>NW_024465556.1:0-5000000 GCF_017591425.1 Ochotona curzoniae | reverse complement strand
ATAGAACACATACATAAGTAAAACCTATAAGTATATTTGCTGTTTCTTTCTTTGCATCAAGAAACAATATTTTTTCATCATCAATATTTTATTTTATTCCAATACAAGAAGAAAATTATAAATCATTAAATTTTGATGGTAAACATTTAAATTCATTCCTTTAAAAAACTGCATAAATGTCTTATCATCAGAATGCTTCATTATATTTTATACTTTGTTTACAAATACTAAAGAAGAATAATTGATCCAAATTGCGTTGCCTGTTGTAATGCTTCATTTCTGAAGAAGTGGCATGGTCTATGTCTTCATTTGTGTGTATGTATATACACACACACGTATATTATATATACACTATGTATACTATATATAGTAAACTATATATAGTTAAGTATGTGTATATATAGCTAATCATATGTGTATGCATATGTATATATACACATATAATTAACTATAAATAAATATGCTCCCTTATCTAATAAATTGAGCTATTTAACGTACTGAATGATGTAAATTTTAATAACAATTATTGCTAGCACGGGATTTGTAATGTTATCAATCAATACATGTTCATTTAATTGAAGTAAAACAATATCACTATTAATCCATTTTGTATTCATGCCATTTTTATTAAACAAATCATTATAAACAAATTCAGCTTTTATGAGTGAATTAAACTGATGTCCACAGGGTTTACTTGAAATGAACTACAAGTGTATAATTTAAAACAAAAAGCATTTTCTCTGTCTACAGTAAATCATAGGGACTGACTAAATCTGTTATTATACCATTCCTCAGAGACAGGATGTATTTATATGTTAAATATCAGAATGTTGGGTATTTTATCACAAATCTTCCAATTAAAATTAGAACAATTTTTCTTGTTTTAGGGAAACAGATAGAATATTTCACGCACATGTTTTTAGTAGAGAGGAAAGTTTGAGGCTCCTTATGATAATATGGCCCTTTGAATGGCAATTACATTACCATTTCCCAAGAGACATAAATAGAGGGATGGGCCTGCGATGAAACATGCATCATCTCCACTGTGATTTTTTTTTTCTTTCTCTTTTTCTTGACAAGGAATGATTTTAAGTCAGAAGGAACAGGATATGACTGAACAAGGAAGACAGATCTAGAGAGATTGATAAAAAAAAAAAAAAGGACCCTAGGATGTTGGTTTACTAGGCTGTTGAAGATCTTTCGCACAGAGTACATCTGGACTGGCCATAAGGCAATTGGGGTCAATGCAAAGTAATTAAAACTTGATTTAGTAGCTTTACTGCATTTCATTCATTGTCTCTTCAGATATGCAGGTTCCCCATACTCACTGCTCTGAGCCACAGACCCAAGTGTCCTAAGATTCTGTTGTTAGTAACAGATGTGTTCCATATGGACTTCTCTGCTACCTGTCAGATTATAGTCAACTGTGGATTTAATCAGCTGGACAAAATAACTCTTAGATAGAAATAAGCTTAGGTATCTATTGCATTTTAATCATACTTTGAAACATAGTAGATATGCAGCATTGGAAAATATTAATTTCTTACATCTGATTTTTTTTCATTGTAAACTGGTTAAAATATATGACATGGAATCAGCATAGCTGGGGATAATGTGAGTAAATAGTTTATACAGTGCTTTGTTGGAAACATTGATCAGAAAATATTGCAGATGCATTAAAAACAAGAGTTAAAGCAATTGAAAAAAAAATGTAAGGTATAGTTTTAGTACGTAATTATTCATTCATCTCATTGCTGAGAAAATTAGTTGAAAGGGTCAAGATTTTTCCAGGAAATAGGGTGTCTTCACTCCGTTTAGGGCCTTTATTTGAATGTGCTAGAATTAGGAGGAATAGTGACAAGAAAACTGATGAGAAAGTATGCACATTGAAATAGTAATTAATAATTTCTGGTACCATAAAATTCCTTCAGTATCATTGATGAAACTTTCAAGAAATACCAAGGGAAATATAATTTATATTTGCAACACAGAAATCGTTTTAACAACATAAATACTTTAAAGTAATCAAACTACACGTAAGTAATATTAAACCAATATTTAGCCATCTAATACACTGTAAATATTCCTGTATTTATACTAATTTTGTCTGGGGAATAACTGGAATTATTTATTGTTATTCTGTATTCTTCAAAACGTCTTCCTTATAAAAATGTTAAATTAATTTAGGTGAGGAGGTGGCTAAGAAAATACTGCTTTATACCAACATATATAACTGTGATTTATATAATAAATGCAACCACAGCAGCAGTATATTTTCTGGATGTTAATGGCCTGAAATTCTTTTCAGTAGCAGCATTAATCAGTCAAGGATGGTTTATTTTATGGTCCTTAATGGCCTTTGTTGATAGCTGCAGTTTTTGTTTACAGATTATTCTTCATTGGACTGCCACACATTAAAAGCTGCGCTTCTTAAGAGATGTTCTCAAAATACACATTTTGCTGCTAAGAAATATGTTTACAGCTAAATTAAATTAGATAGTTGCATTCTTTATGAAGCATAGTTAATGGAGCAGTATTCCACAAATGCCTTTTCCTCAAAAGTTAGTGTGAATGTCTTAAACATACAATTTTTCTCAAAGAAATACTTTTCTGCTTATGTGCAAATTTATGAACCTGCTTGCTGTTTCTCTTGAGTAATTTATGTGTAATACATAACATTTGAAATTTACTGTAAGATGTTTGACTGTAATAATGTATATCTGCCTTCAGGTCAGCCATTACCAGCAATTTTCCTTTTTAAAAAAATGAACAAAAGCAGAAGTACCCATTTATATTTTCTGGATGTTTTAATAATGTTTTCTATACTGAGAGTTCAATGGTGATAGTTTTAATAATTGCCAGAGTCAATGTTTTGTTTCACACAGAATAATTGTTTATTGTGGCTTCCAGGGTAACATTATTCACAGGCTTGTAGTACATAATTATCATTTATCTTGACTCTAATATTTTGCTCACATAAGTCTTGTAGATGGAATATAAAATGCGAAAGTTAGGATATGTTTTTAGTCCAGAATGTATTTTTATTTTTCAAACAAAATAGACTTTAAAATTCTCTACCTGGGGACTTAATGTATTTCTTTTTTCCTGAGTTTTTTGGTGTTTGGTTTCATGGGGAAAAATAATTATGAAAAATAGCTGGTTCTGTCTGGGTGAGCCAGTGTAACCAAGACATCCTTAACTTAACTCCCAGGGAAGTATGGAGGTTTTAGAAGGACTTGAGTTTGGCAACATTTTTGTCTGATTACTTTCTCCTATTTATTTTTAGTAGAATTTTTACATAGAATGTCCCTTAAAATCCGGAGCTGTTGCCTATTTCTTTCCCTTCCCTTTCCTTCCCTTCCCTTCCCTTCCCTTCCCTTCCCTTCCTTTCCCTTCCCTTCCCTTCCTTTCCCTTCCTTCCTTCCTTTCTTCCTCCCTTCTTTCCAAAATTTGAGACTTTGATTGCATTGGCTTCAGGTTAGCAATTCAAAATTCATGCAAACAGAGCTTACATACACAAAAATATTGCCAACAAAACACTACCTCACAGTAAGCCTTAGAGTAACCGACTTTTCACTGCTGCTTCTCCTAAAACATGAAAGGACACTTTGCCCTATACAGAAAAAGCTTTGTAAAGTCACTGTTGACTTTAATGATGTAAAATGTTTTAATAGGCATATTGTGGTAGTAAAATTTGACATTCTATTTCTCTACTGAATAAGTAATTATTACACTAAAGCAATTCTAATTCTAAGGATAAGAGGTTATTTTGTACTTTTAACCTGAAACTAAAAAAATTTGACTTGCAGACATATGATCATAGAATACAAAATAAATATAAGCCAATGATAGAAAGATCACTCAGGAGAAAGAGCTACATTTCTTGTTTGTTTTCTACCATCTTTGTCTCAAGGGCCATGTCCTTCACATGCTTCTTATTTAAGAGTGCCATGGGCTATCATATGACATGAAAATCTGTTTCATAGTTTGTAGCAATATTGAATTAAATTAACACGTTTATTTTGGTGCACACATTTGTAAAACCCATGCAGTCTTTTTTTTTTTTCCATAATATGTATGTTCCAGCTACTACAAAAGAAGCTTTTGCATCACAATTTTGGTGCCAAAATAAACTTGCACTTTCCTATTTAAAGATTTACTAATTCATTTGAAACATTGGAGATGAAGAGGGCACACACATGTGCATACACACACACATAGAGAGACATTCAATCTTCTGGTTCACTTGCCAAATGGACACCATACCAAGGCTGAGCAGGTGAAAACCTGACCCGCATGGAGGCACATGTTCAAGCATAACCTTATCTATGGAACTATAGTTCTAGCCCCTAATTTCATATCTTTAATTGCATTTTTCCGTAATGAGCCTAAGGATATCTTCCCTGTGATAGTCCAGAAAGAAAATGATTAAATTTAGGTCCTCCCCCTTTCACCACTGTCATTTCATATGCTGCTGGTTTGTGTCCCGGTGGCTCCAGTTCCATCCAACTATGCTTTTGTCCTGCCAAAAGTAGTGGTGGATGGTCCAAACCCTTGGGACTGTGTGCCAACGTGACACCCAGAAGAAATTCCTGGCTCCTAACTTCAGATAGTCTCAGTTGCAGCCAGTGTGATCATTTCGGGATTAAGCCAACAGACAGAAGATCTTTCTTTCTATCTCTACTTCTTTCTGTATATTTGCCTGTTAACTGAAAATAAATAAATCTTTAAAAACAAAATTATTAGGGGGCCCGGCGCGGTGGCGCAAGTGGTTAAGTCCTCGCCTTGCACGCCCGGGATCCCATATGGGCGCCGGTTCTAATCCCGGCAGCCCCGCTTCCCTTCCAGCTCCCTGCCTGTGGCCTGGGAAAGCAGTCGAGGACGGCCCAAAGCTTTGGGACCCTGCACCCGCGTGGGAGACCCGGAAGAGGCTCCTAGCTTCGGATCGGCATAGTATCGGCCCGTTGCGGCTCACTTGGGGAGTGAATCAGCGGACGGAAGATCTTCCTCTCTATATCTCCTCTCTGTATATCCGCCTTTCCAATAAAATAAAAATAATAAAAATAAATCTTTAAAAAAAAAAAAAACAAAATTATTAAATTTAGCTACATTTAACAGAGTTCTATGTCCCATTGCCAGTATTCACCATATTTAGTATATAGAAATTTAATCTTAAATACTATAAAAGCCTGATTAGTTAAATAAAGCTTTGTTGCACTGTGGTTTTCTGTATGTAAAATTTAGTTTATGAAACATTTAAATAATCTATTATAGTCTATTAATTAGTCTATTTATTCAAATGAACTCATCAGGTTATCTCTCTATATCTGTGTGATCTCTTTGAGAGGCAAAATAATGAGAACATTGGAGAAATAGAGGTTTTACATGTGCTGCTTTACTCCTTAGCTGGCCAAAAGGTCAGATCTGAACCAGGCTAAAGACATTAGCAAAGAACTCCATCCTGTTGTTCCACATGGAGGACAGGCAGCAAGAACATGAATCATCTTCTGCTGCCTTCCCAGACTGGATGAAAAGCAAATTAGAATATGTAACAGATCTATAACAGATCAGGATTTAAGCATACTCAGTCTCATCACATCTAATGTATGATGTTTCACTGTCATCATTGTAGCACATTAAGGAACTTCTTTGAGAGAGATAATTGTCTGAAGATATGAATATTGGTTGCCAGACATATGGAAGCCATTGGTGTAATACAGTACTTAAATGTCTATAAGTCTCTATACTGTAATTATTCCCTTCTAACTAAACCCTGAAAATTATCAAAGTCATTCAAAATTACTAGTAGGTTGTTTTTAACTAGCTGTTTAATTAACTGATTATTTCTGAACAATGAAACATGATTGAATAATTCAATATTTCTGGGTCATGTGTGAGACTCTTCCAATTAATAGATCTGTTACTTCCGATTTATATGATCCTGATCAATTTAGTTGTATTATGTCTATCCCAATTTTTCCACTTATGAGTAGAGTCATATTTTGTTATTGACTGGGTACAAATTAACAGACTGCTGGTGCTGATTCTAACAGATCTGTTTTTTCTAAAAGCCAGATACCTGAAATAGTACAAGATCATGTCAATTATCAATAGAGAGAATTACTATTATTTAATAACCTTAACAGTTTTTACTAGGACATTAAATATTCCTTAATTGATATTATACAGTTATAGAAATACTAAAACCTATTTAAGCCAACATTTATTTAGTACATGGTAATTTATATTGAGAATTTGAAAATTCATAACAGCTGTTTCTGTAGTTCAATGTAGATTGAACTCCTTGTATTCAGTAAATAATAGCATTCCTGTTTTTCATTTATAGGCTTGTTTGTCATGACCGGTCTCTCTTCTAATTATATTAGAATTAAAATATTAAACTATTTCTAAGTGTAAAAGGTTTTAATAATAGTTTGCTTGCAGCATGTAAGTGAATTAATTCTCTGTGTCTTTGAGAGTCTTAAATTTGGTATCTTTTTCTATATAATGTTATGCTTTCAGTATTGTGAGATATTAGGAAATTGATTGAATTTGTTTCCCATTTTATTGTTGGCATTATTCAGTCTGATACCTCTATCTTTTCATAACAACCATCTTATTCATTCATGTCAATATGTTTATTTAAACTAAGTTCCCTTATGTAGCCTATAGTTGCTTGAATCGCAGCAGCATCAATTTTCCCACAGCCAAGATCCTCTCACATATTTCCATTGACACTAATATATTTTTCTTTTTACTGGTGGTTACCTGCTGTATTTTCACCCTTTCTATCCAGTTTTCTCTAGCATACATTTATGGAAAAAATTGCTTGGTTTCTCAGTGGATAAACTGAAGATGACTTAATTGTACACAGCTCTGTTTGTGTGAAATTAATGTTTAAATATGGAATGTTAATATATATTGACAATAGAATGCTAGATTCATACCAATCCCTATACCTACAATGCCAGATATACTTAAATAGCAAATGTGGTGGACTTATGACTGCTGTTGAGGGATTAAATATTATTAACAATATAGGGGAAAACAGTAGCAGGGAAAGAATTGTCAATATGAAAGGGGAAATCACTGAACCTAGGGAACTGTGTCATGAAAAAAAAATGTTTTTAAAGGGCAAAAAAAAAATATGGAGTGATCACAAACATGAAATAAAAAAGGAAATGGTGTGAATCATCACTGCTTGTGAATCAAATCAGTTAGTTACATTATGATTTGGGGCTAAAGAACAAGAAGCAAGGTTCTTACCTATGTTAATATATCATAGTTCTAATGGAAAATGGTGAAATATAGTTAAATCATGGTAGCTGAAATCAGACAAATAGGAATTTGCAATGGGAGGTCTACTTGTAGTTAGGGATTTATGTTACAGAGTCAGATTATGTACTGGCCTAAATTTTAACTATATTAGTTAGTTAGATAGTTAGTTGGGCCGTTATGTGACTTATGGTGGTGACTTGGTCTTTCTAAACCAGTTTCCACAATTAAGAAATGGAATAATGGTATACTCACCATTGCCCAATTATTTAAAAGATTAACAAGGTGATGCAACTAGGCAAAGAAATTGAGGGAAACAGAGCAAACCATCCAGGTATCAGATTAATGTTTGCATTCTGTAATACTAAAAGCTTCAATGTGTATCAATACTACTTTGTGTAAGACTGGAACACAGCACTTACTCAACCAAGCCATTTTAAAATAATGAACTTTACTTTTTCCTCTTTAAGAACAGTTAATATATAAATAGATCTATGTACACATATCATTCTTAATATTTTGAAAGGTATTGTTAATAATATTAATGATTTGTTTTCCTTTCTGTGCCATCCCCAACATCCAGTGATGGAGTAGTAAGAAATATTTTTCAAAATGAAAGTTATATGGCATGTTGAATACAACTAAAGCATTAGCAAGATTACTAATTTTCCTGGAAATTGGTCATTAAAGAAAAAAAAAGTGATTTTATTTTTGTGTTGATTTAACACTCAATTTTATTAATGCTATTTTCTTATATTGAGATGGAATTATCTACATAAATCCGTTAAGCTTTTCTGGATATCATCAGATTAACTCACTTGTGCCTATGATGAAGTGGCTATTTTCAAAACTCAAGTATCCTAACCACAGGAAAGCAATATTATTTTTCATGTAATGAGCTTTAGCACATGAACAATTAAGAAGACGTAAATGAACAAACCTAATCAGCCGAAAGCAACAGCTTGCTTCTGGGAGCCTGCTGAAGTTGATTGTGGCCTTTATCGGTGTTGTTATCTGTTCATTGTACCAGGGTGGGACGGCAATGACATAATTGTGCAGCTTTGGTACTCCATGTTTTACATTTCTTAATATACATATTACTGGGAGGACTTAGGTAGATAAAATGGCATAATCTTATTCATCAACAACTGTCAGATTGCTATTAAAGATGATGAGAAAAAAATAGTTATTTTCTCAGTTGATCTATTTACACCTACTATAAATTTCCCTTTTTCTAAGGTGGGGAGTAAGACATTCCATTAATGCAGATTGATTTCAACTTTTGTTCAAAATATTAATGAAGACCAATTTCAAAATATTCAGTTCCTAAAAACTGAGAGAATGCCTGTACCTCAAAGGAAATGGTCATATATACATTACTATTTTTGGAGCACAAAAGTGAAAAGCTGGAAAAACCTCAAAGGATTGATGTCCCAATTAAAAATATTACAGCTTCTGGTTGTAGTATGCACTCTGTGGCTTATTTAAACTAAATCTTTAGGGCTGCCAATATCCTGGGGTCATTTTAAGAAACAAACAAACAAAACATTAAATATCATGAATCTCTGAAAAATGGTTTTCTTATTTAAGGTCATATATTTAAGTGTATTAATATGTTGCTCATAGAAGTGTTTTATGTTTAAAATTGTGGTTTTTATATTTGTGTTTTACAAAATGATACATTCTTATTCAGTGTTCATATAGTGCAACCAAAATTGCCATTGATCAAAGCATTCTGTTTGTAGCTACTAACATTTCCTTTTCTTTTTCTTGTCTTGTGGTTTTTTATTTAAGGGCATGGATAGTAATTGTGTAATGGAGACTATAATATCCGGATGTCATGATACAATGTAGTTTCCATCTGTACTTCCAAATCAAAGGTGGAATCCCAACAAAACTGTTAAGTTTATCCTGACAACAGGGCAGTGGACTCTGACATTGTCCAGGCCCACAATCATGGATTTAATGACTGTTTATGAAGAATTATACTATTGTAATGATAGAGATGGAACTCAGTGGGCAGGAAGGTATTTGCGAGGAGTTCAGGAACTGTATCATAAGATAATAATAATAGTAATAATAATAAAATAATAAAATTAACAACATGCTACAAAAAGACCAATGTGTCACTAAAGTGATGAAAAAAGAAAATCGAAAACTTCTTATAGTAAATGATGCTACTGCATTACATGGGCAATGCTGAAGAAATGACAAAAACCAAGAACATCTCTGCCCATGAAATATAGCAAAAGCAGTGTTGAAACATTTACTACATCAGAGGTTTACAAACAGTCAAAATGTCTCATCTGAATAATCTATAATGAATCAAAAGGACATATTGAAAAAGACACAAATAAATAGGTAGTATGAAAAGGTATTCGCAGAAAAAATCATGGGATTTTAAACCAAAAAAATATGAATTGAGACATAAAAGAGCCATCTGCTAAGAAGATGAACAAAACAATCCCTCTGCCATATTAACAAAGAGCATCACAAAAGATCAAGCTCTTAAAGTTAGAAATGGAAGACAAATGGTTCCAACTTCCTGTTCTCACTTTGGGATGGCTTAATTGTTTTCCATTAGCTTTCCACAGTCAAAGGAGCTAGCTGAGAAATCCAACTATGTTCTTTGACCAATCTGACCATAAACTTAACAACTGATTTATCTGAATCCCAAAGAATTGTATTTTTTTTTAATTTAACTTACTGTATTTTTTTATTATTGTTGACCAATGAAAGTTGGTTTTTAAAGCTTATTGGTTCTGAAACAATAAGATCTGCTACAATCACTCATTTTTGCATTTTTCTATAAGTTTTATGATTCTAAGGGTGACTCTCTACCTTAAAACAAAATATTATTAAATTGAACTTTCCAAATATCACAGTGTTGTAATTAAGTACTTCCTTCACCAATCAAGGATTTGACATTTTTTTTAATATAGAAACTGTAGATAGTATCATGATAATCAGATAAAGGCTAGCTGTCCTCAGTTTTATTTAAGATTTATTTTTATTTTTATTGGAAAAGCAGATAAACAGTGAGGAGGAAAGACAGAGAGGAAGATCTTCCGTCCGATGATTCACTCCCCAAGTGACTGCAACGGCCAGTGCTGTGCCAATCCAAAATCAGGAGCCAGGAACCTCACCCAGGTCTCCCACGCAGGTGCAGGTTCCCAAGGCCTTGGGCTGCCCTCCACTACTTTCCCAGGCTACAAGCAGGGAGCTGGATGGGAACTGGGGCTGCTGGGATTAGAACCAGCACTTATATGGGATCTTGGACGATCAAGGCGAGTACTTTAACCACTACACTATTGCATCGGGCCCTGTCCTCAATTTTGAAGGAAATAAAAAGTTCCTATACAGAATGTTTAGGAGTCACATAACAGAGAAAAGCAGAGTTTTTTGTTGTTGTTGTTGTTGTTATTTTGTCTTTTTGGGTTTTTTGTTTGTTTGTTTGTTTTGTTTGTTTTAGTGAAAGATAGATATCTAATTCTCAGATTGGTCATTGGTCAGGACAATTTGTTGGCTGTTTAGCCTCAGTAGAAATAGCATAGTGTTTTTATTGATCATGGGAAATACTTCATGGTTACTCCCTAGCAAGCACATTAAAATCAAGCTGTATAGAATTAAATGTGGCACAAAACATGTGTCACTGCTCTGGGGCCTGTCATCCGTTAAAATTAGCTACTGCCTCTGAGTCTCCTGAGGGAATGTCTAGGAACTACTGGGGGGTTCCACCTGGAGGACTTGCTTCTGAATGTACATAGTTTCTCTTTGGTTTTTACTTCTCATTTTCCTTTTTGCTTTTGAATTTGGAATTTCAACAGCTCTTTGTAAAATAAACATCAGATATCATACTGTAAGGTGATCAAAGTGAAGCTATGGAAGACTAGGTGAAATAGATGGGAGTGGTTTCAGTTTCTGGTATTTATAGTTTAAAGTGCTATTATCTCAAGCATAAGAGCAATGCAGTTTCTTTAAAATTCCAAGTTGCAGAATTATGGCCAAATACTGAAGCCACCTAATTTGGGCTATAGTATTAGTGTTTGATATTTTTGATAATATTACTAAAGATGACTAACAACTGCTAGAGCATAAGAGCCAATAAATAAGAAATGTTTGATCTGGTTTTTGCATTGCTTTGTCTAAACACATAGTACAAAGGATTGCCAAAAATCAATAAATTCATTTCACCTTGATGAATGGTATTTTCTTACTTATCACTGTAACATGAGATGTCACATAACATTATTATTGGTGGAAAAAACAGATGTTTCAGGAGTGGGAGTACCTTACCAAATCCTGAGAATCATATGTTTAAGGAACTGTTAGAGACCGAATATTTCTGATTTCAAAGCTTGACACTCTTCTTCAGCTAACATCCCACGTTTTACTGTTCAGAGAAGTCCTACCATCAAGCACTCTGGAAATTTTGAGACTTTCCAATTCTTAAATTGGCAAATGTGCCTAGAGGACAACATTTTTACCTGAATTAATACAGAATATTTTCCATGTCTGGATTAGTACGATATGAAAAAAAGTTAGAATTTGTATTTTGTAAAATTGCTCCTTCTCAGTTGACACCAGCTATACACTCTGTTCTTTGCATTTGGCCATTCGTGAATCCTATTTTATTTCTTCACCTCTGAACAGTCATTTTATGAGCTTTCACACTGTGATTTCAGTATTTTAAACTCAGTTTAACTTATTAAATTTCACTGATGAGTAAGTGAGTCCTAATGGGTAACTTATCATGCTTTTCCAGGTGTTATAATTACTTTTTAATGACAGTGCAACAAAGGTAATACATTAATCCTCTGTATTTCCTTTAATGATTTAGCAGACTTTTAAGTATTTAACAGAAAACTCATTTTCCTGAAAGCGGTCAACTTTTCCTTATTGTTCAAAGGCATGTTTGCAACTTTCAATTGGTGTCTATCCAATGGCATTTACAGAAGATGGGACTTGGATGCTGCTGCTCTACCTATGAGAATCTCTACTTCTTGGTCTTGACCCTTGTTTCTCCACATCTTGTGGCTTGCAAATACAAAATTGCATGTAGTCTACTTTCAATCACTATTCTGTCTCAAACCTTTTCCTGTCAACCACTGCTTCTCCTTCAGTCATGTGACTCTACCACCCACATGGATGATAGCTCAGTGGCACTGCACTCTTAGATTCTTGATCTCATCACTGATGGCTTTGTCCCATTATGTATGCCCACAATTTAAGGGGAAATGTTAGAAACCATTCTCAAGCCTAAAATTAGAAAACATGCAATAATATAATAAAATATTTTATACTACATGTTGGTACATCTCCAATAGCTTAGGTAATAAAAGCAAAAAACAGACAAAATAAATTATATTAAACTAAGTAGCTTTTGCACAGAAAGAGGGAAAATTCTCACAATAAAGAGACAGCCAGCAAAATAGGTGGAAATGTTTGCATGTTTTCCACCTATGTATCTGATGCAGGGTAAATTTCCAGACTGTATAAGCTAATCAAGAAAATCAATAGCAACGTAACAATCAGGCTAAGAAAGGGACAAGAAATCTAGATAGGTAAGTATCAAATAATACAAGTGTTCCACAAATACCTGGAAAGCATTCAGGATCACTAACCATCAGAGAAACAAAAAGAAAAGTCACAAATAGGAAGGATCCGACTGCAGTTCTAGCGGATATTATCAGACAAACATATTACACACACACACACACACACACCACACACACAGCGCACCAGTGCTGGCCAGGCTGTGGAGAAAGCAAAACCTAATAGAGCTTTTGTAGACATGTAAATTAGTACAGCCATTATAGAAATTAACATACAAATGCCTGTACTAAATTCCTGTACTAAACTAAAACATATCAACCATATGATCCAACTTCCCAATTTTTAGGAATATCCATAAGAATGTTAAGTCAGTATATTAAAGAAGTACATACATATTGCTATGATAATTAGAGCATTGTTCAAGTTCACAGACATGGACTCAAACTAGATTTTCATTTCATTAACTTGACTAGATAAAGAAAATTTGAAATATAATTATAGCTGGATATTATTCATTCCTAAAAGAATGAAATTCTGACATGAAAAATAAAATGAATAGGGCCTAGCACAGTAACCTAGTAACGACTGTCCTCAACTTGCAGGCATCGGGATCCCACATGGGTAACAATTCCTATCCCGAATTCTCCACTTCCCTTCCTGCTCTCTGCTTATGGCCTAAGAAAGCAGTAATGGATGCCTCAGTGCCTTGGGATCCTGTACCCATGTTGAAGACCTGGAAGCAGTTTCTGGCTCCTGGTTTAAGATGGGCTCAACTCCATCCATTGCACGCACATTGGGAGTGAACCAGCAGATGGAAGATCTCTCTCTCTGTCACTCCTTCTCTCTGTAAATCTGACTTTGCAATAGAAACAAATAACTTTTTTTTTAAAGATTTATTTTTATTATTTTTTTATTGGAAAGGCGGATATACAGAGAGGAGAGACAGAGAGGAAGATCTTCCATCCGATGATTCACTCCCCAAGTGAGCGAAACTGCCGATGTCATGCCAGTCCGAAGCCAGGAGCCTCTTCCGGGTCTCCCACCCGATCCGAAGCCAGGAGCCTCTTCCGGGTCTCCCTCGCGGGTGCAGGGTCCCAAAGCTTTGGGCTGTCCTCGACTGCTTTCCCAGGCCACAGGCAGGGAGCTGGAAGGGAAGCTGGGCTGCCAGGATTAGAACCGGCGTCCATATGGGATTCCGGGCGTGCAAGGTGAGGACCTTAACCACTTGCGCCACCGCGTCAGGCCCGGAACAAATAACTTTTAAAAAAGAAAAAAATACTGGGAAGAAAAGATAGCTTGCAGTATACATGTCTAATCCCAATCAAAATCTTAATATACCTTGTCAATAGTATAACAAATTGTCTATACCTACAATGCAATGATACATTAAACAGCAGCATGTTGGACTTCAGTACTCCAGTCCTGGGCAATCTGCGTTAGAGGGAAATCCAAAGATGAGGCTAGTGTGGAAAAATACATAACATGGTTAAGTGACAGCAAAATAACTAGAGCCCAGTGATGACAGTAAAACAAGAAAGAAAATGTATGTTTTTAAAATACAGTCTGAAAAGTGATACAGTATGTGAACCAAAGTGTACAAAATTTGTTATATCCTTATGGAATATAATTTAGCTTCCTAAGTGGATATTTCTTATAAGTGTACTTCTGAGATTGCACAAGTGTGTTTACCAGACATAACTTTTACAGCTCAAAATCACTCCAACTTTTGGCAGATACCACAAGCACTGTGGGGTGGAGGCTTCACGCCCTGTTGAAGGAAATAGTACTGCAGGAATACCTTCCACCATCTGACTCTGCAGCTTCCTCATCTTTTGCTGGTGGCCTCTTAGTAAAATTTTTTGGGTGCTTTGACCAATTTTTGCTTCCTTGTTACTCCCTCTGTCTACGTACAGTTTAAGTAGTGGTAACAACATGCCACCAGTTTAAATAAATGTACCCTGCTGGTGGGTGACACAAAAAATGCAGGAAACTTCAGACGTCGGAAAGCAGGAAATATTCTGGAAATCTCTGTACTCACTTGACAATTTTGCTGTGAATATAAAACTTATCTAAAATTATTTTTTAAATATTTAAAATACAGAGATGAACAGTCCACAAATTCTATAGTTTGTATACAAATCTTCATGATTGTTTTGATTTATGCACAATATATTTTGCATATGTACTTTCAGAGATGTATGTTTATTTGAAAGGCAGATTTTGCAAAGAAATTGTGAGACAGAAATGGCCTTCCATTTGCTGATTCATTCCCCACATGGCTGCAAAGGCCAGAACTGAGCTGATCCAGAGCTAAGATCCAGGAGATTCTTGTGAGTCTTCCAAGTGGGTGCAGGGTCCCAAGGACTTGGGACATCCTCTGCTGCTTCCAAGGTGGTAAGCAGGTGGTAAGCAGAACTGGAACAGCCAGGTCGCTACTACACATGTGGGATGCCACTGTGTATATATTCAGATCTCTCTCTCTCTCTCTCTATATATATATATATATAATATACATAACTATATGTAACACACATATAACTGAACATATGACATGGAGTCTATCATATATACACATTTGATGAATAAATGTGTTGAGGTACAATATGCATAAAATTAAATGAAATAAGCACATTTTCAGTTTACTTGGTTTTCTTTACCACAAAAGAACAATTTTTCACAAGGCAGACATCAGCTTTACCTCCAGGTTTAACTTCACTAACAGGCATCATTTGGATTTCATTTTGCAACTTTCCTGATATCCAACTTCCATTTAATTTTTTTTTCCATCTATAGATACAGTGATGATACTAGAGAAAGATTGGCTGATGGTTTTTCTCCAGGGAAGCTAGCTGACAGTTCACCTCAGGCCTCTGTGAACCAAAACACCCAGGAGGAAATGAAGGCCAAAGGGCTGGTCCATTGAACTAGAAGTACAAGTTTTGGCTATTCTCTAACATGCGAACAGACTCAAGAGAAGGAATCACAATAACCATAGTTATGTATAACAAGTGTGTGAAAAGGTGCAAGTTTATTCACTTATAACATGAAAAAATAAAGCAAAAAAAGAGACTATCATGTTTCAGTCTATTAGGTAATAGATTTATTCCCTGTAGGAAAATAAATTGGAAACACATTTAAATTTTAAAATGACAATTATAAGCAATAAGTGAAATGTGTTTATTGCTGATAATTATTTAGGCTTACTGATTTTGTTAGTTCGGTGCATTCACTCACAATAACAAAAAAAAAAAATTTAAAAAGTCTCCAACTCTCCTATTGCATTAATCAATTGAAAGTACTAAGGGCAAAATTTGCATTATTCCTCATAGTATTTTTACCCAATTTGATGGCAGTTATATTAATATAGACTCAGTATTTCTAGTCCAGAAATCTGAAATCTTAAATGCTCTTAATCTAAAATTTTTGAACAGCCTTATGACACTACAACTGGAAATTCCATATTAAACTTCACGTGAGAGGTCACAGTCAAAACACTATAATACTAAAACTACTTTATAAGATATAAGTGGTACCATAACATAGAAAAAAAGAATGGTTTCTTAAGTATCTTCTTTATAAATATTTCATGTGTTTAATTCTATTTTTATAACACCCAGAATGGTGTTATCATTATTGATAATTACTTAAGGAAATATTTTCCAACTTTGCTTTAGGATATTATGAATATTTATTTTTCTGGGTTAGGATGACATCTGGCTATCACACACACATGCAGGCAGATAAATAGTCTACCTAATTGATTGTCTAATTCACACTGTGAGTCACATACTTAAAATGGCACTGGGCAAATGCCAGTGGCAAGTTGGACAGTAGCTTTTTGTAAAAATAATTAATGTAGGATAAAATTCATTGTCATTTTTGTCTTAATACCCTTTCATCTTATTTGAAATAGATGGTATTACATTTAAGACAAATATGGAAATGACCTTTAAATATGACTTCTGTTATTTTTAGCATGACACAATTAAGCATAATTGCATTACTTTAAAGATTTTAAAAACTGTATGCTAAAACAAATTTAGCCATGTTTTGAATTGAAATGAGAGAAAATCCACATAATCTAAATGTGTTACTCAATAGAGCTTTTTGTTGGGAATCTTTTCTGTGTAATCATTTGGCAGGCGTATTTAAATATGAGCAGATTTCAATATATTAAAGCTAATATTGATGGATTTAATAGGATGTTCGAAAATTAAAGAATTGCTAAAAACAAATTATGTAAGAGTTTATTGTAGAGACCTGAAATTGATTAACTTAAAATGAACAACACATATCCTCTCTACGATTTTATCTTTGAGTTCTCAAAACTAAGCCAATTAACCTCATTTTTTCAAGTATTTTGCTTTGTAACTACGTGTTCACTCACTGATTCATTCATTCATTCGTTCATTTTCCATGAAGTAAATATCTGTCCCTTAATGTTGGCCAGAGAACAAGATCTGTTATTTCATTCCTCTGGCTGACGTTTGTGTTATTAAAAGTATTTGGCTAGTTCACCTGTGTGGTTCCTATTATTAAAACAAGCCATACAACCAGATCAGGATCTCAGTTTGCCACATTGTCTCCACTGGTGGGAGCTAGCTGATGCTCTTTTCAAGGTATCTCAGGTTTAGCAGCAGTCCACTAATACAGTGTGATACCTTGGTAGAATTGTTTATAAGCAATCGTCGTCTCAAACTCTGCCTACTCTCTTTAGTGTAATGTGCTGTTATTTTGCCAGTTGAACAGCTATCTTGAACTCCTAACAGATGGTGAATTATAGCATAGCCTATGGACTTCCTTTGACTGAAAATTTACATGAGGAGCTTATATTGTATTGCACTGTATTAGAGCACAATTTACAATTAGGGCATCTTTGATCAGAGTAGAGGTTTGACTGACCTGATTTTAATTCACTTTCCTACTTGCATTCCTGGGAAGGCAGCTGATGCCAGCCTCAGTCCTTGGGTTCTGCCATGTGTGTGAGAGATGTGGATGGAATCCCCACCTCTTGGCTTCAGCCTGGCTGTTTTGGCTTTTTGGGTGATAAATCAGTTGATGGAAAACACTTTCTATCATTCAGTCTCTCTCTTTGCCTCTCTCTTTGTGTGTGTGTGTGTCCTTTCTAGTACGTTGTCTTCCCAATAAAGCAACAGCTTTTAACAAATATTTAACACTATATCTTTAGTGGAGTTGTTGAATCTGTTGTCAGCGTTACTTGCAAAATTCACGTGCTAATATAATTATGTCAATAAATCCTCGACTTTGTTCAAATTCAAGTGCAAGAAAGGAAATGTCCTACAAAAACAGTATTGCTCTAGGCCAATTGGTTGCTTGTTTGTGGCCATGTCGTCACTGTAGAGTTGCTCTAGGCAATTGGCATTAACAGTAACCGGTGGCGCAAGTGGTTAAGGTCCTCACCTTGCACGCCCGGGATCCCATATGGGCGCCGGTTCTGATCCCGGCAGCCCCACTTCCCTTCCAGCTCCCTGCCTGTGGCCTGGGAAAGCAGTCGAGGACAGCCCAAAGCTTTGGGACCCTGCACCCGCGAGGGAGACCCGGAAGAGGCTCCTGGCTTCAGATTGGCATAGTATCGGCCATTGCGCTCACTTGGGGAGTGAATCATCGGATGGAGGATCTTCCTCTCTGTCTCTCCTCCTCTCTGTACATCTGCCTTTCCAATAAAAACATAATAAAAATAAATCTTTAAAAAAAAACAGTAAAGGGGATTACTTCAGAATCTTCACAAATATACACATTAATTTCTCAAAAGCAAAATGCCAATGGTAAAGAGAATTCAGAATAATAAAACACAAATTGTTTTATACTTCATTTTCTTTTGTATCAGTCACTTTTTAGATTTTGTATTTATATCAAAGGCTGTGTGTGTGTGTGTGTGTGTGTGTGTGTGTGTGTTTGAGAGACAGAGATTTTATCTATTGAACTCTCATGTACTTGTTCAGTCCCCAAACACCCATGAAGATGTAGGTTGGGCCAAACCCAAACCAAGATACAGTATCTCTATCCAGGTCTCTCAATGGCTGGCAGGAAACCAAGTATTAGAGTCATGATCTGCTGTTCCCAGAAAATGCATTAGTAGGAACCTGAATCAAAAGGAAAGGTAGAACTCAGTTTCAAGCACTCTATAAGAGGTGCAGACGCTACAGGTGGCATTTTAACAGGCCCCTAAAAACACTTTTTCAATCTTCTGGGATCAAAGTCACTGTATTTTTTCTCTCTCTGAAACAAAGCAAATAGCAGACAATAATGGTTTTCTAGATTAGTTCTTAAGAAACTGTGTCCCACAGATCTTATGTGTCTAGGTAACAGTCTTCAAAAGTTCACAGAGGCTAGTTTTCTTAGACAAATTGAGAGGTGTATATGATACTGACCTACGCAGGAATTAAAAAGGTCCATTCTTGCATCCTTCAGGAAGCAAAACAGTTTCTTCTTGTCATTTGGAGTTAAATAAAAAGCACATGTAGTTGTGAATGTGACTGTAATTGCACACACACACATATATATATATAGTTAAGGATGTGAATATAGCTCCAAATACATGTGTGTGTTTTAACCACTCATACTTTCTATGCATGACTTGTTCATGCAAGAATGGAGGAGGAAACAGAAAGAGAGGAAGAGGTTTCTTGATGATTGTTTTCTGAATTGTTGCCATAATGGTATTTGGTAAATATCAGTTATAAGCATGTTGGAATTTTGGTTAAGGTTTTTAGTCAAACTGTTTCTTTTTAAAATAACTTGTCTTGAGCTTATCTTGCCAGCTTACTTTCACAATTAATCTTCTTAGTGTTACTGTTCCTTTAGGTTCATTTGTAAGGGCTTATAAAACTGAAAACAATAAATTCTTATAGCCTCTAAACAGAATCATTGTTTAAAAGGCAATGAAGGTAGAGATTTTATAATGTATTTTCCGTTTGGAAATAACACATACCAATAGCTTTATTAGATGTTAATGTGAACTGATTTTGAAACGCCAACATTGTTTGATGTTTTTGGTGATAAAAAGAGTGGGTTGATTCCCATTACCATCTCAACATAAAAATTTTAATTGGATATGTACCAAAATAGGGAAAACTCTGTTCTCAATGAAGAAAAAGGACTCTGACTCAGTTATTTTCACTTCAAATTATGAAACTATAAAAAATACCTTCCCACATGGTTGATGAAAATTTTAAATATGTACATCCTTTTGTCTCAAGAACAAAGTGAATTTTGAAACATATTTTATTTCTCTCTTATTATTACCAGATGCTAAATTCTGGACATATCTTTATAAATTTTATGTGATCCTAAAACTATTCCTTGCCAATTTTACTTCAGTGAATGAAGAAAAATAAGCCACATTGTCATGAGTAGAAGAATCTTTTAGTATTATTTAGTATTATAGAATAAATTCAAGGGATTATCTTTACATCCATGAGCCTGCACATATCATCTGTAACACTCTCAGGAACCCTTGCTTTCAGAAATCCCCATCTAAGCCAAGATACCAAAACAGCATCCATCATAGTAACGAATTTGGAGCGGAAATGATTATGGTAATTTGCAGTGTTTTCTGATGTAGATTAATTCTAATGTCACCATACGCAGAAAATTATTTACGAGCAGACGTTAGAAGCATTCACAGGAAAACTGGAACAGAGGTCTAGAGAAGGACAGTTCTCTAGGCAACAAGTTGGCAAGATGAGTCAGTTCAAATCAGAGGTTCCAGGCAACCAACTTCCTACTGGAATGCGTCATTACATGCATTCAAGCACTCAAAATTGAGGCACATATTGAATGTCATGTTATAGCAGATATTATCATAAAAAGAGGCACTTATTGATCTTTTTATGTATTTCTTGATATCAATATCTATTCAGATACTTTTTTTCATTTTTAATAAGATTGTATTTCCACGCTGGGTTCTATAAACTTTAGGAGAACCTGCCAAAATACACAGAAGATTCTTACATTTTAAGGGGAATTCTTTCTTTCAGATTATGTTTTCTTTTGTTTGTTTATTAATTTTTTAAAAAAATTATGATACATTTCCATAGGCTGTGGAATCTCTCCTCCACCCCAAATCCCTTGCCCTATATCATTATAATAGTATACTGCTTTAAAACTGTCATAAATTCATCATTCTGTTATTTAAGTGTATCCTGATTCCTTTCAAGTCAACAATTTAATTCATAATAAAGTTTTGCTAAATGACATCTCTGTCTTTAAATGATTCTTCTAGTTACATCTTGTGAAAGTTGGTCATGTGGATTTCATTTATAATGCAAAGTCATATACAGGGAAAGGTTGCCATCTGCATAAATTTCAAACCAGAATGAGAAAATGCCTTAAAAATGCAGTATCTATTGGTAGAAAATTTTGGTGTTCCAAATCATATCTCAGTTCCTCTGATTAACATTGGACTTTTGTAGTATCTCAGACCCAACAATTTCAGTATCTATAAGAATTAGGCTTTCACTGAAGATTTTGAAAAGCAACCATAGGCCGAGCTTGTGTAAAGGACAGCAGCCTGAGGAGAAAGCTTCTGCATTTCATTACCCCAGGGCTGGCATTGGGAATGAACTTGCAAGGTTGGTGTCTGAGCATTGCCCACCAAATTGCTCTTTAAATTAATAAAGATGATGAAGACAGAGGAAACAATGTATAATTTAAAAGCAGGTCTTTATCACATTTGAAATTATTCAGATTGGATCATACCATCCAAAGTATTAAAATATATCTTCTGTTTTTTGGTAGGCAAAACAGCATTTGAGAGTTTGGCATTAATGTGTTCCATATTGGAATAGACCCTGTCATTTGTAACATGTGTAATAGTGAGATGGGTTTGTCTGTTGTTATGAGTTGCCTTTTCTTCTACCATTAAGTAAGAATAAATTTGTCTTGTTTTCTTGAATTTTTATTGGTTTCATAATTGAGCTAATAGTATAGATGAGATGTGATTTTTGTCAAGGGAGAGGAAAAATATCTTTTTTAAAAGATTATATTTTTAATAAATCCATCATTTTTTATAAGCTAAAAATATTGTTAGTGAATTCTGAAGCATGTATGGCTAGATTCAGGTAGAATATGTTGAGATAGGGACAAGTAGTGATGTCAAAATAATCCAGATAAGTGGTTCTTGAAATAATGTTTTGTTTGTTGAAGTTCCAGCTAATGTAGCTGAAATGAAAAGATTGAATTATATTATTATTTTTTTCTTGTTTTCAATTATAGCATATACTAATGTTACTTCCTCTTTATTTTCCTGATGCTTTATTTTTTTTGCTAACATAAAATTCATAGCAATAGGAGAAACTCAGTGTAATTCATAGATACAATGCTAAAAATATAGTAATACACTCATCTATCTGTTTCCCTCTCCATACTTCCTTCCCTTTCTCATTTTTAGTTTTTATGCTAACATTATTCATTAGCATTGCAATCAAGAAGCTTTTGCACCATAGAGATCAATAAGTAAAAGTTAGGTTGGCAGTAACTCAGTCCAAATATATGCAAAAGCTATAAACAAAAATCAAATGGAAATGATGATCATTTTATCTAAGACATTTTAGCTGCAGATAACTAAACTATTGCAGTATAGCATCCTTAAAAACTGGCTGGAAAAAAAATGAAGTATAATTTGACAAAAAAATATGTTTACAGCAGAGTAATTTCATTTTATTATAAAAGAATTAGCTCTCTCACTTAACGGATGCTATTTGTCTTTCTGTGTCCATCTTACATCACTCATCATGGTGATCTCCACTGTTGTCCATTCTGATACAATTGATAGAATTTCATTCCATTATGTACGGATGATCCATTAGGGGTACACACACACCACATTTTCTTTTTCCATTCATCTGATGATCAAATCCTTAACTGATTCTATATTTTTGCTGTTGTATAATGTCACTATAAATTAGTGGCACAGTTAGCATATAGTGGCACATTTTGACATAGTATGCTCTTCAAAAATGTGTCAATGTTGAGGCTTTTGATTGATTGGGTTTACTCTGTTGGCTCTACCCTCAGACCAGAGAAGGTCTCTCCAAAAACCGTTGAACTTATATGGGCAATAACATGAGGATCACAATGCTTGGTATATGCTAGCAATGAAGGAATCTCAACTGAACTTGAACTGAGTCACGCAACACGGTGGAGGAATCTACCATGGGGGGAGGGTTTTGGGAGGGGTGGTGGGAATCCCAGTACATATAAAACTGTGTCATATAATAAAAAAATGCATATTATGAAGAATAAAATTAAGCATTTTTCATGAAAAAAACTTAATTACGTATTCCATGAGCTCTTTTACCTGTTTAGATCATTACTCTTAACTATATTTACCCCAATATTATTCCCTTACATCATCTTCCAATTTGATTAATTGTACTTTAGTGTTTTTCCCATTATGACTCTATGGTAACTGTTTAATCCCATCAAGTCCAAAGCATTCTAGATATTATATATGGAACCCATCTAATTTCTAGATTTTCTTCTTAATTGGTCCAATATTCTGCTATTTAAGTATATCATAGCATTGTAGGTATAGACAATGGTAAAGAGAGTAGCAATGTGTTGTCAAGATATATTTAACAATTTCATTGCAAGTCCATCCTTTGTTTGATAGATGTGCATTGCAACATTTCAGTATGCAAGTTTCCATTATACTATTCATCAATGAGAATATATTTATAGTAATGTTTTCCCATATATCATGTATTTTGCATGAAAGTTGCCTTATTTCAAAGAGAATATATGATATTTTTCCTTTAAGTTCAATAACAGGAAAATAAACAACCCTGTGAAGAGCAGACATTTTTCAAAATAACAGAATTAAGTGGCTATCAGATGTCAAAAATACTCAGGCTCCCTATCTATTAAGGAAAAATAAACAAAAAACGCATTGAGGTTTCACCTAATTCCTGTGAGATTGGTCTACATTCAGAAATCTGCTAGCAACACGAGTAGATGTGGATGTGGTAATAGAAGTAAAGGCTAGTGCAGCCACAATGGAAGTCAGTATGGAGAATTCTCAGACAACTGAAAATGGCTCTACCATATGAGCCAGCTATCCCCCTCCTGGAAGTATATCCAAAGGAGGTGAAATCTGTGAATGAGAAAGTGTCCTGCAACCCTGTATATGTCGATTAATTGCAACCTGCTTAACAGAAGTGCTAAATTTGGTACCTAAAATACCTTTCTTTCTTTAGGTAGTGACAGGTGGAATGGTGAAAATTGTAAGGAATCAAAGCAGCTCTTTTGTGAGGATGTTAGTTGACTGGAATTCCAGAAAACTATTCCCCAAAGTCACCCTAACAATATCAAAAACTGACAAAGAAGCTTTATTTTAATATGATGTGATAAGCTGGAGGATGGAATAGAATCATTGACAGGCTAGATAATATAAGTTAAGCCGTCACCATTTCTGGAGTAAGCTGTGCTTTCTCCAGTGGTTTATCTTCGTGTCATTGATCAGCTGTGTGGATTGATTTCTCAGGTTTCTGTTCTGTTCTATTTGTCTACATGTCTATATTTATGTCAGTATCATGCATTTTTACTATAACTTTCCTGAGTTGTGATGCTTTAGACTTTTGTTAGTTTGTTTGGGATTCCTTCGGTTCGTGGGACTCTCTGTATTCCAATATGAATTTTAGCAGTTTTTTTTTTCTAGATCAGAGAAAAATAGCCATTTCATTGGAATTACATTGAGTCTGTAAATCAATTTGTGTAGTATGGGTATTCTGATTCTATTAATTTTTGAATCCCTAAACATGTATGAGTTTCCCATTTTATAGTATGGCTTCTTCTATTTTTGAAATATTTTATAGTATTCATTGTAGGAATTTTTCACATTCTTGATTAATTACAATCAATTTTTAAAAAAATTTAAAGTCATAGGATGGAGAATCTAGTAGTCACCAGAATGTCAATCAAAAAATATAAGTCAGTGATAAATGAATAAGTGCTTGAAAAAAAGATGTACCTCTGTTAATTGAACACATGAGAAGTTGCTAAATTTTTGGAAAATAAATGTAAATTTAAGGACATGGAATCGCATATTCGTGAAAAACTGATAAATGTTTAACATTGTGGACTATAAGTAATGAGACAAAATGAAATTCGTATTGCTCATAACTATAGAAAGTTTGATAGCAAGATTAGAAAACAATATAATATCATCTTGGCAAATGAAGCATGCAGCATACCTTTGATCAAGACATATTAAAAACATGGCCTAAAATGACTTTCAATTTTTTTCCAAAAGAAATGTGCCAGAATATCCATGGGATTTTGTTGACAATTAAAGAAATATAGTGTCACAAGAGTAATTTTGCAAGAGATAACTGGAGTGTGATCTCAGTATACAAAGGGATACTCTATAGCACCAGATCCACGCAACTGTAAGCATCAGTATAAATCAACTCAAAATGGAGCAATGCAGAGGAGGTCCATTAAGGAGGAGTTCTTGCAGTATGATTCCATTATCCAAAGCTACCAAAATATTTTTTTAGCAAAATTGCAGAGTTCTGCCAAAGGACACAGATGATTTACAAGAGGCTTACAAGATTTCATTCCTACTTGAAAGCAATAAGGCAATAAATATTATTTTTATTGTAATGCTATTGGTTTTTAAACACTACAAATACATTAGCTATCTTTTTGGTTATGTGATGTATTTGACATTTTTGAAGAGATAACATAATGATAATACACCAAACAATGGAAGGAAAATTTAGATGTCTAGATGATCTGTAGTGTATATAAAACATTGCAGTGAGATGTAGTTAAGCAATAATAAATGTCATGCTAAAAGTCTACATGCTCATCTATCTCTTTGCCTTCAGAAACCTTATCAGCTCATTCTGTTCTTGGTGAGCCATATCTCATTGTACATTGAATGGAATTAAAATAGATTACAAGTAGAGGAAAGGCAGCTAAAATTTTGGAATATAATAAATGTCATCCAATATTAAATGATGGCTTTCCCTGGCTGTATTCACCATTGATCTGTGAAACTTTTCTTCAATATCTTGACAGTCTTCATGGAGCAGGAAACTGCTGCTGGGTTGCTCAAGTGAACACAAAGTTTTCTAGTTCTTTGAGGACCTCCTTGTCACAATATCATCAATTGCATGTGTCAAATGCCAGTCTGCATTGATGAGCATTATACCATGTTGAAGAGATTATTCAGCAATAAGTACTGTTCTTTATACAGTAGGCAAAATGGTGGTTACCAGAGGACTTGTGACAAAATTATGGGAAGGAAATCTCTATGGCTTAATGGGCTTTAACTATCTCTTGATGTGATAGATTTCAGATTACAATATCCATCACTTATACTGTTGATCTATTAAGGATTGTGTTGTTCCTCCTAATTTTTTGGGGGGGTGGTGGTGGATAACTTAGAAATCATTTTTATTCTTCTCGAATATATTTGTTATATTTTATTGTTATAAATGGATGAACAATTCAGGAATTTTAAGCAATATGCAAACACTAGTAACTATGATAACTTTTAACATTGGAGCTTTGTGAACCTTTACAATTGAAAATAAGACCAAAATTTACATACCTATCTAAAACATGATTTTGATTATTTTTTAACCTCACATCATCATTCAATACATCAAAATCTCTTCAGCAGCATCAGTATGTGTTTGAGTGATTTATTTATCAGATTTCATACTTTAATTTTAAAATTCCAAGTAGTTTCATCTAGAATGGATTTATCAACATGCATCACATGACTTAGAACATCAAGCATGAAGCTTGACTGCTACAGAGGCATGATTTAGAGAGAACCAGATATATATCTAAGTACCGGGATCTGCTTTGGACACCACAATAATGCACCTAAAGTTGGTGCAATGGATCTGACACTAATTTTTCTACCAATTCTTATTGCAAATATCCATACTTCCTGTGTTGTGATTAGCTTTGATCCTTTGGCTCATTCTTGCATTTGTTCTGAGGATTTTGTCAGTATATTCTCAATATATCTTCCAATGATTCTAAAAAGTGTAGTTTTAAGCCACCCAACTTTAGTATTACAAAAACAGAAGAAAAAAGAACAAAAAGGGAGATTAGAGTGTGCAACTCAATGTACAATTTATGTGAAATCTACAGAATGTATTGAAATCCCAATAATACAATTAGACATATAATTATAAGTACTTTTTGCAACAGTTACATATGTTGAGCATTTCCTTATTTGCATGGTATCCAAAGGAAAACTCCCGGAAGAAAGATCAGTTTCTTAAAATCCTTTCTATATTGTTTTCAAATTTCTGGCTAGCATGCTTTATTACTTTTAGTACAAAATCTACTTAATAGTTCCACCAAAATCAGTATTTTGTTCTCTTATGGTCTAAACACAACTAACACTTTTTGACAATTTGAATAAAAATATTATCACTCCATTGTAATTTGTAACCAGTTTTATTATAAAGCTTGTGGATGTAAATCATTCTAAAGTAGAGTGTATACTTTTGGCTTATTTAAAGTTTGCATAAATTAAATATTTTGTGATGGTCTAAGATTATTAACGCCAATATTAATTAGTGCAAATGTACCATAAAGCAGTATTAAAGCTGTTTTATTAGAAAAATATTATTGAGTTTATACACCTATGCTTTTTGTATACTTACACCCACTTTAATAATTTTTGTTCTCTTAAATTTAGTATGTGTCTTCTAAACTATCTCTCATTTTGTCCATATTCATTACTTTTTTTGCTGTTTTAGAGGACTCTTTCTAGAGCTGGCATTCACAAATTTAATAATGTATAAATATTATGTTGATCTCATGTAATGATTCTTGTATCTAATTATAATTAAAATCTTCCACAACAGCCTTTTAACTAACTTACAAAGGCAGAGTGGAAGAGATCTTCCTTCTGGCTTATTAAATCCCCAGATTCCTTCAATAGTCAGGGTTGGGTCAGCTGAAGCCAGCAGTCCAAAATTCTATCCAGATCTCCCACACGGATAATAGAAAACCAAATGAAGTGATTAGAACCTGCCGACTACCCAGGGTGTACATTAAGAAGCTGAAAGCTGAATCTGAAGCTGAGCAGATAGGACTTAATCCTGACCTTCCAATATAGAATGTGGAGTTCCCATGCAGTGAATAAATTTCAGTACCAAATACCACCACTTAAAAATAAGCTCTACCAACATTATGAGGCAAAAATCTAACAGCATAAAAAGTTTAGTATCATATTCAGGTAGAATGATTTGAAGATCAGCATAATAATTTGCTGTTAAGACAGTGGAAAACATGAAAGATTGTTTTCTGCTCCTTGCACTGAAGTATTTTGTATATATGCCATTATGCACAGGAAAGTATGATTGGAAGACTGACTATAAAATTTTAAAATTGTTCTGGAAAGCACCAAATGAAGCAGTGATGAAGCACAAAACTGTTTGGGTTTTACTGGTGGTAAAATGTGTGATATGAGAGATTAAAAATAGGAAGTATGGACCCTTGAGAATTTCTCAGAAATAGCAGCAAATCTTCACAATGGCAGGCATCTCTACAGAGGATTGTCTAAAATCATGCCGTGAATGGTAAATTCTGCAGGTCAAATGGCTTTCTTCACAAACATAGGAAACTGCCAATGATGTCATCTCTAAATGTGGAAAGGGGTCAAGTTCCTGTTTCTGACAACTCTAGGAAAAAGTTTAAAGCTAAAAACATTCAATTTACCAGTAATGTGTTTCATATGGTCAATACTACCACTTTGAAGGAATTAACTTGTATGTTTGTATTTTTCAACCTGGAGCCACAAAAGCCTTCTGCAGCTGGCCATCAAGTTTTCAACTTGCCTAAGATAGTGTCAGATCATATTACTTCCCTAACTAGATCTTCCTCTCTGCAAAGCTAAAGTTGCAAAAATAAATTATTCATTAAATGAAATGTTATTTTTAAATAGTTGCTACTTGTAGGCATCATGCTCTGCTGCTTCGTCTTCATTTTGAACAGTGGGAGGAAATTGTGTTCCTGCAGAATTTTCCATTCTTCATTTAGGTTTCCTGTGCAATAATATTTGCCTCTATAACTCTTAGAAAGAATGAGGTTTAAGAGAAAGCTCTGAGAAACTGAGATGAGATTGCTAGAGAAAGTAAAAAATGGATATTTTGAGGCTTGTTTTGAAGCACTATGTTTCTATTCCTATAGCAGCAGCCCCAAATCATTTCAGCTGCAGAGTTCCCCCTTTATAATGGACATTAAGAACATGCTCCATCAAGATAAAAGAAAATAAGACAATGGCAAAGCATTGTGATTTTTCCTATCATTTGAATATACCCAAACACATCAATATTCTCCAGCCAGTAGTATGAACTACTTTTTCCCCACTCCTTTGACAAATGTCTTGCTTCATACAAAATGAAAGATATTTATATCCTGGATGGCATAGCAAAAGGTTAAATATTATAATTTTCTGAGGTTGCAGAAGTATAAGCTATTATTATTTTAAGCAAGATAATTACGTTAGTACTCTGGCTTTCATAAACCTGCCAGATCTTTCTCACATTGAAATTATGTCACATATGAACTACAGATGTGATATTTATATGGACATGATTTTTTATATGGTAAGGAAACAAATATGCTCAAATCTTTATAATTTAATCAATGGGATTTGCTTCTGATGGCATAGGTACACATCATTGACTTGTGGCAAAGAATTTTATTAAAGTAAGCAAATTATGTTATAAGCCAAGGCTTATTAAGAATCTGTTTGAACAGCAAAACTTTAAACAGTGATATTGATGCTTCAGCATTTTCCTTTAACCTTTGAATATCTTTGTGAGAATAATGATTGAAAACTTCCTCTGAACCCTCTCATTAAGAGTAATTACACAATAAAATAACTAATTAAGTGCTTCCCATAAAATGTTTCTTGCATAATTTTGTTTTCCTCATGAATATATTGTTACCCTCTTTTCCTTTTTTGTATTTCAATTATAAAATAAAAAGTCAAAGTAGAAAATATGAAAGAACAAAATAAATAATGGAAAACACCTTTTAGAGAGATGTAGAATAATCAAAAATAAAATATTAAAGATATTAGAAATAGTTTTTAGAACAGCTGTATAGTCTACTTTATATGGAATTATCAAAATACAATTATTTTAATTTATAAATGTCTCATTTTTCAAAATGGAATTTTTTCATGATTCAGTTATATTTTCATTTTGTAGCAGTATGCTGATGTATAATTAAAGGTATTGTTGCTATTCCAGAAAAAAAAGTGCTAACATATTGTAAGTTTAAGTTGATTTACTAATAAAATACTGATTTTCCTTTACATTTCAAAAATATAAGAAACCATTATTAAAATACTCAAAGATATATAGAAATCATTGCATTTTCACTGTAAAGACATGTGATTAGATTTGACTAGCTCATTTGGTTGAAATAAAAACTACCTTTACAAACTTAAAAATTATTTACTTTGCAGGAAGAACTCTCTAACATTTTTTTTAAACACATAATGTACCTGTGCTATGGAAAGTTTAAGAAACATACTAATATGCTAAAATAATCACTTCCTTACCATGCTTGATCTTAGCCAAAAGGCTGAGACGCGATCAAATATTTCCTTATTTGTGGCTGGTATTCAGCCTGAGCAGTCTGCAAAGGGCATGTTCGTAAGCTCCACATTGTCCTGCCTCTTCTGATCATATGTAGTAATACTAGTCCTTTCATCTAGGATTGATCCTCTTAAGTTCCTTGTGTGTAAACCTTGTTACTCACTGAAAGTTAAGGGAAGTTACGAAAACCTGCTTTAAGGAAAACCAACCAACCTTCTCTCTTCAGCAGTGTAAACCATACCAGAAATAAGAAAATTTGCATTTGGATACAGTTTGAGAATGTTTTGACATTGAATTTACATGAAATAATAAAGTATTATAATAACGCCAGTAATTAAAAAATGTTATAATTATGTACCTGTTGTGCTTTCTTCTTTCTGTAGGTCCCAACTTACCTTTCTTGATTGCATATGTCTTTCAACATAAGAATCTTTTATTTTTTTTTCTTTCACCATATGCCATCTATTTACAAATTGTCATTGGCAGACTAATAAGAATACAATGAAGTAGGCAGGGTAGGTTTTAGAAGTATATCTCATGGACTCTACAGTATTGACCTGATGAAAGCAGTGATATAGAATAATCAATAATGACTTCAGCATTGTTACTAGGTTTTGCTATTAGAAAATCTTAAATTAGATAATCCAATTGATGGTGCTATGTAGCCGTCAGTGAATATATTTTGCTCTGTCATTGGTGACATTTGAGATCTATAAATGTGAATTCCAAAAGACTGCTAATGGGTGGACATTTGGCACAGAAGCAAAGCTGTCATTTGGTATGCCAACATCCCTGGTTTCAAGTGTTACCAGCTTCCTGGTAGTACACTGTCTGTGATGTGTGTATTACCACATGTGAGAACACAAGTATTTTTCCCTGCTACCTTTGTGAGATACCTAAACCCAGTTCCAGGATCCTGACTTCAGTCTGGCCCAGTCCAGATTTTGCCAGTCTTTGGAGAACATACCAGAAGACAGAGGAATTCTTCACTCTTCTCCCGCTTCTCCCTTCCACTCCCTTCCCCTTCCACTCTGCTTTCCTCTCCCCACTCCTCCCTGCTTTTCCTCCCCTCCTCTTCCTCTTCCCTTCCTTTCCCCCATCCCTCCTCTCCTGCTCTTGCTCTCTGTCATTCTCTTCTTTTTCTCACGCTTTCTCAGTGTGTGTGTGTTTCTGTCTCTTTTTCTCGGAAAGTGAAAAGAGATTCTGAATAGTATATCTTATTCTTGAATTAGAAGTTACTACTTGCTGTATACTGTGATTCACTCAGTTTATTTGTCTTTGCTTCAGTCATGGTCCAATTCTGAATCTTCATTGACTGTAATTTTAAATGACACAACTGAGAGTATTGCTCCATTGATCCTATACATTTCATAATCCAACTATTTTTTTTTTCTTTTCAGTAACACAATAAAAATGTAAAACAAGCTAGTCCTGTCAAAAGATGTCACTCCTGTGTAGATTTTCCTGGAAATGAATATACAAAAGATCAACTGGAAAATGAGAACAGTCCCTCTGCAACTGCTTGGGGCACTCAAATTGAAAATGATGTGTTGGCATAGTCCAATATTTGAAGAGAGAACACTACTTTGCATAATGAGAGGTCAAATCTCTTGCAACTAAGAAGCTGATTCAGTGTAAATACATTTATACATGTGTGTGAAAGTGCAAACACTTAAGCAAAAACAACAAGGTGACAAATTGAGTTTTTGACACCAACACTTTTTTTTTTTTTGGTTTTGTTTTTACTGTAAGAATAGACTGAAGGCAGATTTTAAAAATAGATGTTTCATTGCCGGTTTACTTAACAAACTCTCACAGCATCATGGCTGAACCAAGTTAAAGTCTGAAGCCAAAAATTCTATCTTGTCTCCCATTCACCTCCCAGGGATCCAAGTAGCTGAGCCATCATCTACTGCTTCACAGGATATGTGTTAGCTGGAAGTAAGATAAGATGCCTTATCATGATTCTAAACTCACCAGTCTAATATGGGATATAGGTGTCCTAAGTGGTGTCATATCCCTAGTAGGATTCATTCTGTTTAAATGATTTAAAATGACTGTGCTAAGTATAGGATAATTGCTTATTTTTATTCATAAGTATACTCCATAGTGAAACAAATATATCAAGCAAATCCTATTAGACACTCTTCTAGGTGTCAGATTAATTATCTGGTAATAATAAGCAGCTACTAAATAAATTGCTGAGCTAAAAATTCTAAGATGATAGAAAAGGATTTATGATCTTCACATAAAGTATGATTTTATTTACTTAAGGTACAATTTGATAGGTGAATGAAGCAGCTTGGAATCCAATGTGGCTACTAACAGGGTACTAAGAGGAGTCAAACTCCATGAAAGTTCCTCAGTCCATATAAGTGGAAGCTAAGAATCTGGAGTTAAATAAACTGTAAGCAGTTAGATATAAACCAACATTTTCCTCCTTCTTTATTCACTGCCTCTCTGTTATTTCAGGTCACCTGTTATGTTTATTAACTACTTTCAAATAATGTGAGATTCGTACAGGATGTGTACATCTCTGTTTAGTTGTAGTCTTTCATATCTTCAAAAATAGCTCCAATGATCCTGCCTTAGACAATGAATTTGCTTCTTATTACTTACGCTTGACAAGTATATCTCAAAAATTAAAAGGAAAATAAGATTAAGTGTAGCATGCTCACTTTCTACTACATTGTCACAAAGTTTGTTGAAGGCATTTATTCTTGCACTTAATAAATAATTCTCCGAAAATCAACTTTGTTAGGTAAGCTTTCCATGAGACACAACCTTGAGGAGCAAAAATAGCACTGAGTTTTCTGTTAGAGGGAAATAAAACACTTGTAAATTAATACCACAAGACACAGAGTTATGAATGTGTATATCAGAAACCTTAACTAGTATGGTGACTAAAACATAATTTTTTAGATATTGGGTCATATGCTTACAATCTTAAGGATATGCAAATGAAACAAATTGAACGTAAAAATTAGGAAGAAAAAATCATTCAGCATTGAAAGATCTTGAGATGGTTGAGGATGGGTCATGGAGTAATTAAGGAAAAAAGTTTAAAATTTGCATGCAATGCTAAGAGCAGGTAGCAGGATGGACATAGATGAGACGTTCTAAAATCAGATTGTTTCGAGTGTTGAAGGCTATAAAACAAATCTTAGTTTTTCATCAGAAGTGAATGCAGTTTTATTTGCAAAATCTCTCTCTCTGGTTGAAAATAGAAGCGTAGGTAGTAGGAATACCTGAAGGAATACTAGTTAGGAAAACCGAACGTTAACGTGGTGTTCTTGAACAACAGGCAGGGACATAGATAGTCACTAAGGACTTATTGAAGAATTCAATGTAGGATAGCTAAGCAAACTGGTAGGATCAAACAAGTCTTCCTCATTTCTGACTTAAGAAATTTGTCGAAGAACTTTGCCATTGACTGAAATAGGTCACATAAGGTTTGGCAATAGCAAGTGGATTCAGATTTTAGAATGCTACATTGAAACTGAAATTTCTGGTGTTGCCTGAATATTGAAAGCCAGATTCAAAACCAGGAACTGAATAGGAAGCATAATGCACAAGTAACAGACAGGCATTGGCATGCGGAAAGCAGACTATTTCTTTTTCCTTTACTAAAAGATTTTTTTTTTTTATTGGAAAGTCATATTTACAGAGAGAAGGAGAGACAGAGCAGAAGATCTTCCATCCACTGGTTTACTCCCCAAGTAGCCACAACAGCAGGACCTGAGCTGATCTGAAGCCAGGAGCTTCCTCCTGCTCTCCCATGCGGTGCAGGATCCCAAGGCTTTAAGCCAACCTCAACTGCTTTCCCAGGCCACAAGCAGGGAGCTGGAATGGAAGTGGAGAAGCCAGAATAAAAACCAGTGCCTATATGGCATCCTGGCACATGCAAATGAGGATTTTAACCACTAGGCTACTGCACTGGGTGGTGAGCAGCACTTCTTAATAAATATTTTAACTTTTGGCCAACACACTATGTTTAGTCCACAGTAATTAATATACCAGAAAAATTAATTAATGAAGTCTGAATGTATAATGAAGGGTAACCTACACAAAATATGAGAATATGAGAATGAAATAGAAATTTCAGTTGGCAGTTATGGTCAGGATTTCATGGAATAGGTGGATTATCTGATTCTTTTTTATTTTTTTTTTATTATATTTTGACGATCTTTACATAGTTAATTAGGGTAAAAAGGTACAAGGGCTACAGGAATGTGGGAATGACCATTATTTTTTCCATACTCTTTACTTCATGCTTAAAGGGGGGTATTAAGGGAGAAGGCCCACCCAATTTCCCACCCACCCCAGGGGATTATCTGATTCTTATGAGGAAGGTTGAAATTGCCAGGCAAATGTTGAGGTAAAATTAATCAATGTAAGAAAAAGGCTGTAAAATACAATATACATCCCAACAAGAGTAAGGGGACTGACTGGACTGAAGTATAGAGTGCTCGATTCTTTTAAGGATATTGGATTATTAATGTGAAAACTTTTTAATGTTCTTGAGAAAATTTTTCTCTTAAAATTTACTATTGTTTTTTAATTTGAAAATTGAGGAGGGAAGGAGAGATAAAGAAAGAGAGAAAGAAAAATAAATCTTCAATAAGTGCCCATAATACCCAGAGTCTAACCATGTTGAAATCAGTGATCAGCAGCTCTACCACAGCTTTGACATGAGTGTGGGGGAGGGCAGTAATTGAGCCGTCACCTTCCCAGGGTACACCTCAACAAGAAACTCGGGATGGGGTGGAGTCAAGCTTGAAAATCAAAGTGCATCCCAGTAGAGGATGTGAGCAAGCCGTGTCTTTATCACATTTCCGAGTGTCTCGCTCCAACTCCAGGCTTTTCTTTACTCCAAAGAAAATACATATGGTATTTATGTGCAGAGAAGGGAAAGTTTATTGTTTGATTCATGAAATAAATATTTGAATGAAGAACAGAAGTTCTGGGAGACAATTGATGATTTCAAAGTGGAAGTGACAAGGACTAACTGGTACCAGCAAGTACAGGAAGAATAAAAAAATAGTTTAAAGGACATGAGATATTACATCTGAAAATGTTATGAATCAGAACTCCTTGAATATCGAGGCGGGCTAAGGGAGAAAGCCTGCAGTGTTGGGAGCTTCCTTACTTAAGGGAGAAAGCGCATTCCTCAGAACAACTGTGTGTAAGGCATTATTATTCATGAAAACATTTTTATAAAATGTGAAAAACAGGTTTTTTACAAACAGGTAAATAATTTAAATCATGTTCCAAATAACACACATATATGGATAGCATTGCATGAAGTTAGTATATACTGTTCTTCAAAAGGTTGCCATTGATATAAGTGTATATATGTATACATATGTATAAAGTTATATAAATGTATATAGCTTGACACTCTTGATTTTAGTGACTACTTCCCGGGAGAACTGCTTTTATCCCAGAAATGTGCACTTTGTATCTTGCATGCTAAAACTTCACTTTTTAATTGTCATGGATATTTCAGGCCATGATACTACTTTTATATCTATTACCATGATGTTCTTGGCAGGACATTAACTGTGCCTGACATAATGAATCAATCAGCATTACTGATTGGCATGCAGTATTCTTTCAGATTTTTTCATTAGAAGGCTCACAAATTTTTCATCAGGAATTTGTAGGAAGCAAATATACTTTATACTGTTTTCAAGTTTATGCATATTGATTTTTAAATACAGTGGATGCAAGTTCTCAAATTAAGTGCTAATATTGAATTAGCATTATGAAATTGAAAAGATTTTGTACATTCCAGTTTTGCAAATCATTTGGTGATGTGTCTGTTGCGTTGAATGCCTTTTTTATTCTTAACTCTGACTAAACATGTACATCTGTTCTTTCTTCCCTTCATTTTTCTGATGTGCTTCATTGATGACTCTGTACTTTTGACTGCAGATGGGCAATATGAGGGTAAGATGACAAAAAATAAAAACCACAAACAACCTCATTGAGCATTGCTTGTCTGTCTTTGTTTTAGTCTCTTTAGAACATTCTTAAAATTCTACACACTCTCTGTAATTAGACTTTTTATCACAATTAAAATCCAATTATGTTTGTTTCTGTTGTGAAGCTTTAATTACAGTTTATCCTTGTTAATCATTCTTTAAGTCATTGCTGCGGGTTAAATCACCATCCCATTATCTCTGTCCTAAAGGACTTCTGTTCTCCAGTGGTCCCTCCTGGTGTTTTTTTTTTTCTACAAGATTTGAATGATTGTGTGATATGCAAAGGGATTTGTTACAGCGGTTTAAGGAATTTGGCTTGTTCTTATGAAATATTTTAGAATGATAAAATGTTTTAACTATCACTGGAAATTGTTTTGATTGTATTGTTTTTCTTTGCACACATTTTTGTACATCTCAGTGAACTGGATCTCTGGATGAATGTTCCTGCAGCTGTTGAGTCTTACTTTTGTCTATTTTCTCTCTATATAGACTGCAAACTAGCTAGGGGAGGACCACCAGCTACTATAGTTGCCATAGATGAAGAAAGTCGTAATGGTGAGTGAGTTTTGTATTTTACAAATATCTGACTAATGGATTTCCTTTTTTTTTTTTTACATAATCAAACTGTTGAGTGGGATTGCTAAGTGAAAGTTTCACTTTAGATTCTTAAGCAGTTCTCTTCTAACTTTTCGCCTCTGTGGATTTAATTTACGTCAGTCTCTGAAAATTCTTCACTTAGACTGTGTTGTGAGATACCCGTTGCAACGGGTAGGGATGTTCAATTTTGGTTGAGAAGAAGTTACTAAATCCAGGGTCAGCCCAAGAATGTGTCTAGATGGAGCCCAATTTTTTTCTGCATTGGCATATAGAATGTGTTTCATACATGTGGCCATGTAAACTGAAAGTCATAGAGTTTTCCGAGAGTGTGAATAGTTACGTAAGTATTGCTTTGCTTTCTGAATTATCATACATAAAAATGTAAATCTCCTCTTTTAGGCAGTAGTAAAATGGTTATATTCTGGGTTTCTGCTTGGACTTCAAGTTACTCTAAGCATATGAATAAGTCTGTGGTTTATTTTGTGAACAAGTTTTATGATTGACCTTTGTTGGGTTTGCTTGGTTTGTGTTTTCTTTCTATTTTAAACAAAATTTTCTTCTGTTTTTGTGTTTTTAAGAAGGATTAGATCAGGAGGTCTCTCAGAGTAATTTCTTTCATGTAATACAAATTGCACGTTTATTGGAATCTTATATAATGTTTGAAACTCTTGTTTTATTTGACTTCATCAGGGTTATTACATTGTATTACACACTATTCTTTTTTTCATTTGGAGACTTGACAAAACCGATATTTTTTTGCATATTCTTTATTTTCTAAAGATTTATTGTATTTGTATGTTGTACAGAGGGAAGGTGAGACAGAGAGGAAAGTCTTCCATCTGTTGATTCACTCTCCAAATTGCCTCAATGACTGGAGCTGTGCCAATCTGGAGCCAGGAGCCCAGAGCCTCTTTTGGGTCTTCCACACAGGTGCAGGGTTCCAAGGCTTTAGGCTGTCCTCAACTGCATTCCTAGGCTACAAGTGGGGAGCAGGAAAAGAAGCCGGGCCACTGAGATTAAAACCAGCAGCATATAGGATCCCAGAACATGCAAGACTAGGACTTTAGCCACTAGGCTACTTTGCTTGACCCTGCCAATTCTATGTAGTATCATTATTATCCACAGCATTCATGGCCACAACAGGTTTAAGCATCTTCATTAAATAGTAGCATCACTAAATAGTTACAAAATATAGCATTTTTGATCATTTAAAATTCATGTCTAATACAAATGAAGCCAATTTTCAGAGTTATTGTGTTTGTATAAATATACTGAATAAGGAATGTATATTTTGGGGGAAAAGAAAAAGTCCAATTCCAAATTTGAAAACATGGAATACTTATTATTATCTGTTTTGATCCATAAAAATTCCTATATTCTCTAATGCTCTGCAATTACTTTTTAAACAATTACTTTTTAAAACAAGAGTTATTTGAACAGTAGAGTTATGAGTATGACAAGAGAGACTAAGAGTGAGAATAGAGTGAGAGACAGAGGTAGAGAGTTCTTATATCTACTCACTCATTGCCCGAATGGCCAGAGTAGGAAAGAATGTGTCAGAATGAAGCCAGGAGTCTAAAGCTGCATTTAAGGCTCTTTTTTATGGGTGTCAGAGACCCAAGATTTTGTGTCTTCTTCCACTACTTTCCGTACACACTGTCATGGAGCTGGATGGAATCTGGGGCAGCTAGGACCTAAACTGATGCTCTTATGGTGTACCAACATTCCAGGCAGCTGCTTAACCCATGGTGCTATACAGACCCAAATAACAGTAAACCTGAGACGTAGTTGAGTTGTATTTTCGCATTGTTACTATATTACCTTGAAAGTATAGCTGGGCCAAAATAAAACATCTGGTTTTACTGAAGAAACGTATTTTAAGGTGTGTTGTCTATAAAACCTACTTGAACAACTAGATGATTATAGACACAGTGCAAATGATATTTTATCTCTTTTTGTAGTGATTAGAATCCTGCTTTTGAAAGGATCTCAAATGCAAACATGTTGCCATAGCAGTGCTGTAGAATTATATGTGATGAAGTTTCAATATTTGTGTTTTACAAGAATGTGATGCAGTGGTGATGGTGTGTTCTTTCCTTGGCATATTTTGTGGAATCTGCCAAGTGCTTAGGATGCTGCCAAAGTTATTTGAGTGTCATCACAGGGAGTAGAAATACCAACTGTGAGAATAAATGCTTTGCATTTCTCTTTAACATTCGATTTCTAAAAATATGATAATCAAATGAACCTCTGCCAAATATTATAAAATAGGATATAGTAATATGTCTCCTAAAAGTCACAGAGAAACAATCCATGAGATTTTTTTTCCCCTGATTTTCTTTAGGCTATCTAAGAAACTCCCTATAGGACAGTTATTTCTGTCCCTTCTTCTGTTCTATTTTCCTACATCTTTTGGTTTTTAGTAATAAAATGTCTTCAGAGCTATACTGATGACAGCTTAATCAGATCACCATCAGACTGAACAAGGAGTTCATGACAATTATCAGAAATCCAAGATTATGAGTTTTGGAGACTGAATGAACACAAATTGAACATTGGTTCTTGACATCCACCAGAAATGTTTACACTAGTCTGTTGAACATAGTGTGAAATTGCATTTTGGTAGGGGAGTGTGTGTAGGGAAACAGATTTACGATGTACTTTCTATGTTTAATGAATACTGTCTAACACTCCTTTCTGGAACAACATTTTCTAGTTTCAGTGAATTCCGAATTGCTTGTGGCATGAGATCCCTACGAAGGAGAGCTCAAAAACAGTTACACTGGAGTCATTTAAAAGCCCACTGTGGAGCACGCTGAAAAATAAAATCTGAATACAGAATGCGTCCTGACTCCTGAATAATAGTAGAATTCCCATTACTATTTTTAATTATACTTGTATATCATGTTTTACCTTCTTTTTCTGTACTTCCCATGCCATGATATAGTTATATGTCAGAAAGCTAAGCCTGTGACAATTAAATGAATGACTACACCATTGTAGAACTTAGGGACAAATAATGGGAGGGGAGAATTTATTACCTATGCTTATAAATTTGTCTCACTAAAAAAAAAAAAAAAAAACGTTGGGTTCCAGCTATAGTATACTCCGTGGCTGATTTAACAACTGCTACAGCTTATCATTCATATAGATTCACAAATTTTGTCTTAAATGAAACGTAGGTGTCTGGATAAATATAAAAAGAACACTGCACATAAAGGAGGGGAAAATGTGTTTTTGTCTTGCTTGGAACATGTAAAGAAAAGTGTTCCCAAGATTCGGGTGAAGAATATAGAAAGCTTAACAGGTCCAACCTAAGGATTCTCTATAGATTTAACATTAAAAATATATCATGGACGCTCAGTAAATTTGAGAAGTGAAAATTGGTACTGATAGGTGCTCGTAATTGAAAAATTGCTCAAGTTATTTAAGACTGTTGAATCAATGAAGAAGTTTGCCCTTCTTGTAAGGACACATTCTAGAGCCCAGTTATCAGCCAATTTTGAGGTTGGGTATCTCGCTATCCCTTCAGGAATCTGAAAGAGGTCATACTAAGGGATGCTAAATGTACATGGTTACTCTAGCCCTAAACATTCTCTGATTCAGTCTTGTAGGTAGGGGAGTGTTGGCATGAACATAGACGTTGGGTCTATATTTGAAAAGGTATGCCATTATAGATAGTTTGGAAACTGCCCTCTGTATATTTTTCTTCATTGTCAATATTACTAGAGTTAGAATAGAACCTTACATTTAAAAAAATGTGTTAGTGTTTTTCTGTCCTTGTATTTGTCAATTACGTATCTTTTAAATCGACACAAAGAAGTTACTCAAACAATGTCTTAAAATCTTCCAAATCTCACCAAAGTTTTACATACTTCTAACAAAAGGCATATTAGATTAATGGACAGAATAGCCAACAGAATAAAAATATTCTGAAACTTTAAGCTAAGTGTTACATGATGAAAATATGTATTTAACATTTAAATGTTTATAAAGGTGTTCTTTTTGTTGGCCAGCACTATGTTATAGAATAGTTCGAGCTAGTTGAAATGATCTTAGGATAAAGAATATGAGAAAGGCACAAGATACTCAAAAGTTTAAATATCTAGTACACTAGTTCATTTTCACAAAGAGAAAACTTTCTGTTAGTGTCTGTGGACCTTGGGACCCAGAGCAGTAGCCTTACAGCTTAAGTCTTCACCTTGCACACCCAGGCATCCCATGTGGGCACCAGTTCCATGTCCCAGTGACCCAGCTTCCCATTAAGCTCCCTGCCTGTGACCTAGGAAAACAAGCAAGAACAGTGCGAGATACCTGGAAAATGCTCTGGGCTTTGGTTTGGCTCAGGTCCAGCCATTGTGGCAAATTGAGGAGTGAATCAGGAGACAGATCTTCCCATTTCTCCTCCTCTGTATATATAACTTTCTAATAAAAATAATTAAGTCTTAAAAAAAAATAAAGTCTGGGGCCCAGCAGGTGGCCTAGTGGCTAGAGTCCTCACCTTGAAAGGGCTAGGATCCTTTATGGGTGCCGGTTCTAATCCCAGCAGCTTTGCTTCCCATTCAGCTCCCTGCTTGTGGCCTGGGAAAGCAGTCAAGAATGGCCCAAAGCCTTGGGACCCTGCACCTGTGTGGGAGACCTGGCGAAAGTTCCTGGCTCCTGGCTTTGGATCGGTACAGCACCGGCCTTTTCAGTCACTTGGGGAGTGAATCATTGGACTAAAAATCTTCCTCTCTGTCTCTCCTCCTCTCGTATCTGACTTTGTAATAAAAATAAATAAATATTTAAAAGAATTTTTTTAAATAAAGTCTGTGGCTTCAGAACTGCTTACATTTCAGGATCCTGTTAGTATTTATGAAGCAAAAAATAGGGAATTGTGCCATGTAACACTTTTTTTCTACAAATGCTTGGTGCATTGAAAGAGACAATATATTTTGTAACTATTTTTTTTTATACTTAAAATTGTAGCCTCACATCTAAGTGTAATATCTGAATTGTGTAGAATGAAATTCTGTCACACACATGTATATTTCCAAATAATGCTGTCATGATGAATCACTTTTCTAAAAACCTGGTATTTCATCAGATAATTGAGGCAGATGTCTGAAGTTAGAATCAACTTTATCTGAACAAATTGTTAAAGCAAGAACCCTAGTGAGCAGTAAGAATTACCCTGATTTGTAAGAAGAGTATTTCAGAAAGTTAATGGAAAAATAAAATTACTGATAAGTGTATGAGGCACAGTTTTGCCTCGCTGTTAATAAGCCAGTTAAGCCACTTGCATCTCATTTGGAAGGCCAGTGCTCAGTTCGTGGCTCTGACACCAACTGCAGGTGCTTGCCAATGTAGGTCCTGGGTGGTAGCCAATGATGGCTCAAATATTTGGGTTCCTGCCACCTATACGGAAGTTCTGGATTAAATTTCTGGCAACCAGTTTTGGACATGCCCAGATCTGGCTGCTGTGATCATCTAGGTTATGAACCAGCAGAAAGAAACCAATTTTCAAATAAATTAAAATGAATATGTAACTGTTTGATGAATGTTTCTTTTGATGCAGATTTGTAACCTATACGTACTGCTCTGTAATGTGTATTTCCCATATATTTTTGCTAGAAATCTTCCTTAGTAGAAGGAAAACACCATTAGCCTATGTAATTGTGTTGAAGCATATCCTTAAGATCTTTCACAGTAATAGGAAGCTCTATATGTTAGAGAGAAATCATTCAGGTTAAATTTTTGATTCTTTTAAGAAGTCAAAACAGTCTACATATCTCAGATGACCCACAGATCATTAATATGCAGTCTCTTCTTTAGATAAAAAGCTGGCAGATGTTAAGTAAGATGATGCAATAGAAAGAAATGTTCCTTCATCAAGAAAGAGCAACAATAGGTTTACATGTTAGTGGAAAGAGACTGTGAGGACTTTGGTTTAAGAACTTTTGATTAGAATGCTTAATTTATTAGTTTGAGAGCCAGAGTTACAGAGAAGGAACAGAGATACAAGAGGGAGAGATAGAGGGGGAGAGAGAGAATGGATGAATGAATGAATGAATGAATGAGAATGAATCCAATCCACTGGTTCATTCCCCTAATGTTTGCTTTGGCTAGGGCTAGGTCAGACCAAAGCCAGAAGCCTGGAGCTCATCACCCGGGTCTCCAGCTTGGGAGGTCCAGTCATAAACCTTTGTTAAATTGCTCTCTTCTTTCCCAGGTTCATTAACAGGAAGTTGATTTAGAAGTGGCATAACCAGTGCTTGACCTGATGACTTGTAGGCATCAGGTTTATCCTTTTGGGTGGTAATAATAGCCCCAGGTCTTAAACTTTTATTTGCACTTCCACACAATGTTTGCACTTTTCTTGTGTAAATGTTTTCCATTGTTTAGGAAGTAATTCACTGAAGTGTTATCTAGGCTCTTAGAGGTGGAAGAAGCTGCAAAGGTCAACCACTACCCTTGGAGTAAGACTCTTGGGAGTTTCTCAGTGTAGAACCATCCTAAACAATATTTATCCAGCTACTCTTAACCCATGCACATTCTCCTGAGTGTGCAGGCTCCACCATGTCCTGTTCCCTAATGCCTTCCTTCTCCCAATTTCTTTGCAGCATTAATGACTCTAAGACTTCCGTTGCTCATATTCAAATACTGGTTGCTAGAGTATTCATTAACATTGCTGAAGATATTTGGTTGTGAGTTTTCTTCTGTATTAGGACACAGAACTTCTGAAATGGATCAATATCACTATCAGAATTCTTAGCACTATATGAAAAGAGTAAATCCAAAATTATTTAAAATACTGTTTGGATTTCAAATGCTCTCCGCAGTAATTTTCAAAACAAGCATTCAAATTTCCATCATTTCTAAATGGAATTGCTAATGTAATTCAATTAATTGGATGTGTACTATGTGGATTAATGAATATTAAAGTATTTGTTATCCCCTTATCTTATTGTTATTTCACAAAACTTTGAAGTATTCACTAAAGTTAGCATTCATATTAATATCAGATTTGCAGTTTAAACAAATAATGCATACTTATTACTAAAAACAAGAAAAAATGAATTTCTTAATTATGCTGCAGTCAATAATAAAGGATTTGGGGAATTGTTTATAGGCTACGCAGCCTTGAAGTACTCCAAGTTTGGTAAACTGCAAATGGGTTTATTAAATGGGTTGTGAAGACATGCTAATATATTAAAAGAGCTTTCTTTTCAGTCTACCAAAACTGCCTGCCAGAGGCTAATATCTTTTTAGTACTAATCATTGATTTTGTTTTCCAAATGCTGCATTTAGTATGTCATGAATTCTTATTCTCATTTCAAATGCTGGCTTGTTTATCACTAAGCCCACCTAACTCAATTCTGAACACTTTGGAAACCAGGTTTTTTCCATTATAAACACTTGTAAAATCTTATTAAAGCTACAGCTTTCCTTGTTGTTAGCTATTGATAAGTTACAGGTCTACAGAGAAGTGTTTTGAATTGTGAGATTTGTGAAAATTTTAGGGGCTTACTTTACTTCTCTCGTTGGTTTTGAGTAAGAAAAGAACAGTTACCAATCAATACATACTAGTCAGATTTTTTTTTCCAACTTTCTGTGTGTTATAATAAAGAAGTGGTTGCAAAAAAAGCTAAGTGAAGTGAATCATCTGCTAATAGGTTCCTCTTCTCTATTGTTTTAAACTACTTGTATTGAAGGTTCACTATACATGAATTGCTACTGTAACCATTCTCTTACTGATCCAATCACTCTTCAGTCATGTATAGTCATGTATAGTCATGTATAGTCATGTAGTCACAGACTACTGGAATGCCATCACTTCTTCAAGACATAGTTACTGACATAACATGGTGAAGCTGTATTCTGTGCTAGGCAATCGTGAGAGAAGAAAACAGGCAAAAAAAAAAAAAATGCCCCCTACCAGAGCACAGGCAGGTATGTCTAGGAAGGAAAGTAAAGCAGTGCCAGGCAATGGGATGATGGACCAGAAGGGAAGCAATGGTGTTATTGGAGGTAAACTGTTTCTATAAAGATAACTACATTCGAACAGGTCCTGTATAATTTAGCACTGGAGAAGTGATTCAGATATTAAGCCCAAACAAGTTTATATGGAGGATTTGGGAAGAACCCATTTAAAGCTTCAGAGAATGAATATGACTGGTTTATGAAAAGTCAGTGCATTGTCTGGAGAATATAAGTAACAGCAAATATTGATAAAGATGTAGAAAAGATAAATGTTGTTTGCATTTGTGGAGACTTAACATGCTTAACTTTTTATTTACTATCAAATTATTTAATGCTCATATCATCCAGTAATTGAGAGATTGCAAAGCATGATTCTTTGTCTCACCCTTCACTTTGCATCAGTCACAATTCACATATGTTACATCTATGTTCCTTTATGATTTCGGCTAAGTGTACCCTTTACAAACATGCTCTAGTAAAAAAAAAATGAACTAAATCTTTCATTTTGGTTTAGTGTGATTAAGCCTTATTTAACACATAATAGAGGGACACTAGAGTAACCCTTAAGGTCAAAGTGATGTATTTCCTACATAAATTAGAATCAAGTGGAAATTTGATGAAACAATGCCATCAAAATTAATCAGTAATCATTTTGTAATACTATGTTATCTTCAAACCATCATTAACAGAAAGAGAAGATTCATCAGTAGGAGAAACACATTTTAGAGAAATGCTGATGTGTTTTTACTTTTCATAAAATATTGTCTATATGGAACATGTTTTGGTGAAAATGTTGATTAATGTGCTTAGTTTTGTGCAATTCAGGAGAAGCAGATGTAGGTGTTATTGGTGAGGATATAGCGCTCCATTAGTAATCTGTATAACCTATTTTAAAATATGTGTATAGACCTATGACAACTCTGATTGACATCAAACTAAATGACTTACAAATTGTACATAATTAAGCAAAATGATACACTTAACTACTCTTTTCTAAGCCTTAGATACATTTAAAATTGTTTTTTTCTTAGTGAATTGTCTGGCTTTTTTTCTGCCTTTGTGTTAGACATGATCAAATAATTTCTATATTTGAATTTCTTTTCCAATGAGTAGTCAGCATGAAAGAAATTTTATTAATGGTTTATTTTATTTTGTAGGCAGAGTTATAAGGGGCGAGGGTGGCAAGGGAAGGGAGTTGGACAGAGAGAAATGCTACATCCATTGGCTCATTTTCCAAAGGGCTACAACAACCAGGGCTGGGCCGAGACAAAGCCATGCAACCAGGAGCTTCCTCATGGTTGTCCACATGGGAACAGGGGCACAAGTAATCCGGCCCCCTTCCCCTGCTTGCTCGGGAGCAGTAACAGAGGCCTGAACCGGGAGTGCAGCAGCTAAATGGCATTCAGATGGGATGCTGGGATTGCAGGCAGTGGCATAATTTGTTATGTTGTGCGAGCCCCTGAAAGTAAATGTTTTGTTTACAATACTTCAGCATCCTTGTCATAGTTTGAAGCATCATGTATATAAAGTGATATTCCACAATGAACAGGTGTTGTAGTCAGTTAACACATTTTTTTTCTAAAAATCTATTATGAATCCTAAGAAAGAAAACACTTTTTTTTTTTTAGTTTCCAGCCTGTTTCACATAGCCTACTGTATCTCCCAAATTATAATTTGTCTTCATTTTCTCTCATTCTTATTTATTAACCATCTGCTACTCTTCACATTGTTTTATTTTTCAGTTGAGGCAAACTAACTAAAATTCATGATTAATTTTGAGAGGGCTAAAACACCAGAAGTTTAAAATATTACTATTTAACTGGCTAACTTTAACAATTTTCTTGTTGAAACTACAACATTTAAAAAATATATATATAGCTATTTATGTGTTCATTCCCCCGATACAGATTTATATGCACAGAGGATCATCCATCCCCATCTCTGTGCTTCCTCCTATATCACCCTCTTACTACTTGTCCCCAAGTCAATACAATGGCAGAGTCATTCAGTTCACTTTCACAGGCTAAACTTGATGAGACATTAATGTATCATGACATTAGCAATGTAGGAAAAGAAAATAATGCAACAGAACAGTATAGGAATCCTAGTAAACATACATGCTGTGTACAACTGTTATTTTCCATTATGCTGATCTTCCCTAGTAGATTCTATAGTTGTGTGAACAAGTGTGTGTGTATGTGTGTGTGTGTGTTTGTGCATTAGTTCTCATATGTAAGAAAGAACATATGATATTGGTCTTTTGGAGAACAGCTTATTTCACAAAGCATAGTAGTTTCCTGTTGGGTCCATTCTACTGCAAATGGTAAGAAATTATTATTTTTGTGGCTGAGTTGTATTCCATGGAGTAAATGAACATTTGCTTTATCCATTCATCTGTTGTGGGCATGTGGGTTGTTTTCATGTCTGAGCTATTATGAATTGTGCTGCTATGAGGTTGCAGGTACCTCTTTCAAATGCAGAAATTACTGTTTTGTATGTAGAAATGAATATTGTAGAAAATTGAAATACTGATAAGGCACTATGTAAACACTCTTATGATTATATGAGTTGCCTTCTTAGTGTTAGTAACTGTACATATTTATTACTTTCACTTTACTCACCAACAAAAGCCAAATCCTCAGTCTACTTCTTGTGGGTAGTTCAGATGAGTGTCCCAGATATGTTTCAACTTTTTTATTCCTAGTAGACTTAAGGATGGTGACTTTTAACCTTTAAAATTTGGAGCAGAGAAAGGCCATTTATTTCAGGACTCCAACTTCTGTATTAAGGATGTAAGGTCAAGCATTCCTTACATATTCCTTACACTATTTTTAAAGACCTGAAATTCAAGGGCCCGGCGCGATGGCACAGTGGTTAAGGTCCTCGCCTTGCATGCCCAGGATCCCATATGGGCGCCAGTTCTAATCCTGGCAGCCCTCCTTTCCATCCAGCTCCCTGCCTGTGGCCTGGGAAAGCAGTCGAGGACAGCCCAAGGCTTTGGGACCCTGCACCGTGTGGGAGACCCTGAAGAGGCTCCTGGCTTTGGACTGGCATAGCATCAGGCCGTTGCAGCTGCTTGGGGAGTGAATCATTGGACGAAAGATCTTTCTCTCTGTCTCTCCTCTCTGTATATCCGCCTTTCCAATAAAAAAAATAATGAAAATAAATCTTTTAAAAAAAAGACCTAAAATTCAAAACTATCTCATATAAAGATTCATGAGAACATGAAATGATGTAACTTCCATCTCGAAGAACGTGTTTTCTTAAAGATGTTGAAGTTGAGATACCCAATTAAGCATATTTTCTTCCAAACTGAATACTTAGCACTCACTTTATATAAAGTGCAATTTCTATGAATTACCTCTCAAAAATGACGACATAATTTAACTTTTAAAGCAGACTGCATGCATGTCATCAATATGCTTTGTTTGCACTGCGGGATGAAAATCAAAATAAGGAGTTCTTCCTATTCTGTCAAATCCCCAGATTGCTCAGATATAATTAATTCATGCATGAAACTCAGATACAGCAAATAATGGCTTCTCAGATATTTAGAAGAGCAGATTTAGACAATTAACCCTGTATTTGACACAGCAAATAGTGTGATGGACAACATAAGATGGAAAATGACTAATGATAAGAGGTATATCTAAAGACTTAATGTTGCAAAAATTCTGCCAAATGGTAGTCTAATTTACTTTCCAAATGTATATATCACTAAGCAATGATCATATTGAGCATCAGTATCTTGAATATAGGGATGGGAGACTTCTTACCTTATTGATAATTTTATTTTTGTTGGAGCTTAATCAACTATGAAAATACATTTTTCATTGCTTAAAATGTACATTTATGCTGACAAAATGTATTATCACTAATACTCAAAAGAACTGTAGAAGATTATTTAAGTTATATGTGTATGATCAAACCAAATAGGTGTGTAAGCACAAAATACATTGGTATATTTTAAGCATCGTTCCAAATCAGAGGTAAAAATTTGCATATTTCATACAGGCAAATGGGATCTGATCTTAGAAACAAAAGAAAAAAAAGTTGCAGTGTGCTTATTGTTCTTTGACTATGCTTTTAGCTAAATACAGAAGGCTGCTCGTACGTAAGAGAACTTCAACAATATTCATGGGAAGTGGAATTAAAAGGCTTGCTTCTTCTGGTACATTATCTTTTTCATACTCTAACACTGCTTTTTCAGAATACCCATTTCCAGTACATTTTTTGAAGAACATTTGTATTTTGATATACATTTTAAAAGTTGAAGCATTAGACTATAAGGTTTTTCCTTTAAGGCCGTATGACCTTAGCTAAGAAAGACATGTAAGAATGTTCTTAAAACAACATATTTTAGAAAAATAAGGTACAAGTTCTCAATTTGAAGCTACTGAGTATTGGCAATTTTTAAACTGAGAGATAAAGGTATATATTTATTTTCTGCTTAAAAAGACATTTTCATTTACTTGATTCTGTAAATTACCACATGACTTATATTTTGTAAACCTCCAAGTAAATTGCCTTATATTCAAAGAAGAGTATACAGGATAATTAACTTTGTATTACAATTAATATTTTACACATAATTTTCCCTGATTAATATTTATTGATAGTGATAATCTATGCATATTTTTCTGGAACAAAGTATCCTGTATAACAAGGACAAAATGTTAATAGTATGTTTTTAACCATTCAAGATGATCTCTACCTATTCGGATGTGTTAATAGAGCCACACAAAGAAATTGAAATATGAGTTTAGATGGAAATGAATAGACAGACAGTAAGACAAAAACAAGACTTGTTCCATACTCTTAATTTCAACATTAGAAGTGTGAAGTCTCAATAGTCATTATTATTCATCATTTAATATGTAACAAACGCTTTGCTGCAAAAATGCAGAGATAATTATCAATTCTTCAAATTGCTCTCACTGTATTAGTGAAAATAATAATAAAAATTCCATGTGAACTATGGAGTAAGTATAAGGAGTCACACAATCTCTTCAGGGAGGAAATAAACATACAGTAGAGGATAGGAAATGTAAAGGATGATTTGGGGGTGATCAGCTCTTGACCAGTACCTGAGTATGATAATGAGGAGTTTGTAGCCACTTTCCAAGACAAAAGACTTAGTAGAAAAGGAAGATGTTGCAGTCATGAAATCTTAGTTGTTCTGTATTTCTATATTGTCATTGGTCACTCTTTATATTTATATCACATTCTGTCACTTGCCAGGGATCATGTTAGAAATTAAATTACCTAGTCCTACTCTAAAACTATGAAATAAGAATCTTTGAATTTGAGATAGAAGATGCATATTTTGCCAACTTGATTGTAAGCTTGAGTGATCAGATGTACTTGCAAGACAGCTACTAATATGTAAGCTGCCCAAGACAAACTTGTTAAGTACCAAGAACTGAATGCTCTTTTTCTGGAGAACCGATTGGGTCTTTAGACCTGGGTCACTATAATTGGTTTCTGCCTAATGGATAATTCCAGAGAGTTTTAATTATATTGTGGAGTCAGAGGAACACGTTATTCTGGTACTGTTTGAATCTATTGAATAAAGATGGGAATGGCTTGTGCTTTTGCGATAGGATGGAGAGAAAGAGGCACATATGTGAGGGTTTTCAAAGTTAAGATATGATCAAAAACAATTATAAACAGTTAAAACAATATCAAAGGATATTGTTTTGCCTCACATATTGCCAAGGATTCCTTTATTTCACTCGTGCTATAACTATCAATTTTCAGTAGCAAGTATTACACAAACCTTATTTTGCCAGCCAAATGATTTTAAAGGAGCATTGTGTATTTGGCTAGGCATATTTTGTATGCCTAAGGATAAAAATCTAACGAAGGCTTGGTTTTACCCCAGGGCAACAATCTGAATCAAATTTAACATAAGTACCAACATTACAGTTTTAAACAAACACAGAGAGAGAAAGAGAGAGAGAGAGATTGATTTTAATTTTTCTCCATCCTGATTATTTTTGCCTACAATAATCCACGCAAGTTTACTTGGTTATTATAACATAGCACAAAACCTGCCCTAATTTTCCAAAATTCCCATCTCTCCCTGCTCTCAAATCACCTTTGTGTTAACCAGGATCTCTCTTAGTGTGCACTACCTTATATTTTCTTGTCTGATATTCACTTTTGATCTGCTATGCCAACTGAGGTTCAAACACCATCAATGTCTCCTAAAATTCCAATGACGTCTTTGCGTCCCTATTGCCAAAATAATTTTACTCATCAGCATCTACAGAAACAAGTAATTTTTAAGAGCTTAGAAAATAAAGCATTCACATATAGAATGCAATAGGAAAATGCATAAACCCGCAATAATTATTCAATAATTACTTAATTATTCAATAATTATTGTAGGACTGGTTCATGCAAAACATTTTAACATTATCTCATTAATCATCACAACAGCTTAATTATAAGTAAATTATTTACTTCAATGGATGTGTAAGTCTTCCTGAAAAGATCGCTCAACAGAACTTTTAAATTATCAATACTATATAAGACTTGTCATCTAGCAGACATTACCGTTCACGTTTATGTATTTTTTTAGTTGCATTTTTGTACATGAGCGATTAAATACAAAAGCATGGCTATGGACCTTGCATTGGTAGAGAAATTCCTTTAAAAGAATCTAATTTTCCCCCCTGTTCTCAGACTCTGTGCTGGAACATGAGTGTAAAACATTTTAATTCTGAAGTTTTAGACTTCAAATTGAACATATCCCCAGTGCTGTCTGTGAAAGTAGAGAACTGGGAAAAGGAAGGTATAGCAGATAAAGATGGATGCTTTGAGAGGATGAGCTCAATGCTAACGTAAGACCTTTGGATCCACAATTTCTAAGGATTCAGAATCTTGAGCTTTAAGAATGGAGCTATAATATTAATGCCTTGGATGTGGCCCTCGTTCTCAAATAAAATACAAATTTGACTTAGCAAGAAAGTAAGTGACTCAAAAAGAGCATCACAGTGAGTAGAAATGAACAAAGACAAATGCTGATAAATAAAAGGGCTGACTATAAGATTTGCAAGTTTCTCAGAGATAGATAAAAATAAGTTTTAATGTACCTAGTACAGCAATGCATGGAACAACAAAAGCAACCTTTTGGTGTATTTAAAAATACCAGACACTGAGAAATGTGTTCTGCTAAACCAAATATTTGAATAACAAAAATGTCTGAATAATTTAATACTTTAAAATTAATGACCATATACGATAAGGCTGGATTATACAACAAATTATAATTTTTGTGAAAATGGGCCTTTGCTGCTATCTTTATAGTATCTCGCTGAGGCTGAATTCTAATATTGTGGAGTGAGCAGTGCATTACATAGTAACCAAGGTTAAATGTGGGACAAAGTCGGTGTGAGTGGATGGTCTTTGAGGCCTACATGTTCCTGTTGCGGTGTATATTGCCTAGGATTGAAGATGGGTCGAAATTCAGGAATCTCGGGAAAGGAGTAAAACTTAATCAAAGTTTTGATATCAGTGTTCAAATACATCACTAGGAATAAAACTAAATAATCATTTTTGAGGCAAAAATTAACTTGGGGGAACTGTGTCAGGCTTTCTAATGCATAAACAAAGGGAGTTGTCTGTGAGTCTGAGTGACATGGAAAAGGGTGATTATTGGCTGGAAGCCATTCTTTGAGCACAAAATCTTGAGACTTTTCTTAATATTTTCAAGACCATAGGACTTGAATAAAGTTCAACATTGTCATCTCCTGTGTTAAATGCTTTCTATTTGCAGTGGTTCGCCAACATTTTTGAAGTTACAGAGAAGAAAGAGGGGTCTGTAATCCTATAATTTAGAACATACATGTTCAACAAAATAAGGGACTAGGAGGTAGAAAATTGACTCAACATGGTTGAGTAGCCTAGGGACAAACCACAATGCCACCCACCTAGGATATTTTTTCCTCACTGGAAAGAAAATACAACTTTCAGAACTGCAAAGATAATAAATTGTGCTGGGAAACCAAAGACAATAAGTAATATGTATCACCACGCCTAACTTCTCTCTGCTCATTATGTAAATTTTTAATCTGAATTATGCACGATTGAAAACTTACTGAGGCTTGCAGACTTGGACACTTTGATGCCACTGTACATTTCTCTACTGTGAATATTAGAGATCTTTTTGTCTGTCACTCAGTGCAGGGAAATGAATGTCTGCTGGTGTTGACATATCTTGCCTCTTCCATTATTCAGGGAGCCCTGTATGACACTGACATTTTGAGCTACTACTGGGAATGATATTCAACTTGAACTCTTAAGTTGTAATTACGACATATGCCTTTGACATTATTAGTGAAGTGTAACACTAGGGACTGAGCAATAAATGACATATATATTTCTTATTACTTAAAATTTGATATAGTATTTGTAATGTTCAATTAATTTATGTAAGTTTATAACTCTCCTTTTATTTAAAGATAAAATCAGATATTTATATGGTTACAAAGGATTTCTATAGAGAAACCAGTATATGGATAAGCTCTGCTTTTCCTTCTCTCTCTGTAAAAATATTACAAATAAAAATAAATAAATTTTTCCTCAAAAGAAAAATAAGTTTAATCATATCTATTAAATGGATTTGGAGGCTTAATTATTTCCAAATTGATAATTGGAGGTGTACTATTGAAAAAAAAATGTCTTCTTCAATTTTTGTTTTTTTTAATGAAATGGAGTCTAAAATTATTTTAAAACATCTTTCACTACCTGAACATTGATTGCCATTTCTTTACTGTATTGTTTATTAAAGTGAAGAAAAAATGTTTTACTTTCTATCAGAAATTATCACCGCTTTCTTTTTATGTTTACTTACCAGGAGTATCAAAGGGAGTGCTATAGCTTTCTTTTAATTTCTTAACATCTTGAGAATTTACTGTTTTCTGAACACCAATGTATTACATGTAATGCATGGAAAGATTGCTAGGTAATAGGTTAGATTTCTCCCTTAAAAAAAAGATTTATTTATTTTTTATGTGAAGGGTAATATTATTTTTTTTTAATGTAAAGAGAGGTCTCCTATGTGCTGACTTACTCCCCAAATGGCTGCAATGTGCAGAGCTGAGCCCATTCAAAGCTGGGAGCCAGGAGCTTCTCCCAGGGTTCCCACAACAGTGCCAGGAGCCCAAGGACTTGAGCCAGCCTCTGCTGCATTCCCAGTCATATCATCTGGGAGCAGGAGAGAAATGAAGCAGCTGGGACTCAAACTGGCAACTCACATGAGAAACCAGCAACACTGGCCACATCGTTTGAGTTTCTTAAAATTACGTGGATTGTGGAACAAAGAGCTAAGTAAATTAATAAAAAAGCAAAATTCAAGTACAGAATTTCCCAGTTGTCAAGTGCGTAGAATATAATCAATATCTTATTTACTGAGCTGCTATGGGGATAATTGTTGAGAATACTTTATTGGGAATTAATGTCAGAAGTTTAAAATATACAATGATTCTGGAGCTTAAAGTGCAGTAGTTAATACATTCAAATTTTAAAAAGAAATAATAAATACTTTTGACATTTATTTAAAAAGTGGTCCAAAAGGTAAATTTTGTACATTTTGCTTATATCCAACTAATACCAGGTATAAAAAGATTTTGATTAACACAAGTATAAAGCAGTTATTTAATTATTCATCACAAAATAGAAATGCCACCCCACTGTTAGTAGGCCACTATGTTTCTATTAAACATTCATACACATAGTTCTAAATCTTCCCAGTGTAAAAGGCTGTGACTGAACACGGACACCATGTTGTGATTTGTGAAGTATTTGTGATGATGGCCCTGGTTGTTGTTAGTGATTGATTGTTCTCTCAGCTGAGTGAGTCTGAAGACCCTGCCAGGCCTTGACTTAGCTGACGAAATCTTTCTCTGACAACTGGTGAAACCGGAGCCTCATGCATTACAATCAGTTCAAATTATAATCAGTTCAAATTACAGATACCTAATTTGTCAGACGGTTCAGAAAAGACTGAATTCCAGAAGCAAATTTTAATCACAATGTTACATCATTGACTAGATTTTACAGTGCATATGAATGATGAGATAATTAAACATCTTCCTATCTCCCCTGGCCTTGTCTCAACTTCTAATGTTGCCCTACTAGGAGACAGGTTTGAAAGATTTCTCCAAGCTCTATGTTGCTAGGGGATAACCTCAAGTATATATTACTGACCAGATTTATGGAAACACAAGCGTCCATGCTTAGAAAATAAATAATTTTTTTTTTAAAAAAGTGAATCACATAGAATCATATGGATGTTCCCTGCTGAGAACTGTATTTTTGAAAAATAAATTGCTAAAAACTCATGGCCAAGAAAAAGTGAAAAGGACAGCTCCATCTGTGCCGGTGACTCGAGGCTGGAATTCTCCAGCTTGTTTCTACTGGGGAATATGTCACAGTTGATGTCTCCCAGCTGCCGGATATCTAGCTTCATGAAAATAGAAGCAAAGACCTAGTAGCTATTATCCGAGGGACAGAGACAGAGTTCCTCCTAGGAGGAGAAAAATAAGAAATGTAGCAAGCAGTGTGCAATTGTACATTTTTCCTCAATAAATATTAGATATTATTGGCTCCATTCCTTTTCAGTATCAAACTTCATCCTGACTTCAATATGTGGTTTATAAAAAGAAAAAAAAATCAATTGCTTGGCTGAGGAGCTGCAATCTTAACAGATACGTTTTAGAAACCCCTTCTAGGAAACTATTTTCAATTAATGGCTCTTTTGGTTTCTCAGATAACAGAAAAATCAAAGACTTCTGCACACAGAAACTTAGAAAATGATTTTTCAAAAATTTTGGTTTCATTTGGCAGGCATTACTTAAGCTTGATTCTGAAAATGGATGTTTTTGAACTTTTTTTTCTTCCCCCCTAAGAACCATTGTATTGTGGCTCTGGCAGTCCTTCCTCGTGCTGCTCAGTCTGATGTCATTATCCGTATCAGGAGCCTCCTCTCAGAAGGACACTACATCTTTCTATCTTTGACTTTATCTAGTATGTTAAGTCCAAGAGATGATTTATATAAATTGTGAATTCATTTAACAAGCTACCATTGGAGTATTTACCATGAAACTGTCTAGGCTTTGATGGGATATTTTAAAAGATTTTTTGACAGGTTATAGAAGCTACTAATAATATCAAATGTGGTTTCTTGGAAATTAACAATATTGAGATAAAGAGGCGTAATCGTTTTTCATTTTTTCTCTTTATCCCAACATGACTGTGTGATTTCTGGTTACGACTGTGTTATCTATTTTCATTGATTTTAAATTCAATCCCAATGGAGAAGAGACCTTCTCTCCCCTCAGAGGACTTGGCGTTGGCTTTATCCCTGACATAGCTTCCTTAAATTCATTCCTGTGATTAGTGAAGCTTTGCTGGTTATCATTCTCATTTCAGCTTCCTGAACGATATTTCTGCCTTTCCCATTTCAGGTATCTGAGAAACCGTTTAAAGAGTCCTGCATTTCTTGTAAGCAGTATTTTTTTTTCTTTTTAAGTATTTGTAGAGGCTGCAGCTGAAGCTCATACCAGGGCAAGTGAGAGCACTATATAATTAGGGAGTCCTGTTAACAGCTGAAAAGCACTTGCTGTGTTTGAGTGAGGGCTTTGACGGGTGAGCAAAAAATCCATCTCTTCTCTTCAGGCTCAAAAAAAGAATGTCATCTGTACAGGTACTGTAGAGCAAACAATTTGCAAATTGTAATTTATTATTCTGTTTACCTGAAAGATCTGTGTGTGTCTTTTTTTTTTTCCTCTTTCTAAAAAAAAGCCATTTTTTTTTTTCTTTCAGAGGTCTCCTTTTGCTTGTTGACGGTTGAGTTCCATTATAGCAAAAAAATTGCAATTTTGGGTTATATCAGCATTTTTTTTTCCTGAGGGGCAAAGATACCTTTCTAAAGATAACATTGGCCCAGCACCGTAGTCTAACTGCTAAAGTCCTAACCTTGCATGCGACAGGGTCCCATATGGGTGCTGGTTCTAATCCCAGCAGCTCTACTTGTCATCCAGCTCCCTGCTTGTGACCTGGGAAACTAGTAGAGGATAGCCCAAAGCCTTGGGACCATGCACCACATGGGAGACCTGGAAGAAGTTCCTGGCTCCAGTCTTTGAATAGGCTTAGCTCTGGCTGTTACAGCCACTTGGGGAGTGAAACAGCAGTAGGAAGATCTTCCTCACTGCCTCTCCTCTCTGTATACCTGACTTTGCAATAAAAAATAAATAAACCTTTAAAAAAATAGATTCGAGGACATTAGAATAAAAGTTTTGGGGAGTAAATAAAATCATCTGTCACCTCATAATAGTATATCAAATAGTATTTCTACAAGTGTATTAGACTCACATTTGGATAGTTGCTGTGGTACTTGCTATAGCATTGAACTGCTTTCCCCTTCATTATCAAAATACTTTCATTATATTTGATAGGAACACCATTAAAACAAATTTGAAATCAGTGTATTTGGAGTTATTAAACAAAAGCTGAGATTGCAGCATATGACCTATCTCACATTTTGAATTAGAAGTATTATCAAAAGAATTAAAAATAATGAAAACCAAAATGTTGCTATCAAACACGCAGTTTTCTTTTGATGATTCCCATCACTTTCCATAGAAGCCATCTGTGACCAACATACTGTTGTCTTCTTGTTAAAGCTTTTGTTCCACTGCACCATGCCCTGATAGTACTGCTAGTTGAACTACCACCTGGAAGTTTAGTTAAAAATATAAAATCAGAAAAGGATAGAGGACATTAGGTTCTGTCTTGATCTGATAGAAACCTCTTGAGGTGAAGATCCATAAGTTGATGCCTCAACTGAAATTTAAAATTTAGTTCTCTTTCCTCAGAAGAAAATAAAATTTCCTCAAAATTCCACACCGATGTAAATTGTACTGATAACATAACCTTGAGGCATTTAACCACGCGCATACCATTTTCAAATTCTGAGTTTTGCGATACTGCCCCTTAATGCTACTCCTCTCTTATGTCCGTATTTATTCATTTCAGAGTCAGAATCAGTTTGTATTTGATGTGCACTGCTTTCCTTACACATTTGAAGGTCTAGGAGATGGCTTGAAGCATCAGGATCATGTGTCACTGTAATTCCCATTTGGTTCCTCCTGTGCTGTTGGACTGTAGATGTCTGTTACTAATCTCCCTGCTTTTCCAGTCTGCATAGCCTTGATCATTTATGTTTCCGTTAACAGACAGCTGCATCACCATTGTTTGGATTTGATATCTGAATCTTATGGAGCAAATAGATAGCAATGTTATCATTGTTTTGAGGTGATCCTTTACTCTTGGGGAGTCCTTCTGCCAGCCAGTTTGCTAATTTGTTCTCTGGTTTACTAGCTCTATTTCTGATTCTGGGCCACAGCTGTTCAGAGAACTAGTTGAGACTTCCACCTAATCATTGTGTTGATTTTAATAAATTGGCTGCTAAATTCACCATTTTATTTTTGGTTAAGAGCTGTGGGGCTAGGACTATGTATCAAGCCATGTGTGTGACAGATGTAAGCAAGTATGATTTGGTTTAAGGAAAAGGCTTCCAGTCTACTGCTCCCTAGTTATTTTATCTTAGGCATAAGTTACATTTTCGCTTGTGTGCATCTTGGATAGTACTAAAGCTTTGTAATGTGAACTTAAACCACACAGTGAATGTTTAACATTCCTCACCCCAACATCAACCTTGACATAACTATTTCGTCCTTATAAATCTCTCCCCTTCACCAAGTGTAGAAGCTTCTAATATTTGTTTATGAAGAAAAATATTTTGGTTTGGAAAATCAGAAGTCAACTATCAGGGAAAAATATGTGGTTGTCTAATTCTCTTTGCTAGTGGTATAGATTGCTGCCTCGGCCAAGTTATCGGCTTAAGTAGCTGCTGTCTTCCTTTCCTGAGCCTTTGGGAGAAGCATAGCTACCAAGAGGAGCATGTCTTGCTGATTGAATTCCTGTGTTACTTTGGTGTCTATTCCTTGAATTCTACAGTCATTTAGCCTTGCTGCCATTTCCCAGTCTGTTACCTTTATCGACACTCCGAAACTTAATATTTCTAGGTTCTTTTGTAAGTAGGATTTTTTTATTCCTTTTGAACAGGCGTCTGTCTGGGTTGTCAACATAGGCTCACATCAACAGGTCACATTTGCTGGAAATCAAGGGGGCACTCTTCTATCATTATGGATCTGAAACTATTGTAAATTACATCTTGTGATTTTTTTAATAAACATTTATTTATTTTTTATTAGAAAGTCAGACATACAGAGGGGAGGAAAGAGAGGAAAGAAAGAGAGGAAGATTTTCCATCCATTAATTCACTACCCAAGCGGCTGCAGTGGCTGTAGCTGAGCAGGTACAAAGCCAGGAGCCTCTTCTGGGTTTCTCACACAGGTGCAGGATCTCAAGGCTTTGGGCCTTCCTCGACTACTTTCCCAGACCACAAGCGGGTAGCTGGATAAGAAGTGAGACCATCGGGATTAGAACTGGCGCCCATATTGGATCTCAGTGCGTGCAAGGCAAGGACTTTAGGCACTAAGCTACCATGCTGGGCCCCATCTTATGATTTTAGAATCAGTAATTATTGATACTTTGTAATCATAACATTTATTCACATCTAACTTATTTTTAGATATTCATTACATGATTACCCACCAAAAATGGCCTATGGCTGTGAGAATTGGAAGGAAATCATTTCACTTACATTTGTGCTTTGAAATGCTTTCTTGTGCATTTGTACTTTGTTTTTAGAAAATAATTATAAATGTATTTAAAAGATTGGCTATGTAAACAAAGAAATGTTTGCAATGAGATGTTGTATTAGAGAACTTTGGGCAGGTTGCTATGAAACTCAAGTGCATTTTGTGCATTGGAACACGTGATCTCAACCCTCGTTGTTAGAATGCTGTAGCACTGACTGATCTTTTCTTAGTGGCTGATTTCTATTTTGTTGTTATAATTTGAGATTTGTAGTAAGCTTTATATGGCATGTATTTCCACAGAGACATTAGTAGATTGCATTTAAATAAATGAACTCTCCATGAGCTCATATTAAACTTAGATAAAAATATTTTTGTTGGAAGTTATGCTTTTTCCAGGAAAACTTACAGCTTAATCAGGATATTGATCTCAATCTCTCTCATAGTTTCATGGTTTATCTAAATTACAGCACATCTTCCTGTGATACACTGGCCACTGAATTTCTCAAGTCCAATAACATTGTTGATGAGATGTTTCTATACCAGATGAAGGACTCTTCACAATTAATCTCTGAAAAGTTAAAAATAGACTTAAAGATTTTAAGAGTGTGTTTCTTTTAGGATTACAAGTTCAAGTGATGATCACATTTTATAAACACTTTTAATTCAAAAGTGAATAGATGATGGTATTCCCCCAAATCAGTTAATTATCCATGATTCACATTCTGGAAAATCCCTTTTTTACCTGCCAGGATAACTGTTTTAGCAGGCAATGCAGATTTTTCTGATGCCTTGAGATTTGCAGTTTTCTGAGTGTAGAAGCATTTAGCACTGTGGTAACACTAAGTAGGAATTGATTTTTTTTTCTTAATATAAAATGCAATATAGACAATCTTTGGACATCACAATCTTAAAAACTGAATATGACATTGTTTAATGTGAACATTAACAAAAAGTGAATAAAAAACAAAAGGCAAATGGGATAATCGTTTTATAACCATGTCATTCTTATGTCTGTTCATTGTAGAAAAATCAATACAAGTAAAACCATTTGCAATGTCATCTTCTGGAATTAGCAGTGCTGATATATACATGTATGTTTTTCCTACACAAAACAAGCACTGATATGTGGCAACTATTAGAGTTAAGTTCTCAAGGTGTTTGGATCTCAACAATCAACCACATTTTCAAAATCTTCTGTAAATGAGAGTTAGTATATTTCTTTCTTTTTTCAGGAAGAAAGAAAGCTAGAGGAAAATTTTAGTGATGTTTAGCAAGTGCCCAGTTAGTGTATCTGAGGTTTCAAGTTCTCATTTTGGTATAAAATATTTTAGAAATTTTCTAATATTGTACATATTTATACACAGTTGTATCTTTAGTAGATTTGTTCATTTATCTGAAGGGCATAAGGGGATAAACACAGAGCTGTCCTATCGTTTGGTTCACTCTCCAAATGGCATCTATATCCGAGGCTGATCCACGTTTAAATACAGGAGCCAGCAATGCTGTCCCAGCCTGCCACGTGACTGGCAGGAGGCCAGGCAAGCTAGGCATCTTGCAGTAACTTCGCAGGTGCGTGAAAAGGGGTGGGATTGGGAGCAGTACAGCTGGAACTGAAACCTGCACTCACAAATATGATGTAAGCTTCTTAAATAGTGACTACCTTTGCTGTGCTATAACATCATCCATTTTATTTGCGTTTTAAAATGTAATTTAAATATTTTGTTACAGTGTTTTAAGTTGCACTTTTGAGTCACATTTCTTCATTTAAAACATGGCTAACTCAGCTAAATCTCTATCATTGCTTGCTATTTTTTTAATAAAGCAATTGGCTATAGGCCCAGATAAAGTAGAATGGATATATATTAAAGGAAAGTTTGCAATATTAGAAAATATGATAAACAAAGTCAGATAGCTATACCAAGGGGAACATGACTTGAACTACTTCATGCTATTTATACAAAATAAATCATTGGGTTTGTGAGTAAAAATTCCTTCAAAAACCTTCACTTTTAGAATTTGGGGATAATAAAACTTTAGTTTTATTTAGTTTTCAAGTGTTTGGGTCCTTATCACCCATGTGAAAGACCAGAATGAATTCTGGACCTGGCTAAGCTTTAATATTGAAAACATCCAAGCAGTGAACCGGCACATAGATCTTTGTCTCTGTCACTCTGACCTCCAAACAAGACAATAACGTTTAAAATAAAGGAGACTTCTATAATTGTTAACAACTGAAAATGCACTTGTTAGTTTGCAGTGCTCAGAGTGATATTGTGGATAGAATACAATCATGAGCTTTCTCCTAAAGCATGCTTTCATGGAAGTTTTTGACTTTACTAAAGTTAATGCAGGACACATATCACACATTTTTTAAAGATTTTTTAAATTGCAAATTCAGATATATATATATATATATATATAGAGAGAGAGAGAGAGAGAGAGGTGGAGAGACAAAGAGGAATATCTTATGTCCATTGATTCACTTCCCAAGCAACTGCAACAGCCAGAGCTGCACCCATCCAAAGTCAGGAACCAGGAACTCTTTCAGGTCTCTCACACAGGCGCAGGGTCCCAAGGCTTTGGGCCTTCCCCAGCTGCTTTCCCAGGCCACAAGCAGGGAGCTGGAAGGGAAGTGGGGCTGCCTGGGTTAGAACCAGCGTCCATATGAGATCCTGGCACATTCAAAGTGAGGATTTAGCCATAAGGTCGCTGTGCCAGGCCCGTTTTACCTTGTATCAAGATTTCTATCTTTGTATAGACTGAAGAGAATATGTTTAGATTTTGAGAGCCTGTTCTTTTGAGTAAAGTTTTTTGAGGCAATCAAATGAATTTTCACTAAAGTAATTTGCTGAATTTCTGCTCTCTTACAAGTTTTCTTGTGGCATTCTGCTAACTATTGCTACAGAATCTGTTTGTCATTGACAGGCTATTATAAACTGATAGTGTTTGAAGGTGTACATGAACACATCTTTATTAAGTATCTCCTAATTTCCAATCTCTTCTTTCTACTTGGTTTGGCATAGATTATAAAAATAAGTTAGTGTCCTCAGTGATATTTATGTTCTCATATTTAACTCAACATTTTCTGTTAGCCTTTCAGTATCTTTGCCAGTAGTGACTTTAATATGCTGATGGCAGGCCAAGATGACAGTAACCTGATCATTACCATCTAGGTAGTAAAATTACATTGCATTAAAACCAGTGTATAGGGCCCAGTGCAATGGCTCAATGGCTAAATGCTCAGCTGGGATCCTATATGGGTGCTGGGATCCTATATGGGTGGTGCCGTTCCCATCCAGTTCCTTGATTATGACCTAGCAAAGCAACAGAGGATTTTCTAAAGCCTTGCAACCATGCGCATGTGTGGGAGACCTGGAAAAAGTTCCTGCTTCTTCAGATAGGCTTGGCTCTGGCCGTAACAGTCATTTGGAGAGTGAACCAGTTGATGGAAAATCTGTCAGTCTCCATTTGTAAATATGCGCTGCTGTTCCAATAAAAAAGAAATAAATAAAATAAATCTTGGGAAAAAAAATCAGTGTATGCACTTGCTTACCTTGTTCTTAGAGTTGATTTTAATAGTATTGTTTCTTTGATTTTCACATCTAATGACTATTTTACAGTTGCATTGTGGACTGGAGAATTTGAGACTCACTTAAACAGGCACTGAAAAGTTTTGTGGACACAATGACACAAGGGTATTGATTCTGCAAGTTATGAAGCCTGAGGTAGTAAACTGGATAGTAAATATGATAGGAAACCACTGTTGTAATTTTTAACTAGAAAGTGCAGAATCAATAACTAGGGTTAAAGCTGCTTTTAAAAAAATCTTGTTTTTGTTGATGTGGAGTGAGATTCTCTTCAGGCAGAGGAGTAATGAAAACCATAGTTACATGACAAAGGGCCTGAGTCCTGGAAGAGCAAATAAATAAAACAAGTGCTTTTGCCAAAACTGCATGCTTTATATGCATTTCCTATTTAATTTACTGCTTTCTTTCATAAGAAAAGGTGTTCTTCCTTTGTCTCTTACATGTAAAAAGAAGGTATTGCAGATAGAATTCCTTCTAGGAGTAATTCAAAATAAACTCAGGAAGTTACTGGATTATACGATGTGTCCCACACAAAGCTGGTGGTGTAATGAAGTATTAATGAAGCATTAGAAATACTATAAATTACATTTATTGAATCAGCACAAGGTTTATGCAACAATATAATGAACTTACCTTCAACAGATTCCAACACTAGACCTCTGCTAACACTAAGGGACCAGAAATAAGAAAACACATCTATGAATAGCTTTATAGTAGAATTTAATTAGACACATAGAGGTAGTAAGTTGACTAATTTTAAAGAATTGTTAAGAAATTTGAAAACCATTTGGAGGTCCATTATAATATATTCTAGGTGTCTTGTTGAATTTTTAATGAAAAATCCAAATAAATGTATGACTAATCGTCAAAAGCCCTTAACAAATTGGGGTTAAAATGGCTGTCTACATTTCCGTGGCTAGTGCATTGTTTTTCTGGCTTCATTCCTTCCTCTGGTTTTCTTATCATTTCGTCAGGCAGAGCATACTGTGCTTATTTTTGTGAGGATGAGTTCTGGTATGACACACATTGCTCTATATTTATATGGCATCTGTTCTTTCTCTGTTTTGCCTCTGGACTTGACTATGATCCTAGCAATGCAATATGTTGCCATTTAATTTTATAAGACACCATTTTCACAGGTTCTCCCCTTCCCCATTTTTACTAGGAGAATTGCTAGTACAAGGCTGTTTAAGATACAAGCAAAAAAAAAAAAAAAGACAGCAATGAAAATTTAGTCACATTTATCTGCACTGTCCTCTCCTTATCTTCTCATTCATTTACCGTGTTTATTTTTCTTCTAAGAACACTTAGAATACTTCACAAATTTGAATTAGGATATTGTTAGCTACCGTGTCATTGCCTACATAATTATTGAGCAGTGTTTGTTAGGCTTCTGAAAGTTTCTTTTTGTGAGTGGATATTCAAATCTATTTTTTCTGTTCAATAATCTGAAATTATTTCATGAAAGATTATATGCCCTAGGTAAATAGTAAGTATTAAACATCTGGTTAAATTATTGAAACAAGAGCAGAAGCTGCCACAATAAAATGTATATATCTTTTTATAGATAGATTTGTAAACATAACCAAATAAGTATATGTCAACGATTTTTGAGGGTGAAGTTCTAAGAAATTACAAACATTCTTAGAGGTAAATTTTCAGTCATGCCAAGCAAAAATTGACAGTAAAATCACCCAGGAAACTGACCTTGAGCTTAGAAATAGGTCAGGAACTTGTTTTAAGAGTCATTAGAACGGCCCAGCATGCTAGCCAAGTGGCTAACGTTCTTGCCTTGGGCATGCGGGAGCCCATTTGGGCACCCATTCCTGTCCTGGCTGCTTCACTTCCCATGCAGCCTGGTGACTGTGGCCTGGGAAAGTAGTCGTGTATGGCCCAAGACCTTGGGACCCTGTATCTGTGTGGGAAACCCTGGTTTCAGATTGGATCAGCTCTGGCCATTGCGACTAGGAGATCTTTCTCTGTGTATCTCTTTTACTCTATAGATCTGCCTTGTCAATAAAAATAAAACTAAATCTTAAAAAAGTCATAAGAAACACTATTAAGTTCTGCAATGAAAAAAATGGGAAATAGAGCAAAAATGTAAAGGTAAATATGATTCTGTCCATAAAGAGGGTAGATATTTTCATTTTCTCCTAATTCTTGGCACAGTATTTGGATATAAGCTTTTCTTTCTGAACTTTAAAGTTTGATTTCTATTCTGTTCATACTTTGTTCTCACTAATTTGCTTGGTATAATAAGTGTTTTAATTTGCACATTCAATATAAAAATTCCATGCTACTTTGAGTCTATTGGCAAAAAGGATATTTTAAAATATTTTGCCATTGGATTCCCTTGTTTTTCATTATCTCTAAACAAGAAGCAGATGTTAAGAAATTACAGAGTTAAACATATGGCTATACATTTATAGGAAATTCATAAACAGAAACTTTGACATGATAGTCTGTGGGTCTAGAAATGTAAGCTCAATCATCAACACCTTGTTTCAGGTCCTCATCCTACAATTACACGTAGATGAAGAGAGATAGAGATAGGGTAAGAATGAATGAGAGAGAAGAGACAAAGATCTTACTAAAATATTTCCCACCATACACATAAACAACTGATCATTTCAGATATTCTTAAAACCAACCATCGTTTTTTTCAAGTCTCTTACTAGTAAATGAATAGATTGCATGTCTTTTATTTATGAAGTCCTCCAACTGTGTTTCACTTGCATGTAATATTCACTTGTGCAGAGATCAAATTTCATCTATTGGAGATTTGAGTTTTATTCATTACTTGGGGAACTCTATAAAGCTGTGCCCATTTTGTTCTAACCCCAGTGCAGAAGTGCTGCATTGGGCTATGCAGGGGGTACATCTCACTGACATGGAGACTGTCCTTGCTAAACTACCGTTATTCACGCCTTTATCCAAGCATACTGATTCTTTCTTTTTAAATGTTGTTTCTGCTGAATCTATTCCTTGAGTACCCGTATTCATCAAGACAGAGTTCAGGATGTCACTTCCTATAGAAAGCCTTCTTTCTCTAGCTTTGCTAGTGCTTTGTCAGCAGTGTGCTATATGATAATGAAATTCATTTACTGATGTCCTGTGTAGGGTAGGTATTGTGGGAGACTCTGGGACTGAACAGTAAAATGAAACAACCCTTGTCTTCAATTCCTATCCATTTTGTCCAGTTAGGGGTGTTTATATCTCTGAATACCCACTTTCATTACAAGAGAGGTTTGCTTGGCTTAACCCTGGAAGGCAATGAACCCTTCCTTAGGAGGATTTGTTAAATTTTTTGATAAACAACACCTTGACAGCTAACTGTATGGTTTAGAATAAACACATAATTAGGGAATATTTCCCAAATGTAAAATTTAACTAACAGCTGTACTTGCTTTGAGAGATTGAAAAGTGGTAGGCAAAATATCTGCAAAGACATAATTTGGGTTATTTTTAATTTCCATTATTGAGTATTCTAAAAATATGTTTTTTATATTAAATAACCTACAGTATACTAAAATAAGCTTTAATAAGTTGCCTGTTACAACAGTTTTGGAGCCTTCCATGGTGTTGTATTATTTCATTCTTAGCAGAGGCCTGTGAAAGATGCCCTATGCCTACTCATTTAACTTTACAGGCTGGAAGAAAGACAAATAGTTGCAAACATTTACTCAAGGTCTCTGGGGTATAGATGACGTGCAGGCAGGCAATGTCATTGCAGAGAATTCCACCTATTTGTTGTACATTTTTTTCACTTATATTCCTGTGTATCCTGGTAAATAACTCAGCTTGAATATTGTAGGCATAGATTATTAATAAACATGTCAGAAAATCTAACCCCAGGGATAAATAGATGGATAGTTAGTGATAACAGAAATAACCCACATGGACATGCCTGTGTTTAGCACCTGAAGTACCCCCTCCACATACACACACACACACACACTGAATTTTTTCCAATATCATGTAGAAAGGGAAAGCAGCTATACTTTGCTGTACATTAAACATGAGCTATTGTGAGCATATTATTTTTCTTATTTAATTAGATCATATAACCCAAGAATGCACTTAATTTTTACAGAAGAATAATTACTAGGGTGTGCTAACAGGCATTATATCTTACCTATTTATTTCTTCATTTGGGATAGGGTTTCTTATCACAATAAAAAAATTCTGAATATTGCTTCTCAAAAGCATAGCCGATCAAGATGCCAGTGGCTATTATTGTGCCACCCTGAAAACAGGTGCTGTTTAACAGCAAATCTATGTTGTAACATCATTTGACTAATGAACTGTTGTTTTATAAAAGGGAATTATTTAGACACCTTGTATTTGCCATGCAAACACCCACAATAGCTGATAACGATGCTACTGTGGTTTAATTTCACCTTTCTCTTATAAATTTGTTCTTCTGTGAATATTGCTAATTACAACCATAAATGTGCAAATCCTATTTGGCTTCTCTGATTTGAAATTGTCAAATGTATATTAAACGCGTTTTTTAAAAGCTATATCATCCTCAACTCCCTCTCCATAGTGAAAAAAAAAAATTCCTCCAGGTGTACTGGTATACTACCTCATTAAATGTTGCCAGCATCCACCTAGTTCCTCAAGCTAGATGCCTAGACATCATTTTTCATATCTCCTTTTTCCTCGTAGGTCATGTTGAATGAGTCGGGAATCGCCTTTATTAGAATCATACATGTTTTTCAATACTTCTTATTCTCTGTCACCGCAGGCCTTAAACACTATATATTTTCTCATCTATAGCTTGGTAATTTTGTGTTCTGTTACATTAGTTTCTTCATATGTTCCCAAATCCATATCAGCATTTAATTCTTGTTGGTTTCATATTCACAGATTCAGCCAATCATGGGTAGAATATATTTCAAAAAAAAAAAAAGGCCACAATTTTCTTGTGATTTTCCCTTGAAAAATGAAAGACAGGGTTTTACAAATAATTTATAAGGAATTGAAGTTTACAAGTAAGTTTAAGGTGGTTTAAAGGAACATGGGTGGGAATATCCCAACCCACAGGCTATGTAAGGGCCACAGATTCATTGGGGCTGCCTCTCCTGAATTTACAATAGGCAGGACTTGAAATGCTGTAGATGTAAAATAGGTTATTTTCTCAGGTGTTACCTCTCTATGGCCCATGAATGACATCTGACTGATACTCAGCAGAAAACAGTGACTCACTCCTGAAAGATGTACATAGGTTACATACAAATACTAAATCATTGTAGATAAAGGAACATGAGCATCCTGGAATGAATACTCTGGATAGTGCAGCGTGAGTGCAGTTTCATTTCAAAGTCTCTCAGCACCATTATGAAGAATTTTTTAAAGATTTATTTCTCTTTACTTGAAGGTTAACAGAGAAAAAGAGTGATATAGAAGGCCTTTCACCTTTCACTCTCTTTTGGGACCATTTGTTGCAAATGGTAGAATTTTATTTTTTTTTTTAATGGCCGAGTAATATCCCAGAGAGTATATTTACCACAGTTTCTTTATCCATTCTTCTTTCACTGAGTATCTGGGTTATTACAATGTCTTCACTTTTAAGGATAATGCTGCTATAATTATAGGGTTACAGATTGCATTCTCATATGCAGCTTTCACATTAATTGTACAAATTCCCAGGAGTGGGATAGCTGAATCCGTTTTCAGTTCTCTGAGCACACTCTATACTGACTTCCATAGTGGATTCACTAGCCTACACTCCCACCAAAGTGGGTTAAGGTATCTTTCTTCTCACATCCACACCAGCAGGAATGTTAGTAGATCTCTGAATGTAGGTCAATCTCACTGGGGTTAGGTGGAGCCTCCTAGTGGTTTTTTTTTTTTTTTTTTTATTTCCCTGACAGCTTGGAAGCCTGAATATTTTCTGTGTGTTTACTTGTCATTTGAACTTGTGTTTTTGAAAAAATGCCTACTCATTTCCTTCACCCATTTCTTTACAAGGTTGTTTGGCTGTCTTTGAGTTTCTGAAGTTCTTTGTAAACCTTGGACATCAGTTGTTTATCAGTTGTGTTGTATGCAAAGATTTTCTCCCATTTTGTGTCATTTGCTCTGTTGATCATTTCCTTTGCTATACAGAAGGTTCCTAGTTTGATGTAGTCTGAGTTGCCTATTGTGGTTTTCATTATTTATGTTTTGGGGGATTTTTTAAGAAGTCTTTCCCAATATTGATAACTTGTAAGATGTTTGCTCTAATAGTTTGGTGGTTTCTGGATGCAGAGTTAGGTCTTTGATGATTCTGAGCTGATTTTTTATAAAATTAAAGCTGTAATTAAATCTTAACTTTGACAAGCTGATAATCAGTGTTTCCAATAGCATTAGTTGAACAGACCAGCCTTTTTACCTGGGTTATGTTTAGTTGTCTTTAAGATTAGTTGGCTGTACATGTGTGGAATCCCTTCTGTGGTTTCTGTCCCACTGATCTCTGTTTCTGTACCAGTCCCATATTGTTTTGATTACTACTACCCAGTAATATGTGTGGAAATACAGATTGTGATTCCTTCAGCTTTATTTTTATTCTTCAGGATTGCTTTGGGTATTTCTGATTTCTTGTATTTCCAGATAAATTTTTGAATCATGTTTTTACACTCTGAGAAGAATGTTGCTGTGATTCTGACTGTGATTGTGTTGATTTGCATATTGCTTTCAGTAGTATGGACATGTTGATTATGTTCATTCTACTAAAGCCAGAGCATTGTAAAGGTCTCCATTCCTTAATGTCTTCTTCTATTTTATTTATTTAAGTTTTGAATTTTCATCACAGCAGTCTTTCATGTCCTTGGTTAGGTTTATTCCAAGGTATTCAAGGTTGTTCTCCACTATTTTGAGAGAAAATGCTCTTATAAGTTATTTCTCAGCCATGAAGTTGTTTGTGTATACTAGAGCCATTGAGTTATGTGCATTGATTTTTTGTTGTACTAAGTTGCCAAATTCATGAGTTCCACGAGTCTCTTTATTGAGTCTTTGGGTTTTCTTACGTCTAGAATTATGTTGTCTGAAAAGAGGGATAATTCGACTTCTTGTCTCAAATTTGAATTTTCTTAATTTGTTTTCCTTTTACGATTGCTTTAGTGAGGACTTGTGATACTATCTTGAATGGAAGTGGTGAAAGTAGATATCCCTGTCTAGTTCCAGATCTTAATGGGAAAGATCCCCAATTCAGTATGATGGTGACATTAGGTTTTTGTGCATTGCATTGATTGTGTTGTATCATGTTGTGGTTTTGTTTACCCGTTTTTAGCATGAAGTGGTGTTGGATGTTATCAAATGGCTTCTCTGCATCTATTGAGATGACCGTATGTTTTTTTTTTCTTAGTCTTGTTGATGTGCTGTGTCATATTCAATGATAACCATCTTTACATGCCAGGGATAAGCCTCAGATGGTCTGGGTGAATAATTTTTGTGATTTATTGTTGATTCTTTTCGCTAGTATTTTGTTGAAGATTATATGTCTATGTTAGCCAGGGATATTGGTTTGTAGTTCTGTTTCCGTTATACCTCTATGTGTTTGGGATAATTTGGATATACATAGAATAATCAGGAAATATTATAGTTACAATAAACCTGGAAGAAAAGGATAAATTTCTGAACACATACAATTTACTAAAACTGAATCATGAGGCAATGAAAAACCTAAATAGATCCATAGCCAGGATGGAAATTGAATCCTTAATTAAATCCCTCCCAATAAGGAAAATCTCCAAATCAGATGGTTTCTTTTTTTCCTGCTGAATTTTACCAAACACTTAAAGAAGTTACCCAAGCCTACACAAGCTATTCAAAATGATATAAAAAGAGACAGTCTTTCCAAACTCTTTGTATGAAGCCAAGATCACCTTCATGCAATGTTATCTAAAGCATTAGATTGTATTGACTGTAGGTTTAAGTGCTGAAGAATGGTTTGAGGGGAAGGAAATGTAATAGAAACCAGCTATCAAAAAAACAAGTTCTGCATGAAGATTGATATTTACAAACACCAGATAATCAAACATATGTGTGTGTATATAATTTGGCTTTCCTATGATGGAATGCAGAAGCCATAAATACTCAATACTCTATTTCAAATTTGGGATTTTTATCTTTCTCTAGGCTAGTGATAGAAGCTACAACATTCTTTAATGACAGCTGGCAATAGAGGCCTGTCACAGTTCCCAGTCAGACACCTTATAATAAGAATAAACAACCAATATTTGAAAGTTCACTGTGCTGCCAAGCTGTGATGTTTGGTCCATTCAGTGTATTACATGTATCATTTGGCTTTGGAATTTTCAATTTAACAATGGACTTATTTGGATATAATCCTTCATAAATTCGGTGGTGTCTGTATAGCTTTAACAACAGAATAGATGAAATCAGTAAATACCAAAGATATGGTTATAAAATTTTTGTAGTGATTATATTCAATTATTTTGAGTTTAATAGTTGATACATCTTATTGTAACATGGTAAAAAGCGATTCTCCATGGATACAGGGCTGCTCTTTGACTTGACTGCATGTCCAACAAAACAAAGAAGAAAAAGTGTCCATACAGTAAATGATAAAATCCTCATCATCTACAGGTTATGGAGAGAATCTTTAATAAGGAAAAAGCACATGGGAAGTTAGATTAATTTTCTAAATAACAAAGGCAAGTAAGACACATTATGAGAACAACACATTATGGAAACAAAAGTCTGATTTGACAGTATTACAAGTCTGGCAAACCAAAAAAGAGTATGAATTTATTTTTATTCTAATGGCTCTTGAACATACTAACAATATCCCATACACAGACCAAACTCCTTGCTTTCAGATAAAAATATTATATTGTGTGTTGCATAAAACAACACTGAATGCATAGTAGAAAGGCAATGCATTGGTTTTATAGGCTTTGTGGAGAGTTGGAAAACTTTAACGTTACATTTTTCCCAGCAGCACACACTTCCGTATTCAAAATTATTTTGGAACTATTTCATTTTATGTGCTTGCAACCATGATTTATCGTAACTTTTAAGTATGTTATTTAAAATGTTTAAGGATTTTAGACATGGTTATATAGTTCTTATGCCGAAAAGTTTTAATGGAAGCAAACTGCAAATTAGGTTTTGTATTCCAGATCAAAAGAATAAAAATTTAATTAGACCATTTTTCTCTAAGTATACGCTGAGAGCAACAGCAGGTACTCCATACGTTGAGGGATATCTGATAACCTTCAAAATATGAGGACTATACAATACCAAACAAGGATATGACTATGTGAAGGATAAGCAGAGCTATGTGCTCAGTAGCCAAATATATCTCCTTTTGAGAAGAAAAATATGTCAACAAAAGTTGCTGAAAAATAAAGCATCTGCTGGTAATGGAGACTGGAGAACTTTAAGTCCTTGGCTATTGCCTATTAAATTGTTGTGGTTTGCAATCTTCTTAAATTACTCATTATTTTGTTATTACTCTTTGTCAGTACATATTGTGAGGTTTGAGAAGAATGCCGAGTTTGCTAGCTCGTTTTCTTGTCAGTTTGACATTTAGTGTAGTGACGGAGTAATCTGTAGTAGATTTTCCTGTGCCATGCACAATGTTGTGCTCTGAATTGGCTGCTAGATCCATGATTTATTTAAGTCTTTGCAAGCAGATTTACACTTTATTATTCTTGCTTTGATTTGAGTTTCATCCTTTAGAAAAAGTAGCTTTCAGATCTTTGAAAGATGTTGTTTATAAGAGTCAAAGTGAAATGAACATAGATTATTAGATATCTCTTAGTACTTGGAGTTGTTAGCTTTCTTTTTATAAAGCAAGAAAGTCTCATTTCAGTATACATATGTATGAGCACCTTACTAAATCACATATAAAAATGCCTGTCTATTCAAGTACAAACCTAAAAATATTATTTTGACAGAATAATCTACAATTGTAGTTGACTAAGATTCAGTATATAATCATATCAAATATGATGACCTATTAAAGTATGTCCTTAAGCTATCTTTGCTTGTATAATTCATATTTGTGTACTGTGACCCCCCTGGCATGAACCAGGTTGAAAATGGAGATGATGTGCAACTAGACGTAAAGAAGAGACAGAGACAAGGTAAAGACTGTGGAAGTGGGCCGGAGGAGCCAGAGTTTTCCTAGCTGCAACAGGGAGAGCAGTCCCATGGAGCTCTCCCCAGTAATTTTCCTTAGGGTATCAGAATTTTGTACTGAATGGCAATTGACTAAGAGCATTTACCAGAATCCATGAAGGGAAACATCCATTTTGTAGATTCATTGAAGTTATTCCTTATTCTGTGTTCTGTAATTATCAGCCAGAAAAGCTAATACAAGTTGTTGAAGTCTACACAGTTTCATGCATCATTTATAGATATTCTGTAAAAACTTCATCTGCTTGCATAATAATTGAACTGGTACTAACATATGTGGTTACAAATAGTTTCCAGGTGCCAATAAATGGTAATAGTGGAAATAAACAAAAACAAATAATGATTTTATCACACCTGATTTAATGCTGTTTTTTTTCTTACATTTCAACATAAATGAATGGGATCTTCACAATGAAAAAGATGAATAGAAACAGATTTTACATGGTTATAAATGACATGGGCCTAGCATGCCACCCTATTGGTTAAATCCTTGCCTTGTACACACTGGGATCCCATATGGGCACTGGTTCATGTCCCAGTGGCCTCACTTTCTGTCTAGCTCCTTGCTTGTGGCCTGGGAAAGCAGTTGAGGATGACCCAAAGCCTTAAAACCCTGCACCTGTGTGGGAGACTTGGAAGAGGATACTGGTCTTCTGGCTATGGATCAGTGTAGTGCCAGCTATTGTGGTCACTTGGGGAGTGAATCATCAGATGGGAGATATTTCTCTCTGTCTCTCCTCCTCTCTGTATATCTGACTTTATAATAAAAATAAATCAATCTTTTTTTAAAAAAAGATTTCACATTGTGCCATATGGAAAAAGTTCCAATTGCTTGTGTAATAAACAATAGAAATCTGGTTTAGTTAATTGATAGTATATATACAATGTGTAAAAATGCCTTCTGACTTTTCAGAGAACATTTAGGGTGTAAAACGATTATTGCTATTCCTGCTTGCATTTGAAGATTACAGAGGATGGCAGTCAGCATGCACTGATAGTATTGTAATTTACAGTTCAACATTTAATTCAGCTGTTAATGTTTGTTTCATGTAGAGGGTTTCTAAGTCTCTGAATATTGCTTTCCATGTGAACTTCAGAAATTCATATTTTCCTCTCAGTAGGTTATTAACTGTTTACACTAGGAATGAATAGTGGTGACTCCATTACTCTATTCAAAACATGTCCACACACTCAAATTTAAAAACTTGAACATTCACTTGAAAACTAACATGTAAGTTATTCTGTAATATTAGCAGCCCTCAAATTGCTTGAAAGAAATAATGAGAACTAAAGCATTAAAAGCTGCTGTAGAACTTGGCTTCTTTTCTTCCCTGTTCTTCCTTTGTCTGAGCTTATTAAAACTTACCAACTTAGACCATTAATGAGATAGTCAGCCATAATAATGTTTCAAAGCACTTCAGTCTCTGCTGTAATGCTGTTTGAGGATGATGGAGAGCCATACTGCCACTCTTACAGCAGAGTAATAAAAGTAGTATTTAAATTATTCATACTTTCCATGTGACCTAATTATCATGAGTAATGGACAAGAACATGCTCTTTGAACGTTAAATAAATCTGCTTAAATTAGAGAGAGACATACTTTAACATTATGAAAGAGAAACAACTCATTTTCTCAGTAACAAAGGTGTTTGTACTCAAGTATATAGCAGTACATAAGGAATGTCTGCAGGAGAATGATTTAATTAATATAATTTTAAGGGATTATTTAAGAATATATATTTTCAGATTAGGTGACTCATATGCCTCCCAAAGGCTTGGCTTTCAGTGTTTCTGCCAAGTTACAATTCATTTCTGAACTCATTCTTGAGAAATTTTTATTGACTCTTCTACAATTACTTTATAAGATCAAAGTTCCTAAGATTTCAAATTGGAAGAATGACAACTATTATAAGTATATATAATATTTACTGGAAATTAATATTTCTTTCTAAACATTAGTATATACCTACAATTTGATTCTGAATATTGTCTTGTTTCAACTTATTGAAAACCTGTAATTGTCCAGTGAGCTTGGATTATATTAGTAAGAGATCTATAAATGTGCACAAAACGTCTTGTTATACTTAGCTATAAAAATAAATGTGAAAATATTTCAAGTGAAATAAGCCTTGCATGAAATGACTAATATTGCATGACCCGATGGATAATGAGAATGTAAAAGTTTTTAACTTATGAAAGCAGAATGAAATGGTTACTGCCGAATTCTAATAAGTTGTGCTGGTGATGGAGAGAAGGGTTCAGGAGATAATGGTTAAAGGAACTATATTTCAATATTTTAATATCTCATATCTTCTGAGTTACACCGAATAAATAATATATTGTACAGTTAGTGCTAAGAGAATAAACTATATTCTAACTGTAACATCATAAGTAAATCAGATAACGTATGCTAATTATCTTGAATTAGTGTTCTAAAATGAAAACATATGTCAAAATAGCATGTCAAAATCTCTAGATTCTATTTGACAGTTTCTTATAGTCAATTGAAAAATGTGTATAGTTAAGAAATAGAAAGGATTAATTAAAAAAACAAATTGAAAAGGTAATTGAAAATATTTGAAGAAACAGCTAAAAATAGGAATTGGAAAAAATTTGAGTTTTCTTAATTCAAAATGTACACAAATATATGAAATATGTGACATGTGTTTTTAAAACAATTCTAAGAAGATAACAGTAGCTCACTCTGTCCTTCTCTTAATACCTGTTTCTTTTTAATGTTTGCTTCCTTTAATATTTGCAATAGCACATTTACAATCACATGCTTGATATGGCACTAACCATAAGAAACGAATGAAATGTTCCTCAGGACTGTGAACCGTAATAAAATAATAAGGTGTCAAGTTCATTCTTATACATTTTTGTATTCTATATTAAAGCCATGTATCAAAGGACATATTTATTTGGGGGGGGGCGTACATGTCAATGTGCCAGGATGCTGAGATTATAACTGCTCTGTATTTTTAACATCTGGTGTATTAATGCCTCCCATTTTGTTGTTTAAGATTGTTATTGTTTTTTTTTCTGGCATTTCTTGTGCTTCCACAGGAATTTTAGGATACTTTTTTTTCTGTACATGAAAATAACTCCCTTATGAAATTAATTGCTTTGGGTATTATGGACATTTTGAATATGGACAATTTGACCAGTACATAAACATGGGATACTTTTTTGCTTGTCTTCTATTTTTTCTTTAATGTTGCAATTTTCACTACACAATTTTTTTCTGTTATTAGACATTGTTTATGAAAATTTCAAAGTATATAGATATGAACACATATTCTCAGATATGAACTGTACAATGGAAATTAGCATACCAAGAAGTAAGAAACTTTGCAGTATGTATCTCTACTCCTGAATAAAAGTTAGGACTTCCAATGAAACAGTTGAATCTATCTTTACAGCATAGTGTATAAATGTTTCAAGGGAATATACCATAACATAGGGGGAAATACCAGGAGGGAAAAATGGGGAGGGAGATGAGAGGGCAGAGGTGGTGAAGCCTGCATTAAACTGTGTTGTGAAAAATAATAATGATGAAAGAAATCTTCCAAGCCTGTGGTTAATTTTATTCCAAGGTGCTTAAGGATTTAGTTTTTCTTTTGTTTTCTAGCTATTGAGAATGAAACGAAACTTAGGACTTCTCTATCAGCCATGATACTGGCTGTATATATAAATGTTATTGATTTCTGTGTGTTGGTTATATAACCTGAAACTTTGCCAAATTCTTATGAAATTTAAGTCTCCTAGTGGAGTCTTTTGGTTCTAACATATATTAAAATTATGTCATTTGCAATAAGGGTATTTAACTTCCTATACTCCAATTTTGTATCCTTTTCTTTTTTTTTTTTTTTCTAATGATTCTGGACGAAGTCTCCAGTACTCTGAATAGTAATGGTTAGAGTGAGCATTTGTTTGTATAACTGCATTTTAGTAGAAATGTTTCCTGCTTTTCCCCATTTTATGTTATGATAGCTGCAGATTTTTCACATAATGCCTTAATTATGTTTGAAAACTAAAAAGATGCTGAAGACACAATAGAAAATATTTCAAGATATGTTTGAAGTAAGAAAATATTGCAGAATATCAATTTGTAAAATTATAATGATCAACAATCAGTGAATATTCAAGTTTTATAAAAGTAAGTTTCCCTATAAGGAAGAAAAACATGTACATAGAACATAACTTAAATGTATTTGAGCCTTGTGAATTATCATCACAACTAATGTTTCATGAATTAGTATATCCATGTGTATTCTGCACATAAGAATACTAAGAAATCCAAAGAAAGTTCTTCATATAACATAGATAATAAGACACTATGTTATAGGGCAGAGGTGAACAGAAGATGACAAAGATTGTGACCATCAGATTATGTGTAATGTAAATGATATCTGCTAAAAGACACTATCTTATTAAAAAGTGTTAAGGAAACAGGAACAGAACCTGCTAATGTTGGTGTAGATACAGAGAGCTGAAGTAAAGTGGAATAGAAGAGAAGGTCACAATTTTTAAAAAACGCAAATCCTAAGAAAGTAAAGTTAGGTAATATCATCTCAGAGTTAAATATTGAATGCTAGCTTCAGGCATTTTAACACCTGAGGGAAAGCAGTCTATTGAATGATAAGAATGAATGAGATTAGGAAAGTGACACGCGTACAGATACTCATGAATGTTTAATGTAAAAATATTAGACACAAATTAGGAAAATTTAAAAGAGATAATACTGTTCATCATTTTTATAAATTACGATGCAATGCATTCTAAAATGAGATATCTTAATGGCAGATGTACTATTGTTATGAAAGTAGTTTAGCCAAAGGTTATGTCCACCCCTAATCCTTAAGCTCCTTTTAATTTCCTAAGTTATATATCACGCCTATTGATAAACTTGTAAGTAGAATTATACTGTCTTTACTTATTTACCTGTGGAACACACGTACAGACACACAACATATGTCATTGAGGAGGAAGTTAGTAACGCTGCCTTATGATTGGGTGCTATTTATTTTTTTTCTAAACAAAATCCCCTACCTACTTCTAAGGAAGACTTGCTTTTAATCACCCCCTGCAGGATTCTATATATGAAGAAAATATTATTGTAAATAAAATAAAAAATCGGTACATTTTCTTTGTATTTTCATAGCATGCATAAGGTAACAAAATATATTCAAGGTTAAAAAAACAAAAACTTCACACACAAAACAACTGACGATTTGTGAGTTGAAATCCTTGAATTGGAGATGAATACTAGTGTAAACATCCTCATGAGATCTGGAAGGTGGAACACAGGACAAGAAGTAAAAATGTACACTTCACAAAAGGTGAAACATCTCCATGGAAACAGCATAGAATTCCTTCCTTGACTCAAGGGAATGAAAGCTGTATGCATTTCAACAGATCAAATATGGTTTTCTATGGCCAAATAAAGACATATCTTTGTGACAGAAAATTAATTCTCTTTCACATTTGGCTAAACAGATTTGACTGATCCACAATATGAGCAAGTTTTTTTTTTCTTTTTTTTTCCTTAACTTGGATTAAATTCCTGGTACTAGACCAAGCAAAGCTGCTCATGCCAGCAGCAGCACATACCCACCTCAAATAAATAGAAAAGTAACAAATATTCAAAGAATGAATGTGTGACTTGAGAAATTACTGAAAATATAGTGTAATATAGTGAAAACAGGCCTGGAAGCCTTGGTTTAGCTTAGAGATACAGAGCTGTGTCAGGCAATTGCTTCCTGATGTTGAAACTGATCATATTTAAGAAATGTGTGATTAGTGATAGAATAAAATTTTTAAAAAATGGTTTTAGAAATATGTAGGAAATAGTGTGGAATAAAAATAGAATAAAATTTTAAAAAGAAAGGTGGAAACATGTAGAAATAGTCTGGAAAGAAGAGTATAAATCTAGTACTAATAATCTAATGGCTATTCTTGCTGCAAGAGCAAGGGTCATCTGTGTACATTTGTCTCGCAAAGTCAGGAAGGCCTGTGTCAGTCTGCATCCTCCACTGGCTCCATGTGCATAATGCAATGTGTGATTGGTGCTCGCAGAAATGATGTAATGCAGAAGACTGAGCCTATCGCAGTGGGATGGGTGATTGTTAACAATGGGCAGCAAAGAAGTTTGGCCAAAGGCTTTTTCGTTCAGTTTGGCAATAAGGATTTATATAGGTGTGACTTACAATGAATGAACTCATAAAGGGTTAGTATGGAAGTATTTACCTAGTCATTACCTGCCATGGATTATTAATAAAGGCATCGATCAGTTGGGAAAAATGCAGGTTTTTCTTCAGAATACTATTTTCAGAAGGAAGCTACTTGAGGACTTCAAGTACAGGTTCAAAGAGAAAGTTAGAAATATGTTCATGTACACTTAATATGTACAAGCTACTTTTAATCGGAGGTTGGTAACAAATGACAAAAGCTGTAACAGAGCCTAGAACTGTATAAGAAAAAAAAAAAACATATCAGAGGTGAAGGAAAAAGTGAGTGTGGGCTAAAGGAAATAAAACCAAATGCACAATTACATTCACTAAACAGTTGAATGGAAGTCAAGATACAGTCTCTTGAATTATCAAAATAGAAGTGAAGGAGGCCCTATCCAGCCACAGATCTAATAACAGAAAGTAAACTGCTAAGAGAAATTCTAGGGCCCTGTGGTGTGGCCTAGTGGCTAAAATCCTCGCCTTGAACGCGCCAAGATCCCATTTGGGCGCCGGTTCTATTCCTGGCAGCTCCATGTCCCATCCAGCTCCCTGCTTATGGCCTGGGAAAGCAGTTGAGGACACCGCGGGGCCTAGGGACCCTGCACCCACATGGGAGACCTGGAGGAAGTTCCTGGCTCCTGGCTTCAGATTGGCACAGCACCGGCCATTGTGCTCACTTGGGGAATAAATCATCAGACAGAGGATCTTCCTCTCTGTCTCTCCTCCTCTCTGTGTATCTAACTTTGCAATAAAAATAAATCTTAAAAAAAAAATTCTCAAAGCTGGAGAAGAAAATTAACCTTTAAAGAAACAGTGGAGTCTCCCAGTGGAACATGCTATCTAATTTCTGGGTTCTCTTTACAAGGGCTAGTTTATCTTCCTCTCTTCCATAAAGAGCTATAACAGTAATGACATCAGGCCAGTGTTTGAAGTTAGGGTGTTTTTTTTTTCCCATATCCAGCTGCCTGGGTTCACATCACACTTCCATTCTCACTTTGGATATAGTGAGTATTTGAGGGGTGAACCAGCAGGTACTGTTTATACCCTTTCACTGGACAAGTGTTTACAATAGCCAGGTTGGATCCAGGCTGAAGCCAGAGCCTGGAACTCCATCTTGAACCATCATGTGCTGCCAAACCAAGTGCCTTAGCACGGAGGGGAGCTGGTTCAGAAGTAGAGTAGGCAGAATTTCAACTGGATTAACCTGCTTCATTATAATACTGCCCTTGCTTAGCTTTTAAAAATAATAATAAACTGTACTAGATGACTGAAGTCATGTTTTCTCACTACAAGAAGTCCTGAAAACATGATAAATTCATGTTGAGGACATGTGTTTTTCTTAAGGTTATTAACATGTGGATATCTACAGGTAACAATTCAGACTTAACAAATTTTTATTGACACATGATCTTTTTTTTTTTTTTAAATCTTGACACTCAATTCTGGGATCACAACTTTGTGTTTTAACAATGTTGAAAGGTTTACAGCTGGTGAATCAACGGTTGCTATGACAAGACTCAAACCATGCTCCAGTGGTTTATCTATGTGTGTTTTTTACTTATCAAGGCAGAACTTAGAAGGTAGGTGGTCTATGACTCCCAAATCCCAGCTGGAGGATCGCAGGAGCTGGTTCTTGGGCACTCTCACAATAGGTAAAGAATTAATTGAAGTTAACTGTCATGTTTTTACCTTCAACACTTAATAATGTTGGTATTTTTTTGTGGGTTTTTTATTTGTCAGTATAAAATAAGAAGTTGCATTATGATTAACAAGTACTGGTTTAGTGGAACTTATCACTGTACTGATCTGTAACTAATGAATGAAAAAAAAAACTTTAAATTTCTGTGTAATGAAAGTCTTTGGCATTCCTATACGTTTGTGTCTTTGGAACGACAGGAAGTAAAAAGGAGATTGAGAATGTAAAACTTACTTAGGAAGTGATAATTTTGTATGGTTGAGAGGTTAATTGATATTTCAAAATCTTTTCCAGTAAAAATGAGCCATATTTCTTAGTATGCGTAATTTTATTGTCATAGCAATTAGGACTAAAATTTTTCTTAGTAACAAATTCGGTTTTCAGCTAAAGAAAATTACAGAGTAAGACATTAAAAGTTCAGAGTAGAGGGTAAATGTCACAACTGGGAAATTTGCAATGGTCTAGGGATATTTGCCAGTATAAGTATTATTTTGCTTCATTTTTAAACAAGGATTTAATTCTTACTTGTCTGGAGCAGTACTAGACTATGCTTTTATTTTGTGAAAAGGGGAATATAATTGTTAAATAATATTGGTTCATGTGGGCAAAACTTCAGACCAAAATGAAGTGATCAGAAGCAATTTTTAAATAATTATTTTTAAAAGAATTTCAGTAGAAATAATAGCACAATTTAAGAATATTCTTTAAGCAATATTTTATGGCATTTTAAGATCCCCATTCTCCAAGCAGGCTTTAGTTATAAATTAACTAAAAATATTATGCGTAAATATCTAAAATTCTCTTTAATTATCTACATTATTGATCAATTGTAAGGAGAGGTATTTCCATATTTATTGAATAAGGAATAAATGACACAGTAGGAAATCCTATAACAAGTTTTAAAGAGGATTTCCTGAAATTGACCCAGTTTTCAGTGATATTTTGCCTTCTAGCCAAAGACACCTGCTCATAGCTCATTTGCATGTGGATAAAACGCAAGGGCTTTCATCTTCCTTTCACTTATTACTGAAATAACAAACCTCTGTTTGTGAAACACAGAATCATTTTTGTTGTAAATGTTGAATCAGCCAAGTTTCTTTCACATCTGGCTGCTGATCCAGAGGCTTTGAATAAACAGTAGACATTCAATTGCCAGCATCCATTTTTTTTCCAGTGAAAAAAATGTTATCACTCCAGTAAAATCTCCATTGGCTGTAATTGCATTTTATGTTTCAGAACAAAAAATTTTGAAAGATCAGGTTTTACATGTAGAAAATAAGATTTTTTAAATGCTTTAAGGCTAAATCGGTTACTAGTTCATGTATTATATATTGTTGCAATATCCAGTTACACATAAGAGTTCAAATAGTGACACTGACAGAATGATCTGAAGTGTCACAGGCTAGTATTTGCCATGAAAAGTAATGTCTATTCTTTGAGTAATAGGTATCAAAGTTACTAATTTTATGAAGGACCTCGAAACAACCCAAGTGAACAAAAATCACAATAGCCTTCTGTTTGACAAAGAAGAGAGAAACTTAAATAACAGTTGGCAGAGTCCGTAAGATGGGAACCCACATCAGCATTTTGCTCATGGCTTCCAGGTGGAGCTCATTCTTTATATTTCAAATATCAATGTAATTTCCAGCAAATTAAAAGACTACAGATTTTTGAAAATATATTTGGTGTAGTTATGTTATATGAGAATTTAGTAGAACACACATCGACACACTTTTTGTAATGGAACAAGGTAGTTGTGTCTAGTTAAATTACTTCAGCAGAGTGACCATCAATGGATGCACAGATGGATATCTTTGATTAGTTATATGTGGTAAGAATGTTTACAGTTATAAGAAAATTGTAAGAACTTTATTTCCTCAATTTGGAATCTATGCTAGTTTTCTGGAAGTGGGCACTTTGAAATTTCATGTAGCCTATATCACACCTTTATGAATTATGGTACAATTGTACTTGGATATTTTTTGGATAATTCTTGAGGTCACTGAGGGTGAGGCAGGCGGTGGCCTTCTGCCGCAAGAACCACTGGAGACAAGCTGGCGAGGAACGGCCGCTTTATTATGCACAGGTTACAGGTTTTATAGGATAAGGAAGGGGAGGGCAGGAGAGAGCCTTCTGGCAGACCCCACGCCCACCAAAGATGCTGTAATTGTCTGTATGACATGTCCATTTTCCTCGATCTTCCTGTCTGTCAGAGATCATGTTCCAGGTGTAGTCCCCTTGACCTTGTAGCCATGTTGGAGGTCACACTCCACGTGTCGGCCTGAAAGCTTTGCCTCGGGACATGGGGAAGGCTAGGATTAAGCCACACTCTTCAGGCAGCAGGGCAGGGGCCTGGGGCGAGTGCCCACAGATAATTCTCACTGGGATCCCTAGTATACTAGTGCCAGTCAGTGCTGATAGTATTTAAAGCTGAGACTGTCTTTATTGTGGTTAATACCTTCAATTATTGAAATATGTCATGTACTGTTTATTTTCTACGAAGGACAGCGAGTTATTTTTTATCTTGTTTTTTGTTAATTTTTGAGAGACAAAAAGGCAGAATGAGAGTGCCCATCTATTAGCTGATAACTGTAATTGCAAGGCAGGGACCCTGCTAGGGCTCAACCAAGGTCACAAACAGGAGGCTGGAATATGATCCAGGTGTTTCAGGTTAGAGATGTCAGCAGTCAGCTCAGAGGATCTGCACTGATAGGAGTGTGGACTCAGGAGCTGCGGCTTTGGCTTGAACTTAGTCACTCTGGTTCGGAGGCTGTGTGCCTACTAACTGCTAAAAAAAGAATTTGAATCTTGAATTTGTAACAGATTGTCTATTTACTTTGTGTGTGTGTGTGTGTGTGTGTGTGTGTGTGTGTGTGTGTGTGTGTGTGTGTGTGTTGGAGGGGGCACTGGCACAGAGTGTATGTATGCATACATAGATATTCACACACACATATATGCGTGTATTTGCATACATATGGACACATGTTGGTTGACAAAAATGGAATCTGAACCTTAATATGTCCAGAAAATACATATATTTTATGTTTGGCCAAGTTTTGAAAAAGCTTGCCTTTTTGAAAAAGCTTGCCTTTTTTCAAAGTACCATGCTTGGTGTGAAGGTTTAAGAAGTCAGAACTAACATAAAATGTGAGAATCATATATAAAAATCAATTAAAAAGCTACTTTATACACATGAAATTTTAATGAGTTTTATGGAATTTCCAGAGCTATAGCAGCCATTAGATTAAAACTGTCAAAAGCATTTCTTACTGGCATATATGCCTTAATATTGAAAGTTATCATATTTCAATATAATTTAACTTTCTTTAATATTGCTAAATTTAAAAAAAAGAATTAAAACTCTACCAAATCAGGAAGTATGTTTCATTGGAGCTCACATTCTAATTCACCTTTAGAGTGTTCCTTTCCATTGCTGTATGCAATTCCCATTCCATTTTAATTGATTTTGTTTCTAAGTTGTATCATTATATAAAATCAAATAAATAAAAAAACTACCTGTCTATTACTGAGGGCTAATGAGATCCATGTGAAATATCTAAAATGAGTAAATTGTAGCTCCCCCAAAAAATATTTGTAGGACAGCTACATTTGGAAATTGCCCTCTGCTTAAAATATGATACAGAAAACTAACAGTTAATCCCAATGCTGGGAAGTCCTAGAAGTGTTACGAGATCCAATTTAATTCACATCATGTGGTGACACTTGTATATAGAAGATGCAATTTGTGGGCTAGTGTTATGATGCAGAGGATTAAGCCTTTTACAATGCTGTTATCCTATTTTAGAATCCATATTTTCAACAGAACCCCTTGCTAACATACATAGGAAACCTGGAAATTGTGTACCTTGCCACTCAAATGGAGGCTCAGATGAAGTTCTTGCATCCTGGCTTTAGCCTGACCCAGGTCTAATATTGTGGCCATTTGGGAAATGAAACAGCAGGCCAGATATCTCTTTCTCTCTCTGTTCCCTCTACCTCTCTCGAAATTTCAAATAAATAGATCATGTAAAAGGTATTATATGTGAAATTAAAATAACAAGTATAAATTCGTTATAAAATGTAGAATGAATTCCAAAGTGGTGGAATCACGGGATTATAAGGCTCAGTTTAGAATCTATGCTAGTTTTCTGGAAGAGGGCATTTTGAAGTTTTATGTAGCCTACATCACTTATGAGTTATGGCACAATTGTCCGTGGGACTGTAGAAATATTGGAGAACAAAGAAGTTTACCCATTGATAAATATTTTCAAGACCGTATATGTGGTATCTCCAAGTGATATCCCTGATTGTAGTGGTTACATAAATAAATACTTATTTCTTTTAGCCCTTGGCCTACAAAAAGTGAACCATGCAAATAAATTGCGATATAATATTTATATTAAGGGATCTGTTTTATCTACAATGATGTAATTCTTGGGTTGAAATATTCTGTTTGTTCAATCTCCAGTTTTGTTCTTGAGGCTGAAGTTGCCAGAAGGTTGACTATGTAGTAGTGAAGCAATCTGACGAACATGCCTTCAGAACAGAGTGAGGGCAATGACAAGAGTTTCCAATAATTACCAGATTCAATGGGAAAAAAAAAATTCAGGATTCTCAATAGAATTTGAATTCCAACTGAACTAAAGAAGGACTAATGGTCAGTACCTATAATTCCCCAACATTTCATGAGCAACTAAGCTACCAACACTTTTAAATATTATGTTTCACCTAACAACCCTAAACTGAGTGTCCACCCATCCTGGGAGCCCATCAGAACTGTTCCAAACTGATGTAACACAGAAGCTTCATTGTGTGCTTGCATTAGTCAATTTCCTCTGAAGGAATTAATGACTTGGGACAGGTTAGTTCGTTGTGGTTAGCAAAAGGACAATATTCAGTGGAGGCAGGAGATGTGAATGATCAACTACTGTTATTCACCTGTTTGTGAGATGGAGATGTTTCCCTGAAGGAAGGATTTGGAAGGTGAAATACAAAGCTCTGTTGGCTTCTAGAGTTATATTTAGTTAATATCTATATACCCCAGTTAGCATTTGTGTACCCTAGGCTATGTATGTATACATGCATGCTTTGGTCATCTTCAATTTTTTTCCTTTGACAATCAGTTTTCCATCTTTTTTTGCCTCTATAGAAATCTGAGAATCGTCATAACTTTGTGTTATTGTTTTTCTTTGTGTTCTCAAACCTGAAGCAAAAGTCCAGTCTGTCTGAGGATAACCAAGACACCCTGGAGCCTGGTAATATTCCTTCTGTAGACCTTCATCAACATTCTTAGGTTCAAAACCTGAGTAGCAAATGAAGAGAGCAAAAGTCTGCGAATATTTCCTCTCTGAGAGCTAGGATAGGAATAGTTTCCTTGGGCAGATAAAATGAAACTGTGAACTGAATACTTTTCACTCTGGTCTCTGTTTCCAAGTTGAACCTCCCTGTAAGTGCGCGTTGGTGTACCAAGTTATTATGAATCATCTGTCTGCTTCGTATGATGCCTCACTCGCCCACACCACACTGCTAGTTTACTTCCCAGATGCCATAACCTCTTGGGTTTGAGCCAGGAGACAAGGACTTCATATGGGTATCCCTCATGTATTGAGATTGTGTGTCCTTTGGCCAACCACTCACTACTTTCCTAGGCATAGTAGCATAAACCGTATCCAAGAGGAGGAACCCAGACTGGATCCTGCACTCTGGTGTGGAATATCGGTGTCCCAAAAGTAGGCTTAAGCAGATGCTCTGCTGCTTTTCTGTTTCTTCTCCTGGCATCTCCCTGTGTCCCATGCTGTCTCCTCAGTCATTTTAGGAAGTTACATTTATCTCACCTTCCTGATTCACAAAAAAAAAAATGAACGCAGGTAGGGAGAAAGGGGATATTACCACACAAATAATAAACTATGACACTTCTGTCTTCCTCTCTCTTCTTCGAAAAGTCCTTAGTTAATTACAGATTTGGTGTGGGTGAGTGAAACCTTGAATTTGCAAATATCAACTGGTCAGTAAGACAATAGTAATAAGCCCTAACCTGCTCAACATTTAGAAACTTGGAATTATCCTAATCCGCTACGAATTTCTAAAGAAACTTTGGTTTATGAAAAAAAAAAAAATTCTGGGTAGCTGTGCACGCAAACATGTAAGACATGTATGTGACAGAAACTAGGCTTCTAAGTCTCAGTTTCTTAGGGCTTATCATTCTGATACTTGATACTTGGTGACATAAAGTATAAACAACAAATGTCTCACAAATACTGTACAGTACTAAGACCTGTTCAGGGTTTGTAAACATGGGAGTCTACCCTACTCAGTGTCATAGTCAAGTGTAGAGACCACGATGATTCAGTCATGATGGTCAAATGTGATCTAAATGGTTATATAATCTTTGAATGGTTACTCCATAGCTTTGATGCTAACCCAATGACTTTTCTTTCTTTTTTCTTTCTTTCTGTGGGATATTCATATTTAGGTTCATTTGATTGTTACCACCTGGTGGGAGGGAACGCTGCTGACATCTAGTGGCTGGATGCAGAAGGTGTTGCTGGACACCCTGTAGGACATCCCATGGAACCATTACCAGGCCCAGAATGTTGATAGTACATGTTAAGAAACTGTGATTTACGCAGTTTTTGCCCCTATGATCTGTATTATGTGCGAAGTAATCACTGCCTAAGATTAAGCAGTTTTATCTGCATTTATTACATATCAAGAATGATTCGGAGAACCTTATGTTCATTAACTCACTTTATACTCCCCATACTACACAATAAGCCATGTTATAATTCCCAGTCAGTCTTCAAGAAAATTAAACACATAGAGATCATTCATCACATGCATGTATACTTTCATTGCAGAACTTCCTTCTTCTGTGGGGAAGAAACAAAATTTTGATATTGCCCTTCACTTCCTGTCTGTAATTCTAAACAAAGGACTTCTGCACATTTCAAATTATACAGTAAATTGAAATGTGTGAGTTCCTCCTGAAATCAGTCTGGTTTATGCAGCATTTTGCATATATATGAAACACCATTTTAGCACGGCAGATTAAGCTGTCCCTACAATGCTGGATCCTGCATGGGTGTCAGATGAAATCCTGGCTGCCCCATCTCAGATCCAGCTCCATGATGGTTCACCTGGGAAGGAAGGGGAAGATGACACAAGGGCTGATCTCCCACGCCACACAAGTAGAATGCCAAGATCGGGTTACTGGCACTTGTCTTCTGCCTGGCCTAGTTCAAGCCACTAAGGGAGTGAACCAATATTTTCTTTAAAAAAAAAAAAAAGACACTTTGGGATCTTTGGGGCTCGGCACAATAACCTAATGGCTAAATCCTCACCTTGCATATGCTGGGATCCCATATGGGTTCCGGTTCATGTCCCAACTGCTCCACTTTTTATCCTGCATCCTGCTTATGACTTGGGAAAGCAGTAAAGGATACTAAAGCCTTGGGAATCTGCACCCACATGGCAGACCAAGAGGAGGTTCCTGGATCATGGTTTCAGATCAGCACAGCTCCAGCCATTGTAGCGACTTGGGGAGTGAACCAGCAGATAGAAGATTTTCCTCTCTGTCTCTCCTTCTCTCTGTATATCTGCCTTTATAATAATAATAACAATAATAATAAATCTATTAAAATATATTTTTGAGGGCCCAGTGCTAGAGCCTAGCTGCTGGAGTCCTCACCTTGCATGCACTGGGATCCCATTTGGGCGTCGGTTCATATCCTAGTTGCTCCACTTCCCATCCATCTCCTTGTGACCTGGAAAAGCAGTTGAGGAGTGCCCAAGTCCTTGGGACTCTGTAATTGCATGGGAGACCCAGAGGAGGCTCTTGGCTCCTGGATTTGGATTGGCTCATTTCTGGCCATTGTGAACATCTGAGGAGTGAATCAGTGGACAGAAGATCTTCCTCTCTGTCTCATCCTCTCTGTACATCTGTCATACCAATAAAAATAAATAAAAATAAATAAAACTTAAAAAAAGATTTTTGAAATAGGGGACATATGCGTGATTCCTTTCCTGGTTCCCAAGTCTAAATTAATTCAGATTTATAAGTAATAAGATTAAAAAGAAAATATGACTTCTAGGTCAAATTGTTAGCACATGAATATAGGCAGGTTGGATGTTGTGGTGGAGCATGGTAAGCCGCTGTCTAGAACATTGATATCTTGTATTGCAATGTAAAATCAACTCCAGGCTGTTTGACAGTTTCCTGCCGGTGAGTCCTAGGATGCAATAGGTTCTGACCAAAAAGATGGGGTCCCTATGCCCTGATCATCCACATGGGAGACATATAGAATTTTTGACTCCCTCCTTTGGACTGGCCCAGCCCTATCTGATGGACTCATTTCAGGAGGTGATACTGGCTGGGATTAATCCACTCTTTCCCTCTCCAATTCTCTTTTGCACTCTGCCTTTCGAGTAAATGAAAATAAGGATTTAAAAATTTAGGCCGATTTCTTCATAGATATCACACCTGTAATAAAACATTTCATCTGCATGTTACTGCAGTTGCTTATTTATTTTGTAATATCCATTCAGAAAATCTTTTAAGAAACAAATATCTCATAAATTAGTATTGAATATCAATGCCTCAATAATAATATTGTCTTTTATACTCTGTAAATACAGTCTCCAATCAGGATCCAAATATTGATTTAATATCTAAGGAGTAAAATACTGTAAAGTCACAGTTTTTTTTTCTAAATGCGTTGTATATAGTTTGATTCAATTCAAACTGCTTTGTGATATTTTTAGTTTTACTTTGTGTCAATGATCACATTTTTAAACAGAAAAAAAGAAAGCAAGAATCTTGTTTTCCTTTATGTGATACCGATATTCAAAGTTTTAATAGTAATTGCTACAAAACAGCAATAGAAAGTACTATTGTTTTGTGAAGCAAAACATAAAAGTACCTGGGAATAGCAAAGAATTACATGATAAAGTAAGGATGCCACATGGGAAGCTAAAATGTTTAACTTTTTTTTTTTTTGAGAGAGAGAGATGCATCAAATATCTAAAAAGTCCCTGTTCTACCAGTGAGCAAATTTATATGGCTCTTCATTGGACAGGGACTGTTAACATGCCACTGCAGTGTAAAAAAGTGTTCATTGAGAATATATATGCATGTACTTATTAGACTAAAAGTAATAGGCCTGTATTTTATACTGGGAATTTTATTCATTCCTGGGAAATCCTTTCAATATATTCTTCTTTCTTCATCTGTCTATAGAGTTTAAGCAACTGTCTTCTACCACCTCTCCTTGCTGCTGTTCCTTCATCATGTCCCCCGGAGGGCTCTCAAGGTGATCTAAGCACTTCAACCAAATCATCTTAGTCCTCTGCTGTAAACCACCACACACTGTCCATTCACTTGGAATGTTTCCCAAGTGCAGTGTGCTGACCTGCCATTAAACCCCTCTTTAGATCTTACCACTTTGAATGATTCCTCCCTGAAAAAATCATAACTTTTGCTGTTGCCTAGATCTGTTCTGCTCATTTTTGCTCAAACACATTTATGTTTGGAGCTCTTTCTGCTGCAGAAATCTCTGTACCAGCTTTTCCTTAAATGACATCTTCTTGATATTTCCTTTGTAGCATAGGGTGTTAAGCCACCAAAGAGCCCATACCTTAAATTAGAATACCTAATTTTAAGTCCAAGCTCCTCTGTTTCCTCTCCAGCTTTCTGGTAATGCACACCTTGGGAACCAGTAGGTGATGGTTCAAGCACTTGGTTCCTTGCCTCCCAAGCAGAATAACGAGATGGAGTTTGTGAGTTCTGGTATCAGGCTCACCCAGATCAAGTTGATTGGGATTTGGGAAGTGAGACAGTAGAGATAATTCTCTCTCTCTCTCTCTCTCTCTCTCTCCTCTCCTCTCACTTTCTCACTCTCTCTCACTCTCAGTTTTCAAAAAAAATACTCCAAGTGGATTAAATTATCCTTTCACTGCACTTTGAGAGGTTTTGGCTCAAATTTTCAGAATAGCTGCAACAGTAACACTCAAGCTAGACAATTAGGCCTCATGGGGAGGCTTCAACATGTTTATCAGAAACATATATTATGAGAAAAGCACTACATGGATTTATGTTTTTTATTTTTTTGCCCCAAATAAACATCTTTTAATTTCATTGCCCCACAAGTTTTAAAGTAACCCTTTCTCACATTTTGCTGGAAAAACCGCTTGATACTTCTAATAGCAATGCTTTTGGCTCTTGGTTGGGATGGATGTGCTATAAGAAAGTGGTTCATTTATCTAATAACTAAGTAGGATGTGCAGTGTGTTCCAGATGTATACTAGCATTTTAATTTCCTAATTGACACAGACCAATGATACCTGCTCTCAAAAAACTCACAATTCAGTATGTATGTAAGCAAGCCATGACCAGATTTGCTTTTTTTCAGTTTCTCTTTGACCTAGGTAGGGTAGTGCTTATCAACAGCCTGTGTATCCTTCTAAATATGCAGTACAACGGCAACGTGCGTGCTGGCCCAGCAAGTAATATTGGCAGCTGTAAAATGAATGGTATATCCCAGTAAAGTATCTCATTAAAGAAAGTTTTCCAAGTAATACACAATAAAATTAGAATTGCAGAGCATCAAATTTGATTATAGATGCTAAGTGAGTGTGGTGAATTGAGTGAGCTAAGAAGCTACCCAAAATGCCAGCATTCCGCATCAGATTGCCAGTTCAAGTCCTGGCTGCTTCACTTCTGATCAGGCTCCCCACTCACACATCTTGCAGAGCAGGGGGGGGGGGGAAAGCAATTACCTGTGTCTCTGCCACCCACACGAGAAATCCAGAAGGAATTCCAGGTTCCTGCCTGTGGTCTAGCCCAGGCAATTCTTGCTGCCATTTGTGGAATCAAATAGCAATTCAAAGAAACCTCTTTCTCACTCTGCATGTTCAATTAAAAAAAAAAAAATACAGTACGTTACCTGGAACCTAGCAGGAACTCACAGTGAACCCAAGCACATGTTTCTTGAGGAATTTTTCTCCTGAGAAATTTGAAAGAGCTGAGATGCCTTTCTCATTAAGTTCCCCCAGCTGGAAATAATATGAAATGCTTTGCGAAGTGTTACCCCTCATGAGTTCTAGAGAAGATGATGTTTAAGTTTTCTATAGGGAAATTTCAGTGAAAGATACTTCAAAGATATGACTTTAGGGACAAGTTCTTGGCACAGCAATTAAGACACTAATTAGGACACCAACATCATTTTACAGAGTGCCTGGTTCAAGTCTGCTTTTGATTTTGATCCATTTTTCTACTAGGGTGCACGTTGAGATGTCACAAGTGAAGGCTCAGGTATTTGAATCTATATACCCACATGAGACAGAGATTCAGTTCTGGGTTGCTAGCTTAAGCACAGCACAGCCTATTATGACTGGAGATTGAACTATAAGGTGGAATATATGCTGCTTTCCCTCTGTGTATCTTTTCCTGTGACTCTTCACGTTTTTCTCATCACTTTCTGTGTCTCTCTGTCTCTATCTCTGCTTTCAAAAGAAAGTTATAATTTAACTAACATTCATACATGAATAAACAATAAAATCTTAAGACAGCCCTTGAAGACAGCAGTTCCTTAAGTCATTTCTATTTTGTTAATGGTGCATATGAGTATATTCACAGGTTTACTTTCAGTTTTATTAACAGCCTTCATTTTTATATTTCTATGTGTTTAATGCTGTTAGTTTCTTGGGTTCCTGTGTATATTTAATGGCTTCAATCCCCAACACGTACAGCTATGATCACCACTCTAGAACTCGCCTTCTTTAATCACTTCTAAAACATGCATACAGGCCACTGTTGGAAGTGAATCAACAGCACATGTAGGCCCAGAATACTACAAGGACAATGCCTTATAGGATCTGTTGCCATTAACTGACTTAGAAAGAGTGAAAGAGAAAGACAAACAAACTAATCACACTCATGAGGGTGGAGTGGGGTTCTGGACATGGAAGACTGTCAAGTCATAATATTTCAAGAAAACTTCCTATGGACTGCTATGTGACAAGCATTATTTAGGGTCTTAGAAATGCAGAGCTGGGTAAGACAATTCTTGTCAAAGCAGCAAACTGTCCAATCTTCTATCAGACTAGTAATGATAGTTATTCATGTAGATACTGATTATTACAGTGTCAACAAGTGACACATATTTCCTGTGCTTTGAACACAGTGCAAGGTGGCATTTGTATCATTTAGTATTGCAAAATTATATTTCCAGTTTGAAAACTGGACATTGTGGGATAAAGAGACTAGGTAGCCTTGTCAGAAAGACATCATTAGTGCCTAGTAGAATTGTAATTCAACTTGTCGGTTTGACTAGGTGTCAAGGACTTAATACATTCTATAATACACTCTATAGTTACACTACTTTTCATATTTTTTAATGCTATGAGACAATAGTTGCTATTTGTAATTCTCTCAATGCTTGACTAAACACTTTTCTCTCTCTCCCTCTTTTTCTCTCTATTTTTTTTTTGAAAATTCATGCTTAAATCCTGCCAAAAGAAAAATTCAACTGTTAAGCAGCACAATGGACCTTCTACATGAATATAAGTAGGACACAAGCATTTTCCATCATTAGTGCCTCAGTATCCCCCACATAAAACACAGTTTCATTCTGATGATGAACTTTACAACAAGGTCAAGAACCTTTCTTTGGAGTAGTAGTTTGTTCATAATGTGTGTATGTGCACCTGCATATGTGTGTCTGTATGTGTGTGCGTGTGTGTGCAATCATGCTGACAATTCTAGGTAAAATGTGCTTATAAGTCCTGTTGGTAATACTGGAGACAGTGCGATTCCAGCTATTCTTACAATGGAAGCCTGCAGAATCAACGGTTGAACTGCAAAAAAGGGCACTGTTTAAACAATGTGAACTTAGTCAGTCTCTTTATCTCCTCTCTTTTGCTCACAGTGGGCCTGTCATTTTATAAAGTGACTATTGCCTTCGCATTTCTAATAGAGTCTTTGCCAAACTTTCTGGTTTATCTGGACTTGCAGCATTCTTCTCACTTTCAAAGGTTAAAAGCAAAGGAAATCATATTATTGTAATTTCAGAAGGAAGGTATCCTGTTTTGATTTGCCTTAGAAATGTAATCTACTCTTTCACAAACAATTTATTCCAGAGAAGATAGTTCTTTTTGTAATTAGTTACATAAATCCAAGCATCTAAAATCTTGTATAATAGCTAGAAGAATTATTAAGCCCTTCACTTTAGGTTAGATTGGTGGCAGCTAAGAATTTTTAATTTTGTTTTTTGAATGCATGACTACTTTTGAACTACTAACTTCTGCAAGTTCACAGTGCAGCAGAGGTTGAGATAAATAAATAAGTCATGCTCAAATTCAAAGCCAGGATCTTTCTGTGTATCAGTTTGTTTTAGTAAGGGTAAGTCAGATAGGTATGATATGATTTTATGCAATCAAGTACAAAAGACATGCTGATTTTTTTTCTTAAGATTTCTTCTCTATGAACAAGATCAGATGTGAGAAAAAAAAAGAAAATCCTTTAATATATTTTTCCCAACTTCCCAGAGGCAGTGAAGTTAATGTCTACCTTTTCAGCTATGCCTCCGCCTATTGAAGATTCATCTCAAATCGAGTGATTATCTCTAATAGGTATTTGAGATGAAATTTATTCATGTTGAAATTTACCAACATTAATTGTTTAATTCTGACATATGTGCACAGGTAACTTTTATCTCAATCAACTAATGGAGAATCTGAATCATTCTGAGGAGTCTATTCATATTGAATACTTCACATCATTATTAGTGTATTGAATTTGCATCCAATTTTTTTTTTGTCTGTTGAAAAGTCATTATACTATAGTGTTTTTGGGAGGATATATTCTACATGCAAGTTGTTTTTAGATATCTATCTTGTAAATATTTTGTTTTTCTGTTTCTACAATTTTTGCAAGTCCTTTTCTGAAGAGCAAAGTGCTTAAAAGTGTGATGAAATACCGCTTTGCCTTAACTTTCTTCTATGGTTACTTCTTACCGTGTTTGCCTAAATCTGATACAAACATTCTCTCCTCTGTTACTGTCTAAATGCTTTGTAGAATTGGCTTTTACAATAAGCCTCTGATCCTTTGAGAATGAATTCTCCCATTTGTTAAGAGGTAGAAATCAGATTTAAATAAAGTTTTTCATATATATATTCAGCTTTACTTCATTTGTTTAAAAAAATCCCATTGCTCCTTTTGTTCCATTTGAAGTATTTGTGAAAAAATATTTCAGTTATCAGTCTGTTTCTTGAATTTTATAGGATTTTTGAAGCTGATTCATGCCTCTATCTCCCTCTTCTCTCCCCCCACTTTTTTCTCTTTGAAAGAGTGACAGAGTGGTTGATGCAGAATAGGAGACACTAACACGCAGACAAAATCTTCTGTCTACTGATTCACTTCCCTGAATAGCCTTGAGATCTGAGGCAGAAGCCCGAAATTCCATCCAGGTCTTTGTTAGGGGTGGCAGAGGCCAAACTCTGAGCCATTTCTGCAGCTTTCCTGGCCACATTAGCAGGGAGCTAGAGAGGAAACACAGCAGGTGGGAATGATAGCAGCTTCCTGAGATGGGATGCTAGTGCTGCTCCAACCCCTCAAGGGTGGTTTGTATAAATAGTGAATTAAGTTTACATGTTTAAATTATTACCAGAAGAAGAAGAAAGGGGGAGAAGGAAGAGTTCAGGACTAAAAAGCTAAAATATTCACTACCTAATTGTTTAGAGATAAATCTGGCCAATGCCTGATCTATTCTGTTCCATTGATTTATTTAACCATTCTGTCAATCTCTACTTTTTGTAGCTTCATTGTAAAATAAGAGAGCTTGCAACCTCCCATTTTGAATTTGTCAATGTATTTTTTTTAATTCAAGACCATTTGCACATTTATGTCAATTTTGAATGAACATTGATTTCATGAAACACCCCTACAATTATAGAAATTATTTCATAAAATCTATAAGCAAATAAAATTGTCAACAGTATTGAATTTTCTAATTCATAGATGTGCCATGTTTTTCTATTGATTTAGAATCTAATTTCAAAAATATTTTATAGTTGTCAATCTTAAGGCTCTGAAGATATTTTGTTAAATATGTTTCTAATATTACATAGCTTTAATGACATAAGTGATTTTTAAAATATTTTTTGTAACTTGAGACTATGGTAAGTTTATTCTAATCCTTAATTATTAACGATGAAATGCAAAAACAATCATATTTTGTGAAAACAGAACAAGCAGAACAGTCTTTTTACTGATATCATTATTATTATTATCATTATTATTACTACATTCTGTGTTTTTGCATATACATGAATGAAAATATTATTTGAAATATTTGCGTTGGCATATATTAATTGTATTTTAGCCTCAGGATTATGCTTATCTAATAAAATAGTATATTTTCTCCTTGAGAGTTTAAAATTATGTATTCATTAAATACTGGGTAAACATAGTATAGATGTTTAGTCTAGGAGTTGTCCATATGCGGTACTTTCTTTATATAGACACAGAGCCATTCATATTTCCTGTTATACTTTATCTCTGCATTGTTAAAAATGTCTTAAGTCAAACACATTGATGGAAAGTTGTCCGTGACAGTCTCTGGATATTGTATACTTCATAGCAGCAATAATAACATTCCCATTTTGTTCTGATTTGTGTAATTTGCATTTTCTTTGCAAACTGATTTCATTCATTTTACTAGATTAATTTTCTTATTTATTAATTTACTTAGTTTTTTTCTGTTTGATTCCAAGTTACTGGATATAGTCTTTGCATAGATTACAAGATGCTTATTGATTATTGATGGCATTTTATTTTCATTTTCATTTCTCTTTTCTGTTATAATTGTTGTACAAATCATTGAACACTTCTAATCACCATTTCTTACTTATCACAACCCACTGTGTTTAGTCAAGTTACTTTCAATGCAAACTAAATAAACAAACTTCATACAATTCACATATAAGTAAGTTAAGGAATTCAGTTCACCTTCAGTTCACTTTTATTTGTGTGGAGCACCTTTGCATTTGCTATCTGTTCTTTTCTGTTATTCTCTTGTTAAGTTTAGTGGTTTATTCACTTATTTATTTATTTATTGTGATAGCTGAAAGGAATCTGAACTAAATGTTATTGTTTTTTTGTCATTGACATTATAACCTGATGATGGGTAAATAATTTTATTTCACTGAGCAAGAAAAACTAATTCTGTCAGACTTCTACTGCAGTCTGCAAATTAGTACCAACTCCTGATACATATTCATAGGTTAATACAATCTTGGTTTAATAATTATTCTGTCTTTCATAATCCATATGTTATATCCACTTGATGAAATTTTATTCATCTCATAGATGTCAATTCTTGATCATTTGTAAGGAAATAATTAGGGCTAGTACACTGAAAAATAAAAGCAGTAGAGAATGTTTTATCTGTTACTTTGTAAATAAAATATGAATCCATTGCCAACTTTTTCATTTTGGCTTAAAATTACTTTGCAAGATCATATCACATTTCTTGTCAAAGTGTGTCATATTGGTCAAATGGAAGTATCACTGGCTTGTACTAATTATTACACATGAATTCCTTCCTTCAAATTGTTTTTCTAGCATTTTTATCACACTAACACTGTATATCCTATTCTAAAATTTTTTAAAAATGCAAGTATTGAAAGGTTTGAGAAAAATCAACCTGTCCCCCCCTCTATATACCCTGATGTATACCATTTTTGTGAAGATCATTTTTCATTGGTGCCTTGCATCTTTACGTTTGGCATTTTGACTCTCCCAGTGTCTTACCCTTTCATGTTTGATGCCTCAACTTGCTAAGTAATATTTTTCAACTCTAAATAGGAAGGGTAGGTCTCAGAACTATATTCTCTTGGGCTGGTTTTGGAGACTGTTGGGGTCACAGACAACTTTATTCTTCAGTGAACCCTAAATCTGGAGAGCCATTACCAGAGACATTGGACTGACCGTTGCACTGTCACTACATCAGTTACTTTCACCATTGCCGTTGGGGAAGTGTGTACAGCTCATCATCTCCGTCTTGAGATCCCTTCATTCCTTCTGGTGACTCGCAATCAGGTTTTAAAACTGCTCTTTTGTAACTATTCTTACATGATTGCATCTGATGCCCTGAAATATCCATGATAGGACACTGTCTAATTGGAGTGTAACTGCTCCCTGAAAACAGCCCTTTAGTCTGCTAGAAAAGTTAGCAAAACTTCCAAGCATGAATCAGACAGTTAATTGTTCACAATTCCCATCAACTCAGTTCTCAGAGAATCTTCTTAACATTCTTCTCACCATGCTTATGAGGAAATACAAGTAGTTTGTGTCTTCGTAAGATGAATGCATCAGTAGTGACAATCATTCCCTTTCAAATCCTTAATTGCCAAGCTGTCCCAAACTCCCATCTTTAATCTCTCAATTCTGTTAAAGTAGTTAAAGGGGTTAGTGTTACACATTGAATTTTGATTGATTTTTAGTTTTGAAAATTGATTTGGATGGAAGAGTTACAGAGATTCAGAGAGAGGTTGGGAAGTAGGGCAGAGAGAAAGGACACAGAAGGAGAACACTTTCATCAAAAGCTTTACTCTCTAAAGAGCCGCAGTTCTAACTGCAAGTTTACATTGTGGGTTCCTGGGGAGGAGATGTGTCCTGAAGAAATGGAGGGACAATGCTCTCTTTTGACAACTGACAGTTCATTTCCATGGTTTCAGTTTTTCTACATTTTGTGAAACAATAGTTCAAGCATAACTTGGAATTAGGTCATGTCTAAGAACAGAGAGTACAAAGAAGCTAAGAAGATGACTTAGTCAAAAAATTATTGAAACAGGGAGTAGATAAAGAGTGCTGTCCGTCTTCGATTGGCTAGACAGAGCACAGATGTCCTCTTATCTTCGAGGAGAGCATGAAAGCACATGCAGGGACTCAGTGGGGGCAAGAGCACACTGTGGGTGAGAGGCCTTCCGCCTTCTCTTTCCTGGAGACTCTTCTCAACAGGGTCCCACAGGCCTCTGCTGTCCCAGCGATCCTTCTGGTTTTGTTCCGACACTCAACCTGGACTGTGGAATTCAATCCAAAATTTTTTGCCTGGTGGGTGCAAGGTCCAAGATTTTAGGTCATCTTTTGCTGCTTCCTCAGGTGTATTAGGAGGAAACCAGATCATGAGTGGAACCAGCACTCACATAGACTATTAACACTGTGGCTCACAGCTTAACCTTCTATGTCACAGCACTGGTCCTGGATTTTTTTCTTTCATATTCTACAAATCTTATCTGATATTGTTCTTGCTCTAAGACTAGCTGGGTCATTTTTGGTCAAAATAGTTTTTATTTAAAGTCGTTTTATACAAGTGTTGAGAGCATTTTTGAGTTTATGTATACATATCTATAATTAGAGAATCCTACCCTGTAAAAGAATGAAGAAATCCAAAAAGAAAAACTATACACTGAATGCATATGACAAGACATTTTACAGTCTATTATTAATCATCCCAACTTTTTCGAAAGTCAGACATATTATTGTTTTAAAATAGGTATAAAACTTGAGATTTTACTAGATGTTTTTGAAGTAAGCTCTTTAAATTATTTGAATTTTAAGCTTCAAATCTATAGACAAAATATCCATTTGTTAGTTCCTGTTTTTAAAAAGATACTTGAAAGACAGAAAAACAGCAAGAAACAGCACAAAAGAATGATCTATCCCGTGGTTCACTCCACATTTGACCACAACCGCCATGCCTCGGTCAGACAGAAGATAGGATCCAGGAATTATTTTGTATTTATCCCAAATAGGTAACAAGGAAATCTTTGCTTAGACCATGATTTTCTTGTTCGTTGTAAGGAAACTGGATTGGAAGTAGAGTAGGTGACACTCAATAGGTATTCTGATTTGGGATGGTGGCACTAGTCTCCGTTTCAGTGTTAGTTGATGTTACAACTCTGATCTGTGACAATTCAGTTGTCTAGACTAACAGAATACCTTTTCTAAGATTTATAAAAAGGAAATATCCATATTAATTGGCAGTAAATAAAATGAGACATCCGTGTGTGTGTGTATCAATTTACATAGAATAAATTGCTGTGAAGGAAGTATTTAGGGGAGTAAAGTTCCACATTTAATTTTTATCATTTTTTAATGCTTGTGTGGTGGAATTGTGGTCTTTCTGAATTTTACTTGTTTTGGTTGGTGGTGCATTAAGCCTTTGGTTGTAGAGTGGACAGAAATACATTTTTGCAAAAAATATAGGTGTGGGGAGGGAAGAAAGGGAGAAAAGCATGAAAGAAAGGCATAGTGAGTATCATCTTAGAATTTTATGTACTAAATATATATAACCATTTATAGTAATAATAATTGTATAAAAGTGAAAAAATGGGAAGTACCATCACTTGCATTTCCCTGGCCTCTTATAAAATTCTCAGTTTTAGTTTACTTTACCATTATGTACTTCGAACCTAGAATGTAATCTATTAGCTATTATTATTAGCAAAACTATCTCATGCATACAATTGCTACATGACTCAATCTCATAAAGTAATAGAAATGATTGAAAACAACCTTGCTCTTTTTTTTAAAAATAATGTATCTTTCAAGTTATATTATAAAGTCTGCATTTAATATAGCAAGGTTTCTATTTGAGGTTCTAACACTGTTCACGAAAAGGAAGGGGGTGTTAGCATCTCTTTGAAATGGAAGCTTTCATTGGAAGGTGTGCTTATAACAGGCTTTTGTGATACTATTGGAATATCATGCATAAGAGCCCCTTTATTCATAACCTCCCATATTTATCTACTCTCCTTCACAGTTGATTCCAGTGAGTCTGTCTTCATTTTTATTGCCTCCCATGAAAAAAGAACCTGTGAACATGGTTCTTTTTCAAAAGTCATCCAATCAGTCACCTGGTTGCTAGTCTCTTTGTCCCTTATTGCCAGGTTGGAGTTGACCTGGGTGCTGATCTATTCCTGTGTCTACAGAAAAGAAAAATGTTTTGTGACTGTGAATCAGCTTCCAAAGACATTTTTCAATTAAATCTGTGCAAAAAGCAATATTGTAAGGCATAGTTCACAGGCTAATTTTACATGGAGTCCCTTTTTAACTTAAAAGTATTCTGTAGGTACAAAACATCCTCCCAGAGTAACTTTGGCTAGTGTAATCTTCTGGCAATTTTACTTTTGTAGAATTCAGTCAGTCTTGTCTTTCAGATTTCTTAGGGAAAAATAGTTGTGATTTCTGCCAGAGAAAAGGCCCCTGGCATATATACTGTCCTCGAGATTGTTCTAAAGTGCGTTTGTCCAAAGGAGCATTAGGAGTGATAGCTGAGAACTCTGGAAGCATACAGTTGCCACAGGTCCTTGTTGAGACAGATTTGCCATTTGACATGTACAGCTGTTTGAGGCATATAATATTAGCAAAACAATACATTCGTGTATATTTTACTCTTGCCATCCTTTGGCTACTTTTGTACTGTTAAATAGATTTTAAAAGTAATCCTAGTTTGCAAATAAGACTTGGCTAATTCAGGTTCTTACAATTAAAAAGGATCACTGGGTAGAGATACACAGGAAGGAATATTTTGCTCAAGGCTGTTACAATAGTAGAGTGTTTGGAAATGAGTCAAAAGAGTCAACTGATATAAAAGTTGGGGGGAATTTGGTCTACTTGATTAGGTCACCTATGTTTGTTATTTGTTGCTTCTGGAAGAAAGGCTCTAAACCTTCCACATATACACAGCAACAAAGAGAGGAAACATTTTTGATGACTAAATTTCACATGGCTGTTTCTCAGGTTCCTGAGAAAGATACTCCTAAGTTGTGAAACTGGCAGGAGGCTCCCACAGAAAGAATGTATAAGAGAAATCTTCCTAAAGTCATTGCTTGAAAAAGAGTCACATTAGCAACTTTACAGACATCTTGTTTAGTCTGACTTTGTATTGTTGTTCGGAAACAGCATTTGATACACAGTTTTGAAGAATAAAAATGTTTTTCTAGTACTTTTTTCATGTTAGTTTTTTAGTAAGACAAACAGAAAAGATTCAGTATAGTTCATGAACCCATTTCTTTTTTTTTTAAAGATTTATTTTTATTATTTTTTTATTGGAAAGGCAGATATACAGAGAGGAGAGACAGAGAGGAAGATCTTTTGTCCGATGATTCACTCCCCAGGTGAGCGCAACGGTCGATGCTATGCCAATCCGAAGCCAGGAGCCTCTTCCGGGTCTCCCACGTGGGTGCAGGGTCCCAAAGCTTTGGGCCGTCCTGGACTGCTTTCCCGGGCCACAGGCAGGGAGCTGGAAGGGAAGCGGGGCTGTGGGGATGGAACCGGCGCCCATATGGGATCCCGGGCGTGCAAGGTGAGGACCTTAATCACTTGCGCCACCGCGCTGGGCCCATGAGCCCATTTCTAAGGATATAATAATATTTCCTTCCTGCCCCTTGCCCTTATATAAAATTTTAAAATGAACCAATGGTGGATGAAGAAGCAATGCTAGATAAATAGCTCCCCTTAAATATTTATACAGACATTTCTCAATTGTGGAAATTTTTGAAAAGAACACATTAGAATGGAGACTTGTTTCATGTTTAAACCCAACATGTCACTTTTCGTTTTAACATTTTGAAATCAGTTCACCAGTCTCAGTATTTCTTGATGCTTACGTTTTATTAGGCTATGTCTTTATATTTGACATTAAATATATTTCAAGGTATGTTTTTGCTTTCTTGTACTTTATAACACATCAACTTACAGAACTTAAAGAAAAAAAAAATGACCGTTTCACTCCGTATGCCATATCAGCTTTGAAGAAGGAAACCAATTTATAAGGATTTTAATTAAAGTGTATGTAAGAAAAGCACTGAAAAGAGAATGAATTTTGAACTTTGTGTCAATAGCATTGCACTCCCAGCAGGAAATACTAAACAGACACACAGAAGAGTGTAAGTATTATTTTAATTCTCATCACTTCTGAGTTGAAATGGACCCCTGTAATAAAAGATTAACAAGATAACATAAATGCAAGAATTTTAATGTGAATAGTACAGATATTGCTATAGAATTAAAAACTAAAACAAAAAGGGCTTTTGTCTCTAATATCAAGAACTCTGTGGAAAGCAAGTAAGTGGTGAGTGACGGCTATTCATTTCCAATGTATTATATGTAATTATGAGACTTAATACTTCCCATCTTCAACTGTAACATAATTAACTGTAAAAATATGGGCCACGTGGGTGGACATTTGCAGCAATTAAAATGATTGTTCAAGTGAGCACATCTCATATCAGGGAGCTGGATTTTGAATCCAGGGTAGGGTGCTTCCAAACCAGCTTTTTGCTGATGTGTACTTTGAAAGTTTGCAGGGGATGACAGAAGTAGCTGGGGCCCTGACCCGCTAATGAGGAACATGCAGTTAGGTGTTTACTTCCTATCTTCAGCCTGACCCTCCTCTGATTGTTGTACATATTTCAGAAATGATCCCTGTCCACCTCTCTACACTTCAAATAAAATGAAAATGAAGTAAAATAGAAAAATGTCAAGTCATATCATTCCAAAGCATATCCTCTAAGAGTATTTTGAATAACCATATATGTGCAGATACATGGAACAACATTAAAAAGTTTATTAACAATGCAGTTAAAAGAGCTGCCAGTGTGTCATTGAACAAAAACTGTTTCAGGGACTCATTATGTGCTTATTTCATTGGAAATGACCACTTAATGAGAAATGACATCCTATATGATATCAGCGTGTCTTTGCAGAATACCTAGTCAGGGTTTTTATTTTCTGGCTTTGTGTGAAGAATACTGAAGGAGCTCATGTCACTGTGTTCCAAAAATTGAGCAATGATGTTTATGGGTAAAATTTGAGGCGTGTGTCAGTTAGTGTTCAGTTAGTACTTGATTAAATTTAATGTTTTCATTTTACTCAAGTGTGTGTACAACTTAGGAGTTTTAGGGTATTAGAAATTAGATAAACAACTTATTGTAATACCAAATCCATTCTATATTCAAATATAAATTTTTCCTCTCTACTGGTAAGGATAGAAGCTATTTATATGACTTTTTGTTGATAATGAAGTTCATTATACATATAAATGTGTATGTATAATATATATTATATAATGCTGAATATATATACACATATTATATATATATCATATATATTACTGAAATATATCCACATATATATTTCAGTAAAATTTATATCCTGGGCTTACTTATATTTGGCTTTCTTGGATTTCTTCTCTTTTTCCCTGCTTCTTTGGTTCTTCACCTGTTCATCTTTCTCTTTTGATTTTCCCTTGGCTTTTTACCCCTTTCTTTCTGATCTATTCAAGCATCATCAAGCACACGCCAAAATACATTACAATGAGATAAAATTCTGTGATATGAATGGTGCTAAAGTGTATTTTCAAATGGAATTTTGATTATTCTTGTGCAAAATAATATGAATTAAGCAACATTTGATGTACAATAAATACTAAAAATTGTGCTGAAGTGCTGCTGTAATATTTGTAGTATTTGTCTTCTCAAAGTAGTGAGCCAGATTGTTTTTGACAGTATCACACAGATTTTGTCATTTTATGTAAAAGTTTCTGAATGAATATTTCCAAAAAGGAAGTAAAACTTGAAAAATGAGTTGAAAAATTTCCTTGCTTCTTTTTCCTAGTGTTTACCCCTAAGCCCTATTTTTATGTATGTGTTCCATTTCATTCAGTTCTTGTGATTAGATTTAAGTCTGTGAACCTGCAAGGATCCTGGTATCACCTAGTGAGACTTTGATGTTTTATGCAAAATGTGAGTGAGAAAGGGAGCTGTGCTACCCAACATAGGAATTCAGATAGGAATTTCAATGTCTATAAAACTGTAGATAACTGTATTATCCCATACACTTATTTGTTCTCACACACAAGTTGCCCTTGCTTCATAGTTCTCCTGTGATTAGAACAGAGGATGGCTTACATATTGTAGGCAGTGAAGCTGGTTTTATAGGTTTAGAAATGCAGAGACCAAGCCTGGTTGGCGAGGTACTTGAAGCTAAAGTCAGAGGGAAATAAGTCAAACATCTTAACTAAAATACTCTTATAACATTAAAATGAGTTCAGCATTTCAATCACATATTGGTAATAAAATGATGCACTTTCATCAACCACAATAAGAGTAGATTAGCAAATGTCTCACTTTCTAACTGTGCAGATACATCTTATTACATTGTGCAAGTGTGCAGGGTCAAGAGATAACTAAACTGTGTGTTAACAATCTTCTATTAAGGTAGGCCATTTGGGGAACATGAGATTACAGGATTAGAGTAAGCTTACTATAAAGTAGATAAATTAAGGAAGGAAATCACTATCTATTCACCCTGCTAATGTTTTCTGTGTTACATAAAAAAATCATCCCTTCCTAATAAAAAAATCTTAGAAAATGGAGATGGATAATGTGCATGCCTATTGATGGTTGAAAAACTCAGAAATCCATACAGGTCTCTACATGTACTCCCAAGTCATATCCATTGCTAACATTTGGATTTCCTAATACTCCTTTTTTTAAAAAGATTCATTTATTTTTATTGCAAAGGCAGATATACAGATATAAAGGTCTTCTGACCGCTGGTTCATTCCCCAGGACGCCCAAATGGCCAGAACTGTGCTGACCCTAGCCAGGAGACAGGAGCTTCTTCTGGGTCTTCCATGCAGGTGTCCCAAGGCTTTGAGGCATCCTCTGCTGCTTTCCCCAGACCACAAGCAGGGAGCTAGATGGGAACTGGAGCAGCAGGGATTAGAACAGCAACCATATGGGATCCTGGCATGTGTAAGGCAAGGGCTTTAGCCACTTAGCTACTGTGCTGGACCCTCTTAATATGCCTCACTGTAATAAACACTTGATTTCCTCGGTTTCATTGTCATCTTTTTCTCATCTTTCATTCTGTCAGTATGTGTACATGTGAACTTTACATTATGCGTATATATTCTTTCACTTTCTACAATTTTGAGATGCAGTGAAAGGGAAAGGCGGAAGAGAGGAGACAGAGAAATGGAGAGGGAAAATGACATGCTAGTACTGTAATGATTTTAACTGAAAATGGAGCTCATAGAGTAGGGGATTGCTTCCAATGCTATGGGCACATGTCTGGGGCTGTTGTGTAGAAGCTTTAGGCATCTTAGTGGCAATCATTCAGTGTATGCTAATTGTATCTTGATAGTGACTTTTTAAGATGCTTTTTCTTTCTTTTTTTTTTCCCTGAAAGTCAGAATTACACAGAGAGAAGGAGACCTTCCATCTGCTGGTTTACAAATGGCTGCAACAAATGGGGCTGGGACAGGAAGGAGACAGGAGCTTCTTACAGGACTCTCCTATGGGTGGCAGGGAAACTGGCACTTGAGCCAACTTCTGCTGCTTTCTCCAGCCAATACTATGCAGCTGGATTGGAAGTGGAACTGGCAGGCATGGACTGGGGCCCATGTGGAATACAAGAGTAGCATGTCTACACCACAACATCTGCACAAAGTGAAGGACTCTACCAGGGGTCACTGGACACATACAGGACATTTCCTACATTAAGTACTAATTCCTAGAACAGTGAAATTATGCAGTGATGTTGCAACATGCCTTATTTGAGCAGTTCTTGTAATTGCTTTGAATTGTTGTTTTGATTATTTGAAGACTGTGTACCTGCTCGATTATTTAGCTGTAAGAATAACAAGGGCAGAACAAGAGCAAAGTTTGTGCCTAGTTAACAGTGTTCTTCTGACTAGTTTTATAACATACCATATAGTGGCCTAAATTTAAAAAAAAAAGGAAAGAAGAAAATAAAGATGGGAATAATACATGGTGATACTTGAGGGTGAAATACATGACATGGTAGTGTGTCCCCTGTTAGTGATGAGATACGCCTGTAAACCTAGGCTCTGCGAAACCAGTAATGACTGCAAGATTTCAAAATGTTTATAAATTCAAATTAAATTTCTAACCGGAGAGATCAATAATTCTTAACGGAATGCATTATTCAGAAATTAACTCCAGGAGGTGTTCATAAGGAAAACACACACACACACACACACACACACACACACACACACACACACAATCTGGAGGGGATGGAAAAACAGAATGTTACATATGGTAGGTTACATATCACTAAATAGAAAAAGATTTCATTTATAAAGTTATATCAGCGTATAAGAAAAAGCAAGAATTTCCTTAGGAGATAAGCCTTGTGTCTTTCCGAGTAAGGAAGTCCGAGGAACAGAACTAAGAAACTAAGTTGGGAGATTGTTTTGTGTGGTAGAGCACCAGCTGCGGGGCTAGTAGCGAAGTGCAGCAAATCCTGCTAGATATTTCAGAACATATAAGGCTGTCTGATATTTACTTTCTGGGGGGTCTGGATGCCATCAGAAAGTCTTCAGCCATTTATGTGTTGGAAGGACAGCTTTGTTTTGTCAAAGATAGAGTAAAGATAAAATCTTTCCTCAGAAAACAGAAAGGCGATTTAGAAAGTTACTGCAATAATCACAGTGCTGACAGAAACATAACACTGGCATAGACTAAGCTGATGAAGACAGTAAAGATCCAATTCTGGATATATCAGACTCTGTATAGATTTTTTTTTGCTGATTTTTATATGGGGCATGAGGTTGATAGATTATCTGTCTAGAACAATCAGAAAGATAGAAATCTATTCTATAGATTTATATAAAATGAGTAAGCTCATGTATTTCATATATACAGAGTTTAGACAAGGGTTCTAAGTAGTCAAATTATAAAAACATCAATTTTTTGCTTATATACACTAATTGGTGTGTACTCTGTATATTAGTGGCCACAAAATGGGGAGTCGTAATATTGATGAGAGAAAAAACAACATGAGAACAAGACACAAAACTATAGAAATATTCAGAACTTCCCCTTACCTCCCCTTACCCCATTTTGAATTAATATGCTTATTACAGATACAGGTGGGGATGTTGTGATGAAAGTATGACTAGAAAATGTTCAGAATCATGGGAGGCATGACAGTGGAATAAATTTTCATCATTTTTCATTGGTAGAAAAGTTTTACAATGACTAATAGTCTATTTTGAATGCATTTTCATGATATTGATGTCATTTCTCATCAGCTTTATAAAGCATTGGACCTTTGTTGGGCCACACAATGAATTTGTTCAGACATTTGTTTAGAGGTAAAAGAAGAACTTCTCCACGGCAACCACCCTGCACCTCTTTCTTCCTACGCTAATTATCCTCCTTCCTACTTCTGTTTTAAATCTTTTTTGAGTTTTTGCTCACATATTTGAGTTTATTTTGCAATCATAAACCTAACCCGCTACTTAAATATGCCTGATCGGTGTGCAGACACAGCCCTTCTGCCTGCTACGTTCATCATTCATTCTCCATAAATTGAGTGCTCTCTGGACTGTATTGCATGTCTCCTGAGCCCTTTGGCTCTCTTGGTTTCCACTAAATGGCAAAGTAAAAACAAGTTGAAAACACAGAGAAGAGTAACAGATGCAATGTCTTGTGTTGTAAATTCTCTACAAGGTGGCTGATTCTTTTCCAAAGGTAGGCCCTAATACACCAGGTTCTTCATGACAATTCTGCTTCTTTGTTCCCTCTGGCCAGTTTCCTCTGTATCGTTGACACAGTGTGTTACATTACACTTTAATCCAAGGTTGCATTAGCATAGTTTGAGGGTGACATCTTTCCCTTGCTGGTATAGCAAATAATAAAATAAGTGATGCTTGATTTCCTTTAAAAAAAGCTCAGAATGAAAGTCTCAAAATAGATTCCATGTACATGAGAGGAGCAAGGGAAAATCTCCTTTGCTGAGAGCAAGAGATCCACATGGAACATGGCAAATATATGCCAAACATGGCATTACAATCTCTCAAATGAACACCTCTGGGGGCCTGGGATGAAGTGCAGGTGTAGAGTATTGGGCTATCAAGTGTCTGAAGCATTTTATCACGATGATAATGATAGCAATTATGGATCCATTTGGACACCCTCCAACTGACAACCCTCAAAAATGAATATAGGGAAAATGAGACCTTGGCATGCACAGAATACAACAAGAACACACCGAGGGACTAAGAATGGTATTCATGGTAGCTACGAAGGCACCCAGCACCTCTTTGGATTTGTCAGTATGCATGCAGGGCTGTGATAACTAAGCAGCTTCTTTACAGCAGAGGAAACTATCAACAAAGCGAAGGAATCAACAGAATGGGAGAAAATCTTTTACACACAACAGAACAAATAGGAGACTAATTTACAATTTTACAAAAAATTTCAGAAACTCAAAGACAGCAAAACAATCCTGTGAAGAAATGGGTAAAGGAATTGAGCAGGCTTTTTTTTTTTTTTTAAGAGAACAGTAACTATTTTAGTAGGCTACAGCTGGCTAATAGTACCCAAGGCAGCACTAGGGCTAAGATGTAAATTGATTGATTTGTTACACCTTTGTTGATTTAAAATCCCTGGCTGCTGTGTGGTTATGAGAGCTTAAAAGCCTCAGCTTCAGCCATTGGGTGCAATAGTTCCTGGAGTGAAGCAGCAGCTGCCTTCACCAAGCTTGGCCAATAAAGACTCCTAACATCCTGCACTTGTGTGCGATGTTATCTCTCTCACTCTCCGCAATGTTTTAGAGGTGCTGGTGAGGTTGAGACCTCCGTTCAGAGGATAGTAGCCATCTTGTGCTCTGGGACTCAGCTCGGTAGTCTGGGAAGACCACTAAGAAGAGACCCAGCAACTTGGCCTGGCTTCCTGGCTCTCAGGATTTGCACTGAACTTTCGTCTGGATGGCCGCTCATAAGTGAGTTTAACCATCAGCTCACCACTTATTTGTTTTGATAATTCGTTTGAGACTCTTCAAGAAGGCTGGACACAGCACAGCTTCTTGAGTTAGAGTCTGAGCAAGATAGCATTGTGGCCCAGCAGGGTTTGGATTTTCATGTTTCAGGTTTAGGTTCTCAGATTTTTGAGTTCCCATCAGGTTTGTGTTGTAGCAGCTGCTGGTTAGAGTGGAAGTAAAATTCATTGTTTTAAATGTGTTTTGTTCTGAGTTTTGTCTCATTCTGAGTTTTCATTTTTGTCTGAACATAGGACAAGTCAAAGTACAGCCCATCAGGTTTTTTGGTTCCTGTCATGTTTCTGCACTGATAAAGTGTGGTGACTACTTGGTTGTCATGACGTCTCTCTGTATTGTTAAAATTCTTTTACTCAGCAGGTCCAGTGCCAAGATATCAACTGCTAATTGCAGCTCTATTTTAATGATCCCTTACTGTGTATTTTTCAAAATTTAGTAGCAGAATATTTTAAAAAGATAAATGTACTTGTCTGACATGTTTTTCCTAAGTCATCATGGGTCTTAGGAAATATGAAAGATGTTTTGCAGTACCGTAGTTTGGTTTCTGTGCTCCTTGAACTTGGATGAGCACAAAAAGAATAGTTTAAATTTTAAATTCTGTCAACTTCCTAGCCGTTTCCAGTATAAAGGAAATTGTTAGATAGAAAATTTGGGGGTTGTTTGTAAAATATTTACAGAAGATTTGAGAATCTGAATTAGTGGATGTCTAACTTTGAAAACATAAGATGAAGTTGTCAAGCTCTGATTTGGGAAGATCCGAGTTTTGAGTAAGGGTGCTTTGGGATAAGGATTCTTGGTACATTTGACAGGTTTGGTTCCTCTGACTTTGGGATTACCAGATGGGCCCCTGGGTGTCTCAAAGTGAGAAGAATGTAAAAGATCCATCTTCTCATAAAGGTAATAACTAATTAGGCCATTTGGACTTTATGCAAAGCATTGCAAAGATGTTAAACCATGCTATGTTATTTTGTGATGCAAATGTACTTAAAAAGTTGGAAATGTTTAACGGTCCTGTGTGTTACTATCATACATAAAAAGGGAAAAAAAGTTTTGTGAAATCCTTCAGGTGCTTTCAAAATGCTGTGTGTAACCTGGGCAATTAAAGAGTTTAAACTATTTATTGTTAGCACTTTGAGATAGTTTTAACAGGATAGGGTTGGAAATGTCTAGCTTCATGGGTTCCAACGAATGTAATAAGGCATCAATTCTCACTAACCCCAACAATTTCAAAGAATTAGGCATATCACTTTTTAGTACTGAATCTGTAACTGTTCTGAGTGAAGAAAACTGGTCTCGATTGAGCCCTAGAATGCAGCAACAGGGAAGTAATAGTCAAGTAGTTGTACAAACCTGTTTCTTATGAGGCATGAGGGGTTAAAGACTATAGTGTGTACACCTGGAGCACAAATCACAAAGTAATCTGGGTTTTGGTAATCACGTTGTCCATCACCGTGTCTCCATCTATGTCTGCGTTAGGTCGGCATTTTCTCCCCCTTGGAGTTTGTAAAAATGTGATTAGGTGTACTTAATGCATATAGTTACATGACAAACTATAGCACACCTGTTTGAGTGTTGTCTTCTGTAGCAAATAGCATGTTCATCCCTCACACCTGTAACCAGCATTGAATTAGTTTTAATCATGTGCAAAGTTACAGAGACTTGTGTATATGGCTATATCTACTGGAGGTGTAAGCATTGAATATCACAGTAGTTTTTGACTAGCTATAATGTTATTCAGGGAAATGTATCCTTCGTAAAGTTTTACTCCTGTTCATATGAACTGCTGCCTCTCTGGCAACTAAGCATGTTAATGTGATCTTGCTGTTGGTAATGGCTAGCTAGAGTTGGTCAACCTTTGCAAGGTTCGGAAGCCAGGCCCAAACGTGTCCTGTAGTTGGTCAAAGATTCTAACAGGATTTGTTATGCTTATGTTGACATGGAGCTTTGTGTCTGTTGCTTGTAAGAATTATACAGATGCGCAGTTCCTAGCAAGGTACTGCTGGCCTAGCAGTACCCATGTCTGCACTAGATGACAATAAGCATCAGGTGAGGTTAGTATAAGGCCCATTCCTTTTTTGCTTTTCAAATGATTTTATTTATGTGTTTGTTTGTTTATTGGAAAGGCACAAACACAGAGAGGAGATACAGAAAGAAAGATCTTCCTACCACTGGTCACTCCCCAAGTGGTTGCAATGCCTGGAGTTGAGCCATTCTGAAGCCAGGAGCTTCTTCCGGGTCTCCCACATGGGTGTAGGGTTCCCAGGATTTGGGCTGTCCTCTATTGCCTTCCCAGACCACAGACAGGGAGCTGGATGGGAAATGGAGCAGCCAGGGCCAAAACTGGCATCCCTATGGGATCCTGGTGCATACAAATTAAGAACTTTACAAAACCTAGTCCTTTTAAAACCTTTTCTTTCTTTCTTTCTTTCTTTCTTTCTTTCTTTCTTTCTTTCTTTCTTTCTTTCTTTCTTTCTTTCTTTCTTTCTTTCTCTTTTCTTTCTCTTTTCTTTCTCTTTTCTTTCTCTTTTCTTTCTCTTTTCTTTCTCTTTTCTTTCTCTTTTCTTTCTTTTCTTTCTCTTTTCTTTCTTTTCTTTCTTTTCTTTCTTTTCTTTCTTTTTTTCTTTTTTTCTTTTTTTCTTTTTTTCTTTCTTTTCTTTCTTTTCTTTCTTTTCTTTCTTTTCTTTCTTTTCTTTCTTTTCTTTCTTTTCTTTCTTTTCTTTCTTTTTCTTAATGCCAAACACAACCTAAAAGTATTTCACAGGGACTCTGTCAAATATTTGCCTTCTGTCGTGGGACTGAATCAACTGGATCAAATTCAACCTAGTAATGAGGGACAAATGGCACTTGAACATTATTGATTAGCTTTGCTTATGGAAATTTTCATTGCAAGGAGGGCATAAACATCAAGATGGAGTTATCAGTGTCGACTATAAACCAAACTGGTTAAGTCTGACCGGTTTTGAAGAAAAGTTCTGTGTGATGGTTGAACTGTAATGTCTAGAGAGGGTACCATTTCAAAACAGAAGTGCTAATTACACAAAACCTAATGCTAGAATCTGCATTTAACAATCACAGTGAGGTACTGATGAAGCTCTTTGATCTTTTTAAGAAATAAAACTTACAGCTAGGCATATTGACTCAATACTGTTGTAAGTTCTGGACACTATCACCTAGGTTTGGGTGATGTATCTGAGAAAAACTTTATAATTGGTTCACTTCTGCCTACATAAGAGATTAAACCACCTTGGCCTCAGATCCCTCTAGTGACTACTTAAGTCACCCCAGACTAAGGGACATTCCTCTCTGACAGATGAGATTAGAGTGAAGAGGACCAAAGATATGTCAGATAAAGCAGCTAAAGAGGTGATTCTAAAACCAGTGTGCCCTCCCAAAGTACTGGTTACAGCCGTCCCTGGCCTACTCAAGCCCCAAGTGGGGGCTCCAGGAGGTGCAGTGCATCTGTGAGAAGGCCCATACTAGCTCGGACTCAGCCCACCTGTAGTGGACACTGACAGAGCCGCCACCTCTGTGTATCAGCCTGGAGACATTACATAGGTTAAGAGACCTGTAGGCCCGAGAACCTTCCTGGAAAATGATCTTACCCCATGATCCTGAGCACCCCCCATTACCATGAAAGTGGCAGGAATCAACCCCCAGACTCGGCAATCCCAGCTAAAGGCCACATCTGAACCAGAAGAAAAATGAGCACTATTAACACAGAGGTTCCTTAAAAATAAGATTTCCTCATTCTCTGTCATAATGCCTTTACCCTGTTCCAGGATGGAGATTTATGAATTTAACTATTAGGATCCCAGTCAGTGTTCAGGATGATTTATGATCTGACTATGCAAATTAGTCGAGGTCAGTTTGGGATCTGAGAAAACATAGAATAAGATAACGTATACATAGGAGAGAAAATAGGATGAGGTTAATGATTCAACAAAAGTCCTCTGTAGTCCCCTACTTGGTTTGGCCGTTCGTAAGGCTTGAAACCCCTTGTGAAATAGTGCTGGAAGGCTGGAGTCCTAAACCTCATTATGTGGGAATGTGTATACCAATTAAACAGTGAGCCCTTGGATATGATATTAAGTCAATGATTTGACTCGTGTATGAGATCACCAGTGGGGAATGTAGTAGGGTACAGCTCACTAATAGAACCCCAAGGCAGTACTGGGGCTGAGAGGCAAATTGATTGGTAACACCTGAGTTTACGAAATCCCTGGTGGCTGAATGTTAAGAGCTTAAAAATCCCTGGTTGTAGTCATTGGGTGCAATGATTCCTGGAGCATAGCTGGGGCTGCCTTGCCAAACTTGGCAGATAAAGATTTCTGTGTCTGGTGTGATCCCTTACAACTCTGTAATAGCTAATAGACACTTGTAAACTTTTCATGAGGTGTCTGTGTGTGTAACATGCATTTTAATATAATAATCATAATATGTAACTTACCATCTTAAATATTTCTAAGTGTACACTGGCAGTCCGTTCATGCTCTGCAGCCTTACCACCACCCATTTCTGGAACACCTTTTTTCTTGCAAAATCACACTTTACCATTAATCATGTGCACCCCTTTATTCCCCACCACTGAGCCTTTGATAATCACCATTTCCCTTTTTATCTCTATGATTTTGATGACTCGAAGTACTTCACATAAATGAAACCAGCAAATATTTGCTCATTTTGACTGATTTATTCAACTTAACATAGTGATGTCAAGGTGGTAGTGTAGCATGTCAGTTTCTTCCTACAAAGAATGAAATACTACCTCTCCCCTCCAATGTATATGTAGAGATATCCATACACATAAGCACGTGAGTATATGAGTATCTCTTTCAGTGTCTGCTTTCAGGTCTTTTCAGTAGATCAGAGTCATTGGGCCCTGTCACAACTTAGATTTCATTTTCTGAGAAAATATGTATGTATATTCTGTGCACAGTGGTTAAATGAGACTAGGTTAACATGCATAATTGACACCATTTTAAATCTGCCTCAGCAAATTCAAGTGTACAATATATTGTTACTAAATACTATCATTATATGATAGATACCTTGAAACATTTTGTTAGGTATCTAAACAAGGTTTTTGGTTTTACTGCTTGCTGTTGTTTGGTTTCTAATTCTAGTTATTTTTTAAAATTTTACCTTTTTCTCTTTGAAATGCAAGGTTGCTAGAGTTAGGGGGAAATGGCATCTGTTGGTTCTTCCCTGAATACCCACAGAGGCTTGGGTTAGGCCAGGCCAATGCCAGAAGCCTGGAATTCCAGGCACATCTCCCTTAGAGATAAAAGGGGCTCAAGGCCATCCAGCCATTATCTGCTGCCTGAGGATGTACTGGCAGGGAGATCACTCAGAAGCAGGGGAAGAGCTGCTAGAGGTGTAGATTGTATGTTAGTGTAGTCTGGACTTGATTGACCCTAGTGATTCGTAATATTGTCATCTCTCCATGTATGTTGGACATTGGAATAGTCTCTTCAATTCCCTTGTCCATTTTGTAATCAGATTTCTTTGTTTAGTGATTCAGGAGTTTTCTGGATTTTGGATTTTTCTTAAAATTATAATGATTAGAATAGTATATAAAGAAAGATAACAGCAAACTTCTGATAATATATGATTACTGCTTTTAAATTTGATAGGCATATTGGATAACATCACTGGATAATATTGGATGAAATTAAACTATTCTTTTGCTTGCTAAAATTAAAATATGTAGAAAGTTCTCTCTCTCGCGCGCGCGCGCGTGCACACGCATACAGAGCAGAATTAGTAACTAATATCAGGAAAGTTTTAGGATGCATATCAGCTCATAAAAAGTGGTTATTCTATGCAATAACAATGAACAGTCAGTGAAGTTAAGTAAATAATTCCATTTGTAATGGCATTCAAAAGAAAAAAGTGCTTAGACATTGTTGTGCCCAGGAGGCGAAAGATTTTCATAGTGAAAACTATAGTTTCTGAAAGATATACACAGTGTCAAACTTTACATTCTCTAAAGAACAAAATGCTTTTCCCTGACTTTTGTCTGAGACCTCTTGAATAAAAATAAGTTTAAAAATACCTTAAAAAGGAAAATTTGGTTTATTTTATTTGGGGGGCTTTATTTATGAGGCTTACCAGTGCTATAGAAAAAAACAGAAAATTTATTTCACTTGCAGAAAAAAGTATGATAAATTTGTTGGCTCAGCTCCTTACATTTAGCACCAAGCTTGTAACATTTTGCTTCTTTTTGTGGCTGTTTACCGATCAGACTTAAAAATTTACTTCTTCATTATTACACTGTGACAGGAAAATGATAGAATTTACTGGTTTCTAAACAGTTTGACAATATTTATCTAACAAGAAAAGCAGAAAACCAGGGAAAAGTAGAGAGACAAGAGGAATGATCTTTTCTATCTCCTGAATCACTACCCCACCTCCCCATCACTGCAGAAGCCCGTAGCCGCCAGAGCTGAGGGCGTTGGCAGTCAGGAGCTCTAAACTCGGTGCGTGTCTTCCAAGCAGGTTGCAAGCACACACACTGACAGGACACTGCATCCGAAATGGAAGAGTCAGGACTTGAACAAGACACTGAAGTACCATTTGTTTCCAAACAGTTGACCAAATACTTGTATGTTTTTATGTGAAGGAACACACTTAAAATTAATAGATATTTAATATAGCCTCTAATTTTTCCAGATCTAAATGAATTCTTGAAATAAAACATTTGTCTATAATGTATTTCTAATTGGAATTTTGTAAACCCATAAGATTCTAATATATTACTCTTCACCAAGATCTGATTAATGTGCCTGGCTTTCTTGTTTATTCCATGTATTTCTTTGAATGATTTTAGAGGAAACAAAATGGAGTTAATCTTAGCTATGATGACTTAAATTTTTCTAATCCTGGAGAACCATGTTGTCATTGTAAAAGTAATCCATAGAGCACAATTCTAATACTTAATTAAATTTGTAATCAGGAGAAGGGGAGGACTACAAGAACAATATTGAATTTCATCTTACACAACTAGTGTGGAATGATCAGAGCTAAAAAATGAAATCGGAAAATTATTTCATTAGCACAATTAATTATTCCCTTATTTTATATTTATTGTTTCCTTTTGTAGTGCTATAATGGATAACATCGTGCTAATATGTTTCTTGTATCTGGAGCATCTGTGTACAAGCATGGATTTATGTTTTAAATATTATGCATTTATTAATAAAAAAGTGCATTGTAAATTCCATTTATGAATCTGGATACTCTATAAACACAAAAGCATAAAACTAAAGGAAGGGCCTGGCATGGTAGCCTAGTGGCTAAAGTCCTTGCTGTGCATACATAAGGATCCCCTATAGGCACTGGTTCTAATCCCGATGGCCCAACTTTCCATTCAGTTCCCTGCTTGTGGCCTGGGAAAGTAGTTGGGGAAGCCCAAAGCCTTGGGTCCCTGTATCCACTTGGGAGACCCCGAGGAGGCTCCTGGCTTCAGATTGGCTGATTTCTGCTGTTGTATCCACTTGGAGTGAATCAATTGATGGAAGATCTCTCCGTCTTCCTCTCTGTTCATCTGATTTTCAAAAAAAAAAAATAAATAAATCTTTAAAAAAATAAAGTTCTTTGATTAGTATTTTATTAAGTTGAAAAAGCTCAATCCATATATATTTTGAATCCATGTGCTCTATTTAACAATTTAATACCTGTGAAACTCTTAAATTGCAGTTATTCAAAAAGACTTCGAATGTTTGCGGAATAGACAAACATTCAGACAAGTCTTTCTTCATAGGAATTATCCTAAACCTGACAACCTAGTCAATGATCAACTTGCTCAATTGAATTCTTCAAAACTTTGAAATACTATATAAAACCTCAGGGGTATCTGTTGTATTTAAAATCACAAATCCATGATCAATGAAAATATTTTACACTTTTATTTTCACTGACAAAATCAAGTTTACTATCCTGAATATTTTAGGTGAATAATTGGATATGTTTAAACAAGTGTATTCATCATAGAAGGGTTGATGAATTGGCTGTAAGGTGATTTCTAGCTGATACCAATGCAGCCACAGGTTGTGACTGAGCGGCTTATTCAGTAGCGTTTGGCTCTCTTACCAAATCCCTCGCAGATCCTACAGGACACCGTCGTCAGCAGGGTTCGCTTCCTTCATTTCAGTCCCTGAGGCTTTTTTGTGAACAAAACTGCTGGGTTAGATTCTCTTAGTGCTTCAGACAACACAGAGGGAGCTCAAGACTGTTCTTAAACTACCGTGTTGCTTTCTGAAGTTATTATATTCTGGAAGTAAGTGCGATCAAAAATTGTTATTCAGTTTGTGAAGATGCAGATCAGTTAGCATTTCCATCTCCTTAGATTTATGAAAGCGATTATCACAGCAATTGAACACTTATGGGATAGAATATGATCCTTTAATAAATGTGTGTAAAGTGTTCTGAGAAAGCGTAATCAGCATTTCCCCAGCCTCACCATTCGTTTATGATTGTAATCTCTGTGCTCCGCTCTGTTTTTTGCTCAGAAATATAAGACATCTTGGAGCATCATCCTCACACTCTGCAGTGGAGCACCGGAAGTTAGTTCTTCATTTTGCATTTGTTATCCAATCCCATTCAATTCCCCATTTACAGTCTATAAATTTTGTAAAACATAAATACTATTTTTTTTACTAATTTAAAATGTTTCAACTTAATGCTTTAGAAATAAAATTTTGTAGTGTTCTGATAGTATGAATGTTTTTTTCTTGTCTGTGAGTTAGATATAGTGGTCTCGTCTACCCAGTATTTATAATATAGTCCAGTTAACACAGTAAGCCAAAGAAAAGCCATTCCAACAGTAATAAAAACAATCTCTTCTCCCCCTACTGTTGCTTTTTTTTCAACAAAATAAATGGCCTTTTATCAGATTCTTAACAATAATTGTAAACAAACAATTGCTCATTTAGTTTTCTGTTTTTTATATGTATGACATTTTTTCTAGTGATTCGTTTATCTTGTGTATCCTTTTCTCAGTTATAAAGGAAGTGATATTATACATTAAAAAGCTGAAACAAAAAAAAGGTTCCCAATTTAATGAGAGTTATCCATTATATGCTGAATTACAAATAAACTTGCAATGGTAGAAAAATGGAAAGTATCATTCTTGGATGAAGATGTGTGTCTATTTGCAAGTCACACTATTTTTTAATGGCATGCATTGCTGATTCTTAGCATCTAGGAAGTTTGCTTAGGAAACAGTGTTCATATGTAGTAGGCACAGATTTTAAGCAAAGATTTCTTGATATTAAATCTAGTGTTGGTCATCTTTCGCTACATAAGAGTGCTCTCAAAACTCACATGCTTAAAACAACGCATTGATTTGTGTTTGATATTTTTAGGTCAGAAGTTCAGGTGCATAAAGGAGTGTCTACAGAGCATCACAAAATTGAAATGGTTGTGCTTTTATCTGAGACTTGCCTTGCAATATGCTTGCAAGCCCAATCCGGATACTGACAAAATTCTGTTCCTCATAAAGGTGGGATTAAGGTCGTCCTGTCAGCTAAAAGTCCTAAATACTTCTACAAAACTTGTGAAGTCTACAAACCTGTGAGGTTGACATCCCACCTGTCACCCCTTCATGTCCCAGCTGCTCCACTTCTGTTCCAGCTCCCTATCAGTGGCCCATAAACGCATTGGAAAATGGTTCAAGTGCTTGGGCCCCTGCCAACCATGTGGGAAACATGAATGAAACCCCTGACTACAGGGTTTGCCCTGAACACTGCAGCTGCTTGGGAAATGAACTAGCCAACGGACCATATCTCTACCTTTCCATATGTACATACCTCTGACTTTCAAATAAAAAATGAATCTTAAAAAAAGTCATGGAAAATAGCATCAGCAGGTGGACTTCTATTATGCAAAGTTAATTGCAATCAAGCACAGTTTTGTTGGAACACTCAATATACTCGAAAGCTTTGTAGACATATTTAGGACTTTTATCTGATGCTCTTTAGATAATTTTTTAAAAGATTTATTTATTTATTGGAAAGACAGATATACAGAGAGGAGGAGAGACAGAGAGGAAGATCTTCCGTCCCATGATTCACTCCCCAAGTGAGCGCAATGGCCAATGCTATGCCGATCCGGAGACAGGAGCCTCTTCCAGGTCTCCCAAGCGGGTGCAGGGTCCCAAAGCTTTGGGCCGTCCTCCACTGCTTTCCCAGGCCACAAACAGGGAGCTGGATGGGAAGTGGAGCTGCTGGGATTAGAACCGGTGACCATATGGGATCCTGGGCATTCAAAACAAGGACTTTAGCTGCTAGGCCACGCCAGTGGGCCCTCTTTAGACACTCTTACGTACCTAAACTTCTGACGTAAAAATGACCCGTTCTAACTGGGAGGAGGTAAAATCTGACTGAGCCAGAGACTTTTTCCTGTGTCTTTTTGCCATTTGTATTTTAGCTTTGAAATTTTCCTGTTCGTGTATTTTGCCCATTTCTTAACTGAATTGTTTTGTTATTTAGGTTCTTAAGCTCTTTATGTATCCTACATATGATTTATCAGTTCCATGAAATATTTTCCCCAATTCTGTGGTGGGCGATTTCATAGTTGTAGGGCTTCGTTTACCTACTGATAATGGGTATCATTTTTCACCATGAGTAAGAAATGAATGAAGTTAATGCATTCTTAATTTCCATGTGGAACCAAACAGCATGCACACCTTAAGTTTCTGGAAACACACATATTTCCCGTCCCATAAGTTTTTCCAAGTTGTTACTGAATAAAAAGTATGCGATGTGTACATTCATGCAATTGACATTTTAGTTCACTGCAATTAAGAATATGGGAAACTAAAGAGGGAGGGCACTTCCAGGATTCTGCATCAAGTTGTTGAAGAAATAGATGCTAGGCTGAAACAAAAACAGACAATCCTGGAATCTTGATTTTAGTGAATAAAAAACTTAGAATGAATAGACTCAGTGCTAACCTTGTGATAAATCTATTAGCTATGTTTTTCATTTTTGTTTTGTAATAAAATTATATAGATTTGTTTGCAGGGAATATCATGGGAAGAGAAACCAATTGATGCTTCTGGTTATTTGATATAAGTATGCATTAACGTATCATGGGAAAATTATTATAAATGCTTTCGGTTTTAATCCATGCTGGTTTTAAACCTTTAAATAATTAATTTTAGGGCATCAACCTGTAACTCTGATAGTGTGATTTTCTTTATTTTAATGTTTGGAAAGAGCTCTATCAATTATTCCATCCATTTAAAATATTCTCTTTCAGCTTTACTGTATTAACTAGAGAAAAAATAGACATTCCTACCCATGAACACTTTTCCTGTTATTTTGTACAGAGTATTCCTGCTTATTTTATCCATCTTTTAAATAAAGCAAATGGCACCCACACAGTTAGATTTGCAATGTATATTTATGTATGTTATATATCAGAATGCATGCATAGTAAAACATACATTTACTAATATATATCACACATGCATGTGTGTGGTATGTATGTGTAATGATGCTAATGAGAAACAAATATTGTTTGGGATGAGCAGACAATGTCCATTTTAAATATGTATTTTTACAATTAATTTGTTGATAGTTCTTTCCAAGAAGTTCTTGTGTTTTTGTTTAAGATTTATTCACTTTTATCAGAAAGGCAGTTTCATGGAGAGAAGACCAAAGTTTTCATCTGCTGGTTCACCCTTGTGGCCACAATTGTTGGAGATGAATGGATCCAAGGCCAGGAGCCAGGAGCTTCTTCCCATGCAGGTGCAAGGTACCAAGTCCTTGGACCATTCTCCACTGCTTTCCTTACAGCTGGATGGGAAGTGGAACCGTTGGGACACAAACCAGTGCCCATATGGATTCCCAGTGTATGCTGGGCAAGTGATTAAGCTGCTGAGCCTTTGCCTCGCTGCCTGCCCTCATCCCACAAACCCACTACTCCTCGGCTCCTTATTTTGTTTAGGATTTGTTTATTTTGCATGGCTAAGGCAGATTTCCAGAAATAGAAACAAAGATCTATCATCTGCTGTTTCACTCCTCAAATTGCTATGAAGACAGAAGCCAGGACCAGAAGTTTATTCTGGGTCTCCCATGCAGCTGAAAGAGTCCCAAGGCTTTGGGCCATCCTCCATTGCTTTCTCAGGCCACAAGCAGGGAGCTGGATGAGAAATAGAGCAGCCAGGACGTAAAACAGCACCCATAATGGATGCTGACCCTTGCCAGTGGAGGATTTTAGCCAATTGAGCCATCATGCAACCTCCCCACTCATCATTTCTCATTTGACTTTGATGGGGCAATTAGAGGTTATATCTAAGCTTAGGAAGTAGAAGGAATAAAGCCTGTTTGCTTGCTTGGTATTTGGAATGAAATATAAAAAGACGTGGTCATTGGAAATATGACGTCCTTTGTTACTTGTAGATTAGTAGGCATTCTCTCCCTCCATTCTAGATTTTATTACTGGATTAAAAATTGTTGGCTTCAAAATAACTATGTTAATTCTTCCAGATGGGTTGCTAAGCCAATGTGTCTATCAAATTTGACTTCTGCTTTATGACATAAACAGTAAATTTAGTTTGACTTTTTTTCCCATGGAAAAGTGAGTGTCATGAATAGCAAATATAATTCATATTTTTGTGTCACTGTTGTGTGGTAGGAACTGATCAACATACATTTGTTCTCAGCTGTATCACCATGATACAGGTGTTTTTGATGCAAATTGTATAAATTGTTTCATTAGTTATTTTGGATTATATCTGTTTTGATGTAACCTAAATATTAATGATTAACAAAAGATTTACCTTCCTAAGACCTTAATAAAAATGATACTCTGTTAAACCATTAGATTTACATGAACATCTATGATTGATAATATGTTAATGTCTGAAGAAAAGAGTAGCACAGTTTAAAGAGCTATGGAGTTAGCTCCTTGAATTCAAGCCCTACATTAATAGAGGTGATCCAAAGCATTAATTTGACTTTTGATAACAGGACACCTCATTACAAATGACTCTAAGTTGTTACTTTTTGAACGAGCATAAATATCAGCATTTGAAGATGTGGGAAATTAATTGTAAACTAAAAATGTCGCTACAATTTTAATTGGAATGCTAATGCCTATTGTGATTATAATTATTTTAGTTGTGTTGGTGTTCCAGATATAAGGGCATGCATTTTTTCAGGAATATTCGTATTGTGTTATTGTCTAAATGCCTGTTCTGTGATAATTTTATAGAGAAAGGAAATAATTCTTTCATATAACTGATAAGTGGAGAATCCATGATTAAATTCTTACACGGTCATATAGGGTCAGTTCTTTAAACTGTGAATGTCAAGCTATGTTTACCTCCTTTTTTCATTAGTACTTGTTGTTGCTACTGCTGCTTCTGTTGTAATGTAGGGATGATTCCATGCAAGGATAAATAGATGTTTTTGCAAGATATCTCTTCAAGGTCAAGAACTATTGATCCTTTTATCATGAAATGTGTTTCTCCACCCTTAGAGATAATCTTTGTTCAAGCTCATATTAAGAGTAACCCAATCTTTCTTATAAGGGTTGCACAATGTAGCTTTAAAAAAATATTGGCATTTTAATACTTAAAATCAGGGATTGGTGGTAGATTAAAAATGTCTGACTCATGAAAAGGTTGGTTTGTGAAAAAAGGATGAGATTAGGGGATCGTAGTCTCTCAATAGGTCAGTTGTATTTTGCTACTTTGTCAGCATTATATCAGACCACCAACAAGGTGAGTATCACTCATTTTTACAGGGAGATTAAGAGTAAGAATAAGGTTTTTCAGATGAATTGGAATGAGTCTGCATATGACTTGTTTGTACTATAGCATTTTTCGTTGTATTGTATCTGCCTTACCTGTTATCTTCCTTGGTAAGGAGCTCACTGAACTGTTAGTTCTTTTCATCTTGGCATATGAGCCTTGAAGTGAACATTTTGCAACAAGAATGGAATGTTCTGATGAATTCTGATAAATAATTTTTCATTGCACTAACTAGAAAGATATTGCTAAGTTTTAGTCCTTGTGAACTAGAAATGAGAATACTATTTAGGTCATTCCCAAGGAAAATGGAAAAGACGAATAAATGATATTTTGATAAATATTAGGTGTCACTAATTTAATACACAAATACCTCATGAAACTTCATTTTAAGACTTTTTTTTGTAAAGAAAAGGTCAACACCTCTTCTGTTGATGGGTTGCTTTGTGTAGGAGCACTGTATGGAAAGCTTTTCAGTGTTGCTGTTACACAGTGATGACGCAAGCTAACACTCATGAATCTGCCTATTGTAATTTGTTCTTGATGTGAAAACATACTACTTCATTTCATTTAAAATACTTACATATTTTTAACTGAAAGGCAAATTTACAGAGAAGTAAAAAACAGAAAGATCATCTGGATCATACCCTAAATGGTTACAAAGGCCAGAGCTGAGCGGATCAGAAGCCAGGAGGTGCTTCTGGGCCTCGCAGGTGTGTGCAGGGTCCCAAGGACTTGGGCCATTCTCCACTGTTTCCCTGGGCCGTAAGTAAGGAGCTAGATTGGAAGTGGAGCAGCTAGGCCACAAATTAGCATCCACATGGGATGCTGACATTTGAAGGTAGAAGACTGTCTTGTTTCGCCACGCCAGTCCCTGATTTAATTATATGTTGAAAAACACATCAAACATGAGACAAAAACTTACGAAGAATATTTCCAAATGACTTATTTCTAGAGCCATGCACATATTTGTAACTCCCCTGTCGCCCGCCCCCCCCCAAAAGTCATCTAATCTAATCTGTACCCTGAGGGGAGGTGGTTATTTATAAACTATTTTTCATTTCACTGAAAAACAGAATTTTTAATTTGTTTTCATATGCTAGTATGAGAAAAATATATTAAAAAATTGAGGGCTGGTTCAGTGGCTAGCAAACTATTATTTGTGTTACAACAACATCCCAAACGGGTTCTGATTCGTGTCCCAGCTCTACCACTTCCAATTCAGATCCCTCTGATGGACTGTGGAGGCAGTAGAGGAAGGCCCAGTCCTTGAAACCCTGCACCCATGTGGGAAACAGAGCTGAAAGAAATTCCTGGCAACCAACTTCACATCAGCTCAGCTCTAGCTTTGTATCCACTTGTGGCCACTTGTGGAGTGAACCAATGGGTGGAAAACATTCTCTTTTTCTCTCTGTAAAATTCTTCATTACCAATAAAAGTAAATCTTTTAAGAAAAAACTTCAGTAAATTATACATAAGAGAATGTTTAAGCCTTACTTAGTTTCTTATTTTTTTAAGATTTATTTAATTTTTGCTGAAAAGTCAGATACACAGAAAAGAGGAGACAGAGAGGAAGAGCTGCCATTCATTGATTCATTCCCCAATTGGCCACAATGGTTGGAGCTGCACCAATCCGAAACCAAGAGCCCAGGTCTTCCATGCGGGCATAGGTTCACAAGGCTTTGGGCCATCCTTGACTGCCTTCCCAGGCCACAATCAGGGATCTGGATGGGAAACAGGGTCACCAAGATTAGAACCAGCACCCATGGGATCCTTGCATATTAAAGGTGAGGGTTTTAGCTGCTAGGCTACTGCACCTGGACCTAAACCTTACTTAGTTTCAATGTTATAAATGGTGCTTGATTCCTTCCAAAAATCTGTGGACAAATAATGTACATTTGTCATAATATTGTAAACATATTTGACAATTATTATTTTCATTAAGTTTGAGTAAAGTCTGAAATCTGTCTTTTCAGCATTTGTTTTGTAATTATGTGATAAAACTTTTAGGTCAATCTCATGTCTAAAGAAAAGGCATCTGATATATTGTGCATCATAATATTTATAGCAGATGCAAAGTACTGGGTTGTCTATATATCCATGTATGATATTCTAGGGTAATGCATCCTTTCAGTATTGACCATTTATTTCCGTATCTTTAAGAAGATACATTTTTGGTTGGCACAGACACATGTCTCCTATGCCTTGAGCTTAATAAAATGGGTTAGTTGGAAATGATTGCTCTAAGCTCTCATATTGTTTTGGCAGTGAAATTGCTGTTGTGTTAGGGAAAATGGCTGTGTTGCATCAGTGCTATTTTTGTTCAACTTGTAAAATACATGAGATCTTTAACAGAGTGAGGAAGATTAGAGATATCCTGTCTTTTCAACTCTTACTCAAGAACTATCTGCAATTCAGCCTGCTGAAAATAAAATGAGAAAATGAGCATCAGACTGTCACAATGGAATCATATGTTTTGGTCGAACACACCAGATGATGTCTTAAAAAAGAATAGCTTTTGTTGTGCCTTCTCACCAGTTTTGTCTTTCACATTAAAATTTATGTTTTATGGATTTAGTCTAGGATAAAAGGAGAAGCAGGTCACACCATTGGAGACTCCTTTCCCTCTTTTATCTCTCCCTTTATCTTTCTTTCTCTTATTGCTATGGAATCTCTTTCCCTATCAGAAGTCTTACTGAGTGAATTGAAGTATCAGACTTTGTTATTACAGGCACTTCCTTTCATTCAGGGTAAAATTCAATGAAACTCCTGTGGGAAGTGATAGACAGGGAGAGGGACAGCTTCATGTGGTTAAAAGCAAACTAGAAATAGATGATGAAACTTGCCACGGTTTGAATCTCTGCTCCCATCTCATCACCCCAAAATCATTTATAATGTCTTTTTTTTTGCCCTTCTAGACAAAGTACATTTTCAATGCTATGCTAACTATCTGATGTTTCTGTTGTAAAATGTCATTGTTAGCAAGATGCGACTTTATAGCATAATATTTGCTGAAGAATGAATATAAGGAGAACCTGTTTTCAAAAAAAACACCCTTTATTTGGTTTACAGGTACAATTCTGGTGGACAACATGCTGATCAAAGGGACTGCTGGAGGACCAGACCCCACCATAGAGCTCTCTTTAAAGGACAACGTGGATTATTGGGTGTTGTTGGATCCTGTTAAACAAATGCTTTTCCTGAACAGCACAGGCAGAGTCCTGGATAGAGACGTTAGTGATTTTTTTTTTCCTTTGCCCCCATATACTAATTAACTATAGTTTAAAGATACATGTGTTTGCTGACATGATGTTGAATTTTCTTTATATATGTTAAGTTTATCCAAGGCAAATCACCAGTAGAAAATGTAACTCATTTGAGACAGAAACAAGAACGGAACATCTGTGTAGGAGACAATCACAATTTCTCTTTTAATATCAAATGGCTTGTCAGATTTCTGCACAAAAAGGAAACAGAATAAAGAGCTGGTAACCTGGACAAAGTAGGGTGAACATGGCCATCATGATTTCTTTACACAGGCTGCTGAGTGTGAGTCCAGCTCATGTGTTGGCTTGATGACATGGGTGCCCTCACAGGTGCTTGCTCACACAGGTACTAAGGAGTGAGGTTGTCCGTGGCTATCATTTGGCTGCAAGAAAAAGACAAGGAAAATTTTGTGGCCATAGGTCCATCTGATAATATTCAGGAAGCATAAACATTTGTTTTAAAGAACACTCAAATTAGCAATGCTGTTTAACATCTCATGTATTTAAAAGTAAAAAGGTAGCAAAAGATTTAACTGGTTTTCTAAAGTAGCTTATCACTTGTTTATATTGCAGCATAAGCTAGGAGATTATAACCAGTAATTGCTCATGGCATTGGAAAACTCAGAAATGGTGTTTGAATCTCTGAGAGTGCCGAGACCTAAGTCCATGTTTTATGATATCTAAATGTCACGTATTTAGTTTCCTGAACCTGAATTATCTCACATCATTGCTCAGGGTCATGTGAGGGTGATTTTATATATAAATTTGAGTTTTTTCTAGAAACACCATATACCCTTACAATTCTATAATATTACCAAGTGTTGGTAACATTTGAATTCATAACTTATAGTTTTTAAATGATATTAGTTTCAAAGCTATTATATTTATTTTTACTTTATTCCCTAACTGTTTATATATAAAGATTTTTAACTTTTTTATTTATGTGGAGAATTGAATTAGAATTTGGTTTTGGCTTTTCCTTTTGATACTGCTAGTTAATAAAATTTTCCACAAACATTGAACAGGCAACTCATTTGATTACATAAAAGTGTCGATCACACACATTGATTGCATTTGGAAATAATTATGATTAATATTAGCATAATGGCATTAGTATTGTAGTATAAGCATATGCAGCACATACTTATGAGCTTAAATTTTAAGCTAAGGCTTCTATCTAACTATTGATAAAATATGCATAATTACTAATCGGTAAAGTAGTTTTAATAAGTTGTAGTTTTTGGATCTTATATTTTTTAATAGATTTTTCCATTCATTGCTAAATTCTTGGAGTTGGTCACTGTATAACTAATCATTCCAAAACTGATGCTGAAAATAGCAAAATATAGTCTGTAATCTGTATTTAACCTGCTAACAACTGCCAGTGCTTCAGATTTGATCACTGGCCTAGAATTTTAATTTTTACTGGAAAATTGCTTTACAAAATTTTCAACGAGAAAGTTTCCATTGAGTTCTTGGAATACAATGATGATCTTCAAAGAATCTTCTGATTTTAATAAATTCTTGGGCTTATTAGGAAAGTGTAATGTGTCTTCAAATAAAATCAGATCAGTGGATGAAGCGTATTAAGAATATTGCCATAGAAGGAAAGCAGTTTGCTTTTAGGGAAGTTGTTATTTTGCAAGGACAGGGGAAAACTATGTGTTCTATGACCACACGGGGTCTCTAGCATAGAGCTTTCTCCTTGTGTACTTGTTTTAGCGCCCTGCAACAGGCGTCTTTGAACATCTATCTCTTCTCCTCTATTTCTTTCTTTAGTACTTGACCTTCCCTCTTCCGGTTATTCATTCCATGTCTGCTGCCTATAAACTTTCAATGCAAAACTACTATAGATTGGCTATAATCCTGTGTGTGTGTGCGTGTTTATATGTATTATACATATATATATATATACATTTGTTTCATTTGTAAGTTGCAAATAAATACCTACTGCCTTAAATGAACTGTAAATATCAGATGCACAGTTGACGTAGTTCCAGATTAAATTATTCTTTGCCTCAGCATTAGTAATGAGAAAGTGTACTATCTTCCAAATCAACTTCTACATGTCCTAAATTAAGACTATAAACTGTTAATGAGAGACATTGGAGAAATGCTTAACTAGAAACTATGTTGATATAAGCCAAAGTGCTTATCTTAACATCAAATGTTAAGAAAATAATCTCATGAAATAATGCTCATCATGGAAATTTATGAGGATAAAAATAAAACAGGAATTCCCCCAAGCCCTCTGTATTTCTATTTAATTTAAAAAGTTTACATAGTATGAATAATATGTGACAATTTTCTAGCTTTTCAAAAGCATTGCACTGATATTCATCATTTTATTATTCCCTATATTCATTTATTGCATCAATATTACATAAATTGCTTAGTTTAAAAATGAGATTAAAGAATATCAAGAGTCTGTCTCAGATGACAAAACTAGAAAAATACAATGTCTCATGGAAAAATGAGACTTCATGAAATCACAAAGACGGTCTGAAATGCCAAATTATTTTCAAATCTCACCAGTGTTCTCTAACACTATTGGGCATGAGAAACTGATGTTCATTACAATTTAACACTTTAATAAGAAAATGATACTTGTGCAGTCTTACAATACTTATCTCAATACACTAGAGAAATTTTTGCAAAGTACCTAAATGAAGAGAATTTACAACCACAACAACAATAAGCAAGTTGTTCCTTTTTCAAATTCTCACACCTACATATGGAGTTGTGATTTCTCTGAATGGGCCATGGTGCGCCACTCAATTACTATGTTGAGTAATTACCACTTCTTTAATTATATGATCAGTCATTGTGAAAATTAAACATATTAGACACTTGTCAACACTGCTGAACAACATTTTATTTCTTTAACATAGCTTCTCAAACATGCTGTGTCTCAATTCTTTATTACAGTTTATATACAACTAATGAAAGGTTTTCATTTTGCAAAGATGGCATGTACATCGGAAAAAAACTTGTGACACAAACTTCATTTTTGGGAAGAAGTAGAAGCATTTTGCATACACTCAATAGAAAATAAAATTGATTTTTGTAGGTTGGGTAAAACTTTATTTGAGGGGCTGATGATTAGGCAGAAAATGTTATTCCTACAATTCCATTTTCTTAATATCAGATTGTGTTAAAGATCTGCATTACTCAAATTAATAAGTCTGTTATCTAACTTTGCTTTTAAAAAAATCCTAGAAGATCTTTTGAGTAACTCAGTGGACTGTTCATATGTGTTTCTTCATATTAGAGATAGGGAGAAATGAATGGACAAAGAGAGGAGGGAAGAGGAAGGAGAGAGATGGGAGAGAGAGAAAAGGAATCCTACCCTTGATGGTTCAATACCCCAAAATCCAAAATGATCCCTGGCTGGGAGTGGATTAATGGCCTTGTATATGGATGGCAGGAATCCAGTGACTTGCGCTGTCACTGCTTCCACCAGGATCTGTCTTAGCAAGATACTCTATTCAGGAGCCTAACCAGAAATGAGTAGAACCCAGCAACTCCCACATAGGACATAGGTGTCTTCACGACTAGGCTAAACACCTACTCTTAGATTCATATTTTTAATTATAATATTCTCGTGTAATTGTTAGTAATGTTTATTCTGTTACTTAATACTATAAACACCACTTTTCAATGATAACTGAGTAACTTATGTGTTGATCAATACCTATACCCACTTGTCCACTGATAAACAGGCAGATGTAACCTGAATATCTTAAATACTCATTTCTAAATTGAACATATAATTTGCATTATGTAGCTGTATATGAATTGTTTAAGAAATCACTACTCCAAATTGCTTTCAACTTTTTTCTTCATTGTCATGAAACAAAGCCAGTAAAGAAAATTGAAAATAAGATTACCTTAATTTTTTTTTTGCCATTTGTTTATGATAAACCAAAACTTAAGATTCCTTAAGTGTCAAAGTCCCTGAACTCTTACTAATCGGCCTACTAGGCAGTATTTGATGTGTTTATGACCTTCTTGTACAGCAAAATAGAATCTATTCCAGTGTAAAATTACAGTGTATGTAATGTATAGGCCACAGGGAATTCTTGCCTTTCAGTGTGATCCATTGTGTTTGGAATTTATTACGCACTCAGTTCTATGCATGCTACAGAGCTGCACAGAGAGCTTAACTGAAGAGTGACAACAGTTCCAGGTGACCTGGTTATTTCTAATTTATGGGTGCTTACGGGACTGAGTGAAGTCTCAGTGCACAGTGCATTTGATCCTTTCTTCAAAAGGATTGTGACCTTTCTTTCCCAGAGCCACCACTCAATGCTGAATTAGAAGATGAAATGTAACAGTTTTATAGATCTGCTTTGAAACATTTAGAAGATAAATAATGTCAGAATTTAATTCACCTGATTGTCCTCCATAACATTTGCCAAGGGCTAATACTACATAGATTCATTCTGCTTTTGTTTCACAATTAAGATATGTAGGATTTACCTTTAAAAAGCTTTGAAAGCAAATTCTTTAAAACTAGTATATATTTAATTCAGATTATTTCCAGAAAATTGTTGAATCTAATATTCTTGTCCATTAACTTTCAGATTGCAATGTTTTAACAATGAGGCTTTTCTGGAATAGTCTGTCTTCTCTGTCACTTTGGTTTAACAGAAAGTCTAGTGTTATATTAAGAAAGTATGCTTATAATATGTTTAATTCATAATTCTTATTTCTGCTGTCCGGAATTATAATGAATAGCCTAATTTTCCATCCCAATCATTTAGGTGCTTAGGAAATACAGCTTCTTAAATTGTATAACACATTCTGAAAGTGTTTTCTCATCATCAGGATGGTACTTCTTACTTATAGTACACTGCTTTCTGCACCTGATATCATTATTGAATGTAAAGCTTACTGATCCAGTAACTTATTTACAGCAATACCATGCAAAATCAACTTCTAACCAATAAAAACTCACAATGGTATCTCATACTGAAATTTTTAGGCATCTGTTATATAAGAATGGTTGAGATGTTTAGACATAAAATTGGAAGGAGGGTATTTTTTGTTAGAGGATTCTGTTTATTGCTGTAATATTTAAACAATTTGGTAACCGACTGTTGATGTCTTTGAATGTATTTTGCCATGAAGCAAAGTACATACCCTAGAGAGCCGGTGGTGGTCAGATTGTATGCACATGCACTTAATGCTTTCATTAAATCAGCAATTAGAAGTGACGTGAGATAGATGTTGAGCACAATGCAGCGTCACATTTCACTTGATCTTTCTCCACATGTTACTGAGAATAAGCTTCTCTTAGATACTCAAATACAAGTTAATCCAACTTTTTCTTTCTAGAATATAAAAAATATTTGGAGGCTAAACAATATTTGACCTCACTTTAATTGGAGTTTACAAATTTCTTTTTTTTTTGCAAATGCAGCTTATAGCCATTTTAATGGCAGTACTGGTTTTGAGTGATTATTACTGTTTTTTAAATGGACTTTGATCCATTGTGAGTAAATATTTTGTAATTTAGTTCAAGTTGATTTCTATCACTTTTGAGACATGTATAGTATTAATTAAATAACTGTGTATTTACACATGCTGAACATAGATAATTGCATGTGATAATTACAGTTAAATCGCAGTGTAGTATTTAATTTCTTTTTAGAGCTAACTGAACAAAGTACAGATTTTGCACCTTCCTTGGGCCACACATTTAATGGGTTACAGGAGTAGAAGTAGAGCCAGGAAGTTTGACTCGGGTATTATACACTCATCTATCAAATGTATGGCTAGTGTTAGTAGCATGATATTGTCATGAATGAAACAACTAGAGTGTCAATGATTTGTCACTCTAGTAAAATTTTGTCAGTCTAGTAAAGCAATTATGTGTTAAGTTATAAGTCATGTGTGTGTATGTGTGTGTTGAATTAGAAATAATGTAAGTAATGATAGTGGAAGTTGAAAAGAAAGGCCAGATCAAAGAGACAATCCTTAATATAAAATAGTAAGGATAGGTTGTTCTGATAAAATGACGCAGTTATATTTTATATACTCAAAACAGGTTTTAAACATCCAGAAATTCTGCTAACGGTTTTTTGACATTTTCACTAAGGAATCAAATATAAGCTCAGTGTCATCCCGTCTCTGTTAGCCTTAGCTGTAGGACTTGAGATCATGCAAACTCCTCTGCTGACATCATTCTCCTTCAGGGAATTTGTCATGGCTATACTAAAGAGATTGTGACAAATTGATCTATGACATATATTGAAATATTTATTATGAAAAGATGATAAACATCTAAGTTAATTCTTAAAATAATCTATAAGTGATTATGAATTTACTATTAAATTATCGGGTATAGCTTCATAGTACAGATAGTATATACCAAAATGCTTAGGTTAATCTGCTCACAGTCATGTGATGATCCTGTGTTTATGTGAGTTTGTGTATACATGTGTGAGTTTGGGTATAACAGCTATATATTTAACTAGAAGGAAAGTTTAACAAAGCAAAGATTTAAGAATGTAGAATGAGAAAAGTCCATTTTTGGAATACATTTTTTTCCTATTTTTGTCATCTGCATTCTATTTTTGCCAGTAATGAACACAATATAGCCTAGTTAAAAGTACATAAATGAAAACTTACACAATTTGTTTTCCCCATGGGTTTAATCTTTTTTGTTTTTACCTAGGCATGTATATTACTGCATCATTAATTCTGAAAGACAACTTCATTCTTTTGAATTCAGCATTGATTTTGTGACTTGCTATCAGTAATCATCTAAGTTGGAATGCACCATTACTGGAATACCAGTTTTTGATATTCAGATTAGGTAGTAAAAAAATGATAAATCTTTTCTATATGTGGGCAAATTTTGCAGGCATGAGTGCATTTTCTAAATCATAATTTTTTAAAAAAATAGTAAAAATTTTAAGGAAACGATGCTTTAATGATGAGAAGCTTCAGTGTCCAATGTTTGTTTCAAAGGTATAATTTCTGTGTTGCAGCCGCCAGTGAACATACACTCCATTGTAGTGCAAGTACAATGCATCAATAAAAAGGTGGGCACGGTAATCTACCATGAAGTACGAATTGTGGTGAGAGACCGAAATGACAATTCACCCACGTTCAAGCATGAAAGCTACTATGCCACAGTAAATGAGGTCAGTTGCTATCTATTCTTTCCGTTTTTCTATGTATTCCCTTGTAATATTAAGTTACAAGGACAAAATCATTATGATCAATGATTTTTATGAGTATTCGTATACATTTTAAACATGTGGAGGAAATACTAACATTTATACCACACTGAAAAGAAATACATTTTGATTGTCTTCTGTTATGAAAAGTCACATTGACGGTAGTATAGGAATCTCAATTTGTTTGCAGTAATGATCACGTGGACATTTTTCATCAGAAAAGGTATTCAGCAATTTACAAAAGATATTGCTTGAATTCCTATATATATTGAAGTGGAGCTGGTGTTTATTCTCATTGAGCAGCATTGGACTAATGTTTTCATATCTCTGAGGTATCTTACTAATAGTGGGAGGGGATATCTGAAAGTCTTGATTTATAGCCATTTATTTGAGACTAAGATTCTTGAATATTCAAAAAGTCGATATAAATTACAGCTGAATCCTTATAAGACTATTCAATGTAATATTCACAATATTTTTTAAATGATATCATTGCTTATTTTAGAAAATTTTCTTTGGTTCTTAGATTTTTGCTTAGATTTATTCCCTTTAGGAGAAAATCAGTACCAAGAACATAAATTGTATTTTTATTAAATTGCTGTTGCTGTATATTATTCTTATGCCATTTAGTTATTATGGCCTTAATGTTACCTCTATAAATACTGTAAACACATGGTAAAATTGATTAAATTAAGATGATAGCCTAAATTTTATCATGTCATCATTAATTCAATTTTTAAAATCTGAAAAATGCATGCATACTTTATAGCAGGAAATAAATATAGTTTGGATAGCAAATTAGTATCAGGTTTGTAACCTGTTAATTATTTTTAAGTAATTGAAAACATTTTTATCTCAAATTATATCCATTAAAATTTTGGAAATTATGTTTCACTTGTAACTTTAAGAAAAAAGGCCCATCTTTCTATGTTTTTAGTTTAGTATAACAATTTATTGGCAAAAATGTTCTTAATCTCTGAGCCCCATTGTTTACCAAGTTTGATTTTAAATACCTATCAGTGATCTTATGAAAGCTTCTGAATTGTTCCCTTTGAATTGGGTTCCAATCTTCAGTTAAGCAACAGGTCAGATGTACGGCCCATTTTTTTTTAAACCAATGTTAAGTGACTCTGGTCCTCTTTAGCTAATGTTTTCACAGAAAAAAAACAAAAACGGTACACTCTTGAATTAGAATTCCAAGGCGTTAAATGTGAGTTGTTATTTCCTTACCTCTCCAGTCCTCTCAAGTCCTTGCTGGAATAAAAGCAGCAGCAAAAGAATGCTTGGTTAAATACCATTTTAATTGTGTCCTGCTACAACTTTACAACTTAAATATTGTACAGTTTTGTGTTATTGCTAAGCAAAAGTTAGGATACTTCCTTTACAAAATGTTCAAGTTCATTCTTAATCTGACCATCTGGCAATGCTTGATTTATGCGTGTGTGTGTGTGTGTGTGTGTGTGTGTGTGTGTGTGTGTGTGTGTGTGTGTGTGTATGGGTTACAAAGAGGGAGAGAGAGACTTTATGTCGGCCGGTTCACTCCTCAAGTGGGCAAGCTTGGCCTGGGCTAAGACAGGCCCACGCCGGTAGCAAGGATTCTCATTCAGATTTTCAACATGGGTAGCAGGGGCCCATCTGGGACACCATCTGATCCCCATGTGGGATACTAATGTCGTGGGCAGCTATACCACAGTGCTGGGCTCCATCAATGCATTGATATCTCATTATTCAGATCAACTGAATATTTCTGTATTTGGGGCAATGTGCCCATATTCATTTTGTTTAGAATGGGATCTTCTCTAACTTTCAGGTCTCTAAGTTGTTTATATCTGTAAGATGTTAGCTCAGTACCTATTTTCTTATGAAATCATTCCTGTCCAGATTTATAGACCTTCAATGTCTGTAGACACTGAACTCTAACAGTATCTAGGTAAAAATCTATTAGAGTGATCCACATTCATCATTCTATCTCAGATTGTTTTGAGAGTCTCAGGTCCCTTTATAAGTCTGTTCATTATGTAGTTCAGCTGAACTTTTTTTTTTTTAATGTTCTTCCTGTGTATTAATTTGTTCATTATTTAAAAGAGAAGGAGTGGAATTAGGAAAGTGTGTAGGGAGAGAGGAGGAGGAGGAGAAGATAGAGAGGATCTATCTTCAGCTGTCTCAATCCCCACATGTGTGCAAAGGCCAGAGCTGGGCCTGGCCAAAGACATGAGCCTCATCTAAGTATCTTACATGGGTGGCAGAGGGCTAAGTAGGTGAACTATCTTTCCATTTTCCTAGACCAATAGCTGGAGCTGTATCAAATTTTGAGCAGCTAGGACACAAATGAGAGCTCATAATAAAGGTGGTGGCTTTGTTCTCTAAGCAACAATGCCAGCCTTTTAGTATATTTCTCATAACTGTATGAAGCAACATCATCCAATTGGCATAAAGGTGGTGACATCTATGAATTGTTTATAGAAAGGATTTGTACGAATTGATCATATTTTCCCATTCAATTTTGTCTGTTCTGTCTACTATTAATGAAAAGCAAAGGTATTTTAAAACTCAAAGCAGTGTCTCAAATTTAAATAAATTCAACCTATTCCCCTCCTTTACTTACTCAAATATAGTAGCAACTGAATTTCACTGGGACATATATTTAAATTGGATATACATATACATATGTGTATTTATGTTGTTTTCATACAATTCCAATGGTATGTATAGAATAAAATTAAATGGAGATTTGACATTATATAAGAATGCAATGTATGTTCGACAATATTCCTCCATTTGGTGCATGACATGCAATTAATTAAGACTAGAAAAACCTAATTTTTAAAATTCAAATGTGTGCTTATTTGAGAGAGAGAGAGACCCTAAAATCTGCTGCTTCACTTTCTAAATGACCGCAATGATCAGGAATGGATGGGGGCAAGGCTAGGAACCAACAGCTTCACCAAGGAGACCAGGATGGGTGCAGGGATCCCAGTGTTTGACTAATTCTCCTTGGCTTTCTAAGGCCATTAAAAGGGACCAGGATGGGAAGAGGAGCCACTAGAACTGGAACTGATGTTCATAAAAGGTGATGTTGTCACAGGTGGCAACTTAACATGCTGTGCCAAAGTACAGGTCCGAAAACCCAAATTTTTAAAAACCGGTTATGTATGATTGCTATTGACCTTCAATAATTTTATATATTACTAAAATTTTTAGGACAGTTATAAACTCATTGACACAATTATAAATGGATTAACATCAAACTTCCTCTCTTTGTGAACATTTTCTTTATGCCAATATGTAAAAAAAAATCACAAAATATTTTTATACCCTGTTGCAAATGTCAAGAAAGCATTATAGCACAGAATATATCTTGCTTGTGAACAATACGTTGGACATTGAAAGTGTTTTGGTAATTTGAGGTTTCAATTAATTTTGGACTATTATGTTATTAAGCAGTAAATCACTAGTGTAAATAATAAATTGAATAGTTATATTTTGGCTGATTGTTGCTCATCAATTTCAGAATACAAATTTTTCCTGACAGGGATATTTTTAATGACACATGCCTTCACCCCACTCCCTAAAATTCCTTTTGACATAATGAAAATAAACAAGGGCAAATGAAGGCCAACATAATGTTTCCTTGGGGTTAGGAATTTACATCATGTTAATATAGAGTGATGTTTATCTTGGTCTTTAATGTCCACTTCACAGATAGGACAATTTTTCAGTCAATACTAATTCACTTCCATCACCTTGAATATCACCTTACATGTAATATGCTGCTCTGATGTGAATTGATTTATTGAAGATAAGTGGTTGGCACTTTCTGGAAGAATGTTCCTTGAATTATTCTTAATAAGGAGATGATTTACAATTTCATGGATGGGAGGAGCACAAGAGGGTAAAGAATAAAAAAGGGAGGGAATTGGCTCTCCCACAGGAAGGAAATAGGACATTTAATACAGAATGTTTAAGAGTAAAATCAGTACATTTAAAATGGTCATTTATTTATTGGCTTATTGGCTTATTTCTATATGGTGAGGACTGTGTCAAGCTGCTTTTATGCACATTATCTAGTTCCATGTGTCAATATTGCTAGAGAAATGAGAAAGTAAAGATTTGTGAGGTCATGATACTGTCCCAATCATATCCACTTGATGGTAAAACAGATTTTTAAACCAGATTTGTCAAACTGCATGATACAGCCTCCTAAGAAAAATATTAAAAAATGTTTCAGAGCAACATGTATGTTGCTGTGCTAACAATCTTCGGACACACATTTCATAGTATTGTCATAAGTGACAAATCTACAGCCATTTTTCAGGATAAAGTTAACAATTCATTATCAGATTTAAATGTTACTAATGGAATATGCTATTTTTATATTTTGGAGAATTATGTTCCCTTGATAAGTAATTTTCAGCCAATGTTTGAATTAGGATGAACCTATAATGTAAAGCTTGCATGTGCTTAACGTTTTCCTTAATTTACTTTGAAGATGTGTGTATTACATTTTATAATTTTTACTGAATCATACATACAACAAGTGTAAGCCATTTGGCACAGCAGGTTAAGATGTCACTTGTATTGTCTGTTCCTCTAAGGATACAGCTCCCTGGTCAAGTGCTTGGGAGGCAGTGGTGGACAGGTCAAACAGGTGGGTTTCTGCCACTTAAGTAGTAGACTTATATGGGGTTCTAGCTTTCATCTGCGCCTGGCCCATAGCCTGGCATTTTCCTGATTGTGGCCACTTGTAGAGTGAACCAATGAATGAAAGATTTAAAAAAATAATCTGGAAATAAACACATGCATGGATAAAAACTTGAAGCAAGTGCAAACCTTCCAGATTGTTGAGATAAGTTACATAGTTTAAAATAACAATCACAATAAAAAAGCGCACATGTTTAAAAACTTGGTAAACATGAGTTAAATGAACTATGATCACTTGCAAAGGGGAAATTATGAATTCATTCATGAACTGATTATGTACTGCTTTAGCATTTGCCCTACTTTCACATCCCAGAAAAATCATATTGGTTAGGCAGTATTAATTTCATTCCCTTTTAAGCAAATGTCTTTTTCTTTCCTCTGCAAGTTAACACACACACAGCTTTTTGAGGTCAGTAAAAAAGGTCCCAGAGCTTCAGTCATGTTCAAAAATTTGTTTGATCAATTCTTAAATATGTGAAATCTTAAAGGATGTTTCATAAATCTAAGCTTAAACTGTCATTTTCTTTTAAAGAAGGTAAATGTTAGTAGTTGAAATAACCTTGGATTTCAGATTTGTGAATTATACGAATAATGAAGACAGTGAACTTTATAATTATGAACACAATCTCCATTTTAATACAATCACACTTCCCATAATATTGTTTTGATGTGTAGTACACTGGATTGCCTTAAATTAAAACATTATTTTTGGGGAAATCTTTTTTTTAAAAAAGATTTATTTTTATTATTTTTTCATTGGAAAGCGGATATACAGAGAGGAGAGAGAGAGAGGAAGATCTTCCATCCAATGATTCACTCCCCAAGTGAGTGCAACGGGCCAATACTATGCCGATCCGAAGCCAGGAGCCTCTTCTGGGTCTCCCACGTAGGTGCAGGTTCTCAAAGCTTTGGGCCATCCTCGACTGCCTTCCCGGACCACAGGCAGGGAGCTGGAAGGGAAGTGGGGCCGCCTGGATTAGAACCGGCGCCCATATGGGATCCTGGGCGTGCAAGGCGAGGACCCTTAACCACTTGCGCCACCGCGCTGGGCCCGGGAAATCTTTTTAAAATTCAGTTTTGTCCTATCACTTCTTTAAGGATAGTCTCCAAAAACCCAGTGTGGCAGTATTACTAATAATTTCATATTGAAAGTTTAATAAAATACTAGAATCAAATCAAATGATTAAGAGCAAACCCCATGTCATAAAACGATTAACAAATAAAGAGTATTTTTTAAGGTACCCTGTTTATCTTTCTCAGGATATCTCTTCACTGGAAAATCAATATATTCTCCTTCACTGTCTTTTAGCATGTAGGATTTAAACATAAAATTGCATCTGTGCCATGTAGCTTGAAAATATTTGCTGATATTATACCTACAGCCTATATTTTCTGTAACAATAATAAGGAAGCTATGTAGTAGAAGCCCATATATTGAAATTCGGCATATCCACTTAACTATCTAAATTGGAAAAGTTCATTAATTGAAATGATATTATTAGTGATTAAATTTCATGAAGTTTTACAAGAACCTTTGGAGATCAATTCTGACTAAAATCATTTCTTGCATTTATTTTTCATATATTCTATTTTACTCTTAGCAACTGGTCAGTAATTCCTTCACCTTAATGATTTAAATAATTTACCAGGAACATGAGTATTTAGGTCAGCTTCTAAATTTGGACTGATATCATGATGAAATTTGAAAATCATACACTTGCTGAAAGACAACCTGTTTTCAGCAGTATCATTTATGTAAAATTACCTTTATTACTGGCTAAGTAGAAGTCTTTTTATTTCTATAAAATAATTGATGTATTTTTCCTTTGGACCAAAAATTATCTTTGATGCAATGGGTCTTCAAACTTACAACAGCTCATATTACCTATGATGCTTGAGTTTTGGTATATATTAATGGTTATATCTTCATTTTTCTAAAATCTTGTAAGTGAAGGAGTTTCTCAAGCAGTGTTTTAAATAATTGCTAGAATTTAATTGATCAGAAAGTCCACATTACAAATGTCATCTACTAAGTGTTAGTTATTACAGATGAAAAAAATCTGCCTCATTGTGGCAGCTTAATTGCAAAATAAATATAGCAACAAAAATTAAACAATAAATTTACATTGAAAATTGAGAGAGAGGGCCCGATATGATAACCTAGTGGCTAAAGTCCTGGCCTTGCATGTGCGAGGATCCCATATGGGAACTGGTTCATATCCCAGATGCTCCAGTTCTCAGCCTGTGGCCTGGGAAAGCAGTAGATAATGGAGCAAAGCATTGGAACCCTGTACCCACTTGGGAAACCTGGAAGAAGCTCCTGGCTTTGGATTGGTTCAGCTCTGGCTATTTTGGCCACTTGGGGAGTGAGCCAGCAGATGGAAAATCTTTCTGTCTCTCCTTTTCTCTGTAAATCTGACTTTCCAATAAAATAGATCTTTAAAAAGAAAATAGAATACTTTTTAAAATTTTATTAAATTTCTTAATATAAGAGGTAGACATGTTTTTGCAAGTTACCCTTGAAAATACACTGGAGGGACAGAAAAAGGTTTGGAAGTTAAGTGGTTGTTTAAACATTTGAATATATTCTTAACAGGTAGCATTTATGGAATATTATTCAAGCTCTATAAAATGTATCAAATAGTAACTGTGTAACTGTGTAACTACTTGCCATGTAGTCATTTTTCATTTTACACATTTTGCTAAGATTCTCTTTTCAATCACATGTATTACTTCATAATATACTATTATAACTAAATATAATGAAACATATCTCTGTATAATTATAAATATATAATTATATAAAATTTTTATAAGAAGTAATTGACACAAATTACAGTCTTTAGAAACATAGTTCAGGGGACTTCTAGAATTCAAGAGCTATTCCCATTCATGCAATTTCTTGGAAGAGACAGTGCTAGTATTTTATGTGAAACACACATTTCTAAAGTTAGAAATGAAGCCTAAGCTTCAGTTTTGTAATCTGGGTAAGAGTACTGTTTTTCTCCTCAAAGGATAAGGCATACAGTTCCTGGGAATCAGGAAAGAGGGAAGGGAGGAAAAGGGTACAGAAGGTATACAACCACATGTGGAGAGATTTTGAAATGTAAGCGTGTAAGTGGTATTCAGTCATTCAGTTGTTTCAAATATTCAAGTATTCAATATTAAACATCTTTATAATTGACGCTCATTTGCATATCTTATTCAAGCTAAATTGGTCTCCAGCTTTTAGTAAACATAATTAGATCTACATATTACTGTATGATATTTTTCACAGTTTGAAGATTTTTTTCTACATGAATTTGACTTTAATATTGAAGTTTACTTCTGAAAAATTTTTTGATCATGTAGTCTCTTGATTAAAAGTGGACTCAGGATTTTTAACACAGGTGCAAAATGTATGATGTGAAAGGAAGTGTAAAGAACATTAGTGAAACGCAATAGCATAGCATCCAGGCATCTAAAGATTAACAAAAGCATTTAGGTCACAAACTTTAGTCACAAAAGATTGTGCACCTTACTGAAATGCCAGAACACAGGCAAGATGAAGCTATCCTGGTCAAATGAAAAATGCTCTCCTCTGGCTTGATGGTCTCTGAATACACATAAGGGAACTTGGTAGAATGATAGAAAAAGTTCTCTTTCAGTTGAAATAGTCATTTTTCCTGCATATGTATAAATGTCAAAATATTGAGCTTGACAGTGAATACTGTTTTCCATTATGTAAATTGCACTTGAGTAAATTCGTGTTTCTATAGTGTTAAACAGATGAATCACATTTTTTAGCTTTTTTAAAGATGGACTTCAACTGCACAATGTATTTGCACAGATGTGTGAAATAAACGATGTTACACATATGGGTTAACATACCAGTTTAATGGTCATACAAACACTATCTTGGCTAAAAATAAGCTCTCAACAGACAAAGATTTAGAAGTAATGTAGTCTTATTGAATTTGTCAGTTACGTGACATTAGGGCATGACAACATATTAAACTCTGCGTTTGACTTGTGCAAATCTCAGATTTATCACTTTTTATTTTTATTATTTTTTTATTGGAAAGGCGGATATACAGAGAGGAGAGAGAGAGAGGAAGATCTTCCGTCCGATGATTCACTCCCCAAGTGAGCGCAACGGGCCGATACTATGCCGATCCGAAGCCAGGAGCCTCTTCTGGGTCTCCCACGAGGGTGCAGGGTCCCAAAGCTTTGGGCTGTCCTCGACTGCTTTCCCAGGCCACAAGCAGGGAGCTGGAAGGGAAGCAGGGCTGCCGGGATTAGAACCGGCGCCCATATGGGATCCCGGGCGTGCAAGGCGAGGACCTTTAACCACTTGCGCCACCGCGCCGGGCCCAGATTTATCACTTTTTATAACACATCAGGATGCATTAGGAAGCAGGAGGAGGGAAAGGAAGAAAAGAGGGAAGGGTAGGGGAAGGATGAAAGGCTTTTAGGAATTGGGACATTATGTTATCAAGGTTGAACTGTCTTAAGATCCCCAGTTGGCAAAATGGAGACACAGGTGAACAGAAGTGTAACTCCAGTGGGTTCTTGCAGGACTGAGAAACAGAACAAACCTGCTGTGAGTTTCGTTTGAATTCCAATGCTCAGTTGCCCTCAGGGAGAGGAAGTTAATGTTCTTATTCACCATTCTCTCCTAATCAATGGGTTAAATGAAGTCCAGCCATTTTGGGGGAGATAATTCAGTTTATTCAGTCAATCAATTCAATTGTTAATCTCAGCCAGAAGCACATTCACACATACTCTCTAAAGAATACCAAATATGTGGTTCTCATGTGATGAAGTTGACATTAAAATTAAACAACATAAATGAATAGGAACTACATGCCACAAGTCAGAGATACATCAAAACATTCAGACTTCATTGTTAAACATGAATGTCTCATGCACTTTTTCTACTAGTGATAATTTCTATAGTTTTCTGTTGGGTGGTTTTCTTTAAGAGATGAATTAGGATAAAATATCAGTAAGAATATTGACTAAAAGTATATAGTAATGTAATAGCAATATGTGATGTTTTCTCCTGAAGATAGTGCATCTCTTAAAACTGCCAGAGTTCATGCTACTTTTGATAAAATTTGCTCTTTAATCATAAGTATCACCTAGTGATTAATTTTATTTATGCATAACTAGCATCAATGAATTTTCACATTTTATTTCTTTGGGAATAGCCGAGGAAAGAAAAACAAAATGCTTGAATTGTTTGTAAAATATGGAAGAAAGTAAAATCGCATCAGCACTTTAAATCATGTGACAGAAAAAGAGTTGAGTCTGCTGGTGTATACCCAAATGTTTACAATTAGTCAGGTTTTCAGGATTCTGAGGCCTGAATTGCAGATTCCACCCAGATCTTCGTATATGTGAAAGAAATACAATTACTGAATCCCTCACTGTTTCTTCACGGAGTTCATGTCCACCGGCAGTTGGAATCAAGGGCCAGAGCTGAGAATTAAACTAAAGTAGTTTGGAACATCTTAAACGTGGCGTCTCAGCTGCTAGGCTGCATGCCCATTCCTTTGGTTAGATTTTATTTACTAACATGCTGCAGAAAATTGTCTTGTACGAAAGTTAACAAGATATAGAAAGAACCATGATTCACAGTAACAGTAAAAAATTGCAAGTTTTTCCTCACAGAAGCAAGGAAAAGTGGGGAACTCTGGATATTCTGTTAAAATAGAACAGTTTAAGGAATGGATAGAACCTACTTCTCTTAAAAAAAAAAGTAAGATTTGCTTGTTTGGTTTGTTTTAAAGACAGACTTATAGAGAGGGAGAGACATCTATTTGTTCACTGATAAAATGGCTCAGATGGCAAGAAATGACCAAACCAAAGTCAGGAGCCTGAAACTCTATCTGGATGACTCATGTGAGTGCAGGAACCTAAGGATTTGAACCTCTTCACACTATTTCCAAAGTATGTTATCAAGACACTGGATAAGAAGTGGAGCTGCGGGGACTTGAATTGGTTCCCAACTTGGTCTGCTGCTATTAAGATAGCAGCTAAATCTACTGCCCTAGGTCCTGCCCCCTGGAACCTTCCTCCTAAAGGGAGATTTTCCAAAATGCTAAAGATGTCCAAAGTTGTCATGTATGGGAAGATGTAGAAAGGATTGTGTACAGTATTTGACCATTAAATGATAACAAATTATGACAAATTATAACAAATGATAACAAATTAGTGTAAAATTACAATTACTATCTAAATATGTTGCTACTGATAAGCCTAACTTATGAGGTGTTATGAAAAATTTTTTTAAAAGTAATTTGACCCTTATAGATTTTTGAGAACAGGTCACATCTTGAGGTACTCCTCTTTCTCTTAGTTGGATATTAACAGCTTTCTATGTATGAATTTTACTGTGCATGTTTATTTAGGAATTTACATTCTGTAATATTTTTGTCAAAATTTAATGACAATAGTAATCTCTGATTTGGAATTTAATAGTTGGTAATAAAAACATGGTGTATATATCAGACATGGTCAAGTTGAAGATGAGATCAAATTAAGTTGAAATTGAACCATGGAGTGAAGTTCCTGTTAAGACTTGAGGAATGGGAAGGGAAGAAGTGAAAAATGACTCTGGTAGGAATATAATATATCAAAATCTACAGGAAAGAAATCCGGGGTTAAATCTAGCCATTCTTTTATATGCTTCATGCAGCACTTTTTGTTGTTTGAAACCAAAATAAAAAGATGTGGCCACCTCCCCAACTTCTGTCACCTGATGGTGTTCTATTCATCTAAGATTATAGGGACTGGACAACTTTGTCTGAGAGGACATCTATTGTTCAAAACCTCTTTCCTTAAACTTGCCGTTTGTGTATAACCAACATTGCTCTCGTTAAATTGGTTTTTGAGTTTGTAAGGAGGAAAAATATCTGTCATTATTTAAATTCTAGCTTGTAGTTAACATACTACATTAAAATAATGTTTCAGGGGAGATAGCAGATGCATTTTCTGCATACATGCATGCCAAGATGCTCATTGTTAGAAAGAAAAGTGCTTGACGTTCAGGCAGAGGCTTCTATTTCTTTACCCAAGCCTATGTTTATGGAGTTGAAGACTTTAGATAGAAAGGATTACCTTTGGGAGTCAGCATTTTGACAAGGCATGCCAACTGCACCCTATAATGCCAACGTCTCACAAGGGCTTCAGTTTGGGCCCTGACATGTCTTTGGTCCAACTCCCTGCTAATGCAGCTCAGGAAGTATTAGAAAATGCCCAAAGTTTTTGTGGCCTTGTCAACCATGTGTGAGACCAAAGTTCCTGGGTCCTTTCTGTCTGGTCCAGTCCGTTGTTGTGCTGATGTGGGTACTTGGGGAGTTGATCCATAAATGGAAGAGCTCTTTCTCTCACTCCATATAATCTCAGTAATATTGCCTTTCAGCTAGAATAAATATGCCTCTAAGGGGATATAAGGTGTGTAACAGAGAACTGGTTTTTTGTGTTGCAACACTTCTGGTCTGTGACTGATGAAATGAAAATTGACTTTTTTTTTTCTTAATTTCCTTTTCAGCTTACCCCAGTTGGAACCACAATATTTACAGGATTTTCAGGAGACAATGGAGCTACTGACATAGATGATGGTCCAAATGGACAGATAGAATATGTTATTCAATATAATCCAGATGATCCGGTATGTAAACACCTAAAGCAATATTCTGTGCAGAATAAAACTAACGAACATTTGAGCTGAAATGTATTACATTATTCTGTTAGCTCATCAAACCACATTATTAATGTCACTCTTATAATTATCTCAAAATGGAATTGTTTTATAGTACTAATCTGTACTTTCACAAGTTAATTTTTGGCAGTGCATTCAGATGAAAACTCAAAATGCGTTTCTTTATAAGTTTGAGATACCAAGTTTGCTGAATTTTCAGTTTCTGTATATCCTGGTAGGTGTTAAGAGTTTTCTAAACAAAGCATAGTTAGTAATCCTAAGCTTTATGAAATATAATTAATAGCAACATTATCACCACACATCATATAAACTCACATAAAATATATTTCTGATCTGGGTAAAATCTTAAGTTTCTAGCCATTCCACAACTGAAAGTTAAGTGGAGAAGACAGAAAAGGCTCCTTTTTCTTCCGTTTTATTCTTCATTTTTTTTTATGCTTCAGATCAGATAGTTGTTGCTATGTAGTTCAGATCATGAACATTTTTGTTCTAATAATACAAATAACAGAAAAGACAGAAAAATCCAGAATCACATAATGGAATATGGAAATTAAAATTCTATCTGTTATTTTTTTTGAAACATCTTCCTGGGCTACCATGGCCTCCCCAGCATAATTTTATAACCAATAATTAGTAAAATTAAAAATTTCATGCTTGGCTTTTAGGTTTTGCATAGGCATATAAAAAGCAGTAAAGTTAATATTACCCCCTCAAGTTTCAGCTTGAGTGTCTCCAAAGTTTTAAGCAAACCCAGAAAAGAAAGCAAGCTAACAAAAACTCTATACATTTTACAAAGACTGAGAATTAACAAGATGTACCTCATAAATGTGTTGTGGTTATCAAGTAAATCATAAACTCATTCCTGATAAGACCTTGGTTTGTGGTAGCATCTCTATTGTGCCAGAAAGGAAATGGGCAAATCTAAAGTGATTTCTCTGCTATCACACAAAACCTACTAAATTGTACAGTCAAATTTTAGAAGAATGTGCATTCCACCACTTACATTGTGCTCCAGTGAAATGGATGTGATACAAATTTAAAGTTTGCAAAAGATTAGTATATTGAAAATAGAAAAGCACATGTGATAGAATTTTTCAGGGCAGGATTTGAACTCATTTCATTTCCTTGTATCTTTTTTAGAAAGATTTATTTTTATTAGAAAGTCAGATATTAAAGAGAGGAGGACAGACATGGAGGAAGATCTTCCATCCAATGATTCATTCCCCATGTGACCGCCCCTGCTGGAGCTAGGAGCCAGGAGCTTCCTCCAGGTCTCCCCTGCAGGAGCATAGTCCCAAGGCTTTGGGCTGTCCTCAACTGTTTTCTTGGGCCACAAGCAGGGAGATGGATGGGAAGTGGGGCTGCCGGGATTAGAACCAGCACCATATGAGATCCCAGCGTGTGCAAGGCGAGGACTTTAGCTAGGTTACCATGATGGGTCCTCATTTCCTTGTATTTTTTTTCTGAAAGTAAACCGCACAGCATATTTGTGGGCAGAAGAAATGAATCCAGGTGATGGGAGCATGATGAGAGTTTGAGGTTGAAGAGCAGGGTACATAGACGGTAAGGGGAAAAATGAAGCTTTCTACTTCATAAAAAGACAAAAGAAACACTTTTTCTTATCTGGGAACAGATACTTGAGTGTATGTTCTATTTCTAAACCATTGACTTGGATTTCTAAAAGTCTTTTTTTTTTCTTAAAAGTTGAATGACTGTCTGGTTTCTAACTTATACATTAGGCAATTTTATAATCCTTAGTTCCAAGGATGAAAAAAATGAAACTCACCAGTGTACATGGTATAACTAGGGTATGCATGTTAGGATTTATACCAACATATTTTGCATGGTAAAAACACAAATATACAAACGTGCACTCAAGGTGTAAATATAATTCAGACAGAAATATTTATAAAAAAATTTTTTTGAAAGTTTTGTGGTGCTAAAATTCCTGTTGGCTGTGCCGAAATTCTTTGCAAATACTCCCTTATTTCAAGAGTTTGTGTGTTTGCAATATCCACAAACACATACACACATATTCATGCAATACACTTTTTATTATCTACACATGAATCAGCAAATCACCCCTATGAAATTTCAAAATTAGAAAAAGGATAACATATGTTCTAAATGTAGTACTACTGAGGAAAACATAGTACATTTTCCAGGTGTGGTTCTGACTACATGGGACGAAACAATAAAGCATCATAACAGCAGCTTATTTGGGCAAATTGGCAGAAAAAAACATTTAAAACTCAGATTGCTGTGGGAAATGATTGATGGAGTGTTGTAGAACCAGGCTCTTGCTGTCTGCTGTGCAGGGACTGCTGTGGACTCAGAGGCTACCCTCAATTGCATGGTATATAGTCTAAGCCAACAAGCTGTGCTTGTAAGATGGAGCCTTGCATCGTGTAATATATGGTAGTCATAGTAATCATCTATGACATATTTTACTTACAGTAAGCAAATCATAGGTCCTGCAAGTAAGCAACAGGTAGGGAATACATAATGGTACAAATTGCTTATTAGGAGCTAGGATTTAAAACTGTCACACCCAGATACAGTGTCAAATATTCCTATTGCTATTTCGCGTATCTTTTGAGCAGAACTATTTTAAAGGCTGTTTCTGAATCACTTTTCTGCAAGCTGTACAAAATAGAGGGGATACACGTTCTTTCCTCATCTGAAATTAGAGTAAGATGAGGGCCATTTCCATTATTTTTATTTATGTCTTCTTTATGGAAAGTATAAAAAATTTACTAGAAATGCACAGTAAGGAAAGAACACTTAGTATTGAAAAATCAAAATTTCAGTGACACTCAGGCTGGATTCAGCTGCGCAACAAACCCTTTTATTTAATCTGAACTAAATCATGATAGTTAAAATTGAACCTTTCATCTGTCACTGCTTTTGCAATTCAAATTTTCCAAAAGAAATAAGGTTACGGCAGGAAGACTGTTGAATTGATTCAGTTAATTTGGAGCACAAATACATGTGAAAAAACCTGGTGGTTTTTGTCTTTGGACACTTGCCAAGAGTACTTTTCTTGGAGGACATTGCTTGTTCTGACGAGGGAAGTATGACCCAATGCACAATACAGATATTTCCCTTGGTGCCGCTGTGGTGTTTGTAGAGAAATGTAGAGTGACGAAACATCCATTAGCCAGGCTGCCTTAATGATAATAAACAGAAACCATTTTCTGATGTGCAATATTAGATGTGAGATATACAGAGGAACTAAGAGGTAACGAAATCCAGTGGCAGTGTTACAGAAGCATATTCTATTATTTTATACTAGAAAAATTGATGGACCTCAAACTTCAATGTATGAGTCTTCCATAGAGTTGTTAAGAAAGACAGTTATTTAGCAATACTTGTTTAAGCATCGTAAGAAAAACTAAATTCTGGATCCTTGCGGTAGGGACCAATGAGGATCTTCAAGTGGAGTTTGAGGTTAGGATCAACTCCAAATGTAATTGGAAAAATGTAGAAATTGATAGCCAGGAGTAAGTGTGAGGATCAAAGATGCTGAATAATCCAGTCTTAAAGGTCGGCCATGGTGATCACATATCACCCCGTGACTGAGAATGAAGACTGGTGAGAATGATCTTGGTGCACAGAGCTGCTAATAACATGCGTGGACTCTGACTGATGGTAGAAAGCCAAAGTTTTTTAATGACAGCAGACTTTATACACTATGGGTCATATTGGATAAGGGAGGAGGTATTGAGCTGATCAAGAAACCCATCAAGTATTTCTATATTTTTGTTTGGAACTCTTTTTGTTTTGTATATTCCACCAAGTGTTCTCATTCACATGCTGTCCACTCAACTGTTCTCATAAAATGATATCCAATCAGTTATACAAAAAGTATCCATCTGGTTATCTTTTAAATATTATCCAATCAATTGTAATCCTGTGCTCACTGACCTTCTAGGGTCACAATGTCCTCCTACAGATGCTGTGCAGTGGGTGTTTCTGTTAAAGTGACTTAACAGTGATCTTTGCGGAAAAAATGGTTTCACAAGAAAAGGACACATATCTGCCTCAGACCACTGAGGAGAGTGATTTTATTTATTTTTATTGAAAGGCAGATATACAGAGGAGAGAGAGGAAGATCTTCCATCTTATGATTCACTCCCCAAGTGGCCACAATGGCTGTTACTGAGCTGATCTGAAGCCAGGAGTCAGGAGCCTCTTTCAGGTCTCCAACACAGATAAAGAGTCCCAAGAACTTCCTTCTGAACAATAGCAGTGCATTGTCTTTTTCAGTTTCCTTTTTGATCATTAAGAATGAGATAAATCATTTTTTGGGCCAGATAGCATAGGGCCTCTACTTGATGATGTGGGAAGACAAGCCTTAATGAAGTTTAAGGTCTCTGAAATTTCTACTTGGTATGCACATCACTTTTATATCATACTGCTTTTTTATACCTTCATTATAATACATAAAAAAGATTGTCCATAATATGTTGAACTACTGACTTAGAAAAATTAAAAGAATATTTTTTGAAATGGATCAAAATTTGTTATTACATATTCTGTAGAAACATTCTTTTTTAGTTTCTTTAATATGGTAAAATGAAAATATTATAGATGCCATTGTGATATTTTGAATTACATTAAGCATCTGTAAGTAGAATAAGGGACTAAGGGCATCTCTGATTATATCTGCATAAAAATATTCAATCTTAGCAAAATTAGATCACAGTAACATGTTGAAAATGATGCCTACTAAATTGACTGTAATTAAAATGTTTGATTGAGCCATTCTAGACATGTACCTTCCCCAGAATATAGTCACCAAAAATCTAAGGTCATTTGAAGTCCATGGATAACTTCAGAGCAACAATTGCAGTATCATTGATAGACAAATACTAGCAAGTGAAACACGTTTTTATTTGCCTTGAATTCCTAAAATATAACCATACATTCTGTAACTATATGTTATATACTGTATTGGCAATTATTAACTTAGATTTTGCCCTTTTCTAACACATAGATGGATTGAATCAATTTTACACTCCCTTATCATAAAGAAAATAACATATTCACAGATTTAAATGAGGCAAATTTGAGGGAAAATGTCAAATGCCTAATTTGAAGATAACATTTTCTGCATTTATATTTTAAAATGACAGATGATTTCAAACCAGAGAGATTGCCAACCCAACTACGTGAGCACATAATGGTTGCTTTAAATATATATCAACCATGTAGTGTACTATGCAGGTATGTTTGCATAGATACACACAGGCCAGACAGAAATGTTTAGCAATACTTATATTCTGTTGATTGAGCCCCAGATGGAAGATTTAAATGCTCTTCAAATCATGTTTAAGTGATTGTTAGAAATATACTTAAATTAAGTTGAAGGCATAAACATGTATAATTACCTGACTTCCTTCCCTTCCTCCCACTCTCCCTTTTCCTTTTTCTTCTTTATTCCCTACTTTTCCTCTTTGTTCCCTCACCTCCTTCCATCCTTCCTTTCCTTTTCTTTCATTCTTTCCTTCCTTCCCTCATGCCTCTAGTTTTCCCCTTCTCAGCCTCTTTATCCTTCTCATTCTTCTTGCCTGCCTTTTCCTCCTCTTCTTCCCTATTTACTTCCCCCATCTCTTCCCCTTACTGCTTCTTTTCTGTTCTTCTGGCTCCGTCTTCCTTTCCTTCTCCTCATCCTTTTCTTTGGAACAACCCAATGAAACTCTTTGTGAGATGATCTCTCCAATGCACACAGCCATAAACAAACTCATTCCTCTACCAAACAGCTCACCAAGTAACAAGATAAACATAATGGTCTCTGCTGAAAGGAGCACTGATCTTTTGCTGTTTTGAGGCAGTTTTTCAAGAGTTTTCAAAATGAGACTATATGTAAGATTAATGTAAGGCCAGTGCTGGAAGATTTTTCAAAACGTTGTTTGTATGATCTGCATGTTGGCAGGAAGATTCTGAATCCTTGATAGGGTCAGAGCCTTAGCTGATGAGCAGTAGTTATGGAACCTGAAAATATTAGTCTTTAATTCTTAGATTTTGTAAGAAAACTGTTTGAAATTCAAGTTTGCATTACAAAACACAAGAAACAAAATATAAAATGGGAACCTATGTTGCAAAATGATATAAAGTAGAAATCACAAATTGCAATTTGTGATAAAAGCCAACAGTTGTCATATGATTTGACATTAGAAGAAACCGTTGTTTAGGGCCCGGCATGTTAGCTTAGTGGCAAAAAGTCCCATCTTGAACACACTGGGATCCCATATGGGTGCTGGTTCTAATCCCAGCGTGCCCGCTTCCCATTCAGCTCACTGCTTGTTGTCTGAGAAAGCAGTTGAGGACAGCCCAAAGCCTTGGGACCCTGAACCCCACATAGGAGACCTGGAAGAAGCTCAATTCACATCAGCCCAGGTATGGCTGTTGCAGCCACTTGGAGAGTGAATCAGCGGACAGAGGATCATCTCTCTCTCTTCCTCTCTGTATATCTCACTTTCCAATAAAAATAAAATAAACCTTTAAAAAAAGTAACCAGTGGCTAATAACCCTAATAATGAAATGAAAACTAAGGACCATTTTTTTTTTTACTACTTATTATCAAATCTTTCTAGAAAGCATGTTGATCAAAATGAAACATTTCAAGGCCTGGCACAATGGCTTAATGGCTAAATTCTCACCGTGCTAGCACCAGTATTGCTTTGAGAAAGGTGCATGTCTAAGCTGTTCCAATTCTTATTGAGCTCCCTGTTTATGACCTGGAAAAGAAGTAGATAATGGCCCAAAGCATTTGGATCCTGTACCCATGTAGGAGACCCAGAAGAAGCTGCTGGCTTCAGATAGGCTCAACACCAGACTTTATGACAATTTAGGGAGTGAGTCAGCAGAAAGATGTTTCTCTCTATCTCTACTTCTCTCTGTAAATTTGATCTGCCTATCCAATAATAATAAACAAATCTTAAAAAAATACACTAGATGAAACATCACAAAGATACAAGAATATTACCCATAACTACTATTCATATTTTATTTTCTACTAATAACCATAATGTCTATAATTTTATGACTAAGGCATAATTTCTGGTTATCTGTTTTGTATCCCACTGATTTGAATTCTTTGTGTTCAATATTTTCAGACATCTAATGACACCTTTGAGATTCCCCTCATGTTGACTGGAAATGTAGTTTTAAGAAAGAGGCTCAACTATGAAGATAAGACTCGCTACTTTGTCATTGTCCAAGCCAATGTGAGTATTCATTTCTTCTCATAGCTTTCCTATGAATTCATAAAATAAACACTATTCCAAAATGTGTAAGACACTTACTGCACCCCTTTTGGGATTAACTTCCCCTGACTTTAAGGGAATTTATATACACTTAGATTATCTCTTGGCTTTCTGAATAGAATTCTCAAAAGATGGAAGAAAAACATCTGCACTTTAGTTCACCTTCTAGTGAAGTACAAAAGAAAATGATTGAGAGATATAATAGGCACTTCCTTTTCTCATTGCTTTCAATCATTGAGTACCTACTAGGTATTCACCATTATTCCCTTAACTAAAATTTACATAATTTACCTTAACATGTGAATAACAAAAACCTGAAAAAGGGCTGCTTTTGTAATGTGGCCATTTGTTAACAGTAGTGATATTATAGTTAATTTTACAAGGGGCTGGCATTGTGACATAAAGGCTCAACCTGCCATGTGATGCTGCTACTTTGATTCTTGGCTACTGTACTTCTCAGTTAGCTCCCCGACCTGAGAAAGCAGAAGTGGAATACAGTGCTTGGGTCCAACCATTCTTATTCAATGCCTGGTTGAAGATCCTGTTTTCAGATAACTCACTGAAAGGGATTAGAAGGAGAGATAGATAGAACTTGCACATAACGAAATGTATCCTAGAAAATGAATATTTAACAAATGAACTATGCATGGATTTCAAAAAGTTGCAGCAATAAAAACTTAACAATATACTTTTTTTCCATTATTTTTATGATACAATTCCATAGTCCGATTTCCCCCCATTGCTCTCCTGCTCCATCACTGTTTTCTTCCATATTAAGATAGAATATAGTCCTTAAGCAACAGTCACAAGTGTATCATTGTCATATTTAGATCTTAAGTATCCAGATGTTCTATTATGTATTTATATATTTTTTTAGTAGATAATGTCACTATTTTTCATTGCGTTGCTGTACATTGCACTGTTACATAGACACAGGAAAAAAAGGTCATTTACATGGCATTTTAAACTATTTATTTGTCTGAAAGAAAAGGAAGGGGAAATCTTCTATCAACTGATTCATTCCCCAAATGACAGACAGAGCCAGGGTTGGTTCAAGCCAGTCAAATGGCCAGAGCATCATCCAGATCTTCCACAAAGACGGTAATAGCCAAAGTACTGTGGCAATTTTCCACTGATTTCTATGACATATTGGAGGAGATATGCATCAAAACCAGTGTTTCCAAAAGTATGATACTGGATATGGACGTTGCAAGTGACACCTAATCCTTCTGTGCCACATCGTTGTAGGTAGCACCATTTTTTTCAATACAACATTTTCAGAAAAAATGAATTTTGGAACTGGGGCTAATCAGACCTACATGATGGTCAATGTGGGCATCTTTTCCTAATACTGATTCAGTGACCTCAAATTTGCATCAATAATATGGACGTTAATAGTATTGAAAAAATGAGAAATACTATGAGTGAATGCATTCTATATCTGAGAGCTGGGTTCTTAATATTGTTAACTAGTTACAATTGATTTTTAAATATTGTAACATCGGGATTTTATTTCATCGTGAGATGATGAATGTAACTATACCAAGTTCTTCCAATGAAAATGATTTCCAAAAATTAAGATTAAAAAATTGCTTATCTATTTTTCTCAGCCATAATTCCATGAGAACATGTAAATGAGGCTCGACTTTATGAGTTACATTTACCAGAGCTGAACAGAGTCATTAATAGGGCCTACCAGAAAGCTTTTTTTGTATTAGGATGAGAGCTAATTGTTAGCCATTCATTTCTGCATAGGAAAGAGGTTCAACTAGAGCACATATGAATGGAGATGCTGCCTCTTTCTCAAGAAGAGTAAGAATACAGATTATTCTTCTGTTTCTAGATATATATATATACCTAAAGTAGATACATTATTTTGAGATCAAGTACTGTTGAAATATAATGATTTTTTGTTTTGCTTTGAAGTAAATATCTCTAAAATTCTAACAAGGTCTGATAACAAATGACTGAATATTACTCAAATATTGCCTTGTTTTGCCAATGCTACAGAGATATTATGAATGTTCAAAGGGAACTAACATTCCACATAGTTGAGAAAAATCTTTGTATGTGTTATGATTCTTAATTAAGCTTAAAAAGTTGTGACAGAATAACACAATCTGTTTTTGTTTTATTGAGAATCTGCAGTATTCCTATTCACACTGTTCCATTCATGTGGTTACAAAAATAAAGGGATGATACAATTCAGACAAAAATTAGTGGGGAGGATCTGACACAATTGCCTAGTGGTTAGTCTTGGCCTTGCCTGTGCTGGGATCACATATGGCAGCCTGCTTATTTCCTGGCTGCTCTGCTTCCCATTGAGCTCCCTGCTTGTGGCCTGGGAAAGCACTGGAAGATGTCACAAAGCCTTGAGATCCTGCACCCATGTGGGAGACCTGGAAGAAGTTCCTGGCTCCTGGCTTCAGATCCACTCAGCTCTAGAAGATCTTTCTAACTCCTCGTCTCTGTAAATCTGCCTTTTCTATAAAAAAAAAAAATAGATCGATTATTTAAAAAAAAGCATGAGGAGGGAGTACATAATCTAGGAAAAGTGGTTCTGAGGAATACAGTGATCAGTGATTTTTCATTTTGTTGAATTTGCAATGTGCTTTTTTTTACAATTACTGCCATTTTTGGTGTGTTACATAAATCACTTAGCAGTCAGACTCAGCTTTTTATATAATTTTGTCAAAGTGAACTCAGTGAAAACTTAAGAACACTGCTATTCAGCAGTTAGAAATCCTAAAGGCAGTTCACATGTTATTTAAAGAGAGAATATTTTCATATTTCTAAATATGAACATCAGGACTACTCTCTTCTCAGGCATCAAAATCTAGAGAGGAGATCCTTTGGTCATTCCCAACACAATATGATTCAAATAAAAATACTGCTTATTTAATACTTTTCCCTTAATTACCAGGAATATTCTGAATTATAAGACAATTAAAAAAAAGTGAAGGCATTGAAAGCCATACTGGTTTGAATACATAGAAATAACTTTTTATTCTCTTACATAGCAACATATTTAAATAACTTTTCTGAAACATGCCCCATCAACTTCCCCTTTTTTCTGTTAAAATGGAATAAGTGCCAAGTTTAAAGTCATTGTGTTTTCCTGGACTGTACCTGCGGAGTTTTGTGAGGCCTAATAATCTAAGGAAACAATGGTGGTTCATGGTTTAAGTGATTGAGTAGTACAAGTGGCATGTGAACCTGTGAAAGATGATACTCTCCTACTACTGAAAGACAATGAAAATTAGGGAAGTTTCAGAGAAACTAGTACCTTAAAACAAAAAGACTGACTTCTGAAATGATTTGAGCAAAAAATGTGGTTCTTTTTATTGACAAAAAAAAGTAAGTTTCATGTCACTAGGAATCATTTTCAAAATTCCAATCAGTGACACACTGCATATTATTGGTGACCAGGAGCAACATAAACACTTCTGAAATGACATATTTAGTAATAGAAGACTTAAGAGTGTGGAAATTATATTGTAATTTTCCTGTATTAGAAATAACTGATAAAATAATGGTATGCATTAAATATGTGTTTTGGTAGATGCTTTAGACCATTTTGTAAAGCACAAATGAAGTGCTGAATATGTAAAGGTGAGGAGTCCAGTCCAGCGCTCCTTATGCAAATGTCTAAAAAAATCGGCATGTCTACATCAAAATAATTTTAAAACCAATTTTCATAAAATGTCTTTTTATCTATGAGAGAAAACATCTTTTCTGGCCCTACTTCATATTTACTTAGTAATTTGCTAATCATTAGAAAGAATATTAAATGCTTAAAACTGACACTTATCAATAATTAAATAATTCATTGGCAATTAATGAAATTTGAAAGGAAATAGTTCAACCCTTATGTTACCTCACAATTGGAGTTCTTGTAAGCTTTAACATTATCATAGTTAATGTATTTTTAATTTAGTAAATGTTAAAAAGAGTGATTATAGCAAAGAGTCAATTCATCTGACATATTTATTAAAAAAATTTTTATTCTAATGTTTCATTTTGAAAAATGGATTTCAGTGTACTGACAAGAACTTCAACCTAATTAGTGAATAATTCATTCAAAAATAGATTTCCTTGATATGTTAGATTTCACATTTTAAGATCATTCCAGAGAGTTGCACATTGTGCTGAAATCTTCTGGAGCAGAAGTATTAGAAACCTTTGCATGAAGATGCTGCTGAAGATTCAGGAAGCAGATGAATGTACCTCTCTGTGTGGCATTGGCAGAGTGGTACAGCTAGATCAGATTGCACTCTCACTGAGTATGCTTTAAGTGTTGGTTAGCTCTGATTGGAAGATGTAGTTGTACTTTCAAATCCTTCCTTTCAGCTTTCATGCTGCTTTATCTTTGTATGCATATTGCCTTATGTTCCTTACATTTTCACAGTTGTTAATCATTTTTACGAAATATATTTTCCAGTTAACAGATGTTTAATGTTTTCGAATATATAAATGATATGTGAAACAGTAATTCATACTGAGAAAATTTAAATTACATGGTTGTGTTGTGTTAATCTGCTCAGGCAGCTATACTGGAGTGCTGTATACTCTTCATCCTAACTAATGGAAACTTATTGCCTCATAATTTTGGCATCTAGGAACCCAAGGTCACAGTTGTGTTTCTGGTATGAGATGTATTCTGGTACTAGAAATGATGATCTTCTTTCTATGTACTCACATTATCTCAGCTTATTCTTCATCCTAGGGAAGAAAGGCTAGAGAGAAGAGGAAGGTTCACTAATGCCTCTTTTTGTAAGGACATTATTTTTTTTTCATGTTAAATGGAGAATTTCTTTTGCAATCGGTAGGACTATGTATTGCCATGTGTGCGCGTAGCAAGAGGAATGCAAATTTGAGATCTCTACAAATAATTACTCTCTGACCTTTCCCCATGTGCAAGGGTTGATTCAAGCTGACACGTTCTTCTTTTCAAGCCAAGGTGCTGAATGAAAGTGCACAACTTGTATAATTCCTGCTATCTGCATATTCTGCCTTTGAAACTGTGGGCATTAGTGGGTTATTCAGTATTTGGATCTCCAAGAAATTCGTAAATCAGATTGCAGACAAGGATCTGCTACCTATTCTGAATACAGGATGGAGCATTTTTTTTTTCTTTTTAGTATGTTCACATGGCGGGGTGGTAGATTTATTGAGGACCTGGGATACTTTGAGAGTTGCCTCCTAAACACTAAAAGGAAAACCTGATACATAATAAGGGATCCTTCCACTAAGAATTGCTTTCCTGTAATTTGTAGAAATCCTTGTACTTACCTTGGACTTTGAACCTCAATAGGAGCACCAAAAGTAAATAACATGTTTTCCTCTGCAAGATACAAGATGTTATCCACTGTCCTCAATTATTCAGTCAATCCTGTGTGCCACGAAGTTCAGCTGTTTAGAATAGTAGATCCATAGTCATGGATGTAGTCTCAGTTTGGCATAAGTAAAGCCAGGGCTGTTTTTATGCATTTGTTCTATCAACAGGGTCAAATCATTTTTTTATATTGAGAATCCCTAGTGTAGAGGCTATTGTCAGAAACATTTGATTTTTTGTAGAGCCTCATAAGGTTTGCCTGTCTAGGTACCCAGAATCTGGACCTTTAGGACAGCATATAAGGGTTTGATACCAAATGCAATTCTTATCTACAGATTCGTTAAGAACTTGCCACACACAGCACTATCCTTAGCAGTTCGTCTGCAGTTGCCCAGTATAGAGATTTACTGCTTTTTGCTTTAACGAGGAGACATGGTTTTCTAGGGTCAGGTTATATCCTAGGTAGATTATTTCCTCTTGTAATTCTAGGCTTGGGCTAAGGTAAATTTAATACCCATATGTAGGGCCTGAGTGGTGTTTTCATTTGAGTTCGCTTCAGGACTGTTGGTAAGGATATCATCCTATACTTAGGAAGACAGATAGTAAAATTTTGAGTGTAACAACATAGGAAAGGATTTTTCAGGTCTAGGCCTTTGAATCAAGTCATATGTTTAAATATCTTGTCTGAGATGGTATAGAATTTTGCACTGCATGATGAGGTGCAATGGCAACCTTACTTAATGACACTGAGATGTTGACCACTTTATATTCCAAGTTTTCAAAATGTGAGGTACTTCAAGAGGGATGTGAGGCAAGCACTGATATTCCAATCTTTTTCAAAGAAAGATTGGAGTATCTTCTTTGGCTCTGGTTCAAGGGTATGGATGTTGGTGAGGAAAATCTGCCTTGTGCATTATGGGTGCAGTGTGACTGACCCATCCAATTATTTCATGATCTAATATCCAAGGATCTATGCTATTTTATACTATAACAGAGAGGTCATCCAGTTAGGTTTCATCTTGGTACTCAATAGCATCAATACTTAGATTGTGTAAAAAAATTCACATTTTTTAGAGATTAAGAGAAAAAGTTGCTGCTGAATAAATGAGTTAGGCATTCAACCTTATAAATTAAAGTAAAAACTGTGATGCTATGGGCATATTTTATCTGGAAAATCAGAATAAAATAGTGAGGGGCAGAAATTTCAGTACTTTTAGGCTGTAATTTTCCATGCTAGAGCTCCTTACGTGTCTCTGTTACTGAACACAACAAATGTAGTATTCAGCATCTGTTTCATGGAACTTTGGGGATCTATTGCCAGTTTCTGAGACTTCCCTTAACTATCTAGTGATGGCTGATTAGTTGGAATGTGCAAGAGTCTAACCTAGGAAACTTTCAAGGCCTCCAGTTGTGTTAGTGATGGATGATTAATATCTAGAATCTATGAAAACATTAAGGAGCTCAACAACAGAAAGAAGAATTAAAAAATGGGCAAATGACATGCACAAGCAATTTTTGTAGAATGATATAGAATTTAACAATGGACACAGAGAAAAATTTTCAGAATCACTAGCCAGTTGGGAAATGCAAATAAAAACCACAACAGGGTTTTACCGCACCAAGCTAGGGTCATTATTACCCATAAATAAATGGATAGATAAGTATATAAACTAATAAACAAATAATATTTTGAAGAAGTGGGGAAAAGTTATATTAATCCACTGTTGGTTTGAATGTAAGCCAGCACAAACATTATGGAAGACATTGAGGAAAGTTCTCAGTGACCTGAAAACATAACTGCCCTATAAAGCAGACATACTACTCTGGGAATTTGTCCAGAAAAATGAAATCACCCTATGAGAATATTTGCTAGCCCCAGGCTTATTGGAGCTCAAGTCCTAATAATTAAGATGTGGAAACAATGCAGAGATCTCAAAACTTAAGATGAAAGGAGACACACACACTGGGATACTACTCAGTCATAAAATGAATGACATTCAATATTTTACCAAAAAACAAAAAAGGGGGCCAGAAACCATTATATTTAGTAAAATAAATTAGTATTAAAAGCAAATATCATGTTTTCTTCATTTCTGTTCTTCATTTCTGCATTTCACTTTGTGGACAATCTCCCTTTCAGTGTACAGCTTTTAAACTAGGTATAATTCTATTGCCTATTTTTGTCTCATTGCATATTCTTATGGGTCTTTTCCAAAAAGCCAATATGTTGCAGTGCTTCCTCTATATTTTCTTCCAGTAATTTGATCATATCTGGTCGTGGATTTAGATCTTGATGCCTCATTTGATTTTTTGCATTAGGCAAAAGGTAACCTTTTTCATTTTTCAACATATGCAGATCCAATTTTCCTGGACCATTTGTTGAAGTGACTGTCCTTTCTCCAGGGATTGATGTCAGATAATTTACCGAAGACTGCTTGGCTGCAGATGCATATAATAATTTATGTGATTTCCACCCTGTCCCTTTGATCTGCATGGATTTTGTTGTGCAGGCGTTAGGGTGTTTTTTCTGTAACTCTTGTATTATATGTGCAATTTTTTTTGTCAAAATTGCTTAGGAATCTGGAGCCACTTATATTTTCATAAGAATTTTAAAATCATTTGTTGAAAAGCTGTAAGAAAGCCATAGGCATTTTGATTGAAATTGTTTTGTATCTAGAAATCTGTTTTGAAAGTATGAACATTATGATATTCATTCTTTCATGAAAAGCGAAGATTTCTCTATTTTTGTCTTTTTTTTTTAATGTTTTGCAATATCCATTGTAGAGATACTTGACATTCTTACCTGTATTTACTATAATGTATTCAAGGTTGGTTTTTTAAAAGTTTATTTTTATTGGAAAGATATCTATATAAAGAGAAGGAAGGGCAGAAAGATCTTCTTTCTGCTGTTTCATTCCCCAAGTGGTTGCAATGCCAAAGCTGAGTTGATCTAAAACCAGAGTTGGGATCCTTCTCCAGGTCTCCCATGTGGGTGCAGGGGTTCCATGGTTTTGGGTCATCCTCTACTGCTTTCCCAGGCTACAACAGACAGCTGGATGGGGAGTGGAGCAGCCAGGATACTAACTGGCACACGTATGGGGTCATGGTGCATGCAAGATAAACATTTAGCCTCTAGGCTATCGTAATGGACCATTGAGGGCATGTGTGTATGTTTTATTGCTGTTCTGAATGGTACTGAACATAAAATACCCTCCTCAGCTGGGTGTATTCTATGTATTCAAAGATTATTGATTTTTGTATGTGGATTTTATATCCCAGAATTTCTAATAATCTCTTAGTGGGTCTTTTGACTTCTTTATATATAGAATCATTTCATTTGCAAACAAGGATGATTTGATTTTATCATTTTCAATTTGTATCCATTTTATTTCTTTTTAATGCTTAAAAGCTCTGGCTAAAACTTCCGAAATTAAATTGAGTGTATTGAGTAGCAATGGTGAAAGCAGGGATCCTTTTCTGGTTTTGAATTTTAGTGGAAATGCTTCCACATATCCCCCCCTGAATACGATATAGGCTGTAAGTTTGTCATACATTGCCCTGCTTGTGTTGAGGAACGTTCATTCTATACAGTTTAAGATTTTTATCATGAAAGGGTGTTACATTTTATCACCTACTTTTTATGCCTCTTTTCAAATAAGTATGTAGTTTTTAATCTTCAGTTTTTTAATATGATATATAACATTTATTGTTTTGCTTATGCTGAACAATTCTGATTACCAGGGGTGAATCACACTTAGTCTTGGTGATCTCTCTGATGCATTGTTGGATTTTATTTATTTGGCATTACCTGTGTTCATTTTATGCCTTGATCTATAGTTATGCTTTTTGTTTTTGGTTTATTTATTTATTTATTTATTTTTTTTGGCTCCATCTTTTTCTAGTGTTGCTGGAGAAGGAGTTGTTGTAGAAGGAGTTAGGAGTTTTGAAGCATTCCCTTCCCTTCAGTTGTTTTAACAAATTAGAGAAGAATTGAAATTATTCTTTGAATGTTACGTACAAATTAACAGTGAAGCCACTTGATCCTGGTCTCTTTGATGGGAAGGTTTTCATTACTAATTGAATCTCCATCTTGGTAGTTGGTTTATTGAGTTTTGCTATGTCATCATGACTCAGTTCAAGTAGATTGTATATGTCTAGATATTTATCCATCTTTTCTATGTTTTCCAGTTTGTTGTCACATAGCTAATTGCAGTAATTCCTGATTCTTTGTATTTCTACAGTATTTGTTATATCCTTCTTTCTTCTCTGATTTTATTGTTTTGTATTTTTCTCTTTTTTCCCTAGTTGGGCTTATGTTGTATCAATTTTATTTAAAAAACATTTCACTGATTTTTGTTTCATTTTTATGTAAATTAAAAATTTATTAGAATTTAAATTATTCTTCCATCCTACATGAAACTTAGAGCCAGGAGCATATTCCAAAATCTCCCAATCGCTTGAGCTGTACTGTACTCATTCCCAGGTGCATTAACAGGGAACAGAGTTGGAAGAAAAGCAGCCAATATTTGAACCAGCAGCCATATGGGATACTGGCATAGTAGGTAATAACATTATCTGCTATGCTTTTTAATTCTGTCAGCCTGTATCATTTAGAGAATTTAGGCCATCATATCCAAGGTTATTATATGTAATGATTTGTTCCTACCATTTCTTCATTATATTCATACTATTTGCTCTGGATTCTCTGTGAATTTGCAAGAATTTCTGCATCCATGGTGTTTTGCAGCGGTGACTCTCATCCTCTATGTGTGTAGCACATCCTTAAACATTTCTAAGGTTTGAGAGCTAACCACAATTCTTTCAATTCTTGTCTGTTTTGCAAAATCTTTGTTTAACCCTTGTAAGTAAATGTGAGCTTTTCTGAGCACAGAATTCTGCACTGACCATTTCTTTAAGACTTGGAGAATATTCCTGCGTTCTCCCTTTGCCTGTAGAGATTCTGATGAGAAATCAGTGCTAGTTGATTTGGAGAATCTCGGAAAGAAATCTGACATTTCTGTAGTGCACATTTGAGAAGTTTTTGTGTGTGTGTTTGTTGCTTATGGTTTGCTGTTGAAAGTTTGACATATGTGGTGAGGATTGATTCTGATGAACTCTAGAATTCCTAACAATGTACTTGGATTTTCCATTTTTTTCCACCACGTTAGTGAGTTTTTTGCTGTCATTTCACTGAATTGACCTTCTAATGCATACTCTATTTGCATTCATTTTGGAACTGCTGCGGTATGTGTGGTTGGTTGGGAGATAGCATCCTATAAATCTCAAATGCTATTTTCATTTTTTTTCTGTTTCTGTCCGATACATCTTCAGAGTGTCTTCCAGTTTAGAAATGCTTTCTCCGTCATCGAGTCTGCTGTTGACACTTACCCCTGTGTTTTCTCTTTGACAGATTGAATTCATTTATTTTACGTCAATTATTTCAATAACTTAATCTCTTGACAAAATTCTTCAGCCATCCCATGTATGGATTTCTTCATTTCATGAATATGTCTCTGTGTTTTTGAGAAGCCTACAATCAGCTTTTCTAATTTTCAAACATTTCATCAATTTCGTTATGGTCACATTCTAATATTGAAACATTTTATTCCTTTTAAGAAAGCTCTTTTTATTATTTCTTGCAATGAAATGTTTATTTTTTAGGCATCTGTGGCAGTGCTTGTTTTTCTTCTGTGATGTCTTTAATCCTTAGCTATGCCTTTGTGCTTAGTGGAGTGTCTGTTCCTTCAGTGAGTATACACAGGCAGATTCTTGGTGGGAGCACTGAGCTGTGGTGAGTGCTGACGTTTTGGCCAAACATCTAGGGTAACATGGAAGTTGTCATCTCTGTTGTCAGCAAAGAGAAGGGCATGACCATGCCTGCTGACGTAATTATAACCTTATCTCTGTTGCAAGGTGATCAATGCCCAGGGAATAGCCCACTGTGGGTACAGCCCCTACAAGTGCAAATACGTGTACTGCATAAAGGATTTGTGAGGTTCTCCGTGTGAGCACACAACTCTGCAATGATCCAAAGTCAGTAAGGAAGATGGGTTGTTTTACTCCCATAAGATGCCCTGGTACAATAGTTTCTACAGTCTGTCTTGGAATCAAATGTTGCCCTCTTCATGCTAGTCACTAGGCATGCTTTTTGGAGGATGCATAGAAAGAAGTGTGTTCTCCTTCGGCTTACTGGGTGAGTATCCTTCATCCTCCTACTCCTCCATTCATGTTAGGACTCTGGACCAGACTCAAAGTCAGTGTGGTCCACAAGGTTCTCTTCAGGCAATTTCCACCAGTGACAAGTGATATTATTTCCCGCTGCCACCTCACTCTCAGGAGCTGGTATCTTCTCTAGCTCCCTTTAGGAGTTGCAGGTGGTGTTCATTCTTGCTCTTGCATGTTTATACTATATTTGCTGTGCCATGTTAACTTTCTTCCTTCTATAAAATTTCCTCTGCAAACTTCTAACTTTTCCCTTGGAATACAGCTCTGCCTTTTCTGTTATTTTCCCCTTGTAAAGACCAGAATGTCTTTTCCCTACTCAGCTAACTTGGAATCTTCCATCAATTGTATTCTAATGGCCTAGTAATTATAGACTATTGTGGGGTGCAGTTGATGGTAATTGGTTTATTTTGGTGAGTGCTGGTTTTGGGCAGTGTTTCCATAGCAGCTACTTTTCTCAGAATACAGTTTGGAGATTTGGGGCATATTATTGTTGTTAGGTTTTATTAATGCTTGCTCATATAATCAAGATCACTAGGTTAGTATGTTCTGGATAAGGTTGCACTTAAAATTTCACCAATAGATATTTCTGCTTTTTAAAATTTTCCCTTCAAGAAGTTCTCTGGAACTTCTCTTGATCAACAAAACTGTGGACTAGTATAACTGGAATGTAGTGTCAAACAAGACTTAAGACAAAGTTACTTTTTTTGATTCTTGGGATAACTCATTTAGTATTTAAGGTTTATGTATTAAGGTTTAGTATTATGTATTATGTATTAAGGTTTAGTATTAAGGTTTATTATAAAGGCAGAGTTTTATGGAGAAGGAGAGACAATGAGAAAGTATTTCCGTCCATTAGTTCACTTCCCAAAAAGCCACATCAGACAGGGCTGGATCAAGTGGAAGCCAGGAGCCTGGAACTCCATTTGGATCTCCCACATGTGTGTAACAGCTGAGTATTTGGGTCATCCTTGCTGTTTTTCTCAAGCTCATTAAGAGGGAGCTGGTTCAGAAGTGAAATATTCACTATTTGAACCATTGCTCAAATGGAATACCAGCATCACAGACTCTGGCTTAACCCTCTGTGTCAAAAGACCAACCCTAAAATTTACTTTTGAATCAAAAGTTGTTTTTATATTATTTTTAAAAAATTATCAAATATACAAATCATACATAGTTATGCTTTCTAATTGGCAGACAAATATTTAATTTACAAATTCCCAGAAAAAGACACAAGGCATGCAACATAAAATAAACCAATATTTTGTTAGTTGTGCCTTAATGCTAAGCTGTCTTACGCAAAATAACTTAATTTCTAATGAAATAACTCTTTACTGATTATATGTGGGTGGCACATATGGATTTTGTTCTAAAGAAGTATGAAGGAACAATCTGACAAAAATGACCTTGACCTAGTGAACAGGGTAACTGACAAAAGATTTATATTTCAAAATCAGAGAAAGAGCTTATAAGTGTAAGGTTTCTAAACTAAACATTCTAAGACTAGGTCAACTGTTGTTAGGCATCTGGATTCTGTATGGAGTGGTGTAAAAGAGGTGCCATGAGCCTAGGCATAAGGAAAAGACATAAGATTTAGCTTAGCTAAGAAAACACAAAGACCATCTTGATCGGTATGATTTTCAATGCATGGATTGTAGCAAATAAAACAGGACAAAATGAGCTTTGAAGATGTGAGAATTCTCTACTTATCAGTTATTTTCTGTGAATCTGCAACTATTCAAATGGAAAAAAAATGTTTATTTTCATTTACTTGAAAAAGTGAGACAGACACACTGTTACACACACACACACACACGCACGCACACACACACACACACACACACACACACACACACACACAGAGTGAGAAGAGAAAGAGATCTTCTGTGCACTCGTTTACTCCCAACATGCCCCTAATAGTCAACAGCAAACAGACTTAAGCCCGGATTCCACAGCTCCATCTGGGTCTCCCACTTGGGTGCAGGAGCACAAACTCTTGAGCCATCTTCAGCTGCCCCTCAAGATTGATTATGATAAAGTTGAAATAGAGTGTAGAGATGGGACTAGATCTGATACTGCAAAATGAGAGGTAGGCATCCCAAGGGGTGGCATAATCCAGTTGGCTACAAGGTTTGCACCCAGTTTTAATTACCGCAGTTTACAACTAAAGATCATAATAGTCATGTACTCACTTCCTGCTTCTTCCTGATCTTTGGTAATGAAAAATTCCATTTATTTCTAGAGAAAATTTTCTGAGTGATTGAGAATTCTATTACCATTCTAACAATAAGAAAAGGCCTAATCTGTAAATGCTGAGCCAATATATCCTGGTTCAGGATTAAAATGTTCAGGAAGATTAAATTAAAATATAACGTTATGGTAGTCGAGTTTTTGAAATCCATGTAGTTTTCCAGAGTACACTTTTTTCTTTGAACATTTTAAATGTTTTCTCATATGCATGGACTTCAATTTTTTTTTTTTACATCCAAATTTAGCTTTTAAGTTTATTTGTTCCACAAATGTTTTAAAGTCCTTCATACCTTCAAGAAAAAGTATTTGATGGCAAATGCAGTTCAGTTTACAGTTGAATTCATCATTACAATCTATTGGTTTAAATAAGTAAAATCAATTATTCCAACCAAAAAATGGATAAAGAAAAAAGTCTGGTTTGTGCCTATGAGGTGAACTACTGTGTTATTTGCTGTTCTCTTTCAGGACCGTGCACAAAATCTGAATGAACGCCGAACCACCACAACCACCCTCACTGTGGATGTATTGGATGGGGATGACTTGGGTCCCATGTTTCTTCCCTGCGTCCTTGTGCCAAACACTCGAGACTGTCGTCCTCTCACCTATCAAGCTGTCATTCCCGAGTTAAGAACCCCGGTAAGCATCCCCCTCACCTTTCCCCATGGTTTGTATTGCTTTAGTCTCAGCTACATTCCGCTCAAATGTTTTGCAGACATGTGAATTAATAATTATAAAATTGCCTATGCAGATGTTGAAAATGGTTATGCCTGACCTATAGTTTTCCACAACCCAAAGATGATGTGAAAGTTTTTGTTCACGATATATAATCATTTTCATGGTAGAGTGTATCATGATAAAATAAACACTTTGGTACAATTTTTTTCCACGAGAAACATCACAGTGGATTTCAGTTGTCAAAGTGTTGTGAGAATCCCCATTGAATAACTTCAGCATTTGCTTAAATACGCCATTAAACTTGCAGTACTAAGTACATTTACATCTGCAGGAAATGCTTTTGGCCCTAGAGCTCCACATTGGAGATCATGCTGAACTCTTTGGAGTAGGAGATAACGGGTCCTGAATATACACATCCAGCTCTTAAAGATAGATTCTGCAGAAGCAAAAGGTGATGAATGCATACACTCACCTCTGCATTTAAAAAAAAATGATGGCACTATAACTTCTTGTCAGTTACAGTTCATACCTTAGACCATTGGAGATGATAGATTTGAATACCTACAAACAAAGAATCCTAGGATAGACAAATATCCTGCTGAGGCTAACCTATCAAACTTTCAAAAAATGAAAAAATGTGTGTGTATGTGTGTGTGTTTATTCCATTTTAGAGAAGTCAGATTGCTAGGAGTCAACTGTTTTTGTTGTGCTCTGAAAAACATTCAGCTCTTTGTATCTTAAACATCCTCAAATAGCAGATGTTGTCAAAAGACATTGTTCTTTTGTATAAATTTGATAAACTTAGTCTGAAGAATCCTCTGTGTATTTGACATATTGAACACTAAATCATCAATGTCTTCCCATAAATGCAAACTATAGTCCATTTCATTCATTTAAAACATTCTTTCACTTTGTGAGAAGTTTCCTTATAATAGATATTATAAGGCTGAACACAACCTCTGTGTCTACTAATGTAAATGATTGCTGCTGTCAGGCCTGGTATGAACAAATTGGGGAAAACAAAAATGTGTGCATTAAATAAATACATACACTTCCAGGTAAGTGAATTTTTTCACAGATAAAAAAGGTAGTTACAGGTATTGGAGAAATATACATATATATTTATACATACATACGTGCATACATTCCACCTAACTTTGTACATCATGATAGTATTTTGTTTTTCTTGTTCTTAATTTTTAGGAATTTTCCAAATATTGCCTTGTTTCTTTTCCTCACACACTGCAGTTCTCACTAAGAATGAATGAATTAACCAACTTCAGTGGGATGTGAGGAGATTGTCTCTATGTTGTTGATGTGCTTTTTGACATGAGAACTCTCCCGAGTTTGTAACTTTTCTAAACATGTGTACCGTGCTTCCTGCAGCTGCCTAGTTTTGCTTTCTGATCCGTCTGAATGTGTCTGCATTGACTCTCGTGTTACTCTCCCTCACTGCTGTGACTTAAAGCTGGTCTTGTTTTATCCGCAAACCCACCATTCTGAAAAGGCACTTTGTGCCCTACAAAATGTTGCTCAAATTTCTTCATTACCCCGTCATTTCCCTTGTCAAAATATTGCAACTACAACCACACACTTCTCCCCTTTCAACCACCATCCTGTTAGGGTCCGTGTTACATGTTTTGTTTTGCCTTGTTTTGTTAGCAAAATCATGGTTTAAATTTTTTTCTATTTTAATATTTTATTAAAATGAAGAAACTTTGATGTTTTTCATCATATCCCCAAAAAGCCACAAACTTTTCATCATATCAATTCAAAGTAATCACGTCTGAACACTTTGCAGTATCGGCAGTTCTAGCTCACAAAACATTATAACTGAAAATCTGAGAGAATTATGTGAATGGAACTTCACATATAACCCTGACCTGTGAGAATCACTCTCTTTTCTACATTTTGTTTCATACGTTAAGATTTCATTTGTTGTTCAAGACTAATCTTGGTTTTCCTGAGAGTTCTCAAGATTAACACTTTTTCTGCTAATTTATTACCATAAATATTGATAACAATCTTGCATTTTAGACATTTTTCTGTCTCTTTTACAAGACTATAAGTTTTTCAGGTTCTCATTTGAAACCACAGAATATTGATCTGAATTATATCATCAATTAAAAATTTAACAGGCATGTACTGCACATTAAGACATTGGTTATAAATATAAATAAGCAAGGTCCTTGCCCTATTTGTTTCAATTACAGTGCATATATAACTCTGCATATGAAAATAGTATAATATATAGAGATAATTATTGCACTGAATAAATTAGCTATTATATGTAGATTTTGTATATAATATTAGTGTTCAGTTAAAAATATGATGGCAAGTATTACACTTGGTAATTATCCATTCAAGGATGATCTTTAGAGTCACATTTATCAGAGTCTTGATAAAGTAATCATATTTTCTAGTTTTTAGAGAATGCTTGTACATAATCCTTGTCCCTGAATGTTGCTCATGGTTGAGTTGCCCTTCCATGTTTTCCAAACATCATTTTTCTCCTCACTCCTTTGGTGAATTTCTTTCAACATCTTTCCTATGAAGTCCATTTTCAGTCAGCTTAGTTGGAAGTCAAAAGGGAAACAACTGACAGATCTAAAACTTTAGACAGCCTTTTGATGAGAAGATGGTCTATATGTCGAGACAAATGATAAAGAAGACATCTAGAGGCAGCATGTAATATTTATCGGTTTTCTTCACTCATACACACATTTTTACCAGAACCAGAACCAAATGCTCAAAAAAAAATCAGATTCAAATTCTATCCTTCTCAGAATGTATTAAATTTTGTGAAACATCTTGCAGAAAATTTACTGGTACAACTATTAGAGCTCATAAGGACATCATGTCTGATGTGAAACCCATGTTGTGTTGCTTTAATTACTGTAAGCCACAGTTTGAGTTTGCCATATGCAAAATAGCGAGTACTTCATATGTACATGATATGCATTCATATAATAAAAATGATAAAAATGATTTTGTAGCACATTTAGTCAGTTCCTAGCAAATAAAAGTGGTTTGACAATAGCAGTTATTATATTCCCAGTAGAGTTTTGCATATAGTTCAGTGTTTACTCAGAAACTCATCAGAAGAAGTATCTAAGTAAAATTGATAGCTAAGCATCGAAGTATCTGAAATTTAAGTATTAGTTGCAAAATTTGAGTTTTATTGGCCAAAACTCGGGTCATATATTCTGATTTCATCACTCTTGGCTAATTTACTATGATTTTTGACCCCTTAAAAAAATGCAACTCTTTTAATGAAGAAAGTGTTTTAGAGATTTTAAAAAACAACAGGCTTGTACCATTACCGCGTGTGAGAATATATTATGCAAAAAAATAGCACTTTGGGAGAGGTAGAACCTGATGCAAAATGCCAAAAGTAATGCTGTGAGTCAGAATTACGTTGATGAATTAAATTTTAAATGTCAGCCACAGTAACAGCTATCCTGATCTTTTCTTTTATTGAGAATTTAGAAACAGTGGATTTCAACGAAGTTCTTCTAATTGTCCCATAGAGCCTTGCATTTTGCAGAGTTGCGTAGGGCTTCTAGTCCAGATGAAAACAGGGATTCCATTCTCTATAGCTTGTAATTATTTTTCCTGCTACACTAATGTTTTCACTGCCTTATTATGAAAGAATTGGCTGCTAACTATATACTATACTTAAACACTTAAATTGCATGTATCTAAATCTGTTCTTTTGAAAAACGTTCATTTCTTTTGCTGATTTTTTTAAGGTTTTTTTTTTTTTTTTTTTTAACTGTGCCTGGGTTTCTAAAGCTCTGTTTAAATCCTGGATATTAGTCCCCTGTGCAAAAATGTTCTCCCATTTTGTTGGTTGCTTCTTCACTTTATTTCCTTTGCTGTACAGAAGCTTTTTAGTTTAATATGGTCCCATTTGTTCTTTTGCCTTTGTGCACTTGGCCTCTTTTCTAAGAAGTCTTTTCCCATTCCTATTTCTTGGAGAGTGTTTCCTATGCTTTCCTTTAATGGTGTGTTGGTCTCTGGGTGCAGCTTTGGTCCTTGATCCATTTAGAGCTGATTTTTGTATACTGTGACAGGTGTGGGTCTTGCTTCTTAATTCTGCAAGCTGCTATCCAGTTGTCCCAACAGCATTTGTTGAATACCAGGCTTTTTACCTGAATTGTTTTCGGTTTTCTTGTAAAAGATTAATTGGCTATACATGTGTGGGCTTCCTTCTGATGTTTCTGTTCTGTTTCATTGATCTTCTCTTTCTGTGCCAGTGCCAGACTATTTTTGATAACCACTGCTCTGTAGTATGTCTTGAGCTCTGGAATTCTGAATTTTCCAGCTTGGATTTTATTCATGATATCTTTAGGTAATTGTGGGCTCTTTTGACGGACTTTTGTGTCATCTTTTCTATTTCTGAGAACAATTTTGTTGGAATTTTGATTGGGATTGCATTGGATCTATATGCACAAAAGAAAGGAAAAACTGCATATAAGAAGAGGATCTGTAATTCTATATTTACAGCAGCATAATCTACAATAGCAAAGACATGGAAACAATCCAGATGCCCATCCAAAAAGGAGTGGTACATCTACTACATAGAATATCACACAGCTATTAAGAAGAATGAAATTACACCATTTAAGACCATTATGCTCAGTGAAATAAGTCAATCCCAAGAGAACAAATACCATATGTTCTCGCTAATATAAGGAAACGATCATGTAAATTGTAACTTCAATAACCTATTCCATACTGTTTTTTGGCTGCATCCCAGATGTTTTGATGTTTTCATTTCATTTTCATTCTTCCAAGTACTTTATTTTTCTTGACAAATTCATCACTGGCTCATGGATTACATGGTAGCATCATTTTACCTAAGAGACTTTTGTGTTTTCTTTTTGTCACTGTGTGTTGATTATTCAGTGGCATGTTTTTCAACTCCATGCTGCTGTAATTTTGTTGTTCTAATTCATACTGATTTTGGACCTTATTTCATGGCTTCTCATTTATGGTATAGTGATGGGGTAATAGAGACTACTATATCCAGATGTTGGAATACGATGCAATATGCAACCCTGCTTCCAAATCAAAGATTGACTCCCAATGAAACTGTTGGAAATGTGTAGACAGTGGGATGCTGGACTGTCTGACATTGTCTGTACCAGCAATGTCGGGACACACTTAAATAACAGATTGGAATCATGACTCCTTATGAAAGACTATCCTATTGTAATAACATGGGGGAAAAGCTCTCAGGGGGTGGGTTTTTTTGAGGGGCATGAGAGCGGAATCCCAGTCTCTTAAAATTGTACCAAAAATTTAAAAATTGAAAGTAAAAAACTAACAAAAAATTTCGTACAAACAAAATTACTGGATTTCATCAAAGTCAGGTATTAGATGTTCACTCTAGTCTCAAAGAATCTTTGGTAACTTACAGGATTCAGGAGATAAAAGTTGAGAATAGTCAACATAATTACGACTTTTAGAGAGATTGGGCTAAGATAATAGGCTTAGGATGTGAGATATTCTTCAGTGTTCTTTGAATCATGTGAAAGTCAAGAAACAAAGCATCTGATTGACTTAGCTTGAATTAAATGCCCTCTGACTAGAAGAGAGAGTCTCTGGTGATTGACTTTTTATGTTGGTTTGATTAAATCACTGAACCCAGAGATTTGGACAAAAATCTTTGGATATTGCAGAGATATTTATTTGCAATGGAACTTCCAGTGTACTTGAGTAGCACAGAGATGCTTTCTAATGTGGGTAAGCCACATCTAATCAGTGAAAAGATGTCAGAACCAACTGGATATTCTCTCCAAAAATAAATTCTGTGATCTGCCAGTGGGCTTGTATTTAAACTTTGATATCTATTTGTGTCTGCGTCTATACCCTCTGAATCTATCTTGTAGATTTTTAACTTGCCAAACATCTTACCATATATCTTAATATTAACTTTCCGTTTTTCATATGTACAAACCATGCACAAGTGGCACACACACTCACACACTTTGTTCTGTTTCTCTGGAGAATGCTAATGAATACAGGGACCTCAACGATTTTGTCTAACATAAGAAAAAGGTTGTTTCTCTAAAAACGGTTATACTTGAAATGGACTTAGAGAAATGGATAGCCCAGGTTTCTAAGGCAAATTCATAATCAAGGGAACAACATTTTTCTGGAGTTGCACTATAGTTAACTATTAAAAATGTCTTAACTAATCAGAATGGCACTGAAAAATAAACATCAGATCATGCAACTTCCATGCTTCAGTGCTGTGACAGCTTATCACTGGATAATCTCTGAGAGGCTCTCTGCACCATATGCACCAGGCAGTCTTAGCTCCAGGGATGTTCATTTTTCCTTCCTACCTGCTCCATGGTCTTTTTTTCCTTCCTTTATTCTGACACAGTGTTTGACCTGAGGTTGATTGTCCTGTTGTTTTCCTTCATCTGGAATGGTGTCTTCTGATATTTTCTGATGCTGACTCCTACACGTATTTAGGTTTCAGCTCAAAGATTAACTCTTCAAACCATCTCATTATTATCCAGCTCTCCACATGAGTTACATAGTAAATGACGTTATTTTATTTTCTGTGATTTAGTTTCTGTGATGAAGTTGTTACATGAAATTTTGTTTCATATTTACTTTTATGCTTGTCTACACACTCTGGAATACAAACAGTTTACAAGTAAATGTTTTTTATTTTGTGCTATCTTATCAATTGTATTCAGAATTTAGAAACTGTGCCTCAACTATGGAATATTCAGTAAACACACTTATTTGGATTGAATGTAGATGTCCTTATAAAAGCATATATTCTTTATTTTTTAAAATGCCTGCTTAGTTGACTTTGTCTTACTAAATATGTGTCATTTGTATTTTCTCATTCTGCATTAAGTATTTTAACAGAGAAACTGTTTTCTAAAAAATAATTATAAAATTTTTGAAAAATATGAAAATGCAAGGATATGGACTACTATGATTTGATACACATATAGATTGTATAATGTCCAATGAAGCTAATTTTATTTCCTCATTCATTTAGCATTCAATTATTATGAAAACCTCCAAAAGCTGAAGTTTTCAGGTTTTTATAATATAGATTTACATAGGACATTTGTGTTATATCAAGCATTTTCATCTGACACATTTCAATGTTGGAAAAGTCAAACTTATTTCATATTTCTTTTCTTTGTTTTTTTTCAATGAATAATTAAAGACCTGGTAATAATTGTACGAGTTTAACTCTTTCATCAGAAGTCACTTTGAAACCACCAGAAACAAATTTATGCAAACTATAAAATAGTGATAAATGTAACTTGTAAGCTTCATTTTTGAGACCATGAAATATGTAGCTTTTTATCTCACAAAAGCTGCTTCTCCTACTCTTCATTAAAAAAAAAAAGTGTACATACTGATGTATCTGAAAGAGTGACGGAGAAATTTAGACAGAGCAGGAAGACAGAGATTTCAATCTGTTGATTCACTCTCCAAACACAACAGTCCTGGCTGGGCAAGGTCAAAGCAAGGTACCCAGAGCTCCCATATGGGTGGTATGCAAACAAATACTTATTGTGTAACCTGCTACCTTCCTAGATGCATTAGCAGGACATTGGATTATAAGCATATCAGTCTGGATTTCAACTAGCACTCCAGTTTGGCATGCAGCATTGAAAAGTTGGCTTAATACTGGCCCAAGCAAAGTATTTTTAAATAAAATTTCATTATTCCTGTTCTGTTAACAGTTTCAAACAAATGTGACTTTCAGTCAGCTACTGGTTAGCTAACATCTGCTACTGATACATACGGGAAATGAATACACTGTGTAGGAAACAACATGTGTTACTGTTATCCACATTATGTTAGTTTGTGCTTCCTTCAAAACTAAGAGGAAATCTGAAATAGAATTCAGTCTGTCCATGCTGCTAGCTTTGTTTCCAGTAACCCTTTCTTCACATAGCAGTTACAGTGAGCTTTTAAATAGCACCTCCAGTGCCTTCATTGATAGCTAGAATAAAATCTGAGAACCCAAATATGATTTAGCAGGCTATGCATAATTTATTTCTATCTGCTCCTATAGAATCAGGATAGGTGTCTGCTCTTTGGCCCTTTCATGTTTGCTTCTAGGTCCAAGGTTTTGCTCATTGCTGCGCTATAAATATCTTCTTTCAGATCATATAGTGGTTGATACACTCTCATCCATCCAACCCAGATTTCATAAAACCACATCACATTTTCAGTTTTCTGACAACCCTTCTTGAAGGGTTACATTGTCTTTAAACAACAAGAGCAAATCCATACATATTAATATAGCAAAGTTTTGTTTGTTTTCAGTTGCTACAGAGAAATGAATATAATTAATAATAGCTCCGTTGCATTTTTAATAGGAGTTTTCTTAAAGCTTGCAACCAGATTGTGGCAATGTTGATATCGTTTAATATGAAACAGTGATACAAGCCTGAAAATATGTAAAGCAGTTATTTTAACCTTCATGTAATTGAAAAAATAACACACTATTTCATGTTATTAAAAGGGTAATTATGCTGGAAATTATAAACCTTTTCACAGATAATGTCAAAGAATCGTAGTAAACATCTTAAAGAATTCCAATCTCCTGTCATTTAAATCTTAGTGAATGATTGATCTTAAGATATCAAATGAAATAATTTTTAACTAATTAAAAATACACTGTTAGGGTAATATTTTCAGACAAGAGGAAAAAGAAATGTGAAATGATTTAAGCATGTCTCTGACAACAAATATTTCTTCAGTGTGATTTGAAGGTCATATAAAAGATAATTTATCAGCATGACACTCATGCATTGGATTCAAAAGCTAGTTAAAGCCCACTTTCAGAGTGCTTATCTCTGTCTGGTGTCTTTAATGAGAACTGTCAGAAGTGTTAAATAGCTTGGATTGAATATTTAAGTTGTCAATATTTTCTGTGTTCAGAAACACTATTATATACATTTTAATGGCAATATATGCCCTTATAGGCCACTCATGGATGGTTGGAGTTAAATATTCCAAGTTGCATGTCCTGCCAGTTCTCAAAGCCACATGTCTCTGAACATTTGTTGCTAGCTCTGGGAACGACATGTAGAAGGAACTCCTAATTCAATAACATTTCATCTGTTCTTACAACAAAGATAGAATCGAATGGAGGAAATAAGTTTTTTTAAAGCATGCAGTACAGTCTTAAAGTGCTTAAAAAGCACTTAGAAATGAACACATAACATTTATCCAAAGGAGGTCAGAGGAGACCACTATTCGAATGTCCACTATATATTAGGAGATAATTGTGTAAATCAACTTACCTTTAAAAAGTGGTGATTTGTGTTAGTATGATCAGGACACTATTAAAAAGTTCCATAAATCTAGAGGTCTATGAAGAATAGATTTTTATATTTCACAGTTCTGGTGGCTGAGAAATCTTTCCAAGTGCCAGAGGATTCAATGATGGGCTGTGGTAGAGGAGTCCTATTTAGCCTTCATATTTTTAAGGAGACTAGTCCTGATCCATGAGACCTATGCTCTCAAGGAATCTTCCAGTCTTGGAGATGTCTCAACTCCTTATATCACTATCTTCATGCTTAGCATTTCAACATAGGAATTATGAGGGATTACGTTAAGATCATAACTAAATTTGAATTCAAAACCTAAAAGAAGACAACTGAATGTGCCTCACAATAGTGCTGTATATGCTATGTTCTCTGTGTACAGAGGATTCAACACTGGGTATCGACCTGATTTTACTATCTCCAAGTAAACCTATCTCAAGTATCACCTCATTTATCTGAACAGGTTTCAATATACATCTTGAATTGGCATACCACAATCACATTTTGAAAAACTATATTAATATTGGTAAATTGGGAGAAATACTTATGGTGCTTTTCTGACATTAGTTCACTCTCAATTGCCAACAATGGCTACAGGTAGGCCATACCAATGCCAGGAAGCCATACTTTGAGCCATGTCTCCCACATGGTTTTCTGGGACCCAATACTCGGGACTTCAATGTTGCCTTCAAAGTTGTACATGAAAAGGAAACTGAAATCAGGAATAGAGCCAAATTTTGCACTGAAGACCTCCAGTATAAGGTGTGGGGTGCTAAACACTGTCAAATGCATGTTCCTATTTATTGGTATTTTTAATGTGTCCAAGGTTCTAGAAATACTGAACTAATGAACCTATTAGAAGCTGTGTGCAATCCCTGATGAACTGTGAATACCTGTGAATATGAGTGTATATGTCTGTGGTTTTTCTTTCTTTCAAGTAAGCATCTTTTATTTTTACCAAGTCATGTGCTCAAACCATCATTTATACTGGCTGATTTTTGATCAGCTTGTTTTTATTTAGTACCTTGTTAGCTCTTTGCCATCTTGTTGATGAGTACTTAAATTAGTAATCTGCATACATTTTCTTGAGCCCAAAATGTAGTTTCTAGGCTTTACTGAAAAGGTTTTCAAAAGATCAGTTTCAACTTCTTCATTTTTCATAACAGATACTATCAGTAACTATTACATCCTGGTATAATTCAATTTATTTTGATTGAGGTAACATTTTTCTTTCTCTCCCCCTCCTTCCATCCCTCCCTCCTTCCCATTACTCCCTTCCCAATTCTCTCTGCCTCTTTCTCTCTCCCATCCTGCCTCCCTCTCTCCCTTTTCCATCTTTCCGTCCCTCTCCCCTGTCCCTCCCTCTTTCCTCCCTCAACAACTTCTCCTTTGCCTCGTGTTCTTACCTTACCCCTCTCCCCTTCTCCCTATCTCTGCTTATGTGTGTATTGAGTACCTATATTTTTGTTTCAAGACAAATGAACCATTTAAAAATAATTTGATAACATGAATATTTAATTTCATACCTTACATGCCAATGATACTTTTCAGTTTAAAGCATTTCATCCAATCCCTTAAGTCCATGTTTATCAAGATTATATGATGCATATGACTGTGGTAAGGATGTCAGTAAACTTACCTAGAACTAAACCCCACATTTATATACATTTGAAACTGGCATTCTGATAGTATGTCTGTTAATGAAACTAATAACACAGGGTTTAGTGTATAAATCTTATACTTACATGAATACTTAAGAGAAAATGGCTGCAAATGTCTTTTCTTGCCCCCCCCCCCAGGTCCTTAAAGGATCCTGTAATGGATAATCTCAGAAAGATAGGCAAAAAAAAATTTTGTTAAAGCAAAGTTAAAATTATGCCTTTAGGCATATAGGATTCTAGACATTAACAGCAGTCCCTCACAGGATAATATGCTCAGATATACAATGCACAACCCTACAAACTTAAAAAAAAAAGAAAATTGAATAATGGATTTCAGTTATTTAAGAAAATGGCCTTTTTAAAGATGCATTCTACACCATAAAAGCTCTAGTATCACTAAAATCACTTCATGTACTACAAAGGAAGCAAAGCAGTAAAATGATAGTGTTGCCATATGCCATAAAAATCTGTCATGAATCACCACATAGAAACATAGTTGTTGTTTTAAATGTCAAATGCATGCTTTAGTGAAAATTTTCTAAGCTGGTGTTCTACTTTATGCATTCATGTGTGTTCCATCTCTTAAAAGTTGAAAAAGGCTTTTGAGAAGTCAGTAGCTTTAACCAAACTGTAAATCATTGAAAATGTACAACAGAAAAAGATTTAGGAGTATTAGAGGGCTTGAGCATACATCTTATCAAATATTTAATCTATAACATATTGATCTGTGTCAGACCTTATGCTATTGGTTTACTTTTCAACTTCTTATCTAAAGCCTAAAAGAAGATGAAAGGATAACTGACAGTGTATTAAGAATAAAGAATAAAAAATATAGCACCTGGTATAAGTTCACATCCAAAATATAAAACAGAATCAAGCTTTTCAGACAAGTAAAAGTACGGATTTCTGTTGCAAAATACTCGGATAACTCTAGGTTTTGTTCTATTTTTTTCCCCCATCACTGCTAAATGAGTCCACAGGTGTTACTGAAATTCAATATGAATTATTCTTGAAAGGTACAATGTTATTTTTGTTATTGCTTATATCTTTATTTTTGAAAAAATGAGATTTGGAAATCAAAGGGCATTTTCATTGTAGATGATTCACTTCTGAAATGAATTCAAAATGGATAGAAAAGGTCCAAATAAATAGTTCTCAATAAATATTTGTTGAATACAATTGGTTGAAGATGTTTATTTTTTAACTCTTATTGAAATTTTTGTTGTAAGTAACGTTTTCCATTCAAAGCTTTCATAAGAAACAATAATACCTTATTTGGATTATTTTTTGAGCAGCATAAACATATCACCATATCCATATTTGAATCTTTGCAGGCTAAAATATTGTGGTAAAGAGTGTTGAATTATTTCATAAAGTGAAAACCATGTCAATTGGGTTTCTATTAATGGCACATCTGTACATCGTTGAATTCTAATTGTGGACAACTAAAGCATAATAGCAGCTCTCTAGGGTCAGAAAAGCTAGCCAACAAAACAGTCTGTACTACATAATTTAAAGGATAATATTTCCTGTAAAGGGCCAACATTTACTTCAGACCCTATTGAAATTTAAATGACTTGAGTACCAAAGAACTGTCTCTGAGGTGAGGGGATTAATTCTTCAGATAAACTTCTTTACATGCATGTTTAGATCCTTATAATATCACATTATAAATGTATGTTCAATGTGTTGAAGAGTAATTTTCAAATGATGTCACACAACATCTAGTCCTAAAAACAATGAATTGAATGCAAATACTTAGTTATAGAAAGAGGTGAAATATTCTATAAGAAAATACAATTAAAATAAGAAATCAGCTTTTAAAAATATCTGCAAATATTCTTTAATTTCAAAAGAAAAAATAATGAGCATCCACATACACACCCAATTCTATATCATAAAATCTTAATTTCAATTTTGTCGTATCTTTATTCATCTTTCCAACTGTCCTGAATTCTGAAGCATCAATTCAATCTTATCAATTACTATATTTCCTATCATTCAAAATTGTGAAATTCATTGAAAATACTAAGTTAACTTGCTTTGCTATTATACCAGAGTAAATCAAATAGATTGTTGTCCTTTTCCTGCCTTGTTTTTTTCACCAGTAATTATGAAAAAGTTCTAATATAGGCTTAGTATTATTAATACAATAATCTGAAATCTATTGTTCAGTACTTCTGAGTGCCAACTTGATGCCACAGGAGGAAAATCACATACTTGACCCTACATGATAAACTGAGTCAAAATACCGACGCACTTCAAGTATTGTACAATATTACCTCGGGCTTTATATGAATGACAAATAGAAATAAATGAAACTTTATGTTTGTGTCCCTTGCCTTAGATATCTCCATCCAATATTAGTTGAAGCCAAGGATATATTTCTTTATGTAATTAATTTCAACTCCAATGTAGGGAACATTGGCAAAATAAAACATGTGTCAGACATTATTTTTACTAATGTTTACATTTTTAGAGTTAGAAAATCACCTGCTTTTGTTTTAATCAAAAGTAGTTTGATTTCTTTATATTTAGTGTAACATGGTGAATATATTAATATTCAGTTAAACATAATGCTTTAGCAAATAATGTGTCTGGCATGATTGCTTTTATACTTTTCAAGAAAATTAGCAAAAATTAAGGAATAGAATGATTACTTAATTCAAAATGATGCTGTCCAACAACAGGTAAGAACAATCCTCTCAGGAGATCAATAGAGTTGAGGATTTTGAAAGCACAAATGTATAGATCATTTTAAATGATGGCATATATGAGTGTTGATCATTAAAATTCAAAGTAAAGACAACAGGTTCTGATATTTAAAAAAAAATGAACAGAGAAAGGGATTATTGTAGATCATACATTCCAACATTTCACAATAATAGAAATATATTGCAGATCAAGGGTCAAGGGAAGAGACCATAGATCCCAAAGTTTAGGTCATGGTAAAAACAGTAGGACCTTTATAGAGCAAGCAATTTAAAGCACAGACTTGACAGTTGTCTTTTGCAATAAAAATTCCCAGTTGTGGTTAGGGGCATAGCTTATGAAAAGTTCTTTCATTGCATGTCAGTTACACAAAAGTCTAGAAACTTTTCGACTCTCTCTCAAAAGCATCATATATCCACTGAAGCTTTACCAGTTTTCATTTATTCTTAAAGTGCAGAACTGTAAGAAGGACGTGAACATCAGTGAGATCCTAAAACCTACAGCTCTGCAGGTAACCCTTATTGTTTTGAATTAGTTACCTATTGTCTGTATTCTCTTGTAACTGAAGGCAATGGAATGAGAAATTTGAACATTCTTCCTTCTTGGATATGTAGAATGTGATGACTTGGCTGAAAATCAACAATGATCTTACATTGATATTTTCATGATGTATATTTTTAAGCCACATTAAAGCAAGTTTTGGTGCACACGTGATTTCCAGGAAAGTTTTAAAGCACCAGAGTGATTTTATGCTATATTCATTCTTGTCCCTCCCTTCTCTGATATATCAGGTATCTACTGCATATAGTCAACTAATAAGTGTTTTAAATGAGTCACTGTGAACAAGTGAGGCATAAAATGGGTAAAATTGTAAGGATGTGAGTTCCAGCTACTTAATTTTCATATATCTGAGACTGATTTAAGAAGAGTAAAGATTTTAAGAAACCATTGCCATTTATCTGGGAGAAATGAGTTGCATTTGACAGGGCAATCAGTAGCACTTACCCCTTAAAAAAATGTGTTATACCAGGAAGTACTTACTAGGAATGAGTGTTGTCTTCTGTTATATTTATAGGCAAATGGAATATTGCTAGAAAATAAATTAGTTTTCTAATTACCTAACATTGAGGCACTCATGTACTTTGCTGTAGAGTTTTATACAATCAATAGCAGATTTTGGAGATGTAAGATTTTGAAGTATTAACATATAGCACAATATCTACTTACTTTTTTGGAAAAGATCCAAGACGCCTTAAAGTTACATGTTTTTTAAAAGTTGAACTTCAGTGCACCAATCTAATTCTTTTATGTGAGTAAGGAACTTGAAATTGAAATGACATGATAATGTCTACACAAAATCTACCTTACACTAATATGTTCATTTATCTAAATATTTTTGGTTTTGATATATATAAATAATTTATATATTTAATATTTTGTTCTCTACTGATTGTCAATGACAAAATGACAACAGGTACAAATAAAAGAAGGTGGGCATATAAACAAGTCTATAATTGCATCTTACAGTATGTGCAATATATAATGTATGCATCTCAAGATATAACCCATACATGCAGAGAACTAAGGAAGATGTAGGCTGAAGTACATCTTGAACTACAAATCATGGAAGTTTTATGGAGGTAGGAAAACACAGGCAATGAAAATACAATAAATGTAGGAAAGGTACATAGATGGAAATGAGTTCATTTCAAAAATTGCATACAAAGCATATTTCCATGTGTTCGAGCCTATAAAGATATTACAAATCACTGTGATGCTCATGGTCCAAATGCACTAGACGAAGTGATACCCACTCCCTATCATGTCAGTACTTTTTGCTTTTAAGATTTATTGATTTTTATTGGAATGCCAGATATACAGAGAGGGGCAGCAGAAAGAGAGGAAGATCTGTCTCCTGATTCACTCCCCAAGTGGGCACAATGGCCAGAGCTGAGCCAATGTGAGGCCAAGAGCCAGGAGCTTCTTCTAGGTCTCCCACACAAGGGTAGGGTGCCCAGACTTTGGGACGTGCTGGACTGCTTTCCCAGGCCACAAGCAGCGAGCTGGATGGGAGGTAGGGCTCCCGGGATTAGAACCGGTGCCCATATAGCACCCTGTAGGTTGCAAGGCCAGGACTTTAGTCACTAGGCTAGCACATTGGGCCTCCAGTAGTACTTCTTTATGAGTCTGAAATATGCTCCTCAATTAGATGAAACAATCCCAGCCTACTTTTTCCTCATCTCTAAGAATCATAATATTTACATCTACTACCTTATATAAGATAATGAAATATGAGGAATAAGGAAAAAATGTATTCTTTCCTCATCTAAATTTGAAGGATTTTAACTATTCACCACAGTACAGGTATTAAGACTATAAATTTAAAGGATTTTAGAGCTTCATGGCAATGAGATTTCAACAAATGAAATGAATCTAAATTCTTGAGACCAAGGCAGAATTCATTAACTCTACAACTCCTAAAAATCATCCTATCATTGACTACAATTTAATGAATTTAGGTGAGGCTCTCCTTGTCATGCGACATTGAAAAAGGAAAGCGATAGGTTTCTTAGTGCTGTAGTAGAAATGAGTGAATTAATAGATAGGCTATTTGTATCAAGAACACACACCTAAGGAGTTCATGGTCATTTCATTATTTTAAATGTGTGTGTTTCTTATTACACATTTGTTGCCAGTGCCTGTTTTCTTCTGAAGGTTAATTTCTGCCTTTATAGCCAACTGTGTCCAGTTGGATGTCTAATGAACATAACAAATTAAATGTGTCCATTGTTCTCTACTTCTCAAATTCAAATCTTGAACCATACTATCTTGAATTTCCATAAATTCCACTCACTACACAACCTTTCATGAAATCTGTCCAACTATTTCCCCAAACTACCCTCTTGAACCACTGTCAACTAATTTGAACTGTTTCCTCTGAGTCGTACCCAGTGGCATTTCAGGCCATATAACAGAACTCCCTATGTCTTCTGTTGGCTTGCTTATTTTGTTCTCAGATATCAATGTCGTCCTGTTAAAAATGTAGTCCAGCTTTTCATCACAGATAAAATTTTTCCAGTGATTCCACAATTCATTAAAGGAGTGACTATGATTTTAAAATGATTAGATTTTCCTTATTTGTGACTTCAACAGTAACTCATAGAATCTGGTCAAATAATTGTAATAAGAAAAGATACATTGCTGTTTCTATAATGAAATCTTTGCTCCCTCTCAAAGTGTTGAAGAATGTATAGTACCGTAGGTAAAACTTGAATCTCAAGAGCGTCTTCCTAGGGTGTAAAATATGTATGTTACCCAGTATTTCCTGAGTATCTGAAATTTCAACCATGTTCCCTCATTTTTATTTGCCAAATTGATGATTCTTTGCTCAAGGTATCTCCCATATCTTTGCTGGATAATGTCCTATCATTTTGTCACTGCAATGGATTTATCATCATTTATCCAGGCTCAAGAGTTGTAGTTCTACTTTTCAAGCCATCACTGTTTTAATATATGCCAAATGACAACTAAAGCAATATTACAAATTTGTTGATTCATGAAAGCTGTTTGAATGTCCGTCAACATATGCTAATTTATATTGTGACAATGAGATGTCATACACTTCAATGTCCCAGATGCTAATTGTGTGTTATCGTGATCTGTAGCCACTATGCTGTGAGAACGCAGGACTTTCTTTTTTCGTTTAAGTGTATCTTAATACCTGCTTAAGTAACCTGTCTCCATTCCTCCTTGCCAATCTCCCAGCATCTGGTAAGCACCATTACCCTTTCAAGTGTTTTTACATTTTTATATTACATAGATAAGAAATTTCAGTCTTTTTTTTCTAACTTTTTTTCACTTTTATATAATTTTTTATGTTTGTGTTCTTCATTCATTTTTATCTTATTGTACACAACTTTCACTTACTAAATTTAATCCCAGCTACATGAATAGGATGCTATTCATTATTTAATTCTCAGTAAATTCATTGTTGATATATAAAAATGTGAACTGAATATATGATGATTTTGAATATTGCGACTTAATCAGCTCTAGTAATATTTGTGTGAAGTCTTTGTTTTCTATCACATAGAATCATTATTTTGTTTTGAATCACATAATCCATAAATATAGATAAAATTTGACTCCTTCCCTTCTTGTATGGCTTTTTCCCTCTCATGGCTTACTTTTCTGGCTGACTTTGGCACCTTGTTAAATAGGCCTGGGCATTTCTATCTTATTCCAGATCTTAGAAGTTTTGTATATTTCCCAGTTGTAACATACTGACAGCATCTCTCTCATGAATAACTATTATTTTGTTGAGGTACTTTGCTCATATATCTAACATGTGGGTTTTTAATCATGAAAAGATGACTTTTTGTCCAATGCTATTTCTGTTTTTGTTGAAATGATTATATGCTATCTGGACTTCCATACGTTTGTGTGATATGCTATACTTACTAACTTGTGCATCTTGAATCAGTTTGATTCCTAGGGTAAATTCTAGCTGATCATTGCCAAAAACATCTTTTTAATGCATGGTAATATTTAACTCACTAGTATTATGTTGAGAGTTTTCCAAATAAGCTGTCAGATACTGTGCTAGAATTTGTATTTTTTTTTTCTGGTCTGTCATCTGATAGTCTTAGAAAGAAATTGGAAAAACCTCCTGTCTGTCCAACTTGGGGAGTAGTTTGGAAACTTTGAAAGTGATTTATGCTAACTCTCCTAAAGTGTTTGGTGGAATTTAGCCATAAAACTATTTTGTCCACAGCTTTATTTCTCAGGGGACTTTTATTGCTATTTTATTGCTGTTCTATTCAGGTTTTCTATGACTTTGTATTTCAATTTTGCTAGACTGTGTGCAGTAATTATTCATTGCTTTAGGTTTCACAATGTGTTCCACAATATATACATCGCTTCGATGTCCATTGAGGTGTCTTCTTTATGTGTATCATTTTATTTATTTGGGCCTGTTCTCTTTTTTCTTAGTGTAGCTAAAGATGTGTGTTGATTTTATTTTCCTTTTCAAAAATAACAATTTTTGTTTCATTAATCTTTTGTATATTCTGTTTTGTCTACTGATTTTCAGGTCTTGTTTTTTTTTCTCTTTCTCCTAATTTTCTATTGGTTTGTTCTTGCCTTTTCAAGTTTCTTGAGATACTTGTTTATGTGACATATTTGAAATCATTTTCTGGTGTAAATGCTTACTGCTATAAACACGTCTTTTAAAGATTATTTATTTGAAAGTCCAAATTATATTGGTGGAGTGAAAGAGCCATCTAGTTTCAATCTGCTTGTTCACTTCCCATATGACTGCAACTGGAGTCATATGGGAAAACCTGGAGCTTCTTCTAGGTATCCCAGGTGGGTAGCAAGAACTCAAGCAGTTTGATCAACTTCTGCTGTATTTCCTTGCCACAAGCAGAGAACTGGATTAGGAATCAAAATTGGAGAGGCCAGGACAAGAACCTGAAGACTTGTCTCCATCCAGCTCTCTGCTTATGACTTGGCAAGGCAGCACATGTTGGCTGATGTCCTTGATCCCCTGCACCAATGTGTGAGACTTGAAGGAGGCTCTGGTTTCCTGTGTGCACAGCCCTGCATCTGCAGACATCTGGGCAGTGACCCAGTAAATGGAAGATCTCTATCTTCCTTTCTCTCTGTGAATCTTCCTTTCAAGTAAAAATAAATGATATTTGTTAAGAGCCTTCTTTGGTTAAATCCATTTTAAGATGAGTGTTTGCTTGTTTTTGTTTTATCTTACAGAATTCTAGTTCCAATTTTTTTCATGATATTTTCAAGTATTAGGTCATTGAATTGAATATTTTATGTGCTTTATTATGTTTTTAAACTAACAAAACTGGAAGATTTGTTCATTTATTAATTTGCCATAAAATTTACAATTTTCCTTTGTACTTTTTAATTCTTGTTTTGTTGCAGTCTGTGTCTCAGAGAAACATCCTTGTTTTCCAAGTATTCTGTTTTGCACCTGTTGAGTGTATTTTCTTAGCTACTTAGTTCTTTATTTTGAATTTCCTGTTTGATTCACTTTCATTCTCTCATTTACTTGCTGCATTTCTCATATTATGAATTATTTCTTGATTTTTTTGGTTGTCTATATCTTCTGTCACATGAGTTTACTTAATCATTCCTTCTATTCTTAAAAAGATTTAAAATGTGTTTATGCGAAAGGCATAGATTTAGGCAGAGATTGGGAGAAATCTTCCATGTACTGGTTTGCTTTTCAAATGGCCATAATTGTAGGAGCTGCACTATTTCAAAGCTTGGAACCAAGAGTTTCTTCTGGGTCTCCCAAAGCAGCCATCTGCTGCTGATTTCCTACATATATTACCAAGGAGCTGTGTAGGACATTTGAATCAACATCCATATGTGTTTCCAGTGTAGCAGGGATTTGAATAAAGCTGATGCTACGGGCAACAGCTTTATTTGCTACATCACAGCCTCAGCCTATTCTTTATAAAGTTTTTATCAGCAATTTCATCAGGATTCTTTTCTTGAGGATCTATGGCTAGGGACTTACTGTGTATATTCAGAGTATTTATGATTTCCTCCTTTTTCTTATTCCTTGGCCCTTGATTTATATTTGGGCATTTGGTGGATTAGTTGCCTGTATTACCATTTATAATTGTCTTTTTGGCGAAAGATCTTTCTCCTGAAGGTCTGTTTTCATGTTTTAACTTATTAATTACTGTTGGTTTTCCATTTTGGTACAATAGTGTACTGCCACTCTAGCTTCTTCATGTCTGAATCCAAATACTGCCTAGGTGTAGGAAATTCTATATGCCAGATAGATTTAGCACAGCCAGAAGTGTGAATGAGGAACACTTGTCAGGGATAAACATTCTGTGGCTCATTCAAGATGGGAGACGACTATGAGGGATGTGGAGCAGGGTGGAAGTTTCCCCATTCACTGATGGAGTGGACTTTTCTGTTTGTGAATGTCTGTGGTAATACAGGAAAAGAATGCTTGTTTTGTTCCTAGTACCCACAAAATAAGCACTACTGATGGAAATGATCTGGTCGGCATTAATGTTACTGGCCCAGATCCTAGTCCTGCTTAGTTAAGCAATGCTGAGAGAATTCTGGTTATTGTAGGAATGTATGGTACCAGAGTATGAAGCGTCTTGTATGGGTCCCCAGATGCTGTAGTGGTGAACATCACTGACTGTGGGACCAGTGGGAAACATGGTCTCAGGCCCTCCAATGCAACACATCAACAGCATCTGGTAAAGGCATTGGTGGGGAGGGCAGCATGTACTCTGGGCAAGCTCCCTCTCAATTGCATTGCTGGGATATGCTCAAGGCAACTGCACTTGATTTTCAGATTGCATTTCGTATAGCATTCTACAGAATGCTTAATTGAAAATAACCTTTAAATGATTGTTAACAAAGATTGCCCTTTGTTCATCAAAACATTTTCCCAATTCATTTTCTTATCCATTGTCACCAGATTACCATGTTTTGTAGAAATAATTTCATTCTCAGCACTTTCAGAGAATTTATTTAGACCATAAGTAACCACATATATAAAATACAGAAATAACATTTTGCATTGTTATTGACTAGTATGCATCCTGAATGATTGGAGAGCTGAGCAATTTAATCACTAGCAACAAAATTGAATCTGAATGAGCCATAAATAGAAAGTAAATCTGTTCATAGGTGTAAACAAAATTAAAGTCATATCATCAATGCCCCTGGTGTGTTAAGAGACATGGCTACCAGCAGACAGAGTTTTAAATGATGATTCATCTTGTTTTGTTGCTGAGTAGGTGGCCCAATACCACATTTTCCTCTTATATGGGAATAAAATAATTAACTACTCTTGTGGTAGATTTTTTACTACAGCAAGAGATGTTATTTCTATTAGCCTGTGCTTCCAGAATATTGTAATATAAAGATGTGTGAGAAACATGTTTATTTTTATTTTTCATGTTTCACCTCCTTTAATTTTTTTTATTTGAAAGGCAGCATTACATGGAGAGAGCAATTTCTCTATATGCTGATGTTATAAACATTGATCATACCCAGTAATTAAGGACTTCCTACCTCCTTTGATTTCCAAATTAAATGTTGTATCCCAAGTTGGTTTCTGATTTCACTTATGCAGTGAATATGCTCATTAATCACAATTAACATTCCATTTGTAAACACTTTGTTCAGTTTAGTGCATATGCCTAAAAACAATTCCTATTGCCAACTATTCACGAAGTAGTTTGTTGTTGAGTTAAAGAATATTACAGGATAAAGACAGACAAGAAGACCCTTATACAGCATGTTTTATAAAATAATGTTAACATGCTAATATTTTTAAAGATTCATTTATTTGTTTGAAAGGCAGAGTTAGAAGGAAAGCGGGGAGAGAGAGGAAGAGAGAGATTATATCTTCTTCTGATGAGCACAATGCCAGGCTGAAACCAAGAGCTAAGAGCTTCATCTAAGTCTTAGTCATCTGTTGCTGTTCTCCCAGGCACAAGAGCAGGGAGCTTAATTAGAAGGTAGGACTGACTTCAACCAGAACCCAATGGGACCATCATAGAAGGTTTCTCTACCCAGTATACCACAATACTGGCCCATGTTATTAATATTTTTATGACAGAATCAGCACAATGTCTAGAGATCCTTTAAAACAAAGAACAGTGAAAACAGTAAGAGGAATTATGTGGAAGAAAGCAAACGGTTTTAGAATTTTTCCCCAAATCTATGCTACCTTATTTCAAAGACCACCTTAGGATACTCAGAAAATAATTAGACAATTAAGGTAGTGTTTGACATGAGATACAATGGTGGCCCAAAATCCAAATCTACTTAGTAAACAGTAATGAAAGATGTACTGGAGTCTGGTGATATTTTCATTGCTATGACAAATGTGACGATAGAGTTAAAAATCTTCTGACTCATTTTAATAACAATCTAGTAAGGCCCAGGAAAATGGCTATCCAATTAAGTACTTCATTGCATTACCAGCAGATATAATGTGTTAAGAAAAATTTCAGGTAATTCAAATGAACAGTTCTAAGATAAATGTGCCATACTTTAATTCAGCTGACATATTTTTAAATGATGGTCATGATAAAAGTTATTCTTTATCATACATGTGTTTAAAATGCTGAGTAGCATTTTGAATTTTTAAATATTTTATGGGCCATTTTCAGTAAGATGAAATGGGTCTGTGAAAATAGCTGCTTGCAGGTTTATTGCCATTAAAAAAGATAACAATATTTTAGGTAACACCATAATTGAAAGAAAATTGCAGGAAAGAAAAAAATCACAATAGATTGCTTTTGTGAAGGAAAATGAAATGTCAAAAGAAACTTTTTATGATTTCTAATCACAATCAAATTTTAATATGGAATTTTCAAATTGAATCCCTCAGTTTTCTTGAATTGCATAGGACATTATACCTCATGTCAGGTGAAGAATCATGTTTCATAATGTGTATCATTTGATTTTCAACAAACATTCTGTGAGAGAAATTTCTGAAAAAGTTGTCAAGTATAGCAAAAAGAAATTTAAAAACACTATGATCCAATATCTATGCAATTCCTTCTTCATCTTATTTTTATACTTTTAACTGCTTTGGATATCATTGCTAGAATAAATGTTTTCTTTACATTGATTTGCTAAACTGCATTATTCTGACAAAGCTGGTTTATAAACCTCACCAATTATCCATTTGAGGAAAAGGTTTGGTTGCTTTTGTTCAGTAGGAAATAAGTTCTTTTTGCCATTGCTTAAAAACATATGCTCAGTTGTTTTCTTTCTGTTTCAACTTTATTCTCATTTGAACAAAACCCTTCGTTGGAATTTGAACATATGCCATCTGACAAGTTGAACCAATTGCATGTATGTCTTACATATACTCCAAATTAAATTTCCGGTTGCTCACTTTTCGTGATTATACTGTGAAAATGTTGGTTAAAATGCTACATAAGAAAAAAAAAACGTGACAGATATTCAGATATATTGTAGGCTATGTTTTTATTGTGGACCATTTTAAAAATTTCATATAAAGGGAGTAAATGTCATGCATTTCATGTATACAGCTTTAGGAACAGAGTGATACATCCCTTTTTATCTCTCCCCCAACTCAGTGGTACCCTCTTTCTTCCTTCCTTCATTTTCTTTTAGTTTGTGCAATGGCATACTTTCAATTAACTTTATAATCTCAAGATTAGACCTCACTAATAAGCCACAGGTTTTAGGTAGAAAAGCCACTGTTCCTTAAGGATGTAGAAAAAGGCTGTATCAATAATCAAATCTCGAATTGCCAGCTCCAGGTTTGAACGGTCCTTGAAAAGCAGAGCACGGCAGGTGCTTTATTTTAATCAAGGCAGATGAAAGAAGAAGGCTTCACATATGCAAGTTACATAAGGAAATAGTCTTACAGAATAAGTTATATATATGTTCTCCTAGTGTTTTTGGAAAATAATGCTAACCAAGTAATATGTTGAATTAAGAAAGGCTTCTTTGAGCACTGATTAAAATTAGTTATTGAACACCAGTTTTTCCTCTTTGGGGGGGAGGCGTGTTTCTTAGAATTATTTAACAGATTATAACATCTACCAGATTATGATTATGGTTGTGTTCTCTCACCCAATGAAGCAATAGAACTAGGAGACATGGCAGAACACTTCTGTCCCAGCATCTAGCCCTGGGATTCAATAAATGTATATTCATTGAGTAAATCAGATACTAGAGCTAAGTTCTCTTGTGTGTGTATCCTCCTATACAGTCTTCAACATTCCTCGTAGGAAATTGAGGAAGACATACATAGGAAATAGAATCTCGACCACCCTGGATAACTAAAAAGGCTGAGGAATAAGCTTATATTATACTAAATCATAGATATTTGGATTTTCACCCCTTATGCATTAACAAACAATGCTCATTATACTTACACACAAAAATGAAAGCATACAATGTCATAATGGCGTCTGTTCTGTACATGTGTCCACCTCCTGATTTTCGCTCAAGGACATCATTTCTATATTTTACTCAGAAGCTTTCTCTGGCTTGTGCTTTGGTTGAATCATGCTTGCTCACAGCTGTCTATCCAACTTACAGGACGAATGCAGACATTGTTCTCAGGTGAGCAGCCTCGCTGCTTAAATGACATGCTAAATCTGACTGTAAACTTTGTGAAATCACAGCAGTCTTCCTGAGGTCTAGGCCATGTGAAGTATGAGCAGTGGCTGATTTCGTACAACTGTCTTTCACCTTCATCGTTGTTGCATCCATTAGTAATATTTCATTCTTTAAATTGCCTGAACAGTATTCTAATTTTTTCTATATATCACGTTGTGCTGCTAAATCATCTTTGATGAACACCTTGATTGGTTCCAGTTTTGAGCTATTTCCAATAGCAAACATAAAAAATCACATGTGTTTATGCTGTACCATGTGATGATTTTGTACATGTGTGCATTGTTTAATGTGCAACTAACGAAATTTTATTTCTCTTACTGAATACAAGAGTCCAATAAATCAATACTATTTAAATTAATGAAAACCAAGGACTCTAGTGTGGTAGCTGTTGGCTACATTAAAATAAATAAATATATATGTTATATATATATAAATATATATGTATATACATATATATACTCTCGGGAACAGATATATACATATACAATCTGATAATTTTAACCGATTATATTATACTTAGTATCTTATTTATAAATATGTATAACATAAATTTATTTTGATAAGTACAACTATGATTACATATATTTTCATATAGTATTATACAAAATTTGCTCATTTATCTTATAAAAAATAGCATTATATATTTAAAATGTATCCAAACGCATGATTTACACTTTTCTCATAATCACCCTATATTCTGATTTGATGGATTTAGCTGCCATTATTCCTAAAGTATAACAGAAGACAAAATTTGCTTAGTGAGTTATAACACTTTCCTAAAATCTGACTGTACTGCTAATTAAGAACACACTTCTATGCCCTACCACAACAGTCATTAATTTTTTATTCATCTCTTTTCTGGAAATGTCTAATTCTTCCTTGTGATTATGTCAATGGCTTTGTAGACCAGTGGAATCTAGGTTTCAGGGAGCACTTAGATGGGAAATAATCCATACTGTTGCCCAAGCTATTCTACTTTTATTTATTTAAACACTAGAGGAAAGAATCTGTAGCTTTATATGTTTAAATCTTACTGCTCATTGTGCTTGGTTCTTACCTTTAATGTCTCGATATTCTCCGTCACATGTGACTTTCTTTAATCCTTTCTTTAAGCATGTGAGAATGTTGATCAAGTTACATGTATCTTATCATTACACTAACACTCATGGTATTCTGCCAATGATAGTTCATTTTCATCTCCCTGTAATACTGACACAGGATAGAAATGTCCTGCTTTTGAGCTCATTTGAGTACCTCAGGAATAAGGTCCTGCTGGATGCAAGATACTTCTGCCAGGGGCCAATAGAAAAAGTTGTTTTTTTTTTTTAATGACAAATTTACTACTGTATTTGATAGGTAATCATGTCGAAAGGAGATTCTTTATTAGTGTATGGTCTACTTAAGACTTTCAAAGGCTGTTCAAGATGTTATTTTCAGGAAATAAATTTCTGAGCCTTCTTGCAGAATTTCATTATGGCCCAATATCAATTAAAAATAAATCTAGGTCACTGTCTCCACATATGCACAAATTCTACATTTTTTTCAAGAAATGTATCTGTAATGCATTCATTCTATATAATTCTCTGTAAATAAAAAAGGAAGGTTTCAAGGTACATACACAGCAAAGGGGAAAGAATAATTGTAATTTTCTTAGCACATATTTCTTATAAAAAAATAACACAAATACACCAAAGAAGCTAGAGAGGTATTTTATATCAAAACTTTGCATTGTGTACTAAGTAAAATTGGTACTTATTAACTTACAAAGATCATTTTTTAATGAAAAATGATAGAAAAATGTTCCCTTTTATTACAGGGATGTTATGTTGATTATTATTTCATTGTTTATTTCTTTTATTTAAATAGTTTTATTAGAAAATGGTGAAACAGAGAAATCAAGTGTGTACTTGACTTCATCATATGTCTAGCTCTGTGTCTGATCCAGGATTAAGATGTGATTTTGCTTGCCCTTTGACAGTCTTTTATATTTAGAATGGATTGAAACTTTCCCCTGGTAGATACTATCTGTTGATCTATTTCCGTTTGAGGAAAAGCAAATATTTAAATTCATATTCTCCATTCTAAGTGGCATATCTCTAGAGTATTTACATTGTGTTTCTTTATATTTGTTATTCTTTGTGAATTTCTGGCACAGCAAAATAATGTCTTCCCTCCTTTGACTGTCCACATTGTCTTACCCCGTCAGCAAAACAAATAAATTCTGTTTTCAAACAAGAACAAGACATCAATCTAATTCATTCTTTGACCTTCAGTTTCCCCTTGGCTATATGGGATTTGCGGTATCTAAGCAACCTCATCTCCAGTTTTTCATCACTGCAGCAATGACTCCGAAACATTGGGTGAAAAAACAGAGCCAGGAGACTGTCCAGAGCAAGGAAGGAAGGACCGTGTCTGTGAATTTGATAATTTGCCAGTTATTCCTTACCTGTGAAATACCTGAGATGATTTTATTCTAAAGCATAAGTCTTTCACTGCTAAACAGATATTATCTGATGAATCATTTTAACATGCATTTAGCCAGGCCTCATGCAGAGGACTTTTAAAACGAATTTTAAAATTGTTCTTCCAATTTCAGTTTCATTGATTATCTACAAATGTGAAGAGGAAAAAAAAAAGTGACTCTATCATGTGTGAAGTCAGTTTGAGAAGTGCGTGGTTCAAAAACAAATATTCCATCACATGATTTTAATTTTATATCTGCAGCTAGATATGTTTTATGGCATCTTGTTCTAGTTCCATGGTATCATTATAATATACTAAAGAAGCATATATTCTCTAACTATGTATATAAACGAAAATAAGTTTCTTATTCTAGAAAATTAGTCTATAAAAGTCTCAATTAGCTAAATATGCAGATACTTATGATAGCGGATATTGTCCTAATTTTGCCAGCTCAGGATAGTTCTAGGGCAGGAGTTCTGGGCTGTGGATAACCATTTCATGCTGAAGTGCTTATTTCCTACAACTGTGTCTTCTTCGGAAAGCTTTATCTAACCCCTAGACTATCGCATTAAGATGACATCTAATCTCTTTGCACAGCTACTTTATGACTAATATGAAATGAAATTTTAAAATTCAGAAATGATGCTATGTTAATATTCAAGTTCCCTTATGAGCCCACTATCTATTCTGAGTAACTCAGTTAAAAAGTAGTCACAGTTGCTTTAAAATAAACTTAGTACCATTTTGTATTAATTAGTCCCATCTTAATATGTTTAAGCCCTTCAGCAAGGAAAAACACCTAAAAGAAGGCAAAGTTCATCCATTTTAGATAGATACATACTATTTTGTTTATGATAGTGTTGATTTATCTAGAATGAGAGAGATGGGAAGAGAAGGGGGAATATTATCACATTGCAAGACAAGTGTTTTAGATGCTAGGAATATAGATATTTAAAAAAAATATGCCATCAGGGTGCTTAGATTTTAGTGTAAGGATAAAGAATGTGAAAGCTTCACCAAATAATAAATTCCAGGCCCTGTTCCAAACTGTGAAGAGGACTGTGAACTAAGAGAAATGGAATAGTTTTGCTGAAATGATCAATGAACACTGTTCTAAAGAAGCAAGCTTTAGGTTGAAACCAGCAACTTAAACCAACTTTCAGGAAAGGTTTGAAAACACGGAAAAAAAATTTGCAAAAAGAAAAATGTGGTATGTTTTCACAAGGAGACAAAGATACTGGAATATAAGGCATGAGAAACATGGTGAGGGAAAGGGAAGTGCAAGTTATCTCATTTTTTTAGGCATTTGACAAGTTTCATAATATGAATACTGTAAAGATCAAGTTCCTACAACCAAATAAATATTAAAATCAGTCTCATTCCCATTTTTACTGTGATTGTTGCAAACTGGTTAAGGTCATCATCTCAAACATTTTATTAGTAAATAAATCTGACCACCTGATTACCCTTAGTCTTTAATAATGACTTATTAAGGAATGTTCATACTTCTTCTAAGACTGTTGGGAGAAAACTCAGTATGTTTCCCATTTGACACTTCATTTTTTTTCTCAGATTTAATTATCATCCTGCTGGCTGCTGTGTTGTTCTCAAGTTAACTGAATTAAGTGGGAAATCTATAGATGCCTTTTAATAGCTACTTTTGCATGAGGTTGAATATTTTAATCTAAGCTCAGATGTTGGGCTATAAAGATGGTAATAGTTTTCTGGAAGTGGGATGCCCAGTTATTTAAATTTTGATATTTATAAATATTTCATCATAAGAGCACAATTTTGGTTTTCATCTGTAAGAATCCAAAGAATATCTAAAGAAGTGCAAAGTGAAGAGAATTATCCCAGTATAGTGTAAGTTCAAATACAGTAAAAGGAGATTTCTCAGTAACTTTACTAAAGAAAAGCTTTTTAACATGTACTTGTATCCTTTATAATACTGCCTTTTTTTTTAAAGACTGTGGAGAGAGAAACACGTTCATGAAAGAAATGAATGTCATAAAATGGCAAAGCGTTTAAGGATAGGTATAAACCAGTTGGTTCGCATTTCATTGTACATAACAGTTTGTTGAGTTGATTGTGCAAAATGCAGATTACCTAGAGCTGTCCTCAGAGTCAGCCACAACAACTGTAATTTCTTTGGCAAATGTTTCTGATACAGTATAATAGTACCCCTTTGAAAAATGTCAATTTTGTGTGAAAGAATATGTCCCATATGGAAGACATAATTGCTGCAAGAAGTATAGAGAAAATATATATATACTGAATTTCGAAAAAAAAAAAAGTTTAGTGAATGCTGTCAGAAACCCTGGGGCAAATATCAAGAATGGCATTAAAAAGAAAAGATATAGGAAGCATCTATCTGTGCCCTGCAGGCATCACCATCCAGTGTTATCATCAGCTCCCCTGTTGTGGTTTAAAACAGTAGCCTCTACAGCAGGAACAAAATAAGTCTGAAAAACAAGTCTAGGTCATACTTTTCAAACATTACAAACAAATTTTTCAGCTTGCCCTGTGACATAAATAGCCAAATCTCCCAGGTTCCTTCAGTATAGTGGGGTACTTACATGTTGCGATTGGTTATTATTTGGAAAATTACCGTATTGTTTATGATGCAGAAGCTCTCTGTGGGAGCTGGTTAGCAGCACGTGGGGAATGGTGTTGTTGCAGTAGTTATAGACTCTGACAAATGTTTTCTGCTGTAGAGTGAGGTCAACATAATCCCATCAAGTTTGTCTATCAAAAATAAACCTTCATTTCTACTTCACTGGTAGGTTCAGCAAATTTGGGTTCTATGAGCTCTATGAAGCATGAGAACATTGTGTTACCGATGTATCCTGGGATGCAATTCCATTTAGTATTCCTTTATAAATTTTCTACTTCTGAATTGGAGACTGGCATAATCTCTCCAAGTTCTCAAACAGGTTGTTGCATTTCAGGAAAACACATAGAGAAACACCACATTATCTCAACCATCTATATCCAGCTTTTCTTCTCTTTCCAAACTTGAATTATCACAATTCTATGTCTAGGCTGGTTTTTTTTTCTACTTTTAAAAGAGAACATATTTGTCTTTCTCTCTTTATTGTTTTACTTAATCTCCCACATCAGGTTCTACACATACATTATTTCATTAACTAAAGTTATCAGCTCCCTAATTTATTTAATAATCTGTCCTTGTAGATTTCTCATTCCTGTCATGCAAAATTGTCATCCTTTCTTTGAATTATTTGTTTGCTCATGCATATCAACGAGCTTGCTTAGGATCGTTTTCTTAATTCTCATTTAGCTTCTGCACAGATTTTCTTTGAATAAGATGTACTTTTGGGGGTATTTATAGTGTTTCTTTGGGAGAGCCATGGTTTTCTTTTTTGCTTCTACAAAAGCAAGAAGGAGGAAAGAAGTGTGCTGCTACCCTGAGATGCTGTATTAGAATCCTGCTCCTCTGCTCTGTCTCCAGTGTGAACCCAGCGTCAGTGTGGCCCACAGGATTCTGCATCAGGCAGTGTTGCCTGTGATTCTGGCTTTGACAGTCTAGTCCCACTTTCCTCTCCAGATCCGTGGTTTTCTCCAGTCCTCAGCATGGTGTTTCTGCTCACTGCTGTGTGATTGCACTGTCATCGCTTCTTCTTGGTATCTCTTCACTTTCTATCAATATCCACTGCAAACTTCGCTGAAACTTTCCCCTGGGAATTTATTTCCTCTGCCTTTGTTTTGCTGTCTTCCCCTAGTCAAAATCAACACAATTTTTCTTCAGTCAGCCCTCTTGGTTCTGCAATTCTCTTTTTTTTTTAGTTTGAGTGTATCTCAGTTCAACTTCAGGTACAAAAATAACTAGCAAATTGCATTAGGCTATAAATTTTGAAATCTACATATTACTACTAGTGGCTCATATATATTCTGGTGATGTGAAATATGTTACTGTCAATTTCTTGTTAGCTGTTAGCAACACAGTTGAGCTAACCTCCCTGATTTTTTTTTTTCCAGGAAGAATTGAATCCCATCATTGTTACCCCACCTATCCAAGCTGTTGATCAAGACCGGAATATTCAACCACCATCAGATAGACCAGGCATCCTGTATTCCATCCTTGTTGGTTTGTATCTGCTAACATTTTACATCAGTTATTTCTCTAGAATAGCAAGAAAAAAAAAAGATTTTGCTTTCATCAAAGGATACCCTTTACAACAAAAAGTTCTTACTGTGAAAGATTGTTATGTGTAAAGTAATAATACCAATTTTAATGTTTAATGCAACTTGTTTCAACTAAATCTGTAGAGTACTATAAAAAGTGTTTTATGGAAGAAGCAAAAACAGCTTAAAATAAGAAGGTATTAGTCTTCATGCTAACTAACAGTTTCTTCTAGATAAACTTATAAGTAGTTCCCTATGAATGAAGCTAAAAATCAAGTGAAAAACTTATGTTACATACTCTGCCAGTAATTTGTCATTGATTGGAGAGAATACACAATCCCGATAACATATGACTAAATTAAAAAGGCCATTTTGCAGCCATGTGGGAGAAGGAAATGCATCATAATTAGTCCTAGGGCACAGATGTATTTTCCCCTGGTTACTTTTTCCTTGAAGAAGAAAAAAACTACAGAAGCTGTCCTAATGTATCTATAAGCATATGCTGCTAATTTTATCAAAAGCAGAAATGATGAGAACTTTATTATGTTGTCTCAAATTGCTTTTGCTAAAATATGAATGTTGCAAATTTGCATGGCTTATAGCCTTGAGAGAGACAGATGCGTGTGAGACAGATGATGCGTCATATAATGGAAAAAAAGGCCAGTTTGAAGAGTGCTCGAAAGATAGCTTCAATTTAATTCTGTATTATCCCTCAGCCCTTTTCTGTCTTGCCTTCAGCTTGTGTACATGTCCACATATACAACAACTAACAGATGTTAGTTTCTAAACTATTATACTGTGTTGTAATTAGTCATGTTCTCTGCATAGAAAGTTGAATTCTCCAGAGTCCTGTCTTTAGAATGGCACACATAAGCCAGTTGCAAAAAAGGGTAAAATTTTTAAATGCTTTTGTAAAAATAAATCTCTTTTAGTCTATGGACTTCTTGGCATAAAAGACAAGAAATATTCACAATTCAATGTATTAACTGAAAGCTTACTGATAATCACTGCGTTAGTTGCTAGAGAGAAAAAGAGATAAAAATGTTGCATATTTGAGAGAAGTGGTTCATCACTAGAAGGATGCTGAAAGAAAATGTTTCTTTCAGGACACACATTTGGCATAGCTGCTGATGCTGCTTGGGCCAAAATTGTCCTGTTCTAGATGCTTGGGTTCAAGCATGGGAACCAGGACCAGGTCCAACTTCATGCCAGCCTTTACAAACTGAAGCAATAGATGTTGGTTCCTACTTTCAGAGGCTCTTCTGGTACCCATGTGGAAGATACTAAGTGCATTGACTGCTCCTGATTTTAGACAACCTCTTGCCTGGCTTTTGCAGGCATTTGGGGGCTACAACAGTGCACACATGTTTCATCTCTTTACTTCTTTTATATATGTGTGTGTGAGTGCTTATGTATGTATGTGTGTGTATGTGTGTATCTATACATGTGTCTTAATCTCTATTTTTCAGATTGGTAATTTTAAGAAATATAAGATTTAAGGCACTGTGACTAAAAATTGAGCCATGTGATTTCAAAGCAAGTGAGAACATTGAACAATCTGTGAGAATTGTTTAGAAAGAGACATTACAGAAGAAAGCTATCTCTCAGTGGAAATGGAAGAAAAAATTCCAAAACTGTGCAGAATGTGCAAAAGCCAAATGATAAAATATAAGTGTAGAACTGGGCAACCATGCTATCCAGAATAGAATTACATACACTGACGTTCATAACATACAATGTATTATTTTAGCTTTAAAAGTTATGTTCATTCTTGCATAAAATGAGTAAACATTGTATAGAACAAGTTATAGTCTTGAACATGTGAAGTTGGTTTTCTGGCATGGGAAGCAGACAACGAATGAATAATATACCAATCATTTCTTCTGGAGGATAGAATATTAATATTATGGAAAGTGGGTAACAGGAGTATGTTGTAAGTTTCACATGTTACAAGTATTACAAAAAGCAGGAAGAAGGAGTAATCAAATGTGAAGAGAAGATTGGCTAAGATGATCATATCTAAGCAACATAGAGAAAGCAAAATAAAAGAAACTAATGTAATCCCATTGTTGTAACAATAGATGCATAATGGGAAGTTCCTGAAGGAAACGAAACATGAGGGGAAAACATATAAATTAGAAATGATTAAAACACTCTGCATATGAATAAACATTATTCTGTAATTCCAATTATCTCAACTCTAATTATGATAATCTCAAAAAGACTCATACACATCCCAATAAAACTGCTAAACGAAACAGCCAGTTTTAGAAGAGCAAAGTGAAAAGGAGTATTGTTGTGCATACAGTTGATCCAAAATAAAATTATACTAATTTCTCACAAGAAACCAACAATGTGAGAAGGCAAGCAGAGTGTAGATTTAAAATTTAAAAAAAAAAGAAACTGTCAGTGATTCTTCTTATTTTTTTATATTTATTTTTATTGCAAAGTTAGATTTACAAAGAGAAGGAGAGACAGAAAGATCTTAAATCCACTGATTTACTCCCCAAGTGGCCACAATGACTGGAACTGAACTGAACCAGAGCCAGAAGCCTCCTCTGGGTCTCCCACATGGGTGCAGGATTCCAAGGCTTTGAGCTGCCTTCCAGTGCCTTCCCAGGCCACAAGCAGGGAGCTGGAAAGGAATCAGAGCAGCGGGGACATGAACTGGCATGTGCAAAGCAAGAGCTTTAGCCACTAGACTACCACAGCAGGCCAGCAACAATTATTTATGTAACAATTTTTTTCCATCAAAAATAAATTAGAATTTCTCTTCTGTGTCTGAGGCACTGTTGTCCTCTCTGCCATTGTCCATACCCACAATGATGGACTTATGACTATTTATAAAGAACTGTACCATTGTAATAATATAGGGGAACTCGGTGGGGGAAGACTTGGGAGGTGTCAGGGAAATCCCAGAGATTTATGGAACTCTATCATAAAACAATAATGATAATAATAATAGAAAAATGAAAAAAATGCGGAGGTCTATATAAAGAGACAAGGTAGAACAGAATAGCACAGATTTCCCCAGAATTTTTGGCTCACCGACCTTTAGCTGGCACGTTGAAAGTACTTCTTGACCTCCATAATTGCCTGAAGTAATTTCCATAAACAATATTTCTTGTTCTCACTGTTCTTCTCCTAGAAATGCCTTATTGACAAGGAAGAACCACTGAGAGACTGAAATACATTTAAATCAGCCTAATGAGAAAAAAGGAAGTACTTTTAGCAATAATAGAGTTTCAGTGTTTTGTAATTTTGTCACTGCTTAAAGAACAGGTATGAATAGCACATAACCTGAAGAATACGTGACATAACTTTTCAGGGTATGAGAATCCCTAGAAGGGATTTGAAGTGTTAAAGTGTTTGTTGAATTGTCAAACATCAGATAATTACAGCTAACATTAAAAAATACTGTTCCTTTAAAAACAAAGTTACAGAGGATGGCAAAGAGGATTTTCAGTGTTATAGCTCATTCCCCAAATAGCCACAGCAGCAAGGACTGGGCCGGGCTGACGCTAGGAGCCAGAATTACTATCCTGATCACGCACAGATGTAGCAGAGGCTGAAAACTTGGGCCACATTGTGCTGTTATTTTCAAGCACATCAGCAGCGAACTGTGTTGGGTATGAACCTGAAACTGCGTGGAATTCTGATGTCAGTTGGTAGCTTGAATCATTAGGCCCAAATGCTTGCCCCAAGTCTAGTATCTTGAAGTACAATTAAAAGAAAAATTCAGATATTGGGGTGATTTCATAGTTATAATATTTTAAATTAGAAAATGAAGTTTCTCATTCATTAGACATGACTTGGTAACTGAGTTGATTTGTGGTATGTAAAAATAGGACAAAGGTATGTGGATAAAGGGCACAGAAGAAAATTAAGAAACTGGTAAGAAAACATTAAATTTAAGAATAATGCAATAGGAACCTGGCGAGGTGGCCTAGTAGCTGAAGTCCTCGCCTTGAATGCTCTGGGATCCCATATGGGTTCCCGTTCTAATCTTGTCAGTCCCACATCCCATCCAGCTCCAGGTCTGTGGCCTGGGAAAGCAGTTGAGGATGGCCCAAAGCCTTTTTACCCTATACCCACGTGGGAGACGTGGAGTAGGTTCCTGCCTCCTGGCTTCGGGTCTGCACAGTACTGACCATTATGATCACTTGGGGAATGAATCAGTGGACAGAAGGTCTTCCTCTTTCTTCTTTGTCTCTGTATATGTGACTTTGTAATAAAAATAAATAAATCTTAAAAAAGGAATAATACAATAGCATAGTGAGCCAATAGACGTAATGCTTACCATATATACCTGAACATGGAATAATTTGTTGCAAACAACAATGTGACTTTACAACATAGAAAATGAAGTCAAACTTATAGGCAACATTTATACATAAAATATGAAACAAGTAAAAAGGCAGGGTAGGGGGTGTTAATACAATTAACCATGAAACTGAATATGGTAGTGGCTAGACAGAGCAAACATGTATTTTAGATATATTTTGGAAGAAGCAAAGTTTTTGGATGGATTAAGCATTATTAAGGGGAATAAATAACACAGTTTGCAAAGGACATAAGTAAATCTTGAAGAGGCTTCCAACCTAGTATACATTTCTATTTTTAAATAGTGCTTTTGTACTTGAATCCATTGGTTTATGCGGAGCAGTAATCACGCAGCATCTTGTGCAGCTCAGTTAGGCATTATAATTGGCTTTGTTTCTACAATGGAATTGGGAGTGTATTTGCTAGTAACATTTGACTTGATCTGGTTATGAATTCGTGCATATTTACAATGTCAAAATCTGAAAAAAAAAAACAACCAAAGAATTTTTGCATCAAATAGTAGACTTTTTTGGTGTATTTTTGAAATCCACATTTCTGAAACCTCTGCAAAACATTGTAGAGAGGCATATTATGAAAAATCTCTGCATGGATTTTAATTATTTTGTAGTCTATACTTTATGTACTCCTAGCCCTCAGTAGAAATCTCTAAATTTTTAAGACACAGAAAGATGAAGTACGCTTATATTTCTTCTTTATTCAGATAAATTTATTTTTAAGACAAGAGTTTCACTTTTTCTGTTAATATTTTATGGAATCCTGTCCAAAGATAATCTCTACCAACAGATAGCCACTGAATTTCATATTCCTAATTCCTGTAACAAACCTGGGTTCTAGAATATACAGTCTGGGTTCTGTGTATGTAAGAAACACGTATCTTGCATTTGATAGTTTTCCGTATAACTTGCACCGAGTCATGAATAAGTGGATTTTCTCATTATGGATCTATTCCATCTGGTAGTAGTTGTAAAAGATAAAAATAGTTTCATAGTTTCCCAGTTTGAAATCTATCTGTGTGAGTTTAGAATATTTTGCCAATATCTGAGTGTGTGTTTCTTCATTGATCATGCAATACTACCTGCTATACAATGGATGTTCTGACATGTGGATGATAAAAAAAAATTCAAAGTTAAGAGATTTCTCAGCTTTCTGCATGTTTCCTGAGTTAATATTTAACATGTGTTAATATCTGGGAACTTAAAATTTTCTTCTCATATAAAATGCAATAATTCAGTTATGTTCCATATTCATGGTCTGTCATGCCATGCATCAGGCACCATCTTGCTCTAATGAGAGCTATCAAAGAACAAAACATAAAGCCAAATCTAAATTATATTGCAGTTTTACATTCTAGATGTATTAAATGAAATAGGTTTTAATAGGTAAATGTCCATTGAATGCCACTTGGCTTCAAGAATTATTAATACTTGACAGAAGTTTATTTTGTATATTATTCTAGCCATCTCATCCAAGATTATTTTGAAGAAAAGTCTAATTTATTTCTAATTCACAATTATTCTGTAAAAGTATAAAATAATTATTCCTGCAATATTGAGGCATATCAGCCATAGAAACAGCAACCATTCTTAAATATTCTTTAATATTCCATATGGAAGCCAATTCATGATCTGGCTGTCCCATTTCCAATACCACTCCCTGACAATAGCCTGGGAAGAACAATGAAAGATTATCTAAGTGTTTTGGTCCCTATTAAATGCATGAGAAACTTGTATGAAGCTTAAGTTACTGGTTTTGGCCTGGCCCAGCCCTGACTCTTGTGATCAGCAGATTGAAAAATATTCGATCTCTTTCCCTCTATGTGTGTGTGAGAGAAAGAGACTCTGTTTAACTTTCAGAATAAATAAATTTCTCTTTAAAAAGACATTGACTTTCTTTTACTGTGAACTATCTGTTCATTCCAACTGTGGTGTTGACTATTGATTTTTAAATCTATTTTAGCAGCATAATTTTTTTGTGTGTGTTTTTTAAAAAGCACATGAAAACGTGCTTTTAAATGCTAGATGTGGAGTTAAGGAATTTCCTCATTTAGGGACACATTTGAGGCTGACAGCATGAATTTGAATTCAAACTTTTACATTGCGTCTTTGATTTAGATAAGCTTTAAAATTTCCCAAATGTTCAATGTTCATCTTTAAAATTATTTTTTGAGTTTGTTGATTGTTAATCACAAAGTGGTTAGTACAGAGGAGAGTTCAAGAGTTACAATTTTTTGTAATTGAGTGATATTCCCACTTGTATAGGATCCCAAGGCTTGGGCCGACCTCGACTGCTTTCCAAGGCCACAAGCAGGGAGCTGGATGGGAAGTGGAGCTGCCAGGACACGAGCCACTGCCCTTGTGGTATCCTGGCTCATGCAAGGTGAAGATTGAGCCACCGAGCCATTGTGCTGATCCAAATGATACTGTTTTGTAGTTACATATGCTATGCCATATTTAAATATATATGTAGATATATGTAGTTATATGTATCTATAAATAATTTATTTGTCTTCTACCATTTTCCAAAGTAAACACTTCAAATTAAACATTTTGTGAAAGAATACAAAAGAAAATGATACTGAAACACTTCAACAAGAAAAAAATGATTTATTAAAATGCCAGCTTTTAAGGAGTTTCCTCTTAGGTTCTTAAGATTATCAGCAAAACCAGGGAGTGACACAGTAGCATTTCAAGCTACTCATCTGTGCGTGGTGCCAGCATCCCTTATGAGCATCAGTTCATGTTCTAGCTGTTCCGTTTCCAATCCAGATCCCTGCTTATGGCCTAAGACAGCAGCAAAGATTGGATCAAAGTCTTGGGCCCCGTACCCAAATGGGAGACCTGGAAGAAACCCCTCGCTCCTGATGAGCTCAGCTCTTGCCATTGCAGCCATTTAGGGAGTAAATCGGTGATTGAAGATCTCTTTCTCTCTTTCTTTCTGTAAAATCTTTCTTTTAAATTAAAACAAATGTTTACATGAATAAACCAAACATTATAAGAAAAAAAACTTGTTTTAATTGACCAATATTGACAGTTATTTGGATAATCAACTTTAAAATACATTTACCCTGATGAAAATAATATTAATTTCTAAGCTTACAAATATTTGATATATGATGCTGCTTGTTAGATTTAGGATGTGTTGAAAGACTTCATGTTATAGTTAATTTTGTATGTACATTCAGAATGCAATGTTATAAGCCCAAATTTCTTTTCCCTTTACTTAGCATTTTTCATGTAATGAGATTTCAAATCAATTAGAGCTCTGTCTCCCTCTTTCTGTCTCTATACATAAATATGTATTTATGTGTATATATATATGCATATATATTTGGAAAATCATTTAAACAAATGTTTCATTCTCTTATACATAAGCTAATAATAATTTGCCACATTTGTGTCTGTTTTCCCTAGACTAAATAATTTTGAAACTTAATTTACTAATGATATTGTAATTTTGTTGTTGAGTTAATGAAGGGAAATGGATAAAGCAGATACACATGCAACTTTTTGTTCTCAATTATGCCCTGAAAACTTAATGTCTTTCAGGGACTCCTGAGGATTACCCACGATTTTTCCATATGCATCCCAGGACGGCAGAACTCAGTCTCCTGGAGCCAGTCAACAGAGACCTTCATCAGAAATTTGATTTAGTTATTAAGGTAAATTAAACTAATATCTTATTTCCTTGTGTTTGTGAATCGCTAATCAAAGGAACATGTAAAGGCCTACAGTAGGTTTTAGATAGCAAGAGTGATGTGGAAAACAGTTGTCCAGTTTTATTTAAAGAAAAACAAATAAAACGTAGTTTTCACCTGCTTTTTTCTCTAAGATAATTTTATAGTATAATAAGATACTAAAATTTTGGGTAACATGTGCCCTGGTTAGTGTATTTTATATGCATGACATAATTTTTTGCATATTCCAGCTGTAATTTTTCACCTAAAGAGATGTTTTGACCCTAGAAGCAGAACTAACAGATATATGTAAAAAGTACTTATTATTTTCTATTTTAACCATGTATTTTTGTGTCCTGCTGCTTTTACTAACATAAAAAGGGAGGATTGGCTTATGTAGATTTTTAAAATACAGATGTCATTTTCTTTGTGCTGGATTATCACGCTAGATCTAGAAAATGTTCAAAGTTAGAGTAACCTTTTTGGCATCATACTACTTGTTCAATGATATCTAATAGATTGTAATGATACCAGGCAAAATATACTGCAAAAATCCAAATGATCTTAAAGCTAATTCTGATGAAACCCATTAATAACATGAGATTTTAAGCTGAACAAGAACGGAAAGCAGATGTATATGGCAAATGATGACAAGAGAATATTATCATTAAAACAAGGTCACTTAGCTAAGTCTAGCATGTATTGTTTTACATTTCCCATTCACAGTATAAATAGCTAACAATTGAAGTGCATTCCCACAGTATTTTTTTTTTAATAAAATTAGTAAAGGACAAGGAAGCAAGATAGGGACAGTTAGGAAGCTGCTTAGGCAAGCTGCTTTGTGTACTTCTTCCATGGAATAGTTACCACAGCCTTAGTAGCTATCTGGTTTAATGTACAGAATGTGGACATCAAATCTCAGCTGCAGGAGAGAGTTCACTCTGAGTTACAGAAAGGGAAAAATTGAGCTTGCCATTTTGCTTTATCTAAGCTAAAGTCATTTTCTTGTGTCATATGTAGGCAGTTGCAAAGAGTTGGGTATCTGTTTTAACTGTCTTTAAGCCCAAATGAAAGCAAAAAGTTTTGGCTTCATGATGAGTAACTCTGAGTACCTTTTTTATAGTACACGTATCAGAATTTATGCTTATGTAGTGGCCTCTGTGTTGGAATGTATATAGTCGATAAGAAGTGATATAAATAATAGTCAAATGTAACACAGCAACTGTTAATAGGAAGATATGTAAAATATGCTAACAAAGCACAGGATAGAGACCATTAACCAGGGGACTTAGTGCAGATTCTCTGGGGATTACCCCAAGCTAAGTTTTGATAGATCCAAAGAGTGATAGAAATTTTCTTGAACATAAGGAAGAGCAGAAGTAAAACCCTGGAGCCGTAAGTAGCAAGTTACAGTTAACGGAAAATGAGATAGTCAGACCATGGAGACAGCCTTACGGATCAATGCAATTTCCTTGGCTTTTATTCAATGAGAGCTTGGTGTCATTCAATAAAGTTACCTTAGTGTTATGCTTTGTATAAAAAGACTAGGCATGAGATTCATCTTCTTGTGTTGACTATTTTAATTATCACAGAACACTCTAAAATGGGTAACCATTGTCTATTATAATTCTACCTGGAGCCCTACAGTGATGCTCTCTGTGGAGTTAAATAATAATAATAATAATAATAAATACACTGTTCCAGATTGCTACATTGGAAGCCAGAAATCAATAAGTTAGCTTTATTACAAGGTGTGCTGTCATAGTACACCTGCATACAGTATAACTCAATCTATTGATTTTGCAAAAAATCAATTACAACTAGCCAGAGATAATTTTTTTATGTTTAATGACATATTATACCATTGATAAAAGTGTTTACAGGAATTATTAGATTCAAATTACTGCTTTTTCAGACAAGGGAATAATGAGCAAAGATATCAATCTATAAAGGTAATGATATGCCACCTGTTATTAATAGCTGAGTATTGTACCATTGTTCAAAGTTTATTGAAATGCTACTGTCTTGCAGTGCTTCTCTGTAGTAAGCCTTTCAATTCCTTTTTTTTCATATTTTGATGCTTCAATTTTTTCATTTCATATTTCATAAGTTCTGGTTGGACTTGATCCCAATTTCTGTTTTAGAAGTTGTTGAAAAGAAAAAGTCTAACTAAATACTACCCCTGGAAAATTTATGTTTGGAAAATTATTTTTTTCATATAGTAGCTGCTGGGTTGTTAGAATAAAAGTATTACCATTTAATTAATTCCTATGTATGCCAGCGAATTATTCAGGATACTGACAAAAATGGAGAGGTAACAAAGTAGACTCATTCATTAATATTGGAATAATAAATGATTAGAAATACACCAATTTAAAATAAATGTTCCTTTTTGGCACACTGTCTTAAATCTTAAATATTGGTATCTGTGGTAGCATACACATTGAGATATGTGTTCTGAACTAGAACCATATATTTTTACAAGACAGTTCATCATTGTCATTGAGTAATTATTCATGATGTCTCTTTTGCTCTCCTTAGTGCCTCAGTTTAGATTGTAATATATGTGATCCCTACATGCATAAAACATAAAAACAAATATGAGGTAGAAATAGAACATTTGAGATACCAAATGATATTTTGATAGTATGTATAGCCTCTGCAGAAAGAAAATACATTATTATTATAATCGTAGTAGCTTTTTGAAGATTTATTTTGTTTGAAATGCAGAGTTACAGAGAATAGAGACAGGGGTCTTCCATTCATTAGTTCACTCCCCAAATGACTACAAAGACTGGAGCTGAACCAATTCAAAGCCCAAATCCAGGAACTTCTTCCAGCTTTCCCACAGGAGTCCAAGGACTTGAGACATTTTCAATTATGTTCCCAGTCTGTAAGCAAGGAACTGGATAAAACCTGGACAGCCAGAATGTGAACCTGCACCTAAATGGGTTGCTGGTGCCACAAGCAGAGGCTTAAACTACAACTTCACAGTGCCAGTCCCAGCTGCAGTAGTTTTCATGTATTAGTAAATTCATACTCCAGGCATTGAATAAAAAACTGCTAAACTTTAAGTATTATAACAGATTAAATAGATACGTTAATAATTAAATGCCTCTCAGTACCTCAAGGAGTAGTTGTAATATTTTGTGTTTAAATCCTTTTGAATCACAACTTTGATTAACCTTTGATTCAGTAAGGTTTGCTTGAACATCACAAGCATCATTGTATCATGGCTCCTCCAAATTTGATGTTATCAGTGACCAACTTACGCTGTGTGGCATTCTACCCTTACCTTGTTTCACTTTGAAGTCGTAGACATGTCAACCCCAAATTCCCTCCAGTCACTGCACACTCTGTGCTATATCCACATTGCGTCCAGTGCTTGATCACTCTAGCGTGTTGGCAATTTCAGATGCTGTTCCCCTTCCTTCATCATTCCTTTTTTCTTTAGTGAGTGCTCTACTTCACTTTGGTGTTTTGGTTTTAGCACAGACACTCTTCTTTGGAAAGGCTTTGTCACAGGATGAAAGTCATTCCATGTACTATGTTCATCCATCCAATGATCCTCATCATTTCACAGGAATTTGCATATTTTGTCTTTCCCTGATTTTTAAAGGAAAAAACTGCAATATAGTTTCATTCTGTTGTTACCTTTCCTTCCAACCTTATCTTCACACATCACATAGACAGTAGTCTATAAATATGTGAAAACTAGCATGCTGGAAAGTGAGGATATGTTGCTGTATGCATCTCTACTCCTGAACAATAGGAAGATTCACAATGAAATTGTTAAATACATCTTGGGAGAAAGATATGAGACTTTCAACCATTGCCTATACCTGTAATGCCATGATACACTTAAATAGCAGAACATTGGACTGGTGACTACTGTAATAATATGGGGTAACTGGGAGGGGCAGAAAGGAGAATCCCTGTGCCTATGAATCATATCATGAAAAAATTTAAAAATATAAAGAATATGTGGGCATCCAAATCTTAATGTCAATGAGATATGTATATTTGAAAATGCCTGTAATTGATAAATTTTGAGTGTTTGTCTAGAAAATTAAAAATGCAGAAAATTCCAAAATAAATCTAATCTCTGGATTAAAGGATAAAATGCCGTGCCTATGTTAAGGCATACTTAAATGTATAGCTGTATCAAGAAGTTGCACTTATTAGGGATTATATGTGTACTAACACTGAAAATGAGTGATAAATTTGAAGCTTATGAGTATTATTAGTGCTCATCTGCCAGTTCTGCTGGCAAAATGCATTGCTGTATTAATTTGAGAATCACAAGAAAACATCATTTGAGAAATGACTCTGGCATAGAACAACAACTATTCTAAGTCTCTAGAATCCCTTGATTTTACATGAATGTCTGAAGCCACAACTCCTGGAAATTAGTAGGCTTTATATGATTAATGATATCAATTATAGTTCAAAAGAACTCAGTGGAAAGAATCCAGATTTGTACATTTTAAAAGCATATGGCATTGGCTTCTTTCCAATTTGCCAGATCTCTTTAAAGTGCTTGCTAAATGCTTGGCATTTGTTTCATGTTGTCAAGACAAACATGTACATAAGCCCTGTCTCAAGGTAATCAGATGTGGGCAAATTCCTTTTCTGATAACAACCTTTATATTTTCAATCCTTGCTTGGATAAATGTTTCTAATATTATCCCATTAAAATAAATAAAAGTGGTTGGCTGTATGCTGCCTTTTAAAATGTCAAGTGTATGCCTTTGTCCTCTTTTTTCAAATAGCACGTTGTAATTGGTTACTCAGTCCAAGTATTTTAGTCCTTTGTGGGTCCTTTCCTACATGTTTCCATCTAGTCATTTATAAAATTCTATCTATTTCATTGTGAAGTTTCTATGGAATGACTTGCCAACTTTCCATGCAGAAGGTACACAATTCTCTAGCTTGTATTTCACATAAGTGACCTCTTAGACCATAGGATTTGTTTTTCTCTGCATCTTGTCCATCTTCACACATTGACAATTGAGTATTACTAAAACAATAAGAGGGTTATTAGATCCTTTTGCTATGTATGACGTTCAAGTCACTTTACAATTTACTCATTCTGTGAGTTTCCAACAACATCTCTTAAGGTTAAAGTCCACAAGAGTCAGGGTCAGGCTAGTACTAAACCACACAGATCATCAGTTACACCTTCTCAAAACATGGATTAATCTCCAAGGGAAATTATAGAATGACCAAAATGCATTAAAGTAATTATAAAATATAAGCTGATATGTTTTCTGTAGTAAACACATTGTCAGAGAAACACAGAGGAGCAAGAAAGGAATGAGCACTGCCTTCGGGAGAGGTTGGCCGGTGATCTGAGTGAACCTGTGTGAGAAGGAAAAAGAAGATTAGGCTGCTGTTGGGCAATCACAGGAATATCTCCAGAATATCCTAAATACGTACTGCTTGTCATGAATTTGTCTTGAAAGAAACACACACACACACACACACAAGCATACAATTTGTGCCACTCTGACATATACCGTACAACGTGTAACTCGCAGACAGTACTGTTTAATTTTTCAGTGTTTGGGAGGGATGTGGTGAGGGAGCCCTTGCAGACTGTAGATTACGTCCTGCTCCTTACAGGGAAAGAGGACGCCTGTCAAGGGTACAAACCACCCGTATGAAGAATGGTTGTCTTAGATGAAGACATTCAGTGGCTCATGCAACATTCATGGTACCTTTTTATATTGGAAACTTAGGCCTGTTAAGGTGAAGCAACTGAATGTGTTACTGTAATAATTTGGGGAAAAGCAATAAGGAGAGAAACAGGGGCGGGAGGAAGGAGGAAGCCCTATGCTCCTAAACCTATACTGTAAAAAATGTAGAATATCATTTTATATAAATTTAAAAAATACAAAAGTCTATTTCTTAAAAAAAAAAAAAAAGAAGGAGCTCTCTGGTCCCTTTTATTAGGGTTTTCATAAGGTCACTCATTCCACTTCTGAGGGCTCTATCCTTATGACCTAAACACCCAACAAAGGCCTTCCGCTGCTCGATCACATTATATTGGGGGTTAGATTCTTCTTTTTTATGATTTTGATGAATTCCAACATTCAGTTCATTGTATATGCACAGGTTAGCATTGTCTCTAAATGAGAAAAAAGTTTAAATCTTTTATACATTTTATGGAAAAACCATCTGACAGAAATATCAGGTAGTGATTGGTATTTCTAAGTTTTATTTTCTGGAACATGTGGAACCTATTGGTAAATATTCATATGTTGCTTAATAATTTTTGTCCTACATTTTATTTTGTTAGGATGTTATATAAAAGTTTATTTTTCTTAATGAGAATGTACTGGCTCTTATTGTGCAGTGGTATGTTTCTAAAATTCTAAGTACAAGGTCAGTTGTGGATATTAATGACAGGTGTGATGTCTCATTTGATACTGTGATTCTTCCACTGCAGTTGGTCAGACTGGGTCGACTAGAGCATTTAAATCTAGGGAATGTTCAAATGTGCAAACTCACAAAAGACATACACAGCTGGGACTTCCTCCGGCCTTTTTCCTTCCCTCACAAGATGACTGGCAGCTTCTTGGAAGAAAAAACATGTTCGTTCATTGTCCCCACAGTGCCTTCATTGTAGAAAAGGCTCCCCTGTCCCTCCCCCCCTTTTTTTGGCAAATGTTCTTGCTGAATTGGAGTACAGAAGCAAGTTCAAATGTGAAATTGAATATTTTAACCTTTCTATATGATGTTTCACAAGAACTCTTTCTTCACAAGCCTCTTGATTATTGCCTAGAAATAGGAAAACCTCATTTTGCTCCAGTCCCTACTTGTTGTCTAAAGTCTGGTTGATTTCATTGTTCACACATCAGCCAAATCGTTTGTCTTGGTTGAAATTAGCAGAATGAGTTTTTTGAAAAAGTGGTCTTCTCTAGAGGTAGTGGTGTACTTCTTTAAGTAGCCAAAAATTGCTTCAAGTTTTCTATGACCAGTTTCTATTTCAAGTACTAAGGAAGGATTGTTTTATTTTCATTATCTAACTTTACATAGGAATCATGGTTTTAAAGTAATAAATGATCAAAAAAAATGGGTACATTCTTACTAGAAGATAAACCATATTTCATCTTATTAAAATATTCCCTAGTATGAAATGTGTCAATTTTATGTTGTTTTCATATTCTTAGGCATTCTTGATTGTGTGCTACCTTGTTTTCTGTTGAGTAAATGTATTTGGGGGCACAAACATATATTTATATTAGACTAAGAAAGGACTGTTTTGTGGCATTCAAGAACTTACAAGCAAGTGTATATTAATGCATACAAAGCAGTTCTTTATATTTTATTTGACAGCTATTGTAGCTTATTTGGTGGATGAGCCAGCAATGGACAGTCTGCCTCTCTGTCAATCCCTCTCCCCATCTCTCTCTGATGTCCTGTCAAATACATATTTTAAAAATGTACAGTAGCCAGGGCTGGGCCAAGCTGTGGTCAGCTGCCAGGAATTGCACGTTGGTGTGGTACATGGGGGTCAAGAGCCTAAATATTTGAGACATCATCCTGCTGCCTTCATAGGCATATTAGAAAGTTGAGTCAGAAGAATAATAGGTGAGACACAAAGTGCATCTAGATGACAGCTTCATCATCAGTAATGAACTCCCTGATCTAGAACAAGAAACACTGTAAATTCCTAAATATAATTGACAAACTGCCCCAAGTTTGCTTACTGTGAAACTCTTTATGCATCCTTTAAGTTTTTACGGACAGCTTATGTTCAGGGTTCCACTCAATAAATTCAAGCTTCTATGTGATCTTAACTCACTAAAATTTGAGAACAAATAATGTATTAAAATAACTTGGGAACCAGGAAATACAGAAGGAATTTATTTTTTATTTTTTTAAGATCTTTTTTTTTTTTTTATTGGAAAGGTGGATATACAGAGAGGAGAGACAGAGAGGAAGATCTTCCGTCCGATGATTCACTCCCCAAGTGAGCGCAATGGCCGGTGCTATGCCGATCCGAAGCCAGGAGCCTCTTCCGGGTCTCCCACGCGGGTGCAGGGTCCCAAAGCTTTGGGCCGTCCTCTGCTGCTTTCCCGGGCCACAGGCAGGGAGCTGGATGGGAAGTGGGGCTGCCGGGATTAGAACCGGCACCCATATGGAATCCTGGGCGTGCAAGGCGAGAACCTTAACCACTGCGCCACTGCGCCGGGCCCCATACAGAGGGAATTTAAATGATAATTAAGAAACAGATATACATACAGATATATATATATATAAAAATCTCAACATAAGAGTAATTCATGCTTGATTTCCAAGGCTAACACACGTAAATATCTGACTACATTAAGGTTACATACCAATAATATTGCTGATAATAATAACTAAGTTTGTTGAGAGACTATCATATCAACAAATATATGAGCTCATTAAAAACAAAATATGATCGTAATTTTGCCATCCAGTAGAATTCAGTAAACACTCTTTATTATCTACTTGAGTGTTAATTTGAAACTGGAAATAAAGGAATGAAGGGCTATGTCTGAACTGCTAGAGGCTCAGTGGACTCGCCAGTTATTCAGGGTTAGCCTCCTGTGGAAAAAAAAATATAAGCAGCCTATACTTTTCTAGGAGATGAAGCTTTGAAAAAGTATATCCTTTGTAAATTGGAGCCTTTCCTGCAGAGGGGTATAGCCAGGGGTTTGGTGTTCAGAAATGGAAAGAGGATGAAGAGGAATTCGAGTCACACAGTACCCTTACATTCCAGGCTAAAGGTCACTGGCAAAACTAATGTACTACTCTTTGGAGCTTTTTCATTATCTGCTTTCAGTGCACCTTGTATAAGAACATGTTTTTTTCTCTGTGTATGAAAAAAAAAAACGGTAGCTCAAATGATCTTTAGTATACTGTCCTCTCAATGCACCCTTCCATTGATATAGTGATATTATAGAATATTGTTTTCATCTTATGCTTAATAATGGAATCATGCTTGGCATATCAAATGCATTAATTATATCTGAATGAAAGTATATAAACTGAAATGACTAGTTTTAAGGGAAAGCTAGAGCCCATTTTTTCCACATCTATCAAAAAAGTTTTCTTTGAACTGTATTTAACAGTAACACAACTGAAAGTTTTTGAGTAGAAAGTTTACTGGCAAGGCATTTATGTATTTTTAACATATTTTATTACATAGTTGTCACATGATTAATAGTATCTGTTGAAAATGATCACTTACAGTAATTCAGGACAGTTAAGTTTGTTGGGTGTCTTGAAATTGATTGCCTGGGTATACTGGGAAACAAACTTGCTCAGTCTTATCCACTCTCCCAGAAAACCACTGCTAACTTTTGCAGTAATGTGTATCTCTCTTACCGTGGAGTACATTGAATCATTCAGTATTTATTCATGGTACAATTATAAGCTTATAAATTGGCATTAACCAAAATATCGTTTATCTCTCTTTTCTTGGCAACTGTATTCTATTGAAAAAATTCTGACAACAAATGATCAAAATAATCATCACATGTTGTAATAAATTAAGAGTCCTTTATTTTTATAGTGTTTTTTTAAATTTGGAATTATCCTTTAACATATTAAAAATAGTTCATAGATAAAATTCTTAGAATATGACAAGAAATGTGTTTATTTGCTCCTGGGGAAGATGCAAGGGAAGTTTAGAGTCATGAAATTGGATTAAATCAGCCAGGCAAGGATTTTGAAAAAGGGAAGATGCTAAAACTCCAGAGTCATTCCTAGAAGTAGAAAGAAAAAGAAAGAGAAATGACAAAGCAGAGTTGGAAACAATGGAGAGTAAAATAGGAAGAAAACCACAAGTGTGGTTGTGGAAGGCTTGTGAACATTCATGAACATTACACAGATTGGGTCAAGTGAAGCAAGTATTGAAAATATTTAGTTTTCATGATGAACAAGAACGATTCTATAGGGATGGTGGTTACTAATACCTGATTAACATTTAGGAAAAGTTGAGAAGAGTAAGCACAGACAAGATGAGTGTGTAAGATTCACCAACTGGATTCTATGGCACTTTGCAGATAATGAGCTATTCATTTTTTAATATTACAAAAAATGACTTTTGTACCCCTGAACGTAGGTCTTTTTTTATGTCTTAGTAATAATTCTTATTACATCTTCTGTTTTCAAGTTCATCATATGCATTTGAAACATTTTTGCATTAAATACCATAGGAATTATTTCATTGCTGGCTGAAAACAAAGAAGAGACGCTGTTATTATGTTTTCAGCAAGTTGAGCCCTTGCTGAGGGCATCTGTGTCAGAGCACTGGCTTGATTTCCAGCTGCTCCAATCTGATACAGCTCTTTGTTAACATTCCTGGGAAAGCAGAGGAAGATGGACCAGGAACATGACTCCCCATCACCCACATGGAGACCAGAGAGCATCTTCAGACACCTGGCTTTGATGTAGCCAGTTGCCTGCTGTTGCAGCCATCTGGGGGATTGAACCATCAAATGGAAGATGCCTCTTTCTCTCTCTCTGTCACTCTACTTTCCATATAAATCAATAAATCAATTTTTAAAGGAACTAACAGGAAAAAAATGTTATTCTACATTCTCAGTCCTTTTTTGTCAGGACTGAGAAAATACCAATATTTCTTTATTTAAAAAAATGAAAAATAGTGTTTTGCTGCTTTAAATATTTTGGCTCCAATGCATTTTATATGTATTTTTATGTTTGCCCGGACTTACTTCAAATAAAACGTTGCTTTTTATTTCTCTGTTCATTCACTTTAAGCATTTTTAAAAAATTTGTTTATTTGAAAGTTAAAAGAACAGGGAGGGGAGGAGAAACCAATAACTCCAACAATGAAAGCTCTAACTTCCTGACCCTGTCACCTCCCAAAGTCTTTGCATGTTTGTACAGTCACTTTGCATGGTAAGCTTTCAGCAGATGCATTTCACTAATATACAGACATTGACATTTTAATGTGGAATAGGAAGAGAAGAAAAGGAGGGAAAATGTTTAGTATTTTTAAATTGGATTGGAATTCCTTTTCTGTGTCTCTTAAAACTTACCAGCAATTAACTCAGCTGCTTTTTTCTTCATGCTATTTTTTCTTTCTCAGATGTATATTTACAGTTAAAAATTTGTGTATAGTTAAAATCCTTATTGTACACAGTAGTGGCAATTTACTGCATTTTTCACTTACGTATACACACATTTTGAGGAAAGCACAGTAAGCATTTGATTGACCCTCTCTTTACTTCCATGTATCATTTATATTTCTTAGTGTATTTGTAGAGATCTTTCTGTGATGCCCAGTTATAGTGGGCTTCCACATAGAACATGGAAAGTGACATAAATCAGAAAGGAAAGAGTTGTGATGGTGAAAGCATCATGATTACCTAAAATCTGGATATATGAAATAGTTGTATTGTTATCACCTTATTTTAAGACAAAACCACCAGCCATCATGCTTAAACTCACATTTGTTTGTTTTCCATTTTCAGGCTGAACAGGATAATGGCCATCCCCTTCCTGCATTTGCCAGTCTGCATATTGAAATATTGGATGAAAACAATCAGAGTCCATACTTCACAATGCCCAGCTATCAAGGTTATATCCTGGAGTCTGCCCCCGTGGGAGCAACCATTTCTGACAATCTAAATTTGACCACTCCTCTAAGAATTATAGCTCTGGACAAGGACATAGAAGATGTAAGTTAAATATGCACTTTGGTATTAGTTGGTTAACATATGCTCTACATTCAAGTAAATAAGAAATGTTTACAAAGTTAATGAGCAATTGTTAAGTCAGGGCAAAAAATTGCTACTACTACACTGCATGGTGAAGGGACTGCAGTTCACAATAAATGTATATTTTATGAGCAAATAGAACAAAGAAGCACCAAGATTCCCAATCACAAAGTAGTGTCAAAGAAGAGAAAATATGGATTAAGAGTACACATTGTATACAGCTACTGAAATGTTGCTTTGCAGTATAAATATTTGTGTCTAAAAAAATGTGGCTACATGACTACAGAACAAAAAACCCATAGGATAAAACATAGTATTATGATCTCAGACTATCAGGAATATTTTTAAATAGTATGTTTAAATTTTTAAAATCATTTTTAGCTTTCACATACTCAGCAAATGCAAGTTTCGCTTCAGGTTTTCTATGAATATGGACTGAAATCTTACATAATTGCGGTTAGGGAAAAATGATGCTGTTACTAAACAAGTATAAAGGTCTCGAAGACAACTCTAGATTGTAATTTGGGGAGAATTTTTCTTTATTCTAAAAATATTTTGTAAATAACAACAACATGTAGACAGCTATGAAAGCAGCTCACCAACTTCCTTCTCACTTCTGCCACTGCAAATGTTGTTGCCAGCACCCCACTCCATCTATTCATTGTCCCCCCTCTTTTTTGTGGTATTGGTAACATTCCAAAAAAAGTAGGAATCACTCAGGTTGGACACATTGGAGTATTTTATCTGCTGAGCCAAAGTGATTGGAACGAAGACTGGACAGAAAATCTATCATAGGTCAGCCATATTCCTTCCATGAAATGACAGAAAGAAAATTGGGGGGAGGAGGGTTTAAAAAATTAGTACTATGTACTAGAAAAGTTGAAATTAACCTGAAATTTTTCTAGCCAAATTCACTGACGTCATGGATAAAGCTCACAGCCAATGAAGTGGAAGAGAAGAAAGTTTTATAAACATATGCGGAGAGATCTTTTGTGTCCCTGAATTATTAATGAAGATGTCCTTTGATTCCATGAATTACCACAATATTTCATTACCACTGACATTCCGTAGCTTTTCTATTCTCTATGGTCATGCATAGCAATTGATTACTTTAATGTGACTGAACTGACAAAAACTTTTGATTTTTGTTTATATTGTAAAGAAACGTTGTTTACTTTCTTTGTAGGTAATCTGAGAGTTACAGAACAAGTGAGAGAAAGAGACAGAGGCAGACAGAAAGGCAAAGATTAATTTCCCAGTGTGTTAACTCCCCAGATAGCCTTAATGTCCGGCACTGGGCCAAGGCACTCAATGCCAGTCTCCCCTGTGGGTGGCAGGCACCATATGTTAGGCCATCATCACTGTATGGTCAGGAAGCTGGAGTCAGGATGAGGAAGTGGTAAGCAACGCCAAGCATTTCACTGTTCAAGTGCTTGGACCATGTTTGTTGAATTTTGTCAATTGTTAGTATATTTGATTTTTCCTATTTGGACAACACAGCTCAGAATATTATTATTTCTGACAAAAAGAAAAAACAATGTGACCCTCACTAGAGCTATGGCAACTCTTGTAGGCAGTTGCACCTGTTCCATCCAGATGTTTTACTTGGCTCTCTGTATTCTGTCTTCTTCTGTTTTTTTTTTTCTTGTTTTTTTTTCCTTCTCAGATTCTCCCACATTATTTCATGTGAGATCAAAAGCTTTAACAATAGTCAACTATTGTTAAATACTTAGCACATGCCAAGAAATATAATAATTGTTTTTGTCTCATATTCATTTTCTTGGATCTCTCCAAATTCCTTTGCCTTAATCTTTCCATTGAATTTAAATCTTTGAGGATAAGCCCTGATTCTTAGTAACATACATTCTAAAGATCCAACACAGTCCCCAGCCTTTAATGGATTTTAATAATCCTTCAATGAGCTAATACATTTGGGCACTATTGAAGAAATGAGGACATCAAATATATGCTTAAAAACTGTAGTGATAACTGAGTAACTGATTCATGGTATGGCTCATTCCTTAGTTGGATAACTGAAATTCTTGGAATCCTTTCCATCATACTGATATAAAAACAATCTTCTTTGACTTTTTCTATTGTACTTTAAATCTTTTGTTTGCAAGAGCCCAAGAAATGAATCTATGAAACAGTCATTAATAATCCTGAAGACACATTTATGTCCTTTGAGTCATTTTTATCTCTGTCAAAAAAAGATCTGTATGGTTATAAAGTCAATTAGTTCACTGCTCTGTTTTTAAATAATGTATTTATTAGCATTTATTTGAATATTACAGAAACAGAGCCGTGAGTGGAGAGAATTCACTCTTCTACTAAATCACTTCCTAAATACTTAAAACAGCCAAAACTGGGCTGGGACAAAATCATCACTCAAAATTCAGTTTAGGTCTCTCATATATAAGGTGGGAAATGAAGTGTTTGGCCCATTGCCTGCTATTTCCCTGAGGACCAGGGAGCTGGATCAGACGCACAGTAGTGGCACTTGAAGATGGCACCATGCTATAGAATGCAGTTATCCAAAAGGCAGTTCACATGCTATACCAGGATTTGTAAAGATCTGTGTTAACCGATGTTTTTAGTTTAGAGGCTAGATTTTACTAGGTAATACAAATCTTGTTTATTTGAAAGTATTCAAAGGGGTAAACAGTTTGAGATAGTGGCATGTTAGGTCACACATTGTCACCTTTAGAAAAGGAGGTTAAACCCCTGCAGCAAAGAGAAGTTGCTGCTCAAGGGTAAGTTCTTACGGCTTTTCTGAAATAAAGTCGAGAGTGAAACATAGTTGGATCCACTTAACTAAAAATTAGGCAGTGTTTGTCTCTTTTAATTAATTGAGCAATAAGCCAAAGTTTAACAAATAGTAACAAGGATAGGATGTGATTGACAATGTGGAATTTAAGAATTCTAAGGTCACAGTGAAAGTGACAACAAAAGAAAATCAAAGTACGTGTACTTAAGATATCTTCTAATTGTTAGACATATATGTGTGCATACACATTATTTTCATGTATGTTACATTTATGTATTTAAAGTACTTGTACCAAATAGAGTTTCAAGGTAGACCACAGCACAAGCAGAATGTGTAATGCTCAAGGGTTTGAGGAACTTTGTCTGAGCTCTTCAAAATGTGAATGTCAGAGCAACTAAAAATTATGGAATTCTGATGATGCAAAAGGAATAAAAATGAACCTGATTTGCACATTCAGCTTGTAAAGAGTCAATGATTCATTTATAATTTCATGCAAATTGATTTCCTCAATAAAATGTATTGATTCAAGGTGTTATTGAAATTTAATTTTCCTTTGAAGGTATTAAGTGTTTAATTGATTTGTAAACATTATTTAATCATATGTGTGTAGCTACTAAGATAAACATTAGCATATATATTTTGGGAAATTTATTCAGTTAAATGTACTGGGATATTTCCCTTTATGTTATTGTGTGTTCGTGTGGTATATATCTGTTGTGACCATTTACACTCAGTATTATTTCATGTTTAATTTGCATATAGGTTCCGCCTGGTGGAGTTCCTGTAGGTACCAGGTGTTTGTTCTGTGATTTTTTTTTTCTTTTGCTGTGGAGTTTTCCTTTGATCTTGTCCTTATCTGTTAAAACTTTATATCAGTTATAATTTCATTTATTAACTGCTTTAAAACATCCACATGTACTTGCAACATATTGTTGGCTACAATAGTATGAAATTTCTTAGAAGCCACATTATGTTCTTAACCTAGACACCATCTTAAAATATTAATACTCTCAAAGTCTATGACAAATATTATTTAGTCACAGGTGACTTTTCTAACAGATTTCTTACTTGGAGTTGCATCTTTTGAGGTAGAGACTAGAGACAACTAATTAATTGATTGAAATTGCTTGATGGATTCTGTCACTTTCATGCTGTACTTTGTCATTTATATTTTTGAAATTATGCATGTATATACTTGCATATACCTACCTATGTTCTATGTATGTATATATAAGCATGCATATAATCTTGTGTGTGTGGTATTATAATTGATTTGCACTAGAAAGCTAAATTCATTTAAACACAATAAGTTATATTTAACAGTTTTATGTGTTTATATGTGTTTATGTATTTACATGTTTGCTGATGATTGAGCCTTTTTCATTGTATTCCTGTTTTCTGTTCTTACATGAGTGGCTCTGAGTTTTACTCTTCTGCAAATCTCATGTGTAATGAATGCAGTAATGTTAACATTAAATGCACTTTAGGATAAATGTATATTTATATAAGGTGGGAAAATGATGTTAATCAGCTGTCATTGTTCACAGACTAGGATTCATTGAGACAAGCTCACAAATATTACTACTTAAAATTTACTTTTGATACTGGAACACTAAATTGCAACATAATTTGTCCATTTACATATGAATTCATGAAAATTATGAACATACAACACTTCCATGGTCAAAAGTAATATGAAATACAAATTTTGACAGAACCACATTAATATGGAATTTATAATTTTGGTGAACTCCAAATACTAGGAATGGGGCCTGAAGAATAAAAATTAAGTTGAGAAACAAATTAATGGATATCTAGGTATATGCACATTCCACATATTTTCATGTTGTTCCTTTTCAAATTTTGGTATACCTGGAGCTGTTGCCAGTCATGTGCAGTAAAATCTTTATATAAAAGCACATATTAAAAATAAGTGTTGGTGTTTACTTGTATCCATTGAAATCTGGTGGTAGCATTAGAGGAAACACTTTTTGTTGTTCTTTTTTTGTGAGAGCTTTGCAAATATATATGATCTTCTCTCAATTTCCTCATTCTTTGAAATTTCAAAGAAATCTCTTTAAGTGTACATAACTTTCCCTAGACTCTTTCATCAATCCCAAGTGCCAAATCCATAAACACGTATTTTTAAGCATGTCACCTAAAATATCTGAACTTGAATATTAATTTTTTCTTCAGCAAATCTTTATAAAGTTAACGTAAAAGAGAAAGCATGGTGTTAATGAGTAGTACATAACCAGCTTTATTTCTACTTTATATATAGGTGAGAAAAAGGTTTTAATATGCATGTGTGCATATTAATGAAGATGTTAACATTTTACAAGTTGTGTCTCAGTTTTTTCCTTTTATTTCTCATTATTTGAATCCGATGTAGTTCTGAAAAAAATACTAATTTGCAGTAATTGGGAGGAAGATATTGCATTGATTTGTGTTCTCCCAGTATTTTCCCTCTAACATTAATTCTGCCTGTATGTAGAATTTTGTGTTCCGCAATGCAAGATTCCTATCTTTTGGATTGTTTATTGTGTGAATCAGTAAATTTCAAACTGGGTTTCATTTTTCTTCCAAATGCTTAATACTGTAATGTGGTTTTTATTGTAGATGTCAAAACTTAAGGAATGAACTGATGGAAGCATTATTAATTGCACATGTTAAGTAGTGTCATTTCTTTCACAGACGAAAGACCCAGAGCTTCACCTTTTTCTAAATGATTACACCTCAGTGTTCACCATAACACAGACTGGAATTATTCGCTACCTCACTTTACTTCAGCCAGTGGACAGGGAAGAACAGCAAACCTACACCTTTTCGGTAAAGACAGTTCATATATGTGGATAGATATAATTAAAAGACATATCTCTTTCCAACTCATAAGTCCATTAATTTGAGCAAAGTAGCATCATTTTCAAGTAGTATTAGAGAAAATACAATAACCAGAAGCTCCTTAAATGTAACTACCCTATTTTTCTTTCTCAGTTTTTGAACTTGTATTGTCTTCCATAGGGAAAATACTTTTCAGAATTAAACAAATAAATCAAAATTGTACTCTTTGTCATATATTCATAACTATCTCAAACGGAAGTATATAGTAGAATACATGATTTTTTTTTTTTAGAAATTTTCCTGATGTTCGCTGTTAGTTAGGCCAGTGAGTCTCAGTTGAGAATAATGAGTGATTCCCTCTAGAAAACATTTTGCACTGACTGTTGGCATGTTTGATTATCACAACTGTGAGGGCTGCTATTGGCATCTGATGTGAAAATGGCCCAAGTACATGTCTTAGAACACACAGTTCATGATGCCCCAGCAGCAAAGAACCAAAAGGAGATGGTTGAAATTGTGTTTTGTATTTGTACTTACTTGGAAGAGACAGGGAGATAAGGAGGTTTTCCATCCTTTGGCTTACCTTATGGTGGTCCACAACAGCAATGGCTCTCCCTGGGGGAAGCTGGGAGCCAGGAATGCAGTGCATGTGGCAAGGTTTCAAAGACTCTAGCCATCTAAAGGACATGTTGCAGGATATTTAGTGTGAGAAACTAGATCTCAAGAAAGTGCAACTGGATTCTAGTTCCCTCAACACAGGGTGTGGGCACTCCAAGTGTGCCAGCCTAACTCATTGCATCACCATGCGAGCATTGAGACTGAGATATCTTGAGTTAAGCAAAATAAATGGGGAGGGGATGACATTAATTAATATTGTGACTGAATATTTATTAAAGTGTATATAAAAGTAGAAGGTAAATGTAGAAAAAGAAAAGCCTTGTTTCTAAATTATTGAAATTAAATTACAAGGGAAGGATGCATGCAGGGGTACAAGCTGAATTATTTATTAAAAAAAAAAACTGGCTCTGGAAAAGGCTACATGGGAAAGGCTATCATTTCCAATAAATCTCACATGAATATAACACTGAAGTCAGTGTGGGATTCAGAAATCATTCATACAGAACTTTATTTTTATTAAATTAACTGTCAGATATTCTTAAAACGTTGATAAAGTGACTAAACAGCAATGTAATCAACATCAATAAGTCTTAAAAATTTCACTTGTAAATTGCTAGAATAAGATATTATGTGTCTATAGAGAACCCATTTAACTTCCAGAAAAAATAGTGACTATAAAAAAAAATGTATTACATGTAAGATATAAAAGTTTGTTAACTTCTATAATTTTAAGAATTACATCATAATTATTGGGAATTAAGAATGGTAATGACCAATTTTAACCTCCTAAGGTGTTCTACAGATCTATTTAAATTTGCCTACTAATGCATGTATTAAAATAGAGAATTCTCAATAATTATTTCTTAGCTCAATAATTATTTCTTATTAAAACATTTCTGAATATATGTAGTACACTTTTAGTGCTTGTTTTATTGACAGAACATCTTAGAACTCTTACTATAATAAATCACATACTAGAAACCTTTTAGAGTGTAAGATTGAATTCTGTATTATTGATACTTGTATGCCTTCAGTACTAAGTCTATTTTTCTATCCTAAAAGATAACAGCTTTCGATGGTGTGCAAGAAAGTGCTCCGGTTGTTGTCAACATTCGAGTGATGGATGCAAATGATAACACTCCCACCTTCCCTGAGATATCTTATGATGTCTACGTTTACACAGACATGAGCCCTGGGGACAGTGTCATACAGGTAACTATTCCCTAATATAAGAACAAAGTCAGATGAGTTATTTCCATGGGCATAACAAAATGTATTATTTAAAAAATTTATTAAAGAAGTTATTAATTTTTTTTTACTTTTTCCATACAATAATCCAGTTTAAATGCTTTAAAATTAGGTTTAGTTTTCAAATAAAAGCGTATACTTATGCCAAAGTTGACTATTGCCAGATGTAAATAGTTATTTCAGCTATTCATACTTTAAAATAATCTTAATATATTAGATAGATTATCTTCAACATGGAGTTTAAAGACTCCTATCATTTTGCTTAGTTCTTTGTTGATAAATACCAAAGACTACATTAATAAAATCGTGCTAACTCCTATAAGTTGGCTACCTAAATGAAATGAAATATTACCAGTAGGGAAAATTTAGGCAATATAGCAAAGTATTACTGTAGGAAAACATACCAATGAGACTGAAATTTAACCTTCATTAGTCTTAATTTAAATTATTATTTGCATTTACTACATTGAAATATACTGTAAGCTGCCTCAAAATATGTTTTGTGCTCTGGTGATTCTGTGGATATGTCACAAAGATGTAATTTTTTATGCGGATATTTGGAAATATGAAAAGTACTTGACTCCATTACTTTCCACACTGATTGTTTATGCAAATACCTAGGCAGCTGTTTAGAAAAACACTGCAAAGATTTAATTCAGCTTTTTCAATATCAGTTACCATGTTCACTTGCAATGTTTACTGGCAGAAATATATTAACAAACCCTGAAGATTTCACATGCCAGCCACATAGAGAGCTGATTTAGATTTTTTTCTAACCTTGAGAATCAGGACAGGAATTCCAGGATATTCCCTATTTTTGTAGAAAATTGAAATAGCCACAAATTATAGCTAATGATATCTGTATACTATATGCTAAGTAATGCTAATTAAAAGTACATGTGTAATTATGGTAGATAGTACGGAGCCTTTAAAAAGCAGTTCCAATCCTTCTGCAATGGACTACAGCCTTCCTGTTGGTATTGTCTCTGCAGCTCTATCATTGGCTGTCCTTTTTTTTTTTTTTTTTTTTTTTTTTTTTGCCTCTGTCCCACTAAAGTACCTTTAGGCACCTGAAAATAGCTCTATATTCAATTTACTTACTTCCTCCGCCTCAATATTTCCCAATATTTCCCTCCTCCTTTTTTTTGGGGGGGGTATAAGATTGTTTTCCTTCTTTGAAAGCAGCATAGTTTCAGTTTTTGAAGGTAATTTTTAGCAAATCTTCCTGAATAGTTCCTGAAATTGCACTACAGTAGATAAATAGCCAGTTGTAACCAAAAAAACCGAGTGAAGAACCTTAACTGATATCTTGCTGTCAGCAGCCAGTTATCACATTTGCATACTACATGGATGCAAACATACATGAGTCCTGTCCGTGTAGCATAGTTCCTGTCATCAGTTCACTGATCCTCTGACTCTCAGAACTTAGGGTATTTTCTTAACCCCCAACTTAAAATTCCAAGAAGTGAGAACATTGTGCATTGCTTGTGTGTATTGCCCCTCGCTATAATGCCAGCTCCTGCCAGATAGATTAACCATGTGCAACATATATACACAAATTGCAAAAACAAACCACCTTACATCATTTGCAGTTGTGAGCTATAAATAATTCAGTGCTATCCATGTTTAATTTGTGAATCAAGGCATTCTTTCTTGAACTTTCCAGAAAGATATGTGATAGCATATAAATAATGCAATCACCTTAATGTTCACCCCATGTCTGAATATCCCGTGTATTAATGTGAGCGAATATTTTTAAGTTGCCACCCTAAATACCAGCCATAGATGGTTATGGCATTGGTCATATTGGTTAACTTAATTTTACTGCCCACTTTTTGATGGCAGAATTAAATTATTTCATTTCTAGCTTCATAGTATCTACATCTGTAGATTCTGGCATGTTAGATATGCTTACTATATTAGATTCCTAATAAATATTTGAAGTTGCAAGGAAGCGGAGTACCTATACAGTAAGTACTACTGAGTGAATACATGTGTAGAAGATGCATTGTTAATGCATTGCTTTTATTTTCTAGTCAATTGATGGAACTAGAGAGCCACATTATTTATTGATCCTACTTTTTCATAATTAGTAAAATTACAGTTTATACAGGCAAAGATGTAACTTTTGTCTTCATGGGATGTTGCCTATATCTGATACAGTGTAAGCAGAAGTAATTATATAGAAAAATATCCAGCAAGAAACTACAGAAACTGTTCCAGATCTGCCTCTAAACATGTTTGTCCTGAGGTAGATTCAAAGTGATTTCTGCCATTGAATGTGTTTAATCAAACAGGGCTTTCTCTTTCTTTTAAAGATCCGCATTTTATATATATTTCTCAGGGACATTCAGTTTATGAAGAAATACCATTTTTAGTGTTTATTTCCCTACCTCTTTAAATGATTTTAATGGCAAGAATTCAAGTCCTATAGTTAGTAGTTTTAATGTTATTTCTTGTATGTGGTAGAAGAATACTGTGGCTATAAAATACTCTCCAAGAGTCTAGAAACTGACAATTTTTTCACATGAGGGGGAAAAATTAAAATAAACAAAAAAACATGATTCATAACTGTGATCTGCAAAATTCCCATGCAGAATATGGCTTTTGCTTTTCTGCTCCACCCACTTCCAACCTCCATCAACTCTGCCTTGACTGGCTAGAAAGTGAATTGCCAGTTCTTGAACCTGATATCCAGTCCTAATTCTCATTCATATAAGAATCCCGAAGTGTTAACCTTTTTCAGATAGGTGGGGCAGATTATCCATTCCTTGACTATGTTGACTTTTCTGTCATTGTCTGGCTCTGATTTGGGGGAAGCTCCTACTGCCCATGTTTAGCATTGCTCCTTGATATTTACAACACCTCCTAAATTGGTACCTGTTTCAAGTTAATTCTCCTCCAGCTTACCCTCCCTTCTTATGACATTGATGAAGGCGTTAACTAAGTCAAGCCACAGTGCCTCCATCCCTGAAGCACAGGCCTCAATACTCACTCTTAACTCATCCCCTTCTATCATTAAATTCCTCTAAGCAGTTTAAGTCTCAGGAAAAATGTTAATATGAATCCAATTTGAGTGCAATTTTAATTAAGCTCTTGTGAGACATTTTATTTAAGTGATTTACTAAAATCAGAATTGCTATCTCCTCTGCTATTCCCATTCTCTAATTTTCTAATTTTATTTACACACAAAACAAAATGAGTTTGTCCGGCGTGAATAGTCCTGCATAAATATGAATCATTCATTCTGACTGTTCCTGCAAATACTTTGCTTCTCCTTTGCCTTTAGAACTGTGTCTGCTATGTTTGTTGTGTAAGTCCCAGAACTATTTCCTGAAATGGCTTTCCTTGGGGCAACCACAGCTGTCCATCTTCAACTCCACCATCTCAGGACTTACACACTAATGCCAGTCTCACAGATGTTCTTTTCTCTTCCCAGCTAATGCTGCTACTGATATTTGTATGCACCTTGGTCTCTTTAATGCAGCACATGATAAAAATAGTAAGGTGCACACTGAATCCGCTTAAACCTGATGGGCTGTATAAAGACATTTGTTTACGTATCTTTGTGATAATAAACACAAACTTCTTAAAAGAATCATTTAATTAATACGATGTCCCTGAGATTAAATGGATGTTTCAAAGTAAATGTGCATTATTCACATTTTCTTGAAACGAAAATGTCAAGGTGTTAATGATATTCCAAATGTAGTATCTGAGTTGAAGATGACTGTGACTTGACAGATGAGAAACATGGAGATAAGTAATAAAAAAATGAAATAAACACTGTGTATAATTGGTTACAATTATAGTGTGATCTTTATTCAATGAAAGTATTTAAGTATTTTCTTTCTGTTTTTAAACTGAGGTTGCTTAACCCCATGCATTCCTTTTGGTGTAATAAAAATTAGAATCTCTACACAATGATAATAAAATGTGTATCATAAGATGACTCATTAAAATGATTATTTTAATTAAATTTTCCATGATCATAAAAATTTAATATGACCATCAGTTTGTTATTGCTATGAAATTCATAACAGTTCTTTTCCATAAATAATCCTGGCAGTATGTATTTTTGCTAGATGCAAGCTACTTCAAAATGGTGATGAAGAGGTGCGTATTTTTGTAGAAATGTTTATATGGTAAAATCTCAGGGTTCCTGAATATGCTTTTCTGAAAGCAGTAATGTACACGCAGGCCCAAAAGTAGATGAGCCAGAGTGATAAAAACAGCAACAACAGCAAAGCAGATAAATGTCCTTGAGGTTTGTTAGATACCCTGTCAAGGTCTTTCTTTTCCCCTATTTGTTAAGTTATAATAACAAAAAGTCTTCACTCTCTCAAAATTTTTGTTCCTACCAGTCTCAGGGAAAAAAAAAAAGATTGAAAAAAAGAAACTTGCCTGTTGTGATTTGGTACTATATCAGAACATTGTAGCTTCCTGTTTCAGGAAACACGCATCTATGTGCCCAGAGAACTTCTTTTACTTGTGTTTTGTCTTTGAAAGCGAACTCTTTTTCGTTGTTGGGAGGGAAAAGAAAAATAACACGATGATAAAATGTTAAGTCCCAAGGGGATTTATGTTGTGATTTTCAATTCCAGCTCACTGCAGTGGACGCAGACGAAGGGTCAAATGGGGAGATCACATATGAAATCCTGGCTGGGGCTCAGGGAGACTTCGTCATCAATAAAACAACAGGGCTTATCACCATCGCTCCGGGGGTGGAATTGATAGTCGGGCGGACTTACGCGCTTACTGTCCAAGCAGCGGACAATGCTCCTCCAGCAGAGAGAAGGTAATTTATGTTAGAACGAATGCAGTCTTTTCCTTGCTCCCGTTTAACCTTATAATTAAGTTTACAAAGAGCAGCAAGCATTCTTTTCTCGTATAAACATCCAAATTAGATCAGAAAATCAAAGAGACCGGATTCTCAGGAACTGGGTATTGTTATTTGGTTAAATCGTGGGAAAAGGATAATAAAGACAAGATTAAACCACAAAATAATTAACAATGATTTCACAGATGGAGAAAGATGCAGGTTTCTGTTCTAGCAGAGGTACTGGGTAATATCACACATGGTTCCGATTTATTACTGGAAAAGCAAGGTTGTTGAGGCTGAGAGGAGGCCACAGATATGAGTAGTATACAATGTCTCAGGAGTTTTCTTCTTAATGTATGAGTACTTACTGAAATATCTTTGTAACATTAGAGATGTTGTAGTATTTCTCCTGCATCTACATAACCACCCTGAAAGCTCTTTCATTAATTAGCTTTTATTTCAAGATGGTCAGTGTGCAATACAAGAAAATGTGAGTGAATGTGAGTATGTGTTTTGCCCTTCAAAATATGTATATTTTTCACTGCTCTAAGATTTCCTCATGCGTTTATACTATGTACTAAGTACACTATCAGTAGTGTTTTAAATTTCAGTCTTTTACACATAGTGAAGAAAATAAATAGCATGGAATATGCATCGCCTTGAGTATGTGAAATATGTAAATAGAACCAATTCTCACAGAGATTTCCATATATGATTGTGAATTTGTTACTTAAGGTGTTATTAGATGCTTTTGATGCTCATTCTTTCTAACCAAGCATATCTGTTTCTTCATTGCTTTATTGCTTGTCTTTGATGAGTATAAACTTTTTCTTTACATAACTCTTGCATTTGTGTGTTTCTTGTAAGTAGACATTTTGCTTCCTTTTAACTTCTGAAAGTTGACATGTAGACATGAAAAAGTTATCAATGTCTTTATATTTAACCCATTTTCTTCTAATTCCCATATCAATTTATAATCTGTGGTTGACTCTTCTACATTATTAAGAATATATTTTTAAAAAACAATGATTTTATGTATTTCTTCCTGTTTTCTTTCACTTAATTTCATTTAGCAGTAATTCTCATGAAAATGTTTGTCCCCTTTTTGACATAAGTGACAATATAACCAGGCTTTTCCAGTATATTTGCTATAGTTTTAAAAGAAATATATTCTATCTTGTGTAAAAGTCATTTCATTGTCCAGTAATCAGTTAATGGGCATCTTAAACTGATCCCATACCTTTGTAATTATGAACTGGGATATTATAAATGTGAGAGTATGGGTATTTCTCTCATATGCCAGAGCATGGTAGCTCGGTCATATGGTAAATATACTAATAGTTTTCTAAGGATTCTCCATAATGTGATCTATAATTTTTGTATTAATCTTCACTCCCACTATTTATTAGCATATGATTTTGCCCACAACCTCTCCAGCATTTGTTGTCTTTAAGTTTTTGAATAATAGCCACCATAAGTGCAATGGGATGATGAGACATTACTGATTTAACTTCTATATCCCTGATGTTCGTGATCTTCAGAATTTATTCATGTGTCACCTAGGCATTCCACTTCTTCCTCTAAAAAGTATCCATTTAAATATTTTGCCCATTAATTGAATTGTATTTTTTAGTTTCTTGAAATCTTCATCATCTTTCTCAGTTGCAGAATTTACAAATATTTGATTCCATTTTGGCAGTTACCTCTTTACTTGGTTGTTTCTTTGCTGTGTAAAAAATCTTAGCTGGATATAATTCTGTTTGTCAATTTTCCATGTTATTCCTCGTGCATTTAGTATCTCACCGTAAAAGTCTGTCTAAGCCAAGATCTTGAAATGTTGGCCCTGTTTTCCTTAAATTGTTTCATAGTTCATGTCTGAAGTTCAGATACTTGATCAATTTTGAGTTAATTGTTGTATATTGGGTAATTCCAGTTCCTACATATGGAAACTAAATTTTCTCTACACTTTTGTTGAAGAGGCTGTTTTTATTTCTAGGGTTTCCATTCTGTTCCATTGGTCTACATGGCTGTGCTTATGGCAACACATCATTCATTTTCAGCTGTAATATAGCCCTGTAATATGTATTGAAATCTGGTTTCTGATGGCTCAGACTTTTTTTTTTTATTGTTTTAGGTTACATTAACTATCTAGAAATCTTTTGTTTCAATATGAACTTTAGGATTTTTTTCTATTTATGTAAAGAATCTCATTAGAATTTTGATGAGTATTGAATATATAAATTGCTCAGGTTAGTGTGAATACCTAAGTGATGGTAATTTTGCCTTCATACTATGGGAGATGTTTTTTTCTGTTTTTAGAATTTCTCTTTTTCCTCATAAAATTATATACTTTTGATTTTAGACATCCTTCATGTTTTTTAGTTATATTTATCCCAAAATATGCACAGGTGGTTTGTTTGTTTTTTGATAGCTACTGTGTTTTTGATGGGTTTTATGTGGTCCTTTTCAGGAAGATTGTTTTTAGTATATAAGTATGCTTTTGATTTTTTGGTTGCTTTTCTATCTTGATACTTGTACATCCTCTTGTTAGTTCTAATAGACTAGTGGATTCTTTTGGTTCCCTTGTAAAAAGAATCATGTCATCATGAAAACAGAAATGGCTTGACTTCCTTATTTCCAATTGATAACTCCTTAATTTTCTTTTTTTCTTTTGCCTAGTGGGTCTAGGTAAAGTTTCCAGAATTGCCCTGGATAAAGTATGAAACTGGACATCTTTGTCTGGTTTCAGATATTAGTGGAGGTTTTTTCAGCTTTTCCATATTCAATAGAATATCAATACATGTCAAAAAAGTAGCTTTTATAATGTTGAGATACATTCCTCCTCTATGTAATCTCTACGGTTTTTACCATAGAAAGATGATGTATTTTTATTAAATGCTAGCTTTCCATCTGTTGATATGATCATATAATTTGTATCCATGTTGTTGACATGGTGTGTCAGTTTTTTTTTTTAATTGCATTTGGTGGACTGTGTCTGCAGCCCTGCAACCCTGGGCTGAAATTATAACATTTTATATGAGATGGATAGAACTGGAGATCATTATGCTAAGTGAATGAAGCCGCACAAAGACAAGTATCACAAGCTTTCTTTTACATGTGTCAAGTTATTAAATAATTTGTCTTCTCAGATGATAGTAGTTTAAAATATAGGCTAAGCATATAACTGTAGAAAGTGTTGATGAAAGCATGAAATGTACAATAGTATGAAGCATAATAAACAGGGAACTAGTGAGCCTCAACAGATATGAAATTATGTATCTAGTATGAATTGTTGCTGAAAATTAAATATATTTTTTGCCAAAGCCATTATGCTGATTAAAAATTGATCATTTTAACAACAACAACAACAAAAAATTTTTATTCTAGGAAAATTTTCCTCTTTCCATTTATTAACTTTTTAAAGTAAGAATGGAAAAAAAAAATAACATTTTTGCCAGGCCAAACAAATATACACACATAGAAAATAACGCCATTTATGAGCTAATGATATGATAATTGATCTTGAAAAGTGCTTCTAAATGATATTTTGCATCTCTATTATAAATCTGAGTAAATAAGGACGCTTTGCTTTTAAGATAAACTGCTGGAATATTACTGTTTAATTTGTTGGTTAAAATGAATCTTAATTTGTCATTTTGATTAATGTCAAAATTTTATATAGATTCAATAGCTCTTAAAACAAACATAAGATGTGAGGAAACAAAAAAGATTTAATCATTGAAGCAGCAGGTATGAGTAAGCCAAACATTTCTAGAGGTAGTGTATAAATTCAGTTTTGGTTCTCATAAAAAAATATCAAGCATTCACAGAAGTACAATTAAATAGATGTCATTAGCTAAATAATTTAAAAATTGCAAGAACTTTATGAAGTAAATCTAAAGACAGAAGAGATTGATTCCATCAAAGGATGTGAACTTGTTTAAAATATATAAAAATTCAAAGATATAAATGTGTCTGTAACCTTTTAAGAAGTGACATAACCTCAAATTTGAGGCAAGAAAATACTTTTTTTTTTAATTCTTTGGGTTTATTTGAAAGGCAGAGGAAAAAATATTCTACCTGCTGATTTATTTCCTGTATTTTACAACTGAATCAGGTGAATCAAGCCAGTGCCAGCAACCTAGAATGCAATCCTGTCTTCCACAGAGATGTTGGGATGAAGTATTTGAACTCTTTGTGTGTGCTTTGGCAGTGGCATTAGTCAGAGCTTGGATTGAAAGTGAACTACCCAGAACTCAAGCCAGTGTTCCACCAACCCGTTACAGGATGTAGTCAACACAGGTGGCTGCTTAACTCTGTGTGTCACAGTACCCATCCCAGGGCTAAAGAAATCCTGGGAGATGAGTCCTAGATAGAATCAAGACAGCTTGGCATCAGAACTATAACATGACTCTAAAAAAATGTATCTCTAAAAAAATGTGTCCACTCAGCAATGAAAGCATAAGTAAACTAGCTGGGTATATATAATGGAATACTTTTGAGACCTGAAAGGATAAAGTTGTTCCCTGCTCAGCAACATGGAGAGAATTGGTGGTCATTATGTTTAATGAAATAAATTGACTACAGAAATACGTGATCTATACATGGAGCTAAAAGGGAAATATAACATGATAGTGGTTGAAAGTATAGTGACTAACAGAAGCTGAAGAGATAAAGTAGAATGAAGGTTAATCACCAGGTAACAAGTTATAGTTAATAGGAGAAGGAAGTTCTCAAATTCTGTTGGACAGTGGAGTGATTAGAAAAAAAAAATGATGATGTATGGGACATTTATCTAGGAAAACAGATGGAAATCTGGATGACTGCATTTGGATGTTTTCACCTTAAAGAAATGTTACCCATTTGAGGATATAGATATACTTATCTTGATTGAGCATTACAGAATATAAAAATGTTGGAAACATCACATGGTAACTCATAAACATGTAATTTTTAAATGTCTGCTTTTTAAAACATCTGTTAAAAAATATCTCCCACAACGCTGGGGGTTTATCTGTATACATCTCTCTTATCCTTAAATAAGGAGCTTGGTGGGTGGACTTCTAATCCTCCCCCTGTCAGCACTTCTAGATTATTCTCCAGTTTTACTCATTAATATTCTTCAGATACCTTAAACATATCATGTCTCAAACATGCAAAACCTACTGCCCTTTGCTACTATCATCTCTCATGTTGTTCTTTTCTGCCGGAATTTAGTTCATACTGCCCTCTTCAGTGCTGACAGTCACTCGGAGAGCTTAGTGCTTGGGGGCCTGACATCTATGCCTTCTCTATCCATTATGGAGAGTAACTCGATTCTGATCCTATACTTGCTGCGACCACTGTTGGAGCCATTCTCAGTGCCTCCCCTCAAGCTCCTGACTTAGCTTTCACAAATAAATCACAAGACCAACAAGTCTTATAATTTTGGCTATTAGCCATTCACCTGTTCCCAATACTTTGACTTTTTAACACAGTGTCCTGATCATGGAGAACCTTACATTTTATTGCAACTCTTCTCTCCAAATACTTTAGTATATCTCATCTCGCTTGAATAACAAGATAGTTCATTAAAAAAATTCTCTCAGTCTGAAAGACTGTTCACTCATATTTGTCCATGGATTCCTGACTTCAGGTGTCTGTGACAATAGTATTTTGTTTCAGTCCTACTAGGCATTATTGCTTACCATAGTCTGGAATATGCACAAACAACCACAGTTTTCTAATTCAATGGCAAAAAAAAAAATTATTGAAGTTTATAAAAAGAGTATTGTAAATCATTAGACTTAGTTTAGCAGAGTGATTTAAATATAAATTCTGAGCTTCCTGGGGGCATTGATGTTGGTAATATCGCAGTATATAAGTAATGTGATAGTTTCTTAACATGACTTTGGCAGAATAAGTGAAGGGGATTTCTGCTGAAAAAAAAAGAACAGAAGTATATAATGTATGCAGATTCATTGATCTGAAAAGCTTGGTGTTTTCTATGTAACAACAAGACATTTAGTGTGATTAGTGCTTAAAATGTGATTCAAAAGGCCAGTATAATGGCGTAGCAGAAAAATGCAGAAAACCTCAATGTCAGCATCTCATACAGGCACCAGTTCATGAGTCATTTCTGATCCTACTTCCTGCTAATGGTCTTGGAAAAGCAGCAGAAAGTCACAGAAATTTTAGGGCCCTTTCCACTAATGTGGGAAATACAGATCAAGCTCCTGGGTCTTGGCTTTGGCCTGGTCCAGTATGAGCAAATAAGTAGATAAAAGATGCATTCTGTACATCTCTCTCTGTCTCTCTCTTGCCCTCTCTCCCCCTTCCTCCCTCCCTCCCTCCCTCCCTCCCTCCCTGTTTCTCTCTTTCTGTCAGTGGTTAATGATCCCAAAAACAAGCTCATGGTGAGGGCATACTTTCAATTTTGGACACATTTAGTTTTGATGTGATCTTTGCTAATTTTCATAGTAAATAGATAAATAGAACCTGGCACAATGGCTTAGTGGCTAAATCATCACTTTGAATCTTTTGGTATCCAACATAGGCACCAGTTTGTGTTCCAGATGTACCACTTTCCCTCCTTCTCCCTGCTTGTCGCCTGGGAAAGCCCCAGTAGAAGATGGTCCAAAGCCTTTGGACTTGTAACCACATAGGAGACCCAGAGGAACCAAGGAACCTCCTGGTCACCCATAGGGGAGGTCTAAATGAAGTTTAAAACACCTAGCTTTAGAGTAAACCAACCCCAGACATTGCAATCATGAAAGAAAGAAACAGAGAGAAACGAGAGGAGAGCAGGGGAGGGATGAGGAAGGGAGGGGAAGAAAGGATTTGATCACTTATGGGCAATGATGTGAAACTTAACTTTTATGAAATGTTTGTTTCTGGAAGTTTCCATATTACTGTTTTGGGCTGAAGTTGTATATAAGCAATGAATGGAAGCCATCTAAATATAATAGCATAGGTAACAGGGCAACTGTATATTTAATGAATGTGATTTTATTATCCACCTCTTGCTCACTTCCTAGTTACAACTCCCATTTCCCTAAATAAGCTGTTTCCTACAATTGCCAGTTGAATAGTACTTATTAGAATAGAACTGTACTGCACTCTAAGAAATTGAGTGCTGCCATCAGAATCTGATTATATAGGTATTTTCAATGACATCAGACATTCAGTTGAACTAGCTTAGCTTTGGTCCTAAAAAAAAAATCACATTGTAATGTTTGATCAAATATCAAATTCCCCTTCAGAGAGTACAGTCTTTATACCTCCATTTTATCTGCTAAGATAATGTCATATTTGCTGTACGATAATGAGATTTACTTTTTTCTGGAGGGAAATTCATACTTCAAATTTAGTTGATGAATGAAGATCTGTGAGGTTTGCCTTCAGTATCCCCCTTTGAAGAACATATTTGAGAATAATGAACATAAAAATGTAGACTGAGGGCTTGGTACAGAGGCCTAATGGCTAAATCTTCAGCTTGCAACTGCCAGGCTCCCATTTGGGTGCCTGTTCATGTCCTGGCTGCTCAGCTTCCATCCGGCTCCCTGATTGTGGCCTGAGAAGGCAGTAGAGGAGGAGCCACAACCTTGGGACGCTGCACCCTTATGGGAAACAGTGAAGAAGATCCCTGCACCTGACTTCACATAAGCTCGGCTCTGGCCAGTGCAGACACCTGGGAAATGAACCAGCAGACAGAAGATCTTTGTGTCTCTCCTTCTCTCTCTAAACCTGACTTTCCCATAAAAATAAATGACAAAAAATTTTTTTAATGTAGACTGAAGTGTTTTATGGATTGACTCAGTTAGAAAAAGTTGGTAGTACCTAACTAATAACATCAAAAACAATCGCAGTAGGAAGAAGCTGTGCTGCAGCAGGTTAGCTCGGCACTTAGGAGGCCTGTATCCCAGTTCAGACTGTCTCAGGTTGAGTTCTGGCTCGGCCTCTGGATGTGAGTCCTGTCTCTCTGTCTCCCATACCACTATTACCTTTGACTTAATCACCTCTACCTCTGTTTCTTTCACTCTTTCAAAATAAAATAATTCTTCTTAAAACAGCTTTCTAAATTTTGGAGAATGTCCATATTATTCTTTTCAGATTGCCAAATTGATTTGAAATAGCATTAGCTCACAAAATAACTAGCTCACAGTTTGAGCAAGTTTAGTGCATACATACAAGTGACATGCATAGGGAAGAACTGGAATATTTCAGATTTTCGGTCTGTTTTCGCTTTGATAAGAATCTGAGGAGAGAGAGTCAGCATGACAGCATGTCAAGGTAAGCTTCCAACTATGGGACAGGCATTCAATAGAGGCTTCAGTTCTAATGCAGGCCATTCTACTGTTAACCCAGCTCCCTGCTAATGGCCTGGGGAGGAAGCAGAGGCTGCTCTTAGTGTTTGGGCCTCTACATCCTAACGGGAGACTTGGATGAAGCTCCTGGCTCCTGGGTTTGAATTGGTCTGGCTCTGGGCATAGTGGCCATTTGGAGAGTGAAGCAGAGTGAAGATCCCTTCTCTCTCCCTCTCTCTCTGTATCTCTGGCTTTCAGGTAAAAGGAAAATAAACATTTTTTTTACATGTATGAGAATAGATAAATAATTAACTCATTAGGTATTTTGAAATACCGTTTTCTCTACTAGCATATGCAGGTCACCTTGTACTCATGTAATAGAATTAGCTAAACATTTATTCCTAGTATAAAAAGATATTACTATGTGGAAAAATGTACTGGTAGTTAAAAAAAAAAGATGTGCAATGAAAAACAGCCGCATTCCCTAATTAGTGCATAATAACATTAAAATAAAATGATTGAGACATGACATAGTATAATTCTTTTTTATTACCAGTATTGTTTTCATGTAATCTAATGCTCTTTTTAATTCACCCAATGTTAAGTAATTCATTTTCAAGCTAATTTTTCCATAATGAAAATGTTCTTTTAAATAACATGTTATATTTAATATTAATAACAAATGAGGAAATGTTTGCTTAGTTGTATAACTGAGCAAAAGCTATTTCATTATCACTAAACTTTTCTCTTGGGGAGGTCTTTGGTAAGTCGAAGGAGATGGTGTCTACTTCATGAATTTGGAAGGAGGCACAAAGGAATCTAGATTTATTGTAAGTCAGTAAATGCATATCAAGGTTCATTTGGACAGGAATGGTCATAGAATTTCCTAGAGGAGGAAAACACAAAAATAAAAACGTGGAGAAATGAGGCAGAGTGTATGAGACTGTGAATGATGCCGCATGTTTCAATTTATCAGTAATCTCCCTGGAATCAACCAATCCCTGCTGACAAGATGAAGTTTATATCAACAAGTTTAGCCCAAGACTGACCCTGCCAACCTTCCTCCAGCCTTAATTCTTTCAGCTGACCCATTGATAGTCTAAGGTAGTGTAAAACATGTAGTTTTCTTACTTATGGCCTTGAATTTATAGATGCATCCTTATAATTGTAATGCCTTTTTACATTCACACACACACACATATGTATGTGTGCTATTCTGCCACTTCTCTTGAGAAGTTTTCTCTGATCTTCTATATTTAAGTCTGAAATCTATCCTCTGTAGAATGCTGTTTTTTTTTTCCTTCCAAAATAGAATAGGATCTAAAAATGATGAACTGTAAATATAGCAGTTCTCCCACTCTATTGAAGGAATCAAAATAAAAAACAGAAGACTATTTCCTGTGTCTCATATACTCTGGAGAAGGCAATATAAAAATGTGTAACTGTCTTGACAACAAAGTAAGAATGTAAAATTACTAATGGCTTTGACATGTTGGCATACATGTACTTACTAGAAAACTGATACAAACTTTACATTGACCTAAATGGGAATGGTATTGTTATTACTACAGGTAATCTCTTATCGTAAGGATTTGATGTTTTATGTTTTTAACTTAAATTATTGGTAGACCTAAAGCATCTTAAATATGAATCCCCTTGGCTCCTTCTTTAGTCATATTTTTTTCTTACCATAAGTGCTATAGATGAAATGCAGTTCATGGTATATATAATTAAAAATTGTGATGTCATTCTGAAACCATGACATTAAATTTTAGTATCCTGTAAAATAACATCATCCTTTGTTACAAATCAAGTATGCGTTTATTCACATAAATAAAATTAATGAAAATTCTCTAAAGCCAAAGTTTGTGTCATGTTGAACAGGAAGGTTAATTCAGTACCTTGCTTATTGTTTATGCCCTGTTGCTAATTAATATTTTAAGACCAGTTCACTTACTTAATCTTTCTGAATTTTAAATCTTTTTTAAAACCAGATAGGTAGATAGGTTGAAGGTTTAAAATCCTGAAATTCTTTTGTTCTACTATGACCTTCATTATCAAATGAGAAGGAATAGCTTTACAAGTTTTATCTTTTAGAAATGGAGATTTATCTACATTGCATTGGGTATATTACACAAATAAAATTTGTTATGAAATATATAAAATCTAATTTACCTAATGATTGTATTGTCTGTGTTTAACTGATGTTGTTGAATTACTACTATTTATTGCAGCATTAATGTTATGCTTTTATTGTTAACATTATTGATGTGAAATTTTGGCAAGGCTGATTCTGACATTATGCTCACATCAAGGTTAAAAAAGAGAGAGGATATTTTGTAGGCCACTTCTCCTCAAGAAGGCTAGCATTTGTTTAAATACATTGTAGGACACAGCCAGGTTGTGGAAGATGAAAAATTAAAATTTGGAATGTGATCTTTCCTAAATAACTCTTTTATACTAGTCTAAGGGCTGGGGGAGAGCATAACTTATAATTGTAGTATTTGGATTATTTTGGAAAAGAGTAGAAGGAGCAAAAGCATTAAGGAGAAATTATGGTAACCCTATTGGACCTGTATTGTTCTCTGTATTCTGCCTGGGATTCTTAGGGTGCTTTTCAATTACTCCCCAGTCAGATGCTTACAGATTGCATTCTGTGAATAAGGGAGGACTTAAGGAAGTTCGAAGTCAAGATAGCTCAATTTGTTTGTTTTATTTGTGTAGCTATTCCTTCTTAATTTATACTACTATAGTTAGGGAAAAATCAACACTCATGGAAAATTCTTTCAATTTCTCTAAGGTAATTTGTTAAGTATTATAATTTGGTTGCAGCTGTTATTTTTCCTTCCTTTGATTCTGATTGCATCATCTTCTACAAAGTTTGGAAATTCTTAAGTAAATCTAACGACTCAACAAAGTCACGTCATGTTCAATGTAATGTAGATTTTTTTTTCACCACCTTGTAAACTTCTTTCTCTGCAGGCATTCCATCTGCACTGTGTACATTGAAGTGCTTCCTCCAAATAATCAAAGTCCTCCTCGCTTCCCACAGCTGATGTATAGCCTTGAAGTTAGTGAAGCCATGAGGATTGGTGCTGTCTTACTAAACCTACAGGTATGCCTTTTGTTACCTATTATCTTTCTATGTGTGTGTCTAATCAGTTGCTCCATATCACCTCCAAATGCATGGCTGAAAGGCTAACGAATTTACATTTGGGCTTGAAGAAAAAGCCTCACAATGTTGGTTAAGCTGTAGAGACTGGAAATTCCATCTGGAAAGGAAAATGTAAGTAATACAGATGGAAGATTTCCACAGCTAGTCTGTTCTACTGATTAGCACAATTAAAAGTCTTATTTCATTGGCAGGAATTAGCTGACATCATGATAGGAAAGAATGAAGGAATTGGAAACACGCACTTGAGTGTTTTGTGCTTTGTGTCTGAAGAGCTGAAAGCTATTATATTCTAGTGTGATGTGTTTTTTCCTGGCTGGATTTATTTTTGATGTAGTGTTGTCTAGAGGAAAGAACTTTGGACTCAAATGCTAATGTTTGGCATTCTAAATCTGAAGCTTCATACTGAAGCTAGTATGAAGCTAGTGCTTCATACTAAAGCTAGGATAAGGCTTGGAATTTCTGCTACATGTTATGTTTGTTCTGATGAAGGGGGGGTGGGTTTGATTGATTTTATTTATGGGGGTTTTTTTAATCATAAAATTCACAGGTGTTTGAATGGTCACTTGTTAAAAGAATCATTAGAACTCTAGTGTTACCCATCAATGGCTGGTCAAAAGGCAGAGTTGCTTTTCTCTGTGATACAAGGGAGTGGCAGGGGTTACCAACAGGATGATTCAGAATCTGGCCTTGTAAGTTAGGGAAGATTTTAATGTGATGAATCCAGGAAAATCCAAAGATCTATCTCTACCAGAATTACAGCCACATCTTCCCCAAATCCCATATAAATCCTAATACCTTCTCACAGAAGTCCTATCATATCAAAGTAAAGATTGCCTAGAATGATTGTACAAAATGGATGTAAGATAATAAAATATACCAATCTAATTTTCCACATGTGGAAAGTTAACCTTACAGAAAAAGTAATTGATGCCCAAAATGAATTGCCTAAATTTCTTACTTTTAAAACAGGCTGTTCTTGTTATAGCTTGCTATTTGTAACTGCCAAAATTTGATTGGTATTCCCAGATTCTTTGGTGTGCCTCTACTTTAATACTTGTTTTGATCCTATTATCTGAATAATTAGAGTCTGATTATTATTCTATTAGAACTTGTTGAGAAATGAATACATTAGTAGAGAAATGTGGAACATTTTAGTATATAACCTTTAAAAATGGTGTTAATCGGAGAAGGCATTTGGGAATGCAGTAGAGACATTGCTTGTGATGTCATGAGATGGAAATTTGGCCGTTTCTCCAACCCCAGCTTCTGTTCATGTTCACCCTGGGAGGCAGCAGCTTTTGGCTCAGGTGGTTGTATCCCTGTCATCAATGTGAGAGGCCAAAAAGATGGATATCCAGGGTCCCGTCTTCAACTTGCCCCAGCCAGCCCTTCTTGGTGCAGATATTTGGGAAGTAACCAAATGATTAAAAAATCTCTGCCTATATTTATCTTTGTGTCTTTCATAGAAAGAACAAATTACAAATAAAAAATTACTAACAAAAAATTACTAACAAAAAATCAGTTTCATCGGGATGGAAAAGCAAGCTACTCAAATTATTATAAAGAATCAAACTATTAATACATATTTATTAAATGATATTACAAGAACCCATTCATAATCTACATTTAAATCTTCCTTAAGAATTCATCTTTTATGTCTCTATGTTCTATGCGATAAAAGATAATTTCCCTTGATAAAGGAGTTGAGCTTCATTCAAATACATCCCAGAAAATTCCAGGAAATATACTGAAAGAGAATAAGTCTATCAGGCCTCAGATTTCTTGAATATAAAAACTTGTGCCAAAAAACGCTTGCAGTGGCACTTCTATTCATCTTTTGTGCTTCTGGATGAAGCTCACAAAAAGGATGCCACTTGCAGCAGCAGTTTCTATTAGAAAGAAAGAGGGTGGCACCATCAAGTATTTATCCTGGGCATCAACCATCCACTTTTGTTCATATACAACTGAGATTGAATTTGAACTAGTGACCTATACATTGAAAGGCTGCCAGCAAATCACTCTTCCGGAGACTCCTAGCAAAAAGGATGTATGAGAGGCTCTTTGGCTGTCTGCAGTATCTCTGTCCTCATCCATTTTGCAAACATCGCACTGTCTACTGCTGACTCGCTGCTCAATTTAGAAAGACAGGGTGCATGACTAAAAGTGTTTTTGAACATAGGAGCTGACTTGTTTTAGAACAATCTGTTTTGACTGAGATTGAAGTGATTTCTTTTCAGACAATGAGCCTTGCCTCTCCTGTTCTCTCTTTCCCTGTTACATAGATGCCTTTCACGCCATCAGTGGTTTTGCTTAGCACCTGGATGATGTTTGACTTGCTATTAAAATCGAAGTTCACTTGAGGAAACTGTTGCCCAGAACTCAGCTTTCTAAAGTTTCTTAGACTGAACAAAATCCCCATTATGTGTGATTTTTAGTTCCATGATTGCTTAGTATCTATTCACACTCATGATTACATGTAATTCTGACCTTTGAATGGACCTTCTGCAGTGATTTCTGGAACCAGATTATTTGAGAAAGTGCCAGTTGTGTGAACATCCTCCTTATTATTCATTCAGTTCTGTAGTGTCAGCTTGATGTTGCAGTTGTGGAAATATCTGTGTCACAGAAATTGGTGGATAAACATTTACTCTCACACCCTCGTTTTGGAGGCAATCAGTAAACTGTTTGTACTCCGGTAGTTTATTGCTTTTTGCCCTGCTGAGGTTTTGATCTATTTTCATCATACCATATACAATGCAACACTATCAAATAGAACTGGGTGTTATGCTCATGCACACAGCTTCCTGTTTTCCTCATAGAACATTTATTCCTTCCCAAATACTTATAAAGGCACTTCACATTTTCTTTGACCTACCACAATACCATTAGCATAATTCTCTTTTCTTGGACATGAAATCCTGTGTGCCTCATTGTCATCCTCATGCTCAGAAAATACCAGTAGCGTTTAATGCTGCACTTAATGTTGTCAGGAACTGTTTACATTCTTTAAATGATTTGATAATTCTACCTCTAAGGAGAACTATAGAAACCAACATGTCAGTAATTTATAACAGAATACAGTTAACTCACACTGGGTAACTATCATGCTATAGCTTAGTTTTACTCATATTTCACAATCTTTTTAAAAAGGTACAGCAGCTCTTATCTAAAAAAATTAACTTATATCAAAAAATTAATGTTTTTTTACTTCAATAGTGCTGTAGTGTTTTCAATAAATTCTTAATTCAAATTACTTATTATCTCTAACATAACATCCTAATCATTTAATGTTATTTCTAATTTTTTCACTTGTAGGTTTCAGTACTTAAAGTTGGGTATGTGACCAGTTAAAATAAAAGCTGTATCTCTTCCACAAATAAATAATATTTCATTTTATTGACCAAACTTCTCAGCATGGAGGCTTTTATGTCTGAATAAAAATTACCAGGATTGTAGCACTTAAAAGATAATTATAATGGAAGACTTAAATTTCATCAGATGGTGCCTCTTTCAGGGTCAGTGCTGGGCATTGAGTCCCTAAACAGTGGAGTTTATTAGTTTTCATTCTTTTCTAAACTAGTCCTAGAATAACCTCAATACAGAATACTTCTTTAGGAAATGCGTTTTCCCTCCCTGTCCTTTCCATGCATGTATCAGAGAGAAAATATAAAAATATTAAAGAAAGGAAGATATTTCAGAAAATCACACTCAGCTGGCTCCAAATAACTAGAAAATCATTCTTAAAATAAAAAGGAAAGGAATTAAAATAAATATGATCCACGTAGCAAGACATGCTGATAAAAAGAATCAAAACAAGTTTACTAAGTTACAAAGCTTAAGTTGGAGGATTGCTGATGATGTCAGCTATACCCCAGAACCAGAATATTAACAAAGCACAAGACAAACAAGGAAAACTCAGTTTTTATTTATATGTTTTTACAGTTGATTTTACTTAAACTCAGTATAAGATGATGTAGGCCTGAGTATTTTGGAATGGAAGAAATAAAAAGGGATTTTGAAGTTTCTTGAAACTATGGGAGTTGCCTGATATTGGCAAATGAAAAAACACTTTTCTAGAGGCCATATTGTGTTACCTGCTATGTAGAATTTTCAATTATCTTATTCCGCAGATGTTGACATTATTTCTGGCATGGTCAATTTTGGAAGAAAGTCTTAGTTCCTTTTTTACTTCTACAAATATCCAGTTCTACAAAATTTCCAGTTACCAGAAGATGCTATGCTTTACTGAAAGGAGCAAAGAATGAATAAATATTCAGTCATCTATTGCTGGTGTGATTCTCCTAAAATATAGCTCAAACACAATTTGCAAAATGGGGTATGATAAACGGGGTATGATAGAAAAATTACAATGTCTATAAATTATACACTTGGTAGGGGAAAATAATTAGAACTAGGAGGATTTAAATGCCATTCAGCTATTTCTTGATTAAAATAGCTGTTTATTTGACCACTGCTTTTACTGTTTATTTACATTGACACATGGGTTTGCTAGTGAAAAAATGATAAAAGCAATAAGCAATGATTTATTTGAAAATGTCAATTTTTTTAAAAATTTTTTTTATTGTTGTTAACATTGTATTATGTGATACAGTTTTATAGGCACTGGGGATTCCCCCCGCCCCTCCCATACCCCAATCCAATGGTGGATTCCTCCACCTTGTTGCATAACCACAGTTCAAGTTCAGTTGAGATTCGTTCCTTGCAACCACATATCTAGCATAAAGTCCAGCGTCTTATTTATTTTTTTAAAAAAATTCAAGAATAAAGGCAATCTTTTACAGAGCAGTAGTATGCTTGATGTACTTGCATCCTATGATGGAGTGTCTGGTTTGAGTGTCAGCGTCTCAGCTATGGAGACACCAAGCTGGCAGCTGAACACACTCAAGTAATTGAGTCCTTGACGTCTATATGATAGATCCAGAGTGTGTTCTGGGCTTCTTGGCTTCTTGGCTCTTTGACTCCCACATATGCCATGGACAAGACTTTGTTTTTGCAACTATTAAGGGAGTAAAGAAATGGACAGAAAAGCTAACTAACTCTTGCTCTCTCTCTTGTACCTCTCTCTCCCTCGTTCCCTAATTCTCCCCCACCCCCCGGGTTATTTGTGCAAATAACGAAAAAAATAACAATTATGTCAGGATACAGTTTGGCAAGCAATTGTAGCTGTGCAAAATGAAGGCAAGGAAACCAAGCAAAAAAGCATTAGTATCCACAGTTCACATGCAGCTCACCGTTGTGAGGCTACTCTACTTTAACTCTGTATCTAGTGCTACCAGCATTGCAGTAAAGTGTTTTTGCAGTACCAAAGCTCATTTTAAAGATGAATTAGAGTACAAGCTGCCTAACCCTGCAGTCTGTTTACTAACCACCAATCCTAAGGATTGAGTTTCTCTTACTCCCTTCAGGTTTGCTCAAATTTAAAACTAATGTCTTTAGATACCCACAATGACTATGATTACCTTCTTCTCTAAACTTTGATCAGTTAATATTTTGCTTGTGATTATTTCATGATATTTGACAAAATGGAGGCTAGTTTTTATGTAGTGTGCAGACAATGGAAAATCAATTTTACCAGTGTTTTAAACTTCAGGTTTCACTTACTGAACTGTCTGGCTTGAACAGTTTGATTCTCTCTCCCTTTTGTGGATTTGCATTCCTGGAAAACTGGAAACTGCAGTAAGCAAGTAAAATGATTCACAAACAGCAGGAGAAATAGAAGTGATGAGAGACAAACCAAGAAGCTGAATGTTCCCTCTGGAAGCTAGTTGACAAAAAAAAAATTAACTTGAGTCAGTGACAGGATGTGTTTTGTTAGTTGTCAAGAAGTGTTTTATTTCTATCCACATTTCTTTGAAAGGCAGAGTTATAGAGAGAGACTTCTTCCTCTCAGCTCACTTGCCAAATAGCAGCAAGGGTAGGAACTATAGCAGGCCGAGCAAAACCTTGGATTTCGTCTGAGTCTCCCACATGGGAAGGGGTGCGAGTAGTTGGGTCATCTTCTTCTTACTAGGCACGTTAGAGTGCACATGGGATACCAGATTTCAGAAGGTAGCTTAACATACTGTGCCACAACACCTTCCCAGTTCTCCTTTAAAAAGTACCTGCAAAAAGGTACAGCATTTACCCTAGATGCATCAAGAGATTATTTTTCAACCCAAAGAATAATTCCACCTTCCTTGATTTCACTGGAGAATCAGTTCTACACAAAGGTGTAGAACAGTTTGAATTAAAAGCAAGCACACTCCTGGATATGAAAGGGTCCTGCCAGGACATCTCTGAAATGTTCTAAAATGTTTTTTTTCCTCTTTCCTTTTTTATAAATATTTTCCCTAAGCTGCAATGTCTTTTTTTTCCCCTAAAGACAGTGAAGAAGATTATGATTCATGAGTGTTTCACAGCTTTCACAGTGTTCCACATTCCTTGCATCATGCAATCTACAATGCCGCTTATGTTATGGGAATCATTTTGGATATTTCTTCTGTAATTAAAGAAGCTTTTCCTTTGAAGTTAATTATTCTTTACTCTGCTACTGCATAGATTACTATTGTAGAATGCACTAAAATACAGTCAGTATCCAGCAATTTAAAAATGTCTTACATGATTAGCCCTATTTATGAGGTTATTCCAACTATGAAAACTATGAGAAATAGATGTTTCATGAGTTTACACTATTTTCTTCAATTCATGTCATGGGAAATACATTTTTCATCCTTCTTTTTGTTATGTATATTTCTGGTAGTATTTACTCATTAGTATTATCTTGTGAAAGAATAACGGTCTCATGAAAGTAAAGTAGTTGAAATCCATTGTACACTGCTATTGGTTTCCTGGATTCAAAGTATATATTTTACTTGAGGAAAGAATGGATAAATGAGTAGACACATAGATAAAAGAGGAGAAGATTCACAATGCCATCCCATTGTGATTTGTGAAAACAAAATATGACTCACAATGTGGACATTTAACATTTTCATATGCCTTAGATTCTAAAATTGATCCCCTTGACATTTTGGTATATGGATCATCTATGGATAATTTCTCATTATGTGTAAATAAACTCTCAAAAATGAGGACAACATAGTTTGGTTTTTTTATTCCTGTATGTATCCTTCCCCCCAAAATAGCAACCTGGTGTACATCTTCCTAAACAACAATGTGCACAGGTGTGTAAAGCTGGAGAAGCGACAAAGGTTATGGGGAAAGAAACCCCATGTGATGTACATAAAACAACTGTTTCTTAATGGTGTTGTTTTTTTCTCTATGCTTGAAATTAACATGAAGAAAAAGTGAGGTTTTTCCCTGGAATAGATGCAGGCTATGAAGTAAAAGCTTATTTTTCATAGAATTGAACTTATGCTTCTGAGACTTTAAAACTGTCAAAAGTTCAAATGCATTGAGTTAAAATTTTGTTAACTTTATGCACTGGGGTCTGATATCTTAGGAAAAATTAATGTGCGATTATAAACACATTCTCAAGTTTTTAAAAACATAATCTGAAAATAAATTAAGAAAAAAAATTCCTGATATCAGTGACCATAAAGCAAAAGTCTGTGCAGATTTGATAGATTGACATTGATTACTTCTCCATTATGGCAAAGAAACATCTTCAGATTCGGAGATTCTTGCTTCTGCCTAATTCATTCTATTGTTGAGGCTTTTCACTGAATTTTTAAGTTGTTCCACTATGTACTGCATTTCTAATAATTTTGCTTGACTTTGTTTCACTGTTGTTATTTCCTGTGTGACATATTCCTTAAATTCCTTGAGCTCCTGTATGTGCTTCACATTGTTGATAAGCTTTATAACCATTTTGTTAAATTTTGCAACCCCCATTTTCAATGTCTTTTTCAGTTAACAGGTTGGCAGAGGCTTTTCCTCCATTGCAGGCGAGTCTTCAGTAATATTCATGGTGCCTCTGTCTTTTCTTTTGCTCTTGGTCATTGTATTTCTGGTTAGCAAATCCTTATCCTTAAGATAGATTTTGTGTTACTCACAGATCTACAAGTCAATTATACTGATTGAGTTTGGTACCCAGTTCATTTATACTCACTTGTGCCACTCCCTCTAGCGAGTTTCAGGCCTAGGCTTAACCAAAAACTTCCTCTGTAACCCCACCTTCATGCTCACCTCTCTTCATCCCTGGTGACCACACCATTGCCTATACAGTTTTTCTCCTACTTCTGGTTGAGCAGTGTCCGGGATTAGGAAGACACCAGTTGTCCTAAATAACTAGGTTGTCAGTGGTGCTGATCTTGCCAGAGCGTACTGACTGATAGGTCTGAGGATCACCCTGACCTATCTTGGGTGGAACCTGCAGGCTACTATGTCAGCACTGTCTTCCCTGTGTGACCAGTGCAATGTACTGACCCTGAAGTGATTTTGCTTCAAGCTTAGCACATGCACAGCTCACTGCTGTCCCTCCAGGCCCACAGCCTTACACAAGATGGCACATGACACTGATGGAGTTCTGGGTCTGTTGGCCATTTGATCTGGGGGCCACCCAGACCCACCTTGAGTGGAACCTGCAGATACAAATTTGGCACTGCTTTCCCTGTGAAATCAGTATAGTGTGCTGAGCCAGAAACAAGTATGCTCCTGGCCCAACACATGTCTCTCCAGTCCCCTGGTTTTATGATTTTTAAGTTTTTTATGAGGTAGATATTTGGGGCAAAGATCCTAAATATTTTCTATGGGTGGCGATGGCTTCTGGCCAAAGCATTAAGTCTGGTCTCTTATAATAGACAACAGAAGTCTGATTGCTTGAGGTAACCCCTACTGCCTCATACAATAGTCTGCATTAAAAGGAAGTTGGATTCAGGAACTAGAGCCAGCAATCAAAACTCATGTGGCATTAGCATGACTCAACCAGCATCTTAATATTTAAACATAATGCCTGCCCTTCTCATGTTTTACTTTCACATCTAACATTTAGCACTGCTTGTTCCTTGGTATGGCATTGCAAATTACATCAAGGTTTTTCAAAGCCATTATGATAAAGAATACACTTGGTTTTTTATTAATATTTATTCATATTTTTATAAAAAGGAAGAAGAGAAACAGACAGATTGACTAAAAGAAGAACAGACACAGAGAACAATAGACATAGTTCCATGCCAGCAGCCAGTCAGGGGTGAGCCAATCCAGGTTGAAGCTAGGATCCAGGAATTGAATCTAGGATACCCTTATGTTTGGCAGACACCCAACTTTTTAAGGGATAAGATGCTGCCTCCCAGAGTAGATATTAGCAAGAGGTTAGAATGGGAAATAACCAAGACTCAAACCCAGACACTCAAGATAGTGATGTATCCTGAATGATATCTTTGAGAATGTGCTTGAATAAGTTTATATGTCAATGAAATATGACACATAAAATATAAGTACATTTTAACTGTTAATTTAACAAGAGTAAAGTTTCTATCAAATCATTTTCAAATTTTCTATACAAAGCTCCCAATTTCCCATCTCCTCACAACCCATAACAATTTCTTTTCAGAATTAACACCTCTGTTTGGACCACATGCATTTGGTACCAGTGAGGTAATTTAGGAGTGTCAGTGCAAATTAAAATCATAGCACCCTGGGACTGGCATTGCGGGCAAGGCCACTATGGGTAAGGCTTAAGGCTTCAGCATCCAATATGATGCCCAGTTTGCATACTACCTGCTCTATTTTTCATGCAGTTCCCTAACAAATGGCCAGCAAAATCAGTAGAAGAATGTGTTTGGGCCTCTGCCCCCCATGTGGGTGATACAAATGAAATTCTAGCTATTGTACCCATCTGAGATATATATTAGTGGAAGGAAAATCTCTCTCTCTCTCTCTCTCTCTCTCTCTCTCTCTCTCTCTCTCTCACACACACACACACACACACACACACACACACACAATTTGCTCATTTATTGTAACTTGCACATTAAATACATTTTAAAAGCACATGTAACACCTCACCTATTTGTGAGTCCTTTGTGATGACTTTAGTCACATGCTACTGGAGTCCATTCATATCCACTTTAGTAACTCATGAACATTGCTTCAGGGTTATCTTCTTTCTTTCTTATATCATAAGCATGTGTTACCCTACCTGATAATTTACATCAGCCTCAAAATCTACTACAGTATCAGTATTAGTCAAAAAGCAGCAACTACAAAATTTGCATTGATTACATAAGCTACTCATGTGTTTCTGTGTTTCCCTTCACTACAAAAATTTCTCAAATATACTGAACAAACTAGAGTAAGCCTTTGTCATTCTCCCTCCTATTATTCTCTTGACTTCTTTATAATCAGGAATTATGTTAGATTATTTTATCAAAGTAGTTGATATGAATATAAAGTAATGATTAGTAACAGTGGAGTAGTAGAAATGATGCGATGACTCAATTGATTTACCCTCTGCCTGTAAGCACTGGCATCCCATATGGTCATCGGTTCATATCCTGGCTGATTTACTTCGGATCCAGTCCCTGTTTAGGGACTGGAAAAGCAGTGGATGGTGGCTCAAGCCTTGAGACCCTGTGTCCATGTGGAGACCACCTGACAGTAGAACAGCTACACATCCCCATACAGGAAATGAAAGGGATAGTTTTCCAGTTCAATCACTTTGTGATGTACACATCTATTGCAATATTGCATTCACTACACAAAATTGACAAAATATTTAACCCCAAATTTTAAATAAATTATAAGTAGCTACTTTTGTAATCTTGGTCCTCATGTCCTTGATTTTTAAATGTGGAAAGTCTCCTAGATACTAGTTTATAACCTGTTCTTTGCTCATGTTCATTCAGTTGTTAGTTTACTGCATCTGATATAATGGACTCAAATCAGTATGTGCTCATAACTAGTGAGTCATTTTTCCAGTTTAGCTCTCTAAAACTTTTGACCCGCATCCAATTGTAAGATTGAGGCTTCCCTTTAGGTATTAAGTAAGCATCTGCCTAATGCTGAGTATCCAAGGAAGCAGTCTTCAAGATACTCTCTTGCTGGGTTTTTGTTAAGGAGCAATTCCTGTATAAGGGGAAAAAATCATGGTTAGACTTGAGGAAAATTGAGCTCCAGTGCAATCCCTGGAAAGTCTTCAGCTGAGCCCATGAAGAATTCTGGAATTGAGATAGCCCTTAAGAGTGGTAACCTTGGAAAATGTAACTGATCCTTTTAAAACCTACATCAACACCAACGCAGTTTGCATTAGAAAGAAGTTTGTTCAGAGGCAGGATGACTGTTCAAGTGAGTCGTTTACTGAAAAAGTTGAAACCAAGCAGCATTAACAATATATAAAGGGTTGGTCCCTCCAGTTATGAGAGGAGGATCTTACAGGCACATCTTAATGTTACCACAGAATCTGAAAACTTAAAAAATAGAGATGAACCTGTCAGGAAAAAAGTGAAGAAAAGGTGTTAAAAAGAATGAGTCAAGAGACTGAACATTTCAGGGAACCCAGGGACCTGTTACTCTGCAAAGGCACGTGGCCCCTGAGCCTCTTCATCTTTTATTGAGCATCAGGCAACAAAATGGCAAAATAAAAAAATCTTACAAAGTCAGGAAAAGTATTGATCACAGAAGCATAGTAGCATAATTAACAGGGTCTTATTGTTTCTTCTAAGGGTTCTGGGCAGTTGGGTTGCAGGTGGTCAGTCTTCCCCTTATCCCAAGGTAAGCACTCAATCAGCTACAAAGGATCCCCTGACACTCCAGACAAGACACAAGTCTTCAATACATTTTTCATCAGCTTTCTCAAGCAGTGAGTCACTAGGAGCTTGGGAGTTCCCATGCTTCTGATAAGGTTGCCAAAGCAACCCTTGTGAGAAAAGTGGGATGACTAACCTTGAGGAGACTTGAAGAAGCCTCACACCTGCTCCCCACTTGCCACAGCCTACTTGATTCTAAGCCTGAGCATGCTGAACTATGAAAAATTCCTGACAAAATGATTTTCCTGGCAAGTAGCAAACTCTAAAATTACTTCAGGTAGCAGAAAATATTGTAAATCAAAAGTAAATTCTGTGGGCATCAGCATTTGTATTTGGAGTATTAGGAAAGATTTTCAGTTTCATTTCTCAGAAAGCTTAAATCATTTTAAAATTGTAAAGTAGAAAACTTTTCTTGAGAGACTGAACAAAAGCTTCAGCCTGAATACTTAACCAGCAGCAGTATTCTCCTTTGTGGTTTCAGCCTAAATGTAAACCTTGGTTTCTGATCCCCAAAATGTTCCTGATTTAGACTAGTTGTAACCATTTTCTTGTACTTTAAAAATTTTAGAATTCTGTGTATTCTTGCTAAATATTCTGGCATCACAGTCTGTGCTTATAATGGACACCTTTTGACAGGCTTGGGGAATTATGCCATAGACATTAACTAGAATTTCTGGCACCATTTACCTAGAAAACTAAATCATTAGAGCAAAAGAGAACTATATAAATTAATGAATGATTCTGGAGATGAGTAATAAATGGTCGGCTACTGTAACTCCGATTTCCAGGAACATTATATTCCAGCTTTCATGGAATGAACTCAATTTCAAGAGCTAAGTGTCTTTACATGATGGGATGCCAGATGATACGTTATGAGATTGATGTAAAGAAGTGGGTTTCAGGTGTAATTTGCCCCACAGGAAATACCTGCACATATTTCTGCTTGTTACAGCTGGGCAGATACAGCTAATATGGGGGTAGAGGCCAGGGATGTTGCAAATATCATAAATGTGCAGGAGTGTCCTTCCCACCCCACCCCCAGCAAAGAATGTTCTTGTCCACAGTATCACTGGTAACAAACTGAACAGGACCAAATTCTTTCTTAAAAAATAGGAATTTCAGAGCAGTAAGGTAAAATGCAAGATGATATCTTTAATCAACTCTTACAGAAAATCACATTGTAATTAAAAGTGGTTTAATTTCATCATTTGGATAGAGGCACTTGATAGCCCTTTGGTCATTATTTAATATTATGTTTTTGGTTTTCTATTACATCTCCTCTAATGTTGGGGAGGACTCTTGGGCCTTCTAGATGATAGTCAAATTCTACTCCTTTGCCTCTTCAAATTCATTGTTGTGGGATAAGAATCACCTACATTTGTTTACTCATTATGAATGATCTTTCAACATAATTTATTGAGTAAAGCAGAAGTTCATACTTCTCCAGAAGGCTATATAGTAGGACTCATATAAAATTGACTTCTTTTATGCCTGCTTGACATACATTTGATATTTTTCTGTTGACTTTTTAACTCAACAGAATTAAACCTCTCTGTACTTGCTAAAATCAGATGAAAAACAGAAGCAACTCACTTAAATTCTGAGATTCAGTGTAGAACATTTGCTTAAATAACTGCTTAATAGCTGGTATTTTAATAACAGTGATTAGTATTACCTTTACTTGTCAATAATCAATCTTCCCTGTGTCTTTTCTTAAATAAGCCTCACACACTATACACCATGACCTAAGGCTGTTTGTTGCTCCAAATAATTGCAGCTATTGTCAATTAAAGCTTAGGAATATAAATGCCATTATTTCTCTGATGTCTAAAAGAAGTAAAAGCTATGTTACTTAAGTATACTCAGTAAATAGCTAATCAGTGTCAATTATCTCAGAAAAAAAAAACAATAGGAGACCCAATATATCTTAAGAAAAACTGATGGTGGTACTGCACTTAAATACTAGTATTAGTTGATTTACAGATTAAAAAAAAAAAACTATTCGTTTTAGATGAGAAGGAACCAGCATAAAATATCTGTGTGGAAGAGCTTCTTATGAAAAATGAATAACCCAATTACATCTCTAGTTCCTGGTTTTGAATACTTTTTAAACACAGATTCAGAAAATCCAATAATACTAATAAAATGAACATGGAAAATGCTTCCATTATTTCAGTTATTTTCTTGATTCATACCCTATGTTTCCCTCACAAAAAATAACATAAAGAAAGAAAAGAAGAAACTACTCTAGGTTCAGAAATGGAGTTGGGGTTATCCAGCAATAATAATTGGCTCAGCTATTGCAACAGTTACGACCTTTTCTTTCTTCAAAAAAAAAGTTCATTTCAATTTTGATACACAAATGGTTAGAAAAAGCTGCAAAGCTTGATTACCAATGCAGTTGTTCCCATTTCAACCACTCTGTGTTGAGCTATTTAGGACCAAAAGTTGTCTTTGTCAGTCTGCATTAAATGTGAGGATTAATGCCAGAAAATGTACAACAAGAAGATACAAAAGTCGATACTTTCTTTGCCTTTATTCAGTTGTAATTTTTACTCCATCTCTCCCTCTCTCCTTTTCTCTCTTTCTATATATATGAATGCATACACAGAGACAGTTAATCTATAATATAAACCAAATGGATCTAAAATATATTTTCACTGTTGTTTGAGACTCAGCTATTCCTTATATATCCTTATGTTTGTATTATCCCAGGTCTTGACTTAACTATATTTTTCTAAAATGTTCTTGTATCTTTTTGAGTATAAATCAGAATAATTATGCAGACACAGACACTTACATATGAATTTCAAAAAGTAATGGAAAATGAATTTTAAAATGTGTATTTCGTCTATTTTTGAAGCGCTCTCATCAATCCGTCTTATACTAATAGTTCCAATGCCAATCCGACAGAGCAGAATTTTGTTCTTTTCCATGTCTTTATTTTTAATTCTGAGTTCCTTTATCATCCTAGACAAACTTTTTATTATCTTCAATATATTTATTGCAGTTTACACTGAATTCCCTAAAAAATCAGGTTAGCACTGTGGCTTCTCTGCTGATCCTGTCCTCACTCAGGTGGCGTTGACAGCATGCTTCCCGCTGCAACCTACCCAGCAGAGACTGATTCCTGCCCCTATGCAGAACCACTGAGCCACTCTATCACCAAGTGCAACTCCCAATTGCTGCTACACCCATACTCCTTTTTCATTTCCCTTTAGCATTCTGGGCAGTTGTCACTTTGGCACATTTCCAAGGCAGACGTGATCATTACTCGACAATCCAGTTCCACACAGCAGATGATGTAACTGCCCTGACAATCAGTTTGAATTTTTAAAACAGTCGTGGGCAACTAGAGCCCTTCAAATTCCCTGTACATCAGTTCCCTTCTGTGGTTTCAAACGTTTCATTCCAGATACTTTGAATTACTCTCCTTTGACCCACCTAAGTTTAAGTATGTTGTGCTAAGCTGTTGTGGTAGCCTTTTCCCTAGAGTTGTTGCTTTTATTTCATTTAGGTTACAACACATAAATCTAATTTCCCACATCTGTCACTGTCATGTTTCCCTAACACAGCCTTATTTCTGTTCTCATGTGGCTCAGGCATGCTACTGCCATCTAGCATGCATGCAAACCCTCTTGACCGCATTATGTTGTAGCAACTTTTTTTTTCTCTCTTTACTGCTACCACATCTGGATGGTTTAACCTACATGCTACAATGCTAGAACCTCCTTTTTGCTTCACTTTGAGCAATTTATATTTATTTTATCTGTTTGGAAGGTAGAGTGACAGACATCAGACTCACACAGAACTTTCAGGATGGTTGAGGAAGACTAAAGATACTAATGGGCTGCAGTGAATTAATAGAGAGGAGTGTAGGAGAAAAGAAGTTATAAGAAAGGCAGGAACAGAGCATCTATTCTAATGGATGAGTCATTAGTTGTTATTGACTTTACTGATGTACAAATATCAATGTGTTTGTACTTCCACAAATTTAGGTGTTACCATATTACCAGGCGATATGATCTTGTGGGGTTGAGAGTTTCTATATTGTCATTGTTGAGAGAAAAATTATGTATTGTGCTTGATGACAATTACTTGAGTGAAATTACTCACCACTGAAAGAATTAGAGTACAGCAGTAACTAACAACCTTAAAAATTAAATAATTATTTGGGATTCTTCCCTAAAAATACTGTATAAAAAAACATGTGAGAAACTATACCACTTACTGATAATTCCCTATCAGTTTCTGATATTGTTTTGGTAGTTGATAATTACATATCAGGAATTCAGATTAATGTGTTCAAATTAATGTTTTTATAAGAGATGAAAATTTGTTTCAATCTGTTTATACATTGCAAGTAGGACAAACATGATTTGTTGATGAGTTCTGATATTGGAGAAAGATAAATATTAAAATGAATGCCATTGGCACCTTTAAAGGAATAAACAAAAACCAGGACACTCTCCCTGCACCATTTGAATATTCAATGACCAAACAATTGTCTAAAAAACAGATGGCATCTGACTGAAATTACTAAGTAGATATCAGATGTAAATGTAAGAAAGAAATGTGGGCTATGAACATGCATGTGAATAAAGCTGAATTAGTTTAGAATTGCATAAGCAAGTATTGAAAGTGAGGACAGCAAAAATTAAGAAGATATGTAGTGTAGACTACAACATCAAGAAGGAAAGATTTTTTGAACTGAATGATTTGTACATGGTGATGAGGAACACTAAAAGAACACAAATTTAGCTGACTTGTGATGTAGCCTGCAGTGCCATCATCCCGTACGGGTGCTGCTTCAAGTTCCATTGCTACACTTCTGATGAAGCTCCCTGCTAATGAACCTGGAACAATAGTGTAAGATGGCCCAAGTGGGTGGGCCTCTGTAACCATTTTGGAGACCTTGAAGAAGCTCCTGGCTCCTGGATTTAGCCTGGTCGAGGCTAGATCCTTGTGGCTCTTTGGGGATTGAGCCAGTGGAAAGAAGATAACTCTATTGCTTTTTCACTCTCTTTCAGTGACTCTGCCTCTGAAATAAATATTTAGAAATGGAAGCAAGTCAAGGAAAAAAAAATATAGGGGAAATGGGTTATTGATTCTCATGGAGAGTTTATTTATTTATTTATGTATCAACCAAAAAGTCATTAGAAGTTGTTCTTTATATCCTTTAAGAAAATGAATTTTACACGGAATACTATTTGCATTATACTTCTACCAAGGCTAGCGTAGGCATTTGGGGAAGTCTCTTGGCACTTTTAAGCCTAAGTCATTACCTTCAATAAAGTAAGGATCAGAAATCTCACCAGATTTTAAGTGCTAAGTGTGATGGAGTTATTAAGTTGTCTATATGTAATAGAAGGTAATTATTTCATTGGGTTAGTTTTAGTATTTGCTCTACTTTTCAGTTTCTTTTATTGGTTGTTTTTCGAGTGCTAGAAAAAAAGTATACCATAGGGCATTTTGTAAAACAATTGTTTATTTGTATTTGAAAGGCAGAGTTACAGAGAGAGACAAAGAAAGAGATCGTCTACATACCTGTTCACCACAAATAGCCACAAGAACTTTGGCTTGTGCAAAAAGCGAGGAGTCTGGAGCTTCTTCTAGGTATCCCAATGCATGCAGGGGCTCAAACATTTGGATCATCCTCTGCTGCTTTCCAGCTCATTCATAGGGGTCTGGGACACAAGTGCAGCAGCCAGGACTTGACCTGGGTTCAGTATGGGTTGCCAGCACCACTGGTGAAGGCTTAACATACTCTGCCATGGCGCTGACCCACAAAGCCATTTTTTATACTAGTTTTCTTTTTTAAAGATATATTTATTTTTATTGGAAAACACTATATGCGAAGAGGCTGGGGACAAGGAGCTGGATGGGAAGCGGGGCCACCGGGACTAGAACTAGTGCCCATATGGGATCCTGGCTCATGAAAGGTGACTTTAGCCACTAGGCTATCGTGCTGGGCCTAGGACCATTTTAAATACAAGAAGTTTTCATGCATTGTTATCAAACTTCTTTGTATTTTGAATCACATTAAATTTATACACTTGACTTTCAACTGTTAGATATGTTTGCCCATCATATATTACTTATATGTTTACAAAAGAGAGTAAGTTACTTTTTAAGTTACATTCAATTTGAAGTGAGTAGTTTATATCAGAATCACAAATAATAAAAGAAGTATCTGACATAATTAGGATATAAGCATTGATTTATACTGAAATATATGTATCAGTACTAACATTTTGAATAAAGAACAACACCTGGATTTTTGCTTCAAGTTTAACAACAAAAACCAAAACTTATTTGACTAAAGGAGATCTAATCAAAAGAAGATTCAAAAGGAAAGCTAATCTATATCTTTTGCTGATTTTTGCCTGTTTTAGAATCCCTGTGGGTTGCTACTTTGTCTGAATGTCCTGTGGAATGTGTAGAATTATTCTGTATACAAAAAGCACACTCTACCAGATGGTCTATGATAGGTTGGCATTTAGCATGAGCAGAATATTAGTTTAGAATTGTTTTCTTTCTTCTGGCCTAAGAACATTGCTTACTTGGTTGAACACTTCCATGTCACTCTTACTGATGCTGAAAAGTCAGTAACCCAAATTCAGATGCAGTAAGTAGTCTAAAAGGATATCCTAGAAAAATTAGTTGCTTTGATGTTTAAAGATATTATTTATCTTTCAAGCAAAATTAAAGACTATGACATCATCATCATGTAGCAGCAAACCAGTTGCTGGTATATTACATAACTTTCCAGCTGTTCGGATTTAGCTACGATTCAGTCACTTGACTCAGTTTGGTAGCTTGTCATCTGCTTGCTGTGCTAACCGTAACTCACACTTTGTCACTCTTGGTGCCCCCCACTTGGAATGCTCTTCCTAGGGCTGGTTCTCCGCTCCAACAAGTAGTTTCCAAGACTTTCCTTATTTGGAATGGCTATCCTGATCCTGTATATCTAAGTGGGAATTCTCATTGTTGTCCTACTTTTGTATCTTCCCTATACTATTTTATATCTAAATAACTTGGTCCAGATTCACCCTAGTAAGACCCGTGATAACCAGCTGGAAAATAATTGCCTTAAATGAGAGATTCAGATTGGAGCTTTTTTTTTTCTTGAGAGACTTAGCAAATATTGTTCCACCAAGGAAAAATAATTTCTCTTAACATTCTAGAAAATGCTATAATGCTACATTCTCCCTATCCAAGATTAAATAGTTACTATTATAAATAGATATTAAACATACATCTTTCTTATAATTGGAATAATAGCAAAAGCAATAATGCAATTGAAACCTTTTATAATTTCTATTTACTAATAAAATTACTATAAGACTTAAATAAAATAAAGCATATAAAATGATAATGTACTTCCTGACATATGAAGATAAATGATTTTGAGATGGCTAGTTAGACCAATATATAGAAGAAAATGTTTAAAATATTCAAAAGCTGCATGTAGAATTCATATACACATCTAATCAGAGTATAATACTTTAAGGATCATGACTTCTGTTATTATTTCCAATTATTCTTTCAATGTATTATTTCTCCTTTTTGCATATTGGTAAATAGAGGTAAATTTTTCCATTCAAGTGCTAACACATACATGTATAATTGGTAGTTTTCACAAATACACACTTAACATTCTTTCATCTTGCATTTTGCACTGAGAAACTATTAATCGTTGCTAATAACTACATCATTTTCACCAATTCTTGAAACAAGAGTATTAGCAAAGAGGATAGAATTAGGAAAGCAATTAAAGATATTCTTTCATATCTTGCATGTCAGAGTTCCAAGGTGAATGCGTTGTGACCTAATGAAGAAAGCAAATAGTGGACACTCACAATACTTAAAGGACTGAGGTATTTAAATCATTAAATAAAACTGAATAAATATCTAAAGTACCTCAGGAAATGGAAGTAATAAGTATAAAAAATAAAGTGGCACAACCTGACAGTGTTCTCATCTCACAAATATATTAAATACTAGTGTAAATCAGCTACTGTTAGATGTAAAGTTAATCTGAGTTTCTAATTGTTTACACAAAGCTATCTTGTTTCAGAATTTATTTCCTTTGGCTTTGATGAAAATGCAAGATGTTAAAACATTATCTCAAAAAAGTGAAAACACAAAACTGTATTTCAAACAAAAGAACTTGGTAATCTCTCCAACAAAATAACAAGTAAAAATGACCCACTGAAAGTGAATCGCAAACAAAAATAACGTAAGTTCTTTGATGGTAAAATAGTCTGCTAGATACAGGACAATGTTGTCTTTCTTCCAGAAGTTAGCTATGATGATCTGTTTATCTCTTTTGTCTTTTTTACTTATCTACCAAAGGATAGAAAACTTTAGGAAAACATTTACATCTATCATTCTATTTATCTGGCTGTATGTATTTTTAAAATATTCGTTTAAGAAAAAGAGGAGGAGGGGCACAGGAGACCATATGGAGGAAAAGGGGAAGGGAGGGGATGGGCAGGGGACATCTCTTTTGGCCTTTTTTCTCTTGTATTTTTTTGTTGTTGTTATGTTCCATAAGGTTTTGCAGGTGTATGTAGTCCATCCTCTAACTTCCTTTCCTCCATCCTTATTCTCAAACCACCACCATTTTCCCTATATAGTATTACAATAGTACAGCCCTTCACCCAGTCACAGGACCAACATTCAGCTATTTAAGTATATGATGCCATTGCCGGTATAGACAGTGGCAGAAAAATCTAGTACCCCATTGTCAAGGTATGTTTAACAGTTTTATTGGGAGTCCTCCTATTATTCAGGAGTAGAGTTTAATATTGCAACATATCTTCACTTCCCGGTATGCAAGTCTCCGTTATATAGTTCATCTATGAGAATACATATATATACATGCTTACCTATATATCTATTTGCTTTGTGTTTTGCATTAATATTGCCTTATATCAGAGGGAATACATAATTATTTTCCTTTTGGGTTTGGCTTATTTCATTGAGTGTAATGGCCTCCAGTTGAAGCCATTTTGTTAAAAATGGTAAAATTTCATTCTTTTAAAATTAGTATTCTGTGAAGTAGATATACCCCAGTTTCTTTATCCATTCCTCTTCCAGTGGGCATTTCCTTGTCTTTGATGTTGTGAATAGTGTTGCTGCCAATATAAGGTTGCAGGTTACTTTCTCATATACAGATTTCACTTCCATTGGATACATTCCCAGGCGTGGGATACCTGGGTCTTTTGGCAGGTCAACGTTCAGTTCTCTTTGCACTCTCCATGCTGGCTTCCACAGTGGTGGTACTAGACGACGCTCCTACCAACAGTGAAGGAGTGTACTCTTCTCCCCACATCCCTGCCAGGAGGTGTTGTTGATAGAGTGCTAAATATAGGCCATTCTCCCAGGATTTAGGTGGAACCTCAATTTGGTTTTTATTTGTGTTTTACTAATGGGTAGGAGCCTGAGCATATTTTCATACGTCGATTGGTCCTTTGAACATACTTTTTTAAAAAACGCCTGCTCATTTCCTTTGCCCCTTTTCTTCACAAGGTTGTTTTCCTGCCATTCAGTTTCTGAAGCTTTTTGTGAATGCTGGGTATTAGTCCCCTATCAGCTGTATAGTGTGATTGGGTCAGGTGCCTATTCAAATTGTTGATCGTTTCCTTTGCTGTAGAGAAGCTTCTTATTTTGGTACAGTCCCATTTGTTTATCTTGGCTTTGACAGCCTATAATTTTGGTATCTTTTCTAGGAACTCTTTACCAATGCTTGTATCTTGAAGAGTGCTTCCTAAGGTTTCATCTAGCAGTGTTATAGTTTCTGGGTGCAGATTGAAGTCCTTGATCCATTTAGGGCTGATTTTTGTGTTACGTGAAATATCTGTATCTTGCTTCTCACTTCTGCAGGCTGATACCAATTGCCACAAAAATATTTCTTGAGGAGACCAACATTTCCCCTAGTTATTTTCAGTTCTGATGTTGAAGCTGAGTTGGCTATATATGTGTGGGCTCCCTTCTGGGGTTTTTATTTTGTTCTATTGATCTTCTCTGTTTCTCTACCAGCACCAGACGGTTCTGATGACCACGGCCCTGTAGCATGTCTTGAGGTCTCAAATTGTGATTCCTCCACCTTTATTTTTATTCTTCAATATAGCTTTGCCTACTCATGTTCTCTCCTGTTTCCTGATGAACTTCTTTGCTTTTAAGATTGATTTATTTTTATTGGAAAGACAGATTTACAGAGAAGGAGACCCAGGGATAATGATTTTCCATTCACTGGTTCACTCCCCAAGTGATCCTAATGGCTGAAGCTAAGCTGATCCTCAGCCAGGAGCACAGAGCCTTTTCCAGGGCTCCCATCTGGGTGCAGGGTCCCAAGGCTTTGGACCGTCCTCAACTGTTTTCCCAGGCCACAAGTAAGGAGCGGGATAGAAAGTGGAGCAGTTGGTACATGAACCACAGCATGCAAGGCAAGGACTTTAGGCACTAGGCTACAGCACTAGGCCTACTGATGAACTTTTGTATAATATTTTCAAGCTTTGAGAAGAATGTTGATATGTTGATTGTAATGGCATTGATATTGATCAGTAATATGGGCATTTTCATGATGTTGATTGTACCAATCTAGTACATTTCTTCATCATTTAATGATTTCTTTTTTTAATATTTTTTAGTTTTCATCATAGGGGTATTCCACATATTTGGTTATATTTATTTCAATGTATTTAAGGTTCCTCTCCAATATTTTAAAGGAAAGTGTTCTTATAACTTCTTTTTCTACCGTGGAGGGCCATCAATGCATTGATTTCATACCCTGCCAAACTCATGAGTTCCAATTCTTTTGGTTCTCCTATGTGTAGAATAATGTCCCTGCAAATAAGGATACTTTTAATTTCTCATTTCTGGTTTGAATTCCTTTTATTATTTTTTTCTTTCCTGATAGTTTTAGTGAGGAACTTCCAGTACTGTGTAGAATAGCAGTAGTGAAAGTGGACACCTTGTCTGGTCCATCTCTTACTCTGAAAGCTTCAGTGTTTCTCTGTTGAGTGTGATCATGACCTTGTTTTTCTTTTCATCAATCGCTTTGATTGTGTTATATAATATTCTTTCTATGCCTATCTTGCTTAGGATTTTTAGCATAAAGTGGTGCTGGATTTATATCAAATTCCTTCTTGGCATTTATTGGTTGATAATATGGTGGGGTTTTTTTTCTTCAATTTATTGATGTGGTCTATTTCCTTCATTGATTTTTGTAGTTAAACTATCCCTGAATGCCAAGGACAAATCCACCTGCTATGGCTGAATGATCCAATTCAAGTATTGTTCGATTCTTTTTGCACTTTTCTAGTTTCTTCATATAGGCACTAATTGCAATGAACATATCCCATAGCACTGCCTTGACTGTGTCTCACATGTCCTGGTATGTTGTGTTGATGCCTTTATTCATTCCAAATGTTGTTTTTTCTTACTTATTCTATAAATCATTGTTCTTTTAGCAGCATTTGTTCAGTATCCAAGTATTTGCATATCTTCTGAGGCCTTGTGACTTGTTGATTGCCACTTTCACTCCATGATGGTAACAAGATGTCTGCATCTTGAATAATCATTCCATTCTCTTTTGGCCTGTAGAATTTCCTCTACCAAGTCAGCCATGAGTCTAATTAGTGTCCTTCTAAAAGTTATATATTTCATGCTACTTAAGTATCTTTATGTTGAACTGAAGAGAGTCAGGTTATTATGTGCCAAGGTGAGAATCATTTCTGGTCAGGTTTATTTTGGGTTCTGTGTCCTTCCTAAACTTGAATCCCTTTTCCTTTCTGCATGCTGGGGAAGTTCTAATTTATTACTTTGTTGAATACATCTTTCAACCCAACCTCTCTTTCCAAATTTTCAGGAATTCCTATGACTCTTGTTTGATATGTTGATGGCGTCCCATAATTCTTGTATGATTTTCTTAGCTTTACTCAGTTCCTCTCTCAAATTTCTGATCGTTTGGACATTTTTCCATGTAGTATCTTCCAAATATGAAATTCTTTCTCTGGCCTGATTTATTCTATTACAGAGATATTCTACTGTATTTTTAAATTTGTTGTATTGAAGTCTTCATTTCTAACAATTCAATTTGATTTTGTTTCAGTGTTGCTATTTCCTATGTCATGTATTGTTTAATTTATTTAGAATCTTATATGTACTTCTCACTATTTTTAAAGTGTTTTATAACAACTTTTAGAATTCATTGGATGGCAGTTCCTCAATATCTTCATCAGTTAACTATGAGATTGAAATAATCTTTTGCTCCTGTATTGATGTGCCATATCATATACTTTTGCAACTGAGCATTTCAATGTCTATTAAAATGTTCTAAAGGAAGACATTGAAAAATAATCACACAGTAAATAAATGGGGTTTAGTTTTTAAATTCAGTCTCTTTGTCTACAGATTTGAGATACTTAACCATAAAGCTAAGTTGAATTATTATCTTGCTGTGCTACTTTTCCTCTAAGATTTACTTATATAAATATCAGAATGATAGCAGGAGAGAGGAAGAGGCAAAGGGAGAGTGATAGAGAGGTGTTAGTTAATTTTACAAATGTCTGTGGGTTCCAGAACTATATTAGACAAGTCAGGAGCCAGGAACTTCACCTGGGTCTCCCATGTGGGTGAGAGAAACCAAGTGTTCAGACCTTCATTTACTGACTTCCAGGCGTGTCAGCTGAAAGCTAGATCAGAAACATGGAGTAGATGGAAATGTACTCAAGTATGTCTGCCCTATATTAACATATTCTAAGCATACAAAGAAAAAAGTTTCTTGATACTATAATTTGTGTTTTTTTAATATAGAAAGCATTGTTTAAACTGTAGACAGAAAAAAATAAAGCTCAGGAACTTAAATAAATAATACTTTGGGAAATTATCACTATATTTCTCACAATAAGATTTTATAAACATATAGAAAATCTTTGGGGAACAGATATTAAATTACTTATTTTAGTAAAAGCTTGCTACTAAGCAATACTTTAATCTTATTCAGAGTATAATGGTTAATTTTTGCTACTAACTTTAAGCTTCTCTATTATTTTATACTGAATAGTAGCCATATAAACTACATGGTAATTGAAATTTCTTTTCTCTCTGAAGGCAACTGACCGAGAAGGAGACGCAATAACATATGCCATTGAGAATGGAGATCCTCAACGAGTTTTCAATCTTTCAGAAACGTGAGTTGAAAATTATTTCTACCTTGATTTTTCCCTTATTAAAACTTGAATACAGTGTTCTTAACAAGAGAAGACTTTAATCAGAGGCCTTCAGCTGTTTGTGTGTCTTTCTGTGTTTTCTATGAATGTTAATGAGAGGAGGATAATGCTTAACCAAAAAAAAAAAAGCACACAGAAAACCATGCATTTCTTGTAAGCACTTGCACTATGTAAAATCCACCAAGGTGGAAACACTTTATTTGCATGTGTAATGTGAGATTAATTAGGACCCCTTAAAATTGTCACCTTTTTGTGACAAGGACAGTTCTAAAAAAAAGTGAAATTGTAAGGCTACGTTTGTTATAAACATATTGAAGGTGCTGCAAATATCTATCCTTCGTATTCACACAGGCTAAAATAAAATATGTAAAGGAGAAAGAAGAGGGAAGGGGAGCGGAGGGGAGAGGGAGGAAGAGAAGAGAATATGGGAGGGAAGGGAAGGGAAGGGAACAGGAAGTGGAGAGAAGAGGAGGGGAGAGCAAAGAAGAGGAGAAAGACAAAACAGCATGCATAACCATTCTAGGCTTCTTGGCATTCAGAACTCATGACATTGCACTGATCTCTTTGAACATGTCAGACACAATGTAAATCAGGAGAAGTAGAAATGGGAATAGAAAGGAAGTGTCAGGGTCTACCAAGATCATTTGCTTATTCACTGTAAAATCAAGCTGCAGTTGTACTGCTGTCACATGTGAGTTCTTGCTATACTCTAATATGTTCTTTGTGATTGTGAGGGATTTTACTCCCTGAAGGAATGAGAATATAAACCTAATATACAACTGAATAGTAAATATTTCAACAAATATGCTAACCACTGCATTGATCTCAGGAAAATCTAAATAAATCTTGATAGGTTATACTTAACATCTTCCTCACACACTCTAAGATGGTGGAAGATTGCTCTCCTGACCCATTGTGGAATAACATTAGGTATTAAAAGCATATCAGGCTTTTCAGTTTTTTGATGTAGATCATAAGCAGTCTGGCTCTCATTGATTATTGGTTCCTTGGTTACATCACAATATCTTATTGTATGTGATACAGGCTGTTTGAGGTGCTATTTACAGGTGCTATTTTTAGAAAGCATTTTTAGCTCTAAAAAACAAAACATGGACTGAGAATACATTAAAAAAAATATGGTATAACAATAAAGAGAAAAATAATCCAGTTAAAGGTGAATAAAATATTTGAATTGACATCTCTATAATAGACACACAAATGATTAATGAGCACATGAAAGCTTCCTCCTGGTCATAAGTCTCATAATCAGGGAGATATAAATTAAAAGCCATACAGATTTACTGCTTCACATACACTTAGAATTGTTAAAAAAAAAAAAGACAAAGTTATCATATATGAGCATTCTTCAAAGGGTTTTCTGTTTTTACCAAAACAAGCAAAATTTTTAAAACTCTTTCCACAAGCTTTTTGAAGTACTCTCCTTTGATTTAAAAATTATCTTTATTTGAAACAGCTACAGAGAGAAACAGACATCTTCCATAACCTACTTAGTCCCCAAATGGCCACCAAGGCTATAGCTGGACATGTCTCAAGCCAGAAGCCAGGAGCGTCCTCCAGGTCTCCCCCACGGGTGTAAGAGCCTGACATTTTGAGCCATCTTGTTGCTGTTTTCCCAGGCATATCATCAGGGAACTGGATCAGAAATTGGGCTGCTAGGACTAGAACCAGTGCCCGAATGGGATGCTAGTGCCACAGGCAGGGGCTTAGCCTGATTTTTCTTAGTAATGGGTCCAAGTATCTTATTTAGGGCAAAACTGTTAAGACTCCTCATATATTTTTAGAAAATGTGCACTTTGGAAAACATTTCCTCTTAGTGATAAATATTATTACCCTATAATAATATTATTATTACCCTACTATGCACTTTGACATTAATTTTTTGCCATAGATGACAGGCTGTTGTTCTTTTGACTTACAAGGTATTAAAAGAATTCTAGTGTTTTTCTACTTCAAGTTCTGATTCCATGAAACAAAGACAAATGCTATTGTTATGCATCATTTATTTACACAGCCCAAGACAGACTACAATAGACCACCACAAAGCTTCATGTGCACAGAAAGAAAGCTCTTCCCTGAACCATGACCTGGGTATCATGCTGAATGCTGTCTTCAAGAAAACTCTGATCTAGTCAAAGAATAGCACAGAAAAACAGGAAAAACATGACATTCCTTGCTGTTTTCACCTTGATTTCTGCTTGATCCTCACTGCATTTTGTTGATGTAATCTACCTGTCATTTATCCTTTTTTGTTTTTGTGGTGAGTCTATTTATTGGAGCTGCCTGCCTCACCATTTTTAGTGACATCATTCCTGCGTCGTGTTTTTCAACACTAAATTTAAGTAGCACCGTTTTGGATATTTTAGGAAAAATTCTTTTTTTAAAAAAAATGGAAAATCATGCAATGTGTATGGCATCTCCCAAGACAGCCCAATGTACCCCAGCCTAATAGATTCTACCCACCTGGTTTTAAGACACCTCATCAGGGTATGGCACAATGGCTCAGTGACTAAATCCTCATCTTGCATGGCGCAGGAATCACATATGGACACTGGCCCATGTCCTGGCTGCTCCACTTCCCATCCAGCTCCTAGCTTGTGCCTTGGGAAAGCAGAGGGAATGGACCAAAGCCTTGCCCTGGAACCCTGCAGCTCTTGTGAGAGACCTAGAAGAAGTTCCTGGCTCCTTGCTTCAGATTGGCTGAGCTCGTCATTGTGGCCACTTGGGCAGTGGACAAGCAGACAGAAGGTCTTTCTGTTTCTTCTTCTCTCTGAAAATTTCTTTCCAATAACAATAAATAAATCTAAAAAAAAAAAAAAAAAACAAGACTCATCCGCAGTTATTTCCAGGATGCTTTAAAAGGATTCTCAATTACATCTGAAAACTTGTCTGTCAGCAGCAGTATCAAATATGACTCCAATTTCTATTCATTTACTTTGATTTCTAGAAGGTGGTATAGCACATAAAGCCACCTGCATTGCCAACTTTCTGTATCGGCTCTGGTTTCTGTCCCTCCTGCTCCTTGATAATGACCTCAGTAATGCAGTGAAGGTTAGCTTCCTCATTTGGTATACCACACCTCTGTGAGAGAGCCAGATGAAGCTCTTGGATCTTGATGTCAGTCTGTCCCAGATCTAGCTGCTGTGACAATTGGTGTTTCTATCTCTTTCTGTAACTCTTTCAAAATAAATTGATAAATATTAATTTTTAAAAAGACTTTTCTTATTGTTTCCTTCCTTGTTGATCTCTCAAATATGCCATCCAACTGCCGACAATATTGGGTCACAAAGTAAGCCCAGATCTATATCTGTCATAATCACCAGAATGTGAAAAACAGCTGTTTATGTAAATTGTGGTTCTAAGTAGCAGTACTAGATACATTTCTAGTGTTTTTTCTGTATACAAGGAGTATTATAAGATTAAACAGATATTAAACCATGCAGGGGAAACAGAAAATAGTAACTGGGTTTTGAACCTTCAGGTTTCTTAACCTACTTGAACAGTGTCTTACAAGCAATAGCTGTCAAACTCTTCTTCCTCAAACTCATTTTGGAATGAGATTATTTGAACCATCTGTGTTGTAGGAAGCTCATCCAAACCTGATTATTATGAACAGGCTCTGGGAATTGTTTTTCAGTTATTTTGACAAAATATTTTAAAAATTACAAACAACCAAGCCAGTTATTTTTTGCTTCCACCATATGTTTAGAACTTGCGTCCATATTGACAGGCACAACACAATCAAATACAATAAATGTGATTCTGATTTTCATTCATTTTCTTGGATTTTGAACTTACCGTATGTAGAATGAATAAATTAACATCCCTTATTCTCAGTATTCTCAAAAGTATGGACATTAAAATGAAAATATTATTAATTAAAAAACAGCCAAGTTTTTATATTTACCAAATATGTTTATATTTTATTACACTGAGCAGTACTCTGTTCCGTGGGCAATTGTGGGAAATCATCCTTGGGTCTAGGTGAGACCCCATTCATTGGAGGCTTGACTGAATGCTTTGCTCTGGAGAGAACTGTCGGATGCTGATTTTGTTACCCTGGACTTCTATTGCCAACAATTAGCCACTTTTGATTCACCCAAGCCTAATTCTGTTGACCTTGCAATCATATCAGGTCACATCTATATGCAGGATTGGAAGTCACACCCTAGATAAGACAAGCTCTTGGTCGCACCCACCAGGCAGCAGGCAGAGACCCGGGATGATTTCCCACAGGAGATACTTGTTGGACCCAATTCGAAAACCATGTAAATAACAATGTTAGATTATTCTGCAATAAGTGCAAATGATCAGACTGTTAACACAATTTGTTATAGATAGTGGAAAGATAAGAAGCCATTTAAATTTTCTCAATGTTAAAATGAAACTATTCTAAATGTTGATTTCCCAGAGTTATTTTAAAGCTGCAGTTGAAAAATTTTTACAGATAATGTTTTTAATTTGCATGATAAAGCAAATTAATTTGCACTAACAAAGCAATCAGCAAATAACTAAAATGACCCAAGTTCAGCAGAATATAATGACTATTAGCAATAATAAAATGACAAGATTCTGTTTTACTCATATGCAGTGTAATCAAGCAGTCAAGAATCAAACCATAGTGAAATGATTTTTGACAATTTGACAATAGTTTGAAATAAAGTTTCACAAAATACTGTATTTGCAACAGAATTGAGATGACTAGGGATTTTTTTTTACTTTGTTTAGAGCCCACAAACGAGAGAACATTTAATATTATTTCCTGCTTATTTCATAAAACATGAGTCCTCCAGCTGCATCCATTCTGATGCAAATAATAGAATTTCAATATTGTTTCTAGCTGAATAATATTCCATTATGCATATTTTCTTCCATTACATGCAAGTTAAGAACCTCCCGAATTTTCAGATTCTTGATGTATCCAAAACTTTGTTTCTATGAATTGTGAGATAAAGAATCCTAATTCACATAGTTTTCCTAAAAAGAATATGAGGGCCCGGCGCGGTGGCGCAAGTGGTTAAAGGTCCTCGCCTTGCACGCCCGGGATCCCATATGGGCGCCGGTTCTAATCCCGGCAGCCCTGCTTCCCTTCCAGCTCCCTGCTTGTGGCCCGGGAAGGTAGTCGAGGACAGCCCAAAGCTTTGGGACCCTGCACCCACGTGGGAGACCTGGAAGAGGCTCCTGGCTTTGGATCGGCATAGTATCGGCCCGTTGAGCTCACTTGGGGAGTGAATCATCGGATGGAAGATCTTCCTCTCTGTCTCTCCTCTCTGTATATCTGCCTTTCCAATGAAAAAATAATAAAAATAAATCTTTAAAAAAAAATATGAAATATAAAGTTGTATTACTCTCTTATTTATATATTTAAACATGGTTATACATGTAAATCCAAAGTATTTATATGAAAAGATCACAATGATTACAAATTTGAAATATGTTACATATATTGTATACCACACATACATTACATATATTACAATATGCTGCAATAACACTGTATTATTTTAAGTTTGTTGAGAAGAAAAGTAGTTGTATTTTTAGGGTTTGTCAAAGATGGAATTTAAATGTTCTATTTTTTGTAATGACATATATGTGATAATAAATTGGAAAATGTTATATATTAGCTTTTTCAAAATTTTACTTTATTTATTATGATCATTTTAAGACAAAATCCCACAGGCCCTGGGAATTCCCTTTTCCCCTCCTCGATTCTCTCCCTGGTCACTGAGTTCCCCTATATCGTAATTATAGTATAGTTCTTCATACACAGTCATATGTCCATCATTGCACACATGGACAATGACAGAGAGTCCAGCATCCTATTGTCAAGACATAGTAAACAGTTTCAGTGGGAGTCTATTTTGTCTGGAAGTAGAGATGCATACTGCATTGTATCCTCCCATCTGGATATGATAGTCTCTATTACACAGTTACAATACATCCCTTAAATGAAAAGCCACAATCCAAATTCAACAACACAAAGAAAAATAGAAATTAAGTTAAATAACATGCTACTAGATATGATAGTTTCCATTACACAGTTACCATACATCCCCTTAAAGGAAAAGCCACAAAACAGTGAACAGCCTGTTGCTAAAATGACAGGACCAAATTACCATCCATTTATATTAACCATGAATGTAAATGGCTTGAACTCATCAACCAAATGTCATAGATTAGTAGACTGGATTGAAAAACAAAACCCATTTATTTGTTGCCTGAAAGAGACACATTTCATCAACAAAAATCAGAAAACTATATTTCATAGATTTTGATTTTTTTATTAGTTTGTTCTCTTCCACACATTTTCTTCTGATTAAATTATTCAGTGACTCGTAGCTCATACAGCAGCATCATTTTCTTCATGAAGGTTCTTGATTTTCAGTTCTTCAATGAGGCATTAATCATTCAGTAGTATGTTATTTAACTTCACAATATTGTTGATTTCTTTGTTTTATCTCTCTGTTATATATTAGTTTTAAGAAACCATTCCTAAAGAATGGTAAAACCACTGAAGAATTAAGAAATTCAGCAGTATTATTACAGTATTTACAAGGAAGTTAGTTTTCTTTTTAATGAGGGTGATTTGTTCTGCATTTTTTTCCGGAAGTCTGGAGAAGCATTTCATTTAACTTACTCTGTTTTACAAATCATTATTACTAAAACATTCTCCATTTCCATTGTAAACCCTAACATGTGCATCTCAAATAATTAGGTAAGAACAAGTAAAGATTTTTTAAAAATGCCAGAAGTAATTTACTATAGCAGGAAGTTTCTCTCTGTAGCTCTCACTTTTTTTGTGTCTTATTTATGTTCTCTGCTCTCTCACCAGGACTGGGATTCTATCATTAGGCAAGGCACTGGACAGGGAGAGCACAGATCGCTACATCCTGATTGTCACAGCTTCAGATGGCAGGCCAGATGGGGTGAGTATGCTCTCTGGAAAAGAGTTTGTAGAATAATATAAAGCACATGCAGAGTCTCACAGTCTTTGTGCTCCAAAAAAGAAGTTTGTTACATTAATGGATTCATGTTTTTTACCTGGAACGACAGCTTATTATTCATTTTTCCAACAAGGTTTTTAAGAAGCAGTCACATTTTGTGTCAGGGAAGGTGTTCTAACATTTATTTTAGCAGAACAGATAATTGAGACCAGCCTTCTTCTCCAACGTATCCAGAAAATGAAATCTGCCTACTGTTGTAGTTGTCATTAACGCAAAATCACAAAATTGCATTCTAACAGTCTTGCTATATCAGGACCCCTTTTATGTGGAATCATTTTAGCAGAAGCCAGGGTGTGGGGAGGAGAGTTGGATTTTGCAGATAAATATCTTCAGCACTTAGGAAACGAGTTTCATTGATTGCACAGTACTTTGAAGCAGCATTTTAGAATCCTGAGTAATCCTGATGGGTCTAAGTGGCTTAGATGGGTCCACAATTATAGAGAAGATAAATTTTAGTTCTCCTAGACCGAAAAATGTTTTAAGGATAAATAAATAATGTAGTCTTTCCTGAATGTTTAAAAATCATTTGTTATTCTTCGATCCACCCTCTTCACAACTTTGCTTATCCTTATTTCGAAGCATTGCAATATGTGGATTTTCAGTAACTGTTTTTTTTAGACTGTCTATGCTACATTTTATCATTTACATGGCCATACATAGGGAGCTAATGAAAGATGTGATAAAAATAAATATTATCATATTTCGATCACATGTTCACTATCTAAACATTTAAAGTCCTTTTTGTATCAGAGTAAAATTAAGTTCAATATAATAAGAAATTTAATGGACAGACAATAGGTAGAAAGAATTTACTTACAGCGATGATCAGCAATTTGTGTGAAACAAATTGCTAAGAAAAATTTGCAAATTTTGTCATGAAAAGCTACTTTATCTGACACTCAAAAATCAGGACAGAGAACAAAGAACAGAATTGTTGAAGTTTTGAGATAATGATGTGGGTATTGGATTAGAATACTTTTTATCATTCACTTTTGTGATTTTGCTAATCAACTTTCATCAACAAATTATTGTATTCATCAGTATTGTCAACAATAATAGGAAATGTATTTGCTAAATATCTCAAGTAATATATTTAAAACTTATGTAAAATATTGTGAAATACTATGTAGATTCCCATACTTGAGTACAGCTAAAATCATGATTATATTTCAGTAGTTATTTAAATCTACTGAAAAATTTGGAGATCCTGAATTCCTTTCTTTATCTAAAATCTGAATACACAGTGATGTATATAATTTCATTAAAAATCACTGAAAAACAGTTTTGCCTACAAGGACAAATGTAAGAAAAGCCCACCCAATTAAAGCAAAAACAAACCAAGGCGTATATATCCAAATCAATTTTTTAAAATAATAATAAACAATAAATGAGAGAACCTTGAAGAGGATTCTAGAAATGGGAGAGTGGGAAGAGACCTCCCTGCCCCCCAAAAATCTGTCTCCACTTCTAAGCAACAACTGCACTGGAAAACTCTAGTATAACAATTCTGTAACTCTAAAGACTTGCATGTCTAAAGGGAGTTTTTGGGTATTAATTGCACTTAATCAGAATCAACTTCATCACTTAATATGGCAGACTATGCACCTGCCTCCATCCACATCAGCCATCTGTATGTGTGTCCCGGGGCAGTTGATGCAAAGCAAGCAAAATCTAAAGTACATTACAACTCTGTCCTCTAAACACAGGGACATAATACTGTGGTCATTGACTGGTGCTTCTGAATGCAGTACCCGTAATACAGAGTGACCATTATAGTTTTGAGCATTTCCGTTATTTGTTTTTAATTTTTCTAGAAGATGTAATTATTTTTATGGAAAGGCAGATTTACAAACATAAGGAGACAGAAAGGTTTTTCATCTCATGATTCTCTCCCCAAATGGCTTCCATGGCTGGAGAGGAGCAGATGTGAGGCCAGAAGCCAAGAGCTTCTTCCAGGTCTCCCAAGTGGATGCAGGGTCCCAAGGCTTTGGGCCATCCTCTACTTCTTTCCCAGGCCAGATGGGAAGAACAGCAGCCTGAACATGAATTGATGGCGATATTGGATCCTTGGTTTTTTCAAAGGAAGGCCTGATGGTTTCCCATTATTAGAGTCCTTAGCATACTTGCTCTGGATTCCCATCCTCCTCTCTTTCCCTTCCTGCCTCCCTCTGCTCCTCCCTCCGTCCCTCCCTCCCTTTCTCCTTCCCTCCTTCTTTCCCTGCCTCCCTACATACCCCCCTTTCTCCATGTCTCTTCCTATCTCCCTCTCACTCAACTTCCAAGGAACTTAAAGAGCCAATACCCTTTTTGCATTTTTCTTTTTCTTTAAATTTATTTTCTTTACTTTTGGAGAGAGATATTGAAAATAAATGCAGTGTAAAGCTAACACATCTATGGAGGGAAATACAAGGTTAAAGCATATACTCTGGGAGATAAATCTTAAGTTAACATTTCAGGCTGATCCTCAATAAAGAGATGGTGAATAACAATCCAAGGACAAAATAACAAGCAAAAATATCATCAAACACTGAGGACAGAAGAACTTGATTTTTGGCGGGGCGGGGGGGGTGGGGGAGTTGCTACACAATGAATTCTGAATGTCCAATTTTCAACAACGATAAATTTTAAGATACACAAATGCGGAATTGAATGGCCCATTTTAAAGGGTGGAGAAAGAAAACTGCTTCCGGAGAGAGAAGAAACCTGATGGTGTTCTATTTATGTGGTTCTGTGTTGTGTGTTTAAAAATGTATTTATTTCTATTTTAAACAATTATTTGTTTGAAAGCCATTGTTACAGAATAAGAGAAGAACAGAGAGAGTCAAAGGAAGTGACACAGACAAATCTCCCATCTGCTTAGTCACTCCCAAAATAGCAGTACTGGCTAAGGGTGGGGCAGAACTAAGCAAGTACCCAGGAGTCTCTTCCTGGGCTGCCATGTGGGTAGTGGCCCATGGATATGGGCCATCTTTAACTGCTTTCCGAGGTCATTAGCAAGGAGCTGGATTGAAAGTAGAGCAGCAGGAACACCAACCTGTACCCCTATGGGATACAAGTGTTGGTGGTGTCCATCTTACCTCCTGGTCCCACAAAGCTGTCACCAGTGGTGCATCTGTTTTAAAACAATTGGCTTCTGTTAACTGAAGGAAGTGAAGGACTATGTGGAGACAATCAGGAAAATGAATAGTGAGTAGAATGCAATTAAAGACTTAAAAAAATTAAAGAGAAAAAAATCAGTGTATCAGTGGCTTGGAAGTATAATTTATGAAATACACAATTAACTATAAAATCAACAAACAAAAAATTAGGATTACAGAAACTACATCTTAAAACAAAAATAAAAATGATTAAAGATAAGCGATTAAGCAAAAGTGAACAAGCAAAGAAAAGTGCACAAATTTTAGGCAACTATGGGATCCATTAAGAAGAATAACATTTGCATTTGGTGGCAGTTGGCGTATAAAACACTGAGGGCCTGGCACAGTAACCTAGTGACTAAGGTCCTCACCTTACTCGCACCAGGATCCCATATGGGCGCTGGTTCTAATCCCAGCAGCTCCACTTCCCATCCAACTCCCTGCTTGTGGCCTGGAAAAGCAGTCAACAGCCCAAAACCTTGAGACCCTGCACCCACATGGAAGACCTGGAGGAGACTCTTGGCTCCTGATTTCAGATTGGCTCAGTTCTGACTGTTGTGGCTTCTCTCTGTATCTCCTTCTTTCTGTATATATGCCTCTCCAGTAAAAATATTAAAAAAAAAAGGTAAACTGAACAGGTATTATGAAAGCATGACCAAAGGGCAAAAGTATATTCTTCCTTATCAGAAAATGTTTTAATGTAAGTGTATTAAACTATGCAATAAGAGGTAGAAATCTGTCATGTGGATAAAAGTACATCACTCAACTGTATGGTAAAGACATACTTTAGATCGAAAGAAGAAAACGTATTATGTTTTAAAAGATGGAAAGGGATGAATTGTGAGAACTGTAAACAATGAAAACAGTGTTGAATTTACCAATAGCAAACATGATAAACTTTAAATGCCAACATCTCAGAGACTAAGAAGTATGCTATATATTAACACAAGTGTAATGTATCAGTAAGCTGTAAGAACTGACCATCAAAATTTGTAATGTAAAATAGTGACTCAGGTCACTCAGTTCAACAATAAGAATTGTGCACTTTACTACCTCTTTCTCAAAAATGTATAGAATCTTCAAACTAAATTATATGAAAATAGAGTATTTGAACAACATAGTAAGCAAACACATTCTAATAGACATATACAGAATATTCTCTAAACAGAATATAATTTCCTGTCACATGCACATTGGACATTTTCCAAGACAGAATTTGGAAGGCTAAAAGTTAAATCTCAGTTGAATGAAAAAGATAACATAGCATATAAACAAACTGTCTTAACCATAATAAGATGACATTAAAATCAGTAGTATGAGCTGTAAGCAGAAAGGTAAAAACATGCATGTCTATGACACATGAAGTAACATACTATGAAAACCATCCATATATGAGGGAAGAACTCATCAAAGAAATAATATTACTCTCAGTGGTTAATGGAAATGAAAATAATGTTTCCAAACATAGAAAAGACCGTGTTGGGGGGGAAATTAAATATTGCTATTTTACATCAGCTACCCACAATTACAGCTGATGGAATTTGAAGAACAAATGAAATACAGTTAGTGGAAGGAATGAAGAAGTAATGAGTAAGGCAGAAATAAACAAGATAAAGGTCAGAGAGACAGTGGAGAAAATCAATGAAACCAGATTTTGCTTGCAAAATATCCATTGAGTTTATGAAACATTATCAGGATGATCTAGGAAAAAAAAACAGAAGGGACTCAAACTAATAAAACCATAAATGAAAGTGGAGAATATTACTGTCAAATTTTCAGAAACAAATAGATTACAAGAGAGTATTGTGAGCAAATACATGGCAACAAAGTTGGTAAACCAGATGAAATGTACAAATTCTTAGATACACAGAACCTACCAGCACTGAATTAATCAAACAGGATAGCTGAAAAGACCTATAACTTGTGAAGACATTAAACAAACATTTCCCAGCAAAGAAAAGCCGTCAACTATTTAGCTTTACCAGGCAATCATTCTAAACGTCTAAAGCATAACAAAGGTTTTTCAAAGTTCTCCGAAGAGAGGAAAATGAATAAAAAGTTACTGTAGGCCAGCATTATCCTGGAGCCAAAATCAATAACTCAGAGAAAAACAAAAACCTGAAAACCAATATTCCTTGTGAAGCTTGATAGTAAAATTTAGAATACAATAATAGGAAACTGAATTGTACAGAATATTGAAAGCATTTCGGTTAGCTTTTATCACCACAAACCTAAAAATGCCAGATGATTAAGCTACACAGGTTTTCATTTCAGCAAGGGAGATGGCCATGGAGAGAAAATGTAGTAGAGAGATAGGTGGTAGGAAAAGAGAGAGAGAGAAGAGAGAGTTTCTAATGGACTGCTCCCTGGTGGAAGACAGCCTAGGGCCGCTTCCACACGGCAGGTGACTCATGTGGGAAATGACCACCCAGGGTATACAGCACTGGGCTTTTATACATTGTAGGTGTGGGGGATGGAGGAAGGTGGCCGATCCTCAGTGTCTATATGCTTGTGATGTGTCGTCACGATGGGTGTTGATCTTCTGTGTAGACTTGGCATGTTGAAACATTTCTGGATGGGAGTTTCTGTTTGACCTCAGCAAAGATGGCATGAAGGCCAGTGAAGCTTGCTCCTGATGTTGGTGTCCAGAGGGAGGAAGGAAGGAGAGTGCACTGAGACTCCATCTGCTGCTTGGTGTTCAAGGTTACAGGCGTTTCTGGCTTGTGATCATTTCTTTTGTCCTCTGGTGCACACAGTTCTTTCAGAAGTTCCTTTTGTTCCAGCTAAAAATTAGACAGTATGACTAAGTGAGATTCAATGCTAGACGGAAAGGCTTCATTTAAGTCCTTTTCAAGTGATAAGGTGATGCTTATCCCGATTTCTGTCAACGTGCAAAGATTATGGCTATTTGAGGCTCAAATAGATCGAATCATAGAATATATACTCTTTGGAGTTTTGCTTCTGTCACCCAATGTTATATTCCTGAAATCCATTTGTATGTCTGCTATAGCAGTATATTTCTTTGATGTTGCTTTTTAGTCCTCTGCATACATAAAGCTCAATGTACACCGGCATATACAGTTGATGGACTTTTGTGTAGCTTTTTTTTCATGTTTGGACTATTAAATGCTGTTCTGGTCACCTTTTTATATAACTAAATAATAACATCTATATTGAACCTTAAATATGAAAAGTATCTACAAATTGTGTATGTAGTATTATATAAATTTTCTAAGGATAATCCAAAAATAGTTAAGTGTTGTGTAGATAAAGAGATAAATTATTTTCAATAGCCAAGAGAACCCTGGTGTGCAAAAATTTTTGAAAACTGCTGGACATTGTATATGAAAAAATTGATAGGCTAAAATCAGACTGCTGGAAAATTTTGCTTTGGCTCTTATTAAACAAAGAGAAAAAGAAAAAGAAAAAGAGGGAAAAAAAGAAGGGAAGGAAGGAAGGAAAGAAAAAGAGAACGAGAAAGAAAGAAAGAAAAGGAAAGCAGGAAAGCAGGAAAGAAATGGAAGAAAGCTCAGCTTAATTCTATCAGGATTTTAATGCTGGCTCTAAATTTGTGTGAAGCCCGATCAAGTCCCTTTGCAGAATGCCTGTAAAGTAGATAATTTTGGTGAAAACAAAAGCTCTTCTTTTGCTAAGGAAACCCATTTTCTGATGCCTCTGCACCAGATTTCTTGGAAAACTTCTGAAGAGTCAGTCACTGTCAGTGACAATTTTTTATTCAGGTTTTTGGTGTTTTAACTCTAAATCACTTTCAAAATTGTGTTTTTTTAAACAAAATTTAAGAAATTGTCTCCAGTTCATACTATGTATCTCTCTTACCTTCCATTTGTATGTTACAAAGTCAGAACATACTGGATTGATTTTTTAAAAATTTATTATCTTTTAAGATTTATTTATCTTTATTGGAAAAAGCATACTTACACAGAAGGAAAAACAGAAAGGTATTCTGTCCACTGATTCGCTGCCCAAGTGGCCATAATGGCAGCTGAAGTTGATCCACAGCCAGGAGCCGGGAGCTTCTTCTTGGTCTCCCAAATGGGTGCAGGGACCCAAGGCTTTGAACCATCCTTGACTGCTTTCCTAGGCTACAAGCAGGGAGCAGGATAGGAAGTGGAGTAGTGGAATACAATCCGGCACCCATATGGGATCTCTGTGCATGTAAGATGAGGATTTTGCCACTAGGCTATCATGCTGCCTCCTACACCTATTTTTTTAAAAAAAATTATTTTAAAGACAGAGACAGAAATTGTTTTTCTGTTCTCTGGTTCACTCCTAAATGTTTATAGCACAGCAGGATGCAGCAGGCCAGAGCACGGAAGCAGGAACTCCATCTGGGTCTCTGTCCTTGGGGGCAGAGACCTAAGCTCCTGAGCTGTCATCCACTCACCCACTGCATCTGAGAGCACACCTTAGCAGTAGCCTAAATCCAAAGTGGAGCATCTGAAACTCAAACCAGGCATTCTGTGTGGCAAAAGAATATCACAAGTAGAGCCTTAGTTACTTTTGTCAACAGCCATGCCAGCATATTGAATTTTTTATTTCCCAAGTTAGTAAGCTTGTTTTTTCATTCTATTTTCTCCCCATATTGTTTGATCTTCCCAACTATGGAAGAGCTACTAAGAGGCCAGGTTCCTTATCTTTACGTTACTTAGCGGAACAATTAGCAATTTGAATCATTCATAAAGCTTTGTCTTGAATGTGTGAAGGTCATTGACCTGTGTTATGTGTCCTGGTTGCATCAGCCCAGGGATGTGCCTTTTCTCTAGGTGATCTTGTTAGACTTACCTGCTTATGTTTCCATTAGACGCATTGTTACACAACCAGTATGTGATGCTCAGACTCCTGGTGTAGATGTAGACCCAGGAAATAAAGGAGGCATTATTTTCTGAGAGTGATAATTTACCTGAAAAATCCATCTGATCCATCATGCGATTTTGTAATGTACAAGTTTGACTTTAAACAGTAAAAATGTAATTGGTAAAAATTAGACTTGCCACGTTTCAGAATTATAGGGGTTCATGAGTATAAAAAGACGAATTTACCATTCATGAAGTGTGAACAAGTTAAAGGTAAAATAATTTTCTGAAAATTAAACCTGCAGTACATAATTGACAATTTTTAAAAGAATATTTGGCCTTTAATAGCATCATTAGGTTTTCCCATCTGTTTTTATGAGATACTTGAAAATCAGAAACTAGTTTTTGTTTGTTTATTTCTAGAAAAAGTGAGTAGTAGTAATAAAACATTTTCTATTTAAATTCATTGTAGCATGACCCCTTAACTGAATTGAGAGCCAAAATAGCTGCTCTTATATTTTCTCCTTTCTGTTTTCTTGAAGACCTCCACTGCCACAGTCAACGTGGTGGTGACCGACGTCAATGATAACGCCCCAGTGTTTGATCCCTACCTGCCTAGAAACCTGTCTGTGGTAGAGGAAGAAGCCAATGCCTTTGTGGGCCAAGTACGGGTAAGTGGGACGTTCACAGAACCTCATGCACATCTTTCTATTTCACAATGTTCATATTTTTAGTGTGAAATTGATGCATCCAGAGAAACCGATTAAAATGATCATGCCAATGACTTTGAGATTGTTTTTTAGAAATCCTATCTGTATTTTGAGTCAAACTTATCCAACATATTGACTTATATTTTTTGATCACTATGCAATTTGATTGATTTAAGCCATTCTTTCTTGCCTATTACCTGCATATATTTTAGTATTCTGAAATTAAAACAGTTTTACGAAAAATAAAATTAGGCATGCCAAGAGATATGGATGTAAGTATTTAATCTCAAAATAAGTACATATGTGAATAACTTTACGTGAATATATCTTTAGCATATATAATGTGTCCACTATTTCACACATTTTTCCTGCACTCCAAATTTTTGTTTCTAGGCATATTGTCTGTCCTGGTGCCTGCTTTCATATTACCCGTGTGCTTTTGATGACTTATCTTTTTATTTTTAAAGCACTGTTAGCATTTCTTCAGTTGAACTGTAATGGATCATTAATATTACGTATGAGCTAGAAACCATGGGTGAGGGAATCTTAGCAGGAAAGTTACGTTCAGGATCACCTGCTGTAATTAGAGATTTGTGTTCTGCAGATAAGAATGTTATAGGAAGGAGGAGTGCACCAACTACAGGTTGCAAATGTAAGCCTCAGGTCTTACTCCTTTTCTGTGAAATCTCGAGCTTTTACGTAAGACTTGATACTGCTCTGAGATACTGCTCTTCAATTGTGCTCCTTTTTAAATGAGAAAAACTACCTTATAGTATAACCATCTCATTTGTTGAAGATTTCTTTAAGATCTGTCAAAGAGATCTTGTGAACTTCATATCAAGGCCTGAAATATTTAAATAATATTTAGTTGTTTATTTGTGGTTTTTGCTTTGTTTTTGCTTGTTTGAAAGTTTGATGGAGAAAGATAGAGAGGGAGATTTTGTATCCTTTGGTTCAGTCTCCAACCGGTTGCAACTGCCAAGAGAAATCCAACTCATGAACTTCACCATAATCTCCCAAACACAGCCATCACACACTTCTTTCCTGGGGACATTACCAAGAAGCTCGGTCAGAAACAGAACAGCTGGGAGTTGACCTGCATTTCCAAACATGATGGATGTATTAGAAATAGTAGCTGTACATGCTGTGCCACAATGCCCAGTAAAAACTCTGAAATTTTGACTTTCTTCATTTTTTATATATTTATTTATTTATTTATTGAGATGCAGAGAGGCAAATGAAAAAGAAGAAAGGTAGAGGTGGGTGAGGGAGGAGAGACAGAGATAATAAGCTCTCGTCCATTGATTCACTCAAATGCCTGCAAAAGCTGGTGCTGGGCCAAGCCAAGCTTAGAAGCATAAACTCAATCCAGATCTCCCAAGGTGCCATCACTGCTGTTTCCCAGATCTGCAATGAAAGGAAGCTGATCATGGGAGTTCGCACTGAGATTTGAACACAGGTTCCCCACTACAGGATGCAAGATTCTTGACTGATAGTCCAAATGCTTAACCCCTTGTGATTATTATTTTTTCCCTTAATAATGGATAGCAATATTTAGGATAATAATACATACTATAAATATGACAATAAAGAATGCAGTGATAAAGGGAAGATGGCCGACGTAGGAGAAAGGCTATGAGGGAGAGTTCAGTGAGAGAAGGTTAGAGTGCTGCAGAGGCAGCGAAGAGGAGCGGCAGGAAACCGTAGGGAGAGGTCCGTGAAACTCCCTGGGACAGTGTGGAGCCAAAAAGTTCCACACAACTCGGAAGAACAACGAGAACGGAGCAGGGCAAAGGTAGAGAAGCCGACATCCCACTCCAGACCTGCTGAGTCACCTTTGAGAGCGGCCTGACGGGAGACGCGGCCAGCTTGGAGACAGGGAAATCGGAGGGATCGTCGCCGGCGGAATTCTTCAACAACAGCAGAAGCAGACTGCAGCAGCCGGACTTTGGTGAGCTGGGGATTAACGTGGCAGCCTCCGCATTCCCCACCCCCTGCTGAGGCTCCAGCCTCTGAGAACACAAGGGGCGCAACCTGAAACTGTCAGGTCTGTGCCTTGGGAACAGCGGTGCGTGTTGGTGGCTGAAAAGGTCCCGGGAAAGCGCCTCAGATCTTCCTGCGCTAAGTGGGCCAGTGCATCTCAGCGCGCGGAGGCTGCTGGTGGGAGTCTGGAATCCCCGACACCCTGAAACCCTGTGGGTGGGCGACAGCACCAGGAGGACTCTGAGCGCCGCGCCGGGCTGGGCTAGGCGGTCCCGCCTGCAGCAGCCGCCTCCGTAGCGCAGGAGTCAGGAGGGTGCTGAACTGGGAAGTGTAGCGCTGTGTGTCCCTGACACGCAGATGCCACTCCCATAGTGTGAACTGTCCATTCCTCGCCTCCCACCCCGCAGTCCTGAGTGTAGGCGACACACCGGGAGAGCTCTGAAATCTCCTGTGCCACACTGGCACTGTGCGATCCCGCTGAGAAGTTATTTTAACAGGGCGCCTGGGTCACACCTCCTCTACGGTCCTGTGAGGAGGAGCCACACACACACCACGAGTGGTGGAATCACTGCACAAGAGCCACGCCCAGAAAGTGCCTCAACCACAGTCTTGTGTGTGGGAGACACACCAGGCGGGCTCTGAAAAACCCTGCAGTCCCTGACAAGGAGAACGCAGGGAGAAAGCACATAAAACCTTCTACGTCCTGTGGATTCCCGTGCAGGGGGCGCGCCCAGAGAGCGCCTCCATCCCTCCACGCCCTGCGGTGGCACACCTGTAGAAGAGGTGCCCAGAGTGTGCCTGGAATCCACTGGGCCCCCAAGGTGGTGCTCTACAGCCCCGGGCCCTGAGAACGCACCAACGGTGCCTTGAAAATTACCACGCCCGGCAACACCACGCTTGCAGGCTCCAATCTCTACAGGAAAGCACCTGACAGCCCCTCAACACACGGGTCCATTTGCCTTACCAGAATACACCAACGCAATGGGAAAAACCACTAGAAAGAGCTGTGCTCCAGATGAAAGAGCCAGCACCCCACCAAACATGGGCCAAAAGCCATTATCAATATCGGCGATGCGAGATGAAGACATGGACGTGTTACCAGCAAAGGAATTGATGAAAATAATGCTAAAATTTCTCAGAGACGTGGACACAAAGCTGGAAGACTACCAGAACCGCATAATCACCGAAATACAACAAATCAAAACCAAACTGGATGCCCAAGAGAATAAAATTGAAAGCCTCATCAACAGAATAAATGCGGCAGAGGAAAGGATCTCTGAAACAGAAGACACACAAAATGAAAGTGCCCAGCGAATTAAACAGCTAGAGACAAACCTCAGCAAAACTAATAAAATGATGCAAGAGATGAAGGATTACCTTAGAAAATTGAATATTCGGATCATCGGCCTCCCCGAGGGAGTAGAAAGAGAATCTGGGATGCAAGCAGTGCTTGATGAAATTATACAGGAAAACTTCCAAAACACTTGGAACACGAATCCACCCCGCATACAGGATGGACAGAGAACTCCCAACAGACATGATCCAAAGAGATCTTCACCCAGACACACGGTGCTCAAGTTCTACTCCAATGAAGACAAAGAAGGAATCCTGAGACAAGTACGAAGTAGAGAAAAGATCACATACAGGGGAAAACCCATCAGAATTACTGCTGACTTCTCCGAAGAGACCCTACAAGCAAGGAGAGAATGGACAAAGATCTTCCAAGTCCTGAAACAAAACAACTGTCAACCAAAAATAATCTACCCAGCAAAGATCTCATTTGTATTTGAGAACGAAATCAGATACTTCAATAGCAAAGAAAAACTAGAAGAATATGTCTACACAAAACCAGCCCTGCAAAGTCTCCTTAGAAATGCGCTAGTCCCGGACAAAAAGGAGGCAAATCACAAACAAAGTTGGCAAATAAGAAGGTCTCCAAACTAAAGGCCGCACAAACAAGACAACTACATAGGCAACAACACATACACAACACAAACACATGGCAGGGCAAAATTGCAACCTCTCAATTTTAACTCTCAACACAAATGGTCTAAATTCACCAATCAAAAGACAGAGATTAATAGAATGGATCATCAAACAAGACCCAACCATCTGTTGCCTACAAGAAACGCATCTAACCAGAAAGGATGCAAAGAAACTGAAAGTGAAGGGATGGAAAAAGATATTTCACGCTAATGGACGAGAAAAAAAAGCTGGGGTAGCTATCCTAATTTCAGACGAGATAGATTTCATTCTAACTAACATCAAAAGAGACAGGGAAGGCCATTTTATACTGGTGAAAGGAATGATCCATCAAGAAGCAATCACCATCATTAATGTTTATGCACCGAATCTTAATGCACCTAGTTACGTAAAGCAATTACTTACAGACTTAAGGGAAGACATAGACACCCGCACAATTCTTGTAGGCGATCTCAACACACCTCTAACAACAATGGACCGGTCTACGAAACAAAAACTCAACAAAGAAACAACAGAGCTCACACAAACAATAGAACAACTGGACTTAGTAGACATATATAGAACTTTTTATCCTAAGGCCACAGACTATACATTCTTCTCAGCGGTGCATGGCACCTTCTCCAGAATCGACCACATGATAGGACATAAAGCGAATCTAAACAACTTCCAAAACATTAGTATCATACCATGTACCCTCTCAGACCACCATGGGATGAAACTGGAAATCAACAACTCAAAACTCCCCAAGAAGTATACGCACTCTTGGAAATTGAACAATATGCTATTAAACGAACATTGGGTCAGAGAAGAAATCAAAGATGAGATCAAAAAATTTATGGAAACCAATGAAAACTCTGATACAACATTCCAAAACTTGTGGGACACCGCCAAAGCAGTGCTACGAGGTAGATTCATCGCAATCGGAGCGCATGTCAAGGCCCAAGAAAGACGCCAAATACAGGAACTAACCTCACACCTCCAGGATCTGGAAAAACAGCAGCAGAAGAGTCCCACGCACAATAGGAAACAAGAAATCATCAAAACAAGGGAGGAGATAAACCAAATAGAAATCAAAAAAACTATACATAAAATCAACAAATCAAAAAGTTGGTTTTTTGAGAAAATAAACAAAATAGACACTCCACTGGCCCGATTGACCAAAAAAAAACAAGAGAAAGTGAGAATTAATAGCATTAAAGATGAAAAAGGCAACATAACAACAGACACTGCAATCATTAAGAAAATAATTAGAAATTACTACAAAGAACTGTACTCCCACAAATTTGAGGACCACCAAGAAATAGAAAAGTTCTTGGACTCCCACCACTTACCAAAACTCAGTCCGGAGGCAACTGCAGAATTAAATAAACCCATAACCGAGGTAGAGATTGAAACAGTCATCAAGGATCTCCCAACGAAAAAAAGCCCAGGCCCAGACGGCTTCACTACAGAATTCTACAAAACATTCCGAACAGAACTAACCCCAATCCTCTACAAGCTCTTCAAAACAATAGAGGAGGAAGCAACCCTCCCAAACTCATTCTATGAAGCCAACATCACCTTAATCCCAAAACCGGACAGAGAACCATCAGAGAAGGAAAACTACAGACCTATTTCTCTGATGAACATTGATGCTAAAATTCTCAACAAAATCCTAGCCAATAGAATTCAAAAAATCATCAGACAGATCATTCATCCGGATCAAGTAGGATTCATCCCTGGGATGCAGGGATGGTTCAACATTCGGAAATCCATAAATGTTATAAACCATATCCAAAAACAGCAAAACAAGAACCACATAATAGTTTCAATAGATGCAGAAAAAGCTTTCGACAAAATCCAACACCTCTTCATGCTAAAAACTCTAGCCAAAGTAGGCATAGATGGGAAAATCCACAACATAATCAAAGCAATTTATGAAAAACCCAACGCCAGTATCATACTGAATGGAGAAAAGCTAGAACCCTTCCCACTGAGATCTGGAACAAGACAAGGGTGCCCGCTATCACCACTGCTATTCAACATAGTCCTAGAGGTACTTGCAGAGGCCATAAGACAAGAAAAAGAAATCAAAGGCATACGTATAGGAAACGAAGAAGTCAAGCTTTCACTATATGCAGATGACATAATCCTATACATAGAAAAACCAGGAGACTCAATACAGAAACTGCTAGAACTTATACGAGAGTTTGGCAGAGTGGCGGGGTACAAAATTAACGAACGAAAATCAACAGCCATAGTGTACGCAAATAACACCAAGATGGAAGAAGATCTAACCAACAGGATACCATTCAAAATAGCAGAGAGAAGTATGAAGTATTTGGGAATAAATCTAACCAAAAGCGTAGGAGACCTATTCGAAGAAAACTACAAACTATTTAAAAAGGAAATTGAACAAAACCTCAAAAGATGGAATAACATCCCGTGCTCCTGGATAGGCAAAATCAATATCATTAAAATGTCTATACTACCACAAGCAATATACATTTTCAATGCAATTCCAATCAAATTGCCCAAAACATTCTTCACGGAACTGGATACAATGATTCAAAAGTTCATCTGGAAGCACAAAAAACCACGAATAGCTAGAACCATCCTGAAAAATAAGAAGTCAGCAGGGGGAATCACAATCCCGGACCTCTGGACATACTATAGAGCAGTGGTTATCAAAACAGCCTGGTACTGGCACAAAGACAGAAAGGAAGATCAATGGAATAGAATAGAAGCACCAAAAGGGAACCCACACAAATACAGCCAATTAATCTTTGACAAAAAGACCAATGACAGCTCAAGCAAGTGGGAAGGCCTCTTTGGTAAATGTTGTTGGGACAACTGGCTGATAGCCTGTAGAAACAAAAAAATAGACCCACATCTATCACCATACACTAAGATCCAATCTACATGGATAAAAGACCTAAACCTACATCCAGAAACCTTCAAACTCTTGCAAGAAAATGTAGGAAATACCCTGCAAGACCTAGGAGTAGGTCCCGACTTTCTAAGAAGGACACCAAAAGCAATAGCAGTTGAGAACAGAATAAACAAATGGGACCTCATCAAACTAAGAAGCTTCTGTACAGCAAGGGAAACAATCAACAAAGTAAAAAAGCAACCCACAGAGTGGGAGAAGATCTTTGCACACGATATAGGCGATAGGGGGCTAATTTCCAGGATATATAAAGAACTTCAAAACAACCAAAAAACCAAAACAAACAAGCCACTCAAGAAATGGGCACGGGAAATGGGCAAACATTTCACAAAGGAACAAGTCCAAATGGCAAACAAACATATGAAAAAATGTTCCAGCTCCCTAGCAATAAGGGAAATCCAAATTAAAACATCGATGAGGTACCACCTAACACCAGTAAGATTGGCCCACATAAACAAGAACACCAACGACGCTTGCTGGCGAGGATGCGGGGAAAAGGGAACCCTACTCCACTGCTGGTGGAGCTGCAAATTGGTACAGCCTTTATGGAAATCAGTCTGGAGAACACTCAAACAACTCAAAATCTGCATACCATATGACCCAGCAATAGCACTCCTAGGAATATATCCAAAACACCTGTTTTACGACAAACCAACATGCATCCCTATGTTCATTGCAGCACAATCAGTAATTGCAAAAACATGGAAGCAACCGAAATGCCCATCAGCAGAAGATTGGATAAGAAAGCTTTGGTTCATCTACTCCATGGAATACTACTCAGCTATTAAAAAAAACAAAATGCAGTTCTTTGTGGCTAAATGGGTACAACTGGAAACTATAATGCTAAGGGAAATGAGCGAATCCCAAAAGATTAGATACCACATGTTTGCCTTGATTTAACCTGTAATTTTTTGTTTGGTTGTTTGTTATTTTTTTTTTTTTTTTTGAACCTGTCATTGATACTGTCTCAACCCAGATGTTTCGAAGAAGGGAACTTGCATTATTTTTAACATATTGTTTACCCAATACTATGTCAATTAATTCCATAATGTTGTATATTGATACTGTGGCCTCGTTGGGGCTTTTAACTGACTGGATCTTTACTCTGTTAGACCTATTTTCAGACCATAGAAGGTCTCCCCAAGAGGCCACTGAACTTATCTGGACAATAAGACGCTGAACTTTATGCTAGGCATGTGTCTGCAAGCAATGAATCTCAACCGAACTTGAACTATGGTTATGCAACAAGGTGGAGGAATCCACCATGGGGGGAGGGGTATGGGAGGGGTGGGGGGAATCCCCAGCGCCTATGAAACTGTACTACACAATACAATGTAAGCAACAATAATAAAAAAAAAAAAAAAAAAAAAAAAAAAAGAACAATAAACCAAAAAAAAAAAAAAAAAAAAAAAAAAAAAAAAAAAAAAAAAAAAAAAAAAAAAAAAAAAAAAAAAAAGAATGCAGTGATAATCAAACCAATTGTCATTATCCTCATCACAAATTCCAGAAGGCGAATGAGGCATCCTTCTCTTTCCATCTGTATTAAGGGTCTTTCTCTCAAGGGAAGAGTTGAAGTCATTGCAGTGTGACACATATATCAGATACCAAAGGTCTTGATTCCATTTCACAATCCCATCTGAAAGCTCTACTCTTACTGTAACAGCTCTGATATGAAAGGTTTTATTGTGATTTCTCAAAAGAAAATTCTCAGGCACAAAATATCAAGGTATACTTTTTATAGTTTGGTAGCGCGCACACACACACACACACACACAGTTTGTATCTCTCTATGTAACTTTACATTAAAAAAATTAAATAACTGGGCCCTGGACAATGGCTCCAGTGGCTAAATTCTCGCCTTGCATGGACTAGGATCCCATATGAGCACCCATTTTAATCCCAGCTACACCACTTCCCATCTAGCTCCCTGCTGTTGCCTGGGAAAGCAGTAGAGGACAGCCCAGAGCCTGGGGCCCTGCTCTGAAGTGGGAGACCAGGATGAGGCTCCTGGCTTCATATCAGCTCTGCTTCAGCCTTTGCAACCACTTGGGTAGTGAGCCAGTGGGCAGGCGATCTTCTTCTCTATATATCTCTTCTTTTTTAATCTACTTTTCCCATAAAATAGATAAATCTTTAATTAAATAAACATACAAAAATGTTCCTCTTGCCAGTAAAAACACTGTGAAGGAGGTGCATCAGGCACTGTGGCACTGTGGATTTCTGCTATACCAAGCAAACCATGTGTGATAAGTTCTATTATGTGCACATGTGCAGGGCACACAGATAAAGAGGTAGTGCTTAAATTGCCTCCCAATGGGTGGCCACTGGTAAAACTGAATTTGGAATAGATAGACAACTTTCTAGGCTAATTGCATAAGTATAGATGCAGAGAAATGAGATTTCTGTACATTGTAATTATAATAGAAATGACAGTATCACATCAAAAAGCTGGCCCTGTATCATGTTGTAGAGGGCGTTGGGGAACCCTGAGAGGTCAGAGGTATGATAACATCATATATACATTTTATGAAGCTTATTCATTGTCAACAGTATAAATCTAGAAGATAGAGATAGGTGGCAGTTGTAACACCAGAGATGGTCAATGATTGAGTTATTGTGATGATCTGATCGCGGTGATAGAAAATTGTGTTAGACTTGTCACTCTACAGTGTACTGTGATAAAAATGAAAATGTATTTAATGACATCTTTCAAGCAGTTACATAAAGCAAATAGACATTAAGATCATTTTCAAAATATGCTTCCCATTGCTTAATTTTTTGTCATTTAAAAATTTAAAGTCATCAAAGTGGTGATTAATTTTTGTTTTCCTGTTTTTTATTCTGTTTAATATTTTTCATGGTGAGCTTGTGTCCCCGAAGGAATTATTATATCAATCACATTTATTGCTTTCTGCTCCTTAAGTTTAAATGATCTTTATATACATTATTTTGCTTTTAAAACTTGAAATATAGACTCTATGACTCATAATTTGATAGATTATAATTGTTCTAATCTTTAGGCAATAGCATGTTTTCATGTCAATTAAAATGATTTTGAAACTACAAAGGAAAAGGGTAATGGCCAAAGCACACTATATCCCAAAGACTACTTAGCTTCCATGAAGTAATAATGTTTGTAGGCTGGAATCTGGAGTCATCACCATGCTCTCCCATTGCTACCTAATGATAATTATATTACTCCACTAAATGACTGATGCTACACAGTTAGAAGTCAATTTTAATTGCTGCCAAAAACTATTAACACACTCTTTAACATATATGCAGTTAATTACTGTGTCGTATTTGAGTTATTTTGTTTGTGCATATGTTCTAATGATATCTTAAAATGAGAATGCAATATGTAGATCCACATGCTAAGGAAATTTCATTTCCTTTCCAAAGATAATGTTGCAGTAATAAACTACACTAGCACTTTAAAATATTTATGGATTATATATGTATATATATAGTAGATATATAGGTATAACAGATACAGATATTATCCAGCTTATTAAAAAAAGACCAATAGACAATTATTGAATGTCCTCCCTTCTGTTCATAAAGTCTAATATATCATCTTCAAAGTAAAACCCAGTAAATACAGCAAAAACACACTTCATCTCAATTCCCAAATCACTGAAATACATTATTTGTAAAAAAGAATGAAAGACATTACAGTGATTGGGGTGTCTCAGGGCAGGGTTATTTAAAAAGTGAACTATCCTCAACACCTTTTGGCATATTAGTCACATTTGAGGTTAGGAAAAAGTGAGAAAAGTAACAGGCAAAAGGATGTAATTTAAGATATAGGTCACACTAGGAGGCAAAACAGATTAACAGTAATGGAATTTTGGCGGATTTTTTTGAAAAACAATTAAAATGCTGTGCTCAGATGGGGCCAACAAGATTTTGTCAGTGTAACATTTTGCTGAGTATCATTTAAATCCTATTTCACAAGAGATTAAATTAAGAAAGCTATCTGTGTATCCTGTCTCTGAATCACAAGCATCCCGTAGTTCATTTTGAGAATGATCACAAATATCAGAGACCTCGTACCAGCTAAGCAGAGCTCTTGGTGATTTCCATTCCCTGGCTGGGTGGGCATCTGTAGAAGATTCTGATTGTTTCTGTGCAACCACAAGCTGACTCTATCAGCAGCCCTGGCCTCAGGTCACTCTGGGCTGTTCTCAAAGGGCCAGATATTTGTTATTCTGCAAATTATTTTTTTTAAATTTTTTTTATTGTGCATATCAGTTTTTATTTTTTTTCTTTTTTTATTGTTATTAACATTGTATTATGTGATACAGTTTTATAGGCACTGGGGATTCCCCCCACCTCTCCCACATCCCTCCCCGCATAGTGGATTCCTCCACCTTGCTGCATAACCACCGTTCAAGTTCAGTTGAGATTCCTTCATTGCAAGCATATACCTAGCATAAAGTCCAGCATCTTATTGTCCAGATAAATTCAGTGGCCTCTTGGGGAGACCTTCTCTGGTCTAAAGGTAGAGCTAACAGAGTAAAGTTCCGGTCAGTTAAAAGCCCCAACAAAACCTCAGCATCAATATACAACGTTATGGAATTAATTGACATAGTATTGAGTAAACAATATGTTAAAATAATGCAAGTTCAATTCTTCAAAACATCTGGGTTGAGACAGTATCAATGACAGGTTCAAAAAATAACAAACAACCAAACCAAAATTACAGGTTAAATCAAGGCAAACATGTGGTATCTAACCTTTTGGGATTCACTCATTTCCCTTAGCATTATAGTTTCCAGTTGGGCCCATTTAGCCACAAAGAACTGCATTTTGTTTTTTTTAATAGCTGAGTAGTATTCCATGGAGTAGATGAACCAAAGCTTTCTTATTCAATCTTCTGCTGATGGGCATTTCGGTTGCTTCCATGTTTTTGCAATTACTGATTGTGCTGCTATGAACATAGGGATGCATGTTGGTTTGACGTGAAACAGGTGTTTTGGATATATTCCTAGGAGTGCTATTGCTGGGTCATATGGTATGCAAATTTTGAGTTGTTTGAGTGTTCTCCAGACTGATTTCCATAAAGGCTGTACCAACTTGCAGCTCCACCAGCAGTGGAGTAGGGTTCCCTTTTCCCCGCATCCTCGCCAACAAGTGTCGTTGTTGTTCTTTTTTATGTGGGCCAGTCTTACTGGTGTTAGGTGGTACCTCATCAATGTCTTAATTTGGATTTCCCTTATTGCCAGGGAACTGGAGCATTTTTTCATATGTTTGTTTGCCATTTGGGCTTGTTCCTTTGTGAAATGTTTGCCCATTTCCCGTGCCCATTTCTTGAGTGGCTTGTTTGTTTTGGTTATATAGCAGCAGAGCATCACATAGTTTCAGGGAACAGCCACCCCACGAGGTAGGTGAGCTCTACAGTGGTGTCATAAATCTGTGTTTATCTTTCTGTCCATTCACTTTTAATGGACTTCATACTGGCCCCTGGTTTCTAGAATCACTATAGAGAAAGCCCAGACTTCTTACATTCCTTCTGTATTTTGAACCCTATTCCCTAATGACCTGGTTCATCCTTTCACCTGATCTTATGCTTTCATAATTCTAGACCCCAAATCCCCAAAATATACAGAGTGGAATGAATGAGTTGAAATGTAGGACCTGGCATCAAACTTACCAAAATGACCATCATGACAGTGGATGAGCAACTGTAGTCTGTCCTGCCTAGCTTTTTAGCTTGCAAAATGGAGCTAAGAGCAGTACTTACGGTGTTTAGTGGTTGAAACCATTGATAAATCTTTGTGAGATATATGCATAGTTAGCAGAATACTTAGAACTAGCATGTCCTTTATTTAGCATTTTAATTATGTTAAATCACAAAATGATTTATAATGTGCAGCCATAGTATGATATACTATATTTTGTAGCACTATGAACTAAATATAAGAAATTATTTGTGATTTTTCTTGATTTTAAGTGATTTATACTCTTGAATTTCCTGATATGCTGCCACATACTGACAGTACTTTCATGTAATTATTGTTTTAACAAAGTATAAAATGAGTCTCTTCCACAACATCACTGTAAATAAAAGCACATTCAGTCAATTTCAAAACATTTTCTTTCAGTATTGTTAACACATTTAGCCTTTGATCATAACAAGTTACAAAAAAAAGACTCTGCATGCAGAATATAAATATAAAAGGCAGTTCAACAAGCACCCAGAAAATACATACTGTGAAAACGCTGTGGATATATTTGAAAATGAGTTTATCTCTGTAACCAAGCAAATATTTTGAAGTCCTTTGTATTCACAGATACTAACATTTCATAGAATGTTTAGGAAGCTAGAAGACACAACAATATTTGTAGTTACTTAAATGGAATTTGTGCTGTAGATTTGTGTCTCTGGAATAGCTGCAATCAATGTTTTAAAATTTTTTACTAATACAGCGAGAATAGATTTTATGCGTTCTGTAGATGTAGTGTCAAGCGGACATTTACCCGTTGCTCACAACCCTGTTATGCCCTGGTATTCTTTCTCTCTTCATCAGTTATGTGAAGACATAATTTTAATGCACTCTAAATCCACAGGCTAATTTATCTCTAATCGTAATATTCAACAAGTAAACATTAGCAAGACTCTATTTCCACAAGAATATAAACATGTGCTAAAAACAGTTGTCACATCCAGAAGTGACTTTTCATTACTATACATTTTTTTTTTCTTTTTGGTTCTTGAATTAGCTGCCATATAATGGAGAAAACATGCAGTATTTAACTTATTGAGACTGGCTTATTTCACTAAGTGCGGTACCTTCTAATTGCATCCATTTTGTCGTAAAAGTCAGAATTTCATTTTAAAAATGTTTTTATTTATTTGAAAGGCAGTTACCGAGAGTAGGAGGGAGGGAGAATGGGCAGGGAGAGATGACAGCATCCTGTGGTGGCCGTTTTGAACTTTATACATACTTTTTTTTTATGTACTTAATACAGCAAGTGGAATACACAGAGCTTGAATTAAAAGGCATGATTATATGCACTGACGCCCATTAAAAATAGCAACCATCCATTTTTGGAGTCTTAACATGTGCTATAAACTGTTCTAGGTAATTTTCATGTGTATTTGATTTGTTCTCAAGTGTCTACTGTTAACTTTATTACATATTAATACAGTGTTAATTACATTGTGTTACATATTAATGCCTATTATTTGCAGTATACATGTCAGTTCATCAGAATGCCTGCTATAATTTGCACATTTTATATTACCTGGCCCAGTAAGATTATGTATTTGGAGGAAAACAAAGTGTATTCCTGACAATATCCACACCAGCCCTAATCTGAACTTCTTAGAATTGCGAAGTACCAGATCATATTCCGCAGAGGCTGACTTAGAATCTATAGACTGGGAATCTGAAATCTGTGTCAAGATACCCCACTATTGATTTTCATATGAATAATCTTATAACACACAAGCATATGTGTATATGTACTTGTTTGTGTGTGTATGGGAGAGAAAAAGAAAGAGATAAAGGGAATATAGCATGGAAAAGCAGTTATGGATAAGAGTGAATGTATTGTGGAAAAAGTTATGGATATAATATGAATTACACAAGTAAGTAAATTTTATGCATTTTTATTATTCCTATATAAGTTTAAATAGACAAAATTCCAGTAACAAACACATTTTTATCGTATTTACCTTATACTTATGGGTGAATAAAATTATAACATTCATAATTTTAATGGAATAATTTTAACAGCCAACTTTAGCTCACCTCCCCAAATCTTAATCATATGTGAACCTGGAGGAGCAGCTAGAGAGAACTCACCCTGATATATGATGCTCAGTCGGCACATTTAGTTCTCTGATAAAGCCTGGCTCTTGCACAAGAGGATATGGTGATCCCTGTTTCAACATGGAGCCTGTCTTTTCTGTTTGGTGTTTGGTGTTTGTGGATTGAACCTTGAGTTTGGCAAGGGGATGGAGGAAATGAAGGAAGAGGCACAGCAATAAATGCCTCCCACAATCCAGAGTTACAGAGGTTCGTATTTATAGTCATTCCAGCAGAATCTGGCATAAAGGAGAATGGATTTGTCTTTTTAACGGCAGCACGTTTGTCTCTTTCAGTGCTTCATGGGTTCTTTAGATGCACTAGGTCTGGGACATTGGCTGGAGGGAAGGGGTGGAAACTTTGAACTCATTCAAGGTGCCTAGACTCCATAACAGCATCTGACAGAGGCATTCTTCAGGGAAAGAGTTGTCCAGATTAAGGACTAAATTCTTAGTTTCTGTTTCTCAGAATAATCCTAGATATGAACCAGCCAAGAATACTTCAAAGAAGGAATACGCAGATAGGTTCTCAGCATTGTGTACATTATAGATTATGCCGCTTCCCAGCAAACTCCCAATTAATGCCTGGTGGAAATTCTTATGCTGAGCTGAATTTGTTTTAGCTGCAGGTATAAAACATACAGCCCTGAGACAACAAAAATTACTCCCACACTAAAATAGAAAGAGGCTGGTTGCATTTAGGCTAAATGATTCATGTATTCCTAATGTAAGATCTGCATGCAAGCACAGAGGCGTAGTACCTGTTCAGTTTTATGTCCTTTAAGCATGTTTTAAATTGTTGGTAAGCTGCAGTGTTCAGAAGGGTAGTGTTGGTGGTGTCATTAAAGAAAGGAAAAAAAAACCCTGATGTTTCTTTCAACTACTAATCTGATATTTGGACACTAAGTCTGCACCTCAGTGGGCTGCCTCTGATTAATGCTGTTGTCATCTCCCTGTGTGGGGTTCTGGAAATGAAATGAAGGTAGGGAGTTTTATAGTATTTTATTTTTGCAGCTCAGCATGATATTCAACAGTATCTAAAGCTGTAATACTTCTTTTTTAAGTGAGCCACGAGTTGAACATTTTATGCGTTCTCTTGTCATGTCAAAAAATATAATGCCAACACTGTACTCAATCATATGAAAAAGAAGTCTCACACAATTTGAAAAATAGGTGATGTGTATTTTTAATGCCATTACTCAAAAGCACTGATAACATACCTTAACTGTTGTTGGCATTATTTCTGAAGCTTACTTTCCAGATACTCAATTAGCAGTCCATAAATGAATGTCATTTTACAAAAGCTTCCAGCAATTTTTTTTCTCACTATCAGCTATTAGGATAAACACCTGTATTTGTATCTGTGTGTATGTGATTGAGTGTATAGATAAATATTCATAGTTTATAAAACTGGCTATAAAATGAATGATGTCTTCTCCCAACTCTGCACTCATCAAAGTCTCTTTGTTGTAATATGCTATTTCTATTTCAATGGCTTCACTACTCTGTTTGAAATAAGTCTCTCTCCCCTCAATTTTGTACTCCCTGCTTGCTCCTGAGTTTTCATGCTTAAGCATGTCTGAATCTTTCAGCCTTCCCCATTTGTTTGCTTCTTAAACTCTGGATTCTGAGAGAATCTTCTAAATTGCTCTTCAGGCTCTGTGCATTCCTTTTGGGAAATCCCTGCTTACAACAAAACCCACAGCCTTAATTACATTGAGATAGGAATGTCTCCCACAGCTTGCTGTAGCCGCTTCTGCACTTTTAAATTATAGCTTCAAATAGGTATTTATCGGTAAAACAAACCCCCTGAATGTCCTGCAGGCATCTCAATTCCAGTGTCTTTTAAGACTGAATCCTTATTTCACTTTCTCTAGTAAGAGCTCCTTTTACCGAATTCTGCAGCTCACTAAGTGATGCCATGAGAAAAACGTGGCAGAGATATCCAAGGAGGCTGTATCCTTCATTCTCTGTAGCCAATCAATTATATATATATATATAGTGTTTGCAAATTGCCCTTATACTATCCTCCCTTTTACATTATATCCCAAATCAGTGTCTGTGTATTTCCCACTTGACTTGTTGCTGTATTCTCTTACTGTGTTATTCTGATGCTAGTCTTGCAAGCTCATAATAATACTCAATGAAAGATCCAGAAAGAAGTCTCACTTTTGGAAGATATCCCTCATTCCTTTAAAATGAAAAACTTCCCACCAATCATTAAGTGTTAGACCACTGTACTTTAAATCAGTCTCAGCCACTATGTCATTCTGGTCTCAGAAACCTCACTACTTAGCACAGTGTTTAGTGCTTGATAATGCTAAATGAAATTAAATTTAGTGGATGAAAATGTTCTAAAAGTAAAGTTTATACAGGAGAGTAACAAATGTGTGGAAAGAGAGGAGTTAGAGTGTATGTCAACATCTAAACTCCTACAAATAAGTAATTTGGCTTGGGGACCTAGCATCATGAAACAGTGGGATTAAATCGTCATTTACAATCTCAGCATCTCATATCAGAGTTACCCTTGAAGTCCTGGCAGCTCTGCCCCTACTCAGCCCTCTTTGATACAGCTGGAAAGCAGCAGAGGAAGTCCCAAGCATTTTGTTCCTCTGTGCCCATAGGGAGACTTATATGGCATTCTGGGTTTCAGAATTAGCCATAGCCTTGTGACCATCTGGGCAATGATTCAATGGATAAAGACACAATAACACTCTATGACTTCCATTATCTGTCACTCAACCTTTCAAATCAATGATATTTAATATGTTATCTTGACAAATAGTGTAACAGTGTTGATATTGGACATACATCTCTTTTAGACTATCAGTATGCAGAACAGCACACATGGAATTAATATAAAAAGCAGTGTTAATGAAAAACAAATTGAAATTTAGTTTGGCACAGGATGAAAAATGTATCCCATGCATGTCACAAAAGAACAATAATGAAACATTTCCCAAGAGTAAATATTACATGTAGAAAATATAAAACCAACATCACCGTCTTGTTTGGTCACATATTTGAAGCTATGCTTTCCATTCACCTGGTTAAAATGCATGCTGTACTTAAATTATTTACTATTTGCCAAAGGAAAAATAGCAAATATTTTTGCCACACAATCCCTTGCTGTACTTTCCTGCTTGTGCCTTGTATGTTGACATTATTTATGAAATCCTGATTGATACAAATTACACTTCTATGTTATGGACTAATGGAAATCTGTGACACATTCACTTTAGTAGGGTTCTGTTCTCTACAAATGTTATACCTCACTATAATTGCTTAGACTAATCTTATTGCCTAACTGAGCAACATGTTTGGCAATCAACTTTCAGTTTTTTATGACCAACTCTATTAGCATGCATTTGGTTATTGAATAAGATGCCTCATGGTGTATACCCTTTCTATATTGGGATACCCGAGTTGTGCTTACGATTCTTCATCTCATTGAATTCTCTAATAATGCATACTTTGGGAAACGACAGTTTTGATTCAAGTAGTTGTGTCCCAGATACCCACATGGTAGGTCTCAGCTGAGTTCCAAGCTTGTGGCTTTGACCTGCCATGAGCCCAGTTGCTAGAGGCATTTGGGGAATGAGCCAATAAATAGGGATAACCCTGACTTTGACTCTCACATAAAGAAGCGTTTGAAAGACAATAATAATAACAGAAATACTAAGGTTTATTTTTTAAACTAAGAAAATATGTAACATAGAGATTTAAACATAAATGTATGTGGCTCGCATTGTGGCGCAATATGTTAAGGCACTACCAGGGGCACTAGCATCTCTTGGGTTCCAGTTCATGTCACCACTGCTCCACTTCCCATCCAGCTCACTGCTAATGTTATGTGGGAAGACAGTGAAAGATAGCTCAAGTACTTGGAGCCCTGCACCCATTGAGAGACCTGGAAGAAGCTCCTGGCTTCTGGCTTTGGGCCAGCTCAACTAAACTGGCTATTTGAGGAGTGAACCAATGAATGGAAGACCTCACTCTCTGTCTCTCCCTTCCTTTCTCTCTTTCCAAATGAGTGAGTGAGTAAACAATGTTTAAAAAGCTAAATGTATGGTTTAATCAATTACAGAGTAAGCATAAGAGCAGGTACAGCTCTGTGTAAGAGGCTTCACCAGGAAGTCCTCCTGCATACATTTTCCAAGGCAAAAATCATTCTCCCAGCACACTCTCACTGTTCAGCACTGTGCTAGCTTGTATTTTATTATACTATAACACCCAATATACAATATTGTACCACTTGGGTTTTTTTTAGATATGTACAGAAATTCTCTATTATGTGATTCTTTGATATCTTCAGATATCTGTCAAGACAGCACCAAAATATATAAGCTGTTTAATTACATGCTCTTCTTTTGAACAACCTAAAGTGTTGTAGAATAAGCTAAAAGTATCCTTGGTACAATCACAAGAAAATACATTCTGACCGATAAACTCCTACTGGGGTTTGTATTTGACCCTTTCCAAAAACTTTCAGTACAATCAAGATCCATTCTCATTTATTTTCTCTGGAGTTTGTGTGTTGCTCTTTTTGGTGAACAATTAATTCCTTTTTTTTTCTCTTTTGGCAGTATCAGGGACAGTTGGACTATGCTGCAGTTCATCTTGGGTTATTAGTGCAGAAGCAGTGTAGGAAGCTGGGTATGGAGGATACACTTCATCCTGTAAGGCATCTATTTTGAGTGAAGTCATTCCGTAGTCTCCAGGCAAAGGAAAGTGCTTCTCCTTCTCTAAGCAGCATTTCTGTAACTCCTCCATCGTCACACTGGGCTTTTATCTTTTCTTTAATAACTGCCCCTGCCTACCTACAAATGGACTTTGTGTTGTTCCCACTTCACAAAATGCTGTCTAATTGTCTGTATCCTCTTCACCATTCAAAAAGATACCTAAAATTGATTCAAAAAGATTCTCCTCCCTCATTGTTCCATTTCAGTAGCATCTCAGCATCTCTTAGGAACCCAGATACACTTCCCACTTACTTAGATTATTTTTCTTTGTAGAATCTATCATTATATAGAGCAGTGTATACTTATTTCTTTGTCCATCCCAGTAAGTAGTAGATTCATTATGTTCACTGCTAAAGCTTCAATATGATTTTGATGTGTTTGACCTAAAGTAAAAACATGAATGGTTTGATACACGAATGATGGCTACAAAGTTATAACACAAGATGTTATAAAGTATTATAAAATATTTTGGCAATAGTAATCATAAGTTCATATGATTATAGAAGTATGGAATGGTTCAAAAATGTAAATAATGAAGTCCTTTTGCAAAGTTCTGTGTACTTCCAAAAATGAGGTATAATCGAGATTTCAGAACAGAGATCCTCTAACCATTATTTCAGTCTGTTTCAAATATTTCCTACCATATTTTTCTGTTTCCTCTAAAACTTACAATTGTGGCATTAATAGATTGCACAAGTTCCCATCTCTTCATTTTTAAAGTATGACAAAATTTCAAGAAACATCATATAATATCACTCACTTTCGGAGATCATGGACTACCTATGTTCTTTCGGAAGAAGGAGTTAATGCCTTTGTTCCTCTCTTCAATGAAATGTGCATTGGTTGAATTTTAAAAAATCATTTAATTCTTCCTAATTGAATTTCTGCTTTGTTGTATATTATTTGCCTTTTCCAGAAAATCTCCACTGCTTTTGTAAATCAGATTGTTCTGAGAAAATTATCTCAAGTTTCAAGTTTTTTTCCCTGCTTAACTTCACCTTACTTAGGGAAGGCCTCCTAGGGGTTCATTTTTTGAACAAGCAAATTTCAGATAAATGTCAACGACACACTAAAGAGCAGGCATTTCTAATTATTTCCCAAATATAATACATCTTAGCAAAAATATAGTATCTTTGAAATATAAATATTAATTGGGCTTACTAGAATGTAATATATAAGAATATTGAGTGGAACTCTAAAATTTCTGATTGTAGTTGGTTTGCAGTAAAAAGTGAGATTCTCCTAGGTTTGTTCAAGATTTCTGAGTAAAGACGCTGAATATTACATAATCCTCACAGCAACTGGCATTTGCTGCAATAGTGCTATAAAAGAGGCAACATTAAGACCTTGGTGTACACAGGAATTTGTTTTAATTTTCTCATTCTTGGGTCTGTTAATGAAATGGCTACCCTGAAGTTTTGCTGAATTTAGCTGGATGCAGATGGGAGTGACTGTAAGATTTAGTTCAGTTTGATGAATATACTACAAATCTTTCTCTTTTTTGCATCAGTGCCTACCTTGGACATTTTAAACTTTTGTTTCAAAAAATATTTATGGTTGCAGACATAGTCAAGAGAAAAGTCATAAAAGTTTCTGAGCATCACCAAGGACAGTTAGCTCTAGTACAAGATAATATTCCTGTAGCCTATGACATGTCTATTACAATTTCTTGGTTTCCACTTCAAATTAAATCCAAAAGAGGTTCTAATTTTGTTAATGCAAAGGGGTATCATTCAAGATTCTATGTACTCTAAGAGTGATACTTGATAATATAAAGATGAGTTTTGTGCTGGGTACTTAGAGAAGGAATAGATACAGGTGTTATTTCAACTGTTTCAGGCAATTACTGATCCCTCTTCTGGAGTTCTCATTTACTAGCGGGGAATAGTCATTATTATATCAAGTTTACTATCAAGATTCATGCAATTTCCTGTTAGTTATTTTGGGCAAATGGGAACAGAGAATGTAACTCCAAAGTACACATTGCCTTTAAAAGCTCATGTTACAGATGCATTCCATCAGGTACCTGTAATCTGAGCATGTTTCCTGGGAGATGTTTCTCAAACAGCTAATGGCCCTACTCATCCACCTGTTGGAATGCCTCTGTACAAGCCATAAAAACCAAATGAGCCACGTGGCTCTTCAAAGCAAGGTCAAAGGGAGATGGGGAGAGAGATCAGTCCTGGGCTATTGTTACTACTGTGGCTGCTGCTTCACCAGCAGGTCTATTTCAAAGGAAAATTTTAAAGGCTGAGTTTTCAAGTGTCTCACATTTTATATAAAGATATTGTATAATTATTGAAGAACTGAGATTAAATCTTGAATGTCTCTGATATACTTTTCACCATCTTGGGGGGTGGCATTATTGTACAGTCAATTAATGCATCAAACAACCACATACCACAGAGAAGTGCTTGCATTCAAGGCTCCCACCCCGCTTCTGACTCCAGTACCCCAATGGTGTATGCACTCTGGGGTTGCAGCTGATGCCATAAGTATTGAAGCTCCTGCCAGTGACCTGGGAGACCTGAATGGAGTGTCTGCAATCTAGCTTCACTCCAGCCCAGATCTGGCTGTTGCTACATCTGTGTGAAAAACCAGATGAAAGATCTCTCTCTGTGTGCTACTGCAGCTGCTGCTCTGTCCTCAAGTGAAACACAAAAGGAAAAAAAGGAGTTGCATACACACAAAAAAATCTTGAACCTGGAATTAGAATATGTTTTATTATGTTTCACAATGATGCATATATAAGTATTTGTATATAATTATGCAGCTATATGAAGCCCCTATTCATGCCTTGCTTTACATTTCCACTATTCACAATATGTCAGTGAGAGTAAACTTAGCATGTAATTTTGTGGGAAAATATACTCTTCATTTTCTAAAAGATTTGCTTCAAAGACAAAGAGGTTGGATAAGAAAACAGTTTAAAAAAGTAAATTGGATCCCATAATTCAACATACCAAAATTTATTCTCCCTTTTAATTAAATATATTCACAAAAAACTGTAGCAGGAAAGTTAGAAGAAGATAGGAATATTGTTTTTTAAAAAGTTTCTTACACTGTGTTTTCTAAGGATTTTCTATCTGCTATTAACATCTGTCACACATGATGCTCTCTCAGAACACCCTTGTGGCTCTTCCTCAGCATCTCTTTATTGGAAAGGCAGATACACAGAGAGAAGCAGAGACAGGGACATCTTCCATTCACTGGTTCCCTCACCAAGTGGCTGCAAAGGGTGGAGCTGAGCCACCCCAAAGAAAGGAGCCTCTTCTGGGTGTCCCATGAAGATTTTGGGCCATTCTCTAATTCTTTCAGGCCACAGTCAGGGGACTGGATGGGAAATGAAGCAGCAGATTTTTAATATCTTTTTTTTTTTTGAAAGGAAAAGAAATGAGATAAAGAGAGATGTGTCAACAGATTCTTACCCTAAAGTATGTCAAATGCCAGTGCTGAGCCAGGCTGATTCTGTCAGGTCCTTCGCATTGTTAGTAGGGATTCAGCTATGTAGTGTACCCTCTGCTTTCCTCGATGCATTACTGAGAAGCTCAATGGGAAATGGTACAACTAAGATTTGTATTGTTCTTATGGGATGGCATGTATCACACATGGTGGCTTAACACAATGTGTTACAACTCTGGCCCCTTGAGATAATGTGTGTTTAGTGTACAAGAGCTTAATGCTACCCCAGGTTCAGCAGGTAAAAAGTTAAAAAAAAATCCTAGTTCAGCCATGGAAACTTCTTTCCAATCAGTCTAGGTAAAGCAGCTGGCTTCTTTATCTGTGCAAATTTCTGTAGCAGTTTCTATACCCTACTCTGATGCAATTTTTTTTTTCTTTATTCCTCTGTGGACAGACTGAGAATGTTTTAAATCTTTCCATTCTACTTCCCTTTATGAAACTTTCTGTTATGGGGTCATAACATGAATCTTCCCTTTTAATGAATGTATTAAAAATAACCAAACAACTGACTGAATACTTTGTCCTCAGATGCTTCTCCCTCCTTGTGTTCTAGGAAATTACATTGGAATCTTGCCTTCTCTAAAGCTCTCGGATAGGGGCATCAGTTGGCTGCATTCTTTGCCATGACCTGAAAACTTGACCTTTAATTTCCAATAGAATAAACTCACTTGCCTTCTAAATATTGTCAGCATGACCTTTACTGTGTACATCTGCATAGTGTTTGGGTTTTGAACATTGACATGAATCCCTAAGGCATTCTAGCTCTTCTAACTCCCTTACCTTTGAAGCCCCCATCAATATTGTGCATAATACTCCAGGCTTTTCTTGAGCTTTTTCTAGACTGCTTCTCCAGACTCTGGCAGCCGTTGCAAGTAACCCAGTTCCAAAGCTACCTCTGCTTTCAGATATTTTTCCATGAATATAGCAAAATACCTTACCAGAGCATATTTATAAAGAAAAGCAATTTATTTTTGTCAATGGTTCTTAGGGTAAAAGTGCCTAATTAATTCACATGGTGAAGATCTTCTTGCTGGTAGAAGTCTTTAAGTTACCCAGTTACGTGTGTGTTTGTGTACAACTGTGTCCTCGTCTCTCTTCTTATAAAGTCACCAGGATTCAATCATTCTTTCACAAAGGGAAAGACTCTACCTTGCAACATTTTCTAATCTTAGTCTCTTCCTAAAATCTCTAAATACCACAAAAATTGGTTATTTCATTTTTGAAGGTTTATTTATTCGAGAGAGTTACAGAAAGGAGGGTAGAAAGAAGGGAGAGAGAAAATTATTCCATCCCCTTGGTCCAGTGCTAGACCAAATATAAGGCAGGAATCAGGAACTTCATCTGAGTCACTCAGGAGGTTGGAAAAGGACCAAACAATTGAAACATGTTATGCTGCTTCGCAAACATCCTGATATCAATGGAGAACTGGAGAATTAGATCACCCAGGATGGGAACTGGTATCCATTTGAATGCAAGCTTTGCTAAAGGTTTTCCAGCTTTTCTAGACCTAGAATTCAGTTTCAATATATGAAGGTCTAGGGGACACTGAATCTATATCCAAACTATAGTAGATGCCTGAATTTTGATTCTTTTAATCCAATTTTATGAAATTTCATGGAAGTAGTAAATTTTGTTACATTCTAGTCAACAAATAATTACAAAAGTTCATGCATATTAATGAATATCAGGTTTTTCTTATATACTTATCTTCATCATCTTTACGGATTTAATCCTTTTAAACAAAAAGAATTAATTATCTTAATGCAATCTCTTAACCTATTAGCACTGTAAATTTGACAGGGCATTTTTATAAATAAATTTTAAAATGTGCATCAGCATATAAATAAATTTATTACTTAAATATTGAATATATGTGTGTGTATGTAATGAATAAATCATTTAGGGCTTTTGTTAGAGGATGTTGCTGTAAAGCAGGTCAGAGGAATCTAAAGTAACATGAATATTGCTGACCTAGTAAATAGTTTAAAATTACAGTTCAATGCTATGTTGCTTATTAGATTCCTTCCACATTAATTTAAGTTTTATAGGAAATTCAAGATAGCAGCCTAACATTCAGCCTCGGGATACTAATGGAATATTTCCATATTGTATAGTCTAATAAGCTTTAAATTTATATCCCCTTGGAGCTGAATTTTCTCTTTCTCTCCAAAAGCCCAGAATTTGTTGTAATTGTTTACCATCTGGCTATTATTTTTACAGCTAACACTGGCCGTTAGATTATCATATTTTTCTTGTTATTTGACTTGCTTTTGTATTTACTTATATAGTCAGCATTCCATGGAATACGAAAGAAACAATCAACAAGAAAAAAATAATGAAATAAAAGGAAAACTTAATCATGGGATTACTAAACATGTTTGTCTAAACTTTCCAATAAAAAATTCTTATGATCCTTAGATTGTAGCTATAGAAAGTAAACACAGAACAGTAAAATGAAATTGCCACAAATTGGTAGTTCTGAATTCTTTCACTCTTCACTAAACCATTGTGTACAGAATAATTTTTGCCCTGTGAGACTTTTAGGTAGTAAAAGCCTAATTATTTTTAAGAAAGGATTTGGAAAAATACATGGCACAGATGTGGAGAGGATAGGAGGATGGAAGAGGAGAAAAACAGAAAAACAGGGTAAATGTATCACTCAAAGAACAATTCCCTTTATCTTCCAGACATTGTTTTTTAATCAACTTATAAAGAACATTTGTTCTCTGAGATTCCAAGTTGTCTACCTTTTCCATCTGACATGTACCAGACATAAATATTGATATTCATAAAAGACTTATACTGTTTTGTTTCAGTGAAAATGGTAAATAGTGTAAGTTCTAACAAGACTAGAAACAAATATCAATGCACTGAAATAACAGCATGCAAGATGGAGTTAATGAATTCTTATTACTCTAGAGATCTCCAGTTACACAAATTTAAATTTTTTAATGCAGGGTTTGCCTTTAGGATTTTCTTCTTTGGCCCTCTGTTACTATTCACAAATCCCTTGAGCTTAAGAAAAATGAACAAGTACCTAAAGTCTTCCAAGGACAGTGTGGATTGCTTTGCCAAAATTCTGAATTTTTTTTAAGAGACACAATTGACAAAATCTATTTAAAGCAAAAAGATCAGAAACTTATTTTTTATAATCTAGTTTTCTTCCTTTGGTTTACTGCCAATTTTTGAGATATAATTGCGAGAATAGAAAAGTAACTTGATCCCTTTAAATTAAAAGAAAAGGCTGTGTTAAATGAATTTTTGAGAGATTATGTAGGTCTATATAGATCTGTGGACATTTAAGGAAGGCTATGAATTTAGGAAACCATTTACAATAATTATTCAAATGATATTAGCATTGATAACTTTATTGATTGTTCACCAATTACCATTTATCCCATATGCTCTCCTTTTATTATCCAATTTAGTCACAAAATCTAATATGATAAATACTAATGGTATATCTACAACTACAGATAGAGAAGTGCTTTGGTAAAATTAAAAGAATGAAAAGGGACAGAACCCATTGAATCAAGCTGTGTAATCATAAAGTTGCTGTGTTTACTCAATTGAGGACAATTAAAGATTCCAAATTAGACCTCTGATCTTTACATTAGATGATAAGGTTTCAGATTCTGCCTACAGTATTTAGCAACGAGGTGAGCACATTATCTTAGACCATAGAGTTCCCCTTTAGCTAAAGAGAATATTTAACTCCTAAACAAAATAGCAACTCAGGTGCCATTGTGACAGTCATGATAGTAACAATAGCAGAAACATTTTGGATACTTATATTGACATTCAGTTTAATCTTTGTTTCAATCTGTGATGTGAAAATTTTTGCAAAGCTTTAAGTTATTTCTATACTTGAAAATTAAGATATTTTTTGGTGCCTTTGCCAGTATTGACCTCGTTATTGATCATTTGCACAAGCTTGCTACTTCCTATCAGTCTTCAAACAGTTTGGCACATAACTTGTGATTGTTCACATGGGCTCTGAATCATTATGCTGTACTCAAAGAAACACTTCTGCTATTTTTACCATTTAAGATGGATTGAGAAATTATCTAAATAATTTTACTGAATTCAAAATCCTGTATTTATTACCATCTCCCACATTTTCATGTATTAAAACCTAAGGCAAAATGTGCATTTATTTTGTCAAGAATTATACTTGTTACAAATTATTTGTAGGTTGCCATGGGGATCTCAAACTTCCTCATCTTAGTATAAAGCTGCAGATTTCGAGTGATGGATATGGAATGAATGCCATTTCCTTTTGTTCCCACAATATTGAATTATAATTCATTCATTCACATACTTCACTGAACTTTCTTCCTCTTGCTCGTTAACATTCAACATTGAATATTTATACAACTTTTAAGAGATTTATCTTCCCTGTTAAAATGTAATTTTCCAGAAGGACAGGTTAAAAGCCTTACTGAATGAGCTTATTTTACAAAGATTCTTTACTTCATTATATGAGGCTATTATCTTAGCATTTTTAGAAAGGCAATTGTTGTTAAATATCTATGTTTTGCAGTAGAGTTCAAATGACACAAGATCAAAGAGTACATTTCTCTTGTCCTTTATTGCAGCCCCAACCCCTAAACTGCTGTCAAATTCCGTCAGCAACAACAATAGTGTATAAGTGTGTAAATGGAAGCAAGTATGATTAAGTCAATCAAATTCAAAAGAGTTTGTGGTCATTTTGTGTGTTGATATCTTGTTCTAATGTGGAAATGATAAACACAACATTTTTAAAAATTAATATTTCTGAGGGGCAAACTCAGTTCCACATTATTGCATTAGTATGAGCAAAGCACATGCTCCCCCCTTTAAAACTTTCATTATTTAAGAGGTATAAAGTAAAATAAGTATAGGCAATGCAACATGGAAGCATTGTGAGACTGGCATGAACAAAGGGACGCAGAGTCAGAGAAAAGTGCCAACTGATTTAAATCGTTTGTGAATAGTTCTATAAATATCTTATTTATCATTGTGCATTATGGTTTATTGCATAAATACATCCTTGTCTCCATGTATGTGCAGCTACATTTTGAAAAGTGCCACATTCAAAACATACATTTTTTAAGCAAAACTAATTTGCTGTGCATGACTTGATCTTTTCAGTGAATACTGGTCTTGGATAGGCTCATATGCAGATTAGGTTATTTGCTTACCTATCGGATTTCATGCCTTAATTCCTTCCTTCTGTGCAGGTTAGTAGATAGAGTGCAACCATTCTAATTTCAATCAACATTATTAAGTGTATACATTCCTATAAATAGAAGATCCAGGAAGGACAATTTACAAGTTACCTGCAGCAACAGAACAACAAAACAGTGCTTAGGTTTGAAAGACAATGCATCAAAATAATCATATGTTGAAACTCTCAGATTTCATGAAAGCTTTCATTGCGCCTGACACTTCTACATGACGTCTATGGGGAACTGACAGTTTTATATGGAATTCAGAATCTGTGTTTGAAAAGTGACTCTCTAGTTGTTATATTTTCCCAACACATTTCTGCATCTTACACTGTATGCCAAAAGAAAGACTGCTACTTTACAGGACACTTCTATGCAATCACTTATTACAGATAAACTAATGTTTCTTGCCTTATCTTAGATACAATAGTAATGTTTGAGGTACATGAAGATTAATTTTTCTCTAAAACTAAAGCTAAATTCATTGACTTCATTAAAATTATAAACAAGGCTTGTAAGTACTGTTTCATTTTTTGTCAGTAGTGAATAAAGCTTATTTTCAGTGATGAGATGTAAGATTTAAATTGTGTACAGATAATAATACAATTATATAGACAGAAAGCAGGAAAAAATATGAGTAGGATGAAAGTTTACGCATTGGGAAAAGTAAAAATGTAGAAAAAAATCAGTTTGAAGTTTTACTACTTTACTAGTTCAAATTAGTTTACTTAAATGGTTTTTTAATATTACTTATTCACGAATCAAAGTTGCACAAATATATGCACACACGCACGGGAGTGTGGGAAAGAGCAAGAAAGAGTGGAGTATGATCTTTCATTTGCTGGTTCACTCAACAAGAATGGCCACACAGCCGTGTTTGAGCCCTTCTGAAGCCAGGAGCTAGGATCTTCCTGTGGGCCTCCCATGTGGATGCTGGTGCCAAAGCCCTGGGTCATTCTCAGTTGCCTCTCATGCATATCAATAAGGAACTGAATCAGCTAGAACTTGAATTAGCGTCCATATGGGATGCCCACATTGCCAGCAGCAGCTTCACGTGCTATGCCACAGCACTCGCCTTGTTTTATTTAAGTTCTTATAACTTCAGTTTTTCCCATCGGTAAAAATAGATCTTTCAATTTTCAGCAATGTTGAGATAATGTATGAGAGCAGCTTTTAGGCTAAAATCTTTGAGTTATTTGTGTGTGTGTGTGTGTGTGTATGTGTGTGTGTGTATTCACATAATTATGTCTAATTGGAATACAACACTAACTACCATCTGCACTCAATATGCAGCTTTATACACAGATCTTTTTAAAAAAAGATCTATTTATTTTTATTGGAAAATCAGATTTTCAGGAAGATGAGACAGAGTGAAGGTCAGAGTTGAGCTGATCCGAAGCCAGCAGCCAGGAGCTTCTTCCAGGTCTTCCACGCAGATAGGTCCTAAGGCTTTGGGCCATCCTCTACTGATTTCATAGGATACAAGCAGGAAGCAGGAAGGGAACTGGGGCAGCTGGGACACAAACTGGCCCGCATATGGGATCCCAGTGTATGCAAGATGAGGACTGTATCCACTTTGCTACCGTGCAGGACCCCAGATCATATTTTTGTGACTGATCTTGGCATATTTCATTTTCCAATATCTTTTTTTAAAGATTTATTTATATGTGAAAGACAGATCAGATGTATGGAGAGAAGGAGAGACAGAAAGATCTTTTTCCACTACTTTGCTTCACAAATAGCCATAGAGGCTGCAGCTTAGCCAATCTGGATCCAAGAGCCAGGAGATTCCTACAGGTATCCCAAATGGGAGCAGGGTCCCAAGATGTTGGGCCATTCTCTACTGCTTTCCCAGCCATACGCAGGGAACCGTATGGGAAATAGAGCCAGCTGGTCATGAATCAGTGCCCATATGGGATCCTGATGCTCACAAAGTGAAGATTTAGCCAGGCCCAGTAACTCTGATATCTTTATATGCACTCAGCATAACACTTGACAGATACTATATGTTAATGCATGCTGGTAAAATGAACACTTAAGTGACAGTTCCCATGTTGAAAACTAAAAGCATAACAGTTTTGAGCTTCCTTCAATCAGATTAAAGACAGCCTTTTCAAGCTGTACGGAATAAATTTAGGTATGAATCTGGCATATAAGTGCTTGCCAAAACTTTGAGTTTCTAAAATCTTTTCCCAATTTGCTCGCATGACATTTCAGAATGAGGTAGATAGAAGTGATCCCTGTAACAGAATCAATGTGTTAACATGCTAACCAGGTTAGTCCTCTTGTAACTTTATTGTACTAAGTGGAAATGTTAAGGACTATAAGGGCATCATGATTAAAGTGTTGTTTCTCAGCCAACACAGATACAACATACCCATCCTGTATGTGGATGATAAAATTGTAAAATAATGATTTAAAGAAGCAAATGAGTCACAGGAACTCATTCAAAAGGCATCATCTTCCGCATTCCCTGATATGTAAACAGGAAGCTGGATCACAATGAAGGTTCCATTTCACGGAGGAACTTAGAAAGTTTTAGCTTTTGGAAGTGATAGAGAAAAGCGTTCATCAGCTGCTCGTTGCTCCAGGACTTTCCTCCTCTGTAGAGCCTGCCTTTGCCAAGGATCTGCCCCACCACCTGGTTGTAGCCCACATCCCGATGCCTGATCATAAAGCAAGTGTAGAACAGATCTAATCTGCAGTTCTAATTCTGGAACCCCTTCCATGGTTGCCAAAAGCTGTTGCTGACCCTCAAGGCATTTTAAAATTTCTATTTCCCTGGAAAATATACCTGCTAAAATTCTCGCCATTAATTTCTGTCTCTGTTGACCTCTCACAGTATCCAACTCACAACTCAAACTTTCTAGATTTCAACTGCTACTTTTAGTCACATGAGAATCTGAGCTTATGAACCTAGGAGCAGTTTGCAAAATAAATTAATGTATAGAATATTTCCTTTGCCATTTTGTTTTCATTATTTAGTTTGTGGTGTTTCAGGAAGGGTTCGTTTGTTGGAAATTCTGAAATTCAAGGCTGGAATACTCCTCGTGTGGGTTGTGATTCATGACATGATTATATAGTAAATATAGCCTTTTTCACTGTCTCATCCCTTCTTTCTGAACATTTTTATGAGAAGTTCCTCCGAGCCTGAAGTCTTTTCTAATGGTTTTATGACTCCTCAGTTCTATACTCATCCGCATCCATAAAGACAGGTTTCTGTCAAAGCGATCAGTCTTTATTACAGTAGCAGGAGTAATGTTTCCTCTGGGCAAACCAAATCAGAATGCTTCACACTTGTCATGTTGCACAGTGTCCTCAGTCTGCATTTAGATTCCTCGAGCTTTTCAGTTTGAAAGAAGCCAGTCTCTTTCTTCTTTATTATATGCATTGGCTTTTTGTAGTCAGACTGTCCGATTTAATCTGTGCTTTTGTTTCAGTTTCCAATTATTTTATGCCATTTTAATTCTACTGATTAGACCTTTTCTATGATGTAGTTATTCTGCACATAAATACTATTTTGTGAATAATATTCAATTATGATGAGGGAAAGCTTTGGCCAATTAATATTAAAATGTTCTTATTGACTGTGTGCTGACATTAAAAAGGTTGTATGTCAAATGAAAGTTTCCTCTACTTTGTAAGTATCCTATCTGGCTTATTTCTATTAAATAGCAAAAAATAATTTTAGGTAGATGATAAAATTGTAAAATAATGATTTAAAGAAGCATATGAGTCACAGGAACTCATTCAAAAGGCATCATCTTCCGCATTCCCTGATATGTAAACAGGAAGCTGGATCACAATGAAGCAGATGAAACTAAATCCCAACGGCTCTGCTTTGGAAGGCAGGCAGCCAGAGTGCGGGCTTCCCCACGGTGGCCCCAATGCTTGCCTTGCACAGCAGCTCAGGAATGCATAATTTCTGATTTAAATGACAGTCCTGTGTTTTGTACATCTTAATTCCTTTCCTGTACACATGATTGCCACTCTAGGAAGTTAATAAGAAATGAGTCCTCCCAACTAATTTTGTTTTGCTGATACTGATGAGTAAGTTAGACAAGGCATTGTAATACCCTGTCACTTTAGTGAGTGATTGGCAAAGTAGTGAATACCCAATGTTTCTAAAAGAACCTATTTAGTGATATCACGATTAAGGCAATGGAAAATAGCTGAAAATTGCTGAATCTATGGCTTAGCTCAGGCAATGGGTGCTGAAGTAATAAAACCAAAGGATCACAATATATATCCTGCTGTGTCACAATGACTTCAAAAGGTGGATAAAGAGGATGAGATTGTGACAATGTACATAAGACTGAGAGGATTATTTGTGTTGTTGTCCTCTGGGAAACATGAACCTTTATTCAGAGAAATAAATTACAGATAGTATGTAGGAATTAGGAAACAGTTTGTGTCTCTTCCAATGAATATCACATTGGCCAACAGAACTTTTTATTTCTTGTCTTTGATACATGCCTGTTACTCTAATACTGAAGTATTTCCTTGAAAATTCAGTCATATTTTCACAGAGAATCTAATAACTGTCATATTCTCAGTTTTCAGTTTGTTGTGATTTCCCTACAGTCCTAAAATAAGGAAATTGTTTTTGAGACAGTGTGGGACAACAAAAAGCTCTAAGATACAGAAGCATAAGTCTAAGGATATAGATTATCCAGTAGGGAAATTCAGGGACATGTTTATATTTAATAGAAAAGAATACTGAATACAAATAAAATTAAAACTTAGCACTTGTGTATGTGATTATAAAGACATTTGATTATTACGGGATCACACCTTCAATAGACATATTAAAATATTTGAATAAAAAACAATGATTGTAATGCATGTTAATGCTTGACAGGACTAGTTAAGCCTCTGTCTCTAATGCCAAAATCCCATTTGAGTACTGCTTTGAGTCTTGGTTGCCCCACTTCCCAACAAACTCCCTGATAATGCATGTAGGAAAGCAGCAGAAGATGCCCCAAGTGCTTGGGTCCCTGAGGAAGCCCTGGAGGAAGCTCCTGGTTCCTGTCTTTGTACCACCTGTTGCTTGATTGCTGCCTTTTGGGGAGTGAACAGGAGACGGAAGATAGTCATTCCTTCATATTTCTTCTCTCTCTTGCCTTACCTCCTCTCTCTCTCTTTTTCTCTCTCTCCTTCTCCCTCCCCCACCCACTCCACTCCACTCCACTATGTCTCTCCTTCTCGCTCCATGATGCTGCCTGAATTTAAAATGAATCTTTAATTACAAAATTTTATGAGCCTTCAATTAGGAGGAAAAAAAAAACTACAAATAGACTCTGTAAGAGAGTGATCATTTTTAAAAGTTCAGCCATGCTAGAATAGAGGATTGAACAATTAAACTATTGCATTTAATACTATAAGACATAGGTGCATTAGGGTCAGTGTTGTAACACATCAAGTTAAGGTTCTATTTGCTGAGGTAAAATTGCCACCTTCAAACCTGGCTCCTCTGTCTCGAACCTGCTGCCTGTTTATGTCTTGAGAAAAGCAGTTGAAGAGAGCCCCTTACTGCTCAAGTGGGAGATCTGTGAGGTTGAGTGAAATGAGACAGACATCAAAAGAATTTTATCTGATGTACTGGATGGAGCTAAAAAGAGAAAACCAAAACAATACAATACAAAAATAAAGAGTCAGCAACCCCGCCGCCTAATGGCTCTTGGTGTCTTTTGGAGAGGAGGGGCAGAGCCATCTTGTTGCAAGGTCCTGGGACCACTGACACCAACCCCTATGCAATCAGGTTTACCTCTCAGGGGACTCAGAAGCAGGACTTGCGGCCTTCCCCTTGCAGTGCTCTGCCTGCACCTCTGCTACGGTGCCCAACGCTGCATTGTGCAGGCGTGCATGGGTCTGAGTTCCATGCTGGAGCTTAATCAGCTATGGGCTCATCGTAGCCCTGATCTGTCAAATCGAGCTGATGATAATGAATTTGGATGGGTTTAGCCAACAGGGAGTGGACCTGCTGCCGAACAAACTGAGTGATACGATTTACAATACAAGCACCACAGGAAACAATCCACAAAATGCTGATCAGGGGTCCCAACAAGGGAAGTAAATATGGCAATATCCCGCCCCAGGCTGTCCATACAGGGTTTTGAAACAGTTCTCTGCACTGCTTCGAGCTCTTCTTGATGTTTTTGGATTCGGTCTCGAACAATCCCAGACTTATTGGCGTAGAAACAGCATCGCTCCTTTTACCATCTAGTTCATGAGGAGTTGGGGTCCTATGGCCAGTTTTGAAACTGTACTCATAATAGTAAGTCCATTTGAATACATTCAGAATTATTCAGCTGAACAGGCCTTGTAGGTCTTAAAGAAATAAAAACGGACATGCCTTTCCAAGAGCTTAATAGCATATCCATACATTATTCTCAAAATGATTCAACTTAGCAATTCACATTTATGAATATTTTCATCTATAAGCCAATTAAGATAGACTACATAGCTTGCCACATAAACATGTACATGTGTATCAGGTAACACATAAAACAAAGCAACTTTTGGAACAGCTACTTGACAATTCTCTTGAGTGTGTTAACGTTACCAATTGTTTAGAATTACATTTTGCTTTTAATAATATGAATAAACCATACCTATAGTTTACTATCAAACTTTAGCAATGTCCCCCACTTTTCTTTTTTTTTTTTCTTTTTTTTTTTTTTAATAGATCAGTTGTCTATCCTACAATTAAATAACTTTACCAACTGAAAGATACAACCTTTGAAACACATTCTTCTGACTTTGAGGCTGCTAGGGGCCCATCTAGAAATCCCAAAACCAGAAGAATTAAACCTATTTAATATGCCAAGAGGCCTTAAAGCATCTAATTGAAGATTCATCATTATAATGTCCATTCATTTAGTCAGACTGATTTGAATGCTAACATGTTAAGAAATTTTTATCACTTAGAAATGATCACCCAAACATTTCAAAGTAAATACATATCAGAAAATACCCTTGAAAATATAGCTCTTAACTTTTTAAGAATTGTAACAAATTCAGTGGTTGGAACAAAAATAGAGCTTACTGAAGGTGGATAGACAATTGACAAAGTTACCAATTAAGCAGAGATTATCTAAAATTCAATGCTTCAATTTTTTAACAGCTTTCAAAATTAAAGATACAGGTATTTTTATTTTTAGATATATACTAGCATTTCTATGTATACACACTTCAAAAAACTTTTTGAACAGATATCAATTCTAACATCAGCATGTATTAAGTATTAACATTAAAAACTTAAACAATGTTATAATAATATCTTTAAAATTATGGCCAATAATATATAAGGCTTACAAGATTCATTTCTTAACTTTTCTGACTTCCTCTGTTTTAACATGCTTAAACCTTTAAAATATTTTGTCCTAGTTTGCCCTCTTCATTGTATGATAGCCATTTCCCTGTAGGACAAAATATTCTACAAGCAATGCTACATTTTTTTAAATAAAAGTATACTAACTTTTAAATACAATGGCTTTAAGCAGTTTTAACCATTTCTCCCAATTCATGGAAACAGATTTTAACACAAACCCGCCTTAAAACCTGGAAAGAAGTTTTTCAAATAACCTTCTTCTAGTTGATTTGGGAATTTCCCCTTCTCAAAAGAAGGCAGATAAGAATCACAATGAGGACCTGAAGGAGGCCAAGGTCCTAAATTCCTTACAAAGGGCATACTCCAAGCATGCCTTTCTAAGCCCTTTTCTATGGGTGGTAGGCCTGGAGCTTCTCCATAGTTTGTTTTATTGAAGTCAAGAGAGCTGAAAAAACTTCAATTTGGCTGTAGTGTTGGGAGGCTACTTAGGAATCTATTAGTTATCAATAAGATGAAAATAACTTAAAAGGAGATGTTAAAGCAACTTAAATGTTAAAATAACTTAAAAGGTTATTATAAGGATGTTAAAACACTGTCGTTCTTCACAAGGGATCAGACTCCAACTTCATTGTCTTAAAGGCAAAATTCAGAAATTACACACATCATAACCAATTTTACTATACATCTTTTAAAGAATTCGTTGTTCTCCTGCAAGGCAAAATCTCACATACTTCCTTGTAAGTAAGAACACAAATAGTTTACAAACTGGATTAATTTTATGAGTAGGAAACATTTCAACCAATGAGCATAAATACTCATCTATTTAATAGCATATATGATGCAACAAATTTAGCATAATTTTAGAATATTGTGAGATTATAATCCAAATTATTTTAAATGACAATTATATTATCCAAATTTTTGTCTCAATCTTTGAGAGTTCCAGGGATCCTACTAGAACCCTCAAAGTCATGAGACTTGGTTTCAAACTGAAGAATTTAGAGGTGTAAATTAGTTAAACAAAAAGTATATTTAACATTTAACATTTAACATTTAACTGAACATGTTAATGAATATTGTATTTTAGACCTGATAAGTGCCAGGACAACACTGTAGGCTGAAGACTAAGCAACAAGAAAATGTTATAAGAACCTTTTTCCAGCGGAGGTGGGGAGTCTGGTCTGGTCAAGTCCTGTTAGATAAGTTAGACCTTTTTCAAAAAAAATTATTTACCAGGAGAGAGAAAAGGGGGTTAGTCATGGTCCGTCCCATCTCGTCTGTCAGTCAGTCACACACTTACCCAATTCACAAAAAGAACAATAACTTAACAATTCAAGACAAAGATACAACTGGTTAAAGAGTATTAAAACAAAATCTAGTTTTTGTCCGGACAAAAATAATAGAACACCAAAAATAAAGACTAAACAAACATATACACAATCATTAAACACATCAAAACAGAGACATACATCTCTTAAACCTTTTGAGATTTCCAACCTCTTCGACATACTTCAACCTAGACATATTTTATAAAACAAGTACATAGGTCCATCTCATGCTTTAGGTTAATTTAACAGTGCATTTGGACCACTCTGTATACTTTTATATATAACTGCTAAATCAGGTTACAGAACAAGTTTCTGATTTTTTTTTTTTTTAATGAATGTTAATCGTTTATCTCTTACCTGGCTCCTCTCAGCTAGGGGTTAGGGCTATGAGGTGGAGCTAGAGAAATTTAGATCCTGAAGGTGACTGGGTGTGGTTAAGTCCAGAGAGACTGGGAGAGCAGGTTAGGCCAAAGGTTAAAGCAGCTACAATGGAGAGGATATCTCTGTCTGCTACCCAGTGAGAAAATCCTGGGACTGGCTGGAGGAACCCCACTAGAAGGCTTGCACCTGGGGCTGTGTTCTCAACTCCCCTAAAACTGGGGGTGGTTTCCTGCTCTCTGAGCTTCCCAGAAGCTCTTGTTGGGGTGGCTAAGGTGGTTCAGGGCCAGCTTTGCTCTCCAGTTTCAAAGTATTACGGGCAAATAAATTAAGCAATGTTAACCACGGTGCCAATCTGACAACAGTCCCTCAGACCTTGACTGCCTGAGCATCTGAGATTTCTAACCCTCAGAACTTCAGAATGTATGTTAGCGCCTTAAGCGCGGGATCATCAATTTCCCCACCATTATTGCCCATGGCTTAAGAAAGACAGCAGAGAGGAGAGTGGCACTCGGATACCCAGTCGGGCTGTCGGACCCAGGGGATCCCCTGCAGAGTTTCGGGTGACACCGAAGTGTTGCCTCGGCCAGAAACCGTCAGTCCTCAGACAGGTTCACCCCAGAGCCACACATCCACGGCCGTCTCTCAAGGCAGAGGATGAGAGGATAGTAAAGAAGCCAATTGGACACCTAACACCTCCCTTCCCTTACAACCTCTCAGGGGATTCGACCATAGCTACGCCGTGGCCGGGGGGTCCCCACGTTCGTGCAGAGCTGCGGGGTGCCAAGGGTCACTTCCGCAGGGTACACTCCCGTTCGAGAGGAGGAATACTGTACCTAATGTCACCTTCTTTTCTTTGAGGTTCACCTAGAGCCACCACTTCTCTGACAATGTGCTTCTCTTGGAAGATGCTGCGCTGAAGCTGTTTACCAGCCAAGTTTCTTTTCTCTTAACCCTAATTCTTCGTGCCTTGATGGCCTCCTTGAGGCCCTAAATAAGTCATGCTTATTTAATGCCTGTCCCATTGCGTCACGCCAATTTACCTCCGGATCAGCCTTCAGGTCGGGTGCTCCTGCGGCAATCACAATGCGAGCCTTCACTCACGAGACGCTTTCGCGGCGGCTCTATCCGAACCTTCACTCGCTAGCAAAACAATGAAAGCCAACTGGAGCCAGTGTTGTGGTATGGCAACCAAAGCCTTAGTCTGCAACGATGGATGCTCTAGTCATGGATAGACATGTCCCAGCTGCTTCACTTTCAGTCCCGCTCTCTGGTAACAAACGGCCTGACAAAAACAGCAGAAGATAGTCCAAGTGTTTGGATCAGACCATGATTAATCACTTATTGACATACACATTTGTTGCTGAAATGGTAATGAAATCAGTATAAAATGCAACAAAGTGACATCTTCTATTCTACTGGAATGCATTTTCCCCAGCTGGTATCTTCCATTACATTTTTCATTGTGTCAATACATATAAAATCATTAAGTATACCTCTTCTTTCTAATTTCTATGCATTATTTCTGATCTAATGGTACTTCCATTTCTGTTTTCAGGAATTATATATTTAAGTTCATCTTCCTTGTAATAAATAGCTCTTTCTGGTTTTGTATTTATGTGTTTGTGTATGTTATTTCCTCATGTAAGTTTCCCTTATATTGTAATTTACTGTAGTAAAAGTTTTGTGTGAACAGATATCTTTGGCATATGGATTTTTTTTAATTTGTTCAGATAACAGAATTTTCAGTAAGATATTCACAAAATTATAAATAGAATCTAATAGGCATACAATGCCAGATTTAAAATGAACCTAAAGAAAATGAAACATATGTAAGATCTTAACAATTCATGAAGAGAAACAGTTTATGAAAATGTGTATCTTTTAATTCCATTTCCTATGAACTCTGTGAAACCATCTAGTAAAAATAGTTATACAATCTATGAAGAATCTTAGGATATAATGTATTTTTATAAAATCTATTAATAGATGCTAAGATCCAGTTACAGTAAGCATGCTGAGGGGTTGTAGCAGAGTGTGTTGCAGTATCCCTCAGTGGGGTGTCTCCTCCAGTACTGACTGACCTCATTGTGTTTCTGCATCCTGCTGGTGTGTCTGGGAAGGCAGGAGATGCTGAGGCCCCTGCCATCCATCTAGGAGACCACAATGATGTTGCTGGCTTCTGGCTTCAGTTGAACTCCAACCCAGCTGGTGTGGCCTGGAGAGAGAACCAGTGGCTAGAAAGCCAGTCTGTGTCTCTGACTCCTCTCTCTAACTTTGCAATACAAACAAGTAAAAGGACCAGTGTTTTTTTAAATATAAGCATGGTCAACTTTGTATTGCTTTATCTGACTCATGTGTTCTTCCAATTATATTAATTCCACGTAAGAATTATCAACATGAATAGTCTTACGATTTTACAGATGAAGATTTGATCCTTATCATACTATCTCAATAACCTTGGGTGAGTAAGTCTCTCCAAGGATCAATTCTTCATATTTCCATTACTGATGTCATTAAAGACGCACTGTCAAGCTTCTCTACTTGACTTCCCAGCTCAACACATTTTCTGTTCCCAGCTCAAGGTGAGAAAAGAATACATAGCCTTATAAATAACTGTGAAGGATTAGGGGAAAATATTAGAGTAAAACTTCTGATGAACTTCACAATGGACTAATTAGGTGCTATGTAATATTTCACACTTTCCTTGTAGCTAAAATATTTTCTTTTTATCCTCAGAATTGTCAGCTGGTAGCAATCAGAGTAATGAGCTTCCACTTTTAGAAAATGGAAAATGGCATTGTAGAAAACTCTGAACATACAATTATTATTAAAGGATAAACTTATTTGTTAGGAAATATGATCTTCCTGACTAAGGTTTAACAAAACTATTTCCCCACAAGTATGCAAAATTCCATCCAGAGAAGTTTTTACCCAATAGCAGGCTATCATTCAGTTTCCCAGTAGTGTATATTTGTAAATAAGTAGCTGCAAATCAAGACCCACAGCAAGATGTAAAGTGCAAAAATGTGTTAACTGTGGACAAACGATTATTAAGTTGCAGCTATTACTGTTTATTGCTTTTGATGTAGTACAAGGAGAGAAGAGGTAAGTTATTTTTCTTATTAACAATTTTAATTAACATATAATTGATTTCTAGGAAGATAAATGGTTTCATTATAGCAACATACTCAGATGCTCGGCTAGGTATTAACCATGAATGTTTATGTTCTTGACAATGCTGTACAAATAAGGATTTCTGTGGTTATCTTGTCCAACATCTGCAATCACATCTATTTGTAATTGTTAATAAGGGAGCCTACCTTGCCCAGCCTGCCCATGCCATTGAACTTGCATTTTCTTAGATATGCTCTGCAATTAGTTAGGTGACAGAAAAATAAGGATACCACCCTGCATATATTTCCCTGCATTAAATGGATGTATTGCTGACCTCATTTTCTTGACAGTAATTTCTTATGGAGTATTGCTCTTTATATAATAAGTTTCAAGCTCATTTCTTTTCACAATTAACGCATTGGATTAATTGGTAAAATCAGAAAAAAGGTGTATATGTATATTTATTTAGACTTACTACACTCATTTTATATACTTTAAATGAATTTTACAGAAGATACAAGACCCTATTGAAAAGGATATACCATAAAATGCTACATTTTGTTAACTGCTGAATATCTGGATATTTTTTCTCCATAAATTATCTCATTGTAAAATATGTGCTGTTGTATTTTATCACAAAAGTTGTTATTCAGAGTAAGGATTTCAAATGGGGATATTACCCTAGATTGAGTATCTCAAAAGGGTGAGGTGAATGAAGGATATATTTTTCAACTGAAAGTGACTTGATCATTATTGTTTTTAAAGATAGAACATGGGTCCCTATTTACAGCTTAATAAAACAGTAATGTATGCCCAGATTCCTTGGGCACCTGTACCAATATGGGAGACCAGGAAAAAGCTCATGGTTTCCAATGGGCTCAGCTTTGGTCACTGTGTCCATTTGGAGAGTGAATTAACATATATAAGATCAATTAATCTATCTATCTCTCTTTCTCCCTTCTCCTTCTCTTCCTTCTCCCTCTCTCCCTTTTCATCCTTCCATTTCTTTTCTTTCCCCTCTCTCTGTAAATTCTCTTTCAAATAGAAATAAATAAAATAAATCTTTACAAAGAAAATAGGATGTATAACATGAAGAAGGGACATGGGTGATCTCCAGAAGTTGTTTGTCCACATTTAGCTGGAAAGGAAGTAAGGACAACAAGACCAAAATGTCAAGCCACTGAAATTGTTTGATTTTCACTGAACATATGAAATACATATATATATATACATATATATACATATAAATATATATATTCATGGGTCTGAGCACTTGAGCCATCTTCTCCTACTTTTCCAAGTGTGTTAGCAGGGAGGTGGATTTGAAGTGAAAGATGGGACACAGATCAGTACCCATATGGGATGCCAATAGCACAGGTGGTAGCTTAACTCTAGTTCATGCTGGCCTGTAAGCAACTGACATCTGTCAGCATCTTGATTGAGCAGGATTCATTTCTCAGTTACATTGCTGCTTAGGTGTCGACATCCCATGTCAGAGTGTCTTTGTCTAGTCCTGAATATTTTTCTTTCCAGCTCCTTGCTAATGCACACCCAAGGAAGTAACAGGTATTTACTCATTTTCATCCATTCTATCCATGTGATCTGAATGCAGTTTCTGGCACCTGGCTTCAGCTGATCCATCCCTGACTGTTGTGGTTATCTGGGGAGTAAACTGGCAGATGGAAGATCCATGCCTGTATATCCACCTATCTGGATTCCAAATAAAATAACTCTTTTGAAGGAAAAAATTAAATTTTTCCTAGGGACTTCAAAAAAACTATATGGCCCTACCTATGTAGGAGGACATTGTGAGCCTGGAAGGTCAGCGAGCACAGGTTTGCAGTTCATTGGACAATATTTGCATGACAACAACCAAATGGCTACCTTTGGTATAAACAGCATGTAAATGAGAACACCTGGTGTAATATACAAAACAAAAGGAATTCCAATCAAGAGAGGGAAACAGTATGGATTCTCAGTGTATAAAGTCTGATGCCCCTAATAAACTTCGGCTTTGACCATCAGTCAGGGTCCACGCATGTTATTATTGGCTCCGTGCACCAAGTCCATCGCTGCGGGACAGCGACATACCTAGATATTGATTATAACATGATGAGATCCATTTTGAACTGCTTTTTAAATTATTTATGTATGTATGTATTTATTTATTGTGGACAACAGGCCTTATTATAGTACTTCCATAACCGTATCTCCAAATGTATTTTACATTGAACATTTGCAAATTTATCACATACTGGCAATACTTGATCTACAGATTGACATATGTAATGTGTAAGTGATCTAGTGCAGCTTTACACACTACTACAACTGACCTTTAAGCAACACAAAATAATAACCTTGTGACTCTGGAGGTCAGAGAAAAAAAGTAACTTGACAGAGGTCTATCCCTTCTGGAAGCTCTAGGAGGTCAATTCATTGCCCTGCCTTTCCAGCTTTGAGAGGCTACCTGTATTCCTTTTTTTAATATATAAATTTTATTTTTTTTAATAATGATTATATAGTTGATCAGGGGGCGCCAAATTGTCCCATCCAGCAGGACAGTCAACGGGGGTCGCAACCACCTAGGAGAGATTGGGGGACAAGAGACACGAAGAATGGACAGCTTTGCTCAACCAGCCACACCCATTCTGGTTCTTGTTGTTGGGTGTTGCAGCCCAGCAATACCTGGTCTGCGCCCAGACACAGCTTTCACATAGTTCAGTGGGAGTCAAGACCTAGTCTGTCCTGTTCTATACCTAACCTGGCTCTCACGAGTACCAGTGGGAGCTGGAGTCTAGCCCAGTCTACTGCTCCACCTTCCCAATGCACGCACCACACATGGTGCAGTCTATAGCCATGAACAGCCATGTCTGCTGCACTCAATGGAATGTACCAATGGAAACCCTAACCAAACCGGGGTGCCCCTTTGTCTCCCCAGCAAGGCCTGATCTCTTCCGCAGTGCTTGGAGGAGCCAACAGAGATTGTAGTTCCACAGGGGTGAGCCCACATTGTCCCCACAGATTCTGCAAATAGGCCGACTTCTCTCAGTCTTGTTCTCCCCTCCAAACCAATTTGGTGTAAGTCCCCTACTTGCATGCACATGTCATTGTTTGTTGTAATTTATTAGAACTACAGTAGAAAGCGAATATCAATTATCTGTGATCTCGGATGGTTCAACTTAAACATTTTTCAAGTTCATGATGGTATAGAAGCAAACACATCCAGTTAAACTGCTGTATTTTTGAATTTTGATCTTTTCCCGAGCTGGTATATGTGGTATGATGCTGGTTAGCAGTTTGGAGTAGTGGCAGTAACCGTCAGCTTCCAGTGAGATGCATAATCATGAGGAGGAAAAACCAATGGAAGTGGGTATTTGTTATGGCGGATAACAGACACTGAATTTGAATCCCAGTTCTGTTTCCCACTAATGTGAACTCTGGGAGACACCTGGTAATTGATGAAAATGCTGAGTGTCTACAAGTCATCTGAATTGTGATCCTGCCTCCTGGTTTTATTCTGACTCAGTCCCAAGACTTGCAAGCCTTTGGGGAGTGGAGCAGCAAATGAAATTCTTTTCACTCTGATTTTTATAGTAAAAGTAAATCAACTAATTGCTAGATTTCTGATGTTTAGTTATTGGGTATTTTGGAATTAAAAATTTTTGAAATAGTATTATTTAGAAATATCTCAATTATAAGTTGCAGATTGTCTGTACAGGTATTTTTAAAGATGCTAATGAAATATTTAAGTTGTTGGACAGATTCAGAAAATATCGTCACTCTCCTATAAACATTTATGCCTACACAAATACAGATACAGTTACATGATTCAATCTGAATCCTTTTTTCATAATTTTGAATTATATAGAAGAATTTATTGAGCAAGGATCATTTAAATTTCAAATGTTATGAATGATTGATTTTGTGATATTAACTTACTCCATAGACAACATAAATGACTGAATATTTCATGACTATTAGCACTATGAAAGGACACTCAGTTATGTTTTATTATTAAAGATTATTGATTATTCCTAGCCGAAAAGATGTTCACAATTCCTTGTGTGGAAATGAAGCAGTGTTGTTTGTTTCTTCTAGCTTGAAGAGCTTTTCAGTTATAATTAGGTTGAGTCTACCAACAGTGTATAAGGAGGATAAAATATATCTACAAAAATTTTTCATATCTTTTATAATACTTCTATTATCTTGAGGCATTGCAGCAATTCTTATTCTGTGTTTTCCTAGGTATAAACCTCAGGAGATATCCACCTCCCAAGGGTTTTTGTTTTGATGAATCAAGGAATCCATTCTGAAATATCTAGCCTCATGAAACACGAAAGAAGAATAGTATCAAGCAGGATTTTTACATTTTAGACCTCTTCAGTAATTTCAAACATGCTCAAGAATTCAGTGACTCTTCCCCACGTACTTCACTGGCATTTAGAGGGCTGGATGTAAAATTGTGTGTGTGCCAATAAAATGTATCATACTGTATCCTAGGCTTTATGGAGATTTAAGGATTATTGTGTCCCTAGCTTATAAATCAGCCAAATGGCTTGTGTCTTTTCCTTTCCTTGTGATAATTTAAATCATGATTATATGCATTTTATGATTCCCAATGTTCCTTAACATCTCTTTGTAGCACACCAAAAGAAAACTAATAAACAAAATGTTTATACTCAATAGGGATGTATCATAATTCGTATGATGCTTTGAGTTTTAGGTAAGATTGATTTTTGTGACATCTGATTCAAAAGATTTTTGCTCAGGCTTTGTAAACTGATTCAATGTGGCTTTAGCTTTTCAGTGTTGATCGCTTTCTCGTAGCATGAGCAGCTCTCCATTGTTTACTGGAAGTCTGTTCTGATGGTAGGGATGTTCAGGTTCTTCACCATTACTCTACCTCCATTTGGGTTTTGGAAAAGACTGAGCTAGAAACATCAGTTCTTTATAATTTAACTCCAAATTCACTAATTCCTCAACTGTGTATCACTTACTTTTATATGCAACATATTTGAAAAGAAACTTTTGTACTGAGTCATTTTTTTCTGTGCAACCCTAAGTAGCACAAGCACATGCCATAAAGAAGCCATGGTTTTCTCATTTGCAAAGTGCGTCCAATGGATTTACTCATGATAGCATCATGACGGTGCAATGAGGTAATAGGCCAGTTAATCATGTTTAAAAATGGAAACAAACATAAAATGGTTGGACAAAGGTTTATATAGGATCTTAGCTGGAAACTCTGTAGATTACATTAAATTTGCTAGATTTGCCTGCTTACTTCCAATTCAAAATGTTTTCAAGAAATTGTTAGTGGAGAATTCAGTATTTCATAAGCATTCTTTGTCATTGTATTTTTATTGGTAATGGTATTATTAATTTGCAAATTATGTTCATTTTGAATGAATGCTTTTAATTATAATGTTTTTCCTGCTTCATACTTTGCATCGCGTTAACATTCAATTTTCAGTTTTCTCCTTCAGGGAAAATATTTTGTTATAAAAGTGTTACAGTTTGTCATTGAGCCTTTCCTAGTAAGGCAACAGATATCAACTGATTAAATACATTTGAACGCTTTTCATTTTGATGTACTTATTTTATTTGACTTTTTTTTTTCTTTTAGGCCACAGACCCTGATGCTGGAGTAAATGGACAAGTACACTACAGTTTGGGCAATTTCAATAATCTTTTTCGCATCACATCAAATGGAAGTATTTACACGGCTGTAAAGCTAAACAGAGAAGTCAGGGATTACTATGAACTGATTGTTGTGGCATCTGATGGAGCAGAACACCCACGTCATTCAACTCTGACCTTGGCCATCAAGGTCTTGGATATTGATGATAACAGTCCTGTATTTACCAATTCTACATATACTGTTGTTGTGGAAGAGAATCTGCCAGCTGGGACCACCTTCCTTAAAATTGAGGTAGGGGAAATAAACATTTTATCTTTAAGATTTTTTTTGTTTTGCTTAGTTTTTAAGATTTATTTTTAATTTTACTGGAAAGGCAGATTTACAGAGAAAAAGACAAAAAGATTCCCTGTCTGCTGGTTCACTCCTTAAGTGGCTGTAATGGCCAGGGCTGAGCCAATCTGAAGACAGAAGCTAGGAGCTTCTCCTGCGTCTCTAGTACAGATACAGAGTCCCCAGACTTTGGACCATCTTCTACGACTTTCCTAGGCCACAAGTAGGGAGCTGGATGGGAACTGGAGCAGCCATGACACAAACCAGCACTCATACGGGATGCCAGTTCTTGTTTCTAGTTAGTCATTAAGCCAGCCCCTAAGTTTGAAGATTTTTAAGACAGCAGTTTGCCAAATTTTATCAAATAAAACTTCAAGGAAGTTGGCTAAATTTCGATTGCAGATAAGTAGTATATTTTACTATATTTCAAATATTGCATCTTAGGTGAAAACTGCATCATAGGGGGTCTCAAAAAATTAAAGGAAGAAACATTATGTTTTAATGTTTAACATTATGTTTTAAAAATGTAAAAGATAAAAATACCTTTTGAAAGGTTTAAATTCATAAAAGCAGTTTTATTTATCCTAATGGTTCATGATGCAAAAATATTTTCTCCTAGCTTATGCTTCCAAAGTCTCCAAACATTAGACTTTATGTATATACTATTTCCCTTTATCTTTGAGCTCACACAAATATTTGTGCTTCTATATGTATGTATATATGTGTGTATGCATGTGGGGTATCCGCAAATATAAGTCATATACATGATTGCATATATGTGTGTGTTTCCCTGTACTTCACAGATATTCTTTTACTCATGCTTTAATATTGTTTCCACCTTAACACATCATAAGGGAATTTCAGGGATCCAAAAAAATTTTTAATGTCACTCAAGTATCCAGATCTCCTTTTCAGTTTTCAGTGAAAAGAATCATGTTATCAGGGCCCAGAACAATAGCCCAATGGCAGATATCCTCGCCTTGCATGCACTGGGATCCCATATGTGTGATGGTTCATGTCCAGGCTGCTCCTCTTTCCATCCAGCTCCCTGCTTATGGCCTGGGGAAGCAGTCGAGGACGGCCCAAAACCTTAGGATCCTGTGCCCATGTGGGTAACTCAGAGGAAGCTTCTGACAACGGGCTTTGGAGAGGCTCAGTTCCCTTGTAGCCACTTTGGGAATGAACCAGGGGACGGAAGATCTTTCTCTGTTTCTGCTTCTCTCTGTATATCTGACTTTCCAATAAAAATATACAATTGCTTTTAAAAAAATTTTAAGATTTTTTTTTTACAATTATCTCTATAAAAAAGTATCATATCAGAAAATTTCACATATTGATTCAGTGTTTTATCAGGCTGATCCACAAATCTAAGCTTTTGAACATTCAATCCATTTCATTCTTACACAAACTGGTCATTCGATATCTTTAGAAAGACAAAAGTATGTCTGTAATCCCTCCCCAAAGTATAACTTTAAATGTGTTAGCATGGTTTTCATGATCTTGTGTATCTCAAATCAGAAAAACAAATTGCTTAGACAGTTGACTGATGTAAGAGGATGAGTCGTAACAAGACCCTTGCCTCTTCCTTTGTTCCTCCGTCTCTGCCTTCACTCAATGAGCACACACATTCTGTGTGTGATCGCATACCAAGTGCACAGCTCAACTTCACAGATGCAAAGTTAAGCATGACAGATCCCTTGCTATGAGTTTTTAGTGTAGGATGATTACTAGACAAATACCTTGCTGGTTAAAACAAAGGAAAGGCCCCAAAACAAACATATAAGGCAGGTGGAAAATCACAGCTAGAGCTTCTCATCTAATCCTGAGAGCAGACATAGTATTCACTCGAGAACGATGTTTCTAAACTGTAAAGTGAAGGGCTACATAGAAGTTATTGAAGCAAAACAGTGAACAAATCTGTTTAAAATATTTGGAAAGAAGCAATTGAGGGCGCAAAGGGCAAGGAAATGTCATGGTTCTTCTCACTGTGGTCAGGGGATTAAGGGTAATTGAAAATGTAATTGGGAAACAAGAATCGTAGGGCAGAAAGCAGACATAAGGTTTAGCAACATCTTTCTATCACGCCATGAATTCACCAAAGGCGGCCAAGGCTGAAGTTTACATTAAGAGTGATTTCATTAACAAATGCACACTTTAACAAACCTTGACCTTCCCCATTTCCATCTCGGTGATTCCACTCTCTCTGAGCTACCCTGACTGGAGAATAGATTCATCATCTTCCATAAAATCTTAACCTTCCAACTATAAGGTTTCGTTCACAATTCAGAACCCTTACAAACAACATACTGACATTTTTTTTCATTATATTTTGGTATTTCAGTTTTACTTATTGTTTGAAAACATCAATTGGGGAGTACAAACGGTATCTTGATTCACTTCATTGCTCTCTGTAAATATGTAAAAAGATTTGAACAAACTGCAGAATTATGAGAAGGATTTGTTACTCATATACTATTAATCTGTTAGTGTTGGTCTAATAGTTATGGAAATAATCCAATAATACTTTCATATAAAGTATTACTTTAATGATTACTAAACTAATGAAAAGAATAAATACACATCTATGATATTATTTTTTCTTGACCATGGTGTGATAGATTCAATTGCAGGTATTTAAGGCAAAATAGTATAATGCCTGACAAATCATGTGGACTAATTTCTCTTTTCTTCTCTCATTCCCTTTTCATGCCTCCCTTACCTTCTCTTATACATTTCTTAAAGTATTTTTTTAATGTCTTTTGGTGATCCTTAAGTTCATGGTCTCCTGGTGTATGATTTCCACCAGTCAGGCATGTCTCTGTTTTGATAAGGCCATAACAGAAGTATTCTGCTTAACTTGCTACAGGCCAAAGATGCTGACCTTGGGGCAAATGTGTCTTATCGGATAAGAAGCCCAGAAGTGAAGCACTTTTTTGCACTGCATCCATTCACAGGAGAGCTGTCCCTTCTACGGAGTTTGGATTATGAAGCATTTCCAGATGAAGAAGCAACTATTACTTTTCTTGTGGAAGCTTTTGATATTTACGGGACAATGCCACCGGGCATCGCAACCGTCACAGTGATAGTAAAGGTAAGAAGTGGCAGATGACTGCTGATTGCACACTTTGCTCCTTCTGTATGTGTCTTTGTTTTTCATATACTATGTATAGTGTGTTGTGGCAGCAAGTCGCCGTGGCATGGCACTACCAGAGCCAGACACTGACATTTTTAATGTGAAGTGTTTGTGATAGACGTGAGAAATAATTATAGTTCAGATGTAAATGTTAAACTTGAAAGAGACAATGGACACAGGCTTTTTCTGCCTGTGGCTATATGGATCTCCCATTGCATCTTTAGCTTTTGGGTGTCTAAGGTTTGCCTTAACACTGGACACACATAGACCTGCAGTCTAAGATGCGTTAAAGGTGAATTGCTTAGTACTGTTGTTCTCGGTAGGCAACTAAGGGTGTTATGTCATTTGTCTCTTACTGGCTGCCAATGACTCTACAAATGCCCAGATGCGTTTCTGGCAGGACTAGGACAAAGTTTCTGTGGATGACTCCAGTTTTGAAGGTGATTGCACTGTAAAATTATAGAAGCCCAGCATTATAACACAAACAAGGTCAAGTGTGACTTCCCTAAGATTTCCATTTTTATAGAACACTACATCTAGAAACCATCAAGGAAAAGTTCATCATGTTGTCTGGCTCTTTGATTAACAAAATCAAAAATAGCTATTTATTTTTTGGATGATAAAATATTGAACATGTGAGATACTATAGAAGAAATAAATAGGATGTAATTAAAACTACACCAATAACATTTGCATAGCAGCCTTTTCCAGCTTAGGCTAAAGTTCTCCACATACGAATTTTGTAAAGATAATGCTTCCAACAGAATGGAACACAGTAATTGCCCTGTTGCTGTTTTTTTTTGTTTGTTTGCTTGCTTTTGTTTTGGCATTCACCTTGAGATCATATGTCAGCAGACATATCTGTGCCATTTTTACCATCACTGAGGCTGCAGCCTCTACACTACACTGGAAATGGAGGGCACTAACCCCCTCCATGGTCACATATCCCAAACCTCTACGAAATTGTGTCAGAATCTTAGTTGCTGCTTTCTCCCTGGCCCTTGTGGTCACAGGCTTGCGTTTGTCCAATTTGGGTCTGCTACATGAAGACATTAAACTGTGTAAAGGGCTAGGAAATATCTCCATCTGAGGCATTTAAAATTGTACTCAGAGCTACCTTTTATTTGGCAATAAGTACTCAAACACTCAAAATCTTTCCGTGAGTGTTCTGTTTCTCCTCTTCACCCAGCTTCCCTGAAGTGGTGATTTTTGTATTCTTCTGATATGAAGAGAGGTCAAAGGGTATCACAGAAATCACAGCCAGCCTAGACAAAGGGGGAAAAAGAGTTTATTTTCTATTTTGAAACATTATTTTTTCCACACCATTGTTACTACAATATAGTAATACTGTGCCAACTGGAAGTTTAAACATCTCTGTAGAAAAGTCCAAAGAATGGGATATCGGTGGCTGTGAGAATGTCATACTATGTAAACAAATAACTTCTGCCACTGGGATGAAAACTAATCCAAATGGACTAATTTTAGCAAAATGACTTCTAGATTAGGAGAGATTTTTAGGAAACTTTCTATGATCGTTCATATGGTTTGGTGAAATTGAACATGTCCAGCATGACAAACTAAACAATTGATAACCTGCTGAAAAAATTTGGACAGAGGAGGGAAGAAAAAAAATGATATTAGTCACCCGCCTCCATCCCTTCTCACCCATTGATAAATTGACACCGAAGTGACAAAGTGGCCCTTTTCTTTCTGGAGAAAGTGCTTGATAATAGGTGTGTGTCAACACTCAGGGACACTACTCTGGCTGCCTCTGGATTAAGTTTGGGCTCATGTATTTGCCCAATTTGATGGAAGAAATCAAATTGGACTCCAGACTCTCATCTGAAGAATACAATATGCATTAGACATTCCTGGGACCTGCGCTTCCAGGTGTTCTCTGTCCACCCTGTGGCTAATGTGGGAAGAATCGTCTCAGGCTTACCACCAGCACCTGAGAAGGATTTACTCAATAATGATTGTGATTTATTCCTTGAACATAGTAGAATCTGGGTCCTATTTTTATTGTCTTCACTTCTTTTTCTTACTAAAAGTGTTCAACCATTCCCTTGACCAAAGATTCCTGACCTGTACCTACTTGTTTATTTTGATGGTACAGGCAAAACAAAAGAATTATGGATATTAATTTTCATTCTTTTCAAGTTGTTATGAGCATAAAAGGATTAATATGAAATTTCCCCAAATGCAGACTGATATTTGATTTTTAAATTTTTGGTTGAGAATGTCAAAAAACAAAATGTGAAAGCTGACTGTATGCCATTGAGGTTTGTAAAATTATCTTTGCTTGTTTTTATAGAATAATGAAGAAAAATTTCTATTTTGCTGCAAATGTAGACTTTTCTCGAGTTTGCCGATTTTGAGCTACTGGTCTATTTACTTGTAATACTGACAAGCTGTTTTGTTGATATTATAATTGCATGGTATTTACTCAGAGATATTTGTATCCAAAATAATCACCATGGGGAAATCATCTTGAAGATTTCTCTCTGAAAAGAAGCAGAAATACAATTTCTATTGTAGGAAAGAAGAAAAAGCAGAATATAGTGTTTATGTCTTGCTGATCAAAATCATTTTAAATTTGGGGAAGAATGGGAAAATAGGAGTTATATTTCAAAAGAAAAATAGGTCTGCAAAATAAACAATATGCACATATCAGTGACACCTGCAAAAGAAAATAGTGATGTGCAGTAAAATACCTGTATTTTTGGTTACAAGGAATTCATAGAACAATAAGAAAACAAAGGCTGTTTTCTTGAATAATTTTACTGGCCTGGTAGGTAATTGAATCTGTGAGGATATTGTATAATGTGGATAAATATCTGAAATACCTGGAAAATAAAAACAAGCCAAGTCAGTGTGAGATCTGGCTTTACAAACTAGGTCACAATATGTATTATAGCATACAATAGAAAATACATAGACTAGGTCTATTCTACAAACTGAAAGTTGAATAAAAGTCAGTAATGCTATATGTGTAAATGTGTGTGATTCTTAACACAATTAAAAGGAGTGTTTTGTCTGCAATTGTCGAAGTTACTTTGCTGATTAGCATATACTAGGGTTTGTATGACAAAACAGTAGGTATTGCAAGATGCAACTGGTACTTTTGGTTTCTCTGTACTGTTTTCACAGGTTTCATTTATTTGAAAGAGAGAAAGACAGTGCTTCCATTCTCTGATTTACTCCCCAAATGGTCACAATGGCCAGAAATGAGCCAGGCCAGTGGCAGAAACCAAAACCTTCTAGATTTCCTAAATGGGTGGCAAGACACAAACCTTTGGGCCACCCTCCAGTGTTTTCCCCAACCCATTTACAGATGGATGATTTGGAAGTGATGCATCCAGGAAATGAATAAGCACCCATAGGGATGCTGATGCCACAGGTGCTTTACTTGCTGTACCAAAACACTGGCTCTGCACCTAGCACTTTTATCGTCAGAACAGTTTGCTACTTCTGAAAGCAAAGCCATATCCATACCCTGCAGGATATAAGAGTGGAGATTGCTTTGCTGGATGTAAATTCCATACTCAATATCAAGGTGGCATTTGTAGAAGCACTACATGTAAAATGCAGTGTCATGGATGCTAGTCCGTGACAACATCGGTGATGTTCTGGTTTTGATTAGGTCAGAGGAGACATGGGCTGAGAAACCATGGAATAGCTCAACACTAAACAATGAGGCTCTCTGGACATTTTTAAAACCAATAGATTAGGTCCTTTCCCCCTCCACAGGGAGGAATTTGAATGAAAGATGGTTTCTGTGTTGGGCATTTGGGTAATGATTAGCAAATGGAATAGTCAGTTTGTCACTCTGTTTTATGGTTTTTTTTCTGGAAAAGATTTATTTATTATTATTGGAAAGGCAAGTATACAGAGAGAAGGAGAAACAGAGAAAATTTTTCATCTGCTGATTCATTCCCCAAATGGCTGCAATGGACAGAGCTGAGACAATGCAAAACCAGGGGCCAGGAGCTTCTCTGGGGTATCCCACATAGATTTAGGGCCCCAAGACTTTGTGCCATTCTCCTCTGCTTTCCCAGGCCACATGCAGGGAGCTGGATGGGAAGTGGAATAGCCGGACACAAACCCAATGCCCATATGGGATTCTGTTGCTTGCAATGAGAAAATTAGCCAATTGAGCCATCATGTCAGGTCCTGCTTTATGCTTTTATAGCTCCTCAAATTTCACATATTCATTTCTGGAATCCATTAGAAAATATCTTAGTAGAGTGTACAATTAAATCTTTGATTTTCAGTGATTGTAATAATTTTCAGTAATGAACACTTTGGCCTTGACTAGTGAGGAAAAACATGTTGTTATTTCTGGTTGAGAACCATTCAAAAATAGTTGTTAAACATAAGAAACACTTTTTTTTTTTTTTCATTCAGACCTACCAAAAAATATAGCAACAGGGTGCAAACTCTCATGTGTTTAAATGATAAAAGTGTTAAGGGAATGGAATGGAGTTTGTTTTTGCCAATACTGCCCTCTAGTGGAACAAGCAGCAATAGAAGGAGCGTGGTTTTTGAGAGCTTTTCCTTAATCCACCGTGAAATAGAATATTTGTATAGATTCAGATTTTTTAAAATTATTTTTATTGGAAAGTCAAATATACAGAGAGGAGAGACAGAGAGGAAGGTCTTTCATCTGTTTATCACTCCCCAAGCAGCAGCAACAGCTGGAGCTGCACCAATCAGAAGCCAGGAGCCTAGAGCCTCCTCCGGGTCTCCCACAGAGGAACAGGGTTCCAAAACTTTGAGCCTTCCTCAACTGCTTTCCCAGACCACAAACAGGGAGCTATATGGGAAACGGGGCCTCAGGGACCAAAACTGGTGTCCCTATAGGATCCTGGCACGTGCAAGGTGAGGAGTTTGCCGCTAGGTTACTGCACTGGACCCTCGATTCATATTTTTATGCATTTTATTCACGTGCCCCTGAAGCACGTATATAATGAACTATTGACTATGCTTGTTGGCATTGTATTTCAATGCATTTTCTTAACTGAATAATGCATTTTGGATTTTAGCCACAGTTCAAGGTTGCAACCCCAAAATATGTACCTTGTGTCATAAAAAGAAATAATGCCACAATGACTGGATTGATTTATCCTTCACATCATCAGTGGCAAACAGAATGAAAAGGGAATGATACCAATTCTGTTAATGGCCTCTTTTCTATTTACAGCCTTGCATTTGTATCTAATCAATTTTCAGACCAGATTGTAAAAGCAACCAGTGTGTGTTGACTTAAAAGTTGAGTGTGGTGGACACTCCGCACTACCCCGCCCCCCACCCAGAAAAAATAGAAGCCATTAAACGAAGCACAGTATACAATTATATTGATTCACGTGGAAGGTACTTTTGTTTCAGAGACTCAAACTTTACGAAATAACGCTAAGGCTTTACTGTCTCTTGGAGAGGAATGCAATGAAAAGTTCTGTGAACCAGTCGAACACTGAAATGTGCAACTGGTGTGTGGAAGAGGAAGCCGGTGGGCTCCTTTCCTATCTGTAACTTGTATCAGAAGTTATAATTCAGGGATTCGCGTACCGCCCGCTCCCTTCCTGCAGGAAGCGACGCTGGAGAGCAGCGGTGTCTCGCACACTTTACTCTCCGAAGAATCCATCTTTCCTGATGCATCTCCCCCGGTTTACCATTCGGCATTCCTGTTGTAGGAGACTGCTTCAGTTTAAATATGTTTAGGTAGGTTTTTCAGGCTTTTCAAGCCTTTTTAGTCCTGGTCATATAAGACATGTTGCCCTTTAGTGGTAGTTGATATTTTTAAATAAATACAACATTGCAGCTGAAAAGAAAAGAAAAAAAAAAGAAAATCCTCCTGAATGAAGTCTCAGGACCGGTGCCCAACCTGCCCGTCCTCCGAAACAGCCAGCAGTCCGCGCGTTTGTTGGCTTGCTCAGGCGCCTTTTCCTTTCTTATCGGTTAGGTACTTTTAGTGGTAAGACAGATTTACAGAGAGAAGGGGAAACAGAAAAAGCTTGCATCCTCTGGTTCCGTTCCCCAAAGTGACCACAGTGACTGGAGCTGAGCGGCTCTGAAAACAGAAGCGAGGAACCTCTTCCAGGCCTCCCATGTGGGTGCAGGATCCCAAGCTTTTAGACCATCCTCTTCTGCTTTCCCAGTCCACAGAAGAGAACAGGATGAGAAGTGGGGCAGCTGGGCACAAAGCAGTGCATGTATGGGATACTGGTGTTTGCAGGCAAAAGATGTTAGTTGAGCCATTGTGCCACACCTGCTAGCTCAGATTGTTAAGTTCTTACTTTTTAAAATTTATTTATGTTTGCTTCTGTAAGGGTAGTGACAGATATTCTGTCCAATACTTCACTCCTCAAATGGCCACAGTGGTTGGAACCAGGAGCCTTGAGCTTCCTCCAGGTCTAGGCGCATGCTGCGTTGCCCTCCCCACACGAAAACAAGGATTGGTATTGAAAGTGGAACGACCAGGACTTGAACCGGTGCCCTTATGGGATGCTAACAGCTCAAGCAAAAGCTTAACCTACTACACCAAGGCACTGGCCCCTGAAGTTCTGAATGCATAAAGGTCTTCCTCCTAGCAGGCATTGTGACTGATACGTCAAAACCGAGGAAATCGCATTTTATTTTTCAGTTTTTGTAGTACGAATCTTCCTATTTCTTCTTAAAGGCTACAAGCTTATTCATACTTACAATTCAGGTGTCAACTCATTCTGAACATAAAATGATTTTATGTTTCTAGTAAATAATGATTCTGACCTCCTTGCAAAAAAAGAGTAACAGTCAGTTAATATGTATATTTGCAATTTGCATGGTGTAAGACCATTAATTTACTGAACAAAGATTTTATGGACTATTTTATTTTCAATAGCAAATGAGAAAACATGTTATTTGAAAGGAAGATTAGAAAAGTAATAGACTTTATGTCCAAATATGTTTGATCAAAAAAAAAAAAACTCCAAACACTGCAGGGTTCAATAATCATTAAAAAAATAATAAGCTGTGATACCACACAATTTCTTTGGAGAAAAGAAATGGTATGTAATTTTCCATAAATAATATGATTTAAAAAAAAATTATCTTGCTGTCATGACTCGATTTATTATTTGGCTGTGTTAAAAGCAGATTGAGGCGAAGTTGTTGCCCTGTCTATGGATGAGTATAATTATCAATCCAATAATAACCGCTAAGTGACATGAGTATAAGGGCATCTTTTCCTTTTTTCATTTTTTGGATGGGGAATTCAAACGGGCATTGGTTTACATCTTTTTCTTGAGTCAGCACGGCATCCCTAATACCCAGCACCGGAGCATAAAAATGTAAGGTAGTTTTGACAAATATTTATTTAATGAGTCATAGTTTATATATACTACTAAGCAGTGAAAATAAAATGTGCGTTAATCATCATGAGAAATTTTTAAGTAAATTAACATTGTTTCATATCCATAAGTGCATCTACTCTTTTTTTAAAAAATTTATTGATTTTTATTGCAAAGTCAGATATTCAGAGAGGAGGAGGAGAGACAGGCTTTCGGTCATCCGAGACTGCTTTCCGAGGCCACAAGCAGGAAGCTGGATGGGATGTGGAGCTGCTGGGATCAGAACCAGCGCCCATATGGGATCCCGGCGTGTTCAAGGCGAGGACTTTAGCCGCTAGGCCACGCCGCCAGGCCCTGCATATGCTCTTTTTAAAAAAAAAAAAAAAAAAAAAAGATTTATTTTTATTATTTTTTCATTGGAAAGGCGGATACACAGAGAGGAGAGACAGAGAGGAAGATCTTCCATCCAATGATTCACTCCCCAAGTGAGCTGCAACGGCCTATACTATGCCGATCTGAAGCCAGGAGCCTCTTCTGGGTCTCCCACGCGGGTGCAGGGTCCCAAAGCTTTGGGCTGTCCTCGACTGCTTTCCCAGGCCACAGGCAGGGAGCTGGAAGGGAAGCGGGGCTGCCGGGATGCCGGATTAGAACCGGCGCCCATATGGGATCCCGGGCGTGCAAGGCGAGGACCTTAACCACTTGAGCCACCGTGCCGGGCCCTCTGCATCCACTCTTAAGTGCAGTTATTACAGTATTCTGCAGGGAACTATTTTGTTGTTTTGCATTCATAAATATGTAAAATAGAACCAGAAGATATTTCACAGTTTGCATTGAAAACCATAGCATTATGCAAAATATACAAAATGATTTGTAACTGCTATTAAAACTTACCAAGACCTTTGTTGAAAAATAATGAAAAACCAACCAAATAAGAACACTTTTGGTGCTGTCTCATGGAATGGCATCTTTAATGAAATTTGTTTTTCGAAGGCCGATGTGGTGGCATAGCAAATTAATTGTCTGCCTACCCGCTAGTACTGGCATCCCATATTCGCACTGATTTGCGCCTTGGTTGCACTCCAGCTCTCTGCTTATGGCCCGGGAAGGCAGGGAGGCTGATTCAAGTCCCTTGCCCCTCTACCTACGTGTGAGACCCAGAAGAAGCTCCTGACTCCCACATTCAGTTCAGCTCTGACTTTTGTGGCATTTTGGGGAGTGGACCCATAGATGCAAAACTAACTCTCCTTTTCTCTTTGTAAAACAGCCTTTCAAATAAAAATATATTTTTTCTTGCTTTAAAAGGTTAAAATTTTCCATCTTTAGAAATGTCTTGAGAGCATTTTGAGTGCCACTGCAATCCCTGAGATGTGCATTTCTGGGGTCACAGGCTCCTTACTCTCGTGCTCTGGCCTTGGGTGATGCCACACACATTAATATTGCCCAGAAACTCTGGCGCTTTCCTCCGAGGTGCCCATCTGCAGTGATAATGGGGCTGGGAGTGGGGAGGGCTGACGGCTGCAGATGAATCGATTGGTGTGAAGACAAGAAGGTCACCTCATTAATTGTGTCCCTCACTGTCTTCAGTGGGAGCACTTACACTGCTAACTGTATCTTGCAGGACATGAATGATTATCCTCCTGTGTTCAGCAAGCGGGTCTATAAAGGCATGGTGGCTCCGGATGCGGTCAAGGGAACCCCCATCACAACAGTGTATGCTGAGGACGCAGACCCTCCTGTAAGTAGACGGTGTCCAACACTCAGGGACAAAGCTCTCTGACACTGAAACATGACACGATCCCAAGGCAGCATTCCCGTTCACTGTGTTGTGTGCACTGGTCTATAGCATCCACCAGTACAGCACGTATTTCAGATGATTTCTAGTGACTCTCAAAAATGAGTGCTTTAGACAATGAAAATTTACAACTCCTATACTTTGCCTTGTAGACAAATATGGAAAGATTTGTCTATATTTGGAATCATTCACATTTAGATTTTCCATTTGGGTGTGTGAACTTAGTTTAGTCTGGATAGCTTTATAATGGCACACTTTGGGTTTTATTTGTATGTGACCATTTTACTAGTAAATTCTATTATATGCCTAAAATTTGTACTGATTATATTAATTTGGCTCAACTCTTAGAATTGCTTTCAGAACATAATATGTTGTCGTATCGTTCAAAATTTGTTCTGAGATACTCTAAATTGCCTCATGTTCTCTGTAAAATTGCAGCAGAAACATAGCAAATGCTGCTTATAGGTGACTTTTTAATATGTTTAAGATAGCACGGGAATCTAGCAGTAACCAGAAAAAAGTGCTTTCTGGAAATACATGTAATTCTTTTGAAATGTTAATCTTTTCATTCAAACTGCAGCTGAATGCTACAGATTTAAGTGTTTGTTTTGAGTGATCTCACAATATAAGGCAACAAATGATGGATTCTTGAAAAAATACTAATAAAAATAGTAAGTGAACCTTCATGAGTGATTCAGAAATTGTTTTCTAGCACTAATATAAATGGTAGTTTGGTTAGGTTCTTTAACAAGTGGTGAATGGCAACCGTAACATTTTTCAGCATCCGTTGTGACAAGCTTGTATAAAGTCTATTGTGAATATAAGGTCTTGGGAAAACAATAATGTTAACATGAAAGCAACGACCTTTAACTCAGACGCTCCTTTTCTAGTGTTTTTTAAAATGATTTTGAAACTGATTTATTGCATCTTGGGAAATGTAATGGGCAGATTTTTATAGCCTGGGACACATTAATAGAGGTGGTAAATGTGAAATGGGTGGCTCATTTTTTTTTTTCTAAGTAAACAGTCACAGGCAAAACTTTCTTTAATAGCAATACCCATTCAATTCTATTTGGTGTATGAGTTTAAAGCGCCAGCTGCATGCAGATCATTGTGCTAACCAGCTTCTGTGGCCAAGAAACAGACAGGAGCAATATTTTGTCTAGCAGTCAAGATGCCTGTAATTCATTTCCGAGTATTTGGATTGGCTTCCCCACTCTGACTCCTAAACAGCTCCTGGCCAGTTTTGAACCTTGGGGACCGTGAAGATGGCTCAAATACTTGGGTTCCTGCTACCAACATGGTAGCCCTAGTTTGTGCTTCCAGCTTCCTGACCTTGGAAGTGGCTTTACCTGTGCTGCTGGGGGCACTTAAAGAGTGAATCAGAAAGCAGTGAGCCGTTCTTTCTCTGCCTGTCTTCTCTGTACCCTAGTTTTAAAACTATTTTTCAGAAACTAATAGGAATAAAAATATAAACTGACAGTCTTCTAGGAAAGAAAGAACTGTAACTTAGAAGTGCAGCAAAATGTATCAAATACTTTAAAAAAACAGAGTTTTAGCATACTCACATGTCTAAGAAATTGTCCTTTGTGTAAGATTTAAGCTTATGTGTTTAACAAGAGAGTAAAAGTAGTGCTAAGCTCCACCTGTTTGAAACTCACTGCACAGTTTGAGTACAGATGACAAACTTACTACTTTATTTCTTCAACCATGCCTCTGTGCCCAGTTGGAGCCTCAGTTTGGATTTGGTGGCTGTAACAATTCAATGAGGTGATGCATATTTATATCTAGCTCAGCCATTGACCCTCGCATATTTGGTATCTCCAGTATTCAGGAACGACAATTTACATTTTTAGAGGTTGGCCCGATCTTTTATTCAAGACATCCTGTTTCTTTTGAATGTAATAAAAACCACGTATTTTAATCTAGAAAACAACAACAAAAAAACCTTTGAAGTATCAGATGGAGAAGCTTGGGTGAGGTCTGAAAGCCAGAGAGAGCACTGTGGCTGAATATAAATTAAGAATTATAAAATGCATGTTGTGCAAAACTAAAGTGCTCTACAGGGGGAGAGAAGGAATCCCCTAGAGACTTCCCTTCACCCCAACTGCAGGACTGCTTTTTTCAGCTCTGCTGTTGTGAAAGGACTAACATCCAATCACTCACAGGAGAAGTTAGGAGCGAATTGCTGATTATTTTGTATATTAAAAATTGCTAACCTTTCCTTTCTGCTTGTCAAAACCTTCGTACTTCAAACCTTCACACACACACACACACACACACACACACACACACACACACACACACACACAACCGTGAGAAAAACCTTCAAGTGTCATTTCCGCTGTATATTGTCATTCTTTCCAAACCTGTAGGGAAAGCTCTGCAAAACAAGGCTTCTTGCTGAAGTTAAGGTCAAATAGCTGTCAGAATCGATCATCAGTGAGTCCTCGGCGGTGGGACCATTACAATACTGGCAGAAGATCAATAGAATTCAGGTTTTGCTCCTCCCATGAAGGCACGTGTAGGAAACTCAGCGTGCCTGGTTGCTACACTTTTCTCTCCATTATAGAAATTTTTTATAAAATTTCATCTAAAATGATTGGAATAATATCTGGTATCAGCAATTTTGTCTAAGTCTCCTATCTCTATAGTAGTGCATTTGGAGAATTAGGTCCACATGTAAGATTTATTTTTTAAGGGTTTAGGACTGATTTATGAAAAATGCGTTCCATGAAAATCTTATAAATTCTCAGTAGCAATTGCCGTTAAAATCAATTCCCTGTCACTGGTTTTGCTACACCTTTTCCAGAAAGTATAAATGTATGGACACTATAATAAACACTATAATGCATATTAATAACAAAGTATTCATTTAAATGACTTTAAATTGATATCAACTGACAATTGTTTGAATAAAGAATAATTCATAGGTACAAAGAAGCAGAAATTGCATGTGGAAATATCTCCTTTCCCTACATTGAACATTTCTATTAACCTTCCAAAGTGGAGATGGGTGACCTGAAGAACAGTTTGCCAGGGTTTTCTTCAGTGTTTTAAACCCATCTCAATCCTAGGGTACATTGTTGACCTCCAGGGAGTAAAGGAGATTTCCAATTTTTTCCTGTAACATCATTTATTAAAATGTCACCAAATAGTGCAATTGTGGTCATCTTCTCAAAGCATTTAGACCTCCAAATAGTCGTTCTGCTGCAGCCTGTTTACGAAAAGACTAATAGGAGAAGGAAAGGAGCCGTCATCTTCATTTGCTCCTCTCCAGTTTTTGCTGTATGTGCAATAGTAAAAATTACTGAGCCAGAAGTTTTAAAATACTTCCATCTCCAGACAATATGGTCCTTCAGTACCGTTTTCCTTTGCTGTCTCACTACTGATCTGTGTTTTATCCCTCTGCGCACAATGGCTTGTGTTGTTGCATCGTATTGATTTAGGATATTGCTGGCAATGTAGCAGAAACTCTTGTTTTGAAGATCAGCAGCTACTAACTATGATTCCTGATTGCTGACCATGGAGCATGAGGGGAAAACATACACAGCTCAGTGTTTTGGTTTGTTTTTTCCTTCACATCAAAGTTAAATAGGGAAATAATCAGGAACTATTTCCATCGTGAATGTCAGCTTGTGAAAACTGAGATGACGTAGCTGCAGCCTGAATCCCTTTGGTCTCAAGGACTTAATTAGAAAGAAAGCATACAACAAAACAGCTGGGGCTTGATCTTTCAAATGACAATGGATTATAACTAAATTTGAAAATGTAAATTTGTACATAGGGAAGGTTTTATAAGAAAGTCTGTACTTGAATAATGTTTGGAAAAGGTTTATTCCTCTACATGCTTTAAGAATCTATGCTATTTACTTCTTTGTGTGGTATATAGATTATTACACAGCATATAATATATGATAAGGAGCAGTGTTAACAATATCTGTATTGTTAATATTATTTGAGATTAATATTAGAATTCCTGTTTCAAACATGCCCAGTTTTCTCTAATTAAGAAACTCACATTTGCCTAATCATGTCCTCAGTTCTATTTTTTTTCTTTAAGTACAGGATTTCATTTTTGTTAGGATTGAATAATAACAATAATGCTACTTTTACATATACACCACATTTTTTATCCAGTCATTTGATACTCTTACCTTGATTAATTCTGTATTTTGGCTATTTGACTATTACTGCAATGAACATTGGAGAACAGATACCTTTTTTTAATAAAAGATTTATTTCATTTTTATTACAACAATGGAGTTACAGAGAAGGGGCTGTAGTGGGAGGAAGAGAGTTCTTCCCTCTGCTAGTTCCCTCCCCAGTTGCCCACAATAGCCAAGGTTGGGTCAGGTTGAATTCAGGAGTCAGGAGCTTCATCCCATTCTCCCTGGGGTGCAGGTGCCCACGCACTTGGGCCATCCTCTGCTGCTTTTTCCAGGCTATTAACAGGGAGCTGAATGGGAAGTAGAAAGCTGGGACTTGAACCGATTCCCATATGAGATGCCAGCAGTACAGGTAGCTTAACTCACTATGCTGCCACACTGGCCCCAAGCAGAGTTGTTTAATAGAATATTTCTATGTCTTTTGGATATATATTTACTAGTGGCATGGCTTGATTAAATGACAACTGTATTTTTTAAAGAATCTCCATTCTGCCTTATATAGTAACTGCATTGATTGACATTGCTATCAATAGTCTATATCAATTTTTCTTCCTCCACTTCCTCATCAGCATCTGCTAGTTTCTGTATTTTTGATAGTTTTCATTCTGGCAGGGGTGAGATGATAATCATGGTTTTTATTTGAACTTCCCTAATTGCATATTTGAAACACTTTTTACTATATAAACATGAAACAGATGACAGGCTACTAAAGGCTTGAATCTAAACTTTTATTCCGTTTGATTTGCTAATTATTGAGAAAGTCTACACCTATCAGGGATATTGGTTTGTATTTTTTAAGGATTTATTTGATTATTTGAATATTGAAGTTATGGGTGTGGAGGGGGGAGATAGGCAGAGAGGAAGGGAGTGAGAGAAAGAGAGAGAGAGAGAGAGAGAGAGAGATCGAGATCAATCTTGCTTCCACTGGTTTACTCCCCAGATGGCTGCAACAGCCCAGCCAGACCTGCCTGAAGCCAGGAGCCAGGAACTTCTTCCAGACCTCCCGTGTGGGTACAAAGGCCACTACTTGAAACATCCTCAGTTGTTTTCTCAAGCCTTTAGCATGGAGCTGGACTGGACATAGGGCAGCAAAAATTTGAACTGGAAATTATATGGGATACTGCCACCACAAGTTGCCTGTGAAGCCTCAGCACCAGTCTCCATAATTTTGTGTTCACCCATGGTCTAGATGACTGGCTTATTTCACTTAGAGTAATATTCAAGATTACTCCATATTGCTCAAACGGGATAATTTTATGATCTTTTTTTAAAAACTAGGCAGTTGGGCCCGGCGCGGTGGTGCAGTGGTTAAGGTCCTCGCCTTGCACACCCAGGATCCCATATGGGCGCCAGTTCTAATCCCGGCAGCCCCGCTTCCCATCCAGCTCCCTGCCTGTGGCCCGGGAAAACAGTCGAGGACGGCCCAAAGCTTTGGGAACCTGCACCCGAGTGGGAGACCCGGAAGAGGCTCCTGGCTTTGGATCGGCATAGTGTAGGCCGTTGGGCTCACTTGGGGAGTGAATCATCGGACAGAAAATCTTCCTCTCTATCTCTCCTCTCTGTATATCCGCCTTTACAATAAAAAAATAATAAAAATAAATCTTAAAAAAAAACTAGGCAGTATTCCATTTTATGTATACACTGCATTTGTTTCTTCCGGGCACAAATGACACCTCGATTGCTTGCCCATCTTGCACATTGTAAATAATGCTATAGTGCACATAGAAAAACAAGTATCTCCTCAAGATTTTGACTTCAAATCTCATGAATAAGTTGTGAAAAGTAGAATTGCTGGAATATATAGAAGTCATCCTTTCCATTTCTCAAGGACATTATGTATGCGTTCCTTTGGTGACAATGCCTTTACTCCCAGCATTAATGTACAAGTGCACTGATTTCTCTATAGCCTCATGAGCTCTTGGGTTTTGTTTGTCTGGTAATAGTAAGTAGAGTGATAATTCACTGTTTTCTTTCCTTTTTCTTCATTCTGTCATTACTGTTTAATATGGTTTTTATTATTTAAATCATTTTATTTTTAATGTTGATTACATGGTTGAGAGGGATGCATGCCCATTTGGGCTTCTGATTAGGGTGGGGAAGGTCAAACTGTAGAGGATCATGGGTGAGGGAAATGTTCTTTGTCCCCAGGGTGGAAGGTAAGGGGGTGGGGGACTCTGTTCTCAGGCTACATTCAGCACCAGGAGCTCAAGATGGCCATTGATGTCACCTTAGAGACCCTGATATAGGAAATCACGTTCCAAGGGTGCTGCTTCAGTGGCTGTGATAGTTCTGAGATGCTGTCGCCTTCATTGCATCAGGGTTGAGAAATCTATAGGCTGACCATGTCTGCTTCAGTGTGTTCCAAGGCTAGACATTTGCTGCAAAGCCTGGCCAGGACACTGATTTAACCAATCCACTTCCCCTCTATTGATGAAATGCTCAATGTCCTCTGTTGTTTTAGATGAGTTGACCGTCATGTCTTTTTGTCATGTCTTTGTGCATCTGGACATAATTTTTTTCCATATCCTTATTGAATACACACATATTTTGAAGATGTGTCTGTTCAAACACTTTTGCCAATTTTAACATAATAATTTGGGCATTGTACTGTTTGGAGATCTGCTGTACTATACTGACAGCACTGATATATTCACACATTCAGAATTACGTTCAGAGCTCATCTCTCACGTTAAATGTTCTTATCACACACAACACATATACACATACATACACACTCAAATTCCGTTCATTTTGTAGTGTTGCTGGGATTAAAGGTCTGGGGATTAAATCGCTTCATTTTTATGATGCAGTTGATACTTGCTATGTAGCAAATACTCACAAAATATTAGTTACTTTATATTATATTAGTTATTTTATGTTTACTCTCTGATGTCTGCTTTCCATTGAGATCCTTTAGATTATATTTGTGCTTGGCTTTTGCTTTCTGCTAAAGCTCATAAAGGCCAGAGATCTAGTAACCTGTCTGTGGGCTGAGTAAGTTTCAGCTGCAGGGACTTGAGGAAGTACCTGACTTCTGAATCTGTCCCAACTCAATGTTTCTCTCCATGATCCTTCTTGAAGCATAGCCGAGCTGAGTTTCTGTGTTTGGGCTCTGGCTTCTGTTTGAAGAGAGCACCATTGTGCCTACATGATGCAGTTTCTTTGGTTTTAACCCTGACTCTTCCACAGGATACAGAATCTTACCTCCTCAACACTTTATTAACATCAACTTGTGTATAACCACCTGATCACTTGTCTAGAACCTGAACCTGTGTCCTTGTCCTTCCCATTCCATGGACCAAGACAAATCAAATGGCCTTGTCCAAAACTAATGGGAAAAGATGTGGTAGGAAGCAAGAGCTGGAACTAAGAGCAGATTAGACCAAGCCAGGCTGCAGCACTCACTGATGGATGCTAGGTGAGATGATCTCTGCTGGCTGGAGTGAGGCGGGTGCCAGATCCATGAGGCCTGCTGAAGGGGGTCTGGCTGCCTGGGTCAGTTGCCTGACCTGGGTCCTTGGCCTGCCTGCAAGAATTGGTCCTGCTCAGTGGAAAAGATGGAGCAGTGAACGGTAGGCCATGATGAACATGGAGCATATGGCAGCCCATCAGTACCTGCAGAGAACATCTAGTACCATAGCAGGGGAAGGAGAACATAACAAATTAAACAGCAACCCTAGCCAAATGATGGCAGCAAATGTCTGGGCAAATGGAAACTCTAAGGCAAACTATGTCAAGCAGTGGACATTGGAAGGGTTTTCTCGTCTTTGGCTTAGCAAGAGTAACAGCATTTCAGAACTGTCAAAACCAACTGTGCAGAACCCTCGGAACATGCGTCACATTGGGACCCTGTTGGCTGTTCCCTGTCCCCTGGTGAAGGGGCAGTTGGCAGGCCATGTTTAGCTTCTCCTCATATCTCCTCTCTTTCCCTAGAAACAGAAGAGATAGAAAATTTGGAAATAAGGATCACATCCGCATCCTTCCCTCCCTAATCAATTATGTAAACACCATCATAAAAAGAAAAACAAAATGTAATGGAAAAAGCAGTAGATACTTGTTGAAGAGTAATACAATATACCCTAATAATTGCATAAAAATAATTACCTTTGGAAGAAAAGGGATATAGGAAGGAAGTATGAGAATAAAAGGGTAAACAATTAGGGCCGGTACAGTAGCCTAGCATCTGAAGTCTTCACCTTGCACATGCAGGTTCTAATCCCATCAGCCCCACTTCCCTTCTGGCTCCCTGCTTGTGGCCTGGGAAAGCAGTCAGTTAAGGACAGCCTAAGATCTTGGGACCATGCACCCAAGTGGGAGGCACAGAAGAAGCTCCTGGCTTGGGATCGGCTCAGTTCCAACCATTGCGGCCACTTGGGGATTGAATCAGCGGATGGAAGATCTTCCTCTCTGTCTCTGTTCCTCTCTGTATATCTCACTTTAAAAAAAGGAATTAAATATATATGCTTGCATTACCATTAGTGATGATGTTCCAATACTATGGATTAAATTCAGTTAAAATATATGGTCCTGAGATCCAAATAAAAATGTGTTAATAATCATTATATATGTAACATCCAATTATATTTAAGATGTACTTCTTATTTAACAATGAGTTGGTAATAGGATTAAAAGCGTCACATTTTCCTGCCTTCTTAGTTAAACAAAAATCAGTTAAGTAAATAGAAATGTAAACGGTAGAGTCTTGAAAGTAGGAAGTGTTTAGAATGCAATGAAACCAGATAACAGGGAGCCTGGATCTATCTAGAAAGATGAGGAACATTCTGGAGGGAAAAATGCTGATCTAAGATCTGAAGTTCCCTGATGGAATGGAAGGATCCTTCAGTGGGAAAAAGAAGATATTGCAAAATCAAAGGAAATAAATGTCTGAGTGCATCTGTATTTGACATATTCCCTTTATTTCTTTCAGTTATAAACCCAGTGTTGGGATTATTGAATCTTATGTGTATACTTACATATGGCAGTGACATAAACATAAGTGGAGCCTTTCTCAGGGTGCAAGGGATATATACTTGAGGTCTCTTCATCAGAATTCTGATTTTTTTCCCTTGGAAACACTATGAAGATTTCTTATTTTAACCTAAGAAAACTGATAGCCATATAGTGGATCAGAGGTGCAGGTGCAAGTTTATCTTCAAGTTCACTTGGTTATGCAGGTTCATTTGTTTAGGGGAAATTTAATTTCATGCCCTTGTTGTTATAAACCCAACAGACATATCTGTGTGAACAAAGACTCTCAGAGAATTTATTAGTTGATGTCTTTCGGAGTTGAATTATGTTTCCCTTTGGAGAGGGGAGGCATTTCCACGAAAACCTAGCAATAATTTAAAGCAAATGTTTCTTGAGACCTTTAATAGCTTCATCTTAATGATTTGCTTATTTATTTACAAGGCAGAGTAATGATGACAGAGGTGGGAAGACTGATTTTTTCCCCTTTTAGTCCACTTCTCAAGTGGCCAGAGCACTTGGGTCTATGCCAACCAGACTGGTGCCTGTTGCCAGAAACTCCATGTCTCACACACAGGTGACAGGCACTTGAGCCTGTACGGACTGCTCCCCAGGCTTATCAGCAGGGAGCTGATGCAGAGTAGCTGGGACTCAAATGGGCATTTTGATCTGGAATGTGGGCATCTTGAGGGGTGACCTAACCCCTGCAGACCACACTGCATGCCCCTTTAACTACTGGGTTAATATCCTACCTGGAAACTCAACTGTGAACACAAGCCACAATAAATGACATCTGGCATGAGATGCTTAGCTGTAAGATTCTTGACTCCCTATGTAACCAAATTATGTATGTTATTATTACTCTGAATGTGATATAGAAGTTGGAAAGGGGAAGATATCCAAGTACTAGGAATTGGGGAGCACTGCTATTTTGGCCTAATGGTTAAGTTTCTACTCATCACACTGGCATCTTGTATGGGTGCTGGTCTGTGTCCCCACTACTCTACTTTCAATCCGGCTTCCTGCTCATGGCCTGGGAAATGCAGTAGAAAATGACCCGAGTGTCTGGGACCTTGCCACCAATGTCCGGAACCTAATTAAAGTTCATGCATTTGGCCTGGTCCAGCACTGGCTGTTGTGACCATCTGGGGGATGAAATCAGTGAAAGACAGATGTGTCCCTTCATTAACTCTCTTTGTAAGTAAATTTCGTAGAACCTCAAATCATGTAATTAAACTTAGTGTCTTGTCAAACAAAAAGTAGTAGGTGATTTCTTGGATGTCAGAAGTAATGTCTTTTCTGAGGAATGTTGGTTGACTAACATTCCCAAGAGTGTCCCTAAACTGCTGACTAATGTCACTGGTATTGATATTTAGGTTTAACTAGAAAATCAATCCTTCATAGTACTTGCTTAACTTTTTCAAACTTCATTTCCATGGGCATTTAGTAAGACTGTTTCAGTGTATTGCTGCATGGAGTTAAAGGAGCAAAACAGTTGAATGATGTGATGTGTGTGGTCTTAGTTGATTATACGTCCTCTTGCTTTTAATGTGATGACAGATCTGCGGAGCCTTGGCCCCTTGGATTGGCCCAGTACTTACATTGTGTCAGCTTTGATTTTCAGAAATCCAACACCTGGACTCATGAAGTCATTTTAGTTTCATCTGCAATATTGTATCATGTGAGAACAAAGGTTTCATGAAAATCTTTTAACAAGGCCCAACTCTACAAATTAAAAAAGTAAATATTTTAATAGAAGCCTTGCAAAAGTTAATCAGATTTTGTGTGAAAACTACATGATTTTACAGAAAATTAGATATAAAAATTATTTTCTTATAGGCAGATTTTAACTTCTTGAGTTCTTTCGTTTTCAGGTAACTTAGTGATTACCCTTCAAACATGTAAGTCTCAATTTTTTACAGCAAAATAAACTTTAACATTTGGTTTTATTTTCCATAAGCTTTTCGGAGTACCCTCATAAATCTTATAATTTATGTCACTGCATGTGGGTATATTTTACATTTATCTCCTTGAATGTAAGCTAAAATGTTTAGAATCTCAGCATATAAAATTTGCTTTAACTTGCCACTATAGGGTTCCCAGATAATATTGAATCAAACTCCATATAGCGCAGTCCCTGCAATCTTTGCAAGTCAGAGTGTGCTCAGAGATTTGCTGTGGTTTCACGGTAAGGAGTGACGTCTGCTCGACTGTAGATCTTAAAGCATGTGTTTTGTTCTACTGCCTTCAATTGATAGAACTTTCATAGCTTTCTTTAGAAATGTAAGGCCATGATTATAGAAACCTTTCTTTTTTACAACTGTCATCCTAACTTAAGAATGCAAGTAGCTGTAAATTAGTATTTAAGAACAGATATCGTTGGGACATAAATTGAAAACTGTCCAACAATTAGCCACCCTCTGAGGGAATTCAATTCTTAGAGATCCTGTAAAACGTATAGAAATGTCCTACTATATAGATGTTATTCTTGCAGTGACCAAATATACTAAGAAACCCTGACGATGTTTGGCAACTTACTGCATACATAATATTTAATGCTTAGTATACTTAAATGGGTAGAAGAATCTATCATCTATGTATTATTAAAATATAAATCATAAAATGATTCACGTTATTCACATACAAATTGTTGACTTCTTAATGACAATCTAGAAAAGACAAAACAAAAAGAAATCCATTTTAATGGAGCTCACAGTTGAGACCTGTAGAGAGACTGCACACCATAAATAAATATTGGCATCAATTGATATAAGCATTATGTATTATAAAGAAAAAAGGTAGGACTTGATCAGAGTGGTTTAAATGGGCATTTGAACAAGAGGTAGAACACACTTACGTTGCAGAGAGAAAAACAGAGAACCCGCAAGGTAGAAAAGAATTTGATGTTGTGTAAGGCAAACCTACAGGAACGATGTTCAGGAAGGAAGAGTTGAAATATGTCTCTCCTACTTCACCCTAGGCTTTTCCGTGCTGGCAATCCCGCAGGTCACCAGGCTGTGTGTTCAGACAGGAGCCGATAAATGAATGAATAAATGCATATCCTGTATAAAGAATGCTGCATAAATTATTCCTGATACTGAGAGACATACCAACAGGATCTAAGGAGTTAATTTTTTTCAACATTTCTTAATTACTAATATTTATCATTTAAGGACCATCTCCTATACTTATACTACGTATGAAATAAGCATACTTTTACTTAGTTCTGTGATAACTAGTTTTTAAATTAAATTAATACGTTTATCTAGTGACAAAATGCCCCTAGAGATTTGTTCTAAATTGTTCATTTCAACAGTCTTATCTATGTTGTCAAGATTTGAATCCCTCTTTCAAGGACGTAGCTTCCAATAATACCCTGGTTGTATTTTGAAGATTTTATTTGGAAAGTAGTTGGATATTCTTCTAAAAGTGAATGAATTCCAGGGGGGAAAAATCTCAAAGTTTTGGTGCATGGAAACCGATATGCAAAAAGATTGATGTTCCAGCTGTTCATCAGTCTTTTAAGAACATGGTTAAGAAAACCCTTACTACAGTAGATACGCTTGGTCCAGTTTACAGCACGAGCTGTAACAGTAAATAAGGAGGATTGTGAAAGGTTGTTCTGCAGGTCTTCACAGCCCATAGAAATTTGGAGAAGAAATTCATTGTACATACCCTTCAAAAAACTCTGAATTTCAGAATAAGAAAGAACCCAATTTTAGCCACCATTGCCTTTTTAAAATTCATTCTTACTGGAAAGTCAGACATACAGAGAGGAGGAGAGACAGAGAGGAAGATCCTCTGTCCACTGATTCACTCCCCAAAGCCAGGAGCCCGCAGCCTCTTCTGGGTCTCCCACATGCGTGCACAGTCCCAAGGCTTTGGGATGTTCTTGACTGCTTTTCCAGGCCCCAAGTAGGGAGCTGGATGGAAAGCAGGACCACCAGGACCAGAACCGGTGCCCAGGAGGGATCCCAGCTTGTGCAAGGCGAGAACTTTAACAACTACGCTACCACACCAGGCCCAACCATTGCCATTAAAAATATATATATTTATTTTTATTGCAATGTCAGATATATGGAGGAGGAGAGATAGAGAGGAAGATCTCCCCTCTGATGATTCACTCACCAAGTGACCACAATGGACAGTGCTGCGCTGATCTGAAGCCATAAGCCAGGAACTTCCTCCAGGTCTCCCATGTTAGTGCAGGGTCCTAAGGCTTTGGGCTGTCCTGGACTGCTTTCTCAGGCTACAAGCAGGGAGCTTGATCCCATACGGGATCCTGGTGCATTTAGGGCGAGGACTTTAGTCACTAGGTTTACTGTGCTGAGCCTGAACATTCTCATTTTAAAAGAGGAATCCTTGCGCATTTCTCACATTCCTAATTATTTAATGTTTGTGTCTCTGTAAATTCTTTCTATAATATATTTCATAATTTTCTTCATGTTCTTTAGGCAAATAGGGTAAAATTCCAAAGTCATTCAAATAGCCTCACTTCTTATATGCTGTTTTGTATTGTAGGATTTCCAACTGTCTCTCCATAAATTATGTTAAAGTCTATTCTGTAGTGTCTTTTGAAATTTGTTATTGTGATATATACACACACACATACACACATATAATCTCATGTTAGAAAAATGTATGTGCCTAACAAGACAATTGAACTAAGGAATAAAATTAAGCGCATTTCTGATTTTAAAAGAGTAGAACTAAGGATCGGTGTTGTGGCATAGTGTGTGAAGCAGCCACTTGCAATGCCAGCATTTGGATGTGCTCCAGTTCATGTCCTGACTGCTCTGCTTCCTCTTCAGACCTCTGATTACAGTTTGTATAAACTATTCTAAAAACATCAACCTCTGCATTCATTTGACATTTAACAGTTCTTATGACAAATCCCTTTCTTCTAATCTTTGGAGCTGTGTACAGCATGTCAACATTTTTTGTGATCGACATACTGTGCAGTAGGACCCTAAAAATTATTTTTTTAGACTTTTGTTGACTTATGGATTGATTCATTGATTATTTTGGAAAATAGGGTGATAGCAAGAGAAAGACAAAGAGGAATTGGAGAAAGTGAGCGAGCTTATTTTTCATCGTTTGGTTCACATGCCCAGGTTGAAACCAAAGGCCAGTGACTACATTGGGGAATCCCAACTGGGTGGCCAGGACCTAAATGTTTATGCCACCATCCACTGCTTTCCCAGGAGCTAGATGGGAAGCACAGACACTGGGATTTGAACATGTTGCAAGTTGTGGGTTAACCCTACAGCAGCTTAACCTGCTGTGCGGTGGGGCTGCCCTCCACCAGAGCATCTCATTCCTGTGTGACTGTAACCTGGGACCTGGAAGTCAAGCTTTCACCGTTCCTTACTTCTAACTTCCCTGTCCAGGTTCTTGCATATTTTCTAACTCCTGTGGTATTGCCTATTTTATAAACTCCATGAATAAGTGAGGCCATAGGATTCCTGTTAAGACTCTACTCATATATGATGGTTTGAATGTTTATATACCACATTCAGATGCGCTTCAGGTAGTTCTTGGAAAACAAATAAAAGAAGATGTGGAATTTTCATGAAGTTTCTGAAGAGTTTCCATATTTCAGTTATTAAATTGTATGTGGTATAAGCTCTGTGGCTTTTATAAGAATGGTTGCTTACATTATAATATTTTGTCATATCTGTCATATGTTAATGAAATCAAAAATTAACTACTAAACGTTAATGTTAAAAATTCAGTTGATCTATTCATAATGATCTTTATTTCAGTATGCTAGAAAATCTGTATTTCAAAATGATTTATTTTTCGAGGATTCACACCATAATGGTTTTTGATCCTTCCTAAACTCTGTGCCTTTGACCTGGTTCATGTGATAAATTTCCCAGAAGCAATGTGAGGAATGTTGATCAAAGCTGAAACTCAATTACCTATGCCTATGAGATGGTCTAATTATGTTAACAATGAAATCAAGATTTTAAAAAATATTTTAGAACAAAGACATCCACTGAAGGAAAGGATAAAGGGGAAAAACAGAAACGAGAGGAAAAGGTAGCGAAAAGGGCAAAGCTCTTGAATGTGCTAAAGAAGAAATTAAGAAATTTTAGGTTTCAGTTTAGTTATCATAGCATTTCATTTAAAATATTTTAAAGTCCTATAATATGCAAATCATCAACTATAGAAGTATAAAATATATTGTATAAAATATGTGTCTATAATATATAAAACATATATATGTAAAACTTTGTGTAAAACAGAATGGTACACCCTGATAACAGGATGTAGAGGAAGCAATTAAAGTGCTTCCGCTAGGCGGCAGGCACGAATCTGTGAATCCTACAGAACGTGCCAGGGTGCCTGAGTCCTGCTCTGGGCTCCCCTTTTAAGCCAGGCTTCCTGTGAATGCACACCCTGGTGATAACCTGTCCTTCGATCCATGCTGCCCACATGAAGGACCCAGATTGAATCACAGGCTCCTGATTTCTGCCCTAGATATCACAAATATTTGGGAAGTGAATTAGAACATGTAAAACCTCTATCTGTTTCTGTCTCTGTGCCGTTAAAATTTAAAAAAAAAAAGTCTGCCATGGGATAATTCCTCATATGAGGGCTATTCTTTCATGATATTGTGGCCATTTATAAAATAATTGAAGTCATAAAGTTTAAAAAAATTGTTGATCGGGCTAACATGCATAGTTCTTATTCATATCTATAACAACTCCCCAGGGAAATTTTCAGATGTTCCATGTAGAAAAACATTCTGAACATATAAAAGGTAACACTTTATATAACATGCATTTATATTCTTAGAATTGTATTTATGAACCATGTGAAATATATTCTCTTTATATTAATAAAAATAAAATGGTCACAAATGTAATACAAATGGTTTAACTTCACTTAAGACAACATGCTTAATGTATTTCTCATGTTTAAAATTTCTTGACAACAATTTTTTATTATCATAAGCATTTGCACTTACTGTACTATAGATACAATGAGCACTTATGATGACAAAAACTATGAACTTTTTTTCTTGAAATAACGTATGGCTCAATGTTGCTGTTGTATTTGCCTCTTCATCCAAAATGAAAGCTGGGGTATGTGCTGTGTAACTTCCTGGACGGTGCACTAAGGCGAGATAGCCTAGAGCATCATCTTCTAAAGCATCTCTCCCAAGTAATTGTGCCTAAGTGCATTGTCATGCTGTTCCTCTATAAAAGCACTATTTACTGTCATTAAGATATGTTAGAGATAAAATATGTAAGGACCTGTGTCACAGAGTAAGGCAAGTCTAAGTTAAAAAGAAAATAACGTTGATATTTTATAGCTACGGAGATTTCAGGACAAGAATTAATTCTTACAGCCTCAATTTCAGAAACTGTAAAATGTGAGTACTTACTCATCCCATCTTCTGGATTTTTCCCAACTATAATCTGATATGTGATGAACCACTTAAATCGATAGCTTACATTGGTTATCATCACTATTACTAAAGTGCAAAGTTTTCAGGGTGTGTCATTTTCGATTGGCCTGATTCTTTATACATACTGAAATTTTTTCTGTGTGTACAATTCTGTTTTGTGCCTTTTCAGTAGCTCAACTGACCACCTACCACTAGATGAAATCAGTATATCATATGCATATAGCATCTTACAGCTGATAGTCCCATAATATTCTCCCAAGATTTCTCCATTGTTTAAAGAAAAAGATTTATTTCTCCATTGTTCTGCTTTTCCAAAATTTTGAAATAAGTGAAGGCTTTAAATATCACTTTTAGTGTCTGGTAATACTCGACACATGGTAATTCATTCACTTTCTCATCCTTTGAATACTTCTTGAGTCCCTCAGTGGCCCAAGTTCCATTCATTGAGTTCTGATAGAGTCCTTTGGGAAAGTTTAAATTCCTTCTGTGGAAGGCAAATAGAAAATGAGGAAACAAAAAAAAATTGCATCATATATTGCAAGTAGAGAACCAAGGGAAAAGGAAGCTGCCATTTGTTACCTAAAAATCTGGGATGCAGTGTATCAGACGTGATAGGCAGGGACAAGGACAATGTGTCCAAGAGGAATAAATAAGAGGATGCACTTAAATAAGCACAAATCAGCTGTTTGTAGCATCTCATAACCCAGAATATGGAGCTCGGCTGTTCTGTTAATGAAGAACATCATAGGAGGCTTTCAACCAGGGTTTATGAAGTGCTTTATATTTTAAAAGATAAATAATAGAATAGCTGCACAAAACCAAGTAAAAGCCCATTATGCCCAATAAGCCAATCCAAAAGGACAAATATGATAAGCTTTCTGATATAAGGTAACATTCATGCAATATATAACATCAGTAAATACATAGGTAAACAAGTGAATACATGTATTCTCATAGGCGGATTGTATAAGGAAGACCAGCATATTGCAAAGCAAAGATACATTGCAGTTCATATCTCCACTCCCAAATGAAAGGAGGACTCCCAGTGAAAAAGTTAAATATATCTTGACTTTCTTTTTCTATATTAGCCATGCCATGATGCACTTGAACAACAGAATGTTAGACTTGTAACTATACTACTGTAGTAATATGACGTGGTGGGGCAGGAAGGGAAATAGTGGAGAAGAAAGTGGGGATTTTATAGGTCTCTATCTATAAAATAGCATCATGGAAAATAATAAAAAAAATTTTTTGGAAAGTCCCCTACAGGTAACACATGTCTGACAGAAATACAGTCATTGGAGTATTGGCCAGACACAGAGATGATTTGGTTACAGGATATTAGAGAAAGTGAAAGGATTAATGAGGTTATCATCATAGTTTTTAATATAGTTCACTTTCATAGAAGATGGGAGCGTTTTTCTAGAATATAAGACATGCAAAATTGGAAAAGAAATATGGACTTGGGTTTTAAATACGGCAAATTAAAAATAGAAAAAAAATAGAATGTCTACTTGAAAATTGTATAAACGTGTCTAAACTTTAAGGATTGAGAGTTAAGCCACACATTCAAAATTTGGAAATTATGAACAAATTCAAAGTATTTAAAAGTATAGGATAAGAACACATTCTATAGGCCTAGAGTAAAGATATGAAATACCTGCGCAAGCTGTAGGCAACTGCCTTAGTTGCTTTGTATCTAGCCAATGCTATGCCTGCCCGTGTAAGAGACCATGAATGGGCCAGATAGCATTACCCACAGCCTACTGGCAAACATGAAAGCTAGGGCTGGGGGCATGCCTGGTTGGGCTAGGCCACAATGGCTGACCATAAGTGTCAAAGCACGGGGTGGGCCACCTCAGGCTGGGCTGCAGTATCCACCAGAACCTGAGAGAACTGAATCTGGAAGCAGATTTTGTAGGTGAGTTGTGGGCTTACCTCTCTGGGAATGCAGTACCCAATAGTTTGTGCATAGAACTAGGTTAGTGTCTGGTTGAGCCAGGCTGGACCATGGAAATCACCTGACATTCACAGGAGCTGGGAGTTGGTGGGGCGGTGGGGCGGGGTTGGGGGAATGTGATAGACTGAAGCATACACTGGTGTATTCAAAGACTAGGACTGAGGCCAGGTCATGACAAGTAGGGCTGCGATACCTACTTGCTTGCTTTTATGAGATCAGAGACTAGGAACAGGCCTGAGAGGGGAACTTGGAACTCCCCTACTAGGCTGCAACTCCTGCTAGGGAGCACAATAGCTTGGGCTGGGGGCAGCACACAGCACTCCTCAGTATTTGAGTGGACCAAACCTGGGCACAGGCCAGGCTGGGTCAGCCTACAACCCTCATAGGAATGCACAAGAGCCAGGACAGGTTGTGGGTGTGTGATGCTAGGCTGAGTTAAAGCACCTCCCACAGCCCCAGCACATGCAATATTCAGGGCTGGGAATGGGCTTTGTAGGGGAACTTTGGAGACACCCCTGCTAAAATGTAGCTCCCACTGGTGAGTACAAGAGGCAGTACTGGGGGGCAGACTGGTCTGGGAAGGCTGTAGAACCCTTCAGCATGTGTGTGGTCTGGTGTTTTGGGGTGGGCCAGACTCAGCTAAGCTCCAGCACCCTTTGGCACTTGTGAGAGCAAGAATGGGTGTTGACAGGTAGGCTAGGCTAGACTAAGCCAGGCTAGGCTAGGCTGCAGCACCTGCTAGTTAACATAAGAGCTGGGTGTGGGGATAGTCTAAGCTCAGCTAGGATGTAGCCCCCACTAGTGAGAGCTGGAATGGGTGCAGGCCAGTTAGGCTAGGTCACAGTACCTGTCAGTGAATTCTAGGACTGGGGCCCAGCCATATCATTCTGGACAACAGCACCTGCCAACACATAGAAGATCCAGGGCTAGGAGTAGACCTAGTAGGTGAACTTGGGGAACAATCCTTCTAGGTTGCCTCTCCTGTTGGTGAGCATGAGAACCAGAGCTGGAAGCAGGCTAGATCAGGCTTGGTTGCACCACTTTTCAGCATATGTGTAAGCTACTTCTAGGGGTGGGCCTGGCTAGGCCAGTCTGTAGTACACACTGGTATGAGCAAGAGCTTTGATGGGACACAGATCAGGTTGGATAGGACCGCACTCCCAGCCAGTTCATTTGAAGTCTTGGAGTGATCCAGGCTTGGCTAGGCTACTGCACCCATTGGTGAGAGCTGGGACTGGAGACAGACTGGGATGGACCAAGACTGGGATAGGCTATCTCACATTGTCCCACAGCACCTGCTGGCTTATCAAAATCTGGGACTGGGAGTGGGCCTGCTAGAGGAATGTGGAGCACATATGTCTGGACTGAGCCTCCCCAGTTGCTGATGCCTATGCAATCAATATCATGCCCAGATGCACGCAGGCAACATGACAGTCAGCTCATCTAGGCCAGCAAAGGACGCCCAATGCCTCATCAGAGGATGGATAGCAGAACAAGTTGAGCAAGTCTTCTGTCCAAGCTTTGCAACATGCTCCTAGGTATTGAGGAGAGCTTTGTCAATCAGTAGACCTTGGAAAAATGTTACGAATCCTGGAACAATGAAGCCAAAAATGTCTCAGGACTCTCAAACCACTCAAGTAACAACCTTGGAATACTCTTCCCTACATTGGGGTCTCATGAGATGCATTTCAATGCATGAAAGCTGTTCCTTTTACATGAACAAGAGAAATCAATGTTCTTTGTTTTTCCAATGTATCTTCATATATCTTTACAAGCTCTAGAAATTAAAAGTATACATGCACTATATTAACATGATTCATGCAGAAGTAAACACTTAATAACTGTTAGCAATCATTATTTTACCATTATCTTTATTCATAATGTTATCCTAAAAGGTTTTTGTCAGGATTAATCTAAGTGAATTACATGGTAATTACCACAGAATTCAAAGTAAATGATTTGCATTTCCTTCTCTTCCATGCTCATTTTGAGAAATTGCCATGATCACACTCACTTTGTCATTTTCTGTATGTCACATATTTTAAGTAATGTTGGTTGAAAAAGAAAACTTTTAATTGTCTCAAGAAATAAAATATTAAGGAGATCCTGGGTATTTTGGAAAGCAGCTGCTATTCATATAATTAAAGGAAAGTAAAAGAGAAGATGCCTAAGGCTATTATTAAGTTTTTCTCTTTCATAAATCATTTAAAAATAACCTGTAGACAGTTCGTTGGTTAGGATTGAATTATACTCAAGAGCCAACTGTTGCATTTCATCCTCTAAAACTGTGACATGTAATTCTTTGTTTCCATAAGGTCATTGATTGAAAAAGAAAAAATATTGTAACACTATCGGTTTACTTTGGTTTTGTTTCATAACAGTAAACAAATTTCATTTCAGGGATTACCTGCAAGTCGAGTGAGGTACAGAGTCGATGACATCCAGTCTCCTTATCCTGCCAGTATTTTTGATGTAGAAGAAGAAACTGGAAGAGTGATAACTCGGGTCAATCTGAATGAGGAACCTACCACAATTTTTAAGGTCAGTGCATTATCTATGTTATACATAAGATGTTTCAATTTTGATTCAGTTTGACTCAACTGTTACGAGTATTCCTGTATGTTTATTTTTTAATACAATTTTTTCTTCAATGAAATGGAAAAAAAGACATTTATCATATTAATGATAAATAGAATTTACCTTTTTGGCCTCTGTCTTTATGGAGTTATGGGGTAATTGATGCAAAGGACAGAGCACACCTCAGTTCTCACATAAAAGAAGAATCTTCAAGACTTACCGATTTCTATTAAAGATACAAACTTTGTGCAGTATTTGAAGAAAACTTACATTTTTTTAGACATAGTTTCTGGGAGGAGACAAAATGGATCAGCTAGAGGGTAGGGATAAAAGTCCTCAGAAGGTCAGAACTGATCAACTTGTCCAGCCCTGGGAAGGCTGGAGTCACTGCCTCCTTCCCATTTTCCACAGGGCTGCCACCTGACTGCCCAAGAGTTGCTATTTTTATGATAAAAAATAGAAACAAGGAAAATTTGTTATTTTGCCTTTAGAAAGCTCAAAGTAGTGGAGAAGCAAGATCTGTTGCATTTTCAAAGAGAACCTCCCTTTTATTATTTCATCTCTCTGCCCATTACCCATCCATGATGGCATGGCTTACAAATATTAAGTATACAACTTTAAGACAATATTGTAAGATAATTCATATTGCTTTTTAAAAGTCAATAACATATTTCCCATGATAAAAATATTAATGCTATCATTTTAATGATTCTATGATCTATGAGTGCACAGAAATGTTTTTTTCTTTTCAATCTAATACCTTATTGTTGGATTTGATTCCAGTTTTTCATCATAAATGTCATCTGCCAAGTTTTTTTTTTATGTACCCAAAAGAAGAAATACTGGATCAAATTGATATCCTATTGATATATTATGCTTCTAGAAAATTTTGAAAAAAATAATAACCCTGTGACATACTCTATTATACTGAGGAAGAGAATCTATTTTCTTAATGCCACTTACCACAGGATCATATTATTTTCAATCTTTGAATATAATCTATATGCAAGACATGTAAAATATCTGTAGCTATTTTATTTTTTAAAGTTTCACAACAATCATCAATGGAACAGAATATGTTCTTTGTTTTGGTTTTTACATTAATTGGAATGGTCAAAAAATACTTCTACATGTTAAAAGTACTGAAGAATAGTCTTAGCTAACACAATTATTCATTAAGTGAGCATTTCCATTTTACAGTTATTTTTCAGTTATTTTTGCACTGTGAACAAAGCCCTTGGTGCTACAGTAAGGAAATATGTTTGTAATTTAACCTTTTTTTTTTTAATCAGCGAGTCTTGCTTCTTGTTAGGTTTAGAGTTGCTCAAATAACTTTAGAGAGAGCAAGAGACTGATGAACTGCTCCCTGGGGGGAAGTGGCCTGGGACCACTTCCAAGGTAGGGATGACCCTAGGAAGGAAGTGGCCACCTAAACTATGTAGCACTGGGGTCATCCTCTACTACCTTCCCAGGCCACAAGCAGGGAGCTGGATGGGAAGTGAAAGAGCCAGGACATGAACTGGCCCCCATAAGGGATCCTGACGCATGCAAGGGAAGGATTTAGCCACTGAGCCAACGTGCCAGGCTTTGTTATTGGTTTATAACTAACATGTTCAATCGTAAAATATATTGTCATAACAAACTAAATATAGATACCATATCATACAAGTAAAGTTAATTGTTTCAGTCTATGTTAACTGCCACTTTACTGTGAGACTGGTTTTATGTAACTTAGTGGTTTTTAAAAGATTGTATACCAAATATGTTAAAGTGTAAGAATTTCCAGTATTATCCTCCAGAGTGAAGAACTTTGTCCCTACAATCTTGCAAACAATTAATTCACAGAGAAAAATCAGTTTTCTTTTATAAGCAAGCTAATTAGCTCTTTGCTATTGATGTGACTGAATTTAACACTTTTTAAATAAGTACACTTATTTAAATTAGTGCAAAATGCATCAGCATACTTATTTAAAGCACATGCTTTCTATTGTAGGCATCAGTGGACTTATAGGAAAAAAAGCTTTTTCATTGGAGTGATGTAGGATTATATATCTCTTTTCCTGGAAGCCTTCTTAAAACCATAGAGTTAGTAACTTCCTTGAATCTTCTTACATTACAAATGAAAATTGCAAGCCCTGCCAGACTGGATTATTATGAAGATTAATGAGAACATGGCATCTGCTGACACAATGCTTGGTAGGGAGCAAGGAAGAGTTTGTTGATTCCTCTGCTAATTATGAACAAGTGTATAAAAATGATGCTTGATTTTCTTTTTGTTTCCGCTTCTAACATGAATTTGTACTACTTTTAAGTTGGTGGTCATTGCATTTGATGATGGTGAGCCCGTGATGTCCAGCAGCGCCACAGTGAAAATTCTTGTTTTACACCCTGGAGAAATTCCACGCTTCACACAGGAGGAATATAGGTATTGATTTCCATCAGAGTTTTCAATACATTGAGTATTTTTAATGTATATTTTCCTGTTAGGGTATGCTCAGAATTAATGCAATATGAATTGCTCAATCAACTGGGCTTCTGAATTATTGCAGTCTTTTAATATCACTGTCATATTCAATGCAACATTTAAAATAGCTAATCTGAAAATTCAATGAAGAATATATCATGGCAATATTACAGCAAGCTTTGGAAAATTCACATTATATTTTGGGTTTATATTTTAGCTCATGAGTGATCCCAATGGCAAGGAGACTTCTTTTGTTGACAACAGAAGAAACAGGGAAGAAATTCACAGCCAAAATGAAATTTATTAGAGTTTAAGAAGTTCAAGTGGGTGGCTGTCTATTCACAGAAGGATGGAATGACCAGGTTCAGTCCTTCAGGAGACTGTGCTTTTCATACTTTTTATAGTTTGATGAAAGGGAATTTTAAGAAAATAGAGGAATGGGATGAGACTGGATCAGGTTTTTATGGGTGTTCAGTCTTGGTAGATTTTGTGCCCTGGAGATGCGAAAATGCAAATACTGAGACTGGAGTCTGGTGAGATCAGTCTTTCGAAAAAATAACGTAAGAGTCTCTGGTGAGAGATTTTCTATTTACTGTTCCAAGTGCTTCCTTTAGTTTCTCTTTTCTTTATTAGGTAGAATATATGAGGCTATTTCAAAATATCCTTCAAAATTGAAGTAAAAAATACATTTAATTTTTAAACCCATGCATTTATTCTTTAAACATTTTCCATGAACTTTCTGAGTCCCCCTTTAAGTGCATGAGTTTTCATTTTTTTATTTTTATTTTTTTGCTGCAAAATAACTTTTAAAGAAATATTCATTTTTATTGGAAAAACAGATTTATGGAGATGAGAGACAGAAAAAAATTCCAACTGTTTACTCACTCCCCAAATAGTCACAACAGGTGGAGCTGAGCCAATTAGAAGCCAGAAGCCAGGGATTCCCACTGGAGTGCAGAGTCCTAAGGCTTTGGCCATTATCCAGTTCCTTCCCAGTGCATAAATTCTGACCTGCAAGGGAAGTGGAGCAGCTGGGACACAAATAAGTGACTATATGAGATACTGGCACTTGTAGGTGGAGGATTAGCCAATTGAGTCATTCCATTCCCCCCATCCCCCAATAATCTGTCAGTTATGCTTTTTGTCATTGGAGGGTGGGGGGAAAGTTCTTAACTGCGTCTAGAAATATAAAGCCAGGAATTAGTTGTAGGGAGACGTTTCACTTGGAAGGTAACCAGGTGAACATAGAAAGAAGAGGGAAGGACAGAGCACCTCCAGGGAGAAAGCTAGCAGGTGGGTGCCTCTGGAAAGGAGAGGAGAGATACCGAGGTTTGTGAAGGGGTCTTGGGATTTTAAAGGTTTCCTGGCCTTCTCTTGTCAAGGCAGGAACCTGAAGGAAAGACATTCCCCACTGGTGGTCTCTCAGCCAGTTAGGAAGTGGCTAGGCAACTCCTGTGCCACCCACTTGAAGATGTAGCCGAAGTGTTAGTGGGCTTGGATTGTCTCACTTTTCATCAAAGTTTTGAAATGCCATTGTATCAGATTTTTACCTCTGATCCGCTATGAGATTTTCCATGTAATCAGTTAATATAGCTACATAGATAGTTTACACAATCTATATATAGATAATAGCCTAATATTACGGTACATACATTTAACTATATTATTTCAAAATATTCATAGGGTTTACATATTTAAGTATCCATATACATATGTAGATATGGATATGGTTTTAATCAGCTCAGGGTGCCTTGAATTTTTTTATGGGTTAAATGGAAAGTTGTTTTTTCTCCTTGCTTGTGGATGACAATCATGGCCAGGTTCGGGCTCTTCTGCTATCTTCTAAACAGATGTCTTCTTTCTATAGCCTTACAAATTAGAGGGAAAGTGAATTATCCAGTGTCTCATTTTGCAATGACACTAATCCCATGTTGAAATCTGCACCCTCATTAGATTTTGTTTAACCTACCTGCCTCCTGAAGACCCAGTCTGCAAATACCAATCCATCACAATCAGGCAGGATCCAGCCATTCCAAACAGCGTTATGAATCTTGACATGTGTATCCAATCTTGAAGCTGTAAAGATAAAAGACTATCTTGATTTCAATGTGTATTTAGCAAATTTTCACTTCCAAAGCTTCCCTCTGAGGAATGACTGGAACATTGGCCTCAATGTGTGATAAGACTCCCACATTTTGGACTCAGTGCCCTTTTAAAAATTTGTGCTTTCCTAGGTCTTAGTTTCCTTAATGTTCATAGCCTTTAGGTTCCCATTTTTGCTGTTTGCCAATCTGCTGTCACCTCTCCACCCTGTTCTCCACCAGTCTGCTGTAATGTCCTAACTCTGTTCCCACCACTTCACTGTAACCTCATGATGCTGGCCCTATCAACCAATCCCTGGTGGCCCCTCCCCTAGTACCCACTTACCTCCTTGTCTACCAATCTCTCTCTCTCTCCCTCTCTCCAAGCTTCTCTCCCTCCTTTCCTTCTTCCCTCTCTCCCTCTTCTCCCTTCTTTGCATCTGCTTCCTCCTGCACCGAGTAACGACCCCCTGCATGAGTCTGGTGTCCTGGGTCTGTGGTGGCAAAAACTGAAAGGAGCTAACACTCACAATCTTTGTGTGGAAACAGAACTTAATGAAAAATGCAGCATCCTTTGAAACCAGTAAAAGGAATTCAGAGTTCAGAGGTTGCCTGTTAGAGACACAGTTAATTATGTCTGCATGTTATTAGCATAGTCTTCAATGGCATCCTGATGACCAGACAAAATTTAGGCAAAGATACTTATGGCACTGGAAGTTGTTTCACATATACAGTGGTGTAAAATAAGGGGTGTTTAGCTTATATTGAATTCATGAATCTTTTAGTAGTTTAGTATAACAATATACCATTGAAAGTTGAGTTATGAAATAAACTATTCTCACCCCCTAAAAAAGATTTCTCATAATGGAAGACTTTATAACGTTCTCAGCTTTGCATTTTAGTGCTTCTGAATTTCTAAGATTTCACCTAAGCATTTTAACACATAGCAGGGACTAAGGCAATGAGGAAGGAAAATTTAACACATTGAATTGAATTGTTTTCCCCCTTTAGTTATCTTTACAGCACTGTAGCATATATGTATCAACAATGAACATGAACCAGTATCATGTAAACTCTAGGAAAAACCGGCAGCTTGCTAGGCTAATAGGTAGTAAGAGTCACAAGGGAGGAGTCTCTTTAAAAGTGAACAAAATGCTTGCTTCTTCCCAGAAGGTAATTTTATTAAGATAAAACTGTCTCTCTGCCTTTCTGAGTTTTAACTTATCAAGAGAATGAAAAGAAAAAGTAACCAATCACACTTTTCAATTTTCTTGTTAATCAAAGGCAAGCTAGACAAGCTTTGTCCCAGTCCTGTTGCTGATTGTTAGCAGTTGTTCTGTTCCCCCAAAGTTGTGTTTTAAAGAGAACACTTGCACTGTTTTCTCAGGTCTTTCCTCCTTTGGCACCCCTTCCTGTCACTGTAAATCTCGCTTTGCACTCTAAAATTATCTGCATGAAAATTTTTCATTCATGTGAGACCAGAATCGAGGTTGCCTTCATTTTTTGTGTTGAATTCGCTGCAACAAAATAGATGAGAAGCCCAAGCCAGCTCTGTTTGAAAAGGACTTACTTTACCTCCTGTCTCTTAATACTACCTCATTCTTTTTTTACTGCTATTGTAACTTGTGGACAACACTTCTTCTGTATGTGACACACAGTACTCTGCCTTTTTTTCTCAAGACTGATTTTGTTTTTATTGGAACGTTAGATTTATAGAGAGAAGAAGAGACAGAGAGAAAGAACTTCTGTCTGCTGGTTCACTCTCTAAGCAAATGCAATGGCAGATCTGAGCTAATCCAAAGCCAGGAACTTCTTCTGGGTCTCCCAAGTGGGTTCAGAGTCCCAAAGTTTTGGAGCATCCTCTAGTGCTTTCCCAGGCCATAAACAGGGACTGGATCAGAAGTGGAGCAGCTGGGATATGAACCAATACAGAGAGGGAATACTGGACATGTAATGCGAGGATTTAGCCACTAGGTAATTGCACAGGGTCCATAATACTCTGCTTTTAGAAAATTTGACTGAAGGGTGATCTGTGATGTTCTCAAATGGAAAATGGGGGTGTATAGGCAGTGAAAATGCTGCTGGTAAAAGCCACTTGACATTTATGCCTCTGCTTCATGTGATTTATTCTTCTAGGCTCTTGCCCTTTCCTTTAAAAGCATTTTAACCACTGGCACCAACATGGCTTAAACAAGTGATGAAATTTATTCAGAGATGAGGAATATAGATGTACATGGGCCATGTTCAGGGAGAGTGAGCCAGAAAGTGAAAGGTAACGGAGAGTCCATCCACAGGAAGACAAAGAACTAGCGGGTACAAAAGGGCAAAAGCAGGAGTGAAGCAAGTGGCACTAGAACAAGAGCAAGAGACTGCCAGCCCCCTACCCAGCATGGGCTTCAAGGGGCTTCGGAGGAGAGTGATTATGCAACAGCACCCTCCTCAGGTTCCAGGGAAGGCTGGGTGAGCATCATTTGACTCACAGGTGGGCAGAAAGCGTTACATAGGATAGGGAGGTGTGGCTTCCAAACTGTTGACCCTGGACTAGCTGCCTAAGATCACATCACAGGGATGAATGTGGACTGGGAAGAGAGAGAGAAGGGAGGGAGAGTGAGCCCCCCCTCTGCATGTGTTTTTCAGAGGCTTGAAAGGGGAGTGACTCTGTGACATGGCCCACTTCTGGTTCCAGCTAAGGGGAGGTATTCTCTGGAGTCATTACACTGACAAATGGACAGATAGGATTACGCAGGTGGGGCAAGTGTGGCTTCCAAGCCCATGACCCTGCACTAGCTGCTGAACCCACATCGCTATGAGTCTCAGCTATTCTGCTTTGAATCTAGTTTCTAGTTAAAGGATATCCAGAGAGGCAACAGGTGATTACTCAAACATTTGGACCTTTGCCACAAATTTGCTGAACCTTATTGGACTCCAGGCTCTTGGGCTTTGCCTGGCCTGCCCATGGCTGTTGGCACCATTTGAGGAGTGAACCATCAGACAGAAGATTGGATATGGTTCTAGCCCCTGACACACCTTGAAAGCTACATAAAAATTGTAAAAAAGAACCAAAATGCATGCAAACTAAATATGCTTCTTGCTAATTTATCTAGATCAAATGTTCAAAAAACTTAGGTTCTGTTTGAGTTAGATCCAAAAACCCTACAATTTGAGCCCAATGGATTACATTCCCAAATATGTATTCAATAACTATTAATACTTGTAAGCAATCCCCTTACTCCTTTTCCAAATGTTCGGTCCTAACCTATACTAAACTCATTTTAGCCACTAATAGTTGTTTTTGAATGAATACAAACCTTATTTTGGCACTTCATGATGTTAACTAAAAAGGCTGGTGTGTGGTGCAGTGGTTAAAACTGCTGCTTGCATAAATTAGATCATCCTTATTTAATTACTTCTGGGTTCAATAATAGGAGGTCCACTTGGTGTTTATTTTCCCCCCACTTTTAAAAAAAATTAAATTCTGTCATAGTAATTAAGTTGAAATAGTTTCCTCATTAATAAATTTAAAAACAGTTCCTGAATTGGTACTGATTTGCAAATACATTGAATTCAAACATTTCAGCATAAATTAGTGTTTCAGTAGAAAATTAAAGCTAGGGCCAGAATGAATCCCGGTTTATAGCACCTATTTACTTTTATATCTATAATTGCATGGCATTTAATATAATTAGGAATTTTATGTAACAATGCAGCATAACTTTTATTGTTCCTTCCTGAACTCTGTCATAAATGTAAATTTTAAATTGTAGAATAATTGTTTCTTCCGTACTTACGTTGTTAAAACGAGGTCTAACATTTGGCCAATGAAAATTGTTATTTTTATGTAGTTATTGTTTGGATAGATCAGTCATGTTCAATTGAATTTAATTGAATGAGATTTATTATAATCTATTTGATTAGATAATTGGAAAATTTATACAGTTATCTGAATTTATATATTCATAAAGAAAATTATGTTTTACATATAATTTATGAATCATTTAACTAGTACATGTTTTACCCGCAAAGATTTATTCTTAACAAGTTTGGCCTTATTTCAAACAATTTCCTTCCTTTTAAATGCAGCTGATTGTGACACATCCATGCAGTGTGATACCACTCAGTAATAAAATATGAGATGTCAAGTCAAGAAAAAAATATGGGGAGATCTTGAGAGAACATTACTGAGGAAAAAAAATAATTCTGAAAATAAAAATACATGCTTTGAGATTCCAACCCACAAGACTTTCTGAAAAAAAAAAATAAAATTTATAGACAGAGTATAAAGCTATGGCTGCTGGCAGCTCAGGGGAGGGAGGGCTGCGTGGACCATTAGGCCAGTTTGAGGCAAGTTCATTGCTAACCAGTTTTAAGAGAGGACTCCCGCCACGCTGCAGGCGGCAGAAGTGATAAGTAGGAAGCTTGTACACTTCTCTGACTGCATCCAAGGCTATAACATGCCAGAGTTCATTGTCACAGGAAACACTCAGATGCAAGCTATACCAAGTGGGTTTGTGGGAAAGGTCTGAAGTGATGGTTCATTTTGATTGTATTTTGCTTCCACTGACTATAATTTTAATATTATGACTTTCTATGATGATAGTAGTAATATTAAAGAAATTGTATCTATCTATTTTTCATACATTTATTTGTCTTTTTATTCACTTTTAATTACATATTTAAAAGATTTATTGTATTTACCTGAAAAAAAAAAAGAAGAAGAGAAAAAGAAAATGAGACTTTCTATCCTCTGCTTTACTCCTGAGATGGCCCTAAAGGTTGGGCCCAGTGCGGTAGCCTAGTGGTTAAATCCTCACTTTGAACTCACCAGAATCCCATATTGGCGCAGGTTCTAATCCCGGCAGCCCCACATCCTCCAGCTCCCTGCTTGTGGCCTAGAAAAGCAGTGGAGGATGGGCTAAAGCCCTGGGACCCTGCACCCGCATGGGAGACCCGGAAGAGGCTCCTGGCTCCTGACTTCGGATCAGCTCAGTTCAGGCCTTTGCAGTTAATTAGGGAATGAATCATTGGACAGAAAATTTTCCTCTCTGTCTTTCTTCCTCTATGAATATCTGACTTTCCAATAAAAATAAACAAATCTTTTTTTTTTTTAAATGCCACTGTTGTTCCTATAGATCACATTTCCTTATACTCTATGTAATAGTAGCTGCAGATGAGGGAAATTTGTCTTTTAGGGATTCGTTTATTTTACTAAGCATGATGAGCTCCCATTGCTTTCTTTGATTATTGTGTATGTGTGTGTTTTTCTGCTGCAGTATAGTCCTTTTATTTGATGAGTTCTTTATATAAAAGACCTCCCCCCCAAGCCTTTGACTATAATTGAGTCCTGTCTCCACTTCTGATCTCACTTTCTGCTGACAGTCCCCCTTAGAGGCAGCAGGTGGGTCTCCGGCAGTCAGTTGAGTCCTGACCTGCCATTGGAATACTCTAACTGCGTTCCGGTCTCCTGTTTGTGGCCTGGAGTAACATGTACAGTTCAGGCCATCGGGGGCGTGGAGCAGCAAATGGAAGATCCCTCTAACACTCTTTTAAATAAAATAAATCTTTAAACTTTTAAAAAAGAGATAGCTGTGTTCTGTCACATGGGCTAGCCATCATTGTCCGGGGGGAAGGGATGTGATTGACCGCAGGACTACTAACTCTGTCAATTAATCTAAATGATTTACTTCTGAGACTGTCTGCCTCAAATATTACTTTTACTTTTTAAGCAGTTTTTCATGAATTACATCAGTAGTAAATCTAGCTTTGAATAAGAGAATTCTTGTCTTGCAGTGACCAAATAAGTATTTGATATAAATCAAATGTTGACTGATTAAATTTGAAGAAGACTAATGGTGCATTATTTATTATAAATGGATACATTGGTAAAATGTTCATTTTTAGTGAAGGAATTTTTTTTTCCTGAACATTCTGATAAATACTCTAACAGGCCATACCTTGTTGCTCCTAGATTCAGGAACAGATTTTCATCCTATTCAAGAAGAAAAGGGAATGGTAAACCGCTGTATATGCAAGAGACTCAGAAACCCAGAGAAAACTTTAGGAAACACGTTTGTCTATTCCAGATGTTCTCAACTTCTGGCTCAGTAATCAATTCTGATTATTTGATACTTTTTTGGGAAGATTTATTTTAGGTTAAATGCAGCATGGGGCATGTTTGGAGACACGCTCCATTCCCCAAATGGCTGCAATGGCCAGGGCTGGGCAAGAATCAAGCCATGAGCAAGTAGTTTATCCCCGGTCTGCTGGACGCGTTGAGGGCACAGGTATCTGGGTCGCCTCTGTCTGCTCTCCCAGGGGCATCAGCACCGACATGGGATCTGATGTTGCAGCTGCTGGCTTGATCCGTTGTGCCATAGCACATGCCCCTTGTGACTTGATACTTCACACAATAAATTTCAAGTAATTGCCAAATTTATTGTGAGTTTTTTTCAATTGGAAAGTCATACTCTTAACTGATAGTTTTATATGTTATTCAACTCTTCTTTTATTCTATTAATTTATATCTAAACCGCTTTATTAAATTTAGCTGTTAACCTTTTTGGTTTATCCGATTTTATGGGTTCTGATTACCACCAACTTCTCCATTTTGTGTTCCAAGTATATATGACTTTAAGAAACGTATGTACTTTGATCCAGTCATGTAATTTATATTTCTTAGGGCATAAAACAGTAATAAAATTGGTCATTCATAGCAATAAATAGAAAATAATTGGGATTTTACAATCTAATGCTCATTGCCATAGAGGCTCATTAATTCTAGCCAGAAGAAAATTGCCTTTTTATAGTATATTTTGGTTGTAGTAGAAAGAAGTGTGCTGAATAATTAAGACAGAGGTTAATGAGTACATACTTTGGTTAGGTCTGCATTTGTTTCAAACATTTACTGACAAATAGAACTTGAAATGCTTTGTTATCTTTGCAGAAATTGTTAAATTATGCCTGCCACTTTTTCAGCTTTATATCCATCTTGAATAAGCAATTAAGATAGCACAAACACATACAAAATTTCTACTATTTGAAATAAGATGCTATTTTATAACATTAAAGCTAGAGATAAAATAGTTGCATTTTATTCATGTTATAATTTTTAGGAAACAGCAATTATTTTGTCCTGTACATTTTTTTATTTCATATAGTTGCAGAATAGATATTTCAGTAATTACTACCACAAACTGAATTGCTTTTGAAAATTATTATATGTGACTGGTATGACTTTCATATGCTTTCTTTTGTTAATTTTTGTACAAGCTGGTAATTTTATTCATTTCTAATCAGCAAATTTTACAAATTAATGGAAAATCAGAATTAATTTTAAAAGCTGAAATAATATTCACTTTATGTATAACTTCATGTAGAATTTTAGTGTTAAGAATGTGTTTTAAATATTCCCTTAATATTGTTGTTAAAAATTTTTTTGTCTAACAGAATTGAACTGGATAATAATTTTATTGCATTTATTTTAGCAACACACCCCACATGAACACTAGGCAAGGATACGTTACTTTCACTCGGACAAGTATAGATAACTGTATTCATCTTTGTAGGATGGGCATTAAGTCATCCCGACCCACTTAGACAGAAAATGGAGGAGATGTCATTCTCCAGCGCAGCATTTGCTTTTTATTAAGAAAAGGGAGAAAAAAATGCAGGAAAGGAAGGAAAATAAATAAATTTCTGCTGTTTAAAATTAAAAATGATCAAATATTCTTTACAAGGAAGTTACGTGGGACTGGCATGGTGCTAAAGGGATGATGTAGCTGCTTATGTCTCCAGAATCCCTCGTGGGAACTGGTTCTTGTTTCAGTCCATATCCGGCTTCTTGCTGAGAAAGGCAGTGGAACGTGATCCAAGAACTGGGCTCTCTACCGCGTATTTGGGATGCCCAGAGGAAATGTCTGTCTCATGTCCTTGGCTGTGTGCTCCAGCCTGGCAGTAGTGGCCATCTAGTTAATGAACTCATTGATGGACGATCTTTCCATTTCTCTGTAACTCTTTTAGATATAGATACTTTTATTTTTATTTTTTGGTGCAGTTATTAGTATTATGATTACTGTGTTCCACAATACAGTTTTGTAGGTGTATGGATTTCTACCTCCCCCTTCCTTTACTTCCTTCCCATTTTTCCCTATATATCAAAATAACAGAGTTGTTTACTGATGATTACAAGTTTAAGTTCTGCTATTTAAGTATATCATAGTGATGTAGCTGTAGGGAAAGATAGAAAATCTAGTATCATACCATTGTCAAGATATACTTAACTGTTTCATTGTGAGTTCTGCTTTTATTCAGGAACAGAGATGCGTACTTCAGTGAATCTTTCCTTCCTCATATGCTAATCTGTATGATACATTCCATTTATGAGACTATAAGTTTATACTTGATTACCTATATAGTTCATTATTACTTTGAATGGAGGCTGTCTTAGACAGAACATATGATGTATGTCCTTTGGGACTGGCTTATTTCACTGAGTATAATGGTCTCTTTAGGACCATTCTGTCGCAAATGGTAGGATTTCATTCTTTTTATAGCAATGTAGTGTTCCATTGAGTGGATATAGCACAGCTTCTCATCCACTCATCTTTCAACAGGCATCTGTGTTGTTCCCAAGTATTTGCTATTGTGGATTGTGTTGTTACATATACAGGGTTTCAGGTTGCTTTCTCATAGACAGATTTCACTTCGTTTGACTTTATTTCCAGGAGTGAAATAGCTTGGGTCATTTGGTACACCAGGTTTCACTTGTCTGAGCCCTCTCCATGTTGACTTCCTTAGTGGTTGCACTAGTCTACATTTCCACCAATAATGGCAAAGGGTTCCTTTTCCCCCTACATCCTCACTTGCAGTTGTTGTTAGTTGATTTCCGAATGCAGGTCAATCTCACTCAAGTTAGGCAGAACCTCAATTTCCTTTTTATTTACATTTCCCTAATGGCTAAGGAGCTTAAACTTTTTTTCTTCTGTCTATTATCCATTTGAATTTATACTTTTGAATAATGCCTGCTCATTTCCTTCTTAACTGCATTGTTTCTTTTGCTGTTGTTGAGTTTCTGAAGTTCTTTGTAAATTCTGGATATTAGTCCCCTATCTGTTGTGTAGTATGCAAAGATTTTTTTTTCCAATTATATGATTGTCTCTTTGCTTTGTTGATCATTTCCTTTGCTGTGAAAAAGCTTCTTAGTTTGATATAGTTCTTTTTATTTCTTTTGGTTTTGACAACCTATGCTTTTGGTGCCTTTTCTAAAAGGTCTGTGTCTACACCTATATGTTGTACACCTGTATGCTTTACTCTAACAGTTTGATAGGTTGGGGTGCAGAATTAGGTCCTTCACCCATTCAGAGTTGATTTTTATAAAATTTTGTATAAACTGACAAATGGTCTTGTTTCTTACTTCTGCAAGTGATATTCAGCTGTTCCAACAGCATTTGGGAAAGAGATCAACGTTTTCCCCTGGGTCATTTGTGGGCTCACTGCTGTGTTTCTATTCGTTTCATTGGTCTTCTTTTCTGTTTTTGTTTGTTTTTACCAGGCAGTTTTCATTATCACTTCCCTATAGTATGTCTTGAATGTTTTTTTTTAAAGAAATATTTGTTGGGCAAGCAGTGAATATATTGAACACTATTAATTACTAAAACATCTACAAGAAAGGAGAGAATGAGGGAGGGAAGGAGAGGAGAAGGGAAAAAGGGAGGATAGAAAGAAGAAAGGAAGTGGGAGAAAAGGTAGGAAGGGAGGAAAGATGATCATTCTCTTGTTAGAATTGTATCTTGAACTACATGGAATCTGTTCTTTCTTTATTAACTTCACATTAACATGAGAATTGTGTTGCAACAATCATGCATCCGCTGTGACTCCGAGCACTGAGTGCTAATCAAATCAAATGTGTTAATTCATTTCCTACAAATGTTCAAAACAGACTGCAATAATTCAGCTAGAAAAAGATTCAAAGATATTGTTAAGACTCTCTAATAAAATTTTTAAAAGATTACCTGTTGCTATTGGAAAGGCAGATTTAAAAAGAGACAGAGAAAGATCTTGAATTCACTGGTTTACAGCTGAGCCAATCTGAAGCCAGGAGCCAGGAGCTTCTTCCAGTTCTCCCACAAGGGTGCAGAGTCCCAAGGCCCCGGGACTTTCTCCACAGGTTTCCCAGGTCATAAGCAGGGAGCTGAATAGGAAGTAGAACAGCCAGGAGATGAACCAATGCCTGTATGCGATCCCTGCACTTAAAGGGGGAGGATTAGCCAATTGCATCATCACATTGGGTTCTATTAAATAATTCGGAAATCAGTTACAGATGGATGATATAAGTAAAAATGTTTCATTGATATTAAAGTGTAAAGGTATAATTCTGACAGCCTATTTGCAAAAACCAGTGCTATAAATGTACAACAGACTTTGAAATAATGTTGACAATATAATTAAAATAAGTTATATAACTCATTTACTATTTACTACTCCTCAGCATGACCAAACTATAGAGCAAAAAACTGTCAGTCATTGCTGCTGGGAATACAAACTACCACCACAACCTGGGAAACATTTTGGTATTTTCTAACAAATCTAAGCCATAGGATCCAGCCAGCTTGCTCTTTGATACTTAATTCAAAGTAGTTCAAAATACTCATGCACAGATGTTAATTACAGCTATGTTCATACTTGTCTTAACATGAAAGAGAACTGTGTCTGTGTTTACAGAAATAAAGTGGTGTTTTTTTTTCACAGTGCAATAATTTGCAGGACCCAAATGGAACAGCAAACTTCCAAGTGATTAAAAGACTTGAGGATCTAATGCCTATTGCTAAGAGCAAGAAATTTTTGTGAAAACATCAGTGGTTTCCTGGAGTTAGGTTGGAAAAGGGAACACAGAGGAATTTTCGGGAAGCAAAAATACTCTGTGTGATACTATAATAATAGAAACGTATCATCTTATAATTTGCTCAAATCCATAGGATATAAATGTTAGTATCTAAAACCTAAGGTAAACCATAGCACTGGAGGGTTTTTGACAGACCATTGTAGGGTCATCAATTATCAGAAAATGTGCTGTTGGAAGGGATGGTGATAAAAGAAGAAACTGCATGTATGAAGAGGGGGAAGAGGCACGTGGGAAATATCTTTGTCTTCCTGTCAGTTTTTTTATGAACATAAAGTTGCTCTTTTAAACAGAAGTTTATAAATAACTGAATGGTCTTTTTCAAACACACAGGCCTCCCCCAGTGAGTGAGCTTGCAGCCCGAGGGACTGTGGTCGGGGTGGTTGCTGCTGCAGCCGTCAATCAAAGCATCGTGTACTCCATCGTTGCAGGGAATGAGGAAGGTGAGGGAATGTTCAGGCTTGTGATTTCACTGTAAACCAACAGCGGAGGTCCAAATCAAACTTAGTTCGATTATTGTTTGTCATGTTTTCCCACAGTAATTTTCAACAGTTAAAAGTAACTGGTAACCACCCCCTTTTAAATTGGATTTCCATCAGTGAATCACAGCTATCCTGTCCCATCCTGTTCTGAAACTCTGTCTCACTTAACCTGTCTGCTCTTTTCTGTGGAGATGGGAAAGGGGATTTTTTGTTACTGCTTCTCTCTCTAAATGAAGACTCATTAATAAATTAATATATCTGGTAAACATTTTTTTGAGCATTTATTATGTACTAAGTACTCTTCCAGCCATTACAGGTTGGTCAATGAGCAAAACAGATCCTGTGTTCACTAAATGTAACAGTGAAAGGCCAGGATATGGTCAATAAAGATATTAACAAAAAATGTCTGACATTTTAGGTGGTAGTTAATGCTATAGAAACGTATTTGGAGATTGAAGTAGGTTTGATAGAATAACATTTAACAATATATACTGCTTTCCTGTTAAATATATATCAGTAAATTATCAAACAATATGTTAGTGCAAGATATTATAAAACATTTACATAAAAATCATGTTTAAAAGGCTAACATTAAATTATCAGTTTATTCTCTAAAGCATTTGTTGTAAAGCATTAAATCTACAGTGTAAAGTGCATTAAATTATTAAGCATTTACTAGACCAAAGAATATATGAGATAATATCAAAAGGGGACCTTGAGAATTTCCAAAAATATTTAGTTTTGTTCTAATTCTCTGGTGATGGATATATTGTGTAATGCTCTCCAAGGATAATTTACCATAGCAGCCCTGATGGCCGGCATGAAAGCACAATAAAACAAAATGGTATTCAAAACGAAGCACAATGCAAACACTACAAATCTGATACAGTACTTAGGGAAATATCGATATTGGTGATTTTAAGAGCTGAAAAACATAATTTCAAAAAGCAAGTATAGCAGTTACACCTTACCCATTTTACAAGTAAGTGCCCTTGAAATCACAGTGCATCTTAATGAAATCTGTTCCCTCTTTCTAGTGATAAAAATAACAAGGAATCATGTATTCCATTCTAGACAAATTCGGGATTAATAACATCACAGGGGTTATCTATGTGAACGGCCCTTTGGATTATGAGACGAGAGCAAGCTACGTCCTTCGCGTGCAAGCTGATTCTCTGGAAGTGGTCCTCGCCAATCTCAGAGTTCCTTCGAAAAGTAAGTAAAATTTAGAGCTTTAGAAGCATTTTGTTTATGCTGATTTTCTCATAGGATGTATATATGTTTAAAGTAAAAATCCTCAGTGGAGAATGTGAAATGATTCATATGCAGAGACGATTGCCTATTCATTTGTACAGCTAATAGATGGCAACATGTGGAGTAATTTCCTACTCTGAAAATGTCAAGGCAATAATAACACAATATGCTGTTTTCAAATATTGTATACAATGTTGCTGAAGCATCATAATTATCTGTGTATGTTCTTATTCACACTGTGAAACATGGCTTATGCCTTTGAAATATGTGAACTTAATGATTCATGAATACAAGATACCACCTCAAATACGTGAAATTTTGTACTTATTTTCTTAGAGTGGAGAGCAAAGCATCTTAAAATCCAACACTAACATTTATTGTGGTTTGTATGTAGCATGTTAATGAACACACATTTCAAGTGTCGTTGCCTTCTACCAAGACAAGATCCAGAAAGGTTTAGTAATATTTTCTAAAATGACAGGAAACAAACAATCAGGGATTTAAGCCTGCATGTTGAGACTCTAAAATCATTTTCAAGCATTATAGGTAATTTAGTGTGCACACACAGGGAAGCAAGTAAAAGCCACTTTGTGAAGAAAGCCAGCACAGATGCTAAGATAAGTAACCAGTAATGGGATAAGAGCTATTCTTTTCCATCTATTGATAATCCCACTTAAGCAAATTCGTTCTTTTGTAATTACAGAAATCCTTTTAGAATCTACAAGATTTGAAAAAGAAATTTCGGTTAATATCACACTGAATACAGAAACAGATATAGAAATGACAGACAATATCTGAAACATTCACATTTTACCTTTGAAATCTCCCTAGACATTCTGTCATGCTAACAATCAGCAAATTGTGGGAAAAAAAGAAGAGGAAGAAAGGGGAGGAGAGCCAGTGGAGAGAGCCTTGGCATACAAATTGTTACTTAGTGCAGCCAGTGAGAGCCAGCACCCATTCACAGTGGGCAAAGGGAATGTGGCTGTGTCCACCACCCTCTGTCCTAAGCTGGGGCCTAACAGCAATGGAATGTTAATTCCATCCTTAGGGAGCCCTCAGCTACTCCTCCTCCCCAACACCCGCATCCCCCAACCTCTGCCCTCCCCCCTCCACACCTAGGTGTTTAGTCCTGCCCACCTGTGACTCTCACCTAGCAGCTCAGAGGGGACAGTATTGCATTCCTGTATTACCACTCCCCTCACAAGCCCCTTGAAAGGCTCATGAAGCAGGGGCTTGTTCTCTTTCTGCTCAGCTGCTCCCATTGCTCTGACACCTCAACTCTTGGCTCACAGGTAATTCCTCCAAGCATGGCCTCTGTATGTCTGTATTCCTCGCCCTCTGTCTATTGCTTGGGTATGCTATTTCTGGTTTGTAAGCTATCAGGAGTTCCAGGAGAGGCAAGGTCCAGGCGAGGTGAGGCCTAGCAGTAGTAGAATGTGGGCAGAGATGCCAGGGAGAGGTGAATGTCTGCAGCTTTGTAAGTGTGTCCAGGTTATTTGCTGCATGTCTCTTAGGATAACTTATATTGTTGGGGAAGCTGGGACATAGGTCTTCAGCTTAATGGATGGTCTTAAGGTAATGACCATTTGTTCCTCTTGGGGTTATGTTTGGCTGGATTATGATCAGTTGGGTTGCCGTATGGACTTGTGATTTGCTATTTCTAGTGTGTTCTGTTATCACCAAGCTTGGTTAATAAAGACTCCTTAACAAACCTTAGACATGTTTGGTGTGATCTTACACCCATCCTCAGAAAGATAGGGGTGCAAGATGAGAGCAAAAAGCAAATGATGCGTAACAGATTTTTCCTTATTAGTACAGCATTTGATAACAATAAAAATAAATCAATTCTGGGGCTAGTGTTGGTATTTCAACTTAAGCATCTCCCTGCAATACCAGTATCCCATATGACAGTAGTTCCAATCCCAGCAGCTCTACTTCTAATTCTGAAAGGTAGAAGAGGATGGCCTAACTGTTTGGGCCCCTGTACTCATTTGGGATACTGGAAGAAGCTCCTGGCTTTGGACCAGCTCAGTTCTGGCCACTGCAGCCATAAGAGTGAATCAGCAGATGGAAGTTCTTTCTGACTGTCTCTTCTTTTATCTCTTAACTGTGGCTTTCAAATAAAAATAAAATTAAATTAAAAAAAAAAGCTAATAAATCCCTGTCACCTATTGCAAACCTTACTGATCTATCATAGAGGGCTAGTAAAATGCTTATAAAGATACAATGAATGCCATTTTCTTTGCTGTCCTGCAGTGATGGACTTGGTGCAGGGAGCCTGAGATTAACACGCTAATGAGACACGTAGACTACCAACTGATGATCAATAGCTGCCGTTTATTAGTGGCATCAGACTTTTATAGACCAAGGTTCATATAGGATAAGGGGGGAGGTATTGAGCTTATCTACGGATGCATCGATTGTTTCTACACCCTTGTTTGGAACTCTTGCCTTTTGTATGTCCCACCAAGTGTTGCCATTCACATGCTGTGTGCTCAGTTGTTCTCATGCAAATGATATCCAATCAGTCACACAGCTGGCATCCATCCAGTTGTTCTCCTACAAGTGTTATCCTGTCAGTAGTAATCCTGTGCTCGTTGACCTTCCATTCTCACAATGTCCTTCTACACTGTTTGAAAAACGAGATTATACATAGGGTGTGTTTGAAATTAAAAGGATTAAATTGTTTACAATGATGAGGCATCACTCAGATAATTACATTGTTTCAAACTGAAGAACAGTTGAGTTAGCAGGATTTTTAGCTGCAGAGAGTTATATAAATTCAAGGAACTCAGCGTTGCAAATGACAGCGTTGACTAAACAAATAATCAAAAGTTCAGGAGTTGCTTTAAGTTAGTTGTAACGGGGCCCGGCGCGGTGGCGCAGTGGTTAAGGTCCTCGCCTAGCACGCCTGGGATCCCATATGGGCGCCGGTTCTAATCCCGGCAGCCCCACTTCCCTTCCAGCTCCCTGCTTGTGGCCTGGGAAAGCAGTCGAGGACAGCCCAAAGCTTTGGGACCCTGCACGCGCGTGGGAGACCCAGAAGAGGCTCTTGGCTTCGGATCGGCATAGTATAGGCCGTTGCGCTCACTTGGGGAGTGAATCATTGGACAGAAGATCTTCCTCTCTGTCTCTCCTCTCTGTATATCCGCCTTTCCAATAAAAAAAAAAAAAACATAATAAAAATAAATCAGCAAGTAGGAATGATGGATTGAAAGTCATACTTTCATCATTTGTATGAACAAAGAAGTAGTTTTAGGGAGAAATTTTTGTTTCATATTTAGATTATATATCCTGGTATTTCTCAAAGATCCTGTAATTTCATTGATGTACACATAGTATGTATAGATACACTAAGTTCTTATAATTGATAATAATGTAAATAGCTTATATTGTGTTCTTTGTATGTGATTTTTATGTTTTATTTTAAAAATGTTTTATTTTAAAACATTTATTTGAAAACCAGGAAGACAAAATGAGAGGCAAAGACAGGGAAATGTACCATCTGCTGGTTCACTGCTCAATTGTCGTCAGCAGCTGAAATGTACTGAGATCTTCATTTTAGTTTCCCACCAAAGTTGCTGCAAACCAAGTACCCTGTTTATTACCTTTTGTCTCTCAGACTCATTAGCAGAAAGCTAGATCAGAAGCTGCTTGGCTCATTCCACATCCTCCTTTATGGGTTGTGAGCATCCCGAATGGCAAATCTGCACCAAACTGTCTGTCCCTAGTTATCATTATCTAACCTGCTGTGCAATAGCATACCAGAACTTTTGTTTTTCTTAAGATTTACTACCCTTTATTGGAAAGGGAAATTTACAGAGATAAGCAGAGACAGAAAGATCTTTCCTGTTAGTTCACTCTCAAGTGGCTGCAATGGCCTGAACTGAGCTGATCCAAAGCCAGGAGAGAGGAGCATGAGCAAAGCATCTCATGTGGGTGTAGAGTCCTGAGGACTTGGACCATCCTCTGCTGCTTTTCCAGGCCATAAGCAGAAAGCTGGATGGGGAATGAAGGAGGCAGGACAGAACAGGCACCCATATGGGACCCTGGTGCTTGCACATGGAGCATTAGCCAGATGAGCCATCATGCTGCTTCAACTCCTTATTCTTATATTATGTATAATTTGATACCTGTTCATCAACTTTTCCAGCGGCCAATATCCTGTATGCTCTTCCCAGATACTGTTTATCATCATTACACTTCCTATATGAGTGAGAACTTTTGGTGCCTGTCTTACTGAGCTTGGCTCATTTCTCCTAACATAATCATTTCTGTTTCAACACATGTTATTGCAAATGACAAGACATAATCTTTTTTAAATGACTGAATTGCAGTTTATTTTGTTTGTGTACCATAATTTCTTTATACATTCAACATTAGTGAACATGTAATTTGTTTCCATTCAGTGGACAATGAAATTGAATGTGTATGTGTATATATATATATGTAATTATATATATATTATGTCATTATATTATACATATTATATTTAGTTTATCAGCCCAATGTAACATTTATAGATATAGGTTTTTGTCTCCTTCAGTATATGGTTTCTTTACTCTGTTGAATGTTTCTTATGGTGTGTCAAAGTTCCTTAGTTTAATGAAATTCCGTTTGCTTATATTTTGCTTCCTGGGATTTAGGTTCTGATTAAAAAACAATCAAGCAACGCCCTTGTCCATGTCAGTGCACTGAAGCATTTCCCGTGTTTTCATGTAGAAGCTTCAAAGTTTCAGATCTTACCTTTAGAATCTTCTCAATTTTGAGCTGATATTTGTACGTGGTGAAAGATAATGATCTAGTTTCATTCATTTATGTGTGGTCCTTTGTTTTAGTTTAAACATAAATCTAGAACTAACAAAAGTTTATCTACTACACTCATGTACTTTTAAGGGTTCCAATGATACGCAGTAGACCAATTAGCAAATTTATGAATTATCTCTTAAGAAATGCATGAAATTAAATGTCAGTTTGTTTAATGCTTGATACTTTCAACACTGTTATTAACTTCTTAAGACTGACCTTTGCTTCTTAATTTAGAAACACCAGTCCATGTGTTTTAAACAGTTGCTTTTGTTGATATTAATGACCCATAATCAATTCTCAGCCCATTAGCTATGCAAACAATAAGTCCATTATTAAATTGAAGTTGGTTAATTAAGTATTTATCCCTGCTGCAGAACTTGCCGTTACGTATCAAAGTAATAAAACAAGTTTAATTCACTAAAGTATCTTATTCTGGTTTCTTTACCAAGAGTTTATTAATGAAATAATGCTTGAAAGTGAATTTTTGAGATGCAATATAACAACTTTCAAACCAGAGGTACTTTGCATACCTATATATCAGGCATATTTAAATTTTTTACCTGTTAGAGTGTAACAATTTTTAATGTATGGAACAATTACAAATAATGTTATAATGAACTCTATGTGTCAACTCTATTATGTCTTAAAAAATGGTGAACTCAAGTGTTTCCCACTGCATTTTTCTAAGGCAGACCACAGGTGTAACCCTTTATCTGTAAATACTTTGATTATGCATCTTTGGACTCCTAATTACAAGATTTTCATATCTCCTGTTGCAATCAAGAGCATTTGAGGAGCCAACTTCTATTTAATTTGCAATATAATGCTTACTTTTACTTTGCATAAGCTCCTAGCCTCCTGCTTTCATCCAGCTCCTTCCCCTATCATCCCCGTCTCTCTTTTACTTTCTCTGCCTGCCTCTCCCTCCCTCCATCTCCCTGCTTTCCTCTTCCCTGTCTCCTGCCTGACCCCCTCCCTCCCTAATTCCCTCTTTCTCATTTTCCTTAGCAGCCTTGGCCATTGTGGCCATCTGTGCATTAAATTGGCAAATAGAAAACTAATCTTTCTCTTTCTCTGGCTCATTCACCTTCACTTTCACTCAAACACATACACTGACTCACTTTCCTCACTTCTATGTTACTCTCCCCTTCAAATAGGTAAACATCCAAATATATCTTTTCAGGAAAGCTTTTCCTTGCACAAAATAGTTCTACATGTTTATGTGGGATAGGATGATGATCAAAAAGGTTCATAATCAGTTCCATCTGCTCATGAATTTGTGATTTCTGTGTTGAAAACCTTTACATTATTTTCTGATGGTTGTGAAACATGTTAGTGTAGACTATTTTTATTCTGCTGTGCTGTGTAACTTCAGTTTGTTACTGGGTGCAAGATCACACCAAACATGTCTAAGGTTTGTTAAGGAGTCTTTATTAACCAAGCTTGGTGATAACAGAACACACTAGAAATAGCAAATCACAAGTCCATACGGCAACCCAACCGATCATAATCCAGCCAAACATAACCCCAAGAGGAACAAATGGTCATTACCTTAAGACCATCCATTAAGCTGAAGACCTATGTCCCAGCTTCCCCAACAATATAAGTTATCCTAAGAGACATGCAACAAATAACCTGGACACACTTACAAAGCTGCAGACATTCACCTCTCCCTGGCTTCTCTGCTCACATTCTACTACTGCTAGGCCTCACCTCACCTGGACCTTGCCTGGAACTCCTGATAGCTTACAAACCAGAAATAGCATACCCAAGCAGTAGACAGAGATAGAGGAATACAGACATACAGAGGCCATGCTTGGAGGAATTACCTGTGAGCCAAGAGTTGAGGTGTCAGAGCAATGGGAGCAGCTGAGCAGAAAGAGAACAAGCCCCTGCTTCATGAGCCTTTCAAGGGGCTTGTGAGGGGAGTGGTAATACAGGAATGCAATACTGTCCCCTCTGAGCTGCTAGGTGAGAGTCACAGGTGGGCAGGACTAAACACCTAGATGTGGAGGGGGGAGGGCAGAGGTTGGGGAGTGTAGGGTTTGGGGGGAGGAGTAGCTGAGGGCTTCCTAAGGATGGAATTAACATTCCATTGCTGTTAGGCCCCAGCTTAGGACAGAGGGTGGTGGACACAGCCACATTCCCTTTGCCCACTGCCAATGGGTGCTGGCTCTCACTGGCTGCACCTCATAAGAGAATCACTTCTTCCTAACTGAATCTTGTTTCCGCTTATCTAATTTTCTCTCTATCTGCTCGCTCCGAAAAACTATGTTCTCTTATTCTGTGTGATAATTGTATTTAGCTTTCACAAGCTTGAGGTTGTTTAACTGTGTCTTTCAACGCATAGAACTAGAGGGCAACATTACAAATAAACTAGGCAAAGCAATGGAACTATTTCTTTAGTATAATCTTTGTGCTTAATGCTGATCTTTTAATTTTTAATTTGAGTTATAGAGAGCAAGGGATGGAGGAAAAAAGAGCAAAATATTTAACCCACTGGTTCAATTCTCAAATCTCTACAATAGTTGGGGCTGAGACAAACTGAAATACAGAGACAAGATTTCAATCCTGTCTTCCACAAGGATGGCAAGAACCCAATCAACTCAGCCATAAGCACTGCTTTGTAACATCTGCACTATCAGAAAGTTAAAATCAGGAATAAGAAGTATGTATGAATCTTAGGACTTTCAGATGTGGCCATCTTTTGTTATTTTTTGTTTTTTTTTAAAGACATATATGTATATCTTAAATACATATATATATATTATATATATATACATAATTTTTAAATTGGAAAGTCAGATTCACAGAGAGAAGAATCTTGCACTTGCTGATTCACTCCACAAGTGGCTCAGCGTCCAGTCTAAACTAATCTGAAGCCAAGAGCCAGGAGCTTCCTCCTGGTCTCCCATGTGGATGTAGAGTTCCAAGACTTTGGGCTGTCCTCAGTTGCTTTCCCAGGCCACAAGTAGAGAGCTGAAAGGGAAGTGGAGTTTCTAGGACACAAGCCGGCACCTACAGGGGACCCCTATAGATGCAAGGCAAGGACTTTAGAAGGTAGGCTACTGCACTGGACCCCAGATGTGGCCGTCTTCCATGTCAAGCTCAGTGCCACAACAGTAGCACTATTCTTGATAGGATTTTTTAGTTAAATATGAAAGCAATTTTGAATGCTTTGCTGTTTTATGTGTTTTTCAAAGTATGAGCTTTCTTTGACCAGTGTCCACCTTAATATCTAAATGTTATCTCTCTGGGTTTTCAGAATACAATGTTAATTGATCCCACAGAAGTTTCAAGGAGTTTCTGATTGTCAGAACCTCTGTGGAAAGCTATGTTGGTATTTCTCCCACAAAGTTACCTTCATTTCTTTGCTGTTTATGTAGTAGAGCAACAATAACCTGTAACTTTATAGCTTGGTTTGATTTACATAATTCTATAATTGAAGTGACAATTTTTGCTTTGTGATGCAGTTATAATTATCTTTAAATGTGGAAGGAGAAAACCATAGCTTTTTACCAAAGTGTCATTGTGTTTTGATTCAATAAGTAGACTTTCAATCAGGAATAGATGACAGACCAATTAAGATAAACCTGGCACTGGTGATAAAAACTGCTCAAAGCTATTGATTCCATTGTATGGCTTTGCTTTAGGGTAAAAACATGTGATAGATTTCATTTTCTTAACTTCCCTGGTTTCAAACAGAAGGTCTGTGTGAAATAATGCGAATGACTCTTCACTCAGGATTTACTAACTTAGAACATCATTCCTCATATAGCTTTGTTAATAGTATTAACCATGTTGGATGTTGTTATTCAGTTCTAAAAACAGGTAGGATTAATGCCTTTAATTTGTGGCTAAAGATACGGGCATAGTCATGGCTCCACTAAAACATTATTGTTTAAAACTTAAAACTAAATGTTATTTATGGTTCTTCTTAAATATTCTGTCATATATATAATTGAAATTGTGACATTCTCATTTCTTTGAAAAGTTTATTCCACTGAACTCATAGCATACGGTTACTTAAGAAAATATGTGTAATATGTACAGTGTTTTCTGTTAGAAATGCAGTTTGAAGTGTGTTGTGGAATTTTATCAGTTCATTTCTGAATTCAAGTAGATTGAGGCAATGTCCTTCAGTTTTCCTAACCATTGCGTTGTTGAACCATGACAATGACTAAAATGTGTATTTCCACATATATCGCGCAAAGGAAAAGCTACGTTGCATGTAGAAGGCTTTTTATATTGCTTCTATGAGCAATTAAACTGAAGTATTTTTAGAGTCTGGGAATATATGAAGTAGTTTTATTCACTTATATCTAAATCTGAGCCTGGACTTAGGACAGGAAGTATAATTCTCTTTCTTCTTGGGAGCTTCTTTCTAATTAATATAAAGTAGAACTCAAACAGAAGTCATCCATTAGATCCCAAATAGTTTTCCAAAGTTAAATTCCAGTTCAGACAGCACCAATCGCTGGATTAATATTATTACTCCAAAATTACTCCTGCAAAGCTGTGTGCCTGTTGTGCCAGGGAATTCAGTGCTTCAATAAATACACATACAAAAGAACTAACATATTAAATCATGCGTGTAACAGAAATGCAACCAGCATGAAGTACATTTTATCTTTAAGTTACAGGAAGGGGAGGAGTAGATTTTAAGGTATGTCACCAATTCTTATTGCCTATGAGTACAAGCAGTGGCCAATCACAGTGTGTTGTCACATAATCAAGGTTAGGGGCTCACTTTGCGTATAGGACAGCAGTGTTTCCTAGTAATTTATAAAGATTCAATGTAATGACTTAATTTTTTGAATTTATTTATTGTTATTATGGTAAATTGATTGCGTTTTTTTTTCCCTCAATGAAATGTGTTATTTTGATAAATCTTATGCAGCTGAGCATACTGACTGATTATCGTAAGAAGAAAAAATGGCTTCCCATTAACAAAACAATGTTTTCAGCATTATGCTTGCAAGATGAAAATAAACATGACAAAGTGTCCTATTTTAGGAATAAAAATATGAATGAAATTTCTTAAGTTTCCATTGTCTCAAGGGTCTCTCACTTCAGGTAGACTCCTGGGTCACTGATTTAAATCAGTTTCCATATTGCAACACATATAGTAAATCACCAGGACTGTTACTTCATTTCCTTACATGCAGTGTTCTCTCCTTAAAATTCCTTCCTTCATTACTTTCCAGATGAGGCTTAAAGTTTTCTCCAAGGTTCCCTTTAAAAATAACCTCAGTTTTAAAACTTTGCTTTATTGATTCACTGTACTGTTTGTCTGGGGGCGGGGTGGGGGAGCGTGGCGCAAATACATCTGGCCTATTTGTTCTTTTTAAAGGAAACATATAATATTCAATTTTTATTGCTCTTGGTTCCATCACAGGACAAGATTTGAGATGGACCATCTAGCAGTGAGTGGTATAGAAACCATATGGGTATGGGAGAGTTACAGGCCAGGAGACAATTGGGAATACTTGTTTACCTGTAAAAGAGAGTTTGCCTGATAAGTTATCTTATGTTGTGCTCTAAGGTGTCCCACCAAAAAGAAAAATAAAGGGAAAGAGGACAAAAGAGAGAAATCCTGCATCCATAAATGGCTGCAATAGCAAGTACTAGGCCAGGCTGAAGCCAGGAGTCAGGAACTCCATGAGGGTCTCCTGCAGGGTTGGTGGTGGCCCAGTCACTCACAACACCTTGACCATCAACTTGTAGTTCCCAGGCACATTCATGGGAAGCTGGATCTGAAACAGAATAGCCTGATCTCTTTTTCTCCCCCTGCCAGTTTATATCTTATTTTCATAGCACAGGAATCATGCAGAAAGACAATTTACAAAGTATATCATGACTATTCCAAGGTAACAAACTTTTTTCAAAGGAAATAAATAAATGCAAGGTGAAAACCATGATTTCAAAGAATTCATAGTCGAGTGGAAAAGTTAGGACATTTAAGTATGAAAATAAGTGGCAGCACGTAGAAGTATGTAGCTGATTGATGTATGAAAGTCAGAAACCAATGACATGAGATTGAAGATGATAGAATGTACAATAGATTGAATGGCTTCTTAATGGAGATGGGGAAAGGACAGTTTGCTTGAAGCAATAACTTTTGTTTAACTCAATACATTCTGTTTAGGGTGGGTGAACTCAGGACAGTAAAAGTGTGAAAAGCGAGACTTGGAAGCAAAATATTGGAGAATTTGCAATATATCTTCAAAGGATATAAGTGCCAGAGTGGTAACAAAATTGAAGAATACAAAATCGAAAGTAGACAAGTAGAGAGAGAGAAAAAAAAATAGAAAGCAGTGTTCCTTAAAAAACAATCTTTGAACCATCTGATGATCATCATGTAACCTACTTTTTGGAAAATGCACATTTTTGTGCTCTCCCCAGGATGACTGAATTAAAGTAACTGAAACTATGGCATGAAAAATCTGTATTGGCCATGTTCCCTATAAGTTTTTTTATATATTTTTTTCATTGGTATTAAAAGTAACTGGTATGGGAAATAGCTGTTGATAGCTTTTCCTTTCTGTTTTCAAAACAGAGAAATAACATGAGAAAAATTAAGTTGTAGGATTCTGGACTCTGTCATTGTTCATGCCTGCAATGATGGACATATGACTGAGTATGAAGAACTATATGTTAGTAATGATATAAAGGAACTAGGTGGGGGCAGGGGAGGGAATTGGGGAGAGGATAAGGGAATATGGAACTGTATCATAAAATGATAGCAATAATAATAAAATGTAAAAAAAAATTAAGTTGTCATAGAGGAGAGCTTGGAGAGAGGATGAACAAAAGAATAAGTCACTGTGAAGTTAGTATTGAGTCAGTGAGGTAGGAAAACTGTTGGAAATATGAAAAGAAAAGGCAATAGAAATTGATGATTGGTAATGAAGTGAAAAGCATAGATCAAGGATGATTTTATTTACACTTTCCATTGTAGGACACGTTGGCAGACATCCATTGTAGAAAATTCTCGGCAAGAAGGAATTATTTCCAAAAGATTTTCAAGATTGGAAAATAATTTTTTCATTGTTCCCAGGAACTTTTATAAGCTCAATTATTCAATCTTGTCCTGTTTTCATTCTTCATTGTTTCTTATACCTAATTAGTCCCCTATGAAATATCTTTTTGTTTTCTTAAGATTCATTTATTTTCATTTGAAAGAGTGTTGGTTCACTCCCCCAGTGGTCACAGCAGCCTGACTGAGCTGATTTGAAGCTTAAGCTCGTGGTCTCTCACATGAGTACAGGGTCCCAAGGCTCTGGGCCATCCTCTGCTGCTTTCCCAGGCCAAGCATGGCGCAGGTTGGGAAGTAGAACAACCAGGATGCAAACTAGGGTCCATCTGGGATGCCTGTACCACAGGTAGAGGATTAGCCAGTTGAGCTAGCTGCTCCCACCAGGTAACATCTTCAAAATAATTACAATCAATTTAAAGTCAATCATTTTATTGTGTCACCTTCTGTTTTGAAATTATATTCACTTTTATTTATTTACAGCATACATTTACTTTCAAGATTTTGGTAGAGATTGTTTATGTTTTACTAAAATGCACAAGAACGCTGCATCTCTAGCCATTTCTGTGACTCAGTTTTGTTATGAGCAATCCTTACTAGATGAGCTTTCATAAATGCTAGTTATGCTTTAAGGGACACTGGGAAAGAGACTCTTTCACTATTCAAATCTGTACTAGTGAAAATTTCTTAACCCAAATGCATTAACAGTTACATGTTTGACTTCAAAATTATCATAATGGAACACCAAAGGTTCCTTGTATGCAGATGAGTAAAAATTAATTTTTATTTTTCTTTTGTATTTTTATCTAAAAGACAGAAAAACAGAGGGATACAGATTGAGTGGTCCTCCATTTGCTCTTCTCTCCACAGTTGTCTGCAGTAAACAGAGCTGGGACAGGCCAGTACTGAACTGCCTTTGAGTCTGACACTCGGGTGCAGGGACCTAAGTACAGCTGCCCCCAATATGTGCGTTTTCAGGAAATTGTTTTAGAAGTTGAGTGTACCTTGATCCTGAATCATTCATTCTGGTGTACCATGAAGGCATTTCTGGAAGCAAAATATTCATTGTCCAAACACCTATCCCAATATTATAACTTATTTAATGTTTGTGTCTTTGGAATTAGATAGGCATCCGTTATAATATATCCACCCCTATTTTTTGGTAAATTATCTTAAGTTTTAGGATTTTCAACTTTCTGATAATTTGACTTAGTTCAGTTTAATTTCCATTTTTACTACAAGTGTTCAAAATGTTTAATTATATTTAGTTAATAATTTTTTGTTTAAACAAAAATAAGCCCAAGTTTGTTAAAGAATTAAAGATATTGCTTTGATTTAATCATATGTTGCAAAAACTACAAATATCTGTTTGATAGGTATTAACTAAATACTTTCCAAGAACTAAATTTATCCTGTTTATTGTACTACATAGTTAACTATAGTTAAATTAGTTTGCCTATTGCTCCTAGAATTTCTGCAAAACTAATTATTTAAAGTGATGAGTCCTAGAAGAGTAGTAAATTAAACAAAGTTACACACTGAAGACGTAAATTATGTTTGCACAGGCACCTTTTTCTTCAGTTATTATTTCATGGCTCAGTCTTTAGAAGTGAGTGACATGTCCTTGGGGAAGTATCTTTTTACATTTAAGCAATCAAGCAAGCACAATTTCATTGTAAATTAGGGGGTGACATTTTTCACTGACAAGCATAAGCCAGGGCTTATTGCTACTGCAAAAGATTCCCACAGTGTGCTTCCAGAATATTCAGATATCCGAGACTTAAAGGGCCTAGGATCAGCCAAATTTGTTTCATCTTTTGCCTCTGTATACTTTACCATTTAAAACATTCACTCTACTGTTGTAGTGTAACAACATTCTATAAATGGTAATTACTTATAATTAGGAAGTTTCTGTAATTGTACAAAACCAAGAAAACGCCATGTCACAGCTTTGCACTTTAAAAAATATACTCACGATTTTCTTATTTTTTTAATGTGACTGTATACACATGCACTTTTGACCATGTGTGCTTAAGATCTTGAGGTTTTTCTTCCCATTTTGTTTTGTATTTAGAATGACTTTATGGAATTAGGTATTTAAAGAAAAACATTATAAACATCATTTTAAATATTCAATCATATGGGTACACTGTAATTTGTTTCCCTCTTCCTGATTTACTGCAAATCTAGTGTACTGTACATGTGGCATTGAAAACAGTATGCGCTTTAATCTTGGAGCTTTAGTGTCCATGACTGCACTACACTAATAAGGAGAGATGTTAGCTGCTGAGGCCGTCACGCTGGGCCCAGAAAGCATACTTTTTCCTTAGCAGAGAGACCAGGGTATGGCTATTAACATGTCTGGCTCTTATTAGGAATAGTTGACCAGCTACTTGCAACCTCTTTAAGACCTCTTGAGACCTCAGCTTCTTTGAAATCCAGAAGAGATAATGTAGATTTCAGGGGTTTGTTGAAAGATCTTAGAGCAATTTTGTAAATACAGAAACCATTACAGGGAATAATACAGAGAACCATTTTAAAAAGAGTAATGTGCCCTTTGTCCCTTCTGCAAAATATGACAAACTGAATTTCTTTTAACTTCTCAATGTAACTGTCTCCAATTTTTTTAGACATACTTTCTTGAGTCTCAAGAAAGAACATAAAACAAAAAAATTGTTTTCTTATGAAAATAAAACAAAACAAAAAAACAGACAAAAAAAAGTTAGAACGTAGTACGCATGCCTGTAGCTGTCTGTCTATGTTTCGGGACCTGTGTGACCATTCAAGCCTGCGTATGTGAGATGACTAACGACAGTGTTATCTTTCAAAGTATGTAATAAACTGTATTTTTAAGACACAATATTCAAATTTCTTTCTTTTTGATTTTGTTTGCTCTTTGACTTCACCAGATTAATTAATCACTTTTTGAAAATAAAGCATTGTTTGACCTTAAAAATGTACTTTCATTTTATGTCAAACAATTCAGAAGTAATCATCTCCACTATCATTCTGGAAGAGCAAAATTGTTATTCTTAGGCCTTGAGCATCAGCATCAGATTCTCACCTCAAATATTATATGCTGTCAGCTTTCGAAATTGTTTTTTGTAAATTTGTAGTTATGCCACATAACGTACATACTTAATGAGACAATACTTTTAACTTGTTTTCCAATAGCATTTTATTTTTATTGGGAATTCTATTTGCAGTAAATAACAGATATGTTTTCCAGTATGTTTCTTGATATCTTTCATATCATAACATGAAAAAATTTATTTTATAATATGCTAATAGGATGATATTAATCCCCATGTTATTACGGTTCTTTGTTCTTCTGATGATGGTGATGATGGTATTACTAATATTTTCTTCTTCTTACTGAGAGGAATGATTTACTGAGACACATGAAGTAACACAGACAGCAAGTGTTTATTGCTTTATATGAATTTTTCCTTTATTTCATTGTGTATCATTACCATCATACTATGTGTAAGCAGGTTAAGCATAGAGTTGATCACCTGTACAACATCAGAGAATATGCTGGGGAATTCATATTTCCTTCAGTCTTTTGTTCCAAAAATGTAATTGTTTCAATTTATTTTTATTAATATAACAGATATCATGTGTTTCACAAATACAATTTTAAGAGCACAGGATTGTTTTTTATGCCTCGGTTTTCTCTTTCTTTCCCTTTTTCTGTCTTTGTTTCTTGTTGATTTGCTTGCTTTCCATTCTCTGTTTCTTTCTTTGCTTCCTTCCTTCCTTTAGATTTCTTAGAAGATCAATTTATTTATTTACTTTTTTTTTTTGGTAAGGCAAATCAACAGAGAGAAGGACAGACAAATCTTCCATCCACTGGTTTACTCCCCAGTTGGCTGCAATCGTCAGGACTGAGCTAATTTGGAGCCAGGAGTCAGGAACTTCTTTGCTATGTCCCATGTGGAGGCAAGGATCCAAGAAATGGAACCATCTCCTGGTAGTTTTTCAGGAATACTATCAGGGAGCTGAATCAGAAATAGAACAGCTTTAAATAGAACTGGCACCCATGTGGGATGCTGCTGATGCACATGAAGCCATCACGTGGGCCCTTTCTTTAATTTTTGCAAAAACGTATTTTAATTTGCTTTATAACCCTCCAAAGAATTAAATAGGTAGGGAGTAGATGGCCACTGTTCCCAGGAATAAAAACAAGAGCCATAAGTTTAAGTTTTTATTGTTTAAGTTATAACTGCAGCACTTTTCATTGATCCTTAGTGGTCCTTTGTTAACACTTTTTGTTGATAGAGCTACCATCTGTTCACTCAAAATCATTTTAGTTAGTGAAATAACTTTTAGTTATGGAGAAGAAGCTGAGCTAAAGGTCAGCATCATTGTCATGCAAAGTTTCCAAAAAGACCATTTAGATTTCACAGGAATATTACAATACTGGCAGTATCAATGAAAGTGAGAGTATTGGGTGAGACTAATTTGATATTTGATGTTTATGGAGAGAAATTCAGTATACAAAATTATCCCAGTTAGGAAAATTTTTAAGTGCAAACTATACCAAACTTCATTGTTTAAATGGTTCTTTTTTTGACCATATTACCTTCACAGTGGTAGTAAAATTGTCGATGTTGTCATTTTCTTAATTAAAAGACTTAGGTGAGAATCAAGTACTATTTGTTACACTAAACCTGAATGTGAGTTTTTTGGAGCCATTATTTACAAGTTTAGTTATTAACCTTTCAGCAAAACACATACACAGAACGTGTGTTTTCTATATCAGCAATAAAATCGTGCAAAGGCTAATCAAACCAACATTAAGATTAGTTTAGAAAACTATTAAATGAGCATCAGAGGACTCAATCTGTCTTGTTGAGGTGTGGAAAATAAACCATGTATATAATAATAGCTGAATATTATTGTTACAGAGCAAAACCAATGATCTGTCTCATCATAGTAAACTTAATAATTACCTGTTTTATAAATATCAGTAATCATATTCCTGCTTTTCTGATTAATACACTCTTATGCATCACCTCATACTTCCTTTAACTTATACACATAGACATTTTATTGAAAAATTAAAATGATCTTCCTAGTAAAAGCAGATTAAATGCTCTTTTCAGGTGATCCCTTTATTCTTAAACATTAGTTTGTCAATAGATTCATTCATAAAATCTGTAATGGAGCATGGGATGAATTTGTATAAATAGTAATATCAAACATCTTCAGGGTATTTCCAAATGGACTGTAGAATTGTTAAATGGTTTCTGATTCTTATTTGCTTATTTTAGATTTTAGGTCTATCACCTTTAAGAATTACTCTTAGTCATAGCAACTTGTAATTATTTGTTTTTATATTTTAATGCTTAACATCTATTCTTTAGTTAATTTGTGAGAGTAAAAATAAAGCTAGAGTAATTCATTGTATTGCTTTATTGGTTACAGTACTCAAAGAATCAATTTGTCAGTAAAATACGTGAAAAAAAATCTCAAATATACAACAGCATTAGAAAAATGTGTTTCTATTTAATGAAGGATTAACTTCGTTCTCTTAATATCAGCAAATGTTAAATCTGGCATTGCAACAATTCCAAAATTCTTACTTCCTTTGCTGAAATTGATGACCTAGAAGTTCTCTTTTTATCTTTCTTTAACAAACATTAAGAATGTTTCTCGCATTTGCTCATCTCATATGCCACTTCAGGAGCTTACTGGCTCAGTGGATTAAAGCACTGGTGAAATGCAAGATTTCCTTGCATAAATACATGGGGAAAAATATAAGAAGAAAATGAAGCACAGGGTCCCTGAGCACATAGAAAAAAGTTACGGTTTCTGAACTGAAACTGAAATTAATGTCACCCGGCTTGTGATTTCCTTAACCCTGTGGTTCTGCTGTCAGTGATAACATCGTGTAATCCCAACATCAGTTACGCCAGCAGAGAATATCAAGGACAGTCCTGCTTTAGTTCTCAAAATAATCAGTTCTCATCTTTAAAATTTTGCACTGTGATAGGAATTAAAAATCATTCTTTTCGCCAAATGTGAAAAATGGGATGTAGATTGTCATAGTAGAAAGCGGTCCCCTGTACATTTGTTCATTCTGCAAAAATCAGCACCAACTCAGCTCAAGCAGGCCAAACACCAACGTAGGCAATCAGTTATCCTGGGCACCACCTGCACCTGTCAGGCACACGTTATCAGAAAGTCAGAAACGGGAAAAGAGTCAGGAGTCAGGCTCCTTGGGATGTAAGAACCCAAATGGCGTCTGAAGCATTGTGTCAAGTTCCCACCTTTGGTACTGATTTTTATGTTAGCTATTACTGGATTTATTAGTTATGTTAACAGTTTGGTGTTAGCAAAATGAATAACTTGGAGTTTTCAAATGACACAGACCTAGGTGACAATTCCAGCATCAGATGATAATGTCTGATAGTGTTGTATCAGTGACCATTTCCACAGTTAAATATAAGTTTTATCAACCGGTAAATTTGTGTATTTTTGTTAAGCTGATGGATGATGAAGATTTAATTCAGTAGCACAAAGAACATTCCAGCTTACTTGAACAAAATTTATTGAGTGGAATAATAAAATAAATTAATATTTTATGTATGTTTAACTTTCCAGAGATACTGAGATGGCAAAAATTAATGAACTAATAAAATTAAAAACAAACTCATGGAAATGTATCCCAACATAGTGTTCCTCAGTATTAAAATAGCATTTTATAAGATGAGCTTAAGGGCCTGGCATGCTAGCATAGTGGCTAAAGTCCTATCCTTGCATACGCTAAGAACCCGTAAGGGTGCTGGTTCATTATGGCCTAGGAAAGCAGTAGAGGATGGCCCAAAGCCCTGGGACCCTGCACCAAGTGGGAGACTAGAAGAAGCGCCTGGCTCCTGGCTTCAGATTGGCTTCTGATAACGTACTGATTATCTCAGGCCTGGACATTGCAGTCATTTGAGGACTGAATCACTGGGGGAAGATCTTCCTCTCTGTCTTTTCTTTTCTCTATAAATATCTGACTTTCCAATAAAAATAATAAATATTTAACAAAAAAGGACTTAACTGAGTTATTGTAATAATTAAGATATGATATAATTGGAATTTTTGCTCATAGGTTAAAACAGGATAGCTGTTCTATTGTGCACTGAACTGGTACTTATAAAGAACTTCTAAAACTACTTAATTGCGTAGCTTAAGATTTAAAGGTAACATATAACGTGTCAATTAGATTCTTATTTTTTTAAGATTTATTTTATTTTCATTGGAAAGATAGATATACACAGAGGAGGAGAGATGGAGAGGAAGCTCATCTCTGCATTGATTTTTCTCCCCAAGTGACCACAACAGCCAGAGCTGAGACGAGCCGAAGCCAGAAGCTGGGAGCTTCTTCAGGGTCTCCCATGTGGGTACAGGGCCCCAAAGCTTTGGGCCGTCCTCTACTGCTTTCTCAGGCCACAAGCAGGGAGCAGGATGGGAAGCAGGGCTGCCGGGATTAGAACCGGCGCCCATATGGAATCCTGGTGCGTGTAAGATGAGGACTTAAGCTGCTAGGCTACCGTGCCAGGCCCTAGATTCTTATTTTAGGTACTAACCAGAATATTCACTAGCCTACTTCATTATTATAGCACTAAAAACATTGATGGGGAAATGTGTAGAAGATGGCATATGTAGTTTTATATTATCACTGTTGAATCATAAAATAACAAAATTTGTTACCAGGTGAGTAGCTTTTGCGAGTGGAAAGAAATTAATAACTGCTCTGAATTCTGTTTTTGACTATTTATACAGTATTAAAATGATTTCTTACTGATAGAAATAAAAAAGTTATGCAATATGATGTGAGTCTTTCACACAGTTAACAGTCTTAGATAACTTTGCATTTCATATTTATTTCAAAGTCAAAAAGTTTTATTGGAATTTGAAGACATTGGTTCACTAGGCCAGTTTAGTCCATAGAAATGTCTTTAAAATAAATACATACATTTTTAAAAATTAAAGAAAATCATATTTTGAGAAATCATGCATGTGGCTGAGCTTATTTCATTTTTACAAGTTGGGTCAATATTGAAATAGTAAAATAATTTCACATGTTAGTAGAATAAGAAAATTAATGTGGTTTTGTTGTATGTGGAGCATAATAACAGAACAAAAACATGATAAAACAAAAAATAAAAAGCATATTGCTTCATGTGATCATGAACAAAGGGTGTATAAAATAAATAAATCCCAAATGTTAATCTCACACATATAGATTACATTTTGTACACTATTTATTATAAAATTAGGTAAAGCATATGATATTTGTATTTGGGTGGACTGGCCTATTTCATTAAGCATAATGGTTCTTAATTGCATGCATTTAATTACAGAAGGGAAGATTTCATTCCTTTTTGTAGCTGAATGTTATTCCATATTGTATATATACCACATTTTCATTATTCAGTCATCTAATGATGGGCATTTGGGTTGATTCTATTTCTTAGCTATTGTAAATTGAGCTGCTATAAACATGCAGTTACGGGTAACTCTCCCATATGCCACTTTCATTCTGCTTGGATAAATTCCCAGGAATGGGTAGCTGGGTGATATGGTAAATCTATTTTCACATGCTTGAGGCATCCTCATACCCGTCGCCCATAATAATTGCACAAGCTTACACTTTCATCAGCACTGGATTAGAATACCTTTTTTCCCACATCCTCAATTGCATGCATTGTTTTCTGATTTCTGTGTGGTAGGCATTCCAACTGTGGTGAGGTGAAACCTCATCGTGGTTTTGTTTGCCTTTCCTCTGATGGCTAGTAAGTCTAGCATTTTTCCATATGGCTATTGGCCATTTGAATTTCATTACTTCAGAGATGCTTGTTTATGTTCTTTGCTCATTTTTAAACCATATTGTTTGTTTTGTTGAGTTCTTTGAGTTCCTTAGGGATACTGGGTATTAATACTCTATCAGTTGCATAATCTGCAAATATTTTCTCCCATTCTGTTGGCTGCCTCTTTATTGTGTTAGTTGATTTGTGGTGCAGAAACTTTTGTGGCTTGTGAGTTTTTTTAAACTCATTTTTCCATCCAGATCTAAAGTCCCTTGTGTTACAAATAGAGAACAAGAATTAAGAACACATGTGCAATCTTATAACCAAAAGTTAGCAAGCAAATAAAAAATAATTTCATCATACTGAACTCTCACTGCACAGCATTCTATATGTATTGTGTTTCATCAATTTCAGTTGAAATGTTTTGAATTATTTAAATAGAATGAATCTCCATTCCTCATTTCCTACAAGTTTTATAGTTACGTTCCAAGTTTACCTTAGCACCTCATACCTCAGAACACTTGCAAGCTAGTTCAGCTCACTTAACCAAAATAACTTTTTTTTTTTTTTGCAAAATTTATTTATTTGTAACGCAGAATATGGGATAGAGGGAGAGACAAAGAGAGAAAATTTGCCACCCACATGGCCATGATGATAGGAGATGGGCACATCCAAAGCCAGAGGACAAGAGCTTCTTTCAGGTCTCCCACATGATATGAAGAAGCCCAAGCACCTATGGACATCCTCTGCTGCATTCCCAGGTGCATTAGCAGGAAGTTGGATCAGAAGTGGAGCAAGTGGAATCAAACCAGAACGCATATGTGATCCCGGTGCCACAGGTCGTGGCTTTACCTGCTAAACCGCAGCGTTGGCCCCCAACCAAAGAATGGTTTGAATTCTAAATCTTAAATTTAATTATGCAAGTTATCTATGGAACAAATGATATTTTAAAATCTTCAGTATCCATAGAGTCAAACAGATAAACACATAATTGAATATAGCAATTGTAACATATTTCTGTTCTTTGAAGGCAAGCATTAATAAAATTATTCTTCCACAGAGTATACCACAGTTACTTCTCTATGTAGTCTATGTAAAGACTTTGTAAATTTACAGTGAATAACTTAACCACATTCATTAAAATTTAAGGAATGAGCCCATGTGACATTGTTAGGAAAACAAGAGTTACCTGACAACTTAGACAATCACCAGTTGTTAGAGTTCACCAGTGAGAGCATCTGCATCTGCTTATCCCATAGACACTGCCTTGTTCTCCAGAAATTTCTGAAGTAAAATGGCATGGTGGCTGGAGTGTAGCACATAAGTTCTTGGAAAGTGAATGTTTCTGTAAGATAGCCATTGGCTGTGACTGACAGGTAGAGCTGTAACTTTGCACATGTGCTGCGAGGGCTGAGTTTGTACAGGCACTACAGCAATCATATCCAAAATTGGTATGCACTACTAGGCAGTGTCAATAAAGTGCAAAAGGAAGCTAAATAAATCAACTACCGCATTGCATTAATTTATTAAGAACCTTGCATTTCATGTTAAATTTTATTTATTTGTTTGTTTGTTTATTGCTATTAAAATGGCCTGTTTTGTAATCTATAGTACATGAACAGATTGGCTTTTACATGGAAACTCTTGCAGTTACCTGATCGTATGAATAATTTTGAATAACAGAATTATCGGAAAGGATGTATAGCATAGGAATTCTCTTTTTAAAAAATGCTACATGTAGAATTGTTTGTTGCTTTCATTACAGTGACAATATGTGTCTGGTAGTAAGATAGAAAATGGGATTATTTTGAGTGAGTTCTGATGAGTGGTGGCTGACTGGGGTGCAGGTCAAAGCCCTGGCACTGCAGGGAAGCGTGTATGAACTGTCATTAGCTGCACTTCCCTGCTGGCACTTTTCTCTGTGGACCCTGCACACTTCCCCTCTGGATTTTAGCTCCTCCAGTTCAAGGAGAGAGAGAAATAAGAGGAAAAACAGAAGTGTAGCCGCAGGGTATGGTCCACACATTGGAGTTAACTAGTTTCTCTGACCCTTCCCAGGGTAGGACAAACCCTGTTACTGAGTTCTTACTAAGATGAGTCAAGTTGTTCACCCAATTATTTCATCAGCACAGACATATTGTATACGAGTAATGCACCTGTTGAATCACTAGCTGATATTGACTGTTTTAAGTTAGGACCATGGAAATCTAGAATAAAATGCTAAAACAAGTATCATTGAAAAACAGCTGCTAGTCAGTTGTACATTCCTATCAGATCGTCATTGAAATGCGTCAGAAAAGTTTACTTAAGTAATGCACTGGAATATTGATTTGTATCTACTTTTTGAAAAAATGATAGTAACTTATTTCCTCTTTAATCTGATTACAAATTATGTACACATATAGGATTGTCTGAAGATTTTGTTTATTCTTATTGGAAAGTAAAATTTACAAATTACAGCCATAGTAGCAGGAGCTGAACCGAACAGAAGCCACATTGCTTTTTCTAGGTCAAACAAGTGGGTGCAGTCTCCCCGGGCACTGGGCCATCTTCTGCTCTCCTGTGCCACAAGCAGGGAGCTGGGTGCAGCTGGTATGCACAAACACCCATATGGGATCCCGGTGCACACAAGATGAGAATTTACTCTCTAGGCTATGTGTCAGATTCTATAAGAATATTTGAAAAAGATTTTTCTTGGACGGCTGAAAAGCACCACGTTTTTCTTTTAAAATGATTTGTGGTATATTTAATGTAATTTGAATGATAAAATATATCCTTTGTGATGCAATTAACATTTATTCAGATATATTGCATTTTGTTCAAGGGATGTTACTTGTAAGCATTGATGACGCTTATATTCCTTTGTGGAAGAAGCATTGTCCGGAAAGTGTTTACCTTTAGTATTGAAGCAAAAGTACTACAGGAACTAAAAAATCATGTCTTTAACTTTTATGCATACAGTCAAGAAAAGTATATTTTTAGTTTATGAATTTTTTGTTACTTCATAAGGAGTTAATATTCAGCTATTTTTACTGTAGTGTAAGAATGAAATGAATAAGAGTGAAATGATAATGACTTAAACTGGAGTTGTTTCAATTCAAAGTGCATTTTTGTCTATTAAATTGAGTAAAATCAATTACAAAGCCCTTATGACTAAAGAAATAGCAATGAGTTAATATTGTTATATCAAAAGCATTATTACCTATATTCTGATTTTTTGGGAGATTGAGTACCCTTGTAGGAATGACATTCTGGGGACCCAGCGTAGTAACCTAGTGGCTAGAGTCATCACCTTATACGTGCTGGAATCCCATATAATTCCACCAGTTCTAAACTCAGTAGCCCCACTTCCCATCCAGCTCTGTGCTTGCAGCCTGGGAAAGCAATTGAGGACAGCCTAAGTTCTTATGACCTTGCACTCTTGTGGGAGACCCAGAAGAAGCTCCTGGCTCCTGGCTTCAGATTGGCTCAGCTCCAGCTGTTGTGACTGCTTGGGGAGTGGACTATCAGATGGAAAATCTTCATAGCTGTCCTTCTTCCTCTCTGTATATCAGACTTTCCAATAAAAATAAAATACATATTTATTTGTTTCAATCAAAAAGAATGGCATTTTGATTGAAGTTATTTCCATTGTTATTTTTAAGTATAAGTATTGCCATGCATTTTTATTTTAAAGATTTTATCTGTTTTATTGCAAAGACAGGTCAGATTAATGGAGAGACAGAAAAATCCCTCTATCTGATGATTTACACCCCAAGTGGCCAGAGTTGTCTGAGCTAAGCCTATTCATAGCTAGGAGCTAGGAAACCTCTTCCAGTCTCCCACACAGGTGCAGGATCCCAAGGCTCTGGTCTGGCCTCTACCTCCCATAAACTGGGATACTGGTGCTTGAAGGGGGAGGATTAGCCAATTGTGCCTTTGTCCTGGGCCCTCCATTGCTTTTTATAAGTTTGATTTAAGAGATAGAAAACAGACCAAAAGACTTCCCAGTTGCTGAATCACACACAAATGCCCATAACTTGCTGTTATGCACCAGGTCTAAGCCATGAGACCAGAAATCAGTCTGGGTCTTCTAATTGAGTGTCATGGAATCAGGTACTGGAACTGGAATTGGGAGTGTAGCCAAGACTCAAACTCCGAAAGTGATGCAACTCACTGACAAATCTATTGCTAGGCCAAATGTTTGTTCCTTGGCACAATTTTTTTTTCTATGAGTAATCCCTAATAAAAAATATTTTCTTTTTATTGTCCAGGCAATACAGCGAAAGTGTACATTGAGATTCAGGATGAAAATGATCATCCTCCAGTGTTTCAGAAAAGATTCTACATTGGCGGTGTATCTGAGGATGCAAGGATGTTTGCTTCTGTGCTCAGAGTGAAGGTAGGAGGAGCTGTATTTAGATACTGAGTTAAAGTAAAAGGGAAGAGTCCAAGATTTGTAGATGAACATAGCAGTGCTGTTTACATTTGCTGTGTAGTTATACTTGTTATTTTAAATGCCTGAAATAGATGTGGAATTTAATTACTCAAATTAAGTGTAGGTTAATTATGAGGTAAGTATGAAGCAGCTTTTATATTACTTTTATGAAAATGAGATCAAATTACTTATATTTTATACCGAATAAATGTTGCTATAGTTTCTGTGTGATTTGGCTAATCAACTTACTCATGTTTTCAAGATCTGAAGAGTTAACCCAGGTATTAGTTCTGAAGGGAGGGCCTGTGGGAAGAGAAGGAAGTAGGAGAGAATGGAAATCCACCTAAAAGTAGTGAGAAGTTAGTATCATGAGGGAACAGATATTAGGAAATTGCAAGATCTTGAATCATGTAAATGACTCAATTTATGAAAGAGTAAATGATAAACTTTGAAAATTCTGCTATGGCTACTTGACTCTAATTTGCATGGCCATATATGCAAAGGGAATATACAGGGATACTTCAAAAGCTCATAGAAAATGGAATTAAAATGAAATCTTGTTTTGGTCCAAAAATTTCTCGAAGCTCATACACAATAAAAGATCTTCAAATACTTTATGGCAGATGTGTATTGTGAATGAATTATTGCATGGATTTCCATAATTATTTCACCAAAATACAGTTATCTTTAAATTCCACCTTTTTGTAATGAACTCTCTGCAGTACCCTCATATTGTGATGGAGAAAAAGAAAGCAATAAACCAATAAACCCAGCTGTTAGCATATGCAATTAATAAGATCTATTATTTAGGATGTATGTGTATGGCTACTCCAAGAATATGTGGTAGGTGATTTTCTCAGTCTGTATTACTTAACAATATATGTATTTGTGTTACTATAAAAATAGGCATGCTTAGGTTATAGTCTTTGGAGACTGCAAGTCCGAGATTATGTAACTATCTTTATGTGGCCTCTGGCAAGTGCTGTGTAACTGTGTGGATGTGATTGAGTGTGAGAGAGCAAAAAACAAGCAAAGAAGCTGAAAGTGCTTCAGAATACTTCATTCTAATGAGAAGTCATCTGGGCTCAGGAGGAGTCCTGAACCACTCCAAAAATAAGCCGTTAACCTGAGATGCCTTGAACCCCTTTCAAGGTGCTGTCACCACGGCTAAATTCCTACCCATAAAGATCCAACATATTATTACAAAAGCACACCAACCAGAGCAGAGGTATTGTCTTGTGGCATGAACTTTAGGAAAATTGGAATCAGTGGCAAAGGATGCAAAACATTGCTGTATAGTCAGCAATTGAAAGATAGAAGAATGTTACCATCTACCTCTCAGTTCTAGTTTTGCAAAATATGTAACTCATGAGAGCTACAGAAACAAGTATCTTTTCTAAATAAAGGGCCAGGGATGTGGAAGGATTAACGATTAGATGTAAATTAATCAGGAAGCTTGAGTTGGTGATTTTGTTAATGATAGACGATGAATCCGATGAGACCCTGTGGAAGTTTGGTGGTAGGGGTTCAACTGAAAAAGAAAGACGTTGTAATATGGTGTTTACAATCCTATATGAGGAGATGTAGGGTTGTAAGCTAGACTGCTGAGAATGTACAGAATTCTCGGGATGAAAAAGGCAGATGTAGGATTGATTATTTCTGCAGAACTTTGAGGCAACAGTCCAGCAGGATACAAGGCTGAAAGATAGGCACGGAAAGAATCAATTAGAAATCGGAAGAATCAGGAATGAATGAATGACACAAGATAAGCAGTGGTGATCAGGGTTGAGTCTTGGCACATACATGAGCCAGACACAAGAGCCCAGAGCAACTCCCTGAGTCCATTTTTAATCTATGTGCATAAATCAAACATGACATAAATCGGACGGGCTGAGATTCCTAGCAGGTTACAATAACGGTAATTAGTGAACACGTTCACCGGTAGTTGTTTTAGTTGCTTGCTCCTAGGTGCCAGGAAGTCTGGTGCTAAGTGAAAAACCCCTCATGAACACAGGCCTGTGATTCCCCTATCACCAAGGTAACCAGACCTCGATGCCAGCATTGCAAAATCTATCGCTGTCCATGACAGAGGCCTTATCAGAGGGAGGCATGCCTTCGCTCTAATCTTATTCTCATGAATAACCATGAGGGGAGCTAAGGACTTCGTCTCCATCAATGAGCTGAAGTCACCTACCTGACAGACTGGGGACTCCTCTGAAATCAGGCAAAGGTTCTGCCTGCTCACCCATACTTATAGGGCTCTTTAGCTTTAGGCCTAGCTTGGTTCAGGCTGCATCAAGCACAAAATACCACAAGGAATGATGAATGATACTCAGACACATGTAACATCTATCAAGGGTAATGGAACACTTTTTAAAATTAATTAATTAGGTTTTTTTTAGGAATGCTCTCTTTATTAACTTAATCTTCTGAGTCAGAGCTAAATACCAGTCGTGAGATCAGACTGACTCAGAGATCTCGTCTGTACCTCGCCATAAGGCAAGCTCACGAGGGGGAGCGAATAGTAATTATTCCTCCAAAATAAGAAGTCGGAATAAAAATTAACTTAGAAAACTTTCCATTGAACTCAATATTTACTTAATCAACTGTTATGAAAATGCTCAATCCCATGTGCATCAAAAACAAAGCTAATGAATATTAAGCATAAAGGATATGTATGAAATGTTGTGATATTTAGGCCAATACTTTCCTAAAACGGAAAGAAAAATCTTGAAGTGTCCAAAAATTAAGTTCTGAGAAACAGACTCTAGGAGAATGCTAGAGAAATATAATTTTCAAGTAATATCAGTATTGAATTAACCAGAAATCTGTTTTTTTTAAAAAAAGAATATTGAAGAAATAAACAGAAAATCTGCCCTGGAATGTTTAGTTTTCATTCTTGTCAAACTGTATAAATAGCATATCATGAGTCTTAGTGAGGTTACCTTAGAGTAGGTAATAAATATCTTAGTGAAAAAAACTCTAAGTTTCATGTTAAATAAAGTAATAATAATTGAAAAGGCAGAAATGTGCCAAAAACTAAAGTATGAATGGATACATCTAGACAGAAGAAAAAAGGTAAAAAGGTATTTCTAGATTATGTGATAGAATTGCCTACAAAAATGGAAGCTGCAGCAATTTTTTCTTTGCTATTAAATGAACCACAGCATGACACATAATCTTTTTTGCCACCTCCTGGGCATATTAATTGTATGTTGTGTTAGTAATCATCACGAAAATTAGGAGCAATTAATGAGAAAAGGACATGCCCTCAGTAAAAGTGTGTCTCACCTCCATTTATATGGGGCTTATTAGACTAAACACAAATAAAACTTTGACTTGCAAAAAGTCAGCTAGTGGGGCAACACCACTGCTCACAATGTAAGTAACTCCATTTCCTGCCTGTACTTGTAGTATTCTGTTTAAGCTTTAAAGAGATACAGTGATGAATATACTTAGAATGAGTTAGTTCCTACTGGACTTCAATAGAATATTTACAACAGAAAAAAATTAGAACAGGTAGATTTTAATTTCTATTGAAATTTGTCAGTTCAATGTAGGTGTCCTTTCTCTCTGAAATAAGATCGTAATCAATCAGTAGACAGTCACCCAGGCCTGTCAGTACAGCGTTTACGGACAGACCCTGCATGATGGTTTTTCGGGGGGGAAATGTATGTTCCTCTCACAAGATTTGTGGTTTGGGATCATTTCCTGAATATCAGATGAATAACAACACCCGAAGAATGATTTTTGTTCTGTTTACATGCCACAGTTCAGATGGTAATGTGATATCCCATTGAAGTGAGAGCAGTATAGGATATTAGGTAAACTTGAAAAATTATTTTTTCCCAAATCGTCCTAAAATACAATCTTTGTTTCTTACTCCCCATTCAGTATTGACCTTATCTTGAATTGAATCATCCCAATCATGTTCAGTTTTAGCCTTTGAATGTTTGCCAGACAAACTATTTTATAGTATAGATGGGTAGAAAAAGGCAATTAGACCAAACATAGGTTGGTCAATATTTTTTGACCATATTATAAACAAATAATTAAAATGGTGAAAAGTAACAATCTTGCTAAATCTGTTAGCTAGAAATGACTTCTCAAATCTTTGTAATTCAGGTTTGTCTGAGGGCAATTTTACAACTTATGAATGCATATTCATACAGTTTGAAATACTTTTGCCAATTTTGCAATGTGTATTTCTAGGAAGCTCTTACTAGTAGATGATCTACTGAGTACGGATCTTCTGTATGCTAGACCAAGTTCTTCCTTATGATCCACTGAAACACAAGTATTTACAAGTACAAAAACACTTAAGACATAAGAAAAAGATAATTATTTCAAATAACTATACTTGATTATCGCATGTATATATTTTATTCAATTCTAGTTCTATAGTGTGATGTCTAAAACAAGTTGAAAACCTTCCCAATGATTGGTTAACAACTAAAAATAGTAGGTGACAAATTCAGAAATGGTATGTTCTAGTTTGCAGAGAGGATAAACGCACACATGTACATGTGTATGTACATGTATAGGTGTCTATATATTATAATTACTAAAATACCCAACATTGGTTACTAACTGGGAGTAGGTATTGTGTTGCGCAGGTTAAGCTGCTGCTCACAATGCTGGAATCCTACCTCAGAGTACTGGTTCAAGTTCAGGCTGCTCCAGTTCTTGATCAGAGGGTAGATAAAGGACAATGGCCAAGTACTTTGGTCCGTGGCAGCCAGGCAAAGGACAAGGATGGAATTCTTGGCTCCTAGCTTTTTGGTTTTTTTTTTCTTTGCCTGTACCTATTATGGTTAGTTGGGGAGAGGGGGAACAAAAGTGAATAGAAGATACCTCTTTCTCTTTTAATCAGCACATTTTTCTAGGTGTATGTTATTAATGAGTTTTCCACATTACTGAGTTCAGTTGAGTTTTTCTGGCATTTTAAAATAAGAGATAAATAGCTATGCGTTAAATATATTATAAAAGACTTTTCAGGGCTGTCCCTGTGGTGACAACATGACCTAAAGAATGCAATGGCAGAGAACGTTGTAATAATAGTACAATGGAGATTCAAAACAAACAATAGGAATTTTTACAGAAAAGTGCAAAGTCCAAGTCATACTTCGCAATAATAACCTTGAGCATAAATTGATTGAATTTATCAATTAAACAGCATGATTTGGCTGAATGGATTTAAAAAGTAAGAACCCTCTGTAAGCTGTCAGCAAGAAACACAACCTCTCCAACAAAGGTTAGAAATAGATAGTCCATGCAAAAGGAAGTAAAAACCAAGCAACAGTGGTTATCCTAATACTAGACAAAATTGACATTGAGACATGAGCTGTCAAGAAAGAAAAAGAATACCAATGTGTATTGATTAAGGATCAATACAACAGGGTGATATGACTATTGTAAATGAATAGCCACTCAATGCTAGAGGCACCTATTTATTGAAACGTTACATTGCAAAGGGGAGGAGCTCACAGACCCATGTGACCCTCAAATTGCAATGGAGAGAGAAGGAGTACGAGGAAAGATGGATAAAATGAATGCTTCTGTTTTTCTTCCTGTGTGGATGGGGCCAGGGAGCAGCAAGGGAGGTCCATCACTCCTTTGGGGGACAGTCTTTGGTTGTTGCATTAGAGACTCCAGTGAGGGGAATGATGTTCCAAGGGTGTTACTGCAGCTGTGTTGATTGTTCTGAGAGGCTATTGGCGTCCTTGTACCAGAGGTGCAGGATTCTTTCTAAAGCCGCTAAGGTGTCCTTGTCTGCATTTGTGTGTCTACAGACCTAGATGCATGCTGTAAAACCTGACTTGAAGTGTTGTTTGTCCTGCTCTTTTTCCATCCACTGAAGGGGTGCTGGTGTTCCTCTGTTAGCTTAGATGAGCTGCTTTGTTTTTGAGATGCCCCTGGGTGTGTTCTCTGTTGGATGGACATCAACAACTGAGAAGGCCCAGTTCTGCAATATGTGCTCCAGGGTTGGACCACATGTTTGTGATTTCCCTGAGATTTGGGATCTAAGCAGAGCAGTCCAGTTGGAAATCCTGTAATAAAGCTCACTTGGGAGGTCTTCAGACCTGGTTCTCATGTGCGGTAGGTGGTGTAAGACCAGGCTCAGTCTGCTGCCTGCATCAGCCAAAGCAAATACTGGTGGAAAATCTCCAGTTATTTTAAAACAAATCCTATTGCATCTAAAGAGAGACATAGATTTCAAAAAAGTAATAATGAAGAACTTCAAAACTCCACATTCTTCAATGGGCAGATAAATTAGATAAAGTATTAACAAGGAAGCAACAGAGCCTTGGTAACCAACTAGTTAACTTGTACAGAACTTTTTAAAACCCCAGCAATGTGGACCTAAAAAATGCAAAAAAATATATGAAATCATGCCATGTATCTTTTCGGATCTTTTTGGGTAAGACTGGAAATTAACACCAAAAGAACTCTAGAAAACATGGAGGCAGAACAACATACTCCTGAATGAACACTGTGTCATAGAAGACATCAAAAAGAAAAAAGGAAAAAAAAACATTTTAGAAACAAATGAAGATGACAACACAACATATCAAAACTTATGGGTTCTGATAAAAGCAGTGTTAAGAGGAAAGTTTAGAGCAGTTAGCACCTATATCAAAAAGTTGGAAAGGCATCAAACAAATGATCTAACAATGCTTCCCAAAGACCTAGAAAAACTAGAATCCACCAAAACAAACTTTGTAGGAGAGAATAGTTAAAAATATTAATGAGATGAAAAGCTGGTTTTCAGACAAAAAGAAGTTGGTCCACCTAAGGTAAAGGTAGAAGACATAAGTAGGAAAAATAAGCAGTGCAAAAACAGATGTTACAATGGATAGCAAAGGACTAAAATTAATTATCAGAAATTACTACAAGCAACTATAGTGCAATAAATTGAAAAATCTAGAAAAATGTATAGATTTCTAAACTAATTTATCAAAGTCATGCCGGCATAGACTGAAATACTGTTGACTAAGATGGAGAGTAAGTCAGTAATGAAGACCTTCCCAACAACAACAAAACAAAAACCTCAGGAGCAGATGGTGTTATGTTGAGTTCTACAACTCCCTCTATAAGGCAAGTATAATTTTAATCTCAAAGCCAGAGAAAGATAAAGCAAAGAGAACTGAAACTATAGGCTGATATCCTTGAGGAACATAAATGTGAAACTCCTTGACAAAATGCTACTCAATTGATTCCAACAACACATCAGAAATATCCTTCACCCAGACCAAGTGGGATTTATAGCTGGTGTGTAGGGTTAGCTCAACATATAAAATCAATAAATGTGATATATCACATGAGCAAGTCAAAGAGTAGAAACCATATGATGTGGTCAATAGATTCAGAGAGGTCATTTGATAAAATGCAACATATTTTTGATACAACCTTAAGCAAGTATAGAAGAGCAATTCCTCTGTACAATCAAGGCAATATGTGACAAATTAGGTTAGTGCCTACATGTGGTAGAAATATAAATACATGATTGCTTTTTCCCCATGTGATTTAGGAGGTATGGTTGTATGACAATCAGGAAGAACTGTGTTAATCATGTATGAATATTTGAAGTCTATCTGTATTAATTGTTCTGTATGTGCCCCATACGCATATGAAATGATTTGGAGACAACCAAAATCAGTCTTGTTTCCCTCGTTGAAGAAATTTTCATTACTCTATCTTGATATGTGTAAAAAATTCCTAATATATTTGTGCTCCAAAATGACTATTTCACCAGTTTTATTGTTATAGCTGCTGGTGCTTATTTATTCTAAGACATGAAATATAAAATGTTAGAGAATATAAAAAGAAGACTATATGAGCATATGTGCAGGGGTGTGTGTGTGTGTGTGTGTGTGTGTGTGTGTGTGTGTACATATATATACTCTCCACAGAGGACTGGACTCTAAAGCATTAGCAATTTAAAAACAAAATACTCAGCCATCATGTTGAAAAATATATTCTTTATTTTAAAATGTTATGATTTATACAATTTGGGCGCATATAATGAGGTACAGATAGCATCATTCTTTTCTATAAATGCATTTTTCTTCACAGTTGATGTCACTTTGGCAACACTTGGGGTATTTTTTTGGTTATCATTAATTCTGGCATAGTACTTCATATTTTAAATGTTTTTGAAAGTTCTCTATTGTCCAAAGTAAACGCTTTGTAAATTGAATTCTATTTGACATCCTTTTTTTTCTTATGCAAATGCTGCTAAAGTTTTTGTTCTCTCCATAATAAGGCTTTTGTTTGTGTTTCTGGATTTCTTGTTATATAGCCAGTACAAGGCTGTCAGAGAGAATTTGCACAAGATTAAACATTCAGATTTAATTTTCAAATGTCCTGCTCTATCCTTTTCTCGACTTTCTATTAAACTTAATAATTGAAACCTAGACATCACATGCATTTTTCATGCATTAAGCAATTTTAAGGCAATGAAAAATGTTTTACAATTTGAGTTGCACTTTATAATTATATTCATACATGTGAAATCTGTCAATTTATCATATAAAACTCTGGAGAAATATATAAATTCATAAAAATGAAAACTGCACTCTGTTAAGTATCCAAATCTAAATTTGAGTAATGAAATTAATCCTTAAAAATTTATGTTCAAAAGAGGGTAAGACCTGTAAGATAGTCAAGTTTAAGTTTAAAGTTTTTGAAACACACTTCAACAATCACTTGGGAAACCAAGAGACAGGAAAATATACACAATATATAGAAGTAAAGAATATTTGAAATAGAAGATAAATAAAAGATCTTGCTTCACTAATTTTAAGTCTTAAAAATCTTTTTTTTTTATCCTTGAGTCAAATATGTTATATAATTATATATGTTAAAGTTAAATCTTATTATAAGTTTTGGGATAATAATTGCAACTCATGGCCTTACAATTAAAGAATCTTATTTGCATTTCTAAATATTCAAGTAGTTTTCTGAAAATTTCTAAATGGCAACTGTAGTGACTGATAAGTATCTTATCATAGTAATTTTATGAAACTCCCCATAAGTGCATGTGTCTTGTTATAAATACATAATAATGTGACATTTGTAATAAGAGGATGAGAATCATACTTTTCGGAGTGAGAAACTGATTGCTTCCACAAATATTTCCTAATTACAATCTTCATGCAAGGCATAGCCAAGTATGACTTAGAAGACACAAGATGAGTCAGGATACACTTCAGCATCCCGAAATTTTGTAGCCAGTGATAAGAACAGCAAAGATCCGATAGACAATTGCAAAATATAGAGAAGATACATATCAATAATAATAATAATCCTGGTATCAGGTTCTGTGCTTAACACCTGAAAGTTTTGACAGCCACCCTAACCTATTCCCTGCCTTACTTTCTCTTCTACATATGAGAAACAAAACTCTAGATTTAAGTGTTTAAGTTAATCTAAGTACCAAGTGATGGACCACAGCCCACATATGCTAACTCTAATGATACATAAGCAATAGTGTTATTATTTCTACAAGTATTTAAGTCCAATATTAACTCATAAATTCAAAAACATCAATAGGTGCAAATTTAATTTGTCCTATAGTGTGTCCTAATGTGTACACACACACAGAACAATGTTGATGAAAGCAGAACTCTGTAGGTGCACTGAGGAAAGCTTTTAGACTGATAGTCATCAAGGTGAAGTTCAGTTGTCTTAGGCAGCATTACTTACCCTCACATGCATATTCTGTGTGTGTGTGTGTGTGTGTGTGTGTGTGTGTAGGTGTGCACACAGGATCATACAGCCTAGCAGACAAGAAGCATTTCTCTTGAAACAGGCGAAATCGTGTGTACAAAAGAACATAGATTGTTCAGGGAAAAAAAATAAACACATTATGGTCGTGTACAGATCTGAGTATAAATGTTAAATTTTGAGCAAAAGCTGAAACAGCAAACTGAAGTCAGATTACGAGTGTTTCAGGGTTTGTAACACGCATTTTCTTGTAACTGAGAACAATCCGTTATTTTTACTATTGCTTGAGTAAGAAGAAAAGCATGAATAGAGGGAAAGGATGAAGGGTAACCAGGAAAAGCAGAAGAGTGAAGGAAGTGGAATTGTCTTCTTGGACATTCCCCTTACATACTGATAAAAACTTTTGAAACATTGCAGAATGTTTATTGATACCCAAATATTTGTGGAGCACCGAAGGAATGATTAAAAGGTGAAAAACATTTTTTTCTGAATCTATACAAGGTAATAGTTTTTTCAGGCCAAAAAAAAAAAAAAAAACCAGACAGACTGAGGAGTATATTTATATGCAGGCTAGCCAGAAGAGGAGTGTGGCGATGATGGTCAAAAGGTAGCTGAATTTGAGTAGAAATAACTTCATGTAACTAACTTCCACAGAGCAAGGAGTGAAGAATGTCTCATTACATTTTCTTTGAATGGTGAAGTATTTAGGATGTAATAATTACAGTTACTATAAAACTGGTAAAATTTTTAAGAGTTGATAAGCATTTGCTAGAGAATGATAATATTTTCTGATTCAAAAGCATTCCAACTGGTTTCCCCTATTAAACATACCGCTTAAACTTAAATGTATTTCCCTTGGTTATTGTGTCTCGAATAGAATGCAGTTGATTTCTCTGTAAATGAAAACTAAAGCTGATCATTTCATAATCTACCTGATAGCATTATTTAGTAAGTGTAATCAGTCTTTATATGACTATACTATGAAAATTGTGGAAGTTCAGTTAAAAGATGAGTTCATTTTAATGCATTTAATTATAAAATCTGTTTTTTTTTTAATTGGCTGTGAGCTCTCTGAAGACTGTTAGCAAAGATGCAGAAATCAGTGAAGCTATTAGTTTTGATATGAAGTAATATCTATGTTCTAAAATGCCTTAAAATTCAAAAGTGTCAATCATTACATAAGTACAGATTCAGTTATTTTATGACTTTTTGTTCTTTTGCCTTCTATGGAATATTAGATACATTTTTTTATTAAGATTTGGGTTTCACAATAAATTACCACTAATTTCATAAATACATGTTACCCCGTGATTTTTGGCATCATTCTTTAAGTGTAAGCACAAATCTTCAATATAAATCACCCAGTAATAAAACAGTTTCAAACTGTGTAAAACACCTGTGATCAGCATATCTCTGTATCTAGTATTTACACTGCTAGCTCCACGCTTAGCTGTGTTTAGAGTATCTCATATCAGGCTTTTACTTAATCTAAAAATGAATATATAAAAATTAAATATTATTAATACCGATGTTGCACTGTGGTTGCATTTTTGTATTCTTGTGCAAAATCCGACTACAAGTTCTTTTTGAATTTAAAATACTTCTTTGTTTTTCCCAAAGTCTTATATAGTTTACAAATAAATCAATTTATCTGATCTTTTCCTTAATCATATGTTTACACACTGGGCTTTAAAAAGGAAGATTTCTTTGTAGTTTCTGAAAATGCAAGGGGTAGGTCAATTTAGCTATATAAAACCACAGCTCAATTCCTCTTGCAAACATGGCTTGATATTTGACTTTAGTAGGTGGAAATGTGACATTTGAGTATTTTTAGCCCTGTATACTGAAGCTGTTTCACCCTGTCTCAGGAAAAAGTGAACCTTTAGAGCTATTCAATTTAAAAATCAGTCTAATTGAGAAGCTGAAGTTAAAGTTAACATTATTGGACTTTAATGTGTTTGGAAGTTCTTAGGACCTCACTAATTGCTCTGCTAATATTTCTGTATCCATTTTATCCATTGAAGAAACAGGAGGGACCAGTTACTTAGGCTGTTAGAAAATTAATGGTCTCACTTCCCTGTAAGATAGGAGCACTTATTTGGTGATTTTCTTATAATGTTGGGCTCCTGTGTGTATTGAAAATTTTGTATGAGTTTCTAGAATTTGGTAAGTTATTACCTGTTTTGAAGCCTTTATTAAAATATACAATTACAGCAAGTATAATTCTAACATTCATTTTTTAACTTTTATTCACTTTATTTAACTCTAAACAAAACTTGATTTCATTCCCCAAGGGAAACTCATAAACCTCAGTCGATCAGATCTTGCGATATCACATATCCCAGATATTAATGTCATGAACTGTACACTGTTTCTTGAACCTAGAATAAATTTTTGATTATAAAAAAGCTGATATAATCAGTAAAGTGGTGCTGAATCTGTATAAATTTAATTCACTTAGAATTTCCAAGGCAAGTCCATTTTAACTTTCAAGCATTTATTTGATGAGCTTGTTAGAAATCTGTTCTATTATTTTTTAGACAACTGATTCTTACATGTGTCTTCGCTGAGATATGTTTTTTTTTTCCCACAATATGAAGAAAACAATACCTTTGAAGATCCCTTAAAAATCCACTGATCCAGAAGAGAGTGGAACAACATATTCCAGATTCCAAAACCAAAAAACAAAACAAACAACAACAACAACAAAAAACTGTTGGCCTAGTATGTCTTAGAAAATAAAATTCTTCGATAGTTAAAAAAAAAGTTAAAAGAATATACCTCTTCCAAAGCTGCACTACAAAAGATACTTAAAGATGTTCTCTTGACAGAGAAAAGGAATAGCACCCTCCAAAACCAATTGCAAATATAGAGAACATCCCAATGAAATAACAACAGAAGACTAAATCAATGAACAACCCATTGCTAAAATGGCAGGACCAAATTAGCATCCATCCATATTAACCCTGGATGTAAATGGCTTAAACTCGTCAATCAATGCCATAGATTAGTAGACTGGATTTAAAAAGCAACCCCATGTATTTGTTGCCTATAGGAGACACATTTCATCAACAAAGATCAGCGAAAACCCTATCTCATGAATTTTAATTTTTTAAAGTTTCATCTCTTCAAAAGACTTTTTTTATGATTAAATGCTTCACTGACTCACAGATGATACGATATCATCATTTTCTTCAAGAAGATACTTGATTTTCTTTTTCATTTCTTCAGCAACATATTAATTATGCAGTAGCATGTTATTTAACCTCATGGCATTTTTATTTTCTTCTTTTCTTCCTGTTGTTAATTTTGTTTTGTGGCTTTTCACTTATAGCAGTGTATGCTAACTATAATGGAGACTATCATATCCAGATGTGAGGATACAGTGCAGTATGCTTCTCTATTTCCCGGTCAAAGATAGATTTCCAATGAAATTATTAACTATATCTTGACAATAGGATGCTGGACTCTGCCATTGTCCATACTCACAGTGATTGACATATAACTGTTCATGAATAACTATAATTATAACTATAATTATTATAGTATCTATAATAGTAATGTGGGGAACTAAGTGGCAGTGGTGGGAGATGACTTGGGGAAGAGGGGAAGGAAATCTCAGGGCTTATAGAATTGTATCATAAAATGATAATAATAATAATAAAAGAATCCATTGATAAGGGCCCGGCATAGTAGCCTAGTGGCTGAAGTCCTCGCCTTGCAAACACTGGGATCCCGTATGTACACTGGTTCATGTACTGGCAACCCTACTTGCCATCTAGCTCCCTGCTTGTAGCATAGGAAATCAGCTGAGGACAGCCCAAAGCTTTGGGACCCTGCACCCATGTGGGAAAACCAGAGAAAGCTCCTGGCTCCTGATTTCGGTTTGGATCTATTCCGGCCATTGCTGCCACTTTGAGAGTGAATCAGTGGATGGAAGATCTTCCTCTCTGTCTCTCCTTTATGTATATCTGACTTTCCAATAAGTAAGTAAGTAAATAAATAAATAAATCTTTAAAAAAATCCACTGATGAAAATTGCTTTCAGCTGGTTCTTTACCAATCAGCATGCATCAGATCTAACATATAATACTAGTTACATTTTAAAATATCGTACCTCCCCTATTGCAGACCCAGAACCAACATACCCAAGTAAAATCGCTGAAAATAAACGAGTTATTAATTTAAAATGTTAGTTTTAGCTTATACATCCCAATACTTTTCTAACTTAATGTTTAATTCTTTTTTTCAATTAATTTCACTTTATTTGAAAGGTACTATATTATAGACACAAATTAAGTCTTCCATCCATTCCTTCCTTTTTTTTTTAAAGATTTATTTATTTTTATTGCAAAGTCAGATATACGGACAGGAGGAGGAGAGAAAGAGAGGAAGATCTTCCGTCCAATGATTCGCTCCCCAAGTGAGCGCAACGGCCAATGCTATACCGATCCGAAGCCAGGATCCAGGAACTTCTCTTGGGTCTTCCACAGGGGTGCAAGGTCCCAAAGCTTTGGGCTGTCCTCGACTGCTTTCCCAGGCCACAAGCAGGAAGCTGGATGGGAAATGGAGCTGCCAGGATTAGAACAGGCGCCCATATGGGATCCTGACGTGTTCAAGGCGAGGACTTTAGCCACTAGGCCACGCAGCTGGGCCCCATTCATTCCCTTTTAAGGTGGTATAACAGCCACACCAGGGCCTGATTCCAATGACAGAATTATATCTGGGTCTTCTGTGTGGTTGGGAGAGCCCTGAACACATACAGAAGTGATAAACGGCTGGCTCTCAGTATGTGCATTAGCAGGAAGTTGGATCAGAAGAAGAGGAGCTAGCTTGCTAACCAGTTACTCTGGTATGCTTTAGGGGCCTCACAAGGAGTAGCTCAAGCCTTGGAATAAATACCCTGTGTAATGGTATATACTTTATATAATGGCTTGGCCATTGCGTTTAACATTGTCTTACATGAGGATTGTTGAATTAAATATGTTAGTTTCATATATCATAAACAGGTTTAACTTCCTCTCGTTTTATGTTGAATTTCTTTTGTCAAATTTTTTTGTATTTCTCTTGCTTTCACATTTAAATTTTCTTTTTTGCTCATTATATTATTTTACGTGATATGTCTGTGTGTATTTTAGAAGTATATATTCTATTAAATAGAATTATATTACAAGTTTTAAACAGCACACATGATACCTCTAAATATCAATATCTATCTATCTATCTATCTATCTATCTGTCTGTCATCCTGAACATCATTGAATCTTAAAACATTTACCTCAAGACACACCCATTCCAGTTTCTGTAGTATTGTGTTTGGATGTTATAGATTGTCCGTATTTAACCACACACCACAATGTAACTCCTGTGTCAGAGTCCACATTTACACAAATTTACTTCAGATCTGCCACTTTTTCATCACTTTTCTGCTTTCTCCCTAAATCTGAGCTCTTCCAACTAGAATTACTTTCTTTTCAAGTAAGGTATAAGATAGAGAATTTTCCATGCGGCTCTTTCCATGGCAGACTCCTTCTTCAACATCAAAAACTGGTTCTTCTGCCATGATGCTGAAAGATATTTTCATTATAGCCTAGGATTTTAAATCGACAGTTACTTTCCCTTTTTACCTTGAAGATATCTGTTCTCCTTCAACTGCCTTTCAGAGTGGCTCTCGAGAATTTACCTTTCTATAAAATATTTCTGGTATGCTGCAGGACTCCACTTGTGAATGATGGGTTCAATATGGGATAATCTGTAGTTTCTGTCATATGTGGGTTCAAGGTGTAGAAAATATTAAACTGCTGTAAATTTTTTAGACTTATATAATATGTAAGTGCATGCTTTGGTTACTTGTGGAAATTTTAGTTATTTTATTGGAAAGTCAGATTTACAGACAGAAAAAAAGACATAAAGAAAGATCTTCTGTCTGTGGGTTCACTCCCCAAGTGACTATAAGTGCCAGAGCTGAGTCAATTCAAAGCCAGGAGCCAGGAGCTTCATCAGGGCCTTCCATGCCGATGCAGGTTCCCAAAGCTTTGGACCATCCTCAACTACTTTCCCAGAAAGTAAGGCCAGAAGCAAGAAACTAAATGGGAAGTGGGGAAGCCAGAACACAAATTAGTGCTCATATGCGATGCCAGTGTTGTGCAAGGTGAGAATTTAGGCAGTGACCCAGGAATTCAGTCTTGAGAGAATGGTTTCTTATTAAATACAGTCGGTTTTGTATGGCACTTAGAATTTTATTGGAAAATCATAAATGATTAATGTGCATAAAAATTATAATTGCATCGGTAAAAATAAGGTCAAAATAAGGCTGGCATTGTTGCATCATGGGTAAAGCTGCCACCTGAAGCATTGGTCCATGTTCCAGTTGCTCTACTTCTGATCTGGCTACCTGCCAATGGCCTGGGAAAAACAGTGAAAGGTGATCCAAGGCTTTGCTGTCCTTCACATGGTAGACCTGGACAAAGTTCCTGGCTCCTGCTTTTGACCAGGAGCCATTGTCACCATCTTTCTCCTTGTCTCTCTGCCTCTTCCCCTCCTTTTTCATTTCCCATCCCTTCCTCTTTCTCTCTCTTTACTGCTCCCCCCCCCACCATTTTTCTCTGGTTAATTCTGGTTTTCAAGATAAATATATATTTTTAAATGACAACAACAATGATAATAGTAAATGAAACTAACTAACTCACTAGTATCCAATAGCATGGGTCATGTTTCTGTACGTTGGTATAAATGTTTCAGTGCTTTTCTATCTTGTATTATCTAAATGTTTTGTAGTGAGACCAATCCTGAATTAACATGCTGAAAAATTGCCATTAAGAAGCTATAGAGTCAGCTTAACACAACTGTCGTAATCATTTTTATTCCATTCGCTTATGAGCCAAAATTACTTATACCCAGGAACAAATCTCATTAATTAGGCGGCAGGATGATTATGAATGCAACCAGATTAGGATTCTAAATCTCTCTAATTATAGCAGGCATTAATTAATTAAGATATCTATATCTCTGAATTCTGATTTATCTTCCTGTCATTTTAGATATCATGTAAGACTCTTTTGGGCCCACTGCAATAGCCTACTGGCTAAAGTCCTCGCCTTACATGCACCAGAATCCCATATGGGTACCAGTTCTAATCCTAGCATCCCCACTTCCCATTTAGCTCCCTGCTTGTGGCCTGGGAAAGCAACTAAGGACAGCTGAAAGCCTTGGGACCCTGCACTCACATGGGAGACCCAGAAAAGGCTCTTGGCTCCTAACTTTGGACTGGTTCTGCTCCAGCCATTGCAGCCGCTTGGGGAGTGAATAATTGGACGGAAGATCTTCCTCTCTCTGACCTCCTCTCTGTATATCTGACTTTGTAATAAAAATAAATGCATCTTTAAAGAAAGAATCTTTTATATATTTCTTCCTTTTGAGCAGTATGCTAGGTGCAAAGCACACTCAACATGCCTTTTATACCAAGACAATCATTGTATCAGCAACAAGTTCCGTCCTTCCATCAGTTTGGATCAGAACCTAGGTTGAACTCTATAAACACATCAGAACATTTGACTCATTGACCTCATTCCTGCTTATTCAGCTTAACAGTCATTGTCCCTCTCATTCAACTATTTCAATACTGTTTATCAATTTAATATCCAGAAATCTGATATTATGGATCTGTTATGTTGTAAATTACACACAGAAGCACTGGTTGTATAAATGGAAATCAACACTTTAATATTGTCTTTTTCCCCCTGTTTATTTATGATCTCTGTTTCCCCCTTCCCCAGGCTACTGATAGAGATACTGGCAATTATAGCACCATGGCATACAGACTTATCATACCACCAATCAAAGAGGGAAAAGAAGGATTCGTGGTGGAGACCTACACCGGGCTCATCAAAACTGCTATGCTCTTCCACAATATGCGCAGGTCCTACTTCAAGTTTCAAGTCATTGCAACTGACAACTATGGGAAGGGACTGAGCGGCAAAGCAGATGTCCTTGTAAGTAAATAAAATTCCAGTTATTGAGGGTACTTGTAATAATAAGTAAGCTTGGCGTTTTCAGTCAAAACGAAGATTAAAGTAAAAGGAAATCTTTCAAGCGTAAATGTCATTTTATAGAAATGTTAGTATAAATGCTATTATTAAATTTATAGAATGAGAATTAGGTGGTCATGATTCAAGTTTTTTATACCTATTCCCTCATTTTCCTCTTAGCATCTCTCGCATGAGTGTCTAATATCTGTATCACAACGACTGAACTATGCCAGCTTCTGCTAATTTTTTAAATACCAACTTCTTTAATCTCCCCTGCTCTTCTAAGTATCTAGTAACCACTATTCTAATTTCAAATGGAGTTGTTTTGTGTTTGGTGTTGTGTTTGTGTGTGTATGGGTGGGGGGTATTTGTATTAGACGCCACGTGTAAAGGAGGATGTGTAGGATTTGATTTTGGTGTCTGGTTTGTTTTGTTCAATCTAGCGTGCTCGATTTCTATCCATTTTGCAGTAACTATCAGAACTTCATTCTTTTAAAAAATATAGAATAGGATAGTATTCTGTCATGTCATTGTGCCACAATTATTCATGTTATCTCATGATAGATACCTTAGTTGGTTCCAATTTTTTTGTCTTCTGCTTTAATCTGGATGTCTGTGATACACTGAGGTCATGTCTTGGGGTGCATACCCAGGGCTGGGGCTTGGGGATCCTACGGTAGTGCTTTTTCTGATTTTTGAAGAAATCTCCATACTGTTTTCTACAGTGGCTGTTGTAATTTCTTCTACCACTAATGATACGTAAACATTTGCCTTTCTCTACATCCTTGCTAACATTTCTTGCTCTCTGTCTTGAATAACAGCCTTTCTGAGAGGGTGAAGGTGATTCTTTTTTTATAGTTTTGGTTTGCATTTCCCTCATGGCTTGTGGTATTGAGCATTTTTTCTAGAATTGTAAGGCTTTTGTGTTTCTTCTTTTGAGAGTTGTTAATCTGCTGAAGGGTTTTTTTTTGTTTTGTTTTGTTTTTTTTGAGGATCATGCTTGGCGTTAGGTTTAGCATCTAAAAGACTCATAATACACTGAGAAGCACTATACATTTGATAAAGAAAAAAACCTCTCCTGGAAACACATCTAACAGCCATTCTCAAAAAGCATTTATTTGCTTCTTTTCATAAACAGCAGAACTGTTACATTGACGTTTTGATTTGTGGCCCATCTCCTATATGTATTCCCTTTTAAGTTTTTATTAATGTGAACAGAATAGATGTTTTGTTGTTGTATTTAGCCTGTTGTAACTGAGAAAAAAAAAGGAAATATTTTGTGGCAAATTTATATTCTCAAGGATGTGATTTCCTTGTTTGTTAAAATTTCTATTCATCGTATTGATAATCTTGGCTAAATTATACATGTCTAGAGTTGTTGATATTTCCTGTTTTTAAAAAATGTCTTTTGTCTCTCAAAGACTGGTGGGAGATCATTTCCATAGGCATTTTGATATTAACTTTATTTTAAATGTTTATCACTAAAATAGTCATCTCATGGAATCTGTACTAACATCTAAGCCTGGGTGTTGATTTGTTGTTATTGTTGTTATTTTTTATTTGTTTTAGTGGACTTTTCTCTGGTAAATGTAAGAAATTTTTTTCATTATTGGAACAAGGTCAGGGATGTCTTGTCTGTTCTTTTTGATAGCTTAATAAATCTTTACATTCCAAGCCAAAGCCATGTGCTAAGAATTCATTTAAGTTTCCCACGTGCATGAGAAGGACTCAAGAACTGGAGCCATCAAGTGCAGCTTCCCAAGATATGCATTAGCAGGCGGCTGAATCAGAAGCTGAGGCAGGAGTCATTACCAGATATTCTGACATGGGACACTGGTTTCCACCTGTGATTCACAGTATCCACCCCAATTGAATAATTTGCCAATACAGCTTAACAAGATTTTAGATTTTTAATCAAAACTAACCCTGAAGGAAGTGTAATATGAAAGAAAGTACACAATGACACCAAAAATCCCTTGAGATATCCTTTTAATTTCATAGAAAGTAGACATCTAACACAGACCAGCTGGGGAGTCTGTGTCCAGTCGAGGTAGAAAGTGGTAAATTTCTCCCCAGCTGATCATTTGTCGTACATTCCATTTTCCATATGTGGCTGAACAATACTTGCAGTGTAGCCAGATCACAAGAAAAAGTGTGTTTTATGTAAAACTCAGATAAAACATTGGAAAATATCTGCTTACTGAGATGATGGCATATTGGAAAGATAATGTATAGCACACCTTGAGTTTAATTCATAATTTTTGTCCTTTTTATCTCTTTAATGTAGGTATCAGAAATGTTAAAACAATTATTTGGCATATTTTTGTGACTTTTTAAAGAAGATTTATTTATTCACTTCAAAGGCAGAGTTACATATAGATGGTGAGATAGCTTCCATCTGCTGGTTCACTTGCAAAATGACTGCAGTGGCCTGAACTGCATCAGTTTGAAGCCAGGATCTAAGACACTGCTCTGGCATTCTCAAACGCATGCAAGGGTCCAATCCGGTGTTACTTTCACAGGCACATTAGCAGGGAGCTGTGCTGGAAGTAGAGCAGCTAGGACTTGACTCAGACCTCATGAAAAGCCATCATCTCAGGAAGTGGCTTTCCTTCTCTGCCACAATGTGAATCATATTTCTGTTGGATGACCTTACCTACACTTTATAAATTTTTGATGAATAAGTGAGAGTAGGAGCAAGTGAATGTAAAAGTTTGTAAGGAACTGTTGAAGGAAACAAAATTTGCAAATTGGCAAAATTTGTTTTTTAATCATATATTTTCTAATGTCCTCTTTTAATTTTTACCGTGCTTCATAATTTTATGGCTTCCTATAGATCAATTCCAACAATGATAGAAAAGGTAAAGAAAAAAAAACTGTCAGTAGTAATTGGGAAATGAGCTGAATTTTTAACAAAACATAACTTCTAAGGTGTCAATGTTACGATATCGCAAATATCTGCTTCTGCAGCACTGGCATCCTATATGGACACCAGTTCAAGTCTTGGCTGTTGTATAACTTTCTGTTAAGGAAACTTGGAAAGCAGCTGAATATGGCCCAAGTGCTCGAGCCCCTCAGTGCACCTGGGAGAATGGGAAGACTCTCCTGGGTGCTCATTCCTTTCTGGTCCAACCCTGACTTTCACAACTATTTGAGAAGATGTCCAAAGGATGAAAGATCTCTCTGTCCCTTCCTGTTACAGCTCTACGTTTTCCTTTCAAATAAATAAATCTTTAAGAATGGTAAGGGTGAGTGTAAATTCATGGCAAAATTCTCACGAGAGTTCATAACTGAGAATTTAATGAAAGTTTAATTTATGAAGCTGTAGACAAGATGTATATATTAATATATACATTATCCAAGATCAATGAGGGCAGTAAGAGCAGGGATACAGTGAGAGACCGAAGGACAAGGAGGATAGGGAAAATACAAGCTTATGAGGATGTGGAGAGATGAGAGATGTTTGAAAGGCAGGACAGTCAATAATGGAAAGCTGCATTGGAGGAAACAGAAGTGGGGAGTGATTACCCCTATCGCTCTCCCTCCATTTCCAATTTCCTGATGATACAACCCTTCATGTACCCTGTCCACAGTCCATACTAACCCCACCCACAGTCTGTTCTCAAGAGTTACGGGAATTAGGAATTGATTCAGCAACAATTCACTGGGGACAGTTGATTGCAATTGATGATGGGCAGCTCCAGAGCTACAGAGTAAGGTCTGGCATTCCACTTTGTGAGATAGTGTCTTCTGAGTACACCTGTTTAAAGCTATTTGCTTTGTACCAGGAATTAATCTTTTTTTTTTTTACCCTTTTGTGCCATGTTATGTTTTATAGCAAAACATTTGTATTTATTGATTCCTCTTATCCACTTGCAGTTATTGGGGTTGTATGCAAAAGAAATGAAGAAAAATACTATATTTTTCAGTTTTTGGTTTATCAAAGAATTTGCACATTAGTCAGGATTTGGAATCTACCTGTCTAAATCAGATGAATGAGGAAAGAAGACATGAGCATACCATTCACCCATAAAAAGGCAGCACATTGTCAGTTTATGAGCCTGGAGAGTTCTTTGTTAAAAAACAGAAGCCTGACTCCAAAGGACAAATATTCAGTACTCATAGAGAATCTGCAAAAATTGATTGCTTTGAAAAAGAAAGTTGAATGTTGGTGACTGGAGATGGTGTTGTTTAATTATTTATTTAGTTATCTGAAAGAAAAAATGAAGGCAGGAGAGGGATAAACAAAAAGTGAACCATTTTCTGTTTCACTCCCCAAATGCCTGCAAGGTGCAAGTCAGGGCCGGGCTAAACACAGGAGTCAGAAGCATTGTCTCTCACAATGGTGGCAGGGACCAGATTCTTGTACCATCATCTGTCAATTCCCAGGTACATTAGGAGGAGACTAATTAGGATCACAAGTATTGTGGTCAGGATTTGAACTGACACTCCAATAAGACATGAAGCTATCCTGAGTGGCACCTTAGAACACTATGTCAGAGCAACTATACCTTATTGTTTAATTATTTTAATTGCAAGTGATAATAACTAGCTGTTAGGATTGATCTTAGAATTAATTGGATGAATTATATGCTATATATATATGCTATATATATGATATATATATGCACACACACACACATACATGCCAACAATATGAAGTACAGAGAAAAAAAGCATATGGTACACTGGAATAGGTGCTACTAATTCCTTTTTTGGTTTTTCTGTTGAATAACACAAAGAAGTCACTGCTAAGTTCATGGGACATTTTCATCAACATTTGTTAAGCTAGCTCAATTTGTCACCATATGTAAATTTGTAAGTGTATGATTCTATAACTAGGTAAAGCTTGTTGAAGAGGATAAGAAAGACAGTGTATCAGGACTTCTTAAAATGAACTTTCATAATTAATTAGATGTCAGGCTTTGGTCACAGTGATGAATGATCTCTCAAAATTCATACAGCCTGTAAGATGTATACACATTATTCTGATTGTTCTTTAATAAGCAAAAAGTTAACCACTTTCAGTGTACCAGTAAATGTTTAAGGAAACAGTCACATGCAAATTAAACAATAATTGAAATCACTTTAGATTCTTAAAATTCTAAGTAAACTACAAATAGTCGTATGCTCAAATTGCCCCAGTTTGTGAAAAATAATTAGTGAAAGATACATACTTAAAAATCAATGTTGCTAAATTTAGAAATGGCAAACTACTATCTTTTGGTATAATATAGATGAAATACATTATTTGTTACAGAAATTTTAATAAATAAATTTTAAAAGAATTCTGTTTCTTCTTGTTTCAGGTCTCTGTGGTCAACCAGTTGGATATGCAAGTCATTGTTTCTAATGTGCCTCCTACTCTAGTGGAAAAGAAGATAGAAGATCTGACAGAGTAATGTATTTTATTTACTTCTATATCTGTTTTTCTTTAACTATATTTTTCAGGTGAATAGTTCAGTGTGATGTTTAACATAAACATAGATTTTTAAAATGCAGCAATAATGATTTTGCTTTATATTTTCTATATGTAGTATCACTGGAAACACATAAAGATTCTGAGAAATAACAATAAAAACTAGATACACGAAGATATTATCACTCAGAATACTTTGATGCATCAGAAAAATGTTCAGATGCTTCAAATAAGAAATCATAGCATGCATGTTTTTATTATACATCTTGCTTCTGAGGGCTTTTTCAAAGTGATGATGTCAGCACTTTTAGCTAGTCAAGGATATGCGTTTATTTCTCAGATTGCTGTATCTAGTCAGCCAGAAATGATTTTTTAAAACCAAAGGTAAGGTTAATTTCAAAGATACATTTACATTTATATATGTATTTACACAAAAGAATCTAGTTACTGATTGTAAGTGTGTGTTTGCCTCTCTGCCTACCAATTAGTATACAGTTAACTAAACTCTACATGTTTTTGTTGACTCAGCTATAACTCAATTTTTATATTAAACTGTTCTCTAATATTCTGATGGTATCAAGGATTATTCAAATTCCTTACAGTTTTGCTCCTGATACCCTACTGTCTTCTGTCACCTGTCAGCACAACAAATCCATAAACAGACTGAGACAGGCACTGAAAGAATCACAGATATGACACCAGAATTCAGTTAAACAGAGACAAGGATGCTCATGCTTTTGTGAAGCTCAGGAGCAAAAAGGTCCATTGTAGGATTATGTCATTTTGGTTTAGTTCATGAGTAGAGCTTGTTGGGAGAATATCAGGCGGTAATCTCGTACATCATATATGTCATGAGTTTACAGAAGAAGAGTATTCAGTAATGTCATAGATCATGTCTTGAATGTTGAGAATACACCAATGCTACATTTACATGTTGGTTTATAGTTCTGTTTTTGGACCCTGTATCATTTACTCATCTTCAGAGAGGTGGGTCTACTGTCCCCAAAGAACAAGTTGCTTTGTAACTACAAACTGACATATTCCCCCAAGGAGATAAAGACATTTGATGCTAGTTTGTCTAGTGTCCAATAGGACTAGAGCTTGCCTACAAGTCTCTATGGAAATGTGACTGTCTATGGACCCAAACTACCTTCCTAGGAGTTTCTCAGGAGGAAGTTACAAACCTGAAACTTAGGCTTGGGTCAAATAAAGAGCAGCTATGTCTCTAGCTGATCACAAACACTACTGGAGCATTGTATTATTATTTTTACATTTTGCATCTGTTTTTCTGTGTCTTCTATTGATTTCAGGCTGGCAAGTATTAATTATCACTTTCAACTTGCAACTCTTTAGCGTAATAGTCCTAACTAAATTGCTAAAAAGCTTTAAATAGTCATATAGCTCAACTTGTAGTATTTGTAGGCTAAGTAAAATATATTAGGATTAGGCGATTCACTGAAAGCAAAAATGTGTGCTTCATAATAATTGTTTTATAATATTTTCACAAATTTCATCTGTGTCACAAGAAATGCCTATTAAGAACTATGGTTATAATATTTATGCATGAAACAAGATGACTTACTTCTGTATACACTGAAGTGGGAATAGGACATAAATGCAGGATTTCAAATATGTGATATAAATGTCTCAAGCAGGATCTTATATCCTATGATGTAGGCCTAGCCCTCTTTTTTCATTAGGAGATATATATCCCCAAAGTTTCATTAGTGAGCACTAAATCATCACAAATAATAGTTTTCTGATGTATCTATTTCTTGGCAGGGAGAATTTTGCAAAGACAACCATAATACTTTGATGGCTAAGAGCACAGAATCTAGGAAGATATAATTTTTGGGTATATCTTAGGGACTGTAGAATAAATATGATTACTTCAGTTCCTTGGAATTAGACAAGAAAGCTCTACTGAATGCGTTTTGTTTTATTTATAAAATTTATCAATTTACCTTAGTAATGAATCATTGTTTTTAATTAGAATAATAAATAAATTTCAATGAGGATCTATCTCCCTTATAGCCAGGAGCCAAGAGCTTCTCTTAGGTCTCCCACCCGGGTGCAGGATCCCACGGCCTTGCACCATCTTCTTCTGCTTCCCCAGGCCTTAAACAGGAAGCTGCATCAGAAGTGGAGTACTCAGCATTGGCACCAGTGTCCATGTGGGATGCCAGCGCTGCAGCTGGAGGATTACCCTGGTTTACCACCATGCTGCCCCCCATATGTTTCTCTTACATACACATTCTTTAGAATAAGGTTAAAAAATAGCTGCAGAGATAAAGGTCAGATTACTGTATTGGAAAAAGGAAGTAGTTTGTAATAGATTCCACAGAAAAACTAAGAAAATTTCCAGTTTTTCTTTTTTCCAGTCCTCCCTTTCGTCATGAAGCACAAATGCAAACTCTGTGTTCAAAAGTTAATCCCTAAGAGACTGTAGATAAAGGCTTTTGAAGTCTAAATTAAAGAAGTTAGAAACAGCACATTAAATTTTGAACTGCAACTGATTAGGTCTCATGGTGGTGCTTACACTTCTACTTTTTAAGTACGAGGTGAAAATTCAATTATAGTAGAATTCTACTGAAATAGTTATTGATTTAGTGTAGAAGAGCTTCGGTTCCATGAAATATTTATATAATACCTGAAGTATGCCTGTATAATCAACTTATACTTCCTGGGATTAAGGTTACAAAACATAGTCAAGAAATATAGCCAAATCTTACATTTCTAGGAGAAGAATTGTACTGTCCCTTGAGGAGCAAGCTGTGAGACAGCAAATGATAAATGCCAGCACTTCTGCTTTCTTAATTTAATGTAATAAACAGTTGTTCTTGAGGGAAAGGTAAAGTTCATTTTGAATTCAGAGGGCCTTGGTTGAAACCCCAGTTCACCAACAACTTGCCAGGTTATTTCTGGCCATAAATTTTAACTTTTGAGTGCCAGTAGCAATATCTTCAAACTGTGAATTTTTTTAACTCAAAACTTAGTTGTAGGTTATAAACAACCTCTATGTGACTTAGTAGTGAACCATGTGAAGACACGATTGTTATGCAATTTGCCTTGCACAAAAATAGAAAACCCAAGAATAATATTTATTATTATTTAATTGAGAGGTTATGTTGGCAACGCCTGCATTGCCATGTACCCCGAGTCGAGCGGAGGGACTAGGGTTATGAGACAGACAAGACAGACAAGACACACAACACACTGAGGCTCATTCTTGTGAAGTGAGGCCTTTATTCAAAGTCGAACTCTCTTATATAGTCTGCTTGGCCCCTCCCAGGACCTTCCCAATGGTTAAGCAACACCTAAGCTCCCCCAAGGACGTGCAAAAAGGGGAAACAGGAAGGAGGGAAATTGCAGTCAGGACGTGCAAAAATGGGAAGCAGGAAGGAGGGAAATTGCAGTCAAGCCACGGGCTAAATGTATCAGGCCATGATTGCCCTTCCTGTTACACCTTTGAGAAACAGCTGAGCTGTGGAGTTAACCCTTGGGAGACCGGGGCCTACAAGGTTAATTTTTTCTTATTAATGCTGTGTATTTAAGAGGAAAAGAGAGAGTGATACTGACAGGCAATTATTTCCTGCCCATTGGCATATTCCCCCAGGTGCCCACAATACCCACAGGTAGAGCAAGCTGATGCCAGGAACTGGAGCTCAGTCTGGGTCTTCCATGTGGGTTGGATATTTCATACTTAGCTACCATTGGCTGACCCCACAGTGTGCCTTCAACAGGAAGCTGGCTCAGAAGCAGTATAACCCAGAACTCCAGGAAAGTACTCTGAACCAGTAGGCTACAGTCCCACATAGCAGCTTAACTAAATGCCCACCTCAACTAAATAATATCAGCAAATATTATATAGTAGATTGGGGAGACATAATTGTGATAAAGATAAGTAAATATAAATAAATTACATAAATTCATTGAAGGTATGTAACACTGTTCTACAGAGGGTAATTAAAACCTTGATGGTCTTTTAAAATTTGATAAGGTAATTAGATGAAGTGAGGGACAAGGTCCTGTAGCTTGGTGGAATATCAGACACATTTGCCAAGAGGGAGTGAGCTGTAGACAGGAAAAGTTAGAGATAACAGCCTGTCTCTCATATGAAGATGTTGATTTCTTTGTCTTTTTTTCTTTAAGATTTATTTGTTTTTATTGGAAAGGCATATTTACAGAGAGGAGAACAGAGACAAAGCTCCTCTGTCTGCTGGTTCACTCCCTAAATGGCCATTATATTGAAGTTGAGCCAATCAGTGCCAGAGTACAGGGACTTTCTCTGGGTTTCCCACATGGGTGCAGGGTCCCGAGGCTTTGGGACTTCCTCCACTGCTTTCCCGGGCCACAGGCAGGGAGCTGGGTGGAAAGTGGAGCAGCTGGGGCGTGAATTGGTGCCCATATGGGACCCAGCGCTTGCAGGTAGAGGATTAGCCAGTGAGTTATCTGCTGGCATCAAGGATGTGTATTTCAAGGTAGAAAATGAGTGACACAGAACTTTATGAGTAATACAGAACTTTTACTGAGTAAGATGGAAAGTTCTTAGAACAATTTTTCCCATGGTAGTCACTAGCTATTCTAAGGGTGTTCTTAAGTCATGGAGTTTCCTTATCTTATGTTTCTAAATTTAAACTGCTTTAAGCACTGACAATCACATGCCAATTTTCTCACAATTTAGGTGTGGTTAGCAGCAGAGTATGCACGGTTGATGTAGTTTTTATCAGATAATGAAGTGTAGCCATTTCAGTACTCCAATTTTGGGAAATAACATGAATACAAAACCTACAAAGTAAATTGAAAAAACCATTAAAATAACACTTTCTACATATAACAATGACATGTCACATTTAATATTCATGGCATAATAACTTTATTTCTATAATATAGATGTGATTCAGTTTTATTAAAGAGAACTATTCATGATTTTAAAGCAAGCTGAACATAATTGTTATTTTTCAACTTTAGTAGGAAACTACAAGGGAGTTATTAAAATGAGTTATTTTTAATTCACTGTATTAATAAATCATAAGTTTTCACAAGAATGACAGTATCTAGGTTGCAACATAATTTCACATACCAATTTTATATGCACATATATGCACATTGCAGTAGTATCATTAATGCTTAAATAATTCAAATGTAGAGAAGTATATAATTTTATAATCCAGTTAATCTAGGCCCTTTAATTTTTCTTAATCCTTTATGATTGAACTAACAACATGGAGCAAAAAAAATTACAAGGAAGAATTCTTGAAGATGTCCACTTTTGTTTGATCTATTTTTGAGAATTAAAATATTTCACATTTAATGACTCTTGTTATTTTTGAAAAGCTGATATCTTAGCATCTCTCAAGATGAATCAAATTCATAATAACTAGTATTTTGTCTAATTGTTCTTTTTTCTAAAATACAATATTAGCCCAATTGATTTTTAAAAATTTTATGTCACTTGAGGAATTTTCCAGATATTTGCATGTTTTCCAATGAGTAGAAGTAACCCTTGGCAAATGGCATAATAGATAGATTTTATTGTTTTAGAGATTGAATATTTAGTCAATGGTGAGTTTTATACATTGGCCTATTTGTATCTTTACAGTTTTTGACTTATTTTAATGAGCATAAAACACATCATTCATAATTAGCAAATACCTCAATGCATGCAGTCAAAGCTGCATCAACTTCTATTAAGAAAAATAACAAGGTATAGCAGAATAACATGTCATCTTCTAATTGCCTTCCATCTGATGCCATATGAAAAAAAATACAAACTCAAGGTCTTGACTCCTTCACAGGAACAGAGGAAATAGATTTAAAAATAAAAGAAGATGCTTAGCTGTTCCATTTGGATGATGTATGAATATTTTGTGAGAATAAATTTTCTTTCTACTTTTCTGTTTACCTTTTTCATATTCAAATTTTGGGCATCATGAAACCAAAAATTAAAACAAACAGAAAAACAAAACAAGAATTAATTAAAGAGAAAGGCGAATTTTTAAAAATTATTATTCGTTATTTAAGATTTTGGAACATCTACTCTCCATATGGCCTTACAAGCTCACACCAGGTCATGCTGAAGCCAGGAACCACAGAAATTGCTTCAGATTCTGTGTAGCAACTCAAATCTTGAGCCATTATCTGATATATTAGCAGAGAGCTGGCTAAGAAACAGAGCCGTCAGGTCTGAAAGCAGCACTACAAGATGGGAGGTGGGTTTCCTAAGCAATGAACTACAGCACCCTCCCCTACGTGAAATCTTACTATACTGAAAATATATGTGTGTGTGTATATTTATATATTGCTTTATGACATCACAATACTACCTTTATAGCATCACAATTATGGTTTACAAAGTCAAAATTGTTTTATAACATAAAATTGGATATAACAATGCAATGATTTATGACACTCTGTTTTTTCTAAAGATTTATTAACTTTTATTGGAAAGTCAGATATACAGAGAGGAGAGACAGAAAGATCTTCCGGGCCCAGCTGCATGGCCTAGTGGCTAAAGTCCTCGCCTTGAATGTGCTGGGATCCCATATGGGTGCCGATTCTAATCCCGGCAGCTCCACTTCCCATCCAGCTCCATGCTTGTGGCCCGGGAAAGCAATTGAGGATGGCCCAAGGCTTTGGGACCCTGCACCCGTGTGGGAAACCTGGAAAGAAGTTCCTGGTACCCAGCTTCGTATCGGCATAGCATGGGCTGTTACACTCACTTGGGGAGTGAATCATTGGATGGAAGACCTTCCTCTCTGCCTTTCCTCCTCTCTGTATATCTGACTTTGTAATAAAAATAAATAAATCTTAAAAAAAAAAAAAGGATCTTGCATCCATTGATTCACTCTCCAAGTAATTACAACAGAGCTGGGCCGATCTGAAACCAGGAGCCAAGAACCTCTTCTGGGTCTCCCACATGGGTGCAGGGACACAAGGCTTTGGGTCATCCTCGACTGCTTTCCCAGGCCACAAGCAGGGAGCTGGATGGGAAGTAGGGCCACCGGTATTAAAACCAGCAACCATATGGAATCCGAGTACATGCAAGGCAAGGGCTTTAGCTGGTAGGGTACTGCATTGGGTCCTGTCACTGCAGTATTTTTACAACATCAGAATTGATTTTGACATTACAATAGCTTTATCGGTTCTTATGTAATAGGTAGTACATCACAATGATTTATTTATTCTTCCATAATGGGTTTTATATCCTAACAATTGATTATGAAATCACAATGGAGGTATCTGATATCACAATTGATTGTGACAGCATAGTAATTCATGTATGCCATTGCAATGACAGGCTTATGATAACATAATATTGACTTATGACATCAAAGGCTGTTTATGGTTTCACAGTTGACGTGGCATAAAAATTATGGCCAAGAGTGTCACAATTTATCATCATGTCATGACAGTAGATGTGTAAAATCACAATAGTCTTGTGACTACATATTTGATTATGAAATAACAGTGTTTGATTTATGACTTCACAGTGTGGTTCATGGAGTAATAATTGATTATGTTGTCTTTGTAGGTTTATAATGTCACAAAAGTATTACAGTTTCAATATTGATTATGATGTCACAAATTTAACTTATCACATCACATTTATTCATGAATTCACAACTGCTTATGACCACAAAATTGTAAAAGTTTATGACATCCCAAAGTTTTTTTTTTCATGATATAGAGTTTATGAAATCACCAGTGATTATAGCATCACAATGGTGGTTTATGTCATAAAAATTGATTCCAACATAGTTGTAGGCCTAAGATGTCACAAACATTCTTAGGAAATGAAAAATCACTATGAAATTACAATTATTGGTTTCTGACATCACGGTTAATACATTTGAGAGTTAATGACATCACACTGAGAATTTTCTGTAACCGAAGACTAGTGAAAAAAAAATGAATTTTAATCAAATAGAGACTTCCTAGCTTTATTTTCCTTGTAAGATTTATATGAACATAGTAAATGTTATCACAAATACTATATTTAAGAAAATATCAGTAATTAGTGATAGATTGAAGAAAAATAGTACAAAAAATTATTACAATTAAGATACCAAGATATTGATTCTGAATCTTTTGATTTGACTGTTAATCTGTTCCTTAGATTTTTATAAACTGAAAAACATCTTAACATATGATGAAGAAAAAACTGTACCCATATATACTTCCGTTGTGTTTAAGAGGACGTGGTTGCCAACTCAGTTTCTAAAAATTAAAATCTAGTCACTAAAATTAAGAAAAGATCTTTCATAGCACCTATTATGTTTCTTATTTCATCAAAACAGAACTGGACTTTAGATGAGAAGTAGAAAGATAATAATCTTAAATAGCATGATGATATTTAACTGTCCCCAAGTGCGACTTTTTTTTTTACTTTGGTTTCAGTACTATTATTTATATCAAACACAAAGTAACTTCCAATGGCTGGTTTATTCCTCAAATGTCAAATGTCTTACAAAGTAGTATAAAAATTAAGACATCTTAATGTATTTTTCCACTTAAAATTTGCATTATTGTTTATAGAGCTTTTTAGACTACATAATGGAAATTGTGTCTTTCTCTCTCTCTCTCTGTCTCTCTGTCTCTCTTTCTCTCTCTCTCACACACACCCTGCACAGTTCCTTTCACTCTTGGTCTCCCTCTCCGTCTCTTCACTCTGTATTCATTTTCCTTCAGCAGAGAGAGAGTAAGTTCGCATCATATAGTCAAATGATGTATAATCCAGAAGTTCCATCAAATATAGCCAATTATTATTTCTTCTTTTTCTAACTATCACAAGAAATATTTTGGTCCATCTAAGAATATTTTTTTTATTCTTCACTTAATTTTTCCATTTTGTTTGCAATTTACTTTGAGTCTGCACTGCTGGAATTTTTTAAAGTGGTTTACATTTATTTCAGTAGCAGAGAGAGAGAAACAAAAGATTTTACATCCATAGTCCCTCTGACCAACAGCAAGGGCTAGGCTAGAAAGAACCAAGAACTTGATATATACATATCTAGGCTCAAGACCCTCCTTTGCTACCAGTTCCAGCTTCCGGCTAGTAGGTGGGCAGCAAATGAAGCTTACATGTATATGAGGAGACTGCCCATCAAGAACGTTCTGAGGTTGCCTTGCGTGTTTAGGTTTTACATAAATAGTGCATATGTTTATATAAGGAACTTGAGTATTTACCTGAAGATTTTGGTGTCCTGCAAGGGTCCTGGAGTCAACCACTTACTGATGCAAAGGTGAAAAACTTAATTGAAAATCAAGCAGTGGGTATCTTTTCGGATTGGAGATTTTCGTTTATGAATAGTTTAAGGTTTTTTAGAGTTTAATAGCTTGAGTTAACACTATTATCATTTCATTGTATGGATGTACTAGCATTTACCTGGTAATAATAGATCTCTATCAAACTTTTCCAACAATCGCTGAAACTTTAACCATACTGTAAGCTGTCACTTCAATAGAATTAAACTTGGCTAAGCAACACAGCAGTGATTCGAAAGTTGCCACCATAAAGTAAATGGAAAAACAATTACTACCTTGCTGCATTTAAAACTGAACATATGCGTACTATTTATTCAAATGTACTAAAAATTGAGGCTCGTTTCAACTAAAAGAAATGTGTTGGATGACTGTTGGGAGCTGGCAACACAAACAAGAGAATGGGAAAACAAAGTAAGAATTGAATCAACCAAGGGCAGTTCTGCTGTAAGAATCATATTCATGTACAGTGTGACTCTGGTAAGGGTAAGGCACCTCTGCTGCATAAAAATTCTTTTGTTTCCAACCTGAGAACCGAATTCTAAAGCGTGAATGCACGTGCGAGGTCATTTGTAGTCTTTGACATCCACCTTGAGAAGGGAATTTCTACCGGAGAATGCTTCCTGCAGACCAAGTTCATTCCTTCGAGGGAATTTGAAATTTATTTAGGGAAAAAATATAAATTGTGGTCAGATTTTAAAAATCTTACTTTTTGTAACTATGCTTTAAAAACTAAGATAGGAACACCTTTTGTCAATGCCTTATGTTTCAGCTCTTACAAGTGCTAAAACACGGGATAGCACAGCTATAAGCACATATTGTTATTCATGATAGGACCAAAGTTGATGTGCTGTAGCTTCCATTTGTCAATACAGGTGGGCTTCCATCACCAGAAAAGAGGGGAATGGATTTTAAAAGATTAGTATTTGTTATTTTTATGGAGGAAAATAAGATGTCAGATATTACTTGCATTTTATAATTTGCTAGAATGGTTTTTAATTAATTAAGAAGAGATACCAGAATACACTCATACATATATACACACACACACACACACACGTACATGCTCATATATATATATACACACATACACATACATGTATACACATGTACAAACATACTGATAGAAGAGTGACTAAAACAATTGGAGAATAGAGGTTTCTTGGTTTGCATGGGATTTGATCTGCTTGGCCTCCTATAATCATGGACTGCTTTGTCTAGATAGAATTCAAAACAAATGGTTCACTTTTTTACAGTTTTGGAGACTGAAAGACCAAGGTGCAAACTGCCACCAAGGTTGATGTATGATCTAGGGGTGACTCATTGAGTTACAGAGGCATGTGTCATGTGCTTTTCTTGTGTATCTAGAGAACAAAAGAGGAAGTTCCCACGTGTGTGTCCTTAAAAGGGCATTCATCCTATTGGATCAGAGCCCCACTTATGACTTCTTTCATTCAACACTTGTTTCCTTTTTTCAGTCCCTTGAGGGCAGGTGGTAAGCATGTAAGCTTCAGGGGGTTCAGCGGAAACTAATATTAAAACTATAGTACAATAGGCATAGAAAAGGAAATAATGAATATTTTGTTGTACCTAGTTTGCTAAAAATCATTTTTTATAATTTATTTTGATATGTAAGATTTACATAGGGAATGAGAGACAGGAGAGCATCTATTCTCTGGTTCAGTCCCCAAATGGCCACAGTGTTTGGAGCTGAACTGATCTGAAGCCAGGAGCTTCTTTCACTTCTCACTCATGGGTGAGGGCCACCAGGATTTAAACCATCCTCTGCTGCTTTCATAATCCATAGGCAGCAAACTGGATTAGCAGCAGGGCGGCAAGGATTGGAACTGAAGCCCATATGGGAAGTCTGTGCTGCAGACAGAGGATTAGCATGCAAGGTTACTGTGCTGCCCACAAAATTCCTTATTGTATCATGTTCACTTGTTGCTAATGCACATTCATTTGAGAAAAATAAATCGAAGGCCTGGCACAATGGTTCAATTGCCTCATCATCCTCCTTCAAGAGCCAGGATTGTAGATGGATGCCAATTTATGTCCTGGCTACTCCACTTCCCATCCAGCTCCATGCTTGTGGCCTGGGAAAGCAGTAGAGGATGGCCCAAAGCCTGGGGACTCTGCACTCACATGGGAGATCCTGAGAAGGCTCCTGGCCCTTGACTTCAGAATGGCTCAGCTCCAGTCATTGTGGCCACTTGGAGAATAAACTAGAGAATGGGAGAGCTTTCTCTCTGCCTCTGCTTCTCTGCAAATCTACTTTGCAATGAATAAAAAAAAGATTTATTTATTCATTGCAAAGTCAGATATACAGAGAGGAGGAAAGACAGAGAGGAAGATCTTCAATCCGATGATTCACTCCCCAAGTGAGCACAATGGCCCATGCTATGCCGATCCGAAGCCAGGATCCAGAAACTTCTTCCAGATATCCCACAAGGGTGCAGGGTCCCAAGGCTTTGCGCCATCCTCAACTGCTTTCCCAGGCCACAAGCAGGGAGCTGGATGGGAAGTGGAGCTGCTGGGATTAGAACCGGCATCCATATGGGATCCCGGCGTGTTTAAGACGAGGACTTTAGCCACTAGGCCATGCAGCTGGGTCCTAAAGATAAATATCTTAAACAAAAAAAGAAAACTGAACCTTGAGATATGATTTCCTTAAGCGGTTTATTTGTGCTATAAGTCAAAGAAAACAAATCTAGGCTTAAGAGAGAAGATTTTTTATTCAAAATGAATATTCCCATGGGGAAGAATATCAAGGATGGGGAGCAGGAAGCCTGCTGTAAGAATTCTAATCAAGAGGGCTGCAAATACCTCAAAGAGCAGCAGACTTACAGGAAGGAAGTTCTTTCTAGTAGGTGTGATGTACTAGGTCTAGTAGGTTAACCAGTGATCAGACAGGAGATCAAAGAATACCCTGACCCTGGTCTGCTGGGAGGGCCTTTCTGGAGGTAGTGCAGTGAAGTCTCACACTAAAGGTAGACCAAATTTAGAGCAAGTAGAAGAACATTTTGAAGGTTGTTTAACAAGCATTTGGTAATCTTTAATCAGTGAGGATCAAAGATTAGGAACATTCTAATAACTGGATAGACAAAGAGTAAGAATTTGAGGGTTTGCCAGGCTTTTCAGCAGCAAGTTAGGATCCCTGCAGGTGTCTTATCCATGTCTTAGGTGACAGAGTGATTCCTTGCAGTAACAGGTTTCCATAATGCAAAAAGGTGAATTTATAAGTCATTACAGTTTTCCAGGGACTCAAGTGAAAGGTAAAATTCAACATTTTTACATATTAAAAAATAGGTTTTGTTTGAAGTCAAATATCAGCAAGATTTAATATATATTTGGTTGTTTCATATCCAAATGGCATTGCCCTGTAAGGGGTCATATGGTATACATTTTCATAGTAACCTGTTTAGTTGCATCCTCTATCATAATCTAAAAGCAACAGTGTAGGTTTCTTTCATGTTAATCTTCATGTTAGGTTTGTTAAGTTCAATTATTTTTTTTTTGACTTTTGCTTTGATGTGTGGAGACTTTATTCAGTGCTATGTCTCATCTAGTTTTTGTTGCCCGTGTTTTTGGTGTCACATATGGGAAAACCTTGTCAAAATCAGTGTTAAGGATTTCTGCTGCATCTTCTGTGTGATGTGAAGCTTGGAGCCAGAAGGTTGTTTCGAATTTCCATTGTGGGTACAAAGGCCCAAAGCTTTGTGTCATCCTGTGCTGTTTCCCCGGCCATAAGCTGAGAGCTGGATTGGGAGTAGAACAAGTAGGACACAAACCAGCGCCCTTATGGGAAACATTAACAGGTGGGGGATCAGCTTGCGGTGTCATCGCAGCCCTGGTCCTCATTCCCCAACTGCTGCACTTTTGATACCACTTCCTGCTAATGCACCAGGGAAGGCAGTAGACGAGGGCCCAAATACCGACATGAGAGACCCAACTGAAGTTCCAGGCTCTTCACTTGTGCTTTACCCAGCTCTGGTTATTGTGGCCATTTGAGGAGTGAACCAGTAGGTATAATAACCTTTTTCTCTCTCATTCTCTGTCTCTCCACCCTTAACCCTACCCAGATCTTCTTCTTTCAATAGCATTGCCTTTAAATAAGTAAACACACAAATCATTCAGAGGAGGAGCTTTATATAAGAAGCTGCTTTTTTCTTAAAAAATTGGGAAGTAGTAAAATCAAAGATACTTTAAAAATATTGGTCTGCTGCTTTTATTATGTTTTGTAAGAGAGTCAACAGAATATAACGTTTAGAAAGCAAATACAAAAATTACATCATCTGTACCAATATAGTGTTAATATTACAAAAAATCATTAAAGATATTTCTGTTGGTATATATGGATATGTATGATCCATCAATACATATTAGAAGAATATCATTGCAAATTTCTCTGTATCTGTATATTCATAAGCAAGCTTTATTGATCTATTTATGTACTGAAATCCATAAGAACAACAGCATATGTAACAGACATAGGTAGGGAAAATAACCTACTATAGGAATAAAAATTATGAGTGAAAAGATTTTTTACAAAATAATTCTCATTTAAATTTTATTACATTCTGTTGTCATATATATTTGTTAGAAAAGGGCACAATACAATGTTATACATCATCATTAAGTTCTCTTAAAATTTAAGAGAAACATGTTTAAAGAAAAGATATCATTAAATGCTTTAAATGGCATGAGCTTAAAACATTGATTTAAAACCTCTAGCATCCAAAAAACTGCTATAGTTGTAATTCATGCATTTCAATTACAAATGACTTGTCCCTATTCCACAACGTTATAGAACAATACACAGGGTCAACAGACATGTTTCTTTTTTGAAGGATAAGCATACACATAATCCATGTAAATATAAAAGGGTTCACTGGGACATGTCGAATCAATGTCAAAGTGAGTGCAAAAGTTATAAGTTGTCAAAGTCAAGAATCAGGAAAGATACGTACTTTCTACAATGTGTTTAAGTTGGTACTCACATTTGTTGGTGTTTGTTTCTGAATTTAATAGTGCTGGTGGGTGGAGAAAAATGGTTGCTTGATAATTCCTCAAGTTTAAAAAAGAGGTTTTAAGCAAAAAAGAGAATGAAAAGGAGTTTCAAATATAAGCATGTAGGCCAAATAAATAACAATTGTAATCATTCATGAAAGTTACCATGTGATACAAACTCTCACCTCTGTGAAAGTTTTAATTCATTTGGTGCTCACACCACCTAATTCATTTCATTTAGAATTTAAGAAACAGACACTTTCAGAACCAAATTTACCAGAGTGAGGATAAACAGTTGGTAAATAAAAGGAGAAGAAAATTGAGTCACACTCTGTGCTCTTCAGCACCATACTGTGATATAACTGTATTTACTATAGGATGCCAAAAGTACAATATGGCTTTTGACCTTGAGCTCTCTCATATCTTCGTTAAGTAAATTCTTGCAAGAACTCCAGGAAAAGAATCCCAGCACAGGGGTTGAATGTCCTGGAGCTAGTCCACCTCTCGTAGTGCAGCAGTAATGCAGCATTTCCCTTCACGTTTTCCTGGAGACAGCCTTCAACCAGCAAAGGGTACTTGCAGAGCAGGTCTATCGTTTTCATTCATGTCTGTCTTTCTACCAGGATCTCATCAGACATGATTCTGTAAGGTCGAAGGACCAGTGGCTGTGAGGTAGTGAGCAAAAGAAAGAATAATACCTCATCAAAACAGTTCGATTATGATGCGCTATTACCAATTTTGAAACAAATGAAACGTTTCCCTCCCACTGGCAGTGCCCTCTGGTTATCTTGATTGTTCTTGTCAGAGGTACAAATAAGACATGTTCTGCACTCCTACATTTTCTCAGAGCAAATGTAGGTCCAAGTGGCATCTAAACAAAGTTATTTTCTAAGTATCAAATTGATCTTAGAGCATGCTTACTCCCAATAAAACCCTTACCATAAAATGTATACATTTAAAAATATTTGCCTCATATGGTTACTATTCATGTATTTATATTCAAATGCCTATTAATAATTAACATTTTACTAATCTTGATCTATAAGGATTAGTAATACAGTTTCTCTTCAAAAATAAGACAGAAACTTGTATTTGCCAAAGTAGACTAATATGTTAATCATATGTGTTTTTAGTTAAAATCAGATCAGTAAATTCTTAAAAACTGCATTTAATAGAGAAATTTTTAATGGTTAACATTGTTATATTGAATAATACTCACTTTGTATGAGATGTCCCATAATTTTGTTGCATACATTCACTCAAATGGCTTTTGAGAGCAGCATGCAATATTTTTTAAACTGGTACACCTACCATTGCAATGCTGTAATGCTCTCACGCTCTGCATGCCCTTACGAAAATGGACGTTGTAGCCCTGCACCTTAGTGTATGTCATATTACAAAGACTCTAGTGAATGTGTAAATAATGACACCAACCATGTGAAGTCAAGAGTTCCGAGACCCCATGACTCCTATAAAACATCGATGGACAGGTTTATGTGGACAACATATTTGGCACTTCCCACGAGCCACTTAAAAGCTCAAATGGTATCATAAATTCAAAAGTCTGGACTTAAATAGGACATAGTTGATGACCTCGGTTTTTTTTTTTTTATTCCATTTTAAGCATCACTGGGAATTGAGGGCTGAAAAGCAAAGTTTTTGAAAGTTCGTATTGAGTAAACACACAAACCAGACTGTCATCATTATTTATCAATTACTTAATGTCATTGCAAGTTAGGTGATTTTTTTTTCTTCCAGAAAACTCTTTAGAGTATTATATTTGTCATTTGTTTGACTTACAGAATTTTGGATCGCTACGTTCAGGAGCAAATTCCTGGTTCCAAGGTTGTGGTGGAATCTATTGGTGCTCGCCGGCATGGAGACGCCTTTTCTCTAGAAGATTACACCAAATGTGACCTGACTGTCTATGCAATCGACCCCCAGACCAACAGGGCCATAGACAGAAATGAGCTATTCAAGTAAGTCTATTTTCTTGTTTATAACAGCTCTGTAATTAAAGCACTCCCAGAAAACGCCGATATAAGGTGATAAATATAAAGCTTAAAACTCATCAAATTGTTGTTGAAAGCCAAGTGTAAACAGGAACTCTGAGCTAATATCTAAACCTTTTCAATGCCAAGGGTGAGTTACAGCAACCCGAGATCTGCTCTAATGTGCAGCAGAAAGTGGATGATAAGTTTTAAAGAATAAGCCAGGCAAGTTGTTGATGATTCTATTAAAGCTGTTGGTTCTCATTGTTGCTCCAAGGTCTGTATTGTCGAGGGAAGCATAGATACTCAAAGAACTGTTTGCCTGCAACCCAGTAGCCTTAATTGGAAGAGCAGATCCAGCTTTCTTAAAAATTTAGTGAATAAGCAAATATTAATATCTTTGTTTTTCTGTGACTTGAGTATGGAATGCAGAGGGGTAATCACTCCCACTGAAGTGCATCCCCTACGTGATGTTCTATTCTAGTGTAAATTTGAATATCTTAGTTTACAAATATAAACAAAATGCAGAATACCCAACAAAATTCCAAGTATTTTCCCTTAGATGTTATTATAGCAGTTTAAAACTTTAAAAAGTTCTATTAGCAATTTTTGTTTTACTCTACTGTATCTAGCATCTAATACATTTATAAAAACAGATTTATAGTTGAGACATTTTTAAATATTTATTTATTTTAAAGATTTATATAGAGAGGATATACAGAGAGACAGAGAGAAAGAAAGAAAGAAAGTCTTCCATACACTGGTCCATTTCCCAATGGTCACAATGTCTGGAGCTGAGATGATCTCGAGCCAGGAGTGGGGAGCTGCTTCTGGGTCTCCCACGTGGGTTCAGGATGCTCATGGACTTCTTCTATCCTTTGCTGCTGTCCCAGGCCTCAAGTAGGGAGCTGGAGAAGAAGTAGAGGAACCATGACACGAGCTGGCGCCCAGATGGGATGCTAGCACTGCAGAAGTCTTACCTGTTGATATGAAATTGCAATCCATGCATAATTTTATTCAAAATATGTATTTTCATGAACTTTTTGACATACCTTCATATTGATGTTTAGTTGCACATGTATATATTCTGTTTATCTTTTCCTATATATCCTTAACTTACATTTATATCCAAGATTCATAATTTCAATAGTTTTTCAGTCTTTACAGCACATAAATATATCCATATACAAATTCATATACATAGAGCATGTACATATAGTCAATATGCTTATTAATATTTTGCTGCAACTCATAATTTTGAATGTAGGTTGTCTGAATGTTCATTAATAAAATTTCATCATTGCTGTTTTAGCAACAATGAAATAGCAGTTTATTTTCAAGTTGATTTTGTAAAGTCATAGTTATTATATTTATCAATTTAGTATACATTTGAATTACAGACAAGGTAATGTATTAATCACTTTGTGTAAATGTAGATGAATGAAATGATTGCACCATCTCAGCATTCATTACTAACAAAATGGAGTAAGATTTAGATCTGCCTGGCTAAATTTTCTATGTCGATTAACTAAAAATTTGGGGGGTGAGTGCAGTTTGAAAGAAATTTTTATAGTCATTCTGCTAATTTCCATCATAAACCTGTTTTCTTCTGCATTGAAGATGACTTCTTTGTTTTCTTCATTTTTTCAAATTTACTGGTGATTATGTTTATAAAGTTTTCCCTAATTATATAAAAATTATTTAGGATTTTAGTCAATTTTCTGGAGTATAATGTAATTATATTAATAATTGCTCCAGCTACAGTTTTAGGGATAAAAATGCTTGGAAACAAGTCCATTGGATTTTTACTATCACTGTCAAGCACAGAAGTATTTTATTATACAAAGTAAATATCTGAATTCAGCAGAATAAATGCAGCCGCCAGGTAGAAATCAGAAGTTTTGTAATGAAGAAGATAGAAGCCATGAAGTGCTAGCGTGTTCTTTTAGTATCTTCACCTTGACCTCATCACTGTGAAGCCGGGGCAGAGTAGAATTTTGAACCGTAGAATTGTTCCTGTAATTATTTTGCATTGACATTTTAAGATACTATATCCCGAGCCTGGTGACATACAAGTATTATCTTTTCTGTAGTTATTAGCATTATTGAAAATGTAGTAAACACTGAACAATAATACTAGCATTTTAGGCTTCCTGTTTAATACCCAGACCGATGGAAGTAAGATTTTTTTTTTTCCTTTTTCCAAATCTGCCTTATACTAAAATGCAGGCTTCTAAGGATGTTTGAATTGTCAGGCCAAAATAAGTGAAAACAAAAATCACTATTACTCCAGAGTTCACTTTCATTTTTTAAATGAATCAGAAATTTAAAGCTAATAAGTCTATAGAGAAGACTAGCATTACTTTTAATTCCAAATTAACAACTCATTTTATTTGATAATGTTATTGGTATGTTATTTTTCTAGGTTTTGCTTACAAGAACAGCTTATATTGTCTTAAATAACTATATATTACTTTTATTTTTCTGTGGGTCTCTAGATTTATTTAACCTGAATTTCTGGTTTGTTTTTGCTTTTTCTTTTCCTTTCTAAAATGGTATGTCACAGTTAAAATATTTTTAAAGAATTACTGAGATAAACTTTGAGTGTCATGTCATTCGCTCATGGAAAATCTATAATCCAATGATTATTAGTATAATCAAAGTTGTGCAGCAGATAACAAAGAAAAGCTGCAACCATTAGCCAGATGTTTTCCATTTGTTTCCTCCCTCCTGCTAACTCACCTCCTGCCTCATCCTCCACTGACCCCATTTATGTATTTCCCTCATTGTGGATATGCTTGCTGCAGATAGATTTTTAAAATATTCCTTCTAAATAATTTGTTAAACTCTGTACTATTGGAAACAATATTCAGATGGAATGCAATACCCAACAAACCACCAATGGCATGCTTTAAAGAAATAAAAAAATCTTACAAATTATTATGGATCACAAAAAGATCCTAGAAGTTAAAGCATGCATAAGAATGAAGAAGTATCTTGTTGCCTTAGTTTAAAATATACTTTAAGCTATTCTCTCTGAAATGGGGTCAGACAGATGAGCCTGGAAACACACACGCACACCACCACCCACCCCCAAGGAAATAGAACACGGCCAGTAATAAAGCCATGAATTTATGGTCAAATCATTTTTCCTTAAAATTGCCAAGAAAGCACGTTTTGGCCATGGATGAACTTTTAATGAATTGTCTTTTGAAGTGAAATATTTTGAAATATTTCTTATGCCCCATTTTCTTTACATTATTACAATTATAATTCTATTACTTCCCCCTCACAGTTTTAGGATATGATGTTTTGGCCCCTGACACAGTTTCTCTGTTTCAGCGTGAATTATTTTTATGGCCTTATTCTTGAGTTCAGTAATTTATCTGTGTCACCCTAACGATGAGATCACTAAAGAAGTTCTACATTTTGAGAACCTTTACAAATAGAAATTTCCTGCATTTCCACGAGATTCTCTGTCGCTCCCCCGACTGTACTGATTGCCTGAGTTCAAGCGTGCTTTTCCTTTCCTCTAGAATCTCTAATGCATCGGTCATACTTTATCGAAGTCACTGACCAGTACCTTTGTATGGTTCTTTTTTGTTACTTTATTTCTTGAAATAGGTTTTCTGTTTGTTTTCTGAATGTTTTATGTATTGTTTATTGCATGTTGCATGTGGTATGCAATACAAACAAAAACAGTAAGGGGTAAGCTAAACAGGTTTACACTTGCAAGTTATGTGGATGTGCCTCCTCTTGTTGAGTAAATTGACTCACTGTAAGTAGTTCGCTCTAGTTGTTGTTGAACCATAACTTGGCACTATGCCATGAGCATCAAGTTCTTGTTTCATTCTCTCAATAGGTAGGCATGCTAGGGTGGTTTCTCAAGCTTCTTCATCCGTGGTTAGTTCTCACAAGTCCTGCAAGGCTGTGTCAAAGAGGGGTATCCTCCCACATTCACCTCTCCTACAGTGTAGGCAGTGCCTGGCTTTTTGCTCAGCTCTATCCTAATAGTAGTACTGAAGTGTTGGGTAGGGTTGGTCTGTCCTTCTCATCGACCTTTCATTATCTTCGTAGTGGTGGTGCTTCGGCTTTTCTTCCTTTTCATCTCATGGCAACCACGCGGTTTCAGTTTTGCAGTGGGTGCTGGCTTAAGACAGCTCTTTGCTGCTCTGCTACCAGTAGCTACAGTAATTGTACTTGAGGTAGAAGCAGGAAGTCCTTGGCGGCTGAAGGTCCTCAACACAGTATGAGGCAGGGTTATACTACCGGTTACAGAGGCAGAGAGCCATCCTAAGCCAGCACCCAACAGAGTCGTCACCGGTTAAGTGACTTCATTGCTAGAGGTAAAGTTTCACTGGCAAATTAATGATCCTTTTCCAGGCAAGATTCTTCCTAGTTTTAACATCATATATCTTTTCATACAAGTCTTATTCTGTACTTCATTTATATGTTCTCTGGTTTTACCTAATAGACGTTTAAAACAAAATGTTAACCTGCTAGTCTGCTTTTATCTGAAATTGACCCAGGAAATTGCTATGAAGTCATTTGTTGTCTACAAAAACAAATTTGGATTAAAAAAATGCTGATTGTCTTATACTACAGAATGAAAACGTAATATCCAAAAGTATGTAGCACTACAACTAAAATTGAATTATCCAGATCATTGGGTTTCTTCAATGAGAAAAATAATGAACTGCCCAATGGTATTCATATCTAATACAAGAAACTTCCTTTGCTTTTGACATGGTAACTATAAGAATCTCTGTAGCTAGATTAGAATCAGTAAGATCAATCTGACAATTAAAATGAAAAGTGTCAAATTAGTGAACAAATCATTTAATCTATACAAACCTACCACCTGGTTATATTCTAGAGGTGAAGTGAGGGGTCCCTCTTGCTTTGTCTTTCATGCTTTAGGGTTTCACATGGTTCTACATAAGGTCATGATTTAATTTTATGTTAAGAAATATATTTCAAAATAATATATATGGTTTACACTGCATGTTCAAATATGTAAAGTGCTCATTATTCAGAAAGTTAGACTAGAATATATAGACATAATAAGAGAGATTATGCTTTTCTTTGCATCATGAATCTGAGTAACTTTTCCTTGATCAGATTTTTGCTTTCCAATTTTCATTAGTGATATGTTGTCTTTTATAAATTAAATACTAGTATTTTGAAAAGAAAAATAAGTTTGTTTTTGTGTACTAATAAGTGTTTTTGAGTTAATATGTAGAATATGTAGGATTTAGAAACTGTTGAAAACTGAGTAATTAAATTATGCTAATTATAGCATAAATTATGCAACATAATTTACTAATAGTAAGATTAAATAACATTATTCTTTGCTCCTCCCCAAAGCTCTACTCATAGAATTTCATTATTTAGAGAAAAGTTTTGGGGAACTAAACTGACCACTAAATCTTGTGATTCTGACTAGAATTACACACTACTTGCATCCTTTATATAGTCTTTTCTTAAAGGGGAAAAAAAATCACATTTTCTCCCATTTAAAATTGTGTGGGCTTGAGATTGTGTGTTGCTATTTAAAACTTATGAGGAAAACCACATTCAGTCTGAGCTTCCATAACTGACTAGATTTCTGGCTTCCAGTGTAGTGGTCTATGCTTACAGGATAAAATGTATACATTTTAGAATATGCTGTATAAATTAAGAGCTTACATTTTTTTTATCTGAAGAATTTAATAGAGGTAAGTTATTATATTCACCTATATTAAGTTCAATGATTTTGATAATTCTGAAGTCTAAAGTCATGTCATTTTTCATTCATATACAAATGTGTAGTTACTCTTGTTTAGTGTCCATGCATTTTTTATGATTTTCTTATTATCCATAACACTTCTGACTCAATTTGTCTTTCAATTAACTATTTAAAGAGTGTACAAGTTTTGTTGTAACAAGGCTCTTTCTGCTGACCTTTTTAATTTTACTATTTATCTAACAATAAGATTTTTGGATGGCAAACTGCTGGATATCAATAAAGATTTTCAGCCATTTTATGGGGAAGGAGGACGTATTCTGGAGATCCGAACCCCACAAGCAGTGACCAGCATTAAGAAGCGAGGAGAAAGTCTGGGATACACGGAAGGGGCCCTGCTGGCTCTGGCCTTCATCATTATCCTCTGCTGTATTCCTGCCATCCTGGTGGTCTTGGTTAGCTACCGACAGTAAGTATTCACGGATGCTAACTTAACTGTGGGAAGTTTCTCAAATTCTGAGCTGTTGGAAATCATCTCTGGTGCCATAGCCTTGTAGGTGTCAAATGTTGGTGACAATACAACCCTCATCTGATGGCTTTAACCCTCTTGTATCAATTCCTTCCTCACCGTGAAAACAATGCCCAGAGACACAGTGCCACAGTCTTCACAGGTGGCACCGTACTCCCATGCTCTAAACTTTTCTCCCGCATTAGGAATACTGGGTTAGCTCTTACTGTTTTGTTTCTGCTCCTTTGGAGGCAAGAGCTTCAGAAGAGAATAGGTAAGAAAGCCTATGGACAAACATGTGCAGATGTACATGTTGCTCAGTTCCAAAGGCAGGCTGGTGGCCTGACCTCATTGTCGTGGTAGGTTTTTAATCCATAGTGACGCCTTCATCCCTGTGTGGAGGATCGCAGTGTTGTGTGCAGTGTTGTGTGTCCCTCTGCTTTCTTCCCGAGTAGCTCTCCTAGGATGTGCATCGCCCTGGCCGTCTCTTTTGGTTCTACTTTTCCTTAAGGGTCTCAGGCTCCTTCAGTCAACTAAATTCATTCACAATATCTGTATTTATACTATTATAGCCTGGCTATTTTTGCCTTTTCTTTAGTTGAAGTATTCTTGAAAGCACAGAAGCAGAAACTTGATGATAGAGGTCTAGATTTTTTTTTAATATGTTCTACTGATAGTTGATAAACATTGAGGAGTTGGTTATGAAGTGAGGATGCCACCAGAAGAAACTAAAATAACAGACAAGAGTCATAAATATTGTAAATTACATCTGATGTAGCAAGATAGTGATCAAATTTCTGCTCATTTGTAATGCGAAACTACTATTTATAAGTATTTAGACCTTCTATTTGTTTCTCAAATACAACTTTGTTAATAAAAAAAGGTAAGAAATGTCTAACTGGAAGTCTAGAAATATGCTCTCTGTGGTATTACTACAGAAAGTGTGTGAAGTGACAGATGTGGCATTGGGTTGATATGTTTGAGTTTTAATATATCCTTAACAAATATTGAATGCTAAAAGAAAGATCAGGGATAGAGGAATCTGGAGAAAGATTTTCAGTTAGTAGGCAATCAACCTGATCCTAAGTCTTCTGTCTTATGTGCCTTTGTGTTTTAAAATGTTTTCCATAGAGGCTTTTTGCGTCCTTCTTATATTGAAGTCAATGTAACAGAAAAATTCTTACATTTGCTATGCAATAGAGTTGTTAAAACTGATTGCTTCTGCATACTTTACGTAGAATTCTGAAATTTCAGAATTCTGAGGCTGATTTATTTAATACGTGTTTAGTCCAGTTTAAGTTTTTTGACATAAAAATCAAAGTATTTTACTATCTAAACTTTCTAAATTCATACTCTACTCGTAGACAGGACAAATAGGTACTTTAAAAAATAGTATGACAGGTTGAAATATTCTGTGTATGGAAAACAAGCAAATATGGGAAAGAATGTCATGAATTCATTCACAAGTGGCACCTTCCAATTTTGGTTTCAGCTCCTAAGTGAGACCATCGTAATTTAGGGCTGATTGCATGAGCCTGATTTTTTTTTCAAAATTCTCTTTATGCGTAATAAAGCAACAAGCCAGAAATAAGTATCAGATCACCTTTAATATTTTCTTTATTAGAATGAAATTCACATATTTAATGCAGTTGTATTTTCCACTTTATTTTTTTCCTAGTATGAATATTCTACAGCGTGTGTAGCTCCGAACTGAAGTACTGAGTTTCTCTATGTGTTAACTGTTTCATTATTAGTAGGTAAATTGCTCAAAATCAGATGTTAAAAATGAGTATTTCTAATGTAACTTTTTTCTTACTCTTTGCTTTCCCAAACAGGTTTAAAGTGTAAGTATAATTACCATTATGTTGCATCTGATTATTTTAAATATGAAAAAAAGAAACTCTGGATTATACAAATTAAGTGCCAGCCTCTGCTCAGAATCATATATCCTTTATTTTGAATCTATGATATGTTCACATATTTTGGTTTGTTATATATGGGGCTGAATTGATTTTAGATTTTTTTTTTCCATATAACTGGGGTCATTGTGAAAAAGAATGTCATTGTTTGGATCATCTGAGGGCCAGGTCTTGCCCTTGACGGAAGGATAGACAGGTAGTATCCAAGACATTCAAAGTAGCTGCCCAGTACTAACTAGTCACGGGCATTCTAAGGAAACAATCACCAGATCCACAGAGCCAACCAATATCCCTGCTGCATCTGTACACACAAGCAGGATCTGGGAACTGCCGATGCTACTTACTCTAAATCATTTATCCTCTATGCGCCCCATCTTACAAGAAAAAAATCCTTCAAGCAATTACCAATTATAACTGACCCATATGATCATATTTATGGCAAACCATATCCGTGCGTACATCATGTAATGTTCAGAGCAGTCATATTTGTCCCTAGAAAACCAGAACTGCCTGTAACTTTGTTTTGTATCCCTTTCTTGATACTAATTTGCAAATACTTCTACTGAGTGTGATCACTTGGTCAGTCAACAGAGTGAACCATCTGAGGGGCATGTTGCTTGAGAGTCTGTGAGGTTGCCTCTTTGATGCCAGTTGATGAGGTCAGATATTTGCTAATTAGGCCTAATGGTTAGAAAGCAGCCTATCGATGAGCATGTGATTGCTAACAAAACGTTTCACGAGATAACCTTACTTTATCCAAGACGCCAGGCCGAGTGCACCAAGACAGCCCGAATTCAATCCGCGCTTCCCGCAGCTAAACCTGCAGCGCCCACCGCTGCCCCGGTGGCAATGCCCCCGCCGCCACCGCCCCCGCCGCCAGGTGCGCACCTCTATGAAGAACTTGGAGACAGCACGATGTAAGTAGACCTCTCAGGAACTCTGAGAGATAAATATCCTTTAGTGGATGCTGTGTGGTGAGTTTGATTTTCAACCTCATGTGGCTTTCAGACTGTTCAGTAACTTTATTTAGGCTCATTTAAACATAAGCTTGTTTAGATGAGAACCTAGACAAAGTCTGTGGAGAAGTAATAGGCCAAGGAAGGCTAACAGGCAAGTGCAGGATTTAACTGCAGGAAACAATTGCAGTTTTATACTTACACATTGTATTTCATCTCCGAACCTTCAAGGATATGCATGCATATGTTGCCAAATTATAAACTAAGAAAATAAAATGCTATCCTAGGAGATGAAGAAATAAAATAACTCCTTATTTGGTATCAAGAAGAAAATGTATTTAAAATCAGATATTTCTAACATACCTTTATAGGACATTATATACTACAGTGTGAATGGAAACAAATGATTTATGTACTAAATGCCCAAATGTTTACAATATCATTATCATATTAATCTTAGATTGCTATAATTACTGCACTATTTGGAATAGTAATTTAAAAGATATTTTTGAAGCATTAAACAAAAAACTTTCCAGCCGAATTTGTAACGATGCTGAGTATTTCATTGGAGAATATGTCCTCTGTGAATATAAAAAAAAAAAAACATGAGATCATTACATTTGAAAGGCAAAAGATATTTAGAAGGATTTCTGGCACTGGAATTTGGCACAGCAGATGGAATAAATATAGATACTGAAATGGTAGCATTTACTAATAGGATTGAAGCAAGCCTCAAAACTCCTGAAATTCATCTCTTAATGTAAAACCAAACAAATGCATTAATATGATTTCCATGTTAATGCATAGGGTTTTGTTGAAAATAATGCTAATAATAAAAACACTCATGATTTTACACAAAAGCTGAATTTTAAATGGCTAAATGCATGACATTCTATTTCCATCTTTAAATGTATTTTTTGGACTTTTTAAGGTGATGGTCTCTTTAATTACTGGTGAATATAGGAATTGAGCCAATATGATTTGATTCTGTTTGATTAGGTCAAAATCCCTCTGTACCAAATGTTTGGAAGCTAAAAAAGTATTGTATGCAAGTCAGTGTTTTTATGTATGGTATCAATGAATGATATATTTTCATGTTAAAATTAACACATGCAGGCAAACTAATGTTTTTTGAAATCAATATAGTTTTATGCAGTTGATTTTCTAATAGTAACCTATAAGGAATATAATTTTAGCTACAGTTAAAGATGTGTGCTTATTATCAATTTATTGAAACATTTTATGTTCTATATATTTAGTTATCTTTCTGAGTTTGGAAAAAGTTAAAGGTCAAAGAAATTACTGTCAGCTATTTAGAAACATCAAAGATAGCTTTGGAAAACCTTGCTTACAACATAACAGATTCAACAGTCGCTTATTACAATAGATTTCTTATAAATCAGTGTGCACACCCTAACTTTACAGTTACCGCTCTGAAGATTCCTTTCTATTAAATATGGATGATTTCAGTCTTGATAAAAGGAATCTTATTCATTTGGAGTCAGTACACCACTAGTTATATGTGTTAAGACATTGAAATAATCATACATGATTAAATCTAGAGCATTAAATATCATTCTTGTGGATAAACACAAAGAAAATATAAAATATGCATTTTCTTTTGTGTATTTACTGTGACCACTAAATATGTAAGTCAAGTTTCTATTAGAATTTTCAATATCATCTCAAATTAACAATATTTAAAACTTTTTCTCTCTATCACATGTTTTCTGTTTCTCACCTGTGGACACACAGGCATAAGTAAGTAAATACCATTCTAATTCGAGGGCAGTAGCAAGGAGGTATTCTAGAATAGATTTAGTACTGCTTTGCTATGAATATAGTAATCCTCTTTCATCTTCCAATATTTTGAGGTGGCATGAGTTAAAAATGAGTTAAATGTACAGTATTTGTGCCTACTTGTGAAGGACTTCAAAATTTGATTTGTTAATTTTATTAATGCTTTTCAGCCAAAACTAATTGGCATGATTCTATAGCATTGTTCCCCCCAAAATCAAAGTTCAGCTTTTGACATATCCTAAAAATGGCTTTTCAAAGTTAAGAAACAAAAGTGTTATGCATTCATTTAACATACATTATGCCAACATCCTATTTTACTCAGGTTGACCTGCGAGAATTCTTAAAATTGTACTTTCTCTTAAAAGAAACATTACAATTCTCTATGTGCATCTATATAATTCTATTTCCTGACCTACTGCCCTCCTTTACCAATGTGTCTAATTCATCCTAGATAGCTAAGTACTAAACAGAAATTAAAACAAATCTGTCCTTTGGATTTTACATAAGACCTAAGCCTATTAAAATCCATGCATCACGCAATGTTTGTGGTTATGAGGTCCTGATATTTACATCAGAAGTACTTTTCATTTGTGCTAAATGACTGCTCACATTTTTTTTTATGAATTACGGCTACTTTTGAGTGAATTTGCATGAGTAAATATTTTAGTGACACCAATAAGTTTTAATGTAAATATTCTGAATTCAGGCTCACCTTAATTGTATCCAAATCATATGTGAAGTCAAATACCAGCAGCTTCTCCTCTGGTTGGCAATTTTTATAATGTTTCCAAATTACTAAAGCAGATCAGTCAAGATTCTAACAAATTTAATTTCTCAAATATCTGATTGCGTACTGTCAGTAAAACTGTCCCCTATGTCCCTTATGGTTTTAGTTCGCTTAACCTGGAAAATAGAATGTAAGTTTTTCTATCAGATAGAAGAATACCATTAGCTCGAAGACAGAATGTTGTTGAAATGAGAGATGATAGATAACGATTCAAATACAGCCAGTTATCTTTTATCGAAAACAATAAGCTCTGAACATCTTTAAAGGACCTGAAATGACAGGCTTAGTTGGTGAGCTGCAATCTGGAGAACTGTGAACATGAGTGGACATGGATTCTTTGCTAGCCAAAAAAATAAGAGATTGGCCCAAATTCTTTCATTATTCAGTGAAAGTTTCCCATGCTACTGACAACTGCCAAGATTCCCCTTCCTTTTCTTTTGAAGACTAGGGACTCTGCAGTGATGCTTTGCTTCGGTAGATCAGTGCTGTGTGACCTTTTATGTTTTGTAGAATAATGGCAACCATAAAAAACATCTTTCTCATGAAAACTATGTCACAACTTGTTTCCTTATATTTCATTATCTTCTTTTCTTTCAAGTCTTTTCCTTCTCTACCATTTTCAACAAAGCAGGGGAAATAACTCAGTCTCAGAAGACAGGCGACCTCATCAAGTTGGGATTCCCATTGTGTCCAATACTGTGGACGCTCCCAAGCCACCTCACACAACTGGATCACTTGAGAATAACCAGCTGGATTCTACAAGGAAATTCTCACTTCTATCTCGTGAGGACAGCTTAAGTACCCATGATGTTCTTTACAAGGAACACATACGCCAAGGATCGACAAATTTCAATAACTTTTCCCTGAGAACAGAGTTTGTAAACCCATTTCCCCCCAAAACACAGGTCAAGAGTCAGTCTCTGAGGGGTCCTCGAGAAACATTTAAGAGGATCTGGAGAGAGCCCATCAGCTTGCCAAGGAGACTGATGGGGAAGCTTTCAAAGAGGCCAGAAACCATAGATCTAGTGCAGTGGCCTGGAGATCGAAACACGGGGATGTACCCAAACAGAAGAGGTAGCAACAGTTCATCCCTTACAACTGACGACATAAATTTGACAGAAATGCAGCATGGTGAAACACTGATTGTGCAAGAAGCCCAGAAGTTAAAATCTCTACATTCCACGTCTTCATTTTCCTCTCCTTGGCCTCACTTGCCATTCTCCACTTTGCCAACTGTTTCAAAAACTGTGGAACTCCAATCGGAACCTAATGTTATCACTTCTCCTGATGACCCCTTCATGGAACTTTCTCCTCTGAGTGCTTTAAAGTCTCCAGACTATACACCTACTTCTTTGTTGGCTGTCGGGACCAAACGGAACGATTCTGAAAATCTTTCCCACCCACGAAACATCTCTTCCCTTCTATCCGCCTCTCCTCCTCCACCTGTCCTTACACCTTTCCCTGTTTGTCCTTTCCCTCCACTCTGCCTACCTTTAGCTCCTTCTCCTCTTCGCACACCAATGCCTCCTCATCCGAGTCCGCTTCCTTCTGCAGCTCCAGTTCTGTCCGCACAGTGTTCTTGCTTACCACTTGAGTGCACTGCCAGTGTAACACCTGCCAAGGAAAGTGACTCCTCTGTGACACAGCAAAGCACACTGGGTAATACTGACCCTCAGAAAGAACCAAAGGGGGTTCTGAAACATATTAAAAATTTAGCAGAACTTGAAAAAACAGTAGCTAGAATGTACAGTCACATAGAAAGAAACTATCCTCCCACAAACATTTCAAAAGGCCTGACAATTTGCACTTCAGGTAGAGCGCGTGTGGAAAACACCTCAGACCAAAAGCACGAACATTTGAATGACACTGTTGAGGGAAGTGAAAAGCAATCTCACAGCCAATCTACTTCACTATAATGTCCCTTTATTGTTTTACCTGGCAAATCTTTCATTATAATCATCAAGTCAAATGCCTCATTGGAACATCAAAGAAGATTCCATTATCTTACCCCAAACTCAGTGCAAAACTTTTTTTTTTTGCACATTTAAAAAAGTTTAACCTCATCACTACTAACTCATATTACCTTAATTTTCTTAACTACAAATTAGCATTATTTGTCCTACATTTACTTTAAAAGTAAGTAGCTTCATCTGTTTTTCATTGGAGTATATTGGACATGAATATGATATCCAACTCAAACCAAAGGCTTGATTAATATGTTGATGCAATGACTTTACTTTTTTTTTTCATTTAATTTTTCAACAGTTTTACATGACTACTTAGGGGGAAGAAAGCAGTCTGTTACAAATAAGCTGGAAGTGGAATTTTTGGGTTCCTTTGTTTTTTGAAACCTGTGTTTGGTAGAAAACAGTACTACCAAATAAAACACTATGTACCTAGAACTGCAGGAGAAAACAGATTTAAGACAAATCTAAATCCCAGGTGCTACATTATGTGGTAATCTGTTTCATTATAAGAATATCTGTTATCTTGGCTTGCTTTTATCTTACTGGTATGCTTACAGATTTGGTAACTCCTTCACTTTTTTCAATTGCTGTCTTATTCTATTTATTTCTCATCATGCTTTCCCTTCCCTTATTTATACTGAAAATAAATCTCAAGTTCTTGACTCTTGTAAGGCATTTCATTGTTCCCACAAGTGTTTTACAGAGCTACCTAATTTTGCTTTCTCACATTACAGCAATTCTATTTTTATAAGATTTTACTTCAAATAAAATATTGTATTTTGTCTCTAGTTACAAAGTGAACTAAGAAAGATTAAGACAGATTATACATGAAAAGATGTTACCACCTTTATAGAGTCCTCTGCTTCTTGTTTTATGCAAAGATAAAAATTGCTATTGTAAGAAGAAACTTTTCCAGTTGTAATAGTTACTCTATTCTCAGGGCTCATTTAATAGATAGCCCTCATTGACCATGGGCATTTTGAATCAGATTGCTTTGTAAATTAGTGTAATTTGTGCCCACCACGTAATTCTTTTTCTTTCTATGAAGCTCAGGAATTGAGTTTGAATTACTGGAAATGTTTATTTAAAAAAAAAAAACATTTGTTTTACTCTAGAGTTTGATATTTTAGAAGATATCAATCTACACAGAAAAAGGTACAATTCCCAAATGTAGGCAAACTGTCATGTTTGATAATGACCATTGCCATTGTAAGTATATTAAAATCCATGGAGAGCTCCACAATGAACAATTTCAAAGCTTTGGTTCAACTCTTAGGTTCTGTGACGTTTCTTCAAGACTGGGAGCTGGCTAGTAAGATCAGTCAAATAAAATGTAAGACTAGTTATTTTCATTAGCACATCTGCTTCGACTTCTGTCATCCAACTCAAGAGTAATTTCTTTCTTGGGGTTCTTGAACGTGATTTTTTTTCTCTCTTTCACTGAAACACTTCAGTTGGAGTTTTTGTTGGCAGCTGGTCATATGCATGAGAACTTGTGCTATTTGGCGGACTCTGACAAGGTATTATTCACAATTGTGTGAAACTAATGTGAATGTACGTTTCTCTAAGCTAATTTCTACCAACGTCTTTACATTTAAAACTGAAAAGCTTTTAATATGTGATTTCTAACTAGTGAGTAATGAAATATTTTTCTGAACATTCTTGAGTAGGCACCTACAGCCTTACAAGATGATATAATTGCTTTTTCTACATCATTTTACAATATTTGTATAATCAAAATTTTTAGTAGCATTTTCTAACTCCCAAGCATTTTGTAAATGCTTTAAATTTAATTATTTTATTGATATATTTTATTTAAATAATTTTATGGTTATGTTCAGAAAATTCATTTTCTGTGTAACATCTATAATTTGTATAAAAAAACTACATATTCTCTTCTATACAACCATAACCACCATGACATAGCAACTGCCTTTAGAAAAAGAATTTATCTGCATTTACTAACATTTAATGAAAAATGGGTAAATACCTTATAATGCACACTCAAGATCACTAAGCACTTGCTGCTATTCAAATCAAACTAATACTTACAAATGGTTAAATTGAATAATACACTTTGGATATATATTACATTAAGTGGCACATCACTTATGTGACCGATTTTATAAATATCAGATTGGCAATCATACCAATAATAGCTAATATTGATATATCATATAAAATATTGAAGGGATAATGCATTTAATATGTGAATTGGTGGTTATTAAAATGTGAAGACCCACTTCCTCTAACTTAATTAGTACTAAAAGATAGAAAAGGAGTAAATTTGAAGCCTTCTAAAGATAATAGGATTATTCCACAAATATCAAAGGGCACAAATAAATACAATGTAAAATTGAACTATTTCAAATGTTCATAGGATTAAGGACAAGTTTTATTAATTTTACAATTATTTTACTGATCCATGCATTAACCACATTATAAATGATCTCTGTGGAGATCATTTTTATAGTAAGTTTTCATTGCAGTTTTATATTAATTCCATATTGCATGGTCAACATCAATCTAATATTTTAGCTACTCAATGAGCAATAAATTTTAAGGTTTTTATATTGATATTCAACATTGAATATTCTGTAGTTGCATTTCTCTCATGTATAGTCAAATATTTCACCAACTTAAGTACTACTAGTTTTATCAATCTTATGTGATACTATTTTTTAGCTGTAATTAATGTCTCTCAAAATTTTCATCTATTTTTACTAATATATTTGACCCTGGATAGATAGTGAATACCTTCAATTCATTATTTACAAATCAATCTGAAATAAGCAGAGAAACATCTTATAATGAATAGGAAGACTATATTCCAGAAATGAGGATTATTTTTTTATCTAATGTTATATTCTCTCTGTAAGAAACGTCTCTTTTTACAATGAATGCATTAGGTATATGAGGACCTGTGTACCATAAATAATATTTTATCTTGATTGTAAGTGTATTATATGCTATTGAAATAAAACAAAGTTTTAAAACCTTTTTCTGCTCTGATAGAATGAAGGTCTGAGATGGAAGTATGACTCTCCTTTCATGACATTGCTACAAAATATAATTCCCTGGGAGACAGCCTTAAGTGACTGTCTTTAGTGATTTCAGTATTGCTCAGCTTCTTTTTAAAGGGCCTTTCAGTAACTTTGTCTAATCAAAAAAGCCAAAATGCTTAACACTGACTTCTTCGTTTCTGCCTTACAGGAGAGGTTATGCATCAGAGGTAAGGGCTTATGGTGTTACGCCACACATAACAGGAAACTGTGAAATAGGTAGGACTAAAGTACAGTCTTATCAAACTAGGGCTTTTAACTACATTTCAACAAACACAGGTATGATTTACAGTTTCATATATATTATGCATTTGTTCTCATTTTACACATTTATTTACTTGAAAAGCAGAGCAAAAGAAAGAAAGGGACAGACAGAAAAGCTCTTCCAGCACTGGTTCACTCCCCAAATGGCCCCAACTGCCAGACCACAGCCAGGGTGAAGCCAGGAAGTAGAAACCATCACTGGTCTCCCACTTGGATAACAGGGTCCCAAGTGCTAGCACCATCTTCTACTGCTTTCCCATAAAATCAGCAGGACTGGGTTGGTAGTGGAGAATTGGGGACTCAAACTGCCACTCTATCAGGGGAAGTTACTGCTGCACACTGTGACTTATACCTCTGTGCCACAACATTGGTCTTTGTCTTGGAATTAAGTTTAACATTCAATGGACAACGATCAAATGTTCACCTTTATAAGAATAAAATTGTGTTCTAAATTATTCAATATTTACTCATCATTATGACACCATCCCAAATTTGTTTTCTAAATTAGAAATAAGAGCATCATTCAATTGTTCTTTGTACCAGCCTAAAACTCTATCCTGTCTTCATATTATAGCAAGAGATCTTAAAGATTATAAAAATAAGTAAGTCAGACTGCAAACTCTGGCTTTTCTATTGCATGAATAAGACTTGGTCTATAGATAACTTATTGGCCAGTCTGCCTAACAGTCTTTGGGCTGATTACACCGTAAGCTGTATTAGCCAACAATGCCATTGAGATTTTAATTTGATTTAGAATATAATTTATCAGTAAAGAAACTGAGATGTATACATGTTCCTATTGGCTGTATAGTTTTGAATATGCAAGCCTTAGAACACATGGAAGTGAAATTTAATGCCTCTATAAACAACCTTAACTTTTAGGGATTATAACAATAGATTACAAATTGAACCCAAGTATCACTAATGTAAGCTTTCCTTTCTTTTCCAATGAATATTACTACTAGGTTAACTCAGCCACTATATCATTAAGTTTCTCCCACTTCAGTGAACTATCTGTACTACTGACCATTCCCAACAGCTGGTTCAAATGCAGTGCACTTTAAGGCACACCTTGCTGGCTTTATCATTTGCCACAGTGTGTGAGATGCCACTTGGGACATTTGCATTGCATTTCAGAGTAGGCAGGTCTGAGCACAAACCATAGGAGACAGCGTCAGCCAGCCCTGGCTGTTTGGGAAGTGAAACAATGGATGCAAGATCTCCGTCTCTGACTTTCAAATAAAAAAGTTTAAAGCAAAGATACATATTATTAACTGTCCTTCCAAAGAGTTGATCATCACAAAATGGAAACATTTTTTTTTTGCTTCCATCTTGTTAAAGTATAAATTATCACAAAATAGACCAAATAAACCTGACTTACAGAAGTACAAGTGAAAGACAGGGGGAGGAAGAAAGAATGACTACACTATCTGAGAGCAGTTTTCCTAACTCCAAAACTCTTCGGAAACATGCATTGTTGCATGAGTGTAAGAAATCTGCATTTTGATGAAAATGAGAGAGTGGGGATCTTGTTTTAAATTCCATGTTGAATCCATGACAGCATATCCTTCTGATCATTCTATATTTCTTCCCAATGAACCTGATTATGTTTGTGATTGGGAAGAAAAAAGAGGGACAATTTAAAACGAGGTTAAATTTGCAAACGCTGTGTGAATCTAAAAGGTTTTCAGAAATATAAGCAGCTCTTTCAATTCTGAACCTTAAGCCCTAAAGAAATCTTCACTGACTCCTGCTTTTTCCAATTATTAAAATTTGGTAGTAGCTAAAACAACTATGACATTCAGAAAAGTGAATCCATGATTATTTTTTGTTTCAACGTAAATAATGACTCAGAATATTACCTCATGCTTTTGGTAGCTGTCACGTGAGTAATGAATCATAATTCCAAGGCAACCAGTTTTAAACTGTCACCTTTTTTTGTCTCTCTCCCTTCAGTCATAGCCTACCTTTCCATCTCAATTATTTTCTAAAAGTTCTTTCTATTTTAATTTCCTTTGGCAGCAACAACAACTGCTGAGGCCTTCTCTTCTTAAACCAGAGGTATCAATTTTCATTGTCTTTGCAACTTTACTTGGTTTCATGATACTGTCATGTGACTAGAGATGCTGATATATGTAGGTAGAGTGGGTGGGGCCTGACAGTATGATGCAATTTTAGGACAAGAAAATGATTTTCATTGAAACAAATGATGACGAAAGGGAATCACCGTACCACTTCCTTGCTAATGGGTCAAATGCCACATTTTTGGCTTCTTTCTCTGAGAATTAGACAAATAAGGCCTATACAAACCACCACTGACGGAAGCAACTCAACACCATGTACTGGGTGAATCTCAATTCCTTACATTACTTCCTGAGCAAGAATGCTGGCATCTGCACTCAAATATCATGTCAGATATTTGCCTTGCACACGTTAATGCCAGATGACCTATAATATGCAACAAATGCCTATTTCTATTTGTTTACACTATTATAATTAAACAGAAACCTACCCTTTAAACTTCTTTTTTTCACAGCGTTACTGCTTTACAAACTTATGCTTACAAAAAAATTACTCTTTTTTCCTAACAATGTAAACCAACCTTTGCTAAGGAGAAGCATTTTTTAGAATTTACCCTCTCAAATCTGGTTTTTTATAAGGTTTTTAGCAAAGAATATGTCCCAAACTCAGAAGCCAGAGCTGTGGATTTAAATCCCAAAACCAATTCCAGGATGCAAAATCTTATTGAAGATACACATCCTCCTGAATGTCCATGATTTCATTCATGAAATGTTAGGAATAAATATATAATATATAAGCTCCTTGCTCAGCTACTGGAATTTAGTAGAAAGAAGTCCATACCCAGTTTTGTTATCTTAAGGTTACATCATTTATGAATATTCAAAATTTTAAATTATAGGCTTTTTCTGTGTGGTTAGCAAACGTGAATAAAATGTCACTTTTTTAGTATATGATTTTGCATGATTTTCTAAAATCTTAAATCTACCAGAGTCTATTTGCATCCACTTAGAGAACTTCCTGGTCAGTAGGTCCTTCCTTGATTTCTTTTGAAGGGCTAATGTTGTATTCCTCACTCTTGTGTAAGCGTCCAAGAGGCATTCTTCCGATGATTCTTCTCTACTAATTTCTATCCTTACCTGTCCACTTGTAAGCTATCCAGTGATTGGATAAAAATAACTGAGCATAATTTCCCATTTAAGAATAGAGCATGCCTGTAACAATTTGACCGAGTTCACATACTTGCATTCTCCCAAGATATATTTTATTCTGTATTGCTTGTAATTATTAAATAAGTTAATGAGATTCAGCTCAAAACCAAAGTTCTTTTCTCATTCTCTATAGTAAATTGTATATGCATTGGTAAAGGGGTTCAAAAGTTTTAGTTCTGAGACCTATGTGCTTATGTCATTATTAAATCTTAGATGCATCAAAATTTAAAACTCCTCATGTTTTATTTCAAAATATTTCAGTAGGTACAGCTAAATCTAAATTTGGCCCAAATTTGTAGCCTCATTCTACCTAAATTTTTATTCCTTACCTTATCTTTGTTATTTATAGATGCAAAATTGTACAAATTATTCAACTAGATGATCTGGTAATGTCTATCGATTTTAATAGCTCTCTAGAACACACTTCCTACCAACATTCACATGTTAATTTCTCTTCACCTAACCATTGCCCGGCTTGTATACCCTTAAAAGGTAACTAATCTTGACATTTACATAAATAGAATAGAATATTATAGAGTATTATATAAACATAAATAGAATATGATATGTTTCATTTTTCCTTAGTATGTTTCTCATCATTCCATTCAATACATCAATGTTGTACAATGTAATACTGTACTTATCTCATGGAATTTTAATAATCAGTTCAAATTTGATTGATAGGAGTATTGTGTTTTGTATACAGAAGTACACATTTTGTATATAAGGATAATTTGAATTACTATGAAAGTGCTCATGGTTATATTTAACTTTGGTACTACTGCCAAACATCTCCCAACATAAATTATTCAATTTATAATATCTTCAGAAGGTAATGGGTCTTCCAGGTTCTATCTGTGCCTGCCAACACATCCTATTGCTGATTTGTTTTTAATTTAGTCATTAAGCAGGATAAGATGAATGGATTTTTATACTACTACTGGATTCTTTTAAATAGGCTCACAAAATATAACCAAGATGACTATAAAATCATCAGCACAATAAAGGTAATGCAGTTTAAGTAATTAAAGAATCCAAGGGAAAGTCATGCAAATAGAGATTAGATAGGAGAAACAATAGCAGAAGGCAAAGCCAAAGGCAACTATGAACCTAGCTGTATGACAACACTACTGGGGAAGGCGTAAGAATGAGAAATCATGCTTACTAGTCGTAGTTCCATCAAATACATTTTTCCTGTGTAAATATGTAGTGCTAGCCTGGCCATCCATTTTAGTTTAGAAGAAGCATATCCAGAGTTTTGGTGATATTACCTAAACAGAATTATTGACACTGATACAGTTTCTAAAAATAAGAATGGAGAAGCTAAACAGCTAAATTCCATTGTCTGAAAATGTCAACAACCCTAAAGCAGGCAATCTCTTCTTGGCTCACTGTTGCATCTATATCAACTAATGTTTATATATTAAAATATGATCTTAGGAATTCATGCCAACCTGTTCTGTGGATATCCTGTTTTCTCACCCACACTTTTGACTCTATTGCAAAGCTAATTTAGTGATCTTGTCCAATATGTTAAAAAGGGCAATGTTAAAAAAAAAAAGCCACAAAAACTGAATTTACTAGTTATTGAAATTGTTTTCAAAAGTATATATCAGGAAAACTTACACAATCAGTATTGTGTAGGATTTAACACTGAAAATCTTGAAAAAGCCTCTCTACTTCCAACACATTATTTTAGGTACACAAATAGTAGACGCCATGAACCTCATTGGGAGGTATAACACATCAAATTCTCAATATGCATATTATTATCAGACAATGATTGTATGTGAAGTAAAGACACAATGTTTCCTTGAATTGTCCCCCTTCCCCTTCCATATCCAATGAACAATTCTGTGTAGCAGAGTCCCAACAACAACAACAACAAGAAACTGGATATATTTAAATATTACGATTGAAGTTATTTTGACAGGAGTGCTTTGAGAGTCATCGAATTCTAGCTGTGGAAATCTGACATGGAATTGAACTACTTTAAGAATTTGCTTTCAAATGCAGTTTCTCTTTTTTGAATGATAGGAGTTATCCATGGAGTCTGGAATTGATCCTGGCCAAGAACTTGGACAAGAATATTACAGTTATGAGCATGGGTACATTTCAGATTTCTTACTCAGAATCCTGTTGTCATATTTTATTAATAAAAGTTATTAAATGCTCATGATCAATGATAAATTTTTAAAATGTCATTTTGGTAGTTTCCTATGAATAATATATCTGGCTTTATTTTCAAGTAAGTTCTAACCATTCTTATATACTGAGGGCTGTACTGATGCTTCACATTGACATTGAGTGATATTAGAAATAGTTAAAATTATTTGAGAAATAGAATTCAAACATATTTGCTCAATTCCTCAATTCACCATGTCTTTTCTAGTCAAGTTTGCTCCAAGAGCAATAAAGAGGCAAAGTCATAATCTAAAAATGAATATTTCAAAGTCATTTTTGTACACATAAGTTAGCTGTTTTCAGAAAATAAAGTAGAAAATGGTGGAACATTTTTCGATTATGGCTGAGGCAAACTTCTACCATAACAATAGAGATTTTACATTTTGAATGAGCTGTACCACTTGCAGAAACATCCATTTTGTGTTCTACATTGTTTAACTAGATCAACATGCCTTCTTCCTTCTACTCTTTCCAAAAATTTAACTCTGAAATAACTCTGTTGCTATTCCAGGATACCAATATGGAAAATGTCTTTGGTCATCAGATAGGTCTTACCCTAGAGCTTTGTAATTTACAAGTGGCCAAATAGGTTCTGTAACAATATCTGTTGATTCATAAACAAATAGAAGAAAACATCATTCATGGTACATTCCACACAGACCACATGAAAAAATGTTTTAAGTTTTGAGTTTCTATTGCAGGTATGAAATGCCTCAATATGGAAGTCGCCGTCGATTGCTGCCACCTGCTGGACAGGAGGAATATGGTGAAGTGGTTGGTGAAGCTGAGGAAGACTATGAGGAGGAAGAGGTAATATTGAAAGAATATTATGCTGTTTCATTAACAGAATGTGGTTTTCAGAATCCTAGTCATTTACTCATTGTTTTTTCAGGGTCTTTTTAACAATGCTAGCTCTGTCTGGAAGATACATTAATTTTAGAGTCAAGTTGGAAGAAATATGGAATTATAATCATGCTAGTTTTATCTGGGAAGGGAAACTAATTTTATAGTTAAGTTTATATTCTATATACATATGAAGTAATATCCTTACTTAATGGTTATTAAATATCCATATTGATATTAAACCAATGTTAACTATAATAGCATTTAATATAATTTACAATAATGTGATTGATAGTTTATAATATGTTAAATATATGGATATTACATCTCCAGAACGTTATAATGAAATTTCCGTTTTAAAAAGCTCTAAACATAAACATGCAACTCAGATGTTATTTTTGTTCATAACCTAGCATAGGTAAAACATGTGAAATGTAGATTCCATCTATTTCTAATAATGTTTTCAAAGTAATTTTATATGATTTCTGTTTAACTTACCATGAGCTACTTCTAACATACTCTTACATTTTTCTTGTGGACAATTTATTTGGGAAATTTACCCACTAGGAAAAGATCATTGAATATCACCGCAGCCTTACAGTGTTCAAAACCTAAACTTTACCTATGTTTAGAAAGTAAATTATAATATTTTAATGATTATTTGAAAGTCTTACACTTCCAATGAATGTGTAATAAAGCTATTTACAAAAGTCAAGCATTAGGAGTGGAAAAATCAGTTATTAATAGCTTAAGTTTCAAAATAAACTGAGTAAGAACAATCCCAACAGATCAGACTTGGGCACTATGAATAAATGTACTTCCCATTACCCTGTGTCCTTAAACAATATATTGTTAAACTTTTCTGAAACTATCATTCCTGTAGTTTCATTACCATTTGACTTGGGTGGAATGGTATCCTATTATCCTTACCATAGCCTAATTATCCTGACACTTCAATTGCATTTTCAAATTTTCAGGAAATTCCAAAGAAAATTAAAAAACCAAAAGTTGAAATTAGAGAGCCTAGCGAGGAGGAGGAGGAGGAAGTAGTTGTAACTATAGAAAAGCCGCCACCAGCGGAACCTACATATACAACATGGAAACGAGCCAGGATATTCCCCATGATTTTTAAGAAAGTCAGAGGACTAGCGGACAAGCGAGCCGCGGTGGACCTTGAGGCTGAAGAATGGCAGAGACGCCTCGAGGAAGAAGACAAGGATTACTTGAAACTAACTCTGGACCAGGAAGAAGCCACAGAAAGCACCGTGGAATCGGAGGAGGAATCCTCCAGCGACTACACCGAGTACAGCGAAGAGGAATCCGAATTCAGCGAGTCGGAGACCACGGTGGAGTCCGAGTCCGAGACGCCCTCGGAGGAGGAGGAGGTGGAGGAGAGCTCCACCCCTGAATCCGAAGAGTCCGAGTCCACGGAGTCGGAAGGAGAGAAAGCGAGGAGGAACATTTTTCTTGCCAGGAGAAAGCCCGTGGTTGAGGAGGTCAAAGAGGTCAAAAGTAGAAAGGAGAAGCCCGAAGAAGCCGAGGACGAAGCGGAGGTGGAAGAACATCCCGAAGAGGAGGAGGAGGAGAGCGAAGCGGCCCCCGAGGAAGAAGCAGCAGATGTGGAAGCCCCGGGTGCCCCTGAGGAGGGCAGTGCAGAGTCGGCCTCCGTGGAAGGAGGCGCGGAGAGCGAGGAGGAGTCAGAAGGAGGCAGTAGTAGCAGTAGTAGCCAGAGCATGTCTGGCGTTCCGTGGGGTTTTCAGGTGCCAGAGTATGACAGAAGCAAGAACTCACAGCCAAAGCCCTCTCCAGGAGCGAGCTCCGAAGGTTACAACACAGCCCTTTAACAGAGCGCACAGTAGGTGGGGCTTCGCGGTGAGGAGTGCTCCTGTGTGCAGTGCCTTCTCTGTTCTCTGAAACGCTCTTGGTAGGAACCAAACTGATCATGGCTCAGCTGTGACTTAAGACCAGCAAACGTGGAGTGAATCTATGCTATTCAAATGGCTTTATGTATAGGAAGATAACAGAGTAGACCTGACTAGTCCCTCCTGTGGTAGTGAACAGGAATATATGCAATCAGCTAGTCGGTATTTAATATCCGGGTAGTCCTTCTGTCACTGCAGCACAGCATCAGGTGTATTATACATACAAGTATGCATATCTACATGTTAAATATAGATATATTTAGAGAGGGGATGAGAGTTTAACATCACCTTTCCAAAAGGATGTGGCACAAGCAACGATGAATGAAACCTCTAATTGCCCAACTTTGCATATATGTAAATTTTCATTGTTATCAATGATATATTTAAAACTGCAATTGTCAAATAGGAGTTAAATAAAATTTTTAGAATGAGCTAGATTTAAAAAAAAATCATTTTAACAGAGTAGGACATCTTTTCCTGGGACACTAAAAATGTAAAGACTTTTGAAGTTTCATACTTTTATTTGATAGGCAGACACAAAAGCAGAGGGAGAGACAGAAATACTTCATCTTCTCGTTTACTCCCAAAACACAGGCTAACAGCTTAGGCTAGACCTTGGAAGGCGACTGCCACATGAATCTCCCACATAGTGTCAGGGACCCAAAATACTTGAGCCATCATCTTCTAACTCCCAATGTGAGCAGTAGAAATCATCTGGAGATGGAGTCGCCGTAACTCAAAGACGACACCTCAAAATGAGGTGTAAAGTCTTCTTAGTTAGGAACTTAATTGGAACTTAGTTGATGCACCATACACCTGCACGCTTAGCCTGAATGATCCATTTCAAAGGCAGACACAAAGGGGGTGTCCCTAACTGCTGGGTCAGTCTCCAGAGGCCCCCACACTGGGGATGGACCCGCTAAGAAGCTGAGAAACAGAAGCTCGGCTGGTCTCCCATGTGGGTGACAGGAGTCCAGCCGAGCTCACTGCTGCCTCCCAGGAACTGCACTGGCGGGCAGGGGGAGTCACAAGCTGAAGGCAGCAGTCCAGCCCAGTCATTGCCATGAGGGACGCAGTGCTTGTAACTGACATGCTAGCCTGAAGGCGAAAATGCCCACCCTGATCTTAAAATAGGCTTTTGGAAATCAAAACACCAGCTGAGTTCTATGCAAACTGTTGACAATTGACACAGATCAAAACCACATTACTCTTTTGGGAGAAACATACTATTGTTGTAACTTCCTTCTTCTCCATTTAACTCTCCTAGATACTTGTATGTTTTTAAAATGAATCAGATGCTTTATAAATAATCTACTTTTCCTCAGAGCAGTGATTTGCTGTAAAAGAATACCTGTGTTTACTGAAATGTCTACATCTCAATGGTTTTTTAAGCATCAGTAAGCTATAAAAGCAGTGAAGAAGTGGTGAAGATTGACATGAAACACCTCCTTCTGTTTCTCTCCTTTACCCTTCATTGCTTTCTAAATATCGCTGTTTGGGGTTTCATGGGAGTTTGTATCCTTGCCTGTTTAATTGCTCTTCCTAAAAGCTCTTTTTTTTTTTTTTTTTTTGGTCAGTGGGCAAGAAAAAGAATGATCAAGCTGGTTGTTGACCGAGATTATGAAACTAGCTCAACTGGAGAAGACAGCGCTCTCGAATGTCAGCGGAGCCGGCTGCACAACCCTAACATCCACAGCAACATCAACGGCAATATCTACATTGCTCAGAATGGGTCTGTGGTGAGAACCCGCCGGGCCTGCCTCGCCGAGAACCTACAACCCACTTCCCCAGTGCGACTAGGGAAGCACTTGAAGAAGCTCGACAAGTTGGCAGTGACACGTGAAGAAAACATGCCACTGAACACGTTATCCAGGGGGCCATTTGCCACAGACAAAATGAACAGAAGACCAACTATGGTTACGTTTGCGCCTTGCCCCGTGGGGACAGACCGCGCAGCAGCAAGGCAGCTGGGAAACAGGGTGAAAAGCACAGCTGAACAGGAAACTGTGGTTGACAGCAGGAGTTTCAAGGAGACACTGGAATTGCACAGTGACCACACACAGTCAGATGAGGAAGAGCTCTGGATGGGTCCCTGGAACAACCTCCATATACCAATGACAAAACTGTGATTTTGTAAAGGTTATTTTAATTTGTACTTCAGTTTTTGATAAACTGTGCTTTTTATTGTCACTGAGAAAACAATGTATGGAATTTATATCATGTACACAAACTAAAACATTGAGCAGTATGCTTTAAAATTTAAGGAGACACAGATTTGCACTCACATTTCTATCAATGGTTTTACCCAGAAAAGCTGGACAAACGACTCAATCCACTAAACACCATCATTTAAACATTCAGTTGTTTTCTTGGGTCTTGGATTTTTTTCATGGTAATAAATGTGAAATAATCTAGTAAGCAATCATTTATATTTTGCTGATAAACATAGCTTATGCTTCATTTTTAACCTCAGAGACTTTTTTTTAGTATATTTTGTTATCCATAGGCAAATGTGAAAGCAAATTAGAAAACTTCTTGAGTTACAGGTTTATGTATTTGTTACATACACTATCCTGATTTGTGCAATGAAGATAGAATTGCAAAGTTTGCAAATTATTTCAGTCAAGAATTTATTTTCCTCATGGTTCAATATACAACTGCACATATTTTTCTAGGTTGGCCTTTTGAAGAACGCTTTAAGTCCTATCTCCGTCCACGTCACTGGCAGCTTTTACTGGTGCCCCAAACACTTCCACAAACTCTGCCCGCACCATATAGGAGAGAATTTTGTTACTTAGAAGGGAAATAATTCCTTAGACTAATGCAGAAAGTTTACTATCCGCACAGGGTTGCGGAGGAGTGGGGGAAAGTCAAATAGGCAATGACTCCACTAGCATCCCTGTCTCAGCGCAGACACGAGTCGGTGACACTTCCCACGAATGTCACTGCACAGGAATCATTTTATGAACTCAGCAAAAAGGAATGTGCCAGGGTCAAGCATTTATATAGATGAAAAAGCCCATAGACACTGAATCCACCATTTCAAATGCATTATTGTATTTAAACTTGCCCGACTCTAATTTATTCATAAAACAGTTTAATGCATATATTTGTGTGCCTAAGGTCCAGAGTCAGATTATATTTACCTGGGCATATTATTTTAAATTTTTAAAAATCTTTTTTTTAACACCAAAGAAAGCACAGTGTTTCATCATTGACAGAAATGAAAACAGAATATCCTTAGCAAGAAGACAACCTTACCTTCTGTTTTGCAGATTTTCCAGCAGTAAACTGAATGAACGTAGTTCGAGAATTCAGTTGAATAGGACCTAGTCTGATACAGACATAGCTCACCTCTGATTCTGCACAGTACCAAGAGAGTCAGTCCTCATGCAACCCCCTCATGCATGCTGTAGTGTGGTTGAAGGACCGAATAGTGTATTATTTTTTAATCCCTTCCCTCATGTTTCTCATTTTAACAGTTTGTTATGATATTTCCAAAGTGAATGATTTATATTAACATGACCTTGCCAATTTAGATTAGTGGGTTTTTTTTCAGATTTCCAAAAGTATTTGAAATCAAATGTATGAACATATCATTTATCTGATTTTTTTAAAAATGAATGCATTTTATATCCTTATTAGAAAAATTGTCAGCATTAAGTAGCAGCTTATTAAAATAGAGAGACAAGCCTGTACCTCCAGGCTGACTAATCAATTCCCGTTTTCACAGGATTCTAAGGTTTGTACACATATGAAATGTTGAGAGGCGATGCTCTACACTATTGAACTCCAGGGCCTTTTCCCCCTGAAGCACCAAAGCAATTGCATTTAGTATAAATATTTTCTATAGAAATTAGATTAAGAAAATTATATTTCCCTACTGGTTCACAGACCACGGATTATAATTTAATATTTTTGATATCAACATTATCTCCGTCTCACGATGCTTCTCTACATGCAGCTTCACGGGCTGCTCTTCACCTTTTGGTTTCTGTCTATTAACATCTACTTTGTTGCTGTGCCTTTTTTTTTTTTAGTTGTAACTTTAAATATCTTTGTGAATAAGATTGTGGTTTTGTATGTTTTGTGTGTTATTGTTAAAAAGTTATTAAGCCTGAGATGGGAATTGAGAACCTGGATTCTGGGGGGAAAAAAAAAAACTGATTCTGAAAACTTGTTTTATTCACAATTGGAAACTGAGCATCCTGGAAATTGAATATCATCAGAAAACTAAAGTGCTGGTGTCCTGATTTATGACGTGCCACTGTATTTCAAAGTAAGCTTTTTACAAAGAAATGCACAAAAGTACATACTACTTAGTAGACATATTCAAGCAATTTCAAGTTGACCATTTCAGCAGAAAAAAAAACATGAGCTTAATCGATCTCTCAGTTAATGGATATAGTGTAAAGATAAGCAGTTTTTACAAAGAACAATCAAATTAAATATTTGGTTCATATATTTTGGGATAAAATATATACTACAGCAGAAATGTCACTGATTCTGAACCAACTGAGTCGTTCCTTTGACAGAACTACCAGTACTGTATAAGTCTGACTCAGGATTAAAGTTGTGAAAACCAGGGACATCCCAAGTATATTTAATTGTGAGAATGCTTCCTATAAATTACACTTCTATATAAATTTTGTTGGATTTCCTTCTAGGAAAGCACGGGGGTATTTTACTGTTGCTGTTGTGAATTGGCCCCAGTTTTCAGGCAAGCAAAAGGCGCAGGGGCTGGGCTGCAGACTGAGGAGGCTTTAATGCGGTACCCCACGCTGCCCTCAGCATTTCCCTGGGCATTAGCAAAATAAAGAAGGTAGAATATGCTCAAGGTACAGACCACGGTATTCCACGTGGGACTCAATGACTAAGTCCTAGATGCTAACCTCTTTCTAGAATTATCTTTTTTCATTATCTATAGATTCTGAGGGTCACTAAATACTGTCAACTACAGGTTCACCAAAAACATCTTTCTAAAACACAAGAAAAGTTTGTCTTGATTTTTGGATGTGATGGGTCTCTCGTATCTAAAGGCTGCAGAGTAAACAGGGATGTTAAAATGTATTATTTATCCTAAGTGGTTCTTCCAAACAGGAGAAGGTAGTTGCTATGAAAGTATTGGGAAAATGTTTGTGTATCAGTAGAGCCAGAAATATTTGAGAACTGCTTCACAAGGGAAGACATATTTCATCAATCTTTTTTGTTTCTTTTTCTGATCCATCTTCTATATTTGATACCGTAAGTGGAACTTTTAAACCATTTTAGTTCACTAGTAAAATAGCCAGAAAGTGCTAATAATCTATTCTCAGGGCAGCTACCTTTTGGTGCCTGCAAACAATATAGCGATAAGTCTGAGGGATAGGTTCAAAATGATATGGAGAACCTCTATTTTTATTGATAGATTTTTCCTATTTTCAAGTTATCTATGAATTACTTTGTTTTATTTTTCTCTATTTTTGATTTAGTTGCCCTAATCTTGACAGTAACCTTCACTTTTAGAAATTTTTTTTGCACGTTTTAACTTTATCCTAAGTTGAGCTGTATAAAGATTCGAACATTGTCTGTGCTTTGAAAAAGTATCAACCCATCTACTGCTTTTCTCAATTTATTTATCCAAATACCTGTTCTTAATATTATGTTATTGTATGAAGAATCTGAAATAGAGAATTTAAAATCCATTGTTATTCATTATATGATGTTTCAAAAATAAACCTGCATTTGAAAATTTGATTTCTCATATTTCTGTCAGATGTGGATACAAATCAGTAATTTTTTTGATGTATAGTTTTATTATTTCAGTTTGACAATAAAAACTGGCTCTGCAAACTCTTATTAAAACATTATAAGGAATAGAAGTATATTTTAAAATTCCTGTCTTTTTTCCTCATTTAAATAATGTATTTATGTTGTTAAGCTCCTTAATTCTGTTTTCAAGAAGAGAACCGATACAGAAGAATTGTATGGATTTATGGGGCCCAAAAGATACTTCAATACATGTTTGTATAATGTAATGTCGAAACAGGGTAAATATTTCTATTTCCTCAAATGTCTAACATTTTTATAGGTTTCAAACATTCAAAATCCCATCATCCGTTATCCTTTCTCTTCTTAAGAAAGAAAATGCACAATCTCACTCATCTGAGGTCCAAGCAAAGGTGATCTAATAGATGCTAAGATGTGATGCTAGGAGAAAGGGGGCTGAAGGAAAACTGATAAGTGGGCACTAAGCTATGCTTAAATGTAAGAAGTGCAGGGTTTCGCTGCACAGAACTAGCACAGATGTTTGCGTGATATACATACATGTGTATAGAAACGCAACTAGAACATGCTACCGAATCTGAAGGACAACTCTTTCCTAACTTGTAACTTATATAGCTGTAGACAAAAGCTTCAATCATATGAACGCTATAGTTTTCACATATAATCAGTTACGTTCATAGCAATGATACACCACAGCCTAAGTGTGGAAAGAACAGAACTAGTGTCAAGTCACATGTCGTTTAACATTTATTTCATTTTATGGAACACTAACATTATCTGTGCGTCTTACTTATTTTCATATTTTTTTTTTGTCAAACTTGCTAATGCTGCTGATGGGATCATTTAAATCGTCTTTTACCTCAATTAGAATTGTGAGAAATATATTTTCCAAAACCACCATGGAGTGTAGAGATGATTCCTAAATTTTTTGCCTTCTGCGCTGCCCACTTGTACACAAATTTTATTCTCCCACGTATTTCCAGTGTTTAGTGCACCTCCTTACATGAACTACAATTGAGAAAAATACATTAAATAATGAAGCATTCCCAGATCTGACACTGTGTAAGTCTGGGCTTATCATTTCACTCCTATACCACTGGAAAATGGTAATAATGTCTACCTCAGTTAAATAAACTTAAATGTCTAATCTAAACATACTTGATATGTCTGTAATCACAAAAGTTACAAATGATTACAAAGGTACTTTCATTTCTTTATGGATTTGTCCAGATTCTAATATTGGTTAAATTCCACTGTAAATTTTATTGACATTTTATACAGATGATTCAAGTTAAAAGAAACTGATTTCCCATAATTTTAATGAAGAAATGTGCACTTAGACATAAATAGAACTAACAATTTTCTTTTTGTGTGTTCTATATTAGGCTTCAGCATGATTTTTAAAAGCTAGACACTTTTTGTTGGCTTGTTTTGTGGAAAGCTAGCCACTTTTAAGGAGCTCATTCTACACTGCAAAGAGTCCAGTTGGATGGCTCAACCCACACATTCAGGGAATACCTAGGATCTGTTATAAAATCTATCATATGTAAACGTATAAACTTATTTTAAACACAACTTGTCTGGTGCTTGCTGTGCTAACATGGCTGTTTTCCATTAGTTAAGAGGCTGAATTTTGTGAAAATCCTAGCCTATGTTTAACTGTTCCTTCTTAATATTTTTAACAAGATTTACCTAAGCGAGTGCACCGACGTAAGGTGGCTTGGAAACAGCAATATCTGCGATAGTGTATGGATTCATTCCTTCTTCTTCCTTTTAATGTTTATTAACTTTGTCATTTTCCTTAAAGTATTCTGAATTCTCTCATTTTATAAAAACGTTATAATTCAAGAAATTCATGTGCTTGTAAGTCAAATTTACATGCTTATAATTTCTTACATATACAATATTTCAGTAAAAAGCATGACTCTTAGACTATCATTTCATATTTTATTTGTACTATTATAATCATGATTAGTGTTAGATATTTTGTTTCCTTCCAAGAGGAACAGCTACTGGTTTTATTTGGAGGGAGGGAGGGAGTTGTGGACGATAAAGGAAAGCCTACAGCTATATCTTCCTGATAGAGCAAATGTATGCCTTTTAAAATCAACATATCTTTAAGATACATATGGCTTAAAAATTACCTTTACAGACTTATTTACACTACAAGGTATTACCAGGTATCATACCAGTGACATACTAGAAATGTGTTTAATATAGGCTAGCCTTAAGCATCTGAATAGGACAATTAGGGCAATGCTAGGTTCTTTCCACCTAGAGAATGGTTCACACAAATGATCATTAGACTTGCCATCAGTGCTTAAATAATTTGGATTGTAACCTACCTGTCATCATTTTCCATTTTTTTTTTCTACAACAGAACTGAAAGAATCAATTTTGGCTCTTGTGAATCCTCTGTTAGTATATTACATTGGGCACATCAGAAAATCTGATCAGTTTCTGTAACTTTAAAAATGGATGAAAACACGGTAGGACCTCTTTAAACAGAAACTGGAAAACAGGCACAAAATTACCTTGAAGTAAGCTAGATATACATGTGCAATTGTGCTGTACTCAACCAGATGCTGTGTCCCTCTTTTGATCATGTTGTTTGTTTATACTCATTTCAAAACATATATATATGTGGAGGTGCACTGCCATGGCAGAGCATGCTAAGCCTCCCGCCTAAGTACCAGCATAGCATCCAATATGGATGCCTGTTCATGTCCTGGCTGCTCAACTTTTCATCAAGCTCCCTGCTAACGTGCCTGGGAAAGTAGCAGAAGGTGATCCGAATGCTTGTTCCCCTGCAACCTCAAGAGAGACCTGAAAGCAGATCCTGATTTCTGGATTTGGAATGCTCCATCTCCAGTCACTGCAGCCATCCAGAGAGTGAACCCATGAAGGGAAACTGCTCTTTCGATATCGCCGCCCCCCCCCCCTATAATTCTGCCTTTCAAATAAGTAAATAAATAGATTTTTAAGAAGTTTAAGAAATGTTAGAGGGATTTATAATCATGTGTAAGCTACAAATGGAGAGTTAAAGTGCAATGTAAGAGGTGGAAGTGAGAAAAGGAAGAATAAATGTAGGGCTTAAATTAGCACCCAGGGTATGTGCATATGGTTTTACACATCAGTTACTTGAGCATGGATAGTGCTCCAATCTGTGTGTCACAGCAAAACCATACTGACAAAAAAATTCAGTGGTCTTAGAAGTTAAAAAGTATATATGGTCAAGACATTATCAACTCTGCTAGTTGATTTGACCAACCAGCCATTTCCCTAAGGATCTTTCTTAAAAGTACATAATAACGCATACTCCTTAGTTGCATCCATTTCAATCGCCTTGCTTTGGTTCTCATGGGAACATAAAATTAAGCTTTCTTGAAGGGGATCTTCATATATTGAAATCATATTGAAGTCACTGACTGTGATACTCCGCTACCAAAGCTTACACTGACCAATGTTAGAGTAAAGTACCAGGGTGTTTTCTGTTTTGATTAGCATTCTCTCTTGCCAAAAGATTCATAATAATAATCCCACTTTAATTAAGTCATTAATCAAAGTTGTAAAGGTCTGCAATTTTCCCATTTCTGAAGCTGTGCTGTTTGCTGATGATAGCATATGCAGGCACAGACATACTGCGTCATAAGGGAGAAAGGTTTTGTTGTTTCGGAACTTTTCCTTACGGAAGCTGTAGCCTGAATGAGGGGACATATATGTATGTATGTATGTCATATATATATATATATATATATAGCAATGAAACTGCCTCCTGAAAGGGAAACTCTGAATAAAATGCCACCTTAATTGTTTGCCCACTGTAGCCTAACTATGTCCATTTGTATTTAAATTTTATAGCAATATATTTGAAAAATCAGAGATAACAAAAATTATTTTTAGTCATAGTCTGGCCAATCAGATCTCCAGAAAAGAAAAATTAAAGTTTTGTTTATAGATTTCTATCTCCTAAATAAATACTCTCACCATGGTCAATTTGAAATTACCTTAATAACCCTGCTACAAAATTCTTGAAAACTTAGCCATTCACGCTTAGAAACCAATATTGATTTGATTTGCAAGAGTTATACCACAAGAATTATCAATAGTACATACTTAATAGTACCTACTGTTCCTCTCCCCACGCCCCTCCCCCACCAAAAAAAGTGGCATCAACAACATTGCAGTCCCCACAAGGACTAACATCGGAAGGATAATAGAAAGTGAACAACAAGATGTGTCTTTGCATGTAGTAAGAGAACAGGAAAGGCCAGTAACATGTAGGAGGGTGCAGGTCAGGCACAAAGGCCATTCATGTACAATAGTTACATCATGTACCAAAAATAATTCAATTTCACATTTTCAAAACTCTGTGGATTCAGTTCAGAGAATGGGAAGATCAGCTTAGATTTCAAAAGAATTAAGCCATTAGTCCATTGCACCTATGTCTGTACATCATATAGACAATGCTCATAAACAATATTTTAAAGGGACAAAATGTTGCTTAAAAAGTTTTGTACAGAACATAGAAATCAGTGTTTGTAAAGAAAGATGTATAGTTTTCTAAATTATTCTCATAAGCAAGCCTGGGATTCAAAATTTAGCTTAACAAGAAACACAGTGAGAAGCCTTTCCATTGTTACAGCTGAGGCAGATTTCTCCATGTTTCTCTCCTTCCCTATATCCTATTTAAGGAAGCACAACTTATTTCTGTTTGGTGAATTTCTCTTCTCTGTCTCATCTTTCAATATTCTCAGGGTTTATACAGTTTTCCTAAATCCTCTCATTCACTTATACACCTTAAGTGGGAGATTGAAAACGCCAATGAATTTTGTGTAATTGGATATTTGCTCACATTCACCTAACTACCCAAGAGAGCAGAAGTACAGCGCAGTAAGGTTAAATGTGACCTAAACCACCTAGGTCCAAATCCCAGTTGTGTCATTATCTAGATAACTCTTATGTGTAAAGTGACTAAAATAGCATTTATCTTAGGGATTATTATGAGGATTCATTTAGTTAATTTTTTGTAAAACTTTTATATCAACCTTGCAGATTGCAGACACACATCAACAAAAGAACATGAAGTATGTAGAAGAAAACCACCTTCAAGAAGGTAAAGCACAAAGAAATCACATGTAGCTGAGAAAAGTACAAGAACATTTAATAATTATCATATACTCCCCTAAGGCCGACCACTTTTCCTACTCTACTCTGCTTCCCTCCGCACACCTACAACGAGCACCTGACCCTATTCATGTTCCTTCAGCTGTACTCTTGCATGAGCAGTTGTCCAGTTTCCACAGCTATACACCTGTCCTAAGTCCTGAACTCACCTCATCAAGACGACTCTAATGGATCTTTCAGTGATGGGGAGACAGGATCTCAAGGAGTGAAACTTCACATAACTTTTAGTATTTCTCTAAGGCTTTCAATGTTCTCTCTTTGTTCACAGGATCTGATCTAATACTTTTCACCAACTTCTGAAGCAGAGTTCAACCTGTGTCCCTGGATGTTATCTGCCATCTTAACAGACAGGCAGGATGCCTCTCATAAAACCCTAAACTAACCTCTGAATAAGACACAAAACATTTTGGGAAGATTGTATCTCAGTCTTCAGTTGGATAATAATGATTTCCAATAGTTGGAAAACACATTATAAGTCAGTAGCCTCGATATCCATGAGGATTAGAGTTCCTCTTGCCTAGAATGCTGCGTAGAGGCAGTGCCATTTTATCTAAGCCAAAGATCCTTACAGGCCAGGATCATGCATATCTCAGTTATATGAAGTTGATAATGTAATGATCAAATCATGTTTCACTTTCATCTTTACATTTTTGCCAAATGCAATGATCTCCCAGTGGCTGTGTGGTCAACAATGGCCACCCAGGCGATACTGTGGGCTGCAACAGAGGTCAGTACACATAACCGACTCTGGTTTCAAACAGACTTCTTCAGTCAGTGCTGCAGTGCAGCACATTGAAAAGCAACTTGCAATGTCAGCATCCTGCGTTGGAGTGCTGGCTCCAATCCTTGGCTCATCTGCTTCTAGTTCAGCTTCTGAACCAAGTGTCTGTGAAAACAACTGATGTTGAGCCAAGTGCTTGGGTCCATAAGACCCATGTGGGAGATCTGCCTGGGGTTTCTGGCTTCAACCTAGTCAAACCTGGGTCTTCTGGTTAGCAACCTGGGGAGTGAACTAGGGAATATAAGATCAATTTTCTTTTTTTCTCTCACCTCCTCTCTCTTTGTCTCTGTGTCTCTTTATCTCTCTCTCTCATCTCTCCTTGATTTTACTTTTTTTTTCAAACAAATAATCTTTAAAAAAATAAGATAGCTCTGAATCGGCTGATTTAAAATTAATATGAAGTCCTTGAGGGAGGTGATTCCCATTAAGGAGGGGACAAAGGTAAACTTCCCCGCCTTTCTCAGGCTGTCACTCCTACTCCCCTATGGACCCTTCCTGCACAATCCTTCCCATAAACCTGCTAAGTCAAGGAATATCAAACTAACTTTGCAGCTGTTTTAGCTACCTGAAACATGTGTGACCCACATTCAAGAAAAAGAAATACGGCCTAACTCCACCTACCAAATTGATGGGGGGCCTTCTTGGTCAATTCTATGTGTTATCGTGTAAAAATGGTAAAGTTGGGGCCCAGTGAGGTAGCCTACTGGCTGAAGTCCTTGCCTTGCATGCACTGGGAAACTGTATGGACACAAGTTCTAATCCTGGCAGCCCCACTTCCCATTCAGCTTCCTGCTTGTGGCCTGGGAAAACAGTCAAGGACAGCCCAAAGTCTTGAGATCCTGCACCCACATGGGATACCCAGAAGAGGCTGCTGGCTCCTGGCTTAAGATCAGCTCAGTTTTGACTGTTGTGGCTGCTTGGAGAAGCAATCATCAAACGGAAGATCTTTCTATCTCTCCTCCTCTCTTTATATCTGAGTTTCAAATGAAAATGAAATAAGTCTTTTTAAAAATGCTAAACTTGTACTTAAAGTTTTCCAAGAATTGACTGTAAACCCTCAAAGAGATTTGGGCGAGCTAGATCACTCACACACAGTTCATGTTAAGAGGTAACTCCTGTCCACAGCCATGTGGTCTAATTAGAACAGTAAAGAACCCAAGAAATGTGTGTTTCAGAAAATGTTTGCTGACTCCTTGAGTCTCACATGGTATTTTTCTACAGAGTAGCACCACATGCCTGACACAAACTCCAAGCATAGTGTTACTTTCTTTTATTTTTCTAAAATCCCACCTACAAAGGCTTTGTTATTTTCTTCCTCAATGTTCCCAGACTTGATGACAATGTTGGTTAGAATTGTCTAAAAACACAGAACCAACTGGATAGTTGGATTAATGGATGGTTGGTAGGTAGATTAGATATAGACTGATTGATCAAATAGGAAATTGGCTTACACAATTATGGCTAGTACGTCCTAGGATGATTTTTCTACAGGCTAGTAACTAAGGCATGAATTTAAATTCAAATTCAAAATGTGTTTGAGGCCGAAACCCTAAGAGTTCAGGGGTCTCAGGTGTAGATGTGAGAATCCAAAGGTCAGCAATTCTAAGGCTCTGATATGCTAGCCTAGAGCAACAGATGTTTTGCAAGTCTTTTTGGGAAGTCCAGCTCACGTTATACTTTTGTTCTCTCTTGCCAGGCTTATAGGATGTTCCTACCCACATTGAGTCTGCATTTTCCTCAAAATCATGTCTAAAAACACAGTCATGCTCAAAATAATGATTTACCCATCAATCTAGTCAAAATGGTGTCTATATCACAGTGACTATCAATGAAGAAACAAATCAATATGCTTTGTCACATGAATATGAGACATTGACCTGACATGCCTACTACCATCTTGATTTAAACAAATTAATAGCAACTGAACTTCTTTAAGAGGAAATTTATATTACATGTCCTGAAATGAAACAGATCCCATGGTTTCTTATGAGCAGTAGGTGATTCACCCATAGATATCTGAAACTCTTGAACTCTGTGAGGATGGCATTATAATACAAAACTGCAATCCCACCTATGTTACCTCCTCTGGGTTATGCACACTAAGACTGCTTGTTTCCTACATGTTTATATCCCCTTGGGGGTAAGCTCTTCTAGTGTAAATCACATCTTAAAGGTCTGAACAAATTGTAAAGAAGCCAAGGGAATGTCATTCAATTCAAATTTGGGGATTGCACCTTAATAACCCTGATATTTCTTTCTGTCCTCTAAATCGCATCACTAGGCCAAGCTGGTTTAACATTTTGGATGGCTATACTATCAATAGGAGACTGGAAGACTAGAATATAATTTCATGCCACTTTTATGAGTTGAAATACCCTTGTACCATTCATTCTCGACTTCTCTAAATGAAAACTTTAGGTACAGAGTGGCGTGCATCACATAGTGCCAAGACACCACATTGGAAATCCTTATCACATATCAGAGTGCCTGGTTCAAATCCTAGCTCCTCCACTGTAAACCCCATTTCTTGATAATGCATACCGTGGGGAGCAGCAAGAGAGGACATGAACACATGTGTCCCTGTCACAAAACCAGGAGCACACCATCAGACTCAACCTCCTGATTTGGACCTGGTTTACCCAAACCAGTTGTAAGCATTTAGGGAATTAATCAGAAGAAACAAGTTTTCTAGCTCTAGCTATCTGCCTCTATCTCTTTAAAAGAAGTTTTGGAACAAACAGGAAATGATTATAGAAAAGGTGAATGAGTTAGTATTGAAATGGATCCTATTAATTTTTGGGAAATAGAAGGAAAGCAGCAAGCCTGGTATCTGGGTTAGAATCAGAGTTAAAATGCAACTGGGGAACACCAATGATTAAACCATATTGCAACTACAGCTAAATATCTGAACCTTAGCATCTCTCTCTGTGTCTTTGAGGCCCAGCACGATAGCGTAGTAAAGTCCTCACCTTGGACGCTATGTATTTATACATGGGAGTTAGCAACAGAACCTCTCTATAACATTTGGTTTTCATTTCGGTCCTTATATTGTCCCCTTAATACTGTCAGTGACACACAAGATCAACAGATCAAGCTGATTTCCTTGCACAGCTGCTGGTCCATAGTAACCTTACCACAGAATATTTCTTGACTAGCTAAAATAAAACTTCTTGATCCCTTCAAGACACTATTCACAATGATCTGAAACCAGAATGCCTGAAAACCTAAGTATAGGCAAAACTGAAAGTTGGGATCACATGATACTTGGAATTTAGTTGATAGAAGCCTTAATTAACTGAATATCACATTTAATCCTATTGTCTATTAGTTAGGAATTACAATGGCCAATATGTGGCATATTCCTATGACTTCTAATTCAGGAGAGAATATTTGATGTAGAATTTGACTCTTGGGAAAATCAACCCATTAAAGTTTTTGAGCTTCCCTCAAAGTTGCTCATCACAATGCAACCGTGAGAAATGGCTTTCTCTACTTTTACCCTCTATGTTGTTGCTTGCTTGTTTCTAACACCAGCATACTTTCTGTGAGGCACCTTCCTATAAAGCTTTTGCCACCTACCCATGCTACAGATCATCAATGAGTTTTAGATAAAAAGAAAACTCCTAGTATGTACTGCCAATGTAACATCGCAGTGTTATGCTGTCATTGGGAAACTAAGGCCATGCCTTATCCTGTTAGGAGTTGAAGTCTTGAAGACTTATCCAACATAATCATATTGGATAAAGTTTAATTCCTTATATCCATGCCCTTATGCTGTTTGGAGCTGAAATCTTTAGGACATGATCAGCCAGGACCATGGCCTTGGGGTGCAGCCCCTGATTAAACCTTGTTAGTTTTTGTAACTGAGCACATGGTGACAGGCACAGACATAGAGATGCGTATTCCCTGTGTTTGGCTGTGTGAGCTCCTCACCACTTAAGGAATCTCAATGAAAATCACTATCACCAGACACTAAGCCAATGATACCTACTCCATTTGTTTAAACACATTCCTTTTTTTGAAAGGTAGGAAGAAAGATGGGAAGAGGCAAAGGGAAATATTTCACCACCACAACAACCAGTTTATTCCCTACTTGCTCACAACAATTGGGGCTGGGTCAAGCTGATTCTAGGGGCTACAAATTCTATCTGCAGTCAGAATCCCATCCCTGATACTGATTTCTGCCACATACTAGTGTTACAAATAGCAATTTTGTCTCCTGTATCCTAATGCCCACCCCTGCTCAATTATAGACTGTGAAACTGCAAGTCCAAAGTAGCACTCTTCTGTTTAAAAAGTTATGCTACCTTATGTATTTCATTACAGTGACAAAATTGTAATGGAAAATCCTAACATTTCTTTTTTAGGAGAACAATGCTTACAATAAAGAAATCTAAATAACTGTTCACATTTAACATAAATTTTAAATATAAGTCTATAATTATACGTGCCACATTGGAGAAAAATTCTAGTGTCAATAGGAACCATGCATAAGGTATTCCCTGAACATGCAAACTTAAATTTCAAAATTTTAGCTTAAATTAATTACATCACTTATCCATAGCCTTTTTCAATTGGGTCACTCTTTTAAATGGCAACTTTTGAAAAAATATTTCAGCTTTTTTTTTTTAACTCTCAAAAGCAATATCAATTTATAGAAATTTGGAAAGAAACTAAATACAGACATACAAAGTACTGAAAAGTTGAAAACTAAGAGCTCCTAAACAAATAACACGAGTGGTTTTCAATAATCTTCACACAGTAAAACTGATACTCAAAAATATGTGAATTTATGTGAAATTTGACAATTTTATTATAGAGATTAAATGCTTCTTGTCTAAATGGGACTTGGATCTGGTTTTAATCTTTGGGTCCTCCACTTCATTAACATTCATGTTCATGTATGTCTGGCAAGCAGCAGACAATTGTTCAAGTAACTTGGTTCTGTGCTGACCATGCGAGACACCCAGACTGAGTTCCGGGGCCCATGCTTCAGCCTGGGTCAGCCATGGTGTTGTGGATATTTGTGGTGTGAACCACTGAGTGGGAGTTCTGTCCATCATTCAAATTCGTGGAAAATTTTTAAATTACTAAAAAAAGAATAATGTTAAGCCTCATGCTGTTGGCTTATTAGTCATGCTATCAAGGGACTCACTCTAAACCAGGATTAGCTACTGAGAAGAGAAATCTAACAGATAATGAGAAATAATGAGATATGTATATTGTGAAAAAATTCTGCAGCAACTCTATACAATTATAATAAGCTGAAACTGTAGTACAATAGCAAACAAGTTAAATATATACTAAATATATAACAGATGTTTTCCATAAAGCTGGGATGGTGCATTCAAAGAAAAGGCCCTCCAAATCCTGAGGACTAAATCATGTTGGATAGTTTCAACTCTTGTATCCTTATCCTTACCCATCTTAACATCCATATTAATATCATGAATATAAGACTCAGGGGGATGAAACCTTTAATAAACGTGGTGCTGTGAGACATCTAACATCAAAACTAACATCCAGACCCGAGCAGGTTTGTTGTTTATGAATTTGTGCATTGTAATGTAACTTTCACAAAATAAAGGTGCTAATGTGTGCCCCAGGGAAACTGTCTTGAAAATGAACATATTTAATATTCTAATTAATGGTCTGGAAGAAAGAAAAACCTTGCCTTTATTGTAATATCTTGCATGACTAATGTGAAAAATGTTAAACATATCATTAGGGAGAGAAGAAACCATAAAAAGCATCAGAAAAAAAAAAACAAATAATTTTTTAAAAAGCCTACATTTTACAGAAAAAAATCCTGAGGCAGATTAAGTAAAATGAAAATAATGCTTCCATAAATCAACAGGAACAATAAAACAATGAAACTAGGAAATAATTTTTTTATTCAGAATAGCAAATGCTATGAATCAATGCTAACTTCTATTCAGTTATAAGAAACATGCTTTTGTGCTTCTTCATTTACATTTGTAAAATAGGAATCACAAAAGCAATGCTCTCATTGAGTTGTTGGAAAGACAGTGTCATGCTTCCCACTCAACACTGCAGTTGAGTGAAAGACAACACGAGCACTGGAAGCACACCGGTCGTGGGTGTAAAGTGGTATATTTGAATGAAAGCTCTGTTCTGTGATGTTGGTGTTAGGACAAGCTGCACACCCCTGGGACCCCCGTAACCACTCCTGCTCTGAGGGTGGGCTGTCACCTAGGAACTCATTATCACACACTCCAAGAGATAGGTACCTGAGGTGTGGTGCGCGTCCAATAGATGCACCATGAGAAATGAATTTTAGATTGAATACATAGCAATCACACATACACCTACATACATATGCATGTGTCAGAGCACTTCAGCAACGTATGGACCAAAAATGAAAGTATTTTGATGTGAAAATGGTCACATCCATGATTTTTTGTATAATATGCACTTGCATGGATTTCTAGAGGATCATTTTTATGCAGTCATTGTTGTTTATGTGGGGAGGCGGAAAGGACAGATGGCAAGAAACAGATTTATCTACTTCAAAAAATGTCTTTAAATCTATGCATTGATGATCATTTCCTCAATAAATGCAAACTGATTTCAATTTGCTACTCACCATTTAATATATTGTCGAATATATTAAACCTTCAGAATCATAATGGTTTGGACCAGTTTAGTTTTTTCTTTATATTAAGCATTTTATTCATTTTTTCATATTTCTCTCCTCAATGTTTTGGTAACTGAAACCTCCTTTCCATCCTACACCTGCAGATAATTCTATGGGGAATTAGTGGTCAGCACCAAGTACCTCTAGCTCACCAATGGGCATCCTGCTTCTAAGGTCTCTATCATTCGGCTCCTCTTCACTTAGACTGTCCTGGAAAAAGAATAATCTCCTTTGTAGAGGCCAGTTCTATTGAGGCTGACTTCACGAATTGTAGATCAAGTAATTCTTATTTCTTCTATTTCCTAGTTTGCATTTGGACACTTTGACACTATTAGGAAACTTGCAAGGTTGGCATGATCACACACCGTCTGAGAGTATTATGGGGGTTGATATGTAACTGCAATGGAGCAGTTTTACAAATTGCTTTGTGGCAACTGGGAGTCACGGTGCTGGATTATGTATTCGCACATAGGCCGACAGAAATAGGTTGGGCGAAGGAAAAAGCGTTCAGACAATGCCCAGTGACATGTTCAGGGCTTGTTGCCACTGTAGATTGGATGCCAAGCTAAATTTCATCTCTGAATTCAAGCTGGACTTTAAGACGAAAATCACAAACCAGTGAGAAGATTGACAGTAAGTATTCACTCCATTCTTATATACTAGATTCTCCTTTACTCAGGGATTTTTCTTAATGTGGTTAATACAGGTCCCTTTTTGTTGTTTCAGCAATGTCTTAACTGTCCACTTGCACAGGGAGGGACACAAAGTTCATCCCCCCCGAGGCATCAGCATTCTTTGCACTCAGAGGTGTCTGTATGGGCATACGTCCTGCAGCCCTGTCGTCCTAGGGGAGGCATTTTCCCCACACTGTACCATGGAAGCCGGGTAACACTTCCTGAGAAAGCTGTTGTTTGTATCTCTAGTACCAACACAAGTCTCCATTCTTCCCACTCTCCTCTCACCTTCATTTTCCGTCAGGCTGTTTGTCTCAGAAGTATCTCGAGGTGCAGGAGGTGTGATCAGAGAGCTTGTTTGTGTTTCCACCTGTCAGGAGTGGTCTTCCCTGGCTCCTGCCAATTCTTTCCACCATAGCCATGAGCAGCTAGTTTGCTCTGACTTGGGAAAACAAGTAACTGTACCCCCCTCTGACTGTGTGTAAGGCAGCAAGCGAGGGATGATATGGTAGGAAATATGATGCACTTAAAACTGTACATAGAAAACACAAGAAAGTTTTCTTTTATATAAAAGTGAAATGATTAATTGCCTACAGAAACACAGGATTGCTCCTAGAGTCTCTGTTAGGTGCATAACGCTTTAAAGAAAATGCTTATTTATTTTATTGAAAGGTCAAATATACACAGAGAAGGAGATACAGAGAAAGATCTTCTATCTACTGCCTCACTCCCCAAGTGACCACAATGGCTGCAGCAGAGCCAATCTGAAGCCAGGAGCTTCTTCTGGGTCTCCTATGAGGGTGCAGGGTCCCAAAGGTTTGGGCCGTCCTCGACTGCTTTCCCAGGCCACAGCAGGGAGCTGGATGGGAACCAGGACTGCCAAGACTGGATCTGGCACCCTATGGTATCCTGGCACGAGAACGTTAGCCACTAGGCTACTATGCCAGGCTGCTAAGATCAGCTTTTTTGTCAATCCTATGCTGTTTTAGCTCCTGCAGCTGAATAGCTAATGTTCCTTTAGAAATAATATTATTCTATTTAAGATTTATATTTTAAGATTACTTAGTATATAATTTAGTATGTGCATAATTTAGATTTCTCTATGTTTGCTGGCCACTGTACTTCTGATCCAGCTTCCTGCTAATGGGCTGAAATAGCAGTAAACAAACACATAAAGTTCCAAATGCTTGGGCCCCTGCACCCATATGGGATACCCAGAAGAAGCTCCAATTTCCTGGCTTTGGACCAGCACCACCCCAGTCACCACACACATTAGGAAGTAAAGCAGCTGGAATTCAAAACCGGTGGCAAAGGAGATGCCGCCATACCAGGCAGAGGCTAACCCACCATGCCACATTGCTGATCTCCGATCCAGCTTCTTGTTCATGCTTCAGAGGCAACAAATGATGGCCCAAATACTTGGGTCCCTGTCATTCCAAACGGTGACAGAGATGGAGTTCCTTGCTCCCGCTGTCAGTCTAGCTCAATTGTGGCTATAAAGATATTTGGGGATTGAGCCAATAGTGGGGAAAAGGAAAGTATTTCTCTTTTCTCTCTGCACATTTTTTTTTTGTGTCTGAGCCTCAAGTAGATGAAAATAAGTAAATTTTAAAAATTCAACAAAGGATGGGCCCGGCGCGGTGGTGCAGTGGTTAAAGGTCCTCACCTTGCACACCCGGGATCCCATATGGGCGCCGGTTCTATCCCGGCAGCCCCACTTCCCTTCCAGCTCCCTGCCTGTGGCCCGGGAAAGCAGTTGAGGACGGCCCAAAGCTTTGGGACCCTGCACCCGCGTGGGAGACCTGGAAGAGGCTCCTGGCTTCGGATTGGCATAGTATCGACCCGTTGCGCTCACTTGGGGAGTGAATCATCGGACGGAAGATCTTCCTCTCTGTCTCTCCTTTCTGTATATCCGCCTTTCCAAAAAAAAAAAAAGTAATAAAAATAAATCTTTAAAAAAAAAATTCAACAAAGGAAGGTTGGTGTGGCTGTATGTCAGGTAAGTCCTGTGCCCACAGTGCCAACACCTTGTATGGGTGCTGGTTCATGTCCCAGCTATTCCGCTTCTGATGGTGCTCCCTGCTTATGACTGGGAAAGCAGTGAAAGATGCCTCAAGTTCTTGGGTTCCTGCAACCACATGAGAGATCGAGAAGAAACTGCTGACTCCTGCTTTTATAACAACTCAGCTCTGAGCAGGACAGACATTTGGGGAGTGAATCAGAGGATGAAAGACCTCAATGTCTGTCCTTCTCTCTCTCTCTGTTAACTTTGCCTTCTGATACAAATCAATGAATCTTTTTACAAAAAAAAAATCAATAAAGAAACTTTTTAATTATCAAATGTAATTATAAACTGATGGAAATATTCATAATTATATACCAAGTTCTATTTAATCAATTAGTTCTTATGACACCTGATCAAAAAATCTTTTCAGCTAGAATAGTCTTCCAGTATTTTTGCAACTTAAAATAGTAACTTAATTACTTTTCTATTTAGTCTAATAACTTTTCAATTTAGCCTTCCTTTCAATCATCTTTCCTAACAAGAGTGAAATAGCATTATGGAAACCCATTAGCTGTTTTGACAATTTATCAGGAATCATGTGTGAGCTGGCCTATGATGCTCCGATCTCTACATTAGCAATATTTTGTGTTGAATATGTAAAATTACTTTATGGATTCACAGACATTAGCCTTAAATGATGTTCCAAAAAGAAAGGAGATAAAGGGAGAAGAATGGAAAATTCATTAGCATTTACAGTAGACCCTATTATTATCATCCATTTTTCCTACTAAGCTATATTTTCTGCAAGATCTTACTGAAAGTTAAAAAAAAGGCATAATTTCTTAAGTGACAGAACCAAACAATATTGAACATAATACACTCCTATCTTTAAAAGAAAATAAGAATTTATGAGGGTTGTAGAAATACGTGATGCAGTTTGATTTTAGAAATATGCCTGTTTTTCTTCTACTGTACTCTCATTTGTACCAATAACCACAAAGAATGAATTAATTGTTGTAATAAAACTGCACACTGCTGATTAAGTAGCCTAATTATGTAGATATTAAAGGTCATATTGAAAATAAATATATTTAAGTCACATTAGCATCACTTGTATAATGTAATTCAAATTTGTACAAAATGTATAAATATTTGATAGTTTCAGATCCCATTACCAACTGCATTAATAATTCAATTCTGTATAAGGAATGTCTTTCAATCTGCATTCTATAAATTATAATTCAATGCGAATTCAAGGAAGAAATGCTTCCCACAAGAAGGAATTTGCTGGCTTCATGCTGGTAAATGATTGTCACTAATTTGTTATGAAATCTCACGATTGAGAAAAACCTGAGATTATAGTTTATATTTAAGGCATGGGGGGAGGATAACAGTACTTGCGCAAATATTGGATATAAACAGAAAGCACAGAGATGACAGATTTCCATGATGAAGCAAAGTGGCAATTTCTATAGGAAGCTAGCCCTGCATCACTTCACGGACCTCTCGAAGTTGTCATCCTTGGATTCAAATCACAGAGCAAGCCAAAGTTGAAGGGAAAAAATGAAACTATAAAACTGTGCTTTTGGAATGTCTTGTTTGGCATGCATGATTTTGTTTAGATGCATATATTATAGATCCCTATGTGTATTACTTATGTATGTACATTATATATGCATTTTACTATTTCCTTTCACCTACTTCCCTGTTTTTGTATATTCTAGATAGTCTTCCTTTTTTCTATTACTGTCTTACAGCTTTTTCAAATATTTATTTATTTTTTAATCAAAAAGGCAGATTTACAGAGAGAAAAGACAGAGAGAAGGAGACAGAGAGAAAGATCTTCCTTCCACTGGCTCACTCCACAAACGGCTGTAGCGGCCAGTAATCTTTAGTTCTTTAAGCTTTTCTTTCATTTTGATGCCAGATCAGATATACCAATTTTATATTCTGTTGCAGTCATTCTTGTGTTTTAAGTTTTCATTGCTTCATTTAAAAGCATCTAAAGACTTTTTTGAAACTGTTGCTAAAACTGGTTTATTGTTCTGTCCTATAATGTATTTTTGTGTTATGTGTGTACATATTGTATGTCTAAGTACTACATTTATTTATTTATTAAGACCTCTTTAGGGCCCGGTGGTGTAGCCTAGTGTCTAAAGGCCTTGCCTCGAATGCACTGGAATCCCATATGGGTGCCGGTTTTATCCCGGCAGCTCCACATCCCATCCAGCTCCCGCTTGTGGCCTGGGAGGGCAGTTGAGGACGGCCCAGAGCTTTGGGACCCTGCACCGAGTGGGATACCCGAGAGAGGTTCTGGGTTCCCGGCTTCGGATTGGCACAGCACCATCCACTGAGTTCACCTGAGGAGTGAAGCAGTAGATGGAAGATCTTCCTCTGTCTCTCCTCCTCTCTGTGTATCTGACTTTGTAATAAAAATAAATAAATAAATCTTTTTTTAAAAAAAGAACTCTTTAAATAGGACTATGATTAAAGGTACACTCAAATTAAGGCCAATAAATTAACACCAGTCTTTTCATTTCATAGGACTTAACACTGCTTTAAATTTGTTGGTAAAAAGAAGCAAACGTTTTTAAGTCATTGACAAGCAAGTTACTCATGTTAGATTCTTATTGCTCTCTATAATGTATTAATTAGCGTACAGATTTATTCGGCAAAAAGCATGACTTAAGACAATATCCATGCTTATCTAATATTTTGATTTCTTACTTAATTTAAGTTGGGCATTGTAAAAGATGGATGCTGCCAATATATGCTGTCTTATCTCCAATTTATAACAGGAAATGAAGCTTTTGGTAAACATTTTCCAAACTTATTTGACAGTTCTTACTTATTATTGTTACTGAAGGTAAAGAATCTGGTGGTTTCCGTTCATTCCTTCATTTCTCCTCTACTCTAGGATGAGAAACTAGCTCTGCTGTAAAGGAGCTCTCATCTCCAAACCATACTTGATAGGATGACTATCTTTTTTTCCGCAATAATGCCTAGCCAAATATAAAAGACCAAGTAGCCGGACAATATGGAAGATCAAATAGTATAACCAAAAATAAGAGCTTAAATTATTATTTCACAGATATTGATTTTGCCAAGAGCACTGTAAACAGGAAATCCCTACCTGCTTTTTAAAAATCACATTGAGAAAGAGACAATGTTATCTAATGACTTCAACTTTATGGAAAGATGGGGTACGGTGAGCATCATGTTCTTACATCACTTAGAAGGACAAGGCTCTCATGGGCAGTATCTTATCTCATAGGAAAACACTGTCACAATGTGCCTATGACTACAGATTTCTTTCTCGGTCCATTGATGACTTAGGGATGCAATTGAACATCCCCTCAGCTAACATCCTATCGGTTGCCTCTGTGGTTTCTACTTGGGAGGGAGAGGAGTGAACCTGGGATCAGGAAGCCCATTAATGTGGCTTTACACAGTGATCTCCTCTCAAGCAGACCCACCAAGGCCTGTCCACTCTCAAATAGCACCTGTTTGTAACATGGGAACCAAAGTAAACCCAGCAAACAAGTATCATGGTAGTAGCTACCTTCCAGTAGCTCTTCCAAGAGCTACGCCATTGGAAACAGAATTGCCCTAGAAGAGGGAGTAGGGGTTGAAAGACTCATGGGTGGGAATTGCTATAGGGCCTCAAGCTAAAAAGCCTTGCACTCTGCCTAGGGTGCAATGCAACCATCACCACAGAGGGGACGGCATAGGTTCAACAACATTGCAGCTAAAGCTATAATTTTCCATGTAGGGACATGGACTTTTAGACATAGCATGCTCTTTACACCATCTCTCCTCTCATTCCAGCCAGCTAATGGTGGTGAAGGGATATTTACTTTAAGGGGTTTCACACCTCTGTTAAGATGTCTCTTCCAGTACTCCATGTGAAGAGCTAGACAGGCCTAGGTTTCACATATGTCTGGCAAGACCCTGAACACTTGCTGAATTGTCAAACTTTCCCATAAAACTTCTCTAATGACTCTATCCTTCACTGTGGATCCTGTGTGTTTTTGCTTGTTGGATCTTTCTTCTTCAAACTTGAAGCAATGAGTTTCTAGGTATCGCTGTTCATAGAACCTCAGATGAAAATAATTTCACCTAATGCGCACAGTGGCTTCCATAAGAGGCCACCTTTTGCTGGAATCCTTGCTTAACCACAGGCCACTACTTTGCTCTTGTTCAGATTGAAGGAGTCAGAATAGTCACCCTAAATCCTGACAGAAGCCTGTATGTCCACAAGCAGAGGCAGGGAATGAGGGGCCTAGGGCTAGAAGCAGGCGAGAATAAGCTCTTAGCCACTACAGAACACATGAAACTTTTCCCCCATTCTGACAAAACCAGATGTATATGCATCTTTCCACTAACTGGACAAGGATGTACTCTAGCTTTCCCTAATTGCTCCCTTTTGTACTGTACTCTAGAACAAGCTGTTTCTTCATCCTGCTAGCCCACACTACTATGAGAGTTTTGGACTTTGTTTCTTTTTGGGTGAAAAGTAGTACTATTACATCAGTAAGTCTAGAGTAGTAAGAGAAGGGACTGACACAAGAAAACCATGCTAATGAAATGTACTTCCAAAACAATGTCGCCTCAATTTGGCCACATACTGTAGTACAGGCAATATCTTTATTTTCTCCTCCTATCCTCACATAATGCTTCTATTCTCACTAATCAACACAATTCCAAAGTTCTTTCAAGAACCAATGACTGCTATACTCCAAGCCATTAAGTATGACCAAAACCAGTAAACCAACATTAATGCCCCTTATCAGTAAGAGGCAGCCAGAAAGAAACCAACAGCCCCATCTACTTATCTAGACAGGAATGTAGGGTGTGAGAACACAATATTTTGAAATAAAAAAAAAAAACCCTTGTATATTATACCCAATAATAAAGAAAATAAGAAAGTGAAGAGAACAGTTTGCGCATTATGCCCTCATAATGGTGAATGTAGAATCTCCCACCAGGGGCTTTTATGCTGCAATTTAAAAGACCAGTTGCTCCCTTGACTCTCCCACCCCCATCCCCGCCCCTAGTCTCTGCATTTGCTTTTCCCCAGGCTACAAGCCCAACCAAGGTTGAAATGTCCAGGAAAACCTGGTCACGGCCCCCTCCACTCCTCTATTTATTTAGAATTCCTTCACCATCTAGGATATACCAAGACTCTGAACTATAAAAAGCTTAGGCTGCTGAAGAACTGAGCCGCTGCTATATGGTCAGCAAATCTACACCTGGGCAGATGGCCCCCTCTTCAAATTTATATGTAATACATTCAGCTTAGATGCAGGGAAAACAAGACAGGTGCATGTCCTCTTCAATTGGTCTGTGACCTCAATAAAGGCAGCATCCCTATGACTGGAAACTACAACTCTGATCTACGTGAGGTCCAAATGTTGGGTTTCATACACCTTGGAATCCTATTTAAGTCCCTGGTCTCCATCCAAAACAAAACTTCAAAAAAAAACAATTCTTCAAGTTAGTACCTTACTCTTTGATCCACAGGGAGAAGGGTTATTAGAAAGAGATACTATTTAGTTTTGATTTAGAAAGAGGGATTAAATGTGGCATTTGAAAATGAAATTAGAAAGAGATTCTATGCAACTTTATCCTCTCCTAATCCTAGAGGGATTCTGCAATGTCTGAATTTTAATCCTGAGGATTAAGAAGAAAACAGGAAGACAGCGGCACACACACAGAACTCTAAGCTCACCATTTCTATTATATCGTCCCGTGGACATGTTGCATGCTCCCCTGCTCTAGGTGCCAAGTACCACCATTTAAACAAACTCACTGAAAACAACTTGTCTTCAGTTCATAGCTATTGCACAATTTTATCTGAGTTTACACCTTGTTTTTTTTTTTCCTTCTAAGTTCATTCATCCTTTCTTCCTTCCCTCCCTATTTTTTAAGAAATTGGGTGAAGCCATGATGAACCAAATCGTGAACTTTAATCAAAACCATGACCTTTGGCAGACCCTAGTTTCTGCTGTATGAAGACATTACTGCTTAGCTGACTCTTCAAAACCCTGAAGAAACAATATTTTTCTCCCATAGGTTTCCTTTTATTTATATATTTTTTTCTTATGTAACTGAGAGATGCCAAAACAAAATCTACCAGCTGGGCAGCTTAAATAAAACCTTGCTTTCTCTCACATTTGAAAATCTGATGTTCCAGTTTAAGGTATCCTTAGGTTGCGTTTATTCTGGCGTTGCCCCTTCCTGCTATGTCTCGTTGTCTCCTCTGTGCATGCACATCTTTGTTTCCAATTTTTCCTTTCTTAAGGAGACACTAATCAGACTGGAATCAGATGTACACTACTGAACACATTTTAAACTTACTACAACTTTGGGCCAAGCGCGGTGGCGCAAGTGGTTAAAGTTCCTCGCCTTGCACGCCCAGGATCCCATATGGGCTCCGGTTCTAATCCCGGCAGCCCCGCTTCCCTTCCAGCTCCCTGCCCGTGGCCCGGGAAAGCAGTCGAGGACGGCCCAAGGCTTTGGGACCCTGCACCCGCGTGGGAGACCCGGAAGAGGCTCCTGGCTTCGGATCGGCATAGCATCGACCCATTGCGCTCACTTGGGGAGTGAATCATCGGACGGAAGATCTTCCTCTCTGTCTCTCCTCTCTGTATATCTGCCTTTCCAATAAAAAAAAAATAATAAAAATAAATCTTTAAAAAAAAAAACTTACTACAACTTTAAAGGCCATACTTCAATATACTGCTACTGAAGAGCCTAGATGTTTTCTGCTTTTCTGATCTCTGTATTACTTGTTTGGCCACGGGCTGTGAACTCCAGGTCTGACAGTCTACATGACACCCAACAGGACACCTGGCAGGTCACGTAGGCAGACCAATCCCCAGGAAGGACGTCCCTGGTGTTAGGTATGACCCACTGCCCTATAGCCTAGCAGTTCGTACTTTTTGAAAGTTGCTTGCTATAAACCCACCAATAGAAGCCTGCCAACTTGCTCTTTTTGAAAGCTAACAGTTAAACTGACCAATCATGACTGTATAATTATATGGAATTGGCCTGAAATGTATAAGAACCCTGTGCTGTTCAACCTCGCTCTTTTTTTTGCCCTGCTGTAGCCTTGGCTGCAGTTGCCCCTCCCCTGCCCATCCCTACTGGGCGGAGGGTGGGGGTTGGAGGGTGGGAAGAGAGCTGGGAGACCTAGGTTAACTTGAATAAACTGCCTTTATGCGTTAGCACTGACTTCAGACTCAACACTACAACGTGGAATTTCAAGATCTGAATCAGGGCCAGACAAGGCAATTATGAACATAACACTCATTGTCATTTCTCTGTCCTCTAAACAAAAACTTTTCTTCCCCTCACATTCCCCTAACAGAAGTCCTTGTTTGCTTTTTGTCTTCTTCCTACTTTGTTGACTTAAATGGGATTGGGGGGTAATTTTAAGTTATCTTGAGTATGGATTAGGAATAATGTATAAGAATGAAATTGGCATGACTTGATCATTTACCATCTGTACTAATGTGGAACTGGGGCCTATCTACATTTTACTTGTTAACATAGGGTAAGTGTTGAATTAATCCTGTGATATAGAGGATAAATTATGTTATTGCAAATTAAAAAAAAAAGGAAGAAAGATGCTTGACAGGAAAAGAGGCAGGAAGGAGGGAAGTGGAGATATCTTTTTAGAAATGAATCTACAAAATGTAGTAAGTTTAACCTCTTCACATTAATAATAAAAAGTCAAAAATGGAGGAAATACAGAGCAGAAGGTTTAAATGAAAATAATACATATGGTCTCCTTGAGTTCTGTAAGTTTCTTTCTCGTGTATTTGCAGAGTTTAGAGCAAAGCAGCTAGAAGGTGCTAAGCATGTATGTTATCCAGGAACACTTCTGACTCCCTTGGAAAGGAAAATCGGCTGTACTACTTATTAACACATTCCTCTATCGTGATGGCATTGAAACCATAGTTTAAATCAAAGTTTAAGTTAAATTAACTTGTACTTAATACATAGCATCATGATGGTTAAGGTGCTTGGATTTCAGCTTACACAAGTGTAAGCGGCATAAAAATTAGTCATTGTTGCCATCTTTCTTAGAATCCCTAAACCTGAGCCAGGCCTCAAACCCACTCACACAAGATCTTCATGAACTTTCAAGAAACCTATCCCCAAGCAGAGAAGGTACTGTACCCTGCTAGTGGATGTCTGTAGTCAACATCAGGAACCAGCACATCAACATGGTCCAGCTGGCACTGGCTCGAGTCCTCATGTTTGATGCCCAAGACCAGGAAGTCCTACAATCCATAACTAAGCTGTTTCACGAGTCCCCACGACTGGTGTGGGTCCTGAACTCAGGTGGGTGGGGAGAGGGGAACCACATGCACAAATCTCAGCCAAACCTCCAGCGCATGAATGACATTTATGGCAGGTGTGTTCACAGGGGCCCCTAGCAGAAAGCAGGAAGCCAACTCAAGCAACAACCTGCCGGGAACCAGGGCTGTGAGTCTCATGCTTTGAGACAAGATTCTCAGATTCTAACAACCAGAATGTGCCTTCCAATCGCCAGCAGCCCCACCCCACCATCCTTGCCTCTCCAGAGCCAAAGAAACAGGCTCCTGGGCGCAGAGTGAGAAGGAAGAAACGTTTCTTCATTTCAGCTGGGGAAGGCTGGGAAATCACATTAAAGCCTGCAGTAGATGCTGTTGGCTGATGAAGGGGAAAAGGCAGCAGCCAGTTAGAACATCCACAAAGGAAAGCACATTTACTGACTTGGTACTTGAGGGCGCTAGAGAGCCTCGTTCATTGGCCCATGGGGCAGGCAGTCAGTGTGGTGTGGCCCCACGCTGTTTCTTGGAAGAGCTGCAGTTCCAGAGATATGTGGGATTTTACACTGCCCCACTCCAGTTCAGCAGGGAGTCAATCGAGGACAAGTATGGTATAGGCTCATTTAAAGGTCTCATCTCTCAGTTTTCCAAAAACAGCACAAAGGTCTATTGTAGCAACACAAGCGAACACAACACATCGTTTGGACGATGACAACAGCCCATCAGAAGCCCAAAAGAACTGCAAGTAAACATGGCCTGCCCTAACCAGGATTTGGACCTCCTTCCTTTCGGGGACTGTTACTTACCAGCCTACCCGTCACTGAGCCTCCTCTAGATTTTGTCACTCAAGGACACGGTCAACCCTGGGTCCCACTAGATGCCAAATCATCTCAGAGCCAGAAAAAAGGTCACTCAGAATAGCATGTGACCAAACAGATGCACAGGGTACTAACAGCAGACCTCATGGTAGAAAAACACTACAATGACATCTCAGCTTGACTGAAGTAAATCCGTTGGAAAATATTTACTTTGTATTCAAAGTCCCCAAAGTAGCCTGGGAGCTAAAGAATAAGAATTTCTGAAATGGCAGAACACACACACACAGAGGTGAGGTTCAGAAAGAGAAGAGGCTGCGGCTGCCCCACCACAGGCATGCAGTGCATTCTGGATAGACCCTCCTATTGGGAGAAACTTACCTCCCTCAGACTCGAGGGGATCTGGAAATTGCACAGTGAACTGGTGAGATTGACATGACTCCAGCATTTCAGGTAAGACTCTGGGATCCCCAGATAAAGAAGAATCATTTTACAAGTTTCAGAGCAGACAGAACAAGAAAAATGAATCAGATCTCTGCACCACCAGCTGGAAGGCCATGGAATCAGATTTCCACACAGAATGTATTAAATGGGCTGGAAGCCAAGACTTGGACTTCATTGAGACATCATCTGCCTGTGGAGAAAGAAGCTTGAAAAGCGCAGCACTGCATGCCCCAGGGAGCATGGCAAACATCGGGTGAACCGGATCCAACAGTCAGAGGGTGGGGGAGGAAAAGAGACAGTGGTGAGTAACCAACACAGAGAGAACCATCCAAAAATCACTAGTGAACGGCATCAGGAGTGGCCAGTTGGAAGTGCATTAGTGCTAACAAGAGACACCTGAGTGAAACAAGCTCCGAGACAAGGCCTGATTGCAGCCACTTAGTAACAGTAGGGCGTGCAAGCAGGAGCAGGTGTGGAAATCCTCACAGAGCTCACACGACTGGGGTGCAAGAGGACGGGACTTGAAACTAGTAGTGGAAGCGTCGCTCCACTGAGACAAGCTGTTCTCCTCCCACTGCCAACAGACACAGGGCCCCCTTGTCCCATTCATGACGGTCTCTGGGGTCAACTCCTGGCTGTAGCTCTCCACTTCAGCTTCCTGATAGCACACACTCGGAGGCAGCGATGCTGGCTCAAGTGACTCGGCTTCCCGACACCCCTTCCCGAGAGCAGGCTGTGGTTCCCAGGCTTCTGGCTTCATCCCAGTCCAGTCTCAACCACTACAGACACTTAGAACTCTCTTTTACTGGTTCACTCCCTATCTATTTCAAAAAAACAAAACAAAAACAAAAAAAACAAACCAACAGACCATACTGTTTCACAGTAAGTTAGAAGCTTTAGTTAAATACAACATTCATTTTACTACTACCAGGGTTGATCAACACTGTCTCTGAATATTTATTTATAAAAAGTTTCCAAGGGAAGCACAGAATTAATTTATGTACATTATGCTTATCTGGAACTCTAATGAGTTGTTTGTAACAAAACAACAAACCACTAATATAAGAAATGAGGGCCGTATAACACAGCAAGCTAAGCTGCCATTCACATACTAGCATCCCACCCAGTTTCCTATTAATACATCCGGGAGGACAGTAAAGCTGGTCCGTGTGCTTGTGACCCTGCTGCCATGGGGGAGACACAATTAAGGTTCTTGAGTCCCATCTTTAACTGTACAACTTATAACGTATAGCCACTCGGTGGTAAACCAGTGCTCAAATATATATATATATTTTACAGTCACAGTCTTTCACTCCGCCTTTCAAATTAGTAAATCCATCTTTTAAAAGTCCATTGTATTCTTCATATACTCATTCTTTAGTGGGAACCTAATACTAGGAAGCTGATCCCTGTGGTCATTTAAAAATACTTGAATGAATTTTATTTTCAAAATTAGGAACATATACTTTTCACACTGAATTTGCCCTGGAAACGGTATTTAACTGAATATTTAGAAATATTTTGTTGAGGCGTGTTGGCACAGTGGTTAAGTGAACACTTGGGGCGATCCTATTTCAGATTGCCTGGGTTGAATCCACTGCTGACCTGAGCTTCCTGACACACAGCAAAGGAAGCAGGAGTGGGGAAGGATGGAGCCTCAGGCGCAGCACTGGTTGCTGCGTGGGTTTACAGTATGAACTAGCAAATAGAGGATCTCTCCCTTTCTCTTTGAGTTGCAGTCTCCCTCCCCCCCTTCAAATAAAAATAAAATTGAAAATAATGAATTGATCAACTCATACTTTACTACCCTCAAGCTATGTACATTCTTGAAATAAAACTTTTCCTGTGGCCCCACATTCCTGGTATTAATCATTGTTGTAATGATCCCATTTGCACGATCCTAACAACTTCATACATCAGCACAAAAAGTGTACTAGTAATCCTGATAAAATATTATCAATAACATAGCTCAAGGATATCTGAGGAAATTGAGGTATAGTATACAGGTTTGGGAAGACATTCAAGAAAGGAATGAGTTATTGAAATGTTAAACGGATCAACTAATGCATACGGGCTTTGTTCTGCAATTAATACTGTCTCCTTTCACCAGTGAAATTCAGAGACTTGTCTGCTGTTAACTCTCCTTTGCATATGGGTAAATCCGGTATCCCTAATACAATGCTAATTCAGTATCCCTAATACAATGCTAATTTAGATGACAAAAGTAAGCAGAAAAGAACCTTCCCAATAGAGTCAAGCATTTTCCAAGAATATTTGAATTTTCAAGTTAATTCGCTTAATTTTCATCATTTTCTGAATGCTGACTAGCTTAGTTACTCCAATAGACTTCAAATACTATTCCATTAACTGCCACTACACTCGGTGAGGTAACTATCAGACCATCACGAGACGCGAGAAAACACGGAGACCAAAGACAAGGAATTAGGGATCTCACAAGTTCGGTGGAGCAAGGACTGTCAACAACGAACCTGCTCATCATTAGCGTCGGCACGCAGGAACAGCCTCTATACAAGTGGTTTGGGTTCGCTTTACCAACTTCGTTAACTACACATACAAGACAACTACATTATTTTGGGTTTGTGCTAAGCAGATACATCAATTGATGCATTTAATATTTATCATTTGAAGTAGACTTTTTCCTTCTATTTGTTCGTATTACCAAGGAAATAGTACCACTACTAACAGGCTCACTTTCACTTTTTTTTTTCCTCTCCCAAACACTTAACATGAAGTTTGAAACACCAATGCTAAAATTTCTTACCTTTGTTGAGAAACAGCCCCGGCCGTCCACTCCAAAGTTGGATTCGGACTTCAGAAGTGCAGCCAAAAGGAGGCTTTCTCAGCACGCTTACAAGACGAGGTGCATCATGGGCCAGCACACCTGGTACACCGGCCGCTTACAGCAAGCTGTTTCCAAGCAGGCAGGTCCTTCTCCCAGTCCTAAATAATTTGGCTAAATAATTTGCTTCAGCTGTTTTGGCCACTCACCTACTGTTTGTTTAAGAACATTTAGCTGCTTGTAACCTAGCCATCTTACCTTGAAAATGAATCAAATATTTATATCACACCTTTTATAACACAGAATCTTCCAAAAATAGGGTACAGTATTATATTCAAGAAATGTGTGATGCTGCCATTAAATATCCTGGAGAATCTTCAAGCATCTTTAAAGCATTAAAAATTTAACACCCTGATAAAATTTATTAAATGCTACATCCTCTGGTTTGCAAAAAAAAAGTTTAAGTTGCAATATAAGGCGTAAATCATAAATAATTAACTCTCCACAAGTAAAAAAAATCTCATAAAGTTAATAATTAGAAAAAGGAATTTGTTATAGTAATCAGCTGTATTTCATGTAAACGTTTGAATATCCCTGCCACCCACCCGTAAATGGAGTTTTGTACCTCAGGGTTCTATCTGGCCTGGCTCTGGCCATTACTGCTGCTGGTGAAGTGAACCAGCACACGAAAGATCACTCTTGCTTAACCTCTCGTTCGCTATCTAGGCAAATATCCTTCAAGTTAACAAATATGCCTTTTAAAAAATAATACACACTTGCATTGGGCCAATTATGATTTTTTTCTTTACATTTGTAAGTTAAATACCTACAAAGGTATGTATCATCTCATCCCATCTACCTTGGATAAAGATATAATCTCAGGAAATGCATTAGAATTGCCAGCATCTGAGACTTTTTTAGAATTTTTACTTTCCATGATTTTGAAGTTATGCTTTCATACTTGCTTGTATATTTTGCAAATCAGGCCTAACTGTAACAGTTGGAGTATAAGATGCCCTCCAATAAATGTAGTATATCGAAAGACAGAAATTACTGCATTTCAAAAAGTTATAAAATCCAAGGCTGCTCAACCCACTGTTGTCCATTTTAAATTTAAGAACCGAAACAATTTAAATTGATCCATTCCAGTATAGAAAAAATGTTAAAATGTATGTCATGGTGTTTATCAGTGTCTGTTCAATTCCAGCTGTAAATTTGCCTTAACTATTATCTGACAAACTTTCATTCACTACAATGTCAGAAAGGGACAACTTGTTATCAAAAGCACACACTATTCATATTAGGCAATTACAATTCCACAAAACTTCAAGTGAAAAATAGATTTGCAAATTAGCCACTGGATATCAGAAAGGAAACAGATAAAATTGCTTTTTTCTGCTAACCTGAAAATATTTGAGTTGTCGAAATTCACCCAGAAATACAGCGCTCTCTCTTCCAATTGCTGCAATTCTCCTTTCCCATGGAATCTTGCAGCCATTTTTGTTCCAATTCTTCTGTCAACTGATACCTAAGGAGGATGAAGATAAGCAAGAGAACAAGGTGTTGATGGGAAATACATACCAAACAACATACCTAGAAGTACTTTTTGCTCATTTATACAATGTTTGAGTGCAAAAAAGCCTCCTTATTCACTAACAAAATATTTAATGTAAGTTTCATTAGCTATCTGAGTCTGGGTGACACTGTTAAAAATTATTTCAGAAAATATTCAACTGGGCAGAATTCAGCTTGAGGTGAAGTGCTCACTTCTGTGCAGCAGAGTGCTTGGGTTGGATTCCCAGTGCTGGGTCTGGCCCCAGCTTCCTGCTAACTCAAGTCATTAAGTTCCTGCCACAAATGGGAAACCAGCACTGAGTTCTCCAACCCTTGATATTATCCCTGCTCAGCCCTGGCATTAGGAAATGTTGAGAGGATGGGAACTCTACCTGTGAAATCCGGTAACAAAAGGGAGTCACTTTGAATCAGGCCTGCATGATTTTGCTAACCTGCTCTTCATGCTTCTGTACAAAATGCTTTGCCAGCTTCCTGCGCTTTGGGCCAAAGCAGAAGGTATAACATACCCTGCCAATAACCTCCAGTCTCACGAAATGATACTGTAAGATTCGCTTCACCCATCTCACGGCTGCCTCTCGTGGCGGCCCAAGTCACCTGGTTCCCTCAACTGCCCAATTCACCCATTCTATAAAAATCCTTGTAAAGTCACCTCCAGGTGACTCTAAAGGAAAGGAGAGCTGACCACAGCTGGTTGGTCTGTTAACCTGCCTCCTCAAAAACTTTCCTGCTTTCCAGGGTTATCTGGGCTGCACTTTTTGGGGAGAGGCTTGGGTTGGATGCAACATACTTATCTGTACCTCTGGCTTGGAAATAAATAAGTGATTTCTGAGAAAGAAGAGAGAATGTAAAATACACACACACACACAAACACACAATGATCAGCTAGATGCTTTCAAAATAAGTGAGTCTTATGGAACAAAAAGAATCTCAAAGGAAATTATTTTCAAACTTTTACAAGAGATTCAAACTGTTTTCTTATAATGTTGTAGAAAACGAAGACATTCTCAAAGGACTCCATGAGTTTAGAAAATGTCAAAGTAATGAGAATTTAAATGAGGTGGCCCAGTTATTTGCAATTAAATCATACAGCAGTTATAATTTTAAGACTATAAGCTTCACAATGTTATCAAGTAGCTTTATGAATTATAGAAGATGAAAGAGGATAAAATAATACATAGAAGCTGAAACTGATTATTTCTTATCTTGCCCTCTGCTAGACAGAGACCGCATATGCTCGTTCCAGTTCTTAATGAGTAAGACTGAGCTGTCATAATCCCAGCTTCTTGCTTTTCACAAAGCTATTTATCTCATTATAAATCTAAACTCCAGTTGTTCTACTGGGGGATTCAGAGTGAAAGAATCTTATGTGTATTCATCAAAATTTCCTGTGAGGGATTCAGTTTGTGGAAGAATTGTTATAGGAAAGCTATATGAAAGGAATAGAGATTTTTTCATTAAAATACACCCTATTAGCAGACATTTTGATGCTAACATGATGAAGGAGGTAATGCTATTTTACAATATACTGTAAGGTTTACACATGTAATTGAGGTCAATGGTTTTCCTTTCATCAAATAGCACTGAGGTAGACCCATGGGAAAAGAAATATGAACTTTACATTGAAGAGACTTAGTTTCATTCTTTCATATTTTGTGTACATTCCTTTACCTAAACTTTCACAGATACTTTTTGTGGCACACCCTGTGTGTGGGTGTCTACACAAGGCACTTTGAGGCTGTATGTGAGGCACCTGTTTTTTAATATAGCACCTGAGCTTCTGAGAATAGTTACTAAACTTCTCAGAACTTTGGTCTCTCTCCGCTTTTTAATTAGGATAACATCAGCTTCATCACATGTTCACAGCATATCACATGATAAAAGTGAAGGATATATAACTTGGTAGCAAGTAAACAACCTGGTAGTCAGTGTTCTTTATTTTCACTTTTAAAATGTATGCATTTGAATATCAAACACATGGACCAAGCTGTCATCCACTGGTTCTCTCCACAAATACCCTAGCTGGAACCGGGTCAAAGCAAGCCAGGAAAGGATATCTCAACACAGGAGGAGGGGAGAGTCAGAGAGAGAGATTGAGAAGGATCTTTACCTGTGTGCTGGCTTCTGTTTCAAATGTCTACAGCATCCAGTGCTGGGCTAGGCCAAAGAAGGGAACCCAGAAGACAATCCGGGTTCTGCAGCTACTCAGGCCCCTAACTACCACCTCCCAGAATTTGCATGATCTAAGCGGCTGAAATCAACAACCACGTCAGGATTCAAGCCCCAGAGCCTCAAAACAGTCAGTTAAGATGGAGTACAAAGGGGCTGGTGCCATGCTCAACAGTCTAATCCTTCACCAAGTGGCACGAGCATCCCATATGGGTGCTAGTTCTAGTCCTGGCTGCTTCACTTCCAATGCAGCTTAGAGAAAGCCATGGAATATGACTCAAGCCTTTGGGTCCCTGCATCAATATGGAGACCTGGAAGAGGCTCCTGCTCCTGGCATCAAATCAGCTCCACTCCAGCCCTTGCAACTATTTGGAGAATGAACGGGTGGATGACCAGGAGAAGACCTCTATCTCTCCTCTCTCTCTAAAAATCTGCCTGTCAAATTTAAAAAAAAAAATGAGAATACAAAAAATATATAGGAAGGAAATGGTCATTTGAGGATATGATTGTCAGGTTTAACCCTTGTTTACGCACCTATGGAACTGGAATATTCCTACTTATTACTTGCTCATAGTTATGATTTGTAATAAGTTCAGCCTGTAAGTAAAGTGGATTAAAATACACTATGCAATACTGCTCAGTCATAAAAAAGAATGGAATCCTGTCTTTCGTAACAAAATGGATGCAACTGGAAACCATTAATGAAACAAGCCCATCTCAGAAATACAAACATTCTGTTTTCCCCAATATGTGGAAACTAATACACAGAGTCCAAAAAGAAAAAAAAAAGCAATCTATGTGATGTTGTTCTCTTGAGATTGGATTATTGTTTATACTCGATGTCTGTTCTCTGGAGGAACAGTGGGTTTTTTTCCTCCCTACTGATTATTTCCAAAAGTGCTCGGGTATAATTATGACATGAACCAAAAGTATTCCAATGTTAGATTTTTAAAAAAGGAAGGAAGTGGATGGTGGGGCACTCAGGTGGGAGGGAAAGTATCGTGGGAAGTGTAACTATGCTGTAAATCTGTGGGCAGGTGGGGCTGGCTTCTTGTAGCTAAATGCAGAATGTCCATTCTCTTTGTATTAACAAAAATGTATTAACATGTTTTCAAAGCCTTCTTTTTATGTTATGATGCTCTTTTAGGAAGAACTTGTTATTTCTTCCTAATTGTTCTCGGTGGTATTTGATACGCATCTGTTTACTCAATCCTTAAACACATGTTCACCGTGCTTTCTTGCTGATGATAATTAAATCACACACGGGAATACAGTGTGGGTGCTGTACTGTTCGTCATGAATTTCAGAGTGTCGAGCCACTCCTTCATTCCTAGACCTTGTTTTTATTTGGACCTTACACAAATATCTACGTCTTTTAGTTTCAAAATTCATCATTTGGGTTTTTTTAAAAGATTTGGTATGTTTTATGTATATTCACTTTAGAAGGGCACCATAAAAGAGGGGAAAGTGAGACATAAATGTACTCACAGAGAGACAACGAAAGAGAAAAAGAGAGAGAGAGAAAGTTTTGGGAGAGAGAGAGCTCTGCCACTGGTTCACTTTCTGTATAGCTGAAGCAGGTTGGGCCAGGTTGTCACCAGAGCCAGAAACTGCATCTAAGTCTTCCTCATGGGGGCAGTGACCAAGTGTTTGGATCATTTTTCCTGGGCCTCTCCAGCATGTTATTGAGAAAGTGGAATGGAAGCAGAGCAGCAAGTGCACAAACTAACTTAACTCCCCAATATTGGGTGGTGGAGTCCCAAGAGAATAGCTTGCTGCATCATGACACTTACACTTTGGTAATTTATTAAACATCTTTTCTTTTAAAAAATGACTTGCACAATGGAGCCCAGCACAACAGCCTAGTGACTAAAATCACCTCTTCGCATTTCTCCTCCAGCTCCCTGCTTGTGGCCTGGGAAAGCTGTAGAAGACAGCCCAAAGCTTTGGGACCCTGCATCTGCATGGGAAACCCAGAAGAAGCTCCTGGCTTCAAATCAGCTCAGCCTGGCCTTTGCAGCCACTTGGGGAACCAGTAAATGGAATATTTTTCTTTCTGTTCTCTTTCTCTCTGTAAATCTGCCTTTCCAATAAAAATTAGTAAATCTTTAAAAAAAAAATAAAAACATACACAAAGAAGTAGGAAACACATTATCAAATACAAGACGGATTACTGAAGTGAAGGTGGCAATGTAACCACAATACTCACAAACCGCAGCAATTTTCTTACCATTCTAAATAAGACCAAAGTTCAACATGCTATTGATGTGAGATATTATTACAATGCTAATCTTTTTACAGAACTCTAAAAAATTTGTATATATAACTCATTCTTTAAAAAAAGATGTACTTATTTTTATTAGAAAGACAGATTTACAGAGAAAAAAGATCTTCCCTTCCATCCATTGGTTCACTCCCCAAGTTCCCGCAGCAGCCAGAGCTGAGCCACATGGGAGCCTGACGTTCGTAAGGGCTGGATTCGCCAATCGAGCCATCATGCCAGGCCCCATATCTAGAACTTCTAAGGAGATTAGGCTGAGGAATAATTTAATATGTATAAATCTGAAGGGTTTTATTCTGATTATGTAGAAAATAACGACAAGTTCCATTTGATGGAGAATATCTCTGGTGCTTCCTCAAGAAACAGGAAATTGGGGAATATTGGTGCCATCTTACTGAAGCAGCAAGTCTTCCCAGTATCCAGATCAGGAAAGGAATAATATTTAGGAAACAGATTCCAGTCCTTCTCTGCATGGAAAGCGTCAATGCAGGAAGCCGCCTGTGGTTGTGACCCAGATAATAAAACGTGAGCCTTGTAGCAGGCTCTGGTTAGCCAGGTGGATTAGAACTAATAATTAAGCCCTCTTAGTTTTTGAACATTGACTGAAAAAAAAACTTTTGAAATGTAAGAACTATTCGTTATAGGAATGTATAGTTGAGAAAAGTCTTAATAATTTCTCCTTTAAATCTTTCCAATGTCAATTTAAAGTCTCACCACCTTTAGTAGATTAGGCCTAACACTCATGGGAGTTAACTGGATAAAAATAAATTCCCTAGTTCCCTTTAACTTCTCCGTTGATTATGTGATGCTCTGTTCAGACTGAACAAACACACAGGATCACATGAGAATTGTGCCTGACATTTGGTATGCATCGATTCATTTAATTCAGACACACACACACACACACACACACACACACACACACCATGCAAGGTAGATATCACAGTTTCTGAGGAAATTGATGGGTTAACAGCATAGCTACTCACCAAAAGTTGCACAGCGTGGATGGGAGCTTGGAATTAGACTTGTAGAATTCTAAACCCAGTTTTCAGCTTGGTTAAACCTTAGTTTGCTCATCTGTAGAATGAACATGTTGATATAAGATTTAGAATATTTTTTCCTTTACCTCTGTTACATAAAGAGAAGCTTAAATGAGATCACTACTAAATGAATATAGCTTTTTTTTTCATTTATATGTAAAAATTTCTTCTGTAGCAAGTATAAATAATGTACCTTTGTCCTGGAGTGCAATTTGGGTTATGGACAGCAGTTAAAACTGGTATCTCAACACATTCTGATAATCCAAGGTGCACAAACCTAGCCGGAGGACTAGAAAAGCTAGTCTTCACTCGATCTTCCTCTATATCCCATGCTTTCCTATTCTAGATCACCTAAATTCGGTGTCCTCGGGAATAATCTGCATGATTCCGAAGGTTGCTATTTGTGAACATAGCTACAAATATAATTAACTGATGAGAAAAGGGTTTCTTCATTCTTCTTCAAAATGAGTTTTCAGCCTAGACAAAGCTTACCTAGAGCATCAGTGACTGACCCAGCGGCCACTGATCACATGTGCTGTTAAGAAACTAAAATGCAAGCGGAGTGTGAACAGATGTGTTCTGCCAAAATGGTAACACTGGTTTTCAAAGACTAATAGGAAAAGAAGAATGTAAAATGTTTGATTAATCATTCTAATGTCAATTGTTTGATGAGATGGTAATTTTTTTTGACATAGTGGGTTAAGTAAATTATATGATTAATACAAAAAGGAAGTCATCTGTATTTACACTCCCATTACTATTCTACCTTCTCCAAAAGCAATCATTACCCTGTTTTCTAACACTTTGAAGTCCTTTTATTGCCTTTAAGTTTAAATAAATAGGATCAGAGTATTTATTGTTATTGTAGTCAAAAACGTAGTATTTTCCCAGTCACCTGAGGTGATATTTTTTTTATCTATGTTTACTTTTTACTGCCATTTAGTCCTCATACCTGCCACATAAAATTATTTCAATTGTCCCTTTGTAGACTAATTTTCTTCTTTGTTATAGAAGCGAGCAATACAACCTTGATTTCTTGAAATCATATTTCACTTTTTTTTAATGAGAAAAAAATTGAAGATGAATTCAACCTTATCACTTTTCCCTGTACAGGAGTGAGTTGATGTGAAATATCTATTCTCTCTTAATATTTACTTCTTAATTTCTATAAATGTATATTTGAATAAGACATGCAGATATATTTTTTATTAAAAATACATAACGGATAATGCATTTATCTATCTGGGCAAAATCCAGTGGAAGCTACATGGGCTTCAGCATTTTTTTCTTTTTAAAGATTTATTTATTTTTATTGGAAAGTCAGATATACAGAGAGGAGAGACAGAGAGGAAGATCTCTGTCCATTGATTCACTTCCCAAGTGACCACAACAGTCGGTACTGCACCGATCAGAAGCTAGGAGCAAGGAACCTCCCCCAGGTCTCCCACGTGGGTGCAGGGTCCCAAGGCTTTGGGCTGTCAAAGGCCACAAGCAGGGACTGGATGGGAAGCATGTCTGCCAGTATTAGAACTGCCACCCATATGGGATCCTGGCATGTTCAATGTGAGGACTTTATCTGCTAGGCCACGGTGCCGGGCCCAGACTTCAGATTCTTAAGTAATTTAATAATTTTATTTGTAGATGTGAAATTAGATTTTTTAATTAGTAGGACATGTCATTTTAAATTTGCCATAATGTCTCAGGATTTATACATTGCTGAAGAATAACTGAGGTTTTATTTAAAGTTTAATTAATGAAATGTAAGTTGTTAGTTAGCATAGCCTATTGTTTACTCTTTACATTGAAAATAGATTAAAAATGGACTAATCCTGTGTCTGAAATTGGGATTTGAATTTTCCGGAGCCTTAATGTTTAACACTTATAATACATATTGATCATTAATTTACATCCATGACTCCTATAAAACAATTTTGTAAACACATATTTTGTGTTACTATGATGGCAATGGTAACTCAGAAGGGAGCCTGCAGATTTTCTCAACTTTCTAACTATTTTAATAGATTCAGATGCATTCATCAACACCTGAATGGGCTGTCAATGAAGACTTAAACTAGAATCAATTTTCTGATCAGCAATCAGGAAAACTTTTTATACAAGGGAAATCTCTGGTGAAGCCTATGTTGGTGATGGTTCGTAGAATGCTCAGTCAATGTACTTAGAGCTGGTAATGTTATTAGACAACATTCAAGCACAAGGGCTAAGAAAGAGTAAAGAAGAAAACATAACAGAAAAAAAACACTGTTCTTGAGTTAGACAAATGAAGTAAGTAGTTGTGTATAAGATACTGTTTTTATTTTTGAGCTTAAGTAGCTCTTTTTTGTCTCTTGGTATTCCTCAAAGACTTCTCCTTATCCCCATCCATAACAAAGACAAGGAAAGTTGACCTATTGGTTTTTATTGTGCAATTTAACACTCCAACATCTCACAGAAATACAGATTTAGCTCTCTATTTTGTTTAGCAATGTCAAGAATGAGAATGCACATTGAACAGTGACGTAACTCAAACTCCAGAGACAAAGTGAGCTTGTAGAAGATCCCAGGGAATCTCGTCAAAAATGCTCTTGGGCCCTTGAAGGATGCTTGTCGTCTTATTATAGTTGTGTTGCTGTAACATAACATGTGAGGCTGGATGGTGTACATAGGACAGGAATTTGGTTTTTTGCCAATGTGGAGTGGGAACGTCCAAGATCCAAGTGTTGGCAGGACAGTTGCTTGCTGAGAGCTGCTCTCTGCTCCCAAGATGCAATCACGTATCTAACTTCCCCAAAACACTCAGTGCCCTCAAAATGGCAAGAATACTCCCTATAACCTGAAGCCTTTTTATTTATTTTTAAGTTAAATTTTATTTTTCATTATTGTTTTCCATGATACAGATTTGTATTTATAAGGATTCACCCCTGCACTTCCATTACTTCCTACCTAACTACCCTCACTCTTTCCTCCCTTATTATTACAATAGTATAGTCCTTCAGTAACAGTTACAAGTCTGTCATTCTGCTATATAAATGTGTCATGACATTGTAGGTCTAAAAAATGGTGGAAAATCTAGTTCCATATTATTGAGGCATATTTAACAATTTCATTGGGAGTCCTCTTTTTATTCAGAAGGAAAGGTATATATTGCAAAATACCTTTACTTCCACATATACTAGTCTGCATTGCACAGTTAATATATGTGAATATATATAAATACATGCTTACCTATAAACTTATTGGTTTTGTATTTTGTATGAACATGATATTTGTCCTGTTGGGATTGGCTTATTTCACTGAGCATAATGATCTCTAGTTGTGATGATTTTGTTGCAAAAGGTAGAACTGACTTCTTTTTAATGGCTGAATAGTATTCCATAGAGTAGATATACCACAGTTTCTTTACCCATTTCTCTTTCAATGGGCATCTGGGTTGTTTCAATATCCTTGGTATTGTGAATTATGCTGATATAAATATAGGACTAAAGATCACTTTATCATATTCAGATTTCACTTCCTTTGGATATATTCCTAGGAGTGGGATAGCTGATTCATACAGATCAATTTTCACTTTCACTTGTCTTAGCTCTACATGCTGACATCCATAGATGCTGCATAAGCCTACACCCCCATGGACAGTGGGGTAGGACACCTTTCTCCCTATATCCTGTAGCCTTTCATAAGAGTACTTGATTCTACACCATTGGGAATAGCTGTGATGAATAATTACCTTCCAAACCACACATCAGGTCCTTAATGCTTAACATAGGAGATATTTACTTTCTGCACTTACAAACCTTTTGATTAATTTATATGATTTATCTGAAGAGCAGAAAGAGACACAGAGAAGATCTATTGCCCTGTTGGTTCATTCCCTAAATGCCTGCAGATACCAAGGACTGGGTCAAGTTTAAGAGGGCAGTTTGGACCTCAAGGCATACTTTTCATGTGGATGACAGGGACTCAACATTTTGAGTCATAATCTTAGCCTCACAGTATATGCATGAGCAGGAAGCAGGAATTAAGAGTCTAACTAGGATTTGAACACATCATTCAACATGGGAAATGGGCATCATGACATCTAACTGCTGCTCAAAATACCTGTCTTCCTATTTGACTTACACTGATTTTATTGGAAGACAGCCTCATTAAAATGGAAGTGTCTATACTGTTGCACAGGGATCACTTTTCAGCATGCACTTTTGATAAGACACTGTCATTCAAACCACAGCACTTGCCACTTTGTCCTGTTTTATCAAAGCACTTGCTGCTGTTAATGCTTTTGAAGAACATGTTATATGGGATATGTGACTCCTTATAGTTATCTGTGCCCGTGTAAGTTTGTGTGTGAGTTGAATCACAAGTTTCTTTCCCAAACCAGTTTTAGTGGTCATCCATGTCATTCAATCCAAAGTAACACATTCAGGTTTACACAATCACATTACATTCCTATCATTATTATGGTTGAAGGCTGACTAGAGCAGGTGACATACACTATGTGACTGAGCAAAGCCATAGTAAACTTTTGCCTAGAAGAGTTAGAAGAATGGGAGAATATTTAGCATCTGGATAACTTCAAAATCTACAGAAGATACCTTTGGGGAAAAGGACTGTGATAAAGACTGATGCAGTGCCAAGTCTATCCAGGTTAAAACAAAACTATTAAATAAAATCAGAAGCAGCACAAGCATGGATCACAAAACTGGAGTCAGAAATAGCATCAAATTCAGCAGAAGAAAGACATTCATTTTTTGTGTGTGTGAGACTACTGGTTTGCTGCTACCCCAAAAAACTGTGTGCAAATAATCCCACTAAACAAAAGAGAATCCTTGCTTGTACAAGATCTTCATGAAACATAATGTTAGCTTTGAACAGAGCCAGTGTGGAAGGTATTTTGACAGCTAATAAGAAGTCCCTTTCCCTGACAACGGCCATAGCCCACATGTGACCCCCTTCATGGTCGCTGGCTGTCTACAATCATGCAGTGACAGTGTGCCTGTGTCAGTCCTCTAGGATATCTCCTCTTCTAAAAAAAAATAAAAATTGCATTTTAATTGGTTTAATAAGAGAGGCACAGAGCTTAGTGGAATGCTGTAAGATCAGAAACAGATTTGGAGCTCACAGAATTGCTGCAATGGACAAGCGCTTCAAAAAGTCTTATTTTAAAATCTTTGTGTCAAAAGACATCCTCTCTCATTTTTTAATTCCAGTCCTATGATCATCATTGTTTTAGCTATTAAAATTACCTTGATAGTAAAAAAAAGAAATGGGAGACCAAAAGCAAGAAGTAAATTGCTTCTCAAAAGAAAATATTTGTATTCTTCTGCACATTTTCAAGTTCTTTTAAAAGCACCTTAATTTGCTTTTCAGCATCCTTCTCTAAAAAAGGTCACTAAATCTCTAAGGGAATACATGTTTTGTTTTGTTTTACCTTGCATTTAAACAGTCACAGGATGAATTGTGAAGTCTGAGAGATGGCTCTGGCAATTAAAAAGGGAAATTTCAGGCTAGGAAACAATGGCCATTGGCATGGTCTCCACCATAATCCTTGTAATTCCCTCAGGTATCTTGGCATCCAGCCTGCTGACCTTTCTCTATCTGGGCACCAGGCTACCACCCAAGGCTTTTGAGAACAATATAAACCTCATCTATTGAATTTGTTCTTTTGTGAATGTCATCTAGATACAGTCATGCACTATGTGACTTTTGTAAATTAGCTGATCTTATAAATTAATCATATTGCATTCCTGGAGTAATATCTGAGTTACCGTAAGAGCCCTAAGCATTCTTTTATGTAATACATGTCTTTAATTTTGCCATTTGAGATTATGTTCATGGAATCTAGTTTCAATCCAATTCATAATTATTATGATGAAGATTTTGTGGCACTAAGAACAAAGAAATCATGCTAAAATAAGGGGTGCAAAATTCTTGGGTGAGTCAATTATGATAGGCTAAATTCTTGTGATTTCATACTTTCTAAGATTGAATAAGGCATAAACTTCTTGCTCAAACACTATTATAGTAAAAATTTCAGATTTTATGGCTAATTTCTCCTAATGAATCAAAGATGTTGGGAATGTGAGAGAAAGTATGTTCAAAGACAGATCCCCCCGGATTCTGCTACAAGCTAAATAGTATTCACTGGGTGTCAATAATCCAATCATTTGAACCACCGTCTAGAGTCTCCCAAGGTGAGATTAAGCAGGACGTTGTCTTCCCTACATTTTCAGCAACTTGTTTATGAAATGGTTAGATGTGGTTTCTTTTAGGAATTGCTCTGCATGGGTTTTATTGTGGTGGTTGAATTTGTTGATACTTTTAACCAGATTTGGAAAACTCAGAAGTCCTGCTGAAAAGATTTTTTTTTTTGGCTATTCTTTCTTTCCTAATCTACTGATATAAGACATTTGTATGCATTAGACCATAGGTACTGCCATTGTCTTAAATAGAATTTATGTGTGTTTCAACTTTATTAATTTCTGTGTAGTTTCTAGATGTTGGCTATTCACTTTTCCTGTGCAGTATAATTTGCTGTTTAGATAAACAGAGAAAATTTGACATCAGATATATTTACCAGCTGTAGTTTTCCATTTTTTTTTGCCATCTTAAATTAACTCCTTTCTTGCAGATTCATTCATTCATTTTGCTTATCTTTCTTTATAGGTTCTTAAACATATTTTCATTGATAATTAAGCTTCATACTAATTTCAAGTAATTTCTTTTTCTTTTCTCTTGACACTGGCTCATTTTTTGTTTGTTTTAGTGTATAGTTATTTCTATTGAACTGTCATATCGACAGCCAAAGCACTCAGTTATCCTTTCCTCCTTTCCAAGGCATCTTAGCATCTTAGCAAGGAACAGGCTCTGGGCTAGATGGGCATAAACTTGAACGTGTGCCCATAATGGAATGCAAGTATTACAGATGACAGGTAAATCTACTGTATCATAATGCCAGCTCTGAATGTAGTCCTTGATTTCAATTACAGTCCTTATTCCTCAAGTATCATACTGCACTTTCAAACACAATTCAAGGTATCTACCAAATCTCTGTTAAAGGCCAACACTTAAAACTGTTTTCCTAGCCTGCACATTTCCTTGAAATAGTGATCAGCTTGCTCTCTTCCCAGATTTTTCAAATTATTGGTTCTAAAATTTGAGTTTTCTTCACTGAAGGAGATTCCTTTTGGATGTTTTGCCAAACGATTGAAAGGATGATATATTAATGTAGTTTCAAACCCATTCTTTTCTTATGTTGATGGGCTAGTTGCATTTATTTTTTCTCTAAACCATCTATGTTATCTTTGACTATTTGGAGGATTCTTTTTTTTTCTTCTCTAGTTTCAGCAGTTAATGTTGGGTAGTAGAAATCATAAAACTTTCCTCACTTTTTCAGTTGTCCTTTAATTTGTTTATAGCTTTTGCTTGTTTTGACATGAAAATATTTTAAAATTTTAACTAATTCTATATGAAAATGAGAGCATTCATTGTTTCTGGAATTTGAGCTAAAATTAGAAGAACACTTTTTCTATCTTATAAGTGACAATCTAAATATAAATACGTTTGCATAATTATTTTTATATATTTAAATTTCTGAAACTGCTGATCAAGATCAGGATATACTAACTATAATAAGTGCATTTTAAGGGTTATTTTTACTTAAGTATGCTCTATGAATTCTGTTCTTTATCTCACGAAGGTTTCATTTAGCTATTTTCATTGTAGATTATGTCCTCATTCCCTTATTTTGAACTCTACGTTTCTGGATACAGAAGGAAATCCAGTTCAAAGGAATGGATGTTACCTAGCTGCAGGACACCTTGTTAAACAAACGAGTCTTTTGATTTCCACATGTAAGCAACTGTGTTTTATGCAAGCCTTTTAAAATGAACACACACCTGCTACAGAGCCAATTAATGACCCATAAATGTTAATTATGTTTGCCATGTTAATTTTCAACCAGAACTGAATTGCAGGTAAGATTTAAGATGATGAATACTGTCAGGTCAAGACTCACTTGTGCAACAATGAGATAACCATAACAATCTAAGGGACACAACGTTCTTCAGGGCTGGGAGTCAGTCCTAAGAAGGGAACTGAACACTTACAGAAACTGCTTGCACACAATTTGCCTTCAGCCTCTTAATTTATTCTATCTGTAAAATGAGTTACCTGATTCAGTTGATAAATACTTTAGGAATATTGTGAATTTAAATAATTTATATGTAAATTACACAACTGGATATATTTCTATATACATGCATGCACCAGTCTGAAACAAATATCAACAGATTGCAAACACAATCTTCCTTGCAACTTTCCCTGTGTCTGTCCCACCTTCCTGCCTCACTCTGTGCTCATGCCACCATAGACGACTTTGTGTTTTCCAGAGTCTGTGTATATTTTATATACTTGCTTTTACTTGGCATAACTGCTTTGAGATCTACACATGAGTATTTGTGTATCAATGTTTTGTTATTTATAAATCACTGGGATGGAATTCCTATGGAATGGCTCTACCAGAATTTATCTAGTTAGGTCACAATGGACCTTTGGACTGTATTTTAGGTTTTGTTCCAACACAGATGACTGCTGTGAACACTGTAAAGCTTTTGAGTAATATCTCTGTTCTAATCTACTTCCCAGAAGCTTACAGAAAATCTAGAGGGCCCATATCCGCAACGAAGTTTGATATAAAGTTAGTCCTTTAAATGTGTATGCCACTGTGCATTTTTTCTTTTTTTTTTTTTTTTTTCATTGAAAGGCAGGGACTAAGGGTGAAGGTGGGTGAGTAGGTTGGGAGAAACAGAGGTTATATCCTCTATTTTGGGGACTATTGCCCCCAATTGGAGCAATGGTCAGGCCTGCATCAGGCCAAAAACCCCGTTCTGGTCTCTGACAGCTGCATTCAGGGGTACATCATCGGGGAGTAGCTGGGACAGGCACTGGCTCGCCCATGTGGGATTCTTTTATTACAAGCAGAGTATTAAACAACTGTGCTCCAACGAGAGCTTCCTCCTTGTGAGTTTAATTTACATTTCCCTAATGACTAATATAGAGCTCGTGTAATGTGCCTTTTCTGTCATCAGCGTATCTTCTTTGTGGAAGTGTGCTGCATCCATGAGGATTTTTTTTTTCTTTTTGCGGGGGTTGGTTTTAGATTCCTATTGCTAATATATAGTAAATAATTTTCAACATTATTTTAAAATCATAAGTAATTTATGTATGTTGATTTTTAATTTTCTAACCATTGAAAACACATTTGATACAGTTTTTTTTTTTTTTTTGGTAGGTTTCATCAGTTTTTATAGAAAAAAATCTCACTTTTTCCTATATGTATAACATTTATTTGTTTGTCTTGACATACTGTAGTAACTAAAACTGTAGGGAAAGGCTGAATTAATTTGTCACGAGAAGTTATCGCTGCATTGTTCCCAATTTAAAGGGCAGGGATGCAGCATATCCCTGTCAAATACAACACTGTCTTTGAAACAATGGATTAGCTTTTGGTAGGTTGACAAAGTTCCTTCATGCACTTAATTTGCTGGCATGCTTTTATTAAGAATGGATGTAGATGTTTGTTGTGTGTTGAGATATTCTATTCGTCTTTATTCATTTATCTTTGGATTTCAGTTTTGGAAGTTTGTATAAATATATATTCAAATTACTACTTTTCATAATATTGGAAAAGCATTTATTTGTATGCATGAGAGAGATAAAGAGAGAGAGAGCACACTCATTCTCTCTTGTGTCAAATGGTTCATTCCCAAGTGCAAGTAAAAGCTTAGGCTAGGCTCAGTCAAAGCCAGGAACTAGGAAATCAGTTCAGGTTTCCCATGTGGGTGGTAGGAACCCAATGAATACAACCATCACTGATGGCTTCCAGCTTCTGCATCAGCAGGAAGCTTATTACTTATCTTTCCAGCCATAGCCAGGCTACTGAGGAGACTGTCCCATCTATTTTTTTTCAAGTATTTATTATTTCTAGCATTTCTTTTCAATTCATTCTTAGCATTTCTACTTTTCTATTTATGCTGGTCTCTTGGTTTTTTTTCCTGTTTATGCTTTATGTATTAAACCTTATAAATGTTTAAAATTTATCATATTCCAGTTTCCTTCTCTGAAAATGTTGACAGTTGCTATGATTCCTTTAGTCTTGAGGATGACTGGTAATTTTTTTGTTGAAAGGTAGGCACAATGTTTTCAGTAATAGAAAGTAGAGCAAATAGAATTTGGGGATGAGGATTTTGTGTCAACTTGAGAGGGAGCTGAGATGTTTTTAATATTTGGTTTGGATATGTTTATCAGGATATTTAAGTTCTTTTCTAGTTCTCGCTTTATTTCTGCTTTTCCCTCATGTTATCTAAGAATGCCTACTTAAATAAGGTTAGAATCCTGCATCTCTTTCATTTGCAACCACTATTATGCTAGAATGCTGTTATTGATTACTTGTGGGGAAGGGATTTTTTATTGAAAATTTATTTATTATAAGAAAATTTTTTGCAGATTTACAGAGAGAAGGACAGACAGAGTAAAAGATCTTCTATAAAAGTTCTGTCCATTGGCCTACACCCCACGTGGCCACAGTGGCTGGAGCTGAACCAATCTGAAGCCAGGAGCCAGGAGCCTCTTCTGGGTCTCCAATGAGGATGTATTCAAGGCTTTGGCCCATCCTCTACTGCTTTCCCAGACTACAAGCAGGGAGCTGGATGAAAAGTGGAGCAGCCAGGACATGAACCAGTACCCATATGGGACCCTGGAATGTATGAGGCAAGGATTTAGCCACTTGGCCCTTTTAAAAAATGATGATGATGATGGTGATAATGATGATACTATTTCATAGGCTCTGTGATTTCCCTAACTTCTTCCCCAAATCCCTTCCCACTCACTTATTTCTCCTTTATATTTACAATAGTATATCCTTCAGGAGCAGTCATAAGTCTGTCATTCTGCTATTTAAGTATATCCTGACATTCAAGGCCCCTTTTTAATCTCACGATTAATTATCCTTTTTCAGTGGATCTTTGCCACTCGGCTGTGACTCTCAAGTAGGTTTCTTAATTGAATTCCCCTCATTATATGAGACTGAAAGATAGATATGGATTTAGACAGACTTTTCCAAAGGGCAAAGTTCAGTGAAATTCCATTGAACAGATGTTGTTAGAACTTTTGCCATTAATCCAAGTTGCTAGATGCAGCAAGTCACACAGGAGGTTTTGATTCTAGCCAGAGAGATGGCTGTGAGGAAAAGAGAGAAAGCAGAGCAGAGGAAGATGCCATGGGAAGGGAGAGAAGCCAGAGAGCAGAGAGAGAAAAGTCCTCTACCCTACTGACTGGTGGGGGCTTCAAGAGAGGGAGAGAGAGAGCGTGGACACATAAGGGCATGTTTTTATGGCCAGGGGGTGGGTAACACTGGGCAGTGAGCGGTCAGATGAGAGGGACATGGACGGGTCACAAGGGATCAGTAGATATTGGTATGTGGACACTAGGGGCGGGGAGCAGGGGCCGGGGAGGCCACAAGGGATGGGTGGATAGGGGCTTCAGGCATGATGCCATGAGGTTAGAACGGATTGGTGGGTACAGGGTGGCAAGGTTACTACAGATTGGCAGAAAGCAAAGTCTGAATCAAAAGGAGCAGAGCTTAAGAAACCTGAGAGTTAGTGGAAGTAAATATTTTAAATTGCACTGAGGCAAAAAATGCCCGGGGGGAGGGCAGTGTTGGCTATCTTTGGGGCTAATATTCGAGTCACTTCTCACACATGTTTATTCCTTTTTTTGCATTTGTTCTCTCAATAATGAGATAGAAGTTTGAAATCTTTAATATTTTTGTGGTATTGTGTCTTTTCTGTTCTACTGGCTATTACAAACATGTAGGATTTTTAACTAATCAAAATCTTTTATTATGTGTTTTCCTTTTCTCTAGTAATATTGCTTCTCTCAAACTACACTGCCTAACATGATTGCTGCCATTCCAGATGTGCTTTTATTCTTGTGTTACAATGATAATGACAGAATGAGTAACAAAGCACCTGGGAGTTAACCATAAACCTAGATGTCAGTGCAAACCTTGTTAAAGCCATTTCAATTGAAAGATAGAGCTAGAATGAAATCACAGAGCAAAAATGGAAGAACAGAATATAGAAAAAGTGGATACAAGAAATACATTTAAGCATTTTGACTGTTAAGTTGAAAAATGTTGGCGTGTACTCTCAGGGGAATGTGAAGTCATGGAAAATAAAACGGGTATTGGCGCTCAATGCAATGGTTGTTGCATAGTGCAGGGACAGCTCACGTAGGAATACCTGGACTTGAATCCTGACTCTGCCCCACAGCTTCTTTCCAAAGAAGACTCTAGAAAGCAAAGGGTGATGGCTCAAGTTCCTGGGTCCCTGAGCTCAAGCTCCTGGGACACTTAGACTGAGTTCTCAGCTCTTGACCTTGGCCTGGCCAAGGTCCTGAGTAGTGCACAGATTTGAAGAGGAAACCAGCAAAGGGATTCTCTGTTCCTCTTTCAGATAAATTAAAAATAAGTACATAAAAATGTAAAAACAAATAAACACAAGGTATTTTTATGATTTGAAGGAAAATATCATTCAAGGACTGAAGACAAACTTTGGGGGGGTTGCTATTGTCATCACTGACAATAAATGGATTTGCGTACATCTTATAAAATATAGACACTTCATAACTATAATAAAAATAAGGATAATAGCTATTTTCCTAATATGTCAGTACTGTTGAAGTGACATCACATTCTTATATCATAAGAAGGGCATTTATATCATTTTAGAAGTAGTAATTGTGCTTGCTTTACTGGACTTATAATGTTGGGGAACAAAGGGTAGAGAAGTTTACTGTCTTAAAAATTATTTTATTTTGGCCCATGAAGATAGCCTAGTGGTTAAATCCTTACCTTGCTTGCACCAGCATTCCATTTGGCACTGGTTGATGTCCTGGCTGCTCCATTTCCCTTCCAATTCCCTGCCTGTGGCCTGGGAAAGCAGTAGAAGATGGCCCAAAGCCTTCAGAGCAGGAAGAAACTCCTGGTTCCTGAATTCAGGCCTCCTTAGCTCCAGCCATAGCAGCCACTTGGGGAGTCAATCAGCAGAAAATCTTTTTCTGTCTCTCTTTCCCTCTGTTATCTGCCTTTCAAAAAAAAAAAAAAAAGAAGAAGAAGAAGAAAAGAAAGGAAACAGATTATTAAAAAGCAGTGATTTCATTCCTTACATAACTAACTGGCAGGTTTGTTCTAAAATATCCAAGAGAGTTTATCTCAGCTCAATGAAACAGTGAATTATTGTTTTATATTAAAGGCCTATATATTGTATAAATTATCTATATAGTTAATTCTTGAATTTCTGTTATATACACATATCTTCCTTTCAACTCAATGCTTGAAGCTACTTAACAGAAAACTGAGATTGCAATAGTAATTGAAAAGTTTGTAATCCTGGGCTCAGCAAGGTGGCCTAGTGGCTAAAGTCCTTGCCTTGAGTGTGCCAGGAACCCATATAGGCACCATTTCTAATCCTGGCAGCCCTGCTTCCCATCCAGCTCCCTGCTTGTGGCCTGGGAAAGCAGTCGAGGACAACACGAGGCATGGGGACCCTGCAACCATGTGGGAGACCTGGAAGGGTCTCCTGGCTTCAGATTGGCTCAGCTCCAGCCATTGCAGCACTTGACGAGTGGATCATCTGATGGAAGAGCTTCCTTTCTGTCTCTCCTCTTCTCTGTATATCTGACTTTGCAATAAAAATAAATAAATGTTTGAAAAAAAGTTTGTACTCCTAAATACTATTTTTGATAAAAAGCAAATTGATATTGTTTAAAGAAAGATTGTCATTCCATTTCTCGTGTATATTTCCTCCTTTCTCTCTCTCCATCTCTCTCTCTCTCTCTCTCTCTCTCTCTCTCTCTCTCTCTCTCTCTGGCATCCAATTTGATTGTATCTTCCAAAGACGAAAATGAAGAAATGAACAAATAGTTAAGAATGTCTATGTTCTTGGGCCCGGCGGTGTGGCCTAGTGGCTAAAGTTCTCACCTTGAATGCCCCAGGGTCCCATATGGGCGCCGTTTCTACTCCCGGAAGCCCCACTTCTCATCCAGCTCCCTGCTTGTGGCCTGGGAAAGCAGTCCAGGACAGCCCAAAGCTTTGGGACCCTTCACCAGTGTGAGACCCGGAAGAAGTTCCTGGATCCTGGCTTCGGATTGGCACAGCATCGGCTGTTGTGCTCACTTGGGGAGTGAATCATTGGACGGAAGATCTTCCTCTCTGTCTTTCCTCCTCTCCATATATCTTACTTTCCAATAAATGAAATAAATCTTTAAAAAAAAAAAAGAATGTCTATGTTCGGTCTATTTGCCACTCAAGTAGTCTCCCTATTAGCAACTTGTTTTTTTAATTATAGCCTAGGACAAAATTATATCTTGGTAATTCTAGAATAGGTTAAATATTTCTCAGTCATTACTCAAAATACTCAAGTAGAAACTGATTATTATAATCAGGTAAATAAGGTTTGAGTGCCATCTGTGACAAATTTTCTATTAAACAGCTTATTCCAAAGCAAATTTTTACTCCATATAACATTGCACATCTTAAAGTCCATATTTTCTACTTAATGTATTATAATTGAAGAATGCTTTTCTATTTTATGTAATATATGTAATAAAAAAATAAAAGTCCACGTTTGGGCTGTAATGAAATCTACTCTATTCTGCGTGGTCACTTACTCTTCCTGGTGGCCGATAACTATCATCAGATTATACTAGACTTTCCCTCTTGTATGGCATGGAGCTCATACACCTACAGTTTGGACACTTAGTAATAGACTCAGCAAAAAGCATTTATGTTAATGATTCAACTGTCAATAGAATTTCTGATTAGTTAACTTTTTAAAATCTTGCTTGAATACATAAATATTTTTGGTATCCTCATAAACTCACACTTGAGAGAAAATTTAAATTTTAAAATATTGTACAGTTTATGAAATATAGCAGAACGTGTATGTACAGCCACACAGATATGTATGTATGTGAGTGAGTATGCTTACTTAGGTCTAAAATCCAAACATCAATTCCTCACATGATTTATTGCAGCATACTTAATTGACTTAAAACCTTCCACTAAGATGTTTCATTGACATACTAGTAATGTCCCAAAATCATTTATTTTCATTAAAATAATTCCCTAAGGCTTCTTTTTCTCTACTCTGCCTTCTTCCTATGATTGTACAGACATGAAGAAAACAGTGGGAACTATGCTCTGTGTACAGAAGCATACTATGTACTCATAAAATATTCTTGAATTATAAATGTGGTCAGTTGAATAATAAATTGAAGGCACTATCACACATTCAATTGAATTCTACTGTATATTCAGCTTGAGCAACTGTACTTTTTTTCTGTTTGTTTTATAATCTTGATGATCATCTTGTTTCCTCATTTGACTAGATGCACAGACTGTCAAATTGAAAGGAACCACCGTAAAGTATATCAGTGATTTTGATGAAAGCCATGGGAAATAATGACTGTGGAGATGAAGCATAGTGAGAAGATCAATAGGAAACAAACAGCCTGCCAGGTTTCTTGAGGTGCAGAAAAAACAAAGCTGCTCAAGCATATAGAGTGTGTGATTCTTATGAAACAAGACAGAGAAGAATGAAAGTAGACAATTCAAAGACATCTAGCTGGGCCTGATTTTTTATGGATGACGTTAAGCTGAAAATACTAATTACAGGTTTGCTCTTAAGGAAATCCGAATGTCCCCCCACAGGAAAAATTAGGCTGCTAAAGAAATATACATTCAATCAACTACAGCACTATTGTGTCACAGAGGAAGACTTTGAGGCTAGCAGTCTAATCAACTTCTCCAAGTCACAGACACAGGCACAGTTGCAGACAAAGCAATGCCTGAAGAACAAGCTGTTGATGGGTGCACTAAAACTGCCCACTGGATATTTCTAAGGTAACACTGAATCAAAAATGCAACTGGATTCTGACTCTCTTTGAATTTTTTTAATTACTTATGCAATATGTCAGATACTTACAACTGTCAAAAGTCATTAATAATCTGCTCCTTTGTGAACCTTATATTATGATTAGGTGAATAACTTTAAACTGCACCTTAGCCTTGTCATGGAAGCTTGTGCTTGTTCAGACTGGGGACAACTGGCAGAAGTGACAATAATGAATAACAGCATCAACAGCTAACATGTTTGTCTGTGATTGGCCATGCGACTGGCCATGCCTCATTTCTCTCTAGGGGGAATAGCACCCTTCATTTGCATTGGGATAACATTGTTTTCACCTCATGCGCCTTTTTTGTGAGGAGTACATGACCTCAACCAAAAAACTGAGAGCATTAACTGATAGAACCTGTTTTAAAAATGGCAAGTATTGTTATTTACATTTTATTTTAGTGAAAGAGATTTACATTGGGGAATCACTTTTGCACTTTAAGTTTTATTCTTGTTAAGTGACCGAGAGGGTGTGACCTGTATGCTGTCAAGAAAAAAATATGCTGAAGTCAGCTAGGCAAGGGAGAATTGGTAAAAGACTATCACATAAAATAGTCTACTGAAACTAAAATAAGCAGGATTTTAGATACTGGGGTGAGCTAATGGAAATGTACTGTAAATGTTGGGGTAGGGATAAAAGGAGGCAGATCAATATGATCTATTGAGCACATTGATTTGTTCCTGAATTATGAATTATTTTCTCTGATAAGATCCTCTGTGTTCACTAATTATACATATAGAAATTAGGCTTCTACAAAGATGGGGAAAGAGGGGTTGTATCTACTTTTTCACTTTGAAGAAACTGTTCATTGGTTTTTGAGAAAGACATTTTCTGGGTTATGAAACTGAAATGAACTTAGTAAGGTTCACCCCCCACCATCTTCTAAAGAATTAACAATCACAAGGTTTCTAAAACAAAGCAAAAAAATATGTTTTTTTAAGGGAAAACATTAAAAAAAGAAACCTGTCTAAAACTTAGACACCCCACGAGATATTTTAAGCACATCTTCAGGATCAAGCTCCATCTCACATCACAGTGCAAATTTGCAGACCCTGGCAGTGTGTTCCCACACAGAAAGTTCTTCTATGGTTGAGTCAGAGGAGGCTACAGCCTCAGAGCATGTACAAAGTTAAGCCAAGAAATCTGTTTCACAAAGCACAGACTATCTTCACATCAGATTAAGAAATGACTTCTTTATCTCTAGGAGAGCAGCTTGCTTACATTTCTTTGCAAATCTCATGCCATCAATTGGGCCAGACTGGAATAGTGGGTGTTGATTTGCAATCCATTTTTCTGCTTCCATTCCAACTCCCTGCTAGTGGCCTGGGAAGGGCAGCAGAGGATGGTCCAGATGTTTGGGCCCCTGCTGCCCACATAGGAAACCTCAGAAGAGTTCCAAGTTGCTGGGCGTGGCCTGGCTCAGCCCAAGTCAATGCAATCATTTGTGTGTGAACCAACAAATGGAGGCTATTGTTCTATATACACTTCTCTCTCTCATTAAAACTCTTACTTTCAAGTAAATGCATTAATCCTGGCGCTATAGCCTACTAGCTGAAGTCCTTGCCTTGTGCGCCAGGATCCCATGTGGGAGCCAGTTCTAATCAAGGCAGCTCTGCTTCCATCCAACTCCCTGCTTGTTGCCTGGGAAAGCAGTCGGAGGATGGACCAAAGCCTTTGGACACTGCACCCGCGTGGGAGACCCTGAAGAGGCTCTTGACTCCTGGCTTCAGATCAGCGCAGCTCCACTGTTGGCAGCACTTGGGGAGTGAATCAACAGACAGAAGATTTTCCTCTCTTTCTCTCCTCTCTCTATGTCTGACTTTCCAATAAAAATAAAGAAAATAAATAAATCTGTAAAAAAGAAAGAAAATATATTGTCCTTCCTATTCTGATCATGTACCATTTTAAAGATACCATGCAAACATATTTGTTAAATCTCCCCTGGTAACAGTGTGGAAAACCCTGGTTGTAAATAACTGGTAATAGAGGGAAAACGTGTTGTTGCAAAGGACTAATTTTCAAATGTAAATGTACATCTGATTCATCAGGGAACTTTACAAAGTCCTGAAGCCTTCATCCCGCATGCAGAGAATGCCATGTAATTGGTCTAGGGCTCAGCATGTATAATCCATTTAAAAACATCTCCATGTAATTATGTTGAAAACTACTGTTCAAAAGGAAATCTCCAAAACCCTAAAATAATTTGCCTATTTTTAGAAATCATGATTAATACTAGTTAGCATGGGAAAACATTTGCCAAAGCCAGTAACTTGTAGTCTTTATTCCATTCCTCTATGTCCCTAAACATATTCTAGGGTAGCAACTTGATCAACTGGAATGTGTTTCATTCAATCTTCTCTTCATTCAGATGGGATACCTTTAGCTATCACATACTTTACTGTAACAAAGGATGATAAAACTCTTTCAATTACTGGTTTACCTAAAATAAATGAATGATTTTTTCTGAGACAAAATGTAATATTCAGTGACCTAGAAAACTAGGATGCAATTTTATATTTGCTTTTTATAAGCGGAAACTTTAGATAATGAGACTCTGGTATCTGTAGATTTCTTAGAAATGCAACAGAATGAGCAGTCTCAAAGACTACTGTCTACTATGTTACATTTTAAATAAACTGATTTTGGCCAGTTCATGATTAATTAATATCATTTAATTGTAGATGTCTGATACATCCAAGGGTAACCAAAGAGGTTCCTTAACATTACATTAAGCAAAAAGAATCCCCTACGGAGTCAATTATATATTAGGTGAAGAAAAAAAACAGTGACATTTCATATATTTCTCTTTGTGATCAGATCTTACATACTTAATATTTCAAAGTCAATTAAAATTTCATTTGGAAGGAGAACGTTCATTCACAGTTTAAATAAAAGTCAAGCCAGTTTTTCCAACTTGACTATTATACTTAGTTATTCAGTTAATGTTTCAAGGCTCAGCAGAAATCTCACTTTGATGAAGGAAGGCCCTGCAACTCTAGCTCAGTTTTAATGTGCTTTTTCTTTTGCTGTTCCACAAGTAAATACCTTGCTTTTTCTACTGAGATTATAACCCTCAGGCTTCTGGATTATTTCTTGTTGCCTCTGTTAAGCCCCAGTTACATAGTAGAGGAGTAGGCAGTGCAGAAGATTTAAGGAGTTTTGATAAATTTGATGTCACCTGCCCTAAGCTAATGGATCTGTTTTCATCATATTACACAAAATGCCAAAGGCCTAAGAGTCGCTCATCATCCCCCTGACACACACCCAGAATTTTGTCAGAGTCCATTTAAAACATTTAAGGTATACAGAATAAAAAGGTGCTCACTGCATTTCAGGGCAGACTTGTCTGGAGAAAAACTGACATGTAGAACATGTCTTAGGCCCGAGGCCAAACTTGTACATTTTGCTTCTTTTGACTCTAATAGGGAGAAAAGTTGCAGCAAAAAAGCTAACTTGATTTCTTGCTTTCGGGCAAAGTTGCTCGGAGGGAATACGAAAAAGAAGGAGGGTGAGAGCAACAGAGACAGGAGGCTGGACATGTAGTTGTTGATAAAACACAGAGAAACAGCCTTGGCCAATTACAGGGGAAGCAAGTTTTCTGAGACTCAAAATGCCTGAGGAACAAGGTTTAATAGATGATGGGATAGGGGTGTTGACAATTCCATATTCTGTTTTCCTGATGGATAAGAAAACACTAGAAGTTTTCAGTTGTCTGTTGCCTTATCAATTATGTATTGCTATAACAAAATACTCACTGCTGGGTGCTTGACAGAGAATACAGGTTGTGGTGGCTCACAGTTGTGACTGTAGGTCCACATATCCTGCTGAGGGCTCCCTGGCTGTGTCACAACAAATTACCAGAAGCTGAAACAAGCTCTATTTGCAAAGGGGCATGCATGTGAAGAACCAAGCAAGGGCATGGCCAGCTCACTGTTTCTAAGAATTTCTGAGCCAGACCTGCTCCTTTGGGCTCTGCAGGCATGCCTGTTAACTTCTGGGGTGGAGTGCCTGAGATCTAAACAGCTCTTCATATCAACAAGTGCTTACACTGGAGACCAAGGTAAAAACCACCTCAAAACACTCATATAGGGAACCATACTTTCTGCATATGAACTTTTGGGAAACCAGTCATGCCCAAATTATAGTATTTGCCCTTGTCCAATAGACTTATTGATTATAATAAATTAATCCCTTTAGGATTCTGGTACTACGGGACAAATTTTGACAGAGGTAGTCAGGCATCCAATTTCCAAGCTGTGTAGGCAAAAATTAGACTTTGTGCTTAATGCAAATAAAAATATATATTAAACTCATTAAGGAAAGATAATACTCAATTAACATGGGAATTAGTTATATGTAATACAGTAGCATGACCAAATAGTGAAAATAATAAGGTTGGTAAGAATCAGGAAATGGAAAAAGGGAGAAAAAATTATAAGCGATGTGACACAGGTAAATTAATGTTATTTGTAAAATTTCAGATCCATATTCTGTGTCTTCACCTCTAGCAATGAAATTTTAGAAACTACCAATAATATAATTAGGCAAATGAAGCTACATCAGGAATTAGAGAGACATCAACTGCCACAGAATTAAATATGCTAAGTTTTATATTTCCCACATGGCTCTGATTTACACACAAAAATTGATAGGCTTTTTCTTAAACCCTGTGCCTGCGAACTTCATCTGATACATTTAAATGCTCAGCTCCATTGCCTTATCTGTGATTATGTTAAAGGCTGATGATAATTAGTTTATGATATCAGTGGGCCTATTTATCTATTTTTAATATTCAATCAGAACTTTTACCTCCTGGCTTAGGGAATATAGCATTTATGAAGCTGTCATCATCCAGAGTATGTTGAGTTGCTTTTTCAGTTGCTCCACAGTACTGGCTGTCCAGTACTGTTCCTGGAGGATGGGGGTTGTATGGCACTAGCCTTTGCATTCTGAATACCCAGCACCATACTTGCTACAAAGTACTGAATGACTATAATATAAGTGTACATCCTCTAATAGAAAATAGTTGTTATCATGCCGCATACCTTCTTTTCTTTTTTGGCATCTAAGAGTAACTAAGTAAAGTAACAAGGATCAGGAGGCATGTATTTACAAAACAAAAATAGTATGTGCTTGCTTAGAAGATAGATATCTCATTATTTTAACTTCAGATTCCCAGAAAAACTTCTTTTTGGACAATACATGATTATAACTTTTTATTGAATATTTAGAACCTAAATTGTTAGGAAAAAAATCCATCATTTACATCTATCTGTGTAAATTTCTGATAAAGCCAATTACTTTTTAAAATCTAGATTTGTTGAATACAACAATTTAGCTGGGATATTTATTTTAAAATAATGGCAACTCATTACCTAAACCAGCGAAATGATAAATGTGTTTTTAACTGAGTTTCTCAGAGAGCAAAACTTGAAACAAGACTTTGTTCTTCAGATTTTTATTTAAGAATGTGGTATCATGAGGAAAAAAATGAGATGAATGAAGTGAAACTGTCATATAAAGATGTTTCTAAGTTGGTCAAACTTGAAGTTGATCTGTTACTTGATTGGGAAGGACTGTACTACATGGCCTATAAAATGTGTCTCAGAAGTTGGTGCTCAATGGAAGAAAAGGTGAAAGGCTTATCGATTTCTATTTCGCCTTGGTCACATGTTGTCTCACGGGACATTCACTGTCTGGCGATTCCAACTTATTTATGAATGGTTACTGAGAAAACTCCCAGAGGTATACAAAAAGCAGCTGTTGATTGTATTGGCTTGAAACTCTTGTCAGAGAAGTCAGTGGAAAAAGAGGTGAGATCTGTAGAATTTAAAGTGACATAAAAGCAATTCATAATGCAAGAAGCTTCTGGGATAAAATTACTTTTATTTGTTCATCAATCGTTCTTGCCAAAAATTTCAGACTACCATGGATTATTTTGATTTCAATTTATATTTTCTGTTTGCCTCTTATTTCAAACTATCTTGCTTCCTTACAAATTTTATTTTTACTATTATCACTGATGAAAATATCATTTTTCCATGCATATGATTATATCATTTCCTGTCAACAACATCTCTTTTCTTTACAAACAAAAAATCTTGCTGATTAACAGTCCCTTTAGAGACGATATACACAACCCAAAATCAGCAGACTGAAAGACATCTGTATGATAGCCAAACAAGTTATTGCAGAAATTTTTTTCTTGCTGTACTTTAGAAAATTTGCCACTTCTTGAAAAGGGTTTCTAAATCAATATCAGTCCCCATTACTTGTAGCCTGTGTTTTGAAAACATTGTTATTCTCTAACCATTCAACGTGAGTTTTTCTCCCCACAAACATTTCGAATAGAATATGAAGAAGGACTTAAATACAGCTGGTATGTCCATTACCACAGCCCTGTCCTTTGTAGTGCACTTAAATATGCTTCCTTCCCCTGTCCCCAACTGGCCCTGCCAAGTGCATGTATTCTACTACCCCTCGTTACATATGAATAAAGCATCATTTAGAATAACGTTCTTTGCACTTATAATTAGCTAAGAATGTCATGGTGCTATCATCTTAGAATAACCAGGTTGGCACTAAATACAATGCCTAATGTTTTTACCATAAGAACAGAAGGCACAGTTAGCAGAGATACATAGAGAAGGTGTGGGGAGACAGAGCAGAGATTGGAGTTATGCACCTACAAACTCTGGAACACCAAGAAAGCTTGGCATTTACAAGGAAGCCAGCAAAAGGAGCCAGCAAACAGATGCTCATCAGATATTGCAGAAGGAGATAACCCTGCTGGCACTTAGATTACTTGACTGACGGTCTCCAGAAGTAAAGGTGAATATACTACTGCGATTTTGAAACCATCCAAGTTGTGATCATTTGTTATGGCAGTCCCAGGAAATTAATGCATTCAAGGAAAAGAAAACAATGGGTCTCAAGTTTTCCAAGCATTATTCCAATTTGCTTAAATATTCATGGACACATTTCATGTTCAATATGCACTTTAATAGAGCTTCAGAATGAAATTTAATTGGTTGTCTGTAGTAATTTACAAGAATTTTGTGAGTACAACTTGACCCATGGCAAAAATTGAAACCTTAGTTATTATAGAAGACAGTCATTTGGGTGGCTAATAAATATGAATGTCAACATGGAATTAATGATCTTGATTGCATTAAAGACTGTGAAATACATGTGTGTTTATATTTTTGTGAGGATGATGTGATATTAATTTGTGAATTCATTTGTGGAGTTGCTTCATCACCTTCTTTTAAATTAGATCCAATATTTAATCCTTTCAAATTTAAATACTTTGGAATAAATTTAGCCAAGGATGTGAGCGATCTCCACAAATGAAATTGTAAATATCAAAGAAATAAAAGAAGACACAAACATGGGAAAACCTTCCACTTTTGTAGATTGGTAGCATTAATATCTTTAAGGGGTCACACAGGGCCCAGAGTAATAGCATAGTTGTTAAAGTTCTCGCCTTGAACATGCCAGGATCCCATAAGGGCGCTGGTTCTAATCCCAGTGGCACCGCTTCCTATCCAGCTCCTTGCTTGTGGCCTGGGAAAGCAGTCGAGGATGACCCAAAGCCTTGGGACCCTGCACCTACATGAGATACCTGCAAGAAGCTCCTGGCTCCTGGCTTTGAATTGGCTCAGCGCCAGCCGTTGCAGCCGCTTGGAGAGTGAACCATCGGACAGAAGCTATTCCTCTCTGTCTCTCCTCCTCTCTGTATATCTGTCTTTCCAGTAAAAATAAACAAACCTTTAAGAAAGAAAAAAGGTCATACAACTGAAAGCAATTTACAGATACAATATGAAAAAATCCTGCTATAATTCATATGAAAATGTAAGAGGTCCCAAGTAGCTAAAGCAATCTTAAACAACAAAAACAAATCTGGAGGCATGACAATACCAGACTTCATGAGATACTCCATGGAAGCTATCACCAAAGCAGCCTGGACTGGCACAAAAGCAGACTTGGAGACCAGTGGAACAGAACAGAAATGCCAGAAATGAACCCGCATAGTGACAGTCAACTAACTTCTGACAAGCAACGCCAAATCAATTCTGGGAGAAAGGACGATCTCTTCAACAACAAGTGCTACAAAATTGTATCTCTGGGTGCAAAAATATAAAACATCTTTTACAAAATCAACTCTAAATGGACCAAGGATCTACATGTCCAACCAGACACCCTCAGCTTACTTAGAGGAAATGTAATGCTTTGACTGATGCTGTGCTCGTTACAAAACACAGTTTATTTGTTTAAGTTCCAATCCATAGTTCTAGTTGTTATGCAAGGACCCCAAGGCTGGTATGTTCATTAAACTGATTGAATAGTTGTAATAATCTGCCCAAAAACATATTTAATTCATGAACAGTCTTCTAGAGACTTAACTCTTCATCAATGTACTTAGAACTACCATATATTCAAGGTAAATCCTTTGGTACTGGCAAAAAAGGGCCAAGAGCATGGCCTCTGCCGCATGGCACCCTGATTATACTCTCCATGTCAGAGACTGGGACTGGTCAGTTCTCTTGGGGCAGGACCTCTTCTCCACCATTCAGTGTTGATTTTACCAGGAGCAGTCCCAGGAGAACAGAACTGCTGTTTGTTGAGTACTTGATACTATCTCAGAACACAAATCACATGAGCCAGGGCAGGTCAGGCTGGGGATAAACACCAGTGAGAAGTGGAGTCTGCTGTGCCTTTCTGGTGCCTTATTCATTTTGTAAAGATTTTTAATTCAACACAAATGAACACAAATATGCACTATTTCACTTAGCCAAATACTCTTAATTTAAATTATTGATTATCATAAATGCATTTACATCACAAGTGGCCCTCCACATTCATGATCTCTGCCTGTTCTGTGCCAACCAACTATCAACCAAAAAGTATATTAAAAAAATGCAGCTTTAAAGAACATGAACAGATGGTTATGTTTTTACTGTTCTCTAAGACATATTAGTATAACAACTACTGATGTACAATTTCCATTGTTCTAGGCATTATAAATAATCCAGAGATCAAAATCATACAGGGATGTTATGTGAGTTATATATAAATATTACTATATTTTGCAGAAGTTATGGGGTTCAGGGAGAAGAGAGGTTCCATAACTAATTGCTCAGTTTTTCCAAGGAAGACTGTATTTACTGTTGCTGATTGACACATGTGAGATTATATGTGATGATTACTAATAGAAATGATTTCTAGTGTAATAAACAGAGTTTGACTGTAAAATTGGGGAGACTTAAATTACATACCCTCCATCATTTATCTAAGCTTGGAAGAAAATGTCTAACCTCTTCATCCTCAGAGGTAAATGCACTCCTGATGTCACAATATTATTAAAAAGATTAAATTAGATAATCAGTGTGAAATACTTAGGCCACAGCCAAGTATTTTCTAAGTGGTTTATAATACTCATGATGGAAGTGTTTTATATTTGAAAATCAAAATAGGGGAAAGGATTATTTTTTTTCCAGTCAGAATAAAAATATTTTTAAGATGTAGCATCATGTGATGTATTCGCTGCATCCTTTCAACAACTCAGGGGTTTCTTTCAGATGTTACATGATTCAAGTTTCCTAACAGGGTGTACAAGTCACTGTGTGATCCCGCCCGCCTGCCATTCTCTCCATCTCTTGCAGGCTGAAGATGCCCCAGTACTTTGACCCCATGCTATCTTTTCAAGTGCACCAGGTGTGTCTGTGGCACAGCTTCTTTATACCAGTCATTCTCTCCGCATTGGAATATACGTGGCAGACTCTCTTGCTATCTCCAGCTCTGTGTGAGGAGCACATCCTCAGAGATCTCTGCCAGCAATCTTACTTCAAGTAATCCCATTTCTGTGCCCTTACCCTGTGTATGCCTCCAAAACTCTAGTTTCCAGATGTGGAAGACTCCACCTACCTTTCTCTAGTGAAATATCCATGCAAATAGAGATATTTTGGTTGCTGGTTTACCCTGGGAATTGTAAACAGTGCATGTCTAGAGTAGATATACTTGTTGAATGAATGATTTTTAAATCTTTCATCCTCTCTTTCCAAACTGTCACCTGATACATATTTTGTAGCCAATATGTTTATTTTACCCAGGTAGCTGGATAATGTGTGTGACGGTATGAGGAAACCAAGCATAGGATTATAAGTTTTAGGTTTGACTTCAAAGTACTCCTTGAACTGGCTAGGACACAACTGTTCCCCCATTTCTGCAGTTCCTAAAGCTACCACCTTCTGAAGGTTTGCTAGTGGCTCTGAAATTTAAGTAAGAAGTATTTAATATCAAGCATGGGCTCTATCTTGCTTAGAAATGTAGTCACAGGAAAATTACAAAAGCATTGTGAATCATATGCTTTACACATGAGGACATTGTAATCTAATAGAAGTGTATTAATCAAAGGCATCATTAAGTGTGCTTAGTTTAAATTTATGCTCTCTGTAAAATGTTTAAGCATATTTACATTTAGATGCAACAAAAGAAAAAGACAAATAGAGATCTTACATCTGCCTGCAAGAGCTGTTCACTCACCATATTTCTGCAAGAACTGGAGCTTGAAAAGGCTACAACGGAGACTTGGGAACTCAACGTGCATCTCCTATGACAGTATCAGAGAAACAGCCACATGACCATCACTTGCTGCATCCCACAATGCTCACTGGCAGGATGATGCAATCAGCAGCAAAGTTAGGGCTCACACCCAGACATTCTGATACGGGATATAAGGTGTTTTGACACATACTCTAAATGCTTAAACCCCAAATTTATATTCTTGTGTGAAAGTGCACTATTCTAAAATTCTTTAGACAAACAGCAGCACTAAGTTATAGGGTTTATAACTCATTAAGATTATTATGATTATTAACTCATTATAACTCAAAATTTCAGAAACTAAAAATTCTCATGATTTCACAACTGCAAGTAGGGAGGTAAGAAGGGAGGTGCTGTAACTCTGTCCAAGCATGAAGACCTGAGAAGAGTAGTTATAGACAAAGATGCAGACGATGGATGTTCCAACCTTCAGGAACAGAGAAAGAGAAGGGACGCAGAGAGAAAAGGGAGAGAGAGATTCTTCCTTTGCCTTTTTTTTTATCCTATATAGACTATTGATTGATGCTTCAGATAAAGACCAACTTGTTTAACTGAGGACAAATGTTCTCCATTCAGTTTACAGATTCAATCTCTAATCCATTTCAGAAATACTGTTAAAACTGCTCTCCAGGAAACCCTTATCAACTGCTAAGTTGATGCATAAAACTTAGATTCAAAGTACATGTCAACAACAGAATGTTGGAATTGCAACTGCAACTGAAGGGTCAAATTATTGTAAAAATAAGGTATGTGGGTGGGGGTGGAAAGGACGTAGGGGAAATGGGAAGGGAGAAAAATCACGGAAAGGGGAAAGCTCTATGCCTACGAAACTGTACAATGGAAAATAATAATAACAATAAAGATTATTTTTAAAATGTAAAGAAAGCTCGTTATCATAAAATTGCATGTCTGATATTTAAGAGTTTATTTCTTGTATTCATTTATCAATTAACATTGTATTCTGTCTTCTAAACTATGCACTTGAATAGTCAATATGCACAAATAAGATGCAACCTCTGAAGATTTAAATGGCTGCTGTTGACTTAATCTCTGGGACTGACTTTGTGATGTTAGTGGGTAAAGACACCACAGGCAACACCAACATCCCATATGGTGCTCCGGTTTCTGTCCTAACAGCTCCACTCCCAATGTGTCTCCCAGCCACTGGCCTGGGAAGAGCAATGAATCTGGGTATTTGGGTCCCTCCCAAATAGGAGACCTAAATGGAACACACAACTTCCTCACTTTGCATTAGCAGCCATGTGGTGAGTGAACAGGTGTCCATGAGATCTCTCTCTCTCCATCTCCCTCTTTAACCCTTTCAAAATATATGAATGCAGTGCAATGTTTGATTGGAGCACCATAGAAATATCTTAACTACAGAAATCTCTTTTGCTTAAAGACTTCAGAATCTACAATTTTCCTCTTAAACAAAACTGTTAGTTGGAAGCAGTGTTTAGTGTATTTCATCCTTATGACAGTTACTCAAGGAACATGGAAGTGCACTATGAGTTTCAGAGTTAACTAATAAATTTAAGTCAATCTTAGCTCCTTCTCCACATCCACAACTTAATCAGCATCTTCCAGAATCATAATAATAAGTAAAATATGTTGGATTATTAAACTATCATGCTTGATTAGAAAATAGAATTTACATGTTACTACAATAAAAGCAGAACTACGTCAAGTGATCATTTTCAAGCATAAAATGCCAAAAGAATGCCTTTTTTACATATTCAAATTTTATATTTGTAAAATGCAAATTCATTATACACTTCAAAACATTCTGGAAAATGATTATTTGCATGTTTATGTTAGTAATGATCTCCTAAAAACAAAAACTCCTTAACCACTTTCAATTGTGAGGATTCCAGTGCATTTAAAATTTAAATAATGATAAACCATGGTAATAAAATGCGCATTGTATATGCTACATAAAGAAATTCACACTTCACATCTCCAAAAATCTTCTAGTGCATCACTTGACCATAACCTCTAAAGCTTATGTTTTGTTAAAGGTTGGCTGTCAAAGTGAGTTCACAGACGCTGGCACTCCTAAATGTCTTATATGGGAAGTCATGAAGTAAAGCATGCAAGGCATGACAGAAATGAAGAAATTGGAATCATTGAATGAATTTGTCTTTCCCAAAGAGTAGGAGTAGGGTGCATCTTTTCCCCTCTGAGCAGAAAAAAATCCCATCTTTTTCAAATAGAGTTGCCTTAATAAACACAAGTGTTTATCTTCAAAGGAAGTGATCCCATACTCAAGCCAGGTCCTGTAGGCATTTGGTTCTGACTTAATTTCAGCATGAAAGCTTAGGACAGGTGCATGCCTGTGATGACTTTTAAATTTCTTTACTGTCCTGAAAGTCTATGAAACTAAAATTGGCTTACATCTTGAACAAATGTCAAATTTACCAAGTAATTTTAACACTCTAACATTTGCTAAATGTCAAACTTTCTACATGTAGGACCTCTTGATTCTATTAGTAAATTGGTTTAAAATCTTGTGTTTCTTATTTCTAAAAAGAGTATACTTCTGGCACTATTCTTTTGCCTACAAAATTGCATCTTCAAAGTATGTAGTTTATCTCCATAGCAACAACTCATATATTGCCAATCATTCTACTTCAGCTCTTACTCTTAACCAAAAAAAAAAAAAAAAACCCTGAACTTTCAGAAATCTACTAGTCTTACTTATCTGGTAGGTAAAGCAAGAACTTTCTTTGGATGTATCTTCGTTTATGGATCCAGATCACACTAAACTTTTTTCTATATTATTATTAATTCATTGATAATCATGTCCTTGTCCTTGTCAACTTTTTTCTGTAAAAGACTGGAGAATGAATATTTCAGGTTTTGCAAAACCATGACATCCCCCCACTTCCTTGACAATGCTTGCTATGACTTATTCATCATACCCATTTTGATAGCTATGGATGAGCACTATGATTTCAACTTATATTTTCCATAGAACTAAAGGTGATAGATTACCTTTTTAATATATTGACTGTTCTGCCATTATATAGCAAAAGCTACTGCTCACTACAACTAAATGTCTATATCTGCATTCAAGTAAAACCTAATAAAAACAGACAATGGGTTAGATTGAACTAGTGAACTGACTCCTGCTGTACTTTATGATGTAAATACCAGATAGTATTTAATTATATGGATAAATTCATATATTTCATTGTGCCTTTTTGTTGTACATTTAAATTGGTTTTTCACTTTTTTTAAAGAATTATTTTCTTCTTAATATTGCTTACGTATTTGGGCCTGGCGCAAGGACTCAATGGCTAAATCCTCACCTTTCTTATACTGGGATCCCATATGGACACCAGTTCGTGTCCTAGCTGATGAATTTCCCATCCAGCTCCCGGCTTGTACTCTTGGAAAGCATCAGAGAATGGCCCAAAGCATTGGGGCCCTGAATCTGCTTGGGAGACCTGCAAGAAGCCCCTGGCTCCTGGCTTAGGACTGGCTCAGCTCTGGCTGTTGTGGCCACTTAAAAGGAGTGGATGGAAGATCTCTGTCTCTCCTTCTCTTTGTAAATCTGTTTTACAATAAAAAATAATAAATAAATCCTTCAAAAATTGATTACATACTTAAGATGGATGTACACCCATGATGTTCTGGGCAATGGATCTTACATTTGCCATTTTGTGCTGTTGCCCAAGCTGACATGGCTGGCTCCTGGTCCTGGCACTCAATGGCAGATACTGTAGCCTAGACTGACTGGCCTATACCCATTTGGCTCTCAGCAGTGGGTGCTACAGCTTAGCAAAGCCTGACCCGCTCACAGACCCTACTCTCATGTGACCTATTGGGTGCCACAGCCAGGCCTAACCTGTCCCACACTCAATCCACATACATGGGCAGTCCAACCTCCCCTCCCCCAACTGATCCAATCTACATGCATGTTGATGGATGCTGCAAACCAGTCCAGTCCAGCCTACCCACAACTCTGGCTCTCTTACTCACAAGTGAGTGCTGCAGCCCAGCAGGGGAGTCCCCAGTAATTCCCTACCAAGCCTATTCCTAACCCCAGATCTTGTGTGTGTTGGCAGTGCTTCAGTTCAGCCTGGTGTGGCATGTCCATGGTCTCAGTGCTGACAGGTGTTAAAATTTAGCCCCAGCTGGGTGTGGCTCATACTCTGTCCTGGCTTTCACATGTGACAGTCAGTGCTACTTGGCTTGTCCTGAGACATGGCCCACATACATCCTGAGGAGCACTGCAGTCTTGCCAAACCCAGGCCAATTCCCAATCCCAGTTCCATGTAGAAATTCTGCTTACTGGAAAGTGAAGGAGAATAGGTATTCACTGGATTGTTTAGGACTGGCTACCTGTCCTCGGCCTGCTATCTATATGCCTTACCAGATCAAAGAATGAGAAAACTGGCTCTTACTCAAGCCCACTCATTAATTCTACACTCAGATGTAAGAGTCTATTTCTACTAAATAGATTGGTTAGGGTAGTACAAGATGAGACAGAGGAGCAATAATTTTTATCATTTATTTTACTTTTATTGGAAACATAGATTCACAGAGAGAAGGAGATACAGAGAGAAAGATCTTCCATTCATTGGTTTACTCCCCAAGCGGCCACAATAGCTGGAGCTGGAGTTGGAGCTGAGTGAATCTGAAACAAGGAGCCAGGAGTTTCTTTCAGGTCTCCCACATGGGTGCAACATCCCCAAGGCTTCAGGTCATCCTCTATTGATTTCCTACACCACAAGCTGGAAGGGAAGTGGAGCAGCCTGGATAAAAACCAGCACCTATATGGGATTCTGATGCATGAAAGGCAAGGACTTTAGCCACCAGGCTACTGTGCTGGGCCCAAGAGCAATGATTTTAATGAGGTCTGCAATTTAACATTTGCCCATTTTATAAAGAAAACTATATGGCATTACTGAATATATCATCAGCCCCCATCCTTATGGTAACAGTCTGCTTTTCCATTGCCAGGGATAATATCTTGGTATTAGGAACAGTGTTCTCTCTGCAAAGCCTTCAATTCTCTGCTTCCCTAATCCTACATTATGGAATCTAGGTGTAGTGAACTAGGAGCTGATTGTAAAGTCAATTGCTTTGTGAAGTCTATAAATATAAAGAACAATCTGACAACAATCATTGACAACCACATTAGAATTCTTGTATAATTAATATTTACCGGTCCTAGCTTTCATCATTAACCTATGATTACAGTGTACTGCAAAAGGCAACACTAATGACTCTGTGTATTACTGCATATTATAATAAAACTAATTCTGCTCATATTCAGATTAAACAATATTTCTCCTTTAAAAAAAAAGTCCTGATCCTTCTCTCCAGCATCATTTTTAGGTCAAGTATTTATTGCAACTTCTCTTACTGCCCATTATTATTCCCTGCATTTCCTTGATGACCTGGATTTCTGACATACTTAAGAGTATTTTTTCAGTAAGGTTCAGGTCTAGGACCATCACAAAGTAAAAGCTCGAGAGCCCTTGTTCAGAATTATCTTAATAAATTTCACCTGGAAACGGCAGAGAATTTGGCGACACGTGGGCGTGGGGTCCCTCTGAGCGTGGACTCATGTGCATGGTGCTGAAGATGGGCATCTATCTGCTGAACACCTTTTTGATTGGGCACTACATCATGTTTCAAGATGTATTGTATCCTTGTGGCTCTCACAATGCCATATAACAAATAAGTGTTGGATGGGAAGCAGACCTGCCCGGACATGAACCCTATTTGTGATCTGGAATGACAGTAAAGGATGACCTGAAGATTTGGAGCCCTGCACCAGGGAGACCTGGGAAAAGCCCCTGGCTCCTGGCTTCAGCGCAGCTCAGCTCCAGCCATCGTGGCCACTTGGGAAGTGAATTAGTGGACAGAAGATCTTCTTCTCTGTCTCTGCTCCTCTCTGTATATCTGACTTTGCAATAAAAATAAATAAATCTTTAAAAAGAAAGAATTGTGTTTGTGTTCATGAAATTATGCTTTCACTTTAACTATGATTAGTATCATGCGAAAGACCAGACAGAATAGGACTGGGGCCAAGACCCTTGTGGTTGCACTGGCATCTCATATGGCCATGGATTCATGCGCCAGCCACTCCGTCTCCATACCAGCTCTTTGATCATGTCCAGGGAAAGCAGTGGAGGACGGCTGAAGCTTAGTGTGCTACACAATATCACCAGTTCCCTGTTTTTTATTGAAGAAGCTAACAGATACTACAATACGGGGAAGAATTTCTAGCTCTTGCATGTACCTTGCATTTTTTTTCATGCTAACTTGATCCATATGTGATATAGTATCAATCTAGAAATTCCAAGTATGAATGAATACTTTTCCACTGTGGCAAAAATTTAAAAATAATACATTCAAGAATTTAAAGGTGGAAATCATGGTGGTAAAATAGGGTTAAGGAGGATTTTTTTTCTCTTGTCATTTATTATTCTTTTGTTTCCTTCTGAAGGCTGTTTCCACTGGGAATGGATTGCTTTAAGATTTAGAATGATTTCGTTTCAATGGTATTTGATTCCTTTCAATATTGTGCTGACATCCAGAGAAAGCATTTGAGAAAGCATTTTGAGCATCAGCATGCCAAGTGATTGTTACAGGATGGCTAGTCTGGCTTCACGTGTTAAAAAATGTCCTGAGTCTTTCTTTTTCTTCTGCATCTTCAGGGAATTTGCAGCACTGGTCTCTGAACTATTTTTTATTTTATGAAACAGAGCTAAGAATAGCACCCTCTCCCAGTTATGCCAGGAGAAGGGAATATTCAGTAAATGTTACCTGTTATTGTTGTTGTTAATACTTAGAGCAATCTTCCTTTGTATTTTGCACACCTGCCCAAGAGCCTCTCCTATGGGAAGCGCATGACATTGTGAGGATTTCTCAGCAGCCAAAATTCATTCATCTCAGGTCACTTTGTTGCCTCTAGCCAAAACCTCACTGCCTTTGTTCATCATGCTGTCCCTGCCTTTCAAAATGTCTTTATTCTTGGCTCCTTTTTTATACCCTAATAGGTATTTCTACCCTAGTGAGAGCCTTAAAAATAATGTGGTTCTCAGCAAATCCTTCCTTGATTCCATCTGACTCACTAGTGATTATTTAATATCATATCCTGTCAACTTTTGAGTTTATTTATATATCCTGGATGGCATTCCTATATAAATGTTGAGTAAATGTTAGCTTTTTCTAAGATTACCTTTTAAGTTTTATTTGAAAGGAAAAGTTAAAAAGAGAGGGAGAGACAGCGAGAAAGAGAGAGGTTATATCCACTGATGTAATGCCCAAAGGACCACAAAGGCGGGGGAAAGACCAGGTAGAAGCCGAGGCCTGGACTTCAATCCAGGTCTGTCACACAGGTGGCAGGGAACAAGCACCTGGGTCATCTTCTACCGCTTATCCACGCACACTGGCATAAATCTGGACTGAAAGTGCAGCACCCAGAATTCAAACTGACGCTCATTGTGGTTGCTGACACAGCTCATGGTAGCTTATTCTGCTTTACCACAATGCTATCCTTCTTCTATTCACTGTCTTAAAATTTATTTTCATGTCATGAAAAAAAAAAAGTCTTTGACTCAGTATCTCCAATTTGCTAAAGGGTCTATTCCAGAGAAAACTTTACATATGTGTGACTAGATGATTTCTCTATAAAACAGCTTCACACACTTTTAGAGAATTGTATCTGCGGCCTTGCTTTCTTTTAAGCTGTAACAATTGCATCTAGAAAACAACATGCTTATCTTAACATATATAAATATCCTTTAGTGACCTGGCAAAGAGATTATTGCCCTTTAAGCTCACAAGATCATATTTCCTTAGATCTGGCAGGTAAGGTAAAAAGTCAAGGAGCATATCTGTTTTCACCATATCTGATACCTGCTCCAGAGTTTAAGCTCATGGCTCAAAGGAGACTTTTGTTTTGTTCCACATCGAGTTTAATTTTCTCTCTTATCCATTAGTTCATGCTCTGCAAATGAAGGGATATTACTCAAACATCATCAGGTATTGTTATTGCTATATACTATAAGTTGGTCACAAATAATAATTTCATCTCAGAGAGCTACTTTTTTTCTAAATAATTATATCTCAAAAATAATTATAACTATTTCCAGCAAATACATTTCAGAAAACTCCTTGACGCATCGTGAATGCACTTCCAGTTGACAACTAATTTCTCTTCATCTTGCATCCAGATTGTACAACTGTACAGCTGTACAAGTACTCTCAGATTTATTTCTAAAAAGGCAAACCTTGCATCAAAAAACAGCAATGTGGAGTGAAGTAGCTCCATGCTAGAGAGGAAATGGCATCTGCTACTCTGTCAGTTCAGCTCTGGAGAACAATGAAACTGTTACTTGTAAAAGCTGTTTCAACAAAAGGTCACAGGCTCTACCTTATTAACTTAATACATGTAAAATTAAAGCCATAATAGAACATCTTAAAATTTATTGACCAGCTCATCATAAAGTTAGACATTAAAAATTACTGAAATGACTAAGCATCTTATGAAATAATCATTTGTAGGCTTTGAAATCCCTCAAATATGAAAACACACTATTTACATTTGAACATATTCTGTTGAAATGCACTTTTTTCTAGCAGAAAAAAAAAGGAGGTAATGTGGCCAGCACCATTTTTTTATCTTATTAGGCTTATCAATTTTTTAAAGAGATTGAGGCTCGGAAAGGAAGGGTTATGATGATATTTATGGTCAAAATGAAGTGACTTGAGAGCACAGAGAACAAACGTTAGCCAACTTTGGAGGTTCAATTCCAACTATTGCCCATGAACTTTGTTCTATTAAACAGCAGAGATAATGTCTTTTCCCTCTGCTGATTTTATGCAAAATGCATCATTTCATGACAGTGACATGCAGCAAGCCAAGGGACTGTTAGATGATGCTGAATTACTTCTTCATGACAGACAACAAGGCTCAGCCCCACCTCACACGTTTCTGTTGCCATGGATTCCAAATCAGATGTTTTGCTGATCAAAGCATATACAACCTCGTTCTATTCATCATCGTTTTACCACAAAAGCTACAGTTCAGATCTATGATCTCTGTTGCTCATGACAGCTGATGCACTGAACATAAATGATTAGAAAACACCACCTGCTCAGTTCTGAACACATAGGAAAAGTCTTGTGGCTGTGCTGTTTGGAATTTCATTAGTGTCTGCTCAGCATGCCACTTACAACAGTGAAGATGAAGAGCGTAACTAACAAAGCGCATGAGATGGAGTGTTCTACAACAGAGAGCTGCCTTCTCTGTTAATTTCCCCCTGAAGAATTCAAGGATGGGTGTGACTGATGAGGTCATTGTAAGCCTTTCCCTAAACTACAACACTTGTCATTCATAGCGTACAAACAATAGTAGCTGCTTGGAAATTAACATCCTATCTAATAATGCATAGGAGGGTTCAACCTTTGATCTTTCAAACAACTGTGACCCAGAACCTCCCTGATACCAAGAATGAAAGAAAGGATTACTTCCAGCTCAAAATGCAGAAAACTTTCCTTTGTGTTATGGCAGAGAGGAGCCTAGATCATGTACATTTGCCTTGATTGTTGAACACAACAAGTCAAAGGAACCATGTCATTGCAAATAAAGAGGATGCATGAAAGTGATCACTGGCAAGTGCTGTCTGCTTCTTCCATCTTCTGGCTTGTCCTACGTCTCTTCATTTTTTAAAGACCTCATTTTAATCAGTGCTCTCCTTATTAGATTTTCATTACGCTTGTCCCAGTGCTTTTAATGTCACAACATTGAATCTGATCAGTAGTTCAGTGTCACATTGGAACATATAACAGAATTTTGGGAGAATCAAGATGGTGGAATGGGGCAAGGACAAGTGTAAGCAGATGGAGACATAGTAGGCAGTGTGAAACAGAGAGGGAACATTGCAGAAAATAGGAGAGGACAGAACAACAGCAGAGGGGTACCTGGAGACTGATAGGAATAAGAAAGCAGCAAAAACAATGGTGTGGTGTTGCAGTGACTGATACCCCAGAAGCATTCGGCAAACTGAGATTTGAACGCCACTGACAGCCAGAACTCCACCAGCAACAAGCTGGAAAGAGATGTTTATTGGGAGCTCCAGAGGTGAACCCAAAGAAATGCTTATCCTGCTGGTTTGTTTGATTTGACCAGGAGCAGAGACAGAGCAGCAGGTAACAGATGGGCGGTGTGGAAACAGAGTGGATTTCACAGCCCAGTTCACCTCCTAGAGCCAAATTGGATGCCATTTTGTTGATGGAGGCAAAGGCTATGGGGCAGGACTGCGCATACACTAACCTTGAAGTGAACTCATTTCTGGCTCAGTGAATTGCAGCAACGTAACATCCTACAACTACCAGCCAAGACAGGTCTGGGTAGCCCTCAGACCTGATGGCCAGCAGATCAAGAACTCTAGTAGTGGCACATCAGGTGCCATTTCTCACAGTATGGCGAAGAATTTAAGACTGCATGGGACAAGAGTGAGCTGTGCATGCACTCAATTTGGCAAAAACTCACCAAGCTCATTGCATTGCACTGGTCCCACAGGAAAATAATACCAAATATGGCATTGTGCAGGTCAAAATAGGTCCTTGTGGCCCTCAGACCTAACGGCCAACAAGGTCCTGCAAGATCAGCACCACCAAAAACCTAGGGATATATGACACCTGGTGTTTCCCTAATCCCGGGATCTATTCCAAATGGAAGTGGGAGAAAGGTTGTACAGACAATGGTACAGCCTCAGCATGGTATCACAGGAGGTAGAGACTGGTGAGCCAGGAGCTGAGACCATGGAAATCTAACATAAGAACCAAAACCTGGAACTCACTGGAGGGAGTGGCACAAGTCACTACAAACAAAGTGCCATGTACCAATTGCAATAAGTAAAATCTAACTGTACACCTGTGGGTGACACAGCTTAGAAACCTGCACCAAGGAGAAGAATGTGATAGCCAGAAGTACAATGACCAAGAGCAAAAGAAGAGACCGAGGCACAATGTATATGACTGAAGGCTCTCCTGCAAAGGAGCAAAATCGTTCACTAATCTCAGAGTTAACTGAGGAAGATATTGAGAAAATGGGGAATACAGAATTAAAAGCACTTGTTTTAAAACTTATCAATAATGAGAAGCATGTAAAGCCGCCATTCAAGGAATTTAAGAAACACATCACATTGGAAATGGATAAAATGAAAGCTGAGATATCAGAAATGAACAATACTGTGAGGCAAATTAAAAGTAAAGTACAGTGGAGAGTCTCCAAAATAGAATGAAACAAGCAGAAGAAAAAATTTCAGAATTAGAAGATATTTCCTGTCATAAGGGCAAAACAAACAAAAAGCAGAAAGCAGAGCTGGATCAGGCCAAAAAAAGTATCAGGCCAAAAAAAGTATTCAAGAATTGAAAGGCACTTATTGAAAGGCCAAATATAAGAGTTATGGCAGGCCCAGAAGGTGCAGAAAGAGAAGCTGGGTTTACAAATGTATTCAATTAAATAATAAGGGAACATTTCCCTAATCTAGAGAAAGAATTGGGAGAAAAAAAGAACATCCAGGAGGGGCACAGAACTCCCAACAGGCTTGACCAAAACTGATCTTCACCAAGACACATGATCATCAAGCACTCTTCAACTGAACATAAAGAAAAGATTCTTGAATATGCACATGAAAAAAATCAACTGACATAAAAAGGAATGCCAATTAAACTCACAGGAAACTCTACAGGCCAGAAGAGAATGGAGTAACATATTCCAGATTCTAAAAGCAAAAAAAAAAAAAAAAAAAGTGTTGGCCCAAGATAATGTACCCACAACACTTTCCATTGTCTTTGAAAATGAAATAAAATTCTTCCACAGTAAAAAAAAGTTCTTCCAAACCTGTCCCACAAATGACATTTAAAGATGTTCTCTTGGCAGAGAAAAAGAAATAGTGCCCACCAAAACCAAAGGCAAATGTGAAGAACATCACAGTAAAATGACAACAGGAAGCTAAAATGACAGGACCAAATTACCACCCATTCATATTAAGCCTAAATATGAATGGCTTAAACTCATCAATCAAACATCACAGATTAGTAGACTGGATTAAAAAAACACCTATTTATTGTCTATAGGAGACACATTTCACTAACAAATATCAGCAGAAACTATCTCATGGATTTTGATTTTTTTTTGTTAGTTTCATCTCTTCAAAACACTTTCTTCTGATTGAATCATTCAATGCTTCATAAAACATACAGAAGCATCATTTTCTTCAAGAAGGTTCTTGATTTTTATTTCTTCAGCTACACTTTAGTCATTCAGTAGTATGTTTTTAACTTCATGGTGTTGTTAATTTCTTTTGTCCTTCCTGATGTTTATTTTGTTTTGTGGCTTTTCATTTAAGGGGATGTATAGTAACTCTGTAATGGAGAATATAATTTCTAGCAGCATGTAATTTAACTTCATGGCATTGTAAATTTCTATTTTTCATCCTGTTGTTGATTTTGTTTTGTGGCTTTTCATTTAAGGGGATGCATAGTAACTGTATAATGGACACTATCATGTCCAGATGTGAGGATACAATGCAGTATGCATCTCTATTTCCAGACAAAGATGGACTCCCAGTGAAACTGTTCACTATATCTTAACAATAGGATGCTGGACTCTCTGCCATTGTCCATGCCCACCATGATGGACATATGACTGTGTATGAAGAACTATATTTCAGTAAGGATATAGAGGAATTCAGTGAGGGGGGAAGGATCTGTGGAGGGGTTAAAGGAAATCCCAGGAGCCTATGGAACTGTTTCATAAAACAATAATATTAAAACAAAGTAAAATTTAAAAACAACATATAATTAAATTGCACTTTGCTCAATTGAGACATTATGTAGGAGTTTATTGTTTGTAAGATCTGATGATATCAAGATCTGTGTTTTTGTCATTTGTGTGTATTTTTTGTGCTAGTATTTAGATGTAAAGATCAATGGTAACTTTATATTTTAAGTACATTATAGGTTATTTCTTAGAGAAATTTTGTGAATTAGATATCATGGCAGAAAGAATTTTAAAACAAAGACCTGGAATCCCATCCTCAGATTTTCACATAATTCTCTTCCAATGAGTATCACACAGTAGTAGCAAATAGACATACTATTATTTCCATGAAGTCTTATTTATAAGGAACTAATGTTGAGGCTATATTTTATGTTTGTGGTTGATTAACCCTAGGTAAGTTAGGAAGAAGTCTATCTGGGGTGAGGCTGGCACCGTTAATTGAGATCCTAGAAAAGGTGAGAAACATTAGAATACTGGTGGAATACTGCCTACTGGTCCTGAAGGACCAAGGCCACGGTAGACAGACAGTGTTGGATGCATCTAGGAGCTGACAATGACTTGCCTGATTCAAGCAAGCAAGAACAGATCTCAGCCTTTATCATCCCCAAAACTAAATGTGGCTAACCACAAATGATCTTGGAAACTGCACGCCTTGGGTGAGCTTGCAGCCCAGGCTAGCACCTGGGTTTCAGTGTAATGAAATTCTGAATTGAGAAACTGATTAATTGTTCTTTCAATTTCTGACGAAACCACTAACTTTGGGGAAATCGGCAGTGTTGCAATAGAAAACTGATAGACACTGAATCGTGACCGTTAGCGGTTCAATGGTTAGAAACACATGCAAGTCACCAGGGACCTGGATTTGAGAATCACTTCAGATAGCAATTTAACAATAAAAGAAGCAAACAACTAGGGAGTTATGGCAATGACATTTTTTAAAAAGCTTTTTTTTGTAGATGGAATTATGAATTCTCACTGCAAAGTATTATTTTGGTGATTGTAGGGGAAAGCTAATTGCTGCAGCTTATCCTTTTAGAAACTTGAGAATCCAGGTAACTGGGAAGGAGTCCTCAAATCAATATAATTCTCTCTTTGTCCCCTACTCCACCCACCTGCTAACAGCAGGATTTATATAAATAAAAATTGCTTGCATGTACAGCCTGTATACCATGTATTTTCCCCATAACAACCCGAGAAAAACTTTTTGATCTTCGGTTAGAACGTGATAAATAACTCAGTGTAGTGGCTAAAGCTGAATGACCTCCTATGGTCGTCAGCACAAAGATGCAAGGAAGATGTGGATGATTCATAGCTAAAGACTAAAAATGCCACATTGTGTGACTCACAGCAACATTACCTCACACCTGGCTATTAATAAGGATCCTTATGCCCTTGGCAGGGCAGTGGTCTCTTACATAATGCCTCATTAGTAAATCAGAAAATAGAGCTGAAAACTCTTCCCCTAGATGCATAGATTATTCCCCTTTAAAAAAAAAAGTACAGGATCTATGGAGAAAAGACAAAAATCAGAGCAAAATGGAAAGGGACTTCCATCAGATAGCGATGCAATTGGCTGTGTCAAGTTTATTTTCTCATTTCTAGTTTCAAACACAGACTCACATCAATTAAGAGCAGGAAGACAGCTTCACTCTAATACGCTATTCAGTGATTCCCAGATTCTATATGTGGCCTCTCACAGAGCTTAGGCTGCCTTCTGAGTAAAACATTTCAAATACTTAATTAGTTAAACGAAAACCCCGTCAGGATAGCCCTAATAATTGCAAAGTTATAAAAATTTTAAAATGAATTGTAAAGAAAAACATATGACATTATCTTTAAATAAATAAGTGTTTTTACATTTTATTATTATTATTATCATTTTATGAAACAGTTCCATAGGCTCCTGGGATTTCCTTTAACCCCTCCCCAATCCGCACCCCACCTAGTTCCTCTATATCCTTACTGAAATATAGTTCTTCATACACAGTCATATGTCCATATCATGGTGGGCATGGACAATGGCAGAGAGTCCAGCATCCTATTGTTAAGATATAGTGAACAGTTTCACTGGGAGTCCATTTTTGTCTGGAAGTAGAGATGCATACTGCATTGTATCCTCACATCTGGACATGATAGTGTCCATTATACAGTTACTATGCATCCCCTTAAATGAAAAGCCACAAAACAAAATCAACAACAGAAAGAAAAATAGAAATTTACAATGCCATGAAGTTAAATTACATGCTGCTAGAAAAATTTCTATTAATAGCTTCCTAATATGGAGATAAGGCCATAGAAAAGTGTGATCATCTATACAATATATTTTTCTAATGCTGCTTATGATCGTGTCACTCTGATAAATTACTTATAAAATTGTACAGCAAGCAAAAACATAGGACATATGATTATGTCATTTAAAAGGGGAAATTGTAAGTCACATCCAATATATACTGAAGTGTTGTCTTCTATTTGAAACACTATAACAGCATTTTAGATGTTATTATTTTAATCATCGCAGAAACATTATTAGATGTTATTGTGTACCTCATTTCTAATCAGTATGAACAGAAAGATTAAGGTCAAAAATTATTCAGTGAGGTAGTCTTGTTTCAAAGAATATGAGTCAATAGTTTTCCAGTTGTGTGTAGTACATCTGTTGAGTGAGAGAGGTAGTCAGTACTTAATCATAAATGGATATAAGATGTATATAGTGCTTGCTGGGGCAGGGGTATAGCAATGTAGGTTGATGCATTCAGATTCTAGAAGCCTATCATTAATTTTTGATGTCTGTATAATAATCTAGAATCCAGTTACAAATCAATCACATCTACAGTGATGTTTTCAAACAGATTAATTAGCATGATGATTTGAAACTTGCATAAAACTATCATAAATATATTTCACTGTCCCTGTTGGTTTACAGAGGGCCTGGAAAGGACTTTTGGCTCTGCTATGACAAAATATGGAGAGAGGATGGACTCTAGAAGTTTATAGGTTAATCAGAGGAAACTACACCACAGCGATTAAAATAAGCAATAAAACAGCCAGTGAAAATTCAAGATAAAAAATATTTATAGTAATGTAAACCAGCCAGCACTGGATCTAATTGCCTAGTTTATTTTCACAAAATAAAGGAGTTATGGTTGGGTAAACTAAAGCAATAAAAAAGCTAATTAAACAAAAAAGACACTACCCATAATGAGTGTTTTCAAAAGCCATTAATTTCAACACATATAAAAGCTATGAATAAGGTTATGTGAAAATATGAAATTATTGAGCAAGAAAAAGCTGTAGGTGTGTGTGGGTGTGTACAAGAGTGTCTGGTATGTCAAGGATATTAATCAGTTCAAACAAAGCATCCAAATAATCAAAACGAAATTGTCACCAATATGACAAGGCGTTTGATTATGAAAAGGCAGTAGGCTTTAAGCCTTCAAAGAAATAAACCTATGTAAGTGTATTTAAAATAATATCTGGGGAGTTCTTTTTAGGAGATCTCTCTCTCTCTCTCAACTCTTCCTTTTAAATAAATAACAATTCCCCTAAATATATTAATAATACCTTTATGCCTTCTAGTTGCAGGTAAGTAATTAAGCAGGGATTCATTCCTGGATCTTGGTGTCAGCTTTAGGACTGACATGGCTCTCAGGGCATCCCTGAGCACTGCTCTGCTAAGAGTCAGGAGGCATTCCCTTCTCTGGCAGAGACATGAAGGCTTCTGGAGTGGATACTGCACAACAGAAACAATTCCCCCATTCAATTTTCTAAACTTTCTGCATGTAAATTCAATTTGTGGCCATCCTCAACCTACATCGAAAGGGTACGCTCAAGACATAGGTAAAGTTCTCTGATTCCCATACCTGCTACTCCATTTCCCATGCAGTCCCCTGCTTGTGGTCAGGGAAAGCAGTAGAGGACAGCACAAAAACTTGGGACCATGCACCCATGTGGGAGACCCAGAGGCGGCTCTTAGCTCCTGGCTTCAGATCAGGATCAGTTCAGCTCTGGCCACTGCAGTCATTTGGGGAGTGAACTAACGGATCAAAGATCTTTCTTTGTGTATTTTCTTTTCTCCATAAATCTGGCTTTCAAATAAAAATTTAAAAATCTGTCCAGTATGTGTAAGGAGAGTTACACATGGACAGAGACAGAGAAATCTTACATCTTCCATCTGACACATCCTCAGTTGCTTTCTCAGGTCATAAGCAAAGAGTGGGACAGGAAGAGCAGCAGAAGGGACTTGAACTAGTACCTGTATGGATGCCAGTGCCAGAGGCAGAGAATGAGTCTGCTGCACTACTGTACCATCCTCTGAGTCATCTGATTCTAGTGCACACATAATGAAGTGAATGAAAACTTTAGATGTGCTTACATGTGCTTACAGAGCTTTACCAGCATAACTTGCCAGAGAAGGAGTCAACATGGGCTTTCTCTATTGAGATTCGTGACCGTTTGGAGGTCATATTCACACAGTGTAGATTCCATTTCCAAAGACTGAATCATGACTCTACTAATTGTGTTTCTGGATATTGACCTTTCAATACTTCAGTTTCTTTGTTGCAAATATGGAAAACAGTAAACGAATTGCCTATATTATAGATTATTATATTTAAAAATCTTAACCAAGAAAAGAATCATGCCATAGCATGCCCCAGCACATCCAATTCAGTCATATTATGTGAGTTTTTGAATAGGAAGCCAGTTAACAGGTAATGCAGAGAAACGTATGGCTTCCTCTCAGATACTTTGTCAGGTTGTCGGCAGGCAGAATGCTAATCTGCTTAATGTGCACTGTGTAAGTACCATCTTGAATAATGACCTGTAAGTTATTGAATAATAACCTGTAAGTACATAATTTCACACGCACCTGCTCTCTTGCCTCCTGACATCAAGACACCTCCCCAAATGTGGTAATATTTATCAATAACCTGAGCTCAGGAACGAGACCTCACGACTCAGATTTTTCAAGTACATAGTTTTGCTTGCTAGATTCATCAGTTATAGTTTGTTTCTACTTCCCAGAAATAAAACCTAACCGATTATAGCATCAACTTCTTGCACACATTTCTCAAACATACATCTTTTATTGAAGCCATATGATATTGTTGAAACATTTCAATACATGTTTTGCTATTTTCTTTGATGCACAAAAGGAAAGAGAAATTGCTAGGGCAAGTTAGCTATTTCGATGTCATGTCTTTTATTTCCTTAAGATGTAAGCAGTTCTTTCTGTTATATATGTGATGAAAGACTATAGAGTTATAAAATTTCATCATTCAGGATTTTGTTTTATAGATTAGCTCCATTGTGACATGATAGGCAGTTGCTTCTGTTTAATGCTCACTTTCATTCAGCATATCAACTCTTCCTAATTTGTATCAGTCTTTTTTTTTTTTAGGGAAAGGAATAGACTAAATTCCGTTTTGGGATATTACTGTTGTGGCATTCAGTTTTTACACATAAGATTTATGTTGGAAACCTATTCTTACCACACTGAAGGTAGGCAGTCATAGGCAGTCATAAACTGGTAGTTAGCACGTGTCTGGCAAAACAATGCCCTGTAATTCAGACTCAGTGCATGTGTGACCATCCTTGGGAAGTAAATTTTAAGCAACAGCCCCTTTCACTTTGTTAGTTAAAACTTGAATCCATTAAGACATGTTGACTGTTTGCCAGACATATTTGTCAGAATTAGAAGAGGGAAGAATGCGTTCACCTCTTCATCAACAAATGAACAGAAAACTGATGGCAGGCACTGAAGTGAAGGCAATTTAATTAAACAGTCTCATCTGAATCCCCAGGTTCTGCACTCATGGATTCAACCAGTTAGTGAATGAAGGTGAATCTAAAATATCTTTTAAAGAATGTATAGATACTGAAAATGTATAAATTTTAGGATGATTTCCTAACCCATATAAATATTGACATATAATTATCATTGTAGTAGCTCTTATAAGTAACTTATAGATGACATACAATTTGTAGATTACATGTATTTTTTATTTTTATTTAAGGTATCACTAGGGATTCTGAAACTACTTCTCAGACACCAAGAGATGAGATAATTTTCTGAAAGCTTCTGCGGAGCCAATCAAATAAATATATGGTTTATAATAAAAAAAAACAATTTATGAGTTGCTAGTAAGATAGGTGGAAGATTATGAAATCAATACGTATTAATGCAGTTATATATGATGTCTTTATTGACAAGTGTTTCCATCTTTGGTAAGCATGAAGTTAAATGGAGTTCCATGGCTAGCCAAGCACCATAGTTTTTTTGTGATTTACTATATCCTGTAATGATATATTGTGCATTCTGTAAAAGTTGTTTCCCCTGGAGATTTAGTGAAAAAACACTTTCTCCCTAATCTGTGCTACTCTTACAAAGTGACTCATTATTTTGACAAGTAGATCTATCAGTGCTACCTGCAGGCCTAGGCTGCCCAGATTACTAATGATCTGAGAAACAAATTGGCCATTCTAGAACTCTCCATTTAGCTGGAAAAGATGTGGTGCACATCACACACTCATTCCAAACTCTAATTGACACTCAGAGTAGCAGGCTTGAATCCCAAGGACTTATTGAACCATGCTGGCATAATGTCTTTGCCTCTCAAACACTTTTACAGGTCAAATGTAAGACCAGTTCAAGGGTACTGGAAAAATACCAGCTCTACTCTTTATTATAGGAAAAGAATATATTTAAGCAGAACACAGGATTACAATGAGAAGTCAGCCAGATATGTGTCTAAATCATAATACTGTCAATACGCTTATGAACCATATAAATATTCTATACTATCCTGAGCTTCCATTTTTTTAGCGTTTGCAATGTTCCAATAACTTAATATCTCACAGAGTAGTTGTGACGTTTCTATATGTTCATTCACTGAATCATTGTTTACTAATAACGCAACCATGTCATGTTTGCAATGTCCTCACTCATGGCTTAGATTCTCATTTAGAAAACAAATTGGAGAGAAAAAGAGGGAGGAAGAGAGAGAAGGAGGGAGGGAGAGAGAAGAAGAAAGGGAGGGAGGGAGAGAGAAGGGGAGAGAGGGAGAGAGAAGGGGGGAGAGGGAGAGAGAGGGAGAGAATGAATTACTACTGTTTGTGATTTGACAGAAATACCAGAAGGCTATTTCAACAGGATCACCTTTGAAGGTCCTCTGAGAAGGTAACATCTGAGAGAACAAGAGAATGTTACTGCTGTTAAAAACTTGGTTAGAAAGGGTTTTATTTCTCAAGATCAGCAAATGTAAAGCTTTTTAGCAAAGATTTAGAGGAAATAATCTTGGAGAACTAGGAATCGGTTTTGGTAAAGGCCAAGGTATTTATCTTAAGAGATGTAGAGTTGGCCTTGGGCAAGCCATTATGATGCCCACACCTTAAGCAGGAGTCTGTTTTTGATTACAGCTCTCTGTTATTGCAATCCCGGGCAGCAGCATGTGTTGGACCAAGCATTGGCATCACTGTTATCTCTGTGGGAGAGGTAGATTGAATTCCTACCTTGTGATTTTGGCCCGATTGTTACAGGCCTTTGAGCAATGAACTAGCAGGACATTTTTTTTTTAATTTCTCTCTGCTTCTTTCACCTATTCTGCTTTTTCTTTTCTCACTGGCTCTCTGCCTTTCGCCTAAAACTAAATAAATAAAAACCTAATGTAGAGAAATCATGAGGAATTAAACAAGAAATAGTTATGATCTGAAATATGTTTTCAAACGTGCATTTATACTCCTACTATCTTGAGAAAATGAAGTCGAGACTAAATGTAAAGAAACTGACAAAGTTGAGGGCCCAACACAGTGGTCTAGCAGCTGACGTCCTCATCTTGCATGCATCAGGATCCATTAGGGGCACTGGTTCTAATCTCAGCAACCCTGCTTTCCATCCAGCTCCCTGCTTGTGGCCTGGGAAAGCAGCCGAGGACGACCCAAAGCCTTGGGACACTGAACCCACATGGGAGACCCAGAAGAGGCGCCAGGCTCCTGGCTTCGGATTGCAGCCATTTGGAGAGTGAATAATTGGACAGATGACCTTCCTCTCTGCCTATACTCCTATCTGTATATCTGCCTTTTCAATCAAAATAAATAAATCATAAAAAAAAGAAATTGACAAAGTTGAAAGGCACAAGTTGAGAGATAATGAGACAGATTTAAGTAATGATAATAAATATGCAGGGAATTATTTTGACTGAAGACACATACTGAATATTTAAAGTAATAATACACTTACTGAATTAAATGTAAACAATGAGGCTTCGGGGAGGACATATTGTACTCTGTCTAACTCTTAAGGTACTACTGTGAGTACTTAGGGAAAATGTGGGTGTTAGTTTCTGAGACTGCAAAGAATTACGGAAAAATATGTTGTTGAAAAAGAGGGAAGTCTCAAATGTAATATTACAAGGCTAAGCATGATAGCCTAGTGGCTAAAGTCCTCACCTTGCATGTGCTGGGATCCCATATGGGTGCCAGTTCATATCTCTATTACTCCAGTTCCCTTCCAGCTCCCTATTTGTGGCCCGGGACAGCAGCAGGGTTGGCCTAAAAGCTTGTGACCCTGCAGCTGTGTGGGAGACCTGGGAGAAGCTCCTGGCTCCTGGGTTTGGATCAGATCAGCTCCAGCTGTTGCAGCCCCTTAGTGACGAACCAGCAGACAGAAGATCTTTCTCTCTGTTCTCCTTCTCTCAGTAAATCTGACTTCCCAATAAAAAATAAATAAACCTTTTAAAGTAGAATATGTTATTATAATGCACAGTCAGATGTTAGGTACATACTGTGAGCTTCAAATTCGAAATGTAATGAAAGGGTATTACAGAAAGAACGAATTTCAGAAATCGTTAAAATTCCCTCTTGGTAAAGATCAGTATGCATAATGTCACTTGTACCTCTGAAATTATACACTGATGCAACTCATGTAAGAAAGTGAGACTAAGTTACTGTACTCCAGGACTCTGCTGCTGTAGTTGACTTTGAAAAAATTGTTGTGAGTGTTAAACATCATTGTTAAGTGAAATGATACGGTAATATATCTGTGTAGATACAAAAATATGGGCCTTGGTGTCAGATTGAAATAACAATTTTACCACCTTTGCCCTAAAGTAATGAGGTATCTGAAGAGCCTTTCTACAGCTCAATTTTTACTCCTGTTAAATGCAGATAATGACAACAACTACATTAGATATTTTAAGAGGATTAATTAAATAATGGAATTAAAGTGCATAGCTGATACTGAGGACATAATATATGTTCTCAAATGTAAAAGGATTGTATAGGGAGTGAGACTTGCAATATTATTTTGAAAGGGATATTCAAGGAAAAACTATGCAATTAATAACAGTACTATAATAAACTTAAGTCTGAAAATTAAATTGACTTTGTACAGCACCTGCCTTTAGATTTTGACATTGAAATAGGACAAACTTTGTAGTTTTAAATTGCATTTTACTGATAATTAATAATGCTGAACATTTTTTATATGTATGTGGTAGTTACTTTAATGTACTCTTTGGGGAAAATGTCATTTCAAGTCCTTTGCCCATGTTTGAATCACATTGTTAATGGACTATTGAGTTGTGTAATTGGTTTAAATATTTGGGAAGTGAATTCCTTATTGAACATGCACTTTGCAAATGTTTTCTCTATCCTGTAAGTTTCCTTTTGGTTCTGGTGATTGTTTCCTTTGCTGTATGCAAGACTTTCAGCTTGATGGAATAGCACTCTTTTTTTTCCTTTGGTTTCCTGTGCTTTTGTGTCATATTCAAAAACTGATTGCCAAGATCGATGTGTGGAAACTCTTCTATCTGTATTACTTAGTTTTCTAGTACATTTGCAATGTTTCTTGTTAAGAATTCAATCTATTCTGGATTGACTTATGTGTTGACCAAATTCCCAATTCAATGGTAATAAAAGAATCTTTGGAAAGCGGAATAGTCACGAGGTCTTTGGCCTCATAACAGGATTCGTGTTCTTACAGAGACTTGTGGGAGCCCTTTGCCTTGTTGTCACATGAAGACACAGTGAAAGACAATGTCTTTGACTGAGAAAACAACTGTTTGCCAGGCCATGAGTCAGTTGATTTCTCAACCTGCAAATTATGAGTAAACATTTCTTTATAAAATTTCCACTCAAATATATAATGTGATTACAAGATGAATAAACACATATCCTGGTTATTTCCGCTTTATGGAGAACTCTAACTTTAGGATAACTACTATCAATAAACTGAAAGATAACAAGCATCAATAATGATAAAAAAAAATTGAAACTTGTAGTCTTATCTTAGGAGTGTAAAATAGCACAGAATTTATGGGAAACAGTACAAAGCTTTTTCAAAAATTAAAAATCTAATTATTGCATTATTCATCATCTTAACTTTTGCGAAGCTATGCAAAAGAATTGATATCAAGATATCAAATATATGTTTTCCTATATTTATCACAGTATTATTCATGAAAGCTGAGACAGAGATAATTCAAATGTCAACTGACAGATGAAGAAAATGTGCTATATACATTTAATAACTGGTTCTATGTGTAATTATTTTTCAATGAACATAATATTTCAGGGGTATTAGCTAAAAAAATCTAGACACCTGTTGTAAATGTATATCAATACCTGTAATAAGGTATTTTCACATTTCAAAAATTACCAAGAAGACAGTTTTCTTAATATGAATTCCTATCTCTCATGCATAGAAAAGGATTACATAAAAATTTTGGAAGATGTTGGAGATATATATATATATCCAACACTGAGTTTTTTGCAAATACAATGGAGTTTAGATCCAGCTAATCAAATTGTATATTTTAAATATGTACCACTTTCTTGTATATCATTGTAGACTTACAAATAACTGCAAAAAACAAGCTGTAAAAACTACAAAACTACCACTATTTTGTTCATTTCCAGTTGTATCTTATTGCTGGACTTTGATTTAGCTATTTTTATTCTTAGATCGATAACTTTTGATTTGAGTTTTTTTCTGATTTGGCTTTTTGCATTAATTTGAAAGCATTAAAGCTAATTGAAAAATTATTACTCAAACAAAAGGTAAAGTACTTATTTAAAAAAATTTAAGGAGTGGCAATTCTTATTTCAAAAAGCACTGCAGGGACAAAAAAAAAAAACTTCTCAGCAATGTGTATTTGTCAAAATCAGCAGCAGTTTCACTGCAGTGTTACACTCCATAATGAGGAGAAGATTTGAACTTATGCATTATTCACATTTTTCTGAAACTGAACTAAGCATGAAGAGTGATGAAAGAGAGAAGCTTGTAATAGACTTTCTAAAGCTGAGTACAGACTTGTGTTGAATTTCCACACTGCTGTCACGAGATCTCACAGAAGCATTACAATTCTATTGATTTCTCCCGTGAAATGGTAACAGACTTACCTACTTTTAAGACAGGATTCATACTGCTTTAATTATTTTTCTTTGGAAAAAGAGGCACAAAATCCATTCAGATGGACCTTGCTTTTGTATCAGGTTAACTGACAGAAATTTACATAAGCAGCTATGGTGTGCTCTGACGTCTGAATTTGTTTCTGCAAGGTGATTTTGTGTCTGAGATTTCGTATCTCAGGAGTTATGGCATGAAAGTCACTTCCAGGGGATCCCAAAGAACTTGCAATTGTGACTTCTTTGCCCTGGTTTGCTATTTCTGTTCAGAGGCTGTTTAGATGATCTTTTGCCTGTGCTGGCTAAGTCCGTTCACCATGACTCTTGTTTGTTTTGCTGTGATGTTCATGGCATGTTTTTCCTTCAAAGGTTCCCTAACACACAATTCTCCTCTCCATAGATTTATTTTCATCCTTGGATGAATTTTTCTTATCCCATATATATGTGCTATACAAGTACACTACCAAAATTTGTATAAAATAAAATTGTAAGTTTATGTTGGCATATGAAAGCTTGAAATGCATTATACAAAGGATCTGATAAAAGTTAATGCAAAAATACATTATGAGAAAAATGCAGTATGTTCAAAAATTTTGCATCAAACTGCTTTTAATTCTATTTTCGATGAACATCTGAAGTATATAATATTGCACAAATCAAATGGAAGGATTGGTACCATCTGCTGTGGAGAATAAGAAAGATCTCTGTCTATAATATCTGTTTGTCTTTGATGGCATAATTCCACTTGCAAGATTTTATCCTAAAGCTGTACTTCTGACACTACTAAGATCCATCAGTAAAAGGATATTTATCATAATCTTTATTCTGACGATGAAATAATAGAATTAGCCTAAAAGTCCAAGAAATACATTAAGTACAAAAAAGGAAGACAATGTTAAATTAGCCATATTATTCACATTTTTTGAAAAGAAAAATAATGCATTAATGTCAAGTTTATTTAAGCAAAAAACAAATACTGCAAACATAAAACAATGAACACAAGATTTATCTCTTGCAGGGCGTGAGTGAGATTGTACTGGAAACACAAACTGCCTATTGCCCTCTTTCTCTGTCTTTCAAATGAATAAAAGAATTAACTGTTTCTTCTCTGTTATTTTAAACAATCATTAAACTCTGTACTCTTCTCAGTTGTAGGCCCACAATACTGATTTCCATAAGCTCGTCTTTTAAACAGAGGAATCTTTATTCTGGTGTTTTAATTTTTAGTATAAAAGTGTTGTTTTATGTTTAAAATTTTTTATTTACTTATTTACTTAAAAGGCAGAGTTACAGAGAGATACAGGAGTTGGGCTAGCAGGGAGAGCTTTTCTAGTCACGGATTCACTCTCCAAATAGCTGAGTCAATCAAAACCAGGAGCCAGGAGCTTTGTCTGGGGCTCCCATAAGGGTTTCTGTGTCCTAAGCACTTGGGCCATCCCCCACCACTTTCTCAGGTTCACTAGGGGGCTCTACATGAGAAATGGAGCAGCTGGAACTACATGGATAATAGATCAACTGGAACCAAAGTGCAGGACCCAGAGCACCAGACCCTACAATTTTCATTTTAAGTAGATAAAGAATACACGACACTTGTTGATTTTAAGAATAGCTCTGAAACAAGTGAAATAATTTAAGCTCGTCTTGAAATACCGAAATCAAAGACATAAAGCAACCTTTGCCCTCCAAAACGCATGTGGTATCTTCACAAAGATCATGGTAAATGAGAATTATGAAATAAGTATGCAAAGATTTCAAAGTTTTTGCCCCAGAGTATATATCTTTTAATCTCCTTTAACCATGAACTTTTGAAGTGTGCTCCATAGAGCTTCATAGCTAACTTCCTGCAGCAGAATGCTTTCATTGGTGTTTTGACCCCAGTAAGCAGTTAGAGGATTTCAGGAAAGCACTGCGAAGGCACTGCTTCTTCCTTTAAGTAGTCTCAATGGGATCTATCACAAAATAGCTCTTTAATGTAATCATTATTGTCTGAAGACAAATAAAGCACCAATAGCAAGCAATTATTTGAATAAATAATATTTTGTGTAAACTACATAATGACTATGAAGTTATTACATGAAAAAGCAATGAAATCTATTTGCTGATAGAGATATTGTTAAATAAATACTTTTAGAAAACTTTTTTTAAATAAATGTTTGTACTATTAAAACACATTTTATTTATTTGAAAGGTGAATGAGAGAGAGAGAGACAGGAAAAGAGAGAAAAATCCATTTATATCTACCGATTCATTCCCCAAAGGACAGCAAGAGCCAGATCTGGACCAGGTAAAAGTGAGGCCAGGAACCCCATCTGGATCTGCCACAAAGGTTACAGGGGTCCAGGCACTTAGGCCTCCTTCAGCTACCAGGTTTTTGTAAGGGAACTGGATTGGAAGTGGAGCAGAGGGTATTCAAACCAGCTCCCAGATGCAATGCTGGCTTCACAGGTGGTGGCCTAACCAGTTTACTATGCAGGCCCCATGCAACTTCTTAATCATGGAAAAATCTCCAAAACAATTATATACTAAAAGGAGTTAGGAGCAAAGACTTGTACTTTTCATTTTGTATCTGTTCATAAAGCTTGACTTTTCTAACTACATAATAAGGTATTGCTGTTTGAATGAACAAGGCAGTGAAATTATGGGTAATTTTTATTTGTAGTTTACAAGGTAATAAAAATACAATATGTGTTTTAGCTATGTATTATGAAACATAATAAAGTATTAATAACTGATGCCAAGGATTGGCTATAAATTGAGAAATGTGTTCTTGAGTGTTTTATATACATATGAATGAATGAAAATGAATACAAATTACATTTACAGGAAGCACAAATAAGCAAACATATGCACACAAAGAACAGATATTTTTCATTGTTCGTTGTGGAAAATAAACGTCCCTTGCGCTTTAACTTTTTAAGTCATTTTTGTTTCCTTATTATTGCTCTTGCTAACCAAAAGCCATGGTATCTATCAATATTTTATGTTATCCACTTAGTCAAAGTCAGAAAGAAATGGAAGCATGGAGTGGAACACACACACACACACACACACACACACACACACACACACGTTAGGGGACAGGGTAAGGAGAGAGGGAGAAAGCAAGACATTTTTATCTTTTTCATTGATTTCCTCCCCCAGTGCCCACAACTGCCCACATTGTTGGGCCAGGCTAAGCCCAGGAGGCCCAGGAGCCCAGAGCATTCAATCCAGCTCCCATATATGAATGGTGGATAATGAATGCTGTGATAATATACATTAGTCTTCAGGTATGCATTAGCAAGAAGGTGGGATAGAAATGGAAATGGCACTCAGACCCAGGGACTCCAATGTAGGATAAGGACTCCCCAAGCCCTCCATCTGCTTTATCCACGGACCCAAACACCCACCAATAACTATTGCTCTAGAAAAAATGAAAGGCATGATTGATTTGTTCTCTGTTATGTGGATGATGATACTATGGCTACACTCTGCGTGACTGAGAGTTTGGCTCATACACTTAAAGTGACTAAGAGAATGGATTACTGATTTCTGATTATTTTGAGAAGAGACTGATTATAACATCTGCAGAGACTGCTATTGTAGTAAAAATATGCTTTCCCTCTGGTACCCTATCATGATTACTGCGAGAGAATTTGGTAATTAACATATGCAAGATGAGGGCTAGATTTTTAAGTAGATGATCCTTAAGTGGCCTAACCAGAGACTTAGCCCTGTCCTAAGACTAAATTCTTCAGCAAGAAATGGAATATTTACATAGCAGCAGGTGTATGTACTAATAGAATGATTTTCTTCTAATTAGCAGCATTTCTCTGCAAAATAATCAGATATGTTGTTATTTACTCAACTTTTTTGAAAAGGCTATTAACGTTTTGCATTCTTCTTCCCAAACCACACTTGAAAAAAAGTGTATAAACTATTGTTTCATGATGAAGGGAATGCAAATTTGATACATTGCTTATGGCAAATTTTTGCTCCGTGTAAGAATATTCCTCTTAGAAATTTACATAAACATGCTCATGGCATTATGTGCAGCCGTAGTTTTGAGTTTATGAACTTTTGGGGAGATGCTTTATGATAAGGAATTGAGTTGTACAATCTGTAGGAGGCTAAAACATTCTGTGGTAATAAAAAAAAAATCATCTTAGATTCTCCAAAGGAAATTTCTATAGCAGTCATTATCATTGATTGGTGCCTCCTGGATGAGTAAGAATGTGTGCTTTGATAAGGGACAAACTGAAGGCCATTGTGTTGTTTTTCTCTCAAGAAATTAAAGTGAGTAATCTTTAAAGTTTATAAATGTTTGCATCAGTCACAGCTCCGAGTAGTAGTATATATATGCCCTCAGATTCCTAAGGAAAAGGCTGTTCCTGACTCCTTAAGACTTAAGTTAAAGGCATCCTTGAAAACAGTTCCCTGACATTGGGAAGCCAGGAAAATAGAGTTTATAGCATAAAACGGAGATTGAGTATTTTTGTACAAGTGGCTTTTTCCATGTTGCACAGTCACACTTAAGGGCAAGGATGAAGTGTTTCTTTACAGATATGCAAGCAGGCTAGAATTACTGACATAGAAAACAAAGCATCACAGATCTGCAAGGTTTTTTTTTTGTTTGTTTGGTTTTTTTTGGTTTGTTTTTGCAACTGCTACTTTACTATTTCCTAAATGAAAACGTACTCATCACAACAAAAAAACACCTTGTTCTACTGAACGGTCTAAGCACAGCATACCCACTACTGACAGAACACTGACTTTCAGTAGGTTGAAGGAACCTTTTATTCTGCCTCTGAAACCACATTTTTTTTTAATTTATCTAACATATGTATTACATGAAAGCTAAAAAGCTACACATGACTATTGCCACAATACAAATCTGTGCAAATGAATTTTTAATGCATTCAAGAAATTACATGGTAGATGTCACTGTCAATATTTTTCCAGTTCTTAAAGTGATTATATTTCTTTAAACAAAATAAGGAGTGCTTTTTGCAATAAAGTAAAATACCTTCGAGGCAGCCAGTGGCATAATGCTTATGACCTTGCTTGCAAAGCCCGAATCTCTTATAGGAAAGCTTGGTTTGATGGTAATGTGCATCCCAGGAGGCAGCAGGTGTGGATAGATCAACCTGGTCACTCACATGAAAGACAAAGATTGACTTCCTGGCCCCAGGCTTGGGCCTGACACACAAACACAGGTTTGGTTGTTGCTGGCACTTGGGAAGTGAATCAGTAGATGGCAGATTCTCTCTCTGCCTTTCAAATTCAACAAAAATAAATTTAAAATATGCCATGGTCTTAATTTGTTATACAACAATAGTTGTAACTACATAAGCATATTTGGCTAAGACATTTGATGGAAGGACATTACTGTTTTTTGAACACTATTTGAAGAGTTTCAAGAGGCCTGGGCTACTTTTTTTTTATTTGCTTTTCTCTCTCTCTCTCTCTTTTTTTTTTAAGATTTATTTTGTTTGTATTGGAAATGCAGATTTACAGAGAGGAGGAGAACAGAACAGAGAAAAAGATTTTCTATCTATTGATTTCACTCCCTAAGTGGCTGCAAAGCTTGGAGCTGAGCCATTGGAAGCCAGAAGATTTTCCCAGGTCTGCGGCACAGCTACAGGGTCCCCAGGCTTTGGACAGTCCTCTACTGCTTTGCCAAGCCACAAGAAGAGAGCTGGATGGAAAGTGGAGCAGCTGGGACACAAACGGAAGCCCGTATGGGATCCCAGAGCATGCAAGGCAAGGATTTATGCACTAGGCTATCACAGTGGGCCCTAGGCTACTAGTTTTAAAGTCACCTCAGTAAATATTGTTAGTTTCACTTTCATATTTTTAAATTTTAAAAGCATTAAAAAGGAGGGTAGGGAGAGAAGAATGTGAGTATGTGTCATGTTTTTGTACTGCAAGTAAAATATTGAAATTATTGAAGCCTTTCCCAGTTCTTTTGAACAGATGCTTTTTACCAAGAAAAACAAAAGTGGAATGAAATACCATGCAGATAGAGGAGCCAGCTCTAATGGTGTCTGCAAGAATTTACTAGGAAGAATGGGGTTGACACTGAATTAATCCCATTGTTTCCTTAAGGGTATTTAAAATTATTCATACAATTCAGTTTAAAAGTCTCAAACCTTAAAATTTCAGTTACGCACAGGAAAGGATGTCTTAACAATATATATTTAATATTAAAAGAAATGTTCCTTTGCATCAAACTACCATAGATAAAATGCAGCTGTACACATTTATATTTTTAAATTTGTATGCTTCATAATTCTAAAATGAAGAAATAACAGTTGTTTGGGGTGTCCTAAAAGAGATAAATTTAGGATGTAATTCTTACCAAACGAATCTACACTGTAGGTCACAAAGGCTGATCATTAAAGCTGAAACCTAAGCGTTCTATTGCTTTATCTCTAGAAACATATTCAAAAACTGTGATTTGCCAATAATGAAGTGAAACACGATACTGCTTGCTAGTACTTAGCAGGCACTGGACACATTTTTCCATGGCCAAAAATGCAACATTAGAACAAGTTTACATTCTTAATACTGTGGTAATATTTCCTTCAGTTGATGCAAATATTACCCACTGAGTTCTATCACTTCATAGACTAATCAAATAAATTCCTGCTGTTCTTTTTCTCCTAAGAAATCCTGAAAAGAATTAATAGCATTGGATATGAACATTGAATCTATCCATTTATGTTTGATTTTATCATCACAGCATTTCCATTGTTGTTTCAGCTGCAAAAACTAAGCCGGAATTGCTTAAGTAGGAAAGTTAATTGGTATGAGACTCCCTGGTCAGTATATTTATTTAAGTTGAAGATATTTTTAGAAGAAAGAAAAAGGAAAGTAAACTTTGCTAAAAATTCATAATTACCCATATAACCAGAAAAGAGAGTAAAAGAAATATGAGATTAGACATCAATTTAAGAAAATATTATTAGCCTGTTTTTGTTTAAAGGCACAACTAATACTGTGAAAAGCACTTGGGAAGTATGAAATAAATTTGAAACAGCAATGTATGTGTTTAAGGGAGGGGAGATACCAGAGTATAATGTCACATCTCTCACCCATAATTTACTATCCTTAGTGTTGAATACAGAGTGAGTAGATGAGTTTAAGCAATGGGACACCTTGCTGAGTCTTCTGCTATTATTGATATAAACAACACAGGCTTTTTCTTGACTACACAAATGATTGTGACTTTAGCTTCAGAATTATAATTTCATTTGCTTTCTTTCACAGTATATATTTTAGATTCCTCACACTACATGTCATTTTTCATAGGTTTCTTTCATTCTCATGAACTGTTATAACATCAAGAGTTTGTGTATAGATAGAAAATGAGATCAGAATGGATTATAAATCAATGAGACTATTGTTGAAAATTTTTACCTGGGCTGCTAGAGTGTACAGTATAAAGTGTGTTTTGTAGCATTTCCAAATAAAATTTATGAACTTTTTAATAAGTATAATAATAATTATATTGTAAACACACAGAGAATAATTCAGGGACAAACTTAGGCTCCCTTGTCATGTATTACAACAAAAACTAAATGCAATTAAACCCTTGAACAACAGGACTTAGGTTTGTAAACTTAGGTTTTTAAATTTTAAAATCAACTAATTATGTCAACCAAATAACAAATTTTAAAATGTTACAATATACTTATTGCTTAATTATTAAGAGAAGATTTTCTTCTATGGCATTCCGTCCATTTCCTTTGATTTACACAGAGAGGAATGCAAGTGGTCTCATTGTACCACACTGACATTTTGAGATGCCTTTCAGGATATGCTTGATAAATGCAAAGGCAAAATATGAATTTACCAAATATTCTGAGAATCAGAACACTGAACACAGGAAATAGTGAAGATGACTTTGCTATCTGTGGCGTACAGTGTTGGCCAGGAACCCCAACAACTGGCTGGTTCAAAGCCCACTTCCAGCAAGAAATTCATCCCACGGGAATGTCTTTCGGGCACAAATGCCACTGAGCATAATTGGGAAAAGCCTTGGCTTTAGAAGCCAATGTTCTAGAAAATGCCAAATTAAATGGATAATTACTCTGGTTTACTTTTGAGATAGCTTCATACTTAAGGCAAATAGCCTGAAAAGAAAGTACCACAGGAATTTTTGATCCTGGAGAAATGTCACTAAATTATACTGTGAAAATGTTAAAAATCTCAATTACATTTTTATGTTATGGCAAGTAATACAAGAAATGAAACAGGAAATTCAAGGCCCTGCATTCTAAATATTTGTGGCTGTAAGTATAGAAGAACTTCCCAGTTTTGAATATTCAGAAATAAACCATTTATTTGGGTAACACCACATTTTATTTTTTCAAAAATTATTTCTATCCACAAATGTATCCAAACATAACTGGGAGACAAGGTTCTGAGAATGCTTTATGGCTCAGTGTTTAGTGTACACTTCAGTATACAAAGCACATTTTAGGTGGAATATAATGCATGAACTTACTGATTTTGAAGTCAACTGAATGTCAGATTTAAATACAAAGATGAGCTGAGTGGTTTGCAATTGTCTATTTTTGATATTCAAATATTAAGTAATGGAAATTATCTCTGACCCTAATGGACTATTCTGTTCCTGCTCATTTTGCTCTACTGTTATTACAAAAATAGGATTATTGTTTTTAGCTCTTCTCTATACTCATGTGGAACAGTGGTATTCCTAGTCTGATGCACTGAACATTATGGTTAGTCATACATCAAGCCTGCAATCATAAAATAAATTAAAATTATGTTATCGCAAAAATTAAAAGGAAAAAAGGGAAGAAGGAAGGAGGGAGAGATGGTTGAAGGAATGTTGAGAATAGGAAAGAAAGTATTGTCATCTTCTTAGAATTTTATATATGAAGCATATAAAATCTTTGCATATAAATAAAAATTAAAAAAAAAACAAGATCGTGGCTAAAAAAGCAAAGAAATTGAAAAAATAATCCAAGACAGAAGTTTTACTTCTTGATGCAGTCAAGTATAAATAATGTAAATGCAGAAATATAAAGGTCTATACAATTATTTAAGGTCTGGATGAGTAAACAAGAACAACTGGAAGGTAGTTTACAGAAAACTAAAAATAAATAAAATTCTCACCAAAGTAGAAGAGGAAACATCAATCAGGCATGCCAAAGTCACAGAATACAAGAAAAAAAATCTGAAAAAGAATTGGGAAAGTACTGGAACATTTAGAGGCACAGAAAAATTATATTGAATTTGAATAAAAGTTGTTCCTGTTCCAATTTAGTTTGGCAAATTTCCTTTAGGAAGAAAAAATGGAGAAAAGAAATTTTCTTTCACAGAATGTTAGGAAGATGTTCTACACTGTGTTTACAGATTTGTGCACACACACACACACACACACACACACACACACACACACACAGAGCATTTCAAAGTGTGTATCCCAGACTCATAGCCACAGTAGAGTGAGATGTATTATAAAAATTACTGCTTAGAACAAGGAATATGCAAGCCATTTTCATTTTATGCTATAAAAGAGTAGAAATGTAAGTTTGGCATAAATTAATCTTAACAAAATCCCAAGTGTTTTAAAGAATTATGTCAAAAGTTAGCACACAGGTGGATGTACTGTGACGTTTAAATGAAGCAAAATCTGACAAGTTCATGTACAGTAAGTAATATTTCAAGGAATAAAAAGATAATGATGTAATATTTATTAAGAGGCAATGTTCTTTACATGGGGACATTTGTTTTAAAATTTCCAATTTAGGTAATATATACATATATACATATATATATCTGCCAAAATAATAATACATTATATATATATGCATATATATATAATATGTATATGTATATACATATATATCTGCCAAAATAATTTTTGTCCAGGCTTTAATTATAATTACTAGGTAATTATAAAATAACCAAAGAGCTGACAAAAAAGAAAAATTGAAGAATTTATCTCAAGGCTTTATAAAGATGTTACTACATATTACTGTAGCATTTTAATATGAAAGGTCAACATTGAGATACTGTCCTTGTGGATTTTTTGCTTAATTTTCTCCTTTGTGGGAATCACAATATTCATATTTTCTGTTAACATAGTTTTATGTATCATCCATAATTACATTTAACATGTTATATCTTTGTAGAACATTTCTGTTACTTTCAAGAACAAATAGAGAGATACCAATCATGATTTTTCTATGCAAAAATGTTCTCTAGGCCAAGAAATTATATCAACCAGTTTTTAACACATAAAAACCTTTCTCATGTATCCTTCATTTTTGAAACATGAATCAACAGGCAATGAATGTAGAAATTTCACATTTGTCCAAACTAACCAGTCAGTTCCATGAATACTAATGGGTGGATGGTGAAGATCCTACCTTAATCTCGGGTTCCAGGATTAGCGGAAAGTGATGCTCTTAGCACACCGCACTTCACGGAAGCATCTGATTTTCTCTCTTCTGTTTCCTCTTTGCACTTATTTTCTAGAAACAGATTTGAAACTATTTATACTTTGTAAAGACAACAGTAACTGCTGCACATACTGACATATTTTTGTCAACTATACTATTACGTTTGCTTTCAGTCAACATTTGTTTCTGACACACAAATTGCATCTTAAAATTATCTAAAACTTCTTATCAGTACATAACATGTTTTAGCTGATCGAAACAACAAACACAGAGCCATACTTTTCAGGAAAAAAAATTAATGGTGAACACAATAAACATTACCATAATGCTTCCTAGAACTTAATTAATTCAAAGTGGCATTTTTAGTTAATGCTATAATAAATCCAAGAGGCATAAAATAATTCTCTTGCTATTGCATGTAATAATTGTTGTATTGTTGAAATTGCCAGTCACACAGTCCAATCACTTTTAAAATAAAAATTTTGCAGCATACATGGCTTAAATAGAAGGCATTTTTTGCATGTCCTGTTAATTCATGTGGATATTAATTCTTTTCCATCAAGTTAACACTTACATAGTTGTTATTTGTGTTATTAAAGAGAAAAGCTGATCAGATAAAAAATGCTATGAAATGACATCATTCTAATAAAATTATAGTGCTTGGTACAAACAAAACTTTTAAAAAGTTATGCTGTTAACTCCATTACAGTACTCAAAATTTGAATAACAGTTCTATTTTCAGAGCCAATAAAGAAGATAGAGTATATGTTACATGCAAACCTCTAAAGACCCAGGGCAAAAATTATTACACACAATTTAAAGAAGGTATTGACTTACAGAAAGAAATGCTTTTATTATACTTATTTTTATATAATCACTGTGATTATAAAAACTGCTAGGGACAAAAGAGGTAGATTTTTTTAAGCCACTATTAGCATTTAAAGTTCTTCAAATATTAATCAGATTGTTGATCATCCCACAAACTTCTGTGTACTTGCCGCATTCTATTTTAACTGGATTTATTCCATCTTGAAGATCTAATTTTGTTTATGGCTTTTCATTAAGGGGATGCATAGTAACTGTGTAATAGAGACTACCACATACAGATGTGAAGATACAGTGCAGTATGCATCTCTACTTCCAAAGCAAAGATGGACTCCCAATGAAACTGTTAAATACATCTTGACAATTGGATGCTGGACTCTGCTATTATCTATACCTACAATATCAGGATACCCTTGGATGGCAGAATGATGGACTTAGAACTGCTTATCAGTGTGGGGAGATGGGGAGTTGGGGGAGGGGGGAAGGGAAATCCCAGAGCCTATGGAATTGTATCATGGATTAATAAAATAAATAAATAATTTTTTAAAAATATAAGCTTATTTAAATACAGTTAAGAGCTTAATAAATTCATTGGTATGTGTATCTATGCTTGCATACACAACTCTATAAAGCATATAGTGTCATTGATAATGAAAATTAAAATATTTATCCATAAAATTAAACAGATAAAGAAAAATCAAATGGACTACTTAGTCTCCCAGAACTTTGACAAGTGTTATCTTCAAATTCTTGATAGCAAGTGTCACCTCATTACCAGGACAGTACACACATAATGAGTGAACAAGGACTATAAATGACAATCACTTACTTCAATGGAATATTTTCTCAGTTGCAAAAATCTTTGAGAATTTGAGATGTAAAGACACAGATGACGAATTGCCTTGAGGCAAGAGATCATTTTGGAATTCTGTTTGCTTTAGTTCCAACAGATGTTGCCTCCAGGACAGAGTTTAAATAGCTCCTTCTAGGGAAGACAACATCTTTCCTCAATGTGAAGCCAGATTTGTTTTCTATCTTCTGGCTGACTCTTTGGCTTAAGACAGCAGGGATCATTTTCGATGAAATGTTATAAAGATGCAATTCTTGAATCACTGCAAAATACAAAGTGAGCTAGTCTATGGGAGGCGTGTTTACTTCTTTAGCATTGTTAACACAATAAAAGGCATGATGGATGATTTAACTCAATCGTTTAAGTGCCAGAGAAACTTGGTACATCTTGATTAGTTTTATTCTTTATTTCAAATTAGAGCACACTATATCCATGGCTATTATATAGCAATACGATAATGAATCAGGGTCATTAGTAAATTCAGTTTTACATGTTTAACTCAAGTTGCTTTATCTAGGATATTGAGATACACCATTTAAGTACTGTCCATCCTTTAAATTTTTACACAAGAATTATTTGAGAATATATCTTTAAAGTCCTTGGATCTATTTTACCTTTTATTTTGAAACTTCAATGTAATGATCACATTATAACAGAAGACATATAACACATTAAAAACAATATTCTAAGGATTGGCACGGTAGCTTAGTGCCTAAAGCCCTTGCCTGCACGCACTGGGATCCCTTATGGGCATCAGTTTTAATCCTGGAGGCCCCACTTCCCATCTAGCTCCCTACTTGTGGTCTGGGAAGGCAGTGGAGGATGGTCCAAGGCCATGAGACCCAGCACCCACATGGTAGACATAGAAGAGCTTCTGGGCTCCTGGCTTCAGATTGGTGCAGTTTTGGCCGTTGTGGCTGCTTGGAGAGCGAATTAGCAGACAGAAGATCTTTCTCTCTGTACATCTGACTTTCCAATAAAAACAAAATAAATCTTTTTTTTTTTAAGATTTATTTTTATTATTTTCTCATTGGAAAGACAGATACACAGAGAGGAGAGACAGAGAGGAAGATCTTCCGTCCGATGATTCACTCCCCAAGTGAGCAAAACGGATGATACTATGCCGATCCAAAGCCAGGAGCCTCTTCCGGGTCTCCCACGCGGGTGCAGGGTCCCAAAGCTTTGGGCCGACCTCTGCTGCTTTCCCAGGCCACAGGCAGGGAGCTGGAAGGGAAGCGAGGCTGCCAGGATTAGAACCGGCGCCCGTATGGGATTCCGGGCGTGAAGGTGAGGACCTTAACCACTTGTGCCACCGCGCTGGGCCCAAAACAAAATAAATCTTTAAAAAAAACTATATTCTATTCTTAGGGCCATCATCATGGCACAACAGGATAAATCACCCCTTGTAATACTGGCCTCCCATATGAACACTGGTTTAAGTTCCATCTACTCTAGTTATAGAGTATACCCTGCTAATACATCTCTAAAGATCACAAGGAAGCAAAAAGAGCACTTATGTAAAGTCTTTAAAGTAGAAACTAGCTAACAGATATGAAGTAAGAGAAAATAGTTACCAACGTATATGGGGGCAAAGAACTTATTGAATTAAACATGGGAAATAAGCATAGGTAGAAATCATAAGACTATACAAACATGCACACCCCCAAAGAAAAACTGTAGAGAAATTACTTTTACATTATACCTATCATATAATACTTGCATCTCCATAATCCACATCTGTTACATGTATTACATATATGTGTTTAAATATTAATTATAAGCACATGTACACTTGTTTCTGGAAAGAGCAGTTTAACCTAATTGAAAGAATAAGTACTGACCTAACATTGGTATCTACATTCACTGAGTTTGTAATAGGATTGATTCCTTTAAATAAGTGTTCCATATGAACTATTAAGAGCATGACAAATTGGTTAATCACATGACAAGGTACACAGCGAACAAAAAGTTAAAGGCCAGGAAGATAATAGCATGCAATAAAATAGCAGAATGGAAATGCATCTGAGGAGGAGGAAATGCTAGAAACAGAACGTCACATGATACATTATGCTGAAATGTCATGCATCATGCCGAACGGGGGTAAGAATTCAATATAGTAACTGAAAGTATTTGACATGTAATGGCTTGGATTCTTTCTGCACTTTTTCTGTGAAAATATTTTGCAACCTTATAACTCTTTAATTTTTTCAAGTAAAATAAATTACCCACCCCCTAGGTTCATATCTGTGTCTGGTGTTGTGGCATAGAGGATAAAAGGCAATGCCAGAGAGGCCAGCATCCCATATATGCACTGTAATTCAGGTCACAGTTGCTCTACTTCTCACTGACCTCCCTGTAAATACACCTGAGAAAACAGTGGAAGATGGCACAGGTACTTGGGTCACTGCCACCTGCATGGAAGCACTGGTTGGAATTCCGGAAACTTGGCTTTGGATTGATCTGGCCTTGACTACAGCTGCCATTGGGAATGAACTAACAAACAAATTATCTCTTTGTCAACGTGTGTGTGTGTGTGTGTGTGTGTGTGTGTGTGTGTGTGTGTGTGTGTGTGTGTGTCTGCCTGTCAGCCTAGGGGATGTATTGTAATGGTATAATGGAGACTATCACATCCAGATGTGAAGATACAATGCAGCATGCATCTCTACTTCCAAAGTTGGAGTCCCAATGAAACTGTTAAATACATCTTGACAACTGGATGCTGGACTTGCCATCGTCCATGCCAACAATGCCAGGATACACTTAGATCACAGAATGATGGACTTAGGACTGTTTATGAAGGCCTATACTGTTGTAATAGATGGGGAAAATCAGTGTGGGGGAGGCATTTTTATGGAGGGTGAAGGGGAATCTCAGAGCCTGTGGAACTGTATGATAAAATAATAAAATAAATTAAACTGATCTTTTAAAAGGAAAGGAAATTTCTTTAAATGAAACTTATGTTATATTTCATATAGTTTATAAAAATCTTATTTTAATTTTACTTCTTTTTATTATTATCGTTTTATGAGAGAGTTCCATAGGCCCTGGGATTTACCTTATCCGCTCCCCAATTCTGTCCCCTCTCACTGAATTCCCCTATATCATTACTATTGTATAGTTCTTCCTACAGTCATATGTCCATCATTGCAGACATGGACAATGGCAGAGAGTCCAGCATCCTATTGTCAAGATATAGTAAACAGTTTCATTGGGAGTCCATCTTTGCCTGGAAGTAGAGATGCATACTGCATTGTATCCTCACGTCTGAATGTGATAGTCTCCATTACACAGTTATTATATATACCCTTACATGAAGAGCCACAATACAAAATCAACAACAGGAAGATAGAGATTTACAATGCCATGAAGTTAAATTACATGCTGCTAGATATTATAGTCTCCATTACACAGTTACTATACATTTCCTTAAATGAAAGCCACAAAACAAAATCAACAACAGGAAGGAAAAAAAAAGAAATTATCAACACCATAAAGTTAAATAACATGCTACTGAACAACTAATGTGTCACTGAAGAAATGAAAAAGAAAATCAAGACGCTTCTGTATGATCTATGAGTCACTGAAGCATTTAAGCAGAAGAAAGTGTTTTGAAGAGATGGAACTAACAACAAAAAAATCAAAATCCATGAGTTATAGTTTCTTCTGATCTTTGTTGGTAAAGATACAGGATAAAGATACAGGTAAAGCACAGGATAATGTACCCAGCAAAACTTTCCTTTGTCTTTGAAAATGAAATAAAATTCTTCCACAGTAAAGAAAAATTCTTTCAAACCTGTCCTACAAATGATACTTAAAGATGTTATCTTGACAGAGAAAAAGAATAGCACCCATCAAAACCAAAGGCAAATTCAAAGAATATCCCAGTAAAATAACAACCCATTCATATTAACCCTGAATATAAATGGCTTAAACTCATCCATCAAATTTGACAGATTAGTAGACTGGATTAAAAAACAAAATCCATCTGTTTATTGTCTACAGGCGACACATTTCACTAACAAAGATCAGCGGAAACTATAGCTCATGGATTTTGTTTTTGTTAGTTTCATCTCTAAAAACCTTAACATTGATAGTTTAAACTGATTTATTTCAGTGACAGTAACCTCTCAAGTTACAGTTATTAAAAGATGAATTTGCTTTCATATCTAGAAGGTACAGAGTTAATTATTTCTTTCTGACAAGGAACTGATTATAATATTCTAAGTTAAGGGAGGATATCTTCAGTTAATCTTCAGTCACTTTTTAGCTTATTGCATAAGCCAATGAGACAAAGAGGGGGGAATTGGGAGAGGAGAGAACAAGAGAGGAGAGGGGAGGGGAGAGGAAGGGAGGGGAGGGGAGGGAAAGGAAGGAGAGGGGAGGGGAGGGGAAGGGAGAGGAGGGGAGGGGAAGGGAGGGGAGGGGAAGGGAGAGGAGGGGAGGAGAGGGAAAAGGGGAAAGCTCTCAATGTACTGCAACAGCTGGGCTGGATAAGGCTCTGTCAGAACTATGGAATTTTAGCCTTCCAAAATACTTGAACTGTTTTTCTAGTTTTTTTTTTTAGGTGCATTAGCAGGGAGGTAGATGAGAAGTAGAACAGCCAGACTTAAGCTGTCACTCCATTATCCGATGTCAAGAGATGGAAATGGTAGCTTAACTCAATGCATCACAGTGCCAGCTCTAGTTCCCTAAGCCAAAGGAGGCCCTTTGTATGATGTAGTTAGATGTGCTTCTTTAATTTTATTAAAGAGTTTAAAATGAGTAAAGAGCTAATTAAAGCAATATGTAAGGAAGGATATAAATTTTTGTTAAGTATAACTGATATCATAAATAGTATTTGAAAGGTCAACAGATACTTTAAAACCATTAGATCAAGTTCAGAGCAATTAGTTCATCAAATACAATTATATGTATTTAGCAAATGACAGATTACTTCTATCAATTCTTAAAGTTCACAACAACTTTTGAAAGATGCAAATTACTAGATAGCATGTATAATACGATGTTCAACTGAATCACAATAAAATCAATGTTTACAATTAGACAAAATATGTGGTCTTCACTTTTAAAAACATTACTACAGAAAGTGTCCATTTCATATTCTCAATGACAGGATGGTGTATCTGGCATGTGTCAGGATGCACTGAACAAAGGATAAGTCACAGAGCTGTCCCAGCACAGCCTCTGTTCTTGAACCTTGACTCCGATGTGGAGTACACATTCTCTATTCCTACAAAGTCATGATACACTTCAACAGAATGATGGGCTTATGCATGTTATTAAAGGACTGTGTTATTGTAATAATATGGAAGAAAACAGTGAGGGGAAGTAGAGCTGGCAAGGATGGAAAGGGAAATCCCTGAGCCTAAGGAACTGTATCATGAAAAGTACAGACAGAAAGAGACAGAGACAGACAGAGAGAGAGAGAGAACAAAGAAGAAATCATATTGATTTAGAAATAATGACATAATAGAGATTTTATAAGGGTTTAATGGACTTCTTGGAGTGACATCTTTTGGGTGTCAAAATGAGAAGTTAGAAAATGGTTGCAAATGGCAACAGCAGAGAATAAAACATGAATTCTAGGCAGTGAGGGGTGCAATTGAGGATTGTTGCATTAAAGATCAAAGGCCTGGGAGAACTTGTACATTTGGACAAATTTAGGTAGGTATAAAGTGTTATCACCTAAAATGTGTGCCAAGATCTAATTAGAAGCAAGACTGAAAAATATGAGTAAAACATTTAAACATACAGTATCATCACCAAGAACTGAAAAGTTTGAACTGTCGTTTAGAAGGCCCTGTTGTGAATTTTGAGCATGATTTCGTTACATGTTAATCGTTTTAGTATATTTTTTGAGTTTCTTAATAATTTAGAACATCAAAAAAATAAGAAAACAGAATCTTTCTTTTTTATTTATTTACTTAATATATTGGAAAGACAGAGAGACATAAAAATATAAAGATCTTTTATCCACTCATTCACTACCCAAATGCCTAGAACAGTCAGGACTGAGCAAAGCCAAAGCCAGAAGGAAGGTTCTTTCACCTGTTCTCCCACGTGAGTAGTAAGGACTCAACTGCTTCAGCCATTCTCTGTGGATTTCCAATCTGTGCATTAGCAGGAAGCTAGAAATGCAAGTGGAACCAGGGCTCAACTCCAGCAATCCCATAATGGGATAAGGGCATCCCAAGGAGATTCTTATATGTTGTGCCAAAGTCCCACACAAGCTGTTTTCTATATTGGGTATCAGCTAGAAAAAATCAGGGGTGAATTCATAACCCATTGTCTCAGTCATGAGTATGACAGGACCCATAAGAAATTAGTGATAAAGTTGATGCCTTTAGCACTGGCCTCCCATGTGAGTGATGGTTTGAGTTCTGGCTGTTCCACTTTTGATCCAGCTCAGCAGTAATATTCCTTGGAAAGTATCAGAAGAAGGTCCAAGTCCTTGGGCCTCTGAACCCATGTGGGAGCCCTGGAAGAAGCTCCTAGCTCCTGGTTCCTGGATCCTGACTTCTGGCTCCTAGCTTCAGACCAGCCAACCTCTCACTGTTGTGGCCATTTGGGGAATGAACCTTGTATGGAAAATCTCTCTCTCTCTCTTTCTTTCTCTCTCTCTCTCCCTGTGTCTCTCCTTCTCTAACTGTGGGGAGCCATGCAGTTGGGTCAGACGGCATGGGTGTGTGATGAGCACCGCTCCTCAGTTAGCAAGGCTATGAGGAGTTTCTAGCAGCGAGGCAAGGCCCGGCAGAATGTCTCTGATCACCTCATTGCTGCCTCACCCATTGTATGGAACTCATTCACCTCTTGATGTTTCATAGAATTCTTTTGAGGGTGTTGTTGTTGTTTTGTTAATGTAAAGTGATTCCTGTAACTGGTATGACACCTCAAATTGATCAATCATGTTACGATAAAAACATCTTTAGTAATGTAAGGCTATAACACACAGCTAAAAGTACACAATAGTACAATTGAGCCCACTATGTTTCCAAACTTCCTGTTATGTGCCCACATTTGTCCTAAAGTTTGCCCTAGTATAAGTAATGTTTTCCTTAAGAAATGGCTTGATAATATCTTGCAACAGATGGCAATCATGGAGGTATAAAGAGTTTGTTTACCATGCACCTCGAACTGTTACAACACATGATATGACACATCTTAGTTTCTTACCACAGAAAGCAAAAGTATATGGAGCATCTTTTATAAGGAAATAGATGTGAACCCCCTCAGAATGGTTTAAAATCTTTATCTTATATTGGCACTTATATTTAGGGAAAGAAAACAGTTTATGTAGATGAAAGAAAGTTTCTTGTAAAGGCCCTCTCTTTGTAGATTGGCTGAGCTGCCTTGATCCCTTTCTCTGCCCTTTACCAAAAGAATGAAAAACAATTGAATCAGCACTAGGTGAAGGTGACCGTAATTAATGCATGATTTGATTATAAGATTTAGCAAAGAATCTAGGTTATATACTTTTATAAAATCCTTTCATTTATTATCTTTTAATTCTGTACTCTTAATATTTTAGGCAATATTAGTTTGATTGTGTTTAGTAAAAATTGATTTTGAGTATAAGTAAACCCTGCACCCTTGTGGGAGACCCGGAAGAGCTCCTGGCTCCTGGCTTCTGATTGGCTCAGCTCCAGCTGTTGCAGCCGCTTGGGGAGTGAACTATCGGATGGAAGATCTTCCTCTCTCTCTCTTTCCTCCTCTCTGTCTATCCGCCTTTCCAATAAAAATACATAAATCTTTTAAAAAAAAGGAAGTTAGTAAAATCACATAATATGATAAATTTTACATTAATCTCCATTCTAGCAGATAGTGTTCTTTGCATGCCATGATAGCATTAACATATGGGTTGCAATGTAAACTTCTTCAAAGGATCACCCTTCTAAATTATTCACATTCTAACGTGCATGTTGAGATCCTATCAAGTTGTTCTTACCTTGTCAGGTGAAGGATCACTTTCTTAGATAATTTACATATGGACCAGAAAAATAATAGATTTATTGTGGGTAGTCCAGAGAGAGAGACACCATATTGCAAAGCAGCAGGCTTATAAGTAAAACACAAGCTAAATAAAGATGAACATGTCTTGAAGAAATTTAGCTGTGACAGGTAAGACAAAGGTGTGAGAGATATAAGAAGTAGAAATAGGGGTCATCTTAAAATGTTAACACATTGTTATAGGCAGCTAAAACATTGAGAAAAAAATCGAAGAAACAAGGGAAAGACAGCATTCTTGATAAGTACTAGCTTAATGAATGCTGACAGCTAAATTGAAAGTATGTTGGAGATTTTCCAGACAGTCATGATGGATAGATAACAGAGCTGGAAAATAGGATATTCATGAGTATAATTGAACTAGGTTTTAATCTAGATAAGGAAATACGACACTGAGTTGGAATTCAAAAGAACATGTAAACAAGTAATAAGTGAGGGAAAATAGGACATGGATCCCATGGTGGTCAACTCTAGATTACCTAATCAACTGGTAATAGACTACTTGGTTGAAATGAATTACAGCAGCAAAGAAATAACAATAATGCATAAAATAATAATAAAACAATAACAATATCCAAAAAATTAAGAGATTAGATTCTTTTGGCATTTCTTCTGAATACTACAGGTAACAAAACAATAAGATCTCGAGTACTGGTAAAGAGAATAATTCATTTAGTAGAGCATTCACAAAATAGAGGAACACAGAGTGTCTGCAGATGATGGTAACATGACAGAATATAGGTAGGGCTCACCAAGCTGAGTTCAAAGGTGCATAAGCATTACACAAGACAGAGGAACAATGCTACAGACTCAGCACTGTTTACAACACAGGCTACTGACCCCCCTTTCTCACCTGCAGATGAAAGACATTCATATTTAATATTTGAATCTGTTTTAGAAACTGGCAAGAAGATTTGTGGCTATTTCTGTTACAAATACACATATGCTCTGCTTTTCCTGCTTTTGCTCTCCCCATGCATGTTACATATATGGTCCAGTTCTCTCTAGTTGAACATCACTACTCCAAAACGCTAACCTACAACACAAAAGTTAACTTATTTGCTCGCAGTCTACAATTTGGTTATAATGCAATGGGTATTGTCCAACTATGGGAAATTTAAGTATTAGAGGGGGTTGGTGATGAACTGTTAGATGAGGACCTAACTGGATGTAACTGCCAGGACAGCCACATGTGCCCTTTCAGCTTGGTGTGGGCTTCCTCTCAGCTTATCAACTAGGAAGCATTGTGAGGATTTGGAAGAGCCTAGAGAGCCAGGACACATCCATGTGACCATGTCTCCAAAACATGATGTGCCTCATATAGGATTGGTATTTTATTTAAATCACATGGAAAACGTAGCTCGATTTGTGTCACTTCTGCTAAATCAGTTATGGATTTTCTACCACACCTGCAACACTATGAACCAGACATCGACCACAAGATTTCTTTGTTAAAGAAAAATACTAGAGTATAATGCATGGCTCTACTTGATTTTAAAAAGATGCGAAATTCATGTGACACAAGATAACTAAATATTAACAGGCATATTTTGGCTGAAAATCTTCAGTTGGGAAGCAAACATTAAAAAAATCAAACCCATAAACACAATATACAGAAAGAGCCTATTGCTTCAGGCAATCCTGACCTAACCAAACAGGTAATTCCTTATTTCTGCATTCATTGATACATTATTTCCCCAAACATTTCAATTCTAAAGATCTGAAGGGTTAAATTACTATGTTGAATTCTCCAAATTTAGCTGCATTACATCTCAGAACTCCTAAACGAACCATTAAAAAAATAAATGCAGTGGACATTAAGGTTTCTTGAGAAAGCGCTTCTACAATTTTCGCTCACAAAGCCCTTTATTTGAAGGACACTAGGCTTAATCCTGATTATAGAACTGTTTGTCACAAGATTACATTCTTAACCTTGTAACTAAACAGATTAAATTGTATGAGATTTCCTTCTGCTCTAGTCAGTAGCAGAGGACTGGATTTACGATGCACTATTTTCTCTTCTTTGTATAAGCTTTGTCACAGGGATTAGGTTTTAGACTTTTATGGCCTCATATGTCCCCTGAAAGATAAGACCAAACTGTGTAACTCTGACCTTTTCCATGTTCTGTTATTTCACTGACTCCTCTCTCTGATTCTTGCCTTCACAGGGTACCGCAACAGCCAATGACAAGTGAGGAAAAGGTACAAAAGCTACAATGTGTAGCAGAATCTTTGTTTCCCAATAACTTTGACATCACAGTTGCTACACAGTTGCTTTCAATATCCTTTAGACATAGCCATTAGAACAACAACAACAAAAAAAGCTTTCTCTTGTTCTCATTTTTTATTTTATTTTATTTTACTTTATTTTAAAGATTTATCCATTTTTACTGGAAAGTCAGATACACACAGAGAAGGAGAGGCAGAGAGGAAGATCCTCCATCTGAGGATCCATTCCAAAAATGGCTACAATGACTGGAGCTGAGCCAATCTGAAGCCAGGAGCCCAGCCTCTCCTGGGTCCCCTACGTGGGTGCAGGGTCCCAAGGCCTTGGGCTCTCCTTGACTGCTTTCCCAGGCCACAGGCAGGGAGCTGGATGGGAAGCAGAGTCACCAGCACATCCTCTCTCTCTTAGACACTCAACTTTGTAAAACACTCTCAAATTGCAATGTTTCTTTGGAAGAATTTATAGTATTTGATATTCATTGCTTATGTAATCATCGTTCTCTTAATTATTCAGCTGCTGAATGAGAGAAGGTTGTCTGCCATGTTAAACGCTGTGTCCTTGGGATCTAGCTCATTTCTACGCAAATGAATATTCCATTTAAAATTGAATCAGTACTTGAGTAAATAAGGAAGATCATTATGAGTCTGATAAAAAAATTAAATCCAAATTAAGACATCGATGAGGTCCCACCTAACACCAGCAAGACTGGCCCACATAAAAAAGAACACCAATGACATTTGTTGGCGAGGATGTGGGGAAAAGGGAACCCTAACCCACTGCTGGTGGGGCTGCAGGTTAGTACAGCCTTTATGGAAATCAGTATGGAGAACACTTAAACAACTCAAAATCTTCATACCATATGACCCAGCACTAGCACTCCTAGGAATATATCCAAAATACCTGTTTCATGACAAACCAACATGCACCCCTATGTTCATAACAGTACAAACAGTAATTGCAAAAACATGGAAGCAAGTGAAATGCCCATCAGCAGAAGATTGGATAAGAAAGCTTTGGTTCATCTACTCCATGGAATATGACTCAGCTATTAAAAAAAGCAAAATGCAGTTCTTTGTGGCTAACTGGGCCCAACTGGAAACTATAATGCTAAGGGAAATGAGCAAATCCCAATAGGTTAGATACCACGTTTGCCTTAATTTAACCTGTAATAGGTTTTTTTTTTGAACCTGTCATTGATACTATCTCAACTCATGTGTTTTCAAAAATTGAACTTGCATTATTTTTAATATATCGTTTACTCAATACTATGTCAATCAATTAATTCCATAACATTGTATATTGATGCTGATGTTTTGTTGGGGCTTTTAACTGGCCGGGATTCTACTCTGTTAGCTCTACCTTCAGACCAGAGAAGGCCTCCCCAAGAAGCCGTTGAACTTATCTGGACAATAAGATGTTGGACTTTATGCTGGGTAAATGCTTGCAATGAAGGAATCTCAACTGAACTTGAACGGTGGTTATGCAGCAAGGTGGAGGAATCCACCATGGGGGGAGGGTTGTGGGAGGGGTGGGAGGAATCCCAGTGCCTATAAAACTGTACCACATAATACAATGTTATTAACAATAAAAAAAATTACCAGAATCTCCGCTGCCTTGATAAAAATAAGATCACTGTCAACCTCATAGAAGAGTTAGAATGTGTCAGCATTGTGGTATAACAGGTTAAAACACTGCCCCACCATGCCAGCATCCCAAATCTGAGCACTAGTTTGAGCCCAGATGCCCCCATTTAGGACACAGCTCCCTGCTGATGCAAACGGGAAGGCAGCAGAGGGTAGTCTAAACACTCAGGGCTGCTGACACCCACATGTGCAACCCAAAGAGAGTTCTGGGTCTCGGGCTTCAGTGTGACCCTGCTGTGCCTATTGCAGCAGTTGAAAGAGTAAACCAGCAGATGAAAATGCACCTTTTCTCTGCCTCTCCTTCTTTTTGTCGTTCTGAGTTTCAAGTAAATAAAAATAAATCTTAAAAAGCAATCAGAATCTCTGTTACAGGCATGGAAATAAGTCACAAAACAGAAAATAGTTTCACAAAACAATCAGAAACTGTTATGATAATGAAAACCTGAATAAATATTTATAACTCATGGATTAGAAATAATTCGATTTTGAGTATTAAGGTGTATGGGGGATTTAGCAGAATCATCACTGAAATGTTTAATCATTATAACAAGTTACTGCTAATACAGAAAATGTTCTAAGTAATTGGTTTACATTTCTACATTTTCTTGTGTCTGTTGGAGAGTCTCTAAATCACCAAAACTTAATCTTGATGTAATTGCTTTCTGAAAGGGATCTTGAGAATTTTAATTTCATGAATCCGTTCAACAATTAATTTCTGAATATTATAAAAATCGCCATTTAAATAGCATTTTGCTTGTAATTGAAGAGCACAATTGGAGCGCCTCCATCTGTAACATCCTGCATAACAGGTATGGACTAGCTGTGGAGGGAGGTGAGAACGCACCTTTAGAGTTCCCTGCTTCCGACATAGGCCCAGGTCCTCTGTGCCTGCGTGGGGCCAGGAGGACGGAGCCCTTGGAGAACAGCTCTTCCTTTTAGTTTATCTCCATCTCTCTCTGTCTCACAAAAATAAGACGTAAAAATGAAGCAGAAGGTGAAGAACTTCAGAAGGGCTTGAAGGTAGAGCAACACCCTTGGTATGTCTGTGTTCCCACTGAGTGTGGCGAAGGTCCCGTGGTCATCCAGGCTTTTGATCACCACAGGACGTGTGTCAACACCACATGTTCACCACGCAGTGACTTGGTGGTGCTTGGCCTGTCCTGACTAATGAGGTGCTTTTGGAAGAAATAGGAACTTTTTCCTGAAAACCAACTTGGAGAGGATTAATAAACATAATAGGGGAGAGGAACTTAATAGAGAAAGGCAAGGGATTGATAGATGAAGTGATAAGAAGGGAGTTTTGAATTTGGGGGATTGTGCTATAATAAACTTTGTAGTTGCATGTAAACAATGTACCGTCCCCTCTTCTTTAATTTACTTTCTGTAACTGAAAATTTGATCTTACACCTTTGGTCGTATGTTTATTTCTCCCTCAAGCCTTCCATTCGGTTATGAGAATATTTTATAGTGCTGCATATTGATACATCTGTACTGATTTTGCTGAGAATTTACAGCTGGGTTTAAGGCAGAAAGATCTGGAGCATCAGGCCAGCCTTTGTAATCCTGGCCACTGTCTCCTTCTCCTGGGAATTCTAAGTTCTAAACTTCCTTCTTTCCATTTTAAACTTGGTTATTTAGCTGCTTTTCCAGTGTCCAAGGATTTGGCTTCATATGAGGCCAAGAGTTATAGCCCACAATGTGGAGTGAGAAATATGACTTATTCGTGTGATTTAGAGAAAGCACTGTAGGTCAGTTAGAAACAGATCTAACTTGAAGAAAGTGACCCACCCACCATTAGTTAACCATATAAAAGCACAGATTCTCTGATTACCCACCAGTAAAGAGGAAAATAGCCTGAAAGACAGTACTGAAATCCACTGTAAGTGAAGTGTGGTGTACCGTAAAAATTAAATAACAGCCTAAAAGCAAAAATGTCTAACAAAGATAAAAACATTTTGAAGCAGCTGGATATTTGACAGAGTGTGGGTCAAAATAAATCAGCACATCTAAATGTAATTATTTTTATTAAAATATAGGATGAAAAATGTGGTAGGTAAAAAAAATGTAATCTGGGCCCAGCGTGGTGGCGCAGTGGTTAAGGTCCTCTCCTTGCACGCCCGGGATCCCATATGGGCTCCGGTTCTATCCCGGCAGCCCCGCTTCCCTTCCAGCTCCCTGCCTGTGGCCTGGGAAAGCAGTAGAGGACAGCCCAAAGCTTTGGGACCCTGCACCCGCGTGGGAGACCCGGAAGAGGCCCCTGGCTTTGAATCGGCATAGCATCGGCCCGTTGCGCTCACTTGGGGAGTGAATCATCGGACGGAAGATCTTCCTCTCTGTCTCTCCTCTCTGTATATCCGCCTTTCCAATAAAAAATAATAATAATAATAAAAAAATTTTTAAAAATGTAATCTGACACAATACATTTTGGATCTCATTTTTTGAATTTACTGACATTTAATATTTATTACCACCCTTTGTTCATGAATACTCTCCTAGTAATAGGAAGAATTTATCATCTGAATGTAAATTAATAAATAAGTTTGAAGCTGTCTCAGAAAACCTCAGTGCTATGATTCTAGATAACAAGTAGATGATCAAAGAGGAATGACAATATTTTGAACAAAACACACTTAAAAATATTCACTCTGACTGTATGCACAGACTTTATCAAATAGTAAAGAGGACTGGGGGAAATCTTATAACAAAATCCTGAAAATGCATGTTAAAATACTTACAAGTAGAAGCTAGAAGGCAATGGAAAATATCCTGTATGATAAGTTAAACTTGCATAGGAAAAACAGTCTACGGAAAACCAATGCAAGTACAGAAAAGTAATCTTTTCTGTTCAGCACTGCAACCAAAGCAGCATTCAGAAAGCTTAGCTATTCCAAATATATATGCCATAAAAAGAAAATCTGGAACAGAATGCAAAGTATCAGAGAAGGTTAAAATATTATACTACAGGATTCAAGTACTAGAAAAAGTTGCAAAAGATAGTTTAAAATTCATAAAACTTGGGCCCTGTGCAGTAACCTAGTGGCTAAAGTCCCCAGCTTTATGCAACGGCAGGAGTCCCATATGGGCACTAGTTTGTATCCCAGCTGCTCTACTTCCCATCAAGCTCCATGCTTGATGCCTTGGAAAGCAGCACAGGACAGTCCAAAGCCTTGGAATCCTGCACCCCCATGAGAGACCCAGAAATAGCTCCTGTTTCTTGGCTTCCAGTTGGTTTAGTTTCAGCCATTGAGGCCACTTGGTGGTGAACAAGTGGATGGAAGATCTTTCTCTGTCTCTCCTTCTCTGTAAATCTGCCTTTCCAATAAACACAAACACACACACAAACCTACTACCTATGTTTTAAAAGCAAAATCCATAAAACTCTTTGGGCAGGGGAGGGCACACTGGCTCAAACGGTTAATCCCCCACCTCCAAGCGCTGGCATCACATATAAGACACTGGTTCGTGTTCTGACTGCTTAACTTTCCATCCAGCTCCATGCTCGTAGCCTGGGAAAGCAGTGGGGGATGGCACAAAGCCTTGGGACCCTGCACCTGCACAGGAGACCCAGAAAAAGCTGCTGGCTCCTGGCTTCAATCAGATTAGTTCCAGTCATTGTGGCCATTTCGGGAATAAACTAGCAGATGGAGGATCTTTCTCTGTCCCTCCTGCTGTCTGTAAAGTTTTCTCTCTTTCTTCTGCTCTCTGCAAAACAAAGAGGTTTTGCATGTGTTGGTTCACTCCCCAAAGGCAACAATGGCCAAAATTGAGGAAATCTGAAGCCAGAATCCAAGAATGTCCTCTGCGTCTCCCAGAGGCGTGCCAGAGCCCAATGACTTGAGACGTCTCCTGCTGCTTTCCCATAACATAAGCAAAGAACTGGATCAGAAACAGAGCTTCGGGGACACAAACACACGTCCATATTGTTTACCATAATCATACTCTGGTATTATAAACAGTAAGTTCATGGAACTGTATTCACTTGTTGTGCTTTAAAAAACATCTCTTTGGAGAGACGCAAGTTGCCAAAATATTGAGATGCATATTCAGAAAAGTAAGCCAAAATATGGTCTGCTTCAAAAGTCAGCACCTTTACTAAAACTTTTGAGAAAATGGCTCGAGGTCAAAAAGACCTTATTAATGTTCCTAACATTAATGAAATGCTACATTTCATTATTTTCTTCCGTTTCTAATGGAATAGATGGATCTGTGTTTAAAAATTGTGGTCTTCATATGGTACAGAAAAATCTTTACTTTCAGTGTGGATAAAACAATGATTGTATCTCTTACTTTGAAAGATAATATGTGTAATATACCTGAAACCACGGACAACAAAGAACCCCTCCGCCAATGCTGAAGAGCAAGCTTTCTCTAACTAACATACAAACTGCCCACTGTGGCCAGTGCTTTCCCATCACACCGTAACTTTCAATCCCGTAATAGTTATCATTGTTAAAAAACCTGCTGAGCTTTCCTTTTTGGCTCCCTGATTAATCTAGCTAGAACAAGCTGGAGTAAAATCTGCAACTTTTTTTTTTTTTTGCACAGAACATCGAAAACTGCCTGTGGTGTTACCTAATGGCTCATTTTAATATTAACTTGCAACACACCATTGCCTCTTGTGATGGCAGCTACCTCTGAACATGCAACACATGTAAAGGCTTGATTTATTCCTGCACATGTGCGAAGGATTTTTTACATTGCTTTGCTCTGCATGTATTTGTTTTGTCATTTAGTTGTGTACAGATATGCCCAATTTATCTTAACCCCATACATTGCCAAACACCTTTATTAGCAGGGAGACGGATTGTCCTCTCCTTTCGTATCTTTTCAGAGTCTTGTAATATGACTATTTTTTTTTAAACCAGGGATGCCTGATGTTTGCTTTAATGATGGTGGGTTTTCAGTAGGTAGACCAGTTTCTCAATTATACACTGATGCTCCAAACCTCAGATGTTCACCAAATCAGACCCATTATTCACTCTGAATAGGAGGCACTAATTCCCATCTAGTTATTTGAAATATAACTACATTTCCAACCTAAACTCTGTATTTTTTCCTCTACCTTTGATTCTAATTAGGCACATTTCTCTCTCTCTCTCTCCCTCTCTAGCTAGCTCTCCTTTTTCTAAGAGATTTCATTTAGGCCTTTCCCTAGAGTTTGCTTTTTCAATCCTTGAGATTGAATAGACACATACCTTAAAAATTTAATTATGAATTGGTTATTTCATCAATGAAACACTCAGTGGACCCAGCATGGTAGTCTAGTAACAGAAGTCCTCGCCTTGCACACACCAGGATCCCATATGGGCACAGGTTCATGTCCCAGATGCTCCACTTCCCATCTAGCTCCCTGCCTGTGGCCTGAGAAACTGGTAGAGAATGGACCAGACCCTTAGGGTCCCGCACCCACACAGGTAACTCTGAGGAAGCGCCTGGCTCCTAGCTTTGGGTCGGCTCAGCTCTGGCCATTGCAGCCACTTGGGGAGTGAGCCAGTGATGGAATAACTTACTCTGTTTGTCTGCCTTTTCAACAAAAATAAATAAACCTTTTAAAAACATAAAATAAATCACTCGGTATGCATGTAGGCCCTGATATGCCCAGCATCTGGCAGATTTAGTTACACATTTTAATTTGTATACTGTAATTACAATAAATACAAAATACTGTATGTAATTTAATTTGTATACTGTAATCTAATACAGTGAATTGTGTGTCAACTATAATAAATATGTCTAAATATCTATTTGGTTATTTACTCATTTTTGCCCTAAAAGAATGACTTCAAACCATATGTGTAATTCAGGAATATGGAGCTATTTCTTAGGACATTAAGTGAAGCTACAAATACAGCCCTTGGTACTCCAGTTTTGGGGTGAGTGTCTAATGAGGCTTTTAAAATGCTTCCTGGGACACCTGTATCCTATATATGGGAGTGCCTGGATTTCAATCCTGGTTCTGCCCAATTTCAGCTTCCTGCTGATGTACAGCCTTGGAAGCAGCCAGTGATGGATCGAGAAGATGGCTCTCTGAACTGCAGTAGCACAGCCTTCCATGACACAAACAGGGACAAGAGAACCCAGGCCCAGCCATACCCACACCTAGGCAACACTGCGTCCCTCCCACCACCCTCAGGCTCTGGTTACACTTTACCTCCTTGTAATCAACAGCCATCACTCCACAGCCCAACTTGTCTCCCTTTAATGGAGCAAAGCCTAGCTCAAGTCATTCACAATAGGACCAGCTAACATCTGGGTAGAAGTAAGTTTTATTTTTCTGCCAAAAATAACTACTGGACTTCCTGAAATAATTATAGTCCATCATGTATCTCTTTCCATGTCTGATTTAAAGCACTGTATACAAAAGCAAGGAAGATTTTCAGAAGAATCTGAAAAATTTACAGATGAATGTCTAGCCATAGTTCTGATGTCCAACTGGACCTGGAGTGATTTATACTTTGTCTTATTTACTTGTCGAAACACAGACAAGACAAAAAAAAAAAAAAAAAAAAAAAGCAAAAAAAACCCCAAAAATTTAGGCCCAACCAGAGGCCCATGCTGATTCTTTGATGGCTAGGCAGCCAAAGTAAATGCCTTAGGAGCTATGGAAATTCTGTAAGTAGAGCCTAATTGGAACCATCAAAGAAGTCATGAAGATTCAGAAATAAAACATCGAACCTATAAATTATGATAAGTACAGATAAGACAGCATAGCAGAGAGAATCCAGCCTTATTTCGGGGAGGGAGAGTTCTTAAAGAGATATGCTTTCATAGACTCTTCTACCTCTACAGAGGTTCCTCCTTGGTATTCATTTCATCACTTAGTTCCAGACATTCTGAGAATATCCAGATATCCAGAAACTGGCCTCAGGATTTCAAATTCCCATGAACCATTTGAATGAAGCAGCATAAAGGAGAAAGGATTGATGACAGAAAGGGGCTCAAACATGGCAAACAGCAGCTGTATATGAAAGCAGTTGGTTTAACTGGCACCCTGAAAACTCAAGGCCAAATCACAGGAAAATCAATCAGAGGTGAGAAACCCAAAAGACCATGTTTCAAGGGCAGGAAATTGGAATACTGATGTAAGGAATGTTCCCATCTGAAAAGCGTATCAGGTCCTGACCCCTGATGTAAATGAGTGGGTCACTACAAAAGAGATTGACCTCAGGTATGATGGGAGAAGAGAACTCTTAGTTCTCCCATGTCTGTATCCCACGAATTAGGGAACTCAGACAGCTCCTATTACACTTCTGGAGTCCCACGTGCCCCTGGATGTCTCAGGTAAGAACATACATTTTCTAACTGACTAGGAAGCCACTTACTCTGTTATTTATTCTCATGTGGGACTCCCACCCTCATTGAGTTGTGTCATCCCAAGAGTGTGCAACAAATCATGCTCCCAACAAATTTATGTCTGGTTTTCCAGATAGAAGATGTCCTTGGCTCAAAGCGCTGTTGGTGATGCTCGAATACCTGACCCCTTTACTCAACAGAAGCTTGTTATCCTTTCTGAGCACTTCTGTTGTCCCTAACGAGTACTAAGACAGAGCCCTACTTCCATAATCTCCCTGTTGGAATCTTAGAAGCAGTAGATAGATGTTTGGTTTTGTGATCAAAATATACCCCAAGAAGCCACACATATCACTCCAATTACAGCTCTCCTAAGGGACAAGATGAAGTGTCTTCACCAACATCAACACAACTGATAGCAAGAAGTCAAGCAGAGACTCAAACCTTTAATTAGTAATTTCTCAATCACGGAATCCTGGTGTATGTCAGTCTCCTAACAATAACCCCACTCTGCCAAATAGGGAATATCAAATGGTTTAAGACCTCAGAGTCATGAGGATGTCATCACACTTCATCTTATTGTACCAAATCACAAGCTATCCTAGTCAAGATTCCTAAGATAAGTGTTATTATCAATTTAGGTCAGATTGTAGAAGCCTCTGAAAATATGGCAGTAAGATTGTTTCAGTCAAGGCCCAGCATGATACCCTAGAGGTTAAAGTCCTCACCTTATACATGCTGGGATCCCATACGGGTTCAGGTTCTAATTCCGGTGGCCCTGTTTTCCATTCTGGCTCCCTGCTTGTGGCCTGGGAATGCAGTGGAAGACAGCCCAAAGTCTTGAGACGTCATGTGGGAGACCCGGAAGAGGCTCCTGGCTGCTGTCTTCATATCAGTGCAGCTCCGGCCATTAAAGCCACTTGGGAAATCATTGGACGGAAGATATTCCTCTCTGTCTCTCCTCCTCTCTGTATATATGATTTCCAAATAAAATAAAATAATCTTTTAAAAAATGTTTATTTCAGTCCTTCATTTCAAAATGATAAACAAACCAATGTCCCCTAAGTAATATAGTTTGTAAGAAAACTTGGCAATACGGACACCTGTTTTTTATGTTAATGTAGATCAATTTGTTCTTTGTTCCAGATCCTTCCTCTATCATCAAGTCTGGCATAGCAATTCAGGTAAGTCAGGTCTACTTGCATTCATGGCTCCTACGGATGAAAGGCACAGCGCATACAGTCCCATGGAAATATGCCAGGCAATGGGCAGAAAAAGGCAAGCAGGGCATGTAGGCCATTCCCCGCTTGGGGACATCCTTCCAGGAATGACTTCCATTCTAAGTAAGGGACGGACCTGAAGCTCATGGAGTGCATTTCTGTTTTTTAGCATGCCTGAACTATATCTTGTTTCACTTTATATGCAAAGACATGTTGCTTTTCTGCTGATCTGTGAGAAGAAAGAAAGAAAGAAAGAGAGAAAGAGAGAGAGGTGGAGGGAAGGAGGGAGGGAGGGAGGAAGGAAGGAAAGGAAGGAAGAAAGGAGAGAGAAGAGGAGAGAAGCTGAGGGGATGGGGTGTTGGGGAGGAGGACAAGTGGATGACTGCTTCAACCAACAAGTGAGGAGAGGATTCAGTTCCACACTGGTGAAATCGAAACCTACTGTCTCCTTTGGAAAGTAAACCAGCAGACAAAGGTCTCTTTTTGTCCATCTCTCTATGTTTAAAATATATAACTTTTAAAGAAAGAGTGAGAAATGTGATTTGCCAATGATTAGCAGCTACTATAGCATGTTTCAGTTAACAAAATAATCAAGTTATTGCATTCACCATAAAATACCTTCTGTCCTTCCCTTAAAAACATATTGTAATAAATAAAAGGTTGTTGTCCTCTGAACCATAATCATTCACCACTAAATGTAAGTGTAAAATTCCTGAAGTGGTAAAAATCGCAGGCATACAGGAGAAAATGATGCTGTAATTCTATCATCATAAATGTTTACAAGAACATTACAGGCCTGATATGTGAACTTCTTTTTCACTTTACTGTGATCTCCGGCAAAATTACCACTAAATGCTTTGCTAAACTGCCCCATTTACAACACATGTTCTTCTATTTACTGTCATTTGTTTGGTTCATGGAGCCATTCATCCCACTTAGGTACTAAAGCAGAGCCTATCCACATTACTGCAGCCACATGACCAAATTGTCAAGTAATTTGTATCCTAAGGATTACAACCTCTAAAGAAATACACTTTTTTTAAGCATTGAGTCATGCCACAGAATGAGAAAATGAGGACTTTGAAAATACCCATGAATTCCTTAAGGACATAGGCAATATGTCTGTTGTGGACATTCATGGTGTAATCAAAAATAAAAACCCTCCAAAGAACATTGCAGATACTGAAGTGCATCTTGCACTTCTACCAAGTGTAATATATTCTGCCTGATGCATAGTATGGAAAATACTTGTTTTCACGTAATGTAAATTAAAAATTGTCATTTTATTTTCTTTAAAGGTGTATTTCTCAAGCAACTTACAACAAATTTTCTACAAATTGCTCAGATAAAACTAAATCTGGTTGCATGGCTTCTTAAAGATGAAAATGTGAATTTGAACACAGCACATGCAAATGTAGGTTGTTTTAAGGATTATAACAAAACAGTGATCCTAACAAAAGAAATCCACTGACATTTAAATAAAATTAAAAACAAATAGGAACAAAAAGGAGGGGGGAAACAGAACAGAAGGAGAGACCCAGGAAGAGATGGAGAGGGAGAGGAGAGAGAGAGATAGAAACAGGAAAAGAGAGAGAAGTGAGAATAAGGTCACCATAGGAAGAAGTGGCAAGTTGAAATAGCGAGAATAAATACATTGGAGAATTCGCCTTATTGTGACACATTCTTTTAAGTTATAACCGGAATAAAGTTCTCATTGTACTAAATAAAACAAAACTATTTTTAAAAACTCTTTAACCTGGATGTTATGAACTGCAAGAGTGCCTAGCTGGAGCATGCTGTTCACTCAGCATGGCAGCAGATGGGACAATGACGCCCGAGATTCAGTCTGTGAACCTCATGTTTGCAGGTGACCACAGGAGTTCTATCAACGAGTTACTAATCTCCTACATACCACATCACTCATCTGTGCACATTAAAATGTCAATAGAGCCAACGGCAAGCTCTCGTACTCCAGTCAGGTCATTTTTAAAAAACAAGTAATTTCTACCTAACTTCTAAAATTCATTCATTCATTAGTATTCTTGTTTTACAGAAGCTTTTTAAAAAGTTAAGAACAGAGAGTTTGATGCAGTAATTATCTATATCATATATTACTTATATTATGCTAAATACTTTTCAGTTTCTTCTTTTCTTAGAAAGATTTTTGGTTTTGGTTTGCTTTTACAAATGAACGAATTGGGGGCAGATTTACAAATTTTGCCAAATTTTCTCTACAGCAAAGAGATTCATTTGCAGTTATTCAGTTGCAATAATTACTGCTGTAAATAAAAGGGAATTGTACCTAAAAATAGCACATAATAACTGACATGAAGTTACATAGGTTGAGATTAAACTCTGAGTTGCAGCCTTGATAGGACTGTGTTTAGGTTGAATTTGTGAACCATAGAATTCTTTGAACAATAAATGACTGCATTTTAATGTCTTTGGCAAAAAGAACACCATTTTAGGATAATTACAAGGTTCACTACTGAAACAGAACTTGAAATTTACTTCTAAATGCAAATCAACCAAGCCAGAAAAATTTCTATCTGACCTAGGAAGTAATTATTATATGGTCATTTAACATAAATCAATGAAAGAATCAGAAGGTGTTCCAGGAAACAAAGAGATGATTTGCCTTCATTTTAATTCCTCTATAAAACATTGTAAATCCGGTACGTTTTTTAGTCATAACAATTTTATTTCAGCACTTTGTTGACTGCAGTTAAGTTGTGGGCAGCTCCCAACTACAAGGACTCTCTAAAACTTCTCATGAAAAACTTACACTACAAAAAAAAAAAGGAGATATTTTCAAAACGTATTTTTCACAAAAACTTTTTGAACTCCCCTCATAATTCTCAGTTATAGGGACCCGTAACATGTCATCACAGGTGGAGCCTCTACCTGCAATGCCAGCATACCCTATGGGTGCCAGTTTCAGTCCAGATCTTCACTTCTGATCTAACTCCCAAGTTCTTGGGCCCCATCAGCCCTGTAGCCGACTTGAAAGAAGCTCCTGGTCCCTGGTGTGGGACCTGCCCAGGCAAAACCACTGGAGCTACTGGAGGAGTGAATCAGCAGATGGAAGATATCTGCCCCTCTCCTTTTCATAACTCTTTCAAATACATTTCTAAAAACTTAGTTCTCTAGATTGCTTGTTGTGATTTCTCAGCTCCTCACAAGAATTACTGAGCTAAAATTAGAGGGATTTCACATGACATTTTGTAATTTTAGCAGATCCCTCTGCTTTGTCTTGTCACTCTAAAGATTAAAAATTAACCTTTCATAGGATAAAAGGCTTTATGTTCAAGTACTATCTATCTCCACCCAGTTATTTGTAAACCGAAAATATTCATCATAACAGAGACCACAAAAAAATTTTTCAAGTTGAAGAAATTAAAAGCTCCACAAGTTATACATATCTAATGCATATAAAGTCAGGCATAAAATGATGTTATCAGTAAAGCAAATAGTACAAATAAGAAATGTATCATCTACTTAGTGAGCTTTTTTCTGGAAACTGAGATTCTGCATTAAAAGCAAAGACAAAACTTAATGTTTTTTGTGTAGCATGCAGAAAGGATAATGACAAACAAACAAACAAAAAACCCAAAAAATACAAAGTGCTGGAAAGTAATTTCTAAAAACCATTAAATGCTATGGAAAGTCGCCCAGGAATCTAGATGGCATTCTAGTATGGTAAGCTGGCATCACAAGCAGTGGCTTAACCTACTGTGATATAATGCCAGTCCCTTCCCTTTCTTTAAAATAAATTAGGAAAATAATACATTCTGAAAAAAATAATGAAGATATGTCTTTGGGTAAATGGGAAATTCAATTAACATATGAAAAATAGCTTTTGGAAAAGAATGTTGGATTTTTATGCCCCGAACATGGATGACTGCTTGTCATTTGACCCGCATCAAAGCCTTTCACTTTCTTTCTGTTCATGGTACCCTTTGTTGTCACTCCCTCACTCCTGGTTTCCAGAGATGGTTCATCCTTCCAGAAGCATCCTCCAACCCAAACCTGCTCTATCTGGCAGGCCAAGTTGTTGACTCTTCTCCCAGTCTTCTCAGGTGGTCTGTTTCGCAAACCACTCCTATGGCTGGTTAATGTTTCCAACATAAATGCTATCATTCTCTTATTTTCTACTTTTCACAATCTTTATTTCTTTTCCCTGATGCTATTAGTAGAACTTGCTACATATTAACCCTTATGTCAGAATCTAAATTCCAGGAACCCTAATGGATTGGAGCAACTTTGTTAGACTCTAAGAAGGTGCCTCAAAAGTTAATTTAAAAAATCGTATTAAGAAAAAAACTATATATGAACTTCAAAAATTTTTTGACCAAAATAAGCTTATAATTTAATGATCTACAAACATTTTGAAGTTCATGTGTATTTCCTCAGTGAGCAAAACTGCTGCCAAATAAATTGTATTATTAAATATTTGTGAGTCACCAATGGAGTAACCACATTTTAACAGAACTTCATTGAAATGTACTTTGTCCCATTTTGATTTTCAGGATAATTTTTTGTGACAAAATGTCTGAAAAGGCTATCCAATTACCCTTGTAATGTTTGGTACATTAAGCTTGTCACTGCTTATAAATTTGAAAATGCCAAATGACATGATGTCTACTCTAAATCATTTTTGATAATTTCTAACTTTGACTCTCAGTCATCAATTAAAATAGAATTTTGAAGTAAGTCTTAATTCATAGTAAAGATACTGTAAAAATGATAATGCTTACATCTTTTATCTCATATAGAAATATTTAGCCATTGAAAATTAATATTCTACTGGTTTCATTTCTTTTCATTTGAAGTTCCATTACACTTAAATATGAGGACATGCTTAAATGGACTCACATAGTGTACACCTTGATTTGAAGTCCCTATTTATTTTTAACCTATTCTCACCAGCACACATGTCAAGCCAACTGGCAAGCATGGGTACTTATAATTTTTTTTCTTTAAAAAAAAAGATACAAAATTGGATTTTAGTGGTTAAATATAAGCAGAAGGCAAAGTCACAATCTTGCAATCTTGTAATCTGAAGGATAATTACGTGGAGGCTGGTGGCCAGATGCCATCTCTTCCCCTTAGGCCCAGAACAAAGATAAGTAGGCTTAAGCTCAACATGGGGGATTCAGACAATCATACTCAGAAAGTCATCGAGCAGTCAGGTCACTTCCAAAGACGACTGCATTTAAACTTCACATCAAGAGACAAATCGACGCCTTTCTCTTTTCAAGGAAACGGCAGCTGCTATGTAAACCAATTTTAAAGAGTTGATTTTTTTAAAAAATACATGTGTAGGTATTGGGAAAAAAAAGGTTTATAATTTTGATATAGAGTTAAATTTTAAATTTTATCAAATCAAATATGAATTAAATTGCTATCTACTTATTTTTATGCTAGGAAAGGGAATAGGAAAGATAACACAGCCTGTTGGGATTTTTTCCCATGACTTCAGGGTTTGTTTGAAATGCAAACCATAGATCCCAATTTCCCTTCTGGATATGGAGGGAAGGTGTTGTCTAGAAGCCATATGGCAAATGATGGCTATACTTGACTAAAGACTTGTTGTAAACTCTGGGTGTTGAAAATAAATCAAAATTTCACGTACTGTATTAAATGATTCCTAAATGTCTACAATCAACTATTTTATAATAAGTTTACACAAGTCAATGTGAATGTCCCCGTATAAAACTGGCCAAAGTTTAAGAAAGCAGAGATATTAATTGAAAGATTGGCAAATTCCCACTCAGTGCAGCCATAACTATAATCATGAATTTAAAAAACTATGGGCTGGAGAGTGATTTTAGGAAAGGTCACAAAATAGTAAACCTTTACTACCTCCACATACATTGATGCTGATGAAGTAATGGTATTTGATCAAAAATAGCTTAATGAGATTTGCAGAATCCAGTTTAGAGTGTGCAGTATTTCACAGGATGACAAAAATTAAAGGTCTTTGAAAGAGATGAGAAGAGCAGCTTCACTTTGTGAACCCAGCCTCACAAAGCAGTTCTACTTGGCCTGTGCTCAGTGTCTTGGGGAAGTACTGAGTGCAGTACCTATCTGACACCGCTAGTCTACTGGGTACTCCTCGCAGGGGATTGTTTTGTCTTCCGTAGCTCACAGCGGACAGGCAGGCCACTGGCACGTTAGGAATGCATGAGAGAAACCAGTGAGGGATGGCAGGTTGGGGCAAAGCTTCACAATGCTTAGGTTTCTCCGTGAGGAGAGTGAGACAGAAATATTGATGAGCCTGAAGAAGAAACATAATCATAAAAGTTCTCCACAAAGGCGGAGGGAAAGGAAAGAACTGTGCAACTTCAGAAAAATTTGAGACGACTGGAGACATCAAAGGACAAAGACTGGAAAACATAGCTGCTTTTCCAAATATGCAGACACTACTGCAAAGCCACAGCAAACAAAAGGATCAGGAAACATGGCACTAGCATGAATAGGGGTGGGGACTGGGGCACACCAAGTCAAGTCACAGAGTTTACAATACTACCATCTTACACTGGAGGACCAGTTCCAACCCAGCTTCGTACTATTATGTGGGCATTGCTATCCACGCGAGACCCAGGATGGAGTTCCTAGCACCTGGTTTGTCCTGGCTAAGCTCTCTGGCTCTTGGATGTTGCAACAGTGAATTCCAATGTGCAAAATCTCTTTCCCCATTTCTTGCTCTGACTTTTAAATAATTAAGTATTTTTAAAGATCATGAATTGTTTGGCAAACAAAATTACTGCTTTAAAACACTTGGGAAAGCTATAAAAAAGCAGAATCAACAAAAAGGTTACCCACAAAATTAAACCAACAAAAAGGATATAGAAGCCACACACATACACGCATGAAATATAAATTCTGACACTGAGGAATAAAATAGCTGGGAAGGAAGAATTAAATAGATAGTTTCGACAGTAGACTTGATTTAGCTCAAAAAATGTCAACATACTTAAGATCATGTCATTCGAAATGGTTTGGTCGGAGCAGTTAAAAAAAAGATAAACAATGAAAAAAAATACTGAAGAGAACGTACAGGATTTGTGGAACATAGTGAAGCTGGCTGATATTTAATAAACACAAGATGGACATTCCACAAGACAAGAAGCTAAAAGCCTAGGGTAGGCATTGCGGCACTCAAGACAGAACTGCCACCTGTAATGCTAGCATCCATATGGGCACACGTTAGCGTCCCAGTTGCTACGGCTCTTACCCACCACCTTACTAACAGCCTTGAAAAAGAAAAATGAAAGGTGGTCTCCCACGTGAAAGACTCAGAAAAACCTTCTGACTCCTGGCCTAGTCCTAGCTCAGTGCTGGCCACTGAAGCCATCCTGGGTGTGAATTAACAGATGGAAGATCTCTGTGTCTCTGCCTCTGCCTCTTTCTGTTTATAACTCTGCCTTTCAAACAAATAAATAATTTTTTTCTTAAATAAGAGCCAGAAGTTTACTTAAGAAAATAATGTTTAACAACTTCCCAAATGTGAGGTAGAGAATGATACCCAGAATCTTGATGTCTCGGGGACTCCCGTGGGAAACATCCAAAAGGAAAACAATAAAAATACCATACACCAGTAAACACTGCAAGCAAATTCTTCAAGGTGACAGGTAATGAAAGAATTTGGGCAATATACGAGAAAAATAAGTCATTACACTTAAGGGAACTCTCAAAAAGTAAAACAGATTTTGCTGCAGAAATCCTGCCAGCCAGAAGGGTGTAAGGTGATAGTCAACGTATTAAAATAAAGAAAAGCTCTACCAACCAGGAGTAGTAAAACCAGCAAACATTTTCTCAAAGAAATAACAGAAATAGATACTTTCTCAGCTAAAACCAAAACAGAATACTTTTGTCACCAAGAAATATACTTAATGACGGAGCTCCTAGCACCTGGCATTGTTCTGCCTGAGATCTGGCTCTTGGCTACTGTGGCAGTGAAGTTCAAAATGGAACAGAGTTCTCTCTCCCTCTGCTCCCCCCCCCCCTCTTTACCTTTAAGATAAATAAATCTTTTTAAAACAAGAAATGGATGACTATGGCTTGCTTGATAGAGAAGAATTACTCTTTGAAAGAAACTGGATGAATTACAACGAAGCAAAATCAGCAAAAATATTCCTTAGAAAATTAAACTATCAGAAAGCAGCAGAGAAGCCACAAAGAGGGAATATAAATGCTGACACTGAGGAATCATAAGTATCAAAAATATCACTACCAAGGAATTCTTCAAAGGGAATTCTTGAAACTGAAGGGAAGGGATATTAAATAAGAATGCAAGACCACTTAAAAGCTGTTAAATGTGCACATAGATAGATTGTAGTACCATAATGATGGTTTCTAAGTAATTTTCAATTGTGACATACATAAAAATGTAAGAACTAAAAAAAAAAATGTATGACCTATTACTGCTAATTACAATCCCCAAAAATGTGTTAATAGATTCACAATCTAAATAAAAACATGTCAATGGGGATAAGCTTTAGCATAAAGCGGTAGTAACAGCATAAGCTAGGGGATGGTGTCCCCACAGGAGGCACCCAGAGGGAGTGAGTGAGAGGCTTCTCGCTTCGGCTGCCCAGTCCTGGCTACTGTGGTCACTTTGATAAAACAGTAGATGAAAGGAAAAAATTGTCTCCCTTTCTCTTTTACTTATGTGTTTCACATTCTCTCTCTCTCACACTCACACATTCTCTCTCTCTCTTGCACACACACACACACACACACACACACACACACACACTCATACTCTGTCTTTCCCTCTTTCTCTCCTGCTTAGTCCTTCAACTGAATGAACGACCTGTAATAATACACAGAGTAAAGGCCCCTGTAGTAACACACAGAGCGTAGCAGGTAAGGCGTCTCCTGCACCACCACATCCCCTACGGATGCCAGTGCACACCTCCGCTTCTGATCCAGCTTCCTGCGAATGGCCTGTGAAAAGCAAAAGAAGGCTAAAATGTTTGGGACCCTAGGACCTACATGAGAGGGCCAAACAAAGCTCCTGGCTCTCACTGCAGACAAGTCCAGCACGGGTCTGTTGCAGCCTGGACATAAGTCATCAGACGGAAGAGCTCTCTGCCTGCAACTCTTAAATATATATACATAATGTCAATATATACACACACACCTACATGTGTGCATATATAAATGCACAGTTAAAAAAAGGCATCGATAACATCACTATCTCAAAAAAAAAGAAAAAGAAGAGCAGAAAAACTACAAAGAGAATCAAATGAACAAAATGACAACAGTAACTCCTTTGGTATAAATCACGGCTTTGAAGGGAAACTGACAAATTTGCCAATCAAAACACATAGAATAGCTGGAAACACAAAACAAACCATGCCCACGTGCTGTCTACAAGTAACTCATTTTAGATTTCGCAACACTCAGAGCTGACAGTGGAGGGATGGGAAAGGTATTTTCTGTAAATTATAAGAAAGCAGAGATGACTATGCTTGTATCTTTAAGTCAGAGACTGCCTTAAGAGATAAATACAATGAAAAAGAATCATTAACTATTCAGGGTATATTGAAATGATTAAAGTATGTGTAAGGTAGAGAAGCTTACTGGTTATAGAAGATCTGATACAATTTACTCTACTTAGAAGTGATGAAGAAATTCAGAAATGAACATTTCAAAGCACATGGCTTTTTCATACATATTTTTTTCTCTATTTAATTAACTGTTGAGAATCAGAGATAGAGAGAGAACAGCCTTAATCACAGTTCAGCAGAAGTACACAATAGCCTGAGGTAGGCCTTGCCAAATCCCAAAGCCAGGGACATGAGCCAGGTCTTCCAGTGGGCAGGGCCAAGACATCAATGAGCGGAGTCCTTGTCACTGCCTTCCTGTGACGCAGCACCTCGACCCAGACGCTCAGTACTGAACACAGTCCACTTTACCCTGTCACCCAGCTAGACTAAAGGCCGCCTACGATGGACCAAACACTGCCCAATGTCCACCCCCAATCATTGCTTTAAAAATGTAGGCGATGACTGTGTTACCGTCTCAGGGTTCTCCTGTCCTGCACACAGCAGATTCTAACTGCAGGTGATAATATCTAACCCGTTTGTAAGAGTATTGCAGATAATTTCCTGAACAAAAATATTTCAAAATTAATAATATTTGGATAAATTTTACATGAAGTTATTCTAATTCATATTGAAAAGAATTCTTAGCCACCCAAGTTAGAGATTATAAACATGTTAGCAATTCTGTTTCTTCATTATTGGATTGGAATGTGCACACACAGGCACAAACACACATTTCTTCTATTCCAGTATTTCAAGAATGTTTAATCATGGAATCTGGTTCGCCAAAGACAGAATTTATAATGATGATTTATAAGATTCACTGCCAATTTTAATGTCAGATTTGCACTTTAATGAAGTATGATAAGTTTTGGGGTACTAATACATTTGGAAGTTCACCACGTATAAATATTAACCTTTTTTATAATATACATTTCTTTTTTATCTTTACTCTTTTTATGTATTTATTTTATGATACAGTTTCATAAGCTCTTCCCCACTCCAAATCTAATTCCCCCACTGATTTCCCTTATATTATAAATATTAAGTTTAAAAATTTATTTTTAAATGAGCATGCTGGTGAATACTTAAGAAAAACAGTGTTAGAGCTCCCCCTGGTGGCATTATGGCAGCAGACTAGCATCCACGTTGCAAATTCGGCACCACCTCACTAAACGGATTGCATTTCAAATTATTGTTTCAGACAGTTGGAACAATTATATAACTAAAGCTGTCCATTTTTAGCCTTTAGTATTCATATGTTATTTGGCAGCTTTTTAAACTTTATATTTAAATTTTATGTGTCCTAAAGCTGCTTCAAAACAAAATATAGCTGGGCAGCTAGATATTTCTCTCCACAACTTGAATTTTTTTCAAGGTGACTTTTTGTTGTTCCCAAAGACAATTCTAATATGTACCCATCAAGAATTCTAGAATTTTAAATTTAAAAGGGGTCAGAGTGGTGGCTCAACAATCTAATCTTCCACCCTATAGTGTCAGCATCCCATATTTGCACTAATTCTCACCCCAGCTGCTCCACTTCCCATCCAGCTCTCTGCCTGTGGCTTGGGAAAGGAGGTTGGTCCAAAGCCTTGAGCTTCTGTAGTCACGTGGGAGACTCACAAAAGGTTCCTGGATCCTGGCTTTTGATCAGCTCAGCTCCACCTTTTGTGGCCATTTGGGGAATGAACTTGCAGATAGAAGATCTCTGTCTCTGTGAATTTGCCTTTTAAAATAAATCCTTTAAAAAGTAAATGTGAAAGAGGCCAGAGTTTGATACTTCAACAATTCCCCCCAGTGGAAAATTTGACAGAAAAAAAAAAAGTATTTTCTAGAATTCAGTTGCCTCTACTGTGTCCAGGAGGAGGAGCCAGGCTCACATTGTCTACTCAGGAATCCAAGCTGCACGCCGCCCCTCTGCAGCTCACTGAGGCTCTGTGTTGAATATCGTGAGCCCAAGTTTGTTTGCTTTCCAATTTCTAAAGAAAGTTAAAAAATACAAGGGAAGTAGAATTAACTCTGCCCTAGACGAGAACTGTTACAAAAAACATTGTCAATTGAATGCACACTTGAAAATGTGTAGGATACAGATAGGAAAGATCTTGTTTTGAACACCAGGGCTATAAACATTAGTTTACATAATTAAAACCACAGCATTGACTGATAAATGTCTTATTCAGTTGTCTAGATTCTTTTTTCAATGAGTCACCCCAAATAATAAGTCAGAACCCAATAAGAAGCCCAAGAATCAATTACATTTAGAAAGCATAAGCCATATTAATTACTACACTTCAAGACTCCACTGTCCAAAATTATGAGGAATTCTGATTGATAATGGAGCATCCTTGCATTTCCATTCTGATGCTGATCGTGTACGTTAGCTTCTGAAATGTGTCATGGTGAAAGCAGATACAATTGCTTTACCATGAGGTGTAAGGACTGGGATAATCCTTCTGGATTCATTTTTGAATAAACTAGTAAAATTTTACTACAAAAGAGTTACAAAATGTCTTATCCCAGGTTCCATAATATTACAGTTGCAATATATGTTTATATAGTCTGATAAACAGAAATGCATAAGTTTATCGTGATTTCCTTGTGTACAGACAGCTTCTTTTATAATTGTAGCTTTATTTGAGCCAATGTGTGATATGATTCTAAAAACATTTTACTACCAATTTTAAGGAACCGCAAAGGAAGAATAAAATATTTCTAGGTGAAACGGGTATATAAATATGTTAATGTATTCCCTACAGTGCTGACCAGTACATAAAGAAGAGGCTACCTCTCAGCAAACGAATTACTGTACAAAATCTGACAGCAAGGAAATGAAATGGAGTGATCCACAATGCCACATTTGCTTGGAAACACTAATCACTTGTGCAAGTTCACTGATCATATCTTTGTGAAATATTCAATCATAGAGTAAAAACTTGTGAAAGGAAACATTAGCTCTAAAATATAAAGTGAAGGAGTTCTTTCCCTTAAGGGTTGGAAGCTGTAGAAAGCCTACAAAAGATGACCCGAGCCAAACTGGTCAGTTCTTAGCATAGACAAAAATCCCCAAAATGGGAATGATGTGTAATGTCACATGGAGAAATTGTCAAAAACTCAGGTCTGAGGTACTGCGAGAGATTGGAGAGACACACTGTGCCCTCTTCCCGCAGACAGAGGTCCCTAGACAATGCCTCTTCAGCACCAACACTCTCATGACGTGTAGACAGACACTCAAGCAGCTGAGCGTTTACGTTTCTGCTGTAGATGAAAAACTCTCTTGATCCCCAATGTGGCTTGGTTCATTTCTTTCCACAGTGCCTTTGTGGGAGCACGGTGATTAGACGCTGATATGGACAAGGGAGACAGGCAGAAAGGGCTGTCACTCGTGGTGTTAGAGCATAAACAACATCAAAGGGCCGCAGCTATCACTGGGAGTTTCATTCACTAGCAACTGTTATTCTAATTTAACCACCTTGTCATAAAAATGGAAAAAGTCAACAGAATCCCTGAGGATCTGACACATCCATAAACTTACACTAAAGTCTAAAGTCGTCTTCTTTTAATAATAACTCAATCTCAATTTTAACATTGGATACCCTTATCCCTCATACGATGGAGAACAGTTATTTCTCACTTAATTGAAAAACCAAATTAATCTAAGATGCTTGAACTCAAAATGCATAAATATTTTTAAAATGATCTGCAATGTAAGCATACTTTCAGGTATACATACATAATATGTTCATGGCTGGGTTACCTGAAGCCTGTAAGTCCCCAGCTGGAGTACTGAAAGATTCTACATTAACTTAGCGTAAGTCCCATGTGTGATTTAGTGTCTCTGAACTGGAATGAGAAGCTAAAGAATACTGCAAATGAATCTGCAGTCAGAATTATTTAAAAATGTATTTTTCCCTATCTCCTCCTCAGTTCTCTACAACAAAACAAAAATCTATACCTGATTCAATAATAGGCATTTATTTCATTTGTTTTTTATTCTGGCTACAGGGCATCTATGAAATGTCAGGCAAACAGAAACCAATAAATAAAAGGACCCATTGACTTAATTTTTTATAAAGCAACTCTTTACAGTATTAAATATCCATAGTGTAAACATCTGTTAAACAGATGATGCAATTTCTCAGATTAAGGCGGTTTGTTGATCATAACAGTTTCGCTTATATTTTAGAAAATATTTTCTAGACTTTCCCTCTGATTGTGGTGAGGGACACAGTATTATGCCCCATATGTGTACCAAAAAATCATAATAGCTCAAAGTGTAACCACGTTATAGTACCAACAGATAAACTTGGGAGAAATATTATTTTCTTTCGTCCCAGGACTTCACACTTTCAGCTCACTTCACTCTTCTTAATGAAAACATACCTTGACCCACAAGGCTTACTATCTCTGCAGTGTGACCTACTTGGTATTTAGAATGTAAAGTTGGAACAGAAAGATCATATTTTGTTTTTGTATGTGTGTTTATTATAGCCATTGTTAAGTTTGCCACTAAACATGTCTTCTCATAATTCTAATGAGTTTGAGATCTCATTAATAAAGATATTAATCTCATCTGCTCAATATTTCGTTGCTCCGCTTACTCACTGTCTCTTCTCTATGCCCACATCAGCTATCTTATCTATTCTTGAAACATAGTCCTTGCATTGCAGTCACACAATTCTAAATCCTTTCATTTCAGTGACACAAGACACAATATTCATTTAATGCACAAGACTGCTGGCAACACTAAAAAATACACACAGCAACCACAGGGTCCATATTGCTAGCTTTTGGCCTCCAGCCTGCTTTTAAAATAAATTTCCCCATGTTCAGATCTTATGAAACCAGTGTCACATTCCACAGCTAGCTGTCTTCTTGAAACAAGAGGAAATTTACTGGTCCCACCTCTCAATCCACAGGTCTCCCTTGTAGTCACAGGTATATATCTAACATGATGTCTACAACGATTTAATGGACCCTGCTGCTTATGTACTAATTATCTATTTAAATATTATAGAGAACACCCACACCAAGTTTCATTCCAGGGCATGGAATAGAGTAATAAATAAAGCATGGCAAAACCCAAGCTTCAGAAGCATATATTCGAATCCCCAAGTAAAATGTGAGAAAATGATAGAAATTAAAGTGTGGCAAAAATTTTCATGCATCAAACTATCATAGATGACAGATTTCTAATCTCTACTTTTTAAAAGCTAAATTTGTTTTTATTGGAAAGGTTGATTTGCAGAGTGAAGAGGACAGAAAAAGATCTTGTGTCTCCTGGTTCACTCCCCAAGTCACCAAAACAGCTGTATTTGAGCCGATCCAAGGCTGGAGCCAGGAGCTTCTTCCGGGTCTCCCGTGTGGCCGCAGGGTCCCAAAGGCTTTGAGCCGTCCTCGACTGCTTTCCCAGGCCACAAGCACGACATGAAGCAGCATCCTAATCTGCATCCATATGGAATTCCCGGTGGTCGCAAGGCGAGGATTTAGCCACTAGGACATGTGCCAAGCCCCTGTATTCTCTATTTACTACTTAAAAGGACTATTTTTTTTTCTTTCAACAAAATAAGTAGGGCATTAAATGCCTCCAAATACAACAGCTGAACACACAGCGAGACAACAGGAATGAAGAGTGAGCAGGCACTGTCATTGGGTTTCAATTTCAGTTTTCTGTTACTGTGGGCACTCAAGGGAGCAAGTGATCACTTGGTACTTGGCTCTCTACCACTCACATGGGAGGTCAAAGTAATCTTCCCGACTCCGGGGTTTGCTCAGGGTTTAAACCTGCCAGCAGGCTCCCAAGGTGAAATTTATTCCCAATTATTTGATTTTTTTTTTTTTTTGTAACTACTGTGAATGGGTCTTCTACTTTGATGTTTGGTTTTTTTTTTGGTGAGTTCATCATGATTGTGCAAAATGGTTTTTTGTGGTTATTTTGTAACTTGAAAGTTTACATAAGTGGTTTATCTGTTCTAACAGCTTTTTAGTGCAGTGTTAAGGGTTTTTCCTTTAAAACATCTTGTTCTCTGTAAACACAGATATTGTGAATTCCTTATTTCCGGTTTTGACATCCTTTTATTTTTTCTCCTCTTCATGTCCCCTTGTTATGCCCAGTACTATAATACACCAGCAGTATGTTGAATTACAGTGCTAGAAGCGGGTGTCTTTGTCTTGTTTCTCATCTGAGGAGAAATGCTTTTAGTGTTTGTACATTCACTATGTATAACTGCTGGTTTGCCATACATAACCCTCGTCAGATTGCGCTATGCTCCTTCTGTCTCTACTTAATGGAGGGTTTTTATCATGTTGAGTCTTAATGAAATATTTGTTTTCATTTATTGAGATGATCATGCAATTTTTGTTATTTCATTAACAGGATTTATGACACTTACTGATTTGAGAAAGTTAAACCACTTCTGCATCACCAGGATGAATCTCATTAATCATGGCGTATGAACTTTTCGAGGTGATTTCAGGTTTAGCATGCTATAATATCATTGAGAATTTCTACATCATTATTTACCAAGGAGAAGGATCTGTGTGTTCTCTCTGTTTTGCATCTTCGTTTTCTTTTGGAATCACAGCAATGCTGAATGTAAAAAAAAAAAACAAAAAAACTATTCCATCTTACTCAATGCTTTGGAATAGTATGAAAAGTACTGGAGTTAGTTCATCTTTAAATGATTTGTGAAGCCACCAACTCCTGGAGTTTTGTTTGTTGGAAGACTCTTTTTTTAAAATTTTTATTGGAACATCAGATATACAGAGAGGAGGAGAGACATGTTGGGGGACTTTTAATTCATCATTTATTTATTTATGTTACTTGTTTGTGGACTGTTTAGATTTTCAAGATATGCTTTATTTAATTCTGGTAGGTATAGGTATCCAAGAATTTTTCCATGTCTTTGAGATTTTCCCATTTGATAGCATAGACTTTTTCATACCAGCTCCTATGAGCAGTTTATATTTCAATTATCCCCTGTCGAAATGACTGTGATCTGAAAGACAGCAAGTCAAACGCTGTGAGGATGCAGTGAAAGGGTAACTCTAAGTTAGCACCGCCATTGTAGAAAGCAGCATGGAGATTTCCTTAAAAAACTAAATATAGGACATGGATGGAGACTTAACCCAGCAGTGCTAGCCAACCGAGCTGTTACTCCTTACACAAGCCAGACACATCGGAGGTTCCTTCTGTCCTCACTGTTTTCCCACGCTGAGGCTAACCACTCCTGTCATTGAGAAATACTCTTTTTTTCCTTTTGGTGTCTGCCATGTGAATAGTTTCACCTTTTCTAAATGGAAAATTGTGAAACAGTACTAAATGTTCCATATACCCCACACCCAGATTCTCCTATTGCTAATATGTCATGTTTGTAAGATATATTTGTCACTTAATGAGCCATACCCATTTGCCCCCTCTCCCTTTTAAAGATTAATTTATTTGAAAGGTACAGAGAAAAGAGAGAAAGCTTATGAGAGAGATAGAGAGAGACAGAGAGACAAAGATAGAGATCTTCCACCCACGAGTGGCAGCAACCTGAACACTTGGGTCATCTTGTGTTGCTTTCCAGTTTCATTAGCTGTATCAGAACTGCAACAGCTGAGACTCAGTCACTCATATGGGATGTCAGCATCTCAGATAGTAGCTTACCATGTGGTGCTACAAGCCCACAAAATAACTCTTGTTATGTGTATAATTCTATTTCTTGGGCTGTGAAGACTGAAACCTCCAACCCTGTACTGTCAGCATTTGCTTATAGCCCATAAGAGGTTTTCTAGAATTGTGGTCTATTGTAGTTCTACTGTATGATTTAATTTTACTAGCATGGAATAGTTCTGAGAATCCTTTTTCCTACTTACTTTACAACACTATGCTTGGGGCTCAGCGTGATAGCCTGCCTCGTGGCTAAAATCCTAGCTTTGCATGTGCCAGGATCCCATATGGGGGCTGGTTCTAATCTCAGCAGCACCACTTTCCATCCAGCTCCCTGCCGTGGCCCCGGAAAGCAGTGAAGGACAGCCCAAAGCCTTGGAATCTCACACCTGCGAGGGAGACCCAGAAGAAGCTCCTGACTTCAGATCGGCTTAGCTCCAGCCAGTGTGGCTGTTTGGGAGAGAACCATTGAACAGAAGATCTTTGTCTCTCCTCCTCTATGTATATCTGACTTTCCAATAAAAATAAATAAATAAATCTTTTTTTAATAAATAAATAAATCTTAAAAAAACAAAAGAACATTATGTTTGAGAGTGTGGAGAACATGAATGTGCTGGGCACTTCAGCCTTCGTTAAGGGATCAGTAAATGGTGGCTAGTCCCAGAGAAAGACAGGATGAGGAAAAAAATTCTTGAGATTTGCTGACTTGAAATTAAGTGTTAGATGCACCACTTACTGACCAAGACACTGAGAAAGACATTTAATATTTTCATGGCCTGATGTCCTCCCTGTGAAATGGCAGTGGAAATCACTGCTGTGTGATAAATACATGACAGAATAATCAGTGTAAATACCACCTCTGAATTCTGAAAACACTTCTGTGAAATAACCTGTGCAATATTATACAAGATAAACTTTTCCTACAATAATCCATAATAGTGTACCTATAGGCATTTGAGATGATATTACATTATTTATCTCATATATTATTTTTTTCCTTGGGGAAATGTTGGGTATCTCATTTTTTTTTAATTAGAATCACAGACTGATGGCTTGCGTTTACTGAGTATACTTTAGCTCATTCATTAGAATGAGTACTGCAGAGTGTTGAACAGTAAAAAATCTATTCTGCATGCTGACTTAAACTTCTGGCAATTTGGAGCACAAATGGATGATCTCTTGGTTCTTCTCAGAAAGTACCACTTATAATCCTTATTTATTGAGGTGTTACAAGGATTAGTACTTGTACAACATTTTGAAGATGCCATTTTAAAGCTATTTTAGAAGTATCAAAAAATCATTGTACAAGCTTAATTTCCAATTCCACAGCAAGGGTTACGCATGAACTCTTTATTTTTAAATGAATGTGTGGGATGATCCAGCTTAGTGTCATTGTACTGGGTTAATGTAAATTTCATTCTTGTAATGTGTTTGATGGAAACTTTTTATCCTACAAAATGCACAAACAGAACTTGGACACTAAAACTGCTGTTTGAGTCAGCAAGCTCAGGGCAATGATCTGCAAAATAATCTGAACGAATCTGAGTGAAAAATTATAAGCAGAAATCCCTTCTTGCAACATCTGACTTTTTTAAAAGTGAAGTTATTCCTTTCCACAAGGTTATCTGGTAGTGGGACTTAATAAAATCTCAAACAAATAAACAGATCTAATTCCACTCACTTCCACTTACATATATATTTTGTTATTTTTGAATAAGTAAATATGACCCAACTTAGATGAAAAATAGAATTCAAAAACTGCATGTGTATCAGGAAATTGGTCAGCCTTGTAGATGTCGTAATAGTAATGATTATTTTTTTGCAAAAATTAAGACTGACAAAATACATTACAAAAATTAAAACCCTAGAAAAATTAAACTGCAAAAGAATACTATGGCCAAGCACTACAAGTTTTGTAGGGGGATCTAAACAATACCTCCGAGTGGATGATCCTAAGGATCACACTGGAAATCAGAAACAGCCAAGTTTACATGGAAGTATGTTCAAGTTCATATGGCAATGAAGAAAGTAAACAATCAGGGTCCAACACTGTCCTGACACAGCAGTGTAAGATACCACTTGTGATGCCAAACTTTAATGTGCGCAAACCAATTGAAGGCTCAGCTACTGTGCTTCCATTCAGGCTCCCTGCTCATGTGCTTGGGAAAGCAGCAGGAGGTGGCCAAATTCTTTGGCCCCTGCAACCTACATGGGGGACCTGCATTGAATTTCACGCTCCTGGTTTTGATCTGGCCAAGTCCCAGTCAGTGTAGTTATTTGGGGAGTGAGATGGCAGATGGAAGACCTTTCTCTCAATCAATTCCTATTTCTCTGTAACTCTATCTTTTAATTAATAATTGTTTTTTAAAAAATCCTTAAAATACGAAAATAATGAGAAGGCATCAACTAACCCTTCAAAGATGAACATCTAGTATCTCATTATTCTTGGACTTCATGTTTTTCCAGCTTATTTTGCATGTAAAGTGTTTATGGAATCTATAACAGGCTATGTGCTGCATCATCATAAAAGCGTTTTGAGTGTCTCTGATCTAGAGATGCATATTGTCCATGGTGATGATGTACAGCTTACTCTCCCTGCCTGCAATCCAGACACCTACTTTTGGAACTACCGTGGAAAACTGTGAGAGGCCAATCAACCTCTGATCTGGCTAGGGATCTGTAATGAACAGATACACTCCCATGCAACATATCACAGAAAGTAAAACAAGAGGATTTTAATGCATTTTTTGCTGTGAATAAACAAGTTTACTTAAAAGTTGAGAAAGCGCGCGCGCACACACACACACATACAGTTGGGAAGTGGAGTGGGCCACAGGGAGAAAATGGGCAGGAGAGGGAAGTAGAGAGAGTGCTTCACTGCCTCATCCAGTATTACTCTCCAGGGAAAGAAGATAACCTGCCCAAGTTTTTCCATCACAAAAATATCATCATCACCAAAAGTCCACAGTTTACATCAAAGTTCAGTGTTGCTGTTACTTTTTCTATAGAGTTTAAATATAATGACAGGCATGCATTGGTCATTGTGGTTTCACTGCCATAAAAACTTCTGCAATTACCCATTGATCCTTCTTATAGCCAACAACAACCAGCAATTTTTAGAAGCTTTTCACTATGTTCATAGCTTTGCATTCCTAGACATGTTCCATAGCTGAAATCACACGGTAGCTACCCTTTGTAGTTTAGCTTTTCCTCCTAGTGAATCATACATATCTACGATTATTTCACATATTTTCAAATGCAGTAGCTCATTTCATTATTGATATTTGCTCACTTACTTATTATCTGAAAGGCAGAGATACACACAGTCCACAATGTGTGTATGGGGGCTCAGGGATTTGAGCCATCCCTGGTGCTTTCCCAGTCCATAAGCAGGGAGCTGAACTGGAGTTATAAGTGTTCCTACCATACCTTTGCATACTAGTATGTGTCTTTCCAAGTTCTTATCTTCTAATTTGGGGTTATCTTCCCATTAATTTGTAGTATCTTTAGCAAGTAAGCATTTTTTAACTTCAGTAGAATCTAATTAAATAGTTTTGCACAGATCTTGCCTTTGTTATTGAATACAATACAGCATTGTCCAACAGGAGGTGCTTTACATTCTTTTCTGTTATCCACCAGGAACTTCACAACTGCGGATTTAATGTTGGCCTATGATTTGCTTTGAATTAGCTTTCGTGAAAGATGTGTGGCGTGTGCTGCACTTTGCTGCCCGTGGATGCCCAGCAACACTAGTTGCACTCTTAGTTCCCTATTGCATTTTCTTTGTTTCTTTGTCAATATCAGCTAGCTAAATTTTTTGTGGCACTTTTATGGGTTATTTGTTCAATTTAGCTTTTTGTCTATTCTTTTCACTGTCACAGTCTTGAGTGCTCTGGCTTGATCATAAATCTTGATTTGGGGTAATGTCTGACCTATATTCTTCAACAATTACTAATCTGAGTCTTGCCTTTCCACATAAACTTTAGAATCAGCTTGCTGAAAACAAAGACATGGTTGGGTTTGTATTGAATTTATCAAGTTAGGAAGAACTGATGTCTCAAAAATATTGAAATTTTCTTATTCTTTCAACAAGTGGACAATGATTTGTAGTATACAAATTTTGAAATTAGCTTCTGTATATTTATAAATACACCATTGAACATATAAGCATACAATTTAATAATTTGGTAAATAGGTTACTAGTGTTGCTGCCAGAAAGTGCCACAGAGATGACTTAGCCATAATTTTTTGTGTGTGCTTAAATTCTTGAGATTAGAAATCTGAAATAAACGTGCTGTCAGAATTGATTGTTTCTGAAAGCCACGAGAAAATCTATTTTATCTACTGCCTTTCCTGCAAACTTGTGTCACTGCTTGACTTTGGGAAGTAGTGGCCAATCTGTGTCTTCATCTCCACATGATGTTCTACTTGTCTGGTATATATCTATGTTCAAATCTCTCCTTTTTATATGGACAGCAAACACGCTGCATTAGATACCATGATTTCATCTTAACCAATTATATCTGAAAAAACTCAACTGGTTAAATAAGCTTTATTTGAATAAATTAGAGGTTAAGCTTTCAATATGAAAATTTGGAGATGACACATAATTTAACTTGAAAATAATGTTAAACTCTGAATGAAAATTGATGATGCAATAACTGCTGCCTTAAAAGGACAGTTTTTATGCTATATTTAATTCTAATCTCAGTAGGTCGAGTTCATAGCATTTTAGCTTCTTAACTGAAAGATAAGTCTAAAAATCACAGTATATAATTTATGTATACATACAATTGACATATATATGTGTATATATCCAATATACTTTTTACTAATACCATGTTATGGGGAAATAAAAATTCAGTGTCTAAACTGCACCTATTATTTCTGCGTTAGGTTGTTTCTAAAGAAAGTCATTTGAAGTCAAAGCTAAAGAGATTTTAAAAGCTATGCAGGAATATAAACCTATTGTATAGGGTATAAGATGGATTTGTTTTGAGTAAAAGGCTTGTTTAAGATTCTATAAGAAGCTGTTTCCAATCAGCACTAGAACAGACATTTGACATTCAGATAAGCACATGCTCACAGTCTTAAATGGATGTAACACAATTTCAGTCTTCTTGAGCTGGCTTTTCTGGGTATAGGTGCTGAATAGTAGCTCTTGTTACCAACTCCATGCACAATAGCCTCAAAATTGTGGCTTGAAACTGGCCATGATGGAAAAAATTATATCATGGAAGTAGGAAACCAATGGGAATCAGGGATCTAGGCTCCTCAGAGATTGTAGTAAAACAATGCAGTATTGTACAAAGAGGAGGTCCCAGGAGATTGCCAGGAACAAGGATTATTACTATGAAAAAATACCTAAATCAAAAATGAAATGAGATAAAAATAGAAAATGTAAGAATGAGTTAACAAATTAAAAATATATATATACATATACATGAGCATTAAAAATTAGGTGAATGGGGCCTGGTATGGTACCCTAGCAGCTAAAGTCTTCGCCTTAAAAGCACCCCAGCATCCCATATGGGTGCTGGTTCTAATCCTGACAGCCCTGTTTCCCATCAAGCTCCCTGCTTGTGGCCTGGGAAAGTAGTCGAGGATGGCTCAAAGCCTTGGGATCCTGCACCCACGCGAGAGACCTGGAAGAGGCTCCTGACTCCTGGCTTTGGATCAGCGCAGCACCAGCCACTGTGGCCACTTGGGGAGTGAATCATCCAATGAAGATCTTCCTCTCTGTATATCTGACTTTCCAATAAATAAGTAAATCTTTTAAAAAATTAGGTAAATGGACAACGCATAGTGGAAACCAAGATTATCACTATGGAATAATGAGTGGATTTAGATCAACATTGGAGGAAGGCTTTTGTAATCCATAATGTGAGATTAGAAATTAACACATATTTAACTTAATGTAGTTATAGGTGAAGAGGAAGCACACATGTAGAAATATTTAGAAATATTTTGTCTTTGTATGCCACATTGATCAAAACTTTCATGAGAAATCTGCAACCCTAGGAATTTCCCTACAGTCTTTTAAAACTATTTTCAAGTATGATCGAGTTAATCATACCATTCAAATTCATATGACCTAAAGGAACAAATGGTGCTACTTACAATCTGACTCTTGTTTTCTCATAGATTTATGGTCAATCCCCGGGATCCCATTTGGATGCCAGTTCTAATCCAGGCAGCCCCACTTCTTCCTATCCAGCTCCCTGCTTGTGGCCTGGGAAAGCAGTCCAGGACGGCCTTGGGACCCTGCACCCGTGGGGTAGACCCGGAAGAGTCTCCTGGCTTGGGATCGGCTTAGCTGCAACCATTGCAGCTGCTTGGGGAATGAACCATTGGACGGAAGACCTTCCTCTCTATCTCGTCTCCTCTCTGCATATCTGACTTTGCAATAAAAATCAATAAATCTTTAAAAAAATAAATAAAAATAAAATTGAATTGGAGTTCAGGGATCATTCTTGAAATATCTAAGTGCATAAACAAGTTCAATAGCTAATAGAGTATACTCGTAGTCACAGATAGATGTTTAAGAACACAGCCCTGTAACTGGAGTCTGCACTGAGCACCTGTCAGCCCACAGTTCACAGTTCAGCAAGGGGAATTGCAAGATTAGTGTTCTTTTTGTCATGGTTGTCAGAAGCAAGGAACCCACCCTGCTCATATTGTAAGGGATGGGATTACTCAAAAGCAAGAACTCTGGGATATGAGAGTGGGGTGGCAGCTTATCTCCAATAAAATCTTGCAAAACAGGTATTAGGCCGGTTTACATTTCATTTCATTTATCTTAGTTAACTTGTATTACAAGAAACCAGTTGGGGAATGAGAACACTCAACTTACTGTGTTGATTATCCAAAGCCACTTGACTAGTAAAACGGAGACAAAATTTTGATTGCAGTTTGCAAATTTCAATTACCTTTGTACGGTCTTTACTGATTCAACTGCAATAGTTTGAGAATATGAACTATGGCACACTCCAGAGAATTTGTATTGCCTGTTATGCTCACATGAATACTAAGAAGTAATAATACAGCCTGAACTTACAGAATGCTACAAGTGGAACCTGAGTGCCACTGCTCTGACCTGGGTGACCTTAACCTGCTCAGCATGACTAAACCTTAGACAAGTTCCTTCATGACTCAAGACCTGGGCTCTCAAGGCCTCTGCTTTCTGAAAACACGGTAGTTCCTTTAAGAAAACGGGTCTCAAAAATGCTTTTCTAATCTTTGAAATACAAATCTTTTCTAAAACCTTTGCTAATTTTGCAACCCAGATTTGATTTCCTCCAATATGTGGGAGCTTTGGAATGTTATCTTCAAAGATGGAGACACCCCTATCTCCCAGCTGCTGGGGACAGCATCCTAATGTCAGCAGAAATCGCCAAGTTCTAAACCTATCTAATGTCTCCAAGATAGAGCAAGTTTACTTTTACTTAGAATAAGCCAATTAGCAAATGCAAATAGATGAGCCCCCACTCAATTCAGCTTTTCAGATTAATTTCTGGCTTGGTATCCCATGACAGTAGTCCTGAGTAAAGTCTGTTTAAGTTTGCCTTATGAAAAGTTTGTTTTCAGACTCAAATATTCTTTCCTAGCTATAGACTCATAAATGCTTTAGCAAGTTCACCCAAAGTAAGGTGCAGGCATCAAAGCATATTTGTGGTCATTTAGGAGGGTTCTGCCAATGTTATTCATCATGAAATGAGCTTTGAAGTTGTTTCGGTTTTGATCTGATAACATTTAGATGTAAATTCACTTCTGTTACCAGTTTTGCATGTAATTTTCCCAATACTTTAATCAAAGTAATCTAGGCTTATGGTGGCAGAGTTTTTCCCTTGGCTTTCTCCAAGCAATTTAGCCAGCCAACTTTGTTCTTGGGAGAAGTCATTGCTTTGTTTCTGTTTTACAATATAGGCAAGGGAATTCCCAAAAGAAAAAAAAAACTCATTTTTATATTGTACTGTCTTTGTGTACTCATTTATATCCAGAAAATAAAATGTTATCAACAGGGGCGGTGGCAAAGGAAACTAATCCTTATCTGCAAATGTTGTCATTCCTTATAGCTTGCTAGTTTATGTCCTGGTTGCTCCATTCTGATCCAGCTCCTTGCTTGTGGCTTGGGAAAGCAGTGGAGGATGGCCCAAAGCGTTGGGACCCTGAGCCCGCGTGGGAGACCCTGAAGAAGAGCCTGACTCCTGGCTTTGGGTTGGCTCAGTTTCGTTGTTGAGACCACTTATGGGAGTGAATCAGTGGATGGAAGACTTCTCAGTCATTCCGTCTCTCTCTCTGTAAAAATCTGTCTTTCCAATAAAAATAATAAATTAATCTTTTTTTTAAATGACATCAACAAAATAATGACCAATGGACATAATGTCTTATATGAAAACCGCATTCAATTAGTGTCTGCTTTGTAGCCTTGGGCAAAGTTCAATGATATGCTCACACACCAAATATGCAAAATGAGGTGGGTCTCAGGACGGGGCGTCTCATGCCTGGATCCCGGACGGCCGCCATGGGCACATGGTGAGCCGTTCTCCCCGGGCCTGCTGGGTTTCGGGGGCCGCTTCCTTCGGGGTGAGGGGGGGAGGCCTCCGGACTGGGGCAGGTCCGGTCCCATCCGCCGCCTTCATGGGGCGGTGAATGGATTTGGGAGGGGCGCGACTTGGGCCTTGTTTATTTAACCTCCATCAGGCCCCTGGCAGCTGTGGTCTCAGGACGGGGCTCTGCATGCCTGGATCCCGGACGGCGCCAGGCACATGTGAGCCGTTCTCCCAGCGGCCAGTGCGCCATTGGTGCCAAGCTCTGGCCTGCTGGCCGCCCGGCCCGGGAGCTCTGGGGATTTGGTTCTTTGAGTTGCTGCTTAATTAGCTCAGGTTAACCCAATGTGCTTCTTGGACCTAAACAGGCATTAAACTCTTCCTTAGCAAAACTGTAATCACTAATAATGCTGAGCACCAAATACCAGTCAAGCAGACGCTATGGCTTGGGGCTTGCCCTGCACAAGTAGCTCCAACAGCTGCCAAGTGTCAACTCTGGTAATGGAACAGAGTAGATTAGGCCCGACTGAGCAAACCTTAGCCCACAAGTAAAACTAGAAACCAGAGGAGCAAGGTCATGACCGAGCTAGGCTCTTGTACCTGCTGTCTGTGGAGCCTGGGACTAAGCCACATGTCTAAGGCAGAGTCGGGACAGGGAGGGCTGTGCCAGCTGAGTCCAGAGCTCCATATGGCGGCATGTGATCTATGGCGGGAACAGACCGCCGTTTGGAAGCAAAGGACAACCCTAGCAGGCTGAGGTCCCACCAAGAGGGCGCGTGCCTGAAGGCTGCCGTTTCTGATTCGGAAACTATTTGTATCTCCTTGGCACAAGTGTGGACTGGGATTGAATGCCCGAACTGGGCCGGACCCCGACGCCCCCTGTGTTTCTGGAGACCAGGGCAGATGTGGGATGGACTAGGCAGGTCTCAAACCCCTACTGAGCCATGTGTGAGCCAACGTGTCTGGGCAAAAACCATGTCTGGGCATGGAACATCCAACACAAGAACCAATTGGTTGAAGGCCAGTCAGGAAAAGCCACAGTTTCCTGCTATGACCAGGAGGTGGACTGAGCGGGTTGCTCATGACCCACTGGTAACGGAAACCTGCATTGGGATAGGTTCTGATGGAGGAGCCTGGGCAACTTCTTCCTCTGGCAGGCACAGACCCACAGGTAAACGCAAGAACATGATAGGAAACAGCCCAAAAAAGCCATGGAAAACTACCCACTGGCATACATTTGGCAGACTGGGGCAAGACCAGCTGAATCTGTCCACGTCATCCACTGGCAAATCCAGCAACCGATGTGGTCGAACCCAGGTTCTCGCAACAAAGACCTATAGTGCAAATTAGGAATCCGAGGTAGGTTGCCTGTACCGAAGGGACCCGCAGCGCCCAACCAGCCTGAGAACAAAAAGGAAGTGGGCAAGCTGGCGGGGAATAAGAGGTTTCCTTTTCTGACAGCCTACTTCCACAGAGAGCATGGCTGGGATGGGGGCAGACCAGACTAGGCAGAGCTACCACACCTTGACCTCATGTGGACTAGATCAGGAAATCCAGGCTGGGCCGATATTTCCTAACTGTGCAAAACAAAATAAAGTGGGCGAGTTTGTTTGGGCACATCACCTGGAATCTGGAGGGGAGAGGCTGGGAGGGAAATAGTGGGCTCATCCCTCTTTGGGTTACCACTTCCATGGAGGACATAAAACTAAGAACAAGCGGCTGGTGGAATGGGATTGTGGGACAGACGGATTACTGCTACTCCTTACTGCAATCCAGGTAGGGGGGGGCCTGGTTGGGTTATAGTGGGTCGCTCCAACCTAGGCTGCAGCTCCCGCTGGTTTATTTGATGGGCCAAGTATGTGCTGGCAGAAGCAGCTGTCTGCAACACCCATTGGTTCCAGTGGAAGTCGGGAGTGAAAAACTGAACCAACCCACAATTGCAGTCCACCACTGATTGGAAGCATGACGTGCCAGCCTGGACTTGTTAGCACTACAAAAGTTTCTTTGGAGATCTTCCTAATCTAAATGCTGGACTCAAACCCAAAACGAAGAAAAAAGAGTAGAACAGAACAGGCAACCAAGACCATCTCAGCTATGAGGACTATTCAACTCAGTGATTTTTCAAAATCTCATAGTGGCCTTTGGTTGGCAAGATTTGACAGTATTCATAACTGTGCAATATCAAGACCACTTGAGCAAGAACCTCAGAGCATGCCCTATATCCGGACCTGGGGAGGTGGGAAATAGGTGGTCTTTTCCTTAAATACCCCCCTTTGATATGAAGCTAACAATATGGAAAACATACTAGTATTATCCACTTTCCTGTAGCCCTTGAACCTTCTTACCCTAATTAACTATGTAAAGAATGTCAAAATAAAATATATTAATAAGAAAAAAAATATGCAAAATGAGATTTAGTCAACTTTTATACAAAACCACATTTCAAACTGTCAATATTATTTTTGCTTAAATTACTTATTCACCAGCAATATAACACTAGAAGATGAAGCTTTGTTCTTTTGCATTCTTGCTCCTACTGAAATGCAAACTTAAAAGCAGGTTTTAACCTGTGCTTCGGGATGTCCTTATAGCAAAAGCTTTGTTTTACTTGGCATGTTCTGAAAATAACAAGTCTTATCTTAATGAGAAAATTTGTTCCAGAACCATAGAAAATTTCTCATTTAGATTTGAGAATGCTTTTAATTAGGATTCACATTAAATCCCCAAATACAGGACTTTGCAGGGCTTCGGATAGCCAAACCATATACTCACAGTGAATTGTGAATTTTAGGTCGAGGTAGATGTATAAGGTAGTGTGTTTGTTGTACCATCTACAATCACAAAAAAAAAGTACCATCCTTTTTATAAGGCACTTCACAAGGACCTTTATTCTTTTTAAAAAATATTTTGACTTATATTTATTTTAACAGAAGAGAGAGAAAAATCTTCCATCTTGTTTTTTTTTTTTCCCTTACTCCTGTAACAGTCACGGACGGGCCAGGTGCTAAAGCCAGAAACTTCTAATAACTCAGTGTAGGCTCCCATGTGGGTGAGAGGTACACAAGTCCTGGAGTCACTGCCTGATGTCTTCTAAGGTGCTGGAATCAAAACCCGAGTGGTGACTCCAAGCCAATCACTCTGAAATGAGATGCAGCTGGCACAAGCACTATCTTCACCGCGTGCCAAACATCTGACTTTTAAGTTCATTTCTAATTAAAATATAATTATTCTTAGTTTTGGGGCACAGTGTTTTATTTTAATACAGTTATCCTTTCCATTTCCTGTTATGAATTGGAAGGAGATTTTAAAACTTTTTATATTAATATAAAATAGTTGCTGTTGACCCAGTGAAAATGCTCAGTTGGCCAATCCTCCACCTGCAAGGGCTGGCATCTCATGGGTTTGTTGGTTCAGACCATATCTAGGAACTTGTACCCATGTGGAAGACCTGAAAGAAGCTCCTAGCTCCTGCCTCATCTTAATTCTGGTCACTCAAGAAGTGTTGATTGTGTGACTATGAATACCACAATTGTTCCTCTGCTTGCAAAATTATAAGCAAGAAAACATATCTGTGTTGTGGGCAATAACCCTTGAGGCCCCTGCCTCAACCTGGTGGACTGGTTTACCACTTACCAGCCCATGACCTGAAACATAGCTTCCAGCCCTACAGGTGGAGTGTGACCTCTGACATTAGAAGGTCAAGGGGAAGAGATGTGCCTTATAGCCAATTACCATGTCTGCTGGAAGACGCTCTCCTGCCCTCCCCTTTCTTGGTCTTTAATACTTGTAACGTGTACATAATAAAGCAAACATTTCTCATCATCTTGTCTCAGGTGGTTCTTTGGCTGGAGGACACTATCGCCTCACCCTTGGTGACCTCAAGGCCTGCAGGTTTAAATCCAGAGACTCTAACATACTGTGCCATTGCGGCAACCAATGTTAGGCCTTTGGTGTTTATAATAACTTGTATAAAGCAAATCATCTCACCATTACTTAACTCAGGTAATTTAAACAGATTCCACAAATCAATGTAAAATTTATTAGAATAACCAGCAAGGCTATGCATGAGCCGTGTATGCCAATGTATCAACCCACAGCTCAATCCTACTCAGCTCTCTAGCAAGAACAAGATAATGCAAAATGACTACTCCGAAGAACATAACTTGCAGAGAACTTGTTTTGGAAATTTTAAGTATTTTTGCAATTGTTCTGTTTCTGCCTATTAACTTGTGGTCTGATTGTATCAGAGAATGCTTTTTTGGCAGAACTGCAAAAAGGTCATATGCAAACCAATTATATTTCCAAACTAATATAAAGTTAAATTCTAACATGAACACTGTGGATTTCATAAGATTAAATCATACTTTTTCCTTCTGTTATTTTTACGCAAAAATTCACTTTAATGACACAATTGTTTTCACATAGAAGTGAATAGTTTCATTTTGTTAATTTTTATATATTTTATACACCATATTGATGTATTTTGTTGATATCAATAGGCCACTGCTGTAACTGTGTATCATGAGTGTGCATTCATGTAAACAGTACCTAAATTACCAATATTACAGACTTCCAGTCATCTGGTTTTCAATATTATATATAGATACCTATAATAGATATTTGAATGTCATGTGAATGGAATAGTAGGAAAGAGATCTTCCACCTGTTGTTTCACTCCCCAAACAGCTGCAATGTCCATGCTGGGTCAATCTGCTGCCAATAGCTTGCCTGGAGCTCCATCCAGGGCCTACTACATGGGTTGCAAGGACATAAGGAATTAGTCCATCTACTAATTTCCTAAGTGCAGTAGCAGGCAGTTGGATCAGAATTGGAGTAGCTGAGATTTGAACTTCCTTATGGATAGCAGATGCTGGTGTTGCTAACAGCAGTTTAATACTCTATGTCATAATGCTGTCCCTTGTTTTTTTGTTGTTGTTGTTGTTGTTGTTTTGTTTTTTCATTCTTATTAGTGCACAGTATCACTGTGTGAATGTAAGACTGTTTATCCTTGATGGTTTCGTGGGCATGCCATGTTTTAGTTTTACGAAATGATACATACCACTATTATAACATTATTTTACCAACATTTCCGTGAACACAACTATGGAATCCTGTTGAATACACACTTAGGTTTAGAACTGCATTTTCAGAAAATGCACCAGCTTTTCATCTCTAGCACAGTATTACTACTTCAGTATACTTTAGTATAGTACTACTAGTTTTTAGTGCTAGTTGAACCATTAAAGTACAAATGTACTTCTTATTGGAAGACTGTGAGAATGCCAGGTACTTCACATGTTCGTGGTATTGTCTTTTACACATGAATAAATCTTTTAAGAAAACAGTGATGTTGAGTTACAGTTATAATTGGCACCTTTTCCTTAGCTGATTGGTTCCAGCTCCTCCACTTCTGATCTAGCTCCCTATTTTTGAACTGGGAAAGCAGTCTGTTTCCTGGGACCTCTGCACCCATGTGGGAGACCCAGAAAAGCTGCTGGCTCTTGTTTCCCGATCAGTTCAGCTCCGGGCATTGCAGTCATTTTGGAAGTGAATCAGTGGATGGGAGATCTTTCTGTCTCTCCTTCTCTCTGTAAACCTGCCTTTCTAGCAAGAACAAATAAATCATTTAAAAATATTACTTTATTTGATGAACTAAAATATAAGAGGTTATTGGATTAGTGTTAGTGACTAATAATCTACTCCTTTCTTAAAAGAGATTGGAAACCACTGGTAGCTGATCTTTGTTTAAAAACTGTACTCCTTGGTATGCACTTATGCAAATGAAAAATCACAAGAAAAATAAAACTAGACTATATTGAAAATTAATTTAGAGCCTTCATTTCTATTTTTAAAAGTATTTATTTTACCACAATTAGCTTATGAAATGGTTTTTTAGGCATCAGGGAGAAAGCAGTCTATAAATTCTTGATCATGCCACAAGCAAAACACTTAATTTAATTATCAAAATGACTCATACTTTTATATAGAAATAATAAAAAAAAAGCAAAAACAAAAAACTCATTCTCCTCAAAACAAGTTCCTAAAAGCATCTCAGGAAACAACAACAGCAAAAAGCCAGAATCCTGAATTAAATGAGCCAGTGCTTTTTACAGTGTGAAATTCCCTTTATTTTTACCGTGTTTAGTTTCTCATAGTACCAAGTAATTTGTTTCTCAGGAGACAGAGTAAAGGTAAGCTTAGGGAGGCACTGGCTTGAGGACTGCATTGATTTCCTCTGAGCAAACTGCTTGTGATGCTTTGGGATGATGAATTATGTTCCGTTCCGAGGAGAAGGTCTCCTTCCCTGTGCTTTTGCTGAATGCAGTTGATAAGCCTCCAGTGTTCAAGAGTTCAGTACTGATTATCGAATGCCTTTCAACCAAATAAAACCTGTCTCTGGCTCAAAACTCAAACTGTGTATGAGAACAGACAACACATTCGGAGTGAAGAAAATACACAAAGGCGGGAATTGAAGCTGTTCTTTTCGCTGACACAAAAAGAACAAGGCTGGTCTCAGGTTTTCTGAGTCATTAAAGTAACAAGCAAAAAGTGGCAACCAGCTGTTTGGAAATTCATACTCATAAGGGGGAAAAAAAGACCACCAAAATGATAAAAGAAATTAAAAAAAATCCATTTGTCTTTTTGCAGATTTTGTTCATGTCTAGCCTATTATAGCATGATTACAGTTGATATTAATTTAGCTCTGCTATTATTACAGACTCTGTTTGCATAATACACTGTTTTCCTTCAGGAACAGACCCAATGCAAACTTCTCTATTTGTGTCTCACAGCAGTTTTCCTTGCCTTCATTTACAACCGGTATTTTTTTGGCTACTACTGCTAAAAAAAATCAGAGATTTCGCTGTGTTTACAATAGAAGAAGTTGGTCTGCCACAGGCTCATGAATGTGAGCAGATACTTAGCCTGGAGACAGAGATCAAAGAGCTTATTCCACACAGTGCAATGGACAGCGGAAGCACCAAATTTTCCTTGTTTTCAGATATTCCAAAGGTTTGAAATGTAAACAGTACATGGATTGCAGGGCAAGGATTGTACATGTGATACAGTTAAGGGGTTCCAACCTCATGAATAAAAAGCATAAATCCTTTAAGATATCTGAGCTAGCAGCCATTTCTACATTCTCACGATCTTTAATATCTTGGTTGTTAAATAAATCTGTTCACTTTCCCAAAGACATTGTCTTCCAATGTCCTGTGATACATTGCAATTTGGAATGATAGTCCAGAAAAAATATGAATGCCTGTGCTCATAGAAGCACCTAGCAAAACAGCCAGTGTCTCCACCTTTAAATTTTTTTGTTGCCCTCACATTTTTCTCGATTCAACTGATTCTTAATGAATTAAACAAAACATTTTATTCTCATGGATTTTTTTAAAACTTTTCTGATTAGATTGCTGCCAACCCCATCTTGCTCAGTAGCACTTTTCAACCACACTCTGATTTTAAAGCAGTTTGTGTTTTAAAGAATACTGAACACGACATAAGATTTCAAAGTGATCTTACAGTTCTCCATGCATATTTATAAAGAAATTATGGGACTGGAATTTTTTTGAAAAACTCTACCTTGGGAAAAAAAATCTGTTATAATCCTCATTATCTTCATTGATATCATTGATTATGCAATTAATATGCCACTGCTTTGAGGGTGAAAGAATGCTTTTTTGTACACAAAGAGAGTCATCTTTAAATAAGCTTATGGAATTCTAAAAAAAAAATGCTCCTTCCTCAAAGTTACTTATGCATATAAAAAGTAAAAGCTTTCAGAAGTCTTACATTAAAGGCAATAGTAGTTAAGCACCTACTGGCATCGACCATATTTCGTATCACAGTACCTGCGTGCGAGTCTTGGATCCTCTCCGGCTTTCTGTTTCCTGCTGATGTGCAGCTTTGGAGGGTTAAGCCATGGCTCCGGTTCTTGGGATTCTGCTACACATCTGGGAGATGGGAATTAAGATCCAGGCTCCTGGCTTCAGTCTGGCCCAAGCTAGGCTGTTGCTGGCAGCTGGCAGTGAATCAGCAAATGAAAGATTCCTGCCATTCAAATAAAACAAAAAAATACAAACTTAATAGGAAGTCTAATAAGTAAATAAAGCCACTTAACTGCATGTCAATATTTTAAAATCATTTTATCAATGAGATTAGTATTAGCTTCTGAGTGCTTCCAACACAAAGTACTACACACTGAGTAGTTTAACCAGTAATTTTTCTTTTGCAGTTCTACAGGTGAAGCTTTGAGATCAGGCTGTCGGTAGCTTGCTTCTTTGGAAGGCTGCATTTTTGCCTTGCAGGTAGCAATCTTTGGCCTCTTGCTCCCCCGTCCTTCCTCTGTGCCTGCGTTAAATCTCATCTTCTTATAAGGAAACCAGTTATATTGCATTAGAATCCAACCAAATGACCCTCATTTAAACTTAATTAGCCATTTCAAGCCCTATTTCCAAATACAGGCACAGTCACAGACACGGGAAGTTAGGGCTTCAATACGATGAATTGGGAAGGGACATATTTCATCAAATGCTCAGGCCATAACAGAATGTACTTATGGTGTCTGCTAACATCTTCCCAAAACATAGTATTTGAAACATTTCTAAGTTCTTGTGTCCTCTAAGAGCACATCTCTGATAATTCTCTCAAACAGAAGTATCACAAAATCATTCAATACAAAGACAGAATGTTAAATAGCTTTAATTCATTAAAATCTACATTCAGTCATCCAAGGAATATCATGATATCTCATGGTGATTTTAATTTGCATTTCTTCAATGACTAAAAGTGTTAAGCAATGCTTATGTACTAATTTTACTTGTTTTCCATCTATTTTTTTTATATTTTTTTAATTGGAAAGTCATATATACAGAGAGGAGGAGAGACAGGGAGGAAGATCTTCCATCTGCTGGTTCACTCCCCAAGTGGCCACAACAGCTGGAACTACACCAATCCGAAGCCAGGAGCCTCTTCCGGGTCTCCCACACAGATGCAGGATCCCAAGGTTTTGGGCCATCCTCGACTGCTCTCCTGGGTCACAAGCAGGGAGCTGGATGGGAAGCAAGGCTGCTGGGATTAGAACTTGCACCCATATGGGATCCCAGAGCATGCAAGGTGAAGACTTTGGCTGCTAGGCTACCGCGCTGGGCCCTATATCTTTTCTCTTATGAGGTATCTGCTCATCTTATATTATAAATTAGGCTGTTTCTTTCTTGAGTTTTGAGAGTTTTTTTATAACATATTCTGATTATTAAACTTGTATCAGATATATAATTCATAAATATCATTCAATCAATGATGTTCTTTTCATTCTCTTAACAGCATGCTCCTCCCTCCACCCCCAGAAAATATTGTATTAATTTTGAAAGGCAGACTGATGGAGAAAAAGAGGTTTTCCACCTGTTGAATCACTGCCGATTGGCCTCAAGGGTCAGGACTGTGTCACATTGAAAACAGGAGCTTGGCATTCTATCACCTGAACCTCAGCTGGGTCCCCAATGTGGACGGCATGGCCCCAACCACCTGGGTCACCTTTCCCTGCTTTCCAAGGTATATTTTCAGGGAGCTGAATCAGAGGTGAAGGCTCCAAGGCTCCAATCAGTGGTCTCACGCCCGATAAAAGCACTGCAAGTGGGAGCTTCACTTGCTGCACCATGATTACGGTGCCTTAACATGTTTTCTGAAGAGCAGCATATTTTAAACGTTGATGGAGTTCAACTTGTCATGTGTCCTTTGATGGATTGTGCTTTTGATATTGTCATCTAGGAAATCTTTAGCTACTCCAACTTCAGAGTTTTTCAGATGTCTTCTTAACAATGTTTTATACATTTTATGTATTACAGTATGACCTATTCTGAGTCCCCTCCTTTTGTATTTAGTATAAAATGCTGATTCTCTTTTGTGTGTTTTTGTGGATGAATGCATTTCAACACTATTATTTAGGAGAACTCTTTTCCATTGAACTTTTCCTTGAATGCTGTTATAAGTTGTTTTCTCACTTCGATTCTGTGAGATCTTTGATTTTCTTACTCTAATTTAGAAATAAATGTGCTGAATCCAGTTCTGTGGCAAAACAGTTAAGCTGCTGTCTGTGGTGCTGGCATCCCAGCTTGAGTTCCAGCTGCTTCAAATCCAACCCTTCTCCCTGTTACTAATGCACACAGGGAAGGCACTGGGCCCGACACCCGGGTGGGACACCTGAAAAAAGCCCCTAGTTCTTGACTCCAGGCTGGCCAGGTTCTGGACACTGTGACCATCTGGGAGTCAACCAGTAGATGGAAGATCTCTGTATAAATGTATACTTGCACACACACATATACACACATGTTTATACACACACATACACAATGCACATGTCAATACATGTATCACACATATACAAGTCTTTATACATATAAATATACACACACGCACAACTGCACTGATGCATCTATACACATATCTTTCATATATGCATGCCCGTATATGTGCAGACATGTATGTCTATACATTTACATATATCTTTAGTTGTGCTGTTGAATTCATAGACACATACCTGAAAAAAATGAACTGAAACACAAAACACATGCATGAACAAAATCCAGACCTTCTCAGTTGTAACATTAACAAATTGTCTGTCTTAACATAAACCCTTTAGAGAGATCGTTGTGCAGTTTCTGCTTCTGCAAAAATTCCCAGATGTCTTTAGTAGGCAATAATATAAATAAAATTAGTCATTTAAAGCAGTTCACATGCAGAGGGCAGTTTGAGCAGGAGAAGTAGAGTTGGGGGGACGTATATGGAGTCTTAATTCTGCTTCCAACAGAGAGGAAGTAAATCCAAAGAACTCTCACTCAAAATGGTCACCACTAGAAAGACCATCAAAAAAAAAAAAGAAAAGAAAAAGGTGCATCATGATGATATTAGAGAGATAATGAAGAAAACAAGAAATGACCAGATGCAATTCTGCTGAAGAGGGGAATTTCTTTAAGTGAGACAGCAAATTATCCTATTAGTCCACTTGCTGCTAAATGATGCCTGACAGGAAGGTGAATATTTTGATGAAGGGCCCAATCAGAAGACTGTGTGAAGAAGTAGATAAACCTAATCAAGCTTTGGTGATTTTACAGAGATGGAATAGCACAAATTAGATACTCAAGTGAGTTACAGTTGCAGGAGAAAAGAGGCATATGGAAATGAGTTCAATAATTCATCAACTTCTACTATAAAGATATTTGAGAAATATTTTGAGACTATTTGGGAAAGTTGTAGCCCTCTACAGTAAACATCAGAGAAATAATAGAGATAAATTAAAATAGATTTTAAAAAGTGGAAATATTTTTGATGCTTCCTGATACAAATATGGAAACCACTCAGTTTTATCTATAAATGCATCTGAACTCCAATCAAAATTCCATTAGTTTTATCGTATTTTTAATCTTACTTTAAAATGAATACATTTTGTCCAGAATCTCATAGGAGAATAATGGTAGATGAATAATTAATATCAGATAGACACCAAAATGTACGTTAAAACTTAGTCTAATTAAGACAGTTTCCTATGATGGACAAATTGACCATAGAAAAGAATATAGCCCCAAAATGGATCCATGCATGGGAAGACATTTGAATTGTGGCAAAGATGATATTTCATAAGAATGAGAAAAAATTTATATAAATTGTGTATAAAGGAAAGTATGATCATAAACTTATTTTACATAATAGAGAAAATTGAATTTTTAAAATATAAATTAAGGTAAAACATACAACTAAGACTTATATGTTGAAAAAAATAGGTGATTACAGTTAAACCTTAGGGTAGACAGACTTTTGAAGCAAAATGCTTATAATATGTTACATATACATGATAATTATTATATAACAGATATAATATATATGCATATATGCATACATCTAACATGCTATATCTTATATATGACATTATGTTATGTGTAAAATATATAGTATAATATATGTATATATGTGATGTTATATGGTATATAACATATAATATATATATACTAACTATAAATGAAAAGGGAAAAAAGGAAACAATAGATCTGATCCTAATCAATCAGAAGCCCAGCTTAATTCAAAGACACACTCAATATATTTTAACTATTGTAAAATTATATTGAACCACATTTTGAAATGTTGATATATTTTTACAGTAAATGTCAGCACAGGTTTAGCCAGCCAACAAACCACAGTGTTCTGGGTGACTTGAACAACCGTCCCAGAGGCTGGAAGTCCTGGATGATTGTGTTTGTGCACGCTTTGGTTCTGGCTGGCAGGAGCTGCCTCCCAACTACAGCATGGCAGCGAGGGGGTTCTCATGTCTTCTTCTCCCAAGGCTGCTGACACTATCATGGCGCTCTCATTCTCTTTACATAACTATAATCTGGTTATCTCCCAGTGACTCATTTCCTAAAACCATCACACAGAGCAGGTAGAACATCAACAAATTCATTTGGTGGGTGGAACCCAAATATGTAGTCCTTATGGAGCAAAACAGTAGGAAACGTTATTACACACAATATAAATTTCATACAGCATTGGGCCTACTGCAATAGCCCAGTGACTTAAGTTCTTGCCTTGCATGTGCTGGGATCCCAAATGAGTAAGTTCATGTCCTGGCTACTCCACTTCCCTTCCTGCTTCCTGCTTGTAGTGTGGGGAAGCAGTGGAGGACAACCCAAAGCCTTGGGACCTTGTGCCCCTGTGGGAGACCTAGAGGAAGCCCCTGGCTCCTGACTCCTGGGTTGGATAGGCTTAGCTCCTGGTGTAGCAGCTGCTTGGAGAGTGAACCAGCAGATGGAAGATCTTTCTCTCTCTCTCTCTCCTTCTCTCTGTAAATCTGACTTTCCAATAAAAATAAACATCTTTAAAAAAAATTCATATAGTATTGACTGTATTAAACCAAATTCTAGACTGGATTAGCATTATGCCTTTGAAAGACTAATGAAAAGGGAAAAAAAAGAATGAAAGGAGGGAAATGGGAGGGAAAAATATAGAATGAGGGAATACGGTAATCTTAGAACTGTACCTATGAAAAACACGAAATCTGTTCTCTTTACATTAATTTTTTTAAAAAAGAAAAAAAATGTAGTGCCTCCCTTTGCCTCTTCCTCTTCCTATATTCCTGCCCTGCTGATTTCTTTCTGTTTGGTGCACTCATGTAACTGTCTTTGTCTTCAAGTCCTTCCAGAGCATCCCAAATGTCCTGTCCCACATTCTCCCTTGCTACCACGGACATGGGAAATGTGCACAAACACAGAATAGAACTAACATGTAGCAGCCTAGAAAAATTGATTTTAAAAGTTAAAAACACTTCTAGAATGGACATCTGCATTCATTCCATAACCAGAATAATTTTTTGAATACATCTTTTAGGATTGAAAAATGGGTTAATGAGTATAAAGTATCATTTAGATTTATATGCGTGAAAAAGTGATAATTTAATTCATGAAATTACTGTAATCGTTGATTATTGATTTATTTTTCTATTAGTAACTGGACTTCCACTGTTATTATGACATTAAATCTAATTTGATTCCATGTAAGTCCTTTAGCTGTTTTTTCCTGCTAAAATTGCATTTCAAATTAACTTTAGTTGAGTAAATTAGTTTTCCTTTATTTGCTAATTCATATCTGTTTCATATCAAAGACTTCTGAAATGTTTTTATTTTTAATCTGATATCTTGAAAAGACTGATGTATTAATTCCCCTACTATCTAATATGGACAGCTTTATTTAAGGATGCAAAAGAACATACCGTGAAACATTTTCTGATGTTTTTATACTATGATTCACACTATTTTAGTATGTCACTAAATTACACATGTACACATATAATAAACTGTTACATATGGAGCAATAATATTCTTGTAGTGTATTATATGCAAATTACATATATACACATACATATTCTAGCTATGTGCAGAAAATATTGAAAATACCTTATCACTATGCTTACATGTAATTGTTAAATATCTTTTTCAATTACAAGTACTGTGAAGAAATTATATTCATCATTAATTAGTTGTACATTTCTTGAAACTGTTTGAATATTATAAAAGAATAATGAATATTATAATGCTTGCCCTGGAGCACTGAACATGTTGGGAAAATCTTAGATTAATACCTATTAACAATGTAGACTAAGATTAATTAGATAGGATTGATTACGTATTAAACAATCTTATTTGCCTGAAGGGCATATTTCTAGGGAAAAAAATGTAAGCCTCACATTTATTTAGTTCAAATAAACATTTAAAAATCACTTTTTATTAAGAAAATGGAAGCAATATAATAAAATGTTTTTAATGGCTTTTCATGATGCTTTGATGCATGATATATTAAAACATTTTCATGCACATCAAAACCAATATATTTCCTCTTGAACTAATGTATAGAAAAAAAACAAGAAAAAACTACTGTCCATTTGTGTGTGCCATTCAGACGCTCTAACCTGACCACTCTACACTTGATGTTAGCCAAAGGTTGACGAGATTGATTTGACAACTCTTTAAATGATGTAGAACTTCTATTTCTAAAATCATTAAGTTTAGCCAACATAAAATCAAGTTAGTAGATGAATACATTTTAAAACAAGGTGGTTTTGATAGGTATTAGCAGTAAAAGTATGATGATTTATTAATAGCAATTTTTAGTGTCTATGATATATTCTATAAGTACACTCGTGTGTGTTCATTTGCATCTATGTGTGTACAAAGTTAAATTTTACATGTCTCATTATTGGCTATGTTCAGAAAGTTTGGAAGACAAGATTTTAATGTGCAGTTAACAGAGACTGAATAGATGCATATAACTGTGACATGATAATGGTCCTTTAGAGTTTATTATTTGGTGTGTTTAAATTATTTTTATATTTTTCATATGGTAGAGGTAGACAAAGTGAGAAAGCACATCCTTCCTCCGATTCCCTGTCCACATACCTGCCACAGCCACACTTGGGCAAGGCTGCAGGCAGGAGCCCACAGCTGATTCTAGGTCGTGCCTATGGGTAGCAGATACTAAAAACCGAAGGCTAGCTTAAAGTACAGTTGCCTTACATTTTTAAAGCAAGTATCAATTTAAGTAGAGACAAACAGAAGCTACTAGAATGTTTCCTTTTTCTAAAATACATGTTGTGCAACAAAGGTAAAATTAGCAATATCCTCAAGAACTTAAAGGTATTGGGTCCTTGAATCTAAATTCTACACATTCCATTCCCTTCTTTTCTCTTTTAGCTATGGGGCATAATACTGTATTCCACACTTGATTTATTTATTCAAACAAATTAACATCTGATACAGTCTTTGCTTTGTTTTTAGCTTTTTTTTTTTACTATCCTGTAACTTAATTAGATGAAGATACCATACAAGCAGGCAATGAAAATGTATTTATTTTCATACAGATGTTTAGCGATGAATAGTCCAACCTGACATTTTTGAACCCTAAAGGTATCACTTTTATTGACATTCTTTTTCTATTACTGTGAAACTGTCTCTCGAAAGATTGCTGCTGTATTGATGAAATGGGAAAAGTAACAGATTTAAAAGCCAACAAAATCAATTTAAACAGCAAAATAATTCCTTATGAAATCAATATGGCAATTTCAAGTCACCAATGTATCATTCTATTATCTTATATGGAGCACTGATTTACATAGCCACACCGACCTGCAAATGAATATATGTCTGATAATATTCTTCCATATTAGGCATAGGCTTATATGCATTAAATTATATGTATTATAATATGCATTAAATTAATCTGAATTAAATTACAAATGCATTTAGAACAGCAATGAGGTTTTTTTTTTAATAAAATTTATTTTGACATTCTTTGCATAGTTAATTAGGGTAAGAAGGTTCAAGGGCTACAGGAAAGTGGTACTAGTATGTTTTCCATATTGTTACCTTCATGTTTAAAGGGGGGTATTAAGGGAGAAGGCCCACCCAATTTCCCACCCTCCCCAGGTCCCGGATGTAGGGCATGCTCTGAGGTTCTTGCTCAAGTGGTCCTGATATTGCCACAGTTATGAATCACTGTCAATCTTGCCACTCCAAGCACTATGAGGTCTTTGAAAAATCCACTGATTGACATAGTCCATCATAGCTGAGATGGTTGGTTGCCCTGTTCTGTCTTCTCTCTTTTCTTCGTTAGGGTTCTGAGTCCAGCATTTAGATTAGGAAGATCTCCAAAGAAACTTCTTGTATGTGCTAACAAGTACAGGGCCTGGCACCGTCCATCGCTCCAATCAGCTGGTGGTTGCAATTGCTGGGTTGGTTCTGTTTTCACTCCTGACTTCCACTGGAACCAATGGGTGTTGCAGTCCAGCCTGCTTCTGCCCAGCACATACTTGGCCCTCACATAAACCAGTGGGAGCTGCAGCCTCGTTGGAGCGACCCACAATAACCCCAACCAGGCCCGCCCCCTACCCTGGTTTGCCAGTAAGCGTAGCAGTAATCCAGTCTGTCCCACACCCCATTCCACCCCAGCCGCTATCTTAGTTTTATGTCCTCCTGTGGAAATGGCAGCCCAAGAGGGATGAGCAATGAGGTTTGATGCCATCAGGAGTGCAATATTAGTTATCATATATGATGGTACATAGACAAGTGGACTATATGCTAGAAAAACTGTTTTGAATATTTGCAGCAGCTACTTTGAGTATTATGTTGAATAGGAAAAATTTTTGATTGGTGAAGCATAGAAGTTTAATGTAGAAATTGTTATGAGATATATTATTTGTGATTCTTACTTTGGAGATGGAATGGAAAACAAGGCAATGTCCAGCAAAAGATTTTAAAATGATAATTTATACAGTGAATATTTATGTGGTGAATACTAATATATCCTCATACATTCTATATTTGGGGAACAGTTACTATATGATATTTAACATACAGTAAAATTGGGCCTAGCACAGTAGCCTCGTGGCAAATCTCCTTGCCTTGCATGCGCCCAGATCCCATATAGGGCGCCAGTTCTCATCCTGGCAGCCCTGCTTCCCATGCAGCTCCTTGCTTGTGGCCTGGGAAAGCAGTCGAGGATGGCCCAAAGCCTTGGTACCCTGCACCTGTGTGGGAGACCTGGATGAAGCACCTGGCTCCTGGTTTTGGATTGATGCAGCAACGGCTGTTGCAGTTGCTTGGGGAGTGAATCAACAGATGAAATCTTCCTCTCTGTCTTTCCTCCTCTCTGTATGTCTAACTTTCCAATAAAAATTAAAATAAATCTTTAAAAAACATACAATAAGATTAATACCAGCACAATTTGCTAATGGGACAAGTGAACATAGCGTTTAATTGATACGGGTTACAAACAGCAAGTGGAAGAATGCAAATAGAAATCAACATGCTGTTCTTTAAAGTCAGCCTGCATATTCACAACTCATCATGCCTCCTGTGCTAGTTTAATGTGTTTACATTATTGGGAACAAAATAACCATAACTATATTTACAAAAACTATCTATTTAGGATGAGCCAAATCAAAGCAAATATCCTTTATATTCAGTTGGCCTTATATTTTTAAAATGTGTTTTATCTACATTTTATCTATTATGCATTTATTCAGATTAATATTCTATATACTCATTTACCCCATTTACAATGGCAGAATGGAGTGATGGGTACACCGATTAGCCATTGCTACTTATGACGATCGAAACACAGAGCCATTGTATGTAGCACTCTAAGACAGACTACTCTTTGTGTTCAAAATACTCTCTGCTACTACATAGCTTAAAGGAAGCTTGATGTGGTCGTTCCAAGTACCCTTATTGCTCTGAAACTTTCATTTTCTGTCTGAACTGACTTTTTGGGGACCTTAAATGCTGGTGATCGTTTCTACACATACTTTCCATGGTTTCTGATCAGGGAGTAGGCGAAGACCTGTCACCCTGCTTATGGGCTGTAACTAAATTCAGAGTGGTCACATCTGAATGGAGAAGGACTACTTCTCAGAAACCAGTGCTTCTCCTTTCAGTAGATGTGTGCACATACATGCTTATTCTGCGTATAAGAAGGTAGGTACCAATACTTACATGGTCAGAGAATCAGATCGGGTGATTATGCATAATCTTTCCAAATTCATTTTAATCTTTTTCCCATTATACTTGTAATAGATATTTTTGCTATGTGAAGAGTTACAAAGTTCTGTTGCCTGGCCTTTTAAGCAGTTACACATGACTTCATGTGTAAACAGAATTGTTGCAACTTCAATTACATAGACAGAGACATGTCTCTATAGAGCAATATTACAAGATGCAAGGAATGGGGGTTTCTGTTTTCCCAGGGCAGGGGCCTTCATGCATCCTATACCTTGTACTTTCACCATCTGAGTATTGTATGAAAGAAAAAAATCTTGTCTGAGTAACTGCTTTTAACTGCTTTTCAGTTCTTTTTCTTTTTTAAAGATTTATTTTTAATTTTTTTTATTGGAAAGGCAGATATATGAAGAGAATACACAAAGAGAAAGATGTCTGTGGTCCACTCTCTCCAAGTGGCCACAGTTGCCAGAGCTGAGTCGATCCAAAGCCAGGAGTCTCTTTCAGGTTCCACACAGGTACGGAGTCTCATGACTTTGGGTCATCCTCCACTGCTTTCCCAGTGAGCAGATAGCTGGATGTAAAGTGGACCTTAGCAATTTTTAGATTTAAATGAAAGCACTTAATTCATTACTTCTGCAGTTTCTCATGGCCAACTTTCTAGTTACATTCTGGCATGATACTTTGCAGTCTCTTCTGCAGAAGAGACAGAAATGTAAGGGGTCTTCCCAAAGCTTATAGTAATTTAGTTGAGAACAATTTAAGATATTCTATATTTACTATGAAAATCCCACACTAATCTTTAAATGTTTTTGCAGCATAATAAATTCATCTCAAAATTCTACTCTTTATGAACTTTATGATGCACACCTGCTTTGGATTGCCTTAACATTCAGTTCTTAGTCTTTCCTTTAGGCAAACTTCTTCTGATTGGTTCTTTCACATCCAAGCATTTAATTACAACCCAAACACACAAACCCCTCCAATTTATGTTCTAAGTTTAGATCTTTCTTTCTTTCCTCTAAAGTCTGCTACTACATATGTTTTCTAAACTGAGTTTCCCACTTGGATTTCCTGTTGGCATTGCAACACAACATGTACAAACTCTAATTTGTAGGCTACTTATCATTTCTTCTCCCCAGTATTTTTTTCTTTATCTCCGTAAATGGTAGCACTATCTAGTGGCATCAGACATAGATCAATGATTCATGCTTAGTAACATCATCTTCCTATAATTTAGACCCAAAACATCTCATGAAGTCCTACCAATTTTACTTCAAAAACACCTCCCAATTCCATATAATTTGTTCTATTTCTATCATTGTAATTGGAGCCATTATTATCTTACAAACTGAATAAAGAACAGAAGGAAGTAGATTTATTCTCTCTATTTGGATTTTTCTGATGTTGTAGCCTGAATTATCTATTTATAAATATAAATATTCCAAGTGCTGTGTTTTGAGTGTAAAAACATGTATAATTTATTATTTTTCTCATAATAAAGTATACACTTTGAGTGTTAGTTTAGGAAACTGTAGTTTAAGGAAGCTGTGGTTACTAATGTATCCAACTCAGCGGCCTATTAACCTAATTAACAGAGTTAATAGCACAAGAGTTCTCTCAATACTTGTGCTCACCTCCCAGAATATCAATTCCTCCAATCTCCTGAGTTCTTTCCTTCCTTTTGAGCTGCACATACATTGCTTTGTTGTGGGAAAATTATGCTATAACAGATAGACTCCGAGAACTGTTTGTCCTTGTCATTCAAGAGATTTTTTATAGCATTTCAAAAACTTTTTCTTATTTTTCTAAGTATTTTAAACTTCAGTATAATACTTTTGTAGCATCCTACAAAAATGACACACTATTATTAAATGAATTATTGACTTTCACAGTGCTGATCTCTGTTGGCTACATAAATGAGAAGTGCTGCGAGAGAGCAAAAGCAACATTAGAAAGATCTTCACTTTTCTTTAAATTTTAAAATGAATTATTTTAACTGACACATAACCTTTTTACATATTCGTGAAATACTGTGAGATATTTTGATACATATATGCTTGTAAATTGGAGTATATTGAAATATTCTCACTCTAGTAACCTATGTAACTTCCAGTTACTCTTCATCTAGGTATCCTGCATGGGTAGCAAGGGACCAAATACTTAAGACACCTTGTACTGCTTTTTCCAAATCATTAGAAGGGAGTGGATCATGAGCAGACACACACATAGATTGCCACCATGACAGGAAGTAGCTTAACTCACAATGCCACAATTGCCGCCCACTCAATAATTCTTGCTCTAAATGTTTACTTTTTGGTTTAAATTATAAGCAGTTTAGAAATGCCTACAATGGACTAAGGTCAATCACAAAGTGACAGAAGGCACATTCTGCTGAATTTGACCACAGATACTGTCAAAATCCTTAGTGATTTGGGCTGGAGTGAAGATTGGTCAGTTACCCTAGTCACAGTGAGAATAACTTTACCATGTTAAAGAAGCTATGCTTTGTATTCCTTGGTGCTCAGAAGTACACGGAAAATCAGCAACAGCATCAACTGATACATACATTATCGCCATACATTATTAACAACGCCAACCTAGTGAACTGCCACTACAAAGGATACATTTGCACAAATGTCCACATGTTTGAGACTGGAGGATGTGAACACATCCCATAACCAATGTACCTTCACTGTGTTAACATGTTACACTGGAAAATTTAAGTGATTCATTTAATAGTGCCTGTGCATTAAAGCTATTCAAAACTTCAAATAACAGAAAATCTGTACATAAGAATTTTATAATTGATACGTGGAATGAAAATATGCTGAAATAAAGCATGTGTCCTACCATTTTGCCTTTCCACGTGTGGTGTGGCACGGTGTGTGTGCTTAATTCAAGGAAGAAGAACAGTTGTTGTAGAATAAGTCATCACATCGATGATTCAGATGCCAGAAGGGATGGGTTTTGTCAGCCTAGGTTCAGTTTAGTTGGGACTATCTGCTCAACAGCCAAATTTAGTTCCAAAGGAATCTTACATTCAAAGAAAGTTTAAGCAAAGGAAGAGGAAAGTGTTTGGTCAAAGCATCAGCAAGACAGTAGGGTCTGACACTATTATTTTTCATAAAAACTAATTTATATTCCTAACTATATCAGAATGCTATGATGTGCTGTGCTAGCAATAGATCTCAGCTCTTGTTAGCATGTAATAGAATTATATGTTTAATTTCATTTGCATGATGTTTTTATTAAGATCTATCTCCCCCATTAAACTATAATCTCCAGGGAGGGCAGGAGTATGATACTTTGTTTCCACTTAGTATATTAATCTCAACCTCTCATACATATTAATAACTTTACTAAATTAATTCATTAATCAGCATGTCAATTTTTAAACAACATTCTGACTCAACAGATGAACTTAATTCCACTTATTTTCTTAATTTTCTTTTAAAAATTTCATATTTTACCATCATGTTTCAGATTTGCATCTCTTTTTCTATCAAAGTAAATCTTCCACATTCAATATGATTACAAGTTGAACAGAACACTTGAAAGTTAAACTGTTTCTGGTGCCAGTTCTGTGGCACTGTAGGTTAAGCTGTTGCTTGCCTTTCTGTCACCCCATATCAGAGCCATCGTTGGAGCTCTGTCTTCTCTGATTCCCATCCACATCTCTGCTCATGTTCTAGAGACAGCAGCAGAAGACCACTCAAGAACCATCTGTGCACCTGCCACCCACATAGGAGACCCAGGTGGTTTCCCATGATCTTGACTTCCGGCTAGCCCCCAGCTACAGCCATGCAATCAAATGAGGACAGAACCAGAGATCAGAAGATATTTCTGTCTCTCTCTCCAACTTTGTAACTCAGCCTTTCAAATAAATAATAAACAAATAAAAAAGATAAGCTCTTTCTAATATATCTTTGCCTTTCCTTACATACATTCTGTCACACTATAGAACACAGTAATTAGTGTATCTGAAAAACTGCATTTTTATCTTGTAAACATGTATTTATGAATACCAATTCAAATGCCTAGCTTAGAAAAACTGTGTTAAAATATAACTACGATAAATGTACTATAACATGGTTCTATGTGTCACAGAACATTTAGTTTATTTTTCTTTCAGTAAACTTTTGATAAATGATCACCTAGCAGTCATACAAAAAATACTACAATGATAGAAAATATAAACCCTACTGAGAGTGTTTGTGCTCAGAACTGGCAGCACCGATGATCAGATATAGACTTTCAGTTTTATACTGGAAGCTGAGGCAATCACCAGCCACCTTTGGAGGTAGATGAGCTAGTAACAGGGAAGCAATAAAAATATATCAACACTTTCCAATCTTAGTGGGAACTCTTTGACATGAATACTCTTCCCTACTTGCAGAATGAATTAGATAACAGATTCAATGGGACAGAATGTACACTACACATTTGTGGGGTTCCCAGGACAGGTGCAATAAAACATAAACAGTTAATAAATTTTGATAGTTTGGATATTGGTAACAACTCGGTGTGAACCATTGCAATCTGGACACGTAAAGATTTTAAAATCTGAAATGAAGAACCAGGGTCATCGAATACATACCTGAGCCTCCACCGGTATTGCCAATATTCCAAATGGCTGCTTGTTTGAGTCCTGGCTGCTTCACTTCTAACCCAGCTCTGTTCTAAGGAGCCTGGGTAGGCAGCGAGGTATGGCTCAAGTCCTTGGCTCCTGCATCAATGTGAGAGAACAAGAGGAGCTCCAGGCTCCTGGCTTTGGACCAGCTTTGGACCAGTCTAACTGTTGCAGCCATTTTGGGACTGCACCAGCAGATGGAAGACCTTTCTTTGTGTTTCTCTTCTCTATGAATAAATCAAAACATCAAATAAAAAAATAAATCTTGTTTTAAAAATTTTGAAAGGGAGCTTGGGTAACCTAAATAAATTATTTTCCACTTTCAGGTAAAGCTCAGATGTCTAATCTCATTAATAACTTTTCCCCAGGGAATAAAAGTATATTGTCTTTGCATTTGCAATAGCTACATTCTTGTTTCATTATTAGCAAGATTCTTTTTGTGAATGAAGCTTGTATTGACTAAGGTGAATCCAACAAATGCGACATCAAACTCACTTTTTGGGAGTTGTGTCTGTGAACTGTAAAAATGCGTTTATTACCACTTACATAATTATGATTATATCCCATAGGATTCATATTAATATGTGAATGTTTCTAAGAGGTTTAGCTTAAATTAACATGTGTATGTTATAACATATAATGTATACTATATATATAAACATTCTATTATAAATGATGGGCTGTGTTAGGAAGCATTTTGTTGTTGGGTCTTTAACACGTACACGCAAGCAGCATGCTCAACTGCAGAACAAATGCTAACGAAATGAAACAAATACAGCCTCTGACTTCAATGTTTAAATTAAAACATTCAGACTGAAAAGTACCCAGTGTGGTTATACACAGTGAATGTTTTGTGTTGAAATAAAAATGTACAGGCACAATATTAAAGAAACTGTGGAGCATTTTAAATTTGTTCTGTGCAAATTTAAACGGAGGAGGTGACACTGTAAGTGAAATCCAAAGATTAGCAGATTCTTCACAAGTAGAAAAAAATTGAAGTCCACTATGTTTGGCAGTAAAAGCTTGCACTCAGGGAGGCGAGAATGTGTGAAGTTAATATTAATAAATAAATAATAATTATGGACAAAGCCCTGGGACCCTCTACCCTCATTGGAGATCTGGAGGCATCTCTGGGCTCCTGGTTTCAGATCGGCATAGCTCTGGCCGTTGTAGCTGCTTGGGGAGTGAATTAGAGAACAGAAGATCTTCCTTTCTGTCTCTGCTCTTCTCTGCATATCTGACTTTATGAAAAAAACAAATCTTTAACAAACACTAAAGAAAAAAAAATTCTTTGAGGGCTGGCTTTGTGGCATTGTGGATAAAGCTGCTGCCTGTGATACTAGAGTCCCATATATGTGCCTGTTGTGTCCTGACTAATCTATTTCTGATCCAACTCACTGCTAAAACCAGTGCTGTGTCCTGCCTACTCCACTTCTTATCAAATTCACTTGGTAAAAGCAGCAATTACTGCTGATTGGTCTTTAAAGATATGATGTATCTTAGACTATCTGTAATTGTAACTGTTATTGTATAATATTATCATTATTCACCAATAGGAAAATAAATTGAAGAGGTCAAATGCAGTGTATGTTTTCTTTAGGAAAGGGTAAAAATTCTGGAAATCCTTTCATTAATTTCTTTATGAATCGGGGAAAAATGCATTTAGTAGGACAAGGTAATGATCAAAGGAAGTATGGCTGAAAAATAATCTTCAAGGTTAAATGAAAAAGTAGAAAATCAGCAAGCCTTAAAAAAAAAAACCCAACTTTTAATCCCTATTGTTTAAGCCTGTAACAATCCTTCCTCATTGATTCCGATTCATGCTGCTTTTTAAAGTCTATTGTTTTAAATCACTTTGAAACATGATATGAGCCAACACTAGTGATCATACAATTTTATTACAAATAATTGCATTTTTGTCTCATAATGGTTTTATCATTTTTATAAACTCACAATAGAAAATCTAAAATATCATAACAATAACCACTGGCCTTAAAAAGATTAGAGAAAAGTAGTAAAATAGAAATGTACACATAATACTATGGGATTGGGTATTAGTTAGGATGTTGGAGGTGAAATTTCTGCCTTAGCGCTGTTGTAATGTTCTAGAACCTTTGGGAGGAGGGACCTGGTAGCAGGGCCTCTTGTCTTTGGGATTCATGTCCATGGAAGGCAGTTCTTGAGTGAGTTATCACTGAAGGCTTAGTTTAATCCTAACCTCACTCTGTTTTCAGATTGCAACATGACGCTTCCTCCACACATAGACCGTGAATCCCTGATCAGAGCCAGTCTGTCCATGTTGATTTAGGACTTGAACCTCTAAAACTTTGAACTAATTAAGACTTCCTTTTTCTTCCTTTTAAAGTCTGTTTTCTCGGGTAATTTGCTTTAGTTCTATAAATTCGGCAAACACCTACATTAAGCTTTTATGAGCTTCAGCATGAAATTCACCACTCTACAATACAAATTTTGGTTGGCTTTTTAAGAAGTATTTAAGCCTTATCAGATATTATCTTGCCTCATGCCTTTGGATCTTAGATTAGATTTAGTTTGACTCAAAAGAAGTTCCTTCATTTCTTGTGCTGTTATATGCAAATTAAACCATAAACCAACTTTTAATACTCATACTGTAACATAATTAATCTGATATTATCTGACATAATCTATCATGCTAACAATAAGTGACATGCTTATTTAAGAGAGTCCACAAATTCACCTCAATATTTGTGAGAAATGAAACTTCTAGTTAATCATCAAAAATTAATTGCATAATAAATCTTACAAATATATTTTTTAAAAAATCTTAATTTTCCATGACAGTAAATGCAGAATATATATAAACAGCTCTGGAATCAATTAATGTTTCTATTTTTACTAGAACTCATAAAAGCTATGTGCATTATGGTTTTTAATGATCTGGCAGCATGTAGTATGTTTTGGTATTTATTTCACAAGGAAGAGAAATGTCAGAGCTCTAGATGAAGAAATTGATAAGATCAATGTTTCAACTTTATAAAGACTTGGTAATTTATGAAGGTGACATTGAACATGCTAAATGGAGTAGAAATTATTCAAAAATTTGTCCAAAATCAATTTTGCTGTTTATGTTTTAAACAGCAGAACTAGCACGCGAATACTTCAGCGTGCAATTTTCTGAGACCATGTGCTGTTTATCTATTTTCTTTTCCTACAGATAGGCAGAAAGACACAGAGAGGAGAGGAGATGTTGAGCGTGTGTGTGCACTGGGAGAAGGTGGAGTGAAAGTGGGCTTACATCCCAGATCTCCATAACAGCTAGGGTTAGACCAGCCTGAAGTTAGGGGCAAGGAACTCAATCCAAGTTTTCCAAGCAACCTGTGGGACCCAACTGCCTATGCCAACACCTGCTGCCACCAGGGTTTGCATCAGCAGGAAATCAGACTGGAAGCTGAAGAGCTGAGACTGGAGATTGGCATGCAGATTCCAATGCAGGTTTTCTAAGTGGCAGATTAACTGCTATACTGCAACACCTGCCCAATGTTTTTTTAATCTTAAAAAAATGAATTAATGCTACTCATGACATGATCTAATTGTAACACATTTTCCAAATTTTGTTCTTGCTTTGGTTGTTTGATAATATCTTTACATTCTTTTTTAAAGTAACACCAGGAGCTCTGCTTGTACTCAGTTTCCTTTACTCCAGCATCATAATCTCCAAAGTCCATCCTTCTTCACTTTCTCGCTCTGAAATCAGCCTCCTCAACCTTCAAAACTAGAGGGCTTTCTATAGATTGCACTTGCTATGCCTCATGCTACAAACTGCTTCTAAATAACAAGCCAGGACTTCCCTTCCTTTACCTCTCTCTTTGTTTCTCATTTTTCCAAATTCATAGCTCTCCACTGCCTCTTTTCTAAAGTCTGAAAATCGTCTCAAGCATTTTTACTGTTTGCATACATTTTTAAGTTTTTAAAAAGGGTAGGTATGGTCCCTTCTCATTTATCTCATCCTATTTGTGGGGAGCCATGCAGTTGGGTCGGATGGCATGGGTGTGTGATGAACACCGCTCCTCAGTTAGCAAGGCTGCGAGGAGTTTCTAGCTGCGTGGCAAGGCCCGGCAGAATGTCTCTGGTCACCTCATTGCTGCCTCACCCATTGTATGGAACTCAATCACCTCTCTGATATTTCATAAAATTCTTCTGAGGGTGTTGTTGTTGTTTTTCTGCTATGTGAAGTGATTCCTGTAACTGATATGACACCTCAAATTGATCTATCATGTTATGATAAAAACACCTGTAGTAACGTAAGGCTATGACACAGAGTTGAAAGTATACAATAATACAATTGAGCCCACTATGTTTCCAAACATCCTGTTATGTGCCCACTTTTGTCCTAAAGTTTGCCCTAGTATAAGTAATGTTTTCCTTAAGAAATGGCTTGATAATATCTTGCAACAGACGGCAATCATGGAGGTACAAAGAGTTTGTTTACCATGCACCTCGAACTGTTACAACACATGATATGACGCATTTTAGTTTCTTACCACAGAAAACAAAAGTATATGGGGCATTTTTTATAAGGAAATAAATGTGAACCCCGTCAAATTGGCTTAAAATCTCAATCTTATATTGGCACTTATATTTAGGGAAAGAAAACAGTTTATAAAAATCTTTATGTTATATTGGCACTTATATTTAGGGAAAGAAAATAGTTTAAAGGAAGTTTCTTGTAAAAGGCCCTCTGTTTGTAGATTAGCTGAATTGCCTTGATCCCTTTCACTGCCCTTTAACAAAAGAATAAAAAACAATTGAATCAGCACTAGGTGACGGTGACCGTAATTAATGCATGATTTGATTATAAAATTTAACAAAGAATCTATGTTATATGCTTTTATAAAATCCTTTTACTTATGATCTTTTAATTCTGTATTCCTAATATTTTAATCAATATTAGTTTGTGTTTAGTAAAAGTTGATTTTGAGTATAAGTAAACTACTTGTCACTATGTAACTGCATGCGCTGCCAACCGTGGAGTTCCTGGCTTCAGCCAGGTGATTGCAGGTTTCAATGAGTAATGGTTTGTTAAGAATGTTTTCTTTGAAATAGAAAAATATTTTTTAGGATTGCTTCTTGCATTTTCATAACCATGATGTAATGAAAAATGAAACAATTGGATGTTGTGAAAAAACTTGTGATGATTTATGTATAAATAAAGAAGGCAACTTTTCTGAGTTGTCCATTATGAGCATCAAGTCATAGTGGTCCGTGTCTTATCTCTTCCTATCATCTCGCCGATCCACGCATCCTTTGCAAGCTCTCAGTCAGCTGGAGCTGGTCTCCGGCACCTATTGTTTCGAAACAATTGTCCAACTTTTTGCTTGCCCTGGAGATGTATTTTTTTCCCTTTTATCCTAGCTTTAAATAAACATAAACTTGATTATAAGCATGGTAATTTTGGCAGTGGCAGATATAATATTATTCTTTAATGTGATAATCAGTATTATACAAAGTATCATGTGAATATACAAACCTTTACAATCCTTAAAAAAAATAAATGGAGGCCAAAGAACATCCCTATTGGGTAAGTGGAGGGGAAAAAGAAGGCAGTCTTTTGTTTAAGTATCTTGTAATGTAAGTATATGGATATGAGTTTGAGTAATACTATTGCATAAATTTGAGTAATTGTATTCAAAACCATACTGTATCTCAATGGAAGAAATCATTTTTTCATAGAACACAGCACAATTAATATACTTCTATATCAACATTATAATTATCATGCTTGCGATATAGAATACATTTAATTTCTAGCTATTCTGGAAAGTTCCATGCACAGAATAAGTAGTGTCACTTACTTTGTAGGCGTCAAGATGCTTGAGTTGGAATTATGGCTGAGTTTGTTAGGATATTGCTTATGATGTTGACATCATATATCAGAGTGTAATTCATGTTGTAGTTGCTCTGATTCTAATTTAGCTTCCAACTAATGCACCTGGAAGGCAAAGGAGGCAGGCTTAAGGACTCTGGATCCGGGCTTTAGGCTGGCATAGCATGTGCTGTTGTGGCTGTTCTGAGAGTGAACCAGCAGATGAAAAAATATCTATCTATCTATCTATCTATCTATCTATACACATATTGATAGATTTGTGCTATTGTCTTTCTTCCTCTCTTTTCCTTCCTTCACTTTTCCTTCAAATACATAAGTAAAACATTTATAACAAAAAGAATAAAGATTAATTACTACACTTCTTTTTCTTTTTTTTTTTTATTAATAAAATTAATTTTGACATTCTTCACATACTTAATTAGAGTAAGAAGGTTCAAGGGCTACAGGAAAGTGGATAATACTAGTATGTTTTCCATATTGTTATCTTCATGTTAAAAAGGGGGGTATTAAGGGAGAAGGCCCACCCAATTTCCCACCCTCCCCAAGTCCCGGGTGTAGGGCATGCTCTGAGGTTCTTCCTCGAGTGGTTTTGATATTGCAACAGTTATGAATCGCTGTCAATCTTGCCACTCCAAGCACTATGAGGTCTTTGAAAAATCCACTGATTCACATAGTCCATCATAGCTGAGATGGTTGGTTGACCTGTTCTGTCTTCTCTCTTTTCTTCGTTAGGGTTCTGAGTCCAGCATTTAGATTAGGAAGATCTCCAAAGAAACTTCTTGTATGTGCTAACAAGTACAGGGCCAGGCACCGTCCATCGCTCCAATCAGCTGGTGGTTGTAATTGCTGGGTTGGTTCTGTTTTCACTCCCGACTTCCACTGGAACCAATGGGTGTTGCAGTCCAGCCTGCTTCTGCCCAGCACATACTTGGCCCTCACATAAACCAGTGGGAGCTGCAGCCTCGTTGGAGCGACCCACAATAACCCCCACCAGGACCGCCCCTACCCTGGTTTGCCAGTAAGTGTAGCAGTAATCCAGTCTGTCCCACACCCCATTCCACCCCAGCCACTGTTTAGTTTTATGTCCTCCCGTGGAAGTGGTAACCCAAGAGGGATGAGCCCACTATTACCCTCCCAGGCCTCTCCCACTCCCAGATTCCAGTTACTGCTGCCCAACTAAACCTCGCCCACTTTAATTCTGTTTGCACCAGTAGGAATAATCAGCCCAGCTCGGCTTTTCCCTGATCTAGTCCACATGAGGCACGCAGGTGTGGTAGCTCTGCCTAGTCTGGTCTGCCCCCATCCCAGCCCATGCTCTCCTGCGGAAGTAGCTATCCTGCAAAGGAACCCTCCCTTATTCCCCTGCTGGCTCTGCCTACTTCCTTTCTTGTTCTCAGGCTGGTTGGACGCTGCGGTCCCCTCTGGTACAGGCAACCTCACCTCGGCATTCCATATTGTGCACTAGTCTTTGTTGCGACCGAACCTGGGTCAACCCACACTGGTGCCTGGATTTGCCAGTGGATGACGTGGACAGATTCAGCCTGGTCTTGCCCCACGTCTGCCAAGTGTATGCCAGTGGGTAGCTTTCCATGGCCTTTTCTGGGCTGTTTCCTATCATGTTTCTTGCGCTGACCTGTCGGGTCTGTGTCCTGCCAGAGGAGTTGCCCAGGCTCCTCCATCAGAACCTCTCCCAATGCCAGGTTACACGCTTACCAGTGGGTCCATGAGCCAACCATACTCAGTCCACCTCCTGTCATAGCAGGAACTGTGGCTTTTCCTGACTGGCCTTCCACCCAATCTGGTTCTTGCTGTTGGATGTTCCAGCCCAGCCATGGTTTGTCCATACCTACGTATGGCTCACACATGGCTCAGTAGGGGTTTGAGACCTTGCCTAGTCTATCACACATCTGCCCTGGTCCTCCAGAACACCAGGGGGAGTCGGGGTCCAGCCCGGTTCGGTGCATCCAATCCCAGTCCACACTTGTGCCAAGGGAGACTACAACTGTATCCAGATCAGAACGCAGCCCCCCTTCCAGGCCATGCACCTCTTTGTGGGAACCTCAGCCCAGCTAGGGTTGTCCCCTTTGCTCCCCAACCGAGTCTGTTCCCAGCCATAGATCACTCGCATGCCAGTGGTTGCTCTGACTCAGCTTGGCACAGCTCCTCACCTGTCCCGACCTCTGCCTTAGACACTGTGGCTTCGTGTCCCTGGCTCCTGCAGACCAGTAGGTACAAGAGCCTAGCCTGGCATGACCTTTGCTCCCTCCTGGTTTCTAGTTTTACTTGTGGGCTAAGGTTTGCTCATTCGTACCAGATCTGCTCTGTTCCCTACCAGTTGACACATTAGCCAGCCGTTGGAGCTACTTTTGCAGGACAAGCCCCAAGCCCAGGCTTCTGCATGGACTGGTATTTGGTGCCCAGCATTATTAGTGATTACAACTTTTACAAGGAAAGAGTTACTGCCTGTTTGAGGTCCGAGAATCACAATGGGTTCATCCTGGAGCTAATTAAGCAGCGAATCAAAGAACCAAATCCCCAGAGCTCCCCAGCCGGGCGGCCAGCAGGCAGAGCCTGGCACCAATGGCGCACTGGCCGCCTGGGGAGAACGGCTCACCATGTGCCCATGGCGGCCGTCCGGGATCCAGGCATGAGACGCCCCGTCCTGAGACCCGCCAGCCGCCGGGAGGCTGCTGGAGGTTTAAAATTCCCAGGCCCAAGGTCGCGCCCCTCCCAAATCCCCTTCACCGCCCAATGAGGGCTGTGGCTGGGTGCCGGACCTGCCGGGTCCCAGAGGCCTCCCCCCTCGGTCTACTCACCCCAAAGGAAGCAGCCTCTGGAACCCAGCAGGCCCGGGGAGGACGGCTCACCATGTGCCCATGGCGGCCGTCCGGAATCCAGGCATGAGACGCCCCGTCCTGAGACCCGCCAGCCGCCGGGAGGCTGCTGGAGGTTTAAAATTCCCAGGCCCAAGGTCGCGCCCCTCCCAAATCCCCTTCACCGCCCAATGAGGGCTGTGGCTGGGTGCCGGACCTGCCGGGTCCCAGAGGCCTCCCCCCTCGGTCTACTCACCCCAAAGGAAGCAGCCTCTGGAACCCAGCAGGCCCGGGGAGGACGGCTCACCATGTGCCCATGGCGGCCGTCCGGAATCCAGGCATGAGACGCCCCGTCCTGAGACCCGCCAGCCGCCGGGAGGCTGCTGGAGGTTTAAAATTCCCAGGCCCAAGGTCGCGCCCCTCCCAAATCCCCTTCACCGCCCAATGAGGGCTGTGGCTGGGTGCCGGACCTGCCGGGTCCCAGAGGCCTCCCCCCTCGGTCTACTCACCCCAAAGGAAGCAGCCTCTGGAACCCAGCAGGCCCGGGGAGGACGGCTCACCATGTGCCCATGGCGGCCGTCCGGAATCCAGGCATGAGACGCCCCGTCCTGAGACCCGCCAGCCGCCGGGAGGCTGCTGGAGGTTTAAAATTCCCAGGCCCAAGGTCGCGCCCCTCCCAAATCCCCTTCACCGCCCAATGAGGGCTGTGGCTGGGTGCCGGACCTGCCGGGTCCCAGAGGCCTCCCCCCTCGGTCTACTCACCCCAAAGGAAGCAGCCTCTGGAACCCAGCAGGCCCGGGGAGGACGGCTCACCATGTGCCCATGGCGGCCGTCCGGAATCCAGGCATGAGACGCCCTGTCCTGAGACCCGCCAGCCGCCGGGAGGCTGCTGGAGGTCTACACTTATTTTTCTTTTCTGTCTCCCTCTCTCTCTTTTGTTCACTCACTTTTGCGATTCTATAAAAAGTGCAAACACTCTTACAGTTAACTAAAAATAATTATATTGGTCTAAGATATAGGCAGGAAAATACTACAAAATAACTTAGCAGAAGTATGAAAGATGGCATTCTCCTTTACTCACTGCAAATGCTTTTTTATGATTATATAAGTAGAAAATGGATTCTTTGGGAAAAATGATGTAAAAATAGTATTAATACATTACAGGGAGAGGTCGTGTGGAAATACTATAAATCAATTTTTTTAAGATTTATTGTTATTATTTTTTTATTGGAAAGGCGGATATACAGAGAGGAGAGACAGAGAGGAAGATCTTCCGACCCATGATTCACTCCCCAAGTGAGCGCAACAGGCCGATACTATGCCGATCCGAAGCCAGGAGCCTCTTCCAGGTCTCCCACATGGGTGCAGGGTCCCAAAGCCTTGTGCCGTCCTCGACTGCTTTCCCGGGCCACAGGCAGGGAGCTGGAAGGGAAGCGGGGCTGCCGGGATAGAACCGGCGCCCATATGGGATCCCGGGCGTGCAAGGCGAGGACCTTAAGCATTTGCGACACCGCGCTAGGCCAAATTTCATTTTTATATCACACTTTTTCCTCATAGGTTTTACATTTTAAACTTAAAAGAAAAGGTATTAGAATTTAGCAATAAGATTGAAATGGTTTATAATGTATCATAAATAAATATAAAATATCATCAAATAAGTAAGTTTTGAAATCCAAATCATTGAGATGTAAGCAAGTTGAATATGCTATTCAAGCCTATTAACTATTCCATGGTGTGATGAGTTATAAATAACAACTCTACATTATAATATTAAATGACAATGTAAATATTTGTCCCCTGATCAAATCTATGACAATTGTTCTTTTAGAACCCAGAAGGCAAGTTATTTATATTCAACATGGCATTAGGTCATAGTTTATCACGATTACAGTGATGCAGAATCTCGTCTTTGGGGTCACGGCCCTGAGTACTAGTTAGTGACTTTGCAGTGACAGTATGAATAAATAAAGAACACGACTTTGCTGCCTTACAGTGCTCTCATGACATGTGACACTTGGCAGTGTATTATTAAAGAGTCATCATATGAGTGATGTATTGAAGCAGAACATCATCAGAGTCATTTCCTGGGTGATGTATGGTACTTTCCCAGGGTCTCGGAGAGCTAAAAATGAATTTCAAAAGTCAGGCTGTGGACCCATTAGAAAGATAAAGTCAAATTTTTCATTATAAACTTAAGATTGCAATGAGTGTCTGTGATAGGTATAATCCCAACCAATCAAAAATGTAAGTGCTATAATTGTAACAATGGAGCTTTGTTTTTCTCCACATTGTTGGTAAGCATAAAAATAAACATATCCATATCTAACTCATAAAATAATATGCAGGTTAGCTTCACTTGATAGTCATTTGAATTTTCATAACAAATGGACATCTGTGCCAAAATTAAGTTTACCAGAAGCCCCGAATATTACAAATAATTGCTTTTTTGGGTATGACTTATGCATTCATTCTTGATACCACCTTTCTCACCAATTAAACACCTATGCTATATAATTTGTGCTGATCCTTTTTGAAAATTTTCAAAAGCGTGCATTGTACTTTTATGGATTATCCACACTACTACCATTAAGATAAATGGCAACTGCATAGCTAATTCCTTAAATGCCAGAAAGAAAATAGCACGTACACTTCAATAACACTTGTATTCTTAATTTCTTACCTGGTGTGCCAAATGTTGATGTTTGGGTTATGCCACTTGCTTTAAGCATGTATTTGCCTAAAATAAAACAAAAAATAATTGTATAGTTAGGTATCATTTACCATGTGAGGATTCAAATCCTAGTGCAGGTTGCAAATACATTAGCAATAACCAAAAATTATTGATCCCAGATTAAATTTAAACATTATATTTATGGGAAAATCCCTAGAGACTATTTAATTCTCTAGAACACAGACATCCTAATGCATTTTATCACATTCCACAAACATGGCGAAATATAAGCTATAAAATAATATTTACTAGTCAGTATTAGCAAAGAGAAAAAAGTATTTCATTGTAGTGATTACTGCACTGAAACTATTTTCATTTTATCATATCTAACATGAAAATATTTTGTTAGACATGGGAAAGATTTAGTAACAAAAATCTCATGTTCAAAAATTTTAGTGTAATCTCATACTACTTCCAATAATCAATCAATACTACAAAACTAACAAGTAAAGAAAGCAGAGGAGAATGAAGCAAAACAAAATCAAAAATAAAATAGCAACAGTGGAAGGGAAATATTTCAAGTTCAGTTTCACATGTGAAGCTTGAGATTGCTATTAGAGAACAGTGGTACTCTAGATGTGGCATGTGGCTCCTTGCCCCGGAAGGACAGGAAAGGAATCTTGGATGGAGACACAAACATGGAAGCCTCAGGAATTCGTCTCAGAAACATTGGAAGCCTTCAGGAAAAGAAATAAAAACTAGAAGGAATAAACTCAAAATACACTTTTTATCTGCCACAAACTAATCACTGTTTCTAGTTTCCATCCTGAGAATGTAGGGAAAGTTGACATAAAATCCGAGGTGTTGTAGTATTTCAATATTTTTTCCTCAGTTTATTGTGTGATAATGATGATGATTCCTCACCTTATCTTTCTGTCATCCCATTAGTCAAGTCAACCGCTGCCTTTCTTCCTCACATAAACTGGACCATGTGTCATTATGTCTTTGTTGCTCTATTTATGAGATGTGAATGCTAGCCACTGTACTATTCTTATTGTGAGGCTTAAGCAAGTTAACACACATACCACAAGAGATTAGTTTAACATAAATCTTTGATAAATTCCACCTCTGGATATAATTGTTCTTTACAAATTTGGATTTCTCATAATTCTGCAGAAAAATTTTCCCAAATAGTTCTTGATACATGTAAATACATGAACTCAGGAAATGTGTGTGAAATTTTAGTCATGATCAGTATTATCTGTTGGATTAATGCCGTATATGAAATGCTTCATAAAATGCTAATAGGAAAGCTACACATATCTCACAGAGAAGACCTAATGATTTAACAGGGATGGTATTAATTAAATAATTATAACTGGGATTTCTAAAACACAGCCATATGTTTGTGTCTGCCTTTTCTTCTATGAACCTTTCAATTTGAATGGACAGGAATAGTGTAGAAAGGCCAGTACAAATCATATATAGTCACAGTAAAGAATATTTATAAACATGTATTATTATATTTGGATCCAACATCCAATATCCCACCTAAACCACCAATGACATTTTCAAGTTAGAGATGCGAACATTCAGAGAATTGCTAAAAAACTGTGTCAAGACCACACACACACACACACACACAGTGCCCTAGAAGACATGTAACTTGTGACTGTAAATAATTATCATCTTGAAAAAATAAAAAAGTACAGCTTATGCACTGTTATTTTGAAAAACAATGCATTATATCCAAGTCTCAATTTGTTTTTATTTCTGTAGCCTATTTTAACAACTGAATGCAAGTGCTTTTGTATCTTTAAAATACAGTTTTTGAATATAAGGGCACAGAGAAGCATAAGAATAGAGTAAGATGCTCAATGTTCTTTTTACTATTGCAATTTATGAGTCTGCTCATGAAATTTAACTACACTGAATAAAATCCTGTAGGCTTATGCTGCAAACACTTGTCATATCACCTATTAAGCTTGTATACAGTTCAGGAGGAGAAACTTAAGTACCCTCTGTATTTTATTATTTTACTAACATTAGATTAAACTATTTCCTTCCTGTATAAGTAAAATCTCACCCAGTGCAACATAATGATGCCTCTAGTGTGTCTGAAAATTCAGAAAAATGCCTGCTGAGTAAATGGAGTCTCAGATGCAGAATGGAAGAAAATTGCCAGCACTGCTGACTGCTGCTTCAGCATGAAAACTTCTTTCTAAACTAAAGTAATCCAAATGATAGGTATGATCTGTTAGCAAGTAGAGTCCTGCTACCTGGGACCCTGGGTAGCAGAAGATACACAAAATATAACAAATTATGTAGATTGCATTCTTAATCTTAACGTTTGTTTACAAATACCTAGAAACGATGACAATAATATCTAGAAACTTTTATTTACAAAGTAACATGTTAATTAACAACTTCATTCTGGAAGAATGAAACATAAGATTTATTTTAAAGACAAGAGTGTATTTACACATGAATCCATATTTTCCTTGTAAGTTTGTAACTTCATTAACTTCATGTTTTGTTTTTAATGTTTGCTCATGTTGTTATGTGCACTAAGTGGTGGTGATGTATCATTATTTCTATTCCTTCATTACTTTGCTGTGTTTTTCCTAATCAGCTTTTATTTCTATGCAGTGTGGTAGGGTTTTATTTCATAAACTGCTACATTCTTAATGGCCTTTAATGTATATTTCATACTGTGATTTCATAGGTTATTTTCATTTGTCCAATATGTTCTCTATCATGCAGAAAAGTATAATTACACTTCCTTGGCTTTTTTTCTTTAATTATTTTCTCATTTATAAGTGAATTATTAAATACAAATAAATGTAACTAACAGATATAAGTATTTATAAATATTTATAACTCATCAATTAAAATAGTTACCTGTTTTTGCATAGGCAAACAATTCATGTTAAAAAAGCATCTGCCAAACTCTAGGTTTTAATATGATTAAGAGAAAGGGATATTAAATTGTCAAAAATCTTTCATCTTTCAAAATTATCACTTGACTTTTCCAATTAGCTCTTAATCAGTGGATTAGAGGAACACATTTTTTGATATCAAACTATTTTTTTCACTTATGAACTACTCCATTTTTATGCTTTAATAATTTTCAATATTCTGTTTCTTTTCTGCTTGATAACATGTTGCTTTTAGTGGAGAGTTATTTCATACTTATCAACACTCTTGATTACTTTTATAGTAGTTACTGTAGCTAAATTTCTTTTCTCTAGAAGATTCAAATTTGGAAAGCCTTATTCTTCATGGAACAAAAGGATCATTTCATTGAGAGTGTCGAACACATTTTCATGAAGCTGTAAAAACTGATTTCATGAATCTATAACCTCCTCTTGTTATCATTACCAATTTTTATTTCTGCTTTATGTAAGGTTAATTAATGGCTACACTACTCTCTGAAACCATTTGGGGAAAAAAGTTTCAGTTTTATATATCTACTGTTTCCCCCTTTGCATTAATACTATCTGGTTTATATTTATTAATCCTTTAATTCTGCTTCATTTCACTTTTCTTTGCTATTATTTTACAATGTTTTAGAAAAAAAATTACAACAAAAATATAAGAATTATTTCATTTACATCTTGATTACTGCTATCTGCAAATATCCTAGAAGCAAAATGTCACTCTAAGATTATGACATCGATATTTATCATACTTACTTTTGTCTAATATTTATGCTCATTAGACATTACTTAATACTCATCCAGAATTTTATTATGATAAACTGTGTTTGATTATAATGGAATATCTTGATAGGTATTGTGCTTTTACAATTTAGATTGGCTTATAACAGTATTTTTCATAATAAACCATTTAACACAGTGTAGGATAAAAATTGTGATTATCTTCTTGTCCAATATAAATGGTCATGGATGACACCACTTTAATAAAGAAAAGGTTAACAGAGAAATGCATTTCAAAAAACCTGTATTTGCTGATATTTTTAAATGTTACAGGACACAGCCTTCACATTGGCATCTCCAAGCCTCGCAAAGATCTACATAGCTTTATGTGTAGGGTCACTGAAAGATGGCTGACACACAGAAAAGTAACAGGACAAACTGGAATGTGTCAAATGCTGACAGATTTAGTAGGGAGATCCAGTAGATCCTGTTTTTCAGATTTTTTTTTGACTTCTCTGTGCAGTGCCACTTTCTCCTAAGCATGGAGCTGAATCTCTTTGGAAATAGCGTTCTTCTGATTTTTGTCAGAGTAGATCACGCACTTCTTTATGATCAGCAACAAGATTAAAAAAAAGTGGGTAAAGAGTAGAGGAATAGTGTTAGATTTTATAGTTTATTGGGGGGGGCAGGTTATATTTGGCTTCTATGCACATTGAAAAACAGAAACTCTACTTTCTATGGTGTATTTGGGCTGATGGGGAGGAAGGAGAGCATGAGAAAAAGAGAACAAGAATACGTCCAGAACAATTTTGCTTCTAAGTTCTCCACTTGGGAATACTGCTCTCTGTGCCCTCCAAATCCAGTGATATACTATTCCCAAGCCTTTCTCTAACAAAGAGGGAGCTTGGAAATGCTGCATAAATTTAACCACGCACATACGCATTACAATGTTGAACCATCATCTGTAGTACAAATACAATCCAAATCGTTGCATGTATATGTTGTTGACAGTATCACTGTGCATTTTTGTTTTCCTGAGCTAATCTACAAAAACACAGCAAGTTCAGACTTCAGCGAATACTGTTTGGCAATAATAGCTGTACTCACATACTAGCATTAGCTAAACAAACAAAAATCACACCAAAACATGCTCAGTACAATGGACATTTATGAATATATCTAGAAGCTTAAATTTGAAATCAAGGTGACAGCAAGGCCATATTTCCTCTCCCTGCATAAGGACAGAATCCATTTCTGCTACTTAATAGATTCTGGTGGTTGCTGTATTCTCAGCACCAAATTTCCTGACTTATGGCAACAAAACTACAGTCTATGCCATTATTTCCACATAGCCTTTTTTCCCACGTGTCTTTCTTTATGTAAATATCCATTACCTTTCTCTAATCAAGACACAGTCCATGTAATTACTGGCTTAGAATTCACATGTGAACTCTAAAATATTATTATTAGCATATTATTATATCTGCAATAACTGCATTTTCTGGGAAAGTCATATAAACAAATGCCAGAGATTAGAATGTCAATATATCTTTTTTATCCCCAGTTGTAATGCAAAAGCATGCATAAAGAACATGTAAAAAAAGTATAGGGTATGATAATATTATGTTAGATTTAAAATATCTTTAAGACATAGGCTTTACAACAACAATCATAATCATGACAAAAATAGTAAAAATATAAATATTTCAAGTTAATTAGTTCAGATAAAGATAATATTCTAAAACTGAGATCCCAAGTTAAATGATTTTGGGAGAAAGTTTTGAAAATATAATTTTATATGGATTATAAAATACTAAGTAAAAATTAGGTAACATTTACTAAAGTTTTACTGCACTATTTTTCTGAATATTCCTCAGTTGCAACGATTTTCCCCTTATTTTTATTACTGCATCTACACAATCAATGATTTTTTTTTCCTTTGTTCACACTTATACTTTCTTTACTAGAAAACAAATAATATCGAAGTTTTTCACTAAACAACAAAGATAAAAAAATAACTTTCTAAAATAAGTGTTTTTAAAAGAAATTGCAATCATGACAAAAATTAAAAATACTTAAAAATTTGAACGATTCCATCACATCTGCAGTTCCAAGAGCTCAAGTTCGTCTAAAAAGCCTTATGTTAAATGAAGTCTCACTCAAAGATGACATGATATAACTTAATGTTAAAAATCACATGCATACACACAAAATTTTATATGATATTCATGTATTTAATTTTTAGAAAAGTAAGAATATAATCCATTATAAAAATCATTGGTCCACAGAGATTGAAAACAAAAAGAATATGTACAAAGCATGAAAAAATGCAATTGATGATAGAAACGTCCTTGTATTATTTTTATAGTGATGTTTACACTATTCTCTATATTTGTTGCTACTAACAAAAGCACGCAATTTTGTATGAAGTGTTACTGAGCATAAAACATCTCTTAACAAATGGCTTGAAATAAATAACTGGTATAACTGGATTGAATTCATCCATGAAAGATAATTACCAGTCACATTATTGGCTTGAAATGTTACAACTGGTTTTTGAATAAAGTGGGAATTCTGATATCACTTAAATCTTACCATTAAGCATTAGGATCCTCCTTTAATGATTATAAAGATCCATTCAAAGCTATTTGAAACAAATTTTTAAAATGTTTAAGGCAATTGTCTTTATTTATTTTCTTCATTTAGGGCACTGAATATCTGTTGCAATTAGATATTTTATTGGTTTTATTTTAACTCATATATTTCTGTAGGCATATCACAATCTATATTTATTGAACTGCTTGACTTCATAGCTTCCGGAATCTGTCTTGTCAATTCAGTGTTAACTTTAAGCTATTTGCCTTACTTTCCTTATATAGAAATAATCTTAAGTCACTATTGAATTGTCTAATCACTGGAACATTACTTATTTTATTTCAGAGAGTTTATTCCTAGCTGCATGACATAGGTGTGTTGAGTGGGGAAACATACTACTGTCTTTATTATATTCCTTCTCTTTGATTTTTTTCTTTTTCTCTTTTTTCTTTTTTTATTGTTATTAACATTGTATTACGTGATACAGTTTTATAGGCACTGGGATTCCCCCCATCCCTCCCACAACCCTACCCCTCATAGTGGATTCCTCCACCTTGCTGCATAACCACAGTTCAAGTTCAGTTGAGATTCCTTCATTGCAAACATATACCTAGCATAAAGTCCAGCATCTTATTGTCCAGATAAGTTCAGTCAGTGGCTTCTTGGGGAGACCTTCTCTGGTCTGAAGGTAGAGCTAACAGAGTAAAGTTCCGGCCAGTTAAAAGCCCCAACAAAACATCAGCATCAATATACAATGTTATGGAATTAATTGACATAGAATTGAGTAAACCTCTCCTCTCTGTATATCCGCCTTTCCAATAAAAAAATAATAAAAATTTAAAAAAATAAAAAAAACAATTTTCTTAAAGTAGAAAGTTCAGCCCCACAAAAATTAAAATAGTAAAAAACCAAATTCTCGTATAAGTGCATACATGCTGATTAATACACAGAAACGCAGTTATGTATAATTTCTAAAAACACAATTTTTCCATGTGGACACTTTCCTACAGGCCATTTGTAAGCATTTATAAATCAAAAATATAGCAAAACACCTAAGTGATTTGGTAGTTTTCCTCAGTCTCTATCTTTTTGAACAATTCTGATTTCTGACTTTCATATTTCCATGTGACATTACCTCATAGTCCATGAAAGTAGCTAACATGCTTTTAAATTTCTAATAATAAAGTTCTCAAATTGACGATTTTGTCTGTTAGATATATACTGTTCAACTGACAGCAAGCGCGCTATTCAGACACTATAGAGTTATCCCGAGAGACCCGCTGGTAATGTCACAGAGTACACAGGCATACCTGCCATCCACAGTACTCTGGGTTCTGATTTTAGCTACCATCTTCCAAATGCTAATTTATTATAACTTTGTCCATATTGTCAATGGCTATATTCCTGATGAGACTTTGTTCTATGGAATTTGTTCATTTCTTTAGCAAGAAACACGTCATGTATAAAAGACTGTTTAACTACAGTATCACTGACCAACAGAGATGGAGAGCAAAAAGAGAGTGCCTTAAAACAGCATGAGAAAATGTGTATGATGGTGTAAGTGTTCTACATTATTATTGTAGTGACATATACATTACACTTGTTAGTACTCATAAAAATTTCTAATTTCCATAGGATTACTGTTTTCTACTCTTAAAAAATTCCTCTAAATCAGTGTCAAACAGACAAATGGAGGGAATGGATATTTGGCCTAGCAGGTAAGATGCCTACATACCATATTAGAGTGTCTGGATTCAAAGCTCACCCAGCTCTGGCTTCTGAACTTGGTGTCACAGTCAGCAGGAACCCTGGGAAGCAGTCACTACTGGCTCCAGTGACTGGATCCCTGAATCCCACAGGGAGATCTATACTGCCATTATTGGGTCTTGACTCTTGATGCCTGGCCTATCGTCAGCCACTGTGGGCACTGGGGGAGAGAGCTCACACACGAGGGTGCTCTCAGTATCTCAAACAAATTTTTGAATTGTTTTTGAAAAATTTTGAATTCCATGCACACATAAATAAATAATAAACACATATTTGTAAATAGAGATAGTAGACTCCTTTTTGAGTTTACTCACAAAAGAGTATACAAAACACTTGGTATTATAGTGAGTCTTGTCAGATTTGAAGTTGGCAATATTAAATGAAAATTCTATATTGTATTTACTATACATAGAGTAAAATCATATTTAACATATTTTAAATCATTCAAGCTTAAGTTGCAGCTGTTTTACTTCCTATCAAGTTCCCTGATGATATGGCTGGGAAAGAAGTACACAGAGGCCCATGGGCCCCTGCACCCACGTGGGAGACAGGTGCTCCTGGCTTTGACCTGGTTCAGCACTAGCCATGTGGTGAATCAACCAACAGATGGAAAACTGGTATCTTCTGCCCCCCAACTCCTCTCTCTTTCTCTCCAACCCTGCCTTTCAAATAAATAAATAGTAAATATTTTGAAAATCAAAAATTTATCATTTCAATTGAATTGATAAAATTAATTTTCTTTACATTAATAAAAACTTTAGAAATGTAAGAGGTTATAGGAAAATATCACTAAACATTAAATATAGCTTCATACCTGTGATTTTTGTCATACTGAAACAAGATCGCCTATAGGCAACTTTTATTATAATAAGAATGAGAAACATAATATGTGATATAACTGCTACTGATTTTGCATAACAACCACTTTCATGCAAATTTGATATTTTGCTTTTTAATTTCTTTTACAGGGCTGGAATTGTGGCAATGACCACCTACAACGCTGCCATTCTCCATCAGAGTGATGATTTTGAAACACAGACACTCTGCTCCGGATCTATCTTCTACCTAATGAGCTTAGGAGGCAGCTAAAGATGACTCAAAGACCAGCCGTTTGGGGCACCTGCCACCACCAACAATTTGTCTTTCAAATAAACAAATAAATCTTTTTTTTTTAATGACATCTCACATAGATTGTAAATGGAAACAAATCTTAGGTTCAACCCTTTGTTCTTGCCCTTTATTTTTTGTTGTTGTTGTTGTTGTGGTGGTTCTTAATTACTTCTGGAAATGTTGTATTCTTTGGAATATTGCAGATTAGATGTTTGTCAGTCTATATGGTATTTACGATTTTCTTAAAGATTTGTTGGAAAATTTACCTAGTGGTAAGGCAGATCAGATTTATACAGAGAAGATGAGACAGAGTGAAAGATCTTCCATCCTCTGTTTTACTGCCCAAGTGGTCACAAGGGCTGTGGCTGAGCCAATCCAAAGCCATGAGCCAGGAGCCTGCCTGGGTCTCTCAAACAGGTGCAGTGTCCCAAGACTTTAGGCAATCCTCTACTGCTTTCCCAGGCCATGAGCTGGATGGGAAGTGAAACAGCCAGGACACAAATTACCATCCCTATGAGATCCCGGCAGATGCAAGCCAAGAATTTAGCCACTAGGCTATCACACAAGAGCCAGTATTTATGATATTTAAAATACATAAGAAATAAGTATTTAGTATTATTACAGGATTTAATAGGTCAACATAAGTTTTTCCAAAGGACTATGAAGTATGCAAGGTTTGGGGCTGGTGTGTTGGCTAAACAGGCTAGTCCTCTGACAGTACCAAAATCCCAATGAGCGCCAGTAAAATATGCCTTTCATATAAAAAAAAGTACATTTTAAAAACAATACAAGGTCTTGTTTGGGTATGAGACCATAAATATATAAAATGCCGAAAAGCAACCCAAGGGAGATATGTTATGGAGATTTTTTTTTGGGTGAACACTTTGCTGGCATTGCACTGTGCATTGTGCAGAACTAAAAGGGGAAATCAAAAGAGTTCATAAAACATAAGAAATTTTTGAAGAAAATTTTGTGTGAATTATTTTTCTTCTAGCTTAGGTTTATTTTTATGATTACAAATCAACCAAACTTAAGGCAATAAAGAGGATTTATCATATCAACCCCTAATCAGAGGCCTGTTATGATATGGAATGATCCCTTTTACTATTTTACTGTCATCTTTGTATCTAGTCACCTGTAGCTTTATATGCTTTGTGATTTTGGCATTCTTTGCAATTTACAGCTATATAGTGTTTGCTTTTAAAATATTTATTTTCTGAAAGAATTATTTTAGCGCCAGATTATGTTATGACCTTCCTTGTGCTTGTACTTTAAAGATATAGAAAATAAAATATGTATGTTTACTAAATTAAGAAAATAATTTTTACATTTCAGTTCTCAGTTTTATAATAAGCTAAGCCATCACTTTGCTTTTGATGAAACTGTCAATGTTCAGAAAAATATTTTTGAAAGTGATTGATTTACTGGGTTTTTTTGTTGTTTGTTTTTGTTTTTAGATTTACTTATTTTCATGTATGGCAGAGAAACAGAAAAAGAGGAAGAAACCGAGAGATCATGCATCTACTAGTTAATTTCCCCCAGAGCTGCAATGCTCAGGGCTGGAAGCGGCCAAAGCCAGGTGACAGAAGCTGCATTTGAATTTCCCATGTGGATGCATGGCTCAAGCACTTGGGCCATCTTGGTGCAGCTGGGACACAAACCATTGTCTATATGGAATGTGATTTGTGAGCATCCAGCCACACCAAACAGCAGTCCCTGCTTTAGTATCCCTTTAAATACTCTTAGTTCACTCACAGTTAATCTGCTTTTTAAATTTTGCTTTTTTAATCAGACAAAACTACTCATCAAAATATAAATGAAATATTTATCTAAGTAGACTTGACTGAAAGTACCTTTTCACAGGGATGTTTGTACACCCATTAGTGTGATCCATTAAAACCAAACACCTCTGCAGTGACTAAAAGCCGAAAATCGCTAAGAGCTAAGTTACAATCAAACCAGAAGGACCTTGAAATAGCAATGGATTAACTCATAGAAAATTTATTTTTTACAAAGCAAGCTTTTAGATTGTTCCACAGATGATTTATCCACTTTTGAGAAAATACCTGATTCCACATCAGTGCATATTCTTTTTATTTTGTTTAGCAAAACTTCAACAGATATGAAAAACAAGTTTTACAGCAAACCTAGGCTTTATCCTGAAACTGGTTTTCCTTGCAACCTTCAAAATCCCTGTGAAATATCTTCACATACTTGTTAGGAAACGCTTTTATCCCAGAAAGGAGAGATGACAAGAATGAGCAAGTGTGGGGAAGGGAAGCATTCATACACTGTTGATGAGGATGTCATGGGTACAGCCACTATGGGAGATATTGTGGAAGTTCCTTTTGAAGTGTCATCTGATCCAAGAACCCATCTGGTGCACCCTCCCAAAGTGAAAACAGCTGTAACACTATCTGCAGCCTGAGGTTCTCTGTAGCAGGTGGGGAAACAACCCTCAGTGGAATAATGGATAAAGGGAAGTATGTGTGTGAAGTGTCATGCGTGTTCATGCATGTGCCTGTGTATGTGGATATTATTTTTGCTTGAAAATGGAAGACATCTTGCTATTTTCCATGACATGTGTGCACACTGTGTTAAATAACTCAGGCACTTGAAAAAAAATATTGTATGATCCCACTAATAGTATAGAATCCAATAACCTCAGAAAGGAAAGAAAAAAGAATCAGATACATGGAAATAGTGTTGGAGGGATAAACGGCAGCTGTGGGAGTTGAGGTGAAGTATTAAAGATAAAAAGCAGAAACTATGGGCTGAGAATTTGGCACAGCAGTTAAAATCTTGCTTTGGAATCTCATTTCACATAATGCAGAGCCTGGGTATGACTCTAGGTTGTACTTCTGATCTAGCTTCCTGCTGAAATCCTCCCGTCATGCAGCAGTCATGATACTGTGATCTTCGGGTTCCTGACACTACGTGGGAGACCAGACTGAATTCCAGGCTCGACCATAGCTAGTGCAGGCACTTCGGGGGTGAACCACTGGAGAGGCAATTTCTCTGTTTCTCTCTCTCTCTTTCTCTTCATGCTTTTTAAATATATAAAAAGTAGAAAATACACAGGCTGAGCAAGTTTAAATACAACATGAGAAACACGTTAACTAAAGTGCACTGATTTAGGGTTCTTGCTAAAGGAGTACATTATATTTGCTTTTGTCACAAGTGGTGGATGGGGTACCATTAACTGTGTGAAGTGATAAATATATTAAAACTATCCCAGTTTAAACCATTTTTCCATGCAAATATACAATTTGCATGATATAATGATATATTTGCAAATATAATGATCCACATGTTATATGCCTTAAATGTACATAACAAAATCTTTTACTTTTTTTTTAATTTTAAGGTTGACTTAAAAACTTATTTGAAAGGTAAACTTCAGAAAAAGGGAGAAACAGAGAGAAAGAAATATTTCCTGCGCTGGCTTAGTCCTCAAAGGACCACTTGACAGAGCTGAGGCAGGCTGAAGCCGGGATCCTGAACTCCATCCAGGTCCTCTACATGGGAGGCCCAAGCACTGAGCAATCTTCAGTGGCTTTCTCAGGGGCACTGGTAGGGAGCCAGGCCACAATATGGGAGTTTCAACATGCCTTGCTGATTGGTGCAGGCTTAACTGCTGTGCCACAACTGCCACAGCTGAAGGGAAATATCACATTATTATAGTTTCCTCTGAAACTTGATTAACCACTATAGAATAATTACTATGTTTCCATATTTAAATTTCATGCCTTAGCTCATATTTTTTTTCCCCTAAGGACTACGAATAAGACTATAATTTAAGAGCAAAGTAGAAAAAGGAAGTAGTTCTTAGCACTTTTGAACTGAATGAAGGGGAAAAAAAAAACCGACTACAACACCCTCACCAGGAATCTTGTTACAGATTGACTACTTGAGAGATTTTTTTATTTCCAAGAATTCCAATGAGCTTTGAATTATACTCACGTCATTTTTGGAAATTGACTAGAAAGTCAAGTTCTCTATGTATAACAGTGTTTCACTTTTCTGTGAAAGGATATGCTTTCATGATGAGGAGCAGCAGGCACTGGAGAGTGAGGCAACTATTTGAAAACAGTCAAACGCCATGGCACAACAGGAACTGTACTCCACAGCAAGAGGCCATTGGATTCAGCAGGCGTGCTGCCTTAACCATTAAGCAAAATGCGCAGATGTGTCTTCCAGAAAGGGGAAAGAAAAACTAAACAGATACACCTGATTCCTGTTCACAAGGATGACGGACACAGATAAAGTGAACTACCATTTACATCAAAATCTCACAGGAAGCATTTTCTTTTTTTTTCTTTTATTTATTTTTATTATTATCATTTTATGATACCGTTCCATAGGCTCCTGGGATTTCCCTTAACCCCTCCTCAACTCCCCCTGAGAGCATATTCATGTCTTTCTCAATGCTTGACTACCAACTTTTGTCATTTTCTGTGCTTTGGGCCTTTCTTATTGCATTGTTTGATTTGTCTTTCCAATGCCACACTGGTAGCAATATGCACTTTTTAGAAAACAATCACTGATCAAGCCACATTGGGCTACATCTCGTGAAATAAAACACTGTTGACTTTGGTGAGAAACAAGCGGTTAAGCATTTTTTCTTAAATTCCAAAACTTTCTGTAGAGGCAGATTTCCTATTCATGCTCAGACGTTTTGAAGTAAAGAAAGGAGTTTGCCAAGAGGAATTATGTATTGTAGTAATGATCATGAAAGCTACTCATGCTAATTCAGATTTCTGCATGCAAATATACTAATAAAACAGAAATTACCTAGAAACTATGAACCATATTTCACCGTCATATTTTAGAACAATAATCCCACCAAAATCATTAATTCATATTACACTGAAAGTAAAGTCCAAATAAGAAAGAAATTACCTTCCATAGTATGCTTTTTGTAGCTGTGAATTATAGTCTGCAGCTAATCTACAAAGGCTTAATTTACTAAGGGTTGTCACTTGGGCAAAGCCACTGCCTGCATCACTGACATCCAATATGCACAGTTTGGCTGCTCTACTTTTGATCTAGCGCCATGCCAATGTGCCTGGGAAAGCAGTGGATAGTGATTCATGTCCTTGGAACTCCGGATCCACATGGAAGACTCAGAAGTTCCTGGTTCCTGGTTTCTGGCTTTGGATTGGCTCATTTCCTGGCTATTGTGGCCATTTGGAGAGTCAATCACACATGGACCATCCATCTCTCCTCCTCTCTCTGTAACTAAATACTTCAGTGCAGTGCCCACATCTAGCTTTCCTTGCACAGCTTCCTTTCTTCTGCTGCTTCTTCTTCGTTTTGATGCATCTATTTATTTTAAAGGAAAAGTTACAGAAACAACTTGGCCCCATCTACAGGCATAGCAGTGGTCACTCAGAAAATGCAATGTGTACCAGAGACTTCCTTTCTCTAAATGCTGTGGCTCCCATGTCAAACTTTCTTAACTAATAATGTTGCATACAGATTTCTTCAAGAAAGACCTAAGTAAAGTTGCTTGTAATCAAAGAAAGAGAGAGAAGGAGAGGAGATGGGAAAGAGAGGAGTTACAAGGGGAGGTAGGGCGAGGCAAGGAAAGGAGAGGAGGAGCTTAAAGGCCAATAATTTGATCTCTCCCCACCACTGCTACATCAGGAAAATGGATCATAATTTCCTATGTATAGGTTGATTTAATCCATTATCTACCCATTGCCTAACTAATAATTCTGAGGTTTCAACTTACGCCTTTACAATACAATTTTAGTTGTGAAATGAACAGGGCTAGGGGGAATCTTTCATTCCTTATGGAAAAATATCAGGTTTCAATTTAGATGATGTACATCAGGAGTGAGGATTAAGTTCACTAAATTTCCTCCCATTTGACATTTTTTCTCCCCTGCTTCCTTGCGAGCATCTTAACAATTAGCCATCTCTTATCCCTCAAGTCATTCCAGCTTGTTCCAGCTGTCAAATAAAGGAAACAAACAAATAAACAAAGGGCTGTCTCTGGACTCAGCACTTAATTTTTTTTAAAAGATTTCCTTTGTTGTGGCTTCATTAACTTTATGGACAGGCAAGAAATTCAGTTTTTCTTGGGTTGATGATGCTATATGAGCAGATTTATGCATACATAGTAGGTGATTTCTTCTTGTTAGTTGTACCTGTAACTAAGAGTGCATGCACAGTTCATTTGTAGAAAATGGAATTAATAGATAGCTTATTGTGGAGCAAAAAGGATTTGAAATTTATAAATATATTTTTTCTTAAGAAACCTAAGAAATTTCAGGAATCCCCTCTGGGTATCTGGCTTTCAAAAATTTTGGACCCAAATACTCTTATTTTAAATTCCAATTCTCCAAAAACTTGAAATGGGAAAATCTAAATATCAAGTGGTAGAATATCATTTTTTACAAGAGCTAGCACAAATTAACATTGGTTAAACCATACGAATTAGCATTTTACCTCAGATTACACCCTTCAATTGTTGCTTTTGATTTACACATCCTAATGTTTTTGTTTTGTTTTACTTTATATTCTGACACTAGATTATTTGTCCCTTTGAAAAGGGGAGAATGGGAGAAGCAGATGGGAGGAGGGGATGAAAAAGAACAGTTAGTGAAGAAGGAAGAAGAAGGGGAGGAAGAGAAAGTTTCAACATTTAATTTTATAATCTATTGAGTTACTATTGACACAAGGTAATTAATTCATTTCCAATTACTGACTTATCTGGTTAACAATTCATATTTAATCTTTAATAATGCACACTAATGTATTTATCTCTTTTTGATAATCTACTTAAATAAATTATTTTTAAGTCCATGGCTCTTTGAATTTCTGTCTAGGTACTTGAATCTTATCCATACTTTACACATATTCTGTTTATCTTCGATGGTATTAAAGTGCTTTCTGTGCAATTTTATTTCATTCTGGAATTTTTCAATAACAATGAAGAAACTTTGGACATTCCTAATGAATAACTGGATGAGAACTATCTCCATCTTCTTAAAACAAAAATTTGAACTCAGTGTCCATATATCTTGTAACAGGTCAACTGAATAATACTCCTGACTACTTTGTCCCCCTATTTAGAATATGAGAGAGATTCAAATTAGTTTCTCATTTTACGGTGTTAATGGCCAGTGAAACTGGAGCCATTGAGATAGACTGGCCAGTCATGTAAAATATTCGTTCCCATTTTGATTTTGTGAATCATAGACAAGCTTCCCATGTTATAAAGGGATCAGAAATGTATATAAAGAAAAAAAAAAGAAGCCAAGCAAATTTTTGTTTTGTTGACCGATCTTTAGATTACTGAGTCTAATAAAAAATCAAGAGAGATCTAAATAATGATAACCTTAAAGAATATAATTATTATAATACTGAAAATTAGCAATAACAAAATCTTCCTCTAAACAAAAATCTCTTGGCTGTTTATGATTTATTGATTCAATAGAAATGTGATTTGAAAAGTTGCATGTAAAAGTATTTCATTTTTTTAGAAATAAAAATAAACTACCAAAAAATGTTTCTGGGGGAAAAAATGGCTATTACCTTTAACCATCATCTTAAAATATACTGTGCTGGAAGGAACCTTCTTAATTTGCACAGCACCATGTAAATTAAATGAATATGAAGGAAAGGAACTGATATTTATGAATTTTCATAATAATAGGTGGAAGATTGAGAGGCTGAGATAAGATTCTGAATAAATATTTCATATAAAACCAAACTGCATTTCATAAAGCATCTCACATGCTCTCAGGTAAAGAAATAAGCTTCTTATGAGTGTGCAGTGTCTCTCAGCCCAGTAACAGTCACCAGTCATCAATAACACAACTGGATGATTCTAACTTTAAGAATGCAAGAATCAACCAAGTGTAATTTTTCTGAGAAAGCTTTTACCCAATCTGTCAAGCTTAAGGAGGAAGGCTGGCTGTCACCTTTGCTTTTTTAGCACAGCTCTTTTATCTGGCACAATCCAGGTGGAAAATGGAGAATATATTACAATTATGCTTTCCAAATGATTTTCAATACTTCATGAGTTTTTTCTAGCCCTCCATCTACCTCAGTCTGGGAAAACTAGAACGAATTAAGAACAAATAAGAATTCTGGTACATTGCTAAACTGAAAATACCTCTGTACACCACAGGAGAGTCTGGAGTTAATTTCAGGGCTGTTCACCACTTCATGTTTTCAGTTTAGGCTCTACATCCCAGAGAACACACATAGTTTTGAATGGAAAACCAGTACTAGAGGCTATTAAACACTTATGCTTGGTTCAAAATTCATCTTAAGTTCTGATGACCAATATGCAATATTTGCCAGTAATTAATAGATACGATTAGTGCCATATAAACAAGCTTTAGTGAACCCCCTTGCCATCTTCAACTTGAGATGGCAACTGAATGAGAAGTTAGACCACCACGAAGTATGAAGTAGACCCTTGTGAGACAATGAATGTACTTGGACCTTGGCCTTATGCTTCCCAGGCTCCAAAATAATGAGAAATACATTTCTATTATATGCTGTTCAGTTTGTGGCTGCTCATTCCATGCTATTATAGCAGCTCAAAAGGACCACAACATTCAACTCAACCTGACTTATACTTTAAGGCTTACCCGTGTGATGCTCATAGCTGTGGCTAATCATGCCATAAATTCTAACAGGAACCTAATAATAGCACTACTATGGATCTATGAATTTCAGGATATCAGTCAGTAGCAGTACGTAAGATGAAGAGATTTAAATCAGACTACAGGCTATTTTCCACATTATGTGTCCATTTTGGTACCAGTGCTATTATTTTTTATTTACTTAAACCATAAGGAAATTATAGAAATTAACATCATCAAATTCTCATTTGTGTTATATTACATGTTATAAAATTGTATATTAAAGTTAAAGCATTGATTAGTTGTGGCTAGGGACATAAAAATAGATTGCGAGTTTCCTGTACCTGTTATTCACCACAATTACAAATGTCACCACCTTTGGTGGAATGTTTGCAACCAGGAACTACTTAAAATTGTTTAGCACCCTTCTTTAAACTGAGGCACTTACTCCTACTTGGTTATTAAATGCTTACAGATAGATACAGAAAATCTTGTATGTACACACACGTACAGACATGTACACACATATACTCTCTGTACTTCATTCCGAAAACACTTGGTGAGTATCATACATAACTGAGCCACATTCATTCTTTTGTTGAAATAAATGAGGAAAGCAAGATCATTATGCTTCAGCTGTCCCATTCATGCAATCTACTGTTTTACAGAACATGTTAAATAACTGACACAACTGGTGTTCACCATCGTAATGATACATTTTACATGAATTTTTAAATTTATGTCTTTATTTTAATGTACTGGAAAGCACTTTTTACTCCATGTAAGTAATCCACTTGAAAACATATTTTGTCTATGAAAATATTTGTCCATGAAAATTGACAGATTAATACAAGTTTTGCTTTTGTTAGTGCCAACAATTATGTATTATGTTAAGAAATGCTTTGCATCCAAGACTATTCTGAAAAAAGAATCTTTTAGAAATACAAAGTTACCTGCTTTACATTTTTATCTACTATGTCCTTCTTGCCTTTGTTCCTTCATTTCCCTTTGTGTAATTTATGTTTACATGTACTGATGCATTTTATTTATTTTAGAGCATACAAAAAGTACTTTTAAATGTACTTTCAGATTTCACTATTATTTCCACAATGTCTTCTGTAACTTAAATTCCAGAACAGTATTTTATTGGCCAAAATCCCTCATTTCCTCAAAAAAAAATATTGCGCTTTTCCTTTTTTATTCTGTGGCATACTTTTCCTGTGTGGTACTTGTTGCACAGTGCTCGGCTGTTCACAGCTGGGAATCCCGTCAGAACGGGACAGTTGGGCTCAGGACAGATTCTGCTTTTTGAGAATAATCATTTGGCACAGATTTTTGTTTACTGATCTATGCCAGCTTTCTAATCATTTCTCAGGTAGCAGGAGTTATATAAACCACAACTTGGGACCCTGGATATTACTTTTGAAAGTGAGCATGGGCTGTGTTCCTTGATCTAGGTGAGTCAGTTTCATTGCACACACCAGACTTCTGCTCTCTGCATTTAAAAGCCAAAGAGTTGATTGTCAATGACCATTTTTGATGACTGATTTTGTTTTCCTGATTCTGATGATCTTTTCAGTTTCCTCTACTTGTGCATTTTTTATTACAACTAATACTGAGCTAGTGGAATGATTTCTTCTGTGAATGTTAAACTCTTTGTATACATCAGAAAGCACAATTTTATATAAGCATTCTGTGAAATATAGATGAAGGATTATCTTTTTCATATTTCACGTCTCTAACTTAAAATATAATAATTGTTATAGCACAGGAAAATTTCAGATTTATGTTTCTAATGCTTGAACTTGTGAAATTTGACTTAACCAGGGTGCCCGCAACTGTGGTAAAATTCTCTCTTATCCTCTATATGTGGAATAACAAGCTCTTCATTTTGCAGACTGGCACAAACTAAAAGACGGCTTTCATCTTGCCGGGTCTGTTTAATTTAAATGTATGTTGTGATAAATTATTTGGATTAACTAGGGAATCCCTTTCATTTTGCTGGATTCTTCCTTGTCATCATCACGTAGAGGATGCTGTACGTCCTGCAGGGCTGTTCACCTTCTGGATCCCAAAGCGTGAACAGCACCTGACAAATGCAGGCTAAGCAGGTAAAATGCACGCAAGACCTTAAGCAGGTTTTCTCAAATATCACTTTGCTCCGATTCAGGAGCATCACCATTCTGTTTAAGTGCTGCAGATTTGGGCAGTCACATATCCTGAAGATTACAGACTTCTATAATTACTCTTTACCTGTGGAGCAGTCACAGTGCCATAGATAAAACAATTCATTCCCTGGTCTGAAAGCTCTGCCAGAGTAGAGCCACTGTTGACAGATTCCCTTTGTTCTATCCCTCCCAGCAGATTGTCTGAAGTGCCCATCAAGGCTGTAGCTTTATACACTTTAGTCAAATCCCCCTGTGTTTGGAACTGCCATCTCAACGTTCTCTCATCACACGTCAATCACCTGGAAAGCCATAACTCCCTTTCGGCCACTTGCCTGGCGTTTCTTCGTTCGGATCAGAAACAACAGAGTCACCTTTGTTTTCCATCCAAGAAAGGAAATTGTCACTTCACCTGTCACTTCTCCTGGGCGTTCTATCCCATTGGGTCAGAGAGGGACCTGCTGCTCCCTTTTTGTGTGCTCTGGCTCCATGACCCAACTCACGCTGTTTTCCTTTCTTCCTGACAAGTTTCCAGGCTTTAAAATTGCATGATTGTCCACCTGATAGAATGTTCTCTTGCTCTCCTACTCTAAATATAAGAAGAAATATTACCTTAGGAGCAAAGTAAACTGTTTCTTCAATATCTTTAATTGAACATTCTTCTAATAGTACTAGTACAATAAAACTATCATCAATTAATCCGTAGTACAGAGCAAAATGCACACATACATTAAATAGAGGACTAAAGTTTTAGCCATTTATAAATTATATGAATATTATTTCTGAAGTTTTAGAATATAAATTTACATTTTATTTGAAAAGCACAGAGACATAACCAGAGAACAAGAAAGATGGAACCGGAAGGGGAGGGTTGGGATGGAAACCTATTTTTCTATCTGGTGGTTCACTTCCAAAATGCTTCCAACAGCCATGGCTGGCCAACCTCTTATCAGAAGCTCAGAATTCCATCTGAATCTATCACGTGAACATCAATGACTTAGGTATGTGGGTCATCATCTGCTGCTGCTTGGGCAGCAAATTAGTAAGAAGCTAGGGTTTGAACCAGGCACTCTCATTTGGGATGCAGGCAATTCAAGCAGTGACCTAACTGCTGTGATCAAAACCTCTCCACAAGCTTTATTTAAATTCAGATTATTTCTTTATAGATTTGTTCACTTACAAACCAGAAATAACAATAACTATAAATAAAATAATTCTGTGAAACAATATGCCAAATTTTCACAAACTTTAATATACATTAAAATACAGAATTTGAGACAAAAATGGGGAAAAAGTATTTTTAGGAAGGGACGTGGCAATTATACTAGTAGACAGTGGAAAATAAGTATTGGATGATTGTTATTGATCAATGCTAATAATGTTATTGGATGATTGTTATTGATCAATGTTAATAATCACAATGGCTGATAGCTAGTATTATTCTATAGATGCTTAGTGCTTTTTTCCCATTACAGTGTAAGGTTAGAATAGAACGGTAATGTGCCAGCGGTGATACCTTTAAGTCTTCTTTCACTGGAGAACTTGTGAAGCTGAACCTGCTGGCACTGCCAGGAGGTCTGCTTGAGTCCTATAATGTTTTGGGTCCCTTTACCAGTCATGATCCCTGAGCAAGATGTTGTTGCCCATATTCCACAATTACAGATATTATGTTCTGGTATAAATGTTGATATGATCAATATATAACCGTCATGCCATTGACTGCTGCTCCAAATTGTGTTTGAGGTTTAATGAGATTTGGAGCACGCAGAGTTCTGCAACTACATGTATGCTCCTCTACTGTATGTTTTTGTAAGTACTTGGAATGACGCCTCATGGTTTTAAAAGGCAATCAAACACTCCTCTCCTGCTTTTCTTTCTTTTTGGATTTTTAACCTGAAAATGAGCTCTGTTCTTAACTTTCAGTTTTATTTTTTCATAACAATTCTATTCTGAAAGAAAGCGACTTCACTTAGAGCAAAGAATATTTACTCATCTAAGCAGTTGCCTGAAACAAACCTAGTTATATCTAAACCTGTTCCATTGAATTAAAACAAGTAAAACAATAAAACATTTTGTCAAAAATAAAGCCATTGCTAACTAGATCATCATAAACCTCTGATTTCCTGTGTATGGGAATGGCGGTTATACAAATCTAAGGGTCAATTTGCTTTCGAACCTCTCAGAAGAGTAAGTAGAATCAGCCACTGCCAACAATATATGATCTATCATTCTGCGTGTGACATTATCAACAATTTGTAGATAGCTATCTCTTTTATAGCAGGTATAGTGATTTATTAATATGAAAAAGTAAGACGACAGTAGCTTGATAAAGTGCTAGGATGCCAGGTCAGATGCCCCTTAGTTTAGTCAATGAGTTTGAATTTCTGCTCTTTGGATTCCCTGGTCTGGCTTAGCACAGCCCCAATTGTTCTGGGAACTTGGAGAGCACCCCAGTAAACACAAGATCTCATTCTCACACTTCCCCTCTTTCTTTTTTTCCTTCTCTCTTTCTCAAATACTATTTTTTTCCAAAAAAGGAAATATGAAAATAAAAATATCTTAAAACTAATTGCACAAAACTGTCTTAGGACAATTTTTCATTGGAAGACAGTATAAGAAAGATTCATTTTTATGGGTTAGAATTGTAATATGATAGAAAAACCTGCCACTGTAAGATCTGAAACTCTTACAGCACATTCATGGTGAAATATAAAAGTCCAATCATAACAGTAGAGTTAGAAAAGACAAGTTTAAAAGGAATTTAACCTGCATGAGTAAGTTAATAACATGTTAAGTTTCATGGAACATGGGCATTACAAAAACTATGCATGGCTTTCAAGTTTTGGGAGTCATTACAATAACCTTAACCTTTTATACCTTTGTTCCATGAGCTTTTGAAACTAACCTCATAAACATACATTAAGACTCTCTGAAGGTTTATAATGTGTATGATGGTAGTTAGCCAATGTTGGGGAGGATATGAAGGTGGGAGGAAAGGGATAAAGTTTATCGATTTGAACTTACAGTTACATGGTAGACACATTTCTGATGCTCTACTGCACAGGGGTGACTACAGGAAATGTTAATGGCTGTATATTTTTCTTAAATATCTAGTGGCCAGCATTGCTGCAGAGCAAGTTAGGCCACTACCTGCAAAATTCACATCTGTATGGATACTTGTTCATGTCCATACTGCCTTTCCTTGGATCCAGTTCCCTTGCAATGTCCTAGGAAAACAGAAATATATGGCCCAAATGCTTGGGCACTTGTTGCCAATGACCTCAATGAATATCTTGGCTCCAGGCTTTGGCCAGGTCCAGTGCTGGCCATCATGGCCATTTGGAGAGTGAAACAGTGAATGGAAGACTGACTTACTTTCTCTCTTTCTCTCTCTCTGTCTCCCCCCCCCCATCTCTATAATTCTACCTTTGAAATAAATAAATAAAACTTTTTGAAAAAATAGGTATATTTAAGCTGATTTGGACAGCATACAGGATAGCATACCCATATTAAACATCACATAGTGTACAATGAATTTGTATAAACTTGTTGTCTTTTACAAAAAAGACAATAATGCAAGAAAGAACATTTCAAAAGGTAACGTAACATTTTTCAAAATAAATGTAAATATAATAAATTTGTGAGGTTTGGCAAAACTCATAATGAATAAATACAATGAAATATATATGTACATGCATCACACTAAATCTGCAGGTGACAATTCTATCAAATAACTAATATAAAAAAGTTAGTATCTTTAAAAAGCAAAAGAGAAATATTTATAAGGAAATAACACAGATTACAAGGGCAAAATTAACATAAATGCTGGGCCCAGCATGATAACATAGTGGTTAAACTCCTCGCCTTGCACGCACCAGGATCCCATATGGGCACTGGTTCTAATCCCAGTGGCCCCACTTCCCATCCAGCTCCCTGCTTGTGGCCTGGGAAAGCAGTCGAGGATGGCCCAAAGCCTTGGGACCCTGCATCTGCGTGGGAGACCCGGAAGAGATCCTGACTCCTGGCTTCGGATTGGTTCAGCTCCAGCCGTTACGGCGGCTTAGGCAGTGAACCACTGGACAGAAGATCTTTCTCTCTGTCTCTCCTTCCTGTATATCTGCCTTTCCAATAAAAATAAATAAATGTTTTTAAAAAATGCTTATATTGAAAGCTTAATGGATAAAGCCAGAATATATGAATAATTCATATAAATTTAGAAAAATGTGCCAGAGTAGAGAAGAAAAATGGGCAATAGAACCCTGAACTGTGTATATGTATTTTCTCTAATTGGTGGCTAACAAAATTACACTGTAGTATTCCATTTTCTAAATAATGAATGTCATAAAATAAATCTCCCAGCAACTTGCAGAAATTATTAAGCTTTCCTGATGAATCAGATAGTCTTGGAATTCCCTTTTTAAGGTGTGACTGGATCAGTAGTATCCAACTTCCCTTCACCCACATGCAAAATTAGTTTTGTTTACAAGGTCTTTTACACCAGCTGAATTGACTTTGAAATTATACATTTTTTTTCAAAATGTTAATATATTTCATTAACAAGGTGAGTTCATGTTTATAAAAATCATCAATAACATATTTTGGATTTTAAAAACTTGGATTTTAGCCTCAAACACAAGCACTGAATTCTAATATAGAATGTTGTCATCTCAAGGAGCACTTTAAACACTATGCCACTTGGATTTTTTTTTTTTTGGACATAAAGACAAACCAGGGCCATCATTAGTTATTATGAAACTAGAAATATTCATGCCTTTTTCTGTGCCAAAAAATTAAAATGATTTTTTGATGTTACTCAGTAGGCTCCCCATTCTTGCTCCTTGGACTTTGAATTGGAGATATTTATATATATATATATAAAGCTTAGCATCAAATATTCCAGCATTATTTTAAGTCCTTATCATATCTGAATTTTCATATTTTGATTGTAGAACTATCATCATACAATTCTTGAAAGAGAATTGCTAAATTCTAAAATATTCATTCATAAACACATTAGTATGTTTTTGCCATGTGTTTCTTCTCCTATTTATACAGAAGAATCAAGAAAAATTATTTTTCAAGGACGCAATTACAATCAGCTTTGTCACAGAAAATAACTTCTTCAGGAGCACTTAGTATGAAGTTAGTGAGCAGTAAAAACGGAAGATGAGTCTGTTTTTAGAAATCAGTTAGGAAGTCAATGGAAAGCATAAGCTAAGCTTCCAAGGGAAATGTTTATATGTGTAAGCAAAGCTTCTTAGAAGTTTAACAGTTAACTGACTTTGACTGGAAATTGAGCAAATTCATATCTTAGGACACATGAAGGAATGCAGAAAAATGCTAAAAGGATAAGTTTTAAGCAGCAAAATGAGCTTATGCCTGAGTGGTGCTAATATTTTTATTTCTGATAGAAAAACATTAATTACTATATTCAGCTTTGTTTTATATTCATTAGAACAACAAAAAATGAGCTGAGAGATTCTGAGTGTGGGTATAGTTAAAATCCAGTTAAAGCTCCAAAGACGCCTTCAGCAAGGAGTGTTAATTATCACATCTAAGAAAAATCCTGTTTCATTTTACTTGGGGAAACAGCAGATGCCCATGAAACGAGAGCTTCTCAATAATTGGAACAACTTAAGCTACAAGATGAAAGATTATATCAGAATTTTCTTACAGCTTCCAAAAGCATGCAGACTATTCTACACTGTCTGAGAATGTGTAAGATTTGATAAGATACGCATCTCAATTATATATAAAAGATGAATGTATCATTGGCAAAGGCATTCCCTTGAGTAAAATGGATAAAGAAGAATATTCTGGGGAACTAAAGACTAGTATTCTGGTTTCTAGAATTAAAGAGTTGGTTTTCCTGTATAGATTTCTTGCAAGTTTGCAATATTAATTTCTCTCCCTCTCTTTCTTTCTTTCTAGAATTGTTCCTATGTCCCTTATCCTCCTTTTTAAAAATTTTTTGATTTTAAGAGAACAGCTTTGATTCTCAGTGAAATGTTAGGCTTCCTGAAAGCCAAGTCATAAAAAAACTATATGTGAATCTGTAAGGCAGTGTCAAATTTCGCATTTTATCAAATATACATTTAATTCCATAGCTCGAATGATGTCAATTGTTTTTAAACATTTTATTGAAATACCAAGAAATTTAAATGTGCGTATGAGTAAATGTGGGATTTTTGTGTTCTTTGGTTTCATTATCTTAAGTAAAATATTTTAATCCTTTAAAATACTTTGTGGATTGATGGACTATGAAATTACTTCTTTGAAAATTGGAAATAGGGAATTTTGAACCCTTTATGACTTCAATTCTAGAGTTTCTGATTGTTCGTGTACTTTGACTAAATCCCACAAGGTCAGATCTTCATGGTAGCACATCCCAACATGTTCCTAACACATGCTTTTCAAACATATCATCAATGTTTGAAATGAGCTCATTTTCTTTCCTCTCTGGAACTAGCAGACCACAATAATATTTGAAGTGTTATGAATTTTTTATTTGGACTGAAGAATCCACTCATTCATTTTTCTAATAGAGTCTTTAAAAAACAGTTAGCCAAACTCTATCATACCCCATCTCATCTCCGGCCCTCTACAAGCAATAGTCTCAGGGGACTCTCTAACGTGATGCCTAATTATGTTGGTCTTTCAGTGTGTCACATACTTAGTGTCACACACCAAGAAAACATAGCTTTACCAAAACGGTCAATAATTATACATATATTCTCTCCAAATGATGTATGCAATAAAGCAAGACAGGAAACTCAACACTATAGGGAGTTAATTCTAGGCTTTCCTTTGGCCATCATTTGTATTCTGAAAAAGTTCTCAAACCATCTTTAGGTGTAATACTTAACAAGAATGACTTACAGAGTTCTCCAAAAGATGTGACAGTCATAGTTAGGAATTATCATGTGGAATGGATACAGATTAAAACCAGGCAAGAACACAAAACACTAAGCATAGAAGAGAACGCAAGCACTGACATGGAGTTCTCACAGAAGTTCTATCACAGAGCGCCTACGAGGTGGTGTAGCTGGCTAATCCTCCATCTGCTAGCACTGGCATCATATATGGATTCTGGTTCATGTCCCAGCTGCTCCATTTTTAATCCAGCTCTCCGTTTTTGGCCTGGGAAAGCTACAGAGGATGGCCAAAGTCCTTGGAACCTTACACTCACATGGAAGACATGAATCAACTGAATTCCACCCATTATGGCCATTTGGGGAATGAACCAGTGGATGGAAAACCTTTCTTGCTCTATTTCCCCTTCTCTGTAAAATCTGCCTCTCAAATAAAAATAAGTAAATCTTAAAAACAAACAAACAAACAAAAAAAAAGGAATTGTATCACAGAGCCAAGATTTTGAGTTTACACGATATTACCCAGTTATGGTAGAAGAAAAAAATCACATTTAATAGATACAGCAATCAATACCAGGTAAGAGTAACCAAGAGCTCACTTATCTCAAAAATGATTAAATACACAACTATTTCACAGGAAATATTTCATTTACTTTTCTTGTGCCTGTGACTAAGATAAAGAGAAAGGTGCCTGCAGCCCTAAGGCAAAAAATATTTTATATTGGAGGAGGATAGAAAACATCCAAGTGTCTTGGATTCCAGTAAAGTGACCAAAAATGGATTAATAGAGTTACAAGAATTTCAACTAATAAAAATTTCTTTTCATGGGTATTCAAATATCTTGTGAAATTGGCACAGTACACACAAAATGGATCATACAAGTGATTTAATAATCGCCATTAGGCACTTTTATTAAGTTGTCAGTAGCTATTGTTTGTAAGGTGATTAATGGTAGCCTCGCAATTAAAAGATGGATTTTACAAAACATTATAATTTGTCTTTCAGAGAATGTCTGAATCCAAAGAGTACACCACTGACTGCTCTTCCCGTTATGCAAGGATGTCTTTTAGAGAAAGGCATTTTTAAATTGGCTTAATTACATTTTAGGGTAATTTTAATTTGATTGAGATTTATGGAATCTAATTCACCACCCTTCAAAGAAAATGAAAGACTCAACAGATCTGCAATAAATATAAAACTGGAGAGAGGAGATAGAGCTGTACATAAGCAGGGAACATTTCTTTTGTTGCTAGACTTCATTCCATTTATTAACTTGCAATTCCACTGCAAGTGCAGGAAATGGTTTCTTGCAAGAATGGTAGCTACAGAGTTATTTACTCAAAAGAAGTATTTGTTATTTTTTGTTAAATAAGAAGAATGAGAACTTTAGATCTATTTTGCATGACATGAATCCATGCCTCACAAGAAAGAAATCATATTTAAGCACACATACATCAATATTTAGAAAAACAGGAAAGAACAAATTCAGCTCAGCTTACTTTTTTCTTTTTTTGCAAACTAAGCAACCCAGTAGAGAAGCATTCTGTGCTATATTCAAGAAAAAAACAGTGTTCAGTTAAAAGTTGCATATGATGATGGTATATGGAAAGCTGGTTTGCTTTCTTTGAACCAAAATTTGTAGATCTCTTGTGGTAGAAATAATAAGTCATGGAAAGAATTCTCTTATTTTAAAAAACCATAAATTTCATCTTCACAAAAGAAAATCTTGTTGGTCAGCAATTTAAAGATTGATTTCAGTAAAAGAAAAAAATTTAAAAAAACTGTATTTCATTTTGTCACTAAATTTTACTGCTGACGTTAGATAAGTGAAAAATGTGCAGGTGAAAAGTTGAATGGCTCTGCGGTAAACAGACAGTAATGTGATGTAAATTACACAAGGTAAGATGGTAAAATGGAAAGTATCTATTCACAAATTCAAACAAATTGGGCGTGAGATTTTGACCTCTAAGTCTAACATGCTTTAATTTCAATTATCTGAAAATTTATAAAATACTTTCAGAACCTCTCTCCTATCACATAGCATCAGTTAGATAAAACCAAACCAAACCAAGAGTGAGCATTCCACTTAAAACTAGAGCATACAGAGTATAAATCTCAATTTCTGAAATCACTTCACTGTTGACAAAATCTTGTAAAAATCCATCATAAAAACCAATAGTGATGTATCTCATTTCCCAACCTTCCTATAATTACTCTTATTAAGTTTACAAACTGCTCAGAAAAGATAAAATTTACTGTTACTAAACCAAGACAAATGCAGCTGAGGATTATGGGTTACTTTTCAGTAGATAAAAGATGCGTCTCAGAGGTTCAGTTTATATAAATGACATCATCCTGTGTGTGTGTGAGAGAGAGAGAGAGAGAGAGACTTCCTTCACATAGGACCATTATTTTGAGGATTTTTTTTGCATGGGTTTTCTATATTGATAGCTCACCCACTCTTATGGCAAAACTATATCCCATGGTTTGCTTTGTTTCTTCCTCTACATTGTCCAGAAATATTAACTTGATAAAATGTACTGTGAATTCATTGGAGCTGCTCGATAGAACTTTCTAGATAGTTTGAAATAGCCTCTAATATGTACTGCCTGAGGGAGCATTTCCTGCTCGTAAGTGGATATTGACAGTGCAACTGTATTAGGCAACTTGGGAACTAAAGTTCAACTTCTTTTAAAATTAGTACTAACAGAGATTTAAATAGAAACAGATTTGATTAGCTATTGCTCAGAGCACAATACCCTATGAAATACTTCTCACTACTACTTGAAATGAGCATATGTATATGTTTATGTTTAATTGCTTTTCCTAAAGATTAGGAAAGATAATAGTAAAACTTACTTTAGGAGCATATATATTAACTCTTCATAGGACACATTGACAAATACATGATTTCAACATAAATGAAAAAAATTTAACCAATAATCAGTTTGATCTTTACATTATTTATTATATCAATTATTTACGTTCCAACATTCTTGATATTGTGCATATTCTTCACTTCTATGACATTCTTAGTATTCTGTCTCTTTAGTGTCTCCTTACTGACTTTCTTCTATACTCTATATTGTCTTTCTATGTTCTTAAGATGTTGCTTTTTCGTGTGGTCCTGTTCATGTTTCCATTGGATGGGCATTGTCCAGATCTAACATACCCTTTGCAGAGGCCTCATGAAAATAAACTCTGCTCACCATAAAAACTTGCTTTTCATTTCTAACTCTTTAAGATGATCATGAATAACTTCATTTCTTGTATCTTATCCTCTGGTTAACTGTTGTCTCTTCCAAATCTTCAAGAGGGGTCCTTCTTCATTTTTAGCATATTTCTCATTATAAACCGCATTTTATTAAACTATGTTGAGCCTCTGAGGTTGTTAATGTAAAATATTGGGCTCATGCAATGAGAACCTTGTGCTATTTGTATATTTAGTAGCTGTGATAGTTTTCTGTGTTTGTACTCCTAGAAATTTTCTTTAAGCACATAGTTGAGAACTATTTAGTTCTCCAGAATATTTAACTTAATCTTTATTCTCTCATGAGGCATTTTAAATTCAAGAATCTTAGATTTTTCTTGATTATAAACCAAGACACTGAACTCAGCTTCAAAAAAAATAATAATTTCTAACTAGATACAGAATAATATCAATGAGTTACTTGCCTATGCTGAAGAACAAAACATGAGCAATTATTAGAATGTATTTCTGATCTCTTGCTATCTATATAGATAGTTCTCTAGCTCACTGCATGAAATGGAACACAGTATACTAAAAAGCATCTGGTACAGATTAGGTGAGGTACTTAAAAGTATCTATTGTCATATTCTATAATAAATTCCTATTTTAGGTACCATCAAAAATCTTGTTTCCTAATGTCAGTATTAGTGAAAATTTGAACCAGGCAATTCTTTGTTGTGGGAAGCTTTTACTGTGAACATAATATTATACAGTGCCCTTCCTTTCCATCTATTAATAACAACCTCTCCATTTGTGACAGTGATGTCTCCAGACACTGCCCAATGTGCCCAGTGTGGCAAAAGTCCCTGATTGAGAAGCTGTTTACATTTCTTAAGCAATAGTAGTTTTTCTTTAAGCAATCACAATATAGATGCATAGTGTGTACTTTCTGTTCCTTTATTCTGAGTACCAGTAAAGATATGTGGTGACTTCTACAGTCAATTCATTTGAAACCCAGCTTGAGAGGTTTCTCGAAGTTGATATAGCACTGATAGTTGCCCTGTTAGTACACTTATATTAGTCAGTCACTTTGATAATCTGCATTTAATCCTAAATCTACATTTCCAAATGTTTTTTAATACTGTTTTGTGAGACAATAAAAAAACCCTTATTGAAAAAAGTTCCTTTTTTTGCTATTTAAATGTTTAGAACTTCCATCAATAGCATTTGTTTTTAACTTATCTCAACCTAAGCTGCATTTAATTTTGAAAAGGATGAATATTTGCAAATTTTTAAATTTTATTTATATGTATTTCAGATACCATGACAGAGAAAAAGGAGGGTGGGAGAGAGGGTGGGAGGTAAAAAAGGAGGGGGAGAAGGGAAGAAGAAGAAAAGGGGAGGCAAGAGGGAGTCAGAGCTCGCCTCTGCAGCTTTGCACCCCAAATGACTGTAACAGGTATGGTTAGGGCAATCCAAAGCCAGAAGCCAGGAATCCCATTCCCAGGCACATGACTAGCATCTGCTACCTCCCTAATGTATTTCTCAGAAGCTGGGCTGGAAGTGGAGTTGTCTGGCACCAGCAGAGCTGGAACTGACACTTCCATATGAGGTGCCTGCCTGTAAACATCAGCTTAATCCATGTACCCCTTTACCAACACTTCTATTATTTGTACTTAATGGCTTAAATTATCAAGTATCTTCCCCAATTACCTGTACATATTCCTCACACTTCCTTTGGCAGGAAAGTGATGTGTTTCTAACATCCCTCAACTCCTTCCATGGGGAAGAGTACTGCTTTGGGCATTGCTCATCACTCGTCAACAGTCCGACACGGTGTTACCAGCCTGATCAAATTCTGAAACTGACATGTGCTGATGCAAGGATGTTCTCTCTTGCGAGAACTGAAAACGTGTGTGTGTGGGGGGGGGGGGGGTGTTTCTCTAACTGTAACTAGTTCAGCACAATTACACTCTGCCTTATGTGACTTGGCCTTCAGAATTTTAATAGTTATTATTTTCTGATTACAGACACAATTTTAATTCTTTGAAATTAATTATACGATCTTCATGGTATGTGTTTGTAGATACCCACTGCTTGGTGACTTATCTCTAATTTCCACAGGTAGATGACATTTTTTTTTTTAAATCTCTGATAGCCTTTTCATTTCCATCATTTTTTTGTTGTTTAGAACTGTGTTACATTATTGTGGAACCTCAGTAATGTAATATCTGTCAGTTGTCTAGCTACATAACAGACTTGAGAAAAACAACAAGCAATTAAAAACAATATTATATTTGCAACATCTTAAAAGAACCAAAGCGCCATGTTTGTTATCAATTACATTAATTCTCTGAAATATTCCAGTGTTCTTGGACCTAGAGGTCAGTGGAATCAAACAGGTTGTGAGCGGACTATCACAATTTTGCCTTTTTATTTTACTCTTTTTATTCCACTTCTTTAGTGTTGTATGTGACCTTTTCATGTCTTATATTACTTTCCTAGAACTAATTAAAGAAAAGTCAGTGACTCACATAAAACTGACTGCCGAGATGGCAGTGTTGTTTAAGGGTGATATTCCTTATCATAGCTTCTGTAATTGATGTCATGTACTAATAAATTGCTCACAAGGCTTGCCCAATTTCTTTACTTTAAAAAGTTAATGAGTATTTACACATTAATTCTAACCTACCCAGTGAAAAAATTACTACAGGACATAAATATTGTCAGCACACAAAAAAGAAAATAATAAAGCCAAGGAGATAGTTGCTATAAATATATCAGTTCATTATTCTATGTATACAATATTCTTGCATATTTCTAAGTGGCTCATCTCATTATTTATGACTTTTTGTCCTTATTTTTCTACTGAAGGATACAAATAAATTGCTTTTTTCTCTGTAAAATTAAAATAATTTACAAGTGACTCTTCCTAGACATTTTCAGTTTTCTTTTAAAAAAGTCCTTAAAATTATTTTAATACTTATGCTTTTATTACATAATGTTCACCAATACACACTATTAGGTAAAATGTGGGAAAAAATATTCAGTCTATGGTTAAAATGCAAATTAAGATAGCACATGCATTATCAGAATGTTTGTGCTCAATTTCACGTTCTGGCTTTCCGTTCTTGTTTGTCACCAACACAGTGTCTTGAAAAAAACCGGATGACAGCTTGAAAAGCTGGGCCCCTCCCACCTTCATGGAAGCTGTGGATTGAGTTATTAACTCCTGGCTCTCGTCTCAGCCCAACCCCAGCCATTGTAACATTTGGGGAGAATACCAACAGATAAAAGCTACATGTCTGTCGGTCTGTCTCTCTCTCTCCCTCCTTGTATATACATGTGCATACACACATTTGTGTATGAGTCTGTCTGCTTCTCTTCTGCTTTTCTTTACCCTCCAATCTCAAATAAATGCATTTCAAAAACTAACCTATGAGCAGAAACTTGACCCATGCTCCTTTCAATAGACTATCTGTAAATGAATCTGCACCTATGATAAATAAGGAAAAACATTCACTAAGCCACATTTCCTATTTTCTGATTTTTACCAAGCACATTTCATCTCACCTTGGACTCTGGTACCAACACTAAGATATCATTTAAAGGTATATACTATCACAACTGGCCAATATGCGTTTATTATGAGACGTCTAACACGGTTATTACAGCTGGGCTCCTCGCCATGCAATCTGCACTCCGGCTTGTCCAGGTTGCTGGTTGATGGATAAAGTGCCCTTAACTGTCAGTTCTATCCAAATCATTCCTTTTGTATTCATTTAATGCTTAAAAAATTTTTACTGGCTCTATTCCCAAATCTGCTGCTGAACAGGTTGCCCAAAATTCTGGTTAATATTGCCAGCTCACTGTCTCTACAACTGGAGGAACTAATCTTTGGGCTCTGAAGAGGAAGGTTCTGCAGTAATGAGGTAGAGGCTTCCCTGAGGTTCAAACAGGATGGGCAATCTTTAATTCTCTCTTTCTGAATGCCACTGTCCTAGCTAAATCTATGTTAACCAAAATCTAGGTATTTCAGAACATGGAATGGAAACCTAAGAGAAAAAAGTGAATTTACTCAAAGAAAGGGAAGTCTAGGACAGGTAGCAACAATAATTTAGTAAGACCCATCTAGCATTTGCTCCTTGTGCTCTGTTTTACAATCACTCTTCTCTAATTTCTACACTCCTGACATTAAGTTATTTTTTAAATCATTTTGTTCTTTCAAAGACCCAGGAGGCAGTCTCTCTTTAGCAATTTTTTTTTGTGTTATATTACCTTGAGATAAAATAATTACTTGTCCTTATTAATAGCTTGCTATCCAGAGAATACTTTAAGGAATATTTTCATAGTTTCCAGAAATTAGTGACTTCCTCAAGTAAGGTCCCGCTGGGTTGGCATAAACTAAAATAACTCTTGTATACAGTGACAGGACCACTCATGGCAAGAGCATGATCACCCCTTTAATAAAAGTGATAATAATAATTTTTTAAAAGAACTAATGAATGTGATCAGGTGACAAAGACTATACTAGCGACATATCCTTTCCCTCTTTGAGCTTATACACAGTATATAGACAGACTGATTGTTCAAATATACATGAATATTACATATAACATCAGTTACATATGTGGGAGCCATGAAGACAATGTAATGGTGATGGTTTATGGCAGGTTCTGTCTAGATAACACATTCACAGATTATTTGGGAGGGACATGAAAGAATTGGGAAATAGCCCATGAGAGTATTTGGAGGAAGAACATGCAACTTCACATGAAAGACAATGTGATAACCCTGAAGTAAGTATACTCTTGGCACTTCTGTGATCAATTCAGAGGTTAGTACAACCAAAACTAGACAATGCAGATCAAAGGTCATGGGGGAAATGAGCTTGGAAGAATAGAAAAGAGAAGAACCTATGCAGAGTCAGAGATTAAGAGAAATAGTTAATGTGAGGGAGTTGTCGGTGTTAGAATAGTCACACACACACACACACACACACACATATCTATGGTTCATTTTTAACAGAGAAGAATCTATGTGTCTCATCTTTGATGTCTAGCTAGGACTCTGTACCTTCATTTTTTATTTATTTTTATTGGAAAGGCAGATTCACAGAGGAGAGACAGAACAATCTTGCATCTGCTGTTTTACTCCCCAAGTGGCTGCAATAGCCAGCACTGAGCTGACTGCCAGGAGCCTCTTGCAGGCATCTCACACTGGTGAAGGGTCCCACGGCTTTGCTCCATCCTCTACTGCTTTCCCAGGCCACAAACAGGGAGCTGGATGGGAAGTGGAGCAGCCAGGACACAAATTGGCACCCATATGGGATCCCGGCACTTACAAGGTGAGGATTTAGCCAATTGAGCTATTGCACTGATCTGTGATTATTTTTTTTGACAGATTAGCCAATAAAGATAATTTCAATCAACATACAAATAAAATATTTAATATATGTGAGACAAAGAATTTACTATCTAAACAGTAATAATTTCAAAAGTATAGACACTTGCCCAGGCTCTATTTTCCTAATATGATTGAAATGGTGAAGGTATCTCTTAAAAGCATGCATTACAGATTGAACAGGATTTGACTCCAAACTCATTCAACTTTTTAAGTTGAAAGTCTTGTATTAAGTTGTTACTAGGATAGAGGTGTGACAATTATGGTTCTTAAAGGTAGAACCTCCCTGCAATGACTTGACTGGATTAACTGGCTAAGGCAATGACCTATGTATGCTACAATCACGATGACGGATTGTGCATCCTATTTGCTCTGCTCTTGTTTCACTATGTGATCATTCCTCCACTTGGGTTCTACCATCCTACAGCTTACTGAAGTGGCCAAAGCCCTCCTACACTTGGCACTATAAACCTTCCAAATCAGGAGCAAAAATAAATCTTCTTCCTCATAACTTAATCTCAGGTATTGTAATTTTAGCAGCAAAAAGCAAATTGATGCCTCCGGTATGTACCTTTTTAAAATTTCTCAATATCTACATAACTTTTAAATGTTGTAGTACACAGAGACATTTTGAATTCCCAGATTGCTCAAACATAACTCTGTCTCTCAGGATCCTGCCCCAGGGCTGAAAGCTGCCCACCACAGATAATATCTCTGGTACATGTTTTGCCCCCAGGCAGTTGTAGGTTTGTCTACCATTGATACCCTCTGCCCAGAGTTTCACTATAGTTAAAACAGGGGCAGGTACCATGTGTCAGTCCTTCAGGCAGTCTCCAAAGATGTTTCAACAAAGTAGTCACAAATGAGATTTGTTCTGCTTGCTCCACAAACAAGGATCTCATATTAAGGACGCAGACTGCCAGCTTCAGGATTGCCACTGTGCCAGGAAGGAAGGCCAGGGCAGGTAAAACATGCCCCAAGGCTTACCTACTGTTTCTTAGTTATCTTTTTCTTTATCTATTGTTCACTTCAGTCCTGTAAACCCTGGCCTGTTTCCAGAGTTCTGACGAATTGGTTCTGGCAATTTTCTGTCCAGTTTTTCAATGTTTTTGTGAAGGAATGAGAGTTTAGAGCTGTCTAATCCATTGTTTCTTTCTGTAAGCTAGATTTTGGCTTTGTTTTTGAGAAATGATTTCATTAGTCTTTACTAAAATATTATGAGTAATGCAGAAGTGGTAAGGTTACCTGTAAATTTTTCTGTAAAGGGAATTTAAAATTTTAAATCAATTGTTCATTCTCCAGCAAAAAAACAAAAATGAAAACAAAACATTAATCTCTACTAACAAGCACATTAACAAATGTGAAACCCTCTCTGCACAAAAACACACCTAGTATGTATGTGGCTATTGAGGCCTGCATGGCACATAGCTTGTCACATGCCCACAATTATGTAGGAAGTTGTGCATTGCAAGAATGACTATGTGGCAATAATAATAATCAGCCAGGATGCCTAATACCTAAAGCTTCCACAGTTCACTGATGAACAGAGATGGAAAAATGCAATACTAAACTTGGTGACATTATATTTATAATATCAAGTTTTCAATCTATAAAAATTAAACAGATTTTTAAATTACTACAATTAAAATAAACATTTTAAGTTCTTCATGGAGATGCCATATTCTGTTTCACCCTAGTGTCAAGTATTTAAATATGTTTAGGTATTTTCTTTATAAATGTTCCTTAGTGTTGGAAGTCAGAGAATAAGCGCTAATTTTATTTTCACTTTATTTAAAAGACAGAAACACAGAGACAACCATTTCTTCACTGGCCAAATACCCAGAATAACTAGGGCTGTGCAAGGCTGAAGGCAGAGACATAAGTACTTGAGCCAGCAAATAATGCTTGCTCCCCAAGAATATGTATTAGCAGGAAACTGTAATGGGAAATGGATCCAGGACTTGAATCTCTGATATAGGATTTGGGAATCCAAATCCAGCAGCTTAACTGCCGCCCCATAAGTCTCCCCTATTTTTAATATGGTAAATACCATTTCTGATTTGCTCAAAAGTTTCATTTTCCAGCTTCCCAGAACAAGTATAACAGTAATGTCACTTTGCTTCTAGCTAAAAAAATTTCATAAAGTCCTTTGTGAGAAGTTTTAAAGGTGCAGTTTTGGGGATCAGTATTGTGGCATAGGAGGTAAAAGCTGCTGTTTGCAAAGCTGGCATCTCATATGGTCAATGATTCAAGAGCCAACTGCTAATGTGTCACGGAAAGCAAGGAAAGATACACCCCTATGGGAGACCTGGAAGCAGCTCTAGGCTTTTAGCATTGTCCTACCCCAGCCCTGGTCATTGCAACTATTTGGGGTGTGTAGCAGGTAGAAGATCTCTCCCTTGCCCTCTGTCTCTTTCTTTCCCCCTCATTTCCTCCTTCTCTGTTACTCTTTAAAATAATTAAATAATACTTTAAAATGTAGCTTTTGCATAATACAGTTGTGAAGGATTAAAAAGTTCATTGGCAAGTAATTGGGTTACAAAATTCAACTCAATCATAATCATACAGGTGATTATAACTTCACAAGCTTAAGTGTAATTAAACTAAAATAATTTCTTTTTAAGTCAGGATTCATAGTGATTGACAATACAAATTTCCTTACCTGTGTGATTTACATTCAAGATGTTTAAATGTATCTAACATTCACCTTATTCTTATTTAGGGATACTTTCAGAGCGACATCACTAGTGCATAAATTTGAATCTGGAGTATATCTCTTTAACATCTTGTTTTAATATTTTAAAAGTAAACTTGAACTGCACCTAAACTAATTTCAACTCTTATGCTTTGGAAAATTCCAACAATCAATATGAGTTTACATTTTTCACCCACATATCTGTGTATCTGTGCATCTTTGTATATATCTATTCACTCATTCAAATTGAAAATCATCATCTTGAATACTTGAAATGAGATTTCCTAAATTATTATATGTAAAGAGGCTTAAGTTAATTATTTTCCCATCTTTTGCCATGCAATCCAAATCCCTCACTTTCTTTGTGGATCTGTAAACTATACACTTATATGTGACTAAGGGAACATGTACCCCACTCCATGTCTTGGCCTTGTGTGTCTTGAATACTCTGCTTTGCCTGTCCCTCATTTCTGCTTCCCTTGTTTCACATTTGATGAGTCCTTTGTCATCTATGCTACAGTATCCCAATTGTTGACAGACCTTACATGGCTATAGTTAGTCAATCATTTATACTCTTGATAGAGGTGTACTAGAAAATCATGATTTTTGACTGAAAAAGCTTTTTGTGAGATCATTCAAGCAGCCAAGCTAAGCAATGTGCTTCCAAGAGGTACTTTTTCAATAAATTGCTGCCTATCTCCACCTTTTTTTCCTACAATAAAATACCTCAAAATGAAATTATGAAATTAAATTATGTGATGAATTCACATCCACAGGCTATTAGAAATGAAGTCATTTTCAACTCAGACGGCTTGGGAATTATCTAGAGTGGTCATATTAAATAGATGATAATAATTTCTATCATTCCACGACAGAAGGAATAAGATATATCAAAAAGTTCAAATGGGCGAGCATAATATTTTGTTGAGCTTCAGTTACCTTGATTTTAGTAACCTCACAGTGCAATGATTAAAACCTCAGAATTTTAAACAAAGGGATGAACAAACCTAATTAATTAATGATTCTGAAGTTTAGATGTACCATTTGTAAATTAATACCCATAGTACTGTCTCACAAAATTTGTTTGTGGGTTAACAGTCTGTAACACTGATTTTTATAGTATAGTCCTAGGGAGATGCAAGATGGCTGATCAGTTGAGAAGCCATACTAATCTCTGCTGCACAGAGGATAGCAGAAAACCAAAGAGAGGGCCCTGGTTTTCTGGAGACTGGCAGAAATAGTGAAGAAGTGGCAGAACAAAAAGTCTGGGTCATCAAGGAAAAAGGACAGACACACTGCTTCACTACATAGCCAGCATCTGCATAACCTCTTTCCAGCTAGGAAATTCTTCCCTCCCAAAGCAAGGTAGGAAGAAGGTTGCTGCATGCTCTGCCATCCACAGCTGTAAGTGAAGACTGGATCTGAGGGACAACGTTGCTGCAGGAAGGAAAACCCAATTGCCAACTTTCCTTCCCTGCCTAAAGTACCAGACTCAGTTGTCTGTGCAGAGGCATTCAGTTGATCTTTGTTCCCGGCTACCAGAAATGACCAGAGCCAGAGTTAAAGTCAGAGCAAGTGACAGGACAGAGAGCAGACCACATGCACCCCACAACTGTGGGAGTTTTGCGCATAAGCTCCAGAGTTATAGTCACTCTAGAGGGGTTCTCCTCAGCTCTTAGGGCTGGCACTAGCTTTGGATTACAAAAATCTATAATCAAGCTGAGGGAGTTCCACTTGCACAACTTTGCTCACGGTATCAGAAGCTCCAGAAAGAGACTCCAGCATCAACTCTGCATGCTCATGAGACAGTCTCGTGGAGTCAGGACTGTTGATGTTGGTGGTGAAAATGTTTCAAGTAATACACACTTACTCCTGGTGTTTGGAGTGTTTTATCTGTAGCACTCTGCTTCACACAGGGGGCTACCACTATCTCCAAACTTTGGCTCTTGCCCTGGGAAATCCAGACAAGGACCCTACTAAATCCTGCCACATCAGGATTGTAACAATCAGTATTAACATCTTCAAATACACTGGAATCAGCCTGGTTCATCTCTGGAAGAACCTGCCTGCATTTCACCTCTCCACATGCACAGTGCCAGAGAAAACTCTTTACCCTAGAGTCAATCTAAAAAGTCACACATTCCCAGAGCCACGAGTATTGGTGATACAGCCCTAACATCACTCAAACTTACTGTGTAGTACAATGGAAGTGTCCCCTCCCCCTCCCTTTGTGTCCCAGCATCTACAATAAGGCCCTCAAATTCTAGTGTAACTTACAGCAAATTCTCTAGGGACTAAGGATATATAAACCAAGAAGCCCACCTGCACATCTAAGTTACAACCCAACCTCACCTCTATGAACTGCCTCAGACTACATCACTGAGTCACATACAGATACAACTGGTATCGATTAACGCAAAGAAAAAGTTGTTCAGAATTTACACTTCTGGACTCAGCTAGTACCAAAGCCAAAGCAACAAGCCACATGATACCTAGCATTCCACCTAAACTATAAATTCTCCCCTCATCCCCCCACCAAAAATGCTATAAAGAATTAGGGGCTATTACACCAGATGTATAGATGTCAACACAGACACACAGGAAACAGGAGGAAGCAAGGCAATATGACTGCAACGAAAGAATGCAGCAATACTCCCAAAAATGACTTCCAATTTTGAGGAAATCAAAAGTAGAAATCAAGGTAATGTTTGAAAAGGAAAAGAGCAGAGTTAATTATATAACCTACTCATCAGAACATGGGTGAAAAGAATGATAACATTACTAAGGAGTTACAGTGATTATTAAGAAGACTCAAACAGAAATTTTGGAGCCAAAATCTTCAATGAAATTAAAAATAGCACTGAGTGCTTAAAAAAAGCAGAATGGACTAAGCGAAAATAATCCAATCAGATAAAACTGAACAATGAAAAAAGCTTATGCAAAATATGATATTTCAATAAGTACAATTATTTATATTATAGGTATTATTTAAGAAGAAAAGAAGAAAAAAGACATTAAAAGTGGCTCAGTGAAATGGTTGAGAATTCTCTAAGCCTTGAAAGAGACATGGATATTCACAAAAAAGAACTCAAAGCATCTCCAAAAGACTCAATCAGAACAGATCTGCTTCAACAGAGTCTAGGCAAACTGTCAAAAATTAGGCAAAAGGAAAGAATCCAAATGGCAGTGAGAAAAAAAGCCTCTAGTTGTATATTTAGAAAACTAATTAGACAAACAGCAGATTTTTAAGCACAAACCTTATAAGTCAAAAGAGCAGAATTATATATTCAAGGACCTAAAGCAAACAAACAAACAAACAAAAAAAACTCCAATATTTTACCCAGCAAAATTAGTCTTAGCAGCAAAAGACATATTTCAGATAAGCAAAAACAGAGACAATTCAGTCACAACAATCCAGTCTCACAAAAACATACTATTAGAAACAAACAGAATGAAAACACAGAACAATACCAAATTGACTAACAGAGCTGGTAGTCAGTAACTAACCAACACAATGACATGTGTTAGTTCTCATCTACCAATACTAATCTCTACATATACAAACTATGTATAAGAAAGTCACTTCTCAAATAAGATAAACATATACTGAAAGTAAACAGCTGTCAATGGCTATACCAGGCTTTGGTAATCAAACTGAATAGGAGGAGCTAGAGTTATCACAGATAAAGCAGACTTAAAATCAGAAACTGTAAAAACAAAGAGAGAAATTGTATATTAGTAAAAAGGTTGATTCAATAAGATTATAGGAAACATACGGCCACTCAACACAAGACCACCTAGATACAGACAGCCAATACTGTAAGACAGTAAGAGAGAGAGACAGATTCAATACATTAGTGGGAATTTCAACTCTCCACTGTCATCAGTGGACAAATCATTCAGATAGAAAGTCAACAGAAGTATCAGAGTTGAATCACAGGGTAGGGCAATTGGATCTAAGACATTTAACAGGACATTTCACCAGAAAACCACAGAAAGCACATTCCTCTCATTAGCAAAGAGAACATTCTTTAGAGCAGACAAGTCAAGTTTATTAGGCCACAAGTCAAGTCTGAATATATTTAAAAAGACTGAAACAATCCCATGTATGTCCTTGAGACATAAAGCAATAAAAATTAATAACCAATAATAAAAATTATAGGACGTTTACAAACAGATGAAATTAAACTGCACAGTGAGTGACTCTAAAAATGCAACAGGATATTGAAAACTTTCTTGAAATGAATGAAAATGAAAGCACAACATAATGCTTGTGGTATACAGCAAAAAGGAAGTATTTAAAAAGTATATAACAATAGTTACATTAAAAAATATATAGAAGTTTTGGGCCTTCTGTGATGGCTCAGTAGCTAAATACCTTGCATACATAGGGATCTGATATGGATACCAGCTTGTGTTCCGGCTGCTCCATTTTCCATTCAGCTCCTTGTTTGTGGCTTGGTAAAGCAGTTGAAGATGGCCAAAAGCCTTGGAACCCTGTAACCCTGTGGGAGAACCAGAAGAAGCTCCTAGCTTCTGGCTTTGAATTGGCTCAGCTCTGGCTGTTGTGGCCATGTGGGGAATAAACCATCAGACAGAAGATCTTTCTCTCATCTCTCCTTCTTTATGTAATTCTGCCTTTCCAATAAAAATTTTTAAAAGTCATAAAAAAAACAGAATTGTGATTAATAAGAAGTCAAACCACAAATTAGCAGGAGGTGAGAAAGTAAGAATCAAAGCATAAATATATTAAACTGAAACAAAAAAGTAAAAACATCAAAGGAACAAAAAGTTTCTTGAAAAGGTAAACAAAATTTGCCTTAACAGGAAGAACAAAGAAAAAGAAGCAAAAGCAAAAGTGAGTGATGCAAAAGGAGACATTAGAACTGAAATACGAAGGTTCTTAGAAAACTATCGATAACCATTATATACTAAAAAATTAGAAAACCTCTGAAGAAATGAATAAATTTCTGGTTATATTTAACCTATCAAGATTAAATCAAGAACATGTAGAAATTCTAAACAGATCCGTAACAAGCAATAATTAAAAGACCCTCATCATTCATTACATGCCCTCTATTTGAGAGCTTCACTTATAAAATTCAAAAAACATTTAAATAGGGAAAAACATGTATTATTTTCACACTATTCCAAAATACTGAAACAATTGGTCAACTGTAGAATTAAAAGTCCACTAAATAGAACTAGACATTTCAAAACATCAAGTTGTTTAATATCCCCAATGTTTTACAATTATGCCTGAAGTTTTTCAAAGCAACTTTTGCTACTGGGAAAGATTAATAAGATAACCAATATACATTGAATGTAATAACAATGTTTGGTTATATTAAGATAATCAGCATGAGCTTATTCCCAAATGGATGTATAATTTTAAGTCACTATTACAGTATTAGCATACAACTTTCTTACTGTCTCAAAGATCCAATCAAAAATTCAAAATCCAGCAATGAGATTCAATATTTTTATGTACCATTACACTGATCTCATTCAATAGAAGCCTATATTAAATAGAGTTACTTCCTCCTTCATGCACTGAAGTATATAACTACTTTATTACTGATACATATTAATTCAAGTATTTATTTTATTTGGAAGGCTGACTGAAACACAGAAAGACTACATCTCTCTGCCAGGTCACTTTCACATGCCTGCAAAAGCCGGAGAAGCTGGGCCAGATCAAAGCCAGGAGAAAGGAATTCAATTCACATCTCAATGTGGTTGGCAAAGACACAACCATTAAACCATAATTTGTTGCCTTTCATGATCTCTATTAACTAGGGGCTAGAATTAGGAAGAAGATGGAATTCTAACATAAATAAACAGCTTTTGGGTGCAAGTATCTCAACTGGCATCCTATTTGCTATGTCAGATCCCTTTTCCAATATATATGTATGTATACCAGAAAGAAAACACAGTAAAATAAACCAAAACAGATGTTTTAAAATGTCTACAGGAGTATGGCTTCCTGCTAGCTCAACTTGTGTCCTACCTAGTGAAGTCTTCCCTCCCATCCTCCTCAGTCTCAGGGATCAAACCAATAGTGTAATCACAGCTCCAGTAGAAGCATATTCTCCTAGACAAGGGAAGGCAATTACTCAGGAAGGGATCATACAGTGGCTGAAGGGCATTTTCCTTCTGTGTCCTACACTTTAAAGGCAATAAATAAAACTTCAGATGACAACTAGGATGATTAATGATATGGAAACAGTTTAACAGCTAGAATCTTGAAGAAACTTAAAGCTTCACTTTGGGGATGAGAATAGCTGGCAGTACATTTTGAGGCATTATGTTTTTTTTCTGTGAACGTAAAGAAAACAAATATAGACTAATGAGAAATTATAAGAAAATACTATATGATCTTCAAGTATGAAAAAACTTTGAGTCTCAGTGCACTGTCATAAGTAACTTGATGGATCCAGCACACTTTCTGTTGCAATCAATGTTCTGACAACCCCATGAAATACATAAGGTTCTGCTTCACTCAACGAATAGAAAAAATGTGGCTCAGGGAGTGAGCTAACTTGTCTAAGAACACACAGTTCTAAGTATAAGAGCTGGCTTTCTACTCCCCAGCTGCAGGTTAATACATTTATTTCATTTGTTTGCCTAATTTTTTTCTCATTCAACCATCCTAATTAATGATTTTTTCTTGAACAACTTTACACCATAGATCCCCACTTTAACTCCATGTAAAATATGCATTGCTTTTAATTATAGTTTTAAAATAGCTTTTACATTATCATTCATATTTGCAAGGTAAAGAGAGAAAAATGAGAAACAGAGAAACAGAACTAGATCTGATTCATACGCTCCACTGCTGATTCATACTCTCCACATGACTGCAACAACTGAGGCACAGCTGGGTAAAAACTGGAAGTCAAGAATTCAAGCTTAATTTCCTAATTGGGTGAGAGAGATCGACTTGTTTGAGCTATCACCTGCTGTTTCCCAAAGTGTGCAAGACTTCATTATCAAGAAGCTAAACAAGAAGTGGAGCCAGAACTCAAACCTAGGCACTCTTCTTTCATTCTTTCTTTTTTATTTGTCTATGATAGGAAGCCAGATTTCCACAGAGAAGGAGATGCTGAGACAAAGATCTTTCATCTGTTGGTTCCCTAAATGGCCACAACGGCTGGAGGTGAGCTGGACAGAAGCCAGAGCCTCTTCCAGGTCTCACACATGGGTTCAGGGTCCCAAGAACTTGACCCATCCTCAACTGCTTTCCCAGACCACAGGCAGAGAGCTGAATGGGAAATGGAGCAGTAAGAACATGAACTGGCACCCATATAGGATCCTGATGCTTGCCAGTAGAAGACCAGCCCCTTGAATCATGGTGCTGGCCCCTCCAGGCACTAAGCAGCATCTTAACTGCTTACTCACACAGCCAGCCACAAAGATTTAGGTTATACAAATTAAGTGTTATTGTTGTTGTTTTATATGATTCTTCAAGCAACACATTCTTAGAATATTTGGGATATAGTAGAGGTAAAAGAATATCATTACATTTCCGCACAAGATGTGATGATTTCATCTTTTGAAAAAGATCCACATTTAAAAGCACAAAGAACGTTTACAATTGAAGTTTTCTAAAGGCAAAGTTGTAAGACAATACATTAGTAGTCTATAAACAGGGAAAAACCTTGCATTTATGCTGAGAACATTAAAGTTGCAATACGAATAATCTAACAATTCTTTTGAATAGAATCTATCATAAAAATGCTATAAAATATTACATGACTACTCAAGATATTAACTAAATCATGTGATATGGTCTTGTGTAATTTGATATTCATTTTAGAAGAGAAGAAATCAGAGACATAAACAGGTGGCTCAATAATTACACAAAATCTATAAATTTTAAAAGTCAGACTAAAACAGAATTGTCTCATCAGGCATAAATGCACATGGATACTATAGAAAATAGTAAATTGGAAAATGTATGGGTATACTTTGCTTTTGAAATGCAGATTGATAGAGAATGAAGGCTGTGTATTACAACATTTTAAGTGTTATTTCTAATTCTGACATGGCATCTTGAAAATTCACTTTTACTTATTTTAAAGGCACAATGAGATTGAGAGAATTTTTCCATTCACAGGCTACTCTTTAAATTCCTGGCTCAGCCTAAAGCAGTAGCTTAGAACTCCATTCCAGTCTTCATGTGCGTGGCAGGGACCCAAGTACTAAAAGCATCAGCTCCTGTCTCTCCAGATGTGAACAAGGAGTTGGATAGGAGCCAGAGGGAAGACTGGATCCCACTGGACACAGATATAACATGTAAGTTTCGCACATGACATCCTATCATCACTGAGAAAAGTGATCACCTCTTTAAGTGTTCTTGATGATGTAAATCTTATAGTTTCAAGGCACATGGTAATACAAACTATACCAAATATGCCATGAAGGCAAGCCACTAATTTCAGATTTCCAGACAGTCATTTTACCTAGACTACTGCATTTCTTTCAAGTATTAAATATGTATGCCAAAAGGTACATATACATATATTTACATAAACCCCAATAGTCCATCAAAACAGTTTGATTTTTATGCAAATGACAACTTGTATTCCAGAACCACAAATCAAGGTTATGTGTACACTTTTCCATAGTCAACTATTTTATAAACATTATATTTATGATTACTGTACTTATGTTTCACCTAAACCTTAATCCATAGCAAATATTGAGTAATTTATGTCACAAAATGAGAATATATTTGTCTACATATCTTGTTGGTATTCACTTTAAAACAAGTAAAATATTCTTACTCATGATTTTTATGTCCAGTAGTTCATAGTATTATTTTCTGATTCAAGGACAAATACATAGTCAATTTGTTACTTAAGCTAAACATTTAAGAAGTTGGAAGACTACATTCTTGACCAATTATCAAATAATTCATGGATATAATGCTTATATTTAGGACATAAGGAAATTATCTAGGTAATGTCATTTTCAGAAAAATAAACTCATGGATTTTCATGATCTTTATATATTCTTACATCCAGTGTAAAGAGTGTTGTTTTGAGTGATTTATTAATTACAGCCCTAAGAAGTTACAAAGCCTTTACCTGGCGGATTTCAAAAGGAAAGCTGTCCTTCTAAGACTAAATTAGGTGCACAGCAATGCTTTAATGGCTTCCAAAGGTTCATGTAGTCAAGAACTTGGGCCATTGTACACTTCTCAATTTGCACTCTTCACCTTAACACATTCATTCTTAAATCTTTCTAATTACAGACTTCAGCGAGGTCATCTTCAGGCATGCACAGAAAGTGCATGTGGAGGCCATTTTTAGCCACTCTGACTCTTAACTGGTATTTTCCATTAACCCTTTCACCACAAACACCATAAAAATGCTGGATCTTTTGACTCAGATATCCTTCAACAAATTGAGGCCCTTGTTTACCCTGTTCTGCCTGATTGATCATCATCAGTATTTCCATTCCATAACAAGAAATAAGAAACAGGGAGTGGGTGGTTCTTGTGACTTGGACTCTGACTTAACACAACTGCAGCAGATCACTGAAAAATCTCTGGTTAGCATGATTCTATTTCTTTGGTGTTTAAACCAACTACCCTGGCAACTGAAGTCTCCTGCTACAACTTAGCTGAGTTCCTAGTACAGTCTGTATTTTAAAATATAATCCAAAGAGATTCAGGGTTGATCATTAGAGTAAAAGTTCTTGACTTTTAAAGTTATAACTATTTTTAAATATTCTCCATCTTCATATCTAATTGATGGACCAAATGTGATAACTATAACATTTTACAAATTAGTGATATTTGTATTTCTGCGTGCATGTTTATATTTAACAGTCATGTTTGCTAATAACATGAGCTTGAACACAGCTTAATTTGTAAAAACTACATTAGAAGCATTCAGAAATCCAGAACCATTATTTTTGGAAACTTGGAGGTATGTGTGGTCCTAAAAGGTTACATTGGAGCAAACAAAAATACTTCTATATCTAAATTTCAAAGATGTTAGTATGCTATGATGGTCTTTAAGCAAAACATAGGAGGAAAATATAATAAATTTTTGCAATCTTCCTGTTGTAGTTCACAAAATAAGAAAAACAGGAGTGGGAATTTTCCCTGTTTTAACAGCTAATGATTTCTGCTTGATTTCTTGTAAAGGGAGACCCAATTGTAGGTTGATATCAAGACCTAGGAAGAGACTTTTGGAATAGGTATTACTTTTCATACTCAATGATAGTTTCCTATTATTTCAAACTTGGAGACTCACATCAGCATAATTTTATTATCTTACAGATTTTGGAGGTCAGAAGTCTAGAATGTGTGACATTATTTCTGGAGACTCTAGGGGAGAATCTACATATAAATGAAAGAGAGATTATATGTTCCATGGGTATCGTTACGAGAAGACAATCACATTCCTCTTGCATTTCTTGGCTCATGACCACATCTCTAATCTCAGTTTCAATTGTCATAGCTTTCCCTAATCTGACCCTCCTTTTTTTCTGACACACATTGTGGTAATGTGATTGATCCCATTCAGAAAAGTTGATATGACCTCCACAAAAATCTTGACCTGATCGCATCAACAAATTGACAGGTGAAGTCATAAATTTTGCAGATTTTAGTGATTAAAACATAATATGATTTGTAGAGCCATTTTACCTGCCACATGTAGGAAAGGAACTCAAGCAATAGGGGAACATCACAGAGACTGAAGAATTCTGACTTACATTTGTATTTCTGAGTTTCAACTATGTCTCAGGGTCACACAGTTGTTCCCAAGTCCCACAACATTCACATCTAAATATGTTGCCTCAATTTTTAAGAAGCCACCTAATCTTCAGAGACATAATATTTTCCACCTGAGGGTGAAAACATGCCAGATATTGAACACATGCGCTATCCTGTCTATTTATGCCTTTTAAGTGCAGTTCCAAAGAAGGTAACATTAAAACTGAACAATGGTACTTAGGTCTGCACTTACTTACTTTATGGTCTGTCTACCACTGGGCAGTTTTCAACTTGCAGAGGGCATGAAGTATTCAGGAAAGAAATGAGGAAAAAAGAAAAAAAACTGCTATTCATGACTGTTGTCTACTGTACAACACATTGTTAACTGAAAAATACATCTTATGGCCAGTTCTGTGGAGCAACAGATTAAGTGAACACTCACAACACCAGAAGCTGAAATCAGAGTACCAGCTCAAGGCCTGACTCTTGTGATTCTGTTACATCTAACTAATAATGTGAATAAAAAGGCAGTAAAAGATGGCCCAAGAACTTGGGTCCCTGACACCCATGGGAGGCTAGGATGGAGTTCTTGGCTCCTAGCTTTGACCTGTACAGACTACAATCATTGCACAGGTGAACCAGCAGATGGAAGATTCTGTTTCTCTGTGAGTCATTCTGTCTTTAAAAAACAAAAGGAAGGAAGAAACAAACAAAGAAATAAGAAAAAAGAAAGGAAGGAAGGAAAGAAAATGGGAAGTTTATCTGTGATGCCCTGCAAAATATTTTAAATATTGGCTTATACTCAAAACTAGAGAGATACTAGAAGACTCAGAAGAGATCATCCATAAAGAACAAGGATTACTCTAAAACTTTTTTTTTTAAAAAAAAGGCTTATTTATTTTTATTGGAAAGGAGAGGAGGAGAGACAGAGAGGAAGACCTTCTATCCAATGGTTCACTCCCCAAGCAGCTGCAATGGCTGGAGCTGAACTGATCTGAAGCCAGGAGCAAGGAGTCTCTTCCAGGTCTCCCACCCAGGTACAATGTCCCAAGGCTTTGGGCCATCCTCGACTGGTTTCCCAGGCCACCAGCAGGGAACTGCATGTGAAGTGGGGCTGCTGGGATTAGAACCAGTGCCCATATGGGATCCCAGCACTTTCAAGGTGAGGACTTGAGCCGCTAGGCTATCACACAGGGACCCCGCTAAACCTTTTCTATCTTGGAGATTATTCTCTTAAGATTTCTCCAAAATTCCTACCATACAACTTATATTGCACAGCAGAGCCACCAGCAAAAAACCTTTTTCATTGTTTTCTGCTCATGAAATGCAGCCAATCAAGTTTATCTGGTTTTTCATTCACCAGTAATTATATTTCCGTTTTAGAATACTACCATTTTGAGTAACAGCTTATCAGATTGGCAACAATCACAAAATTGTCCTCAAACAATAAAACCTCTAGCAGTTACAATTAATGTGAACATTCACGGTCAGAATAATTGCCTTTTTTCCCCATCTAACATTACCTTATGTACCAGAAATGAGAGCACCAGTGATGGTGTGACATTGGAGAGATGTAAGATAAAAGCTTTACACTCTTTCACAGGACACACTTGGTACATAAGGACTCTTCACAAAGCACCTGGAAACATACATTATGAAAAATACTATGCATTGATCTCACTTTGACAAAAAAATCTCTTTTCATTTAATTTTCCAATTCTGTTTTTGAAGCATTACCATACATATCAATCCAATAACATATTAAGTTGTATCAATCCTTAATTTGATTGTCAGATTGCTACTAATATAACTTTTGTGTTTGGAAAGTCATATTATAGAAAATCAGTCCAAACCGTCACAGAGTGATAATGTAAAATTAGATCATCCTAATCAATGATAATTAAAGATCTGAGTATAACGAAAAAGTTAAAAATGACAATAGGATTTCACCTAAACTGAAAATCTTTACTAGACATTATGGTGTTATAAAGGAGGAAATAAAGTAATACCAAGGGAAGGAATAAATAATAATGATAATCACAACCATGATTATGATCAAAATATTAGATATTTACATGAATATTATTAAATTGTGATTACATCCTTTGACATATAAAGGTTAGATTTTTTTTGTTCAATGTCAGATCAATGGCATGGTACAGAAGATGAGCAATTCATGCCTATTTCATTTGAAATATTCATTGTTCTTTCTCAGTTCATGCATTTTATTAAACCTATACACATAATTCCAGTGTACAGATCAATATGAAATGTTTTTGTTCTCATTTCTGTAAAAACCCAATGTTGGACAAATTTCTACAGAAACTGCAACTACCCTGGAATTTTTCCATGCTTCCTGATTGCTACCAGCAAGTTGTATATGAGAGAAACAAATCTGTCTCAGAACCCTAGCCAAATTGCTCTCTGCACCTCTTGGCTTTTCTCAATTCTCAGCGGAAAAAATTATAGCTATTGATCTGAACCAAAGGTTAGCAGTTATCACAATTTTCCCACATGAACCAAAGGCGTTTTCACATTGACTCATAACCGTTGAGCACTCAGTTAAAAGTAGCTGCTCTGCTCACACTAACACCATCCCTGTCACTACTACAGAGTAGGAATAGAGAGTTTTGTATTGCTGTAACAAGGGCATGTTCTACCTGTGTTCACTGGACTCCAGAACTTGATGGAGATCATTAATAATCAAATTTCAATTATTCTCTGCTAATTTTATTTCATGTGTCTTTCACTTCCATCTACTCCTGAAATATTTCGTCAAATTCATGTTCTAATGTACGTGGACTGATTTCATAAGCCCCGCCTACCTTTTTAGGACTGCCTTAGTGTTGAACCAGCAACATAATCTACAGCCTGAAACTCAAGTACAGTGAGACTCTGCTCCACCCTGGGCTCCTTTGATAATTCCCTTAAGCTCTCCCCTGAATACTTTGCCTAAGTGCTTTTACTGCTATTCAACTTCTTTTAGGACTCAAATTCCACTTTAAAAATCAAAATGCTTTGCCCTCAAACTACTACTAATACTTTTACTCTCAGCTACACTGGCATGTTCCAGTTTTCTGTAGCTGTCTGAATCTAATCCTAAGAGACTTAGCCTTAACACTGTCTAGAAGGAAGCATATTCAACCTTCTATGTCTGTCTGTGATTCATCTTTTATAAACTGAAGTCTTTGTACTCAATAAACAGAAGAATATTTTAGAATTAGTCCAGACAGGGACAGTCTTTGATGTGAAAGAAGGCATTCTGGAGATTTTCTTGTGCTCTTGTTTTCTAACATGATTCACAAGGAGCAGTGGTAACTTAATGTCTGATCATTTAAGTTCTCCTAAACTAGTTAAATAAGAGAGCTGGGAATTCAAGACCTCAGAACAGCTCTTCTACTATTGCAAAGCTTGACCACAGTCATCATTTAGTGGTTATAAGAAGAAAAAAAATCCAGTCATGTTTAAAGTTACTTCTTTAAAAAAAAAAAAAAGTGACCTTTGTTCTTTTGTACCAGATTAAACCAGGGCAGGTAGTTCAAAGAGTTCAAGTTCCAGCTGATCCACTGATAATCCTACACCATACTGAGATGCCTGGGCAATCAGCAGAAGGTAGACCAAGAGGCCCGAACCCTGTACTCATGTAGGAGACACAGATGAACATACTGGCTCCAGAATTTGCCAAAGTCAATTGTGGTCACTGTAGCCATTTGAATCAGAGGATGAAAAATCTCTCTTTTGGGCCCAGAGTGGTAGTCTAGTGGCTAATCTCCTTGCCTTAAAGATGCCAGGATCCCATATGGGCACTGGTTCTAATCCTGGCAGCCCCACTTCCCACCCAACTTCCTGCTTGTGGCCTGGAAAAGCAGTAGCAGTCAAGGACGGGTCAAACCCTTGGGACTCTGAACAGTTTGGGAGACCTGGAAGAAGCTCCTAGCTCCTGGCTTCAGATCAGCTCAGCTCCAGCTATTGCAGTCACTTGGGGAATGAATCATCAAACGAAAGATCTTCCTCCCTGTCTCTCCTTCTCTCTGTATATCTGACTTTGCATTAAAAATAAATAAAGCTTTTTTTTTTTAATCTCTATGTGTGTCTGTATCTCTCTCAATGATAATATCCTTAAGGTGTTGTGGCACAGCGACAAAGAGAGAGATAGCACAAGTGTGAAGCCTGCTAAGCTGTTATTTGGGATATTATTATCTGATGTCAGAGTGCTTGGCTCAAGTTCTGGGTATCTCAAGCTACTTACTCAGTTTCACATGAGGACCCACGGTGCTGACTGCTCAAGATGCAGTTCCTGCCTAGGCTGAGCCCTAGCTGTTACGGTATTTGGGAACCAACCCAGCAGATAGATGATGGATTGGTCCTCTCTCTCTTTTCTTTCTTTTTCTGTTTTCCTAACTTCCCTTGCCCTTATCTCTGTTTTCTCTGTCCCTCTCTGTCTATTGCTCTGCCTTTCAAATACACAAATCATTAACAAGATAATCAATTCAAAACCACCATTTTCAGGACTTGGGACAAACTGGAGAAACAATTCCTTGTCCAACAAGTTTGATGTCCAAAATTAATCAATAACTCATAATTATCACTTATTAACTGTGACTATATAGAAAATAATCTGCTACTTTTAAGTGGATGAAAAACTGAAATATTAAGGCTTCTGTTAATCCTGGTAAACTGCATTTAATAAATACTGCTTATAATGGCATTAACCTGTGAAAAATCATTGGTAATTAATTAGTTCCTAAGAATAGTTGCTTATGATGTCTTGTAAATTATATTATTTGTAATCAATCTGACAGAATACATTGATAAGGCCCGGCACGGTAGCCTAGCAGCTAAAGTCCTCAACTTGCATGCTCTAGGATCCCATATGGGCACCAGTTCTAATCCTAGCAGCCCTGCTTCCTATCCAGCTCCCTGCTTGTGGCCTGGGAAAGCAGTGAAGGATGGCCCATAGCCTTGGGACCCTGTACCCACACAGGAGACCCAGAGGAGGCTCCTGGCTGCTGGCTCCTGGCTTTGGATCAGCTCAGTTCCAGCCATTAAAGTCACTTGAAGAGTGAATCATTGGACAGAAGATCTTCTCTGTCTCTCCTCTTCTCTGCATATCTGACTTTGCAATAAAAATAAATAAATCTTTTTAAAAAATTCCAACAATCCTGACTGCTTTTTAAAAAAAGAATGCATTGATATTTTGCTCTAGATGTAAATTTTCAAATAACTTAGCTTCTCTAACACCACATTCCAAAGTTCTGTACTGACACTTTCAAAGACGCCTGGATAATTAAATTGTACGCAGTTCTTACTCTCATGCCACCACACTAAATCATGCTAATTAGTAAGTAAAATTACCTTCCTTTTTGTCACTGCTAGAATTGAGATATTATAATTTAAAAAAATCTCAGTGTTCAATGGCGTATTCTCAGTACAGTGTGCTTAAATACATATATAAGTGTGTATATATATTTGTCACTATTTATTTTACTCTATAAAATAAAATATATAACACATGCAGCAGGGTACTTCCTTAACTTCATATGTCAAATCTAGCACACTTTGTTACCAAGTTTTCATTTAGTGATCTCTATGTGACTAGAATCAATGGTGCATTGATCCTTACCATACAGGCATTCGTGTAAGTGCAACTATGCACCAGGCTCGGCTAAACTGCTAGACGTTATCATAGGGATCCTCACAATAAATATGGGAAAGTTATAGCATTATGACCTTCTTTCTATACGATGAAGAGAAATCACAGAAAACACAGCATCTGAGAAGGAACACCTCTGCCTGTTGCTGCCAGCTACTGGTTCGTCTTTCATTCTGATCTCAGTTCAATCTTGCCTGATAGGTTACAAATTGTCCAAGGGTCTGACAGTAGCCTTGGTTGGTAACCAACAAAGACATGAGCATTTTGGTTTTACATTTGTGAAGAACCCAATTTCAGCCAACACTTTGCATGAACTTGGATGCAGATTCTTTCTTTGAGCAACCCAACAAACACCTAGGTTTGCCAACACTTTGAGTGTGAGGCCTGGCCCACAAACCACAGACCACAGAAAATAAGTGCAATAGAAAGCAAAAGCATGATTGTTTTTAAATCTCATAATCACCCAGGATAGTGTGCTATCTGCATTTCATTCAGTCAATGAGCTCCCTTCTGGAAGTTCTTACAGCACGAGTAAATGTGGCCTAATGCTTTCTTTACATAGCTACCATGCAGAAATAATCCTTGTGCACCTGTAAGACCTCACTTCAATTCTGCATTCATTCATGGTATAAAAATTATTCACAAAAATCACAAAAATGGTTAACTAATCCATATTTACTGATCATCAGAAAAAAATCTAAACCTGAATAATGATGGTTCCTTTTTGTGTGCATGAATTAGGCAGCAAGATACCTTGAGCAGAATTTCATTATCTCAATTTACTGAGGCTTTTGTGCACATAATCTATGTGAGACACATCGGAATCAACATGTGACATAATTTATGAAGCTATATTAAAGTATGAAATTAAAAGTATATTAATATTTTAACCCACAAAATCATAAGGAATATTTTAATACTAAATTATATTAAATATACTTAATTTATGAAGCAATATCAAATGGATGATAAATTAATTAAATAATCTGTGAAAATATATTAAATAACATGTATCTATATCTTTATATGCACATTTAGGTATATGATCTTCAACTTCTACAATTTTCATAATCCTATTGAAAAATATTTAAGCAGAATTTTATAAGGATACAATGATATATTAAATCATAGATTAAAAAATGATAGATATCATGGAGATTGGACAAGGTTGGCTATATTTATCTTGAAAGATGGGAAGAATCTGTAGAAAGACATTATCTTGGATGGCAAGTGAGCAAAACAGTTGTTCTCTTTTTTTTTCCCTACATGTTCTTGCTAAAAGCCTTTATTTTAAAGACACATATTGTTTTTAAAAGGTATGATCAACATTTAATTATTAATATCAAATATAATTATCAGTAATAAATCTCTTTTCTAGAAATAACAAAGGCAGCATTATTCTTGTTGAATGAAAGGGCATAAATTCTAACTCCTGAAGGCCCATCCTACAGAAGGGTTAATGAAATTCGGGAGTGGGGAAACAAGCTGTCAATGGAAGTGATTTCTCTCAAAAGCAATTCAAAAAATATACACAGCATAATCAAAATGCTGCAATTAAGAGTTGTAAAATTAACAATGGCACATCTGAAATGTAATATTTAATATTGTTTTTCAGTACAAATGAGGTTAAATATTTTGCTTTTAACACCATTTATTATTATTATTTTTTAAACAATGTGAGACTTTGGGGAAAACATCCAATTCTTTTGGTGCCTGTCTTTACAGTAATGGAATTTTAAATGTGTTTCCTCATTTAAATGCCTTTACAATGGCTAATGAGAGCAAGGAAATATCTGATGTTTGTGTAGGATTTTGGCAAGCAAGTAATATGCAGCTAGAGTAAAAATGAAAACCAGATGCATGCACTCATCATGCCCATAGCCGACATCAGCAGAGGAGGAAGCACTGGTGCCGTGCTGACTGGCCCACCACCTGCAGTACCGCCTTCCCCTACCAGTGGGTTTTGCTTCCACTCACATGACAAGGGCTAGCAGAGCTAAGTGAATACAATCTTGTGCTTGTATACTTTCTTGATTTAGTTTTGAGTTTTAGGAACCTCTATTTACTTGCTTTGTGCTCGCTAGCTGTCATTTCATTCTTGCACACTCTTCCATGAATGAAATCCATTTGTTAATGCCTTCATACTTTCCGACTGCACATTTGGAGTGTCTTGAAAAGCTACCTACCAAACATTTTCTTCCCTATTTGTTCCAAGACAAAATTTGGAATATTTGTAGATTAAATACAAAAAACGAATGGCCTAGCAGTCAGAGTAAGATACAAGAGGTATGGCTAAGTGGGTATAGTTTCAGATCGGCCCAGCTCCGGGCTGTGCAGTTATTAAGATATGAATCAGTGGACGAAGATTGTCTCTGCCTCTCCCTCTCTCTTTCTGCCTTTCAAATAAATAAATATTTAAAAAGACAGTAATAATTGCTTTTGCTCTTCCTTTATAATCATCCAGATATGCAACTGGACACTATGTTTTTTGGATATATTATCATATTTATATGGTTTCATACACTGCAATCAGTGTTTCCTTAAAAACTGAAAAGAAAATATAAGAATAAATCCATAGGTCTTCCCAACAGCATTGAAAATAACTGACTTCAATATAAATAACAGAAAAAAATGTAGTCTTTTTCATGAAGAAAGTTTTAAGAAAATTATGAATGCAATAACAATCTTGCCTATTCTTCCTTCTATTAAAGTTTTTTGATTACTTAATATTCAGCTTTGAAAAAATACCTTCTAAGAAGGACTGTGAATTTAGATTTGTGTCTCCACTCCCAAACTTTGGAGAAAGCACAGTGCAGGAGCATAATTTTTGCTGTTAGGATTAAAACACATTCAGATGAATTCTATTCTACGCCTTATTTACTGTAAGAACTCGGACAGGACTTTTAATCTTTTATCTCTGGAGATATCTCAATACGTACAATGGATTCAATACTTCAAACAGAGTTGTTGACTCATGTGAAATTACATAAATAAATCTGCAAAGTTCTTGGCATGGATAAACAGACAGTAAATACCTTTTATCACCAGTTAAGACTTAACGTGCCGTCCAACTCTGTTGCTCAATTCTGTGATTACTGAGAAACACTGAATGAATGGATTAACAGAACAATGCTCTTAAATCACTTATACCTAACCATTTGAAAATTTTTAAATTCTGAAAAGGTATGTGTGAAGGGAAGAATTATTTCAAATAGACACAATTACAGATGTAAAAGTTAATTAAATAATAAATAAAGTAAAATCTTAAAAGATTATTTATTTTTCCTGAACATTTAGGAACCGCTGGGATACCCAGATTTTATTTTATAGACATTTTTAGCTACATGTGTCTGTTATCCATGGTAAGGCAAATTAAATATTTTAATTAACCTCTCCAAAAATACTTGTTCTCAAACGTTAACATACCAGCATGAAAACTCATATTCCTAGTTTTCTTAATTTTGACATGAACTGTAACTGAGCAGAAGTATAACCTGTGTTATATTTGACATAACTGAGCACAGACTCTATCATTCTATATTTTTGAGAGATCTGGCAATCTTATGGTGAAAGTCATATTAGAAAAACATGTATAAGCATCTTAAACCAAATATTTCACAATCAAGGTGAGGTAAGGAAAGTTAACATAAACGTCTTATTTTGGGGCTGATGCATTGGTTCAACTATTGAATCCTCCACTTTCAAGCACCAGCATCCCATATGGACACAGGTTTATACCCTGGCTGTTCCACTTCTCATTCTTTCCCTGCCATGGAATGCAGAGAAGGATTGCCCAATGCCTTGAGCTCTGAACCTGTGTGGGAGATTCAGAAGCTCCTCACTCCTGGCTACAAATTGGCTCAGCTCTGGCCATTGTGGCCACTTGGGGAGTGAACCAGTGTATGGAAGGTCTTTCTCTCTGTATCTGCTCTCTGAAAGTCTGTCTTTCCAATAAAAAATAAATAATAACTATTTTTAAAGTCTCATGATATTTCCATATGAAACATTTTAACATCACATGATGGCTCTGACACAGGAAACAGAACTTGAGTTTAAGAGTTGTACACACCCACACAAAATACATTAAGACATACCTGATGTAATTTAACAGCAATGAGTGTCTTAGCTTCAGTGGAGAAGCAATTATAGATAACATGATAATTTCTTTCAGTTATCACTTCTGATGTTTTGTAAGCAATTGAGGTTACATCAATATTTTACCCGATGAAAATCCTGTTGTTCCAGTGCTCCACAAAATAGGTATCAAGAATATTAGCTAAAGATGGCTGTGAATTTGCAGAAGATTTATTTTGCTCAGGTTTTCTTGACAAAGTCCTGCCATAAATGTGCATTTAATTTATGTAAATTCATGGTAAGTTTGCCTAAGGGTAAAATACTATTAAGTAGAAAAATTCAGTCCACATTTTTACTCTTACTAAAAATTACAGGATAAAGCTCACATTGGTCAAAACTAGAAATCTGTTCCCCAGAAAACACATTTCTGTGCTGGTGTTATGGATAGAAACTAGTTCCAATGATCCACCATTCCTAACTACCAGGGAGTTAAATTATTGTGTGCTGTAATCCAGTTTCCAAAGGAAATTGCACTAAATCAATGGGTTCTGCTTCCACTGAACTTTGAAATGAATAGCAATTGGCATCTTCTATCATGGCTATTTTTAATAGATGAAATAACACCCAACACAACACCTTCCACCAAACCTCTGGTATTTTATGATGATGCATTCTTTCCTGATTGTTTATTTATCGCAAAGGCAGACTGACAGAGGGTTGGGTGAATATATGGAAGATAGGGGGAGAGAGAGAGAAAGAGAAATTTTGAAATTGTAGGTTCATTCTGCAAATGAGTGGCAAGAGCCCAGGAATCTGGACCATCATTTGCTGCATTCCCAGACACATCAGCAAGAATCAGAATAGCCAGAACCAGAATAGCCAGAACTAGCTGTTTGATACATGGTGCAGGTGTTGAAGCAGCAGCTAAGCTCCACAATGCACTTTAATGCAGCTCCTGGTAAATCCACCCCTGATCACAGACCCATCAAACAGTCGTGACAACTGACCTATTCCCAAAGTGAGACACAGAACTCTCCCTTCTGAGTTCAGAGGTGCCACTGATCACCTCAGTGACGTTTTACTACTGCCTGCAACATCAAGAATTTCAATGTTGGAGAATGTTTTACTTCTATTTTTTCCTAACAGCTCTTTCAGTCAGCATTTTTTATTTAGATTATGACACCAGGCATCATACAGATTGGATGTGTGTCAAGATGATGACTGGGTAAATCCTTCAAATTAGTCATACCTGTGGAAGATCAGAAGTTTCCGAGAAATAAAAATATGTCTATCCACATGTTAGAAATCTGAGTATAAATCTATACATCTTTGATTATTTTCTCCATCTTGATATCACAATGGGCTACTCTGTTTCTGAGTGTGCTCTATTTCACTTTATTCTCCATACAGAGTTATAACTGTATTTGCAAAATATGAATCTCATCATCTCAAATTTTAAAAGCAGATAATAAAGACAGGTTCTTATTTATAAAGTTGCATGTCTTTCCTTTAGAATACTTTCTTTTGTATATTTTTGGTCTCCTTTGAACAATGTGGAGTCAACAGAAATTTTCACTTTCTCCCATAAAGGAAATGAAGAATTACGGTTAGATGAGTACAAACACTGCTCGCCTAACTGTAGAACCAATCCTACCTTAACTGCCCAGTTTTATTTCTGATCACTTTGTCACATTTTACTCACAGTCATATGTGCTTTTTTTTATGAATGACTGTACTCATCTCTCTATGTATACGTGTGTGTGTCTGTGTGTGTCTATGCGTCGTACTATTATGTATCCATCTGTGTTTTCAATGTTCTGATCACAACGTACTTGTTAAAATTAACTATTTAACCTCTACTTATTAAAAGATAAAGGGTGGGAGAGAGGAAGTAAAAAGGAGAAGATAATGAGAAGAGGGAGGGAGAACAGGAGAGCAAGAGATCTCCCATCTGCTGGCCCACTCCACTGCGGTAACTGTAACAGTCAGGGCTCTTCCAAATTAAAGCCATAGTCAGGAACTTAATCTGGGCCTTTTGGGAGGGTGCTGGGAGTCCCATTGCTTTACTGGTCACCACTGTTTTTCATAATGAAATACGAGTTACTGGGAAGCTTCCACTCAGGAGTCAGAGGTAGAGCTCAGGTCATCCTAATCACTATGCCCAATGCCACCTTTGCTCTCAATTTAGAACAAGAGCGTTTGAGTAAGGTGCTTCTGTCAACTTTAAAAATTGTTTTAGATATATGCATCCGATGATAAGATAGCCATACTACACATTTGCTCTTAGCCTCCAGTAAAACAACTTAGGTTAAGTAATACATGGAAAAGAAGCTTAGGATTTCTGGGCCCCTTTTCTTTATTTTCTATTTTTTCTTTAATTTTCAACAATCACCTTAGGCAAATTATCTGAGATAAATTCACCATTAAAATCTAGATAAACTGTATTTATCTATTTTCTAGTCATCATGTTGCTCAGAATTCTCTCCTAACCATCGATCTTTGCTTTTCTTGCATAATTTTAACATAATGTAATGGAAATCAAAAGACATGACTTTCACTTGAGAAATCCTGCCATTGAGAGTCACAGACATCTAGATTTAAACTCTGCTTGGCTGCTGACCAGCTCCAGGAGTAAAGACTGGAGTCTCAGCCTGCTTCAGTGTCTCTAACGAAATCAGTGCAGCTCAGGCATTAAAATAGATAAGCAGTCATCAATAACATGCAATTTTTCCACCATGATTATATATATTTTTAGATTTATTTATTTTATTGGAAAGGCACATGTACAAAGAGGAGGAGAGACAGAGAGGAAGATCTTCCGTCTGATGATTCAATCCCCAAGTGACCACAACGGCACAATGGTGCTGTGCCGATCCAAAGCCAGGAGCCAGGAGCCTCTTCCAGGTCTCCCACATGGGTGCAGAGTCCCAATGCTTTGGGCTGTCCTCGACTGCTTCCCCAGGCCACAAGCAGGGAGCTGGATGGGAAGCGGGCCTGCCAGGATTAGAACCAGTGCCATATGGGATCCTGGGCACATTCAAGGCAAGGACCTTAACCATTACACTATCGCACCAGGCTTTCTCTCACCAGTATAAACTGGTAGAAGTCTGGCAATTGGCCAACAGTAAGATGCAGTGCTAGGGATAACTGGGACATTTGCCTATTCAGAAGGCTGCAGGACCACCAAGAGAAAAGTGAAAGAATGCAAGCCTTCTTCATATTTAATTGGCATAACATTGTTCCCACCACATTTAATTGGCTGAAGAAGTAATCACATGAGCATCCACTGGAAAAAAGCAATGTGGAGCAACAGCCTACAGAGGGATTCACCAAAATGAGATTACTTACCAAAATGCACAAAACAAAGGGGTCAGTTTATAATCCAGGAGGAATGGGCATGGAAACATATCCAAGGAACTTTGTAGTCTCCTAAATACTGAAATTATCTGAAGCTAATATGCTAACTAGAATGCTACAATTGAAACTCAACTTCAAGAATGATATATATTTGAAGGAATGACCAAAGTTTTTATTGGGCATAATAATTAGAAAACCATAGTCTATGAAAAAAAAAAGGAAGAGAATAAGAGAAAAACACTATTAATAGCATTGCCAAATATTTATTTGGGAAATGTGTTTTTCATGACCCTACAACCTTAGACTTTGCAAAATGGAAATTGTAGCTCCTGAGAGGGTGGTGTGTTAGGATGAGGTGTGTTTACCAGTGAGTGTAGTCTGAGTTCCACTAAGCAGAAAGCCACGAAAGTGGCCTTTTTGTTATACTGGTAGACAAATGGGAAAACACAAAATACTATACTGGTATGGGAAACTGACTAAATATCATAAGCAGGTAAAGGAGGTAAACAAAGAAATACACATAGCTGATAAACAGATGAAAAGTTATTCAAGATTACTAACCATCACCAAAATGAAAACAAAAACACAACAAGGTTTTACCTTACTTTAGTTAGAATGTCTATCATTTGAAAGTCAAAAAAATCTGGTGAAGAAGTAGAAAAAAATACTCCAATACACTACTGGAGGGAGAGTACAGTTTTACAACTATTATGGAATACTGTAGGCAGGGTCCTCTGAAACCTTCAAATAGATCTGCCATATGAGCCAGCCACTTTAATCCTGGGAATACACTTAAAGGTAATGAAATTAGAATATAAAAGATGTATCAATACCCCAATGGCTTTATCAATTCAACTCACTATCGTTAGGATACGAAACCAAACCAGATGTCCTTCAACTGATGATTAGAAAAATAACATATGGCATACACACAAGATGGAATACTACTCAGTGATTAAATAAAATCAACACTTTGTCTTTAGAACAAAATGGATTCAGCTGTATACCATCATGAAAATGGATTTAGGAACTAGAGCTAATATCCAAATCAGTTGTGGAACATGAATATCTTAGCCAACAGGAAGAATGCTTGTACCTGTCTTTGTTTGAAAGACTTGTTTATTTATTTGGCATGTAACAGTATGAGAGAAGGATGGAGAGATTCGGAGACGGAGATATGGAGTAGGAGAAATCTGCCATACACTGGTTCACTCTTCAAATACTCATGATAGTTGGGTCTGGGCTATGCTGCACCAAGAAACCAGGAATTTCATCTGGGTCTTCCACAGATGACAAGATTCAAAGTACTGGAGCCAAATGCTTTGGAAAGGAAGCTGGATTGGAAGTAGCTCAGCTGGATTTCAAATTAGCATTCTGACAAATACCAATGTTGCAAGGGGCAACTTAATCTATTGCGCTATAATTCCAAATCCACATTGTCTGATTTTTCAAATATAAATAGACTTATTGTTATCATCTAGATGTGCAAAAATTATTATGCTATTAGGATTTGATATTTATAAAATCAGAATGGGAATTTAAGGGAAAAAACATTAAAGAAGTGTGTGATCAATCATTTAAAAAAGATTTGTATTAAATGTATTTGTTGACAGTACTTGAAAGAAGATCATAAACAAATGAATGTAAAACATGATAATGTTATGGAACTGGGAAAGAATAGCAATGGTCATCATTCCCCAACTATTCTAAATTGTTTATATAAGACAAAAATCTGGGTCAGCACTGTGGCATAGCTCATACAACTGAAGCCTATATTGTCAGCATCTCACGATGGTGCCTGTTTGGGTCACAGCTGCTCTGTTTCTGATACAGCTCCCTGCTAATGTGCTGTGAAAGCAGCAGAGGAGGGACCAAGTGCTTGACCTGCTGCACCAACATGGGAGACGGGAAGAAGCTCTAAGTTCTGGCTTTGAGCCACTCCAGCTTTGCCCATTGCAGCCATTTGGAGAGTAAACCAGTGGATGGAACATCTCTCCCTTTCTGTTTGTCTCTTTCCCTCTTTATAACTCTACCTCTCCAATAAATAAATAAATATGTGTTGTTTTTTTTTCTTTATTTCTTTCTAAAGAAAAGACAGATTCAAATAATAATGTTTCAATGGTGGCAGAATCAGATTCAGTCAGTACTATTAAAAATGAGATTATGTTGCAGAAACAATTAAAATAACAAATCACTCTCCCTCCCACCACCAAAAAGACTGTATCTTATGTAAATTCATTTGTAGTAACTATTCACAGTAATCATACACATGAACAGAAAACAGATTACTGATGGCCAAGTGCTGTGGGATGGAGTGAGTGAGGCATGGTTTGGGAAGGCTATGTAGTTTTAATTGTTTATTTTGATAAACAAATTTTCTGCAATGAGTATTAGTGTTGATTGTACCACTCTGAGTACCTCAGTGCTTCAAAATGTGTAGAAAATGGAATTTTTTTTTAAAAAAGTCTGTTTTGGTGTGAAAAGTTTGAGATTCATGAATGATTTTTAGTAGCATGCCTTTTCCATGATCTTTCTGAAGAACTCTCCTTTACTAAAATCTACAAAATTACACACTTCACAAGAAAGAATTTTATGCTATGTAAATTGTGTCAACGAAGCTTTGGCCAAAAAAAGGAGTGCCCAAGTTTTTCCAAATGAATCATTTTCAATAATAAAAACTACTATAAGGTCTTAAGAGTTATTCCTATCATCCCCAAAGTACCTTAAATATTATTCACTTATAGGATAGTGAAATAACATTTTGTTTTCCATTATTTTTATGGATTTTAAAACTGATTTTTTTAAAAAGTTATGAAAGAAAACAAAAGTAAAGCAAACTGTGACAGTATCTCAAGACACTATCATGGGAAAAACAAGATTATTTTAAACTAGCAGGTAAATGTGTAAAAAAGAACAAGAGAAAAGGGGGATTAGGAAATAGAGAAACATGAACCTATATGATAAGTGGGTACTGAGAACAATAAGAATAACTTGATAGCTGATGAAAATTAATGCACAGTCATGAACATTTTTTTTTCAGTTGGGTGACTGTAAAAAAAAAAAAGTGAAATCCATGTTAACACAATATTCTGCTGGTTAAATATGCGCCTACCGCTTCTAAAACATTCTTGGCGACAATTAAATTTGATGTGCTTATGGATGTTTTTTAGGGGAAAAAATAGTGTCTTTTTGCAATGCCTGTGAACTTCTCTGGAAGGACATTATGCCCATCTTTATTCAGAGGAAACAACATTATCATGATAAAGCCAACAATCAGACATCTGTGAGCACTGCACATTGTGCCCCAAACCAGAAAGCACAGACAGAGAAGCTGGTCTATGCCATCCTTGTGTAATTACAAATCACGTGGTTATCTGGACTCACAATAACAGACATGGGTTGTAGTCAATAAAACATGTGCTCTGCATAGGTGTAAACTGATTTTAAACTATGCAAACTTTGCTTGATAACTTTTTGCTTGATATGTGTGTCTTGGCTTTCAGAAGGCCTAATCTCATATCCAAAATGAACTATTTTGCACAAATATTGTAGCTACTGACCAGTGGCATTTTAATTTGTTTTTCTGTGAGAAATGGGGTATGTATGTGTAATTATACAAGGATGACGTAGAACAGCTTCTCTGTGCTTCCTGGTTTGGAGCGCAACATGCAGTGCTCACCAAGAAACATATTGACTACGTACTTTGTGAGTAACAACCAATTTCAAATATCTGAAATGACTTATTTGTACTATGGGATCATAAACTGGAGAATATATTTACAGTAAAGTATTGAGAAATGTTTTAAAATTAGAGCCAGATAATTTATTTTCTACCTGAAACTGAAACATTCACTGTTAATAAAGAATAGACAGCAATTTATTATGTACCTACACTGCACCGAACATGAGGGCGTGCACATGTACATTCTTTGGTCAACAGATACTTTCTTCCCACATGTTGGCTATTTTGAATAATTTTTCAAGGAGCATTAGATTGATTCTAACTTTCCATGTAGTGATCTCATTTCCTTTGGTATAGTCCAAGAATAGGAATTGTTGGCTGTTACAGTAGTTCTCTTTTTAGTTTTTGAGGAAACCTCCATGCCACTTCTATTTGGTTCCAAAAATGTATCTTCCCACCAACAGTGTGGGAAGTTTTCCTTTCGTCCACATAGTCTCTCACACGTTTTATTGTCTTTTTAAATTTATTATGTAGAATGATGAGCCTGTGATGGTTGTTGGAGGACTCTATTACTGTTACATTATAGGGGAAATCGGTGGGGAGGAAGAGATGGGAGAAGTTGAAAAGGGAAACCCCTGAGCCTAAGAAACTGTATTAAGAAAAATTAAAATTAAAAATTAGGCTATGTATTTGAGAAGCAGAGATACACAGAGATATACACAAAGAACTTTCATCTGCTGATAGACATCTCAAATATCAACAACAGCAAGATGCCAGAATGCAAGTACCTGAGCTATCAGATGATGTACCCATCAGAAGGAAAATGGGTTTCATAGTGGAGCCAAGACTGAAGCCCAGATACTCCAACACATAACACATGTGTCTAGCTCATATACTTACTGCAAAAGAAAACATTTGTTCCTTTTGTCTTTTTTGATAATAGCTGTTCTAATAGGGGTGAGGCAACACCTCTCTGAGACTTGTATTTGCATTTTCTTTAATGCCGGGTACCTTCTCATACACCTAATGACATATTTGCATTTTCTTTGGAAAAATATATACTCGGGTTCTTTGACTATTCTCATTGTTTTTTCAGTGTACTTTTGTAAAAAAAAAAAAGTGATCAGCATGTTCCATTAGTCTGACTCTGTTTTTATGTTCATTCTATACTGTTTAAATCTTATATTCTTTTAATATGACTTCACAATAGAAAATGTGACACTACTACATTTTTCTTTCTCTGGATTTCATTCACAGTTCTGTGTCTAATGTGGTTCAGTAAGAATCTTTTTTTCTCTATTTCTTCATTGGCCATTCTGAAGTTACTTATTCTATTTAGTCTGGTATGTTACACTTCAGTAATCATATATAATACATAAAATTTACCAAATATTATGTTAAGAATTTTATTTCATGTTCTGTATACATGCTCATTTCGATTTAAATATCTTACTGCAGGTGAAGCATAAACTTGCATTAATAATCAGGAAATCAAAATAATGTTGGTTTCAAAGAAAAAGCTTTAGTAAATACTAAAGCATTACTTGTAGAAAATGATTTATTTCTACTTGCTGTGTATCAACAAATGACTATTTGTGTAACCAGAATGGCTATAAATGCATAGAATATGAAGATCACTCTATAAATTTTCCTCAAGTCCCTGCTTATCAATTTCTGCTTGCCCTCTTCTGTCTCTTCTGTGCTTGATTTCGAAGTGCTAAACCATCAACAGAGACAACAGGGATCCTCATATCACAAGTGTGGGCTTAATTCAAATTTGCAAAACTGCTTTCAAAACATACTATAGTGCACTCATTTTCTAGTGTTTGTAGGGAAAGTGGCACCACCTTTAAATAAAGACAGCATTTTATTGCTTTTAGATCCAACTCTAAGGCTGAAAAAGAACAAACTTTGATAAGAATCTAGACTTTGTATTAGTTTGCCATAGGAATTTGCTTCTATGATTTGACCTTCCTGTGCCTATGTCACTCAGGGAAAACATAATGTCACACATGTACTCTGCCTTCTAAATGAGAGGACATATGTAAAATACCCTTTATGTCCCTGGGAACTAGTAATCACTTACTTTTTCCTGTAAGAGGGAGTAATGAAGCTTTAAGTGTGAATGTGAAGTGTGGACATGTGGGTCAGGCAGAGATGGGTCTCCCTGGTATCTGTTTTTGCTTAAAAGTATTCATCCATGTTTTGAATTCACTCAGTATTTTCAAAACCTGGGAATGATTCTTTTCCAGATATATTCAACAGGGCAACAGATTTACTCGTATCTCAAGGATGGAAAACAAAATATGCCTAAATACAGTCAGTCCAATTTTATTTCTTTCAGTTAAATATGGTGTGTCCATTTTTATGCTTTCACTACATCTCACTTAGATAATGTTTTGCATTGCTCCTTTTAAAAGTTCATTTATTTGAAACAGACACCAAGGAAGAGACGGCAAGGTAGAAGGACAGCCCCTTGTTCAATAATACACTTTCCAAACGCCTGCAGTGGTTGCAATCAGGCTGGAAACTCATTTCAGATCTCTCATGCAGGTAGCTGGTACCCACCACTGTCTCCCTCCGTCTGTATTAGAGAGTAGTGAGAAGCAGGCCAGGGTCTGGTATTGACACCAGGCTCTCAAATGCTGACACCTGCCTCAACCACAGTGAGAGCTTTGATTCACTTACTTGCTTTAAACTATCTTTCTGGGAGACTAATTAATTCTTTTGTGTACTTTTAAGAAACCTATATAGGAAAAGAAAGACTTAGCAGCCCAGCAAGAATTACCAAGTCCAAAATATTCAGTTAGTTCTTAGAGGCTCATCATAATCATTTTCTTGCTGCTTGCATCAGTAAAACACTAAGAAACGACTGATAATATCCACGAGTAGGCATGCTTTGGAACATCACACTGGGCAGCAAACCAGGTGTGCTGATCTGTGACTTTTAACCTCAACCAGAAAACCATTATTACAGATGCAGGTTGCTTTACTAATTAAATTCTTAGAGCCTGTTGACATTTAACTTTGGCATTCTCACAGAAAAAGAGCTAACAATGATATGTTTCCTTTCATTCATCATTTGATGAAAAAATAAATTGAGAAATATTTTTAAAGAAACAATGCTATTTAGTAGTTTTCAATTTCAAAATAATTTTACTTGTCTAAGTACTTCTTGTGTAATTACGAGTGGATATATGCTCACATGAAATCATAAAAGCATAGCTGAAAGGTGAGCTCATCTTTTTTCCTTTTTAGATGTTTTTTTTTTCTCAGATTTTCTTAGAAACCTGAGATACAACATTTCAAAATGTCACCTCCAGCTTGACTACTTAGCCATGAGTTTCAAGCCGACATTGGTATCCTGGGAAAGGGATAATTTCCATTAAATTTGTATAAAATAAATAATATCCTTGAATATTATTTGGGGATTTATTGGGAAATTTAGGCTCAATTAGAGAGCACAATCTCTCCTAATGAAAATCTAAACAAAATAAATAACTGCAACAAAGTAAATATGAAGAATTAGCTGAAAACATATTACGGATTATTTATAGAAGTGTTAAAAACATTAAGAAATAAATGTTATCATCAAGTCCTTTAAATTAGGCATAGCAAGAAAGACATGAATGCCCAAAAGAGCCCACATATTCTAGCATTATTGCTAGGTCCTTGAGTATGTCAAGGATCTGGTACCAGAGATTATTTTACATTTTTCACTAGTTTACATAAACATTTTGAAAAATACACTATGCATAAGTATGTAGAGTAATTCATTTCTATTTTAATTAACAAATAAATATAACTTTTTCCCCAAATGGCTGGATTACAGTCTGGAGTCCTTCAATGGGAACTGACCCGCATATCTCCATGGGAATTATTTATAGCTGCAAGCATGGGATGTCAACCCGATTTGTGAAGACGCACAGGCTGATGGTTGTCTAAATTCACATTCAGCCACAGCGGCCAGCTGTTTGTCACCCAAGAGGAGCACATTAAGTATGTGTATTACTTCTGGATCATAAAATGACTGAATTTCCAGATACAACTAACCACGGACAAGGCGTGCGTTTTTTGGTTTTTTTTCCCCCTACCCTGGTTCCCATGCTTGCCAGTATGTACCGCAGGCTTGTCCAGTCTGTTCCACATCCCATTGAGCTCTTTCTCCTACATGTCAATGGGTATTGAAGCCTAGTTCAACCCAACCAACCTACTATTCAACCCACACACTTACTGGCAGGTGCCTTTCTGTCTAGCCATGCCTGCCCCTGTCCTGGTTTCGTGCTGTCCAGTAAGAGAGGTAACCCCAAGGGAGGTGCCCACTATCTCCCTACTAGGCCACTCCCAGATTAAAGGCATGCGTTCTTGATCATGGGATTCTAAGTCCCATTGTACACAGCCAGAAATTATTTTATTCCATTCTTGTTTCCTCAACCCCCACTTTCCTGCCCTCACACATTAAATGTAATTGCCATGAAATCTTGAGAGAAGTCCTGTAGATAATCTAGTTAGCCAAATATCATATCATTATCTATATTTATATACATATCTCAATTTATGACTTGAATAGTTATGAGAAGTATATACAGGTTTAGGTGTCTAAATTGTCATGCAAAATATCTATTTGCGCATACAGGCTCCATTTATCATGACTTTCATTACTATAATCACCTGGAATGTGTTTTACATAAAGAAATTAAATTATGTGTTTCACATAAAGAAATTAAAACAATATATTAGTCCATTTTGTATTTCTGTAACAAAATATGCGAAGCAACGTGGTAAAATTGGGGTGGGTGTTCAGTTCTGTGATTAAGAAGCCACTTGGAAGCGTGCATACAGGGCCCAATTCCAGAAGAGCTCTGCCTGCTTCCTGTTAATGCAAACCCAAATGGCACAGGAAATGCTTCAAGCATTCAGGTTTCTGTCATCCACACGGAAAAACTGGGTGAGTTGCAGCCTGTTGGCTCTGGACTGGCGCACCCAGCTGTTAGAGACATTTGGACAGCTAAACCAGCACATGGGCCATCTGAGTTTCTGAGTCTTCCATGTCCCCTCAGACTATAAAGTAAATACAATGTAAAGAGGAAAATGAAGCAAAAATTGAGCTTATTTTGTCATTGTTTTCTAGGCTGAAAAATCCAAGACAGTCCTTATTGGTTTGTCCTCTGGTGGGGTGGGGGTAGGGAAGAAAAGCTTCTTGGATGTTTTACAAATACACTGCGAAACAATTTAAAAAAAAAAAAAAAGAGCAAAGAGCTTTGTGCACAGAATGCAAGCACTTCGGGTTTCCTGATTTTGTAACAACTTTCTCTCATGAGAACCAAGTGGAGTCTTTGGGGTCTTTGAGGGAAATGTCTTCTGTGATCTGATCACCTCCCACTAGGCCCTGTCTTCTAACTATTCAATCAACTTTCATGCTGCCATTCTGGGGATCAAGTATCTGTCAACAAAGCTTAGGAAGACATGTGTGAACTGTGTCCAAACAATACCATCCAGAGACTTGGTCATAATAAGGGATTTCCTCCAATTTCAATATAATACACAGGGCCTGTATCCTTGGATCTGCCCAAGAGAGCATGTTCTCTGTATCAAAATATTATAGTTGATTTTATTTCTCTCAAAAAAAAATTAAGTAGATTTAAAATATCCATCAAAGATTTAGGACTATTTGTTAAACATGGAGAGCAGTAAGGGCACAAGATATCTTCAAATGGTTATAGGAAATGTGTAATGTGAAAAAAACTACTTAGATTTTTAGGTGGCTCCAAAATAAAGTTTTCTCCTAATTTCATTTTCACAAACTCTTTGAAATTCATATGCTGCTTGTAAATGATTTTAAGATTATATCCAACTGTCATTTTTGAGTGGAATTGATGAGAATGACTTCTGTGCATCTTGAGAGTAAAGAAACCTGATGAAGAAACCAAGCCAAGTTTAAACATTCGCAGGGAGTGAGAGCAGGCAAATTTCGGCGAGTTGTCATCGAAGATTTTTTTTAAACAGGCGTGGAGGGCAAGGTCAATGCTTCTTTAACTTAATCAGATACCTATGCTAAGAAAAAAACCGTAATCTCAGGTTTTACTTAATTTCTTTTGTCTTGATTTTTAAGTGAATTTAGTCCACATGAGTGACCCACAAAGCCGTCACACTGTTTTAGAGTGAATATAGCAAATTCTGCTTGTTTTGTGATCTTATGAGCAAAATTGCTATGCATTTCAACTATTCTTTAATACTTCTAAGATTCTTTTGCTTGTGTTATTGAATTGTTACCAATAAATATGTTGGCAAGGAATTGTTTTACGCACTAATAACTAGGGTTAGAAATGTTAATAGGTAGGCCACCTAATGTGACTTAGACAATTTTTATCGATCAAATCTTATGTATAACATTTGTGTCTACACAAATGCGGTGCCGAAATCAAATGTCATTTTGCAAGGATCAAGTAAGTGTATGTTGGTATGAAATAAAATGAGTTTGTTGAAAATGTATTTACTTTATGAAACTTACAAGCTTTATGTTATTTTTATTTAGTCAATAAAAGATCAAGTAAATATGGGCCTATAGAAACATGTCTTAATGTAGTATTTTATTCTCAGCAATTCTCAGTAAAGGTGGTATTATCACTGTAGTTTCAACACTACTGCTGTTTATATCTGCTTTTAAATGACATTCCTTTTTGATGAAGCAATTACCATTTTTCAAAAAATATTTTGAAAAGGAAACAAAGTATAAATCAGTTTCTTTATATTGGCATATCAGCCATACATATTTTTATATTATATATGCATACAATTTTATATGCATGTAAGAAGCAGTCACTGATGGGTTCACACACATTTTTTGCCTGGTTGTTGTTTTGCTGCTTTGGGAATGATAGGATGCATTAAATCGGGGTCTAAACTAAAAATTGTGTTTCTTTGCTGGCACATTTAGACAATTACTTAAAAATTCTGAGTGCCTGAGCTATCAATTCTATTTTTCAGAGCACAGTGAAATGTAAAATAAAGTTGCAACCACCTGCAATCAGTTGACAAAGCACTCTAAAGTACTTTCACTAAGGTTCATATAAATGAAACATGTAAGGAGGATAAACGATCCTTGACTGCCACCTGACAAGATTGCATTCAGAGATACCATAGCTATTAACATTTTTCTAAAACACAGAAACTGGCTATAGACATAGTCTATAATATGTGAATACAGTGATGGCTCATCAATTACTATGAATGTTTTAGAGCTACTTACACTTTTCCCAAAAAGGACACAAAGCAGAGGAAATAGTCTTCGACTGCATGATTATTTTATTTTTAGTTTCTTCTTTCCTGAGATCTAACAAAATATCTCACTAGGTTTCCCCAAGTGTACTTGCTTGTAATGACAAAGAGGGAAATAACTTCATTTCCTGATTCCTTGTGGGTGCATAAATATTTTAAAAATCTTACTTATTTGAAAAAAAAATCCTTTGGGGTCTGAGCATTGTAGTGTAGCACAATAAGCTGCAACTTGGGCCATCTACAGCTCATTATCAGTAAACTAGTCTTGAGATTTCTGTCCCATTATTTTTTTCTTAAGATTCATTTACTTTTATTGTAAAGTCAGAAATACAGAGAGGAGGAAAGACAGACGAAGATCTCCCATTCGATGATTCACTCCCTCAAGTGGCTGCAACAGCTGGAGCTGTGCTAACCTGAAGCAAGAAGCCAGGAACCTCTTCCAGGTCTCTCACGGTGGTGCAGGGTTCCAAAGCTTTGGGCTGTCCTCGACTGCTTTCCCAGGCCACAAGCAGGGAGCTGGATGGGAAGCGGGCCTGCCAGGATTAGAACCAGTGCCCATATGGGATCACTGCACGTTCAAGGTAAGGACTTTATCCACAAGGGTAACATGCCTGGCCCTTTTCTGACCCATTTTAATGACGCAATTCAACTGCCCTACCCAACCCCAAACTATACGCAGGAGAGCAGCAGATGATATTGAGTATTTGCAACTCTGCGTGGAAGGTGATTGGAGCCACCCAGCACAGTCCTAGACATTATGACTATTTGGGGAGTGGATTGCCAATGGGTGAAGATTCTTTTTCTGCCTGTCTCTCTACTCTCTTTGCCTTTCAAATAAACAATTTATTTTATTTTTCATGATATAGTGCCACAGGCTCAGGGATTTCAACTGCATAACAAACACCTTCAACTGCGTAACAAAATTTGAATCTGCTGTTTACAAAATCAATCGTGTTCATCCATGTCAGGAGTTTTGCTTATTTATTTTCCACCTTTTTTAATCTTAAATATTTTTGGCTATGAAATCTAAAGAAGCAAAACTGTGTGTAATGAAGTCTAGCCATATCAAAATTGTTTATATATGCACTGAAACTAAACAAAGCTCAGATTACGTGTATCTATTACTCATCAAGGAGGTAGGAAATGAAATTCAAATTGAGACCTCCCTATTCACTTGAATTTCAGGGAAGAAAATGACAAAATAGTTAAGGAGTACCACATGGGCAGAATATTGTGATGAAATATGACAACAAAAGTGTGAAATGGAGATAGAGGAGAGATTGAAGGAGAGGGAGAAAACCTTTCACCTGGTGCCCTTCTCAGATGATTGCAGCGATAGGGGCTGGATCATGTTGAAGCCAGGAGCCAGGAGCTTCTTCCAGGTCTCCATGTGAACATCAAGGCACCAAACCTTGGGCCAGATTCTAAGGGGATCTGGATCAGAAGTAGCGCATATAGGATAAGAACCTAGGCAGAATGCCAATGTTGCAGGGACAATGGCTTTATCCACCTTGCTATAATGCTGATCCCTTTATTATTAAATTTTCTGTCATGTATACAGTAATGTAAACAGTAATTACCCATCTCTTGCTCTTCCTCCCCCCTTCTTATTGCTTTTCTTTTGCCTTCTTGTGCATGTTTATCATGTTTTTTTCCATTAAAGGCTACATTTCCTGCTTACCAGGCAAGACAATTTTTTAAAAAAATTGCCTAATAACAGGGAAGTGTTGCCCATAGTTTCCAGGTTTGTGTTTTTCTGCTTATAAGACAAAACAGAATGATACTGAATTGGGGGAAATTAGTAGACAGGATGCTAATTATTCTCTGGATGATATTTTATTTTTCTTTCCATTATTCCTTGATGATTTGTGTCTTTGTCCAATGTATACTTATCTTTCAACTCCACATTTAAGCCATTTTCAGTAGATAATTTTTTTACATAAAGGTGTGAATACAAATCTTACCAATTGTGCCAAAATTTAATATTTGAGATCTGATTTATCTCTGCTCTCCCTTGTACTATTTATCTTTATAAACCTTTGGGATTGCTATCGCCTTTATTGTGTTTCAAGGACAGCAGTGAGTAGATAGTTTCTGACAACAAATTCAAACACGTACAGGTTATAACTACGAAAGCTAGATGTAGTATATTAGGATGTGGTGTAATTGCTTCATATTATTCTTTTTTACTGTTATTTTCCATGATACACGTTTATAGATAAAGGGAATGCCCCCCTCGGCCTTCTCTTCCTCTCCCCACATTATCCCCTTGCCCCGCTATTTTCTCCTGCCTTATTACAATAATGTGGTCCTTCAGCAACAATCACAAGTCCAATTTTGTATTGTTTAAGTGTATCATGGCATTGAATGCATATACAATGATAGAAAATATATCGTATTGCCAAGTTATCTTTAGTAGCTTCATTGGGAGTCCTTTTATTCAGTACTGATGCATATTGCAACATATTTTCATTACTAATCTAGGACTAAGTTCTTTAGGTTAAAAGGATTAAAATTTGTAGGATTCTTTGGGCCCGGCACGGTGGCGCAAGTGGTTAAGGTCCTCGCCTTGCACACCCGGGATCCCATATGGGCGCCAGTTCTAATCCCAGCTGCCCCGCTTCCCATCCAGCTCCCTGCCTGTGGCCCAGGAAAGTAGCTGAGGACGGCCCAAAGCTTTGGGACCCTGCACCCGTGCGGGAGACCCGGAAGAGGCTCCTGGCTTCAGATCGGCATAGTATCGGCCATTGCGCTCACTTGGGGAGTGAATCATCAGATGGAAGATCTTCCTCTCTGTCTCTCCTCTCTGTATATCTGCCTTTCCAATGAAAAAAATAATAAAAATAAATCTTTAAAATTTGTAGGATTCTCTTAACAATGTTATCTTTATTTGCTATTGGCAAATGTGTGACACTTTTTTTTTATTAAAAATGCATATAAAGACTAAAATCTACAAAAATATATTCACAAAGTGTTTCTATTAAATAATTTATGAATGTTTATTATAAGATTTCTATTAAAATATAATAACAGAGCAACTTGTACTTTATGTCTGGTTATGTCTAGACGGGACTGGTAAATACCACAGAACAATCGCCTCATCCTGTTTTCACTCTATCATATTCTGGAGTTCCTTCTTTAGCTTCTCTCCCCTCTTGTCCTTTCCACAGTTATAAATTCAGGAGCTGTCTCATTCGTCTAAGAACTCTTCACAGAGAGCATTTACATGATATTGGAATGGGAAGAAAATCTTCTCTGATCTTCATGACCAATATTCTCTCTGCTAAAACAGAGATATTATAAGCTTTCTTTTTCTTAACGAAACCATGACTCAGAACACTGGCTTATTTCGTTGGGGAGAAATAAACAATTTTTCTTCACTGAATGTAACCATCCTTTAGGCTTCTACATGCTCACACACACACACAAAAAAAACCTGCGTCTCTTTCATTACTGTCTGCCAAGCTGTGAAGTTAAAGACAAATATATCATGAGGAATTTGATTTTTTAAATAAGGCTATTACAGTTCACAGACAAATCAATGCCTTTATTGACTTTGTTTTTAAGTGCACACAGTCCCAGTTAATTGTGGTTCTACTTGTAATTTTTCAATTTTATCTTGTTGTGAAAGCGATGTGCATTCAGTAGAAACTGTGCTTCAATATGTTTTTTACTTATAGTTGGTGGAAGTTAAATAAGAGTTGTCAGTAGTACTGTTTTTATATGTTGAATTGGACAATCTAAATGGTATGAGAAAAATCAAAAACTACTGTTAAAGCTTTTTCTTAATACTTTGTGTAAGTGATCAAAATAGAAAGGGAAAAAGAGGAAAGTGTGCCTTGTATCCAAAGTTTTGGTCTTTTCCCTGACTAGAAACACGCAGTACTTCACTCTTTCTCATTGCTGGGCAACAGCAGGACCCACACTCCACATGATCAAGATGGGAAATAGCTGGGATGGTATCACCAACCTGTGACACTTGGTAAGTAATGTACAGTTTTCAACTCACGATGTATTTAACCTGTATAAGATGTCACTGTAGGTCAAGGTTATCCGTGGTACATTTCTACTGGGCTAGGCCAAGTCACCCACATCCCTCCCTCACCATGACTGAGGCAAGGGCAAGTTCATCTTTTCCGTCCTCTGATACATCCTCCCTGCTATCTGAGGCAAACGGAACTTTCAAGGTTGCTTTTCAATTATCCTATATATTTTATCAATAATACTCAGAGTCAATTGTCTGTCAACTTGTACCAAACTGGAATACCAGTCCTTACATAGGCTTTACCCAAAATAAACAACCTGGAAGCAGAAATGGTATTAGTGATATAAAACATCTTAACATGATATTTACAACATGTTGCACTGTTTATAAATTATACACATAAACCTAATTTTTTCTATTTTAACTGTTAGTGACAACATAGGAAAAGAAAGAAAATACCATAAGTCAAAAGTTAAATTAGTTCTTTTTCCTGCATTCTTAATGCCATAAAATTATATTAAGCTATTTAATTTAATGCTGATTTCTTTTCAGATTTCCTCTCCAGAATCCATCCCAGAATCCCCTCATCTGTTTTTATGCATCTGAGAATCTATATTAGAGGTGATGTTCAGGGGTTTGTGATGAGTGTGCTACCTGGTAAGGGAAACTATATAAGACATTATAGCATTTTTTCCCCAAAATTTGTGGATAGCTATCAAAATGCTTTGTGTCTGAGATTTAGAACATATTCTTGCCAAAAAGATTAATGGTTAACTAAAACAGAGAGAGTTCTTCCACTTTTAACCCTTCACAAAAAGAATTCAAGCTCTGGCTGGACCCTCATTTCCAGCTTCTCGCTGAAACACACCAGGAGAGGCAGCAAGTGCTGAACCAAGTTCTCTGACTCGTCCTACTCATAAGGGTGGTTGGAGGGAGCTCTCCCGATCTCTGAAGAACAAACCAGCAGATGGGAGCATTCTGTAATCCTCATTATTTCCCACTTTTTAATTTACCCCTATCTGTCTCTCTTTCTCTCTCTCTCTGCCTTTCAAGCAAAAGAAGTGAGGAAAGAAAGAAAGGAGGGATAGAAAAATGAATGAATCTAGTAGTTGTGTAAGTTACCTGGGACACCTATGAATGAAAAAAACTGATGCTGGGCCCGGTGCAATAGCATAGTGGTTAAGGTCTCGCCTTGCGCACCCAGGATCCCATATGGGTGCCAATTCTAATCCCAGCAGCCCCGCTTTCCATCCAGCTCCCTGGCTTGTGACCTGGGAAAGCAGTCAAGGTTGGCTCAAAGCTTTGGGACCCTGTACCTGTGTGGGAGAGCTAGAAGAGGTTCCTGGCTCCTGGCTTCAGATTGGCTCCAGCTGTTGTGGCTGCTTAGGGAGTGAATCAGACAGAAGATCTTCCTCTCTGTATATCTGACTTTGAAATAAAAATAAATAAATCTCAAAAAAAAAAAACTGATGCTGTGAATCTATGCAGCCTGCATTTAACTTTGTTCTCTGCCTGAGACACTCCCTTCTTTGGGGTTATATTTGCTTTGTCCAATGTGACAGATACTATCTATATGCACCTATTAAGCATTCGGATATGCTTACTACAACTGGGAAACAGAATGATGGTCACTTTTAACTGAATAAAAAATAGTTGCTAGTTTTATCCCTGAAAAGCATGTAAGTATATATTCTTAAATCTGGGCATAAAAGTTTTTTTTTCAAATTTGAATTTTAGCTAACGTAAATGTGAACCAAGTGTTTGTCCTGAAAAGGAAATTTGATGCTTGAATTGAGATATGAGTGTGATATATACAAATTATAAAAATATGAAAAATAGCATAAGCTAATTTGCTAATAATATTTATATTAAGTAGATAAATAAAGTATTTTGAATGTTTCAGGTCTGTAAAACATATTAACATTCTCAATTTTAACTTTTGAAACATAAAAATAGTTACACAGCTCCCTTTATATTTTTCTCAGACAGCTATGGTTTAATCTTTGTATAATCATTCCTTAATATGTCTACCAGGAATGCACTTTTTTAATATGCTTTTGACTGTCTTTCCTTTTTTTTCTCAAATATGCACTCCTTAAATAGTGGCAACACTAGGAGTTGGGCTCACCTGAAGCCAAAAGCCAGGAGCCTCCTCCACTGTTTTCCTAGATTATAAGCAAGGAGCTCGATTTGAAATACAGAAGTCTAGATATGAGCCAGCACTCCCCACCACTTGCAGGCAGAGGATTAGCTTGCTATGCCATTGTACCAGCCCCACCCTCATCAATTCCATCATGAAGACTGGTGAATATGTGTTCGCTTCCTCTGGTTAACTACCAGCGTTGCTTAAACAACTGTGCAAAACATGATTCAGGTTTACCAGAGCACAAGCTACTGTTTGGTGTTAAGAAAATTTTAAGTTTACTTTACAGCCTAATAGTATTAAAGTATAAAAAAATATAAATAATAAAAAAGTATAAATAATAAGCCCTTTGGTTAAGGGTAACTAATGTGTGATATACTACTTCTTTGAAGTTTAACTGTTTCTAACAAAAGCAAATACTATGTCTGTCTAAAACATTTATTTTGAAGTGAACAGATTTCATGTATTTCATAGGCACAGTTATAAGGACATAATAATACTGCCCTTCTTCCTTTTTTTCCTACTTTTATAGTAGGTTTAATATTCAATATTAATAATAGTCATAGGTTTAATATTCAACTAATAGGTCACTGTGATAGTAAGCAATAAAAGACCAGTGTTCCACAGAAATGCGGGCAAGGGCTGCAGACAATTATTAAATGTAAAGATGCCAATTTCATTCTTACACATTCAGATTTATTTTTCTTTTTTACTCTGTGTATCAGGTACCACAGATCAGAGAAGAAGTGATATTTGTCTTTTGGGGGGTGGCTTACTTCACCTAGTCTAGTAGTCTCCAACGGCAGCTAGGTCAATGCAACAGGTTACAACAGATAGGATTTTATTCTTTTTTATGCCTGAGTGGTATAGACAGAGATGTAAAGAAAAAGTTTTCAATATTCTTAAAATATACATACAATTTTAAAAAGCAAAATTAGCACAGTATACTTCGAGTGAATATTTTGCAGCTGTCCCAGCACAAAGTATTGGGTAAACAGAGAGATTAAGTTCTAGAACTTGATATGATAGAATTCATAGGTTAAATGCATGGGTGGTCACAATCAGTTATAATACAACGAAGGCAGAACTGTCAGCATGACAAGACACATCTGCGGAATTTCCATGTCAGGGTCAAGGCAGACTGCCCACAAAAGGTGCCATTAAATTCAGTTTTGAACAACTGCAGTTTGCTAAAGCAAATTTCACAAAACATACTTTCAGTGCTCCTTAGCTGTCAAGATAACAAGCAATGTGATTCACACTGACCAATAAATAAATAAATGAATAAATAAAATAAGGACGTCAACCTTCCTTTCTTTGAAGAATGGAAAGGCAAATCTATGAATAAATACATGGTCACAGGAATTTTGACTGTTTCTAAAGACTAAGAACAGAGCTGTATCAATATACTGAGGACACGTGTTTTCAGGTGGGCAGAACATCAGCAAGGAAGCTTCGGACAGCGGAGCAATCAAGGAAAGCTGCAGATCAGAGCATGAGCAAGGGTGTGAGAGTAGATATTTTGCAGCAAATTTATGGGGATTTTAAAATATTTATTTTAGTTTTATTTGAAAGACAGATATACAGAGAGAAAGAAAGCGGGTATTCTTCCATCTGGTGGTTGGTTCCCCAAATGGCCACAACGGCTGGAATTGAGCCAATCAGAAACCAGTAGCCAGCAGCCGGTTCCAGGTCTCCCACTTGGGAGCAGGGTCCCCAGTTTGTAGGCCATCCTCTGTTGCTTTCCCAAGCCAAATACAGTCATTGCAGGCAAAGGCTTGTCTCACTAACTATTCCAAGGTTTTAGTCACAGGAAATTTGTGCTGTATGCCGATAGTTATGGGAAGCCAGCTTTGTTCTAGAAGCTAGGAAGAGTCTATTGAAAGCCAAGATTTACCCTGTTAATAGACCCCAGTAACATTTATGTACTGACATGGAATTACTAGACAAACCACATTATGGGTTAGTACCTTTTATGACTTCTGGGCAGACTGGACATTTTAAAGCAGTGCAAAATGTTCTCATCGTCGTGAGGTAAACACATCTCCCTGAGTAATCATTGCTTTTTATTGAAATTTACAATAATGGCAGTAGCTAAAGAGCTGAAACCCATTAAGGCAATTAGACATTATATTAAGGCAATGTACTAAACTGAGCTTCCACTCTGGTGCCACTCCAAGTGCTCTTAAAATAAGAATGGTGCCGTGATGGCAATTGTAAAGGCACCAGATTACACCATTTCAATATTCTGTAAATAGTTTGGTGTCATTAGCATTCCTGAATGGTGACTACTGCCAATCAAGCAATATACATCCCAACTGAAAAACCATGACTGCTATCATCTTTGCCAACAGCAGAACCATTCTCCATGATGTATTAGTCACTGAATGCTCATCAACTGACTTTCTGAGGAAAGAAGCCGGGAAGCATTTCCAATAACACAAAACCACTATTTGTTATTAATGAAATAAATGGAATGTCTGGGTGGTTTTTAATTGTGATCAGCTGTAGACTTTATATTTAGGCTCCCTTAGAGCTCAAAAGCTTTGTGGATATTATTAGGACTATGAAAGGAAGATTGCTGCTTTTGTTTTATTTGTTGCTCTGTGAAAGTCAGCTGAGGCTTATGTAATATCTTCAATGTGCCGGATAGGCAGGTACAGAGTTTATCTTGAAGAAAACCCAAAATGAAAATTACAAGAAATTGCTGTACTAAACTTTATTCTTCTCAATCTTTCACAGAAAGGTAGGCTTGCAAGAGCCTTAGTACAGAAAAGTCCGTTTTTTCCAAGTAGCCTCCAATTGATTCCATCCCTGATTTCCAAATTCGGACTGTCTACTCTCAATTTATGACTCCTCTAATCACTTGGGCTATTTTTATAAATATTACTTGTCTGACCACTGAAGCCATACTTGTGTCCATTTTACTACACTATGGGAAAACACAAGAACTTTTTTTTTCTCAAAGTATTAACAGAGAACTGTTTCCTTGTTTAGTGATGATTTTTTTTCCTGAGAAGGCCACATGTTAAGAAACTCTAAGTGACTATATGTTAGTTATCCTTTTTTCAGAGTATTAGAATGATTTAAAATATATTTTGCCCAAGCTGTATTTCCTCATGAGACACTTATTCAAAATCCTCTTAAGCTTCATGAAAAAAAATCTAACAACATGAATGATGAAAGTGAACAAGGAAATAGGTGATATCTAATGTGTAGCAAATAAAATAATCCTTAGCTTGTAAATATCCTCCAAAATTCATATAAAAATTAGTGTTATACATAAAAATATAAATGTTGACTTTTTTCAACGAATAACTGAGGTACAATTTGAATTATATGCATATGTTAACTGGTTAGCTTAAAACAGTTATTAACATTATTAAAAATTTTAGCATATTTATATTATCAAACTTAGATTCAAGTATATACTAATATCTATTATTTTTATCAACCCTTAAAAATTTGATTATGTGGTAGGCAGACTCCTATAATTGTCTCTAAGATTCCATTTGAGTATAATTCTCCCATCTTAAGTGTACTGAACCTTTAACTTTACAAATAACAGAATGTGACAAAGATGAATAATTGTTTTCAACTGTAACTAAGATTCCAAGTCATTTGTCTCTGCATCAAACAACAACAATGCATTTATCAATTATTTTGGGTGGGCTATCTGATAAGTGGAAGCCCTAAATCAGAAAGTCTGAGCATTCAGAGATCACATTAAAGACAGCATTGATTCTCTGTCCACTGCTGGCTTTGGGGAATTAATTTTTCATGAATTATGAAGCTATATAAAATGAATACAGCCAGTAATGTGAAGGATCTTGAAAATGGATCCTTTCTTTGAATTCTCCAAATGAGAACATAACACAGTCATAAGTTTGCCATCAGGCTAATTGGATATTGAGGTAAAGAATCAGGAATATATAGTTAAGTGTATTAAGCATTTAAGGCATAAGACATATCTGTTACTGTTAAGAGATATTGATCACTTCAACAGCCATATTTAGTCACTTCCAAGTCAGTTTTTCACCACTGTGAGTCTGCATCAAGGCTGAAGTTACAAAAATAATCATATACCTGCCACTTGAACAGAGAAAACTCTGTAGTTTAAAATCTAGAGTGCCTGTGTGAAGGGTCTTACTGTGATATTATCATTCACAAGAGGGTCTTTCTTTTTTGGAGGTAAAAATATTATTCAGGAAATCACTGGCTATGAGAAGATGTTATCTAGAATCCCAGTGCCTATAAAACTGTATCACATAATACAATTTTAATAACAATTAAAAATAAATAAATAAATAAAAGAAACATTGTTTTTTAATTTCTATTAAAAATGATGACCCAGGGCAAGTGTTTGGTCTAGTGGCTAATTCTCAGGTGAAGACACCCATATTCCATATCAAAGTACACAGGATCAGTTCCCAGCTGTAACTTCTGACTTCAGTTGCCTACTAAAGCTGATCAGAAAGGCATGAGCTGATGGTTCAAATAATTAGGACCCTGCCACCCATTGTGGACACTTGAATAGCATTTCTAGTCACAAGGTGTTGCCTGGTTCAGACTTCTGGATATCATCACAGTGTAAATACAGGCAAGGTGAGATATCCCTTTGTCTCACAAATAATGGAAAAATAAATTAGTTGTTATTTTAAACATTTTAGGTGATTCCAGCTTCCACTTTTAATGCAGGTACTGGAGAATGAAATGCTGCTACACTTAAAAATATCAGCAACAAGCTGTAAAATCATGCATTTTCTTGACTTATACAAATACTGATGTCATAGACACCTCTGTAAACTGGAATACAGAGAAGGATAGGCACGTCCAAATATTGGTACTGTGTGGGCACTGGGGCAGGCAGTGATGAAATATTGGTAACCAAATGTTAGTAATATTATTGTTAAATGACTAAAGTTTAAGCTTGGATTGGCAAAAGGGTTGTGGACATTAAGCAGGTACTAGCAGGATTTGTGAGAAAAGCTTGTGGATCACCTGGATTAATAATTCCTCCTTATTCTTTGGTATGAACTTTGCACTGCTGTGGAGCGGGCAACGAGCACTCTTAAGATTTTAATTTTTTTATGTTTTTAATTTTTTATTTATTTGGATGGAAGAGAGTCAGTGATCTCCCATCCTCTGTTAATAAGATAAGACAATTAAGAGAATCAGAGTTAATGCTGATAAATATGCAAGAGTTATCAGACTGGAAAATTGCAATAATACTAATTAAAATCTTGAAGTCTGTAATGGAAAAGGAGGAAACTATTATTAAACTATTATGAAAGTCATAACTTTAGACATAAAACAAATACTATTAGGAAAAGTTGAGTGGAACTACATTTAAGAATGCTAGGTGGGGTGAGCCTTTGGCTTAACTGTTATAATGCCTGTTAAAACACTGAGAACCTGCCTCCCAATGCCTTTATTTGAACCCTGACACCACTCTTCATTCCGGATTTTGCTAATGAGCACCCTGTAAGGCAAAACCACTGGGTTAAATAGTTGCCTATCAGCATGTGGGAGACCTGGAATAAGACCACATCTCCCTCTCTGCTTTGATATGGCTCAGAGTTGGCTGTAGCAGGCATTCTGGGGGAATAATCAGCATACAGGAAATACAGGAAATCAAGCACTCTCTCTCTCTCCCTCTCTTCCTCCCTTCCTTCTTCCCTTCTTTTCCTCCCAGCCCCTCAGCCACCTGCCACCAACTCTTTCTCCCTCTCTCCCTCCCTGTCTCTTTGAATATCTTTTTCTCTTTTTTTCTGTCTTGTTAACAACTGATGGAAAATTCTCTCTCCCAGAAAAAGAAATGTGCTTTATAAATAAATGAATAAACGGAACAACTAAGGACTTGGAATGATTTTGATGTGTTTAATAGTAGTCCAGACACAGTAGAAAAGAAAGGTAGAGATAAGCCACTATGTATTTACCAAACTGAAACAGGCAAAGCAACTCAAAAGAATGATAGAACACAATACAAAAAGAAAAACCAGAACAAAACATCTCAGTGCTGTGGACCAATATCAAATTTTCAGCTACACATAGCAAGAATCTAAGAAAAGTTCCAGACAGAGCAGACAAGTTCTTGAAGAAATAATGACTAATAATTTGCCTAAATTATTAACAGACATCAAACTCTTACTCCGAGAAGTTCAAAGAGGAACATCAAACAGGAAAAAATACTAGAAGCAATAGCAAAGGCAGGCATGTTGCATTCAGAAATCTATATACCAACAACATGAGCAGAAAGTCAGGGGATGTCAGCCAGGAAGGGATGATAACACCTTCAAAACTAAGATAAAATTAGAAATGAAGTTTTGGGAGAAATTATGTAATTCAGAAGATAATGTATAATAGGCCTTTAACATGCTGAAAGAAAATATGTCACTGCAGAATGGTATTCCCACGGAAAAAGAAACAAAAAAAAAGTGTATTACAAAGAAAAGAAACAGGTTCTAACAATAACAAAAACAGAGAATCTAATAATAATGTGGTTGATAATAAAAGATCAAACAACTTATTTTGGCAGGAGAAATAAGAACCAAGAGATTAACTTGTATTTAAACAAAGAAAAAGAATAGTACTGATGTTATTAGCTACAGGCATCATAGGAAACCACTTCTGTGAAAGGCTTTGTATTAGGTGTTCTGCTTGACTTTTGTGATATTTTTCTGATATTCTACACACCAAGAAGATGATTCAAATCTCCTTTGAAGTATTTATTACACTGATCTAGACCAATTACAAATTCTACCTGCAAAATGAGCCTTAGACAAGCATCATTGGATATTCTTGATACCTAGATGGAGCATGTTAACTAAGTTTGCTATTTTAAAAAATGCATTTACAGTTTTGTAGCGGATGTTTGCCAAGAACTTGGTTTATAGGATAGTTAATGTAAATAATATGTCTATAGATGACTTGACCATGATTCCATTTAATGCCAGCATAAGCACCATCGATTGATTCTAGATGAAGCTGTTGAACATGAAAATTAATGAAGACCAGTTTTTAAATTTTTGTTTTTCATGACACAGTTCTGTGGGTTCAGGGACTTCCTCATTCTCCCCCTCACTCTCCATGTCCAGATTTCTGCTATATTATTATAATAGTATAGTCCTTCAACAAGTCATATTCTATTTTCTCTATCTTTTATAGTCACTTGATTTTTACAGGGAAAATTACAGACCTACTTGCTTTCCCTACATGAAGCCAAACACCTAGAAACTTGGAAACATCAGAAACGGGATTAAAACTTTCTAAAGCTTCCTAACATCCCTTTCCTTACATTTCATTGTTCTGCCTTATAAGATACAATACAAGGCTACTGTATAAGAACTAAGACATGATATAGAAGGATTAACAGATGCAATTAAGCTATTGAAGGGAAAAAGTTAATTTTAATGGCTGAGAGACAAGGGGAAAAAAAAGATACTGTGAGATTTCCAATCCACTGGAAGTCTCCCCCAAAGCCTGCAATAGCAAGGGCTGAATCAGGTTAATACCTGGGGGAGCAACACAATGTGTGTCTTCTGGGAGCGTGAGCAGCAAGCTGGGGAAATGACCCCTGCTGCCTCCTGGCAGCTCCACATTAGCAGAATGCTTAGATGTGCAGCACAGCCAGGACTACATCCCAAGCACTGCTGCTATCCAAAGTGACATCTTAACCACAACACCAATGACTGCCTTCCTCCCTCGTTTTTCCAGCTGAGATAGCCACAGAATGGCTGAAACAAAATGGAATGTTCCCTGAACCCTAGAATTTTAGTGCTTTCAGTAATTCAGACTCCATTTTTCTGATGAGAGACCAGGGTATACTGATTTGTTTTGTGAGCCAAGGTACAGGAGTAAGAAAGTGTAAGACAGACTGAGCAAGATCACCAGATTTGACTGGATTAGGAATGCCATGACTTACCCTGTAAACTGGAACCAGAATTCATATGGCTGATAGTTTAGGAAACTAATTCCATTACAGGTAACTGGATGAGTAGTTAAGATCTATAGATGTGTGCAAAATATCGTTGCAGTATTTCGGAGAAATACTTTTAGCAATGAATAAAAGCAGAGTGCCAGGAATCAAAGAAAATCAACAGAATGCATCTCAACAACTGAATAAATGTTGACCCCCTCCAATGAAACTTCTAAATATAGCTAGACAACAGAATATTAAACTTCCTACCATTGTCTAAGCCAATAGTGTCATGGTCCACCTAAAGAGCAAAAAGTTGGAGTCAAGACTACATCTGATGGACTATTGTATTACAAACACAGGGGACAATGGAGGGGAGATACTATAAATGTCTTTTTAATACTGTTTTCTCATGGATTCTGGTATTTTTGTGTTAATACTCATTTTTTCAAAAAAAAATTTTTTTTTTCTTCAGTGACACATAGGTCAAACAGTAGCATCATCTTCTTCAAGAAAGTTTTTGATTTCCCTTTTCATTTCTTCAGTGACATATTGGGCATTCAATAGCACGCTGTTTTTCATGCTGTTATAATTTTTCTATTTTTCTTTCTGTTGTTGATTTTGTTTTATGGGTTTTTCATTTATGGGGATGTATAGTAACTGTGCATAGAAATATTATAACCAGATGTGAAGATGCAATACAGTATGCATCTCTATCTCCAAATCATGATGGACTTCCAATAATTGTTAAATATGTCTTGACAACAGAATGCTGGACTCTTTGCCATTGTCCACACCTACAATATAAGGATACACTTAAGTAGCACAATGTTGGGCTTGTGGCTGTTTATGAGGTACTATGCTACTGTAATAATATGGGAGAAATCAGTGGTGGTGGTAGAGATTTTGGGGAGGGGAGATGGGAAATCTCAGAGCCTATGGAACTGTATCACGAAATAATAATAGAAAAAATAATAATAGCTTTGAAGATTAGGAACACCTCTGGAGTATCGGTTAACAATACAAATGCACATAAATTTCATTTTTGGGATTCATTTATATACAAATATATAGTCGCTCACTCCAAAGGTTACAGTTGTATAAGTATAGACTAAACTCCAGATTCTCAATTGCATAGCACATTCCTCACCCAATACAAGTGTTAAATGGCTAAATCTATTCAGATGTAATAAAAGTTTTTTTAAGGAAGTAATTAAGAGATATATGGTAACCTTAATTTTGCTACATACAAATCAAAAAGCACTGGCAAGTGTTGAAATAGATTGGCTGGTATTTAATAAGCTGGGGAGGAAAGCACTGATAGGCCAGGCTCACCTTCAAAAATTAATAGCTGCAAATGGGAGCAAAGATGTGTAAGCAACTCAGAAAAACAAGGCTTCCTACTCATATTTAGTTTAATAATGATTGTTTATTTTTGTTGGAATTTGAGAGAAAGCACAGTGCTAAGTTTAAATTCTTTTAAGAATTTTTACACTTTATATTTTTTTCTAATTTTATCTTTATTTCAAACATCCTAAAGGAAGAACTACTTAGCATCACAGGACTCAGAATGCTAAGCCCTTGAACTTCATTACTAAACAGTGATGCTAAACAATGAGGTGTGAAAAAGCAAATATTGACCTAATTTTCACAAAGGGCAGTTACTTTTAAAATTCCTATAAATTTATGAATTTAGATTTCCATGACATATTAGGGCCACAGATTTAAAAAAAAAAAAAAAACTAGCCTCAAATACAAATGCCTCTCACGTAAGATAATTGCACGCATATCATCACTACTTTGACTGTTAAAAGACAAAAACTACATCTCACATATCAGTCAAACCATTTTTTTAATCTCTTATACCTGTTGAAATTTATATTTGCCTATTTATAAGGGGGTTAATATCCTCAGATTAATAGAAATGTGTATATGTTGGATTTCTGTATTCACTATGTGGTGAAGAAATATTTAAATATTGACAGAACATTTAGAATTCCACATAAGAAGAATATATTAAGATTTCAAAATCCTATCATAATAAGCCTCCAGCAATGACAAAATTACTATTACAGTACATCTTGGAGTTTTCAGATTTATTTTTAGCAGTAATTGTTGAATGGATTTTTAAACTTTCTGACAATCAAAGTTATTCTCATTTCTTTTGAAATTCAGATAGTTAAAACCATAAAAATATACAGTTAAGAAATTAAGTTGTACATAAAAGTCCAGGTTATATTATAAATCACATGAAATGGGTTGACAGCTCTTGTGTTTAAGAATATTACTGCAGAGTGAAAAGGTTAAATGATGATGCATTTTTGAAGACATGCGGAATGGCTGAGTGTTATTTTGAAACTCTCATTCTATGCAAATGAACATAGCTAAGAATAACTTTCAGTAAAAGTAACCATATAGTGCCTCGTGCTGTGCAGAAAGGAAACCAGAAGTAGATCCAGTAAATAAAATTCTTTTTATGATTAACTCTTAAATCCCTTTCATCCATAATTAATGATTAGCTAAAACACTATCTTTCCATTTAAATATCAAAGTACTGCAGATCATAAGAAAGTCTTCCTCCACCCCATGCCAAGGCTTGTGATCCATCTCCTCATTCTTGATCTGACAGATTCTTCCTTTGTCAATTGCTGAGACAGCTTTGAGCAGCAGCAAGGTACTAACTGTGTAAACAGCTCTTTTTGAGCACTCTCCCTGCTGCCAACTCCACCTTTCCCACATACCTTACTATGGCACCTAAACTGACAGACTAAGTTCAAAGTTACCTTTTGTAATAAAAAATAAAATAAATCAAAATATCTTTTGTAATAGTGTGGGCTCTGGGGCAAAGATGATTTTCCCCAGTAAATTGGAACTGCTGGACAGAACCCCGCCTGTCTGTCTCTCGCGTGTGCCAGGAGGCTGGGTGGCAGGCAGCAGGCTCACCCACTCCGGTAATGTGGTACTGGAGGAATCTGTGGGGGAGACCCTGCAAGTTAGAGCTAGTACATCAACTAAATTAAAATTATGTTTATTATTCTGATTGCCCACCTCCTGGGAATATGCAACAATTCATTATTATTCCTTAGTGCAGCACTTTATACATTTTCACTTAGGAAAGTATCATTCATCAAGGACTTCTGGGAAGTCATCCTCATGACAGACCCTTCCAGGAATCCCCTTGTTTGTCCCCCCATTAAACTACACAAATAATAGTAACACGTACAATTTCTTAATGCTTACTATGTACCTAACATTGTGACATATTTAGCTTACAGTACTTTTTATAACTGCCCTTTGATACATTGAAACTGAAAGTCTTTGAAACTGAATAGCTCTTGGAAATATCTACTCAATAGCTGGGATATGACAAAAACAATTCTAAATGTTAAGCTCTTACTCATCACCCTTTTTGTCCACCAGATTACATAGCATCAGAAGACAATTCTCAATAGTTCTACAGCTTAAAATGAACCCTTTATATTTCAAATTATAATTTTCCCTTACAAAAATACAATGTGAATAGAAACGTAATTTTAAAACAATGCAATGTTTCATTAGCAATATCAAATAAGCTTTCTTTACCCATACAATTAAAGAGCAGACTTTATAACATTTTAGAAAGATAACTTTGAAGGCCCAATTCTGATAACAAGAACTACATAAATGGAACAAGCTCCTTTTGCACTGCATGAAATAGATAGTTATATTATTTACATTCCTTTCGCAACAATTTTTAAATCATGAATCATTTGGAAATATTAGAAAAATCCCTGTACAAATTTCTGACTACCCTGCTTTGAGATTGGAGTAATGTAATGGCCCTGGGGAATTCATTCTACTGGCATTGTACTCCAACTTCAAGTAAGCACTGCTTCTGGTCCTGAAAGAGCCACAAAACAGCTTATCATATTCCCTATTATATTATAGAATATAATTGCTAAGGCAGCAGTTTCTGTGCTTAATTAACCTTTTCACATAAAGCATGATCAATTTTTGCCACTAATTTTGGTGCTTACAGAATACTGTATACCTATTATATATATTAATCACCAAGTTTTTTGGGTTCTCTTACAAATATTATTTAGCACAAAAAAGTGTCCTCACATAATTTACCAAAAGTAACATTGCTGAAACTTGCAACATTGCCTTGAGTGAAAGTTTAAATTGATGATTATCCTTTTGGGACACTTAAGTTCAGACTTTCCTACCGGTGGCAAGGCTGGGGCAGGGAATCGGGGAAAGGAATTCGTCATAGAAAAATGTGGATAAAGACCTCCCTGTATAAACATATTGTACCAGAAGGAACTAATTCAATCTCCTTATAATAACAAAAAAAGTTTAATGGAATAATTGTTTTTTCAATGACAGGACATAGCAAATTTCATCTCTAAATATATTTGGCCCCAACATTTTAGGTGTTGATTGACAAATAAGATCCCAGAACTCCTCAGCCTCTCCAGGTGGTGCTTCTCAGCATGAACCCAAAAGAAAGAGCAATGTGTAGCCAAAAATTTACACACCTTTGTGCACTGCTGAAAATAGAAGAAAAACTCAGATTTGATAGGTAATCCAGAAAATCACTCACACTTATAGCATTAAGTGTGATAAAGGTAATAAATAACAAATGTTATTAGTCTAGCACCAAGCCTATTTAGGATATTTTATTTCAACATATTGTCTCAGAAAGGAAAATAATATAAGCCCCATGAGACTTTTTGAATGATACATTTGCTTTCAAATGAGAAAGTATTTTGAGTATCACTTTGGACTTCTTTCCTAAGAAATGTATTTATTTCCAGAAACTAAAGACACTTCAAGAAATGGGATTTTATATCACAGTTTAACAAAGGCATACACACAAAACAGCATTAGTAGGTCAAATTAAGATATAGAAACTAAACACCATTAAACAATAATTCTGACATAATGACTTCAAAATATCAATGGAATGACAACACCCATTTTATAAAAGATATACACACTTGAATATGTACAAAGAATACAGTTTTATAATATTTCACTGTTTGTATATTTGTAAAACTACTGCCAAAATCGATAATAATATACTTATTTATAATTGAGAACAGTTCTTCAAGGTTCTACAGAACTCCTTTCCTGCCCTTTTGCCTCTCTGCTCTTCCCTCTAATGCCCTGAACTCTTGGCCTCCTTTGTGTGATAGCTGATAAAATGTGAAATTTTGGACGTTTTAAGCATGGCACAGTTTTCTGGAGTTTCATGAAAGTCATTTCCTACAATAAGCATCAGTTCAATTTTATCATTGCATAGTGATTTATTACAATATATCAAGGGTTTGTCACATGTTAATTTGTTACATCTACTCATTCTTTGAAAGATGTTTACATTTTGCCTAGCCTTTTTATATTAATAAAAATTCATATGAAAAACAGTAGGTAAGTCTTTGTATAAATGCTTTCATTTATTTTGAGCAAATACTTTGGGATAGGATGTTTAGAACTGCTAGATACAGGGTAGCCTTACAGTAAATAAGACAAGAAAAAACTACCCATTACAACCACAGGCTGCAATGCCAGTATCCCATTTGGTACCCATTTGGGTGCCAGTTTTTATCCAGCTCTCTGTTGGCTGAACTAAGAAAAGTCACGGAGGATGGTCCAAGTATTTGGGCCTCTGCTATGTACGTGGGAGACCTAGCAGTTCCTGGCTTCTGACTTCAGCTTGGTCCAGCACTGGCAACTGAGAAGTAAACAAGTAGCTGGAAGATACTGCCCTTGTCTATCAATAAACTGTCTAAGTCTGTCTGTAAATCTGACTCTCAAATACTTTTTAGAAAAGGTTTAATAATAGAACTATACAATGCTTTCCAATAATGTACTATGTCATTAATAATGTTCCCATCATGAGTGCTTGAAATTTCCATTCCTCAACATCTTGTCAAATTTTGGACTGGTCAAACAATTTAATTTCAGACATTCTAATAAGTATGTGATATAGACACATATATACATACTTCTCCTTTGCATTTTTAAATACTTTACTGAAAATATTTTTAATTACAAAATATTTGTCACAACCCTTTTTTACTATGGGAGAGAGAGGGAGAGTAGAATTTGGGGAGAGAGGAGGAGTAGCGTGAGAATCATAACTATATTTCTAAATGTGTATTGTGATATCCCTGGAATTCGTTCACCTTAAATACATTTTTAAATTATAAAAATAAGATAATGAAACAAATAATTCAGCCAGTCATATATTTGTAGGTTTATTTTGCCCCACTGGTGAATTCATCCTTCTACCTTTATCACAGTACATTTATTGCGACAATTTTATGACAAGTTGAAATGAGGTAGTGTAACTTGTTCAATAAGGCATTTTTCAATGCTGTTTTCAATCTTTCAGGTTCTTGCATTGTCACAATCATTTTAGTATCACAAGCCAAAACATGCTGAACTCTTGAGATTGTATGCATTCTGCATATCTATGTGGAGAATAATGACATCCTAGTGAGTGTTCTTATCTAATAACTCAACACATCTGTTTATCTCTTCAAGCTTTCTTCTCAGAAAACATTGTTGCATTGCATATATGATAGCTCTCCACTTCATATGTGCTTTTGCAGGGTTATTTAAAATTTTTATGTATTGCTATTCATTGATAATATAGAAGTAGGATTAATTTTACATACTGATTTTCTATCATAAAAATTTAACAATGTCCTTCAGCAGTTCAAAAACTTTTTAAATGGCAAAATAACCTACACAAAATGTAGTGATGTCTGTGAAAAAATATAAATGCATTTTTAAATTTTTCATTGTTTTGTTGCAATAGTCACAACCTACATAGTTGTAAATACAGGTAAAGACACTGAACTGTCTGAGTTTGTTTCCTGTCATGGCAGCACAACATGCTGGGTATAACTGTACAATATTCACAGACGTCCTTCATTAGGCTGAGGAAGTTCTTCCTGAGTTTCCTGAAAATTTTACCAAGGACTCATGCCAATTTTGTAGGATGTTTTAATCCTTTTATATGATCAACTTTCTTTTTCAATTTGATAATGTAATTCACAATAGTATTTTAAGTAGTAAATTAACCATACATTTCAGACAGAAAATAAAAACCAACACATGCAAATCATTCATGTTGGTTCTAGTTGACTGGCTGTGAAGCAGGAATGCCTGATGGATACTTATGTTTCTGTAAACGCGTACATACTCTAAGAGGCATAATTGACCCAGTGAGTGAAAATTACAACCCATCATTTATAATGGGCCCACACAGGGACATATTTTACAAGAGTGAAAGCACTACAAGATGGAACAAGCTGCTCTGGAAAACGTGCACCACTCCATGAATGTGTATACACCCAGTGGGCATTAGACGTGAAATGACAAAACAGTGTTTCCAGGAGAGCAGCAACTAAATCTGATGGAATCAGATTTAGCAAATGGAATCGTTTTAGCACTGGAAGACCTGTGCTGCTCTGGGGAGTACGCCATTCACCAACACACTGAGCTCTCTGGGTGTCAGCTGCACATTCAGCAATATCTGCTGTGAGAGCAGTTGTCTTCAATGGCACACTTTCAATCATACAATTTTTTTAAGATTTATTTATTTTTATTGGAAAGGCAGATATAAAGAGGGGAGGAGAGACAGAGAGGAAGATCTTCCGTCCGATGATTCACTCCCCAAGTGACTACAATGGCCAGAGCTGAGCCAATCCGAAGCCAGGAGCCAGGAGCTCTTTCTGGGTCTCCCATGCAGGTGCAGAGTCCCAAAGCTTTGAGCCAACCTCGACTGCTTTCCCAGGCCACAAGCCAGGGAGCTGGATGGGAAATAGAACTGCCGGGATTAGAACTGGTGCCCATATGGGATCCTGGTGCGTGCAAGGCAAGGACCCAACCACTATGCTATTGCACCGGGCCCGCAATCATACAATTTTGCACCAAGAAAACCATGTGTGCCTCTTCTCTTATAATGAACTGTAATTCATTCTTCTCTACTTTTTTAACAAGTACTATATATATCACAAAAATGAGCTTCTCTTAATTCAATTGTAAAGATATACTTCATCTTTAATATTGAATATTTTACAAGGGTGTAAGTTATCAGCATAGTACTTATGTATTTTTGCTGAACTCTTAGTTGGAAAAAACAACAAAGTTTCTTTACATTACCAAAGGATAATAACTAGCTCCGGTATAATTCAATTTGTGCTTATAATGGCCAGTATGGTACTGTTTAAACTCATAAAAGTGACAATTATGTATTACTTTAATTTATGATTTTGAAAGAATGAGCCTCCAAATCTAAATCATTTATAGAGTTTCTGTATATACTTATACTGTTTGTGATGTCTTTTTGGCCCAAAATAAATGCTTAAATACCCATTATGCCCAAGGATTTGCATACGTCTTTGGCATTAGTACTACCACATAAAGGAAGAACACCATTGTGATTCAGAAGGGTCCCTGGATGAAAGCACAGTCCATTTGGAAAATGTGGGGAGCATAACAGGAAAAGGGAAGCCACGTACACACGACCCGTAATCTTAATTTTCATTTGCAGCAGACAATGGGACATGGTCAAGATGTGGAAAGTAATTATTCATACAGGAATGTACAGATATTCATATTATCTCTTCTATGATCTGAAATACCTGCTAACTTCTAAGAAATATAATTTCCTGGTATCTACTTTATGTCCAGAGTAATAAAGGACTGTCTTTTCACTTCAAATACAGTATTAAGGGTCTGACAAATATATAGAGATACATACTCAGCACTTTATTTAAAGTTAAGAAATTATTTAAATGTATAAAGCTCCTAAGTCAATTTCCAGAGGGATAAGTAGCCCAGCTACAAAATTCATGCTTCAAGCTGCAACCCAAGATGGAACTGACAATACTAACATAGAAAATTTCTATTTTAATTTTTGCCATTCTTCTAATCTTTTGTGCTTCATGCAAAGGCGGGGAGTGTTAATTACACATACTAAGCAATAAAGCTCCAACATGGATATCTCTCAAAGGAAAAAAAACTAAACAGAAACCATGGTCAAAGTAGCTGACAACACAGATATTTATCAAAAAATGTTCATGGAAATTATGAGTAAAATAAAACAACAATTACACATAAGTAAATAATTCAGAGAGCCTGTATTTGTAACATTTGTCAAGTCTAAAGTTACATCAACAGCTAAAGCTAAAGTAGTGATTATCAGGTTCCACTTTAATAAAACATGTTATAATAAAAGTGATGTATGATAAAGTTTAGGCAAAAAATGTTTGGGTAGAGATCCAAACTAAGATTATTTTTTCTAATGTTGAGACATACTTCCATCTTTGAATTTCCCCAAGGATCCTCAAGTTTGAATAACAGATTTCCATTTGATTAAACAGTTTCAAGACAATTTTTTCCCCAAAACTAAAATGAATGCAAATACATTTATGTGGTTTGAGTAAAATGAATACTTGATTTTTTAGGAGAGTAGTCTAAAGAAGTTGATATTTTTCATCTGATTTTCTATTACTTATCAAAAAACATTCCTTATATACAACTATTGGCTCAGATCAAATTATACAATTGAATGAAGAACAATTTTTTCCAATGTCACTTGTTAAAAAGACTATCCTTTCTCCATGTAAATATTTTTGTGCCTTTATTGCCGATTCAGTTGTTTACAGCTGTATGGATTAATTTCTGGGGTTCTACTGTATCCCACTGGAATATGCCATCACCAGGAAGTTTTGATTGCAACATCCCTGTAGAATGCCTTGAAATCTGGCTGATTTTGATTTGAAATTTGAAAATATGCATCATATTCAAGTTTATTATAGGAAAAATTGGAATGACTGTATTAAGTAAGTCCAATTTTTAATAACGATAAGTACCATGTGCTAATACAACCAGGATCACTAATTTACATTAAATATTAAATGGAGACAATCTAATTTAAGACAGACATAGTAGAGAGCAATGTTCAAATCTTTAGTTATTTCTGCCAACACGTTGTTGACATTCAGTGTGTGTGATAAAGGAAAAAAGTATACTTTTGGTAAAGTAGAAAGGGACAAAATGTTATTTTAGAGATACATGAGAATAAACAATGCTTCACCAAATGGCAATAAAAAGAAGCAAAATTTAATTAGTTGGAATCACTATATTTGGCGACAGGCCTGCTTCATAAATCCATACAATTTTGAAAGATGTACTAGTTATTGTATTGTTTTGCCAGGGGATAAAATAAGACAGCTATTGCAAATGTTAACAAAGACAGAATAACAAAACAAAATGAAAAATAGCTGACACACACAGTATTTTGTGGTTCATTTGTTTGTTTTTTAAATTGCAGTCAGGAAGAAACTCACCAATACTTTAACGAAAAAGAAACAAATGAAAAAATATGTAAGAGAAATACTCTGATTAGAATATAAGCAAAATAGAATAAGTAAATTAAAAGCATTATTTCAAGAAGTCTTCAGGCAACCCAAGGACACATGATCTCATTCTCATCTCCTCACTGGTTTAATTTAAAGTACCTCAGACATGAACATCTTGCCTTTTATCCACTTAGCATGTTTATCTGCAAAGTTGGTGCAAGTGGTTCCTATCTCAGTAGTCTCTATAACTTCTGAAAAGTAACTGATAAAACATTAAAGGCACACAATATAAGAAATTGAATATAATATATATGTTGCAGTATATTGTAAGAAATCTAATAGAACATAACGAGTTCTCTCCCGGATTTTGCAGAGCCATGGAAATGAGAAGCCAACATAGCATTTCATATTATCACATTATTTAATCCTGCCTGGCAAATTTACTGACATTTCCCCAGAATATTTTGTTTTTACATGGAAAATATGAAATATTCTAATTTTATGATTATATATTATATGCAATCAAATATCATTTTCTTTAGTGAATTTAAGCCAAAAATATTTTCCATTTCTTCATATTTTGTATCATGTTATCTTGAAAGTATTGTCAGGAACAAGTATTATTTCCATTTTGTCTTTGAAAAAAATCCATCTTTTAAAGTGGCTAATAGCTCTCGTTTAATTTCATTATTTCCAAAAATATATTTACCTTAAGTTTGCTATTTTACACATAGCTTGTGATACACAAGAAAATTTGAAGAGTCTATATATATATATATATACAGAATACAAGGGCCTAGCGATTATCATCAAAAGTATTGAGACAATGACAAAACCACTTGTATAAACTGGTTTTGTCCTTTCATGCAAGACTAGAGTTAACAAAATAATGTATTGCTCAGAGGCTGACACTGTGGAGGAGTGAATGAAGGCAGCATTTGTAATGCCAGGATCCCTCTGCATGCTGATGGGTGTCCAGCTTCCCCACTTCTGATCCAGCTCCATGATAATGCCCTAGGAAAGGCAGTGAATGGTGGTCTGAGTGTTTGAGTCCTTCCCCATGTATGGGAGACCTGGCCGAAGCTCCTGGTTTGGCCTGGCCAAGCCCTGATTATGAGGCCATAAGGGGCATGAACCAGAAGATCTCTCTTCTTCCCCATCGCCTGAACTCTGAATTTCAAATAAGTACACACAAATGTCAGAAATAAAAAGATGCACTATCTGAGGCAGCACTCTCTGTGGAAATGTTATAAATCACATAATCTGTCAGGCCGCTAAAGGAATAGTTGTAATAGCTCTCTAAAATTTTAATATTTCTATGATACATATTAAATGAATTCAAGAAGAATTCTGATTGCCATAGAGATCCAATCTCATTCGAGCTGTATCTGGGTACTATTTTAAAAGCTAGAAGGAAGCAGGGTAAAAGTTCAACTTTAAACATTGTTCTGCAGAATCTATTTGATAGGGAGAAGACACAATAATGCCTTTGTTGTCTTTGAAAATGAAACTAAACAAAATGGAAGCACACATAGAAGCCCTCTGTTTATGGGATCAGTTTTGTATGAAATGCAACTGAACACCAAATGATCTTTAGTTCTCCACGCAGATCTAAAAAGTATCAAACATTTCCCACCTCCGCACTGAGGATGCTCATTACTAACATGAAATTAACAATGGTTCTTCTCATAGCTGAAGAACATGCAAGAACAAATGGTTATGCATCATTTGCTCACAATCTACATGACATTAATAATTTAAATGGTATGACACCATTACCTATAAAGAAATAGATAAAATGTAGATTCACAGAATCCACCAACACAGCTTGTGAAAGCTATTTAAATATAAGTACTGTGACAATGATTAATTTTTGGTAGGTATGACTCATTCAGTAAGAAGCATAGGCTAATAACAGTCGTGTTTCTATATTCTCTCCAGGAAGGGTAGTACCATGATGCATTGAATAACTTTCATGAGAAACTTTAATTTCAAGGCACCAAATGGTTTCTTATATGGTGGGCACTGATTTATACCCAAACACAGCAAATTAATGCAAACTTTGCAATCTAAATAAAACATGAAATTATTACCTGTTTTTGTAAGCAAAAGTCTGATATGGCATGACCAGGTTCTAAGTGCAAGTTATAACAAGGATGAAATCAAGCCTGAGTTATTTCTTAAGGCTTTGGATAAAAGTTTTACCTCCGATCTCACAATGGCTATTGGCAAAATACCCCCATAGTAACTTGTTCCCTTTGGTGTGCTGGTTACCAGTGAGACATTGCACTTGGTTATTACATGTCATCTCACAGGTCATGTGTATGTATACCCTTCCTCTTGCGAGTTATCCAGAATAGCACACCTACTCCTGCTCTTCCTTTGTGTGTGTCTGGCTTTTTATCCAAGAGAGAAAATTCTTCGGAAGGCTGAAGGGTCTGGTCTTTAGGATATGCCTACCTGGATGCCTCTCCTTTCTTAAAGTCCAATTGCCATGAAACCTAACCTAACACCTTATTAAAAGAGTGAGACCCATTAAATTCAGTCTCGCCTATCATACAGAATAGGAAGAGTGAGAAAGGAGAAAGGAGCATTTCATAGAATGGCGGTCACATAGGCCCTAGGTATTTTTGGTGTATGTCAGCAATGCGGACAAATTTCTAGAGGCTATCTAAAGTCCCAAATTATAAATCACAAAATATTTAAAATTAAAAATGGAAGAATTATCAGGTTCCTAAAAATAATTGAACTAAAATATACCTTAGTATCATGACATATCACATGTATTGATTTCAGCACTTTATAAAGCAGAATATTTGCTATATATAACAACCAATTTATATAGTATACTTGAGGCTCTCTTTTCCTTTCGTGGAAATCATTGTTAATCTTGGAGGTAGAAGCCAGAAAAATATTCCCAGTTATACAGTGCTAAAAAGAAAACAAATTCATGATTTCCCATAAAACACGAGAAGGGTTTTTTTTTTTTAATTTGGGGAAACGGAATCATACAAAATAGGCCTTTGTTTGTTTGTTTATATAATCTCATTCAAACTGGGCTCCAGTTTCTGGAGGAATAGCTTTATCATATATCCTTCTATTACATTTTATGGAAAAGTCAAGCTATTCATTCATGGTAGATATTGCTTATACTGTATTTTAAAAATGTATATGATCATATTGACATTTTCTATTTAAAACAGTAACAGAATAATAGTAATTTAAAAGACCCACTGTCTTATTGGACTGTTACACCTCAACTTCATATAAATTTAGCTAGAAAATAATATATATTCACTAGGCTATTAATATTGTAAGGGCAACAGTAGTGCAAAATATTAGTCAATTATATATATATATTATATTATATAATATATATATTAAACAATTATGAACCAAGTGATTTTCTTTCTTTCTGTTGGACTCAGTATGCTGGTGAACAGCATAGGACCTTGTTCTTAAGTCACCTTATCTTTTTAAAAGAAATATTCAGGCAAACTTGAGCACACATACTCCACAAAATGAAAGTGCTACAAACATGCCCGCCTTAGTAAACAGGGAAGCCCATTGTCTCAATCTCTTTTTGTGAAATGACTCTGTTTTTAGTGTGGCAGCTTGCGATCTCAATGACTTCCCTGTTCTTAATGAGACAAACGACAGTGCTCGCTAACAGGGAACAGGATGGCAGTGTACACCTAAGAAATGGATAACAGCCTAAATAAAGGGCCTCTGTAGGCACATAGCCACACTCTTGAATGCACGGTTGTGTGTTCGGAGCAAAATCAATGGGAGGAAATTATAAGAAATAATATTTCAGATAAGCTTTGGGGTTAATTTTGAATATACGCATGTTTCCCAAGGACAGACTTCTATGCTCTCTCCTGTTCTCTCCATCACAGAAGTAATTAACCAGGAAAGAATAGCACTTTGTCTGGATTCCATGGAGAGAATGCTTCCTTTGGAGAGAAAGTTGTATCAAGAGAGGGTAAAGTTTTTCCCAAGCACCATGTTACACTGAATGCCTTTTCCTCATCATGAATGAATGAGTTAACAAATAAACAGAGAACAATTATGTGTAGAAACAAAAATTACCATTTTTGTAAACACAGTCTGTAAAAAAATACCTACTTGTTTATACAAACACATTGCCAAGAGCACTGGGTTCATTATGCGGAATAAATAAAAATACTTTTCTTCCATTTCTCTTTCTATAATTAGAGATTATTAGACCAAGAAGTGAAAGATGTATAATACTAGGGTCACATAGGAATATGTGACAAAAATAAAAGACAGATGTACTGAATTAATAAGGTTAACAATGTAAGCATCTCAGGAGGAAATAAGCAACAGACAACACAAAGTGTTTATCTTCAGGAATAATAAATTTACTTTATTTTTAAAACATTTCTATTTTGCTAATATGAACAATTCCTTACATCTTATGGAAATACTTTAGCATCCTTCCCGATATACTAATGTATTTACTTTTATTAGTGCTAACAACTGGTGAAAATCAAATAAAATTTGAAACTTTTAAAATTTGAATGACTGTGCTGAAATTATAGAAGAAAAAAAGTTTGGATTAATGATTTGAAATAGTGCAAAGCTATAAATTATAAAATTTACTAAAAGCAAAATTTAAATTACAATAGTTAGTTTATCAATGATCTGAAAACAGCATTAATCAGCAGCCACCAGAAGAATTTTCTCAGAAAACACCAACTTCCATTTTTTTTGAAGATTCAATTAATTTACTTTAAAGTCAAAGATACAGAAAGAAAGAGAGACAAAGAGTGAGAGAGATTTTTCCATGGGCTGGTTCATTATGCAAATAGCTGCCATGGCAGAGATGGGCTGCTTGAGAGTTGGGAGCCAGCAGCTTCTTCCTAGTCTCCCAATTTAGTGTTGATTTTTGAAGCTTTGGTGCCCAAATGGGCAGGCAGAGGATTAGCCTGCTATGCCATGGTACTAACCACCAACTTTTAATTTCAATAGAAAACTGCTATTATTTACTCTTTCTGTAATGTCGAATAAGTTACTTGATTTCTCTAAGCCTTAACAAAAAGATTTTGAGTTTCTGGTCTGATGAACAGTACAAATTTTCAACATTACACACAAATGAAGGAAGCAGTAAAAGAGCAGGTTTTCTTTTTTATCAATATTTCATTTCAGATGAACAGAATACCTGCCGTATACATGATTAAAAAGTCACAAATCTCACTGACATGCTGAGACAAGCAATGTCTGGAATGGTTTAGTCTATCACTTTCATAAGGTCTATATGGGCATTCAAAATAGATCAGAGCAAAATACAGGTTACAGATGAAGGTCAGAACGTTGTGGGAGAAGAGATGAGTACACAAGAGCCCGTCACTCACTTCCCTGCCTCAGGCTAGCCCTAGATTAAGTTGTACCGCAAACATGAAAAATTCAGCTTTTCCTGAACAGCCAGAATCCCAGTAAAGCTTTATTTCAGCATTTGCATGGCATTATTCTGAATCTATTTCATTTGGTTTCTTGTTTCATATTTCCAATAATCCTTTTTGCACTTCAGGGTAAGAAACTAATTGAGTGAATGACTCATGGGAATGATCTTTTCATAACCAAATAACTTCAGTTGTAGGTATTTGCTCCTAACAAAATTTGGAAAAAACATCCTTTTCTAAAGTTTGAGCTGTTTTCTATATTGTATCTTCTGAAACCATTTATCTTGAGGACAAAGTCATTTTCCAGTTTTAGATATTAAGAATAATTTTCAATATGATTTTTCCCTTCAGTTCCAGATCAGTAGTATGTACCTTTTCATCTTTTAAATGTCTCGAAGTTTCATTTTCTTCATAGTTTCAAAGGTGTGTTTCCTCCCCTTTCTAATGTTCCAGATTTTAAGTAATAAATTGCAATGCACCAGTAGATTCCATCGTTGGAGCATTAGATCATCTTCTTTAATCTTATTTTCTTTTTGCTTTTAGTACATGAAAGGATTCATTCTCAAGCTAATTTGGGAACAATAGTTAAGAAATATGTCAAATGATTTTTCTCTGTTATCATATAAATATGCCCCCTGGTGCCTTTTAAGTTATTACTGAATGAGAAACATTTCTTTGGCCCATATGTGTCAGACTCCGTTTGATATACTGTTGTTGACCTTTTTATAATTCTTGAAGAAATTTAGGTCTTTAGATTACTAGGAATTATTTTAAATTTTTATACAGTGATACAGTTCTATTCACAAGTTGGGGTACCTTATATAAAATGTGTGGGCACTTACAAAATTATACTGATGGAACTAAATGCTTGAGCGACACTCCTCCACTCAGTTCTTTCTAGCCAGGGAAAATCAGGCACCCTCATGAGGCATTTAACCTTAAACGCCTGTTCTGTTTCACCTTCTAACAAAACGTTTACCTAAAGGAATTGCTGCAGCTTAAATAAGTAAATATAAGCTAACATGTTCACTTCTGTTTAGCTAAAAAATATATTAATATGCGAAGTATTTTTTATCATCATTGTTTATTTGCTATTATTGTTTATTGAATATTTCTAAGTTCAGAATATCATTATCAAAGGCAAGATCTTCCACTGCAACGACTCTTTTAAGAAGTCTCCAAACATTACAAACTTCACTTTTTGCTTTTGTGCTTAATTTTGAAACAAGTGTTCATTTATTGGTGGACATGGTACACAACAAAAGTCCTTCTTTAAAATAACTATTCTTATATTCATAGATGGATGACTCAATTTTCTTTATATATTTTCCTCCTGTTTATACTATATATAACAGAAGACATAAAATACATAGTCTGACATGACTTCCATTAAGTAGGAGGAGGCTCCCTTCCAGTGAGAATATACAAGTCCATTTTTCCCTTGTTCAAAATTCTTACAATTCAAGGCTTTTAGTGGCCATTAACTTAACAGGATGCTCCCAAGAAACATCACCAGATGTAATTTAGTAATTATCTATTCAGGGCGGGTATAATAAATAATCATGGTCTGCTTGGCTTACAAATAACAAAAATTAATTTCTTGAGTGTTCTTGGGGTTTGAGGGTTTAAAAGTCAAGAGAGCGACAGGTTTTGTCTGGGGAGGGACCACCTGCTTGTTCATCAGTTCTCATCTTTATCATACAAATAACAGCAGGGAATTTAGAGAGCTCTAGAGCCTCTTTTATGAGTACATTAATCCTTTTATTGGGGTTCCACCTTCATGAACCAATGACCCATAAAAGGCCCTACATTCAAATTCCATTGAGTTGGGGACTATGTTTTACCACAAGAAGGAGGTGAGAAGAGAGTGAAATAAACATGCACTTTATATCACAACTCACAAGAAACTGAAATAATTTGGTATTTTTCACAGGGTCATTAATTTATGTTGCAATTACTATAGCTATTTGTATGTTTTCCACTTTGATTTATTGAGCTATTTGAGGGTAAATATTCTCTTATTCATTCTTTCTTTCTCATTTTATAGCAAAATCCAGTCATTATAAATATTTATTAGAGAAATGAGAACTATAAACATGCTGTGGACTTGCAAGAATTGTGCTATTTTCATCTTACAATAAAACAATTATACTAATTCTGATTTTCATTATACTAACTACATTCTCACATGGAAGAAAGAAAAAATCCAGTGCTTCTTTTCATAGGGCTCCCCACTATAATGCCATCATCTAAATCTAATTAGTCATAGAGGGCCTTATTTTTTAAATCATCAAATGGGCTATTCTAGAAATGTAAGTATTAAGGAAACACAAACATTCAATTCCCAATAATTCCACTCAACTTTTGAAGCCCCGTGCTTTAGCAGAAAAGGAGAAAATAAGACAAAATCATCACATAACATTTTTATTATAAATATTATAGTTGGTAATGATTTAAAAATTATCTTTCTGTGGAGCCACTGTATCTCCTAAAATATCAACTTCTATTGATATATTATAAGCTTTATAGACACTGATTTACTCAGAATGAGTTTATGACTCAACGTGAATTTTTTTTTCTTGGATATCTTAGTGTCACATTATAATATTTAGATCTAAAGTTAAAAAAAAAAAAAGTTAGCTAACTTAGACTTTCAATGCATAGAAACAGCTCACTCCCACTCTAAAAAGCTGATCCGATTGCTGTTGAACCCACTCTGTTAATAAACATATCCCAATATATGCTTCTTATTCATTATTTATTTGTTTTTATTCTTGATTTTTTTTTTTTTTTTGAGCAGCAGAGAGAAAAAGAGAGCTCTCACTCACTGGATCATTCTCCAAGTACCTGTAATAGCCAGGGCTGGGCTCAGAGCAAAGTAGGATCTAGGAACTCAAACTGGTCTCCCAAAGAAGTAGCAAGAACAGTTACTTAGACGACAGTGTCTCCTAAGTTCTACATTACCAGGAAACTGCAGTCAGAGCCCAAGGCCAGGGGTTCCAACCACAGTAGGGCTTTGAGGTACAACAGCTATGCTGGTAGAAAAGTAAGTCAGGCCAATGAAAATTCAGCCGACACAAGAGAGGCCTCGTTGTCTTCAGAACTGGAGAGTTCATTCTCTAATGAGGCATCTAAATTGCGGATAGACAGAACTTATGATGGGACCTTCCTAACTATTTATCATGGGTTTAGGGCAAGGATCAGCCAATTCGATTTCAGGCACATATCAAAAACAACATTTGAGGGGTTTTTTGTTTTGTTCTCTTTTTTACTTGGACTATCATGCTGTATTTAAAACCAAATCGGCATTAAGAGCAGCATTCATCCTATATTCACAGGTTTGATCACTGTTCTCTAGGAAAATGACATCATGTTTTAATGATAATCTTAGAAACATGAAAACTTACACCTCTGTACCAGTGTGTGCACTTTCACCATGATGCTGGAGCTCTTCCACTTAACAGCCAAGTATCAGCCACAACCATGGCTTATGAAACCATCTCAGAGGAAAACAAATATAGTCACTGATATTCTCCATTCTTGTAGAGCAACTGTGTCAAAGACAGAAATTTTGGGGGAAAAATGGCCAAAAGATAAAGAGAACTCCCAATGTCATTCTTTGTATTTGGATGCAGAGTTCATTCTGACGTTGGCAAGACAGTGGGCTCTGGCATAGCGTAAGATTCCCTGGATTATGCTAAGCAAAATGAATCCAAGCATAGGCTTGCAACATCTGTCCTACAAGATAAAGACCTTACAACAACAGTGAAAGGAAAGTATGAATAGGATGAAGACGGTCAGGAGAGCTGCCGAGGCCCACACTGGTGCTGGCAAAATCTGAGCTGCGTATTGGTAATGGCCAAAGGAGCTAATGTTGCAGTGATTTTATCTAAGATAATGGTACAAAATTTTTGTGATAACTAGTGAACTGTAAGAACTTTTAAGAGAGAGAACACAGCAATGCGATCTACTTGAGGTCATTGACCATCCACTTATATTGTATTTGCACAAGGAATTTATCAAATAAACAAAACAACACTGACGCGGGGGGGAAGGGGAACCAAATTACTACATACTCCAAAGTTAGACTCAGGCACCTGAATCTGTATCTTTACTGCTGACCCAGATGTGTGGCTATGCTGTTTTATTTTTGTACTCATACATTACAGCACTTCTAAAAAACCATTTTTTTTACAGTACTGGAATTGTGATGTACAGAATAAAGCCATCACCTGAAATATTGTTAGCTCATGGGTTCTATTTTGTGCCCCAGCTATGCTGGCTCCAATCCAGCTCATTGCTAGTGGCCTGTGAATAGAAACATAAGATGGTCCAAATGTTTGAACATCCACTTTCCAGGTAGGAGACATAGAAGAAATCCCTGGCTTCTGACTTCAGCCTAGCATAGCACTGTTCCTCTGACTTCTGCAGAATGAACCAGGTGGAGAGAAAGTGTGACAAGAAAACTCTTCCATCCACTGGTTATCTTGGGACAGCCTCAACTGCCAGTACTAGGCTAGGGTGAAATCAGGAGCTTCTTCCGAGTCTCCCAGAGGGATGTTAGAGTTGGCCCACCTTCCACTGCTTTTCCCAGGACACTGACAGGGATCTGGGCTGAAAGAAGGGAAGCTGAGACTCAAATAAGAGACCATATGGGTTATCTGCAATACCGGCAGAGGTTTTACATGCTACAATACTAGCTCCATATATCTCTTTTCATGACTGTGTTTACTTCAATAAAATGGTGAGTCAATTTCCCTATTGACTGAGATCCTGGCAGGTAGGTAGAGACACAATATGCTGATGTTACTTATTAGGATGAAGGCTATATACAATGTCAAGATATTGCATAAAATTTCTGGTGAGACGTTTGTCCCATCAAGCCTATGAAGTTTCCAAGCAAGTTCAAAGTGAAATTAAAGAAATAAGTGGAAGTCTGTGGTTTATAGGGAATAGAACCTATTTGATGCTGGATTTGTTTAAGTTGAGACAATCACTTGAAAGACAAACCAACATAACTTTAGCTTGTATCAGTGAACAGGCAAAAAAAATAGTGAAATATGTGTCAAAGAAAAAAATATGAACTATGAGCAGTTAATATTGGGTGTCAATCCTTTTCTACTATGTTTCTTTGTTTGTTCATAATAGTTCACAAGATGAAGCCATAGTAAATAAGCAAATCCAAAAAGCCAGCCAGAATTCTCTTGAAAGTATAAATGTGTACACATACCTTCCTCAAAGATCTTTCCAATCCTCACACTCATATTCATGCTGTTTAAAATAGTATTCTCTACAGAACCTGCCATGCCAACTTATACTGTGGTACCAAATGAAACTCCCATCTCAATTGCCTTCATGAAACAAAAATATACTTAAAGGTTAGGCTGTGGATCTCATGTAGCTCAGATAACAGCTCAGCACTTTGATGCACACAGCCACTCTGTAAACATTTGGGATAGCAATTTCCCCAATACTACAGCCAAATAATCATATATAGCTAAATCATAGGCACCTCCTCAACAATAGTGGGAAATTAGAGGAAAAAGTCTTTGTTTTTAATTAGATTTAAAGGAAGGAGAGAAAAATTATTGCTTTAGAAAGCAAGATTGTTTTTGCACAAAGAAGTGAAACGATCAGCACAAAATTGGCTTACTGTGACAGATAATCCAGAAATGCCCTTTTCCAGATCTTATAATTCATATTGTTTCAAAGCCTTCTCACTGACTGCAAGAGCAATAGTGTGAAAACTCTGCTTTTGTTAGAAAATGTTTCTAATTATTTGCAGTAGCAGAATAGTCATTGATTGGTGTGGCTGTGCTGTCTAAGGCAGCAAGAGTAGTGGAAGAATTGACAGCTGCATGATCACTGCCCTTTATCAAGCCAATTAACGTTCTCTTTTCCTACAGAATCATTTGGGCAAAGGATGAGACATATTTACTTTTCTAAAATATTTTTTTCCTAAAGGTATTCTCTTATCAACTTTGAAATAGACCCAGCTTCCATTGACACTAAAACACATAAAAAAATTAAAATTCAGCTATCCAACCATTGCAAACTTAGTATGAAATTGATGCACTTAGCAAAATATAAATTGAGAATATCAGCATGATGAGAACTCATTAAGCTGCAGGTGAAAAGCCAGCATGAACTACTGTACGTGGTTTTTTATTGAGCTGCCTCAGTGACCCACTACAACAATACAGAAGTAAGACGCCAGTGGATGGGATGGACTGCATTTACAGTTCTGCCAAGGAACTAATTGTACTCAACTGTCTATTTGATTGACATAGAAATGGATTGTGGAGGTCTAATGACTAATATATTGATACAATTAATTAGGAAAATGTTCTAGAAATCACAGATTTGTACAAAACAGTGGCTCCAAGCTAAGGTAACTTTCTATCGCCTCAAAATTTCCAAGAACATTTGCGTTCCTCAAACATTAAATGTACTTTTGCAAAAGGAATGTACTGTCTGCTTTAGGAAAATAACTGTGATGATATGTAGACTCTAATATATCTATTAGTCTTCTTTTCCCCTAAGGGTCAATTGCAAATGCTTTGTCAATATGTACAATGTAGCTGTACAATATGTGGACAGCTATGTCCACAGTTCCCCTAAGTGGAGGGTAGTTATTTTTTCCTTCTCCCACTCCTCCTTTCTAATTCCATCCAACTCAGTCTTTATTTAAACACAAATAAATAATCCTCCTTAACAAAAAAGTCACTGAATTAGTAAATGATAAACAATTACTCTTATGGGAAATATATTAATAGCTTCTTAAAAGTCTGGTTTCAAATTGCTTTTTATTAATTTATCAATATATAAATGTTTGTTATTTATGTCTGCCAACATATGCCTTATACTTAATAAAATATTTTAGTTTTATTGGAAAGGCATACATACAAAGAGAAGGAGAGACAGACAGGAAGATCTTCTGTCCAATGGTTCACTCTCCAAGTGACTGCAATGGGTGGATCTGAGCCAAACCGAAGCCAGGAGCCAGGAGCCTCTTCCAGGTCTCCCACATGGGTGCAGGGTCCCAAGGCTTTGGACCATCCTCGACTGCTTTCCTAGGCCACAGGCAGGGAGCTGGATGGGAAGTGGGCTGCCGGGATTAGAACCAGCACCCAAATGAGGTCCCTGTGCATTCAAAGCAAGAACCTTAGCTGCTACACTATTGTGCTTGGCCCCATATGCCTTATATTTTAACATACATATTATCGTGTATATTTGATTTAAAAAGCAGTGGTATCATAACTTGCCTAAACAGTCTATATCTCTGTAAGACTTACCATACTCCTTTTGCATTGAGAAATATTATTAGTACTTGAGCACTTAAATATTTAAGTAGCAAAATTGCCACAACACATTAATAACAAGAAAGAGCACTAGCTTATTAAAACAAAATCTGTTTATAGTCTGAGAACTAAATCAAGAAAGTAGAACTCTGTCTTGTTGATTCTAAGTTGGGAATATGCCTTTTAAGTAGTAGATTCATTTAATTTTCAACTCCTCCTGCAGAACAACTATAAAAATGTCCTTGTATTGATTTAGGTGTTAGCTAGATTTAACACGAAGAGAAATTGCAGATACATAATTGCAAACAATGAGAACTGAGTATCTTGACAAAATTCTCTGGTAGAAACAAGCAGAGTAATGCTCCCCTACATTTTATTCAGTGGAAGAATATTCAATAGATATGCTTATGAATATCATAAAAAAGTCCTTATTGATACAAAAAACTTGCTTGATTTTAAAAAGTGATAATGCCATGGGTTTCTGAAAATTTATACTTAAATTACAATCAATACTTACATATTACCATACTACAATTTCTTAGGTGGTGATGTGTCGACTTTTTAGATGCAGAAAATAACAGTGTCTAAAATTGGAAAGATCTCTATTAACAACAGAAGGATATGATATGAAATACAAACTACTGTCATTTATTGTTATTTTCCCTGAAAAATTACTAAAAATAATTTTTAACATCTGTGTTTTCATGAACTACAATGGTATTTCAAGTTGGAATTGTATTTACATATGATTCATGGAACTCCTCCAACCATTTTCCAACAATACATGTAGGACAATTCAAAACACCAAGCATTCATTCTGAGAGTAAAGAGCAGGTCATAAATCAGACATTTTAAAAGTGGCCTTTTGCACCTGTAAGGCCGGGCCCGCTGCCTTTTGACCTGGGGCAGCCACAGCCTCAGCTGTCTCATGGGGTTTCAAGGAGTAGGATTGTGGGGGAGACACAGGAATGACCCTGGCAGGGGTATGTGGGGATTTTCTGGATCCCATTCTAGCAGACATAGCAGCCTGGGGATTTTCCAGGTGCATGGTCCTGGGCAGAGTGGTGGAGGGGAGGGGAGAGCCCTAGGTTAGCATACTGGCCAGCTGTGCTGGTAAACTGAGTTTGGTGAATTTGAAAGGGCCTGGATCTTAGGTGTATGAAAGGGTAAAGCCCCATGCCTGCACACATGTCAGGAACTTGGGACCCTAGTGGGCATGCAGCACTCCAGGCCAGCGCACCACTCCATTCCACCAGAAGCTCAGGCTGTGAAAGACTGTGCTATGGAACCCATGCACTACCAGGTATAGGGTCTGTGGGTTGATTAGAGAAAGGGGCAAGAAGTGGGGCAGGGAAGAATAACTTCTAACATACATCCATCAACAATGCCACTGTATTTGCATGTAAGCAAGAGGGCTGAGACTGTATAGTTTGGAGGGTGGTGGACCTTTATGGGTAAGACTGGTGTACCAGCTCACATGGAAGACCTGAGCTTGGCTAGAAAGTGTGGCTCATTGGGGACTGCTACACTCCAGTCCACACTAATGCTAGAGTGGGGGGTCTAACTGGCAGGACTAGATAACAGTGCTCACCAGTGAAAGCTTGAACCAGGGACAAGTCATGTTAGGCTGAGCCATGACTCTAACCAGTAAGAAAGAGAACCATGTCTGGGAGCAGATTTTTGGGGGGATTTGTGGGCCCACCCAAATAGAACTGCAATTTCTACTGGTGTGCTTAAGAACTCGGGATGGTAACAGGCTGAGTAGGCATGCAACCCCCTTACAGTCATGAGTACTGGGATTGCAATCAGGTCGGACAGGTCCAGGTTGCAAAACCCTCAAACACACTGAAGAATAGGATTTGAGGTGGGCCTGGCCACAACATCCACCACTCCATACATATGCTGAGATAGGGTGAGGTGAACTAGGGAAGACTATTCCAGGCAAGGGCCTAGCATGCAGGGGCACATGCAAGATCTGGATCAGAGAGTGGCCTGATGGGGTACTTGGGCAACTCACCCGGGGGCCATATTTCCTGCTGGTGAGCATGTGACTCAGCCTGGCTGCAGGTCAGGCCAGGCAGGGTATTTCCAACCACAGGCAAGTGTGTGGGTTGGTTCTAGGAGGGTGGACTAGGTAGGTCCAAGCCAACCTGAACTCACTGGTAAGTGCAGGTGCCAGGTTGGGATGCAGGTCATTCCAGGCCAGACTATCACACCTACCAGTCTGCTTGAGTCAGGGATGGGAACAGGTTAGGCAGGGCTAGAATGCAGCATCTGCCAAGAAGAGTTTGGAAAGGGGCAGAATGTGTCAAGCCAGGATGCAGCACCTGGTAGCAAAGGACAAGATGGGGGGGACAGGTTATGCCAAGTGGGTCAGTGCAACTACTGGCATGCACAGGATTAATAGCCAGGAACAAGCCTGGTTGTGGAGCTAGGGGACACACCAGCTGGGTTGTGGTTCCAAGTAGTGAGTGCAAGGGTTGAAATGGAGGTGGCAATCTGGGCTTGACATGGCTGGATTAGCCCTTGGAATGGGTGTGGCATATAACTGGGTTGTGCTAGACACCAGCAACCACTGTTGCTTGTGAGAGTAAGGGTAGGTATTGAATGGGTTGGGCTGTGTCTCTGCCCTGTTGAACCACATGAGACCTCTGTCTGGACATGATCCAGAGGTGGCTGGGTTGTAGTACCCAACAGTAAGAATCAGAGTATGCATGGGCCAGTTGGGCAAAGCACTGTTCTTGCCAGAACAGGAGGTGGACTAAGTCAGCCTGAGCCAAGGACCCTCTAGTGAGCTCTGCCACTGGGAAGACAACTGATAGAGGAGCTTGGGCAACTCCTTTGTTAGGATGTAGTCCCTACAGGTGAGCGCAAGAACCAAGGCAAGGAGTAGCCCAGACCAGGCCAAGTTACAGGGTCTACTGCCATGTATGTGGTCAGGTCTGGGGGTAGGCCAGGCTAGGCCAGTTCATAACACCCACTGACAGATTTGAGAACCAGGAAGAGGTGCAGGACAGGCTGGGTTGGGCCACAGTACCATCTAGCTCACATTATCCCTGGGATTGGCAGCTGGCTGGGCCAAGTTGGGTGGCTATACCCACCAGTATGAGCTAGAACTGTGGGCAGGCCCAACTGAGCTAAGCTATAGCACCAGCAAATGCCAAGGTGAGATAGGCCACACCACATTGAGCTGCAGCACCCACCAGCACATGTGAGACTCAGGGTTTGGAGCTGCAAGCCTGGTAGAAAAGATGTGGAGATTCCCCTGCTGGGGCATTGCTCCTGTTGGGGCATTGCTCCTGTTGGTTAATGTGAGAGCAGGGACTGGGGGCAGACCAGGCTGGGCAAGCTGTTGGCCAATATGTGAAATGGATTGGGGGAAAACCAAGCTGAGCTGATCAACCACTGGTGCAGGCATGAGCCAGAGTAAGTGTAGGCTAGTCGGGATTTGCTGCAACATCAGCTGGCATGTGCTGGGATTGGGGGTAAGTCCTGTCAAGCTAGACTGCAGAGTCATCTGGAGAGGGCAAGACCTAGGACAGGGAGTGGATCCATTAGGGAAATTGGGGACACCTTTCTGATGGCTTGCAACTCCCACTGTTAGTATAAAAACCAGGACTAGGGGTGGGCCTGGCTAGACAGATGGTGGTACCCACTTGCATGAGTGTAGGCTATACAGTGGAGCTTGTTGGGTTGAATTAGGCTTCAATGCCCAATGATGTGCATGAGATCTGAGTGGGATGTAGGACAGACTGGACTAGTCCACTGCACATGCTGGCAGGCATAGGAACCAGGGCTTGGGGCAGGTCTAGCGGGGATTACCAGGAGTCACTCTGACTGGGGTTCAGCTCCTGATGGTGTACATCAGGGCTGAGTGTGTGGTGAGCAGGGTTGCACTGAGCCACAGCACCCATTGATTTGTTTAAGAGACAGGACTGGAGATAGATTTGATCTAGCAATTGTAACTATCAGTGTGTGAAGGCTGATGTGAGTGACAGAATGAGCTGGACTCCATATTAGTATGCACACACAAGAGTCAAGCCTGGGATATCATCAGATGAGATTTCTTTGAGGGTCCCCCCAAATAAGCCACTGGACTCAGAACTCCAACCACAGGGAGAGTGGCAGGACCTTTGGTCTGATAGTAGAGTGTATGCGTCAGAGCTGGGCCTCTTCAAGGGAAAAGACAGAGCAGTGGCTGGCATACTCAGACACACATGGAGGATATATAGTCCATTGGAACCTACAGAGGACATCTGATACCACAGCACAGGAAGGAGAGCAGAACTAGTTGGACGACTGCCTTAGCGAAGCTTGACAGCAAATTTCTGGGGAGACTCTAAGGTGGATTATGTCAGCCGATGGACCTTGGAAGGATTTTATTATCCTTGGATCGAGGAAATCTAGAACTTTTCAGAATTACCAAAACCACTTGAGCAGAATCCTTGGAACATGTACCACACTGGGGACTCTGGAATGACACTGGGTGGCCATTTCACATCCTTCGGTACTGAGGCAATGGGGAGGCTGGATGTGGCTTCTCCTGCTTTTCCCCCCACCCTCAGATACAGGTGGAAGATGAAAATGTGACACTTTCCCCTAATCCTCAACCATTACACCCAAACCAGCTACAAAAACATCATCAAAAAAAATTTTTTTAAGAAGTATAAACAAGAAATTTAAAAAGTATTATCTTATCACCTTGCTTCCTCCATTATTTTCATATCATTGGCTCACACAAAAACAGAACAAAACAAATTCAAACACTTACAAAATTGCAATAGGTTGCTGTTTGAAGTGTTTACTGGGTTACTGAACTGGTTTTAATAGAACATGACATTTTAATCTGCTTTACGGTTGCTTGATCTTAAATGTCCTACCAATGCAACAACACAATAATGTTCCAATATTCCAGATTATCCTACTGTTAGCTACACTGGTAAAATATCCTATAAAAAATAAGGACAAGATAATTAAACTCATTCTCTTCCCTTCATTACTTTGAATGAATATTTCTTTGATATACAGATAATTCCAAAAATCATTGCAAGGCAATTATTGCTTTGAAATGCATTGATGACCATTCAAAAGTACAACTTTTGAAAATTAGTTTAATGATACCACCAGCTGTCTGTTAATGAAAATAAATGGACCTTAATATGTAGTTAGACTAATTCAGTCACTGGATTCTTGCTGCTATGAGAATTGTATTATAACCTCCAACAGAACGAATCAATGACACTTGCTTTTCAATTTTTCTGTCAAATGATTATTTTATGTCCTCAGCTTGCCTTACACATCAAAAAAACATTTAAAATTAAGTAAATCAGGTATCCTTACTAAATTAATCTTGTTGCTTTTGGAGATCACAGACATACAAAACACTAGAATGCAGGACAACCTAAAATAGCTGCCCTAAATGTAGCACATGAAATAGAGTAATTCAGAGAGGAAGGAGTGTGTCTCTAGAGGTCTCAGTGTTTCATGGGGCATAGATATGTGCATTAGGCATTCAACCGTTGGTATAATTTATTTAACTGGGAAAGTTAGGTAGGGAGAGTTCAGGTAAGACGTACTAGCTTCAGTTACAGTGGGAAAATACAACACAGAAGTGCTGTGGAAGCAGATGCGGCATGAAGAGAGGATGTCTACTTAGTGGTTTAGACGGAGCAGTGGACAGCAGGCCCAGATGCACATGGAGGATATGGCCTTCCACTGGAGCCCAAACAGGACTTCAGGTACCATAGCAGAAGAAGGAGGAAAGCACAAACTGGAAAACTACCCCAGCCAAACAATGACGCCAAATAACTGGGTAAACGGAGGCTCTAAGGTCGACTATGTGAACCAATGGATATTGGAAGGGTTTCCTCATTCTTGCATCGTCAAGATGACAGCATTTCAGAAATAACAAAACCACTTGGACAGAATTCTCAGAACATGCACCACATGGACTGTAGATTAATATCGGGTGGCTGTTCCCCATCCTGGTTACTGGGGTGATTGGGAGACTAGGTATGGCTTCTCCCCTTCTCGCCCCTCTTCCTCCAGATACAGAAAGAAGGAATCAGAAATTGGAAACAACGACTACACCCATTTTTCTCTAACTATCAATACTCCCTGCCATGATCAACTATGTAGATATCTTCACAAATAAAAATTAAAAGTTTAAACAAAAGTTTGTCTAAAAGAGACATGTGTGTTTGTGTGTGTATGATATGTGTATGTGATGAGCATGTGACAAGACTTGCCAAAGTTTTAAAAGACCAGAATGAAAAAATTCAAACTTTAACCAGAAAAATAAGTGAAATATTTAAATAGGGAATGTATACTAGACAACTATGTTTTAGAAGGTCTTTGCATATAATAAGCACTAAGAAGTAAAGATAGGGCCCCAGCATGGGAGCCTAGCACCTAAAGTTCTTGCCTTCAACGTGGCAGGATCCCATATGGGTGCCAGATTTGGTCCCAGCGGCCCTGCTTCCCATCCAGCTTCCTGCTTGTAGCCTGGAAAAGTAGTCAACGATGGCCCAAAGCCTTGGGACCCTGCACCCATGTGGGAGACCTGGAAGAAGCTCCTGCCTTTAGATTCGCACAGCTCTGGCGGCTGTGGCCACTTAAGGGCTGAATCAGTGGATGGAAGATCTTCCCCTCTGTCTCTCCTCCTCTCTGTATATCTGACTTATCAATAAAAAAATAAATAAATCTTTTTTCTAAGTTAAGATGTAAGAACTGATACTAGCTTTAGCATATATTTAGAATATATTTTACATGTAGTTTCTCATCAAAAGTCCCTAATAATCCAGTAAATTAGTAACAACTCTTAATGTTTTTAGAAAGTCTTAAAAATTTCAAGTTAATTGCCCAAAGTAACAGAGACAGGTAATTACAAGTTAAAATATAAACCATAGTGTGTTTTGGCTCCAGGGTATTGAAAGCAAATGGTAAATGACTAAGTGAACTAATGAATATTTTGTGAGGGATTATAATGCCTTAATTGGCTCATTCCCAGTTCTCAAGGAAATGTGTAATTAATCTACACTGAAAATGCTTCCCCTTATGTTGTCCAGAAATATGAAACTCTAGGAGATATGCTAATCAAGTGACTTTGTGGTTTCTCAGCACATCTCATGGATTTAGTAGAGCTAAAAACAATAATACACTCTGCTTTGTAAAATCTCACTTGCCTTTTTCCATAATTTAGGTATGAGTAATTCCAAGAATTATCTGCTAAAGGGGCACTTGGTACAGAGATTGAGATGCCTGAGAGCTTAGGTTCCAGTGCCGGATCTGCTTCCAATTCTGGCTTCATGCTAATGCAAATCATGGGAATGGTGGCCCAAGTCCTTGGGTCTCTGCCAATCATGTGGAAGATCTGGATTTGATTCTGGACCCCATGTTTTGGCCTGGCCTGAGCATGGTTTTCAAATTAATCAAATTATACCTAATCCTTCCTTTTCTCTAACTGAAATAAAATTAAAATAAGTACATTTTTAAAAAGAAGTGGTTGCACTTGATTTTATTATTATCACTCTCCATGATGTATTTTTGTAGGTATACAGATTCCTCTTGCGCTCCTAATCCCCTTCCCATTTTTTCTTTCCACCATTCTCTGCCCCCGCATTATCATAGTCTAGTCTTAGTTAACAGTTACAAGATTAACATTCTGCTAAGTACAGCATTGAATTGTAGGTATAAACTGATACAAAATCTAATCATATTGCCAAAGTATATTTAATTATTTCACTAGGACTCCTCCTTTTACTCAGCAGTGGAGACACTTATTGCAACATATCTTTACTTCCCAATATGCTAGTCTTCATTATACAGTTTACTTATGAGAACATATGTACATATTTGTACACTTTTTTGTTTTGTATCTTGCATGGAGGTTGCCTTATATCACAGACAACAAAAAACATTCGGTTTTTTTTTTTTTTTTGAGATTGGCTTAATTCTCTGAGTATAATGATCACTAGATGGATCATTCTGTTGCAATTAGTAGAACTTCATTCTTTTTTAATGGCTGAGTAGTATTCCATGGAGTAAATGTACCAGTGTCTTCACTCATTCCTCTTTCAACAGGCATCTGAATTATTTCCACATCATTGCTATTGTGGATCATGCTGCTATAAATAGCAGACTGCATGTCACCTTCTCATATGCAGATTTCTTTAATATTTCATGCAGTAGCTGTATTAATAAAATAAATGCTCAAAGATATAGCTCAGATTTCCAAATCTGTTTTAGCTCAGCTTTATTTTGGATCTATAATATGGACAAAATGAGTGATCATGCAATAAAAAAACAAATTCTCAAATACTAAAAATTCAATGAATAATCATAAAAACATGGAAGCAACCTAAATGCCCATTAACAGAGGACTGAATAAAGAAATTTGTGATTTATATACTTGAAGGAATATTACTCGGCTATTAAAAATGAAATATAATTGTTTATAGCCAAATGGGCTGACCTGGAGATCATTATGCTAAGAGAAATAAGCCAATCCCAAAAGGTCAAATATTATATATTTGCCCTAATATAAGATGAAATATGCCAAATATAAGGATTTTTCCTGTGAATTCTACCTTATTGTACTTCCTTATTTCCTTTTGTAATAAGACCTTGTGATATAATCCATTAATCAATCATCCATGAGAGACTGATTGTCTGTAATCACCTGAGGTTGTCAATGTCCCTTTAATCACTGTTATTTCTACTGCCCATAAGTAACAATGATCTAGTCCTTATTGTACTCTTATCAGTGCAACACAGGACACATGCTGGCATTTATTCCTATGTGAAGATGCTGGGCACTCTTTTTCACTACCCTATTATGACACTGATACCTTTGTTATATGTTCATCAACCTCATGTGGATGAAGGCTCACTGTGGTTTTTTTTTAATGTTTTTTTTTTTCTCCCTGTGATAGACAGTACTCAAGGGAATACATAATAGAAGTGTAGCAGGAATTAATACGTTCACAGGTGGAAACAGAAGTATGTCTTCGTGCATGCAGTGCAAGGATGGACTTACAGAGATACGGCTAAGAATCTCCTACACTGTTGGGATACACCTCAGTGGTGGAACGATGGACTTGTGAAAATTCATGGAAGACGTCAATTCTAAGACTGCAGCGGTGAAGAGTGGGGAAGGGGTAGCAACTTAAGCTGGGCGAAGGGAGGCCCCAGTGCCTATTAAATAGGATACAATTCAGTCTCAGATCACATATTGTTTATACTTGTCATGTTAAGTTATTCTTCCTCAGTTTCTCGAAGTGTATTTTGATGCAGTTTTATCAAGTATACTTCATTTTACATCATGTCCCTAAATTTTACAGAATTTCACTAAAATTGTATTTCTTCAAGACTTAATTCAAATGATATATTTGGGATAAGAATATTACAAAAATGATTTTTCTTTCTCATTGTGTTCCAAGAACAGAAAGATGACAATTTCTCTTAGCATAAGCACAGTAGTGTTTTTAAATTTCCCACTTCCAGAAAAGTTTGTATGTCTAACTGTTCTCATTTCATAATGTCCGTTTCCTGAGTTTCAATTTCTAGGCTTGAATTACAGCTTCTACACTATCTGAAAATAAATTTCTTTTTTCTTTTAAGATTTATTTTATTTTTATTGGAAAGGCACATATACAGAGAGGAAGATCTTCCGTTCGATGATTCACTCCCAAATCCCAATCCAAAGCCAGGAGCCTCCTCCGGGTCTCCCGCGCGGGTGCAGGGTCCCAAAGCTTTGGGCTGTCCTCAACTGCTTTCCGGGGCCACAGGCAGGGAGCTGGAAGGGAAGCAGGGCCACCGGGATAGAACTGGCACCCATATGGGATCCCGGGCATGCAAGGCGAGGACCTTAACCACTTGCGCCACCGCGCAGGGCCCTGAAAATAAATTTATAATTGATCATGCTACCTTGATTTTCTACTTTATTTTCAGGCAATTTGACCAAAGCATAACAAACCCATTTTTTTTCTTATTGTTGCACAGTTTCAAAGTTAATTGCATTTAATGATAAAGTATTTTTAATATGTTCTAACTATAGCAAACCAGGTATTTCTTTATGACTCCAATGAACATTTAACTATTGAATATCTATTATTCAACTGTATTCATAATTGTATGATTTCAATTATTTTTTTTCCACTCACTACGAAAACCTCCATAAGTTGATTTCATATGACTAGCATGAAACTGTTACTGGTTTTACATTCTGAAATTTTAGTTCCTTGTCAGAATTTGATTCAGATAAAATCTCTAGGGCCCGGCGCGGTGGGACAAGTGGTTAAAGGTCCTCGCCTTGCACGCCCAGGATCCCATATGGGCGCCGGTTCTAATCCCGGCAGCCCCGCTTCCCTTCCAGCTCCCTGCCTGTGGCCTGGGAAAGCAGTCGAGGACGGCCCAAAGCTTTGGGAACCTGCACCCGCGTGGGAGACCTGGAAGAGGCTCCTGGCTTCGGATTGGCATAGCATCGGCCATTGTGCTCACTTGGGGAGTGAATCATCGGATGGAAGATCTTCCTCTCTGTCTCTCCTCTCTGTATATCCGCCTTTCCAATGGAAAAAATAATAAAAATAAATCTTAAAAAAAAATCTCTATTACGACAGTTTTTCTTCAATTACTAGATGTATGCTCTTTCTCATTATTCATGGTGCTTTAGTCTTTTCATGATTTTCTACAAAATATTAAACAATTCACAAAATCCTTTCAACGTTGAGAGACATCATTATTTAAGAGAATGAGCCAGCGCTCAATACTGGATGCACAGTGCCTAACCATGTAATTATGACAGTTCCTTGATGTTTGTGCTTCACTGAGGTACTTCCATCCACTTCCCTGCTCATGACCTTGGAAAATAGAAGATGGCCCAATCAATGTCTTGTGACCCTGAGCCCACATGGGAGACCCAAAAGAAGCTCCTGCCTTCTGATTTAGAATCATTTATCTCCAGCCACTGCAACCATTTGGGGAGTGTACTAGCATATGGAAGATCTTTTTCTCTCCATCTCTCCTTAAATCTGCCTTTTCAATAAAAAGTTAAATCTTTTATAAAAAATCCTGTATTTGAATTTAACATGATGTCTGGAAGTGATGAACTGATCAACAAAAGTAAACTGCTTTTGGTCATTTTTCTTCTGACTTTTGTGTTTATCAGAGATTCTCAGGAAAGTTTCTACATTATTTTTTGCAAAATCAGTTTATATATGATGTATATGGATTACACATTATATATTTAAAGATCCTTTACATATATAGACAGACAAACTTCAAAGTGTTTTGTTGACTCTAGCTTTTTAAGATTATGTATGTATGTATTATGTATACATATGTATAGTATCATGTATGCATGCATGCATTGGCAGAGTTATAGAGAGAAAGGGAGAGACAGATGCAGAGAAATCTTCTGTTCATTCACTCACTCCCTAAATGATCACAATTGCCAGGTCTGGGCCACAGAAACCAACAGTCAGGAGCTTTTTAAATCATCCATATGAGAGCAGGAGACAAAGCTCTTGGTATGCCTTCCGCATTTTCCCCGAGCACCATAGCAGGGAGATGGACTGGATATGAAGCAGCATGGAAACCAACTGGTCCTCATTTTGGATGCTTGAATCATAGGCAGTGACTTAACCTGGAATGCCACATTAGACACAAACTAATTCCTTGTTATCCAACGGTACAGATGCTGTTATCTAAAATGTCCTTGAATTACATGTTTGAGGATATCATATAGTAAATTTCTATCTTACAAGGAGGAGAAAAATATTCTAAACTCATGACTAAAACTATAGTTTAGTAAGCATATTAATCAGGAATAATAATATAATTATCAAATATTATATATATGTAATTGTACTACTATATGTTCATACCAATGCACAGGTTTGATTGCAGCAGTTTCACCCCAAATAGGTGAGTATGCTGCAGTACATGGTTAGATGTTTCTTTTCAAAATATTAATTTATCTGCTGAAAGGGCAGAATTATTAACATGAGAGGATATTTCCCCACTGTACTATCACTCTCCAAATGACCCCGATGACTGGGCCAAACCAAAACGAGTCTCGCAAGCGTTTGAGTCATCTTTCACTGTTTTCCCAGACACTTTATCAGGAAGCTTAGCAGAAGTAGTGCACTCAGACTAGAATCGGCATTCACACGACATGCTGGCATTGCAGAAACTTAATACACTGCTCAATGTTGCCAGTCCCACATGACCATGTATTTTAAAAAAATAAAACATGCCCGTAAAAGTTATATAATGCTTTGTAGTGAGTGAATAAACTATCTCATATTTGCCTTAAATATCAGTCCAAATAATGACTATTATGACAAACAAAATAATGGAGATTAATTGCTTGTTGACTTGATTCAGTTTGCTTAATGATATTCTTAAATCTCTGCAGTTTCAAACTTTTGATTTTATTATCTGGAGCTTCAATCCAATAGTGTATTAAAACCCACATTTGGGACTTCGGCAATGCCCTTTCTCCTTAAATCTTTGAACATACCGGGGTAGACTACGGTCATCTGCAGATGTTAATCAAATGTGGGGTAGTTTAAATAATGCTTTATTCTTGTGGGAAATTAAATGTTATGTTTTCACACCTAACTAATTATCTTTAATGTGTGTCATAAATCTTGCCTAACTCCACTAGTCATAAACCTAGCTCTTATCTGCCATAACCTTTGTGTCCTGGTTATTTGCATAGAAAGTTTACTTTTTCTGAATCTCATTCTGGATTGCTCCTGGAGGCTTTAAAACTTATCTTGTTAATCCCACAGAATGAGCCATGAGTGGGTGCCTCTCATTGAAAATGACCGGAAGATATTTCAAGGTAGAGAAAATGAGCCTAAACATTGATGATACACAACTGTTACATTATTATTTCTTCTTGATTTGAGACCCTAAATACTTTTGAATTATTCAGAAGATATGAAAAGTATAATAAAAGAAGATAATTAGAATTTATTTCCCCAATGCTGCATTTGAGGCATGCTACATTAACACATAATTGTGCAAAAAGACAGTGCATCTAAACACATTTTTCACAATTGCAGAATGCTCCTCTTTTTCATATTTTTTTGGACGGAAGTTCAAAAAGGCATATTCTGAACCTGTTCACTAAGTAATCAGGATATACAATCAAGCACAACTCACATAAAGAATACATTATTTTTGGTACTTCATAGGTTAAGACTCTTCTGTGTGGGACAAGTCCATCCCACATCAAAGTGACTAGTCCTGAGTTCTGCCTCCTGATCCAGCTCCCTGCTGATGACTTCTGTGAGGTAGCAGATTGAGAGCTCCAGGACTTGGGTTCCTGCAACCAGGTGAGAAACAGAATTCCAGCCTCTTGGCTTCCTCCTGGACTAGTCTGGTTCTTGCACACTTTCAGGGAGTGAACCAGCAATGGGGGATTGTTCCCTCACTTCTCTCGATCCTGTCCCATTTCCTCTCTTCCTACCTCCTTACCCCTGCCCCTTCAAAGAAATGAAAATAAATAAACTCCAAAAATGCCCTAATAAATATTTGGAGGTAACACCACTTCAAGGAATCTGAAAAAAAAAAAAAGTGTTCCTTTTTTTTTTTTAAAGATTTATCTAGTTTTATTGGAAAACCAGATTTACAAAGAGAAGGAGAGACAGAATGAAAGATCTTCCCTCTGATGGTTCACTCCCCAAGTGGCTTCAATGGCAAGAGCTGTGCTGGTCCGAAGCTAAGAACCAGGTCCCCATATGGGTTAAAGGTCCCAAGGCTTTGGGCCATCCTCAACTGCTTTCCCAGGCCATAAGCAGCGAGCTGGATGGGTAGTGGAGCAGCCAAGACATGAACTGGTGCCCAGATTCCGGCATGTTCAAGAGGAGGACTTACCGACTAGATTATTGCATTGCGCCCAAAATTATCTTCCTTTGCAACAAGTTTTTCATTTATGGTCAACAACATATGTGGACCCTTACACAATAATAGGAAAAAAAAAGTACTATTACTAATGAAAATATTTAGATTTAGATCTTTGAGAGGATTAATATAATTGGAAAATTATAGAGGCTTATTATCAAAATTGATCAAAGTAAAACACAAGACATACAGGTAAAAAGACACATTCAGAGGTAATACAGTTAATAAAATTTTGGTCTAATATATAATTTTCTGGAAGAATTTCAAATGTTATCATTACTTAAGAAACAAGAATTCCTCACTAACATAACAACCTTTGAAGAAACTGAAATAACCAAAAATATTTTTCAAATTCAAACAAATTTACAGATTAAGATATTTGTGAATTAAACACAAAAAAGGAATGAAACCATCAATACAAAAAAGTAATAAACACAAAATAAGAAAGAAAATGGCATAAGATGATTGGAACACCCTCAGATAATAGGGTAAAAATGATAGCAATCAGTATATAATAGTAATTATTCAGAATTTTAATAAATTAGGGTCCGATGTAATGGCTCAGTTAGCTAACCCACCTACAAGCTCGAGGATCCCATATGGGCATTGGTTCATGTAGTAGCAGATGCATTTCCCAACCAGCTCCCTGCCTGTGGCCTGAGAAAGCAATAGAGGATGGCCCAAGTGCGTGGAACCTTGCACCCATGTGGGAGATCTAGAAGAAACTCCTGACTCCTGGATTCAGAACAGATTAGCTCTGGCTGTTTAAGCCATTTGGGAAGCGAGCCTGAGGATGGAAACTCTTTGTCTTTCTCTCTATAAATTTGTCTTCCCAATAAAAAAAAAAATCTTAAAAAAAACTTAACAATTAAGCTATACAATTCAGCTACATATGTAGCCAAGTGAACAAATTTTACAATATCCAAATACACATAATGTTCTCTAAAAGAAACTCAACATTAAAATTAAGGCACATAGACCTTAAAAGAATAAGAAAACACAGTCCAATCACATGTTAATCAAAGTAGAATAGTGACACTATATATATATATATATAAACATACAGAAAATCAAACCAAAAATATATTAAAGATGTAAGTACATGACTGAAAATTTTAGAAACCTTTGAAGAAAATATAAGGGAACATCTCCCTGACATATTTCTCAGACGGTATTTTAGGAATACGATACCAAGTTCCACATAACTAATGAAAACAGAAAAGGAGGGTTGTGCCAAACTGAGATTTGCACAGTAATGGAAATAACCAACAGAGGGAAAACACAATATACAGAATGAACCAAAATATTTAAACATATGAATAACAATTTCCAAAAACATAAGGGACCCTTATGACATAACAGCAAATACCACCGGCAACACCAATCCCATATTAACTGAAAATTAGCAAATAGCTTGAATGGGAATTCCTCTCCAAAAAGACACATAAATGGCCAATGGGTATATGAAAATACTGTTTAACAATGTACATTCCAGAAATTATTTACAGCAACTCACCAAGAGAAATGGTACCACAGAGTCCATATAATGTGAAGAACCTAGAAACCCAATGTTAAAATATATGCATGTTTTGCAGGGGTCTGGGGGAGTGTGGGACAGTGGCTAGCACATCTGCTTGGGATAACCATATCTGAGCTCAACCATTGTCTGAATCTGTATCCCAGCTCTGCTTTCAATCTCAGATTTCTGCTCCTATACAATCTAAGAAGTGCCAAAAGATGGCTCAAGTACTAGGGAGATTCAGAATGTGTGTGTGCTCCTAGCGTTAGGCTGAGTGAGTTCTCATTTGTTAGCTTTTGGGGAGTGAAACAGTAGATAACATATTCACTGTCTCTACTTTTTAAATAAAATAAAACAAAAATTCATATATATAGATTTCATATTATTTCATATTATTTGATAGTACATTAATTATATTACATGTAATAGTCTAGTGTACACTTAATACTATAGAAAGATAAAAATATATAAATTTTAAGTACATAAAAATACATTGTTAATTCAGATAAATATTCTGTTTTTCTTTTTTCTTTTTTAAACAACAAGGTTTGGCTGAGGTTGCAGTCTTTGCAGAATACATAGTTTACTGTTATCAAAAAGTTCAAACCTAAAACTTTCTTGGCAATATTTTAATTAGTCTTATCTAATTCTTTGATAGACTCTGGCTCTTCATGGAAGAGAACAATCATGTTTGTTTCAGCATTTAAATTTTTTCCGAATATTGTAAACAGGTGGATTCATGTGACTTATCACTTATATTGAATAATGGAAGATGCAGACTAACATGAATTATTTTCACTACAATGTTTTATGCTATGTCACAGTGGGGGCTAAATAGTAATCAGTGCCTGCTAAAATTAATCTATTTCTCTTATGTACACATAAAAGTACAAATTATATTTTAATAATAAGATGGAAAGCATGCTTCTTACAATGATTTTCAGTTCCTCTGTATGTATATATTAGGTTTGACAATAGTTCATATATGTTCAGTTCAGAAGTGAAAGAAAATTTAAAAGACATCATCCCCACCATTAACTCTGGGTCTTTTTTTTCCTTCCTCCTGCCATTACAGCAGGGTTTGTTCCTCTGCTCACATGGAGCCCCTCCTGCCACCATGGCAGTAGCCCTTCCCTTCCCCCCTTTTTTCCTAGATAAATCCTGCTTTGCAAACAAACAAACAAAAAAAAACTGAAAGAAAAAAAAAACAACTCTTAGGTTGCTTTTATATCAAGATGGAAATTGAGACCCCAAGTTGCATAATTACTGACTCAGAAATTATATGAAAGATTATTTTTAAACAGAAAAAAACATGTGGTTATTTGCAATAATAGTTTTAAGAAAAAAGAACTCATTCGTACATGTACAAACGAGAAGGAATTCTTTATCAAACATTTTTTGCTGCTTAGCAGTTTGACAATGACTTGCTAAGAATTTTACTAACAAAATTAAAGTCTATATGAAATCTTAAAGATTTATTGACTTCACACCAAATTCTGACTCTTAAACTAATTGTCCAGATACTTTAGACTTACAAATACAAAGATATGTTTCCTTCAAAATTTGTATTTTGAAGGAAACTTCAAAACCTTAAAACCTAAAACTTAAACCTTCAAAACCTTAAAACTTAAACCTTTTGAAGAATACTAAATATTAATGATACAAGGAAGACAGTTGTTTTGTTTACCATCTTAATGACTTATAAATCATCACTTGCTATGAAACTTACTCCTGATCTTTTTGTAGCTGTTACATTGTTACTTAGTTTCATGTTACTGAGAGATTATACTAGGTCACTTTTTTCAGTTATATTTCATATCATTATTATTATATCACATTATATCAAATGATATGCCTATTACATTTTATGCTACCTATATTATATTTTGATAAAGTTGAGTATGTACACATAGGTTCCCCTATTAGCAAAACAGTGTGGATATTCTCACCTACTGCTATAAAAGGAAGGTTGAAAGAATCTAACATGAAATTCAGTAGTTAACAGTTTGATCCTGCATTTCAAAAGTGTTTGAAAGATCTAGGGCAAAAAAAAAAAAATGGTGAAAACAAAAGACAGCTCATTTTTCTGGCTTTTGACTACTGAGAATACGCGATGTGAAATGTTTGCAGGGAAACCATGACAGTATCTTTGGAAAAAAGGTCTGTCTCAAGCTGACTGTCCACTGAGTCAATCACACAGTGAGAGAGACTGGAGAACAGGGAATCACAGGGCAGCAGCAAGGCCATCCATGTTGGCTTGTCTTAGCAGAGGCAATGTGCTCTCTCCTTCTGGAAAACTTTCTGAATACCTATCTGGTTACCTCTACTTCCTTTTTCCAACAATGCATGTGGAGTTAATAAACAAATAGCAATTAGGAAAAAGCATGCGTATGAAATAGGAACATCACTGTGAACACACAGAAGTATTTAAAAATTAATGAAAGACTATGCTTAAAAGGACAAATAATCCACATATTAATAGATTATCTAGTGAAGGTAGATATAAAACATGGAAAAATAAAGCTAAGTATGATGAACTATTTCCTCACCTACAAAATTAATACAATGAAAATGTATAAAGAATCACAAAGTGGCAATCCTGGGTGGGAGCCATGATGACATATCATTTGCATTTGACTTTTGATCTTTTACCACAAGCAAGCTGAGCTAGCCACAGGAAGACAATGTGGTAATTGCGACAGCAAGTGTGTGATCTGTGACTCACATGTGTGGTTACTGGAAGCATTGATCTTCCCAGAGCGCTGTGTGACCTGTGGAGGCATTGGAGTTTCCAATGGCTGTTGTCATGGAGTAGATTAAAGATCGAAAGTTGGGTAGATCTAGAGCAGACCTCTTGCATGGATAGAGTAATCGTTGCTTTAAAATGGCGTGATTGTTTGCTGGTCCCCTTCTCCCCCGATCAAGCTACTGCAGCTGCTCATAGACACTTGCTACCCCTAAATTGAGAAAAGCCTATAGCAGCAGCACGCCTGCTCGTGTGTAGGCACCTGGCCAGCCTATTTTTTCTTTCCCCCATCCCAGATGTGGTAGAGGGAGGAAAGGATACCCTATACAGCATTCTGGAACAGATAACATTTACTTATTAGAAAGGCAGAATTATAGAGTGGAACAATAGAAAGATCTTCCATCCACTGAGTCACTCCCCAAATGGCCACAGTGGTCCTAGCTGAGCCAATCTGAGGCCAGGAGTCTCTTCCAGTTGTCCCACACAAGTACAGAGTTTTAGAACATGGGCCATCCTCCACTCTCTCCCAGGCCATAAGCAGAGAGCAGCACTAGAACTGGAGCAGACAAAACATGAACCAGTGTCCATATGGGATGCTTACACTTAGAGGCATAGCCTGTAGAGGCTCTGAGCCAGTCCCTCATCATTTTTCCTGACTTCAAGAAATAAGGCTCTGTTCTCCACGTTCTCTGTATCCAGGAGCGTTCCTCAGTGTATGCTGGAAATTCCCAGAAAAATAAATGTGGGCATTTAATCTTGTGATGTCTGTCGCACAGTGCAGGCTTTCTGTGGTTTCTCTTTCTCTTGCTGTAGTGTTAATAAAGGTGGGGCTTATTTTCCAATAATAAAATTTTTTTAAATATGGTGTTCTACTTCTGGCAGAACCTAGACTAGACACTCCAATTGTCTCCTGTGAAAACCAAGAAGAAAATAAAATGTCCTCTTAGACAATGACAGTTGTTTTTTTCACATTCATCTGTGACAGCCTCTGTCTTCTCTCCACCAAAGTTAGTTGGAGGCAGACTGGGCAGCATAAACAACATTCAACTTCAAAATCTAGCTTTGGTCTAGAAGTAAACAATGTATGAATTGTGCAATCAGCATATTGAATCTTCCCTTCAGCTACCAATGGAAGAAGTTCTAATGAAATTCTGAAATGAAATCAGGAATCTCCAAAAGGGGATAAACTGTTCCCAAATGATTTGTAAACCAAATGATTTTACACCAAATTCGAAGCTGGGGAAAAAAAAAATCCCTGGTGTGTGAATGGTCCTAGACAACCTACAGAAAAAAGCTATCCTCAACTTTATAAATAAATCATGCTACGTAAACCCAATATAACTGTAGTGATATATTTCAATTTCATTGTTCTTATAATGTTAAACTTTAAAATTGGTACTCCATCCTCGTAGAAATCTCTTACAATGTTATCATGATAAATTACGGATTGTTTTCCTGTTTACTAGTTGCATGTTTTCAACTTTCTGTATTGCATGGAATCCCATAGTGGAAAACACAATCAAATTTTAGTGAAATAGTCAAGTTCTATTGTTGCTGTGATTTAAAAATATTCCCAGTTGCATAATCATTCTCTGTAACATCAATGGGAAAATCTCAGATTTTACCCCATTGCATTTGTTACAATGCTTCTTGAAAACACAATTGGTAATTATTATCTTACTAAGTCCCTCACAAATATAAACAGCAAAACTCCAGCCAGTCATGCAATTTTGTGTATTGGCAGCAATCAGAATGAATCAGAACCACTGTTAGCATATTCTTATTTTTTTCACTTTTAAAAAATAATACATTAATAAAAAAAGTTGAAGATAAGTGTTTGAGGCAAGAATATGGCTCTATTTGGAACATGAAACAATAATGTACCATAGTTTTGATAATGCCCAATAATAATGGTGAGCTATATCTACATATTCTTTTCCATAATTTCAAACATTTTACATACTTAAGCTATTTAAGGATTTTAACATCTCATACATGTCATTAGATATTTACATTTGCCATGTTCACACACAGGACACTTGCAAGCACAGAACAGTTGTCTAACTTGCACAACACCCCATAGCTCCTCAGGAGCAAGTAGATCCAGGTTCACACACAGTGCATTGCTGCAGTAAGAGTTCTTTTTTTTTCAATTTATTAGAAACTTCACTTTATTGTGTCTTTTAAAATTTCTTTATGTATTGTATTCCACAATATCATTTTATTATGTTTTCTTAATGACAATCTTCAACTGCCTCTTCTAGTTTGATCTGCATTCATATAACTCACATTACCTAGTGCAATATAAATTCTCAAAAAAACCATGCTATCAGTAATGAGGGATTGACAAGGTAATAACAGTTTTTTTTAATACAGATAAGGAAGAAGAAGAGGAAAGACATAGAAAATGAGAAGAAAATAAGAAATTGAATGGTTATTAAGTTTCCTTTGAAATTCATTGCAAAATAAGTTCATTAAGAAGCAAGAAAAATGTACCAAAAAGTCTATGACATATTTTCTACTCTATATCAACATTTTCAGTGGATAATCTGAGAACAATCATAGGTGTATCTGCTTTCTGATTCAAATACCAGTCATTAGAGCAAACTTACATTACACACCACATAATGAAGACAGGAAATTTAATAATTTAAGAGGAAAAGGATAAGTAGAACAAATTAGAGACAGGAACCTTAAGTTACCACAAACTTTTAGCTTAATTACGATGAGCATATTATTACCAAGTAATAATATATACTTATCACCATGTAATAAACACACCTCACTTTTTGTTAATATAAAGGGAATAAATTTCATGTATTTAATAGGTATAGTTCTAAGAAGATAAACATAACTCCCTCCCTTCCCATTTCCCCTCCTTCGACCTGTCTTATATCTCTTTAGTTTTTGCAAAAACCTTATTTTAATCCACTCTGTACTTACAGGCTTAATTCATCACTAATCATAACGTTCAACCAGTAAAAAGCATGAAGACCACAGCTCCCCCATATCTTGCTCTTTCTCCTTCTTGCTGAGTTTGTAGTGTGTGTGTGTGTGTTTGTGTGATTAAGACTTTTAATTAATAAATCAAATTAACAAATTAATCAAAAGCCTATGAGGGCATGCCAATGTAAATATGATTAAATACATTGTATGGTGATGCTAAAAATAAAGTTTTAGAGCATTTTGGACATATTGGAGGTAATTTAACATAAAAAATAAGACCAATTTAGGAATCATATGGCAAAGATTGAGGGCTTAATCTTAGGATTAATCAGTACTTTAAACTAAGGTAATCATTGTTTCATGGTTGAGAATCCATGCCTAAGAGATAATTGAGGTGTATCTGGAATGAAGATGAATGCTGGCAGGGGAGAAGGTTTTCATCTGATGCTAAAAATAGTCTGATTCCTGAGCTCTTGTCACCTGATTAATGATTAAGTGGCTTGTTTCACTCTGATATTAATTAAATCAATATAAACAGGATTCAAATTCCTAGATTATTATGCATTGAGATTCATCGATGAGAAATACACTTTATTACATAGGAAAACAAGGAGAGGCTGTTTGACACAATGGGTAAGATGCCACTTGGCATGTATGCATTTAGTCTGAGTGCTTGGGTTCAAGGAGCAGCTTTTCTCAGCACTGCCAGTTTCACTGTGGGAGATATCAAGTAACAACTCAAGTGTTAGCATCCCTTCTATGCAAGGGAGAGTCTTAGAAACAGTGTTAAGTCGGTTCATTCATTAAAGATACCCCAGTGTCAAATGCCTTTCCCCAGGGCATTTGGAAACGGAAGCAACAAAATGTGAAATTCATTCTCTGGCTCATTCTTCCTCCCTCCCTTCATTCTCTCTCTCTCTATCCTTCCCTCTCTTTCTCCCTTTAAAATGAGCAAAATACATAAACAAAAATTTTTAGGAAGCCAAGAGCAGAAGTGTATAATCCCATTCATACCCTATTAATGCACAGGAAAGCCAACGAGCCCTTCCAGCTGATGCCTTCCTGCTGCTTCGTGGAAAAGCTGCAACAAAAAATTTTGTGATTTCCTTGATAATAGGAAATGGACACTGCATCCTTAGGTCTAATTAGTTCAAAATATGCAAATGGTAAGCTTTCTGCAGCTGGTTTGGCAACTGTTTTGTTGAAATTGTGTTATTCAGTAATATGTCATTAGGATGCTGACCTAGACCTGCCCAGATGCCCAGGAGCATTTCCCCCAGCTTGCATTCACTGGCGGGGGAATCCATCAGGTTCAGCCTACAGTTTTCTGATGTTACCTATCACCCTCAAATGTTGAATATGCACTCACTCTTTTCTATGACTTAGAAGAATTCATAAATTTTATACTCCCTAAGGAGTATAAGGAGTTTATAAGGAATTGTAGCAGTGCTACTATCTCAACTTTCACTCTCTCCATACATAAAAATGTATAAATATTCATATACAAATATGTGACCTCTAAAAGTGCTACTTGCTTTATAACCAACAGCATGAAACATATATTTATCATTCTAGATGTAATTTGTTTTATTTGCATTTCCAGCGATAACAGAATACAAATTTTAGCTACTGATATCACCTGCATTTATCTAGTACATTAATTATTACTAAAGTGGTTGTTATTTTAGTATATTTATTTCTCTATGTTGCCTTGGTCACAATATGTTATCTTCTTATGTCAAGAGAAAACTCATAAATGCTATGACCACTTGTTGTAATTGGAGATAGCTACCAGACCCTGACCCAAGAGCAGAATTTGTTTTGGTGCACGCTTTCCGAGGTTTTACAGACCATCAGTTATCTGCACTTCTCATCCTGTGCCAAGAACAATTATGAAACATGTTCTCCAGCAATGACTTTGGTACAGAAATAACCTCTTGACTATGAATTGTTGCATTAAAGCTTTTAGAACTGCGAAGGTGACTTACCTCATTTCAACAGTAAAATAGCTTTTAATACAGGCTATGTTTTCTCCAAGCATATTAAAGTACTGGTAGGGAAAAAGTTAAGTGAGGAGGAAATAAAGCATGAAAATGCTGCTTACAATAAAGAGGATATTATCCCAGTACTGTTTTATTAAACCTCTTTCCTTCACACTGTAATACTCTCTTTAAAAAAAAAAAAAAGAAGAAGAAGAAGAAACAAACTCGTCATAGGTTAAAATCTGACTTTGTTCACAAGTTATTTACAGTCTTCTGGGAAATGACCTAGTGGCAGTGTTTTATTTTCTTTTAAAATTCCATACTCATAAATACTGACATGCACCATGTGCTTCTTGATGTCCATGAGTACGGCTTATCTTAATAGCAGAGAGAGCAGAAAGGTTTGTAGCTTATCTAACAAACTGTTATCTTTTACAAACTCCATCTTTTCTCTTTTAACACCTAAAATGTCCAGAGAAGTGCTAATTAACATTATTTTGATGTAAACACAGCCTTTTCAAGATTTGCAATGATACTTCTTATAAAACAAACACTTGTCTTATTACCTACATTTTTCTACTTTGTTGTTTGAAGTTTTTTTGGTGTGTGTTGTCAAATACACCTCATTATTCTAACTCAAGGACAATGATTCCACCTGATATCAACCTGCTTAATAAAATTCAACCTCGGAATAAAATTTCTTTTCATGTGAATTGCAGATTCGACAGAGTAGGAGAGACAGAGAAAATTCTTCCATCTGTTGGTTTACTCCTAAAATGGCTACAACGGCCAGAGGAGAGCTAGTATGAAACTAGGGGCCAGGAGCTACTTTCAAGTCTCCTGCATGGGTACAGGTCCTATAGAAGCTACATTGGGAGTGCAGCAGTTGGGACATGAACTGTAGATCATAAGGAAGGCTGGTATTGCATATGGTAACCTACTATGCCACTGCACTGGCTCAAATTTTCTTGATTTTTAAAACATTTTTATAAAACTAGAAAAATGTTAACATGATGCATTTTCCATTTCTAAATTTTACATTATGAAAATTTGAGCCCAACGTTTATAAATTAATTTCCCAAACTGTTAGCATCTGCGATTACATTATCTGCAATACCATATTTTGTACAGGGGAGTAATTTAGATGACAACAACAAATACATCTCATTACCTGAAAAGTTTTTATTGATACATTATAAGTAATAATTCTAAGACATATGGAATAAATTATTTAAAGGGGGAATTGTTGAATCAAAATCAACAATTTATACTAAGTTAATAAAAAGATGTAACTCATGCAAAGACAGACCAGCATGAAAGTTATGCCTTAGGATCTGCTATTTCATTCAGCTTCTCTACCCAACCATCGCAACAAGTTCATAAAGTGAGAGCTAATAATACCTTTTGTAACTCTCTCAACTGCTACCACTAGATAAGATTACTTAAGAGTTCAGAAAACAACATGCTTAAAAAATAATTTTGGTGGAAATCCTCATGTACTATACCAAGTAAGACATTTCCGGAAGTAAAATTTTGCACAGTTTTTTTAGTAGAATGACTTAAGTATTACCATAGATCCAACATTTTTAACAAAACAATGTATCTTGGGAGGGTGGTCTGGCCTTGCAACTCTGAAAGTTAAGCCCAATGCTCTGGGCAATGTCACTTGCTTGTGGGACCTGGGTGGAGTTCCAGGCTCTTGGCTTCACCCTGGCCCACTCCAGACCATTAAGGTAATTTGGGGATTAACTCAGCCCACAGATCTCTTTCTCTTTGCTTACCCTTCTCTTGTCCTCTGTAACATACCCTTAAAATATATATATATATATATATTTAATGATCTGTTATGATTTTTAGATCTGAGTCACTGTTCTTTAAATATTTCTTTATCTATCTACCTACCTACCTACCTACCTACCTATCTATCTACCTACCTATAAGCCATTCACTGTTTCCTTCTCAAACATACCCACAGCAGCCAAGAAGAAGGTAGGAGCCTAGAACTCCATCTGTGTCTCCCTCAGGACTGCCAAGACTCCAAGCACTCAAGCCATCTTCCACTGCTTTCCCAGGAGCCTTGGCAGGTTCTTGGATCAGAATCAGAATAGCTAAGATGTAAACTGGCACTCATATGGATGTAGGCATCACAAGCACCTTAACCTGCAGCACAACATCAGTCACAAATCTAAAATCTTCCTTTCCATTTTTGATTTTATAAGTATTTTCTGTTGTTCTTGCATGGAAGTGTCCTAATATCATTGCACATTGTAGAGATGTTTGGAAATTTTGAATAAAGAAATAAAAACTACAGAATGGAAAAAATATCTCACAAATCATAGATGTGTGTAGCAGGTAGTATCTAAAATACATAAAGAATGTATAGAAATCAGCAGCAACGATTATTAATATAAAATGTATCATGTTGGGTGCGTAGTATGATGAAAACATTACCTGTGACACCCGCATCACCCCTTATCAGTTCTCTCACTGGCTTGCTGACTGTTCTCTGTAGTCACAGTTTCCTGCTAATTTGCAACCAAATGTGGCAGCAGGTGCTGGATCAAGTAACTGAGTCTTCCCAATTAGGAAATCAAAAGTGAGCTGATAAATAATAAAGTATGTCAACAAGAATGTGTACAAAAGTAGCCCTAATACCTTATCAGTGAAATAAAGTTGGCTCAAACATTATGCGTGTATGTGTGTGTACGCATATATGTTTTTTTCCTCAACATACCGAAGTAGAATTACTGTATTGAAGAACCTCAGTATCAAAATCCCAACCATTTGCTCATGGCTCATTGCCACTAAGAAACTGTGTCAGCTTGCAGGCCAAAAGGCCTATGTGACCTTTAGCACTGATGGGCCCCAATTCTTATGAATCAAGGCCCACCTAAGTCTGGTTATCTCACACGTGGCTCCAAGTAATTAAGCGGGTGCTTCCTTTAGTTGCTTGAGGCATGGGCTATCCAGCCAAAATAGGTAGGGAATGTGTGGTATTTTCCCTCACCTTGGAGGCTGTGAATTGCCCCTTTTCAAGCTACTGTGAACTGCCCATATAAAAACTTTATGAATGTTGTGTTGGGGCCACACTCCTGGTAAGGGGTGTGGTCCTGGCCTGCCGGCTGGCCAGTCAGTCAGCCAGCTGCCTGCTTTCAACCAAAACCCCAGGCTCAGATGTGTTGATATTGCAGACAGAAGCTTAACATGATACACAACTAAGCTGGTCCCCATTCTTTTCTTTCTTTCTTTTCTTTCTTTCCTTTCTTTTCTTTCTTTCAACAGCAGGGAGATTCAAAGGAAAGGAAGGAGGCATGCAGGAAGGGAGGGAGATGTATAGAGAGATCTTCCAGATAAAGATTCGATCTCGAAATGCCTACAATAGCAAGAACTGAGGTCAGCAAAATTCACTACAGAATTCAACCTGGGTCTCTCACATGGGTGGCAGCGACCCAAGCACTTCAGCCATACCAGCTATTTTCCAGTGAGAAGACGAATTGTAAAAAGAGCCAAAACTGAAGCCTCAATATTGTTATGGTACAGGTACGTTCAAAACCATCTCATTCACTGCAACATGCAGTCATCCCTGCTAATAGTTCTATATAAAACTGTCTTTGTTTTGCCAAATAAAGGAGACAGGATTAAAATTGACATTGCTCTGTCTCTATGACTATGATAGGAAAAGATGAAGGAAGCCATACCAGATGCATAAACCATATGCTATATATAGACATTGATCTCAGAACTTTATAAACAATTTCACAATGGTTGGGAAAATAAAAACTTACACAAATTAAGAAAGTTTTTCACATTTATATGTTTCTGGGCCCAGTGTAATGGCTCAATTAGGTGATCGTCCCCTTGCAAGCACTGGGATCCCATATGAATGACTGTATTTCAGATTCTCTACTTTCCACCCTGCTCCTTGCTTGTGGTCTGGGAAATGCAGAAGAGCACTTGAAACTCTGTACCTCTGCAGGAGCCTAAAAGAAGCTCCTGGCTCCTGGCTTCAGGTGAGTAGGGAAGGGGGAGGAAGAGAAAAAGAGAGAGAGAGAGAGAGATGGAGATTATCAGAGGGCCAGCTTCTTCTCTGAATACTTTGTACCCATTTTTGAAGGACTGTGTCTCAAGAAATTAATAAGGAAGGGATATTTTCCCAGTTAATTAATATTTTGGAATACAATGCTTTTATAACAGTGGTAATTAATTCCTATGTATAATTACAAATTATAGTTTCAGAATACTGTACATGTAGCATTTAACAGATACTTCCAACTCCCAGGAGTGTTTTTCAGTGTTGAATCCTTCACTTAAAAAAAAAAAAACGGACTTTATGCTTGCTAAATACTGCCAATGAAAGAACCTCCACTGAATTTGAACTGTGGTAATGCAACAAGGTGGAGGAATCCACCATGGGGAGAGGGTGAGGGGAATCCCAGTGCCCATAACGCTGTGTCACATAATGCAATGCAATTAATAAAAGAAAAAAACCCATGTTGGAACACGTGGCAGGAATCCACAGTTAATGTTACAAATATAAAGAAAAATACAAAGATAATATAGTATATGTAAGGGCACATTAAGAACTTTTGCATAGTTTAAAATACATATTCATGCAAAAATTTTGAAATCCATATTTTCAACAAATGCTCTGATGATTCCCTCAGACATCAGGTGTGCTAAAGTGTCATTACTTGAAAAAGTCTCATGAAACCAACAATGAATAACTCTGACTCATTGCCTTTTGCCTTCCCATGATTATGCAGAATTCACTCTGCTGTGAACATTAAGCATGGAAAAAAGAACATACCCTATGAGCTATGAAACTTAAAGGTGTGTGATCATGAAACACCAATGGTGAAGGGCTAGGACACTGCTATAATGCGCTGAGACAAAGCGTTAGCTCAAGGCTTGCAATGCCAAATCAGCATTCATGGCTTATGCAGCATCAGAATTTTCTTTGGTGTAATTGGAAGCTATTGCACAGTCCTCGGGGTTAACTAAGATGCACAACACTAAACCTGAGGCCATGGAGCTTTGCAGAAAATTAATTTATTCCCAGTTAACAAAGTCTTCAGGACATTTGTATGGAAAATTAATCCTTATTTAACAATAGAGAATTTTATCCTAGAAATAATTTCACCCCACAAAGCTAAAAGCTTTGTTTCCATTGTCTTAAAATATGTTGTTTTTCAGAATTAATTGCTGTACTAATTCTTAATCAATTTTATATGGCTTCCTTTCCTTTTTTATTGAATGGATACAGGCTTTTCCTCTTTGTCCACAGGGATGTCAGCTTTTACAATCATCTATCTCACTGTGAGTCTATCTTCTGTCAACGTGCTGGATGAAAGCAACTGTTTGATCTGTAACTCCGGTCCTTCAGGTTCTATTAAGTGTGGTGGAAAAAGACTTTTTTTTTTTTAAGTTAATTTACTTGAAATATACAGTGAAAGAAAAAAATAAAAGAAACCCATAGAGAGAAAGAGAAATTGTCCACTGGCCTACGCGTACCTTAATTGCCCACTGCATCTAGGATTCAGCCAGGCTGGAGTCAGGTGCCAGTATCTCAACTGAGGTCCCCTGTGTCGGTGGCAGGTGGCAGGGACCCAACAACTTGAACCATCAAGACTGCCACCTACTGTACACATTAGTAGGATGCTGGAATCAGAAGTGGATCTGGTAATTGAACTCTGGCATCCAATGTGGGACGCAGCATCTTAAGAGGATATCTTAAGCACTATGTCAAATGCCACTCCTGAATGAGACTCATTGATTTTTCTCCAACTCTAAATTCTTTCCAAATTATGTTACTAACTGCAAACAGTGAATAAATGTTCTTTTTTAGTACGTACTGTTTCCCAGTTAACAATTTTAAACATCTTAGATGATATTCTCATTGCTTCTTTCAATTTACATTATTTTAATTTTTCCATTTTTAATCCTCAAGATCTTATTGTTAACAAAAAATTGTCTTTATGTGACTGATACATATAGAATCCTGGTTTTTATAGAGGCAATGTTTTCTTTCTCTCTATAAACACTGGATAATTATTGAAGTATTCTCTCAGCATACCTTAGTCCTAATTAATTGTATAGCCAGTGATGTAAGGTAACTATTCCTCTTTGATTCTTTACTAAAGAAGTTTGAAACACCTGTTTCACGGCTGATTATGTCACAAATACTCTGCTTCACTGAGGAATCCATAATATGTTAGTCTTTTTACTTCCCTAGTTTTATGAGGTCAACCCTTCACCAAACACCTTCAATGCTTGCATTTATTTTGCTACAGGGAAAATAAAAGTTTGTAAGACAATATGCTGAAAACCAGGTAACAAGAGAGGCTGTGAATGTGTCAGGGTGAGAACAAGCTTAGCATTTATAAAGTTTTCCTTTGCCTTCCAGCTTTCAGTGTGGTTCTGCTAACTTTGTAACTATTATCTGATCTCTAGGTATTTTAAATGATATGGTCCTTAGGAGATGAAAGTTTCATCTTAATGTCAGTGTGAATGAGGAACTGCCAGAATGAAGGGGGGAATATGTGGCTGTTTAATATTTTGAAACAATTCTCTTCTAGCCAATATTTACAGAATATAAAAAGTCAGTGACTTCAAGCTTTTAAGGGATTGTATAATGTATTCATTCAACTCTTCATGCTATCATCTTTGGATTTGACTCTTTTCGGCTGAGTCAATAAAAATGTATATTTTCTTTACAGTTTCAGTATGCTACTAATATTGATCAATCCCCAAGTCTTCGTGCCCTTGTCAATGTGTCATAAAAAAGCTCCTTTTTATTTCACTTTATGAGGCATCAGAAGAAAGTCAAGGTAAAAAAAATTATGTAAAATACCAAAAATAATATGTAAATTGTCCAGTAACAAGGCATACAACATTTGCAAAGTATTTGTAGGAAATGTTCAAAACAACAGTCAAATCAGAAGGGAAAAGTTGAAGTATGGGAAAAATGCCAAATCCTGTACCATTACTCTCAAAAATTATGAGGAGCCAGATGGTGGTTCCATTTTTGTTTCTCATAAAATGGAAGAACATATATTCAAAAATCTTCTATATAAAGTATTACTAAGCATTAGAAAAAAGCCAACAGTGCATAATTTAAAAGAAATGAATATTTTGTATCCAATGCAAACTCCTGCAAGATACAATTTTCACACATTTTAGTCAATATCATTACTTTGACTTTATAAGGTACAGATGTTAAATTATGCTAGTAAGGCTTATACTCAAAAAAGTCAAAAACAAGCTCAAACTTTATAGTATTTAAAACTTGAAATATTTGTTGAAATTATTTTCTAACTTTTCTGTCAGTTGATCTGTGTTGGTGAAAATAACTAGCTTGTAAAGTACCATATTCACCAGTTACATTCTAAAATTATAGTTAATAACCAGATATGAGTTACATGCCCATGATTTTGTGCTAGCATCTCTACAAGTACAGATAATATTTACGAAATATTTAAAAATTAAAAGAACAGCAAATAATTTCTCTGATCCATTTATAAAAGACAAGATGAAGGATTAAAACATAATTATCTCAATAGATGTACAGAAAGCATTTGGTAAAACCCAAGATCCTTTAGTGCTAAAAACCTTAAGCAAATTGGGACTACAAGGATAATTACTCAACATAAGCAACGCAACATATGAAAAACACAATCCAGCATCATATGTACCTGGGGAAATTTGAGGTATTTCCACTAAGAAGCACTGTTGCATAACCCTTTCATTTGCTATTTTATTATTTTATTGAAGTGAGTTATCTTCACTTTCTCTGTTTGCTTTTTGGGGAGGGGATTGGACAGTTAGGCCAATGGTATATTAATGCTGCAAACTTTAAAACATACAAACTTAAAAAAAAAACAACTGTTTTATTGATTGATCTTATACACCATGTTTTTATTTTATACATCATGTTTTTATTTGATTTTTGCTTAATTCATCTTCTGATTTTGAGGTTGATTTTTTTTCTAGATCCTTGAGATACAATGATAGGTTGTTTATTTGATGACTTTCTAATGTCTTGATAGAGGCACTACTTGCTATGACTTTCTCTCTTCATTGTGTTTTTGCTGTATCCCATGTTTTGAAATATTGTGCTGTCATCTCCATTCAACTGAGGCATTTTTTACAATTTCTTTCTTGATTTCATCTATGAACCAATGTTCATAAAGAAACATGTTGTTCAGTCTCCACATCAGGCAATTTAAAAAAATAACCTAGTAGGATTATATCATGCTAACAATTTTCTGCAATGCAAAGGAAATGGTCAACAAATTGAAAAGTCAGCGAACAGAATAGGAGAAAATATTTGCACACCACACTACAGATAGAGTACTAATATCAAGGACCTACACAAAATTGCAGAAACTCAACAATGGCAGAATAATCCAGTTAAAAAATGGGCAATAGGCATTCATCAGAGGATGGGGTTCAAGTGGTTAACATAAATACAAAACAAAAACCTCCATTTCTCTAGCTATCAAAGAAAAAACCAAAAGGAGATTTGATGTAACAGTAGCAAGAATGACTATCATTTAGAAATCAGAAAGCAATAAATGCTGGAAAGGCTGTATGAGAAAAGGTGTCTAATCCACTGTTGGTGGGATGTAAACTAGTGTAACAACTATGAAAGATAATATAAAAATTCACCAGATATTTGAAAATGGTCTACCATTTGAAATAGATTTGAAAATAGATGACTGAGCCATTCCATTCTTGGGAATAAATCCAAAATTTCATAAATTTCACAACAATTAATACCCCATTAACATCAATGGACAAATCAATAAAACTGAAACTCAGCGAGGAAACAAAAGAACTCATCTAGATACTATGGCAAATGGACTTATTGGACATCTGTTGAACCTTTCTTTCTACAGAGAATACATTTTTTCCCATCAGTACATGGAACCTTCTCTGGGATTGACCATGTTAGAGCCACAAAACAAGCCTCAGCAAATTAAAAAAAAAAATCAAATTATGCCATGCATCTTTTCAGACCATCAAGGAATAAAATTTGAGACATGCAAATACATGGCGACTGAATAATATACTACTAAATGAGCAATAGGCTGTAGAGGAAATCAAAGGAAAAATTTTAAAAATTGAATGAAATAAATGAAGGCATCAACACAACATATAAGAACCTATGAACATGATCAAAGTGGTATTAAAAGGAAAGTCCATCTCAATCAATGTTTATGTTAAGAAACTAGAGGTAACATTACAGTTGAAGGAACTAGAAAAACAATAACAAAGCAATCTCAAGATTAGTAGGAAAAAAGTAACAAAAATAAGGCAGGTAATAAACCAAATAGACACCAAAAGAACAATACACTAGATCAATGAATCAAAGAGCAGATTTTTGAGAAAATCAACAAAATAGAATCTTTACTAGCCCAACTAGTCAACAAAATGTGATCCCAATTAAAATCCCAACAACATTCTTCTCAGAAATAGAAGAAACAGAAATTCATCAGAAAACATGAAGAGCCAAAGCTACCCAGAAGAATAAAAAAAATTAAACTGAAGGAATCACAATTCCAGACCTCAGTACATACTACAGAGCAGTGGTCATCCAAGCAATCTATTACTGGTATATAAACAGATCAATGGAAAAGAATAGAAAGTGCAGAAGGGAGCCCACACATCTATAGCCAACTAATCTTTGACAAGTGAATTGAAAATAATCCAGAGAAAATCCTGGTCTCTTCAACAAATGCTGTTGGGACAACTGGATGGCAGCTTGCGGAAGAAGCAAGACCCCCATCTGTAACCTTACACAAAAATCATCTCTAAGTGAATCAAGGACCTAAATCTGCATCCAGAAACCATCAACCTATCAGAGGAAAGCATAGGAAGGCATCTCCAAGAGAGAGGGACTGGGAAAGACTTCTTGAAAAAGACGCCAAAATAAACAAATGGGACTACATTAAAATAAAAAGTTTCTGTATAGCAAAGGAAACAATCAAGAAAGTGAAGAAACCACCAACGGAATGTGGGAAAAAAAAACCTTGCACACTATACAACCAATAGGAGGCTAATATCCAGGATTTACAAAGCGCTTCAGAAACCGAGTGACAGCAAAACAAACAACCCCACGATGAAATGAGCGAAGTAAATGAGCAGACACTTTTCAAAAGAACAAATTCAAATGGTTAACAGACATAGGAAAAGATGCTCAGGCTCCCTAGATGTCAGGGATTTACAAATACAAACCACATTAAGATTTCACCTAACTCCAGTATATTGGCCTACATTCAGAACCTTTTCAATACTATTTTTCCTGAAATTCATGGGTTTTGATATTTTTTGTCTTCATTTCTTTAAAATAATTTTTTTATTAAATTCTTCATTGACTCATAGATCATACAGTAGCATCATTTTCTTCAAGAAGGGTTTTTGTTTTCTCTTTATTCATTGACACATCAGTTACTCAGTAGCATGTTATTTAACTTCATGGCGCTATAAATTTTTTTAACTTCATTCCTGCTGTTGATTTTCTTTATGGCTTTTCATTTAAGGGAATGTATAGTAACTGTGTGGGAGGCAGGTAAGGGAAATCCAAGACCTTATGGAATTGTATCATAAAGTTAAAAATTAGAAGAAAAATGCAAAAAATTAGACTCTGATAACATACATGAAAAACAAAGTAGACTTTATCAGTCAAGCCTCCAGAAGATTGCAGCCAAGTAAGACCATGAAATAGTCCTAGCTTTACTGTCTGAGTAATGAGGCATTTCATGCCATCTATTCCATGTCATCCCTTTCTTCTGCATATCCATGCTGTATGCACAGCTAGCTCATCCATCACTTTGTAGCTAACAGTCATCACAATTGTCATAGAACTGCAATATATGTGTGAGAAAATTTACCTAGTAGCCAAACATGACAATGCTCATGCCCCTCACCTTACTTCATTTCATCACAAGGAACTGAAATTTCTCACAGCATTACAAGAATACAGTTAATAAGATTTTTAAAATTCACATCATAATTCAAAAGAGGATAGAGTGTTCACCCATGTTTATATCCCTGGAGTTATGGGAATGTATGTCCTGCAATCATAAAAGTGTTAAGTTACTCTTAGAAATCTTTTCAATATTTTAAGAATCCAATCCTCTTGCTCCTTATATCAGAAATTTAATTTTTAAATTTTGTGGGATGAGCAGAAAGTACACAAAAGAATTTGAGGTCATCCATCTTTGCACAAAACACAAAAAGAGATTATCATCACCTTAATCTACTTTCAAACTAAATGTCATGAATAACTTCATTAAGAAAAAACTCCTTCTCAATGCAAAATTCTTGCATAAATTATGGGAAAATTGATCAAGTCACAAAGTTTAATGATTTGCTTTGACTTTTCTATCTATGCTTAGTAATAATAGTTATATTGTAGAAGTCTATAGAAATTTAAGTAAAAATGTCCCCTCAAGGCAATTTTTATTGCACCTCAGTTGGCCAAAATTATACTGCAAGAAATGCTATTTAAAAGCAGTCAGTTTTAAATTTGTGAATTCCTTAGGCAAAAGGTTTTATGGTTTCAGGAACATGGTTAGTATTATTACCATTTTCTAACATATTATTCTAATTTTTCAACTACATTTTAAAGTAAAAAAAAAAAATACAGAGGTTTCAGGATTTAAAAAAAAAAAACAGATCATAGCTCCCCTCAAGGAAATAGTATTAATGCAATTAAATTTTGAGTTCCATTTTCTTTAACTTTTGAGATAAATTATATTGGGGTCTCTTTTTTTTCCAAAAATGATAATATGAAAAGCCAAAATGTGCCTTAGGTTATAGCAGGAAATGCCCTAATTATAGAATCCATCCCTATCTAATTTGTGGTTAGTCGCTAATAGCTTTTTGTGTAGCTAAGTATGAATCATTATCAACCAACCAAGGAGTCATTTTTACACCAAATGTTCTTTATGAAATTGTTAAATAGTGTTGTAATGCACTGCAACCATTCCTCAAAAGTTTGTTGCCATGTTCGGTAGCACAATCTGTAGAAGACATGTTAGATCTAAAACAAATGAGTGTGAGTTTGAGTCTTGAGAGTGATTCATTCTTACAAATTTCTACAAAATCTAGAATCTCTAAAATTAACTCTGACTAGTCTGCTCTTTCTGTAAAAGTCTGGTCACAATAACTAGCTTTATTAAAGGCCCTGAGATAAACTATGTATATGTTTCTATGTGTTTCCCAAAGGTTCATTTTGTTTTGTATCTAAAGGTAGCTAGTCATTGAAGCTATTCTCCAAAGGAAATTAATTGATTGCTGTATGAACTGATTCCAAGAAACCTGTGTGATTCTCAAAAGATTACATATTTCAGCAAACTCTTGAATAAACTGAAATCAAGTGGGTACTTAAAATCAAAGTAAGACTAAAGGTGTACATAGGTCAATTCAAGGATTATATATTTTAAGAGCTATAATACTTTACAAAGTACCTATTAACATGCCAAAATCACAAACCAAAAAAGAATTAAGAACTGCTTTAAAAACTAGAATCTAAACACTATATTTTTGTCTTCTGAACATTGCAGAACTTGGGTGAAAGTTACCTTGGTTTTTTTCTCTAAGAATCTTCCACTAACTCTAGCTGGAAGGGAATTTCATACTTAAAGTAATTTTCTGGCTGAATATTAAATAAATTTGTACATCTTGAAACATAAAGGTAAAATGTGACTTCTGATACTGCTTCCTACCAGTGAATCCAGGCAGGCAGCAGATCGTGGCTCAAATACTTCTTTTTTTGCTACCCATGTGGGGAAACCTGGATGGAGTTCCGGGTCCTGGATTCAGCCTGGTTGTTGTGGATATTTAGGGAGTGAAATAGCACATGGAAAATCTCTCTCTGCCTCCCTCCCTTTCCGATCTGATTTTGCTCTTTAAGTAGATGAAAATACATAAACAAAAAATATGCCAACTGAATTCCTCTCTTTTGTTCAGGAAAACATGAGTAAAATCCGTGCTTATCATGATTGTCTTTGTGTTCTGAAGTGCAATGGGGGAAGAATGAATGCAGCTATAAGTGCTAAGTGCTGAATCTGCCACCAAAGTTAACATGGAGCCAAATACAGCTAAATGTCTCCTTAATATTATGAGATTTAGTGTGTTTAGGGGAAGATATAAAGTAATGAGGTCATAATCATGGCTTTAAAAGATGATTTCTACCACTTAATTGTTTACATGTAAAAACAAGGAAAAAGATTCTCCAGCTAGAAGCTTTGTCCTTGTTGGGTTTTCTTGTATCCAATCATTGTACTGGATCCAAACATAATAAAATTCAACACAATTCCCCAATCTCAAATCCACCCATCATTGCAGAAGTTATTCTGAAGCAATGAAAGAGATCCCCAAACTCGTAAATAAGAACGGACAAGGTAAACTATGAATTTGAAGATTCAAACAATCAAAAGCAAGAGAAATGAGTATTAACGAAGTAGGAAAGAAGACACAAATAAATATTTGAATGAATGATGTACAGGATTAGTTTCCAGTCAGATCTATAAAATACCATCTATGCAGCATTTTGTAAAATATTTAATTTTTTTATTGCATAGAGAAAGAGGATATGGGGAGAGAGGGAGGGAAGAAGAAAGGATGGAAGGGGAGGAGGGGGAAGAGAGGAAGAGAGGAAGACAGGCAGGCAGAGGGAGGGAGAGAGAGGGAAGGAAGGAGAGAGAGAGGACGGGAGAGAGAGAGAGAGAAAATTTTTCATCTGCTCTCTGCTGGTTTACTCCCTGAACAGCCAGCACAACTTGGATTGGGCCAAGCTAAAACCGGGAAGGCAGAACACTGTCTCCCAAATGGAAAGCAGGGCCTCAAATAACTGAACCACCTGCTGCTGTGTGCCAGGTATGTCAGCAGAAAGCAGAATCAAAGCACACTGTCAGCATATGAATTGTCACTTTGATATGGATGTTGGTATTTTTCAAGCAGTAGTTTAAACTGCTGTGCCACAATAATTATTATTGAGTCATCACAGCATGACTCCCAGATATATAAATATCAACACAAATAAAGATATCCAAATCCATATTTAATTTACATGTGTTGAAATTTTAAAAGTACATCCTATTATAGATAAAAATTTTATAGAGGACAAAGTTGGAGAAAGTAATGGAGGATTTTGCATGTTAAAGTTTAGCAAACTATAAGTAAAAATAAAAATCTTGCCTTCTAGAGCTACTGTAAGCTTTTCAATTTTTGAGCTCTTATCTGTATCAAAACTGCTATTTGTCCTATTTTTAACGTGAAGTTAAAAGATTTTGTTGTGATTTTGCAAGTCTTAGATTTGTCATTTTATTCTCTGGAATAAATCTATCATGTGCTATTTGAAACTTGGTACTCCCTTCTGGAATTTTTGACTGCCCAGTCATTTCTAAAATGTTTATAAAGACAAATCTCACTTTGTGACTTGTGTTTGTGCTTTGTTGCCCACAGGTTCAGGTATATAGTGAAGAGATATCTGGCAATGGGATACAAACTTCCAGAAAAGCAGTTGAGGGAATTTTTTCACAATGTGAACCTTTAGGTCAGAAGTGGTAATGTATGAGAAAACATTGGTAGAGACACTGTGGCTAGACTACATTTGGCATATTGAACAGAAAAAAATGAACGTGATTTTAACAGTCATGGGTTTACAGAATTGCAGAGTGGGTAGCTTGCATCTCTTAATGCAGTTTCCATGTTGCTCAGAACAACAGAAATGTCAATGAAAACTACAACCTGGTTTGCATGCCAGATCTGCCTGCAGACTGGATTAAAGTCAGAGCGGAGCAGAAGACTGAAGATCATTTTTACGTTTTGCTTGCTTATTCCTGTGACCTTCTTCCCATATAAAAAAAGAGAACAGTGAGCAAAACAATAGAAAAGAAACAAATACAGGCAACAGAAACAATAAAAATCTAAGTGACAAACTCTTATACAAGATAGGCAATAAAACAGCTTCAAAAATTTCAAAGAATGAGTAGGTGAGGAATAAACAAATAACTTGTCTGAAATCATTAACATTGTTGGCAACATTGTTCTTCCAGCTGCCACAGTAAATATCATATCCAAATTAATAAGTTACTAGGGATCATGCAGAACAAACAATGCAGACGGTGTAGGATCTGGAAAAAGCTAAGCTGGACAGCATTTGAATATGTACTCAAAATGATACGGAAACCCATTCCTGAGGATGCTGGCAGTCAAACAGACTTGGGAGGTGGGGAAGGAGAGGCAGCTCATTATTGCCGCTCTATAAAAGTCATTATCACTTCTATATATGCCAGAAGGAGAACTCTGGAATCGGGACATTAATATGTTATTTGGTTCCAGCTGTCTGATTTGAAAGTTTTTTACTCTAATGGCCTGGAAGAATAAGGAGCTGGAAAAAATGTCAAGTGGGGAGTTTGCCAAGGAAAAGTTCACCACAATGTGAGGTAGGGAGAGGTAAAACACTTGTCCAACTTGGAGATAGTGTTCCCTGCTGAAACACACATGCGCTGTTTAAGAAAGCACTTTAGACAGCCTTGCTTCGAGTTTTTGGTCTTTCATGTACAGCCTCTAGTGTCAAATCTCTCTACTTCTAAGAATGTGATTCATAAAAATTCATTTATTTACTTGAGTGACAGAGAGACACAGACACTGACACATATACTCAAAGTGCTTGTGCACACGCATGCGCGTACACACACACACACACACACACACACACACACACACACACACACACAGAAACAGACAAGCTTCAGAGCTCTCCCATTTGCTAGTTCACTCCTCAAATGTCCATCAGGTCCAGGCCAAAGCTGGCAACCAGGAGTTCAACCCAAGGCTCCCACATGAGCGTCATGAAACCATTGTTGAAATGCCTCTGTTTTCTTCTAAGATCTGCATTAGGAGGAAGCTGGAGTCAGAAACTGGAACTGGAGTTGTGTCCAGTATCTTAACCAGACTCTGAACAACCAAGCTAACAATCTACCATTGAGTTTCAATGACCAAAAAAAAAAGTTACAGAACATAACTCTTCATCATTTACCAGGCTGAAATGACTCAGTTATAAAGGACTTAGAATGCTACTATATAGGTGCAGTCAGATATCAATTTGGTGAATTAATTGCTTAACAACTGGTAGGAATTTTCTTCTCAGCAGAGAAGATAATTTAAATTCAACATAAAATCAATTATAGCAAATAATCCACAGGAATCATGCTATTCTACCAAGGAGACCTGAAGTATCACCAGAAGTCATAAAGGAATGTTGGTCATAACAACCTGAATAGCCAGAAAATAGCAACATCAGAACCAGCTGATCAGAATTTTCAATAATATCCATGCTGATCATATACGCACATTAAATCTCTCAACCTCAAGTAATCTACTTGAAAAAATAAAACTTTGGCAGCTTCCCACAATACCATCAGAGTAATTTGATAACCAAATAAAATTAGATATATTTCCAAAAATAGCAATACTAAGGGAATAGTTTTAGTAAAATTTAGAAAGAAGGGGTGGGGCAGGATTTGGGAACTAGCATTTGGAGATTAAAGAGGGACTTCAAAATACACGTGAATGACATTTGGTAAAAGTTATGATCCAATATTTCAGCTTAGCTTCATACATTAAAGTGAACAACTAGAAACAATTCCTTATAAGTTAAAAAAAAAAAAAGGCTTGGTAAGTGCACAATTTGTCTAGAATTTTTTTTGTCCTGCAAAGACAACTGCTTGTCCAGATGAGATGTATGACTGTTGTCCTAAAATGAGGAACTAGACCAGCTGGTTATTTATAGAAATGGATTTTTTGTACTGAGTTATTGCAACAAACGAGATATTCACTAACTACAGTCTCACCATCCTGTGGCAGAATTTGCTGGAGCAAAATAAACTCACACTGAAGGAGACATCCTTAGTTGTTAGTCTGAAAGATAAGCTATATGGATGAAGACAATCTCACTTCTCACTTTTTTAAAAGGAAAATAACTTTATAAGGCAGAACCATATAAAAACATTAGAATGGGACTTCAGAAATCACCTCATTCACATCAATATCCCCGCTTCCCAATGGATGGATAAAGGAAATGAAACTCAGACTAAAAATCAACAAATTATTTCTCCACTCTATAACACCAGAGTGTAACAGTCATGTCACCCTTACGTCAGGGCATCTCCTGTGGGTCCATGACCTCATTATGTAATTAAAAAAAAGAATATCATCTAAATCCAAGCTCAAACGGTGCAATTCCATTGCTCTCCAAGTTTCACATCTATCTTCATGGACAAGCATCAAAGTTTGTATATATAAAAAAGATGGCAAGACGTAAATAAAAATGCACAGCTGTGTGCAAGTGCAGCCAACTGTATGCATACATATGCATACAACAAAATTTTTTTTTAAAAGCCCAAAGACAAATAATTACATTGGTAAAATTTGCATTCATATTAAATAGGGAAATTTTTTCAAAGATTTTATAATTTCTTACCGCTGAAGACCTGATCAATATGCAAAAGTGCTATAAATTAAAGAGTTTCCTTTAGCCTCAAATTGCTTTCCAACAAAACAAAGCAATTTGTGCTTTGGTAGGTTGTTTGGCAAAGTTATTACAGCAACTGGAGATTCAAATCACTAAATTATGCAAAACAACCTAACAGTTAATTTCCCATCTTGATGATAATTAAGCTGATTATAAGTAAGTATCTGCTCTTAAGTATGTATTTCAGAAAAGCTCTTACATAATTCTTATAATTTAATTGCATATAAAGTGCACTAGAGTCTATTCAGTATTTCCTTCAATTTTTACTTTAGAACCTAAATATAGTTACATGTTTTGCCACATTTTTTCCTTTGAATTATAGATTAAGAAGTATTGAGCAAGAACCACCCCAGTATAATATTAAGGAGGTCATATGCCTAAGGATTAGACATGAAACCCTAAATTTTGTAGGTAAGCTTGCTGCAAATTCCTGGCTTTTTTATTGTTAGTTATATCACTTTAGAAAATTTACTACCCTCATTGTTTCTCAGCATTTTATTTGCAAAATAAGGATTCTCATGGAATTTTACAACATGCATGCCAAGTAAGCGGCTGATAAACATAAATAAAAGATATGTACATGTTAAATCCCTGCAAATTTTACTTTCGTCCACCAATTGTTGGGGATGCCTGATATTTCCAGTTCATACTTTTTTTCATTTGTAATTATTTTTTTTAATTTTTGGTATTATTTAGAGGTCATAACCATAATTTACCCAGTGGTTATAAGTACAATTTGCCCAGAGACCACAAGTATAATTTCCATATTACTAATCTTGGGCACATGATCTTCCATCTATAATTACAATAGCCAGTCTACCATATATACCTACCCAGGATATGTCAATTCAAGCTACAGGGATAAAATCCCATGCCAGATAAATGGAAGCTTTTAAAGTACTCAAATCTAGCATTTCAGGATGAAAAGTCAAAGAAAGAGAGGAACCACCCTACTTTACTAGTTGAATCTGAAATTGAATAAACGTGTACTTGTGAGGTATTTCACATTTTTTTAGTTTTAATCTGTTTCTCTTATCATATATCTTTAAAAAAAATAGCTTTTTTCACTCATGATTATTGGGCATGTCTTGTGATCTATCTTTGTAACTGGAAGATTTTGACATCTTTTAAATTTCTCTTCCTTTGTTCATTCTTTTTCTTTTGTTCTTTTTTAGGGGTGTTATTTCCATTGCTTCTTCACTCTCAAAATTCGTAAAACAGCAGAGAAGGGCTGAGCCAAAACCATGAATGAGGGATTCTACTCAAGTAGCTCTAATGAGAGACCTAAGTACTTCACCAATCATCCATCTCCTCACAAAGTGGGTATTATATGGAAGCTGAACTGAGCAAGCTTTTAAAAAAGCACAGAGTCTGAAATTACACTCTCCAATTTCAAAATCTGAAAAAGGGTATCTATCTGTCTAGCTATCTACCTATCTAGCTATCTATCTAAAATGAAACAATGGTTCACAGGCTAGCATTGAGGTGTAACCAGTTAAGATGCTGCGTGCAATAATGACATCCCATATGGGTGCTGGTTCAAGAGTCAGCTGCTATATTTCCAATCCAACTCTCAATTAATACACCTGGGAAAGCAGCATAGGATGGCCCAAGTGCTTAGGTCACTGAACCCATGTCAGAAACCCAAACCCAGATAAAGACCCTGGCTCCTGGCTTCATCATGATAGAGTCCCAGTCCTTGCAGCTCACTTGGGGAATAAATGGGTAAATGGAAGATACATCTCACTGTCTCTTCTGCTCTCCCATTAATTGTGCCTTTCAAAAAAAAATCAATCCTTAAAAATGCTTAGACAACTGAATAACCACAATAAGAACATAGATAAATTCCTAGCTTTCATCATAAACACAAAGAAAAAATTAATTACTCAGAATGGCTCAGAGAACTAAAAGTCAGTCTAAACTATAAAACTTTCCAAAAAATTTTTGAATATTCTTTTTTGCCATTAAAATAATATTTTAAGCTTTGATTTCAAAAGCATGAAAGAAAAAAAAATCGGCAACTGTACAATTAGGCAGCATTTTCTAATTTTGGATTGGATAAATATGTAGTTGACAAACAGCATATTGTTTTACTTCCTCTAGTATGCTTTTCTGCAACCAATTATTAGAAACTGAGATGTCATTCAATGGAAATGTCTTAAGGTAAAATTCATCATACTCTTCAAAAGTGCCTGAATTTCAGGACACAGACCATTTTACCTGAACTAGTTTCCCAAAGTCAATTTCCATGGGTACTTCTCTGGTTTTTCCTAAAGCAGAGAAATGTATATCATTGTTCTACTTTCTGCTAAGTTATGTATAGGGAGACAATGTAGAAAGAAAAAGAAAAGCATCCCTAAAAGGCTATTATGAAGATCAAATGAAACCAAGCAACAAACCAATCAACCAACAGAAATCTTCGAAAGCTGCAAAACCAAACAATCTGGTAAGAGCTATAACATTAATGCATGGTTAAAGAAACATGCAAATTTGACTTACTGATCATCCATGAGATTTTCAATTCAATGAACCAGATTTCAAGCATTGAATTTTGACAAATGGACACAGACTCCAAGCATCAAAATGTGTTGGAGGAAAAAGTCTAGATTTAGATTTGTATGGAAGAACATCATTCAGCAGATTGGACAGGAATGATCAGAAGACAAAGCAGAGGCAAGGTTGTGAATATTCTTACCCATGATGTATTTACACAATAGAAATAAGACATTGCTCAACTTTCCTATAATTCTGACACTGGGAGAGATGTGTTTCTGTGAGACCTAAAAGGATGACGCCAGGTAGGAATAGTGTCAGCATCTCTCTTCTGAAGTTAAGGAGCAGTGTAGGATACATAGTAAGCTCAACTAGACAATGTTTATAACGGTGAGGGCGATGGTATTTCACTCTATTTCTGAGTTAGAAACCTGAATCTTTCATAATGGCTGCAAAAAATCTCCCTATCTTTGCTCTAAGAAAGGGCATTGTCCTTATTATTTTCATCGTTATTCCAGACAATAATCAAGTGTGCCTTGAGCTGGAACAGAGATCCACTGGTAACAGTGAGAATCAGGTGAACACTTCAATGCCTTGCTTGGTTTACACAGAAAATACTAAAAAACAAAGGCTCAACTTAATGTCCTAGCTCTTACTTTTTCAGCCCACTTTTAACCACTTTCATTCTCTCTTCTTTTGCCTTTATAATGCCTGACCTAATTCCATTAATTTTTTATTTCTGACTTACCTAATAATTAAATAACAATAAAACCTGATACTATATTATCCATCTGATTCTTCAGTTACTCTTTGCTCACTATGGCTATTACATAAACCTATTACATGGTAGAATATATCTGTTCTGTGCAACACCCCCACCCAAATCAGCTATTGTCCGTAGGTGATGGCTCAAGTACTCAGATCTCTGCCACCTACATGAGGGACCAAGGCTGAGAATTCTAGGCTCTGGGATTTGCCAGTTGCGGAAGTTGTGGGTATTTGGGAAGCGAATTTGCAAAGTGAGCCCATACATTGCAGTGCTCGCTTGCTCTGTCTTTCCAAACTAGGCAAATAAGAAAAGACCTTTGCATTCTGATCAGCTATCAGTAACTGAGAGAGTGGTGTTATAGTTTGAAAACTCTAGGTCTCTGAAAGGAATAAATATGAGATATGTTGATCAAAAGTTGTCAGCAACGTGATCAGAAATCTTAGAAAAATTCAAGTGATTTATAGAATATTCTCTTAGCTCAAAACATTCAATTATTTCTTTCGAGAATCTCCCCACACATGGCCACTCTAATTGATATGACTGACAGACTCTGGGTCTCAGACTGCTCAATTTTATTATTAAGACTTTAAGGCTGCTGTCTCTAAGACTCGAAGCTGCAGGATAGGATCATTTTGCGGTACTGCCTTTAATAATGTCCCTGAGTCAGAGAATTAAATAAACCCCATAAACCATCAGGGTTTCATTTATAAAAGTCAACTGGCTTTGTTTTTTAATTTACATTTTTAATTTAATTTTAATTAGTTTTTAAAACATTCGACATGATTTATATTTATACTTCTAAATACATAATGACATTCCCATCCTCTCTCCACTCCTTCCTTCCTCCCACATGCCTTCATTTTCCCTTTGTTTTTCTTTTAGTGTTTAAGATGTTAGTTTTAATGATCTGTGATTACCTTAAAACTTAATATATGGATTAAATAGTCACTTCTTATTGAATTATTGTTTATATTCACTGAATCTATTCCCAATAAACAAAGTTTTTTTTATTTTTATTTGTTAAACTTCTTAGTGAAACATTAATCCTGTTTACTGTAAAGTTAATTTAAAATATTTTATCTCAAAAAACAAGTGGCTTTCTACTACCTCAGTTGCACGTATCTGAAAGGACATTTTTGTCTGCCTAAAAAGAAAGTTAATATTAGTTGGTACAAAAGGATCTGAGGTTTAGTACTTGAGTATAAGTTCATAAAGCCAACATAAAATTCAGGCCAATCTCTCTGAATCTACTTTCTACTTTTCAGCTATACACAGTCTATGATCTCCTTATTCAGAGATCCCAAGATAAAAGGCAATATTTTCCCCCAACCAGACTATATATTTGCTTAAGCTGTTCATTTGTAATTCCCATGAAAATTCCTCAAATCCCGTAAGTGGGATGATGACACATTTAAATCCTTCAGCTTATAAAATTCCACATTCCTATCATGAAAATTGTCACATAAATTGACAAGAAATTTAAAAGTTAGGCATTTTACCCTGCTCACATGGTAGTCTGCCACTATTTAATGGTGCCAACAGAAAATATTCATGTCTTGGTTCAGAGACAAAAAGGGCTATTCTTTTCCGCAGTAGCAGTGTCAGAAAACCAGACTTGATGTGCAGTCCAATGATGCCCAAAAACCCTGGGATGATACAACGAGGACCAAATAACACTTCTCTGTTAGCAATACTACCTGTTTTGTGCCTGCCTATGTATGAACTAGGAATATCCATAGGAAGATAACAACAAACAACAGGAAAAAAAATACCTTAATTATAAGAATACTAAAATGCAAGGGACTGAATCTATAGGAATATAGGACACTTAGTAGTTTTTGATGCTGAAAGATTAACATGGAGCACAATGGTCCAAGACATGAAAAAGAAAACAGTTACTTAAACTTATGTCAGTGTCTTGGTTATGAGTCAATTTAAAATATATTATTTTCTGAAAATTGTCATAAATTGAATTTTCTTTTAGAAGACCAAATTTATTTGAGAGCTTGCTTGGCTCCAAAACAAGGAAATTTTTACAAGAATTAGCTATGAGCTTTTAATTGTGATGATGATGCCAATTTTGAGATTTATGTTTCAGATGATCTGAGTAAAAGTTTTGTTTTAATCGACTTGTGCTGTTAAGTAAGAAATCAGTCTATTATTTCCATCTTTTCTTCCAAAACCATTCTCTAAGTTACATGTCCGTAGTTACTAAATAGTACAAAAATAATGAGATTCCTTCCCTACATAAGCAATTTTTAAATCAAGTGATATGTTTGAGTTGAAATATTAAAGATATGTGATATTAAAAGAAAAGCACATTATCTGTAAAAAAAAAAAAAAAGATCTGTATCAGCTCTCGGCATCAGTTCAGTCACATCAACATCATCACATCAGCAAGAAGAACAAGGAGCCAGGGCAAAATATAATTAAACTGATACTAATACAGAACACTGGGAAAGATCTGTAACAAAGGAGAATGATATGAGAGCACCTGAATCAACTGAGATCTTGGAAAAAGAGACATAAACAAGGAGACAGGTAGAAAACAAAACCAACTAACCACTAATAACAGAGACCTAAGTTAGACATTTTCTGATAAAATCCTTAAGTATAAATGGGAAAAATAATGGCACAGTTATTGAATATTGATTATATGTCAGTCATCATTCTAAGTCCTCTGATTTGTTATTTATCTCACAATAATCCTCTGAAAGCAAGCAATATCATTAACTCAAAGTTATAGGGAAAATATGACATTTGGAGAAGTTTAAATGAGTTATTGAGATCACATACCAGATAAATTTCTAATCTGGGATTCTAACTCAATAACTTTAATTTCAGAACCCAACTTCTTAGCAAATACAGACTGTATAATAAAATCAATGTCAGTGATAAAGTTTTAGTAGTGTTCTAAAACTCAAAAACAGAAAAAAAAAATGTATCTGCGGTGTTAGGCTCTGGGCTGGAAATTTTGTTTTCTTGGGGAAAAAAAAGGACTGATTTTTGCAGTATTTGCGAGTTTGGGATTAACAGGGACAACGAGGCAAGTACAACTAATGTGAGCATGAAAGAACAAGCTATTTTTTTCCCAAATAAACACAGCATTGTTTTATGTTCCTTGGCTATACATTTCAAGTATTTACTGAAGACAGAAACCAAGATAATTATTTTTATAACAAAAAATTGGGAATATATTATTTAACATAGACACTGTTGTAAATCTGGTTTGAGTTTTATTTATATCTATTAAAAATAAAGTAAGCTTGAAAAAGATTGAGAATTTTCCACAAAAAATCTCAGAACTAGCCACTTTTCAAGAATTAAAATGACTGGACAGTGCAGTTACTTACAGCAGCCTCTGTAATCACGAGACGCAGCCACGCAAGGGAACTAACAGCAATCGCAGGACACATTCGTGCTGGACTGCCGACAGCCAGGCCTTCTCGGCTGGTGTCGCTCGGGTGTTGCATGTGTGCCATATTTTTTGCTTGAATCTTTTGAGTATTCCTCTTTATGAACTAAACAGTATATTGAAGAGTTTTAATTTGACCTGGGTATGATTTCTATACCTTCTCTTTCTGTGTTTATGCTCTGGAAAGTAACAAATGAGCTTCTCCATACTTTTCTTTCATCATTGCTAAAACAGGGAAAGTAATGTTATCTATATTATTGGCTACCCTAAGAACAAACATGAAAAAGCCTGTGAAATTTCAACTGGCGCATGGTAAGAATACAATAATTCTTAACTGTCTGAAATGTTTATAACTATAGAGTGATTTTAGAGTTACACGAAAGAAGCTCATATGGCTAACTGGTCAAATTTAAGGCTCTGGTGATAAATTTATAACCAATTTAATGATAATAAATAGCCCTTATTTGAATGAGTATATAATCCACAATTTGAAATACTGTATCAAATTCCTCAGTATTATAATCCTACCTTTTTGAGAGTTTGTATACATGCTAGTATCTGAGCATTCAATATGTATATATTTAGCTTTTAGATAATATAATTGATATAACAATATAAATATAAAAATCACTACAGTAGTAATACTTAAAGTACTTTAAATAATCGGCACTGTGGACATTAAATTGAGCCACCCCTTTGGATGCCCACATCCCAGAAGTAGCACCTGCTTCAAGTCCTGGCCGCTCTGCTTCTGATTCAGGTTCCTGACAGTGCAGCCTGGGAAGGTGCAGGTTATGGCACACATGGTGAAGGACCATATTCCCATGGATGGTGTTCAAATTTATGGAGTCAGCCTGACCCAGCCCTCATGTTTGCAGTGTTTGGGGAGTAAATCAGTGGGTGAAAGATCTATTTTTTCCCTTTCTTTCCATTACTCTGCCTTTCAAACAAATAAACATTAATAGCAATTATAAAATACTTTCAATAGCAATCTAAATATTTCTTCCAAAATTAAGATATCAAATTATAAGCATTGATCCACTTAGTCAAGTTAACATTCTCATACTGTAGTGAAATTCTTCCTGATAAGAAATCTGTGTTGGCTTGAAGTCAGCTGTGGCTGCATGTGGGAAAATTATGTCAACCACTGGTTCCTGATAAGATTCTATTTCCTTTCCACTAGAGGCAGTTTTCTCCTTGCTCTCACCTTAAAGCAGAGAGCTGAATGCTAATGAAGTCAGCCTTCATCTAACCTCAGTGACTGATGTCTGGACAACTCACTTGGATTTCAAATAGGGTTTGATTTGAATTTTGATGTTGTCAGACTGTCAAAACCACTAACAGTTTCCTTTGCACAGACAGAATATGCAAGTGAATTTCCTCTGGTCCTGACCACTCACTTTATTGTGATGTGACTTGTGCATTTTTAGTGCCACTTAAACTACATTTTTATGAAGACTATATTTTGAAATTGCCAAGAGTGTAGACAGTTGCTGAAGGAGCTACAAGTTACCGCACAAAACAGTGTTACTCAACATGTGGGTCCTAAATTGGCTACGGGAACTGCTTAAACACTTGCTGGAGAAGCCATGGCCATGGGCTCCGCAACCTGCGTTGGAACATGTCGTCTCAGCGATAGTGAACCTCATTCTTTGTAACTGGATGGCTATTTAGGATCAGGGAAAGGCATAGGCATTCTGGGAGAATGTGGCACACACATCACAGAGCCAACCCAAAAGGCCAAAGGGTCCATAAGAAAAGCCAGACTCTACTGACCGGTGAAACTAAATGTCGAAAACTGAGAAAATTTGTTGCCTCAACAATGTCTCAAAATTCTCACTTTGTTGTTCTTTGCTTCCACATATTTTTTAGACAGCCTAGTTTAAAAAAGCGTGCATGATTAACACTTTGAGAACTAGAGCAGGACCAAAGCTAATGACTTTTTAATCTAGATAATGGGACTATACTTTTTTTTTTAATTGTATGTGTTTGAGTGTGTTATCAAGAGTGTGACATTCACACTTGCTAACACAAAGAAAGGAGAGTGACAGAAAAAAAAACAGAAGGGAAAAAAGATAAAGAGGGAGGAAAGCAGGACAAAAATGAAAAGGATGGCCCTTTTTATGTCCTGACACTTGAGACACAGATGAAGATCCTGGCTTGAGCCTGGCCCAGTACTGACCATTTCAGTCACCTGTTGGAGTAAACCAGTAACCGGAATATCTGTGTCTCCCTCTCTCTACTTCAAAATAAGTAAGCAAGCAGTTTTTGTTTCTTTTTTCCCTCACTATTAAAAAAAAAAAAAGATTTTTTTTTTTTTTGGAAAGTTAGATATACAGAGAGAAGATACAGGGAGGAAGATCTTCCATCTGCTGATTCACTGCACATGTGGCCACAATACCTGCAGCTGCACCAATCTGAAGCCAGCAGCCAGCAGCCTCTTTTAGGTCTCCCATGCAGGTGCAGGGTCCCAAAGCTTTGGGCCATCCTTGACTGCTCTCCCAGGCCACAAGCAGGGAGCTGGACAGGAAGCAGGGCCGCCAAGATTAGAACCAGCACCCATATGGGATTGCAATGTGTGCAAATCAAGGACTTTAGCTGCTAGGCTACTGTGCCAGGCCCACAAACATTTTTCAAAAAGAAATAAAACCTAAGTCTATTCATTATGTTAAAATTTTAAAATTAATGACCTACTACGAGAAAAAGGTTCAGCATGACCCTCTTACTTCAGGATTTTTTAGGTGGATACTCAACCAGCATATGAAATTTCCAAGAGTAAAAATTACTTCCAAACATTTTCACTTTTTACATTCATGCTTTTTATATTTGATAACCAGTGGTTATTTCTCACTTATGTCCAGCCTATATTTTTCTTATTAGAAGCAACAAAATTATGCTTTAGATCATCTTGCACAAACCAGTATTTATGGTTCTTACACTGTGGTGCTAAGTGTCCAGCACTATCCATCTAATAACAGAACTAGCATAGAATGAAGAATGCATGTACTTTATATTGTATATGGAAAAATTACATGCTATTTATTAAATGGAGATTTCACTTGTTTGAAAAAAGATCACTACATAAATTTGTGGCAGTGTAGATACTGGTAATACAAATAATTGAGCAAAGTGCTATTTCTTCACCTCCTAGTTCACAACTCATTGGACAAGCACTGTCTCGCAAAGTCCTATGAATGCTAAATAATAAACTCTTCTGTTTAAATGTTAAACTGATTCACAAGTCAGTTCCCATTCATTATATGGGGATGAAACCTTTTCCATTAATTAGGTGTATGGTAGTTATGTTGACATTGTAAAAATCGTCAAACTGGCTTCCAATGTACTGTGCTATTTTACATTTCCACCAGCAATAAATCCATCACTCTTGCTTCACATCCTTGCCAGCAACTGGCTTTAGCGTTTTAAATTTCTGACATTTCCACACACATGTCGAAGCATTTTGTTTTCTGAATTTGTATTTCTCTAGTGTTTTTTGTGTGTTAAGATTACAAAGTGATAAGAAAACGTATCTGAGAGGTGACAAGGTGAATGCACAGGTACAATGAGCCTGGGTTTCCCCACAGGGAGGAGCAGGTGTGATGAGGGGCTTTCGGTCAGAGGATTACAAGAAGGGAGACGGTATCGAGGAGGAAACAGAGCACCTATCCATCTCCAGTCACGCTCCCCCTACGTGCACCAAGCTGACCTCTTCTGTAAGGTAGGAGATAGTGCCTCAACAACCATTTTGCAGAATTTTCAGTATGTCTTCATACGCTTACTTGCACCTGAGTATCTTTGGTGAGGTGGGGACTTGACTCTTGTCTGCTGTTGAATCACTTTTCTTGTTGTTGTTGTTGTTGTCGTTGTGTGTGTGTGTTTATATATGAGTTATTATTACTAGAAAATAATTTCTACTAAACTGCAGATTATATTCTCCTCTTGATAGTTTCTTTCACAAAGCAGAGCATACAAAGTATTGTTGCAGCCACTGTGTGTGTGATACTTTGTTAGAGTAGTAATAGGAAATTTATACGGCAAATTATTTTTAAACAACTGAATTAAAGCCCACTAGTAAATATCAGATTGCTTCAAATAGCATGATCGTAGTCTATCTCGGGTACAGATTTCCATTTCTCTGTCACAAGAGCTCAGTTAACTGTATGAATTTCATGCTGAGATGTTATTTATCAAGGAAAACACGCGAGCTCTTTAAGCTGATTCTTATCTTCCTTTCTTTAGCTTTTCTGAGCTGTATTTGTAAGTCATTGATCATCTGCCACCTTAGTTTTCGTTCCAGTTATCTTGGGATGTTCTCACTAATGCACTAGTCAATTTTCATTCTGTACAAACATGTTTACCTAAACATGGCCTGCATTGCTGATGTTTTGTTTTCATCTGCATAGTGGTGGTTTTACATGTAAACTAGCATGTTGATACCTCAGGAGCACGAAATGCCCAGAAATTCAATTTTCTCATGGAACAGGCTCTTCATCTTCTGTAAGCACTTTCCAATTATATAAAGTAGAACAATTAGGTAAGCTTTTTGATGTATTGTAATAAAAGTTCATCTATGAACATTCATTTTCATGGTTTTCATGTTTACTAGATCATAGAAAACAGCATTTAGGAATAACTGACACATTGCAGCTTCTACAACATTTAAGAATGGAACCAATGATAAAATTACACTCTATGTAATGTAACTTTTTATACTGTATAACATACTGCATTATCTTAAGGAATATATGATTAGGAACTAGAAATATGAACTTCAGGACACAATCTGAGGCAGATCTAGGCAATTTTATGAATTGAGCGTTTGGTTTCATTCTCTGTATTCTCTCTTTCTAGGGGCTGGTATAGTGGCTTAGTAGGATGCTGCATTCCCAGCATCCCATGTGAGTGGCATTTCATGTCCCAGTTGCTCTGCTTCCAATCTACTTATCCAGCTTATGGCCCGGGAAGGCAGCAGAGGATGGTTCAATTCATTGCTCCTCTGTGCCCACGCAGGTGACCTGAAATAAGATCCAGTCTCTTGGCTTCAGACCAGCTCAGCTCTGGTCATTAAAGGTATGTGCGGAGTGAGCCAGTGAAAGGAAGATGTTTCTCTCTCTTACCCTTCCTTCCCTCCCCTCTTTCTCCCTCTCTCTCTCTCCCTAACTTTTACTTTATTTTGAAGACAGCATTACAGAGAGAGGCAGGGAAGAGCGGCCGGGAAAAAGAGATGTTTATTCTGATGCTTAAATGCTCTCTAAATGGCTACAACGATGGGAGCTAGATCAGGCAGAGCAAGGAGCCAGTATTTCTTTCCAGTCTCCCAAGCACAGACCCAGGTGCTTAGGTCGCTCACAACTGTTTTCCCAGGCTCTGAAGTCAGTGTAGGAGCTGGACTGATTTTGGAGCAGCTGGGACTTGAACTAGGGCCCATGTGCAGGCACCAGCTTTATGAATTCCTGTAAGAGCATCTTTTGACATTCCATTAATATGCCTGTTACTTTTTCTCTGGTTCTGTCATTTATGTACTTTAAACATTTTCTTAGCCAAAATCTTGGAGGGAACACTAGACAGTATAAGAGCTAGTACCATTCTACCCAACCTGCTTCAGCTTTCTCCATGTTTCTACCACAAACCCTACTTGCCAACAGAGAGCACTCTTTCCAAAATGCACACTGTCATTTCACACTTCCCTGTTCACTTCTGAATGCACTTCTTCCCTTTTCTGTCAGATTGCTATTGAATATATCACCACTGCTCTGAAATTTTTCTCTGTGAAGAGTCCCTGATCTTTCCAAATACAGTTATTAATTGCTTTTCACAAGTTCCATACAATTCTGATCCAAATTGATGTCTTGGCATGGCACTGTTTACTATTTCTTTTGTTTCTTTTAAAGATGTGTATATGCGGGCCTGGCGTGGTGGCGCAAGGGCTTAAGGTCCTCGCCTTGCACGCCTGGGATCCCATATGGGCGCTGGTTCTATCCCGGCAGCCCCGCTTCCCTTCCAGCTCCCTGCCTGTGGCCTGGGAAAGCAGTCGAGGACGGCCCAAAGCTTTGGGACCCTGCACCCGCGTGGGAGACCCGGAGGAGGCTCCTGGCTTCGGATTGGCATAGCATTGACCGTTGTGCTCACTTGGGGAGTGAATCATCGGACGGAAGATCTTCCTCTCTGTCTCTCCTCTCTGTATATCTGCCTTTCCAATAAAAAAATAAATAAAAATAAATCTTTAAAAAAAAAGATGTGTATATGCATGTATATATTTGTTTATTTTTCTTGAAAAGGCAGATCTACAGAGGGAAGGATAGACAGAGAAAGATGTCCTGTCTGACATTTCACTGCCCAAGTGGCTGCAATGGCCGCATCTGAGCTGATCCAAAGCCAGGGACCAGGAGCCTCCTCTGGGTCCCTTATACAGGTTCAGGGAACCAAAGTCTTGGGCCATACTCTACTGCTTTCCAGGTCACAAGCAAGGAGCTGGACGGGAAGTGGAGCAGCTGGGACATCAACCAGCGACTATGTGGGATCTAGGCATACGTGATGCAAGGATTTAGCCACTAGGCTATTGTGCCAGCCCCAGTGTTTATTGTATCATGTTATAGTCTACTATGTTAGGACAAGATTTATTTGAGACAAATGATTTCTGTTTGAGATGCCTCACAATCGAGTTCATGTCTGACATGCTGCCTTTAAACATTTTGCAACTACTTCTAACTCTAGCCTTTCTTCTCCAATGTCATATTTAGGATGTTACATCAAAAATATATAATGAGCAATATAAATTCAGAACCTCAACAATATCTCTCTCAAAAAAAAAAAAAAAACAGAAAACCTTCTACTCAAACTGCTCCATATGTATACGTTCCTTGATACGTTGTTTGTAATGATTTACTTATTTTTATTGGAAGGCAAATTCACAGAGAATGGAGAGAGAGAGAAAGATCATCCAATGGTTCACTCCCAAAATGGCCACAATGGCCTAAACTGAGCTGTGCTGTGTTGAAGCCAGGAACAAGGAGCTTCTTCCTAGTCTCCTGCATGTGTGCAGAGGTCTGAGAACCCAAACCATATTCCACTGCCTTCCCAGGCCAAAAGCAGGGAGTTGGATAAGAAGTGGAATAGCCACCACCAGTACACGAACCAGCACCCGTAAGGAATGCTGGTGCCAACTCTGAAGGCTGAGCCCAGCACCCACAGTGCTGGCCTCCATATGATTCTTTCCATTCACATCCAACAGAACTACACCTGTAGCTTCTCTACTACTTTTCAAGATGAAAATTAGATCAATACATGAACAGTGCTTATTTTGTAATATAAGAAAGCTATTGAAGGGGCACCCATTTAGTGTAGTGATTATGACACCATTTCAGATAACCACATCTCACATCAGATTGTCTTCATTCAAGTCTTGGTTCTCCTAGTTTCAGCTTCCCACAAATGTGCCTGCTAGGGAGCAGCAGGTGATGGCTTGTATCCCATTCACATGCATTGGAGAAGTGAATAATACAGCTTCAAACTACTGGTTTGACCCAGCTACTATGCAGGCATTTCAGAAGTAAACTCATAAATCCAAGTTCCCTCTTTACCTTTCAAATAAGTAAACATCAATAAATGATTTTAAAAGCAAGTCAAGGGAGTTTAAACCTCTTTCTTTCACACTGTATTGCACATGTATCTTAACAGTGGCATCAAGTGATGTCATTTTTAGCAATGTCAAGCCATTTAGCTATTCTTGTGCATAAAAAAAGGCAATCATATGATGACATTTATAGGATGTGGATTAGGTATTTGGAATAAATAAGACTATCTATGTCTCAAAAAGAAGTAGGTAGGCTGTATTTGCTCTTTAAAGGTGGTAATTCCTGATTTTGAAAAATCTTACTATTTGGAAAAACATGAGGTCAAACAAAGGGAAAAAAAGTACTTTCCATTAGGAGTCAAAAGGATAAAATGAGCATAATTAACATCTTAAAAAACAACCAGTTCACTGATTTCCAGTAAAACTAGAAAGTAAGAATTAACTGAAATTAACTATATATATTTTTATATTTTAAATCTTATATAAAATACATAAAGCATTGTAGCATATATATGATATATAAATGTAATTATAAATATATCATTATAAATATACTATATATCAATATACAATATATTGTAATGTATATAAACTATAAAATATATACAACATATTTTATATATTTCATATTTCCACATATTTGTTATATTTTGATATATTTACATTTTTATACGATTACGTATTTTTATATCTTATGTGTTTTATATATAGTGAAACCACTTTACAGTTTTGCTCTAAATTTAAAGTTTCCAGAAAAATTGGAATCAGCATTGTGGTGCAACCAACTGGTCTACCACCTGCAATGCCAGCATCCTATCTGAGCATTGCTCTGAGTACTGACGCTCCACTTCTGATCTAGCTTCCCACTTATGTGCCTAAGGAAGCAGTGGAAGATTGTCCAGGTGCTTGTGACCCTGAATGAAGCTCCGGTTCCTTACTTCAGTCTGACCTAGCCCTGGCACTGAATGGCCATTAAGGAATGAACTAGCAGATGGAAGACCTCTCTCTGCCTCTCTGTTTCCCCTCTCTTCCTGTAGTTCTGCCTTTCAAAAATTGGGAGCAGATGACCCTGAAAGCAACAGTAGGAGTTACAGATCAAATTTTTCAAAACAAATATGATGTGGCTGATATCTCCTGTGTTCAGAGATTCAGGAGTACTTGACCATCTCAAATAATAGCATAGCTTCACATTGCTGGCTGGGATGTCCTGTTCTTCCTAGCTCCTCTCTTCCGTCCCCAGTCATACGCTGTCTCATCTCAGCAGGACATGCGCTACTATTGCAGAGTTCCAATGAAACAAAGGAATGATTCATGTTCACAGTGAAATTAGACCTAAAAATAAAATCTTATTTAAACTCTCCTCCCCTTAAACTTGATGGAAATGTTAAAAGTCTAGGCTCTTGCTTAGTTAATGAGTTTTAATTTTCAGTTTAATCACCTTCTTGGCATTTTACTTACATCAGAACTTCACCTGATTACACATGATTCTTTCCACTGCTGCTTTAATGAATATATTGAGGATTTATTTCACCCACTGGCTGTTAACTTTTGGACTTTCAGGAGTCTATAAAGTGATATTAGGGAATTAGCTTAGGTGAGGAATCTGTTTCTATTACACTAGGTACAGAGTCAATCTTCTTTCAATGTTAATTTCAAGCCACTTTCACTATCCCCTTCCTCTTTACCTTATCCAAATCTCTGTGAGAAGTTATTCTTCACACATTAATAAAGAATATTCTACCATTCTGAGTATTGCTAAGTAGATTCTGAAAAATAATCCATCTGGGAGAACTTCCATTTTTAAGATGGTATTAGTAATAGTGAAAGTAATTACCAAAATGTAAACACTTTATACAAAAAAGTACTATTTTATAGAGGATAATGGTGAACTGAACTTGCAATCACATTTATTGGTTGTGAAAATATGTAGTTTTATTGTTTATGGAAATCTCAAGATTAACTTTAAACAGTCTCTGTTTAGCAAAATTAACACAATTGCTCAATTCTTTTCAGTGAACAATGCAAGATTAATTAAGTCAGTAACCTCTTCTTTTTTAAGACTTATTCATTACAGAGTCAGATATACAGAGAGGAGGAGAGATAGAGAGGAAGATCTTCCATCCGATGGTTCACTCCCCAAGCAGCCACAACGGTTGAAACTGAGCCAATCTGAAGCCAGGAGCCGGGAGCTCTTCCGAGTCTCCCACGCAGGTGCAGGGTCCCAAGGTGTTGGGCTGTCCTTGACTGCTTTCCCAGGCCACAAGCAGGGAGCTGGATGGGAAGCAGGGCCACCAGGATTAGAACCAGTGCCCATATGGGATCCTGGCACGTGCAAGGTGAGGATTTTAACCACTACGCTATAGCTAGTCCCCAGTAACCTCCTCTTAACAGCAGACAGCATGGGAGCTTCAGGGAAATAGTGGAAGTGGTATTATTTAGCACAATTTGAGTGAACAGAATCATTAAAGAAAAAAATGTTTTTGAAGTATGTTTATGTGGTAGGCAAAAAGAGAGAGGTGGTAGGGGGAGGGGCTGGAGGAAGTTATTCCCTCTACTTGCTCACCCTTCAAATGGCCACAAAAGCCAAGGCTGAGTAGCACCCAAACCAGGAGTTAGGAACTCAACTGCAATGGTTCAATGGGGCCCATGTGTTGAGCCATCTTCTGCTGTCTCCAGGGCATGTGTTAGCAGGAAGCCAGATTTGAAGTAGAGGCAGCACTTCAGTCTTAGGCACTCCAAGAGCAGATGCTGGTGTCCCATATATGGCCTAACCCATTGTACCACAATACCACACCCTGAAATTATTTGTATTTCCTATTATTTTATGTCATATCATGCTGGTGCTATGCTGTAGCAGGCCAAGCTTCCTACTGTGGTGCTGGCATCTCACATGTGTACTGACTTGGGTCTTGGCTCCTCTTTTTACAGTCTAGCTCCCTATTAATGGCCTGCAGAAGGGGCAGAGGATGGTCTAAGTCCTCCGCCCCTGCCCTCAAGTGGTAGACCCAGAAAATCTCCAGGCTCCTGGCTTGTGAACCATTGGATGAAAGAGCTATCTCTTCTTCTTTATGTAACTCTGCCTTTCAAATAAAAAAATGAATCTTAAAAAAGCACAAGATGGCATTTGAGTCTCATCAAAATATTAGTTTTGAGCTTCATTTTTCAAGATGCTGACATGAAAAATTTCAGAAATCTCTTCAATGTTTCAGCAAAAATATCTTTGAATATAATCTTTTCAGAAGGCAATTTATTTGGGTAGCCTGTGCTTTGGGAACTGTTAAAGTGTTAGACAAATAGAATACTTATTGCATTACCAAACACACTTTTTGGTAATTGCATTATTTCCATCTTTTGAGTACTTGTTCCCACTAACATCAGAGATTTATTATCTTCCTCTCATATGATAAATTAAAGGGTTCACCCTTTATACTTCTACTGCCTGTGGTGCTATCAACCCCTCTAAGCACTCAGAGCATATCTGATGTTAGTATAAGCTTCCAGTTACCTTTTTTACTCTTAAGCAGCACAGTTTTGAATGTTTTCTTTATGTAGAAGTTGATTACCAAATAATAAGATAAATAAATATGAAACCACCTGCATCTCATTTTAAATTACTGTGCTTACTGAAAAAAGAAAGTTAATCGAAATTGTGAGAGTCAAACAAAATGAGTTTATTTCACATTCATGCTAGGGTTCAAAGCAGGGATGGGGAACAACCAGGCTGTGTGCTGTAGCATGCTTGCTAAATCCTTTGGCCTGCTCTGCAAAGGTTATCACAAGCAGGATTAGAAATCCACTGGATCTATAGCAGGTCACTCTGTAAGCTGATAATCCTGTATTATCCTGAATGATGTTTTATGAAGCTCTCTCTCTCGCTCGCTCTATCTATATATGTGTGTAGATATGGGTATGTAATTATATATATATGATTACCTAGTCATGCTAGGCAACTAATAAATATCTATAAAAAATTAAATACAAAAAAACATATAAATCTTTACACCACATTTTCCAAAGTATGGGTGTGTGGTGAGCTGGACAGAGGTTGAGTTTACTTAGCAAAATGAACTTGGTATTTATCCAATCTGCTATTTGTATCCATGATTATTTCTTTTAACTGTTAAAATATTCTGCTATACAGATGTACATGCCTTATTTTTCACTTAAATATTGAAGGGAACTAGGGCTATTTTAAGTTCTTGACCATTATGAATAAAGCCTGTACCAACATCTACGTAACAATGTTTCTATACGGGTAAGCTTTCATTTCTCTCTGGAGAACACTGAGGAACTTGCTGTTTACAATAGATTTTCAGTTTCCTAGTACCAAAGAACTTACATGCCTGCTTTATTTAGAAATTATTTTGTCTCGGAGTATCCTTCAGTTAACAAACTTACTTTCTTCTATCAGATCTTATTTAACTCATCACCCTGTCTTTAATTTTTCACCTTTTTAAAAAAGATTTATTTATTTTATTGGATAGCCAGATCTGCAGAGAGGGAGAGACAGAGAGAAACATCTTCCAACTGCTGTTTCATTTCCCAAGTGGCTGCTGGAGCCAGGAGCCTCTTCCTGGGTTTCTAACATGGGCGCAGGGTTCCAAGGCTTTGGGCTGCCCTTGACTGCTTTCCCAGGCTACAAGCAAGGAGCTGGATGGGAAGCAGAGCAGCCAGGGCACCAACAGGAGTTCACATGGGATCCAGGCAAGGATTTAGCCACTAGGCTACAGCACTGGAGCTTAATTTTTCATCCCTTAAAAAATCTGATCGGGCCCGGCGCGGTGGTGCAGTAGTTAAGGTCCTCGCCTTGCACGCCTGGGATCCCATATGGGTGCCGGTTCTATCCCGGCAGCCCCACTTCCCTTCCAGCTCCCTGCCTGTGGCCCGGGAAAGCAGTCGAGGACGGCCCAAAGCTTTGGGACCCTGCACCCGCGTGGGAGACCTGGAGGAGGCTCCTGGCTTCGGATCGGCATAGTATCGGCCGTTGCACTCACTTGGGGAGTGAATCATCGGACGGAAGATCTTCCTCTCTGTCTCTCCTCTCTGTATATCCGCCTTTCCAATAATAAAAATAAATCTTTTAAAAAATATATCTGATCAAACTACTTATGAAAGAATTGAAATTCATCAAAAGTCACTCCAAAAAAATTGAAGACAGACAACTGATATTAAGCTAATCTAGCTCCAGTTTATACACTGACAGTTACCAAGCTTATGGGATATTGACTTGCTATAAAAGTGACGATTAATACTGTTAAGCAGACGAACTCAGGGTGTTTTTATATTTCAGCAGTCTGTATTTACACAGAAGTCGGTAGAGTATAAAAAAATATCACTGAGATCTGTAGTTGATGTGTACATTGGTTAGCAGGCTAGAAAATGTGTTGTATCTCAATTCCGCGTCTTAAAAGGAGCAATTACTGTTACTCAAAGTATGTCAGTAATACCATGACAGCCCCAAAATAAAAATTTAGATGTTCCTAACACAAAAAGAGCATTATCATAGCTCCAATGCACAAAAATCACTGCTTATCATTAAAAACATCGAAATCATAGATAAGCAACCATTAATATTGACACCTTCAGTCCAGGAAGCAGTTCCTGCAAGCACTACTAATCTCTGTTTTTATTTGATTTCACAATAGCAAAGCACTTCCCCAAATTAGGATCATTCTTGAATCCTTGCAGTACTTTTTTTTTCAGAAAGTTTTAATAGTGATATAAATGGAAAAGTAAGTATGTACTCTGTACCGACACGTACATATCAAGGATATTGTACTATTACTGTCTTCCAGAAAATTATTTCAGCCATCCTCTTTTCTAAAAAGCCAATTTACAAAAAGTGGGAATTAGTTCTACAAAAACTTGATACTACGGCCTCTCTACAAGCAGAGCTTCCCTAGTGCAGTCAAAATAAAGTTTGACTTCCACTTGACTTTTCAGATAAAGGATTTGTAGTGGGGTAAATCTCCAGGTAACACAATTTCCATCATTTGCTTCGGAAGGAATTCTTATTGTAAAATACACTCAAGGTGAAGCTTCTTACTTGAAGAGCAAATAGATCTTGGCAGGGCTATCACAGGATTGCATCAGTGTACTGCCAGGCTCATTATTCAAAAAATACAAGGTGTAATGATGGGAAGTAAAATATGGCCTAATCTTCAAAGCCTTAAACCGGAGGAGAGGACCATGGCTCAAGGAAGACTGCCCCTCTTCCCTTTCAGCTGGCCACATCTGTGCAAGCCCTGATAAGGAGGCTCCCTGATGGGTCAGCGGTAAGGCTTCAGAACCATGCAGAAAAGAAATTTTGAAAAAAAGATTCACATCGCTTTAATTTGTGTAGAAGACTAGGGTTACACTGAAAGCAAAATTCACTGATCTCATAAATAGAAACTGATAAGTTCAAAAGGACTTCACTAGCCTCAAATTAGAAGCAGGGGAGAATAGCTCACTTTAATGTCAGTAATTTTCAACCTCTCGCCTATTAGCTTGTGAGATAGGCTTGCTCCTGGATTCTAGATAATCCTGTTCCTTAAAACGCCCTTGGAAAGGAATGTGGACTGATTTCTGAATTACATCTGAGGTCAAAGTGGGCAAGGCAAACTTTGAAAATTACTTCACTGCAATCACCTTCCTGGACAGAATGACTCTAGAGGTTTTACATTCACAGTGGTGAATTTAGGATTAACCATAATATACTTGAATATTTATGGCTGAGCTGTGTTTTTCTCTTTTTCTAATTTTGAGCATAACTGTAGATATAAGATATTTAATTTGCCCTAGAGAATACCACTGGATTATCATTTAAATTACCTACTGAACAACATAAAAGAAAGCAATGACTAATGTTGTTTTTAACTATTTAACATAACGCATTTTATCATTTTAAACTCACATGAATGAGGGAGCATTAAAAGTACAGTAAAATTGCATTAGATAGAAGCAATTTATGTTTTTAAAAAGTTGTGTAAGAAAAACATCTGACCTTTACTTGCCCTTAATATATTACATATTTGCAATTAAAAAAAAAAAACTATTTCCGGGAGCAGGCATTTAACCTAATGGGTCATATGTCTAAATCCTACATTGGAGTACCTGGTTTTGATTTCCAGTTCTGCCTCCTGCCTCCAACGTGTTGTCAATACAGGTCCTAGAAGTCGGCAGGAACACCTTAGTAGAGTGGTTCACACATAGCGCCAACCAGCCTTTTATGCCCAGCTCAGCTTTGTCCCCAGCTCAGCCCCTGCTTTTCTGGGAACTTGGGGGAGTGAAGCAGGAGACAGAAGCACTCTCATAGATAAATAAATACTTTCCCAACTTGTAGGATTCAATGGCTGCCACCTATCATGTCTCATGTTCCATGAGAGCTACCCAGTACCATAGGTTGCAGAAGTTTGTAATGTAGCTGGTGTCAGGAAATAGACAAGTAGTCATCCAAGCCAAATCTGTGCCACACTATACATTTAATAATTTTCAGATATACATCAAGTCACCACTCCCCTTAGATATGCTATAATTAGGGAAGACATCTGAGAATTAACAAGATTGTTCTTGACCATTACATATTAGATATTACATAAGCATGAATATGTAACAGTATCCTTCAGTTGATAATATAGCTTGACAATTAATATTTTTATAGTGAGCATAGTAGAGGATGCAGAATGGCATGTCGCATTCCAATTTTAGCTTCTAGCTAATGTGCAGTGATGGCCCAAACAAAAGGGTTCAGAGCATGAATGGTAAAGAGACAACAAAGAGATCCTTCTGGTCCTGTGGAACATTTTCTTAATCTAGTTGAGAAACTGACCTTAACTAGAAAGTGTGATAATGACAAAGAATTTCACTGGGTAGTATGGAGAGAAGCAGCGTCTGGCACCAAGGCCATGTGGAAGACCAGGAGGCTGGATGCAATCTCTCACGAGTCTGGTGTAGACACAGAATACCTCTGAGAGGTCCCTAGATAGAGCTTTTTCTCTGCTCTGGAAAAGCACTACAAAGGAATGAGAGGAACAGAAGATAAGAAGACAGGATGAGCTCACCGCAAAAGAAACCCACCCTTTCAAGATTTACCTGTCTACCAACTGGGAAATCAGAGTCACAGAGCACAAGGGAGAAAAAGAGTTCTGTCATCCACTGGTTCACTGCTGGGATGACACCATGTGCTGGGACTGAAACCATGCTGAAGCCGGGAGCTTCCTATGGCACTCCAGCTTGGTGACAGGTATACAAGAACTTAGGTCATAACTTTCGAAACGGTGTAATACCCAATCACTTCTTTTAGATGGTCTTTTCATACTGAAAAATCCTCTCCCAATGTTTTCCAAAGGAGCCCTCCCTCTCTTCTTTCAATAAAACTTTGCTAAAAAATAAATAAATAAATAAATAAATAAAAAGTCTCCTCTGGCCCAGCACAATACACTAGTGGCTAAATCCTTGCCTTGCATGCACCGGGATCACATCTAGGCACCAGTTGGATCCCGAAGTGGACTCTGGTTTGTGTCCCAGCTGCACTGCCTTCCATCCAGCTCCTTGCTTGTGGCCTGGGAAAGCAGTCAAGGACAGCACAAAGCCTTGGAACATTACATCTGCATGAGACACCTGGAAAAAGCTCCTGCCTTGGAATCAGCTCAGTTCTAGCCAAGTGAACCAGCAGATGGAAGATCTTTCTCTCTCCTCTCTTTTCATCTGCCTTTCCAACAAAAATACATCTTTAAAAAAAATTGCCTTTCCATCTTGCTCCTCAGTCTCATACTCAGTCATTGATAAGACAAGTCCCCAGGGTTCATATCAGCTGTAACTCAGCTTCTTGGGCCTCTGCCACTTGCATAAGAGACTGCAACTGAATTCTAGGATCTTGGCTTTGGCATAGCCCACTCTGAGCTGTTATGGCAATTTTCAGAGTTAAACAGCAAATTGAAAATATTTTTCTGTCTCTCCACTCTTCAAATGAAAGTAAATGATTACTAGAGGCTGGGTGGGCTGGGAGAATAATATGCTTTTTGATTAAAAAAAATAGGAGAAGCTCAGTGTGGTTCATTAATTATGACAAAAATACTGACACAGGATGTTAATAGGGGAAATGAATTGAGGTATTTATATTACAAATCTTCCAAATGAAAAACTTGTAAAATAAGGTTTTTTTTTTTTTTAATGAAAAACTTTTTCAAGAATCTGCTTCGGTAGATTAAATGGAAGAAAAATTGTTCATCAAATTGTTCACATGCAGAAAAAAAAAATGTACATGAGCATTCCAGCACTGCCAAGTAAACACCCAGCCTTCAATTACTGCGGAGGGGGCGACAAAACTCTCACCAAGGGAAGGCACCTGGGGCTCACCAAAGAATGCCCATTTTGCAGTTTAACTTGTAGTTGAAGTATTCTAATGAGAGTTTAGCCAACCTAGAAAATTCTCGTTTCTAGTTACATTCCCTGAGAGCCCAAAGGCAAGCAGCTCCCGGCTGTCTGTCACAAATGTCTATCACCAGCATCAAAGCTGCACTGCTTGTCAATATTCCTCATACTTCAGGGTTAAACACCCCACCAGGAATGAAGGTCACCACATGCTCTCTCAACTGGCCAGTTCCTCCCTTGGAACAAATTTCAACCAGCATTTCCTTTCCTATTTCTACTTTCTCTCTCTGAATTTTAATTCATTAACACGTCCGTGAAAAGGAACAGAGGCAAGCTGATTGCTAACATGACGAGCTGCCATGAACTGGTTGGTTGTCCTGCTTTTGCTTGTTTTTTGAGTAGTAAAAGTGACACAGAATGTAAAAAAGAAAAAGGTGGGACTGTAAGTATATAATTTGTTTGCATGTTATATTCTAGACTGAATGGTGAAAAGTCTACCTGGTGTTGATAGCATACTCTCTTGTCCTGTTTTCTATGAGGCTTTACTAATGGCAGTGGGGATGGAATGGCTACTGCCAACACCAAACCACCAACTTCCGGGAGGCGGGGATAGAGGGAAGGTACAGTATCTGCAAAGTGAGTGTTAGTAAGTAGATAATCGTAGTTAAAAGCTCATCTTAACTGCCAAGTCTGCCTTAAGAATAGTAGAGCTTGGCATTTCCAGCAAGGGCAAGAGTCAGTAATAGAAGGAACTTGTTACAAGAGAAGGAAAACACCCAGAGCTCTGCAATTGGTTTTGTGATAAATTCTGCTTCAGTTACGTAGTCAAGTTTGTTTAGTGTCTGGTGTAAGCCCATATTTTTATGTTGTCCTAGGAGGGGTTCATGAATATGTGATCAATATTTTATGTCAAAGATGCTGTGAGTACCGGTTAAATCAAATGCTTTAGTTTCTTTTTTTTCCAAATGGCACCAGCTTTATCAGTTCTGTAAAGTTACAGGTATTCTGAAAATAGACTAGGGAGTTTTATATTGAGCATACTCTCTTAAGATGTTTGGTTCCTAGTAGACAACCCCATACTTTCAAGAACACAAACTCCCAGGTCCCTGTTGTAAGACTAAAGGAAGTTAGCAGCTATCACATTAAAACAGGTGGAGATTTTCCACTCTGAGCAGAAAAGAAGATGAGGGTATTGTGACAAGTCATAAACCACACATCTAGATTCAATGATTCTGGCCCTTCTCTATGCAGAACAAGTATCTTGTGAGCAGCCAGCATGAGAATGCTTGGGGAGTGGTCAGGTTCATCCCCCAAGTTACTCTGGATATTATGCTCTTTCAACTTGTTTGTTGAGAAGCAGGCATCTTTTCCAACAATAGCACATACTTGTTCACATCGACCAAAATTCAGACCTGTTCATGACAGCCATATAAAAAGACTATTTGCCGCGAATAAACTGAGCAAGAGATTTTTTGTTATTTTGTGTGTTTTGTTTTTTTTTTTTTCTATCAACACACATTGGGCAGAAGAGGATTGTGTGTTAGCTTGAAATGAGATGGTCTCACTTCTGTACCACAGATAATTACAAAGTGAAAATTTCTTCATTTAGAACTTCAGAATTCTTGCTTCAGGAACACGTTTTAAAAAGACCAAGAAATTCCTGATTAAACTGGCTACTATGGAGTGCTTTGTAAACAGCAGCTGCATATGTTAGCTGTCTTTTCTTTCTGCTTCATCAATGAACATCTCAGGGCTGAAACTTTTCATATTCCCCAAACAGTGAGGGGGCCAATTCAAGTTTAGAATTCTGCTTCTAGGTTATTGGAGTCCTCCGCCTTTTGCTTCTATTTATTAAGCACCACACTACAGGGAGATACACTAGCAAAGCCTGCAAGTGAATAAGACACAAGCTTCTCTTTGCTTGTGGCTGTGCTCTATGTCATGGTATCAATTTTTTTTTTTTTAACATTTTAGTCAAATAGTTTTTAATATACGCTCCCTTCCACTCCCAGACAACAGAATCTTAGAACTGTCAGGTAAACAAGAGGGTAAAACTAAATGCCTTTTTCTTGCCTATCCCAGGAACACACCCTCTGAATCAGTTTCTACAATACCCCAAAGTGATATCAGCCCACCCGAAATCTCAACACTAAACACAAAATAAAAACAAGATAAACCACCCCCTTTTTGATTCAAGTTTGCCAATGATTGGTATACCATATCTAGGAAAAGAGATAACAATTAGACATAGCCTAAAACATCTTGCCTGGTCTGGCTCTTGTCCACTTCACCATTGTGACCTTGTTATTTTCCTCCATAATTGTTTTCTGATTTTGGTTCTTAGAATTCTTGTGACATTTGTTCTTTAAAGCTTAAGATGTTAAGGTCACTGACACAATCTGAGTGGTTGGCTGGTTTTTAACAAATTAAATAGCTTTTAGGGATGTGTTAGGTTCTTTTTAAGGTACCTCCATGCTCATTAATTTATTAATTTTAAGTGCTTGATTTGTTTTATTAGCCTCATACACAAATTTGTTTTTGAGAACAATTCTTATTTTTGTATCATCTACATTACTACTAAATCACATTATAGATTAAGTATTGAGTAAAAGTCTAATAAATTTTATTTAATGATATCAAGAATAATAACTGTTCACAAATAGAAAGTTTTTCCAGTAAAATTATTGGTGACCTCAGAAGTTGTTATAAAATTCTCAAGCACTTTTTCCTAGTGCAATCTCATCACAGAAATGGAATTCTGGTCATGTTTATATGAGGTTCTGGTTTCTGCATATAATTGGCTTTCTGTGGCATATCAGTTAAATCCTGGTTTAATCCAAGTGGAAGAAATAAATGAAATGGCAGATTATTGTTGATGTTATTATTTATAACGGTGCTGAAAAAGAGTCATGAGCCAGTCTGCACTGAAGACCTCTAGTTTCCTTGGAGTGACAGGGGGGAAATAAGCAGGAAGATGAAGTAGAAACAAAGGAATTGAAGATTTTCTTAAAATTTCTGCACAGAGCTGCATTGTAGCTCTACCCTTTACAAGTCAATGAAGTGCACATTAGAGGCCCCTAAATACATTGTTATTACCCATTTCTATGTGATACAAGTCAACATGGAAATGACACCAACTACACTAAGCTGACATGAAATTTTGAAATAGGTAAAACAATGAGAACACTGAAAGGATTAGTGATGGTCAGAAGTTATGGGAGGGAGGAGGGGGCTAAAAGCAAGTTTAACAGCAATGCAACTATTCTGTATAACACTATAATGTGATACCTTATATGTATCCTTACACTAAGCACAACACAGTTTTAAAAAGATAGACTGTAGAATATGGACTGATGTATTCATCTTGACTCATCAACCAAACAAATATATCATATTAGCAGGAGATTTAAGTAGAGGAGACAATAGGGGAGCAGTATACACTTTGTCTTCAACCCTTTTCATCTGTAGCTTCTCTATTGCATGCAATCCATGAAAATCAATATGCCTTGAGTGAAACCACCAGGTACACCCACTAAGCATCCAATATTGCTATATTGTATTTGAAAGTCTCCTATTCAAAGCAGAAATCTTAAATAAAAATGTAAGAACAGGTTAGAAGTTTTGTTTGCAGGGAATTCTGCCATCAAGACGAGATACCGAGAACTGCATCAAGACATTTCTAAATGGCACAGTTTAAACAGAAAGGAAAGTCAGGCACAAAGATATACAACACTCCGAATTACTGGGCAGTGACCAGAGTAAGTCCTGTTTGTCTGACATAAAGTCATGTCAGAAAACGATTTTGTTCATTTCTGACTATTAGTCAATATCTTTATTGCTTCAATTTCTTCTCTGCATAAGATTTAGTAGTTAAAAAAAAAAACTAAGTTTATTGGTTTTAAATACTTAAGAGACTTTGATTTTCAGGTCCCCACCATGAATGTTTACTAAATGTTGTTATTGTGAATCAATTCACAGATACGTATCATGTCCAACAGAATTTGAAAGGAATTATTAAAATAATCATGAGACATTTGTATAAGCAATAATTACTTAGAAAAACTTACAAATGTCATTAGTGTTTGAAGATTGTACATTGCAATTGAATATATAACTTTCCATTGGCTTTTATGTCTAGACCTGGGCTCTAGACATCATGATTCATAAGCAAAATATGAAGCATTGTAAATACTACATGAATATCTTCTTAAGGAAATATTTGTCTGCACTGAAATATTAATTACACAGGTAGTCAGAGCATTTTGTCACAGTTCTCTAACCAATAGTTAAAATTCACTTTAGATTGTGTGTTGTTTCTGGACTCTCACAAAAAGCCAATGTTTTTGAGTGGATATAGTCTCTTTCAAATGCCCTTACCAGATATATAACACTTATTAACTTCACTGAGAAGTCAGGATGTTTGAAGGTTGATTAAATCCTCTGGAAGCTGGAATCATAGTGAAATCCACTTGAGATGTTATAATTAGAGTAATTTAAGTATTCCTATTTAAAGTTGTTCATACTGGTTTTCTCTGAGGTACAGTTTTCACAAAATGTCTATAAATTCTGTGCTTATTAGCATATATTTTCAACAAGGTAGACTCCACACGCTTCCTAATATTCAGTAAAATAAACATTAAAAGAAAATGCGCAGGTTGTCAAGTGCTCATATTTCCTTCATTATTGTTTCCACAATTTTTCATGATTCAGGATACTTAATTTAGCTCCTGTTTCATGTTACAATACTAAACGAACTGATGTGACTGTGAACACAATACTCTAAAAGCAACTCTTGGTGAGGGTTAACACGGCAATTTAAACAAGGTCTTCATTGAAACTTCCTCTTATTCTGACCTATATAAATCCTATAAAGAACAGGATGGCCTTAAACTAAATTAGTAACCTATTTCAGGGGCTAATTCCCTTGTGATCATAATACATCACTGAGGCATAGACATATCACCTCAATGGCAACAAAAATTACCGATTCCTAGAAAAAGCTTATCATGTGTAAGAATTTTTTAGCATTTCACCTCTAATCAATAATCAGATTACTATGACACTCTAGTAGGTATTATTTACCTCCATTTTATATGTTAAGACAATGAAGCACGGGTAGGGTGCTGTGCTGTTAAAGGTTTAACAAGCTGCCAAGGAGAGCTATGAGACTTAAACTCTAGAATTTTCCAATTCCCACGTTGTCAACAATAAAATCATGATCACCACAGATTTCAACTACGCAGTGACATCAAGCACAGAAAACTTGGGAAGACAAGTACAGTAGCTCACGACTATATAGTCTTTGTAGCAGTTATATTAATAAATATTGACCTGAACAGATGACAGTGAACTGGTCAGTTTTGACTTTATCTAAATCTATGCCTATCTATACATATATAGTACAAATATACATACTTACAAAATTTAAGATTTAAATAATGACTCTTCTAGTCCATTGGCTACAAGATGCCTGAGAATATAACAAGTCACGTTAAACTGGCTTATAAAGCCAGAATCTCTGGTTCTGACCTACGCAAAGACAACAAACATATTCAAAGGGAAGAAAACCACATCATGACACATGTATCTGAACCATGCTCACAGCCAAATATGACAGATTGTAACACCCACCTATGAGAATAAAGAAATGTGTTATAAAAAGGTCAAGAAATGTGCCTTTGCTTACGTTCCTTGATAAAATATTTATCAACATGTCCTAAATCATCAAAATGTGAACATTGTGAGGGCAAAAATCTTCCCTACTCACATCTATACCATAACAGCATGAAGTGTCTACCATCCTCATAAAACAAAAAAGGATCTAATGTCTATGTTTACTTGCATGTAAATCTGCAGATAACTCAATCTTAAAAATATAGTAATATAACTCAATTTCATAAGTGATGAAACTGAATACTAGATAATACCTGGTTTCCATCCAGGTTGCAGCTGGAGATGGTGATGCCAAGATCTAGCTCAAGATTATTTAATAAGCAGCGACTCCATAGGAAAACCATCCAGTTCTACAATCCCACATGTCTAAGGACTAAGTAAATAGTATAGCAACAGTACAAAAATCTGGATAATTACTATATATTTTAAACTCAAGACAAGAAAATCCTGTAATTAAAGATGAAACAAGACCAAGAAGGAGTCCAACAGCTGCAACCACCTAAATCCTCCTTGAGTCTACTACCCCACCCACACAATCATGTTCTGACCCTATTTCCAGTGCAATGCACCATCAGTGCCTTTACTTACCTGTATATACATACCTTCAACATGATACCCAGAACAATATGTGAATTTTTAATGGGATAAAATTTATTATTCTGATTTATAGTTTAAAACTCAGTGTTAACATGATCCATAAACCAAAGTACATTTTAATTATAAAAAAAAAACCTAACACTTCTATATCTAGGAAGTCTGAACTTGAGACACGTAATAATTTACAAGTAACACAAAATCCAATGGAAATATCAATAGCATCCTTTTTTTTTCCTAAGAAATGTAGAGTATGGCAACATGTTAACTACTATGAATGTCAACTGATAGAAAACCAGCCTAAGTCCTCTTTAAGCTCTCTACAGGGAAGGGATTTTTGTTTAGCTCAGTAGGCTGCTTATGTCTGGCACATGTAATAAGTAACTACTCATCATAACAGGCAAGAGAAGTGCTGTGGCTTAGTATGTTAAACTGCCACTTAAGACACCTAAAGTCTTGTTTCAAGTTCTGGCTACTCAGGTTCCTAACCAGTTTGCTACTGTGTGTCATGGGAACTATAGATGGTGACTAATGACCATGGGTCCCTATCACCCAGGTGGAAAACTCAGAATTCTGTGCTCCTAGTTGGTTTCAAAACAAGACACATAGCCTTTTAAATTACTGGATTTTAAGTGATAATTTTATTGCCCTACAACTAATACCTTGATTTTAGTCCAGTGAGACTCACTTAAAATTTCTAAGCTTCAGAAACATAGTTAGTCTTTGTTGTTTTAAACACCAGAAAGCTTGTGGTGATTTACTTCTGGACCAACAAAAAAATCAATAGAGTCAGCATTGACAGGAGAAACTGAAGAATATCCATATATTCTAGAAACAAAATTAAAGAATGCATTAATTCTGCTCTAGAAAACATCATCACTATTTGTGCCTAATTGAGATCAGCTGAAGGATTAATGACATTAATAATTGTTTGGATTTTTTTTTAAACAAAGACCCTCTCCAAACTTGTGTCTGGGATATAACTGACTACAGAATCTAGTGGCCTGGCTCTTGATTCACTTTTGAGAGTGAAAAGGGAATACAACAGGCCAACAACCTCTCAACCTCATCAATTCTGCAATTTAATCTGTAATTTTGAGTGCATCTCTAGTCCTCTAAATTTGGCAAGAGTTCAAAAATAATTGGAAGCACTTTATAAATTTTTCTTTTGAAGCCATGGATTGGTCTATAGTCAGCCTCTTCAAACATCCCAAGATATTTTATTAGCAACTATTTTTAAAAGATTTCATTTTTGTACCTAGGTTTCCAGAGATATAAGGAGTTAGAGCTTTTTTCATTAAATAAGAGACTCTACCCCTCAAGTATAAGCAATCATTTGCTAGTAATTCAAATTATTTGGCTATTACCCATAATACTTTTGAAACTGGCAATAAGTCAAGAGGTCCCAGCAGAATTAAGTAATGCAATATCTGACAGAGACTAGTAAAGCCTTGGGCAGCTGGGAAGTTCATTTATCTTTCCCTTTCATTTTTCTTTAAATTGAGTTCATAATTCCTGCCAGGAATATGAGAGTTAATTGAGTGTTAAAATTAAGAACTACCCAGATAACCCTTGAAGCAGCGTAGCATAGCATGTATACGTCCTACTAAATGTTTCATTTTTTAACCATCTTCCTTGAAGATGACACCTCCTATATCAAGCATCTATTTCTATGTCCATGCGTTTGTCCATATTTATGAATTAAATTGGTATTAGTGAAACATGGCCTGCATTCTCTGTCTCACCACATATGAGATACAGAAATTTGCAATTTGTATTTAATTTCTAATATCTAACTTTTTTAAAGATTTATTTATTTTGATTGGAAAGGTATATCAGACTTACAAAGAGGAGACAAGAGAAAAAGACCTTCTATCCACTGATTCTCTCCCCATATGGCTGCAATGGCCAGGGCTAAGCCAATTCAAAGCTAGGATCCAGGAGCTTCTTCCAAGTCTCCCAGCTGGATTCAGGGTCCCAATGTTTTGGGCCATCCTTCATGGCTTTCCCAGGTTTCAAGCAGGGAACTGGATGGGAAATGGAGCATCTGGGACACAAACCAGCACTCATATGGGATCCCAGTGCTTGCAATGGGAAGACTTAGCCATTGAGCCACTGTGCCATATCCACAATCTAATTTGTTAACTTAAAAAATATAATGACTAAAATCATTGTATAGAACTATAGTGAGAAGTAAAATGTAAGTATTATAACAGCCCAAATATAATAGGCAACTCTAATGGTTTAGTGTTTGCATTGTGCTAGCTGATTTAAATAGTCTTAATTCCTAGTTACTCAATTAGACATTCAGCAAAGGAAATAATTTTCTCAATGACCGATAAAATGTTCTATATGACCTTCATACAAAAAATTCTTCACTTAAATAGCAGAATGATGGACTTATACAGTATTATAATGATATAGGGGAAATGGGGGGGGCAGGAGGCATGGATTTGGGGAGATGGTAAGAGAAATCCAGGAGTCTATGGAACTATATCATGGAATAATCAAATCATTTTAAAAAAGAAAAAAAAATTGTCCAAGGCATTTTCTTTCAGGGAAAGTCCATTCTCATCTGTTTTTACTGGTCACTTTCCTTTCTGACTCTATTTTTTCTTCTCTCTTGCTAGTAGTATCACTTCTACTCATAAACCTCATCACCACTCTTAAACCCTAATATAAATTTGCTCATTACCCAAGTCTCCCCAGCAGAATCTGTATTAATGGCGCTGTCTAATACATAATTGCCCTTGTAGGTGAACATCCCAGGCAACTAGAGACATTGAAACAAAATGTCATAAATTGCCTGGTTTTAAACACAGAAGCTATTTCCTCACAATTCTGAAATCTAGAAGCCAATGAGCATTCCAGCCCTATTACCTTCTGGAACGAACTCTCTACCTTGCTTGTAGAAGGCACCCTTTTGTTTTGTTTTCATAAGATCATTTTTTTATTGTTAATAACATGTGATACAGTTTTATAGGTGCTTGGACTTCCCCCGCTCCTCCCACAACCCTCCCCCCATGGTGCATAACCACAGTTCAAATCCAGTTGAGATTCCTTCATTGCAAGCACATACCCAGCATTGAGTTTTTTAAGTGTATGCACAGGATGTTTTTTCTCTTCTCTGCCACTCATATCCCACCCCTACCACAAGCCCCAACCACACCATTTAAGGGACCCTATTGCATTACCTAATCTAACTCAAATCATTCCCCAAAAATTCTGTTTGCAAATATTACAATAGATGTAAGGGCTGCTATTTTTGAATTTAGATCATTATTATGGGGAGAAGAATGGAGTAAGATTCAAGGAGTGACAACCGGCTGTTCCTCTTCACTGTGGTCATGGCTTTTAGACCTCACATGGGCTGATTTCCAAGTGTGCTTGAACTCTGAACACTGGGGTTATTTAATGTGCTAAGATTCAGGTAAATGACATCTGCTTGTTCTCACTCCACTACTCTCTGAATAGAGCTCATTTAAAACTTCTCCGAGTGCCGACACCTTAGCATAGTGGATTAAGCCTCTACCTGTGGCGACAACATCCTATATGGACAACAGTTTGAGTCCTGGCTTCTCCACTTTCAGTCAAGCTCCCTGCTCATGGCCTAGGAAGGCAAAGAGAATGGCTAAAGTCCCTGGGCAACTATGTTGGGAGATTAGAGGAGACTTGTGGCTCCTGGCTTTCTATCAGCTCAGTTCTGGGCATTACCAACTGTCTGATGAGTGGACCAATGGATGGAAATCTCCCTCTCTTTTTTTCTGTCAATCCTTTTCTTTGTAACTCTGGATTAACAATTTTTTTTTTAAATAAAGCAAAATGAATCTTCAAACAAAACAAAACTTCTCTGAAGCAGATTTACTGACAACTGTGTTGCATGAACTGATTCACAGAGGAACTGACCAACATTCTTCTGATTAACCTTTTGTTTCCTTTTAAGTCATTATTTCCATCCATGATTCTTATATGGCTAGATTTCACTCAACACAAATGAAACTCCACTGCAGAGAACTTGGAACACCTATGAAGAAATCTGCCACATGAGAATTCTTAATAGTAAAATAGCAAAAAGAGTAAAACAAATTTGCATTCTCTGGTTTATGTATTAGGTGCCCCTATTTATTTTCTCTCCAAATATGACCAGCTCTAGACTTGACTTTTTAAAAAGACGATTTATTTATTTTTATTGAAAAGTCAGATACACACAGAGGCGAAGAGATAGAGAAGAAGATCTTTCAACCACTGATTCACTCCCCAAGTGACTGCAATGGCCAGAGCTGCACCGATTCGAAGCCAGCAGCATGGAGCCCTTCCAGGGCTCCCACACGGGCACAGGGCTCCAAAGCATTTTTCTAAGTATCAGTTGGCACATCAGTAATCTATTTCCTGAATTTTTGTATATATACACACATATAAGGTACAACCTTACCATGAAGTTCTATTTTACTGATTTTAGGAAGACCTAAATTACTTATTTTCACTATAGAACAACAGAAAACAATCAAGTACTGAATTCCCATTAGCCTTTGGAATATGTTTGCTTAGCTTTTCATGTCTCTAAATGCTTCATTTTCTACAAACAATTCTCTATTTCCAAAACACTCCATCAGATATGGAGTTTTTTAATCCACTCTAGTTACAAGACATATTTGAAGGAAAATTTCATAAAATTTATTCAGCACTCAATTTGTATTAATCTTGTGTCCATTTTGCACGTGAAATTAAAAAAAAAAGATAATGTTCAAAGCAAACTGTCTTAAAGACGCAAACCTACATTTTGACACATCCTAGCTGTTGACACATCATTAGCTGGAATTTGAGTGCTTGACTTTTTTTAGCAATAGTATAACTAGCACAATGCAGAGACCAGGCGAGTGATGAGGGATAGACATTTCTGCTAATAAGAGAAAAAAGTATGGATATTCCAGATAATTAGTAGCACTTGCCATATTTATTAAAATGTCAAAATATGTGTTTCCAATCCTTAGATATGATATGCTCCCACATCACAGCCCTCCCCCCCAGCATACTGTAAATTTCTCAAAACCTATTGTAAATTTCCATTGGAGACTTTTGCAAGCATATGGGATGAAAGTGAAATCTATTATCAAATAGCTCGACCTAATCACTTCAAGTGAAACACCATATTGTTCAGATATTTTCAAACTCATGCTGGTAGTCCTGGATATGACTATGGCTTGATCATTCATTTTCATGTCTTGTGCAATCCATCTGATGCTAAAAAATTTCAGGATAAAAAGAGCCAAATCAGAGCCATTGAGAGAATTCAAGATGGCTAGTGTGAAATACCTGGTAAAAAAATCTATCATTACCAATGTATATTAACTCCTTTTATTATCAGAAACATTCAAGCATAACATCCAGAACTGATTTATATAGGAATTAGATATTAATTATGGAACATCTTTTTTGTTTGTTTTTAGCAATCATTAGAAAACATTCATTATTAACCATAGTGTAGGTTGATGAAGGAAGTTAGAAGACAGGGTGGTGTAAGGTGGGAGTTCAGGAATAGCAAGCAATGCTTGTTATAGGTGGTGACTCAACAGAGGTGCAAGTTTTACTATGCAAGAAAAAAAAATGCTGCCTATTAGTACTTGTGTCCCTTTTATATCTGTAAAGAACTAGTGTAAAGAATTTGGATTTATGATCCCAACTTTTCTGCATACAGACAAGGCATATTTCTTGTTTAGTGTCTCACAAGGCTACAATGAAATGATGGCTTATAAAACTAATTCATCTCACTTCAGAATATGTACCCAAGCTTCTCTGTTATTGGCAAAATTAGTTTCTTTGAAACCCAGGTTATTTTCTTGGAAAGTGTTGGTTGGGAACCTATCTCAGTTACCAAACCCAATCTTACCAGCCCTACCAGCTGAGCTCACCCTTAAGCCCAGGACAATATGTTTATGACCTCTGCTGGGCCAACAACAGATCAATTCTCAGATACTATTCTCTATTTTTCAGCTCTTGGAACTACCTGATTGGATAAATCACAACCAGAAAACTCCCTTTTGATGACACAAATAATTAGTAAGCTAATAACAGGAATGAGATTCAGTCCTAGACTCTCCCTATACCAAAGAAGAGGGGATCAGAAAGCTATGGTGTCAGACAGCAGGAATCTTGAAAACCATCTTGGAATTATGACTGCATCACCACTCTGTATTTTTCCTGATTGAAACTTCCTTTTCAATTTTTTAATTGGAAAGGCAGATCAGATTTAAAGAGAGAATAAACAGAGAGCAAGATCATCCACCAGCTGGTTCAATGCCCATAGCTGAGCTGATCCTAAGCCAGGAGCCTCCTTTAAGTCCCAAATAGGTGTGGGGTCCCAAAGCTTTGGACCATCCTCTGCTACTTTTCTAGACCACAAGCAGGGAACTGAATGGGAAATGGAACACCCAGGACACGAATAGGTGGGTCATTTGTACCCAACAGCCAGAAACTCTCTCCAGCACCTCTTAGAGACACCTTCAGGAAGTGCTAGCACTTAAACATAGTACTCCCTCAACTTGATAATGGCTTGGGATTTGGAATAGTTCTATGAATTAAATTTCCCAAAATTCCACATGGCAAATTTCTAGTAAGTTGTGCCAGCTAAGCAGTCTAAAAACTCCCCCACCATCAAGGGAATCACTGTCATACTCTGGGCTACCATGTCTAGGGCTCAACCCCAGGAGAGGCAGTCATTCATTGAGTTCTTTATTTCATCCATGAGTTTAAGAGCCAATATGGTGTTTAGAGTGAAACCGTTAGCATATATATTTTCATGAATTATGAGTCTAAAATTTCTTTTTAGGAAAACAAACAAAATAGTTTCTATAAGTAAACATCGAAAACACATAGATTTTATTCTAACACATGCTCCAGTTTCCAATAAATGACAATTCTCTGAAACTTTCACTCTCATGGTGTTATTTATTAGCCAATACCAGGAAAATACTTGCTATATTTTACTTGGACAAAAGGAAAATATAATCTTACTTAAAAAATACAAACTTAGGAATTTATCGGCTCCTTGTTTACTATTAATATTACCATGCTGAAGATACACTCAACAATTTATGTTCTTGTAAATGTATTCTATATCACAGTACAAAAAAAAATGTATCTCACTTTACTTTGCGCTGGTAAATAAAATTTAATTTTCTATTTCCTTGTCAGGGTCCACACGTAGAAAAAAATGCCAACTCAATTTAATCCTTTCATTCCTTACCTCGACGGAAATCATACTTTATCCAAATTTTGTACAGTTAATATATCATTCTTTTACTCATACGAGCTCCAGATATCAAAACATGGAAGGAAAAAGCTATCCTCCAGTCCCGTTGTTCCTACGTTTTTCTATGAAACGATCGTTCCGCAAGACTGTTGAATAGTTAACGTGCCTCCTTCCCCAAGATGGCGGCCGCCAAGGACGGTTGTGGCATTGTAGTGGCCACAGACAAGGGGCAGCGGCTTCATCTGGGGATTCCTGAGGCGGAGTTTGTGGAAGATATCGACTCCTTCATGAGTCAGCCTGGAAATGAGACTGCAGAATCAGTACTAAAGAAGCTAGAGGAGCAGTACCAGAAGTATAGATTTATGGACCTCAACCTTGCCCTAAAGAAAAGAAGGCTAAAGAAACAGATTCCTGAAATTAAGCAGACTTTGGACATCTTGAAATACATGCAGAAGAAAAAAGAGTCCACCAGTTCACTGCAGACCAGATTCTTACTAGCAGACAATCTGTACTGCAAAGCTCTGATTCCTCCAACTGATAAAGTGTGCCTGTGGCTGGGGGCTAACGTAATGCTGGAATATGACACTGACGAAGCTGAGGCACTGTTGAGAAACAACTTAGCGACCGCTACAAAGAATCTTGATTGTCTTGAGGAAGACCTTGATTTTCTTCGAGATCAGTTTACTACCACAAAAGTCAACATGGCCAGGGTTTTTAACTGGGATATACAACGAAGAAATGAAGCTGACTCTACAAAAGACAAAGCCTAAAGCTGGCAATCAAAATTCTGACTTGGTTTTACAAACAAGCAATTGTGACTGTCCCAATATATACTCTTAAATACTAGCATGTCTTTGATTTTGAAAAGATAAACATCTCATTTACAAAATCAAAACTGGTTTCAAATATTTTATGAAATTAGCATTTTCATACTCCCTAGCAAAATTAATACTAATTTCTGTCACATGAAAATTCTTAGTTGAAATGGCTGCAAACCATGAGGTATGAACTTCCTCTTTGTTGGTTTATATTACTATCATTGTGGTTATACCATTTTCAGGATGGGAAAATGAAGTTCTGTTGCAGTTGTCTTCTTTAAATGGGATTTTATAAATTATCAACTACCATTGTATTCTGAAACTGTGAGGCAGTAGTCATTTGCATTGTAACACAGAGGGCTACTTACTCTGGAACACTTACTTTGGAACACTCAGATGCCCACATAAATCATGGTTAAAAACAATCAGGGTAAATCAACCCACACTTATTTCCCAAAACTCTATTTAGGTGTCCCACAGGGGTGGAGAAGCAGTGGCTGGAACATGGAACTAGAGAAACTGTGATAGGACCTGGCAGTGAACTGTGGTACCCAGACCTCCCAACTGGTGGCTTAATGGTACTGAGCCTCAACTCCTGACCTCTCCCCCACCTCCCCCATCAACTAACCACTCCGTCCCCTGGCAAAAATTTTAGCAACTTTAATGAGTCAAAGAACTTTTAGGAAATTTGGACAGAAGAAACAAAATACTGCAATTTCCAAACTTGTTTAACTAAGAAACTCAGCTTTAACAAAACATATGGTGAACACTGAAATCTCTGCCCAGTGTACATATAAGTAGTGTGAGTTGGGCAAAGGTAGCCTATTTGTTATCACATATGTATTTGTTGAAGAACCCATTAGTTACAGAACTAAACTTTACAGGTCCAGCAGAACAAATGCTTTCATATCCACAACTATTCTTTACACATTGACCTCCATTTTGAGAATATTTCCTAATTTCACATTTTAAATTTCTATCAAAATTATGATTTATAAAAGTAATTCTACAGCTTCACTCCGCCATTTTAACGACTTGGTAAGAACAAGAAAAAAAATGTGTATTTCTTTAATTGTGAGGCTATTTTGTCTTTGCTTCTTTTCCTGTATTTCCTGTATTTCTTTCTCCTCCTATTATACCCTATTCTGCCATGAAAGTATTTCTTGTGATATATATATTCTCCACATTATCCAGGATCCAACATATTAAACCTGACATAGTTTATGGCAAAAGTTCTGTCAATGCATTTAATAGATCAGCCTTGAATGCACCAGGATCCCATTTGGGCACTGGTTCTAATCCTGCCAGCCCTGCTTCCCATCCAGCTCCCTGCTTGTGGCCTGGGAAAGTAGTCAAGGATGGCCTAATGCTTTGGAAACCTGTACCTGCACGGAAGACACAGAAGAGGCTCCTGGCTCCTACCTTCGGATCGGCACAGCTCTGGCCCTTACAGTCACTTGGGAAGTGAATCATCGGATGGAAGATCCTTTCTGTCTCTCCTCCTCTCTGCATAGCTGACTTTCCAATAAAAATACATCTTTAAAAAATTACATCAGCTTGCTCAATACACTGGCATGCTCCAAAAATGCATGAAATTTTTTAAACAACATCTTTCTTAAATTCCCATAAGCACAAAAGCCTTATTAAATACACACAACCATAATCCATACAGCTGATATTATAGTTTACACCTCATAAATCAGGAAAATAGACTTAAAATGTCTAACCGACTTGTCCAAGGACACCCTACTAATTAGTTCCTGAGTTTAACTGTGGCACTAGAAATTCAGACCTACTACTTAACCAATGATAATGATATTCACTTAGTCCTCACATATTTCAGCATATAAATGTCAAGCTGTTGGTCAAACTGGGATGACATTTTTAAACAGTCACAAAGAAAATGAAATAATTTCCATATTGATGCTGCTTAACTTACCCTTTAATTCACATTCATTCTCTCCTATGCTGCCTTCTCTTAACATTTTGCTTTCTGCAAAGCATCATTATAATCTTGTCTCTCACAAATTCCAAATGATCGTATGTGATATTCCTTAACTTCCATGAATCATCAATATTCAACTATGTAATTGTTAAATAAGACAATTTTAATTTTACTTAACAGTCTAACATCACAAAGGAAAAACACACTTGAATAGCTCATTCACAAAAATAAGATCATTAACAAATTTTATTGACAGGATTTTAATGTCATAATTGGGCATTTAAGAAAAAATGATAATCTTATTTGTCAATTTATGGTGAGCCTTTGGATTTAGGAAGTGTTTATAACAGCTGTTCTCAGAATTTGGAAGGACCAATAGCAGATAAAAAAAGTAGTTGTTAGAGATTAAAAGTAGCTTAAAGTAGCTTTGAATTTTTAAAATTATGATATAAGCTGAAAATTAAATTATAAATCACTAAGAATTATCTTCATTCTATTGCTTCAAAGACATATCCTTTATTTGATATTTTTACTCAACTAAAAAAAATCCTGGTTTTAATTGCAAGAATACTTTTAATAAATTACAGAAGTGTACACACTTTAATATGCTAAAGTGAAGATATAAAATAAGTAATTCTAATGTAAATGCTTCATGGCAAAAGAGGAAAACAAAAGTATGAGAACTAAACAAAGAAAAATAATTAAGCATTTTTCCAATATCGCATTGAAGAGCTTTTTGTAAAACCAAACATAATTACTAGAAGATGATTTGGTTTTTGCTGCTAATTCAACTAAAGATAAAAATGTGAACAATAGAACATGTTTCTAAAGAAGCCTAAAACAAAGATAAAAAATGAACAAACATCCCTAATGTGTTTCAGAGTTTTGTTTTATTCTATTACAGTTAAAACATGAAACAAAAAAAATGTGTTAATATTTATAGGCAATGTGTTCAACTGATGAACAATTTAGATGTCAATGTTCCTCATATCAAATTTCAGAAACAAATAGGTTTCTCTTGAAAACTGCTTCTGAAAAACCAATTAAACTAATTAAAGCTTTGCTCCTTCGCAATGAAACAGGGCCTAATTGTTTTACAAACTACATATATATTTCCACAGAAAACTCTATTCTTGGGCCCGGCGGCATGGCCTAGCAGCTAGGGTCCTTGCCTTGAACGCGCCGGGATCCCATGTGGGTGACGGTTCTAATCCCGGCAGCTCCACTTCCCATCAGTTCCCTGCTTGTGGCCTGGGGAAGCAGTCGAGGACAGCCCAAAACCTTAGGATCTGTGCCCATGTGGGATACAGGGAAGAAGTTCCTGGATCCTGGCTTCGGATCGGGATAGCATCAGCCGCTGCGCTCACTTGTGGAGTGAATCATCGGACGGAAGATCTTCCTCTCTGTCTCTCCTCTCTGTATATCTGACTTTGTAATAAATAAATCTTTAAAAAGAAAAAAAAGAAAACTCTATTCTTATCTCCAAATGCATGCATACACATGTAGCTAGACACAAAGACCAATAGCAACAAATACTATTGTAAAGTCCAATTTTAAGTAAGGTAAAACAAGTTGGTAAATCATCTAAATAACATTGGAGGTTCATAGTGATATCATCAGGTTTCCCCAAAATAAACTGAATTTAAAGAATCCTCTGAAAAAAACAGACCCTCAAATCAATTACAATATAAAATAAGTTGTGGTATAGTAAGTTATACCAAAAACATGACAATAATCAATTATCTAACTACTCTGTCTTTATAAATCAAACTCATTATTACCAACATGAAATATTATTAAATTCAGGGTACAGAGAATATATTAACAAACCATAAATATACATAATTTGATAAAATTTCACATACAGAATTTATGTGTAACCAGAAGCAAGAAACAGAAAACTATTACCATTTTGAATTCCCTCACCACAGAACCTGTTTCAAGATTAACCCACAAACAGTTACCTAAATTCTGATTCAAACAGCACAATGCAATTCTGTCTGCTTTCAAACTTACAGGATCTAATTTATATATTCTTTAACATCTTAAATTTTTTTATTACTTAGCACTACATTATTTTAATCTACTTCATATTATTGGTCATACAAGATTTTTGTGCATATGTACATACAAATAGGAGTTCAGTAAGTGTATTAGTCCATTTGGTTGGTAGGCATTTGTGGTGTTTTTCAATTTTAGATCATCATGAATATTGTTAATATCAATACTCTTATAGTGTGTTTCATAGAGCATATATATTTGTTTTGTTATATACATATTCATTCATATGTATACAGTGACTATCGGGCTCACAACTCAATCTTTTCTAAAACAAATGTATCAATTTATACTCCCAGAAATTGGGTATGATAGGTTGCTGAAATTATTTCAGATTTTAGCAACTCTTCATTTTCTTTTAACCTACAAAAAAATGTTGCAAAAAATGAATACATTTTTGAATTTGTCTGGCACACTGACGTCTTAAAAATATTTTTTATTAACAGACATTTTAGATTATTATTTTTGGCATTTTTCAATGCTATGGGAGTACTCTCAACTGCTGGCAAATGAAAAACCATGAAAATAATTTTTAAGAGTTTCAGCATATGATAACAAATTGTAAATGTAGGGACTATATTCTTTTGTTTCAACGGACTAAACTTTAAGTTATAGATGATACAATCAATTTTCAAGCATGCTTTTGGTAATATATTTACTGGAAAGTTTTAAAGGCCCTAATGAAAAATCAAGTACAGTTAACAGTTTAAAAATTATCTTCATTTTTAGAACATAGTTGCCAAAAATTAAGGATTTCTTGAATGAAAGCCTAAGTACTGTGGCTACTTATGCATGACACAGGAATGCCAAGTTACCAACAGATCTTGATCTCATCAGAGTGGACTTTAAGCTCCAACACAAGGTTTTTCTGCTTAAAGATTTTGTTTAAACGCAAAGACAGATAAGGATAACTTTGAAATGGCTCTGGCGGGCAGAGCTGAGCTGGTCCGAAGCCCAGATCCAGGAGCTTCTCCCAGATATCCCGAGTGGATGCAAGGGTCAGGCCTTTGTGCCACCTTCTGCGACACTCTCAGGCACATAAGCAGAAAGTTTCATCAGAAGTGGAGTAAGACTTGAACAGGAACCCAGATCAGAGCCAGCATTGTAAGGGACAGCTTTATCCACTAAGCCACATTGTTGATCCTTTCAATTCATGTTTTTAGTTACTTATTTCAGTAAAATGTAATAGACAATATAAGAGAGTTTCTAGGTTTAGCTAAGATAATTGTGACTTTATGCAAATATTTGCACAGATGTTCATTTATTAATCACTAGGTATTTTTGGAGCATATATTGATGTAGACCACTAAACTGTACATCAGTACTGGATCTTGAAATAATGTCCTTTAAGAAAATAAAGTATCTAGTCGATTGTGAGTATGTGGGGTGAGAGGTACATTGATTTCAATCTACTAAATTTGTTTTTTCTCTTTTCCTAGTGAGTTGGCTAGGACATTTTACCTATGCTTCACTTTAGCTGACTGTGTATGTATGCACAAATTATTGCTGAGACTACAGTGTACAAACAATACACTGATATATTAACTTGAAAAGGACATCTTAATAAATGTATCACAATAAAACCACTATCGACTGTATGGCTGTGAAGTTTCCCCACGAGATTTTAAGGAGAAAAAAAGACACTATTTGGATTTTATTGCCCTAAAAAATGCATTCACCACTATATTCTATATGGAACCTATGGAAATGTTGTACCACAGTGAAAGCAAATATATTCTTTAAAAAGCTGCTACCATAATAATAAGAAGGAAAGCTAATCGTACTTGGATAGAAAGGAGTGAATAAAACAAACATGATTTGCTTTTGAATTTACTATAGAACGAAAGAGCAAGTGCATTTTTAGGAAAAATAGATATGAGAATTAAGATGAAACCATGAATGACTCTAAACTAATTCAAAAACTAGTTCTGCCATTACTTAATGAGTAAGACAAACAGGAAATAAAATTGAATAATCAAATTCCATTTAGGACATGGTAAGTTTAATATGACTTTAAGCCAAGTAAGAGAGAATTTCTAAAACCCTAATATATATAAAATCTTGCCATAAAATATACATTTAGATGCCATTAGTATGTACTTGCTACTTAAACCACGAGCCCGGGTGAAACTAATGAATTTTTTTTTCCAACGTACACTGTAAAATGGTTCTTCAAAAGTGAAGGAGAAATACATGCTTCTAGGATGTACAAAAATGAGGGATTTTGCTATCAGTTCACCTGCCTGGCAGGACAGGATACAGTCTTTAGAGAGAAGGTAAAAGTACAGGTTAGAAATGTGGCACTTTCTAGAACATTCAAAAAGCGAGGGAAAATATAGTTTCTAACTTTTCTTCTTTTAATTGGTCTAGCTGATGGAGATTTGCTTAAAGCAGTAACAACAATATTTGCATGTTGTTATTACCTACATACACGATTGTGCATATTTGTGTATACATGATATAGATATATACTTTATATGATCTAAAATATATATTATATGTACATGTGCCTTCCTATGCTTTTATGTATATATGAATGAGAAATTACAAAAGGCAACAATTATTTATGTTCCATCAGATATTCATTCTACCTATAAAGCAGTATATTACTATTTCAAAGTAGAGTAGTAATAAGTACATACCATAGTCTAGGAAACCACCAGTAAATTTAAAAAAAAAAAATCTAAATGAAAGTCTAAAAAAGGAATGCTAAGAATATTATCAGGTGCTCAATTAAAAATTTAAAAACATAAAGAGCTTGAAATGTGAACTATGATAATAGAAAACATACATAACAGACTGAAATGTAACCACCAGAAGACAGATTTTGTCAAGTAACTATTGCTGTCTTCAAGTAATTCACTTTCAATACACAGAAATGTATCTTAAAATTAAATGGACAATATATCTTAGGCAAAATTTTGATAACAAAAAAGTCAGATTAACTGACTTCAAAGTCAAGAACTGTCAAAGATAAAGAAAGGCATTACCTAATAAAAAGGACTCAGTTCTCCAAGACATCATGGGATTCACACACATTAAATATTGCTGTTTATTTTTGGCATGGACATTGTGTTGCAGCAGGTTAAGCTTCCCTTTGGGAGGTCCACATCCCACAGCCGAGTGGCTGGTTTGAATGTCAACTACACCACTTCTCACCCTGCTGGCACTACCAAAGGTGGGAGGCAGCAGGCGATGACTCAAGTGCTTAAGTCCCCACCAACCCATGCGCAGACCAGAATTCTGGGCTCTGGGGTTTGGTCAGGCTCAACCCTGGCTATTCCTGGCAGGAAGCGGAATGAGTTAATAGGTCTTGATATATCTGTATTCTTTCCCCTCTTGCCCTTTCCCTGTGTTAGTATGGCCTTCAAATAACTAAGGAAATAAATAAATGTTCACAACAATGAAAATAGACCTTACATCTTGCAAAAAATAACTCAAAATGGATCTTAAATCTAAAGATAAATTATAAAACTAAAAAATCTAGAAAGTAACAAGTGAAAATACTTGGGTGATTCTGACTACAATTTGTGAACTAAGGAAATGACAAGCTGAAGTTCACTCACTAAAACCAAGAAACTTCTGCTCTGTGAAAGATAACATCAATAAGAAAAGCCACAGACTGTTTAAAAAAAAAAAAAAACAACTTTAAACAGCATGCTATTAAAGATCACTCAACCAAAATGCACAAAGAACACCTAAAATACCACAAGCTGATTCAGAAATAAATCGAAGTAGTTAATAAACATTTCATCAAGAAGATAATAAGACATATAGTATTATAAGCTGATATATTCACTTATTATAGCATATGTCAGAGAAGTTCAAAGTAAAACTGCAATGACACCACCGCAATCCTATCAGAGAGGCAAAAATCCAGAATAGTAACAACAGTAAATGCTAGTGAAGATGGAAAGCCACTGGAACTCCCATTCATTGCTTTTGACAACACAAACAATATAGCCACTTCAGAAGACAGTTCAGCAGTAAGATACCAAACATAATCCTAGCACAAAATCCAGCAGTCATACTCCTTATACTTATCCAAAGCAGTAATCATGTGCACTTAATACATAGATGTCAATACAGCTTTATGGAAAATATCATTACCTCTCTCAGGTGAATAAATAAATTGTAATACACCCATACAATAAAATGTTATCCATCATTGATTGGAAATGAACTATCAAACCATGAAAAGACCTGGAATAAACTTGGAAATTTGTTTTGTATAATGAAAGATCTTGACCTGAAAAAGCTGCATAATTCCAACTATTTGACATATACAAAGGGAAAGACTATGAGAATCACTGATTTCTTTGCTATCTCTAGTTAGTTGTAAAGATAAAAACAGAGAGGTCATTACATGTTTATCCAAACCCACAGAATACACAAAACCAGGAATGACCTTCAATGTAAACTAGGGAATTAGGTCATTATAATGTGTAAATGTAGGTATATAAATTTTAACAAAAGGATCATTCTAACTCAGGATGATCTGCCACATGGAAAATCTCTATAATTTTCTCTTAATTTTTCTATGAACCTTAGTCACTCTTTAAAAACTTTTAAAAACCCTAGAAATAATGCATTTCTAAAATTCCTCAAAGCAGAAAATCATAAACCACAAAAGACAGTGTTTGTCTATAAAACAGTTCAGTTCTCAAATTCTACCACCTATTTCCAGGACTGGAATAGGTCATTGCATCCCCCATACTAAATAATTTTTGCACTCATTGTTGCATACATTACCTAGCTAAAGACATGCTTAACTTTTAAATCTCTTTGCTACAACATTTGCACTAATATTCAAAAACATACTGTCAAATGTTTTTACTCATTTGCTTTCAGGCACTTTACTTCAACCTAAACAGTACCTTGACTTCATGTGATAATCACGTAACAATGCGGTTACCATCATGGTGCTCAGCTGCTGACGTCAGCATGACCTGTCTACTTTTGTAACTGAACATTTGATTACAGCTTGACATACATCAAGTTGATGTAAATCTAACGCTATAACCTTAGTTATTAAGAATGTTAAGATGGTCTATCATATAATTACATTTTAAAACTAATTTGTTTATCATAGTTTGTATTCATAAATGAAAATAATAGAAATTCCGGGTGTCAGGAAAACTAACTACTCAGATCATGCTTCCATTGATCTCACTGAGCTTACTTTTTTAACAGCTACTGGATATCTAATCACGTAGTTACTAAAAATTCCGAAATTAAGCAAATTCATGAAACTTATTCACTAGATCTTCTAGAAAAACTTCAGTAATCTGAGATTTAAAACGTGTGCCTTTTCATGATCCCCACTGCCAAACATGCTCAAGATTGAGGTCTTCATCTGACAATAGACCACTGCCCTCACACAGCTGATTACCCTGCATCATACATTTCTCTGCAATGGAGTGCTGAGTTACATGAGCAAAAGATGTATGTGTTTTCCATGCTAATATTTCATGCAGAAGGCACTCTGTATGATTTGTGAAAATTGTGGAATAAATATCTGCTGAGCTGTTGAACTGAACAAATTAGAAAAAGTACAGATGGTTGAAACCTAACCTTCATTGACTTCACAATAAATTAAGAGCAACTCTCCAGTTATCTATAAAACCGCTTGATTAGAAAATTCCAATCACAAATTGCTCCTTACATGTATTTTTTTCAGTTCATCATATCTACAGTATTTTTATGATAAGTACTGATTTGGGGCCCAAACTCCAATTTTTCACAACTCTCTTGCTCTTTCTAGTAATTGCTCATGGCTTTCTCTTTTGCTTAACCTTCCTCTGCATCTAGCTGATTTTTCTTGGATTCCCAATGACTCTTTCAGTGAAATATTGATGCTTATTAGACAAACTGAAAGCTCCAATCATGTCTGGATGTAAAATGTACAATGTTCCTAGGACAGTCTTGCACATTCCTTTGAGAGTGTTGGGAGTTCTACAGCCTCAACTCCAGCAAAGCTGCCCAAAACTGCATGCTGACACCCCAAGTCCTCAGTGCCTGCAAAATCCTAACATTGACTATGGACTGCAACCAATGATTCAATTTATTTTGAACAGAAACATATCAAAAGCAAAGTGCTATCTCTTCCAAAATTAGGCTACAAAACAATAGTAACTACTGCCCTATTCAACTTCTCCTGCTTTATCGGTGAGACCCACTGAGTCAAGTTCCAGGCCATAAAGTTGATCTCTGGAGAAGTTCACATGGCAACTCACTGTGTCTCCTGCCAGTGGTCACTGAAGACCAGCCATCAGGACTGTGCAGGACTGTGCAGCCATCAGGACTGTGCAGTCCAGCTGTGCAGGACTCAGCAATCAATCTCAGGAGTCCACTCACAGCTCAAGATTAGTGAGCTGGAAAACAGTCATTTTTCCAGTTAAGTATTTAGACAGCTGTACCCCTTGGTTGACACCCAAGGTCTTATGAGTTACTCTAAGGAAGAGATAAGGTAAGGTAAATATAATGCAAAGAAATATATGAGATAGGGCCCAGCGCTATAGCTCAGTGGCAAAATCATCCACCTTGCAAGAACCAGGATCCCACGTGGGTGCTGGTTTGAGTGCAGGCTGCTCTGCTTCCCATCAAGTTTCCTGATTGTGGTCTGGAAAGCAGTCAAGGATGGCCCAAAGCCTTGGAGCACTGTACCTTTCCAGGGAGACCAAGAAGCCCCTGGCTTCAGATCAACTCAGCTTTAGCCTTTGCTCCTATTTGGGGAGTGAACCAGCAGATGGAAGATCTTTGTCTCCCATTCTATCTATAAATCTGCCTTTCTACTAAAAATAAAATATTAAAATATATATATGGGATAATAAATGTTCTTTTTAGTGATCAAATCCTTGCAGTTTCCATTCCCTTCAATAAGAAATTATTTTAATCCAGAAATCTACATTGGTTTAAATCATTCTGCATGTTACTTTGAGCAGAAATCATCTGAATCATATCTGGGAAAAACATTCACTTCTTAAAATATGAATAGTTACAATAACCTCCATGCTTTTCTGGAAATATAGAAGACAACAGTCCAGTATAAAATTCTCCCAGCTCATTTTAACCTATTTAAATTTGACCAGTGTTTAGTCACCAACATTATAAATTCACCCCTGGCAATTTTTCCCATTTTCTATTCCATGCTTTGAGAATTTTCTTCTATGTGCTTTTCTTCTCCATTACATTCTATAAACCTCATTCTTCATACTATCTCACAATGAGTCTCCTATAAATATTTTTGCTCCCTTCCCAGTACGCCATATGCAAGAATCCCCTTAACTATACAACATCCTATGCTAAGCCTCTGTTTTATAGCTCTAATTGCCAATCTATCTTGTATTACATTAATGCTATTCATAGTGACCTTTATTTTGTAGGATGAATTACTGAATTTACACATTATTGTCAGAGACACAGTCCCTTCTTTGAATCCCCTGGAACTCTTTTCAAAAAACTTATAAATGACTAAATTAGCATATGACTTTACATGTTGAGTTATTTGTCATATTACTTCCATAACACTAGCTTACTAGCATTTTCTTTAGCTCACATTTAGGTACAACAAATTCTTTAATTATAATTTATATTACTTATCCCTGTATTATTCTCACTAACTCTTTCTTCTTAGGCATTTAGGTTTTAGGAAATACAGCATATCTGCTTTCCAATAGTAAATTTCCTCATTTAAAGATCATCATCTAAGATAGCCAACTACCAGAATTTAGATGAATAAATATCACCTTCATGCCAACTACACATATCTATGTAACTTTTGATGGTCATGTAACAATGCCAGGTCAGACCCAATTTCTTGCCTGCTGCTACATGACACCTCCTGACTTCTTGCTTCATAATTCACACACCTGAAAGGACAGCTCTTCTGAAACAAAACTGTATATTCATATATGAGCATGTTCTAAAGTGATTCACTTAGCAATAGTTACACACATCTCCTTGCATTTCTTATCTAAGTAAAATGAAAGCTGATAAAGAGCCATGCAAGTCTGTGTCTGTTTATTAAAGAGTGTGGCTTTTCAGCCCTGAAGGATTGGGGCAGACCAGTGAAATTGTGAATGAAGAAAAAAAAAGCCTTGCAGGTGAGAAAGGAGGGTCCACTAAAACAAAGAGGGAAGAGATACTGTAAGGGAATCAGAAGAAACTCTTGAACATATTCTCATTTTGAGAGGCCGAGACGTTACTTCCTGCCACTAGCTCAAGCAGCTCATCACAGCACTTCAGCATCTTACTCTCTCCAATCACTTACCTCAGTTCCCATGATACTGAAAATTCAGAGGGAACTGGAGAGCATGCCTTTTCTAGCACATGGTCACATGTGCTAAGTATCTATTAAAGCTCCACGCATACTGGCCTGATGTACATGAATAAAATCAAGTTTTGTGCCATTTGACCTAAAATCTAGATGAAGGCTAAATTAACCACATTTATACTTTTCATACTTCACTCTGAATTTTAAACTCATAGCACCATAAAAATTAGAAAACCTGGGAAATAATCTAAAATGTCATGCTCAAATAAAAACATGTAAATTAAAAACCAAAAACTACAGAAATGAAATTATGCACCCAAAGAAAGCCTGAAGTTTATATAAAAAAGAAACATCCTAAAAGCTATGTCATCTTTAAAACAATGTATTCTACTGTTTAAGAAAGGTACTTTCAAGCTGAACAAAGTAGGGTTTAAAAACAGCTTTGGTTATCTGCATTACTTAATTATCTTAAAATTGCTTTCTTCCCCTGTAGAACATGTTACTATTATTCTGTACCTAATAAAAAATACAATGTGAGCAAAATGAGGTGGTTACCATAGGATCCTTCACTAAGCTTGGTATATTGCCAGTGGCAAATATACCACCAATTACCAATAGCTTCTATTAAATTTTTAACTTTCAGCTTAATGTTCTATCTAGGAAACAGAGATACATTTGATAAGTTTAAAATGTATAATACATTTGATAGTTGGAAATGAAAATAATGACTGCTCTCCTTTGCTGGTTTCACAGTTTATACTTAGCTAACTTCTACCCCACCCTAGGTAATGCTAACAGCCTACCTGTCAATGAAATGGCCCCTCCCCAGGATGTACTCCACCTCATCCAGGGTCAGGGATAGTGCCATGTGAACACTCCCCTTTCCAAGATCATACAAGTGCAGCAAAGGGAAGGGGTGGGCTCGCTTGCTCTCTCCCTCCCAGCCAACACAGGATAAACACAGAAACATCTCTCCTCCACCTCTCCCTTCCCTGGCCACTCTACCCTGGAATATGGCCAACATGTGTCCATGATTTCCTCACTTTTTGAAAGAAACTTTACTAAAATAAAGTTAAAAAAAAAGTTACATGTCACTATTTCAAATGCTACATGTCGAATTAGATTTAATGGATATTCAAATTTAACTTGAGATTCTGAATTCACGTAATAAATCTGAAATTCCTACTTCAAAGGTACTCCAGATAGCACAATCACAGTCCATCTTTCATATATTATTACTGCTGTGGAAGCATAAAAAAATTATTCAACTATGAACTGAAAGCCTACTGGGTAACATTTTTCAATACATCTCAATATAATTACTCACTATTTAATTATTTGAGTAAGTTTTAACATATCACATCCTAATCCTTAAACTACAAATCTCACCAAAATCAATGGGTTCCTTTTGTGAAAATATTAGGGCTTGTGAAGGAAATTCTAGTTCACAAACTTATTTCCCTGTAAGACCTATACCAATAATATTAAAAATAAGAAGCTCAAGACTTCCAAGCGAAAGCAGGAGCTGAGATGCACAGTTTTCTTATAGTGTTTAGTGTGGAATTATTTCATTAAATTTCTTCACTGCCTCTGAGATGTAGGTCTTATTCAAACTAAATAATCTTGCCAGCTTCCAGGCCAGGAACGCCTTTAGCAAGAATTAGGAACCATGTTTGGAAAGACAACCCTAACATGACAAACCCACACCCAGGTTTTTTGTGGAGGAGTGGGATTCAAACAGTGGCAATTGCCTTACTCGGAATTACTTCTTATCATAAACATGGAAAGTTTATTTTTCTTTTTGATAAAACCACTCTGCAAACATGCATGGTTACCATAGTTGTCAGATGAATTTAGCTTGAGCTGCAAATGGCACTGTCAAGTTCTCTTGAGAAGGAGTTACTCTCTTTAGAGGAAATGTTTGCAATAGGTTGCATCAGCTTAGTTGGATGAAAAGAACAGGCTTTTGGGTTTTCTTGGCAGAGAGGAGGCCCAGTACCTGCAATGGTTCCACGGATTATCTATTAATGCAGCAGACCTTTCATTTTAATGTTTACTCAATAAAATTTTTAATTTTTCCTACATTATAAAGATTTCTAGATTCAGCAGAGACTTTTTGCTTTGAATTATATTTCTCCAACACTATTTTCTTTCCCAACACTTTTTAACACCAGGCCACGGTAGTCCTCGACTGCTTCCACTGGTTTACAATTCTTTATGGTGTAAAAGTAAAAGGAAGGGGAACATGAACATTTCATAAATAATCAGGAAAAGTTTTAACAAATTAAGTTTATTTTCTGGGTTGTCTGATATATTGTAGCAATTATTTTCTGCCCACCTACTTTCCATTTCTGTATTTAAGGATAATTTTACAACCTTGGAAAGTATACCTGAAGATGTAAAGAAACTGATACATATGAAGAATAAATTGCTCAAAGGAATGGAAGGCTGAGACTCCTATGTAAACATGCTACGAGAAAGTAAAACTGGAAACATTTTTGTACAGTCAAGAACTAGTTATTTGCAATGAAGGAGATTTATTTTTATTAGAAAGGCAGTTTTACAGAAAGAAGGAGAGAAAGGAAGGAAAGACCTTCTTATCTTTGGTTCACTCTCCAAACGACCTCAATGGCCAGAGGTGAGCCGATCCAAACCCATGATTTAGGACCCAGGAGCTCCTTCCAGGTCTCCCACACAGGTGCAGCGTCCCAAGGTTTGGGGCCGTACTCCGCTTTCCCAGGCCACAAGCAGGGAGCTGGATGGGAAGTGGGGCAACTGGGAAAAAAATCTAGTGCCCACATGGCATCCTGGTGCATGCAAGGAAAGGATTTAGTCATCAATATTTTTAATTTAATGGCTTGTTTTAAAATGTTGTTAAAATAACATACATTGGGCCTGGTACAGTAGCCTAGTGGCTAAAGTCCTCGTCTTGAACACGCCAGAATCCCATATGGGAGCTAATCTAATACCGGCTGCTCCGCTTCCCACTCAGCTCCCTGCTCAAGGTTGGGAAAACAGTAGAGGACAGCCCAAAGCCTTGAGACCCTGCACCACATGGGAGACCTGGAGGAAGTTCCTAGCTCCTGGCTCCGGATCGGCACAGCACCAGCCATTGCAGTCACTTGGGAAGTGAATCATCGGATGGAAGATCTTCCTCTCTGTCTCTCTCCTCTACTCTGTATATCTGACTTTGCAATAAAAATAAAATAAATCTTTAAAAAAAAACTACATTAACACTAATATTGATAACAGTTTTGAAGAAGTGTTTTAAAAATATTAGCTTCAGAAATAAATCCCAGGCAATTTTTATAAAAGTTATGCAGAATCTTCAAATGAAAACTATTTTTTTCTTCCAGTAATGTTCTAAAAGAATAAATTGTAAGACACATTATAGCTTGAACCAACTCAAAACTGGAATATTAATATAAAATCAGATTATAATAAAAATATACATCCATGTTTTATATGTGTTTACTTGTTCTATCATAACAAAACTTTTAAATTTGCATCATCAGATTTTTTGTCAGGCTATATCAACTACAAGGAAACTTCCATCTCTTTGTCTCCATTGTAAGTAGCCTACCATATTAAATAACACCCACTAGATTTCACATTAGCAAACACTACAGATTTATTGGATCATGCATTGTGGCAGAATACATTCTCTATCACAACAGCTCAAAAATGTGGCATATAATTATTAATCACTCTTTGAAATGGAAGGATATCAAACTACAGATTGTGTTTGTGCTACTTCTAAAAATGCAAGCTTTGTGGTTTTGTTCATTAACTTTTCATTTTATAAAAAAGGAAAAATCAATAATCTATTTAGCCAACTGAAAGGCAATTTCAGACAATTTCACATAGGATTGAATTTTCATAGTTATTTTCCACCACAAATTCTAAGAAGAAATAATATTATCTTCTCAAATGCAAGACAAATATAAAATGTCAAATCTTGACAGGCTTTCAGGTACATGAAATATCTCTTCACAGGTGTTAATTGACTGCAAATACTATTTTCTGCAAACTGAGGCAGTTTTCAGGGTGGTAGATTATTGGCCTATCATAAAAACCAGAAATTGTTTTCATAAACACTGTCTTGAGAATTGAGACCATTTTCAATCTCATCATTAGGCTATTTTGGTCCATTAACAAAGAAACGGTGGATGCAATCCTTGATTTATCTACATTGTTACTATTTGTGTCCAAAGAAATGAATCAATGAAAAATGAAATGATTTAGCCCACTATTAGATGCCCCCAAATAATATCTGTCCTGAAGAAATCTTCAGGAATAAATTAAATTTCTCCTTAAAAGGATAAGATATTTGGGTAGCATCAGCAAGGTATCTGAGTAGATGAGTCTGACATGCCTCCCTCCAGAAAGAAATGATCAAATCTCGGAGGAAAAAACAGCAGTCATTTTCCTGGAAGGGCAGTTTGGAGAGACACAACAAAAATACCATAGGATACATAGCTACACATTGGCCTTCTAAAGCAGACACCTGAACACACAGAATAAACTCTCACCTCAAGTTCAACCCTGCATCAAAACAGTCATTGCTGTCTAGAAATTGTAAAGAGGAGACCCCCCAGCAGATTCCACTCACAGCAAAGACATTTGAGACATTCACTGCTTCAGAAGCCTGTTGCCCTCAGGATTCTGTTACCCAGTGTGGGGAGCTGTTGTGTTACCCCACAACTGCATTGCCCAGTTGAGACTCTGGGCTGACTTGTGCACCTCTGTACCCAGGATCTGGGTTCATGACACCTTCTTTAACAAATGGCCCGAATGCCCCACCAATTCAGATCTGTGTCAGCCACTCAGAGCTGCCAACGCTCCCATGGACCGGAGATGTCTCTTAAAGCAAGCGAGCTTGCCCCAAACACATTCCTATTGCCCAGGAGGTAATGGGAGTCCTGTCATTTAAAAGTTGGGCACACAGAGGCCCACCAGAGTAAGCAAGCAGATCTGCCTCAACTACCCACCTCCCTGAGGAGTAGCAAAGTAGCCTCTCTTGAGTAGTTTGGCTAGTTGAGGCCCACAGAGAGCAACCAGAGAGCCCAAGCCACTCTCCTGTGACAAAGTGAAGGTTGAGCAGCCTGTTCCCTTAAGCTCATCCCACTGAAACCTTGAGACACAGATGCCCAAATCCACCCACTGGTTCTCAGCCCCAGGGAGGAGCTAGGAAAATATCCCAATCAGGTTGGCATTCTGAGGCCTCATGCAGTTATCTGCTCCATCCTTAGAGACTCTGTCGTACATCATCTATGGCCACGGGAAAGCTCATATCAGACAGTATGTGGGCCTCTCCAGAATGCAGGTGACAGGCACCCCAAACTTCAGCCCGTGAGCATGGCTCTGCCATCACTCATCTCAAGGAAACTGACAAGCACATTACACCCACAGAAAGAGGCACAAAGGCCACAGCTCTGAGCAAGTCCATTCCAATAAACAGAACTGTATCTATGTTCATTAAGGTTCTCCAGGGAACCTTAGGTTCTCCTAAGGTCTGTAGGGATATAATCTGAAAAGCAGTTCTCTTCAGTCAAAAAGAAAAACATCTGTACCAAAAAATTTGGCTAAGCTATGTTTGGCTACAATGAAAAGCATATCAGTGAAAAACATGACAGGTTCATCAGAGGCAAACCAAAGCAATTCCTTGTATTGCATATTGTTTTAATTCCTGCTTCCAGTGATTGGGAACAGCCTTTTCCCAAAGTATGGCTGGTCACTGGGTGTGTAAGGAAAGGGGAATGTTTAAGGCCACATGATTTCTCTGAAAATTTCTACCAAACTTGACACATAATAAAATCTAAGATTGTAAGTCAGAGAAAATCACATAGCCAAGCATGACACCAATAAGTGATGAAGAAAAACTGGTTCCTGGAGAAAAGCAGCAGATATTTGTGAATAACAAAGCAAACTATGTTAGACGCAATAGGAGCATTTTACAAGTACATCCCAGCTTACCATGTACACTGCTTAACACACATTATGTCTTACCCTCCCAACAATTCTAGTCTAGTCAATACAATCGTTCCTTAATATAGAGATATGAAAAAGAACAAAGTGAACAGAGGACGTCCTTACAACTCAGAGTTGTCAGTTTGAGTTCCTTATATCAAACTGAATGTCATGTTACTAAAAATATGCAAAAACCAGTTGAATAACAACTCTTTGAGGGTGCTCATGACAGAGAATGTGGGCATCCTGTGAATACCTAGAAATTCTCACCTTTAAAAGTTTGTGTTTGTTCCTGAGAATCTGTTCTGCAGGCTGTCCAAGGTCACACAAGTAGCCAAGATGCTACTATGTGCAAAATGACACTTTCAGAAAAGTAGCATCATTGACAAGATAGAAATCATACCCGATGTCACTTGATAACCCAGTGTTCTGATGCCATTGTCATGTTCAAGTGCTCAAAAGTTTTACTACATATTGCTTCTCGATCAGTATAGAACAAAATTCTGCTCACTTGATAACAATGGATCATTACTGTGCTCATATCAAAATTTCCAAATACTCTAGAAATTGCTATACTGACATACTTATGAATAAAATATAAGCAATAACATGTCATCCATTCCCCAAGATAAAAGTTTTCTTCAATTGCACAATAAATAAACAAATGTTCCAAAAGAGACTGAAAAATAAGCAGATTCTAGGTGATTACTTAAAATAAGACTCTCCTTGAACTAAAGAGCTATAGTAAAGGTTTACATTATAAAGATATTTTTGGAGATTTCATGAAGAAATAATTCAAATACTGATGACACTCCTTTCTCACTATACTTACACAAGAGTTTTATAGCTTTAATAATTCCACAGTTCTATAATTCTCACATGGTTATTTCAGTGATTTGATTTTGTTTAGTTTAAATGTAACAGAAATAGAATAATGAGGTCTTTATGCTTTTTAAAAATTAATAATTTCTATGGGATGATTCACAAATGTAACAAAGCCAAAGCAATACAAAAATACAAACAGTAAAATATATTTACTATTTTAAGTGTATATATTAATTCATTATTCAGATTAGGAGCCTGAGAGCAAAACTAGAGTTATAATATAGCATTGCAAATACATTTGATAATTAAGTAGTATGAGAGCATTCTCATCTTCCAGTACAAAAGGAGATTTGGTAATTAAGATACCATGAATGAGACAACCAATCAGAATCTCACAAAGGACATTCCATTCAAAGCTCCTAAAGTCATTAGCTGGCACCACAGAAATCAAAAGAAATGTTTCTCAAGCTAGTTATTTGCACTGGCTCAATTAGTAACTTTCTTCAAGCCTTTATATTTGAGCACAGAAGCACTTCCAGAAGGCAGTCTTCACAAACCATAAAGATTAGCAAACAATAGACTAGCAGCTAAATACTCTCCTCGTATGTGCCAGGATCCCAAATGGGCACCTATTCGTGTCCCAGCTGCTCTATTTTCTATCCAGCTCCCTGCTTGTGGCCTGGGAAAGCAGTCAAGAACAACCCAAGGCCTGGGGATCCTGCACCTACATGGGAAACAGAGAAGAGGTTACTAGCTTTAGAGCAGCTCAGCTCCCAGCCATTGATGCTACATGGGGAGTAACTAGTGGATGGATCTTTCTCTATATCTACTTCTTTCTGTAGATCTATCTTTGTAATAAAAATAAATAAACCTTAAAAAGAATTAGAAAAACACTGGGAAGATATATATGCTCATGAATAAAGACTGTCAACATGAGAGTTTAAGTAACACAATTCTAAATAACCCATGGGCAAAAAAAGTAAACCGCTAGGGAAATTAGAATATATTTTTAAAGAAAGGAAACTTGAGTTCAACATATCAAATGAGCCAGAATGCAAATGCAGCTGTACTAGTAGGAAATTTGTCCTTGAAAATATTTCTATTAAGGTAAAAGATGTCTGAAAGAACAAAATGAATATTTTGCTCAAAGAATCTAGAAATATATTAGCTAAGTAAACCTAAAGAAATCACAGGGAAAAAAAATGACAAGGCAGAAATTAATGAAATAGAAAAAGTGCGAAACCCTTAGTCTGTTTCCTATTGCTGTTACTGAATGCCAAAGACTGAGAAATATAAAGAATAAAAATTTAGTCAGCTCACAGTTTGGAGTCTTGGGAAGCCCCAGGTGGAGAAGGTGGATTTGCTGAGCGGCTTTCTGCAGTGAGAGGCACTGGGAGAGTCCCGGTGTGTTCCCGGCACACCATGATGAGAGACATCTACAAGACAGAGCCAAACCGGCCTTTGTAACAGTTCACTCTTTAGATGACCAAGAACTCACTAACCCATGATGCGAACAATCCATTTATGAGAGTAGAACCTTCACTGCCAATCACTTCTCAATGTTCATCTTAGCTCCACCTCTTAATACCTTACAAAAGGATTTAAATTTCAAAACAACATGTCATGGGGACATTCAAAACATGACTGTGATTCTCAGAAAAGATCAACAAAATAACCATACTTTAACTAGATGCATAAACTTGAAAGCAGTTACTGCAGAAATAAAAAAAAAATTCTAAATGTTTTTATCCCAAAGCAAAAAAAAAGAAAAAAAAAACTAGAACATATGTTAAAGAATGTTAGAAAAATTTAAAAAGGTTGACTTTTAACACATTAACATACTTCTTCAAATTAACTACAACATTTAGCAATGAAACTTTCTACCCACAAAATTTGCAAAAATGGAAAGTATTGGAAAATCCAATATTATTAGCCTTTTATACATGTAATACAGCTCTTTGAAAGACTGATTAATCCATTTTTAACATACAAAGCACATATAATCTTTGATCTAGCAATTCTTTCGTAGATGACAGCAATTTTACTTAACGTAATTTCAACTAGAAACTACTCTAGATTTTAATATTCTTCATAAGATCATGCTATTACTCTCAGAATTCATCTCAAATGACATATGGATTAATTTTAATTTATTTTACTTGAAATAAAAGAGTACTTTAAAAGTGCATGGAAACAGATTATACACAAGTGTTGCAGTGTGCAAGAGAGATCACACCAGACAAGTCTAGGATGGATTAAGGAGTCTTTATCATCCAAATTTAGTGATAACAGGGCCCAATAGAAATTAGCATATGAAAAATCACCATGGCATTCCACCCTGAATCAAAACCCTGAGAGGAACAAGTGGTCATTACTGGAAAATCTGCCCATTCAGCTGAAGACCAAGTCCCAGCTTCCCCAGCAATGAAAATTATCCTGAGGCATAGAGTGAATAATGTGGACACCCTTACAAGGTTGCCAACATTAACTTTTCCCTGGCTTCTTTATTCACATTCCAATACTGCCAGGTCTCACCCCTCCTGGAACTGTTGAAAGTACACACATTAGAAATACAAAACATCATGGCATTCCCTTCTTCCCTAGCCTGTCCAAAGAGTGAACAGAGGCTGAGGAATCCAGACAAACAGGGACCATGATCAGGGGCTACCTGTCCCGAGTCTGTCCACAGGAAGCCACAGAGCAAGCAGGCACTGGAAAGGCCAAGAGTTGCAGTGCAAGAGTGACCAAAAAAACGTGGGCCATCCCTATCATGGGCCTTTATGGGCACTTGGGAGGGGAGTAGCTACCCAACACGCACTACTGCCCTCCCTGGGTTTTCTGGAGATGCTGGGTGAGCATCATGGCACAGGGTGGGCAGAAAGGATTACCTGGGTGGGCAAGCTGTGGCTTCCAAGCTCACAACCCTGACCTAACTGCTTAACACCGTAACAATAAGTTTATTTCAGGGTAATTGCTTTAAAATCAATACATAATATTTGCTGTACGCTGTTTTCGTGAACATTTTCAAGGCTTGCTTCCGTACCTAGGATATGACAATTCCTTCCAACAAAATAAACCTTTATCTCCATTTCCACAAATTTATTAAACTGTCTTTGTAATCTGAGTTTTTATAAAGTACATATAATTACACATTCTGGAATAATGTTTAGTGTTTATACTGATATGTAAAAATAGATATTAACTATAATGCATTGTTATTTTTCTAAAAAGCCAGTGGTGAAAAGACTCCATGGGACGAAAAAAAATCAAGAAGAATTTTTATTTTTGGGAAGTGACTGAAGAAAAAGCTGTAGAGTATTTAAAGCACACATTAATGTCAAATATATATAATACACTGTATTCCTAACATTAGTAATATAACATGCTCTATGATAGAAAACACCAGGACAAGTAAAGATTGCCCTATTCATAAATGTTTACACATTACCACGAGATAATTTACATGTATATATTTTTTAAAGATTTATTTATTTTTATTGCAAAGTCAGATATACAGAGAGGAGGAGAGACAGAGAGGAAGATCTTCCATCCAATGATTCACTCCCCAAGTGAACGCAACGGCCGGTACTGCGCCGATCCAGGGCCAGGAGCCAGGAGCCAGGAACCTCTTCAGGTATCCCACACGGGTGCAGGGTCCCAAGGCTTTGGGCCGTCCTCAACTGCTTTCCCAGGCCACAAGCAGGGAGCTGGATGGGAAGCAGAGCTGCCGGGATTAGAACCAGTGCCCATATGGGATCCTGGGGCGCTCTCAAGGTGAGGACCCTAGCTGCTAGGCCATGCCGCCAGGCCCTGTATGTATATTATTAAAGAAGAGCTCCAAATGTAATTTTTAAAAAAGATTTATTTATTTTTATTGCAAAGTCAGATATACAGATAGAGGAGAGACAGAGAAAGATCTTCTGTCCAGTGACACACTCCCCAAGTGACCACAATGGCCAGTGCTTTGCTAATCCTAAGCCAGGAGCCAGAAATTTCCTCCAGGTCTCCAATGCAGGTGCACGGTCCCAAGGCTTTGGGATGTCTTCGACTGCCTTCCCAGGCTACAAGCAGGGAGCTGGATGGGAAGCAGAGCAGCCGGGATGAGAACCTGCACCCTTATGGGATTCTGGCATGTTAAAGGCAAGGATTTTAACTGCTAGGCCATCTCACCTGGCCCCAAATGTAATTTTATACCAAGTTGGAGAGTAATGATTGATAGAAAAAAATTGATAGCAAAGTTTGAAAAAATGATTGTATCAAGTTTGAAAATCAATGATCTCGGGCCCGGCGCGGTGGCGCAGTGGTTAAGGTCCTCACCTTGCATGCCCGGGATCCCATATGGGCGCCGGTTCGTGTCCCGGCAGCCCCGCTTCCCATCCAGCTCCTTGTCTGTGGCCCGGGAAAGCAGTCAAGGACCGCCCAAAGCTTTGGGACCCTGCACCCCCGTGGAAGACCCGGAAGAGGCTCCTGGCTTCAGATCGGCATAGCATTGACCGTTGCGCTCACTTGGGGAGTGAATCATTGGACGGAAGATCTTCCTCTCTCTCTCTCCTCTCTGTATATCCGCCTTTCCAATGAAAAAATAATAAAAATAAATCTTTAAAAAAAAAGAAAGAAAGAAAATCAATGATCTCTTAGAATAAAACATTAGTTTTCCAGCTAACAGCTAACACTATAGATTAAAAAAACAAGAAAAGGAGAGGGTCCAGCACAATAGCGTAGTGGTTAAAGTCTTCGCCTAGAATGTGCTGGGATCCCATGTTGGTGCAGGTTCTAATTCCGGCAGCCCCACTTCCCATCCAGCTCCCTGCTTGTGGCCTGGGAAAGCAGTCGAGAACAGCCCAAAGCCTTGTGACCCTGCACCTACATGGGAGACCTGGAAGAACCTCCTGGCTCCTGGTTTCGGATTGGCTCAACTCCAGCCGTTGTAGCCGCTTGGGGAGTGAACCATCAGATGGAAGATCTTCCTCTCGGTCCCTGCTCTTCTCTGTATACTTGCACTTCTAATAAAACTAATCTTTTAAAAAAGGAGAAGATGTTCAGAGGTTGAAGGAAAAAATTCTAAATATCTCAATACTTAGAAAGCTCTATATTAAGCACCAAAGAAACTACCGTTATTTTGCTACTTATTAACATTATATTTGGTCATTCCAGCAAATTTGTAACTTAAATAATTTTACTTGATGCTTACAACATGTGGTAGCCTTCATCATTTACAAATATTTCATAGAGATTTATAATTGTTACATAATTGCAAATCTATATTGTTAGTAGTGATTGGAGTCATTAATCAAACATTGCTTCTATGGCTCTAGGGCCTTAGCATTTAAATATATTTGAAGCTAACATAATATCCTGACAAAGAAAAAATATTTCAAAAATTTGCAGTCAAAAATCTAGCTGTAGATTTTACACAAAAATCCTAAATGCTCATGAGTAACTCATATTGCCCGATCTTTGCTTTATTAACTCATAAAAGTACAGTAGGAAATTAGATGTTTGAGTCTATGTTTTAACAGGCTCCAAGGAGTCAGTCATTTTACACACAAAAAAAGTGCCTTCTCAAAATTTCAAAAGACATGCCTGCATAATGGGCCACTTTTCTCCACATCCAGGTCCATATTAGCTAACCAGTTTGGTGCCACCCTGTGATTCCATCATCCTCAATTCAAGGCTGGCAACATAGCGCTGAGCTCTTTATCAATTCTGACCCAGACTGACAATTTCTAAGGTTTGCATCTCTCAGCAAACTCACTACGTCTCCGGGGAAACAAACAGCAGCTTAAAAAACAAAAGTCTAGCTTCATGTACAAGAGGAATCCAGCTGTTCTTCCTGTAAACACGTATTTACACATACGGTGCAATACTCATACTATCACCATTTTACAGTAGTCCTGTTACTGTCATTCCAGAATCCCATGGAGCCATCCTACCACTGCAGCAGCGCATGCGAGACAAGGGCTGTAACCTTTGTATTTCCCATGGTATAATAGAGTTCATCAAGGTGGAGCCAAGCATCTTATTAAGGAACATTAGAAGACCCCTGAATGGTGAAAAACTTCAAGAAAACTTCATGCACCTTTGAAACACAAACAGCATACTAAAGCTAAACTGTTGGGCAGATCACTTTATTAAAGAATGCAGTAGCAGGGGAGTGTGCTATATTAAAATGCTTGCCTTCTTTCTTAGAGTACAGTTTCCCTTAGAGCCATGCCAGTTAACTGGATCAGTACCTGGAAAAAGAGAGAACTTAATCCAGTATGTAATGAACATGTGGAAACACTTTACATATGTTTTTTCCTCGGTTTGGTGTCTTTGTCTCACTTTTACTGTGTTTAATTAACCTTCCAGGCTTTATTTTCCTTGCATTTCCATAACCAGTTATGTTGCTGACATAACTGGAATGTTACTTACATTTTGAGGGAAATACCCATGATTTCAGCTGTCATATATATTCACATCTTATGATATAGAGGGTATCACTACTCTGTACAATGAGAATTTGCTACTTTTTTCATCTTTAAATAAATGAATTTCCTGCATTATCTATACAAATCAAAGGAACACAGGCCACATTATATAATGATCAAAAGCAGAGATTATAGTCCGCCTTCCTGAATTTAACTACACAACTTTAGGAAACTTCTTCCACCTCTCTATAACATGAATATAGATTTATAAGGCTGTTACAAAACATCCTGTATTGCTTTCCCAAGCCACCAAGCTGGCATCTGGACAGGAACTGGAGCTGCCAGGACATGAAGAGGGCTCATATGTCCTGGTGCATGCAAGTCATGAATTGAGCCACTGAGCTAACACACTGTTGCAGAGTGAGAGAGCTCACACCAGACAGTGCATGATGTGAAAAGGGGTCTTTATTTGCCAAGTTGGCAATGGCAGCTCCTACTAACCTCCAGGAACCACCGCACTGCATGGTTGCAGCCATGGGTTTTTAGCTCTCATTAACATAGAGCAGCCAGGGATTGCAAATCTGTTGAAACATGAACTATTCCTCCTCCTTAGTACCTCATAAACAGCTGTTCTCAGATACATCAGCCAGTTTTGGTTGACAGGGCTCAGACCTTACAAAAAGATTTTGAATCAATATGCCTAGCACTAGTCCTCACTTCTCAAATAAGAGATCAAAGATTTTCCTCATTGCTATATGCAGATTCTAGTATTAGGTTTTATGTAGTTAACACCTCTGTTTTGAAATGGGGATCCTCTCTAGAGAGTACATCTCAACAATAACATATAAGAACCCTTCTTTCAGAATCTGTCAGCTTTAAGCAATTTGGCTTAGGGTCGACACCAATGACTCCATTTTGATAGTCATACTCTCTTTACAATGAAAATTCATTTCCAAAATCAGAGCTAATTAATTATGTTTATGTTGGATTTGACCAGGTTATTGATCCAGTCCCGTGTAGGGAGGGAAATATCTGACAAGGAGTCAGTGTCAGATACACTTTTAGGCCACAATTAGATTCAAAGTGGTTTTGGAAGGACTAGGCCTTATGCTAACCTCACCTGATGCTTGTTGTCCTCTGTTCTGCAGACATGGGTTACCACCTGAGAGTGCTACACCAGCATCAGCTTGTTAGGAATCACATTCTGTATAATTATGGCAGGCAACAGACAAAAAAGCTCAAATTCAGCATAAACAAATTAAATGCACATCTCTGACCATCTACAGCAAGATCCAGATTAGCATGTATAGTTGCCAAGGACACACCAGTTCATGTGAACAGGAGCACAACTTTAGAAAGGATGAATTTCCCTGGATAATATTATAGCTACTCTAAAACAATAGTGATATTCATTGCTTACCTCTCTTGCCATATGCACAGGTCTCTGTAATTTACACATGACTGAAAGCCAGTACAATACCAGTTACAGGTGTGAGGGATGAAAACTTTATAAAACCCAGGTGTACTCTAGTTTGCCACATGACATTTGTGTTAAGCATACATAATTACAAACTCCTAGAGGCAAAACGCCAGTCTCAGGCAAACATATTTTGAATTATGGACAATATCATTAACCAAAGTAAGATTATTTTCTTCAGCGTGCCCTCCACGGTGTCAAAAAACACAGCATAGTTTAAAGTCTTGGCAATACTTTGCATACAACCCAAATGACCAAATTAGTTATTATTCCTAACAGAAGATAGATCTGACTTTTACATTCTTCTCATTTTGAGATACCCAGAGGCCCATCTGAAAATCTCAAAGTCAGAGGAACCAAACCTGTCGACTGTACCAAGAATCCTCATCCCAAAGCATCCTTTACTCTTGAAACGTGGCTCTCCCCAAATATTCAGAATTGACAGCTTCATCTTATTATCTTATCAAAGCTAGACATCAACTAATTCAGCTTCTCAAATCGTGCATAAGTATTTTATAAACAATCCACAAATGTCCATCTGGCAGTTTCCTTGATACTGGAGCTGGCTGGAAATTGCCTTAGTTTTCAACTTGACACAATCCCTTTGTACTCATCCAAGTTCAAGCAGCACTGAGACCAAACAATGGCACTGTAAAATAACACCGTGTAACTGTACCAAGATGACTTAGGAAACATGTCAGACAAGCACATCTATCCTTTTCAAATAATATTCTGTCATTAAAACTAGCAAAATACTCCCTAGGAGACTGCTAGAAGAGAGCTCTGGTTACCTTTGTTATCTCAGCACCAGAAATGTTGAACCAAACAATTTTAACAAAAGCACAGATACCAAGGTACAAGTGGCCACCACAATCCCTCAATCCCACGTTCAGAATTCAGAACGACACAAAACAAAACACACTTACTACAACAAATTTCATAGAAACCAGCACCCACCACTCTTACCAGTGGCTGCCACCCAAACCCGATGGAAATCCAGAAACCTGAGGACCCAAACCTGATGAGCCATAATGACGTCTCGTAGGGACCCTGTCTCAAATGTCCGGCCTCTGAAGAGTCCCAAATGAGTACTCAAAACAGAAACGAAAGCTGGGATATAAACTGACCTCTGACCAGCCAGCCCAACAACCGCTCTTCCGAAAGGTCAGTGCAATCCTGAGAGCCAGGAGGATGGGATCAGCTGCTGAGGCTTTGTTAATTCTTTTCGCAGTGGCCTTCCCAGACTGCTGAGCTGGGTTGCAAAGCACAGGAAGACTACTGCCCTCCGGCCAGGGACCTCAGTCTCATCAGGACCTCCAAAATGTTGTGGACAGCGAGAGAGATCACACCAGACGCAACTGTAGGATGTGAAGAGGAGTCTGTTTGCCAAGTTGGCGATGGCAGCTCCCGCAACTCTCTAGGAACCACCACACTGCATAGCCAAAGCCGGTGAGTTCTAAGCTCTCATTAACACACAGTAGCCAGGAATTTCAAATTAACTCAGGTGTTACAAATCATCAACTTGCATCTTAAGCTAATCAGGTACAAAAGTAGAAAGCTGTGTAACCTCCCACTGCCTTTGGCATGCTTTTTAGCCAGCTGTACCCTATTATAGCCCAGGGCCTCTAAGAAGGCTTTGAGAGGAAGATCATAGGACCTACCAATTCCATCACTTAAAATGAAGAATACAAAAGGTCCTTACCTGGGTAAGGTAGTTTGTTACAGTTCTCCGTTGAAATGTTACTAATTTTTAGAGTTGTTGCCTATAGTAATTTTGAACGGAAGTCAAGTGCACTATAAGCAATCCGCACTTGATGTTGGAAACAGATTTGGCATTAGATGTGCTCAGTGATACTGTACTGCCATAGCCTCGGGCTCTCAGCTTACAGTGCAAGGGAATATAAGTGTTTACTGAACCAGACATGTGTATACATATATATGTACATATTTATGTAAAAAATAGAACTACAGTAAGTTACAATTTTATTTTCACTGAAATTTCCACCAGTAAGCAATTATCACATGACTCAACCTAGCTTCCACCCCTTGTTCATCTATCTATAAATCCAAATGCCACCAATGAGAAACCTGGTTCTCATAACCCACCATTCATTCATTTAATTGTACAATGATACAGACATATTGGTGTCAGTATTGTGAATCTGCATCCCCAAATGTATAATGCAGTTTATCGGCTACAATGTTTATGATGTCATTTGCATTTGTCTAACAGATCTTAACGTTTTCCAAACTTACTTATGGCCACTCTAACCAACCCCCTTCACAAATTAAATGTTATTTCATACATTTTTAAGTTACGTTGAGAAGGTTGGACACCTTCTCTAGTCCATCCCATGGTATCTCAAACTCTGGAATTATCATTAAAATTTGGATACACTAAAGTTGCATGCATTGTGTTCCAACATTCAATGAGTTTTCAAATAGCGTATGGTCATTCATTCCCTATTACAATATCATACAGTTTGGTTTAACTATCATGAATAGAATCCACTTTACCACACGGATTCAGCACTTTCTACTCCTCTGTGAAACACTGATATTTTGCCATCTATACAGCATTTGCCATTTTCAAAATATCATTTTCGGGCCCAGCCCAGTGGCCTAGTAGCTAAAGTCCTGACCTGGAACAGGCCAAGATCCCAAATGGGCACCGGTTCTAATCCTGGCTGCCTTGCTTCCCATCCAGCTCCCTGCCTGTGGCCTGGGAAAGCAGTCGAGGATGGCCCAAAGTTTTGGGACCCTGCACCCACATGGGAGATCCGGAAGAAGTGCCTAACTCATGGCTTCGGATCAGCGCAGCTCCGGCCATAGCAGTTAAGTTACTTGGGCAGTGAATCAACGGACAGAAGATCTTCCTCTCTGTCTCTCCTCCTCTCTCTGTATATCTGACTTTGCAGTTTAAAAAAAATGAATGAATCTTTAAAACAATATCATTTTCAAAATTATAACTAAGTATAACCTAACCTCTTGAGATTGACTTCCATACACATTTACAGCTTATCCATATTGTTTTAAAATAAGTTTGCTTTTCTTTATCACATATTACCACAATAAGCTTATCAGTTCATGTGTTAAATGCATTAATGTTCACCTTAGTTCTTCCTGCTTTTTAATTTATTTTATTACTTTTAAAGGCAGAGAGAATCTGCCATCCTCGGTTTATTCCCCAATGCCTGCAATAGCTGGGGCTGGTGGAGGTAAAAGCTGAGACCAGGAACGCGATCTGGGTCTCCCATATTGATGGAACTCAATTTTCTGAACCAGAGCCTGCTATGTGACGTGCGGAATGCCAGCATGAGCGCTAGGAGGAGGCTGGAATCAGAAGCAGGGCTGGGACTCCAACACAGGCATTTGATTTGGGATCAATGGCCCATGCACAGTCCTGACTCGTAGGGCAAACACTGACCCCTATTTTGGATTTTAAAGGCTATGTAGAAAAAAAATAAACTAACAAATATGAATGCATCCATAATCATGTTTTGTACAGAAATACACTTTAAATTCACATGGCAAAAAACAAGAAACTTTCTAAATTGAGTGGCAGTGTTATGGTTCACTTTCTCACAAACAGCCAGCTTGTCTCCCAAATCAACTGCACATTCTGCATTGCTACCTACACTCACCGTGTGCCAATTACTGCTAAGCAATCGGCACAGCAAAATTTTTGGACTTTACCAGTCTTCATAAGCATTAGTGAATGTTTTCCGTTTGCAATCTACTTAAGGATTTTTTTTCATTGGAAAATCCGATTTATACAGAGGAGAGACAGAGAAAAAGACCCTCCAAGCACTGATTCACTCCCCCAGTGGCCACAACAGCTAGGGCTGGACCAATCCAAAGCAGGAGCCAGGAGCTTCTTCCGGATCTCCCACACGGGTGCAGGGTCCCAAGGCTTTGGGCCGTCCTCGACTGCTTTCCCAGGCCACAAGCAGGGAGCTGGATGGAAACTGGAGCAGCCAGGGTATGAACCCATATGGGATCTCAATGCATGCAAGGCAAGGACTTTAGCCACTAGGCTACTGCACTGGGCCCTGTTTGCAATGTTCTAACAATAATTAACGTTACCTAAAGTATTATACACATTTTGTGTTTTTCACTGAACCACACAGTTCTTACATTCATTTTTTTCTGTACAAGCATGCTTTTCTATTACTTTATTGCTATTATTATTATTATTTTGTTTTATGATACCATTTAATGGGCACTGGGATTTCCCCTCCCCTTTCCCAAGTTCCCTTCCCCTCCCCACTGATTTCCCTTTCAGTTTTTTTCCCTTTCATGAACTTTCCTGAGCTATTTTTTAACACTGATTTGTAAATGTCTACTGTGTAGTTTGGGTACAAGTCCCTTATAAGATGCATAGTTTACAAAGATAGACTCCTAGTCTGTTCTTCATGTTTTGCATTTTCTAACATTGTCTTTTGTAGAGCAGAAATCTTTGGTTTTCATGTAATCCAACTAAATTTTAAGCCAATCATGATACTTTGATAGTATACCCTCTCTGTATTCGTGGGAATGATACATTTGCATCCCCCGAGAAGACATGTTCTATTACATCTGCCATATTGCTATAAGCTATTTTGTTGTTATTCGTAATCCTATCTACAAATAAAGAAATAAACCTCATCTGTTTGTTTAAGAAACATTTTAAACACAAATAATGTTTTAAATACCACTAATTTGCCTATCACCCTTTTGCCATTTCTTGAATTGATGTTTTCATTGATTTGCTGATTTCCCTGTTGATACACTAGATATATTTCTATTTCTTGTGGCAAATAAACTGCCAAAGAACACTTAGAAACTACAGTTCAGTTGTGAAGAAAACTTTCTCAACCACTGTCCATGCGACAGAGGATATGTAATCAGGATTCAGAGAATCTGGGTCGCTGAAAATTTGGAATATCTGGAAATAATTAGGAGTGCATTTGGAGTAGAAGTTATTGCAGGATTTTATAGCAGAACTTATAACTCAAATGAAATATGTTTTAGTTAGTGGTGAAATATAGTCTTCAAAAGTAATAAAACTAGAATATAATCAAAAGCACATGCTAAAATACAAATAGCTACTCTAAAGGCACTATGTGCAGAAAGTGTCAGGCTGGGCACAGCAGGAAGCTGGCCGGAGACAGTGAGACTGAGTCCATGATGGACCATCCTGGCCCCGTCTGCTCAGGAACATCTACAACACCTTATGGTACCAGGCAGACCCTTTTTCAGCCCATCATGAGTACCCTGGCTACAGATCACATGCTGGGGTAAACCAAGGAGCTGCTGAAGACGTACAAAATCCCAGTGTTATATGCCACAGGTGGCCATGTTCCTCATAAGGTCACCTTGCCAGGTGGAAGTGGTCCCAGGCCACCTTCCGTCAAGTAGCAACCCGTCAGACTCTCTCCCATAATAAAATCCTTTATCTGTGCAAAAAGTCTCTCTTCGTCCCTTTCAAACTAGTCAGAGCACCTCCAAACCTAATACAAATATTAATTATTGTTTATCTTGGGAACATTGATGTACAGAGTTAAATCTAGTGTGTCACAATAAAGGGCAACTTTCCTATCTTTGCAATATTCTTGATGAATTATATCATCATTGATCCTCATCACATTCTCACCTAATTGAGTAATAAACAAACTCCTTTATGTTCTAAAACTAATAGTAATGATAATAAGCCCAAATACCCCCATTTCTGTTTAGCACAACTTTAAAAATTTATTTTTATGGGTTCTACAATATATACAGTGAAAGTCTACACTCTATACCATGAACTAGTAATGTCAAGAAAACCTCAAAATGAAAAATATTTAATATTCTCATTCCTATTTAACAGCAAATTAACAACTTCATCCAAGGTAAGGTAAATCGTGAGGTTAAATTTTCCATTAGTAAATGCAGAAGTCATAGACTTTCAATCGAATTCTTTGTTAATGGCATCAATTACAAAATTCTTACACTGGGTATATGCTTCTAATTGTTTCATCTTACCTCTGACTAGCAGTAAGACAATAGTTAACACAGGAAGGAGAGAATTTTCCATATTTACTTAGCAAAACAACATCAGAACCACAATTTCTCCATGAGGGCATGCTATCTATGCAAGTATAGGGCATGTAATTTCATATAACTGAGCATTAAATGTGAAGTAGCTGAAAAGATCAATTCTCATCTCTAGTTCTATGAATTACAGCTTCTTACTTTTTCTCTTGCTTTCTCGTCTCCTTTCCTCCTACCCTCCCTCCCTCCATCCCCCACTGATTTTCTGGGGAAATAATCCACATTGTGGCAAGAACCTAGATTTTAAATTCATAGTTGCATAAAAGGCAATGTAACAAAAATTCCATATAGCATTTTCTATATATCACAGTCAAGCACTAGCACCTTCTTGATTTACAGCTGTAACACACACAGAACAATATACTATATGAGATATCAATTTCTAAGTAGTCTGTGTAGAATCTCTTTGCTGAGCCTGGGTGTATTTCTTTTCAGTGGTACCAATTTTAGATGCCAAAATAAAATACGACTGATTGAAAAAGAAACCATGTCTTCTCTCATAGAATCACAGATGAGCAGGAATAACAGGCCTTCTACAATAGCATTATTTTATTTATTTTTTCTTGTTAAGATATTCACATGAGTTCAAAGTACTTTTCCTCTAAAACCATGTACTGACAAGGCCCAGTGCGGTGGGAAGTGCTAAAGTCCTCACCTTGCACATGCCAGGATCCCATACGGGCACCAGTTCTAATCCCGGCAGCCCCACTTCCCATCCAGCTCCCTGCTTGTGGCCTGGGAAAGCAGTTGAGGATGGCCCAAAGCCTTGGGAACATGCTCCTGTGTGGGAGACCTGGAGGAAGTTTCTGGCTTCTGGCTTTGGATTGGCACTGCACTGGCTGTTGTAGTCACTTGGGGAGTGAATCATCAGACAGAAGATCTTCCTCTCTCTCTCATCTTCTCTGTATATCTGACTTTGCAATAAAAATAAACAAATCTTTAAAAACATGTACTGAGAAACCTTAGTCTTTGATTATATAAGGAGTCTAATGAAATAATCGGTAAGCCTTGATGTCCTATTGTAAAATTAAAAGATGCTCTCACCAGGGAAATATTGTCACAGTAAACTTCTTTGCTGATTTTCAAACTGCCATCAGGAATAATGCAGTTAAAAACTTTTATTAAAAATCACAGATAATCCTTCCTGTGACAATTTTAAAGTCGTTAAATATGTATTGTAGCTCAAAAAGACATATGAAACTTGGCCAAACCAGACCACCTTGATGTTTTTTATATATGTCCACCCTGAAGTCCCTCTAAATTCTCTCTCCAATTCAATGGCCAAACAGTTATTGCTCTTAAAAAGAAATAACAACCAACAAATAAAACATATACACCTTGTTCTGAAAAATGACTTTAAATGCCCAAAGGGCAAATTAACCAAGCTGTTTCATTCAATCTCTTATTCCAAAGTTTGACAAGGGAGACTGTGAAATATATATCAATATATTTTAGGCCTACCTAACAGGACAAAAGTGTAAAGTGCTAAGGTACATTTGAATTTTAGATAAGAGCAAGTTTTGACATCACCTTCTTATACTTTTAAAAAACAATTTATTGTTCATGGAATATTCAAATATTATTAACTGTCCTGTGTGTTGTCTAGAAACATGAGTATCCTTGATGACACTAAAACACGCAAATATTAGGCAACTAATGCTCATTTTTTTAATTTAATAAAAAAAAAAAAAGGCATCATGATTTTTGTCTTTACCTTGCTGAAGAATTAAAGATGCTAACTCAGACAACAGTCTTGAAACACTGCTTTTTAGAAAATAAGTTAATTGAAAAGGTGATATAAAACAGTGAATATTTTTTGAACTTTGGTAACCTACACACCCACACTTTTGAAGGGGCAGAAAACCAAGCATTTTTACAATTTCTAATTCTGTGGACTTTTTTCTTTCCAATCATTCTTTTACTTTTTTTATGTTATTCTTTTTTTTTTTTAAGATTTATATGTTTTATTGGAAAGGCAGATACACAGAGAGGAGGAGAGAAAGAGAGGAAGATCTTCCATCTGATGGTTCACTCCCCAAGTGACTGCAACAGCTGGAGCTGTGCCAATCCGAAGCCAGGAGCTTCTTCTGGGTCTCCCACGTGGGTGCAGGGTCCCAAGGCTTTGCGCTGTCTTCGACTGTTTTCATGCACAAGCAGGAAACTGGATGGGAAGCAGAGCTTCCTGGATTAGAACCGGCGCCCATATGAGATCCCTGCGTGTTCAAGGTGAGGACTTAAACCACTAGGCCTTCACGTCGGGCTATTTTTTCCAATATTAAACATAAAACCCACAAGTCACTGAAAAATTTTCTTAGAAATATTTTAAGAAATTTATTTTGAAAGCTCATTTTCCAGCCATAGGACAGAGAATCAGAGTAACATCACCCAGGAAATGACAGTTTAGCTTTGTGGATAAATGCAAAAAGAACTTAGCATTAGCTTAACAGGTTTTAAAAAAGAAAACAAATATTCTAATCAAACTTCAGCACATTTGTCAATCTTCTCCTTGGCTTTGAGTATCCTTCATACAATTTGGTCTTAGCAAGAATTCTGCTAGCAAGTTTAGCAAAGAACACCGCCACTGCATAGCTGATCACTTTGATCTGAGTCTGCGTCACGCATCAACTCCAGAGACGTCCGATGCCCAGACTCGCTAGCAGTCACTGGGACAACGTGCTCACTGTATTCCTTTCTTCTGTGCCCTTTAGTAATGTTCTATCCACTAACTACTACCACATATTTTCACTAGAAATTCTCACTGTTCATGCTTTATACAGAGTTGAGCCCAATTGCTCTCCGTCACAACAAAAATCACTGCTGCGGTTCTTATATCTTTTGCAGTGGTCCTTGCCAAAGACTTAACAAGTATTGTTGAATAATTTTATTAAGGTCAATTTGAAAATGAGTAGCAATTCTGGTGTGTAAATTGTTATCTACTGACATGATAAATACTAATCCTGTGGAAATACGTAAAAGCATTTATAACGATGAAGCTAGTCTCACTACCACCTTGAGTAGTCTCCTGAATGACTGTCAAAAATTTCAGTAGGGCCCAGCACAGTAGCCTAGCAGCTAAAGTCCTTGCCTTGCACACACCGAGATTCCATATAGGCACCAATTCTAATCCCGGCCATCCCCCTTCCCTTGCAGCTCCCTGCTTGTTGGCCTGGGGAAGCAGTTGAGGATGGCCCAAAGCCTTGGCACCCTGCATCATATGGGAGACCCAAAAGAGGCGCCTGGGTTTGGAACAGCTCAGCGGTGTCCACGTTGGCTGCTTGGTGAGTAAATCAGCAGATGAAAGATCTTCCTCTCTATCTCTCCTCTTTCTATCTGACTTTCCAGTTTAACAACTCAGTAAATATATCTTTGCCAAAAGCTAATAGCCTGAAAATAACTGACAGTGGAAAAAAAACTGAAGTTTAAAATAACTCTTACAACTTTTGCTTAGTAAGTGTCAAGTATTATTAAATGAATCACTGAGATTATTTATATAAAATATCGAAAGTGGCCATTCAAAAAAACCATTGCTTAATTAACTTAAATATGGATATTACTTACAATCTAATTTTGCAAGATGACTTGGAAACATTTCAGAACATACAAGTCACCTGTCTAAAAGTTATTAATTGGTAAAGTACAGGGCTTAGCACTAGTGTTTTCTAAAAAATCCCTCAAGAATGGCTCTGTTTAATTAAAAAAGAGCAGAGTTTTTTAAAAATAAGCCATCATAGACTTTCACATGCTAATGAGTTTTAGAAAAATGAGACAGTTTGCTAACAAGACTGAAATCTTACTCTGAAAACAACAGCAAAAGTATGTACTTATTCTAGATGCGATCCACTTATTCTGAGTGCAAAATATTGGCTGCAAAAATTAATGATATGGAATTAAAGTATATTTTTTAATTATTAAAAAATGTAAGAATTTTCAGTAACTAGCAAATGAATTACTGTACCTGACTAAAATGCTTTCTGAATGAGACAGCAACCAAGGGTTTCAGTCAAAGTATCAATGTAGAGATAGATCCAAGAACATTAGATTTAGAAAAATAGTGTCTGGAAAAGAATTTTTTGCATCCTTACCTCCATGGGCATCCTGACTCATATATGTATCCTATCCTAATACAGGGAAGATTAGTTGCTGTGTTTTCTTATATAAATAGGTACATCGTAACACAGATTTTTTTGCAGGGAATGAGCACGATACAGTTCCTAATTTCTCCAAGCTTTCAAAACTTCCTCTCTGTACACACATAGCTTCATTGTCTGACCACTTTTTTGTTTGTTTGTTTAGCTTTCTCTGTGTAGGAACATTGTCAAAAGCAATAAATGTCATTTTCAAGTCTAGTCTTTGTTTCCAAAGCCACCTTTTCACACATGTGGTGTGATGTGTCTTCCACATGGAGATCCCTAGACCACTCCATAGAGTATTGTGGAGAAATGAGACAAAATGAGCCCATGTTCCAGGAGTGTTTTTTTTCTTTTTCTTCATAATACAGTCCCAATAAGCACAGCAATTGCCCCTTCCACCCCTCCACCCTCACCCAATGTTCTCCCTCAGATCATAATAGTATAGTCCTTCAGCAACAGTCAGTTTTATCCCTTGAGCGTCTTCATAATTTTGCAAGGAAGCTTTAAAAGAGAGTTAAACCCTGTCTATAATCCATGTGAAAAGAAGCCCAATAACGAGGTTCTCAAAATTGTACTCTACATGTACTATCCTGTAACCTGTGGAGAAAAAAAAAAAAATCCCTTCTTAAAAAACCCCTACCTGGACAAAAGGTAACAGAACAAAGGAACCAGCATCAAGGCCTAGAAATCCAAGCCTCTGTCCATGGTTCCAAATCCCATATGGCTGAAGGGTTGTGTTCCAGCAGCTCTGCTTCTGACCCAGATCCCTGCCATGTACATCCTTGTCATCATTAGTAATTTGTTTTCCAAGTGTATCATGTAGGTAGGGAAACAAATGTTGGACTACTCTATTTCTAACATATTTAGGATAATTGAAAACCAATCTTACAACTCCTGGAAAAGAGTCTCCTGACCACACAGAGATCTTTCAGGGGTTGTTGATTCATATATTTTCAGTATTACATACAATATGATTATTTTTGTGTTTTCCTACTCTTAGATGTATCCAACAAAAGTGTTCAAAAATTACTGTTAATCTATACTAAAGAAAACTACCCCCGATCATCACATAGCAAGTGATGATACAGATTCTGCTGAAGCGAGAATGTGTTGTCTGGCAAGATACAGCATGGTGATTTATGACCGAGCACACTGTCAGGGTCAGTTAGTAGAAAATCGCAGAGAGGAAGCATCAATGGCGACAGGAATCCTGGCTAAGCCTGCCCCTGTAGTGTCACGAAAGGCAGGCCAAATGATCGCAGACCACCTGTGCCGTGCTGCAGGATGAGGAATCCAAAGCTATAGGATGGGAGACCACGTCTTATTAAGAAAGGGGAGTTCTTACTAAACTGACTTAACAGAATTCTTGCTAAACAATGATTGTTCAAGGTGGTTATTTACCGTAGCTAGTAAGATGCTAGTTAAAACAAAATCCGTCCCACATCACGCTGCCTGAGTGTTACACTAAATGCAGCTCCTGTAGCACAGAGATAGCTCAAGTGATTGGGTCCTTCCCCCGCATCGAACAGACTTGGATTGAGCCACCAGCTCCTGGCTTTGTCCTGGCCAAGATCCTTCCATGGCACACCTGTGAGAAGTGAACTAGGGAACACAAATTATCTACATGTCTATATCTTTTTATTCCTCTGAAATAAACATTAAAAAAACTATTTTTAAAGAAATTACACAGACATAGAAGAATAAGAAGTCTGACTTCAGTGTGGTGGAGTAAAGGATCTTTATCAAAGTAAAAACTTTTTTCTATTGGAATCTATATCACATACTTCTGCTTTCTCCGGTGAAATTAGGAATTTTATGCATCCTTTACCACTTATCATTCAGCTTTTATAGCTTAATTTGACCTCAAATAATCTACGATTTAGCAGTTATGTGAAATACTAAATGGTTTACTGAAATGTTTTAGAGCTTCTTATGTTGAGTGATGTGAGTACTTTCAAAATATGGCTTTGAAAAATTTATCTTAAATCATATTGAATTTTTTATCATTTTCTTTCATTGGGCATTTATTTAAAAAAACTGCCTTTCAATCTTTGTCATTTATCACTTACTGTGGTTTGAATGTATGCAGTCAAAGAAATAATCCTTCATAGCTGCTCTAAGTGCTGAGAAAATAAGAAGAAATGTGGGAAAGAAAGTCTGCTTAAAATGCAGACTGCAGTGTGCGAGCGCACCAGCACAGGATTCCCCTGTGTTATATATTCACTCTACACAAATGATCAGATTACCACGGTACTTCCAAACTACGAAGAGTGGTGGCCAATGTCACTCGGGCACTGTCACACGTCCCATTTGGAATGAAAGGCTGAGATCTTTCATAACAACGTTACTCCCGGAAATAAAAAATAAGGATTTCATCTAAAAGACACAGCATATTCACTTCAGGTCAAGCTCAGCTGTATTTACTCTCCTTATGAGCACAGAATCTATTTTTGTCAATTAAATCAAATGTCGTGAGTCAGATGGTTCTGTACCTCGTTCCCCTTGATTGGTAGGACTCCCCCAGGTTTTAACATTGGCACTGCCACTGAAATGCACCAACAATCCTCCCTGGCATCTGGTCACTGCTTACTGTGCTCTTGCTTTCTTATTAACAAATGTTCGAAATATTTTAGAAATTTCCAGGATTTCCCCGATATTCAATACATCATGGAGAGTTTCTCAATCTGGTCAGCGGCTGGTGCTTTAGCTTCAGGAATGATTCATTTCTTCCCATTCACACCTCAATGAATAATTCTGAAGGAGCTGAGGAAAGGGTCGTTCTTAATGCCTGCTATAAATTTCATCAGATCTAACAGTGACTTATCTTTACCTTTAAACATTAATTTTTATGTCTATATCTTGCCACAAGAGATATACGTGTATTATCTGGAACAAGGTATAAGCTGTGACATTTAGAAAAAAAAAAAAAAAGAAGTAGGGCCAGTAGCAGTAGCCTAGCAGCTGAAGTCCTCACCTTGCACATACCGGAATCCCATATGGGCGCCAGTTCTAATCTCGGCAGCCCCACTTCCCATGCAGCTTCCTGCTTGTGGCCTGGGAAAGCAGTCGAGGACAGCCCAAAGTCTTGGGACCCTGCACCCACATGAGAGACCCAGAAAAGGCTCCTGGCTCCTGGTTTCGTATTGGCTCAGCTACGGCCATGGTGGCCACGTGGGCTGTGAACCATCCGACAGAATATCTTCCTCTCTGTCTCTCCTCCTCTCTGGATATCTGCCTTTACAATAAAAATAAATAAATCTTTTTTAAAAAAAAGGATGGAAAATGAATGACACCTCTAACTAATTTCTTACAAAATAAGAAATTTGAAGTCTTTCAATCGTTCTCTGATGGAAGCCATCTGAATTAAAATGAATATACAGTTCAGCAACAATAGCTAATGTCTCAAAATGCCACCGACATTGAAAATAGCTAGTTCAAAATTAAACATGTGTTTCTGTAGTGGTGTTTTAAACAATATTGGAAACCGCAATATATGTTAGATTTATCCTTAAATATTGTTGTTTTTAAGATCAAGTGATATACCTTTATATTTTAAGGGAATTTTTTTTATTCTTCCTTTTATGACCCAGTTTAATAGACACTGGGGTTTCCCCTCCTACCCCTCCCCTATTCTGCTCTCCAGTCTTTCACGAGGCGTCTTCCGAGGACCCTCAGAAGTCCATCACACTGCCACTGAGGTCTCAATGTGCGCTATAGTGTACGTATTATTCCCTTGTTTGCTGTGGAAATGTTTCCAAATCATTGACATTTGTGTTGCGTGAGCTGCTCATCTCCAGCCATTCCCAGAGTGGACAGAAAAGCCTGCTTCTCATAAAAACTCCTAAATAGATGTTAGGTCGCGCTAAATAAATATCTCATACAGTTCTAACACATAACATTCTTCCTTACTTCCCAACTCTATTCTTTTAAGATCTAGTTCTTCAAGTTCTGGAAACAAAATGAAAATCAAAATTTTTAAAACTCCCTGTCTTTAGTGCAGAAATAATGCTCTGTTAACTGCCTCAAAGTGTCCAGAGTCGTAGAAGACATCCTTCAGCTCTAAACACTCCTGCTGTCAGGAACACTCAGCTCTCCCGTCTCAGTGTTTATGAAACAGGAGGCATTTACTGTCTCATACGTCTCCAGTAATGGAAATATTGCTTACAGCACTGACCTGCTTGAAAATGAAAGTTGTGGCTCTCCATAATGACGGGTGGGTTCTGTTCTCCACAACAAGAGATTCATAACGTGAAAACAGGATAAAAGTTTTACTCCATGACATTAACTTGGTTTTATGAGTCACCTCAGAGTCAATGTTCTCTATTGAAATGCGAAATACGAGATATAGTATTAAAGTGAAGCTCTATAAATATTTTAAAGAAATGTATAAAAAATATGCATTTTATGTTTTTCCAAAACATGTCTACCAAAATATATTCTACCTTTGTTCTGATTTTAAATTTTAAGCATTTGTAAATTTGTGTTCTAAGGTTTTGTTCACTTTTTAGGTCATTTAAAAATATTGGATGCAAAGAATTTTGTCTTTGGTATTATTTCTGCTCTTGGAGATCATGAAATGATTTAATAATTTGATTATTCATATCTAACGATGCTGAAGAATGTCTGACCAGCGGACAATAAGAGGCTCTTGAAACTGTGTGGTCCTGCCTTGTCAAGCCAACTGCAGGTATTAACTGAAGTTCAGGAACCCTATAACAGGAAAATTTGCAATGAATAAATTTGTAGAGTCTGTAAATGTCCTTTGCAGAAAGGGCTCCCCCCATGGATCACAAACTGAAGATAACTTCAAGTTTTACAATATTTTGATGTTTTCCTCAACCTTTCTTGTATTTTGAAGTTATCACTTGTTCACTCAATTGCTTGTTGCTTTACTTAATAACTTTGCTAATCTTCAAATACCTTGGAGTTCTAAGAAAAAAAAAAAAACTGGCAACACAAACAATAAAATTTCTAGCCAAGGGCCCAGTGCTGTGGCCTTGCGGCTAAAAAGTCCTTGCCTTGAACGCACCGGGATCCCATATGGGCACAGGTTCTAATCCCGGCAGCTCCACTTCCCATCCAGCTCCCTGCCTGTGGCCTGGGAAAGCAATTGAGGACGGCCCAAAGCTTTAGGACCCTGCACCTGCGTGGCAGACCTGAAGGAGGTTTCTGGCTCCTGGATCCAGATCAGCACAGCACCGGCCGTTGTAGTCACTTGTGGAGTGAATCATCGGATGGAAGATCTTCCTCTTTGTCTCTCCTCTCTGTATATCTGACTTTGCAATAAAAATAAATAAATCTTTTGAAAAAAATTCTAGCCAAAATACATTTATTTTAGTGAGGAAAATCAATTCTAAATCAGCAAATAAGAAACCACTTAAAATATCAGCAAAATACTGCAAGGAAACATAAACCAGAGCAGGAGGCAAGTAAAGGAGGAAACTGAGTGCTGCTGTTTAAAATGAGATGGCAGATGGGGTGGGAACTTTCTTAGTAGTTAAAATGCCAACTGGAACATCCGCATCAAATATCACCATGAGAAAGTTGAAACTGGCTCCAACTCCTGATTCCAGCTTCCTGATCCCATTCTCCCTGGGAGGCAGCAGGCCTGGCTCAGGTACCTGTATCCCTGCCACACATGAAGGAGAATCTGACCCTCAACTCCTGCCTGCCTACATCCCCAACTACGGACATTTAGGGAAAGAACTTACACTTAGAACTCACACGTGGGAGAGCTCTCTCTTTCTCTCTTTCTCTCTCTCTCTCTCATTATTAAAACCAATCAGCTAAAATGAATCAGTTGAGATTATCAAGAGCAGAACAAAAATACAATAAACAAAACCAAACAAAAAACACTTTGATACTTCTACAGATGCTTGCAGAGTGTGAGAAAACCAAACTTCCGAACAAAAAGAAAACCGTAGCAAAAGTTCAAAGAAGAGCTGGTATTTGCAGTACTAAAGAACCAGCAAAAACATCAAATTGCCCCAAGCATCATGATCAAAGTGCCCAGTCACACTGTGTGACCTGAGACAAGGAATGTCAAAGACCTAAGGAAGGGCCAGAGAGCTCTGCTTCCATACAGTGCCTCTGCAGTTACATCACGAATGTTTTGTTTTGTTTTAACATCATCAATCACTAATCTCCTATACCAACTAATTAAATAAACATCTCTAGTCTAGTCATGGAAAACTGTGGCTTTTTTCCCCCTTCCTCACCTTATTTGTTTTATTTTTCTGAGCCTTCAAATATCTTATAATACATCATAAATGATTGGAATCACCAGTTAGTCAAACTAGGTATAGTAAAACAAGTTCACAGGGTAGAACATAATACAGTAAAAGTCCCATATTAAAAAATTAAATTCTCACAATCTTACACTCTGGGAACCTTGCCTCTAACATACCTTACAGGAAAAAGAGAGGTCTATTTTCTGAAAATAAACCATATACTTAGGAAAATAAGCTACCCATGAGAACAAGGACATGCATCAAAAATGGAGCAATGAGAGAAAATTAAGTCTAAGAATGAAATATTTCTTTTTTCTTTTTTAAAAAAGGATTTATTTATTTCTATTGCAAAGTCAGATATACAGAGAGGAGGAGAGACAGAGAGGAACATCTTCCATCTGATAGTTTACTCCACAAGTGACCACAATGTCTGATGCTACGCCGATACAAAACCAGGAACCAGGAATTTCTTCCAGGTCTCTCATGTGGGTGCAGGATCCCAAGGTTTTGGGCCTTCCTCAACCGACCGTTTTCCCAGGTCACAAGCGGGGAGCTGCATGGGAAGCTGGGCCATCAGGATTAGAACTGGCGCCCTTATGGGATACCGGTGTGTGCCCAGGCAAAGACTTTTTAGCCGCTAGGCCACCGCACCAGGCCTAGAATGAAATATTTCTATGCATCGAACTCTGCCCCAAACCCACAGCTTGCTTCAGAAGCAGAGGAACAGATTCTAGTCTAGGAAAACTACCCTTGCAAGGATAGAAGTTTTAAACTGGGAAATAAGGAATATTCTAATTACACAGAGGAGCAACATTACCCAAAATGAAGCCTACCAGTACAACAAAATAGATGAAAAGTCATTCTTAAATAGGAAAGTACTTCAAAAGGTTTGAAGAAAACAGAGTTAAATAAGAAGCTAATTTGGTGCAAAAATGTTTTGAAATCCATGCAAATGATGAGTTTCAAAACTTCCATGAAAATGGATATTATGAAAAGGCTGTGGCTAGATTTTAAATTAATTTTATGAAAATAAATTTATTCTAATTCCAGTTTTCACAGAAGCCACGGTTAATAATTTATTCCTAAGAAACCAAACTGCACAGCCATACACAGCTGGTAGTTAACAAATTCTGTCACTGAGGTACCACTTTGAATGTAGTACCTGTTCTTGCATACTTCATTCTTTTTCAAACCATTTTCCAAAATCTGATTCTTATGTAATCGAATTCCTATTTTATATAAGACGTTTTATACCTTAACTGGTACAGAAATAAACACTGTATCCACTTTAATTATTACTAAAATAAGATTGATACCATATTTGTGCTAATAATTAAATAGTTTAAACTTAGCCTACTACTTTATGGTTCAAGTGCCAAAAGATTTATTTTTTCAAACTTCAGAAAGGAGAAGAAAAAGAAAAAGAGAGAAAGAGATGGAGACACAGAGAGAATGAGAATCTTCCATCTGCCATTTCACTTCCTAAATGGATACAACAACCTCAACTAGTCTAGGCTGCAGCTACAGCTCCATCCACTCCTTCCACATGAGTTGCAGAAGACCAGCTATTTGGTACCCACCGCTTTCCCAGGTGCATTAGCAGGGAGTTGGATCAGAGTCAGAGCAGATGGAACTTGAATCAGTATCCTGCTTGGTCTGTGAAGCTCAGAAGTTGCCACAATGTTGGCCCATAGTTACCAGGTCTGCCATTCTGTTAATTATTTTGTAATAAATCCTTACCTCCTTAATTCTTCAAATACACACACACACACACACACACACACACACACACACACACACACAAATACACACACATACACACACACAAGAATTAAAGTATGCTTCCACTGACATCCTAAGTGAAATAAACAGTTTCCTCTACAGTAACTTTTACACATTTAAATGAATATTACAATTGCAATATTCTTTTCAGCATTCCATCCTATTTTTCCAATGTTAAAAGTTAATAGTACAGCAGAGTAGAATCTAAGGAATGCTCCTGAAAACCTGAATCACAGTCTTAATTCTACAACCAAAGATTTGGTGATTTAAGCCAAGACACAAATCTGATTGTGCATTAATCTCAGATACAAAACTATTTTATTACTGAGGCTGTTTTAGGTATCTTCCAAGATGAGAATTGTGTAAATATTCCCCATATAACATAAAAAATTGAAGTGGCTCAGAAAACACACCTCGCCATAGGATGTCCTGACATGCTCAACATTTTAAATTAAAGCAAAATGGACAAATTTAGACGTTTCCCTGGAATCAAGGTCTCCCTGAGCTTCCCTGGTCTATTCTTCCTTTTTCCCTTTCTATTTTTCATTACTCTGTTATGTGTATTTAATTATCTTCACACAGACACACATCTTCTTTAAGCTGAAGGCAGGTATCAGATGCAAGCATTGAAATGTGGGTGTTTTAACCGCAAGGCCAATCACCTACACAAATGTCAAGCATTTATTTTTAATGTCAAGCATTTTTAAAGGAACAATATTAGAAAAATAAATGTGGAAATTTCATCCTTTAAAAATAAAGGAGCAATGTTAGTAGATTTTTTTTGCCAGAATTCATGAACCATATCTAATTTCAACATGACCTTTAGATAGAAGGAACTCTTTTCAATTGAAGATACTATGTCTTGCTTCAGAAGAATATGTAAGATATAATCTTTCCTGGGTTTCATTTTCATACCTAATTCATAGACAGAGGGGATGATGAGAGAGACTTCTGCTCCTGCTGTTTTCACAAATGCAAGGCACGAAACATTAGACGTCAGTGTGCCCTGGACCCCACCCATGCCAACAGGCATGCTATCTACATCACATGCATTACGTAGTTTATTGATTTTGACTAACATGAAAGATAATTCTCTAATGAATGCAGGATCACACTACTAACAGCAAAACAGGGAAGTCTTTGCCTCTCGCTCAAGCATTCTTCATCCTTGTGTTGATTATCTGCTGAGCTTTAATTTCTCGTTTACCAGAATAGTTACCCGGTGATTGGTGAGCTTATAACTCTAAAAAACATGAACACACTTACTTGAGGATGTAATTTAATCATTAGCTCCTGAGTGACATACATTCCAGGCTTCATCAAAAGTACATTCATGTGGAGTGTCCTAAGCTTAAGTTCCAAGGAGTTAGCAAGTTCTCTAGTATGATCAAATTTTCAATCAAATTTCAGAACCAAGTGAACTGTATTTTAAAATGTTGTCCATAGAAAATAGCATCAATTTCAGAAAATGGAATAAAGTACAGAGGAAAATTATACCACAGAGTCCAGAACTAGTCATAATAAACAAGATTTAAATTCAAAACCTAGGATAAACAGGACCGGTCTTCACACATTTGTTTGGTTTGAGGCTTACATCAAATTAACTAGTTCAGTAAGCTATGCATGGTTTCTATTATAAAATGCATATTTAATGACTTTCAATTAATCCTTTGTGGTCATTAAAATTCCAAATTAAAGATTTCCCGCAAGAATTAGTATCACTGCCAAAACCAGATTAACATATGGATAACTGTAATAAGATAATGGCATTCACATCAGAATGGCTGTCAGGACATTAAACAGATGCTGCTTTGTCAAAAAGCTCCTTATAGCCATGTGCTTTATAGGCTTCTTTACACAAAGTGCAAGTGATTCTGCTATAAAATATGAGAATGCAAAAAAAAAAAAAAAAGAAAAAAGAAAAAGATCCCCTAGACACAAATTTCTTTAAAAACATATTCTTAAAATATATCAAACTGTCAAACTGTAAATTTTTCTGCAATGGTTGTTAGAACTATTTGGATAAATTTTGATTATTTTCCTTCAGGGAAGAGGACAGAATTAAATTTCTTTGTGATTTGGATTTTGGCAATACCCAGACCTGAGCCAGGTGGAAGCCAGTACTGGGTCTCCCACATGAATGGCAGGGACAAAAGAACTTGAGCCATCACCTGCTGTTTCCGTGGCACCTGTTAATACAAAACTGGAAATGAAGCCTCGCTGGGGCTCTATCCCAGGCAACTCCAAGATGGCATATGGCCATCCTAAGAGGTATCTTAACAACTGAACTAAGTATCCACTCTGGAGTTCCTTTTGTAAAAGAATAAAACACGGTATCTGTTCCAATAACACTCTAAAAAGAAAAACCAAGTTTATAGATATGTGCAGTCTATTACAACTATAGAATGCAACATCAGGAAGGAAATAATTCCACTTTCTTTCATGTAAATCAATGAGAGTTCTGCAGAAGGGACAGAAAAAGAGTTGAGCCTTGTTAGCAATACAAGGAATGGTGCTAAGACTCTTCAAAAAAGAAGAGCAAAACTCTCTTTGAATATAGTCAATATCCAGCAGCAGCAAAGGAACTGCTAAGGGTTCAGTTTAAAAGATAAATCTCTCTTGTATTGACAGCCATTCTCTGCTACACCCTTCCCTGTCTGATGCTGCAAAGGAACTGGAGGCCTTCAAAATTAGCAGGAAAAGCACATTATCTCAGACTGAGAGCACACAAAGATATGTTTTCTTTTTACAAATTGTTATAAAAATACTTGATAATATCTGATTCTCGTAATAATAAAGTTAATTCCAAAATTATGAATCTTCTTCATATTACTCATCTAGGAAGGTCATAGCAGCAGTGACATCCCATTTTTCTCACCAAGGACTCTTGACATGAGATTAATTTTCAGAGAAATGTCCTTCTACTTGCTTTGAACTTAATTTCCTCATCCTTCAGAAGTATCTTCCAATTTATTTTAGGAGTTTAGGAGGGGCTGACATGCAGAGATTGTTCATAATGATATAAAAATTTACAGTAAAGGGGTAGGTGTTAGGCGCAATAACTCAGAAGGGCCACCTGGGACGCTCCTATCCATGCCTGGGTTCACATCCCACTCCTGTTCTCAACTCCAGCTTCCTGTTATCTGCACCACAGGAGGCTCAAGTACTTGAGACCCTGTACTTAGATGGGACTCAGTTGGAGTTTCAGGCTCCTAGAGTCACACAGCAAAGCCCCACCACACCCAGGTGTTGGAAGAGTTAGTCATTCAAGTAGATTTATTTCTTTAAAATAATGTAGAGTTAAGATTCTCATTTTTTACATGTAAGTTATATAAATTTACCAATTTTCTTTGAATAGATATGAAATTTCCAATCATGGTATTTTTTACAGTACCTGAAAAAAAAATTATATCATTCTGTTCTCCTCCCCCAAAATAAATAAATCACATTTTTTCTTAATTCATGATTATACGTTTTGGGCTTTGGTATAATAACACAAGTGGTATTTGTCAGAAATTATAAATGCTTCTGTGGGAACAACCTCAATCTTTCTTTTTTCTTTTCAACACAGTACTTCATTTCTCTCACACCTACAAGTAAACTTCTTCCTAAAAATGATTTGTTGATGTGAAAGACAGAGTGAGAGGAGCAGGGGACGAGACAAATAGAGAGACATAGGGAGACAGATCTTCAACTATTGATTCACTCCAAATGACTGCTTGAGCTAGGACTAGGCCATGTCAATGCTGCTAGGAACTTCATTTTGGTTCCCACATGGTTTGGCAGACCACAAGTCTGCAAACCGTCTACCACTCCACTTCTTTCACAGGTGTATTAGCAGAAAAGTAAAAAGCAGAGAAGCTGGAATCCACACTATTGATACTGGGAGAAATTTCCTGAGATTTTTTTTTTCATCTACCCTCCTGCCTCATGCACAACATTCAAATAAATGAAACAAAACACATCCTCTTCCAAGGCCTATTTTTGATGAAAATAACTTCTTGATTTTACTGTCAAAATGTACTTTATCTCAATCACATTTTACTATAAAACTATACTATTGATATTTAAAAAAATCTGACAGCATATTTTCTTTTTTCAGCAAGATGAATTTTTTACTGTTTATAGTCTCCAGTCTACAAACTCAAACTGATAGTCACACTTGCTACAGAAGGCAATTTCCCCTTCTATCCAGAGGTCAGTAGTTAGATGACAGCGATACTGACAATGATGATGAAGACGATGATAGATATTACTAACCAATTCCTAGCACAGCTCTCTTGAGCTGGTAGGTACTTAAAGACAAATCATGACAGGTGATACCTTTCGGAGCAAGTCAGTAACTTATTTCTGTGATATTCTTCATCAATAACTTCTGAAATAACAAGAATTTCACAATAAAAGAAAATGACACTATACCAAATACTGTGCCATATTAATTCATCAATAAATACTTATTGCAAATTTTTTTCTCTTCCATAGAGAAATACACAAATCTAAACTGATGCAAGTTCTGGATTCAGATTCAGCATGCTACCAAGCATTGCTTTGTGACCTGTAGAGAGTAATTAAATCTATGTCAATTTTAGTGAAATTTACACCTGTGCTATGTCACTGTTATCAGAACTGAAGAAAAAAAAAATGTATGCAAGTCTTCTCATGTCAGCCTGCAATAGGCAAGTCCTTAATTAATGTCTGACCAACATCCAGCCCCTTTTTCTGAGGTTCCTCTTCTCTAAAAATCACCATGAGAATTCATTACAGCCAATCTACTATGAGAAGAAATCTTAAGCAAAGTAAAAAGAAATCTCATATTTTATTTTACATATTGTCACTACAAGATCAAATGTTTGGTTTCACCCTAAGTTGCATAATACAGTTATAATTCAAACAAAACAAACATGAAGCATGAGTGTGAAATAAAGATTCATTGTATTAAATCAGAAACAGGTATTAGGATTAAATTGCTAATGCAAATAAAACCTAAAATATGTAGCACTGGATGAGGAATTACATGGGAAAACAAAACATGGTAAACAGAATTCAGTAGGCAAAGTTTTACCAAAGGTGAACTGTAAAACAGCTCAGAAAGTTAATGATCTAACTTTCTGGAGGCCAGAGTGCAGATAGTTGAATAGTAATAGCTTATACTTGGTTGATATTGGTAGTATTCGGAAAGACACTGCAGGGGAAGAATGGATTCGAGAATGAGTCAGATTACAGGCAAAATCAAATGGAAATAGTGGGACATGATTTCTCCTGAGAAGGACAGGTTTGTATCAGATAAACTCTTCTACCAAAAAGGACCAAAAAGACACCAGGGAACACCAGGAAGACAAGATTTGAGTGGACATTATCTGAACAGAAAAGATAAATGGCTTGTGATGAGTACAATTTTCTGCACTGCTTTGCTCCACAATAGATTTGTTCATTTATAATCAGTGCAGAGAAGCTGTGAAGCTGAACGAGATGTAACAACGACGAAGCCCTTAAGCCACACACTCTGACAGCCTCACAAGATTTGAAAATAAAAGAAAAAATGCAGTGCAAGGTGAAAAGGAAGCTGAGATTAAGCAGTTAGCTTGCAGAAAGAAGAGAGCTGTGTGCCTTACTAGATCACTTTACACTTTAGAGAAAGTGTCCAGCAGAAAGCTGACACTAATATGCAGGGAACCCAACCCGACTTTTCTGTAATCGCATGGTATTGTTATGCAGGAGGACAAAAGCACCTTCATCAACAGAACATTAGGACTCACTCTTACGGTTATTACAACAAAAAGACAAAACCAAAATCAGCAGGAGGATAAAGAATGATGGATACAAATAGAGAAAAACCAGTAACTAGCCTAGAAGCATCTCCTTTGGTAAAAATGAACATGTTTTATTTTTCCAGAAACAATGTATGCCAACGTGTTCAAAGCATAATCATCCAGTGATTTTCATCTGAACGCTGAGTTTAGGGATTTGTAGGTGGGAGGGGTTTAGCTGATTTGGCAAGCAGTATCTATATGAGTAAACTCAACCACTCAGATCCCAGCACTGCTCCTGCCCAAAAGATGAAAGTCATTTATCATGGATCACATAATAATGATGATAAGTTTATCTGATCACACTGAGACAGTGTGGTCCGAATAAATTCAGACATACAGAAACATCCCAGACAAGTAGAAACTGTAAGGAGTTAAAAGTTCTATCCCAGGGCCAAGATAAGGCCCAGCCTTGAAAACAGGCTTTCTTAAAATTATACTTCCTGAAAAAAGGGTAGGCAAAAACTCCGATGTAAATGCTCCCCAAGCAGGACTGTTCATAAGCTTTTAGTAGGGAACTAGAATTGCCCCACAAAGATGCCCCCATCTAATCCCTGAAACCTATAAATATGTTGATGCCCCCATCTAATCCCTGAAACCTGTGAATATGTTAGATTTTATGACAAAGAGATTAAGGATGTATTTGTTATTAAGGCTTAAAAACTCAAGCAGGATTGGTTCATTATTAGGTTCTAATCCTCAAGTGTAGCCTCACATCATTCAAAGAAAAATCAAAGATCCTCACACAATGACCCACAAATGTGGGCATGATTACCAGCCCCAGGACTTCATTCTCTCCATCTTTCTTTTGTGTCTGTGTTTTTTTCTGTGATGCAAGCTGCTTGCTGCTATGAACTGCTGCATTCACACTCTGCCTCAAGATCTTTTATGTGAGCTGCCTCTACTTGGAACTTTCATTTCCTGTATGCAAACCAACTAACTTCCTCTTATTCAGTGGTTTGTTCAAATATCACCTTTCAGGGACCAGAACCTTTAAAATCTTTACAATCACCCCACATCATGCTGCTGCTCTCCCCCTTCCCTGCTTTTTCCTCAGAGCATTTCTAATTATCTAAAATACTATTATCATTTTCTTATTCCATTGTAACCATTTTTCCTTAGAACATCACATCAGATGTGACAGTTGATCTGTTTCTGTTACATTCACTATTGTAGGCAATTCCAGAGTCTGCAACCCAATACATGAATCAGTGGGCCAATCAAGACTACCTAGGAAGAATCATGCCTGTCCTTGAACACCAAATGATTAAAATCCCCTGTCAGAAGAAAGAATATCCACATTTGTGAGTTTCCAAACTAGCTTTATGTTCTGGCCTAGTTGTGGATTTCCTCCAACTTAGACAGGGTACCTTCCCAGAATTCTATTCATATAAGCTATTTTAGTATTAGCAGGGGATTCAGCACGCTCTTCAAATTCTTTCACAGAAGCACTTTGAATATCTGGGAGAAAGCGTAAGATAAATGACATGCACTACCAACTGGAGATAGCAATGATGATGTTGAAGATGACAGTCATTATTATCACAGTCATGTGCCACATAATGAAATTGTGGTCAGTGATGGACTGAGATATGACAGTGATTCCCCATGAGAGTGTAATGGAGCTGAAAAGTGTCAATCACCCAGCGACAGGACAGCCGTCACGGTGTGAAGTGCTGATGGTAGAAGCAAATCTATTCTTTCAGACATCCAGAGGCATCATCCAGTCTAGGCATATAATTATGTGCACTATGTAATGCTTGATAATAAATCACTATGCTACTCATTTATGCACTTACTGTACTCTACCTTTTATTATTATTTGAGGCTTTATTTCTATTTTTAAAAAAGAATTTACTGTAAAACTGAGCACTAGATTACACATTTTATATGTGCTCCTCTTTGGATTGCATCAAGAAGTCATAGCACATGCCTGACCTATGCCATCTAGGTTTTGGTAAGAATACTCGATAATGTTAACACCAAGACAAAATGGCCTAACAATACATGTGTCAGAATGTATTCCTATTGTTTTTAAAAGACTCATGACTGTGTTTTAATTTCAAATTTTCTTTTTGTATATGTCTATTTGCCAGGTAGAACAGTAATGACTGTTTAGGTCTTCACTTCATTCACAGGTCAGCTGTAGGACACATCAGTAACCATCCTCCTCCATTTCCCATAAACCAGAGAGGGGCTCTGAAACCAACAAGTGAGCAGCAGAGAGTCTGTCTGTAGGACTCAATAAAAATAGGCATTAAAGGCTAATGCAAATTTTTATGATTCCTGCGGGCAACAGAAAAAGCAGAAATGATATAAAAGCCCCTCAGAGCAACATGGGGGAAACATCTCCTCCAAGGGTACGGCAGAAACATTGTTAATGTAGGAAATATTATTTCTAAATATGAGCTTACAGCACACATCTCTTAAAATTTTAATATTTGTCCTTAGAAATGAGCTACTTAGTAAATAGTTCTTTATTTACAATGTAATAGGAAAAGACGAGCAGGCTACCAGCAGCCTATGGTAGTAGCACTGAAAGGAAAACTGAAAAAGTAACTTGAATGAAAAAAAAAAAGTTTTCTCCCTATGGGAGTGACATGAAATCCCAGCTACAGGAAATCTCTTGTACTTACCACCCCTCTCAGATACTTGTGAAGCTAAGATGAGGAATCAAGACTGGCACTCAACACAAAGGTGGATGAAAGCTCAGAAGCAAGCTCTGTTGTGGAGTAACCTTTGAGTCTGACATTGAGGGGCTGGTTCTTCCAGAAAAACTCCTAGGAGCCTGAAGTCAGGAAAAGAGATTAAAATAAAGGATACTTTTTGTTTATAACATTAATTTTAGGCCTGCATCTATTGTTAAATTTTAGCATATATGTTATTTTATAGAAACATATTAAGGCATGTAAAATCATCATTCATAAATATGGAACTTATAAAAGAATTATCTGTTTAATTGAAAGGCAGACTTCCAAAAAGAATGAGAGATGTAGAGAGAGAGAAAGATGTTTTATCCACTAGTTCACTTGGCGTATGGCCACACGGCTGCAGCTGAGCTAGTCTGAAGCCAGGAGCCAGGATCTTCTCCCAGCCCTCCCTTATCGGTGGAAGGGGAATAAGTATTTGCACCATCTTGAACTGCTTTTCCAGGAATATTAGCAGGCTGCAGATTGAACTCAAACTCTCCTTATCTCTGTAAATCTGACTTTCCAATCTTAAAGGATTACATCTTAAAGGAAATGCAGCTCCTCCACGCCTTCATCTCTGCAGTGCATGTGAAGTTCCCATTACTAATAGCATTAAGTCTGTGTTAAAAACATAGAACTTAAATTTCTGGATTTTGACAACCATAAAAACTAAGAGCATTCTTCATTGTTTGCACGGGATCCATGTAGTGCTCTAGTTCAGAGGTAACTGAAGCACACAGATAAGGCAAACTACCTGTTAGCCAGTGGGATTCCCCCAACTCCAGCCAGCTCATTTACAGACCTATTATTTATATCAAAGAATTCCCCCACATTCCCAAACAATGCTTAATCAAAGCATTTAGAAATAATAAAATTGCACTTACAAATGCTGTAAAGAATTCCTTAGACAGGACTGCTGTGGTAGTATAACATGCTAATCCTACACCTGTAGCACCATCTTCACTCACGGGCTCAGATTCAAGTCCCAGATGCTCTGCTTATAATCTGGATCCCTGCTAATCACCTGGGAAAGCAGCAGATACTGCACTGACATGAAGGACATGGGAGAAGGCCATGGCTCCCAACTTCAGACCGGCTAAGCACTGATCATTTCTGCCATTTTGAGAGTAAATCTCACTCTATCTTTCTAACTATGACATTCAATTAAAATAAATAAATCTTTTAAAAAGAATGCCTTAAACAATAGGATCTTTTCTGTCATCACAAGGGTAACAGGTGGCCAAACTAAGATCAGAACTTAGAAATCCTAACTGCTGCTTAAGTACACTTTCATTTGCTATAAAACACCAGTATTGGTACTGGCCATAAATAACGAAGATTTAATCCTCATTGTACCTACATTAGGGCCTCAGGATACAAGAACTAACCTACAATGAAAAGTTATTCTACAAGCTGGGAGACACTCCAGAGGAAGCATGATGGCCTTGGGAAAATTCAGGATGGACACACATTATGAACCTAGAGGAGAGAACAGAGTGGAGGGAAGTGGATTGGGGGGCAGGGGAGAGCCCACTGCCAACTAAATTGTATCAAAAAACAATTTAAAAAAAAGAGCTAAAAGACACCAGAAAACAAAACAAAACAAATAACAACAACAACAACAAAAATATCAGTATGGGAAAAAGGAAAACATATTTTGCCAAAAATTCTGACTTTGATTTAATGACTTTTGCCACCATCTCTTTTGTCTAACCTACAATATCCCAATGCACATAACTTATCCTATGAGAATAAGCTGAATCTTACCCACTGATTCAGCAAGAATTCATCAGGCATCAAAAGCGTAACAATTACTTTGCCAGATGCTAGAGACAGGAAGAAAATTCCTCCCTTTAATATCTAATCACAGGACAGTATTGTAATGTGAGTCTACTTCACGTGAAACAGCAAAATGGAAAGTATTACAGACATGTATTTCTAACTTTTACATAGACTAAATACTCAGAGAAATTGTCTAAAAATGACATAACAGCTGACACTGTCAGGTAAAAAGAGACTGAAAAAACAAAGATAACTATCTAATCTAATCAAACATTGGAGAAGTCCTGATTATCTACCCTTGTCCCTAATTTCTTCATTTCCACTGCTTAGTCTCTTACACCTTCATGTGCATTCCCATAACCCAGTAACGTGATGATGTATATTACAGTGTTTGCAAACATTGCTCTATTTACACATTAAAATAGCTGGGAAAATCCTTTACTTATTATTTACACCTATTCTTTACTATGGCATGATAATTCACAGTAAAATATACTTATATCATTCCTATAATATGTGGACTTCACAAGCATGATTCTGAAATATTTCTGGGTAGATTCTTAATAACTGGTAAGACATTTGGAAATTTATTGAATTATGAGTATGTAAATACTAAGGAAGTAAATAAGCCTGTAATGTGTTATTTTCTACAGCTAAGTAAACCATATCTGAAAGATAATATAAGAAAAATATGTCATATCCTGCTGATTTTTAGGGGAAATATATTCAATATAGATATCCATATCTATAGCACATGGGTACAGGGTCCCAAGGCTTTAGGCCATCCGCTACTGCTTTCCCAGACCACAAGCAGGGAGCTGGATGGGAAACAGAACAGTCAGGATTAGAATTGGCACTCATTTGGGATCCTGGCACAGGCAAGGCAAGGATTTAGCCACTAGGCTTTCATGCCTGGCCCTCATCACAAGTTTTGAAATAAAAATTATGAAATTCCACTGCAAATTTATTTAGTTTTAAATTCAATGTATAAGAACACAATAAAATGTGTACTAGTTTTCTAAGCAAAACAATTTACGTTTTATGGACAATAATGAATTTAAACAATATTATTAAGAAGATTTAAATTCAAAGATTTTTAACTGTCAAAACCTCTAACCATTTCTTGTGTTCATTGTTATAAACATGAATTCTTATGCTATCATACACAGCAGCTCAATTTTCCACTGGGTTTTGCTTTTCTGTTAGCTTATTAGCTCCCACAAATTAATAGATCCACAGACACTGAATGTACCAACTTAAGTGTGGAAAGTTACATTAGAACAGCAATACTCCACTTCATGTTCATAATGTTTTTATAATGCATAGAATACCTACAAGTCTACAGTATTAAATCATTTAAAGACTTACTATTAGAGGAAAAACAAGTAAAAATGTCTAACTGCAAAATGTAAGCTTAAATTGCCATGCATAAATTGAAGTAATTATAACTACTATTATGAACATTCCAAACTATTCTTTAATTTAAATTCTAGAGTCCCATTTAGAATGAGTAAGATAATTCTCTGAGTTAAATATAGTCACTCAACTCTGAGCCTGTTGAACTAAATCTCTCAGCTTCTCTAGTGATGCGCTTCCCTGGACCCAAGAGACCTTTATAACACGCCAGCATTCGTGAGCTGTTAAAAAATTGCTATATGCAAAATATATCATTATTTCAAATTCTACTCCATCAATTCCAACAAACTTCTGAAACTAGTGTCATATCTTTCAGGTTATCCATTGAAGGAATAAGACTTAGTAAACATTATCATCAACCCCACTTACTAATTATTTCCATTTATACAAGATGAAAGTTCATGTCTGTATTTCCAAAGTTAGATAGGACCATATGACCTTTATTTAGCCAATTAAATGTTAGCAAAAATGTCAACTGCAGAGAGTAGCTTAGGCAGCCAGTGCTGGATGAAACATTCTCTCATCCTGCTTCCAGATGAATAGGAAACTCACCAAGGTGAATAACAGCTTAAAGGAGTCCTTTGTGGTTCCATTTTGAATAAAAGATGACCCTTCGCTGAATTAGTCTTCTGAGATTTTAAAGGCTAGCATCTAGCCCATTTTGACTAACACAGTCGCTAAAGCAGATATGAATAGAAGAATTTCGCACATGTATACCCTATAGACTTTATCACCCATTAAACACCTATGATTTACTTTAGCAAGAGGTGAAAGGGTTCTACTTTCAAAGTTATTATCCCTTTAATTTTATAATCATAGAAACCAATCATATACACTCACTCTTCAAAGCATCATTTGCTCTTCTAAAGCAGCAGTCCAAAGGATCATTACCAGTCTTCATTTCATGACATACATAAAAAGTTTGACTGTCCCACGGCCTGGCAGGTTAAACTGCCACCTGTAGCACAGGCATTCCATAAGGACACTGGTTTGAGTCTCCTTTGCTCCACTTCTAATCCAACTCCATGCCATTGTACCTAGGAAAGAGCAGAAGACGGCTCAAGTTCTTGATTCCCTATCCCCATGTGGGAAACTCAGAGGAAGCTCCAATATCCTGGCTTCAGGATCTCCTGGGCATTTCTAACGTTTACAGAGTGAATTTTTTCCCCCAGAGATTTACTTACTTATTTGAAAGGCAAATTTACATAGAAAAGAAGAGACACTCTAAAAGTCAGCATCCTAGAACTCCATCTGGGTCTTCCAAGTGAATTGCACAGGTACAAGCACTTGGGCCATCCTCTACTGCCTTTCCAGGCATACTGCCAAGAAGCTGGATCACAAGCGGAATAGCTAGGACTCAAACAGGCACTCAAGTAGAATGTCAAAGTTTTAGGCATCTGCTTAACTGGTTGTACCACAATTTAGACCCCTAAAAGTTTAGACTTCTGATGACAACATAATGAAAAATAGTTTCATAGTAACTTTTGCAAACCACATTTAGGTTAAACCTGAATTCATGATTTATTAATGTCATTAAAAATTTTCAATGCAGAAATCATCATTTTGGAAAATAAAAACTATACTTTCATTTAATGTCTACACTCATTGTGATAGCATGCTTTTATCTATTTCATGAATTGTTTGAAGTCTAAAATTTTACTTACATTTCAAGCTATGTAAATTTCACGTCAGTCCAATTATACATGAGCTAATCAGTGATACCATGGTAGGAAAAAAGCTAAGGAAATATAAAACCTAAAAATTTCCACTTCCAATTTTCAAAATTCCCTTCCATTTCACTAACAGATTTTCTCTAAAACCTACTTTTTCTAAGATAGTTGACCAAAATTTAGTGCACTAATTCTAAGAGTCAAATTCACAAATGAACAAAATTTTCTTCAGAAGTATTTGATGAAATACCCATACACTTTACAATAGATAAGCATGGTACAAATATATTATTAATACTTAAGTAAACAGCTATTACAGAGATTGGATTTTTATTTTTTAATATGTATAAAATTTCATTTTCTTTTACATGAATATAATGGGATTTAAATCACTAATTTTGAACTAACAGAAAAATCAAGAGCAAAATTTAGCATTTTAAACAGGATATTAAATTTTGTGGATGTCAGAGAAAAAAGACTAAGAATTCCATCTATTTAAATATATCTCAAAATTACATTTTTACAAAAAGAAAAATAAGCTTCATAAAATCACATTACCAGTTGTGAAAGTTTCTTTTGAGTTTCTACCTACTTACTGATTAAAGATTACATTATTCTAAAATTGCACATATTTATTCATATATAACTTTGTAATCATTCAGTCTGTTGAATTGACATGGAGAGATTGTTCCAATATAAAATCCTGATTATTAAACATACATAACAATAAACTTGCTCATGACACATGAATCTCCAATGTAAAGATGTATATTATTGTTTGCTTCAGCAAAGTTCTACTGTCATTTCAGACAGTCAGTTTTACATATTCTGACCTTGGAAACATTTTGTTGATTTTCTCTTTGTTGTCCTAGATGCTTACATTTCTGAATGTCTCATTATTTTCAACTATAAGATTGAGTTCTAATAAAAAAAAAAAACTCTTTTTTGAATAAAACAATTCTATACCTAATCAGAAAGGAAATGGAGAAGCAAGATATACTAGTATATAAACATTGCTTCACATCATAGCCATGTCCCATGAGAGTGTAAAGGACAGGAAATGAGAGTCCCAACTTGAACACAGCAGAATTCCATAAATCCATAGCAAACTCTAGTTGGTCTGATGCATTCTTGTACCTTTACCCAAAGTACTGATAATCATACTTGGTAGTAACTTACTCTTCTCTGTTCTTTCTGGTACTCTCTCCTTCAGACTAGGGCCGTCTCTCACACAGTGGCCTCCCACCAGCCTCTGTGCCATGTAAAATTGTCCATTTCTCTTGCCTAATGATCTGGCAATGCCTTAAAATATGATCACTCGGCCTTGTTATAAACTATGGTAAATAGAAGCTCAGTGCCATACATTTCCTGCCATTTCTTTCTCACTCAACTAAACTTGTGTATTAATTTTAGATCCACGCAGGACAGCCATCCAGAGTAATGTTTACTTTACCATACAATATTTGTCAAAACACTACTTCCTGATATCTCTTCAATGTTTTAGTTCTCCTTGGTATTACTCATTAACACCTTATATTAAAAAACACCCCAAATCCTACTTCTTCAAAGACCATGTCAGTTGCCAAGACCTCCATAAACAGCAGATTACATTCAAAGATACAATTAGTGAAATAGCAGGGTAAAAAGCTCTGAGGACCCTCCTTCCAGTGAAATAACAATGACTTGGCAAAAATATTAATACACAAAACTATTTAAAGCAAGTTTTCCTAAAGGCATATAGTAAACAAAGACATATTTACCCTAGAAAATATTAAATATCATTAAGAGTGTCAAGAATTGAGTGACATTTAATCCACAGTCCATTGCCTCCCCATCTACACAGATCAGCACAAAAGGAAATCTAAAACTGCAGGTGTAGATACCAACGAAAGTCAATGTCTGTCCCAGCTCCCATTCCAGGGCTAAGGCTTCTCCCACTAACTTTCATCAAACACATGTAGCTCTGTGTAACAGAACCTCTACTCTAAGCAAAATCAACTGAAGTGTTTTGGACAGGCTTCTTCATCTAGTTCTCACTTAAAAGGCAAAAGATGTACAGCAAACGTAAAAGACCACAAATACAAGCACCACTGCTGTATCTAGCCCAGAAACCTGCTACTAAAAGCGAAGCATCATTACGCTAAGAGAATAGAGTTACTTCCATTTACTTCTTCCTTCCATGTGTATGGCTATTATTATGGTATGATATGATTAATTAAAGCTTTTTCTTACAAACTCGCTGAGAAGTTTAAAAAAAATAATTCATGGCTTTTAAACAACTGTTACAATTCCTTTCTACTTTATCCAGTTTTACCATTTTAATCTAACCAGGTAACTTCTCACTTTCTCTCTTCTGCATTACTCATTCCTATTTAGTCAACCAAAATGTAAACGCTAACCTGCCTTATCTCTTCTCCAATCAGCACAGGCCTTAGTGCACAGATGTGCATTCCCAAATAGCTGGGTGATTATAATACACCCCTTTAACCCTGGTATCTTCTCTACAGAGTAAATCACAATTATCTATGCCAAACTATGCTTCCAGAGTCTATAAGATGCCTCATTACCACAAAGGAATCTTCAGTGATTCTTTTATTGTCTACCAAATACAATTTTTACTCTTGTTCTCCATTATCTAACTTAAACTTTCGATGCTGTTGACAGACAACAGATTTCACGTATTTTGTAGATACAGTCCTACAAGATAGGCATAGATCCTTCTTGCAATTCAATCTCCTTTAATTCTCCTCCTTCATTCTTTTTTTTTTCTTCAATTCTGACAAACTTTACATTAACCCACTTTTTAACCTCCTGCATAATTTATCACTAACCATAATATTCAACAACCAAAAATTAGAAAAAAAAAAAAGACAGTTTGATAGGATTATAAAAATTGTGCTAAAAATGACAATCATGTCACAAGTCATCGATTTCATTCCTATACTAACTGCCACACATCAAAGAATATGATATTTGTCCTTCAGGAACAGTTCTGATTCCATTGAGCATGATGGCTTTCAGATGGATCCATTTTTTTTTTTTTTTGCAAAATACAGAATATCATTCTTTCTATGGATGAGTAGTATTCCGTAGCACAGATACCAGATTTTGTTTATCCAGTCATCAGCTGATGAATATCTGGGTTCATTTCATAGCTAACCTTTGTGAATTGAACTACAATAAACATGTGGGGATATAAACCATATACTGATTTCATTTCCTCTGAGTGAATTCCTAGGAATGAGATGGCTGGGTCATATTGTATGTAAGTGTTTTCAGATTTCTAAGGGCTCTCCATACTGTATTCAATAATAGTAGCTCAAGTTTATATTCCCACCAACAGAATATTAGGATACTGTTTCCCCACTTCCTCACCAAAATATTTTGGATTTTGACTCTCGGATAGTAACCATTCTAACCTGGGTAATCTGAAATTTCATTGTGGTTGTTATTTGCATCTCCTTGAAAGCTAGAGATCCTGAGCATCTTTTCAAGTGTCTGTTACTTATTTGAACTTTATTCTTTGAAAAATTCATGCTCATGTCCTTTACATGTTTCTTACTGGATCATTCAGTTATATAAGGAATTGCTTGAGCACTTTATAGATGCTGGATATTTTGCCTTTATATTCCATTCCGGTGTGTGCCTCTTCCATTATTCAGTGTGCCCTTTGCAGTGCAGAAGCTTTTCTTAACTTGATGCAATCACATTCGTCAAGTTTTGCTTTTATTTCCTGTGCTCCCAAGAAGTCTTCACCTACACCAATGTCTTCCAGAGTTTCCTCAATATTTTTACGTAGTAATTTGATGGTATCGGCTGTAGATTTAGATATCTTATCCATGCACAGTAAATTTCTCTATAAAGTGTTTACACTTTAAGAGTTTGTTTCATACTTCTGTATGTGTAGATACACTTTTCCCAGTACTATTTGTTGAAGAGAATGTACTTTGTCAGGGATTGATTTTAGCCCATTTGTGAAATATTGGTTGTAGAAGCATGGATTAATCTATGGGATTTCTATTCTATTCCATTGGTTTACATGTTTACTATTGTGCTGGTGTCAGGCTGTTTTGATTGCAACCTCCCTGTGTTACATCTTTAAATCTAACAGTGTGATGCCTCTGGCTTTGATTTTTTGTTGTACAAGATTGCTTCATCTGTTCAGGGTGTCTTGTGTTTCCACATGAATTTAAGTATCAATAGAGCGAAAAAGAAGATCATCTACATTCTTTGGGTGGGATCATGCTGAATCTATACATTACTTTGGGTAGTATGGACATTTTGATTATATTAATTCTTCCAATCAATGAACATGAAAGTGATTTTCATTTTTTCATCTTCTATTTACATAATGTTTTATAATTTTCACTAGAAAAGCCACTTTCCATCACTGTTAAATTTATTACAAGGCGTTTACACTTTTGTACCTATTGTATATAACAAAGAACACAAGTTCTTTGCTAGTCATGGAATTGTTTGCATACACAAAGCTTATGGATTTTTGTGTGTTGACTTTGCTTCCTGTAATTTTAATCAAACTGACGCATGATTTCCAACAGACACTTTATGGAATCTTTTTGTTGCTCCTACATATAGGATCATGTCACCTCCAAACAGGGACAATTCAACTACTTTCTTTCCAATTTGTATTCTTTAAGTTTCTTTTTCTGGCCTAATGGTTCTGAGTAAAACTTCTAAAACTGTATTGAATAAAAACGGGGAGAGTGAGCATTCTTTGTCTTGTTCCAGTTCTTAGTGGAAATACTTCCAATTTTTTCCAACACAGTGACAGCTGGGGCATATAAGTCTCTGTAGTAATTCAAGCAATTACACAAGCTTCATTTTATTTCCTTGGTATCCATTGTACCATCTCCTTTTTCATTTTTTATTTTATTACTTTATTAATTTGGGCCATCTTCCTTTTTATTTTTTATTATTATTAAGCCAATGATATACAATTCTTTTTTGTTTTTCAAAGAAGCTTCTCATTTCACTGGTCTTTTGCGTTTTTTATTTATTTCTTCTCTAGTGCTAATTATTTCTTTCTATTTTTGAGCTACTTTCTACTTAATTTGGGTTTTGATTAATTCTTGGTTTTCTATGTCCTTGAGATGCACTTAGAGCTCTTATTTGATGCCTTTCTTGATGTAAGCACTAATTGCTGTAAACTTCCCTCTTAACACTAGATTTGCGTAAGTTTTAGTATGTTATGCTGTCATTTTCATTCATTTCAATGGAATTTTGTTTCTCTCTTCATTTCTTCCACTCACAAGCATGTTTTTCAGTTTGAAAGTGCTTTCATATTTTCAAGAATTTTTTAAGTTGCACATTTAGAACTTCATTGTGTTCAGAAGGTCGACATGGTATCATTTTAATTATTTTTAATTCATTAAGTCTTGCTTTATGGTCTATCTTACAATTTCTCTCAGAAAAGGTTTCATGCATTGATGAAAAGAATGTGCATTTTGCAGTTATGCTATGAAATCTGTAGATACCAATTAGATCCATTTACTCATCCATTTACTAGATCCATCATGCGGACTAGCTCTGTTGTTTCTTTGTTGAATTTTCATCTGTTTGTTGTGTATGTTGATAAAAGGAAAGTGTTGAAGTCACCATTATTGTTGTGCCAGAGACTGTCTCCCTTCATATCCATCAATTTACACTTTAAATAGCATGGGAGACTACAATCACATTTTCTTGCCAAATTGGCCCCTTAGTTATTATAAAAAGTCCTTCTTTGTCTCTGTTAACAGTTTTTATGTTAAAATCTATTATTTGTGTTATTAGAATTGCTACCCCTGCTGTTTTTTGCTTTACATCCACATGTATGTCTTTTTCCATTCTTTCACTTTTAGTCTGTGTATATCTTTGTTGCTGAGATGTGTTTCTTGCAGGAAGCAAACAGATGGGCATTGTTTTTTAAACAAATCTACATGCTTGCATCTTTTTTTCAAAGTTATTTATTTTTTATTGCAAAGTCAGATATACAGAGAGGAGGAGAGACAGAGAGCAAGATCTTCCACCTGCTGATTCACTCCCCAAGCAGCTGCAATGGCCAGAGCTGAGCCAAAATGAAGCCAGGAGTCTAGAGCCTCCTCCTAGTCTCCCACGCGGGTGCATGGTCCCAAGGATTTGGACTGTCGTTGACTGCTGCCTTCCTAGGCCACAAGCAGGGAGCTAAATGGGAACCAGGTCAGCCAGGATTAGAACCAGCTCCCGTATGGGATCCTGGTGCATTCAAGGCGAGGACTTTAGTGTTACGCTACCAAGCTGGGCTCAAGTCTGCATCTTTAATTGAAGAATTTAGGTCATTCACATTCATAATCATTATTGACAAATAATGACTTGGTCCTGCTATTTATACATAAATATTCCTAATGTTGGCTTTGGATTTGTTTTGTACTTTCACTGGGAAATTTTCTTTCATGTTCTTTCATAATATGACTATTGTCCTCTGTTTCTATGTGTAACACTACCTTAAGAAGCACTTGCAAGGTTGGTACAATAATCGCTTGGTGCAATATTCCAGGTTGACAGGGTTTTTTTTTTTCATTCTTTTGGGACTTGAACTATTCTCATTCTTTTCTAGTCTGCAAGGTTACTGATGAGAATTCATCTGTAAGCTTTCTCTCCTGATTCAGTTCTTCAGTGCTTCATATATTGTGTCCTCCAAAAAAGGGAAATAAGAGCCACTTCATGAAATGATAGCTGATAATGCATAATTGAGCTATTAAAGATTATTTAAAGCCCAAAATGACACATTTGAATACTCAATTCACTAAAAATACCAATGATGAAATCATAATTGTCTGGTTCATTCAAATCCCTATTTAGGAAAGTAGAAATAAAAATAATGCAGCCAATGATCATATGAAAAAAAAATGCTCAACACCACTATCATCAGGGAAAAGCAAATTAAAATCATGAGACATCACCTTATACTTGTTATAATAGCAGTTCTGTTGGCTGAGAATTTATTCCAAGATCCGGCTAAGGAGGCATCCATTGACTGCTTCCAAAAGGAGAGTCCAATGCATCTCCTGCCCCATCCTCTGGGAACTCACCTCCCAGAGAACTCAGAGAGAGCCCTGTTACGGCTGCTACTGGCCCTGGTCTCAGAACTCTCCAAGGAACAAGGGAGTGAGGGGATGCACTCATCTCATGGCCCCACTGATGAGCTTCCTCCACCCTATATGACAGCAGTTCTACAAAAACAACATAAGTATTGGCAAGATAGCTGGAAAAATGGAACTCTGCACTCTACTGGTAAAAAATGTAAACTGGTGCAACTACTACTGAAACAATATAAAGATTTCTCTCCTGAAATAAAAAAATATAACTCCATACAATGCAGTCAACCCAATACTGGGTAAACATATCAAAAGAATGTGAATTTGCATGTTCAAGACATAACTGCAGTTTCATGTTCGTTGCAACAGTATTTAAGACATGAAATCATCCTAAGTGCTCATCAAAAGATGAATTAAGTTACATATATATATACATACATACATATATATATTCAAAACAAAATACTATCTTTTAAAAAAAGAAATTTTGTCCTTTGCACAACCTCAGTAAATTTTGAGGATACTGAGTGAAATAAACTAGGTATGGAAAGACAAGCCTTCAATTTGTGTAATCTCAATTATGTACTGAATTTAAAAGAAACAAACTTATAAAATATGAGATAAAAGAATGGTTCCCAGAAGCTGTGGGTGGAGAGATTGAGAGGATGTTGACCAAAGAATACAAATTTTCAGATAGGAGGAAATAGTAACTACAGATTATAATATATCACACCTAGAAATTTATTAAGGAAGTAGATTTGAAGTGTCCTGGACCTCCTCAGTTGCTGAAGCCCATGCACCAGAGAACACACTAAGATGCAACCTAAAGATAGGACAGCCAGCTCATCTAAGCCACCAGAGGACACTGAATACCTCATCAGAAGACAGAAAGCAAACCAGGTAAGACAACTCTTCTTGCCAGGCTTTGCAGCAAATGTCTAGGTATCTGTGGATACACTGAAGGAGACCTGGTCAGCCAACAGATAGCAGAAACATAATCTCAGTCCCGGTGCAAAGAAGCCAACAACATCTCAGAGCCATCAAGAACACGCAAGAAACAGCCTCAGAACATTCTTCCCCACACTGGGGTCTCTAAGACAGCAGGATTTCCCATTGCAGGCACTGATGTAGTTTGAGAGTAAGCAGTGTCACTCTTGAACCTCCCTTTTAGACACGGGAGATAAAATAACAGTAACAACAATGAAAGAATTTAAACATTTTCCTCACCCACCTTTCCGCATACCTACCCTCCCAACCATAATCAGAAGCCCGCATAGGTGTGCATTCCTCTCAACCATGCAGCCATATTAAAAATAAAATAAAGTACTATACAAAACAAAATATTTTTTACAAATAAATTAAAGATAATGTACAGTAATGCATATGCATAGCTTGATTTAGTCATTTGACAGTATATGTGTGTACATGTGTATGCGGAAACACGTACATATAAATATAGAGACTATTCAAAAAGTTTGTGGAAATTAAAATTAAATGCCAAGTTCTTTTAATGCCAAGTATCTTGAAATCTAGCTATTCATACAATTCATGGATAATGTGTTCTATGGGGAAAAAAAAACATAAATAGTTTCACATTTTTTGCACCAACCAAAATTAACTTCTAATTCCATGTTTCATTCTTTTCTATTTTCAGTTATAATTGTTTTGCTCATCTTCTTATGGAATGGCTCTTGTTTCAATGTGCAGTTTTGTAGTGTCAAATCTATTTTTGCTGTAAATCTTGTATTTTTGCATTTCCTAGTTATTTGCATCTCTTTCAATAAGTTCTTGTGATTCATTAATTGGTCATCCATGAGAAGATGGATTGCTTGAAGACGCTTGAGATTGTGAATGTCTATTTCAATACTGTTTTGCTACTTATCATGAGTAATGAAGTTCTAGTTTTTAATTGTATCTCCTTCAGTATCACAAGAGTCATGTACTAGCATCTATTCCTACAAGGTTTTTGATACCTATTTTCACCACACTTGTGATGCATTTTTATTTTTGTAGCATGTTTGTTAACTTCATGTTAAAGAAAATTTATTATATTCACCTTGTTGTGGACTGTGCTCACTGGTTCTGTATTTTAGGGGATATAAAAAATGAAAGTATAGGAACTGATATGTTCAAATATGGAGACCAAGTACTGTATGTCTCTATGCATGCAGAGCAAAGATGGACTTTCAGTGAAAGAATTGAATAGATCCTGATGGTAAGATGATGGGCCTCCTGACAATACCCATGCATATGTTGTCAGGAAACACCTTAATAACAGCATGATGGACTTGTGACTGTTCATGAAGGACATCCGTTTTAAAACTAGAGGGGAAATCAATGGGGCAGGAGAGGGACCTGTTGAAGGGCACAGGCAACTCCAGAGCCTATGGAATTATATCATAAACAAAATGAAATACATTTCAAAAAAAGGAATATAAAATGTTGAAATTTCATTAAACCATTAACATTATTACTAAAAATACTTTTTGAATATTGAGAAAAAAAATTAACAATATATCCCTTAAGATGGTTTCTTTTTTAAAAAGAATAATTGTTTTATTTATTTAAAAAAAGATTTACAGAGAGGTGAGAGAGAAAATAGGAGGTCTTTTGTCCATTGGTTCATTTCCTAAATGACCACAAAGGCTGGAGCTTTGCCTATCTGAAGTCAGGGGCTTGTGGGCGCAGAGTGCACAAGGACTTGAGCCATCCTCTTCTCTTTTCCCAGAACATAAGCAGGGAGCTAGATTGGAAGTGGATTAATTGGGACATGAAACAGCATTCATATAAGATACTAGGACCACAAGCAGAGAATTAACCTGCTATGTCACTGCCCCAGTTCCAAAATGGTTTCTTATATTGTAGTGTTTCCTAAATTCTTTAAATTAAAACATATTTTGTTATATATTGGAAAGCTGTTTATTTGGGGGAAAAATATAATTGCAAAAATGATTTAATACATTTAAATTCCTAAAGCTTTAAAAACTAAAATGGTTAGAATGAAAAATTACAATTTTTACATATAATAAACATAAAAGGCCACTACAAATGAGCAAGACTATTTTCATTGAAGAAGTATTATAAAACGTGAACAAGAAACAACCACTGTTTAGCTCAATAGACATCTCTAGACTGAATATCATTATCCCATTAATTCAAGGACAATATTAAAAAACTGTCCTAAACCCACTGCTATTAGGAATTAGCACAGTGTAAATAAAGCTAGAAAAAGGTAATTTAGTTTAAAATTTTAAGGTAATGGGGCCAGTGCTGTAGCTCAGCAAGCTAATTCTCCACCTTCAAGTGTCAGTATCCCAAACAGATGCCAATTATTGACCTGGTAGCCCCACTTCCCATACAGCTCCCATCTTATAACCTGGTAGAGCAGTGGAGGATGGTCTGAAGCCTTGGGACCCTGCACCCACATGGGAGATCTGGAGGAAGCCTCTAGCTCCTGGCTTCAGATGGGCTTAGCTCTGGTTATTGAACCCATTTAAGAAGTGAAACAGTGGGTGAAAGATGTATCTCTCCTTCTCTCTGCAAATCCCCATTTCTAATAAAAATAAATGAATCTTTAAAACGGATTTAAAATAAAACAACACAGAACTTTTAACTCTTCTAAAATGGCCTGCTGTAACAGTGGTGCCTTGATTTCTTGCTCATTAGCACAAAATGGTTCGTCATGAAAATGTCAGACGTCATCACAGTTGTTGGAATATTGGAGTAGCTGTAATTGAGATAATTATTCTCTTCAATGGAGAGAATACTATGTTATGATAGCTAGAGTGTGAATAGGAAACAAGTTCCAGGGGGAGGAGAGGGTTAGAAATTACCACTATGAACCAAAATCTGTTTTGTAAAATACATGGAATCTGTTATCCTAATAGAAATAAATCATAAAAACAGAATAAGTCAAGGCAAATGCTAAATATTATGTGTATACATATGTATATATATGTATATATATATATATATATATAGACAATGCATCACTTAATTCTTCTAACAAATTCATGAAATAGGAACTTTTATTTTCATTTCATCATGTTGGGGTAGTGAGGAGAAAAATAGAAAGTTTAAACAACAACTTGTTTGAGTTCAAACACCAAGGACTATTTCCAGATCCCAAGAAGTATGATGAGAGAATTCAAGCTGCTGTGAAATAGGCTTTGTACCTTCTTGTAAGAGCAAGTCATAGAAAGTTTTTACAAGTTATTTGCAAGTCACTATCCTGCACATACTACCACATGTGGGAATTATGGGCTCCACTTACAAAATCAACCTTCACACTTTATAACAAAATCATATAGTGACATGCTAGGTACAATGACAGACAAATTTGGGTTTAAATCTTGGTCTTGCCCCCGATTCACCTTCCATTTTTTGCCAGTTACTTAACTTTTCTGGGTCGTGTTTCCTAAACCAAATATGAAAATATTAATATTTCATTAGTTTAGATTCATAACAGAATACTACAGACAAGGTGATGGGTTAAACAGAAACATATTTCTCATATTTCTGGAAGTTAAAAAGACAAGACCCATGTACTAGTCAAGTTTGGCTTGATCTAAGTTCTCCGTTTTTAGGTGCTCTCATGGCATCATCACATGGTTAACTCTTGGTCTCTGTTATCTGTGTCCTCATAATATAAATTTATATTAGGTTAATGCTTACTATTATGACTTCATCTTTTTAAAGGCCCTTTTTCCAAATATAATCACATTTCAGGACACAGGGACAGGTCTTCAGAACCTGAATTTATTAGGAGGAACAAAATTTCTACCTCAAAGTTTGTTCTTAAGAGTTTAAGTGAGGTGGTTAGGATTCAAATCAGTACCCTAAGAATTAGAAAACCTCTACACTCTAATTTCAATATTATACCCAAAGGAAACCAAAGTCATCTGGGTGGGTCTTAACTATTTCGTTTCTATACAAATTGCTTAAAATAAACATATAAATACAAACTGAATTCATATGTGTGATGAGAATTAACACATAAACACATTTTGATCCTTAAAGTTGAACACCATTTAAATTTAAATTGGGTTACTTTTAATTTTGGTAGTAATCACATAAAGAACAGAAAACAAACATCCATGTCAATGGCCAGCATGTAATTCAGGATCTACTTCAAGTCACAGTGGACGCAGTTTAATGGGATTTTGCAAACGGTCTGGTCAAACACACAGCCACCTTTCCTTTGCAGGTGAGGGAATGAGCCTGACACCAGCAAAGTGACTTGTCCCCAGTCACAAACATAGTTAGTTTCTGACATAGCAAGTTGTGATTTGTAGTTCACTGTTCTTTCCCTGACCCGTACAGTCTCCTGTGGGTCTCCTGAGATCAGAGGCTTGACAGCATCCTGCGCTGATTATGTTTCACAAATAGCGCTTACTACACCTCCAGAGAAAGTCACAGTAAGTACCTGCCTTCCAAATTGACTTTTTATTTCTGGGTCTTGCCAATTGAAATTAAAACTGACCTTTATTTTTAAAAATCTAAAACCTCATCTTACAGAAGACAATCAACTAAAGTGTTCAGCAACATCTACAGAGAAAAATCTCACTCCTCAAATAAAAACATTTTCCACTTAAAACACATAATAAAATACATAATAGCATATTACCAAGATTAATTATTTCTCAAATGACATGATACATGAACTAATTTTCTTATTGGTGTTTCTCAAACGCTAATTGAAGAACCTTCCAAAACTTTAAGCATTATCTGCACAGGTGCCTTAACAGTAATGAATAAAAGGAAGAACAACTCAATCACAAATCCTTTGGAAACCAATTGGGGCTACTTTAACCTAAGAAAAATACCTTCAAACAGTCACGCACTACAATAGCTATTTCCAAAATTCCTCTGATAGTGAATCAACCCAGAACCTTTCAGGACAAATTACTGATGCCAGTTAGCTACTCTTCATTTCTTAGAGGTTTTTCTCCAGTGGACTAGAGGAACCTATACAAATGTCCACTAATTCACGAAGGAATTAAGAAAATGTGGTATGTAAATAATATAAAATGCTATCCAATCACAAAAAACGAATGAAATTCTGTCTTTTGCAACAAAATTAATGCAACTGACAACCATTATGCCTTGTGAAATAAGTCAGTCTCGAAAATACACGTATCATTTGCTTTCATTGCCATGCGGCAGTTAGCATACAAAACATGTAGAGGGTGAAATGGCCACTTTGGGGTATAATTATCATTTTTAGCCCTTGTTTATACTGTGATCTTGCTATGTTTCACTTGTTGAATATTATGGTTAGTGATGAATTTAGCTTATGAATACTGAGTAAATCAAAATTATGGCTTTACAAAGTCTGATACAGAGAGGACAGGCAGAGAAGGATAGAGGGAAAAAGAGAGTAAAAGAAGCATGGTCATTGTTTTGGAACTATGCCTATGGCATGTACAAAAGCTATTCTCTTTCTATTGATAAGAAGTTGAGGGAATGGCATGATGGTGTGGCGGTCTCATCTACACCTGCAGCCCTGACATCCCATATGGGCAGTGTTGGTATCTTGGATATTCCGTTCTTGATCCATCTCCTGGCCTGGGAAAGCAGCAGAGGATATACCAAGTCTTTAGGCCTTTGAACCCACATGCAGCACTCTGAGAAAGCTCTGGCTCCTGGCTTTGGATCAGCTCACCCCTGCCACTGCTACCATTTGGGGAGTAAACCAGCAGATGGAAGATCTCTCTCTCTCGTTCTGTGTGTGTGTGTGTGTGTGTGCATGTGCGTGTGTGTATGTAATTTTGTCTTTCAAATAAAACTGGTTAAAACTTTTAAAAATTTAAAAATTAAAAGAAAAAATTAAAAGAGTCTTCCCTTGATACAAGAATGGAAACATTCAGCTTTGAAGAGCCTTATACAAAACATTATTGAAAGGGGAATCCCCTGTTCACTAGATGAGTGACTTTCTCAGTAAAAACAGAGACAATGAATGAGATTTTGCTGCAGCAATGAGGATGTCACTTAGGGTGAAGACATCCCATGTGGGGATTACAGAGCTGGAGGCATTCAGTGCCAGCTTCCTTCTAATGCACACCCTAGGAGGCAGCAATTGATGGTTCTTTAAACTTATACGGGAGGCTCAGACTGAGTTGTCTCTGATAAGCAATTTGTCATGGCTTTTATAGCAAGCATCATGAAAATCTACAGGCTGCTGTAAATGGGGAGCAGTGGCAGTTCTTCTAGCTCAAGCAATGTACATATTTATCCACTGCAGATCCAAAACTCTGAGTCTGGTCCTTCACATTTTGCCTTCTTTATGACAATCTGTTGGTCCTGGTGGAGTAGAGTATTGCAAGAAAAGCCTTCCTGGAATATCCTCTGGTAAATTAGCTTTGATTAATTAACTATTTCAGATTCTCTGTCCTTATTACTGTTTCCTCATTCCCTGGCTTAAATCCTATATTCTGTTCTCTTTGGTTCCTTGTAATTTATATTAATAAAGAATTAATTCTTATAAAAACAAAGTAGAACTAATGAGAGTTACCTGATGATTTCCTGTAAAGAGAAAATGATATAATGTATTTAAAATGTGATTCTGGTTTTTGCTTACAACAGGATTTTTTTATATAAATAATTAGTGACAAGATTCTAAGGAACAAAATGAAGGGGAAGATGAATCATTTATTACTTTTCAAATACATTGAACCTGGTGGCTCAGGAAGAATCTATAATCTGGATTTAGAAAAACAATAAATAAAGGCTGCATTTTGACATGAATTTTCTTTTTAAAAAAGTTGTCCTCAGGGACCTGGTGCAATGTTTCAGTAACTAAATCTTCACCTTGCATGCCCCAGGATCTCATATGGGTGCAGGTTCATACACCAGCTGCTCCACTTCCCATCCACATCCCTGCTTGTGGCCCGGGAGACCAATAGAAGATAACCCAAAGCTAGGAACCCTGCACCCACGTGGGAGACCCAGAAGAAGCTCCTGACTCCTGACTCCTGGCTTTGGATCAGCTCAGCTCCAGTCATTGCAGGCACTTGGGGAGTGAACCAGGGGACAGAACCTCTTTCACTATCTCCTTCTCACTGTAATTCTGCCTTTTCAATAAAAATAAATCTTTTTTTAAAATAGTATCTTCAGGAGGTAACATTTCATCTACTTATTCCTGAATTTAAAGCTAGCTGAAGAGATCTCAAATAAGTGCAAGGTGGAACATCCAGCTGAAAAGAGTTTTTCCTCAAATTGCTCTGAAAGAGATAGAAATCATTGGGGCTAGTATTGTGACATAATGGATTAAACACCATCTGCATACCGCATTGTATCTTCACATCTGGTTATGATAGTCTCTATTACACAGTTACTATACATTTCCTTAAATGAAAAAGTCATAAAACAAAATCAACAAGAGAACTAAACTTTAAAAATTTTACAACACCATAAGCTAAATAACATACTACTGGATGAACAATGTGTCTATGAAGAAATAAAAAGAAAACAAAAATCCCTTCTTGGAGAAAATGATGTTACTGTCTGATCTATGAGTCAGTATGCACCTTTACTTCCAAATCAAAGATGGACTCCCAATGAACCTGTTAAATATATCTTGATAATAGGATGCTGGACTGTCTGCCATGTCAGCATATACTTAAATAGCAGAATGCTGGACTTGTGATTGTATACAAAGGACTATAGTATAATATAGGGGAAATCATTAGGAGGGGGAAGGAAATTTGGGGAGGTGGTAAGGGAAATCCCAGAGCCTATGGAATTGCATGATAAATTACAAAAAAATTTTTTAAAAATTAAAAACCCACTGTCTGCAATGTCAGCATGCCATAAGCATGTCAGTTAAGATGCCCCACTTCTGGTCCAGCTCCCTGCTACTACGCCTAGGAATTTGGAACAGACTTAGTCCTCTACCACCTTCATGAGAGATCAGAAAGAATTCCATGACTCCTGTATTCAGCTTGGCCTGCCCTGGGCCATTGAGGCCATCTGGAGAGTAAATCAGAGAACGGAAGATTTCTCTCTTCCTCTCTCTCCCACCTCCCTGTAACTGCCTAAAAAGAATGTTTCATCTAGAAAGGAAGACCATGATGCTATAATGGTCAGAAATACAAATTTTACTCTCTGCGAATAGCTAATTTCTCCAATGTGAGACCTTGAGTGAATTTTTAAGTTTATTACAGCCTAGCCTGTCTCTGCATCAGCAGAAGTCAGATCATTGTCTCTAACCCAGCCTGTTATTGCACAGGTAAAATCAGAACACTAGGCTTGTGAAATGTGCAGCAGGTTATTTGGTATGCAGTAAGCGCTTGCTGAATATTAGTTTATTGTTATAGCTATTATCTTTCCTGGTAGCATTTATTATCCCTGCCAGCTTGGGCTTGGTACAGGCAGGGATGTGTGCCTGACTCAGCAGAAAATCTTGATGACACAAAAGGTTGGAGACTGGATCGGTATTCTTAGCTTCAATCCTTTGTTTCTCTGAGAACAAACTATGTGAGGAATAGTAATAAATATTGCCTCCTTGTAACGATACATTCATGATTTTAAAATTGCATTTTTAGAATGGAAGAAGAAAAAAACTTTGCTTTAAATGTACTCAAATTTCTGATAATATGTCCCAATATTATCTTTGATTTTTATGTTTTCTGTGTGCATTAAGTCTGTTTTTAATTAATCATCTCAATAATTCCAAAGTAAGCTGATTACGAATATAATCAGTTAATATGAAATGTTTCAAGACTTCACTGAACACTGCTGATTCTTGGTACCTTGGGGCAGAATCCCCAGGGTCATTTATTTTTTAGTCCAATCTAACTTGGATCCATGCTAGGAAGTTTGTTTTGCAACTTAGAGATTTAGCACCAGTTATTTCAAATCATCAAGCAACCCTTCTCACAGTAAACAGTTTCTGTGACTTAATCACTCAGGTATTACAGAAACTGAAGCAGTTTTGTCCACAATGTGCCAGGTGTTGATAGTTTACTTCCAGGAATTTTCCTGAATATACTGCGCCTATTAATACTTGAATCGGAAATTAAAAAAAAAATCCCTGTTTTCCCGCATTACAGCACAATGCATAAGACGTCAATTGGGACACTGACATATCAGAGTGCCGAGTTCAAGCACCTTGTTTTGTTTCCAAGACATTTTTCCTTTTATTTGAAAGGCAGAGTAATAAAGAAAGATTCTTCCACATGCTGGTTCACCAACTAAATGACTATAATGGACTACAGCTGGTCTAATCCAAAAACAAGAGCCGGGAGCCAGGAGTTTCTTCCAGGTCTCCTATGTGGGTTTAGCGGTCCAAGGACTTGAGTCATCCTCTGCCATTTTTCCAAAATGGAAGCAGGGAGCTGGATCCTAAGTGGATCAGCCAGGATGAACCAGAACCCAAATGGGATGCTGGTGTCACAGGCAGAGGGGATTAGCCTACTATATCACTGCATAGACCCAGGGTATTCTACTTCTAATTTAACTCCCTGTTAATGCACCTGGAAGAAGTGAGTGACATCAATGGGTTCCTGCCACCAATGTGAGAGACCAGGATAGGACCCCAAGCTCCGGGTTTAGCATTGATCCATTCCTGTTACAGGCAGTTGAGGAGTGAAACAGCAGATGCAAGATTAAATGCACATTCATATTCTCTCTCTCTCTCTCCTCCCCCCTAACTTCCCTCCATGTCATTCTGCTTTGCAAATAAATAAAAACAAAGATGTTTTTAAAAAGACTCCCTTAAAACAAAAACAAAGGTACCAAAGTAGAGTAATGACTTCATTTTCTTGGCAATGTCCTTCAGCAGTGAAAGACTAATGTTTTGGACAGATTAATTCATATTTAAGACAAAATTAAAGTAAGCTACAAAGTGGTAAAAGAAAGGACAATGTAGCAAGTCACTCAGGATAGTAAGGGGTAAACAATGAAATTTCTTCATGACACTAAAGATGATTCATCAGGAAATATCCCAAACACAAGAAATGTAGTCTGCATGATCTCGACATTATAAAAGGAAATTTAAATATCATGATCCTTGAACTAGTATCGACTCCCACCACTAAATAATGACTATTCAGAGCATGCTACCTGGCATTTTCTTTGATTTGCTCAATTCTATTTCATCTTTACATTGGTAATTATACAAATTCAGTTCTCTAGATTTCATACTTTTATTCTTATGACTTCATATGTAAAAATAGTGCTTTGGAACCAGCATGACAGTTCAATTGGCTTAAAATCCTCACCTTGTAAGTGGCCCAAGATCCCATATGGACACTGGTTCATGTCCCAGCTGCTCCACCTTCCATCTGGTTCCCTACTAGTGGGCAGGGGAAGTAGTGGAGCATGGCCCAAAGCACTAAGAATCTCCATCTGCATGGAAGATCCAGAAGAAGTTCCTGGCTCCTGGCTTCAAATTGGCTCAGCTCCAGCTTAATGCAGATCTCCACTTTGGGTGACATGAACTCAGTTACTTGCAGTATGGCCTCTGCTCCCAAGATCTGCCTTAGCAGAGGTTTGGAGTCAGATATGTGTATCACACATAAGAACCTCTATGTCATACACAAGCACATAGACTTACAGGCCAAAAGTCCAGCATTACACTTATTAATACAATTGAATACACTTAGTTCATGGAACAAGAACAACAACAAAAAAAATGCATACCTCTTGCACTGCTGGAAAATTTTCCTTTTCTTTGTCAAACGATGGTCATTTGTGCTCAAGATTTTTTTTTACTTAAAATACATCTAACTACATGTTTTTTGTTTTCGTCACTTCAAGGATCACACACTGTTTCTAATGCTGATTCTAGCATAAAGCATTTTATCCTTCCCACCCAACTCGGAGTCTTTGCATGATATCCATTTAGTTATAAAAATCACCTATAGAATTTGAAAAAATATAATTAAATTTTATGATGAATCTTCATGAAAAATGGATATTCACTTTTTATTAGTTTATACAGTGTTAACTTGAGGTTAAATAAAATAACAGTGGCTTACAAAATCAGTACTTCTACTAACAAATATATCAGTGGGTAGCTGATTATCATTTTCATTCTAGGATGGAAGTTGGATAGGCAACTTCTATCTCCTGCTCTTTCAGAGGAAAAAAAAAAAGTAAGTGATATTGCCAGTCTAGACATTTAAACCTCTATTCAGTTATGATATATATATCACCTGCACTCACGTTTATTTTGGCCAAAGATCATGCAGCCAAGAAGGACATCAATAAGCAAGAAGTCTATGCTCGGGAAGAGACCCTGCAAGGCACACATCAATAACAGAAGATGGATAATGCTATTAAGAGGACAAATAATAACTGGAAATTACTTATAATCTATCACTTTTAAAAGATAAGTTATAGAAAGAACAAAGAACAATTTCCTGGAAATATCTATAACAGACACCACTACGTCCAGTCTGATAGCTTTTCTCAAACCGTTCCCTAAAAACGTCACAATTTACTTTTGCCCCAGGAATGTCTCCACAGATTGCTCTAACGGTGGCATTATCAAACTTGTTGAATGTCTTTAACAAAAAGCGCATCTGAGACACTCCATGAAAGAAGAAAGCTGACAAAATCCTAGTCTTTGTGTCTCAGAAAACCAATCCAAGACCTGCGAGCTTTCCTGTTTCTTACATGGAGATTGTTACATACTTGGAACTTGTGGAAAACTATGCTATCCAAAGTAGACAAATGAGTAAAATGTGTTTTGTATTATACAAAAAAGCATTTGGGAGAATGATTAGGATGCTTCATAGAATATCCACACCCTATAATGCAGTACTTGAGCTGGGATACCAACTCTGCTTCCATTTCCAGCTTGCTGATAACGGACACTTGAGGTTAGCTCTTGGGTGCTAACCAACCTTGTATTACACTTGGCTCCTGGGTTCAAGCTGGCACAGACCTGGCTGTGGTGGGTATTTAGGTAGCAAACCAGCAGATGAAAAGTCCTGTCTCCCTATCAGTCTATCTCCAGGTTGAAAATAAATATTTCTTTAAAACATACAAACTTGAGGGACCTCCCTTCTTTCCTCCAATTTGGCCTCTCTCCTTTCCTGCCCTTTCTCCCCAACATCCTCCCTCCACAAGATCTACTTACATGGTAAATTCTAGACTGCCTGGTTTTGGCTTCCTGTCATTGACAAGTATCTAAATATGCAATCTTGATCCCTTCTTAAAAGTTTAAACAAATCAAACCCAATGGGATCCTGTGTATCTGTAGATGGACATTCAGAATCTTTGCTACTGTGGGAAACAATAGCCAGATGAATCTCCCCTGAAGGACCAGGAACAATTGATATGGAGATGAATGAGCAGGATACATCCTGGTTCACAGAGGGCCCAGCGCAATAGCGTAATGGTTAAGGTTCTCGCCTTGAACGCACCAGGATCCCATATGGGCACCGGTTCTAATCCTGACAGCTCCACTTCCTGTCCAGCCCCCTGCTTGTGACCTGGGAAAGCAGTTGAGGATGGCCCAAAGCCTTGGGACCCTGCACCCGCGTGGGAGACCTGGAAAGAAGTTCCTGGTTCCTGGCTTCAGATTGGCGCAGCTCCGGCCATTGCGGTCAGTTGGGGAGTGAATTTTTGGATGGAAGACCTTCCTCTCTGTCTCTCCTCCTCTCTGTACATCTGCCTTTCCAACAAAATAGAGAAATCTTAAAAAAAAAAAAAAAAACTGCTAGAGGAACTAGCTGTATTTTGGGGAACTGTACCTTTCTGTTGAGATGGAAATGGCTTAAGCCCCTCCTCCCTGGAGGCCTACATGACAACCTGCCTTTAAAAGTCTGATGCTGTTACTAAGCTTCGGCTTTTGACCATCAGTCAGAGTCCACTCGTGTTATTATCAGCTCAGTGCACCAAGTCCATCACTGCGGGACAGCGACATGTCTCCTCACATCTGTACAAATTTGGGACATTAATGGTATCATGTATAACTTAATATGCCTTATGTTAAACACTTCTTTAGTTGCCATTCACTTATATTTTTAACAGGGTTTTTAAAATAAAAATTTAAAAACTTAATTAATTAAACCACCCACTAAATGAGCAATCCTTTCGTCAACCATTCAAACTAAACCATTCAGTTAATCAGACTCCAAATTATTGAACAAGAGTTGTTCATCTCTGTTGTTACCTCAGAACCAAAATATCACAAATTGTAAGCCATGCCTTGCATCTCTGTTGTTAAAATCTAACTAATGCTGGTTGGGATATGTAAGTACCTCTTTCACTATAGAGTTCACTCCTACTAAGGCCTAACTTCTCATAGTTAGTTTATTTCCCACCACACACTGCCAGACATTTTTTTTCAAGATGACCCTGCACTCCAGTATTCCTCTCACAGAGACTCCAACTTCATCTGTATATGTGTGGCAGTGACCATAATACTGAAACATCAGTACTGTGTTCACTTGGGAAAGGCAATGAGAAAATATTCTCATGGTGATGGCATTGATACGTATCATAGAAGATAGGTAGCATATGGCTCATATCAAAAGAAGATGTACCTGATCTATTGAAACCAGAAAAGAGAAAGACATGACGAGGATAAACAGAAGGTTCAGGGGAAAAAAAAGTAAGTGATATATATTCCCAAGTGATGGTAGAAGAGGCTTACAGAGCTTGCTAGTACAAATGCTCCTCTGAGCATAGGGATCCTTCCATGTTAACTCAACTTAAATGCACATAAGTCTCTTGGCATGTAGTGGGCACCCAATATATATTTGATGAGTAAATCAATGCATGGACAAATGAGAACATAAATTTTCTGAGTAATTACAATGTGGTTTCAACAATGAAACAGCAGTGGAGAGACTAAATGTTTATGGAAGAAACTGATTTTTGCTAAGGAGAAACACACTACAGCTAGAAGCAAAATTGCGAAGAGAATACTCAGAAGCACCAGCTATGTGACCTCCCAGAATGGAGTTGAGAGCCAAGACTGGGAGACCCCACAGCTTTCTCCCCAGCATTAAGCCACCAGACCAAGTGGACAGACGTAGACAGGGGAACAAAGCTCAGTTATTTCTCCACACAACCTGCGCACACTCAGAATACTGAGTCTTCAATATCCAGCCTGGTCATCTGGGCAACTGCACATTTTAAGAACGTTTTTAAGGCTACCTTATACTTTTATCTAAACATATACCAGGGCAACTGTAGAAACTTTGTAAGCTAATTAAACCCATTTCATCTCAGTATTTACATGGAAACCATAGATGAGGCCATTCACACACTTGCTTCATTATATTGTTGAAAATGGGGTCTTAGTAACACAACATTCCTAGCACAAATTAAGTATTAATTAATAAATGCTATTATTTAAATAGTGTACAAAATTTGGGGGAGGTAGAAAATAGAAGTAACAAATAGAAGGAACAAAACCTTTCTTAGTCCTTTATTACTGGCAAACAATTGCCCCCTGTGGGATCATACAATCAAAATGCCACTTTTTACAAGGTTATCAGTGATTTCAGATTAGGGACTCACTCTATCATACTATGACTTTATCGCAACTTAACTAACTACATTTGCAACAACCCTATCACTATTGCCAAATAAAATCACATTTACCATTAATGTGAATTATTTACAATTCACCACTAAAACTTCTACTTCCTATTCAGAGATGTAGTTAAAAGAAATATGTTGATGACATTTAAAATAATACAATAATGGTTATAATAATTCTTGCCACTATAAGGAACTGAACTGGGCACATTATCCACTGTTTTTCTATGTTCGCAATAGCCCTGTGATTTAGACTTAATTATAAAGAGGCTAGAGAAATTGCCCAAAGCCACCTATCTAGTAAGTGGCATAGAGGTAGAGCTTCAGATTCTGTTCAATCTGGCCACTGGATGTGCTGCACAAAGAGGAAAGATCCTTGAGTGAATTCAGGCCAACATGACTGCAAAGACCATCCCTATGTACACAATATCCTGGTGTGGGGGATATATTTAGTAAGTGCAATATGAGTTCATAGTTTAAAAATCTATTCTTTCAAACCAGCATGCATTTTGCATAATGCTATTTTTTTGCATTGTTAACTTTTTTTTTGTTTTTTACGGGTAATATAAAGATGTACTGAGGGCAGAAATGACAACACCAAGTTTCAGTTCATTGAATCTCTATGCCCCTGAGTGGAAAGATAAGAGGAAGGGTATAAATCTGGGAACAGTTACACAAACTTTGTGGCAATTTTAAATTGCCTCTTTCGGTTGACAGCGTAAAAGCTGTCTGGTCCAAACACCAGAACAGCAGGCTAGCCATTATAATTTTGAAGAGAAGAGTGGAAATGGAAAACCTGACAAGACAACCTCTACTGCCAGTTTGTCACCATCATTCTCTAAAATGAAATTATATTTGCTTGAGGAAGGGTCATTTTTGCAGGCATTTTTGTCTCAGGTGTCCTGTTTATGAAAGAACAATACCCCTCCCTTTAAAAAAGCATGCTTCCTCCAACCTCTTGTTAGCAGGAGCAAATTCCATGCTTTTCAAAGTCTATGCCAAACTCTGTGTGAGGTTTCTACTTACAGTAACTCCAAAATGCATTTGATGTACTATTTGGTACTTAAATTCATTCCACCACTCCCTTCCGTCATTGTCTGTCTTAGCACCACACACCAGAAACAAAACACAATCAGGTAGTTCTTGAATTATGGCATCTGAAAATGTTCTGAAACCAGCCTGGGACGTGGTATTGATTCAGAGGTGAAATGGCACTTAAGTCATTGCCAATAGAGAGAATCCAAAAACAGAAGCAGCACATTTGGCTCCCACGTGGCAACTTAACAAATGGCAGCACGTGTTCATAAGCCAAGTCAAGAAAAATGCCATCTTCAACTTTATCATCTGTTTAAAACGGACAAAATTAAAGTAAGCTACAAAGTGGTCAAAGAAAGGATGATGCAGCAAGTCATTCAGGACAGTAAGGGCTATACAATGTAACCACATCCTGACACTAAAGATGACTCATGAGGAATTACCCTTCTCAACACTAAGAGATAGGGTCTGTGTGGTCCGGACATTAAAAAAAAGAAAAGGAAATTTAAATATGGTGATCCTTGAACTGGTATCAACTCCCATCACTGAGCAAAGACTATTTAGAGCATGCTACCTGGCATCTCCATTGTATTCAACCTCCACAGGAGCAAAGCATTTGATTCCTGTATCTGCTAAGAGCTCCATTTCCCTTCTCAGAACCTTTCTTTGTTTCTCTCTCTCATACCAACAGATCCAAGATTAAGACTGGCACTGCATACCTACCCAGGCCATTCTTATTTCCCATTTGTTTTTGAAACACTTAATTCACTACCCAAGTATTGAGAACACAGCTAAAAAAAATGATACACACAATTCTTTAAAACATAAATTTTAAAAAGATATTGAATATTTTCACCACAAAAAATGAGAAATGTTTGAAAATATAAATATTAAGCCTGATTTGAACATTACACAATGTATGCCTATGTTAAAACATTACATGGTACTCCATGTAGGTATATACTTTTGTTTGCCAGTTAAAATACAAGCAAGTTTGAAATGACAAGGACCTAGAAATGTCTCTCAGACCGTGTAACACTTGAGAGTGAGAGTTTAGCCTGATTCAGAAACCTTCACCTCTGTATGTTCTTTACATGCCAAGAAATGTTACAGAATCCAAGTGCAAAATGTCCCTCCCCAGGCCCAGCGCGATAGCATAGTGGTTAAAGTCCTTGCCTTGCACATACCGGGATCCCATATGGGCACCAGTTCTAATCCCAGAGGCCCTGCTTCCCATCCAGCTCCCTGCCTGTGGCCTGGGAAAGTAGTTGAGAATGGCCCATTCTGCAGCTAAAACAACTCTCCATCTTCTCACAGGTCTGGAACTTCGACCAAAACATGTAAGGGTGCTTAACTGTTAACTCAACACGGAGTAGCTTTTTCATGAAAGTTTGTTACTTTTAAATGACATTAATCAAGTTGCAATTACTTCTGTTTTTAACTATAAAGTCAGATGTATGAATAAGACACAAAAACTATGCAGTCAAAAATATGGGGATTACTTGGAAATTTGATCTAGAAAAACTTAAAGAATATTTATTCCAATTCATTGATTCCATACATTTTTGGAAAACAAACAAAATATTTAGGAGGTCAAATGGCATACCTCATAATTTGAGCCATTTGTAGCCATTTGCAGCCCCACAAGCAATCAGAGCCTTCTATCTGTAAGTACATAAATGAAGAATAATTACTCATATTCCATGTGATAAAGTGTGTAATGCATGGTGAAATCAATACACCACTTCCAATCTTCATGCTAGTCCTATTATACAGACACCATTTTAGGCAATGCTTTCATTTTAGAAAGAACTTGAATTTTACAATGCAGTTGGATTTCAATTCTCAGAAATGGAGTTTATGGAATATCAGACAGATTTCAGAACATCCTTCAAATAAGTCAACCTTGAACGAACAAGAAGGACCTTAAAACAGATCAAGTTATACCATATTGTCACAGTGAGTTCTAACAAAACAAAATGACCCTAAAGTCTAAAGGCATTACTTAAAACTCCCAATATGCTAACTACAGTTTATGAGCTAAAACCAAATGAAATGCCTATAAATTTTACTGTTATTCAAATTCCCAGTAAAATCTGAAATTGACTTCACCTTCCTGAAAAATGTTTATTTCCTTTTTTCCGTTCCCAAGGATGTAATTCAGTCAGCAGTGACACGGAACACAACTTAAAATATGTAATATGGGAAACAAAGGTGGATTCTATTTCAAATACAACTAGTTGGATGCTTTCTTTCACTTACATGAGTGGCCTGACCAAAACAGAACCTACTTGGCAGAGATTTCTCTGAGCTCTGATGATCTACATGCTAATTATGGCCTCTGTTGGGGCCCAGCCTTCAGTGGTGACATGCATATTTAAACTCCTTTGGTTTCTCCCTCTCTGACAAGATTAGATTCATATCTTACTTAAATGTTAATAAGATGATTTTAACTCAGAATTTAACATTAATAAGTACTGTGGATATAAAATTCTACCTTAATACATAATTGACAGGTTATCTGCCCCCAATCCCAAGAAGTAGATTAAAACTTCAAAAAAAAATATCTTTAAGAAAATTTTTGATCTTGGCCATAAGCAGATTTAGCTCATTTTATTATAAGCAGATATTCTTTTTTGCACATAATTAGTTAATGTAAGAACTATTAGGGTCTAAGTTGCATGGTCAACAGATTTTTAAAAGAAAGTAACAATGAAAGCATTAGAAGATATTAAAGTTTAAAAAATTAACAAATGTAAAAACTCCTAATTCTATAATCACGTGTTGGCATAGTGTTATCCTAATAATGTTCAAAACTAACCTACGTTGGAATCACCTGTGGTAATTCTTCAAGTTTTCAATACCTGAATACTACCCTTCATTCCAGACTCTCTCTCTCTCTCCATCTTTCTCTCTCTCTCTCTAATTTGAAATTTAATAAATTCTTCCAAAGTAAAAACATCTAGTTGTGACAACCAGATTAAAAGGGACACAGAATATTATTTCCCTGTCTGCAAAAGAACATTTAGCTTTTATATGCATTCCTGAAAGTGAACAGGTGTCCAATTACTCTGTAATACCTTTATGTAATGAAATCAATAGCTTAAGTAAAAATATGGACTGTTAATAGTTTCCATAATTTCCAATGCAACAGCATTTCATTCAGCATCTAAAACAATGAAAGAATAGAGATAAGGATAGGAAGATTTTCATCTGTGACTTAACCAAAGTTACTGGCCTGCAGGAGGAGTGTCTGTAGGTGATCCTTTGGAAGGATATGTTCTATAACAGAAAAAGTTACTTGGATGGCACAAATATTCCAAGTGGTATGGGGTAACTGCTAATTATTATCCATCCTAATCCTTAATATGGAAAAGGTTTATTATGAAGCAAAATGGAGAAATCAGTATTAGCATAAATGCACAATACAATGGGCCATATACTACTTCCCCTCTAGAATCAAATGGAACTTGAATTTAATGACAGTTGCAAACCAGGTGCTTGGTTAATGTGCTTCCAGTAAATACTTGTTTTGCAGAGTTTCCAGTTATAAAATTACATTCCCTAAAAAGAAAGGCTTTAAACAAAAATGATTGTACTTCAAAAATTTTGGATCTCAGTGGATCACTCTGCTCCCCATCCTGCACAGGTAAACATATCTGTTATCATTCAAAGAAGGAAATGTGGCAAATGAAAATGTATGAGACAATGAGAGAACAATTAGAGCAGTGTTATAGTATATCAGCATAAGTTTTCGACTTCCTAACTCTGATGTTTAACAGCTAATTTTGCACTTATACTAGAATTAATGAAACAAACATAACACATTTACATTTTCATAGTCAGTCAAATAGCTAGCAATATTATAAAATATATGCTTCATTGGCCTCAATCCCCAAATAATAAATTTCTTATGTTCATTAAATGCTCAAGAATACTTCAGGCAAAATTAGGTTACCTGACAATAGTCTACTTCATTATATTTACCAATAAGGCAAATATTGAAGTATAATCCCTCCTCTGTAAAACAACTGTAAATAGATAATTTGCTCATTTGAATAGGGACACACAACAAGGAGCTGCTAATTTGAACAGATGACTCCTCATAGTTGAAACTAACACAAATAGAAATTATTGTGATTAATCAGCTTATGAGATTTCCATGATGGAAAAAGATTTATATCAGAAAATTTTTTCCTTACAGAGACTCCCATAGGAATGGGACTTGATGGTAAATTAAACATTGCAAATGAATACAGATGGGGGCCTAGTGCGTAAGTTGCCCACATTCCATATCAAGTGATTAGGTTTTCCTACTCACCTTAGGCTGCTGACCCTAGTTCTCCTAGGTCATGCAGGAGTTACAACTCACCTAACTGAACTCTGACTACCCAAGGGGACACTTGGATTGATTTAGGTTTCCACATTCAATAGAGTGAACCACTAGATGAGATTCTCTCTCCACCACCCAACCCCACCGCCTCTCAATTAAACAAATCAAGATTTTGCTAATGCGCCGGGCCATATATTTCTTTTCTTTTCTTTTTAAAGATTTATTTATTTTTATTGCAAAGTCAGATATACAAAGAGGAGGAGAGACGGAGAGGAAGATATTCTGTCCGATGATTCACTTCCCAAGTGGCTGCAATGGCCAGTGCTGTGCTGATCCAAAGCCAGGAGCCAGGAGCTTCTTTTGGATCTCCCAAGAAGGTCCAGGGTCCAAAGGCTTTGGGCATCCTTGACTGCTTTCCCAGGTCACAAGCAGAGAGCTGGATGGGAAGTGGAGCTGCCAGGATTAGAACCAGCAACCAAATGGGATCCTGGCACGTTCAAGGCGAGGACCCCAGCAGCCAAGCCACTGCGCCAGGCCCCCAATATTTTTTATAATTTGCCAAGCCTGTGTACTGGAAACCAGCTCCAGCTGACTCAAGAGTTTGCAAAGGATGTGTGGATCAGCGAGAAGACAAGAAGAGGCAGAGGAGGCATGGACCATTATGGACAAGCTCATTATGGACAACTCAGAAAAGTTGCCGCCTTTATTTATACACAAATCATCACAAGAATTTGCACAATATAAAATTGTTTCATTTTTACTTCATTATAAAAGAATGATTACAAAATCAATCCTCAAAAGCATTATTATCATTTTACTTCAGAGAAAATGTTTTCAGCAAGCTATTAGTCATTCAAACCTGCAGTGACATGGCTGAAACCAGGAACTCCATGGTTGGCAACACATGCAGTTACATGGTGACAAGTGGTTTACTTATACCCAAAATCAATTTTCACTAAACATAAACTAATATTATTAAGATACCAAGAGTACAGAATTAAAAGGAAAGCTCATAAATGAAAGGAATTTATGAAAGCATATAACATAGATTCTTTATCAAATCTTATCATTGATCATGTATTAATTACCATCACATTCACCTAGTGCTGATTTAATTGTTTTTTGTTCTTTTGGTAAAGGGCAGTGAAAGGGATCAGGGCAACTCAGCCATTCTATAAACAGAGGACCTTTACAAGAAACTTCCTTTTATCTTTATAAACTGTTTTCTTCCCCTAAATACAAGTGCCAATATAAGGTAGAAATTTTAAGCCATTTTTGGGGGGTTCACATTTGTCTCCCTTTAGAAGATGCCCAATATACTTCCTGCTTTTTGCAGTGGGAAACCAAAATGTGTCATTTCATGTGTTGTAACAGTTCGAGGCGCATGGTAAACAAACTCTTTGTGCCTCCATGATTGCCATCTGTTTCAAGATACTATCTAGCCATTTCTTAAGGAAAACATTACTTATATTAGGGCAAGTTTCAGGACAAAGGTGGGCACATAATAGGATGTTTGGAGACATTGTGAGTTCAATTGTACTATTTTATGCTTCAGCTGTGTGTCATTGCCTTACGTTGCTAAAGATGTTTTTTTATCATAACATGATTGATCAGTTTGAGGTGTTATACCAGTTACAGGAATCATTTCACGTTAGCAGTAAAACAACAACACCCTCAGGAGAATTCTGTGAAACATCAGAGAGGTGACTGAGTGTCCACACAAGGGGTGAGGCAGCAATGAGGTGACCAGAGACATTCTGCCAGGCCTTGTCACGCAGCCAGAAACTCCTCATAGCCTTGCTAACCGAGGAGCAGTGCTCATCACACACCCATGCCATCCGACAAAATACATGGTTTTCCGCACCTGTGCTCATTGTTCTAAAACTAAATTTTAAATCTATGTAGTATTTAAATATTTTATTTAGTTTAAATATGCTCTTTAGTTTAACAAAAAAAAAAAACAGTTTATTCTAAATAAGTACCTAACACCGATTTGCTTTTCAAGTATGTATAACAAATTATATCTGTTTTCTATGGTTAAAAAAGTTAGCCTGACAATTATGTTAATTGCTTCATAAAAATTAACATGTAGTAAAAACATATGATTCAAAATTTGATTAAAGGTATAAGTAAGAATTAAATCTTTTCTAAAGAAGCACTAGGGACAGTAATGACTGTATATCTGGTTTATTATACATTATGAAAAAGCACTGTCGATTAAATAAACTCAGTCTAAGCCTTTTATCTTCCACTATTAGGTAATTATTTTTCTCATAGCAATCTCTGTTGAATGGAACTCAAATAGGGTTATAAGTAAAGATAGAATTAAGTAAGAAGAAAGCCTACAGAAGCAAGAATACAACCAACCTAAGCACTGCCTTCAGTTCCTTAAGTTTTCTGTAACTTCATCACCCTCTGGCTTAGGATTCTCCCAGCCAGAGTGGATTCAGAATAACTTAGCTTTCTCCTCCTCAGGGATTCTGACCTTAGTTCAGTATTGCTGGCTTACATTCTGTGAAAGGCAGACATCTCGAAATAATCTCCAGAACCATTAGGAAGGATCAAGGGGATAAAAAGATCACATGGAAATGGGAGGAGCTCCACACAACCACAAGCAAATTTCACTTCATTCTATAATCCTTTATCTGCAACTTCATTCTGGAAAACAAGATTCTCTACAAATTGCAGTGATGCCACATCCTGTTGCATTTGGGCAGCATGGCAACTCATTAAAAATACTAAATTGAAATAATTAAATTCAATTCTGAAATATCTCTGCCTCCAAATTTTTAAAGAATAGATGATGGACTATGTCCATACCTGGATCTGCCGGGATCCTTCCATCAACCAAATCATTGTCCTTGAAAGAGCTTTACATTCATACTGTAAGGATGGGAAGGGAGCAGGCAGATCAAAAATCATAATAATAACATTTGCAATAATACCATGACAGAGCAATGTCTCTTGCATATGGGATCATCAAAGAAGTGTTCTTTGAAACAACACTGAAGCTAAGACCTAAAATGAGAAGTCAAAAACACTTCCCTCAAAAAGGGGACCAAGAGCATTCCAGGAAGAAAGATGAGTAAACACACATGGGCCCAAGTTTAGGAATAATATGTGAGAATATGGAGCTCAACGGTCGGACTTCTATGCTAAGTGCATTGTAAAAAATAATAGAGCTATCTGAGTGGACAAGAACATGACCAGACTCATGATTTTAAAAGAAAATTCAGGCTGATTTGCAATGGAGGGAGTATGATGCATGGACTTGTTATCAGTGGGGTTAAAGTCAGAGCAATGAGGGAATTCATGATGACGCCTGGAAAGAGTGCAAATATGAGGCTGCCCAAGATTAAGCCCTTGTCGTTCCACAAATGTAAAGGTCAAACAGAAGTTAATGAGAAAGAATAGGTGATAAATTGTAAAGGAAAAATAAGAAACAAAAAGGAAATGTAAATACTATCCTTTCTGTTGCTGCTGAATTATCCTGTAACAAGGATGGTGAACTGTCTAAAAGGTGGTCCCAAAGCTTATTGTCATTTCAGACCTCCTGGAAGATAAAAGCAAAGATGGAGATACATTAATCTTCTCACAAGTATAAGCCGAGGTACCATCAGTTGGTACGCTGCACAGACTGAAGAGCATGTTCTCAGGAACTCACTGCCTCTGCCCCAAATGTCCTCTAAACTTTTTCAGCCCACAATTTCTCAGGAGCAGCGGGAGGCTGAGCACATCCCACTTTATGCCTCCCCAGGGGACCACACCTCTCCCTTCTGTTGTACCTTCAGTTGTGTGTTCAATTAGATGCGTGACTTCTCAGCTTTAACTCAGGGCAGGGCTGAGGGAGCTGCTGGCCTATCCCCCCTCTATCTGATGTAAGAAACTTGGTAGGTGTTCAGTGAGAGTCTAGAAATACATTATTCTTTTCATACATAAAAGTTTGCAGTGAATGAAGATGAGTGAGATTCGTCTAATAAAAAAAAAATCAGCCTAAAACAACCATGCCATCATTGAGCTGTGGTATACAGAAACAATTTTAAATACAGGTTTAGAATAATCACTTCATCCAAATTACATATAACATAATTTAAAAATTTATAACATTTTCTATAAAATATTTCCCTAAACTATCTTGAGGATGAAAAGGTTTTTTTAAATTATTATTACTATTATAATCACTGCGTTGGCTTTCTTCTTCTGCAACGTAATCAAATATGTCTTCAGAGGCCACATAATCAGTTACTCTCAACCATGCTCACGTTATTTGAAATCAGTCAGTTATTAACCAGAACCCAACAGCCAGGCAACACTATTTATAAATTTTAAATAAAAGGTAGTACATGATCATATACATTCTTTGTGTTTGTTCAAAAAAATTATTTATTTGAAAGGCAGAGAGGGAGTGAGAAAGAGATCTTCTGTCTACTATTCATTCCCAAATTCCCCTCAACAGCCAACGTTGGCACAGACCCAAGTCGGGATCTGGAACTCTATCTGGGCCCCCCATCTTCTACTGCCTTGCCAGGTCCATTAGCAGGATACTGGATGAAAGCAGATTAGCCAGGATTTACCCAGCACACTGATGGAGGATGTGGGTATCCCAGCTTTAATCCCCAAGGTACTCAGGTTTTAAGATAATCTAAAAGGGCAACGCAAAATATGTATGGCATTTCCACACATTTTAAAGAGAAAAATATTAAGGATCAAAAAGAAAAAACAATGAAGGTAAGGTTGGATAGATGGCAGTTAAACAAGTTTTTTTCCATTATAGGCAAAGCAATTATTCCTAGTCACAGACTATCTCCAAACCTAAACTCAAACATATTTTAATGTGATGTCAGACAGTTTATGCTTTCCTACAACAACTTGTTTAGATTGGCAAACAAGTCAGGACCTGGTCCTCAAGTTCTCTCTGATCCTGCATTCAGAGTTACAAGATCATCAAAATGGTTCAGAGTAAAATGGAAAAACAACATTCTTCTCTCAGTCCAGCTCATGAGCAATAGACAGTGTCAGCAGATTAAAGACGTGCCCTGGATGCAATGTAAAACGTTTGGTCCAAATCCAGAGCGTTCAGTCAGATAAGGTACCAAAGAACCAGAGCGACTGTCTCTGAGCAGGCATGCCAGCCCCCATGGAACTGTCCAGCTTCTCTAACTGCAAGGCGATGCTAATTGAGTTTAGACCTTCATTGTAGGTACAAAAAAGCTCTGTAAATCATAAAACATGTTGTTAGCATTCTTGGAACAAATAACATCCTAAAAAAACATGGCAAGATAAATTTTAGCATTACCCTCTCCTCATATGTCACCCCCAACCTGGGCCACATTAGTCCGTCCTCAGTTCTATTCTGATCTGTATATTGTGAAAGATGTGGGTTTTGCGAAGTCAGCAGGGAAGTTGGTTCTGTTTTAAATGACTGATCTTCAACCTTGTGTAAGCAGAGTCAGCATGTTCCTGATCAATGTAAAGCCTGAACTTTTAATTTTATCCTTTCATTTACTTATTTCTTGTGGATATACATAGAAAAACAGAAACCTCATCTTGTGGGTCGCTCCAAACGCCTGCAACATCAGGCTGAGACAGTGTAAAGACAGAAAAGAGGAGCTCAAGATGGGAAGTCTCCAGTACGAGTGGAATGTGGCAGGAACCTAACTTCTTGGGTCGTTACAAGGCTGCATCCTAGGGTCTGCAACCGCAGGAATTAAATCCAGAGCAGAGCCAGAACTCAAAGCCATTCAGCTCTGATAGGGATTACCAATGCCTCAGTAAGTACATTAACTACTACACCACGTGCCTACTCTATACACAATTTTTAAAATTTAGGGAGTCAAACACGCTATGACTGTCCTAATTTTTAATTGTTTCCATCCAAGTCTTATATTTAGCTATAACTCTCCTTTAAAAAAAAAGATTTATTTATTATTATAGGAAAGTCAGATATACAAAGAAGATCCCATTACAAGTGCTGGTTAGTGTCCCTGCTACTCCACTTCCCATCCAGCTCCCTGCTTGTGTCCTGGGAAAGCAGTAGAGGATAGCCCAAAGTCTCGGGACCCTGCACGCTGATTCACTCCCCAAGTGGTCACAATGGCCAGAACTGCACCAATTCAAGGCTAGGAGCCTGTAGCCTCTTCTGGATCTCCCACACGGGTGCAGGGTCCCAAGGCTTTGGGCTGTCCTTGAATGCTTTCACAGGCTACAAGCAGGGAGCTTCATGGGAAGTGGGACTGCTGGGATATGAACCAGTACCCATATGGGATCACAGTGCATGTGCAAGGCAAGGACTTTAGCCACTAGGCTTCCATGCTGGGCCCTAACAATAACTCTTCTATTTCTATATCCTAATGTGCACATATCTTTCATGGCAATACCTTATCACTTCTCTAGATTCCCATTTTGTACCTACTGAGAGACCTATGTAACAAGCATTGCAAGTAGATCTAACTTCATCACCCAGTAGCTTCCTCAGGATGTCTCGGCTCACAGGTGCCAGAACTTGAACCTCGTCTTCCACCACCAAATCATTTGCAACTCCTACAGACCCAGAGGCCCAAAGACCCCAAAAAGCAGAAAGAGTGTTTGTCTGAGACGTGACTCTATATCATATCATGGCCCCAGAAGAGTGTCTGGCATTGCTAAAAATTCCAGAAAAGTTTTGTTAAACAACAATGTCACCGGTAAAAAAATTATATAAATAAAAATATACACACACACACATACACACACCCTGTCATTTTGCCTTTCAAATAAAATAAATCTTTTTAAAACATGAGGTGGACAGAAGTAATTTTGAATATATCTGATTTTAAATGTTAAAGGAGCATCCAAAGTCAGATACAACACCTGTGGATAACCAAAGCCTTAACACTATGGTAAAATATGCAGGGCCTCTGATTGGTCACAAGACTTAATTAACAGATATAACTTTAAATTTAGGTTAAGTCCATTCACTATTTTCTTTCTCTCCCAGTCCCTCCAGTTGAGACTTGACAGATTCAGAGCACCCACAGTTCCTGCTTGACTCCTTATCTCACCCACCTCCTCCATCGCCTTCTCTTCCCAGAATTACTCTGGCATCGGTCAAGAGGTAAGAAGAAGCTTTAGCCTTACAAAAGATATAGTCTCGGACCTGGCGTGGTAACCTAGTGGCTAAAATTCTCACCTCAAATGCACTGTGATCCCATTTCAAGCGCCGAGCGCTGGTTGGTGTCCCTGACACTCCACTTTCCATCCAGCTCCCTGCCTGTGGTCTGGGAAAGCAGTAGAGGACGGCCCAAAGCCTTGAGACCCCGCACCTGTGAAGGAGACCCAAAGAAGTTCCTGACTGCTGTTTTCAGATCAGCTAAGTTCAGCCATTGTGGCCACTTGGGGAGTTAACCATCAAACAGAAGAGCTTTATATCTCCTGCTCTCAGTAAATCTGCCTTTCCAATTAACAAAGAAAAGAAATCTAAAAAAATAATAATTTAATCTCTGACTAAATTTACTTTGATGATTCCTAGATCTCCCAAGAAAATATTTTTAAGTCTGTAAAGAAAAGACTGCACTAGGAAGAGATGGAAATAGTAAAGTCTAGAAAGTTTTCCTACTTAAAAACAAATTAATCTATATGTAGCTCATAAAACTGAACATTAATTGATATAAATATGTTTCCATGCTTTTTAATGATTTTATTTCTAAATTTATTTGACACATGTTGGCTTCACAATATTTTTCAGAAAACACACTTTATTTGTACACAAGTTAAATTCATTATTTAAATATTTTTTTACCATAGAAGATTCTGACTTCATGTCCACTAATTAGATCAGACAAAAACCTGTCAGGAAGGAATTAAGAACAAAATAATGGGTTGAGGAGAGGGAAGATGTGTTCATTAACAATCCTTAGGATACGTAATGTTTGCATTATTATTTTTTATAGACTAATTCCTTGGAGCTCTCATTAATCCAATCACAGAAACTGAAGAGATGAAAACAGGAGATTATTTCAGCCGTGCTCTTACTTCCCAGTGTTAGTCACTGAGAAATATATTTATTCCTTTTCATCTCTGCATACCAACTTCCCAAAGTAATTTCCTTAGATGAAGAATTCTGTCTCACTTTAAAAAATCTTCTCTTACATTGCTTTGCATATTGAAGAAATCATTCTTATTAACTTAAAAAAATTAGTTTTTGGTCTCAGACTTTACTTTCTTGATGCTGCCTGTGAGCTAGAAATAGCCAAAGGCTAAAAACAATTGCTTTAACAGTAGAACTTGCAAAGTCATGCCACAGGGTTTCCATAATTAGCCGTATTTCTCCTTGCCAGATTGAGCTTTGCAATGGACCGTGTATGCACACAGAAAGCAGCAAGGCTACAGTTCCACTGGGGGAAATTAAAGATTATTTAAATTCAGCTTTGGACTTCTTTTAAAATAAAACATTAAAATTAACTTGAAGTAAAACATGCCTTTCTATAACATTCTCTTCCTGAATATTCATAGACAATATTCATATTCCCAAATTGCTGGTCTACTCAACTCTACTGAAAAAAAAAATAATGTGTTATTTACCATTAAAGACACAAAGCATCCCTTTGGCACTACTAAAGGACACAATGAAGTTCTCAGCTACAGTAAGTCTTGCCTTCATTTTCCCTATCTGAACCTGTAGCTCCTCATTTGAATTTTACCTTGCAGTTGGCTTATCTGCTCCATGCTCGGTGTTCTGTAAGACCAGACAGATTTCTCTATGAAGCTCTGAGGCTGCAGACCCTCAGCATTAGGTGCTTTGCAGGATGGCTGTCAAATTCTGATGGATATTCCATATTCTCGCTAAGTTTGAAGTATTCCATCAGAGCCAGAGTCAGAAGATCATAAAACGTATTTGTCTTATCTAGCAACATCTAGAGGCCCTTCAAATTTATCCAAGTGCTCTTCCATACAAGTTTCATTTGTTCACTATTTTTTGTTTGTTTCTTTGATTGCTCCTTTATATCTTTAACATGGAATCGCTTCTCTGTCCTTTGGCTAAGATCAAGTGTAGTACATTTTTACACTGGTATCCACCTAGACCTCCTGTTTTCAAGCCAAGTAAAAGAGGAATCACCATTCAAATTAAGATCACAAGAACTTCAAGATAACAAATTCCTCCCCAGGGGAACTAAAAAGGGAGACAAGTCCTGGATGGTGAGCCCCTATGTGAAAACATGACGCACTGCAACCTGACAACTGTCAGCTCAACACAACCTAGAGAAATTTCACACCCAAAAGAAAATTGTTCAGACCACATACATTGAACATATCCAAAGACAGAAACAAAAGGCAAAGCACAGGCAACATACTATGAACATGCACATGCGAATTTTAAAAAGAACAAAACATGAAAAATAAGAAAGAAGTAACTGCTATGGAACAACAAGTCAAGTCACTACTTTCCATGCTGTTATCTCATATTAACGTGCCTGGTTCGAAGCCTGCCTACTTTTGTCTTTCTAATCTAGTTCACTGCTAAAATGCCTGGAGACCAGGAGAAGAAGACCCAGGCTCATGGATTCCTGCCACCCATGCAGAAAACACGGGTAGAGTTTCTGGTTCAAAGCTTTTGACCAATGTATCTGTGGCTGTTGCAGGCATCTGGGGAATGGACCAGAATACGGAAGCTCTCTCCCTCTCCCTCTCCTTCTCTCTCTCTCTCCCTCTCTCTCTCTCTCTCTATGTGTGTGTGTATGTGTGTACTCTATCTCTGTGTGCTTTTTACCTTTCAAATGAACAAATATTTCTTAAAAGGAAATGTCAAAAATGAATACAAAAGCCTTAAACTAGAAAAGTAACACAATATGAGAACAGTAAATGCTATCATTTGAATGCGGTTTCTTTTTGCCAAAATTTCACATTATAACATGTTGGACTGTGGAGCAGCATGGAAGGCAGAGTCTTTAAGCAGGAAGAACGTCTTTGTCACAGATCTGAATTAATTCTCCCGACAATGGGTCAGTTCTCATGACAATGGGTGATTGCAGGTCTTCTCAGCTCTCTGCCCCTTGCTGGCCTCTGCATGCACCTACTCCCTGTTCTCTCACATGTTTCTTTCATGTTAACACAGCATGAGGTCTTCACCAGATGCTACTGCCCGACCTTCAACTTCCCTGCCACCAGAACAGTTATTTAAAAAAAAAAAATTACCTAGTTTCATGAATGCTTTTATAGCAACAAAATGTGAACTCATAATCTCGACGATTCAAAAAGAGAACTTGCCTGAAAACAAGGTTTGAATCAATTACTTTAATCATGGCATAGCAGGATGGATATGCCATACAGTGGAAGAATTTAGAGAGACGTAAGATCAAATACAATACAAAGACAAATATCTTTGTAAAGATCAGTGACTTGAAGGAAGGACCATGAAGTTATCACCTCAGTATAAACAATCTGGAATGACATTAGGTCCATGCAGGCTACATCTCAAGGGTTCCACTTCAGTTTGAATTCCAGGATCTCTGTAAGTTGTCATATCATTCAAATCTAAGGGACCCTCCTCATAAAGTCAATTATCACTTCTTGTCTATACTATTGGCACCCATCTTTCCACATTTAATCAGATTCCAAATTTGTAAGTTTGAGTTCAAAATGTGCAGGTATAAATGTGCTTCTTTCCTGTATCCTTAGAAGATCGACTTGGCCCAGCTAACTTAAACACATACTGAACAGCAGAACATCAGGGCTGAATTAAGTGGACCATCATTTGTCCTGCCATTACACATCTGCTACTATGATCTTCTGATTTAAAACTGAAAAATCAGGGTGGGTGTTTGGTACAGCCATTAAGTCATCACTTCAGACACCTGCATCTTACTACAAAACATCTGGTTGGAGTCCCAACTACATCACCTTTGATCTAGCTCCTGGTAAAAAGACCCTGGAAGCTAGCACTTGATGGTTCAAGTACTTGTGTCCCTGACACCAAAGTAGGAAACCTAGATGGGATTCCAGGCTCCCTGCTTTGGCCTCCTCTAGCCTTTGCTGTTGCAAGCACTTGGAAAGTGTGTCAATAAATGGAAGATTTCTCCCTCTCACTCTTTTTCTTTCTCACTTTTTGTTCTTGTTCTCCCTCTCTCTCTCTCCCTTTCAAGTAAATAATGAAATTAACCATGTGAAAGCTCAGAAAGCATTTATCTTCCATTAGAAGGTTTTAGTGCTTTACTTTTGACCTGAAGCAATTCCAAATCTAACCTGATGCATGTATTTTTTTTTTCTTGTCAGTGGGAGTCAAAACCTCCACATGCTGATTTCTCTGAAAAATGTCCATGTCTGAGACGCCTATCTTCTAAGGAATCCAAAGTGCAGAGCCAGATGGTTACACGAGGAAGGACCTGGGCCACATATTTGAAGGGCAAAATATTTGAAGCCAAGAGTTAGCATCTGGCATTTGTCAGTCTGCCTGCCAGAAAGAAGAAAGGATCTGACTGAGGGGATACAGCCATGCCAGGAAAATCTGCATTAGCAGCAAGAGGACTGGTTTGGGATGTTTTGCAGCAGTTGAATGTAAGATTAGTATGAGGAAGACAGAACCGGCAATTTTCATCACCTCTGGACAGGTCACTATTGTAAACACAATTTGGCAAATGTACCATAAAATTCGCTTCCCTGGGCAATGATAGGCATAACACACAAATCAGCATACTTTGCCTGCAATTCCAGCACAAACGGTCTCGGGAGGATGAGCAGTGGTGGATCAGTTAAATGTGTTTCAGTGTCGTGTGTTAAAGACTACACAGTGGGAGCACATCAGGTCACAGCAGGAAGGACTCTGGGCAGTCATTTCCAGGTATCACACCAAACAGATAAAACTTACTAAACACACTCTACACTCTGCACTAATAAAGTAGAAATACTGTAAGCATACTTAGCCCTGAGGAGCTACCACTACAAAAATCAAATAAAAGATAAGTTGAGGTCAATTGAAAGGCTAGGTTTACAATAGATAGCTGTCCTATCTTTTATATATGGCTTCAAAACCATCCCCACACATTTCCTCATTTGAGCTTTTCTTTGGCTCTGAAACATTGGCTTGGGAGATATTTTCCCATTTGCAAATGGATTAGAGCAATTTGATGATAGGACACACATTGTAATGGACTTAATATCTGCCTGGAAAGAAAATTCACCATCAAGAGTTCTAAGACTGTATGCTCCTGACAAGCATAAGGAGGCAGTCTTAGCTACTATTGATTATTCTTCAGCTTCATTGATGTCTCTCTTTCTCCATCTGTCCCTTTTTGTATCCCTGCCTTTCAGATAAAATGAAAATGAGCATTGTAAAAATGGGGGATGTGTGACACAATGATGAATGGACAAGTGAACTGAAGGTCTCTTGTAGGTTGAGTACATTGTAAATCATCTTTCATAGTGGAACTGGATGTTTGAAACATGAAAAAATGATTTCAGATTTCACAAGTTTATATACTTAATGGATATAGATTGATGCACAGTTTTGTATTGTTCAAGGTGTGCTCATTCTTCGAAAATAAGGTCAAAACTATTATCCTTTGGTGACTCAATGTCCTCAAGAAGAAAATCATGTAGGCTGAACTTTAACTTAAAACTATCCTTCTAAAACATACAAATGTTCACTCACAGTCTACAAAGTCTGACCTAGAAACGGACTATGGAAAAGGCAATGCCAAAGTGGAATAAGCCTGGGTGCGAGGCAGAGGGTCTGCAATGATGAGAGTCCATTTGCAAGTCCTGTGTTTCCTTCTTGTAGAAAGGCCTGGATTGGTCACTTTTGCATTTTCAGATATCTGTCCTTCGCATGGCAACTGGCCCATGAAGATCAGCTCACAGGGGTGCTGACCTCTCACTGGGAAGGTAGTCTGATCACTAAAAAATGGAATATTCCTCAGAAGTTATGCTTACTCATTACTCAATGAATTTAAAAGTCCATTTACTTCATTTATAGAGTTAAGAGAATTTCATCCAAAAGGAAGAAAAACAATTTAAGATCCTGCAAGCAAATATTTTTTATAAAGCTTAACATCTTCCCCCACCATCACACCCTACATTGAAAAGATGCAAACATTCATACACCGTCATTCAGAACGCCTGGGTTTTCAGGCAGGTTCCAGACCTCTCCTGCCTCATTCCTGAATTCACCAGAGGCCTCCAGATCCTATGCTACCTGTTTGAAAATAGCAAAGAAAATAGAGGCTCCTGCACTTCAGAAACAACCATTCTGAGGAAGCTGCTTTGAAATCATGCAATTAGCATGAGTAAAAAGAGAGGTGAAGAGAAGGGTTTCTGCAAAGTTCTGCAGCTCTTTTCACTTTTTGTAGAGAAAAACAACCTCCCTTGTATGTCCTAGGCAGAGCAAATGACACCTGCAGTCTGTGAAGTAGGACAGACAAGGCTCAGTGAGAATACAACCCACTGAGCCCTGCATTTTGGATGGACATTAAGAGACCACTTGGGAATGCGCAGGTTTGACTCCTCTCCCAGTTCTAGCTCCCTGCTACTGCAAACACTGGGAGGCAACAGGTGAGGACTGAAGTTGTGGAGTGCCCACTAACTGTGTGGAAGATTGTGCACTGAGGTCCCAAGTTGTTCTGTTTTATTTATTTATTTATTTATTTATTTATTTATTTATTTATTTATTTATTTTCACCCAATCCTGGTTGTTGCAGGCATTTAGGAAATGAATTAGGGGATAGGAGAGATTCCTCTTTTTCTCTCCCTTTCCCTCTCTCTTTTTCCGTGCTTAAAAAAAATAATAAAATAAGATTATTCCCCCAATGAATATGAAGAGGGGGATACCCAGAGGCACGGCTTCCTGGCTCGTATAAATATTGCCTGAGCGGTCACACACAGACCTGCCCTCTTGAGAACCAACCAGATGTAATGTTGTTCTGCCATAAAAACTGAAATCCTTATTTTTAAAGAAACTTATTTATCCATTCATTTGTAGAACAACAAAACAAAGAAAGAGAGAGGGAGAGGGGAAGAGGGGGTGACGGAGGGAAGCAAAGAGGAAAGGAAAGAGAGGAAAAGAGAGAGCCCATCCAAATCCCTCAGGAAACAATCCTTGAGATGGCACTCCAGCCCTACTCCCCAAGCACCAGCCATGTGCCCACCTGGGGTCCACTTCTGACACCCCTGAATTTCTGCATCATAGAACCTCAGCCTCAGAGGACAGTGGGGTGTCATGAGTGAGCAGTTGGGATGAAACTTTCAAGAGCTTGGCTTCTTTGCCCAAAACGCCAATGCCTCTAAGCTCAACAGTTCCGAGCAGCTGCGCACAGAACCTCTAAAAGGACCCAAACCACCACAGCCTTTCCCAGACACTTGCACTTGAGTCTGTTTATCATGCTGCTTGAACATTCAGCTGAGTGAATCTAGCACCTTCAGAATCCTCTGATCTTACTGTTAAGCTATTACCCATCTCCTTTAAAAAGGTGAAAGTGCAAGAAGGGAAAGGAGGAAAAAGAGCAGGAACTCTCCTCGATTTTTAGAGCAGGTGGTATGAAGAAAGGGTTAGGCTTAAAATAACTGCATGATCATCAGCGCTTTGTACATTAACCCAGATGGAACTTTGTATGGTCCCACACTGCCATCCAGGGGCTATCCGGTGAAATGACAACCTCCTCAGCCCCTTTCTACCAGAAATTCCACTAGAATGCAATGCATATTCTCTTTTCCCACGACCTGGTTTGTTTTGTTGCTACCCAAACCATTGGAGGAATTGATGTAGAACCCTCAAACTGTGTCCACCCACCCGACCCACAGAAAACCAATCACTGACACTGGGGAGACAGAAGAAAATAGATATTTATTGCAAAGTACAGAGCAAGGAGCTGGGCAGCTTTAGCAGTTAGGCGTGAACGGTGTAAGAGGTGTGCAGAGCTCACGTACATGCTCCTGGTTGGTCAGCGGAGCTTGTAACCTTCCTCTGACTCATTCATGAGGCAGTGCTCATTAGGAAATCTATGACGGCCAGGGGGCTTGCAGTTGGTCTGGGGATTATGGGAAGACCGCAGTTTCTTCCTACCCAGACATGGAACTTCCCTACACAAATCACTCCAGGACAACACTGGTCAATGAGGATCTTACCTACTGGAAAAGCAAATGACTCCTTCAGCCCAGCGATTAGAACCTTGTAGGAAAGCTGGATTGCTCCCTTAATTCAGTGAAATCTTATAGATAAAGGGCAGGTCACCTTGTGCTAAGAGAAACAGATATGAGGCTCAGTCCAGCTTTTACATTATGGGGGTTTGCTTTCAGTAACTCGGAGCTTTTTTATCTTAACAAATCAGATTGACAGAAAACAGGAGATAGCTTTCAGCGTATCTCTTCCGAGTAGATCTAGATGGTTCAGGGAGAGATGACAAAGTTGGTTGGAATCAGGAATCAAGCTTTTTCCTTCTTATATTACACTCACGCATTCTCAGCCACTCTATGCATGCCTTGCTGCGTTTGCACCTCCTTGGAGGTCTCCATAAATCCGTGTTAATCCTCAGAGTAACTACTATGAACCAGAATTGAGCTGAGAATTTAGGTGACACAAAGATGAATAAAGTGTGATCTCTCTGGCCTCCAGGACATATAAACCAGAAGTGAAGAGAAATACACGAATACTTATCCAAGTCAAGAAGGATTAGCTGTGTGGGGAGGCTGGAAGGGAATCACAGTCAATGAGATGAGCTTCTTAGGAAATAAGTATTATCTTTAAAGTATGTGGATTTGATACATAATGAAAATACTTAGAAGGGATCAGATCTGCAGAGCAAAGAAAACCCCATGGCCAAAGACAAAAACATCTCTTCTTGTTTGCAGAAAGTGGACTTCTCCCAGCACGAGTTAAATGCTAAAGCCCAGCCGTTTTGCCTCAAGGTAAAAAGAATTTCTTGTCTCTTAGAAACGGGCTGTTGGGTACTACTTCAGTTAGTCCTTCAAACAGACCCCTTCCCAGGCTTCCTAGCAACCTCCCATCACAGCTCACTGGTGCTTCAAATCTTATAGTAATTCAATGTTACACTCTTAAAGGTTTGGCCCTAGTTAGAATACAAACGCCTATGAGAACAGAGTTTATGACAACTTAGAAAACATTATAGCAACAATAGAAAAGAAAAAATTTACTTATTTAGGAGTTATTAAACGAGAATATCATGTGTATTCCAGGTAGTCTACTGAAAACCTGTGACATCCAAGACACAGGGCATGTTCTCAACTTTGCAAGTGCACCATTAACACAAATGGTGTAGCCTTAGTTCCCCTGGTCATTTTAACTAAATGTGTAATTTATATTGATTTGATCTAAGAAAAAACAAACTTATTATAGCTTTACATAAGAGGTGGCTCTTTTTCTTCCTTGGAGGAACTCCTGATCTTGGGCTCCTGGCAACCCCAGCAGCTGCTGAGTGGTTACATTTGAAGGGCTTGTCCCAAGATCCTTAAGAAAGATGTTCCTGCCCAAGGGCTTATTTGTCTTTTAAAAAGATTTACATATATATTTCACATTTCAAAGGAAGAGAGAACTAGCAGTTATACATTTTCTAATGTAAATGTTCCAAGGATCGAGATGGTAAGGACACCTCTTCCCTCAATTCTTCAACTGGGAGAATAATTTGCCCTCCTCCTCTACTAGTCAGTCACATTTTAAGAGGACAGAACACTGTTGGCAATCCTGCATCTGACCTTAAGTTTTCAGAGAGAGAGAGCTGACAGTCCATGCACCAGGGGTTCCCTTGAATACCAAAGGGCAGGAAGAAGGAACCAAAGGCTGAGTACAGCTTCTGTCGCACTGCTGTGTCCTCCTCTGGCCATGTATTTCTGAACTTAAACTCCTTCCAGCTACCGTCCCTCCACCTCCAGAATACCCAAGCCCTGTCAGATAAGAAACTGTTAACAGATCCAAGAAGTGACACAAACTCAATTTGTCAAAGGAGAGCTGGTTGTTTGTAATGTTTTTATCAAAGATAAAAAAAAAAAACCCTGTCAAAGCAAGCATGACAACTTTTAGTGCCTTCTGCTCATAAGGGCGCATCTACAGAAGCCCCACAACACCTCAGAAGATGATTTAATGCAAAGACCATGCTCTCACAAATTATGGGTTGCATTTTCCCAAAACGCCTCAAAAGGAAAATGGAAATCTTCAGGTCTTTATAATTTGCTGAAGGTTTGCAGGAGCCACAATTGTTCTTGTATATTTAATAATCCCATAGCATCATGGAACCTGCAGTTGCTACTCTGGGCAAACCCATATCCAGTAAGTTGACACTCAAACCCCTCCCTTGGGCATATACTGCCAGGATCTGTTTGTTCATGAAACCAACACTTTCTCAGCACCATGGATGTACCAAGCAATGTCTCCTAGAGATAAGGAAATGAAGAAAAGGCCTTGACTTCCAGAAATTCAACATATACTTAAGGGTGAAAAGAAGTAAATATCATTAGTCAAATGCATGACAGTTGTGGTCTAGGCTTATGCCTAAAATTTATTTCCTGGGTTCTTATCTCTTATTTTAAAAGCATTTTAAATAAACAACTTACGAAAGTGGTAGGGTTTGGGCCCGGTGGCATGGCCTAGCGGCTAAAGTCCTCTCCTTGAATGTGCCAGGATCCCATATGGGTGCTGGTTCTAATCCCGGCAGCTCCACTTCCCATCCAGCTCCCTGCTTGTGGCCTGGGAAAGCAGTCGAGCATGGCCCAAAGCTTTGGGACCCTGCACCCGTGTGGGATACCAGGAAGAAGTTTCTGGATCCTGGCTTCAGATGGGCATAGCATCGGCCGTTGCACTCACTTGGGAAGTGAATCATTGGACGGAAGACTTTCCTCTCTATCTCTCCTCCTCTCTGTATATCTGACTTTCCAATAAATAAATAAATCTTGGAAGAAAGAAAGAAAGAAAGAAAGAAAGAAAGAAAGAAAGAAAGAAAGAAAGAAAGAAAGAAAGAAAGAAAGAAAGAAAGAGGTAAGATTTAGTCAGAGAGAGGAATATAGAGGTAAGTGGGTCGTGTTCAAGGAGAGCAGCAAGGAGAAAGAGGGAAGGAGAATGCTACTGTATGTTCACGGGAGGCATAGGAGAAAGCGGGGTGTGTCAGAAGCCAAGAGCCTGAGCGCACAAGAGATAAAAAGAGCAGAAATGTGAGCTACAAATCACATGACAAAGAGAGCAGCCCTTACCCAGCACAGGTTTTTAAGAGGGTTCTCAAGGGGAGTCCTTAGGCAACAATGCAACACCAGACCCCTTAGGTCCCTGTACTGATGGTGAGTATCCTTTGATGCACAGATGGACAAAAAGAATTACACAGACCAGGGAAGTATGGCTGCCAAACTCATGACCTTGAACTAGCTACCTGCCTAGATCATAACTACTGTAACAGGTTTAGAATTTTAGAAATGCTAAACAACAGATCAGGTACTGGGTAAACTGAAGTCCTATATGTGTGGAGAGTTCTAATTGGGAAAACTTTCCCCAAAGCCAAGGCACTTAAAAGGCATACACGAAGCATACAAAAACAAAGAACTGCAAGACATATAGAAATATGTGTGAGCCTCACGTGCACAGGATTCAAATTTAAATTCTGCCCCCTAGTAGCTGAGTGGACTCCAGAAAGGATCTCAGCTTCTGCTGACTGCGCTTTCCCTGTGTGCCAACCCAGAGAGCTGGAGTTGCTACCCACATGGTTTCATGACTCAGAGTTAAGCAATGTCCTTGCTGCAAAGCAAAGACGACTAATATTAATGAAATCATGAACATACATGTTTTATCGTTCATAATACAAATGAGATCAATTTTATTTTTGCTTGTCAGTAGTAACTTTCAATTTGTGCTTAAAACATTTTAGAATTCTAGGTAGGTGATTTAAGTGACTACATTTCTACATATATGATACCTCTGGATAACGTGTAAGAAATGGACAAGTGGGTTACCTCTGAGGAGGCCAACTGGGATGTGGGAGGCAGATTAAAGAAGGTTTACTCTTCATTTTATGGAATACTGTGTATGCTTAATTATTTTCAAGTTGACCTTAAAGGAGGCTGAGAAAGATGTGTTTCTTCTGCTACTTCACTCTCTACTCTCCAGTCCCCAACCAATACGCCCATAGCAACCAGCACTGGGTCAGGTTGAAATCAGGAGTCCAGCACTCAACTCAGGCCTCCTCTGTAGGTGACAAGGACCCAGGACTCATCACCTGATGTTTCCCAGGGTGTGAAATCTGAACCCAAGGCATGCCACAAGCCCTGAACTCAGGGGATATCTGATGAAGACATCCCCTGAGGTGTCATAACGACTGCACCAAACACCTACCCTTGGGTGAGTCTTTACCCCATAAGCATCCTAATTGTTGAAGGAAAAAAAAAGTAAGATTTTAAAAACTAGAGAGGAATATATTGACTGCATAAATGCATCATGGATAGTCAGATCTTGACGCAGAGTAAGGCTAACAACTGTAATAAGCAAGCGTTCATTAAGAGCTTCTTGTATGCCTGACACTTTTAAAAACTATTTTACATATATTAACTGGCTTAATCCTCACCAACAATGAGGCATCATGAGTTTGCAAATTAAAGCTGAGACAGAAAGCAGTTTAATAAGACGTTCAAGATCACCCATCTAGGAAATAGCAGGACTGGGATTTGCATCCAGACAGTCTGGCTGCGTGTATGTAGTTCCACGGTCCAATAACCAGCCACATTTAACAACATCTTAACATTCATGGTTTCTCAATGGATTCCACAGACTGAAGCCAATTCATAGAATACAGAAGAATGAATAATTAACAGAAAATATTTAAAATTTTAGAAAAAATTCTCTGATGTCTGAACAGCCTGCCATCACACCATCACCACATCCAAATTAGAGGTAGAACATTTCCAAAAGCAAAGGAAAAACTCAGTGAGTTTTTTCTCTGGATCTTTCAAGAACCTGCACATTTTTTTGAGATCTCTTTTGCACCTGCCAAATGAATTATTAAATTTATGAGGGTGAAACTAAGCCAGAGCTACTGATCAGTGAAATTGGCTGCAACTAAGTGGAAGAACTGCACTGCTGAGAACTCCAGCAAATGGCAACATCACTCAAGGAAGGCAGGATTCTGCTGTGACAATATTACTAAGTTGCATGCACTTGAATGTCTATATGCTGGAGGCTTGGGGGGAGAAGTTATTTTATGACCCTTGTGAAATTTCTGTAGGATGCTGGGCCAAACTGCTCCCCAAAGTAATAAGATCAGAGTTCAGAAGAACAGTCAATGAACTCTGCAACTGGACTTTGTTTATCAAGATGCTAAATCAAACTTACTTACTAGAAAAATATCATATTAAAACGGTCTTTACCATTTGGCATTAATCTTTTGAATGTAAATTTAACTTAAATTTTAGTGCATATCCTTCCTTAGCTAGCTGTCCATAGCATTCATGAGTCATTTTCATATTTTCATATTAATTATAAATAAGTTCTGTGTCTAATAGTGTATTGGAATAAAAATGTAACAATAAAATGTATGTTGGGAATTTTTAAGAAAATAGCCTTACTGGAATTCTTTTTTTAAGATTTGCTTATTTTTGTCTGAAAGGCAGATTTCCAGAGAGAAAGAGATACAGAGAGACATTGAGCATTTGCTGGTTCACTGCCCAAATGGCCACAACAACCAGAGCTAAGCTGATTTGAAATCATGAGCCTGGAGCTGCTGCCAGATCACCCACATGGGTGCAGGAGCCCAAAAACATGAGCCATGCTCTGCTGCTTTCCAAGGCCAGAAGCAGGGAGACGGATGGGAAGTGGAACAGGTGGGACACAAACCCGTGTCCATCTGGGGAGCCAGAAGCACAGGAGGAGGACAGCCTGATACACCAACATGTTGGCCCTTGAGATTTTTTTTTAATTAATTAATTTATGTGAAAGTTAAAGTTAAAAAAAGAAGGGCCATCACAGAGAGAGAAAGAGAGAGAGAGGTCTTCATCTATCAATTCACTCCTCAGAGGGCTGCAATAGTTTGGGCTCAGTCAGACCAAAGCCAGGAGCCTTATTCACATCTCCCATTGTGGGTGGCTGTTTTCTCCAGGCTCTTAACAGGAAGCTGAATCTAGAGAAGCTGGGACATGAATTGATGCCCACATGGGATGTTGGCATTACAGGCTGTTGCTTTACCTGCTATGCCTTCTGGAGAGGTGGAGGCAAACATACTATTCAGACATCTAGTCATTGGCTCTACTTACCCCCAGAGTAACAAAGATGGGTTCACGTCGATGTCCTAGAGAAGCCTAAGGTATGTCACTCACAGTCTTCTGAACTGCTCCATACAGATTATAAGGAATTTTGGGGGGGCTTTGATATGATGAATATTCTAACTAAAAATAAAAAAATATGTGGCCATTATTGAGTTTCTCAAGCTGGTAGGGCTCTACACACAGGTTACCATTATCAATGCTCATTTGCATCAGTGATGTACCAAGTTGGTCTGGTATAAGCATGTTACCAATGATATCCTGCTGTGGCATCCATTGCAAATCCTGTTTCAGCTTTCATGGTAACTGTGAAATATATGCCTAATCTTTCCAAAACACACACACGCACACACACAATCACTAACAATAAAAGCAGTTCACTAACATAAGAACATCTCTCTTTAGTTCATCTGCCAACACTTTAATTAGGGATATAATCTCTAAATTTATGAATGAGGGGGGACTTACATCTCAGTTAAGCCCATGACATTCTATTTCCATTGTGTATTTATTCTCAAACTTGCTAGAAGAGGACATGTGCATTGTTAATGGTCATTTTTCCTTCCCATGAAGAATTTCAATAATAACTGAGGTAAGTGGAAATCAGACATTTGAGTGTCAACCAGTGTGAATGTCATGGATGGAAGTTGCTCTCACCAATAAAACTAGTTAATAGCAGATGACTCACACAGAACTACCCAGTTGCCATACACAGAGTTTGTCATAATGTGTGAAAACTGATTTATATTGGAAAACTTCCACTTAATTTAACTTCTTCATAAATAATTTTATTTACTTCCCCCAACACTGCATTAAAATTTATCAACTATAAAATAATTATGACATTTACAAAGCTATTAATTTGAGAATAGCCATGAAAAGAAACACAAGGGGATTGCTAAAATCTTAACTGGCAGGCAATATTCTAGAAAGAGGGTTGTGGCCTTTCATTAATTGAAATCAATCTGCAACTTCAAATGATAGAGAAAGCATTGAAAAGTGCTTATACTAGAGGGGAAAAAAAGGCATAGAAAAATAAAAAACAGGAATGATTGCTATTTTATTCTCTCCCTAGGACGATCTTTAGAATTTGCCTACTAAAAATTTTAAATATGCAATTCAAGGGAGGATGTTGAATTTTTCTTATAGCATTTTGAAAATACCACTTGTTGAATTGTTTAAGTGTGAAACACATATGCAAACTCAGTCGATGACTATGCCATTACACATGAGTTGGTCTCCAACTGTCCCATCAGTCCCAAACTTGCAGGAACCGCTGGGACTGAGCCCACTCATCAAAGAATGAGGATAGAACATATAAAATATAAAAGTAAATTAGCTTCTCTGAAGAACTTTTCTGTAGCCATAAATCAATGTATCAGCTGGTAATAAAAAAAATAGTAATATAGTATATAGGTAGTTGAGGTCAAGTCCAGGATAATTGAATGAGGCAGTCCCATTACTAGCAGTAAATAGAGTACAGATAGCCTCTGGCACCAGGTAGAAGTTCAATTCTTAAAATATTTACAGAGATGACCTGAGATGGTACACCAATGGAAAGAAATGAATTAGCAGTAGGCTCTTGAGAAATACAGAGGAAGCAGAAGCTACACACAGAGTGGAATTGGGTGATACTACTAAACTCAGTCAATAGGTTGAGCAAAGATAAAGAGTCATTAATTTGTAAGTTAAATGCTGAGTGGAAAAATTCATTTTCTGTATTAGGAAAGCAGAGAAGACCAAGAAGAGGGCCCTGAAGCTATTTTTATGATTACCCAAAGTCCAGAAATGTTCAACTTTGCACCAAAGCAGGTATGCTGTACCAATTTGAGGACCTTAGTTGGAAAAGAGCGGAGCCAGCCAAAGCATGAGAATGTGCAACAGGTCAGCTTCTCTCCACCCTGTCATGCTTCCTCAGGCTCCTACAGGCATGCACCAAAAATACCCCACAACAAATGTTTAACACACTAACTACCCTCTCAAAACATCAACAACAATAAGCAACAGAAGGGGTGTGTACAAATCTACAAAAAGTGTCAGGTATTGAGTATACTTAAAACAGGAAGTGAGATATATGCCACAGAGGGAGAAATGGGAACTTGAGACAAGAAAAAGGGGAAATTAGGACAGGAAGGCCTCAGGCACACAGAGTTTCACATTGCACCTAGAGCATGTTACTTAAAGGAGAGGGAGAGAGGAAAGACGGAAGGAGAAGTGTGAGGAAGTGAGGACTGTTAGGAAGAAAGTGGTTGTGAAAGAAGATGGAAAGAACCAGAAGTCCAATACTGCGAACTGCTACACGTGGCTTGTCCAGATGGTGGCTGTCCTGACTGATACTATTGTCTTCATATTGGTTTTATGCTACAAGCCTTTCATTTTTAAAACATAGCATTGCACAATACTTGAAACATACAAAAATCAGAGGAGCTCAGATGTCAGTAACTAAGGGAAGACAGTTAGATTAAGGTAATTAGAATTTCTCAATTTTCCAAGCATGCTAACATGACATACATTCAGTAGAAACTGCACTTCGGATTTTGATCTTTTTCTGTCTGCACTACAGCACTTGCTGCACTGCTGGGGTGGGGGTTGAGGAGCGGAAGCAAATCATGGCCCCTAGGCAGTCTGGGGCAAGCCACTTATTCTCAACAGTGTTGCTAAACTGATAGTGGGGCAGGTTACATGCACTAAATGAATTTTCAGCTTACAAGGGGATTGTGGAGATGAAGTTCTTTGCCAGTTGAGGAGCTCCTGTACAGAGCTCTCCTCACTCCACACGTGACCATCATGAGGCCTTCGCAGAATACTCTTGATAAAGGATTCAATGACAAGTGTGCCAATCAGAGCACTGCCTTCCACTATACCATATACTAAAAACAGCACAGAATGCACTTCTAGATACTTGATGGTTTAATTCTGGCTCTACAACAGTCCACCTAGGTGACCTGAAGCAATAAATATAACTTCTCAAGGTTGAAGTGCTCTCTGGAGTCCTTCCTATTTTCTAATTAAGAAACCATGAATCATCTCTTCCGCTGAGGGTTCCTACTGCTCCACTCAGTGGATACTAAAACTCAGTACATTTAGGTAGTCATTCAATAGCACAAACAAGTCTCTGAGGCTGTGTAAACTCACACACTGTGCCCAGGGCATGATACAGACACTGAAAAAAGAACAGACTGAAGAAAAGTATTTCGTAACCACAGAAACCACCTAAAGATGAGGCCTGTGACCTGGTCGTGGAATTGATCTGCTCTCCGACCTAAGTGCAGAGCTTAATGTAGGAGCTCTGTGGATAACACTCATTCTGTTTAACTCAGTCCTTTCTTGTTTACACCTAGGAATTCTCCTCCTTAATGAGATCATGCATCCTGTAAGGATAGAATGGAAAACAGCATCCCATAAATCTATTCTGGCCTGCATACATTCTGCTTATTTAAGATGATTGTTTTTTTTTTTTTTAAGTTTGAGGATGGATGTCTTCAGATGGAGTGAAAATTTGTACAATCAACATAAACTCCTCCCATGTATGTCCATGCCCCATTCTCAAGCTCAGTCTATGTGGATGTTACCTTCTTGGCCCCAGAAGTATGTAACATATTCTACAGACAAGGATTAGAACTTAGTTTTTTGAATCAGTTGTTAACAAAGTCAGTATCTCCCAGGCACTGGACTGTTTCCTGGGATGAAAGGATTATTTTTAAGGTATCTGTACCCTCATTATAATTGGAGTAACACTTACTGTTAAAACCTACTGTTATAATTGGAAACATCATCAAGGTACCCAACAAAGAACCAAAACAATCATACATGAAAGAGACACCTAGAAAATGTTTTTGAGATAATTTCCTGAGCTACAAATAGGGAAGCGATACCTGGGCAACCCCCGGAGAAACAGGCATTGCAAAGAACGTCAGAGGCTGAGTCCCATAGGCTCTAATATTAACTCAATGAAGTAATCCTGGGCAACTTGTTCAATCTGATGTACAAAATGCACAAAACTTCTCCCGTGGGATTTCAGTGAGGATTCGGCAGGATAATGTCTATTATTATCACAGAGTTTGGAACACAGAATGCACGCAAGCGCTCATTTGACTAATTCACATGGGGGTACCATCAGCCAGCCTCAGTGAATTTTCTGTGGACTTCCATTACAGTATACTTAGAGACTGTGAGTCTATGCAGTGAACTTGGGGAGGTTATTCTGGAATTACTCTGGGGCAACATAATATCTTTAACTTGCTTTCTATGGAATGGGATGCAGATATGGCACCACTGTTGATCTTAGTAGCCATTAGAACACATAAGAACAGATCTTCAAAATATCCCCTCATGTTCCTGGTATTCACATATTTGTGTAGGACCTTCCCATAAGGAATCCAGCTCTGTGACACTTCACCAGGAATACACAGAAGGGATGCGCTACTACTTCTCAAGTCACTTTGTAAGAATGTCAAATAGCTTCTGTTTTTGTCCTCTTGTGAGTCTATAGTAGAATATAATCCTGTGGCTACTTTGCTTAACAGACAGGAATAAAATGTAGAGAGAGGCTCTGTGGACACAGAATCTGAAGTTTCATGGTGTGAGAGAGCTCAGCCATCCAAACATCCAAGCTAAATCTACACCTCAAGTCTTCCCTTCCAGGACATCAGAAATATGCACAAAGCTCTTTTGGACTTTGCAGTCACAGCTGCCATCTGACTTTAGCCTCATGACATCCCAGGGGAAGTCAAAAGAAAAATCAATTAGCTGCACATAGTAAGCACACTGAGGCGTAAGTAATAGCATAATAGTTGTTATTATGGATTACTTAGCTCTGGAACAATTTGTTGCACTACCATACTTAGAGCAAGGCATTAGCTTTAACCTTTGCCAGAGGATTGTGAAAACAAAACATCTCTGCCTACAGGCAAATATTGGTTGGTCTTGCTTTTTCTGCATTCAAGTGATCTCTCCCAGTGCCCTGACTTAAGATTCATGTATAATGCAGAATTTCAGGTGAGCGCCAAGAGAAAAAGAAACCCAGATTTTTGGCTACCATGTGCCCTTCCTGAATAAAGATGGTATTTCTCAACTCTTTTACATCCAGGGAGCTGTCATAAAAAAATGTCACTTACAGTTTCTAAATAATATTCCTAAGAGAGGCTACATACTCTTTTTCATCTTTTCTTCCACCTGCTGGTATGAATAGAAACAGAATGGCACATGCAACCACATTACACCATTCCAAGTTGTAATTCAAGATAGCAAAGTAAGAAGATAGAAGAATCTATTTCCCTGACGGTAGTGGAGTCACATTTTTGGACTGCTCACCATCAGACTTGCTGCACGAAAGAGACGTAATAAAGACCTCATTCACCAAAGGCAAGGTGATTTGACTTCTTTGGCATTTGCAGTCAAGTCTAATCCTAACAGACTTAGTAGCATTAAAGTGATAATCTCCACGCTTAAAACTTCTGCCCCAAACCACAAATCTGTCTGCCTGTTTACATCTCCACTTGGTCATATAAATTTATCTCAAATTTAATGTTTCTAAAATGATCACTGTAATTTCAACCACTTCCAGCTTTCTTCAACTTTGTTCCTCACTACAGTAAGTGGAAACCCCATTCTGTCAGTTACTCTAGCCAAGAACCTGAGTCTTCACTGCTCTTTCTCTAACATCTCTGATTTGGGCCACCAGCAAACCCCGTTGGCTCTACCATCCAAAGCTGAGTTTTTCATTTAGATATTTATAATAGCTTCCCCTCTGATTTCTGGTCTATGTGATTCTTCTAAAATATGTTCTTCCTCTTCCTTACAGAGCCCTGTGTGATCTCTCCATATTAAAATGAGTACATCTCCTCGAAGACTTTTACCAGTGTGACCTGCCACACTGGTCTTTTGTCTTCCTTATGCATAGACCCAGATGCTCCAGCAAAAGGACTTTTAATGTGCTGTTGCCTTCACCTAGAACATTCAGCCCCAGATACACCTATGGCCAGTTCCTTTCAGTCTTACATTTTCTGATCAGAGAGAAACCTTCCTGGGTCATGCCACATAAAGTAGCACCCACTATTCCTCAGGAGTCCTTTGTCAACCCTATGCAAAATAGGCATTCCCACCATCATACCTGCATAGATGTTTAAATTTCCCTTTTAAAACAATCACCTCCTGACATATTATATGGGAATAGCCTCTACGAAATTTCTTCTACATTGGAAGGATTTTTGTGTGTTTTACTTACGCTTGAAACCGTAGAACTTGAATACTACTTGGAACAAAATGTGTGCTCAAGAAGTAATTGTTCAGTGGATGAATGACAGTGTGTAGGACAGACTTGTATACAGAATTTCAAATTTAAGAAAAAGTTCTCCAAAGTAAGGAATAACAATTTACAAAATTCTTGAAATTTTCATGAAGGAATAAAAGGAGCATGTATTTTTGCAAGCATTACAAAGGAGACAATGACAAAATGTCTCATATGTTGTTCTGACAGAGAAAGGTAACACCTTTGCAGCTGTTTTAATGCAGAGATGTTCTATTATTAAGCAGATGCAGTACATGAAATGAAAGTCCTGTCCCCCAGGACTCTCCTCCCACAGGACTGTACCCCCACCTTGTTGGGCTAAGAAAGGCCCTTACAGGGTTTGTTTACCGTTGTTATTCCCTCTCCTTCCCCCGGAGGAAATAGCTACAAAATATTCCTATTGCCTGGTGAGTTTGCCTGCTTAGTTTCAGAATTTTTGAAAACTACATCCTTTCTGAGCCTGAGCCAAAGAAAAAAAATTTGCAAGCGAACTTCACTGCATTAATCCACAAGGCCATTTTTAGCCAAAGGAAAATGCAATCTTTTGTGGAATCTCTGGGGTTCACTGAGCTTTAATCCAACCCTGCAGCCTCACTACTACAGGACAAAAGAGAAATGAGCCTTTCTGAGCTCAGTGGAGCTGTGCAGTCATTGACATGAGTATTTCAGTTTGTAGCATACATGGCCTGGTGTTGGAAAATCAGGTTTCTCTTGTCAGAGAGTGTGGGAGGAGGAGCCTAGTGCAGGTAACCTGGAGCTGCTTCCCCCGCCCCTCACACGGAACTCTGTGGGCTGGGCCAGATTCCTCTTCTTTTTTTTAAATTCTTATTACGAATTTTGAACATTATGTTACAATTTTGTAGAGTCTGGGATACCCCCCTCCCACATCCCTACCCCTCGACTGATTTTGCCAATGTATACATATTGTAACAATAGTATAATCCGTCATATGGAGTTATAATCCCATCAGTCTGTTATTAAAATGTGCCCTGACAGTGCTGGTACAGACAATATCAGTCCAGCATCCCATTGTCTAGACATGTCCAATACTTTCATTTAGAGTCCATCTTTGATTTGGAAGTAGGGATGCAGATTGCAATGTATCTTCACATCTGGATATGGTAGTCTCTATTACTCCATCACTACACAGTCCCTTAAATGAGAAGCCACAAAATAAGGTCAACAACAGGTATGAAGTTAAAACAACAACAACAACAAATTATAGCACCATGGAGTTGAAAAAATGTGCCACTGAATAACCAATGCATTGGGTGATGAAAAGAAAACAAAAAAGCCCAATTTGCAGGATGGTTTCCTTATATTAGGGAGAATATATGGAATTTATCTTTTGGGGATTGACTTATTTCACTGATCATAATGGTCTCTAGTTAGGAGAATCTAGTTTCAAATGGTATAATTTCATTCATTTTAATGACTGTGTAATATTCCATGGAGTAGATGTACCACTGTTTCTTTTTTTTTTTTTTTTTTTTTTTTTTTTTTTTTTTTTTTTTTATTGTTGCTTACACTGTATTGTGTAGTACAGTTTTATAGGCGCTGGGGATTCCCCCCACCCCTCCCCATACCCCTCCCCCCATGGTGGATTCCTCCACCTTGCTGCATAACCATAGTTCAAGTTCAGTTGAGATTCATTGCTTGCAAACACATGCCTAGCATAAAGTTCAGCGTCTTATTGTCCAGATAAGTTCAGTGGCCTCCTGGGGAGACCTTCTATGGTCTGAAGATAGGTGTAACAGAGTAAAGATCCGGTCGGTTAAAAGCCCCAACAAGGCCTCAGTATCAATATACAACATTATGGAATTAATTGACATAGTATTGGGTAAACAATATGTTAAAAATAATGCAAGTTCCATTCTTCGAAACATCTGGGTTGGGACAGCATCAATGACACGTTCAAAAAATAACAAACAACCAAACAATAAATTACAGGTTAAATCAAGGCGAACATGTGGTATCTAATCTTTTGGGATTCACTCATTTCCCTTAGCATTATAGTTTCCAGTTGTGCCCATTTAGCCACAAAGAACTGCATTTTGTTTTTTTTAACAGCTGAGTAGTATTCCATGGAGTAGATGAACCAAAGCTTTCTTATCCAATCTTCTATTGATGGGCATTTCGGTTGCTTCCATGTTTTTGCAATTACTGATTGTGCTGCAATGAACATGGGGATGCATGTTGGTTTGTCGTAAAACAGGTGTTTTGGATATATTCCTAGGAGTGCTATTGCTGGGTCATATGGCATGCAGATTCCGAGTTGTTTGAGTGTTCTCCAGACTGATTTCCATAAAGGCTGTACCAATTTGCAGCTCCACCAGCAGTGGAGTAGGGTTCCCTTTTCCCCGCATCCTCGCCAGCAAGCGTCGTTGGTGTTCTTGTTTATGTGGGCCAATCTTACTGGTGTTAGGTGGTACCTCATCGATGTTTTAATTTGGATTTCCCTTATTGCTAGGGAGCTGGAACATTTTTTCATATGTTTGTTTGCCATTTGGACTTGCTCCTTTGTGAAATGTTTGCCCATTTCCCTTGCCCATTTCTTGAGTGGCTTGTTTGTTTTGGTTTTTTGGTTGTTTTGAAGTTCTTTGTATATCCTGGAAATTAGCCCCCTATCGCCTATATCGTGTGCAAAGATCTTCTCCCACTCTGTGGGTTGTTTTTTTACTTTGTTGATTGCTTCCCTTGCTGTACAGAAGCTTCTTAGTTTGATGAGGTCCCATTTGTTTATTCTATTCTCAACTGCTATTGCTTTTGGTGTCCTTCTTAGAAAGTCGGAACCTACTCCTAGGTCTTGCAGTGTATTTCCTACATTTTCTTGCAAGAGTTTGAAGGTTTCTGGATGTAGGTTTAGGTCTTTTATCCATGTAGATTGGATCTTAGTGTATGGTGATAGATGTGGGTCTATCCTTTTGTTTCTACAGGCTATCAGCCAGTTGTCCCAACAACATTTACTAAAGAGGCCTTCCCACTTGCTTGAGTTGTCATTGGTCTTTTTGTCAAAGATTAATTGGCTGTATTTGTGTGGGTTCCCTTTTGGTGCTTCTATTCTATTCCATTGATCTTCTTTTCTGTCTTTGTGCCAGTACCAGGCTGTTTTGATAACCACTGCTCTATAGTATGTCCAGAGGTCCGGGATTGTGATTCCCCCTGCTAATCTCTTATTTTTCAGGATGGTTCTAGCTATTCGTGGTTTTTTGTGTTTCCAGATGAACTTTTGAATCATTGTATCCAGTTCCGTGAAGAATGTTTTGGGCAATTTGACTGGAATTGCGTTGAAAATGTATATTGCTTGTGGTAGTATAGACATTTTAATGATATTGATTTTGCCTATCCAGGAGCACGGGATGTTATTCCATCTTTTGAGGTCTTGTTCAATTTCCTTTTTAAATAGTTTGTAGTTTTCTTCGAATAGGTCTCCTACGCTTTTGGTTAGATTTATTCCCAAATACTTCATACTTCTCTCTGCTATTTTGAATGGTATCCTGTTGGTTAGATCTTCTTCCATCTTGGTGTTATTTGCGTACACTATGGCTGTTGATTTTCGTTCGTTAATTTTGTACCCCGCCACTCTGCCAAACTCTCGTATAAGTTCTAGCAGTTTCTGTATTGATTCTCCTGGTTTTTCTATGTATAGGATTATGTCATCTGCATATAGTGAAAGCTTGACTTCTTCGTTTCCTATACGTATGCCTTTGATTTCTTTTTCTTGTCTTATGGCCTCTGCAAGTACCTCTAGGACTATGTTGAATAGCAGTGGTGATAGCGGGCACCCTTGTCTTGTTCCAGATCTCAGTGGGAAGGGTTCTAGCTTTTCTCCATTCAGTATGATACTGGCGTTGGGTTTTTCATAAATTGCTTTAATTATGTTGTGGATTTTCCCATCTATGCCTACTTTGGCTAGAGTTTTTAGCATGAAGAGGTGTTGGATTTTGTCGAAAGCTTTTTCTGCATCTATTGAAACTATTATGTGGTTCTTGTTTTGCAGTTTTTGGATATGGTTTATAACATTTATGGATTTCCGAATGTTGAACCATCCCTGCATTCCAGGGATGAATCCTACTTGATCCGGATGAATGATCTGTCTGATGATTTTTTGAATTCTATTGGCTAGGATTTTGTTGAGAATTTTAGCATCAATGTTCATCAGAGAGATAGGTCTGTAGTTTTCCTTCTCTGATGGTTCTCTGTCCGGTTTTGGGATTAAGGTGATGTTGGCTTCATAGAATGAGTTTGGGAGGGTTGCTTCCTCCTCTATTGTTTTGAAGAGCTTGTAGAGGATTGGGGTTAGTTCTGTTCGGAATGTTTTGTAGAATTCTGTAGTGAAGCCGTCTGGGCCTGGGCTTTTTTTCGTTGGGAGATCCTTGATGACTGTTTCAATCTCTACCTCGGTTATGGGTTTATTTAATTCTGCAGTTGCCTCCGGACTGAGTTTTGGTAAGTGGTGGGAGTCCAGGAACTTTTCTATTTCTTGGTGGTCCTCAAATTTGTGGGAGTACAGTTCTTTGTAGTAATTTCTAATTATTTTCTTAATGATTGCAGTGTCTGTTGTTATGTTGCCTTTTTCATCTTTAATGCTATTGATTCTCACTTTCTCTTGTTTTTTTTTTGGTCAATCGGGCCAGTGGAGTGTCTATTTTGTTTATTTTCTCAAAAAACCAACTTTTTGATTTGTTGATTTTATGTATAGTTTTTTTGATTTCTATTTGGTTTATCTCCTCCCTTGTTTTGATGATTTCTTGTTTCCTATTGTGCGTGGGACTCTTCTGCTGCTGTTTTTCCAGATCCTGGAGGTGTGTGGTTAGTTCCTGTATTTGGCGTCTTTCTTGGGCCTTGACATGCGCTCCGATTGCAATGAATCTACCTCTTAGCACTGCTTTGGCGGTGTCCCACAAGTTTTGGAATGTTGTATCAGAGTTTTCGTTGGTTTCCATGAATTTTTTGATCTCATCTTTAATTTCTTCTCTGACCCATTGTTCGTTTAATAGCATATTGTTCAATTTCCAAGAGTGCCTATACTTCCTGGGGAGTTTTGAGTTGTTGATTTCCAGTTTCATCCCATGGTGGTCTGAGAGGGTACATGGTATGATACTAATGTTTTGGAAGTTGTTTAGATTCGCTTTATGTCCTATCATGTGGTCGATTCTGGAGAAGGTGCCATGTACCGCTGAGAAGAATGTATAGTCTGTGGCCTTAGGATAAAAAGTTCTATATATGTCTACTAAGTCCAGTTGTTCTATTGTTTGTGTGAGCTCTGTTGTTTCTTTGTTGAGTTTTTGTTTCGTAGACCGGTCCATTGTTGTTAGAGGTGTGTTGAGATCGCCCACAAGAATTGTCCGGGTGTCTATGTCTTCCCTTAAGTCTGTAAGTAATTGCTTTACGTAACTAGGTGCATTAAGATTCGGTGCATAAACATTAATGATGGTGATTGCTTCTTGATGGATCATTCCTTTCACCAGTATAAAATGGCCTTCCCTGTCTCTTTTGATATTAGTTAGAATGAAATCTATTTCATCTGAAATTAGGATAGCTACCCCAGCTTTTTTTTCTCGTCTATTGGCGTGAAATATCTTTTTCCATCCCTTCACTTTCAGTTTCTTTGCATCTTTTCTGGTTAGATGCGTTTCTTGTAGGCAACAGATGGTTGGGTCTTGTTTGATGATCCATTCTATTAATCTCTGTCTTTTGATTGGTGAATTTAGACCATTAGTGTTGAGAGTTAAAATTGAGAGTTTGCAATTTTGCCCTGCCATGTGATTGTGTTGTGTGTGTGTTGTCGCCAATGTAGTTGTCTTGTTTGTGCAGCTTTTAGTTTGGAGACCTTCTTATTTGCCAGCTTTGTTTGTGATTTGCCTCCTTTTTGTCCGGGACTAGTGCATTTCTAAGGAGACTTTGCAGAGCTGGTTTTGTGTAGACATATTCTTCTAGTTTTTCTTTGCTATTGAAGTATCTGATTTCGTTCTCATATACAAATGAGATCTTTGCTGGGTAGATTATTTTTGGTTGACAGTTGTTTTGTTTCAGGACTTGGAAGATCTTTGTCCATTCTCTCCTTGCTTGTAGGGTCTCTTCGGAGAAGTCAGCAGTGATTCTGATAGGTTTTCCCCTGTATGTGATCTTTTCTCTACTTCGTGCTTGTCTCAGGATTCCTTCTTTGTCTTCATTGGAGTAGAACCTGAGCACCGTGTGTCTGGGTGAGGATCTCTTTGGATCATGTCTGTTGGGAGTTCTCTGTCCATCCTGTATGCGGGGTGGATTCGTGTTCCAAGTGTTTTGGAAGTTTTCCTGTATAATTTCATCAAGCACTGCTTGCATCCCAGATTCTCTTTCTACTCCCTCAGGGAGGCCGATGATCCGAATATTCAGTTTTCTAAGGTAATCCTTCATCTCTTGCATCATTTTATTAGTTTTGCTGAGGTTTGTCTCCAGCTGTTTAATTCGCTGGGCACTTTCATTTTGTGTGTCTTCTGATTCAGAGATCCTTTCCTCTGCCGCATTTATTCTGTTGATGAGGCTTTCAATCTTATTCTCTTGGGCATCCAGTTTGGTTTTGATTTGTTGTATTTCGGTGATTATGCGGTTCTGGTAGTCTTCCAGCTTTGTGTCCACGTCTCTGAGAAATTTTAGCATTATTTTCATCAATTCCTTTGCTGGTAACTCGTCCATGTCTTCATCTCGCATCGCCGATATTGATAATGGCTTTTGGCCCATGTTTGGTGGGGTGCTGGCTCTTTCATCTGGAGCACAGCTCTTTCTGGTTGTTTTTCCCATTGCGTTGGTGTATTCTGGTGGGGCAAATGAACCTGTGTGTTGAGGGGCTGTCAGGTGCTTTCCTGTAGAGATTGGAGCCTGCAGGCGTGGTGTTGCCGGGCGTGGTAATTTTCAAGGCACCGTTGGTGCGTTCTCAGGGCCCGGGGCTGAAGAGCACCACCTTGGGGGCCCAGTGGATTCCAGGCACACTCTGGGCACCTCTTCAACAGGTGTGACACCCCAGGGCGTGGAGGGATGGAGGCGCTCTCTGGGTGTGCCCCCTGCACGGGAATCCACAGGACTTAGAAGGTTTTATGTGCTTTCTCCCTGCGTTCTCCGTGTCAGGGACTGCTAGGTTTTTCAGAGCCCACCTGGTGCGTCTCCCACACACGGGACTGTGGGTGAGGCACTTTCCAGGCGTGGCTCTTGTGCAGTGAATCCACCACTCGTGGTGTGTGGGTGTTCAGAGCCCCTGCTCCTGTGTGGCTCTCTCACACCGGCCCTTAGCGGGGGAGTGGCCCAGGCGCCCTGTTATTATTTCACGGCAGGTTCGCACCGTGTCAGTGTGATGCAGGAGTTTTCTGAACTCTCCTGGTGGGTCGCCCACGCTCAGAACTGCGGGGTGGGAGGCGAGGGGTGAGCAGTTCACCCTATGGGAGTGGTACCTGCGTGTCGGGGACACACAGCGCTACACTTCCCAAGTCTCAAAGCTCCCCTGACATCTGACACCTGCGCTGTGGAGGCGGCTGCTGCAGGCGGGGCCGCCTAGCCCGCTCGGCTGCTGCAGGCGGGGCCGCCTAATCCGCTCGGCTGCTGCAGGCGGGGCCGCCTAATCCGCTCGGCTGCTGCAGGCGGGGCCGCCTAGTCCGCTCGGCGCAGCGACCAGGGTCTTCCCGGATGTGGAGGACTCCAGATCCTCACCAGCAGCCTCTGCGCACTGAGACGCACTGGCCCTCTCAGTGTAGGAATATCTGAGGCGCCTTCCTGGTGCCCCCTCAGCCCCCAACACCACTGTGCGTAGTTCCCAAGGCATAAACCCGACAGCTTCAGTCTCTCTGCCCCGCGTTCTCAGAGGCTGGGCCCTCAGTAGGGGGTCAAGGAGTGCGGAGGCTGCCACGTCAACCCCCCGGCTCACCAAACGTCCAGCCGCTGCAGTCTGCCTCCGCCTCCCGCCGGCGACGGTCCGCCCGATCTCCCCGCCTCCGGGCTGTCCGCGTCTCCCGTCAGGCCGCTTTCAAAAGTGACTCAGCAGGTCTGGAGTGGGATGTCGGTTTCTCTACCTTTGCCCTGCTCCGTTCTCGCTGTTCTTCCGAGTTGTGTGGGTCTTTTTGGCTCCACACTGTCCCAGGGAGCCTCACGGACCTCTCCCTGCGATTCCCTGCTGTTCCACTTTGCTGCTTCTGTAACTTTCTATCCCTCTTTCACTGGACGCTCTCTCACAGCCTTCCTCCTACGTCGGCCATCTTCTCTCCCCACTGTTTCTTTAACCACACCTTTTTGGAGGACATCTGGATTGCTTCAATGTCTTTGCTATTATAGATTGTGTTGCTATAAATATAAGATTACAGGTACCTTTATCATTTGCAGTTTTAATTTCCTTTGGGTATATTCCTAGGAGCAGGATAGCTGGGTCATATGGAAGGTTTATTTGCAATTCTCTAAGAACTTCCCATACTGATTTCCATAGTGGTTGTACTAGCCTACACTCTCACCAGTAGTGAAGGAGGGTACCTTTCTCCCCACTTCCACACCAGCAGGTGTTATTAGTAGAGTTCTGAATGTAGGCCAGTCTCACTGGAGTTAGGTGGTACCTCAATGTGGTTTTCATTTGTATCTCTCTGATGGCTAGGGAGCATGATTCAAATGTTAGCCATCTGAATCTGTTCTTTCGAAAAAATGTCTGTTCATTTCCTTTGCCCATTTTTTCACAAGGTTGATCAACAGAACCCAACAGTTCATTAAGCAGCTCATTCACCAGGACCAAACTGGATTCATCCCAAGCATGCAGCAATGGTTCAACATTTGCAGATCAATAAATGTGATACATCATCACATCAACAAACTTTAAAATAAAAACCATGTGATCATCTCAATAGATGCAAAGAAGGCATTTGATACAATCCAACATCACTTCGTGTTGAAAACCTTAAGCAAGTTAGGCAGAGAAGGAACATTCTACAGCACAATCAAAGATTACAAAAAAAAAAAAAACAATCTTAGCATCATACTACATGGGGAAAGATTGGAAGCCTTTCTACTAAAATCTGGAACTATATAGGGATGTCAACTCTCACCATTACTCTTCACTATAGTATTGGAAGTCCTTGCCAGAACTATTAGGCAAGAAAAAGGAATGAAAGGAACATAAATTGGAAATAAGGAAATAAAAGTATCTCTATTTGCAAATAACATGATTTTCTACATATGAGAACAAAAAGACTCAGTCAAGAGACTACTGGAACTCATAAGACACTTTGGCAGGATAGCAGGATACAAAATTAATGAACACAAGTCAATGGCACTAGTGTACACAAACAATTCCATAAGTACAGTCCCCTTTAAAATAGAGGAGAAGAATCTTAAATACATAGGAATTAAGCTAACCCAATATGTGGAAGACCTTTATTATGAAAACTATAAAACATTTAAAAAGGAAATAAAAGAAGGCATTGAAAATGGAGAAACTTGCCATATTCCTGGATTGGCAGGAATAACATCATAAAAATAATCATATTGCCAAAAGTAACACAAAAATTCAACAAATCCCAATCAAAATTCCAACAACACTCTTCTCAGAAATAGAAAAGAAGATACAAAAGTTCGTCTGGAAGCACAAGAGACCATGAATAGCCAATGCTATCCTGAAGAATAAAAATCAAGCTGGAGGAATCATAATTCCAGACCTCAAGGCATACCACAGAGCAGTGGTCATCCAAACCGTCTGGTACTGGTACAAAAACAGAAAAGATCAATGGAACACAATAGAAACACCAGAAGGGAGCCCACACATACAGAGCCAACTAATCTTTAACAAGAAACTGAAAACAATCCAGGGGAAAAGCCTGGTCTATTCAACAAATGCTTTTGGGACAACTGGAGAGCAGCTTGCAGAATTAAGAAGCAAGACCTACATCTTTCACATTACACAAAAATCTGCTCTAAATGGTTCAAGGATCTAAACCTAAACCCAGAAACCATCATTGGCCCAACCCAAATGTGTCTACCTCCTATCCTGGCAGGAACAGTGGCCTTCCCCAACCAGTCCACACCCATTCTGGTTCTTACTATTTGGTGCCACAGCCAAGGCACACCAGGTCCATACCTAGACAAAGGTCTCATGTGGTTCAGTGAGGAGGAGACATATCCCAGCCCCTCCTATACCCACCCTGGCTCTCACGAGCACCTGTGGGTGTTGGAGTCTAGCACAGTCTGGTACATCCCAGATCCAGTCCACACCCATGCCAAGGAATACTGCAGGTGTGTCTAGTCCAGATCACTGCCCCGATTCTGGCTCTCACACCCATCAGTGGAACAACCTCAAAGACCAGTCCCCTTGGCTCACCAACCAGACCTATTTCCAGTCACAGATGTGCGTTGCCAGTGATTGCTCTTTCCCAGTTTGGCATAGCCATCCCCGATCTTGGTTTTTGCCACCAGATGTTGCAGCCTAACATGTCTTGGCCAACCACAATTAGAACTCATACTGGTGGGTGCTGCAACTTGGCCCTTAGCAATCTGCTCCCCTCCCTGGCTCATGCAAACTAGTAGGTGTGATAGCCTACCTTGACTCACACTCCAGCCTGGATCCTACACATGCCATTGGGCTAAGGTTGGCCCTGCCTTGCCTGGTCTACCCTCCACCAGAACAAACCCACACACTTGCCGAAAGGTGGAGCTACCTGCTTGGGCTGACCAACACCCAAGCCTGAACCAGATGATCACCACTGGGGGATATAATCCACCAGGGGAGTTTCCCAAGTTCCCCTAAGCCCACTCCAAGACCCAGACCTCCCATGTGCCAGCAGGTGCTACGTCCTTACGCAGCATAGCCTACCGTCTCCATCTCAGCCTTTGTATGAGCTATTGGATGTTACAGCCTCGCCAACCTCACACCCTATTTTTGCAGTCTGCGGGTGCCTCAACCTGGACCTGCCTAGCCTGTACCCAACCTCCGTACTCACAAGTGTTGGAGGAGCCCATTACTACACCTAACTCTTAAGCTAACCAGCAGAAGCTGCAGTTCCACAGGGGTGTGTCCACACATCCCCCACAGAATCTACCCAAGAACTTGTTTCTCTTGCATTCTTGTTAGTATTATGGCCCAGCCTAACATTACCAATTCCCTGTTCCAAAACTCACTGGTGGGTACTATGAAATAGCCCTGTCAGGCAGGTCCCCAGCCTTGGCTTTAGTGTGAGCCAGTACATGGTGGTCAGTGCTGTCCCATGCTAACTAACCCAGCTCAGGTCTCCCACATGAGCTGGTGCATCAGTCTCACCCATAAAGGTCCTCAAGCCTCTCCCCACTTCAAACCACATGGTCTCAGTTCCCTTGCATACTTACAAGGCAATGAGGATTGCTCAGAAGTCACTCCTCACCTGAAACATAACCCCCTTAGCAGCCTTCCCTCCCCTACAACTCCCTGCCCCTTTCCCTAATCAATCCACAGTTCCATGAACCCAGGAGTGCATGGGTTCCCCAGCCCAACCTTCTGAAGCCCAGTGGGTGGTGTGCTGGCCTGGAGCTCTCCTGCCCACCAGGGTCCCAAGCTCCTGACACATGTGCTGGCCTGGGACCTTACCCCTCCTACACACCCAAGATCCAGGCCTATTCAAAGTTTCCCAGGCCTTGTCTACCAGTTCACCAGGCCAGCATGCTAACCTGAGGCTCTCCCCCCCTTACCAAGAACCAAGAATGTGGGGAAATCCCTAGGCTCACTCTTTCTGCCTGGATGTAAGCCCCCAGGTCCCCACATGCCCCAGCCCATGATACTCCCCTAACCACCTGCAAGTCCACAACCCCTGGCCCCACAAGCCAGCCACCCTGGCTGCATCAGCACAGGAATGACAGTGGTGCCACCCCCAGCCACATTGGCATGAGCTAAACTTGCTTTTTTAATTCTTACTTTGAGCAATGAGTTAACTAAACACTCTGAAATGATTTATTTAGAAAAATATTTTCAATTTAATAACTATATAGGGTAACACTAATTTTAGATCAGTTTAATTTATACACGTATTTTTTCCCAACTCAACAAAACAAAACATCTTGAAGGCCTAAATGTGTTTTTACATTCTCAAGGTCTTTTTTCCGCGAAGACATATTTGTGAAGGACAAAAGCCACACCCTCACAGAATTAAATTACAAAAATCATGAAGAGCTTGAGTATTTTAAAAATGTGTTTTGAGGGAAAAAACTAAGCATGGTTTTCAAAATAATTTCATGCAAAAGTAAATGTATTTCCTATTTCCTTCTTTCATAAACATTGTGAAGTACTCTGATGTGTCATAATCAATAGTTTTCAATGAAACATAGAGGTTCTGAACACAAATGAACCAAGGTGACTTCAAAGTACAATCACGTCCACTAAGATTATGACAATGTCTTCAGTACCTGTTTTTAATAAAGATGAATACTACATCTATAAATTATATAAGTGGTGTGTTTCAGGCATGTTAAAAGGTAACCTTTTCAAAGACAAATGCTATACTCCCTGCTAGTAACAATTCTTTTATTTTTCAGCGTTTCCTTTTACTAATTTGAAAGGCAAGGTGACAGAGCTAGACAGAGACAGCTTTAGAGAGATGCTCCATGGCGGTTCACTGCCTAAAGGCTCACAGTAGCCAGAGACTAGGCCAGCCATCAGCCACAAGCCTTGCACTCTGCCCGGGTCTCCCACAAGGATGACAGGGACCCATCTGTGTGTGCAATAATCAGCTGCCTTCAAGGATGCATCAGCAGGAAGCTGCACAAGAGACGGATGAACCAGTTCTCAAATTGCCACACCAATATGAAACGTGTGCATCCTGAACATTGGTATAACCAGTCACACAATCCCATAATTGTTTCATTGTTGTTTAGGATTTATTTAGTTATTTAAAAGGCAATGTTACAAAATAATAAGAATAGTATATTATAGCATTCATCTATTATGTATATTTGAAGGGTATCTATATTCCTATTACAAATCAAATTTTTACCTAAGTTAGGTGGAAAAATGCAAGCAGAAAAAAAAATCCAATGTTTTCAGAACAAAATGAATAAATGTATGTTCTACTACCAAACTTTCAGCGGACCACAAAATACAAAGGAAAAAAATGTTTTGTATCAAAGAAAATTATTTTTAATCATCTTTGGCAACCACATACCAGAAACCACAAAACACATAGTTTATCAAGAACTGTCTCCCAATTCAACATAAAAGTCCCTCATGTTGAATAAAGTAATGCTTAGATGATGTTTTTGGCATCTGACAACCATTTGGAACTTTGACTTCTTTCTAACAACAGCAACAACAGCAACAAAATAGTAAGAATTCATTCTTCTTTATGGGAGAGAGATCTCTAGAAGAAAATTATGACGAAAAGTCTAGCAGCAGCATTCTGAATAGAAGAGCAGCATGCTAGCTGGCTCTGGGATGGTACTTACTATGCTGTCATTATGATTTTGATAAAGTCAATTCTTCAGAGAATACAAAGCATGAAAAAAATGTTGCAGCTTGAAGGAACCAGCAAAAAGAAAGAAATGAAGGTGTTCAGTGAATTATCACCTTAAAACTCTTGTGACTTTAACAGAGCAGATGCCTCAGTAGTTGAGTTCATTTGCTTACGCTAGCACCATTCCTCTCCTGAGTGACTAGCAGCTTTAATGGTACAATAATAAGTACAATGCAGACAGCACGCTTGCAGGCTTCCATGAATAGATAGTATCATCGTATTCATAACTACACCTGGATGGGTAAATTTAACTGAATTTTATGAATTTTATCTTAACCCTGTAAAAATTGGGGGCAAGATATATACTTATATTATGCACAAAAGAATTGTACAGAATAAATATAAAGATGTATGCTTTCTTTTTTACAATTTTTTAAAATTATATATTTCTTATGAACTTTAATTTTTTTTCTTCTTTTCTATGATGCAGTTTTTTTTAAAAAGTTTTATTTTATTTTTATTACAAAGTCAGATATATAGAAAGGAGGAGAGACAGAGAGGAAGATCTTCTGTCTGATGATTCACTTCCCAAGTGAGCACAATGGCCAATGCTATGCCGGTCAGAAGCCAGGAACCAGGAATTTCCTCCAGGTCTCCCACAGGGGTGCAGGATCCCAAAGCACTGGGCCGTCCTCGACTGCTTTCCCAGGCCACAAGCAGGGAGCTGGATGGGAAGTGGAGCTGCCGGGATTAGAACCAGTGCCCATATGGGATCCTGGCACATTCAAGGCAAGGACTTTAGTCACTAGGCCACGCTGCCAGGTCCTATGATGCAGTTTTGTAGGTACAGGAATTCCCCCTCCACCTTCTTTTTCCCTCCCTATTTTCTCCCCAACTACTGCTTTCCTCTATATTATTATAATAGTATAGTCCTTCAACAATAGTCCCAAGTCCAGCATTCGGCTAATTAAATGTATCTTGACTTTGTAGGTATAGTCAAAGGTAGAAAATCTAGTATCTTGTTGTCAAGTCATATTTAACAGTTTCATTAGGAATCCTCCTGCGGGGGGGTGGGAAATAGAGATGCCTACTACCATATATCTTCAATTCCTGGTATGTTAGTATCCATTACAGGTCATCTATGACAATATATGTATATATGTGTATGTATATATATACATATTATATATTATACATATTATATATACACATATATATGTATATTATATGTGTATATATTATGTGTATATATATACATATATAATATGTATATATAGGCTCTGTATTTTGCATGAAGGTTGCCCTATATCAGAGAGAACATATGGTATTTGTCCTTTGGGGGATTCGCTTATTTCACTGAGCATAATGGTCTACAGTTGAGACCATTTTGTTGCAAATGATAAAATTTCATTTTTTTAATGGCTAGGTAGTATCCGTGGAGTATATGTACCACAGCTTCTTTACCCATTCTTCTTTCAACAGACATTTGTTTCCATGTCTTTGCTATTGTGAATTGTGCTGCAATATAGTGTTGTAGATCACTTTCCCATATATATATTCATTGACTATATTCGCAGGAGTAGGATAACTAATTCATATGATAGATCACTTTTAGTTTTCTTAAACACTCTCCATATTGCCTTCCATAGGGGCTTTATTAACCTGCACATACACCAACAGGGGAGAAGGGTACTTTTCTCCACACATCCACACCAGTAGGTGCTGTTGGTAGATTTCCAAGTGTAGGCCAATCTCAATGGAGTTAGTGGAACTTCAACGTGATTTTCATTTGTATTTCCCTAATAGCTAGGGATCCTGAGCATTTTTTCATGTATCTATTAGCCACTTAATTTAATCTTTTGATAAAATGTCTGTTCATTTCCTTCATTCATTTCTTCATGGGGTTGTTTGTTTTGCTATGATTGAGATTCTGAAGCTGTTTGTAAATCTTAGATATTAGTCCCCTGTCTGTTGTATAGTATGCAAACATTTTCCCTAATTCTGTTGGTTGCTTCTTCTCTTTGTTGATCATTTCCCTTGCTGTACAGAAGCTTCTTAGGTTGAGGTGCTCCCATTTGTTTATTTTGGCTTTGACTGCCTATGTTTTGGGTGACTTTTCTAAGTCTTTCCCAATTCCTATATCTTGCAGAGTGTTTCCTACATTTTCCTCTAATAGTCTGATGGTTTCTGGGGGCAAATTTAGGTCCTTGATTCATTTGGAGCTGATTTCTGTATAAGGTGACAGCTAGGGAGTTTTTTCTTCCTTTTGCAGGTTGCTATCCAATTGTCCCGACAGTATCTCTTAAAAAGACCAATTTTTTTCCCCTGGATTATTTTCAGTTCTCTTGTCAAAGATTAGTCAACTGCACATGCGTGGGTTCATTCTCAGGTTTCTATTCTGTTCCACTGATCTTCTATGTCTCTGTACCAGTACTGGATTGTTTTGATTACTACCACCCTGCACGATGTCCTCCGAAGCTAGCATAGTCCTGCATTTGCTTGCCTATTGATGCTGAATTCAGAGTTTTGTTGAATATCACATTATTAGCAAAAAGAGTTTGACTAAGAGAGTTGATTTTCCTTTTATCAACTGTGTCAAAGCATGATTATTCCGTGTAACATTTGTCTCTGATAGTCACATTATACTAGGATGATCAGTCTGTACCCTAAACTAGTTTAACATTAGGTTCAAATACATTTTCCTATAAATGCTTGTATTTCTACATTGAACTAGATTATGAAAATAGTATCTTACAATGGTATATCAGAAAACCCTTGGACAATTTCCCTTCAGCCTACTAATATCTTAGCCACTAGATTTTAAGGAGATTCCTTCACTCACAAATTCATGAACAGTATCACCAAATGCAGGTTACTTGATTTCCATAAGCCAATTTATATCAGTTATAATAAAGAAAGGAATCAAAACATAAATTTATATTCATGGCTTTATCTCTAATCATATGAATTTTTATTAATTACCACATTGAAATACTTTTTTTCTTAAAGATTTATTGATTTTGATTGGAAAGGTAAATATACAGAGAGGAGGAGAGACAGAAAGGAAGATCTTCCATCCAATGATTCACTCCCCAAGTGAGCGCAATGGCCGGTGCTGTGCCAATCTGGAGACAGGAGCCAGGAAGTTCCTCCAGGTATGCCACGCGGGTGCAGGGTCCCTAGGCTTTGGGCCATCCTCAACTGCTTTCCCAGGCCACACATAGGGAGCTGGATGGGAAGCGGGTCCTCTGGGGTTAGAACCAGTGACCATATGGGGATCCCAGTGCGTGCAAGGTGAGGATCATAACCACTTGGCTATCACGCCAGGCCCTGAAATACGTTAAAGTAAAGAACTCCAGATATTGGACCATCTCCCATAAAAAAGAAAAGATTTCTATGTGATGCCCCCATTTTCTATTACATTTGCTTTTCAAAAGTTCCACTGTTCACCACAAGAGTCACTTGTGGCTATTTATACCTTTGGAGACTGCTGACCCTCAGCTTAGCTGTTTTTCCTAAATCAGAGTTCAGTATTCATTATTACGATGCTCAAAACATTTCGGTGAAAGGGATTTCCACAACCTAAAACTGGAAAAGCAATGATAATAGGTTCGATGATTAACTAGTGTGATTAAGTAAGACATAAAAGTTTACTCAAAAACCTTTTGAAGCATCTCTGTCCTAGAGTTTTGCACACTTTACAAATTGCCTACTTGAAAAATAAAGGTTAATTAATGTAGAACCTGCCACAAAGATGTATTAGTTATATATACACTAGCCACAATGCTGTCTTCCCCATGAACACATGACTGGTACATACCAATAGTTTCAAGCAGTCTTAAAAGTAGTAGTTATGGGCCCAGCGCGGTGGTGCAAGTGGTTAAAGGTCCTCGCCTTGCACGCCCGGGATCCCATATGGGCGCCGGTTCTAATCCCAACAGCCCCGCTTCCTTTCCAGCTCCCTGCCTGTGGCCTGGGAAAGCAGTCGAGGACGGCCCAAGGCTTTGGGAACCTGCACCCGCGTGGGAGACCCGGAAGAGGCTCCTGGCTTCGGATCGGCATAGTATCGGCCCGTTGCGGCTCACTTGGGGAGTGAATCATCGGAAGGAAGATCTTCCTCTCTGTCTCTTCTCTCTGTATATCTGCCTTTCCAATGAAAAAATAATAAAAATAAATCTTTAAAAAAAAAAAAAGTAGTAGTTATACTGGTAAACCGGAGTAAAGTTACTCTAAACTAAAGTTACTCAAGAAGAAATTAACTGTTCTTCTCAACTTTTTAAAGGGCCTAACTGAACGGAAATACGATCAGTGTAAAAATAATGCACAAAAGCAAAACACGCCAATATGTATTGTTTCTCCGGCTCTGTGTACCCACCACGCACTGGCTTCTCCGTGTCCCAGTGAGCACACACGTGACTGTCCTTGCAGTCCTTTTTGCTGCAGTATGTGTGACATTTGTTTTATTACATGAAATTGTCATGGTGTACATCCTTCTTTAAGTGTTTAAATACACTATCCATGTCTACACTATCCAAGCCAAGGCTGAACAGAAAAGAAGAAAAAAATCAATACACATCTATGAGACAAACTAGAGGAATAAAAAGAAAGAACACTTCTGAAAAGTTCCATATTTCTAGTTGTAAAGCTCAATCATCAAACTAGAATGAAAGGAAATTGTGGTCTTAAAATGGTACATGGTTCTTGAAGTTTTTAGACTCTCTGAGAGATGTTGTCAACCTGTACTAGGGAAATGAAAATGGAATTCTTGGGAAGATGGGCTTCAAGCCTTTGTAAAAGATGCAAATGATATGTGTGCAATTAGAGAACTTTGGGCTATAAAAAGTGAGGAATAGATGGGAATTGAGTTTGATCCAAATGCTTGAGTTAATCAGGGGAGCTCAAAGAGTGTGTTTGAAGAACTGCTTATACAGTAAGTTTCAAATATGAAGACTTCCAGATTTACCCTTGTCTCTTCCCCAGACTATCATGGCATGTGGACAAAGACCTTTGTTCTTTTAGATACAATCATTATCCACAGTGCCTGGGAGACAATGAATGCTTTATAATAACTGATAAGTGAAAGAACACATAAGGAGCTATGCTTAAATTAAAAACAACGAAAAAACATATTATCCTATAAGTGAAAATATTTCAATAATTGATAGGCCCACACAATGAAATATCTGTTGAACAGAATTAAAATACTATTTAATGACAGGCTTTAAGGAGTGGAACAAAGAAAGTCATAAAATTGGGTCTATATTAGTAAAGTAAAATTATGTCTTTGCAAGTAATTTATTACATTGGCCTCCATAAATAATTGGAGGATTCGGGCTTTATTATTGTTGTTGTTATTATTTGTTGCTGCTGTTTGTTTTTGTTTTTGACAATTAAAATTTACTTTTTTTTAACTTGTTATCCATAATAATAACAGCTGAATCAGAAGTGGAGCAGCCAGGATTTGAACCAGCATCTTTCTGGGATGCCAACTCTGCAGGTGGAGGCTTCACCTGTTATACCATAGCACCAAAAACAGGTACTATCTTTTAATCTGATTCTTTGTATTGGTTATGAGGACTCCAAATTATAGGAGATATAAAATTTTCACATTCTAAAATACAGATTTATAGAATATTTAAGCTAAAGGAACATTGAGATTTATTTCTGATAGCCATGCAATTTTACTTACAAAAAAAAGATACTAGGTATAAATTGCCAGCAGGTATCTATTTGGCTAAGTTAGTGCCTGCATGACCAATCAATACCGTTTTTCAGTTTTTGTTACTATGATGATTTCCTTTAAAAAGTGGAATTTGGGCTTCATGAAATCCACAGGCTAATATCAAGTTCTTTCTGGAGTTGTAGTAGTGCCAAAATTTAATTGTATTGTCAAATTTCTTCTTTACTGGGAAAAAAAATATTATTAACTAACATTTTTCAATTCTTATTCAAGTAGTTTTCCCACTTTCAGTTGATGCAGAATTAATTGTCATAGAGATCAAATTGCCTGCTGAAGGCCAAGCAAGCTTCTTCTTAAAATATACTCAGACGCTTTTCCCAGGAGTTTCCTCAGCAGGAAAAAACTTTTAAATACAGTCATGAATATTAACATTCTGAGTATAAATGAGCCCCTGATTCCTCTCTTCTTTTTTTCTTTTCTGAGAGAAAGATTGCCAAACTGCACACAGCACAGATGTAGAGAGGGAGAAGCAATTTTCCAGGAGATTTAAACATGTGGCCTAACTCCATCAAAGATCTGACTTCTCTCCTGCAATATAAGAAAATGAATGGAGATTTTTAAAAACTTATCAGGGCACAGCTGCTAAGAATGCTTGGTCTAAGCTGCTGCTCCTTCACTTCCAATTCAGCTGTCTGCTAATACAAACCCTAAAAGGTGGCAGGTGTTGCCTCATCAAGTACCAGGCATGCACAGTAGAGACCAAAACTAAGTTCTAGCATCCTGCCTTCGGTTTGGCTAAGACTGGCTCTTGCAGAAATTTGGGAAAGGAACCATCAGACAGCAAATCCCTGTATATCTGTCTCTGCCTCTCTGTCTGTCTATCTGGCTTTCAAATACAAATAAGGAATGAATAAAAAAATAATTTTAAAAACAAATTGACTAAAACTCACCAGTATGTTCCCCCATTGGAGACTCGTATTTTGCCCTGACCTTTATCTGTGTAAAGGTTGCTTTAGCTGGCATTAGATGAATGACATTTAAAAGTATGGCTGAGTTAACTGATAATCAGAGTTCCACCTGGGAGTATAATCCTACCAATAACGGGTCTTTCGCATTCAACAACAACAGGAAATCTTTTAACAAACAAACAGGTTGATTTGACCTTGATCCTCCTAAAAATTATCCAGCTGCTTAGAGGGAATAATTTCCTAACCAATGACATCATCATATCTGCCTCCAGCCTAAGCTCCAAACCTACCAACAGGCCCATCTATACCTGACCACATCTTCTGCCATGATTATGTATGAATGTGCTACCCCTGATTTTGGAGAACTGGCCAGATAGCCTTCGAAACTCTTCACCGAGATTGTATAGCAGCATCAAAGCCTTCAAGACCAAAGCAAAGAAGGCATTCTACTTGTTCCCAAATGTTAACAAATGAGAAGGAACACAGTGAAAGGGAAAAAGAGGCACATCTTCTTCCACTGTTGAGACACTGGAATTGTTAAAAGTGTTATTACTTTAAAAAGCAGAATGGTGGGCCCAACACAACTGGCTAAATCTTCACCTTGCATGCATTGGAATCCCCTGTAGATGCCAGTTCACATCCCGGTTGCTCCATTTCCCTTCTAGCTCCCTGCTTGTGGCCTGAGAGGGCAGTGGCCCAGAGTCTCGGGACCCTACATCCACATGGAAGACCTGGAATAAGCTCCTGGCTCCTGCCTTCAGATTGCCTTAGCTCCAGCCATTGTGGCCAGTTGGAAAGTGAATCAGGGGTGGAAGATCTTTCTGTGTCTCCTTCTCTCTGTATATCTGCCTTTCCAATAAAAATAAATGAATCTTTTAAAAAATAAAAATTCCAACACTAATATAAACATAAAATGAACACCTGGCAGTGATTTTATTTAATTCATTATTATATGAAAAATCAGTTCAAATGAAAATTCAAGAAAGGCACATTTACAAACCAGGAATCTGGACATGCATTTACAATGAATGCAAAACTATCTTTTGCATCAAGGGAATGGAATTTTCCCTTCACTAAACCAAATTATTTGCATTACTATAGACATTGTTTGCAATGCTATTTAAAATTTGAAGAGTTGTAAACTCACTCAAAAGCAATCAAAGGATGCAGCCTCCATACAATTAGATATGGTAACTGAGAAAGTTGTACTATAAAAAAAGCACTGGATTTATGGAAACACACATTTTTCCCAAAACTCAATTTCAAAACATGGAACTCTTTTTAACAATTCAAGCACATAAGCAGCTCAATGAAGTAGACAAGATTGTAGCTATTCTGAATACTAAGTTGAACATTTTATTGAAGTATGTAGTTTATACTCTTATTTCTAAATGCCTATGCAAATAACAATCACATTTAGGAAAAGGAAGACATTAAAGTAAAATTTGTTTCAGACAAATAAATTTGTAGGACTGGGTGGGAAGAGTTGAAGCTATATCTCATCCTAATATAAGGGTAATATCAGGAATTCTGCTTGGAAAAGTTATGGCACTCCTTCATACAGTATCAACATTATTGGCACTTCAGTTCTGTCACTGGACTTTTTTTAAAGATTTATTTATTTATTGGAAAATCAGATATACAGAGAGGAGAAGAGACAGAGAGGAAGATCTTCCATCCGATGATTCACTCCCCAAGTAAGCGCAATGGCCAATGCTACGCCTATCCGAAGCCAGGATCCAGGAACTTCTTCCAGGTCTCCCACATGGGTGCAGGGTCCCAAAGCTTTGGGCCGTCCTCGACTGCTTTCCCATGCCACAAGCAGGGAGCTGGATGGGAAATGGAGCTGCCAGGATTAGAATCGGCGCCTGTATGGGATCCTGGCGCATTCAAGGACCTTAGCCACTAGGCCACGCTGCCAGGCCCTGTCACTGGACTTTTTAAGAGATTTTTCATTCTACTACACTGAACTCTAAAACTTGACTGACAACAGTTTGTAAAACACCAGCATGGATTTTACATAGCAAAATCTCAGTGTCATAAAACAAAACTGAATGTGCTTGGCTTCCTAGCTTTACATTTCTATTACATGTTACAAAATCCCTCTCAGAAGAAACAGGTTGGCCTGTTTTAAGTAAAAAAAAAAAAAATGTAATATGTAAAAATATATATGTATTTTATATAAGCAAATATATATTTTATATAAGTAAAAAATACTTTGGATTATATAAATATAGATAAATAGATATACAGATATATAAAATCACCTGAAGCTGGAAGTCAGGAGCTTCTTCTGGGTCCCCACATGGGTCCAGAGGACCAAAGAATTAAGCCATCCTCTCCTGCCTTTCCAGGCCATTAAAAGAAAGCTGGATTGGAAGCAGAGCATCTGGGACTCAAACTGGCACCCATTCTGGAGGCCAGAGCCCTAGTTAGAGGCTTAATCAGCTATACCATGGTGCCAGCCCCTTAAAATGCCCTTTGATAAATTGTGTTTGAGTCCATGGGGCAAGACAGCAAATATCTACCACTGACCAAGAACTCACTGAATTTTAGGCTCACAACTCAGGAATTCAACATGACCTGTCACTGCTGAGTAACAATCCAGGGTCTATGTTCATAACAAGAACATGGCTTTACTTCATGTAAGATGTAGATGAGAACAAAAACTTGCTGTTTACTACATATTGTGGCTTTGCAATAGTAGTCTTTTTTAAATTCTTTTTTTAATTATGATTTTTCCATGATACAGTTTTATAGGTTTAGGGAATCTACACCTCCACCTCCCCTTCTTTTCCCATTCTCCATCACCATTGTTTTCCCTTATATTATTACAATCGTATAGTCTTTCAGCAACAGTTCCAAGTCCAGCATCCCGCTATTTAAGTGTATCATGGCATTTCGGTATAGATAATGATAGAAAGTCGAGTAACCTATTGCCAAGGTATACTTAAAGCCTCAAGATTAAATCTTACATGACAGTTTTCAGGAACTGGGCCTATCTCACCTATAACAGACATACAGACAGAAATGGAATCAATGGGTCAAGCAAGTGAAATTAATGTATGCCTGAATCTCATGGTTTTGCATCATCTGCTGGGGATTGGAATCAACTTGCACTGATTGAAAAGTAAAATCATTTCATTCTCAGGAATTACATGAGCCAGTTGTTAAGCATAGCCATTATTAAAATTTTAATTAGATAAACCTCCAATCAAATTGGTTTTATTAAAAACTACAGAAATAATAGAATCTCATACCTTCAAAATTAGATTACTATTTTATGATATTAGCTATACACTTGAGGTTAATTACTTCTATTGTAGCTATATAGTTCTGTTACATAAAACACACATGGTGATGTTATGCTGTTACCAGTGATGACAATAAATTAGGAAAATCATTAAACACTATTAACTCCATGCTTGATTTATCATTTTGTTGACTATCTACATTTTGTTGATTATTGGTATAGAAGCTTGAAAGTCAGATATTAAAATTAAAACTTTGCAAGTGGCTATTTGGCCTGGAAGTTTTGATATTGCTTGGGGAACCCACATCTCATGGTTGAAATCTTGGCTCTAACCAAGATTCCAGCTTGTTGACAATATATATTCTCTAAGGCAAAGATGAGAAACCTTCACTGAATCCTGGATTCCCAGCTGCAACCTGGCACATCCCAAGTCATTATGAGAATTTAGGGAATAGAGCAGTGGATAGAAGCACTCTGTCTCTTAAACATTTTTTTTTTTCAATTTAAAAACCAGGTTTGGGGCCCAGCGCAGTGGCGCAGTGGTTAAGGTCCTTGCCTTGCATGCCCGGGATCCCATATGGGCGCCGGTTCTAATCCCGGCAGCCCCGCTTCCCTTCCAGCTCCCTGCCTGGGGCCCGGGAAAGCAGTCGAGGACGGCCCAAAGCTTTGGGACCCTGCACCCGCGTGGGAGACCCAGAAGAGGCTCCTGTCTTCGGATTGGCATAGCATCGGCCGTTGCACTCACTTGGGGAGTGAATCATTGGACAGAAGATTTTCCTCCCTGTCTCTCCTCTCTGTATATCCGCCTTTCCAATACAAAATAATAAAAATAAATCTTTAAAAAAAAAATCAGGTTCGCTTAAAACTGGTAAATTATGAACACCACAAGTAACTGAGGATGCAGTATTACAGTATTAACTTTTCATTTTGATTCCATTCACTAATGAGTAAAGTTCTAGGATACATCCTTGATTCCTTTTCATCTTATTCATTATTATCAATGAATATATTAGCAGAAATGATGCAATAACTATGCCTATCCACCTACTTCAATCATGCTTTAGGTACAAGCACAAGAACTTGAGTCAGCTGTCACAGTGGGATTTATAGTAAGCATACTATGTACTTCATTATTAGTTACAAAATCAGTGCTATGTTCCTTTATATTAGTGAAATTGATATGAGCTATTGTACACCCAGGCACATACGTAGTTAACCTATAGTTGTTATTTTGCAAGGACTGCACTCAATTCATCCTCAGTGGGAGGACTTCATGAACCACATTACTATCCCTAAATGTTCACCTTACAAAGGAAGCGGGCACAGATCAATGTTCATCTTCTGATATCTTAGTCTTTTGAAGACTGAAAAGCAAGGCAGAGACGGGCTGAAAAACCCACCATCTCTTTCTCACTTAGCTGCCATTTCCCTTTTATATCTAACTCATTGCACTTGACTAGTGAGAAAATTGGGCCTGAGACCTGCTGATGCTGCAAGAAGCAGACTTAGTCACCTCTGACTTTTGTCATTAAAGTTATAATTTAAAGACTAAAGATCTGACACTCAGGCATGGATCCAGAGGAAAAACAGAGACTATATACACTACAATATAAGAGGCATCCAATTCTACCTTGGTAGAGGCAGATAATTGCACTTTGTGCAATAAATTTAACATTGTGTTTTAGGGCCTATTCCATCACACAATGGAAAGTTCTCCTTCCTCTATAACTTTCCTCAGGCAAGTGATAGCCCATTGGAAACTTGGAGTACCTTGCTCATAATCTCCCCCTCTTCTCAGCCTTAGTCTCAAGCTATATAAGCAGCATTTCTTACTGATCACAACTCTGCCCATCTCCCCTTCCCTGGACTCTCTTCTCATGAAATAGAGTGCAATTGATCCTGGGGTCTATGTGATGATAACATAGTCCCCTGAGATCTCAGAAACGATAGATAATCATGAATCATGGTTGAAATGGGGAAAAATTATTCCCAAAATGCTCATTAACTCCATAATTAGTGAACCTGTGAGTCCTAAATGTCTACCAAGAGGCTGAAAACTCATGTTATCTTTGTTAAGATGAAAAGTTAAGCAAAAGAAAATTCAGAATCTTAGAAGTTGACAAGTGTCATCAATATATCCCATAGTTAGGAAGAACAACCATATTCTTGAGAGTGGATGAAGCACCACTGCCACAAAAGACACAGATACAAGGAGGACGCTTTGCAACCTGGAGCTGCTTCTGAACGGGGACACCTTGGCCTCATCAAAAAGGAAATCGAAAGAACTAATGAGAAAAATCCTACTTTGTGCTTTACATTTAGTGAAACATTTATAACTTCAGCTTGGAGATTCATTGCTGACACATTTACATGTATTTACTGTTCCTGTTGAATCATGCCTTCCCTCCCCTACACTGGAAACTCTCTGCGTTTGTACTCCGATTGTCTTTGCATGAGAACATTTCAATAAATTCAGTGAAGGTATGGGAGTGGGAATTTGCAGTTTTGAAAACAGGGTTTGTAAGTGTATATTGAGAGGCATTTGTTTACATCGATAGCAGAATGATGGACTTAAGACTGATTGTGAAAAACTATACTACTGTAATGACATTGGGGAAATCAGTGGGAGGGTGGGGACATGGGGCGGTGGGAAGGGAAGTCCTGGTGCCTATGGAACTCTATCATGGAATAATAAAACAAAATAAATTAATTAAAAAGAAAAAATAAATGTTTGACTAATTTCCTAAGGTTATTTATGACAGTTTCTCCTTGAGAAATTTTTTTAATCTCCATGAATATAGTAAGAAATGAAGATTGGAGAATGTATGTTTCATTATGGTTCAGCAGAGATTGACACCCATAACAGCAATGAGTCAGGATGCTGGGTGCCTCCAATTCTGCACCCTGTTTAGTAGTACCTGCATTATTTCTGCTATAAAATGCATGACTATTTTCTTGATGAAAGAGCTTTCTTGAGGATTACACTGCTTATTTCTGAAACTCATCCATTATAAACAAACTGGCTTGGGACCACCGTAAATATTGGAAGGCTGATCAAGGTTATTTTCTGAAACAGTTATTTCTGGTACTAATTAAACATAAAAATCCGAGATGTTACTAGCAAATATATTATATTTTTGGAGTCAGTGTTTGCTTTGCTTGGGGTTATAATAATCAATGTGTTATTGAACTGTTAACAATAATACTTTGATAACATTTGATTTTAAAAAGTATAGGACTGGCAACTACAGAGTTAATGAGAGGAGGTAGAAATGGTTACCATGATTTATACACAACACGAAATACATATGTATCAAAATATCACATGGTCCCCTACATATAAAACTGAATTTATTATTAAATTAATGATTAAAAACAAAATAGATGCTTAACCAAAATTGGAAAATATTATTGTTTTGGAAATTTTTCAGTAGCCAAGGTTAGTTGATTTTTCATCTTTCTAATTGAAAAGTTAAAATGGAAGTCAGAGTTTTTGATACTTCATTAAATTTTAAGTTCAATAGATTTTTTTTTCAATGAAGTGACTATTGTCGCAACCTAATTAAATCAAGCAGTAATATAGACTATGCCTAACCTAAATAACATTAAAATAATAGATCAGCTAAAAAGAATAGTCAAGCAGATTGAGTTGAGACCTAGTTTGTCAATTAAACTGTTTTTTTTTTAAAGATTTATTTATTTATTGGAAAGTCAGATATACAGAGGAGGAGAGACAGAGAGGAAGCTCTTCTGTCCAATGATTCACTCCCCGAGTAAGTCACAACAGCCGGTGCTATGCCAATCCGAAGCCAGGATCCAGAAACTTCTTTCGGGTATCCCACACGGGTGCAGGGTCCCAAGGCTTTGGGCTGTCCTCGACTGCTTTCCCAGGCCACAGGCACGGAGCTGGATGGGAAGTGGAGCTGCCAGGATTAGAAGTGGGGCCCATATGGAATCCTGGGGCATTCAAGGTGAGGACTTTAGCTGCTAGGCCACACCACCGGGCCCAAACTTTCTGTTTTTTAACCTCTGCTGTACTGTAGTACAATCTCCACAACAACTCTACAAAAATCGCTCTCCCATTCAAAAGAAAAAAAAATCCCTGACCCATATACAAGGAAAAGTTAGGGTTCTGGACAAGCAGGTCCGCTTTTTACTCTACAGTTGGTCAAAGATTCAATGCAACATTGAAACCACCGAGTGCAGCTTCTCCCTTCCTGCTCTCAGAATTGTATCCTTACAGTTCATTGCTCTACACTAAGCAGGAACCTGGCCCGCCCAAGACAGAACTGTGACATATACCAAGAGCACTTGTGGACTCTCCAAGTTCTTGACCATGAGTCTGTCCTTCCCTTGTGACAACATTCCATCACAGTGCTGCGCTGTGCTGCACGTGAGCAGGGTGGTCAGGGTCACCCCACACTCCTGCTGGCATATCTCTCAGGACTGGAGAACCAAAACCATTCTCCTTTTTTTGTTTTTTGTTTTTTTTTAAGATTTATTTATTTTTATTGGAAAGGCAGATCTACAGACAGAAGGAGACAGAGAATGGTCTTCTGTCCCCTGGTTCACTCCCCAAATGGGCGCATCAGCCCGAGTTGAGCTGATCCAAAGCCAGGACCCAGCAGCTTCTTCTGGGTCTCCCACAGGGGTGATGGCTCCCAAGGCCGGGGGCTGTTACTGCTTTTCAGGCCACAGGCAGGGAGTTAGAAGGGAAATGGGGCAGCCAGGATATGAACCAGTACTAATAAGGGATTCTGGCCCATGCAAGGTGAAGATTTTAGCCATTAGGCTATAGCACCAGGCCCTGCCCCAAATCATTCTTAACCCTCTTAAGATTAATGCTAATTCGTGCTTCACAGCTGCTTTAACAATCTGTTGAACTATCTGAATGTATAAAGTTAATGTGTATTAATGGTTAATCCGTTTGACTGCCAGACTATCCTTGGAGTCTTATCAAAGTAATCAATTAGAAGATTCCCAAGTTTACTGTTAGGCTGAGAGAAAAAGATTGTGTGGGTTGGAAGATCGGGTTCTTTACCACTGTGGTGGTTATCATTTGAAGGGCTGATTCTGATTCCAGAGTCACAAATGTTACTCAGAGGTGGAATTCTGCATCTCAGACAGAGTATATCCCAGGGATACTGACTCAGCGTGATTTGGGGAACTCCAGAGCCTGGGCTTTGTAAACCAAAAATCAGTACATATGATACTGTGAGGTCTGATTGAACTAGATTCTGTTTATTACATCATTACTGGTGTTAATTCTATCGTAGATTTGCTATGCAATAAACTCCCCCAACGAAACAAGAGAAAAACGGTGCATGCAGTAAGTTATCTGTTCCTTTCAGGTTTTTCTATATAACAAGACCCCGCAAGCAGAGGCATTCAGCGGCAAACACGAAGATATGCCAGGGCTTAAATCCAGGTTTCAATTATTTCTTCAAATATTCACCTCTGATGAATGGGCAGCATGAGCCCTGGATGACTCCACTCCATTACTGCAATGAACAGGCAAGCTTCCTAAAAAGCATTCGTGGCCAAGCCATCAATATTATAAAAACAGGTTCCCTCTGGATCGCAAAGTACACACAGCTTTCACTTACAACACCCTGTGTGGCTTTCAGGTGTTTGAGTGACTAATGGACAGAGCCCATCATCACTATCACAGTAAAGCTGCTCCCAATCACAGCTCAGCAAATTTTGCAAGGGTACTCCTGCCATCTAGTGTTCAAAGTCCAGAAAACTGTGTTCCATATTTGGAAAGAAATCCTTCTCTGTCAGACTTAAATGAGGTTTCACTTTCCATTGCCAAGGTCAATTCAGGACTGCTTGGGTGGGATAAGAAACAATAATGCTTATGGGGGGAAAACTGTACAATAGTTCTCTCAGTCACTCAATGAACGCTTTGCACACTAATGAATCATGATGCAGTACATGGATTTCTGCATGAAGAGTATAAATGTGAAAAATTTCGGTTGTGTTTTGTAAATTTATTCAGTATTTTCAGTCACTGTAATTTGATTTAACTTTTAGTAAGAGGTTAATAGCAAAGACCGCAGGGGTTTGGGGTACTGAACTACATAGTCCACCAAATACAATTCCCATCAAAATGCTCTTTCCACATAAAAAGCCCTGCAGCCCCCAGCTCAGTGGGCAGTACATCCCTATCTCGTACGTGTAAGGACAAAGGGACTTGATCTCTGCCCTTGGATATCCCAACTGGAGAATGGTAAGTATAAAACGACTCTCCAAATCAAGGAGGAGGTGAGAAATAGCTGCTGCATATACGCCTCCGGCAAAGAGGCCAGTGCCTCCTGGGGACAGGTGAAAACTGCAAGCCACCAGTTGTGGTAAGTCACTGGGTAATACATTCAAGGTCAAAAGGAATATAAAGAAGATAAGTAGGGATTTTTCTCAATTCATAATTTTCCTAACCATTAAAAGCAGTGCTCTATTCCTTGCCCTTTGTGTTAACTATTGTCAGTTACCAACATAAATTGAGCATACAGAAAGGTTTGGGCATTGTGGAATACCTTCACTTCTGATTTAAAACAAAGACTTGGTGATGGCATGGTAGCAGAGTAGGGTAATCTTCAACCTGAGGTGCCAGTATTCCATACAGTCACTGGTTCATGTCCTAGCTGTTCTACTTCTGATCTAGCACCCTGTCTATGACCTGGAGGGAAAAAAACAGATGGTGGCCCATGACCACGGGCCCTTGCACGCACTGGGAGACCTGGAAGAAACTGCTACTTCCCAGCCTTAGCTCAGTCCAGCTCTGGTCATTGTGGCCATGTGGGTAGTGACCCAGATGAGGGAAGACGTCTGTGACTGTGTCTCCTTCCCTCTCTGTTATACTTGCTTTTCAAGTAAAAATAAGGAAAGGTTTCTTTTTGAAAAAAAAAAAATGGACCCTGAGAGGCTGGGATGATTTCTTCCATTTACTAAAAAGGAAATTGAAAGAACTTCAGAGAAGTCAAGGAACTATATCAAGGTGGCACAGCAAGAAATGATTGAGTCAGTGCTAAAAATCAAGCTCTACTAATGCCAAAGATTCCTCCCAAAATCACAAAGCTTCTCAATAGTCACAAGAAATGAAAAGACCACCCAAAGTCCTAGTATGTCCTTCTCCCACATTATACTTATGTTTTATACCATGAACCCAAACCTTGCTTATATATATAAAGGAATCAAACAATACCCAAATGTGACGAATACCTCAACTTTTTGACCCATTTTGTTTTTATCAACATTTTCCTGATCTAAATGCATTCAAACATGAAAATACACACCATTTTTCAGTTAATGCCAACATGTATCAAGAGCTTTCTAACACGTAAGCATTAGGCCATTGGCTCATCAAGGCTCCCCACGTGTAACTTTTATCAAGTACTTATTATTTTTTCTGTCAGTTAAAAACTCCAAGGTCTTCCAAATGTTCTCTTGGTTTAGAATAAACTCTAAATGGAGTGACTGAGCATTTGAGACCATCTTCCAGCCCATTTTTCACAGTGGGCACCGCCCCCTACTCTGCATTTCACAAATCCTGCTTTGTAATTTCACCTATGATTTGACCAGAATATGCCTCATTTATACTTTTGGTTACTTTGCTTAAGAAATTCTCCGGTAAGTGTGCTCAGATGCTCCCAAAAGCCACAAATTCAGCTTTGGCCTCAGGATTTTGTTTGTTTGTTTTGAGAGATTCACCATCGTATTACTTTTCCATAATCATCTTATTTTGTAATATCCTACAGATTTTATGTCTTCTCATTTGCGTATCGACATGTCCCAAATGCTCAGTTCATGCACAATGAAGTTTAAAGATAAATTTATAAGATTCCCTGATGAAGAGCCTAATGTGATTGATTAGAACAATCTGGAAAAACAGAAAATGACATTTTTAAGGTAATTCATAATCTAGATATTGTCATCCACATTGATTCAACTAATTCTACCCACAGTCTTAGCAGAAATGTTGTTTCATACATTTTCATATTAAGATACCAGCATAAGAGCAGGAACACTTATTAAAGGTTAAATATATGATGCATGTTGGAGTTTACTTCAAACCTGTAGTTTCTAGTTCCAAAATCCACTCTCTGTGTATGCGTGTTCTTTATGTGTTGTAGCATTTCACTGTCTTTAACCTCAAAAACAATCCCGTGGAGTTGTTCATGCTTGTAAAGGTCAGAATAAACAAAGGTAGTTTAAGAAGAGTTGCCACGAAACTCTGTTGTTGAATGAGGCCCAGGATTCCCAAACAGCTAATGACTTTAAAAACAAAAGAGTTTTTCTTTGCCACAAGACTCTTTCGTGAATTAGTCAAGGCAGTAGTCCCTAAATTATAAATAAAGTAACAGCACCTTATTTAATACAGTATTTTGAAATCAGTTTCAAAAATGTTATTTGAATTGTAAGGGTGTATTGCGCTTAGCATACCATTTTCTATGGACTTAATTTATTCACTTGGTTCTTTTTTATCAGTATAGACTACACTATTTCTTCCAGTAGACATATCTCTAATGTAAAGTTCATTCAATTCTAACTGATTTAGTGAAGGATCTAAAGTGGGGTAACTACACAGAGCAAGATGTTCCTATTGCAACGCAGCATAACATCCCTCAATTCAGATTTCCTTACAGGCCACAAACAGGTGCCAACGATCCTGCTAGTAGGTATCAGGAGACCATTTTTTCCTCACTTATCTGAATGTGTGTCCCACTTGGGCCGCACCCCAGCTCTCCGGGAGATGCTGGCCTGGAAGCACTTAGAAAACAGAAGGAAGGGGAAGTTAGGGCACAATCACCCTAGCCCAACCCTCCTGTCAACACATGAGTACTCACTTCCTCTGCCCCTTTCCTCCAGCTCTGGAGGCAGTGCACCTCAATGAGTCTGGTTCATTGCTTGCACTCTAAATGTAGCTCTGTGTATAGCCCCTCTTCTGTGAACTACTTTTAATTTAAAACTACTAAGCGCGCTGTCTGCTTCTGATCATGCCTCTTAAATATATACAAAATCAGACACAAGCATAAGCTACTCCCATTATTACTTCACTTTGACTACCCCGTAACTTCAAAATTATAGCCAACATCTGAAACACAAACATTTATAGCTCATATTTTCATAACCCAGATTTAATTCTCCAGCTCCATATACTAGTTTCTCAGTCCTGGCTCACAAATATTTTTTTTTCAAAGAATAGAATTTTACTCCATAATCAAAAAGTCTCTTCCTTTCTACTTACACTGAAAGAGCACAAAGTCACTTTTCCCTAGTAGCACAGACACCCATAATACAGAATACAATTCTTGTGATTCCACATTGACACAGAGAAACCAGAATCATGCATTCCTAAGAACTGAACAGTGACCGGCGTGATGGCCTAGTAGACAAAGTCCTCACTTTGCATCTGTCAGTATCCCAAGTGGGTGCCATTTCACGTCCTGGCTGCTCCACTTCCCATCCAGCTTCCTGCCTATGGCCTGGGAAAGCAGTGGTGGATGGCCCAAAGCCTTGGGACCCTGCACCCACTTAGGAGTCCTGGAAGAAGCTCCTGACTCCTAGCTTCAGCTCAGCCAAGGCTGTTGTGGCCACTTTGGGAGTGGAATAACAGATGGAGGAGCGTTCTCTGTCTCTCCTCTCTGTAAATCTGCCTTTCTGATGAAAATAAAATCAATCTTTAGATAATAAGAAAAAAGAACTGGATAGTTTCCCTTATGCAAGACTGTTCATTTTTCACCTCCTGTCTCCAAAGCTTTCTTAGGATTTTTGTGCATTGTGCAGCATAAGGCAAGTTAGTTACAGACGAGTTGGTTTTTTCCACTGGAATAGGGTAGTCTGAGGAGGGAGGAGGAACAAAGAAGCTGCTGATTGACTTCAGAAGAGACTATATCAGGAACCACTTCAACAGCTAGCAGCATTAGAATAGCAAATATTTTGTAACTGTAAATACCAGTGCTTTCCAAAAAGGAAAAAAAAAAAAAAAAAGAAAAGGTTATCTGTACCCCTATCTTTATAACAGCTTTATTCACAGGAGCTAAGATATTGAATCAAGCCAAGTGTCCAGCAAGTGTGACTGAATAAAGAAAATGTGTTATAGATGCACTATGAAGAATATGTAGGTGTAAAAAAATGAACTCCTGTCATTTGTGGTTGGCACTGACTCAACAAGCTAATCCTCTACCTTCAAGTGCTGGTATCCCATCGGGGTGCTTGTTTGTGACCAGACTGCTCCACTTCTCATTCAGCTCCTTGCTTGCAGCTTGGGAAAGCAAGAAAGGATGTTCCAAGTCTTGGAACCCTGCACCCACAGGGGAGCCCCATTAGAAATTTCACATCTCACTGAGATATCTAACAGTGAACCACTTAACAACTAATTAACCTGAAAGTACACTTCAATATCCAAAGAAGCCAAGCAGTAGGCATGCGTACCTTTGGATCAACCATTAGTCAGAGCCTGAACATAAAGTAAAGCCATCCTGAGAAGGGTCCATCTTCACCCTGGCATCAAAATCCCTCTGACAGGAGCAGGTTCCTCTATTGTGTTATCATGAGGAAGGGTGTGCCACACAGGTAGCTGGATAACACAGGGGTGAGTGGAGACTTTAATGTCTCAATCATATCAATCGGTAAGGTGGTCTCTCATCCCAGCTTTGCCTAGGACATTTCTGAATCCCAAAATTTCAATTTGGAACATTTCTTTTGGCACATTATGATGCCTACAGATCCTTTCCTTGGCTCGTTCAAACTACTGAATCGTCAAATGCGTTATTTATTTCTGATGAAAAGCTTTTCTCTGATTTCTGATATTCCTTTCCATTCTTCGGAGGTTTTTCTTCTTTCTGTACACATTTTCCATTTTCCATCTAGTCTTGCTTGTCTCTATCGAGCCCTTGTTATATTGCAGTTGTTTTAAATTCTTCTGAAAATGTCAGCAGGACTGTGACAGATGAGCCTTATTCTCATGTTTGCTTTCTCTCTTAAGATTGTAATATTTTTCCCTGTAGAAATCTGGACACAATAAATTGGGTAAACTGAACTGAGGTACCAGAGGCCTGCAGAGAAAGGTTATATGCTAGTCTGCCTAGGAGCTGGGTCATGTTTGATGTTTTCTGTAGCTTCAAGTGCCAAAATTTTTCAGTTTCTTTAATCTCTTGTTTATTCTTCCTGTTGTCTTCAGGCTTCCCAAAGAAGTCTGTGTTAACTGGAGTCTGAACTGTACAGCTCCTTCAGCATAATTTCATTGATAATAAACTAAAACCTTGCTAATGTGGTGGTAAAGAGTAGGAGAAGAGAAAAATTATACACATATATATATTTGAAAAGCAGAGAGACAGAGAGAAATATCTTCTACCTGTTTGTTTACCTTACAAATGTTCTCAGTAGCCAAGACCTGGCAAAGTTGAAGCCAGGAGTCAAGAACTTCATATGTGTTTTCCATATGGATGTTAGGAACCCAGATATTTGAGCCATTGTCCATTGCCTCCAAAGCTTGTTAGTGGAAAGCTGGATCCTTAACAGCTTTCTTGTATGCATTAGAAATTTGAAGTCAAAGGGAAAACACCACATTGATATATGGAGAGACGTGAACACAGAGAAATAGGATTGATGTAAAATTTTGATGAATTCCTTGAGGCTACGTGTATACTTCACTTGAGATTAAGTCCTGGGAGCCACAGTTATTAGCATCTGCATGTGGGGTGAACGGAACCTCCAGAAGCCCCACTAAACTGCAAAACCCAGAAGCGCATTAAGAAACATTGTGTCCTCATTGAGAAATACTTGCAGAACTCTAATCTGCTAACAAGCAGATTTAATCATAAAAATGTAGACATTGTGACCCAGTGGGTGAAGCTGCCACTTAGGATACTCACATTCTGTACTAAAGTTTCCAGTTCACATCCCCTCTCACTCTACTCTATGGAATACAACTCAGCCATAAAAAAGAATGAAATCTTGCTGCTTGCAACAAAATGATCTAAGCTAGAAACCATTATGCTTAGCAAAGTCAGTCAGTCCCAAAAGGACAAATAAATATTCTCTCTGATGTAAGACATCTAATATGTAAAGTACAAAATATATACATATGTAAACAGATAGACAGATATAAATAGATGTAAACAGATAAAGAGAGAGACTGTACAAGGGAAACTGTCATGCCAAGAAGAGAAGTACTATACACTAAACATCTCTACTCCTAAATAAAAGCAGGATTCTCTTTGAAACTTCTAAATATTCCTTTATATTATGATACTGGGTTTTCCAACTTTGTCTATATCTACCATGTCATGATACATTTAAATATCAATAAGTTAAGCTTGTAACTTGTACTAAGGGACTATGCTACTGTGATAACATGGGGACAAATAGGGAAGGGAAAAATAGGAGAAGGGAAAATGGAGGGGAGGGAGGAATCCATTTACTCACAAAACTGTATTATAAAAAAAATTTTTTGAAAAATTCAAAAAAGAATTTATGGTACGAAGCTATACTTGTTCAAATCTGAAAATTGAATCTAATATATATTGCAAAGGAGCTTCCATTTATACACAGGGTAAACATTTTGTTTTTTACATTAATTATTTTTATTTTTGATGATTTTTACATGGTTGATTAGGGGGTAAAGTCAAGGGCTAGAGGAAGGTGGGTGAATCACCATTTCCACATTCTCTTTTTTTCCTTCCTGTATGTGAGGGAAGCAGGGGGTCGGGAGAGAGATAGGGAAAGATGCACCAATCAGCCTCTCAAATGCCTCTGCACCCTGGGGCCAGCCACCTGACACCACCCAGGGTCCCCAGTGTGGGGCATGCTCCAAGGGTCCTGCTCAAGAGGTTTTGATAGTTCAACAGTTCTGAATTACCGCCACTCTCGCACTCCAAGCGTGATGAAGTCTCTCCTAAATCCATTTGTCGACATAGCTCACTTCAGGATTTCCATTTGCCCAGATACTCAATGCCAACACTTGGCTGGGGTAGTTGATCAATTTGTTCTGTCCTCCATCTTCTGTTGTGCTACCAGATGTTCTCTGCAGACTCCAATATACTAACATATCTTCCATGTGCACCTGGATATGCTGCCTACTGCTCCATCTAAGCTCTGACACATGCACTCCTCAATAAGACCATGAAACCTGCAATTCTCTCCATGGTTGGGGTTCTGAGTCTACCAGTTCAGTTGGGGGGATCCCCAAAGAAACTTCATCTGAGGTGATTCCAGATCTAATTCTTGTGTCTGCTTGCCAACATATATGGTCCTGTGTCCAATTAGCTTATGCACATGGTGGTAGTTGCAACTGCTGGATAAGTTCTGCCTCCAGCCCTATCTTCTACACAAACCAATGGGTGTTATAGCCCAGCCCGATCCTGCCCATCACACACGTGGGAATGGCGGACAAGTTGAATCAACCTGCAATAACCCCTATCAGGCCTGCTCCCTCCCCTGGTTCCCATGCTTGCCAGTATGTGCAGTAGACTGGTCTAGTCTGTCCCACATCCCATTCAGCTCTCATACATGTCAATGGGCACTGAAGCCTAGTTCAACCCAACCAGCCCCACTACCGAGCCCACACACCTGCCAGCAGGTGTCACTCCCTGTCTAGCCATGTCTGCCCCAGTCCTGTTTCTCCTGTTCACCAGTCGAGAGACAACCCAAGAGGGAGGTGCCTACTGCCTCCCTACCAGGCCCAGTCCCATCCTCAGATCTTGCACTCTCCAGGTAGTTCTACAGTTTACCTTGACAGAATTTGCCCCCCGCGCCAGCATCTGCCAGCTGATGTTGTGGCAAAGCCCAACCAACCCACAGCCACTCTGACTTATGAATGCACCAGAAGAAATAGTCAACCCAGCCTGGTGTTTCCTAATCCAGATCACATGAGGCCAACAGGTATTGTGACCCTATGTGGCCTGGTCATCCCCCATCCCAGCTTTCACGCTCTCTACTGGGAGTAATGGTCCAGCAGGGAGCCCCCTTAAAACTCTACTACCGGCTTCACACCCTCCTCTCTTGGTCTCACGTGTGCTGGTTGGATGCTGCAGCCCAGTCTGGCATGGCCCGCCTCACCTAGGCATTTGCCAGTGGGGGCTGTAGCCGAACTGGGCCTGGTCCACCCCCAATTCTGGCTCACAATGGTGGGGGCTATAGCCTAGCCTAGCCCAGCCAGCCCTCAGTCCTGGCCCCCATACGAACTGGGTTGTATTGCGTCCCAACTCAGCCCGACTCACACTCCATGTTGGCTCTCAGATTTGCCAGTGGGTGATATGAACTGGCTCACCCTGATTTGCCCCCAGCCGGTGCCAAATGTATGCTGGTGGGTACCATTCCCTGGCCTGGTCTGGGCTGTTCCACATTGTGGTTCCTGCACTCAGCTGCAGGAACTGGGTCTTGACAGAGGAGTTTCCCATCAGAACCTCTCCCAGTGCTAGATCTCATGCCCATTGGTGGGTCCATGAGCCAGTCCTACTTATTCCTCCTCCTATTCTAGCAGGAACAGTGACCTTTGCTGACCAGCCTTTACCCGTTCTGGGTTTACTGTTGGATGTTACAGCCCCAGCCTGGTCCACACCCAAACACAGCTCACACATGGCTCAGTAGGGGCAGAGACCTAGCCTAGGCCCTCCTATACCTACCCTGGTTTTCATGAGCACCAGTGGGTGCTGGGTTCTAGCCCAGTCTGGCACACTAAGCCCTAGTCCACACTTGTGCCAAGGGACACTGCAGCCATGTCCAGACCAGAATACGATTCTCATCCCAGCCTCCACGCTCACCAATGGGAACCACAACCCAACCAGGGCATGCCCTTAGCTCCCCAACCAGACCTCCCCCAGCTATACATCTTGCACTTGGCAGTGGTTGCTCTGACCCAGCTTGGCATAGTCTCTCACCTGTCATGACCTTTGCCTTTGGATGCTGTAGCCTGGCCTGACTCGGCCTGTCCCCAGTCCCACCACTCTCTGGCAGTTGCTGAAACCTGGCCCTGCTCAGTTTGCTCCCATCCCAGGCTCATACAAACTGGTAGGTGTGACAGCCTCGCCCAGCTTGACCTATGCCTATTTTATATCACCTATGCCTGGTTTCTGCTCTTGCCGGTGAGCTAAGATTTGCTTGGCCCTGCCCTGTCTGCCCCCTTCCAATACCAAGCCACACACCTGCCATCAGTTGGAGCTATCTTGCCCAGCTTGCCCGACCCCCAGGCCTGGATGACGTGCTCAGCAGTGGAAGCTATGACCCACTAGGGGAGTTTCCCATGTTCCTCTGTTCAGCCTAGATCCACATATGCCAGCAGGTCCTAGGCCCTGGTCCGGCATAACCTGCCTCTCCATCTTGGCCTTGTATGAGCTGATGAATGCTGCAGCCTGGCGCACCCCACACCTGTTTTAGGATGCACATGTGGTTGCTGCAGCCTAGACCCGACTAGACTATTCTCAGTTCCTGTACCCATGAGTGTAGCAGGAACCATAGTCACACCTAGCTCAGCCCATGACCACCCCATCTTTTGAGCTAACAGTGGGACTTGTTTTCCATAGGGTTGGGTCCATATATCCCCCACAGAACCTACCCCTGGAACTGGTTCTCTTGTGTGCTGGTTGGTGACATGTGCTGTCTAATGTGACCTATCCACTGTTCAAAAATTCAGTCTGATACTGGTATCTAGCCCTGCTAGACATGTCCTCAGCCCTAGCTTCAGTGTGTACTGGTATGTGGTAGTCAGCAACATCTCTTGCTAACAAGTCCTACTCAGGATTCCCATGTAGGCTTGTGCATCAGTCTGACCCATGCAGATCTTCTGGTCTCTAACCTCCAAACCATCAGGTTTCAGTCCTCTTGCTTACCTTGTAAGTACAGTGACCGCACTACTGGGAGTCACACAGAATTCATTCCTTACCTACACACACAGTGGCCTTATCTATGGACGTCCCTAGGCAGTAATTCCACCCCCTCAAGAGCCCAAAGCTCATTGCCAGGAGGCCAGCAGACAAAGCCCTCAAGCCCAATATTTGCCCACTGCTTAGCAGTGGTAGCTGGGGCTAGGGCCCCAAGCATTAAGCCTACCTGACTCAGGTCCCTTCAGTAGCTGCCATGCTACTGGGAGGTCCATCCACCCAACCCCAGAGTTGGAACTCACCTGGGGCCCTCCCACCAAGATGGTGGCAGTAGGCAGAGCCAGGGATCCAGGCTGCCAAGATCCCCTTACAGTGTATTTGCTGAGAAGGGAGAAAACTCTCAGGTCCAGGCAAGCCCCAGATGCACCTACCACTTGGCAGCAGTGGCTGGGGCTAGGGCCCTAAGCATTGAATATGACCTGGATCACATGCCCCCAGCAGCTGGCACACTACTGAGAGGTTCAACCATCTAAGTCCCATGGACAAACTCACCTAGGGGTATACATTTTCACAGAGTTCTTTCACATTCGCTTTTGACTAAGATTGATCATATATCTGAAAATACACAATGGATTTGGAAATACACAGATACCCACATCACGTGAAAATAACTTCAATCTCACAGGATTTTATACTACCATTGTTCACAGGCCTGGCAACAAAGGTACTACTGTTCTAAATTTTCTTGGAGAACTACATGCAAATAAGGATTGGTTTGATCAGATATTTGGAAATCATTCAGTTTTATAGTTAACTGAGAGGGAAGTGAAGATAAACTGGGAAAGAAAATGCACGTTAGTTTTGTCACATTTATATAAGTTCTCTGAAGTAGTCTCCTATCAGCAATATCTTGTTTAAGCATTTAGGGAATTCAATTCTTATTAACCAATAAGTGAAAGTGCTATGTTTAAAGCAAACTATTCTTCATATCAAAAATTGATTATTTTGTGTGATTTTTCCCATTTCTGCTCAAATTATTTGTTCCTGAAAGGCTTTTAGCACTGCAAGAAATTTGCTAACTTCTCTAGTATCATTTTAAACAAAAATGGAATGAATTATCAGATAACATTTAATTATATCAACAGGCTAGGAAAGTGGAATAACTTACTACTTTATTATGAAAGTGTTCATAAAGATATTTTCGAATGTAGGCTTATCTTCATTAAATCTATTTTCTTAGAAGGAATCCAGTGCATAACTGCGGGTAAGAAGGCAACTATATCCTCTACTTACACTTTCTGCACAAAGGCAGGAAAAGGAAGACTGAACATTTTTCTCTCATCACTTAACACGAGACTGTGGTCAGCTAGTAGTGCCTGAACAGAGATCTTCACAGAAAGCTGACTAGATAAACTGTTCTCCATCTGTTAATTGATGATGCTCTATTGTGATTTTTTTATATGGTATCTTAGCAAAACAATGCAAGAATAATTCTGGAGCATGTGCTATTTTATGAGAAGCTTATGTTTTAAGTCCAAAATGCACCTTTGGAATCCTGTCTAAATCACCCTTACTTTACCAGTTTCACAGAGCAAAAAGTCACAATTCTGGGAGGATACAGAAGTGAAGAAGCTGAGCACAGTGCATGCGTCTTGCCTGCTGACCTTCATGCTCCTTCCAAGTCAAGCAGCTTACATCTAGCCGGTTTGGAGTACAGGATGGTATACAGGTCATGTCTATCCAGTGCTTCACGTGTGCACGAGTCACACAGGGAGACACTGGCTAGGCAGGCTAAGGAACACGGCCCCAAGAGCCCAAAGCAGTAAGTTGTTTCACTGTAGACACACAGGGCTTAACTACGCTCCATCCTGCAAAGGGCAGGCTAGGAGGACAACAGGTGACCAGAGTCTGAAAGGTGTGGTTTCACTGATTGCAGGAGGCACTTGCATCATTCGTGTCCATGGAGGACATGTTGGTTCACTCTCAACAGCGGCAGCTTAGTCAATCAGAAACCAGGAGCCTCTCCTGGGTCTCCCATGTGGTTGTAGGGGTCCAAAGACTTGAGCCATCCTCTGCTTCCTCAGGCTAATAAGGCAGGGAGCCTGAACAGAACTGGACCAGCAGGAACACAGACCAGCATCTGTATGGGATGATGGTGCCGCATGTCAGCCAAGGGCCTCTGTGAAGTCTTCTTGAAACCTAAGTTTGTGTTGCATTTGCTGTGATCCTTGAACAAAGTAAGGACTATTTCTTTTATGACATAAGAGTAAAGTTGATTTCCAGTTAAATTTTAGGATTCCCATAAGAATACAGACTGCCAACTCTACAAAATGTTGAAAGAGTATTCTTGGCAACAGATAATCTAATTCTATTTAGATAAACATTATAGTATCCTTTAAAAAGCTCACAAAAATTATCTTAGTTTCTAATCTCTGCTCTGGACCTTCCTGTTATTAGATCCTAAGCAGACTTTGACATTTTATTTTTAGTAGAACACTAAGAAAAAATATATCCACAACATTGTCCAGAAAGTTTTTTTTGTTTACTTACTTGCTTGAAAAATTATCACAGAGAATGAGGAGAAGAGAAAGAGGGAAAGGAAGAGAGGGAGAGAGAGAGAAAAAAATGTTTCCACCCACTGGTTCACTCTCAAATGTTCATAACATCCAAACACTGTGTCAGGCTGAGTTCAGGAGCAGGCAGCTCCATCTGGAGTTCACAAGGTGGTCGCATCACCAAGACTAGAGCCATTACCACCTGCCGCTTGCAAAACTGCAAACTTACAGTGTTTTTCCTCTGAAGTTACTGTCGTCTCAGCAAGGAGCTGAGGACCCAAGCTCTTTTTGTCATAAAGCCTTCAGAATACATATCTATCCCTCGTGTGTCATTTTTTTTTTATCATAAAAGAGTGTGGGGGCTTTATGAAATGCATTTATTTCCTGCTCATGGATTTTGTCCCTTATTGCAATAATGATCTAAGATGTTCATATTTTGATAGATTTTATGTTGAGCCAATTTTGTATCCCTGGGAAAAATACCATTTCATTATGGTAAATAATTCTTTGTGTATTAGGTTTTAATTTGTGCTATTTAGAGCTTCATATCTGTAAGCCACACTAGTCAGTAGTTTTCATTCCTGACAATATCTTTATTCATTTTTTTCCTTTCAGGGTAACAAACACCTTTCAGAATGAATTTAAGAAGCATTCCTTCCTTCTCTAAGTTTTAGAGGATTTTATGATGCATTAATAATATCTTGAAGAATTCACCTCAAAGACACTAGCCCTGCCATTTTTTACCCTAAATTTTATTATTACCACTGAATCCATCTCTTCACTTGCTACATGTAAATTCTCATTTTCTGTTTTCCCTTGAATTTGTTTCAACAATTGATATTCTTAGGATTTTATCCTAATATTAGTCATTCAAGTTATCTTTATTTGTTCAGCTAGCTAAGGGTTTACCAACGCTGTGGATCACTTCAAAGGACTTATTCTGATTTGATGAATTTTCTCTATTGTTACAATGATGTATTTAATCTATTGTATTCTAATCATGGTTATTTAATTTTTAGATTATTTCTCTGCCTCTATTTATTTAATCAGGTCTCCAACATCAGTGGCGTTGTCCAAAGAACTGGACCAGCTTCTATTGCTTCCCCAAGTAGGGAACAGGATCAGAAGTGGAGAAGCTGGGACACAAACCGAAACTCACACAGGATTCCAGATCTGCATGCAGTGGTTTAACTCACTTGCCATTTTACTGCCACAAGCTTGTTTTATATGTAGATTTCTCTTTTTTAAAAAGATTTATTTATTTTTATTGCAAAGTCAGATATATAGAAAGGAGCAGAGACAGAGAGGAAGATCTTCTGTCCGATGATTCACTCCCCAAGTGACAGCAATGGCCGGTGCTGCACCAATCTGAAGCCAGGAGCCAGGAACTTCTTCCAGGTCTCCCACATGGATACAAGGGTGCAGAAACTCAAGACTTTGGGCCATCCTCAACTGCTTTCCCAGGCCACAAGCAGGGAGCTGGATAGGAAGTGGAGCAGCCGGTGCCCATATGAGATCCCGGCAGATTCAAGGGACACTAGGCCACCACACTGGGCCCTTACATGTAAATTTCTGTTTCTTGTTAAACTGAAAGCACTATGACAAACTGAGACAAACAAAAACAAATCTGAAAAAGCAGGTGATATTAGTCATATATCAAAAGCTCTGGCTTAATTTGAAATATCAATTTCTAGATTTCTACAACACTGATGCTGCATAGATATAACTGAAATATTTACATTTCATTCATTTTTATGATCATATTAAGGATTTGGTTCTTAGGCTAAAAAGCAAAGAGCAATCTCTGATATAGACTTACAATATAAACATAACATCCTGGTTGCAGAGTAAAGAATAGAACAAGAGAGAACTACTGGAAATAAGTTCAGCTTTCTTTTTTTTTTTTAATAAGCTTTAGTATTTCTTTTTCTTTTCTTTTAATGATTTATTTATTTTTATTGCAAAGTCAGATATACAGAGAGGAGGAGAGACAGAGAGGAAGATCTTCTGTCTGATGATTCACTCCCGAAGTGAGCGCAACAGCCAATGCTATGCCGGTCTGAAGCCAGGAGCCAGGAGCCTCTTCTGGGTCTCCCACATGGGTACAGGGTCCCAAAGCTTTGGGCCGTCCTCAACTGCTATCCCATGCCACAAGCAGGGAGCTGGATGGGAAGTGGAGCTGCCTGGATTAGAACCGGCACCCATATGGGTTCCCAGTGCGTTCAAGGCGAGGACTTTAGCCGCTAGACCACCACACCGGGCCCCAAGTTCAGCTTTCAACAAGTAGTAACCAGAGCTAACCAGAAAGCCTCCTGGTATAAATATGAAAAACGCTAGATCACGGGTAAAAGCAGCAGAATGAAAAGCAGCTTTTTAAAAAGCCACATTGGGGTAAAACGAAGCACACAAACCTGTCTCAAGTCAATCTTGTCAACAGTAGCCAGTCAGAGCATCCCGACAGACAGGAGTTCCTTCCAGCTAGGGGCTGTTCATACTCTCACACACAGATGAGGAAACTGAGGTCCAAACAGATGATGATGCAGGCTCACTCCTCTCTGGAAAGGGTGGTCTTCAGTGGCCCAGGGGAAGTCACATGTAACAGTGTCAGCTGTGAAGGTGCTGGCCCAGGGGCTCTGATCTGACCAATCACATCCAGTTAGGGCCTGACATCATCAGCACTGCCACTCTTCAGAGTTCCTGTGGTATCAGAGAGAACTCGGCCCAGAGTCCCTCTCTGACTCTGAAATCAGAGTCAAATATTCTCCAACATAAACCTCGAGGCCAGGATCCTGAAACCACTTTCTGGTCACGGAAGGCAGAAGTACAGCCTCTTGATTAGAGACAAAGAGAGGCACAGCCTGAAACATAAAATTTACCGACCAGAGCTCAGAGCCTGAACAAGGAACCCACATGGAAGGGAAAAGATAGAGGGGCTCAGCTTAGCTCCAATGGCAATCGCTGCATAACGTCCAGGACAAAGTCCAGGGACATGAGCTCACATCCTGGAGCCACACCACTAGAAGGCAAGGTCAGTCTACAAGGCAGATGGCCGAGCACCAGCCACAGCCAGGGACCAAAAGCCAGGTCCCACATACAGAGCCCAAGCTTACCCACGAATACAAGCTACAGGCAAATAACAGCATGGGGTTATTTCTAGACATGCAAGCATGAATACCACACATACAAGAACAACGCTGCCACTTCCCGAGACCCCTGAGAGGTGATTCCCATGTCCACAAAGGCATGTTCCTGAGGAAGTTCCTGGGACTCAGGAGACAAACTGCAGCCCTCAGGTGACCCAGCCTGCAGGTTCTCAAGCTCCAGAGCTGCCCATCTATCCCACTCCACAGTGCCTTCAGCACAGCTTCCCCGAGATCCAGGGCCTCTCCATCTGATCTCTAACTCCAAGTCAGGAGTCTTCAGACCTGAAAAGCAGCAGCAACCCCCTTCGCCCAAAGGGTGGCTTCTCTCCTTGTCTCCCTGCTTCTTGTATTCTTCCTAGTGCTAGAGTTGATCTGGCACACAAAGCAGTCACAACTAAATCCAAACACTGGCCGTCCCCTGTCCCCATACCTAAAAGTTGCAGTAACAGGGCTCAGCACGTGCAGCCTGAGGGTAACAGTCTGGGGTGGGGTGGGGCTGGGGGACAGGGAGAAAGTCCATCCAGCAAGATGAGGATCCTCCTGGCCCTCAGGCTAAGGACTCCAGGCGATAAAGACAAAGCTGTAAAAGCAGCCTCTGAGCTCATGAGCCCTGCCTTTAGGAGCTGAGCCTGCTCCAGTGCCACTGAGGACCCTGCAAAGCTAGTGATCTAGGGCATCCATATATATCGAGGCTTTCCCCTTCAGTAAACCCTGAGGTGCAGGCCATTACTGGGAACTTAACTGTTTCGTACCCCAAAGCCACAAGCTGAAGCCTAAGTACCTCATTTGCTATTAAACAGAGCAGGAGTCTTTAGAAGGGAATTGGGTTATGTGGATGAAATCCTCATTAATGGGATTCATGTCCCTTTCATGAAAAGCACAAAGGAGATCCATGTTCATTCTGTGCTTGTCTCTATGAGCCGCACAAGCGTATTAAATAATGGCCATCTACAAATTACTAAGTGGGCCCTCATTTTGACTTCTCATCCCCCAGGATAGAAGAAACTATCTGTTGTTTCAGCCATGGAACCAGTGGCTCTCTGTTCTAGTAGACTGAACTGGCTGCGTAGTCCTTCCTTAGTTCAACTCAAATGAACAGGGATAAATCGTTTCCAGTTTGCTGAAAGGCAAAGTGTAGATTCAGGAAACAGAAGCAGAAGTTGTGGGGTTTTCCTGTCCCAATGGTAACAAAACCCCCATACCAGGGAGAAAATGCTCCGTGCCAAAAACCCAGCCACAATGGTCAAATCTGCAGGAACTCCCTTCCAGAAACTGCAACCCCATCCCATGTTCCCTTATTTTTTTTGCCTCAGGTCTTCCACCTCTTTGGTGAGGAGGAGAACTGATTCATCCTCCTAAGCTTTCAACTAAGCACCCTGAGCTTCTTCTCTCAGGGACAGAATCTGCCCCCGAAAGGAAGACAAGGTTAGCTTTAGCTCTCCTTAGAAATGACGGAATTTTTGTCAGTCTCCAGCTCTTCCTCTTGATTGCTAAAGTCCTTGCTCCTTCAACATTTACAATGCTTTCTCACTTTCCTAGAAAGTGCTTCCACATACTTCCATATTCAGGACTCTTCTTTCCCACAAAGGCCCGAATACACCAACACTGAATGTTCCATTAACATCTTTTAGCCCCTTTTTTTCCTCTTCATAGAAAAATTGTGTTAATACAAATTAGAACAGGCTCTCCATTAGATTATGAGGTCACAAGGGCTCCTCATGTCCTATCCCAAACAGCAGCTTCCAGTGAGTAAGCTGGATGTCTCCCAGGGCAACCTCGATTTGCTGCAGTTCCAAATACAGCCAGAAGATGGCAGGGCTGACCTATTCTTTCCTTCACCAGAGCAATCAGGCTCTGGCTGAGAATTATACCAGACAAGGAGGGTTCCTTAATGAGGATGACCACATCCTATTGCCCACCAAGAATGTCACTGCTTTTGAGGAAAGAGAACACCAGGGAGCGTGCTGGTGTGCACAGAGCAGTCCTGAGGATGCAGAGGTTGAGAGGACGAGAGCATTGGATGTGTTACAATGACTGATTAACCAGCATTGTGGTTGCTGTGGGAAAGGAGGGGGTCTTGCTGTCCCAAGTTCGTCTGTCTTTCACCGTAGTCACCATGTATCAGGAGCATTCCACAGTCTTCTTTACGGAGGCAGAGGTGACACCCTCTTATCTCCTGGAGAATGACCTGAAGGCTGAATGACCTGAAGCTGAATGCTCAGGTACACTTTTCAGGTTGCTCGGGGGTGTGTGCTTGTTGACAGAAGGCCCACCACATTTCAGATTCTCAAAACGTTCATGACCAAAAACAAGTGAGGAAATGATAGCATGAGTAGAAGCAAAGAACAGCAGAGGAAGAAGGATATGGGGCAGGTAAAGCATTCAAATCACGAACGACCCTGCAAACAAACAGGAGGAACCCGATGGCCGTCAGCTGTCACTCATGGCCAGGCCATGGCGCTCACTATTGACTATAAATAATTCCACAGAACAGCAACATAAAATGAAATTGCTGCCTTATGGGGCACCAAATCAATCTAAAATCAGGTCTCCACATAGCAATAAAACTGCTCCGTGGCCCGCAGAAATGGAAATCTTCCCCTCTCACGCTAAAGTGAACATTGGTCTCTTCTTTATAAAATGCAGCTTCACCTTGCCTTACTCCACTCTCCTCCTGGGTCAAATGTATTAAGATACACAATCATAGAATTGACTACCTTCTTGATACCACCAAATCATTAAATATTTGTCCTGAATCTCTCTCCCTCTTTAAAAAAAAAGATTTCTTTTATTTGGTTGAACAGAAGAGTGACAGAGAGAGGAGAGGGTGAGACACAGACCAAGAGGGATCTTTCATCTGTTGATCCACTTCCCAAATACCTTCAACAGATCAAACTGGATCCAGCTCAAACGGGTTGAGGAACAACACCTGGGCATTTCACACACGTGGCAGGAGCCGAAACACCTGTACTTCGCAGCTGCACTTACAGGAAGCTGCACCAGACACAGAGCGTCCAGAAACTGAGTCACGACCCTGACGTAGGATGCCAGCTTTACGGGTGGTAGCTTAACCCACTGTACCACAAAGTCCGTCCCAGCCCCAAAGTTCTTAATACAAAAATCAAACCTCATGAAAACTCCCTCCTGACCACCTGTTCCTGAGAAGGCCTTGGGTACATCACTACACACAACTAGGAAACACAGAACTGAAAGCTAAGTATTTCTTCAATCACAAGATTGCTCTTTTTCAGTCCATCTGATCCTTAGTACAGATATTCTACCCCGTATCAATGCCCCTTATCAGCAATAAGTGGCCAGAAAGAAACCTGCCCAATCCTTACGTAAGAGCTGACCCAGTCCCCCAAGGGACTCCCTAGCTTCTGTATTCCTAACCAGCTCAGCCCATGCTGCTTAATCTCCAATCCCATCACTGCATTCTGTCCCAATTAACCAGCCCTGAGGGAGGAAGGCACAGGCGTTTGAAAAGCCCGTGAAAGGCTACCTCAGCTCTGGCCCCTCTCGTGGCCCTCACCTGGTTCATGCCAGATAAACACACCACCCTCCTGCTCACTGCCAGGCACACACTCTGTATGCATGGCAACAGCAGTTAGCCACTTTGCGAACATATTCCCTTGAGTGAATTCGTTTTTGACAGTATCTTAAAAAAAAAAAAAAAATACCTAAGAATACCCCAAACTCAATCAACTATCCTTGGCCACAAGCCCATTCCTGGTCATCTTTGCCTGGGGACACTGTCTCCCATTCATTGCTTTTGTCTTAGTCACAGCTTCTTGAAAGAAAGGGAATGAAGTTCAAAGTCATAATTTGTTGATGTAAAAGCTAAGAGGTGGCCAGAGTATGTGGTTTGCCTAAACCCACAGCCATATATTATGATCAAGACTTCTGATCCCAAGTCTCAAGATGTTCCTTCTGGATGGTGTTATTAAGGAGCTTCCCAAAAGAAAAGACTACCGTGCCATCCCTGAAGGGAGTGACAGTGCTGTTGTGGGTGTAAGCAGGCAGTTGCAGTGGGTAGTGTGCCATGCAATCTCAGAGTAGACTCATTGAGGGCACAGTTCTCCACAGGCAGGCAAGTGGCAGCTTTCTTCCCAAAACAGAAAGCAGAGAGAGAAGGTAACAGGACTTGACCCAAGTCACCCAGCCAGGAGTGACAGAGTTGGAGTTCAACCACAGGCAGTCCTCCTGCAGGCTCTGGGATAAGACGGATTGGTACAGTGGATCACACATACCTAATGTCCAATACAAACGCACATAACGGTGACCTTATCCACAGGATGGAGGGCAGCATGGGTACGCAAGGGAGGCGGAAGGTGGAGGCAGAGCAGCTAATGGTGGGAAAGGCCAGGTGGGATCTGTCAATTACAGGAAGGACTCAAACCAGGGCAGCACCCCAATCTGCAGCTCAAACTCGTAAATTGACTTCTGATCCAGGTGTTCATCTTCTTCCGGCCAGGATATAGGAAGTGTCCGAACCTGGAGGGTAGTCTGGACTAAGGAAGCAAAGAAAACACTTTGGCCAAGGCCCTCTGGTTTGTTTTGTGGGCAGCTGCCTTGCCCTCACCTAACGACACTTCAGTTCATGGAGAGTAGGAAACTCTGGCTGCTATAGAGCAGGGAAGAGAGATGAGAAAGATGTGTACCCGTCTTTTTGGCCCCAAAGCCCCTGAGAGCCCATATTTGCCTTAGGCATATGGTACAGTACCACCCTGGACATTTATCTGAACAGTAGCAGATAAGGAGACCAGGCTGTCTCTAAGCAAAAGTTGAATCCAGTGGGAAGGGACCAGAGAAGAACGCAATTCCTTCTTAACTTTGGAGAGCTCCAAAGCACCCCTACCTTCCTTGTGCCTTACAGCTTCTGTGCGAAATTCTTACAATGAGTTCCCTCAACATTACAAGCTAACGTGGTACTTTTCCACAGCTGTCTTAAAATCATAGCTCAGAGTTGAGCTAATTACACCATAGGACAGTTTTATCCTTTCCAATCCAGATTGTCCCCTTTAACCATTACTGCAGACTTTGAACTATTTATTCAAAAGTATCTTTCATTTTGTTCCTTTAGTTGCTGCTCTTTTGTCTTTGTTATTTCAGTTGAATGATCTCTAGATATTAAAGCCTAAAACTTGTATGTTCATTGTCACTTATTATTTCACATCCAACCAATTTCCAAGGACAACTGCACAACTGCATCTCCTATGTGCTTCTCTAATGTTTCCACAATCTTCATCCATCTGCCATTATCCTAATTCTGCTCATCTTCATGTGTCTGCTTTTCTCCACGGCTGCTCTCTTTTAATCTTTCTACCTGACACAGCCAGGAAAACCCAAGTTTAATCATATAGCTACTGGAATTGATCTAGTGACTCTTGGGAGATCACCCAAACTCTTCCATTCTGTTTACAAGCCCCCTGGTCAGTCAGCTCTTGCCTCATCTTTCACAACATGGGTATCCATGTGTTAAGTCCAGGCAGAATGAAATTTGGAACCTAGCCAGCTTTTCTCACCTGCCAGCCACTACATATTCCATTCACTGGGTGAAATTTGATTAAATCTCTGAGAGAAGGATCAATAATCCTTGCAGAATTCACAACTTCTGTAGGACTCTTTTGGAAACGTTTTTCTTTTGAAATAATTTCATTGTCACGTGGAAGCTTAAAAAATAATAAACAGCATAAGATAGATGTTATTTGCATTTAGCCATTATTTACTTAAGGGTTTTTTTTGAGTGTCTAGTTTTATAAGAATTATTACAATCAAAAGCGTGTATACCTGACTATTGTAAAACAGAATTCTCCTTACTCCCAATTAAACCTCTCCATGCTTCAGTCATATTCATCACAGGTACTTTTTTCACTGTTTCACTTTTGTCATTTCAACAATGTTATATATCAAATGGATCATACATTTTGGAAATAGGAGATTATATCTCTTTTTCTCAACACCCCTGAGATCCATCCCAAGATATTACATGAACCAACACCCTGTTCTATTCAGTCTTTCCTTGTATGAATATGTTATAGTTTGCTTATCCATTCACATGAGGGATGATTCAATTATTTTAATTCATTTTGACTATCAGAATCAAAGCTTTCATAATGCACACATATTGTATAATGAGATATGCTAAGATGTATAAAAGAATTAAATTACGATACATCTTGAAACTTAGATGAACTCTGAAGACATTTTACTGAAATAAGCCAAAGGCAAAAGGTCAGTGATCACATGCTCTGCAGGAAATTCCTGGAATGATCATCCTTACAGAGACACAAAGCAGAGCAGTAGTTACCAGTATCAGGAAGAGGGAAGAGCATGTCACCAAACTGTCTACATCATAACGTTCAAAATTTTAGATTTCAAGTTTTATACACTTTACAACAAAATCATAGTAAAATAAATATGTAGCGATCATATGGAACGGCGTCATTCATATGAAGGAAAATGATGCATTCCACCTGGAGACAGTGCATCTGGAGGTGGGGACTGCCTTAGGTAGTGAGGCAAGCAGATGTCTCTGAGACAGGAATATCTAAGGAGAAGTAATCAGCTAATGATGCACAGAGGCAGTAGTGGTCTTAACACATGGACAGCAATAAGAGTGTGTGTGCACATGCTTATGTCTGTATGTACAATGGGAATAGCAACCCTACATGCATCTATTGCACATGAATCACTGGCAAAAAAAAAAAAAAACTACCTATGGTTTCTTGGGGATGGGAGAGAGTAGGAGATATGGCAGTCAAATTACAGATTGTGTATTAAAGCATGCAGCCACTTATCATTGTGCTAGAGCTCCTGGAGAATGATCCAACAGAAAATTTTGTGTGGACATAAGAAGTTACTTATTAATCTAGGGTGGAAGGTCAAGCCAGGGCTTTCCATTTCAGAAACTCAACTGGGCCTCATACTTGGGTTCCATCTCCTCCCTAACTCTAAGGCATCCCTGACTCTGAGTGCCAGGCTGGAGTGCCAGCTGCCTTGTCACTGAATCCCTGCCCTCCCCAAGCCCAAGTAAGTCATTTCTGAGGAATGAATCTAGGTCCCTGGGTCAAGTGTCTGAAGACTTGAGTTGGCTCTGGAGGTCTAAAAGGAGGTTTTCTGTGGGTGGGAGAGGGCAGAAATCATGCTGGAGGTGTCTCTATGCGTATGCTGACTTTCTTCAGTTACGGCAAGGTTAATCACCTTTGTTTGCAAAGAGACAGACAGAAGGTTTCATAGATTGGGCTGCGAGGCTGGCACTGCAGGGTTTTGAAGGATGGATGAAATGTTGAGATTGAGAAAATGGAATATAATTTGAGTAGACTGGCTGATTGTCCATGGCTTTTGACTCAAAAAAATACAGGGAATTTCTGCAAGCAGTCTCTAGGGGTCTCATATCGTGTTAGGCCCAAGGTATTGACAACTGTCACAAATGAAAATTCCAAGTAAGTAAGACTTAAAAAAGAAAACATCATAAGAAACTAGTAAGGTGATTCGCTTCTTGCAGAATGGATCCTTTGCTCATTAGGTGGTATCCTTCATCTGTTTTAATATTTTGCACATCAAAGTCTATATTATCCGATATAAGAATGGCTACACCAACTCATATTTCCTTTCCACTAGCCTGAAATATCTTTTCCCATCCCTTCACTTTCAGTTTCCCCTTGTCTTTGTTGGTGAAATGTGATTCCTGTAGGCAATACAACATATGGGTTTTGTTTTCTGATCCAGTTCACTAATCTATGACACTTGATTGATGAGTTTAAGCCATTTACATTCAGGATTAATACTGATATGTAATAATTTGGTCCTGTCATTTTAGCAATAGGTAGTTCATTGTTTGATTTTATTTTCTTTTGTTGGTTTATTGAGACATTCTCCGTGTGCCTTTGGTTTTGGTGGGTGTAATTCCTTTTCTCTGTCTTGAGAACATTTTTAGAGTAGGTTTAGAAGAGCTGAATTCTTTGAGTTTTTCTTTTCTGCTTTGCTTTTCTTTGCTAGTCTGGCTAAAAGTTTGTTTTGCTCATCTTCTTAAAAAATGGCTCCTTCCTGTTGCAATTTGTAATTTTGTCTTAGTTTCAATGTCATTTATTTTTGCTGTGATTTTTATCATTTCTTGCTTCCTGCTCATTGTTTGCCTTTTTAGTAAGTCCATGAGACACATTACCAGATCATTTATTTGAGATATTTTGATTTTTTTGTAAGCACTTAATGTTATAAATGTCCCTCTCAATACTGTTTTTGCTACACTTCATGAGTTTTGATCTTTCTGTTTTTGTTTTCATTTCTTAAAAAAAGTTTTTTTCTTATTAATTTCTTCAGTGACACATAGGTCATACAGTAAAATCATTTCCTCAAGATTTTTTGTTTTCTTTTTCATTCCTTCAGTGACACATTGATCATTCAGTAGCATTTTATTTAACTTCATGTTTTTATAAAGTTTCCATTTTTCTTCCTGTCATTGATTTTGTTTTATCACTTTTCTTTTATCATATCCAGATGTAAAGATACAATGCAATATTTTACAAATCAAAGATGGATTCTCAATGGAACTGTTCAATATATCTTGACATTAGGATGTTGGACTCTCTGCCATCGTCCATATCTATAATGTCAGGATACACTTAAATTACAGAATGATGAACTGATGGACTTAGGACTGCTTTAGAAGGACTAAACTATTGTAATAGTATAGGGGAACCAGCTCAGGGAGAGGTTTTTAAAAGGGGGGAGTGTAAAATCACAAAGTCTATCATAAAATAGTTAATTAATTAAAATGCCTTCTAGCAAACCTATCTCCCTATGCAAATGACACCAAGAGGAGAACAACTCCAGCTGTTTCTGGGCATGGTTAGTGACTGGGAGATGGCCTGATCTCAACTTAAGCTCTGATCAGTCCCTCTCTGGATTGTCAGTCTGAGGCTCAGGGCTTCCTCCTGAATGTATTATGGCTAACACCCTGAAGAGAAATCATCCACCAACATATGAAGATGGGAGTCAGGGTGTCCACGGGCTCAAAAGGGGAGGGCAGGCAGAGAGAGTGAGCCTTAGAAGAAACCAGGATCTCCATGCATCGTCACGGCCTAAGCTCACAGGCAGGTGAACTGGTAACAAGCAGTTCATTTACTCTCACTACCCTTAAGCAGCACCAGAAGCCAAGCTCTGGTGACCCCACTCTCCAGGGTGCCGGCCCCGCCTCTCCAGGGTGCCGACCCCATGCTGCAATCACTTTTGTTCAAGTGCTAATTTCACAATACCCCAGGGGATATTTGCTTTTCCTAATCCCCATTCCAAAGGCCAGGAATTGGTCACTGGTTTCCACACTGCCAGGGTCAGAGCTGTGGGACAGAGGGCATGTTTGGTAAATAAATATGCATTGAATTGTCTTTCTTCACTTTCTCTACCCCAAGGTAAGGATCATGTTCCTGTTCCCATCACTCCCTCTTCTGCTGCTGAGTGTGGTGGCAGCCTCTTATTCAGAAACCGTATTTGAAGAGCATAGTCAAAACAACTGCCCCATGATTGCTTGTCATTCTCCAGGCATAAATGGCTTCCCCGGCAGAGATGGACGTGATGGCCCAAAGGGAGAAAAGGGAGAACCAGGTATGGGTTGTACCACTCTCTCTGAAATTTTTTACTGCCCAGAGGAAACTGGCTTGGGATATGAGTGTAATTTCTATTTAAGTAGACTGTATTTTTTTCAAGTACATACAAAGATATTTCAAAATGTTCATGAGAAATGCAATTTATTTATTTTTAGATTAATAATTTATAAATTACTTAATTTTTAAAATTTTTAGTGGGAAGGCAGATTTACAGAGAGAAGAAGAGACAGAGAGAAACATCTTCCATCTTCTGGTTCACTCCCCAAATAGCCAAAATGGCTAGAATTGAGACAATCAGAAGCCAGGAGTACCCTCTGAGTCTCCCATAGCAGTTCAGGGTCCCAAGGACTTGCACCATCCCCCACCCAAGCCACAAACAGCGAGCCAGATGGGAAGTGAAGCAGCTAGGACATGAACCAGCTCTGAAATGCAATGCCAGCTCATGTAGGTGGAGGATTAATCCATTGAACCATCGTATCAGCCCTCAAGAAATTGAATTTTAAAATATGTTTAATTTGATGACACAATTTTGAAATTCATTCATTCTCCCATAGCAATATTTTTCAATGAACATTTTTTAAAATCTCTTATTTTATAAATCAACATACAGATAACGCTTCGCTACTCTTGGTGTCCAGAATTATCCACAGAGGTTAAAGACCAGTGGTTGTCTTGCCTGTCCTGTAAAGTTATTCAGGTCAGGCCATCCCACTGAATCCAGAAGGATTCTTTGTTTTGTTTGTTTGTTTTTAAAGATTTATTTATTTTTATTAGAAAGGCAGATATGGAGAGAGAGGAGGAGAGACAGAGAGGAAGATCTTCCATCAGATGATTCACTCCACAAGTGACCACAATGGCAGGTGCTGCACCAATTTGAAGCCAGGAGCCAGAAGCTCATCTGGGTCTCCTACACGGGTGCAGGGTCCCAAGGCTTTGAGCCGTCCTCAACGGCTTTTCCAGGCTACAAGCACGAAATTGGATGGGAAGTGGGGCTGCCAGGATTAGAATCAGTGTCCATACGGGATCCTGGTGCACTTAAGGTGAGGACTTCAGCTGCTAGGCCACTGTGCTGGGCCTCCAGAAGGATTTTTTTTTTTTTCCTTCTCTGGGTCACTAGAAGCTGCAGCTTGGAAACACTGGCCCTGGGTCAACACCTCTTCCTCTAAAAAGACAGCACTAGGGCAAAGACACAGCTATCCAATCCTGACTGCTTTGTCCTCCAACAGGTCAAGGGCTCAGAGGCTTGCAGGGCCCTCCTGGGAAGATGGGGCCTCCAGGAAACCCAGGTGCCCCTGGGTTACCAGGTGCCGTGGGCCAAAAAGGAGACCCTGGCGAAAGTCGCGGTAAGCAACACACCCTAGCAGGGTCTGAGCAGAGGGAACCCAGGATCCTGGACTAGCAAAGGCAGGGGATGCCCCTTTTCTTATGTTTCAAAGTAAAGTTCCTAAGTTTGCTTCTTGCAGCAGGACCCTCGCTGCACTAGAAACTCAAGATGTTCCTAGCAGTTCTTATGCATAAACACATAAACGTTTCAGAGCCATTCTCCCACCAGCTACCCCCTGGAGACCCTGGGGCTAGGCTTTCCTTCTGCTGAAATGGTCCAGCATGACAGCCTGCATCCAGAGGGACAACATGGGCTAAGTGTGAGCCTGTTATATCTTTTCATGAGAGCATATGCACTCGAGATGTCAGTTATATCTTACTTCCTAAGAAACCAACCCCAAATTTAGTGGTTTAAAAACACAGTCATTTGTTTAAATCACAGCTTTGTGAGTCAGTCAAGTGATGGCTTTGTTGTGATCGTGTGGCTGTGGTCGACTGAGGGCAGTGCTGTCAATCACAAACCTGACTGCTGTTGGGATGTTAGCTGCAGTGATGAAGGTCATCTCTCAGCATGCAACAGTCTAGCCAAGCAACGACCCTCCTAAAACTACTGCAGCACAAAGGAAAGAAGCTGCAGGATGTCCTGAAGTTTTGAAATACATACATCCCATCATATTATACTCATCAAGACAAATCATAACCCCATACAAGATTAAGAGTTATTAAAATGGAATTGAACTTCATTTCCAAAGGACAAAAGCTGCACTGTATCGGTCCATTTCTGTCATTTCATACGTATGACTTGCCTCACACTTTGCCTTCTTCGATAATGTGCAACTCACAAAATACATCTTTTTTTTAAAGATTTATTTATTTTTATTGGCAAGTCAGACTTACAGAGAGGAAGGGAGACAGAAAGAAAGATCTTTCTGGTGATTCACTCCCCAAATGGCCGCAATGGCCAGAGCTGAGCCAATCCAAAGCCAGGAACCAGGAGCTTCCTCTGGGTCTCCATGCAGATGCAAGGTCCCAAGACCTTGGGCTATCCTCAGCTGCTTTCCCAGGCCACAAGCAGGGAGCTGGAGTAGCAGAGATACAACCCGGAGCCCATATGGGATCTCAGTGTAGGCAAGGAGAGGTAAGCCACTAGGCTACCACAACAGGCCCCACAAAAAATTTTGTTTCTTGAATAAATGAACTTTTTTTTTAAGTTTAAAGAAAGCATTCCCCTTTCCCCCAAAGACACAGACCACTTCTTAACAATGTTTCTTCACTTTCGTAAAATTTTCTAGAATGTGCTACTACGGCATCCAGTTCCACAATAGAAGCTCTGCAAGCAGAATTAGAGCGTATCAAAAACTGTAAGTTTTCTTTCTTTCTCTTCAGTGAGCTTGAATTTTGGGAATAGTGGGAAACAGTAAGTTCCTGTAGATTATGTATTTTTTTAGTACCTGTGTATCATTCATCACATTTTAAAAGGCAAAAGATGTATATGATCTGAGGAAAAACCAGAGTCTTCATATTTTAAGCTCATCAGAACCACTTGGTGGAAGTGGCAGCAGGGAGAAGTCAAGTTACTTGCATAAATGCACAGAGTTAATAAACATCATAGTCAGTTCTGAACTGATGGCAGTTTGACTCTGGAGACCCGACCCTCTCCGGTTGCTGCCCAGAGAAGCTGAGGCTGTTCCCCTCTGTCTGGCTGCTCCTGAGGCCTGCTGATGGAACTTGTAATCTCTCCTGCTGCCATGGGGAGAATCTACTCAAACATCTTTCTTAAAAAAGATTTATTTATTTTTTCTTGAACAGGCAGATTTACAGACAGAAGGAGAGGTAGAGAGAAAGATCTTCCATCTGCCGGTTCACTCCCCAAGTGGCTACAATGGCTGGAGCTGAGCCAATCCAAAGGCAGGACCCAGGAGCTTCTTCCTGATCTCCCTTTTGAGCGCAGGGTCCCAAGGCCTTGGGCCATCCTCCACTGCTTTCCCAGGCCACAAGCAGGGAGCTAGAAGGGAAGTGGAGTACACAGGACATGAACCAGCACCTATAAGGGATCCCGACACATACAAAGCAAGTATTTAGCTACTAGACTATTGTGTCAGGCCCTCAAACATCTTTATTTAGTCTTAAGTTCATAATGATAAAATTCAGAGTTCTCAAGTGTTATGTCCTATAACTTTTACCTGAAAAGACAAACCTCTTTGATTTTGTCTCTTTGCATTAGGTTCAAAGATTTCACAAAAGGATAGGACAACAGATAAATTTGAATTTCAGGTAGTACAAGTATATCCTCAAAAAGGCATGGGAATTTCTATGAATAGAAAAAGTCATTGTTTATCTAAAACTCAAATGTAAGTGAAGAGGATTGAATTTGATCTAGCCATATTACTCTACAAGTCTTTACCTGGGAATAGCCAGTGTCACCATGCTTGTTTTCCCTTTCTCTTTTAGGGTTGTTCTTCTCTTTGGGCAAAAAAGCTGGGAACAAATTCTTCTTGAATTATCATGAAATGATGACCCTTGATAAAGCCAAAGCCCTGTGTGCCCAATTTGAGGCCTCGGTGGCCACTCCCCAAAATGCTGCTGAGAACAAAGCAATCCAGCATGTGATCCACGAAAACGCGATCATAGGAATTACAGACAGTGCAGCTGAAGGCCTGTTTCAGTATCTGAATGGAAGCACAATCAACTACAAGAACTGGAATGAGCATGAGCCTAATGATGCTGACTCTGGGGAAGACTGCACAGTCATCATGCCAAATGGCAAGTGGAATGACGTGCCTTGCTCCTCCCCCGCTTATGTGGTCTGCGAGTTCTCTGTCTGAAGAAACTCAACCCTTAGACCCTCTGCCACCCTTTAGCATACCTCTCAAGTAATCAGATTAATGAGTGTGCACATTCACACCCAACTGTGCAACCACTGTCCAGATCGAGACCCAGGCTATTTGACTTGAAGCAAATGCTGTTTTGAACTCTATCATCACACATTAATCCTGTTTATGAGTTTCATACATTTGGAATCTCTGTACATACTTCTTTATGTCTTTTTCACTCAAAATCAAATCTACGAAATGCACTCATGCTGTATTCATGTAGCAGCTTATTCTCTTTCATTGCCATGTAGAGCTGTATCATTAATATGATTCAGTTTATCTGTATCAGTAGAAGAAATAGACACTTGGGCAGCTTACAATTTGAAGCCATTAAGAAAAAGCTCCAGCATTTCTCTTCATGTTTTTAGTAGCTATGCTGTATTAATTACTTCGTCTATCCACCCAGGAATACATTTGGAAGGTTTTGGGAAAAGCATATGCTTACCTTCAGTATTTATAATCCATTTTCTAAGGAAATCACATAATTTACCCTCCCATCAGTAGGAAACAATCCCTTGGCTAATATCTCTCCAGGACTGACTGCCAGCAGAAACTCCTTTAAAAGCTGTGTCTGGGTTCTAAAGCACCCCTCTTTTGGCACCTATGAAGCCACATTATATAGAGATGGAGGATGGCTTGTTCCCATTAGCACTTGAATTCTGCAATTCCTGCAAACCCTAAACCAACTAATTCTTTTCTGTGTCCTTTACCATTTCTGTTCTACTCATGTGCTTCCAAAATATAGCTATCTTGGTGGTGGCCCTTAAAACTCCGGGCTTGCATATGCCAATGCACAACCCTAGCTCCTCAATTATAAAATCCTCACCAGGATATACCAGAAGGGTTTACATTCATCTCATGTCTGTAATCTGTTGATTTCAACCCTGCCCTTATTTCTTTATCCAGTAGTTCAGCCAGCCTCTCTGTTCCTTTCCACAATCTGATCTCTATCAGAAGCTTCATCTAGAAAGCGGTCATGGAAACAACAGAACATACATTTGTACACATTAACGCAGAAGCAATTTACAGATTACGGCTGAAAATAGGTACACACAAACACACACCTCATATGTGACATATGGAGACAGATCATCTAATTGAAACTGCTTGGATAATACATTAAGCCCGCTTTGCAGGTTTTGACACAACACATTGTAAGGGATGTATTAGAATGAACTGTCAAATGGTCTAGTAGCAGTACAACCAGGGCATGGTTTTCAACACATCCCAGAACTGACTTTAAGCACTTTACCTGGTGATTAGAGGATTCTTCCTCTGAGCGGTGAGTATCCTAACATTAGAGTCACTGTGGCCTACACTTGGCTAAGATGGAAAGACAAGAAAAGAAACACAGCTCACCGTTAGGGCAGAGCCAAGTGTTGTCCCACAGTAGAAGGCCTGACAGCAGTCCACCCACTCATTCTGGAATGAGTCACTCTTCCTTCCAATGAGGAATCAAGCGCAACATAGTGAGAAATACACAAATGCTACAGTGGTTGCTTAGCAGTGACCCTGGCTTAAAGGTGCTTCATATAGGGAAGGCCTCAGATCTCCACAAGAGCCAGGTGAACAAGAGTCATCACACTTCTAGGAGACTCCAAACTGCAACTCTGATAGGATTCTGACTCTAGAATTTCACTTCAGTAACTGACCCAATTTGTATTTTGGTTAACCTCTCCAGATATCCTCCACTTCTTTCTCAATAACTGTTGGAAATACAGAGTGACCCATGGGGGCAATTCAATCCATTGTTTTACTCCCCAAACTTGCACCAGCCACATCTGGAGCAGGCTGAAGCTGGGATCCAGGACTTCCACCACGGCCTGCCACATGGTGACAACATCCCAAATACTTGGGTCATTTTCTCCCACTTCTCCAGGCACATTATCAGGAAGCTGAGCTGGAAGTGGAGCAACTGTGACAAAAACTGCCACTTCTAATATGGGTTGGCAGCATTTCAATCGGCAGCTTGATCCACTGGATCACAACATCAGCACCTGCCCTCATCTTCTATAATCACTGCTCCAGAAAACCACCCTTCTTGAGTGATACCTTCATAAATTTTCAGTGAAAGGAGCTATGGAAGGGACAAAGTCATAGGGGAAGGCTTTCTACCAGTCAGACCTGAGGGTATGCCCTCTGCTGATGGATTTTGGGCTCTGGTCTGTGTGGATGCAGTGTGCAATCTAACTTGGACTGCCCTGATCCTGAACCAATGACCTACTGCTCTGTTCCCCCTCACTCCTCTCACCGGCTGATTTAGTTCTGCTGATGTTTCTTTCATCTGAGAACACCTGTTTACTTCCTCCATTCCTGGTTGTCAACAGAAGCCTGGCACCATGCTTCATTCTTAAGAATCTCAAGATGTAGGTCACTTTCCATTCCTCAGCACCTGCTGCGTACTAGACACTTCAAGACACTTTATATTGCTTATCAGTTCCTGCTGTTTTCCCTAATGTGCAAATCCAGAAACTGAGGTTCAGTTAGGTATCATAAGAAAGCTTTCGCACTGTCAGTGGGTCCTTAAGCTCCCCTACCAAATGTGGGTCTGGTTGACCCCTACCACTCACTGCTACTAATTTTCTTACAACTCTTGCTACTGCTCTTCCCACAAACTAGACTAAGGTCCTTCTTAGTGGGGCCAGTGTGGATCCAGGTCAAGGGGCGAGCCCTCATCAAGCCCTAACCTAATGTTTGAGTCTCGTTTCCCTCATTTCATTGTATACAAGCTTGACTGCAACAGTGTTTCTCCAATCATTCCCAGTAGCGAGTCCTCCACCGAGGCTTGCTGGAGGGGCAGGGCAGTGAAGAGGTAGTGGTCTGATAAACGGAGCCTGGGAACCGCATCCTAGTTCCCTCAGTGAGATCCTCACAATGTCCACCTTGTAACCCGTGCACCTGACAAGTGCAGCCGCCACCAGGGACTGAGACAACCAGAGATAACCATCCATGGATTTTCCTAGTCCCACTGGGCACTACGCACCACAGCCTGCCATCTCAATATAACTGGACAACAGCTATTATTTAATTCAGCTATGATTGCTTGAGAGAACACTGAGAGTAATTTTTTTTCTTTCTTTCAATTTTTTTGCCTAATCTGTATTCAGCAGATACACTAATAAAGGGAATGCCTTGTTTTCCAAGTGTTTAAGAGTTGAAGTGTTCAAACATCACATTGACCTGCTAAGGGAATAAGAGACCATCATCAAATTAAAATCTATTTCCCATAAAGTACAATGTAAAGTGATTATACAGATATTTTTCAAAGAAGACATGGAAATATGCAACTGGATGTGAAAAACCACTCACCACAACTAATCATCAGAAAAACACAAGCCAATACTACAGTAAGAAATCATCTTGGGCCTAGCGTGGTAGCCTAGTGGCTAAATCCTTGCCTTTATAAGCCAGGATCACATACGGGGATCACCAAAGTAACAAAAACCTGTTCAGATATGTGTGTGTTAAGGTATGTCTTCATTTGACATGATTTAAATACCATAAATTAACTTTTCAAAATGAACAATTAAGGGACCAGTGTTGTGATGAAGCTGTTTAAGCTGCCAGCTGCAATGCCAGCTTCTCACATAAGCACTGGTTTGAGTCTTGCCTGCACCACTTCTGATCCAGCTCCCTGCTTAGGTGCATGAAAAATCAGCAGAAAATGGCTAACTACTTGGGCCCCTGCAATCCAAGCGGGAGACCCAGATGAAGTTTCTGTCTCCCAACTTTGGCCTTCACCCAGCGACTGTGGTCATTTGAGGAGGAAAGGAGCAAATAGAAGATCGATCTCTTATGGGCACCAGTTCGTGTCCCGGTTGTTCCACTTCCCTTCCAGCTCCCTGCCCGTGGCCTGGAAAAGCAGTCGAGGATGGCCCAAAGCCTTGGGACCCTGCACACGCACAGGAAACCCAAAAGAAACTCCTGGCTCCTGGCTCCTGGCTTTGGATTGGCTCAATTCTGGTTGTTGCAGGCACATAGGAAATTAGCCAGTGGATGGTAGATCTTTCTCTCTCTCTCCTCCTCTCTGTAAATCTGACTTTTCAATAACAATAAATAAATCTAAAACAAAAAGAAATCATCTCACAACAGAATCGATATTTTGAAAGTATAAAAGAATAAATTTTGGTGAGGATATGAGAAAAAAGAATCTTTATACAGATAGTGGCAATATAAAATATAAATTTGCATGGCTGTTATGGAAAACAGCTGAGAGGTCCCTAACGTGTTTTTTAAACAACTACCATATGACACAGCAATCTCACTGTGTATACTCAAAGCAAACAAAAGCAGTGTGTCAAGGAGATACCTGTAACCCTATGTTAAGTGAAGCGCTGCTCATGGTAACCAAGACATGGAAGCACATGAAGTTTCATCTGCAGTAAAGGGATAAAGAAAACGTGACACACATACATCTATAAACACCGCTCAATATCAAGACAGATGAGCTCCTGCCATTCCTGATACAATTCGTTCCTGAAAGAATCAAGCGCATATTATACAAAATTAACCAGACATAAAAATACAAAATCATATACATCATTTCATTCACATGTGAAATTTTAAGAACTTGAACACACAAAGTAGAGTTGAGTTGCGGTTGCTAGCGAATGGAGAGCTTAGAGGGCAGAGGACAGTGAGGGGAGACTGACCAGAAGTACCAAGTTACAGCTGGACACAAGGGAATGAGTTCTGATCATCTACTGCCTGGTAAGGCGGTTATAATTCAAAATCATATGTTGTATTTCCCAGAGAAGCTGAAAGAGAGGATTTTGAATGCCATGCCACAAAGAAAAAAACCAATGCTTGATGTTTTGTATATTCTAAGTATTTGATTTAATGTGTACACATTTATAATTAATAAAATATCAAATCACACTCCATAAATGTATAAAATTATTTTGTGTTAATTTAAAGAATAAGTAGGTATATTGAAAAAAGAACATAAAGGAAATAGCATAAATGTTCTCTGTAATCCACTGAGCCAGATATAAAATTAGAAAATGACTCATTATTTGAAAAAAGTTTGTGTCCTGGGGCCGGTACAGTGACTCAACAGGCTAATTCTCCACCTGCAGGGCCAGCATCCCATATGGGCACAGGTTCTAGTTCAGGCCGTTCTACTTCTCATCATCAGATCCCTGTTCTTGACCCGGGAAAGCAACGGAGGGTGGCTTAAATCTTTGGGTCCCTGTACCCACAGGAGACCCAGAAATGGCTCCTGACTCCTGGCTTTGGATAGTCTCAGCTCAGCCACTGCAACAATGTGGGGAAAGAGTCAGTGATGGAAGATCTTGTTCTTTCTCTATCTTCCCTTCTCTGGGATTCTACCTTTCAAAAAACATAAATGAATCTAAAAAAATAAATAAATAAAATAAAACCTTTGCTTAAAAATAAAAAATACTTTTCTGTCCTTAAAATTGTCATATAAAGCATATTTTATGGTAAATTAAATCAAAATATCTAAAATTCATATACTGATTCAGAATTCAACCCACTAGAGTAACAGGAGGATGAGTTTGAGGAGTTTGAGAGTTAGAACCACTTTCATTTTCTGGGTGAACTTGTCCCGGGAAAACCTCAGATCATCACTGGTAAACATCAGGAAACACTCCTTCCTGGCATCCTGTCTGGAAGCGCATCCCAGGATTCCTGGCAATGGTGGGGGAAGAGGGCGTCCTCTTGCCAGTATCTCCACACCCGAAGAAATACTAAATCAAGGAAATGAGCAACAGAGGAGGACAGGGAGAGAAAGGATTCAGGTGCAGCCTCCTGGAGGGCCTGAGGACAGACCTCCCCCTCAGAAGTGCTGCTCGTGAGACAGGGAACGCAGCTCCTCTGACAAACGTTTCAGAGATGCAGCGAATACATGAGAAGCCAGGAGGACGAGAAGCTAAAATGGAGCTGCACTTTCCATTCATTTTCCCCTGTGGTCTTTGACTTCCTAACCATAATGGGATTTCTCTTAACCTTCTGAACTCCCAACAAACGATTGTGGGCTTTTGGTTCCAGGGACAGAAAGTAGCTGTGTCAAGAATTAGTCCTTTCCATTTTATCTTTCCTTCAGCTGCTGGAGTCACTCTTGGTAAGTCTCCAGCCTCTCCTTTTCATGGGTTGTTAGGGCACTTGCTGTGAGTCAGGGTCGTTACAGACATGGAAACATCCCAGGAGGCTCCGTTTCTTGAGCAAGCTTCAGCCACTGCGGCCCCTGTCTCCCTAAGACGCCGAGCTGGCGTTCTGAGGCCTCGTCTGAAAGCCTTTCTGGCGGAAGCTTCCCTTCAGCGGAGAAGTTGGCATCCTGCCTATGTGTCTCTGAACCTTGACAACTGCCTTACCTTGCAGTGTTTCCCAGGATGCTACAGCCCCGTCTTCAACATGATCACCATTCCCCTGGTGCCACATGTTTACTTTTGACAATTTTCCCGCTCTATTTTTGAAAAAAAAATTTTTTTACAATTTTAAAAAACTGATTAACAGTAACGGTGAGTACTTCTGTGTCACAGCATGACATTTCAATACAAGCACACAGAGAATACTAATCAATCAGAATCAGTACCCTTCCCATCTCCTGCTGCTTCTCTGTGTCTGTAGTCTTCAAAATCCTCTCTCCCAGTTCTTTAGCCTATCTAATATGGCATTGTGAATCTGCAGGAACCACATTTTACTGTAGAACTTACCCTGATTTGTGTCTGTGTTGCCTAGCGCCCCTCCTGCCCCCAGTCTGTCTTTCGTCTCCCTCAATTTTCTCAGTATCAATCATCCTTTACCTCCCACATGTTAGAAACAACATGCAGAATTTGTCTTTCGGTGTCTAATATTTTTCATTAATATGGCCTCCAGTTCCATCCACCTGGTAGCAAATCACAGAATTTTGTTGGTTTTTTAACAAAGGAACACAACTGCAAATCTGGCACGTTTTCTTCATGCCTTCATCCACATTGACATAAGCATCTAGATTGGTTCCACATTTTTTAAAGATTTCTTTCTTTTCTCTTTTCATGACACAGTTGCTTAGGCTCGGGGATTTGCCAAAGCAGAGGAACTCTGGTGGCCTGGGAACACGTATTCAGGTATCCTTTTCCAAAGCGCTCTTACGGGCTGCCTTTCTTCTCTGCAGAACATGGCACTTCTGTTTTCTGCCTTTTTCTTCAGGATCCGAGTACTGTCTTAGCGTGACCTCTTGTCTATTTCCCTGTGGTTTGGGGCTGGTGACTAAGTTTTTCCTATTGACCTTTTATATTCCTTCCTTTGTGTATCTTCTTTCCAAGGCTTGTGGCCATATTTTTATTTGTTTGCAATTTACAAGCAAGTTATAACTCTTACATAGCATAGAGAGCAATTTTTTCCTTAGAAGAACTTAATCAGTGTTGTCTAATAGTCGGCAGTTTTTCCTCATCTTTCCATTGGTATTTTTTTTAATAAGCAGAGTTTTAATTTTTGAAGAAACATAGTCAATGTTTCTTTAATGTAGCATTTCATTATCCTAAACAAAACATCTTTGCTTTCTTTAACTTTAGAAAAATATTCTTCTGAATTGTTTTTGTTTTGTTTTTTACATTTTTGCTTTATAGAAGTCTGGTTGGATTTTCTGGCAGTGTTCAATACTGATTTTCTTTCGGCATGAATCTCCACCAGCTCCCACCAACATTTGGTGTAAGACTTTATGACCCATCCAGCATCTTTTCCATGTACATGAAAGTACAAAAAACATTTTTAACCTACAAATATATGTCTGGATTCTTTATTATATTCCACTGATTTATTTGTGTGCCCTCATGTCAATTCTATAATACATTAATTGCTATAGTTTTAAAGTACATCTTAAGTTTGTGTGGCAACCCCTCCAGTGGGTATCCTCCTTAAACTGTAGAATAACTTGGTTAGTTTCTCCAGGATTTTGATTGGCTGAGGTGAATGTAAAGATTGGATGGGTTCCAGTCACGTGCAGTAATTCTGATGTCAGCTTTGCTCCTGGTGAGAGGGAGAGGAATCCCGCCATGACTTGCATTCAGCTTTTCCTGAGGGATCAGCAGAATACTCAACTTTTGTCTTTGTTAGACACCACATGTCTTCCTTAGTGCATTTTCTTTCCAGGTCTTTTGCCCACCTTTTATTTACCTACATTTGCATTGCTGATTTATAAAAGCTTTTATGTATTTTAGAAAAAAATATTTCCTCAGATTAATTTTATGAAGAATATTGACTGTAATCAAATCTTGAAACCATACAAAATAATTCCCCTTTGATGCATTCCATGTCAATTGTAGAACAAGCTGGCCAATTTCTCTAAGATTATGGTTGAAATTGACTATTATCAGGACTGTTGACAATTGACATTGGGTAAGATTAATTTTTCTAAATTACAAGTTATTATTGCTAAAGAATAGGAATATAAACTACTGGGCAGTGAAGTCACACAAAACACACACAAAAAATTTATTACATTCACTAGTATGAGAAAAAGATTGGATCCTGCAGGATTTTCCCACATTATTTCACGTTTCTAGTGAGTAGTTTCACTTTTATGTTTCTAAACTGTTGCCTATCTGGTTTACCACACTTCACTCACCTAATGTTGAACAAAGGGAGGAGAACTGATATCTTTGTCTGGTTCTCATTTCTGTTTCATGATTAAAGATGTAAGCTCCAGTTTCTTCATGAGCATCCTTTAGCACATGAGCATTTATAAAGTCTTGTGTGGGACCAGACACGTCAGCTGATTTCACTGACGATCTTCCCCAGTCCTAGGAGAGAACATGCTATGTCTGTCGGCCATGCTCTCATACTGGCTGTGGGTGCCAGCCTTGGCCATGCTCCGAGAAGCGCGGTGTTCTGCAGCTGTACTCACTCCAAGTCTCCTAGCTCACTGCTGCATTCTGAGCACCGCACACAGTTCCAGCATTCCTGGGGCACAGCACTCTCCTTTCCCCTTGAACTCCTCGCAAGCCCGTCAGCAGACGATGGTGGCTCGGGGTTGGCTCTTACGCACATTGTACGGTGATGGCAAGGTGTTCAGCTCAGCATCATGCATCAGTCACACTCCTTCTGATGCATTTCAAGGGAGCCACACATGTAATTAAGAGATATTCACCAAGATGCTTTCTTTAAAATATTTGAGAGACCAAAGATTCCTTAACAAAGGTCACGAACTTGTCCTCAGTGTATAATGAAGTTGGAGCCTTATCCTTTCAGACCTGTTTTTTTCAGTCTGATACAGGTCACTGAGCAGCAATCAAAACCAAATATTCTGAACATCCAAAGACAGATGGTTCTTGCATCTGGCCTTAAACTGAGTGTATTTACAATGCTGTTTCACAAGGTTGGTATAAGGAAGTGGAAAAGTAATTCAGAGTCCCGGGAATTTCCATCCTTGGTGAAGGTACTGGCACTCATCTCTACCTACAAGCAGTGGGCTGCCATGCTCAGGGACAGAAATGGCCCGCGTCTGCCAGTGATGCCGGAGAAGGGGTCTGAGAGCGTCAGTGGGCAGTACAAACATTTAGCAACGTTCGGAGTCTCACATTTCCTAGCATTCATATTGAAACAGCATAAGGGAATGTGAAATTAACTTTTAATAACATTTAACACTGTGGGGCCTGGCATGGTGACTCAATGGCTGAATCCTCACCTTGCAACACCATGATCCCGCATGGGCACTGGTTCACGTTCTGGCTGCCCCACTTCTCATCCAGCTCCCTGCCTATGGCCTGGGAAGGCAGTGGCAGATGGCCCAAAGCCTGATGGGAGGCCCAGAGGAAGCTCCTGGCTCCTGGATTTGGATTGGCTTAGCTCCGGCTGTTGCAGCCATTGGGGAGTGAATATGGAAGATAGAAGATCTTTCTGTCTCTTCTCTCTGCAAAGCCACTTTTACCATAAAAATTAATATTTTTGTTAAAAAAATTAACACTGTGTAACTGAGATAGCATTATTTAGTGTGTGACAGTTTGTCTGATATTTTCTAGTCTCATTTTCTCAAGAAATCATCACTGTCCAGAGTCTGTTTACATGCAGACCACATTTCAACTTGAACTAACCCTCACTGGATAGTGGGCTTCTCTTTGGGCAGTCCTCATCTGCAAGGTCCTTCTCAACCTTTTATGGAGAATGGCTATTTGCCATTGATGGCAAGCTGCTGAGTCTCGGCTCTCACACCTATCCAATGAGTAAGCGGACAGCCCTGGTCAGCAGGACACTAGCTCTGGGCATCACATGGGGTGACATGTGAGTGAATAATCTCTCACCCTGAAAGTCTGAGACAGGTCATTGTTCCGCCCAGAGACAAAATGATACAAAAAAAAAAAAAACGCTCAAAATGGCCTCATAGAAGGGTAGGAAAATGTTGAATCCTAAGGGATCCTGAGGGACAATATGCCCTTTCGAATCTGATAGGAAAAGCACGGGATAGCTCTGCCCTCTGCTGGCCACATGCAGAACTACAGTGGATCATGGAGATGGCACAGAGAAGGACAGGGCCTTTCTGAACACTGAGCAAGCTTCTCGTAGGAAACCTGAGGCTAGGGAAACAGAAAAGGATGTGTTGGAAGCCAGAACATGTTATGAAGTTTCTCAGTGTGGGAAAGAGCCTTGCCATGAAAATGAGCAGTTAATAGACTCGCAGGCCCAGAAACTCTCAGGCATTCAAATCAAGAAAATAGAAAACCAATTCCCACTCCTCCACAGCACTCTCCTGCATGTGGTCTCTGGATCTTCCAGCCCTCACCTTTAGACTCGGAACAGTGGTCATGTCCTCAGGGACTGTGGATCTGAGCTCTGGGAGCAGGTGTTGGGCTTTGAATTGCCCGCCACGGCCACCTCTCCAGGGCAGGCTCAGCCCCTGGGGGGTAGGATTTCCTCGTGACTGGGATTAATTCTGAACTGACATGGGCAGGAATCTAGGTCTTCTGGGGAAGAAGCCTCTATGGGCTGTGTGGGTTGGCGCCTGAACTGAGCACTGGCCCACCTTGAGACTCGACCCCTTGGTCCTGGCAGCCAGCCTCTGGTGCCAGCATGGCAGCTGCTCTTATTTCCAGCCTTCGTCCTTGCTGATATGCAGGGCTGTGGTGCTGCATGTTGATCTGAGCCTCTCGAACTTTGCTCCTTTCTAGTTCCTTGCTAAGGCTCTGGACACTGGGTTGTGATCCCAGTGTCTGGGCCCTGGCCCTGTCATTGCGTCTGGTTTCTGAACTGGTCCCATGCCTCCAGGCTTAGAAGCATGCTGGGTCTCATGGTGTAAGTTCAGGATGTATGGCTCTGGATTTCAGCAGAACACTGCTTGAAGCAACTGTGACAAGAGGTGAGGACGGTGTAGCGAAGTGTTAGACGAAGTGATGATTTCACGCTCCAAGCCAATGAAATCTGGGAACTACCAGAGAAGCATCTGCTTGGAAGCCTTGGGGACCAAAGAGGGGTCTGTTCCCTCCTGAGCTGCATGACTTTGAGATTTGACTTCAGCTGCCTTCATAGAGGCTCCTCTCTGTTCCAGTTGGTTCTAAGAAACTGCCTCATTTGGCTCAGTCCCGGGGTCCTTAACTGAGAATTAACCTAATGCTCATTTGATTCAGCACCCTATTTATCAGAAAGACAGACAGACTGCCCATCTGGGAGTTCACATCTCAAATTCCCACAATACCTATCTAGGGGCAGGCCAATGTCTCCCAAATGGTCGGCGGCAACACAAGGGCTGCGCAGCTGTAGATGGTAGGAAGGTGGAGGAGACAGAGCCAGAACCTGCATCGCAGCCTTCGCAGAGGAGAAGCACGCACCCCAGCGGCAGCTTCACCGCTTTGCCAAATGCTCACTCTGAATGCAGAATCCCATCAGCTAAGAAGATAGCAGATTCTAAATTGAGACTTTGGGTGGGGAAAAAAATACATTTTCTCCTTGGTCCCTGGATGCTGCCTTTAAAAGAAAAAGCTGATTTTGCTGCAGACTGATTTCATCACCATTTGGGAAAAGGAACACAAAGGTGTTGCTCCATTTGTGGTGGCGTTTCTCGTCAGGACAGCAGGGGGCGCTCCTCCACTAAGATATGACATCATCCACGAGGAAATGGTTACTGGGTGGTAAGAAATGTATTTTCATAAAATTACTATCTGTATGGTTTTCTTCAACTTCTTCTAGGAAATCATTTCTTAAATGACATTAATGGTGTTCCTATGTATTTTACCATCTTTGAACGTTTGATGAAAGTTACAAACTTCCAAGAAAAATGTTCTGTTCATATCATATATGCAGAAAATTACTGAAGATTTTAGGAATATAAAAAAGTAAATAATTAAAAATCTTTCCAAAACATGGTGAATGATTTTACAAAGTCAGCTAAAAGAAGACTTGAGACATGAAGGAGTAGAAATGTTAGCATCAGGGGGCTCAGAAATCCTTATCACGTAATGACCACCCTTTCCTCTTTGCCCTTGAATGTAGATTTAATGCTTTCAAACCCAGTTCTAATCAGCATGTCAACCATACCACAACTTATGAATGCATATCAAAAAGTATAAGAAGTTTTCCCCTTAAATATAACCAAATAACATTATTACATCATATCTTTAAAAGTAAATACTTTAACATTACTAAACATCAACTTATCATCTTTTAAAAATGATTTATTTATTTGAAAACATCACAGAGACAGAGAGCTCCTTCATCTGTTGGGCCACTCCCCAGAGGACGACATTGGCCTGGGTTGGGCCAGGCTGAAATCAGGACCCCGGAGCTTCTCCTGGTCTTGCACATGTGTTGCAGCAGCCCAAGCACTTGAGCCATCCTCTGTTCCTTCTCCTGCGCCATTAATAAGGAGACAGATCAGAAGTGGAGCAGCCGAGAGACTCTGACACCTATTGGGGATGCCCGTGTCATGAGCAGTGCCTTATCTGCTAGGCCACAACACTGGCCCCTCTCATAAATTTTGACAATTACGACCTTAATTATTAAAATGCATACACACTGCATTTGATTATTATGTCACCAGAGCTACTTCTAATTTATACGACACTTCTGTTTTCTCTCTCTGACTTTCTTTTCCTTCCTTCCTTCCTTCTTTGAAGTAAAATTTATTTTGCTACTCAAAGTGTAAGACAGTGGGCCAGCAGCACTGGTAACATTATGGTATCTGTTATAAAGAACGTGAAGCCCCATTCCTCACCATTAAACCAGAATCTACAGTTTCTTACATTTTAATTAATTTATTCTATTTATTTGAAAGGGAGAGAGACACAGAGAGAACCTGCATCTTCCGCTTCACTCCCCAGATGCCACTACTGCCAGGCCTGGGCCAGGTGGAAGGCAGGAGCCAGGACCTCAACCCAGCAGGGAGCAGGGACACAAGCATTGGAGCCATCCCCAGCTGGGCCTATCTCCCAGGATACCCTTAAACAGGAAGCTAGAATCTGAACACAAGTACGACTCAAACCCAAGCACTCCAGTGCAGAATTCTGGTGACGGAAATGATATCTAAATCCTTAAACCTCAGAGACTCTGCGTGTTAAAAAGCCCTTTATGCAATTCCTCCAGCAGTTGACATTAAAGAAGCATGCTGAAGTTGGTTCAAGTTTGGATTTCGCAGTCTGCAGTTAGCAGTAAGCACGCCTAGGGAGCTGACGTGCTTCAAGCCGGGCTTCTAGGCGGGACTGCGGGTGCGCCTATCCTGCTGGGAGCAGCACGATGTCATATAATCTCTCTCCATGATATTATCGGCCGCTGAGGACTACAACCTGGTTTTGGGATTTTCACAATGATGACGTGCAAATTCTATCACTCCTTCTTTTACTGCAAGGAAATTCTAAGAGAAAACTTTCTCATTGACTATTTTACTGCATGTGTGCTAAAATTCACACAGAAAGCTTAACTGAAAAAATAGTTAATATGTCAACATATTATTTACCCTCTCTCTTCACTTCCTAACTAGTTTTTTTTTAATAAAATAAATCAGTCCCCAATTATTTTCCAAAGGTGTCATAAGAGAGGGGAAAATCATTTTCCTGTACCTCTCGGTGTCCCTGGATGGGCTATGAATTAAATTGACATAAGGCAAGTTGGCAGGAGAAAAACCATGTTAATTACATGCAAATAAATCGAAGCTTACATAGCAACCTGTACTACAGAAGGGAACAGGCTCTTGAGGCTTCCAGAAAGTACTAGAGAAATTGCAGAAGGGTTATAGTATAAGTGATATGATCAATAAATAACAACTCATTATGGCTCGAGATTAAACTGCTGCTTGGAGCACCTGCATCCCATGCTGGCCTGTCCAACCCGCAGCCCCCTGCTTCTGTGACCCTGCAAGGCAGCACGTGGTGCTGCCAGCAACTGTGCTTGCACAGCCACGCGGGACTAGACTGAGTTCTTGACATTGTTCTTGACATTGTTCAGCTTTGGCTTGGCTGAAGCCATAGTGAACATTTGGGAAGTGAGTCAGCGGATGGCAGTTCTCTCTCTCTGCCTCTCTCTATGTTTCTGTCTCATTTTCAAATAAATAAAAACGAAAAAGACCGCCTTGCTGTGTAGATAAAAACCTCTCAAACAGCCAGGGGCATTGGGGACAGTGCTCGCTTGCTGACACAGATACTTTTACAAATGTGCATTTCCTTTATACATGCATATTTCTCCAACAAAAAAAAAAAGCAGCTTTTCAGATTTGCTCCTGGGTCTGCAATGTCTCAGAATAACCAGCTCAAAATATACCCAAGAATTATCCACTTGGGGTGGCATATTCTGGTCACCTGCAGTCATATTTGGGGTAGTGTGTTCCAAGTCCCAACAGTGCCCAAAGGTTTGTTATTTTTTTGAATTTATGGTATAATTATGAACTTATGGGATTTCAAAAATAAGCCTGGATAGTTTTAATTTACCACAGTTATTCTTACTGATTCTCGGTGTGTCCCACCTTTCATTATTGGGAAGGGAGTACAGTATGGGCTCAGTTTCTGATTCATTTTGACATGGACATAACTTCAGGAGTCTTTGCAACCTTTCCTTGCTGTCTGCCATCACAAACGTTTCCTACCTCGTCCCGTATATTTCATGCCCTGGTCCTGGAATCGACCATTTTTCTAAGGACGCCTAGTTTGACCTCACGGGAAGTGCTCACGGTGATAATGCTACTGAAGAATCATCAGTCGTTATTTCCAGCAACTTGAAGTGGACAGAGCTCAGACATGCAGATTTCTAGTACATACAACATGAGTTTATACCAACAGTTTAAAATCAGATTTACAACTAAATAATTTCAGTTAGCTTCCCTGATTTAATAGCTACATCCTTTATTAGTATGAAAAATATTTGATTTCAAATGGTATTAATGTCTTAGAATCTTATTCTAGTACACTCGGACAGTAGTTTCAGAATAACAGTGCTAGTATTTATGATTTAAATAGCAAGAGTGGCGTTAGAAGTTTTGGTTCTGTTTGGCTTTGTGATAACTGCAGGTTGAGGATCTAGCTTTCTGAGATTACAATAACCTGAAATAATTTTGCAACAACCTGAAATAATTCCTGTTTGTGTGGGTTAGTGCACTGATTCAATACTGAAGTACATTTATTTCAGTTTGCTTTTGATTTTCAGGAATGCTTGCTTATTTTTATTTTACTTCATTTTGTTTTATAATTATCTTAACTAAAACAAGATATAGTCTGAAGTATGTAGTTGTGAAAACATATTTTTATAAAACGCACTTAAGTCAATGTCACAACATGAACTAGATATCAGATGAAAAGCACAGGACAAAATGCAGCCAATAGGAAACCGGCCATTTTTCTTGCTCCCTTAGCTAAATGGATCCTTAGCTAAATGGATTTACTATAACATGCTTTATGGATTTGAGAATGTGCTTGTGTATGATTTATGAATTGTCATTTGTTAGGTTGTAAACAAGCTCTGCTATTCATGAATAAGCATAAGGTGGTGATGGGGAAAAGGAAGAGAAGCCAATGTATATATTTAACCTGGGGAAAATAATTTCATCTTACTATTCTGTGATTCAATAGTTTCAAAAATACACATTTTTATAATGTTTCAGGTCACTGGCCTTTTTTCCCATTATAGCTTACATGTTGGCATGCCTGATCTTCTCAACTGATTTTAATTTGGGGTGGTAAAAATGCTTCACGTGATATCTACCCTCTTAACAACAACTGAAGTATGCCACGAGTACGAAGTTGAACAGCATGTCTCCATAACTCACTCACTGCCTGATCAAACTTTAATACATACTAAAGAGAAACTCCTCACTTTCCTCCAGCCTCATAAACTCTGTTTCTCTCTTTTTCTGTGAGTTTGATTATTTTAGGTAAGTGGAACTGTGCCGTATGTACCCATCTGTGATTGACTAATTTCACTTAATAAAATGTCTCCGTCTTCCATCTGTGTTGCTGCATATGACAGGAATGCCTGCTGTTTCCAAAGGCTGAATAACATTCTGCTGTATTTATATTTTTCATTTTCCTTATCTAATCATTCGCCAGTGGATACTTACGTTGTTTAACAGCTCAGTCATTAAGAATAACGCTGCAATGAATGTGGACATACAGACAAATCTTCAAGATTCTGATTTCAACTCTTTTGAATATATAACTAGAGGTGAAGTCACTGAATCATTTTATAGTGAAACTTCTACTTTTCTGAGAACTGCCCTTCCCTGCCCAACCCCCTGCACAGTCTTCCACAGTTAGTACATCATTTCACATTGCCCCCACCAGTACACAAGGGTTCTAGCTTCTCTACATTTTTGCTAACATTTGTTTTAAGCATATTTATACTCATCCTAACAGGTGATATCTTATTGGGGTTTCTGATTTGCATTTCCCCAATGATCAACAATTATGCTTGCATAAATTTGTTGATTATTTGTATGCCTTCTTTTGAATGCCTATTCATGATCCACCCCCTCCCCGATTTAATTGCGTTATTTTCATTTGTTTTCTTGCTTTTCCTGCTAATTGAAATGCTTGCTTAGATATGAAACCAAAACAAAACCTTCAAATAGGTGCTTCGCACTTTTCTCTAGCTCCTCTGTTTTAAGTGAGGCAGAGGGAGATATTATTTAATGCATGTCTGAAACACTGGTATTCCACTTTCACATGCTTTCAATACTGGATAAAGAGGTGGTAAAGTTTTTATTTGTCTTCTAACTAATTCCTGATCATCATCCTAGAAGTACTTTAATGATATTTTGCTTAAAAGCTCAAGATATGATCTTTACTGCACCTTTTTACTCCAAGTATCTATGGGAAGAAATAAAAACCACAAATGATAAAATTCTGCCTAGTTAAGGATAGACACTAATTTAAGCTATATACCAACACGAACCTCCTTTGCCCACCCCACCCCCAGCTTATTTCTCTTTAATCTGCTTCCGAGCACATGCGCTAAAGATCTTAGCATACGGAAGTAACTTCAAAGGGGTGGATTTTAAGTAGTTTAGAGCGGAGCATCCTATAATCTGCAGTCAAACATTATAACAATGACCATGCCATAGACGCAAGGCTTTCTAAAACAACCTCACATAACACAAATACTTGGGTCTTGTTTAAAATCTAACTTCTTGACTTCTAATCCCCTGGCAAACAGTACATTACAATCAGTATGGGACCTAACTATGGAAGAGAACCTGTCCCATGCCTACACGACCCGAGATGTTTAAGCACGCTGTCCTAAGCGACCATAGGCAACACACTGTTTTTGTATTCTCAAAATTGATGCTGAAGCTTATAGATCTGCCATCTTTCATTTACTCTCCAACTCTCTAATAGATTTTTTTCCTTTTTCCCCTGCCAGTAATTTCCTAGGTGAGTAGAAATGGAGTATACAAAATAATTTGCCAAGTCGGCTTTCAGATGGTGAACTATTTCTATGTTAGCTCTTGTTCCATTCACACTCCGCCAATGCTCAACTATGTTATTTACAAATGTTTGTCAACTTGTCTTTTTTTTAAAAAAGACCATTCTGAGGGTCTTCCTTTTCAGGAAAACTGGGATTTTACTGTTCTTATTCTTCTCAGACATTTTCTTATTTCTTCTAACCCTGTAAATTGGCAAGGTTTCAACACTAGGTTATTTAATGGCTGGCCAGAGCAATGTTTTCAACATGTCAACTTGTCCAACTGATCAGCATAAATCAGACTATAACTGGCTGACAAACCATAGAAACCAAGTTTTCAGGCAGCAAGGCAAATAGCCTTGTGTGTGATGCCTAAGAACCTACTGGATCCCCAATCGCTGGGAGTGGTGTGGACCAGGGATCACCTGGATCACTAACCAGGCATTTCACCACTGCTCCTGAGCTCTTTCCCCACCTGTCCTTCAGGGTGTTGGTCGCTCACAGGGCCAGGGAGTGCAAATAGAAACCTGGAATGTCATGGTCCTTTGGCACTACCCCAGTGGTATGACAGGATGCGCATGAAGGGACAGAACTCTCTTCGCGATGGCTCACATACCAGTGGAAGGTGCATGGGGAGCAGTTAGGTCTGCATTCCTGGACCACCTGGTGAGGATGTGGTCACAGCACACTTACCGGAATATGCAGGTCCCAGTTCCATTCAGCAGGCGCACAGGCCCTCCTGCAGGGGCCCTGTGTGGGACACCTGGGTTTCCGAAGAGAAAGCATCCAATCACCTGCCAGCATGTCAGAGGAGGCCTGTTAAAATAGAACATGGAATAAGACCCAGAGTCTCAGAACAACCGAAATACCTGGATTTTAACAGAAAATCACTGCTATGTCAACACCGCAGGACATTCCCAGCATGAAGGAGACAGGCAGGCAGCACCAGGATGGTGAAGATGTTAGAATTCTCTAAGAAGGAAGGAAGGAAGTAATAAAAATGCTTCAGGGAGCAATAAAAGCATGTAAACATGCATGAAACAAACTTTATAAAAGAGGAAAACTTGGCAAAAAACAGATAGTCTGCAAAAACACAGACTGAAAAACAGAAAATATACAGAGAACCTGATGAAAAGTTTTAAATTGAAAATTACAATAGCCAAGAGAATATAAACAAATGAAAGGATGCCCTCAATGACAAACTACAAAAGTAGGAAACTTAAACGTAAAGCAGTACAAATCCAAACACCGAAGAAAAATACAACAAAAATATGAAAGAAGTTTAGAGGTGTGTGAGGCTATAATGGGAGATTTAACATTCCTGTATTCGGAGTCCAGAAAAGAGAAGAACTGAAAGCAGCTTCAAAGAAATAACCACCGCCCGTCCGTGCGCTCGGGCAGGGGGCCGGGCCAGGCCAGACGACGCTGCAGCCCCGGTGGGCACGATGGGAGACCCAGTCGGGGCGGTCCTGGAGGGGTCCCCGGGGGTCTTCCCAACCAGGGCACAACAACGGACGGTACAAGAACAGAGCTGTGTCTAGAAGTGGCCAGGGCAGCCACGAACCCGCTAGTTCACACAGGAACCAGAGCCGGGGGCCGGCCGCGCTGAGCTGAGCACGGGGGACCAGGCCATAACACATGCCGGGGCTTGGGAGCTAGTTCTGGTGGGCTCGGAAGTGGTCCTCGGGGGTCTCCAGCCTAGCTGCAGCAAGCACAAGTAGGGGTCAGGTTGGGGGGTAAGGTCTGGCCGCCGACCTGGGCTGAGGTTCTCCAGGGTCGTTCTGAGGGGGAGGCGGCCGCAGCCGGCGCATGCGGGGTTGCGTCTGGAGGCAGCCGGCCTGCGCTGGGCTGTAGCGCCCTCTAGCGCATGAGAGCCGATCTGGGGACTGACCATGGAGGCTGTTGGGGTCCGCTCCCCTGAACCCCAACCGCAGCGTCCAGCACGTGGACGTCTGTTCTGGCCTCAGAGCGCATGTTGGAAGTCTGGACTGCCCCCAGTTTCTGACCCTGCATAATTCCGAGACAGGATGCCATATGAATGCTGGTTCTAATCCCAGCAGCCCTGCTTCCCATCCAGCTCCCTGCTTGTGGCCTGGGAAAGCAGTCGAGGACAGCCAAAAGCCTTGGGACCCTACAACCACGTGCATGGGACACCCGAAAGAGCTCCTGGCTCCTGGTTTCAGATTGGCTTAGCTCCAGCTGCTGCAGTCCCTTGGGGAGTGAATCATCAGATGGAAGATCTTCCTCTCTGTCTCTCCTCCTCTCTGTATATCCACCTTTCCAATGAAAATAAATACATCTTCAAAAAAATGGTTAACAATTTTTCAAATTTGGCAAAAGACAGAAACCTAAAAATTAGAGCATGAATGAATGACAAATGAAATAAATTCTAATAAATCCACATGAGAGTCTGTCATCATTATGAAAGTTAAGAACGCTAAACTCAAACTATTTTGCAGGTTGGAAGAGATTAAAGAGTATATACATCTAGGTAACAATAATTAAATTGTCAAAAGATTTCCACAGGAAACCATGGAAGCCAGAAGAAGGACATACCTTTTTTTTTTGATCAGTAAAACAGAAGGAAATAACTTTTAACTCTGAAATTCATTTCCAATGAAACTATGACTTAATAATAAGGGGGAAATCAAAGTATTTTTGTATGAGCCAAAATTAAAAGGATTTCTTATAAGCAGATTTATTCTACTAACTAACGTAAGTTATCTAAATAGAAAGAAAGGATGAGTAAAAGAAGTACTGGAATGTCACAGAGAAAAAGAAATGGAAAATGGAAAAATATATTTCTTCTGTTTTCCCAGATTATTTGAGGATTAAAGAAAAATTGTGCTGATTACTAATCATTTCATGTGTGCACAGAAAATATCTAAGGAAATTATAAATAGAGAAGGTAAAACAAACACTTCACTCAAACTGGTAAAATGTTAATACCAGTAGTCTATAGAATAACAAATATAATACTTAAAACACCATATATAAATCAAAATGGATTCTAAAGAGTGTTTAGTTTAATTAAAACACAGAAGACATGAAAAATAAAACATAAAGGGAAAATAGTACAAAAATTTAAATAAACATATAAACTGGCTCATTTATGATCCAACTTATCAATTCTAGCATCAAGTATAAATGACTTAATTATGCCAATTAAAACAGAGAAGTTGGCAGAGTGAATTAAAATTAGTGACCCAATTTTCTGTAGTCTATAGGAAATTCACATCAATTACGTGTGTGTATATATATATATACGCCACTTTAAAGAGAGAATGTGGGGAAGATACATTATATATATCTTATATATGTACATAAGCATATATACACACATATATACACATATGTACACACATATATATGAGAAAGATTTGAACGCAGAAGTGAAGGCAGGCATGCTGGTGCAACCGGCTAAGCCTCACGTGGTGCCGGCATGCCATGAGCGATCATTCACATCCCAGCTGCTCCACTGAATCCAGCTCTCAGCTTATGGCCTGAGAAGTCACTGCTGGCTTTTGCTGCCATTTGATGCATGAACCAGTAGGTGAAAGGACTTCCCTCTCTATCTTTCCTTCTTGTAAAATTCACCTTTCAAATACAAATGAACAAATCTTTCTTTTAAAAAAGCAGAAATTACTAGATTAATAAAACAGATTACTTTTTAAAGATATTTTATTTTTGTTTGAAAGGCAAAGTTACAGAGAGAAGTAGATACAGAGAGAGGGATCTTTCATCTGCTGGTTCACTCCCCAAATGACCATAACGACCCAGTCTGAGCAAATTCAAAGCCAGGAGCTTCTTCTGGATCTCCCACATGGGTGCAGGGGCACAGGGACCTCAGCGTTACTTCCCCAGGCCATAAACAGGGAGCTGGATTGGACGTAGAGCAGCCAGAACTCAAACTGGCATCAATATGGGATTCCAATGCTAAAAGCCAAGGCTTAGGCTACCATACCATTGTCCCGTCCCCTAAAGTACATTTTATAATAAAGAAAATGATCAGACACAGTCATTACTTAGTGACTAAGAAACAGGAATTCTAATTATGTTGGCATCAAACATCAGTGCTGTATTATTTACATGAAGTCTAACAGGGCCCAGCATGGTAATCTAGTGGCTGAAGTCCTCGCCTTGAAAGTGCCTGGGATCTCATAAGGGCTCCGGTTCATGTCCAGGGGGCTCCTCATCCAGCTCCCAGCTTGTGGCCTGGGAAAGCAGTTGAGGATGGCCCAAAGCCTTGGGACCCTACAACCACGTGGGAGACCCAGAAGCAGCTCCTGGCTCCTGGCTTCAGATCGGCTCAGCTCCAGCCGCTGCTGCCACTTGGGGAGTGAATCAGCAGATGGAAGATCTTCCTCTCTGTTTCTCCTCCTTTGTGTATATCTGACTTTCCAATAAAAATAAAATAAAGAAGCCTAACAGGTAAAACTTAAGGAAAAACAGAAAATGCATAATTATTTGTAGAGACTTCACTGTGCAGTTCTGAAATACTGTTGGTATCACTGTTGGAAATCCACTAGGATGTAGACAGACCAGACAACATCTTCATCCTAAATGACCGAATAGAAATGTATAGAATATACTAACCTGGAACAGTAAAATGCATACATTTGTCAAATACCCATGGGACATATTCAAAATTGACTATTTCCTGACCTACAAACCAAACCCCAACATAGTTGCTAATTTTTAAAAAGGTTTATTTGGGGCCCGGCGTGGTGGCGCAGTGGTTAAGGTCCTCGCCTTGCATGCCCGGGATCCCATATGGGCGCCGGTTCTAATCCCGGCAGCCCCACTTCCCTTCCAGCTCCCTGCTTGTGGGAAAGCAGTCAAGGACGGCCCAAAGCTTTGGGACCCTGCACCCGCGTGGGAGACCCAGAAGAGGCTACTGGCTCCTGGCTTCGGACCGGCATAGTATCGGCCGTTGCAGTCACTTGGGGAGTGAATCATCAGATGGAAGATCTTCCTCTCTGTCTCTCCTCTCTGTGTATCCGCCTTTCCAATAAAAATTAAAAAAAAAAATAAATCTTTAAAAAGGTTTATTTGAAAGGTAGTATTTCAGAGCAAGAGAGAGACAGAGAGGTAGAATCAAAGAGTAAGATCTTCCATCCACAGTTCCCTCTCCAAATGGCTTCAGCAGCTAGCACCAGGCCAGATGGACGCCAAGAGACAGGAGTTTTTTTTTCCAGGTCTCCCATGTGGATGTGGGTGCCCAAGCATGTGGGCCATTCTTTGCCGTTTACCCAAGCACATTAGCAGGGAGTTGGATCAGAAGTGAAGCAGCTTGGTTTGAATCACTGCCCATATGGGATGTTGGCTTCACTGACTGGGACTTAACTAGCTTTGCCACAACCCTAGCCACAACCTAATACTGTTAAAAGATTTGAAGCAATGTGGAATGTGCTGTATAATCGCAATGGAACAAATCAGAAATCAATAACAGTATAGGAGAATTCCCCAATACTTAGAATACATAAATAATAGGAAATGAGTAGCTTTTTTCATGCCTGTTACTCCCAGCTTTAATGTTTTAAAAATATACAAACTACACTGTATATGACTAAAAATACTTACACCACTTAATGAAAAAAAAAAATAGTGTTTTGGATCCAGCATTGGGGCATAGTGAATTAAGCTGCTGCCTGCAGCACCTGCATTCCATGTGGACACCAGTGTTGAGTTCCAGCTGCTTCACTTCCAGGCCTAATGTGCCTGGGAAAAGCATCAGAGGATGGCCCAGATGCTGTGGAAGACCCAGAAAAAGCCCCTGGCTCTTGGCATCTCCCTGGCCCACCTTAGCTGTAATAGCCCATCTGGGGAGTGAACCTCGGATAAAATCTCTCTCTCTCTTACTCTTTCTCTGTGTGTGTATTTCTCCCTTTCTCTCTGTGTGTAATTCTGCCTTTCAAACAGATAAAATAAATCCTCAAAGGGCTTTGATTCCCATGTGATACATTTTTCTGAGCCTCTTATCACATTAGTACATAAAGTGCTTTGTATGCATGACTATTTGAAAATATTCAATTAGATACTTTATCAGGGTCATCTAAGTAATGAAGTGTACTTATTCTGTGTCAAGTACTACCGTAAATACTGTGTCAAGTACTACCGTAAATACTTAACATACATCAGTGGGTGGTGTGTTTCATGCATACCAATAGAGACAACATGCCTGTGTAAAATAAAAAACGATGATGTTATGAAAACGAAAGCAAACGTGGAAGAGAATAAGAGGTATGGGAATATGGGGAAGCAGAGGACAGAAACTGGGGGACAGATTATAATAAATGAAAGTAGCCGTGGTAAGGTTCCCTGAGGTGGTCAAAATCTGAGCAAATACTTGAATATGGTACATCAATGAACAAGCTGTGTCTGAGGCACACTGGGCAAATGTTCTAATCTGAGCAAGAGCCAAGATCTTACGCCAGACAAGAGCAACCAAAAGTAAGGTCGTGCAGAAAGGAGGTAGAACAGACAGCTAGGATGGGAGGAGAGTCCAAGATGAAATCCAGGAGGAATAGCCAATAAGATGGATAGGGTCTCACTGCCATTAGAAGGACATTGGCTTCTGCTGGAAGCAGAATTGGCTTCTGGAAGGCACAGAACACAGTCTAAATCCAATTTTAAAGATTTACTCTGGCAACATTAGCAGGAAGGGAGGGGTTGGGCATTGATAACAGTGCTTAAGACTTCACTTAGGAAGCCCTTAAGTAGCTGAGTGCTGGGGTTTAAGTGCCTTAGTCATGCATTTATATCCTGGGCATCAACTTGTAAACATTCTTGTGGTTTTCTCTGCTGTGTGAGATCTACCCAAACCAAAAGGATAAAGCTGATCATCACTCAGCAAATAGCTCTTGAGTGTTGATTATTTGATCAGATATCACTCTGGTACATTTCAGTGTGTACTCCTGCAGGTCTATGGCCCATGCTTTTACTATCGAGGCCTATGCTCGTTATATAATCAGGAAGACAACTTAAAATACATCTAAACAAAACACACATGATTATGAGAGACAATCTAATAAAAGTGAGGCTCATCATACAAGCACCAATATGCTATGAATACAACATAAGCCCCAAGATCTTCATCTGGAAACTAAGACATAAGAATTATTTTACAAATTAAATGAGAGCACTCTGTGTATGATCCACAACAAATATCCAATAAAAATCACGTATTGTCTTTATGAAAGCTACATTATTACTGTTATAAAAGCTTAATACCAAATGTCCACATAAACACAGGGGCAAGAACATGGCCCTGTTAAGCATCTCTCCATTGAATGTTCATCAGACAGCAAAGCCTAACGAGAATGGCAGAATAGGAAGAAAGAGAATAGAATTTAGAATTTAGTAAAGCAAGGTATCCAAATGTCTATCTTGCCAAAGGTTGTGTGACCTTGGTCACCGACCATATCATGAGCCACAGTCTCTTCTTCAACGGAAAGTCGACCTGGCAGTGTTTGGAAGATTAACTGGGAAAATAATAGACAAGCTGCAGTATATGGTACACAGCTCAGCATGGGATGCAGTTTTTGTAAAAGGAAGTCAAAGTAATTATTAGCATAAATGTTAATGAAAGCTGGGAAAGCTTGAATAAAGACATGACATTTCTAATCCAACTTAAATGACAAATCTCTTCTGTGTGTATTAAATCTTGAAACAATATTAAGTTTCTTAAGGAACCACTTGTTTTTCAGTCTCCCTGCCTATTCTTTAGTAGTACTGAAAGCCTTTAGCATAGGAAGCAAGGGACACTTTTAACAAGGAAATGGTGAGGGGAAAAAGCCTGCTTATTCTCCATGATTGATATGTTAATAGACAGCTTCTTTTAAAACCTTATCATATAGCTTTTCCTCTTTCAATTTAAAGTTGGAAGTCATAAATTCTTATCATCTGTCTCCACGGTCAAATACTCAAGATTGTCACATAGCCACAGTCCTGGGAGAGAGGACCCCTTGGGTTATTGTAAAACTAGACTGTTATGATGTACAGTTTACGCTAATGAAGGTAGGCTTCCAGTCAGGATGTGGAGTCACTCCCTGTGGTGAGGCCATTAAATAACCAGGAATGAGACTTGTCTATAATTAGAGGAGCATTAGGCGTTACTGATCCCAGTGACCAGGGGGCCTATGCCCAATGGACTAGGCAGACTGGCTGGCTACTCACCGTAACCTATTTCCTCCATCAGTCAAAGTCAGAAGCAATGTAATGAGGGTTGGACTCACAAACTCCATTAAGGTGAAACTAACCATTCAAAACGTAAATAAGGCTTCTGAAAAGCAGGATTAAACATTACATTATGCTCAGAGCAAAACAAAAATAAAAATAAAAACATGATATCCAGGAAAGCAATACACTGATGAAATAAAACCAACATTATTAGTCCTGTGTTCTTATAGCTTTGTTCTGTTTAATCATCTTCAAGGTTTGAAAATAGAAGAGCCAGCAGGCCCAACAGAATAGCATAATGGTTAAGGTCCTCGCCTTGCATGCACTGGATTCCCATATGGGCACTGGTTCTAATCCTGTCGGCCCTGCTTCCCATCCAGCTCCCTGCTTGTGGCCTGGAAAAACAGTTGAGGACGGCCCAAAGCCTTGGTACCCTGCACCTGCATGGGACACCCGGAAGAGCTCCTGGCTCCTGGCTTTGGATTGGCTCAGCTCCAGCTGTTGCAGCTGCTTGGGCAGTGAATCATTGGATGGAAGATCTTCCTCTCTGTCTCTCCTCCTCTCTGTATATCCACCTTTCCAATGAAAATAAATAAATCTTTAAAAAGAAAAATAAAAAAAAGAAAAGAAAAGAGCCCAGGAAAATGCCACAGTCATTCCATCTTTCTGGAATATATCTGTGCTAAAACTGAAGAAAATATATTCATCATCAGGGAACCCACAGCACTACTGGCAAGCCTACAGAGTTTGAAAATGTGAACTCTGTGAAAGATGGAAGAAATGCTCACTATTCATTTATGAGGAAACCAAAGCTGAGGGGGAAGAGAAAGAACATGAATGAGCCACACCAGTGCACTGAGAATGCACACAACCATGGTTAATATCCAATCGCTGGCTTCTCTGATTCTTTGCTGGTCCCAGTGAAGCAATGACTGACCATTATTCTCTTCTTTTTTTTTAAAGGATTTATTTATTTTTATTTGGAAGACGGATTTTACAGAGAGAAAAGGAGAGACAAAGAGAAGAGAATCTTCTATTTGCTGGTTCACTCCCCAAATGGCTGCAATGGCTGGAGCCAAAGCCACAAGCCAGAAGCTTCCCAAGAACCTGTGTCACCCTCTGCTGCTTTCCCAGGCAATAAGCAAGTAGCTGGATCAGAAGTGGAGCAGCCATAACATGGCTTGGCAGCAATATGAGATGCCAGCACTGGTAGGCAGAAGATTAGCATGATAATCCACTGTGCCAACCTCTATTACTCACATCTTACACATGAGAAAACAAAGTAACAGAAACATGAATAAATTGTCTACGCCCGTCTTTAAAACCAGTGGCTCTCAAAAGTTGCAATGGTTGTAATTATACATCATATGCCTTGTCTAATACCCCTTTGCTACCAATACTGGCAGAACTAGGATTAGGACAGGCTCGGCATTTTAAGACCTTGCATTCCCTTCAGTAGAGTAGGCTAAAATCCTGTAAGTTCTGAATATATTTTTAAGTATTTATCTGCTTGCTATAAGTTATACTAAAAAAGAACTTCCCTGTAAAAGCTAAATGCATCTAAAATCTGTCCCTTGGTTACCTGAATGATGTATTCCTTTATTTTTTTGTATATTTTATCTGCTCTTTTTAATTGCTTTATCTCTGTTGCCTTGAATCTGGAATATATTAAGCGCTTAATGTATATTTATAAGACATGCATCACCATATTATGCTTCTGTAATGTGCTGCTTTATACCAATGATGAAGAAATACAATGTTCTTGCAATGTGTCATTTTTCCTAATGGGGGAAGAGAGAGAGATGAATCAATCATGGACATATATATGTGCATCATTTTTAAAGCAAAGCTGTGATGCAAATGGAATAATATGACAGACTGTGGTTTGGTGGGAGAGAGGTTCTCTGGAGCAGTTTTTTTGAGCAGGTGACATTTCAACAGAACTCTAAATATCAAGAAATAAACCACTTGAAAAAGATCCAAGGGAGGGACCTACAGGTGGGGGACACAGCAAATATGAGACTTTAAAGTAGGAACTATTTGGGAGATTTTAACAAAGAGAGGAAAATGTGACTTGGGATTTGTGAAGAGAGAGGAGATTGGTAAAAAGGAAGGAGAGGCAACCTGTAGGATCGTGCAGTCATGCCCACACTTGCCCCTGTCCCAACTCCTGCAATGCAGTTGAATTCTTTTAGCAGGTCTGAACTTCAAGTTAAATTTGCATCTACCACATTTCAAAACCATTGATGACAGTGGTTGTGGTCCCTAGTAGAAAGTGTACAGGAGATGACAAAAAAGCAAAACAGAAAGTAGGAGAACAAAGACAAGACTACTAAATACTTCTCAGATGTCCAAAAATTCATTCTCAGCCTAATGTAACAAAGAACACATGTTCTCTCACTTCTTACAATTCACTTCTGAATTCCTTAAGACTAGTAATTTAGGGCACAGCATGGTGGCCTAATGACTAAAGTCCTTGCCTTGCATCCACTGGGATCCCATATGGGCACTGGTTCTAATCCCAGCTGTCCCACTTCCCATCCAGCTCCCTGCTTGTGGCCTGGGAAAGCAGTTGAGGACAGCCCAAAGCCTAGGGACCTACACCTGCGTGGGAGATCTGGAAGAGGCTCCTGGCTTCAGATTGGCTCAGCTCCGGCTGTTGCAACTGCCTAGAATCTTCCTCTCTGTCTCTCCTCCTCTATGTATATCTGACTTTGCAATAAAAATGAATAAAATAATATATCTTAAAAGATGAATAATTTAATTATCATCCTAAATTCATGATCATTTTTATTTTATTTGTGGTTTATTTTTTTCCTTGTAAGATTTTATTTATTTTTTTTAATTGGAAAGTCAGATATAAAGATAGGAGAAGAGACAGAGAAGAAGATATTCTGTCCAATGGTTCACTCCCCAAGTGGCCGCAACAGCTGGAGCTGAGCCAATCCGAAGCCAGGAGTCAGGAACTTCCTCCAGGTCTCCCATGCCGGTGCAAGGTGCCAAGTATTTGGGCCGTCCTCAACTGCTTTCCCAGGCCACAAGCAGGGAGCTGGACGGGAAGCAGGGCCGACAGGATTAGAACCAGTGCCCATATGGGATCTCATCACATTAAGGCAAGGACCTTAACCATTATGCTATCCTGCCTGGCCCTATTTTTATTTATTTATTTATAATTAACCAGAGTTCATTTAAAACAATCTGGCAAAATACTTTTTATTATTTTGTGACTTGGCAGCTATCTACAGAAGTAGAATTATTTGAAGGACTATTCAACACATGAATCTGGTAACTCAAGTTAATTATTTGTACAGATTAAAAGAAAAGCTATGTGTGAATTTAGCACAATTAACATAAGCTTGTTTTCTTTAGAATAACATAGTCTCCTGCTTTCATGTTTTGGTTGTTGTTTATAACATGGTTTACACTGCCATTGATTCAATTTTAAAAATCCTGTTTCATTAGGTTATCATGAAAGTACCTTCAAATATTTAAGCTAAAGCATTCTACGTATCACCAGCTTGATTGTCAATTATAGTGAATGTCACATAGGGAAATTCACCACTGAAAATGTGGTTCCTCTCCCCCTCCCCCAAAAGTCTCTCTTTAAATGGGTGTGGTTTCCTTCCAGGAAATCTTAAAAGACCCGCCAGCCTAATCATGGAGACGGTGCTGACAACGCTCACCCAATCACAATTTATTTTATAGTCCTGTTCCATCAGAAAGAACTTTGAGTTACTGCTAACTAGAGCAGCCATACTTCCCCTAGCACAGGCAACATCTTAATGATGATGTAACCAAAAACCAGCTTTTGTGATAAGTCAGTACAATTTAATGCAACAGAAAAGATATGATTTACTCTAGACATGCACCCTATCTTCTTCTGCATCAGACAGAAAGACCAAAAATAGGGAAGTTACTTTTCAGATTGTAAAGATCAAAAGATAGCCAGGAAATTTTCTTAGATCACTAAGTCAATATGAGAAGATTTGTGGGATAAAGAAAACTCCCTGTAGGTTTCTGACTCATTGTCACACAAATTGTAAACAAACAGGCTATCACTCCTCAGAATGTATATTTGCTTGTTTGGCTGGAAATTGAACCAGACATTACAAGTTGGCACAAATATGGATTCGTTTGAGCAGAAACAAAATAAATAAATAAATAGAAGTCTTGGGATGTGAATTCTGCCACCCTCAGACATAAAGCATTTTATGGACTACCAGAAGAGCAACTCAACAACCTTTCAAGCATCTAAGTATAAAAGGCAAACAAACCGTGGTTTTAAAAGAGTCTGCATCACTGTATTTATATCACTCAAAACCCCCACGGTCTCAGACACTATTTTTAGATACCATCAATTTCAGTGCCACCAATTTCATCTAATGATTCGGTTTTCTTGGGGACAGCGGAGTCTGAAAAGGGGATATTATGCTCAAATGTTTAAATGAGAAAGAACATGTCTCAAGTTCACCCCAACAATCACAGATGAAAAGAAGGGTGCTTCAGGTGTTTTAAGAAGCCGTATCTGCGGCAAACACAACATTACAGTGACATTCCTATGCATTTGGAGAAACTACAGTGTAATGTGTACGTCTCTCAAACACGTCAAGAAGTTTTCCAATAAGCATACTGAATTAGCATTTGTGTACTGAGTGAGACAGTAACAAGATGCAGGGAAGTTATAAAGATTATATCTACTTCGTAGCTAAGGTATCAGAAGACTACAAATAATTCAGTGTATAAGACTTCTTAATCAAACCCCAAGCCTTTATTTTACAATGCCTTCATTTACAAAAGCTTACTGAGCATTTGACTAAATTCAAATGCTTAAGAAAGTTAAATAAACATAGCACAATGTATACAATATGTTACATAAAAATAGCTCAAAGTTTGATGGAACTTCAAAATCGATACAAAATCAAGGTCTGTTTGGTTTGTCTTACTGCTTTTTAAATATCAACTAATGCAAACTGTATAGCTGTTGGCAAAGACAAATATATAGATATAGAAAGATATATACTTTCATTATTAACAAGTTATTTTTCAATAGATTAGAAGGCAGTTATGATTCACCCCCCCTTCAGGCAGGCAATTTATATTTAGGGCTAGCTTTCTCCCAAGAGTAAAGGTAGCTTCCGAAGGTGTCTCACTTGCTATAGAAGATGGGAAAAAAAATCACTGGCATTGAGATCTGCCAGTCTCAAACTTTTGCACCAAAATACCCATAATTAGCACCCAGAATAGACAAAGTTTGTGCTTCTGAAATGTTTGTCTGTTTGGCTTGAAACCAGACCCTCAGGATTTAATTTTTTGCAGCTTCATGCTTTGAAAACATGCCTATGCATCACGTATTCTATTCATTTATTATCATGTTAGCTTGTTTTAATACTTAGCAATTTTCTGCCACATAATAGAGTCAAACTAGCAAATGAACACATGCCAACTCTTATCTATTAAAAGTACATACAAGGATGCCATTTGAACTTTGTGGTTAGTCCATTTGCTGGGACAATGTGTCCTGTGTGGATGCCTGCCTCTGGCTCCTCACTCCAGCTTCCTGCTAATACACACTCCAGGAGGTAGGGTGATGGATGGTTCAAGAAGCTGGTTCACAGCTTCCGCCTTGGCATGAGCCCAGCACATCTGACAACTCCCTCTAGGTCTGTGTCAGTTTCTGTCTCTCTGCCTCTCAGCAGCATACATATGCCAATAAAAATCCCCCCATTTAAAAAGTGGCATTAAACTGACACACATTTGCCCCATAAGAAATAATACACCCTATGAAACTTAAACTATTGTCTGAGAATGTATTGAAGGGGAAGTAGTTCGGATTGGCTTTTGTAAGGTCAATTCCAGAAGAAAAACTCAAGGATTCTGAGTTGTAACCAAACCCACACTTGTTATATGACCTTGAACAAGCTAAGCAGGCTGTGGCCATGATTATGTATACAAACCGCCTACACGGGTGTCATATGAAGGTCAATGTGTTTATGCCAGCTGTTCTAGTTATACATGCGGAATGACACACAGTTGTTCTCGGCATGGCGGTCTGAGTGGATGCCAGCACAACTCCACTGAATCGACTGCAGCAACACGCTGATTATACAGGCCAAATAAAGAGCTGAAACAATTATAAAAGGGAATCTTGCAAATGTCTTTTTTACAAACACTCTCATAATTGGGATGAGCTATACAATTGATCATATACAAAAAGCAACGTTTGAGAATATAGAGTGTTTTACAGGGAGGGAACACTAGACAAGCAACATGTAATTTTTTAAAAGAGTAAGACTGTAGGTGATGCTAACACTTTGGAACTATTGCATCAATCTATTAGTAAAGTATATGTTCTCAATAAATTATACAAGAACACAATTCTAAAAAGTCAGACATCGGGCCTGGTGTGGTAGCCTAGAGGCTAAAGTCTTCACCTTGCAAGGACCAGGATCCCATATGGGCACCCCGCTGTTTATCCAGCTCCCTGCTTGTGGCCTAGGAAGGCAGTGCAGGACAGTCCAAAGCCTTGGGACCCTGCACCCTTATGGGAGACCTGGATGAGCCTCCTGGCTCTTGGCTTCAGATTAGCTCAGTTCCAGCCACTGTGGCTACTTGGAGAGTGAATCATCAGATGGAAAATCTTCTCTGTCTCTCCTCCTCTTTGTATCTCTGACTTTTGCAATAAAAACAAATAAAATAATATAAAAAGCCGTGCATATTAAAGGCAAAGGAGTGGTATGTGTTTCTAGTAATGTAGCATAATTTATATCTGAGATCTGAATTCTTAAAGGAAAAGAAAAATACTTAAATCTTACTAGCATATTTGCTCATTAAGACAAATGCATTTTTCTTATTTACTTTATTGTCAACCTTTACTTCAGAATGTTGTAGTTTCACCCCTAAAACAGAATGGATACAAAGTCTAGTTTGGCATACGAGTCTGCAGAACCTGATGCAGAAATGTTAATCCCACCCAGTGATGATACTGCACATGGCTGCTGGCCCTCTTTTAAGTTATGAGGTGAGATCTGAGGTTATATCTTAATAATGTAAGATAACAGAAAGGTTAGCTGGTTCAATAAAGGGGAAAAAGTGAGGCAAATTAATCTGTTTGCACTTCATTTTTCTGTCTATTGTAGTAACTTCGTAAATCATCCTGAAAAGGGCCTGGCGGCGTGGCCCAGCAGCTAAAGTCCTCGCCTTGAACACCCAAGATCCCATATGGGTGCCGGTTCTAATCCTGGCAGCTCCACTTCCCATCCAGCTCCCTGCTTGTGGCCTGGAAAAGCAGTTGAGGATATCCCAAAGCCTTGGGACCCTGCACCCGCATGGGATACCTGGAAGAAGCTCCTGGATCGGGATAGCATCGGCCGTTGCGCTCACTTGGGGAGTGAATCATCGGATGGAAGATCTTCCTCTCTGTCTCTCCTCATCTCTGTATATCTAACTTTGTAATAAATAAATAAATCTTTTTAAAAAAATCATCCTGAAAATACACTGAGAATGATCACTGCCAGGGAAATTTGTGTTGACTAATTCTCAGTATTCAAACTGGAAGAGGATGAAATGGCATCTAACGCCATTAAATTACCATGTTAATAAATGAGAATTCTTAGTGAAATATGTAAGGCCAAAAATAATCATTTATATAAATATTATATTGACACCTTTTTCTCATTATAGTTTTAAAAGGACAAATATCTAGAATTTTTGTATGTTTTCAAAATTTAATGTTCCTGTTAAATGTCAGAGGTAACTAGAACACTAGTTTTCGACATACTTGATTTTACTATAAATGAACTGAGTTAGCACTTTCCTACCTTATTTGTTAGAGCATTTATTTATTTTTATTAATTAGAAAGGCAATGAGACACACACACACACACACACACACACACACAGCAGAGGGTGCAGGAGGGAGCGAATGGAGGGAGAAGGGGAAAGAAGACAGACTCGTTTTCTATCTAGTTATTTATTGCACAATCTCTTGCAATAACTGAAGCTAGACGAGGCTGAACTCAGGAACTAGTCACTCCACCCAGGTCCTCCGTGGGAAGGACATCAGCTGCTGCCTCCCCAGGTCCGCACTAGCAGAAAGCTGCCCCTGAAGGCCACTCCAGAAGCAGTGTAAGTATGTCCACCACAATCCCCACCCATATACTTACTCTTGTTTGAATGTGTATGGTAAGAACACCTAAAACCTACTTAGAACATGTTTTTAACACACAATACTATTAAATAGTATTCGATATTTTAATATTCTGAATATTTTGGATAAATTATTGAAATTAAATATTATTTATGTGATATGTAAAAATGTAGACCAGGGGTGGCACACATCCTTCACCCACTTCAGATGGTAGTGTAAATAGGCATCTGGATGGGTGACTGGATAGATAGGTGAGTAGGTAAATATATGCAGGGTAGCCAAACGATATGTATCAATCTAGGAAACTAGTGAATGATTGACTTTTATGTAAAAAACACCAAGTGTAAACTATGAATTTCCTGAGTTAACAAAGATACCTTTTCACCTGGAAATACCATAATAAGCTCAGGTATCAACAGTAACGGAGGGATATTCAACTTACATCATAATCACAGAAGATGAGAAATTTCACAAATTGCAATATCCTCAGTACGTTCCAGATACCTAATATAGAGTAGATGCTTACATGTGATGTAGTTCAGTGTAGAGAACCAACAGCAATTTGATCTAACACAGTACTCTTGGCCTTGCCCTCTTCTGCGACTTTCAACTTTGTGTGGTAAGAATGCACAGGCAAACGGAACACGTGCAGACAAATGGGGCTGCTGTGGCGGCTTGGTGCATAAAGCCACCACCTGCAACGGGTGTCTCCACCGGCCCCAACGGGCAGCCCAGATGCTCCACCTCAGACCCAGCTTATTTGTTACTTATTTATTTCTGATGAACAATTTTGGCTTTCAGTTAGAAAAATAAACACTGAATATATTAATCATATAAATATATATCACATATTGAAATGATTTATCAGATATTAAAAGAAATGCTCAATTTGAATGAAAATTGGAAAGCAAGAAAAAATATCCAGGGTGACTTTTCATTTACTATTTTGGGACATATTCCTCTATTTTAAAGATTGCATAATACTGTCATCTTTACTATCAGATTTTACTTATGCTCTTATCTAAACACTAAATTTTTTTCTGATTAGAGAGATGATGTGGCATTGAACATTTTGTTTAAAGCTCTTTATCCTGATTTTTTTTATTATTTCTATTGTTTCCTCTGGGACATTAATCTCCTTTCCATTGTTTCATTATGTTATGAACGATGCACATTCATCAACTTCAGTAGCATGTGAACTTCATGTCCATAGACTCAAACTCATAGAACATTATCCAAAGCTTCTATAGTTTGCTTATCTGCAGAACAAAGTGACCTCCAGTATGTGAAACCTTAAAAATCTACTTCCTCATGGAGAAGACAAATCTGAGCTCCTAAGGCATTAAAAAACACAAACCATCAGAAAAGTACTCTCATTAGGTCCATACAATACTATCACCAGAATTCATTATTTCACAAGAAAGCATTCTATGGGGCAATTTTATCTAGATCCTTTATGATGTTCCAGAGTAAGAGGGAAGGAGATGCCCCTGTCCTGTGGACTCCTTAGTTCTGAGAAGGTCAAGATCAAATTTAGTACTGAAGAGGTGCTCTTGTTCAGCAGCGACTCAAAGAGGAGCCTCTATTCTCAGTGTGTGTGTGTTCTGTGTTATCATAAGACTTCAAAGGGAAAGACCTTTGTAGTTGTTAACTACAGCCTGAAAAAAAACTTCAGAATAGGCTGAAACTGGCCACTGAAGAGTTATTGCACAATTACAGCTCACGAAGGAAGAGAAAACTGGTCACATCTATGACAGGCAAAATAATAACTGGTCAAAGGTGTTTGTGCCCTAATTCCTAAACTTTATTAAAATGTTACCTTAAAAAGGAAAAGGGAAATTAAAGTAACAGATAGAATTAACTTTTCTAGACAGCAGATGTGAAAATCATTATATTGGATTATCTCGGTAGACCCAGACATATATCAAAAGGACCTTTAAATATGTTAAGTCAGAATAGAGTGACGAAATTTAAGAACGACTCAACAAGCTGTTGTTGCCTTTCTTGGAAGAATGAGCCATGAACCAAGGAACAGAGGCAGTCCCTAGAACACAAAGACAGAGGATTTCATTTTAGCCTGGTGAGAAGTAGCCAACTTTTAGTTTCTGTAACAAATTTATTTTAACATACAAACTTCCTGGTACCTTATTATAGTAACAATAGGAAATAGCATACCATGCGTTAACAGAAGTATGAAATGATTCGATCAAGGCACAAAAACCGAAAACGCATTGGGTTTGGAGACAAAAACATTGGAGATTCATTCTGATGAATAATGGGAGACAAATTGAAGCAGATAGGTGAAGCTTGGGGGAAATATGAAAGTATTTCAAAATAATTTCAATTTTACTCAGCAGATAGTAGCAAATGCGTGAGCAAGAGAGTGGCACATGGAAGTCATTTGTTTCAGCAACATTAGACTGATGACATTATGAAAAGGAAATGGGAAAAAGCAGCCAAAGTTTTTACTGATCTAAATATGAAGTGACATAAATCTGCATGAAGGTGGCAGGGTCCACTTTCTGAGGGAGCTCAGCCACGAGGGTCATCATAGAGAAAAACCCACTTTCACATCTCATCTTGCAGCTGGGAAATTTCAGGAATTTATCCTATTTCCAAGTTGAATGCTGACAAAATAAATGATGAGAAATCAACTCAAGTTGGAGCTCTCACAGCGACCATGACCCTTTTTGCACAGGTATATATTTCTAATATGGGAGCTAGAAAGATTAAAACTTACACGTAACATTTTTTCCCAGTAAATCTGAATGGTGAGAAGTGATATCTAACTAATTGCCTACATGAATGTCACTCTATGTATTCAAGCATGTAATTAACTCCAGGTCATGTCTAACTCACTTTTTTCAGTAACTAGTTCAGACTTGGATTTCACATACACAACATTCTCTAAGAAAAGAAAAAAAGAAAAAAATGAAAGGAAAAAGAAAAAAATCCATTTAATACTGTTTCCAAAGAGTGCCAAGCAAGATGAAATTGAACACTTACTTGATTTTCTAGGATTTTTATTACCAATGGATATTGATCACCTACATTGAATATATAGGCACAAAATATTTCTCAATTCCCACTTTAGTGTGTATGTGTGGACATCCATCATACCCATTTATATATGAGGATTAGGCTTATTTTATTTATAATATAAATACATATTTTATTATGTAAATCACATGAAAGCACTTGTGAAAAACGATCTATTTTTCTTAAACGTCCCTGCTCATATTCTAAGTACACCCGTTATCCTATCCCTCCTTACCAATGAAGATTTTTCTGTTTATTTTCTAGGCACAACAATTGGCCAGTTAGATTATGATGATAAGTGAAATCACTGATAAGTGAAATATAATCACATCAAGCAATAGTTACTGTACTTAAGGATTTCACTACCTACTGGCAAAAGGCTTTGTAAAAAGACATTCTATGTATTCCTCGTGAACACTTAAGCATTCCTTGTAACCTTCCTTAAAATTAGTGATTAATACTTCCTTTACTGAATTCTTATGAGTTTGATATATTGACTCAATGACTAAAAGAAACCTAACATACGTTATATGGAAACTAACTACATTTTTTGACAAGCTGTCCATTCACTTCTTTGGTCCATTTATCTATAGAATTGAGAACATTCCTTGGAAAATTTGTACACAGTTTTTCATAACTAAAAACTATCAAGAAAGGAATTATATTAAATGGAATTATAGTTACATCATTTCTTTAGGTTCTTGTTTATACTTACCCTATGCAAAAATTTTACATTGTAGGTACTCCAAATTTTTAATTTTTATATACTAACAAGTTCACTCTTAGGCACATTTTACCTCAATCTACCCATGATACATTGTCATCCATCAGCTTTCTTCACAGGTCTCCACAGACAGCACATTAGCAAGAAGCTGAGAGCAGCACCCGAGCAGGTGCTTCAATCCCACACTCCAATGCGAGATTCAGGCATACAAAGTAGAATCTTAACAAATGTTCCAAATGCCCACAAATTCCAGGAATCAATTTAATTTGAAGGTGCATAGCAGGTAAAGCTGCCACCTGTAATATTAGCATCCCATATGGATATTGGTTGGTGTCCTGGTTCACCACTTCCAATTCAGCTCCCTGCTAATGGCCTGGTAAAAGCAGAAGTAACAACAGTAAAAGTAATAAAATTCAGATTAACAGCATGCATAGATGCTTTATTAAATACTAAGTACTTTCCCCCATAGGGCCATTACCAGTAAAAGGCAATAAATGTTTTCAAGATACAGGACTGAATGAAGCACTCACTCTCAAATTAATATTGAATACGTTTAACAAGTAAGAAAATAGGAAATGCAATTTCCCCTATCCAGAACCTTCACCAGAAGCACTGTAACATGAGAACAGCACAACAGACAGCAGGTACCTCCACACAGTAAAGCAGATGTTAACAGGGCAAGGCAGTAGATGTTAAAAGCTGATCAGCCCCCAATTAATGATTATCCACCCTTCTTTATTATGCGGTAAGACTAAAGTGGCCATAGCAGGAACATTTGGAAGCTGGTGCAGGAGCAGAAAGACCTCTGGCATTTCACTCTCTCTGGGGAGAATGGAGAAGGGTCTTTTCCAGAGTAGGTCATTTGAGAAGGGCCTAGAATCTTAGTATGATATGTGTCCCTGGAAAATAGCGTACAGAAATTGGCTGGATCTCCTGAGGTCACAGAACAAAAAGAACTCTAGAGTTGCAAAGAGAGGAAATGGCACTTTGATGGATGACAGTAAAGTAAACAAACTTAGCATAAACTTAACAAAATGTAGAAATACTACGTAAGGAATACTGGCACATTACTTGATTATCCTGAGTGCTCGGGTCTAGAATCAATGAACCTGCAAGTATGTTGGCAGATCCTTGCGCAGAAATGATTTCAATAATTCCATTTCTATTGGAAAAGACAACATTAAGCATTATATAGTTTGATTGAACTCTGGGATATCAATCAGTTTTTTAACTAACCTACTAAGTTTTTTCTAACATTTTCCTCAGTTCTTATGCAGACTTAGTTTCTCAATGTTCTTTTACATAGCTTGGCCATCCTGTTTGCTCTTGCATATTAATGAGCTAAAATAATCTTTGAGTCATGTTCATTATATACTGTATGAGTCATGTTTACAACTCACCCAGCTCCCTTCCTGTGGGGGGAAAGCAGAGGAGGATGGCCCAAAATCTTGGAACCCTGCACCCACACAGAAGATCCAGAAGAAGCTCCTGGCTCCTGACTTCAGATTGGCTCAGCTCTGTCCATTGTGTCCACTTGGGGAGTAAATCAACAACTAGAAGATCTTTCCCTCTGCCTCTCCTTCTCTCTGTAAATCTGACTTTCCAATAAAAATAAACAAATCTTAAAAAAAAATACAAAGCATCCTAGCATTAACATTTTTACTGTCCTACCCAGTGAACAGAATGTGAGGAATACAGACATACAGGGGCCATGCTCAGGAGCGACCTGTCCTCAGATCTGTCTGCTGGACGCCAGAGGGCAAGCAGGTGCTTGTCAGGAGGGAGGAGAAGGGGGGCGCCAAGAGTCAGAGTGCCAGAGCAACAGAGCACACCAAGAAAGACCCCCCTCCCTATCATGGGTCTTCATGGGTATTGTGGGTGAGGAAGGCATGATTTCCAAGCTAGTTACCCTGAACTAGCTGCCCAAGGCCACAACAAGACAACTTGGACTCTCTTGAAATGGATCTCTTTCATGAAGGCTGTTCAGAAGGGTCAAGGGATTCATCAGAAGAATGTCGAGGTGATCTGATGAAATCCAAGTCCAAAGATGTCTGCTTTCTGTTCCCTCTCCCGTGGAGAAAGCTGAGGAAAGGAACGGAAACAAGGCAACATCCTGGGTAGGATTCAGGCCTTGGGTCCTGTTCTTTCTCACTATAGTTTTCTATTCCCCAAGTCTCAGTTCTGTAATACAGTTTTCTGAGTAAGCCAATCAAACTTGAACTTCTTTCTACTGTCTCAAAAACATTTTCTCTGTTAGAAATACATTTACAAAGAGATAGAAAAAGACATATTTGCATCTGCCCTTAAAGGCAAATATGTAGCAAGTGGCAAAGATCTGGATCTTTCTGACCATATAGTCTTTGATCTTAAACAACTATAGATCATGAAAGTTCAAGGGCACCACTGAAACTTCATATACAGGAAAGACATTCAATGTGAGAACTTAAAACACATGAATGAGCAGGACTGACACTGTAGCATTACAAAGATGTCACCTGCAATGCCACTGCCAGCCCATATGGGCAATGTTTAGAGTCCTGGCTGCTCCACTTCCGGCCCAGCTCCTAGGGATCCCCATACCCACATGGGAAGCTCACAAGAAGTGCCTGGTTCCTGGCATCAGACTTGCCCAGCTCTGGTCTTGCAACCACTTGATGAGTAAATCAGCAGATCAGATATTGCTCTCTCTCTCTCTCTCTCTCCTCTCTCTTCCTCCTTTCTTTCTCTTCATCTCTGTGTAACTCTGCCCTTCAAATAATTCTTGAAACGAATAAAAATAAATACTCATATAAAGGAGTGAATGAATAACCAATCCCATTCCTCCTCCCACCCCCGCATTTTATCTTATCTCCTCTCCTCCCTCCTCTTTCTTTCCAGGATCATTTCATCCAAAGGCCTCTGCTGAACTTGGGCACAGTTAATAAGCAGCCACCCTGCACGAGGACATTCTGGGTGAAGACGCTGTTATGAAATATTTAACACAGAGCCTGGGTTTTCTTGTTTTAACCCTTGTATCATTGGTTAATTGTTCATGTAGAGAAGTCACCTGATGAACACCAGCTAAATATATCTGAATCTCATAATAAAATGAACTGTTTATCTCCTTGACAGTATCCATATGGGAAAAGGAATCATTTCCCAGTGTGAGATGTTTGAGCCTGAGAGGAGAGATGCACATTTCCACTAGGCACAGAGGCCATCACGCAGGATTTAGACCTAGGGATATAATTTGTGATTAAGAAATCCTGTAGACTGGGCCTGGCACAGTAGCCTAGCAGCTAAGGTCTTCATCTTGCACACACCAGGCTCCCATATGGGCTCTGGTTCTAATCCCAGCAGCCCCGCTCCCTGTTCGGCTCCTTGTTTGTAGCCTGGGAAAGCAGTCGAGGATGGCCCAAGGTGTTGGGACCCTGCACCTGTGTGGGAGACCTGGAAGAAGCTCCTGGTTCCTGGTTTCTGATCAGTTCAGCTCTGGCCATTGCTGCCACTTGGAGAGTGAATCATTGGGTGGCAGATCTTCCTCTCTGTCTCTCCTCCTTTCTGTATAACTGACTTTCCAATAAATAAATAAATAAATATTTAAAAAAAAAAAGAAAGAAAGAAAAGAAATCCTGTAGGCCACAAAGGGAAGTGATTTTTGCATATATAGTTTTGATGTCTTTTCTAGCATCTGAACAGGGCCTAAACATAGCAGTAACAGACGTGTGATGAATAAATTAATGATTAAGTAAAGCATCTGAGAGATGGCTAAGAACTTAAACATGGAAGTACATTCTTCATTTCACCACAACTGATACTCTCTGCTTTTAAATAAGGGAAAAACATTTTTGTTTTATTAAGCCATGAAGTTGTTGAGGATTTGTTTTGCTTGATGAGAAGGCTCTGCTGTTCCATGAATGTTAATCCTCTGGTATCCAAAATCCCACTCTAAAGAAATACTTAGCACCACAACAATAAGACAAAAGTCAATGTAAAGCAAACATTCCAGTGGCTTTCAGAGGTTAAATAAGAATCTGGAAATAATTATCTTATTACTAAAAAATAAATAGCATATGGAAAATGTAGGCAGTGGGGGAGGATTCCTCTGCTCAAGCAGGATTTTGATCCTTAATTTTTTAAATTGACAAAATGTTATTTAACTGAAATACCCTAGAATTTAAAATTGGGATGTAAATATTGCTGGGTATTTAATAGTTATTTTATGATTTGTCTTATTTAAACTTGTTTGTATTTATTCAATAATTTTATTTAATGCTATTAGTTTAGATTCTATTTTCCTATAATTTACTGATACTCATATTGTACACTAAGCTACTACCTCTAATTAATGAAAAAAAGATTAGCACCTAAAGTTTTCATGAGGGGTGAGAATTTTATGTATATCTTTATGTTATGTATGGTAGATAAATATCATCAACATGTCACTTAATGTGGATATACATAACTTAGCTCAAGTCATGGGAAAAAAAAGAATTTATTCTATGCTCTCAGTGTGTCCTCCATCTCTATCTTTCATTAGTTGCTAAGCTTTTCGAAGGTGTCTAGACTATCGCCACTTCCTTAGTCTTCCTCCCACTATAGTCTGGTTTCTGTCTGTGCCACCATGGACACTGCTGTCACCCAGAAATTGTCCCCTTGGTTGTTAAATCTGAGGGCGGACTTAACTTGCTTGACGGCTGAAAGAATTTAGCACAACTATTCACTTTGTGAAACACCCTACTAGCTTGATGTACTTTTGATACACACATTAAACAGCATTCTTTTTCACACATCCTTAAATTTGTCCGTAGCATCTCAGTTTTTTTTTTTCCTCCCTTAATTATCTTTCACAGTTGTCAATGTTAAGATTTATTCATCCAGGCTTCCAAATGAGTACATTGGGCATCAGTGCTGACCTCTTGCTTTCCTTCCGTCTTTTCAGCCAAGCCATTCTAAATATACCTCTCCTCTTTGTCCTCACATCCTTTCCCACTGCTACTATCTTAGCAAACACTCTCATTATCTCTCCCCAAGCGATTGCAAAAGCTTCCTAATTAGCCTTCCTCTTTCCAGCCAGACTCCGCACATTCCATCCATCTTAACTGCCACCAGTGTGATGGCATCATATCGCCCCCCATTAAAGAACATTTCAAGGGTTTCCCATTAGTTATGAGATAAAGTCCAAACTCCTTTAGATAACTGGCATGCCAGATCTGCCTTTTAAGTATCTGGACACAGCCTACTTCTTGAATAGCACACACGACACTTTGGTAGCAAACTCCAAGTTTCCCATGTTCATTAGCTTTCTATTTGCCCACATAACCGCATGGGTCAGTCTTACCATCTCTTTCTCGTGGAAGTCTGCCACTCTGTATAGTCAACTTCTTAGACATTCATGGGTACTTAGCATGTTTTAACGTTCCTCATTTTCCTCCACCAATTTCCTTCTGCCTACATTATTCTGACTAGTGGAACCATCAACTTGGCATCTTCAAATAATTAGAACAGATCTCTATTTCTTTCCTTCCCCACTTCTTCATAACAAACTTCTATTCAGTGTATTGAGTACACTATAAATAAAATTTAAAACTGATTCACCCCCAAGCACCATCCTGCTAGAGCTACAAGTCAGAACTGCACCGCTCTGGACTGGTTCACTACCCTACCTTGTTATCTCAACAGCTTCATTACAAGACCATCTCAATCTGTGATCCTACATTCTGCAGGCAGAATTATGTTTCTGATCTAAGAGCTTGAACACATTGAATCTCTTCTAAAAACGTCCCATGTGGCTCATGCTGATCAATAAATAGTGTCCAAATCCATATGTATGATGTTCCAAGAACATCCTTGTAAGTTCTTTGCCATACTTTATGTTTTCTGCCAAAAAGACAGGGATGCATATAGCTCTACCCCTCTGCTTCTGAAACCCATGTGAATTACTTCAATTTAGAAAGTTAATTGCTTCAAAATATTCATTGACCATCATTGGTGTTACTATAAGTTGAATACATTATGGCATCAAAGTTTCAAAAAGTGAGATTATCAAATAGCAACAAACTTGAAATTCAGATGTAAATCAAGAAAAACTAACAAAAAACCAGCAGCACTCCCTATGTAGCTTTTCAAGTCAGAAAAGAATCAAAGAATACATAAAAATGACTTGGAAACTATAGAGCTTTTGATATATTTAATAAGAAAAATCCAATTCTTTAAAAAGCAAATCAGTTTTAAAATACCTATGACTGGCTGACCTTTTTGTCATCTGGCTATAAATGATTATCCTTCAAGTTCAAAAAAAATTTAGGATTTGGCATGATTGCTCAATTGGCTAATCCTCCTACTGTAAGCACTGAGATTCAATATGGGCACCAGTTTGTGTCCCGGATGCTCCACTTCTCATCCAGCTCCCTGCTTGTAGCCTAGGAAAGCAGTCAAGGTTGGCCAAAAGCCTTGGAACCCTGTACCTGCATGTGGGAGACTGAAATAAGCTCCTTGCTCCTGGCTTCTGATCGGCTTAGCTCCAGCCGTTGCAGCCACTTGGGGGAGTGAACCAGTGGATGTAAGATATTTCTCTCTGTCTTCTCCATAAACCTGCCTTTCAAATAAAAATAAATGAATATTTAAAAGTTTAAATTAAAAAAACCTGTGAATTTATACAGAGATTTCAGTCTGGTTTTTTAGGTTAATCTGTGAATTTTAAGTCCCATTATTTCTTCTTCACAGAACATCATTTGAAGCAAATTTATATTTTTGAGTCTTGGCAATACTCCAGGGACAACATTACCAGCAATGAATTTTCTTCCAAAAATCCCGAGAATGTGATGTGAGCTCAATCTGGGTCAAGCTAATTATACGTTTGTAAAGCACACTGTTAGTGTTTTTTCCCTCATGTATTTATTTTTAACTTAAACATATACAATGTACCGGCTGTGAAGCAACCACAGTCATAGTCAGGAAGCCCTATAAAAATTTGCCTCTTGCATTTATTTAGTTAGCACTCAATAAATATTTAATTTAGTGTTTGCGCAAGGCAGACTTGATTGCTTCCTTCAATGCTTATCACATGCAGTATCCTGTGCTGAATGTTGTATGCATTTACACTTCTATGTAATGATGATAATAATGACCACATAACGATGTAACTATAATTCCATTACTCTACAATCGAGGAAGCAAAAACTTATAAGAGAGGATCTGCAATTCTGATGGAGATACCTATGCCTATCCCGGTGGCCACACTGTACTGAACCATGAGTTATTGGCAGAAATTTTTAGATGAGATTTATGAATGAACTTCTTAAAGGAACATAATTAAGTTGGTAGAGACCCTTTGTGGTTTTTGGTGGCGGGGGAGGCTTGGGGAAGTCTTCCTTTAAAAACACTCTATTTTTCTAACTTATTAAGGTATAATTTCTAAAGATAATACTGTGAAGAAAAAAAAGAGGTTGTGAATACACCTACAGCAGGTCGAATGACCTAGTTCTGGATGCTGTGCTTAGTAAGGAAGAATGGAGTGTGAGGACACTGGAAGGAGAAAGCGTAGAGTGGGAAATATCGCCTTGCCCTGAAATTATATTGCAAAATACATGAAATATGCTCACCTTATAAAAATAAAAAAAGAAGTGTCGCATTAATGAATGACACAATACACTTCTTCCTAATTTATGAGCTATTATATTCTAAACTTTCTACGTTTATCACATGCAGGTTATATTTATTGACCTATTAAAGTACTTCAGCATATTTCAGTCTGCAGAACATTATTTTCATCTTTTCCTTTTTTGAAAAGAAAAATGCTATATGCATTTAAATGAAAAGCAGAGTTATATATAGAGAAAGAGAGACACAGAAATCATTCTCCCATCCACTTGTTTATTACCCAAACTGAGGCAGTGGCCAGGGAAGAGCCATGCCAAAGCCAACTTCATTCAGGTCTCCCACTTAGGCCATCTCCTAGGAAGCAAGATCAGAAGTGCAATGCCTGCACTCAAACCACATGCCAACATCACAGGTGGTGGCTTTACCTGCTCCACCACAATGCTAACACCCATCTTTTCCTTTCTTTTTCTTTTATAATGGCAATGTTACTGTCAGAAAAAATGAACATGACATCAAGTAGAGTTAAGACAACGGTAATGAGTTATCTAGAGACAAGAAAAATAAACAACGATAGAGACACCAAACACTCAATATTAGAATGGTTATTTGGTGATACTGTTTAGAAGTCTATGCCCTGTGCCGGGGAACTGCAGTTTAAGTTCCTGCTCTGTTTCCTATTCCAGCTTCTGGGAGTCAGCAGGTGATGGCTCAAATGATTGGATCCCCCCACCCCTGTGAAAGACCCAACCAATTCAGCTCCTGGCTCTTGGCTCTGCCCTGGTACAGCTCAGGCAACTGAGGGTGTTTGGGAAACAAATACATAGAAGATGTCTTTCTGTCTTTGTCTCCTTTCAGGTAAATAATAAAATGTTAACTTCAATTTCCAAGGGTCTTTAACAATTCTATTATGATAAGAATTTACATATGCCCTGGGGTAAGTGGTGCCACATGTTAACTTGCAATAACAGCAACTTATATCATAGTAAATCTTGGCTGATCCAGTTCTAATTTGACTTCCTGCTAATAACATTGGGAAAGCTACAGAAGATGGACCAGGTGCTTGGCCCCTGCTACTCATGTGGGAGATCAGGTTCCTGGCCTCCATCCAAACTCAGTCATTGTGGCCATTTGGGGAGTGAAACAGCTCATAGATACAGATATTGAGATCCTCTCTATGTCTTTCTCTTCATCTTTCTCTCCCTCGCTTTCCCCTTCCATTATAACTATTTCATTCCAAACAAATACCAATCTTTAAAGAATTTGCATATTCTCATAAAACTTAAATGTGCCTCCAAATAAATATTATCATATTTAGGTGACTGATAAGAAAATTATTGTTTCAATTTTTATCATTCACACACATAGCTGGGTTGAATGGGCATTAATCACAAGCCATTTTACCTGGGCAATCTTTTGGGAAACATACATAAACACAATATGTGGATTATTGAATACGCTGTGGTTACATCCTCTTGGTTATATTTTAATACAGTAAAATGATATGTAGGTAATAAGCTTAGGCTTTAGGTCCAAACTACCTGGGTGTGAATTTAAGTTCTGTGACATCCCGTTTGGATGGCTTTATCTGTGAACACATGACATAATCTCTATGGGCTTCAGTTTTCTCATCTGCCAGATGAACAAAGGTGATAATTTCTCCCTAGGTCATTACAAACAGATGACACAAGGAAAACTCTTAGAATAGTCTGCCTCATAAGTAAGCACTCAATATACACTGTTTATTATAATCCTAGGTCCTCATATCTACAAATGGGACATATCAAGACGAAGCAGGCTAAGAGTTTCTCAGCTTAATGGTCTCTAGTTCAGACCATTTTGTCACAAAAAGTAGAATGCCATTCTTTTGAATGGCTGAGCAGTATTCCATAGAGTAGATATATCACAGATAAAAATATCCATTTCTTTTTCGACAGGCATGTTGGCTGTTTCCATGCCTTTGTTATTGTATACTGTGCTGCTGTAAACATAGGATTACAGGTCATTTTCTCATATACAGATTTCATTTCTTTTGGAGATATTCCTGGAAGTGGAATGGCTGCATCATACTAAACCATTATGCTCAATGACATAAGCCAATCCCAAAAGGACAAACATCATGTTCTCTCTGACATAAGGTAACCTTCATAGAAAATATAAGATAAATAGATATATAGGTAAATATGTATGTACAAATATTTTCATAGATAAACTGTGTATCATGGAGACTGGCATACCAAGAAGTGGAGACATTTTGTAATATGCATCCCTACTCCCAAATTAAAAATGAACTCCAAATGAAACAGTTAAATAGATCTTGACAATAGGATATTGGACTTTCTACAATTGAGTATATCTACAATGTTATCATTCATTTAAACAGCTGAATGATGGACTTGTGACTGTTGCTGAAGGACCATACTATTGAATAATATATGGGGAAACAGTGGAGGTGTTGTGTTTCTGAGCCTATGAAACTGAATCATAGAAAAAGTTGAGAAACTAAAAAAACAAAACAAAAAACATTTCTTAGCTTGTATTGGGGAGAAAGGAATTAAAATACATACATGGCTTGTGAAGCCCTCTTCTCCCAACACCTGTAGTAACATTTCTGGAATCAGAAGAAGGGAAGTTGCCAGTTTCATGTCTTTGGAAACTGGACCACTGGGCAAACAGCAGACAGACAGACAGACAGACCAAAGATATGTGTGTTACAATATTATCATTCTGTATGGCATGCTATTAATAATAAGTCCTTTTCAGAACATTCATAGCATGAAACAAGGTTTTGAAATCAAATATACATAATCTATACAATTTTCAGTGTGTAAAACGGAGATCGCTCATAAAAGGCTCTCCAGTAAAGAGCAACACTACGTCTACAATATTCACACATTATTCTGCATGAAAGAAAATGCATGTTATAAGCTGAAGGAACTGAGTGTCTCGCCAGCACTGCCCATTTATCCATTTCCCGGAAGTTATTAGCATACATAATACTGGTAAAGATCACAGATACTTGTCTTTCTAATCCTTTGTTTTCAGCCAATGGAAAGGATATTTTAAGCTTTACGAAATACCAGGAAGCATCACAGATTATTTTAAGATGGTTGGAATTCGTATACATTGTCCCTTTTATCTTTCACACTATTCTTACAAAATCAACATTAATATTCTCATCTTACAAAATACTAAGTTCAAGTTTATGGACGTTGTTAATATCAGTGCATTATCGTTTAAATTGATATGTCACTGAGAAGACTAGCCCTCTGCTCTCACTGGCAAAAACAACCAATTGTCTAGCTTACATTTCCCAATATCTGCAATTCTCTTCTTTCCTTGGGGGATTATCCTCATTGTCTAAAACAGCTATGCCTGTGTCAAACAAAGTTACACCAGACAGAGTTAAATAGGGAAGGGGGACTTTCATTTTATTGCATTATGTTTCAAGATGATTGCAACAGAAGAGAGAAACTGAACCAATGAACAATATGAATGATGTAAATGGACAAAAAGTTACTAAGGGTGCCAGTGCAATGGCTTCTTGGCTAACCCTTCACCTTGCAAGTGCTGGGATCCCATATAGGCACTCATTTGGGCCCCAGCTGCTCCACTTCCCACCCTGCTCCCTGCTTGTGGCTTGGGAAACCTGCAGAAGTTGGCCCAAAGCCTTGGGACCCTGCACCTGTGTGGGAGACCGGAAAGAGGTTCCAGGCTCCTGGCTTCGGATTGCTCTGCTCTGGCCATTGCGGCAACTTGGGGAATGAACCAGCAGATAGAAGATCTTTTTCTCTGTCTCTTCTCTCTAAATCTGTCTTTCCAATAGATAAATGAATTTTTTTTTATTACTAAAGGTAACCGTTTTTGTTTGAGTAACTTGATACTCCTTAAAATTTTTCTGGGATCACTTTCAAAAACAGATCACTTGTACTTAAATCTTTGTTTCAGAGAAACAAAACTGGGAAACATTCATATATTCTTATTTAACAGAATAAGACCTAGGAAACCTGAAACTTGAGAATATATACAAATCAATGCTATTTTTAAAATATCACTAAAATTAGTATCTTTATTAAACTTTTTAAAAATTACATGTTTTTTATTTCATGTATATAACACTGACCACGTTAAGTATATAGCATATAGTCCCAATTTGATATAGACACACAAAATGTGTGCAAACAAGTAAAATTTCCAAACAGCTAGCAATAGTTATTTACTATGAATGTAGCAAATTACTACAAATAGCGGCTCCAATCCAGATCTCAGAAATGAAAGACTGAAATCCAAGTATCTGAGCGATCAATCACTGCCTCCTAACACCCATGTTAGCAGGAAGCTTGAGGAAGAAGGGGAGCAAGAACACTAATCAAAGCAATTCCATAAAGCTCAAGAAGAATTCTTGATAATCCATGATCCTTAATGGATTCTCCCACATGGGAGACCTGGAGGAGTTCAGGCTCCTGCCTTTGGCTTGGCCCAGCCCCAGCCAATGTAGTCATTTAGTGGGCAAACCAGCAGATGGAAAATTTCTATTTTTCTCTCTATCTTTGTCTCTTTCTTGCCTGTGAAGCAAGAAAGAGAAAGATCTCTTAGTGAATATATCAGATATTGTGAAACAGATATTGCACATGGTATGCTATACGCTACTGCACATTATGACTAGGCAAGTATCTTTCCTCCTATTGAACCCAGCATTTGGCAGATATTGACTTAACTGATGGAATTAATTCCAGAGAGATCCCAACTTCACTTTTCAATTCTAATTCTGAGGTTTCTGTGGTAAGAAAAATAATAGAAAATAACAGGCTGTTCATAACACAAAAGTATATGTTGGTAGAAAAGTAGTTAATGGCACTATAATTAGTGAAAGGCAGCATGATTTGTCACAGACTAATTGTTCTGTTTAACTTTATCCAGTAAGTCAAATAAGCCCATTAACATAACAATTTCATACAAAATAATGAATAATACTAATAGCTTTGCACAGATTCAATGATCCTTGGAATATAAACTAATACATTCAACTATTCATTTATTTTTCTGCAAATATAATGTGCCTTTTTTGGTGATATGTGATTTGCCAAAAGAAAAAAAAAGTTGCTAAGCATTTAAAGTTTTATTTTGTTTGCTATTTTATTGGAAGCTTTTTTTTTCCCCATTGATTCCACAGCTCACTACAATTAGAATTACCATAATGGTAGGATGTGGTTCGTAGCAATATATGACCTCATCCTTTATAATCACCAACATGGCATTTCCCGAAACAAAACACAATAGGATATCAGTGAAGTTGAGCCTCCCTTCTCGGATCTAATGTTTTCCTACTTGTCAGTCTAAAAATGCTGACTACATCATAACCCTAGCTGCCAGCACCAAGCTTGTAAAACAGAAAAGTAACAAGAAAGCTGCTATTTGGGCTTTACACACTTGCTTAAGAAAAGAAAACAGGGCCCGGCGTGGTGGCCTAGCGACTAAAGTCCTTGCCTTGAATGCGCCAGGATCCCGTATAGGCCACCGGTTCTAATCCTGGCAGCTCCGCACCTGGGACCCTGCACCTGCATAGGAGACCCGGAAGAAGCTATTGCTTTGGATCGGTGCAGCACCACCCATTGCAGTCACTTGAGGAGTGAATCAGCGGAGGCAAGATTTTCTTCTGTCTCTCCTTCTCTCTGTATAACTGCTTTTCCAATAAAAAAATAAATAAATCTTAAAAAAGAAAACAGTAACCAAGAGGTGTTTTAGATTCGCCAACCACCAGGGAAGGAATGCATCAGCTGCCTATAGAAAGAACTTAGGTGGCCTTTATCCCGGGAAACTGTGGTCACAGACTTTACTTCCCCATGCAGTGGAAAGGCAGAGCGAGCTGCAAAGGAGAGAAAAACCAGGAAAAGCCGTGCAAGGGAATTTTTGCTCCGGCCCTTCTTTGACGGGTGGATATTGGTTTGTGTCCATCATTGGTGCAGCAGTGACTGCACTGACTCAGCAGCCTGCCACAGTTCCACCCAGCCTTCAGGGTTGCAGTCTGGGACCCAGCTGGAAGCAAGCTCCGCCCTCCTCTGATTACCACAGCAACCATCAATGAGTTTATAAGTATTTCAAATGTTCTCTATTTCTGTTCCCAATTGACATGAAATTCATGATTATCAATATTTTAGGTGTCATATTTCACAGTATACCAATTTAGATATCAACAGGGCACAGCATTATAATGATACAGCTGTAGTTGAACACCTGATTAAATTTGTAAGGTTTATTTGCTTTGGACATAGGGTGAACAAAGTTGGAAACTTTATCACAATCTATGAAAATTCCTTCAAGAATCTTAATAACAATTCCTTCAATATTTACTTTCCATGATGTGGTAGATGAAGGGTGGAAAGAGATTCTTCATTACACATGCTGTGGAGAGACAAAATCTCCATTTTTCCTTTGAGTACAGAATAAAATTGTTGTACAAATTAAATGTTATATTCTGGGCTTCTGGAAAAAGATAAGAAGCTTTGCATTCTTTCAGGTTTCTTGATTATCTTTCTCTCCCTCGTTCTCTCTTTCTCTCTCTCTCTCTTTTTCATAGCCCTGAGTTGCTATGTAAGAAATTCAGTAACTCTGAGATCCCTGTACTGGAGACACCTCTGATATGATGCTCCTCCACATTCCCACTGAATCTCACCTTTCAGCCATTCTTCCAGGAGGAAAAAAAAAGGTGAAGTCATTGTGCCTGCTCCAGCAGGCCTAGTTGCCAGCTAAGTGCCACAAAGGATCAAGTCGAAACTGTTACAAGGCAAAGAATGGCTTTATGTGGGCTGTTCCTATTCTACTTCCCCAGCCTTATCTCCCAGATTTGCCCAGGATCTTCATGAATGTTCTTTTATGAAGATCATGTTTTGAATTGTGACCCTCCAAAATAACATACTGAAGTCCCAACATCTTGTACCTCAAAATGTGACCTGATTTGAAAATTGGCTCTTTATATGGAATGTAAGTTAAAACAATGTCAAGAGGGTGGAGTCTAAGCCAATGTCACTCGTATCCTCAGAAAAACAGGAAATTGGGACACAGGGCAACATGCAACATGGACAGAGGGAAGACAATAAGAATGCCTTCTCTTGGAACGTCAATATTGGGCTGATGCATCTCCTGGTTAAGGAATGTCTGAGGCTCCCAAAGAGCTGGGGTGAGGCATGAAGCAATCTGTGCCTACAACATTCAAAGGGCAGTTAGTCTTGCTGATAACTTAATTTCAGACTTCTGACTGCAAAATCTGAAACCTGTCTTTGTCTTGAGAGGCCTAATATGATGCAACTTTATAACAACAGCCCTAGGAAACTCATTCCACTGGTTTTGCTTTTTTTTTTTTTAAGAGTGGCAAATTTATTTTCATCTCTTCAAGAAGTTCTAAATATAATAAAGAAGATTTATGTTAAATAACTCAAGATTTAGGAGGAAGGAAAATGACAGAATTTCTTAGGGGCCTGCATCCATGAGAGCATCCTGAGGAAGCTCTTGGCTTCTGGCTTTGTTTTGGTCCATCTCTGGCTATTAATGGCCATTTGGGGAGTGAGCCAGTGGACGGAGAATATCTTTGTGTTTCTTCCTCTGCCTTTCAAAATAAATAAATAAACAAGTCTTTACAAAGTACTATCTTATTCTAACATTTTTGTTTATTAATATAAAGACAATAGAATACATAGGTACATAACAATAGTTTATAGCACAACTTTCAGACTGTGTTAATGACTTCTTAGTCACTATGAAATACCATGTCACTTTTATTCTCATGCCTAATAAAACCAAAGCCTTCAGATAGATAAAATAAGTTTCTATTTTCTGTTGGATAATTTGGCAGGAGCCTGTGCTTTAATAAATTGGTATACATTATGTTTTCCTACAAAAGAATAAATTTATACCATTCTATGATTTAATGCCTTGTTAAGCAAGTTAGTAGTATAGTGAAGTAATAAATAAAATATTCTTCCTATTAATCATCATTCACATGTTTATTCAATTAGGAAATACAAAAATTTGTTAGATGTCATTTTACATAAAAGACAAAATTCCTGTTCTAAGAATTCACACAGGTGAACACACTGAGAAATTAACATTTTGAGTCAGTGTGGTAGTTGCTCTGCAGAAGAGTCTGCATGACATTTTATCTTAAAAGGCGATGGGAAATACTGCAAATGCTAGAAAGAGTTCATCAACATGAGCCCATACTGCCTCCTTGGTTCTGCAAAACAGTGATGCTTGGGGCAAGCTAAAATTGAATGAAAAGTGAGTCATTTGCCAAGAGACTGTTGCTACGTTCTTCTCATGAAGAAAGAACAGTAAATGCCAACCTCCCCATGCTGCCCAGTTTCTCCTCTATTCACAAAAAAATGTTTCCATTAATCAGCTTTGAGTACACTGTCTGATGGAAGAATGGTATGGGTGGATTGCAAAGAGCCAATTCATAGGCTGTACTTTGTCAACTGCACGGTTCTCACAGACGACGCACATCTGGCTTAATAGACATTTGAAGTGAGTCAAGATAAGCCTTTATGGATCCAAGTTTCAGTGGTGCCCTATAATTACGACGTTTGAGCTTCCCAGGTTTTTTTCATTTCTAAAACTCATCTGTTGCTCAGTGTTTCCTTCCCACTCGTCGGACACAGTGTCTCCGAGTGAGCACTTTTGGGAGACTGCAGCATCAGTGACTAGGAAAGTTATCCTGTATGTGTAAATACTGAGGAGACCACACATGAAATGGGAAAACCAAATAATTACTAAGACAGATCAGTGCAGCCAATCTTTGTTTAATATCATGTTGATTCCATCTTCTGATCCTCTAGTGTATTGAACTGGGGAAAGAATTCCAGAAGGCATTCATTTCAAATATCATGGAAACTTTTAAGAACTGGAGAGAAAACTTTTTTGTAGTGCTATTTGATTTTATTAAAACCCTGTATGCATGAACTGATTCTGCAAACACAGCAACTGAGTAAGTCATTTGAGAATTAAAAAGCAGCAAAACAATGAATGACAAACTCCCCCACCCTCCTAAGATGCTAAGCTCTTTTTCATAAAACACCAAAAAGAGAGAATTGGAAAGAATGAAAGAAGCTAGACATAGATGTTTGGGGGTTTCCAATCACTTTATATTTTTGTAAAAGCAAATTGTACTGATGAATAGTTCCTGTCTCATGCTGACAGTTTACAAATAAGAATAGCAAGGTCCCATTTCAGAGCAGACAGTGTGGAGCCCTCTTCAGAAGCATTTTCAAATTAGAGTGACAGAGCTTCACAAGCATTCCCAGCATTAAAGGATGAATATTAATGCTTCAGTAAAACAATAAACTAGCTCTATAGTTCTTCACCACCCCTTGCCTCCTCTGTAACAGGAACTATAGGTCTCCTACAGCTGGACTTTGTTACCTTGATTTTTGAAATTACTAATGCAAAAGGCACAATAGGGTAACCCTTGGTTAAGACATGCTGCTCAGCTACACCATTCTCAATAAAGGAAGATCCATTCTCAAGATTCTTCCTCAGTTTGTACATATGAACACACATACATGAACATATATTCAATAAAATTGCTGTTTTCAAAATCTGCATAGGCTTGAGGAGTCTAGGGGGACATAATAAAAGAATAGAACTTAGAGACAGACAACTTTGCGTCGTAAATGCTGTCTCTGTCACATACAAGTGGTGCAATTTGGGGTCTATAATTTAATCTTCCTGACTTCCTCATCTGTAAAATCGAGATATAAATACCAGCAAATAATAGCATTGCAAGCCTAGCATGAAATCAGCACCTGACCATAGCAGATTCATAATCAAGGGTAGCTATTTCCACAGTTGCTTTGTTAATGTTATTGTCACAAAAACAGACGCTTCCATCTTGCCAGAAGATTAGTAGAGGAAAAAATTGAGTGCTGACCTTATTCATTGAAAAGAAGGAAAGGGGTTAGTGGTGACAAAATGACCACAGCAAAAACTAATTCAGCTCCTAGTGCAGTCCTGTTACTACCGTTTTGACCTTGGGAAGTGGTTTAATTTCTCAACTTTCTTACTTAAATTCATATCTATATTTAATTTATTATTATAGAGATTAAAGAAGATTTCAGGTAAAGTTCAATATATCACTTCTACTTCATAATCAAGTACTCGAGTAGTGCTATCAATTGCTAACATTAGGATTTACTTTATTATTCATTCTCAGTGATGAACAGTCTTAGCAAGAGCATCCTAAATGTCTGATAAGAGAAGAAAAGCAAAGATTAAATACAATAAAATCTGATAGGTGGGCAGAGAAAGACATTCAAATATTCTGCAACATTCATAGATGAAAAAGAAAGGCTTAACATTAGAGTCCTTTGTTTTACTTATCATGCATTTTATAATACTTGTAAAGAAACAAGCATTTTAAAGCACTTCATGCATGCAACTACCAGTCCTTCCTGGTAAATATTGCCTTCACCCCAATTTTCTAGAATAGGAGCTTGAAACTACATAATGCACTCAGTTTTAATGATAAATCCAACATTTATAACAAGCTAAATGCTTTAGAGTATTAGAGAAAGATCTTCCACCTGATGGTTCACTCCCCAAGTGGTCGCAATGGCCAGATTTGAACCAATCTGAAGTCAGGAGCTGCTTCCAGGTTTCCCATGTGGATAAGGAATCCCAAGGCTTTGGGTCATATACCACTGCATTTCCAGGCCATAACCAGGGAGCTGGATGGGAAGTTGAGCAGCACTACTCAAGTACTTAATTATGAAGTGGAAGTGATATATTGAACTGGGGTCAGGAACAGTTAGCTGAGTGTTTCTTTTTCTCACTTCACCATGGACTTTTGCAGCTGCCCCAGACTGGAGAATCCACAAAATTCTTATCCACTCATTTATTCACTGGCTTATTAACTACAATGAGAATTTGATTAAGCATTGTGTATCAGTGTCGGTACTAAATAGATTCCATTACCAACAGGGTGGCCATGTTCTTTGGCCTCTGAGTGCATGTCATTTAGCAAAAATGAAGACGGTTTCCTTTCCTTAAAGTCTTTCATGCTTTGCCTCATAAACTACTAAGAAATAAAAAGGTGGATTCTGTTACATTTGATCATTTCCTGTTGTGCTAACACTGTGTGTTCCCAAGTAGTATATTCAATTTTGTCTCGGATCCCTTCAAAGGGGTCTTTTTCAAATGGGCGCTTTGAGTTCTTCCAGGATACCTCCCTTGAACTGAAGAGTCTATGTTCTCCTGCTGAGTTTCTCTTTCCATGAAGACAGGACTGATAAATTCCCTAGAACACGGGGCCCAATTCTCCTGAGAAACTGGCCACTGGAGAAACACATAACTAAATACTATTCTGTGTTTTGGGAAAAAAAAAAAGTGCTTCCCCTATTAGCCAAAAGTCACAGCAGAAATTCTAAGATGTCTCAAAATTCAACATTTATCAGGTATCTACAAAGTTTAAATAACTGGGCTAAGCATTGTGGATAATTAAAAAAATCTTAATGGCTTGATCCCTATCTTTCACAACATATAACATTGCACAGAATCCATGTAGAAGTTGTTCTATGATTTCACTTTCTTAGAAAACTAAATTGCTGGCCCGGCGTGGTGGCGCAAGTGGTTAAGGTCCTCGCCTTGCACACCCAGGATCCCATATGGGCGCCGGTTCTATCCCGGTAGCCCCACTTCCCTTCCAGCTCCCTGCCTGTGGCCTGGGAAAGCAGCCTTGGGACCCTGCACCCGCGTGGGAGACCCAGAAGAGGCTCCTGGCTTCGGATCGGCATAGCATCGACCGTTGCACTCACGTGGGGAGTGAATCATCGGACGGAAGATCTTCCTCTCTGTCTCTCCTTTCTGTATATCCGCCTTTCCATTAAAAAAAAAATCTTTAAAAAAAAAAAAGAAAGAAAACAAAATTGCACCAGTTTGAGAGCATTTGAAAGAAGATAAAAGGTGTCATAACTTGTTAATAGGACCATATTGGGTTCAGCTTCTCATGTAAGACAAACAGAAAGGATGAATACAATGAACATCCAAAACTTTGTTTAGTCAATGACAGAAAAAAAAAAGTGAAACTCAAATGACTCTGTAAAGATTAAAATTTAGTTAGAAATCCAGGTGTTACAAATGTTAAATATGAAATAGTGAAAAATTAGAAATAGAATTTTTTTTTCTTTGTCAACATTGAGGAACAGCTAGCTACATGGTCTCCTAGAGCCCTCCAAATGCTATCCTTAAAGCTAAGGATCTTGTTAGACATTCTGAATATAAACCCTAAAATCCACACTTGTCAGTTAATAAAGTCCCAAGGTTCATTTTCCTCTTTGAAACAGACACACAAGGTGGCTTTTACAAATGATATAAAAAGTAAAGATAATTTATGAGAAGAGCTTCACCTGTCGTTTCTAGTAACCTGTATGCAATAAAATGTTCGGTGGATTGGGGAATGTTCACTGTGGGGATGTTCACTGCGAACGACAAGCAAAAGAACAAAAAAACAATATCTTCACATTGTGCAAGGACAAGGTGACGAGCATCCCACATCCTTTGAAGAACTAGATAAAGTCCATATGACTTCTTCAATACTTACCATGATATTAAAATGCTAAAGAGTGATTCTTTTTTTGAAGTAAAACTGCAATAAAATCTTTTAATAATCCTGTGAAATCGCAAGAGAGTTTTGAATTTTTGTATATCCATGATGATGTCTCTGACTATTCATCTTTCATGTTAAAAAAAAAATCACTCAAAATCAATTTATGTTTAGACAAAGGCACTTGTGATCAAATAATGAGAAGGTACCACCATCTCCACTTGGGGGATAAGCTTAAGAGAGGGCCTAGATAAACAAGAGAGAGTGTTGAAACTTCAAGGGCATTGCACTATCTCACAGAAGCAAATGTGAACAGAGAACTGAGAGATAAACTGAGAGGGTGCTGAGGTCTCCCGTGCCCCCACCTGCATTTGATGCAAAGGAAAGCAGCTTGCATGCTGCCTTTGTTGGGCTGTGATCTATAAATGCGCTCTCTTATCTTGAATAGCATTTGCACCACTACTTAGCAGCTATCAGTGAAGACCTCATCCTAACCAGCTTTCCTTTTCCATTGTACTTGTTCATCTATCAAGACACAATGAGAAGTTACTATTTTAGCCTTTTCACATCAATTGTAGCAGCACTGGTTGTCCCTCCTGTTCCGTACAGAGAGCTAGTATTCCTGTTCTTTAGTAAATCTCAGAAATGGGCACTGCTCAGTCCAGACCTTGGCACAATGACCTTATACTCCCCAACCAGCCTGGCACTAATGTTGCTATTTTCAGATTCTACATCTAATCTGTCTCAGGAACAGGTGTCCTGGATAAGATCATGAGCGCACCAAGGCACAAACTTCATCATGCCAAACTCAAAATATTGCAAAGATCTATTTGTCAGCAAGCAATTCTCTATTTAATTTACATTTTCAAAAAAATCAAAAACAAAACAAAATGCGTATCTGAGTTAGTATGAATTACATCACCTTCTGAAGAGAGACTTCCAGAAGTGTGGCAAACAAGACACACATATTAACCATGTCTTCTGTTCCCACTCACTTTCTAAGTAACAGCCAGTAATCAAGGCTATTAAAGCTCTGACTTTGAGCCTCTAAACTGCCCTTGGACATAAGCAAACACAGCAGGCAAGGCATTTTCAGGCAATTACAGGCATAACTCGAGTATTTACAGGACACAGCATTGTAACAGAACAATCATTTTGGTATTTCCGAGGTCACAGTTAAATCCTGCTTCAGTGGTGGCCCAGAAGTAGTGGGAGAAGACCAATTGCTTCTGGGGGTGGAAAATAATTTGGCAGCTCAAGTTAGGGAAGGATGGCATTTCTTCTCTCCTTATAGCCAAAGCTGAATGTGTGCGCTGCAGCAATTTCTTTTTTTCATGATTTCCTCATGATAATGTCTGTGGTTACTTCAGCAGGGGGTGGAAAATTGATAAGTTTAATTGGTGTAATCACAGGATGTATAGGATGTAAATATTGCAGGACAATTAAAAACTATTTGTTTTTTAGCTTCTTAAAATAGAAGGCTCATCCGAACAGAAAACTGTAGAGATTTTAAGAAGAAAATATTTTTTAAGTGGCAAGAGTATGAAATGATTTATGGGACATTCGGTTTGTGGTTTGGTCTGATGTGAATGTAGGGGAAAAGAGCAAACTGTTGTGGATCAGGAGAAATGTGTCATTGAATAACTAAAAATAAATCTCAAAAGAACATCCCGGGGTTATAAATGATCACAGTGTGTGGCATTGTCAATTATCCTCTCACTGTCACGGTGGCACATTGTTTGGGGTGATGTCTACCGGCTAAGTTGTTTTTGAAACAAGCCAAAGGGCTTTGCCTCATTCATTAAATACTTGGGAGTATGGTAGTCAAAATAAGCCATGCCAGTTGACCACCATCCAATAACAGAATTTTTTTTTTTCTGGTGAAAATCAGCTTTTCCTTCCCACTCTTGTCTCATTCATGTATAAAAGTTTTCTAATGTTCACTTGACATACCTAGTAACATCTGGATTACATTTGATTCATATCTGTTAGATTTCTGCACATATTCCAATCTACATACTCTTGAGACAGACAAGGAAAAGGGGAACTTGGATTCACAATTCATCTTCTGCTAGTGTTATAACTCTGACAGAGGCCTTATCCTGACTGACTGCTGGCACTAAATTCAGTAAGCTACTCAAGCTTTGAATTTTTTCTGGATAACTGGCATCTGCTCGGGATTCTTGACCTTGTCATGGTTTCCAGTACTTGCGTCATTTTAACTCCTTGGCAGATTTGCTTAACTTTACTTACTTTCATTCTCCCTTACTTCTCTTTACGTAGTCCTTCTAGTTGTGGCCCAAAGCTACACCTGTAGACTCTCCCTTTCCTTCTGCTAATCCAGTTAATCATCTGTGTTGCCTGAGCTCTGCTCAGGACACAGAGCAGAAGCATGTGTTTCTATTGATTTTCCTTCCTTAAGCTGCAATCCGGATCAGAGAACTCTACTTGGATGAGAAATGACAATTTCTGCTAAATCGCAGCCATGAGCCCTTGGGCAGGTTCATCCACATCTCCATCATCTGGTTTTTGTAGGCCCTCATGCTTACCTTTTCAGAAATTACTGAACTTTCTTTTTTGATTTTCTGCCTGAAATCAAGCAGTCTGCTAAATGTTGTTTCAAAGCCCTTTGTCTTGACTTCTAGCTTCCACATGAGCACAAAAAAGAAAGTATTGGTATTTCTAAAATCTTTGGGTTTTTTGTTTTTGTTTTAAATAAAAGTGTGACTTGGAAGATACACCTCATTCTGAACCCAAAACAAAACAAAAAATGAACTTGTTGGCACCATTGAAGAAACACAGGTCATTGATTCTGTGGCTATGAGATATGAGGTGATAGAATTGGGAGAAAACATTTAAATCAGTATAGTGTCTTAAAACAACCATCTCAGTTATGCTCCTTATTCAAAACCCCCTAGCGGTGTAGGCTAATGTCCTCCACCAGTCCCTGGTCTGACTTCCAGGCTTAGCTCTCAATTTGGTCTAAGAGAGGAAGAGACTTAATGACTCTAAACTAAGAGTCTCAGAGCTAGTGAAGATAAATGGACAAGAGGCAGTTTTTGCCCATCTAGTAGAGTCCCATGAACTGTCAGTTAGGTTCCAAAATTAACATAAAATAAAACATTCCATCATAAAAATTGTCTTAGGAAATACCTTAAACAACATGTAAAATACATTTCATCATTTGCTAAAGTCCAAAAATAGATCCTTCACTAGGTCTACTGCCATTTTTTTTATCCAGTAATAGAAAATACATTGTATCAAAAAGAAAAATCTTTAGATTCTAGAATTGCATTCTGTGATGCTCACACTATTCAGAGCATGTCAAAATAGCAACAAAAATAGTGATAATATATCTAAAATAAATAGAAGACTATTATTATAACTATTACTGGCTGATAATGAAATAAGACACTTTATTGGAAAGTGGCCAGATGATTTGCTTGCCTTTGAGCCAGGCACACTATCTCATTTATTACTAAGAATCCACTATGGTTGCTAGTGTTATCATTCTGAGAAGTAATATTCAGAGCAGACTGGGCACAGTTCATTAAGCTACTGCTTGGGATAACCTCATGAGCCCGCCAGGAATCCAGTCCTGTTTCTGCCTTCCCATCCACATTTCTGTTGATGTGTGCAAGAAGCAGCAGCTGATGGCTCAAGTAATTCAGTCTGAACATCCAAGTGGAAGATGCGGGTGGAGTTCCTGGCTCCTGGCTTTGGCATGACCCAGTCCTGACAACTGTGAACATCTGGAGAATAGGTTATACACAGAAGATATCCTTACTCTGTGTGTGTGTGTCATTAAATAAACAGAAATGACTAAATAAAAAAGCAGCTACTTTATAGCATTCAGTAGCCAGAAAAAGCAAAAGATATATCTTTCAAAATGCTACTTAAGACATGTATTTGTGATTGAAAAGAAAATTTTAAAATGGAATGATTGGACCTAAACTGATTAATACAAATACAAAGATTTATATAACAAACATTGTAAATTTTTTTTAAATTTCTGGTAGCCTAGCAGAAAAGTAAAACTACTTACATGATAAATTTTTGCTACTAAAGAGTTATAATACTCACTTGCCTGGAATTCTCATATAAGGACTTCATAAAATGGCTGAGTACGTGATTGGTTATACTTTGTAGTTGGTGAATTTCTATTGTTTCCACATGTACACACCAATTAAAACTATTTCAAACTTCATTTGTTACTTAACATTTCAGTCTTACAGTGCATGCTTTTGAACGTTAAACTTTGCCTCTGCATGCTAATCTTTAAAAACACTTTTTAAATCAGCGCTTGTCTAGTTGGTTTAGCTTTTTGACTTACGTCCTATAATAATTCTGAATTTTTTCCTGAGCCACAAATTGAAAGCAAGGGAAACATGAATCAAGTGGGGTTCCTTATCCTTTTGTAGCACAGATGAGGTGACATGTCTTTGATTAAGGAGATAGTAACTTCATAAAGTTTGCAGAACCAGATGAACAAAATGATAACCTCTCTGCTGATTAGAACGTCTGATTTCGTCTAAGAGACCTTAATGAGCATTAGCAGATGTGTTTGGAACGCAGAAGGCGGGGGAAAAAAAGAAAGAAGTCAATCGCAGCTTTTTAGGGAGCAGGATGGAAAACAACATTGTGATTTCTGTAATAAGGGAATGCTGAGTGAGATTTAGGACTCAGGCTACTGTGCCAGGCCCATTTTTTTTCATTTTTAAGATAATGAACGATATTGTGAAAAATCCCTGTTGCATATAATTACTATCTTTCTATTTGAAAGGCAAAGAGAGAAAAACAAGAGATTCCCCATCTGCAGCGTCACGTCCAAGTGCAAGGACTGGACACAATGGCAGGGTTGGACCAGGAGCCAAGAATGCAATGTGGCTCTGCCTCATGGTGCTAGGGAACAAAGCACGTGAACCGGCTGCAGCCCGGGCTGCATTTCGGCAGAAAGCTGAAATCAGAATCGAGTGGTGTCATAATTACTCCACCAAACACCTGCTCTGACACTTTGAAATGTATCATTTCTACTGTACTAACTAGGGAGTAGTTCATATTTTATGGATCATTTAATACTAGACTAAAGACTGCTGAGTTTTCAAACTGTCAGTCTTGTTATCTTTAGTATTTTTAAACTTATTTTTATTAATTACATTGGATTATGTGACACAGTTTTTTAGGCACTGGGATACCCCCCATCCTTCCCCACACTCTCCCCCCATGGTGGATTCCTCCACCTTGTTGCATTACCACAGTTCAAATTCAGTTGAGATTCTTTCATTGGAAGTATTTACCAAGCATAAAGTTCAGCATCTTATTATCCAGGTAAGTTCAACAGTTTCTTGGGGAGACCATCTCTGGTCTGAAGGTAGAGCCGGCAGAGTATCATCCCGATCAATTAAAAGCCCCAACATAACATCAGCAACAATTTACAATGTTATGGAATTAATTGACATGATATTGAGTAACCAATATGTCAAAAAAATGCAGGTTTTTAACCTCATCCTGTGACTTCTTTGTTGACATTTCAATTTTAGTTTAATACAACCGGGTTCTATACACCTTAAAATGGCTATAGATTACTATTCAGCTGTCTTGTGTCTATTTTCACTTTAGTATTTAGCAAATTATAGTGTTGAAGCATGATTTTGCTGAGCCTGACTGTTTTTCGGGTGGTCTGAACTGGCTTATAACTCTAACAAGACATATGTCAACAGTTTAGGTGCAGAACAGTTTTAAGAGGAGTGTGCAGAGAAATCCTCAATATCCCAGTGAGGAGTAGCTGATCTTTGTGTCCCACCCAGAGAGGCATGAGTGAATCCCTGCTGACCATTTCCTGTCTGGTTCTAAGCTTTCCTTGTTGTTCTCTATCTATTCTAGATTTTTTGTTTGTTTTTATAAAAATATTTTATATACTACTAGTAATTGGTTTAGTTGACACTCCTTAATCTTTTTATCAAAATGACCAGAACCAAAATGATTTAGTTTATCAAAAATTATATTTTTGTTTATATAAGTATAGATGCTATTTTTATAGCTCAGACTCTATTGAAAACATTATTTTGAAACATTTAACTAGACACTCAGTTCTGATTTTATGTGAATAAATATCAAAATTTAGGGGTGCTATAGTAAAAAATATTTACAATTTAGTTGTATGTATCAAGTAACATCCATTTTTATCACATTTGACAAATATTTTAAGAAGCATCTCTTCACTTTTAACATACAATTGGTATTCGTTATTCGATTTTGACCTACATTTTACTACTCTTTTTCTCAACTGTATTCATCAAAATGCTAGCAATCACTTGATCTTTCATCTGCCACATGTCTTTCTTTTGAGAATTTCCCCAAGCTTTATTTAGTTATAAAAAGAACGTAATGATCTTATAATATTTAATCTTATTAACCATATCTGACAGAAGTATCCCTATAAAGCATACTGGCCACCTAAAAAATTCCCATAACCAGCCAACCACAGTCATTCCAGCCGAATCAGTCCTTTGACATTGACAAAGATTGATGACATATTTACTTGCAGTACTGATCCACGGCCCTGCTTGTGCAACACAGAGCCAAAATAACATTCCATGCGATACTATCCTTGAAGTGAACTATAATCCTACAAAAAAACAATAAGGCTATATTAAACAGAAATAAAAAATACTTCACTTTGTGTCAACTGCCAAACTTACATTCAGTAAAGTCAGATCAAATAAAAAATTCTGTTCTTCCCTGTCCTTCAGTTTCTCAGTCACAAGGCTTCCTTCCTCTTGTGAGTAGCTCTTGCCTAAAAGAGCATGTGTTGGGGTGGGAGGGCGTCTGTTTCTCACCCTACCCCCACCTTGCACCATGCCCTCCTGGCAGGCGGAGCTATTTTCAGGGACCAACTTTCAGAACAGGTCTGGCCATGACTGCCGATGCCATAGAATCTCTGTTCACAAGTTGTCACATGTGGCTGGCTGGCTTGAAGCTGCTCTCTCCCACAAACTTAGGGAATTGTGACCCAGCACCTAGCCCTGGAATATAGTCAAGCTAGTCTGAACTTTGGTCCACTCATACAGGCCACGAGAAATCCAGACTTTTGGGAAAATCATCAATTTCCTCTTGGCTACAATTTGGTGAAGAGAATCAGGTCTTAAATGTAGGCCAGCATCCTCATAGACCTTCAGCCCATAAATGGTGAATTTCCAATAGCTCCAAATTGGGCAGGGGAAGGATAGGACAGGCATTATTCAACAGTTATCCACAGAATAAGGGAGGAAAGACTTATCATCAGAGTTTAACTCTTTTTTTTTATTTGAAAGATTTATCTAATTTTGAAAGACAGAGTTAGAGAAAGAGAGAGATCTTTCATCTGTTGGTTGAGTTCCCAATTGGCCACAACTCCAGGCCAAAACCAGGAGCTTCAACCATTTCTCCCACATTGGTGACAAGACCCCCAAGTACTTGGGTTCATTTCCTGCTTAAGTGCAGTAGCAGGAAGCTGGAACCAAATTGGAGCAGCTGGTAACAGAACCGTTGCCCATATGGGATGGCGATGTTGAAGGCAGTAACTTTACCCACTTAAAAACTCAGAAATTCTGAATGCCCTAGCCATCTATCATCTAATCATTGCCCAATACTCCTGAGCTTCTAAAAATTACCCTTTCACATTCATTTTCAGTGTATTGTAGGTTTATTCTACGTAGAAAAGATGAATTATTTGTGATATCTAACAGAATGATATGTCCATATTATGGTAATGATATAAATTACATTGACAAAATGGAGTGTATATAGAAGAAATTCATGAAGATGTTAATAGGTTGTTTTTCCACTCATGTCTTAAGCTAATCACAAAGATGGATTTAGGAGTTACATCTGACTTGTAAACATTATACACATTCAAAAACCGTTGTTATGTGTCTCCATGTCTTGTTAACCCTAAGGCCTATCATTTTAACCCTCTTGCAGCAGATAATAAACTGTCCTGAGCCACCACTGCCACCTAATGGTAATTTAGGGAACTGACACAATGACTCCCTATTGTACCATGACATGAACTTTACAGTTCTTCTGTCTAGGCTGAGTTAATTCTTTTATTTATTTTTATTTATTTTTTAAAGATTTATTTATTTATTGGAAAGTCAGATATACAGAGAGGAGGAGAGACAGAGAGGAAGATCGTCCGTCCGATGTTTCACTCCCCAAGTGAGCGCAACGGCCAGTGCTATGCCGATGCCTAGCCAGGATCCAGGAACTTCTTCCAGGTCTCCCACACAGGTGCAGGGTCCCAAGGCCCTGGGCCGTCCTCGACTGCCTTCCCAGGCCACAAGCTCCACAAGCAGGGAGCTGGATGGGAAGTGGAGCTGTCGGGATTAGAACCGGCGCCCATATGGGATCTCGGGCGTTCAAGGCGAGGACTTTAGCCGCTAGGCCACGCCGCCGGGTCCCAGGTAATTCTTTATATGTCGTTTTTCCTCACATAAGGAGCTTGCGCGTGGTGATACACCATCATAACTTATGATCTAGAGCTTCTTGGTTCACCTCTCTTCTTTGCCCCTCACCACTTGTGTGGCCTCACACAAATTGCTTCATAATGATTTGCTTCCACGTCATTTCACTTGTAAAATGGCATTAATGACAACACCTAGCCTACAAAGCATTTCGGAATAATGACTGATATTCATGTCCCCTGCTAAAAATGGTGGCTGGCATGAAGCAAATGCTCGATCAATGCCTGCGAGAACAGCTGTTATTAGAGACGCGCGTACATTTTAGCGGGCTTACTGTTCCCTTTGTTCTTGAAGCTTTGGAGGCTTCTGCCTCTCTCTAAAGTTAACTGAAACCACATCTGACACATTTAGTATAACAAATGGTTAGAGATTTGATTGTATCGAAGGAAAAGAAACTGGTATGCTTTGACATGAAATTAAATGTGATCAACATAACTAGCTTAGCTCTTGTAAGCACACTTGGAGCCGCGCACTATCAGCGCAAACCTTCACCTGCTCCCTAAACGTCTTCTAGCAAAACTTTTTCAATGTCAGCTGTCAAGAGAACAATTTTAAATATTTTCATTTAGATTAATATCCTTTATAACAAAATGGTTTTAAAATTTTGAAATTGGGGCTGGCTCAGTGGTTCAGCAGGCTAATTGTCCTATAAGAGCTGGGGTCCCATCTGTCCCACTTCTAAGCCTATTCCCTGCTAAGACCTGGGAAGGCAGTAGAGGATGGGTCAAGTTCTTGGGCCTCTGCACCCATGTGGGAGACCCAGAAGCAGCTCCACGCTCCAGGCTTTGGATCAGTTCCAGCTGTTGTAGCCAGTGGGGAGTGAACCAGTGGAGGAAAGATTGTAGATCTGAATTTCTTATATATATATAATACAGGACACAGACTGGTGCCCATATGGGATCCAAGTGGTCACAAGGCGAGGACTTTAGCCACTAGGCTACCGTGCCAGGCCCGAAATATATTTTACATTTATTGAGGGACAGCATTGTGCACTGCAGGCTAAGCCGCTCCCACGACACTGGCATCCCACCTGGAGTGGCAGAAGGAGACGTGGCTGCCCTGCTTCAGACCCAGCTGTGTGCCAACGCGCCTGACAAGGCTGACTCAAGCACTGAATGACCCAGATGGAACTCTAGGGCTCTGGCTTCAGCCTGAAACAAATTCAACCACTGCAGTCATTTGAGGACTGAATCAAAGCTTATGTGATTTCTTGCTTTGCTTCTCTTTGCCATTCTGCCTTTTAACAGATAAATACACCTTTCTAAAATAAGATGTCTTTGCTTATTTTCATCATTTTGCCTTTAAATAGATAAAATACCTCTCTCTTTTTTTTTTTAATAAGAAGGTGAATTTTGCAGAAAGAAGCGAAGACAGAAGGAAACATCTTGTGGCCAGAAGGAAAAATATTACACCCACTGGTTCACTCCCTAAATGGCTGCAACACCTGGAGCTGAGCCAATCTGAAGCCAGGAGCCAGGAGTTTCTTCTGGATCTTCCATGGCTTTGAGCCATCCTCCTCTGCTTTCCCAGGCCATGAGCAGGCAGCTGGATGTGAAGTAGGGTAGCTGGGACATGAACCTGCACCCATACGAAATTTCAGTTTTTGCAAGGGGAGGTTTAGCCAATTGAGCCATTATGCCAGGCCAACAAAATAAATCTTTAAAAATACTTAATTGAGCTACTTCAAGAAATAAGTACTGACTAACTTGTACTTAAGAATCTCCTATTTCACTGTGGTTTAGATCTACTATACCAAATTTAATGATTTTTTTCCAACTTTGCAAGTCACCAACCTTCAAACTTTGTTATAATAATCTACTTGGAAAGGGACAATCTTCTGTGTACAAGGGTAGACAAGTTTTAAAGTAGTCATTTTACTTCTTGCACAAAATATTTACCTTAAAATCTCTTCCACAGAATGAATACAGAACAATAAAAACCCTTTAGAAGACTCAGTCATATTTTACTTCTTTCATAAGTGATTAAAAACATAATTTGACACTCCTCCCCAGAAATGTGTCTAACATTTCAATGCATATTTTTTGTCATTTTCTCTTGTGTTAAGTTGTAGCTAAAGACTTGATGGAAGATTATTTGTAAATTAAGTTACTTGATTGTCTAAATTAAAGTAGAATTGAAATTAGGAAATTTATTGCAATTTAGAATTATTATAATATAAATTATTCCTTATGTCTTATACCTTTTGTCATGTATAGACCAAGAATATTTATCATCATGCATAAATTCATCATATAAAATGCATTTTCAATATGGTATCTATTTATGCTACAGACCCAGTTTTTTGCATAAATTAATCTTTTTAAAATCCCAATAAAAGACTAAATGTAACTTGTACTAATGTACTTTTGAAGCTTTAGAATTTCCTTTTGGGATAGTGTTTGTAAATATAATTAAATATTTTTATATTTGTAAGTACAGAAAATACATAAATATTTGTAAAAGTATTTTATATTTGTAAAAACAAACATATTTGTCTATATTATGCTACAAATGTGAGCTTTTACCAAACTAAAAAAGACTAAAAAAAAACAACCTTAGTGAACGTGACTCAGTTGCATTGGGTGTTTTTTTTTTTAACAAACAAATGGGGAAACAGAAATCCAATCATTGTTAAAATGATATGAGGTTGTGAAGACGAGATCAAGAAGGGAGACTTGGGCCCAGCGGCGTGGCCTAGCGGCTAAAGTCCTCGCCTTGAACCTGCTGGGATCTCATATGGGGCACTGGTTCTACTCCCAGCAGCTCCACTTCCCATCCAGCTCCCTGCTTGTGGCCTGGGAAAGCAGTCGAGGATGGCCCAGGGCCTTGGGACCCTGCACCCACGTGGGAGACCTGGAAGAAATCCTGGTTCCTGGCTTGGGATCGGCACAGCATAGGCCGTTGTGCTCACTTGGGGAGTGAAACATTGGACAGAAGATCTTCCTCTCTGTCTCTCCTCCTCTCTGTATATCTGGCTTTGTAATAAAAATAAATATATCTGTAAAAAAAAAAAAAAGAAGGGAGACTTAATAGTAGAAAATAAAATACTTTACTTACAGTGATACTAAGTTGCGTTCATATTATCAAGCCTTCAGTAATTTACTATTTAGTTTTCTTTTTTAAAAAGATTCATTCATTTAAAAGTTAGAGTTACATATGAAAGGGAAACAGGCACAGAAAAAGAGAGAGAAGGTGGCAGAACAGTAGGGAAAGAGGGAGAGAGGAGGAGAGAATAAGAGAGAAAGGGGAGAATGGGGAAGAGATATGCATCTTTCATCCACTGGTTCGCTCTCCGGATGGCCAGGGTTAGGTCAGGGGGCTGGAATTCCATCTGGGTCTCCCATCTGGCTGGTAGGATCCCAAGCACCTGGACCATCATCTGCTGTTTTCCCGGGAGTGTTAGCAGGGAGCTGTATCACAAGGGGAACCAATGAGAGAGGAACCAGTACCCATAGGGGATGCTGGCATCATGGGCAATGGCTTAACATGGCTTAAAGCTGACCCTGTATTTGTTTTCTGAAAAACACAACACTGAAAATGAAATATAAAGAAAAGCCAGAGACCTGGCTTCTCCTGTTTGCATAAAAGTCTTTGATCATCAAACCTGAACAATGTTGTATGGAACACATTGATAACATATCCCCTTATGCAAATACCCAGACCCAAGCCATACATATTATCTCCTAGCATTCATAGAAGGAGAAAGAGGAGAAGGAAGGAATGAAAGTAGCAATATTGCTTTGTTTTTGTTTTGTTTTTTATACTACTATAGCACCAAAAATACTTCTGCAGTTAAACTGTACAAGGAGACTATTTTGGGATTAGCCAGTCAATTGGACTTTGTGGAGTATATAATCACCTACTTTAAAAATTTTTGTCTTGGCACAGTTAGCACCTTGCAAGTATCTCTTGATATGCCCAAGTGGCTTTTAAAAAATTCATGCTGAACATTTGTGGCTTCTGCGTCTCTCTCTTGGGCTAACCGGTTTGCATTCAGTGTTCTGTGGTTAGTCATGGGACTCCAAAGCCATTTGTTTACTTCATGATTCATACCAGCCTTTTCACTAGCTCAGGTATTGGAGCAGTTGTTCTGGTGCGGCTGAACATGCAATTATCTTCTCATTTCTGTTTTTGTCTCTCACCCTGTACAATTTTGGATTCTTACCAAAGATAAAAAGAGTAGTTTCGAATTAATATAAAAGTTGTTTCAGCAGTACAGGGCAAAAAGAAGAAATGCCTAAAGTGCCAGCATAAACCAGTCTGGCTATTCCTGGAATTCTCAAGCATCATGTAAAAGTGATGATGTAGAGAATTTCCATATATAAGTTCTTCATCAGTCTTTTCTATTTCTTTCCTGATTTCATTGACAAGCATAATTTCCATTTAATTTTTGTGTCAAGTCGGTGACCATCTTTGATTAAAGAAGACATTTAACCTTGTATTGGGTGTCTTGTGCATTAAAGGTCACTGCCGGGGAGTACAGTGATCAAGAACATGGGCGTGTCCCTGATTAGTGCATAAGAAGCCTCTTTCTGCCTTTCCTTCTTCCAAACATCTACCTTATGATTGTTGGGAGGACAAAGTTATATTTATCACCCAAACAATGCCTTCGATGTAAAAAGCTCACAATTAGGTAGGAGTTATCATTTTACTACAAAGTCATCGGTGGGAAAGGACTGAAGTCAGTGGGCTGGAAGGTAGAAGATTGGAATTAAGAACTAATTTTTAACAACAGTGATTGCAATGAAAGCTTTTATGGTTTGAGGGCGAGATTTTAACTGAAGGAAGTATGAACGAGGCCGAAGGGGAACAAGGACCAGTTTGAAGATAAATTATCTGAGAAAAGTAAAGACACCATTTGACAAAGATGGAAGATTAGTGTGGTGAGCAATGGGATACAAGCCTTTTAAGAGTGAAAGGTGTTGATTTTTGTACATTTACCAATGTAATTTTCAAACCTTTAATATAACTTCAGAAACTTTAGAAACAGTAAATTGACCCACTTTTTTTTTCCAAAGGAGGGCCCAATGCATTTACATCAGAGACTTAAGTTCCTCCACCTAAACTCATTTATAACAATTTGTTTATGTCAGACAATAGCGTTCTTAATTCTACAATTCGATTGATGAGATGAAGCTTATTTCAAGAGAACACCGAGCTATTTAAACCATTAGCCTTAAAAACAAACGGAAAAATCCTCTCAGGTAGAAGCAAGAGAACTCAAAGGACAAAGAAAGGCCGATCATTAATAGGCACATTTGCATCAACACAGTGTTGGAACCAAAAACAGAACGTGAAGTCAGGAATAGAAACATCTGTTTGTGCTCCCTTCGTCTCACTTGATTTTTCAGATTAGATTTTAAAAACAAATGCCTTTATCCATTCAAAGTCTTTAAAAGGCTAAAATGAATAACCTCCACATATGTCTTTGTAATTCTGTGTACACATCTGACTCTGTGGCACAAAGAGAATCCAGTGCCTTCTGGGTGTTTTGGCATTGCCTGGCCAAAAGTTGATTCACTGCTTACACAAGGACACACCAGCGGATACCTAGAGGCCTCCCCACTGATTCAACAACATACCTCACTAAATGACTGGCTAGACATGCTGGTTTTTCCCTAAAGCGCCAGCCATGTATACATCATTCTTTTCCCTTCTGAAACAGAGAAACCCTTGTGTAAATGTAGCCAAGTCCAAAGTCTGTGTGATGTGTGTCTCCTGTTATGCAGACAGCCATTACCCCAGCAGCATTGCCAAGTATTTCTGGAAAAAAATCCTATGCTCTCCACAGTACAGTACTTGAGAATTTTCTCCTGAATGGAACGATGCACAATACAACGTGATTCCTAAAATAAGAAACAATTTACTTGCTCAAAAATGTTTTCTCAATTAACCCAAAAACAATCTGGAACCTACAGTGACTTCCCAAATGAAAGCTTTAATTTAGCAATCTGAAACAAAAGTGCATTTGCTATTTATTAATGCTACATACTCCTTGTGGCAACCTCAGTTGGCTAAGCAGAGAAAGATGGAAGCAAGGGGGTTCAAGGTGCCATGAACTCTATGGGGACTGTTGAGAAGACTTAGAATGAAAAGGTGCAACACAATCTCATGGAAGAGTAAAAAGCTCCCCAAAGCCTTTGGGTGGAAGACAGACAACAAAAATAGGTAACATTTATTGAATTAATCCAAGTTTTACAAGTCATGCGTAACACAAAGTTATAACATGTATTTTTTTCATTAAGACACAAGAGCTTTTGTAAAACTTACACTTGTTTTATATTGCTTTATTAAAATATAAAAACACTAATTATTATAAGAAATCATGTAAGAATATGTATGAATAAGAAGCAATGAATTTTAATTAAAATATATCCAAAGGAGATTTTAACTTCAAAGTAACCATGAACAGTCTGGTAAAAATAGGTCTGATACCAGAGAAGGTCTCCCCAAGAGGCCACTGAACTTATCTGGACAATAAGACGCTGAACTTTATACTAGGCATGTGTTTGCAAGGAATGAATCTCAACTGAACTTGAACTATGGTTATGCAACAAGGTGGAGGAATCCACCATGGGGGGAGGGGTATGGGAGGGGTGGGGGGAATCCCCAGCGCCTATAAAACTGCACCACATAATACAATGTAAACAACAATAAAATTTTAAAACAAAATCATTTTAGATAGAAAAAAAATAGGTCTGATAAAGTCTACCTGCAGAAGCGCTTTTTGCTATAAAAAGGATCTCATTTAGCTAAGTACCTTGATTTAGGTCATGACATGATGCTACAAAAAGTTATAGTGAACTGATCAATACAGTATACAGATATTCTTCAGCAATAAAATAAAATAAATATTTTATTGCTACGAATAAAACGGGCAATGGAAATAACTAAGTACTGAATTTTGTATATTTGCTATGCAGTTTTTAAATCACTAATGTAAATTTAGAAACTGTTAATGACATAAAATTTCTCATGCTTGAGTACATCTAAATGAAATTAAATGCATCATATCTTATCCAAAGACTTGATGAATTGTTATATATGATACTGAACAACTTGTCCAACGGAATATAAAGGATTTTCTCAAATTTAAAATTTACCACTGAATGGATTGGCAGTAAGTACCTCCATAAAGTTCAATTATCAACAATTTCAAGTTTAAAAAAATACATATGCTTACTTAAGCCATCACAGGACACCAGGACATAAAATATTCTTTTTTCAAAATCAACCAAGAAATAGGCCTCTCTGGGCAGTGGTAAGTATTCCAAAATGGCAATATTGCCAAATAGCATCTCACGGAGAGTTCAAAACCACAGCCAGAGACTTAGCCTTCTTTATGAGTACCTGTATGGATGTTAGCCTGCCACCACGGCCAACCACATCACTTAATATTTTCAAGTCTTGGACAAATAAACAGAGAAGGAAGAAATTTAAAGTACCCATCTCAAATCCTGACAATTTTCCCTGTAGTATTCTGTTTGTAAAATAAAAGTAGGTATGGAAAGTATAGCTCCACCCTATCAGAGTGGTCTGGGGGAATTCGTCAGAATCTTAAAAGAATTGTTCAAAAAAAAAAAAAAAGAAAAAAAGAACTGTTTGACCTCCAAAGATGATGTTCCAAAACCAGACAAACTTGGACAAACTTAAAAATCCAAAGAAAGTACATGCAAATTAGTGGTTACCAAAAGTTACAAACTTAGCCGGAGAACTTGCTGTAGGTTACATAACTCGTGTCTTGTATTTTTGTTTACCAACTTCTGAGACACCTTTTCCTCCCCCTAGATTAACTTTGAAGGAAATTGAACATACATAGTGTGGTGCATGATCTGCTATACACCTGTGTTTTAGTGTTGTATTGAAAGTGTTGACCATGGCACCCAAATGTTACAGAAAATAGAAATTGATAAAAACGCAAGGATTATTAGAATTTGATGGGAAAAGTCTATGAAATCTGTTAAAAAAATCATTGTTTTACTCATTTTGTTCAATCTAAAAGGAATGATTTGCCTCTTATTTCTTACAATGTGTAAGTTATGTGTTTCCTGACAAAAAGACAAGCTTGCTCTGTTTGGGGTTGGGGTCATGTACAAAATCTATAAAACCTAAGTGCATCTCTTTGCAGATTTGCCAGTATACTTTTCACTATTTTAGATCACTTCTATTCTAGCAATGATGGATAGTAATAAAATATGTGACTAGAATTCATTTAATGTTTTTAGACTACAAATATTTCACCTGAGAATAGCAGAATTAACATCTTGGAATTGAAAAGTGAATTTCTGACAACTTAACCTGATGGTGATAATTTTATAAATGTATGTTCACTTCAGCAGCACATCCACAAAGTAACTGTAATAGCTAGTATTTAAAAGTATTACTTACTTGTCCAAAATCAAGATATTGATAAAAAAATAATATTCATTGTAATTATCATGATATAGATTAATATGTTTTTTAAACTTCTGTTACTAGTCCTCATTGTTTTCTATTGGTATAAAGAATATCTGGGGCCCGACGCGATGGAGCAGTGGTTAAGGTCCTCGCCTTGCACACACCAGGATCCCACATGGGCGCTGGTTCTTATCCCAGAGGCCCCACTTTCCATCCAGCTCCCTGCCTGTGGCCTGGGAAAGCAGTCGAGGACAGCCAAAAGCTTTGGGACCCTGCACCCGTGTGGGAGACCTGGAAGAGGCTCCTGGCTTCGGATTGGCTCAGCTCCAGCCATTGCGGCCACCTGGGGAATGAATCACCGGACGGAAGATCTTCCTGTCTGTCTCTCCTCTCTGTATATCCGCCTTTCCAATAAAAATAAAATACATCTTTAAAAAAAAAAAAGTGTTCATGCTTGTATAAAAAAAAAAAAGGATATCTGATGCTGAGTTAAGTATAAAGGGAAGAGATTTGTTTCAGCTTTTCCTTCTAGAAATCTAAGGAACAGGGGAAGGCCTGGTGTTGCTACATGAATAATGGGAAAGTGGAAAGGCACGCAGGTGCATGCAAGAAAAGGAAGGAGACAGACTTCCCCAAACAGAAAACTCATTCCAAAGACAAAAGCATTTATCCACTCTTATAGTTGCCTCCATCATGGTCCAAGCACCTTCCATAAGGCCCCACCTCCCACACAGACCAAAAAGAGGTTTAGTGGAAATAAACCATACTCAATCCACGGCATGCTTCAAATACTTCACACACAGCATCTCTCATCATCTTCTCAACATATTTATAAGGATGAGGACACATACTGTCCTATTTTATCTATTTTATAGATGGAAAAACAGAGGCAGAGGAATCAATAACATGCTGATCAGTAGCAACGGTAAGACTCATTTCAAAATTATTATTTCAAGAATGTCCCTGATTTTTACATAGTAAAGACTGCCATTATGCTTCATGAGTGTTTAACTGAATATCCTGAAAAGTGACAAAAAAAAGTTAGCCTCATACCAATAATCTCACTTAAAAAGGCATTAGGAATATTTCTTTTAAAGATTTGACTTAGAGATTTTCCATTAAATATTTATAGTAAGCATGGTCGAATTCTTGGTAACAGAGACATGGAGGTTAATTTTCTCAGGATAAAGTCAATTAATTCCTAGCCAGTATTCATGTGGAAGGGAGTGAGAATATTGAGAATCTAAGAGAAAGTTGAAAAGTTCACAGAACAATGGATATATTTATTTTCTATTACTATTTTGAAGTAACCTCACTTTAGGAAGCAGTCATATTTTTTCATTTCTTGTGGTCCCAAATACTGGTCTTTTGAAATAACAGCCTAATTTAACTGCTTTCCAGGATGTATTAACTTAATCATAAACAAAGAATCAATATTTTCCCCTAAAATATTGCCTGAGAAAAAGATTAAACTCAATAAAAATCACTGCTGTTTCATATTTTTAAATTGTGTGTGTCATCTCAGAATGCTCTGTGTCGTATATATTTCAATGCAGTATTTTAATCAGTTTTATTGCTGGAAAGACACTGACTTTGCTCCTGAGTGATATTTACCATGCTTTTGCTTTGTTTTATTTTACAGGAGATTCCAGGCAAGTTTAATCTGTGCTATTTTAACATTTTACTACAGTTCTCACCCCTTTTAAGAATTTATTCCTCCTTCAAAATTTATGGGGTTCCTTTACAACTTCTTTCTAAAAGAAAAATAAGTCAAGTTGCAATTAATTCTCTTACAGATAGTTTATGAAATTAGTGCTGACTCTGTCCCTTCCTTTACTATGGTTTGTGAGGCCTTAAAACGTAATTTAAGAGGTGAGAGTATAAGCACTTCCTCATTCAGGAAAAAGCAAAAGGAAGAAAACTCCTCCGGAAATATAAAAGCCTCAGAAGAAGGATTATTTTGTAGGCATTGTAAGGACAGAGTGGATCATGCGTGAATTGTGTCCCTTCCAAATTGGCTGTGGCAGTTTGTTAGGTTATAAAGTCAAATGTGGTCTCACAAAAGCCAGTCTCTTGAGGAATCTTCACAGAGCACCATCTAGTCCATACTGCTGTTACCAGGAGACTATTAACCAACACAACCAGCTCGGCACCATCTCAGTGGGACACCAGCGCTGCAATCCTTCATATGTATAAAAAGAAGACTCCAACTGGCCTAATAAAGAGAACAGGGCTTTCAGGAAGAGATAGTGTCAATCATGTGACCAGGTGGCCTTGTTACATCATCTCAGCCAAGTCCCTGTTTCTTCACTAAGCTTACATCGACCTTCTAGAGCTCCTGTGAGGATGTGTGTTCATTTGCTTCTACATCTCATTTCCTTTCCTCATACTCATAAGTTACATGTCTCTTGACCCAAGTGTCATTCTGCACCTTACCTCCCTCACTTATGAAAACAGAGGACACGAACAAAAGAGGACTTAAAGATCCCTCTCAACTCATATAGTTCTTCAAGAAATGTGGAAAGTGCAGGAAAACAATGACAATGAAATTGTAAGGATGTGACAGTTAGATGGGCTGATAGGCAGCCAGAGTCATCGTGGAGTAAAAGAGGGAGTTTTTCTTTAAAAGTCTTCAAAATGCTTGCTCCTGCTCAGAAGACACATTTTAGCCATACAAAATTTCCTTCCCACCTGTTTGAATTTTTACCTTTCTTTGAGAAGGGAGAGACGTTACCAGCCACACCCTTTTGATGGCTTTTTGTTTTATCTCGAACAAACCAGGCAGGAATACCAGTGTGGTCTTCTGAGGGGCTCTGTCCCTGCCCTCTTGTTGTTTGCTTACCATTGCTCTGCTCCCAGGAATTGTGCTTAAAAGACACCACTTGCACCATTTTCTTTTGTCTTTCTCTCCCCACCTGCTGTGGCAGAAGGTTTCTATCTCTAATAATTTTAATAAATCTTGCTTTGGTTACTGAAATTTTCCACATGAAAATTCTTTGTTCCTGTGAGACAAGAACTGAGTTTGCCTTTGTGTTTTTGCATACAATTCTCCACAACAAAAAAGTATTTCCATCTAAACACATATAAAAAACTAAGAAATAAATTAGTTGATTTTTAAGTTTTTCTACTGATTTTTCAACTTCAAAATAAATCAGATAACTTGCCTTAATTTTCTCTTACTGGCTTCAGACATGACCTCTGTGTACTCTTGGGGAAGTGAGAGACATCACACCAGACAAGTCTAGGATGTATAAAGGAGTCTTTATTAACCAAGCTTGGTGATGGCAGAACCCACTAGAGATTAGCAAATGAAAAGTCACCATGGCAATCCAGTCTGAATCAAAGCCCTGAAAGGAATAAATGGTCATCACTATGAAAGCCATCGGTTAAACTTAAGGCCTGTGTTTCACCTTCCCCAGCAATATAAATTATACCAAGAGCCATGTAGTGAAAAACCTGGACACAGTTACAAAGCTGCAAACATTTACCTTTTCCTGGCTTCTCTGCCCACATATTATTACTGCTAGGGCTCACCTCTCCTGGAACTCTTCAAAGTATATAAATTAAAAATATAAAGCATGTTAGTATTCACATCTTCACGGACTCACAGTGAACGGAGGGTAAGGAACACAGACATATATGGGCCATGTTCAGGGTCTTCCTTGGTCCTTGGCGTCTGCCCAGGGAGGCCCAGAATCAGAGTGCCAGAGCAATGGAAGCACACGACAGAGAGAGAAAGAGAGACCCTCCCCATCATGGATCTTTATGGGGGCTTGAGAGGGGAATGATTATACAACAATGCAAAACCACCCCCCCTCAGATTCCAGGTGGTGATAGGTGTTGGTCATTTGACTTTCAGGTGGACAGAAAGGATCACATAGAGGTGTGGTTTCCAAGCTCATGACCCTGAACTAGTTGCTTAGGACCATAACATGTACTGAAAGCGAAAAACCAAACCCAATAAAATATAAACATGATTTTACCTAAGAATCGTAACACAGATTCTTTGAATCAGTGCTCTTCTGGCATTTACAACCATCCGTACTCCACCCTTTCCCAATTACAACACTCTTTGAAACCATATTTGGGTTTACAATTACAATATGCTGATTACTCTGCTAACCACTTAACCCATTTAATCCATCAACCATCCTTTAAGAAAGAAATTAATTTCAATTTGCTGGATTAGCCAAACAAGATGCTTGCATAATTCCAAGCACTGGCAGGCAGTGTAGCCACCACTCTTACCTAATTCTTTTCAACTCTAAGACCTGTGCTCTTGATTGCTACTCTGCAATTCATGCCCCCTCACATTTAGAAGCAGAGAAGATGAATGAAGATGAAGCCACACAGAATCATAGCTTGATGCAAGTCAATAAAAAAGTGCAAAATACATTGGAGGGGGGTCTTGAAAATGTTGATGATGGAAAGTTCATATTATTAAAGAAAAAACTACACTGAACTAAAGGATTTTTTGTACTAAAATAACCTTCATCCTTCAATTCAGTCTTCTTGTTACAATTCTTTTGAAGTTATGTTGCATACTAGGGGATACAGTTAAAGGATAACAATTAGTTTATATATACCTCAAAGGAAAAAAATAACAGAAAAATTCAGGATGGGGAAATCTAAAATAGATCATGTGTAGGAAAGTACTCATGATGTCAAACTTGAATGAAGAGGTTCTGACACAAGACAGCCAATGGATGAACGTCACAGCAGTAGGCTTTGGGAGAGCAAATACATAAGCACTTCGCTGTCAGCCCTATCACAGAGGCCCACTGCCCTGAAACAGAGATCCAGTGACAGAGTAGTGGGAAGTAAACTTAGAGAAATGAAGTGGTTGGGAAGGATACATTGAGTAGAGACTTACTTGGGATAATAATGACTTTATTCTTTAAGACAGAAGTTTTTGTAGGCTTTAACAAAGAGATACTTGACTTCATTCGGAGTGTTGAGCACTATTGTTGAAGTGTTCACTATTTCCTGTGATGAAGAATTAGAAATACACATTGCAACTTTCATACACTTAGAATATACTTTGGAAAACTCTTTCATAGGAGCTGAAGTGTATCCCTTTCCAAATTTGTATGTTGAACTCTAAAGTGACAAAACTTCAGAATATGATTGTATTTCGAAACACAGTTTATAAAAAGGCTGTTACAGTGAAATAACATCATTAGATGAGTCCCAATTCAATCTATATGCTTAAAAGAAAAGTTAGGTCAAAGTCCAGGAGGTTATGCAGCAAGCCAATTCTCTGGACAGGGCTCCAGCATCCCTGTTTGTGTTTCATCTGTTCCACTTACAATCCAATTCTCTGCTTATGGCCTGGGAAAGCAATGCAGGATGCCCCAAGTCCTTGGGACCCTGCACCTATGTTACAAGACCAAGAAGAAATGTCTGGCTCCTTGCTTCGAATCAGCTCAGTTACTGCCACTGGGGTGATGGAACACCTTCTCATTCTAATTCTCCTTTTCTCAATGTAAAGTTGCCTTTCAAATAAAAATAAATAAGTTATTATTTTTTTTAAGAGACACCTGGATGCACACACACACACACAGTGACAAGGACTTGGGAAGACACAGGGAGAAGGCAAGGATCCACAAGCCTAAGAGATGGTCCTCAGAAGGAACTAAACCTGCCCGATACTGAGATTTGTGCTTCCAACATCAAAACTACGAGAAATTAAATTCAACTGCAGACCTTCCATAGTCAGAAATAAATTCACACTGCAGAAGCTCCAAAGTCTGTGCTATTTTCTTACGGCAGTCCCAGCAAGCCAACACACATACCTTAGCCAATGCGTGTTTTCTACTTAATACTAATGGCCATATTCACACTCCAATAATATTCACAAAGGGGTTTTTTTCTGTTTTTTTGTACAATACATATTTTAATATAATATTTAATAGAAATTGGGCAGAGTATACTCTACTCCAGAATGGAACATTATCAGGTCTACAGCTTATTTTGCATGCACCTATCTTAAAATTTTGAAGTTTTAAAACCTGTTCACTTATTCTTTAAAACTCCTCAATTCTTATTCTCAAAGTTTCTCTCAGTTATATAACATTTACTCAAAGTTTGCATTAACAAAATGCTTGTATAACATTTCTCTGACCAAACCAAGGAAAATGAAAGAAAGAAACAAAAAAACACCTAGAAATAAATAAATTAGGTAAAAGCAGAGCCCTGTGATGAGATTGTTGAGAGTGGATGGTCAGTGTTCAAATGTATCTTTTGGAACCACATTCATAAAGCAATACCACTCCAGCATACACACAAACACACAGACAGCATGTCTTCTAAAAAGGTTGCCAAACAAACTACACAGCATCCAGTAAAGTTTGAATTCAGTTACATCATAAATATTTAATATTAAGTGTGTCCCTAACATTGGCTGTGCTGATTGCTAAATCTGGCAACCTGATCTTTCTAGTCAATGTGTTAGTGGCATAGTGGAGCTGGTTTGTCTGAGCTGGAAATAATCAATTGTTAAGTTTCTGGGATTTTGTAGTTTTGTTGACATCAAATTAGTAGCTTGAAATCAGGGTGGGAATATTAACACTGCAGAAATTGTGAAAAATCAGGGTACTTTCCATTGGAACAAGCAAGTTCTAGAATATCACCGTATTCTTGGAAGGAACAGGTTTCTCCGAACATCATCTGAAACCATTCTCTTTTTCTTTTAAATAATGAAAAAGCTTACAATTCTTTAATTTATGAAGTTGTTTTATAAACATTACATCACAGATTCCTTAAAATAAACTAATGCTCCTTCATAGTAAATGCATAGAAAACAGAAGTTTTAGAAAGATGAAACCATTTCTCAAGGCAAGCAAGTGACTAAAAAAACATAGCAGTGAAGGAATCATGTACCCCATATGGGGAAAACGCATCTTCAGAGTGAAGTAAACTAGTTTTAATCCCCTTGACCAAGGGATCAAGTGATGGCAAACCTGACATTATATCAGTACTGATGTGTTGCTTTATGGAATGTTTGAAATACAGCGGCATCTATTGTGACCCAGTAGTTACCGAGTCTGTCAAAACTGTCCATAGCATTGGCCTTTATCAAACTAAGACAAACCAAATTGATATTAAAATTGTTTGTTCTTTACTTATAAAATATATGCATACAAATAAATTTAATAGCTTTCCCAGAATTTCCAGAAATTTAAATCATTTTATATACTCTTGGCAAAAAATATTTATTACAAATTTAGTCAAGTCCATAGTCCTAAACTTTAATTTGTAACAAAGACAAGGATAATGTCAATAGCTGATAGAAAATAAAAGCAAAAGATAAGTTTACTTTGCTTTCTGAAATTTATGCTGCTCTTACAAGAGATATAGGTGTGTTAAACTAAAACATACAAGGAGTAGCAATAAAACCAGTTCAGAGCACAGAATAGGAGAATACGAGAAACTGAACTCTTCAAACATGAAAACCATTAAAAAGCAAATGGATATTTGGAAGCGATTTTTCTTCAAAAGTGTCTAGAGACTTAGAACATTACACACAATGTATGAATCTAGTTAGAATTTTGGATAAGGCAAAGAGGCAGAAGCACACCTTTGGCTTAAGTGGAAAAATTTGAACATGGAGTGAATGTAATAGCAAGGAATTTTGGGTGGTAGCATTATTACAGCAACACCACAGAATATTCTCATTTCCAGGCACTCCAATGTAAAATGGCCCTGTCTGACATTTATTTTCAAGCATTTCAGAAAGGTGTTCATATGTACAAAACACTGCAGTGTATTAGTTTTTCAGTTTGCATGATGTACATACGTATTCACTGCATTAACATTTCAATTTTACGATTATTTGAAAAATGACATGAAAAATTGAAGATAATAAAAACCCAGCACAAAAGCACATCGGATATTGAACCTGTTCAAAGAAAAAAAACATTGATAAAAATGTAGACATGGCAGTTTGAAAAAGTAGAAAAAACAGCTACTAACAATCTTGCTACAACTTGCTAGAGAGAAATGAATGATACTAAAATTTGAATTTCTGTTGTTGATAAATGTTCACAAATAAACTAAATGAAAATCTTCCCAAAACATTCAGACTTTTAAATGGGTTTCTCTTTCTTGCTACATTACTGATGTTATAATTACTGTAAATTATATGATGCTCATTGGATTAAGCTCAACTATGCAACTTTTTTTACATTTCTGTCTAATTTCTTGGAATTTCCCATCCTTCATTCTTTTTCTTCTCTACCTATAAACATAACCCAGAAATTCTTCATTAACAATCAACTCTTAGTACCTGTTACACTATGTTTGAGATGCTCTGCAAATACCATTAAAATGGGTTGCTCCTAAGTAACAGAAATTTATTTTTTCACAGTGTTGCAAACTTTATTTTCAAGGTGCCAGCTGACCCAACTTGTGTCTTAGGTCCAACTTCTCATATATTATGTCCTCCAATAGTCTCTTACATAGTAGAGGCAGCTATAGAGATTTTCAGAATGCCTTTTAAAAAAAGGTTTATTTATTTATTTTCATCTACCTGAAAAAAAGTGAATGTGAGATTTTTCATCATATGGTTCACTGCCAAATACCCTCAATAGTGAGAAGCCCACAACTCCATCTGAATCCATTTTGGTGGAAGGAACACTATTCCCGGGGTATGATCAAATGTATCCTAGGAAACCTTTGCAGGAAGCTGGGACTGAAGACAAGCATTCTGTATTTAGAGTTGATGTGGGATGCAGGCATCCTAAGTAACGCTGAACCCAGTATGTCCCAGCATCCATCCCGACTTAAGGCTCTTTTAGAAGGCCATTAATGCCCTTCTCAATGACTCTGTACCCTCACAATCTAATAACTTGTGCAGGTCCCTTCTCTTAATAATGAGTCATTGGGAATTAAATTTCAACATCTGAATAGTGGGAGGGGTGTGTAAACATTCAGACAGTAGCAGAGTCAAAAATAGAGAATCAGGCCTTATGCCCTCCATGGTGCTGTGGCAAGCATGTGATCCCAACCTGTTCACACTTTCCATCCGCGCTAGATGATTCTTTGACACAGTTCACCTTTGCCATTAACATCAGCCACATTTGCCATTAACACAACCTCACTGATGAGTGCAATGTGCATTGCAGTGTGATTCCAACACCTCTTTTAACAATGCATAACAAAATAACCAATCTGTTGAAACTGAACATTGTTTACTTTCTAATTCCATTCAAGATGTTCTGCTGTTTGTAACATCTCTCTATTTTATTCTTGCAGAATGACAGTTGATCATTAAAGATTTGTATATTACACATTCACAAGGACACACAGAAGCCTATGCATCCCAGTAATATCCCACCTTAGAAACTGTGCTGAGTTTAGGCAGCTTTACTAATTACTACAATAATGTTTGGCTTGTCAAGGATACAAGCAAAAACTATAATTTACTCTACAAATGCATAGAGTCATTGTTGACTAGGTGATGAGAAGAATTTTCTTGAAGAGAACAGTAGGTAGGGGAAGAAGAAAAGAGGACAGAACCATTTTGAAAAAAAGGAGATTTCCTGAGCTAGGCATTTGATCTAGCAGTTAAGAAGACACTTGGGATGTCTACACTCCATATTCAAGTAGCCACTTTCAAGTCTTGGCTCTGCTCCCCACTCAAGCTTCTTGCTAACAGACACCCTGAGAAGCAGACATGTGATGACAGAAGGACATGAACTCTGGCCATATCTGTCACAGACCTGGGATGAGCTCCCAACGCCCAGCTTGCATCAGTTCCAGTTCCCATTTTCCGACACACTTGGGGACTGAATCAGCTCAAGGAAGCTCTCCCTCTCTGACTCTCAAATAAATTAAATATATAACTAAATAAATTTAAAAAGTGAATATATATATAATTCATGAATATATAAATATAATTCATGAATATATATAATTTGTGAATATATATAATTTGTTTCCTAATTTCAACTAGTGTTCCATGGAGATACAAAGCTGCTGTGGTTTTAAGGGGCAAGTCAGTATACTGATTTACCAAAAATGGAAGAAAGCCTAGGAACTAACTGCTCAAATGACAGTTTTGGTATTCAAAAACAAAATATGAAACAAAACAAAATAAAATGAAGGAAATAAAGAAAAGAAAATGTGCTCTCTTGGTGATATACATAAAAGGCTATTTATAAATGCTTTCTTAATGCTAAGGGAATATGTTTTTTCCATGTCTTAAGGATGTAATATCTATTTTTATATGAACACAGAAGATATGTAATGACTTACTGAAAGCTGACACTAAATAAGATACTAGATAAGTTCCTAGGACATGAGTAATAATACTTGAATTCTTAATATGTTTGGATCAAAGGTCAAAAGTTTGATTTGTACTACCAGAACAACTTAACCTAAAGTAAATCTACCTTACAGTACTTCCCAACATAATAGCTTCTATAAAGTTCTGGGATTCATATTTTACAAATATTCCTTTCCCATGTCATCTACAGATTTCTAAATTCTTAACTCTGGTGATCTCTTCTTCTAACTTTGACATTTGAAGATAAGCTCATTTCTATAAGTACACCCTATGTATACACAGTCAAACCACAAACTCAGTAAGGTTATAATGAAAGTGGCTGTTTGAGAGTCAAAGTTAATTTCATCTTTTCTAAAGCCTACAGATTATTCAGTAATTTATATAGAACCATCTGACCTGAGCTGTTGTATAAAACAGATTGTGGAGGCATTTAATGTGGGTTTAGAAAACCCAGCATTTAAAAAATTTCACATAGCCACCATATCAAGTTTTAAAAACATACATTGTAATCAAAACCTCATGCTTAAAAGTAATATGGAAAATTATTTTATATTAGTGAAATAATTACTTTAGGCAGGTGAGAAATTTTTGCCTTGAATTGAGGTAATATTAACACTGGAGAAATTTTGATTGTGTTTAACTTTGGAAACTACTTTAAAATCCTGGATAAATTTCTCAGCAAGTTTTAAAGAAATCATATGAACAAACAAATCCAATAAGAATGAAATACTCTAAAACTAGTAAAATTTAATCTCAATAAACAAAAGAAGAAAAAAACAATGCCAAGACCCCCAGTTAGAAATCACATAAAACTTGGAAAATGTCATTTAAGAGTTATGTTCTAATTCTACAAGAACTCTCAAGAAAACTTAATGACGGCTTTAGATTTCAAGGCAGAAATACTGTCTGAAAAGGTTACTAAGATATTATTATCAGATTTATTGTTTCCTTTAAGAAATCCACGTAGCTAAGATTTATCAACTTGATGGATACCAAGAAAATAGTTTTTTAGTCTTAATAGCCAAGTTCCCAAACCATAAAGCATGATACTAGAAACAGAGGGTAAATATCCCTTCTTTGATCATGGAGCATAAACGTTCTAGAACCTTTGTTGCCATACAAATACAGTTAGATGAGGTTTATTCATACAATGCGCAGTAATAGCATTGCTTTAACTTTCTTCAGGCATAAAAAGCCCACGTTAGCCTTAACAATGTTTGTATTAATAAAGTATTCCCCACTTACAAAGAAGAAAAAGGAAAACAGCTCAAGGGAACTAAATTGATGACATCCATGGTATTGCTCTCATGAAGCTGTACAATTCTATGAAAATTTTCAAATTTGGGAAAGAAATGACATGTTTTCATTTTAGATAGAGAAACTGTATTTCTGTCAATGATATCCATCGCATCAGCTGAGAGTCAACAGCTATGGAATGCACAGGAAAAGCCCAGGTTTCCATTTTAGAGACAGTAACAAATGGATATAGTCGCTGAACCTCTCTACATTGTTCTCCCTAAAGCACACCAAACTAAGCATTTCCAAAGTGGAATGTATTGCCACTTAAACCATCTCTGTGTCTTTGTATTATTTACCTTTGCTGCCCACGCTATGTTTTCTTCAGCATCTCGGAGCAAAGCATTTAGAGAGGAGCCAAGGTTGTGTTACAGTGTATTAATATGTCACTTGGGATGCTTTTATTTCGTATCAAAGTGGTGGCTTGAGTACTGGCTACTCTGTTTCACATACAGTTTGTTGCTAAGGCACTTGGAAAGGCAGAGGATGATGGCTCCATTGTTTGAGTCTCTACCACCCACATGGGAGACTCAATTTCAAATGAGTTTCTGATTGCAGCCTGATCCAGATCTCAATGTTGTGGGAAGTAAAGCAACAGACAAAACATCTCGCTCTTATCTCTGGCACTCCGCATCTCAAATGTTTTTTAAAAAGATTTATTTATTTTTATTGGAAAGGCAAATTTACAGAGACATAGGGAAGCAGAAAGATCTTCCAACTGCTGCTGGCTTACTGCCTAAGTGGTCAAAACTGCTGGTGTTGAGCCAATCTTAAACCAGGAGCCAGGCGCCTCTTCTGGGTCTCCCATGCAATTGCACTGTCCCAAGTCTTTGGGCCATCCTCGACTGCTTTCGCAGGCCACTAGCAGGGCGCTGGAAGGGGAGTGGAGTAGCCAGGACACAAACCGGTGCCGATATGGGATCCCAGCATGTTTAAGGTGAAGATTTAGTCACTGAGCCATCATGTGCCAGTTTTCAAATAAATTTTTAAAATCTTATTGTAAAACAACAACGAAAAAAAACCTGAAGAGTTTTTACAAATGGCTATTTGCTATCCATATTCAAATACCCTAAAAACAACATAACAAAATGACCTTTGGTAGTGATGCAAATCTCTTGCTGTGCCTGGAAATAATCCACAAAGCAAAGCATTCAATGAAGACATCACTGAAGACCATTAGTTTTCTGCCAGATTCAAGAGAGTCCCTTGATGGCTTTTATTAGCTAGAGGTATAAGCAGAAACTAGGAGGAAAAAAAAAGGCAAAATATCATTTTTGGAGACACGCAGAACATCTTAGTTTATGCTACTCTAATAAATTTTATAGAGTGGGTATCTTAGAAACAACAGCAGTTTAATTTTTGCCATTCTGAAAGTTGGAAATCTAAGATCAAGATATCAGAATGGTGAGGTTATGGGGGGGGGGTTCTCTTCCAGGCTGGGCACTGTGTATAAAGATCCATGTGAGGTGATTTCAGAAGGTCATAAATGCCATCCAAGAAGTTTCTATTTATGTACCTAATTACTTTCCACAGTCCCATCCCCTAATATCATATTGGGGATCAGGATTTCAGTATATGAAGCATAAGAAACACAATTCAGTCCACAGCACAGTTTACAATGCAGCTGTGCTCCCATCCACTTCTCATTCTATGAAAAGAAACATTCAAAATTTCTAGCCCCTTTCATTAAGTTGATAGGTACAAAAGTCTTCCCTCTCCCAAAAATCACATTCAGTTTCAAACTGATTAAGGATACTTGGTTGAAATTTATGCCACCCAACTGGAAAAGCATCCAAAACTATTGGGTGTGAAAAAAATCAGGAGAGAACAGAGCAACTGAAACCAGCAAGTACCAGGATCCAGTCTTTGGTTACACTTAAGAACGTATGGGTCCAAATTTCCCTTATTTAGATTGGACGTTGAGGCTTAAGTCATATTTCTGGCTTGACTACGATTACCTAACAAGGGATGGTAAAGTGCTCAAGGAGTTCTTGACAGAAAAGGTGATGGGTTGGACACATTTTGGAAAACAGGGAGGGGCTGGCTAATGTCCACTAGCTCTATTCTTTCAGGGGACAGCAAAAAACAGCTTTGTGAAGGCATACAGATAAAAAACAAATGCACTCACTGACATATGTCTCACAGATTTCCCACAGAGGCAAAACAATAGCCAGACGGTTTTACCCAGGGCATGAGAAAGGGACAGTGTGTCGGCCAATAGCAATTTATGTTGCTTAAGTATGCATATGTCCTCTTCCTTGCCCCCACCTGCACCCTGCTCCACCACTTACTCTTGTCACTGATGTTGTGAATGATGGCATAGGAGAAGGTTGAAGGAAACCAGCCAAGATCCCCTTCCTTTAAGTCTTGTCTGTTCTGAAGGAATAGAGTCCTGAATAGGAGAAAAGACTGTTCCAAGAACCCCAGGCAACTAAAATATTATGGGAGTATATTAAGATATTACGAAGACTGTCTGCTCCCCAGGAGAAAAATAGAGGCTATAATTTGAAGCAATTTTGGAAAGAAAAAATCTGTCCCATGTTTACATCTGTATGAACTGAAACTTGTCAATCAAAGCAATGCAGGAACATTGAAGCCTCTCAATCTTGTCTAAATCTATTCTTACCTCTTTCTTGACCTGCTGTAACTACTAAGGTCAAGCCCTATGAAATCACCTCTCACCACCATCACCACCACCACCATCATCATCACCTATAAGTTCTTTTTCTTTCTTCTAATCTCTGTTTTTTCTAAACTCTCTGGCTTTTTTTTTAACTCTTTTCTAACAAAGATCTGATGAATACCATGTTACTCGTTAATAATTTCACTTCTTGGCATATACAATTATTGCTTCATTTTGTATGACATTCCAGGTGCTTCATGGTATGATTTCCTGCCTACCTACTCAAATTCTTAAAATCTGTTGCTTAAAATTAAGGTAATTTCAAACTACATCAAAATTTGAAATGTTCCTTCCTCTCTCGGTGGGTTTGTATTTGCTTTTCCCCTTTGTTTGAGATGCCAGCAGTACAGCTAGGACACTCATCAACTTCCCAAAATAACCTAAGTTCGAAGTAGCCACAAAACCTCCAATTTCTTGAGGTGAATTCAGTTGCACTTCTGTCTGTTCTTTCTATATTTTGTACATATCATCCTTACAATGACTGCTTCACAGATTCACAGCAAGTGTTGGCCATCTACTAAAACAAAACACTAGCAAATCACTTAGATCAGTCTACAAGGATTCTCAAAAAGACTTTCTCCCTTACTATCAGAAAAAGGTACTCTTATTTTGGATAATGTGTTGGACTTAATAAGGATAATTAAGTCTGTATCTTTCTTTAGATTAAACCAACCTCAAATGCATCTTGCCTGTACTTGTATATACATCTTGCATATATAAATTGGTTGCATTTTCTTCAAAGAATAAATTAATTCTAATATGTCTGCTTTGCTTTGGCCAGTATAAGACTTAGAGATAATCTCAGGTTCATCCAAAGTAACCACACAGATGCCATGATCAGTATCTGATGTAAAAAACTACAATGTCAGTGTCCCCTGACACTTTTACTCTCTTTTTGTTCTTTACATATCACTTCACATGCTTCATTTATCCTTTTTCACCTTTTAATTGAACACATATACATCCCTCATTTCCTTTCTGAAAGCAAAATAGGGCAGATTCATAAAATGGTTTATTTATAATCTAATGAAGAAAGAATGGATGCAAACATAAAACCAACATATTTTGGCAGAGTTCAGTAGTAGAGAGTTATCATTAAACTTTGTGAATATTGTATGATAGAAAGCAATAAATTTTTCTAATTCCACTTTTAATTCAACTTCCACTGTTATAAGTTACAGTCAGATGCTTAATAAACTATGTTCAAGATACAGGCATGAAATTATCAGAAGGCTTATATCACATAGTTTATGCTATCACATAGTTTTTCCACAAACACAGACATAATGAAGATTTAAAATTACAACAAAACACCTATTCTGAATGACTCCAGTTACAAAGGAAATTATGTTAATAATTATGTTAATAACACAAAGGAACTATTCAAGGTCTTTATATGTGATTCTGAATTAGATTATCTTTATTTTCCTCAACTCATATAGGGAAAGATTGATGATATTACAGGTGGAAAACTGTACTTTGAGAATACTTTGTCAATGTTCTACGAAATTTTATATTTAACCTCATTTAATTTCAAAATAGTTCCTAGCTTAGGCCTATACCACACTCACTTATTGTGGTCACCTGACAGAGTGAACCAGAAGTGGACAATACTCTCTCTCAGAATCCACTGGTTAACACAGCCCACCTTAGAGTATCCTTTTGCCCAGATATTCACTGTCAACATTTGGCTAGGGTAGTTGTTCCATTTTTTTCTGTCCTCCATCCTCTGTTACGGTACCAGGTATCTGCATCAAACCTGCAATTCTCTCCATGGCTGGGGTTCTGATCAACATTCAGTTGGGGGATCCCCAAAGAAACTACATCTGAGGTGATGCCAGACCTGTGCTTGCCAATACAGGGTCCAGCACATCCATCCTCACAATCACCTTATGCACATGCTGATGGTTGTCATTGCTGAGTCAGCCCTGTCTTCTCCAAAAACCCATGGGTGTTAGAGTTCAGCCTGATCCCGCCCACCACACACTAGTCCTTCATATACATCAGTGGGAGTGGTAGACGAGTTGGAGCAACCTGCAATCACTCCCACCAGGCTCGTCCCCTACCCTGGTTCCCATGCTTGCCCTGGTCTAGTCTCTCCCACATCCCATTCAGCTCTCATGCATGTCACTGGGTATTGAAGCCTAGTTCAATCCAATCAGCTTCACTATCCAGCCCACAAATATGCCAGCAGGTGCCACTTTGTATAGCTATGCCTGCTCCAGCCATGGTTCTCATGCATACCAACTGCAGTGGCAATCTGAGAGGGAGGAACCCACTGTTTCCATACTGGGCCCACTCACGCTCCTGGATCTTGAACTCTCCAGGTGGCTCTGCAGTTTAACTTGACAGGTTAACTTAACTGTGCCAGCCTCTACCAGCTAATGCTATGGCAAAGCCCAACCAATCCACACCCGCTCTCTTACACATGCACCAGTAGGAATAGTCAACCCAGTCTGAATTTCCCTTGATCCAGCTCACATGAGGCCAACAGGTGTTGTAGTCCTGCCTGGCCTGGTCTGCCTCAATTCCAACTCTCTTCTCACCAGTGGGAGTGGTGGTCCAAAAGGAGATCCTCATGCAGCCCCGCTACCAGCTCTGCCCCCTCCCTTCCTGGGCCTCACGTGTGCTGGTTTGGTGCTGCCGCCCAGTCTGGCCTGGCTTGCCTTACCTCAGCATTTGCCAGTGGGTGCTGCAGCCTAAAAACATGTTCCTTAATTTCTACTTTCCTCTTTCATATGATGGCGTTTCAACAATGAGAAGGCTGAGCTTAAGAGAATTTAGAGACTTTTTCGCAAACTCAGTATTAATGGATAACTACCACAGCGTGGAAGCAAGGCGAAGCATAGAATGAGATGCAGGAAGCAACAGTTAGGAACCAGATATGGATGTCCAGTCACTTTTACCACCCACTAGCAGCATTGCTTGCAAAAGTAGTTATAGATTGATAATTATGTCTACCTCATAGTGTTGTGAGAATGAAATAGAACTGTAAATCAGAAGTTAATGGTAAATTGTGTATGTTCAATATATTATTTGTTAATTAATTAATGAAAAATTCTAGCATGCCTTTTTTTTTACTTCACCAAATAAGAAGTTTAATATTTAGTGGAAACATATACAGCCTCAAACAAGAATTGAATAGAAAATGATGGCCTCACTCATATATAGTACATGTTAAACTAAGCACACATCATTAAAACTACAACATTCATTGTTAACCATTGGCTTCACAAAGGTATAAACCAAAGTTTGACAAAAGCATATTTGCAAGAATTACTCATACATACATTTCTTTCTTTTTTCAGATGGCATTCATTTTCATTATGTATATATGCATATAAGTGCATATATATTTTATTTTGAATTTTTGAATTTTGTGGTGCAGTTTCATACAGATTGGTATTCCCCCCCAAACTCCCACCCCCGACAAATTTTCCCCATATTGCTGCAATATTGTAGTCTTTCATAAGGAGTCATAATTCCATCTGAGTGCCTCACACATATAAATGTTACTGAAATTATGTTATTAAAATTCTCTAAACAATAACAATTATTATTAAAATATCTAAGTATAGCAACTTTTATCAAAAGTAAGTTACCAAGTCTGAATTTCAGGTTTCTCCTAGTTTATTTTTCTAGCATTCTGTACAGAAATCTATTTTAAAAATATTTCCAGTGAACGGTTACCTTACAAAACCTGCCTTTCTCTAATTGGGGCCAGCAATATGCCATGCTCCATTTCTGCTGGCCAGGGGCCATTTCCTTGTTTAGAGGAGATTTGACACTGCCCTTCCCAATTCATGAACCCACATGTTACTGTCACAAGCCTGGTTTTGATCTTTGAAGCACCTCTTCTTAAACTCACATTCAGACCCCTTGCTTTTAAGAAAAAGAGACCTGGTGCCTCTATCAGATATTATTAGCCTGAGGAGAAACACAAGTCCTGCTATGACAGATGTGGCCTGTGACATAAGCATGCTGTCGTCTCCAAGAGTTTAGCATGGACAAGCAGACTGGAGGGGACAGCCCAGGCTGCTGACTGGCATTGCATGTACAGACAGCCATATGGACAAAGGGTTAAATCTGTTTCAAATCAGGAGCAGAAATACAGTAAGATGATTGCACTGTGATTAAATAACTGAAAACAATTTATCAACTCAGTGAGTTGTCACACCATCTGTCACATAAATGAGACAGTAAAATAGATTTGGTATATAACACAGTTCTATTAAATGTGAACTGGATCTGATTATTCATTTTCTTTCATTCTTCGTTTTTATTACCTTTGTGGGACGAATTGGCTAGTTTTCGTAGCCATTCATCAAGAAAGCAAATCTTTCCTCATGATTTTACTCTTTTGTTCTCTGAAACCAGGACTCAAAACTCTGTCATGTTTTATTTTAAGAACTAACAAAATGTGTAATGTCTTTTACTAATAATAATCACAGTTTCTTGGGGACCTATCATGCACTAGGTTAAAAATCCCATAAGGAGTTATTTTTAACCTTTAGAGTAGGCAGAGCAAAAAGATTTTGTTATCCTTATTTCATAGATCACCATCCTTAAAGTCCATTTGAAAATACCTCCATACATTCATTCACATCTAAATGTAATTGCCTGCTTTTTAAATTTATACTAAGAACTTTTAATAAAATAACTATACAACATACTATCAATGAGTTTCTATTCTATGGAGGACAACAAGCATAGGCACAAATGTTTATTTTTCAGTTGTAATGTAGGCAATAGTGGTGAGTCCAAATGATTGCAGTTGCAAAGAAACTTAGTTGAGTGGTATTGTTTTCCACCAATGTAAAACTGAATATACTTTAGCACAATTTCCAGTTGTATAATTCTCTAAAATTCTACAAGCTCTATGAAGTCAGTGGCTGTTATGTTGACTGAAGTCAGCCAACAGCCTGGCATATATAGGAACTAAACAATCTTTTGCATTAATTAAATGAATGGATGACACATCTATAGCTTCTTCAGCTACTAGCAAGAGTGGACGAAGAGTACAGGAAGCACAGAATTCAAGGATATCAAGCTTCAGTGCTAGATGAACCTGAGTTTGAACCCTTCTAACTGGGTAGACTAAGGCGCTGCCTCTCTAAACCTTGGTCTTGGCATCTGTGAAATGGCATTATATTGATAGCTTTATTGGGAGGATTAACATGAGAAGTGTAAACACTTAGCACACTATCAAATTGCACAGTGTGCACTTAACTGTATATATGTCACTTGTCATTTGTTGCACAATTATGTATAATAGAAGCAGTGGAAAAAAAGAAATACCTCTTCTCAGTGTAAATTTGATATTAATGGTTTATATTCGTCGAGAAAAAGTTCCACAAATATTCCCCTGAAATACTAATACTCATAATTCCAATACTAATAAATTTCACAATTTAAAATAAAATGCTTTAAGCTTTTTGATCTCAAGTTTCTAAGTGAGAAGTTGACAAATTCTAGTGCAGACTCTAAAGACTAAAACAATTCTCAAATCAGATTGGAATCTTTAAAAACCATGAATATTCTTTTGTCACCCAAATTTTTCAGGGATTTATTCTAAGAGCCAATAAATAGATATAGGAAATGAGTTCAGTGTAAGCTTGTTCATGTCAGTGGATATTTAGAGCAAAATTTGAAACAAAAATATCAAGTTATGTTGGAGTTACATTTAGTAAGTTTCAGATATCACTTTTTACTAATTCCATATTTTATCATAGAAACATACCATCATTTCCTCTATTCTTAGAAATATAGACTGTTTGGAAAGTTTGCCACTATCAATAATGTTGAATTGGTAATTTTATTCACATATTCTTTGTTGTTTTTATTACAAAATAAATTCCTTAAACAGGCATTACTTGATCAAAGGGAAAGTTAAAATTATTATGAAAGTAATTAGGAAAGTCCGTTGGAAAAGTGAAAAGATAAATGACAATCCTAGGCATATTAAAAGCAATGATCTGAATTTAATACATTTTAATGGCAAAGTCAGAACACAAGAGGTTTGGACTTATTCCACATGGCATCTTTTATCATCATCTAAATATTCAATTGGTACAAATGATTCAGAAAAACAATGCGCATGAAGAACAGAAGTATCTATAGCCTTTCCACTTGTGAAATATCTTGACTCCCTTGGCAAGTTCTGAAAATATACTTAATTGGTTTCTCGCAATAAATCAGTATCTATTTAAAATATACACCCACAGAACAAAATGCATTATTTCAAATGAGGATGGATATTTTTTATCAGTACCTGGAAAAGTAATTTTATGAATCAATACAGTACATAGAAGATTAAACTCTTGAAAACCATTTGGTTTTAACATCCTAAGAAGCATATAAAACATTAGCCCAATATTGCTTCATTTAAGACACAAAATCCAATTTTTTCTTTAAGGCTTTAGTGCTGATGACTCATAAAACTTTAATAATGCCTGAAAGGAGATAATAAACTGAACATCAAATTTTTATTAATAATAATATAAAAATATCATGCTTCAAATTTTATGCCAATATATCCACTTTTTAAAAGAACTGGAACTAATCTCTGGCTAGTTTTTTTTTTAATTTGTTTTTGTCTTTTTATTACGAGCTAAACATTAAGGAAGGTTCACAGAAAAAAGTAGAGATGGAGGCTATAAAATAACTCATCAATGTTTTTAGTATTTATCTTCGAGTCAGATAGAACAATTCAGTGGAGCAGTAACTCATTCATTCATAGTTACAGTGCTTATATACTATTCAGTATTTCTTACCTCTAAATTTGAAAGGCATAAAATCATGGTGCACTTTAATAAAACTTACCTAAGACACTGGAAAGCAGCATGTAATGCTGAAACCATGCACGTATATTAAAATGCTGCCTTTAGGGGTGAGCATTATGACTTACAGTAAGTAAAGTTACTGTCTAAGATGCTGGAATCTCACATGGATGCTGGGTCAAGCCCTGGCAGCTTCACTTCTGATCCAGTTCCATGATAACGGCCTGGGAGATCAACAGAAGATGGCTCAAACATTTAGGCCTCCATCACTGATGTGGGAGGCTCAAATGAAACTCCCGAATCCTGGTTGCATTGTAGTCCAGCTCCAACCCCAGCCATTGCAGCCAGCTGGGGAGTAAACCAGTAGATGGAAGATTCCTCTCTCTGGCTCTTCCTTTCTCTCTTTATAATCTTTCAAATAAGTAAATCTTATAAAAAATACTATCTCAATTATTTCTATTATTAATATATTTAATAAATATATTTGTTAATATTAAATACAGATGGTACAATATTAAAATGTAAAAAATGGATGGTTTGTTTCCTATGTGTTCCTTCTTTCCAAAGACACCACTTTCACTGACACTCTCCCAGACAAGAATACATCCTTCATACATTCTCTGCTCCCTACCCAGTGATAGCCTTCTAGAGTACTAAGAGGATGATGATTTGTCTTAAACTTTCCTCAAACCTTCTGATCTTATTGCTGTTTAACCCCTTGTCAATACTTCTGAGGAGCAGTTATTTATCTTCTTAGTACTTGCTGAATTTTTTCTTAATGTAAGATGAAGCCTGTGATTAAAATTGAAAGTATAACATTTCAAAAAAAAAAGAAAGAAAAAGAGGAAGGGGAGGGATGGAAGCATCATTGTGTTCTCAAAACTATATATGTGAAATGTCCCTTTATATATTAAAGAAGCCCTTCTGTTGGCCCAATGCAGCATAATTTTTAGCATATGCCTTAGTTTGTCTCTACCTGCTACATATGCTCCATCATATCATTCTCCAATTTTTAGACATCTCACTCATTTTCTATTACTAATACACTGAAATTAATCCTCCTGTTTGAATTCTTATTTTTTTCCTATGATATTTGGTTCAGTTTCTAATTTGTTGTTACACTTTAAGTATTAACAGTGTTAGCGCTCTGTGTTTAATGCTTATGCAAATGTGTCCTTAGTTCTCCATTTTTAAGTTTTACCAGTTTTGCTAAATTAAACTTTTTAACAGATGGCTTTAATGTTACAACAGACAAATATACCTGCTTTCTTCTGTAATCTGGATATGGTATCTGTCAGCTTTTTTTCGCCAAAAATTCAAGACGCCAGACACAATAAGCGAGCCACAGGAGAGATTTTTATTTCAGTAGGGGAGGTAGCCGAGGGGCAGGAAGAAAGCAGAAGCAGAGAGACGCAGAGACAGACAGGGAGAAGAAAGTACTGAGAGACAGAGCAGGGAAAAGAGCAGAGGGAGAGAACGGAGTACCCAAAGACAGAAGAGAGAAAAGAGAGAGCGAAGGGAAGAGGCACCTTTGTAGCCTCGAGGTGGGTATGGGGAATGTAGGGTCACGGTTGGCAGGTGTGGCTGTAGGTAGACACCAGGGATAAATGCATGGGATAGTGGGGGGAGGAGAGGACTAGGGGAGCTCAGGGTTTAAACCTCAAGGTCACTAAGTTTACTTAGGCAAGTGGGCCTTACCAGGGCTGAAACCTAGGGGATTTACAGTTGTGCTGATAAGCAGACATTTAAGGCACTCAAGGTGACTCTGAATCCAGGATGGCCTGATCAGGTGTCAGTTTTCCAGCCTTCTGTTGCTCCTTACAGTATCATTCTTAACAGTGGCCCATTGTTAACATTTTTCCTCTAATCCCATGGTTTTTTTTAATTTTATATTTTATTTTTCTAGTTAGATTTTGTTGTTATTGTTGTTTAAATCTCTGATCTACCAAAAATGTGTTTTGGTATCATTGGTGAAATTTAAACTTCACCTCTTGTGTCACCCCGGTTACTAACAATCTTTATTTCATGTGGACCATATAATCCTATTTATAAGCTACAGATAGAAACCCATATATAAAACTCCATGAAACAATGATGTTCTATAATCACAGGTCTTGACTTCCCCTGCATATTTTTACCATTCAGAATTCTGTTCTCATTTGAGTCTAGCATGGCTCTATCAACATGCAAATATATTAGGATGTCACATGAGAAAGGATATTGGTGGAAAAGGTAGTAAGAATTTATTTCACCTGATATCTTTAGTTTGTTTCTTATACTCACAGTTTATTTTTGTTAAAAGAAGATAAATCACCAGGGCTGCGTTTGTGACATCAAATTAAGTAACTATCTCCCAAGACAATTTAACAACAACATGCTAGTGTTTTTTTCCTCAGAAGAGCATTTCTGCATTTGGGTATCCAGTTGTTGTTATTTGTGAAATGGAGCTTTGAAATTCCAGCAACAAAAGAAAATGGTAGGTGCTTTTTTCTCTTTGTCGTGTTTTCTGATCTAGTTTCCACTAATTAAGCAGTCACTCAGGCCCTTACACTTTGAAGTTTCACTCATTACCTGCTTCTGTAAGTCCACAAAAAGGCAACATCTAAAGCTCTCAGTGTTGGACCATCACTTTGGGGACTGCTAATTGAATGTAATTACTTTATTTTGTGCCAGGACTCATACTTGTAACATCGCCTTGTAATAATTTTAATTGTCTGCATACTGCAGGGGGACGGTTGGACGCCAGAGTGGAGACGGCTAGGCAGCCACTTGGGCTTTGGAAGCAAAGTCAAAAGTAAGGAGACATTGTCATTTGGCTACCTACTCATTAGCTGCCCTCTATGGCTGGCTGTTGTTTTGAATGGACAGGATGTGTAGTGACTGAATCTTGCCCCTAAAAATAGCTATGAAAACATGCATTTGGGATGTACAGTAATTGGTTGCTTAGTTGATCTCAGATATTTTTAAAGGCCTTGGGAAAAGGCATGATATTTTTAAACCATGACCTTGTCTTGTAATATCACATTACTTCTTCCTCTCCCCTCCCACAACCCTCCTTCTCTTTCTCTCTCTCTGTCTCTCTCCCTGGGTGTGCAGGTGTGTATGCACATGTAAAAGCAACACCAACACAAGAACAGTTATAACATGGAAAAGATAAAAAAACTAAAACTAAAATTTAAAGTTGCCCTTCATTATCACATTGCAGGAATTGTGTGCAGAATAAAATCAAGACTTCCTGCCGTATCAATGTCTTCATAATCTGCCAACCACGTTAGTTCCTATAGGAAGAATATTCTACAGATTTTTTTCTACTGCATGTTAAAAGAAAGTTTATGGTAGTGGAACAAAATTATAAGTCTGCAGTCTTTAACAAGCTCTGAAGAAGCTCTCTGACCCACACACTAGGTGCAATGCAGGCTGAATTTTTGTCCCTACTTGGACGATTAATCATATGTTGAATCTGGCCTCACTAGCTCTAATAACAGGTCTTGTCTTTGACTCTTTGTGGACCAGGAAAATAAGAGAATCTTCCTTGAGTGTCAGAATCATCCCCTTTTGTTCATGGTGCCAGCAGGTCTACACCACCAGCAGTTTAAACTAATGTGTGCCTTTCATTCTCAAATTGCATTCAAGTTTAGAAAGAAAAAAACTACTACAACTTGAAAGAAGGATAAAGACACATTACACCAGCCCAAATACCAGCCCACCAAAAAAAAAGTGATTAACTTGTAGAAAATCAAGTGTAAATATTATAGTTGCCTAAACTCTCTTCTTTCTGAACAATCATTGGAAAAATAAAGTGCTCATCAAAATAACAAAAACCTGTTCAGATATGCGTGTGTTAAGGTATGTCTTCATTTGACATAATTTAAATACCACGAATTAACTTTTCAAAATGAACAATTAAGGGACCAGTGTTGTGATGAAGCTGTTTAAGCTGCCAGCTGCAATGCCAGCTTCTCACAAAAGCACTGGTTTGAATCTTGCCTGCACCACTTCTGATCCAGCTCCCTGCTTAGGTGCATGAAAAATCAGCAGAAAATGGCCAACTACTTGGGCCCCTGCAATCCAAGCGGGAGACCCAGATGAAGCTTCTGTCTCCCAACTTTGGCCTTCACCCAGCTACTGTGGTCATTTGAGGAGGAAAGGAGCAAATGGAAGATCGAACTCATATGGGCACCAGTTCGTGTCCCGATTGTTCCACTTCCCTACCAGCTCTCTGCTTGTGGCCTGGAGAAGCAGTAAATGATGACCCAAAGCCTTGCAAAACCGCACTCAAGTAGGAAATCCTAAAGAAGCTGGCTTCGGATTGGCTCGATTCCAGCTATTGAGGTCACTGGGGCGCAAACTAGCGGATGGAAGATCTCTATAAATCTGAACTGCCTTTCCAACAAAAATAAATAAGCTTTTAAAATTACATACTCAAAATTATATAGCCATTATTACTATCTACTTCTGTGACGTTTTCTTCACCCAATCATGAAATCCACACCAATTAGTAGTCACTGTCCATTCACACTTTCCCTCTGAAAACTCCTTTTCTTTTTTGCCAATTTCTGTCAGTATGAATTTGACCAGCAGGTCTGTTCATGTAAGCAAGTTACTACGCAGTCATTTGTAATTGGCTTTTTACTCAGTATGTTTTCGAGGTTTACCTATATAACAGTATTCCTTTGTTTTATGGCTGAATAATATTCCATTGTACACATAAACTGCATTTTGTGTAGCCACTCACCATATGAGCAGCTGGGCTGTTTTCACTTTTTGACTATTTTAAATAATGCTGATACAAGCATTCATTGAATTGTGTATGTATGAACATGTTTTCATGGGAGTATACTTAAGAACAGAATTGCTGGGTGATACTATAACTCTATCTTTAATATTTTGAGAAATACATAGACTAGTTTCTTTAAAGCAACGCTTTTATTTTTCATGTTTACCTGCAATGTATGGGTTTTCTCAATTCTTCATGTTGTCAGTAATGCTTGTTTTTTTTTTAAAGATTTATTTTATTTTTATTAGAAAGGCGGATATACAGAGAGGAGAGACAGAGAGGAAGATCTTCCATCCGATGATTCATTCCCCAGGTGGCCGCAACGGCCGGCGCTGCGCCGATCCGAAGCCAGGAGCCTCTTCCAGGTCTCCCACGCGGGTGCAGGGTCCCAAGGCTTTGGGCCATCCTCGACTGCTTTCCCGGGGCCACAAGCAGGGAGCTGGATGGGAAGTGGGGCTGTCGGGATTAGAACCGGCGCCCATATGGGATCCTGGGCATGCAAGGCGAGGACCTTAACCACTGCGCCACTGCACCGGGTCCAATACTTGTTTTTTTAAATTATAGTAATCTTAGTAGGTATGGAATTGTATCCCTTGTTTTCATTTGCATGTCCTTAATAACCAAAGATGTTGAGCATCTTTTCCTATTTTTGCTGGACATTTATTTGTGTAACTTCTTCAAAATATGTCTATTTAAATTCTTTGCTCATTTTAAAAGTTGAGTTATTGTTGGATCATGAGTTGTTTATATACACTGGATTGCAGGGTCATGATCAGATGTAGGATTTGAATTTTTTTCCATTCTTTGTTTTTCACTTTCTTAAGAGTGTTACTATCCAATATGACTACTGTTCTATTCCATCGTGTGTGTTTGAAGCCCCATTTAAGAAACTATTGCTTTGCCATAGATTACAAAGACTTACTCCTATGATTTCTTCTAAACTATAGCTTTAACTGTTACGTTTACATCTTTAATCCACTTCTGTTAACTTTATAATATCCTGTAAATAGCCCAACTTAATTATTTATAAGAAAATAATTAGTTATTTCAGCATTATTTGGGTGAGAATAGGGAAGTGTGACTTTTCCAGTCATATTATGCTTTTTAAGATTGCCTAAGGTATATAATTTTGATAAAATTATGAAAAAGTCACAGTAGAGATTTATACCTGAGAATATCTAAGACATAATTCAATCTTGCAATGTATTTGTAATAACCTTATCAGAGAATAATTTCAAACAATTTGAATGGCCCAGTATGTAAAACATTCTCAATTATGATAGGAATATTTAGTGCTCTAACTCATCAAAAAGCCAATTTACATTTAGATAACTAATGTTTTAGAAAACCAAATTATTGGGAGAGTAAATAATATAAAAGAAGACTCTGAGTTTGTATATTTGGTGAGGAATTTATGTCAAAATGTCTGAGATTTCTTTTCATTTCTACTGCTTATTATGAATGTGTAAAACAAAACCCTTTGTCTTCCTAATCTTGCTTTTCATGTACATAATTTGATTTTAAGTCCATGTTCCAGGCAGCTGGAATGGAGGAAAGAGGAAGCAGAGCATACATGTCCTTCACCTAAAGATTATAAATACTGCAAACAGTACTTCTGCTCACATGCCATTATTACAAAACTCAGCTACATGATCACTATTCACTGCAAGGAAGGCTAGTGAGTAGTCTCAATTCTGGACAATTACATTCTCAGACAAAATGGGCACTACAACTATGCAAATATGATCAATCAGGCCTACATTCATACTAGAATATATTTGCAATTCCATTGCCACAACCACTAGACAGGCAAAGGAGATTATTCCTTTTGTTTCAAATGAACTTTTTTACTCTCCATCAATAGCTCAAAATTATGTCTTATCTGAGTTTGTTTAAAAGAACAATTTCTTGTTCTTAAGGTTTCTAATGCCATTTATTTAATTTCTTACTTTTATAATGTACTGTTTTTTTATTCTAATTCTCTACCCTACAAATCATTCCATAACTGTTTGCATACCTTTTATTCTTATAGGCCTTCCATCCAGTTCTATACTCCCTCTAATCAATTGATCAATTGGATAAGCATTTTGCTGTTTACATCTTCAATAAATAAAATATCCTCTCAATATTATCTACTTAAAATCAATTATTCAAAATATTATTACAGTGTAATTTTAAATTTTAATTGGCCTACATAACTGAAAAATCATGCTTGGTTTATTCCATAAGCTAAAATAGCAGCATATATTATTTAAAAGTCTAGGGGAAAAAAACAATAAAGTTAAGAGTGATATTTTCTGGATTCTGTTTTTGACTTTCTTTATAACTTTCTGTATTTTCTAAAATGAACATGTATTGTTTTGCTTTTTTCTACTCAAAGATTTTCTATTTCAATTTCTTTTGGGAAGTGACTGCTGACTATCAGAAATTATCAGAATATGGATTTCTAATTGACATGATTTGAGATAAGCTTCTATTTACCATAATAGTTTTAACTTTCCTAACCTCACTTTTCATACGGACCTTCCTATTAGACTCAACCACAGTAAATCTATGTTTTGCCACATGTTATTTTCTTTCTGTGGTCTCACAATTTCTAATTATTCAAAGGCAGCACTCTTTCTTTACGTGGACAAAATGTTATTAGCTACCCCTATCATTTGGTATGCCATTTTTATAAGATCTTGTAATAGGGTATTTTTAATGAATTTGACTATTAAATGCAACTAGTTCACACTAAATACAAATATAAGAAATAACTCATTTAATCAAACCAGATGATATAATGAAAGCCACTGTTCCGGTAGACAGAGTGTAGGTTCAGTACTTATCCAGGTAATTTGATTACTATAAACAGTCAACTTTGCCTGAATGAACTGGATAATTGCCTTACCTCTCCCCTCTCCATTTTACATAGCCTACGGTTCCAGGTTTATTTTTGCATCCTATGGGCCATTTTCTGCAGTGATCAGCAATCAGAGAAAATCAGATTATCACTCTGTTTAACCTTCCTGTGCCTTGGGTAATTAAGTCAACAAATTAGCTAAAGGCTCCAATGCGGAAGGGGATTGGTAGACTGTGGTCAAGACACATATTTATGAATTTTCCCTCAAGCTGCTTTTCTTGAGGAAGCTTTGATAAGAAACATATGATCTCAATTATCATTAACTTTCTGTGGTTTCCGTGTTTGGGAGTTTGAACCTGACTTGAGCAGACCCCCTTCGATGTGTGCTTGAGCAGTATATTGCCAGTGCACTCACATTTTCCATCCTGTTATCTTCCACGGAGAAAGGGGACTTAAATCACTCTTCACACACCCACTGCAGACTGAGTGCCTTTGCTACCTCAGCAAGCTGCCTTTGGTTTTCCTTTAATGCCATTGTGTAATTTGATTTTCTAATCAACCCTCATCTTGAAAGCTCCATTTAAATATTAACTTGCTTAATTGAAATCATTAAAATACAAGAAAAAACAGATTCACATGAAAAACTTTCTATCATATACACAAAAATAAGAATGAAAAAAATTGCATTGCTATTGTTTCAGTTCTTTAAGGTTTCAGCATTTTAGATTTAGTTTTCTAGGGTAAGCTTTAAAGGTTTTCAGAATGCTCAACAGTTGACAGCAGTACGATTTCTGAATACACATACTGAAAACTTATACCAAATATTAGTCTATGATTCAAAACCTGGAATGGTCTTAGAAAGAGGGCCGGCTGGAATGTGCAAGCCAGCAGGCCAAGTTATGGCTGAATGCACAGTTAAAAGGAGCACTGCTGTGTAACTGACACTGTGTAAACACATATGCCACTTACATGCTAAACAGATCGAGTTCTCCCTATGGGTTTTTCATATGCAGGACAAGTAACTTAAACGAAAGAGGAACTTAACTCCTACAATCATCTAAATATGGTACTTGTGATGAGAATTAAATAATTTGGTTATCTAAATATGAAAAAAACTTTTCTAAATATTGTCACAGAGATACATAAACTCCAAATCCAGTCAAAAAGTTTCACCCACCAAAACAAGGATTTGGAGGATACATCTTTGTATAGTTTAACCTTGATTAATGGAAGAACAATGATCTAGTTTCTTCAAATTCTGGGATGAATAAAGCTGAAAGGCTAAGTTTCGTTTTAAATTACATAAATAGTGTGTATGGTAGTGGAGTTTTATACTGTGAAGGCATACTTCAATGTAATTTTAAAGAATTGTTATTTATGGTCACTTTGAGAATACCTACTTGAATATAAAAACCTCGTAGTAATTAGGAATTTTGCCAACTACATTTTGCTCTATAGAGAAACTTTCACAGAATATAACATAACGACAGTGGCTATTTTCCTGTTGTTTAGCCCATCTTAAAATTCCAATTAAAATTAGTTATTTCTTTTTCAGCATTTCAGAGAGACAGAGGGAGAGAGGGGAAGCTGTCATTTAATCATTACCTGATAATCATTACCTGAATATCTGCCACACCTGACGCAGACATCTTAAAAACAATTTCCTGAACTGTGCTTCCTTACAAGGAATAGATGCATATTATACTATTAAACATTGAAAGTCCTAAAGCTTTACTTAGCCAAACTTTTAGATAATTTATGTCTTTTTTTCTAATAAATAACTTGTTTCTTTTCTCAGTACTACTTTATTATTATCTATTATTATTTTACAATACAGTGCCATAGGCTTCAGAGTTTCCTGTCTCCCTCCATAAGCTGATTGCCCCTATAATATTAAAATAGTATAGTTCTTCATAAACAGTCCTAAGTTCATCATTTTGCTATTTAAGTGTATCTTGACATTGTAGGTATGGATAATATTAAAGCATTCAGCTTCCTATTGTCAAGATATATTGAACAGTTTCATTGGGAGTCTACCTTTGATTTGGAGTAGAGATGCATCTGCGTTGTATCTTCACATATGCATATGATAGTCTGTATTACAGTTACTATACATCCCCATAAATGAAAAAGCTGTAAAACAAAGTCAACAACAGGAATAGAAAATCTATAACATGAAGTTAAGTACTATGCTAGTGAATGACCAATGTGTCAATAAAGAAATAAAAATCAAAAGCCTTCTTTTTTAAAAGATTTATTTATTTTTATTACAAAGTCAGATATACAGAGAGGAGAGACAAAGAGGAAGGTCTTCCATCCAATGATTCACTCCCCAAGTGACTGCAGCAGTCGGTGCTACGCCGATCCGAAGCCAGGAACCAGGAACCTCTTCCAGGTCTCCCACATGGGCTGCAGGGTCCCAAAGCTTTGGGCCATCCTCAACTGCTTTCCCAGGCCACAAGCAGGGAGCTGGATGGGAAGTAGAGCTGCCGGGATTAGAACCGGCACCCATATGGGATCCCGGCGCATTCAAGGGGAGGACTTTAGCTGCTAGGCCACGCCGCCAGGCCCCAAAAGCCTTCTTGAAGTGACTAATGCTATTGTATGACCTATATGTCACCAAAGAAACTAATAAGAAAAAGCTTTTTTGATGAAATGAAAATAAAAACAAAAATATCAAAATCCATGAGATGTGGCAAAAGCAGTATTGAAAGGGACATATATAATATCAGGTGCTTACAAAAAAAAATAGAAATATCTCAATTAAATGATCTAGTAATGTATCTCATGGACTTACTAAAAAAGAAATTAATAGGAAGTAAGAAATGATAAAAATCACAGCAAAAATAAGCAGAATTGAAACTAAATAACTAGAAATTACAACTACAAGAAAGAGCCATTTTTTATCCCAACCCTGGAGACTCCCGGATCCTCACCAAGCACTATTAGTACGGGTACTAAGGACTACATCCCAACTGCCAAGGAGACCACGGGAAATTGGAGTGCATTCAGAGGCCAAGAACTCTGAGGTCATCTACCCCCAGCTGGATCTACCTCATGGGATGCAAGAAGCCCAAATCCTTCCTCGCAGGATCCAAGGTCATCAGAACAACAGCCAGAAGCCCTGAGCAGTCCGCAGAAACAGAAGAACAGTAAACTTTCTTCGGGACTAGGGAGAGGAACTTTCTCTGGTCCTTACTTAGTTCCAACACTGGATCTCCACCCTCTCTTGCAATGACCATCAGGGTTGCTTCGGAACCTCCCCACCCCAAAACACACACACACACACACACACACACACACACACACACACACACACACACACACACAATTAGAATAGATAGAGATCAAGGAAAGCTAACCCCTCCACACTGAGTTCCCCTATATCATTACTAAAGTATAGTTCTTCATACACAGTCATATGTCCATCATTGCAGGCATGGACAATGGCAGAGAGTCCATCATCCTGTTGTCATATAGTAAACAGTTTCATTGGAAGTCCATCTTTAGTCTGAAAGTAAAGATGTATACTGCATTGCATCCTCACAACTGGATATGTAAGTCTCCTTTTCACAGTTACTGTACATCCCCTTAAATGAAAAGCCACCAAACAAAATCAACAATAGGAGTAAAAATAGAAATTAACAACACCATGAAGTTAAATAACATGTGAGTGAATGACTAATGTATCACTGAAGAAATGAAAAAGAAAATCAAGAACCTTCTTGAAGAAAATGATGCTACTATATAATCTGTGAGTCACTGAATAATTTGATCATAAGAAAGTGTTTTGAAGACATGAAACTAACAACAACAACAAAAAAATCAAAATCTGTGAGATAGTTTCCACTGCTCTTTGTTGGTGAAATGTGTCTCCTGTAGGCAACAGATGAGTTTTGTTTTTTAATCCAGTTTACTAATCTATGACATTTGATTGAGCATAAGCCATTTACATTCAGGGTTAATATATATGGGTGGTAATTTGGTTCTGTCATTTTAGCAGTGGGTTGTTCATTGATTTAGTCTTCTGTTGTCATTTTATTGGCATGTTCTTCACATTTGCCTTTGGTTTTGGTGGGTGTTATTCCTCTTCTCTGTCAAGAGAACATCTTGAAGTATCATTTGTAGGGAGGGTTTGGAAGTTGCAAAGTCTTAACTTTTCTTTACTGTGAAAAATTCTATTTCATTTTCAAAGACAAAAGAAAGCATTGCTAGATATGTTATCCTGGGCTGAAAATTTTTTGTTTTTAGAATCTGGAATATGTCACTTCATTCTCTTCTGGCCTGTGACTTTAATTGGCAATCCTTTGTATGTCAGTTGATTTTTTTCACATGCACATTTAAGGATCTTTTCCTTATGTTCGGTTGCAGAGAGCTTGATGTGTTGTGGTGAAGATTGCTTTTGGTCAACCCTGTTGGGAGTTCTGTGCCCCTCCTGGATCTTGTTTCCCACTCCAGATTAGGGAAATTTTCTCTTATTATTTCATTGAATGCATTTTTAATGCCCGTTTCTCTTTCTGCACCTACTGGGACTCACTAACTCTTATATTAGGCCTTTTAATAGTGTCTTTCAATTCTTGAATACTTTTTTTTGGCCTGATCCAGCTCTGCTTCCAGCTTTTTGTTTGTTTTGCCCTGGTGACAGGAAATATCTTCTAATTTTAAGATTCTTTCTTCTGCTTGTTTCATTCTATTTTGGAGACTCTCCACTGTACTTTTAATTTGTTCCACTGCATTCTTCATTTCTAATGTATCAGCTTTCATTTGATTCATTTCCAGTGTGACATATTCCTTAAGTTCCTTGAACACCTGCTTTACGTGCTTCTCGTTGTTGATAACAAGTTTTATAAAAAGTGTTTTGAATTCTGCATCCCCCATTTTCTTGATGTCTTTCTCAGTTAACTCTGAAGTTGGCATAGGGTTTTGCTCCTTTGCAGGGGAGTCTTCAGTAACATTCATTTTGCCTTCATCTCTTCCTTTGTTCTTAGTCATTGTACTTTTAGTTATCAGATTCTTCTCCTCGGGGCAGTTTTCTAAGCTGTGTAACCCACAGGTCTACTTTTCGATTTTACTTCTTGCAGTTGGTACACGGCTCTTTGTTTGCACTCACTTGTGCCACTCCCTTTAGCGAGTTCCAGGTCTGGGTTATTATGTTAGATTTCCACCATGGTCTTTGTAGCCCCAGCTCCTGGCTTACCACTCTCCACCTCCTATGACACTGCTGAGGCTGCTCCATTGTCTGTATGACCTTTCTCCCACTTCTAGCTGGAGCAGTTACCAGCATTAGGGAGATACCAGCTGTCCTATATAGCTATGTTGTTGGTGGTGCTGATCTTGCAGGAACATGTTGGCTGTTAGATCTGAGGGCCACAAGGACCTATTTTGTCCCTATGATGCCATAGGCAGTACTACTTTCCTATGGGACCAGAACAATGCACTGAGCTCAGTGAGTTCTCGTTGAACTCAGCACATGCGCAGCTCACTATTGTCCCTGAAGTCCTAAAAGTTTTGCCACACTGTACAAAATGGCACCTGATGTGCCACTACTAGCGTTCTTGATCTGCTGGCTCTCAGGTTCAGGGACTACCCAGACCTATCTTGGGTGGAACCTGTAGGATGCCATGCTGTTGCAATTCGTTGTGCCAGAAATGAGTTCACTCCCAGCTCAGCATATGCTCAGTTCTTTCCCTTGCCTTTTCCTCCTTAAACAAAATGGCACCCAATTCGGCTCTAGGGAGGCAGACTGGACTGTGAAACCCACACTGTTCCCACACTGCCACTGCTCCTGTTGGTTTTGATATTCTTTGCCCCTGGTCAAATCAAACAGACCAGCAGGACGGTCAGATCTTTGTCTGGGATCACCTCCCGAGCTCCCAGTGAAAGTCTCTTCCCACCTGGTTGCTGGTGGAGTTCTGGCTGTCGGTGCAGTTCGGATCATCACTCGCTGAATGCTGCTGGGGTATCAGTCACTGCATCACTACACTGTTGTTTTTGCTGCTTTCCTGTGTCTGTCAGTCTCCAGGTATCCCTCTGCTGTTGTTCTGTCCTCTCCTATTTCCTGGAATGTGCCCTCTCTGCTTCTTACTGGTTTTTCCATCCGTTTAAACGGCCTTACCCTATTCTGCAATCTTGATTATCCAAATTTGACCTTTCTTAAAGTTGAATATGAAAAGACATAAATCAAGTGTCTTTCTTCAGTTCAAGGAGTCTGTCCTGTTTCAACTTCTTCTACATGAATTACCAGACTTAAAAGTCAAGTTCACAGATGCTGGTCTTAACATAAAGCTGAATAACCCCATGAGACACTTTCCTAGGAACTGTCAGTTCAGTCTAATCTTAAGCCTAACCTTTAACAGGGTATTCAAGGTGTCATTTAGCTCTTCAAACACCATAACACACTCTAACTGGAAATTGTCTCTTTATGTTGAATAGGAAGCCTCCAGATACACAGACGCATGGATATTCATGCACACACAATGGAAAGGATTTTACATTCAGAGTTCATTTAACCTTCTGTGGAAAACAAACACATTTCCTAAGTATATTATCATTTGCAGAGTCACTGATTTTACTAAGTATTAGTAATTCACATTTGAGGCACGCAGATAGTAAGGCTTTTTGTTGGTTTGTTTGCTTTTTCTTTTGGTTCAACTTAGCTGATGCTCAGATTGTGCCCCCAAGTTTTAAACGAAAGTTAAGTCAATTAATGATTCACGTGTATTTGCTAATTGTCACTATTATAACCAGGTAAATAAATGGCCAGGATTTTTTATTTATTATTTGGAATCTCCAGTTAAGTTTCTTAGAAGATGTGCCATTTTATAAACATCCTCAGTTGAGAAGGGCTATCAGTATTCCAGTTACTCGGGTGAATTAAAATGATTGGAGATGATTTTGAAAGTATGTGATTATGATAGTTTTGGGAGAAAGGAGTTTATTTTTTGTAATGAAAATTCCACTGAATTTCAGATTTCCAACATTTCAGTGCACAAAAACTCAGAAGAGGAGTGGGCTTTTAAGAAGCTAACTTTTTAGCAACTAACAATGACTATATCCCACATGGCCTGGTCCCTAACCCTGGGTCCAGCTCCTGACTTCAACTATTTGCTAATGAAGATCCCAGGAGGCAACAGTGGTGATGACTCAAATAATTGGGTTGTTACCTTCCACCTGAGAGACCTGGATAAGCACTGCAGGCTTTAGCCAAAGCAAAAACTAAGTTGAAGATGAAGGCATCAGTGGAGGGGGAGTTGTTGGGGGTGGAATACAGAAGTAATGAGAGTTGTTTCTTCTCTCTGTGAAAAGAAAGAGAGAAAGAGAGGAAGAGAAGAAGAAAGAAAGAACGAAAGAAAGAAAAGAAAGAAAGAAAGAAAGAAAGAAAGAAAAAGAGAGAGAAAGAAAGAGAAAAAGGAAGAAGAAAAGAGAAAGAAAAGGAGGAAGAAAGGGAGAGAGAGAGAGAAACAAGAGAAAGAAAGAGAAGGAGGGAAAGAAAAGGGAGCAGAGAAGAAGAGAAGAAAACAAGGAAGGGAGTAAGGAAAAAAGGAAGGAAGGAAAAAGGAAAAAGGAGGGTGGTCCAGACAATGAAGGAGAGGCCTTTGTCAAGATCTGGCCTGTAATAATTCAATAAACATGGATAAGAAAACAAAGAAAATGATTACTTAACATAAAAATGATTGCAGAAAAACTGTGCTGGAGACTGCGAAAAAAAGAACTCAGAGTTCCAGGACAATAAATTAATCAGAAGGCATCAGAATTTATTATTAAATTTTTCCTAGCATTTTTTATTGTTGGACCAAGGAGCCTCTTTCTAAAAATTCAGATTAATCTATAGGAAATAGAGATAGATATACTATCTAATCAGCACATATTTTTTGGAGAATCTGAGTACCCTCCTACAAAGAATGTGTGATCTTAAAATGAGCAAATGGGTCCACGTGTCAAAAATTTCACCAAAACCAGATCTATTACCATAATTTTATAGTAAGAAATTGCCAGAAAATGGTCAGCTAGAATAAGAATGTAAAAGAAACCCTTAGAAATTTAAGATGAGAGTATCAAAATTGATCAGTTCTCTATGACAACCAGTATATCAGAACTCAATTCACTAAACAGAAAATTTACAAAAGCAATTTGGGTTGGTACTTTGTGTATGAATATGAGCTATCAGTCTATATTAGTAACATTATCTCAGATTCTTTTATTTATTTATTTATTTATTTAAACTTTCAACTCACTTTTAATGAGCTCAAGAATTTCAGGAAGTAGAATTAATCACTACTTCTCATGGATGTGTGGTTCTAGCCTTGGAGCATTTCACATTTAGAATGAAATAAGATAAAATATATTACTTTTGGTTACTCAATTTCTTGTAAAATGCAACATTCAGAGTCAGGGATTACTGACTCTGTCACAAATGCATACATTTAGTGACTATAATGCATAAATCACTAGAGTTGTTTCAATTGCTGTGATCTACCTTTGAATAAATAGCATTGTAAGGATCATACTATATTGCATTGTTAGTTGACTTGTATTTGCTTTACTTTTTCCAGGGTTTAACAGTTGAAGATTAGATAGGAACTGTGGTTCTATTTTTCTTAAGTTCCAAAATCAATAATATAATCCTGGGAAACCCTCAATCCACTATTAACTTGACCTGCATATTATTTTTTTAAGTAGACATCTTATAGAGAATGAATGCCCAAACATGTATTCTAGATAACAGCAAGTTATTCTAAATATATTCTAGAAGCTAACTTAGTAATGCTTAGTAGAATACTTTTGCTGTCTTTTTAAAACTAATCACCTTGAAAATGTCTCTGGATTAATGATATTTTCATATGTTCATTTATAATGTGTAGCAACATTTTCCCAGTGTATGTCTTGCTTGCAGCTACCTTGGGAGAAGGCACTGTGGACAGTGTTCAGAATAGGTAGGACTAGGAAAAGATATTTAGCAAAGAAAATGGAATGGATATATTTCAGGGTTGGTGAGTTGACTAATGGCAGAAAATTAACAGCAAAGATCAGACTCACTAAGAGAAGGCAAAGAGAACTATGATGCTGTTTACATAAACATGACTGTTGCCCTACATCCATAAATGTAACATAAACAATATCCTTGGTTACAAAAAAGCAAAGCACTTTGTAATTTCATTTTCTATACTCACTAATAATAAGCTAATACTGTTGCTTTATTTTCCTCATGCAGTTTTTTTTTTCTTTGTTGTAATTTTACTAGAACAGAGCTTGCATCATTTTCACTTAAAATCAACAGATCTATACTGAATTCATTATAGGTGTCAGGTACTGCTCCAACCTGGGGATGATTTAAATAAAAGCAGATTACATTAAGCCAGTATTAACATGGGCTCCACCCCTAAATTTTTAGCTGTTGTTGATTGTCATCCCAACCAACTATTCTTAGTAATGAAGCTGCTTTCAGGAAAGTTGGGATAAAGGGCCACCAAAATAAAACAGAATAGATGTTTGATAGACAGAAAAAAAAAAGTCTCCACTATATCAGCTACAATTTAAGAGTCTATACCACAGGCTAAAGGATAAACGCATGTATTTTGTAAGACTGATTATATACTGACAGTCTCTGATCTTTCCTCTTTATTCTTGATACTTAGCTTTAGAAATCTCTCTGAGCACTCCTGCCTCTCTCAGTAACGTTACATAATACCTGTTCTGTTCTCGACAACATTCCACTAGATCCAGTGTAGGAGTGGCAGAATTAATTATCAAGAATCTACAGGGAGGAGCTATATCACTGTGTTAAACAGAACTAGTATAATATTCTTGCAGAAAAGTGGCATTTCTTCACAGAAAAAGAAAAGTGAAATTTCTGGGAAAGGGAATTCTGTCATTCTCAATAAGTACTCTCAAGGACATTAAGGTATTGTAAATACTGCTTTTTTTACTCTCTTTGATAACATCTCATTACCCTTTCAGGCACAAAACTTAAATTCTATTGGTCTGATTTATCTTTCATGAGCTCAGAACTGTTTTTCATTATAATTCGGGCCCTTTCTGAAGATCTCTGCTTTTTCATACAGTATCTACAGGAAAATAAATAATACTGGTTCCAAATATCTTTTGTTAGAGAACATTCAAGTTTGATCATATGCAGGCCTCTTTGTTTTGATATAGTAAACCTTTGATTGCATTTCTCCTATCTAAACATGTTTCTCCTGACTCTCTCAGTGTGCATGAGGAAATAAATATTGGATGGCTTGGTTTGCTTCCTGTTTTGTTTTTCTTTGAACACAATGTCAGTCAGCACTACAGCCTACTGGGTCTTTCTCTTATCAATCTACAGGGGAAAAAATGGTAAGGATGTTTATTTTTGCAATAATTAGTAAGGAATTTTACTTTCTATATTCTCATGGACAGCAGGAAATGCACCCACCGGCCACAAGCTATTCACTAAATGTCAAACTCTTTAAAAGCTCTATTACTACTGTAACTCCAGTTCTCCTAGAAATGGGTAGTTGTGGAAACCTCAGGAAATACACAGGAAACAGTTGCCTAAGAAAAAGGTTAGCTGGGAAATTGGTTGCTATAGTTGTTATTTAACTTCTGAAACTGTCCTTGTGGCACTGTATATTTGTAAAGAAATGCCCCCGTCATCATATGGATACCAGGTCTAAGAAGTAACTCTGCCAGCTAGAGAAGGAGTCAAGACAGACACCCAGCGAAGCATTCACTTTTCAAGACAGGAGTAAGTGAAGGATTCAGTCTACTGTTCAGGCAGTCAGCTCATGCTGAGAGAATGCCTGTTTAACAACTTCGAACAACTGATTACTGTGGTTGCCTGCAATATGCTTTTTATTTTTATTTTGGATACACAGTTGGTTTCTAAGTTTACAGAAACATAGAAGCATGTATTTTGGGTTTTCTTAAAGCTGTTTGGCTCATTCTTTTCACTGAAATGAACCAATACAAATATGAGATACTCTCTCCCAACACTTAGGACCAATCCACAGGCACACAGATTTTGTAGCAAAAAGACTTGTGTTTGTATCTCAGATCTCTGCTCCTAGGTTTTAACACACGTCTTATCTTCTCCAAGCCTCTGTTTTTCTATTTGTAAGAAGGTAGTAACAGTAACTTATCTTGGCTTAAAGACTTACATTTAAGTTTACTTTTGATGATTTCTGAATTTTGAAAATTATGTAATGAATCAGTTAAATTAACTATCCTTTTTCCTAAGTAATAAATAATTAATTTTTAAAATAGAGTTGCTTATAGTCCTAAGAATACCAGAGTAGATGAAATGATCATACATAATTTATAGTAATTTTGTAAGAATTAAATGAGATGATACTGGGATTGCTCTCACCACATGACAAATATTAAGCAAACCATATTTGACTATAACCATCAAATTCTCTATTTTCTCATGAGTAAACAAAAGGGAAGAAGACAACTCTATCTTATGGAGTTTAAATTAAATAACTTTCTTAAACCTCTTTGCATGATGCTTAACACATAGTTCTTTAAAGATCAATTAATTCTTATTATTCATGACTATAACTAGACTACTGATACAAATGCTACCGCCATGCTAAGCAAGGGAGATTACATCTTAGTTCATCTCAAAGACTCTGAACCCCATTATTAAAACATTAAAGCAAAAATATTCTGAAATACGATTTTCCTTCCCTGTTACTCTAGTAACCTTAGCCAGTACCGGAGAAGAACAAAACCACAGGACTCAAAACATGTGCAAGCATGGAGTGACGGTCTCCATTTTCCTTCTCTGAAGCCCTACAGTAAAGAGCATGTGGAAGTAACCAAACATCTGAAAACTCTCCAGAACACTGTTGACTCAGTTCACCAGAGCATTTTTCTTGGCTTTTACCAGTGATAGCTCAATTGTCTATCGCATTTCCTCCTTCTCAGTAACTCCACTCAATGTACCCTGATGCACTTACACAAATGTGTACACATGCAAGTTGTCTAAGGCTGGAAAGGTAGCAAAGGAAACCCCAAATGAGCAGCAGATGGCTGATTATACCTTGCAGAAGCTCAGAAGAAAAAACAGCATACAAGATAAATGTCTACTACCTGCCTCCTCTCATCACTTGTTTTCTTCATTTCTTAAACTCATATCTATTCTGCCTTTCATCCATTTTGCAAAGAGCTTCATTTAGGCTATGATCACTAGAGTCCTTGTGAAATGAGTTGGAAACAGCAAATTATGGAAGGGGAGGGAACCAAAGAAAAATGATGTTCTCTACAAGTTTTGTTACACGTAGAAAAAACTCAGTTTTCCTCACCATGTATAGTTTTGGATAGTTATTTCCTACTAATGAGACCACATGCCAGGAGTACCCAAATCTTAAGCCAACAGAAGAAGGCCAAAATATATATTAATTAATATACGTTTCTTTCTGACAAAATACAAAAATATACATTGTTTTGTTGAAACTGACACAAACCTTGGAAGTGACACAAACCTGAAATGAACTAGATTATGTAAAGAGGAAATATATTGTTGCACATAACCAAACTCCAGGAAAATCAGTGAGAGTGAAGGAGGTCAGTGGGTAGAAGACACAGGACACAGACTATTTCCAAATTTGTCTGATGCTGGGCTCCTTCTAAGCAACTGGGAGATTTAATATCTGTGTCATATTCCTGTTACTAGAGACATGAAAAGATGCCTTTGTTTGTATGCAAAAAATTCTACGGCAGGGGTCTCACAGGCCTAAACTAAGTAGAGTCATCCATTCGCTTTTGTTTTGTAATTATCAAATGGGCATTTCAAGAGTTTCAGTAAAATGAAGCCAGTACCATGTTCATTTGACTTTCTAAATTTTCTCTTGATTTCTAATAATTAAATTTAAGGGCTGGCACAGCGGTTCAGCAGACTAAAATCTCTACCTGCAGCACTAGCATCCCATTCAGTTGCCAGTTCAATTCCTGGCTGCTTCACTTCTGATCCAGCTCTCTACTCATGGTTCGGGAAAACAGTGAAGAATGGTCCAAGTTCTTTTGGCCCCTACACCATATGGGAAACCTGGAAGAACTCATGGCTCCTGGCTTTGGATCAGTTTAGCTTTGGCCATTGCAGCCATTTGGGGAGTGAGTCAGCAGACAGATAATCTCCCTCACGATTTTTCCTGTGAATCTGCCTTTCAAATACAAAATTTAAAATCTCTACCAAAAAAATTAACTTTAAAACTTCATCTTATGCAAGTACATGGCTTCACAAACATTAAGAAAATGAAGCAGTCCAGAAAATAATAGTCCTATATTTCCTCTCCTTTTAATTTTCACGTTCTTAATTCAAATCAAGAAATATAGGAAGAACCACTATAAGCTCAGATATAATCGTAACAAACTGCTTCACATTATTCTTTTTTAAAAACATTTATTTGTTTTTATTTGAAAATCATATTTACAGAGCAAGTAGGAGAGCAGAGAGAACTCGAGATCTTCTACGTGAGTAAATTTTTCATTTTCTCACCAAATGACTGCAATAGCTAGACCTGGGCCAGTCCAAAGCCGGGAGCCTCAGACTTTTCCAGGTCTCCCACATGGTTATAGTACTCAACTGTTGGGTCACCTTTCTGCTTCTTTCCCCATCTGTTAGCATCTGAAGTGAATCTGAAGTGGAATAACTGAGACAGGATCTCATGTCCATTTGGAATGCTGGCACTCTACGTGGAGGCTTAACATAATATGTCACGGTGCCAACCCTGCTACATAATTCTCTTCAACCTTCTTGAAATCAAATCACACTGAGTAGCTGTGTACTGTGGTTTCCACAGTTTCAGAAGAAGCTAAGAGCAAACAATATTCCAAATCTTCAGGAAAGCCCAAGCAGAAACTTCTTGAATAAAACCAACAAGAACAGCACAAGAGGCTGTTTTTATGTTAAAAGAATATAGTTGCAATTCTGTTAATTATATTAATACCATGGAAAATTAACAACATTTGAGTATAAAAGGCAACCTCCTTTCACTTGACATTTATGTATGTATGAGTACCAAGTTTGAGGGCTTTATGAGAATGCCCTAGGTGAGAAGACAGGATAAGCCTATGAGAAAGGCTTACGTGATTTTTCCGTACTGTGGGATGTAGAGAAGTGGAACAGACTGTTCCTGGATTTTGACCAGGAAATTAACATTTTTGATTGTGATTAATCACAAAAACTATATAGTCTCAAGAACTGAAGTACATTTCTAGTCAGGGAAACTGAATTTCTTTTCCAAATCTATGTTCATTGATATTTTTGTCCCACCAAGTGAATTTCATGTTAGTTTCAAGATATACTACAGACAACTTACCTAAAAGTAACCTCTGGCTTGAAGTCTGAACATTTTTTTTTTTAAAAGAAAATGGGGAGAAACCTGAACTATGAGGGAAGCTATTTCCCCTGTCTCCCAGAAGGGAGGAAACAGACTGACAAAGGTTTTTATTTAAACTACTAAATTACCTTTATAACAACTTGAGGACATGGAGGTACTTATTTGCTAAGCTGTAATAGAATGTCTGTAGCAGGAAATCTCAAATAAGGACAAAACCACTTCAGGATCTTGGCTGGAATTTTGAGCTATGAACATTAAGCAATCAGCAAGAAAATAATATAGCATTATTTCATTGATATAGATTGTGCTATAAATAAGCAGACACAAAGGAAGGAAGCAATATTTTCCACGGCCTGGCTACTAAATTTCCCTGGCAAGGAAGAAAATAAATAGGAAAACGTAATAATTTGCTTCTCAAGCAAGGCAATACCGATAGCTTAAAACATCTTTTCACAAAAACTGATCGTTAACACTAAAGATCTATCCAAACTTGGAAGAAGTGGAGTAAGAAGAAAAGACACAGAGCACGTTTTCTGTCTTGAACTCTCTGAGTCTCCCAGTGCTGTGGAATTAGAGCAGCAAGCTGAAATGATTTATGAAATGAAATGAAAAATTCCTGCCCACCCAGTTCACAATCATATGCAATAACTACTGTGTTCTGCTATTTGCCATAATATTTAGCTCAGATGTAGCCAGAAAATCCCACTACACACAGAGGAGTCAACCATAAAAAGAAACAGATTTCCTCACATGTCTCTCATGTGCTTGTACACGGGCACAGAGGGAAAGAATGGATGCATATTTGGGCACACATCAGTAATTTTCCTTTTATCTTAATCCTTTGCTTTTCCTGCTTTTCCTTTCTTTTTCCAGGGAATTTAGTTTACTTCCATAATTTCATTTTTTTCTAATCTTTATTTTTTAAATTGAAATGTCGTATTTGTACTTATTTATAGAGTTCAGTGTTATAATTTGATATAAATGTATGATATATAAGAATTGAACCAGTGGAACTGGCATTGGCTTTCTTGGAAATATTACCATTTCTACATTTGGGGACCTTCAAACTCTTCTTGCTAATTTCAAACATATAGTTACTTGTATCAGTCTATAGTTATGCCACTGTGCTACACAACATTGGAACTCCTTCCTCACTTCTAACTAAATCTTGCTTTTCAATCTCTTCTTGCCTTCTGTTTTTATTTCTTTCCTAGCCTCTAGAGACTTTATTCCATCCTTTCTTTACATGTTGTTTAGTTATATTTTTGAGGAGATGGCAAAATAAATTTCTTACCTTCTTTCTCCGTCTCTACTCCATAACCCATTTTCTTCCTCTCATGACTCAGCATCAAGTTGTTACCTGAAAAACATAAGTTATTGATCTCATAAGTACTCATCTAAATTGAATAATTGTTGAATAAAAGTGATCTTGTGAAACAGTTTTGTTATTAATTAACTTGATTAGATATATGGCTACTAACAAAACTATAATCTGCTTCAAAACTATGAAAAGGATATTCCTTTGTGCTGTTTTGCAAAGCTTACCAAAAAACCTTCAGGATAAACTATAAATATTAAGTTAAGAAACTGTGGCTACTGATTAGGAAAACCACAATTAACTTACCTGAAAAAGAATATCGGCAAATCTTTTTATCCATGGATGTGAATACGTAATTCTGAATAGATGTTATAAAATAAATACATAGAAGGTTGTCCTGGACTTCCCTATTTGTTCAAATTAGAAAATCCAACATATAGTAAAATAGCAATAATCATAAAACTATTTAGATTAAGCCTTCCAGAAGCTCAGGGAAATGAAGAAATTGGAGATTATTTCAAAGTAGTAGAATTAGGAAATGTCAAAGGGAATGATAGAAGTTAACACAGATCTATTAAGAGAACATTTTGGATTGTGATTATCAATGAACTACCTAAAATTCATATTTACAATCAAACTGCCATCTATTTGGTAAGCAGTATTTTTCCATATCTTCTAGATACCTGAGCAAACAAAGAAATTTGAGAAATGAAAAAATTGGAAAACACGCATGAACCCAAGTACATGTATAGAAAGAGGTGTGGTCAAAATGCTTTATGGTGTTGAGTGGACTCTAAAACATGAGGCGAAAAAAATATCATCTAACTATTCTCCTGGGAGGGAGCCTTCTGAGACTCACTGAAGAGCTTTTGGTCACTAAATGTGCTCTTTAGTTGCTTCCCTGCTCTACACAGTCTAACCACAATGAGAATTACGTATTTTAAAGGGAATGGGAAATGTGGGTGGAGTACAGAATTGAGAAATAATCTATCCTTTATTTCTTAATCTTCTCAATTTAGTACAGAATTAAGTACTGACATTCCTATATCTCATCCTCAAATTGTACATGAATCTGTAACTAAACTACAATACATGTTTGACTAAAGTATTGGAATGCCTTTCCACTTAATCAGAAAATCAACTACAATCATACTTTATGATCTTTCAGCCAGGAAGATAACTAATGTCTATTGTATCTACAATCTCATGCAGAATGAATTTGAAGCATACTTTCTTAATCCACTAAATCTTAAGTCTCAATTCTATAAACACTCTAACAACATACTATGTGTTTTAAAGTTACCATTATGGTATATTCACAGCTCAATTTGAGTTTTTACAAGTGTCCCATCTATGGGATGAATGCATATAATGTGTTAAGATGGTTTTATTGATTTTTGTTTTGTTGTTAATCCTAAAACAACAGGAAAGTAGTTCAAAACCTATTCCATTCTCACAGAAGTAGAGTGTGGGTTCTATCTGTCAGCCTTTAAAAGGTAACACAAGGATGTAATCTGTTCAGCTAAATGTGAGAAAAAGCTGAGCAGCATTAAAAAAATTTTAGAACTTTAAGGACCACGTCACTTAAAGTTCAGGGACATATTACTTCATGTATGACTTGGATTCAGGGGGTTCTGCAATAATATGAGATTGTTTCTTCCATCCAGTGACTCTCTTTACTTGGCTGAGTGACTGCTGGCAACCAAATATTCATGCACTATAGCAGAGGAGTGCCTTCTCTAGCAGATCCGACTAGGCAGTTCTTACAGCCAAGGCTGGGTTGCATCTCCATCCTAGGGTATGGAGAGGAAGGTTCACTTTCCCAAATAAATCATGTCAAATGTTTGCCATAACAAATAACAAATTTACAGTAATGCTACTAAGGCAACAGAGAAATTTACAGTAATGCTACTAGAGTTTCTCCATGAACTCAAGACCCAGATATAAACTGAGCCTCAGGAACACACAAATCCAAGGGCATCTTTGTTGTGTTTCTAATTTTCCAGTTTTATTTATTTCATTTTATTTGCAAAGTGCAGAGACCTACACATAGAGAATCGTCCATTCATTGGTTCACCTTTCAAATGCCCACTACAGCCGTGACTGAGCCAGGCTGAACACCAAAGCCCCAAACTCTACTGATGTGGAACTCCTGCCATGCGGTGGCAGTGACTCTAGTACTTGAGTTATTATCTACTGCCTCTTAAGTAGCAATACCAGAAGTGGAGTAGTTGGTACTCAGACCAGACACTGCAGTATAAGAAGGGACAGCCCAAGTTGTTATTAAGCTGTTGTGACAAATTTCCACTCCTCTCTGTTTTATTTATGGCTGAGCAGTATTTCCTGCCATTCCAGTCTGCTTAACAAAGCAAAAACACTATTAACATCTAAATTTATGCCTTCCTCCAACACATACCTATAACTTTAATCTTGAATCCAAAGTAGATACTAAGTGCAGCTTAGATCAGTTGCAATCAAATCAGTGGTCCACAGGGAAAGGACAGAATTGGCTCAGATTTGGTTAGCCACTAACTATTGAAACAAGGGCAAGTTAGCACATATAGGTGTGTGGAGTGGCAGTCCTCAGAATAAAAATTTTAGTCATTTGTCTAATATATATTTACTTAGCTGCACATGAGATGAATTTTCTAACAATATCAATAAAGGTGGTGCATTTCCCACAAGAACCAAAAGCTTAGTTCCAATAACTCACATGCTGCCAGTGTAAATACTCATGGTAAAATCTGAAGATAAATACAGACAATGGTTTAAATTTTAAAAACACACAAAAATATAGTAAATCATATGACCTGTATCCATTCTTATCCAGAGTACGCCTGCTGCTGCCAAACAGGAAATCTGACTGATGTAATTCACACCTTGGTTTTCCCTTTCTAACCACAAGGAAGAAATTAAGAACAATGAATCAACTATATAAGAAAAGGCTATAGAAAATAAGAAATCAAAGAGGTGGTGAAGTGCAATAAACATTTCAATATGGCTTAGGTATAGTTATATAATAGTTATATTTGTGGACATACTTTATTTTCCATGTATGTGGGGAGCAGCTGACCCCACGTGTATGATAGGCGGTTGCAAGATGGCGGCTGGCCGAGGACCAGGAGGCGGGATTTGTCCCACCAGCAAGTAAACAGGAAGTCACTGGGATAGACTAGCTATTATATCATTGCTACCGGCCTATCAGGTAGCGCCCAGTGAACCCACGGGGAGAAGTGATTGGTGGAGAACGGTATATAAGCAGCCTGTTTTCAGCAATAAACCTTTTTTTCGTTCGTCTCTCTTTTCTTGCTTGCCTGTTAGTTTGTGTGTGTGTGCTGGTTGCGGTGGCGGTTCCAGGCCCTCAAGATTCCTCGTCATTTTAGTGTCACCGCAGGACAGGAATACACGTATTTCATTTTCCCACTTGGGTAATTGCAATGTTTGTTCTTTATTAGCCAAGTGAAGGAAAATGTCATTGGTGTAGGGGGAGGGTAGAAAAGAAAAGAGATCTGAAGGATGACCAACTTAAGATTTTCCCTTTATTATTCTTTTTAGGATTGCTTTATTTATTCTTAAGGCAGAGTTAGAGCAAGAGGGAGAGAGATCTTCTGTTCTCTAACTCATTCCCCAAATGGCCACAACAACCAGAGCTAGTACAGTCAAACGCCAAGAGCCAGGAGTTCTTCAAGTTCTCCTAGGTGGATATAGGGGCCCAAGTACTTGGGCCATCTTCCACTGCTTTGTCAGGCACATTAGTAAGGGAGCTTGATTAAAAGTGGGGCAGTCAGGACTTAAACTGGTGTGCATGTGGGGATGCAGTGTGGTAGGCAGTGGCTTGACTTGCTATCCACAGCTCATTCCATGGTTTGTGTTTGTGTGTTTCTGTTTTTGTTTTTAAGTTTAAGAGGCAGAGAGATGGGCAAAGTGTGGTAGCCTAACGGCTAAAGTCCTCACCTTGCACGCACTGGGATCCCATATGGGCACTGGTTCTAATCCCAGCAGCCCTGCTTCCCATCTAGCAACCTGCTGGTGGCCTGGCAAAACAGTTGAGGATGGCCCAAAGCCTTGGGACCCTGCACCAGTGTAGGAGACCTGGAAGAAGCTCCTAGCTCCTGGCTCTGAAGTGGCTCAGCTCCAGCCATGGTGGCCACTTGGGGAATGAATCAATAGATGGAATATCATCTCTGTCTCTCCTCCTTTCTGTATAATCTGACTTTCCAATAAATATAAATTAATCTAAAAAAAGGAAAAAAAAAAGGCAGAGAGAGTGCAAGTCAAAGAACACTCTTGACTCTTAGTTTACTCCTCAAATAACCACAATAGGCCCAAGTCAGAGGCTGAAGCCAAGATCTGGAAACTCAATACCAGTCCCCCATGTGAGCAGCAAGAACTTAGTTATGTGAGCTCTCAAGGAATCTATATTATCAGGAAGCTGGATTGCTAGCATCAGGAGTTAATTCCCTGTACTCCACCACGAGATGAAGACATTTAACCACCTACCCCCACCTTCCTCCTTTGTTCTGAGAAACAAAATATTACCTCCCAAAGATGTAAAACATTTAACTTACACCTTCAATAGAGAGAGGTTGGGCCCTGTGTGATGACTTATTTGGCTGATCCTCCATCTCCAGGTGCCAGGATCCCACATGGGTGCCAGTTTGTGTCCAGGATGCTCCACTTCCTATTTAGCTCCCTGTTGTGAAATGAGAAAGCTGAGGAGGACAGCCCAAAACCTTGGGACTCTGCACCCATGTGGGAGACTCGGAAGAAGCTCCTTACTCCTAGTTTGGATCAGCTCAGATCTGGTTGTAGTGGCCATTTGGGGAGTGAACCAATGGATGGAAGATCTTTCTATCTTTCCTTCTCTCTGTAAATCTGCCTTTCTGATAAAAATAAATATTTAAAAAAAAAACAACTTTTTTTTTCTAATCTTCTTTCAGCCCTACCTAAAACATAACCAAGATGGAGAATAGTCAAAGGTGAAAAGAGCAATGTTCTGCTGTTCTGTTTCTTCAGAAAGGATGACTTCGCCATCTCCACAACTAGAAGCAAGACAGAAGCTTAGCTAAAACAGGAGAAGGAAGGAAAACACTACAACTGTCAGATTTACTTGTGAGCTCTGGATGAAGATGGTTTTATACATCACTTTCTGGTTAGAAGCTGGGAAGAGTCAAGTTCCTTGAGGTTCTGGACTTGGTTTACTTTGCAGAAGTTGCTTGCTCACATGCTTCAAAAAGAGCATGGACATGGCTAAGACAACCCAGTCTCAGATAGCCCCTGCTGACAGATGAAAGAGCACCCAGCTGGCTTTGCTCTGGAATAATGAAAAACAACGGTGACCTACACAGACTGACAAATAGAGGTGGGATGAGAATTCCTCAACAATGATAGATATAAATGACTTCAGGCAGAGGAAGGGTTATGTTCCTCCTCCCTTCCTGCTCTCAACAGCTTGTCCATCTATTATCAACCTAGAATGTAGATACAATTACTGGGGAAAAGTTTAAGTGATATGAGAGTGCCTGCAACTGAGGAAATTCAACTATAAACATACAATTTTAAACTGAGCATAGTTAAGAGTCTTTCACTGATGGGTTACAGGTTTGAAACAGATCTAAACTTAAAACAAATACAGGAAATTTGATCTCCTGAACAATTATGCTGATGTTTATAGTCATAACCTATTCAACAGTAGAAACTGATACCCATGAACAATTTTTCACTTTTATTTCCTCCAATAAAACGGGCTCCTTAGTCCAGAGGTTAAAAATAATTATTTCAAAAATGATCCCTGTGGCCCACCAATGTGGGACTATGAAGGGTTTCCCCACTGTCTTAAAGTCTTGGGAACCAAGTTTGCTGACAAATTGTTTGGCTATATATTCAAATGGAATTACATCATTTGCCAGAAATTTTTATTTGCTCCTTGGAGAGCAAACCCTATTTGGTGTCCAAAATAAAAATCTTTCTTCTTTTGTCTACTCATTTTCCTCACTTCCTCCAAACTTCTAGTACTTAAACAACCTCAACAGAATGAGACCTCCTTGTATGCTGTTCCTTAGTTTGCCAATAATAATATATATATGTATATATATATTTTTAAATATATTTCCATAGAGGCCACATGTGTACCACATACAGGCCTTAATGTAAATCATGAGGCGCTCGGCCTCCAACATCCTAGAAGTAAAGTCTTGAATTTGGTATGCTGTAGTAGTTACTCTTTGATCCAAGGAAACCCACAATTGAATTAGTGGAGATGATTTCTTTTCTGCTTTCTTCTTTCTCATGCCCTTGGTAGATTTGCATCTCAGGAAACGGGGCTCCCTAGAGATGTGTGGGAATCATTCCATTTACAATGTCTGCAGCTTCTCTGACTTGGTAAGTGAGCCTTAGGAAAGGAAAGTGACAAAGCTAAAAAGTTCAAGAGAATGAAACTTCTCAGAGCCCACCATAAGAGTCTGTTATTATTCTAGGGGTGGGGAACAGAGCAAAATATGCATTATAACCAAATGCTAATTCATATTATACTAAGGATCCCTTTCTCTGTTTAGAGATTCATTTAGTTATTTGAAAAGCATAGTTGCAGGGAGGGGATCCTGAAGAGAGAGAGAGAGAGATCTTCAAGCTGCTGGTTCATTACCTAAATGGCTACATGGCTGGAATTAGCCCACTCCAAAGCCAGAAGCTTTTTGGGTCTCCCATGTGGGTGCAGGGCTATTTTCTGCTGCTTTCCCAGACACACAATAGGAAGCTGGATTCGAAGTACAGCAGCCAAGACTTGAGCTGATTGCATGTGGCAGCTTTACCCACCATGCTAGAGAAATAGCCGCCTAAGGGTCCTTCTCCACCATATAACTTTTTGAATATATCTTTGCTTATTCAAGCTGGAGACATCCATTACTCAATGCAGTTATAATCCATTCACTTCGAATAAAGTATGAAAATCTTGGGGCTTGTTTTGTGGCAAAATTAGTTAAGTCATTGCCTGTGATACTGCATCTCATGTGGGTACTGGCTTGAGTACTGGATGCCCCACTTCTGATCCAGCTCCCTTCTTGGGCCAGCTGTAGGTGACCCAAGTACCTGCCACTTTTGTGAGAAACTAGGCTGGAGTGCCAGGTTCCTGTCTTGGCCCCTGTAGCCTTTTGGCCCCTGTAGCCTTCTGGAAAGTGACGCAACATCTGCATACTCTCTCTTTCTCTTTGCCACTCTACTTTTCAAATAAATAAATTTTTTTTTAAAGAAGAAAACTTTAAGGGGGAAAACCATCAGTAAAAGAGCATATTCTAATTAAGTATAAATTAGCTATTAAGTGAACAAGTATACAACTTATACTAAAATAATACATATTATTTCTGTGAAGCACGCAGAACATAATAAGTGATCTGCTGTAATACTACATAAATACAAAACTCTCCACAGTTCTTTATAAACCCTCAGGGACATATGTTCCCCTTGTATTTTCTCCCCTGTAACTTGACCTCCTTTCAAATATTAACCACATATATTTATCCCCATTAGACATAGTCCTCTGAATCTTCTTTTAATAAGTTCAAAAGGGGATTTTTTTTCACACCCAAGTTATTCTGAAATATTTTCCTTCTTTCATCTCCTGGCATGTTTATCTTGTTTTAATCACCTTGCCTCCACCATGAAAAACAAAAATGGTGTTTGAGGTTCTGCTTTGTCAGACCAGTAGGCAATGTAGGAAGTTGGCGACCAGCTGTTTCTATCTCTGCCATGGACCAAGAGAGTAGAAACCAGTCTCCACTAAAGGAAGTACATACGAAGGTCTCTGCAAAGCACTCCTTTTACGACCTCTTGCTGTCAGCTCAGGCACTGAATTGAAGGGATCCTGCCAGTTCTTCCAAGTATGTGCAGTTGTGTATTTGAAACAAAGTTGTCAATAGATTAGATCTATTGGTCCAAACTGAAACAGAATAAATGACTGAAGGATTAAACACAGCAAACATTTATTCCACATTTTTAGATAGAATATGGAAGTAGGACAGTTATTTAATAAAATAACTCAAGTCCCTTTGCTCAGATGAATAGAAATAGCTTGGAAAAGAGAAATTAAAAGTAAGCAAGTTCACTGTTGTGACATATTTAAGCACTGCAGTGCACAGAACACTGTACTTTTGGGAAAGGAAGTAGAGCCTCATAAACCTAAAACAAGAAATGTCACAAGAAATAAATGTTCTTCTATCCAAGTGTTTTACAATATTTTAATAACCTACATTTACAACCAAAAGGCATTATCATCTACCCACTTCCAGCAGGGGGCAGAAGTACCATGGAGTAAGTAGATGATATGAAAACATGCTGGAACAAAAAACAAAACAGAAACATAAATAAAAGTTTATGTCTCTTGGGCTTTTTCCAAGTTGAAAAACGTTTGCTAGCAAACTTGAAGAAGAGTGAAAACAATTTCTTCCTGAAATACTTAGTATTAATGTTTTATCATATTGAGTTCGTACTCTTCCTATTCATTAAGGGTTAAAGCTCTGTATTTCCACAACTGAATCACTTTTTAAAGAGATCTCCTTATTTATTTGAAAAAAATTAGAGGGGAGGAAAAGGCAGAGAGAATCTTCCTCAGTTTACTCTCAATGGCTAGCTTTGAGCCAGGCCAAATCCACCTTATCTGTGTCTTGCATGTGAGAAACGTGCCACTGCTTTTCCCAAGCACTGCCAGGACGCAAATCAGTGCCCATATGGCATGCTGCCATGCAGCAGGGCATTACCCACTAACCAAAGCCAATAATCACAATAAGCATTCAGTGTGTTCAAAGATTGTTTTCTTCTTTTCCATTCTGCAGATATCCCAAATTTGATGTGAAGTTATCATTTTTTTCACCTAGCCTTTAAATTGGTTTAACAAAAAAGGATAGTACCTATTTAGGCACACATCAGTACTAATGAATGTATAATGATAACTACCTCTTAAAATAAATGTGGATGTGTCTGAATCTGAATGTGCATCAGCCTAGGATACTAAATATATTTATGATTGTGCTGATTTTTCCAAATTCCCCTAACCACATTCAAGCTATAGTTGCAATTGACAAGCATCTGGTTCTGATGTGGATATTGGCACATACTATCTTTTATGCTAATCTGCTCATTAATAAAAGCAAAACAATGAAGACCAATATCAGAACTTTGCTTCACTGATGACTTGAGCAAGGTATTTTCCAAACCAAAGTTTCAAAATCCTGGAAGACTACTTCTTCAACACAGAGCAATGGGATGGCTACAAAAATACCATATCATCTGCATTTCTGGTATTCTGTCATTGTTTAGAGCTAGATACAATCAATCAACAAAACATTATGTGGACCTGATTGCATCTGCATGCAAAGTAGGTAAATGATATAAATTCTTTCATCACAGCCCACTTCAAATTACTAATATAAAATCAATAAACATTAAGTATTTCAAATATTTTCAGTAGACCATTATATATTATTGGCACCATACAGGTATGATAGAGAAATATCCTAGAAATCACAGATAATACAAAATTGTTACAATTCAAAAGTGCCAAGTTCAGCAGAAGCCAGCTGAAGTACCTGAGTCTTGGCCACTGAGGGGGGGGGGAGGACGTGGAACTCTCATGTAGCTTCAGTCCAGTCTTACCCTGCCCATTACAGCATCTGGAGAGACAACGAGCAATGATACAGCTCGGTCCATTTTTCTCTGTAACTAAGCCTTTAATATCCATAAAGAAACCTCAAAGTATTGAGTTTTAAGTCTTTATTGCCTTTGCTTTTAATAGAATGCACTTCATTTTAGATTTATATAATTTATTTCAAAGAATGACTCTTTGTGTGCAACCACTTACAGACTTCTTAAAAATGTATGTTTGGCTCCAAGAAGTGCCAAACATACTCAAATCAGTCAGACCTAGCACATCACTAATTATAAGAGGCTTGGAGAACTCTCAACAGTAGCTTAATACCAAATGAAAGAAAATGAAAGCAAAAAAAAAAATGGAAATATAAATGGAGTTAAAACTGTTCTCCTTTATTTTCACTAATATTGAAGTTTGCATAATTGTCAATGAAACGCTATGTGTATTTATTTCCCTAAATTTGATTCAAGGGGGAGGGGAAAGAGGAAGGGAGAAATCCCTGGGCCGATGGAACTGTATCATGAAAATTAAAAAAAAAAAAAGCTTGATTAAAAACCTATGTCCAATTTTTCTTCCCACAGCAATGATCATAGCTCAATGTATCATTGGCGTACTAAGCAATTAATGTGCATAGAAGAGTTTTTAGGAATGTATTCAGTTTGAATTACTCATGAGAAAATAGACATGTAAGTGTTCATAAGGAAGTTAAAACAGTTAAAGATCGTCAAAAATATAATAAAAAATGCCAAAAAAAAAAGAAATTTAGAATAAAAAAAAGAAGTTAAAACAGTTGAAGAAGCGGAGTTACTGAGACTAGCACTGCATGGTATAGTGTTACCTTCACAGAAATTGAAATTGAAATAGAAAGGATTGTCTAGGTTAAGGTAAGATCGTGGAGAAAGAAAAGAGGTCCAAAGGTAAAATACATGTACAAGAATCGTTATAACAAGAAAATAATGGCGATTGAGTAGTGTCAGAAAGAGAAAAGGCATAAAAAATTTTTTAATTTAAATCAAAAATACTCTAAGAGCCTAGTTATTGTACTCAGTTATGTGAACCTGGATGTCACAGTTTTCAAAATTGTTTGATTTATGATATCAGATTGACCAGTGATGAAAGATTGGATTGGTTCTTCTCCTAATCGCTTACCAAGAAGATAATGGTCTTATTGCTGTAAATGTAATTCTTCTTTTCCATAGAAAGTATGTCAGAAAGTTTGCAAAGATCAGAGCAAGAAAAGCAAGCTAAGTTGTACTATAAGTTTAGAGATGTCTCTTTGCTGTGATCCTTAGTATAATATGTCATGTTCTATTATTTTCATTTTTTAGGCATGTTAGTCACCACTATATCATTTTTTCCCCCATTGTATCACTTCAAACCTAGTAAAAACCTTTAGGCTTAGATGCAACAACAACAACAAAAAAATCACTGTATTCTAAACCAAGTCATTTCCTCATCCTTATTCAAAAGAAAAAGACAACAATACTGCATGAAAAAGAGCTATTTGTTTGCTTTTGTTTTTGTTTTCCTCCTTACACTGTGGTTCACAGAAACAAAAGAGATAAAGTAGTTATTTCTCATCAGTAGACAGTTAAAATACATAATCACAGAAATTAATATATTTAAACTATGTTCTTTAAAGTATCTTTCTCACAGCATAAAAATGAGAATACTAGAAGTATATCTACTGAATCTTTGAAATAATGGAGTTATTTCTCTTAAACCAAAATTTCCAAATATTCTTTGGGAATAAAAAGGCATTAATTTTCTCCCATTGGGTCTTACAGTGGCTAGGGCAACAATGATTATGAATGGGCAAAAGGGAGCATTTCAGAATGATGGAAATATTATCATGATTATGGTGGTGGTAACATGACTGTGAACTTCTCATTATTAACAGAATGTTCATTTAAATGGGTGAATTTGTAAGCTATAACTGAATAAACAAAGAGAAAGCAAGGGAATAAATATAAAACTATACTAAAATTCAAAACCAGTAATCATAAAATTTCATTTTGGAGGCTTGGATGTTGGGACATTGATTAAGACAACATTTGGGATGCCAGATCCCATTGTCACAGTGACTGGATTTGAATGCAAAAACATAAAAAACAACTAATTAATTAAATAATTACTGAGCTCCTGTGCACTAAGAAAATGTTATTGCTGTGCCAAGGTCCATGAAACCAAGTAATTTCAACACTGAATAAATGTGGAAAACATGCAAGAATGCAGGTGTGTTATCTAATGCTGAGTCCACACCAACAAGAGGATTGATGGGGCTGGCTGAAAACCTGGCTGAAAAGGAACATGTGTTGTGGTACCATGTTCATCTGCATAAGTGATGCTAGGAATAAATTATTTGTAGTGAAGGTCAAAAAGTTCTGATATTTCTCATAATACATGGATGTCCTATTTTAAAATAGCAAAGTAAAATTATTATAAAAGAATATGAGCTTGATGCCTCTGCTCTGTTGATGCTTGTTTAGTCAGTCTGTTGGCTTTCCAGAAGCTGTTACTGGCTGTTTCATAGGTTATACATGAAGTAACAATAGGTGAATGGTTACACACAATGACAGGTTTAGCACTTCTTTAGTTATTTGATGAATCATTTAAGGTTTGATGAAAAGATTCTGCTATAAAAATAAAAAAGCAAAAGCTTTAAGTAAGAAATGTTCAAAGCAAGCCAGGTATTCTCATCTTAAATACACCTTCTCCCTATGCTATTTGATTCATAATGGGATATTCTTTTCCAGTGGCTTATATGATTTTGTCTTCATTTTATTTCTTCAGATAATAATAATCCATGCTAATTATCAGAGCAGTACACAGACTCAAAGCATTCATTCCTTCACTAAACCATTTGCATGCTAGCAACTGTAATAGGTATTAGAGATGCCCTGGAAAATAAAACAGTCAAATTATTGGCCTCATGGAGCTCATAGCCTAGAAAAGAAAATAAGCACTAAAATGACAACTATATAAATAAGCTTCGGTGAAAGAATAGAAAATGTTATGGACCATAGAGGTCTCAGAATAAAAAGCACATTTTAAACTAACATTGTGATATATAATCTTGGAATATATTCTACCTAGTTTTAAACTACTAAAAAGAACAGGATATAACGATGGGATATTTTGATTCCTACAGAAAAATGTACAGCTGGTTTTAAAAAATGATGCGTTGTTGTCATAGAGTTGGGCTGTTCTAGGGACAACCTACCTGCATAGAGATACTGGCACATATGCCAGAGCCTTGGACAACAGAGACACATTTACTTGTGAAAAAGATGAACAAGATGTTTTCCAAATTACCATCAAGAACTGGGTTAACCCCACAAACAACAATGAGCACCAAACCTGGATAAATGGTAAATACTCAATTATTGTCATCATTACTGTTACGGATAACATTGATTTTCTCATCAAAATGCTGAGAAATATATTCATTGGGACTACTCTTGCTTGTTGAAACATTCTTTCTTTAAATATTTTGTTTGAGAACAAGTATACACTTTAGTTTGGATGCAGTCTGCAGTTTGGTTTAACTTTAAAAACCTACAACGTTATAGTTTTCTTAGCTGAAGTTATTGTGGAACGTATTATACTAAAATCTTAAGTGCATTGATTCTGAATCCTGGCCACGTTGGGGAAAACCTCAGGTCTATTATTTAATATTTAAGCTATCTGTAGCTCAATTTTATCTTATACAAAATGGAAAAAATAATAATGACTCCCTCAGCTTATTGTCATGTGAATAAACAAGTTAAACATGCAGAGCAGTTAAAACTTTATCTGGTACTTTATCCTGGGTTAAGTGTCAGCTGTTACTGTCCTGTGAATTAATTCTCTCAACAACTGCATGTATTAAATATGCATATTAAATGAACTGTAAAAGTTGTGGTAACATGAATCTTTACATTCATTTAATTATCGTATCTTCAGTAGTGCACACTCATACAAGATTACTTGTTTAATAAATATCTGTTCAGTCAAAGAACGAGTGATGAGTGGTTTTCCATGCCACAGATAAGGAAATTACAACTGAAAATGATTTAATAATTTATCCAATACATAGCTAGCATGTAACAGGCCTAATATTTGAACATAACGTCTGTTGACTACAAAATACATATGCTTAACCACACCAGATTTGTGGTGAAAACTTCAGAAAAGTCTTGATGTTTTTAAGTAGGGTTCAATTCAGGGAAAATAAAAGGCAGATAATGGAAATCACCAGTGCTAAGAACCAATATTATGAAACTCCAGAGTTAAAATGGTCCAAATGTGGTTTGTGATGTAAATATATCCTAAACAAAATTCCAAATGGACACCTTTTAGATGGGGCTCTAGACGCTGCATTCTTTGTTAATACCTTGGCAATTCTATGCTTCACAATGCCTGAGGAGTCTGGAGTAGAATATGTTCTTAGCAAACTGAAGTACTTGACTTTGAGGACAGCATGAAAAAGAAGTCAAAATACAACCCAGATGGCCAGGTGTTACGGTACAGTCAGTTAAGCCATGGCTTGAAATGCTTATGTCCTATGCGAGAATGGTGATTTCAATCCTAGCTACTAGGCTGCTGAACCAGCCTCCTGTTAGTGTACCTGCAAGGGCAGCAGATGGCAGCTAAAGAAGTTGGTCGCTATCCCTGTGTCACAGATCTGGATGAAGCTCTGGGATCCTGGCTCTGGCCCAGTCCAGTCACTGCTGTCGTCCTATTTTGGGTATTTGGGGAAGTGAATCAGAGGAACAAAGGCCTGTTACCTTCTCCTCTCTGACTCACAACCTTCCAAAATATATAAAGTACCAAAAAAAATGGAACTGAGAGATGAGTTGATAATAGTCAAAGCTGAGAAATACAGCATTATTCCCTCAAAAGTCATAAATAATCTTTCCCAGGAAAAGTCTCAAAATTACTGGAATGAACTTGTTCAAGTATCGTGTGACCATTCAAATGTACACTTCTACTACTTGGGCTTGAAATTAAAATATTTGCAAAGTTTGAAAAGAAAATTAAGTGTCTGTAATTAATTTGAAGAAACTTAAAGATCTTGGAATTTTAAAGAGGAATCATGCATTTAAGCATTCTGTACAGTGAGAAACTTTTTCACCTCTTGTTTCTGTTTCCTGAAAACTAATAATTATGGTGCAGTCCTTAATTCCATGATTGTAATAACAGTTGCAAGAATCATGACTCCTTTAAGCTCTAACATACTCCCAAGTTTGATGTAGACAAAAACAGCAGTGCCAAAACTCCATAGTTCCAAAATTCATACTGCAGGTCACATATTAGGGCACTCTTAATGTGTACCTCTTCAGCAATAGCAATAAATTACATATCTCCGTAAAGTAATCTTTATTATAGTGATACTTTAAAATATTTTGATACGCATAAATATAGTTATTGTTTCACAAACATTGTAGACTTACACCATTTTTTAAAAACATAAAGTATTTAACATTCTCAAAAAATGAGCATTGAGTTTAACAATAGGAGGCCTCCAGTCTTTCACATATGTTACTAATTTAGACTTTCCTTCAGGCCACAGAGGAAATGTATTTCCAATTAATAACTTAATGCATTTGTGCATGATTAGATGAATATTTTGAATGCTATACTGATATAAGAAGTTGAAACTGAGAGTTCTTTAAAACTGCCTCATTAACACTCAATAGGTCTTATTAAATCTTCTTTTGCTTAGAAATCAATCTCCAGATATGTCAGTGGTGTGACAAAATTACCAAAAATCATTGTCATAGTTTTAATTCAGAATAGTTGCAAGATTGTTTTAAAATATTTCAACAGTCTAATTAATGGAATTTGGATATTGAGCCTCCTTTCCCTTAAATAAGAATGAGGTATCTTAAGCCACTACTTGCAATGCCAGCATCCCATATGATCCAGCTCCCTGCTATTGTGCCTGAGAAAGGTAGAAGAAGACCTAAGTACCTGGACCCCTGACACCTACCTTAAAGATCTGGGTGGAGTTGCAGGCTCTGCTTCAGCCTGGCTCAACCCTGACGATTATTGCTATTTGGGAAGTAAACCAGGTGATGGAAGATTTCTTTTTTGTCCCTGTCTCTCCATATTCTGCCCCTCTGGCTATCAAACAAATAAATTTGTTTGAAATTCAGTAATAATCTATTATAAAAGCTCTTACTTGGCCACCAGGCTCATGCTCTGACATATATGTCTGCCTTCATCCTACTTTGGAAATTCCTAGTTTGCATCTTATCCCATAGTTCAATACAGCTACCCTCTTGCGAGTTATCAAATTATTTTCTAAGTCTTAACTTTCAAAGTAATTGTTATAATAATTCTTCATTTCATTCCAAAAGAAATTGAACTGAAAAAGTTACAGCAAACATTTTCTTGGTTTCCCTTCATTTACATGAAAGACAAATGAATAGAGGTGGAGAGACAGAGACAGTCCCCAAATGGCCACAGCATCCTGCAGTAAGCCAAGATGAGATCAGGAACTCTGGCTTTCACATGAGTGGCAAGGGTCCAGACTCATTTTCAGGAGTTAGATTAGAAGTGCAATAGCAGAGTATATAGTGATAGCATTATACAACATACTCAAAAAGACAGAAGATCATAAAATTGGTTATCTTCTTCACTCCACATTAAAGCAAATAACATTTTACCCTATTTATTCTTGATTATATATATATTCATATTTACATGAATCAATCATGGCTCATCAATTTCCCTAATAATTAGGATTTTTCTTTTTTGCCGTGACAATCAATCCCAGAATCATCTTTATTCATGTCTCTACGCATAAAAATTTATGTAAGAAAAGCCCTAAGAAATAGCACACACATATCCAACAAACAGCACACATATCTTAAGTTATGCTGAGTTTTGTCAATTGTTCCTCAAAATGCATGTAATAATTTACACTTCCACCAATGGTATCTAAAAGCTCCATTTTCTTTACTTCTCTAAAGGAAGACTGATGTTTGCTGATGTGATGGACATAAGACAAAAGGTTCTTCCCTTTATAACTTATGTTAAGGGAAAATAACTTACATGACATAACTCTCTTTCTCTTACAATGAAGCAGAATAATTCTGAAAGATAATCTGTTCCAGTTCCAAATATATAACTATCTTTTCCAGAATTAGTATCTACAATGTGTGATTTTCATTTGTTATCTTATTAGAATAACTATATATGCTCATAATAATGCTTCAGACATGGGAAATAAAACTAAAACTAATGCCTTTATTTCTGTGCTAAATTTCATCTCACTTATCTCACTTCTCTTTCTATTTCCCATATAACACTTTCTCTCTCTCTCCTTCTCCTTCTCCTCTCCTCTCCTCTCCTCTCCTCTTTCTCCTAGACCACTCTATCCACACAAAAACTTTTTTTATATCCCCCCTTTCATTACATATTCATAAGATGTTGGGCTCATAAATCTGACTAACATCGGCTTCCCCCCATAGTTAGATATTTAGATAGTCACATATTTGGGGAGAAGGTGTCTCCATTTCACTTTTGTTCCAGTTTCAACGAATTCTTTGGAACTAGTAATGGAACATGAGTTACTGATATATAAAGATGTCTATGTCAAAAGGAGAAACGAATGAAGAGCTTTATTTCATACAGTTATGTCCTGGCTCTACTTTTAAATCTCTATGTGATTTCCGGGATGTAACAGAATAATCTGCTGAAGTGTTTCCAGGAAGCAATGGTAACAGGGATAACATTTTCCCTCAAATAACTGAGGGACAGCCTTTTTTATTTGAAGATCATCATCAGTGAATGATGAGAATCTCAGCAGCAGGGCAAGCAAGTTCCTCCAATTAAAGCTATAAGTTTCAAGTTAAGGCTACATGATAAAATCAAAACATAGTGAGGTATTTACTCATAATTATGGCCCCTTCAGTTAGGTTGTGATGTTTAAAGGCAATCAGTTCAATCATTTCCTGAATAATTATTCACATTTTTTGACAAAGCATTGATTATTATGCAACTCACACTAATTATGACCATTATAAACCCATCAAACAGTTCAGCTGAAACTCTTATGTCTGTGTTTCTTATGGATTTCCATATGATTTTATGATTTCCTGTTTTTTGTTCCCTCAATGGCAAGTTCAGCAGAAATGTATGTTCAACTCTAAACGACTGAAGAGGTATGCATAACGTAGACAGAAGGCAACCTAAAAATTAATACTATCTTTCTCCCATTTACCCCTCATACTACACATCTTGCTGTTCTTTGGTCTCAATCCCCAAACTTAATGCTTTACAAAAAAATCTTCTTACTCCTTAAACATGCTGTATCCTCTCTCTTCCCTTGATGTTTGCCTATTCTTCATCTGAAAAACTAACAGTTTCTTTAACCTGGGTACCTTTCAATTCTCACAAAAGGTGTCACCATCTCCCAAAAGTCTTCTCTGCCCCTCTAAGGCTGCACTAGATACCATACAAGTTATCCTATCATATTACATGGAGTGTAACTGCGTATCTACAAAGTTCATATGCTTAAAAGTTTCTCATTCATCATTTTAGCCCTTCTCAAAATACTTGATGCCAAATTTTATCTTATTTAATTATGACAAAATATTTTAAGAGTGTGAAATAAAACGATCACCTTTGTTTACTACTGTAGGACCTGAGATTTGGGCAGATGGAATAACTTATTCAAGAAAAGGCATAAAACATGGCAACCAGAAATCAGTTAGAATTCTTCATATTATAAGCCATATGCTTTTTTATGTATTACCAAATTGTTAAATTAGTTACCCTGTCCTGACATGGGCTTTAAAATGTGAGTGGAAAATGTGAAAATCTTCATCAATTCCTCAAAACTCACTAGTGAATCCCAAATATTAATTTTTATTTGATGACACACACTAGCCAAGGGACCTTCAGGAAATTCAGACTACTGAAAACTGAAAAACTGTATTCCTCATAGAAAAGCTAATTCACTTATTTTACCCTAGATAAAGCAAAGTTATGGTGGTGTTTGTAAATTTCATTAGTGTAAAAATGAAATTTTCTAATATGGAGATTCTCTGTGACTTTTATTTGCTATTAAAGCCTCCACAGCATTTGATATATGCTTTTCAAGGACAAGTATGTTGTACCTATTCAGACTCTGACCAAACACGTCCTCTGCCAGTTCTCTGGTTATATCAACTAATTTTCCACGGTTGTCTTGATTTCATTCACTAACATTTTTCTCTGTCAATTTAGTAATCTTTGGCTAATTGTCAGAATTTGATCAGAAACAATGCAGACTTAGTAGAAAGTTAATATATTTTCCTTTAGAAATGCCAACATTTTGGCCTTGGTGTGTGTGTGCAGAGAAGGTGTATGGGGGAATAGAGTTCTTTATTTCAGCTTCTTTACTGCATTCTTCATTAAACACCCTGTTTATAGACAAAAGTGTCCCCCTTTCTTTTGGAACCTTTCCTGTTAAGCAAAAGCCATTCTCTAAGATGTTATCCACCGAACAGAGTGTTTTAGATCTGGATCTTTAGGTCAGTGAGTTAGTCATTGCTACAACAAACATAAAAATGACGCCAAGCTGACCTGACTTTTTTTGAGCTATGACTGTGATACCACATTAGTGACAATGTCATGATGTGTGCCCTGGTGCCCTAATATATGCGCCCCAGAAATGCATTACAGTTTTTGGGTTCCTTCGCACATGGCACCTCCTGCCGCAATTTATTGACACCAGATGTTCTTTGTATCAGTAAGACTTGTAGAAATGTCTATTTAAAGTTAAATGGAATAATTGAAGCCAGAGCATCATTCTTTGAATGAAGTAAATCAAAGCACATCACAGTCATAAAATGCAGACTAGGGAAAGCATGAATGAGAGAAATCCATTATAAAAAGAAAGCCAGACACATAGAGACCAAAACACTCTGTTTAAAATTTATCATTTCACATAACACTGATAGAAATCAATCGGTAACTGGACAGAACTCTAACAACAGAATGGACGAGCTTGCCTCACCATATAAATTAGGTAGAAGTCTTTTGTCCTAATGACCTCCTTTTCCATGAGAGCCCACAGAAAACAATTCTTTCCTTGAATCACTGTAGAGATCAGATGTAAAAACTTTGGCTAACGATAACAGACATTGACCTGAAGTCTAATCATTTAACTACCATAATGCTTTAGACAGAGGTTTTAACAAATCAGGGTTTAACTAATGATTGATGGTAGGAAATGGAGACATGGTTTAAGGTCTGATTTAAAAGAAAACTAAGACAGGAAGGACAATGTGATTAGAAAGGCTCAAAGCAGACCATGAACCATGAGCATTAATAAATGTGGATTTTAATGGGTACAGGTCAGGCAGTCAGCAGACTACAAGAATTTAAGCTGATTGAAAGAAATGAGAACTTTTAGTGTTACTTCTACCGACTTGAATCATCAGAGGCAATCATAAACACACCAGATTATAACAGTAATTTAAAAGTACCGGAATCCAAGCTATTAAGACAAAAATTACAATGTGCAACCATAGTAAGATAGTACTTATAAGAAGTTGAATTATGTCATTTTTTTCTCAGTCCACTGCCTCATGCTGGAAAATTGTCAGTTCTGCATTCTTCACCTCAACCAAGGGATGTGACAGGACATAGAGCAGGAGTGTACCAATCCCCACCATTAGTGTGCAAACATTCGAAATTATTTTTGGAAAGAATATGATTTAAAGTGTATAGGAAAGTCAATGGAAAGAAAATGAGATTCTAGGCCCACTTCTACTCAGTGTAGGAAAAGGCCTCCTCTGAGTTTACGAGAGATTGTGAAGAACTGTAGTTTCTTTGAGAAAGGAGTCCTGGGTTGTGGTTATCAACCTGCATGCTTAGAGAACTGAGGAAGGCAGCATACCACTGCCATCAGTAAAGATCATCCGTATAATGAGTCCAGGCAGACAGACTCTCAAACAAGCATTGAGTTTCCATTACCCCGTAGCAGAGTCCATGACGTTAGTCTTGCTCTGGTATATACTTGAGGTGCAAACAGACGTGCAGAATGCCTGAGGGGGCGGAGGAAAGGAATGCAGGTAATCTCCACAGCATCTGTATGCCTACATGACTGAGGCCCAAACAGGGAAAGCTAAGACTCTGAAGTGTCCCCCTTGGATAGATTAATCCATGGCCCAACTATCTCAGACCAGAACATCTTAGTACCACGCAAGTCCCTGTTAACTCCCAACACTCCAACAAAGTCAGGTATTAAATAAAAACATAAAAATCCAACAAAGCTAAAAAAAAATTACACATTTAATCATGGAAATTCATACTTCTAATAGCTATCTAATTATTTTCTTTTAGGATTTATTCTTTTTACTAATTTTGTTTGGAGAGAGAGAAATAGAAAGGAAAATCATCTATCTAGAGCATTGTTCCTCAAATGTTGGAAATATTTGGGGCTGGACCAGGCTTGAAGCCAAGAGCTTAGAACTTGCTATCTCACACCGGTGGCAGGGACCCAACTGCTTGAGTCATCACCTCCTAGAGTGCGTATTAGCTGAAAGATGAATTGAAAGAGCAGGCGCTAAGACTCAAACCAGGCACTCTCATACAGGATGCAGGAGCCGCCAGTGATGACTTAACCTAACATCCACCCCTCAGAGTATTTCAAATCCCTTTGAAGAGAGAAAATAATCATTCAAAATGGACAGAGGCACATAAATATTGGTGGAAAGAAGCAAATAGCTATTGCATGAATATGAATGTACGAGTTTGTTGAAACCGCAAGCGCAGCAAAAGGAAATATGCAACTCCTGAAGCCTGTGGAATCTCTCATCAAGATCGGTTGACGGCATGTGACGCATTTATTTCTCAGTGGTTTTGAACAGACCAAGGCCCTGGAAATGGCCATTCTGACAGATGATGCCACCAGGGAAGTATCCCTCCAATTGCATTACTGCAATCCCAGAAACTTCAGGCAAGCAAGCCACAGGAATGTATTCTGGCTTCTTTGTAAAAGCAGTAATTCCAGCTATGATGAGGTAGGGGATTTGTTATCAGCAAAAACACAATGTTACATATCGGAGAAGGTGGGCCACACTACAGAGAGCCATGAAATTAAAAAAAAATTTTTTTAATAAAAAACAAAATACTACATCTTCCACATTTTCTGAAAAATAAATGACAAACTATAGTATGAAAATTTTAAACTTACAACATTATTTTAAAATTTCTCCTTTTGTTTTAAAATGTTGAAAACATTCATTCATTTTTTTTATAGTAACAGACTAGATGTCATAAAAGGATGGAGACAAAATTCTTGAAGGAATAGTAGAGAGATGGAGTGAAAGTCAGTAAGAGAAAGATATTATATCAAATATGTGTGGAAACTCTTTACCAAAGAAAATATTAGCTATAGGAAATTAGAAAAAAAATATAAAATTACAGTGTGACTTTCAGTCATAAAAGAATTTCTGAAATTAGATGCAAAACCTCAAACCATTAGAATAGGATAACTTTAAATTATTTTTTAAATATGATTAAAGGTAATGACAAAAGATAGATATAATCCGTCCGTCACATTTGTAAAATCTACAGAATACAAAAGATTAAGTCCCCAAACTACAAAAACATTCACATTTACATATCAATAAGGACATATCATTTGGCACTCACAGATTAGTTAAAATTGCTAACTCCTTATTAGTAGTAAATAAGGAGGAGGAGATAGTGAAAAAGGAATAATGCTGGTGGAAGGTTAAGCTGATGGAACAATATTTTCAGAATCTAGTATTAATGAAACTGCACCTTCTCTATGTATCAGAAACTTAGGATTTCAATTGATCACCTAAAGGAAACATTCATTAAACTATAGCTTTTAATAGCAAAACATTAGAAATAATGTGAATATTATCAATAAAAGAAGGGATAATAACATGTAATGGTAATATAAAATAGTTGCAGAAGTATGCTCTCTTTCTCAAAGGAGTAAGCTTTTAAAATGATTTTCAATGAAAAAACAAGTTTTAAATAACATGTATTATGTAACAAATTTATATATATATATTTTTCAATATATTGTTAGACCTTAGATTGAGGAAAAAATACTAAGTGTAAGAATTTTAGTTCAAAGAAACATGAAAATATATTATTAATGTTTAATTTTATATACAACTATTTTTTTGACTTTTCTTCGTTTCTACTCCTTAAAATAAAGAAGTAGGAAAACAAAAACTATAAGAAATGTATTCATTTAAATTCTGGAAAATAGATACATGATTTTTTGGAATATATGGTTGAATAGATTCCAATTACCATTATTTTTCAGATTATTATTACATTAGTTCAAAGTATTAAATAAAGCCTGTATTTTAAATGTCTTAGGAGATTAGAGGTATTAGAGATTTGTTAATTTCTTGGGTAGGCTTATTAATCAGCTCTAAATATTTCAAATCTAATTGGACTCCAAAATAAACACAACTTTGATTATTCTACTTAAACAAGAAATATCATTTTGCTAGTTTGGATGAAAAGGAATTCAAAGCAGGCTCATTTTATCTTAGTAAAAATATAAGCTGCATTCATTATATTCAGCATCAGGATAACTACTTACGTCAGTATTCTACAAGTGTCTACCCTGCTTAAGAAGGACACTGCATGAAAGGAAACATTGGCTGGGAAGGCAAGATATTCACATAGGAAACAAAACCAATAGCATGATAATTATATTATTTTTCTATACTAGTAGAGTGAACCATTTAAAATTATCTCACAACAGGACAAATTTATTGTCTCAGTTCTGCAGGAAAAAAGCTTAAAATCAAGGTGTCAGCCAAACTGGCTGTTTCTGGAGTGCTGCAAAGGAGCCTGTGTTGCTCTTGTTCTGGTAAAGGTCATAGAATCCCTTAGAAGCTTTTGCATGCCAAGGAAACAGCGAACAGAATAAACGGTATTCAACAAGATAGAGTTTAAAAAAAGGAAAGCCATCTGACAAAGGATTAATATCCCAAATTACATCAGCAACTGAAAAAAGACCACGCCCCTCGCTCCAACCAATCTAGTTGAGAAATGAGCAAAGGACTCCGACAGTTTCAAAAGGAAAGATAAAAATAGCCAATAGACATATGAAAAGTTCTTAACATCACTATCCATCATGGAAATACAAATCAAAACCTCACTTATGTCAGAATGATAAAACCTAGAACACCCAGAGTAACAAATGATTGCAAGCATGTAGACAAAGAGGAAAAGTCATGCAGTGTTGGTTGGGATGTAAATTAGTGCAGCCACTGTGGAAAGCAGTGCAGAGATTTCTTTAAAAACTATAAACAGACTTGCCATGTGATCTAGCAATCCCATTACTGACCACAAAAACACCTTAATACAATGTATTAAAGATATTCTTGTATTACCATGTTTATAGAACATTGTTCATCACAGCCATAATTTGGAATCAACCAAGGTGTCCATAATTAGATGAGTGAATAAAAAAAGTAATGCATATATACAGTGGATATGATTCAGCTATTTAGAGAGTGAAATTCTACCATTTGCAGCAAAATGGATGCAACTAAGAAATGTCACCTTCAGTCAAATAAGCTGGATCCAGCAAGACAAACAGTGCATGTTCTCCTTTAAATGTGGAGCTAAATTTTTTTTTTAAAGTAATGTGTGCGTCACCACTGCTGCAATCAACAGTTCTGCAAAACATTTATAACTTCTGTCAAACCAACAATCAAGTATGTTACACTATTATAGTTGTAATGATCTGTGATTACTTCAAATTTTATTGTATTTGAGTGAAATGGTAATTTTTGATTCAATTATTGTTTGTAGCCATTGAGTATATTCCCACTAAACTAGGGTCGTTTTGTTTTCAATTGTCGAAGTTCTTATTTGATAAAACTTTTTTTACTATAAAGTAAATTTAAAACATGTTAGCTCAAAAATTAAAAAAAAAAAAAGGCAAGGGAGAAAGAAGGGGGAAGAAGAAAACATCATTACGTCCTTAGAATTTTATTTTCAAATTACATTGAACTGTTACAAAACAATTAAACATTAAAGTTTGAGTCATCAAGGTCATTGAAACAGGGTTTTTTAAATCTCACAGCCTATACATTTATTTTTTTAATGATTGATTTATTTTTATTGGAAAGACAGATTTACAGAGAGAAGGAAAGACAGAGAGGAAAATCTTCCATCTACTCGATCACTACCCAAGTGGCCACAAAGGTGGAGGCGAGCTGAGCCAAAGGCAGGAGCCAGGAACCTCCTCCAGGTCTCCCACAAAGGTGCAGGGTCCCAAGGTTTTGCTTTTCCAGGCCACAAGCAGGGAGCTGGATGGGAAGTGGAGCAGCTGGGACAGGAACCTGTATACTACTAACAAATTAGTATTTCTACCAATTGATTAAGCACCATAATTCCTCATCTGCTTAAAAACATGAGATTATCAAAACTCTTAATTAAAATGATTAACCACAGCCTATAAGATTCTCAATGATCGGTGTCTTTGCAATCTTTTTAAACGAACTCTAACATTCTACTTTCTTTATTCCTTAATCACACTAGGTTCTTTTTTTATTTTTTTTAAGATTTATTTATTTTTCTTGGAAAGGCAGATATACAGAGAGGAGGAGAGACAGAGAGGAAGATCTTCCGTCCAATGGTTCACTCCCCAAACGGCCACAAAGGCTGGAGCTAAGCCAATCCGAAGCCAAGGGTCAGGAGCTTCTTCCAGGTCTCCCACGCGGGTTCAAGGTCCCAAGTCTTCGGGATGTCCTCAACTGATTTCCCAGGCCACAAGCAGGGAGTTGGATGGGAAGTGGGGCTGCTGGAGTTAGAACCAGCGCCCTAATGGCATCCAGGTGTGTGCAAGACAAAGACCTTAACTACTAGGCTACTGCGCCGGGCCCCCACACTAGGGTCTTATCTGTTCTCCCAACACACCAATACCTTAGCCACCTCAAAGCTTTTCTAATTGATACTCTCTCCATCAGGAATTTCTTCCTAATTATTTTTAAGGCTGGGTCCTAATAGTGTAGATTTATATTCAAGTTTCACTTTGTGAAGGAGAACATTTTTGACCATTTTATCTAACCTGAAAACCCTGTTTCAATCTTGTCTCTTTTTATGAATATGTTTTTATTTATAATTTTCTACTTGGATCCCCCTCCCACCCTGGTGAAAAAAAAAAGTGAGCTTTCTATGGAGGAACTTTGTCTTTCCCCTTCAACACTGCATCCCCTTTCTTTCACACAATCAATGCCAGACAACAAAAGTTATTCAATGAATAGTGGTAAAGTAGAAAAACATATAAAATGCCCAGTGTTTTTATTTAAAGCACTAAGAACGAAAACATGAGAAGCATAAATAAAATTAACTCTGAACTCTTCCAAACTTGTCATCAAAATAAATGATTTTGAGGGGCCAGCGTTGTGGCACAGCTGGTAAAGCTGGTACTTGCAAAGCCTTGCAGAGGCATTGGCTTGAGTCCTGGCTGCTCTGTTTCTGATTCCGCTCCATGCTAACGTGCATGGGAAAGTAGCAGTCAGTGGCCCAGAGTCCTTGGGCTCCTGTATCCATGTGGGATACCTAGAAGAAACTTCTTGCTCCTAGCTGTGACCCGGCCCAGCCTAGACAGTTGCAGCCATTAAGGGAGTGAACCAGCAGATGAAAAACACCTTTCTTTATCTCTCCTTCTCTCTAAAGCTCTGATTTTAAATAAATTTTAAAAAGAAATAACTTTTGAATCATACAGCTTGGAGAATTCTTGGTTTTATGGATAAAGTTTTAAAAATGTTTTTATTCATGTAGAGGTTATCTTCAATGCTTAAAGTGAAAAAATAGGTCTAATGTACCAAGAAAATGCAATGAATTTACTACTGACAATATTAGAGATTTGGGAATCTTGGCCAGAAGCTATCTCAGCATGCTGGTTTTAAGGAAGTAAAGCCGACGCATTCTACATAATGAAAAACAGTGCAGAAAACATTTCTGACTACTAAATTAACAGAGTTTTGGAATTCTAAGTAATACTTACAAGCCCTTAATTTTTTCCAACTTAAAAGTACCCTAATTATTAAATAAAATAGCCAATTGTTGACTTCATCTGATTTATTTTTTGCAATATAAAATAAAACTAAGTAGACCATTTCAAAATGAATGTTGTTCTCCCAGTTTTCCTCCAAAAAAATAACTTGGAGGACAATAAACTATATGCTTAATATGTTCATGTAATATGTATTCAACTTCTGATTATCTGGCTAAAGCATACTGTTCTATTGATTAGAATTATTTTTTTCATTTTTATCATTTGATTTTAATCACAAACAAGGATCTTTCAAAGCTTTTCTGGGAAACTTAAATAAAGGATAAGTTTATTTTGGTGCAATTTTCAAATCCATGCATAGCTTTTTTCATAACATATATTCCCATGAGTTTTTTGAAGGCTCCACAAACATTTATAACCTTAGCTTTCTGGAAGAGAACAGTTAATGACGAGAACAGTCACTACGTCATAAATAAGGTATAAGATAATAACAACATACAGTTGGCTTCCTTCCACTTTGGTCTCAGTTTAACATTAGTATTGCAGTGAAGGACACAGATCCTTTGAAGACAACATTTAAAATGTCTATAGTTAATACTCAAAAAACAGGAAATTAAATTAGGCCTTGTTTTTCAAGATGTATCATCATGATAATTGTTATCTGAGAAACAGACTGGATAAAACATTAAGAGGTGTCAGTGATCAGGCACTTAACAACAGTCTCATCCCAAATTGTATCACCAGATTCAGCCTGTCCAGTCACTGACTTCCCATCCAGCTCTGTGACAATGTGTCACAGAAAGCAACAAAAGATGTTTCACATTGTGGGGACCCATCACCCACGTGGGAGACCTAGCTGGAGTTCTAGGCTCTTGGCCCTGGCCAGGACCAGTACTAGCTCTTGTGATCATTTGGGAAATGAACTCGTACGAAAAATCTCTGTATCTCCCACTGTTACATTGCCCTTTAAAGAAATTAATTTACAAGAAAACAAAGTCTTTAAAACTATCCAGTTTTATAATTAGTAAGCACTGTCTCTAGCTGTGTGATTTAGGGCTTACTCACTAGATAGTTACTGGAAATTACTTGTTTTCCCCTTAGAGAAATTAGGCTGATAAAAGAACGCATTTTATAGTATAATTAAATATTGCATATATTAGCAAATCATAGTGCATAAAGTGAAAGAAGTTGTCCTGCTTGAAAGGGGACAATTGTTTGAGCCAATTGACTTAGGAGAAAAGCAGAATCCCTTTCAGAGAAACTGCTTTTAGAAAGCCAATGGTTAATTTAGTTAACACAGTACATATTTGGCCCTCCTTCTTATATATTTAACCTATTTAGGAATCATATTAACTAAAATGAGCTAATTTTTTTTTCCTAGAGAAAGCCTGAAGCTTTCCTCGACCTGTTGGAATTTGATGGGGATGATTCAAGAGAGTCTGGAGGAGAAGCAAACAAAAAACAGTGGCCTAAGCAGTAAAGTGGCTGTCAGGAGAACAAAGAGTCACTTCGCATAGTTTTACCACTATAAGTTTAGCAAATAAATATTCCAAAATTTTTCACAATGGTACCTAATCACCAATGATATGCAATTTCTTACTCCTTCTCAATCATCAAAAACCCTGAGTGAAATTCCAGCCTATTCATAATGCTGTCCCAGGAAAGTGAATGTGAGAGTAGTTTCCTTGCGTATATATCAAATACATAATCCTTAAAAAACACATGATACTTTTGCACACCCATGTCAGATGCTGCAATACTGATTTCCTTATGAAGTAAGTTACAAGTGATAACTGTTTCTTAGCTTTACAAATAAATGCACTAATAATTTGAAAGACTAGTGTTACAACTATCTCCAACTCTGATGTCCATATCATCAAAATTACCAAATTTATGGGCAGAGCGCTGCTCATAATGCTTTCTTTTGCTTCTCTAATGTTTGAACATTCTGGAGACATGTTTGTCACCTCTCCAACCTCTGATGTTGAGAATTTCTGTTTTCTCTTTGTGATGGTTCCAAGGAATTGTTTCATAGATTTATTGATTTCCTCTAACGTTTTTAAATGTACTTTCATTTATCTAACACTTATTTTCTGAAAGATACCTAATCCACTAACGTCAGTGATATGTGATGAGAACTTTGCTGAACTTGAATGTGCATACATGGTTAAAGCTGAGATTACTTTAACCATGTTGTCGCCATATGCAGGAAGTGTGTACTGGCAAAACACCAATACACAGAAGCAGACAGATCTTAGAAATTACGAAAATCTGGATGTTGGTAAATCGTTTGAGTCCAAATCAAGCTGAGTTTATAATCTTCCTCTGGACTTTGTTACAAGAACTAACAAATCCTCTTTTTGATTAGTGCATTTTGGTGCTTGGGTGTGTCTATGTCTTAAAGCCTAAAGAATTCTATTTTGCTGTAATAGAGATGGGACAAGTCTAGTAATAATATTAGAATATTTTCAATAAACTGAATCAAAGACTATGATTTTTAGTCAAGGTGATAAAACTAATTTGACAAATTCCGTGCACCTACTTCATCTACATTCAACATGCATGCACATTCCTGGAATATTAATGAGTACTTTCTTTAATTTCCTTAAAATTCCAAGAGGGTATATAGACTGAATAGTAAAAAGTTAACAGTTTAGTTTGTTAAGTAGATCATGGCCATTATGGTTACTCTAACAGGTCTAAAGTCATTTATATTCTCGACATGATTGAAGCTAAAATTCAATGCTCAGATAAGGAAAATGCAGAAAAAACTATATAACATTTTATGTTCTAAGCACTTTATGTACATAAAATTATCAAATCCTCATGCAAACCTAGGAGGTATGCTTTTTTTAATCATTTTTTAGTTTGAAGAAATACAATGGAAAGTGATGACTTGCCTATCCAAGCTCACATAATTGAAGAATAGCATCAAAAACTGCCCAATCTGTGGAAAAGGATTAGACGTTCTCTATTCCTCTAGCCTTGCAGAGAGAGCAAGAAGCAAGTAACCCATATGAAAGAATGTTCAGAAACGCTGTCATCTTCACTTCCAAGCATAAAATCAGAATTTTTATGCTTTTCTGAGTGAGGATGAGAAGTGAGGTGCAAATTCACAAAACCCTGAGCTAATACAAAAGCTCAGATGTTAGAAGAGCTTTTACAGTTCATGGATGCCAAAAGAGAACATTCATAGAAGATGAGATTAAAAATTAAGCTCATTATACACACTATTTGTCTCTCACCAAGAAATATAATTCACATTACCAACAAGGGGAAGAATTCACATCTGAGGAACTAGACATAATAGGTGATATTAAAATGATTTTAATATTTAAATTATTTAGAGGCAAAATACTATCTACACTTCATCATTTTTGCCATGTCAATCATCATGTGCGCAAAGTACATTTGACAACTCCATGAGGTTGATAAATGATTCTGTCCCTCAATTCCTGTGAGAAAAACAAGAGTTTGAATGACCCTGGGTCATAGACCTAAAAGATGAAGTTAAGGGTTGGGGGAGGGGTGGGTGGGAATCCCAGTACCTACAATTGTGTCACATAATGCAATGTAATAAAAAATAAAAGGCAATTGCAGGGCAAATATTTTAATACGACCCATAGTATGCTTTCATCCTGTGTCAGTGTACTGGGTTCCAGTCCTGGACTTCACTGATAATCCCATATCTACCTTTCAAAAATAAAAGTAATATTTCTAAACCAACAATAATAAAAAAAAAAAAGACTCAGTCTAGCTCCAGAAAAAATTTCTGACAGGAAGTGCAATTGTGTTCCAACCTACACCCCATATACTGTATTGTCAGTAATATATTATCTGAAAAGATCCAATCACTTAATTGTCTCACTGATGTTCAGTTCACATTAGAATCTTGGGAACACAGTGATAACAGAACATACTCATACTTAAGATTATAGCTTAAAACACAGACAAAAAACAATACATTTACAAAGGTCCCAAATATGATAAACAATTCAGAAGTGGATGTTCCTATATTAAACTTGGTAGTCATTCAGACCACAAGTTCTTAGTAGGTGTTCTTCTGGAGTAAGAGAAAGGAAGGTGTTTCTAGAAAACATAAAGTATGGCAATGTCTACCACGAGCTACTTTACAGCTGCACACAGCAAGAATAGAAGTCACTTTCTCCTTGATCAGAAATGGCAAGGCTGTGAGTTTGGACAAGCACATATTTATTTATTTTATTTTATTTTACCATTTATTTTATTCTATTTTATTTTATCTTATTATAGTGACCACGAAGGAGGGAATGTACACTGCCCAAAAAGGTAATTTTTTGAGTTCAGCCAAAAAACAAGAACATTGAAGACTTTATCAGCTCTTGGAGAGAAAAAAAATCACTGCATGGAGAAACCAAACGAATCACCTTAAGTGAACAAAATGGTCATCCTCTTATTTGGTCTTGGCAAAGATCCATGTTTAGTGCAATTTTAAGTTTTGCATTACAAAATCTTTGCTTTAAATTTTTTCAAAGTGTCTCAAGATAATGGTTAAAGGTAACATTTGCTAGACATTTAGTTTATTCCAAGAACTACAAATAGCACTTCTTAGGCAGCATCTCAATCTTTATCACGACCTTATCAGGCAGACATAATTGTTCTCCTTTTGCATCTGAGAAAACTAAGACTCAGATGACTGAAATGATTTGCCCCAGATCACCGGATACTAAGTGGTAATTATTGCATTATGTTATAGGAACTAGCAGGAAGAAATGAGAACTTCAAGAAGTAGCTGAGAGGATCAAATGATATTGTCAAGTAAAGGATGAAAAAAATAGAACACCAGAGTTCATGACTGTGTGCAGTTAGAGCTACATGGGTAAAAGAATGGAAGCATAAGCAATATTTTGAAGCAATAAATAAAATTGTGGAGAAGAAGTGAACCGAGAATGAGTAAATTAAACAGCAGCTGTAGGTGAATTGGAAGACGTATGTATATGACATAGAAGGGTGAGACGCATCACTGGAAAAGAGATTTTTATTTGGTTTTGCCCTTCTTGATGACAGCAGATAATGATAAGGCAAGTTGAAAGATCAGGTACAAATGAAAGAACGACAAACTATAATGGGAAAAAGAAAGTATCAATCAGGCCCCATAATGAGGAAGGAAGGTCTTTGAAGCAACAGTCACACAGGACAACCAAATGTCTCCATGTTAAGCCCCAAAGCCCTGAGGCTCCTTCACAAGCTTTCCCTTTAAGCATCTGGAGCCTGTGATAGTGGAGGCACTTGCACATTAACCCAAAAGGTTAAAAGTTTTCTATTATTGCATTGCTTCTTTTAGTGGGTTTTTTTTTTTCTGAAAATAGGTTCAATGAGAGATAAGAATTTAGCTTAAATTAAACATTTATGATTAATTCAGAAAACTTGCTTAAACAGTCTTTTTCAGTGTATTAACATGAACCATGAACATCCAAATCTTGGTTGTAGTATGTGACTTCCCAGGATTATCTGGTCGGGAAAGACATTTTATGAAAATTAACTTGGAATTTTTCCAAAATATTAATCTAAAAGAGAAAATCCACTTTTTCAGATAGAAATTCATTACAGTGCTTATCAGGTTTTTTCCCTTTTTTCTTTCTTATCTAAACTCTTTGTTCCATAACTTAAATTAGTGTTTCTCAAATATGAACCCAGACTACCTATAATGCCATTTTAGGCCTCCTTGTTAACATTGCAGATTTTTACTGTCTCTTAATTTAGAGAAAGAATCCCTAAGCTGGAGCTCAGGAAACCACTTAGAAGCAAATGTCCCAGTTACCAGGTTCAGGTTTAAGAACTTGTAGGCCTATTTACTCTCACCAATTGTCATCACCCAGATAATAAACTTTCAAATACACTGGGAGACCGAAACATTGCCTCTTTTATCAAAATGTGATTTTTACAAGCTCTCCATGACTGGGCATGCTCATAGTAGCATCCTGTGTAAGATTTGTCCCTTACATTGTCCTCAACTAGCTTGCCATTAGTTCTTGTCTGGTGAGAGGAAATTTTTAAGCAATGGAATTTGCTAAACATATATACAGGAAATACAGTAACATCTATACCAAAAAGGGAAGATAACGCCAATCATTCCAAAATCTAGTTTACTCGCTTGATAAGTGAAATTTATTTTTCAACAGATTAGGAATGAAAATGATTTAACTAGAATAGCACACCAGGAACCCAGTTTACCTATATAAAATGAGATGAACATTCTGAGTTTTCTGTTAGGGCATTCAATGATGAGTTTATCTGATGGATCAAACTTCTTATCTGGCAAGATAAATCTTTAAAACACAACTTCAGATACAACACAATGCATTTCATTTTAATTTTATAGTACAGTAAATGTTTATAATTCAGAGTACAATTGAAGTCCTGTTATGAATCCTAATAAAATTCCCCATTATTTTTGCTTTTAAAATTTTTTCTTCAATAATTTTAGGGTAATTTGGAATCTAGAACACAATAGAATGTAAAGTCAGGAGAATTTGAATTTTCATTATTCTGGTACTAATGGACAAATTCTTACTGTCCCATGAGAGGGTAAAATTAGGGTACATTTGTGTTCTTAATTCTAAAATCACATGTTAGGTTTTTGTTCTGCACATGTACAAATACACACACACACACACACACACACAGAGTTTAATGGTTCTACATATGTACATTACACCTCTGTAAAGCCATGACAGTCCTCATTAAATTTATCTGTGGATATTAAAATTCTTACCTCCTAGTAATAAAATAGATGTTACTTTTCCTTCTATTGACTCCAGTCAACTGCCAAACTAACCTAGAGAAGAAAATAATTTACTCCACAAGGAGGACAACTTGCTTTCCTATGTGCATTTTAATTGCCTTTGCATTTTGTTTAATTGGAATGAGAAGTGCACATTGGAAAAGTTGGTATGGTACTGATTACTATTTGGAATGCAGTTTCCCGATTGAAGTCGTAATAACTACAAGTCAACACAACTTGTATCAATAGTTGCAGCCATGCAGGAGCCATGGGTCCGATGTTATGTCTCTCGTCACTAGCAAGTGCCATTGTGAGCCAGGCTGCAGCACAAGGCCTGTCTGCTTCCTCACAATAGCTCTCACTCCCTGGGGAATACAAAGGCAGACAGCTGCTTTTCTCTTCTTTTCAACAGACACTCCAAGGGTCTGTTACTTATTATCTTTGGAAGAAAGCACACAGGTTTCTGCAAGCAACTTGAGCTTGTATCAGTTCGGAGATCAGAAGAGATGAGTTAGGTCCTTGGGACCATTCTACAGGACAAACTTTATTGTTGTTGCTGATAAAAGTTAAGATTCACAATCATTCAGTGATTAGATTCATTTTTACTAACATCTTTATGACCATGCTTTTTCTGGGGAGAAATCGAAGGAGGACTGGAGGGGAAGCTGGGAGCCTGCTGGATGGGAGCAGTATTCAAAATTTGAAAAGTATACAGTGAGGAAAGGCAGAGAGACTGAAACAAGAAATTGCATGGATGCCACAAAGAATTAGGATATGAGGAACATTCTTTTATCTCCAACAACATAAATTGGATTGATGTTTCCTGCACCTAACTTTTTGCATCAGGTATTCAACATCCATGAAACAACCATGTTATTTTTTATTTTTGTGGGTGAAAGAAGGAGCTACATAGCATTAACAATAAATCTTCAACTCTCGGAAAGCTGGGTTATAATTTTGGTACTGAAAATGGCTAGCAAATGGCATCAGGTATATAGATTAACATCTCTGCATCCTTAGCTTCATTCAATTAGATTATCTATAAAGTCTCCAAAAATAATGGGAAGTAGCTCTAAACTGCAAAGGGCCCATTTCTTCAACTATCATTCTTTGGTTTAAATGCAGTTGTAAATTTCTAACATTTTAAATTAATTCAGATTTACTCAGGCAAACTAGAAGCTCCTCGGTTTACTTACACTTTCCAACCAAATATCTATGCATCTAAAGAGCAAAACTGTATTTCAGCAAGGCCACCTAGGAGCAACAATAAAAACCAGCTGCAGTACAATACTCTCAAGGACTGGCCTCGGTAAAAGTTCTGAATGTGTCTGTTCATGATGAAAACCAAAGGGAAAAATGAAATGTTATATTTCCCTTTCATTGGCTGGAAACTAATAATATATAGAATAAAATAAAGGCCCCAACCCAAAGGCTTTCTTCTTTTTTAACTGGAGCATCTGTGTGGACATTTTGGAGCCATCAAGACTGAATTCCCCAAATCCATTAGGAAAATGCTCATTTCATTCTGAGTGATAGAGCACCACATAGTAAAGAGTGACTGAAAACAAAGACATATGATCATTGATAGCCCTTGGACAACAACCCATGGCCAATTACACTTTCTAAGTACCAATCTTGCATCTATCCTAGTTTAGACTCTGCTAATGGTATGTTTATTATATGGAATCAGTCCCAGATTGTATTTATCTCCTAATTTTTTAAAACCAAAATAAACATTGATCAGCATTATTGTAAAACAAGTTTCAGATTTACTGTGGAGCCCAGAGGACTGATAAGCCTGTAGCTGAGGCTGTACACAGCGATGGGGAGATCCTGGGAGTCCTCCTTTCGTATGAGTTGACAGAGCTCCTCCCTAAGCATGTGTCACCAGCGCACCCTCTCCTGGACTCAGGGATGGTCTGCTCTTAATTCTGTTACGTAGCAGCCAAGCATGATTATAATGGCTTTCTCCCTTAATCAGAAACGCTCTTGATTTTCCTATGCCCATCTTAAGCATTATTTGGAGGAGACAGTATAAGCAGTTAACCATGGATCTACAGGTTAACTTTTCTATTATGGGGGATCATTTTGGGTTACTCAGCCATCCTTCCATTTTTCAGTACTGCCAGGCATTCGGGGACCTAAATGTTTCCTTTCTATCTTCAGAATCACTTTAAAGTAGTTAATGGAGTTAACTGCCAAGTAAAATAAAATATGATATTGTTATTGGAAGTAAAGTTGAGCTGATAAGAATGTGGCTTTAACTCAGCAAAGTTAGGAATCATAATCTTTGTCCCTTAAATTGAACTCACTTAAACATTCAGAATCTCATTGTGATAGGCCTTGCAGAAGAACGTAAATTGTGCCTAGACTACCTGTCGCAAGCTTGCATGCCTTGCTGATGCGCATCTCCTGATACCACACAAATAATTCAGTCCTTCCGTTGTTCATCTGTAGGTAAGACTGCTTTGTGTCTTCCATTGCTTTAAATTGTACTGGCTAGTATTCAAGAAATTTTTTGCAACAATAGGAATGATATTTAGAAGATAGGTATTGTGTAAGTAGGTGACAATAAGATCTGCTAGCCACAGAACTGTTAACCGATTCACAGTTCTAACAAAAGATCCAATAAAATGAAGGGAAAAATAGAGAGAGGGAAGGGAACAAAACTGTGTTTGAAACTAAAGCTGTTTCAACTTTGTATTATGGCTTCCTGGAAACAGGCCAAATGTTCTTCAAGTCTTCAAAAAAAAAAAAAAAAAGAAAGAAAAAACTAGGTTTCCTGGTAGGCAAAAAAATATAATAATAACAATTAATTGAGTCTTGGAGGAATAGAAGAAATTGGCTTTCACCACCCTTTACAACATAATCACAATGATATACTGAAAAATCACTGATGTGATAATTCAAATCCTGACAGAATAGTTGGTTGTTTAGAAAAAGAAGAATATGAAAGATCCTTCTTGTTCCTGAACGTATGGTTATATGGAGTTTTTTATTCTTTCAAGTTGTTTGTGTGTTTATTAATTATCTTTATTACCACAATGGCCCAATAAAATAGCAGGGCATTGTACAAACACCACAATTTGGCTCACTCTCTGTTCTGTTCTGTAACAAGCCCTTCCTTTAGAGATTCCGTTTGCTACATCCCCTTGTGCCAGATCGTCCATGTGACTCATTTCTGACGAAGGTAATGTGTGCAACTTCTGAGAAATGTCCTTAAGAAATAGGATCTAGCTCTTCTCCTTCCATCTTTGTTCAGGCTGAAAAGCAAACAGAATGGCTGGTGCTTTAGCAGCTGTCCAACCCACAGCATGATCTTGGGATCAAAAACTGAAGAAGGCAGGATTATTAGAGGCAACCTTGGGCCTTGACTTTATGCAGCCATCCTAAGTATAGAAATGCTTATCTTCAGGGTTTTATATGAGTGAGAAATAAGTTTTTTATTTGAGCCATTTTATATAAATATCCTCTTTCAATCTGACAAAATCTAACTCCATTAGAGGAAGGCAGAGAACCCACAGTTCCTGCTAAGCACATGGATCTGTTTTAAAATTGAAATATGTTTTTGGGTTTTTACTGAGATTATACAGTGTGTAATATTGATTTTTTTTCAAGTGGGAAATAGAGCTCCACATCAGAAAAAAATACTAGTATTTTTGTAGCAACATTGGCACAATATTTGGCCTCAATAGGCTGAACAAAACAATAAATCACATTTCTGAAATTGAAGTCACACTTACCCAATAAATCAGTACAAACCTGGTAGAGTTCTGCCACAAAAGTAGTCTGAAAAACAACTTTGGATTTGCTGAGATTGAGAATTTTAATTTGTAAGAAAAGAAACACCTGTTTTGTCCACACACACACACACACACACACACACACACACAGATCAGGGAGATAGGGTATAAGAAAATAACTTATTAACTTTCATAATACTATCTGCTTAGTTGGAAGTTAAGGTTAAGATTTCTTAACACAACTAAAGATCCTTTGCATTATATAACACTCATCTATTTTTTTTTTCCAAAGTTGTTATTCACACAATCATTAAAAAATTAATGATTGAGCATAAGCTAAGTTTAAGGCTTTTATACACCATGGAGTAAATTCTGGGCAGTACTTTTTTTAAAAAAATATTTATTTTTCTTGGAAAGGCAGATTTACAGAGAAAAGGAGACACAGAGAAAGATCATCCATTCACTGGCTCCCTCCCCAAGTAGCTGCAATGGCTGGAGCTGAGTGGAAATGAAGCTAGGAGCCAGGAACCTCTCCCAGGTCTCCCACAAGGGTGTAGGGTCCCAAGGCTTTGGCCATCTTCTTCTGCTTTTCCAGGCCACAAGCACGGAGCTGGAAGGAAACAGAGCAGCTGAGACACAAACCAGGGTCCACATGAGATCCCGGCACATGCAAGGTGAGGACTTCAGCCACGAGGTTATTGTGCCAGGCCCTCTGAAGAGTATCTTTTTTTTTTTTTTAAGATTTATGTATTTATTGGAAAATCAGATATACAGAGAGGAGGAGAGACAGAGAGGAAGATCTTCCATCCTCCGATGATTCACTCCCCAAGTGAGCGCAACGGCCGATGCTATGCCGATCCGAAACCAGGATCTAGGAACTTCTTCCAGGTCTCCCACACGGGTGCTGGGTCCCAAGGCTTTGGGCCATCCTTGACTGCTTTCCCAGACCACAGGCAGGGAGCTGACTGGGAAGTGGAGCTGCCGGGATTAGAACTGGTGCCCATATGGGATCCTGGGCATTCAAGGTGAGGACTTTAGCCGCTAGGCCACGCCGCCGGGTCTGGAGAGTATCTTAAGGCCATAATTCTGATTAATGGAATGTATATTCCAGTTTCTATGAGCCCACAGCACAAACTGCCATATGTATCCACATGAAGACTGGTGGGTGACTGTTCAAAAAAGACTTATTTGTAATAACCCTAAAAAACAGCCTAAGGATTTGTTGACAGGTCGGTGGACATGAACACATTAACTGTGCTATGTCTGTATAATGTAAGTAGATTTACCAACAAAATGGGAAGAACAATATGTGCTGTGATATGCCTGAGTCTCAAAATCATTTTGCTGGGTGGACAGAAAGAACAGAGCACATACCACCTGATTCCAAAGATGCTGGACACTGCAACAAATTTTTCCTGAAGGTAAGCAGATTAGTGGCTGCATGGGGCTGTGTGGGGATATGCAAAGCAAGGATTACAAAGGAATACAAGAAACTTTTCCAAGTGATAAACAACTTTGTTAGCTTATCTGTTGTGATGACTTCAAGTAGGTATGCATTTATCAAAATTTATCAAATTTCTTTCTGATAAGCTGTATATATTTCCCATCTGTTTAATTAACAGTTTGTTAACTGTATTTCAATGCTCTTGCTTTAAAAAAAAAATCAAAGAAGATCTTCATTGGTGTGAGTTTTGCTATAAATCTTGGAAGGAAAGCTTAACTAGACTTTAAATATTAATGTTAGAATAGTATAATGTGTAAGTAAAACTGAATCACTTCTTAAGATAAAAGCTCTGGACGTCACAATTTCTGCTTATGTTGGGTGAGGTCTAAGTAACTCTTTACGATACCTAAGAATCTGGTTATTTTCACTCTTCTCTGAAGTTGGCAGACTTCTGTGGTAAAGTTTGAAGTTCTGCCAAGGGGTTTAGAAGGTCATATAACATATGTACAAGGGTCCCAACACCTATAACATATCACTGAGTCTAATTTCCTGTGATTTTGTTTCAGTCATTGCGCATTTTTTACATCATTGGTTCATGTATATTTCCACTTCTATGAACACGAGTTATTTATAATCAAAGGACTAAAGATAGAGGAACATTACTTGTGCAACCACAATTGTGATGTTCTGAGACAAGAGAAAAATGAAATCTGTTGTATAAATGCCATGCACAACCCCTGGTATACTTTTTCAAAGAATTGCAGGTTAAATGGAAGATCAATGTTGAAATACTCAAGAACATTGATGCTTCTCATATATTGTTCCCAAGACCCACTTGAATAATAAGAAAATGCTTAAATATTTGTCACATATTTCCCAATTTTATTCATATATATAATATCAAGAATGTGCTATATATTGGATGAAAATATTGCCACAATTTAATAAATTCCTGTATTTCATAAAATCAGACGTTTTAGAATCCCAGGCTCTATGGAACTCTGTCATAAAATTAAACACTAAAAAGAAAAAAAAAAGAATATATAGCAAGGAAAAAAAACTTTTAGATAAAATTCATAATCACAGGGTCAGAGAAAAGTACTCCAGAAGGTAATGCATACTAGTGCATAAAAAGAAATGAAAAAAAGAAAAGGATTAGCAAACATCTTTGGTGGGTGACTGTAGACTGAGCGAGTAGAGAAGACAGAGGAGAGGCCCCAATTCCTTCACAGTGTTTAGAGTTCAGTCCAGGGGACGAGATCTCAAATTACTACAAACCTACAAACACTTGCTGATACACTCATGCCATCACATTTGGTGCTCCTGGAGAAAATATTCATAAATGTGGTAAGAAAAAAAAATAGGGAAGTTCTAAGTTTCTAAATAGGAATAGATTAAAGTAATTATAGGTGAGTAGGGAAAAAAATCAATTCCTAGAAAAATGCCAGAGCCAACTCTTAAATAAATGTTCTGTGTCCCCCAAGAGGAAACAAACAAAACAGAAATCTTATTAGACTATAATATATGTTCATTACAAACTGCAGTCTGAAATAATCTGTCTCACATTATATTAAGGAGGACAAGTTGTGCTTTGAACATGATGAGATGTACCTTCATATCTTCCAATGACACACATAAAAATCCATCCAGTGACCAAATGTCTCCCTACACCCTGGAAGATGAAGGGAGGACATGGAAGGACTTCTTGTTGGAACACATAATTCCTGCACGGTATTTATGAAAGTATTTCACAAGTCCCTAACACTTGAGAGAAAGCATCTCACTTTAAGAAAGATACTGATAACATAAGCCAGGGGATTATAAACAGGAAGACAACGCTCTGGAAAGTTTTTCAAAGAGGAGCAGTTGCAATAACTGGAAAAATGCGCTTAGGTGAGCTTTTAAAAACTGAATTATGGAATATTGACAAGGTAAATTATTTCTATTTTGTTATGATAAGAGCTGAAAAAGGACTATTGATTGAAATTTACAATGGGTTCAGCAGGATTTTACAGAGAGAACTTAACAACAATTTTAAATGTCTGGCGAAAGATTTTCTTGGTTGAAGAAGGATATTCCTTACCGTCAAAATTCAAAACAAGTATGCCTTTGATAAGGGATTTCATTTTATCAGCATAAGATTGTATTCAAGCTAGATCATACACACTCTCAAAGGTAACTACCAATGTATTCAAAGCAGCATTGTTGATAAAACCTGCAGTAATTATTTTAAGAAAGACATAGGAGACAACAGCATCAAACAGTAACAGAGATCTGCGAGTATGTGGTATTTAACTATTAACTAGAAAACACTGACTTTTATGTCAACTTTAAGCTTGTATTTTTAATATGCATATTTATATGTTCCAACATGCATATAAACTCTAGTGATTTCTCTACCCAAACTGGGGGACCTATAGGAATTTTCTCTTTGTACCAGTGCTATTACCATTTTTGTAAGATAGTTGATGTCTCGTATTTTTTTAAACACACAAAAACTAATTTTAAAATTGCTGCCTGTTATTAGAAATGTTAAGCTGATCCTCGGGCCAGTGGTGCCAGCTCGTGTCCCGGCTGCTCTGCTTCCCATCCAGCTCTCTGCTTATTGCCCAGGAAAGCGGCAGAGGATGGCTTAAGTCCTAGGGCCCTTACACCCAGGAGGGAAACCTGGAAAAACGCCTAGCTTGTGCTTTGAATGAGTTCAGCTCTGGCCACTGCGGCCACCAAGGGAGTGAACCTGCAGATGTCAGACCTTTTTTTATCTCTTCTTCTCTCTCTGTAATATCTGCCTTTCAAATGAAAACAAGTAAAATTTTTAAAGTATTGTCTAGTTAAGCCTAAGACTTATTTGTAGCTCTATAATATATACTTATAAATGTTGGATATGTCTATTATGTTAATCATTATCAAAGACAGTTTTTCAGAGAATGTGTTTTGCCTTCACAACTAGAATCTTCATTCTGATGCTTTCTGAAGGTGAATTATTGCTGGAAACTTAATACCTTGAAATCACAACTTAATTCATAATATAGTGGATAACCTATAGATTTGAAGCAAGATATAACTAAGAAAACATTTTTATGTACTAAATATTTCAAAAATTCAATAGCTTTAATATGTTTAAACAGGTTCAATATTCCAGAAGAGAAACATTTTAAAAATTCTTCCAAAATATCATTTCAAGTCTAGGAACTTAATTTCTTGGAGTTAGAATAAACAATTTGAATTTACTATCCTGTGATCATAGATATTCCTTACACTTCTTATAATATGACCGAGCAGTTTAAAACTTTAATGTTCATAAATATTGCTATATAATATTTATATTCAATAAAATGAATATGTTATCTTAGGGGTGATCTTTCGAATTTCTTAGGGACAGTTTTTTCTAAAGAGTTATATGTTTTGGAAATGCAGCTTTACAGAGAGGAGAGACAAAGATCTTCCAACTGCTGGTTCACTCCCCAAATGGCTGTGACTATGGAAACTGAGCTGACCCAAAGCCAGAAGCCTTTTCTGGGTCTCCCACATGGGTGCAGGGTCCCAAGGTTTTAAGCCATCCTCGATGCTTCCCCATGCCACAAGCAGGGAGCTGAAAGGGAAGTAGAGCAGCCAAGACATGAACCAGTGCCATCATGGAATGCTAGTGTTTGAAGTTGAAGGATTAGCCAGTTGAGCCATGGCATCGGCCCCTGCTAGAGACAATTTTAATGAGATGTAGTTTTTTTGTGCCAATTAAAAATCATTACATATAAAGAAACGCAGTTTAACTGTAGCGCTCTAAACAAATGTGCACCCCAAACCTAATTGACATAAATCTAATTGACATAAGGGTCTTTGCAGATATAAAAATTTGGGGACAAAGTTGGCTAGATTGGGGGGTGATCTAAATCCAACTACATCTGTCCTTATGTGAGATGGACGAGGAAAAGGGAGAGAGATAAAAAGATGGTGTCTCCTGTACAGCCACAGATCAAGAAAGTCAGACCGCACCGGAAGCTGGAGACTCTGTGTTCTCTCCTCAAGCCTTTCTCGGACTCCAGGGCTTCAAGAGTTGTGACAGATCATTTGTTTTAAGCCACCAGATTGGTGGTAATTTATTACAACTGCCCTATACAATTAATACAATACAGTGGGATGATATGATTTTGTCCTAATTGGGTCACTTTGGGGAAGGAATCAGTCTGTTATGATTAATTACATCAGAACAGTAAGGATAAATTACACAGTTTTAGACACAAAGGAACATATGATTACTCAACCCACAAAACATGAGAATACACTCGCATACACACACAGTACGTAAAACAGCTAACAGAGTGCTTCCGATATATACATACCCTATGTAAAAAGCAAAGCTTATAACTACATTAAATGTAATTTGACACTAGAATGAACTGGGGCCACCAAAGTGTGGACAATTTCACTGGGTTATAAGACAGTGGTTGAGCAAAGCAGAAACAGGGAAATGGGGGGTGGGGAGTGGGGAGGAAGCAAAGTGGTAAGTTAAAAAAAAGTCTGTCAAGTTAGTAGGAGTTAGGCAGCTGCTAAGAATTGTTTTTTAATATTCACCCTTCATTTTTAGTTATTTGAAAGAGAGGATGATGGAGAGAGATAGATGATAGAAAGTTTGAGAGACATTTTCCATTGCCAGAATCATTTCCCCAAATGCCTAGAGCAGTCAGGTATGAGCCAGGCTGAAGCTTGAGCCCGCACCCCCATCTGGGCCTCTCACTTCAGTGTCAGGAACCCCAGTTTTTGAGTACTGCCTCTCAGGGTACATTGTGGGAGTCTGAGTAAGTAGTCCAGGTGGGATTCAATCCCAGGAACCTGGAGTTATCAAAAATGTTGCACTAGAAACCACATTTCTAGTTTCAACACAATTTCCTTCCTCAATCTGAACAATTACAACAAGTCACCTAACACTTCTATGCATCTACCAGGTAAGCGTATTCCTGAAATCACTGCCATCTTTAAAATCTATAAATCAAAAGTGCATGCTTCAATACTTCTATAATTAATGATGATCTATCACTCCCTTTTAGAATTTGATGGAAAAGAATCAAAATGCGTTAGAATCCTCTGTGCGTACTAATAACTTTATTCAGTTGTTCAAATATTTTTTTCTAGCAAAGCTGATCCTTATACACATGACACATTTCAATGGAAAGATAATTAGGATCTCATATTTTATCCCTGTCTTAAGAATCAGGTTGAAATCATAGTTTTAAGACCTTTGTGCATAAAGTAAGAAAAGAAAAAGTTAATTTTCTTATGAGGAATTGCTGCATATCTCTTTCCCTGAATTGTGCAAGAGAAGAAATGGAGTAATTGTTATCTCTAACCAAGAAAAGCAAATAAAAATGAACTCTTTGGAATGGCAATTGCATGCTCCAGGTCCTGGGCTTGCCAAGTTTCTGGGATGATTCATAAAAATTCTCAGTCAAAAATAATGAGTTGATTCTGGAAACAGAGTGTATTTTGATCAAAGGTAATGGGACGCATTAAACAAAAGCATTTCCTCTTCAGTTACTGGTTCTTTGATTGTTTTTCTCTGTGTTCTAGAACATGTGCTGATTATTACAGAATGTTGTTCTGACACTCGCACATGAAATTCCTGCCCTCATTCATGCTGTCCAGACTTTCCCCCGACAGCGAATGTTTGCCCCGTGAGCTGCGTAAGACCTGTGAAATCATTTGGTATTGGCCCTGTCCAGGCATCTGCACACAGGACCGCAAATTCAATATGTACTAATATTTTAGGTTGGTAAATTTTCTTGGTGGCATGTGAATAATGTTTTAAATATCCAATGGCCCCTTAGCGTTGCTGATCTGAGGCCTGGTTACTTTGCTTCTGATGCAGTTTTCTTTTGATGTCTCCTGGGAGTTAGCAGATCATGACTCCAGGGTTTGAGATCCGGACACTCACGTGGGAGACCTCGGTGGTGCTCCAGGCTCCTGGCTTCAATTTGGTCAAGGCACAGATGTGGCTGGTATTTGGGTGTGAAAGCAGGGTTTGCCTGCCTCCCTCTATTTCAGATTTAAAATTTGTAAATGAAATATTAAATGTTTTCCTAAATTATCAGCTAGTGTGAATGAAATGCTGTCCTTCAGAAGACGAACCTTGTGTTATTTGTTTTTGTTTCCTGACCTGCTAGATACCGCCTCTATTTTATCAGGAGTGCTGTGCTTCTCAGCCTTACTAGGCTTAACACATAGCGGTAGATAAAGCAATGGTAGCACCGACAGACTCCAAAAGAGATTTTAAAATTTAATATCCATATAATGTATTGAAAAACAGGAAAAAGTAGACTGCTGAAAGATTTCCAAGCTATCTTATCATAACTGTGATGCAGTTAAAAATTGTGCTACTTTTTGGCATATTTAAATACAATTTAAAATCTTCAACAGATTCCCTTTTCACTGTATAACTAAGCCAAGTAATAATTTCTTATGTTATAACTTTCTCATAGCCTAACACAAAACAGCTCTAAAATAATCGGTGAGTAATAAATACAACATACTTCCCATAACAACAGTAGTAAAATCAACTGTAAAGCAGCTGACAAAGATGATGTTCCACATATTAGGCAATTTTACATTTAATAACATGTTTAATCTTCATAATCACACAATGGGGAATGCATACTTGATATCCCCATTACACAGACAAAAACTTTGAGGGAGAAAGAAATTCCAGAACCAATATTACAAAGCTAATGCAGAGTAACGAAAACAGAAACACAGAATTCGAGTTTCAGAGTCTATGCTCTTGGGCAATTGACATTAATAAACTTGGGGAAAATGAAAGTTTTTATATGAACTTACAACACTTGCATCTCAAATATGGGCAGCATTCATGGCTTATACTTGTAATACTAAATATATTGGCCATGTACCATGGGCTAAATTTGGAGCTACAAAATTCTTACTCACACGCTGACCATTTTACATTTAAAGAAACTGGGATTCAGAAAGCTAGAATTATTCAGTCATGGTTACAAAATCACTTAGTTAACTACTGAGGCATTCTAAGACAGTTGGTTCTGCCAACAGCTGTCACCCTGATAAAAGCATTAAGGTAGCTAGCAAGGATAGAACTGACTCACTAGTCTGGGCCAAGAAAATGGTCCATTGCTCCCAAACTTGCCACTCACACTGTGCTCCACAAAAAAATTCTCTCAAACTGATGCCAAGAATCAACATACCTGATTACTGAAGACGGAAGATCTTCCGTCTGATGATTCACTCCCCAAGTGAGCACAACGGCCGATACTATGCCAATCCAAAGCCAGGAGCCAGGAACTTCTTCCAGGTTTCCCACACAGGTGCAGGGTCCCAAAGCATTGGGCTGTCCTCAACTGCTTTCCCAGACCACAAGCAGGGAGCTGCAAGGGAAGTGGGGCTGCTGGGATTAGAACCAGTGTCCATATGGGATCCCAGCATGTTCAAGGGAAGACTTTAGTCACTAGGCTACTGCGCTGTGCCCATTGGAGATTTTTAAGATTTCCAGTTCTCATGCCCAGCATGGTAGCCTAGCAGCTAGAGTCATCCCCTTGATCGCGCTAGGATCCCCTTTGGACACTGGTTCTAATTCCAACGGCCCCACTTCCCATGCAGTTCTGTCTTGTGGCCTAGGGAAGCAGTTGAGGAAGGCCCAAACCCTTGTGGGAGACCCCGATGAGCTTCTGGCTCCTGGCTTCGGATCAGCTCAGTTCCAGCCATTGTGGATGCTTGGGGAATGAATCGTCAGACGAAGATCTTCCTCTTTGTCACTCCTCCTCTCTGTATATCTGACTTTGCAATAAAAATAAATAAATCTAAAATATTTACAATTCTCTGCCTATAACTGTTTTTTCTGTATGTGGGGAACATTGCATTTTCTGCCACGAGGTGGCGATGGAGAGTCACAATTTCTTTTGAATGAATCTGGATACTAGGGTAAGAAAAACTTTTTTAAAAATCTTAAATAATTGAGTTTCTCATGAAAAACAAAAATTAGGTCCCTCTTTTCAGGAAAAAAGGGGAAAACAAGCCTAAAAATTTCCTATATCTTCTCTAAAAAATTAACTAGCAGAAACCCTGATAGTTATATATTCAGATAACACAGAAGTGTTCATCCGTGAGTCTCCGAGGTCTTGCACTGCACATTACAATCCAAGAAAATGTTATCGTGTCCAGACCATACCCCACACAAGCTGAACAGAAATTTTTGGGGATGAGTTCCAGGCCCACTGTCATGTACAACAGAAGTTGAGATTCACCTCCTGAGACTTAGATTTATACATACAGAAAAAGGGAAAAATCTGGATGCAGGGCTGGCGTGGCTACTGGTTCAAGTCCCAGATGCTCCATTTTCAATTCAGCCCCATTCCATGGCCTGGAAAAGCTGTGGAGAATGGCCCAATGTGGAGGCCCAGGGAAGACTCTTACCTCCTGGTTTTTGACCAGCCCAGCTCTGGCCATTACAGTCACTTGGAGAGTGACCCGGCAGAAGAATTCTCTCCCTCTGTGTCTCTATAAACCTACCTTTCTAAATAAATAGGTAATAAATAAGTAAACTGTAATGCAGATAACTGGGAGTGATTCTCATCAGGAATCAAGACCTGGGCCTCAGCTTAGAGACTTCATGATAATTGATATCAGATCTTAGGAAACTGATCAATACCCATAAAATAATAAAATAATTGTGGTTTATAAACTAGAAAGCCAATGTGCTGATTTCTTTTGGAGTAAGACATTTATGAGTAGGCCACACTGATCATATCAGACATTCAAATCTTTGCCAAAGTAGATGTCCATGCCTTCACAGGCACATTCACAATCTGAAAGGAACTGTGCGAAACATTTGCTGATCTAAATTTAAATAATGTTGCCTATCTAGTTGTGCAGCAAAAGACAGTAAATAACCTTCAGTCATGAACGTGTGAACATAGCCAAAATAATCTGATGTCTCCTTCCTGGTTCTAAGGATCTGTTACAGACTGAAATACTTGTATCAGTCAAGTGTCTTCTTTCTTAGGAAAGGCAAGGGAAGAGTAAGAACTTTCTATTTGATGAGTATCACAATTACCTGTGGCTACATTAAGGAATGCAATTTTCCAAGAGAATATCAATGCGAAGAGTGATATAAAATCATGATGCCGCATTTGTCCTCACTTGGGGTAGCCTGATTTCTCAACAAGTAACCTGCAAAGAGAAACTGCAGGCCAGGGAAGAAAAGAGTTGGATGTACCAGGAAGTTATCAGTTTGCTTGATGATGTCAGCCAAGAAATCCTAAGCAAGTTTTCTAGGATGGTAGCAACGATAAATGTGGCTCAGGTACCAGTATTGTAAAATAAGGATTTATGGAAAGCGTTGGAAAGAAAGGTTTGCATAAACAAAGCAGAAGCTGGAGAGCAGGCTGGCAGGTGACAGTCGGCCCTTCCTCCTTGTGAGGGACATACAGTGCTGAAGTCAGACTCGGAAAGGCTTGAGGCTGTGTTGGGAACACTAGGTCCGCAGTCACCTTTCTAGGCAGTTGGTGTTCACTGCCTCTCTGGCCTGTGTTTTTCCCACAGATTTTCTTTAACATTTCTCACTTCTGTTTAATCATCATCTACACAAGGAGGGAAATCATCTTTCCTATTTCATGAAACTGTTCAGAAAGACAGTCCAAACAAGCTGTTGTCCTCACAGCATACTGTCCTCGCATAGAAATCTTAAACTCATCCATAAACTGCACATTTTCAAACCTCACCCACACCTATTGACTCAGAAGCCCTGAAGGTACAAACCTATCATTAACAGTTATCAAGCCTTCTATGTTTTCCTAATGCACACGAAGGTTTGAAAACATCCTTATACGACAAAAGACCCTTAGCAGATGGCAGCAGCTGAAATCCTGGTCCCATGGAGTAGGACCTATATCAAGAAGGAGGAAGGCCTACTGACCAGTGACATGTGTCTCATTCAAGACATACTGGTTCCTGGTTTGTTTTCACCAACAAAACCAACAAAAGGTAAGAATTCGGTTCTGGTCTTGGACATGAGGCATTCATACGTAAACGTGATGGACATAGTCGATTCTTACCTGATGGGACCGAAGCTACTGATCCTTTACCCAGTCATCTGTGTTGTGTAAGGGTCATGTGCTAGAAACATGCCCATCTAACCCTCAGTCTTCTCCATGTGTGGTGTGTGGGGTAGTTTCCTGGTCAAAGTCCCTCTTAAAATACGATATTAGAGCCCAAAATACTTAGTCCAGACACATCGATTCTGAAGTTTCAGGACCTGGGCCTATATTCATTCCTCCCTCATTTCTGTTATGAGACTCTAAACTTTTCTCACAGTCCAGAAATCATTTCCCAAGAAAATCGCATGTGCATGATAATACATAGGATTTGATCTTTACACTAATAAGAAAGTACATTTTCTTTTTTTTATTTTGATAATCCTTACATATTTAATTGGGGTAAAAAAGGTTCAAGGGCTAAAGGGGGATATAGAGAAAGTACATTTTCAACCACAAAATGTACTTTCTTTATAATTTTCCCACTGTTTCAACTGGACCATCTATCTCTTTGTATCTGTCTTTCTGTTGAGTGACCTTAGACTATAATAGATTAAACAGAATATTTCCCCATTCATTTAAACTCACAGTAACATCCTAGCTTTAGTTTGAATGAATGAATCTGCAACACCCCTCTCATTCCAGATCAATGCTGTAGATGATAAAAGGTCTAAGTTATAGGTTTTGTACCCATAAGTAATGCATACAATTCACAAAATTATTCTTGGAGAACATGGAGTAAGCATTTTTAAGGGTGACATAGCATCTCCTTTGAACTTAGGTATAAAATATAACATCTGACAGTGAATAGTTTTATAAAAGGGCTCACTAGAAAATGCATGTGTTTGCTGGCCTATTACTAACACATTCCTGCCCTTTTTACTTCACATCAACAGAACTGCTGAGGGACAGAATAATGTGTTATATTTAATAGAGTCACGTGTTAAAGTGAAAACAGTTGGAGAGAATTCAGAGAGAAAACCTCTATAAACTCCCTTGAAATTCTACCAGAAGCACTTAAGCCACAAAACTTCTAGTTCATACCTCAAATAAATAAATAAATAAATACATAAAAATAAGAACTCAAAGCTTAACCCCCCCACACTTGTTTGAAGTAGTGTGATCTGGTGAAAAGAATCTCAACACAGAAATGTGGCCTCTGTGTATATGCGTGTGTGTGTGTGTGTGTGTGTGTGTGTGTGTGTGTCTACAGAAAGAATCATAACAGGATGAGATTGTTCATAATGAAGATTATAGAACACACACTTTTAGAAAAGCTAAATCTTTTTTGCAATTTTCAGACTGATAAAATTTATTCTATTATATAATTTTCAAAATTTCAAAATTATTTTCACTTCAAAAACTTTTTTCAATGTTAAAATGCAAAAACCAAGCATTTTAATCCTAACTTTTGATTTTATAGCTAATCTGCATGAGGGTACTTCATCTGTTATTTTTCCTAAAGACTTATTTTTATTGGATAGGCAGATTTACAGACAGAATGAGAGACAGAGAGGAAGATCTTTCATCTGCTGGTTCATTCCCCAAGTGGCTGCAAGAGCCGCAGTTGTGCTTATCTGAATCCAGGAACCAGGAGTCTCATCCGGGTCTCCCTTGCGGGTGCAGGGTCTTAAGGATTTGGGCCATCCTTGACTGTGTTTCCAGGCCATAAGCTGGGAGCTGCATGGGAGGTGGGGCAGCTAGGATGTGAACCAGCATCCACATGGGATGCTGACACTTGCAGTCAGAGGATTACCCAATGTAGCCATCACACTGGCCCCACATTAGGGTACTTTAGAAAAGTTCATGGAAAATGAAATTCACAGATAATTTTGTTTGGAGGCCAAAAAAAAAAAAAATCAATTCCATGAAAATTTTTTTCTAGTAGATGTGCTCCATGAAGTTTTTCAGTAACTCTAATGCTTTTGCTGAATGATAAACACGTGGCTTTTCCACCAGTTTGCACACAGAAATCCTTATTTTAGATGGTCACTTTGTTTCTCCAAGTTAATTTTTCTCATACTCTTTTCTTATTGTGGCTTCTTTTCTAGGCTTATTCATTTTTCGGACTATTTCCTGAGCTCTCCATATTTAATGTATATCTCTCCACACCACAGGAATGCAATTGTGAAAAACAGCCCATTATCAGTTTATCTCAATGTAACAAGTTCACTGTTTAAAATCAAAAACATTAGACAGCCAATATTGCCATTAATTTTAATCCAGTCAATGAGGAACCATATGGGATTTATCAAAATGTCACCTTACTACAGAAATGAGGATTCAACAGTTTTTCTTATCATTTTACCACCATGTTTTCTAGAGAAAATGGTGCTTTTAATTTGAAGAGTTCAATCTGAGATCTTCTTAAACATAAAGAAGGCTCATACCCTGGTCAAGAGGCAGACGCTCCACTCTGGACAGATCAGAAGGTCAAATCCAATCTTCAGGAGATCCCAGGGCTCTGTGGAACAGCTATTGTGATGAGTCACTCAATTATCTTTTCCAAGTTAACACACACTTCCCTGAACTTCCATATTTAGTGTTGATGGAATAATACATATGGAAGCTTGCATGAATACATGGATTCCTCCAGTTGTACAAGAAATGAATTCTGGAAATTTTGTTTGGAAGGAACCTGTTAAGTTATAACCACATCTAAACAATCCAATTGGGTTTTAGCAACTTTAACAACTGAGTGCTAGAGAAGATGAGCTAATCAAAAGCATATGTGTTCCTAGGTTCTCCCAGTTCTGCAACACTGTTGTCAGAGGAAATAATTGATTTCCTTTCAAGAGGAAAGTTCTTGGGAAAGCTATGTTTGGTCTCCTGCTGAATATTTTCCAGGTGGGGTCTTGGCCCTTTCAGACCATCCAGTAACCAGAGACAACAAGTGTTTCTTTTGGACAAGAATCTTTTCAGCTTCATACAGGATTTTTTCAGAACTTAACACCATCTCTATTCTATTTCCAAAAATATATCTCGATAAGCCTGTTCACTGATATTAGCTCACACTGCGCTGAACATCATCTTGGTTGCTTTTATGGTAAATTAATGAATGAAGACATTTATTAGAATTTTTTCTGACTTCTGGGAGACTCACAATGTTTTCAGTTTCTATGTCACCCACCAAATGACTTCCTTCTTGGGGATATTTTCCACATCAGCGTAGGCCCCTTTTGATCTCAGTAGTGTTTCTTTGTGTGGCTGCTTCAGTTAGCCTTTGGAACTTCTCGCTGTGCTGGTGTAATTACCAGATTTTGCTTATATGCTTTATAGTTCCCTCCTATTCATATCAAATCAAGTTTATGTTACCATTTTGCAATGAAATATCCCTATTTTAACTTCCTTTATGTTCTTACTGCACAGCAATGAATCAGTGGTCTGACAGCCTATGTATTACCTGGGAGCACAATCTAGCCTCCCTGCTAGGCCTGCTTAATCAAAACCCACATACTAAAGCTCCAGTTGACATACATGCACATTAAAGTTCGAGAAGCACTGGTCTTTGATGTCACTGATACACAGCAATTTCTTCTTGAATGTCTTTAATGATGTAGACTCTCCATCTTAGGAAGCAGATCATTTCCTATTTTGCAGATTCTGTTACAACAAAGACTTTCCTTACAGTGAAATTAATTGTATCTTCATGAATTCCATCTGTAAGACTATGCTTCACAGTGCTGAGCCAAGCCAAAGTGCAGGCTCCCTTTCATGGTGTTGTTTTAAAAATTAAGATCAATATGATGGCCTCCTTTAGAGCTTCTCCCTATTTCAAATCTTTACCTTTGAGTGTTTAAACAGCTATTAATATCATAAGACTTAGAGTTTCTTTTCCTTTACAGACATCTCAGAGTTTTAAAGAATCCTTCCAGGACATTGAGAATCCAACAGGGCAGCCTTCAGGGATCAGATGTTTTGTACAACCCAAAGGAAGACTGAAGTAAGATCATGTTCTTGCTGTTACTCCATTTTCATCAAATTCCTGATCACCAATTAACTAGAAATATTTTGCAGTCATAGGTTGGAAGCTTCATACCTAACACATGCATATGTGTTGATTTTATTAAGTTTTTTTTTAAATACATCAAAATTCAGAAACATCCTGATACATTTACCTTTTGGCTTTGTTTTGTTTTGTTTTTCAACGTTTCATAAGTATTTTACTTTTTCAGATTTGTTATCTTGTAAGAAAGTCATAGGTTTTTTTTGGTCAGTTTTGTTTTGTTTTAACCTTGCTGTCAATAAAGGTTATCATTGCTAATGGCAGTGCAAATTGAATTCTCTGAAGTCATATCAAATACAAGAAAACTAGTATGTGAACTCAACAAAGAATATCAGTGCAGAACTTTAATAGGCAGACCTTAAAAATAGAAGGGTATGTTCTCATAGGGGAAAGTGTAGTCACAAACTGTATGATGACATTTAGCCCTGTGGAAACACGAGCGTTCTTTAACGTTCCAGCACTTAGACATCAATTCATGGTGGTCTCAAGCTATGTTTTTGTTCTGGCACATTAAACAGAATGAAGACATATGTCTAAATTTAAGACATCCTTTTAGTGCTCTGTGCACGAGAGCCAGCTGAGAAATTTGAACTATTTCAAAGCACTAGAAAAGGAATTGTAGACACATCCTTTGTTTGGGCATATATTTTTAATTATCCTGCCTTTTAATATTCTTCTCCATTTGAGGATAATCAGACAAAATGGATCCTGCTGGGCATTGTCATGCTTAATAAAAGTAAGACTGAACATCTGCAAATATGGCGACAGTGTGGCGCATACGATGCACCAGTGACTGAGCTGCATTCTGATGTAATTATAACACCACATGTAGCTGTAATAATGTAATTCTCTGTTTACACTATTCTAGCAATTGGAGTAAACTCTTTTTGAGGAAGGTGTTAAGCAATTTCAAACAAGATAGGCAAATAGACTAATAAAGGAATATATTAAATTCAAGGTGTAGGAATCAGTAAGGGCAGGCAAGTAACGAGCTGTAGCCTATCATATTTGAGTCTTTAGCCAAGCATCAGCTCCTTCAATTACTAGCTGTGTGACCTTGAGCAAATTCTCAACCTCAAGGAAATGGAAATAATTAGTATACATTTTAAAAGGCTTACATTCAATAATATACATAAAAGTTTATCTTTATCATATATCTCCTCTTTGTCTTTTTCTTTTCTTTTCTACATTTATTTTCTGGATTTTGTGGAAATCCTGAAAGAAATAGGTAGCCTGGGGTTTTCATGCTTCAGGAATAGTTGGGACTAATGTGCAAACAGGGCATCTGCTAGGTTATGTCAGAAAATTGGCTCTACTTAGGGGTTTGAGGTAATGGGAACCAGGTTCTTCACTGTCAGAAGATGTTGGTAACATATACATGATCATGGGAGTGGGAAACTGGAATTAACCCAGCAGTGCTGAGTTAGAATTGAATCTAAGTGAATACTCAGAATGTTGTGCATAAGGTAAACATGAATGTAGATGTACTGTGTGTGCACACGTATACATATACATACATAATACTCACTTACATGAAATATCCTAGTAAACACTAATTATAAGATTTTATTGATGAACATGCTCTTGCTTCTATGGTGAGGAATATATCATGAGTAGCAAACTCATAGAGAAAATTTAGAACAAATAATATTCTCCACTGTGGAATGGTGACATGAATTTTATTTGGTAGGAGTAGGAGCGAATTAAAAAAGAAAATTATGGGAATTTAAAACCTACCACTGCAGTTGAGAGTTCTGGAGAATAACAGTAGCAACCAAAGGAAACCCACCATTAAGATCAGAACACGTTTTCAAACATTACTCTCAATTAAAAAGAAATCAAGGTTCTTTAGAAAAAGGGCAGATTCTAGCACTAAGTTGGGAAAAGAACAGAAAGATCCTAAAACTTCTTGTTATACCACAGATTAAGGAAATAAAAAGACAGGAAATTGTCAAGAGACTAGAGAAATTCTCTTGAAAGAATTCCAACTAATAAAATTTAGAATGATTTTTGAAAGCATGATAGTAACAGATTGTAGCACACTGTCTAAAACAGGAACCCTTAGTCCACGTGGTTTTTCTCTGGTGCAGACTGGATATTGCTTTGGGTGTCACACAGACTTAAAGAGTTGGTGCCTGGAGTGGCACTAATGGAAAGTCACTGAATAGTTAGGAGTTGGGGTCTGTTGGAAGACCATTATGTTCTGGATAGTTCTCATCTGACATACTGAGTGCTCAGGTAAAGGTTGATAGAAAAACCTCAGTGGAGGCCCACCTTCTATCTCTGCCTGCTGGCTTGAAATGTGACCCTTCTTCTACCTAAACCCCACCATTGCCATTTGCCATTCACTCCCACAGAAGTCAAACCAATAGGGCTACACAATCTTGGACTTGAACCTCCAAAGTTATGATTTAAGTAATTCTCAGGTCTTTGTGAAGATATTTATATAGATATTTCCCTGTTGTGATTTAAAGTACTAATAAATAGGGAAAAAAAAGGATAAAGGACAGAAAGTTTGAAGAATCCTATCCTAAAAAGCCAACTAACAATAAATATGAAAAAAAAGATGATCAGAGTAGAAAATAATGATGTAGCAACATCAGAATATCAATTCAGGAAAAAATCAAAGGTGCCAATTTGGAACAAGAAATGAAATTTTATGTGGTTTCTAAGTATTTTTTATTAAAAGAGTTATTAATTACTAAAGGAGGAAATCTAGTTCACAGTAGATAAACCATAAAGATGCCATGTTTAAGCAACAATTCGCAGTTAACACCATCAGGAATAATGAACACCACTAAAAAGGATCTGACAAGAACATCTCCACATGAGTCTTATCATGGAGAAACATTACACAGATAACTTGAGGGACATTCTAAACAATGGGGTCATAGTGTTCAAGAACATTAAAGTCATGAAACTGAAAGACTCAGTTTGAATCCGACAACTAGATACACAGCAAAATCCCTAGGTTGAAGTCTTTACTGAAGTCACAGGAACGCTAGGTAAAATGCACGGGGGAATTCCCTTACTCCTCTTGCAACTATTCTGTAAGTATGCAACGGACACAAAATAAACTAACAATTTAAACACAGGAGACATAAACCACATCATGAGCTTGATACATAAGAGAATTAGAATTTCAATAAGAATTTTAATAGATGTTCAATGAAATCATTTTAAATTGTAGATACCTGAATAGTCATTCATCCCAGCTAAGATTGCCCAAACAAGAAAACAGCTACAGTATTAACCAAACAAAAAGTTCAACATCCACACCAACATTGAATAGTGCTAACCAATAGTCTCATGTGTTATAGGAACTCAAGTATATAAGTAAGCAAACTCAAAAAAAAAAAAAACCCTCTTGATATAACCAGATTCCTTTTTCACAAAAAGAAAATAAAAAGGTAAGAATAAAAATTTTAATAGTGGGTTTCCAACTTTTACCAACAAATATAATGCTAAGTTTAAGCTGGTCATTGTTAGCCTTTTTTTTGGCGTGTATTGATATATTCCTTCTATACCTAATTTGATAAAATTAGAGTATACCACATTTTATCACAGATTTTTTCTTCACCTAGTAAGACTTATGGCTTTGGCCTTCCAGTCTAATTGAGTTTTTCACATTTATTGATTATTGATGCTCATGTATCACTGCAACATTTACTAATTTAACATATGGCATGCACAGCAGAATGAGCCATGGCAAAGTGTGCCACGGTATACAGAGCTCAGCTAGTCTACTCATTCTGGAAGCTCAGAACTTCATTATTTACTCTTTCATCATATATATGTGTGTAATGATTTGAAATATCAAATATCACATATTAAAAATGATCTATTATGACTAACACTCAAAGGTAATGGCATCATGAACATACTCCATGTCATTAAGTAATTTTCAAGGAAAACTTCAGTGATGGTATATGGAAATTTCATTGAGTAAATATAGCATGTTTTGAACATGGGGACTTGGAGTTTCGTTCTGTTCCAATTTATATTTATATATATATATGTTTTTTTTTCAACAATGTCACTACCAGAGTTAAATCTTGAGTACATCAACAAGGACACGTTCTGGGTTTCACAATATGAGATATTTTAAAGGCTGGAAAGTACTATCAAGTTGCTATTTAGAGACAGTAAGATCTACAGTGGTTAAATCAGACATTACAAAAACAACACAGTGATTTCTATTTTTTGAGAATATACTTGATGCTTCGGAAGTGGATCTTGAGATCAGCTACTCATGACATGGCCTTTCACTAATGCCAAACAGGTACACAAGATGCAGCCACAAGCTTGGAAGCAGCTATGCAGGATAATTTTGTAATCTAATACTCACTATTCTGTTCACAAGAATGCCGTGATATAACAAAATGAGATAAAAGTGGAGGAAAATTTGAGGCAGCAGGCAAAGTTGCTGTTGAGGACTGGGATCCCTTCTCAGCGTGCATCTGGACTACAGCTTCTAATCCATCTTCCTATTAAAACACCTGGCAGGAAACAGATAAGAGTGCAAGCACTTGCGTTTCTGCTCACATGTGGAAGACCCAGAGGTAGTTTTCTCGGCTTCAGTCAGGAGTAACCCTGCCTGTTACACTCATTTGAGTTGTCCATCAGTGGATGGAAGATCTTACTGGCTGTTTCTCCCTCTCTGCTAGTTTGCCTTTCAATAAAATAAAATAAATTCCTTAAAAAATACTATAGGGGCAAACTTCATGATATAACAGGCTTATCCTCTGCCTGCAGTACTGGCATCCCATGTGGACACAGGTTCGAGTCCTGGCTACTCCATTTCTGATCAAGCTCCCTGCAAATGGCCTTGGGCCCTGGCATCCACATGGGGGACCCAGAGGAAGCTCCTGGCTCCCAGTTTCTGACCTTTGTGGCTTTTTGAAGAGCAAACTAGCCAATGGAAGAACTCTCCCTCCGTCTCTCACTCTAACTCTGATTTTCAAGTAAAATAAAGAAATATTGGGGAAAAAAACTGCAGTAGAAATTGAACACACAGATTTTGTGGCACAGATGTACATGACTCTTCAGTAAGTCAGGAGATGAACAAATACTTTTCATCCTTAAATTATGGTTATTCTTCAAAGCTTTGGTACATCAATGGTCTGCTGCTTACACAACCAACAGTGTAATAACCTAATGTCTGCATATGCCTCAACGTAAGTACTGAGCTTTGACGGGAAGTTCTAATCTTATCTTTCTGAGAATGAATGAAAGTACTCAGATTTAACTAGAAGGAAGAAGTCTGTTAGAATGTAGCTTTCCCTTCCTGTCTGGTGTCTTCTCCAAGCTCCCTTTCTGCTTTTCCTCTGGGAGTCCAATGCTACCTGGCTGTTGTACTGGTCTAGTCATTTTATTAGGGCCGTTACTTCTATTTGCATATTTTCACAGTCTATCTGCAACAGCTTAAAGTTCTTCTTAACAATCTTAGTTTAGGAAACAATGTTTTTTAGGAATGCTTGGTGCTAACTGGTGCTCAATAATTGACTTTCGTCTTGTTGGCTGGGTCCTGTAGCTTTGTTCTCTAATATAAGGGTCCTTGTGTTGTTAAACTAGTTTTTGTTTCTTTGTTCTGATTCCATTGGGAACTGAATCACCTTGGTATTTTTCTCTTAACCCCAGTAAAGTTTTAATAATCATCTTATATCCCAAATAAACAAAATAAGCTATTATTGTTACCTCCCACATATATTGTTAGTTATATGGAAATTTTATTGCTTCGTACATGTAATACCTATCATTTCCAACATTAATTTTACACAGCTGAATACACCAAGACAAAAACATAATGAATTTCCAAATGTTTTTTTAACCCAAATTCTTATACTCAATGCTCAATACTTTCAAGTATTAATAAGAATTTTCACTGACATAAGAAAATTCCTATAAATTTAGCAATAATTGCTAGTGATGTCCTAATACAGAGAGCAAATTAACAATTGATAGAGCCTCAGTCATTTAAAATTCAGAATATCTAAACTCATCTTTTTATTTTACATATTTTCAAATTTTCACAAAGACAGATAGAGAGATCTCATTACATAGACTAATTTTGGCAGTCCTTTTAGCCAGTGTACATGGTGAACCACACTGGGCACCATTAAGTACAGGTGACCTGGCAAAAGCCAGAATCGTACCCTATCACACTATTTTACCCACATTTTCTAAGGTCATCCCTTTGTTATAAAATAATAGGCAGTGTAGTTCAGGCTTACTACTCATTCTCTCTGGGCATATTTATTAATTTTTTTAAAAAGACATACTTTATTTTTATTGCAAAGTCAGATATACAGAGAGGAGCAGAGACAGAGAGGAAGATCTTCGATCCAATGATTCACTCCCCAAGTGAGCACAACGGCTGGTGCTGTGCCGATCCAAAACCAGGAGCCAGAAATTTCGGCCAGGTCTCCCACACGGGTGCAGGGTCCCAATGCTTTGGGCCATCCTCAACTGCTTTCCCAGGCCACAAGCAGGGAGTTGCATGGGAAGCTGGGCTGCTGGGAGTAGAATCAGTGCCCAAAGGGGATCCTGGCATGTTCGACGCAAGGACTTCAGCCACTAGGCTACCACACTGGGCCCAGCATATTTATTTATTTATTTATTTATTTTTAAGATTTATTTATTTTTCATTACAAATTCAGATATACAGAGAGGAGGAGAGACAGAAAGGAAGATCTTCCATCTGATGATTCACTCCCCAAGAGAGCGCAATGGCCAGTGCTGCGCCGATCCAAAGCCGGGATCCAGGAACTTCTTCCGGGTATCCCACACGGGTGCAGGGTCCCAAAGCTTTGGGCCATCCTCAACTGCTTTCCCAGGCCACAAGCAGGGAGCTGGATGGGATTAGAACCGGGATTAGAACTGGTGCCCATATGGGATCCTGGTGCATTTAAGGCGAGGACTGTAGCCGCTAGGCCACAGCGCCGGGCCCGGTACATTTATTTTTAAAGTTACATAACTTTAATTGAAACCCTATCAGAATTTTGTTTACTCTCTGTTTTTGTTTTGTTTTTCTGCTTGACTTCCCCCTCCTACTTCTTGCCTTATACATATGTTTAAGGTTAATTTATTCATAACATTTAGATTTGGTCCCATGGTACCTAAACCACTGTTCAGCCATCTGAGGAAAATCGGTTTATTCAAGTCTCATGTTTAACCCATCCTCGTGGCACTGCAGGTTAACCAGCTCTTAAAAGAGATTTTGTTTGGTAGGAACCAAAGCTGGTGAATGAATCATGAGGGTCAATTTGGGCCACCACCGTACCAAAAAATGTGTACACTTTCTGCTTTTTTAAATCCCTAACTAGAAATAAGAAAATCCATTTTTTAGCTGTAAATATTGAATCAGGAAACATTTCCATTTCATTTAAAATTGCATTAATAGATGAGGCCCTTTTCCTATAACGTGTCTCTCACACACATTTCATATTCTTAACCTGAGAAAGATGTTAAAAGCAAGCATACACTATTCATTCCTACTGTAAATGATCCATTAGCTTCAAAGTTGGTTGGCCAAAAGGTACAAGCAAAGGGGATATTGTGCTTTTTCCCAACCATACAATGGTAAATCAGAAAAGACATTCTGCCGGATTCTTGTGGGACTTATTAACTAAATAGTGTTTATCTTCCCTTCCCGGCTAACCTACTCTGAGTAAGTAATGAGCTCAGAGGAAATAAAGCAAATACTGAACCCTTTCCAATCCTTCCAACTGCTCTGCCACCCACCAGTTCTTTGAATGTTGTTTTCTTAATTTTGTGTTTGTTTGACCTGAGGGCTCCAAGTGAACTGAGCAAGGGCTTCCAGGAGATGGTTTGGGACAAGCAAAGCAGGTTTCTTTGTTTCCCATGAGCTACTACTACTGGTGGGTTTCTCAGGGATCTACACCAACCAACCCAATGCTTCCATTAAGCATTTAACAGTCAAGATAAAGGAATCCACCATTTCACATTCCTGTCTATTACTGGTCAGAAAAGGTGACTACTGAGGCAAAAGCATGTCATTAGGCCTGTCAAGGTCTTCAATAGGGTTTCTTCTACTTAAAATCTTCACCTTCTCCTCTGTAGTGGCTCAGAGAAGCACTACCTTTGTACTTCTAAAGATGGTAATGCGGATTCTTCTAAAGACGTCAAAGAGGTCAGAGGATCGTCTCACTCCCTATCTCCAACCACGTCATCCAGCACGAAAACTCAGATCTGTCTCTTCCTACCAAGGATCAAGTCACAATTTCATTATCAGGAATGTTTAAAAATTTTGATAAAAAGTAATGCAAGAGATTACTGACTCTGTTGTAACAACACTCAAAATTCCTATTAGTATGGATAGTCATGATTTGCAGTAAGAAACTTCCATGACTTTCAAAAAATGAAGGATGGGGATTAAGGAAGGATGAAAGGATAGCTTAAAGCTGAAAGACATCAAACAGCAAAGAGCACAAGTTCTCAGCTTTTCCAAGGAAAGGCACCGTGTGCCCGAGAATGGCAAGACGTCATTCAGTACCTCCCAGGCACGTCAGCCTCTCCTACCTCCCCCTCCCCATCAGGGTAACTTAAAAGGGAGATGAAAACTAACCATTAGCACCCAGCCTTGGTAACTTCATTTCTAAAACAGACTGTTCTCTAGAAGTAAAAACTGATTTGACTGATTTCTATCATGGGATTTTGAAAATGTTTCCATTCTATCAAGGCGTTTCATTTAAACACTTGAAGTTAAAATTCATTATGTCCACAACAGACTTATACAGAAGCAGTAAAATTAAATTTTAAAAAACTGCTTCAATTTGGGGGATATATTAGGAATTATGCACATATGAACACATCTCTCAAGTAACATTATAAACATAGTCCAATTATAATTTGTTTTCTATAGTAATAGTCTAAATATTAAAATAATCTTGATTTTTCTTACTCAATAGTAAAATGGAAAAGATCAAGCTAATTTAGCTTTCTACAAATATACTTTCTCACACAATATCCTATTCCAGAAAAGAGAAAAAATATATGTATATGTTTAAAGCATAAGCACTAAGGCACTTTTTATTATCTAAGAAAAAACCTCACATTACTAATGGTTTTCACCATAATGATGCAGAATGTTCTTTCTGCCAAGAGCCTGGGCATTTATAATATTCTCAAAACATATGAAATTATCAACTTAAATATTAGCCTGCTGCTAGGTTGCAGTGCCCACCAATGAGAGTTGGGACTGTGACTGGGCTGGGATAAGTCAGACTGCAGCATCCCATGGCAAAGGGCAAGATGGGGGACTTGCTATGCCAAACTGGGTCAGAGCAATCATTGACATGCATAATATCTGTGCCTGGGAGCAGGCCTGGTTGGGGAGCTAAGGGGATGTACCTACTGGGCTGTGGTTCCCACTGGTAAGCACAAAGGTTAGAATGGGGGTGGCAATCTGGGCTGGACATGACTGCAGTATCCCTCGCCATGGGTGTGGACTAGGGTGTACCAGATTGGGCTGGACTCCAACACCCGGTGGTGCTCATGAGAGCCAGGGTGGGTGTAGGACTAGGCTAGGTCTCAGCTCTTGCTGAACCACATGAGAACTGTGTCTGGGCATGGACCAGGTGTGGCTAGGGATGTAACACCCAACAGTAACAACCGGAATGGGTGTGGGCCAGTTGAGCAAGGCCACTGTTCCAGCCAGGACAGGAGATGGACCAAGTCAGCCTGGGCCAGAGACACAGTTGGTGTGTGCGAGATCTGTCACTGGGAGGAGACCATCTAGAGGAGCTTGGGAAACTCCTGTCAGGATGCAGTCCCTGTAAGCGAGAGCAAGAACCAAGGCAGGAGCAGCCCAGATCAGGCCACATTACAGCACCCACTGGCATATGTGCGGGTCAGTTCTGCGGGCGGGCCAGCCTGTGCCAGTTCATAATACCCACTGCCAGATGTTAGAACCAGGACAGGGTGCAGAACAGGCTGGGTGGAGCCACACCAGCCAGTTACATTAGGACCAGGACTGGGGGCTGGCTAGTTCAGGCTAGCCTGCACCACCCACCAGCAAATGTCAAGGTAAGGCGGGCCATGCCAGTCTGGTCTGCAACACCCACCAGTACATGCAAGACCCAAGGAGAAGGGTACAAGCCTGGTAGGGGGGTAACACATGCTCCACTGCTGGGCTACTGCTCCCACTGATAAGCATGAGAACTAGAAATAGGGGCAGACCAGGCCAGGCAGGGCTACTACACCTGTTGTCATGGATGTGAACTGAGCTAGGGGAAAGTCAAGCTGGGCTAACCGACTGTATCCACTGCTGCATGCATGAGACAGAGTAAGTGTATGTTGGGTGGGCTTTGCTACAGCATCAGCTGGCAAGTGCTAAGACTAGGGCAAATTCTGTAAAGCTAGACTACAGACCCACCTGAAGAATGCACAATCCAGGACTGGGAGTGGGCCAAATATAGAAACTGGGCACCTCTCTGATGGACTGCAACTCCCACTGGTGAGCATGAGGACCAGGGCTGGGGGCGGGCCTCGCTAGACAGGTAATGGCACCCACCAGTATGAGTGTGGGCTGGATAGTGAGGTGGGTTGGGTTGAACTAGGCTCTAATGCCCATTGATGTGTATGAGAGCTGAATGGGATGTGGGACAGGCAGGATTAGTCTGCTGCGCATACTGGCAAACACAGAAACCAGGGCTGGGGACATGCCTGATGGGATTATTGGGAGTTACTTCAACTAGGTTACAGCTCCCATTGGTGTAACTGAGGGCTGAGTATATGTGGTGGGTTGGGTTGGCCTGGCCCTGCGGCATCCACTGGTTTGCATAAGAAATGCGGCTGGAGGTGCCCGGCACGGTGGCGCAGTGGTTAAGGTCTTTGCCTTGCACGCCGGGGATCCCATATGGGCGCCAGTTCTATCCCGGCAGCCCCGCTTCCCTTCCAGCTCCCTGCCTGTGGCCCAGGAAAGCAGTCCAGGATGGCCCAAAGCTTTGGGAACCTGCACCCGCGTGGGAGACCCAGAAGAGGCTCCTGGCTTCGGATCGGCATAGCATCGGCCGTTGAGCTCACTTGGGGAGTGAATCATCGGATGGAAGATCTTCCTCTCTGTCTCTCCTCTCTGTATATCCGCCTTTCCAATAAAAAAAATAATAAAAATAAATCTTTAAAAAATAAATAAATAAATAAATAAAAAGAAATGGGGCTGGAGATAGAACTGATGCAGCAATTGTAATTGCCACTGTGTGCATAGACTGATGTGGGTGACTGAGCCAGATTCCACACTGGCAAGCAAACACAAGAGTCAGGTCTGGGATCCCCTCAGATAAGGTCTCTATGGGAATTCTGCCAATTGAACTGCTAGACTCAGAACTCCAACCATGGGGAAAATTGCAGGATTTGTGGTCTGACTGTGGAGTGTGTGTCAGAACTGGTCAGTGGACAGCATGCCCAGAAGCACCTAGATATGACAGTGCATTGAAGCCTGCAGAGGACAAAGGAAGGAGGACAGAACAAATTGGACAACTACCATAGCCAAGCACTGAGAGCAAATATCTGAGTGAATGAAGACTTTAAGGTGGACTATGTCAGTCAGTGGACCTTGGAAAGATTTTCTCATCCTTGGATTTGCGAGATGGAGAGCATTTCAGAACTATTGAAACCACTTAAGTAGAACCTTCGGAGCATCGAGGTCCTCACTGAGGAGTCTGGGATGGCATCGGGTGGCTGTTTCCTATCTCCGGGTACTGAGGCAGTTGGGAGGCCCCTCCCACAGATGCAAGAAAAGAAAATTTGGAAACAACGGCCAGAAGTGATTCAATTCAAAGCTAGCAGCCAGGAGCTTCTTCCAGTCTCCCACACTGGTGCAGGGGCCCAAGGCTTTGGACCTCCTCGACTGCTTTCCCAGACAACACGCAGGGAACTGGATGGGAAACGAAGCAACTAGAACACGAACTGGTGCCCATATGGGATCCCAGCACTTGAAAGTGGAGGACTAGCCAATTAACCCATCACACTGGACACAAAATTTTTGTTTTAAAAAGCTTAGATTTTCTTTCTTCTATGCTACCAAGTCTATAATTGCTTTCCTCATATTTTTCATTTCTAATGAGTACTTTATTAATAATTTTTTTAAATATCGGTTTTGCAGATTTTCTCAGTCACATTCAGGGATTTTTTCTTGTTTCATTTACCTGTTCCTCTGTATGCTTAAATAGCTTTACCATCCTTGTTTTGAGTTGTTTTTCTGACATTTCGTCAAACTCCCACTTATTACAGTCCTGAACTAGTGAATGATTTTGTTCATTTTGGGGAGACATAATGCTTTCCCTATTCATGTATTTTGTGTTCCTATATTGATTTTGTGTATCTAAGGAAACACTTGCTAGTATCTCCTTTAAAGGTTTTTTTTTTTTTTTGAGTCTTTATTCCCCGTAAATATAACTCTGGGGCTCAGCAGAGTGTCTATTATTTACACTTGACTACAAGGAGGGTTTTCTGGGTGGTCCAAAGAGCTCTGGCCAACACAGTTTGTGGATGAGGCAAGGGTCCAGAGTGACACACAAATTGGGTGTGGTGGGGAGGTATGTTAGAGCCAGCCAGTATGTTTACAGTACATGTTTCTCTGTGCCATGGCAAACCAGCTGATTTGAATGAGCTCACTCTAGAGTGAGTAGTAGCCAGTGCACTCCACCCACCTAGCACAAAGTAGCACTGCATGGATAACATTATCATCCTATGTTGCAAGCAAAGAAACAGCTTATGTAACCTGGACCAGAACTATAGCGTTAATGATAAACAGAGACATAAGTAAATAGATTGTAGAGTATGTCTAATCAACAAATTTAGTGGTAAGCTCACTTTATTAGTTTTATTAATAGAAGAGATTAGTCCCTTTTAGTGTGAGATAAGTCAGAAAGCAAATTATAGAAATGAATCTATAAAGAATGAAGGAGATTTCATAATTTTCTATAAGAACATTTGTGACCTGATCTTTAGAGTAAACTCCATACAAATTCAATTCTGTCCTGTAGTTCAATTTCTGGCCCATTTCATGATGAAGGAAACTGAAGCCCATGAAAGATGCAGATGGTACAGATCAGAGTATACCATTCAGCCCATCCTTTGTCCAAAGATCATTGCATTGGCTTCCGCCAATGTTGGTCTTTTAAACTGTGGCTTCCCTCACTACTGAGAACAAATGCAAAATGTTCCATTTGTGCTGTGGTGGAACTTTCCATTTCAAAGAAGTAGAATCCAGCAAGAACACAGCTGCCTGGGAGCAAAGGGCTTGTTATGGGCTTACTAGAAAATGGAAAACCAAACATACAGTCTGGAGTGTGACCCTATATTGAACACATGCATTACATCTGGGCTACTGCACAGTGTGGGCCATTGACAGGGGCTGTGTTCACACATGAAAAGCAGGAGAGAGCTACTCTAAAAATAATAAACACAAGTATATTTTTCCCTTTTAAAAATTGCCATAAGAAATATGTAACATGGGCCTGGCGCCGTGGCCCAGTGGCCAAAGTCCTCGCCTTGAACGCGCCAGGATCCCATATGGGCACCAGTTCTAATCCCGGCAGCTCCACTTCCCATCGAGCTCCCCGTTTGTGGCCTGGGAAAGCAGTTGAGGACGGCCCAAAGCTTTGGGACCCTGCAACCATGTGGGAGACCCGGAAGAGGTTCATGGACCCTGGCTTCGGACTGGCGCAGCACTGGCCATTGCAGTCACTTGGGGAGTGAATCATCGGATAGAAGATCTTCCTTTCTGTCTCTCCTCCTCTCTGTATATTTGACTTTGTAATAAAAATAAATAAATCTTTTAAAAAATGAGAAATATGTAACATATTTACTCACTTTTCAAGTTTATAGTTTAATGAAATTATATATGTTCTGATAGTTACGTAATCATCATCTCCAATTATCTAAGTTTTTTGCCTTATCAAGATGAAATGTTATACAGATTAAGCAATAACTTCCTGTTTTTCCTTTCTCCAGCCCCTGGCACCTACTAATTTACTGTGTAGATGAGGTTGATTTATTCTGAGGCATTAGAGGAATGAAATCCTATAATAGTCGTGTGTAAGTGGACTCATATAGTATTTTTCCTTTTGAGATTGGCTTATTTCACTCAGTAACATGTCTTGAAGTTCATCTTGTGGTAGGTGTCATAATTTCCATCCATTGTAACACTGAACATTCTATCACATGCATAAGCTACATTCCATTCATTCTTTCATCAGTAAGTGATGGATCCTTGGTTTGTTTCCATCTTGCTCTTATTGCAGCAGTACTATGCACATGGACCCACAAATACTTGTTTGCATCCCTGCTTTTCTTTTGGGTGCAAGCCCAGAACTGGAATTGCTAGATCATATGATGATTCTAGGTTTATTTTAGAAATAGCCACACAGAGTTTTCCATAGCAGCTTCAACATATTACAAGGAACAGATTTTGAAGACAATTAGTGAGCTTACTTTCTTTGCCTTTTCTCTACTTCCTCAAAATCCCTAAGTGAGTTGTAGGAACTGCTACTTCTTATCCATATGATTACCAATTACTCTTGTCTCCTCAGCACAAGTCAATCTACAATGTAGTTCTCCTTCCCACAGTAAGCCATGGTCTCATAAAAGTTGTAGAAACATTTGTGTTAGACCACTGCTATTCCCTAACACCTTTCACATTAAAACATACGTTTGATACTTTATGTTACTACACAGGGGTCTCACTTGAGCTATGTTAACCAGAAAACAAGACTAGCGTCAGACATTGTCAAAGATACTATCCTCATATTGCATTGGTTACTGTTGCAGTATTACGCTTTTATGTTAATATTTCCACTGGCACAGAGATGAAAATATTGCTTATAGAAAGTATGGTATGTGTGTGTTATAGCATCTCATTAATGAATTTCATGAATGCTTTCCTCAGTGAACCCATGTCTTACCTTTTTTTTTCTTAAGATTTTTTTTTTATTGGAAAGGGGGGGATATACAGAGAGGAGAGACAGAGAGGAAGATCTTCTGTCCAATGGTTCACTCCCCAAGCGGCCACAACAGCTGGAGCTGAGCCAATCTGAAGCCAGGAACCTCCTCCGGGTCTCCCATGTGGGTACAGGGTCCCAAAGTCTTGGGCCATCCTCCATTGCATTCCCAGACCATAGACAGGGAGCTGGGTGGGAAGCGGGGCTGCCAGGATTAGAACCAGTGCACATATGGGATCCTGGCGCGTTCAAGGCAAGGACTTTAATCACTAGGCTATTGCTCCAGGCTCCATGTCTTTCCTTTTTTTTAAAAAAAAAAGACTAATTTAGATTTATTCGAAAGGCAGATAAGATTTATGGAGAGAAGGACAGAGAGAAAAATTTCTTCCACCCACTGGTTCATTGCTCAGATGGCCGCAATGGTTAGAGCTGAGCTGATCCAAAGTCAAAAGCATCTTCCACATTTCCCATTAGGTACAGGGTTTCAAGGTTTTTGCACCATCCTCTACTGCTTTCCCAGGCCAAAAGCAGGGAGCTTGATGGGAAGTGGTGCAGCCGGGACACAAACCAGCACCTCTATGGGATCCTGGCACTTACAAAGTGAGGATTTAGCTATTGTGCCAAGCCCTCATGTCTTCTTTCATTTTACTCTGTCCCACTGCCTAATACAGGGTACTGAAAAGTATATAAACTGGTCGATTCAGACAGCATGGTTCAGACATTATTATCACCCTCAATGACTTTCTCTTGTTCACATGGAAAACCAGAACATCTAGAAATAAAAAAGCCTTCTCCATGTAACACCTAAAATAGTTGACACACCACCAGTAAAACTCTAGGCCCGAGGTGAGTGTTGGGTGCTTAGGATGCATGCATCCAATTTTAGAGTGCCTAGTTTAAAGCTCTGCTCTTTTGTTTCCAAAACGGTTTCCTATTAACACACACTGGGAAACAATGTTGATGGCTTGAGTATCTGGGTTCCTGACACCTTGGGTCCAGCTCTAATTGTTGTGGACATTTGAGGAGTGAACCAGTAGATGGAAAAAGATCTCTATATCTTTCACTTTGCATTTCTTCCATTAAATGAAAATAAAAATAAATGAAATTTTAAAAAATCTTGACATTTGCTTGATTACTACAAACCTATTCATCTCTTTCAAAGTATCTTATTAAGTAGTCTGAGCGGGAGGAAGGCTGAATCTGAAGAATCTGATGCTAAAAATGCAAGCAGACATCATTTTTTATACATGTAGTATGTTTGTTTTTATATTCCTAAAAGGGAAATTGGTGACTTATATAAGTAGGATAGACATCTATATTGTGGGAAGCACACATTTACTATTTAATTGATAGAGAACAGATTATAGAAAAAAGTTGGTACTCCAATAGGCAGATACATGCAACTATTCTGAGATCAGAGGGGCAATGATTTTTATAGCCAGAACCTCCTCATATCCAATGACGAAGAACAAACATGACAATGCTACAGAATATATTGGATTACTGTAAAGAATGGAAATGTGTGAGTTTAAGCAATAGCATGCACATCTGATTTTAAGATTTGTATATTTGAAAGGGGGAAATGGGGATGGAGTAGGGACAGGTATCTTCCATCTGCTGGTTCACTTGAAAAATGACTGAACTTTTCAAAACTGGGTCAGAACAAGACCAGAATTCAAGAGCTCCACCCACATTGCTCACGTGAATGGCAGAGATTCCAGTACTTGGGCCTTCACGTGCTGCTTTGTCAAAGAATTAACAAGGACCTGGATCAGAAATGGAGTGGCTGGAACTTGAATTAGGTATGCCAAGATGGAAGGCAGGTGACCCAAATGATGGCTTAATTGGCTCTACTTCATGCACACTGCAGCATCTTCTTGAGGAATCTTCTTATTTACATTTAACCATGAAATGTATCAATCTGGATCTTTCATGTGCATAACAATACACAAGAGCTATTGTACAATGCAAGGGTTATCAGTCAACTGTTCTTGCATCTAGAAGATGCAGCTATGGAAAGCAAAATTGCATAACAATTCAAAGAAATGCAGAAATTGAATGCACATTCACGCAAAACATTCTGAGTGATAAAGAGGAAGCAAGAGTAAAACAATAAACAACTAGCTAAAATTCCTGAAATGAAATGTTATAGGAGGCTACTTATAGTTGGAATAAAAGGTATGAAAAGATTGCTTCGTTGTCTGCAATGGGTAAGCACCCTCTTCGCTAGGACCAAGAAAGGGAACTACCATTTAGAACACAGAGTTCTCCATTTTTCTGGTCAGAGCTGGGCCATGCCAAAAATGTGGACAGCAGAATGTATTGTTGAGAAAGGAAAGTGAGTGCAGGGGCAGTCACAGGGCCATCAAGTCTCACACCATGCTAGCAAGCTAAAGGAAGGTCAGCCCTGGTGCCAGTGGCTCGCACTCCCAAGGCTGGCTTGTTCATAAGCTGCCTTTTCCTTCCTGACATCCTTTTCCAGCTGTGCTATTTCCTGGGCTGCTGCAGACTCCTCCCTGTACAGCTGTGGTTTGGCACTCTCCCCAAGAGTCCCAGTGCCAAAAGTGCCTGCTGAGTTTGTCTCCTGAGAGCAAAGACCTGCTTATTTCCACTACTGAATTCACCCACAGAGACAGGCAGAAGCAGTTTTTTTTTAGACGGCCAAAGCAAACTGGCTTGCATGAATGACACTGAAGCCGTGTGGTAATAATCAGACCCAGTGTCTGGGACACCCAAGTGGCACAAGCATAGGCTGTAAGTAGCACAGAACTTTTCCTGCTGCATCGTAGAAGCGGCTGGCTTGAGAAATGGAAGCATTTGAAGCATGAATGAAAACTCCTCCTCATACATGATGTCTGGCAGAGGCCAGAGGAAGCAGTCAAGCTAAAGTTACACAACAAACAGTTGTGCCTTTTCTAGAGCCAAGAAATAAACTTCGCTTCTCCATGTATCTGGGTGACACAGAAGCACAGATCTGCAAAGATGGCAAACCCAGCATGCCAGCTGTTTGCTCACATCCTGCAAGCTCAGAAAGCTCTCTCTATTTTTAAATACTTGAAAAAAAAATCAAAAGGATATTTTGTGACATGTGGAAATTATATGCAATTCAATTTTCCATACCCATGAATAAAGTTTTATTGGAACACAGCTATGCCCATTTGGTTACATATCGTCTGACTGGTTTCCAGCCTCACATGCAGAACTGAGTGGTTGCAGCTGAGACCTTGTGGCTCACAGAGCCTAAAGTGTTTACTATAGTAAACCTTTTCAAAGTTTTTCAACTTCAATGCTAAAATGGTGCCCAGTGTGACCAAGGGCAGGAAATAGTAGTGGGTGGGGAAACTAAATATGAGTTCATGGATTTCTTTTTGTCTCTGACCTGCATTTTCAAATGCTCCAGCATTCTCGATTGTAGAATACAACACAGTGAGGAAGAGCTGCTATCTGGAGTTAATGTTTACAAGAACTGGAATTTCACCATGTGCCCAGTGCTTCTTAAACACACCACACACACACACACATAGAGAGAGAGAGAAGCAATCCCAGAAGATCACTCATGCATCTCAGAAGTGTACATCAATACGCCTGGGCTCATGGATGGAAAAAAATACAAGAGCAGTGAATTACAGAACCTGCTTCCTGACCATGGTGGTTCCCTAAGGAAGATTAAGTACAATTTCCTTGAAATGCATTCATATTGCACAGATGACACCATGCCAGCAAGCCATTCTCCAAGTTCTATCAAGCTCGAGAGGATTTTCTTTTTTTGAGGATGTACATTAAAATGAACACCCAAAACTTGACCTATCCCTTTAGATTAGCTAGAACAATGTCACAGTTTAAGGAAACACTGTACCTCTACCTGAGACCATTGAGTATCTCCCTACTTGAGCAAGACAAACTCTGGAAAATGATACAGAAAAGAGAATTCTGCAATGGTCTAAGAAAATTCAAACCCAGGAAGAACACAGAATTGGGGACAGTGGATCACAGGGATTTTCAGAAAGGGTCCAGGCTCACAGGTTGCCTAGTCCATTGCGAAAATTCTTTTTGTGATTCTCACAAGCACTCATTTGGCCAGATGATAAAAACTTCACCTCAGTTCATTTTTGTCACCAGCATCAGACTGTACCTGGAGCTAAAAGGATTCTCATAGCACTGAAGGATTTTGGGGAGAGCAGAGTGTACCCCATCCCATTTGTAATTGAATGTTCTAGTAAACTAACCAACTCTCTTGACAATCTTGGTATGTTTCTCAAAGATTTTGGATTTTTGTAACTTCTCTTCCACTCTGAGGCCATTGGAGCATTAGTGCGGCTGTTAAAATGCACTTGGCTATTCTTGGGTGTGATAGAGCCATTCTACTACTTCCTCTCCAAGCCAAGAGGCAAGGGGAAATGTGAGGCAGCGCAAGACCACCTTCCTGCTGCACAGTCAACTCAAGCTCTCCTGGGAAAGAGCACACCGCTTCTGTTTCCACATCCCCCAAACCCATCTGTTGGGACCTCCCAGATCTTTTTCCTTTTTTGAAAGATTTATTTATTTTTATTGGAAAGGCAGATATACAGGGAAGAGGAGAGACAGAGAGGAAGATCTTCTGTCCGATGAGTCACTCCCCAAGCGGGTGCAATAGCTGGTGCTAAGCTAATCCAAAGCTACGAGCAGGGAGCTTATTCTGGATCTCCCAAGCAGGTACAGGGTCCCAAAGCTTTGGGCTGTCCTCAGCTGCTTTGCCAGGCCACAAGCAGGGAGCTGGATGGGAAACGGGGTTGCTGGGATTAGAATCAGTGCCCATCTGGGAGCCCAGCACGTTCAAGGTAAAGACTTTAGCCTCTAGGCTACTGCACCAGGCCCAGACCTCCCAGATTTTAATACGCATGACAGAGACAAAGGTACTGGGACCCATTGAGGGGAACACAGCCTCAGCTTAGACTCTCCCCCTTCCCAACAAGTTTCAATTACCTAGAGCAAGGTCAAATGCACAGAGAGCAAGAGCTTCCACAGCCTCCTCTACTGTTTACCCAGCCATCTCTTTTAGTCGAATCCAGCTTTCTGAATTCAAAAGTTAGGAGTGTGATTACTTTTTCGTCTAATTTTTTGTCAGTTTCAAACAATGTAACTGTTGCCTCAATTAGGGGATGATAGGATTTAAAATACTATCACACTACTAAATTTCCCTTTGGAAAATTTGATATTACAATCAAATATTTAATATTTTTATTCAACTGATGTTTAATTAGAGTCTTTATAAACAAAGGCCATTAGATGAGTGCTTCAACACTTATAATCCAAAAACATGTAAAGCTAAGACCTGCGTTTTGTAGTCACTGTCAAAATAGTATCAAAAGATGATTGCTGCAGACCCTATAGGTTAGAACCTTTGCTTGGTTGGCTTTGAGCCCAACTCACAATACTTAGGAAATCCCACATTAACCTGGTATTAAAGGAAACTCCAAAGAAAACACAATGGAGTAACAGCCAATGTATTTTGCCACAATACTGTATAATAATCAAACAAATCTGAAAGCATACAACGCATCTATTTTACTTCAAGTAGGGAATGAACACATAAAAACATGAAAAAGCTGTTTTCTCCTTGACTTCTGGTTGCTTTGTTCTGAGTTTTTTACTTGGCATTGAATCTGTTTCTGTTGGAAATGAGTAGGATACAGAGGTTGAAAGGGAAGATCATAGGAACAGGCTGACTCCAATTTTAAATATTTGAAGAGTCTTCAGAGTCAACAAAACATTACAGTTAGAAATAACATGTCTTTTACAAACATCAGGATGAAAGTCTGACTTCTAGCCTTCTATGTGAAGGATAAAAAAGATACCTCAGATTTCCAAGGTAGGGAAATATTTCAGGAATTTAGCAATGAATATGTCCTTTATATGGATTTATACTAGGCATTAATTCAAATTAAACCTCAACTTACTCAAATATCATTTCTCCAAAATTTAGTGTTCTGAATCAAAAGAAAAATGATTCTAACACTTCAGCACTTGGCAACTTTCCAGATTTAGATGCCCAATATTTGGGTTTCCCACTTAATTATGAGTTAATAAAACTAAATTTTATATATATTTATGTATGCTTATACATCCTTTCCAATCCCTCAGCCTTTGGTAGTTGCTACCCTATCTTCTTTTGTAACTTCGTTGCAACTTAGAAATAAGGATTATTATCTGCTTTTAAATATTTCAACCATATATGATATAATTTGTAGGTTCCATAATTTGTTTATAAAATACTTGCATGTACATTAATTCATTTTGATTCTGACCTGCATAACAACCTATGACATATGTAAGTCAATACAGTATCATTTTCTGTGATTTGCATGTGGGAAGATTGGAAGTTAAGAAGTTGGAGGGTCTTCCTGTCTGCTATTTTTAGAAAGTGAAAAAGAAGCTTTGTTAATGGAGATTCAGTGAATAACTCTGTACCTATTATGAAAAAAGCCCAAACTCTTTATATTTTACTTTGGAGCTTCACTTTTCTTGAGCGATATTTTTCCAAATGGATACATTGTGCCACATACTATGAAGCACCTCAAGATTTCATGTATTAGAGAAGTCTGTTTAACCATTCTCCACAGAATTCTGGGAGGATTGTTGGATTTGGGGATTACTTTCTCTTTTTTTTTTTTTTTTTTTTGTAATTTGTTGTCCTCCTTTATTATGTTTTTTAACTGCATATGTAATTTTAAGAGAATATATATATTATTGTATTTATTTGAAAGGCAAAATGGGACACGGCGTGATAGCATAGTAGTTAAGGTCCTCACCTTGAATGTACCAGGATCCCATATAGGCACCAGTTCTAATATTGGCAGCCCTGCTTCCCATCCAGCTCCTTGCCTAAGACCTGGGAATGAAGTCGAGGACGGCCCAAAGCTTTGGGACTCTGCACCTGTGTGGGAGACCCAGAAGAAGCTCCTGCTTCCTGGCTTCGGCCTGGCTCAGCTCCAGCCATTGCGCCCGCTTGGGGAGTGAACCATTGGACGGAAGACCTTCCTCTCTGTCTCTCCTCCTCTTTGTGTATCTGCCTTTCCAATAAAAATAAATAAATCATAAAAAAAGGCAAAATAACAGAAAGTTAAACTACGACAGATAAAGTAGCTCTTGCATTGGAGATTACTTTCTTCGTTAGTTTCGTATTTTGAAAGCCTTGTTACAACTCTCAAAGGATGCTATTAAACACTGAATAAATATTGAAATGGCTCTCTATCCTCACAAAACTCGCGGTGGCAAGTAAGTGTTCTGTGAAGGAGTTTGCTCCCTGCAGGCCCACAAGTGGTGGTTTGAAAGTGTCCACAAATTAAAGGCAATGAAGGGCCACTAGCCACAAATAGACATAATAAAAAAAAAACTGCATGAAATAGCTTATATGCACATGTATATATTGGACTCCAAATCAGTAGCTAGCTCGCAAGCATTTTCCCAGTTAGGAGCAATTTTATGTAGACAAAGATGCTTTCATAACAGAAACCTGAAGGACAAATATTCCCCATAATTACATGATTTGTTTTCTTCCAACAGTAGGACAGTGTTAATCAAACAGAAAACAAAATTTGTTCCATTAAACTTCTTATTCTGTAATCCTTCTGAAAAGACTTTTCTGATTTTAATAAGAGAAACAAAAATAGAACAAACATTGACTCAGCACTGGAAGCCGTTCCATTATAAATTACACATGAATGTGTAATTTGTAATCATTCACAGTTCTTTTCCTCATTGAAATACATTAGGCATGTTATGGATTCCCATCATACGTTCTATTATCTTTGGTAGAAAATCAAGAATGAAACAGCAGAAATGTCAGTCAATGCCAGGGTAGAATTCTGAAGATGAGGCATTCTCCAAACAACTGGAGAATGACAGAAACCAAGTATTTTCTTATTTTACGTACTAAGTATATCTACTTTCCTTCTTTCTATCTAATAACCAAGAATATCACCCAGAGCTCATTCTAAAATCCCTCAGGAACCATTGTGTCCTAAAATATACTCCTTTATCCAGTCCTGTTGATTCTGTATTTGCATTTTTTAGCAGACATACCTTTTTTGTTTGCATTAACAACATTGTGGTCTAAGCTTTTATCATCCTATTATGGAGAGAGATGCCAACAGCATGCTAGAATTTTCCTCTGCTTTCAGTTTGTCTTTCCACCCACCCCTCTTGCTGACATCTATACCTTAATCTTCTGATAAGGAAATGTGTGTGTGTGTGTGTGTGTGTGTGTGTGTGTGTGTGTGTGTGTGTGTGTGTACTTGTTCCCTTGGCAATTTGTCATTCACTTTATTTTATCTACCAAATGGTAATTGATTGAATCTTGGAATAGTCTTCTGTGAACAGGTACAACTTGCTTCTTGGTTAACAATCTCTCATACACACTGTATCCCAATGATTATGCATATACGCCCAGATCTTTCACCTGTCTTTTCAGTTTTTCCAACTTGCTCCTCTTACAATTCAAATCTTATTCAATTTCCAAAGTTCCATATTTCTCTCGACCTCATTCCTCTTTGCCTCAAGTTTTCTTTTTTTAACAAGTGTAAGAACAGCATTACTTTCCTAAGAATTACACTTTCCAAGGCTTCAATCCTGGTTACTTATGTAATCCTCAGTAATGACTAATCACTGGTGCTTCACTATAACATCTGGGGGTGAAGTCTAACAGTACCAACTTCACATGGCTGTTGCGATAATGAGTTAATATGCACACATGTCATTAGTAAGTGCTCAGTTAGTGTTAACTGTTACTCTGCGCATACACCGTAAATCCTTTAATGAGAGTTCAGGCTGCTTAATACCATGTTTTACCATGGCACCAGAATACACACTGGTGTTCACGTATATGTGCAATAAACATGTGCATTATGAAAAAAAATGTGCACTTATGAAGTTTCATTCTTAGATAACATCAGAATGCAATAGCAGACCATAATTTACTGCTGATCTCAAAAGCCTTTCTCTTTCCCCCTTATGATATCTCTGGTATTATTTACAGAACTTGAAGTGGAATGACCTAATGTCCCACATTGTAACACTTCCTGTTCCTAAGTCAAAGAGGGACAGTAGGTCCAGGAAGGTTTTTCCCATAATTGTACAATTCTCTTATGAATACAATTCTAGTGATATGCATTCCTAAAAAGGAGAAATTGGGAATTAACAAGCTCTGTGTTTATATCCTTGTAACCCTTAACCTTTGAGGAACCTGTTTATCTAGCACTTGATGACGTGTCTTTATGAAAATGAGTGTTGACTCTGGATTATATATTGAGCAATGAATATAGAATAGACAGCCAACACTCAGAGACACATGGCATTTATTTATGGAATTCTTAGACTCTGATGTACAGATTTAATCCAGGCTTAGGAAGAACAAAAAGCATAATTTCTCCAAATAGTATTAACATCTAAATAGCAGCTTTGCAAATACTGAATTGCCCATCAACCTAGAATATGTGTATTTCTTCAGGGGCACCTACACATGGTGGCCAATGTTTCTTGACAAAGGACATTTATAATGGATGTGTTTCTTTCATTTGTGATTGAATGAATAGGTATGTTAGAGTAAAGTGACTTCGATTTTAATAAATCCAAAAATTTCCTTCACATTGATAATTTGTGGGTTCTCTTGGGAAGAAGTATAACACCCTTAGGCTGCCCTTTCATAGCAGCAATCATAAATATCACAGCAAAAAAAGAGTTTCATTTTCTTAATATATACTACATGATTAGAATTTTATTGCTCAATATAAGACCATAAGGTAGGCAGTTATTACTCACACTTAAAGAGTAAGGAAATGGAGGTTTAATCTAGTTGATAGCTTGTGAAAAAATCACATCATTAGTAAACTCAAAACCAAGATTAAAATGTATATCCTTTCATCACATAGTCATCCTATCTAACACTAGTTCATAAATTCAGGCACTCAAAGTTTTTACTTATAAATTTCATTTCATTTGGAAGGATTTAAAAATTTTGCTCTTCTCTAAGCACTTCAGGCCAATATTTGATTCTGCTATCTTGTACTCAGGATGGTACCCTGGTCCTGGTCAACCATTTAATACAGGCAATATTTATTATCAGGTTCATCCTGCAACAGCCTTCTGGAGACCTGGATCAGTGCTGGCCCAATTAACCTAGACATGTTTCTTAGTTCTGGACCCCTTGCTCTCACCTCATTTTTTTCAGTAGTAATACATTTTCAGGATGACTGGTCTAGTAGCAACACATTCTTAGAATAACATGGTCTAGGGGTGAGCACTTCAATCTTAAAGAATCAAGTTAAGATACTTTCTGAGATGACTTCTTATATCTATTTATGTCTACTTGGCACTCCTGATAGTAGGGTGCCTTGTTGATCCCATCCTTCCGCAAAAAATCATTTTTAAAGTACCTGTACAAGGTGAAAAACAATGTTAAGAACATTCAACTCAACTTATAAAATTAGTGGTTCAACACCAATATATATAGCAGTATTACTTATAGCCAAGAGGTAGATGCAACCTTAGTTGTTCATCAATGGACAAATATACAATTTGTGGTGCAAACATATATAAAAAAATGTTATTCAGGCTTTAAAAGGCAGATAATTCCAACACATGTCAAAATATAAACATACAGGTCATCGAGCACAAAGATTTTTTCAGTCACAGAAAAATACTATCTGGTTCTACTCATCAATTGTCTAGAAATGACACATTCATAGAAACAGAAAAAATATTAGTGGTTACCTGGAGTGGGGTGGGACAGGAAGTAGTGGGTAGAGTGTCTCAGTCTTATCAGAAAAAAAAAAGTTCAGGTGATTGGCTATATAATAATGTAAATATACCTAACTGAAGTTAAATAGATATGTTTAACTTCAAAATGGTTAAGATGGAGTGGTTTTTGAAGTTGTGATTATGGTGCTATTTGGAATATTTCACATCAACTCTCAGAGTGCCTGGGTTGAGACTTGGTTGTATTCTCCATGCTAGCTACCTGCTAAGGCACATTGTAGAAGACAGAAAATGATGGCTCAAGTAGTTGGGTGTCTGCAGCTCACAGGGAGACAAAGATTGAATTTTGAATTTCACATTTCACCTGGCCCATCCCTTTTTGGGTAATTTAGGGAATGAACCAAATGATGAAAGAACTTTTACATTTCAATATTTTTTTAAATATTGACTAAGATGCAAATGTTATATTCTGTCTATTTTACCACAATAAAAATATGTTAAGTACTTTGTCAATTAATCCCTTAACATTATATATTATTGCTGATGTTAGGTTGGGGCTTTTAATTGACCGGAATTTTACTCTGTTGGCTCTGCCTTCAGACGAGAGAAGGTCTCCCCAAGAAGCCGCTGAACTTGACCAGACAATGAAATGCTGGACTCTATGCTTGGTGTATGCTTGCAATGAAGGAAGCTCAACTAAACTTGAACTGTGGTTACACAACAGGGAGGAGGAGCCCACCATGGGGGGAGGGTTAAGAGAGGGGTGGGAGGAATCCCAGTGCCTATAGAACTGTGTCACACAATACAATGTAATTAAAAAAATATATATATAATAAAAAAACCAAAAAAACAAAACAAAAAAACTCTATAAATAAAAACATGATGATTATCAGCCAAAAAAAAAAGTTAAGTATAGGAAAAGAAATGTAGTAAACCTCTATTTCCATGTATGATATTAGGAGAATGTGGTACAGTTTTGAAAGTTGGTCTCTGGGCTAACATCTTCACATAGTGAGGTAATACATCCTATATTGCCAGCATCCCATATTGGAGCACTGGATTACATATCTCAGCTGCGGTAATTCTGATTCAGTTTCCTGTTAATGAATTGGGGAAAGCAACAAAAGGCAGCTCAAGTACTTGGGCACTTGCCACCCATGTGGATGGAGCTATAGGCTAATGGCTTTGGCCTGGACCTGCCCTGGCCAGTGTAGCCATTTGAGGAGAAAACTCCTGGACGGACCATCTGTCTGCTGCCTGTGAAGTGCCAAAGGAGGTAAAGCAATAAGCAGGAATTGTAGGGTGGCAACTCTAAAAAGAAAAAGTGCAGAGGAACAGCAAAAGCAGAGGAAGAAGAGGGAATCAGAGGGGGCAGTTAGATTACTAAAACCAGGCCATGGAGGATTCTATCGATTCCTGGATATAATATTGAGTAGGGGAGAGACTGATCAAGGAGAAAAGATGAGTTAGAGCTCAAAAAATGACTTTAGAAAGGATGATAGGATTGGGTGAAAAAAAGTATGCCCAACTTCTGCTGGATAGAAGAGAAGAACTAAACATGATTCCAACGTTTTTAGTATGATCACTTCAAAGGATAGCATTGACATTACTCCAGATGGAGGTCTAAGGGAAGATGTTTGTGGGTGACATATCAAGAACCTGGTTTAGATGAAGGGTACTTGAGATGCACGATGGAAATCCGAGTTGCTAGCTAGATATGTAAATGCAGGCGAGGTAGAGGCCATTCAGATACTAAAATTTGACATCTTAATACTAGATAAAAGGATTGAGAATATAAATGTAAATAAAAGAAGAAACCTGGAAACTGGGCCTGGAGATATTCTGAGGAGACCGTGAAGAAGTGGAACAAGTCCGGGTAGAGCCAGGTAAACTAAGCGAGTGTGGAAACCAAAAGCCTTGGAAGCAAGGGTTCCCAGGAGCAAGGACACACCAGCTGAGCCCCATGCTGTAAATGGGTTGAGCAAATTTAGAGTGTCTTCCAGGTAGAGTATGTACCACAATTTCTCCTGCCAGAACTTAAAATCACATACACTATCTGATCTCCTTTACCTGTCTCTGACCCTTTCCAGTTCTTCCCTTCTTCAGTATGGCTTTCCCTTTGTCTTTCTACTCTCATTGATTTAGTTCTCTACATTCATAATGTGCCAATGTTTTGTCCTATCTGCTGTTCCCAGTGTCTACAATATTAGCTCACTCCATCAATATCCTTATCATCCTAGTTTTTGTCATCAACACACACTCGAAAGCACTAACTTTACCAGTGTTATTCCTTTCTTTCGCTTTGTTCTATCTACTTTATATAGCATTTGACATTATAGACTTACTAGTTTATTCTTTATCTTCCCACATCTAATCTACTCTGTTTTTGTTTTCTTTTCCATCCTAGACTAAGAACTGATGTAATAAGCTTTTGATAAATGTTTACTTAATAAGCTAATTTATACATAAAAAGTTCTCTAATTATAATAAATACTTAAATATTAGCAAAGAAATGCCAATTGAATGATACAGAAAGAAAACCAGGGTAAAATTTCATTAAATTATTCCAAGGTTTTTTCTTGCAGTTTTTCAATTGACATGATGATAAATATATGCATATATATCAGACCCATTAGAAACATAGTTGGTCTACCAGATTTCCATAGCCCCTGAAATATCACCTTGCCTCTACTTAACAGCTACATTGTATTGCAACATTATATTATCATTCAGAGGTATAGCTATCTGTAAAAGTAACCGGAGCATCTTTATGCAGGTCTAGCTTCCAGCAGACACACCTTGATTATTTACTGAAAAGACACTGAAATTTAAAAAATGCATACTGAAATCTGTAGTGAAGAGTAGTAACTGCATAGTCATATAAAATTTTTTTTCAATCCACTCATTTGTTTAGTGGAGTTTAGGTGTTCCAAAAGAACGTACCACTGGACTCTGTTGCTTAAGATCTCTCTAATGAAATTGAGAGAATGACTAGCAATGGGTATGGGCAGGCTTTGCGTTTGATAATGTGGTATGCTCTTTCATCTCCTCTCTGCAGTCTTACGCTCATTGTTTGTTGCTGCTAAAGCAGTAAATGCTGTTTGTCTTCATTGCAAAACCAAGGCTAGGGAACTTTGAAGTGTTTTCTGTTGCTTAATGTCACCTACTGTTCCTGTCAGCAAACCGAGATAAACCTGATGGACTGAGGTGTCTGGTCTAATTCCTTTATTGACACATAGTCCTGTCTTCAAACACCAGTGTAAATGAATAAGCACTGAGATAGTAATGTGTCAGTAATGGGCTGCCAGATAAATGCCTTTGTTTATGCACTGATCCTGCTTCCTAGGGCCCAAACAGCTCAAAAATCTTACAAATTAGCACCTCGCTGAGATCAAAGAATTGTCTTTTCTTTCTGCAATTACCTACTTGGATAGCTGAGCAAGCAAATGAGTGGAGTTTAAGCTGTCTCTTCCCCACCCAAATCTTTCTTTTGAGGAGAACAAATGGCAAGAATTATATACTGTTTCAGGGATGGTAGTTAAAAAATAAAGACTTCATTTTGGTACATTAAGACCAGTCAATTCTTTTTTTAAAATTCTTCTTAACCTTTGTATGTTAACCCATTATTCTAATTCTTACATTAAAATGTCGGTGAAATGAGCCATGTTCATTTGTAGCAGTCCTTTAAGATCAATTCAAATTTAGTGAAATGACAGCACCCACATTACTTAACAGAAGAGATCTTACAAACTGTATTTTCTGGATGAGTAAAAACGTTGAGTGCAACTCTGAATTGGGGATATATCTTACATATACAAGGAATCTGAATTACGAAAAATACAAAGTACATCACTTACATCTTATTCAACTAAGTTATTTGCTCTGAAGCCTAAACCTAGTCCACTTCCATTAAACTTTTCCAAAATAGCATTGTTTTATTTGAAGACACTGAAGAATGAGAAGATAGAAGTACTGTATATGATGTAATCTATTTAACATTTTTACAATCTTGTCTTTCATAATTGTCACACAACTTGCAAACAAGTCAACTGGCCAAACCTTGTTTATTATCTTCAGACATTAACGACTTTCTTCTAACGTGTGTGTGTTTATGTGTGTCTGTGTGTGGGGGGCAGTGTGGGAGGTGTATAGGTGTGGGTGTTGAGAGGCACAGGAAAAAGAAAAGGGGTGCAGGAACACTCAATATTGCTCCACTCCCTGATTGCCTACAAATGCACTGACTTAGCTTAGCCAAAGTAACAGTCAAGAACTCAGTCTGGATCTCTGGTGTGGGTGGTGGCGACCTAACTTCCTGAACCACCATCAGGTGCCTTCTAGGATTTACACTATTGAAATCTAGAATCAAGAGCAGAACTGGGCCCGGCGCGGTGGCGCAAGTGGTTAAGGTCCTTGCCTTGCACGCCCAGGATCCCATATGGGCACCGGTTCTAATCCCAGCAGCCCCGCTTCCCTTCCAGCTCCCTGCATGTGGCCCGGGAAAGTAGTCAAGGACGACCTAAGGCTTTGGGACCCTGCACCCGCGTGGGAGACCCGGAAGAGGCTCCTGGCTTCGGATCGGCATAGCATCAGCCATTGAGCTCACTTGGGGAGTGAATCATCGGACGGAAGATCTTCCTCTCTGTCTCTCCTCTCTGTATATCTGCCTTTCAATAAAAATATATCTTTAAAAAAAAAAAAACAGCAGAACTGGGGCACAAATATGGGCACTTTGATGTGGAATATGGGCATCCCAAGTCTTGTCTTAACTGCTGGGCCAAACTTCTCTGATGCTACTGGTTTATTTATAACACTATCTATGTACATAACAAGAGTCTACTTCAAAACCTAGTACTATTCTGATTAATCCTGTCTAGTCAGTCTTCATCTCCACTGATGAGTGGTTGAAGGAAATGAAGATTCACAGGAAAAATAATTAACTGATAGAAAGTTGGACATTATCTTTCAGTGTTTTACATCATTTACAAATAAGCCACATGTTTTAAAGGAGTAGTAAATGCAGTCCTTACATCAAAAAATTTGTGGAAAATAGATGTGAATATAATTTGTCTCATTTTCCTATAGCTTCCTCCCACAGAAAAATATTATAGTAACTTTGAGACCAGCCAATACCAGAGCAAGACCTCCAGGCAAGAAATAATCTCTGGGCCCGGCGGCGTGGTCTAGTGGCTAAAGTCCTCACCTTGAACGCCCTGGGATCCCATATGGGCACCGGTTCTAATCCCGGCAGCTCCACTTCCCATCCAGCTCCCTGCTTGTGGCCTGGGAAAGCAGTTGAGGACGGCCCAAAGCCTTGGGATCCTGCACCCGTGTGGGATACCCAGAAGAAGTTCCTGGATCCTGGCTTTGGATCTGCATAGCATCGGCCATTGCACTCACTTGGGGAGTGAATCATCGGAGGATGGAAGATCTTCCTCTCTGTCTCTCCTCCTCTCTGTATATCTGACTTTCCAATAAATAAATAAATCTTAAAAAAAAAAAAAAAAAGGGGGCCCGGCGCGGTGGCGCAAGTGGTTAAAGGTCCTCGCCTTGCACGCCCGGGATCCCATATGGGCACCAGTTCTAATCCCGGCAGCCCCGCTTCCCTTCCAGCTCCCTGCCTGTGGCCTGGGAAGGCAGTCGAGGACAGCCCAAAGCTTTGGGACCCTGCACCCGCTTGGGAGACCCTGAAGAGGCTCCTGGCTTCGGATCGGCATAGCATTGGCCGTTGAGCTCACTTGGGGAGTGAATCATCGGACGGAAGATCTTCCTCTCTGTCTCTCCTCTTTATATATCTGCCTTTCCAATAAAAAAAAATAAAATCTTTAAAAAAAAAAAAAAACTTATTACAGCACCTCAACACTGAGACACTCCTGGAAAAAATTTCAAATTACCACAAAATAAGAAGCCTGTTCAGTTGCCCTTGAAATGTGATCACATATCCCATTACATCTATTTTCATTTCATGTTTCTGTGAGTATCTGATGCTAATGTAAAATGGGAAGAAAAAGCAGAAATTTAGGATAGTGTAGGCTACTTAAATGCTACAGTGACCTTTCAGGGGATATATGTTCAGTGTAAACACTTTAACAAGCACTTCTCAAACTTCGATTTTCTAACCTGAGAAACAATCTCATAGCCAAACCAGCGACCAGTAAAATATTGATTAAACTATTTCATGAATTGTTGATGAAGAGATTTTAAAATATGAAAGAACCTAATATTTGAAAGTGGAGCATTTAGTAGTACTTGAGTCTCAACTTTGCAGGTTTTCTGCAGGCCAAGTTTTCTCAAGACTGTTAGCAACTCAACACCTTCATATCTGACACAATAATCCATGACCCCCATTATATAGTTATTGTTAATAGTGAATCAAACAGAATATATTTGACTAATTTACAGTCAGAATTTTTGTCATCAGGGTGCTCCATTTGACGTAAATATAATATATGTTAGAATTGAGTTGTAGGGCCCGGCGCGGTGGCGCAAGTGGTTAAGGTCCTTGCCTTGCACGCCTGGGATCCCATATGGGTGCCGGTTCTAAGCCCAGCAGCCCCGCTTCCCTTCCAGCTCCCTGCCTGTGGCCTGGGAAAGCAGTCCAGGACGGCCCAAACCTTTGGGACCCTGCACCCGCGTGGGAGACCCTGAAGAGGCTCCTGGCTTCGGATTGGCATAGTATCGGCCCGTTGCGCTCACTTGGGGAGTGAATCATCGGACGGAAGATCTTCCTCTCTGTCTCTCCTCTCTGTATATCCTCCTTTCCAATAAAAATAATAATAATAATAAAAATAAATTAAAAAAAAAGAATTGAGTTGTATTAATGAGTCTGAGAAATTAAGAAAAAGTTGTTTAGTTCATATGAAAAGCAAAGTCATTAATCAGGGAGGTGAAATTCTCACCTCTGACATTTATGCTCATTTTTACTTTCCTTGAAGTAGGAATTGTAATACTTTACAGCAATTCTCGAGCTTTACCCATAACCTGGAAACTTGGGGGAAGAGGTCTAAGAACACATGAACAGAAGCTCCAGCTGAGGGTCCCACTCCAGACTGGAATCATAGACATTAACTTACAAAATGATTTTTCCATTTGTAGTTTAGTCAGTTAATGTCAACCAATATAAATGTAGACCCTTAACCTTCAGCTTCAGTTTAGTAATAATATCTCAATAATAATAATATGCTATGAAGTAGACATTTTCAGCTATTAAATACAGTTAAGTTCCTGTGCTTTCCTTTTCTATTTCCTTTTGGTTTCTACAAGGAAAAATATAGCAATACGTGCATTTTTGTATGTGTCAGTGTTCATTTTTTTTCTACTAAGTTACACTGCAAGAGCAAAAAGAACTTCTCATGCAATTTCCAAAGTGAACAATCTGGGATACTTAGGCATGATTCCAGGGCTTATGGCACTGGAGAAAACAGTGGCCAGCCTGTGTGCTGTCAAAATTTGCCTGTGTCATAAAGTACTTGTTGGGAAAAGCTGGAGGAAGATCTCAGCATTCGAAACTCACTTTTTAAAAAAAGATTTATTTATTTCTCTTGTAAAGTTAGGTTAAAAGAGAGACGGAGAGACAAAGAGAAAGATCTTCCATTGTTAATTCACTTCCCAAGAGGCCACAACAGCTGGAGCTGAGCCAGTCCGAAGCCAGGAACTAGGAGCTTCTTCCAGGTCTCCCATGCGGGTGCAGGGTCCCAAGGTCCTGGCCATCCTCCACAGCTCTTCCAGGCAACAAGCAGGGAGCTGTATGGGAAGTGCACCAGCTGAGATATGAACCAGTGCCCACATGGGATCTTGGCACATACAAAGCAAGGATTTTAGCCACTTGGTCATGGTAACTTTGGTCACCACTTACAGGAAATCTCCTTTGCTGATCAGTAGTCCATCGGTTCATTTTTGAGAATGTATTCTTTCCAATGTTCTTCCTTCTCTCCAAAGTTTTACATCCCCTGTCCATTAAGAAAGTGATCATTCTCTGGTGTAAAAGAATACAAGAGTTGGCCCTTGGTATAACAATTAAGTCACCTATTATGATGCCCAGCATCTAAGACCTGAGGTGGGGGATGGGAAGGTTGTGTCTCATTTCTACTTGAGCTCCAACTTCCTGCTAAGGAATATCCCTGCAGAGCAGTACATGATGGTTCCATTAGTTGGATTCCTGCCTGGAGTTCCATTAGTTGGATATAACCTGGAGTTCAGGAAGTCTGGCTACACTCTACTCTAGTCCTGGCTACTATAGGCATTTAGGGAGTGAACCAAAAGAAAGAGGCAGTAAATGCTAAAGAAAACAATACTCAAGATGTTTTATGCTCAGATTCCAAGATGACAAAATTTTTCTGCAAGACTTATTTTCATCTAATTGCCCTAAGACATTTCTACTACAGATTTATGCATTTTTCAACACAATGAGTTAATATTAAAAATTCATGTTGTTCCTTAGCCATGTTGGAGAAAAAAATCTAAAATGCATGTATTTACTCTTTAAAAACTTTTAAATTATAACTTGCTTTTATAGTTACTACAGCAAGAAATTTGTTTCTTATAAAGAACGAGCATTGTTATTAAATAAGACATTTAACGAGTATGCTTCTTAAGTATTTTTCTCTAAGTAGTATCTAGAGCTACAGGCCAGACAAAAGAAAGGAAAGTACCTTATACAAAAGCAAAGGATCTTGTTTTTCCAACAGGTACTGAAAATTCCTTCTCCTTTTTAAGGGGAAGATAAACAACCTTTTCTCCGGTCTTCTCTGTACTGTAATTTATTTCTGTTCTAAGTTATTTTACAAACCAAGAGTGGATTCTCTCAGGTCTGTTGACTTACCTGGCTGCCAACAAAAGAAGACTACTAGTTTCTTGGAACCGATATAATTATATTACTGTGGCCACTCACAAGAAACCATCAACTCTGCCCTCACTTCTAAGCCTCTGACTGGGGGTGGTATGAACTGAAAAGAAAGCAATTTTTTACCTTCATCATTGTTTCATAAATCAAACATCATCCCTCCAAATGGCACTCAAATTACATCTTGTACTAAGTGTTAAATTGAATCAATTCTAATTGCACTTTCTTGTAGACCTCCTCTGTAACTGCAAATAATATTGTTCTTGTTTCAAAATGTTAGTGCTTGTCACCTGACATTTGTGCATATCTTCAACACACACACACACAGAAATAGAAAAGTAAGGAGAACTGACACAGAAATCCAACAGTCTGGATTCAAATAAGTCCTGGCCAAAACTTTAACCAGAATATTCCCTATGTGCTGATAAAGAAACATTTGTTTTAACACCTCTCCATTGGAAAGACATCATGAGGTCACTTTCAGCAATACATGCACACCGATAATAAAATCACTCCATGGATTGAGACGATCAAAATAAATTGAAGGAAAAAACACATATTAAGGCAGAGTAAGCTTGATATGCAAAATATGACCCTAATGTCTTGTACCGTACTTATATCTAGACAATTTCCAGATTATACTAGTAACTCAGGCAAACAGAGTTCCAATGCCCACTCAGGCAATTAACAGTCATTGTTGCTAATGAGAGAAAACAGTTGTGCCCATTCTTGAGACATAAGCACGTTTTTTCTCTTGGCTGCTACAGTGAACAGTGATGAGTGGTCATTAGTGAGAATCAAGACTTCTGGGAACAAAATGGAAAACATGACACCACGGCAAATTTTGGGAGAACGTATGTTTTGTCTTTATCATACGTAAAAGGAGCTTGTCAGTTAATGACCTACAGATGATTGGGCATCTGAGCACATGTGCTCAACTCCAGGTGAGTTGCAGTCTGGTAAACCATATAAATGTTAAACTCACGGGAAATGGAGTTTTCTGCATAGAGTCAAAAGTGGCCCTCATCACAAATTCAGCAGAGCAATCTCCTGCATAGCCAAGTAATCACTGGCTATCATTTTCCCCTAGCATTTTAAAATTTTTTCTTTATTAATTTTATTATTCCATTATACAGTTCCATAGGCAATCGCTGGCTATCTTTAAAAACGTTCTGACATTCTTACTAAAAAGGATCCCCAACCTGTAACATTCACAGGATTTTCTCAGCTTTTTCATTCTAATACATCGAGAAGAAACAAGGAGTCTGGAGGGAGGGAGGAAACTTATGCTACATTCTACTAGAGAACAACACTTTGGAACTTAGAGACACAACAGACAGATTTAAGTGTAATCATTTGGCTGTCACCTGTTCTAATTCCTCAGCATGTCTCCTGTAAGAAAAACAGGATTTATACTTCCTAAAAGTCTGCAATGTGCAAGCTACCAGATAAACATTCTCCAAGGGCAGATGAAAGCATTAAAGCCTTAAAAGTCACAGAACAGGGAGCCTTAAAAGTTAAGAACAGGGCCCGGCGCGGTGGCGCAAGTGGTTAAGGTCCTTGCCTTGCACGCCCGGGATCCCATATGGGTGCCGGTTCTAAGCCCGGCAGCCCCGCTTCCCTTCCAGCTCCCTGCCTGTGGCCTGGGAAAGCAGTCGAGGACGGCCCAAGGCTTTGGGACCCTGCACCCGCATGGGAGACCCTGAAGAGGCTCCTGGCTTCAGATCGGCATAGCACTGGCCATTGCGCTCACTTGGGGAGTGAATCATCGGACGGAAGATCTTCCTCTCTGTCTCTCCTCTCTGTATATCCGCCTTTCCAATAAAAGAATAATAAAAATAAATCTTTAAAAAAAAAGTTAAGAACAAGGAGAGGCTTCTAGACGATAAGTACAAAATTAGGGATAAAGTTAATGTGGGTGAAGTAAAACTTCTTAACTCCATGGAAATTCTACCTTGATACTTCCTCCCATAATTCTCAGAGTAACCAATCACATAGACAATACTCTGTCCACCTGACACATGATAAAACCAAAATCATTAAAAGACTTACTATTAAATTATGGTGATCACCAAATTTCACAAAACACTTTAAAATTCAGGCATATATTTTTAAATGTACTTGTGCTCAAAATGTTTTATCCAAAATTTGTCCACTGGCATCTGACATTTAAATTTATCTTGGTATCACATATTTCATCTGTTCATACTATACCTATGCATACAGCCCGATACACTGTATACAAAACCCAAATATATTTCAGTACTTATGTAGCAGAACTGTCATGTTGCATAATTACTAAGCACAACAATTTTCTCCTTAAATGACAAAACTAACATTAAGTTTTATGTGACTAAAATTATATATATATATACATATATATGCTCTGATTCTTAAAATCTAATTAAAAAAAGTTTCTGAAGGAATAATTTAAACAGAAAAAAATAGGAGAAATGCTTATAACCCTTTGACAGATAATTTTCTTTGGTCATTTTGTTTACGTATGCTCAACATTTTATTTCAAATAGCTATCATTGCCCATTTTGAAAAAAAAAAGAAAGGTCAGCAGTGTATAATATTTTGCTTATAAAATGACTAAAAAAAAAAACTTTGTTTTCTTTGTGCTTCACCTAGAATGTGAAAATAGAGATTTGGCAATCAATAATCAGGATCTGAATTGCAAAATTCATCAGTTAGGAAACCAGATGTGAAAGCTTTCCACAAAAATTCTCCCATCTTTTGAAGTGTGAGATTAATGATCTGTATCAGATGGCTGAGCCTATTGTAGTCAGAGCTAATGTAAAACATTCTGATGGCTACTGAATGATACAGGTATATGGCTGATTAAAAGCCCCTTGAGTCTGAGATAAATCAGCAGGGCCCAATGGCCTGAATCATTGTCTCATAAAACAGTACAGGCATAGGGAAAAAGGCAGCATTTCTGATGATTTGAGTTCTTATTGCAGATTTAAAATAAATCTATGACTGTTTCAGTGCAAACACAGACAAATGTTCCCAAACGTTTACAGAAATCTAATTTGATTACTGGTGCATAAATTTGTAAATCCATGCAATTTTCCATAATACATGTTTCTCATAAAATTTTGAAGATCCCCCGTACATCTAATTTCTCTAGAGAATTGTCACCTTATATTTATAAACCAGATAATTGTGTTTTATTTTAAGAGAAGGGGAAAAAGAAAAAAGGTAATTTATCATTAGTGTAAAACTCTGACACAATGCAAAGGAGATTTTTAAAGTTCATTTCTTTACTCCACAAAATAAACATATACTTATAAATATAGCTATGCTTTTTGCTATAATCCAGTTTATTGTAATGCTCATATAAACCCCCCAAAAAGTCAAATATATTATTAGCAGCACATTTTTCTAAGTATTTTTTTAAACTAGGTTGACTTGCCTCAGAATTGCTGAAAATTTCTTGGGGATTCTTACTGAGTCTGCCTGGTCAAAAAGAATTTTCAGCACAGTCATTGGTGATGGTCTGTAAGGATGACCATCCATCCTTAACTTGAATGTGACTTGCATCTTTGGAGCTTAATAACTATTGATCATGGCAGGTGATGCCAGGTAGCAATCACTACAATTAATAAACGCTCAACAGTTACTTCCTTAGTAGAGCAAGGGAAAAGGTCTATAGCCCAGGAGTCAAGGAACACATTCTAATGTGAAATAATGTCACTATACAAAGTGGCAAACTGACACATAATCAACTAACACAACTTAAGCAATTTATACACCGTACATCATGGATCTGTGCCCTCACATACAAAATAAGGCAATAAAATTCTGTTGTTTCTCCAGGTCCAATTTCTGGATTCTCAATTTTGAGTTAATTCAAAGAAATTTTTCTAATGCTTTCTACATTCTAAAAGCATATTTCAATTTAAAAATTTACTATGAATTTTATCTCTGCCAAAAGTTTGCATTTACCCCTGCCAAAATTAGCTACACATTTATGGAATTTCTATCTCATAAGCAAAATATAGTCATCCTAGCACATTCTTGCTGATACTGATGAAAATAAAAGGAAAAGATATTTTATTATTGAAATCTCCTTTTTGCTTAAGATTAAGATCTCTGCCTATCTTTGTATATATTTTCTGTTGAATATATTTACAAGCATATACAGATATGCATGCATATGTGTGATGTGCATATACAGTTAGTAGCATATGTACTAAAAGTTGTCTGAACCATTAGAAACTCAACTCAGATCTGCAGTTCATGGCTTCTTGCTTTATCTGTAGTGAAGAACCAGAGGATTTTTTTTTTAGTTATGTCTATGCTTTTGGTGACAAAAAACACAAAATATTAAGTTGTTAATAATGCTTCTATTCTCATTATAGTACCAATAATAGAGGCAGATCTTTAGAAATCTGCCAAATTTTGTGTGCAATGAATCTAGGGCATGACAACACTCTCTTAATATTTTTAATGCAATAGTACCTCTAGACAAAGAGAAAATAGACAATGGTTTTGTTAGTGATGGACTAACATGAGTATTAATCTTTGTCATGTCTGTGTGAAAAGGAGGTACTTATCTTCTTTTGGAAAAGGGAATATTTGTATTTTATAAATACTTCGTAATCAATGGGTCCACACGTAGTGAGAAAAACACAAAGTCATTCTTTCCAAGTCAAAGGTAATATAAAGGCTATCATCAGTACCAATTAAAACAAACAACTCCCTTCTTTCTAATGGGATATCTGAAAATACACATTATGTATGGATTTAGTTCTCTAGTTCTAGCACTGTATAAATCCAAATGAAAGAGAAATTTGAGATTCAAAGTACTACTCATCTATTTTCACCCATCAGTCAACACACACATTTTAAAAAGCAGCAAACAACCATAAATAAGTGTTTCTGCTAGCATCAACACTATTCTTTAGCTACAGTGGGCCCAATATTTCCAGGTGACCCGGTCTTAGCTTTCAACATGCCTTATTTTTCCAGAGAATATTTGGAAATTGATTTACCCAGTGAGTAATGAGTGTCCTACAGTATGACATCAGGAACCATACTAGTGACTGACAATAGAAAGTAAAGGGAAGAGACACCATATGTGCGAGATCTTGTGAACTGACCCAGAGGGCTTGTTCCCAAAAGGGACAGCTTGCCCTCACAGCCATGTGGAGCCTGGAGTGGAAGGAGAATACTTTTTGGATATGGAAGATTACTTGAAAGGCAATTATTTCCATTGTATTGTCCCTAGCAGGAGCCAGTTAACCACACATTAGCATGATTCATCTCCCCAGTGGGTCTATTTTATACCACACAAGAGTCACAAGGACATGCCTTACTCACTTCAGATTTTTTTAAATTAAAATTGTTTTTCACTTCTTTCAGTAGAATGAGAAAGGGCAGGATAAAATACAATAGCCTGTGAAAGGGTACCCTAAGTCTTGTAATAGCACAACCCACAGGGGATCTGCTGCAGCTGTCTTTGAAAGACTAAAGTGGGCATGAAGCTGTTGCATGTCTACTTTTTATTCTAGGGTAGAAACAGAGGAGCCAACCCACCACTTCAAAATCTAAATGATGTGGGTTTGTTGATAATTTTGTTTTAGAAGGAGCTGGGGGAATGCTAGGCCAGCTAATAAGTGGGTTCTCTAATTCGAGTTTCATTGGGATGGGCTTCTCCCCATAAATATGAGCATCAATTCATAATTTTATTATTTCTATCCTTTTAATGCAATGTGGTGAACATAAAGCTTTCACAATAAAAGCAAACATGTTCTGTACACTTACTACATGACAGTAATGAACTGTGCTAAACATGTCAGAAGCAGATCTTTTCATCTGGCCTGAATTATGAAGGAGATGCTATTTTTATCTTATTTCACAGATGAAGAAATTATGACATGGATCATGGTGTTACAAAATCATCAATTCAACTTAGAATCACAAAGCTTAAAAGCAGAGCCTTGCCTGTAATCTTCAGAGACAGTATTAATGATCTCTGGACCGTGATTGCAATCTATTTAGAAGATGCAAATCATCTTAGGATATCACAACCTGTCTTTAGAATATAGTTTGTCTTTTTAATACTGGAAATCAACTGTATCATTTGAGGGAATTACATATCAAAACATCAAATAATGATCATAATAAAACCTAGCAAGTAAGTACCAGGTGCTTGATCATTAAGTGAAAGCTGAGCTGTGATTATGCGAGCTGCTTTAACATAACAAACTCTTGACAAAATTGCAGCTGGCCTCCACACAGCCACAACTGCAGACAACAGCCATGATCAGAAGTTTCCCTTTACAAGAGAATTACTTTGATCTCATGTAACATCAGCTATGTCTGTTTTCTCCTGCCATCACTCTTTCAGCCAGGGACACTATAAGCATGTGTATCAAATATTTAGCTGAATTCTGTGCCACCTGCTGCTTAGGTGTGCAAACACACACACACTATACACACACAAGATAATCACTTAAATTATCCACTTTCCTTACTGTAGAAAGCTGACACGGTGAGGATTTCATCGGTCATTCTACCACTTCGGAGATCATATGAGAATGCACCAATTCCAGACTGATCAACCAAACTAATTTCTTCAAAAAAATTGCTTCCAACTGTGGAATCATATTCCCACAAAACTTTATGCAAATATCAGTAATTCTTGTGCAAAAAAACTAAAATAACAACAACAACAAAAACAGTGGAAAACCAATTACACTTGTTACATCATTCACAGCTCACTATTCCCATGCTACACAAGAAATGAACCTACTTTTTTATGGATACTTGGTTGTTATTCTTGCCTTTCCTGGTAAATTTACAACCCTTGGGCAACTGCTATTTGCATATCTAAAAATGAATGTATTACCCATCAACTTTTGAAAATTCATCATACACTAGAATAACTAGAAGGAACAGAGGGGTAAGTTTTCAATTTCAAAACTGAGCACACACATTTTTCTGTTACCCAAGACCAAAACAGTGGGGTTCAACACTGTTACCTTTTTCTTCATCTGCCATCTTTTTTAAAAAAATGAAAACACTTAACCAACTTAGTTGTTTGAAAATTGTTAAATATTGCTTGTGATCGTGAAATTTAATGCTATCTTAAAATGACTATTCAGCCATTGATTCATTCAATTATTCTACTATTAACTGATTACATACAAAAGTGCTGGGATGCCCCACTCCCCTAAGCTCAGCACAGTATATACACAAACATAAATAACTGTAATGCAAAAATTCCATGGTAAAAAGTAACATGCTATGAAAATAATGCATGACAGATGAGAAACACCTTAATTGTGAATGGAAATCCCACTAAAGCTGGCCACAAAAGTAAGCATTGAAAGCTTTCTTAGGCAGACTATCCAAATGAAAAGTAGTTGCAGACTATGCTTCATCCGGCAATTTAAAGTTTTCCCTAGTGGCTAGCCTGAGCCTCAGGATCCTGCCTTATGGTAACAACATGACTATAAGCCTTCCATGGCTCCTGTGTTCTTACCCTGCAATCTTGCAAAGAAGAGCAAGATCTTGTTTCACCAACATTCCGGAAAAATCCCCTTTTGTCTTCTGATGGCAATTGTCTTAAGTATCCAATCCCCAAACTAATCATTTCAACCAGGAGTTTGGGTATTGTAATCGGCTTAAGTTGATCAGGGCTCAGCCCTTGGGTTGGGGAAAGGATGAAGGCCACCAAAACCACATGTCTAAGAATGGAAATAGTGGCTTCCCAAAGAAAATCAGGAATGTGTTATTTAAAGAAGGAAAAAGGGATGCTGAAGATGGAATAATAGTGTACCTAAGTAGCAAGCAATTTTCAGAAGGTATTGGAACAGAGAGAAGCTAAGAAAATGGCTTCCTGGAAGCCTTACTAAATAGGGTCTTAGAACAATGTACGCCTCAATATGCCAAAGCAGTATATTGATTCTACAATCCCTGCTGGTTTGTTGGTCAGCCTCCACTCACCATTTTTCAATGCCACAGATATTAATAAAGTCACTCTCACAGGTACTCTCACAGGTACATCAGCCCCTCCCAGCTGCTCCCAAGGATATGAGACAAGGGCCACAATCACCATGGATGCAGGGACATTGCCTTCCGGATATAGGAAGAGTTTTCCAGGTTCTTTGGTAAAGGTAACTAGTAACATAATTATTCTCTAGAATTGTGATTAGACTTATTAAAATGGAACTGAAGTTTCAAAACCCACTGGGCCTAAGCACATAGCTACACAAACACAGATGTTTGTACCACTTGATGAGGACATGCCACAAGAGACACAGTAGTACTTATCTTACCTACATTACACATAATTGTCTAATATTTGGAAGAAACCCACAAGGCAGTACTATTTTTATCTCCCTTTTTAACCAAAAAGAGTAGAGATTTAATGTCCTTAGTCCAAGGCTAAAAGGGATAGAGGGTGCAAAATCCATATGACCTTGGATTTTTGACACCAAAAAAAAAAAGACCCCTCTGCGTACTACATACTCAATCTTAAAACATCCCTAAATCTGATAAACCAGAAATTTCTGATTATGAGTAGTTCATACAGTGAGATTCAATTGTTTCATGTTACAGAGTTGTGGATTAACAGTACATGATGCCAGTAAGATTTTATTTTTCAAAGGCTTAAATTTTTTTTGTTGAGTATATATATATATATATTTTATTGATTACATTGCATTATGTGACACAGTTTTATAAGTACTGGGATTTCCCCCACCCTTCCCTAAACCCTCCCCCCACAGTGGATTCCCAAAGGCTTAAATTTTTAATATGCCAAATTGTCTGTAGTAATGAGGAGGAAGATGACATGGATATGTCTGCTAAAATGGTCATCAAATGCATAATATTTTCCCTTGGAACACTTGGTTCTTTTCCCGTCTGTCTGTACTCATGCACATAAAACATTTATTGAGTTGATGATATTTAGATTCATTAGAACAAAATGAGTTTCTGTTTACTTGAATACTTATATGTGAAATTCATGCCTGACATCTATCTTAAAAGCACTGGGAAATAAGCAATTTCCATGAATAACTTAGTAATTCAAAAGTAAACTAGAATAGTCAGTGTATCGTGATACCATGGTCTAGGAGCCAAGTTTTCTTGAGTCTGATCTACTTTTAAATAGTCTAAAAGATTTATTTGTTTGAAAGTCAGAAGGAGAGAGTGCAATCTACTGGTTTACTCCCCGAAAGGCCTCAATGGCCAGGCCAAATTCAGATAAGTCACCTGGAACTCTGATATAGGTAACAAGGGCTCAAACACCTGGGCCATGTTCTGTGGCTTTCTTAGGGCCATTAGCATGGAGCTGGGTGAGAAGGAGATCAGTGGTACCTGAATTGGTTCCCCTATGGATTCCAGGGTCACAAGTGCCAGTTTAGTCATAGCTACAGCACAACACCAGCCCTATTACTTCTTTCTGAAGGCGAAATCTGAGACATTATTCAACCTCACTAAACATCGGTTTCCTCACCTGTATAATGGAATAACAGTAGCATATTTCTTATGTGTAAAGTAACACATTAAGATTTTAGTATTTGTCTGGCACAAAATGAGTATGTAATCAATGCCAGCTATTCTCATTGGCTTTGTGTTCACTCAACTTTTACTCTCCCTTCCTCTGTCCCTTGTGTGAAAGCTAATGAAATGTAATAACTTAATTAATTCTTAGTATTTTCATAGAAGACTGATACTATTCCTTGACTAAAGTCCTGTAAACCATGACAGCATTTTACTTGTTAAGGACAAGGCAACTCCCTCTTATTAACTTTACTCAGCGGTGTCCTGACAGTATTATGTATAGTTCTGATTTACCAAAGGAAAAATTTTGGTGACATCCCTTCTTCCAACTCCTCCATCCCAAAATAATAAATCCTCATAGGTTTTTTTTATTATTATTATTTTTAATTGTTTAAAGATTTAGTTTTTGTTTTGTTTTGTTTTGGAAAGGCAGATTTACAGAGAGAAGAGAGGAGAGAAAGATCTTCCATCTGCTGCCTTACCCCCCAAGTGACCGTAATGGCCAGAGCTGAGCCACTTCAAAGCCAGGTGCCAGGAGCTTCTTCCAGGTCTCCCATGTGGATTTAGGGTCGCAAGCCTTTGGACCTTCCCCTACTGCTTTCCCAGGATACAGGCAGGGAGCAGGATAGGAAGTAGAGCCATGACATGAACCAGGACCCATATGGGATCCTGACGCATGGAAGCCAAGGGTTTAGCCAGTAGGCACCAGGCCCGACCCTTCATAGTTGATTTGAAACATCTGTAAACTGTCTTTGGATTAGGAAATTAAGCAAAGACACAGTCTAGGATGCTGTGATCACCACCTATCCCTCCAGGAAACTCGCAAGGACTGGAGACACTGTGGGTTGTTAAAACTAAACATATAGAAGGTGCTGAGGTTTCATTGGCATCTAGTGTCTAAAAAACATTCTGCCAATATCTAAGGGAGCCCATGAAAAAGAAGAAAGCTCTCAATTTTCTTGGGGTATCAATATCAAGTATTGCTGATTTGTACACATAGTTATTGATGCTCAATATATATTTATTTGGAGTGCCTTAATAAAACATGTCCAAACCCTCCCTATCTTCCAGGGCAATTTTGAGCTTGATCATGTTGTTTGTTTAGTATCCAGAATTTACGTGATTCTTCATGCTCTGTCTTCTTACAGTTATAAAACTGCATTTGAACCAGTTATAGCCTAGTCAAACCTAGACTTCAACTAATTTTAGAAGTGCTATGCATCCTCGGACAAGTTATTTTCACTGGGTAAATGAAAGGTTAATGATCTTCAGTCACCAGCAAAGAGGTTCTGTCATTCCTTCTCATGGGATTCCATGTCTGATGGTGTCAAGAGGCCACACCGCACAAAAAATATGATTAGCAGTATACCTACAGCCAGGCCTCCCAGAGCATCCTTTATGCTTCCATTAGATTCTCTAATTCTAGATCCAAGGAAGGGTCTTTGACAGCATAACAGACAATAAACACAATTCTTTAAAAAGATATGTATAAAACACAAATTGACTCCAGATACTAACTTGCTTTTTGAGTGTTTGTTATTCAATGAAAGTGAACAAAAATCAATCACATTAGAATGTTCAAGAATATGAACTTACTCAACACAACTCAAAGTTCTCTGTCACAATACCGCTATTTTCCTAAATGTGTGACATCCTGTACCTTAACAGAGTAAAAATGAAACTAATACTACAAAATATACTCCAAAATAAAAATAATATGAATTCTGAATTAATCACACAGATGACTGAAGTGTGAAAATGTTCTTCGGTAAAATGTTCCAAAAATGATTTGAAAAGACACAGAGTATTAAATGAAATACATATTGCTTCATCAGCTTAGGTATTTATCCATGCTGAGCTAATTTTCCCATTTCTTTATTTACTATTTATGGAAATTCCTTGGTAACATCTTTGATGAAACTTTGGAGCTGCAAATATTGAATGACAATATCTTATAGTTGAGAATGTAGTTTGAATCAATGTAAGAGGCTTATATTTTGCCTTGTGTCTTAATTTCTCATAATCCAGGCATATGCTTTCTTATACCACTGTCAATTTTTCCTTTAAGCTAGTGACAAATAGAATTTTGCATAAAAATACCATCCTTAAACTTTGATTTGACTGATTTTTCCCTACTACTGCAAGAGATTCTTAACACTTACTGAAGCCTAAAATAAAACTTTCACTAGGGAGTCACCCAAATGTGAAAGGATTTTCCTTTCTCTCCCACAAACTTGCTTCAAAACATGTTAATAGATCTGGTTAGCATAATCATTAGCAGCACCTAAATGGATAAAGGCTTTAAAATGCCATGGCTATTTTAATATGAATGCTGAACTGAAGGGTAACCATAATAGAAAAACATTAAAATATTTCTTTTTGCTTTATTTCAGGAAATAACTCCTAAAGAAAAATCACATTAAGCAACTTTATTATGGCACTCTAACAATATCGGCAACAATTCATTATGGAAATAGAAAAAGGAAAATTTCCAATGTGACATATAAGGAGATCACCTTATCAAAAGGCTCCTGTGAAACATGAAATCTCACAGGAAAGTTTGATCTTCCTCACATTAAAAGTTCTGAACAACTGCATAAAGCACACGAGATACTTTATTAGGAATTCCCAGTGACTTCTAAAAGGAAGATCCCTTATCTCACAATCATGCAATATCCAATGCACTCTGATAGATTCAAAGTAGCATCCAAATGCTGTTAGATATTTTATCCTGTCTTAGCTGGACTTTTCCTGGAGTTTGTGCTGGTGAAGTTATTGAATCTGAAAGTTTCATTAGGAGACAATGCTCAGAAATAGCAAAGTTTTTTTTTCCCAATTAATGCTCTGGTTCCTCTTCATATCGTATAAATCTTTAGCCTTTTTTTCCCAATTAAATAACAACAGATCAGACCTGCCCTCATAATAAAATATAGCATGATACTTGACAGCTAGGCAAACATTTACACAAAAATGGGGAAAATTGGCATTAGAAAAAAATATTCAGGAAATAGATATAAATGTAAATATATATTTGCAGATGTAAACTATATACTTAGATATCTAAATTTAGTTTGGGTATGCATTTAAGGTAGATTGAAAACATATGTGAAACTTTAAAATATTCATAGACCCAGATAAAATAAATATACCATCAGAAAACTGTTCGAAACAAATGCTATCACAAATACAAAGAGAAAAAAAATACAAATAGTATACGTGCAATAGCAAAATATTTAAAATAAAATAAATATAGAAATACCTACATATTTAATAACTTTTCATGTAATATTTAAATTTGTAACAAATACATAATATATAGTAAACATAAGGGAATGTTATAAAACCATTGAAAATGAGGTATATATGTATAGATAGGTAGACCTATGTAAATATATACATATGTATATATTCTGAAGTACATAGAATATTACCTATAAAATTGTTTACACAGGTTAGTAGTGTGAAAGCTCAGGCAAGCATGGCAATGGATACTATTAGCTAAAGAAAACCAATAAACCTATGTATTAGCTGATTGTCTAAAAAGAGTGAAAGTAGCTATACTTACACTGACGCCTGGCATGTTCTATGGAACGATGCAGCTCATTAAATGTCCATAGCATTACTGAGAAAATGAATTTTCAATTTTTTTTTGTAAAGTACTTCCAGAAGTACCTGGAAATTGAAATGCCTTACTCTGTCTTCCTACCATTGCAGACTCGAGGAGATAATGCTGATGGCTGAATTAGGTTCCTGCTACCCACATGGAAACTTGGATTGAACTGACAACTTCCAGCTTTGGTCCCTGGGTAGTCCCAATTGTTGTAGAATTTGAAGAGTTCACCCGAAGATGAGAGTTCTTTTTCCATCTCTCAAATTTTTAAAACAGTTTTAAGTTAAAATAGTTTAAAAAAAAACTTAAGATCTATGTTTATTTTTCATAATTTTCTTGGTTTTTATAAACTTTAAAGATCTGCCAAAACTCATCAATGGTTTCACTGCCCTTATTTTCTGGTATCTATTTGCAACAACAAATTGCTGATTTTTCTATAGTTCAAAAAATCATCAACAACCCTGAGAATTTATTATAAATGCTAATTGTTAACCATCAGTACAGATCGCCTGAAAAATTCTTGGAGCTCATACGCAGTATGTCTTAATAAAACCTCTTGTTGATTCTGATGAGAACTCAAGGTTCAGAACAAATGAATTAGATGATTTTACAAAACTTAGAATTCCAAGTTTTGACATCTGCATGTTAATTCTGTTGTTCCTCTCTAGCATACATTGGTGGGTCTTTCTTGGTGGTGTTTCAGATAAGATATATGTGTCTCATATCCAAAGACACTGTTTAAACAGAAATCATCAGATTGCTATGCAAATACAACATTCGGGTTGGAACAGGTTTTGCATAAAAGATAAATTCAGAAGAATTGAGGTCATTTGATTAAAACAAATACATTATCACCATATTGTATCGTAGAGAGAGAGCCATATGTCTGTTTAATTGTGTCACCGGAGATGCTAAAACAATAAACCAAAGAAATATTTCAAAGAAAGTGTTGCAGTATTCCAACAGCTTTTGTCAAAATACCACATAGCAGCACCATCTTGTGTCCTGGCTGCTCCACTCCCTATCCAGCTCCCAGTTTAAGGCCTGGGAAAGCAGCAGACAATGACCAAAGTCCTTGGGCTCCTTCATACAACAAAGGGAACCTAGAAGAAGCTCCTGGCTCCTGGCTCTGATCAGGTCAGCTCCAGTCATTACAGTAGTTTGGGGAGTGAATTAGCAATGGAAGATCTCTCTTCTCTCTCTCTGTAAATCTGCCTTTCAAATGAAAATAAATAAATCTTTTAAAATGGGGTTCATCATATAATTTCAAAATAGAAATTACTGAAGACATAGGCAGCACTCATACAATTTTCTCATATCATTGCAGAAAGTTACAGAAGTTATATTTAGTTATCACTGAATGTCTAAGTTTTAGGAATTCGACTGCTAGGTGATCAAAAGTGTTAGGTGGTAAATTATGGTGTGTAAATGAGCTAGAATCACAAAGCAGAGAAAGCTCTTAGAGGACTGGGAATATGGAGCTCCAAAATTGACAGCAAAGGCTCTGGAGTATGAAACTGTTGAGAACCTAAATTCACTTGGTCCTCAAAGGAGATGTAAGTCAATGTTGCATTTCAAAGAGACATCAGGCCTCAGATTTAAAATATTTCAAAAGTAACTACAGCTAGTATCAGCTGTTTTTTTTTTTTTCCTACTAAAGACTAAGATTGTTCTGGTAAACTGGTAAATGCCAGTTTAGTTTACATAGCCATTGGAAAAATCATGGTAGTCTCTTAGCTTGTAAAGTTCACAATTTTTCCCTCTTACTATCACTGTTGTGAAATGACTTCATCTCCAACAAAGAATCTTTTACTACCAATATGTTACTCAGTCAAGAAACAGGCAAGACCATTAGAGACATACTCTTTGAGTTTATAAAGACGCCAACAGAAAGAGGAACACAATGAATGGACAATACCATTATATCTCAAAATGTAGCCTAAAGAAATTAAAATACTTAAACAACATGCAGAACTCCTTGTCATAACACATCATCATAGTAAAAAAATCATTCCCTTCTCCCACACCATGAGCATTTATAGTTGTCATAACAACCTATGGAAGTGCACATAAAAAGCAAGGAGAGGTAGAGTCCTAGTTCACCCATTTTCACAGAAATAAGACACACATTCCATCCAAATATTAACATAGAGAATAGCTAAAACAAAACATGAACCTTTTCTTTGCTGCTTTAAAGAAACATTGCATTTTCCTAACTCACAACTAATTTCTAGATTCTGAAAATTCCAGGATTTGCCTGAGGCTATGGTAGCCTACAGGACGATGCTGGACAGCTGGTCCCCCTAACAGGTACACTTAATGCTCACTGAAGAAAAAGACATTTTAGAATGTACTGAAATACTCTGCTTGACTCTATCTGTGTACACAATCTGCAGTGCGATATATTTATAATATGAAGAGAAACCTCAATGCCTTTAGAAACTATATCTCAGAACAAGATGGTTGTTAACTTGCTGAAACTGAAAAGAGATTAAAATGCAATAAATGCTACACAATTTGAACAGTTAAGAGTAAATACTATGAAAACACTGAAGTAAAATCTGACTTTATATACATCAAAAATGGAATATTTAGCAAATAACTAATGCCAATTATAAATCAGGTATTTTTATTAATAAACTTGACAATTTTTTCATTCCTATATTCAAAATTGTTCAGCATTCAGGGTTAAAATACCAATTCATAATTTTCCTACAAGGACTATGGCATATAACATTTAACAGTATGTTCGATAGCTAACACTTTCTCTATGCTGCAATTTAAGAATATAAAGCCAAGTTGTAAACCAATGCCCAATCAGACCAGGTAGGCAGAGACACGCAGACTAAGTAAGCATACTGGGTATAAGCCTGTAAGGAGTGGAGTCTGTAGTGAAACAGAGACTCCGTAACATATCTAAAGGCTATCAGCAGCTATAGAGTTCCAGCAGCTTGTTGCCAAGAAGGAATGTAGCACCAACATGGTTTGATTAAGCAAAGTTTACACATTTTTACTTTAAAAATGTTCAAATTTTGGCAGCTGACTCAAAAAGTTTTGAGCATGTGCAGGTCAAATACACTGTCCAAATCTGGCTGTGTGGGCTACCACTACCAGTTTGTAACCTCTGGTTAAGAAACCAGAGAAAATCCAAGAAAAGCATCAAAACAGCACAAGGAAAGAAACGGAGGGTGAAGTAACTTGAGAAAACTAGGAACGGTTTAACACTGTTAGGAAAGGCAGCATCAGATTTTCAGGCTTGGTCATTCTTTTCTCTGGATCTTCACCATACCTCCAGTAACCACATAAAGTGTTTGAAGTTGATGAATTGTGTATGCACGTGTTCAGTTAGCAGTCTTGACCAAAGGATTTCTTTCCTTTTGACTTTCACAGTCCTTAAACCACTTGAGTATTATAAAATGCTTTCTATGAGGAAATCTGGTAGCAATGCAAAATATTAAAGAAAAAAAAAGGCGGGAAGGCTACAGTCCTTACTTGCATGAGTCGGGATCCCACATGGGCAGCAATTCTAATCTCAGCAGCCCTGCTTCCCATCCAGCTCCCTGCTTGCCACCTGGGAAAGCAGTTGAAGATGACCCAAATCCTTGGCACCCTGCACCCATGTGGGAGACCTGGAAGAGACTCCAGGCTCCTGGCTTCGGATTGGCTTAGCTCCAGCTGTTGCAGCTACGTGGGAAGTAAATCAATGGATGAGAGATCTTCTCTGTCTATCCTCCTCTCTGTATATCTGACTTTCCAATTAAAAAAATAAAATAAATTAAAAAAAAAAAACAAGAAAACGAAGAAGGCGAGAAGGTGAGGAACCCTAGCGGTAGGGAGGGTGGGTGGCAGGTGCCACTATACTCCTAAATCTGTACTGTGAAATACGAGAAATTGCTTGTTTTGTATAAGCTATAATGCACAGCAAAAGGAAATTAGTACTTGACTTAAAGAAGACTAGTCAGAGATCAACTTACATGTTTTGAAGAGATGATGTGACGTGCTTGGCACACTTTGGGGATTTAAGTATCTCGAGAAGACACAGTAAAGAACCAAGTTTAAATTGCAGTTTGTTTGCTCAGCAGAGTAGTACATCTATTATGAATATTTTGATAACTGTTACTCTTTTAAAAAGACACTATAAGCAAACACATTCTCTGGTCCCTAGGCTAGCAATTCAAACACCATGGCCTTCTTTGGAAATCAGTTGTGATTTACACACAGTATTTTAAAATTTTGTATGTTATGTTGCTAAGTAGATGATACAACTAGGGAAGCTGCAGTGCTGACACTGACATCAAGACAAGAACTATGAGAGCTCAGACTGTTGAGTGTTTAAGGAGACAAAAGAATTGGCCAGCAAAATAGAGCAACCGGTTGTGGATGTGAGAATTGAGAAAACCAACCACCATATGGAGGAACCCAAACCCTCACATGCAGCAAAGGCGCACCTACACATAGAGGAGGTAGATGATGAGGGATCCCAAGGAGGATAGCAAGTATTCACTTTTTTTCCTGCAGAATTGATAGCTAAAAATCACAACCTGAGTACATTAACATATGTATATGTATGTGCATATATGTATATGTGAGTTTATTTGCTCTGATGAGAAGGTGGAAAAATCAATGACAACTTGGTAAAAGGGACTGTACCTTTTGCTTGGTGTGGAGAGCGGAGCTGCGCCTCAAAGATGGCGCTTGCTGACCATTGGTTCGTGGCACAAAGGTGATAAACAGGTTTTGGGAAGTTACTGAGGATTGGGCCGAGCACGCAGGGAAGCTACGTGACCTAAGTCATGATTGGTGTGCTTACCACATGATGTGAGGAACTGTGTATGGATTGGTTTGTGTAATGTAAAAAGGTCTGGGTGAAAAATAGTTAATGAGGAGATTCCACCAGGCGCGCTTCAAGGCTAGAGCTAGAGCTATCGCTATCACTTCAAGGCTATTGCTAGCTAGCACTAGGCTGCTTTTGCTTTACTGTAATAAATCTTACAAGTGCTGTAACTGCTTTCACTTTGACACAACGCTTGAAGTCTTGACCAATAAACTTTTTAAGAATCTTTACTGTATCGGGGTCTTGCTCGCGGGATGAGGGACCCTGATAGCTTGGATCTTGCTTTCTGAAACACTTGAAAAGTGACTGATCCCAATGATGGAACAGAGAAAAATTCAGGATGTGGCAAAACACAAGATATGTAAGACTAAGGGATAAATTTTCAAAGTATGACGAGAAAGTGCCACAAGGACCCATGAAGCTGTTCACAAAGGGTTTGTACTGAGCACATCTGGGGCTATCTGAACATTAAACTTAATGATTATGGTAATAGATGGCTACTGAATTTTTAAAAAGCCTAGGCATTCATAATCATAAGCTGAAAAATAACCAATAAATGGCATAGCTAACCTATCAAATAATTAAGTTATAAGAAATGATCATAACAGAAAATTATTTAACATTCAAAGATCTGGCTAATTCAGAAAGGTATTCTTATTGGATATTAAGGCTTTTAGCCAGATTTTTGATGTAACATTGGATAATTTCTAAATTCAGAGCATATCCGCTACAAGATACAAAAGAAAGGAATAGCAACTTTTTATTTAAACAGCATGTCAGTTGCCAGCTTGAAAAATGCATTTTATACCTCCTATACGATCCACTAGGCAAAGCAGAAGCGATTTCTAGGGTATTTCCATCAAGTAAGATCAGTCCAAGTTCAAGGATACAGAAATGTTGTCCTAACCAGACTGAATACATCTAGAGAATAAAAGACCTGTACTCTCCAAAACTGGCAGAGTCATAAAAAACAGATGAAAACAGCAGAGTGGCCTAGTGACTAAAGTCCTCACCTTGAATGCGCCAGGATCCCAAATGTGCACCAGTTCAGGTCCCGGCAGCCCAACTTCCCATCCAGCTCCCTGCTTGTGGCCTGGGAAAGCAGTTGAGGATGGCCCAGGGCCTTGGTACCCTGTACCTGTGTGGGAGACCTAGATAAAGTTCCTGGCTCCTGGCTTCGGAGGGGCGCAGCTTCTGCCATTGCGGTCACTTGGGGAGTGAATCATTGGTTGGAAGATCTTCCTTTCTGTCTCTCCTCCTCTGTATATATCTGACTTTCCAATAAGAAAAAAGAAAATAAATCTTAAAAAAAAAGATAAATTATTTCAAATTGAAGAGCTCTAATGGAATGTGACGACTAGGCTCACAGTTTGTTTCTATACTGAATCACATCCCCTAAAGAATATTGGTGCTGCAGTTGGCCAAGTTTTTTTAAATGACGTCTACTCAAGAGACACTGAAATTATATTGTGTAAAATTTGATTTTTCAATTTGAACACAGAGCATCCAGGACTTGGTGAAACACACAGCAAAATATTCAGATGTAATATAACTCTGCACCTACAATTTGCTCACAGAATTCCTAAGACATTCAGGTAAGTACGAAATTATTCAAATTAAATTAAACTTACAGAACTGGAAGACATTTCTAGCATGCAAAGTAAGGGAAAATGAGGCAAAGGAAAACCATGAGCATTACTATAACTCTTTTCAAAGCCCAAGGAGACAGTTTAACTTGGCTTTTCATTTTGAGTTATAATTACATTGTACTATTTATTATAGCATAAATCATTCTTACTGTTCATCCCACAAATGGTTCAATTAAATGAAGACAAAAATGCCAAGATTCAATGTTTGGGAAGATTTTCCTTAGCCAATTAAGATTTCCCATAGAAATGGAATGCTGTTAGGACCACCTAAATGCAGCTCACAAAGACTAAATTGCAGGCACAAATATCCCTAAAGTAAATGATAAACACATGAATCTACCAAGGAATATTTTCATAATACTGTAACTTTAAACTTCTTCATGTGTTGGGAAAGTGTCTTTTTAAAATAACTCTGGAACTGTTTAACATTGAAAATGAATGTGTTTATGGGCAGCATTTGTAGAATGCTGGCCACGAAATAGACACAGAAATTGTGAATTTTCTTCTGAATTAATCCCCCATAACCTTAATATCTTTTTTTTACCACTTTATAGTTTTATCCCTTAAATAATCCTGCATTTTATAGCACTTGCATTATATGGTGTATTTCCTCTGAATACACAGTGAATTTTATTCTTAGAGGTACCAACAGGCCTTTAGTAACTCTTCAAGTTTTATCTTCTTTCATCATTTTCATTTCTGTCAACTTTCTCCCTATCTGATAATTATCTTATTTGACTTAGCCAAGTATCACGTTGTATAAAACCAAAATTTTTCAAGAGGCAACAATTATTATGACTTTGGGTTCATGAGATCACTTATGCTATTTGCAGGAATAAGTACACAGAATTTATCATTCTCATTGCTTCAAATTTCATCCCTTTCCACATTTGATTTACATACAAGACTACTCTCAGATAGTTCTCTATTCAAATGGAATTATGCGTACTGAGACATGTCAATGAGACATTGAATGGAAATGAAGTATTCCTGTTACATGCATATCTGAACTTTAAACTTTCCCCAATAAAACTAGATTTTCAGAAAATTCAGATTCTACTCTTAAATTATATTCATACAAATGTTATGGACATCAGTGTAAAGGACACTCCAGATGTATCTCTAAACATTTATCTCTCTATATGTTGCAATTAAACTTGGCTTTGTCCAAGGATAAGGTTTCGGTCAGCATTTGTTCTATAGAGCCTTTTTACTGGATCCTCCCACAGGGGAATGACAAGCTATCTAACTATTCTATGAAGACCCTTTTTTTAAGTTAATTCAACCTCCCAGCAAAAAAGCCTCATGGCCCAATCTCCCATTAAATGTCTCACCTCTTAATTCCATCACATTGGCAACACATGAATATTGCAGACCATGGCACATATGAAAAAAAAAAAACTCCAAAAGCTCAAAATTGCAGGAAAAGGAGTAACGAATGCATTTGAATAAACCAACTAAAGCTCCTCCTCTAAGCTGTGTTACTTTTTCTCAAAACAAGTAACTTACTTGGATTTCAAATATTTCCTAACTAGCAACTGAATAAACATTCCATCCTCACACTGGACTCTAAGTTTCATAGGTTCAGAGATCATACCTAGCTTGATTCATCCGTGTCTCCTCAACCCTTAATGCAATTTCAACTTCTTAACAGTCATTGAATGAGTATTCCGTTGCATGATGGGGGAGGCAAAGAAAGAAGGAAATGACAAGAAAGGAGAAAAAGAACAAAAGCAGTAAGGGAAGAACGGACCTTAAGATTTTAGCAAGGGCCAGAAACGAAGCTTTAGAAAACTGGTCACTGAGGAATTTCTTTTTAAGTTGCACAGGATCCTTTTCTGCTCATTTCTGAGTACCTATGTTTAGCATGAGTTGTTACTGCACTTCACATCCAGAATTAATAAATTAATTAGCAACTAACTTAGCATACATTCAACACTTCAGATCAGAAAACTAAAGCAAACAAAAACCACACAGTAAGATTGCAAATACATCCTTAAACCTGCAGGAATAAAATAATCTAGATAAACAGATGAATGTAAAAATAGCTACATGCTCAGGCTCCAAACTTGGGAAACAAAATGTGCCAGAAACTCTGAAAGAATCTGTAACCAAATAAAACAATCAATGAAGTTCTCTGTTTCTACTAACCATCATTACAGAACAAAGTACCCTAATCCTCAGCAGGTGGAAACAGCACACATTTATTATCTCAAAGCTTCTGAGACAAATATAACTTAATCAAGTCTTCCAGCTCATCTGCTTTCACAAAATGAAATCAAGTTTTCCCGCACAGGCTTAGTCAGCTCAAGGTTCATCAGGAGCAGGATCTGCTTCCAAGCTCTGTCAGTGACTAAAGATTCAGTTCCTAGTGGGCTCCTCAAATGAGAAAGGCTCAGTTCCTTAGCCTCGTGGACCCCTTCATCACAGCTTGCTTCATCAAAGCCACTAAGAGCCTGTGACTAAAACAGAAATCAGTCTTCTGTAGCCTAAAGCAAAAGGAGCATCTCCTGACTTGTGCTGTATTTACTGATTATAAGCACTTCAAGTCCAGCCCACAGTCAATAGAAGAGACTACTGGGAGCATGAAAGCCAGGATGTAGGGAACACTTTGGAAGTCAGCATAAGGTGCAGTGTTTTCTATGATTGAAACCATTGTAATATAAATAATAGAATTTGTGTTTGTATGATCACCTATTTTATTTTATGAACAAATGACTATATAAAATATCAGTGCAAACATATGTATATAACTACATACATGCTTAACATTGAAGTCATTTTCCTTTCTAGAAACTGGCTGAAATTACAAATGAAAAATGTAAAAACAATTAAGTAGAAACAAAGTGTCTGTAATTGGCATCATTAATATCTCAGAATTCAGCTGAATTGTTTTAAGACAAGAAAAAATGCAATACAATGATAGAGCCAGATATTACAATTCAATAGGAAACAGAATTGGGAGTCATTGTGTAACCTGAGAAAAAGAATCAATACTACAAAATAATGAGTCTTCCTATTTCTTCAGGCAATGGAAGCTACCTTTTCCCAGGCACATCACTTTGCAAACTCTATCATTTAATCAGTGAATTAGTAGGCAGTGGGGAGAAGAGATTCTTTTTTGTTTAATAATGTATTCCAAAACATTTACAGATTTTTAAATTGTATTCGCTCTAGACCCAAAAACAAAGGGGAAGAAGGCCCATGAATTTTCTAGTGGCTATTTCCTGAAATGATCATAAACAACTCAGTGTGATCTGTTTGTGATCCTGACAGCATGGAGCAACTTTACCAATTGACCGTTTTTGGGCACTATGTTCCCTGAGGTTCTGCCATCTCCTCCAAGGAGCATGGTGTGCAAGAGTTTTGTTCATAATAGATAGATACTAACTTCTAGAGCACGTTTAGGATAGTGGGCCTTTAACCTAGTGGTCAAGAAAGCAGTTAAAATGATGGTGCTCCGTGTTAAGAGCTCCTGGGTTCAGCAAGGAGCTCCAACTTCTGACTCCAGCTTTGTACTAACGCAGACCATTGGGGGCCGAAGACATGGCCCAAGTCAAGTCACAGGGTTCCTGCCACCCCTGTGGGAGGTCTGAGCTGCGTCCTGGATCCCAGCCAGGCCTAGCACTTGCTCACATTTGAGGGATCAGCCAATAGATGGGTGCTCTCTCTTTCACCCTCTCTCTCACTTTTTGTCTCTTTTTCTTTTCCTCATCTGCCTCTCAGATTTAAAAACAAGTAATAATAAAACAAGAATACACGCTCATAACTTCTTTCCACCTATATTTCTTTGAAATAATCTGGGGATGTTTCTATTCCTGCAGCATGTTTAAAATAAAATTTTTGTCTTTGAAATTTCCTTCTGAGATTGAAAAGGGGTATATCTAAAAAGTATATCTAAAGAGATATACTTTATTAATTATATCTCTAAGATAAAGATGTGCATATTTTGAAATTTATTTACTCACATGACTCTTTTTCACAAAAAATGAAATAGAACTGCTGTTGATTTATAGCTAGTTGTCACAATTCCCTTACAAAATCACATGAGATAATTTAGGACCACTCTTTAATTCCCTAAAAGTAAAGATATCTTCCCCAAATAATTATCAACTACTTAGTAGTAGAAATTAAATTAATTTAACTTTGAAAAAAAGCTATCATAATTTGACATGGTGAACTTAAATGTCTCTCTAATTTTAATGTCCACATCCATGTTAAGAAATACATATGCAAGAAATAATAATTAGCACTTTCACTTATGTCCTATTTTTCAGCTATTATCAGTAAGTTATTGATTTCACTGAGTTATACACTTTCATTAACAATAAGTGTATGTCACTATTGCTACTGCATTTGGATTTATAAATATATGTTTCAATGTAGTTTATCCTAACTTTTTAACAGACAAAGTCTCTCAACAATATTGTATGTTGGATGTTCATTAAGCAAACTTTTGACAAGCTGTTACTTCTTACTCAATGCTGAGTGGTTCCAGAAAGTGAACATACATCTGTTGAAACAAAGATAGATTTCTTTTTAGAAACAAGAATATCCAGATAAAATTTAAGAATAAGGAGACAACATAGTTATAAACAAGGCATTTTTTAATCCCCTTAAATTCGCTCTCGAGATTACTGACATTAGTGGATCTGAGCAACACAAAATATAGAATTAAACTTCCGTTAGAAAGGTATGGGCAGACATTTCAAAGCAATGAACCTAGTAATGAACCAAGACAGATTGTCCTTGCAACACAAGCTAGAGGACTGGAAAGGTGAGCAATATTCTTACAAACTGATCACTGCTCTGAGAAGCCAGAAGTTTGGTGGCAATTGGTGTCATTTGCTAGCAGTTGCCAACCAACTGTGCATTGCCTTGTGGAGGAAAACAGTTTGGGATAGTGGGAGATGGGAGTGTCTTATATAGAAAGCAAACTCTTATAACCTCAGAAGATCAAAGCCTGAACCAAACAGGTGACAATTGTTCACTTAGAGGGTCATCTATGGGAGAGCTATCAAGCGGAGTTACAAAGCTTGCTAATTTCATTTGAGAGTCAACACTAACCAAGAAAAAAATATATATAGAAACCAAGGGGTCCATTTCCAAACAGTTTAAGGGAAAGTGTCACATTTGTCTTCCTTCTACAGCAAGTACCAACTATGCAGTCACACTGCCTGATGAAACAGGACTCTCAGTATTTTGGTTTATCAGAGAGGAAGAGTTCCTTAATCAAATGAAGGTAATAATTCAGAAAGGAAATCAGCAAACTATAAATCTGGTCACGCAGTCTAGGCTCAAAACCATGACAAGAGCACTCCAAGTTTAAAAACGTGAAGCAGGAGAAGAGAAAGAGAAACAGTTTTCCTGTGACCACTCTGTAAATGTGTACAGAAAATGAGAGGACAAAAGACTGGCCCCATGGGTGAGACACTGGCATATTAGGTACATCTGTAGGAACAAACCTTACAACTCCCTTACAGAATCCACATACAAAAGTCACTGAAGGAATATTGTTGGATGAATAAACGATCGAAATGAATAAATAATGTATCCTCAGTTCTAAGAAATCTGACATTCACCTGAGAATGATAAAAGTGTTGTGGCTGTTTAATGCTGCCACAGAAAGATCGATGCCAAGGTGTACTGTATGTGTGGAGCACAAATCCAGGATGTCACAGTCCCTGGGGACTGTTGTCCATCTTTGATCAACTGAGTATCAATCAGAGGAAAATCCAAGAAATATTTTAAGTATCCAGTAGTACACACAAGGAACAATACATTCAGAATAAGATCAGAAATGGATACTTAGGATTTCAGATCTTTATATATCTGTGACCAAAATATATAAAAAAAAAAAGTGAATTTGAAATCATAGTGAAGGGTAAGAACTATTGACTGACTACTCTTTAAGATAAAAGTTAAGATATACACATGAGAATATAAAAATATATACATTGTTGAATAGATCTTTTGGGGAAATGAGAGAAAGTGAAATGTGAGACATATGGGTTGTTATATCCTTGATACGCTATAAGAGGAATATATAATTTTTAACACATAGGAAATGATTAATATGCATTTGCTGAATATGCAAATGAAAAATAAACATAAAAAGAACACAAGTGAGATTTAAAATACACATAGAAAGGTCATCTAGAGAAAAAATAATTAAGATAAATGAAAAATTCAAAATGTTAATTTAAGAGAGAAATTAGATTAAAAATGAAAAGTTTTGAGAGTAAATATGATGGATATCAAAGAGGATGATAAGGACATTAAGACATATAATAGTAAGACATACCAAATCCTCCAAAAGCAAGTAAGTTTAACTAGGGAAGATAAGTGAAATGAAGAATTTGGAAAAGGACAGGAAAAGAGCAGCTCGCCACAGACAAGCCATGCAGGCCCACAGGGAATTTCTAGGGACAAACTTCCTGGCCTAATGCTTTGCAGCTGAGGCAGCTGGCATGCATTCTCCCATGGTGAGGAACAAAGAAGGAAGGGGGTCCATGTGTTATCCTTATGCTCTTCACCTTTATATTTAGAGCATAAAACCTCATAGCCCATCCACTGTACCTCTCACAACTTCATCGGTCGTGAGGGACTGGGATATTCTTAAGTCCCACCCATGTACTGGGGAAAACAGGACAGCTGAGCCACAGCCACCACCTATCATCATCATGACTGAGATAAACGCCCTCCGAAAACTTTTTTGATCTCTCAGGCCTCTAAATAATTAATAGACGTGACTAGGGAAAGTTAAGAATACGTAAGAACTAAGAATAAAAAGATAAGAATAGAATAAAGAAAACAATACCATATGGCCACATGAAGGAAACGTGTTATATCTGCTGTTCTATACTAAGTATAGGTCCTACCATTTGCATGCAGGAATGATCCAGCAGTCTTAGAGAACCTGAACCCAAGACACCGAGCTAAAACCAGCATAGCTGAAAGGCCTTGTGTTTTTACCTCCTCCCCAAGAAAGATACAAGAAGTAATAAGGAGGGCCCAGCACGGTGGCGCAAGTGGTTAAGGTCCTCGCCTTGCACGCCCGGGATCCCATATGGGCGCCAGTTCTATCCCCGCAGCCCCGCTTCCCTTCCAGCTCCCTGCCTGTGGCCCGGGAAAGCAGTTGAGGACAGCCCAAAGCTTTGGGACCCTGCACCCGCATGGGAGACCCGGAAGAGGCTCCTGGCTTCGGATCGGCATAGCATCGGCTGCTGCGCTCACTTGGGGAGTGAATCATCAGATGGAAGATCTTCCTCTCTGTCTCTCCTCTCTGTATATCCGTCTTTCCAATGAAAAAATAATAAAAATAAATCTTTAAAAAAAAAGTAATAAGGAAACAATGCTACCACATAAATGAAATCTGTTTCACAGTTACATGAGGAAAAAAAAAAGCAAAACAGTGAACATAGTATGATGGGAGTAAAAAACCTGGCATTATGTTATAGCTTAAGATGCTCTTTTTTCTTAAGATTTATTTTATTTTTATTGGAAAGCCAGATATACAGAGGGGGGAGAGACAGAGAGAAAGATCTCTGGTCCACTGATTCAGTCCTCAAGTGGCTGATCCAAAGCCAGCAGCCAGGAATTTTCTCCAGGTCTTCCACGTATGTGTAGGATCCCAAGGCCCAGGATTAGAACGGGAGCCCATGTGGGATCCCAGAAGGTGAGGACTTTAGCCACTAGGCTACTGTGCTGGGCCCTATACCTTAAGATTTTAATACACACAACTCAAGTAAACATTAGAACTCTTACAAAACAAATTAAAACTACTTATAAGAGGAAGATTTCAACGGGATAAGAAAAAAAGAAAGAAAAAACCAGGAAGACCAAAACAAACAAGAAAACAGAATCTTCAAAAACAGGGCCTTGAGCAGGCATATGCTAGAGTAGCTAAGATACTGTGTGGGATGCCCAATCTATATTAGGGTTCCTAGGACCAAATCCTGGCTCTGCCTCCGATTCCTGCTCTCCACTAACATGTATGCAGGAGTGCAGTGTACTTGAATTTTTGCAACTCAAGTGAGAAACCCAGACTTAGTTCCAGGCTCTCAGCTTTGACATGCTCCAGACACGACTGCTGTCAAGTATTTAGGGAATGAGTCAGCAGGAATAGGATCTCTCTCTCTCTTTCTCTCCCTCTCTCTCCTTGACCATCCCCCCCCCTCCCTTTCTCTCTCTCGCTCTCCCTTTTTGCCAATCTGTCTTTCTCACCATGACTCTGTTCTACAAACAAGCAGATAATAAAATAATGTTGGAAATGAATAAAAGAAACTCATTTTAGGAAATACTCATGACTTTAAAAACTGATTCAAGAAAGAGAAGTAATAGGAGTAGTGGCACAATTCCCTAAAAGTTAAAATTAAGAAAATAAGGAGAACAGCAAATAGTCTATGAAATAAGGCATTTTCAGAGAAGTCACACTCATAGATAATCTATAAGTAGAACTGCTGACTCAGGAAGATATGTCTGGAATGTGATTATGAGTAATGAAAGCTTAAACTGAATCAACCATAGGAACTCTAGAGTAAAGGCTATGTTAATGGAAGATGATAGTGGGTCAGCACAGAGCCTACAATTTATGGTATTTACCAAGTGGTATCATTTCTACCAAGATCCTGCTAAAATGCCATTCTCAAATGCAAGCATTCTATCTCATTCATGTGTTATTCTTTTCCAAGTTCCTTACTGTTTATTTACATGAATATTGCTACCTTTAACTTTTTTTTTCTGAAACTGTGTATTTTAAGACTTAACATATGCAGAGAAAGTACCACAATCAACAGCCAGAGACACAAGTCGCCCCTCTGCTCATCACCAACGTTCCCACAGCAAGTTATTGAACTGTACATTAAGTAAAGCTCTAATGAATGAAAGAATCTGTTTGAAAACCTTGAAACATTATCCAGATGCAAAGCATCATGACATCAATCTTTGTAACTTTCTGGATTGAGAATTCATTGCTTTCAGGGACTTCCTTTTAATCCTTTCACAGGTGAAGTAGCTAAGAAACAAACTCCTATAATGCGTGAGCAAGTCACACCATGTCAGTAACAACATGATACGGTAATAACCTACATTAGCATGTTGTAGGCCCGGATCAAGCAAGGTGTGATTGTATGACTGCCATAACAATGTGCTTGCACATCCATTCCTAAAGGAAACGTCTCTGAAGCATGGATTGACTTTCTCCAACAATCCCTGTACTGAAATAGATCTGATTCATAAGAGGCAATGGAACATAAGCTTACATAAATTATGCTAATCAGGGAGGTTTTCCTTTTCCTCTTTGCAGCTGGTGCGCCGAGTGGTTCTGATTAAGTCATTCCACGCCGTGAGAAACATTGCTTTGCAAGGGTGCGACGTTCTGTGTTTCCCCCAACTTTGATCCCTGCTCATTGGCCCCTTTGATCTCTGAACAGGATGTACAAGGTTCAGTAATCAATGCTTCCCTTAATGTTTGGTTCTTTGTCTGTTAAGTGTTTATATTTAAATCATTTACTAGAATAGGTGAATACTAAGAGCTAGATATTTTTTCTCATTGATGTTTATGCTTTCAAAAGTCAGAAGAAAGGAGGTTTCCAATTCCCACCCAAAATTTCATTAAAAGCAGAGTTAAGCAGCAAAGTACACCTTAGAATTGCAGGTATAGTGCTTACTTCTTCTTTAAAAAAAATGGCATCACTTTTTGAGGAAAATAAGAAAGTGGTGGAATAAAAGCATCAGGCCCATTGTTGCCTGTCTTAAATGTTTGCAAATTCTAGTGCTAGTTTATTTATTTACTTTTAATCACAGATGCCATCAGAAAAATGCACCTGCATCAGGTTTAGTGTCACTTTTTCTAAGCATAATTGAATTTCCCTCTCTGGAGGACACTCTGAGGGAAAAAATGTTGAGACAAAAACTAAATACCAAGTGACAATTGAAGAACACTAACAATAAATACTACTGGAGTTTAGAAAATGGAGAAAATCCTTGAAAACTGGGTCATCAGTACAACTCTCTGAGGAAATAGGACCTTAAACAAACAAACAAAAAAGTACTTATTTATTTTAAAAGAAGAAACATGATTGCATGCAAGAGTGAGCGAAAGATCTTACATCACGCAATGGCTCACTGCAGAAAATGGACAAATGGACACAATGGCCTCCCACCTGGGAGAAAAGCATCACATACAGTTTTTCCAGACACATTAGCAGAGAGCTGAATTGGACAGACATCCATCAGTCAAACCAGGATCCCCAATATGGGTTACCTGTATTGCAAGTGGCTGCCTAGGCAACTATGCCACTATTCCAGCCTCAAAGAGATATGTTTTGTTGGACCAAATTCATCCAGACAGTAGGAGTTGTGCAGAATGTCTTAGAGTTGGAAATGCATGAGTGCAATTCCTGGGCCTGTTTGGCCAGAGTAACAAGAAGTTGGGGAAAAGAAGAAAATGGTGTTGTCTACCAGGTATCCTGACAATAAAAATAATTAACAGAGCCAGGCAACACTTGCTTGGGTTCTATACTTACATTTTATCTTATTTTTAAGTAGATATGACAAAATAAGCAAGCTGTATTAACCACCGGGGCCAGCAATTTTATTTTGTCTAAGAATGGTACCTTTATCACATACCTTTCAAAATCATACACATGGCACATATGTATATATCACATACCTTTCAAAATCATACATTTAAATAAAATGGCATATGCCGTTTTCCTTTTTTCTGCATCTCTCTTGCTCATAGTTTTATGTAATCAATGATTTAAATAGTCATGTCAAAGGGAAGTCTCTAATGTATCTTCACACATTCTTTTTCAGCATCAGAAGAATCAACCCTAATTTGATGATGATATATCTATTGCTGCCCATCATTCTCCTCATTCTCTAATTGTTATTGACAAAGAGAAAGTAAGGGCAGATGAAGCAATACCGAATTATCCCATGGGTTATACTGCTTTCCATGTCACCTTGTACCAATGCCTCCTGAGATCAGACACGGTAGCTACTTTACCACTTTATATAGCTTGTCCACTTCCAAGGGAGCCTAGTCTTTAAGCTTTACCTAAGGAAAGGGGGACAAAGCATAAATTCTCCAGTTTCATATGAAGGATTGTAAGAAAAACTATCTAAATGTCTGCTTTTGTAGTATCATATAATCATAGGGTTTTGCATCTTATTAATTTGACAAACCTGAATACACAAGAAAGAAGGAAAGAGAGGGTAAGCAAATCTATACACTGGTTCATTGTCCAAATATACACAATAGATGATAGTGGGCCAGGGCCAAACTCTGATGGCAGAAGCACAATTACTTGAGAGTGCTAAATTTTGGAACACAAGATCTAAATGACACTTGGTACTTATTTTGGTCAACTACCTCAATTTTTACAGGAGGAGACTGAATCTAAGAATGATCACACAGTTTCCCAGAACTCCATGATGAACTAAATCTTAAGTTTTTCATCCTATGATTTCCCCTTGATCAAATATTCCTCATTGATTAACTGAAGGAGTCTCAGAGAGTCTTCCAAGCTTTAAATTCTATAACATTCTTCTTTACAAATGTTAACAAAAAAATCAAAGCCTAACAGGCAGATGGCAGCACTCTAATTTCAGTTCAAGAAGGAGCTTACTAAATTTGCCTGATGTGGTTCCAATGTTAAATGCTAAATGGCAGAGTAAGTTAATGCACTGGTTGTTTGCTGTCGGGGGTAAAAATATATCTGCAGGTCTCAGCCAAGTTCCTGTGGAGATTGTCCACATCCCCAAAATACCACACACGCTTGGCAAGAATTAAAGATTATGCCCAAGTGATGCCCAGATCTTGAATAGCAAGAGTATTTCGAGTAAAGAACAACATACAATAGCAAAGCTCTCATTCTAAGGCATGTCATTTATTGCCCTAAATTTCTGTAATATACTTTCTTTCCAAACTGTACAAAATTGCAAAAATTGTCTTTCTTCTTAGGTTATATTTAAGGTAGAATTATAATAAAAATTAAATGGCTGCTCTGTGCATTGCTCTTCTTTTCAATGTGTTCCAAAGTGCCTCTAGAGTGACAATATACATTAAATATAGGATAGAAAAAATAAATTTTATTTAAAAAATTCATTCTTGGAGTGCATATTTGGCCTAGCCATTAAAATTTCTTTTGGGATCCCCATATCCTATATCAGAATGCCTAACTTCAACTCAAGTTTTGGTTAAAATTCCAGCTTCCTGCTAGCTCATCCTGGGAAATAGCAGGTGATGGCTCAGATAATGAGTTTCTTACCTCCCCTCTGGGATATCCAGTGTGAGTTTCCAGCAGCAGGCTTTAACCTAGCCCAGGCGTCAGCTGATGCAGGTATTTTGAGGATAAATCAAATTCATTCTCTCTCTCTCTCTCTCCCCGCCTCCTAAGATGCAACCCAATTGATAATAACTGCAATAATACTAAATAGCATTTACTAAACACACTGTGCTGTATTAAACCCCAGGGTAAGTGCTTTCCAAGGCCTTTTGGGGAATGACTACCCCTCAGACATCATCCACAGAGATTATTTGCTAGGCAGATGTGAGTGGTGCCTAACAACTCCCAAACCATAGCATTGCCAGGTGCATATGATAATCCCTGTAGCTGCAGCACTAGTATCTCCACAACTGATCAGAGCCAATTCCCTGGCACTGAGAGGTCTGCAACGGACTTGTTCTCATCCTCCCCACAGTAGAGAGAAAAGTCAGGTCAAAACTATTTACACTGAAAAGTCATGTTGTGATTCCTCTTAGCCCACTCCCTTTAAGTAGGAGAGTACATGTAAGCCCAAAGCACTTGCTCTGAGATTTGCTGAAGCTCTTAATGTCTGACAGGCGTTGTTGGTAACCATAAACATCAAGTTAGTAAGATGCTCTTCTCACTCCTACCTCCTTTCCATCTTTCCTTCCTGCCTTTATTTCTGACTTTCCTCCCACATTTTTCCTCTGAATGAGTGTACATGTGTATACCTTGGTTACTTGCTTCAATTTGAAGAACTGACTACACAGGAATCCAGGGGCATGTATCAAAGACACAGATGGCTCCTGGGGTGATCGTTTCATTTTGTACTCCTTCATGGTACCTGTTGTCTTTCCTGCTGCTGATTCCACCTCAGGTTAAAGGCATTTGTCCTGCTTCCTTGGCTAGCCGTGCTTCACCGCTTTCCACCTATCATCCGTTGATCATTCGTTTTGAATTCATACTCTGTGGCAGTACCAAGCTGATTTAGCATTCCTCAGAAACCATGTAGGCTCCACATTCATGAATTTCAAGCAAATCCTATCCCACCCTGACCCAAGGCAATGCTTTTTAGAGGAGAGAATTTGGTGATCAAGTAAGTTTGTAATCAAGTATAATAGATCAAACCAGCCTTGTTCTTGGATTTAAAAAATGCCAAAACCTTCTTTAGAGATTTTGGGAATTTTGATATTAGTTATATATTAGTAAACTATTATTATGCTCCTCAGTGTGATCGCTGTGATACAGCTGTTTTTAGATAGTAAAATATTATAAGTGTCATGATGTTTAGTACTTATTTTCAAATGGTATCAATAATAACAAAGCAATTTATCTTTTCTATGTAAAACTAAAATGTTTAAAATACATTATATTTCTTATATTTAAATAAGCAAGAGTTCAGGAAATAATGTAAAATTTTTGCTTAGGTATTACAGACATAAATCTACTCTATAATTCATACTTACATATTAGATATTAATATAAAACATACTAACATCAAGTATTTATGATATGTAAATAAATATGCATGTTGTACATGTGGTATATTTGTATATATACATAGATCTATATACCTCAGATATTTTACATATAATAAATGTAAGTAGTATGTTATACTGAATCATATTGTTCTACAAATATATTAGTTAACAGGAAGTCAACCTGGCAGAATAGGGTAAAGGCTCTTTTAAACAGAGAAACATTGTGAAGCAGAGAGGGAACATTCCAGGAAATAGGAAAGAACAGAATGACAGCAGAGGGGAACCTGGAGACTGATAGACACAGGAAAGCAGCGGACACAATGGTGTGCTGTTTCAGTGACCCATACCCCAAAGGGATTGAGCAAGCAGTGATCTGAACTATACCAGCAGCCAGAACTCCACTAGCAACAAGGTGGGAAGCAGCATTAACCAGGAGCTTAGGAGGTGAACCCAGACAAAGAACTGTCCGTCCTGCTGGCCTGTTTGATTTGACCAGGAGCACAGACAGAGCAGCAGATCTCTAATGGGCAGTGCGGAAACAGGGTGGATTTCACAGCCCAGTCCAATAGCTGGACGAAATCAGGTGCCATTTTGTATAGGCAGGCAAAGGCTATGGGACAGTACTGCACATGCACTGAGCTGGGAATGAACTCATTTCTGGCTCAATGAACTACAACAACACGGCATCCTACATGTTCCACCCAAGATAGGTATGAGTAACCAACAGACCTAATGACCAACAGATCAAGAACTCTAGTAGTGGTACAGTAGACACCATTTCATACACTGTAGCAAAGGCTTTAAGACTTCAGGGACAAGAGTGAGCTGTGCAATGTGCTGAGCTGGGAGCAATACAGCTCAGTGCATTGCACTGGTCCCACAGGAAAACAATACCAACTTTGGCATCATACAAGTCAAAATAGGTCTGTGTGGCCCTCAGACCTAACAGCCAACAGGTTGCAACAAGATCAACACCACCAACAACCTACCTATATAAAATACCTGGCGTTTCCCTAATCCTGGGGTATGCTCCAACTGGAAGTGGGAGAAAGGTTGTACAGACAATGGTGTAACGACAACACAGGATCACAGGAGGTGGAGAGAGGTGAGCCAAGAGCTGGGGCTGTGAAGACCACAGTGGAAACCTAATGTAAGAATTTAGACCTGGAACTTGCTGAAGAGAGTGGCACAGTGACTGCAAACAAAGAGCTGTGTGGAGAAGAATGTGCTAACAAGAAGTACAATGACCAAGAACAAAGGAAGAGACAAAGGCACAATGAATACTACTGGAGACTCTTCTACAATAGAGCAAAAGCCTTTGCCAACCTCAGAGTTAACTGATGAAGACATCGATAAAATGGGGGATACAGAATTCTAATCACTTATAAAACTTCTTAACAATGAAAAGCACATAATACGGGAGTTCAAGGAATTTAAGGAGTATGTCACACAAGAAATGAATCAAAAGAAGGCTGATATACCAGAAATTAAGAATACAGTGGAGCAAATTAAAAGCACAGTGGAGAGTCTCCAAAACAGACTGAAGGAAGCAGAAGAAAGAATCTCAGGATTGGAAGATGTCACCTTCCAGGGGGAAACAGACAAAAAAATAGAAGCAGAGCTGGGTCAAGCTAAAAAAAAAAGTATTCAAGAATTGAAAGACACTATTAAAAGGCCTAATATAAGAGTATGGGAGTTCCAGAAGGTGCAGAAAGAGAAGCTGGGATTAAAAATGTATTTAATGAAATAATAATGGAAAATTTCCCTAATCTAGAGAGAGGATTGGGAAACAACATCTAGGAGGGGCACAGAACTCCCAACAGCATGGACCAAAAGCAACCTTCATCACGACACATGATTATCAAGCTTTCTTCAATTGAACATAAGGAAAAGATCCTTCAATATGCACATGAAAAAAAATCAATTGACATATAGAGGAATGCCAATTAAACTCACAGGAGATCTCTCACAGGAAACTCTACAGGGCAGAAGAGAATGGAGTGACATATTCCAGATTCTAAAAGCAAAAAATTGTCACTCCAGAATAATGTACCCTACAAAGCTTTCTTTTGTCTTTGAAATAAAATTCTTCCACAGTAAAGTTTTAAAAATATGCCTCTTCCAAACCTGCCCTACAAATACTTACAGATATTCTTTCTCTTGACAGAGAAGAGGAATAGCACCCACCAAAACCAAAGGCAAATGCGAAGAACATCCCAGTAAAATAACAACAGAAGACTAAATCAATTAACAACCCATTGCTAAAATGGCAGGACCAAATTACCACCCATTCATATTAACCCTGAATGTAAATGACTTAAACTCATCAATCAAACATCACAGATTAGTAAACTGGGTTAAAAAAAACGAAACCCATCTATTTCTTGCATAGAGGAGACATCTCACCAACCAAGATCAGCGGAAACTATATCATGGATTTGATTTTTTTTTAGTTTCATCTCTTCAAAAGTCTTTCTCATTAAATTTTTCAGACTCACAGATCACACAGTAGCATTATTTTGTTCAAGAAGGTTCTTGATTTTCTTTTTCATTTATTCAGCAACACATCAGTAATTCAATAGCATGTTATTTAATTTCGTGGCATTGTAAATTTCTATTTTTCTTTCTGTTTTTATTTTGTATTGTGACTTTTCATTTAAGGGGATGTATATTAACTATGTAATGAAGACTATCATATCCAGATGTGAGGATACAACACAGTATGCATCTCTACCTCCAGATCAAAGATGAAGTCCCAATGAAACTGTTTAACATAGCTTCACAATACGATTCTAGACTCTCTAACATCGTCCATGCCCGCAATGCTGAACATACGACTGTTTATCAAGAACTATACTACAGTAATAATACAAGCAAACTCGGGCCAGGGTAGTGGGGGGTAAGGGAAATTCCAGGACCTATGGAACTGTATCATAAAATGATAATAATAATTTATAAAGGGGCCCGGCATGGTAGCCTAGTGGCTAAAGTCCTTGCCTTGTACACCAGGATCCCATATGAGCACCCGTTCTAATCTCAGCAGACCTACTTCTCATCCAGCTTCCTGCTTGTGGCCTGGGAAAGCAATCAAGGATGACCCAAAGCCTTGGGACCTTGCATCCCCATGGGAGACCCAGAAGAGGCTCCAGGCTCCGGCTTTGGATTAGCACAGTTCTGGCCATTATGACCTCCTGGGGGGGGGTGAATCAACGAATGGAAGCTCTTCCTGGCTCTCCACCTCTCCATATATTTGACTTTCCAATAAAAATAAAATAAATCTTTAAATTAATAATAATAATGAAATAAGTAAAATTTTAAAAACAAATATATTAGTTACTATAGTACAAATTCAAGTAAATACATTTCTAATTTTTTAAAAATCCATCCACCTATATACGTATTATATATTTACTTATATAAAAGGTAGATATAAAGATAGGCAAAGATCTTCCATCTGCTGGTTTACTCCCCAAATGGCCTCTAATCTCTAGGTCTGGGCCAGGCCAAAGCCAAGAGCTCCATCTCAGTCTCCCATTTGGGTGCAGTGGCCTAATCACTTATGCCATCTTCCACCGCCATTTCAGGCACATGGGCAAGAAGTTGGATTTGGCACTCTGAAATAGAAGTGTCCAAAACGAACTGGTGTAATGAGCAACAGTTGTGCCACAATGAAGACTGCTTATTGTCTGAAATATACCTAATCATTCTGTTTTATGCTAAGATATTTGAAAGTAGCTTATATGCTTCAATTTGACCAACTTTGGACACTAAGTATTTTGGGGTACCAGGGAAACAGTTTGAAGAGCATGTTACTTAACAGGTAAAATTTTGTTCACGAATAATTAAGAGCTGACTCATACAAAAAGAAATGGCCCTTATCCACTAGAAGTTTTGAAACAGGAACGACCAATTTGTGAAAGGTGGGGGAGAAACCATGCTGCACCTAAACCGATTTGGGGACTTCTACACTTCCCCAGGAAGTACCTCGTGCTTACCGCACCCTTAAACCACTGCTTACAGGGAATATACTACTAATTGTAGAGTGGTAAGGGTTGGGAAACATGATGAAAAGGTTTGCTTTTGGAAAGAAACTTCCGTATTTCACTCATGTTATTGTGAAAGATGATTCTAATGCAGACAAATGAGCCAGGCAAAGGATTCATACACCTAGCACTAAAAGCAGGATTCAAATATCAGATGAACATCCTAAAGAAATGCAAACACAAGCCACTGCATAAAAACGATACCTTGAAAAAGGGTGACTGGCTTCGGATTGGCTCAGCTCCAGCCGTTGCAGCTGCCTGGGGAGTGAACCATCAGACGGAAGATCTTCCTCTCTGTCTCTCCTCTGTATATCCGCCTTTCCAATAAAAATAAAATAAATCTTTAAAAAAAAAAAAGAAAAAGGGTGACTGGATGGGACTGTGTTCAGTAAGATGTCCCTTGCTATTTCACCTTCTTTCCCCCTTAAGAGAAAAAAAGCCTGAGATCACAAGTCCTTTTGGAAAAGTTCAGAGAGAAGTAGTCCTGTTTTTGCAGATATTGGACAATTATATGACTTGAGTCAACCACCTTTGCCCCCATTAATGATGAAGGTAACTATATCAACTTAGCCCAGGGGGTCTTTGTGAATTATCAGTTACAGAGAAAAAGCAATGGGATGCTAGACTGTCTGACATTGTCTGCACCAACAATATCGGGGTACACTTAAATAAGAGACTAATAGAATTATGATTTCTTAGGAAGGACTACACTATTGTAACAAAATGGGAAAAATCTGACAGGGGGTGGGAGTTTGGGGGAGAATCCCAGTCTATATGAAATTGTACCACAAAATTCAAAATTTTTAAAAAAAAGATATTTAAAAAAAGGTTTGATAAATAAGAATCATAACATAAATACTTAATAATAGTACTGTACAACACAGGGCATCCCATAATGGAAGCTTTTTAAGGAATTACTGCTTAATTTGGAATAGTTTTTAGGGAAAAAAAATTCCCCTTAAATAAAATTTTAAAAACTGGGAAAACAGCAATCTTGCTTTGAAGATTTTCACAGTTCAGAAAACATGATGTCCAGGGACGTTGCTCCATCTTTCCTTTCAATATCTGATTTTTCTACACCAGTACTAAAATTAACTTCAAAAGATGTTCTACCATCTGAAGAGAAAGAGCTCCAGTGCAGGACTGCCCTGAAGTCAGCCTGAGAAGGGAAGCTGATTTCATGCAATAGAACCAAAGCACATTACAGAAATGTCACAGAGAAAGGGGCCCAAAACGTTATAAAAATGTGAGGATGAATTCTCTACTCCAGGGGTAGGGCTAAGGAATTACACTATGTAGGTTATATGATTTGTAAGATATATGATTTAACCCTCAGGTCAGTCTTTTGAAGAAGACGTTATGCTTCCCAAATTACAGACGAGAAAACTGAGACTGCGTAGCCAAGCTTTACTCAAGTTCACATGGCTGATTGATTACAGGTATTTTTTCTGCATTCAGTTTCATTGTAAGAAAATATAAATCAAAACACAGAGTCGTCCTTGGGGTTGATTTCACAATGAAGTGCTTAGCATTCCTACACTTTTAAATAAACCTTTTGGGAATGTACAATAAATATTCCTTGTTGAATATAATATGACTAAGTGCATGGGGCATCTAAGTAGATAATCAGTTACGTTAGTTATCTAAATAATATCTATCTCCAAATAAATATTTCATAAGATCATTAAATATTAGCCTGTCAACTGTATACTATTTTGTATTACATGTTTAAGAGCAGTTTATGAGGAATCAGAGCCTTAAGAACATACAGTATTTCCTTTCTCAATCTAAAGATGCATTAGGAAAGATTAAAAATGTGGCACTCTGGGTCTGAAAGATAATGTCAGGTAACTATCTGAGTCATCTTACAGAAAACCTAACTAACACCCCAAACAAAAACTGCTCCCATTTGTTTGCAGATATTGAGTCAACATATATGAATATCCGAAAAGGGATTATTTCTTCAATTGATTTTTTGTGTTTTCTCCATTCAGAAAATGAGTCATTAAACTTCAAGGGGGAGAAGCTGAAATCTAAGATGCAAAGAAGAAGATTCATGAACTGAGTATAGTTTTTTGCACCCAGGTGAATCACATCCAAAACATGGAGCGTTTCCAAAAACAAAGTCTAAGTAGAGAAATATGTAAGACTGCTGAGGGCAGTTGACTCATTTTTGTAAATGGTAAACTCTTGAAACTCCAAATTAGCAAATTTATACAAATTTCAGGGAAAAAAATTCTCGAACAGCCACTTTAAGCAGTGATTTGTCAGCGCTCACTAGGAGCAGGCACGGCTTCACAAGTAGAACCTCATGCAAGGCAAGATTTGTGTGAGTATTCGCCATGATTACCAGATAAATTAAAGAAATGTGTCAACATATCAAAGTTTTATTTCAATAGAAATGATGTTGCAGCTTCCTAATTACTGAGGAGCCAGAATTGTCTGTATTATCTGTGAGTCCCATATTTGTACTCTCTGGCCAGAAGCACAGGGCAACAGGGGTAAGAGTCAGAACTCCACTTAGGCCAGCCAACCAAGCAGCCCTACCCTACACCTCAAAGTCCCAAAAAAGGTGCTCTTCCCTGGGGTGCGTCACTGCATGTGCAGAAGTCACTGACCTGTAGGACGCCTCCTGGGAATATGCAAAGCCTCTTGTACACGTTATATGTAATACCATTAGCGTCAGTCTGAAAATCTTGCAGATCACATGCCAGATGTTGTGTGTTTTCTAATCCTTCAATCTACTTACTAAAGCAGCACATTTTTTTTAAATTCTAATTCAGGGGACCCCAAACTACTCATTCCCTACCCCCTTTAATATATGTATATTTATTTCTAAACAGGATTATATATTTGCACTAACATGCACAGCATAAAACATAAAATAGAAATTTGAAATGAGAATTAAACCTAATTTTTTTTTTTTTAATTGGAAAGGCGGATATACAGAGAGGAGAGACAGAGAGGAAGATCTTCCATCCGATGATTCACTCCCCAAGTGAGCGCAACGAGCCGATACTATGCCGATCCGAAGCCAGGAGCCTCTTCCGGGTCTCCCACGCGGGTGCAGGGTCCCAAAGCTTTGGGCCGTCCTCGACTGCTTTCCCGGGCCACAGGCGGGGAGCTGGAAGGGAAGCGGGGCTGCTGGGATTAGAACCGGCGCCCATATGGGATCCCGGGCGTGCAATGCGAGGACCTTTAACCACTTGTGCCACGGCGCCGGGCCCTTAAACCTAAATTTGATTATTTTCTTCTATATCCTGCTTTGAAGTGTATTGATTTAGATCTCCCAAGATTGAAATGACTAGGAAAGGAGATCCTTGTTCCTGAAAATGAGTATTTTTTTCTATGATTCTGTCTGAGTGGGTGTCAGTGTGTGTGTACAAGGATGCACTCTCAAGTAAGGCTGTGCAGATGAAGCACACATTTAGGAACTATCATGTGTGTTTTTCCTTAGGGTATCTTGTCTGAGAACCTGTAGGCCCTTATCAAGCAATGAATTATATTTGCAAACCAGTGCAAAAAAAAAAAAAAGGTTTCATTATTCAAGTTCAATGTTTTGGAGGTGGTCTGGCCTCTAAAAAAGCCTGCTGCTAACTAACAATCTATCTTGCTTGTGACAGTTATTTTGCTGGCCTCACGGATGACTTCGTTCTTGGAGTGGCCCATACAGACTACAGTCTGTAAATTGTGAGCAATTTTTTCTTGCCTGTGCTGCATAAGTTGGTCAGAAATGGAGGCTGCAGATAATGATGGTTTGGGTTGCCTAACATCCTGTTATCCCCAGCTTACAAAGAGTGCAGGAAAAAGAGCCCTTTGGTTCATTCCACTCTCTCAAGTTCAGTGTAAAATGCAAGCCATATTTATTGTCACTCTCTAAATCACTGGGTAAACAGTGGAGTGAACAGTTTTATATTTTATCTGGATCTTTTTTTGAATAATGGCATGGTTAACATGTGTACCATGGAGTCAGACTGCCTAGGATTGAATCCTCTGTCATTTAACAAGCTGTGTGACCTTGAACATCGAAGTTATTTAAATTCCTGAAGCTTCATTTTTTTTTCAATAAGATGAGGAATGTTAAAACTGCAAAACCAACTCTACAGGGTTGTAGCAAGTCCTAAATGTGGAGATGAATAAAAAGCACTTTCAACCATGATTAATACCATAGGTAAAGTCCGTTACTAAGAGCTGTTCTTATTAGCATAATTGTAGAAGCATAATCTCTTATCTAAAATTCTTACAGCCTAATGTTTTCTGAATTCAGTATATTTTCAGGATTTAAAGGGACATGCTTGTAGTATATATTACGCAAGCCTTCCTACAGCGCATGTGTCAGATAAGGTTTCTCCATTAACTTGGCACTGAGCTTTGTTTATTTTGGAACTGTGAATGAGAAACTGCAGATCTTTAATTTTTAAAAATTAAATTATAGGGCCTAGCGCCATGGCCTAGCAGCTAAAGTCCTCGCCTTGAACGCGCCAGGATCCCCTATGGGCGCCAGTTCTAATCCCAGCAGCTCCACTTCCCATCCAGCTCCCTGTTTGTGGCCTGGGAAAGCAGTTGAGGACGGCCCAAAGCTTTGGGACCCTGCACCTGTGTGGGAGACCCGGAAAGAAGTTTCTGGTTCCCAGCTTCGGATCGGCACAGCACCAGTCGTTGCAGTCACTTGGGGAGTGAATCATCGGATGGAAGATCTTCCTCTCTGTCTCTCCTCCTCTCTGTATATCTGACTTTGCAATGAAAATAAATAAATCTTTTAAAAAAATTAAATTATAAAAATATCCACTCTCTCCTCTCTTAGATTTCTTCATAGCACTATATACTTTTTTATGACAGCTTTCCTTTTGCAGCATTTTCATTAACCAATCTAGGTCACTCACTAAAAACACAGATTTCCGAGAGATGCAGTAGTACTGTGGGTTGAACCATCCTTTGGAACGCCCTTCTTTCATATCAAGCACCATTTTAAATCCTCATTCTTCTGATTTTGATCGGCTAATAAACCTGAGAGGCAGTAGATGATACCCCTAGAACTTGGGTCCTTCCACCCAAATGGCAGCCCTGGATAGAGTTCCTAGCCCAGCCTCAACTGTTAACAATTATTTAGGGAATGACCAGCAAATGAACGATCTCTGTTTTTATCTGTCTCTCCTACTCTTAAGAATTGAAAGTCACTCTTTCAAACAAATAAGTAAATAATCTTTAACCAAACCAAAAAAAAAAAAGAAAAAAGCATTCTACAGCCTATCTTAAGATGACTTTTAAGTCTATACACAAGGAAACTCAAAATTTTAATGTTTCAACTGATATTCTCAGACAATCCTTAGCATTGCTTTTATTTGGAAACCTCCATTATCTCACAACCTGTCAACAGCTGACCTACCAGTCCCACATAGTCTAGAGTCTCAGCACATGTGACTCCACCAGGATTCTCCCAAGGATACTGAACACGCTCTCTCCATGGCCACTCATTGATACCACAGGGTCTAGCCAGGGCACATTCCCTTGGCTCTGAAGTCGGTTTTGCTGGAGACCTAGTTTCTTCCTCCAATCACAGATTTTAGGCCTGTGTCTTTGCTCTTTTTTTTTTTCTTCCCCCCCTCTGGAAGGCTCCTGGTAAACCTCTGCCATCCTTGCTCTAATTGCTCATCTCATCTTTTCCTTTCTTAAGGTTAAACTCAACAAACCCACATGCTGTCTAAGTCTACACAATGGCTTCAAGATGGTTCAAAGGGACGAATCTCCAAGGAAATGTATAGGAGCTGTCAGTAAGGCTCTGATGTTCAATTTAGCTTTTTTCTAGGAATGTGTGGATAATAAGATTTGGGGGTGATGATGAGTAATGATCTCTGAGAAGTTAAGATACTATACAATATGCACAAGACAAAACTTGCTAGGATTGACTGTAAATCTCCATGAATTCAGAAAAAAAAAAATGAACAAGGAAAACCCAGCTTAAGATGAATTCATTTACGTGCCCAAATAAGCACAAGGATTCAGTAGAAACCTACCACAGGCCAGAAGATAGGTTTCAAATTTCTTACCAATTTAAGGAGATATACTTCCTCAGACTGTGATTCAAGTAGAATTATACTATAGAAAAAACACATTCACACACACACATAATTGTTTTTCTATACTGAATATTAAAATAGCTTATTTTTAAAAATCACACGTTTAAAAATAATTTAGGAATAATTTCAGAATTACAGAAAAACATTTTTAAATTATTTTGTGATACAGTTCCACAGGCTCTGGGATTTTCCCACCCCTCCTCAAGCTTCCTCTCCACCCCTTAATAATTTCCCCTCTAGTATTACAATGGGTAGTCCTTTGAATTACAGAAAAATTTTTAAAAATACAGAATTCTATACTTTCTATTTCCATAATGCCTATTACATATAATATGCAATATACAAGCTCTATATTTTATTTTATAATATGCATCATGATATATAGTATTATAGACAATGTATTTCATGGTATATCATATATAACATATAGATTATAACAAATATTACATAATATTTATATGTATGTGTATATACATTATATATATATTGCTTTCTGATTTATAGAATAGTACATCATGTCTCTTTATTGCCTAAAACCTTAGTGCCAATTTTCTAGGGTCATAGATCTTCTCTTTTGTAACCAAAATATAATTATTAATTCCAAAATGTAACATTTATATACTTTGAATATTTTACTGTCTCTTTCAAATTTTGTCAGTTGTTATTAGAGTATACCTAACAGTGATCACTTCCAGCCCTTCAACCCAGGATCATTTAATACATTTATCCTCCAGGCCCTTTCATTTTCCTTAACCTTAAGAACTGCATCCAAACAGGAGCACCCAGGACTTGAATTGCCACTCATATGGGATGCCAGTGTTGCAGGCAGCAGCTTAACCTACTGCACTACAGCGCTGGCCACAGAGACAATTTTCTTAGGGTTCCACACTGATTGTTTTTCATGGGGACACAAGAAAGACAAGCAAGAAAACAATTTGCAGCTCATATGAGGATAAGGGCATTCAGAAGTCTATTTCCAAATATGCATACCTATCACTACAATATTTCTGTAAACCTTGCATTGTTGCAAATAAAATACTATGTATTCTTTTTTCTTTAGTAATAATGTACAAGATTAGGATATAAACATGAATACAGAAATATCCTTATCTCTTCATAAAATGTACTCAAGTAGTTCTAAGGAAAAAGTAGTTTATGTTCTTCACCTTACACATTTTTACGATTAGGTCAGCACTGTGGCACAGTGCATAAACTGCCACCAACAATGCTGAGTTCTATTTTTGGATAATCGCTTTGAGTACCAGCTACTCCAGTTTTCAGTTTTCACCTTGAAAGGCAATGGAAGATGGTCTGAGTACATGGAACTCAGTATGGATTTTTTGCCTTCTGGCATCAGTCTGGCCCAGTGCTATTTAGAGATGAATCAGTGCATTGAGGAACTGTTTCGCCCTTTCTCTGTGTGCTACTTTGTTTTTCCAACATAAAAATAAATCTTTGAAGAATATTTTTCATATTCTAACATTCAAATTATGCAATTGATAGTGAACTCTATATTTTGAATATTTTTGCTACCTTAGTGGGAACAAAAAAAAAATGATCCATTCAAATTGCATGTATACAGCATCTTCTTAAAATTTAAAAGACTTCAATGTTAACACTATCAAACTATTGAGTCAGAACTTCAGATAATTTCCAAACAACTGAAAGTGGAGCCTGAAAATTGCCATAAAAGCAGAGAAAATCTGTAAGTACGTTAGTGTGTAGGAATCATAAATGCATGTAAGAGTATAATTAAAAAGAACCAGGTAATACCAACATGTCCACAATTTCCATGTTGGCGATACCCAAGAAACACCTCCCTCACTTAAATTTAATACAATTATCCAGATTTACACATAAGGAGGCAGTAAAGAAACTTTTGCTTTGGAGAGCTGTATAACAATGTAGGAATGCTGTTCAATTTTGCAAAAGATTTCAAGACCGTTTAAACATTCAAAGAAAGCTAGATTTTTAGCACACTGAGAGAAAAAAAAAAGCCATCACAGTTCATTAACCCACCAGTGAAAATCACCCTAATTTGCTTTATTTCCACTTGTTCAAACAGATCTTGCTGCAATTGTACTCTCACTGTCATTCAATGTAATTTTGCAAACCAAAGGGTTATGACTTCTTTTAACAAACTTCCTGCAGGAAGAGGAGATGGCACATAGAGAGAAAAGGCCTTGTTTGAAAACATTAATCTTTAGTAATTAGTAACTGAGGGAGAAAATGGAACCAACACATTAAAGTTAAATTAGCTTCTGGAAAAGCAATGCATCTCTAAAGCTAATGGAATCTCGCCATCTATCTCCTAAAACAAAATTTTAATCAACAAAATGGATTTCTAATACTTGTTCAGACAACCTCATAGGAAAGAATTCTCAATTCGAAGCTTGTAAGGAAAATAAGCATATGTTGCATTTGTGTGTGTCAGAGAGAGAGAGAGAGAGAGAGAAAATTAAAACAAAATTATTGGTATTTCTTCAGGTGCCCAGAGAATAAAATACAAAGATATTTGGAACCAATTTATTGATAAATCTAAATATATTGGATAAACTTCTCTGTTATTAATGCTCTTTTTAAAATGTATGGTTATAGATCACAACGATCCCACATTTAAAATTTTTTAATTAATTAGTTTTGCAATATTGTTTACATAGTGCAGCGAGATTCATGCCCATGTGGACCTTACACTAGTGTGGGGAGGGTCAAGGCTTGGAGAAAGGTGGGAGTTATAAATGTTTCAATGTGCCCACAGTTCGCCTAAAAGACCTACTCCCAGACAGGGATCTTGGGTGCACTTAGTGGGTGCTCAGCCCAGCCTGCCATGGCCTGCCCCATCAGGCCGGTAACTCACCAGCAGGTACTGTGGCCTAGCCCGACTGGCCCGCACCCATTCCAGTTCTTGCCTGTGGATGTGACAGCCAGACCCAGCTTTCCTGTGGACCGGCGGGTGCCAAGGCCTAGCCCAAACTGTCCTGCACCCGCTCGGACTCTCCTGCCAGCCAGTGCTGAGGCTCAGCCCAGTGCAGCCAGTCCCAGAACCTAGCCCACACTCACGTGGGAGGGTGCGGCAGCCTTGTTCAGCCAGCGCCGCCCTTCACCAGTGGGAACCGCGCACCTAGCAGGAGAGTTCCCCAAATTCCTCCTCTAGGCCTGCTCCCATTCCTGGTGCTCAGGGGGTGCCTATTCCATTGCCAGTGGCTCCACGTGGCCTGGTCGGCCTCAGTCTTGGCCTCTGCATGTGCTGGCGGTGCTGCGGCCTGGGCTAGCCTGGCCTCCTCCCAGCCCCAGCTCGCTGCCGGCGGCTTCCACAAGTGTCAGCTGAGTCCTGCCGTCCCACAGCGGTGAGTCCACAAATCCCCTACAGACGTTGCCCCCAGAGCGGCTTTCACGGTCACATGGTGCTGCCGGCCAGCCTGTCACAGCCCCCGCCCCCCTGCTCCAGCACTCCTCAGAGGGTCCTGCGGCCTAGCCCTGCCACGCAGGCTCCTCAGTTAGCTTTCCTGAGTGCCCAGCTAAGTCTCCCACGTGGGTGGGTGCCCTCTATTCGCTTATTTTTTCCCCCTTTCTAAATCACCCCATCTCCGCTCCTTTACCTGTAAGTGTAGCGGCATGGTTCGCGAAGTCTCTGAAGTCATTCCTCGCACTCTTTTGGAGTCCCCCAGAAGTCATTCCACACAACTCAGGCAGTCTTTCGACAGCCTCAAATCCCACACGACCCCAAATCCCCTTCCCCGGCCACTCGGATAGTCGACATACTGTTGCGTGTCGTGGCGCGGGCCCTGAGGCCACTTCCGGTGTCCAGGTAACTTGGGGCTGCCTGGCGCCGTGGCGGCTTCCGGGCAAGGTCCCGTTTTTATATCTGGAACATTCTATGTCTGCTTACTTTATAAATTCATTTTCTGTGTTATGGGGTTGGGGGAGGAGGGTTGTCCAGCTGCAACTGTTAACCTGTTAAAGAAGGAATGCCACATTTTTAAAGTACTGAATAGTCCCATTAAAAATCACTTCAAAATGTAGAAACGTAGGCGTTGAAAAGGTAAAAAAAAAAAAAAAAAACTAGCCACAAAATTTGCAATTTAAAAAGACAAATTCAAGATGTGTCAGATTTAACAAAGCAACTGCTGTGAGCCCAATTTCAGAGATAAAAGATAAAAGACAGGCAATCCACTTTACCCCCAACAGTTCAATGAAAGTTGTGTGATTTCTATTGCTTCATCAGGTAACTACAAAGTAGTTTCCTCCCAGTGTTTTTGTGGATTCTAAAATAGCAGACTGTGGAATGAGAAAGGTTTGTTTGACTATGATAAAGGGGATGTAAAGAGCCTTATGCTCGGTTCTGACACAAACTCCGAGGAGTCACACTTGCACGCAGACACTCACATACCAAGCATAAGGTACAGCACTTGAAAATTTGCATGACTTACATGAATTCGCCACTTTTTCCTGTGCCCCAATTGTTTCCCAAATTTTCCTTTCTCCTCAGTGGTTTCAACGTACAACCTAGTTTTTGGAGTACTTTGATTTTTAGTGTGTGTGTGTGTGTGTGTGTGTGTGTGTGTGTGTGTGTGTGTGTTTTCAGGATATATTTAAGATTCTGAGCCACAAGTTTTCTGGCAACCTAGATCACTTTTAATTATCCAACTGTCAAAGCCAGCCTTGTCTGTGAGTTATCCAGTTAAGATTTATCTTCTAGGAAAGATCCTGAAATCCTTACCAAGGTAGTCATTAAAATCATGAGCCTAACTATTCTTATTCCTTTGGACAAAATGAGTTCCGTGTTCAAACAGATGTGGCATCCAAAGTTTGCATCCTTGGAGACAGTCTAGGTTGGAGACAGATGGAAAAGTTGTAAACTGGTCTGTGAATTGCTTTGGTGCACACTGATTTACTTTGAACACTTCACTGACTTTTTGTGACTGGAAAGCCACTCGTGGCATAAAAAAAAAAAAGCAAGTTTACCATGCAAAACTTAAGCAGATACTAGGCACAATGGTGGCACCTAAACAAATGTAGATGTTCAATTCAGATATTTCCCTTGATAATTGCCTAAAGCTTATTTAAATCTATAGACGCCCTTACCCTCTTCTTCACCCGATCTCCTCTTTTCTTCTTTCTGCCGTAATCCTCCCCGCCCCACTCTGATCTTTCCTGCCATTCTCCAGATCACCCTCTTTTAAATCGCTGTTTTATCCTGAATTTCCACCTCACTTTTGAAAAGACCCTTCCTTGCTGCCAAATTCCTGGAGTCAGATTCTAATGGATTTGCTTGTCATGTTCTCCCTTCTTATGCATCCAGAGTTTCCAAAGGCCAAAAGCAAACAAAAAGAAAAACACCTTTTGCCTTGGATTTTTGGAATCTTTATTACATTTCCAAAAACACATTTTTTTTCTTGAACACAGATACGAATAAAAAGGTGTAAGTCAAAGCACCTACCTTCCAAATGTTGCTATAAAAAGAAAAATATATTGATTGGCAACGGGATCATTCACAACTACCTGTAAATCTAAGACATTTGTTGTGCCACTGTTTCAAAATGTCAAATGAGTAACAGAATCATTGTTCAGGATTCACATTCAAATATTTCACATTCAAATAGCCATATTCTTCCCATTTGACTTTCTGAAATGTCTTACAGTTGGTTTGGGGTGAGGGGAGCAAAACCCTTTGATCTTTCTGTTCAAAAACATCGAACAAGCCCTTGGAAAACAGGAGATAAGAGTCTTAGCCTTCCGATAAAAGGAAACACATTTTAATCAGACTCAGAAACTCTCTTGATAAAAGGTGGTTGAACTGTCCTCTTGAAGAATTACCGAATCTTTGTGTAACTTAAACAAGCAAAGTTCCTGGGATTTCAGTTCAGAGAATACGGTCTGTTTATCAGCAAATAGCTTACATTTAAAACTGTAGGGGCAGTATTACATCATGCTATCATTTATTTCAAAAGTGATTGAGTTGCAATTAAACACAAATCAACCCCTCTCTTTTAAAACTGTTCAGTTTCATAATATGCTTTCAGAAAAATAAGTATAATGAACAGTACAAAAGGACACATATCCTGACAAGGTCAGGTAGACAACAGTGGGCCTTAGGGGAGAAAAGATGGTGTAGAATTGAAAGAAAGGCCTCTTAGAAGAGATGCTGTTAGAGAAGGATTTGAAATGAATGGGTAGGATTTAAATATCTAGGAATGAGAGAGATCTAAACTAAGTCACTAGCTTGACCTGGTAAGGATAATGCATACTAGAAATGAAGGCCTTTATGTTCATTGGTACATAGAGTAATTAATGGAAAGTAGATAGTGAAAGATAAAACCAGGTGTAAATAAATTGTAATGCATGCTAAGCCTTAAGCAGGCGGGAGACTTGAATGGACTCCATGTAGAACCATCAAAAGCTTATAAGAGTTCACTAAGTTTCAATAAGTTTTTGACAAATGTGATAACGGTGGTCTTCCCAGCAAATTAATTAGACAGTTGGATATCGTCAAGCAAAAAGATGAATTAAACTTTTGTCTCATACCACACTGAAAAACTAGCGCCAAGTGAATGATAGAAATGTATATAAAGTTTAACACAACAAACCTCCCAAAAGCAAACTTTCATGACCTTAGGTTAGGCAAATAATTCTTTTCAAAAAAGTATTTATTTATTTTTATTGGAAAGTCAAATTTACAATGTAAAGGAGAGACAGAAAAAAGATCTTCCGACCACTGGTTCACTCCCCAAGGGGCCACAGCAGCCAGAGCTGAGCCGATCTGAAGCCAGGAGCCAAAACAAATAGTGCCCTCTTAGAACTCAATGCTGAAATAACAGCTCATTTGTTTAGAAACAAAGACGAAAGATAGCCCTATTCAAATGGTTAAGAAGCACTGAAAGAATACTGAACATCATTACTAACTAGGAAAAGCAAATTAAAAACATCAATGAGATGCTACAACACACTAGGGTGGCTTTAATGAAAAGACTAATTTACACTGGTGAAGATGTGGAGAAAATAAAATTCTTATAAATTACAAGAGTGGATATCAAATAGTGCAACCACTTCAGGTAACAGTCTGGCAATTCAAAGAGTAAATACTGAATTAACATAGCATCACATCTCTAGGTGTATATCAAAGAAAAAAAACACATACTTTAACCAAAATGTATAGATATGTTTTGCAGCAGAATTATTTTTAACAGGACCAAATTGAAAACAACCCAAGTATCTGTCAACTTTTGAATGGAAAATTAAAATGTGGTATATCTACAGAATGAAATACTGTTAGGTATTGACACATTCCACAACAGGAATAAATATCAAAATAATGTGCTAAGTGAAAGAGGCTTGGCCACATATTGCTTTATTCAGCTTAAATGAAATGTCTAGAAAACAAGTCTACAGAACTGAAATGGCCAGAGAATGGCAGAAACTGGGATCAGAAACAAACCATGCCTGGGTCTTTAATGGTAATGGAAATGTTCTAAAAATACAGTTTGTGATGGATGTGTGACTCTTTGGATTGCTGAAAATTATCCAATAATACATTTTTTAAAAAGATTTATTTATTTTTATTGCAAAGTCAGATATATAGAGAGAAGGAGAGACAGAGAAGATCTTCCATCCGATGACTCACATCCCAAGCAACCATTACGGCCGGTACTGCGCTGATCTGAAGCCAGGAACCTGGAATTTCCTCCAGGTCTCCTATGTGGGTTGCAGGGTCCTAAGGCTTTGGGCCGTCCTCGACTGCTTTCCCAGACCACAAGCAGGGAGCTGGATGGGAAGTGGAGCTGCCAGGATTAGAACCGGTGCCCATATGGGATCTTGGCATGCTCAAGGCAAGGACTTTAGCCACTAGGCTACCACACCGGGCCCCCAATAATACATTTTGAACAGGGGATTTTATGGCATGTAAATCATACCTTATTAAGTATTTTTAAAATTTCATTAGAAAAAATAGCAAGAAAATTATGTCCTGGGACATTTAATTTGGCTTTAATTAGAAATCCAGAGGCATAGAGACCTATAAGAAAGCTTTTAACAGTTGTGCAAGTGGACAGAAGGAAGGCCAGAGCTGAGAGTAGCTGTACCGAACATGAGGCAAAACAGGATAGTTCTCTAGAAAGTAGAATTAAGAATTCTGAGTCAGTTGGATTAGTAGATCAGGTTAAAGATGCTATACGTTGTTAAGACCATAAGAAAGGACAAAATGTTAAAGTAAATCCTGCATAAAGGTATCATTGAGTTCTGTGTAATAAAAAAAAATGTGTTTCAGGGGACTGGTGTTGTCACGCACTGGCTGAAGGTGCTGTGTGACTCCCACAGTCCCCAGTAGAGTCCCAGTTCCGACTGCAGCTGCTCTGCTTCTGCCCAGCTCTCAGCCAGCAGGCCTTGGGCAGGGAGCAGAAGATGGCTCAAGTACTTGGGTGCCTTCAACCCATGTTAAGGACTACAATGGAGTCTTGCCTCCTATAGGAGTGATTTTGATTGAGTTTTATTATTTTGAAAAGTCTCTTCTTTTGGTTGTTGTTTGTTTTTGTTGTTATTTTTTTTTATCTCTGAAGGGAAGAGAGAGATACAGGAGGAAGCCACACCCAGCCTCCCAAATATCCCAGTAAGAGGGATGGGGAACTGCCACCCAATATTAGCCCAGGGTCCCACTGCACTGCATGTTATGAGGAAAACTTTTAAACAGATTACTTATTTTTTGGAAGGGAGAAAAATATTGAGCGGGGAAGGAAGCAAGAGAAAGAGAGAATTTAATTTACTGATTCACTCCCCAGATGGCCACAAATGGCTGGGATTTTCCCCTGGCAGAAACAAAGAGTATGGAACTTTATCTGTCACCCCCAGATGGATGGCAGGACTCCAAGAACCTGGACCAGTCTCTGCTGCTTTCCTAGGCGCATTAGCATGGAGTTGGATCAGAAACAGCAGTCACTATTCAAACCAGTGCTCCAAAATAAGATGATTGGTTTGCAAGTGGTAACTTAGCCTGCTATGCCACAGCAACAGACCCTGGCCTGAGTTTCTAACTCCTGATTTATGACTCGGTCCAAGTTCAGTTGTTGCAGGCATCTGGAAAATGACCCAATGGATGTGGGGTTGGGGAGAACCCTGTCAGTCCCTGAGGCTCTCTTCTCCTCTGTGCACGTGTGTCTTCCAAATACATAAACCATCTTAAAATTTAAAAATACACTCTTATTTATGTTTCTATGTGTGGTTATAAAGAATGCAATAAAAGGAAGTCTCCATCATTATCTATATCCTGAATTGTAGAACAGACAAATTATTGAAGCACAGAAAAGAGAGAAAAGTGCTCCAGAGAAATATCTTCTTTAGGATATCACCCAAACAATACATTGTTCTTTTTAGATTTTTTTTTTTTTGTCACACACGGAAACAATCAACACAGATAATACAAGAAGATGATAAAATATGAAAAGGAAAAATTAACAAATCCCAAATGTAAATTCATAGGAACCAGTGTTAGGACAGAATAACCCTGCTGGGTTTTTTTTTAAGATTTTATTTTATCTTTTAATAATGATTACATGATTGATCAGGGTGGGAAAGATTAAGATTTAGGGAAGGGGCCCGGCGCTGTGGCCTAGTGGCTAACATCCTCACCTTGAACATGCCAGGAACCCATATGGGCACTGGTTCTAATCCCGGAGGACCCACTTCCCATCCAGCTCCCTGCTTGTGGCCTGGGAAAGCAGTCGAGGACAGCCCAAAGCCTTGATAACCTGCACCCGTGTGGGAGACCTGGAGGAAATTCCAGGTTCCTGGCTTCAGATCAGCACAGTACCGGCCGAATGGTCACTTGGATGTGAATCATTGGATGGAAGATCTTCTTCTCTGTCTCTCCTTCTCTCTATATATCTGACTTTGCAATAAAAATAAATAAATCTTTTAAAAAAAGATTTAGGGAAAATTGGGTGAACTCATTACTTCCAAATTTTCTATTTCTTCTTATTCCTGGGGGAAGGGGAGACTCAAGGGGGAAACCACTCTTTACTTTCCACACGTCCCAGTACCCGGGATGAAGAACCACCACTTCATATCAACCCAGAGTCTCAATGTGGAAAGATCTTTCATCCATTGTTTCACTTCCCAAGTGGTCACAACAGCCAAAGCTGAGCTCATCAAAAGCCAGGAACCAGGAGCTTCTTCTGGATCTCCCACGCAAGTGCAGGGTCCTAAGGCTTTGGACCATCCTCGACTGCTTTCCCAGGCAATAAGTAGGAAGTTGGAAGGGAAATGGAGCAGCCAGAACACAAACTAACTGGAGCCCATTTGGAATCCTGGTGCCTGCAATTTAAATATTTAGTCATTTGAGCAACTGGGTCATGCCCAACCCTACTGTTTTTAAAATGTATGATAACGTTGGAATACTTTGTTTCCAACCCCTGCTTTTCTGCTTCCAAACCAGGTCCTGATAATGTGCAGGCAGGGAAACAGCAAGTGATGTTTCAAGCAGGTTGGTCCCTGCCGCTCCCATGGAAGACCCAGTCTGAGTTTTGGGCTGCTCCTGGCTTCTGCTTGACCCAGCCTCATTGGTCGCAGGCATTGCAGGAATAAACCAGTAAATGGAAATTATCTCTCTCTTTCTCTCTTTCAATCTCTCTGCCTTTCAAAAAGAAAAGGGAAAAAATTCTAAACATATCATAGCAATGAAAGAAGATTTTTAAAAAGTCATAAGATTTCCTAAGACCTACTTACAAGGAAGATAGTACTGATAAAGAGTAGAAACACAGGTTTGTAAGCCAGACTTTCTCATAATTAGTAATTCTAAGCATGAGGATCATATGACTTTAGACAGCTACAACATATGACACAACTTCTTAGTTCCTTCCAAGATAACACATATGAAGAAACAATACAACAGACATAGTTAGTTATTTTCCTTTTGGAGATTCACATTCTCATGTCAGTAAGATCGGCTAACATCTTAGAAAGGTCTGCTTCCTAGGTGGGGATCACCTTGCCACCATCAATCCATTTAAACAAAAGCAGGATGTGGTAGCTTCCCTGAATTTGAGTTTGCAAGTAAGAAATCTTTTCCTTAGTTATTTTCCAGTAGCATTTAAGAAATGCTTTTGCTTAGTATATCTTAGACACTGCATCTTCTCTGCTCTGTTTGCCATCATTATAAGGGAGGTCACAGTGATTGTGTTATTGTAAATACGGAGTTGAATCTAGGGTATTTTACTTAGCATTCCAGTGGAGAGAAATGTCCAGCTTGTAGTTCATGTCTTGACATATGATCTTTGTAGGTTCCTTTTACTGCCATTCATCTTACTCGCCTAACCCTCACTCGTTTGCTCATTTAAAATTCTCTTCCGGGCCTGGCGCTGTGGCCTAGCGGCTAAAGTCCTTGCCTTGAATGCCCTGGGATCCCATATGGGCACCGGTTCTAATCCCGGCAGCTCCACTTCCCATCCAGCTCCCTGCTTGTGGCCTGGGAAAGCAGTCGAGGACAGCCCAAAGCTTTGGGACCCTGCACCTGTGTGGGAGACCAGGAGGAAGTTCCTGGATCCTGGCTTCGGATCGGCTGTTGCACTCACTTGGAGAGTGAATCATCGGATGGAAGATCTTCCTCTCTGTCTCTCCTCCTCTCTGTATATCTGACTTTCCAATAAATAAATAAATCTTTTTAAAAAAATTATCTTCCATCTATCTTCTGTACTGTTATATTATCTAATGAGGCTTCATTCATTTCTTCAACATTTATTGAGAGATTGGTCTACGTTGGCAACTGCTTTGTTTTTAAGATTAATTGATATTTGAAAGAGTCCCAAAAAGAGAGAGAGAAGAAGAAAAGAATAAGGGAAAGGGGTGGGCGAGAGGAAGAAAAAGGAAAAGAGAAAGAGGAAAAAAGAAAAAGAAAGAAAGAGAAGGAGAAAGAGAAAAAGAGAATGAGAAAGAGAGCTTCCATGTGTTGGCTCATTCCCCAGATGCCAACAATAGCAAATCCTGGGCTAGGCTGCAGCCAGGCTTTCCTTCCAGGTCCTCCTCATGAGTAGCAGGTATCTAAACACTTAAGCCATCCCCTGCTGCTTTTCCCAGGCCATTAACAGGAGCTGGACTGGAACTGAAGCAGCCAGGACACAAGCCAGAACCCATATGGGCTGTCAGCATCACAAGTAATGGCTTTACCTGCCACTCCATTCTGGTCCCTGAGTGCTGTTCTTAAAGAGTGGAATAATTCTAAATTTCCATGCCTTTGAAGAACTAACAGCCATCGAACCAAGCAATATCTCAAATAGTACATGACAAAAGTTATGGATTATGCCCTTATTTTGTGCCTGCTTTTAGATATAGTTGCACAATTACTTGAATGGTATAAAGAAAAGGTGTGATAAATAAATAAAAAGAAAAAAAAGAAAAGGTGTGATTAGAAGGAAAAGGGCTTCGTATTTTACAATTGAGAAGTCAGCTCTGCAATTGAGAAGGAAAACTCACTTAATGTTTAAAGGCTATAACTTTCCTTTGTTGGTGGCAGTGATGGAGAGTCATTTTGAACACAGTTTGTCTTCTTAATTGAAGCAGTGCAGACAGAATAGGGAAGCTAAAAGTGGGCATTGGGCCTAGCAAGTAGGATGCTTGCATCCCGTTTTAGAGTACTTGGGTTCAAGTCCCAGCACTTTTCCTGGGAGATTCTGAGAGATTTCACATGAGAGATTCTGCCTGAGTTCCTGGCTCCTGGCTGGCATGGGACCATGACAGGTAGTTAGGGAATTAATCATCCTCATTGTTCTCTCTCAAATAAATAGTTGAATTATAAACAGAAATTCAAAATGCTTCTATCATACAGGCAAGAATGTGGAGGGAAAATACGGTTTTAGAGTTGATGACAAGCTTCCAAATATGGCAAATTTTCTAAGAATGAACCATTTTGTTGTTTCCCTCAAACTGGTATCATAACACTTCCCATTACATCTCCTCTACTGGCTTCTCATTCCTGCAATTTTAGATATGTTACAGACATCCTGACAGAAAAGTTTCACCAGCCGTTTAATGCACATGGTTTTTAAAGGACATACTCATCCCTTCAAATAATGCAAAGAATTTGATCAGAAAACGAATTTTGATAGGAAAAGAAAAGCCCATTCCACTTTAAAATTTCATAGACTGGGGCTGACACTGTGGCTTAATAGGTTAATGGTCCACTCTTGAAGCACCAACAACCCATATAGGCACCAATTCATGTCCCAGCTGCTGCAGCTGTCTGCTTATGGCCTGGGAAAGCAATGGTTTATGGCCTACGGTTTTGGGCTCCTGCCCCACGTAGGAAACATGGATGAGGCTCCTTACTCCTGGGTTTGGATCAGCTCAACTCTGGCCTTTGAGGTCATTTGGGGAGCGAATTCTCTCGGTGTCTCTCCTTTTTTTTCTCCTTAAGAATTATTTATTTATTTATTTATTTATTCTATTTATTTATTTTATTTCTTAAGATTTATTTATTTATTTTAAAGGCAGATTTACAGAAATAAAGAGAGAAAGATCTTCCATCTGCTAATTCAAATGGCCACACAGCCAGAGCTGAGCTCATCCAAAGTCAGGAGCCAGGAACTTCTTCCCAGAGGGTGCAGGGTCCCAAGGCTTTGGGCCATTCTCTATTGCTTTCCCAGTCTACAAGAACGGAGCTAGATGGGAAGTGGAGCAGTGGGGACACGAACCAGCATCCATATGTGATCCTGGTGCTTGCAAGATAAAGATTTAGCCATTGAGCTATCGCACTGTGCACTGTGTCTCTCCTTTCAGTAACTCTGCCTGTCAAAAATAAGTAACTAAATAAATGTTTAGAAAAACTTTGTAGGCTAAGCTTTGAAGTCATACATGATTGTATTGGGTTAATGGATTTACCATTTATGGAAAATTCATTCAGTCTCAGAATCTCAGTTTTCTTTTTAAACTAGGTGGCGATAATATACATCCTTTTGTATTGTGTGAAGGCTGTAGATGACTGAAATGTTGGTCTTATGTGAAATGCTTCATAAGTATCAGTTGTTGTCATTATTTTTACTCTAAACAACCAAATCTGACCTTGACTTATACATCCACACACCATATACACACGCACACATAATTTGAAAGGCAGATTGAGAAGGAATGACAGATATCTTCTGTCTACTGCCTTACTTCTCAGATGCCCACAGCAACCACGATTGGGCTAAACTAAAATCAGGTGCCAAGAGCTCAATCCAGGTCTTCCATGTTGGTGGCAGGATACCAAACTCTTATACCATGTTTTACTGCTTTCCCAGGCACATCAATAGGGAGCTGTATTAGAAGCAATACCATCTCTTATCCTCCATTTTTTTAACTGTAAAAAGGAAATAACATCTGTCTTCTAGAAAAGTGTTCGCAGTAGTAAATGCAGGAAAACATCTTAAAAAGAACAGACTAGACAAGTTTAGTTGTTAAATACAACTTCTTCCTTCTTCATTGTCATTCCTTTCCTCTTTGAGTGATAATAATAAAGAGAAGGACATTTATAACATAATGGTAAACATTTCTTAAACTTTCCAAGAAAATCCCACTTCTATTACAAATTTCCCTAAAAAATTAACATGTATGTTTGGTTGTTTTGTAAACTTACCTTTGGCAACCTGATGCAATAACATTTATTTCACCACTTAAAATAATTCCTACTTTTTTCCATTTTGAAATCTTTCCATTTAGAAAAATCATCAGTGCAGAGTGTGAAAGAGAACAGAGAGGTGGGAACACAACCCTGATCTGATCTGTGTCACACTTCCTGCCTCTAGACAGGGCCCTTTGTGGAAACCTGAAGAAGGCATTCCTTTCTGCTTCCTCCTTGACACTCAAACCAGGAAGCCTGTCAGGGAGAGAGGCCTTATTTGTGTGTTTAAAAAGAAAAGTTCCAAATTCCCAACTCTATACATCTTTTAAGATGAAGTTTGTTTAATATAATTCCATCTCTTTATTAAACAAAGCATAAGATCAAAAGCTTTTCCCCACATATTAATAGAATTCTGGGCCTTTTTCTCTGCAATAACGTCTTACTGTATAGCATGTATCATCTTTTCTTCCCCACCCCCTGTTTTAAAGATTTCTTAAGGTAAATAAGAAGCTCTAACTCTTCTTGTTATACTCAGGGGCACTTAGTGTATATATAAAAAAGGAATGTGGGATCATTGTGAGCAGCCCTAACCTTTGGAGTAAGAGAGATTTAGACACAAGTTGTCCCTCTTGACCTCCATAGTCATGAGTAATCTTAGGTAACTCATTGTCTCTCTGTAGATTTATATAATCAAAAAAAATGGAAGCAACAGGTCAAACCAATACAATTACTAAAAAGGTTAGCAGAAAATCACTGAGTTCAAAAAATGATCAGATCAATAAATGAGAAAGAAAGGGAAAGGGGAGGAATTCTAGATAGGAAGTTTGGGCAAGGAAGGCAACTTTGGGAGTTTTCTGAACTACTTCTGTGTCTTTGCCATTAGTGACCATCTGTCATAATTCTCCTTTTATCTGGATTTTCCATGAACATATCTTTTCAAACAACTTCAATTCTTCAATGCCTTTTTACAAAAAGATGTCGTTAATTCTATCTATCCCTTAATGTGAATTAATGGGAACTAGAAAAAAGAATGACACTTTTAATATCTAGTTTAGTAATAAGACAGTCATATTTGCCTTTAGTCTAACACACAGCTTTGCTCAACGGGGTCAAAAAGATCACTCTTAAGCTAGTTCTCCTCTTAAGGGAGAGGCTGGGGCCAGTATAGAGGTTTATTTCGCTATAGACAGATAAAATAAGTGAGCAGAGTAGAAATAAAAGGTGAGTGGTTACTAATGGAGGCAGCATGATGCAGAACGAAAGGTAAAAAAACCTTTCTGCATCAGGCGCCTTCCATGGAAGAATGAGCATAATGCTTACTATCTAAACAGGTGCTATAGTTAAATAACATTGCATATAGAGGTAACTCTTAATATCAGGCAAGCTGTAAGTAAGGGTAAAATCAACATTATAAATTTTAGATTTTTCTGTACATTTAAAATAGGTAACAGCCTTCTTGGGGAATTATAGATAGTTGGGGGTAGGTAGGACAACTTCTGGGCACGGCAGGGTACTTTCTAGACAGACATTTAAAATTTTACTTTGGAAAGGGAAGAACATTTTTAAATGCTTTAATGGAAATCCCAGCAGCAAATGATAATTCCAGCAGTGAGGTGGCAATCAGGGAAAGGGTAATCAAGAAGCTAAAACAAACAAAAGAGAACATTAAAAGACAGCCTAATCAGCATACAGGCTTTGGCGAAAGAGGCCAGAGAGATAGGGTTAAGAGACTGACTGTTGGGCAAGAAATAAAAGGATTTGGTGACAGCCTGGATAAGGAGGAAGAAAGAGATGCTGTGTGTTTAACAGATACATGCGATAACCAAGCCCAGAAAAGCTGAACAACTGATGCCTTCCCTAGAATGAAATCAGTTTGATGAATATCCAGCTAACCTTGTATTTGTTCAGTGCATCTTGACGCTTCACAAAGAGAACAGATCACAGATGTTAAAGAACACTGGGGATAGAAGGGAAAAAAAGTCATCACTAGAGTGCCATTCATGAGGGGGGAAAAAGTACATACATTTGGCTCATTTGCAATAATTATAAAGTTTTACCTGACCAAAGTATTAATTAACCCAGTTGCCAGAGCAAGTTAATGCGAACTATTTTGCAGGGAGGAGAGATAGATGTTACTTCCTTTGGTTCTTCAATAATTGTTAATACTGTTTTAGAGACACCATAGATATGGTGGGAATAGATAGCAAATGAAGCAAGAATCAATTTCTGCAGTTCCAAGTCTATTATTTCACTTGCTTTACATCCTAAAATCTTCTATAATCAATTTACTACGAACTTATTTTCAATGATCAAAAAAAACTTAAAAGCTTTTTATAAAGTTATTGCTATAAAATACTGGATCTATAGATAGTAAAGATGTAATATGCTATGTGCTTGTAAAATTGTTGCCTACTTAAAAACTAAAATGATCCCAAAGGGAAAAGCACTGTATCTAACTAGGGAGAAGCAGAGGAACCAGTGCTGATGAGAGTACACTGTCCATCTATGCAGCCTCCCATACTTGGAAAGCCATATAAAAACCAATTACATCTCCCTGTTTACCACTCCACAAACATTCAATCTATGGCCAAAAGCTTTGTTAATATGAGTGCAAGTGTTCCATTTTGTTGTCTTTCCCTTCACTCCACACATACATACGTGCATAATTATTCATTGTTCTGAATTGCATTGACCTGTTAGCCAATAGGAAGCACCTTGGTTTGTAATCACAAAAGGCACAGCAGTACACTTATTAATTTACAAATTATTTGGCCAGACTTTACTTGTATTGTCTTGATTAGATCTGATCTTATATCTCTACAGGGCAAAATGGGAATTTTAATAGATAAAATGTATGTTCCCTGGAGAATTGCTGGAAAGTCCACAATAATGACACTAATGACAGTATTCCTTGGTTGATGGAACAAAAATATTATCATAAACAACTGATGGTTGGGAAATAAACATTTAGTGTATTGTTAGTCTCCTTCATTAAGTAAAAGAGAAAAAAATGACATACTCAGAGTCAACTAGAAAAAAAGTATTAAAATCAAAAAATGTAGGCCATGAAATAATTATCTAACCTACTTACAAAAATTTTTGGTAAGTATACCAACTATGAAAATCACAGGAATTTGATTCCTTAAAGCATAAGGCAATAGACTTTTGGAAAATACAGTTGAACATAAAGTAAGAAACAGTGTTAACAGCCCTTACCCACAAAAGCCAAGATAAACCCTGGTCTTGCATGGAATTTATTACTGCTCTTTTTATGTTTTGATCGAACTATCTCCCTTATCTTTATCACACCATTTTTCTTGGTATGGTCTGCTGCTAGAATCCGCTTGGAGATTTTTCCTGTAGTTAAGTCCAGAATCAAAGGGTTCATCAGTCCATGTCCCCATATTTAGCAGGCAACCCATTCATTTTAAGGATGGTAAATGAGAACATAGAAATGAAAAGTATGAAGAAGATACCTAATTTGATCTAAGTATCACTGGAAGTCTGAAACAGCTTCTATGCAACCTGTCACATATAGTGTGTGTGTGAGAGAGAGAGAGAGAGAGAGAAAGAGAGAGAGAGAGAGAGAAGAGAGAGAGAGAGAGAAGAGAGACAGGAGAGAGAGACTTGGAAATATTCTACGTACTGTTTCTTGTTCAGCAACTTAATCACCACTCTCTTTCTTTTCCTGAAGAATTTAAGCCACTTCTTCCACAAGGCAACTCTCCAAATTCCTGCTGACCTGATCTTTATCTAGAAAAAAACTCCCTAGAAAAAAACTCCCACCTTCATGGTGGTGCAATTGCTTCTCTAATAGGGTGAGTAGCCTTGGGCACATTCTAGATCCTCCTCAGGGATGTTTTCTGCCAGGGTAAAATGAGAGTGTTACTACCTGCTTCCTTTGTACGTGCTGTGCAGGGTGTCAATTCCTGCTTTGATGTAGTTCTCTGTACAGCACTATGACAAAACAAGTAAGAAAATGCAGTGCAGCTTGCTGTGTTTTTTTTTAACTCAACTACCTGAGTAGTTCTTTGTCAATCAGCTTTGCATATTTTCATTTAGAAAATATAAAGCTACGGATAAAAGATCAAATGTTAGACATCTGTAGCTTCACTGATAAAATTAATGCAAGTCTAACTGTAGAAAACTCAAGCTGAAGCAAGATCATGTTGATAGGCAGCAAATCAAACAAGTTCCACAAAACCAATTTGAAACTTTTTTTTTCACTCTTTCTGCCTAACATAAGTCATTTAGCATGGACACTGAAACGGCTCACCAATTCTTTTGTACAATCTTGTCATTCTCCAACACTCCCCTGAAATTCCTATGTCCTTCGGTTTTCCTCAGGACAAAATTCATCCTAAATTTGTCACAGAAAACTCTTGGCCTTCAAGACCAAAATGTATGGCCACCTTCCTTTGGCCTGTCGCCCAAAACCTACCACATACAGTAGATATTTTGCAGAGCCACTTTCAGTCTCACAGACACATTTGTCACTCTGATGGCTGGAGCTTTCAAGGCTTACGCAATGAGTCATCTTCTTACTCAATGAGTCAGCTTCTCCCTGCAGCCTTCCCTGACTTCTTCCTCTTTCATCAACTGCATTAGGTAATTTTCCTCAAAGCTCATATCACAACGATGAGTTTAGTTTTGCTTGGTAAACAGCCATATTACTTCTAGCCTGGAAGCATCTTGATGACAGCAATTACAGTTCTTTCATCTCTAGCCCTTGGGCAAGATAAATATTTGTTAATTAATTAGAGAATAATGCATATGATGCCTATGAACCACCAGGACCTGTACAAGTAATAGTTAATCCTCCAAAAAGCTCTCAGATGAGTTTACTATTATCATCTTCATTTTTAAATATGTGGGAATGTTTAAAAGCAGGGAAGGAAAGGGAAAAGTAGAACTCAATAATTTGTATCATAATATGCCTTCTATAGAAATAGGTCTTTATAATCTATTAAATAAGATACACTGAATTATTTGGTGGATTATATAAGAAGCAAGACTTGCCTCAGCTAATAAAAATGTATACTTAATTTTTTTCCTGAAGAAAATGGATGGAAAAGTACAAGGAAACAAATTCAACTCAGAGAGAAGGGCGGAGAGAGAGATCTTCCAACTACTGGTTGACTCTCCAAATAGCTCTTATGGCTGGAACTGATGCAGGTGTAACTCAGGAGCCTGGAACTCCATCCATGTCTCCAACTTGGGTAGGTGACAGGAACCCAAACCATTGGATTATCTTCTACTGATTTCCCAGGAGCATTAGCAGGGAGCTGAATCAGAAGTGGAGCGCTGAGAGTACAATCAATGCAAATGTGGATATAAACATAGAAGGTAGCAGCTTTGCCTGCACATAGACCTCTGTTAAAATTTTTCTAGTTTTTTTCAGGCACTGTTGTGAAACCACATGATTCCCCTCTTCACATGATCATTCCCTAATTCTCTTTTCTATTTATTGACTCTTGAGCGTGCAAGATGACCATTTGTCTCGTATTTGTTGGTAATGTTCTCAGGCTGGAGTTTCTTAGTTTCTTCTAAACTCCATTTGTTTTGCTATTCTACCATCAAAATGGGAGTTGTGAATAGCACACAGGCTAAAGTTTCCTAATGAGAGAAGCCCTTATGCTGCCCAAAGTCACCCTTGCATAATACAGGATGTGTGAGCAATCAAACAGGCATGGACATCACTCTATGTTTCCTCAAGTTCCATCAACCAAATTAGGATTGGTTACACAATCAAAACATTTACACTGTTATTTGTTTCTTACTATGTTTAGGTTTGCATCAAAATTTTAGTACTTTGACTCTCATGTTTTTAAAACAGAAACCAAGAAAATATTTAAGTAGGTTAGCATTTTGTTAAGAATTGGCAAGCTTTGGGTACCTATTTCCTACTCTAAGTTTTCAGCTACTTTTAAATTTGTTTGCTACTGTAGTGGAGTCGTAGTAACAAAAATTTCTTGGTCCTGTGAAGAAAGATCCATAAGACTTCACAATGTAGTCGTTCTTACAAGGGTAGCAGAGGGACCACACATTGTTGGAAGAAAAATTTTAAAGTGGTGATTTTCTAGCTTTGAAATCCAAGTCAGCAATCGGTGAACCACACATTTATAAGTCATTTCTTGTTTAGTTATATACTTATTTTTAATTAGTTTTTAACAGCTTCAATATAGTTCATAGGCACAATTCTAAGAATACTTCTTCTTCCCACCTCCTAATTCTTGATTTCTATTTTAATTTCTTAATTTTTTTTTAAAGATTTATTTTTATTATTATTTATTGGAAAGGCGGATATACAGAGAGGAGAGACAGAGAGGAAGATCTTCCGTCCGATGATTCACTCCCCAAGTGAGCGCAACGGGCCGATACTATGCCGATCCGAAGCCAGGAGCCTCTTCCGGGTCTCCCACGCGGGTGCAGGTTCCCAAAGCTTTGGGCTGTCCTCGACTGCTTTCCCAGGCCACAGGCAGGGAGCTGGAAGGGAAGCGGGGCTGCCAGGATTAGAACCGGCGCCCATATGGGATCCCTGGCGTGCAAGGCGAGGACCTTTAACCGCTTGCGCCACCGCGCCGGGCCCAATTTCTTAATTTTTTGAGATAACACATTTTAAATTTATATTACAGTTAAGAGTTTAATTCTACATGAAATATTAGAAGCCAAACAGGCAAAAAGCAGAAAGATCATGGTTTAGCAAATGTAAAGACAAGGACTATAAACAATGTCAAATGCAATGACCACTTTACCTTCTCTCATCCTACCTTTTTGAGACAATGTATTTTAAACTTACATTTAAGCAAAAAGACATAATGCTTTGTTCCAAGACATTGTTGGAATTTCTTGGAGCAGACCCCAAAAATATAAGCAACAAAAACAAAACTAAAAAATAGGCTTATATTAAACGCAGAAGTTTCTGTTACAGCAAAGCAAATAATCAGCTGAGGGGGAAAAATTCGCAAACTACCTCCCAATAAAGCATTAATACCTAGAACAAATCAGCAACTTGAAAGAACTCGACAACAAAAGCACAATCAATCCACTTAGGAAATGAGCAAAGGTCCACAATGGACAGTTCTCAGACAGGAAATGCAAATGGCCAATAAATAAATGAAAAAAAAGAAAAGCTTGACATCACTAACCATCAAGGAAATTCATATCAAAGCCAGGGTGAGATATCACTCCTGTAAGAAGGGGTAGATTGCAAAAACAAATGCTGGAGGATGGAGAAAGAGAGAGAGAGAGGGGAGAGAGAGAAAGAGAGAAATCATCATCTACTAATGTACTCCCCAAATGACCACAGTAACCAGAACTGGGACAGGCTGAAGCCTAAAACCTGGAACTCCAACCCAGTTTCCCAAATATTTGGGCCATCTTTCTCTGCTCTCTTAGCCACAACAACAAAATGAGATTCTGGCACTGCAAGCATCAGCTTATGCTATACCAAAATGCCAGACCTCAATTTAGATTTCAATACAAGGTAAAGCTTATAGTATCAAATTTGGAAAATAAGACATGCTAGGATAAAAAAAAAAAAGCCCCGATTTTCAAACAACAATGTATCTTTAAAGTATAGAATATGCAGGATTGAGGAATGTTGCTTAATTCACAATTGAAAACACCCTTGGTTAGTCTAGAAATATCTTCTAACACTGAAGAGTATTGCTCTTCTGTTACACATGAAACATAAAAGCTACAATAATCATTTTGATTAGAATGTATCTCTGACCCCATTGTTTCACAGATGGTGAAACAGAAGATGGCAAATGCTTTGAGCACTAATTTAATTACTTAAATTAACAATTTAACCTAGAACTTAAATATATGAAGTAGATGAGGCACCATTAAACCACATTTTACATCATTCAACAATTCCTGAGGAATTCTCCACCAGCCAATGTTTTCTCCAAAGTAATCTTCTTTCAGAGAACAGGTATCAGATTAAGGGTTAATATGTGCATGTACCTCTTAGGATACCTAGGTTTAATTCCCAGCTCTAGCTCTGGACTCTTGCTTCCTATTCATGCAGACCCTGTGAAGTAGTGGTGAGAGTTCCAGCAATTAGGTTTCTGTACTCCAGGGCTCCAGCTTTGGTCCTGACCCAGTCCCACATGTTATAGGCATGTGAGAAAAAAATTAAAAACTGGCAAGTGAGAGAACAGTTTCTGGATTTCTCTCTCTCATGCAAATAAATAAATAAATATAAAACTTATATCATGTATATATCCTTATTCCTCTCTCTCAGGTTTTTTTATTCTTTTTATTCTAGTTTGGTAATCATCTAAATTCTTTGAAACACCTCTTTCGCTGCTAATTTCATGAATTGTTTTGATCCTAAGTAACAAATTGTGAAGATTTTCTAATCTCTGATCCTGCTTTTCCAAATGCCTATTCTGAAGGCACTGAGAAGAAAATGAAAAGGAAAAATGTTATTAGATGTGGTCCATTTAAAATAAATGTTTGTTGGAAAAAAATCAGAACAAAATGGAAGACTTCTCTTTGGTGTGCAGAGCTGGCGGAAACTGCTCTGGGTGTTTTACACACGCTGTGAGGCCCTCCTATGATACTGGAATCTCACAAAGCAGCCATGCTTACCAACAGAGTGAGCAATAGTTAGTGCAATAAAACCCTGCTCCATGACGGCTGCTGGGAGTATAAAAGGAGTAGGGCAAAGCTGTTGGCTTTCAAGAGTTTTTAGTCTGACATGTAAGCAAATAAACCTATATGAACAATGTAAACACATACACAATATTCATGCAAAACTTAGAATGTGACTATGTGTTTAAACTCACCAGAAATTCTGTGACAATTCATGTTTCACTCACTTTAAATCTGAGCCAGACTATTAACCACTTTAAATGTAAAAGAAGTTTTCTCTAACATTCTGCCTTGGTGCTTTGAAGCGCTGTGCTGCAATACAAAAAGTCCTGTTCTGTCCTGGAGGACCAAATGGACAGTACTTGAGGTTACATGGAGAAACTGAGCTAAGCTTTGTCTTTCTGCCATCTCATTAAGGTACCCACTTCTTGATGTTAGATCCTTAAACCCACTATTAAATTAAAATAGCAGGTGGCATTTGCCTAACCTGTGTCTGTACTTTAAGTCCAAAGATACTATACCATAACTTGGTTAAGTAAACAAACCAAAACCTAAGACTATTTTTTGTAACAAGCACCCAGATGTCAGTCAACTTTAGGCAGCTAACTGATCAAGCTATACTCAACCAAATCAAATGTTTTATGTCTTCCTGCCCAAATAAGGCAGCTATTTTATTTTCTTTGCTTCCATGCTCATCCCATTATAAACTCGCTGTTCATATGCTTGAGTAGAGCTCTGTGAGATTTCTCTGGTTCCGAGTGCTGCCCCATTCATGATTTTCTCTTTATTTGACTAGAAACTGGGCTAAATCTATTTTGTCTAAGATTTTTTTTCCTTAATACAATCCAGTCTCCAGTTGCAAGTCACTAAACATCTTTGTTGAGAACGAACAATTAGCAATTTCAGTCCAAATGTATATAATGCATTAAATCATGAAATACAGCAAAATAGTTAGTACTTCAAGTTATTATATTTTGGGTTTGCATGTTGTATAGCAATATATTGTCAGAACAAAAGGAATGATTAATTTGGTCCAACTCATAAAAAAACTTCAGATTTCAGATGAATTAAAATTTGAATATAGATTTGAGCTTTAATTACACTGATAGAGCAATACAAGAGAAGACAGAGGAACTGGAGTTTGGTATATTGGATTATCATGGTGTTTTAGAGAATGAAAGATAATGGAACAATACATAGGTACTAAGGATTATACTAGGAAACAGTTGTAACTTCCAACAGCAGCAACAACAAAACTACTGCACTTAAACTGGATATGTTACTATATTTCTGCAGAAAATGGGTATCCTCCTCAGGATTAAAAAAAAAATCTAGATGAAAATTATTTTGAAATTTGAGAGCACAAAGCTAGAATTGAGAACTCCAGTTGAAAATTTGCTTCAATAACCCACAAAAAATCTTATGAAGACTGGAAATATGGTAATAGAAATATATAATTTAAAATCCCAAATCCTTAAAGAATGGTTGGGTAAACACAGAAAGAGGGACTAAAATAATAAAAATTAAATTTCAGTTTTGGCACATGAGCATTTGGTACACTGGTTAAGTTCTTGCTTGGGATTCCTACATCTCATGTTCGAATGCCCAGTTTGATTTTTGGCTCCAATTCCAATTCAGCTTCTTGCTAACACATTCCTTGGGGAGCAACAGGCAATAGCTCAAGTAGTTGAGTCCCTGAAATCCACATGAAAGAGCCTGAAGGAGTTTCAGGCTCCTGGCTTCAGCCTTGCCAACCCGATTATTACAGTCATTTGGGAGATGAATCAGTGGAAAAAGTTCTGTGTTTCTCTCCCTTTCTGTCTTTTTTTTCATTCTGCCTTTCAAATCAATAAAACTAGTAAATATTTTTAAAGCCTAATTTGGGTTACCAAATGGATATTACTAATCACAAAATTGAATAATTGTAAAAAGAACAATTTATAAAATTGTTTCCATTTCAGTTTTAGGTATGCAGACTTTGAACATTAGTAAAACAAATTATATTGCTTGAAGGTGGCAATAGGGCACATAACCTCTCTCCCTTCATGTATACTATAAAGATACATGGATACTCTATATATTCACATAGACATACTTGTATAACATATATATGTATGTAAGTGCATTTAATTTTGTATATATATTAAATATCTACAGAAAGATATTAGAATTTTTACTGTTTTAGTATTGTTTATCACAAAAATACAAAGATGAAATTGTCCTAGGGAAGCAAGCAAAGAATTAAGACTAGGAAAAAAATCTAAAGCAATACCAATGTGATTAAGGCTGGGGTGGAATATGCATAAAGAAAGAAATATTCAGTCAGCAAAATATAACATAGAGCTCTAAGAATACATTAATCACTTATGCTACTTAAAACTCGTATCACATAACCACCAAACAATGAAGACTTTGTTTCATTGTACTTGGGATAGGGTTGCAAATAATATCTAAATGTTACATAAATCTTAAGTAATTATGGATTTAGGTCTGAGGTGCGGAGACTATTCATTTTTCTGTATGTGTGTATTCTGTATCATTCACATGAATGCTTTTGAAACAGCCTTTTCTCCACCATAATGTAAAAAATAATCCACTTTCCTTTACACTGAATTATCAAACAATTCATTGCCTATGATCAGTTTAATATACAAGCCAAGAGAAACATGATCTCTTTAATTTTATAAAGCAATGACATGTTTCTAAAGCTATAAAAAATAACTTTGAAAACATAAGGGTAATGCTTACACCAATGAGAATTTTTTCCATGAATAAAATAAAAACAGGGAACTTGAATTTTATTTTATTAACAACTACTTTTTCTGCCATTCTCAACAAGAATTAAGTGTTTTTGGTTGAAACGCCATTACTAATAAGTGGTGTTGTTGCTTTAATCTTCATGTCTGGGAGAGTCTAAGCCATTTTGAAAGATGGAAGTTCTAAGCTGTGACTTTACAGCCTGCATTTTTATTTTAGGGTAGAAATGTAGTATTTTTGCTCATTTTTCGAGAGATCAGGACTCTGAAACAAGAAATTCCACTTCATATATTTTTCTGAGACCTTCAATTCCTAGTTGTGGAATAACCACAGGACAATTAGAAGTTAAATTGTTGAGCAGCCCGCATCTAATTGAAGTCTCTCCATTTTAACTATTTTATTTTTAGCATCTGAAGCAGTCTGTAGCTCTTCTAGGCTATAATCATGTTTATTTAAGAGTAGTGCAGCTCTCAGTGAGAAAATAAAAACCTACCAGAACTGCTATACTGAATAGAAGGAAATAAGATGATGGGTGGTATGTGTAGTGTATTTTTCAGTTGTAGGACTCGCTTCAGTTGACTGTACAAATATTTTAGCCTGATCTCCAAAATGCCATGTAACAATGGGCTTTTTCTATAATTTATCATGTGTGTGTCTTGGTTTAGGAAGTTGCTCAAGATTTTTACTTTTTAGGACCCATGAAGTTCTGAAGGCATAGAGTAACTTTCATTCTGCAAGTTATTCTAGGAAATCAACTCATTGAAATTTAGCTTTTCAGAAGATACAAGTGACACAATATGAAATAAAGGTCTTTCTGCCAGGCTCTTCAACAGGAAGCAAGGGTCATAAGCTGGAAGCTGTTGCCTATTCATAAAGAAGCTATCTGGGGGCTTCTGTGGTCCTCTATCATCTAATATCCTCTATTAGCAAACGTTCTTTGACTGCTTACTGTCTACCTGCCTCTTGTTACCCATTTTAATCTTCACTGCCAGTAAATGAGCAAAGTGTGAAGTGACAAATGGTAGTGCAGTGTTTTCATACTAGCACTGAAATGTTAAAATTGTGTGCCCACTTTTAATATAATGAAATCAAGATAACAAACATTTTGTTAAGAGAAAGGTTTGTAGAAAAGAAAAGCTCCTCAAAATCAGTAGTTTTGTTCCAACGAAATTGAAACGGGCTGGGATTTGAATTGACCGACTCTAGCATGAACTATAGAAGTTCCAGGCAACAAGTCTGTTGCTCTGTCACTGGAGGTAAGTTCCTACCAGCCAGGACTGTTTGCTTACACAAGTCCCATGTTTCAGCATTTATCTGTGGTAATAAGAAAACTTCGGGTACTTTCTTCCTGGATTGCTTTTAGATTTAGACAAAATTTAAAGTGCAATGAAGCATTCTAGAGCATATAAAGTTCTTGTTAACTTTTAATTATCCTTCTGTGTGGTAGTATTGTTTTTTCCCATTATTATGAATTTCAATGTGTTAGTTTCCCCATAATGTGATTCACCAAATTGTGTACAATCAATAGTATTCTAGCTCTAGTGGAAGACATGAAGCAAAAATAAGTATGCTTTTCTAGTTTAGAATAGGCACACAAATGACTATTTAAAAAAAAAGTGGAAAAACAGGTTTGTGATGGTATTGGGGAAACTGCTAAATAGAATGTAAACTAAATATAGTAAAGGCAACGAATGTACAGATTGAGACATTTATCATGAAAGGCAATACTGAGGTGATTGATATGAGATGGAAATGGTAGCTAACTTTTGGAGTGATAGCCAAATGATTAACTTTAATTAGTTTTATCATTTTAAAAACAAACAAAAATAACTTTTAAAAGTGTGAAATCTGGATATGGCATCCAATAGTTGATGAATAATGACTGTAGAAATTCACAACAAAGAATGTGAGGAAGAGGAAGACTGGTGGTCAAGTGGCAAGAGAGAGTGAGAAGAGAATGCCTGGATATTGAAACCTGAACTTAGCAGGTGTTGAACAGTCAGATCTGATTTGATGAGAATGTATGACTGTAGTAGTGACAGAAGCAATTAAAAATCATGGGATCCCTTTCTGATCTAGAGGAACGATGCCACTGGTTATATGCAGGCCAGAAAAAGGCAAAGGCAGGTGTGAGTTTGAGCTCTTTTTGGGGTGTCCATTATTATTTTCTTTTGAGTAGCCACATAACCCAATTTTAGAGATGAGAGTTTGTCTTGCTACTGCCAATTCCTTCTTATTTCTGAAAGATTTTGCATGTAAGAGGCTTTCATTTTCAGTAAGCACTTCTACAACACAGTAGAGCTTCTATCCGTGGTATATTTCCCACATGCCTGCAACAGCTACACTGCCAGGCCAGTCAAGAGCCCAGGACTCAATCTGGGTCTCTCACATGGGTGGTAAGCATTGAAGTAATTGAACCATTATGTGCTGCTTCCAGGATACTTTTTACCAGGAATATAGAATTGGGAGCTGGACTAGTGTTGACCCCAGTTGCTTTGAAGTGGGATGAGGGCAACTCAAGCATATTCTTAATCACTGTGCCAAATACCTACCAGCTAATGCCTGCCTCAGAACATCAATAATAACAGGCAGCAAAGTGCAGTCATTCTTTTGAATCACTAATACAGTGCTTCAGCAAAATACTATTTTTGACAGACTTAGTTATAGTGAATCTGAAAAAAGATATTTCTGATTGTCTGTGACACTCCGTTTCATTGGAGCTGCTTAATGTAGGCCAGTTGTACAAATGGTTATTTCAGTAAACTAAATTGTCTTGTGGGAGAATGCCCTGTTAAAAATACCAGCGTGGTTCTGAAACATCTATCCCACTGGAGCTGATGGACTGTATGGGAAAGCAACACAGCCAAGAGGAGCTTGGAGGCTGCACAGGAGACTAACATGTCTAAAACTTGGGATCCCTAAACATGATCTGAATCTGTGAAAATGAAAACAGTATTATGGAAATAGATCAGTTTTTCCCTTTCTGTCACATCAGAAAATGTCAGGAATAAAAGATCATTTATAATATCTTTAGTACTTCAGAAATGTATAATAATCAGAAATCCTTAACTACATGCCAGCCATTTGTCTAAACCACTTGCATTCAGTCACTATCTTGCTTTATCCTTCTCCTTAAGCCCAGAAAAGATAGGTACTAAGATTCAGTAGCTTTTATCTGAAATGTTTGAGAGCAGGAATTTTTCAGCTTTCAGACTTTTCAGATTTTGGAAAATTTACATATACATTGTGAGATACACCGGAGATGAGCCCCCCCAAAACACACATATAATTCAGTAATATTTCATGTACACTGTACACACATTACCTGAAGGTAATTTTATACACATTTTTCAGATCATCTGCATTGTAACTGCTACCCCTCACATGAAGTTAGAACTGATATTTTCTACTGGGCAGCATCATAGTCAGTGCCCCAAATCTTAAGATCTCAGAGTGATTTGGATTTAATAATTTTAAATTAGGACTTTGCAACCTAGACACATCAATATTCCTATTTACTAATGAGAAGACTAATCTATATTGAAGTCGTGCAGTTAGCAAGAAGTGGAATTTGAATCCTAGTGGGTGGACTGCTTGCTAGTGGTTTAACTCTAACTAAGACCAAAGATCTGTCTACACATTAGTCAAGCTCTTCAAGTGATTCTGGCAGACAAAAGCCAGTTTGCCAAATGTACAGATCATCTAGTAAATTCTGAAACAATCCCTAGAAATGCCAAGCAGCTGAATCAATTCAAAACTAGTTTGCTTTGCTGAGAGGTTTCATCATAGTATAGTAAAATTCGTTTGTACTTAAGCGATGATGGCATATCAAAAAGAAAGGCATTTGAGATAAGGCACTAAAGATGGGTTGGGCAGAGACTTTGAAACCTGAAGGTTTGGTATTCACTCACAGTAGTTCCCAATCTTAGTGGATAAGCCTAGAAGCCTTAAAGGAATTTTCTAGTATCATCATTCTGTGATTCTAAAGCTTCCCAACCCACTTGTCTATCCTTTTGTTTTCTCCTTCATCAAGGTCTACCTCTGCAAGAATTTGCTTCACACAATTCTCAATGGTCTTTGATTATTCTCCAATCATTTCACATGTCCTAATCTCTGTCTAATCTGCCGCTTCAGTGGAATGTTAAGCCCTAATCTTACTTTCTAAACTTTTTTGCATAGCTCTCCATCCCTCTACTCTCTTCTTGACTTTCAGCCTCCTTACTGGCACTCACCAATTTATGATATATTGATGAGTACAAATATTTACATCAAAGAATCTATTGACATCACCAGCTATCCTCTCTATTCTGTGGCAACCAACTTTAAGCAGAAACCTGTTCCAATAAAGTTTCTCTAAAATCTTCATCTCACCTAACCCAGGCACTCTGCCCTCAGCATTTGTATTGGCCTCTTTAATGAATTTCAACTTTGTGTGGCAATTTTCATCTAATCCATTCATTCTAAATATACAATGTGCCCAAGCATCTTCTGAAACTTGTCAGTTAAGTTCTTTCTTATACTCTGTTAGATACCCATTTTTTACCTTGTTCTAAGAGCACTGGACTCAAAATAACCGACAATATCCTAGTTGTTCTATGTAGATACTGTGAGACTTGAACAAGCGGCATGTTCTCTGCAATCAGTTTCCTTGTATAGCAGAACTAATAGGAGTAGCTTCTTTATGAGACAGATGTTAAGAATACAATGTAAAAGCACCTGTGTAGTAATGGAAAGTATTTAGTACTTTATTCAAGGAGGCCTTTAATGAGTAGTGTTCTTCATCACCTCAGTGTCAACATGGCTCCGGCATAGTAATCAGACTTCCATTTTGAGCACTTTTTGTACCCAAATTTTAACATGCAGTCCAAAACACCCACTCTTGAACCAAATCTCTCCTGCTTTCCATGTCTTTTTCTTGCCTCTGATTAGTGGTCTTGTCCCAGGCTCCATGTCACTTTGTCTCATATCCTAACAGTTCTTCAAGAAGTTCACCATATTTGAGAAATAAACAACAGTCCATATGCTATAATTTTTTTTAAAGTAGGAATTGCATGTTGTTCATTTGACCTCCAGGGAGAAGAAGAGAACATTAATCTGCTAGCTCACTCCTCAAATGCCCACAGTAGCTCCCGGGCACCAAGGACATAATTGAGAACTGAGAATACAACCTGAGTTTTCCACATAGGTGGCAGGAAGCCAGTGGCTTGAATCATCATCTCTGTGTCCTGGGATCTACACTAATGGGGAGGTGGAGTGAGCAGCTCAGCAGGGTGTTTATCTTGGGGGCTTCCATATAAAACCTGATGTCTTAATGGGAGTCTGAATCACTAGACCAAATACCTACACCTTCATAGTGCCGTGGGAGAGAGGGGACTTTTCTCAAGAAAAAATAACCTGTAAAAGCTAGCAATCTATGAGATTATTTCTATTTTCTCCTGATTTGCCCTTTTAGGTCTCTGCAAATGATGATAAAGGAAATGAAAGGATATTTAACTTTTTTTGATTCAATAATGGTGGCATAAAAGAAATGTGTGATCTAATTCGCTATCAATTAGAACTTGCTTCAAGGAAAAAAATCAAATTTCAATATAGAAAGAAGGACTTTATCATAAATTATTATGATAATTTATTATAGTTCTCAAAAAAATATAGGAAAAACATTTGAAAAAAATGCATGGACTCTCTAAAATGCATAAATGTGTGTTTATGTATATATATGTGTGTGTGTATAAATATATATAAGCATAAAACTCCTACATAATAAAATCAAACCATCTCTATTCATGTAATCAATAGTTATGAAATAAAGGTTTGCTTGTTTGTGTTAGAATTACACTCCAAACCCTTTGAAATAGATTATAGCTTCTATATCCTATATATAGCCTAGATTCAGATTGTATCACTTTGCAGAGAGGAAAAATTCACCAGTATCATCCACAGGCAACTCCAGCATGAGAAACCATCCTTGTTAAATGAGACTGATGAGAAAAATGATCTACTAAACCTTTTAACTGTTTTTTAAATTTCTTGTTTTCTAAAATTTGTATTTGAAAGAGAGCCATAGATAGAGGGTATATGAAATAGATATAAAGATACCAAGAGGGAAATTTCTATCTTCTGAGTAACTTGTAAGTCCATGAAACAGCCAGGGATGGATCAGGACAAATCTGTGAGTCTGGAGCACAATCCATGTCTCCAACATAGACAGCAGGGAGCCAACTCCTTGAGCTCTTAACTGCAGCTTTGCATGGAGCACAAGAGGAGAAAGCTGGATTCAGGAGCCTGAGCCAGGGTTTAACCCAGGCTTCTGACATGGGATGCAGTCATCCAAAGTGGCTTGCTCAACCACTGAACAAAATGCGCATTCTGTCAAAAAGTTTTAATTTTGTAGACACCACTAATAAGATACATCACATTTAGGCTGGCACAATGATTCAACAGGCTAAAACTTTGCCTATAAGTGTCAGCATCCCATATGGGCACCCGTTCGTGTCCTGGCTGCACCACTTCCAATCCTGCTCCCTGCTTATGGCCTGGGAAAGCAGTAGAGGACAGCCCAAAGCCTTGGGATCCTGTGCCCATACGGGAGACCTTGAAGAGGCTCTTAACTCCTGACCTTGGATCAGCTCAGCTATGACCATTGCGACCATGTGGATAGTAGCTAGTGGATGGAAGATCTGTTACTCTGTCTCTCCTCTCTGTAAAATTATCTTTCTAATAAAATTAAGTAATTTTTTTAAAAAAATCATATTTGATAACATAATAGTGCTTTTAAAAATGTTTCACACATTTCAAAGGTGGAGAAAAGCTATTTAACTCCATGTTTTATACCCAAGCTAAACAAAAATCTGGGTGGGTCAAAGATAATAATTTGAGATGTGAGTTGGAGGAAACAGGATGGGGGTGTAACAGAACTCTGTGCATCTTATTTCACAAATTCTGCCTTGTGAATGTGAAACTATTCTGAAATAAAATGCTCTTTAAAAACAAACAAAAGCCAAATTTTCTGGTACTTTGAGACCTTAACAATCATGATGCACTCAGCAGAGGTCTTACATGCCCAGTGGACTGCTTCAATGAGAGCTGCCAGAAGCAGCAGAGCTACAGAAGTGGTTAGAAGAACAAGAAGTCATATTCAAAAGAGACTCCCAGGCTCTGGGGACATTGAGGAACTGAAACACACAGCAATTGTTGATAGCAGCCAGACAGTCCAGAAACGAATTCAGTGCTCAGTACAACCCTTAGCATATTCACAGCCATTTGTTTTCTCTCTCATTCACACAAATCGCATTTAAAAATTGTTGTCAACAGTCCAGAGAAGCTTCATGAACACACCTGATACTATAACCTGTGGGTTCTCAAAATTATTTATGTGAAAAAACTGGATATAAAACCAGCTGAATTTGGAATTTGCATGTACCCATAGAGAGTTATGATTTTACTTCATGTGTGAAAGTTAAGGTTGTCATGGAAATGTCAAATGTCATCACATAGGTGTAAACAATCTAGATTCCAAGTAAACAAGCAATTTTAGTGGCCCCACATGCCTCAGTATTTCTGACGGTATCCATTTCCCTCCCTTATATTATCCCAAGACAATTAACAGGGTAGCTACAAAGTCTAGAAACACAGGTGAATACATAAAACAGATCGGATATCTTTTACTCAAAATGCCAGTGACCATGTGCTGGTGTCGTGGCATATCTTGTAAGGCACTTGCTTCTCATATGGGCCCCCATTTGATTCCCTGCTGACCCCGCTGCCTGCTAACGTGGCTGGGAAAGCAGTGGAAGGTGTCCCAACTTCTTGGACCTCTACTCCCATGTGGGAAACCTGGAAGAAGATCCTGCCTTCTGGCTTTTTTGGCATGGCCCAGTCCTGGCTATTGCATACATCCAGGGGATGGAGATCTCTCTGTTTCTCCTTCTTTCTTTGTAACTCCAACTTTCAAACTGATTTTTAAAAAGAGCCACCAGATGGAAGACCTCTCTCTTTCTTACTCTTTCCTTCTCTTTGTAACTATGTTTCCAAATTAAATAAATCTTTTTTAAAAATGCTAGGGACCCGGAAGATTTTGGATTTTGGACTATTTACAAATACATAATGAGCTATTTTGTAGGTGGGATCCATGTCTTAGTATAAAGTTTATGCTTCATGGATAACTTTTCAATTCTTTTAGAAATTTTGAATTTTTAAAAATTATTTGCTTCCATGTTATTCCAAAGACAGGAGTGGGGCAAGCAGAGATAGACAATCTGCCGGTTGGTTTATTCCAACATCAGCCAGGGCTGGACCAGGCTGAAGCTAGGAGTCAGGAACTCCTTCAGTGGTTCCCGTGTGGGTGGCAGAGACTTGAGCTCTTACATCATCACATGCTACTTCCCCGAGTTTGCTATATCATGAAGCTGGATCAGGAACAGAGCAGCAGGGACTTGAACTGTCACCATGATTTATGATGCAGGCGTGTTAGCCAAGTACCAGCCCTCAAATATATTGTATATACGTTGTTGAAGGAAATTCTGTACACCTACCTTGCGACTGACTCATCATATCAGGCCAAAAGTAGAGTTTTCCACTTCTGACATCATGTCAGCAATGAAAAACTTCAAATTTTAGAAGATTTTGGATTTCCAGATTAGGTATGTTCAACATGTAAATAGATTATTCATGACACATCCTTATGCCTGAAATGAAATTCCACACTAAGGGCGTAACGGCAACCTTGTAGTCTCCCCTTGTCTGAGTTATAGGAAAAGAGCTTCAATTATTCTTTCCATGAGATTCAACTACAGCATTTATCTTGCTGAATTGTCTCTGTTTATCAGCTTTTCAGAATTCACTGTTGATCAGATAGTGAATTCATTGTGACCAAGAAAACTCTAACCACACACCTATGCCTAGCCCCTTTGATAAATTCTGTTTGTTAAACTCCTCCGGGAGGACTTTTGTTTCCAGTAGTCAACTTGTCTAGACAGTATGCACTGCTTTTTGTTATGACTGAATATGTGACTTATCTTTATTCCCAATGTATTTTAATGTTCAATGTCCACAAAAACTACTATTGGCCCAGAAGATTGGTTCCAGACCATAACGAGGCTTTTTCAACTACCCCTAACCTTTGAATTTGCTACACATTTCTTCTTAGTAAAACAAGTTTATAAGTAGTAAGACCACATATAAATCATGAAACCAACCTTGTATTTTTTTGCTCCAGATAAAAGTGGAAATAAGACAACCCGGAAGCTTACCTATAATCTCTGACTGTTAGACTGCCATCAAAACATCAGGTCAAATTTTAAAAATACAGTGGCTCAAAGGTTTTTCCTAAAACTTGACTTGAACTTATTGCCATATTAATTTTTCTACAGATTGTGCTATTACTGAATTATATGGTCTTTTTTTTTCTTAAGCACAAATTATTCTACATTCGGTCAAAAAGAGCCTCTTTCAATTGGCATCAGTATTGTTCAATCATGCCCGGTAACCTCTGACCATCTCTTTGTTCTTTAGCGTAGTTACATGTTCTAGTCTCAGTTTGTCCTTGACCTACCTACCTACAACAATATCTTAAAAACCTCTCCTTGCCATGATTCTATATGTAGAAATCAAGATCTGTACACTAGGTGTATTTATTGCAACTGGATTGCCATAGCCCCAAGATTCTTTCCATGGAGAGCGAAATACATATTTAAACATAAATTCTTGCTGATACCTTTGGCAGAGATTATCAGTGAGTGTCATACTCATTGCTTGAAAAGTGGTTGGCAGTGAGACGCTCACACAGTCTCAGCTTAGTAACCTATTTCTACCTATTAATCATAAAGGAAAAAAAAATTTTCATGCTGAAAAGGTCTAGTGGGTACCATCTTAACCAAATATTTAAATTTTATAACCACTAAAGCTATGGGCCTCCTGAGGTGACATAATTGGAAGTTTGCAATATAGCATACTTTCCTAAAACTGTTTAACCAGAAATCATCATGAGGAAATTATCAGGTTGTTAAAATCATGATATATTTAATTCCCAGCTTGTAGTTTACTCAAATATCAAAGCTATGAAAATTAAAAAAAAAATGGTCAACCTCATTAAAAAGACTAAAGAAGCACAACAATTAAATACAATGTATGATTCTATAACAGACCTAGGATTAGAAGTGATTGTCAGTCCCTGTTGGTCTAGTGGCTAGGATTCATCTGATCTCAGAAGCAATAGTAGACACTGGAGAACAGCTGGAATAATTTGAGATTAGATTGCATATTAGATAATATTATTTAATTAGGATACATATATTGGATTTGATAATCCTGTTGTGGTTATAAAAATGCATGCATTTATTCTTAGGAATATCTGCTTCAGTTTGCAGTTGGAATACGGCCTGATATCTGAAGTATGCTCTAAAACACTTCAGTATGCAGAGGAAAGGGAGAAATAAGATATGGCAAAATGTTTGCAATCATGACTTTAGATGAAATATATTTATTGTACAATTTCATCAGCTTTTTAAAAATCAAAACAAAAATATAACTAGTCAAGATAGTATTTCCAAATGGTAATTTTATAAGCATTAGCAACATTTTAAAATTGATGTCAGAAAAAGAAATCATAGTTTTAAGAAGAAAGATTAAGTTTGGGAGAACTTTCTACAGTACATTTTAGATTTAGCTAACATTTACTGAGTACTTATTGAATTCTAGAATAAGCACTTCGTTCAATTGTTGAAACATGGTTATGTGATAAATAGTAATATTTGTGTTGTCAGTATGAAAAAAATGGACTGTAGAGAGCTAATGTAACTGATCTGTGGAAAAGTTGAATTCACACTCCAATCCAGAGTCTGAAACTCATACTAACTCTACCTAGCAAAGAGAGTCTGGCTAAGGCCCAGAGCCTGCCTTCTGGGCCAAGTTGTGCTCGTGTAGCATTAACTAGCCATCTGATCTTGGGGAAGTTAAGTAAAAGGGGTGCTCGTGTTATAATATGTGCACTTTAAATTATGCCGGAATGCTAAATCTATCAAGCCGATTTAGCATTGAATCCGGCATATACTAAGGGCTTGATAAACACTAGCTGTTAGCAAAGATCACATTCATTTTCTTCACGCATGTTATATTATTTTAATATATACCAAATAGCAATTATGAAAGTAGAGTCTTCCACTTGCTTTTTCTATAGCTGCTAAAATGATGTAAGACATTGGAGTCAAAATTTAAATTTAGGTCTCCATAACCCAAGGGCCCATGTCATTTTCACAACAAGTATTTTTCAATATATATTCTTGTCCTAGATTGTTGCTCTAAGTTCTATTTTATTCTTCTTTAGTTTATTGAAATAAAGTTGATCAAAAAGAATTATAGCTATACTTCATAAAATTTTTTAATATGTAATAAAATGTAACCCATAAGCCCTCTGATTTCAGTTGAATATGTTCTATAATTATAGAAATTACTATGTTCTTTAATAAAGTAAAAATTACAGTGAAAATTAACAACCTTTGTGCAATTGTGTCTAGCCCAGACTTTAGACACAAGAAGTGCAGCATCAATTATAATTATCTTCATAAAAACAGTTGAAGGAAATTTAAGTTTATTATTGTACATCCTTAATAATAAAGGCCAAAAATATTCAAGACTGTGCCTATAATAAGAAATTCAAGGCTCTCAATAATTTTTGTAGAGATACCTGTTGAGCTATAAAGTAAGAAATGTTTTCATTCAGAACCAGGACACTCCCTAGGTGCACATGTGTGGCCCTACTCATGAGATCCTCTCATTAAAAACCATGATTATTCCATTGTGATAGCCCTCAAAAAAAAAAAAGCACTATAAATCATAAGCTCTTTAGGTTTAATGGCAGTAGTCTGTTACTTCTACTATTTTATTTCACATGCAGTAACTAATACTTCTTGTGTAAGGTTGAAGCTTAAAAATGTGATAAATACAAGAAATTGTAATTATTTAAGTAAGTACAAATTGTTTTAAAATGCTGGATTAAAGGAATTAAAACCTCAAAGGTCATATTATTTTTTAAAGTTAGTGATTTTTTAAAGTTAGTGATTATTGCAATAGGCCTATATTTTCTATTTACTTTTGCAGTGTATGTATCATCTTATACCACTTGTGTCATAGTTATAAGGTCATAGAAAGACATGGGTAAGCTGATAATACTGACAAGAAAGAGCACTGAATGGAAGCCATTCTTTTGGGGCTAGCACCAAGGTTTAACTGCTTAATCTTCCACCTTCAAGTACTGGCATCCTATATGGGAGCTGCTTTGTGTACCAGCTGCTCTATTTCCCATCCAGCTCCTGTTTATGGCCTGGGAAAGCAATGGAGGATGATTCAAAGACTTGGGACTCTGTCCCACTTGGGAGACCCAGAAGAAGTTCCCGACTCAGCTCCAGCTGTTAATGGTCGTTTGGAGAGTGGACCAACAGATGGAAGATCTTTCTGTCTCTCTTTCTGTCTCCAGTACAAATAAATACATCTTTAAGAAGTCATTTTTTAAAAGATTATTAATTATTTTGAGAGGTGGAGTTACAGAGCAAGAGGTTCAGAGAAACAAACATCTTCTACCTGCTGGTTCACTCCCCAAATGGCCGTCAGGCCAGGATCAGCACAACCTGAAACAAGGTGCTAGGAATTTCATCCAGGTCTCTGCTATGGGTGGCTGAAATCCAAGCACTTGGACCATTCATCTCTGCTTTCCACAGCATATTAGTAAGGATCTGGAAAAGAAATAGAGCAGTGAGGACTCCAACCAGCATTCCTATGGAAAGCTGGTCCTACTGACCACAGATAAACTTGCTATACCTCACTGCAAACAGCCAGATCTACCTTTTATTTGAAAAACTTGTTGATAGCATCTGCGATGTGGTACAGCAGTTACAGTGCTACTTGTGCTACTAGATCCCATGTCGGAATGCCAGTTCAACACACTGCTACTCCACTTCCAGTCTGGCTTCCTGGTGATGCAATTGGGAGAGCAGCAAAGAATGACTCTGGGGCTTTGATCCCTGTGGCTCATGAAGAAGACCAAGTTCTTGGCTCCTTTGCAGGCCTAATCCAGACCTGGCATTTGTGGCCACTAGGGAAGTGAAGCAACAAATAGGGTCTGTCTGTATCTATCTCTTTCTCTCCTTCTGTGGCCCTGCTTTTCAAATAAATATCTGAAGAACCGCCACCTTTAAGATTTTGCAAGCAATTTACAGAATATTGAATAAAGTGTAAATATTAAAAATAATTTAAAAATTGAAATGCCAATAGCTTGCACAAAGCTCTTAGGCAAGAAATGAAACAGAAATTCAAGCCAATGTCAAATGTTACCGAAATAGAAGTTAAAAATTAATTGAGTCAACTACAATCAAAGCAATCATAAAATCAATTGATTAGAAACCATCTATTTGTTATTAAATAAGTAAGATACTTGAGGTTATGCTTTTCTCACCACTTTTTTCTCCCTTGTCCCAGTTCGGGACTTTATCTATATACCTAACGATTCTCTCTTCTGTTCTGCTTCACGAGCGCTCCACTGCCCTCTCCGTCTGCCCTTTGCTCCTCAGGCAGGATGTTTGCAGCCCTGGTTTGCTGGCCCTCTGAGCAAGGCATGTCATTCTATCACAGCTTGGATGAGGATACTGGCCCCTTCCTTGATTCCCAGGACCTCTTTCCCACAGAGGACAATCCTATTAGTAATTAGCATGCCACATAGACGAAAAGAAAAGAATAGAAAAGAAAAGAAAAGAAAAAAGGGAAGGGAAGGGAAGCAAAAGAAAAGAAAAGAAAAGAAGGGAAGGGAAGGGAAGAGAAGGAGGAAGAAAGAAAGAAAAAGGAAAGCTCATCTCTGAGAATGTTACTAACAGGGCCCAGCACGGTACCTTAGTGGCTAAAGTTCTCGCCTTGCACACGCCAGGATCCCAAATGGGTACTAGTTCTAATCCCAGCAGCCCCGATTCCCATCCAGTTCCATGCCTTTGACCCTTGGGACCATGCATCTGCGTGGGAGACTGGAAGAGACTTCGGGCTCCTGGCTTCGGATCACCTAAGCTCTGGCCGTTGCGGCCACTCGAGGAGTGAGTCAATGGACGAAAGAGCTTCCTCTCCTCCTCCTCTCTATATATCTAACTTTCCAATAAAAAAAAATCTTTTTAAAAAAATGTTACTAACTATTTTGGAGACAAATAATTATTTGAGTAGCTCTCAGAGGAAGGAAGATGTAACTTTTATAAATAACGAACTGTAAAGTTTGCTACTTGGTGAGAGCTTATGATCACCAGTAAATTTAATTTCTGCAGAGGTGTTTTCATCCAACAGAAATGTAAGATTTTATGTCTTTAATCCAACATGTCCTCTTCTTTACCTTAGGAAGTTATGTGAAGATCAAGAACATGTGTTGTTAACTACGCATGAATTTACAGTTTATATGGATTTCCCAAGGGATTTATCTAAAATGCAGATTTATTCTGTATTCACCCTCAGATATTATGGATTTTACATTTTTCATTAGCATCAGGGTGATTCTTTCACATGCTTCCCACTAAGAGAAATGCATCACTAATAGAACTGAGAGATCAAGATAAATTTCACCAGACAGTCTGACATCACAGTCAATGCTGCACATTGGTTCCAGGCAGAAACTCAAAAAACCTGGCAGATTTTGGACTTACAATGCTGCTGTCGAGACCATTAAGAGAGATTAGAAAACTCAATTTTAGAACGGAATGGAAAAGGCATTTGAATGGGTAATAAACACTTTAATGAAGTTTTACTATATTGATAAACCATGAAAAGCAAATGAAAATATGCAAGTTGTTTCCAATGAATCGTTTGTCAGAGCTTAAGGATTGTTAATATCCACCAGGAGAAAAGATGGAAGGAGCAGAGTCTATTCTGAAGGTAGTCAACAGTACCTGCCCTGTGAAAATGAAAAGTTCACTTAAGTAAAACTTGCATGGATAACAAAGGAATGTTTAAGAATATCAAGCATGACATTCCTTGGAAGAATGCATAATTGAACTCATGGTCAGTTGACAGGGAAATACTTCATATCACAAGAACACCTGTACAGTACAAAATCTACAACCTGTATAAGAGAATGTGGTGCTCTGTATGTAATTTTTAAAATTTTCCAAGTGCTAGTCATTGGAACAGGAATTTACAGCCAAATAATGGAAGACTGTTTCATTTACACTAGACAGAAATATCAGACAATAAATTGCTATGACCTGGGAAGTGAAAGGGCTTGGAGGGGACAGAAACTATAAAGGCTTTCCAGCTGTACTTTTTCCTATCCTTTTTTACAATAGGAATGAATTTGTGTATTGCTTCTGGGTGTAAAAAAAAAAAAAAGAGAGAGAGAGAGAGAGAGAGAGAGACTGAGGGCAATAAATTATGCAAGAAGTAAAAACAAGAAAGAAAACAAAAACAGACTTAAAAACAGCAAAGCCTTTAAAAATAAATAAATAATGAACTAAGAGGGATTTACTCATTGGAGATTGTTCCCTTGGAGAAAACATTCCACGGGGCCAGCATTCTTACGAAGCAGGTAAAGCCATCACCTGCCATGCTGTCTCCTATTAGATGTTGGTTCAACTACCACCTACTGCACTTCTAATTGGGGGAGATCTCAAGAAAGCTCCTGGTTTTTTGCTTTGGCTTGATTTGCCATAATTTCGTTGAGGCAATCCACAGAGTGAATCAGTAGATAAAAGATATCTCTCTGTGTAGCTCTGACTTTCAAATAAGTAAAATATTGCTGGTTGCATAGTAAACTAATTCTCCACCTGCAGCACCTGCATCCCGTGTGGTCATTGGTTTATGTCCAGGTAGCTGCACTTCTGATCCAGCTCTCTGCTGATGGCCTGGGAAAGAAGTAGAGCATGGTCCATAAGATTCCTGGCTTCAGAACGGTTCAGCTTTGGCCATTGCAGCCATCTGGGAAGTAAACGAGAGGATGCAAGATCTCTCTCTCTCTCTTTATCTCTCCTTCTCTCTCCACAAATCTGTCTTTCAAATAAGAACAATCTTTAAAAAGAACAAAGTCAAGGGCCAGGTGCAATGGCTCAGGGGCTAAATTCTTACCTTGCATGTAGCAGAATCCTATTTGAGTGCTGGTTCATGCCCTGGCTGCTCCACTTCGCATCCAGCCCATTGCTTGTGGCCTGGGAAAGCAGCAGAGGATGGCCCATGGCTTTGGGACCCTGCATTTGTGTGGGAGACCTGGAAGAGGCTCCTGGCTCCCGGGTTCAGATTAGCTTGATTCTGGCCATTGCAGCCACTTGGGGAGTGGACCAGCTGATGAAAGATCTTCCTCTCTTTCTTTCTGTCTGTAAATCTACCTTTCAAATAAAATAAATAAATCTTTTTTTTTTAAAGTCTATTTTAAAAAGAAAAATATACTCCATGATCATATAAAATTATGTAAGTGCAAATATTAGTAAATCAAATGACATTTATGAATTAAAATTTGTGAAATAAAAATTTAACCCTTGGAATGCCTAACAATGATCATTTTTAGAAAGGAAATTTTTACTTAGAGAAGTTACTGGTGAAATGCTTCTCTATAGGTAGCATAGCAAAAGAATCAACAACTAGGGCTGGTATTGTAGCACAACGCATCAAGTTGTCCCCTGAAATGCTGACCCCCCTTATGCTGACACCGGTTCTAATCCCAGCAGCTCCACTTCCCATCCAGCCCTCTGCTTGTGGCCTGGGAAAGCAGTCAAGGATGGCCCAAAGCCTTGGGACCTTGCACTTTGGACCTGGAAAAAATCTCCTGGCTCCCAACTTAGGATTGGCTGAGCTCTGGCCATTGCAGTTACTTGGAGAGTGGACTAACTGATGGAAGATTTTTCTCTCTGTCTCTCCTCTCTGAAAATCTGCCTTTCAAATAAAATTAATAAATCTTTTAAAAGACAACTCAGATGGAGTTACTGGATCCTGGCTTGGGCTGGCCCAGGCTTTACTGCCACAGCCACTTTGGTAGTGACGCAGAAGATGGAAGAACTCTATCGCTCTCCGGTTTGCCAACCTGCCTCTCAATAAATAAAATAAGTATATTTTTAAAATAAAAATATTGTTTCTATGCAAATATTTGTTGGGGTTTGATAGCTGTCTATGCTGTCTATTAATTTTGGTTTCTATTGTTACAATGATGCATACAGTGTCTCTAAAATAGCTCAACCCAGAATTCCTATTTCCTTAAAATAATTTAAATACAATAATTTTAGTCTAAATTTTAATTTATTTTACATATTTTTAAAATACCTCAAAACATCTGTAATTTCACAATTTCAAAAATTTAATTTAGCAAAACTTCATCCAATTATTTTTTCCATAGTTTGCTGTGTTAGTCCTATTTTTAAAGATTTGGTTTTTCAAGCCATTAGCAATCCTCATGATAGTTACAAGCGTGTTATTCTTATGTATTCATTTACTGTTGGGTAGTGTTTTCCTTAGATTTAAAATCGAAGCTCCTGCAACTCTCCTCTAGGTATTCTTAATGTTTCTTTTTCACTTTGTCTTGTTAACTGGATAAGCGAATGTCAGAGTGTACTCTGGTTTTTCCTACACTCCAAGGAAAATTCAGCTCCAGCAAGTACTTTCATTATGCAAGCTCCAAGTCCAGTCTAGCCTAAGAGTCAGTGCAATAACTTCATATTTAATACATTGAATAGTCTGACTAAACTGACAGTTCCTTCCCATCATTTACTCTTAATTGAAAAGCAAAGTACAGGTGCTTATTGAGGCACATTGGATTAAGCTATTACCTGAGATAGTTGAATCTTAAATTGGAATGCAGGTTTGAGTCCTGGCTATTCTACTTTTGATTCGGTTTCCTGCTATTGTGCCCAGGAAGGAGCCCTGGAGTGCCCACGTACTGGGATTCCTGACAAGCACACGGGAGACCTGAATAAAGTTCCTATCTCCTGGCTTCAGCCCAGTCCAGCTCTGCTGTTGTAATTTGCAAAGTGCACATGCAGATGAAATGCCTTTTATTCTTCAACTCTGCCTTTCAAGTAAACAAATATTTTTGAAAACGAAAACCAGTCAAATTTTCACAAATATTAGTTCAAGAAGACAAATAAAATCAATGCTGGGCAAGGAAAGAGGTATCAGACTACACCTCCAAGAATAATGTTTCTCAAACTTTGCAGCTCATTACAATTATTTGAGGATCTTTAAAAACTCCTTCTGCCAGTATTGCATTCCATACTAATTACAGGAGGATCTCTGTGGGTGGGACACAAGTCACAGTAGATTTTAAGTCAATGCAGGTGATCCAATAATCAACAGATTTAGGTTCCAGAAGAGCATTAAAGATTTCCCCTAGCATCAGCAGCCACCACAGCAAGTCAGACTAGCCAAAGAAGTACTTGTACCAGCGACAGGGCAAGGTCAAAGAAGCCACAGACTACACTTCGCTTTAACAACGCAGTTGTCGTTTTATGTAAAGAAAAGAAAAGCAGGGTTTCATACACCTAAATGAAGGTCCGGCCTCTTAAGTCTTTGACACCTGTGCTTTTCATTGGGAATTAAATAATCAGAAGTTAGGCCACCTGTGTGTTCCCCCAACCTCAAATGAGATCAAGGTTCAAAAGAATTAGATGACACTATAGACTGGCTTTAGCAGGTGGCTTTTCTGCCTTTCTTTCCTTGGTACTTAAACGACTTTCAACATCCTCTCTGCCTTCTTCAGCTAGCACAGATCACCTAGCAGCTGCTGCACAGGGTTCTCATGCTGGCAGAACGTGCCTGTTCACTTGTTTAAGAATGAAACGTGAAAGCTTTGTGGTCACAGCAAATGTTTACATTTGTGCTGTTGGAAGTCTGACTTCAGTCACCTTTAAGAACACAGTTCTCTCTAAGGTCAACAGTTTTTAGATATTGGTTCAGTCATGGAAACCACTGATTTATAATTACATTCTACGCCCTGGGAATTTAGTGAAAATGACACACAGCATTACTGATAAAGGTGTTAATGTATGCTTTTCCTCTTGGACCATGAACGTCTGTTGCAAGACTATTTTATTGATGGTTCACCAGAATTTGCTGTGATGTTTTCGTCAGCTAGTAAATTATGTCATGGCAAAACCATTAACATCCTCACCTTTAATATATTGTTGCTTCTCCTTCCTTTACCAATCAGCAAGAAAGTTACTATCGCAACAACTTAGTCCCTGCTTTTAGCACACAGGTTATTGGGATATATCCTAGGTATTCCTTTTCCCACTTGGAATCCTTTGTAAGCAAATGATGGTATTCCTCAAATCCATTTCAAGATGAAGACATAAACATCAATGCTTTTGCTTCTTTGTCTGAGAAAAACAAAAACAAAAGACAGAACGTTCCAAATTTGCTTCAATGAATTAGGCTGTCATTCCTTTAAGTTATCCAAGGCCTAGGTCACAGCCCCATCCAATCAATCACTCTTTCTGGGGGTGCGTGACTGGCACCTGTGGTTTCTAAAGCTTCCACAGAATTCGTTTTAACTTAGCTAAGGCCATTGCTTAGGTTTCCATCCAGCTGCTTGAAAACATCATTCCAATGCTCAAAAACATAGATTCTCCAAAGAGAGAATCTGTTGAATGTTCCACCTCTCAGAACAAGCCAGGCCAGACCCCTTAGGGGTAAGCAAACAAAGTGAGTTAAAATTGAAAGTAAAATTTCTCTTTCACAAAAGGCAAAACATGGAATGCTATTCATCAAGGTCACCTAAAAGCCTCCTAGACATTATGTAAGACAAAAATCAAAAATCAATGGGGTGGGATATTTTATAGTAAGAGAAATTACTTTTAAATATATTTTGCATCCTTTATAATCCTTTTTAAATTAATAACTTTTTAAAAAAAGCTTTTTATTTTTACTGGCAAGGCAGATTTACATAGAGAAGGAGAGACAGAAAGAGCTGCTTTACTTCCCAAGTTGCCACAGTAACCAGAGTTGAGCCAATCGGAAGCCAGGAATCTCTTCCAGGGCTCCCACATGAGTGCAGAGTCCCAAAGCCCTGGGTCATTCTTTGCTGCTTTCCCAGGCCATAAGTCGGGAGCTGAACTGGAAGTGGAGCAGCCAGCACAAGAACTGGCAGTCATATGGGATCCTGCTGCATGCAAGGTGACTATTTCAGCACTGAGGCATTGTGCCAGGCCCGATTAATAACTATTTTTATATGATACAATAATTCAAACCCAGCAATGATAATAAATAGCATCTAATCCAAAATTTAATCACACTAATCTTATTTTATTAATTTTCACTCAACTATTTAATTATCAATTTTATTAATTTACATGTACAATGAATTGTATAATTAACAAATGTGCCATATAAATACAAAAGATGTATGATATATCAAATATATAAATATTGTAATTTTGCAATATATTTATAATATAGAAATATTGTCATTGTAAATGAATTTTAAAATAATGCAATTAAATAGTCCCATTGCAGGACAACAAGTGTTATTTGCTCAGCCTTTTTGGTATGATTAGAGAAAAACAAATCTCATTTGAAATTCAGTGAAAAAAAAATTTCTCAGAGAAGAATCTGAAAATGTAGAGAATAAGCTATTACCTGAAGAAAATTAAAGTTGGCATTTTCATTGTCATTAATGTGAAGTGGTTTGGGGACCATCACCAACCAGATCTAGACATTAATCAGCTACTGCTCAACTGTGTGGCGTAAAGGACTTTGGAGTATCTGTAGTTACATTCTTGTCTCATTGCCTCTTTGATATAGCAAATGTCTATATACACCTGCTAGAATCATTACTTGAGCCTGAGGAAACTGATATATTTCCCTGAGCTTAACCTTTGGCACACAGTAGTCAGTCAATATCTCTCCACGGTGCCGCATAGTCCCATTATGTTGGTAGTAAATCACCTAGATTAAAGAACATACAGCAATGAGTTCTACGATTAGGTGTCCAATATCAATCAGTGGGAGGCCTTTAAAAATATGGATGTGTAAGCCCAATCCCAGGAGATGATACCTTAGTGAGTCTATAGAAGCCCAGCCATCTATAGTTTTAAAGTTTTCCAGGCATTTCAGAGCACATGTTGGAGTTGGGAACCACTTGTCTATGAAAACTATGAAATGGTTCTCCAGGAAAAAAGTATGGGAACACCTTGACTGTTTTTTTAATCCTAAATTATCAGGTAAAATCCCTTCCTGGTTGTGTAAGACAAGTTAACGCTGCATTGCATATATATTATGCTGAATAGACAAGAAGACCGTCAGACTCACCCACAGCCAAGTCAATACATGGCTGTAACAGACTGACCACATATTAAATAGCCCTCACACCTGTCATAGGCACTATCCTGAAATCTACAGCTAGGCAAAAATTCAATCCTGATGCCAAGTCGTACCTCGAGAGTGGAAGTTCATCACCAGTTTTGTGTTCTAAGAAACGCAATCACCACGCAACACTGCACTTAGGGATCCTTTGTACGTACGTCTCTGCTGTTGCTAGTTCTTTAGAATGAAAACATGCTATAGTTATTTGAGAGAGCGTTTTATTGTTGTTGTTCTTTTCCTTCTGAAGTTGAAGTCATTCAGCCCTATTTTGTTAGGAAATAGCAATGGTAACCATGAATGTAGTTGATACCATACAAGGGATAATTTGAATGATGGACTTAAAAAACAGGTATTATCAGAATGGAAAGCATTTGTGGAGCACAGTGCACCTTGTCTGTGGCTGTGTTGCTAACTGTTTCTAAATGCAAGGGTTCTGGTCAGAATGTAGTGTAACGTGACAAGGTTATTCTATAAGTTCTCCTGGCTCCCTCTCTAGTCAAGAAAGATACTATGCTATTTTTAGTTTAATCTAGTTAGCTCACAGACATGATTAATCTAATTTTTCAATTAAACACATAGAAAAACATAGCATGACATATTTTCAAACAGAATTTTATGAAATTTTTCAGTTCAGAGTCAAGCTCTTTGGCTCAACTGGCTAATCCTCCACTTCCAAGAACCAGAATCCCATATGGATACTGGTTCACGTCCCAGCTGCTCCATTTCCAACTCAGCTCCCTGCTTATGGCCTGGGACAGCAGCAGGGTGTGGCCAAATGCTGGCAGACCCTATACCTGTGTGGGAGACTCAGCAGAAGTTCCTGGTTCCTGGCTCAGCTCCAACCCTTGCAGTCATTTGGAGAATGAACCAATGGATTGAAAATCTTTCTCTCCATCTTTCCTCTCTATAAAATCTGCCTTTCAAATAAAAATAAGTGTATCTTTTTTTTTAAGATTTATTTTTATTATTTTTATTGGAAAGGCAGGATATACAGAGAGGAGAGACAGAGAGGAAGATCTTCCATCTGATGATTCACTCCCCAAGTGAGCGCAACGGCCAATGCTATGCCCATCCGAAGCCAGGAGCCTCTTCCGGGTCTCCCACGTGGGTGCAGGGTCCCAAAGCTTTGGGCCGTCCTGGACTGCTTTCCTGGGCCACAGGCAGAGAGCTGGAAGGGAAGCGGGGCCATATGGGATTAGAACCGGCACCCATATGGGATCCCAGGCGTGCAAGGTGAGGACCTTAACCACTTGCGCCACCGCGCCGGGCCCAAAATAAGTGTATCTTTAGAAACAATAATAAAGGAATAAAAAAATTCCGTTCAGGACATTGAGATGCCTTTTTAAAGCTTATTAATTTTAGTTTTTCATGATAGAGTATCAGAGGCTCAAGCAAATAAAAGTTTAACCTATTATTTGCTAATTTTTTTTTTTTTTTTGAGAGAGAGGGGAAAAGAGAGTAAGAGAAAGAAAATGTCATCAGTCACTTGACTCCCCAAATGTCTACAGTGCCTGGGCTAGGCACAGCCAGGGTCTGGCCAGATAGAAAGCAGGAGAAGGTACTCAATTATTTTCTTTTATGTGGGTACTAGGAACCCAACCACTGGGACCATCACTGCTGCCTCTCAGGATCTGCATTCACAGGAAGCTGGAATTTGGAACTGAAACCAGGTCTTTAATGCGCATGCTTTGATGTGAGTGGTGGGCATCATTATCGATATCTTTGCCACTAAGTTGAATGCACACCTACTTTTACTGTAACTGCTAACTATCTAATGTAACGATTACAGAAAACCTATGGTGGTTGAATATCCAGCCCCATTAGTAATGATTCAGAACCTGGACTTTGCAGAAATAGAATGTCAAGTTTTGGCTCTGTGACTTAGTATCTATGTGACCTCAGCTATATGCCTTAAATTTTGTCTGTCTTGCTTTCCTGATGTATTAAACAAAAGTAATAGACACACATACCTTACAGGGTTATTTTGAGAAGAAAACAAATAAATTTACGTGAAACACTTAAAATAGTCTCTAATACCTGAAACGTGTTCTTAAAAATGGATCAGAAATTACCCTTTCCCACCAATCACTAAAGGGTTCTATTTGTATAAGTTACGAAATTTGAAAAGAAAAATAAACATACTCTTTGAGTCCCTGCTGTGTCAAACACAATGATTCCGAACTTACACGTTTTCTTCTATTACCAATTTAATTTCAGTTGAAGCCCGTAATTCCATGACCTTACAATTTATCAGACCATCTAGCTTTCCCAATAAGGGATAGAATTTGACAGAAAGACTAGGATGAAGAAGAAATGTAGACCTTTGAGTGGATATTAGTTAAATAAAATGTTTGGATTGTTTAATGTTTAAATATTTATTTATTAGTTAATTTGAAAAACAAAGTGACAGAGAAAACAAAGAGACCCACCCTCTGCTTGTTCAACCCCCAAGTGCCTTCAACAGCAAGGACTGGGCTAGGCTGAAATCTGGGTCACTTTTGTATATGGCAAAAGCCCAAGAACGCAGGTCATCTTCTCCTGCCATCCCAGGGACACTTGCATGGAGCTTGATCAGAAGTAAAACACCTGGGGTTTGAGCCAGTGCTCCCATATGGAAGGTTAGTGTTGCAAACAGCAGCAAGTTACCACAACACCCAGCCCTTAAAGTAAGCAAAAAGGAATTCATGGTGTATCACAATTAAAATGTATGGCTTGCTTGTATAAATAGCAACCCAGGGTTTCCTTAGCCATGGGACTCATTCTTACCTCCCTTACGATGGGCACATGAAGTGGGCATGGATGGAGGCCCCGATAGGAAGGTCTCCAGGCACTTGTCTCTTTGGCCAAGCACAGCCGTGTGGCCACACCTATCAGCATGGGAGACTGGGAAATGTGGTCAGGAAAAGCGGGCAGCTGGTTTGATGAATACCTAGGAGTTTCTGTCAAGAGTATTGGTCCAAAGGGGCCTACATGAAAGATTACTGCTGCAAGTCTATATAGGCAGAATAAAAATAAAACATTAAAAGTCTATGGATGAGTGAGGAAGATCAATGAGATGGAATGCATAAAAATAGAAATAGGGCATAGGATAGGGAGAGAGGCACTGTGAGCGTCAGGAAGGAAGTTATGTAATAACATACTCACCTGAGGGGAGAAATGCCAGTTTCTCAATTTTATTGACAATGAATACTAGCCTCAAAGCAGCAGAAATCCTGATTTTGTTCGCTTATTAATTTTTGATTAAAAAAATAATCTCTTTGAAAGACAAAATCACAGAATGAGAGAGGGAGAAAGAGAGAGAGAAATCCTTCATCCACAGGTTCATGCTCCAAATGGCTCCAGCCAAGAACAATAAACTATCTTTTTTTCCCATATCAGTAACAGGGCCCCATGTAATAGGACCGTGGTTGGCTTCCGTTCCAAGTGCATTAGCAGGAACCTGGATTACAAGCATAACAGCTAATACTCAATCCAGCTCTCTGCTGTAGTACACCATGTGGCAGGTGGCGAATCAGCCATGTGACACAGAGCCGCAACATGCTGGCCGCTGTTTGTTCATTTTAAACTTTTCTACAATCTGCTATCTAGCTGTCAAAACTTTCAACACTTAGCAGTCCTTGATCAAGAAGATAATTGAGAATGGAGAGAAAACTGAAATTTGCCAGGTTCCAAGAAGTAGTTTTCATTTTCTTCTTTTGCTAGTTATCTCTTTATCTATGAAATTCAGTCTCCATGCCCACAATATTGTAAGCCTACTGGCGGAGAGTGTTAGCTGTCCCATCAAGAAAAGAAAGATGTAAAACTTGAAATGCCAGCCATGTCCTGCTACTGTGGTTTTTGTAATTTTTATGACTTACAGACCATCACAAACAATTCATGACAGCACGTAAGAGTCCACAAAAAATCTGGAGACAAAGGACATGTAATAGGAAAGGCATATCTGAACGGAATTGTGATTTTTCTTTTGTTTTTACTCCTTATTTCTGCTTTTGGATGACTAAAAGTTGCTTTTTAGTGTGTTTGAGGACAATTTTATTGATATTGGTCCAACTTTCTACTTTATTCAATGGATACTTATTGTGGATCTTTGCTGTGCCAACTGCAGTTCTGTCAGACAAATTTTTCTTTCTTTTTTTTTTTTTAAGATTTATTCATTGTTATTGGGAAGGCAGCTCAGATTTACACAGAGAGAGATAGACAGAGAAAAGATTTTCAGTCTGCTGGTTTACTCTCCGAATGGCAGCAACAGCTGAAGCTGAGCTCATCTGAAGCCAGGAGCCAGGAGCTTCTTCTGGGTCCTCCACATGGGTGCAGGGTTCCAAGGCTTTGGGCCGTCCTCCTCTGCTTTCCCAGGCCACAGACAAGGAGCTGGATGGGAAGTGGAGCAGTCAGGACGTGAGCTGGTGTTGAAATGAGTTTCTGGCACTTGCAAGGATTTAGTCATTGAGCCATCATACCAAATATTTTCTTTTTTTTTCTTTTAAAGATTAATTTTATTTTTATTGAAAGGCAGATATACAGAGTGAAGGAGAGTCAGAGAGGCAGATCTTCCATATGCTGATTCACTCCCCAAGTGGCCAAAATGGATGGAGCTGAGCTGATCTGAAGCCAGGAGCCTCTTCCCGGTCTCCCACGCCAGTGCAGGGTATCAAGGCTTTGGGCTGTCCTCCTTTCCCAGGCCACAAGCAGGGAGCTGGATGGGAAGCAGGGTGGCAGGGACACAAACCAGCCCCCATAAGGGATCCTGGTGTGTGCAAAAGGCCTCTTTAGATCAGTTCAGCTCCAGCTGTTGTGGTCACCTGGGGAGTGAAACCAGTACACGGAAGATCTTTCTGTCTCTCCCTCTATGTAAATTTGCCTTTCCAATAAAAATAAATAAATCTTAAAAAAAAAAAAGAATTTGGTTGATAAAGGAAGGATTTTTTTCTTTCCCATAATTTTTGGGAATTCATGGAAGAGTAACTCAGAATTAACAACACTTTTCCTAATCAGAAAGAGGCACATCAATTTATCTGTTTCATATATAGGCATGTTGAGCAAACAAAAATCAAAGCTAAAACGAAGAATATACAGGAAGGTTGGTTAGGAAAACCCAAGCTCTAATCCTAACTCTAGACTTTATAATATGTTTTGTGATATAAAGGGGGAAAATGGAAAAGAATGAAAATAAAGACTACAAAATTCCCACAACCCTTTCTTCTACAGAGATCATTCGGACTTAGGAGATATTTTATGCTACTTACAAGTAATTCAGATCATATTATGCATGTTCAGAGAGATGCTTTTCTGAAATGCTTGAATGTGGAAAAATTACACAAAGTTATATGTTTTGATGATTGCAGGATACTTTAATGACATAATTATCAATATGGTTCTATTTCATTGGGCAGTTAATCAGTTTTTAATTGAAACTATTATGATATCATGGCAAATGGAATTTTTCTAAAAGATTCATTGATTTTTATTGGAAAGACAGATTTGCAGAGAGAAGGAGAGACAAAGAAAGATCATCCATACGCTGGGTCATTCCCCATGTGACTGCAATGACTGGAGCTGAGCTGATCCAAAGCTAGGAGCCAGGAGCTTCTTCCGGGTCTCCCATTCGGGTGCAAGGTCCCAAGGCGTGAGGCCATTCTGTAAGGCTTTCCAAGGCTGTTAGCAGGGAGCTGGGTGGGAAGTGGAGTAGCCGGGATGTGAACCAGTGCCCATATAGGATCTCGGCATGTTCAAGGGGAGGATTAAGCCACTGAGCCATTGTGCCAGGCCCCAGGTGGAACCTTTTTTTCATACTTAACAGTGCTTGAATTTTTTGCATGTAGACAGATGCAGGGCATCAGAATTTACTTTTAATTCAAACTTCAGGATACACAATGTGTGAAAACCTTAATATGTAGGGCTCTTTTTAAAAGTGATTTTAAGTTTTTAAAATTTTTTGCACACCAGGAGGAAGTTGTTGGAAAACATTACAAAATGTTACATGAATTATTCTTCTTGCCTCCAGTCATCTTTTAAATATATGATTTAAAGCATAGCTTGCAATAGCAGGATTATCACCACCCTTGGAAAGTAATTTTATAATTAATGTGATTCAGAGAGCATGTTATTATATGTAACTTTTTTAGGAAAAATCATAATTTGTAAAAACGGTATATTAGTCACATCAGTCAAAAGCAGAATTATCTCAGTCAGGATTTCTTTTAACTCAGCTCCACCTGAAATGACAACTCTTGTGGGAATAATGCCACTTGATTTCATGACAGCATCAGCAAAAAAAGAAATTCTTGAGGTCTGTGGAGATAGTCCTGTTTCTAAACAAGCTGTGAGGAAACTTCACACAGTTCATGAAAGGGGAGTTAAAGAAGGTTCATTTTGGTGTGAACAAAATTTAAAATGGAAACACATGCACTTCTTCAAAATACAAAAAATGAAACAAAATAATGCATGGATTATAAAGGCTTTTTCACCAAATTTATGGAATTATTTAATTCCATTTTTTTCCCACAAAATTTTGTCTCAAGTGGACCTTCTTGAATGCTACTGCTGCCTAATCCTTACCTCTTACTGAAAATACTTTTTTTTAAAACCTATCTTTCCTAGGCAATAAATCATGTCATCAGCATCATAAAAGTGTTTCAGCCAATTCACACTCTAACCACAGTGGAATATTATCTCTATTCTTAGGATAAGGAAGGTTTTTATTTTTAAAGTTCCCCTCTTGCCAGTATCAGTTTTTTTCCTCATCTCTAACTTGTGAACTCCTCCTTGTGAACTAATTTGTGTTGGTGATAACAATGTGGTGGCCACCCTACCCATTCCTTGTAAAACTATCACAGCTCACATTAACGGCAAACTTGGTGTACCTACCTGTGTTACAATATTAGGAACCAAGTATCTAACTTAGTCATTGTAAACCTCTGGTTAATGCTAAGCCAATCAGAATCCTTGATCAAAAATCTGGAGTAGTCTCTGAGAGGCTTAGCAATTTGCTGAGCAGAACTGAGTTGGAAGGTCACTTATTCTGCAGACATAATTCATGCTACAATGACAAGCTCTAGCTATGTGCAAATTACCCCAAAGCAAAAATCAGAAAGAAGCTAATGAAGTCAGTTTGCAGATATTTTCCACACTGACTTCATGAGATATTATTCCCAGCCCATGGCTCTTTTTTCTTTTTCTTTTCAATGTGTTCTCTTCCTTGATGTGATTTTTAGGAGTCTTGAAAAGATAATGGTTCGGTAACCACTTCTTTGAAGCTTTCTCTGAGCAGCCACAAGTAATTTATTTAAATGTTACCAAGTAGTAACACATAGTGCATTATTATGTAGCTGTTTTATTTTCCAATGGTAGAGACCTAAAATCGGATGACTACTGTGAACTAGACATAGCGGAGTTAACATACGCGTTTCCACACCTACATTCAAAAGTCTGTGTTCCCATCACAGCACACATTACATTCTCTGCCCTTTATGCAGTTAGAAATGAAGGGAGTCAGGATTCCACCCCAGGCCGGATTGCAGAGTCTGTGGTTCTAACCACTATTCCAAACCAACTGCTACACTAATGACTGCTAATTGTTGCCCTTTGCTAAACACTAAGCTCCTTGAAGCTGGAGACCAATTTTGTACACATTTTAAAAATGCCAGCATAGCACCTATGTTTATGATCGTCATGATAAATATTTACTGGATTAAAATTAACTAGCATTACAGCCTGGACTGTAGATAATTTGATGTTGTCAACAATTTTAAGCAGTGGCTAGTATGCCAAACATATGCAGATCCACAAGTATACATGCTTTTACAAACATCAGATGCCTACATTGCATAGATTATTGGATTATTTTCTGCTTTATAGTATTGATAAAAATAAAGCCTTTATTGTATACTTATGGTTGGTGTTCAGAGTAGCCTTTCAGAAGATCTGAAAATTGTTACCAAAAAACCCAGTGGAAAACACTTTATAATCTAAAGGTAACACTTGTCTAATTTTCTCCTCAAGGCTGTGGAAGAAAGCTGATAGTGTGATGAAGTTAGATAATCCAGCCAATTTTCAGATGAAGGAAAATGCAGTGATTTCACTTGCAGTTTTCATAAATGGCAGTTCTATTTTTCTTTTTAAATGTTTATTTATTTTTATTGGAAATGCAGATATACAGAGAGGAGGAGAGACAGAGAGGAAAATCTTCCGTCCGATGACTCACACGTCAAGTGAGCACAATGGCCAGTGCTGCACCTGTCTGAAGCCAGGAGCCAGGAACTTTCTCCAGGTCTCCCACGTGGGTGCAGGGTATCCAGGCTTTGGGCCATCCTTGACTGCTTTCCCAGGCCACAAACCAGGGAGCTGAATGAGAAGTTGAGATGCTGGGATTAGAACTGGCACCCATATGGGATCCTGGCACATTCGAAGAGAAGGCTTTAGCCACTAGGCCACTGTGCAGGGCCCAGTAACTGATACTTTTGACAATGCAATTATAAATCCCGGAACTGACAAAACTTATAACTATATGACTATGTTAATAATTCCCTGAATGAATTAGTACAACATGATATACTATGGTGAAAAATATCCTGAAAATATTTACTGAAATATTAAGAATCAAAGTTCAATTGTATATTTATGTTTTTCTTTTAAACTTGTCCCCAGCTTCCATTCCTATCAATAGATAAAATAAAGCTTGACTCATCCAACTGTCCCAGAAAAACATCCAAAGGGGATAAGGAAAAAGCTTGTGATTTTATTTAACATTTTAAAAAATCAAAGTACCCTCAGTGGAATGCCATAGATTAGAGTTAGCTGTGAAATTGTCATGATAACACAGCATTTCCGTCTTTCTCCTTGAAGACAATTTTGTAAGCGATTAATCACTAGATAAATGATAAAAAGGCACCGTGTCTGTTAACCAATGACGCATCTTCATGAGCAGTTTAAGAAAGCATGCTGTTAAGTTTTGCCCCTAACGTCAGCCACTCTCCTACTACTTTATCTACAAACACACACACAAAAAAAAACTCTACAGGCATGATTAGATAAAAAAAAAAAAAACTCTAAGGCAACTTAAAATGTTTGTCAGTGTTGACTGGCTAAGTAATGGCATAGTCATTTCAAGACGCTACAGATGTAAGGCAAGCATTCAAAGGAATGAATCACCTCTCTCTATCTATGAATTTTAATAAATATCTTTTGAAGATTCGATATGCAAAAAGAGCAAAGTACAGGGCAGTGTGTAAAGTATGCAAAATTTGATTTAAAACACATACACAAAATTTTCCCATAGTTTTGTATTTTCCATTGAAATAGTTCAAAAGTTACCATGAATTTTAATCAGCCACTGTCTAAAATAATCTGGATTTCTGCAAAGATCCTCTTTGGTACTTGCATTGTATCTGACTTCCATGGTCTGCCAGCCCCTGCTACTACCTGACCTATTATTCTTTTCCAACTTGATGGATATGCAGAATTTTTTTTTTTAATGTCATGGAAATCCCTTCCTAACAGCTCTGTTGGATAGAAACTAAGTGTCTTTCCAAGAATGAGATGTGAGGAGGGTGGACAGCCCCTGACCCTGGTCAGTTCCTATGGAAAGGAAGGGATCCAATCACCAGGTCCTTTTGAACGCTTGCTTCTTTCCCCTCTGCAACAGAAGGCCCTGTTCCTTCTATTCCATGAAAGGGTTTCCTGTTTCCTCTCCTGCATTGTCCTTTACTGGAGATGGAAGGCCTTAGAATCAGTCTTCCTGGCACTTCGGAAAACAAGCACATGTAGAGAAAGTTTCTCCTGGCTGAGGAAGCTGAGACTTCTAGACAAAAGGAACTTAACAGCAGACATCCTGTCAGTCCCCTCGCTCGGGGAAGAACCAACATTTGTCTCCTTTCAGCTGAGCCCCTTGAAATTGAACCACTTCTGGAAACCCAAAAACAACATTCTGGGACATTTGTGTTATTTAACAAAATTTTTTTGACAATTGTTCAGCCACGACGATCCGTTGAATGCCTTAAATCCAGAGATTTGTGGTTTGGGTGCAGACATTTAGATTAGTATGTAATGAGAATAAATTCAGAACTTTTTCCCTACTGTAAACAGTATTAAATTTGGCAAGTAAAAATATGCATGCAGTTTAGATTTAATTTCTGTGGGTTTTCTTTTAAGTACTATATTCTAATCCTCATTCCAATCATTGTGTTCCAGGCTAAGCAAAAATCGAAACATTCAATTTATCTAGCAAGAGAAGAAGACATTGGAATGAGGGAGTGTTTATTGTATTTTTATCTAATAATTAGTTTTAAAACAAAGTCATTAGAACCAGGTTTTCTTTAATGTAATAGTACTTAAGATACTTTGGGAGAATTTATTTTGCGTATGTTTCTTAACTGTATTTCCACACATTCTTTTCCTGCATATCAACCAACTATTTTGATATTTCATGAGCAACTTCTTTTCTTATCCACTAAATATTGATCATTTATGTAGACAGTAATTTACTGGGGACTACTTTTGAAAACTATTAAATGTAAGATTCAATTTCATCCTACCATCATCATTAGAACGTATCAGTGAAGACTATATTTTCTTGAAAGTTATACTAGATTTGATTGATATTGTCTTACCTTTCCACAATCTTTGCTCTGATCGGTTTTCAATATGACACACACACACACACACACCCATCTATGACCACAATCCCAACAATTATCTATGCTTATAACATTCCAGTATATAAATGTTAAATTTTATTTCAAAACTCTCACAGCTTAGAAAGAAATAAAATCTAAGCATGAATATAGTACATTTCAGGAAAACAAGCTAGCAATTTCATGATAAACTTTAGGCACCTAGCAGTTCTACCAAGAGCTCCTTGCATTCTAAACTCTATAATCAAAAGGCAAAAGGGTTGTACATTCAGGAAGTGGAACTACAAACTGAAATTATTTATTTCAATTCAATATAGAATATTTATCAGAGTCAAGATAACAATGTTACAAAAAATTTACACAAGAAGAGGAACAACTGACAATGTAGCACCTTTAGAAAAATAATTAAGTTTCCTTTCATTTACAGGTAAGTGCCACATGCAGAATTTACAACACAGTAATTTACTGCAATCACAGGGGAGTTCCGTAAAGAAACAAAGCTCCTACACTCCAGATTTTCAGAAGGTATTATTGGAATGCTCAACGGTAATCACAGAATCTGTATATCCTTAGGATTGAGCTGACAAACGTCATAGAAGGTTTTCATAGTATATATTATATATATTAAAAAAAAAGTCCCCAGCATGGCCACAGCTGCTTTAGTGTCTCTGACAGGTGTGAAGCCGCGAAGAATTACTGGCTTGATGGTGATCGCTCTGCATCCGGCAGGACAGTCCTTCTCCGCAGTAACAGCGCTGGAATATCTCGAGCCCATGCGAGCCTTTCCGCCTGTGCTTCGTGCACACCTGGCCTTCTTTGAGGACCGGCTTACAGATCTTGGACCAGAAGTGCCTGGCGCAACACAAGCCTGTGGCGCAGTCTGAAGAGCGGAGACAGACAGAACCTTCCTGCCCTGGTGCACAGGAAACAATAGCAAAGGAACATGTCAACTGCTAAGCCATCATCACTTCAGACAGATAATATCAGAAAGCAACTTGCATGTGCTGACCGAGAGTGAGTCTTTGAACTTACCTTTTGCGTGATACATTTTTGAGGACAGTGTGGTCCTTCGGGGGTACCCATCCAAGGTGCTGTGATCATTACCAAAACTTTCAATGACAGTTTCCTCAATTTCCCCTCGTTGAAAATGATGATGGTCAGTAGGCATGCATATTCCTGAGAGGGTAAGTAACACTGATTAACTTACAGGTGGTAATGCTTCAGACAGTCTGTTATAATGGCATTAACTTGCAACTACAGTGATCTTATTTTAATCACAATCCAAATTTTCCTCCTGGTGTTCATACAAAAAAAACAAAAACAAAAACAAAAAAACAAACCTGGCCCACGGACTGAAGTACCAACACTTGCACTGTAGACCCCCCATGTAACAGTCCCATTTTACATACTTTTTCACAAGCTGGGGTGGGACAGGTTAGATTTCTACCCATTTTAACATTACCTTTGGGCTAATAAAATTGTCGCTTAAAAATGTCTGCTAGAACCTGGTGCGCTCTGGGTCCTGCCAGACTAACTTAGCAATGGCAATGTCAGCTGGCCTGTAAGACGCAAGTCCCACCAGGGACTTCACTGCGTAAAAACCTATATTACCGCCGGGTCCTACGTAGGGTCACCACCCCGAGTTAAGTCTAGAGACCTCTGGGAGATACTAGGTCTAGCTCGCTGAGATTTTAAACGTTTGGTAGATGGGGGTATGGAGTGGGGAAGCGGAGCACGTATGTCAAGGTCGCGAACGTGGAAGGAATGATGTGGGCAAAAGGTATCAAGATCTGCCTTACAAATGGCCAGCGCAGATTAGACATCCGGTTTTTTGGCTGGCGACCAAAGCTGCAGAGAGTCACTCTCAGAAAAAAAGGAACCAAGATAGCTCCAGGCAGTGCGTCCCCTGGGTCGATCTGTCTTTGGGACTCCACTGTCCTTGTTAAGCTTCCGTCCCACCTGGCCCCTAAAGCTCTCCTTTAGACACTGCCGACTCGGAGGCCAGCCAACGCGTCCAGTGACTGAGGTGCACGGGAGACGCCGGGGGGCCTCCAGCCTTCTCGCTGCTCCTTAAAGCAGCGGTTTCAAGAGAACTCTGCAGGGGTGGCAGGTGTCGCCGCAGCGCCGCGGGAAAACGGTTCTCTTGGCCGGCCGGCTGCAGGCCGAGAAGGAGTCGCTGCGGGACTCACCGTTCTTGCAGTAATTCCCGGGGCAGCACATCGCGTGGCGCATGCAGCGTTTGCGGCGCTTCCGGCAGGCGAGACAGATTTGCACGCCGGCGCCGCCTCCACGGCTGGGACTGGCGCAGTACTCCTCGGTGCCGCACTCCTCGTCCTCTGCGCACGGGTACGGCTGCGGGAAGCGGGCGGGGAGACAGTGAGGAGCCCGCGCACCCACCTGGGACCCGAACGCGCGTCCCCGTGTCTGAGCCAACCAACCTCTCCAAAGCCTGCTGCAGCGCGCGCCTCTCCCGGGACGCAGCGTGTCCCCAGGCACCCTGCATCACACACACCCCTCGAGACTCCCTCGCCCCCTGCTCACCTGGTAGTTGTCAAGGGTCAGGTACTTGTTTGCGCCCTCGTACAGGATCCCCGGCGCCGCGCTGACGGCGGAGCCCGGGTGCCCGGCAGCGCCGCTCAGTGGCGGGGGCAGATTCTTGATGGCGTTGGAGTTGACCAGAACCGAGTTCAAGGTGGCTCTGACTCCGAGCAGTGGGTGGCTGCTGAGAGCCGCCGCTACCAGGACGACCAAGACCCGAGTGGCTCCCGCGGCGCCCAGAGCCGTCATCTCGGAAGGACTCGGTGGGAGCAAGAAGGAGAAACAGAGGGGGAGCAAGGTCCGCTTTGCAAGCCTGTTCGCTACCGAAACCGTGCTGGCCGGGTTGCAGGGTCGGGATCCCGGGAGCCCGAGGCGATCCCAGCGTCCAGACTGCCTGGCGCATGCAGCACTGAGCCGCCGCCGCCACCGCGGCTGCCTTTATACCGCCGGCCCGGAGCATTCCGGCCCCTCGGGGGCAAGACAACAAAGCCGGGATGGGATTTCAAAGCGCTGGGAGGGGCTGGAAGGAGGTGTGTTTGTGTACAAGAAGTGGAGCCGTTGACACTCTTCACCCCGCCCCAGCCTTGCTGCGCGCCCCCCCCCCCGCCCCCGCACCTCCTCTACCCGGCTGCAGCTCTCCCTGGGTGCACTGGGTACGCGGAGAGCGTTGGAGCCAGAGGCGGGAGACCCTCTGCGCCCGGGGCTGCTCGTGCGCCGGGTCGGTCCTGACCTGATACACGCTGCAGCCCGGGGCCTTGGCACTGGCTGCGGAACCTCAGCTTATCCCGCACGCCGGTCTGCTCAGTGCTAAACGCAAAGGCTCCAGCGAATCGTCTCTGCCAGAGGTCTACCAGGTGGCCGCTGGGAGTGTGTACATTGAACCAACCGCTTTTGTAGATTTGAGTTTCGGGATTTTAAGTTTGTTCAAGTGCAACACCCCCTGTCCTCCGGCTCCCTCGTCTCTCTCTCTCTCTCTCTCTCTCTCTCTCTCTCTCTCTCTCTCACACACACACACACACACACACACACACACACACACACACACACACACACACACACACACACCGGCTGTCCTTGTCCGGCCACAGCAAGAAAAATGTGTCAAGAGAAGGGAATTTGCACATCAAACGAGAGTAAAGAAGGAAGAAGAACTAATTCTCTTTTGATGGAAAGTTTAGACAGGGAGGCGAGAGACTGGAGTTTGGAAATTAGATCAGGAGTGGTGTGGTGGGGGAGAGGGAAATGACCATGTGATAACTATTTAATCTGGGAATCTGGGAATCTGGGATGAACTTGATGAGCAAAGACGCGGGAGATCAAAGTGGCCCCGGCCACAGCGGACAGGGTCCAGGGTGCTGGGGCAGCCAGGGTTCCCGGCTCGCCTCTCAGCGGTGGGCTGACCCAAGGGGATAAGAACCCCTTGGGGGGTCAGCACCTCACTTCCTCATTACTCACTCCCACTGCACGGCTTGAGCCCAAGACTAACCCACCTCCAGACGGAGGGAGATAAGACACCACCACTTCCAGGCGAAGGAAGACTGCAATTGAACCAGAGTGAACCCGATGCTATTTAAGTTTTTGTAAAACACACACACACACACCCCAAGTCGTGAATCTGTGTATTCAACTAACGCCGTGCAGCCTAGTGCCCTGGATCGGGCTGCCTGCTAGGTGACCGCCTATGCTTTCATTCGGCAGAATGGTTAGGGGAGCCAGGAGCAGGAATACTGATGAGACAGTGGTGCAGGATACTATTCAAATGTTCTTTATCATCATTATAGCAACACTGGAAGATACAGTAATAATACAAGGACAGTAGTAAATGTCAAGAAAGAGACATTATTCTTGTGAAAATATATTGGTGATGTGTCAGCGAATGGACAGCTCTTCTGTAAATTAGGACAAGGAACAGATCCCAGGAGAATTCCTGTTAAGCAGAGCAAGGTTGGGAGATATGTGTTTGTGCTCGTCCACCCTTCAAGCTATAAAAATGACTCCGTATGGCCGGAACCACCACAGAGGATAGCCAGTGCTAGTCTTGAAGTAATACAACCCTCCGGTTGATAGAAGAGGGGCAATTAAAAAAACTCTGTGATGTTCTGTTCTACCTCCTCAGGTATCAGCAGTCCCATGAGGACATCATCTGAACAGCTGTAGAAGAGCACTCCTAATCCATGGTGTCCCTCCTGCCCACATTCCATCCATTTTGACAACTTTCCCCCCGCTTGATTGATAACTCGCACATGAATGCCTACGGTAGGTTAAATCCAACTGACTTTTCTGGGTTTTCTTATGGACAATGATGTAGATTGGGCTACTTCTCTAGAGATTTTTGAAACAAGTTTGAAATTTGGAATTGAAGCAGAGGCATATATATATATTTTTTCTATACGCTTTTTAAAAAGCTGATGTCAGAAACAAGTAAAAAAATGAACATGACATTCGTTGATGCACTCGGTTCCCCCTGGGCTGCTATGGTTGTGCCAGTCAGTGGACTTAAAAGTCCTATAGGAACAGATATTGTAGGGTCACACTGATGATTGGGGGTACCCTAGTATTGCTTACAGACTATTTGTAATAATAAATAGGCTTAATAATAAGCCTCAATATGTGGAGGCTTCCAGTGTGCTGAAAGAGATGGCACCTGGTTAATACATGTAATGACCTGCTCTCCATGACCGTGTTTTAAAAATTAAACCATTGTTTGAGAGCAAAACAAAAGCATAGTGGAACAATTCAGTCAGCAAGAGGGAAGCATTGATGGTTGGATACTTCAGGTCCATGGAGTTTTGATCCCTAATCATTTATTGTATGTCCTTTGTGGCTTAGCATTCCATGAGTTTAGGTAGGATCCGTCATGTTGAGTTAGGGGAGCAAAGTCAGGCGTTGTGTTTCGAGAAAGGCCTGATTCTTATTTCTTTTTCCTGATCTTTGTCTTCCTGCTGTAGTTGTCACGAGTTCACAGCTAACGTCATGAACAGGACAACGTCAGAATTCCTGCTGCATGCCAAGCATCGTACTTGATGGCCGTCCATGCCAGATGAGCTTGCATCGGCCGTGGAATGTCTCTGTAGGAGGCAGGTAATGAGCACACAGGTTACATTAGCAGGAGTCATGGAGGCCATCCTCGGAAAGGGCTGCTGCAAATGGGAAGACTGACTTTTCCAGCGGTGTCTCCACTGGAAAAAACCTTTCTGTGTTTCCTGATACAAGAGTTCCAGGTAGAGGAGTCTCTGGGGAAAGAGTTTTATGGGGAGCCCCAAGATTGTACCACTTTACCCATCCAGGAAACAGTTGACGAGTGTCTGTTATTGGGATTCTACATTAAAGGCAAGCTCCTTGTCCTTACCAATCCATGAATACATGAGAAATGAGATGTGCTTACACATGACTGAGGGAAAGATCATATTTTGGTATATATGTGCGGTCTTCAAAAACTTAGTGTTAAAACAACAGAGGAAGCTAGATGTGGCTCATTAATTGTGACAAATACTTATATGGGATGTTAATGGGGGAAATGGGATAAGAGGCATATGACGAGAACTTTTTGTATTACTATGGTAATTTATGTTTCATATATAGAAAACTATTCTATTTTCAAGTTTACAGGAAGTACTATTAAAATATGTGGATTTCTATAATTTTTGCACAAAATCAACTTATCTTTTAATTCTACTCTTGCACAAATGTTTAAATTTATTTATTTATTTATTTATTTATTTATTTATTTATTTATTTAGAGAAGTCAGATTTATTGAGCGAAGGAGAAATCTTCCATCTGCTGGGCACTCCCCAAATGGCCACAATGGCCCGAGCTGAAAAGTTTTGAAACCGAGGACTGGAAGGCAGGAACTTCCTCCAGGTAACCCACATGGGTGCAGGGGCCCGAGGACTTGAGCCATCTTCTGCTGCTTTTCCAGCTCATAAGCAGGGAGCTGGCTCAGACATGGAGCATCTGGGACATGAACCAACATCCCTATTTGATCTTGTGCCACACACAGAGGCTTAATTTAGGATCCCACAGTGCTGGCCCCAGCGCGATCTTTTGAAAACAGATTTACTTTTATTTATTTTAAGGGCAGAGCGATAGAGAGAGGGAGGGTCAGACACAAGAGAGATCTTGGATCTTGACAGGGCCAGATCAAAGTCAGGACCCTGGATCTCCAGCCAGCTCTCCCACAGAGGTGGCCTAAGCCCGAGTCCTTCCACTGTCTCTGCTGCTTTCCCAGGCACACCAGCAGGGAGCTGGACCAGAAAGGGAGGAGTAGGCACTGCAACTGGTGCCCCAATACAGGATGCTCCTACCTCGCGTGCCAGCTTAACCTACTGCATCACAATGCCAGCCCCATATATTTTGTGCAAGGTGTTTGAAATCACCTTATACTGGGACACAAAACAGGAAGAGGCAGACCCACAAACTGTCGCCAAGAAGTTGCCTCCATCAGCTGGGGGTCACTTGGGTTGGGAACCCAAGGCGTAAGTATTTAGATTGTTAAATGTTGTCTTATTCAGTGCTATGAGGAACCCAGTCTCTTCTTGAATCTGAGTGTAGCAGGACTATGGCAGTGTTTAATATTTTGTATCAAATATAAAAGGAAAGGAAGTATGGTTACCAACATGGATTTGAACTTTCTTAAAGGTGACGAATATTCTCCTGAACCCACTACGTGTTTTCCCAATTATTGTTTCATCTGTTACCTGATGTTCTCTCGTGACTGCTACGTTTCAACTCCTCCTCTCTCTCTCTCTTTTTTTCCCTTCCTTCCCACTTTCCTTCCTTCCGCTTGCTTAACCAAGGGCAGCAGAGAAGGCTGCACAAATGTGCCCCCTTACAGTGAGTGCTGCCAACGCTTTGCTTGGTGCCGATCTTGAATTTATGGCAGGGATTCCTCATTCCTGGTGTTTAATAAAAAAATTTTAGGACTTCCTTACGGCCCTTTAAAAGATATTGGCTTCCATGTTCTTGGTGGGGTTCAAAGCTTTGAGATGAGCCCCTGTCATAGCCCCCCGGAGAGGCTGGAGTTTCCGGGCTTCTCAGTACAAAGAGAAGGTGAGATCTGACAATGACTGTGCTGCCTTCATAGTGGAAACGACCAGTCCAGCTAAAACTCAGCTCTGTGGAAGCTTGCAAACCCAGCTGAAAAAGAAGGCTCTGGAATACAAATGCAACACTAACAGGAGAACAGAAACCAGAGGACTTCAAATAAAGCCCCGTGAGGCCTCGGGCAGACTTGTGGTAGCATTTCGACACCTCGGCCCTCCCCTAAAGGCTACAGGGTTTCTAACCTTACTGATGGGCCAGTCCTAGCTGAGATGCCTGGGTGAGTGCTTAGGAAGCAGCATACAGGTCCAGCGGAGAGTTTTCTGGGGGAGTCCCAGGGTTGCACCACACAGAACTGTTTGCCATGGCCACCTGCGGCATCCACCCTCTGTGGTTCCGGGTCAGGAAACCGGGTGGGGATGGAGTGGCTGAATGTGCCCACCGTGTGCCAGCTGCGTGGAAAACACGGGGGTCTTGATCAAGTTATTCAAGTCTCTGGGCTGGCTCTGTTTTTTTTTGCTTTCCAAACAGGAAGCAGGGAGGAAGAAGAGAGGGCCCGCTGCCTCCTTCCCCTTCCCAGCCGGGGCAAGACCTTTTGGATTGAGAGCAGATAGGAACATCCGGCAAGGGGCCTGCTCTTTCTTTGGGGATGAAATAATGACATCAGTGCTGTGTTTCTGTCGACTCTGCAGAATCTGTCACGTGAAGCTTAAGTCCCTGGAATTCCTTGAACCAGGCGAATTCCTAAAAGATAAAGGGAGGTAGGTTAATAGATGAGGGAAATTGTTTTTCTGTCTTGAAATCAGTCGTCGTATTTTGTTGCTGCTGCTGCTGATTGTTTTTTATGATTTTCAGCTGCCAGCGTTTCTCAAACTGGTGGATTGTAGTGGGATCTGGAGGCGAAACCAGGTTTGTGTCCTAATTCCCCATCCTTAACAATGCCAGAGATAGGAGCCAGGGGTAGGCGAGACGTGGGACTTGGAAGTTTTGGCGGGAAAAGGCAGGGCGTGTAATTGGTTGAAGAGGTCTTTTAAAGAATCATTTTCAGGGAGTCCCGCAGTCAGCATGCAAGCTGGGGAACTACCAGGCGGCCAGGCCTGGTCGCAGGCAGGCGGCCCCGCACCCGGCCGGCCAAGCCCCAGGCAGCGGTGGGAGTGTGCGCGCCGGGGCGCACGGGGCCGCGCAGCGCTGTCACAGCCCGCCGCCAGCATACAGTGGTGTAAAATAAAGCTTGTTTACAAAGGCCCTCTTTGATGAGCGAAGATCAAACGGCCGGGGCACCCCCAGGTCTTAATCAGACTTGAGCCTGGACGGCATTTCCATCAATGGTCGGTTTGCTCGGCTTTGAGCCGGACTCCGAACTCAGCACATTCACGCGGCGGCGGGGCGGGTCATCCCGGAGGAGGCCCCCGGCCCGGTCGCCGCAAATCCATTCACACTACAATGGCAGCTCTGGGTTTGCTGCGTCAGTTCACGGGCAAATAAATATAGCGTCCTTCGGACTTAATTAGAGGCAGGGGAGGGGAAGGGCGACGAAGATTACAGCTCCCGGGGACCCCCGGCTCCGCGGTGTCTCCGCCGCCGGGTGGGAGAAACCCGCTCTTCTGCTGCCCCCTGGTGGGCGTCTCCAAGAAGTTCTTACTAGGAAGATCGGGTTTATTCAACTTGCGGTTTACTCCACACATTGACTTTCCAGGTTCAAATACTTGTACGTTAAGACCTTTTCTCTACGTCCGTTGATGAAAGCACCTGGAAGATACTCTCTTGTCTGTCTTAGTGGCTCTCATATTGTGTTGTTCACAAATAATCTAACTCTTCACACGTTACAATGATGTCTGGTAGTGCAACTAACATGATAGATATGTGTGAATGTATTCATATGTGCATGAATAAGGAACTGGGATCCAATGACTAGGACATCAGTAAACTGAATTCTTTTGGAGGTTTCAAGCTGCACATTTCATTCCTTTATAAAAATTTCAGGGTCTCCAGATTATGATAAAATTACATTATAGGGAAATCCAAGATGAAAACAAATACTAGGAAAGTTTGTACTTATGTTACTATTTTTTAAATTTTATTTTTATTTATTTATTTATTTATTTTTATTTGAAGGATAGCTTTACAGAGAGAGAAGGAGAGCTCGAGATCTTCTTTCCACTGGCTCACTCCCCAAATGGTTGCACCTGTATAAACAGTGATACAAAGCCAGGAGCCACGAGTTTCTTCCAGGTCTCATGCGGGTGCAGGGTCCCAAGGCTTTGGGCTGTCCTCCACTGCTTTCCCAGGGCGCAGGCAGGGAGCTGGATGGGAAGTGAAGAAGCCGGAACTCTAGCTGGTGCCTTGTGGGATGGTGGCACTACAGCCAGAAGATTAGCCTTCAGAGCCACTCCCCAAGTGACTGCAATGCTGATCTGAAGCCAGGAGCCAGGAGCTTCTTCCAGGTCTCCCACATGGGTGCATGCTCCCAAGGCTTTGGGTCGTCTCTGTACTGCTTTCCCAGGCCACAAGCAGGAAGCTGGGTGGGAAGTGGAGCAGCCAGGACACACACTGGTGCCTCAATGGGATCCTGGCACATGCAAGGATTTAGTCACTAGGCTATCGTGTTGGCTCTGCAAACTAGAAAATTGTATGCTCTTATTTTAGTATTCTGTTGTAAAATATAGGGATATAAGTGACTTTAAGAAGAAAACCAACCTCAGCCAAATCTTCTTGGAACAGGTGCTGGTGTTGTAGGGTGTTTGACAAGCCTATCCCAACACTGTCACCATGTTCTGAGTGCCAGTTTGGGTGCCAGCTGCTCTGCCCCGAATCCAGTCTCCTGATAGGTCCCTGGCACCCACGTCACAGCGCCTGATGACATTCCTGGCTCCTGCTCTATGATCACCTAGTCCTGCCTGTTGCAAGCATTTGCTGAATGAAGCTATCTGGCTCTTGTTTCCTCTATCTTCCATTTAAAATAAGTAAACAAGCACACATACTCTTTAGAAAGGGGGTGAGGGTGGTGCCCTGGCGTAGCAGGCTAAGCCGCCATCTGTGAAGCTAATATCGCATATGGGCGCCAGTTTCACTCCTAGATGCTCCACATCCAGTCTTGGGAAAACAGCCTGCCAAAGTCCTGGGAGACTCTCATGAAGCTCCTAGGCCCTGGCTTCAGACCCACCCAGCTCCTTTGCAGCTATTTGGAGAGTGAACCAGCAGATGGAAAATTCTCTCGCCCCCTTCTCTCTAAATCTGCCATTCAAATAATAAATAAATAAATCTTTAGAGTGAGCGAGAAAGAGAGATGTGGACAGTGAGGGCCAAATTTTTGAGGTCTCAAGTGGAGGAATTCATCTGGAAAAGGAGGTTCTAAGGCAGTGAAGTGTGCAGGCTGCAGCAGGAGGTGTTGGTGGCTTTTAATTAAGATTTACAGTAAGAATCCAGGGCAATAGGGAGAAGATAGGGAATGTTGGAACCAAACCAGAGACTTGGAGAAGCGAAGGCAAATGACATCGAGCACAGAAAATAGAAGAGAAACTGCTGAAGAGCCCAGGTCAGCGAGACAAGCAAGCCATGGGAGGCACCGGAGGCTCCGCTTCCCCCGCCCGGCTCCCCCACTCCCTGCCAGCCCCAGACTCTGGAAGGGCAGATTTGTTTTTTACTGCAGCTGAGAGTTCCTCCAAGGCTACTTCTTAATTTGTTTGTCTGCCTTCAGCTGGTGAAGCCCTCGTGGGCTGGCCGAGCCAGGGGCTCCTGGGCCAGGTGCAGCTCCTGGAGGCCGCAGCATCCACGTGAGGCGGCTTGGCACGTGTGAAGGCTACAAGGGTTCCGCAGCCGTGAAGGCCCCGGCCACGAGTGCTGGGGAGAACTTAGGGACCCAGGCAGAGCTGGCCCTGGGGGACCTGGAGCCCCTGTCGGGGACCCTGCCAAGTGAAGCTCTTGAAGACCCCAGGGAGGGCAGCAGCGAGGAAGGCGAGCCCTCGGCGTTGGAAACCCGCACAGGTCTCGGTAATTGTAAGTTTTGCTCCTTTACTTTTCTAAAATAGCAGTTTGTGGGCATTTATGTGTATAAATTTGTGTCAGGCTAGTGCAGCGTTGAAGTCCCAACCAGGAGAAACAGTAAAAGAAAGGGATATTTTAGGTTGCTCATTTGGGTGTTTTTAATCGGATGTCTTGTAATGTTCCAACAAATCTATATTACTTAGATTATGTCAGGCAATAACTGTATTTGTTTATTTGAAAGGCAGAGTTGGGGGGAGAGAACAAGACAAAACTTGCCGTCTGTTGGGTCCTTCCCCAGTTGGCTCCACTAACTGGGCCTGGGCCAGACTGGCCTGGGGTGGGGAGACCCTCCCAGCTCCCCAACATGCACAGCCTTCACCAAGGGCTTTGGGCCATCTCCCACTGCCTTCCCAGGTGCGTTACCAGGGAGCTAGTTCAGAACTGGGGAAGCTGGCACTTAAGCCAGTGCCCATGTGTGATGCCAGCGTTGTAAGCTTAACCAGCGTCGCCAAACTGCCCCACACAGCCGTGTTTGTGTGAGAATTTCAGCATCTGACTCCTTATGCCATTGTTTGCTCCAAATGCCAGGATTTTACTTTTTTTTTTTTTAAGCTTTTATTTGAAAGGCTGAGTTACAGAGGAAGGAGGAAGGAAAAACATCTGCTAGTTCAGGCCCCAAATGGCTGCAAAGGCCAAAGCTAGGCCTGTCTGAAGCCAGGGGCCAGCAGTTTCTTCTGGGTCTCCCATGTGAGTTCAATTTCTCGAGGCCTTGGGCCATCCTCCACTGCTTTCCTAGGACATCAGCAGACAGCTGGGTGGGAAGTGGGGCAGCCAACACTCAAGCTGGTGCCGATATGGATGCTGGCACGGCAGGAGCAGAATTAGCCTACTATGCCATCGTGCCAGCCCCTAGATTTTATTCTTTGTTATGTCTCAAAAATATTTAATTCCTGTGTTTGCGTATACATACATATCATGTTTTCATTGTTAATTCCTTCATGAAAGGATGCCTAGACTGATCCTATGTCTTGGCTGTTGTAATTACTGCTACAATCAACAAGAGAGAGTAGACATCTCTTTAAGTAGACTGATTGTAGCTGGACAGCTAGATCATAGGGGATACCTGCTTAAAAGGGGCTCACACTGTGGCAATGAAGACGAAACCAGAGGCCATGGTGTAGGCATCCCAGGCTGGTGCTGGTTCCAGTTCTAACTGCTCTACTTCCAACCCCAGCTCAGTACCAGAGGCTTAGGGAAACAGCAGAGGATGGTCCAAATCCTTGGGACCCTGAACCCACTTGGGAGACCCAAAAGGGGGCTCCTGGCTCAAGGCTCCTAGCTCATGGACCCACCCAGCTCCAGTGTTGGAGGCCATCTGGAGACTGGACCAGCCGGTGGAAAATTGCTCTCTGCCTTCTCTGTAAATCTGCTTTTTCAATAAAACTATTTAATCTTTTGTAAAAAGTGTTTAAAATGTTTCAGTTGACATACATGTTGTATGCCTGGAGTATACATTATGGTATCTCAATACATATAGACACTTTTTTACCCCAGGACAAATATGTATATCCTCAACATATGTATTTTATATATAATATATATATATATATATACCATTTTTACAGTGAAAATACTCAAAATCCTGTTTTCTAGTTTTTAAACTTTGATTAGAAAAATCTCAGTTATACTAATCTCTACAGTCGCCGTGTGTCCCAGAACATTTGCCTGGTAACTATAACTTAGTGCCTCTAAATAAAATCTCCCATGCCTCCTTCCTCACGTCTCTTCCTTGCTTCCAGTAACCATCATGTCATTTTAAATATCTATAAAATCAACTTTTAAAAAAATGTACTTATTTGCTTGAAAGGTAGAACTAAAGAGAAATGGAAGGAAGAAAGAAGAGAGAGAGGGAGGGAGATATTAAGAGGTCTTCCATCCACTGGTCCAGTCCCCAAATGCAAGCTTCATCAGGGTCTCCTATGGAGGTGGCAGGGCCCTAGGTTCACCTCTTTCTCAGAAACAATGGCAGGGAGTTGGATTGGAAATCAAATAGTCATTAAACAGCAGCCTAACCCACTCCAACAGCCCCAAATCAGCTTCTAAGATTCCGGCTGTGAGGGGGCTGGGACAATGCCTGTTTTTCTGGGGTTGGCATATCTCACAGTGTTACAACCTCCAGTTCCATCCAGACATGGCAAATGAGAAAGTTTCATATATGTGTGTATTATATATATATATTTGTTGCTTGTTGTTTAGGTTAAATACTCTATTGTAAATATGGGAATGCATTTGTGTTTGACAATGATTTCATTCCCCTTGGCTATAGACCCGAATGGTGAGATTGCTAGATCGTATTGTAATTATATCCTTTGAGGAAACTATGTGTGTTTCTTTAATAACTTCGTTAGTCTAATTTTCTACCCATAGAAAGTAAGTATAACAGTTCCTGTTCTCTATAATCTCACTACCACTTGTTTCCTTTCATCTTGTTGATAAAAGTCCGTCTGCAGAGCGAGGTAGTTCTTCGTGGTTTTGATTTCCCTGATTCTTAGAATATTTTTTTCTCATCTCTCTGTTAGCCAGTTTTATGTCTTATTTTGACAAACACCTTCTTAAGACTACTGTATTTTTAAAAGATGTTTATTTTTTTGAAACAGTTATGGGGGTGGAGGAGAGAGAACATGAGCGAGCGAGCGAGCGAGCCAGTGCGAGGGACGTCTTGTATCTGCTGGTTTGCTCTTGCAGGTGGCTGCCTCCAGGCCTCCCATGTGCATGCCAGGCAGCCAGAGCCTGGGGTGTTTCACCAGTTTTTCCCAGGCCATAGGCAGGGATCTGGACTAGAAGGAGAGTTAGCTGGGACATGACCCAGTGCCTATGTGCGATGCCAGTGTCATGTGTGGCAACTCTATCCACTCTTCCACAAGGTCAATCCCTGCTGCCCCTTTTTTCAAATGGGATATTTGGAGTGTGTGTGTGTGTGTTGCTATAGAGTTGCTTGAATTCCTTATCTATTTGGTTACTAACTCTGTTCGGACATACGTAACTTGAACATATTTTTCTGCTGTGCTGTGAGATGTCCCTTTCAACGACGTTTGAACATTCCAGTGAACATTTCCTTTGCTGTTCAAAAGCTCTTTGCTGTTTTTTTTTTTTTTTTTGCTTGTGATTTTGAGGTCTGATCCAAAAACTGGAGCATTTCAATATCCTGAAATATTCCATCACGTTTTCCTCCAATTGTTTCAAATGTTACATTTATGTCTATACTCATTTTAGAGTTGATTTTTGTATGTGCCGAAAGCTCGGAGAGGAAGGACTAGTTTAATTGCACTATATGTGGATATTCAATTTTCCACAGCACCGGTTACTGAAAAAAACTGTGTCTAATTCATGCTACGTGCTCATTTATCAAGGATATCAAGGATTGGCTGGCTTGTGTTTTACTTCTAGGATCTCTATTTTGTGCCATTGTTCTGTGTATCTGTTTAGATGTCTTGATCGCTGAGCTTTGTAATTAATTCTATTTTAGAAGAATTTATTTGAAATAATTTCAAAGAGGAAGGAGGGAGAGGTTATTTAATTGGCTGATTGACTGAATCTATCTGCTGTTTCACTCCCCAAATGGCTCCAACAGCCAAAGCTTGAACTAGAAATGGCGGCCATGTGGGCAGCATTACATGTGGCAGCGTTGCCTGCTCTGCCACAGCACTGTTTGCAGTAACATAACCTAAATTTATTTATTTTTAAAGGTTTGTTACATAGGAGAGGGGATTGCAGACCCAAACATGGAACCCATCAGCTCCAGGGGACAGAGATGGTCCCCTGCTATTTTTCCCTCCAGGGACCCTGTCGCCTGGGGTTGGAGAGGGAGAATGTTCTGAGGGTGTTACCTGAGTAGTCCAATTGTTCTGAGATGGTGTTGGTTTTGTTGCACCAGGTATCAGGTACCACGTCCCATACTTGCCGGTCCTGGCTGTTTTAGTAGGTGCGTAGCCTTAAGTGCTTGGTGGAGAATTTGACCTGTAGCATTGATCAACCTGATCTTTCCATCTTTTGGTGAGGCACTTCAGGTCCTCTGTTGAATCAGAGAGACCAGTTGTTCTTTCATGTGCATCCTGGTATGTTGTCCTTCTCTGCAAGGATTCGGCAGTGGGAGCTGCCCAGTCCCGCAACATGTGCCAAACCAGATGGCCGTGTAGTTTTCCTTGAGGTTGGTGACAGGTGGAGTGGATCCAAAGGGCAGACCCCCGAAGAGCCCCTGTTGAGTTGGTTTGCATGCTGGCAGGTGCTGGCTCAATCTGGCATGGCCTGCCCTTAGTCCCTAAACTTTCTGGTGAGTGTTACAGCCTAGTTAGAGCAACCCCCAAAACCCTCCACCAGAGCACCCGAAACATGGCTCTTAAGATACTGACAGGTGCTTGAGCTAGCCCGGCAAGTCATCGCCCAGCCCGGCTCCTGTGTGTGAGGGCAGGTGCTGTGAGCTAGCCCAGCAGGTCATCGCCCAGCCCGGCTCTGTGTGTGAGGGCAGGTGCTGTGAGCTAGCCCAGCAGGTCATCGCCCAGCCCGGCTCTGTGTGTGAGGGCAGGTGCTTTGGCTTCATCCAGGGAGTCCCTGCGGATTCTACCTTCCAACCCACCCTTGATTACCTGTAGGGGCAGTGGTTTGGTCTGTGCAAGACCCAGAATCATTGTATAGCTGAGAAACCAGACCTCAGGGACCCACTTTCCAACCTGTCCTGTGTTCTTAGCTACCCCACACATTCCTGGTGGCAGCAATGATGGTGAGGTGGCCCTGGCTGATGAGTACCCATGTTGGCATGATGGGCACTTGCTCCTCTTCCCACAAGAACTTGAAAGAAAAGAGAAGAAAATAAATAATAAAATAGGCAACTATCTTTGATACTGGTAGAGAACACAGAACTGGCATTAACCAAGACCAGAATGCCCAACAGCCATTGGCTGCTTTTCTCCTGGCAGTTCAGCGCTTGCCTGCATATAAGACAACTGAGGCATTTGCCTGCAGCTGGGGTAACTAATGTGTTTTAAAGTTAAGTAATACTGTACTTCCTGGTTTGTTCCTCATGCTCAAGATTGCATTGGGTATTTGGGGACTGCTGTCATTCTGTACAAATTTTAGTAGTGTTTTTTTATTTTGTTAATTTTTCTGTATTCATGGGGATTTCATTGAGTTTAAATTGTTTTAGGTGGTGTGAGTATTTTAACAGTATTCTATGTCGTAAACACAAGATATCTGTTTCTTTGTGTGTCCTTTGATTTTTTTTTTCATCAGTATAAATTGGTTTGTATTGCAGAGCTCCTTGGCCTCTTTTATTAGATTTATTCCTAGTTATTTTATTTTCCTTTTAGCTATTGGAAACTGGATTGCCTTTTTATTTTTTTTTTCAGATTAGATGCTATTGGTGCATGATATTGCTACTGATTTTTGCATGCTAACTTTGCAATATAAAAACTTGCCAAAGGTGTTTATTAGATCCAGTGTTTTGTTGTGGAATGCTTCATGTTTTCTCTGTGTAAGATCATCTTGTACAATAGCAGTGATGACCTCATTTCCTGCTTTCGTGTTTTTTTTTTTCATGTCAATCCCTACGTTTTTCGGCCTGATTACTATGAGTTGGAATTATTTCTTCATTAAAATTTCTGTTCATATCTGAGAACAGCTGAGGTTAGCCTGACTATACCTTAGTCACCCATCTTATATCTCCCCTTCTGCCTTGTGGGTACTTATTGGCTAAAACTTCTCTCTTGGTACTGCTCTGGCTGTGTCCTAGGCATTTTCATATGTCAAATTTCCATTCATTTTCATTTGTTTCAAAAAATGCTTATATTTCCTTCCTAATTCTTAACCCAGTAAGTATTTAGGAGTATACTGAGTTTCCATTTACTTATGTAGTTTTCAAGATAATTTTAATTGACCTAAATCTACTTTATTATAAATTGAATAGTACTGAATATAATTTCTGTCTTATTAAATCTGTCAGGACTTGTTTGTGATGTAACATGATCTTTTCTGGAAAATGTTCAGTGTATTGTTGAGTATAATGCATATTCCAAAAACATCAGATGGCATGCTTGGAGAAATCTGTCAGATTTGGTGTGTCTAGTATATAATTTACCTCAACTATTTCTTTGTTGATTTTCTGTCTGGATGATCTTTCCATTTCTGAAAATGAGGAGAAAAGTCCTCACAAATTATGTACTGTATTATGTAACTCTCTCTGGTCTATTAATATTTATTCTGTATAGGTGAGTATTGTGCTACTGTTGTGTGCAAATAAATTAATTTCTGCTGCCTGAATGAACCCTTTATTATTATATAAGGATGTGTTTCATCTCTCATTGCTGCTTTGATTTAATATGTTTTTCCTGTGATAAGTAGGGCTACTGATTTCTTTTGGGCTCTGTTTGTATGGAATGCCCTATTATACCCTTTCCTTTGCAGTGCATTGTATGATGTGAGAGGTGAAGTGAGTTTCTTGTTACCAGCGCATGTTTGTCTCTTTTCATCTGTTTGTTAGTTCTTAGTCTTCTAACTGGATAATAAAATTTGCTTACATCTAAAGTAATTATTGATAAAGTCTTTCAGCAGCTAAATGATAATTTTTCCATTTTTATGTTCCTTTTTCTCCCTCAACATCTTTGTGTTCAAGTGATATTTTCTCATCTTTTTTGATTCCTGCTTATTATTTTGGGTAACTCTTGTATAGATTTTTTTGCTTTGTGATTGCAGTGAAGCTTTAAAAAATGACATCTTTTATTATTACAAGCTATTACAAATGGAAATTAAGTTGGCATTTGTTTTAACGATAGGAATAGAAACAAAGTCAGTGAGAAATATTAGTAAAGAACTATATTCTAACAGTTTAAATAGCTGATGCCAGTTTTACATTTTTCAGTATTGTCTATAATTTAACATATTGACATAGCAGTTTTTATTTAATTTATTTTATAATACAGTTCCATAGGCTCAGGGATTTCCCCTCCCCTATCCCCAATTCCCTTCCTCCCACCGATTTCCTCTATTTTATTACAATAGTTAGTCCTTTAATAATGGTCATAAATCCACCATTCTGCTATATAAGTATATCCTGACATTGTAGGAACTGTATAACAAAGAGTGTCATCAAGAAGTGAAGGTGTATTGCAGTGTGCATCTCTATTCCCAACTCAAAGATGGACTCCCAATGACTGATAAATATATCGACAGTAAAATAGTGGACTTTATGCTATTGTCCATGCCTACAATGTCAGAATACACTTAAATAGCAGAATGATAATACAACTGTTTTTAATCAGATTTTTATTCACACGAAAATATAAATGGGTTACAAAGCTTTCCCAGGCCACGAGCAGAGAGCTGGATGGGAAGCAGGGCTGCTGGGATTAGAACCACTGGCTATATGGGATCTTGGCGAGTGTGAGGAGAGGACTTTAGCCACTAGGCTACCTCTTTAGGCCCTGATCCATTCTGCTTTTGATGCCTGCTGTTATACATCAGTATCTCTAGTGGATAATTTTGGAAACTAGTTGCCTTCTTTCTGTGACATATCCATGTTACAGTATTACATTGTTTTCCTGTGTTCTTTTGAAACATCTTAAGTTTCCTTAGAATAGCTACATCAAATCCTTTATCAAACATTTAGAAATTCCAGCCGTTTGTAGTTGATTTGGGGCTTCTGATTCTATTATGTGAGGTTATTATTCTGTGACCATTTAAAAAAATTTTTTTAATTCATTTTTACATTGGAGGATTTTCTCTCGAAGTTCACATTCTGGCTTACATTGAAGCTAACCTTCCAGTAATGTTAGGCCATTTTCTGTCAGCTAAGAAACGTGTCTGTTGGTGCTAGATGATATCCACTGCTGGTACAATGTTGCTGTTTTAGTCTTAGAGGAAGTGCCAAGGCCAGAACCGTTTACAATCTGCAGTAATTTTTTTGCTCTGGAAAACTGGGGCGTGTCTAAAAAGGGCTGTTTCATCATTGCAAGTCCCTTGTTGGTGCTGTGACAGACCCAGCCACACGTTCCTGAGCCCTCCACTGCTCCCCTGCTGGCCTACACCTAGAATCCACTGCGCTCCGAGGCCAGGGAGGACGAGGTTGATCTGAATCACCCACCTCTGTAGACTGCTGCTGTTTGCGCAGAAAGAAGCTGTTATAAGCGGCGAGCGGCGATTCTAGCTGGAATATAAGCCTTATCAATTGAAGTCGGGGGCTGCACTTTTCATAACAGGTCCATAGCCCAGGGACATGGTCCATTGGAGTCTGCCCAGTACTGGTTTTTACCAGCACAGCTGTGATTCCAAGACCGAGTACTATTGCTGTTTGCTAGCTGGCTAAGTCTAGAAATGTATGAACAGGTATTTGGCTGCCCAGTCTGGCACTAAACTTCCCAGTAGGTCAACGTCACTCGTCCTATTGTAGTTTTATGACTGTAGCTTCATGTAGGGTGGTGGTAACAGACACAGAAGTCAGTGGTTCCTAGCAGAATGCAGGTCTCTGCCTGATGACAAGGCGAAGAGAGGGGTGCTGTTGATGGATGACGACCTCCTCCTGTAAAGATCTGTTATTGATTTTCAGAGAAACCTCACAATGTTCTCAGTAGTGACTGTCTGTTTGCATTCCCACCACGTATGAGGATTCTTTCCCATGTATTCTCACAAGTGTTTATTGGTTTTTTGCCTTTACTATGTGGCGTGAGATGCCATCTCATTTTGGTTCATTCTTTGCCTAATGGCGAGTGATACTGAGCATTTATTCATTCAGTGGTGGACTGCTTACAGTTCTTCTGATGTAAAGTGTGTATTCGTTTCAGTGAACCACCCATTTCTTACTAATTTGCTTTATTTGCTGTTTCTTTTATTGTCCTGCATATTCTGGATTTTAATTCTTTGTGAGATGAATGGTTTGTCAATATTTTCTCCCACACTCAATGGTCTCTTCTCTCTCTCTGTTGGTCACATCCTTTACTAAACAGAAGCTTCTCAGTTTGTTATTCCATTTGCTTTTGCTGATTGTTCTTTCAGGGTCTTAGAAAAAAAAAATCATTGCCTGAGGCCAGTGTTGTGGTATAGCAGGTAAAGTCACTGCCTGTGATACCGTAAAAGGAAAACTGCTCCATTTCCAATCCAGCTCCCTGCCAACGGCTTGTAACAGTGGCAGAAGATGGTTCAAGTGCTTTAACTCGTGCCGCCCACATTGGTGGCCTAGATGAGACTCTAGGTTCTTGGCTTGTGCCTGGCTCTGCACAGGCCATTACAGTCAGCTGGGGAGTGAATCAGTGCATGGAAGATCTCTCTCTCTCTTTCAAATTAATAATCTTTTGTAAAGTATCACTATGCCAATGTTTTGAACTGTTTGCGTTTTCTTCTGGTCTTTCAGAATTTGGGGCTTTATGTTTAGGGTTTTGATCCATTTTGAGTTGCTTTTTGTAATGGAGAAAGAGATAAGGTTTACTTTGTTTTTCGACCTTTCCTTTCTTTGTTTCTATTCAATCCAGGTCTCCCATGTGTGGCAGGCACTCAGCCAGGGAGTCCTCAGTCCTTCCGAGGTCTGCCTTGGTAGGAAGCTGAAATTGGAAACCAGAGCTGGAACTTGAGCTCAAGTGTGATGTCCTAGCCAGCATTTTGACTAAGAAGCCCACTTTTCACATTGCTCCTATCTTGTGTGTGTGGATTCTTAAACTTTGCAACCCCTCTGACCTCATTAATACACTGTGATAGCTTTCTGGGAAAAGTTTAGGTTTTTCTGTGTGTGGGATCATGTTATCTGAAAAATTGAATGTTTTTGTTTCCTTTTTTTCTATTTCTATGCTTTTATTATTTCTCTTGCCTAATTGATCTTCATAAAACTCCCAGTACCATACTGAATAACAACAGGGACAGTCGACATCTTTATTTGGTTTCCAATCCTACAGAAAATGCTTTAAGCTTTCCCCCATTCAGCATTTTGCTTGCTATGTTTATGTAATGTAGACTTCATTATTTTGATATATATTCTATGTTTATTCAGTGTTTTACATCAAGAATGAATATTGATTTTTATAAAATGCTTTTCTGTATCTGTGATCCAGGATTTTTCTCCCTCATTCCTTGATGTGCTATAGTTATATGTACTAATTTGTATTGAGCCACCCTTGCATGTTTGGAATAGACACCGCTTGTTTATGATGAATAATCTCTCAGATATATTGCTGGATTCTATTAATATTTTGTTGAGAATTTAGTGACCATGTTCATCATGGATATTGGTCTATGGTCTCCCTTTTTTATATCTTATAATTTTGAAATTAAAAGCACCCCAGCCTTGTAAAATGATCCTCTCTATTCAATTTTTTTTGGAGTAGTTTGATAAGAATTAATAATTCCTTCTTAAAGGTAATGCATGATTTAACAGGTAAAGCATTAGGTTATGAGGTTTTCTTTATTGAGAGTTTTTTTTTAATTACTGATTCAATTTCATTTATTGGCTTGCTCATGTTTTCTGTCTTTCTAGATGAGTTTGAGTGAGTTATCTGTGTCTAGAAATGTATCTGTTTCATCTGTTTTTCAATATGTTAGTGCACAGTTGTTCATAATGGTCTCCAATGACATTTCCTATTTCTGTGCCATAATAATAATATGTACATTTTCATTTCAGATTTCATTTATCTGCATCTTCTCCCCCTGATTCCATCCTTTTTTTTTCCTTTTTTAGTTAGTCTAGATAATAGTTTATTGACAATTTGTTATCTAAAAAATTAATTTTGCTGATTCTCTTGTATTTATTTCTAATGTTTTATTTTTTTGTATTTTACAATATTTATTTCTTTGGAGGTCAGAGTTACAGAGAGGGGGAGACACATACATCCCCCTCTGCCTACCTTCTTTCTGCTGGTTCGTTCCCTAGATGGCTTCAACAGCCAGTGCTGGGCTAGACCAGAGCGAGGAACCTGGAGCTTCATCCAGGTCTCCCACAAGGGTAACAAGAACTCCAACACCTGTGTCATTAACTTAGAGCTGCATTGGAAGTGGAGCAGCCCGAACATGACCTGAGGCCTACGTGGATGCTGGATAGCTTTACCCAATATGCCACAATGTGAATCACTATATTTTTCAGTTTGTTGTATTTCTTGGTCTTTGATCTGTTTCTATTTTGATCTTTTTATTTCCTTTTACAAACTTTGGGTGTGAATTGTTCTTATCTAGATCCTTGAGATGCATTTTGGGGTTGTTAATTTGAAATCTATGTTTTATTGTTAGTACTATTGCTATAAACGTCCCTTGTAGTTTTTGCTACATCCCAAAAGTTTTGGCATTTTGTGTTTCAGTGTCTGCTCATTTTAAGAATACTTTTATTTCTTTTAGCTTCTTGAATGACTCATTGTTCATATAGAAATGTTGTTTAGTCTTCATGATTTCTAAGAATTTTAATTTTTATTCATTTCTCAGAAAAGACCCATGATGATTTTGGTTTTTAAGAAACCCGTTAGGTGGTATTTGTGATAAAATTTAGTTTATCCCAGTGGATGTCCATATACTGATGAAAATAAATTGCGGCCTGCAACTGTTGCATATGGTGTTCTATAAAAGTCTGCTGATACTGTAGCTCAGTTTAACTATGACGTTTCTTTATTGACATTTTTGTGCTGTATGCTCTGAGCATTGGTTAAAGTATTGAAATCCTCCACTATTGTATTGGAACTTATGTGTCCTTTTAAAACTAATATAGTTTGATAAAAATTGAGTGCTCCCACGTTCGAAGCATATGCAGTTAAAGTTGTTACTTCTTGTTTTGAATTTGATCTCCTGATCAACCTATTGTGACTTTCTTTGTCCCTTAATATATCTGTATTGTCTGAAGCAAGGATAACTGTTTTTGTTTATTTTGGACTCTGCATGAATTTTCCTTCTTGACTTTTAGTCTAGATGTGGTGAATTAAATCTCTTGAAGGCAGCATATCACTTGGGTGTGTTTACTTAACCATTTTGCTTGTAGTTCTCCATTTAAGCATCTTTTGCAAGCCTGGCCATGCTGGATTGCAGCACTTATTGTGCGTGGGGGCAAGGGGAGAGTACAGCTCCTTGCTGTTTACTTCAGTGCTCAGGGGTGGAGATGGTGGTTTGATGCCACCATGGGGACCCCAATATGGGGAAGAAGATGCTAAAGGTGTTACTTGGATGGTCTTGATTGTTCCCAGAATGTAGCTGGTCTCATCATACCAGAGATGAAAAATTCTAAGGTCTGTTGTCTGATCATCATTATTAGAGGGCCTATCTAGGGCCAGAACCAGGTTATGTAAGAGGCTTACCATACACTGTTCAAAAATTTAGAAGAAGACATTGTGTCTAAATTTAGACTGGAGATGATCAGGTGGAATGCTCCCATTTTCCTTTTCAAGCAAATGGGAGTTTGGCTGTGATGGGGATCATCATTAGATCTCCATTCTCCCATCTGCCCTCTATTGGCCTAGGTTGGCCATTGCATCGTCAACTCTGGGTGAATTGGTTATCCTCTACTGTATCCGCGGGCATAGTACAGAGCAAGTTGTTCTAGGAGGAGTCATGATGGGCTATATGGGAGACACCAAGGAAGGGGAACCAGATTAGAAACGGCAAATAGCAGAAAAACATCCTACCCAGAAAAGATAAGAGTACTAAGAGGGGTTTTCCACCAAAGGTCCAGTCACCTGGGATAAATGCTGTTAAGCCTACAGCAAGAATTAGAACTGTAACTGTAATTGCAGACAATTGCAATTCCATCCATTAAGAGTTTTCCTGAAGAGTAGCTTCAGTCCTCCCAGCAGCTTGCAGGTGTATACGGGCTCTGGAGAATCTGATCAGTTGGGGATGTTGGTCCTAGGAGGTGTCGCAGCAGCTGTCCACCTTTTTGCCCTGGTAGGGTGTATCCACATAGCAATTTCAGCCACTTTGATAGCCGTGAGGGTAGAAACGATAAGAAGAATAATTTTCTCTCAGAACATTTTTGCAATTTGGACAGGTTCAAATTAACTAAAGCTAGGATTATATCTGTTTACTCACTGAAGACTTAAGTGTTTGAATCAATTAAGCTTAATAGATGTAGCAGAAAATATAAAGCTCTGTGAGATGCATAATACTTTGTTGCCTAGGTCAGTTGCAAAACAGAAAAACTTTACCTGAAAGACAGCATGTGATATCCGAATGCAAACGCATTATGTAGGACAATTACATACATGTGAGAAAGAGGATCTGATTTTTAAAATTTCCCTTTAATCTCATCCAAAATAATTTTACACAGCATTTGACCTCCACAAATACTCTATAGCATGCTTATTCTTTCAGTTTTTCTATTTAAAAAAAATATTTTTCTAAGTCATTCTTTTCACTTTGCATTACCAAGAGTATATCCTCATGCTTCTAACTTTCTCTGAAACCCTGTTCCACATGCTGATTCCTTCCACTCACAGCACAATCCCAATGTCTCTAACAGAAAAATCTCTCTTACAAGAAAATGCACAAGTGTAACCCATTGATACTTTATAGCAGTTTGAGATTTGACAATGGTCAAGAAGTTTTTGAATCTAGGATTGAAGTGGGATTTTACAAGTCTCTTATATTTGCATTTTAAGGCAGCAGCCGTCAGAAAGCTCTTTAAGATTTCTCTGATCTCCATGCTTCAGTATTTCTTAAAGTGCTGGTGGGAAAAGCTTTTATAATTTAGCAAATGAGAAAATGTGAACTCCTTGAGAGAGCCTAGCAGCAGGGGAGGAAGTGCCCAGCATCCTCGCCCCCAGGAACCCCTCTTCTCCACCACTGCATGTTAGGAAACTAAGGATTATATTCAGGAACAATAGAAAGAAATTCTATGGAATATTTTTTTTTCTTCTTTTGTAACTTTAACTTCCTTTCCTCTAAGCAACTTTAAATGCATGACAGTGTTATCTATTCACTGGACTTGGAGCTTGCCTCTGGGTGTTCAGCAGTCAATGGCTGATGATTAGGAAGCAGTGGTGTGACCAGCGTACAGAGGTCAGTATGTGACGGTCCCAAGGATCTGTTTAAAGCACAGAGTTTTGTGAGCATCTGTGACCCTAGCCATCAGCATTTGACTGTGGTCTTCGGCACCAGCAGTTTGTGGACTTAAGGTTTTGGGCATAGTCTTTCTATTACCACTCTAGTTACCACTTTTCCCCCCTCTTCCAATACTCCCTTCTCCCCACCCCCTTTCTCCTGTCACACTTATTTTTATTTTTACAAATTGCCTGCAGTATGGATCCCTTTCTGTTTTTGCAAAAGTTGCAATAGCCAAATCTTGTTTTCAACAAGGGTGCCATCTACTTGCGAGGGAAGTAGCCATAGATACCAGAGTGAGGACCAAGCCAGACTCACACAAACCTTGGCTAAAATGTCTCTTCCCCAAAGAGGGACAGGAGTTTTAAGAGAATGTTGGGGGGTGGTGGGGGGAAGCTGAAAGTGAAGATTGCCCCAGGAGCAGGCCAGAAGCTGGGGGAGGCACTGCTCAAGAAGTGACCTGGTAATGTCTCAAACGGGTCCAAGTGGGAAGGGCAAGGCAGGAAAACTAGCATCAGTGTTGAGCGCAACCTTGACTGTGAACCCAGCATCAAGGAAATGCAGTGCTTCTCTATGAACCTAGGTGTGGGAGCTGGAAGGGCAGGCCTTGGGCACCTGTCATTGGCTCCCTTCGGAATCGGCGGGTTTGGGAGGTGGGACTGTGATTTCCCATGATCTCCTATGTAGATTGGGCATGGCCCGGAGCAGACTGACTTGCTTTTAACTTTGGGCACTCCATCTGAAATGCCCTTGCTTACCACAGGCAAAGCAAGCCCGCTGGTGTTGGGTTTGCCCGATAGGGGTGTGGGACTGCCACTCGGATCAGCCAGAAGCTTTGTAGGGTTGATTTTCCTGCCTCTCCTTTGCTAGGTCTCGGTTGTAATAGAAGGCATTCACTGCTTGGATCAGCAGCCATCTGGGGCTGACTGGATCAGCAGCTTCCCTCTAACACTCTTCCGCTCCACCGAGTCTGGGTGTAAATGGGTGAACTTTACTATGGCTTCTTAGTGCCTTTTCAAGAAGGCTGTGGGTACCCGGGCTTCACACTGGTATACTGTCATTAATTGCCTATAATTTCTTGCCATGTTTATCTCCTCAGTGGATCCCATCTAGACAACAAAGGGGAAACAGTGAGAAGCCAGGAAGAGCGGTTTGCCCTCGTCCCTGTCCTGCCTCAGGACGGAAGTTCCTGTCGAGACTGGGGGTCAGTTCCGTCTGATGTTGATGTGTGCTCATTCCAGGAGCGGGCCTCCTGAGCACCGGGATGGACCCCAGGAGGGTGGGATTAGCAATATTAGCCCTGCCTCGCCTACCCACTCCAACTGTCGAGTCATCTGACAGGGGGCTGCAAAAGCCCTGGTCATGTTTACTGCAGCCTGCACCTTCGTTTCCCTGGCTGGCCTGGAGTGAGTGGGAAAGGCACAAAAATTTCTCTGCCCATGTCCCAAATCAACATGGAGAACACTGGTGGGGGCATCTCCATGATGGACTAGAGAAGAGGACCTCACCCTGAAGGTGGCATCTTTTCCCAGTGACAAAGAGGGAAGTCTCAACTGTTACAGACCAGGAGCTCTTAAAGGGCACAGACCCTGGACTATCTCTCTGGCCATTTCAGGAATCTCTTGTTTCCAAATAATGGAGAGGAAGGAGTTACATGGGGCGGCTCCTCTCCATAATTGCCTATACTGCCCGGAGGCCATGGGAGTGTCTGAGAGCAGTTCCTGCTGTACAGCTCCCATTGTGCCTCCGCCCTCGCCATCGCTGTTCAGGTTTCAGAGGCAAGAAGTGTGACAGACTGTGGCTGATAGAAATCTGAGGTGGGAGTCAAACCAAAGAGGCTAGCATTTTCTCAACTCTTCTAGGGCATGTGGAGGGGCGGGGATCACCCAGGGCTCCACAGGAGTCACTTCAAGGGATCAGATGCCAAAAAGGACACTTGCAGGCATGAGCAGGCATCTTGCCCCGGTCGCACCAAGAAGCCAGCTGAAAATGAAAGTGAGACAGGAACTCTTTGCTCTGATACCCGCTCGATATCCCACTGCTCAGTCTGTGTTTGGAAGCAATCTGGGGAGTGTTAGACCACCAAGAACGGCTTCTGCTAGAGACCCTCAGTCCTCGACCAGGCTAGCTCTGGCCTCTGCAGTCTTGATCCCAGAAGGAAAGTAGAGTGGATAGGAAAGAGCAGGCAGGTCACTGGGGCTCAGTCCTTCCATGTGCCCACCAGCATCCTTCCTAACTACCCGTCTAATAATGCAGTCCCTATAGAGGTTCAAAATGCAGCTAGGTCATGGTGGGAGTGCCTTTCTGTGTGTGTAGTGCCAAGGATCACTTCCACAGGGGCAGACCCAATTGAGAGAAGGAATGCAGGCCTTACCAAGTCTTCTCTCAGTGTTGAGTTAAAAAAAAATCCCCAGACTGCAGACAGGAATTCCACATGCAACAATGCAAAAGCAAAGAAACTTTATTGCTAGCTCCAGTGTCATCCAACACAGGGGAGTCTTGACAAGGGCCCTGCCTGTCCCTTGCAGACCGTTTTTATTCCCTCTGAGTCACGTACAACACGTCTCCAGCCAGCAGTTCCTATCTCAGTCACATACAGCCTGTATTGGTGCAGGCCGCATTCCGGTGCAACCTGCACCAGTGCAGACCACCACATTCCATCTGTGGACATGCCAATACCGATGACTGGCCTAGTTCTCTAAGGTGGTTCCCCACTGCCTGCTCCATCACTCTGGGGAAATAAAACTTTGGGGTGAAGTGAAACTTAGGCCTATTCTCCTACCTAGGAACTATCATGGCATCAGTCTTGTTCTTTACGCAGCAAAGGCAAGCAATGATTACAGAAGCAAATATAGCGGTTAACAGTTGGAGCTGCCCTAACGCTACTCAACGCCCTTGTACTGCTACTACCATTGTTTGCTGGACTAATCTCACCTCTGGACACTAATTTACTATTTATTTTTGATAACCTTTCAACCCTGCTGTTGTTAAAAGTACATGGCTGCCATGCAGCCTCACATCCCAACCCCTCACCAGCAGCATGGGATCTGTAATGTCACCCCCCATTGGACATCAGGTATGTCACTCTTGAAGCATGGTGGTCTTTTTTTTTTTTTTTTTTGTCAGTTTAGTATAGAAATAAGCCAGGAAGCAAGCAAAAGCATAACAGAACCTTTATTCAAAACAAAGCAGTAGGATAGCACTGCCCTTTGGCATTTTTTTTAAAGAAGATTTATTTTGTTTTTAATGCATTGTCAGATATACAGAAAGGAGGAGAGGCAGAGAGGAAGATCTTCCATTTGATGATTCATTCCCCAAGTGACTGCATTTGGCTGGTGCTGTGCCAATCCGAAGCCAGGAGCCAAGAACTTCCTCCGGGTCTCCCATACAGGTGCAGGGTCCCAAGGCTTTGGGTCGTTATCAACTGCTTTCCCAGGCCACAAGCAGGGAGCTGGATGGGAAGTGGAGCTGCTGGGATTAGAAGCGGTGCCCATATGGGATCCCAGTGTTCAAAGTGAGGACTTTCGCTGCTAGGCTACTGCGCCAGGCCCATCCTTTCGGTATTTTAAAGGTTTTTTTTCCCCTTTCTCATAGTCATGAGCTTAAAGATATGAGGGGTATGGGAGACCCAGTCATCTGGGCAGATATAGAATATCTTGAATGAAGAGTATTGAAGTGACTGAATGTCCTACCGTGGGAGCATGGCCTGCACCCTCCCACTGCCTAGGCCTGGGCTGAGAAGCTCAAGGAATTTCCTTGGCCTTCGTTATGTTGGCAATTCCATAGTCTTGCTTTGCCCAGACAGCCCGTGTAATGTAGGCAGACACTGGACTGTGACATGGAGTACAGGAAGTGGGCACCCTTGTCTGAAAATTCTCTGGACCCTCAAATTCCTCCCTTGTTCTTCTAGAAGCTTAACATATTCCACTTCAGCTCATCTTTTCACTCTTAAAGTTAGAAAATAAAACATTTAAGCATAGAAGTAACAGCAGTTTTAAAAAAAGAACATATCTTCATCAATGTAATTCCAAGTATTTTCGTGGAAACATGATGGCAGAAGACAAGAGTTTAAAATATCCATGATCACAATAACGCAGCAATTCACAGGATTTTAGAAAGTGTAGTAGTGTTTCATGGGGTGTTTTTGTATCTCAGGCCTCTGGACCTGCAATGGGAGAGGCAGCGGTGATGGGTGTGCACTATGTGTTTATCAAGGCACGTGTTAGTCCCAACTATGGAGCAAGCCATCTGGAATAGAAGGATAGAGAAACTACGATCATTCAGTGAGTGAGAAGAAGGGAACTTTGGGGGCCTGGCCCAATAGCGTAGCAGTTAAGGTCCTCACCCTGAACATGCCAGTTCTAATCCTGGCTGCTCCGCTTCCCATCCAGCTCCTTGCCTGTGGCCTGGGAAAGCAGCTGAGGATGGCCCAAGACTTTGGGACCCTGCACCTGCGTGGGAGACCCGGAGGAAGCTCCTGGCCTCAGATTGGCTTAGCACCAGCTCTTGTGGCCACTTGGGGAGTAAATCATCAGATGGAAGATCTTCCTCTCTGTCTCTCTTCTCTGTATATCTGCCTTTTCAATAAAAGCAAAATAAATATATAAAAAAAAAAAAAAGAAGGGAACTTTGGGTCAGAAGGGCTATGTGGCCTGCCCTTGCTTCTTAAAAGGAAGTTGGAAAACATAGTGCTGCATGAAGTGTGGTCAGTACAAACCAATGGCTAACATGAACCATGTTGTGGCAGTTCTGGTCAGTGATGTGTTTTAAAATGGTGCTGAAAGAAGTAGGGGGAAGTGAGGCATGCAGCATCCTTCAATAGGGAGGGTTGCCTTGGCCTTGGGCCTTGACTGCCTAACAGATGTGACATTGCACCACCTCTTCTTGGAGAACACACAAGGTCAGGCAAGGCAGGTGTAGGTAGAATGTGGAAGAGAGTAAGTTGGCCTCAGTCTCTTAGAAGATGCTTTTTCTGTGAGAATGTGGCCAAGAGACCTTGGCTAAAAGAGAAATAGGAAAAACACAAAGTGATTAGAATAAGGAAAAGTGGGATCGGCTCTGTCACTGTGAAAAATTGGCAAAGAAAGTTTGGTTGCTGCTAAACACGGCTGGTAAAGCAGCATTTCTCAAGGAAAACGTGCTCAGAATTTAGCAAGGCTCCCATTCCTCCTGGCTGCTCTGGCAACATGTCACCAGAAACGGCTTCTCCGGGCTTCTTGTCTTCGTGCAAGAATTCAGACACATGACAGAGAGTAGCAGTAGGCAGGCCGGCCAGGTTTAATGTGGAGGGTACACATGACGGACTAGGTCGGAGTCTCAGTAAGCAATTGAGAGTTCGTTCCTGCAGGATGATGGTTTTTGGCCCGTTTTATGTCTTTCTGCATTGTCTGTCACTTAACATCTCAGCATCATCTTTATTTGTATTTGCTTCATTTTTTAGTTCTCATGACAGGTATGTGAATGGGTTATATACCATGTTTATAGTACTTCAACATTTAAAAAAATATTTATTTGAAAGGTAGTTTTTACAGACGAGGGATAACAAGTTTTCTTTCTATTGTTTGTCTCTTCAAATGGCTGCAGCGATCAGAGCTGAGTTGAGCCAAAGCTGGGAGCCAAGAGATGCTTCTAGGTCTTCTCTGGGGATGCAGGGTCCCAAGGACTTGAGCCATTCCCTTGCTGCCTTCCCAGGCTCTAAGCAGGGAGCTGGATTTATAGAACAATCAGGACTAGAACCAGTGCCCTAAGGGATACAGGTGCCACAGGGAGGATTAATCTGCTCTGCCACCACACTGGCCCTGAAATATTTTGCATGTGCATCAGCAGTTACACTCAGTAGGGAGTTTTCTGCCTTCTGATATTCTCCTCTTTCTCATTGGCATCTCCTCTCAGTTTGAGGAATTTCCGGTGGCATTTCCTGTAAGACAACCATTATAGTGGCCAAATTCTGCTACATGGATCAATTCTCTCAGCTTCCATTTCTCTGGGGATATCTCTCTCCCTTCCTCACATCTGAGAGATTTTCTGGATACAGTATCGGCTGGCAAATTTGTTCTCCAGTACTGTGACAGTCGCAATCCATCCCCTTTTGGCCTGGAAGGTTTCTGCTTAAAGTTCACAGTCAGGTGAATTAGGACCATGCTAGATGGCAGGTTTATTTCCTCTTTTTTAAAAAAATTTTTAATTAATTACATTGCATTATGTGACAGACTTTCATAGACTCTGGGATTCCCCCAACCCCTCCCTGTGTCCTCCCCCCATGGTGGATTCCTCCACCTTATTGCAGTATTACAGTTCAAATTCAGTCAAGATTCTTTCATTGCAAACATATACCATGCATAGAGTCCAGCATATTATTGTCCAGATAAATTCAACTGTTTCCTGGGGAGACCATCTCTGGTCTGAAGGCAGAGCTGGGCAGAATATCATCCCGATCGATTAAAAGCCATAACATTAACAATTTACAACATTATGGAATTATTTGACATGGTATTGAGTAACCAATATGTTAAAAAAAATGCAAGTTCTTAACCACATCCTGTTACTACTTCATTGACATTTCAATTTTTGTTTATATACAACTGGCTTCTATACACCTTAAAATAGCTACAGGGTACTATTCAGCTGTCTCGTGTCTATTTTCATTTTAGTATTTAGCCGTTTATAGTGTTGAAGCGTAATTTTACTGAACCTGGCAGAGTTTAGGATAATCTAAACTGGCTTATAACTCTAACAAGGCACATGTCAACAGATGAATTATAGAACAGTGTTAGCAGGGGTGTGCAGAGAAATCTTCAATACCTTAGTGAGGAGTAACTAATCTTTGTGTCCTACCTAAGTAAGGTATGTGTGAGTCCACGCTGTTTCCTGTCTGGTTCTAAGCTTGCCTTGTTGTTCTCTATCTATTCTAATTTTTTTTTTTTTTTTGCTGTTTTTAAGTGGGGGGGAGGCCTCCGGAGCGACCCTGATGGTCATTGCAAGAGAGGGTGGAGATCCAGTGTTGGAACTAAGTAAGGACCAGAGAAAGCTCCTCTCCCTGGTCCCGAAGAAAGTTTACTGTCCCTCTGTTTCTGCAGACCACTCAGGGCTCCTGGCTGTTGTTCCAATAACCTTGGATCCTGCGAGGAAGGATTTGGGCTTCTTGCATCCCATGTGGTAGAGTCAAACGGGGGTGGATGCCCTCAGAGTTCTCGGCCTTTGAGGCACTCCAATTCCCCGTGGTCTCCTTGGCAGTTGGGATGCAGTCCTACGTGCCCGTACTGATAGTCCTTGGTGAGGATCCAGGAGTCTCCAGGGTTGGGATACAAGCCTCCTCCTGTCCACTTGCTCCACTCTGGGGTCCCTGCCTGCTCTGTGCATATGACCTCCTGTTAAGAGGTTGTCAGGATCGCTCTTGATTCCCCCTGTATGTCTTCGTAGTTTTACAGTTGTCTAATGCTGATTCAAGTCTGTTGTCTAGAAGTTACCTGTTATGTTCTTGATAGGTTATACTTCATGTCTTCCTCACACATTCTAAGGAGATGGAAGAGTTCTCTGCTTTTCTGGTTTATTTTGTCTTGCAGCATTGTGAATTCTCTCTTCCTGTTTAATTTTGGAGAGTTTTACTGTAGTGTGTCTTGGGGTAGACTGGTTCTGGATGGTGGTCTCTGACCTTCCTGCACCTGGAGAGTTGAATCTCTCTCTAGATTTGGTGAGTTTTCAGTTATCATGCTTCTTAGCCATTTGGCATTCGCAAGTCTTTCTTAGGCCCTAGTAATCCAGAAATGGGTTCTTGTCACATGGTCCCACAGCTCCTGTAAGCTTTGTTCATTCCTTTTGTTTTAATTATATATCTCCTGAATACATTTTTTTATATTAGTTTCCACAGTATGGCCTTGTGGATATATGGATGACCTCCGTACCCCAGCTTTCTCTCCCCCAAGTCCCGCCTCACATCATCCTTTCCCCCATATTATTATATTAATATAGTCCTCTGGTGACAGTTACTAGTTTAACATTCTGCTACTTAAGTGTAATGTGGCATTGAACGTATAGGCAAAGTGTAAAAGCCTGGTGTGATATTGTCAAGGTATATGTAACCCTTCATTGGGAGTCCTTTTATGCAGGAGTAGGGATGCCTGCTTCAAGGTATCTTCACTTCCTGGTATGCTAGTCTTTATGATTCAATTCATCTATGAAAATGTATACAATTTTTCATGTATACATGTGTTTGTTTTATATCTTGTCAGCAGGTTGGTTTATATCAGAAAGAATATATGGCATTTTCCCTTTGGTGCTGACTTATTTCCCTGAGCAAAATGGTCTCTAGTTGGGACCATTTGGTTGCAAATGATAGAATCTCATTGTTTTTAATGGCTGAGAAGCATCCCATGGAATAGATGTGCCAGTTTATAAACTCTTCTTTGGACAGGAATGTGGGTTGTTTCCATGTCTTCACTACTGTGGGTTGTGCTGCTAAAGTACAGGATTGCAGGTCACTTTCTCATATGTAAATTTCACTTTCTTTGGATATACTCCCAGGAGTGGGATAGCTGGGTCCTATGGCAGATCAGTTTTCAATGGTCTTCGCGCTCTCCATGCTGACTGCCCAAGTTTCCGCAGTAGCCTACACTCCCCCCAACAGTGGAATAGGCTATCCTTTCCCCCACATCTATGCCAGCAGATATTGTTAGATTTCTGAATGTCCACCAATTTCACTGGAGTTAGGTGGAACCTCAGTGTGGGTTTGTTTTGTTCTTGTTTTGCATTTCCCTAATAGCTAGGGAGCCTGAGCATTTATGTCTGTTAGTAATTCCGGTTTGTTCTTTTGCAAACTGTGTGTGGCCCTGCGTGATAGCGTAGTGGCTAAATCCTCACTTTGCAAGCCCTGGGATACATATGAGTGCTGGGTTGTGTCCTGGATTTCTCACTTCCTGTCTAGCTCCCTGCTTGGAGCTTAGGTGGGAAAGCAGTCGAGGACAACCCAAGGCCTTGGGACCCTGCGTATGGTGTGGGAGACCTGGAAGAAGCTCCTGGCTCCTGGATTCCTATCGGCTAACCACCGGCTGTTGTGGCCACTTAGGGAGTGAACCCGCGGATGGAAGATCTTTCTCTTTATTTCTCTTTGTAAATTTGAATTTCCAATAAAAACACATATTTTTGAAAATGCCTGCTCATTGCCTTTGCCCATTTCTTCACAGGGTTGTTTGTTTTGCTGCCATTGAGTATCTGAAGATCTTTGTAAATGCTGGATAGTAGTCTCCTTTCAGTTATGCAGTGTGCAAAGATTCTCTCCCATTACACTAGTTGCTTCTTCACTTTGTTGACCATCTCCTTTGCACAGAAACGTCTTACTTTGATGTAATCCCATTTGTTTATTGTGGCTTTGACTGCTGATGCCTTTGGTGACTCCTCTAAGAAATCTTTACCAAAGCCTGTAGCGTGTAGGATGCCTCCTATGTTCTCACCAAATGGTGTGATGGTTTCTGGGTGTAGATTTGGGTTCTTGATCCGTTTGGAGCTGTGAAAGGTAATGGTCTTGTTTCTGACTTCTGCAAGTGGATATCCAATTGTCCCAACAGTACCTTTTTCTGTGGGTTATTTTCAATTCTCTTGTTGAAGATTAATTGGCAGTACACAAGGTGGGCTAACTTCTGGGATTTCTATTCTGTTTCATTGGTTTTCTGTCTTTTTTTTGTACTATTATCAGATTGTTTTGATGACCACTGCCCTGTAGTATTGGAATTGAGATCTGGAATTGAGATTCCTCCAGCTTGATTTTATTCTTCAAAATAACTTTGTTTATTTGTAATCTCTTGTGAGTCCAGGTAAATTTTTTATCTTTCCCAACTCTGAGAGGAATGTTTTTGGGATTTGGTTGGGAGTACATTGAACCTGTGTTTTATTTTCACTGATATGGGCATTCTGATGATGTTGAACATGGTAGATTTCTCCATCTTTTAACGTCTTTCTCTTTTTAAAATGTTTTGTAATTTTCATTATAGAGATCTTCCACATATTTGGCCAGGTTTATTTCAAGGTGTTGATTCTTCTCTGCTAATTTAAAGGGGGTTGTACTTAGGAGTTTTTTTCTCAGCCGTGGACTTATCTGTGTACTGTGGCCATTGATTATGTTCATTGATTTTTGTACTCGCTACCTTGCAAAACCCTTGTTCCAACAGTCTCTTGATTGAATCTTTTGGTTTCCTTGTGGAGAATCCTGTCGTGCAAACAGGGATAATTTCAGTTCCTCTGTTCCAATTTTAATTGCTTTATTTTCTTTTCCTTGCCTAATAACTCCAGCAAGGACTTACAGTACCATGTTGAATAGCAGTGGTGGAAGTGGACAATCTTGTCTAGTTCCAGATTGCAGTGGGAAAGCTTCAAGTCTTTCCCCATTTAGAATGATGCTGGCATTGGGTTTTCCATGTAGAGCATTGATGGTGTTGTAGAATGTTCTTTCTAAAGTTTTTAGCATGAAGTGGTGTTGATCCTGTCAAGTGCATTCTTTGCATCTCTTGAGACGATCATGTTTTATTCTTAAATTTTCTGTGTCATTTTTATTGATTTGCATACATGAAACTTTACATGCCTGGGATGACTACCACCTGGTCCAGGTAAATAATCTAGTCTGATGTACTATTGGGTCCTGTTGGCTAGTATTTTGTTGAGGATTTTTGCGTCTGTGTTCATCAGGGATAACGGTCTGTAGTTCTTTTTTTCTGTTGTGTCAGTCCACTTCAGTGTTGTTTCAAAATAACCATCCGGGAGCTCAGGACAAGATAATTCTATTCATTCTCTTGTTAATGGCTTTTGTTATGTTTTAAATTTTGCTTAGTGTAGTTTCATGGTAAGGATTTTTTAAACTGCCATTTCTCAGTCGGATCTTTTTGCTAGAGTATTAGATTTTTTTTTCTTAAGTTCATTGAGTCTTTTTAAAAATCCATTCTTCATTCAAGTGCTGGAAAATGTGAGTTCCCGAATGGTTGCTTTCTGGCACTTTATTTGATTTATTATATAAAGTCATGTTTCCTTGAACATTCCTGATGTGTGTTGGTACACTCTGTCATCTGCATGTTAATGGATTGCCTTTTCTAAAGTCTGTAATCTGGTTTTGTTTATTAGTATCATACTAGAAATTTTGAGTTTGCCCGATTTCTGTTTCTCGGCACACTTACATATTTCAGCACTAGGTGGCGCCCTACATCAAGTTTTGCCACAAGTTCCCTGTTGGTCTGTTACTGCTGTTTCTGGCTGTTACCGAGGATATCCCAAACCCAGTCATGGAGCAAATCCATGCTCAGACTAAACTGAAAGCTTCAAAAGGGAGGTGGTCCATTTTCGCAAGCCTCTTCGTAGCATCCTGGGTCCTCGGGCCATAAATGTGACATTGGCAGAATACACCTGGAGCTAACAGACCTCTCCACCCAGAGATGTGCAGAATGGGCTTAGAAGTAAAGCCAAATGAGATACACAGCTCAAGGCCACTGCAGCCGGTCAGAGTGCATTCCAGTTGGGCTATAATTTCTAAGGACTTGGGGCCTTGAGACTCTGTTCCGCAGTGCAGTAGGACCTGCAGGAAATGATTTGAGGGAAGAAGTTGTTTGCATTAACTGCACGGCATTGGCTTCTAAGCTGTGATCCCAAGGTGCAGGTTGGCATCTCACAGTTTCAAGTCCCTGCACAATCTTTCAAATTCATGTTGGGACCACTGCCAAAATCAGTGTACCACAGCCCAGCCAGGCCTCTACCTGGTGCCTGGGGAATCGTGTGGGCTCTGTCTAGGATCTGTCTAGGAACTTGCCTTGGGACAGCTGCCCCTCTGAGCTTCAGCGCCAGCAGGTCAGGTTCTGAGATTCAACACAAAAGTCTTAAGTTCCCTTACGCCCTTTCCCGGCAGGTAGAGGGTTCTCTGTCTCATCTTCCAGAAAATAGAGTAGGGAAGGTAGAGTGAGTCTCTATTTTTTGCTTTTCTGAAATGTATTTGATTTAAATTCATAAAAAAAGACCATAGTAGATGAAAATAGTATATTTTTAGGAGAGGGCTATGTGATACTTGAATACTTGCATGTATTTGAAATGATAAGATTAGTAAGTATATGGACCTCTTCAGATATGTACTATTTCTTTGAATTCAGAGCATTAAAACGCTTTCCTTTTGCTTTTAAAAAAACAAGATATGTCACTAATACCTTCTGTGAGACAAGAACTGATTTTTAATTAATTAATTATGTGAAATAGTTCTAGAGAAGGAGAAACAAAGGGTTTCCACTGAATGCTTCTCCCTCAGTTGGCAGCACCGCCCTGAGCTGTGCCAGCCCAATGCCAGGAACCAGGAACTTCTGTGGGCCTCCTTTTTTTCTGTCTCCTCCAGCCTCTAATGAAAAATGTCCTCCTTTCAAATTTTATCCTACAAGATTTCTTTAACTCATGCACTGTGCCTCTCATTCTATTTTGGGAAATTCTGAAACATCACTTCAATGTCTTGAAGTGAAGCTATGAAAACTCAACCTGAGAATTATTGACTCAATGAAAACCTTCCTCTTGACCTAGGGTTGGCACATGTTCCTGAAAAGGGTCAGAAAGTAAATATTTGAGGCTCTGCCTGGCATGCAGACTCTCACAAGGGAACTCAAATGCTGTTGTAACAAGCAGCTCTAGATAATATTACTGGCTTTGTTCCAATAGAAGTTAATTCACAAACAGAGGTCCCTAGAGAATAGTTTGCCCATGTCTTTTGGGAAAAAGAGGCTTAGAAAATGAAGTTTAAATTGCAGAATTTCATTATTTCTTCCTCTGCTTTGTCTTTTAATAGCACATATCATCTTAACAATAGATGTGGAGGTAGGACTAGATTATCTGGAAGTTGTTTTTCACTGTGCCATCAGCATCTATCTTTTTTTTTTTTTAAAGATTTATTTATTTTTATTGGAAAGACAGATTTACAGAAAGAAGAGACAGAAAGTTCCCTCCCCAAATGGCCACAAAGTCTGGAGCTGAACCTATCCAAAGCCAGGAGCCAGGAGCTTCTTCCAGGTTTTTCAAGTGGGTGCAGAGTCCCAAGGCTTTGAAGCATTCTCTACTGCTTTCTTAGGCCTTAAGTAGGGAGCTGGATGGGAAGTGGAGCAGTTGGGAATGGAACCAGAGCCCATAGGGGATGCTTGCCATGCAGAGTGGAGGATGAGCCAGTTGAGCCATTACACTGGTCTCCAGAATTTCATTACTTTAAAAAAAATTTATTTATCTTATTATTCCATGATAGAGTTCCATAGGCTCCAAGATCTCCCTTCCTCCCTCACCAAATCCACAACCATGCTGATTTCCCCCATATTACTATAATAGCATAGTCCTTTACAACCAGTTGCAAGTCCAGCATTCTGCTAGTCAAGTATATCCTGACATTGCAGGCATGGACAATGGCAGAGTCCAGCATCCATTGTCCAGATACATTCAACAATTTCATTGGGAGTCCATCTTTGATCTGTAAGAGATGTACACTGCATTGCATCTTCACATCTGTATATGACCATCTCTACTACAGTTACAATACATTCCATTAAATGAAAAGCTATAAAGCAAAATCAACAGAGAAAAGTTGAAAATTTACAACAATGTGAAGTGAAATAGTATGCTACTGAACGATCAATGTGTTGCTTGAAGAAATGAAAAAAATCAAAGACCTTCCTAAAGCAAATGATGCTATTCTGTGAGTTATAAATTAAGAAATTAATAAGAAAAACACTTTTCAAATGAAAAATAACATTTAACAACCAAACCCCTGAGATATAGCAAAAACAACATTACAAGGGCTATTTATCTTGTAATTGCATGAAGGTTGCCTTATATCGGAGAGAACATATGATATTTGTCCTTTTGGAATGATGGTCTCTAGTTGGGACCATTTGGTTGCAAATGGTAGAATTTCGTTCTTTTCGATGGCTAAGTAGTATTCCATGGAGCAGATGGACTGTATTTTCTTTTTTTTAAAGATTTATTTTTATTATTTTTTTATTGGAAAGGCAGATATACAGAGAGGAAGATCTTCCGTCCGATGATTCACTTCCCAAGTGAGCGCAATGGCCGATGCTATGCCAATCCGAAGCCAGGAGCCTATTCCGAGTCTCCCACACAGGTGCAGGGTCCCAAAGCTTTGGGCTGTCCTCGACTGCTTTCCCAGGCCACAGGCAGGGAGCTGGATGGGAAGTGGAGCTGCTGGGGATAGAACCGGCGCCCAAGTGGGATCCCGGGTGTGCAAGGCGAGGACCTTAACCACCGCGCCGGGCCCTGTATTTTCTTTATCCACTACTCTTGATGGGCATTTGGCTTGTTTCCACGTCTTTGCTAGTGTAGATTGTTCTCCTGTAAGTATAGGATTACAGATCCCTTTCTTTTGGACAGATTCTATTTCCTTTGGATATATTCTTAGAAGTGGCATATCTGGGTCATCCAGCAGAAAAATTTTCAGTTTTCTTATCACTGTCTATACTGACTTCCATAGCGGTTGTATTTCACTGCCACCTACAGTGAAGGATGGTACCTTTCTCCCCACATCCACGCCAGCAGGTGGTGTTATCTGAGTTCTGGATGTAGGCCTCTCTTGCTTAAGTTAGGGAGAGCCTCAATGTGGTTTTCATTTGTGTTTCCCTGACAGCTAGGGAGCCTGAGCAATTTTTCATATGTCTATTAGCCATTTGGATTTGTTCTGTTGAAAAATGTCTGTTCATTTCCTTCACCTGTTTCTTTTACAGGGTTTTGTTGTCATTTTTCTGAAGATCTTTGTAATTCCTGGATATTAGTATTGCATTGGTTGTGTAGTGTACAGAGATTTTCTCCTGTTTCGTTGGTTGCCTCCTCGCTTTGTTGATTGTCTCCCTTGCTGTACAGAAGCTTTTTAGTTTGATGTAGTCCTCCATTTGTTTATGTTGGCTTTGACTGCCTGCTTTTGGTGACCTTTCTAAGAAGTCTTTGTCAATGCCTATATCTTGGAGAATCCTTCCTATCTTTTCCTCTAATAATTTGATGGTTTTTGGTGGAGATTTAGGTCCTTGATCCAATTAGAGCCTTTTTTTTTTTTTTAATTGTGACAGGTAGGGTCTTGCATCTTACCTCTGCAGGCTGCCATCCAGTTGTCCCAACAGCATTTGTTGAAAAGATCAGGATTTTCCCCTGGATTATTTTCAGTTTTCTTGTCAAAGGTAAGTTGGCTCTGTACACGTAAACTCCCTTCTGGTGTTTCTGTTCTCTTTCATTGATCTTCTCTGTTTCTGTACCAGTACCAGACTGTTTGGATGACCACTGCTCTATAATATGTCTAGGGGTCTGGAATTGGAATTCCTCCAGTTTTATTTTTATTGTTCAGGATAGCTTTGGCTATTCAGTCTCTTGTGTTTCCAGATGAACTTTTGTATCATCTCTTCTAGCACTGAGAAGAATGTTGGTGGGTTTTGATTGGGATCATATTGAATATGTATATAATTTTTGGTAATATGGACATTTTCATGTTGATTTGCTGATCCAGGAACATGGTAAGTTTCATCTTTTAATGTCTTCTTCTATTTCTTTTTTTAATGCTCTGTAATTTTCATTGTAAAGGTCTCCCACATATTTGGTTAGGTTAATTCCAAGTTATTTGAGATTCCTCTCTGTTATTTTTAAAGGAGACTGTATTTACAGTTTCTTTCTCAGCCGTGGAGTTGTTTTTGCAAACTATGGTCATTGATTTATGTTCATTGATTTTGTATACTAGTACTCTGCCCGATTATCTTATGAATTCCAAAAGTCTCTTGATTGAATCTTTTGGTTCTCCTCTGTAGAGAATCATGTCATTTGCAAACGAGAATAATTTCAGTTCTTCTGTTTCAATTTGAGTTCCTTTAATTTTTGTGCTTAATGACTCTGGCAAGGACTTCCAATACTATATTGGAAAGCAGTGGTGAAAGTGGACAATCTTGTCTAGTTCCAGATCTTAGGGGAAAGCTTCGGTTTTCCCATTTAGTATGATGCTAGCATTGGGTTTTCCATGGATAGCACTGATTGTGTTGTAGAATGTTCCTTCTATGCCTATCTTGCTTAAGGTTTTTAGGCATAAAGCGGTGTTGGATTTTATCAAATGCATTCTCTGCATCTTTTGGTGATGTGTGGTTTTTAGTTTTCAACTTGATGTGGCAAATCACTTTCAGTGAATCACCATCTTTGTTTATGAGATGTATCTTCTAGGCAACAGGTAGTTTTTTTTTTTTTTTAATCTAGTCTGCTAATCTCTTACTTTCGACTGATAGTTTAAGTCGTTTACATTCCCAATTGTTAGGAATAGGTGCTTGCTGATTTTGTCTTGTCATTTTAGCGGTGGATTGTTTGTCTTCTGTGGTCCTTTATCCAGACCTTCTCCATGTTTGCCTTTGGGTTTGGTATGTGCCATTCTTTCTCTGTTAAGAGAACAACATTTGCTATGTGAATTACTAGGATTATCACAAGTATTCAAGATATTACTTTGTGTAGATCTTTGTTACGGCAGTCACACTGCTGTTTCCAAACATTTCTATTTCTGCTTCCCTATGCAACAATGTTTATTAAACTTTCATTATGTACTATAAAGCATTGACTGTTTCTATATAAGTTGCAATAAAAAAGGCAAACATCAAAAAAAAAGAACATCTTTAAGCATCATTTGTAGAGCAGGTCTGGAAGAAGGAAGTCCTTTGAACATTTCTTCACTGTGAAAGAATTTTATTTCATTTTCAAAGACAATGGAAAGCTTTGGTGGGTTAGTTATTCTGGGTTGACAATTTTTCCCCTTTAAATTTTGGAATATGTTAGCCTATTTTCTTCCGCCTAAAGAGTTTCCTTTGAGAGGCCAGCTGAGGGTTTTATTGCCATTCCTCCATATGTCAATCGATTTTTTTTTCATGTGCGCATTTAAGAATCTTTTCCTTATGTTTGAACAAAGCTTGATTATCATGTGAAATGACAAAGATCACTTTTGGTCAATCCTATTGAGAGTCCTCTGTCCCTCCTAGATTTTTTCCCTTAATTCTTTCATTATATTGGGGAAATTTCCATTTACTTATTTCATTGAATACATCTTTAAACTAGCTTCTTTCTGACCTTCTGGAACTTCTATAACTCTTATATTTGGCCTTTTAATAGTGTCTCTCAATTCTAAAAATGCCTTTTTTGGCTTGAGTCAGGTCCATTTCCAGCTTTTTAATTGTTTCCCTTTTGTTGCAAGAAATATCTTCCAATTCTTAAATTCTTCTGTCTCACTCATTAGAGGCTTTCCACTGAATTTTCAACTTGCTCCATTACATTCTTAATTTCTAACATATCATCTTTCACTTGATTCATTGCCGCTATTTTCTGCATAGCATATTCCTTAAATTCCTTGAACTCCTGCATGTGCTTCTCATTGTTGATAAGAAGCTTTACAATAAGTTTGTAAAAAAAATTCTTTATCCCCTGTTTCCTCAATGTCTTCCTCAGTTAACTCTGAGATTGACAAAGGCTTTTGTTTCTTTGTAGGGAAAGCATCAGTGATATTCATTGTGCCTCTGTCTCTTCTTTGACTCATGGTCGTTACTATTACGATTAGCAGATTCTTCTGCTTACGGCTGGTTTCTAAGTTGTGTTGCTCACTGGTTGATTTTATTGATCACATTTGGTACCCAGTTCTTTGTTTGCAATCACTTGTACCACTCCCTTTAGCAAGCTTCAGTCCTGGGCTCTTGCGACTGGTGTCTACCATGGTCTCTGTAGCCCTGGCTCCTACCTCACTATTGTCCACCAATGGTGATCCCGTGCTGAAACTGCACCTTTGCTTGCACAGCCTTTTCGCCACTCCTGGCTCCAGAAATGCCCAGGATTAAGAAGATACCAGCTGTCCTAAACACTGAGTGCTGGACTTGCCAGAACCTGCTGGCCTTTAGGTCTGAGGGCCAACCAGACCTATTTTGATTGGAACCCACAGGATACCAAGTCTGTACTGATTTCCCCGTGGGATCAATGTCACGTGATGAGCCAGAATAGATTTAGCTGCTGATTTTTTTTTGATTTATTTATTTATTGGGAAGTCAGATATACAGAGAGGAGGAGAGACAGAGAGGAAGATCTTCTGTCCGATGATTCACTCTCCAAGTGAGCACAATGGCCGGTGCTGTGCCCATCCAAAGCCAGGAGCCAGGAACTTCTTCCGGGTATCCCATACGGGTGCAGGGTCCCAAGGCTTTGGGCCGTCCTCAACTGCTTTCCCAGGCCACAAGCAGAGAGCTGGAGAGGAAGTGGAGCAGCTGGGATTAGAACCGGCGCCCATATGGGATCCCGGCGCATTCAAGGCGAGGAGTTGAGCCGCTAGGCCACGGTGCCAGGCCCCTTAGCTGCTGATTAAGCACATGCACAGCTGACTGTTGTCCCTCTGGTCCCTCAGTTTTTACTACAGTTTACAAAATGGCACCTGAGCACTTCTGGCTGTAGCACATGTGCTGCTATTGTCCCTCTGGTCCTGTAGCCTTTTTGACAGTGTTCACAATGGCACCTGTTGTGTCATTTGTGGTCTTTTAGGCTGTGAAATCCACCCTGTTCCTGCACTGCTGCCTGGGTCTGCCACTGCATCTCTGCTTGTGAGCAAACAAATCAGCAGGATGGGTAGTTCTTTGACTTGTTTATCTCCTGAGCTAGTGAACTCTGCTTCTCCCCCTCCCACCTGATTGTCAGGAGAGCCCCATTCACGGATCCCGGACAGCTGACCTCTGCTGGGGTGTCTGGTCACTGCAGCACCACTCCATGTCTCTGCTGCTTCCCTGTGTCTGTGTGTCTCCAGGTGCCCCTCTGCCTTTGCCCTGTCCTCTCCTATTTCCTGAAATCTGTCCTGTCAGCTTCACCCTGCCTAATGAAATTCTCTGTCAGTTTAAACCTGTCTTCGCCCTATACCACCATCTTGTACACCCAGAATTTCATTTCTAAAAGAAATTCTGTTACTTAGGAACCCAAAACTTTAGATAATTCACAGTATTTTATAGCACATATAGCTTAGGAAAGACATGTAAGATACCTTTATTATGTTTAATACTTTGTTCCTATTCAACCTGCTTTCATTGTGCAAAATCTCAGCCTCTCATCTTTCTGTGATGCAAGGAATTGTGCTGAGCTGCAGAAGTAGAAATCTTCCAATTTCACGAATAGCCTGGCAATTGTTGGATTCTTTGTACCTCATGCCTCAGCACTGGGCCTGGGTAGATTTTTCAATAACTTCACCCGAGTCACCAAGATCGCTGGTTGCTTTCATTTCTGGTGCTTGGGTTTCAGCCCCTTACTGTATTTGCAAGGACCCTGGTATGTCAGGGGAGAGTTGTTGCCTGTCCAGAGGTTGTGCATGTGACTGAGTTCATCAAACCATCACTGAAATCTTTACTATCCATCATTTAGGACCTAGAGATGTATTCTGTTCTCTTGCCTGAGGGTGTTATTCACACTGTGGAGTCATCTTGCAGAGGCAGAGGCTGAGGCGCTCTGTTTTTCAGAAGTGGTAGTTGTATCAGTTGGGATGAACTGGGCAACGTTGCTGAAATAAACAGTTCAAAGTCTTGACAGACGAAGCATATAAATACAATTTTATAAAATATGGCCCTTGTGAGACACAGGCATCCCCTTCTTGCAGATGATGCTCGCTGTCACCTAGGAATTGTATGCTTTTGGTGTGCTATGTTGATGCTCCCTGCTGTCCCTCTGAGGATCATTGTTTTTCAGTTTGTTCAGTTATGTCCAAGAAAATTAAATGGACTGAATTTCTAGTCTCTTCTGATGCAAACGATTTTTATTAAACTTACTTATTTTGGAAGGCAGTTATAGGGAGAGCTTTCATCCACTGGTCCAGTCCTCAGATGACCACAATGCCCAAAGGTAGGCCTGTCTGAAGCTGGGAGCTACTTCCAGGTCTCCCACATAAGTCGTCAGGGCCCAAGGATTTGGGCATTTTCTGCTGTTTCCCCAGCCATGTAGCAGGGAGCTAGATCAGAAGTGGAGCAGCTGGGACCTGAATCAGTGCCCAAATGGGTTGCTAACGTTACAGTGGGAGTTTTATCCCTTATGTTACGTGTTGACCACAAGTGATTTTTAATTCACTGTCATTGGCAATGAGATGCGAATGAGAAAATTTTATTCAAGTTGCTGAAACTTTATACTGAAGCCAGTTTTGATTTGTGCATAATTTACTGCACTGAAGAACATAGGGCCATAAGAAGAATATATTTTACCACATTTTGGAGAGCTGAGTAAATTATAATGAAAACCTCCACAGGTGTATTGTTTATGAATTTAAAGCTTAATAGAACTTTAAACCTTAAATAAAAACTGATGAAATTGGGTTCGGTATTATCATAGGTTTGCGTGAGTATCTGCATTTGGTTTACTAATCACACTTGACAGCCCAATACTATTACCATTGACCTGAGTTGTCGGGTTAGTGTTAGACCTGATCAGGAAATACTGTTTCATGTGGTTTGTGCTTTCTTACATCGCAGAGTGACAGTTCCTTAGGTATTGCTCTTAAAAATATTGTTTTTATTTATGGTTGAAGCTGGGGGAGAGATAAGTGGTGGAAAAGGAAAAAGTTCTCCTACCTGCTGGGTCACTGCCCCGAACACCCAGGACAGTCTAAGCTGTGAACTGAATCCAGGTGCATGGCAAGGACAGAGCTACTAGTCATCTCTTGCTTCCTCCCACAATGCACATCAGGAGGAAGCTGGGGCACAGCCAGGACTCAACTCTAAGAACTCTGTGAGGGATGCAGGTGTTCCAAACATCGTCAAGTCATACGCCAAAGGTTTGCCCCACTGGCTGCTCACTTTTTTTCCTAGTATGATATACTAATTCCTGGGAACATTGTTGGGAATTAAACATCCACTGAATTCAAAAGTAATTACCTTTTTTTATTTCAACTCTATAAAGTATACAACAGGCACTCGGCAATTACAGCTGCAGGAAAAATACAGAGCAAATCAAAGCAGATTAAGTTTATGAAAAAGTTTTTAGTCTACATCAAAAGAGTGCAAGTGGTCAATGACCATTTGATGACAGTTTGTTGCATTCTGACTAACAAAGGAACAAATTGTAAGAGGACAAAGAACCATAGCTGTAGAAAACAAACAGAACCCCCCCCCACCAGTTGTAAAAACATGATACAATGAAATAAATTTGATATATGATGCTTAAAGAAATGTCCCTTTACTCAGAAGGCTCAAATCTCTGAGTCATTGTCAAGGTTCTGGACCTCTGTCTGTTGATGCAAGGGCAGATAAAGAGAAGGGCCACAACACACTTTCAGTGTTTTAATTTCTAGGTCTGCTGAAAACTTGTTTTATATGTGGTTTGCATATACAAGAACTCAGAGAAAGCATCCTGTTTTGTTGAGTGGTGCACCAAGGTGCTTTTTTCATCACTGGTTTCGTAACGAGGTGTGGTTAGCTGTCATTTCCAATTTTTCTTCCGGTTGGACAATTTGGTAATGTAACTTAGAAAATGAGATATGTTTGAACTTGACTGCATTAATTTTTTTAAACTGAATTTGCACAGCTTAGCATAACAGGAATACCTGTATACAGACTGATAGTATGTCATATATTAATTTGACCTGCACATACATTTATACATTTCACAGAAATGACGCTGTATCATTAACAGATACACAGCTCTGGTACATTTAACAGAAATAAGAGAACAATTTCATCATTTCTGTAATTCATCAATATTATATAATAAAGGCTTATAAATTGTTAGCAGAAAGAACTGTAAAACGGAGCAAGCTAAGAAAGGACAACATTTTGAGGTGTGTTTGTCTTTGTCATGCAGCATAACACCAAATTTTTGTTTTGTTTTTTAAATAAGATGCAATGAATTTAAGGCACTTGCAACAATGCCAGATAGCCAGGTCATGTTCTAAACTATGGGACGGATGAAGAACACTACAGTTGACATAATTCTCAATAATACTGACAAGGACATTAATTCAAGTCTACTTGGACCTAAAAAGATTATTCAATACAAATAAAATGAAATAATAATGCTGTGAAACACTAAAAAAAAAAGTTATATGTACCACCAAATATCACACAAAAATATCTATTTACATAAATATTTGTGGTCCTATTACAAAAGAAAACATTGTTATGGATAATGCACAAATCACCTCTATTGTAGGAAATCAATTCTAATCTCCTTGTTTTCAATATGGTAGCTGATCTTTTTTTAAGTTTACCATCAGTTCAATTATTTAGAAATGAAACAAAATTCAGGAATTGAGTTTATATATAATTTTGCATGTGTAATTCACACACATATTCCATAAGTAAAATCAGCACTTCTAAAGAATATAATCAAAATAAATGTTTTAAATGCTAGAATTAGCTAATTTATATCTTAAAGAAGAAACATAAAACCATTTATAGCAATTTTCCAGAAATTGTGTTCTCCATCTCAAACACTTCCCGCTCCTTCCCTTGACAGTTTTCAGTTTTCTTGTGAGTCAAGACAGACAGAAAGCCCTTCTTTCTCATACTGCAAAGTATTAACAAGAAAGTCAGTTAAAAAACCCAACAGGTTGGCACTATTCTAACTTCTCCAGATGTTCTTCAGGGTAAGGAAATAGAGGGGGTCAGGAAAAATTTAGATTAACGTGAGATGTACTTTATGAAGCTGGTCATGAATTTTAGCCCTAGTGTCTTCAGCAAGACAAGATTAAATCCTTAAAAAATTAATGTGTGAAAATTAGATGAATGGTTTCTGTTGCAAGATGCAGTTCACCTTTATTTTTCGGGTGATTGCTACAGGCATTCTAATGGAATTCCATGGGTGAAATGAAGATGCAGTAACAAGTGAAAAACAGAACAAAGATACAGTTACATTGTGCTGAATGCTACTTCTTCCTTCTCCACAGAACTTGCACCCACAGGGCTGTCTTTCACTTGAACCATAGTGCCACAATCCACAGGAAGTGCTCATCTTGGGCACTTGAGGATATCTGAAAAGTCATGGGGGTAGATCCGAGAATATTCTCGCAAATCTTTGGCATATTTAAACTCTCCTGTCTTTACAAAAATTACTGAACATTAACTATAGTTACGTTAGAATTATGTTTTTATAGCCCAATGAAAAGGAATATAAAATTTCTAAGACGGCATTCATAGCTAGAGTTTAGGTTGATATGCTCAACTTTATATTCTAAAATCTGCAAAAAGAAAATGGGTATTTTGGGGGGGATGATCAATTGCTTTTAAGAAACTGTAGGGGAGGGAAAACTCCTATGATATAATAGGAATAGTGGCTGATCCAATTTGTTACTGAGCCTCACTGGTCACATGTAATATATCCTTAGTAGTTTTATCCTCCAACTTTGAGTATATTTTCATAAGCTCTTCTAATGTAGTTTTCTGCATGAAAATTTAAAATCAAATTTATACTATGTGTTATTAGCTAGAGTATGATGACATAATTGGACGTTCGTTTTTTTTTTTTTTTTTTTTTTTGCAGAAATGCCTGTGTTAGATTTTTTTTTTAACATTTTCCCTAGTGGAACAAAGCAAATCTCTATGTAATATACCAAACTCACAAGCGATTCCAAATCAAGATGACAGCCTGGAAGGTTATGCATTTGTCTGCGTACATACAGTGCTGTTTGTCCAGGTAAAGCTTCCAAACAGCTCTGTTAGTAATGATGTCATCAGTGGTCAAACGTTCTGCTGGAGGGGACTCAGCCTAATTTGCTGACACTTTACCCCAGGTGGAAAAAGCAAATAAGTTTGATATTTTCCAGTCTAGTCTTTCCTACTTAGTGTGAATTTTCCAGATTATAATATTTGTGTTTTTCCAGCTGATCTTTATTTTCTCAAGCAGAAAACTGGTACTGATGTCTCATTTGCTGTTGCGACAAGTGCATGAACTTGGCCAGGTCCTTGTCTTGTTTCCTGACCTTAATAGATAGAATTCTTATCTGGTACATCTTAATTCTGACTTTGTGCTTTCTTTTACTTATTTATTTTTTTGGTTCAGGCCTAAGACAAGAAGCTAGTTCCAAAAGTTTTGTAATTCCTTTCTCTCTCCACTCTAGATTTATTACGTGTGAAATCTGACAGAAGTTGGTTTGATAAATTTTGTGAAAATGTTTGAGTCTCTGGCTACACATGTAATGATTAAAATTTGTGTTGTCTGTTTAGACATTGACATTACAGATGAAAGATACATAGCACCTATAGTTATTTATTTTTTTGGATGGGTCTTAATCCCTCCCACCCTACCTATCCCTACCGCATGGGTTTATTTTATAAAAGGGAATATTTTAAGCCTCAGTTTGAGGGTTTGTTAGGTAATAAATAAAACCAATTAGCTGCTAGTCATTTAATCCCAGGACCATCTTTAAGTACAATACTTTTTAAAAATATGAAACGGTGTTGTGAATTGCTTTACTAACCACTCTGTCATGCCAATTTATCAAAAAAAAAAAAAACCAAAAACAAAAACCAAGTATCATGCATTGTTTTTCAATCCTCTGTAAAATCGCATATATGCCTGCCATGAGAGGACTCCGCATACCCCAGAGCAGTTGTGCTTATATCATCAATTTTTAAAATCTGTCAGAAAGAAAAGGTAACATTCAGTCTTGTCATCACTGCTGGGAAAGAAAATCATGAAACTTGTAGCACTGGTTTGACATGGACACCGTGACCCACAGATACGTGGTCCTCTTGAGTACGGTATATACACCAGCTTGCAGTAACAGATCCTGCAGCCTTCACTTGAAGAAAGGGAATAGCCCTCTGTACCATGGTCATCTAGCGTACCCAATGTATGACTCTTTCCTCCTCTTGATGGTTCTAACAAGGTACAGACTCCTGCTAGACGCGTTTCCTCCTAGAGTCTTTCACAATAGAATCAGACCAAAGCAAGATCATTGCAACAGTAGAAAATATCTCTTTACTGGTGAAAGGCTTTGCTTCAGGACCACCATGTCAACTGCTATTGTAGATTCAAACAGAAAACATGTAAAAAGCACTATTGTCATCTAAGCAATAAGTCCTAATGCCACTGTAGTTACTGGAGCAGCATCAATCAAAGGCATCATGGTGACCCCGAGCACGAATCTTCTCTCTTTCCCTCAGGTTTGCTGGCAGCTGTGTCTCGGAAAAAGCTGTCTTCAGCAAGGCAGAAGCAGGTAAGAGAAATGCATTAGAAGTCTATGTCCCAGCCCGAGTTGTCGTCAGGCGGCGGTTCGTCGTTGTCCTCAGGGAAGCTGTCGAAGTTGCTTGTGTCTGTGGGAGAAGCAACCTGGCAAACGAGAGAATGAAATCTAAAATAGTCCCCTTTCAAAACAGGATTGAGATGAAGTTTCTATATTCAATCCTTATCCAGTGATTTTTTTTTTAAACATTGCACTTTGTAATGGGATGATCAGTGATAAACAGAGTTCTTAGCCAATGAAAGTGTATTCTAGTGGTAATAAATTATTTACTACATAGTTATAAAATTCAGTTGGTGCTATGAAAAAAATGATACAATGTTAGAGTATAACAGTGTTCTTGCATAGCTTCTGTGCTGTTGTATTTTAAATCTAAAAACTAATGTGTTCAATAAAGATGGAATAATAGATTCTAAGGTCTTAAGATGCAAGAGAGCTCCATGCTCTGAAGATCAAGAACAGACCTCGTGAGCGCTATGGAGGTAGTGCGACGAGGACTGCAGGCTGCCTAGGCTGGGGAAGCAGGTAAGAGCCTGGCGACGTTTCTAAGTATTATGCAATTCCATTTCTAAACTCGAACAAAACTCCCATGCATTTACCGAGGCCAGGATCATTCTGCAGAGCTTTAGTAAAAGCCCACTGAATACTAGTGTGGCATAAAAGGAGAATCCTGATATATTTAAGTTAGGATAAAGTTGGTATACTATTTATCTCTTCTACCACCTTTCTTTTGTTCTAAAAGCAAAATTTCATGCCATGCAGTTAACATTCATAATGTGAGACATGGTAATGGCAGTCTTGCTTGGTTTATCAATAAAAATCACTGACATAAAAAACGTTAGAATGGCACAAACTTTCTGTAGAAAGTAGAGTGCTTTGATAGCCCCAAGGGGGAGGACTGACATCAAATGTCCAGGGAGCAGGAAATAATTCTTTCCCCCTTGAAATGCCATACATTGTATGAGATGTGGTGCTGCTCAAAAATTAAACATAGTTTTGAACTAACTGCATTTACCACAACCACCATCAACAACCTGAAGATAGCTAGAGAATCTTTCAGAGTCTGATGGAGGGATGCAAGGACACAATTGTGTCTGGAGCGCTTCCCATTCAAGGGGGAGGGTAGGTCTGCAGATGGAGCAGCGCTGGCCAGGAAAGGAGGCTACTGAAGCTAGCTGCTGCGGAGTTGTTAAACTCCTTGGTGTACACCTGTATGAGTTTACCTATTGTAATTACCTTATCTGAATGAAAGTTACCTTTTACCATGAAACATGTACAGGAATTTATCCCCCACTGCTTGGATTTTAGGATATAACAGTATGTAAACATGATCATGGTATATAACTGTAGGAATAATTAACAGATTTTTATTGATTATATATGTACCAACAAATTTATCACACAATTACAAGCTGGACCATCTACTTACGCTTGGTATTATAGGAGGTGTCAAGGTGCCTTTTCTTAAACCTTCCCAGTTAAAGCCCTCAAACCATCTAGAAAAGGACAAAAGGAAATGGGTAAAGGTGTTTTGTCTTCAATTAAACTCTTGTCAATACACTATAACATGTTCTCATGGAGAGAAAGAAGTTACATATTTTTATGTGATAAACGGTCACATACTTAATTTCTAAAAGTATAACAGTCAAATTTAAAACATCAGTTAACAGATAACATTTTTCCCTTCTAATTTCAGACATGGTAGCTATGTGACCTTGTAACTTCCATTATCATTATAATACAATGGACATTACAATATGGTTGGCTGAGTGCCTTATAGACCATTTTAAATCGGTAGAATCGAGGCAAGAAAAGTCAGGACAAAGTAGCAACTTTCTATCTCTTCCTGATTCAGTGTGCAGTGTTAGCTAATTCACGTTTTTCATTTCACTATAGTGGCTTTCCCCTATCCTATTGTTTTTAGTAGGGAGAAAATACTTGGTAAACCGGTTGCCAAAACCATACTACTTTTCTGTAAAAATGAGCACTAAATAGTACAGCATGAGGTTAATCTATTTTTGTGAGTTCTTAGAAGCATATGCTAACAGTGAAACTATTCTATCATCAAATTTCTAAAAGACCTTCGAGATATTCATTGGTATTTGTAAACAAGTGCTTTAGACAAGGATGTAAATGTCTTGTCTAATCCAAATGTGGCTTAGCTTTAGAACATCAGCCAATATAGAGGAGGCCTGATGTTTAAGGTTGTATAGTTACTTAAAACAATTGTACTCCATGCATATTCTCTTGTCATTTTGTCCAACTGGACTGTGGCTGGAAAATACACACCTTGTCTTCATAGAAAAGGCAGCACGATAGAGTGGATGAGTTTGGCTTTTCATTTTCTTATGGTAAATAGAATCAAATCTTAAACATTTGTTGTTTTTGGTTTATATTAGAAATAGAATACCAGTCAGTATGAACTGGGAGCAACTGAGTTCAGGAGACTTGCCCTCTGGGACACCATAAGGTCAGGAGATACGTCTAAATAAAGCTATAGACACACACGAGAACTGCCTTTCAAAGGCTAACTGGCCTATACTCCATCTTTGCATGAGCTTAAGGACAATTCACTTCAAAGTGTTTTTTAGGTTTTCTAAACATTGAGATAAAAAAGATTTTTTTTTCTTAAAGCACTTACTTGTGTTTTTGAATGTCTTTCACTCCATTTTTCAAATTTCCTAATCTTTCTGAAGGGTTGTCCCTAAAAATAACATAATAATATTGTAAGTAATGTAAATTTTCCACAAAGATCCTTTCAAAAAATAAGGTATTTGGAATACTGACCTGCATAGTTTTTTAATTAAATTAGCAGCATTTTTGGCAATCTTCTTTGGAAACTCTATCATATCAATCCCTCTCAATATGATGTTATAGGTTTTCATAGGATCTGGGCCTGAGAAAGGCGGGCTGAGAGAATCAAAGACATGATGAGAGAGATTAGTGCACTTTTGTAAATAAGAACATTTATAAAACTTGCTTGGGAGTGAAATCCTGTGGAAGTTTTGCCAAGTCAATCATCTACTCTTCTCCTCACTTCTTTCTAGTGGAATGTCTAATGAGTCCTGCCCTCTCAGGTCATTAAGATGTTTCTTGAACTCTCTGGCCCTTTTTGAGGGGGCACTGATTTACTCACCAAATGCAGCTGGGATGTTGTGCAGCACCATTAGGATGGGCCGTAAGAATAACAGCGCCCGTCCACTGGGTGGCATCACCACCCTCACCTGCTGGAATCCAGTTCCAATGGCCATCTCTCCGCCTCCCTGAATCACCAGGCATGTTTGCACCTCAGGAAAGTACTTCTTAGGCCTGGACCTCCTGCCTACCTTTATCTGGCAAATCAAGTCTCAGGCTCAGTGTTATTTTGCTTTCCACAAAAGGATTGCTCTGATCCACCTGATACAACGGGTAATAAAAGCTAGTTCAACCTGATATAAACTTCACACCATTGGACTTTGACTTTGTAGCTACCTCTTCCTTTGCACAATTTCTTGCTTATATTTTCTCTTCCCTTCCAGATGAAGTTATACTCCTCTGTAGTATTAGCAGGGTATAGAGCAATTCATACGCGATTCATCAATACATTCTTGTTAAACAGATGCTTTTATAGAATTATCCTTCTCCTATCATACCCTTCCTGTTGGTCAGTTCTCAGTAGGTAACATAAGGTATCCGCTATGCTAGTAAGGATGATTTGACTTTGTCCGTTTTATACCTGTCCATCCTTAGAGTGTAGCTTTATGTCAGGTTCAGGAAAGACAGTTCCCTCCTTCAAATTTCCCCTAGCTCAAAATGGGCATTGTAACACAACTTCCTTGGAAATTTATTATTCTGTGAATGCAGGACTTGTATCACTTTGGGTGAGCAAACAGTTATTTTCATTCCTCATGCTGATTAATAAGATGAAACTAATTGTTAGTGAGCATGCTAAAATAAGTCCTGAAAATATGGAACAGCAGATTTTCAAATTGGCAAACAGTGTCAATGTACTTTTCAGTGATGCTATGATTGAATATTCGCTTCACTTTGAATTTACCAGTTTTGAACTTTACATTAAAAAATGGAGAAAAATTGCATCTTTAATTTTTGTCAACAATTTAATGCTTTTTATTTTATGCTTTTTGTTTTATATTCATTTGCTTCTTTCAGAGAACTAAGATCATTTTATAATTGATACAAAGTAGTTTTAGGTTTTATCTTTACTAAAAGAGCAAGAATCAACCAATTGCCCCAAATATCACTAATGGTCAATAATTAATGAACATAATTTTATACATTCCTCTAAGTGGATGGAGGCACACAGGACTCTATACATATGTGTGTGTATACATATATAAAAATATATTTATATATATAATATAATATATACATATATAATATATATGATATATGTGTATATTAAATATATATTAAAAAGCCAAATATTGGTTTAGTTTTAAGCCAATGGATAAAGTTCAAACAAATGTCTTTGAAATGTTACTCACCACTCAAAAATGTAAATCCTAAGTGATTTCTCTAGAATTCGGACAGGCTTTAAGAAATCTAATCAGCTTTTTAAATATTTCAATGATAAACCATCATGACTAATAATTTGAAATCAATATACTTTCAGTTATTTCTATCTTCTCCCTTCCACCTTAATTTTTGTTGGTTTTATTATTATTTTAAGGTTAAAGATTTTATTTGTACTCGGTTAAGAAATCCAAACTTAGATTTCTATTAATCTAAGGCCTAATTTAGATTTCAAGCCCATCATCAATTGTTTTGCCAGCTCCTTTATTTTTAAATGCTGTATCACATTTTGTTGTTGACCTGACCACTTACTGGTGTTTTTGATAGACAAAAATTTTAATTGATACGTTTTAAAGAAAACTCGGTATGTGTGACTTGGCTTACACTTTCTGACTTCCTCCTTAAGGACTATGTGGGATCCATCTATGGACTCCTTTTGACATTGCAGGTGCAGCAGAAGGCTGAGAACAATCAGAACTCTAATCCTCTAACCACTCGAGAACTTACATCATATGCTTTTAGGACTTTGATATCTGTATGATTATTCTTTATCATCAAATTTAGGAAATTACATTTGGACACAATGTGATGATATTCTGAATCAATTTCCCTATTGTTATTGTGGATCAAAAAAACCCCAACTCAACTCTGATTTGAGTTTTATATATTTTCTGGTCCACTTGAAATATGCCATTCATATGCATTTGTTTTTTTCTATCTTTTTCAAGCATATCTACTACCACCCTGTGTTTGTTTTGACTTGTTGTTCTGTTTTATATTGCTTGCATGACTTTCAGTTCTGGGGTGTTTGGAAACTGTGCTAGTTTACTTCTACTGTCAAAGGAAACTGGAAGGTGTGTTGGAGATTACCCTCTAGAGTGATGTTGATTTCAACATCTTCAAATTAATTATAGGTAAAAATCTATTTCTTTAATTTCTCCCATGAGTTCTTTGATCGCCATTTACTTATGCATCTTATTACTGAAATTAACAAAGCATCTACTTAAACAGATTAAAGTAACAGGAAATCATGTTCATTCAGTAATTATTTAGTGGATATGTGCTTCAGGCACCGAAGATTGTCCTCTAAGATTGAATGCTGAAATCTCCCTTTACCTGCTCGATTCAGTGTCAGTCACCAGAGGAGTGCTGTGTGACTGGAATAGATGAACTGAATCTAAACTTAAATCATTTTCTGAGTGAGGAGGGCACCTGTGGATCCTTGAACATAACTAGGAAGAAAGGAGTGGAGGTGTGTGTGGTGGGAGGCTGTGATGGTGAGAGCTTTAGGGACTGGATCAGCTATCCTGAGGAAGACAACAGGCCAGCTTGGAGGGCAAATGCTAATGGGAATTCACCAGCTTTCATTAGGACTTGTCTTATAAAAATCGCACCGCATGATTAATTTCATTTTGTCTTTTTTTTTGATGGGAGAAGGGGGGGCAACATTCGGGAGGTCATGCGGCTCATAGTGAAGCCCAATCATATTCCTTTAATCTTACAATTACTGTCCCTTCTTCCCCTGGATCGCCTTCACTTTCCAGGCCTTCCAAGGGAGGATTATACAGCTCTAGGGGTCCCCTTTCTCTGCTACTCAGTGGGACTGAAGAGGGTCTCTGGCGAATATTTCTTGTTCTTAGATCCATCCAGTGCTCTAATTGCTACCATTGCAATTGCTAATCAGCAATAATGACATTCAGGATAGTAATTCTTTTGAGTCACAATAATGGTTAAAGGAGGTTTGCCAGCATTGTTCCCAGTCCTCTGCCACACTACTTAGTGTTGTTACATACCTTGCAACAACCATCCTGCCGGGTCTATTCTAACTTTCTCCCACCTCTGCCCCTGACTGCCACCATCACCTCATGGGGCCGAGGGAGCAAAACTGAATAAACTATTTTTACTCTGCAGTCTGACAGTCTTCTCTCTCTCTCTTTTAAAATTTGTTGAAGTGGGTGCTGCTTAAGCTCATTTGTCTGTAATCATGATGAGTATTTTTTCATGGTTCTTGAGTGCACTCTACCAAGTCAATGGGAAAAAACAGCTTATTTGCATACAATTTTTGATAGGAGCTGGAGTTGTGCAGCATGTTGAGCTGCTGCTTGTGGTGGCAGCATCCCGTATCAGAACACTAATTTGAATCCTGGTTACTGTGCTTCTAATTCAATTCCCTGCTAGTGCATCTGGGAAAGCGGGAGCAGTCGGCCCAACCACTTGGACCATCGCCATGTAGGAGATGGAGCTACAGGCTTCTGGTTGGACCAGCCCAGGAAATGGTAGCCAATTGGAGAGTGAACTAGTAGATTGAAGAGCTCTCTATTTTTCTGTCACTCTTCTTTTCAAATAATTTTTTAAAAAATGGAACAATCATTTCTGTAATAACCTCTTTCATGAAGTTTTTAAAGTTTATCAGTGATGCTCAGGTTTTTTTTTTCATGACCTTCTTGAGCCCTCATACCTATTTAAGTCAGTAAGATTTTCAGTTTGGGCCAAACTATAAAATTTTGATTTATTATTTCTCTGATGCTTTATAAATTCTATGACCCTGTGGTTTAAACTTTTCTCTTTTAAAATTTGCTATTTCTAGTTTTTATTACATTCCAGTGAGATACTGTGATCTGTAGAATTTCTGCTTTACAAAACAAAGGATTCTTCTCTTAAGGATTTATTACATTTAAAACTAGAATACACTAAACTGTAATTCTAACAAAATTTTTAGATACACTTCTAAACATAAAGAATGATGTCATTACTAACATTTTAGCTCAGTTAATTGACTTACATAGCACACTGGGAAGATTAAATTTCCATGTATACTGAATTGCAACTTCTCTGTTCTACAAATCATCCCAGTATTTGTTCACTGAATCTGCAATACATTTAAAATGGCCTCCTCTAGAAAGAGACTATTAAAAATCTGGATTGCATCAGATAATCTGAGATGATCATAGACACTTCAAATGTACCTATGGATTTCCATTTATGGGCATTTCACAAGCAACATTGTTTTTAGCAGTGTTTTTAGCACTACCAGTGGCGGTCAGCAGTTACGGAGTGGTTACCATGCACTGGCAGTTCGCTAAGTCTTTCATATATTGTTCCCTTCCTTTTTACATCTTCCTTTCTTTCCATTCTCGTTGCCCTTTTCTAGGCCCTCAGTGTCCTAGACTTAAATTACGGGAATAGCCTTCAAAGCAGCATTCCCATTCCTCTTGCAATTTTCCATACACATAACTTCCAATATGCCACACATTCCATTATCAGAAAATACTCAATAATTCCCTCTTTATAAGGAATCCAAGCACGTAGGTGCAAGCAGTCACAAGCCTTGGAGGTGACTCACACTTTTCTTTTTTTTAATGATTCATCTACGTTTATGGGAAAGTCGGATATACAGGGAGGAGGAGAGACAGAGAGGAGGAGAGACAGAGAGGAAGATCTTCCATCTACTGCTTCACTCCCCAAGTGGCCACAATGGCCAGAGCTGAGCTGATCCAAAGCCGGGAGCCAAGAGCCTCTTTGGGGTCTCCCATGTGGGTGCAGGGTCCCAAGGCTTTGGGCCGTCCTCAACTGCTTTCCCAGGCCACAAGCAGGGAGCTGGGTGGGAAGTGGGGCTGCCGGCATGAGAACTAGCACCAAAATGGGATCCAGGCGCATTTAAGGTGAGGACTTTAAGCCACTAGGCTACCTCGCCAGGTCTCTCCCATTACCTTTTCCATGCACCATCTCTACAGTCAATGGCTTTAAGCCAGCCCTGTGAGGAATTCTCTTTCCATTGTCTTCTGCACCTGGGTTCAACTCATGTTTTACAGCCTAGCTGGTGTCTCACATTCTCACAAGTCTCCCTGAAGAAACCTGTGCTCTTCTGGACGCTGTAGATCATACTGCTGTTATTCCTTGCTCTCCCAGTCACATGTTATGGTGATTTTTTTTTTTTTGAGCATGTAGCATGTTCTTACACCTTAAGATAGCCCTACTACTTTTTCAGTTGCTGATGATTGTAATATTACAGAGAAAACGTTGAAAGCATTCCCATAGCATTTACATACTATGATTGCTAACATGTCCTCGTCTATGGAAAATTGATACTGATAGTTCTATCACTTACCTTGCTTCATTTTGGCTAAATCACTAAATTCAAATGTCTGAAACATATGCACTGCATCTTTCACACTCACATATTATTGCTAATTCATCCTACGTAAGAACAAAAACTGACATTTCATTGACTGACCTTCCCTAATCGATTTTGGAGCCTGCTTTTATGATTTCCTGGGCATTTGAGAAAACAGTGTTACCGAGATGCACTGAAAGGAGCTTTAGCACTGTTCCATCAGAACAACAACAACGTGGTTTCGCAGTTCTTAGTGGTTTTTCTTGGCAGTTGCCTGTAAACATTCATACCTGCCAGTCAGAAGTTCATACATTAGGATTCCCAGTGACCAATAGTCAGCTGAAATGTCGTGTCCTTTGTTCAGGATAATCTCTGGGGCCACATACTCCGGAGTCCCACAAAAAGTCCATGTCTTCTTTCCAAAGCCTATTTTCTTTGCAAAGCCAAAATCAACCTTGCAAAGGAAGCAAAATAAGATACTTAAGCCATTTTGGGTTAATATTTAAAACAAGTTACTTTGCTGAAGGACACGGATAGGAGAAACAAAGCAAAGCAAGCCCGTGTTGGAAATGCACCTTCAAACAGAATCATCCATAGTGGAATCAAAGTTCCTCTGCCCAAACTAGTTCTAGAAGGAAAAATACTTTCAAATATTGGGCATAATTTTCACCAGCAACAATACAGGCAACCTTTCCTTTCTGGAAATATCTCTTGCTGCTTTGTGTGTGTGTGTCAACAGGAGCTGTAATATAATCAAAAGCATTTTTGCCTTTCCTAAAAATTAAAAATTTAGCATCTTTCCAAGGAACCACACAATTTGTTCCGGACTTGGTGAAGCTGACAATTCTTTCATATTAATTGAGATGCAACTGTCTTGAAGACAATGAATATCACAGCTACAAGATCAAATACATTGCTTTTGGTAAACATGCACAGATAGAATGAAAATGTATCCTTCATTTTTCTAGAAACATGTTGAGGGGTCCTGGTTGCAGAAAATTAATTTTTTCCCTAAACCAACTGGATTGAGTCTACACTAAGTGCCATTGATTTGATATATATATTTTAAAAAGTGTAAAAATTACCAAAGTTTAAAAATAGAATGAAGCAGTAATCAAAGGCCACAAAACTTTTACATTTTTAAATAACAGAACTTCCATCTGTAGTAAATCCTTAGAACTTTTCATTATTTGTCAAATCATTGTAATCTGGATAATGCTATTATCTATAAGGCTTATTTTTCATCCATTACTGTTATTATTTTTAGTTTTTAATTTTTCATGATCCAGTTCCTTAGGCTCAGGGACCTCCCCTTCCACCTCTCCCCCACTACTGTTATTCTTAAGTCCAGTATATTAAAGTGCCGCAGAGTCTCCCATAATACAGGAATCTGCGGTCTGCGATTCACAGAAAGCTGATCAGGAAAACGCAGGTCTATAAGCTTATGTCGGCAAGTATGTTTTCCAATGTGTCCTAGATTTCTCTAATTTTTGACAGTAGTTGAGGACTGTGATTCTGAGAGTCTAATTCTAGGGCTTAAAAACTAAAACAGATTTTAATGTTAGGAAATAAACGCCGCTTTACGTGTGACGTGCACTAACCAGTTTCGCATAACCTCGGTGATCTAAGATGAGATTCTCTGGCTTGAGGTCTCGATAAATGATTCCTTTGGAATGCAGATACGCAAAAGCTTCTACCACGCATGCTGTGTAAAATCGAGTTGTAGAGTCTTCAAATGAACCTCTGAAACACAGGAAAAAAAGAATAAAAAAGCACATGGCAAAGCGTTATCTCTAGTGAAGTATGTTTTTTTTTTCCCTCATTTAAAATATTCCTGAACCAGCTGAGATACAATGGGAAATGCACGTGGATGGCTTTAGGTGACGTGCAACAAATATCAGCCCCAGAACGCATCGTTCATCAGAGCCCCTTTCTGCCTGTTTGCCTTATTTTAAAAAAGAAGTATTCATTTGAAAGGCAGAGGAAGAGACACAGACATCCATCCACTGTTCACACTCAGATGGCTGCAACAGCTGGGACTGGGATGAACCAATCCAGAAAGCTGAGGTATATGGGTGCTTGGGCAGTGTTTTGATGGGAGGGCACTAAATACTTCAGCAGGGAGCTGAGTCAGGAAATCTGGAACTTGAACCAGTACTCATAAAGGATGCTGGAGTTACAGGTGGTGGTTTAACTCACTACACACAAGGATAGCCCTACCTGCTCACATTCTGATGGCATTTATTTCATTTTTAAAACTGAAGAGCCAACTTGAACAAACTGGGCAGTGGAATGTAGCTACATTTGGACAAATTTCATCAGTGAACCCAAAAGCCTTTTTTTTTTTTTTCAAACTTTGTGTGTGTCAAAGAGATACAGTCTGCATTTCAATTATTAATTTCCCCTGAGTTACCATTGAAATAATCAGCTCTTCCCAAAAGAAATATCTTTCTTTTGAAATGCAGTTTCAGGCATGATGATATCGACTGCTCTAGATACCAGAATCTTAACTGTAATTACCAAGATTCTTGAAACTCTTTCCAATAATATCAGAATAAAGTAATTGTGAATTTATGAGTGCAAGAGAAAGTCTCTTGGAGAAAAACTGCAATTTATGGTGTAATTGTCCTCTGACTTGGAGCTATTGTTGAGAAAAAGATAATGAAGCATTGCCTTGAAGATGAGTTCTCTGTCCTTAGCATATTTTTTGTTCGTCCGTGGCATATTTCTTACAGTAGGGAAACTACTTATCTTAAAAAGCAGCACCCATATGCATATATAATTAATACATGATTTTAACAGCACTGAGCCTGTGACTTTAATCCCTTCTCAGTGGAAAGCATTGCCAAGCAAAACAAAGTAAAGCAGTGTAGGAACAGTCTTATTGAGCTCATATTACATGCCTTGTTTAAATCATCAGATTTTGATTACTTCCTTACTAATCAGAGCTGTGTGACTGTGATTCGGGTTGTCCTCTGTGGATGTTTACAAACGCTTGGTTGGTTTTACAAAATGATTGTTTCTACAGTTGTGACAGAGCAACAGATCTCTGCTCTTCTTAACATCTTACTGTTAATGGAAACAAGTGGACAGATGCATTTTTAATGTAAGAAAATTACATACTTACATAAGAGATGTGTTTTTTTGTATCATTTCTTGCAAACGGTGTGTTTATATCCTGCAGAAATGAGTCATTTAAGCAGGAAGATAGACACATTCAACATAAACTCCCATGTATGAGAGTAGACTTAGGAACATGAATGCGAAGCAGGACCTGGGCTGAGATCTAGGCTGTTCAATTTTGAGCAGCGATCTATCCATCTCTGGGTTTCTGTGCTTGAAAGTGCAAAATAGGGCAGACACAACCGCATCATTAAGTTGTTGTGAGGATCCAAGGAATTGATGAGTTCTTAGAATAAACCTGAAGGCAGTACACCGTGACCATTGTAATCAAATGCCAGAAAACTCTTGTTTGGCATATTGCGTCTTTATCTAGAAAAGTATAGTACAGGTGTCAAGTTTTGGGACTGGAGGTGAAGAATTTGCAGTACTAATTTTCACTGTGAAATGAAGAATTTTTCACTGCCAAGACTGGCTGTTATGAATCAACTCAGAAGAGCCTACTGAGAGTCTGTGTTCTTCTCACTTGCCCTAAACTTCTTAAAAGCATAGAGGAAAAATGACCCCTCTGTTGCCTGCCAATCAAAAGCCTCTTCTTTTTATCATGAAGTGAAGTTACCACAAATCATCATCTTTGAGTGTTTCCACTCTTCATTGCTGTCTTTTGTTTTAAATTTTCTCTGGTCCTGAGTCATTTGGAATTGGGACATTTTTAGAATGCTGGTTTCCATTTCCTCAACAGACCTGGACCTCATAAATAAATCTATTCAATTTTAAACTCTTAAATGAAAACCTCCTTTCAAGCCTTGACAAATCAATACAGGATATGCACACCAACTGTTTACCAGCAATGAAATGGTTCCTGGTAAACATTTGATGTAGGTAATTTGTGGATTTTGAAACAACCAGCTTGAAAGTGGTCAGAAAGAATAACATCAGGGTGGCTAAAAAATGAAACATTAGGATTAGAATTGGAAATGGCAACGCAAATTTGATCTAAGACAAAATAAATAGGAGGAGAAATGCAAAGTGAAAACTCAAGATGAAAACTCTAATAAGCTACTCATTTTCTTTGCTTCTATTCACTTTTCTAATAACAGTAATGACAAAATTCACTCTAAAGTTTATGCATGAAGCATTAATATGTTCAACCGTCAGTTTTTCAAGTTATTTTTGAAAGTAAACTTTATCTCATGTGCTTGCCACTTAATTTGATTTTACATTCTGGGTTTTTCAGTGCCAGCAGCCAAGGCTTTCTGAGTGAAATACATTTAATTTTGCTGGGTAGTCATGGGTGGTCATTAGGAAGCAGCTGGCTTGGGGGAGGAGTAGGTGAGGAGAAAACAGCAGTGGACACTGATTTGTCTACATTGCTTTTTACCGTCTGCCTCCTTCCTTTAGCTTCTGAGTTTGAGATGCAGCATTGCTTGGTTCACCGAGGTACCTAAGTCCATCAGGAAACATTTTCTGCAGAGAGAGCTACTTGGTTCCTCCTAAAATTCATAGATATTGAGGCTCTCACATGTAAAAGCGGGGAAGCCAGGGTGGGTCCTTGGTATAACGGTTAAGATGAATCTTGGGATGGCTGTATGTGACATCGCAGTATCTGGGTTCAAGCCCTGCTTCACTTCAAATTCCAGCTTTTTTCTGATGCCTGCCTTGCAGGAAGAGATGGTTTAAGTACTTGTGGAAGACCCAAATACCAAACTTCTGTTTTGGCCTGGTCTGACCCAAATGTGGCAGCCATTTTAGGAATGAACCAGTGGTTGGATAGTATCTCTGTTTCTCCACCTTTTAAATAACTAAAGTGAACCTCAAAAAAGTGACATGAAACTCTTAGATCACTGCTCTCTCCTAACTTGCTTTCTGCACATGCACTAACTCAGAGCAGCTGATGGCTCAAGCTGCTGGGTCTTTGCCGCCTGTGTGGGGGAACTGGACTGAGTTCCTGGCTTCTGTTTCCCACCGGGTGCAGGCCTTGCCATTATCATTTGGGGAATGAATTCACTATTTCTCCCTCTGTCTTCCAAATAAAAAATAATAGCAATAGTAATAATTTTTAGGAGTGAGTCACATTAGGATATGACAGATATTACTTTGAAAATCATAGAGACCATATTGGTTTTATATATCCCAATATCCCCAGGCTCTATCACAATGGCTGTCAAATAATGGTAGTGTTCAAGTACCCAAAACAAGAATAACGTACGGTAATGTACTGTAACCAACACATGGCTTCTGGGCACATGAGGGTTCTCTACACTGAATCTCAGAAACATATTATGCAATAAGGGAGAATCTAAGGGGCAGGACTAGGACAAGCAATAAATCTGCAGGTGTCAACAGGTGCACATTAAAAAATGACTTGGGAATCATCAGCAGATAATTCACAGCAAGTGATCAAAAGATCATCTTAGGAAAACTTTTTTTCCTTCAATTTCTTAAAGCATATACTCAAGATAGGTAATTATCTCCTAAAATATTTCCTAGGAGAAACTTCAAAAAGATGATTCACTAGTTTCATAAATATGGGATGAAAAAGTGAGATACAGTGGATTTCCAGGATTCAAAACTAAACCAACACTATCCAAATTTACCCTGGAATGGTAGAAAGTAAATATAAATGAGATTATTTACATGAAATATTGCTTCTAAGTGGACTGATGTTTCCTTAAGATCAAAGATCTAAAATAGATGGCTGAAGGTAGGTTAATTTTGAAACCAAAATCATGCTAAGAGTTGAGAAAAATGTTATGCAGTGAGTTTCATACATGAAACAGAAATGCCTCCACAGATAGCAACTCCATTTCCATTTTAAAAACCAGCAGGCTGAAAGTATAAACGTGATTTCTATTTGTGTAAGAATTGACTCTTCTAACAGACCATAATGAGCAAGTCCATTTTTAAAGAGACACTACAGAAATCCAGTGTCTTACCTATCCCTGAGAATGGTCCAGAGTTCTCCGCCTAGGCAAGCTTCCATCAACATATACAAATATTTGCTGTCCTTGAATGTTCTGTAGAGTCTGTGAGTTGCAAATCAGAAAGCAAATGTTAGAAAGATTAGTGTCTTTTCAAAGGATATTAATTTCTGAGTGCCTAGATTGCTTTTTTAGATGTTTCAGGCTGGAAATTTTATGAGGATGGGAGAGGCTTCATCTACAAATGGGCATAAAGACCCAAAGGTTAGTGGCTAAGACTGACACACGATTGGGGCTAATCTTTCCCTTGAAATGGGAAAGACATCCAAAAAACGAAGGGAAACAGGGCATCCTGGAATCATCTCATTTCTGAAGTGGCTGGTATTCTGAGCATGGTATCCTGGACAACTATTTATAGTCATACATAAACGGGGAAAATTATACAGATTAGTTTCCAATCATTGACACGTATGGAATTTATGAATTTTTCACTTAAATTCATGTTATTTTCCAACAAGTTCCACTGGCAAAATGACTATAAAAGCAACATCCCTGGGGCGGGGAGGGGGAATCCCTGTTATCCTCTGGTGAGTGCTTGCAAAGTACTGAGGATGAATGGTCAGCCACCATTTCATTTTTTTTTAAAATGCTGAAAAAGGTAAATACTAGGTCAGTTTGGTTTTTGACATTTTTGTCTTCCAAACAGTTGATGTCTGTGTGGTGTTTTAAGCTAAGAGAAAAGAAAAGTGATATGTTAGCAACTGGAAAAAAAAAAATTTTTTGTAGTCAGTCTGATCCTCCTGACTTCTGCCTGGCTTGGCCCAGCTTAGCTCTGTTGATTGGGACCCTTTGGGCAGTGAACTGGGGTATGGAACATTTCTGGCTTTCTGTAATTCTGCCAATGTCCTTAGTGAAATAAATCTCAAAAAGTACAGAATCAAAACTTAATATTTTTTTTTTTCAAATAAGTAAGCTTCATGATGAGAATAAGAAATCAATTTCTTTCTGTAAAGAAAATGTGTTAGGAGTGACCGGAGCAGGCAGTGGAGGCTGTGGCTCTTTGCTTCCAGCCTTTACCTCACTATGAAATCGGAATGGGCCCCCTGCATGATCTGCTTCTCCGAGCGGATGTGTTCCTGCTGTCTCGTGTCCACAATGTGGCGTTTCTTGAGAATCTTCATTGCAAATGTTTTGGATTCTTCACTTTTCAACTGGACCTTGAGAAAAGGCAGAAGGGACAACTGAGAGAAAGCTCATAGACTTAAAGGAGTGCTGGGCACTGACCGCTCCCAACTAACAGGTGCATGGAGAACTTCATAGAATTCCAGCAATCATTCTTAAGTACTACCCCCCTCCCTCGCACAGTATTTAGCCTCCTAGTGCTCAAAACCCAGAGCTCACAGCCAGCATTTAATACCAACCACTTAATCGGATGAATTTTGCCTATCTGATTTCCAAATTTATTTTCTGTCTACCTGGATTAGAGACCAGAATACATAATTGATTCTCATTGTGCTATTTCATTTCAAATAATGTGTATGAATATATTTACTAATGAATTAAAAACACATATTCTACTTTCATTTCAAGTATGTGGAGGCAAAAATGGGATCCTAGTCGATATTTGTAGAGCTGACAGATCTGTGTCCCTGGAGACCGCTGATGCGTGCCCTGCTGTTTCTTCTCACCGCACAGTCGTCTTTCCCTTCTTGCAGCTAAGTAACAGACAATCGTGACCACATTTTTTCAAGAGATCTTGAAACCTGATTTCTCTCCTCAAACATGTATGATGGTTTGAATCCCCTGTAATCATGTGGGGGGAGGTGCTGGCTGTGCCTTCAAGTCCCCCCTGGTTCTGCAACAGCTGCCATGGCCCCCGGGGGCTCTGTGGGAGGCTTGAGTCTACCCACGGTTATAACTTCAGAAAGGATGCTGCTCTGTGTTCACTTTTATGGGAAATTCCAACAAGCTAACTTGTAAGAGAGAGAGGGGATAGGGCTGAACACTTAGCAACCAAATAAGGGAATTATCATTGGTACTCCCAAGCAGCAAACTCCTTGAGACATGAACATATAGCCCAGCATTTTAGTAACTAATGAAATCTTTAGAGAAGTAATACAGCAAAGTCTGTTTTTCCTGGTTAGTGTACCTGTCCCTTGTTCAGTTGCAAAAATACTGCACAGGCTCAATATGAAGTTCTTAAGTATTTTGTTCATGCCTACATGGTAGATTGAAGTTGATCTGATGGATCAGTTAAGTGGCAAGTTCCTTAGGGGGCAGCGTGAATGAATGAGTTGGTTTGCTGCCAGCCTTTGTGAATGTGTGTGACAGGGAGCAGGGAAATGATCTGAAAATGCCTTTAACAGCCAAAGGTTCCCTACGCTGCAACAACTCCACGATGACAGATTAGTGTGATACAAATGAATTTAATGTTGCTCATGATAGAAAATAATAAAACATGAAAACTCACTTCTCAAAGCAATCTCTATGGAAAGCAAAAATGCCAAGAAAGAAAAGCTATGTTAGTACTAAAACTCACTGGGAAAGGCACAAAACCTGGCTCTGTTCAGAGCCTTGCCCTATGAAATCATTGAGGACTCACAGACAGCTCAGAGGCCTAATGAAAGAACTGGTCACTGAAGGGATGGAATCTGATTTTTCACTTGCACCCAGGTTAGCAGAAAGAAGCTGAACCTTATGGTTCACTGCTCAGGATTTGAATTCCAACTGCGTCTAAGCAACTCATTTAAGAAGCTGAGGGAGATGCCCGCTCCGAGCCCCAGATCTTGCGGCTCTCAGCTATTGTGTTCAATCACTGCTACTTTCAAAGAGAAGGTGCTACTCAGTGGGCACTTACTTAGGATTTCTACTCTTGTACTGTGGTTCTACCCAGAAATCTGTGCCCAGTAAAACAGAAAAAAAATTCTGTCCCAGAGGCATCAGCAGAATTATCTAAAAAGCGCACAAATTGCCCCAAGGCACGCAGGTATCAGGATTTAGATTCAAATCTTTTTGACCTAAGCCACTTACAGTAGCTTGTTTTCCTTCAATTGAATATGAAACAAATACGCAGGGACAGGTATTTGGCATGGAGATGAAGGCAATTATCGCAACTCTTACGTTGAACAACAGGAGGCCAGATCTGAATCCTGGCTGTATTGCACATTCTAGCTTCCTGCCGTTAAATACACTGCAGGTAGCCATGGCTCTAGTGCTTGGGTTCATGCCATCCCCATGGAAGACCTGGACTGAGTTCCTGGCTGGTGGGTATTTTTTTTAAATAAAGATTTATTCTATTTTTATTGGAAAGTAGATACACAGAGAGGAGGAGAGACAGACAGGAAGAAATTCAATCTGTTGATTCACTCCCCTAGTGGCTGCAGTGGCTGGAGCTAAACCAATCTGAAGCCAGGAGCCTAGAGCCTATTGTGGGTCTCCCACGCGGCTGCAGACTCCCAAGGCTTTGGGCTATCCTCCACTGCTTTCCAGTGTCACAGGCAGGGAGCTGGATGGGAAATGGGGTTGCTGGAATTAGAACTGGTGTCCATATGGGATCCTGCTACATGCAAGGCAAGGACTTTAGCCACCAGGCTACTGCGTCGGGCCTGACTGCTGGGCATTTAAACAGTTCACCAACATATGGGAGCTTTCTCTTGGTCTCTCTTGCACTACTTAGTATTGTGATTAAGAATTGACAGTGAAGCCAGAACTATGGCTTAGGTTTAGCTGCCACTCAACAATGCTGCCACTCCACATGGGTGTGAGCTTGAGTCCCAGCTGTTCTACTTATGATCTAGGGAAGAAGCAGAAGATGGCCAAAGTGTTTGGGCTCCTGCCTGGTTTCTATCTTTCCCCAAGCCCAGCCCGAGTTGTTGAGATCATTTGAAGAGTGAACCAAAATGTGTAAAATCACTCTCTCTTTCCTAATCTTGCCATTCAAACAGATAAACTCTCTTTAAAAAAAAAAGTTCATAGTCACTTTTGCAAAAGATACTAAAACATCTTTGGTTTGGAAGAAATTGACTATCTGATCTACATGGTAAAATGCTTTTGTAAATTCCAGGCTTAAACTGTATCACAGGGGACATTATTATTGCAAAGTCCTTTATAAGATGGGTCAACTTATACATACAGCAAAGCACAACTCTCCTCGGTCCTTGCCCTTAGACAGGTAACACTCTAGAACAAAGGTAAATAAGTTGAGAAAAGTTTGAACAGGAAACCGTGTCCTAGTCTTGCCTGTTTCACTAGTAAGTTCATGATGAGTTATGTAATGTCACTGAGCTTTATGTCACTTCTCAGAAATAGGATGTCTACCTATATTCTCCAAGGGCTCATTTCAATGGAAAAATTCAGCATTTCTGTGATTTAATAACTAGGTATTTTTAAAATGGATTTTAATCTTTTGGAAATGGCACAATATACATCTGGTCATAGTTTGGGACAAAAACCAGATGAACTAACCCCCAAATAACATAACATGGCTGCAGAAATCATGATGGTTCATTCTGAAATCATGACATTGCCTTTATAGTATAGACATATTCTGGGAGATAAAGGCTCTATTTTTCTCTCTTCTCTCATTCTTGGCATACAAATAGGATCAGTTTCTGTTGCGTCCTCTCTGTTATTATCTTTCCATGAACATGCTTTGTATAAAAATAGCAGTAACTTTCCCAAGAAGAATATTAAAACTGGCTCCAAGGCACTAGGGAATCTAGGCAGAGCTCATATTATTATAATAGCTGTAATACAGGAATGGCAAATATTTCTCTAAACAGAATAACAAAATTTTAATCAGACAATCTGTGTCATGTGGTAAAGCATGAAATCATTTTGCTTTTGGCTCCTTTTTGACCTGGGAGGAAATGGCTTTGTGAGCTACCTAAAATTAATTCAGTAATGGTTTATGATTGGTAGGTTAACCCATGTTTCCCACAAATTGAGGTAACTTAAGGAACTCATGACAACTCTACAATATAGTGCAAAGCACAGTTTTGTTAAGGAGAAAGAATGCAAGAGTGAGCATGAGCTCACAGGGGCCCTAGACTGTGAATGTTAGTATTGTATCCCATCAGATTAACCTTGCTGCACTGCTGGAAACACTTCACTCTGTTTCCATTAGTTCTTAACCAGGCTTTACACAATAAGCCAAAAACACACGACATTTTAGCCATTAAGAGCAACAGTCAACAAATCTGTTCACTCCATAAGTGCATCAACACTGAGTGTTCTTTTCATCCTTTCCCAACACTTGCCAGACACCTTCTCTGCCTTTCTGTGTTCTGGTATAGGTTCTATGTTTAGGAAACAAACACCCTATTGTGTATCAGTTGAATATAGTCACAAAGGTGAGGCAAGTTAGAATGTGTCTCTAGATATGCCGGAAAATTCAAGAAGAAAAATGATGCAATGTTACTGAATATTAAATAACTGAGCATTTAGATTATTCAACTCTACAATCATACACGTTGACAATAAAAACATTTAGTATAGCACCACTTTTTAACCTAAGAAAATATACACCACAGAAAGCAAACTTCTAGAAAGTAAATTAATAGCTGCCTGTCTAGAATAGATTGTAAATGGCATACGTGTTCCTACTGGAGTTGACAGAAATGTTTGAAAACTGAAATAGATGTTGACTGTGAAATTCTGATACAAACATTTTATGACATGCTAATTACCCCTCAGAAAAACTGCTAGAGAATTTTTTTACAAGAGGCAAACTCTAGATAACATTTATAATTTCTAGCCTTTATTTTTCATTCAGTTGGAAAAACTAATTTATAAAAGAATTACAATCTCTACAACAAATTTCAAAATATGTGGGAAACTTAAGATGAATAATCAGAAATGCCACTTTACTGTTGCAATTCATAATCAAGCCTGCTTATAATTCAGCTGTCCCAACTGAATGAAAAATAACAACTACAAATAAGTCTGCTCTGAATTTCAGGCAGATTCACAATGAGAAGAAGAGCAGTTTTATGACTTGTGGCTCAGCTAACTTGATAGACATGGCAAAGTACAATGTGCATTGTTTGGGAGGAACATGCTTACTGTCATGGAAGGAAAGTCCAGCATTCTACCTAGGTGTTCAAAAAGCCACCCTACAAATGATCACTGGATTGCATTTCCCAACACTCCCTAACAACAGCAACGAAGCACTTCCTTTTACCATTAGTAGATGACAATTGGTTCTCTAATTTTATCTAAAAATTAAAATATCGCAAGTACTTAAGAAGCTACACCTAACTGTAATGCTATAGCCTTTTTATTGAAATTCATGTTTTCCTCTGTATTTGTACTGCACTGGAAAGTTTAAGCAAAAGTGACACACTCTTGCCTCAGTCGCTTTGTAACAGTCCTTTTTGACGACCTGTGCCATACATTCAGTTAAGCTGGTGCAGGCATCCCATGTGGGTGCTGATTTGAGTCCTGACTGCCCCCCTTCCTATCTCGCTCCCTGGGAGTGCACGTGGGACTGCAGCAGAAGTGGCCACTTCCCCATGGGAGACCCAGATGGAATTGCAAACTCGCGACTTTGGCTAAATCTTAGCTACTGCGAATATTTGGGGACTGAACAAGTAGAGAGTAAATCTAGTCTTTGCAACTCTCACCTCCTCTATGTGTGGGTGTATAGGTGCGTGTGAGTGTGTTTCTCTATTTTTTTTAAACTTTGCCATTCAAATAACTTTCTTTCACGGAAACATGTTTGTTTCACTACTTATCTATAATTTTATCTCCAGTAGTTCCCTGCTCTACACAATAACATTTTTTTCTTAGTCAATGTGTAAAACTTATGAAGCACAGCATTTGATCTGCTCCACAGGACACGTCAGGAAGAAGAGCAAAAGGTCTTGCCACATCGTAAGTGACAGATACCCAACTGCACAGTGAATGCAAAATTTCTCAGAGAAGACAGAGCTGCCAAGCTTTTTGCCCTGGGATGTAGAGACACAGTATTGCTATCTAGGCAAAGGCTTGGTGTGCAAAAATTGAGAAATCTCTTATTCATAGATGGATATTATACAAGTGACAGAGGGGAAAAAAAAAACCTTTTCTTGTTCCAGCCTCATTTTCCTCCACACATTCAACTCAGTCTCTTACCCAGAATGACAGCAATCCTATTTAAGTTTATTAAATATTTAAATCCTTCTATAGATGGTAAAACAAATATCAAATAATGTATTTAAAGTGCAGACTGATCCAAAGAAAAGCTAGCTTTCTTGAGGAATTTTAAGTGTTTCTTTTTAATTTTTGTTTTAAATAAAAAATAACATTCACCCGAGGGGCCAGCTCTGTGGTGCAGTGTATCAAGCTACTGCCTATAACGCCTTTCAGTCCAGCTCCCTGCTAATGATCTGGGAAAAGCTTTACAGGATGGTCCAAGTGCTTGGGCTTCTGCTACACACATGGGAGACCTGAAGGAAGCTCTTGGCTCTGTGCTTTGGTCTGGCCCAGCCCTGGATATTGTGGCCATTTGAAGACTGAACCAGCAGAATGGAAATATCTCTGTCTCTCCTTCTGACTATGTAACTCTTGTAGACAACCAAATCTTTAAAGAGAGAAAGTCACCTTTCAGTTTTGACAAAAGAAACAGAACACTACTTTTAATTATACCATGAAAAATGGTTGGGCCATTTCTTGGAATTCATTTAGAGATCAAATACCTTGTGATTTCTCTTGTGCTAAGGAATTAGCATCAATTCATCTGGATTCAGAAGTTACCTATTTTCACAGCATTAAAGATTTTTATGTTGCACATGTCATCAGTCATCCTTTAGAGCTAATATTTATTTTCTATAAGTGTGTGTTTAATACATGTTACGTAATTTTTAAGTTATTAAATTGATGGCTACATGATTAACTGTGTTACACTTGGAATTGCATTCCATCATCAAGTGATCAGATGTTTCTTCCCCCTATTGAAGATTTTTAATTTTATAAACACTTTCTATTTTGAAAGGCTGAATTATAGAGAGATCTTCCATCTGCTGGTTCACTCCACAAATGGTCACAATAGCCAGAGCCGGGCCAGTGGGAAATTAGGAGGCTGGAGCTTCCTCTGCATTTCCCATGTGGTGCAATGGACCACCAAATTGGGCCATCTTTTGCTGCTTTCGCAGGTTATCAGCAGGAAGATGGAAGGCAACTAGAGTTGCTGGGACTTAAACCAGCACCCAGATGGGATGCTGGTGGAGGACTAACCTACTACACCACAGTATTGGCCCCTAATCTCTTCCCTTTTTTTGAAAATAATTTTTCCTTTTAGGCATCCCTCCCTGCCTGCCTCCCTCCCTGCTTCCCTGCCTGCCTGCCTGCCTTCCTTCCTTCCTCCATCTCTCCCTCCCTCCCCCATTACTTTCATCCCTTTGTTATTTTCTCTCGCTTTCTTTCAAGCTCTATTATTCAGATGTAAGGCAGAGTTAAAAGGGGTGGAGTAAGAGAAAAAGCATATGCACACACTAGGTTTCACTGTCTAGTTCACTTGCCAAATGCTCACAAAGGCCAGGCTGGGCAGGGTTGGACCATGTGGAAGCCAAGGATCTGGAACCCCACCCAGGTCTCCCACAAGAATGGGGAAGGGCAAGAGTACCTGAGCCATCTCCACTGCCCTCCAGCCACTGTATCAGGGAGCTAGATCAGAAGTGGAGCAGCTAGGATTTGAACCCGCAACCACATGGGATGTTGGTATTACAGGTAGCAGCTCAATGTGGAGCCCCTACAATTTTAATTTTTATGTATAATCTCAGTCATGTAAACATACTGATGCATAAATTTTGAAGCTTGCTTACACATTTCCAAATTGACAATGAGTATCTCACATAATTCGATTTTCTCTAATTGTTAAAGCATATTTACATCTTAAAACATAAAATATTGGATCTTCTTCTCTGTCTCTCCTGCTCTCTGCCTTTCCAAGAAAAATAAATAAATCTTTTAAAAAAATAAAGTCTATTATGTTGGAACTGTGTAACATATGTACACATTTTGAATTCTTTACTCTGAAGGTTTAAGATGAGCACAAACAGAAGCTTTACAGATTAGAAAATTTCAATTCTCTTCTGACATGTGATCAAACTAATTCAGGAAAAATATTACGTTCTAATCATATTTAAGACCTAAAAAAGTTTTAAAAGAATTACATTCTATAAGAATTTTAATCAAATAGTTTATAATTTTATCAAATATCTCAAAACACATCATCAAACTTTACTCTTTCTAATAATGAATAAAAGATGTATTACTGGTTTTATGTATTTTGCATTTTATCACAAGATCTTTTTTTTGCTTACAAGTGCATGTATATTTAATGTGTAGTTAAGTCACTTCAATAAGATATTGACTTAAGATTTTGGCTTACAGTCACATCTATGAAAGAAACACACTGAATATTTAAATAGGCTTCTCCACATGGAGGTCATACCCTAAGTCACGGGAATGACCAGTCAGTGGTTGCACTGAGTTGGCATTTTAAAAAAATCTCCTTTTGCTATGAACAGTCCACTGTCCTCACTCTTCCCATGAACTTGCAAGCAGCTGGCTGGAGTGAGAGGTTAACAGCAATGGCACCTGGCCCACACAAGCTTTTGACTTCCTGACTGAGTAGTGAGGCGAGTAATGTTGTACGTGCCAATAATGTCTGGACTACTTATATGAGGGACAAAATGAGAACTATTTTGAATGTTCTTGAATACAGAAACACCTGCTTTACATGTCTTTCCAGAAAGTAAGAGAAACCTTGTCATGTAAAAGAATCTATTTTTGACATTTCTAACATATGCAAGAGGGCTAGTTTTCCTGATCATGGAAGGGATCCTTCTGTGAAAAGTTTATATAAAATTTTCAGGGGTGTGGACTTCATCTTTGCAATAGTAAACTACCACAATCGGGATTGAAATAAAGATGTTTATTTCTGGGTGCAGAACCATTTAAAAATAGATCACACAGTCACCTTGTAGAACATGCGTTAATTTCATGGCTGGAAATTCAGATCTAAGTCTGTGTTTACACACTCCCATGACTTGATCCAATGTGCTGATACTTCTTCTATTTTAGGTCTAATGCTCTTTAAGAATACAATGCAGTTATATACTCCACTGATCAGCCATCTCACATTTCTCCTGATTCCCTCACACAGCTCTGCTGTGATCATTTGCTTTGGCGTCCTGTGACAACATGTGCCTTTTATGTCGTAACCTTTCCCTGAAGTGGCCTTTCCCCATCAGTTCACTGAAATCCCTACCTATTCCCAAGCGCCTGGTTTTGGTGTTGTCATTTCCAGCCTTCCTTTCCTGTCATCAGTTCCAAGCGGCCTCTCCCCTGCTGAGAGTCTAAGGACGGTTCTGTGTAACTGATGATTTAATGCAAACCTCAAGAATTTTGATTTCTATTTTCACATGTTATTTATTTTTCTTAGAAGGTAGAAATTCCTTGAGACAAAAAATTGTATCTGATACTTTATATCTAACAAAGACTTTTGGGAGATTTGTAACATCAGTATTTTCTGAATGCGGTGTGTCCTTAAATTCACTTCATGAAAAAAAACAAAATGGTGAAGGTGGCCCAAGTGTTAACTTTGGATAAAAAAATTTTTTTTATCACAATTATCTTAAGTGTTGGCAAACCATGCTCAGAACCTTCTGTGTTTACGGTGATCTTTCTAGAATCTCATGACAGTTAGAAGGAGACATTGTGAACATTTCCCCTTACTCTGAAATATCACTTTCGAGTAACTGCTATAAAATGTTTCTCAAAAAATAAATTGCATCTAAAGCTCTTATACCAGGTATGTAAGAAAGTAACGGTTGTCATTCATGTTTAAAAAAACTATACCCTATGTATCCGTGCACAAAAGCTTATATCCATAAGATGAATTGAGGCATATTGTACTTCATTTCCATACATTAGAGACGTGGCTAGCTTGTCATTTCTGCTTAGAAACAATCTGTGGCTGTTTATTAATGGTGAAGTATTATTAAAACCAACACTAATGCTCAATTAGTGCTTACTGGATTGAGTTTTTATTTGCTCTTTCACTTCATTAGAAATCCAATTTTCACAATTATTACACTGTGAGTGGTTTTAATCTTCTGAAGGATAAGATTAGATTTCAGTATTTACCAATAAACCAGGTTGAGCACAACCTGAGAAAAGGCTGTCTGGAGGCTGTGTCTCAGGCACAGAGGCCTTGGGCCAGTGTCAGTCACACCAGGCACCAACGGCACTGCTGCCATCCAGTAATTCCACAGCTATTCTATTTCACTGCTTGCAAGGCTTGGCGCTTGAAATGTTTTCGTCTTACATGGGGTTTCCCTCTGGAGTTAACTTGCTTGCCTTCCGTAATGACAAAACAAAACTCTGTGGACTGGGCAGGGAGTTTGTTATCTGATTACTTGTGTAATCAGCTTTTGGTTCCTATTTTTTCTTTCTTTTTTTTTTTTTTTTTCATTTGGTTAGACAGTCCTGTAAGCTTACTTACGTCTAAGTCACAGTGCTGGCAGAAATGCAGGGGGAATTGTATGGGTGCCATTGTGCACACAGACCCTGCTGCCACAGTGTAGTGTGGGATGACTCTTGCAATTTACTAACACATTGTCCCTTCCCCGGATCCTGTTGTGGGATTTGTCAGCTAGGTTGCAACAGAGAATCGATGAGAGGTAACCTTTCCATGGCACTTGGGAAGAGCCAGGTCCTCATTACACAGAATTGAAGTGTCATGGATTGAGAAGGCTGTGGAGAAACTGGATACAATTCAGCATGCTGTACCAAAAATGATCTCCCATGGAAAGGTGGAGAGGTGGGGCTTTACAATTTGGAAGAGAAATGGATAAATAAAAGCAGACAACTTCAGGTGCACACAGGTTCAGCCTGGGGAAGATTGAAAACTGTTTCCCATCTCCTTTCACGACAGATCAGAAAGTAAAGAGCTTTAGTGGTTTGGGGGAATTTAATAGAAGCTATCACTGAAGGTCATTCGGAGACCTCTGCCTCTTACTCAGATTGCAGAGATGCTTGTACTCTCAGGATTGGCTTTGCAATGTGCGAAAAAGCAGCACAATCATCCCATTCCTCTCATTTTCTATGGCTAAGAGTAATAAACAGAGCTAGTAATCATAAGATCATTCTTTCAACGATAAAAATATTGATTACACTCATTGACCAGTGATGTTTAAGACACCATTTGGGAGCTTGACTTTATCTCATTTTTGCAAATTTGTGTGGCATACTTTATTACGCTGATTTTTAGATGGAGAAACAAGCTGAAGGTTTAAGCCCATGACTAAATATACACAGCTGGCAAGAGGTCAAGCCAGAAAGTAATTGCACAGCTGTGTGACTTTTAGATCGCATTGGTCTGAGTTTTTTTCTACAGACACTTTTGTCACTATAATAGCTCCAAAGATGAAAGCACAGGGACTCCTCTAAAGGTTTGGGACAAATGGGAATGTAGAGAAGATAGTCAATACATCTATTCTGAATTCATGTCTAATTCAGGTTCTTGAATTCTATGGGAAAAAAAATAAGATTCTACATTTATTTGAAAGGCAGAATAATGAAGAGGGAGAGGCAGAGACTTTCTATGCACTGGGCCTCTCTGCAAATGATCCTAACAGCCAGGGAGAAGCTGGATATTAGGAAAGCCAGCCTGGTCTCCCACATGCACAGCAGGGGTCCAAGCACTAGGGCCTAGAGAAAAATACTGAAGCAATGTTGTAGGGCCAGCACCGAGGTGTAGTGTGTGAAGCTACTGCTGGTAATGCCAGCACCTATCTGAACACCAGCATGTGTCCCAGCTGCTCCGTTTCTGATCCAGCTCCCTGCTAGTGGCCTGAAAAAGCAGCCAAAGATGGCCCAAGTGTTTAGGCCCCTGCCACCTACATGGGAGACCTAGAAGAAGTTCCTGGCTCCTACTTTTGGCCAGGCCCAGCGCTTTCATTGATACCATTAGGGAGTGAACCATTAACTGGAAGATCTCTGTGTGACTCTGTCTTTCCCTTTCTGTAACTGATTTTTTAAATAAATAAAATAAATCTTCTTAAAAAAACCTTGAAAAAACAAAGTTACACATATGACAGTGACATAACATGTCTTTGATTCTGTGGTGGTAGAAGCTAAGAAGAAAGATGTCTCCTGTAGGCATCTGGTACAGATATTAACCTACTGCTTGGGGCCCCACGCCACATATTGGAGTGCCTGGGTCTGAGACACAAGTCTGCCCCTCAAGGAAGCTTCCTGTTTACCCACACTCTGGGAAGCAGGAAAGCAGGAGGTGATAGCTTCCTCCACCTCCTGGGAGACTGGACTCCAATTCTAGGCTCTCCAATTTTTTTTTTTTTAAATTAGCAGTTTATCATATACAAGCAAGATTTTACAATACTTCGTGCATTTTAGGGTAATCAAAACAGTTTTATAACTCTAACAAGCCATATATTAACTATTGAAGAATAGAACAATCTTAGGCAGGTGAGCAGAGAAATCCCCCAAAACTTAGCAAGTGAGGAATAACTGAACTCTACATCCTACTTAGTGAGGTCTAGGAAAAGCCAAATCGGGAGCCTGACCAGTAAGGTACAGGCTGAGCAATTATAGGCCAGCTGACTTCCTGTCTGTTCAAAACTTTCTATATTAGTCTCTCTCTGTCTATCTAAGTTAATTTAGGGGCTGTAAGTGACACTGATGGTCAGTGCAAGAGAGGATGGGCAGCCAAAGCTGGAACAAAGTAAGGCCCAGAGAAAGCTCCCCTCCTGAAGGCTCTCCAATTCTATGTCTGCCACCTTTCCCCAGGAAGCTTTGCTCCTTTGTGCACCAAGTCTGTGGTATTCATAATTTCTTGCAAGTTTGATTCATTAGTTTGCACAAATGTCTCTCCTAGTAGACTGAGTTCTAGGGTGATGTGCTACATTCTATTGATCTGTGTAACTCCCTGCAGAAAATACATGATTCATAGTCATAGTAACTGACATAGAAAAAATATAATTTTAAAAAGCAGAAATTATGTTTGCTATCTTTGACTCCTCTATTTATCCAAGTATGGTGCCATGGCACAAGAAGCACTTGGATTCTTGCACAAATATATATTTAATATTTAAAATGACTACCACACAGCATTGCCAGATTAAAAATAAGTGGCTGTAATTTGTACAAATCTATTGTGTAAAGCAGGAACCTCTCTGACAAAAATAAAAGAAGGGTAAATTAGGAATGTGGTAATAGAGCAATGAAATGAATTCTTTGTTATGATTTGTAAAATCAATATTATTTTGTAATCAAATGTTTTAAACTAAAGGAATGATGCAATTATTACACAGCAGAAGTTGCAGCTTTAATCAGTAAGTTACATATTAAGAGAGCTTGGTTCTGCTATAATTGATACCATAAATGGACAACATATTTTAAACTGGTAGCCCTGAACAGATAATTATTGTGAACAGGACATATCTGACATTAAACTAATCAAGGTGATTGATTCTAAAAGTGCGACACAGTTTCAAAAAGTGAACAGAACATAGAATAGGTAATGCACATTTTCCATAAAGCTTCTAAAAACCTTCATATTATGACAAAGATGGAAAGTCAAAGAATCCTTTGCATATTTTCATTGGGTCTTTACTTCAAGCTTATAGAGTTATCAGTGAACAACATATAAGGGGTTAACACAAAGGCATGGTGGGTTAAATCGCTCCTAGTGATGTCAGCATCTAATATTAGAGTGCTAGTTCAAGTACGGCTGCTCTACTTCTGATCTGGCTTGCTGCTAATGTACCTGGGAATACTGGGAGATCATTAACTCCTTGTGTCCCTCCCCTCCACCACGTAGAAGACCTAGATTGGAGCCAAGCTCCTGACTTTAGTCTAGATGAAACCTGGCTGTGGTAGCCTTTGAGAGAACGGATCACTAGACACAAAATCAATCAATCCATCAATCATTCAATCTCTTTTCTCTTATTTCTGTCTGTGCCACTTTGCTTTTCAAATAAATCCATCTTTAGAACTATTTAAATTTATTATTGGCCAAATCAGTACCCCATCTCTAAAAACTGATAATAAAATATTTAGAAATTCTCCTGCTTGAAAAAAATTCTGAATCTTTGTCTGGATATAAATGACAAAATTAAGAGCTGCTAAAAAGTCTGAAGGGTGTATCATAACATAATAACAATCTATATGGCAAGAGGCGATTAAAAAAAATCAATCTGTACTTAATGCAGATCTAGCATGAAATAGAGTCAAGAACTCCAAATTTCTGAGTTTCTTAATATATTATGGAAGATGTCATAATCTTATACCTTGGGATTTTTTCCAGAAAATGCTATTATCAAGCTAAAGTTCACCTCGTTCTGTTATTTTGCAATGTCATGTATGTATTCAACAAATTGCAAATAAAAGGACAGTAGCTAACTGTAACCCCTGATAATTTCTATATTCAATGCTCTGTATACATAGTAGAATAAGTCTAAATGAGTTATGCTGCTTAGAACCAACACTCTATTAGAGAGACAAATTTATCTTGCATGCATCATTTCTTAGAGACTGGCCAAGAGAAAACTTACATAATTACAACAGAACCGGGGTCTGACTGCAAATTCCTCCTGACCATGATTGATACAGGCACCCATCTCAACACATTTCATGGTAATTCATTTATACATGATGACTGCCACATGTATTTATAATTGAAGTTTTTAGGCCAGTTTCCAATTCTAGCATTACTAATTGCATGTAAAAGATGAACAATCACAGAGGAGTCATTTCCAGGAATTAATATGATCAGACAGTCAGGAAGGAATGGTAGGTCAGAGAATGAAATCTAGGACAGCACAGCTCACTTAAATGCAGATCCCACTTAAAATGAAGACAGTATAGGCACTGTGCTTGTCCCACCATGTTTTGGGACATGCAAGGTAACAAAAGGGCGTGTGACTTCAGCAGTGAGGGAGACCTGTCTCTTCTACATACTCATTTTACATATGGATTTATTGTTAGTCAGTGGTTTTAAAAGTTTTTACAGGAGTTCCACTATCTTTTAAACATCTGTGTCAAAGAGACAAAATACAATGTCCATGAATTTAGAATTAGGATAAACTAATGAGTATAGTCTGGGATAGATATTACACATGAAAATGTTTACACTGAAACATACAGATGCTTAGATAGACACAAAAACACCAAGAGGCACACACACATTTAAAAAAAAACTGCATTACTTTCTATATGCCACATTTTATCTTTTTAAATTTGTCGCCGTTTATATTTCCTTACAGATTTTATAGATTATTTCCTACAAATTTTTCATTATCAACTTGGAATTTAACTATTCAGCTTGATGTGATCTCAAAGTGCTTTTCAAGAATTCTGACTATTCAATATTATTAATAATTATTGTTAGTAATAATAGTTCAATATTACAATACTTCAAAAATCCGAACTAAATTCCTGTATTTCTTTAAATATCTCACCTGCATCCTGAAGAGTCCCAGATCAAAGATAAGAGAACTCTTATCATAAAGCTATAATGTGGACTTTTTTTTGGTAACCAAAATAGCATGTCCTCATTTGCTAAATCAACAAGCTCTTGAAAACCAAACATGAAGTTTCCCCCCTTTTTTCTAGATCTTGATTTTCACTCTTGCAACTGAAAACACTCAAATCATTATAGGCAAACAATGGATTTTAAAATCATATGAAGTACCATTACAGTATCTCCAACTAGGGTTACCCTTAACAAAATGCAAACTCCATGAAGTGCATGATGGGTGTGGAAACTTGGTCTAATTTCTGACTGTCACATTCAGAAATCCCAGCTGCAGCTCACATGAACACTTGTCAGAAATAGCTCTGGGTCATTCCACCTTTAATGGAAGGGGATTTCTCCTGAGGAGTGATGGCAACAGTAACTGTTTACTGCACTGTACACAAACACGGGGAGTTCCTCACATACTGTATCGGTGTCTGATACCAGAGACCCTGCCATGTTCAGCAGAAAGAGAAAGGAAAGTGCCTGCTCAAATCAGAGTTTGATCTTCACCGTCTTGGAATGCAGCTATCTCAGCCACCAGAATCCACTGTTGTCTAACTTTTGTTACAATGTGTCAGTTTGAAATTTTATATTTGAACCAGATGCAAAACAGAGTATGCTTTTGTGTTTATACCACAATTATAGAATTGTGAGCTGGAACAAAAATGTCTTCATCTTTATCAAGTCTTAGTATTTGAAATAAATTTATAAAATAGTAAAATCCTTAACTCTAAATACAGGTATAGAATCAGAGGACTACTATAAGAACAGTTACTTTATTTGTTATACTCCTAAACACACACACACAGTTTTCTTTTAGATGTATTTACCTTATTGTAATTGTAAGTATTGCTTAGAACTAAGGCAACAATGATTATGACATATCAGCTAGAACAGTGTATCCCATAAGTTAGTGTAATTTAAAATGTTTTTTTAAAGAAATCAGCTTCACGACTTCTCACTAAAAAGTCAATGAGTTAAGTTTTCATTTAATGTGAAGAGATTTTTTTGTAATTTGATGTTTATGCCTCATTTATTCACTCTGTAACATAACCTACTTTGTTGCAAACACACACTTGCTTGACATATTTAATTGTCATTGTACTAAATGAAAACCAATGATAATAAAGGAGAAACAATGGAATGAAGACATTTCCAAAAGCATTGAAAGAACAGTGACCTACCAGTTCCACTCGTCCGAAACCTCCAACTCCAAGGGTGTCAATGATGTTGAAATCAGACAGCTTCAGGTTAGCGAAGAAAGCAGCTTCAGCTTCGTATCTGGATTTTTTGATGCGAAAAAATGGAAATTTCTTAGAGGTGCAAACACGAGTCCCACGTACAACTGCACTGGAATGACATGACTGTGGAAGAGGGTTTACCTGCTGAAATTCCATCTTGCTCTTAGAGTCTATGTTTTCTCACACTCATAATGTTTTGGTCCCAGTTATGCAAAATAACAAAGATTTGCACTAGTTTTTCCTTCAAAGTAGAAAAATACAAAGTACCCACTGCATGCCAGTCAATTGACTGATAAATCCAGTTACCAAATCAGAATTACATCTTGGTATTTTTCTACGCGTCTTCTTGTGAGCACGGGTGGTTTGAGTTTTTCGGTTTTGGTTTTGTTTTGGATTTTTTGGTTTTGCTTGTGTTGGGTTTTGCTGTTCAAATTTTAGTTGGCAGTTTCTCATTAGTTTCCCTTATCCACAAGTTGGCAGTGTCTCTTACAAATATTTCTGAGAAGCGGCAAGATCGTGGAAGTCTCTGGAGCAAAATCACAGCCAGGTTTTATGACAACAGATCCAAAAACCTCAGGACTGGTGTGCGAATGTCTGAAATGGCTGATGGCGGGAGCATATTCACTTTCCTAAAAGGTTAGCTTCCTTTCATTTATGTTTACCCACTGACTTGTAGCCAAAACTCTCAGCTAGCAATACCAGCCTTTTTGTGTGCAAGTTTCTTAGCTCAGTAGTGAGAAGTAGGGACAACACATCCAAAGTTCAGCTCTGCACACATGTAAACCCGACACATGCAAGTGGCCAAAATAAGCTGCTCCTGATGAGACAAGTGAATATGAGCTGCTTAAAATATCTCCTTGTTAGAGGCCTTACTATTTTTAGAAAGGGCAGGAAGGCAGAAAGATGAAGATGATCCGCCCACTCATAACGTAAGGTCAGGGAGTAAATCAGCTGTCTCAGAATTAAAATATTGGAATGATGCTATATCACCCATGACCTTCAGCCTGATGGAACTTGATTCAATGCTCTACCATACATAGAAATGACTAATGATATTTGAGGTAAAGATATTAATTTATGTCCATTTTGAACAGAATCCTCCAGACGTATGTGGGGTATTAGGCTATGAAGCATTTTAGCTGTCCCATTATTACCAAAGGAAAATTTACATCCTCCAATGGGAGAGCTATAAAACAGCTTTGCAGATGAGCTTCCAACATTCTTAGATTTACAACCATAATTCTAGTTTTCTGACAAGTTGATTGTTGGCAAACTCCTCAGATGGCAAACACAACAATGTTTTCTTCATTGTTGGCTTATTACCTGAAATCAACTTCAGTAAACTTTTTCAAACAGCTAGTTTATCCTAATGCTGTATGTAGAGTTCTTTCATTTCTACACAATCAAAGATGAAAATTGTAATTCAGGAGACGTTTTCTGGAATGCAACACAAGCAGCAAGTGTGCATTTCTAGCATTCCAAATGGCTTGATGCTTTTGTGAAATTAAGACTCCATCCCATTTAAAGGGTCAGTGGCAGAGTTGACCCAACAGGTGCTTAAAAGGGGCATCTGTCGGGATCAGACCCTGGGACAGTTTCTATGTATGTGGTCAAGCATTTCCTGGCTATGTAGAGACACACATTTTTCAGTGAAATCATTGCTCAACCATAATTAGTATACCTGCCTTATTTAGTAAGACAGTAAATCTCTTTAGTTTGCACAATATATTGTGCATTTTTAAATGTCATTCTTTATGTGTTGAAATAATGATGTATTTCTTATATTTCTTAATACATCACCAACGTTGTTATGTTTGGGCTTTGGGAAATTAGTCTGGAAATACACCTTGTGGAATGAAGTGAGTCTCAGCCTATATCTGCATACCAGAGTCACCTCAGTGTCTTAAAATTACTTCATTTGAATTTTATAACAGACTAACAAATCAGACATTTCTGGAGGTTGTATTCAGATAACTGTACCTTAGAAACATTTTATTCATGTATTTGTTTATGTATTTTAAAGGCAGAGTGAGAAGGAGAGAGAGGCTGAGTCAGGTGGATGTTAGGAACTCTATCCAGGCCTTCCATGTGGACCCACAGGGCTCAAGCACTTGAGCCATCACCTGCTTCCTTCCCAGGCACATGTGCAGGACCCTTGATCGGAAGCAAAAGAGCCAGGACCCTAAGCAGCACCGGGATGTGAGATGCCAGGATTGCTACTAGGGGTTTAATCCACTGAGCCACAACACTGGCTACAGGGAAAAAAAAAAATTCCTAGTTAATTATGATACACTGTAAGGGTTGAGATTCATAGTTCTGAAACTTTAGGAAGACCTAAAAAGTTCTAGAAACCACACAAGCATTTTGGAATGGACAAAGTGGACCAGGGGACTATGTATTTGCCCATTGAATCTGCAGTTGACATATTCTAGAAAGAGGGCTGACTCTTCCACATGCATCTTAGTTCCTGCCCTTTGGTTAATGCAATTTTAGAATAAACAAAACTGCTTATTGATAGAAGGGTAGATATGGCTGTGAAAAGATTATAAGGCCATTTGTCTTTTCTTTGCATAGAAAAGTCATCTTAACTCTGTTTATAGGTATACATGATTAATTACTGATGAACTTTATGCATCTCATGAATTAAAACAATACCATAAATACAGGACATTTTCTCTGTAATCATCAAAATCCACTTAAATATAGGTGATCTGATATACTTGAAGTAACCATTTTTATGGATAATTATGGATAACCCATAAGTATGCAATTAATGTTTCAGGTTTTAATGAAAAATGATTTGTGGCATTGTAAACATAATTCACTAATATTTGCTTACTACTTTGCTAATTAGTTGAGTTTTGGAACCCTGCCCAATTACATGTTTTTTTATCTTGTTATTGGTGAGACATAACTGTTTTTGCACCTGTATTTTATTTGTTTTAGCTCCCGATTCAAATACTGTAGAAAATAAACCATTATTTCTCTTTTTTTTAGCTAAGAAAATTCTGTAGTTGCTTCACATTTTCTACTCACGTATTGTCTTCAACTCAGAGTTTGAGAAACGAGTCACATTTTTGTCACAACTAGTTTGCACTGTTGTCATAAACATGGAAATCACTACACAATGAACCTTTATAAAGAGGCCAAACTCTACATAATTGATATGCTTCAGTCATCTGTGTTTTGCAAATTGTGAACCTTCAGTTAGAAATTGGAAAGGATTTTATTCTAACAATTATGTTCCATTTTGTTTAGAACATTTTGTTTGTTTACAACAGAGATATTGAGGCAAGTCTGAAAAAGTTGAAAAGTTTGGAAGTTTAAATCAATGAATAGATGAATTCTTACTGCTGTATCAGAACACATCTTTTTGCCTAAAATAGATAAATGTTTAACCCAAATTCCTGAGTTATTGCGACGAGATACTGGGTCAAAGGAATGAGGCCTGATTCAAGTAATGCTAAAATCCACCTAACAGAGTTTATGTGAGAATAAGTGGGCACTTGCTAACGGGAATATATATTCAGTAAGAATGACAGCACCTGATGTCTGCTGGGTGCTGTGGTACAGAGGGCAAAGCGGCCACTTGAGCCACTATCATCCCATAAAGAGTGCCTGGTACAAGGCTTGGCTTTTTACTTCCAATCCAGCTTCCTGATGATGTACCTGGGAAGGCAGCACACGATGTCTCCAACACTTGAGTTCCTGTTACTCACATGGAGATCTGGGTGGAGTCTGTGGCTTCTAGCTGCAGAATGGTCAAACCCTGCGTTCTGTGGGCCTTTGAGGAGTGAACCTTTCGATGGAGCATCTCTGTCTCTTAACTCTGCCTTTCAAACAAATAGATAAATAGACCTTTCAAGAATTGCAAATGCTGATACATCTATTTTACTCGTGACTATGAGGAACTAAATTACAAAGCCCTCAAATAAGTTAAAGTCACTGCTAAGTACAAATAAACTTAAAAGAGTGAGCGCACTGGGTGATAAATGCAGGGATAATGCATCGTGTCTCAAACATGCCTATTGACAAGAATATGGTGATTGCATGAACAGACAGTACTCCCTACAAGGTATGCTTTTTATCACAAAATATCTGAGTTTTTCTCTAGATGACCATTCAAAAAAATTAATAAAATTGCCTTAATCTCTTTTCATTCCTGCTCACAACTCAAAAGGAATACCAAAGCAATAAAAGCATAAAGCTATAAGGAAGGTAAGACAAACATGCCTGTTTTAGAAACACAAGAAGAAAGAATGGAATAACTCCAGTTTTCATTGACCCACCCATCTTTTGAAAACCTCCTATATGTACACTAGTGTATTTACTTTTTTTTTTTTCAGAAATAGGTGGTAGACATTGGTCTGATATTCCTATTTATTCCCGTATTACTAACCTCCAAAAGTCCAAAAGGTATGAATCAGGTGTCCTTTATTATTCACAGTTGCTTCCTACTGACATGCCATCCATGAAGTAGTTCTGTCATCATTTCAAATTAACAGAATTAAATGCTATACTATATGACTAACCATTATTAAGAAGTAAACATATCCCTCTAAAAATAGAAATCAAATTATGATGATTTTTCCCAGAACAAACATTTATGGAAGTTAAAATGTAATCCTCATTTTGCTGTTTAAGTACTGAAACGGCTCAGCACTGTTTCAAAAAGTACACAATAAATAAAGGCAGTATATCCAAAGAAACATAAACATTGTTCTAATCGCTTTGGATTACCCATCTAGAACTAAGGCACATGTGGTGCTGTATGTTTTTGTCTAGTTTACCTTCACAAATCTACGCTAACCAAGTAAGGTCTTTGCACATCCTGTTATCTGCGTATCAACCTGCTAGCACGGCAGTGCGGGAACTCGTATGTTTTGGGGTGTATTTTTATTTCCTGATTAAGGTGGTTGACCAGGGGAAGTACAGCAAAATAAAGTTCTAGTAATCACAAACGGACTCTCCTTTGTAATTGAGTTTGTATCTCATTCTATAACTATGGTAGGCAAAAATAATATACAGCTAGTGTTTGCTCTGGATTGAAAAATGATACAACAGGGCACACAAATTTCTGATTTGTGTTCCTTTATATACCAACAATTCTGTTTTTCCAACTCCCAATTTCTTCAACATTTAGGCCTTCTTGGAGCACTAACATACACTTACATATGTATGTATTAATTTGACAAACTTCAACTTAAAGTCCCAGGTTACTCAAAAGTTCAGGTAAAGGCCTAGAAATCTTTACACGTGCTCAAACGGCAATCTATAAATAAATACCTATAGAAATAGTTTAAAAGAGTAATAATTTTCAGAAGGTAAGCTTTAACTACAGAAAAACATACCTGGTCTGTAATAAATTCATTATATAATGCTGGCCATATGCTGAATAGTTACGTAACTAATTTCAACTATGCAATTTTATACATCAATTTCTGATTTGATAGCATTTTGTGTTTTTAAAGAAATGTGAGTTTAACCAAATTTATCCAGAAAAAAATATCTACAGTGAATGTAGCATGAGGATTGGATTAAATATACTTATTTGCATGTTCAGAAAAGTGACTTGTGCATAAACTACAGGTAGTGTTGCCTCATGTGAGACGTGTTATGAGGTACACACCTTACTCCCTTCCTTCTCAAATATTTTAAGTTAGCCATTAAAATAAAAATTAATAGTTTCTAATAAAGTCACAGTCATCTCTTATTAACTTTATTGCTATATAAGGAGTCACTGACAACTAAATCACCAAGGTAGAATCTGTTGGCTTTATTGAAAGTTCCAAGAGTGAACCATCTTAGAAGTTTATATGGGTACTTACTTCTGTTGAAAAACGTGTTGCAAATAAAATTTTTATGAGCGCTTTTATCTCTATGAAGTTTAAAAAAAAATATCTTTAGGCATTAGAAAATCTATTCCTAAAATTTTAGAAAGTGGCTATCTCTAACACATTTCATCATGCGGCATATAGATCCTTTTCTTTTCGCAGTAGACAAGAGAACTTGAAATAGAATGCTGAAAAATAACTTAGCCAATCTAAAGTATTTCCTTTAAAGTATACCAGTTTTCTTCAGAAAGTATAATCTCGTAGGGAGTTTCAGATAATATTAGTTTGCTACATCTATTTCTAAAATTGTGGTTTTCTGAAGCATAGGATTTTTTTCTTGAGCACTCTAGCCATGAAATAGTTCCACTTATTTTTGAAATGCATTTCTTTCAAGAGATAGAGTCTATAGGAATACACTGGAAAATTGCATTTCATGTAGCTACCGCATAATAGTGATGATGGCAATGCAAATATTCTGCATTTAGAGAGCAAAAACTTTCTCCCAAGGATCACACGATTTCTGCCATTTACCCTCAGCGACTCTCTGTGTAGAAGAATAAAATAAGCATACTTTTGTTTTGTGACTAGGTAGCCCAGTTGCTGATTCAAGCTTAGTTTTAATAAATAAACACCAGAATTAGGACTAGAATGCTTGTGTATGTTTCACATCATAGCACATTTGCATTCATTCCAAAAAGCATCACCTATCTCCTTTTAAGCAAGTTAGTAGAAAATTGATATTTTTAATCTCAATTTTTAGGATAGTAACATGCTTAAACATTTGGATTTACACCATGGCGTCACCTATTCCAGCCTCTGTGTGTGTATGTATGTAAACACATATATAATATAATATTATTTGGAAATATATTACACACTTAAATATATTTAAATTATATGTGAACATATAACTATATTCAATATATTTATAGTATTTAAATAAAATTATGTATTTATATAATGTCATATATTTTCATTTACATATAACAACTTAGCAATGATCACAAGGACCCAGGTACCTAGCATCCTGGCTTGTGGCCTGTAATATCTTTTACTGCCTGATCCTGATTCCACCCCTTCAGTTTTTAAATTGATGAAAGGCAAACAAAGAATTTAAGATATATTTAGGTAGTATCCTTTTTTGCACCAGGCAGGAAGACTTGGGGCCTCCCTGTAGGTGAACACTGAAGCACCTTGCTGTCTCTGATTCAGTATGCACATGTGTGTGTTCAACTTAAATAAACGGTCCAAAAAGAATCAAATCAATATTTATAAAAACAAGTGAATGAAAGCAATACACATCACTGTTATCCACAAATGTATTGGTCACCATTTCATTATCTAGTTTTGGAATAGTTTCTACATAGCTGGAGAGAATGTTTTCTTTCCCTAAATTTCTTATGTAAATATATATTGCCATAAAAAGTTGGAAAGAACACAAATTATCCCTCCTCACCCACAACAAAAGCATGGATCCAAAGAAGAAAGTTGACTTATTAACTTACTGAACAATGATGATTCTTGCGTAAGAGAATAAAGATATTTACATATATGAGGGCACATTAAGAGTTTGTGGTAAATGGAATTAAAGGATCAATTTATTTCAGAGTGAAACAATTTTGAAATTCCTGAATAGCTTTTCCAGGGTAAAACATTTTCAGGAATTTTTCTGAAGTTCCCTCTCATATGATTTCAAAGTTGCTTTGCCTGTCAAATGTATGCAAGCAATGAACCATGTAGCTTGCAACTTTGTATCAGAATAAAAACTTCCCCCACCTATGAGCAACATGCTTTACCAAATTTCTACAGAATAATTTTCTCCTCCTCCTCTCCTATCTTTCAAGAATCTCAAACCTGACTTTTTGTTCTTGATTTTACACCAAGGTTGCCACAGTTAATGAATGCCAAGCCATAGCTTCCCATTACCACAAAGGTGAGGTTTGTGGAGAATAACGCTAAATGAAAATAAATTATCTTTCTTTCTTTATTACTCCAACGACGCAGGCTTATGTGGAGGTCTTCTTTGTCTTCCTCTTACTGCCTCATGCTGTCTTTAAGAAATTATCCACTTCTGCACCATAATCTTCCTTTCTAAAAACACAACATCTTTTAATTGCTTTCTTTAAACAGAATATTCATGATAACAAGAAAACATTTTAATCTTAACTAAATTTTAAAATTAATCCTAATCCTCAGCAAAGGGATCAAGTCAGATAACTGAGCTGGGAACTGAAGGATAGTTAAGACTCAAACACTAGAAGTCAGCTTTTATTGCTTGACTTAGAATTGTTATTATGGTCTCTCATTTTGGTAAAATTGCAAAATACATCCTTCTCTCTGATTTCCAGCAGTGATCATTTCAACAGAAAAATCTTCAGGATTGTGCATACATTGTGAGGGCAGGGAGATTGAAGAGGCGGTCATAGTTCACAGCGAGTCATTCTTGGGGGGGGAAACATGAGAGATAATAAAACTGTGTGGCCAAAAGAAACTGAGACCACTGCAAGTCACCCTCATTGGCCTCTACAGCCTTGACAGAACGAGTAATCATGGGGCTAGGCTAGGGCTAATGTGAATAAGACGTTCCCATTTCCAAAAAACAAGGGTTAGTACTAAGCATATCTATGAAGCTCAGTGGAGCTGGACTATTCTGGGATGCCAAGGGTGCTGAGACATACATTGCAAAAACCCCACGACCAAGAGGTTCTCTTTCCTCGTGGTGATTAATTTCCTAGACTGTCCTCCAATTCTAGACCTCTGAGCTTCTCACTTCAGGAAAATAACACAAGAAGCTTTCATTTCAGATATCTCGCTCTCAGTGCTAGGTATGCAAAGGAGACAGGCAGAAGAGACTCCGAGTGAAGAGGCAAGACAATGGTCGGGAAAAACATTTCTTGAATTTCCCAGTAGAAACTGTACTGGGTCAAACATTGTAGGTTTAGTTTTAAAACAGACTTGGTCTTAGAACCAGACAACAGTCTTTTAAAATAAGAGTAAAAATAAATTTATGCGGTTGTTAATGATCAATGTTAATGATAATCAAGACATATTATTAGTACTAATTATACAGGAATGTGGCTGACGCTACATAATACAGTATACAAGTATCATGTGAATTGTGTCCAAGGCCTCAGCATTTAGTGGCAAATGACCTTTGAAAATCCTTTTATTTCCTGAGATGGGGAAAGCCTACTGACTTTTACTATAGAAAATATGAAAAGAAAAGGAAAGGAAAAAAATTTTTTTTTGCCATATCAAGCTCTTTAGAAATAGTGATTGGTACATTTGCCAAATTAAAGAAGCTCCAGGAAACTTCTCCCATTTGTTATTGGATCACTGCCATCTAGATGCAAAATCTGGCAGTTACACCTAATAAACTGAATGATAAAGCAATGCAAAGTGTTGGTAAAAACTAAAATCCAAGATTTATTGCAATTTCTCTGTTTTCTTCTCCTCATTTTTTAAGCCTAGGTTCAATTTCTGTTCCAGAAACCTATCCAAATCACAGCTTCCTTAGATTACCCTTGCCTGTGACAAATATATATATATATGTAAAGTATTGCTATATACATATAAATATATATGCATCAATATACATATATAAATGTATTTTTAAATCTCAAAGAGTGTCAGGTGTAAAGTGAAACAGTCCTTAACTGGGGTTTCTTCAATATTTTTCCTGTGATTAAAATTGGTGTTTTAAGTATTTGGGTAAGAAAATCATACAGGTTAAGATCCATTTTCATCACATCGAGACACATGATATTGACATAACTTAGCACTAATCATGTGAACCTTTGTCACCTGCTGAGAAAGTCATGGCATCATTTTAAACACAGTATGTTCTTTTGGGAACAAACCAATACAAAATGAGATTTATCGACTGTGACCTTCTTCATACTTTCTGTGTTGGAAAGATGGTGTTCTCAAAAATGAGATAACGCTATAAAAGCCTTAATCACCATATGGCTAGGGCATCTGCACAATCACCCAAAAACGTCACAGTGAGATTCATGGGTCAGGATCTGGGCAGATGGTTATGAAATTAGAAACTCGTACCTTTGCCATATATTTTCGCACAAGCCACAAGAGTGGACAGATCATGGTGAAGGGGGTATAACAGGATCCTCCAATGGCAGCTGCTTCTTTGTTTTTCCACCACAAGTACGACATGTCTACAGTAATTATTTCCATGAGTATAACCCTCACATGACACAGGAGTGTAGAATAAATTTGCCAAATTTCACTTTGGATATGCACTAGTTCAATAAATGCTGCTGCCTTACAGAAACTGACCTTTACTCAGCATTTCATAAAGCTCCGTGCCCTGTATTTGCAAATCTATGGAATCCTAGAGAAACAGATCTACTCTTGCACGGCAATTTAGAGTAATGTGCTTACAGATACGTTCTTCTAGGAGGCAAGGAATGATATTTTTCACCCAGTATAACAATGTATTGGTAAGCTGGTAAGAATAAAAGGATACTTTAGTCATCAGTTTAAAACTTATGTGTTTGAGAAATTCACTAGAGTATAAATATAGATAAAAAATTAATATCATTGTATTATGAAAACCCCAACTACATAACAAGATTGAGGTATTATTGCAACTTATCCCTTCTAGTGACATTATATTTCTCTCATCCCACTGGAAAAGATGAAAGAGGGAGGGAGGGAGGGAGGAAGGAAGGTGGGGAGAGAGAGAATTAGAATATCAGCATTTCTAGAATTGGCAATCTTGAATGTGGTAGAACATTCAGAGAACAGTGTCTGGTAATCATTTTCTATCATCAGCCACTTTTCTAATGCCTCTATTCAGGACAATCCCAGAAATCATGTTATTAATGGTTCAATATCAATTTTTTTTTTTCCAGATAAAATCAGGTAGTCTGTCTTACCTCTCATTTTGGGTCAAGCTATATTTTTCTGTAAGCTATGCAGCCACATCTGTGAGTACATTGTGGGACTATTATATGTTTGTGCAAGCAACAAGGACCTAATAAGACAGTGATCTACAGCAACTGAAGTCTAACCTTTGGATCTAGTCTGCTTTGGCTAAGATCCAGTCTCTTTCACTGACTACTAGGCAGGAACAAGTCATTTACTCCACCTAGGCCTCAGTTATCTTCAATAGTAAAACAGGCATGATAAGTCAGTTTTCTTGGGCTTTAGTAAACGTTACATGACATCATGCTCAAAAAAACAAGACTATAAGGCAATCATTAATAATAATTTAAAGTATTGTTATCTTTTATGGAGCTTCACGTGACAAGTACTATTTTGTTAGTCATTTGGCAATATTCTAACTTTCTGTTCATGGTTTTTGCCTGATCTAATTCCTGCACCCTTTATCATGGTGCAGTATTTAGGGAATAGAGTTGCCTGATAAGCAAACTAGAGATTAACGCATTTGTTGAATAGCCTAGGAACATCCAAACAAGTTCTAATGTTGAACTGTGTCTGCTTCCTTAGTACTTGGTTCATATACGTCATTGTTTGTTAGCAAATCTATTGATAAAATTGAAAATTATGAGATGTGATGAGTGAAGTATGGGAATTCTACAATCTATTCTAGACTTCCTATGTAAGGAAGGTAGGTGAAGGTCTATTTTTGAAATTTAAATTCAGAATATGTTGTATAATTTTACTGTCCTCTCAGGAAATAATGGAATTTATGAGCCGTTGCATGGACAAAATAAAAGCACAAAGGTCTCATGCTGCTTTGGTGGATGACTCTTACCTTCAACTACTCCCTTAGCTCGTGGGAGACAGATGATACATCGCCATGATCTTAGCCACAGTCGGGCAATAGATACAGTCAGGCAACACCCTTCATAATCCAGAGCCTGGAAACCACTGAAACAGAGTCTCGAGAGGTGGTCACACAAAGTCTAGGTGTGTCCTCTCTGAGGACAAACTTGGGCCACAACCAGAGTTGCTAGGAAGCCACTCTGTGACCTACTCCTGCAAAGACAGCCCTACTCTCATTTTCCGAAGGCTTCCTCAGTAGGAGTTACTTTCTGAAAATCCACCTTGAGTACCAGTTCTTTGGGAAGCAGGGCAAAGGCCTGGCCACATTCTAGAACCACACAGAATACCATCAGTTCCTTCAATGACATGCAAGACCAAGTTGCGGCTGATTTATGCTCTGTAGAGATTTTGAAGTTTTCCTTTTAGAAGGGAAATCAAACTGAGATCTTGTACTGTCTTGCCTTTTGCAAATAACTATAACTACTCACTTGACAAGAGGCCTCACATGAGTTAAAATGTTTTTCATCACATTCAGTAATGTTTATTAGGGAAGATAGTCCCAGAGGTGAATTTTGCAGAAAAAAAGTAAACAAATTAAAAAGGAGAGAAAATTCCTTCTTTATCATTTTTACTGACAAATGACAACAAAAGAGTACATGGATGATCTATATTCTTTTTTAGGCTCCATCAAACCATTTCCAACATATCATCTTTTCACATGAGTTTATTAGCTACAATGTTCATATACAATACAATTAACATAGCATGAGGATGTTCTATGTTTGTGGAAAGATACTCATTAAGAAGGCCAATGTTTTTGAGATGAAGTTGATATGGTAAGACAGTGGAATCTTATTATAGAAGTTTCATTGCTACCACTTCTTGCAAATATTATCCAGTGCCCATATAACCCACTGATGCTGACCTGAAGAGCCTGGTCTGTGAGTGAGAAATTACAGCAAAGACTCCATGCTGACCCATGGTTCTCAAGACACAGACAGACAGCAAAGCAAGTGAAGACACGGCCAGAAAGAACATTTCCACTGTGTATACAACCTTGTTGTCTTCATTTCATGTCTGCCTGCTCCATTAAAGTTGAGCATCTACTTGTTTGACTACTCTTATATCATGCCTGTTAATGTAATTTTAGTTTGCAAAGAGGAGCAGATGCTTTTTCAGGTACAAACAATTCAGGACACACACAGAACATTAAGAAGTGTTAGACTATAGGGCTCTAGTCTCAACCTTAGTTGTATCATTTCTGGAAACATTTAAATGACTGGGATGAATGGAAAGCATAGGGTTTCTCAGTCAAAATGTTTCTCTTTGGAGTTGAGGAACACTCTTGTTCCTTTGGCAAGAGTCCAGACGCCCCCTTCCAGACCAGATTCCTACTGAGATCAGCAATGCAATGGCTTCCATCCCTGCTTTAGCTGCTCCCTCTTCATTACACATATTTTACTTCCTATTGAAAATCCAAATCAGGATAAGGCCAAAGTTACTTTTCGATTTTAAATAAAGTTAATGAAAATGAGGCTGTAATGATTATGACAGTGATGCAATTGAGAGCTGCAGCTACACAGGCAATTGCATTACAAAAGAAAAGTTTTTCTTTTTTGTTCAGGAAAATGTCACTAGGATTGGGAGTTCAGTGTAACCTACCCGCACTTGAACTTTCAATTTACTTGCCTTCAAAGAATTCCAAATCTCGAGAAATTGAATACCACCTGCTTTAGATTTTCTAACAGAAAGTGAACGTCTGAGTTTTGCAGCTAAAACAGACATTAAAGCTATGGCATCACTAACTTCCTCTGGAAGGGGAAGGCGATCTGAAAGCAGAAACATAAAGTTAAGAAGTAACACAAAAATTGTCACTGCTTAATTGCTTACAAGTAATTTCTCACTCATTACCCAGAGAATACAGTGAACATATGTACAGTGCTCCTTGACCTATACTTGGAAAAGGGAAACTTCTGTGTGTTCTAATCAGCCCATGCGTGCAACACTACAGTTTTTCTCTCCATATAATATTCCTGTTGTTTATGTCTTTGGATTTGAGATGCAGTGGTTTCTTTCTTGTACAGCCTATATCTATTTTTGAATGACATATACCTTCTGTGTGATAAAGAAATACTTTACGAGAAAAAGAAATATTAGACACTAAGTGTTGGTTAGCTAAACACTATTTCATTTTCCTTTTATTTGTCATAAATGTGACAGGAGTTTGGAAGTAGCTACTGCCTTCATTCTGCTTTCATACACTATTTTTTTTTTTTTACTTTGAAATTACATTAGTTGAAAAAAAAATCTCAAGCCCTTTAAGGGCTGTGAGGATCACATGTTAAATTTTGTTTCCAACTCTACCATTGTGCCACAAACTAACATGTGTCTTTGATAGACTATGATGTATTTGGCAATCTGAGCTTTTTCATTTGCCTGTTTCACTGCACTAATGCATAGAATTCATTGACATTTAATGTCTTCCGAAAATTGTCAAAAGGTTTTTAAAAATCTTCAGTTCAACTGGAGATTATGGCTGCTACACTGACCCAATCCTAAAATTTTTCAAACATTTTTCTATTAATTCTGGCTTCTACTTATGTCATAGACAGACAGACACACACACACACATATGTACACGCACAGATACATATATAATTCATATAGGAGAACTAGCATTCCCGAAGGAGGGCAAACATTTCATTGTCTGCTGTTGTCTTTGTGAAGCAAAAATGACATTCACTAGGATTCCTTTAATCTGGAACCGAGCCATTCTGCCACAAACTCAAATCCTGTAGAACATCTTGCGACGGGTCTGACCTGTTCTTCTCCAGTTAGGACACACAGTTTTGGTCATTATTCTTGAGCATAGAAATAATAATTCAATTCACCTAGAATAATGTACCATGTCCGGGTTGGTAAGATATCACCTTAGGTCAGCCTGTGTCTTTGACAGAAGCTGAGCGGCTAGGAGTGACGGCAGGGATCCCCAGTTCAATCTCAGAACAATACTTCTCTGAGAGCCAAACTATACTTTCGGAGAAATGGGGTAATTATTTTAGCATTTATCAGTCTATCTCTCTTGAACCTGACAAATTCTACAAGCTATGCTAAAAGGCATTGTGTTAAACAATGGTAAAATAACTGGGACCATGTAACACAGGGTAAAACAAATATTTGAAATTATTTTAGTTTAAGTGATCCAGGTATCAAGCATTCAACCAAAAGAGAAGTCAAATAGAATCAGACAGTTTTATAACATCAAAAGTTACTTTTAGTCAGCTGCCAATTAAAAAACAGGCATGTGCCAGGCACTGTTACAGATGTGGGTTGAGGACAGAGCTGTGGACCATGGACTTTTATCTGACTTACCTGCTAGAGCATAATTAAAACAATTCAATTATAGCATTTTAAATAGTGATATGTTTTGTATAGAAAGTTAGGCAAGAAAGGAGTCCCAAGGAGCAGAAGAGAAGAAGGAGAGGGCTGCAGCTTTAGCTCAGGGTGTAGAATTCTCACTAGAAGATAAAGGGTAAATCACCATCAACGTGGGCACAGCAAAGAGAAACTGCTTCCCGGGGGGGGGGGGGCAGGAATCTGACTCTCCATGTCACAGTTAGCAAGGGAAAAGCGTGAAAAGAAGAAATGGCATCAGAAGCAAGGTGCCCAACATGGGTCACATTATGTAGATTCTGAAATCACTGGAAGGACTAGCTTTTTACTCTGAAATGCAAGTCTTCCCAGGCCTCTAAGCTTTCTGTTTTATAGTCTTGTTTACAATTCAAAACAGCATCCAGGTTGAAAACAGATCACAGAAGGGCAAAGGTACAAACGTGGGGTTAAGTCCAGAGTCATTACAGCAATGCAGTCAAAAGGAGATATGCCTTGGAAGGATGGAGAGATGGTAAAACAAACGGACTCAATGGAATATTTTAAAAGTAGAGAACAGAGATTTGAGTAAAAGAAAAAGGGATGATTCTGGAATTTGGAGCCCCAAGAATGGGAAAGATGGAGTTTGAAGTATTGGAAAATAGGTTGGAACAGGGTGATAGTTCAGTTTTGTTATTTGGGTTTTAGGGTTAGGGCTTAGGGTTAAAGTTGCATGATTTATCTGAAATGTTTTTCAAACATGTTTCTTGTCACCAGATGAAATCTGAGGTAGAAACGTAAATCGAGAAGTTATCAGATGGTGTTAAAATCTATGGTGCCATCTGAGATCACCAAAGATGGAAGTGTGGACAGAGGGAAGACTCAGGGTTGGAGTCATAGCTAACATGGAAAGACCTTTTGAGATTAGGAACAACTTCCTATGTGGTAGCAATGAGGGGGAAAAAAAGCTTATGAAATGAGATTGTAGAAATTAGGAAAATATTTCAAGGAAGAAGCAGTCCACCAAGCAGTCAAGAGCTATGGATACGGAGTAAGACAGCCATGAAAATCAGCAATTGAATTTACCTTTTTGTTGGTAATTTGTGACCCTGGAAGAGCAGTGGAAATATCGGCCTCAGGGCAGAATGGCAATGGGGAACTGGATGTTCACAGGTGGTTAGGTGCTTATACATGAAATAACCCCTCCGTGAAGAGACAGACATTAAGTTTTCCCAGGTCACATGATTTACAAAGAGTTGCACTGTGTGTTAAATGCAGGCATTCTGACCCTAGAACCAAATCCCATCAATCTAGATGGAAGCTCATGCTACAGTCACAGGTTTGGAGTTGCTTCACTTATGTTTTCTGGAGACAAAAACCCACTCCTCTCCTGAATGCCTATTTTCTAAAGGCAAGTATGCAACACACAACAGCAGGAGCAAACTAAGTTTTCACAGGGGGGACAGTGTACTGTTCCTGTACAATGCATATAGAAGACCTAATGTCAACTATTCCGACTTCTTAAAAGAGGTCACTCCTACAAGTGTCAGCTAGGGGGCTCGGAGGCAGTGAGGTTGTAATTCAAAGAGAACATCAAGGAGTGTTTTCTTAATGCAAGGTCTCCTATTGCTTCATACAGTCCCCCTGACTCTGCGAGGACAGGTGACAGCTGGTGACTGAAGACTGTCATCTCTACCCTTACCAGAGTCCAAAGCCCAGCAGAAACAAATGACAGTGACCCAACAACCCAAAGCTTTTCCATGAACACCTCACCAACTCCATATTATTCCTTGAGTTTCCTGAGTCGTAAAAGGATTTGAAGCAATAGCAAAAATGTTGCCTTTCATTTACTCTGTTAGCTTTGCCTTCAGACCAGGGACGCCCTCCCCAAGAAGCCATTGCCATTAAATGTTATCAGGACAATAAGATGCTGGACTCAATGCTGGGTATGTGCTTGCAATGAAGGAATCTCAACTGAACTTGAACTGTGGTTATGCACCATGGGGGAGGGTTGTGGGAGGAGTGGGGGAAATCCAAGCACCTATAAAACTGTATCACATAATACAATGTTATTAACAATAAAAAAATAAAGATATATAAATTTAAAAAAAAGACTCACTAGCCTTTGCATTCTAGTGAGAATAAAGGCACGTTTAATGAAGAAACTGTCTTAATTTGAATTCATTGCAGCATTTAGAGGTGTTAACTAAGCCTGTGGAAGGCATTCGATACATACATATATATATTAGGTATTTTGAAAATATATATATGTTGATTTTCAAAATACCTAATGTTAGACTAACTTATCAACATCTTTGGGTGAGTAAAAACATTTTGAATTTTATACCTCCTTATTTACTGATTTAATTTCCTCAGGAAAGTGAATTATGAGTACTTGCATTACTTAAAAAGTGGTAAAATTTTAAAACCTATTCAGGTTTTCATTTTTAAATGATGTTAATAAAGCTTCTATTTTGCATCTTTCGTGCAGAAAATTAAGTGCAACGAAATATGGTGCTATGAGAACCATCTTAACCTTAATATTAAACAGTGAGGAAACTAACAAAGAAGCTATGTTGGCATAATTTTAAATGTAAAATTTACTATGTTATATTTATTCAGCATAGTTTCTACATTAAATTTTAATGGAGGTTATACATTATTGATCTAATACAACATAAAAACTATCTCAAAAATGTGTTGACTTCAAACAACATTAAATATTTATCATCTTATGGTTTCTGTGAGTCAGAATTTTGGGTGCAGTGTGGCTGCACATTGCCATCAAGGGGTCTCAAGTCCCTTATGCCAGTTGAAGACTGTAGTTAGTTCCAAGATGGATCTCCCACATGGGAAGCTGGCACTAGCGGTTGGCAGGAGGACCCAGTTCCTGCCCACATGAGCCTCTCTACTAGATACCTGAGTTTCCACATGATGCCGTGTTTGACATCCCCCCAAAACAAGCAATCTCAAGACAGTAAGGCTGAGGGATTACACTGTAGTAATAATGTAGGGGAAGTCAGGGTGGAAAGGGAAGTTCCCGAGCCCATGGAACTGCATCACAAGTAAAAATAAAAAAGAAAGTAAGGCCAAAAGCATACTGCCTTTATAATCTAGCCTTAAATAAGACAACCGAACCACTTCTTCAGTACAATTTGTCACACAGGTAGCAATATCCCTGCAAAACGCACTCAACCCTCCTAACAGCCTCTGAAAATGTTATAGGATCTGTATAAATCAGACCCCATATGCATTGAAAGCCTCAAAAATGGTTCCTCAAGGTCAGCTGAAGACATATTTTCTCAGTTTGAGGCTGTATGAATTATAGTGATAACCTTTCCATACCCCATCAGTTAGTCACTGCTCTACACTAATTTGAACATTCAGCAGCAAGGGAGTTGAACCTACAAGATTTAAAGGCCTGGGCATAATTCACTGCTACTCTTTTGGATTCTCATGTCTTCTTCTCGGATACTTTTCTACTTCCCATGAAAGTGGTGCTTATGTTTGCAATTGAACAGTTTCACGTCTGACTCCTATCTGAGAGTTTTGAGGTTCCAACATCCTGCTTTCATTCTGTGTGCCTCTGTCCGTTTAAGCCTAAGGTAGTGATGTTTGGTAGAAATGATCCTTGTAAAAAAAATTGCAGTTTTATGTTGAGAACTATGGAAACTGAATCCTTAAGACAGAAGTCAGACTCTCAATTTCGACCTAAAATGTTCTCAAACCTATGCTGTTGCGAAGACTGCTGAGGAACAACAATAGACTCTGAAGAAACCCTGTTGTCCGACAGAATGGTTCTCTAAGACATGCTATAAATCATTTCTGCGGTGCTAACAAACAGAAGTCACAGCCATCATTTCAGCTTTCTACACGGACTACGCTTTCCTGACGGTGTCCTGGATTTTACTTTTTCTTGAAAGCCATTTCTTAACTTTAGCAATATTTGCAATATAGACAGGCTGAAGAATATTTTAAAAATAATGACAGTTTGACAGTCACTTCACATGTTTGACAGTCCTTCACTTAGCTTATTCTCCTAAAAATGTACTTTTTTCGGAAACAAGAAGACAAGCTCTACCTTCAGGATTTTGTCTGCCCTGACTGTCTCCCTTCCCACCTTGCCTAGATCATTAGACCATTTCTGCTATGCAAATCACCAAAGACGATGGTGTTGCTGTGCTTTTTGCTGTTAACTCTCAAGTGCTGGCTTTCCTCTAATCTTCAGTAACATTCTTCTCACCTCTACATCATTCTTTGGTGGTGCCTCTTTAACGGCCTTCAGTTCGGATCAACAGTCTTGCAATCTTCACTATTTCTCCTTATTTTGCCCGCTTTACTACTCTAGGTTTTCCTCATGTTCTGGGTTTCTTTATGGCAGTGGTATATTCTAGGAACCTAAATCTATATTACTTATTACTACTGTGTAACAAACTACCCTAGTACCTAATAGTTCAACTTGTTTTAAATATTTTACTGTCAGGTATTCTGGGTCTGCTATTTGGCAGTGGCTTTGTTGTGTGGTTTTGACCTGCTGTTGCTGATTAGATTATTATTAAGCTGTGTAGTGGGGCTACAGTCACACGAAGCCTGGTTGGTGAGAGATGATCACATTGCAAGGCAGCTCCCTCAAGTGGTTTGCAAGTTCCTGCTGCCTGTTGCAGAGGGCCTCCTTTCCTTTGTACATGGGTCTCTCCATTGGCTATTTGTGGCATAGTAACTGCTTCAACCCACAGTGATTTACTCAGTGCACAAGGTGGAAACTACCACCTTTTAAAGAGGTATGTATATATGTATGTAAGTGAAAAGTACAGTGATAGAGAAAGATGGAGAGACGGAAAAGAGAGGCAGACCAATTTTCCATCCATTGGTTCACTTCCCACGTGACAACAACTAGATCCAGGGCAGGACAATGCCAGGAACTCCATGCCGTCTTCTGCATGAGTGTCAGGAGACGGTATCTGAGACACAGTCTGCAGCGTTCCTGGTCATATTAGCAGGAGTTAGGTCAGAAGCAGAGAATCCAGCACCTGAAGCAGTGCTGACACTGGAGTAAGGCAGCCATAAGCTCCTATGCCTTCCGAAGGAGCGTAGTAGCAGATTTTGGACTTCTTGTTTGCATAAATATGAGAAATGAATTGATATTGTATTAAGGCACTTGCTTTCTAGTAATGTGCAATAGTAATTCTAAGAAACAAATATAAATGTGCTTAAGCTTTAGTTGTTCCTTAATCCATCCCATTTTATAGCACAAATAATTCCTATTAATACGATGCTCAATTAAGTGAATCAACAAAGCAAACAAAACATGAAAACCAACTGCCCTAGCCTACTTATTTCAGTCCTGCATGTGATCATTTCAAGAGGAATTCATTATTTAAATGAATTAAGTATGATCTAGTGTCAACATTCAGGGATGTGACATTGAAAGTATTTTAAATCACACACCATGTAATTACTCATGTAAAGTTGAGCATAATCTTAAAAGTATGCATGAAATAGCCCATCCATTTGAAATGACTAAAAAGAGATTATGACCCAGATTGAATGATTTTTAGGAAAAAAGAAAATTTGCACCAAAAGAAATAAGAGTACGTGGGTATGATTTGAAACAAGCACCTCAAGTTAATCTGTCACGCAGTTGGTCACACACAGCCCTTTATTCACACCATTCCCACGCCTCAGAACCCCTTCTCCCTACGCGTCTTACACCTATTTATACTCCGGCTCCCACCTTCTTTCCAGACTGCATATTTCTCTAAACTCCCATTACTGATAGCATTTCCATCATCAACTGTGTTTTGTTGCATACCTTATGCATGGAATTTCAAGCCCTGATTAAACAATAAATTCTTTCAAGAGAGTGGTCTGTGTTTCTATTTTACCACTTCATTTCCAAGAAATGAGTGTACCTGCTGTTATTCCTATTGGCAATCAGTTTTTAAATTTCAGTTAATTATTATCTGAATTGAATTTTGACTGTTTTCTTAACCACTTTACTAATACAACAGAAGCTTGCTTACATAATCCTCCACATAAATAATTCGAAATGAACTCTGTTCCTGATACCTTCTGCAACCTCAATCCTCTGTCCTCACTCCCTGATGCTCTCACAAGAACCAAAGCAGCCACCCAAAACAGTGACCTGAGAAAGATAAATGATTTTTCATTTCTGAAATAACGTGAGAAGCAAGCAGGAAAGAAAGGAGGAAAAACTAGTGTGCTGTGATTGCACGGACTTGAAGTTTGTTTTCAGAGTTCTGTCTGCTTTTAAATGTTCTTTGTAAAGGCTAATAGGGTTCTTATTGAGTTCCACCTAACGTTAGGCGCTGGACATCAAAAATCAAACTCAGCCGAATGGTAAAGGTGGGTAAAGAAAAAAAATGTCCTCGGGTTGAGAGGGAAAAGATGGTGCAAATCTCTAGAACAGCCTTTGATTTAGAGCCGGTCGTACATGTACAACCTTAGAGCAGCTCCATGAACTTCATCCTTACTGACCCACAGAGTCAGCGATTTTCTAAGGCAGCCCATTGAACAGAGCGGGATATTATTACGGGCAGATACACTTTTGTCTTCCTAGCCTGCTGTGGGTATTTCACATGCGCCCAAATGTAATCCTCAATGCCTGCTCTGGCTTCCATCACCCAGCCCCTACCTCCACTGCATGTCTTGCATTCCTCCTCCATCTCTGTAAGCATCATTCTGCGCCAGCTCGGACCCAACCACTGTCCTTGGCCGTCAAACCTCACTCTTTATCAGCAAAAAACTCTTCTTCAAAATATGTCCTCAAGTCACTTACCTCCTCCACTGCTCTCCGTCTATGACCAACTACATTAGTGTTCTTCTGGGAAGACTGCAAGAGCCACTTTGTCCTAGCATAGGTTCAAAGTGACTCTGCATTTACAATAAAATTAATACTGTTGGCCATGATCTGTCAGGCTCTGGAGACAAGTACCTGATCCGTGGCCCCTCTTTCTACTTCACTTAACACCACTTGGGATATTGGTTTCCTGCAATCATGTTGGAGTCCTCGTTGGTACTCACTATATCAAGAAAACGTCCATTTGAGTACCTCCTTATGCACTAGTGCTGTGCCTAGGGATACTGTCCCTGGATTCATCATGGTCCCCGCTCAAGTGTCACTTCCTATACAAGGTTATCCCCAATCACCTTATCCACAGTAGCACAGGTCCCTTAAGGCATTCTTATGCTGTTTCATTTTTTAAATAGATGTGTCATCATTTGCTTTTTTTTTTTATCTGTGGGTTTTCTATGACACCTTTTTCATCTGTTTCACTTGGCATTAATATAGAGGAAGAGATACCCAGGTAGGGATAGGAAAAAGCTTGACAAGTGACCTAGGGAGAAACAGCATCCCAAGCCAAGAGAGCAGATCGTGTGACAGAAATAATTAGAGGACTGGATGCCCACAGAACTATGCCCCAAGAGCTGGCACTATGGCATGATGGCTTGAGCCACTGCCAGGAACACTGGCATTCCATATGGTTGCTGGTTTGAGTCCTGCCTGCTTCACTTCCAGTCCAGCTCTTGAGGAAGCAGTGGAGGATGGTCCAAGGGCTTGGACCCCTGCACTCACACGGGAGACCCAGATGAAGCTCCTGGCACCTCGTGTCAGTCTGGTCCAGCCCTGATCACTACAGCCGTTTCAGGAGTGAATCAACAGATGCTTCTTAGTCTTGTCTCAGCTCAGCTCATCTCTCCTTTCATCCCCACCCTACTTCCCTGCCACATTCTGCCTTCCAAATAAAACAAGTGAATCTTTAGATTAAAAAAAAAAGATGTTTGAGGGTGGAAATGTAAGGAGGAGTTGTTTGTAGACACTTCGCAAAGAATCTTAGCTACCCTGTATATAAGGTGCATTTGGTTCTTGTGAGGGTCTTTTTTCCCCCTGGGAGCAGCTGATGAATGAAATGTTTTAATAATCCATCTCCTGCAGAAACTGGTCTGTTATTCTCCTTCTCACTCTCTGAAGAGTTCATGTCCAAGGAAGTGTGATCCAAGTCAGGGCCTGAACAGAAGCACCCCCTCTCTCAGCTGTCACAGCTGTCTCATGGGAGCACCCCACAATAACCAATTTGAGCAATCTCATTTGAACAGATCTATTATCTGAGATTTAAGACTGGCTTTTGTGATCATTATATGCAAGACAGACGTTAATTGGGTCAAATACTTCTCAATTGATATTTGATTTCTTACTATTGCACAGACATAAGCAAGGTATTAAGAGAATGTCCCAGCTTAACAAAATGGGGCCCCTTCCATGACGTGAAGCAGTGTAAATGACTAATTAGGAGACAGTCTCAAATATACGAGAAAAAAAAAAAAAGCATGAAACGCAATCAGCACTTTTGGAGTTGAATCTGTAACAGCTCATGAGTCAAGTCTGCCTTCTGGAAACTATTGGAAATCATTTAGGAACAACTGGCCGGGGATGGGCTGGGACAGCGCTGGGAATGACACCCACTAGGAGACACTGAAGAGGTGACACATGCTTCTTGACTTTGTTTCCAGTTCAAAGAAACCAAGGTCCCTTTCCTGTAATCTGCTGAGTGGAAGCGATGCCAGGAAAATGGAGTTTGTGTTTGCTTATTTGTTTCCACAGAGATGTGGTTTAAGATAGTTGACCTAAAGGTGACCTTTTACCTTTAACCTTTCTCTCTGAGTTTATTAATTGGATAGAGAGTGTGTGTGTGTGTATTCTTTTTTCCTCCCAACTGTTTTTGCTTGTAATATTTCAAGACAATAGGATACAATTTGATCTTGGAAGGAGAATTATAAATACGCACATCATTTCCTAGCTGCTGCTGGCTTCAGAATTCACGAAAATACCACCAACAAACAACAACAACACACACACAAATCAAGCAATAGGTGAGTGTTTTGTACTTAATTCTTGGTTATTCAGCAGTGAGCTAAATAGGCAGTACAGGGTGTATTTAGGGTTGCCTAGTTCTATCCTTTGCTCTGTAACAGGTCCCTTAAGGCACCCTTACGCCATTTCATTTTAAAAATAGACGTCCGTCATTTGCTTTTATATCCGCAAGTTTTCTAAACTTCTGTAGGAACCTGATTTAGGTTGAACAGAGGGTAGGTGTTCATATCGCCTACTATAACCCAAAAAAATAAGTTATTAAGTTTAAATTAGACTTTAGTTAAAGAATGTGGTTTAAGGAATTAAGTCCTAGACAAAACCATCGCATGTATTTCAAACAGGAAACTCCAGCAGTCCTCTTCCCTGACCAAATACGTGAAAGATGATTAAAATATAAAATCCAGATTGTTTGAAAGTTGAGGCTTCTACTTAGCTTAAGGGAATATTCTCTCAGCTACTGTGACCCGAATTTGGGCATTGCCACCATCTGTGGAGCTAGTACTGTCTTATTCCATCAAAAAGGATTTAGTTCAGGGAGGGTATCAAGTGCAGTTCTCTTACACTTGGGACCCCCACATCCCATTTTGGAGTGAAGTGCAGGCTCCGCTTCAATTCTGAGCTCCTGCTGTGAGGCAGCATGAAATGGCCAACATACTGGCTTCCTTGCCCACCAGCGAGGAAAACTGGATTAGCCTCCAGCCTCCTGAGGCTAGCCCAGGCCTGGCAGTTGCAATCCTTAACAGAAGGAAGATTCCTCTGTGTCCCTAAGATAAGTAAAGGGGAAAAACAAAGCTTTTTTTTTTTTTTCCTGTTAGAAAAAAGGGAAATGGCTGATACTCAATAAGGCTTGTTTAGAAGAAAAAAAGAATATGCATATTTAATTTCTGCCTAGCCTTTCGTTGCCTTGTTATTGCTTTCTCTGAGACTTCCTGGGACCCTCCTCATTTGCCAACGGCTCTGCTTGTGCCTTCGTGCCTGGCCAGAGGGCAGCAGGCTCCTTCAATGCATGTCAGTTGTAATGCATTTGTGACTCATCCTGTTTGTATGGAAAAATATCCTCAACCTGTATTCACAGATCAGCAGTTTCCTAACAGAAGTTACCAGAACGAGTGGTAATATAGTTATTTCATTTTTCCACGTGAACCACAACTGCAGAGTCAAGGATAAAGAGAGAGAAGGGCTAGTGATGGCATCATTCTTAAATTATCCTCTCTTTGGGTCTACGCAATCAGGATGGTAAGAGAAGCCAGGCTCACCTTCAATGTCAAGCGTCTGCCTCAGTTGTCTCAAACCATCAACAATAGATGCTTCTGTTTTCTCCTGTCCAGTGTAACAGGCAGCAGGTGATTAACTTAATGTAGATGGCTTAATTTTCAACATTGGAATAACCATAAACCTGGGTTAATGCGTCCTTGTCATTCCCAGTGCAGCAGAGCCAATAGTCAAACCTACATCTCCACACACATCATTCAGGCGAAGGGTCAAAGGGAGTGCATTAAAATACACAAGTCAGACTTCTGCGGCTTGCTACAGCTCGAAAACTACCAGATTCCTTTGATCTTAATCTCCCAACCAAGAGAACTCAGTGAATAGCATGTTATGTTTACGTACCCTGGAGATCTCCTGAGAGAACTCCAGCTTCTCCCAGGGTATGTGTTTATCCCTCCCTAATTATAAATAAATACAACAAGAGGAAGTGGGATAAACTTACTCTTCTGTAGGCTTACAACTCGGAGGTGGGACGAGGCGAGGTCACAAGCGCTTGGGGTGCTATTTTGGAAAAGGGACACGGAGCCCACACAACCACCCTGCCATGACCTGTGGTTTGAGAAACGCAGCTCTGAATGGTTCCCACACAGCAGCTGTCTTCCAGTATCACCAACGCCGAGCACAGGAAGTGGAATGGCACATGGAATGCAATTTATAGGATCTGTTCTTTCAGAAAGTGAAACAGGATCCCCAGGCTACTCTAGCTAACTTCAGTGGGGCATCTGAACTCACTTGCTAAAAGTGGCTGTCTGCTGAGAGGGGGGCAACTTTCATTTTTGGCAACAATTTATTTATTAGTTTGAAAGGCACAGCGAGAAGGAGAGAGGGACTGAGAAGGGGACACACATACAGAGAACACGATGGGGTTGGGAGGGAAAAAGGATCTTATTTTTGCTGTTACATTCCTCAAGTGCCCACAACAGTCAAGTTCAAAGCCAGGCCAAACCCTGGAGCCCCATTCAGGTCTCTCACACTGGTAGGACGGACCTGAGTATTTGGGCTATTATCTATTGCCTCATATCAGTGGCAAACTGGGTCAGAAGCACATAGAAGCCAGGACACAAACCATGCGGCGAGAAAAGATACAGGAGTACTGGCTTAAGCTGAAACAATGACCAAGAAGACCACGGAACAAATGCAATCAGGGATGCTTGCAAATCTAGCCACATTTGTCCTAGGAATTAAAATGCATTTAACATGCTTTGCACACCTAATTCAACTAGCCACATCTAATTCTGTGGTTATAGTAAGAGGGAAAGATAAAGATGAGAAAATAGATAATTCCAATGTCAATAAACACGTGTTCTTTTTCTAAGCTGGGTATTTCATCTGACTATAACTCATCCGTTACAGTTTTTATAGCAAACTTCCTTGCTCTGTCAGCAGAAGTCGATTTAGGGAATTTGGCAGAACACATATGACATTATTTCTCTGCTGATTTCCCCCCAAGGATCTCAAGCCCTGGAGCCTGCTGGCTGGACAGGCAGCTTTCCTAGGGTCAGAGGCTGAGTGCTGTGTGTGAAAATGCAAGATTCTTTGGCGTTGAAAATTCAAGCTTCCATTCTGTATTTCTGGTAATCCCTTGCTATCAACATGTTTAAGAACACTGCACTCAAACCGTGTGTGCTGCAAATCAACTGTTCAGCAACGGCAAAAGCAGCTGGAGAGTCTCATGCCTGCCAGCTCTCACCTGCCTCCGTCAGGGAGGTAAGAGAGGGAAATATTTTCAAGAGTCTCAGGGGATGGTTTGCTTGTGTCAAATGGGCTTTTGGTTTGCGCTCCCCTAAGTTACCTTTTTGAACAATTCTATGAAGATGGGTCAATTCTCAAAATGGCCACAAGGAGGCAGAAAAGCACAAGGTTTGCCTCAAATTTGTGCCTTCAGTGTTTGTGCTGTTCTTATTTGCACATCAATTATTCTTCAGGACACATATTTACTCAGACATTACAACACACTTTCACTTTTAGATGACATCCATTCAGTATCTATCTTGTTTTCTACCTTCTTTCTCAATGACATGCTTTGTCAAACCAAACCAATGTTCGTTTCTATTCCTATTAGCGTAAAGATGTATTATAAAAATCCTGTCATTCATTTCAAACACCTTTGGCAATTTCAGGTGATCTATCCAAACTGATGACTTTAAACTGTTCACAGTGGAATTATTTACCTCTGAGGAACACTTGAACTGATGAGTGCCAACTACATTGAAGTAACGGCTTTGAAGGAAAGTTGTATTTTCCTGCCACTTTGTCATAACGCCCATGTACCTCACTTCACAGCACACACTGCTCTGGTGAGAAAGCCTAGAATCAACAAATTGCCTCTTCACCTCACACAATCCATTCATCCACGCTCATTAGCAGGAACTGTCCCTCCCATGTTGTCACCTGATTCATGCCACCTCTCTGTTCTGTAGTTAATGTCCTACCAGGCAGAGAGAGGATGCTTGCCCACCGTATTTGCATTTGATTTTATTTTACTTTTAGCGTTTAAGGAAGTTTGCAGTGTGGTCTCTTCTTTCTGGGCCTTTCCATCTACACTTCATATTTGAGAGCTACTTCAGTCATTTTAAACATTCTTGCATCACAGCAACCAAAATTTTCATAGACAATCAGAACAATCCCTGCCATTAATCGGACTGACTTTGTGCTAACCAGGAGGAAAAGTGCATGACACACACTCTCATTTACTGTTTTCCAAACATATCGCTGTGTGTGTGTGTGTGTGTGTGTGTGTGTGTGTGTGTGTGTGTGTGTGGCAGTAACAGTAAGAGCTTTCCATCCTCCGGGGCAAGGACCTAACTCCATAGCAGCCACTCACTGGGCTCTTTGCTCAAAGTTCCCCTCATTCACCCGACACATACACCGTTCCCCATTTGTACACTTTCAAGCTGTTGTTCATCTTGTTCCAGAGGAGAATGCGAGAAAAATGCCCCAGGTTGTATCATGCAGGCACATCTTGTACGCCATTGTTTCCGCTCTTCTCTTCCCGGTGGAGCTCTCAGCTCCTTTATGCTCCAGCTACATTTCTGGCCATCACAATGTCAGTCACAAGTGCAGGTGCTCAGGCCCCTTGGTGGGGACAGCGAGGTGCCTGGAATGGTTTGCACCTCGACTTGGTGACTAAAATGCCCAGTAGAGGGGCCGGCAAGCTGAAAGTCATCTGTTAATGAGGACTGTCCCTACTGCCAAGGATCCTTTGATACAGGCATAGGCCACACCTTAAGTTCTCGTTAAAGTTAGAACATGTTGCTAGAAGCAATGCAGGAGGATATGCTGCCACTAAGACACCTGCGTATGTCACAGTGCCTGCTTCTAGTCCCATTACTGTTTCTGACCCAGCATCCCATCTTCTCTACCTAGGAAGGCGGTGCAGTACCAGTCCCTACAACCCTTCTGAGACCCAGATGAGATTCTGGGTTCTTGGCTTTCCTTTGGTCCAGCTCCTGCTGTTGCAAGTCTTAGGTATTCAATTTCTCTTTCTGCCTCTACATCTCTATTTCTCTTTTACTTTCTCTCTCTCTTTCTCTCCTTCTTCCCTTCTGCCTGTACCATTCCAAGACATAAATCTTGGAAAAGACATAAATCATGTTAAATAATTGAATTTGTAAATTATATTTTATTTTTATAAATTTTGAAAAAAATTATTTGAAAGGCAGAGTTACAGAGAAAAGGAAAGAGACAGACAGAGTCCATCTGCTGGTTTACTCTCTGGATGTCTGCAATGGCCAGGGCCGGACCAGGCCAAAGCTAGGTATCAGGTGTTTCCTCTCAGGTTTCCATTTGGGTGCTGGGGTCCCAAGTACTTGGGCCATCTTCTACTGGCTTCCCAATGTATTAGCAGGGAGCTGGATGGGAAATAGAACTGCCAGGACTCAAACAAGTGCCACATTGGATGTCAGCATCTCAGGTAGATGTTTAGCTTGCTGTGCCACAATGATAGGCTGTAAATTGCACTTTATAAAAGATATTTCTTGAGGCTGGAGTTGTGGTATAGCGATAAAGCTACCACATGCAATGTTGTTATCCTATAGGAGTGGTCGTTCATGTCCCCACTGTCCTACTTCCAACCCAGCTCACTGCACCTGGGAAGGGCGTCGAAGATGACCCAAGTCCTTGGGCCTCTGCTACTCTGTGGGATACTTGGAAGAACAGCTGGCTGTTGAGGCCATCTGGGAACTGAACCAGAAGATGGAAGGTCTCTCATGCTCTTTCTTTGTAAATATGACTTCCAGACAAATGTTTGCCTATACAGTGTAATTTGCAAATACAAAGAATATATTTCATGTGTGTTTCTGTCAGTATTACCTTGAAGATGTTTATGATGCAAAATCATTTAATACATAGAGACTGGGCCCAGCGCCGTGGATTAGCGGCTAAAGTCCTCGCCTTGAACGTGCCAGGATCCCATATGGGCAACAGTTCTAATCCCGGCAGCTCCACTTCCCATCCAGCTCCCTGCCTGTGGCCTGGGAAAGCAGTTGAGGACGGCCCAAAGCCTTGGGACCCTGTACCCACATAGGAGACCTGGAAGAAGCTTTGGGCTCCTGGTTTTGGATGAGCTCAGCTCTGGCTGTTGCAGACACTTGGGAAGTGAATCATCGGACGGAAGATCTTCTTTTCTGTCTCTCCTCTCTGTATATCTGACTTTCCAATAAATAAATAAATAAATAAATCTTTAAATAAAAAAACACACAGAGGCTAAGTAGAACATGAGTTTTAGAAGCTAACTCCGTAAAGGACTTCTCTGCAGTGTGTGCTCCCCTCACAGAGCTCACTGCCATGCCCTATCCTCTTTCCAATGTGTAGCTGGTATCCCTGTTCTGTCCCAGTCATAGAAAACTCCACTGCTAGAAGCATAATGGTGCTGCTAAGTTGCTCAAGACCACCTGAGCAAGGCTCCTTGCCTCCCAATCCAGTCTCCTCTGAGTGTGATGCTCAAAGGAGCTTTCTCTTGTCTTCTCCCATCTCTAAACGGGTTCCCCTGTGAGAGTGTCAGGGCAGTGCTACAGCGTAGTGGGGCTCTTCCCGATGCAGGTCCCTGAGACTCTTCTCCTGAGTGCCCTTCACAGCAGCCAAGTACTGCTACAGATTCTGCACCTGGAGGAGTCTGTTAGGAAAAAAGTTTAATTTTCACTACAGCAGATTAAAAAAAAAATACGAAGCGTGCACTGAACAGAGTAGACAGGAGTGCTAACATCTGTGCATGCGAAGATACCTGCTGCCAACTTGAGTTCATAAACTTGAATTTGTACATGTCCAACAAGCTTCCTGAAAGGCAGGAATAAAGTTGCAGTTTCTGCACCTTACACAGTGCCTAACTCACAGAACTTAAGGCAACAGTTAGCCACTTGAAAGCTTGTTAAGTTTAGGTGCAAAAGCCGTGTGTGTGTGTGTGTGTGTGTGTGTGTGTGTGTGTGTGTGTGTGTGTGTGTGTGTTGGGGGCAGGGGAATCCATGTTGACACTGGTTATCAGAGCCACTGACCAAAGCAGTTCTGGAGTTGCTGAACTTTCCCAAGCCTAAATTGCAATAATACTCCATGGGCAGCTAGAAACTTCTGTCCAGTTTTCTTTTACTGTTCCCCATGTTTTTTTTTTTTTTTTTAAAAATAGGAAAAGGTTATGGATTCTTTGGGAAAGACAATTTTTATGGGAAGCCAAGTTGAAATTTGGTTTCAGGTCAAAATCCAATGAAGGCATAATAAAAATGAAGTGGACACAGGCAGTGAGATTCGTGAAAAGCCTTCTTTGAGGATGAAATGATTCACAAGGTTCATGCAAACCCTAACGATAATTGTGCCTTTGAATGTATATTCCTCATTCTTCTGTTCTTTCTACTTTTCTCCCATTTTTTACTTTAAAGATGGAATGTGGGAAAGCTAAGGCCTAGGGAAACAAAGTACATAGTATCATCTTTTTTCTTTAATCCAGAAACAGGAAACCACCTCTCCAGACAGGTGTTGATACTTTTGCTGAGACTTACGTGAGTGGCTCAGGAAGCAAGAAAACAGCCAAAAATGCCCAGTAAAGATGCTAATTTGAGTTAAAACATATACTAACAGCGTTCAGCTAAGTGATACATTCCTAGAGTGCCAAAAAATATAAGACTGATAGAAATTTCTTCAATTTTTCAGTTTTTTAACTAGAACTTCCACAAGATCACACAGTGATAGATCACGAAGATCCAGTCCCAATTTCAGACCGTGTCCGTTACCCCACATTCCTCCCCTCATGAATTATTGGTAGATTTGTTTTTGCCATGGCTTAACAATATTGCTACGTATGTTCTTAAAGTACTTTACTTGAGCAGTTTTAATTGATATCCTTCCCATTTGTGATGCAACCTAATTCAACTGCAAGTCGTTATTCTCCCTCTGAACTGACTTTAGACTGAAGTGTCCTGACTTGGCGTAGGAAGATATGACTGCCACACCAACTAGTTCAGCAATTGCCAAACACAGACAACGTTTAAATGAAAAGAAGTAACCTAGGGAGAACTGAGACAAAGCCTCCACCTGCACATGCCATGACGACACAGATAAAAGCCAAACTCCCATGAAATACAGAGGACACGGGTGTGTGTGCATGGCTGCTCTGTGGCCTATGGCCACTTAACTACTTTAAAGTGTGAATTGTTTGTTTAAATAACTGTATGTGTTAAGGAACGTTTATATATAAATGTTGACGTTAAGGAACATATACTCTTTCTGGGCTGAGGAGGATGCTGGATAAAAATATCACTTCTATCCAAGACTTGAAGTGTGTTTGTGCCAGCATGGATGCCTGTGATGGCTGTGGGCTACACAGAAAGTTAAATATGGCACATATGTTCTGATCCCAAGATATAATGGAGCCATTTTTTAAAATAGCCTTACCAATAACTTATTTTAGTAACATTTTTTTCCTTCTCCTACAAGTAAAATTTAGCAGAAAAAAATAACAATTAGAAGTTCTGTTTTGGGCATGTAGCTGGCACATGCTCAATAAATGTTTATTGAATATTCCACATGATAAATGCTTTAGTGAAAAAAGAAAATTGAAACTTCAACCTGAGGGGAAATACGTAGACTTGTTGATATTTATTCTTGGCATATTGGAAATGGCAACTTAACCAATGATGTCATACATTTCTGAAAAGCAATTATTCAGTTTATGATCCTTTATATTTTCCACAGGCTGAATGCAGAAGGTACACAAGATATGGTTGTTGAGTAAAAGGACAGAATCCTGAGTGAGCCTGCTGACAAATCACCTAGTCTACTGAATTGAATTGACTGTATCAGAGTCCAGAACAATTTGGCAAGTCTGACATTTCATTTTCCTGTTTCGCCTAACGAAAAATACTTCTGAAAACTACCACTTGCATAGAGTTATGGTACTAGCTTTTTATGATAAGTAACAAGTACCATAAATAAACTACTTAGTATTAGAAGGCGATTCACTGTGGCCCATGATTTTGGAAGTTCACATTTTAACATCACACAGGCCCCACTGGTTTGGCTACTAGGAGAGGCCGGAGGGAGGAAGTGGCAGGGCCTGCACAGAAACACACGATGAGCTAGGCAGCAGAGAGCACACACAGCTGAGCCTGGTGCCAGCTTGTATAATCAGCTTTCACTACAGACTCCTTCCAAGAGCATGCAGCTAAGGGCTGAGCTCCTCCCATGAGGCCCACCTAGTGAACACCATGAGGGGGGAGGTTTCCACCCTCTTCAGTCCTTTACATTTATGAAGTAGCAGTTTAAACTCCACAATAAGTTCCAGAGCCATATCCCACTCCAACCATAGCTGTCATGAAGCAGACAAGACTTTTTTTTGTTTGTTTGCTCCTGCAGGTTAGAATCTAACAAAGACACAGAAAATAATGAGATTCTTGTGATTGAGCAGGATTTGAGTTTGTGGAGAATAGTTTTAAAACAAGTGGTCAGGGAAGGTCTTTTTATAGACTTGATATTTGAGAATCTGGTTATAGAAATAGTGGGGTGCAGCCACACACACAAAAAACAACCCTGAAATATTTACAGCGAGTGACAAGCTAACAAAAGAACAGGTGCCAGCACCCAACCAGCCTCAAACACAGGGCAAGCAAGGTGAGGCAGTAGATTACATAAGCTGTAAGAGGTGAGGCAATGTGATTTTATTAAAATCGTAATCCATTTTAATTAGGGAGGTAACAACAATGACGATGATGGTGACAATGATGAGAGCAGCTACTATTTGATGAGCTCTAGCTCCCTAAACAGGACACTACAATAAGCATCACACTAGATGTTGAATATCATTAGTCATTTAATCCTCACATCAAACTTCGGAAGCATGGATAATTATTCTTTCCATTTATAGAAAAGGAAATTGAGTCTTAAAGTGTTTAGTTAACTTGCCAAGATTGCAGCTAGCGTGTGTGACATCATTCAATTTCCCACTTGTTAGAAGTCATTTAGGATGCTCTGGAGCTAGATTGGGGGAAAGAGGATCAGGAATAGAAGCTCCACAGGAAATTCAACAGTGTTTCAGGTGGGAGGGTGTGCTGGTAGTTAGATGAAAGGCTTAAAGGAAACAGACATACATATCTGCTGATGGATTTGGAGTGGAGAGATGAGGGTGAGAAGACCCTTTTTCACTTCAAGGATCATGAGTGGAAGAAAGCCTGGTAAGTTTAAATGCCTAAGGACTTGTCCGATTACCACTTTGGGGAAAAACATTTCTGAAGAAAAAAGTTTAATGTTATAAACATGTTTTAAAGCCCCTTTGCTGTTCGCTGTACTCTCCACCTCTCTTTTCCATCAATTTCCTGGAAATATTACTTACAATATCGAATGGGGTCCTTGACAAGAATATAGTGCCCACAGATGGGGTTGAAGAACCTGCAGCTTGCAGAAACCCTCTCGGGCCTCTGGATGTGTTGCAAGTAAGCTGTCTCTAGTTATTACAGTCTTAAATAGTTAAACATAAAGCTGGAAGAACAGCAATTCTTTGGGAAACAAAAAATCATGTAGTTCAAATATCAGGCTCCATTAAATAAGTTTAATTGAAACATGGTTTCTCGCATTTGTTCACACACTGTCTATAACTGCTTTTGTATTAATGAAGCAGAGCGCAGTGGGGCTGCAGGGTCTAAGATATTCACTGTAAAGCTGCTTACAAAAGCAGTGTGTGTGAACCTCTGCTTTATGCAAGACATACTTGGTAAGAGAAGCACCGTGCCATCCTGCCACTGCCACTTGTCCTTAGTCAGTTTCTCCCAAGACAGTGCAGTTGGAAAAGACTGGAATATATTCTCTTTCCGCAGTGTATTTTTACATTAAAACTGTTCAAAACACAAACCTCCCCAGAAATTTAAAAAGTAAACTTTATGACCACCTCCAAAGGCTAGAGTCCTGTAAGACACTACTGGGTTTTAAAGCACAATCAAGCAAAGTTAGTGACATATGTGTAGTCATGGTTCATAAAGACATCAATATCCATAAATGAACCTATAGCATACATTTAGAAATGATAATGAAAAAAAAAAGGCATGAAAAGGACAAATGCAGCTAGTAGTTCTCAACTGGACAAATGACTGCCTTGAAAGCAGGCATCATTTGCCATTACACTTGTCATTACCTTGAAGATCCTATTTCTACAATGGCCTTCCCCTTAATGGACACGGTGTTACTTGAAACTCCCAGTAGAGCACTGACTGTGTCTGAGTGTCCTGGCACTGCCTCTGAGTGCCTGAGAAATGCTTCCGTTGCTCAGATGCGGGCTTGCTAATGCCGATTTACAGCGGAACTCAGTGTCTAAATGCACATACGCATAATGATTCAGGATTCTATGGCAAAAGAAATTTACCACAACTCACTTATTTGACAACAACACATATATGCAGGTAAAGTGTCTGTGATGTGGAATTGTTTGCAACAGAGGGCTTGTTACTTGTTTTAGGTTATAGAAAGATCTAAAACACCGCAATTTAGATTTCATGACATAGAATAAATAATTTTATAAGGCAATGCTTGCTTTCTTAATTCAGTGTCCTCCAGAAACAGGGAAAACTTTGACATCCAAGGTTCCTCACATGTTTCCCGATGAAAACCAAGACGGTAACAAGGTAAGAACTATCTCCTGCAGAAAGCATGTTTAGGGTTAGAAGATTAATTGGGAAGACAAAGTGGGTCCAAATCCTAATTCTGCAGCTGACTTAAAATATACCCTTCAACTCCACCGTGACATGCGAGGTCCCGTAATCCCTTTCTGCACAAAATGCCTCATCAGAACTGTTGAACTATCAAAACCACTTGAGCAAGACCCTCGGAGCATGCCCCACATCTGGGACCTGGGGAGGGTGGGAGACTGGGTGGGGCTTCTCCGTTAAAATCCCCTTTTACATCAGATATGTTAAGGAAACAATACGGAATTAAAAAAAAAATTTCCTGTTCATATCCATTGTCTATTTCTAAAAAAAAAGAGCCTCATCAGAAAATAATGATAATGTTAGATCCCAACGCAGTGGATTATATGCAGTAATACAAATCAATCAATCATTTCCAAGTATGTATTTGGGGAAGACATGGTCAGCGAACTTTTTCCGTTTTTACACAGCTTCTTGGGGGGAAACCCTTGCTGTCGTACTAGTAATCCTCCTCAGGATTACACTTACCTATGTCTGATACGGCTTGAGAGAGATGATGAAGGGATGATGAAGGACAGGGACTGCATGCTTTGAAAAGACACCGGGAATCAACCCTGTACATGTAAGTTATGTTTATCTGCAAGGGAGAAGGGAATGTCCAGGGGGCAGGGAATAATTCCAGGGAATGGACACGGGCTGGAAACTCCAACAGCACTTGACTGGTTCGTAGCCTCTTATCAGGGGAAGTTGGGTCAATCTACGCCACACATGTGTGTGGCAGGGCTACTCTCACAATACAGATCCATGAAGCTAATATACAATAGACAGTAGAGACTTTGGAATATTTCATAAAATCAATTAAACCTACCACAAGGATGCCATGGGCCAGGCTGAGCTTCCTCAGGGGCCTTGTGGAATGCCATGTCCCAGAGTACTGAGCATGGGCATTAGCTTAGAATATGTGTTAGGACAATCTGAAAGGAAGATGCTTTCATTTATTTTATTTTATTTTTTAGTTGTACATCGAGTTTACTAAATTCTAGTGGTCTTTCCAAACAAACAAACAAAAAAAGAATAAGGAGCATCTTCATCTTCACTCCTCTGTGAAGGTAAGATTAATACAATAACCTGAAAGACAGCTGTGACCAAATGGCAGGTCTGGGGTAGCTGAAGGTAACTAGAATCTTTAAAGAATATTCTTACTGCGCTCCACATTGTATCTAGGAGGAAAAGATATTAGCAGAAGGATGAGATGGAGTTGAACCAAAACGAGAGAAAGATGGAGGTTGGTCAGAATTCAGTCTTATCTGTTACTAAATGTTGGGGATGTTCAGAACAGCCTTTTCTGCAGTCTCAAAGATGAATGTGGCCACGACGCATTGAGACAACTGCACTGGCTAACCATCGCTTTGACAGGCTGGCTAAGGTGCAACATCAATGTTTGGTCTGGAATCCCAGTAAACTGGAAATGTTACCTTCTTAGATAAGGAGTTCTAGCAGTAAGATTTTGAGATAGGAATATTATCCCAGGTTTCCCAGAGAGACCCTAAACACGCTGTTAGAAGTATGCTTTCAATAAGAAACTCAATGCGCAGACATACATGGCACACACACAGAGGAAAAGAGGTTATGAAGACAAAGGCAAAGACTGCAGTCGGCCACAGACAAGAATGCTTGCAGTAACTGGAACTTGGAAGAGGAAAGGAACATTTTCTCCCAAAGAACCCTTGAGAGAGCAATTTCCCACTGACAGGCTGAATCAGCCTAATGATACTAACAAAGGATTTCTGGGGCTCAGAGTGTGGCAAAATAAATTTCCCCCATTTTGAGCCACCCAGTTAGTGGTAATTTGCCATATCAGCCATAGGAAACTAATCAGTATCATTACTACTTTGATTATTGCCCTAAACAGGTAGATTTTCCTCTTTCCATGCACTCATTATTTCTTCTTACACTCATTGTCAGACATGCAAGATTATCATTTTTCCTTTATATTCATTTAAATTACACAGCATTATCACTGTAAACACAATTTCTTTGGCGCATTTTCAAGATGCTAAATCACTAATGCTGTATCTTTCACTAAACAAGTTCTTAAAGAAATCTATTTCCACATGTTAAACATTTATCAAACTGTATGCCAACTGAGTAATTACACTCTTTTGAAGTACAATCTTTGGATTCATTATCCCCAAACTCTACTAAAGATACTGACAATTTACCAATTTCTCTGGAAAGTGAGAAAGGAGGTGAGCTACACAAGGCCATTAGACAAAATACACAAAAACACTGGAATGTTTATGATGTGCTTTTCCTGTTGGAGTGATCAGCATCGGATCCAACTTAAAGATCAACCAATATGAATAATGAAGTCACAGTGTGTTCTCCCAGCAAATAAAAAGGAGGTCTGAGATCTTCATCTGTGTGCCATACTGTAAATCACTGGTCTCCATGCCCTAAATGGTCCCTGAGTGACCACAAAATGCATATTAAAATACCAGAGTGCCTGCCATTAGCAAGGAGAAGCTTCTGTAGAGGTTCTGTAGTTCACCCTCGCTACAATACTTCTTAAGTCTCCATGAAGTCTGCTTTTAAAACAACTAAGTAAACATGCCTAGATTAACTAAATGTGTCCACTTTCATCAAAATGAAAGAGCTAGATTTGAGTATCTTTTCTATGCCTAAAATTCCTTAAGTTAAAAAAAAAATTCCTGCTTTCCAGGAATCCGTGTGATCACTTTGTTATTTGAGGAATTAGTCTGAATTTCAATTGGACTAACCAGGTTTTGCTGTCAGAAAGACCGCCAGAATATCGTCTCAGATATTTCAAATGCAGGGCAGGGGCCTAAGTACTTATCTTTGCTCACATTAAACTTTTCCTATAATCTTCACAAGTACACAACACTGGTGTCATGGAAATGTCTCTGCTTTCATTCCTACAAATTACGCCAAGAATGTGCTTCGAAATAGCGAGCAGGAGTCACTTGTTTTAATCTTGTCCTCAGATGACATTTGCTTTTTTCCAGCCTGCAGTTCACGTCCAGCATGAGCTCCTCCTTCACGCTAGAGAGGAAGAGATCCAATAGTTTTGCATCCCTAGAGATCATCTCATGAACCAAAGTTTAACTTCAACTGAAGGTTTCCTGACACTGGACGCTTTACCAAGAAACACAAAGAAACTGAGCATGCAGGTTAAAGGGGAAAGAATTTTGGTTTTGGAATGTGGAATTTCTAAAGGGCAATTTTTAAAACTGGAATCAAGACAATGTTATTAATTTTAAATCTTTGTACAGTGGAATGAATAAAATATTTAAGGGCATATTTTTAAAACTCTAAAAGTGATGTCTAAAAATTTACCAAATGAAAAATAGTGTGATTGATATCAGATTATTTGAGTTTTGGCAGCGCAGTTCAGCTCTTGAATTAGTAAAAACACATATTTCACCTACAGGGAATGTCTAGAAGGATTCTGACCCTGAGTGTCCTCCTGGGGTTCTGCCTGCTAATCCCTGACCTAGATGTTAGCCAACTTGCCCATTTGATCATACAAGAATTTCAGACGGAATTGTTAATATTGATGATTTTCTCTATATTCTTTCTGCTGTATCAAAAGGAATTTCGCACAGCCCTCAACAAAGAAACCTAGATTTTTAAAATTTATTCCAGTTACAGAAAAAAATTGATATTAACATAATGGAACCAGCTCTATCATGCAGTGGCTAACACACTGAACTTCTAATATAATTGTCTGGGTTTATTACCTTGAGTATTTCAGCATTCCAAGAAAGCAATTGCATACATTAGATTATATGTATACCATTCTCAGTTCATGAAACTGATTGCACTAATACCTGGAAAGGTGATTGTTTTGTAAGCTGGTAAAAATTTCAGTCCTTGGGCCTCGGGCAGTAGCCTAGAGGCTAAAATCAGTCGGTTTTCTATTATCTCCCTCAAAAAAAAAAAAAAAAAACCCAGCAAAATAAAAATAAGTGACATCCAGTTCTAAACAATCAAAATAAACTGCTCAAGTCTATTCTTCAATATTCGAATCTCCAAATTCCCTTAGAGGGCCCAGAGGTGCAGAATAAACCTCAGAGAAGCTATTTCCACACTGTTCCTTGTGAAGCACAAAAAGCAGCCTGTGCTTCTCCTGAGTGATGAACTGAAGACATTCTGAACAATGGATGAGGTCTACATGCTAGCCACGTGACAGGGAGGTTGGAGCCCCAGCATGCCAGTATCCTCACTGATAAAATAGGGATTCTCAAACTTAATCTGCCCCAAAGAAGCACCACCATCCTGTTGCTGCTACTATTGTTGCTATTGCTACTAAAATTGCCAATTGTAAGTACAGCTTATAGTCAGTACAAGCTCAGAGATGTTAGTTCATTAAGGCTGTAGAAGGAATAGCTGTTGGACACTGTCTATAGTGTAACTTGTAAGCAATCACAGTAGGTTTACTCGGTCATAAGAAATTTTCAGAATATTGACAGACCATACAATATATTATGAATGTCCTTTGCCCAGGGAAATTTTATTTCTTTTCTTACCAATTATTTATAATAGAATCCAGCTCTCCCCAAATTTCCAATATCATGAGCTACATTTCTACTCAAGGGCAATACTACATTAGCAAGTGCGTGTCTCATTTACTAGCTAACACATACCCTAGTGTTTTTAGACAATTCCCAAACCTCCTGGTTCCATCCATCCAAAATGAGTATCTTTTTTGTTGTTGTTGTTGTTGTTGTTGGTGGTGGTAAACATATGGGGTGTGGATGACAACTGTACAAGCTGGTAAGCCTTGCTTTCCTAATTTATGATCTAATTAATTTCCTCATTCCATTTTGTGCTTTCTCTTCCTCTCCTATGTTTGCAATACTCCTAGGGAATAACACCTATATTTTGAATTGGAAATTTGTGGAATGCATCCTTTATGCAATTAAGATGTTAACACAACTACATCCTTGGCCCTTAAGAATTTTTGCATGTTTAAACACCATTACACATGTCACTACGTGAAATCAATCTGCATTTTTCTTTTGAGTCTTCACTTGAACCTTGAAATCTACAGGCACAGAATTTCCCCCTGGTAATTATATTGAGTGCATACACATATTCATCCACAAGATTGACAACAAATATCTGAATCATGATCACTTGCCACACTGCATTATGGTAACTAAGCCATTAATACTTTTTTACATAATTAATCAAAAATACATCTATTAAAATTTAAATCTCTACTTCTGATACTCCTTAATTTGAAGTCAACACAATGGGTTTAAACATGTGAGATATTCCTGGGAAATCGCTAAATTAAATTTAAAACATGAAACTGAGTTGGCTTAATTTAGGAAGGATGTTAAAAAAAAAACCACAGGTTTTGAAAATACACTTCAATATTTGAATTTCAGTAATTTTTATGAACCCAGGACACACTAAATCAACTTGGCTGTATCTATACCGCAGGAATGAAAACATGATTGAAGAGTGAAAACCTAAGTTAGGACATAACTTAGAACATGTCCATCCTATGTCAGTAACTGGGTTTGAATCCCCACAGTGCTGTGACTCCAGCTTCCAGCTAAAGAATGTCTGAGAATTCAAAAGATAACGGGTTCCTGTCGCCTGTGTAATGGAGTCCCAGGATCCTGGCTTAAGCCTGGGTTGGCTCTGGCTGTTGTGGACATCTGTGGAATGGTCCAGAAGTTTGACTGTTTCTGTATTTGTGTCCCTACCTTTCAAATAACATTAATTTTTTAAATTAGAAAAAGGAAAGGAAATAAACAGTGTCTCAGCAAGAAAAAAAAAGACTGAGACTTCACAAACATTGTATTTTGTAAAGCCTGGCTTAAAAAAAAAAAACTTTCTAAATTAAGACAAAGCATTTCCATATTTGAAATTTTATTTAGTAGGGCTGGTGCTATGGCTCAACTGGCTAATCCACTTACAAGGGCTGGCATACCATGTGGGCACTGGTTCACCTCCTGGATGCTCGACTTCTGATCCAGCTCTCTGCTTTGATTAATACACAGCCTGGGAAAGCAGATGGAGGATGGCCCAAGTGCTTGGGACCCTATAGTAGTATGGGAGACCTCGAAGAAGCTCCTGTCTTTGGATATGCTCAGTTCCAGCTGTTGCAGCCACTTTGCAATGAACCAGCAGATGGAAGATCTTTCTCTCATTGTCTCTCCTTGTCTGTAAATCTGCCTTTCCAATAAAAATAGATAAACCTTAAATTTTTTTTTTGTTATCCTTTTACATATTAAGCCCATTCTATTGACTTTCAGTTAAAGAGTATCCTCAAAGTTTTCCAATTCTACTTGGCAAAAAAAAAAAAATCCAATTTGGATAATTATTAAAACAAACATCACCAGAAATACTATATATACAATTTTTTATTTGACCAGTAGAGACAGACAGAAATCTTCCATCTACTTGTTCACTGTCAAAATGAGTCAGGTCCACGCCAAGATCCTGGAACTCATCAGGGGGCTCCCCACATATGTGGCAGGGGCCCAAACCCTTGAGACATCATCTGGTACCTCCTTTTAATAGTAAGTGAACTGGAACAAATGAGCCAAAACTGGAACTCCGAACACCGGTAGAAGCTGTGCCATAATTAAGTTGTACCAAACACCTGTCCCTCTAAGCAATTTTTAATACTTCGTACCTGTTTTTTTTTTTTCTAGACATAGTTTTAGGAAAGAGAAATATACAATAGATAGTTATGATTTTTTAAAAAAATGTTTAATTTTGGTGCAAGGTGTCTTCCAAAAACATTAATAAAACATCCCATAGAGTTAGTTTGTCTACAGAGAAAACAAGAAAACATGAAACCAGAGGTATTCAGCAGACTCCAATTGGAGTAGTTTGGATATCAGATAAGTTACATTTTCTCTTTCCTTTTGTTACTAATATAAAAACTATGTCAGAAGGTCAATTCTATTTCAAATCTATTGCTTATCACTACAAAACCATGTAAATAGTTGCTTTGGTAACACACCTCTGATATACTTACTAGAAGGATTAAATAGCTACTTCTCATAAGTTGAACATGAGTTGAGTGAAACTTGTGGTAATTCATTACAGCAAGTGTCACACAAGCCCTTAAGAGGTCTCCCTATTTATTCCAGTAATTAGCTCAGATAGTAGATGATTCTGTTTTATTGATTTGATACACATGACTGGCGCTTAAATACAGTTATTTTTGTCATATTTCATTTCAACAGTGGAAATATCCTAACAAGGATATAGATTTTCTTTAACTGTGCTTGAATATATTACTGGAAAAAATGATTTTTTCCCTAAATTACTTAGTAATGAGAACTTGATTGTGACCTTAATATAAAAAATTAGTTATTACTGTAATACTCCCACAATATTTTGCTTCATGTTGGTGAAGGCAGAAAGGAGGAATGCGTAACTGCAAACTGAATGATGCCAACATTAGCCTTCTTATAGGTATTAACTTACATGGGAAATATAGAATTAATTTTTTGTTAAATAGCATAAATATTAACTTCAGGATGCTTTAGAAATACTTTCTAACCCTAATTATTTATTCCTGCAATCATTTTTATCTTTCAATAGTAGGTATCATTCTCCCTCTATTGTCATAACCATGTTTCCATGGAAACTGAAGAGAAAGTATGAAATGGGAAAACAGCTCCATTTTAGACTAAATTGACAGGGCTGTTTTTCATTAGCAGTCTCAATTACCCACAGTGTTTTAATAAATGATATAAAATAATAGGTGTCCTTTTAAAAATGGATATTATATTTCTAGCTAAATAAAATCTCAACCCTTTCTGTTAAGAGGTGGGAGCTTAGTGTTCTTTATATTTGATGGTATTCTTTGCATAATCTATTGTGTAAAACAAAATCATTGAAAACAACTGGCTGATATTCATTCTCTAGATACATATACTTAATGTTCATGTACTAGATATCACTTAACACAACTAGGTTTCAGAAGTACATTTAAAATAAAAATAATTCCTTAATGCTCACAAGGAGATTTAGATAAACTTTGCGCCTGCTGCAGTGGCCTAGTGGCCATAGTCTTGACCTTGAATGCACCGGGATCCCATATGGGCACTGCTTCTAATCCTGGCATCCCTGCTTCCCATGCCGCTCCCTGCTTGTGGCCTGGGAAAGCAGTCAAGGACGGCCCAAAGCCTTGGGACCCTGCATCCATGTGGGAGACCTGGAAGAGGTTCCTGGCTCCTGGCTTCAGATCGATTCTGCTCTGGCCATTGCGGCCACTTGGGGTTCAATCAACACACAGCAGATCTTCCTGTCTCTCCTCTGTGTAAATATCTGACTTTTCAATAAAAATAAATAAATCCTTGAAAAATAATTTTTTTAAAAAAAAGCAGCCAGCTTTACCTTAAGCATCAATTAACTGCATTTGAATCTGAAGGGACCCTTGAAAACTGATTATACTGCTTGTTCTGTGTATAGTTTCTTATTTTTAAAGCAAGATACAGGTATTACTTACTTGAAGGTAAAGGTTACATGGTCCTATAAACCCAAGATCCTAAGAGTGTCAGACGTCAACTAATTCAGGAAAATGTTTGACTCAGATAGTCGAGTCAAATAGTTGAATGAAGTGAAGCTTTTGACAGCATATCAACACGTGTGACTAGTTACGGGGGAAAGAGATAGCCGCCTTTTGCGTTCCTCAAAGTAGAAAGAATGGAAAATTGCTACAGTGGCATATTATTTTCAATATTTCCTCTACAAAGAAGGAGATTTTGGCAAATGCCAGGGAAGAAAAATGGATTACTTTGCCTCACATGGAGACATAGCACTTTTCCCTGCTAGAATTTCCTGTCCATTATCATATAACAAGTCACAAGTATAAACACCTTTCAAAAGTCAAAATGAAAGCAAGGGGTACATTATTTGGATGCAAGACAGATTTGCCCATCAGGAGGCACAAGTATGACAGAACCAAGATGCAAAGGTGCAGGCGGCACTTCAGCATTCTACGGAGGTCGCACAGCTGCCATGAACACGGCCAGCAGCTGCAGACTGAAGTGCACTGGGGCAACTGCAGATTTCCCAACTCTACCGAAATGGCATTTCATTCTGGAATTTCGCAAGCCTAGCACAGTATCGACAGAGACCTCAGCATTTTATTTTTGAGTCTTGACACAGTGTCTGTGCAGCAACTCTTTCCCCGGCTGCGAGTCATTTAGACTCAAAGGGATTTTTCTGTTTCTTCCCTGTCCCTTCTGCAACCAGTTTAGCTTTCATGTTATCAATAGGTTGTTCCTTATAACAAAAATGAAGATTTTTGTGAAAACAGAAATAAACAGAAGCACAAGTGATACAGTATTGAAAGCCTTCACCTCAACATGACTTAGAGGAAACAACTGTGGCTTACACTTGTTTTCTAAAACTGACAGATAAAATTTCCTTAAAACCTAATGTATGAAAGGATTTTCCAATTCTACACCAACCTGCAATTTTATTATTTTAAACATACTTAACTACTTTAGAAAATTAAGAGCTCTAGGAAGATTATAGTGTTTTTCTTTGGTTATTCTTGAAAAGTCACTTTAATTGCTATCAAAAGCTAAGTTTTCATGCTTAGTTTTCTCCTAAAATGATTTCCAAAAGTCCCTTTAAGTTAAGCTCACGGATGGAAAGCAAGAGTATCAGCCTAAACATTTGATTTGAGAGTCATTCTTAAAGAATCATACATCTAGTTCTAGCTCAGTTTGATATTTCTTAGAATAAGGGATACTACTGCTAGCTAGGTTAGAGAACATTCTATAAATTATATAATATGTATATCAAAAAACAGAAGATGCATAGGGTCAGGCATTTGAAATAACAGTGAAAATGAACAGTAGGAAAATTACATCCTTCACGAGAGTCCAGTTCAATTCCCAGCTCTGGCTCCTGATTATTATGAAAAGTAATGGTGATGATTCTGTTACTGGGTTTCTGTCCTATCTGTGGGAGACCTGAATTCTGTTCTTGTGTAATAGCTTCAGCTAGCACCGTGGCAGGAATCTGAGGAGCAAGCCAATGAGCAGAGGAATACACCCTGTCTCTTTCTCTTTGCCTCTCAGAGAAATAAATCCAAGTTAGAAAAAGAGAAATCAATAGTTGTGTCTTTCACTCTTGCTACAAAGTTCAGAATCAAAGGAATCCAGTAGCAGCCATCTCGTTTACCACCATGACTATCACTATATATTTACCACTATATTCACTGACAATTGAGTGATGTCAGGACCAGGGGTAGAAATAGACATGAAGAACACAGGATATTTTCTTAGAAATAAAAGGAACTATTGGCAACTATTGGGTTATATCAAGAGGAAATAGGAGGCAATCTATAGAAGTTCACATAGGCAAACTGAATGAATACACTGACTATATAAAAATACACGAACCCAATATGTTACACAAAAATGTCAAAAATAAACTTTTAAAATATTCATTTGTTGCCAATCAGTAAACAACCACAATACTTACTCTGGGAACTGATAATGGAGGAGAAACACCATTTGCCCTTTCTTGAATGAATAAGCTGAGAGTAAACAGAATATTATAGGTTGCTGGTTGGTGAGGCCGAGTATTCTTTGCCAAGAATTCCAATTGATAGAAATTGAAAGAATCATGGAAGATAATAATCATCACATAAAAAATCTCCTGTGTGGCAGGCCTTTGGTGTAGTAGCAATTACAACACCCACACCCCATATTAGAATGCATGGGTTCCAGTCCACTGTGCTCGAGTTCAGCTCCCTTCCTCCCCCCGGGAGGCACCGAGTGATGGTTCCAGTGACTTGGTCCCTGCCAAGCACATGGGCGACCCAGACTGTGTTGCAGTATCCAGGTCCAGCCTGGACATCAGAATCATTTAGGAAGTAAACCAGTGGAAGGGAGATGGTAGTCAGTCCCTATGCATTTCTGCCATTAAAATAAGCATTTCAAATAACCTAATATGACAACTAAATCAAGCAATATTATCAATGCATATTTGGGGATTTAACACAAAGTTGATGGGAAACTTTATCATAAGAGCATTAACCTATGGATCCTATTCTTGATAGCTGAAATTAAAGAAATTGGGTGTCATTTGTTCATATTAAAAGACAAAATTGGATGATGAACTTTGTGTGAAATTGTGTCAAAGTAGATAAAGAAGAATCTACTCAACATTTTAGATTTTTTTGACCTTTACCAGAAATACAGAATATAGAAAGAGGCAAGATATTGGACATTATTAAAAGCAGTGATACAGTCTACAATGGTGAATGAACACCAGGACAACAGAAGCAATTTTTTTTAACCTACTAATGCTTTTTCAGGGGAAATCTCAGGATGAAAGAATAAACCTCCAGGCCACAGGAAGGCATTTCAGAAAGGTAGGGGGGGGGAAATGAAATTAGAAAATGGATTCACTAGGCCCAACAGGACGACTCAGTGGCTAAAGTCTTCCAACTTGCATGAGCTGGGATCCTATGTGAATGCCAGTTTGTGTCCTGGCTGCTCCACTTCCCAAACAACTCCCTTCTTATAGCCCAGGAAAGCAGTCAAGGATGGCCCAAAGTTTAGAGTCCCTACACCCACATGGGAGACTCAGAAGAAGCTTCTGGCTCCTGGCTTCAGATCATCTCAGATTTGTCTGTTGCGGCCAGCTGGGGAATGAACCAGTGGATGGAAGCTATTGCTCTGTGTCTTTCCATCTCTCTGTGAGCTATCTTTCCAATAAAAGTGAACCTTTAAAAAAAAGACTTTAAAAAACATGGGTTTATTTTGCTGCAAGTATTATTGGAAATTCAAAACTTTTGCATACTGCATATTTTTTCATCAACATTTTGAAAACCACTTACATATGACTTCCTTTGATCTTGCAAAAGATACTTGAGAAGCACAGAGTAAAGACTCAACAGTGCCTCCGTGTTTTTTCTTTCCAAGATGTGAAACGATATTGTGGTTATGCTAGAAAATATCTGATCTGGGACGATATGTATGAAATGAATGTTCACAGGAGAAATGACGTGATGTTAGGGCACAAAAGATTTTTAAGGAATTTAAAGTAATCACAGCAAAAAGTTTGATGTCTGTGGAATACGGCTGCTGTGTACAGGAATAATTCAGACAGTCTGTAAAAAGTATAATTTAAACATGAGTTTATTTTGGTGCGTATCACTGGCAAATTATATATGTTCGGTCTTTCAAAAGTTGTTGAAAAGGTGCTTTCTGAAATAAATGCATGGACTTAAACTTTTTTATATAAATGTTCATTGGATCACTTTATCCGCTTAAAAATTTATGTAAGTTTTTTTTTTTTAATTGGAAAATCAGATATACAACGAGGAGAAGAGACAGAGAGAGATCTTCCATCCACCGGTTACTTCCCTAAGTGAAACAGCTGAGTTGTTCCAAAGCCAGGAGCCAGGAACTTCCTCCAGGTCTCCCATGCAGGTGCAGCGTCCCAAGGCCTAGGCCGTCCTCAGTGCCTTTCCTAGGTCACAAGCAAGATGCTGGATGGGAAGTGGATCAGGCACAACATGAGCCAGAACCTATAAGGGATCCGAACACTTGCAAGGTGAGGCTTTAGCTACTAGGCTAATGTGTTAGGACCTACATAAAACTTTAAAAATTTTTTATCTTATAAGAATATATGAATGGGGCCTGGTGCAATAGTGTTGTGGTTAAAGTCTTCGCCTTGCATTCCCGGGATCCCATATGGGTGCCGGTTCTAATCCTGGTGGCCCTGCTTCCAACCCAGCTTCCTGCTTGTGGCCTGGGAAAAGCAGTTGAGAATGGCCCAAAGCTTTGGGACCCTGTACCCACGTGGGAGACCCAGAAGAGCTTCTGGCTCCTGGATTCAGATTGGCTCAGCTCTAGCCATTGCAGTCAATTGGGGAGTGAATCATCGGACAGAAGATCTTCCTCTCTGTGTATCCGCCTTTCAATAAAAGTAAATAAATCTTTTTAAAAAAAGAATATACAAATGAAATGGGTAGGGATCTAACTTGGCTTATTCTCAATGGGCCTCAGTTAATTTAGCTATAAAAACAAGGAAAATAGAAATACTTTCCTAATAGAATTCTTGTTAAAATTTAATAAATTAAATGAAATTAAATAAAGTAACTCATGCTTAACTCAGACTGAGTCTCAAAAACTGTTAGCTATTATTGCCATTAATTCTCACCAAACACAGTTACAACAAACATAAGGAGAACATTATGTCACATGTATTTCATTTCAGCATTTGACAAAGTGTTTCCAAATAAATTTTTCTTGTATTTATATTTTCAAATGCAAATAATTAGCACTAATATTTCATTTAATAGAAAGCATTTCATTGTTTCACATTCTCTATGGTATGGGTTATTTTTATTGAATACTTAAATATCTGAAATTTATGCTACAAAATATATAAATGGTAAATTCCCCCAAATGAACTCACTGAATACTTTCCTGATAATAACATAAGAAATATGAGAAAGACTTCATTTTCAAGTCTAGAAACTTTGGGGATCTTGCTGATTTTTAGGTTCCTCATGCATTGGGAATATCAGAATTTCCTAGTTATTGACATTGCTAATAGAGTATTATAACAGATTCTATGTTTTCAAAAAGGCATGAACTCTTTGACAAGCTTCAATATTTTTAAGACAAAGCTTATGGTAGACAATGACAAAAATATGTCAAATGCAAGGAAAGAAGGAAATGAATTTTGAGCTACACTAAATCCATTCTCTTTGTATTAATATCACACAAACATGAAAAAAATGAAGTATCATTAAAAAGAGGAAAATCTACTAGTATGCAAAAGCAAAGTAAAGTAAGGTTTTTGCCTTTTTTGTTTTAATCTGATAACAGAATCCAAGCAATGAAAACTAACTTGTGCCATTGTTTTGAAATGCAGTACAGGCTCATGAGCAACTGATTTAATGACTAATTGAGTCCATCAGACCTAACGGGTATCGCCGGCTCAATCAAACAATATTCACAGCAGAAGTGGGGCAGCAATGGTAAATATCAAGGAAATTTCTAGCTGTGATTGTACCAAACTTGTCAGAAATCGCATCCTACAACACTATGTTTTGATGTGATCCAAACATCAATGGAAACTGGCAAAGAAATATAAAAGAGCAAATACTCAAAATGCTTCCTTTGCTCAAGACATTCTTAGAAATTTTTTTGATATGGAAGAGTGTTTTGATAATAATAACAACCCTTAGACTGACAGAAACATCCAAGGACTCACAGAGCACTGCATACTGCCCTCACACTAAGTTGTATCCCACACAACAATGTAACTGCTGTATCTCTCATTGTGTTACAAGTTTCTCAGGAGGAGAGGACGTATCCACTATTTAGTATTCTTTTTGCCTAACCTATGCCTGGAGTAACTGAATTGAATAAAATGCTGGCTTAATTAACTCCTCACAAATTCTTTTGAGCATGGAGACATAGTAAGCCTATCATTAGACTCACATCCTGAAATATGCACAATTGTTTGGGTAACTTTTCCTTACAAATAAATAAATAATCTTTTAAAAAGTTGCTGGGCATAATCAACTAAATGACATTTATGAACTATAATTTAAAAATTATTCTAAAGAGCTATTGTCCTTAAAAAAAAATCCTTGCTGAGATTGGCAGCAATTTATAAATTTATAATTTATATGAATTATCAAAATCATTTGAGCAAGAACCTCAGACCATACCCTACATCCAGGACCTGGGCAGGGTGGGAAATTGGGTGGGGTTTCTCCCTTAATATCCCCCTTTAAACATGAAGGAAACAATATGGAAATAATACTCTTACCCAGTTTCCTATAGCCCTTGAAACTTTTTACCCCAATTAACTATGTAAAGATTGTCAAAAAATATAATTAAAAAATTGTCAAAACAATATAAAAAAATCCCTGCTGTTTTAACAATATTCTTGTTGAAACCTTGTATCATTATTATTTTCCAGTAATTTCAGATCCTTTGGTTTTCCCAGTCCCTGCTTGTTTTCTTCTCTTGTAGAACATGAAGCTTCTCTGTGTTTCAAATGTCCACTTCCTGCATCTGAGCACGTGTGTCAATTCTATATATTGACACATTTGACTATTTCTACACACACACACCTGATTTTCAAATCAATCAATGAACAAGACATAGAAAGCAGCATAGCATTCTCTCAGCAGAATATACTGCTGGTGATTATCACAAAGATGCAATTGGGCCCGGCGCAGTGGCGCAAATGGTTAAGGTCCTCGCCTTGCACGCCCGGTATCCCATATGGGCGCCGGTTCTATCCCGGCAGCCCCGCTTCCCTTCCAGCTCCCTGCCTGTGGCCTGGGAAAGCAGTCGAGGACAGCCCAAAGCTTTGGGACCCTGCACCCGCGTGGGAGACCCGGAAGAGGCTCCTGGCTTCGGATCGGCATAGTATCGGCCCGTTGCGCTCACTTGGGGAGTGAATCATCGGATGGAAGATCTTCCTCTCTGTCTCTCCTGTCTGTATATCCGCCTTTCCAATAAAAAAATAATAAAAATAAATCTTTAAAAAAAAAGATGCAATTAAAGGAATGCCATGCACTTTATTTCTCAAAGTTAATGAAACCATGTGGACAGAACTTGTAATACAAAATGCTGCTATTTGGACATATGGTTCATTTCCTGACTTGTGGTCCTCACCAAAGCACCTCTATTTTTGCCTGTAGCCTATTCATTTTCTCTAACGATGCATTCAATTTCATAACACTACTAGGATGATATTCTTTCCTTAATGCAAATGTTCATTTCACCAAAAATCTACTTTCTTCTGTCTCAGTATAATGCCATGTTTTACTTATAACCCAAGGGAGTACATGTATAGAAAGAAAATTCTTGTAGTTTATACTATCTTTTTGCATTTGAGACCATTACAGTAAATTATCATCTAATGTAAAAAGTTGTCAGCCAAAAACAGATATGGACACACCGAGGAATCAGCAAGTCCACCCTCGAACACCAAACAAACCAATAGTTTCAACTTCCTGACAAGCTAAACTACCCCAGTGAACTAACTGTTCTTTAATGCATTAAATTCTGCTTCTTTGAAGAAGTAAGTATGATATGAGACACAGATAGGACCATAAGAATCTTAAATGAATGGAATATATTACTTTTTTTTATTACTTTGTTGTGAGCTATGCTTTGAACTAATCCGATTTTGGCTAAATGGATTGTAAAGTCTGGGATGGCTGAATTGTGAATTTATTTACTGTAGTTAAACTTTTGGAAGTGAAACTAAAAGAAGATAATGTTCAATTTAAACTCAATAGAATCCTGTGTATAAAAGTTTTAGAGTTGTCCCTTAGGAACTTTGCATTTTTGTTTTTATATCATTCTCAGCCACACTGTATATGAGGAGTCTCCAAAAAGTTGATGGTAAATGTACATTTAAAAAAAGAAGTCTACACAGGAATTTCAAAACACCTAACCAAACTTATGTTTTTATTCCGTTTTCCATAAACATTTGTACATTCTCATATTTGGTAATTTTGGCAAACATTTTTGACTGTCCTGCCTTTGCGGTTGGCGCCTCTCCATTGCTCCTCACATCTAAAGGGTAAAGGATGGTGATGTTATTAACTAAACTCCAAAGGATGGACAGGCCACAACAAGGAATTATCTAGCCCACACAGTCAGTGGTACTAAGAAACTCAGTGGTGCTGAGAAACTGTAACTGGAGAATCTAAGATAATGTAAAAACTGCAAAATGCTTGGTGGTTCAACATTGCCGTATCTAAAGGACTTTCAGCATCTGAAAATTGAATAATGTATCCAATCCTTACGTATTCTCTACTAGTCACTGCGAGTTCAACCGTACAAGATTTCCAATTGAGCAGGTAAAAAAAATAATCAAAATTTTTTCATTAGGCCTCAAAGTAATACAATAAATGTCTCAACTATTTCATTAGCAAAGCGATTAAGAACATGTGATATTACAACTGCACTTAAGTAACCAGTGTAGATAAAAGGGAAATTATTTAATACAGATTCTCTGACCTGTCTTTGTACATACTGAGAAATAACGATGTACCTCTTTCCTGCGCACTACCTATTTGATGGATGGAGATTTGTGCTTTGAAGAGGAAGAGATATATTTCCTTGACATTTCGGCTGTGTTATATAACTGCTGAATGCAATGAGTACTTGGAAATAGGAGCCAGTAAAATGCACCTGATGCAATGCAATTATGGTTCATGTTACCGTGACTTCTTTTACAATCCTGTTTTCTTGAATCCCTTTCCATTCTGTTCCATACTGGCATATACAGTTCCAGCCTCAATTAGTCATGTCTGAAGAAAGTTTTACTATTAATCAATATCTATATTAACATGCTTTTTACAAATAGGGACTGACAAAGTTTCTGAACTAGCACTTAAAACAGAACCACGTGACATTTGGATTCTATTTGCAAAGGTGTTCTCTTTTGTGACCATTGTTTTTCTTCTCAAAGAAATTCCTGCAGCCCGCCTTTGAAATGCAGAATCATTACGCAGACTAAAGCATATTGGCCATCATTACTTTGGTTAAAAAATATGATAAAACTAAAATCTCAAGGCAAAATCATGCATTCCATGCTGAAGGATGCATGAGAATAATGCGCTGTTTTGGTAAGCAGAGAACCTATCTCAGGAAAACAGTGTTCTGAAAAACTCTACAGCATTTTTAATAAGTCAGTTTTGCTGGCATAATAGGCGCAACATGCATGATGAAAATAGTTTTAGGATAATTTCAATCCTCCAAAAAGTTATAAAAACTGATGGGGGATTACGTATAGACCTTAGGTGTCATACTTCTCCAGATTTTTATATTGAAAGTGATCTCAACATCATGATTTTTAGTAAGCTTGTTTAGTCATTTTACAGCTAACAGAAAAATAGAATAACGAAGATCATCTTTCTATCCATCCATTCATCCATCTATCCATCCATTTTCCTTCTATCTGTTTGTTCCCCAAGAGCCAGAGCTCCTGGTTTTGGTTTGACCAGTGGGTACAAAAGATTTCTCTGTGTTTCTCCCCCTTTCTCTGTGAATCTTTCAAACAATAAAATAATGCTTGTAAAAACATTTATTCTACAAAGTTCATTCAATAAAAGTACTGCTGGCTACATTTCATCATAAAACTATAGATACTTGTTTTTAAATATATAACACTTTATCTATAATAAAAATAAATTATTTTTCTATTAAAACTATTAATCCAAAGAGTTATCCTAGAGATTATTCTCTACTTTTCAAAAAAGTACTGTGTCACAAACAAGCTTTAAGACATGAAGCACACAGAAAGCATTCTGATTTCTATGGAAGAGCAACCTTACACCCACATAAAACCAAATTATCCTTAGGACTTGGAAAACTCTTGATGTTTGAATGTAAGTTTCAACTAACATTAGCTGGTATAGCTGTGGCAAAAAAAATAATCATCATTCATTTTAAAAAGGAAGAAATAGAGGCAGCAATCAAATGGCTTCTATCTGCCAAGCAAGTCAGCATCAGAATGTTCAATTATCTTTAGCCCTCTCCTCTGTCAATTTACAAAAGGTTGCATGCAAGGACATAGCAGGATTCACATTTATGAAGTCTTGCTACCTAGAGAGCCTTAAAGATAAGCACTACAGAGAAGAAATTAGCAGCTGGCCTTTGAGAATTTAAAAATTTTAGTGCAATAAGAAAAACATCCAAGGCCAAGCAGCTTTATCCAGAAAATCATTTCCCAAAAAAGTAACCAAATCAGTTTCCCTGCACTTGAAAGAGGAATGTACTCTGACCCTCTCCACAGTCACAGATCACACGTAGGAGTTAATCTGTCACTACGGGATGGCCTGTGAGATTCTTCTACACTCACTTCCAGACCAGTTTGCTGGACTGGAACTTAAACTAGCTTTTCAGAGGTTGGATGTGAATGATTCCTTAATCTGTACATTTGGCCCTGAAATAAGATATAAAATATTTTTTTTTTCTGTTCAGATGCTGGGACTGTCTTATACCTACAAGTGGTCAGCCAGTTTTGGTCTCAAGGTTATTCTCCTGCCATTATCAGTGTTATTTCCATGTAATTGGCACATGTTCCCATTTGGAACAGGATATAGCTTATTTGAATTCTTTCCGTAAGGGGAAAAACAATTTTCTAGGCTCATTTCCTTGAGAACAGCTTAGATTATGACCAACTTGTTTTAAGTAAGTTGTTGATAAGATTGTGGCAATACTAAGATTTTCACTCTAAACTGCCTACCAGATGAATTCTAATAAGAAAACCCCAAATTTCAAACTCAGAGTGTTCAAAAGAGTAACCTCATGTGTACCATATTATGTATTTAAAATCTCCTGTTTGTTAGATGCAAAATGACCCTGGGGCATTTCAACTGTTACCAAACAATGCAGACCTTGCTTTTGATTCACATAGCCTCCTGTGCTTTGGGAGGCATTTGATGAGTGAATTTTGAAAGGCCCCAGCAACATAAAATGCCAAAGGGCAGAGTAACCTCCCCTGACAAGCAGAGTGAGCAGCTACAAGGTTGTCTCTGCTAATGAAATATAATGAGAACATCTTTTACTGCTGTCACATTGTGACAAACAACAAAGCTCACCAGCATAAGCAACTCTGAAAATATCAGACAGACCAAAACGTTTCTTTGCAAATCAACTTGTAAACAGAAAGGGGGCTTTAGATCAAGGAGGAATGCTTATGTAATAGGAGTAAAATATTTATGGATGAGCCCATGAAAAATCCAGACTGATCCACATACAGGCGTATTTGCCCCCATTCTTGTAGACAAGGGGAAGTAGAGAGGTGAGTGTGGTATTCCATGAAGTCAGCCAGTCTGGCTGCTTTAACATGTTTGTACATCGCTCTTTTTGCACACTGATTGTAAAGGGGATCTATTTTGCAAAGTAGCCTTATTTCTGGCTCCATACCATAACTTCGCCTTTGATGTCTATTTTCATTTTTGCTTAAAGATTTATTTATTTGAAAAAGCATTTACAGAGACAGACAGAGAGGCAGGCATAAACAGATCTTCCACTATGCAAATGGCAGCAGTGGTTTGAGAGGGACAACGCAGACAGCAAGAACTCCATCTGATGTCCCACATCAGCGACAGGGACCCAAGCATTTGAGCCATCATTCACTGCGTTACCAGATGCAGTAGAAGAAATATTTCTCCCTCTCTCTTTCTCTCTATAAATCCGCCTAATAAAAATAAATGTATATTACAAAAAAAAGAGAGGGGGGAGTAGATTCCACAAAGCCCATTTGCCCCTTCTATCATACGAGGAAGCAGCAAAAAGCTATCACAGACTTCAACACACAACAACGCCACCAGTACCATTATCTTAACAATCTACAGAACCATGAGAAACACATCACTAATGTTTAGAAGGGACTCCATTGATAGTACTTTATCATGCTGTCTTGGACTGGGGAACACATTTTAACTTCTGTGATTCCATATACATTTAATTTTCCTTTTCCATCTGTTCTTCATGGTCTTTCATTTGAGAACCGAGAATCTGACTCTGTTTACCTTGTCTTTTTTGTTATTGTTGCTTTTAGAGGTTTATGTTCATATGTATACATGTATGTATGTATGTTGGAAAGTCAGATAAATAGAGAGCAGGAGAGACAGAGAGGAAGATCTTCCATCCAATGATTTACTCCATAAGTGGCCACAACTGCTGAAGCTGAGCCAATCCGAAGTCAGAGTCCCAAGGTTTTGGGCTGTCCTCAACTGCTTTCCCAAGCCACAGGCAGGGAGCTGCATGGGAAGCGTGGCTGCTGGGAATAGAACTGGTGCCCATATTGGATTCCAGCAAATGCAAAGTGAGGACTTTAGCCACTAGGTTACTGTGCCGGGACCTACCTTGAATAAAATTTGTCAAGAGTCAATCCTCAAAATGAAACAAAGATAAACAAATGAAATCTCTTGAAACTTAAGTGTTCCTACTCAACAAAAGAAATAGAGTAAAAATTTAATCTCCTGTAAGGGAGAAAATATTTGTAAGTTACATGTGTGAGAAGGTAAGGTTAGTAATCACGATACATAAAGAATCCAAACAACTCGAGCAAAGAAGCAATTCAATTAAAAATAGATGGATTTAAATAGATACCACACATGGTCAACAAGTACATGGAAAAGTGCCAAATCTTACTAATATTCAGGGAAATGAAAATTAAGGACAAAAGGAGATATCACCTCACTCTAGTAACACTGATGATTACCAAAAAGATGACGAGAGATGCTAAGCTGGTACACAAAGAAGAAGCCTGGTGCACGGTGGCTGAGGTTGTAAATAGTACATCTGGTGTGCAAAACGTTAAAGAGGTTCCTCAAACTAGAAATACAACTATGCCCGATCGAGCAATCCCACTTCTATTTACAAATCCAGGGAGAGTGAAACCAGTCTCGTGAAGAGTCATCTATACCCCAAGCTGTACTGCAAAGAAATGAAAACAAAAAGCCTAAGCGTTTCTACTGATGGATGATCAAAGAAAATGTGTAGATACCAAGTGGAGGACTATTTGGAAACTACAAGGATGGTTCTTGAACTTAAATGAAAGAAGTCAAGGGTCTGATTCTGTGGCATGGCATGTAAAGCTGATGAAGTGGCATCTCTTACTGCTTTGAGTCCTGGCTGCTCTGCTTCCAGTTCAGCCCCCTGCTAATGTGCCTGAGAAAGCAGGAGAGGATGGCCCAAAAACTCAGATGTCTGCATCACGATGAAAAATTCTATAGTGTGTACTGAGATGGACACAAATAAGTTTGAGTGTTCTACTGCATAATATAAAAATGTGAAGAAAAACCAAAAGAAAAAAATGAAGAATATTTTCACTATAAAAAAAAATTTGAGGCTTAATGAACACATGTCTTCATGGAAACATGTGAACTTCCAAGTATGTGCAATTTTTCATGTAAGTTAGAAATAAATAAGTCAATCCTTGATACTTTGTTAAACATATCTTCAAAAATATTAAAATGAACAAACTAACATACATGTATGTTTATGTGCATATAAATGTTCATTCATTTTACATGCCTTTTATTTGAAAAGACAGCTGTTTTCCTGTGATTACTGATTGAAATATTAAGCAATTCTGACATAAGAGATGGTATAACTTAAAATCATTTAAGACTAGTTTATATGTATATAGAAAAATGTAAAATATTTACTTTTGGGATATTTCTGGATGTTCATTAGTTTTATGAATCAACACTCCAATATGGAAACAGGAGTCTACATAAAATTTTATAAAAGCACAATTTACCCAACATATTGTTACAGCATAAAAAGAATCGCTTGATTACATATTAGTCTCACCACTAAGTTCTAAGATGAACCTTAATATTTAAATATTCATTTTCCACTTGGTATGCAAGTGGTATAGCACTATGCTTGATTCGTCACAGACAGCAAATTCAGTAGAGAGTACCAACCATCCAAACACAAACAGATATTTAATCTCATTAGTTAAACCTTGGTTTTCTTGGGCAAATGATTGTTTCTCTTTTCTCAGGTGCAGGACACTTAATTAAGGAATTTCTTCAATTTCAGAAACCTTTAGATATTACTTATTTGTTAAAAGGCTTCAAAATACTTATAGGATAAAGTTAATCCCAGTAAATCCTCCAACATTTATGAATTCATTTACTTTGTACGGCTATGTTGAGAAATAAATGTCATATGAACCTCTCTAGAATTTTGCCCAAACATGTTATATTTTCTTCTCATCCTGCTTTTCCCATTTTCTAAATGACCCAATGAGGGCATACTGTTCATTTACTCATAGATTTAGTACAAATTAAGAAGAAAAATTAACCAAGTCTGTCCCAGTTGAAACTTGCTGAGAGTACATCTTAAGTATGCCTACACAGTCCACCTTGTCACACATAAAAAATAACAATATCAAGTTATGGATACATGAATTAATTCAGTTGTGGTAACCATTTCAAACCTCAAATATATGTAATTTATATTCTCCAATTAGGAACACCTTAAAAACTGTAAAATATATAAATACAAGGGAAAACTGTCATTTGCCAAATCTGCAGATCAAACTGGAATGAATTGCATATGGATAGAAATTCCACTCTCCCTCTTCGTTTCTTAGTTACAATGAAGTTAAATTTTAATTTAAAGGTCTTTAGGTATTTTCTATGGTAGGTTTAATTTCAATATTTTACCCCCGGTAGAGTATTTCTAATTGATAGTATTTTTACAGATTGCCACTTTTTGAATCTCAAAATCACTATTTTAAAGAGATGATCATTGAGAAGGAGAGACAGGTGTTAAAGGGTTATGATCAAGATCACTTTCAGGGCCTGGTGCGATATCACAGTGGTTAAAGTCCTCGCCTTGTATGCCTGGGATCCCATATGGGCGCTGGTTCTAATCCCTGCGGCCCTGCTTCCCATGCAGCTCCCTGCTTGTAGCCTGGGAAGGCTGTCGGGGATGGCCCAGAGAACTGGGACCCTGCATCCATGTGGGAGACCTGGAAGAGGTTCCTGGCTCCTGGCTTTGGATTGGCTCAGCTCTAGCTGTTGTGGTCACTTGGGGAGTGAACCATTTGATGGAAGATCTTCCTCTCTGTCTCTCCTGATCTCTGTATATCTGCCTTTCCAATAAAAATTTTAAAATCTTAAAAAAAAATAAAAGATCGCATTCAGATATTGACAGATGCAGGAACAAAACCTAAGGTATGTGTCACACAGCAGGATTCAGAAAGTTCATGGAAGCACTCAACTCCTATTTCATTTTTTTCTGTGATTTTTTTAAGCCTCCTCATGTTGACAAACTGTCCTCCAAGTGAAGAATTTTCGTCGCAGAGCTGTCAGAATTTGGATTTCACTGAGTTAGTTTTCCTCACCAACTTCAGTTCATGTATACGTAAGTGAATCCATGCACGACCAGAATTCATTAGCCATTTGCCATTCCATATCATTCTCATACTAGTGATATCAAAGTTCAATGTACTATAAAGACAGGTTGCCACAAGAATATTTCTAAACTGAATTTCCCTACAGTTTCAAACTACTATGAAACACAACCATGATTTGCTCAAAAAGTGTTTTAGCAGAAATACCACAGCTCCAATTATTTATATAGAGTTTGAAGCTAATTATTTCTCATCACTGAGATGATCTTCAGGAAGGTGTCATGCTTAAACTGAGAAGTACCTACTAAATAAACCCAGAAGTATTACATAATAATCACTTCGAATAGGTTCATATGTAATTTGATTATTTTTATAGGAATGCTGTTTTTTTTTTTTTAAGTTTAAAAAGTGTTTGGCTTCTGTTGCTATTCAGAATCAGCATTTTAATAATCAAAGTACAGGATGAAAAAAATTCACTTACTTTGCTTTAGCTTCTGCATCTTCGTATGCTTTGTTAGATACATCATCCAGCCCTCCAATCAAATGCTTGAAAGAGCTATCAAAGGAAACAGAATGATTAAGGCAATCATCAAACAGTGGTACACAGGGCAACCTAATCAATGACAAGTTGAAGCAATCAGAGGATATCTAAATAAAAACGAACCCTTAATCTAGACAGAACACTTAATACATTAACATATTAAATGCACTTCCCATGAGTTGGATATAGTCCTAGGAGGGGAGCAATTTCTTTTGCTTTGTTCACCTCTAGCTCCCAACACCCAACCATGCTAAAAAAAAAGATACTCAAACAACTGAGTGAAATGGAGTCTGACACACTAATAACATACATCACTAAGTTCATGAGACGTTTCATTACTAACACTGAATCAGCAACATAATTTATCAATCGTGGAATGCCTATCAGATGCCTGGTACCATTCTTTTAATTAGTATGAACACTTATTAATTTTAATTCTCAAATTCTAAAAGACAAGCATCATTACTTCCATTTAGCAAACAATAAGCTACTTTTTAATGGCAAATAAATATGCAGAAGACGGTAAACAATTAACAGGAAAAATTATATAACATTAACTTATTTTCAAGGAGTAAAAATTAAGTGACTTTTGCTTGAAACAAAAAGACTCATCCAATCTGTTTAATTCCTGCCGTCATGTGGAAGGTTAACTGCAGTCATACGTATCTGTAACATAAAATACTAATGGTGCCATTACCAATGATAATTATAGAATTGCCCTTGAAATTTACTGAACACACCAACTATCTGCTAACTCACTCAAAATGACCAACCTGCCAGAGTTGGGCCAGTCCAGATCTAGGAACCGAGAACTTCCTCTGGGTGTAAGAACCTAAACACTTGCACCATCTATTGCTTTCAAGCCTTAGGGACCCTGAACCTGTATGGGAGACCTGGAGGAAGTCCCTGGCTCCTGGCTTCGGATTGGCGCAGCACCGGCCGTTGCCCTCACTTGGGGAGTGAATCAGTGGACGGAAGATCTTCCTCTCTGTCTCTCCTCCTCTCTGTTTATCTGACTTTCCAATAAATAAATGAATAAATAAATAAATAAATAAATAAATCTTTAAATTTGAAACGGAGTATCCAAGACCTAAACCAGTATCAATATGGGAATGCTGGTGCTACAGGTAGTGGTTTATTTCACTGCACTTCAGCTCAAAACCCAACACTAATGCTTATACAAATTATCACTGAACAAAGCAGAATGCAGAAAATAAAGGAAAGTTAATCTCTCAGAAGTTTGACACTCATAGGACCTTATGTGCAGGCCAGACATCGTTCCTTATGCTTTACACATAACAAATAACTTACGAGTTGGCAATGCTCTCATGAACTATATCATGATTTCTATTTCATGGATGAGGGCAGTGAACATGATGGATTAGGAAAACAGCCCAAAATCAGACATCCCATTAGCATGATGACTGATTTCGCAGTTTTAAAATCTACATGATGCCTATTCCTGAAAACTGTCAAATCAGGCTGTATGCCAACAACACAATAATGAGGTGTCAATACCAGGATAAAAACCTCCCCAGCAATATATAAGATGCGAGATTATACTTTAATTATAAACTCTCAAACTCTTAATACATGTAGAAGTACTTGAGTATTACATTAAAAAGTAAATTACCCATAGAGGGATGCTATATCACAGTAGGATGTTTGCTGTTTTACATTTAAGTATTTCTTAGCTGCATTCACTGCATATACTTTTTAAAGAACCATGCCACCATGTTCAGGGACCATAAAAAGCCATGTCATCATGCAAGAGGAAGGAGCAGCTGCTCTCACACCCTTGGTAACCACCTCATCTAAAGGGCAGCGTACATAGCATGCTGCCTTGCACACACCAGGTATTGCTACACAACCAGGGACCAAAACAAAATGTTTAGATTGGGCCTTGGGAATCAATCCTGCTGAAAAATACAAAATCATTTTGTTATAAATTCTATGGGTTAATGCCAAATGAAATTGGCAGTAGTCCTCAAAAATATACTATAATGGTTCAATAAATGATAAATATAATCCCGCTGGTTGAGAAAATGTTCTGATAAGGTTTCTGCCATTGTTCTTTCCCTGATATGTTTTCTCCCCTTCCCCAAGGCTTCTTACCTAAACTTACAGAAACTAAGACCAGATGGAGTGATAGTATAACACAAAATACGACTTTATGCACTGTATAAAATCAGATAATATTTGGATTTTTAAACAAATTGTGCAGATACAGGTAAGGACAGGGAGAGAGTTTAAGTCACTTGTCCCAAGTGACTGCAACTTGGCAGCACCTCTAGGATGAGCATCCAAACTTGCTAATGTTCACCCCTGTCCTTTATAGTGCTTGGACAATTTCAATAAATCATACCTAAATTATATGAAAACCTACCGAGATGAACAAATTACTTAGGAAACCAAAAGACAAATATCACTCAAGCACCTTTTCAAATTCATTCAGTTGTGCTTCAGTTGGAATATTTTAAGCAGAATAATATGTAAAGAAAGTAAAATGATGATAACTTTGAATGAAGATTTTGGGAAACTCTGTTCTCACTAGGCTAGGTTAAAATGTCGGATTGCTTTTCTAGTCAAATATAGCATGAAATTATATTAGTAAAGTGTGCAACTGGCAAAGGTTATATATGATGAGTTTACAGAAATTTAAACATAGAAACCATCTAAGTATGTCAATAAGTTTACAACTAAGTTCAGCCTAACTGGATGGGGCAGTAGGTGGGAACCTAACAATAAAACTTAAAAAAAAAAATCATTTCATTAACTCTTAGACACAAAGACCAAGCAAAAATATCTTTTAAATTGCTTGGCTTAAAATATAGTTTTCCATATAGCACTGACCTGATATATTCGTTACTGAAATTTTAAATTATTTCCAACTTTAATTTCATACTACTAGATAAGTGCTATGTGTTTGCAAAACACATTTGACTTGATGTGATATGAAATCATTTGTGAAATAAATTCTCTATTTGGAATGAAACTCATGTTTTGTCATAGAAAACATCCAAAAACAGAAAAAAAGTAATAAAGAAATCACCTGCCTTTATCTAACTATAAAGGAATAATAAGAACATCTTTATGTAAAGTTCTTTTATTTTGTTGCACACTTTGCCACTGTTTACTGAGTCATAATCAGTAACTGTGAGTTAATATCTTGATATTTAAATTAACATTATAGCCATTATAGCCTAAGTACATGAGCCACATTTGAGCAGTTGATTAGAACACAACATGTTCACGCAGCAGACAGTGCCCACCTGTTCTTGCATGCTTATGCAAAATCAGTATGCCAGAAACAGAAACATATATAATGTGTTATTAAACATATGAAATTTATTTTTTTGACTTTGAAACTATAGTCTTGGCATTTGGAATTTTAAGGCCTCTGTAAATATCACTTACAGGATAATTCTAGCCAAAGATAACAAAAGGTAAAATTTTAAAGCATTAAACAAAGGTGGCCCATTAATGCTACAGAATTCCTTAAGCAATAAATTAGTCATTATGCTTTACTAAAATGTAAAATGTTCAAGTCATGTTACTGAATTCCAAAGGACTACCACGATCTGGAATCCCTGGACCAATGAACAACATTCTATATCTTAATAGGAATAAATAGTTTTGTTAGAATATATCACTCAAAGAAAATATGAACTAATTAATATTTGTTTTTTTTAGAGACACCCCAAGGAATACCTGCCATATGGGTAGCCTTTCAGCAAATAGGCATTTGGAATAACATTCCTCTCACAGTATCACTTGCCTTTCTAAATATTTAGTCAGACCCTATGGCATTTGCGATTAAAAGAAAAGACATATGTTGTCATTTTTATGTTATGCACATGCATGTAAAGTTTTAACTCCCTTAGCAACCAAGTGAAACTATAAAATAATATGTATCAGTTTTTCCTAAAAAAATTTTATTTACTTTTATAGGAAAGGCAGATTTGCAAAGAGAAGGAGAGGGAGAAAGATTTTTCATCTGCTGGTTCACTGCACAGATGGCCTCAACGGCTACATCTTAGCCAATCTAAAGCCCACACTCTCCTCTGGGTCACACAGGTGGGTGCAGGGTCCCAAGGTTTTGGGCCATGCTCTGCTGCTTTATCAGGTCATAGGTAGGGAGCTGGATAGGAAGAGGAGCAGCTGGGACAAAAATCCGTACCCATATGGGATGCTGGCACTTGCAGGGGGACGACTTAGGAAATTGAGCCATCGTCCAGGCCCCATGTATCAATTTTAATAAACATTATTGACTACTGGAAAATCATTAAATTATCTTTTGAAAAAACTGTTAAAACATCAAGTAAAACAGTCAATAGCTACATATTGTAGACCTATTTTCAGGATAAATTAAGAAGATACTATTCAAAGACCTTAATCACTGGTATCTTAAAAAGGTAACCTTGCATGCGAATTTTTACATTACTTTTCTTGATGTCAGGAATACAATTTCTTCCTTTTTTAAAAATATTTATTTTTATTGGAAAGATATATACACAGAGGAGGAGAGACACAGAAGATCTGCTGTGCATTGATTCACTCCCTAAGTGACCGCAAAGGCCGGTAATGCGCCGATCCAAAGCCAGGAGCCAGGAGCTTCCTCCAGGTCTCCCAAGCAGGTGCTTGGAGGCTTTGGGCTGTCCCCTACTGCTTTCCCAGGCCACAAGCAGGGAGCTGAATGGGAAGTGGAGCTCCTGGGATTAGAGCCGGCACCCATATGGGATCCCAGATTGTCCAAGGTGAGGACTTTAGCCAGTAGGCCACCAGCCTGGGCTTTGGAGCACAATTTCAAAGGTACTTGACAGAATTTTATGTGGGTGTATACAGACATAAAATGGAAACTCTCCAATCTATAATGTTGATATTTCAAATATATTTGCATTGTGAAGGGTACAAACTAATGAACATGGAAGAAGGAAGGATTTAAGGAAGGGTGCTTGGAGGATGCGAAGAGAGCAAGAAGGAAAGAGGTGGGGAATAAAGATTCTTTCATCTCAAGTTTGATGACATGTCACTCTTCTTGAGAAATAGCAGTAGAAGTGCTGTTTTATATTCCAGAAAACTGGTCTGTTATGAAACATGATGGTGAGAGTAACTCAGTGGGAAATAATTTCAGTCATTAAGATGTTTTCATTATTAAGCCAAAACATTCTCCTGAGGGAACTGATTACCCAGTGGTATGTCTAAAATGTGTATAATCTTGCTCTTCACTTGTGAAATGATGCAACTTCTTCTGGAAAGAAATGGGCTTTTAAATTATTAGAAAGGCAACCCAAATTCCAGGGACCAGTGTGCTCATGCTGCTACAAAATGACAGCACTTATACTATACTTTGAAGTCCACAAAGCGTTTTCATATTCACAAGTCATATGTATTCTATATGTGCATAAACAGTAGGCATATTAGTATATTTAATCTGTATGATTATGATTTATCTTCTATTCTGATACACTATTTAAAAGCTTTACAAAACAATCAATTTTCTTTCAAATCCAAAATAGAGTAAGAGAAAAATCTCTACTTTTTTTCTTATCGTTTCTCAGCTTTTTGGCTAAGATCAACTCTTAGAAGTTTTTTCTTTTGCAGTTGAGCGCTGATGGTAGTGCTGGAGTAACTATACAAATCCATGCTACCAGGCAGAGGTTTCTGATAGCTGGTATTTCCATTGGGGGAGGGGCAAAATTCTTTTTTTTAAACAAAAATATTTACTGAAATCACATAGAAAATCAGTATTACAAATTATTTGGAATACTAGTCACCTTAGAGGCTTCCTTCATTGGTTTTGTACATCTATCTAGTAATCTTTTATTCACTTTGCAACTTTAGGTAAGTGCTCTTGCTTGCTTTATTTAATTACAAAAAGTATTATTCTTAGAGATTTCTATGACCATGTATAAACTATGAATATAGTTTCTTGGAGATAAAATGAGTTCCCCCAACCTCTTTAAAACCAACTAGTATCTGTTTCATTTGGTTATTCATTGCTCTAATTTAACTAAAGACACATATGCATTTATGAAATGTCTACTGTCCATGGGAGACTTTCAAACTACCAAAGGTTATGGGAAAGAAAATTACAGTCTTGTAGTCATATATTAAAGATGACACAAAAATTGCAAAACAATGTGAAAGGTGTTAATTATGTGAAAGTTCATCTAGAGAGAGACGACAGTACACACAAAAGGAATATTATTTACTTAAAATTTAATTTGAAAGTAATTATGGGAGTTGTGGTGCGGTTGCCACCTTTGGTGGCAGCATCCAATATGGGCATGAATTCCAGTCCCAGCTGCTCAGTTTCAATCGGCTCTGTCCTAATAGTATCACTATTGGGTCCCAGACCTAGCTGTTCCCTTCTAATCCAGCTCTCTGCTAATGCACATGGATATGCAGTAGAAGGTGGTCCAGGTACTAGGTGTTCTGCAAGTGGGAGATAGGGAAGAACCTCTAGACTCCTGGCTGGCCTGAGCCCTGACCATTGCAGTCATTTGGAGGATTGAACAGCAAATGAAAGATTCTCTCTCTCCCTCCCTCTGTTTAACTCTGGCTTTCACACAACTATGTAATATGTTAAAAAAAAAAAGTACTTTCTATTTTTCTTATCAGCATTTGTTTACTCTGCATATGGTTTTGCAAAAAGAAAACAACACAAATCAATGTGTTTATACCTTTCCTTTGTAATAGTAATATCTATTTTAGGGATCACTCATGAGGAACAAAAGTTCTATATCATCAATATGCTAATTCCTAATTATCTATTGCTACCACAATTTCAAAATAATGATTTGCAGATACAAAGAAGGAGCACAAAATGCTTAGCTATTTTATATGGTATTTGGCATTACTGGGACATACCAATGAAAGATCTGGTATATTTTGAAGTGGTATATCCCTCATGATGGATGTACATTTGCTGGAAACTGCACAATTTTCATGCATAGGAGGGAAATGTGAAATGTGGAAATGTTTGAAAAATTTTCTTTCTTCAAAGGGCAGAGTTAGTAACGGAGGGATTGGAAGTGAGATCTTCCATCTGCAGGGTCACTTCCCAAACACTTGTGTCAGCCAGGTGTGAGAAGACTAAGCTATATCTAGTTCTGTCACATGAATGGCAAGGAGTCCAAGTACATGAATAATCAACTAATGCATCCCAGGATGCATCAGCAAAAACCTGGATTGAAAGCAGAATAACTAGAACTCCACTGGCAAGCTGAAATGGGATGTGCTGTCAACACCAGGATTTGAAAAAACTCAAGTTGTTTCTTGTGTTCACCGTTCCAGTTGTCACTGACACCATTTTAATCTTCCAATAAGAAAAGTTGACACCAGTGGCTATTAGCGGAGGAGAGTACTTAGAAGCTAATACTGTCCTTTCTCACTTTGTGCCCTCATAGTCAATCCAATTCCTTCAGAGACACACTTTTATTTTAGTAGATCATCTTATTTACCCTATTATATTATATGCACATGAGTTCCAGTTAAGGAAGCAAATTCGTCTTCTAGTGCTGGCAAAATAAAATACCACAGAGCAAATGGTTTAAACAGCAGAAATTTTTCTTCTCACAATTATGAGGCAGCAAGTTCAACGTCAGAGATCCACTACTGTTGGATTCCAATGAGCTTCCTTCTTTCTGCCTTTCGCTAAATGCCTGCTCATCACATGCATATGTCACCTGCACCTCAAACTCAACAAGGACTGCATGAACCAAGTTCCATCAAGACTTGCTGCTAGGCTTCCTGCTTCTCTAATGGCATGATTACTTACAGCAGTCTGGACTGCTGTATCTGTTGGCATCTCCCTTTGAACAAGTTCACCAATGTGATCTTTCCAGTATTTCCTGGATTTCTTTGTTCCTTTTCTGCTCTACTTTCACGACCTTAGTTGTTAACACTATTCCTTAACTCAGAAGTATTCTATGTGATCACCCTGGCTCTGATTTCATTCATTTATAAAAAGTAGATTCTTCAGGGGCCCGGCACGGTGGCACAGTGGCGCAGTGGTTAAGGTCCTCGCCTTGCACGCCCGGGATCCCATATGGGTGCTGGTTCTATCCCGGCAGCCTCGCTTCCCCTCCAGCTCCCTGCCTGTGGCTCGGGAAAGCAGTCGAGGACGGCCCAAAGCTTTGGGACCCTGCACCTGCGTGGGAGACCCGGAAGAGGCTCCTGGCTTTGGATCGGCATAGCATGGGCCATTGTGCTCACTTGGGGAGTGAATCATCGGACAGAAGATCTTCCTCTCTGTCTCTCCTCTCTGTATATCCACCTTTCCAATAAAACATAATAAAAATAAATCTTTAAAAAAAAAGTAGATTCTTCTAACAAAACACTGTTGATACAAAAACACTAACCTAAAGAAAGTATAACAGCAACTAATCTTGTGGTTAGACAGCCTTGGAGTTCCAATCCAGCTGTGTGACTGAACAAATTCTTGGCCAACTGCGACCTTCAGTTTATTTCGCGGGTTTCTAATGTCTTCTGCTCCTACTTGGCTATTGTGAGGATTAAGAGAAAATCATTCTATACATTGTCTTAGTTCTTTTGCTGGCCAACAAGGTATCCAGCTGTCTTAACTAGCTTTGTGCCTGACCACACATTCAATAATGGGCACTGTACATCTATTACAGCTGTGTTTTTTATTAATGTTATCCCTGTATGTAAACAAAATAGAAAAAGCTATTCAAGAAGAATGGTCACAATCTTTAAATAAATATCAGAAAGCATAAAAAGCAGTTCTTTTAATATCAAGATTATATTTCTGTGCTCTCCAAGTTTTCAAGAATGAACAGTTTTAACATTCATAACCATGCAGGGCTGAAATGAAATTGAATCTTATGAGACTAATGCAACATAAATAAATTAATGAAAGTTGCCATTAGGCCAAGTAGGTTTCTTCCAGTTTATCTGGGAGGACAACCGCCTCCTTCTCAAGTACCAAATCATGACTTGCCTTTGATGGCTTCCATTTGAAGCTAATTCAATCATGGAAAGGTAGAATAGCAGTAGCCAGTTTGATCCCTGCCCTTCATCTAAAAGATTCTCTGTTGTAAACACAGCCTAGCACCAGAACGAGGTTACCCAACTGATACCCGTGTTGATGCATCACAACCCCAAACATTAAAAACAGAGATGATAGAGCGATGGAGATTCCAAACCCCCCCCATGAATCACCCACTGTTAGAAATCTCCCTGACCCGCCCAACAACAGCCTCACATACTCCCCCCCCCTGTCACGAAGACCCATACACCCCCCGGGCCCTCCCATACACTCCCCCCTGACTCCCCACCCCGGCCGCATGCCCTCACCCCCCCGCCAAGTCCGAACCAACCATCTGAAACGATAAAACCCCCACACAAACCCCGAATGACTCTCTAACACGCATATAAATCAGCCCCCACACATAATCAACCACACCTTGCTCACATCTTCATATAAACAACAGAAACGCAAAAACCCTACACCCAGAACCACCCCGCACCCCCCGGCCCCCACCTGCTTCCAGTCTTCTACCATAAAATAACCAAAGTCTCGCATATCACAAAAATATCACCTAAACAACACCACAGTCCAGAGGCAAGTGTCCTAGGATATAGCTTAGAGAGAGTAGATTAAAACACTGCTTTTCAGTTGAGAGAATCAGATTATTTTTAGCAACTTGAACCTGAAAATTCCCCCATTAATATACTTTACCTGGAAAGGTTCGTGATTCCTCACAAAAAAAACCTGCAAAGTCTCTGAATAATAATAATAATAATAATAAAAAAAAAACTCAGTGAAGAAAACTGCAAGCCTAAGAAATGTCAAAAGGTTTTAAGCACTTACTTAACAAAAAATGAATTTATTATTGATGCAAAGCAATGAGTATAATGAAAAACACAAAGCTATGATTATAATATCCTACAAACATTAACTCTGAACTCCAACATCAATTTTCATTTGGCATGTCATCATCAAAAACAAGTAAAATCCATATTTCCTAACTACCACTGGACATACCTCTCTATATATCTAAATACCATGTAAGCAATCTGAATCTAATATATGTATTATTAAATCAACCAATAATTATTTCCTCAACAGCTTTATTTCCCGTATTCTTTATCTAACACAGATGTTACCCAGTCTCCTAAATTAAACAATCTTATACTTAATTTTTCTCCAAAATCTGATTTATGCCAAAATTCAGCCTATTAAACCCTAATGAACATTACTAAAGGGGCACTGTTGCTTTATTCTACCATTCTCCTTGCTTGAGTTCCTCCTCGCCGTAAATTTCTACTCCTTTCAAAACATGAACATGAAAAAACAAAATTACAAAATGGCAGCAACGATAGCCTTCAGTTGGTTCTTTCTATATGAAGAAAATCAAAAGTGTTCCAGTTTGAGATTGTAGCAAATGTCATTACCACCCCTCCCCACTCCTTTACAACCTTATCCCTTATCAGCACTGCACCTGCTTAAATAGCTGTTCATTTCACTCACCCGTTGGTCCCTGTGTGTATAACGTACTACTTATTACTACATAGAAGTCTTTCCAAATTCCCCATCTCTCCTCATGCTGTTGCTGACCAGAGGCTGCTTCCGTCCTCCCTTCATACTTCATAAATCTCCTACTGATCCTGATGAACTGCTTCACATATCATTTTGTTTAGGAAGCCCATGTATCATGTTGATTTTAAATGCATTTAAGTGCCTTTTTGTAATCAAATTTAGTATAAAGGAAAGAACTTTGCTATTCATCTTTGATGCAGAATAGTATTTATTGTCTCCATGCTATCACCCTTTTTAAAATTGACAGGACCAGTAAATTTTCTCTTCTATAACTGGCATTGAAACTTTGTCAGCAGAGGGAACTAGAGAGACGCTTCCAGGACAAATGTTTTTGCTTTCTGGTTTCCAGGAGCCTGGAAAGGTCCTGTGGCTTCTCCAGCAGCCTGCTACTGCACTTCTTGGTGGCCAGCACTACTCCAGCAATGTTCCTCCCCACCGGGTGGCTTTATCATTCAGTATGAACAGCTAGTTCTCGCTCCCTGGAAACCTGCACATATCAGTAATACTGAGCTTCAGAAACCCTACTTCATTAAAAAAATTAAAACAAAACACTTAGTTCGGAAAGAGTGAGGCAATGATTTAGAGATATCGAGAGGGGAGGGTTGGTGACAACTTCCTTTATTTGCTATTTCCTCATTCTCTAGACTTCTTTTTGTGTGTGTGTGTGCCTTGCTGCTCAGTTTCTAGTTACTAGTTTCTTAACTTTGTTGTTAACTTTTCCATTCCAAATTTCAATGTGTTATCTGTTCCCTGATGGGTCAAAATGAATACAACATAAGTTTCTATTTTCAATGCATATTTACTAAAAGCTGATGATATTTCCTGAACCATGCTAAGCTGAGGCTGCAGCAGTGAACAAGATACAGTTCCTATTCTCCAAACCTTGTATTTATAAGTCAAAACAGAAACAATGGCATAATGAGAAACACGGAAAATGCACACTTTATGGATGGTATGATATCAAGTAAAGGCCACATACATGCATTTTTATAGGATTTTATTCAATTAATGAAAAAACCTGAGAGAGGGCATATCAGTGAGAGATCGCTTATGTTCTGCTTCTCTCCACAATGTCTGTGACAGGGAGGGAGGAGGTATGACCCAAAGCTAGGAACTCAAACCAAGTTTCTCAGGGATGGCAGGAATGCAATTCTTTGTACCACCACTTGCCACCTCCCAGGGACCTCACTAGAATCAAGATGGGACACGGGCATCCTAGCTAGTGTCTTAACCACCAGGGTGAATGCCTCTCCTCAAATATTTTGATGAAATAAAACTAAATTAATAAGTGTCCATTTAAAGCAAATAAATCCAACTGTTAAGCCAGGGTGGTAACAATTTGATTCTGAAATCCTTATTCACTCTTAGGATCCATCGTTTACTGATCCATATTCTGAAAAGAAGCTTGAATTTGATTCAATGCAGATTTTAATTCAATTAAGATTCACTTACTTTTTTACTACTCAGTGGACATTTAAAAATAACATTGTATTAGTGGTTAATTTTTATTATTTTAAATCTCTTGAAGGAAAATGCATCTTTTCATGCATCTCCCTTGACCAGAGGCTACAGTTTAACACACAGTACATATTCAATATGTGCTTATTTCATTGCATGCATAAGTTTCATATCTTGTTCACTTAAAATATAATGTAATGTCACAGAAATCAATCTCAGGGAACCCCTGCTATGCTGTGCACTAAAGAGCCAAGAAAACTCATATTCATTTTGCATTCACTTTTCTCATGTCTCATAGGTTTAAAAGAGACTTTTAAAAGTCTCTCTGTTCCAAAAATTTATAACTACAATAAATGCCTTAAGATATAAAAATATGAGTGTAATCCCTATGTTTCTTATTAAACAGTGTGATCTGAGTAAAACTCATGCTTTTGAACTCGACACACACTGATTTATAAAATAAAGTTCATCTGTAAAAGGAAATAGAAAACTATAGACCTTATTCTAAATGGCAAAAGTAAGATTTTTGTGGTGATCACTGCGCATAGCTATGTGCTTTGTCGTTGTTTGAAGCAGCAGCAGGTGCCAAGCCCTGGTCTATAGTATTTCTCTTACTTCTGCATAAATTTCTTATAAGACTTTGTGAATGATTCAATCACTATTTAACTTTTAATAACTTTTTGTAAGCAAAACCCAGTTTAAATTTTGCTTATGGCCCATCACCATATTTGCAACATTGAACTTCTTTTACTTTGAACACAGTCAAATGGTTATACTAGAGAGAAACCCTATGGGTTGTGACTTGCCAAATGAGAGCTGGAAATTACCCATGAAATAAGAATGGAAATAGCAATATAACATTTGCATATTTGTCTTGAAACATTCAAAATACCAACTTCCAGATGGCTGATATGGCAGTAGGTTTTGCATGGGAAGATTAATCATGAACCAGAACCTCCTCAATGAATTCTCTAAACGGTGAATCCAAGTTTTCACTTCTCTAAGTGCTCTGCACTAACATAAGGCATCAGGATCAGCTGAAATAGGGAAGAATTTTCCATTCTCCTTTTTTCCTGGATTATAAGCCACAATTACTGTCTCAACATGTACTTTTTCAGTATAAACAGTTGTTTTCATAGTTAGATCATACTTGTTCAGAATGCGCACTCTGCCCCACTAAACTAACCAACAAGTCTTTCTAAGATTCTAGATTTTCTCTCTCCTGTTTAATATTTCTGAAATATGTACTAGTTGATAGCCGTCCCATTAAGAAGGCGAGGCACATTAGTTTGCTCATGATCATCCTGCCAATATCCTACATGACCTCATATTTCTTTCTGGAAAATGAACCAAAATAAAATCTATTGAATCTGTATGAGAGGCTGAGCTTGAGAAATGTTTTAAGTTTATCACTCCATCGGTAAAGCAATGTGACTACAGGCAATATGGCATGTGGTATCCCATTAGTCCTATCACGTGAACACAGAGTGACAAGTTATATAAGAAAGAACAGAGTTGACCGAGGTGGCTCAACTGGGTGTGTGATCCTTCATGAGGATGATCTGAGATGACACATGGCATCCAGAAGGCCTTCTGTCCCCAAATCTTCCCTATATTGTGCTTTACTTCTTCCTCCATGGCACTCAAAGTTCTAAAATATTTTTTTTTTGTATTTTCAAGATCTTCAAAAACAAATATAATCAAAATGACAATGACATTTGTGGACCACTATGTTTAATTTCAGCTATCACCAAAAATTGAATCAAAACCTACAGTGAAGTCTTAGAGAAAGCATAGCTGGAAATAAGAAGTACAGGGAACAAGATTCAAAGAATGTACATATATTATGAAGACTAATGGAAAATGGTAATGACTTCAGGAAAGATAAAAGGACAAGTACATGGGTGTTACAGTTGGGAAGTCTAGTAGAAACAAAAGGCATCTCGAGGACCAGAAAAATGGATGTCAACCAAGCTGCAGGCACCTACCAAGGTTGCCTTGTACCTAGCCAAGAGTTACATGGCTGGGAGAAAAACAGCCAATACCTGATGGGCAGTCTAGGCTTAATTCAATCCAAATTTGCCTGAACTATAGCAGTGTGCCAGCTGTCAGGGAACACCGGGCTGGGCCACACCATCTCAATTCACAGGAGGTTGTTGCAGATGGCCCAGAGAAGGGGGTGTGGGTACACATTAGGCAAGTCTGGGCCAGGTAAAGGCATCCATCCAAGTGGGAGACCTGGAGTGTGTTAATAACATCACCTGCCATATGCTGGTGCATATAAAAGCTGGGGCAAGGGGGCACGCCTGGCTGGACTAAGCCACAGTACCTGTCAGTGAGTGGCAGAGCAGGGGGTAGTCTATGTCAGGCTGAGCTGTAGCTCCCATCAGACCATGAGAGAACCAGCTCTGGGGATGATTCTGTAGGATCCTTATGGGATTGCTTTTGTGGGACTGCCAACACCTGCAGGTTTGTGCAGAGACCAGGGAGTAGAGACAGGCCAAGCCAAGTTGGAATGTAAAACTCACCTGCCTCTTGTTGGAGCTTGGAGGAGCTGGGCTGGGCCAGACAGCAACAACCACTGGCACATGCAAAGGCCAGTACTGAGGGCAAATTCTGACAAACAGGTCCATGGCACCCTTCGGCAGGAGATCTGGGGCTGGGAGCAGGTCTGGCAGAAGGAACTTGTGAAACTCCACTGCCAATTAAGGCTGCAGCTCTCAGTATTTGTGGGTAGGCTGGGTCTGGGGCCAGGCTGGGCTGAGCTAGTGTACAGCACCTGCTGGTATGTATGTGAGCCATGAGTTCACATCAGACATGGGGCTATGTGGAACTGTAATTGGCTGGTACAGGTTATAGACCAAATCTGACCCTGCAATGGTTGGTACACAGCCGAGTCAAGTCTGAGGTCACCCCAGGTAAGGTTATTTGGGAGACTACCCAGCTAGACTGCTGGGGTTAGATCAAGGCCACAGGGAAAATCTCAATATATGTACTATGACATTGTGTGAATGTATTGGAACTGGGCCTTCTCAGTTACTGTGAAGTGGACAGCACGCTCGGATGCACACAAGGGAAATGACTGCCAGTTCATTTATGCTAGTAGAGGACATTAAGTGTCTTGTCAGAGGATGGAAAGAAGAACAGGTTGCACGACTCTCATGGCCAAGTTTTATAACATGTTCCTGAACTTATAGGTACAATAAGGTGGACTTGATCAGCCAACAGATTCTGGAAAGATTTTCTCAGCACTGGTGCAACTAATCTATCAGACTAGGATGCAGTTCCCATTGCTTTGTGTGAGGGCCGAGTATGAGGTGGGCAGAATCAGGCTTGATTTTAGAATGATCCTGGGTATTGCAGTATAGTGATTTAATATGCTATTTGGGACACCCATATGTCATTAGAGTGCTGATTTGCATCCTGGCTATACTGCTTCTGATCCAATTCCCTGATAATATGTCAAGGAAACGACTAATATTTATTCAAGTGCTTGAGTCCCTGTCACCCATGTAGGAAACCCAGATATAGCTTCTGGTTCCTCACTTTTATCTCACTCAATCCTACTGTTGAGGACAACTGGGAAGAGAACCAGGAGATAGAAAACCTGCATTGCATTTGTGTGTGGATATGTGTATTCCTGCCAAGAGAGGGAAGGAGGAAAAAAGGATAGGATAGGATAGGATAAGATAGGAAAGGAAAGGAAGGGAAGGAAAAAAGGAAGGAAGGAAGGAAGGAAAGAAGGAAACTTGTCATTGTCCAGTGACAATGATGACATACATTGTGTAACTGATAAAGAAACAAAGCATACAAACTTTTATATTTATTACTTTTTACGGATTCTAAAATAAGACTAGAAAAGGTACCAGGCTGTTTTTCTGTGGAATGAAAACTCATCAATGAAAACACACTGCTCTTGGATTAATAATCTGTTTTAGACAATGTCTACAAATTTTTGAATCAGGGTTGATAGTTATGAAGATAATGAGTATGTCTTGAGAAACTAATTCTCAGAGCATGGATTTTGAGTAATCCATGTATCTGTTTATCATTTTCTGTTTTGTAAATGAGTTTTTTTTAAGTTGACAAGCCTGATTACTTACAATAATGTTCCTTGGCTCTCCCTCTGGAATTATAAGGCATAATCACTGGCTCATGTACATGGTACTTCGCTTGTAAATTCGTGAAGGAAAGCTCCTTTTGTTGACAGATCTAATATCTGCCATCTGTTTGCACAGGATGAAGTCCTGGTGCTCTACTAATTGGCCATAAATTAGATATCAGCATCAGGCTTTTGACAGAATCCTTCAGCTATGGTACTTTTTTTTTTTTAAAGCTGTGAATTCAACATTTTGTCAAATTCTATATCTCTCCTACGAGTGCAGAATGCACTTCCGAGTTCTTAGCCTCCAACTGTGTCTTGCATTTGTACCTAAACCTAGCTCTCTTTCAAAGTTGTCTTCTCTGTTTTGATTCCTGAAGATAAACCCGTGTTAATGAGAGATAAATTGGCATTCCCAATTTTTCTGTGAAACGTACATTTATTGAGTGCTTTCTACATTTTTATACTGCACATGGATAATTACATATGTTAAGTTGCTTCAGTTTCAAGCAATTTTATAATTTAGGCAATATATCTTGCAAACAATGGCACTGAGACTCAGAATGTAAGTACATTGCTCATATTTAAGTCTCATTGCTCATATTACAACAAATAGTGAAGTCAAGATTCAGGTAGTGAACTTAACCAGTACTCAATTATCTTTTACTTTGCACTGCCTATGCTTAAGTTTTCAGAAAACAGAAAATTAAAATGAGGGAAAATATATGTGTGCAATACTACCCGATATTTTTATCCACTGAAACTTAAACAAAAATGAAGGAATTAGACAAAATGAGCAGCAAAATTCCATTTAGCTTTGTTTTTTGGTAGTTAATCTTGGCTTCACCATGAAATCTTATCAAATTGCTGAATTTTTATGACCTTCAGATTCCTCTTCTATAAAACACACTAACTACATTTCAGGTAAAATCTCATAGCTGTGAACACTCAGCAAATAGCAACAGTCTGCAGGGATAAAACTGCTGAGACTTCTCATCTATCACCCATCCTGCTGACAGCATGTCACCCTCGCCATCCTTCTTCTCATCATAATTCCTTGCTTTATGCTTAGAGGAAAGATGAGAGCATTCAAATTCCCACAGTATTTCTTATCTACACTGATATAGTTCTCTACAGTGATGGTATGCCATTAATGTCCTCTCTTCTAACTCTATGTCTACCAAATATTGGAATTTTTTTTTTTTTTTGCTGTGTCTTCATGGATTGCCTGTCTGGTCATCTTTCATTTTTCTTTGGAAGCGGAAGGAGGGCTAGCTCCAGAGACACCCCTCAGACACCAAAATCTGAGGATGTTCAAGTGTCTTGGATAAAACAGCATAGTTTCTGTATGAAGTTTATGCAATCCTCTTGAATACTTTAAGCAACTCTAAATTATTTATAGTTCCAAAAATAAATTACAAGCTAAGGTACCTAGTTGCTGTAATGCATTGTTGATGGAATAATGATGGGGGAAAGCTTGCATAGGCTCAGTACAGATGCATTTTGTCTTTCATATTTTTGATCCAAATGATTGATCACAATTATGAGATGGGGATGACTGTCAACACCCAATATACTGATATTCTCCAAAACCTTTGCCAACACTTCATGTTCACTCTCTCTTCTATCCCTTTCTTTAATCAAGTAACTTTTCTCAAATATTATTACCAATTATAATTACACAGTTGGCTATTTGCATGTGTATGTGGCATGATTAGATCAAGTTAACTTTCACATCAGGATTCATATTTTATGGTGGAACATTTGAAATGCACTGAAAATAAAAACATGAAACACGATTTTCTCTTGTCACCTCACTCGGCAATACATGTCAAACCCTCTTACGTCCTTCTATCTAAATCTTTATACCTTTTAAGCAGCCAATTTCTGTTACTTCTGTATCATTGTCCTTTAAATTTTAGTCTACTATTTATTTCTGAGATCAACTTTAGTCTATTCCACAAATAAGTGGGATCAGATGGTATTTATCTAGTTCTGGATTTTTTCATGAAATATATACATATGTATATATGTGTGCTTATACAAAAACTCTGCTCATTCACTCATCACTTAACTGATGGCCCTTCAGGTTGCTTCCACATCTTGACTATTGTGAGAAACATTGCAACGAACACAGTAATACAGATATGAGATATTTCTTTCAGGTTCTATGTATGTATACCGAGAAGTAAGAATGTGTGGGTCAGATGGCCATTACATTTTAGTTATTTGAAGAATTGCCATATCTTTCTTCTATAATAGCTTTACATCAGAGCATAAGTACCTTCCTTATTTGCATCTCTCTAATATATATTATCTTTCATTTTCCTTTATATTAGCCATTCTTGGAAGTGGGAGGTGATAGCTTACTGTTGTTTTTCACTTTCATTCCTCTAATAACTACGGCTGTGGTGCAATTTTTGATGTATCTACATGCCGTTTGTATATCTCCCTTTGAAAAAATGTCTATCCAAATCCTTTGCCCATTGTTAAAATCAGATAACAACTTATTTAAAAAGAAAATATTTTAGGCTCAATGTTCATTTCCTTTACACCCACTTTCTTTTTGTCACCAGATTCCATTTTCATCTATGTATGAAAACTGCTTTCTCCAGGTTAATAAATTTACTGCGCTTTTTTTCTAATCACATGCCATCCAGTTTCCTGCTTGCCTTTAACTCTACTGTTAATCTATTTTTTATTGAAATGTCCTCCGGGTTTTCTGCACAGTTATGACTGCCAACATCTCATTTTCAAATGATATTTCTTCCTCTTTTTAATAAAATAAATTCTCCAAATTATAACATTGTTCCTTTTATTTTCTTCTTTATTTTTTCATGCAATTCTACCCCATCCCAAGATTTCAGCTCTCACTCTATGTAGGCAATTTTTTTTGTTAGCACTAACAAGAGTCCTTGTTTTGCATTTTCTACCTCCTGTATGGAACCTGTTCTTGAGTGTTCAATGCTTTATTTCAAATTCATTGCATTCTCATAGACTGATTGCATCGTCCCAAATGACTTCCTTCCTTTCACATCTTACCCAGAGTAAAACTACATTTTTTGCTCTTCAAATTTTGACAGATGCTTAGGCTTCTCCTTTGACCTACTCATTATTACGCATTCTATTAATGACCTCACAATCACCAAGTGGCACTAAAGTTCTACACATATGCTGCCTTCAACCTCTGCTTCTACCCTATGCAGTTGAAATGGCTCACAGTTTCCTTATGACTACATTGTTTGTATCACTAGGCATACTCTTTCCCACACAGTCAGATCTGCCTAACAGAAACATCCGTTCCGTGGAGATTCTCTGATTCCTTTTAAGTACTGACTCCTCTAAAAATGCATTCTGATTTCTTGCCTTTTTTCTTGCCTTGTGTACTGATTGTTTTAATACATTTTGCCTGTCTGTCAGAAGTTCCCCACAAAACCAGCAGGAATGTTGTTTCTTCCTTTGTTTCTTAGCACAATGCTTTATATGTGGTAGAGCCTACGTAAAGTGTGAGCAGAAAACAAAGAATGAATGGGTAATAGTTTGTGGGAACTACAGAATGTCCACCTCAGAGCTACTGACTGACAGTGCTATCATTCTCCAGCTGTACCACTGCTCTAATGATCCAACACACAGGGCACCCCAAATTTGAGATTAAATGAATTGGAACGGGAATCCCTCTCCACCCTATGTCCAGCTCCATCACCCTTAACAGACGGTATCTGGCCCAGCCACATGAATGTTTTACAGTTTTCTCCTTGGGTCAGGCATTTAGATTTTCTGATAAAACTACTCATACATATGGCCATGAGGAAAAGTAAAACCGACTTTTTCCTGACCATAGAGTTCTGTAGTAACCATGCTCTTAGGGAGATAATTATCTGATGTTTGTAGGTTAACCCATAAATTATTCAAGTTGTAACGTGAGCTGCAAGTCAGAATGGAAAGTGTCAGGCAGAGGCATCATACAAAATTTTCAAGTCCATAATTAATCTGCTGATGTCTTGAATCCATGTCTGTTCTAACAGTGGTCTACTGATACTGGGACATGTAAATATACTCAAGTAGTCGTCTGTTTCTAAACAGCAACAACAATAATACAAATTCTTATTTCCTGAATAAAAGGCACTTGCAGAACTGTTTTACTCAATTTTCTCATTCATTCTCAAAGTATCTCTGTGATATTATCTCCGATTTAAAAACAAGTCAAGATTAAGTATTTATTCATCTTACTGAAACTCAAAAAACTGTAATAGCACAGCCAGCCACTTTCAAGAATAGGAAATGAGAATCGAAAAGAAATAATATGAAAATGAGAAAATAAAGCAATTGTGAATGGCTCCATAAAATGCTATGAAATTCTAAAAGCTTATATATGATGCTAATGAGTATGTGGTATGCAAAATGATAAAGAAATGTACTTACTCTCTGTCAATCACAAGACATGTTACAGCTTCTGCAGCAATTACATTGGCTGTTCTCACGTCTTCCCTGTATGTGCAAAAAAAGAGAAATATTAAAGTAAAACAACCTTCAGTACCAAAAAAAGTATCCATTGTAACTAACTCAGTGTACTCGTATTCATTATACAAATTCTTTATCCACCTGCAGGCTTAATCTTCATTCATAGTACAAATTTCTCTGTCCTTAAGATCCATGTACCCTTGTTATTTTTTCATTTGAATCCTACAGTTATAATTCAGGAGGTATAATTTTCAAATTTAGTTTTATTGTTAGAGTGGAATTATGTCATCATTCCTTCGACCATATGGGTAATTATTAAATTGATACTGATAAACATACTGATGAACATGAACAGATGGAATTTTTAAAAGAAATTTGAACGTCTACCTATGGAAACTAAGCATTTAAATCATTTGCAGATGAATTTATCATTTATTGGTAAAATATCAAGAATAATTATAAGTTAATTATTCACATGCTTTGGAGACCTTATATTTTTATAGCTAACTTTTTAATGGATTATAACACATAGTTATTCACCCATAACAAAATGTATTATTCTTAGGATATGTGATAAATATAAGTAACACTAATTGAAATGTATAAATTCCATTTCCTTAAAAGCATTAATATGTCACTTTAACTAGATCTATCCATATCTAACACTTTTGAAATCTTGCACTTGCATTTCTCTCTTTTTCCAGCAAAGTAGGCTTGGTAAAATAACATTCATAATTTATCTTCAGCTACTAAAAAAGTACTGTTATTACGGCAACATCAAATTATAATTGAAAAAGCCATTTTTCTTCATTAACAAAGCTTTTGAGTTATTGTAACTAATAATAAATATAAAATACATTACAGAAAGAGATACACAGAAGACAATGTGGTGTTAATATGTTCGAAAATCATAAAGCATTATGTTTCTCTAATATACTTTCTTGCAAGTAAAGATGTTCCCAGTGAATATTTATGTCTTAAAGACATACTAAACTCTAACATGTTTTCTCATTGTCGATTTTTTTTTTTAATTTTTTTTAAAGATTTATTTTTATTATTTTTACATTGGAAAGGCAGATATACAGAGAGGAGAGACAGAGAGGAAGATCTTCCGTCCGATGATTCACTCCCCAAGTGAGCGCAACGGGCCGATACTATGCCGATCCGAAGCCAGGAGCCTCTTCCGGGTCTCCCACGCGGGTGCAGGGTCCCAAAGCTTTGGGCCGTCCTCGACTGCTTTCCCAGGCCACAGGCAGGGAGCTGGATGGGAAGTGGGGCTGCCGGGATTAGAACCGGCGCCCATATGGGATCCCGGGCGTGCAAGGCGAGGACCTTAACCACTGCGCCACCGCGCCGGGCCCTCATTGTCGATTTTTTGTGCAATGTTTTCGCTGCTGCCATACCATGCCGTTTGATTACAGTTGTTTTGTGGCAACTATTAGTATTCAGTATTTGGTAAAATAAGTTGTCCCTCTTTTTGTTATCACATAGGTCTCAAAATAGTATTTCCACTGCTCAGAAAACCACATAAGAATTCTGGTTGGGCTGTATTACATTAATACAGTACTTTCAGAAGAAAAACTTTCTAATATTAATTTTCTATACAAGAACACGCATGGTATGACTTGTCACTTATTCAGTTCTGGTTTTTATATGTGAGGATTCACAGTCTTTTCCACCTGGGTCCTGCGTTGGAACAGCAACAAATTCTTAAGGTGTCTCATACCACGTTTCTCTTACCAGTGATACCCTTTTTCATTTCTGTTTCACACACACTAGTTACACTATGACAGAAAAAAAAAACTACAAATTATTGTAGATGTTTTTAATTTACTTATAAGACTAAGTTCCCCACTCACTCTAAAATTTTTATTATAGTCTCATGTCCTCTACTTGTCTAATAGCGTGTAGCCTACACACTTCTTTCTTGGAAAAACCATCCTGAATTAGGCAGGTCAGATGTCTTGATTATCTGTTTTTACAACCAAATGTATTTCTATACTCAATCATTATGACCATTTTTGATTCACATATTTTCATATACTTACTTGGCAAACGCTCTGTTGCCCTCTTATGTTTTTATATATTTTATTTTGAATTCTGATTATGTGGTACAATTTCATATAGGCTGGGATACTCCCTTAAACTTCCACGCCCCGACGAACTTTCCCATTCTAGTGCAATAGTGTAGTCCTTCATAAGGAATCATAATACTGCTAATCTCTTATTTAAGGGCACCCCGACATTGTTGGTCCAGACAATGTCAGGCAGTCCAGCATCCCAGTCCAACACTTTGTCTGAAAGCAGGGATGCATGTTCCATTTTCCCCCCGCCACATCTGTATACGATAAACCCCAGTACTCCATCACTACACATTTCAATAATTGAGAAGCCATGAAACCAGGTCAACAACTGGTATGAGTTAGAACAGCCACAAGAACAATGTTGCCCTCTTTCTAATCATATGTGGGCAGGGACCTTGGTTAGTGATGGTCCCCATACTACCCTAATGCCTGACACAGAGGAAAAACTGAATAACCAGGAGCTGCAGCATTGAAACAGGCATTGTACTACCGAGACCTGGGATAGTACAGCCAACTTCAGGCTTTGGAGTAACACTAGCTCAGTGTTGTGACAACTCTACTACTCATCAGCTACATGAAAAGCTCAGATTCCTCATTTATGAAATGGTAATGATGAAAGAGTCCCACCCACTCATCATCAAAGTTCATACTGTTTGTCATATAGAAAAAGTATGCTTTGCTCTTTACACATAATTTTCATTTCCAACATGATCTATCATGTGCATTGTTTTGAAAGTTTGCCATTTAAAAAAAAACTCCTACCTATCCAGGAACAAAGTAGGGGAACTTTTCCTGCATCACAGAAGCAAAACTTTATTTCCAAACTACACTATGAGTTTCTAAGTGGAAATTTTCAATGAAGTGAACTTGACAGATGGGAAACATTACTGGTGCCAATTGTTATCCTTCATGAAATTAATGACAACAAAAAACAAAAACAAGCTTTATAGGACACATTTAAATATAAATTTTCCGAAAGTATATTTAAATTCTAGCAATTAAAAATTATGTAGTTTTTAAAAACAACATATTCAATGGCATCCATCACAAATTTTCACTATCTTAAATTTTATCTCAACTGGTGCATATCTAGTACATTAAAAAAAAACTAACCATAACTCCTTCATAACAGAAAGCAAAAAATGCATTGGAGTAGTATAAGTAAATGGTGAAAAAAAGTCATTGGATTGGCAGTCAGCAAAAGAAGCAAAAATATTTTACAAAGGAAAATATGTAAGTATGGACTGGAATCAGACTCAGTACCTTGTAAAGTAAATAAGCATGTAAATAAAACTGAAAAGCAGCATTACATCAGGGAAAAACATAGTGAGCATAATTATAAAGAAATCATACAATGTTTGTCATTTATTGACCACTTTGGATATATCAGGATCTCTGTTACATAGCTCATACAAATCATATTTATTGCAAACAACAAAGGGTAAAAATTTTAACACAAATTTATACACGGGGAATTCAGCAGTGCATACAAAACCAGACACAGCTAAGAGTTTCAACATTGGAATCAGAACACAGATCTGGCTGACACCAAGGTCATGCACTTTGCACAGCATTACACTACTCGTGTACTCAGCTATCTGTTTTTAACGTGACAACTATATCAGATTCTAAAATACAGAATAACATTTGAATAGTAACTCATCATAATATATCCTGATCTGATTTAAAAAAACCGAATTTCATTGTTAATACTACCAGCTTTGATATATTTTCAGTGCTCAGTTGTAAAACTAATACAATGAAACTTAGATGTCTTTTTCAAACTGTTGGAATTTCTATACATGGCTATGTCCTAGCCTACTGCGTTGCTATGTAAGAATATTATATAATGAGAAGTTATTCTATGCCAAGGTAACTCAATACAAAACTCATGTTGCCATATACTGTCATGTATTTCTATTATTAGGTACATTGAGCCTTTTTATGTACCTAACAGCATACAGAAATACTATTTCTATGCACTTCAAGAGCCTGTTCCTGTGAGAAACAATGGTATGTAACTCAGTTTAGATTTTAATTAATCACTAGAGAAGGCAGAAACTTCTAATAAAAAGCATTAATATGAAGTGACAATGCTATTATTACTCTGGTTGTTTGCTTCCTTTGTGGGTGCACTCACCATGGTCATTGAACTGAGATATAAAATCGTATCTACTCTCCCAATACAAACTTATTAACAACTAGATGCTGTGATTAAACATTTCTAATCATATAGTTTTCATATTGGTTAATGCAGAAAATTTACCAAGTTAGCAGAGATTTCATGTAATATTAATTCAAACATGCAGAAAATGGAGAAGAGCATTATTTTTAAGAACTGAGCTAGCTTTCTTTAATCTCTAGATTATTTAACAGTTTATAACACAAGAATATGTGAAATTTTGGTTTAAAAAATATATATCTATCTATATCCCAATATTTGTAAATACAGTTTTCTGTGCACTGACTCTGATATTCTTTGACCTTCATCACCGGAATCTTCATCATCGCTGTATCCCAACGTGGAGTCACTGTCCGTATCTGAATAATCCATAATCAAGTCTTACACTGACCCTTCTTGTTCTGAAGAAATTCTCTGTGTCTCATGGGGAAGTCTATTTGCATTAAAATCTCAGGGGAGCAAATTCAGAGTGTATGAGGCTAAAGCAGGGCAGAGTTCATGCAAAGTAACTGTCAGAACAAGGACTCTCCCTTTTCAGATCTGGAGCAATGACACTGCTGTTAACAGACTCCTAGCAGTCTTTCAGTGCCAGTCTTCATGAAAACTGACACTACTCCAATAGCATATGAGCTTCCAGCAATCCCCGGGTCAGCGCCCTTCACTCTGTCATCTGCAACAGTGTAATGTCCCGCTTAAATTTTGTTTCACAGGACAAAGCAGATCCCAAAGTTACTATAGCAGGCAGCAGGTAGAAGGATCAAAACTGAAAGATTGTAACAAGCATCAAAGTGTCATATAAAATGAAAACATAGTATTGAAGTTAATAGTAAGTAAGGATTACAGAGTTTGTGGTCAACCTGAGGTAGTTAGAAACAGGATTCTAAATCATATAAGGATTGCTATGGTTGAGATTGGATTTTCTCCCATTCATGTAGCAGAGGGTTGGTCCTCAGTATAGTAGTGTTTGGAGATGGTAGAAACTTAAACCAATCTTACTTGGTAAGTTCATTGCGTATGCTTCCATCAGAAGACAGTGATGCTGCGATGGGGTGAATGCACACAAGAGTGAGTTATAAAAGAGTGGCACCTCCCTATTCTGTGGCTTCTTTGAGATCTGCATTTGTTCCCTCCGTTGAGATGACACCCACCTTCAGGACCATACCAGAACCAAATTGATACCAATGCCATACCCTTGGACTCCCAAAACTGTAAACTAAATACAGTTTTTTGTATAAATTATCCATCCTCAAGCATTTTGTCACAGTGACATAATAGACACATACAGTGTTCCATATCATTCATTAATTCTATATCCCATTTAATCATGAAACTATTTAAACATGATTTATAACCCAGAAGTCCAACAAAATTCATTTACTAAACATAAAATACAATACCTGAAAATAACCACATCCCTTTTAACTATGCTTGACAAAGATTAACCAACATCGTTAGCTACCCTCAACAGCATCACTGTAATTCCTCTGACATCTAGGAAGCACAAGACCCACTTGAAAATACTCTCTATTGAAATGCCTTTTTCTAAACTTCTATAATAAATCAGTTCCCCAATATTTTTCTAATACTGTAATGCAATTGCTTTCCTAAATTTTATTTTCAGATAATCCAATGAAATATAGAATTTTTCCAAAAAATTAGTTTTGTTTTTCCTTTTAATTAGAAGGACAGATCAGATTTATGGAGAGAAAGAGAAACAGAGAGAAAGATCTTCCATCCACTGGTTCACTCCCCAAATGGCTGCAATTGCCAGTACTGAGCTGATCTGAATCCAGGAGCTTCTTCCAGGTCTCCCATGTGAGTGCAGGGTCCCAGAGCTTTGTGCCTCCACTGCTTCCACAGGCCATTAACCGGGAGGTTGGTGGAAACTGGAACAGCTAGCAATGAACTGGGGCACAAATGGGATCTTGGTATTGGCAAGGTGAGGATTTAACCATTGACCCATCATGTTGGTTCCTTTTTGTTTTTCTTTTTGCTTTGGGGATGTTTTTTTGTGGTTGCTGTTTGTTTTTTGCAGAGGTGAGTAGGATCACTTTTACTAATTTCTCTCACTGAAAAAAAAATGCACAAGGGCATTGCCTATTGGTTTGATATTAATGACTTTCAAGTCTTTTTTTTTTTTTTAAATTGTACTTGTTTCAAGACAAAAGCAAAGAATAAAAAATTGTACGTGTTTCTATATACTCATTTTGGGAAGATTCCACAACAATCTTCAATTGAAACTAAATTCATTTTCTTCTAATCTCAAAACTAGTATTTTCCTTAGATGTCCTGTCTTAATGATTAGCATTCCTGTGTTCACTGAGAGTTAAATGAAACACATTTTTTGTACCTCCCTCTATATCATTGTATATGTTTAGTTATACTAGTCCTACAAGTGTTTGTCTCATATAAACCTTCCCTTTTAATCCCCATAGACATGGCTCCACTTCTGGTCATTGCCATCTGCTCTCTGACACATCAAAGGGGACTCTTCATTGATCTCTCTGCTTCCACACGCCCCCTCTTCTAATCCATACCTCACTTTGACACACATATTCAAACAAACATCTAGTCCCATTGACTTTGCACAAGAATTTGTGAAGGCTATATCTACGGGGGGAGAGATGCTCAACAGTTTTACACATTATCTTTGCATGCACGGTGAGCATATCGACTTTCCTCTGTTGATCTTTTGACATTACTGCAGTCTTTCCTTAATTTATGCCAGCCACCACTGTGTACATGCAGCTGGCTGCTCTATTCCAGTTCAAAAATTCATTCATGGAACAATCTATGATTTGTAATGCCATTTGTAATGATGATATCAGTGCTTCCATGTAATATGTCTAGATATTACTTGCAGAAAAAATAGAGATAAAAGAGAGAGGAGATAGGGTGGGTGAGGGAGGGAGAGAGAGCAATCCATCGATCATAATACTATCTAGTAAGATGGAGATAAGCAAACTTAATACCTTGGTAAAAATCCTTCCAAATCCTTTATTATTCTTAAATATTCATGTTTCACAAATATACACAAAATTGATAACTATTTAAACAAATAATTATTTGATGCTATTATAGTCTGCATGCCTGAACTTTCAATAGGGGAATGGATAATAATTTATTGAATAAAAGCAAAAATAAGAATAGTCACTGTGGAAACAGTATGTGGGTTTCTCAAAAAAATTAAAACACAGCTACCATATGATTCAGCAATCCCTTAATAAGGTATATAGTGAAAGGAAATTAAATCAGCATCTTTAGAAACGTCTGCCCTCCCACGTTTCCTGCAGCAGTATTGACTATGGTCATGAGAGTAAATCAAATTAAGTCTCCATTAAAAGATAAATACAATGTGGTAGATACAGAAACAATCTAATACTACATATTAATCTGTCATAAAAAATAAACATTGTGGAAACATGGATGATTTGGGAAGACATTAAGTTACTTAAGATGAGACAGATGTTAAAATACAAATACCTCATGATTACATTCATAAATGGAATCTAATTCTTGGAAGTTGAGAGTGGGATGGTGGTTATCAAAAGAAAATAGGCAGGAGATAATGATAGTGGTTGACCAACAGATACATAGTTTTGTTTAGAAAATAGTAAGAATTTCTGTTAATCTTTTGTACAGTAAAGATACTACAGCCAACACTAATGCAGTGCATATTTCTCAGGATTAAAAGAGATGACCTTAAATTTCTCAGAACCAAAAACTTCTACATGCATGGAAACATTACACAGTAACCCAAAAATAGATAACAAGATGGACATGTTAATAGAAAAATGTAAAAATAAATAAAATTATCCAATATTACCTTGAAATAGTCTCTAGGTATAAAATCTCAAACATTATGCATAAAGTTACACTAGTGGTTCTTTCCTCCTAGTTATAAGGGAGGACACTTTGATTCACTGTGCTCACTTCCGGGTGTATGTGTATTCATCCCTATCAATGGAAATTCCAGTAACCAAAACCTGAGTGAACAGGCTAAAAGGATTAAATTTGGCATTTTTTGCATGTTATTTTTCCTAGATTGATAGCATAATTAATTTTTTATCTGAAAAACTTCATGTTCTGCAACATGCTTCATTAACAGTGAATGCAGACATTTACTAGATTGACCTAAATGAAATTGCTGGTTTCTACAGTTTCAAATGGTTCAACCTAATACATGGAATTAGTGAATTAGAGGAAAAAGAAATTTCAGAGGAATATATATATATAGCTATTTTTACATTGGCTCCCTATGTGACATTAGCTGAAGTGAGATTTAGCAATAACTCAAGCTTCTTTCAAATTCCATATTTAATAAACTCATCCCCCTGAATGTTGAGATATGATGGATGGCTTCTGCTCCTTCTATCTAGTCATCACAGATAATTATCTTTACATTCCATTATAGTTGGCGTAAGAAATTACCACTGAAGAATTCGAAATTTCAGTTCCTTTCTTGTTAGAAAACAAATGGTATTTACTCTGCTCTTTGAGTTTGAATATTAAATTCTTCAGCAACGCCTCACAAATTTAAAGAGTATCTCCTCAGAGAAGATTCACTGAGAGAAGCATTTGTAGTTTCCTGTTCTGTTACCAACAGTCTGGAAGTAGAGGTGTAAATATTATATTGCAATTGTTTCCTTAGAGTCCCAGGCAGTCTATTTTTGAATGATTTAAATATTTTAGCTGAAGAAGAAAAAAGACAAGAACCTTGCTGTAGTAAAACCTTGTAAAAATTAACCATTTATGGGCCCGGCGTGGTGGCGTAGTGGTTAAGGTCCTTGCCTTGCACCCCCGGGATCCCATATGGGCGCCGGTTCTATCCCGGCAGCCCCGCTTCCCTTCCAGCTCCCTGCCTGTGGCCCAGGAAAGCAGACGAGGACAGCCCAAAGCTTTGGGACCCTGCACCCGCATGGGAGACCCTGAAGAGGCTCCTGGCTTCAGATCGGCATAGCATTGGCCGTTGCGCTCACTTGGGGAGTGAATCATTGGACAGAAGATCTTCCTCTTTGTCTCTCCTCTCTGTATATCCGCCTTTCCAATAAAAAAATAATAAAAATAAATCTTTAAAAAAAATTAACCATTTATGACTTATAAGGACCTTCCATAGACAAGACCACTTTACTTGAAAGGTTAGAATATGCAACCTGCCAGTAAGTGTCGGAATAGGAAACAGGTACTGTGAGACTGGGCCATTGTGCTGAAAAACATGTGAGTGAATCGGATCTGGGGATAGAATCTGCAGGGGAGTATGTGGGCTCACCCATGTAGAACAGCAGTCTCTGATGGCATGTGAAAGATCTGTGCTGGGAACAGGCCTGGTTGGGGAGCTAAAGGGGTTGCCCCAGCTTGGTTGGAATTCCCACTAGTGAGCATGAGAGCTGTAATGGGGGCATTGGGCTAGCCTGGACATGGCTGTAGTGTCCTGCAGCATCGGTGTGGAGCTGTGTCTGGGGAGCACAAAGCTGGGCTAGACTCCAGCACCCACTGCTACTCCTCAGAGTCAAGGTGGATGTAGGACAGTCTGGGCTAGGTCTCATCTCATGATGAAGCATATGAGATCTGTGTCTGGGCAGGGATCAGGTGTGGTTGGGCTGTAATATCCAAAAGTAACAACAAGATGGGTGTGGGCCCATTGGGCAGGGACACCATTCCTGCCAGGACAAGAGGTGGACAAAGTCATTTTCAATGAAATTCTCAGTGTTCACTGTAATTTGTAAGGAGTTTCAAGGACTCTGATGAGCCTTGGGTTTGTAAAATATCTCATAATCCATGCTTCAGCTAATCTGAAATTCATACTAGGTTCCGGAGGATTTTGTCATCTGCAATTGAGGAAATAACAACTATGTTTTTCAATTAGAAGAAACTGAAGCTTCTATAATGTATTAATAAAAGAGTAAAACAATAAAATGGGGATAAAAAAACAAGCGTAAGTATGTGAAACGATATGGGTGAAAGTAAAGAAATTACATATGGATGAAAATCTTAGGAATGGCTATGCGAAACAGGAGTTAATCTAAGACCTTAAAATTGCTAGAATTTCCCATTACAGTGATCATGAGGCAGACTGTTCTGCATAATCAGTGCAACATGAATGGTTATTGTGTGTTGAGAAGTTCACCTTCAGTGGAACCAAAAGGGTACATAGCACAGTCATTCAGGAAGGGAGCCGGCCAAAAGCAGAGGGCAGCCATGTTCAGACATCTTCATGCTGTATTTAGGGACATGTAGATAACAAGCTCACAAGCTTTAAGATCTCCCTGGAAGTATCAAGTGTGATAAATAAGATATGGGAAGACCACCTGGAAGTACGCTGAGAAGATTTAAGAATTGTCCAAAGAATAGTAACTCCTTATAATTCATATTTGTACGGACATGTTGCTTACCTTAACAGAACTTTCTGAAAACAGCCTCTCCAAAAGCCAGAAAGAACCACACATGCAGAAATCATCAGAGAATGTTGACAAACAAATAGGTAACTATCGTCAATACCACTATGTTGAGATAATACTCTCACGTGTCAAATTTTTCTTTCCTATGGAGTACTTACAGCATTAGCTTTCTCATTCATAAAAAGCTTACATCAGCAGAGTGGGGGAAGATATAAAAAAACAAGTAAAACGAAACCCTGAATTATTTCAATAAAATGGAATTTAACTAAATAGGAATGAGTATTTGGTCCAGCAACTAATTCAACAACTTTCTAGATCACATTGCTTATGTTCAAGCCCCACTACATGCTTTGTTCCAGCCTCTGTTAAAGTTTTCTCTTAGAGACAGCAAGTGCTGGTTGAAATAATCAGGTGGTTACTGCTACCCAAGTAAGAGAGATAGACGACTTGTTGATTATCAGACATTGCCTGTCCAAGTCCCAGCCATTTGTTAAAGGCATCTGTGGAGTGAATGAACAAATGGGAGTGTTCTGTCTCTCAAATCAAGGAACAAAATTTAAATGGGCAATATACTGCTGGAAAAGAGAGCAAAGCTTTTGCTGCTGCTTTGTTGTTAGTACTCACAGCTCTGTGGTTGGTTTAAATCATTAAGAATATCCAGGGAGAGTAAAGTGAGGTCAAGAGGTAAGAGGCACAGATTTTAGGAAGAAAGGCTCCTGTAGCAAGGAAGCTGAGAGCTTAGAAGCAGCAGAGAAACCACAAACACTTTTTGTGGTTTTGCTGCACACCAGTAGGAATAGGAGGGAAAGAGGATATCAGGTTAGGAGAGGGAGAGATTCCAGATCAAAGAGGAACCCAGAGAAAGGTCCAAGCTACTTAACACAAGACAGAAGTGGTGAGTGCTCAAATGTCACTGTGCAAAGTACCTCCAGGAAAGTTCTCATCATGGAGGCATTTCACCTTGATCCTCAAGAACAAACTATTTATATCCAGAGGAGGCCTAAAATTAGTACTCAAACATTCCCATTGACATACACAACAAAGATCAACTGTCAGACTGTAATTTCCTGAATCATATTTATATCAGCTGGTGTCAAAGCAACTGAATAGTTAAAATACAAATACTTACCCTTCATTGCCCAGAAACTTAAACAGAAAAACATTACACTACATACTATCTATTATCTACAAACTATCACCCTGAGCAAAAGTGTCAATAAAGGCTGTAATTATATAGCCAAAAGAGAAAAAAAATGCTGAAATGTTAGAATAATGGTTGACATTTCTGCACATTTAGCACATGCTAGACTCTGTGCCATGCATGTATTCCACACAGGTAATTCACAAACATGTTTCTGTAGCTGCTTCTTAGAAATACTTTTCCTACATTTTCCCCTAAACACTCTGTGTGATAGAAAGAAAACGGACATCACTGAGCCTGAGTTTACTTGTCTATGAAAATTTAGCATCATATCCACATAACATGAGACAAAGACTCGGTGAGAAACAACTGAAGCCCTTTGGGACAATTCTAGCACTTGCTTTAACTTTAATGAATATTTCCTAGTCACAGACATTCTCATTCCAATAATACAGTGGAGCAAATTAGAAATACAGTGGAGAGCGTCCAAAACAGAATGAAACAAGCAGAAGAAAGAATCTCAAAATTAGAAGATATTTCCTGTCTCTAGGGGGAAACAAACAAGAAGCTGGAAGCAGAGCTGGATCAGGCCCAAAACAGTATTCAAGAATTGAAAGACACTATTAAAAGGCCAAAAGTAAGAGTTATGGGAGTCGCAAAAGGTGTAGAAAGAGAAGCTGGGTTTTAAAATGTACTTAATGAAGTACTGAGGAAAAATTTCCTTAATCTAGAGAAAGAATTGGGAAACAACACCCAGGAGGGACACACAACTCCCAACAGGCTTGACCAAAACCTATCTTCACCAAGACACATGATCATCAAACTCTCTTCAACTGAACATAAAGAACAGATCCTTAAATGTGCACGTGAAAAAAAACCAACTGACATATAAAGGAATGCCAATTAAACTCATAGGAGACCTCTCACAGGAAACTCTACAGGCAAGAAGAGGATGGAGCAATGTATTCCAGATTCTAAAAGAAAAAACTGTCAGCCCAGTATAACGTACCCAGCAAAACTTTCATTTGTCTTTGAAAATGAAATAAAATCGTTCCACAGTCAAGAAAAGTTAAAAGAATTTGCCTCTTCCAAACCTGCCCTACAAGTGATACTTAAATGTTTTATTGACAGAGAAAAGGAATAGCACCCACCAAAATCAAAGGCAAATGCGAAGAACATCCCACTAAAATACCAACAGAAGACTAAGTCAATGAACAACCGATTGCTAAAATGACAGAACCAAATTACCACCTATTTCTATTAACCTTTTTTAAAAAAGATTTACTTATTTTCATTACAAAGTCAGATATACAGAGAGCAGGAGAGACAGAAAGGAAGATCTTCTGTCTGATGATTCACTCCCCAAGTGACTAGAACGGCTGGTGCTGTGCCGATCCAAAGCCAGGAGCCTGGAGCCTCTTCCAGGTCTCCCACACAGGTGCAAGGTCCCAAAGTTTTGGGGCATTCTCAACTGCTTTCCCAGGGCACAGGCAGGGAGCTGGATGGGAAGTGGAGCTGCCGGGATTAGAACCGGCGCCCATATGGGATCCCGGCACGTTCAAGGTGAGGACTCTAGCTGCTAGACCACGCCGCTCGGCCCTATTTCTACTAACCTTGAAAGTAAACGGCTTAAACTCATCAATCAAACATCATAGATTAGTACACTGGATTAAAAAACAAAACCAACCTATTTGCTGCCTACAGGAGACACATCTCACCAACAAAGATCAGCGGAAACCGTGTCTCATGGATATTTTTTGTTGTTGTTGTTAGTTTAATTTCTTCAAAACATTTCCTTCTGATTAAATTCTTCAGTGACTCACAGGTCATACAGTAGCATAATTTTCTTCAAGAAGGTTTTTGATTCTCATTTCTTCAATGACACATTAGTCATTCAGTAGCATGTTATTTAACTTCATGGTGTACTTCACTTCTTTTTTTTTTTTCTTCCTGTTACTGTTTATGTTGTGTGGCTTTTCATTTAAGGGGATGTATAATAACTGTGTAATGTAAAGTATCATATCCAGATGTGAGGATACAATGCAGTATGCATCTCTACTTCCAAAGATGGACTGCCAATGAAACTGTTTACTACATCCTGACAATAGGTTGTCCATGCCCACAATGATGGACATATGACTGTGTATGAAGAACTATAATATAGTAATGATATAGGGGAACTCAATGAGGTGGGGGAGATTGGGGAGTGGATAAGGGAAATCCCATGATGTATGGAACTGTATCATAAAATGGCAAAAAGAATTTTAAAAGTTTTTAAAATTTAAAAATTAAAATAAGGTTTATTTTTCTATACAATTGGATTCAGACTTACAGACAGCATTGTCATGATATAGACATAAAATTTTATGAAAAATGTACACATTAGTTTCACTGAAATGAGTATCTTAAATTTATTGTTGTGACGAACTATTTCTGAGACATCAAACTTCAACTTTCTATATAAAATAGAAATTTCTAGCTATGTAAACATATGGCTAATAGGCTTCTATGTGTAATTTTTAAAAGGTGTTGGAATATTCTTAATCACTGGAAATTGGACTTATGCCAAACAGATACAGGTTATCTTATGCAAATTTGATTATTTCATTACACATTTTGCACATTGCCACAGTCTGTAGTATATTTCATGAAACAAACTAAACACATCTCCCAGCCTAGTTACAGTGTGCAAACTAGCATTTAAAAAGTAGCATAGTTACTGAACAAATATTAAAATTTGTATTAAAAACAAATATTAAAACTTTGCGAAAAACACTGTCATCTTGTTAGTTGAGCAATTGCCACTAACAAAATCCTATCAATATTTTATAGAAAATATATGCAGGATGTTGGCATATGAGCTAAACTGCAATATTTTAAAGGCACGTGTGACTAGAGGTGATCACACATAGAAAGAACACACGTAATAATGCCGTTTATGATACTAACAATCTTTTGAGACATCATGCAAGTTAAAGAAAATTTCCCAACTGACTCTGCTTAACATGTTTTACATTAAACATCATTCTTCAAACTCATTTGAGAAGTTAAAATATTTAATGTTGCAGTTCCGATTTTTATTGAATAACTAACCTTGACTATCATGAAAAAACACATGTGAAAACTACGAAAGGATTTCCGTATTTCTAAACTCAAGTAAAACTCTCAACTCCATTTTTTCATGAATGTTTTGAAGTACTCTCTAGTACTTTTTCAAAGAAGGATTTCTGAGGGAAACCTGAATTAACAAGGAATAACATGGACTTGGGGAAGTAGACAGGATATTTCTCCTACTGGATAACTTCTTGCTCTAGCAATTCTACTGACAGGGAAAAGCCCACCCTAATTCTCTATTGCAAAGCATTCATAGTAACTACTTAATAGTATCCCCTCTATGTTCTCAAGGACTCGTCCAAATCCATAGTTTTCACTGAGCTTTCTCTAACTCCTCTGATGGCCCTTGGCTGCGGAGAGATCGGACACCTTTTAGATGTAAGCACACACCAAGGCTTCTGAACTACACAAGCATTCATGCAACAGGATCAGCTGTACAAATAATTTATTACTAACAATAGTAGGAGGATGTTCTGGAACAATTTCCTTAAAATGTATTCTAGAATGGCTTCAGGATTATTTCCTCATTCTTGTTATGTATCATTACAATTTCCTCTCCTAAACAAAAGAAGAGTAACAGCTAAGAACCACCATAGCATAAATTTTACATAGATCTTAAAATTTACATAGGTCTTCAATGATTTGTACCACAGGAGTAAAAAAAACTAATAAAGCCTGAACTACACAATTTATGACATCCTTTATGTTATCTAACATTGAACCATAAATATTTCATGCATTTAAGTTATTTTCCCATCAATCTGTGAGCTTCTGGAAGAACTAGTTGCCAAATAGAATACGTAAAAATATAAGCTTAGCAGGTACTCTGAGGGGCATATTCACACTAAAAATATTCATTTTTTTATCTAAAATTCAAATTTGACTGGGAGTATTTCCAAGCAAACTGCACATTCAGTTTTCTGGATGACATCAAAGAGAAACAAGGGAAGAACTGAGGATGCTCCATTCTACTCTCACAATTCTGTCGTCTACGCGACCTTTTAGTTTCACATGGCAAGGTTATTGACTGTCTCCACCACAATTCCTTAGCTTTCAAAATAAGTTACCAACAACTTCTTGGAAATATTTTTAAGAAGAACCACAAATAAAACACAAGTAATGCAACAACCTAAAAATTCTGATGGCATATTTTTTATTTTTAAAAACGATTATTTTTATTTTTGATAATTTTTACATGGTTGATTAAGGTGATAATGGTTAAGGGCTACAGGGAGATGGATGAGATCATCTTCTCCACATTCTCTTTTTTTCCTTCCTGTATTTGGAGTAAGGGGAGAGATAAACGAAGAAGCCACATCCAGCCTCCAAAAAATTCCTCTAAACCCTGGGATGTAGGGCAGCCACCTGACACCATCCTAGGGTCCCCAATATGGGGCATTCTATGAAGGTCCTGCCCAAGAGGTTTTGATAGTTCAATAGTTCTGAAATACTGCTGATCTTGCCACGATGAAATCTCTCCAGAATTCACTGGTTGACACAGTCCAACTTAGCATGTTCGTTTGCTCAGTTACTCGCTGCCAACACTATACTGGGGTAATTGATCAATTTGTTCTGTCCTCCATCATCTGTTGTACCAGGTGTCCTCTGCAGACCTCAATATACTGCCATATGCTCCATGTGCACATGGTTATGCTTTCTACTGCTCTGTTTAAGCCACTGAGGATGTCCAGCCCTCACTCATGCACTCCAAGGTCAGACCTTAGAACCTGCAATTATCTCCATGGTTGGGATTCTGAGTCTAGCAATTCAGTTGAGGGGATCCTCATAGAAACTTCATCTGAGGTGATCCCAGACCTGATTCTTGTGTGTGCCTGGCAATACAGGGACTGGTATAGTCCACACCCCAATTAGCTTATGCACATGCTGGTGGTTGCAATTGCTGGGTCAGTTTTGTCTTCTGCACAAACCAATGGTGTTGGAGCCCAGCCTGATCCTGCCCACTACACACTCAGCCCTCATGTACATGAGTGGGAACTGCCATCTAGCTTGGAACAAACTGCAATAGCCTCCACCAGGCCAGCCTCCAGCCCTGGTTCCTGTGCTTGCCAGTATGCACAGCAAACTGGTCCAGTCTGCCCCACATACCATTCAGCTCTCACACATGGCAATGGACATTGAAGCCTAGTTCAACCCAACCAGCACCACTATCCAGCTCACACATCTGCCAATGGGGACCATTCTTTGTCTAGCCACGCCTGTCCTAGTCCTGGTTCTCATGCTCTCCAGTTAAAGTGGCAACCCAAGAGGAAGGTGCCCACTGTTTCCCTCCTGGGCTCACTCCCACTCCTGGACCTTGTACTCTCCAGGTGGTTCTGGAGTTTAACTTGACAGAATTTGGCCCCCATGCCAGCCTCTGCCAGCTGATGCTGCAACAAAGCCCAAACAGCCCACACTTATTCTTATGCATGCACCGGTAGGAACTGTCAACCTAGCCTGGCATTTCCCTGATCCAGCCCACATGAGGCCAAGAAGTGTTGTAGCCTTGCCTGGCCTGGTCTGTTCCCATCCCAACTCATGCTCTCCAGTGGGAGTGGTGGTCCAGCAGGATAGCCCCTTGATGCCCCCCTACTGGTTATGTACCCTCCCAAGCTAGGTCTCACATGTGCTGGTTGGGAGCTGTGGCCCAGTCTGGCATGGCCCGCCTCACCTTGGCATTTGCCAGTGGGTGCTGTAGCCTGGCTGGGTCCAGCACACCCCCAAATCCAACTCATGCTGGTGGGGGCTAAGGTCTAACCCAGGTCAGCTGGTCCCCAGTCCTGGCCCTCAAGTGAAGTGGCTTGTATTGTGACCCAACTTGGTCCACCCCACACTCCATTCTGGTGCTTGGATATGCTAGCAGGTGATATGAACTGGCCCAGCCCAGTTTGCCCCTAACCTACGCCAAATGTATGTCGGTGGGCACCATTTCATGGCCTGGTCCAGCCTGCTCCCTATTGTGGTTCTTGCACTCACCTGCAGGGACTTTGTCTCAACAGAGAAGTTGCCCAAGATCCTCCATGAAAACCTCTCCCAATGCCAGTACTCATGTACACTGTTGGGTCCATGGGTCAGCCCTACATAGTCCACTTCCTGTCCTAGCAGGAACAGTGGCCTTTAAACTCATTGTGGTTTTTACTGTTGGGAGTTACAGCCCAGCCAAAACTGGTCCATACTCAGATACAGCTCACAAATGGCTCAGCAGGGGCAGAGATCTTGCCCAGCCTGTCCTACACATACTCTGGTTCTCACAAGCACCAGTGGGTGCTGGAGTCTAGCCCAATCAGGTGTACCCCAGACCCAGTCCATATTTGTGCAGAGCAGCACTGCAGGTATGTCCAGATCAGACAGCAGCCCCCACTCTGGCCTTCGCACTCACCAGCGGGAACAACACAGCCAGAGCATCCACTTTCTCCCCAATCAGGCTGTTACCAGCCACATATCTCACACGTACCAGTGGTTGCTTTGATCCAGCTTGATGTAGTCTCTCACTTGTCATGGTCTTTGTCTTTAGATGCTGTAGTCTGGCCTGACCCGGCTTGCCCCCAGTCCCAATTCTTACTGGCAGGTGCTGGAACCTTGCCCTGCTCAGTTTGCTCCCATCCCTGGCTCATGCAAATGGTTAGGTGTAACAGCCTAGCCAGGCATGACCTGCACTCCAGCCTGGTTTCTGCATTTGCCGGTGGGGTAAGGTTTGCACTAAGATGTTATATTTTTAAAGATATCATAACTTTTTCCTTTCTGGAGCTGAGACAACTTAGAGATACATATGTTTCTTTTAGTTGTTTCCGATTTCTAGGTAGCAATAAATCAACCACCAGCTTTGCTTATCAACTTTATGGGTTCCTTCTTTCAAGACTTTATGAAAACAAACAAGAACAACTTCTTTTATAGATTTTTTTTAAACAGCAACTGCAAGGCCTCTGTTAGTTGTTCATCAGGCCCACTGTCTACTTCTTTTTTTTTTTTTTCCCTAAGAGTTATTTTATGCTTACTGGAAAGTGAGATCTGCAAAGAGAATGAGAGACAGAGATCTTCCATCTACTGGATCATTCCCTAAGTGACCGCAATGGCCAAAGCTGAGCTAATCCAAAGCCAGGGGCCAGGAGCTTCTTTAAGGTGTCCCACATGGGTGTAGGATCTCAAGGTTTTAGGCAATTCTCTCCTGCTTTGCCAGCTCTAAGCGGGCAGTTGAATGGGAAGTGGAGCAGTCAGGACATGAACTGCCACCCATTTGGGATCCCTGCTTATAAAAGGTAAGGATTCAGCCACTGAGCCATTTTGCCTGGACACATTGTCTACCTCTTTACAATTCCATTGATACAGAACAAATAAAGTTGAAAACAGTCACTTAATCAACTGAAATTACAAATATATTTAGGAATGCACATTTGGCACTACAGTTAAGAATCAACTTTGAAAGCCTGGATTTCATTTCATAGTTCCTGAGTTTGATTCTAGGTTCAACTACATTTTTATGTAAAACTATAACAATCTTAGAATTAGAATCTGTATATGCTACTTAGTCAATCTCTTATGCCATATATTTATTCCCCTCATAAGTGATTTTTCCATGAAAAACAAATTCACTAACACAGTGTCAAACTCAAAGATTTGAGTACACCGAGGGGGGAGGTCTCCGTGACTGGGCAGGTCCGGGGCCCACCCACTGCCCTCACTGGGTGGAGAATGGGATTGGGGATGCGACCTTGGGCCTGGGAGTTTAAACTTCCAGCAGCCTCCTGGGTGCTGGTGGGTCTCAGCATAGGGCGTCTCATGCCTGCACCCAAACGACAGCCACCATGTGCACGTGGTGAGCTGTCCCCGGGTGGCCAGGGAGCTGTAGGGTTTTGGTTCTTTGAATTGCTGCTGAGATAGATCCAGTTTGAACCCACTGTGCTTCTAGGACGTGAAGCAATCGTAAACATCCCCAATGACAGTAACTCTTCCTTTGAAAAACCTGTAATCACTGAACAATGCTGACCACCAAATACCAGACCAAGCAAAAGCCATGGCTCAGGGCTTGTCCTTCAGAATCATATCCTGTTACCTGACATGACGATGGATCAGGAGAAGGGTAACATTAAGCAGAGCCTTTACATTAACTAGCACTGGAACCATAACCAGGGGCAGATTCTGTGATGGATGTGTGGGCCAAACCCTGTGGAAATTCTAGCCCCACTGGTTAGCTCAAGAGATGGGGTAGTGATGGACTAAGCTAGGTGTAACCAAGGAGCCTGCCATCAATCACAGGTAACTCCCAACAGTCTGGACTGGTCAGGGCAGCAGCACCCAAATGTGCATCCTGAATAGGGTGTGGGGTGGGCCGAGCTGTAACATTCACCAGCTCATACAAGGCCAAATGGAAAGCCAGACTTCACCGGAACCTGGCCTAAACCCAATGGCATGTATGAGAACTGGAGGAAGTAGAGGAACTTGGGAAACTCCCTTGGCAAATCATAGCTCCCACTGGTGAACATGTGGTCCAGACCTGGGGGTCAGACAAGCTGGGCAAAGTAGCTCCAACAGCTGGCTAAAGTAACAGGGTAATGCAACAGGGTGGACCGGGCAGGATTGAGCAAACCTTAGCCCACAAGCGAACTAGAGACCAGTGTCACAACCACCAGCTGATCAAGGCCATGGACTGAGCCAGGCCCTGTACCTGCTAGTACATACAAGAATCTGGTCCGAGAACACCTCAAAGTTTCTTTGGAGGTTTCCCCAATCGAAATGCTGGACTCGGAACACTAACCAAGAAAAGAAAGAAGACAGGTCAATCAACCACCTCAGCTATATGTTGGTAGTGGAACATGGGGCAAACGGAGACTCTATGATCGACTGTGTCAATCAGTGGATTCTTCAAAGACCTCATAGTGCTTGGAGTGGCAACATTGGCAATGATTGATAACTACTCAACTATCAAAACCACTTGAGCAAGAACCTCAGAGCATACCCTACATGCGGGACCTGGGGAGGGTGGGTGGGAAATTGGGTGGGCCTTCTCCCTCAATACCCCCCTTTAAACATGAAGGAAACAATATGGAAATAATAGTCTTACCCACTTTCCTATAGCCCTTGAACCTTTTTACCCCAATTTACTATGTTAAGACTGTCAAAAATATAGTAAGAGAAAAAAAAAAAAGAAAGATACTGAAAATGCTATGCCCTGGACTCCAAACTTCATTGCTTATTACACAAATGAAATACATCAGCTGTTAAATAACCTAAATCACTTTGTTTATAATTTATAAAATAGTACCTAATAATTAAAATATAATCAGTAAAGTGTCCCTTCAAAGAAATAGTTACTATTTCACTGTGACATATTGATAAAATTACATTCAGTATTAGATCAATGTGTTCCCATGCACATAAAAAAGTAGGACTTATATATTCATGACTAAAAATAGATATGAAAATAAGTCATTGTTTAATCATTTGTTCAGATTTATGTCTAACAATAAAGTTGAGTTAGAATATAATTTAAAGTTAAAATACTTTAGGGGCTTCCTCATGCATATTTTTATAATAGGAAAGTAACTGATTAAGTTACATAATTAAGAGCTAATTTAAGTATGCATATATATTTATTTTACTGTTTGAAAGAGTTACAAAGATAGAGAGGACAGAAAGATGTCTGTCTACTGGTTCTTTTCTCAAATGACAAGGTTAAAGCCAGGATTCAGGAATGGGTGCAGGGTCATAGTATATGGACCATCTTTTGCCACTTTCCCCCATATATAAGAGGAGAGCAGCTCAGACTTGAACCAGCATTTGTATGGGATATGGGGTATTGCATGTGTTGGCTTAACCTGTTAATACCACAAGCCAGTTAAAGGCGCTGTGTGTAATGTCATTTTTCTTTTCTCTTTCAAGGTTCTTCACTCTGAGAAATGCCTAGCAAGATACAAAAATTCAATGATTTACATTTTATGAATTCATTGTTGATGTAAAACTAACAGCCTTCTGGTGTTTTATCATATGCAAAATGCTCATTTCAAACCCATTTAATCTTCATTAGTTAACATGATTATTATTTTTCTTCTTACACACAATGTACAACAAATTTGAGACAGACTCAAGTGTTCCCCTGAATGAATCTCCTTCTCTTCAGTCACCAGCTAGCTTGTTCCAACCACCAGGTCAGTGGCTCCCCTATACATTATTGCACTTAATTCCTGAATACCCTTAGGGAGAAATCTGAAAAAATTACTTTCACAGCTGGAAATAGCATTGACATTTCTCATATCCCAATGCTTGCTTTGTAATGTGACAACATTACAAACATTACTCACTGAATTCTTTTATGGAACACTGTATTTCAATATATATCAACCAATTTTTCTTCATGTTACATGCTTTTATAAAGACATCTAGAAAAGACATATTATAAATAAGCATTTGGATATGATACAAGAATAAACAATTGAATACCTACTGATGGGCAGCTGAGGTCAGAAGTTACTTTTGTACCCTTTCATTTCCATCAGCAAATAAAGAGGAAACGTGCTTGTTTGGTGTGGGTGTCCCTAATAGGAGATGGGAAATTGGGGAAGTGGGCAGGGGCAGTTCAGTACTCCAGCAGACCCCTCAGTGCTCTGCCCATTTCCTCCAGAGTCCCTTTCATAAGTGGGGCACACGGGTTCATGTTGTCCTCTAATGCCAAACCTGAAACTCCTTGTGGGGAATGCCCTCAGATACCTAGAGTCTCTTTTTAGTAAAAGTGAACAAGAAATGACTGAGGATTTGTGTAAAAAGGTGCTTAACCAGTAGAATTATCAAGTTACTGAGGAAATAAAGGTTTCTACTCTGTTAACCTTAAACAGATTACCATGAAAGGGCTCTGACATATCAAGCAGGCAGACACAAGGCCGATGTCTAACACTAGTCTGAAAACTAAGTGCTTGGTAAACTTTGGGAAGGTACTTTAAAACCTCCTGACTTCAGATGCCTTATAGATAAAACATAACCACTATAGAAGGTTACTGTGAAGTCCAAATGAGTCAATACATATAGAGTACTAACCTAGTAATAATTCATTCAGGTGATTACCAGCTTCTGAGTAGTATTGTTAAATGCACTTTATTTCTGGAAAAATCAAACTATTTCTTCTTCTGTGTCCACTAAAATTTGTATAGCGTGGGTAGGATTCCAAGCAAGTCCCTGCATAATATCTATATTGGGAGGGGGTCATTCTCGTGGCTTGTGTCATCAAAGATCTGGGTATGCCACATGGGGTGAACAGAGTTCATTAAATAGATGATGTGTTTTGGCAGTAAAACTATGTTAACTCCATGTCCCTTGGGACGTTTGAGGCCAGAAAATATGGATCCAATGAAACATAAATTGGACTCCAGTCTCTGAAATATTGCCAGTGTTAGAGAAAAATCAGCAGTCTTTGAAACTTATATTGTCAAATTAAGGCAGAAGAAACAGAACAGTAAACTCCCTTCGGGACTAGAGAGAGGAGCTTTCTCTGGTCCTTGCCTGGTTCAGATTTTGGGTCCCCACCCTCTCTCACAATGACCATCAGGATCACTCCAGAAACCCCTCAAAACAAACAAACAAACAAACAAACAAACAAAAAACTAGAATAGATAGACAGAGAACAACAAGGAAAGCTTAGAAACAGGCAGGAAACGGTCAGCAGGGATGCACTTACAACTCACTGGGTGGGACACAAAGATTAGTTACTCCTCACTAGGGTACTGAAGATTTCTCGGCACACCCCTCCTAAAACTGTTCTGTACTTAATCTGTTGACATGTGCCTTGTTAGAGTTATAGAGCTAGACCACCCGAAAAACAGCCAGGTTCAGCAAAATCATGCTTCAACGCTATAAACTGCTAAATACTAAAATGAAAATAGACATGAGAAAGCTGAATATCTATAGCCATTTTAAGGTGTATAGAACCCGGTTGTATATAAACTAATAATTGAAATGTCAATGTAGAAGTCCCAAGATGTGGTTCAGAACTTGCATTTTTTTTTCTCTTTTAGCATATTGGTTACTCAATACCATGTCAACTAATTCCATAAATTATTACTGACGTAATGTTGGGGCTTTTAATTGGATCTACCTTCACACCACAGATGGTCTCTCCAAGAAACCGCTGAACTTATTTGGACAATAAGATACTAGACTTCATGCTTGGTAGATGCTTGCAATGAAAGAATCTTAACTGAATTTGAACTGTGGTAATGCAATAAGGTGGAGGAAGGGGAGGTGGGGTTGGGGATGGAGGGAATCCCAGTGTCTATAAAACTGTGTCCGATAATGCAATGTAATCAATAAAAAAAATTTTTAAATGAAACAAACAAAAAAATTAAGGCAAAAATGCAACAAAAAAAGGGCTCACGTATTCACATGCTTTTTTTGCAGAATTACTTAAAAATGCAGATACATACTGACGTGAGTTCTATAAATTAAACTAGAGAGACATGCTCAATAGTATTTATGGCACGCATTTGAAAATGCCAACTTTGAAAATTTGCTTTTTTATACATCATTTTTGGTCACAGAAATCTTAACAAAAGTTCTTAGCATAACACCTAATCAACATGTTCTGGGCAATGATGCAGTGTTATCAAAGTTGTTTCCTCTAAGCCACATTTCTTTATGAAAGTAGACAAGTTGGGCCCGGCGCAGTGGCGCAAGTGGTTAAGGTCCTTGCCTTGCACGCCCAGGATCCCATATGGGCGCCAGTTCTAACCCGGCAGCCCCGCTTCCCTTCCAGCTCCCTGCCTGGGGCCCGGAAAATTAGTTGAGGATGGCCCAAAGCTTTGGAACCCTGCACCCGCGTGGGAGACCCAGAAGAGTCTCCTGGCTTCAGATCGGCACTTGGGGAGTGAATCAATGGATGGAAGATCTTCCTCTCTGTCTCTCCTCCTCTCTGTATATCCGCCTTTCCAATAAAAAAATAATAATAAAAATAAATCTTAAAAAAAAAAAAGAAAGTAGACGAGTTAAATAAAGACGAAACACTCTACAAATAATAGAATGAAAGTGCAAGTGAAGCAACAGGTGTTTCATAAATGTCAATACCATAGGTTATATGAAACCAATAATAATTCATCGTGGAAAAACACCCTCAGTTTAGTCATAATTTCACATCAAGCAAAATTTTCACATGAAGCTTCCTGGCAATAGATGCTTCTGTTTTTCCAAAAGAACAAAGGAAGATGTCTTATGCAGTTGCCAAGGATTGTTAGGAAGTCCTAGATAAGGAATCTACTCTGGGCTCAATCGGAGCTGTTTTGTATCAACATTAGAGCCATGTTTCTCACCCTTGTGCATGGTGGTAAAACCAACGTCAACTGAGACACAGTCCAGCAGACAGTCCATGCATCACATCCCCTCTGCCTGTGACAAATGCACATTCCTGACCATGGTATGGCCAGGTAGACATATTTCTAACTCCATAGAGAATGTTCTTGCTGCCGCAAAACTAATCCAAACCACATTTCTAATCATTCTGTATTGCTTCCCCTCATGATAGCAACAAGAAACATAAGAAACACAAAAAAGTCTATAAACACATTAGCAAGCTTTTCTTGACATCACACCTCAGGGGATTCTTGTGCAGTCTTTTTATATAGCACTTGGTTCACTGTGCTGTGAGGCAGCTGAGGACACCCCACGAAGTATGAAGCCCTACTTCGCGCTGAATTCATTAGCAGTCCATAACCATGGAGCTAGACTTATATCTGAAAGTGGCACTGCCGTGTTTGCCTTACATAATTTCTTTAGAGATCTTCCTTACCTCCCCCCCTCATTTACTGAATACTAGATCATCATAATCAACAGCAGTGGCAGTGGTCATATTCGCAGCACTCTGTCAAACATATTATAAGCATTTTGTATGACATTCTACTTCTACTACATTCTCAGAGAAGTCACAGAAGTGCATAAATAAAGTAGAAGTGCACAACTATTAAAGTGACAAAATCATGCGTATATGTCACTTTTTTGATTCCATGATCCATCACCTTGTTATCTGGGACACTGTGAAAGGTAATGTTTTAGATGTGATCCCACATTACTTTTTAATTTGATGTTAGAAAAAAATAATACAAAGTTTATCCTTTGAACGCCCTGGCATTCACCTCTCTTATTCTCCATGTATGTTACTCATCAGTTTTTCTCTGATGGCCACTCTCATCTAACTATTCTTCTAGAGAGTAAATCGATTTTAGGGGGGAAAAAGGTAAAAGGTATATTTAAAAAAATCATGTGATACTCTAGTACTGTAGTTTTAGACAATGATATTGGGAGAAGATCTGCATAATGCAAATCACAGGGAAAATCTCTTCTTCAACCTTGGTCACAGATTGACACACTTTCAATCTGTGTCATTCAGGACACTCTGGAACAGCACATTTTAAGGATGCCCACATGTCCTACCATTTGTTCTCCATTTTCAACATACGGGAAGAGCTCTCACTACTACGGGTGATAGGCAGCTAAGAGAAACATGAAATTAAGCTGAACTCTATGAATGGTCTTTCATAACCTTAATATCACTTGCTGAAAATTTTTAATATATGATTGGAAGATGTTTGAGTGAAAAAAAAGATATTTTTCTTAAATTTCTTTGGTATCTTACTTTTGAAATGAATCACTTCCTCCAGTAAGTTCACATTTATAGTTACATTTTGACTGTGTTATAACAATGGCATTCACACAATTGTAATGTAATCCCAATCCAAATGTAATCCAAATGTAATCCTTGAAAGATTTGTTCTTTGGATATTTAGTTCTTCTGAACAACTTCATAACATATACACTCCGTCTCTCTAACAACCAGGAATAAGCATTTCTTCCCAACTCTGTTCCCTAATTCACCTTGGACTTGGCTGCCTTGTATTTTCCTAACACTTGTGACACCACGAAAGCCCCTGTTTCTCTGTTTCACATGGTACCTGAGTATCAAATGAGAGAAATTGTCCAAATCATCATTATAAATTTTCCAGGTCCCTCTTAAATAAGGGAACTCAAAAATCATAACCTCTTCTAGGAAACCTCTATCAAACTGCAGGGACAGATTTGTGGTAACAGGAATATTTATTCTGCTTCCATGAATAATTAATGTATTTAGACGGAATTGTAGAAATCAATTTGATAAAAAAAAAATAACAGACTTCTACAATGCATTGTTTGTGTGAAATGTAAATTGCTCTACTTAATTGCATTTGATGTATCCTCTTGAAGTAGAAACAATTTTTACCTTTGGTATTAAACAAGCATTTTCAATACATGCTGAACTAACCCACTATATCCATTTATATTCTTTTTACTTTGTCACTGTTTGCAATTTTTCAAAATTAATTTTCCTCATATGTATGGAAAACCTTACAATAATTTTCTACATGGCAGTGGCATTCACATCTATGTAAACAGAAATAAGAAATGCTTACTTCTCTTAAAGTTTCATAGAGCATAATCTCCATCTCTGTGCACTAAGGACCTACAATGACTAAGTATGGGAGGAATTAATGATAATCATTTATATAACCTTCAAATTCATCTTGATTTTGTAAAGGCCATTAGTGATTAGACATATGAAAATCACTACTTCATTAATAAAATAATTAGCTTTAAGATGCAATAATTCCTCATCTTGTGAAGACATCAAAGAGTTGACGAGAAAACAAAACCCCTTCATTGGAGAATGAATTATTGTTCAGTAGACATTAATGAACTGATTTTAATCTAATTAAATACCCGCAGGCAAGTGTAAGAAAGAAATGCTGAACTGGTGAAGCTCATGGCATGAGCTCGAGTGAATTTTAGTCGGTTTATTAATCATGACTGCTGGATAATCATTAAATTCTTAAAACAATACCATCACAGCAACTCTATTTAAGTATTAAGTTAATAATGAAATTGAAAAGAATATGCATATCTTCTGAATTGGTGCTAATCAATTATTTAAAAATTGCTGCCTGGAACTACACGGGCAAATAATACATATTCATTAGAAGTCATTCTTTCCTTCTTCATCTTCAAAGAAAACATACAAAACAAAGTATGCTAGGGGTGTGTTTGAAAAGTCAAAAATTGTCATTAACCATCAGCTAAAAATACACTTTAAAATAGTCCTATTTTCTGCCTCGTGGGGTGAGAATACATGAACCTGTATCATTTAAGACAAGCTCAGATTATAATTCTCCATCATTATAACTGTATTTCTTTGGAAAATTTCATTTAATGTCTCTGATCCCCACTTTCCTGGCTTACACAATATGAGTATTAAGGTTTATGCCTGAGTTACAAACTGTAGCCAGTGCAGGACAGTCATTATGCTTTGGAACACGCACTTCCCACACTATTCTGCAGGGGTATATGTAAAAAATTCAGTTTCCCTTCCTAGATATTTAATAATCCAATGGTGTTTATCTTAATTTTACTCTAAATCCAGTTCCTTTGCAGCTTAAAATTAAAACCAGGCATAAAATGCCCATATTAAATGCTTGCAGCTACCAAACATATCAACCGCATGGAGCCCAAAATTCAGACAAAATACCCACATAGTCACAAGGTGTCTTGCCGTGGTACAAAGCAGCCTGTATATCTGCTCCAAAGCAGTACCCGATATTAAAGCACGTAACCTATTCTATTACTGTGTTTTCAACAATGATGTGAGACTTCACAACAGGAAATGCCATTAAGCAGAGGGAGATTACCATAAGCAACATGTTGTTTCCAGTTTCATTCCAAAGAGCACAACCTTGGACATCTGCAAGGGCTCAGGCAGCATGAGGAGCAAGAGCACAGGAGCCAGATGTTTCCACCAGCATGCAGAGGCCATGGCAGGCTGTGGGCCAGTGTTCCGTGTGCATCAGACACACAGACAAGCCTGAGATGTGCAAGTACAAATGTTTGATTTACACACTTGGGACATAATGCTTTTAAATATGTAGATAATTGTGCAAGTATATGTAAAGTCCACTGTCTGGGATGTAAGCTTAAAGATGAACTCTCTTACTAGATGTGGTGCCAGATAATACAAAATATATTAGTGAAAAATCATGTATAGTAATATGTTCAGAATGAATACAAAGACCCTCTGAGCAGATACTGCCCCTCTTGGTGGAAATGTTCCCCCCAGACGTCTTGTCAAAAATTCCTCCCCTATCCACTGACTGTGCCTTCTCAGGGACATCAGCCAGGGATCCTTCCTGGACAAATGGAACTACTCACAGGTTTGGTCTTAGAGCAGCCAGCACATGGATGCTAACCTTCCCCTAGTTGGAGACTACATTACTAACTGAGCCACATGTGGACCGCATCCTTCTTGCATTTCGCTCAACATTATATCTTCAAAGTACCCACACATAATGTGCAGGAGACAGAGGCAATTTATCTGCTTGCTTTACGTGCAAATTTGTAAACTCCTTAGGATGCTAGGTCTATTTCATTTACAACAGAAACTGATGAGGAAAATGCATTCATTAATAATGTTACTGAAAAATCATGAGTGAAATAAATAGATGCCTAAATTTGTTTTTACAGAGATCTAGGTGAGCTTCAAACTTTTGCTGTTTTTAAAACATCATTATGTAAGCCATGATAAAACCATAAGACTATTTGTACTATCTTCAAAGTGTCTTCCATTAATCTTTTCACTATTAAAGAAACAGATCCTAAGCAAATACTGTATGTACTTTCAATGCCATCTTTTACTATACATACACCTCAGAGTGACAGTTAAACAAATTATGTTCTTGTTGATGAAAAATGAACCACAAATTTATTTCTATAATCATGGGAGTATTCAGCTTTGTTTTCACTTGCAGGTTATAGAGACTCTCTCAGTCTCTCAACTATACATTGGAAATCCCAGAGCTTACGGAACAGCATCATAAAATAATAAATTTTAAAAATCATACATACCATTTTCTGTATACGTGAATTTCTTTCAGCATAAAGTCTACAGGTTTTTTTTTTTTTCTCAAAACTGAAAACTGTAAGTGGTCAAGTTACAAAACCGCAAACATCTTCCCAAATGTCACCCAACAGTTGAATTTTTTAAAATGTCTCCAGAAGACCCATTTTTTGTTATGCTCTACTCTATGGCAACAACTACAGTAACAAATACATGAAATGAACAGAGATAATTATTTGTGTAATTCAAAACCGAATTATTCAGTGTGTTTGTGTCAGCTCTCGACACTGCAAGTCTCTAGGCCTAAGGGTATCGGGTTAGTATTTAGAAATGTAATTACACCTAGCAAATAATCTAAGACTATCGGTAGCTTCTGCATCACAGGGAAAGGAAGCGATCGTGTGTCAGAACTCTATGTTCTGAAGATTACACAAGAAAAATTTATTCTTAGTCTACAATCTTTCACACTAGCATTCATGAATCTTATATATACGGCTCGAAACAAATCAAGCATTGTAATCTCAAACAGAAGTCAGTGTAAGCTCACAAATTGGGAAGATACCACGTATACAGGCTGCAACAAGTTTCATAAGATGATACGGGATGTTTTTTCCCTGAAACATTCATTCTTTGCATCATTGCCTTGAATAAGCTTTCCTAACTAATGAAACTGAAGTCTTAAAGAAAAGGTTAGGCAGCTTACTACTTAGTTTTTAATTTGTGATTTGATTTCACAATAAGATCACACAACCATCTGTTCAGAATATTTGTTTTGATAGCATTTTATCACATTTAAATATCTACAATATAAAAACAGGTCTGACACAACCTGACACTTTTTACCCCACTTATGAAAATCAGCAAGAAAGTACATTTTGTTTGCAATGTATAAAAAAAGGTGCCACTATTCAGAGGGGACAATAATCCAAATTGCTCATATAGTAGCTACAAAATAAACTGACACAACTCTAAAGATTATACACCCTATTACTACTATTTAGGCAGAATTTCTAAAATGGTTCCTTGAAAATATTCTTTCCCAAATCTTCCAAAATATTCAGCTATTAGGACACTTCAGAAATTTGTGAAAAGTGAAATTTCTAGGTAAGTTTGGTGCAAACAAACTGGGCTTGTTTCATGAGGGTATTCTATGCATGGGTAGAACAACTCCATTATAGACAGGTTATATCATATGGCATAGTTGATATGAAGATAAAAAGATTATCTAAGAGGGCCTAATCAAATCCCATGACCCCTATGAACAACCAGAAAGAACATTTATGTTTTGGCAGACATCCTTGAATATGGTGGGCTGTTGTACCATCTTTTTCTTGATATGAATCCCTTTGGAACACACACACACACAATATAATAGAGAATATCTCATCATTTAAAATATTGCTTGGTTTGTGTGTATGTAATAACTGGGTATATGCTAAAAGGGCCGCTTTAAAAAAAAGGTTGCATTCAACAAACTATCTTTTCTAAAACTAATGAGATTCAAACTACTGTGAATTCAAAGCCAGTTTACTTGTGACATGAAAATTATACATACATACAGGGTAGCCAGGTTATATCTCAACACACATACGCAATGTATATTCATCAGGCTAATATAACTAACATATCTGTCACCTTAAACTACTATATGTTCCCATTGGGAATATGCAAAACTTAATTGCAATTTGAAATACAATATTGTGAACTAAAATTACCCCACTACACATTTTTTTTCTGCTACTCCACTGTACTCCTGTCACACTAATCAACCTCTCTCCTTCTCTTCGTAATGAACTATATTTTTAATAACTGGCCAATCATTTAGGAAAAATAAACAAAGAAAGAATTCATAAAGATACGTACTTTATAATTCAGTTTAGATTTTGAATGCATTTAAGATCCAAATATAGGAAATCAAATTATAAATACTTTTAGGAAAAATATACAAAATTTTGAAAAATTCATTTCATACTAAAGTACTTAAGAGATCATTTTACTTAATGTCTTGGTTTGCCTTGATTAATTTCAGACACCTACCTACCACCTAATCAAGTTCTTTTTTTCCTCAGCTAACTGAGCAAATATTTCTGGCATGCCCTGGGGTATGTTTTTGTGGAAAAGTTATTAAATAGAATTGATTTTTTGATATTAAAGTCTGTTGGCTGAAGTAATGCCCACATCTTACTGAGTGTGCATAAGACCTTTACTGATTATATTAATAATAACATAACCACCACAATTCTGAATGAATGTTTCCTCTGTGTCAGATGTTGAACCTTCATAGGGAGGTAAAGCAGATAGTATTATTTTCCTAATTTTAAAACAAGAACTGAAGCTTAAATCATAACTTCTCCACACTCACACATTTAAAAGTAGCCTGGCTAAACTGTCAATTATCACACTCTTGACAGAATTTCTTATTCACTTCCTCAGCATGCAGTTTTTGAACAATTAAAACAAGAGCTAGCTTTTCAGCGTGATTCTAAAATTAGGGCTAAGTATAAACCAAAACAAAACAGAAAAATAAAATTGACAATACAGGCCTCTGAGCTTGCACACACTGCCTCATTAAAACTAAAGCTGAAAATGAGTGGGGTTTTTTCCTCCTCTTTTTTGAAAAGATATAGTTGTAGAGAAATCAGAATATTTAACTACAGCTCACTGTTTCTCAGATGATCTTACCAAAGACACAACAGCCAAGGCTCATTCTGAGCTTGGTCATCAGAAACCATTTGCTGCAGTCAAAATGAATTTTATTCTGACTTATGTTAAAATAATTGCAGCATAAAATATTAAGCCATAGAATGCTACAAGAAAAGAGCGGCAACTTAATCTAAAACCCGGGGAGGGTTTTCTAAGCAGGATTCAAAATTTATATTAAAGGAGAGATTTATATAATCATTAAAAAAAAAACCAGCAACCTTGGGCATTGCAGGAAAGTACCATGCATCAAACACAAATCACAGGTTGTGAAAAATATTTGTAAACTTTATCACAAAAGGTAAATATTTCTAAAATAGAATGAAATTTAAAAATTGATACTCTATAACTGCACATCTTACAGAAAAATAGGCAAACTCCATGGCCAGGGAATTAACAAACAAAAAAGATATTAAAATGAGCAACTTCATTTACAATAAGGAATGTAAGTTTAAAAGACTACACTAAAATGTCATTGACTCAGCAGACTTCCAAAAAGCCAAAAAGTATAACGACGCATTTTGCCAAGGCTTTCCTAGAGGATATACACGTTTTTTTTAAACCACATAACAATTCAGTGCCTACACATGGCAAATCAGTTGAATGAGTTAGGGCAGACAAGGGAGTTATTAGTTAATTATTAAAAAACAGGAATAGTGCCTAAGAATTTGTAATTATAAAAGATCCATTTATGAAAGGCAGAACGCATAAGTGTAATAAAGAACAAAATGGGATAAGAGGAAATTGGACAGGAGACATGTATCTTTTCCCTTTTGAAAACTGAAACATGAGATAATATAATTGAAAATAGGACCAGTGCGATAGCCTAGTGGTTAAATCCTTGCATTGCCTGCACCGGGATCCTACATGGGCATCAGTTTGTGTCCTGGCTGCTCCATTTCCCATCCAGCTGCCTGCTTGTGACCTGGGAAAGCAGTAAAGGATGGCCAAAGGTCTTGGGACCCTGCACTTGTGTGGCAAACCTAGAAGAAGCTCCTCCTCCTGATTTCAGATTGGCTTAGCTCAGTTGGCTGTTGTGGCCACTTGAGGAGTGAACCAGTAGATGGAGGGTTGGTTCACGAGGGAGACAGGGCTGGAAACAGAACTGACCCAGCAAAAGCAACGACCAGCGTGTGCATAAGCTGATTGGCATGACGGACGGTGTTGGAGTCTGTACTAGCAAACTCCTACAAGAATCAGGTCTGGGATCATCTCAGATGAAGTTTCTTTGGCGATCCCTCCAACTGAACTGTTGATCTTAGAACCCCAACCATGAAGAGACTGTCAGCCAGTGGACTCTGAATAGGTTTAATTGTGATTGCAACTGTGAGATTGGCAGCAATCCAGAACGGTTGAACTATCAAAACTGTCTGAGCAGGACCCTCAGAGCACGCCTCCCATTAGGGATCTGGGGTGGGTGGGGCTTTTCCCTTTGTTTCTCCCCTGACCCCAGATATAGGGAAAAATGATAATATTAGTGTAGAGACAATGGTATTACCCATTTTCACCCCGTAGCCCTTGACCCTTCGTACCATAATCAACTAAGTAAGATTATTAAAAATTAAAAAAAACAGTATTTTATCGAGAAACGGAATGAGACAAAAATGAAAAACAGGTGTACTTAAACATTTGTGCAACTCTCATGTTAATTCATAATTATTTCAAAATAAAATTGAAGCCATCATGACAATATAATTGAAAGTGGTAGGTATTTCAAAGTTGAGTAAGTAGAATCCATTCTTTCTATTACAAATGAATGAAGACAAGTAATAAAATTTGGAGCTCTAAAATTCTCATCTCATCTGCCTTGAAAGCTTCTTAGTTGAAAAGACATCACTTTCATTGTGCTGTGTAAATGAAATGTATTTTATCAAATATTACCATCAGAAAAATTACTGCTCCTTTTAAAATGCCACAGCCTATTAAGCACTTTAAATGTACCACTAGTCATCTTCTAACCAATTCCACATCTAGTTAGGCTCTTTTATTGAGCCAATACGAAAATGAGCCACTTTTTCTTATACACATTACCCCCAATCTTTACAATCTTTTGAAAAGGTTCTTTGTAGGCCACTAAATTCAAATAGTATTTCATTACTATGTATTCATGTACACTTAGATTTGAAATGGTAAAGGTTATTTAAAATCCAGCCCAGAAAGAAGAGAATAAACAGTAAAAATCTTGGTCACAACAGCCACTTCTCTTGCAGCTCCTGTACACACACTTTTTTGGCATCATGATCTTTGTAGCAATATTTACTAACATTGGTAGGCTGGAAAATATTATTTTCACTCAGGTTGAACAGAAAATAAACCCACATCTAATTTACTAGGCAATTTCACATTTATCCTAGGGGTCTTTAGGCCAAATACTCTGAGTAGGTGTGTTCAGTGATTGAAAAAAATAGATTTTTATACTTGCCTCGCATTAATCTTGCACTTGAATCTGTCAGAGAACCACTTTTGTAAAATAACTCAAAGTAGCAATTTTACATGAACAATTTTCTGACTAATCATTCATGTAAAAAGATTTAACAGAAATATTTTAAAAATTCTAACTGTTCTAACCAAGAAAACTTTTGATAGAATATCATGATCTAGGCTTGTTTCAAGTTTTCTGGTTTACATGATTCTGTGTTTGTTGTTTGTTTTGCTTAGTCAACCTTGCAATATATTTCCACAGCATTCATGGATGAAAGTAAACATGAGTTGATGAAATGGGACCTAGTGCGATGATTTTATGACTGAATCATCACCTCGCAAGTGCCACCATCTCATACGGTCTCCAGTTCCTATCCCAGCTATGCCACATCCCATCCAGTTCCCCGCTTATGGCCTGGGAAAGCAAAACAGGATGGTCCAAAGCCTTGAGACCCTGCACTCATGTCAGCGACCTGTAAGAAGTTCCTGGTTCCTAGCTTTGGATCAGCTCAGCTCAGCTCCAGCTGTTGTAGCCAATTTGGGAGTGAATGAGGAGATGAACAATCTTTTGTCTCTCCTCTCCATAAATCTGATCTGCGTTTCCAATAAAAAAAAATAACTCTTTTAAAAGTGATGAAATGATAATTAATTAAATAAGTAGTTGAAGAATAAGCTATTATAACACTATCCTATTCTCAGTGCAATTTTCTAATGCTAAAAATGATACAAAGATACACTGTGGTACTTGACTTAAAAGTTCAAGTTCATGGGGGCCAACACAATAGCTCAACAGACTAATCCTTCTCCTGCTTGGACTGGCATTTATATGGGCACCTGTTTCTGTCCCTGCTATTCTACTTCTGATCCAACTCTGCTTATGATCTGGTAAAGTAGTAGAGGATCACTCAAGTCCACAGACTCCCACATACACATCGGTATCTGGGAAGAGCTCCTGGCTCCCAGCTTTGGAGTGGCTCAGCTCTGGCCATTGCAGCCATTAGGAGAGTGAATAAGCAGATGAAAGATCTTTCTCTGTCTCTCTTTCTTTCTGTAAATCCTCCTTTCCAATAAAAATAAATAAATCTCGTAAAAAAAATGTTCAATTTATGGAAAAGAAACCTTGACCTAACCATATTCATTTTCAAGCATATATAGAACTAGAAAGCAAAACAGAATGAATGAAACTATGCTTGCCATCCAATTTCAGTAATGATTAATTCCTTGCCAATTCTTTCTCATTCATATCCCACACTCCTACAAGATTATGAGACAGCCAATTCAGACTCCACACATTTTATTTGCAAATATTTGGCAGATACTATCCTTCTATTATAAATAGCAAGGGCATGCTTTACAAAATAATCACACCTTTACGACTTCAAAATACTAATGTGTTAATGGGCAGGCAGCATGGTTTTGCAAGTTAAGATTCTGCCTGCAGTGCTGCCATCCCATATAGAGTGCTAATTTGAGACATGGCTACACTACCTCTAAATCAGCTCCATCCCCACTATTGGAGATTCAGAAGAGATTGATTCCTGGCTTTCAGCTTCAGTCTAGCTGAGCTCAGGCTGATGCCATGGAAGGAGTAAACCAGTTAATGGAATAACTGTCCTTCCTCTCTCTATTATAACTGCCTTTCAAAAAAAACTGAAAAAATGTCAAGTACTTTTTATATAAAATCAACATAAACCTACTAAACCTGAAGACTTAAAAAGCATACTGTACATTCCTACTTTGTGTCAGGTAATGTGCTATATAACACCAATGGAAAAATGACCATTGCTCTAAAATTCTTAAGCATTTTTGGCCAAACAGTTGAGCCAGGAGTTGTATGAGAGTAAAAACTATAGCATGCTTGTGGAGAGAAGGTGATCAAACCCACCCTTGGATAATTCATAGGGCAGCGAGAACTTGAATAGGTGTGCCTGTGAGGAGAAACTTACTGCAGTCACCTCCCCAGATTTCTGAGCCAATTTTGTACATCACTTCCAATTTCACATTCAGTACCTATGCATCGGTAGTATGATCATGGTAGTAAGAACTACATCACAGAAATAGGAAATCACCAAACTTCCCCCTGCGATGCAGAAAACTAGTTGGTAAATGTTAGAAGACATAGCATAGCAATGAGTACAGGGAGCGTAACCTTGGTCAAAGCTCAAAGATTAGAGGCTGTTGAACAGTTAATTTATCAACTACATCATATAGATGTGGCAAGATCTTTTCTCAGTACTTGATGCATTTTTCTCTCAAATATCTCATCTCCTTATCTTCTTTAAATCTGGCTAAGTATCACTCTCACTGAGAATTATGCTGATCACCATATTCAAAATTACAGGGGCTGTCACTATGACTTAGCAAGCTAAGCATCTGCCAGTGGAGCTGGCACCCCATATTAATGCCATTTTAAATTCCTGCTATTCCACTTCCATTCTAGCTTCTTGCTAATAGGCTGGAAAAGCAGTAAAATATGACTTATTAGGCCCTTGCACCCATATTAGGGACATGAAAGAAGTTCCGTACTGCAGATTCACCAAGCTCCGGCTTTTGCAGTCATTTGGGAAATGAAACAGTGGATGGAAGAGCTCTCTCTCCCAATTCTGCTTTTCAAATAAACAAAAATGCTTGCAAATTTTTTTTAAATTAAATCACAAAAATGCTTCCAATCCATCAACGATTCACGGTAATTAGCTACCACAATTTCAATGATAATAAAAGTGAAAGGCCAGGGTGTTTAGCAGCCAGTACAAGATAACAGAGCATGCCAGTCAAAAATTCCACATTAAGTACTGAAATTTTAGCAAATACAAATTCTACAGTGAATTTAATTCTAAAGTCACACTAAACATTGTGTTGGATTTTCTGGGAAACAGTATCTAAGACTGTGAGCACTGTGAGCGAGTGCAGTGCTAGAGAGGCTACTTAGAAACAACATCCACCATGGTGAGGAAATAAAGACTGAACCAAATGGGCAAACTATGCTACAGTGACAGCAGAAGCCTTAAACTTATTCTACCAGAAAATAGACCAAGGAACCAAACATTTAGCAGTCACTGTATGCAGGCAAGGAGGATAAGACATTTAGTCCTTTGGTAAAAACAAACAAACAAACAAAAAAAAAAAACCAATTCTTTCACAGAAAGGACTCCATTGTTAACTGAATGTCGACATTGCAAACAACTAGGGAAAGGATTTAGTCTTATTGAAAGATGTGAGAAGCATTTTATACCATCCATGAATTCCCCAAAATAATGCTATTCTGACTATGCTCAAAAATGCTAGAGGCTTTAAGTAAATAGAGCTCATTTTAAAATTCTACACAGAAGCAAATGAAAAAGGAAAATTCAAACCATAATTTATGTATAACATAAAAGATAACTATCAAATAGCAAGTATAAAATAAAATAGATGCAAATAAACTCACCAAGACCCTGAGTTTCTGAACACTTACTTTTGTACTTCTCAGTCAATTTAAGTCTCTTACAACACTATTATATAAATTCTCAATAGACATGCTTCCATTCCATATGTTTTCAAATTGTGTATTTTAAGAGAAAGACTTTTTGATTCTCATTGTCAAGTTCCTGGTATTGAAAATGCAAACAAAATAGCTCAACATACATCCAGGATTCATTTAGAAGAGTACTGGCACCTGTATTCAGTTGGAACTAAAAGTGGAACACAGTCCAGCACATAATGATTGTTTCCTTGGGCTGGAAAACCAGAAAGAAAATATTATGGAAAAAATTGTTTAAATGGAATCATAAGTATGGGTAAGACTTTGTAAGTACATATTGCATGTAACAAGAGATGGAACACAGACAAAAGGAATGCAAAAAACATGATGCAAATCTCAGAAGCGGTTACTACTATAGTCCGTACAACTTGACAGTTCAGGTTTTTAAATTTGAAATAAAAACAAACTTAATTTGAAGCTATATCATAGGTCTTGAACTTCTAAGTAACAAACGTGACATTTAATTTCAGGTCATTGGGTTGCTATCAAATACTTCTAAAAATCAGGAGACATTATCAAAATAACTTCATTTCTATGAGTATCTTATGATAGCCTGTCCTAGAATTTGCAGAACATGAGTTACGATTGCACAGGGATGCAAGCAAGGCATTTATCTAATAACAGCATTTCATCTACCTTAAAAATTTCAGTTCTAGCCACAGAACAATCACATGAATATAAGTGGTCCTAATCCTACTTTCCATTAAACCCTGAGCAGCCACAAAGCTAACTTAGTACTAGCATTTCCTATAGGGTGCATGTAACTACTGTCATCAATTTTACCAGGCAAGAGCCATGGAAGACTTCACTAGGCCAAGAAAGATGGCCTAGAAGAAAGAAGCAGGCTGCCTGTGGGTATATCTCCTTGACTCCAAAAACTCATATTCCCTTAGGAAGCAGTACAGAACAGATCATCACACGCCTAAAGTTCAAGTTCAGGCCAGAATATTGGTATTACTTGTCTTGATCCAGTTTTGTGATCTCTGCATGCTTTGGAATATGCTGAAGGAGAAAACATACCTAATGGTGTGAACCATAGGTAAACAAAAAAATCTGAATTACACCTGGAAAATGAGAGAAAGAGAGAGAGAGAGAGAGAGAGAGAGAGAGAGAGAGAGAGAGAGAGAGAGAAAGAAATGAGTGAATATGGATAGGCACAGGCATGACAGAGAAGGGGATTGCCCAAGTTGCCCTTAACCTTTAAACCTCAGTGACCAAAGAAATGAAGGTGTTCTTCATAGTGGAACTTGTTGAAGAAAAAACAATACATTTAAGACCAAAAAATGCTGGTAAAGGCTGTGTTCCTATGGGATTTTCCTGTAAGTGTATCTAAATCTATTTGTATGGAAGACCCGGAGACTCATGCTACACTTTTTCAGGATTGAAAGCAACAAAACAGTAAATGCAAACTATCTAATTAAACACTCTAAATTTATTTTCCATTCTCACAGGCACATCCACTCTTGCTACTCTAAGTCATTTGGTTGAGTATCACCGGTCAGGGTATTTTGACATTGTTAACAGAAACTGAGATTTATAGTGAAACTCATAATGACTCACTCAGCTTCAACAGAAGGAAAATTATTGAGATACTAGTGGCTAGAAACTAGACACTTAACATGGTCTTCTTTTGGATTAAAATACTAGCTAAGGGCTGAGTGTTCTGCTGCAGTGGATTAAACCACTGCTTGGGATGCCCATATCCCACACTGGAATGTCTAGGACTGAGTTCCCCCTCCACCTACCGCGCTAGTTTCCTGTTAATGCAACTGGAAGCAGTGGATGATGGTGTCAGGACTTGAATTCTGCAACACTGGATGGGTGTCTGACTCCTGCCTTCAGCTAGCTCTTGCTATTCTGTGCATGTGAGGAGTGAATCAAACAACTAATGGAAACTTCTTTTCTTTTCGCTCTCCATTTAAATAAAAACTCATAAATCAACATCAAAACACTAGTTAAAATGGACATTACTAAGCATAAAAGTGGCATCTGGCAGGCTCCAGTGTGTGGTAGCTCGCCCAGTTTCCTCAATAGCAAGATGATGACTACAGATCACCTCACAGTAGCATATGGAATAGCAAATATAGGATGTGAGAAGGATTTGAAAGATCAATAGTTAGTTATGGGAAGCATTATAAAATTGGTCATGTTCCAAATCTCAAATCCTTACTACTCTGAAATATATCTAAAAACATCAAAATGCTCATCATATTTCCACCATGTATATTTTGAAATAACTTACATTTTTTTCAGAAAACTCATAATTTTAAAATTAACTTCAGGTACATGTTTTTACAATTCTTGACTATTTCTGTTTTATAATACACTCAAAGAACTTAGAAAGTAAAAATGTTTATTTCTCCAAGATACCAATCCTTATTTCTAAGGAAAATATGCACATACGGGTGTGGGTGGTTAGAAAAAAAAAACTGCATTCTCCTGTGGAACGTTTGTGGAAAGCCTTCCTTTCAAACCAGCTCATCCCCCATATGGGGAGCAGGTTGGTCGCAAAGATGTTGAGTAGACAGTGAGAAGGACAGCAATCTGGCTAGCTGGCAATTATCACGGTATGATGCTGAAAGCGCCACTAAGTACGGTCAAGAATATTCTATTCTAGAAAACAGAGGGGCACCATTACACCTTATTTGACAATCTCATAATACACGTATACATCTAGGTTGTGATAAGGTTTTAGAAACTATTCTGTAACTGCTTAAACAGAAACGTGGGTGGTGGCAATGGTGCTGAAAGGTTTACTTACTTTACCACGTACAAATAGCAATGTAAACCTGGGGCCAGAGGCCACGTTGACATCACACATGCTTTTACACTTAATGAGACTTTATTATAAAAATCATGACGATAACTTGAGGATAAATGCATTTAGAATTTCAGCATTGGGCAATTGGTTTAATGGCAAAGGCATCAGTCTGTACACCTGCATCTTACAGCCCAGCGCCTTGGCTGTGGTAGCAGCTCTGCTTCAGATTCCAGCTGCCTGCTGGTGTGCGCTCCAGGAGGCAGTGGCTGATGGCTCAAGTAGCTGGGTGCTTGTCACTCACACAACAAAGTCTGACTTGGCAGATAAGGATTTCATCACAGCCCAACTATGGCTACTGTGGGCTTTTTGAGTGTAGCAACAAATGGAGTTCTCTCTCCCTCTCTTTTTTCAAGTTAGAAAGATTTCAATAAAGTAACATTTTATATAAAATAGGAACATACACATGTGTATATACACACACACCCAACCAGCTATATACTTTTCTCCTATGTAAATTAGATCTATTTTGGTATCATAACAAAAAATAATAAAATGAAACCAACCACTGACTGCTCTCTAGGACAGCTCTTCTGCCTCCTGTCACTGTGGCCTACAGAAACAGTATGATGAACTAGAAAAACAAAATTGACAGATCACAGAATCAAAGAGAACTATGTTTGATTCCTATCTTCTTGTAATTAGCATAAAACCTGACTTTGTGTAACTTACCTAACCTCTTGAACTTCAGTTTTCTTTTCAATAGAGAAGGAAAAATAGCAGATGTTATGAGAATTGTGTGGAATCCCTTGTGTGAGAATGTCTTGGAAGGCAAAAAAAATCTGTTTACCTTAAAATATCCCAGTGGCAAACATTTAACAACACATTTTTGCTGAGACTATTAAATAAAAGCATATCAAGCTACACCCTGATTAAATATAAAATTGTATTAAAAAAATATCCCACAATAACATACAGGAATCTCATTTCTTTTTTTAATTAGGAGTACATTAATTATTGCACATTTTCTAAATTAGGATGTGAGAAGCATAGTTGGATGAAATGACTTTATGCATTACAATAAACCCGGATGTAAAATATATTTTCATTTAATTTCTATTATGTTAGTGGGCATTAAAATTGATTTACCTAAAATAAAACCACATTTTAGTGCCATTATGGTTCAGGAAAAGACTAATCAGAGAAGATTTTCATGAGCTCAAAAACACCAACATAATTTTGGTAAAGGTCAGGACACAAAAGAGCAAACATCACAGTAGTGGTATATGGAATAGTAACATTAGCAAATGTTTACTCATTTCAACCTGACAAACTGTTGCTGGCATCCTTTAAGTCTATTCTCCATTTATTATGTTTTTTAAATTAAAGTCCCCAAATTGGTTAGCTCTTAAATCTTGAGCTTAATATTCTCGTTCATTCTTTTTCATGCTTATTGATCATTTATTTGATGTGGAAATTCCAATACTTTTATACCAATTTTCTGTCTTCCAGGCAGGGAATCATAAATTCTACACTGTCACACTGTCTAGGTACTAACAGTGACTGCCAAAGACAAGCTCTTTCAGACCTATCCCTGATTGCATGTTCTGAGTAAATTATTACTTGTTTAAAACTCCATGCCTTTGGAGAAGTGTTACATGCAGTAAGTTAATGGTACTGATGACTATTCTTCAATACATTTGAAATGAGTTCTAGCACTTTTATTAGTGACTAGAGTAAAGCAAGTTGTGCATCTACAGACCCTCTGATAATGCCAAAACAGAACTTCATGCCCTCTAAATGTAGCACCATGAAACCAATGGTGTTAATTAGACCATTACCGGAACGCAGCAGAGGATGGCCGAGTGCCTGGCCTCCTGCACCCACGTGGGAGACTCAGAGGTAGCTCCTGGTTCCCGGTTTTGGGGCTGGGCCATCTCTGGTCATTGTGCTGATTTGGGAATTGATGCAGCAGACAGAATCTATCTCTTTCTCTATTTCTCCCTGTATCTAAGTAAAAGTAAATAAACCTTTAAAAGCATTTTTTAAAAGCTTGCTGGTATTTTCATTGGGATTACACTGAAGGTATAGAGCCATATGGGAGGTTAATATTGAGTGTCATAAATGGAATTTAAATTTTAACTTTTAATTGTCTTTATGTGATTAAATCATGTGTTCCTATAAGCCTATGGACTGATATACTACAAAATGATTCTGAGATTGTGGGAAAAGCTGAAGGACTTGACCATTTCAATACGACTTGCAATATCCTAAAAATAATATTGCAATCTTCCTGAAAGCTTAAAACATGGAACAAGGCTTTATTTCATAGCATATGTTTCCGAAATATCTCTCAGTTCCTCTTGATTGAATGAATCTCATTGAGGAGAGTGCATTATGTGAGACTAACTGTGGTTGAAAATGCTTCTTTCACATAGACACAATCTTAACCAGAACACATGAGTAATGTTACACAAAAGAATCACTATGGCAAAAATATTTACAGACCTTTAAAACACTTTTTTTATAGGCAACGCAAATGATTAATGAAAATGAATCTAGTAAATTAATATCTTTGTTGCCTGAATATGATTTATAACAAGCCATTTTCTTCCATACTGTCACAGAAAAATTAAGAAGCAATCACTTAGACTTGAAAGGAATAAAAATTATGGAGACAAAAACACTGGCTGGGTTTATTAACAAGAAAATTAGCTTCGAATAAAACATTTTTCCATCTATTTGGAAGAGATTTTTCAAATTTGCATTCTTTTTTCTTATCTTGTAGCAACTTGAAGGGAATTATTTGTCTGAATGACAGGTTGGAGAATAACAATGAGGGACTGGATTGTTTTTTTAAGTAGCTCAGTTTTCACCATTGAAAATCATCTTACACTTAAGCAGCAAGGACAAAGAAATGACTTTACAAGAAAGTAATAGATTCTGATATTTCTCTAACAACCCCTGTTGGAACTGGTTGGCCACTGAGAACTAAGACCTCCAAACCTACGAGGCTGGGCACAGAAAGATCATCTAAAGGAGAGTGGCATGAGTATTTCTCAGTGTGGCCTTCACATGAGATTTCTGAAACTGTGAAGACTACGTAATGTAGACTTCAGCCATCTACTTTACCAGTGTCTGAGTGGTATTCCGCACCTGACCCAGCACATGGCTTACAAAGGGACTCTACCAGTGCCCAGGGAATGAAGCCTGATTTCAAACCACCTGTCCTCTGCTAAAGCAGCCTCAACTCCCTCTCTTAACGCCCTCTCTCTTAGGTTTATATTTGAATAAAATTGTCTCTACTTTGGCTGTCCACCTCCACAACTTCTTCGAATCCTAACATAACTAAAACATACAAATATCCAGCCCCCTTTATCAACACTCATTTCTGTAAGTCAGCCCCAAGACTTTTTCTGGAAGTCGACATTTAAAAAAGTCGACATTTAAAAAAAAATCCCTATGCACTTAACATAATAGATAGGAAATCCTTAAGATTTCAAGGGGAAAAAAAAAACCTGTTAGAATTGACAAATGAATTCAGTCAAGTTGCAGAAAACAAAATAAACACCCTATTGATCCACAGTATTTCTCTTCATTACGAATGCACCTTACAAAATAGAAACCAAGAGAATATACTATTAATGACAGTTTTTTTAAAAAAATCAGAATTTCAGGACAAAATTAATCAAGGGGGTGAAAGAATATAAGCTGAAAGCAATAACATATAAATGAAATAGGTAAAATATTACACAAATGGATCAGAAACACTGCTACGAAAATAACCTCACTCCACACAGTAATCTGCAATTTCATTTCTGTTGCTATCAAAGTTCCAATGTCACTTTTCAAATATAAGAAACATTTAAAATCCAAATAGAGCCACAAGAAAACTTTATAAATAGACAAGGCAATCACAAACAGAAAGAACAAAGCTGGAGGCACAGCCATCATACTACCTGTTGCCACACTATATGTGCTATGAATTAAAATGGCATAACATAAAAATGGCTATATTGATTGATCAGGAACAATTCACAGGACCAAGAAATAAACCCACACATCCATAATAAGCTTAATTTTCTCAAAGGTAACAAAACAGTACAGTGAAAAAACGATATTCTCTTCAATAAATCATATAGAGACAACTGTATTATATTCATATGCATAAGACTGAAATTGAACCCTGTCCTATCATAATATGCACAAGCAAATTTACACAGATTAAAGACAAATATAGCATCTGAATCTATAAAAACTACTTTAAAAAATAATGCCAAACTCTATTACATTGGTCTGGCAACCATAGTTTAGATTTGCATCTGAAAGTGAGGACAAGAAAAGTAAATTAGCATAGCAATTATGGAAAACTATATTAGGGTTCCTCAGAAAACTAAAAGCAGCATGCCATATGATCCAGAAATTCTGTTTCTAGGTATTATATGAAAACACTGGAATCAATTCATTAAAAGGTTATCTAAACTTCCATGTTTAATATATCACGTTGCATAATAGCCAGTCAACCTAAGGAATAAACCTCAACGTCCATCAGCAGATGAACTGATACACCAAATAAAGTACAGATACAAAATGGAATGCCACTTAGCCTCAGCAATGGGAAAGGGTAACATGGATGGAATCGGAGAACAGTAAGTGAAATCAGGCAAATACAGAAAGATGATTTTTATAGCAGAAAAATCATTAGAAATAGAACATACACATGAAGTACTGATGATACTGAAAGAATGGCCACAGAAGCCTTTGAGGAAGACAGTGAAATCATCTGGTTGGTTTTATAAAATAGTGTGGATTCACTCTGAAAAGATACCTCACAGTTCCACCCTGCACCTACACTTGACCCTTTTCAGAAATAGTCAACAGATCAAGATAAGATGCTGCCATGCTAAAGTATGTTGGACCCTAAATACAATCACAAATGTCCTTACAAATAAGCAACCAAATCGTTTAAAAAAAATCTTTAATTTAAAAGTTCTGACCAAAAAAAAAGTGAAAATAATATCATGTAGGATTTAAAATTCCAGGGAAAGTATATATCATAAAATTATACAGAATACAGGCGGGAGTAACTATTATATTATTACACAATTATTATATGACTATTACTTACATTATTCAAGTGAAAGAGTATTGATTAGCAATTCAATTAAAATGTACATATAAAATTTTAGATTCACTATTAAAGAGTAGAAAACAGGAATAAAACTTTTGAACAAAGTTGTAATACAGATCAATGAGCATGACAGAGGAAAACAAATGATACTTTGACCCAAAGCAAATAGATTAAGATTTTATATGTATAAAATATTAAATCCAAATAAAACGAGCTTACATGTGCTTAAAATACTGATTTTAACAATAAAGTATAAGCACATAAACAATTTGGATGATTATAAACAATTTAAGAATGCTGATATTGAAAGCAGATAATTGGACCGTTGCAAAAAAAGGCTTTAGTTATATTTACAGTGTCTCCAATAAATAATAATAGTTCCTTCAATGCCACTAGTTAGAAGGAATCCTCAGCACATCATTCCAGCATTCCAAAGTCTGTTCCAGTTATACAGAGGCTAAATTATGGAATCAGAGGCCATCACAGCAGGGACTTAGAGAATACAAATTCAGTTGGCTTAGTTTAGATTCAAAGGAAAAGATGTACAAGAAAGACTAACAGGCCTACTGACAAATGTGTAGTTAATGAGCGATTATCAAAAGCCAATGCTATGTCAAGTATACCAAGTACTGTAACTCTGGTCAAAAAGTAGCATGACATTCTTGAGCAAGAACAGGTAGTGATGATGATGATGATGATGATGATGAAGGTACAGACGTGACAGCAGCTAGCCTTTGGGGGTTTACTCAGCAGAACTGCAGACAGTCACTCAAATGCATTAAAAGCATGCATTTAATTAATGCCACAACAACCCAAAATGTTAAGTATTATCATAATCTCGCATATAGACAAAAGGAAAACCTCTCAGATTGCATAATTAGTTAATGGTAGTCTGTGAATTCCAAGTCAGGAAGCCTGACCTCAGAGCTAGCACTCTTGACTATCTGCTAAGCTGCCTCAAATGGTAGGGGACACAAAGCCAGCTCCGTCTCACGTTTCCCAGGTTCAGTTTGACCCTGAATACTCCATTCCCAAAAGTAGAGTTGCAAATGGACATCTAGCTTAGAGTTTGACATTTCTATGTGACTTAGGGTCAGGCAGAGATCTGAAGACGATGCTACATAAACATACAAATGAATTCACTCATGATTAACTAGACTAACCCTGAAGAGACTGAAGTTAAAATTACAAAGCCGTGTATTTGTTCTAGTAATCCAACAGTCAATTATGAAAAACTAATCAGACCCAAAGCCTAATTACACAGATGACAAGTAAGTCCAGCACAAAAGAAAACTGATTTTCAAGTCTTTGTATTTCCCTACCCCATTTTAGTTCTTAAATTTTGAAAGAAATTTTATTTCTTACTGGCACACACAATGTACGTATTTATTAAGTACCATGTGATTGACATATGAATATATTATGTGATATCCATTCAGGAAAGGGAATATGTACACAGGGGTTCAAAATATAAGATAAGAACTTACACAGCAGTCAAGCCAACACTGTGTAACTTACCCCTGCAAGGCTTTCTCTCCAAACCAATCTCCTTTTCCTAGGGTTCTAAGAAACACAGGGTCTTCACTGGGTGAATCTTCACGGGTCACATTTACCTATAAGAGAAACAATAAAAGCAACAAATCATCGCAACCCGGAATTATATACACTAACTGATAAGGTTAATTACATCTCTTACGTTTATGAATACTTTAAATTAGCTAAAAGAGCCATAATGATATTATAGATTCCCATGGAACCAAAGGATATTAATTATAAATGCTTCATTATCATCTCTATTTTTAAGAACATAGTAGCCTAGTGGCTAAATCCTTGCTTTGCATACATCATGGTCCCATATGGGCAGAGGTTCTAGTCCCAAGTGCTCCACTTCCCATCGGCTCCCTGCTAGTGGTCTGGGAAAGCAGTAGAGGATGGCCAAAAGCCTTGGGATGCAGAACCCATGTGGGAGACCTGGAGGAGTCTCCTGGCTCCTGCCTCCAGACTGGTTCAGCTCCAGCTATTGCGGTCACTTAGGGAGTGAACCAGCAGATGAAAAATCTCTGTCTTCTTTCTCTCTCTGTCTCTCTCTCTTCTCTCTGGGGTCCTGCCTTTCCAGTAACAACAAACAAATACACCTTAAAAAAAAAAAGCACAAAAGGGAATTTGCATTTCACTATTTTCTGTGTTCATATTTGCTGACTTCTATCAAGCAATTTATTACTACATATTTAGGGAACATTCTGACACTTGCTTTTAATATACTTCATGTATATGTAAATACGAGATATGAATAAAGAACAGAAGGTTACTGTTTTAATATTATTCAATTCTATGAGACATAACTTGTTCACTGATTTTTCTGTTTTACAATCTAATTTCATTATATTGATATATTTATAGTCAAGGTATTTCTACTGGTTTTCTCACCAGTTAGTATCTTTCTATACACCTATGAACGTTCTAGCTTTGTTGGGATATCCCTTTCAAAACCTGTATGTTAAAGCCAGTTGCATTTTCATGACACCTTCCTACTGAACTCTACCTGACTATGTTTCAATCAGGAGAATTTCTTCTATAATATGATGTTTGTTTAATCATAATATCATAGTATCCAAACAATGAGGTATTTCTTTGAGATTCTCTACAACAGGCACTCAAGTTGCTGTAAGTGTTTTAAAACAAAGCTTCACTGCTAACAGCCTGTCTCAGCACATAATGGACTTGTGATGTCAGTGACAGTTGACAGAAAGCACATGGTCAGGAGTTTTTTGCTCCTTGAATGGAAACACAAAGGGAGCATGCTGTAACTTCGTGTTAATTCACTTCCTCTGCAAGCTCTTGTATATTCATAATGCTGCCTGCGTATTATCCAGAAAGGTTAAATAGTTAAAATTCACCTACTTGGAAAATGTAATGAAGTAGAAAAACTAATTTCTTGAGACAATGCCAGACACTTAAACACATTTTAAGATACTATGCGGAGTCTAATGATTGGATGTCAAAGACCAGAATTTTTATAAGTATTAAGAAGGTCTGTGCAAGGTGGAGGGAATTCAATTATTATTCTCCACTGATCCATTTGATTGCTCCACCACAGTGTTTTCAAACCATGGAAATTCAGTTTTGAAGAGTTTTACTTACCACAATGTTATATCATAGAGACACTAATTTGCATTCTGATGAAGCTTTTATAGCTGTAGAAGCTTCAGAAGGGAGTCATTTAAAATAAAGGTTTCTGGTTCCTTATTCCTGAGCTGTTCACTTATTCATGTTAATCTGAGCAGCCAAAACGCATTTATTTTCCCATGATGTCCCTTCTATGTAAATATTATATAATCCTTCCACAGGTGTAAATGTTGGTAGCTTCAAGTTTTACTTTCGCCACATTTCATTTTTACTGTGCTAGTAACAACACTACTAGGAAATTGTAATATATGTTTCTTGTTAAGTGCCCAAAAGCAAGAATCTCACTCATGCCAACACTCAGAAATGAAGAATAAAGTTCCTGAATGCGTATATATCAAATTTTAAACTATTAGTATCATCACAGAACTAGCTGAAGTTCATGTTAAACTATGGTCAACAGTTCATATAGTCAGGCTTTGATCTATTTTCCAACAAGTGGGGCATTAGATAAAGCATTCCCCTGATTCACTCAGGTGGAGAATTTTTAAAAATTTCCTTATGTTTCTTTGTAGTGTATGCTTCTTTCCACGAGTTTTACCTCTTTTTTACTGGACTAAGTTGTTTTATTGTAGATATTGATTTTGGTTCTCTATATAAAACAAAGATAATTTTTTATCATAATTTTGTAAGTCTCAATAACCATTACCTCCTATTGTGTTTCTCAATCCGTTCATGTTAGTTTTGTCATGTTAATCTTTTGTTCTTTCAAAATCATAAATGACATTTTCTTAAAACATATGACACAGTTTTATTAGTTACATTTCTAGTTATGTGATTTTAGACATTTTAAATAGTTATAACCAACTTTTAGAAGTATTAAGAAAACAGGCAAATGTTTAATTATCATAAGATGAAATTTTTATTCTGGTTATTGTAGTCGGTTTCATCAATACATATATACTCATTTGTAACTAACACCATTCCAATGGAACAACTGCATCACTTTCCTTTCCCTGTAGTATGTCTTCTACTGTGGTACCTCTGGGTTTGTTTTTATCTTTTAGCATTGTGTTAACTATTCAGGCTATCTCCTTATTCCATATAAATCTTGGTATCCATTTTTCCAGGTCTATGTTGGCAAAGTATTTGGTATTTCATAAAGATCACACTGAATATGTAAATGGACTTGGGTATTTTGATGATAGTAATTCTCCCAATTCATAAACATGGAAGATTTTTCTGCTTTTTTTTTTCTATTTGTTTCCCTCTTGTGCCATTTAACTGTAGCTAGCTTTCATGTCTTTGGTTAAACTGATCTCAAAAAAAAAAAAAAAACAAACAAAAAAAACTTTTGGAGCTACTGTGAATGGAACTGTGACTCAGCTATGGGATTCTGTCTATACAAATGCTATTGATTTTTCTATGTTGATTTTATAACCTGCAACTTTTTCAAACTCTTATGAGTTCCAATAATCTCTTTGTGGACATCATTTACAAACAGGAACAGTATAATTTCTTCCTTTCTGACTTGTCTTCCTTTATTTCTTATTCTTCTTTAATGATTCTAACTACACTTTCCAAACCACTCTGAATAACAGTGAGAATGAGCATCCTTACCTAATTCTGGATCTTAGTGAAAACATTTCTAGAATTCCTCATTCAATTAGATACTGGTTAGGAGTTTGTCATATGTAGTTCTGTCTGTGATAGGTACGCTTCTTCTATACTCACTTTACTTATGACAAAATGATTTATTTAGAAAAATGGGAGATTTCACTGGGTCATCTGGCTCTTTTGATGTTTATTTTATAGTACATATGTAATTTTATAATGTTTAATACAGTCACCATTAGCTATATGCTGCTAACAAGCTACTGCAATATGGTCATTGCAATTGAGAAATCTAACATTTAATTTAATCTGTTTATTGTAATTTAATCAACAAGTAGAACTAATGGCCACTATCTTGGGCTGTTCATTACAGAAGAATTCATTAACAATGAACAAATGTACTGAACAATGCTGACCTAACAAAATTCTTACTAATTTCAGTGATACATTTGCTTCAACATAAAAGACAAATTACATAATCCATTTATAACTGTTTTTTCATTTGCAGAAATCATTCATAAGTTCTTTTTTTAAACTTACTTCAATTGTGGGGATACACAGAACCATACTAAAGAGAAGTAATGAAAATATCCATTTTTATTTTATTCTTCAGGGGAAAAGAGAACTTCTTTTCTTCCAGGGACTATTTTGATACAAAATTATCAACTTAAAAGTCTATTATAAATTAACCGAATTTTGAGTCCTTACTGTGGCTGCCTTGGCAGGGCCTGTTGAAATTATTGAGTGACTTTATAAGTTTTGCAGGCTAGACATTCCCTAACCCTGTAGGAAATATTTGTCATTCATTGCATATTCATAAAGATATATATGTATATATATACATATACACACATATGTATATATAATTTCCACTCTAGAATTTTTCATATCTAAAAAGGTTTGAACATTTATTTCTAAGAACCAAGGTTATGTGATTTTAAACATTAAGAGGCAAGAACTTTTGAATCATACTTTTTCTAATGTTACGATATAAACTAGATCAGACAACAGGAAAAATTCAAATGCATTGAATGATTACTCACTCCAACTCTGACAATTTTCCTATGAATTCTATTCAACTTTTATTCAATTTACTCATAGAGATAGTTGATTTTGTGATGCAAGGCAACTTCATGGACATATTCAGAATTCTTTTTAATTTACTATTCACAGATGGGAAGAAGTTGCATGTCTAGGCAACTTGAATGGGCTGATGAGTTCAAAGAACCAATACAACTTCAACCTGAGGCAGCCACCGTACTTTCAGACATGATTGCCACAGCTATTCTTTCTCTGAAACTTGAGGCATCAATGGGGAAAAAAAAGTACTTTTAAAGTTTATTTTATGCTAGTTTATTCTTCACGTGGATGTACTTAATAAAACTTGTACAAATGTTTTACATTAAATAATGGAATGAAGTAAGTAGAAATCCATTTACATCTCCACAGCCTGCTGTTGAATGTCTATTTCTATCTCACAGCATTTTCTGAGAAAAATCAAGGTCAGTGGTAATAAGAAAAGAGTTACCCTTTGTACTTTTTTAATGCATAGGAAAACGTGTTTATATTGAGATTTTGGAGCAGAATATATAGTTTTAAAAATTTCAATTCTACAACTTTGCCTGTCAACATGAACTTCCTTACTACTCATCTGTTTCCTCTTCTTTACACAAAAAGGTTAATTATCCTTACATCTGCTCTTTAATAGTCAATATGAAAGGGGGAATTATATATCCCTCTACATTATTAGAATAGTTTACATATTATTCTGAAAAAAATTGGTTATTAGGTAAGTGATATAATTAGAAACCACAGTGACCAACTTGTACAGCCTAAAGGACTGAGCTGGAAAAAATCCGTATCAGGTTTTTAAAAAAAAATCTTGAAAGTAGCAACAGGGTCTAAGAGATTATTATTTTTTCTTTTCTAGGATCACCATGGTTTGCTGAAATACTGCCAGAGGAATCAGATACCATGGCATAATTCCCACTTGCACATATTATAAAACTCATAAAACAGAACCACTAATGCACCTGTTTTCATCTAAAGCTAGCTATAAACCACTGTACCTTTCAGGCAGTGCTGGCAAGATTGTACAATTAGGCTAGAAATCTGTATTAACAGAGATACAGAAAACATCCATGATCGAGAAGACCTAGCAATGTAGTAAAGATAAACTCAGATTACTGGAGCAAAAAAGTTTCCATGTGACTAAGCAATCATTTACGTACAAGGATTTTAAATTTTCTGATTCTTTAGTGAGTGTTAACCAAAAAAAAAAACAACAACAACAAAAAAAAAAACCCCAGCAAACTGTAAGTTTCAACAACCCACCATGTAAAACACAAGCATTAATGTTTTATTCAGGAAACACAAGAAAAAAAGAATAATCACTGGGAGTGATGTAGCTGTATAGCAAGCTAGTCCTCTGCTATGGTGCCAGCATCCCAAGCTAGCACAGGTTCAAATCCCAACTGCTTTACTTCAATCTAGCTTGCTACTCATGACCTGAGAAAGCAGAGAGGATGGCCCATGTCCTTGAGTTCCTACATCCATAGAGGAGACCTGGCAGAAGCTCCTGGATCCCGGCTGTAGACCAGCACAGATCTGCTCGATGCAGACATTTGAGCAGTGAACCAGTAGTAGGAAGCTCTTTCTCTAACTCTTTTCCAAGTTATATATTCAGAGTGCTAGAAAATGCGTTTGAATAAGAAATTGTACTTTACTTCTTACATTATTTAGTTTTTCAATATGAATCTATTGAGAATTATATTTTGATTTAAATATATATATACTCTGAAAATTTTATTTATTTTAATAGTTCATTTATAGTTTATTATATACTATATTTATATAGTTTATATTTAATCAGTATTTCTTCTTAAAGCTACCATAAAGCATGAATATATTTTTATCTTTCTTGCCCTCAAGGAGTTATATAATTTGCCTAAGAACACTATAACAATTTAGTTGTCACTGTGATTTCAAACTTAACGCCATCTGGTCCAGATGTTAATTATAGCACTATTATTGCTTCTCGTGTCTGGATGAATCTTTCAAGTGACCTTACTATTATTTGAATAATATTAACTATGGAGATATTTCTATTCTCATGGGCACATAGGTGGCATTTAATATTATGAAGATTACACTGCAGCTAATCACTATTCTTCAGAAACCACTGTTCTTCCTTGTGTATTGTTTTTCAGGAGATCTCTTTAAAATTACTTCTCTCTCAGTGTCAGAAGATGGCAAATCCCACACCGTCAAGAGAGTGCACAGCCGATCCTGCAAGGTCCCTATAAACGCATTACTGCCTCATCCCACCAAAGCTTACCTTTCCCTTGCTGATGATGAAGAAGGTGTCCCCTCTTGCACCTTGCCTGATAATATATTCCCCATTTTCATAGTGGGTCTGAAATGCAAAAAGCAATAGCAGAAAAAAATTAAGGAAGGAATCATTTACCTAGTAGTCAAATCTGTTCAAGTTATCAACCTCACATACATATGCATTTGTACAGGTGGAATTTTATCCAAACCCAGAAATCGTCATGATTCAAGAATGAATAACAGATAATAAATTTAATAATAATAAGCTATCACATCTGAAATGCTTATGATAAAATTATTTAATTGCTAACTATGATTTCTTATTGGACTATAGAACACTTGAAGTTACTCCCTCTATTCAATTTTACTTCTTCACCAATTTCCCATTCTGTACACATGTCTCCCTCCCTGACACCACATTGTTCTCTCTTTACTTGAGATCAAGCTTTTAGCTTCCACATGTACGGAGGAAACATACATTGCTTGTTTTTCCATGCCTGACCTGTTTGACTTAATAATAGCCTCCACCCCATGAATGTTGTTGCCAATGACAAAATGTTAGGCTTTTTATGGAATAATATTATTTCATTGTGTTTATATGTATGTATACACTATATATCTCTATAGATACATATATTTTTAAAAATATATATATACCTGGTTTCAAAGTGGTGGTTTAGATCGGGAGAAGGGAATTGGAAAGAATTCTTTTACTCAAAAAATTCTATTACCATGAAAATTATGTAGCGCTGAGTAAAAAAAAAAAAACAATAGATTGTACATTTAGATAGTTCGCAGGATATCCAAAGAAAATAATAGATATTCTCAATATCAAATGCTAATGGTTGGCAATTTTAAGAGTGAATAAAGTGCTAAGAAAAATGACACTGAAATAAAAGGCAAAAAAAAACAAAAAAACAAAAAAACAAAAAACCGGGCCCGACGCAGTGGCGCAAGTGGTTAAAGGTCCTCGCCTTGCACGCCCGGGATCCCATGTGGGCACCGGTTCTAATCCCGGCAGCACCGCTTCCCTTCTAGCTCCCTGCTTGTGGCCTGGGAAAGCAGTCGAGGACAGCCCAAAGCTTTGGGACCCTGCACCCGCGTGGGAGACCCGGAAGAGGCTCCTGGCTTCGGATTGGCATAGCATCGGCCGTTGCGCTCACTTGGGGAGTGAATCATCGGACAGAAGATCTTCCTCTCTGTCTCTCCTGTCTGTATATCCGCCTTTCCAATAAAAAAATAATAAAAATAAATCTTTAAAAAAAAAAACCAGCTCTTGGTCTAATGGATATTATGTGTACACTCTACTCTGTTTCATAAGCAATGTGATAAACCAAGTCGTCTGTCCCAGGAAGTGGCTCTTCTGGGAAGTTGCAGTCAGAGACGAAAGAATGTTCACCTTGGGAACAGACTCTGAGGAGGGCTGAGTCAGAGCACTGACTAACGACTGGGATAAGCTTTTTGCAATCTTACCTGGCACCTCATTTAGAGGTTTATGAGCTTACAGATGCTAGACCAGAATTTACTCCATAAAATTAAGATATTCTGCTTGACAAGGCCAAATCTAAATTACTGCAGCAAGGACATTAAAGTCTGAAACAGTGCCCTAAACACGAACTATGGCCATCTAACCACACTAAAAATCAACACAATTTTAAGCAAAGGTCTTCAGACACCAGTAAAATTTTGAAGTAAAAGTTACCATGTGATAATATTAAAACCAATTAAATGAGAATGGCCAAAATAATACAAAACAAGTTTCATTAGCAATACTGCTATTTCATTTCATTTTCAGTTAGAAGAAATATCACCAATTAAGATGAAATTTCAGTCAGGAAACATCTTCAAAATATTTTATTTTTTAAATATAATTTTAATTGACATGGTCGGCATATTTGTCGAGTGCACCACGACACTTCCACAGATGCATGCACAATGTGCAGTGATTTGATCAGAATAATGGACTTATCTGTCACCTCAGACATTCATCATTTCATGGTATTCACAACATCAAAAGTCTTTCTATTATCTTTTTTTTTTTAAGATTTATTTTACTTTCATTGGAAAGTTGGCTATTCAGAGAGGAGGAGGAGAGACAGATAGGAAGATCTTCTATTTGCTGATTCATTACCTAAGTGGCTGCAAAGGCCAGAGCTGAGCGGTTCCTAAGCCAGGAGCCTCTTCCGGATCTCCTGCTTTGGGCTGTCCTCAGCTGCTTTCCCATGACACAAGCAGGGAGCTGGATGGGAAGCGGGGCTACCAGGATTAGAACTGGCACCCAAATTGGATATTAGCGTATGCAAGGCAAAGAGTTTAGCCTCTAGGCTACTGTTCTGGGCCCTCAAGTATCTTTTTTGAAATATTTGATCAAACTTCATGAATTTTTTTTTTTAAAGACTCATCTGCAGGGCCCGGCGCGGTAGCGCAAGTGGTTAAGGTCCTCACCTTGCACGCCAAGGATCCCATGTGGGCGCGGGTTCTATCCCGGCAGCCCCGCTTCCCTTCCAGCTCCCTGCCTGGGGCCCGGGAAAGCGGTCGGTCGAGGACAGCCCAAAGCCTTGGGACCCTGCACCCGCGTGGGAGACCCGAAGAGGCTCCTGGCTTTGGATCGGCATAGCATCGGCCATTGTGCTCACTTGGGGAGTGAATCATCGGACAGAAGATCTTCCTCTCTGTCTCTCCTGTCTGTATATCCACCTTTCCAATAAAAAAATAATAAAAATAAATCTTTAAAAAAAGACTCATCTGCAGAGTTTAAAATATTTTATAGCAAGATAAGTTTATTTTCATGAGTTTTTCTAAGTCTACTCATATATGCATACCTATCCACATAAAATGAGGGTTACAGAATGTATATTTTAAACTTTTTCTAGTTTAAGAAAATATTACTTATATTGATATATGAACAGAGTTTCAATGTTAGTTGTATCAATGACTAGATACTTCTGACGTGCAGATTTGAAATGTAAAATCTCAAGAGGCAACTTTCAGGTATCCATAGAAGAAACTGTCACGTCCCTTTGAGTCAGGCCTTCATACAGTAACTGATAACAAAAGCTAAGTGAGACAGAATTCTACAACAGCACCATCCAGCACATCTGTCATGATGAAAATACTCAACAGCTACACTATAGTTACTACTGTCTAATAACAGTAACTAGCTATATGGGCCTACAAGGCTTTGGGAATTGACCTACTGTTACTGAGACACGGAGTTTTTAGATTCACAGAACTTTGATCACACAAATGCTCACATACAGCTGCTGCACTGGGTACCACAGGTAGTAGCCCATACTGTTAAAGAAGATTATAACCTGTAGCTGCTGGCCAAGGAGAAAGGGAGAAGTGAATATATTTTCCACTCTTGACGCTTCCTTCCATGTCAATGTAGCTCAGTTAGTAAAACCAAGGACCTTTTGCTTCCACTTTTCTTAGTGTGTATCAGCAGAGCTGTAGGAGTTCTCCGATGAACTGGGACAGGATCAACTACATGTGTTCATCTCAGCTTCTCATCTTTTCCTTTTTTGCGGGAGCTCTCTACAGGGGGGCTGGCTTTGTACACTGCTTCTCCACAGCAATGATACCTCAATCTAGACTTCTATGACAGGGTGGAAGGCGGGTAAATCTGCCCAATTACAGGGTCTAGTTGAGAAGGCACATTTGGATCCCACATGTAAGCCACATCCAACCACATTTGTGGAAACCATCAATGTCTCCAGACATTCTCACTTACCCCACTGCAAAAAAACTGCCCTTAGTTGAGAATGACTCCTCCTAAATATTGTATATTCTCAACCTCTTGGCCTTATTTGTATTATTTTTAAGGATTCATTTATTTATTTGAGATAGATGAAGATAAACACTTTCCCTTCACTGGTTTACCCCCTAAAGAGCTGCAAGAGCCAGGAGTTGAAGGGTGAAGACAAGAGTCTGCAACTCCATCCTGTTCTGTTTAACTGGATGGCAGAAACCCAAGCCTGTGGACCACTTTCACAGACACATTAGCAGGGAGCTGGATTAGAAGTGGAACAGCTGGGACTACAATTTGCACTCATACAAGATGTATTCATTGCAAGCAGCAACTGGCTGAATTAATCTTTAGAGTTGAAAATTTGGCTGAAATATCTAAACAGGACCAAGTCATGTAATTCATAGTATTTATTCAATAGCCTTTTTAATATCATTTAACATAGATTTCTGTGCCTCAACACCCATAACTGCTATATCAGTTATATCAGTTATTTTGATTTACCTTCTCAGGCTCTCACTGCATACACATCCAGGCTTCATAAACTCTAGAGACCAGGGAGTAGCCTAAATGACAGAGCCCAAAAACATTCCAGGTGTGGAAAAGATCACTTTGATAGTGTCAGAACACCAGAACTACAATGATGGTGCTGTCCTGGAATGCCCAGCCGCACTTGAGGTGCAAATTTCTCCTATCTCCTCTATTATTTCTTTCTCCAGGACAAAATCATTATCAAATTTTCCCCATATCTTCTCATGTGTTCTCCTTTGTTTTTGCATACCTACCGTAGCCTGTCCCATATTATTTAATACCGCTGCAGATTTTTAAATATCAATTGAAATAACTTTATTGGCTAAACCCCCTCAATATTGTTTAGCAGTAATTCAAGTCATAAGCAATGTAATGTTGTCTAAAATGTTCTCTGTTCTCTGTATTCCAAACCCACCTTTCCACCCCCAGCTTTTCATCTCACTCATACTTTTCCAGAAAGGCTGGCTGGCTTGCTTTCTGTGTTTTGTACATGTCACGACAGACCTCTCCTCCTCTGGCATTTAGCATGCCCTCAATTGACAATGTTCTTCCCTACAATTCTCCTTATTTTGTTCTTATTGATAAGTTTTTGACAAAGCTGTCTTTATTACCTGAATCACTACATTTCAACCTCCCTTAAAAGTATACCAAGCACTTACCTTTACTAAGATTCCTATTTCTATTTGAATGTTTGTGGTTGTTGTATAAGTTGGGCTAATCCCCAATAGAGGAGACAGATACTATGGGATAGACTATCAGGTAGGACTAAGCTTCATCCTGACCATGTTTGTTTTGGCATAAGCAAGCCAATGGTATTGAATTTCATCAGCTCCCACACTGATGGAGCAGAGTAAGTGCCAAAGTAGTCTGGACAAGAAATATTGGGACTGTGTAACCTGAACTTAGAGCTTAACAACTTAATTTGGCTCACTTCTAGATAGACTAAGACAATACCTGATTGAGATTCAGAATCTCTATCTGCCTACTTTTCAGGTAGTGTGAGAATATTTAGGGACTGAACCATCAGGTGCAAGTTCTCTCTCTCTCTCTCTCTCATATGCTCTTGCTCTGTGTGTGTGTGTGTGTGTGTGTGTGTGTGTGTGTGTGTGTGTATCTAACTCCACCACCCATCAGGAAAATAAATATTTGAAGGTGGAAAAGGCATGATTAAATCTCTGAGACAGACTACAAACTTTTTTTTTTTGTTTAGTGGAATCTAAATCAAATAAATCACACCATATAAGGATATTTACAACACTTTAAAGTATGCAAACTGTTAGTTATTTAGCACACTTAAAGTTCTTATACTCCTTACGCTGTTACACGCAGCTAGTTCCCACAGCCAAGTTCTTTTACCATGAGCCGAAAACACCAGATGCACTGTGGTACTTTTGGAGGTTTATTCCAGCAGGGCAGGAATGGAGTGGGGTTGGTGGGAGAGCCAAGGAGAGAGCAAAGAAAGCTAGAGAGAGCAGCACGTGGAGGCTAGTTATGTCATTAAGGTGAGTGCGCAAGGTGTAGGGGGTGGGGACTGGGAGGGATTGAGGGCAGGCCCCAGGAGATTGGTACCTGGAACTGTCACACATGATAGCCTAAGGATGACTGGTAAGTGGGCGGGGTTGGGGGAGGGATCAGAAGAGATTGGAGTTGGGATTCTGGGGTGAAATGCGGGTTACATCTGATTGGTGAACAGACTGACCAGCATGAATCTCATGAGCTCTGAGGAGCAGGAAATGGCACCAGGTCCAAGATGTGTTGTTCGAATCACTCCTTACACAAATGCTATTTCTGTTAGAAGTATAATCCATGTTTCAAAGACACAGAGATGAAAAGAGAGACAGAAAGATCTCCTATCCTTTGATTCACTCCCTAGATGACCACAGATATTGCGGCACTGACAGTAGCACAGAACCACCACCCAAGTCTCTCATGTGGGTGTCAGGGGCCCAAGCACTAGAGCCATCCTTCTTTGCTTTCAGGAGTATCAGCCACGAGTTATATGGGAAGCAGAGAAGCTGAGGAGAGAACTGGTACTCTGGCAGGAAAGGCTGGCATGATAGGCTGCTCCACAAGGCTGGCACCACACGTCCAAACGCCTACACGAGGACTAAACTGCAATGTAAAATATATTCCCAATGAATAACATACTATTTTGGCAAAACAAGTACTTTTCTTTGTTTACAAGAAGCTGTACACCACCAGGACAGTGACAGAAACAGCAGCTTTTACATCACGTCATGGTTAGGAAGTTTTCTGTCAATAATCATCTTATATGGAGATTTTTTTCACTGTACTAAATTTATTTTTGAAAAGGTCTGGATAGATGAAAGGCATTGGTCCTGCTTTAAAAAGAGATGTAACTGTTATTTAAGTAAACGACTTTTGACTTGCTCATCTTATTTTTCCAAACCTCATTTTCTGTTCCCACCTTTCTTGAATCCTAACAAATGCAATAATCACTTATGGTTACATCTTCACATATCCAAATACCCATTTTCCATGCTAACATTTAGAACTTCTCACAGCACAAGAAAACGATGAAGGCATATGTATCACTGATGGAATGCTGGCTTCCTTCTCTGACATTCCAAAGTGCTTGCCTTCTTTGGAGGACAGATCACATCATTATCCTTTAAGCCTTTTGAAAACCTTCAGAGTTTACAACTGAAAGACAGCTGGTGACCCAGCAGTGCCTGCTTGAACTGATTGAATCCTTACCCTGAATATCAGACAATGGATGGGAAAATCCAAGCTGCAATTCCACAAATGCTTGGGTTTTGTTTGATGTCTGAGCTCTTCAATGACATCATTCCCAAAATGGATTTTCAATGTCTTTTTCTTTCAGAGATTTTGATTGCGTACATATTCACAGAACATAATGACTAAAAGAGATACCACAAAAAATGCAACCCACGAAATGCCAAAACCTCCAAGAGCAACAGTTCGTTTCAGACCTACTCATTTCACAACAAAATAAAAACTGTTTATAGAGTAAATGAGCAAGTATTCTCATTTCACATAATTAAACTATAACTCAAATTTAACAATTTTATCTATAAAAGCAATTAGCCACAGCAGAACTTGGAAAACTATTTGGCCTGACAGATTACAAAATGTATCACAGGGAAGCATACAATTCAGTGTTTTAGTCACCATCTGAAGGATAAATATGTTTTGAAATTCCAACCAAAATATATTACTCACTCAAAAAAAGGGGGGGGGGGAATTAATCGCAGTTTCTCATGAACCCTGTAACAAGATTAGTGGAGCAAGTTCTAAGTATGTAAAATTCACTCAATATTTCACTTCTTTACGGTTTGGAAATAATCACTCAGTATTTCTCCTTCAGATGGTGCTATTTAGTTTGAAGGACAACTTGAATGACTGTGGACAATAACAGGAAAACAGAGAGGGTTCGGATTACATGAGGGAGGAAAGGGCTCCTTACGCTGTCAGGATATTTTGTTTCTGTCTAGACAGCTTTGAGAGAGGTCTCAGATCTGCAGTTATAGAATCACTCATGACCCTGCCCTCTGCTTTATTCCACCATGTACCACACAACAATGTAGACAGAATACAGTGACAGGGAGCAGGGACGAGGAGTGCTTGAAGCTTTCTGAAAGATTAGAAAGACAAAAAAAAAAAAAAGAAAGGTTTATTTTCAAATTTTCAATTATTCCATTTACTGGAGCTAATGCCAAACAGGATACACAATTATTTGATAGCTAATACCTAAGGTCCTTAAGTAATCACAGAGACCAAGGGCTAGACTGGAGTCCTGGATATCCTCCAGAGCAGAAGCAGATTTGGGGAGCCCAGGAATCAAGTGGAACAGCAGTCTAGGGACTCCTAGCAAAGGCTCTTTACAAACTGATCTGGGAGTATTTCAATGTGCAGACCCATTCACTATGAACCCAGTACTGCTCCTCCATTGTCAGACTCCACAATCCCTGCTTCTCCCATATTTTAAATTTCTCAATGCAGGATGAATGTCAATACTGGTAATGGCAGTTGTAGTTGACAGAATAAAAAAAGAGAATGGAGTTATAGCTGAATGTACCTGGAGACAGATGGTCTCCATGGTTAGAGGTCCTGGTTGGGAAGAAGTAAGTAGTTAAAAGATGCAAAGAATTCAGCTGAAGGAAAACAGCATCAGAAGCGGAGTACTTAGTAATGGAATACAGAAAGACAAGGAGCCTGTAAGTCAGTGATCACCATCTGAGAGTTAAGGATGTTTGGTAATCAGAGAGCTGTTTTGCCACTATGTATTATGCACTGACCTTAGTCACTAGAATGGATTATACATTAGGACGTTCCCTTGTTTTGGCTTTAAATTAACAGCACTGCTAAGTAGCCTTCTCATGAAAGCCTTTGCGTCCCAGAGGACAGACATCAAGAGGGAGACAGTCTGGACTCAAGACATGCCCCCAGTCACCCATTTGGATGATACCTGCACATTTAACAAAGCATTGATTGGCCTTCAAGTGTACCTATCAGTATTAATGGTTACTAACTCTATACTGAAAGGTGCAATGCTGAAAATACACTGGGTTTAAATGTAAGAGCTGGTTTCCTTTCTGCTGAGGAAGAAACCCAGAGCTAAGGAACAGGAAAACTCAACAATGTACTACTCCTTAACTATTCTTACAGATAATGGCCTGCCTTCCATACTACTGCCTTGAACCTCCAGTATCAACAGGTTACATCATGACTTCTGCAGATATGCACAAGTAAAATTAAAAAAAAAAAAAAAAAAGAAGCCAGGACCCTTGTGATAAAGATAAAAACATCCAGAAGAGATGTTACTTATTCAGTGGACATATGTCCAATTGGGCCAGTGTTGTGAGCACAGATTTTTGGAACACAGTTACTGTGGAAACCCTGATAGTAAAATTTTTTGCATTTAAGCACAACCATGGGGTTTGAGACTGCATTTATACAAATTTTTTTTTTTTGCAATTCCTACAGCAGGGAAAACCAGAGTTTTTAAAAAGTGACATTAATTTTTCTGAAAATGGTATGACTAAATATTTTATAACTACAAAATTTAACTGACACCCCAATGATAATAAAAAATAAGATCAATTATTAACACAGGACTAACTACATGATAAACAATGTGTTAAGGATATCGTAATTAGGACAATGTTCTGGGGGGACTTAAGAGCTTCAAATGACTAGAATAAAGCAAAAACAAACAGGTTGAAAATTTTTCCCAAGATCACCAGTAATGTAACCTTTGGAGATAGAACCAGAATCCAAGTCTGCTTCAGGAAATGTATTCTTAGCTTAAATTCCTACTACTCTTATAAAACTCAATTTTCCTTACTCTAAAAAGGGGGGGAAAAAACCAAAAAACAAAAAACAAAGAAAGTATAATGGTATAAGCAGCTGTTCAGATACAGAACTGCAATCTTAAATTTCACTGCACTTCCCATTACAAAGTACTTACTGTTAGCAACTCTCATGGTGACACAGCTTGTTAAGCAACTGCCTGAAATGTCAGCAACCCATGTGGCCACTAGTTGGAGTGCTGGCTGCTCCACCTCCTATCCAGCTCCCAAACAATGAGCCTGGGAAAGCAGCCAAAGATAGCCCAAATATTTGGGCCTCTGCCAGCTACTGGAGTCACCTGTAGCAAGCTCCTGGCTTTTGCCTGACTCAGACCAGGCTGTTACAATCATTTGTGGAGTGAATCATTACATGGAAGATTTCTTTTATTTTTCCTTTCAAATAAATGAATGAGTATTTTTAAAGAAAGAAATTGATTCCTGAACCACTTTTCCAATCCCACTGTGCTTTTGCTCAAAAATTAGCATAACTCCACCTTACCACAAACCCTTTGCTGAAGTACTATTTAAGAACCTCCTGATTCTGGCACAGATGTTCCATATCTCCTTTCCCTTTGCTTCTACACTCCAACCTTTTCAGACCCGTGGCTGTCTTTCAGACACCTTTTCTCTGGTATACTTTACACCTCTTTGTCCCTTATCCTGTGATGTCCTTTCTCCACTATCCTAATTATAAAACTTAGTTCTCTAAGAATCCTTCCCCCTGTCCTCCAAATAGAAACAGTGTCCTTATCACGGCACATTTTTATCTCACAATTGCAGCTTCCATCACTCCTTCTTTGAGGACCAGGGACCTAAATGTTCGTGGAAAATGTACCATACCTTCCAATTCCTTTGCACAAACATTTTGAAGTGCCTCTGTATTGATCATATACCCAGTGAGCAAAGTCTGTGTATTTCACCCTGCATCTACAAATGCAGCAACCACAATGCTTTCTACTTAGCAGCTCAACATGTATTTAAATTAACAGAAATTCCCACTATACTGCTGCTTGTTTTGCTTTGTTTAAAATGCAGATATCATTGACAAAGTCCAACTCAATTTTACCAAATCATCAATAAATTGTATTGCTAGCACATACTTCCTACCCATTAACACAGATCATTACAAAGAACCCTCATAACTCCATTTTCAGATAAGTGATTAAAATAAAAAATCATATTTTCTTTAACATTTGATTAATACTTGCTACATGGTAGCCACAAAATGCTAAGCATATATTTGAATTATTTAATTCCCTGTTTTGGAACAAAAGTACTTCTTACAGGTGCTACAAATTAAGAACTTATCCACATCACAATATGATAATATAAGAAAAGTTAACTTCAGGGTTTCTGCATCCATGGTGAAATAACTCCAGAACAAAACCTGACTGGAGATGCCTCATTCTAGTCAATGCCCTTAAAAGATTATCTATAAACCCTTACAAACTACCTCTCCGCCTTCTTCAGGCAATAAGCATTTCCATCAACTTTTCACTGCAATTCCTTTCCCTCTTTTTGTTTCTTCTCTTATTTTGCACCAACTCGGTCCATCCCACCCTTTTTTCCCCCTGTTCTTTACCACATCCTATGAAGATATAACTGCATTATTTTCAGCTCTCATCTTATGGTATGACAATTTGCATCTGTCCAGACACACACACAGCTGTTCCTTTTTCACCTCTAGGCAAAATCCTGCCAATTCATTATCTTGAGTAAGTCTTTAATATATTTCCTTTCCTCTTGCTCCTAAGCCACTGCCTCTGGATTCATATAATCTCCTATTTGCAATGATTTAATTGGCTTTTTTGCCCCTCCATAATCTATCAGCCACAGTTCAAGAACAAGCCTCATCATATACATTAATCAAACTAACCAAACTGTTGTTCAAAAATATCAATTCTTCAACTGATACATGAAGTCTTAAAAGAAAAAAAATTGGCCCCCAGTCTTACCTCATTTCTCATTCTTGCCTAGTCAGGAACTTGTGCACTAGCCACATTAAACTGTGGATTCCTACAGACACAAACATCTTTCCATACCAATCCAGAGTGATCTCACTCGTTTTAATAATCAAGATAATTCCAAAAGTGTTTTTGGAGAAATTACAATATAATCAGCACTAATTCAGGTGTACTGAAATTATCTTAGACTACCTCCTCTTGCATGTGGCTCCTAGGTCGGAATTCCATCTGAAATTTCACTGATGAAAGCATACTGCTCACATCAGCACATCATCTAAAGCCATTGTGTCATTCTGTCACCTTGGGTGCTATCACTTCCTCCCTTCAACCTCTGCTCCAGTAACACTGTTATTCGGATCCCCTGTACCTCCTGGTGCCTTGCCCGAAAGCACCCAAGCCTGCCAAAATCTTCGCCACATCTTAAAGTGAGTGGCACAAGAATTGCCCAACCATTTCCTAACATGTTAAGAGATCACCAATGTGGATCATCTTCCCTGCAGGGTCTTGCCCAGACAAGGAAGGGCCAAGGAACACTTAAAATCCCAAGACCCTTCAGAAAATCTTTGGTGTCTCTCCCTCTCTCCTTTCAATAGGTACACATCCTCCCAGCCTTCTCCAGAGAGATGCTTTCCCAGTCCCTTTTATTACATTCACATGGTCACTTTGTAAAAGAATGTCTCTGGAACAGATTCCCAACTTTTTACTTCTATACTAAGCTGAGTAAAGAACCTACTGAGCTTTCCCAGTAACACTGCCTGTTGCAAAACTGTATATAACCTCAACAAACAACTGTGTTTGTGAGGCACTAGATTATTAAACTGGCAAGTTCACTGGTCATCCAAGCAAGAAACACGAGGATAATTTTTAAAAACTTTTTTCTTAGCTTATTACATGCAGTCAAAACTTAGAAATAAGAACCATCTTATTTAGCCCCAAAATTAAACTACAGGGTAAATTTTATTAATCCCCCAATTGCATAGGAAGTAAAAAAATAAACTGAAGCTAAAACGAAGAAAAGTAACCCAGATACATTGAGGTTTACTTCAGCTGATAAATACAGAACATAAACACTAAAAAATGTTTCCAAATTTCTTCCATTTTTCATTGTTTCTGTGAAGGCCAGTGGCTCTGAAATATCAGTGACAGGAATTTAAAGGTCAGCTACTGCCAGAGGCTATTCAGCTCAGAAGGGTTTATCTGGCTTGGGGGTCAGAGAGCTCTCCAAATCCAAAAGTTTTTGGCAAGAAGAACTCCAAGCCCAAGGACTTCAAGCCATATGAAGAAGCTAAATACATGCTGGTAAGTTGTATGGCTAAGTCATTAACTCAAATACCTATTCTTATTCTTTAGCCCAAATAACCACTTTTGGGAGTTTGAATTTGCTTTCATTGTAAGTAAAAATATCTGTATGTAATAAGTACCGAATACACAGTGTTATCAACCAAGATAACCACAGGTTTCCCTCCGGTGGATGAGCTTTTGGACAGTTTTTCTCTCTGGCTGGAGGCCCCTGACCTACCTTTCCTAAAAGCACCTGCTTTAGAAAACTTTCAGCAGTTCACTACTAACTTCTGGCCTGTTACACAATCCAGGAATGTCTCCAAGATATCAGGAGTAATTTCACTAAAATGCAACTGAGAAAAGAAGCTTGGAACTTCATCTGGTAGCAGAGGTCCAAACATTTGCTGCTTTCCCAGAACCTTAGCAGGGAGTTGGACTGGAAGCAGAACAACCAGGACCAGAGCTGGCATCCTCCTCCCCTTTGGAATGACAGTGCTGCAATTGTTGGTTTAATATGCTGCACAGCATGTGCTACTTTCCCTTCAGCAGCATTGCAGAAGGAAGAAATCTGTTAGGCAATGGGACATCAGCCACATGTATCTCCAGGCTGCAGCCCTGACCTTCAGCTCACTGACCTCATCAATAGCACCATTTGGAAGAAGATGCATTTCATAATCATCTTAACTTAGTAACTATGTTACATTGAATTCTATTCCTGTTTCATGCTACCTTCCTCATACAAGGTGTCTCAGTGAGCCAATCTTGAATTTGACTCCTCTTTCATGGTACTCCATCAGTAAGACCTACCAGCAACAGTTTAAAATCCTCCCATGAGGGCGATTGTGTCCTACAGCAATTAAGTCATTGTTTGGGACTCTTACATTAGAGTACGCCTTGTTTTTTTTTTTTTTAATTGAGTTATGGTAATTGAAAATCAAACATACAGAGAGGAGGAGAATCAGAAAGGAAGATCTTCTGTCCACTGATTCACTCTCCAAGTGGCCGCAACGGCCGGAGCTGAGCTGATTCGAAGCCAGGAGCCAGCAGTTTCCTCCCATGTGGCTGCAGGTCCCAGGCTTCGGGACATTCTCAGTTGCTTTCCCAAGGCACAAGCAGGTTGCTGGATGGGAATCAGGGCTGCTGAGATTAGAACCAGCGCCCATATGGGATCCTGGTGCATCCGAGGCAAAACTTTCAGCTGCTAGGCTACCACATCCTAGAATACACCTTTTTAGTTTTGGCTCTTCCACTTCAGCTCAGCTTTCTCCTAGCAGGCAACAGGTGACGATTTAACTTCTAGAGTCTCTGCTACTCAGGCAGAAGACTCAGAGTTCTAGGCTCTTGGCTTTGACCCGCCTTAGCCATGACTGTTGTGGGCACTTTAAAAGGAAGATCTCTCTTTACCTCTTAAATAAAATGCAACTAACTGATTTTCTTGCCTAATCACTTCTAATACTGTTCAACAAGCCAGCACATGTCAAGTTTCACTTCTGTACTATTTTTACCTTCTCAACACATTCAAAATCTTCAAAATACAATCTGAGAGAAGATGGACAACACAAACTAGAGAACTATCTGTTCCCAGCTAACGTCATTCCATCGTCTCAGCCTGTACCAAGAAGGAAGCCCGGTCCCTAATGTGTTGCTTCCTCTATATTTTCCCCTCTAACACTAGAACACTCTGGCATCCTCCTCTCCAGACACTAAATTCTTCCTTTGGTCTTTGGACAGAACAAGCTCCTTCTTCCTTAGAGCATTTGCCTGCCCCTTTGCATGGAATGCTCTCTCCCCACAATTTTCACAAGACAAAATTCAATCTGCAATCAAACATCACGAATGTAGGGAGAAACAATCACTCAGCTACTAGGTTCACCTCAATTTCCTTCCCCTCTTCATGCATTCATTTTCTGTTATCATGCTGTGTCCTGCAATTTTTTTTTATAGAATTTCAAACATAAAGAGGCTTATTTTGCAACTCTCACCAGAATGTTCACAGTATGAAAGAGACTTTCTCCTTCAACTCTGTAAGGGAATCTGGTTCATCATGCAAGATTAAAGAAATAGTTGTTAAATGAAGGCATGCTTTTTAGTCCCCACCGAGGTCGCAAAAGACATTTTCTTCCATAGCCATCTGTGTCTTCAAAAAACATACTAGTTAACTGGTCTTTCAATTTTCTCATTGAAGGCCACATAATCTCTCTTCTTCAGCACAGACCCTCAACTCTCCACTGCATTTTCCTCTTTCCTCTTCACTGCTGCCACCAAGTTCAGCTGTCATCTCAAAGTATTCTACCTGGATTCCCTTCTCCCAACAAAAAGCAGAGAGAAAGCAATGAAGCATTGTCAAGTTGAGAATTAGCATCACAACAACAACTGTAATTCTAGGAAGAAAATGAATTCCCAAGATAAAGCCTATAAAACTAAGAAGAGAAAGTCTTATACTGTACCCACACAGAGGGTTAAGGAAAAAACAAAAAGTGAGACTTTAAGTGCAAACTATAAAAAGTACAGTGGTCTTCACGTTACTGCCACGGCCAGTTTACTAACATAAAGGTTGACCGGTCACTTTCCCTTTTTAAAACTCCTACCAGGTTCTCCACTTGAAAATTAAGATGTGAATTCCTTCAATTCAAAGCCTGAAAGTACATGTTTCACTGCCTCTCTGAATACATCATGTGCTTAAAGCAAACCAAAATCATTCCATGTATTCAAGACTCAGCACAAACACCACCTTCTCTTTCAAGGCTACCTAAAACCCCTTCAATCACAGTATATTCCCAACAATCTCTCAACCACTGTCTCAAACCACTAGTTTGCACTATTGTGTTTTGCTTCTCATTGTGTTTGTAAGCATGTCTGACTTCACTCCTTTATTAGGAATTAGACCTTTAATGGCAAGGTGCATCCAACCCACACATACCACTAAAATAGAATATGATCTTGGCAAATTTAATCTTTCTAACATTTTTTTTATCTTTATTTAAGAATGTGTTAATGGTAAAAACCACATGACATGCACATTATATACAGTGAGTAGAAACACATCTTATACATGATAACAAATGATAATGTTCTTATTATTTTGAATTATGCTTGTCCTCCCCACTATGTAGGATTTGGTCATTGGTTTGCTTTCACAAAGGGAAGAATATCCACAATAAACAAGATTTTAAGGAAAAAAGGAAAGCTAAGCACATGCTAGGTTTCACAGAACTGTAAAAAGGCTGACTGATAATAAAAGGCTGTTGAGTCGAGTAAATGTGTGGAATTTTATGAAATGGAGACAACGCTCAAATTCTGCACTACCTAAATTCAGCACTGAAGGGAAGGAATAAGACTGGAGACTGCGAGAAACCCGTGTGTGCTCTTTTACAGGAAACTTGTCTCATACAGAAACTTATCTAAATGATAAAAAAGGGACAATAGACATGGATGAGCTTAATAATGCAAACATAATATTGGGAGGAATAATTGAGACTTGGGGCTCTGGATAGCTGGTGAAGGAGGAGGAAAAAAAGAAAGTACTTTCACCATTGCAAGGAGAAAAAAGCAGCTTGTGGAATTATACAGCTCCAGTTTCCCTGTCAACCTTCTGAACACACATAGAAGATGTTGAAGGGTACAATAAAGGCACATGTAAGTTTCTTGCAAAACCGTCATAGGCTCATTAACACTGGCTGATCTATCTCGTTCAGAACTGTGCAACTTGAAAAATGAATTCTAAAAATAAGGTCTGAGTATCTCTCTAAATGTAGAAGCCTAAAAGAAAAGTGCTTTATAAAATTTTGCTTTGGGCCATTTGGCATATCAAAGTAGATGTAGGTCTATCTACCATTGTTTAATGAACACAAATTCATCGTGTCACAATTTGCTTGGGGCAGGCAGTACTCTAAAATTAAGTGCTAGCTCCTACTTGCTACCCAGGACTGAGCCGAAATAATTGTCCGACACCAACAGAACAGATTTTCATGTTTGAACCAAGTACAAGAAATGTATAACATGTGGGTTATTAAATTCCTTCAAGAGACAATGAACAGAAGAACAGGGACTGCAAGCCTCAAGAAGTCAGGAAGGATTCTTTGAGCAAGGCAATCTCAAAGTTTGAGGTTTTCTTGGGGGACCACAGGTTACCGTCGTGCCACTGTGAATACTCCAAAGTTAATTCCTGCCAGCAAGCTAACAACTTTGGTGCCAAGCATTAGTGGACAATGGGAAGATTCTTATATTGAGAATTTGAGATTCCATCATTCTTCACACCAAAAATTTACAAAGGCAGCAGAGACAGAGCAAATGACTGCAAAGGACTTGAGCTTAACCAGATTTTCCAAGTGTCAATTTTGTGTCTGTAGAGTTGTAGGTATCTTGGTTTAAAAAATAAGTTAGATATTTGGGTGGTGAGGGAAAGCTGTTAGTATGACATATTCATGGGTGTCAGAACTACTCTTCCTAATAGTGACCTACTCAAATAAATCTTATTTAGTTAATGTATTTGACAGGTAGAGTGACGGGGTCGGGGGGGCAGGGGGAGAGAGATTTACCACACACTGATTCACTCCCCAAATAGTTTGCAAAAAAGCCAGGTAACCAGAACCCCATCACTCTCCCAAGAGTGTGACTGGGGCTCAAGCACGTGGGGTCACCCTCTGTTGCTATCCCAGATGCATCAGTAGGGAGCTGGATTGAAAGTGGAGCAGCCAGTGTTTGAACCATTATTCTAATATGGAATGCTGATATCTTGAGCACTGGTTTAATGTGCTGTGCTGCAACTCCGGCTCCCCCTACCCACACCCCCCCCCCAAAAAAAGCAAAAAAAAACCTTTCCTTATGCTTATAATCATGATGGGAGCTTTGCTCTTTGTCTAGAAAATACAGTAGATCAGGTTCTTGTACAGTTTTCCTGGAACACAATTATGCCCATTCATTAATGCTTTGAAACTGTGGCCGCAATGGTAAATGCTCACAACAGACTATGTGGCCTGCAGAGCTGAGAGCACTGGTTATCTGCTCTTGGAAGAAACTATACGCTCTCTGACCTCCTTTTGCAAGTCAGGAACAGTTACACTTTTTACTTGCTAATATATCCAGTGGTTCTTAGCCTGTGGTGACTGCAGTATCCCCACAGGTTTCCTTCGTTTCAGATGCTGCTTAAAGTCTAACCAGAAATGTATTTTCATTAGCGTTTGAGCACGATGGAAATGAGAAATCTTTCTGCCAAAATCACACTCACCCCCAAAGAATACTCTGTGGAGAATTTCTAAGAATTTGAGCAGTGAAAAAAAGGGTGCCGAGTGAATGGAGTCCAGGAACTCTAGGAAATTACAACAAGGGCCAGATGTTCCTCTGTGAAAAATGATGTTCCTTTCTCTGCCTCCTCAATCTTGTTCTTTGCAAATATTTTTCAAGCACACTATCTCAGCCTTGACTGTGGTATGGTGAGCAGGCATTTGGGGAAGAAACCCTAATTAAATATTTCTAAACACAGATATACCCATTCATTTTTCTAGAAGTTACACTGCAACACTGTTTAAACAAAACAATTCCACAGTGTCATCTGTAGGATTTCTTGGATGTCTAATTGCTAACAAAAAGAAATGACTATACTAAATATGTAGAAATTTCTAGAGAGTTGACCTGCAGAAAGTTTTGAAAAGTATTAAATACAGAAGACAACAAGTTGTTTGGGTGCTAGATTATAACTGAGCATAAAAGAGCAAAGAATTTCATCTCCACGATGTTGCAGGCTTTTAAATGATCATAATTTAGTTAACCATCTTATTTTATTAAATTCAAAGATTTTCTACCTATTTCATGCACTTACAATTGACTTCGTTATTGTTGTCAATAACACAAATGAACTCCTGCCTTTAAAATTTATTATTTACAGGCCTGCTGTGGTAACCTAGTGGCCAACGTCCTTACTCTGCATGTGCTGGGATTCACTGGGTGCTGGTTCGAATCCTAGTGGCCCCGCTTCCCATCCAGCTGTCTGCTTGTGTCCTGGAAAAGCAAGGGATGACGGCCCAAGGTCTTGGGACCCTGCACCCACATGGGAGACCTGGAGGAAAGTTCCTGGATTCGGATCGGCACAGCGCCAGCTATTGTGGTCACTTGGGGAGTTAATCAATGGATGGAAGATCTTCCTCACCATCTCTCCTCCTCTCTGAATATCTGACTTTGCAATACAAATAAATAAATCTTTAAAAAAAATCTCTTTTCCTTATAAAATTAGCCCGCCACAATCATTTTGTCCAAGCGACAGTTAAAAGAGCTGAGATTTCGCTACAGGGAGCCTGTCTTTGCTCCACACAGCAGTGAAGTCAAACCAGAATGTGCTGTGAAAAATACAAAGAACAGGAAAGACTGAGGAATGCTTTCTCTGGGTTATCGCTTCTTCACATGTGTGCTCCTAGAATTCTGCGGATTGCTCAAATTACAGAAAACCCTCAGTTTTCTTGTGTTTCTTCCCACGACTGCTACTTACTGCTGACCCTGTCGCTGGTTCCTGTACAGGTACTGAGAACCTGTTCGCCATCTGACCTTTGCATTCCACAATGTGTGCTGAATGTTTGAGAAATGCATGACTGGGAGGAGATACAAATAAAGACGCATAACACTTTGAAACTTTATCACATTTCTTTTCCAAATTGCATTCTGATTTTCTTGACCTCTTTATTCCTACTTGGATTTTACTTCCATGATTCAACACCAGGATTTGCAAAGCAGTTTGAGAACCATGAGCTTTCAGTGAAAAGGAAACAGCTCAGTAAATGAATTATAAAATGTTAACTGGATCTAAGGTCATAAGAAAATGTAAATAAATTATAATTGAAGAAAACCACTTCACTGAGGTTAAGTGCCCCCCCCCAAGCTAATTAATTAGTGGCACAGCCAAGACCTCACTTCTTAAAAGCAGTACTGTCCTTCACTTGGTCCACAGTGATGCCCCTTGGAAGGGGGAATGCACAGGCTTAAACAATATGTAAGACCATAGGAGGAACTTGATGAGAAAATTGCAGGCACATTTGAGTGGGAAATGACAAAGAGGGAGAATAAGATTCTCAATCAACAATCACTACGCCTTAAAATCAGTCTCACTGATTGTTCCAACTTCCATGAATCTGATTCTCAAGTCTCAGTATTTATTTGAAAGTCAGAATTGTGTGTGGCGGGGGGAGTACGGGAGGAGAAAAAGAGAGTGAGCAGGTGCAGGAGGGATGTGGCATCCACTGGTTTACTCCCCAAGTGCCTTCAATAGCTAAGGCTGGATCCGAGGAAAACAAGGTGTCAGTAGGTGGCAGCAACTCTAGGACTAGATCATTTTCTGCCTCCTGCTAGGTCCTCATCAGTAAGTTGTAAAGGAAGCAGCCCTGGCTGTTGTAGGTTTGGGAAGTGAACCCCAAGGGATGAAATATTGATTATCTGACTCTGTATGCTTTTCAAATAAAATGAAATACTTTGAAATACACTTAACAGAGGCAAATAATAATTGAACTGACCAAGTAAAATGGGAGTTATTGGGGACTGGAGAGTAAGGGAGGTGAGACACAAGGAACAACTCTTGAGCCATGAAATGATTCTGCGTTCACATTCTTGTGATGACCCTTAAGATGCTGCAGTACAAGGACGTTTCATTTCTTAGCAGTAAAGGGATTTTATACATTCGGAGGATTAGTAGCAGGAATAAAATTTGATGTGATGCTGTGGGCACTAAAACATTTCCTTAAACCACTTTTCCTTACTAATTAAATGTGTGAAAGTATTCGTAGCTCTATATGCAAATTGCAAAGAAAACAAAAGATACTATGACATTGTTGAACAAAAAAAAAGTAGGATAAGAGGAAAAACAGAAGTTGAACTAAAAAAAATTCCATCTTTCTAAGATCCCCAAAAAGGTACATTCAGGCAGAACCAACTCTGCATTACTCAGGAGGACGCTAACACCAAAGTGTGCGCCATGAATTTTCAATAAAATGCAGGCCAGGATCATAGAAATGGTCATCTTTATTTCCTGTGTTCTGTGTTTAGATCCCTCTTGAGTGGTTCAAACAAAACACATATTTATAGATAGAAATAAGCAACCAATAAAATTATCACCTAAAATAGTAAGACACTTTTCTTAATTTATAGGAACACTCCAATTACTCTTTGAAATGATACACAGAAGACTAACCCACTTCATTTTGATGCTGCTGGTGTTCCACACAGTCTACCAAATATAAAGACGAATTTCCTTTTTCATGGCATGGATCATCCTCTGCCTTCCAAAGACCTCTCATAAAATAATACAACTGAACTAAGTCTCACATGTATCATCTGCAGCTGGGCTTCTTTATTACCTTCCATAAACAAACAGCTGCATTACATCTGGAATTTAATTTGAGAAAAAAAAAATATATATATATATATGTAAGTGCAAAGGAATGAATGAGCCTTATGGGGGAATAATAAAAGATTAAAAATGTAGTAAAATCTCAAAAATGGTTATTCTATTCCCTAGTGCATTAAAAAGCCAAACTAAATTTTTATTGTACTAAAATAAATTGGAAAATTTTACCCACCCTGCTGCCAAGCACGTGATGGCACATTCTGCCCAATTTCATTATTATTTAGCATTACTCTTGGTGTTTGTTTATTTCAAAATGATCTCCTGGTCTTTCAGACTGTACACAGCACTCAAACTGAAAAGTACATTAGTGGTTTACTTTTTGTGAATTTGCTCTAATTATCAAAGATCTCTATAAAAATGTAAACAAGATATTCTGTAGAATAGAATTATGTGTCAGTGCCTCCAGCAGCAACCTGAAGGAACAGAACTTTTAGTTACCTTTATGAAGTTAGAGTATTTATCCATCTACTTTTCCAATAAATTAATTTAGCATTGAAGATATGGAGACAAATATACTCAAAAAGTAACAATAAAAGTATGCACTTAGCCTATAATGTCTATAGGGGATTCATTCTAGAACTCTAGCAGATACCAAATTGGGTAGTAAAATGGGTACTACTAGCATGAGCCCACATACTCATCCACTTTAAATCATCTATAGGTTACTTATAGCACTTACTGCACGGGAAACGTTCTGTAAATAGCTGACTTACTATATTGTATAAAAAATAGTAACAAGAAAAAATTGGTGCAGTTCAATGTAGATGTGGTTTTCTTTCCAAATAGTTTATAATCTACAATTGGTTGAACCCACAGATTTATGACCCACAGACCAAGAAAAGTCTACCAAATTTTAAATTTAATCAGATTTCATGTTTGTTCTGATTTGGTTGCAGTTTTATCCCCAAAAATAACTGCAGGAAGCTGGCACAGTTACCCCAATGGCTATTCAGTTTTACAGTGTTCAGCCCCTAAAATCCCACCAAGTGGGTCCTTGTTCTTATACAGAGTCATTCAACAGATGGCATCCTTTCTGGGCATATCCTAACAAAAATTGTATCTCAGTCATGGACAATCTAACTCCTTCAACCTGCACTGGGAAGGAGAAACGAGGGACTGAGGGGTGGAACGCTGCTGTCATCATTGAGAACTAGCTTGGAGAGGAGCAAAAACGTAGCAATTTCAGCTTTTTCAGCTTCTACATAAAGCTTAGCATCTGTTGCTTTTGCTAAAAGCATGATTCATTTCTGTTTTAGGGTTTAAGAGAGGAAAAAAAAAAAAACACTCTTTTTTCTAGTCACTCCCGAGAAAATAGGGGAAGGGAGCAAGAGACTTTCACAACAACAACAACAAAAAAATATGTTGTGAAGTTAATATGAAGATTTAATGGTCGCCAGTCTTTACAGACAAAGGCAGGAGACATGCCCTGAGGCTTGTGCTTATTGCTGTGGGGTTTCTCACAACCAAACAGGAGATGAAAAGGGTGCAAAGTTGCTTTCAGAAGTGCCACAGGGAAAATGACTTTGACACTGAAGAGAAATCGAAAAATCTAAAGGGAAGGGAAAGTCAAGGATTTTTAAAAATGTGCTGAGGGCATTTCTTGATAAGCACAACAGGGATATCTTTAATTTTTAAAAATTTTTATAATTAACATAGAACAAAAATTACTACCAATATTTGCATAAACTTTACTCACTTTAAGCATGATCTGACATGTCTGGATTTGCTTTAGACTTATAATTGAAGAAAAGGTGTATTTTACTTCCGTTTCTAACACTATGCATGTCAAACACCTTGCTGGACATGACTATGTAGACAAAGTAGATACAACCATTAAATAACATCTTTGCAGAAGCATGATCATGTTAGAAAAGTAAGGAACATTTTTAGGCCAAAATAATGTGTAAAAGCAAGCAAACATTCACAGTAAGACCAAAACAAAACCAAACATGAAGCAAAACAAAACAAACAAACAAACAAATACAGACAAAGAAGGAAGCAAAGAGCTTGGCCCTGTCCTGGGTCATGACACTAACCAGTACAGGAGAGAACCAAGTCTGGGGGTAGATCCTGTTGGGGAATGTTGGAACTCCAATTCTGCTGGTTTGCTTAAGAGCTGAGGGTGGTGACAGGCTAAGTTAGGAATGACCATGGAACCAACCAATACTCATGGGTACTAGGGTGTGGAATAGGCCAGGCAGGCCCAGGCTGCAACACCCATTGGCACACCCAAGAATAGGGTATACGGTGGGTCAGGCCACAACACCCACGAACTCATACAAAGGCTGGGATGGAGAGGGAAGGCTATGCCAGGTAAGGGCCTAATACCCACTGACACATGTGAGATCTGGGTTTGGAAGTGCGCCTGGTGGGGGAAGTTGGGAAACTTCGCTGGTGGGCCATAGCTCTCACTGGATTCAGGCCTGAGTGTTGATTAGGCCAGGTATCAGCAAGTGTGTAGATTAGTTCTTGAGGGGGTTGGACCGGCCAGGACCAAACCAACCTTAGTTATCTGGCATCTGGGGAAGCCAGGTATGAGTGCAAAGTCATCCTGAGCTAGGCTATCACACCTATTGATTTGCATCAGTCAGGGAAGGGAGCAGACAGCCTAGGCTGCAGCACCCACCAATAAGAGTTGAAACTGGAGATAGGCTGGGTCGGGACCTATCAGACTGCAGCATCCGATGGCAAGGGACAACATGGGCGATTGGCTATGCCAAGTTGGGAACAAGACTAGCTGGGGAGCTAGAGGATGCCCCAGCTGGGTTGTGGTTCCCACAGGTGAATGTGAGAACCAGAATGGGGTGGCAATCTGGGATGGGCATGACAGCAGTGGTCCTTGGCATGGGTGTGGGCTGGGTCTGAGGTAAGCCAGACTGGGCAAGACTGCAGTTGCCAACTAGTGCTCATGAGATCCAGGGTGAGTGTAGGACATGATGGGCTAGGTCTTGGCTCCCACTGAGCCACGCAAGATCTGTGTCTGGGCATGGATTAGGTGTAGCTGGGTTTTAGCACCCAACAGTAAAAACTAGAATGGGTATGGACCAATTGGGCAAGACACTGTTCCTGCAAAGACAGAAGATGGACTAAATCAGTCTAGGCCAAGGACCCACTGCTGTGTGTGACACCTACACTGGGAGGAGACTTGATAGAGGCACTAGGGCAACTCCTTTGTCAGGATGCAGTCCCTGCAGGTCAATGCAAGAACCAAGGCTGGGAGCAGGCCAGAGTAGGCCAAGTTACGATACCCACAAGCATACGTGTGGATGAGGCCTGAGGGCAGGCCAGGATAGACAAGTTCATAACACTCACTGGAAGATTTGAGAGCCAGGGTAGGATGCAGGATAGGCTAAGTCAGGTCACAACACCAGTCAGTTCACATTCAGGGCAGAAATAGACTGGGCGCTCAGTACCCACCAATATGAGCTAGAAGCCAGGGTAGGCCAGGCTGGGCCAGGCTATAGCACGCCCTGGCAACTGCCGAGGTCAGGCAGGCTATGCCAGATGGGCCACAGGGTAAGACCAAGGGTGGGTGGGCGGTATGAGCCTGGTAGGGGGGTTATGTAAGCTCTACTGTTGGTCCACTGCTCCCACTGGTGAGTGTGAGTCCTGGAACCAGGGACAGACCAGGCCAGGCAGGATTACAATACCTGTTGGCCTCCATGTGAGCTGGGTTGGGGGAGAACCAGTCTGAGCTAACTGTATGCACTGGTGCAGGCATGGTTGGGCTTTGCTGCTGTTGGGATCGGGGCAAGTCCTGTCAGGCAGGACTGCAGAACTACTTGACAAGTGCAAGATCCAGGGCTGGGGGTGGGCCTGTTAGAAAAACTGTGGGCACTTCTCTGATGGGCTGCAACTTGCACTGGTGAGCATGAGAACCAGGGCTGGAGGAGGGTCTCACTAAACAGGTGGTGGCAACCACGAGCATGAATGTGGGCTGGATAGTGGGGTTGGCTGGGCTGAGCTAAATTTTAATGCCCACTGATGTATAGGAAAGCTGAATGAAATGTGGGACAGACTGGACCAGTTTGCTACACACACAGCCAAGCACAGGAAATAAGGCTGGGGGTGGGCCTGGTGGGGGTCACTGGGAGTCACTCTGACAAAGTTGCAGTTTCTGCTGGTATATGTGAGGGCTGAGTGTGTGGAGGGCCAGGATTGGGATGGGCCAGCATACATTGGTCTATGTAAGATACAGGGTTGGAAACCAGAGTGTGTGTAGGCTGACATGGGTAACAGACTGAGCTGATCCTCCACTGATAAGCACACACAGGAATTGGGTCTGGGATTGCCTGATGAGGTTTATGTGGGGATCCTCCCAACTGAACTGCTGGACTCAGAACTCTAACCACGGGAAGAATTGAAGCACCTGTGATCTGACTATAGAGTGCAAGTGACAGAACTGGACCTCCTACTCAATGAAACTGTTTACTATATTCTGACAATAGGATGCTGGACTCTCTGCCATTATCCATGCCCGCAATGATGGACATATGACTGTGTATGAAGAACTATACTATAGTAATGATATAAGGGAACTCATTGAGGTGGGGGGGGGGGCGTAATTGGGGAAGGGATAAAGTAAATCCCAAGGTCTATGGAACTGTATAACATCATAGTAATAAACAGAAGTACAATTTAAAAAAAAAGAACTGGACCTGGACCTGCTAGGTAGCTAAGACGAAGCAGTGGATGGCTGCCGTATGTAACAAAGTAGAGCTCAAATGAAGAGAATAAAAAGTATTATCAGTACACATTCAAAAACCTAAACACACATTGATAAAATATTCTCAGAAACCTTATTGGAAACATAGCAATTCTATTCAATTCTATAGTTTCAAAATAATCCCAAATCTCAAAAGATTTTATTTTTTTGGCCTCTTCTAAATACTCATTATAAAATAAAAGACCCAACATGATGGCCTAGTGGCTAAATCCTTGTCTTACATGTGCCAAGATTCCATATGGGTACAAGTTCATGTCCAGGCTGTTCTACTTCTCTTCCAGCTTCCTGTTTGTGGCCTGGGCAAGCATAAGGCTGGTCCAAAGTCTAGGGACCCTGCACCCACAAGAGAGACCCGGAAGAAGCTCCTGGTTCCTGCCTTTAGATCAGCTCAGCTCCAGTTGTTGTGGCCACTTGGGGAGTGAACCAGCTGATGGAAGAGCTTTCTATGTTTCATTCTCTGTATTTTATTGCCTTTCCAATAGAAAGTAATTTTTAAAATAACAAAAAATTTAAAAATGAACAAAACTATCAGCACTATATGTAAAATGGAAGATCAAAATTTGCAACTTCATAGGTATCAGAACTTACTGAACTGTAGTTACCAAGAGAATATGATTTTAATAAGAAATACAAATAATCCCAGTGAAACTATGCGTCAGGCTCCATTCAGTTGCTGCCACATGGGATATCGCCATCCCATATGTAATTGCTTCATTCAAGATCCGGCTACTCTGCCTCCAATTAAAGTTTCTGGCTAAGGCAACAACTTGGGATGCAGCAAATTATGGTTAAAGTACATGAGTACCCACCACTCGTGTGGGAGACCACAGTACAGTTATGGGCTCTTCGCTTTTCATACATTTTCATTTTACTTGAAAGACACAGGTTAAGTGTCACATGTGAGCATCTTACCTACTATGCAAAATATTTATCCCATTTGTAAACATACTTGGGTTCGATTAACATGTAATTTTGTACAGATGGGGTACAGTATGGCATTTCAACAAATGTATACAATGTGTACTGAGCAAATCAGGGAATTGACATCGCATTTTCTTTGGCATTACTTACTGATCAGAGCTTTTCAGTACCTCTACGTAGTTAGAGAATATATAAAGGTATTTTTGGAACTTGAGTTGACCCAGGAATTTAGTCTATCTAAAGGCTTTTGGAATCCCCATCTTTCCTAGCTTCTAGTAAACATTAACCTATGTTCAGATCACTTTCTTTTAAACTTATACAGACAAGGAAGAACGGGCAGTATTTGTCATTTTTGTTTGGCTCTTTTCACTTAATTTGTTGGTGTCTAATTCCGTCCATTTTGCTGGAAATAAGACTTTATTCCTTCTTGTGATGCAATAATTTTATATCAAATACTACAGGAGTCCCCCTGTGGGGAGGATTTTTTGTTTGTTTGTTTTTTACAGGGGATAGGTTCTAAAACTCCCAGGAGAGGCCTGAAACCCCAGTGATCCACCCTTGTCAATACTGTTTTATTTGATGGATAATCTGTAATAGAATTATAAGTTATAAGTTAGGCATCATAAGAAAGTAAAAAAAATAATAAAGTAGAACAATCATAAAAATATACTCTAGGGGCAGGTATGTGGCACAAGTCAACACTTAGGAAATAAACCCACATTGCATTTTGCACTGGTTGGTTCAAATCCTGGGTATTCTTTCTTTTTTTTTTTTTTTAATTGGAAAGGCAGATATACAGAGAGGAGAGACAGAGAGGAAGATCTTCCGTCCGATGATTCACTCCCCAAGTGAGCGCAACGGGCCGATGCTATGCCGATCCGAAGCCAGGAGCTCTTCTGGGTCTCCCATGCGGGTGCAGGTTCCCAAAGCCTTGGGCCGTCCTCAACTGCTTTCTCAGGCCACAGGCAGGGAGCTGGAAGGGAAGCGGGGCTGCCGGGATAGAACCGGCGCCCATATGGGATCCCGGGTGTGCAAGGCGAGGACCTTAACCACTTGCGCCACCGCGCCGGGCCCAAATCCTGGCTATTCTGTTTCCAATCCAGCTTCCAGTTAATATACACTTTAGGAGGCAACTGACAGTGACTGAAAATCCTGGTCCCTACTACACATATAGGAGACCTGAATTAAGTTCTGGGCTCCTGGCTTCAGCCTGCAGGTATGTGGGAAGTAAATCAGCAAATCAAAAATTCCCTTCTCCATGCCTTCCAAATAAAATGAAAATAATGTTTAAAAGGTTTAAATGGGGTTGGGGGCGGGGTGGCATTTTAGCGTAACAAGTTAAGCTGCCACCTGCAACATTGACATACCATATGGGCACCAATTTGAGTACTGGCTGCTACACTTTTGACCCATTTCCCTGCCTGAGAAAACGGCAGAGGAAGGCCCAAATGTTCGGGTCGCACCCACACTGGAGACTACAAGATACTCCAGGATCCTGACTTCAGCCTGTCTCAGCAATCGCCATTGTAGCCATTTCAAAAGTGAGCCAGTAGAGGGAAAGCAATCCTCTTTCCCTCTCTCCCTCCCCTTCTCTGTTTGAAATAAATAACACATTGTTTTTCAAAAAAATGTTAAATATAATAAGTATTACATTAATAGGACTAATCTCCCTCTTTAAATATAGTTTTATTTTGCTTTTAGAATGCATGGAGTCTTTGCTCTATATCCCATATCTGGCTTTATCAAATGTTCTGCAACATGCCAATGGCACCCGTTATTCTGTCCTTCTGAGTTTATAAATCCTGGTGCCTCGTGTTTGCTTGTATGTAGGCTTTACTGGGTACTTTCTTCCACAAGACCAGTGAAGACTTGCTTTAGACGTTACCCATTCTCCTTAAACAATTCCTCAATTCTGCCAGAAATGTAGAAACAACTTCTTCATCAGATGCTATTTCTGCAGCAATATTCCTATTTTTCAATCTATTTCTGAACCTGTGTAGCCAGCTGTCACTCCTTCCAAGAGATTCCATTCTGGAAGCTTTGTTTAGGCTCAGTACTTCCTGACTCAGGATCACATCAGTTGGAACACATTTTCTGTTCATGGCCACCATTCACTAACAGCAGCTTCCCACTATTTTTACCTAAACATTCATCAAGCACCGTGGCCATAACTTTTGCAATTTGAAGTGTAACAGCAAAAAACAGCACAAGTTTATTTTTCCTTCTTCACAATTTCACAGAAGATTTGTTCTTACCAAAAATCTTAGCAACTCAGCAAATGATTTTTCTTTCTTTTTTAAGTGGAAACATTCATCCTTTCACCTAAGAATTTTATAGCTTTTCTTTGGCATACCTGAATTGCTGGAATTGCTGGCACTACGAGCAGGCCACTGCTTTGTAAAATAAGAATTATTTGAATGCAACTAGTGTTAACATGGCACAGTTAATCTGTTAAGAGAGATGGTTACAGGCAGGTACTATATACAGACTCCTGTGCCAGGGAGCAACAGGGAGGGGAGCAGAATGACATTTCATCATGATGTAAACAATGACACTACAAGTCAAAAGTTAGGAATTTTTTTCTGAAACTTTCCAGTTCATATTTTGGAACTATGGCCAACTATGGATAACTAATTAAAGGCAATATTAAAATTCTGTATAAGGAAGAACCAGCATGAATTCCCCACTATGTCAAATTCAGTCTTCCTAAACTCCTAAACGCTGTTAACTTAAACACATGAAAGTCCAGCCAATCATTTCTAGCATATTTCTACAGACATTTAATAATATTTTCCCAATAGCTTTCACATAATTATGGCAAGTTACATGTAATTTCCCCCTCACTTTCTGGGTAAGGAATCACGCTGAAAGGTTACTTTTCTAGTCGCCACTTACACCTGAATCCAGTAACTGAGTCCCAGACCCAATAATCCTATGAACTTATTAACTCAAACTTTCTCTGCTTTATAAAAACACAGTGAGTTCAAGTTGAGATGACAATATGATGCAGGATAAAAGACACAGGAACATACTCATACAATATAAGATAATCATTATCCTATGACCAAGTATTCACAATAAAGGCAAAAACTTATTCAATGCTATATTAATTCATTCAAAATGAAAACTGTTGATCTAGCTTATAATCTAAATTTATATACCAAGAAACTTTAGACAAGGAAATGTTATACATCCATAACATCATACAGTCAGTTTATTATCATTCTTGGTCAAGGTGATAGAACCAGCAACTTTTATTGAGATGAGAGAACAGATCAGTATCTTGCACGTCCAATAAAGAGAATTTTCTTCCCAGTAGATTGAAAAAAGAAAAAAACCTCACAGGCACAATTCAAATACAAGAAATGTATTTCCTGCAGGCTCTGAAACAGCACATGGCTCCTAGGAGAAAACATCAGGGAGCAGGGAAAGCCTTGTGAACTTCAAGATCAAGGCTCCCTGAGACGATCATTTTCAGTCCAACAAGTCTGTGCTTTCACACCATAGCTGACAGTAAGAAACTGACTCACCTTGCAGGGAAGAGGCAAATGAAGCATTTCACTGTTTCCCATGAGAAAATGCTCAGGAAGATCATTATGTGAGCAGAAAACTAAGATGACACTACTCATGTTGGAGGTCTTTAGACACACTTGTTATGTTTTTGAGAGAGTAAGGAAACCACTGGTTTAACTTACAAGCAGACTAGGCCATTGAGGACACATCAATCAATCTAGTTTTCTCTGAGGTGTTGTCTGAAAGCTAGGGAGAAAGACATCAAGACTTACTTTCTGCCCTAGCACTTGAGGAGTCAAGTGATGGGATTAGCAACGAGTAACTGAGCCATATGAGAAGAAAAGGGAGGCTCAACTTGCCAGAAAGAAAGCCAGACAGCAAGCAGCAATTTGGCACTGAACATGAAGCTGAGCACTTTGTATCCCTCTGAAGGACAGGAATTGCAGAAGGAAGTACACAGGCACCTGGTTCCAGGAGAAAATTTGGGCAATTATTAAAACTGTGGTGTTTATATGATCACAAGGTAGTGTTAGTTCAGACCATCAAGTGTAGAAAAGAAAACGTCTTTTGAAACAGCAGGTTACACTAGCATGGAAATTCCTAATTGGGATTTCAACTGAGAAAGTCTTCAAGCTGGGGGTAAGAGTTGCAAATTGATGAAGATAGTTTCAAAATAAGAAGAAATTCATATTCAAAAGTTAAATGACAGCTGTTAAGTCAACTTCCCAACTGACATGCAAATAGAAACCCTGGAAAAGAATTTAAGGATGAGAAGTTTGTTAGCTGGGTGAGCATCTTAAGTATGTCGAAGCATGGAGGTTGAGAAAGCAGGAAGAGCTGCTGCTTTGTGCTGCCATTGTCACCTCCACTGGTCTACAATAAACTGAAAAGGATGGAATCCAGAACTGACAATTGCCACGTAAACAGATAAATGCATCTTACTTGGATTCGTTCAGCCTCAGGATCATCATGTATAACACATGACTGCAAATGACCTCACACACTGGGTCGGAATAAGCATTATAATCAATAAGCATCGAAGCTCAATAAATGAAGGCTTTATTAACACTTCTAGACAAATTCTCCCAGGTTTAATTGTGTGTGTGTGTGTAGAAAATGTCTATTCTTTTTGTTAGTCCGTGAGGAGGAACATGTATCCTGTATTTTTAAATGAAATTTATTTAGGTATAATATGGATGCATCATAGCAAAGCACCTGGGACAATAGGAAGAAAAGAGCTTATGGAAATGTATCATGAAGAATTAAACTAAAAAATGTTTTAAAGTTTAAAAAATAATAACTCAAAGCAGTACAGGAAATCCACATGCCAATCACACAATAATGAGATATTTCTTAAAAAACTACTAACATTCTGTTCCCATAAAAGTAATTTTAAGATCAGTTTATCAATTAGATAGTGTGCCTCATTAGCAAGTGACAAGAATGCACTAGGCCCAATTCCCAGCCATAGTTTTGCAAATGTCAAGCTAGCAACTGATTTTCTTAATCAAAATGGCAAGACCAATTTAAAACTAACACATCACTGTAGATTCTAACTGACTTATACTGATTCAAACTGACACAGGATATGAAAATAATTATCTAGGTCTTACCCAAATAAAATAACATTTCTAAGTTTCAGTGGAAGCATTTGAGAATAATACACATCTTTATTTCCAACCACACACATAGCACACAATGCACACACCAAACACATATACTAATCAGGCAAGCATTAGGGTGTAGTGAAGGAACCCGCACCTGTGAGTGACCATCTGGGGATGTACCAGCAAACACAAAACCTCTCTGCCCCTCCCTGCCTGCCTCTCTCTCTTTTTCCCCATCTCTCACTTCCTCCTTCCCTCTCTTTCTCAGTCACTCTGCTTTAAAAAGGAAAATAAATCTCCCTACACATACAACTCAAGCATTTAATTTCAGCAAGTTCATGGAACTCAGGCAGAAAACTGCTCTGCAGGAAAGATGGATGGATGGGTTAATCACAGCAGTGTTGGGCCCGGCACGGTGGCACAGTGGTTAAGGTCCTCGCCTTGCACCCCCGGGATCCCATGTGAGCACGGGTTCTAGTCCCGGCAGCCCCGCTTCCCTTCCAGCTCCCTGCCTGTGGCCTGGGAAAGCAGTCGAGGACAGCCCAAAGCTTTGGGAACCTGCACCCGCATGGGAGACCCGGAAGAGGCTCCTGGCTTCAGATCGGCATAGCATTGGCCGTTGTGCTCACTTGGGGAATGAATCATCGGACAGAAGATCTTCCTCTCTGAATCTCCTCTCTGTATATCTGCCTTTCCAATAAAAATAAAAATAAATCTTTAAAAAAAAAATCACAGCAGTGTTATGTATGAATGGACATACATGCTTTTATCTCTAAGATTATATAAAAGGACTTTAATATGTATCATAAATATATTACCAGGCTATAATTTTTTTTTCAAATTTTGGTTTGAGTTTGTGTCCATAGTTAAAGAAAAAATCACATAAATAATAGATTTATGTTTGTATTTACAACTATAAAACTGTTGTGTCCTTTATTTATACTACTCAAACCATCAAAATACCAAAATCAGACCATTATCAAAATATACAATAAAAAGAATTGACAGGAGGATGATACAAAAAGGAACTGATTTGAACTTTTTTTTTTTACTTAATAACAGAAAAAAAACAGGGATATCCAGTCATGACACTTCCATTAAACACCATATTGGGATTCCTATCCAAAGTAAATTCATTAAGATACAGGAATAAGAGGGAAACTGGGCCCAGCGGCATGGCCTAGCAGCTAAAGTCCTCGCCTTGAATGTGCTAGGATTCCATGTGGGTGCAGGTTCTAATTCAGGCAGCCCCACTTCCCATCCAGCTCTCTGCTTGTGACCTGGCAAAGCAGCCGAGGACGGCCCAAAGCTTTGGGACCCTGCATCCCCGGGGCAGACTCGCCCTACATCCCTGTGGGAGACCCAGAGGAGGTTCCTGGTTCCTGGCTTTGGATTGGCGCAGCACGGGCCGTTGGGCTCACTTGGGGAGTGAATCATCGGATGGAAGTTCTTCCTCTCTGTCTCTCCTCCTCTCTGTATATCTGACTTTGTAATGAATATAAATAAATCTTTTAAAAAAAGAGGTAAACAAACTGGGAAGGAAGAAATAAAATTGATGTTGTTTGTAGATGGCATAATCTTATATATAGAAAAGCTTCTAGACTCCACCATGAAGCTAGAACTGGTTGTGTTAACTGAAAGAAGCCAACCCCAGAATGACAGCTATCACATGACTTTTAGACTTAGACGTAGAGTCTATGGGGGAAAAAATTAATCTAACCTAAGTTCAAACCATTATGGTAGTGATCAGAGGCTGGGGAAGAAAGACGTCAGAAGGATGGGGAAAGGTTGATGGATGAGTATTCACTTGCAGCTAGATCAGAATCAGAAGCTTTTCTAAAGATAAATGGGCTACGTATTTCTCCACAAATAAATAAATAAATAAATAAACACCTAAAAGATAGGATTTGCAATGTTTTGCCATTATAAAATGCTATATATTTAAAGAAATAAATTTCCTTGTCACAACTGAACAAAAATTTGTCGAATTTTTATGTCAAGCTTTTTCAAAATTTAAAAAGATACTGTTAGAATAAATGAGATAAGTAAATCTTCAAGATACAAAGTTAACATGAAAATCAGTAGCCTTTTTACAGTGACAATGTAACAATTTCTTTTCTCTAGAAAAGAAATGAAAAACAATCTCGATTTTAACAACTATAACAATTACAAAAACATGAAACCCCCACAGGAAAAAAAAACACAAAGCATTAATAAGAGAATTGAAGACACCAACAGATAGATATCCTGTCTCTGAAGGATGAAAGAATACCATTTAAAAATTCATAAGAGGTTGGGGTGCTGGCATAGTGGTTCAAGTTGCTGCACATCCTGCCACCATCCCATTTTAAACCTCTCCATTTGTAATTGCTAATGCAGTTGGGAAAGCAGCAGAAAATGACCTAAGTACTTTCCTACCATCCTTGTGAAAAAGCAGCAAGAAGTTTCTGTCTACCAGTTTTGGCTTGGCCTAGTCCTAAATTTTTGTTGTTGTTGTTAACACTGATTTATTCATTTTAAATTCAGAGTTAGAGAGTTAGAGAGCGAGAGAGTGAGAGAGCGGGAGAGAGAATCTTTCATCTGCTGGTTTACTCCCCAGATGGCTGTGATGACTAGTTCTGAGCCAAGCAAAAGGCAAGACCTTTATCCAGACCTCTCACACGTGTAGAATAAACGCTTGGATGATCTGCAGCTACTTTTTCCAGTCCATTATCAGGCAGCAGCATCGGAAGTGGAGTAACTGAGACCAGAACCCTTGCCCTTGTATGATGCCAGCACCCTAGCCTGGCTCTTGCTGCCATGTGGCGAGTGAACCAGCAGATGAAAGATTCTCTCTCTCTCTCTCTCTCTCTCTCGGAGTGTCCACTACGCCCAGCTGCTCTGGAAGAGAAATCTGATTCTTCTTCTCCAACATGTATGCTCCTGTCCTGCGTTCATTCTCTGGGCCGCATGCTTGTGAAACACCACCACTACCCAGGCTCTGTTTCTCATCCTGTACATCTGCTATTGAGGTGGAGGCTGCTCTGAAGATTCAAATAACACAAGTCTATGAACTTGTGTTGGAGCAGGTGATCTCACAGGGTTCAGCCCACTATGGACTTCACACCCACCAGCTGATGTTCCACATGCCAGTCTAACTCGGATATCAACTATGTAGAAATTGATATTCTTTGCTGATACTACCTCATGTTCTACTAGGCCTCAGTGTCAGAGATACACTCTTCAAAAATCAAAGTGCATTTTATCTTAACATCTTCCACTTAAACTTGGAAGTGAATGTCTTATGTCTTTGATGTGACAATATTAATGTAACAATTCTTCCAGACAATACAGATCTATGCTATTTATATGGGGTGAGTTTAATCCCTAATTTCAGAAACTTGTCCTTAAGCATTGGAAGTTTCAGAGCTCTTCCAAGGAAGCACGTGGACTAAAAAGACCACTGACAAGTAGGTAAATTATTTAAGACATCCTAACTCTTCCTGATTATATGCCAATGATTTTTAAATTTACAGTATGGTACAATAAATTTAAGTGGCAGCAAACCTCAAACAGACAGCAGGTGGTTTTTTAAAAGTATTACTTATAAGCATAGTGCTGAAAATTCTCCAACTTCACAATCAAAACTGAGGAAATGTTATTTTTCCTTAGCTGATGTGCCAAGAACTGACAGAAGCTATCTTAAAAAAGAACAAGTGATACAATTCCCATGTTCTTTCCATGAGTTTACACTTTAGGCATTACACCATATTTCAAAAATCACAGCCATTTCACTACAATGATGCTCAACACTTTCCAACACTAATATTAACATACACAGAATATTCTGGACAACCCAGAAATTCACGCAGCTGATGAAATACAACTACACATGGTCTCTGTCAGACATGTGAAACAAGATACAACTATTTTCTCCAATTAATCCATAAGTACTCTTACTGAGAGCCTAACCTTATTTCTTGTTACATTTTTAGAAGAATTATTTATTGGAAACCCAGATTAGATTTACAGAGAGAAGGAGAGACAGAGAAAGATCTTGCATCTGCTGGCTCACTCCCCAGATGGCTGCAACAACCAGAGATGAACCAATACAAAGTCAAGAGCCAGGAGCACATGGGTGCAGGGTCCCACGGTTTTGGCCCATCCTCTGCTTCATAAGCAGGGAGCTGGATGACAACTGGAGTGGCAAAGTGGGGTCCATATGGGATCCTTGAAGTTTTAAGGTAAGAATTTAGCCATTGAGCTACCACATCATGCCCTCTTAGAACTTTTTTTTAAAGATATTTATTTTTATTGCAAAGGCAGATATACAGAGAGGAAGAGAGACAGAGAGGAAGGTCTTCTGTATGCTAGTTTATTCGCCAAGTGGCAGCAATGGCCACAGCTGAACCTATCCAAAGCCAGGAGCCAGGAACCTCTTCTGAGTCTCCCACACGGGTGCAGGGTCCCAAGGCTCTGGGCTGACCTTGACTGTTTCCCAGGCCACAAGCAGGAAGCTGGATGGGAAGTGGGGTGGCTGGGATTAGAAGCTGCGCCCAAATGGGATCCTGGCACATGCAAGGCAAGGGCTTTAGCTGCTAGCCTATAGCGCCAGGCGCAGAACTTACTTTTATGATATTTATTCACTTGCTTGAAAGCCAGAGTCAGACAGGAGAAACCAGCATCTTCCAGTCACTAGCTTATTCCCTGGGTGGTGGCAATGGCATCACTGGGCCAGGCAGAAGGCAGGCACTTCGTCTGGATATCCTACATGGGTAATAGGGACCCAAGTACTCAGATCATCTTCCAGTGATTTTCCTAGGTCATGTCCAGGGTGTTGAATCAGAAAGTGAGCAGCGAGGACAAAAACCAGCACCCAAATGGGATGCCAATATTTTAGGTGGCAGCTTTTGAGTGAGGCACCTGTTGGGACATCCAGCTCTTACACTGCAGTACCCATACTGGAGACTCACACTGAGATACAGCTCCCAGCATAGCTCTGTGCACCGCCAAGTCTGTGGGTGTTGGAGAAGAATGTGGATAGCAGCTCCTTCCCTGCCCTTCTCACTTGCCAGGTTCACAAATCAAAATTAAAAAAAAAATACTATAAAAAGGGAATAACTGAGTTAGATTGCATTCCAACATGGGGATATTCTAATGGCTGCACACAGGATGTCAATCCCTTTAGCAGCAGAATTTTGCAGGAGATACATTCTAGTAGCTTAGAGTTGAGACATCTAAAGATTGTAAACTGCAGAGTGGGCAATCGCCCCTTGGTCCAAGCCTGCTACCTGGTGGGTGTGGCTTACTGTTAACCTGTCCCTGAGCTGAAGCACAGGTTCTAGCTCTGAGTGCAGAATGTGATCTCTGACATGACTAGAAGGTCACGGGGAATAGATGTGTCTTATAGCCAATTAGAGCATCTTTTGTGGGTGGAGGGATGGTGAGAAGATGACCTCCTGCCCTCTCCTTAACCTTTACAACTTGCTCTTGTGCATAATAAAGCAGACATTCCCCACCAGCTGGTTCCCCCTTGGTTCTTACTGTCGCCCCACTCTCTGTGACTTTGGGGCCTGCTGGCAGGTTTGAACCCTGAGACTGAAGTCCTCACATATTCTAAGAGCTCTGTGAATTACATCTAGTACTATTCCATTTATAGATCTATAAATGCTGAAAGGTCTCATAGACCTCATTGTTCCTCCATAAAATCCTACTATGCAGCTGTAATTTAAGTAATTACAACTGGGCACATTTAATAAAGAGGAGCATTAAAATATAACTATCCTCAACATTTAAAACAGTGTGAAACTTCCAGAAGAAAATATGCCAAAAGTCACATCATTTCCAAACCACCAGAAGTAAATAATAAACTGTTACATTTTCCAGCACTACTTTGGCTTACAAATAATATCTTCCAATCTTGATATTTTAGACTTCAATTACTCTGATTTTAAACTATATGTTAACTTGGGGAATGCATTTCCCCCCCCCAAAAAATATGCCTGCTACTCACCTCTGCAAAGTCCTGGCTCACATCACCATTTGTGACAGGCCTCCCAACGAAACGTTTCCCTTAAGGTTCCCTGTGCTTCTCTCTACTTTACCTAATACCACAAATATCACCTCACAACACAGTTGATACTGCATTAGTGTGCTTCTTAATGTAAACGGGTTTGGCTTCCTCATTTTTCCAACAACTGTCTACATGGTAAATCCTACTGCAAGTGGACACCCTTGATTTGGAGAAGTGTATTCATCACGTGAAAGACTGTGTTTAATAAGGTTAGTTTTGGGAAAAATTCATAGTCTACCAAAATTGAACTATCTTGAAAACAATCACAAATCATTAAGAAGTGGATGAGTATATGTCAGAACTTCGTTAAAACTAAAAACATTTTGGAAGCTCCAGTCACAGAGTCGGTTAGAGTGCAGCACTTACATGACAGCATAGGCAGAAAAAAACTTAAACTTTATGTATCATATATTTAGCATTTTAGAAGCTTTATTTTTCAGTGTATTTGGAGAGCTTTTTATTGCCACAAACATTTTCACCACATCAAAACAAAGCTTGAACACATTAGCAGGTATTTCTTATTTCTGCGTGTTCCCAACATGCTAGCCTTTATAAACAACTAAGCTACTTTACATTTCTATATATGTGGTTACTATAGGCAATTAATACAAATAAGCCTATGCAACTCAATTATTAATTATTGATTTCTTTCACTGAGCATACTGTGATCAAGGTATGTCCTATCCGTAGCATCTATCACTTCTTTCCTTTGTATGGCTGTATAACAGTTCCCTGCATGTGTATTCTTTTGCTTCTCTATCCTCTATCATGACTGATACATGAGTGGTTTCCACTTGGGGATATATAACTACAAGTGATCACAAAGTTTTACTCCTATATTTCATTAGGATTGTATACATCTAAATATGCATAGGCATATATTTACACCTACATAGCTTCATATGGCAGAACTGATTTAAATTTAACATGGTCATTGTTACAAGCATAAGATTCTGGGTGTGTATCCATAGGCAATATATAAAGCCAACAACATGTCATGGACTTGTTTTTGCATTTTTTACACAGATTTCAGCTACACTTTATGACTGTGATATGACCTATTTTCCCCTCATGATTTCTTGTGAGTGAGATGGAAATTACATACAAAGGATCAGTTGTGTCTGCTCCTATCTTAGAGTGGTAGGAGAAGCCAAGGTCTGAACAAGAAACAACTAGGTTCCATTCCAGATTCTACTATCTGTATGCTGCTCGAAAAATACTTAGTATCTCTGAATCTTCCCTACAAAAAAATCAACTCATGAAACCCATTTTGATGGCTATTCAAAAGCACTGAAAGAATATGCTTATTTGTTTCTTTAACTTGTTTTATTTGAAAGGGAAGGGGTGTGGGAAGGAGAAGAGAGGAAGGGAGTGAGGAAGGGAGGGAGTAAGGGAGGACTAGAGAAGAGGGAGTGAGGAAGGAGGGAGGGAAAGGAAGGGAACAGGAGGAAGGGAGGGGAGGGAGAGGGAGAGGAAGGGAGGGAAAGAGGGAGGGGGAAGGAGGGATGAGAGAGGGAAGGAGGGGGGGAGGGAGACTGGGGGGGGGAAAGCATTCAACAGTTCATTTCCAAAATGCCTGTAACTAGGCCTAAGCTGGTACAGGACTTCAATCTGCATCTCTCACATGTGTGGCAGGGACCCAACCACTGGAGCTACTACCACTCTATTCCCAGTGTCCGTGTTAGCACAGAGCTATAATCAGGAATAGAGCCAACATTTGAACCCAAACACTGTCCCAACTGGTATCTTAACCCAACCGTACCAACTATCTACCTCAAGATAATATATTTAATGCATTTAGCATGTGATCTGATAAACAGATGCTCTATAACATGAATATATCAATCTTCTCCCCAACTCACTCCATGTAACCCTAGACACTCCAATAAAATGATTAACATATTTTCATACTCTGTATTATTTCACATGGTAAAGCTTTTTCCTTAATTTTCAAGGTACTTTCTATGTAACTGGACCCCAATATTAATGAATCTTCTATGGAGTATCAACTACTGTATTGGGTTTTTAATATGCTAGGAAGGCCAATGAGGTTACAAGCTATCCTCAAGGAGAGGAGCAGAGAACTGATACAGTGCTGTCACACAGAAGCAAATTAACTGGGGTTCAGAAAATACGGTAAGTTGTGTGCATGGGGAAGTCTGAGGAAAATTTCTAGAGGAATAATTACAGTGAAAAAAATGAAACTTAGGCTAGGGTAACTTCAAAACTAATTAGGAATCTTTAGGCAAATAAAAGCGCTAGCTAAAAATATGGGTATGTGAAAGGAGAGGGTATATTTTGAACAAAGCAGAACCTAGATTCCTAAAATACCTGAAGCACAGATTATAGCTGGGAGAAAGATGGAACTAGAGCACAGAGAACAATTAATAACAGATGGAACTTGACTTTTACTTCACAGTGGATGAAGAGCTTAGTAGAAAAATAACATGTGAAGAAGGTTTAGGTGGGAGAGGTGTGTGAACACATCAGGAGGAGAGAAACAGGCTGGTGACTGTAATATTCCAAAGCAGCCAAAACAATGTGTGTCTTTCCATCATAATCCCCATCCCTCTGGGTTCCACAACTGAACACTGCATGTGTTAAGTGCCTTGCAGGAAGCAATATGCTCAGAGAAGAGGTTTTCCCCAAGAGGCAAAAAGAAACTGATCCACATAAGGGTTAATTGTTTCTTAAAAAGGCTGTGCAGCAAGCAGTTTAAACTCTGAAGACCAAGTCGTTTTAGCTATCATTTACTTCTGCCATGCTATGAAGTAAGTGAATGAAGTGAATGAAAGACATCATGTAACTGAATGACAGTGACTATGCCAACAAGACATAAATGGACACCGATAATTAAATTTCATAGAATTTTTATGCATTGCAAAATTATTTTTTCTTAACTTTTTTGGTTTAGAAGTTTTTAGAAAAAAGGATTTCTCTTTTTTTTTTTTTTTGAAAGTCAAAGTTTGTGAATCCTTTTTTCGTTCACTCCCCCAGATGGCTAAAATAGCCAGCACTGGAACAGGCTGGCGCTGGGAGCTTCATTCAGTTTTCCCATGGGGATGGCACGTGCCCATACACTTGTGCCATGTTCCACTGCTTTTCCAAGGTCATTAGCAGACAGCGAGATTAGAAGTAGAGCAGCTAGGACATGAACCAGCATCTATATAGGATGTTGGCATCAAGAATAGGGTTTTAATTTGCTATGCCACATTGCTAGCCCTGGTTCACACACTTTTACAGAGTGCACTGTATTGTTTCTTCTTTATATATGTGCCAATCATTTGCAAGTGTAAAAAGACATTTGTAGTTCCTGGACCATATAAAACCAGTTGCAGGCTGTATTTATCCATGGGCTATGGTTTGCCAACCCTTAATCCAAGCCAATTGTGGCTACTATAAACCCATTTACAGTTACTGTTTAGGAGTTGCTTTTGCTATGTGGTGTTGCACAAGCAGACATAAGACAGTCTGCTGGGGCTAAACAAACCTTAGCACACTGGCAAGTACAGAAACCAGGCTGGAGTATAGGTCATGTTGGGCTAGGCTGTCACATCTACCGGTTTGCATGAGCCAGGGGTGGGAGCAGACTGAGTGAGCAGGGCAAAGTTTCAGAACCTGCCAGTGAGAGTTGGGACTGGGGGCAGACCAGGTCAGGCCAGACTACAGCATCCAAAGGCAAAGGCCATGACAGGTGAGAGACTGCATCATGCTGTCATACAAACAGGTTTGTGAGAAAAATACAGTCACTGAAGAACACATGTTCAGAGTTGAGTCAGATCTTCCTTTTCTTTCAAGTGATTTTTTTTTAAAAGATTTATTTCTTTCACTAGAAAGCCAGAATTACAGAGTGAAAAGACACACACACACACACACACACACACACACAGGAGTGATCTTCTACCCACTGGTTTACCCCCCACATGGCTGCAATGGCCAGAGCTGGGCTTGTCCAAAGCTGGGATCCACTAGCCTCCAGTGGCTCTCCAAGGCCTTAGACCACCCTCCGCTGAGTTTCCAGTCCATTAGCAGAGAACTGGATGGGAGGTGGAGCAGCCACAACTTGACACAGAACCCATATGGGATGCCAGTGCCACATACCTGCTCCAGATATTTTCACATTCATGAAGGGAAGAGCAAAACAGTGGCAATGGATCATCTTAATGTCACGCAAAGTGAAAGACATAAACGAGTTAGGGCAGAGTGGTGCTGGGAACTGACAGAGAGCAGCTGCTTCAAGAGGAACTGCTGAAGTGGAATTGTGTTCCACTGAGCTCTGAATTAGAAAATACACAAAGGACCAAGATCAGCAACTCTGTCTGGGGAATCAGAGTAAAAAGCAAAGGAGAATGTTGCCAGTTTTACAGGAATAACATGCACCCTAGGAGGTAGCAGCATGAGCCCCTGCTACCCACATGGGAGATCTGAACCTGAGTTCCTGGCTTCCGGCTTTGCCCTCAGCCCATCTCCAAGTGTTGTAGGACTTTGGGGAAAATCAATCACTGGATGGAAACTCACTCTCTCTCACTCAAATAAATACATTTTTGGAAAAAAAAAATAAAAGTGGTGGCTTGATGGGAAATAATGTGGTTTTGACCTCAAGGAGTCAGCATGAGATTAATAAAGAGACTGCTGAGGAACAGCGAGAGCTCTGTGGATCTAGCTCCCAGGAATGCAAAGCACATCATTTCACCAACTAAGCCTGTTGTCTGTTCCTGGAGGTGCCAATGAAACCAGGACACAGAGGGTTCACACATCCCATGGGACAGAAGAGCCTGCCCATGCCCCCAGGTGGAATCTAGACACCAGTGACTAAGAAAGTGGGGTCTCAGGCTGCTGCTGCTGTTCCTCTCAAGTACCTGTGTCTTGACTGTCACACCAGGGAGCCTGTCAAGAGAAGTAACTCTGTCCCCATGCCCCATTTGCTTTAATCTGAGCAGAACAGACTTTCCATCTGTGTTCCTGGGAGGTTCAGTGTTCCAGGAGACATGAGGAGATGCTGCGGCCAGCACTGTGATTCCAGCTGAATGACTGAAGCATAAAATGTTCTAAAAAAAACACAAAACCAAACAAAAACCACTACAACACAACCCACCCACCCAAACCGCAAGAAGGAGGAAACCGGTGATTTTTATCCTTATTGCAAAATACAGACTGTTAAGATGGGATATAGATTATAATACCTGATGCCCTACAGTAATGCATGTCATCACACAGCAAGATGTAAAGAATGGGCGAGTTCAGACACTCTGGAGTTAAATTCTACCTGCACGTAGGCAGAAAGGCTTTCACCAAAACAGGTGAAAATGTAGATAAGCTAAATTAATCCACTATTTTCATAATAAAAATTTATAATGAGTTTAAAGTATAATAATAATAACAAGCACAACTGTTGGAAACTCTGAAGGGAACACAGAACTCCCACACACTGCTAGTAAGAGCATAAATGGTGTAATACCCGGGAAAGCCATCTGACATGATCTCATATAGTACCGAGGTGGATTTGATATGATTCATCTAACAATATCATTTGCAGGCATAGGCCCCAAGGTAAGACTACCATGTAATGAAAATTCAGTTAAACCAGCTTCTACAGCATTGCTAGAACAGCAAACAAATGTTAATAACAGTTACCATGAAATGAATGATTGATTTTATCATGAGTATTAAATAAGGCACTTTGTTATTATTCCAATGGTCAGGGAGGGGAGAGTGGCAGTTACGACCCTCCTATCCTACAACAATGTACCTTAATCTGATTCCCAAATCTAACTCCTGACTCCAGAGTCCTGCCATGTAGACCCAAGTGGATCCCTGCTGTCTCAGAGGAGACCTGGATTGAGTGTCAGATCCTGGCTTGGTTCTTCCAGCCCAGTATGGACATTTTGGAAGTGAACCAGCAAGATACAAGCTATTTCTGTTTTACTGTCTCTTCTTCCCTCTGCCATCCAAATAAATAAAGTTTTAAAGGATGTGATTTTTAAATCTCAAATATTATGTGTGCAAGAAAGTCAATGTAAAAGGATTATATATACATATACACACACATATATGCATGCACACACACATATAGTATATGGTCATTTACATAAAATATTGAACACAAAACAAAGGATTGCAAATGTTTCTGTATGTCATAAAGGGCTGAAAGTATAGGAGGCAGTATTGTTCTACAGAAGGTTAGGCTGTCAACTGCACTGCCAGGATTCCATTACGGGCACAGGTCTGAACCACGGCTCCTTTGCATGCACTTTGGGCTAATGTCCCCGAGGAGACAGTGAACAATAGTACAGGTGCAGGAGTTCCAGGCTCCCAGCTCTGGCCATGTCTGAACCTGGCCCTTAAAGCCATCTAGGAAATCAAACAGCAGATGAGAGACCTCTTTCTCTGCTCTTTCCTTGACTCTTACTCACTCACTCTACCTTTCACGTCAATCTTTTGAATATAATAAAAATGACTGTAAAAATGTTTAATCTCAGTACAGTTGTGTTTGGGAGAAAGGAAGAACAGAGGGAGTGTTTATGTGGAATAAGACAGGAAAGAGCTGACTTTCAAAGAGTCTATTTAAAACCTTATTTAATCGGACGAATATCTGCAGCAAATGTGACAAAGTGTTATAACGGTTTATATCTAGATGGTGGATTCATGGGCACCCTCAAACTGTGTTATTGCACCTGTACAATAATACATAATTTTAAAGAAAGCCTTGCATAGTTCATTTTAAAAGCAATTTTGGAGACTGAGCTCCAATCAAATTCTATGACACACTGAACATTTTTACTGCACATAGTGAGGCTATCTAATAAAAATGAAGTGCATAGTAAGATGAAGAATTCAGCTCTCTTTGTGACACAAGCAACCTGGACCACTGGCAGAAGTTGAATATGTTAAGATTTCACCAACAGTAGTCTGTAATTATTCACATAGCAGGGAAGCCTTTTAATATGTTAGCCTTGCTGTGGCATATGTTGGGATGTTTAAAATAGTTTGACAATGACACAAAATATAAACTATTTAAATGCAAAGCTTTATCACTTTATTTCCTAATTCTGTAATTCAGCCACCAATATCCTCACCATTTATCAAAAAGTGGAATGTTTCCATGGCTTTTGTAAGTGGAAGTACCTTCTTTATACTTAAACACAGATATTAAGGAATAGAAATTTCAAACAAAACTTTTGAGAAAATATTCACTGTATTATAGACACAGAGAACCCGGGAAATAGAAAAACTACTTTGTACACCCACAAATTTTCAAACACACACAAAAATGTAATCACAAACCAAACTAAAAAAATGTACTATTACCAGCACACTAAAAGCCACTGCCACGATTTTTCCCATCAAAACCTGCAATGAAACACATCCATGATTTCCAATATCATAGATTTATGTTCATTTTTTAAAGTCACCTTCTCTTTCTTAGCTTAGCAGTATGTTTGAGATTCAGTAATGATGTGCTTATCATTTTTACCAACTCCATACACCCTGAAATGTCTACCCATCTACTCATTAAAAGAGATTTCAGTTGTTACCTATTTGGCAACTTACAAAATTAAAATTGCTATGAACCTTCTGATATTTTTACCTTTTAGCATATACATGTAGACACACATATTCACATATACACACATAATGAAAAGGATTGCAAAGGTTCATAAAAAATGCTGATTTTTTTTAAATACCTATGGTATGGATTTTAAATCATTTATCAAAATAGTAGCCTCTTCATACTATTTCCACAAACATTTCAAAGTACCTTTGTATGCACAAGAATGCAGGTACATATGCCGATATGTGCATGTATAATCAGTGAAAGAACACATGTGGTACAATCAACATTTATAATTTTACAGATAGCTCTCCCTGAGTTTAAGTATACAGGAACAGAAAAGGATTGATGTCTGTTGGTGCAAAGAGATTGCTACACATGGATTTCATGACATTGTTTCAATGTCTCTTGATCTGAGATTTTTGATAAAAGAAATTTTTAGAAAGTGGTTGTTACATTTTATCAATTTTCATGGGAATACAGTTGATTTTCACCATTGTTTTCTTCTGTAGTTTTCATTATATTGAAAATGAATGATTTGGAGTTCATTTTTATATCACTTGGCTATTTATTATCTCATGTAAGGAAAACCCTGAGTACTTCTCTAATTTTTATATAGGATTGTCTGTCACTTTCTGATTTGGAAGTTCTTTTACATGATTGCACCTAAATTTTAAATAAAATCAAGTGATTTCAAAGAAACTCCAAATTGCAGGTAAAAGTGTTATCAGCAGTCTCCGAGGCATTTTTATAAAATATTTAGAAACTCTGCATTAGACCAATCGTAGAAATTTTATCTATATGCTGATAGATTTTGCTTCAATCGCACTTTAATAAATGAATAGCACCTCTGTTTTTTCTTCCTAAGACAGTTAAAAGCAATCATCATAGCAGGAAGAACATCCAGGTAAAATTGAGGAAAGGGCTGAACTCCACTGAACTTCTATATGAAAAAGCTTTGAGAAGCAGCTCCTGGAGTGGTGTGGTGACTCAACTAGCTAATCCTCCAATCCTTCACCTGCATGCACTGGCATCCGATACAGGCACCAGTTTGTGTCCCACCTACTCCACTTCTGATCCAGCTTCCTGCTTTTTCTTTTCCTGAGAAAGCAGTGGAGATTGCCCAAAGCCTTGGAACCTGCACCCACAGGGAGATCTGGAAGAAACTCCTGACTCCTATCTTTAAATCAGTTCAGCTCTGGCCACTTGTGGCCATTTGGTGAGTGAACCAGCAGATGAAAGTTCTTTTTCCCTCTATCTCTCCTCCTCTTGGTAAATCTGACTTTCAATAAAAATAAGTCTTAAAAGAAAAGAACAACGGCAATATAACCTAGTACTACTTAAATTTCATTATGTATATGAATTTTCTTGGATTCTCATTGGAATGGAATTACTAGATAACTTGGTTGTTTGTATTAGCATTGTTAGTGCTATTGTCAATATCATTATCAGGACTATTGCTCAGCATAAACACAAGTTGAAACACAGAACTGTGGGAAATTTAAAGCACTTGAAACTGTGAATTTCATAATTTCTATTCCAGGCAGGCCTTTGTAGCATCACATCATGTAGAGCAAACCGTTGCTCCTTGAGTCTATCTGGCCTCACAGGGAAGAGGCGAGGAACACTCTGTATAGATAGTTTGAGGTCCCTCATCCCCTAGAGCAATACTTCTCTGACCTCATTGTGAGTAAATGTTAACAAATTGACTCAGACACACAGGTCTGGGGCAAGAACTAACATTCTCAGTATCCGTCATGCCCAAATTGCTGGCTCTCATGACCGCATTTGTCAACAGCAACATTCTAGAAAACAATGATGTAGGGAGTTAAGTCTTCCCTATCCAAGCATTGTAAGAATTAAATGACTAAACACAACTAAGCTCTAAGGTTTCTGTAAGGGCCAACAGAGATCATTCAGGAATTGGTGGAGAAAACTCACTGAAAATGGCTGATAGGATTCTGTTGACAAAGGCAGGCAAGGAAATCTTAATGTTATTGATAGAAAGTAGAAAAAAATCCCAGCACAGGGTCCCTGGGCTCACAGATTCTATAAGAAAGACAGACAACACAAGTGAGGGTAACTGTGATCACAAAAGCCGTGTAGAAACCCAGTACTATAGAGGAGAAAGCTTTCAACCTAAAACAGGCTTCCAGCTAGAGAACTCTGGATACTTTCGCAGGGGACACATAAAAAGGCTGTTAACTCAACAACATGAAATCATGAAGAATAGCTTCAATCCATGAAAGGTACAGTACTGTCTGGAAGATAATTCTGACAAAGACAGTGAAATTGCCTGAGTCAGAGAGGCATCAGGGATTGGCCTCGTGGTACACTGGGGAAAGCTGCTATAGTTGAGAATTCGGTACCCCAAACAGGTGTCTCACTGCTTCACTTCTGTTCAGACTCCCTGCTAATGTTTTGAGAAACCAACAGAAGATGACCCAAGTGCTTGGGACCCTGCCCCCACATTAGAGATGTGCAAGAAGGTCCTGACTCTGAGCTGGCCCATCTCTGGCCATTGTAGCTAACTGGGGAACAAAACAGCTCATGGAAGATCCTTTCTCTCTCTTTCAAGAAAATAAATAAAATCTTCAGAAAAAATAGCAAGCAGAGGCTGCCTAATGAAAAGGGTAGCAGCTGGATTGTGTGACTTTTGCACAACCAGGTGATGAGAAAAGTACAACAAAGTGCAACAACCACAGCAATAAAGCAATTAGCTCTTCCTCCTAGCAGGAGTTATAGAAACCGGAAGAACATTTGGGATCCCCTAATGGTTACCCAAATAGGAAATGTGAGAGTGTTGATAGCAGAAGTCACGTACAGCAAGGAAAATGAATAGGCACATATGGAATGGTTAAAAAAAAAAAAGCTCAAAAATGTTGAACTCACATGAGAAAGGGCTGCACAGGCCACAAAGAAAGGGATTATTATAGGTTAGGTGGCTCCGGAGGTTTTTCACTAAGCTGCTTATGGTAATAAGAAGAGATTACAATGAGCCAGGCACTGTGCTGAAGGCTTTAGACACAGGATTACAATATAATTGATCAGCCAGACCCAGAACATTTGGAGACGGAAAGAGTGTGCCGAAATTATTAATCACAGAAAATCATGAATAGCTATTGACTGTTGTACTTGAAACAGTGCCACTCAAAAACATTGTTATTAATACAAACATAAAACATGCCCATAAAGAAAAGCAAAATTAAATTTTAAAACTTCTTTACAATGATCACTAAGTTGTAAAAATCACATAATCAAATAATGTCATAGTTGCATTCATGACAGGTAGAAATTCATTTGTACCCATGTCTAGATCTGTTTCTAATGCATGTGAGTGTTACCTTTCTGGAATATATACAGCCAGCCTCAAATAGGGGTCCAAACAGGATGGTCACAATGCAGGTGGTATTTTAACGCCTGACACCAAAACACTAACCCTCAAAACTATCAATGTTTCTATTCAAATATGGTACTATCACTATATTAGCGACTTGCAGAATATACTATATCAATATTTTCGAAAGCAAATCTCACCCAAAATATTATTGAGATTTTCTTTGATAATTATGTATTGTCAGTTTTGATTTCACCGTATCTGATACAGAGCTTTATGAGACTGTTCTTTCTTGAAGTCAAGAAAGTCTAAATCTGAGGGGTGGGGGGAATCCCCAGTGCCTATAAAACGGTATCACATAATACAATGTAAACAACAATTAAAAAAAAAAAAAAGAAAGCCTAAATCTGCGATCGCAGGTTGTCCACATTAAATATCACACAAAATCTGAGGTGTCCAAACCCCAGTTAGAACAGTTTCTTTCACATTCTTGTACAGAATACATTTCACGGGCCTGGCACAGTAGCCTAGTAGCTAAAGTCCTTGCTTTGCATGCTCCAGGATCCCATATGGGCACTGTTTCTAATCCCGGCAGTCCTGCTTCCCATCCAGCTCCCTGCTTGTGGCCTGGGAAAGCAGTCCAGGACAGCCAAAAGCCTTGGGACCCTGCAACCACATGGGAGACCTGGAAGAGACTCCAAGCTCCTGGCTTTAGATCAGCTTTGGATCTAGCCATTGTGGCCATTTGGGAAGTGATTCATCGATGGATGATCTTCCTCTCGGTCTCTCCTCCTCTCTAAATATCAAACTTTCCAATGAAAATAATTTTTTAAGAATACATTTCACAGCAAGCTCTGTGATTCTCAAAGAGCTTCTTAGGTTTATAACTTTTGAATAGTTTGGCTAAAGGTCTCTTATTCATTCTAAATAAAGCCACAGTCAAAATTTAGATGACTCATTAAAGTCCACTGAATGCCATTACATTATGCTGAAGATTATTTACAAGTTAGTCCTCTACAGTGTCAGGTATCATTAAATTTGCCCTAAGCTGAGCAGCCAAAGGAAAATTTCCAAGCAAGAGATTTTTTTTTTCACAATTTCAAAAAAAAATCATAAATCTTTTTGGCTCACTTCTCTTTGTGTGTATGTGCCTGCAAAATTAGACAACTAGAACATCTATTTTTATGATTGGAATATTCTAGCTTTTGGACTTCTCTCATTTAAGGAGACACCCCATCTCCCTGATCTCCCCAGGAAGGTGCTTTTCCCTCTTCCTCTTTTCCACGTTCACTTGTTCACTTTGCAGATAAAGCTCTGTTTAAACAACAGCAAAAAGTCCAGCTTCCAATCACTGAATCATAGTTATAATTAAACCTACTATTTTTATACTATCACGTTTCTTTTTTCTTAAAATAAAAAAAAATTTCTTTGTTTTAATTGGAAAGGTAGATATACAGAGAGAAGAAGAGACAAAGAGAAAGATCTTCCGTCTGCTGGTTCTCTCCCCAAGTGGCCACAAGGGCAGGAGCTGAGCTGATCCAAATAAGGAGTTGGGAGCTTCTTCCAGATCTTCCACGTGGGGGCAGTGTCCCAAGGCTTTGGGCTGTTCTCAACTGTTTCCCCAGCCACACGCAAGGAGCTGGATGGGAAGTGGTGTAGCCAGGACCTGAACCAGTGCCCATATAGGATCCCTGTGCATTCAAGGCGACAACTTTAGCCACTAGGCTATTGGGATGGGCCATATCACTATTTCAAATAGGTTATGGCTTCATTAGTCTTTAAATTTTATAACAAGTTATTATCACCATGTTACTGCTGTCAGATTTATGATTGCTTGAAAAGCAAACACATTTAAAATATTGAACTTCTGAGCTGAATTTATAATCCCAGTGAATATAGTCATATTTGACTCATCGGAAAAAAATTTCCAAGAGATGTATATAATTTTTTAGAAAATGATTAAATCATTATTGGAGTTAGTGTGGTTGAGTTTTTGAAGAAGCTGCACACACTCTAGTTTTAGAGCTTGTGCATTTAGTACTCTAGATGGTAAATAATTCGAAGATGGAACTTAAGACCCTAGTGGAACAGTAATTATCCCGAATCATCTGCATAGGTCCAAGAACACAAATCGTTGTAAGAGAGAACCACGAAGGTGCGAGTCAGAAAACGATGTGCGACAGCTGAAGCTGAGGTTGGTGGCACGGCCGTTTGTGGGGGCCACTGCCGAGGGTTACAGGCAATCTTCAACAGCGGGACATGGCATGAAACTCACTCTCCTGGGAAACTGAAGAACAGCACTGACTACTGACATCCCGCTAGCCCTGCTTCAGAATTCTGATCTCCTGAACTGTAGGGGAATGCAAGTGTGCTGCTAACAATGAAATCTGCGATCCAGTGCCAGTAGGTAACTAAGGCGGCCTCTAACAATGCTAATAGAAAACTGCAGTCATTTGAATGCCGGCAAGGTTCTCATGCCAATGGAGACAAATTTGTGAAGCTTGCACGCCACTTTGTGATGTACCTTTAGACTTACAATGCATGAGTTAAAATTGTGACAGGTAGATATGAAATGTTCTGCTTCACAATCATCTCAAAGTACACCTTCTATAGCTTCACACCCTAAATCATCATCATCAGGAATAGTTCCAAAGTAGGTATCAACTTTCTAAATAGATGGAGGTCTTCTGGTTGCTACATAGGTACGCGTCACATACCTAAGGTGAGTGATCAGATGCAAGTGACACTTTCATCATCAAATATGTGGAAAAAGAAAAATCTACCATGCTGATTTCTTAGCACTGCTATGAGGAGTTTATTTGGTAAAAACAAAACACAGAAACAAAACTTTACACCAAAAAAAAAAAAATTGCAGGTATGTATTTATACTATAGCAAATCATAAGACTACATCAGTCACCTAGGCCCACTCAATATACAAAGACATTCCTATCTGTTTTCCACATGTTTAAAATTAACCTATTCTGTATTAATCCACTTTTACCCCACTGATCTCAACAACTGGATTTCTGCTGGCCTAAAATATTTCGAAGATACAAGCATAAGAATCATCAGAAGGTCCCTTAATGCTGGATGCTTCTCTGATTGCCACTACAAATCAAGAGGTAATACTTGTTCCTAGACCCCTTCTCCTGTGTGCTTAATTTGATTGAAACAATCTAGTTAAGTGGGAAAGAATCAGGAAAAAGGATGTGGTTTATCTCACGACATCTTAAAAGTTAGCCACTATTCATACCAGAAAAGACCACAGAAAGGGTGCAAAGATAGGAGCTGGCAGCATAGCATTATACATTAAGCCTCTACATGCAGTGCTGCCAGCACACATGGGCACCGGTTCAAGTCCCAGCTGCTCCACTTCTGATCCAGCTTCCTGTTAATGTAGTTGAATAGGTAGCAGAAGATGGTCTAAGTGCTGGGACCTCTGTACTCATGCGGGAGAACGAAGAAGCTCTGAGCTTCTGGTTTTCCATCAGCTTTGCCCTGGCTGTGGATTGGCCATGCTCCAGCCATTATGCCCATTTGTGGAGTGTCAATAGTGGATGGAAGAGCGCTCTCATGCTCTCTCTCTCTTGCACCTTTTTTCCCTCTGTGTTATCTGTATTTCAAGTAAGAATTTAAAAACAGAGCTGCAAAGACAAAGTGGAGGTGCATCTAATACATCATGTAGTGACATCTCATTTGGTTTTATACAAATGAAATCTGAAACTAGAGATTCAGAATCTATGATAACTTAATTTGAATTTATTCTTTTGATGAATGCACATGACAGTCATACTAAGCTGCCCATCTCTGCATAAGGCAACTGGGATTATAGCCAACAGCGATATAAGGGAGAAGCTGAATTGGCACCCAGGCTGCCCAGCTTCAGGGCTAATCCTCCTACCAACCACCCTGCCTGCTCTGTACCAGACAGAATCCCAGAATGTGAGCACAAGGCTGCCCAGCCCCAGGGCTGGTGCTTCCATCCTCCCTTGGCACCACCTGTCTGGCACCCTTTAGCCTGCTTTCTTCCCAAGGTCTTACACCCCACCCAACCAACAAGTATTTTTGAGCCTGTGGTCTCTGCTCTGGTTTGAAGACTGACTCGCTTCTACTCAGCAGATTTTTGTGTTTGTCAACACAACCCTTTCCTTTAAGCAGGACTTGATCTTATATTACAGTTTTTTTTTTTTTTTTGAGAGGCAATATGTTTAGCACAGTCCACCGGCACCATGTTCAGCCAAGCCTCTGTGTGGGACACCCCAACAACTATCCATCCCACTCTAGCACCTCTCCGATTCTGCCGCAGTGGCGGCAGCAGCAAAGGGCTGGTTGGGGCCCCACAGCCAGGACAGCGAGCTTGGGACCAGAGGCTTGCTGCCCACCTCCGTGAAAGACTAGCTACTGCTGGAGAAGAACCTCAGACGGCTGCTGCATCTGGAGAAGAAAGGGGTGAGGTCTGGGACCGGGATGAGCAGGGGTGGGAGAGATGGGATGCAGGATGCTGGGCACCTGTCAGCACCCCTCCTTCTCCTGTCTACAGAGATGCTTGAACCATTCCTCCCTGAAGGACTCTGGACAGCCAGACCAACCACCAGTGGCTGCCGGAACAGCCCCTGTCTTGGCTCTCTGGCCTGCTGGGCTCCAGCACAAGTACCCCTGAAGTGTCTGAGCAAACCCTGGGCGAGGAGGAGCTGATCTTCCAGCAGTGTGAATTACACAAGAAGATCAAGTCGCTACTGAGCCAGCCACCTGTAGCAGTGGCAGGGGCAGCTGAGCTATTGCAGAAAATTTTCCTTTTTTAAAAAATGGAGGCCAATTCTTTTAGAAAGCACATCTACTCTCTTGCTGGTTTTCTCAGGTTCATCATCTGGTCTCCAAATAATGTGAATAGCAAAGATGGGGAGGCTGTTACAGCTTTCCTCCAAAAATTACCTGAAGTGTCAACTGCAGAACAAGTAATAATGAAAAAAAACGACCAAAAGTGGCTTTCATAGACAAGTTTGAAGAAGCTCACATTTGGGGAGCGGATATTTTGTTATAATACAAAAAATTACTATGAATATGCAACCTTGCATTTTGGTTCAAACAGAACAGATTTAGCAATTGTTATACCTTACTACATTTACCTCTAGTGTGTCTGTCCATATGTGCATGGCTATCAATGTGCACGCACTTCAGCACCAACAATTCATGCAAAAGTCAGAGTCACACACAGACATGCAGAGGCAAAAACAGGCCTTCTATCCACTGGTTTACTGCCCAAATGGCCACAGCTTCCAGGTCTGGCCATGCGACAGCCAGGTGCTGCATCCAGGTCTCTCAAGTGGGTAGGCAGGGGCTCAAGCATTTAAGCCATCTCCTACCTTTTCAGCAACAGTATTAAAAGAGCACTAGATTAGAAGTGGAGCATCTGGGACTTGAACTGCTACTCAGGAAATTCTGGTGCTCCAGGTGGTAGCTAAACTTGCTATACCACAATGCTGGCCCCGTGCTTCTTAGCCACGTATACCATACTTTATTTTGTACTGAGCACTATGCTGACCCAACAAAACCAGTATCCTTCTCTGAAGAAGCATATCCCTCAATACACAAAGGGAGAATTACATTGGTGACGCCTGGTAAACTATTTTAAGATTCAATATATTCAGGTAGCTGGCACTGTGGCACGGCAGGTTGACCGGCTACATGAATTCCAACACTCCATATCAAATATCAGCTACTCCATTTCCAATCCAGTGTCTGGAAAGGCAACAGACTGGTCAAATGCTTGGATCCCGGCAACTCAGGGGGACATGAGGATGGAGTTCCTGGATCCTGGCTTTGACCTGGTCCACACACAGCAGTTGCAACTATTTGGGAACTGCACATATAGGTAGAAGATATCTGTCAATTTGCATTTTAAGTAAATATTTTTTTTAATTGAGCATATTCTGTGAAACAGTATCTTTGTTAATCACTAATAACCTGTGTGAAAACACGCAGGCTGTGACAGAGTGTTTCTCAAATGAACTTGAGATAATTTCCACTTGGTGCTTCCAAAGGCAACAGTGAGCAATTTTCAATTCAGTATGTGAGAATTGTTCGACTCTCTAAGCAGTTCACAGCCTCCTCTTATTCAGTAGGATTTCAGACATCCTGCTTCTCAGGTCAGATTTGGATCCTCTCTAAAGGACAAGGTTAGCATCTCTGCGTGAAACATATGAGTTCCTTTCTTTTTTGGTCCTAACCACAGTCTGCTTTATAAAAGCCACGTGTGAAAATCCAAGGAGGATTTCTTCTTATGAGACCAATTACCCTCAAAAGCTGTTACTGAAAAACTAACAGCCTCTATTTCCTTTTACCAGTAGGTGGCACTGTGGGCAACAATATGGGGCAACAGATTCCAGAAAGCAAAAAGAAAAGCTTTTTTGATTGGGGTGGTGGCAATAAATGTATTCCATCCTATTTACAAGTATATTACCCTCATAAATACTTTATGTTTGTATAATTATTATAGTTTATACATACTATTAATTTATAATTATAAAATTATTATTTTTCCCTCTCTTATATATTGTTTCTTAAGATTGTAAGGTTAATCATTACCCCAACTTCAGTTAAAAGGTTGGGTTAGCTGCAGGTTAGAAAATTCAAGTGCCAAGTGGAATTGGATGTTCATTTAAATGAATTCAGAGGTCCTGGTGCAAGAAGTTAATGACACTACAGCAGCCCATTAACATTTTTTTCAATGTAAATTTCATTCATACACGATTTGGTTTTTTCGTTGCTTCTGATTTTATAAAAGTAAACGAAAGTCAGAGTCTTTCAGAACAAATTTTTGTTTTTTTTTTGAACAGGCGATGTCCAGAAGTTCCTATAGTTACAATGGACTATAATGGATTCTAAACTCTACTACGAGACTATATAAAATGACATACACATTTCTAATCATGTTTGCTTTAATATGCTGCATTCTACCATCTTCAATCTCCTGTGTCTCTTTAAGTCCAGTATGTAACAAAACAAAGATACTGTCTCACTTGCAAGAGACAGCCTGAAATTATTTTAGAGACCAAAAGACTCCCTTAACCTCCAACATTTCCCATTGTAATACCACCCACATTCATTTAGCTCAGTGCAGTTGGAACTGCTAGAGTCATCTTCAAACTCCTTCAGCTCCAATACTTCATCAACAACTGAGTCTAACCTACTTCCCTCCAAATTTCCTCTGAAGGTTATTTCAGATTTCTTAAACCCTTGAACTACTGCCCTTATTCAAAGACCTTGGATTTAAACCTCACCAAAATGGCCAAATAAACACAACTGGAACAGTGAGCAGCCATGGAGTAGGGAAAAGATATATAAAAAACTTAGGAGTCCTTAATGCTAGAATTAGCATGCAAGGATTTGGCTAGTATTTCTCAGCCTTGTCATTCTCGCGCTACCTTAAACATTCTATATTTTCATCTTAAGTTGCACAGAATTTTTCATTATGATTACAACAAATAATAACCTGGTCTGCAATATCCTTCACTACCTAGCACATTTATAGAAACCTTTCCAGATCCAGCTCATTTTCCACTCCACAGATTCCTACCCAATTCTCCAATATAAAATAATTTGATGACTGCATATATGTGAAATTATACATTCTTCACCCAACACTATCACATTGAGTAGAACACATCTCTGTGAGAGAAAAGACTGCAGGCACATCTTTTCAATACATCAACCCATTGCACAATTTAAAATTTTAACATCCTCATCAACGAGATACTTTACTTGGACTAGAAGGCCCATGTAATCCCTTCTAGCATTATTATTTGACACTGTCCTGATTAGAGTGGAACTACATGACAGTATTACACAACAGCTCTGCATGTGGCAAAGCAGCAACCACTGCGAGCTGCAGCCCTAATCCTAAGTCGGATCATGCTCCTAAACTCAAAATGCCAGGAAATAGTCTTTATAAAAACATATACTAATATCTCACTAATTTATGACCTCTCATTCTTTGACAGTAGCATTCTTTCTCAATTTTTCTTCTAGCACTCATGTATAGACATGCACATTTCCAAATTTTTCTGGATATGCAAATGATCATTAAAAAACCCAAGAGCACTGTGTGATAAGCCTAGCAGCTAATGTCTCCGCCTTGAACACGCCAGGATTCCACATGTGCACCGATTCTAATCTTGGCAATCCCACTTCCCATCCAGCTCCCTGCTTTTGGCCTGGAAAAGCAGTTGAGGATGGCCCAAAGCCTTGGGACCCTGCACCTGTGTGGGAGACCTGGAAGAAGCTCCTGGTCCCTGGCTTCAGATTGGCTCAGCTCCGGCCATTGTGGCTGCTTGGGGAGTGAACCATCAGACATAAGATCTTCCTCCCTATCTGATTTTCCAGTAAAAATTAAAAAATCTTTAAGAAACCCACACATATAGTTATTAAGCTACTCAAAGATTATCAGAGGGTACAGGGAATTGAAAGATAGATCTTAAAAAGTCTCTGGTGAGGTTCCATCCATATCCCTCTAAACCTAATCCTTGCCTCCAATTCTAACGGCTCAAGCCCCTGACTGACTCTCTCGCTCTCTGTCTCTCACCCTTCAAGCTTTCGACACCAAATATTCTTTAGATTCCCCATCTTCTTCTTTACACTGTCTCTACAACTACAAACTGTATGCTCTCTGAATTTTGGTTCTCACAAGAATTCCCCTTGCAGTGGTGCAGGATGTCTGAGGGGTGGGACAAAATGAGCAAAGTACTATGGCACACCAGGATAAGTCCCTGCTGTGTTGGTGGCACACTGTATCAACATGCCAGTCTGAGTCCAGGCTGTTTAGTTTCCGACCAATGTACAGGGAAAGGCATCTGAAGATAACGAAATGTGTGAGCCCATGCTACCTACACAGATCAGTAAACAGCTTCTGGTTGCTGGCTTCAGGATATATCCGAAGTGAAAAATCAGATTAATCAGGATCAATCATAATTAGTATTTTCTCCCTCAATTTATTCACAAGGCACAAAATGTTTCTGAATGTCCACATTTCAGGACTAGGAACTTTTGTATCTTAAGAGTACCATTGTAATTGATTTGCTCATTTATGCTCAGTGAAACAAATCAATCCCACAGGAAAAAATATTGATGCTCTCTCTGATATAAGGCAAACTTCATGAAAAATACCAGATCCATAGTTTTTTAGTATTGTTTGTGCTACATTTCAGGGGATTTGATTTTTTTTGCTTTTATTTTCATTCATTCAAAAAAAAAGATTCTGTTTATCATATTAGTTTTCTCACTGACTCACAGGTCACATACTAGCATCGTTTGCTTCAGGAAGGTCTTTGATTTTCTTTTCATTTCTTCAGCAACACATTGGCCATTCAGTAGCATGTTATTTAACTTCATGTTCTGTAAATTTTCTGTTTTTCTCTCTGTTGTTGATTTTGTGTAGTGGAGAATATCACATACAGAGACATAATGCAGTATCAAAGATGGACTTCCAATGAAACTGTTAAATATCTCAGGACAACAGGATGCTGGACTCTGCCAATGTCCATGCCTACAATGTCAGCACACACTTAAACAGCAGGCTGATGGATTTAGGACTGATTGTGAAGGACTATGCTATTGTAATGACATGGGGGAAATCAGTGTGGGTGGCGGATTTGAAGAGGGGGAAGAGAAATACCAGAGCCTATAAAACTGTATCATGGAATAATAAAATAAATTCAAAATAAAACAAATAGACCTTAAAAAAGATAACAGTACCAGAGGATTCTTATTTCATTGTGAATATGAAAATAAAGATAATAAACATAATTCTTAAAACATGAAACAGTTTAACGATTTACACACTGATTGTAGTTATTCTAGGAAAAGGTGCTCACTGAATGAACCTGCAAATCTGGACTACTTTGATATCAAATATTTTAATTAGACAGGCTCTAATTTGGGGTCCTTTTTGGAAAATTTTGATTAGTGCTATCATGAAAGAATAACAGTGTAATAAAGTATTCCTAATGATTAACCATAAGGTTAAGTTATTTAATGATACCAAACAAAGGCCCTAAACGTGGCAGGTAGGGTGCTGTGAAATATCAGACTTTGAAATGATAGGCTAAGCTCTGTTTGTAAAAACTCAAGCCAGAAGAAACACAAAAAGAAGGAATGAAAAGATGAGGAAAGATAGCAAAATGTTAATGATTACTGAAGCTGAGGCATGGGTACACTGAAATGTATTCCATTGTTTTGAGTTTGAAAATTTTGATCTCTTAAGCAACAGCAACTCTACTCTGCTTAGCAGAATAAAAATTACAGTTATAAATATAAATAAGCAAAATCAAATTCTCTACTCAATTATTACTGAATTTCTTCAGCTTATAAATTTATGACCAAAATACACACATGTCTTATATGCCTCTTGATCTGAATTAAAAAACATGCTTTTGTGTTCACAGAATTTCATTAAGTTAAAGTGTCAGGTGTTAGTTATGTGTTTTCTCAAATGTGTGCAAAGAAAGTGTGTCTAACAAAACAAATCTAACAAATGTAGATAGCATACAACCTAGGACTATTATGAAAATTCATCTTTTAAAGCACTTGAATTTTTTAAACAAATTCAGTAAGGTTTTCTCCTAGTAATGTTGGGGCATATCATAGGGACATCAGGGTTCATTTCCCGGTGACACTACCTTCCCTACTAATTTGGGAAAGCAGTAGAGGACAGGTCACACCCTTGGGCCCCTGCACCCATATGGTAGACTAGAACAAGCTCCTGACAGCTGGCTTCAGACTCACCCTACTCTATTTATTATGGCCATTTGGCAACTGAATGATCGCTCTCTCTGCCACTCTACATTCGAGTAAATAAATAAATCTTCCTTGAAAAAGGCAATTAATATCATTAATTCTTAGTTTAACAGGAAAAGTCAGAAAAATAAAAGCTACATTCATCTGGAATTCAAACTCAATTCATTTATAGACTCAATATCCAGTCATTATTATCCAACAACCATGCAAACTGAACCAACCACTATGAGCATTATAAAAGATTGGTTTTAAAATGTTTTCTAAAAAACTGAGAATTCCATGATTATCATAGTTTTTCAACAAAACCTTGGATCTACGAAATTCTTAGGACAATCACATTTATGTACTTAGGATTCCAACTGGGATCAAATATACAGATTTCTTAATGGAAATAGGGTCTTGCTGCAATAATAATTTACTACCAAATCTTAAACAAGAGGTAAGAGAAAAAATCCGTATCTCAGCTCTGAACAACATACATACTTGGCAGAAGCTACATTTTGTTCAACGAGAAAACCTATCAAAGCTAAAGCAGATGATCTCTCCAGCAGAAAGTCAGAAATATTCTTACAAATAATACATCATGTACTAATTCCTGAGTATGCACAGTGTGAGTGACACAGAGGATGAAGATTTTGAAATAGCTATTGGGCAGGGTTGAATGAGAAGTAATATACTGCCTAGACTTAGGTTGATTTCAGTTGAGAAGTAAATGATATGGTGTTCTCAAGGAGAATGTTGATATAGCATTTATTCATAGAGGAACTATACTAGTCACCAGGATCATGTTCACAAACTGTAACCAAGAGTGACTTCCATTCCTTACTGCATAATGGAGAGCGGGTTGCAGGAACATGGGAACTAAGGCAAAATAGAACAAACGAATTTATTGCAGATGGCCTTTGGTGACCCTGGGGCTCTATCACAAATTGGCAGTTACTAAAAAAATTAAGTGCAAACTGGGTTCAGGCCCACGCTATGCTGAGAACTCAAGCTTTCCCCTAATGCTATGCACCCTGGGAGGCAGAAAATGATGGCCCATATAATTGGGTCACTGTTACACATGGCAAATTTAGATTGAGTTCCCAGCCTCTAGTTTCCTCCTGACCCAGTCAAGCTGTTGCAGGACTTTCAAGTATGAACCCATGGATTTGAAATCTCTCCTTTCCTTTATCTGCTTCTTTATCTCTGGTCTTTCAGTTTTTTTAAGCCTATGGATGCCATTTGTATATCTACATTTAAATTTCTGTCATTAAAATTTCAATGTATATGAGATTTGGGGATTTTATTTTTTTCCACTTTTAGATTTCCTGTGGTTTGTTAAATGGAACATACAACCTTATCATCTTCCATTGGCAACATCCCTGCCTTTCTTACAGCAATCGTTTCTGATCTCAACGACAAGACTAACTCCAGTGGTGAAACAAGCAGCAGGATAAAATAAACTCTTAATTGAGAACAAGTTCTTGCTTAAACACAGACTGGAAGACGGAAGAAATTTACAAATTGCATGAATTTGAGTAAAAGGCAATTTGGAAAAAAAAAAAAAAACCCGAGTTTTAAGTAGGAAACATCTCCCTGCAGCAAGCATGAATCACTTGGATACAGTAAACATGGATGAATGAGACTGTTCCATGCTCTTTTCTATACCACAGCAGTACGGTAGACATGAATACTGCTTTCTGTAGCATTCAGAGTTTTGAGAATAACTGTGAGATATACAAGTGTTTTCATTCCCACTGTGCATATGAAACATGAGTCAAATGGCTCAGTGGTACTCAGTTAACAAATGGCCCAACTGGAACTCTTCCATGTCTTCTAAGTACATGATTTTTTAAGGACCACAAACTTTACCTGATTTCCACCTATAACAAAAACCACTACTAGTAACATTTCTAACAGTGATACTGCATACTTTTTAAAGGATCCAGAAGCTGTTGTGCAAATGTAATTTGTTTGCAAGAGTTACAGAGAGACAAAGAGACAAAGAGAGAGAGAGAGAGAGAGAGAGAGAGAGAGAGAGAGAGAGAGAGAGGAGACTGACACTCAGAGAACTTATATTCACTGCTTCACTCCTCGGAATGCTCAACAGTGGGGGCTGTGCCAGGTCAAAACTAGGGTTTCTGAGTTAGGGTTCACCTAGGACCCCACACAAGTGACAGAAATCAACTACTTGAGCCACCACCTACCGCTTCCAGAGCACACATAACCTGGAAAGTAGAGTGGAATCAGAGGCAGCACTCAATACCAGGCACTCCGATGCAAATGTAGGCATCCTGTGTGACTCCTTAACCTTCCACATCGTAACTCCTACCCTTGACACCTACCATTTCTTTTCCGTGAGGTACTGTTAATATTTTATCTAATAAAGATAGATGGGTTAGGTATCAGCCCAGTGATTACACAAAGCAATTTAGACATTATTTGGAAAAGCCCAACAACCTCCAGCTAGGGAGCAACAGAACATGACTCCAGTCCTAACCACAGCATTCAGAGCCACAACAGTATTTTCCTAACTTTCCCACAGAACACACATCTGTGTACTTAGAAACCCAATAGTAAGCCTTTGCTCAGGGATTTTATGTTAGTAGATGAAAATAAAAGTCAAAGTTCTGTTTGAATAAGCACTGGATAATCATCAGGCAAACAACTGCACAACAGACTCCAGATTGATGTTAATTTCAACTGGGTTGGCCAGCTATTTTGTCAAGGACCACACTTCAGACTGGGGATATCAACAGTTTGTATCAGAAATACTCAATCTTTGGTTTTGTACAGTGGCTGTAGAAAAATATGTTAACAAATAGGTGTGGCTATGTTGGAATCAAACATTTATAGACATATGAACTTTATCCCATGCAATGTTTGCATGGCATGAAATGCCATTATTTGTTTCAGTTATTACAAATTTAAAAACCAGTCATAGGACCAAGGCTGGTGTGCTGGATTTGGCCTACTTCTGCCCACATCTGCTCTAGTCAAATTCCTCTTAAAGGTTTGTTTACAGCTGGAACAGTAGTTGATAGAAAAATTTGTGTCCAACTCATCCCTTCTGACATTTCCAGGTATATCCCGTTTGTTTTTCCTTTCCTGCCTTCCTAATCCTGATGTCTGGGAAATATTTTAGATCCTAAGATACAAAAGAATACTTTTAGAATAAATCTGCCAACATGCCATAATGTGTTCAGGAGAATACACTAATAAGCAAGCACAACATCAAAAATAAATGTATTTTGTAAGAAATCTGGAACTCCTATAAAATATTTAACTTTATATGCACATGATAAGTGGATTTTATTATTTTTGTATATAATTACCAACAAACATTCAGCTACAGGACTATAAAACAAGAACGACTGGCAGGCAACCATGAGCGCATGACATCCAGATTGGCTATGCATCACTGCACATCAGGAAATCTCTGCCTCATAGCTTTAATCGCTGCATAATCATATCCTATGACTTTCCATGTCACCAAATCCTTTGATAAGAAGATGGTTCCACAACTTTTTCTCTCCCAGAAAGCCTCTCATGTGTTTCTCTATAATTGAACAGAAATAGTTGAAAACAGGTTAATAAATGTTTCATTCACTTTGTACTTAGTACTCTCTAGTTGATTGCTTGTTTTCTTCCAGATTATTTCAATTGCCTTCTAAAAGACACACTTTTTGTTGCTGTTGAGAAGTACTTTGCAGAACTGAATTATACATTAAAGAGAAAAGAAGACAGATGTGCATTTGGAAACGTGAGTGTGCTCTAAGACCACACACGATTGTGAGTAAGACATAGTGTGAAATTTGAAAAGCTGGTGATTCATATAGAACTTTGTGAATAGAAAACATTTCAGAATCTGCTGGTCAAACTTATTGAATATTTTATCTATTTATTTATTGGAAAGTCAGATTCACATGGATGGAGCTGAGCCAATTGAAACCCAGAAGTCTCTTGCTTCAGTCTCCCACACAGGTGCAGGGTCCCAAAGTTTTGGCCCATTCTCCACTGCTTTCCCAGACCACAAGCAGAGAGCTAGATGGGAAGCAGAGCCAGCCAGGACATGAACCTATGCCAATATGGGATCCTAGCACCTGTAATGTGAGGATTCATCCCCTGAGTCATCATGCCAGGCTCTCAACATTTATTTATGTCCAAAGAAACATACACTGATTGAAAGAGCAGCAAGACAGACCTTCCATCCCCGGTTCATTACCCAAACTGTGTAAAACAGCTGGGACTGGACCATGTTGAAGTTGCAAGTCAGAAACAATCTGGGTCTCCCACATGATAGCAGAAACCCAAATACTGGGCCCAGTTGCCTAATCCTTCCCCCTTGATCAGTAACTCTGTGGCAGCTATCACCATCTATAAAATCCTCCTTCAGTTCATCCTGTTGTTGTATTTTAAAACAATGTATTTGGAAAGGTTAAGGCATATGCATTCTTGTGAAGTCTATGGTAAGTCTAAAGTCCTTCAGGCAAATAAATCAAAACAAAAATGAATGGTTAGACCCTGTGACTGTTCTGTTTCACTAATAACTAAATTACATGTCAGGGTTAGATCTGGCTTGATTCAAATTAAGCTGGGGAAACAGTCAACTGGAAAAGAAGTCAGCTTCATTCTTGGCTGCTCTACAAATCTAGTGTGTAATGACTCATCCTAGAGTTCCATGAAACCATAGGAAACAGGAAAGGCAAAGGGGTCCAGTGAGTTTACCTCCACTGAACATAGTAAAATGATTAAAGGAGGTTCTGGAAAAAAAAAATGTCTCTCATTTCCCTAGGAATCTTGTTTGAATAGAACAGTCAAGACAGTATCTTAAAAAACCCCGAAGCCAACCAAATCTGAGTCCTCATATTTCAGTGACCTCAGAAGAAATATGGATTGTACAATCATCTGCACAGAAACTGACAGTAATCAAAGGCTACTGGCTCAGGTTTTATTTGGAGCTACTTATTACTTCTTGGTTTCCTTTCCTCATATGCGACAATAGCACGTGCTATATAAATTAAGGCTACTAGGAGGCTTACATGAATTAACTCTCTTGAAGTGTTAAGAAGAGTACTTAACCTGTGCAAGTCAAAACCTGTTACTTATTACTAAAAACTGTTGCAGTTGTTTACCAAACTGTAAGTAACTTGCAGACTTTTTTGTTATACACTATAGCCTCCTCAAGGCCAAGAATCCTGTTTGATTGCTGGTGTATTTATCGTGCCCTTAGTAACCCACAGACAATTTTGAAGATACTCCAAGAGTGAGTAACTGGTGGGAGGAATGCATTAAATGAAGTTGCCTTTTCATGTCCTGTATCACCTGCATCATTGGTAACTTCCTAATTGAAATCTTCTGTAACCTCTGTGATGTGTCCAAGTTATGATGGACAACCTGGGATTTTGTAATCAATCTAGTGGACTATGGACTCTAAATGGTTTGCTTTAATCATTGAGGACAGAATATACTGAACTGTATAAATAGCCTATTAAAATCACATGCTGACTATCTAAATTAAAAGACTCACATTACATCATGCAAATAGGACAATAAGCAGCAGTGAGTAAGTCTAGAAACTGACAGGCTGTTATGATCCTGCAAAAGCAATCTCTTGCAATTAACAAACCTCCAAGGCTATTTTTCAGTAATTTGCATAAGAATTTAAAATTTTATTTTGATCTTGGAAAGTTAAACATCTAAGACTGATTCTAGCGAGACATTGCCAGAGGATGCTCATGCAAACAAAAAGTATATGCAAAGGATGGCACCCACAATGTTTCCAGAGAGACTGTCACATTCTGACAATTATACTTAGTTCTTGCCACGTACCTCAGTGCTGAAATTAAACATGCGATCTGCCTTCAGGTTGAGCTGCATTCACTAACAGTGATCACATTAATAACATGCCTTTGTTTATACACTTCGCATAAATCTTTGGAACCGTTTAAATCAAATCCTCAACTTGAAATGAGGAAATGATTGCCTCATGCATAGCAAGAAAGCTCACAGGCCTGTGTTGGGTGGTCATTAAGTTCCTAGAATTGCTTAAATGGAATCCAGAATGTGGGTGATACTGTGGCCTGAATGGATAAACTGAGTGCAAGTTTACTTTAAAGCTAACTGAGGAACACCCTAGTGGAAAACCCAGCTTAAGGGAAGATGCAAAATCATGCAAGGCTCAGTTAACAACAGCAATGAGAAACACTGATGGAAGTTAACTAATTGTGAAAGGGACATGAACTAGAACTTGAAACTCAGCAGAATGTATTGCAAATGAAGGTCCATGGAGCTATTCCAAAAAAGACATTGTTGGACACAAATCACATTGCTTCATAAACCAGATGATGAGTTATGACATGGTTGGGAAGGGAGAAGCCCTGCAATTTCCACATACATCACAGTGTAGACTTAGCAGACAGGCCCGAGGGAGTAGCATGTGGCTGTGGGCTCACCAGCAGACACTGACCTGGCAGTCAAGTCATGCCTCATACACACATTCTGGGGGGCAGATGATGTCTATCAGCAAATGTGAAAAGATGCTCTTTGGCATGCAGAGGAAGTCAGGCAGCAAAATATGGGGGTTTATGTCATTACAACTTCATTATCTCCAGGAGAACAGAATCCAGGGACTTTAGGATTAAATCAGGAATCACGTGGGAATTACTCCAACAAACAATTTTGGAGGCAAAAAAATTAACATTCGAACTGCTGCCTGCCCCAGTCAATCTTATTTTTCTGACATCTAACACACCATTGGTGCTCGAATGGCTACTCTCATTATCATTGTGCACATGCTCTGTGTAGTTCCTCGTTATTTCCTTCTCATCATAATACTGTTTCTCCAACCCTGTTCTGCCAGCCTACATAACATGTGATTCACAGCCTTATTAAACTAGTTGTTTTCCTTGCATGAAGACTCCTCTCATCAGCCTCAAAAATGCATACCACACCTCCTAGGATCTTATCTAAGAAAACGTAATTCATGCAGGAGTATTCTCAAAATGTTCATGGAAGGTGGAATTAAAACTTTACTTTGGTAAAAAATGTGTTTTTTTTTTATTATCTATGTAGGTTTCTCACACATTGACCTTCTGAAAAACCTCTAATTTATAGACATTTTAAAAATTCTGGGTACTAAGGAAGATTTATCTTTTAAATATGCTTTCTGTGAACTTTTGATGTACTCTTACACAAGATATGCTACGTATTTCATACACACACAGGTAGAGTTTAAGTCGCCAGGTATGACTTAGAATTCAATGCAATACTCAATGGTGTTAAACATACAGAAAAGACTAAAAACATTTGATGTCTACATAGCAAGTTAAGGAAATACTACACATTTTTGGAAACTAGAATTTCTAAAATCAGCAAGAATTTTCAAATGTAAATCTTCAAAACCAAATCCATGAAGAAACTGCTCTCCATGTATCAGTGAAATAGTCTCAGTACATGGCACTCCTGAAATACATGTTTTTTTCAATAATTATGTTAGTATTTGATTGGAGTAAAGATTGAAAGACCCTTTCATTAAAAAACTCTACCCTTTCACCAAAAATATAAAGACAAACAATAACATTTATATAACAGAGAAGAAAAAATAAATAAATATAAATAAAATATATAAATAAATATAAAAAAATAAAATAAATATGTTTAAGTCCTTCAAGAAAATTGTAAGCCTTATTAATGATTTAAAAAATTAGATGGATGGAGGGAGGTGAGCATTGTGGTCCAGCATGTTAAGTGATTGGTCTGGAGCTTTCCTGTCCTATAGCAGAGTGCATGTTTGAGTCCTTGCTCCTCCGCTTCCAATTAACATGTCTGAACTTAATATTTGCATCCCTGTCCTCCAAATGGCAGATCTGAATGGAGTTCCTGGTTCCGGCTTCAGCATGGTTCGCTTTCCAAAACGCCTCGAAGGCTTTCAGATGAAAGGCATCTCTTTATCTATTTCTGCCTTTCAAATAAATAAATAAATCTCTTATAAAACAACCCTTCTTGCCTTTCAAATAAGCAACTCAAAATATTGATTCCAACAAACCATAAAACAAATCCAAGACTCTTAGAAATTTGCAGATATTTAGTAACATTAAGGAATTGCAAGTTGTTTTAGATATGAACATTGCAATGCTTATTCTTTCTAAACATCCCTCTGTTTTAGAGATATAAACTGAAGCATATACCAAACACATATATAAATATATCTAGCTTTACTCCATTCTCTGTGATGAGGGGGTGAGGGAATGAAATGTAAGTATGCATCTATTGGATGCATACCAGCGGCTGGGGTGGAATGGGGTGTGGGACAGACTGGACTACTGCTACACATACTGGCAAACTGGGGTAGGGGGCGGGCCTGGTGTGGGTTATTGTGGGTCACTCCAACTGGGCTGCAGCTCCTACTGGTTTATGTGAGGGCCGAGTTTGTGCTGGGCAGAACCAGGCTGGACTGCAACACCCATTGGTTTCAGTGGAATTTGGGGCTGAAAACAGAATCAACTCAGCGATCGCAAACACCAGCTGATCAGGGCCATGGACTGAGCCAGGCCCTGTACCTGCTAGCACATACAAGAATCTGGTTTGAGGACACCTCAGATAAAGTTTCTTTGGAGATCTCCCCAATTGAAATGCTGGACTCAGAACCCTAACCAGAAAAGAGAGAAGACAGAACAGGTCAATCAACCATCTCAGCTATTTGTTGGCAGAGAAGTACAGGGCAAACAGAGACTCTATGATGGACTATGTCAATCACTGGATTCTTCAAAGACCTCATTGTCCTTGGAGTGGCAAGATTGGCAGCGATTGATAACTGGTCAACTATCAAAACCTCCTGAGCAAGAACCTCGAAGTATACCCTACATGCGGGACCTGGGGTGGGTGGGAAATTGGGTGGGCTTTCTCCCTTAATACCCCCCTTTAAACATGAAAGAAACAATATGGAAATAATAGTCTTACCCACTTTCCTATAGCCCTTGAACCTTTTTACCCCAATTAACTATGTAAAGATTGTCAAAATATAATAATAATAATAATAATAATAGATTGTATATAATAAACAATTTGTCCAATACATTAATAACTTTTATAAGTATGTATAACACAAATACATTTATGGAAACAGACATCGTGGCATAGCATGTAAGTCTGTTGCCTGCAACACAGTAGTCTACAGAGATGCATGTTCTAGCCCTGGTTGCTCCACTTCTGATCCAGCTTCCTGCTAATTGCATAAGAAAATAAGTAGAAGATGACCTAAGTGGTTGGGCTCCTGCCACTCACATGGGAGATCTCGTAGAAGCTCCTGGCTCAGCTCCATTCACTGTGGCCAAATAGAGAATGAACCAGCAAATGCAGGACTGAGCTCAATCTCTCTCATGCTCATTCTTTTTCTCTATTACTCATTCGAATAAATACATTTTCAAAAACACACATGTATTTATGAATGTGAAATCCAGTGTTTAGTTTACTTTAACGGCTGAACCAGGATATTATGCAAGCTAGAATGTATTGAAGGCCTGAACTTCATTTCTAAGTTTCTATTTCTTAAGCAATATGGCTGATGCCAGAGTGTTCACTATATTATTCTTTTTCATTTTCTTTTTTTTTTTTTTATTGTTGTTAACATTGCATTATGTGATACAGTTTTATAGGCACTGGGGATTCCCCCCACCCCTCCCATACCCCTCCCCCCATGGTGGATTCCTCCACCTTGTTGCATAACCACAGTTCAAGTTCAGTTGAGATTCGTTCCTTGCAAACACATATCTAGCATAAAGTCCAGCGTCTTATTGTCCAGATAAGTTCAGTGGCCTCTTGGGGAGACCTTCTCTATTCTGAAGATAGGGCTAACAGAGTAAAGATCCAGTCAGTTAAAAGCCCCAACAAAACCTCAGTATCAATATACAACATTATGGAGTTAATTGACATAGTATTGGGTAAACAATATGTTAAAAATAATGCAAGTTCCATTCTTCGAAACATCTGGGTTGAGACAGTATCAATGACAGGTTCAAAAAATAACCAACAACCAAACAAAAATTACAGGTTAAATCAAGGCAAACATGTGGTATCTAACCTTTTGGGATTCGCTCATTTTCAAAACACCAAAAATTTTTTAAAATAATATATACAGAAAAAATAAATTTTTATAGAACGCATAGAAACGATTTATCAAATTTGATTCTAATTTTCATCAACAGCCTCCATAATGAGGATGAGTCCAGACATTCATGGTTCCTTAAACTATGTAGTAATGTGCTTTTTTAGTACACAGCAAGTGGCAGGTAACAGAACATCAGAATCACTGATGACTGAATTAATATTTCTGCAGGCTTAGTTTTGAATCTTTTCCTCAAATGTGGACCCTAAGTAATAAATTTGACTCTTGTTCTCATAACATGGGTGGCAGTGTAATAAGAAGCAGTAAGGTCTGTTGGGAAATTTCCTGCTAAACATAACCTTTACTTATAAATAAATAAATACATAATAAAACAAATAAATAAGTAAGTAAGTAAGTAAAATGCAGAGGTAGAGTTTGAATAGCAAATACGGTCTATTTCTACTTACCAAGTAATAAACTACTTCTTATGGCTTTTGTTTTATACACTTGCAATAGGCCATGACTAATTACTCAACTTTTTCAAAGGCCAAAAGTATCTAACCATGGAAATTCTCCATTAATTTTGATTCAAAGTAAGTTCAGAGTAAATCAGCTATGTAAAAATCTCCCATGTACTGATTGCTTTTTTCTAAGAGATAAAACCTTATTTAGGTATTACAAATAAACTAGGTCATTCTTCAGCATAAATTCTCATAGAAAACATTTTTACCTCAGTTTGAATAACTATGTATGTATCTATTATATATGCATTACTCCCAGTTGCAAATTTAAAATGCTGTTTCAGGACCAGTAACATTTTTTTAAAGACTTATTTATTATTGAAAGATGGATTTACAGAAAGAAGGAGAGACAAGGAGAAAGATCTTCCCTCTGGTGCTTCACTCTGCAGGTGGCTACAACAGCTGTATCCGACCCAATTTGAACCAACGCTCATATGGGATCCCAGATATGCTAGGCTAGGATTTAGCCACCATATCATCATGCCATGCCCGGCCAATAACATTAAGAATCCTCTTCTCAGCTCTTCGAGGTGGCCTATTGGCTCAATCCTTGCCTTGCAACCATCAGGATCCCATATGGGTACCACTTTGTATCCCAGATTTTCTACTTCCTATCTAGCTTCCTGCTGGTGGGTTAGTAAAGCAGTGGAGGATGGCTGAAAGCCTTTGGATCCTGCACCCACATGGAAGAACTTGAAGAAACTCCTGGCACCTGGCTTCAGATAGGCTTGGCTCTGGCCACAGTGGACACTTGGGGAGTAAACCAGTGGACAGATCTTTTTCTCTCTCTTCTCTCTGTAAATTCGCCTTTCAATAAAAAATAAGTTTTTAAAAAAACACTATAAAGAATCCTCTTCTATAAAGTACTTTTCGGAGTCCACAATAAGAAGTTAAAGTATAAGGAAGGCATAGTTGAGACAATGGTGTCTCCTGTAACTAGAGAAAAGACCCCTAATCTCTGGCCAAGAACTTACAAATTCATCAAAGAAAGAAAGAAAGATTAATTCTTCATTTTAAATATTGGGTAAGCTCAGGCTCAACTACTTTACACCATTCAAGCTTTCCATGTATATCTGTGTTTATTCTGATTTTAAAGAATTGTTATTCTTCTCTTTCTAAATTGGTGGCTCTAAAATGAAGACAACATTGGTTCAGCTTGAATTGATACTAATCTCAACAAGGCAGAAGTACTATCAAATTGGTTGTATGTCATCATGTGAGATTTTTACTACAGCAACTAATGCAGCAAAATTATATGAAGCTTAGATTCTTAATAGGACACAACGTCAAAAATGTGCGACTCTGACCATTGTGCCATTAATGTTTACTGACAATGCAACAATGAGAAGGTCATACAAAAGTGGGAATGGGTCAAAGCAACTTGCTTCATGACATGAATTAATGGAAGTACAACCAACCACTAACACATAAGACCTTCTAGATTTAAAAACTTATGTTATACAGCCTTCCTGATAAACTGAACCACATGTATCCCTCCATCAATGTCCATCCTAAAATTTAAAGAGAAAAGAATTTAATATATTCATAAAATCCTAAAAGCACACAATAATTCTCCAATGTATTATCCCCATTTTACTTTGTGAATAAGCTGGACCACAAAAGATTAAGTATGGAGTGGTCACTGAGCCTAGAGATTAAAGCATCCGCCTCATGTGCCCAAATTCTTGGGTTCTATTCCTGCTCTGGCTTCTGACTCCAGCTTCTTCCCATTAATGCAAATCCTGGGAGATAACAGGACAGCTCCAGTAATTAAGTTCCTGAAATTCCTGTGGAGAGACATGTTGTGCATTTGGCCCCCAGCTTCAACCCTGGCTCAACATCAGTTTTTGTGGGAATTCAGAAAGTGAACCAGTGAATATGAGCTTTCAGTCTCCCTCTCTCCCTCCATCAACCTCCCTCTCTCTCTCCCTCTGCCAACCTCCCTCCCTCTCTCCCTCTGCCAACCTCCCTCCCTCTCTCCCTCCCTTCCTCTCAAACAAGTAATCAAAAAAGCAGTAATTTATAAAATGGGTTCAGGGACTAATGTCAGCAATGCCAATTCAGATACTGGATGCTCTGCTTCCAATTCTGTTCTATGCTAATGTGCCTAGGAAGGCAATAGAGAAGGGCCCAATGACTTATGTTCTGGCCACCTATAGGGGAGACACAGATGAGTCTCTGGGCTCCTGTTTTTTTTTTCTTACACCAGCCCTGGCTCTTGGGAAGCCACGTGGGAGGTGAACCTGCAGATGGAAGATCTGCCTCTGTGTGTGTGTCTTCATCACTCTGCCATCCAAGTAAACGAATTCTTTTAAAAAACTTCTTTGAAGGTGAAATAATTTACCCTAAGGTATATTCCAATGCTGGGTACTCTTACTCCAGAAAAGTGCACTGATATAAATTAGCCTAAAGACCTGGGATCCTTGGAGAGAAAAACAAAAATTGCTATTTACTGACTTCTCAATGGGAAAAGAATTAAATAAGAAAGAAAAGAGGTGAAAAGCTGTTACGTCTTAGAATCATACAATCAGAATAAATAAATGTTTGAGATGGCAGTTTCCAATCTCCTTAGATTTTACTAATGTACTCCAAAAGAAAAATGCAAATGCCTTCCCACCTGACTGTAAACTAGATTTCAGTTCAGACTCACGCAGCACATATTTTATGAAGCCTAGGACTTTGGCAGACACAGTCAGTGCAAATCAGACACTCCAATAGTCCCAGTTACGTAGCTGTCCTTAGCATGCTGACCAGAGATTTTATCATCAATTAATATAAAAATGAAAGCAAAACATTAGTTCTTAATAAATTAGATAAGCTATAATAAAAGTAAGCAGTAAATTAAAAAGGCTATTCACATAGTTGTTGAATACAGACGGCACATACAGCCCCTGAATTAGATTTCTAAGTCAGGCTAAAACAAACAAACAAAATTCCAACTAACCAAGGACTTAGTTTTAACAGTTCTGCAAAGATTAACACACCACGACCTATTTAAATATGCTGAGAGCACATCATAGCCAAAAGCCCTAGAAACATTAAATCAGGTTAACATTCAAAACAGGCCCACAATGGAGAGAGTCAGAAAAAAATTCATTTGTTTTTAATTTCACAAGTTTGTTTAATACCATTTGTCCTAAGAGCTCATAGTGACACAAAATGTGACCATGGCAAAATCCTGTGAAGCACACAGCTTTGCATCTCCTGGTGTATTTTACCCTTGCAAGTGAAGTTCTATCAAGTGGCCTGAAAATCTAGAAATTATATTACAAAGATTACATCGAACACTCATGCAGTGACAAGCACTTCAACGTTGTTTCTGTAATTTTCTCAAAATTAACTTGTTTTCTGACTCTAGCCTGATAAGTTCCATCTGAAGAGAAGGCACTTCTGCTAACAGAATAGAAAAGAAGTAATAACTCTTTCTGAATTTCTATGAGTAATTACGGAAATCTTTCCACAAATCACTGTTGCTTTCTCTTGGACTCCATCAACTCTCCAGAGTAAGCCCAAAAAGAAAATAAAAGCTTTCACCTATATACGAAATTTATCAAGATAAAAAAAAAAGGGGGAGGGGCGTGCTTATGAGAATCACAAGCTTCTATAACTCAAATGAAAACTTAACATATACATAGACGATTCAAGAACTATGAATTGGGCCTGGCACAATGGCCTACTGGCTAAATCCTTGTCTTCCATGCACAGAGATTTACTGTGGGTGCTGATTTGCATCCCAGTTGCTCCACTTCTCAGCCAGCTCCCTGTTTGTGGCCTGGGGAAGCCATTGAGGATGGCCCAAAACCTTGGGACCCTGTACCTGTGTGGGAGACCCAGAAGAAGCTCCTGGCTCCTGACTTCAAATTGGTTCAGCTCCGGCCATTGTGGCCACTTGGGAAGTGAACCAGTGGGCAGAAGATCTTTCTCTTTACTTGCAAACCAGTGTTTCCAATAAAAATCAATAAATCTTTTTGAAAAATCCAGAATTTTTAAACTATGCTTTAAACTTCTGCCTGTTTACACAAGCAAAAAAAAAGTTATTTTAAAACCCACTTTATAAAAATACTTGGGAGTTGGTGTTGTGGTGCAGTGGGTTAGTTAGGCTGCCACCGACAATGCCAGCAACTCAATTTTGATTGCAGTTTGAGTCCTGGTTGTTCCACTTCAATGTAGCTCCCTGTTAATGCACCTTGGAAAGCAGCAAAGCCTTGGGCCTTTGCCACTGATGTGAGAGCAGGGTGGAGTTTCTGACTCCTCCATTTGACCTGGTGGCCCCAGTCATTGTAGCCACTTGTGGAGAGAATCAGCAAACCAAAGATTTTTCTTTCTTTCTGTAATTCTGCCTTTCAAATAAATAAAGAAAAAAATCAAGCATATTAGGATTTTTTAAAACATCAAAACTATAGTTTCAGCTTACCTTCCTGATTCTCCCTCCAAAGTATATGGAAAGTTCAAAGATCTAATATGCTGGGAATGACAGTTCTCAACTACTGCTGACCCATTCCTTGGAATTAAGTGCTCGGCCATGCAAGTAATTCATTATCTACACGGGCAAATGCAGCTGTCAATTCATGGAAAATTAAACCTTATTGTTAGTAGCTTTCACAAAACAAAATCATAAGGTGCAGCTATATTTGTCACCATGTCACTGCACTTTTAATTCTATTCATATGTGGTATAACTATTTCTTACTAAAGATGTGTAAGTCTTGGCAATTCAAGAAGTGATTATCAGTCAGGAAGCATTCTTAAAAATCAAATATTTTCTATGCAATGTAATTAATGCTACAACAGTAATATAAGCCAGTCAATGACATGACATGGAAAATGAAGCATCTAGCGCCAGCACTGTAGCATAGTCAGTTAACCTGCTGTCTTCAATGACAGCATCCCAAATGGGCAGTGGTTTGAGTTCCCTCTGCTCCACTTCTAATCCAGGGCCTTACTAATGCACCTGGTAATGTATTGGAAAACAACCGAAATGCTTGGGCACCTGCAGCCATGTGGAAGATCTAGATAAAGGCCATGACTTTTGGCATCAGCCCTGCCCAGCCATCTGGGGAGTCATTTGGAAAGTGAGCCAGCAGATGACAGATCTCTTTTTCTCTCTAATTCTGAATACTAAATAAAATCTTACATTTAAAATAAACACATAAACATCTAAACCTCAACCCACACAAGGTTGGAGATGACGTATTAGGTGGGTAAGATACAGAGCAGGTCTGATCAACAGGTCATAAGAGTAGCGAAGGAAAATAAAAAAGAACCAAGGAATACTCAGTTTATGTCTAGGATAAATATTTCCATTCATTAAAACAGAACAATGAGGAGAGATTTCAAGAATATGAGAGGTCTAGTTTTGAATAGTTTGAGTTAGAGGATTAGAATTTTAATCAGGCAATAAATAGGTCTATTGTCAAGAATAATAAATGGATAAAATTAATTCAGGAAAGTTCAGTGTATGCTTAGCTATAGTGAATCTCCATGAAGGGAAGACCAAGGGACTCATAGCTTGTTAAGGATACAGAACAAATACAACTAGAAAAAGTATAACATGAAAAAAGAAAAAGGTTTTAAGGAAGACATTGTAAGTAACATTAAGTTCTCCTGAGAAGACACAGATAACAAAGAATAAGAAGTGACAGAATCTGTAACTACAAGTTTATCTATATTCTGAGGGTGAATAATTTTTAAAATTTTAAAGGTTTATTTGAGAGAGAGAGTGGGGGAAAGGGAAGGAGAGATCGGCAGAGGGAGAAATAGGGAGAAAGAGACAGAGACAGAAAAGAGAGAAAGAAGGGAGGGGAGGAGAGGAGTGGGACAGCTTCCAGGTGATGGTTACTCCGCAAATGATGACAGTGACCAGAGCTGGTCAAGGCTGAAGCGAGGAATCCTACCCAAAACTCTGTTACCTGTTACTTTCCCAGGTGCATTAGCATGGAAACAGATTGGAACATAGGGTAAACCAGAATTATAGATAGTAGTTTAATCCACTGGCCATGATGCCAGCACCAGATTCAATTATTTTTACCTTCAAATCCACCTTATCCTAATACTGAACTCCCATTGGACTGGCTTAATAAATGTTTATTGAATTGACTTCTTTAAGAAACACTCACTTCTAGAAAATTCTGAAAATTAACTGAATCATAGGTTAAACTGAGGTTACTCTCTACTTATAAAAATATGTATAGGGCCCAGCACAATAGTCTAGTAGTCTGTTAGTAGTCTAGTAGCGAAAGTCCTTGTCTTGCAAGCGCCAGAATCCCAATTTGGCACTGGTTCATATACTGACTGCTCCATTTACCTTGCAGTAGAGGATGGCCCAAAGCCTTGGAACCCTGCACCTGCCTGGGAGACATGGAAGAAGCTCCTGGCTTCAGATAAGCTCAGCTCTGGCCACTGTGACCAGTTGGGGAATGAACCAGTATATGGAAAATCTTTCTGTTTCTCCTTCTCTCTGTATGTTTGACTTTCCAATAAATCCTTAAAAAAAAACTATGTATAAATTTCACCAAGTAATATTTTCAACAAGTTTGAGAGGGTCAGCAATTGTCCAGAGTTTAAAATCCCCAACTCGTAAAAGTGGAAGGCTACTGAAGGTCAACTTTCCAAGAGAGTAAGATACAAAGAAGAGAAATCAATCTTGGGGGGACAGACAGCTAACCTAAACAATGAGCAGGAGGTAGTTTTAAAGCATCTTGTAATGATGCTTGGCAGTGTTACCCAGTTCACATGGACTGGACCATCCTACTTAACGGCGAAAGCAGGTAAAAAAGAACACATTCAAACCCCTAACTACGGGATCTGTTTGAGAGCCCTATCATCCAGTTCTTTGTCCTGCTTATCTTGTCATTCAGTAACTGACATCCATGTAATACAATGCTGTTGAACTGTGTTCCATTTTTCAGTGACAAAACACACTGTCCAGACATAACTGATAGTGAGCTTTGACGCTGGATAGAGTATACTGATATTGAAGCTATAGGGGATATTGTCATTTGTCCTCAGCACTACCAATTGGCAAAACTTTCATTTTATTACTCCAAAAATGACAAACAGCAGCAGCAAAGAGGATAAACCCTCATCCCTACCATGAAGACAGAAAGAGCAGAAAATGGAGCGCGCTGTCAGATTGCAATAAGCCAACCAGTCATAGATAACCACAACAAACATTTAACATCAGTGTGGAATCAACTTCATATTCCTATTAGGGGATTGCCTATTACTGGAGAACTTCAATTAATCAGTGAAAGGTGATTGACAATTCATAACAGAGTTCAAAAGTAGGGAGCTAATACATCAAGAAGGAATATCAATAATAGATGTTTCAAAAGGAAAACAGCTGAAGGTATTCAGAATGCCTCATTAACACAGATGGGAATTTGACTGAAATAAGTCAAACCACAGCCTAGAAAACCCTGATGTGTTTGTGTGTGTGTGTCACCATACATTCACGACCACACATGTGTGGGTTTCTCTTCTCCATTGATTTCTGTCTTTTATGATTTGCTGTTCTGATCTCAGGACCTTGGTGACTGCCTTCTGAATCATACCAGCAAAGTTGCTGTATCTATTTTTTTCTTTTTTTTTTTTTTTTGGGTGTAGTTCTGTCCTACACCTAAAACGTGCAATTCTACCAAGCTCCTGAACTTATTTCACTTATATGTACACATATATATATACCTATATCTATACAAACTCTTTTGTTGTTGTTAAAGAGTCACGGTGTACATATTTAAAAGGCACACATACAGGAAGGGAGAGAAAGATTTGTGTTCCTCGTCCACTCCCTAAATGGCCACAGGAGCCAGGGCTGGGTAAGGCCCACACCAGATGCTTCATCTGAGCTTCCAGCACTGTGCAGGGAGGGGCTCTACCACTTGGGCTATATTCTGCTTTTCCTAGGTGCATGAGTAAGATCTGGAGTAGAGCAGCTGGGCTGTCCATATGGGATACAAGCTCCACAGGTGGTGGCTTAATCCACAACACCACAATGCCAGCCTCAACATATAAACTCTTTTCAAAACAAGCAAAAAAAGTAACTCTGTAACAAGAAAACAAATAATGTTCTGAAACTACTTCCCAAGACAGCATTACATAAGAGTTATTCATGGCTCAAATGTCGGTTTAGATGTGATTCTAGCATATGTCCTCTTTCCTACACTAATGAGAAGACTTCTACACTGAAAGCAATGGAAAAAAAAAATACTAGATTTAATGTAGATGCTATGATAAGCATAATATATGTTATTTAATCCCCATAACAACCTCTAATATCAGAACTATTGTTGTCTAGTATAGAAATTCTAAGGCACGTAAGTTTTTCATTGACTTACCTATTTTCCCTTTAAGAGAGTCTTTGCTAAATATTAACACCTAGAATAAAGTTAGTCTAATTACACACAAAATCCTGGATAGTTAGATAGTGCATAAAAATAGGTCTACAAGTTTTAAAAAACACTCAGGACAGGTGCAGTGCCCTTCATCCTAGCACACCAAGAACAAAGGAGGGGCAGCTGCCCCTGTCACACGGCATGAGCTCTCCTCTCCACCACAGTTCTCATTCCACCAGCTCAAATCACTGCCCCTCAGGGCTACCTGTCTTTACTGCCCTCTTTAGCAATTAGTGAAGATTGAGCACAATATATATAATAAGATTATGATCAAGAGGTATATTCTGGTTCAGGCATGTTACTTGCACCTGTGCTTTGAAAACACTGTCATCACACACTGTAGCTACTATCCAAAGTCTTTGGGTAATGTCTGTTAGAGTAGACTTCAAAAGAAGGAAAATAGCCACAGAGCTCAGATAGTGCTTCTGACAGACGTATCAACTGGTCCAGGAAACACTGCAGAGACTGACTATAAAAGAGTAACATTTTATTTTTCTCTTTCCTTGTGAATCAGCTCTGACTCTAACTCCTTTCTCAGTACAAAGAAAGCACCATTGCTGAGTTCATGATCAGTTCATTGGCACTGGTCAACAAAGGTACTTGAAAGCTACCCCCTTGAAAAAGAAAGTGCAAAGCAATAAAAAAAAGAGGAAAAAAAAAAAGACTGCAAAAAAACTCAACCTTGTACAAGCAGTTGGCAAAAATACCATTAGAATTGCCTTGGCCATAGCCCTGCCACAGTCATTTAAAAGGGCAATTTGAGGGGCAATTTGGGGGCCAGCACTGTGGTGAAGCAGGTTAAGCCGCCTGCAGCAGGTTAAGTTCGAGTCCTGGACGCGCCATTTCGGATACAGTTCCCTGTTAATGTGCCTGAGAAAGCACAACTGCATGGACGTCTGTACCCACTTAGACTTGGAAAAAGTCCTGGCCCCAATTGTTGTGGCCACAGGTGGAATGGACCAAGAGAAAAAATACACCTCTCTCCTCCTCCCTCTTCCTCCCTCTCTTCCCTTCCCACAAGCATTCTCTTCTCTGTAACTCTGCTTTTCAAATACATCATTTCTCTTTTTCTCTTTCTCTCTCTCCTTGCTTCCTTTTCTTTTTTCTTTTCTTCTCATTCTTTTGAAAGGAGGGGACACAATGAAGCACCATATTTTGTTCCCAATAAGGTTTTTCCCACAAATGAATATTAAGAAGCCAAGGCAGTGCGTCATAAAAACTAAAGCCACTGTCGTAGGCTGTACAAATGATTTAGATCCAAACCCTCTATTTGTTCTCTTCGTCAATTGCTAAGCATTCTTGTCCGCCCATCTTCAGCTGAGAAATGGGCTAACACGAGTGACTTCACAGAGTTCTCTAAAGGGTTTAGTAAGTGAACCCAAATAAACCCTTTGATGTGTGCCACCAAAAGAGCATATATTGAATGGAACATACTTTTATTTTGAAAGACATTTAGAGTCAACTTTGAATCATTTTATCAAATAAGATTTTTCTATTGCTTTTCCAGATACTATGGTATATTGTGCACATTTTCAGAATTATACAAACACTTTTACTGAAATGAAAGACCTTTTCCCAATTAAGAAAGTCAACACAAAACTAATTTAGGTGAGGAAAAATTAAAATGATATTGAAACTTTTTAATGAGAAAATTTTTTAGTTGCTGGATGAAACAGAATATTGTTAAGCAATAAGTGAAGGTTAATGTTACATTAACAAATATTATCCTTCTTAATGAAGAGGGATTGTGGTAAATTTCTGTGTCACTCAACAGAGAAAATTACTTTCCACAGAGGAAAAACTGAAAATAACACTGGTATTTTCAAATATGGCAACCAAGTATAAAGGGAATATTTTCCCAATTATAAATTGAAGGTTTCAAAACATAACTGTGTAGTACATTGCACATAAACATGAGATGATCCCATAAATATTTAACTAAGAAAAACTGTAGCAGTATTTTCATGAATACGAATTTTTTTTCACTACACTCTTTTGGAAATAATGTGTGAATTAAGTAGGTCTCTCGATTTCCTTTTCAATCCATTTTATATTGAGTCACACGTGGCCTTATAAAACTTAGAATTTTTCCTTTTCTATACAAACTGTGCTACCCAAATGATGAAAACATTCATGTTGAGTAGCGTTTCATTAACTCACTTCTTCATTTGCAGCATGATGGCCAATGGGCTGATGCATTCTCCAGAGAGCCTCGCATTTTGAACATTTATCGTAACTATTTTAGAGGATGCTGTTTTCAGATGTTCTGCATCAGTTATTAAGTAATAAGAGGTTCTTAGTGCTAAATTTGATATTAGAATAATTAGTTCTTTGTCAGATGTGCCACAGACATTAAGATTTACTATTCTGTTCCATTATAGACCAGTAGTGTGCTAGGAAAGCTGACCTCTCAGCCACCCTATCCCTGCAGCATACACATTTATGTTGGTTTTAGAGAAAGGACGGAGAAGGGTACCCTCTGAAAATGGAGTACCAGCTCTCTACCACATAGCACTCGTACTGCTGGGGAATGAAGGCAAACAAGCTCCAAAGTATTGCTAAATCTTACAGATGCTCAAATTATTTTAGGATATGTCAAGGACAGAGACCGAGAGACAGATGGAGAGAGATCTGCTAGTTTACTGTCAAATGTCTTCAAAAGGCAGACATGGGCCAAGACAAACCCAAAAGCCAGAAACTCAACCGACCTCGAATACGGAAGGGAAGACTTCAACACCCCGCACATCCCCTGCTGTTTCTCAGGGCACACGTTAGCAAGACACTGGCAATTGGAAGTGATGCTGGCTCTCCAACTCCCAGGCATTGCAGCATAGGACACAGCCACCCCATGAAGCAGCACGCAATATGCTAAGACATAAACAGAATGACAGCAATGGCCTGGACCTGGTTCTTGAGGTAGGAAAGAACTGCCAGCACAGCCTGGGCTTTGGTCCTTTCTCTCACAGAAACGGGACAGCATACAAGTGCTGCTAGCTGGACATGTGACCCCTGACACGGATGTCCCAGGGCGGGCTGCTTCCACGTCCTTCAGCTGTGGAGTGCATGCAGCAAACAGCTATTGTCATAACTCCTCGCGCCCTGGGAAGCTTTTCAGAACCCTGGAAAAGCGCCTCACAATGAACCCTATCCTTCGTTTGTCCCTTGCTGACTTTATGTAATAAGCCTGCTTCGTGTAACTTGCTAAATGAAACATGTTTCTCGAACCAGGATCAGGCACTGGAATACTGCAGTCCAGGATGCAGCGGGCAGAAATGACTGAACTTCTATGTCCAGTGGCTGCACAACGAGAGTCTGCTCTCGTCCACACCAGGCTGTTTCGGGACTGGGGAACTGATAAACATACTTTACACGGACTTTTCTGTTTCCTGACTTTTACTCCCTTATCAGATTTATGATTTTAAAATATTTTCTCCCATCCTATGGGCTTTGTTTCTGCTACAAGTGCCTTTAGCTGCAACACATTTTTGAGATTTTCAGAAATACCATCCATTTTCTTCTTTTCTGACAGTAACAGTGCTTTACTTTGATATTTTGTAGATTCATTTTAAAATTTTTAATTAACTTTTAGCAGATCCAGTATGATTTGGAGGTGCTATGCTAAGAACATAATAATGTTTCCTTCCTCCCTCCCTCTCATTCTTCTTTCCATTTCCTTTTTATCCTCTGAGAAAATATTTCAGATTTTCATTATAGTAAAAAGCTTACTACCCTACTGAGTAAGCGTAACAAATAAAAAGGAAAAAGATCTTAGTTTGGTGGAAACGTAGCCAGTGGCTATTAAAAACCATTGAATGGAAAAATGCCCATTTCATCCATACATAACAAATTTTAATCACAGATCATTAAAACTATAGTGGTATAACATCCTCAGCCATTGATTTCACAAAGATGAAAAACAAAGTTTTGCAAAACTGTGTTTGCAGCAATACCATTGCCAGTACTTTTAATATTGTTATATATACATATAACTATTTGTTTTATATATATATATATAAAACTATATACATATATATATATATACATAGCCTAATATAATGCTGTAAAACTTCCTTTTTGTTTTAAGAGTTTTCTAGTTTCAGGCTTTCTATGTAAGTCACCAGTCCTTTGAAAGTGTTGAAATAGTCTTTTTTCTTAAAGATGTCATTGCTTATAAACGTGATTTGATCATACACAGAAGGGTTTATTATTTCAAGACTCTATGCTATCAAACTACATACTTGTCCATGATAAAGCCACACTCTTTTGAATAATGTAGTCTTATAAGTTTTGAAATTAGTAATTTTCTACTTTTTATAGAATGACCTAGCAATCAGCATTTCTTGAAATTCCACATAAGGGTCTGGTGCAGTAGCCTAGTCGCTAAACTTCTTGCCTTGCACATACTAGCATTCCATATGGGTTCTGGTTCTAATCCCAGTGGCCCTGCTTGTCATCCAGCTCCCTGCTTGTGCCCTGGGAAAGCTGTTGAGGATTGCCCAAAGTCTTGGGACGCTACACCCATGTGGGAAACCTGGAGGAGGTTCCTGGTTCCCAGCTTTCAGATCGGCTCAGTTCCAACCGTTGTGGCCACTTGGGGAGTGAATCATCAGATGGAGATTTTTCTCTCTGTCTCTCCTCTATAAATCTCCCTTTCCAATAAAAATAAATAAATCTTTTTAAAAAAGAAATTCAAAATAAAATTTACTGTGAATTTTCATTGTTGCTGCTGTTCTCTAAAAAAATGACAATAATTTCAATAGAATTTGCACGAATATATAGATGGTTCAGTAGTTGTGAAATCTTAACAATACATCCTAATTATGCCCTTTTTAATGAATGCCTTACAGTTTCATTATGTAAGTCATTTACTCCCTCATTCTTCTTGATGTTTATTGCCAATGGAATTTTTTTTCTTAATTTCCTTTCAGAATTATTCATTGTCATGTATTGAAACAAAATCAATTTTTTATCTGTTGATTTTGCATCTTACTACTTTTCTGCGTTTATCAGTTCTAAACGTTTTAATAGCATCTTCAAGGTTTTCCACATATAACATTCTAAAAGATCGCATCATGAACCAACAGAATTTGTATTTATGTCTATCTAAGATTTTTTTTAAAATACTGATTTTGTTTATTTGAATGGCACAGTCATGCGGCAGGAATCTCCATCCACTGAATCCCTCTCCCAAAGGGCCATAAGAACAGGAGTCTGATGCTCAACGGAAATCTCTCATGGCTATCAGAAACTGACTACATCTGCTGCCTTCCTTGGATGAGTAACAGGGAGCTGGGCTGGAAGCAGAGCAGGTGAGACTCAAACCATCACTCCCACACCAGATGTGAGTGGTGCCATAAGCAGCAGCTTAGCTTGCAGCACAACAGCACTGGCCTCAAAGATGCTTTTCATTTCATTTAAGTACAAGCTTTGTACTTAGACCAGCACCTCCACGGTACGTCCTATCATGTTCTCTGTAACACTGACTGGTAATAAGTAAAAATTTCAGGCATTATTATCATCAAGTTTGCGAAAGAGTCAACAATTTCAAAAGGCCCAGTTAGATTTCCATAAGTTAGCAATTCTTGAAGTGATGGATAGCTATAGAAAACCTACTTCTTACAAACTATTTTACCTAGGAAGCATAGCTTTAGAACATTTGTCATGTTCCATTCTGATTTCAGAATTCAGATCTCAGGGGGACGGAATGGAGAGAGGGCAAAGTACCAGCATCCCATATGCGTGCTGCTGGTTCAAATCCTGAACACTTCAATTCTGGTTCAGCTCCCTGCCAATGTGTCCGGGAAAGCAGCAGAATATGTTGGGCCTTTGTACCTACATGGGAGACCTGGAGGAAGCTCCTGGCTTTAATCAGCCTGCCAGCCCTGGCCATCAAGGCCATCTAGGGAGTTAGATCTCTTTCACTCTCCCTCACTCTCTTTGACTTTGAAATAAATAAATAATTCTTACAAAAAAAATGAAAAAAAAGAGGGTCACCTTCCAGGATCCTGCTAGCTGATGATTCCCAGTCATAAAATGCATTAAAAGCTACCACAGCCCCCTCCATGTCACAGCTGCTTCCTTCTTAAGAACAACTTCTTTCCCAGAGCAACGAAGGGTAATTACTATTTCATAGTTGGGTACAGCCAGTATTAGCATCTCAGCTTTCTGTGCTTAGGATTAATAACAGTAGCCGTAATGATGACAGAAAACGATTATCATTCTAATTACTGATATTCATCTTAGGATGGTGAGCAGCTGTTAAAACATCTCTTTAAGAAGTTAAAGTTCAGTCACATATCTCTTTTCCCCAAATAGAGAACACTTTAATGCTAATTAGAAAGGAAGATTACACTTTCAAACGTCACTCACGGCTGTCGTTTATTAACATTATTTTTTCCTCCTCCACCTCAAGCTTTCTGGTGCTCTAGCTTTTTAAAAAGCTGACACTGAAAGTCCTGACAAGGCCCTCAAGGGTTCTCCCGGCTTCCACATACAGTCATGTTTTCCACTGCAGTCAGGAAAGCTTCCCATTTATTTGCACGGGGAGAGTGATTTGTTTCCTGAAAGTTGCCTATCAAGTCACAGTCTGCTAGCACCTGCCCAAAGGCACCTGCCCAAAGGCACCTGGCACAATGACCAAAAAGAGAACTTATATCCGCTCCATGTCTGCCAAGGTAGGCTGCAAACATCTTCTGAAATGAAAATGTTAGACTTGGTCATGGTTCCTCAGCCACAGGTGTCACTAATGATGTTGCAGGGAGGATATGTGACTCCAGTCTATAACCCAACCTCAGCACCCATACCTCTAGTCATGGAGTAAGAAAGTCTCCAGAAGCAGAATATGAAGCCAGCATTAAATTTGGCAGCTGTTTCCAGAACGTGGAAGAGCAGGAGGGAAGGAGAGTATTCAGTATGTCCTGAGTGGCAGCTCTGCTTCCCCACAGGTAGGATGGAACCTTGATCACCTAAGGACATACTTTATGTATGAATCAGGAGGATGGGACACCTGCCTTTGTTCCCTTTTACTAGGGTTTCTGAGCTTTTGCTGAAGGTCTAGACAGTGATTATGCCAAGCTTTGAGGCAGAGGGTCTTTGTCTAGCTAGGCAGTTTTGTAGTACAAAAGCAGATCTGTTAAAAAAAAAAATAGGGGGAGCGGGGGCGGGAGGGGAAAAATGACAAAAGCAGATCTGTGTTCCAATGAAACTTACATTTCAATTTTTAATCATTCTCATAACCATGAAATGTTATTTTTCCGTATAAAAATACAAAAGCTATTCTTAACTCTCAAATCATACAAAAGCAGGTGATGAATCATTTATTAACCCTACCTTAAAAGGAAATACAGAACTCTTAGAGTAACATGTTTTTGAATGGTGACATAGATCTATAATAGAAGGCAAGAATGCAGCTAGCATCACTATCACTTACAACCCCAATAATACAAGGAATCTGCTAAGATATACTGGACCTATTCCTGCACTATTTACCTACCCCCTTCCACCAAGCCCTGCTTTCTTAGCTAAATATATTGGAAGTACACATAACATGAGAAGGCATGTATGTATACACTTGTATGTTTGATTACCACTTCCAACCTATAACTCAACTTCCAAAGGTACAGTTGCTATTTAACATTTCCAGCCTCCTCCTATTTTACAATAATAAGTCTCAGATTGCACTCAGAAATCTGTATGTACGGCACCTCCCAAGGAGACTTATTTGATCTCTTCCACTTGAGAAACTAGTCCTGGAATCAAAGTCTAGAACAAATTGGAAGTTGACAGCGTACTTGAGGGCCAAACTTCAAGGACTGCAAGCTAACCCTTTCTATTTTATAAATACAAAATTGTTTCCCTGAAGCAATACCAGGCAGAATTATACACCAATCTTAGCATGAAGAGGTAAACGCAGAATAGCTGACCGTGAGGTGTGTGATCAAGCATGACTTCTAGAGCTTTTCAGAATGATTCGTGTAAAACAAACACACCATAGGCTAGGCAAGAAATGCCCAGGCAAAGCAGACCCAAAGCAACTACGCTGTGGCACAAAGATGGGCCACAAGCTGGCCACACAGAAGTACGCTGTAACCATCCTGAACACCTGGATCAGTCATTTGCAGACATTGAACAACCCATCATCAATGACGTGGAAGTTCTGCCTGAGCAGACTGCTCCGAAAGGGGGCATGTCTATGACAGTTTTTCTTTAAACGAGTGGCAACAGCTATCAACCGAAGAGCAGTTTTTCTTAAAATAAATTCTGCAGCCGCGTCTTTTGGCACAAACAGCAATACAAGCGTAATGTCCGAATACACGAGGCAAAGCTGCTGCTTCCATTTCACCGTGGGTCAAACATCGACAAAGGCTACTATCCGCTCCATCACCTTTTCCATTCTCTGACTTAAACTGCATCAAACCCACATCTACACTGTTTTCCTTCATGTTTCTCATCATCCCTTCCTGCCTTGGGTTCTCCAGTTCAGGCTGGTTTGTCTTTGAAGAACATAGGCTTGTTCTTCAAAGCAGTGCCCTCCTAAACTTGTAATAAGCAACTTCTTAATCCTCTAAGGAATAGGCGTATTAACTTTCCTGATGCCAGCTGGTTTCTTTCTTCGTACATATGTATCTATCTGAGAGGCAGAGTTACAGAGAAGAGAGGCAAAGGCAGAGACAAAAACACACAGGGAGAGATAATTCATTTGTCTCTTCCCTTTGCAGAAACTGTAACATCAGGTAATTGCCAGGCCAAAACCAGGAGCCTGAATCTCCATGTAGATCTCCTGTATCGGTGGTAGGGGTCTAGGTACTTGGGTTATCTTGTATTGTTTTACCGCGCACATTAGAATGGAGCTGGTAAAAGTGGAATAGTCAGTACATGAACTGGTGCTCAAAATGGAATATTAGCATCACAGTCGGCTGCTTGACACACGCTATCAACCCCTTGCACCTATTACAACATGTTCTCTATCCTCGGAACACTTCTCCAATATTGTCATATGTCAAAATAACAGCTAAAAATCTCTTCTCACCAGGTGCCATGCACTGTGCTGTGCTGTTTACTCAGACTTGATGTTTAACACTGAAAACCTGTGCTGTCCCTGTGACATGCACAGAGCTAAAAATTCCCACCCCCCACAGCATTATACCATGAAAAAAAGAACACAAACCAAGAATCAGTAACAGTTCTCAAAGCTCCTTCAGAAAAGAGATCGAAAGCTTTGCAAGTGCCCAGGTTGTTGGCAGCATGTCTCTTAGGATAATTTATATTCCTGGGGAAGCTGGAACATAGGCCTTCAGTCTAATGGATGGGTTTCATGGTAATGACCATTTATTCTTCTCAGAGTTCGATTGGATGGAATGCCACATGGACTTGTCATTTGCTAATTTCCAGTGGGCCCTGTGATAGTCAAACTTTCTCATAACCCATAACATGTTGTGGTGTCTTTTAGTGGGATACTGGGACCAAACAAAGACATTGGGAAAAAGTAGCATGGACTTAAAAAACAAACAAACAAAAACACATCTTTGGAAGGCAAAGAGAATTAAGACAGAACTCCAGCAATCATTACTGATTGTAAACTGATTTATATATCAGCATAAAGCAGAAAACTGACAACCTTGTGGTAGTAAAGGTGTGTTAAAATAATTTTTCATTAAAATTATTTTTAGGTGTGATTAATAAGAAACTTGAAGCCACTGAAGAAAGTGCTGTGGGGGCTGGCATCACGAAGTAGTGGATAATGCTAGTGCCAAGCAGCCCCAGCATCCCCACAGGGCACCAGGTCACATTCCTGCTGTCCCTTGTTAATAACCTGGGAGAAATGGTGGAAGATGGCCCAAGTGCTTGGGCATCTCCTACTTACATAGAAGTTCCTGGCTAACGGCTCTGGCCCACTCCAGTCCTTTCCATCACAGTCATTGCAGAGAAAACCAACAAATGGAAGATTCTCTGTCACTCAAACACATTTTTAAAAACAGGTAGAAAAGGAAAAGTAAAGAAAAGTTTTATGCACGATTAAGAGTCACATCCCACCTGAAGCCTGGCTGCTGTATCTTCAATCCCGATTCCTGCAAACCTGTAGCACGGGGCTTCAGACAAGAGCTCAGTGCTTGGGTTCCTGTCTCCCATCTGGAAGCAGGTATTGGGAAATCAGCAGATGGAATCTGACACTCTGCCTTTCAAATAAAATTAAAAGAGGCCACAGGATCCCTTCCCTGCCATGATTCAGAGAGGTGCTACGAGCCACAGAGACTGGGAAGATTGGTATTGCATAACCTCCTCCTCCAACCAAAACTTTACATTTTGTGATTAAAGCTAAAATTTAACTGGCATTCTTACCTTTAACCTTTTGCTTGTAAGCACAGGTTGGCTTCAATTCCTCTGATTTATATCCTTGATATCTATCATGTGCAAGTCTCCCAACTAGGCTCTCTGCATTTACAAAGATGATTGTTTAAGAGGCTCCTCAAACTGACCCCTAATCCTGACATTCTGGACTCGGTGCCACCTTAAATCCCTGCTTAACCACACTACCATACATCCCCTAGGTCTCAGCCCCCTTTAAGCCACTTGCCTAAGTAAGCTAAGTAATCGTGCATAAAACTTTTCTTTACTTTTCCTTTTCTACCTGTTTTTAAAAATGTGTTTGAGTGAGAATCTTCCATTTGTTGGTTTTCTCTTCAGGTTCAAACCCTGAGCTCCTTCAGCCCCTCCCCCCACTATGCCATGCATTTATCCCTGGTGTCTACTACAGCCGCACCTGCCAACCCGTGACCCTACATTCCCCATACCCACCTCGAGGCTATAACGGTGCCTCTTCCCTTCGCTCTCTCTTTTCTCTCTTCTGTCTCTCGGTACTCCGCTCCCTCCCTTTTCTCTTTTCCCTGCTCTGTCTCTCACTACTCTTCTCCCAGTCTGTCTGTGTGTCTCTGTTTCCGCTTTTTATTTGCCCCACGGCTACCTCCCCCCCGTGAAAAAAAGACCTCTTGTGTGGCTCGCTTACTGTGTCTGGCATCTTGGGTTTGTGGCGAAAAAAGGTAACAATGATTCCCTTTAATAACTTATTTTAAAAAGCTGAAAACATTTGGTCACTTCCTCTTTTAGTCAGGTCAGTTCTACTCATTCAGAATACTTCCTATTCCCAGTCACGTGCTGAACGTGGGCCACTGTCTTAGTTCCGCACTAATCCACTATTTGATGGCAAATCCCATATTTGACAGTAAATCAGAAGTACTAAGCAGGTTTGTATATTCAGAGGTGGCAACCATTTCAAACACTTTCTATGAACATTTTCTGGAAAGCTAATTTACTGCAGACTGGTTTCCCATTTGTAGAGCACATTCAATTTAATGAATTACAAGCAACATGGAACAAAGCAATATATATTCCAGCAATAAAATGACTAGCAATGCCTTGTTTCAAAGTACGTGAAAAGCATAATATGGATCCTAGTGTTGATTAGCAAAAAAGTAACTTGTCTTCTCTCCCCCCCCCCAAAAAAATGTACCTCATGTTTTAAGGGTAGGACATAATGATAATGTGAGGAGTCTGATGGGATAAGAGGCAGTTAGGGTCTCTGGTCCCTGATGAAGTCATATTTTTAAATATAAACCCTTGCTTCTCCTCATTTGTTACTCTTCCAGGAGCAGGTCTCCGTAGCTTCATCTCTCAGTCTCCTTGAGGGAGAACAACGAGACAGAATCAGTCTAACAATGCCCATCTCCTAGAGCGGATGGCTAGTAAGACAAGCCTAAAGCAATCCCCAAATCTGAGTTATTTCAGGGAGACGGTGCCTGAGAGTTCAGCCTATCAGGATGGGAGGGGGTGCCAGTCACACCTGAGCAAAGTTCCAGGCATTGTTGCCCAAGGTGAATGAGCCCCCTCTTTTTCCTTTCTTTTCTGCCTCTGAGTGGCTCATTTCATTCCCCTTCCTCTGAGATGGTGCATAACAGACACTACCTCCACCATTTCCTCATATTTTCCTCCTTTGGAGTCCCCACCTGTCACTATGGCAGGAGACCTCTCTCTCAGTCTCTCTTAAATAAGTCTTGTCCACATGAAAATTCTTTGGTGTAAGACAAGAAATTTCTCTTTTTTCATATTGAACTCCCGTAACAATAAACTATTTACTTATTTCACAAACTGTCAAGGCTGCATTGTAGTATAGTACTGAAAGTTATCAGTAGCAACATCAAGACAGCATGCAATAAAATGTTTTCCATTTTACTCAGTTACCCACGCCTCTGCTTTCTCTCTGGTAAAATGGAAACGGGAACCATAACAGTGTTTATATGAGATTAAACAGACGATTTTTAACTGGAATTTAGCATCAATGACTGGAAAGGAGTACTGTTTGTATAGTTCGTTGTTTGTTTACTTATTTACATTGGAAAGGCAGATTTACAGAGATGGGGAGACAAAGGGCTTCCATCTGCTGATTCACTCCCCCAGTGGTTGCAAAACTGGTGCTGAGCTAATCTGATCTGAGCCAGCCAAGGAATTAGTCACTGAGCCTTTACACCAGGTCGCCAATACAGTTCTTAAAGTAAATCTTCATGTACCTTGAGACCAATTTAAGTGAATAAAGCAGCATATATTATTACAGCATTTATTATTATTATTTTTCTATGTTATAATGCCTAAACTGATCTGGGAGATATGGGAGAGGGACCTCTCTAATAGCAAATAAAAAAGACCAGGTTTATCGCTGGAAAAGTCTATGCTGAGAATAGAGTTACTTAGAATCTTAGAAAACAATGTTTAAAATGTGTCAAATCTTCAAATTAATGTGCACACAACCACAATATCTTAAGACAACATCTTTACACAGTAACTACTCAAGTATGTACTATTTATGTTACTGTTTATCATTTTTATAGTACACATTGCCATCGTAATATCTGTATGGGTATCAACTCCAAAGTGCTCCCAAGTACATCGTTTCCTTATTCCCTCAAACCTTTCATTGTTCAAATTCTTGCAACTGGAACAAATTCTTGCATTTACATTTTAACAGTTTTATTGGGATTAAAACTCACATAATTTAACCTTTTAGAGTGTGCAAATGCTAATTTTAGAATCTTTTTATTATCCTAACAAGAAACTAACACCAATTAATAGACTCTGCCTCTTCCTTTCCATTTTCCCCAGCACTTCAGAGATTGGATGACTTCTACCTTCTATAGGGACCCCTAGATCGACCCCCTGAAGAATACCCAGCTGCTGTTCCTCAACAATGCCCCCTTTCAGCATGAAGCAACAGAGCAGTCATCATCCTCTATTTCCAACAGCAGTTAGAGTCCTCTCTAGGGAGGGAATATGAGGAGTCAGATGGGATAGTAGGCAATTAGTGTCTCTGGTTCCTAATGAAATTTACCTTTAAAATACAAACTTGTACTTCTCCCTATTTCTTCCCCTTCCAAGAGCATATTCTTCCCTTGAATGGGAACCAAAGGACAGAGTCAACATAGCAATCTCTTAGAGTTGTTGTCATATTCGATACATATATCACTGTATCCATCTTACTTATACCATTGTGTGATATGTGTGCATATAAGTATATATATATACATGTATGTATATATAACCTTTTCAAAAATCCATTTATCAGTTGATAAACATTGTTGTTTCTACCTTTTAACCATTGTGATAAATGCTGCAATGAGCGTTATATACAAAGTTTCTAAATTATTTTAAGTATATACTTAGGAGTGGAATTGTTTGGTATAACAGTAAACCTATGCTTAATGTTTAAGGAGTTGACAAACTATTTTCCAAGGAAGTTTTATCATTTCACAATCTACCAGCAATATCTATGGGTCCCAATTTTTCAACATCGTTACCAAAATTTATTATTATCTTTTGGTGTCCAATGGTTATCTTATAGTGGTTTTTATTTACATTTCCATAGCCATGAATATTGAAAAATTCAAGCATTTACTGGAATATTTTTGTCTACTTTTGATAAATGTTCAAATCTTTTGCTTTTGTATGTGTTTTTCTTGAGTTGTAAGTGTTCTTTGAAAAACTTTAAAAGGAAGTTCCTTATCACATAAATAATTTGCAAATTCTTCTCTCCTATTCCATGCTTAATTCTATAGGTAAGATGTAAATATACTGACCTCAATATTTCATCGTTACTTTTAAATTCTCCTCCCTGTATGTTTCTCATCTTTCATCTTGTCACACAATGCACAACATAAAAACATACACCGATCACCTCATTTCCCTTGTAAAAGGATTTGTGCCATGGAAATCCGGGGGGGAGGGAGGAGGAGAAACAATCTTCCAAATCACTTCAAATTTCCTAATACTTTAAAACAAAGCAATAAAAAAAGAGTAGGTTCTTTGACTTTCTTCCAGCTTGGCCTTGAAAAACAAGGGCCAAATCTAAAGGCAGGGAAAGAAAAAAAATATCAGTAACTAACAGCAGATACCAAGAGAACTAACAGTATTCTTGTCTAGTTCAATAGTTTCTTGAAAGATCTAGGCCTATTTAGAATGAAAGGAGAAAGACACTAACAGAGTTCCAAAAACCCCATCCAAGGCAGGGCTTCTCCTCTGTGGTAATCACAACTTAAGAGACAGCAAAGTTCTGGGAAGATGTCCACAGAAGAAGGTAACACTAAGGAACAAGTGCACAGCAATAACAAAAGCACATTTAGTCAATCTGCCAGACTCCACAGCAAGGAGGAATGCTTTGGGAAGCATCGACCTCCTGCTCGCAAAAGGGTCTCTGAACCATACAATCTGAGATGGCTTCACAACCTATGCAATGGTGAACTGAAAAAATGATCCCCCTTCCATCCCCATGTGGTCTTTGTTCATTTTCTCAAAATGTTTCAACAATGTAAGAAGTCTAAAGATTGTTGTTCTCCAAGACCTTGTCAGGGGTAGATCAGTATAAATATTCAACAAATAAAGTCATAAATAAAGGCACCATTCAGGGACACAAACCAGAACAGATTAACTAGGTTCAAATATATCCAAGGTCCAATCATTCAAAGTTTGAAACATGGAGATAGATGTCTGACACTTCTTGAAAGTGTGGGAGCAAAGGCCTTTTAGTCTAAGAAAAATCACAGCAAATATTTTACAAACAAAATCAGACATGAAACAAACTTAAATGCAAAGAAGTAGTTATGATATATTCTTTTCAACCTGAAAAAAAATCAAGAAAAACTAAACACAGCCTTCATTGCCTGCTGCTTTTCACGTACAGGAATGACATCTGTGCCAAGTGAAGAAAAGCAAATTAAAGTAGTTTGCTGAAGTTATCTACATGCTTATACTCCCATATGTGAAAGTATAATCCATACTGCAATTAATTTTCAAGCATCCTTTGTGACATAATAGGTTAATCTCTGCTACTTTGCTTTATGGAAAAATTATTTTACCAGGTTATTTAAAGCTGTTACCATAATCCTTTCATTCAGCTAAATATTAAATATTGATTTTACTTACAGTGACATTTCTCCATTGTATTTGGGGAGGTGATATTTAAAAGAAATTTTGTCTTAGGGAAAGATTAGCTAGGGGTTGCTGTATCAAATAAAAAAAATGATACATCTGCAGAAATTAGCCATATATAAGTGAAGAATATAATCATGCTACCTTTAGGAAAGAGGAGATCAGACCACATATTATGATTTCATTTGCTCACAGGCACTTCCTGGAACCGCAGGATGCAGTCAAATATATTCTATCAATTTAAATTTTGTTCACTGTACTGTACAGTATAAAGTTTGCAACCTATTTATGAAGTCAGAATTTGCTGCTCCTATAAATACCTAAAACTACTTATTTATCTTACAAACTAAAAGTCACTTCTCTAGAAAACCAAATCCATCATTTCTAAAATAATCTGATCTTTACTACATTTTGACTCATACACTGTAGAAAGAGCATGTTTCAAGATGGGCACGAGGCACAGTGGTGGCGCCGCTACCTAGGATGCCAGGTCCATATTACTATGATTGGTTTCACTTCCTCCCTTTCTATCCCAGCTTCTTGCTGGTACAGAGTCTGGGTGGCAGCAGGTGATGGCTCAAGCAGGTCAATTCCCACCATCCGTGTGGGAGACTCAGAATAAGTTTTTGACTCCTGGCTTTTACCAGTCCTGCTTTTGTGGGTATTTTGGGAGAAAACCATTAGATGGAAGGTATTCTCTTTCTCTCTCCTCTTCTCTCTCTCCTCCTCCATCCCATACCCAATCCTTCTGCCTGTAGTTTTTTAAAAAGGATATATTTAGTGATAATTATAGGGGCATAATGATAGGGTTAAATAAAGTGCTACAACTTGTGCAATCAAACACAATCCAAGGAAATACATGGATTATTAATGTATACAGGGTGAGGCCTTTCAAAGAAATTTCTTTTTACCTACTAAGTCTACACAACGGCTCAAAGGACCTAGAGGAAACTTCCAAATGCTCCAGACAGAAGAATGAGAAACATAGTTTGCAAAGGAAACACTTTTATAATATGATACAAAGGAAAATGAGGGAGGAGCACCTAGTTACAATATTAAAAATAAGGATATCAGTTCCTGTTGTATAAAGCACTTAGACAAACACACACATGGGTACATCTATGCTAAGAATTAAAGCAGAGATGTGGGACCTGGGGTAAGCAATGGCAGACACTGTTTCAGAAGGTTTACTTTCTTGTTGCAGAACACAATTCCCCTAGCGTTATGCATTTGCTCTCTTGGCTCATGAACCTGTCTACATTACTGTGCCTGCCTCTCTTTCTATCCAGTTACACTTTATCTCTCAGGCCCTTTTCCCTCTGTCCCTATTAATTTTTAATTATGCTTGCAGTATGGGTTCCCAATGAATACAAGGGAAGAAACAATCTAGAGAAATGTAAATCCACAAAGAAACTTCAGCGCTGAGCCTCTGGTGGCTTCTTTTCACATTAGCTTCTAACTGACCTATCACACAACCATCCATTTTTTCTACATTGTCAGAGAGACATCATTAAGACATGAGTAAGAGCCAGTATTGAACTGAGAATAAAAGTTAGGCCTCTGAACATGGCCAGCACTTCTCTCTCAGACAGAGTCTTTGCCAATTTCCTCAAGCTCATACCTGGAACCTAAAATACCTTTTTTGTTCCTTAAGGACAGTATATCCATTTCTAATTTAATACTTTGTATGGTTCTTTCTCTGATTCGTACTCATAGCACTTCTTCATTTAGATCTTGGTTTAAAGATTATCTCCAGAGACAGCATCCCTTGGTAATGTTAAACTGAATTTCATGGCCTTAAGCTGCTTCCATATACAGTTTAAGTTTGGCTTAAAGGTCGCTATATATATAATAAATCGATACATAGCCTCATGTGTAAATAGACTTTAAGCTTCCAAGAAATACCTAAGTCTCAGCCAATCATAACAGCCACACCTCTAAGCCAATCACAGCCTGATGCTGCCAAAACATGGCCAGACAAGTGACCTCAGCCAACTGAGCTGTTTCTGAATGTCATTTCCTTTTCCTTGGCTATAAATACAGCCTACACTTGCAGTGGAGGATTTTGGGAGGGTGGATCCTTCTGAACCACGTTTAGTCCATTCTGCTGCCAATTTTATGCTTATATCTTTGCTCAAATAAACTCTGCTAAGTGTAATCTGTCTAAAGCTTTTCTTATAACATTAACCATGGAGTGTTTTTTATCTATGTTCCATTTATTATCTGTATCCCCCATCGGAACATATGCTGTGGGAGACGGGGTCTTGAATCCTCAGGGCTAGAAACAGGTGCTTCAGAAGAATTTGCTAAAGAAACAAAGCTGCAAACATCTTTGTTATAATGATACTGCATTTGTTTCAAAACAATTTGGAATTGTTTCATCTTGTGATATTTGTAGGGAAAAAAAAAGAGATAGCTTAATTATCCAAGCACATTTTCCCCTTAATGAGATATGACATTCATAACACTTTTGTTCTTCCAAATTTGCTTCATTTTATCTGAGACGCAATTTCATCGAGCTTTTCATTGTGCTTGTTTATGCAACTTGAGCTAAATCCTCTTTGCACTGGGTGTTTATTTATATGTCTGTCTTATATTTTGTGTGTTTCATTTTTCTATGCAGAAAACAAACATGTAAGCACTTAATTATCTGTTTCCATCTTCATTCAGGATTGGTATACATTGTGTTATTTCTCACACAATCACAGCATAAATGAAGGCATCTTCTGATTACAAAATCTGACATAAACTACTGAAACATTTCCTTGGTTGAAACTATTTATAAAGCAATGACTATTGTTACCCCAAATATAACATATGTTTCAACGCTGTGGATGACAATGAAAATCATTAGAAGATTTTATGGAGTTTTGGTTTTTTCCTCCCTTACTTTGGGGGGTGGGATGGTTGTATTGACTGGGACTAATAATGAGTGCCTAATTCGATTTAGTTTTGAAAACCCCACAAGCCCTTCACTATGTTCAACAAAACAACACTAAGAAAGCCTGTAAGCCACCAGAGAAAGCAGTTTTACATTTACAGAGCTTGCAGGTCAGTGAATCCAGAGAGAGACACAGCCAGGATTTTTTCTCAAAACCTTTTTACCCTTGAAGACAGGATTCAAATGTAACAGTGTAGTGCTTAATTTTGTGGTTACCTAGAAAATGAAGGATATCAATAAATCATAAGAATGCTAATTTCAACTGACCTCAAACCAGATCTGTGTAAGGATCACAAAGTTACTGACATAGTTAGTCCCAGAGACAAAAGCATTTTCAATATCCTTCCAGTTCACACGTTCTTATATAAATCAACTCCAAAACTTTTCCCTCACGAGAGTTCAGTTCATAGACCCCACAACCTCTCACTGGCCTTTGCCCATTTTGTTGATTCTGTCCTTCTCAGTCAATGTAAGTTTAGAGTCAATCATTACTCTTTCCTATGCTTCCCCAACTTTCAATCGCCTCTCTCAACCATGCATTTTCTCTTGGCAAAAGAACAACTGTAGCTCCCAAATTCGTTACCAACTACAATCTAAATTCAAATAAAGAAGCCAAACACACACATGCACAATTAAATGGGCTCAACTTTATACAGGGATCCTGACTCAAACCTTCTGTTGGAGCACCTACTTAAAAAAACCTTTCAATTTTAAAAAATCTTCATCTACCCATTGTGCCCGCTTGCGGAGTGAATCATTAGACGGCAGATCTTCCTCTCTGTCTCTCCTGCTCTCTGTATATCTACCTTTCCAGTAAACATAAAAAATCTTAAAGATTTATTTTAAAAAAATGAAAGATTAAGCAAGGTTTATTGCATGCACTTTTTATTCACCTATGCACCTATTCATCCATCCATCCATCCATGCACTTTTTATCCCATTTTTCCCTTCCCCCTTCTGCCACATATATCCAATTTGCATTATGTAGAAAATGTGTAATAAATGCAGATGGTACTTCAATAATATCTCATACTCTTGTAGTTTCAAGCTTTTCTGGTAGTACCAGGTTTTGTAAAGCCACTGATTCTGCATTAATAACCACTGGCTGCTTCAAACTTCTGTCTGGTATTCACCCACACTGGTCCCTGAACTAATTCCCACTCAGCCATCATTTTCCTCTCATAGATAGATACCATTTCCCTGGATTAAAAGACAAGCTTTTGATTTCCTCATATCCTGTCTTCCTAACCATCTTAATTCTTCTCCCCAACTTACTTTCTTCCAAGCCTTCTGTATTTCACATAGTAATAGTAACATCTTTCCCCTAGTTATCCTGGCCAGCAATTATGGAACCACCTCTGATTCCTCCTTTTATGATCCTATCTATGTATTCCAACCCAACAGGAAAGCATTATCCTCAAACTTTGACTATTTTGCATTTTCCCTTTGCCATTTCGAACAAGGCCACCATCATTTCACTCTAGAGTAGTGTAACAGCCTTCTCAGCCTTTTCTCATCAGGGAAGCTCCAGTCATTTTGTTAGAAATTAAAAAGTTAAATCACTTCATTGTACCATTTAGTAATCATCCCTGACTTCTACCTCTCAGTGAAAGCAAGGACAGCAGTGGTCTAGAAGGCTTTACATGAATCTGATGATCTCTGCACCACTCTGGGCACACCTTACAACGAAGCCTCAACTCCCATCCTATTTCAATGAGCCCTTGACTATTCCGAGGTCTCCCTAGGCACATCCATCATCTTTTCTTAGCCATACAATCTCCCATTCCTTTATTAACACTCCAGTTACAGAAATCAATACTCCCAACTCCACCTACTATCTTCTGTATTTATGTATAGAATATAGCATACGCCATTAAAAATTATTTACTCTGTTTTCTATCTAGTCGCTCTTTGATTCCCACCTAAATACCGAACTCCATTAAGCTGTGGATTTTTGTTTTCATGGCTGCATGCCAAGAGTATGACAGAGTACCGGAACTCTGCAGGCTTTCAAAAAAAATACTAATGTGAAAGATTAAGCTATAGATATATATATATAAAGTCCAGATTCTAAGAAGGGAATAAGGTAAATTTATCTGAAAATAAGACTTCAGCAGGGAGCATTCCTAAAGCAGCCTCTTCCCCAAGGCTGTTTATTTGCATCTTATTTCACTTTCACTTATCCCATTAAGCCTCCTCCTGGAATACTTTTAAAAAGTCTCTATTTGATCAGGTCCACTTTCTTCCTCCACCTCCCACCCCTTTCAAGTCCTTCTCTGGTAAAGAAGAAGAACTCAGGCATCTCACTGGACCTGCTCTCTGGACCTGCTGGCCCTTCCCCCAGATGATCCCATCTCCAGCAATTTTTGCATTCCAGCCTCCAATCTCAGAGTAGCTATTCTTTTGATTCCTTCCTACAACAAACTCCTATTTCTTCTACAGAGCTAAGCTTAGAATATTTCATCAGAATCTTTTCTCCCTCCCTTCTTTCCCAAACCCCACCTAGGGCTAAATTAGTTCCTCTTTCTTTTTTTTCTTAGTACCTCAAATCTTACTTATTGATTTATAATATAATTTTAATCAATCATTTTAACATCAATTGGTTAATACAAATCCACCTTTATAAGCTCAGTGAGGATAGGACTGTACCCATGTTATCCATTGTTCAATTCAGAGCTCCTGATTAGAGGGGGAACTCAGTGAAATATAGTAAATAAACAGAAAATGAATGAACCTAACCTTGTCTAAGTTGTCTCTGACTCATCATCGATGTGTCCATGCTTCCCCAGCAACAGACCAACAAGTTTTGATCTTTACAAGTTGAAACAAAACTCAAATACCTAATACCTTCAGATAAACAACTTTAGATACTAAAACTCATCAGCTATTAATTTGGTATGAAGCCCAGCAGTTTGAATGGAAGAATTCCATTCTGAGACTTCTTGGTTACTGAACAAGGCAGCACACACACACACAAACAGCCTAAAGGGCACTGTTTGTAACCTTCAAAAACTTCATGAGTACAAAGAAAAGAAATCAACAATGACTCTCCACTTCCTGGCATAAAATTATGCATATAAAGTATTTCCACGCTAATAAAATGTATTTTAATTACAACTAATTGCAGTTGTAAATGTGCTAATGTGGAGCATCAGAGCAGCAATAACTGTAAATCTATTTTATACCAATCAAAACAAGGGGCAAACATGTCACCTCCCACTCTCAGATGTTCAAGTTACATTACCTTTACTAACTAAAACAACAAAAACCTTCCTCCCTTGGAGTTAAGTTGATTTGTCCATTTCTAACAGTATACCAAATGCTGGTTGTGCTAAACCACTTTTTATTTGATGTGAAATGCATAGCTCTCATCTCAGGCTTTAAAAAATGAAAGGTCCTTCTGTTGTTTGCAGGTATAAAAGCAGCCAACACTGCTGTGAAAAGGATAAAGGTGAAGGGTAGTTACCTCCTCCAAGACGTCAGCCAGCTTACTGAGGATCTCTTCAGGAAGGCTCTGGAAGGTGGGAACGCTGGAAAACAGAACGAAGAATGATGTTCAATGCATGAGCAGCAACTTCCTTGCATGAATAAAACTGTAATAGACCTGAATGAAAATGGAGACATATCACATTATGAAGAATCCATAAAAAAATTATCAAAGCAATTGATTAAGGACTGTTTATTTTCTCACAGGGCAAACACATGCTGAATAGAAGCAAGCTTTCAGGATATACAGAAATGAGTTAAAAATCACACTTAGTAGTTATTACCATAACTTACAGTCATGGGTGCCTCAACTGCACCGGGGAAGAGCACTATTCTTGTCGATTAGGCCACTATCACCAGATTCCTTCCTCTACTGCCTCCCTTTCTAGATCACTCTCCATGCCCAAGTCCCAGCCACACATTCCATTCAGACTTGCAAGCATCTATTAGTAAAACCAGAAGTTCTGTCCTTTTGCAAAACTCTCTCCATCTTGGTCAAATTATTCCTCTACGAACTCTCACAGCTCTCACACATTAATTACCTCAACTGCTGTCAATCAGATATATAATACACAGTATCTTTCCTGCTAATATCAAAACTCCATGAAGATAAAGAACCATTTCGTTTAATCTCTAGGAGTTTCACAACTTACAAATCACATACCAAATAGTGTGTGCTGACTGACTGAAGTTACAAAAGCATAAGCAGCGAGATCAGACTAGATAGCGCACAGACTGGTGGTCCTATGATGCTGAAAGAGCTCCTTTCTTTCCAATCAGCTCTTATTTCTCCCCACAAAGCAACTAATGAAAATACTGTTGGGGGTTGAATACACAAACTAACAAACTTGTTTCATAAGTGAAATAATAATGATGACTTTTCAAAGAGAAAACAAATCTCAACATCATATGAATTTAACTTAGATGTGGAACAAAATTTCAATTTAATCATATCTCAGAGCTTCAATACAGAAAAATGCAGTGAGTTAACCAAATCTATCCTAAAAAATGAGTCAGAGACAGACTCTTAGGAAGCTCAGGAGTCTATTTCACCAGCAGGCACTGATAGGTGAACTGCCCCTTTCCACCACACGTGGAGGAGGAGAGCAGACACTATCAGCCATATTCAGGGTTCTTGAGCAATGTTCATCTACTAAGAGCACTGACACATGATATGAATCATTCAGCTGTAGTGGTGTGGAACACAAATACCCAGTTTAAGCACCATGCATTTTTATTCAATCAGTAAGAGTCCCATCCAGCCTAGTAATGAGCAGCAGAACCAGACAAACAGGTCCTCCCAATTCCAATTATACAAGACAATCTGGGACAAACAGCTTACAACCTGAGCTGTGGAAGAAAAGCAAGATCTCATCCTGGCATGAGATACTGTCCTGTGATAAGAACCACCACTTTCGGGTCTTTCCAGGAACCCAAGGTTATGGCAAAGGTCACGCATCTTATGTCCCAGAAATGCCTCAGAAGACTTAGCCTTTCTTTCACCATTTCCTATTGTCTGGACTGTCACAAAAGACTATTTGTAGATCATATGCATGTATTTCTGCTATTTGATTTGGAGAATAATTCTGGCTTGACAGAAATGGTCCAGTGACAGAATCCACAGCACACAGTTTTGATACAAGCCTGAATGTTTTGCTATTCATTTGTCATTTTGATTCCTGTTACTTAAGGCATAACATACTGATAAAATCCCAAGATTTTATGCAGAGGTTTAAGAATTCACCTAGGACCAACCATCTGTTTCACAAACTGATGGCTATGGTCTGAATCCTGTGAGATTTCACTTCCTGAAGATAGTCTATTTTAGCGGTTGCATGGTGCATATCATAAAAAGAGACAGAAAAAAAATACAGGGGAAGCTGTATTGTAAGTCATGCAGGCATGAAATTCCAGACCTTTCTTTTTCTTTTAATAAGCTATATTTTACTTTCCTCTGAGATGTTAGAATAATTAGAGTGTTTCTGATCCATTGGGTATTTGCGGAAAGTATAAAATACAACTGGATTTTTCTTATTTTATTATAATTGGCTCCCTTCTTTGGACAAGCCTATTATATTTCCCTTTTTCATTTAAAAATATATTTACATTATTGAAAAGACAGAATGACAACACACACACACACAGAATATCATCCTTCATCTACCAGACCATTCTCAGATAGCCAAAGCCACCCTGGGCTGAGCCAGGCAAGCAAAACCAGGAGCCGGGAACTGCATTCAAGTCTCCCATATGGTTAACAGGGACTCAAGTAATTAAGCCAACACCTGCTGCCTTCTGGGCGAATATTATCAGGAACTAGATTATAAGTGGAGTAGACCAGATCACCCTAGGCGCTCCAGTATAAAGAGGGCATTCCAAGCAATACGTATGATTATTTTCTATGTTATATCTTTGATTTCAATCTAAGTTGTATATATGTCAAATCAAAATATAAGATTTCATGTTCATCATAACCATGAGAAATAAATTCAGGTATTGTTTATAATATACTAAAATGAAATAAAAATGTTCAGTTTTACAATTTTTAAAGTACTTACCAACACACCATTCTTTAAGGTCTCTCTCTTTAAGAGAGAAGTCACACATCTGCTGATGTGTTCCACAGCTATGGCTGGGCAAAGCCCAAGCCAGGAACCTAGAATGTACACAGGTGTTGAGGCCCAAGTACTTGGGTCATCTTCTACGGTATATTAGCAGGGAGCTGAATCAGAGCGAAACTGCCAGGATACTAACTAACGGTCATATAGGATGCCAGTGTTCCTGATGGCAACATAACCTGCTAAAGTACATGTCATTCATCTTTAAAATTCTTGAAAGGTGTGGGACTGGAGGACTGGGAACAAGGGGAAAAGAGAGACAGTCTATCTGCTAGCTTACTCGCAATAAATGCCCTCAATAACTGGGGTGTGGTCAAGTAAAGTCAGTAGCCAGGAACTCTATCCAATTCTCTCATGTGGGTGACAGGGACCCCAGAATGTTAGTCACCATCTTTTAACTCCCAATACTAGGAAGCTGAGGCTGAAGTGCAGCTGGGACTCTAACTCAGGTTCTGCTATGGGATGTGGGTACCTCATGGTGTGCCACAATGCCTTTCCTAAACACTTCAAACATGTTATCTTTTACTACCTTGAATGCCTCAAAATATTAGCAACAATTAGTACTAATAGAAATAAAAATGATTTTTAAGAGAAATATTCTGAAAAGTTAACTGTTAGCAACTGAAGTACCTTTGAGCTTAAGAACATGGAAATCACTACAATGTAAGAACCTTAAATTCTATAAGTCACTCTAAACTGATTGTTCTAGCCATATTCAAAGATCTCTGTTAACCTATCCCTAAATAAGTTCAATTATGTAATTAATTTTTTCCTATTTACTGCTTTATTAGTAACTTGAACACCAAGAACACCACCGTAGAGGTTGTTCAGAGCACAGAAAAATATTAGTTGCATCTTCTCAAACACATTAAAAGATATAAGCTCCAATAATTCGGATATGCTAACTTCAGGTAACTAAGATTCTGAAAATTTAATGTTAAATAAATTTACAAAATGTAATTATCACAGAATAATTGTGAGGGCAAACTACCAGAGAAAATGTTTGAACAATTAGGGAAAAAATATTTTCATTAATGGAAAAATAATTTATAATCATTTGAGTGCTAATTACAAGTAATTCTTACCAATGCACGAAAATATTTTCTCTCCCTAAGGACTGCAGAATGCCTGAAGTTACAGAATGTACTTGAATATAATATACCTGAGATGATTTAAAGTCTGGTTCTTTTCCACTAGTTTTTCTAAATGAATGATACAAACACTTAGAAATCTGTAATGGCAATAATAGAAAATGAGATTTGAGTGGTTTTGATCTTCCAGAATCAACACTCTGATCAATTATTAGTATCTATTATACAAATAAGACAAATAGGATTTTCACAGGTGCTAACATCACATAATTCAACAATAGTAAAGAAAGGATGAATTGACCAAAGTGGTCAGTTACTGACATGTATACTTTTTCAGCGACAGCAGAAAATTCCTCTCACAACATGGTTTTACTGTTTCATTAATGACCTAGAAAGGAACCATTGATATTTGTAACATTTCACTTGGTGGCTTTATGTATTTCCCAATTTTTCATTGTGAAAAATGTCAAACAGAAAGGCTGATGAAACAATCGGATTACCTACATACCCAACACTTAGAATAATAAGTGTTAACACTACGAAACTCCTGCTAAACCTACTTTCAATCTATCTATTCTTCTAAGTGTTTATACAAACCTTCATTTCTAGATTAAACATTCGAGAAGAAGCTGCAGAAATCATAAAATTTTGTTACTGGTGCAATGATATATACCCTCATGTCCTTAGAAAACAGTTTAGTAAATAAGTAACTCTTACAGCATTAGCATACATAACAAAATTGCCCGCATAAAATCATCTCATGCTTACTCTGTATTCAAGTACTACTGTTGTTCAACAATGTCTTTTTCTTTCCAAAGCATGATCCTAATTCTTTTGACAGGGTCCCTTTAGTTCTAATTCCATGAAAATATTTCCACCTTGTATTTTATTTGAAGAGTTTTATTTAATTGAAGTTATTTTATTGAAGAGTCTAGGACAGTTACACAAACAGATGGTCCATATTCTTATCTAAATAATTTTATTCCTCTCAATAAACTGTTGAATCTCCTGCTATGGTCCTTGGGGACAGTTCCTGGCTCCTGGCGCCTGGCTCCTGGCTCCTGTCTTGCAGCTTTAGACTGGCTCCACTGTTACAAGCATTTTGGGGCTGACCCACTGAGTGGAAGAACGTTTTCTGTCTTAACTCTCTCTCCTTCCCTCTTCCATCATTTTGCTATTCAAATAATGGGAAAAAAAAATGGTTTTGCTCAAATAGTGCTATTAATTTTATTGAATTTCAATCCTAAGCATAAGCAGCCACTTTACTTCAGCATTTTGAAGTATGTCTGTTTTCCTAAGGAAAATCACTGAATGACTGTTGAAGCTGCAAGCTGAATTAGTCACTTTTCTCATGGAACATCATTTTTCACTGAAGCACTGACAAAACTGCGGTTATTGACACTTGAGTATTTGGCAGACAATTCTTCCAGGCCAACTAAGCAAGCCTGTCACTTCAAGGGAAGTAACAATTTTTGATGGCAAAATTCTTTCAAACTTTCAAATAAAAACGAAAGCTTTCAGAAAACTTTTACTTGCCACTGTGAGCACTGTAAGCATGTCAGCTTTTCAATACTTTGAAATATTTTCCTGGTGATATCAGTAGTGAAATGTTACATTAAGAGGTACAGTAATTTTTAGGAAATTCTGTATAACTCAATCAATCAACAGTTTCCAAATGACAAAAGCATCACATTGCATAATCACACACTGATTTTAAAAATGCGTCAAAATACTAGATGGAGCAAAAGATTCAAAGACAATAGATTATGAGAAGTATATTGATATGGTTATAGATTCCATATTGTAATAAGCCTTTAAGAAAGCACTGTTTTAACTTTTGATGAAATATAAAATCAAAATTAATGTGATCCACAATTTTTCTTGAAATGCTAGTATCATACCCTTCTCCCTTTTCCTCCCACTCACCACTTTGAGGGTGTATCTTCTTTATAAACTTCAACAAAAGCTCCCTAAATTCAATAGGTTGGATGAAAGTGAAAGTCACAAACTAGCTTTTTATTAAGCTACATATTTAGAGAGTTTTGGGTAAAAAGTGTCAAAACTTATCTCTTTTAATTTTTAGAAAATATAGTTGTAGGGCCCGGCATGGTGGACAAGTGGCTAAAGTCCTTGTCTTGAACACCCCGGGATCCCATATGGGCGCCGGTTCTAATACCGGCAGCTCCACTTCCCATCCAGCTCCCTGCCTGTGGCCTGGGAAAGCAGTCAAGGACGGCCCAAGGCTTTGGGACCCTGCACCCGTGTGGAGACCCGGAGGAGGTTCCTGGATCCTGGCTTCAGAATCGGCTGTTGTGGTCACCTGGGGAGTGAATCATTGGACGGAGGATCTTCCTCTCTGTCTCTCCTCCTCTCTGTAATCTGACTTTTCAATAAAAAATACATATATATTTTGTAATATATATAGTTTGTAATAAAAATGACTATGTTACCATGTCTATTACTGATTTATAAAAAGTTTACATATTTCATTTTTAATTCCAAATACAATATAAACAAACAGATGTAACGATGAATAGTATGTAAAATGTAGACTATAAGATAATACCCTAAGAAACAGATAAGAAAATTATGTATTTAACATAACTATGCTGTTTTAAGATATATTTACAATTGTAAACAGAGCTCTGCTGGAAAAACATCTAAATCTTTAGTAGGTTAGTTGGGGTCCTCCTATAAGAAAAAAAATTACTGTTGGAAATTGTTATTTCTTTATTCACTAATACTGAGTTCTTTTCTAAATTTACTTCTTTTTATTTTTTTATTATTTTTATTTGAAAGTCAGACTTGCAGAAAGAGGGGACAATCAGACAGAAATCATTCATCCACTGATTCACCTCCCAAAGGCCACATTAGCCAGCATGAAACCAAGAGGTGGAAACTCCATCTGGGTCCCCTACAGGTGTGAAAGGAGCCCAAGTACTTATGTCATCTTTGGCTGCTTTCCCAGGTCCATTAGCAGGGGCCTGGATCAGAAGCAGAAAGGCTGGACTTGAACCTCTGTGTCATAACGTTGGCCCCAGTTGAGTGCTTTACTGTGTGCTTCAAATTGTTGGGGATTCATCAATGAACACAAGCAAATGTTTCTGGCTATTATCAAGAAAATGGAAAAACAAAGTCATTCTGTTTCTGCTCACAAAGCCAGGGATGGTGGACCCAAACTTGGTCTCCCAATGGTGGTGGAAGGGACTTGACTCATGTTATAACTGATGGCCCCCAGTAAACCAATCAGCAGGAAGCAGAATCAGGAATCACACACACAAGAAGTTGAACGTCAGAATTCTATTGTCTAGTTGTCTAACTATGAGTAAATTATTTAAAGCCAAGAAGTCTCTAAGCTAGAAAATTGAAACTACAAGACCTAGCTCTCGGGGCTGTATCATTATTAATAAACACGAAGCAGTTAGCTACAGTGTCTCACAGGGTAGGCACTCAATTAAAGGAACAATGCAGCCTGTGTTAAACTGCGCTTTATGTATAACTTATCAGTACGTACTTAAAATATGAAAATTAAATGAATAAATGCAATGAAGCCACATGTAATAAAGTAACGTGGTTACTACACAGGGTGATGCAGTTCACATAGGAGAGGAGCAGGTTCTCAAATTCAGTCCACTCACTCTGAACCCAGTGCTCTACCTCCTTTCTGAAGAGAGCTACCTCTTATATTAAAAAAAAAAAAAAGCATCTTATTTATAGTTACTCTGATCTGTGTTAAGGCCATATACCTATTATTTGTCCACAAGAAAATTTCCTTGAGGCTATTAAGAAAAAGGCAGCAGAGAAGGAAAGAAGGAAAGAAAGCAAGAAAGCAAGCAAGAAACAACGAAAGGATTTTTAATTTATCACTTTAAGATTTATTTTTATTGGCAAGGCAGGCATACAAAGAGACAAGAGCTGAGTCAATCCAAAGCCAGGAGTCGGGTGCTTCTTCTGGATCTCCCACGTGGGGTCAGGGCGCCAAGGCCTTGGGCTGGCTTCTACTGCTTTCCCAGGCTACAGGCACGGAGCTGGGAAGGGAGGGAAGTATCTGGGAAATGAACTGGGAACATGGGATTCTGGCAGATTAAGGCAAAGATTTAGCCAAAAGCAAAGATTTGGGCCATTGCTCCAGACCAATATATATTATTCTTTTATTTTCATTTTTATTTGAAAGTCAGAGGGCCAGCAAGAGGGAGAGCACTTCCAACCACTGGTTTCAGTCCCCAAATGCTCGTAGCAGCCAGACTGGGGTCTCAAACCCAGTCACTGTGCCACAAGATGCCAAAGTCTCAAACAGGGTAAAATGTCTGCTCCAGATTACTCAGTGAGACTTTCCTTTGAAAAGACCATCAGAGAGGTGTGGCATGGTGGCCTAGTGGCTAAAGTCCTAGCTTTGTAAACACTAGGATCCCATAGGGAGGCCAGATTGTATTCCGGCAGCTCCACTTTCCATCCAGCTCCCTGCCTGCAGCCTGAGAAAGCAGTCAAGCATGGCCCAAAGCCTTGGGACTCTGCATCTGGCTCCTGGCTTCAGAGCACCTCAGCTCTGGCTGTTGTGACCACTTGGGGAGCAAGCCAAGGGATAGAAGATCATTCTTTGTCTCTCCATCTCTCTGTAAATCTGACTCTCTAATAAAATATATAAATCTTTAAGGAAAATGAAAAAAAAAGGTCATTAGAGTAGAGCCTTTTTGAAAACCCACTGCAAAATTAGAACTCAGATTATTCTGGTGCTCCTATCCAAATGGCCATCAAGAGCTGAGCCACTAATCACCATTTTTCAGAAATTGCCTCTGAAATGTTTAACAGCATCCAATATGACGTATTCAGATGATTACACTGCACCTGACCTTTGCTCTGTAAATCATACAATGGACTATGCCTGGATCAAAAATAAAACATCAGAGGTTTTTATGTGATTATACAAATGGTACTTGATAGTTAAAAGCGAAAAAGGAGCATAGGACCTTTTCAATAGCTCATGCCTGCACTAAGGGAAATCAGCCTATAAAGTTCTGCTTTAGTGTCCACCCATCATATCAATCTTGCAAGATGATCACAAGCCCCCAGAGGTTAAGGCCTATCCTTCTCTTTGAGACTCCACTGGAATATGGATGGCAAAAGTTGTCACAGCCCAAGGCTGTCCTAATATGTTGCAGAACATTTAGCATCTCTCATGCAAACCTACAAAATAAATGTAAGCAATGGTCCACAGGACCACCCCACCCCCAAAACAAACAAACAAAAACTCTTCAAGGAGTGACTCCATTTGAAGTTTAGAACCCTTACTCTATAATTCCGCAATTTTCCTAATCCATCAAGTCAGTGTTTGGCTTGCCAGGCCTGAAACCTCAACATACTCTGCATCTACTTGCATTATACAGGCTGAGTCCCTGTTGCCCCAGTAACTGCCACGCTTTGGCGCTCTCTGTTAAACTATGTGCAGAATTATTGGCTGACAGGTGGACAAATAAATGGGCTCCATAACTTGCCCTCTTTAGTTTGTGGCTGTTTGCAAAATCATGCTATTCAGAAAACATCTTTGAGAGGATGATACTGGGAAAAAAAGTCTCATGGATAAACAAAATATTAAAAAAATATAGAAATTTGGAAATCTCTTTATGATTTGGCTTACTAGACCTTTATAATGCTATGACCAAAACAAACTCAAAAGCCACAGTAAAAGCTAGCTAGAGAGGGAAAAAATAATTTCCTAATCTTAAACTAAGCTAGTAACCTTTGCAATCAGAAATGTTTATTAATTCAGTAAGGAGTTATATTTCCTTGCTACATAGTTTGGAAACACTGACTTGTACCGAGACATCAAGGTTGGTAATAGCCTCTATGTTAACATGGAATGGATTTTATAGGTTGTCTTGTGAATTGTTCCGCATTTGTAAGCTTAAGGTCAAATATAACCTTCCCAGAGAAGCTTGAGTATTTTTGCTCCCATTCTTGTTACTGTGAGGACTTGGTGCAGACACCTACCAGAGATGCCCAACTCTCTGCTCCCATGCTCCTCAGCTACTCTGCATTGCAGCAATTACTTTATTGTATTTGTCAGGTTATGCCTTGGACTCTAAATCAGCAAACTATTGTCTGCTGAAGTCAGATTACACTGAAATACAGTCATGCTCACTGCTGTAAGTAACGTCCAGGGCCGTTTGGTAGCACAACATCAGCCTAAATTAGCTGTGATCTGATCCTGTAAAGATATCTTGCCTTGACCTACCTTTCTGAGGTCAAACATGATGTCAGGTTTCCTCAGAACAAAACCCAGTAAGAGACAGATGCACAAATGGGGTTGAATAAAAATGTTTTACCTATCAAAATCAATCCAGAATAGCTGACCTAGGTGTATGCTTCCATAAATGTGAGGGATAGTATATTCAATTCAGGTCATTTTGTGAAAAAATTTTGTAGAATGTTACAAATTATTAACTCAAATAGAAATTTAAAAAAATCATTAACCTTTAATAAGTAAAACCCTTGTGAAAGCATATAACCTAAGGATAGCACAGAATTCAAATTTCACTAAGGAATCTCTCATATATAATTAACATAAAAGCTTCTTTTTAGTATCTTTTTAAATATTTCCAATATGAAACTTCAACTTTTTCCTTGCAAAATAACTCCCCAATACTTTTTAGAGAAGTATCCTTTTGGAATGTAACAAAATTGCTTTTCTATTTCATACTATTAATAATTTTAGAAAGCATAAGAACACAGGAAGAAATTTACATGCTCAAAAAATAGCAGGGGCCAGGAGCATGGCATTAGCAAGTTAAGTCTGTGCATGCTATACCAACATCAACATGGTCACTGATTGAGTTCCAGCTGCTCACATCTGATCCTGCTACCTGCTAACTTATGTAGGAAAGCATGAGAAGATGTTCCAAACACTTGGGGCCCCACATCCATGAGGGAGACCTGAAAGAAGTTCCCAGCTCATAGCTTTGGACTGACCCAATTCTGGCCATTATGACCATTTGGACAGTGAACCGGCAAATGGAATATTTCTTTTCTTCTCCATGTCTCTCAAAATAATAATAACAATAATCTTTTAAAGGCACAACAACTTGCAAAAGTTCTTATAAATTCAGTTTATTCTCAATATTCAAAAGACAATGAAACAATCAAACCTCTGCCTTTTAAAATGTTTATATTATTTATGGATTGTTTCCTTAGAAACAGCAATGCAATTGGATAACGTACAATGATAGTACTCATGTTAAATACCTTTAGGATAGCACCCTGCTCAAGGAATGCTCAGTTACTACTCACCATAATTTAGCTTACAGCAAGTGACTGTAAACAATTCAAAAAATGCACTAAGTGCTCTGCCTCACTTAAGACGTGGCACAATCAGGCAAAGTAGCTCCTCAGCATTGTCTGTTGAAGACATTCAATGTCGAGTTATGTATTGTATGAAGGACAAAAACACATGAAACCATCATATGCGTTTCCCATGACTGTACCACTTCCAACTAGACAGAATGAAAGTGAAATGGGAGCGCATATAATAAAGTGAAAATCTTATACAAAGACTTGCTTTCTTTTTACAGACTTTGCTCAAGTAGGTATTTTAACACACGAAACTTTTAGTCAATCTTCTAGAGAACAGATTGTTTCAACTTTAAAAAGTGACTTTAGGGCCCGGCGCGGTGGCGCAAGTGGTTAAAGGTCCTCGCCTTGCACGCCCGGGATCCCATATGGGCGCCGGTTCTAATCCCGGCAGCCCCGCTTCCCTTCCAGCTCCCTGCCTGTGGCCTGGGAAAGCAGTCGAGGACAGCCCAAAGCTTTGGGAACCTACACCCGCGTGGGAGACCCGCAAGAGGCTCCTGGCTTCGGATCGGCATAGTATCGGCCCGTTGCGCTCACTTGGGGAGTGAATCATTGGACGGAAGATCTTCCTCTCTGTCTCTCCTCTCTGTATATCCGCCTTTCCAATAAAAAATAATAATAATAATAATAATAAAGTGACTTTAATGGTAATCAATGTAGTTTACTTACAATATAATTTTATGTACATATTCCTTTCCTATATATTTTGATAGCAATTAAAATCTAGTCAGCACTTACAATGATAGAATCATTCTGCTAGCACTCAACAAGCCTTATTTCATTCAATCTTTAGAATATGTAACCACTATCTAAAATGATTTAACATGGTTCAAATAATGTTATATGTTTCTTCTATTGTCATCTGTATTAATTTACAGGAAAACCTAATATCATTTAGTCTTACAGCAATGCACTCTTTGTCAGTGTATTAAATGGCTGAGTGAAGTAATACTACATAGGATATTTTTGTACTAAGGAACCAGACTAAATAATCTGACTAAATATTCTAAAACACCTGTAAGTGAAGACATCAGGACTGAGGAATATGACCGTGTATGACAATGAGTGTTAACTGACAGGTTCATCAAATCTCTATTAGATAGAAGTAATAAATAGAGGATTAAGAATACAAACACATTACTTTATGGGAGAATATCAGGTTACTTTTACTTGTTAATAAAGCATGGAGGCATGCTCATTATTACTGTCTTTACGCATCTGATAATTTCAGCTCAACCATTATTATTATTTTTATTTGCAAGGCAGAGTATGCATGCATATACAAATGAGAGAAATTTCTTCCACCACTATTAGACTCCTAAAATGTCCACATTAACCAGCGTTGGGCAAGGCACAAACCTTATACAAATGCTAGTAAGAGGATGACATTCTATTATATTTTAAAGGTCAATTCTTGGGAAGTGATTCGACAGCACAAACGTATGCAAAAGGGATCCAATATTGAGCCTGGTGCAGTAGCTAGTGGCTAAATCCTCACCCTGAATGTCCAGGATCCCATATGGGTACCAATTCCTATCCCAGCTGATCCTGTTGCCATCCAGCTCCCTGTTTGTGGCCTGGGAAAACAGCAGAGGATGGCCCAAAGTCTTAGGACCTGGAAGAAGCTCCTGGTTCCTAGCTTGGGATCAGCCTGACTCCAGGACTGTTGCAGTGCTGAGAAGTGAACCAGTAGGTAGAAGTTCTCCCTTTCTGTCTCTCCTTATCTCCATAAATCTGACTTTCCAATAAAAAAAATAAACAAAACAAGATCCAGTGATTGAATCCTTGAGCTCTGTGGCAGGATACCTCTATATCCTATGCCTGCTTCCCGTCTCTAACACATACTGTTTTACCGTACCTTGAGACTGAAAAGGATTGTTACCAGTTCTTCAGTTATTTGAGAGGCAGAGAGACAGGCACAGAGCTCCCACTGACTGGTTCCCCCCTACTGCCCGTAATGGACCAGGATCCCAGTATAGGTCTTCCATGTGGAAGGCAGAGATCTGTCCAGTTTTAGCTGTCATTTTCTGCCTCCCAGGGTGTGCATTAGCAGGGATCTGGAATGGAGAGTAGAATGGGTAACTGAACTCAGGCACTCTGATATGGATGACGACATCTGAATTATCAACTTAACTGCTAGTGTAAATGCTTGCCCTAGATAAATCTTTCTTTAAAAGCTGGCCTATTTCAGATATTTCATTACAATAATGAAAAGTTGATAACTCAAAAATGCACAATATGTAGCACAATTCAAACGGAGACAAAAATACAAAAATCATTCCTTTATATGCATTATTTGAAGTATAACAGGAAATAGCAGTTAAAAAGATCAACAGAGGACTTGAGTGGATGTTTTTTCAAAGAGATACAGAAGTTGGCCCATGAAGAAGCATTCAACATAAACTAACCACAGAAATTAAAACCCACAATAAAATACCACCTCACACTGATTAAGACTGTTACCAATGAAAAACAAAGAAACAAATGATGGTGTGGAGAGACTGAGTCTTATAACATTGGCAGTGAGAAGGTGTGAAAACAGAACTGGATTCACTGAAGAACACTAATCCCATTTTTAATTGTCTACTCAAAAGAATTGAAATCAGGGTTTTGAAAGGGCATTAAACTCTCCTGAAGATCTGAACATCATTCACAACAACCAAGATATGAAAATAGTTCAAATATTAATAACAAATGAATCAAGAAGACACGGCACACATTCACAAGTAAGCAGTAAATCATTCAATCTTAAAAGAGGGGAGAAATTTTGCCATTTGCTGTAACATTATGCTCAATAGAATCAGCCTGCTGCAGGGGCATATCACATTAGTAAAAATATGTGAAGTATCTAAGTCACTCTCATGAAAAAGAAAGTTCCACTAACTTTGTACTCATTTAAGTATTCATCTCTGTAATAACTGCAGTCTCCAATATTAGAATATTTACATTGGATTCCAAAATGTATTGCACAGAAGGTACTGGAAATTTAATGGGCCCATATATTTGACTTTTTAATCCTATGAAATATAAAATGTATGCTTGCAAGTACCAATAATCCTATCTGTGGCATGCTTAGATATCATACATGAAGTGGCTAAAATTGATACTTATAAAAGAAACCCTACAGATGACAATGACATGCCTGACAGATGTACAGCACGTTATTATTATGTCAAAGAAGAATGTTTTGATTCTTATTTCCTTTCTGAATAACTGTGGCTATAAAATATATATTTAATATGTTATTCAAATAATGAACTATATTCATGATGACATCATCTTTATTGTACCATGCTAGATTTTGAGAAATCAAAAGAAGGAAAAAAAAAAAAGATGCACTCCATATCCTCTGGAGAGGTGAAAAACACAGATAAAAGATAATTAAAAGTATGAGTAGTCATGTGAAAGAATAAATTATATCTACTTGCAGGAGCAAAAGCACCCAAGACTCAGATTGAGAGGACATGTGAAGCCAGAAATGAAATACTTCTAATATAGGAAGAGGAATGAGCCAGTAAGAGAGAATGAGCACTTCAGAACTGTGAGGAGTACACATAAAGGCACAGACAGATGGACAACACATTAAATGCGATAACTGTATGTGATCAGGTATGCTTAAGTATAGTACTTGACAGCGGATAAATACGACCTGTTATTTGCTATTAGTGGTGTCCAATCCAATCATGAAGAGTTGGAATCATAGTTGAGTTAGATTTAGAATAGAGGATAGAAAAAGGTGCTCCTATTGTCTACACCTACAATGTCAGGATGCACTTAAATAGCAGAGCAATGTACTTGTGACTGTTGTTGATGCACTACACTGTCATAATAATATAAGGGAAATCAATGGGGGAAAGGGAATGCAACATAATATATATTATATACTATTTATAATAACATGCATGTGATATATGCATGTATGTATGTATAAGACAAAGGCATTCATGTTAATCTACTGAAGCTGCTCACACTGTGTTTCTAGGGAATCTATTGAAAAGCAAGTTTAACTATGCTACACAATTACCAATGCATCACTGAAGTGATGAACAAGAAAATCCAAAACTTTCTTGTAGAAATTGATGGGTTTTTTTTAAACATTTATTTATTTTTATTAGAATGGCAGATACACAGATAGGAGGAGAGACAGAGAGGAAGATCTTCCATCTGATAATTACTCCCCAAGCGGCCACAGCGGTTGGAGCTGCACCAATCTGAAGCCAGGAGCCAGAGCCTATTTCAGGTCTCCCATGCAAGTGCAGGGTCCCAAGGCTTTGGGCTGTCCTCAACTGTTTTCCCAGGCTGCAAGCAGGGAGCTGGACACAAAGTGGGGCTGCCAGGATTAGAACCGGCACCCTTGTGGGATCCCGGCACGTGCAAGGTGAGTACTTTAGCTGCTAGGCCACATTACCCATGAAGCACTTAAGAAATAAAAACAGAAACACAGACGCTAATGAAATGTAGCAAAGACAGTGTTGAAAGGGACGTTTACAAAAACCAAGTATGTACAATCAAACTGTCTCATGTGAGTGATCTATTAATGAATCAGAAAGACTTATTGAAAAAAAGAAATGAATAGCAAGAGCAACAACATAAAACTCAGGCCCAGTGTGAGGCCTCTAGCCTGTTGTGGCCACTTGGGGAGTGAATCAGCAGAGCAAAGAGCTTCCTCTCTGTCTCCCCCTCTTTGTCTACCTGCCTTTCCAATATAAATAAGTAAATCTTAAAAACTAAAAGAAAAAAGCAAAATTCACATCAAAGCAATTAGATTTTAAACCAAGAAACTATAAATTGAAACAAGAGCTACTCCATAAATGTTCATTCTAGACAAATATGATCATCTTTCATTTTAGCTTTTTATATGTATCCATTTGTCGCATCACTATTTAAATATTATGTTTGTTATTGAACTGACTTTGCATATCTGTAAAATTGGGGTTGGGGAAAAAAAAGAAAAAAAGAAAAAAAAAGAAACGCAAATTTAGGGATCAAAACTGTCGTGGAGTGGATTAAGCCTCTAACTGCAACATCAGCATCTTATGGATACCTATCAATTAGAGTCTTGCTGCTTGACCTATGATCCAGCTGCCTGATGGAGGGCCTGAGAAAGCAGCAGAAGATAGCCAAAGTGCTTGGGCACTCGCCACCCTGGTAGGAAACCCAGTTGGAAAAGGTGGCCCCTGGCTTTACCCTTGCCCAGACCCAGTCACTGCAGCCATTTGGGGAGTGAATCAGCATATGAAAGATATCTCCCTTTTTTTTTTCCTTTCACCCTCTCAGTGTAACTTCACCTTTCAAACAAATCCTAAAAGAAACAAGTCCACCAAACTTTGCAGGAACCATTGCCTAAATATTCTAGAATATGCACAGCAATTTAATTTGATCATATTTATAAAACAAAATCTGTGACTTAATAGCTCAGTAGGTAATTTACCACACGTTTGCCTTCATCTTCCTTATGGCAATAACAGGAGCAGCAACTAATTTAGACACTGCTACATGTTCGCCACTGTCCTGAGCTCTTTGCACATGCTAATGTATGTGTCTTATATGGGAAGACATCATAGTTGTAAAAATAACATGACACAATTACATGTAAATTTACTATCTCTGATCTCCATGTTGCAGATGAAGAGTATTCATGGAGATGAAAGTAGACCATACAGGTTGCCTATAACAGAGTTGAGAGAAAAAGGCAAACAGTTGTACATGATATACTCCAGGGGTCTATTCCTCATAGCACTAGGAGTACTGTCATGCAGACATGTTTTAAATGGAAGAACAATATTTCAGAGGTAAATTAAAGCAGAAGCAAATTATCTTTTCTCCCAGTAAGAGGTAGCTCCTTCCCTTAGAAACTGGAATATGCTGGTGACCCTCTGACCAAAGAAGAGGGGCAACACTATGTGCCATGGCTGGCTTTAACCCTTTAAAAACAAACAAAACCCGGTAGATTCCCTTCTCTGCTCTTCCAAGCCAGCCATCAAGCTGGAAAGAAGCTCATCATAGACCATCTTGTGAAGATGGGTTGTGAAAATAGGCAATTTTCAGAGAGACCCGTCAGTCCGGGAGACCACCTTTGTCACTTCAGCTGATGTGGGCCGTACAGATTGAGCAGCACACTACTCCAATGAGTACAACTCAAACCAGAGAATCACAGGAAAAAAAATAATCAGTTTCCTGCCATTATATTTCCAGATGGCTTAGGACACAGCAACAATCTGTGATATTTTCTTGCCACGTTAAGACTAAGCTTCCATCAGAATCAATCCATGACTCATTCAAACAAAATCATCACTCCCATTAGCTGGCATAATATCCTCATTCTTATTATTTACTTGAATGCTATTTTTGAAATGGAAAAGGCTGCCTGTTTTAAGGACACTCAAGTTTCAGGAAATTCATTTTCAAGGAATAACTTCTTTTTGTTTTAAAATGGCTTCTCATGATTATCATTTTAAATATTCTGTAAACTGTAAAACCCAATTCCTTACCTGTTATTTCCTCAGACAGTCTTAAGACATCCTACCACTTGAGAGGGCAAATGGGCTAAAAATAGGACGACCATGAATTGTGTGGCTCAGTCATAGTCATACAAAGTTACATAAACACAACAGGTCCTTTTAAAAGTACCTTTGTTATCTCCATCAGTTTCATTTGAACACTACCAATTCTGTTTCAGAGCAAACACTTGCATCTATTAAACTTTCAAAAACAATTCAAGGTAAAAATGTTAATCCATCAACATGATAGTTTGGCAGCATACATAGCACTCATCTTTCCTTTGCATAAATTAAAATGTCTTTCTTAATCTCTGGGTAATCTCTGCTATTGAAGATGCTCTTGACATGTATTAACCAGCATTCTCCAGGGGAACAGAGCTAATAGGATATGGAGACATGTTTATCTCCCTGTTGACACAGGAGAGAAAAGCGAGGGATGAAGGCTTATTGAATTATGGAGGTCATTATAGCCCACCATCTGCAAAACTTGAAGTCAAAAACAATGGTACCGTAAGCTGGCATGAATCTAAAGAAGTGACAACTCGGGAAGCTGAAGATCTAAGTTATAGTCCACCAACAGAATGGCTATACTAATTCCAGGGACAAATCTTAACAGGTCAGGCATCATCAACTCCCACTTCCTCTTGAAATCCACCCAAACTTTAGATTTCCTTCACTGGAAGACTCAGTTATGAGAAACAATCCAGAAAAGACAGTTTCCATCTATTTCAGCGAGCTAGATGAGACCACAGAAATGTGAAACCCAGGTCATCTCAGAGTGGAAGGAAATTGACTTGGTTTCTTGAAGAGACAGTAGAGTACAAGATTTTCACCTGTGCCATCACTTTTTGCATCAAGCATGCTCCTAGCAGTCCCTCTACTGCCCACTCCACACAATAACTAATTCTTTTCCCTCCCTTGCTTTATGTAACCACTACTTACTCCTATGATCTTAGGACTCTTACTAGTCTTACATGAGTTTAGACTAATTTACTTGCCTGTTATTTACTGTTAAAAGACATTAGGGTTTTTTTTTATCACATAATTATTACTCATGAATTATTTGCTGAATAAATGATGTCTTCTTAGTGTAACGGTTTACTGATAGCAATTTCTTGCATCTATAACATGTTCACTTCAATACTGCTAGAATTACCAAATAAATAGGTTAGTTTCAGGAGAGACAAAGTAGAAACGGTGGTCCCATCCGAGAGGCTGATGTTCCCATCCTCATAATTTACCATCCTTTCCTTCTGTGGAAGTCTGTAAGGGTTTACTAGAAGCATTTTGCATTTTAGGACAATTTGATACCATATTTTGAGGAGACTTTTAAAGAATTAATACAATACAACGCAGTCTTCTATATTAGTTACCAGTTTATGCCTCGCTAAAATCTCCAGATACTTTCATAACCCATTCTTAACAAGCTTCATGCCCTACAGAAAATCAGAAAAGGAGTCATTCTTGAATGGAAATACAGAGACCTGGCAATTCCTGTAGAACAGATCACTGTCAAATGGGGAACTTTCAGAGGCAAGGCAGAGCAAATCTAGTAAAACTAATGCTGGCCATTCACTTCCAGACCTTGCTGAAAAATGTTAACAACTAAGCTTTCAACTCGGTTTTTAAAATTAAAGTTTCAATAGCATCATATTTCTGAAATGTCACAGCTCATGTAGACAACGGACTAATACTATCCTACTACTTCCCAAGAGAATTGTAAAAATTGAAGTGCTTTATGGCACTGACATGGAAGCACAGCAGTATGAGTGGCCACCTACAATGCCAGCATCCCATAAGAGTGACAGTTGGAATCCTAGCTGTTCCACTTTGATCCAGCTCCCTGCCAATGTGCCTGTGAAAGCAGTTGAAGGAGATCCAAGTGCTTGGGTCACTATTACCCATGCACAAATGCTGATGGAATTCCAAGCTCCTGGATTCAGCCCAGCCCGGACTAGACCATGACAGCCTTTTTGGGACATAAACCAGCAGATAGAAGACATATCTGCCTCTTCCTATGGTTCTCCCTGCGAAACATATTTTAAAAGAATTTTAAAATGGTATGCTAACAAATAAGCCGTAACTTACATACACAATACCACACACACCTTTTTTTAAACTCAACTGTAATAGGCATCTCTTTACCATGTTAAAAAAAAAAAAGGAAGATGAGAAAATACTTCAAAAGCAAATACTTTATGAATGGTACAGGCTGCCAATGTGCAATTGCAGAGATGTCCCACTTGTGCTTTTGGTGTGTGAAACTGCATGGGTTCAACCTTATACAGGGGCTACTATTTCCTTCCTCATCATGGTACCCCTTTGTGGGTTTCACTTAGTACATGCTAGAAATGTTTCCCACTGAGTAACAACCTGCCTCTCATTTCAGAACTCAGAGGACCACAGGCGGCATTCAGGAAGCAGGTACTATAACCACCTTCCCTGACTTCAGAGACCAACTCTGAAGCCAGCATAAGGAGAGATAAGCTTGAGGCAGTCACAGCAGAAGACCAATAAATTGAATCTATACACAGAGGCTTTGCTTTCTACTGAGGGAAACATATTTCCAACAGCTCAGTTAAATTGCTCATACTGAGCACAAGTTACACTCATGGAACTAGAGTGAATGAAGAGACCTCAAAGAAAGTGACTCATGGTCCTTATCTTTCCTGCAGACAGTTCTCTCCTCTCTGCCTCATGGTCTTTGTTCTTCTGTCTGCTACTTCTCACAAACAAACATGAATCACAGTGGAGTATATTTTTGTTCCCCAAAAGACAGCAAGATTCTGGAGGCCAGTGACTTTTCTCGTTCACCTCAGAATGACTCAAGCATAACTGGCTCTCTTTGAGTAAGACTTGTGCCCCATTCTGTCCTTAACACCAACCTCATACACTTACAAGGTGCAAAGAAAACAAGATCAAAGGACAGAAAAATTTTAAATGATACAACCCAGGTTTCTGTTATGTTTTTAAAAGCTCAATGAGGAAAGGCCCATCTAAAAACGGTTACAGTCAAAACAGAATTCATACATACAAGCTAACATAGGCTGATACTGGTTCCATTCTCTATTCTGCCTATTCTGTGCTGATGTCAGCTCAGGTTATCTGGAGGCACAAAACAACAAAAAAAACACAGGGCCTGGACTTACTGAACCATTACAGACAGTTTGGTAGGGCTGCCTCCGTGTGGGAAAGCAAGTGGTAATGTGATTAGACACCACAGTTCTGCTTACAAAGACTGAGCTGCTAAATAAGTGACACAAGCACTTCATTTTGTTGCTGCACGGTAGTCAATGTGTGTGTGTTTTCTCAACATGTAGCATTTTCTTTGACAAAAACTCATTGTGATAGATAGCTGCTTGTACTAAAGCTTATCTGGAGTTCAGTCGTAGGCAGCTCTAGTCGGTCAGAATAGTAAGAAAGGAAACGACCTGCGACAGGAATAAATCCTTTACCAGAAACTCTGGATATTTCCTTTCTGTTGAGGCTATAAGGAATAATGATATTGGATTGTGGATGACATCAGCAAAGGAGGAGCTGCAGCAACTGGACATCTCAGAAACACTAGGCCACACAACCACAATGGCATAGGATAAGGTCCTTAATGTTTTGATCACACACAAAAATATCAATTAACCTAGTTGTGCAAGAGAGATACCTCGTGCACAGTTTATTTACTCTGCATATTTTCACACATATGCTTTCTGGGCCAAATGATCACCTTGTTTTAGATCTGCCACCTATGTACCAAGAGAAAAATACTTGCTGATCTTTCAACACAAATCTTTTCACACTCAGTATAGCACAGGGAACTAAGTTCACACAACACTCCCAATAGGGATGTTAAATAAATATTATTAACCTCATTTTACAGTTGGGAAACTGAAACTTCAAGAAATTGCATAATTATCCCCAATGACAAACAGCTGGGATGGGAGACGGGCCTATACTTACAACACATTTTTTTACAGAGAAAAACCGCTTCCATTATCCACACATTCTAATCTGAACAACACATCTTTTACCACAACTTCTAGTCTTTAAAATTAGATGACTTTCTGTTGTAGATTTTTATTTTGAAAGCAGATTAAGCTACCAGAACATGCCTAATTAGATGCTGGCAGGATTTGGAACTTTAGTGGTGTTTGGAAGCACTAACATTCCAAATTCAAGTGAACACACAGTCTCCTTCAACAATGTGGTAGGTTTACAGATGGTGAATTTATACAAAGTCAATGAAAATATTCAGGCATTGCACAGGTGTATACTGTTTGGCTCTTATCTGTCCTCCTGTGAGGCTGTCCTGTTTCCCTGAATAACATATCTAATGTGTATGTTCTCTGTAAAGGCATTTTCAAAAACATTCAATACTCATGCATTTTTAACGAAATAGAACAACCCAAAGAACACAAAAGGGAACAACTAGCTTTATTTCATTTTATAAGCACACTGATGACAAAAGGAGAGAGAATCATCCCAGAAAAGATTAGGAATGATATCTACAGCCCTGAATCAAAAGATACACCTAGAAACTAAGACTTATTGAACATGCCAGCCTGCAATTGGTTTTTTGTTTGTTTTCTTTTTTTTAATTCCAATTATCTCACATAGAACAGAAATGTACTTGAATTTTTCTACTTTAGGATAAATGGTCACCCAGTTGTAGGCCAAGTGTCTAGGTTGTTACATGGCTGGGAGAAAAGCAACCAATAGCTGGTGGGCATTTTGGGCCTGATCAATGCCCAATCTGTATCAGCTATACCAGTGTGCCACCATAGGTGCACTTTTTGTGTTAAGGACATATGGGAGGGAGTCAACAGATCCCACCAGAACACAATCCTGGTGTCTGTGCTGGTGGGAGAGGGGACTGTGGATTGGGGTTTGGGGATATGTGGGATGACTGGGGAAGGGTTTGAGGGGTGCATGGGCATGGGGGCCACTGAGAGAGTACTTTACAGGTCTGAAATGACTTCTAGGGGTTTCCACAGAGTAAGCCATTACACTCGCAGGTACACAAGGGACTTGAGACTGGGTGATTTAGACAGGGGAAACCAGAGGATATTGTCTGCTTCTGACCATTGCACCCACCAACATGGCAGACCTACGCTGGGCTAGGCTGCATTGTCTGCCACCTGCCAGCACACACAATGCTAGGGCAGGGAGGCCTGCCTGGCAGGGGTAGGCCACAGCAGTCACCAGTCAGTGTCAAGGCAAGAGAATCAGGTCTGGAAGCAGATTCTATGGGGCATTTGTGGTCTCACCCCTGAAGGAAATCAATTCACACTGGTTTTTTTCTTCTTATTTTATTTTTTTTTTTTTTAGCATAAGTAGTGGATGGATTATTGAACTGAATTGAATTCGACTGTTTATCTCTTCTCGGCCTTTTGGCTAAAATCAAGTGAATTCAACTGTTTAACCTGAACTCACAGGGGCAAAAAAGTAACCACATCACCAGAAACAGACTAGCAAAATATGCTGGCCTGCTAACATTTATTTATTATATGACATACTGGACTCTCTTGGTTCTGCAAAAATTCACTGACATAATGAAAAAATAACAATTCTGTGAAGTAGTGATAATTTTCCAGCGGAAAAGGTAACTGAAGAACATTTAATAAATCAGTTGAGCTGAGATTTAAATACGGCAGTCTTAGACAAAAACCTGAACTCTTAGCCACTAATCACAAGGAAGAGCTGTCCTGCTTTTCTCCAGCTAATGTGGTCATTTGGAGAGTGAGCCAGGAAAGGCAAGATCACTTTCTTTTGATCTCTCCCTCTCTGTGTAATCCTGCCTTTCAAATGAATACATTAATGTTTTTAGAAAAGAGAGGTCTGTATATGAGTTTATAGGGGAAAAAAAAGTATAAATGGCATAATGCTCAGGAAATCAGAAACTTTAACTTAGTTAAAAAATATTTTAAAGAGCAAAGCCAAGGTTCAGAAGACTGGCAGTTCTGATGTAGAAAGCTGCTTTCTGACTCAGAAAACAAGAGAGGAATCAGAAATCATTTTCACTGGAAGCAAGAAGGAGTTCTGCCTGGCAGGGATTGGGAAGGAGGGGAAGGTGCAACAGGACAGCAAAGCTCAAGCTGGTCTGTGAGCCCCTGTTGAATATGCAGGATTTCTATGAGTTGCATGCTAAGTAATTAGTTACTTAAAATCAATCAATAATGATGTAGACATTTATGTCACAGAAATCACCACATTGAGCAATGCAGTTTACAGGGGCAGACCATGGAGCAACCTGAAAATCAAGAGTATTTTTTTTTTTTAAAGATTTATTTTTATTGGGCCCTGCGCGGTGGCGCAAGTGGTTAAGGTCCTCGAGCTTGCACGCCCAGATAACATATGGGCGCCGGTTTGATTTTTTTTTTAAAGATTTATTTATTTTTATCGGAAAGGCGGATATACAGAGAGGAGAGACAGAGAGGAAGATCTTCCGTCCGATGATTCACTCCCCAAGTGAGCACAACGGCCTATGCTATGCTGATTCGAAGCCAGGAGCCTCTTCCAGGTCTCCCACATTGATGCAGGGTCCCAAAGCTTTGGGCCGTCTTTGACTGCTTTCCCAGGCCACAGGCAGGGAGCTGGATGGGAAGTGGGGCTGCCGGGATTAGAACCGGCGCCCATATGGGATCCTGGGCATGCAAGGCAAGGACCTTAACCACTGCGCCACCATGCTGGGCCCAAGAGTATTTTATTTTGTAAGCAAGTAGCTTTAGTTCAGTTCACGTGGTTTTTACTAAAAATTAATTTGCCACCACTATAGAGTATATTGGAAAGGAAGCCAACAGAAAAGTCACAGCAATAGAAGAAAAAGGAAATTGTGAGACACTGGAAAAGCACACATTCATCAACCAGGTAAGCACTGATGAATTGGGGTTAATTGTCGGGATACAGCAACTACATAGAAAAAAATCTTCCCACTCTAGGGAGACATTCTAGCAGACAGAAAAGAGCATTTGAAGAAATATAATTGAAAACATGATTAGTTCAATTTTAAACATATGAGTTTAAGATGCCACAATATGCTCAAAGGTATTTGTCTAAATAGAAATTCAAAAGTTCAGACGTGAGACTCCAAATAGAGATAACAAGATAATAGTCCACCCAATGGTAGTTTAAGGAACAGGATTTGGTAAGAATGAGGAAGAAGAAACAGGAGATTGCTGGATAAAGGAGCAATCAAAGAGCAGAATGTGCAGATAGAAGATGAGAAATCAGCAAAGAGGAAAGGTTAATACTCATCAAGATATTCAAAAAAGATTTATCTCTAAAACACAGCAGGAACAGAGACTATAACAAAGAAAGTTGCTCCTTAATATTATTGAAAATCTTGTATCAAAAGAATTTAGGAGTGTAGCAATCAATCAATTCACATCAGGTCACTTGATTTGGGGAAGTGTAACAACTTATTTCCTATAACACATACATTGCTATTTCAAAAGCATGGTGAAGGGAGTGAATAGTCAGAATTTGATTGCTCAGGACAAAGGTCATTGGAAATATTTTTTATTGATTTTTAAACTGGACAATTCTGGCTTGGAAAAAGTATGAAAAAGAACCTAAATAATATTTTGGTTATGCAGGGAACTGGTCTTTCCCATTTGATTTTGTTTTGGTTTTGGTTTTGTTTTGTTTTGGTAGGCAACAGAAGCATGAAGCATTGTTTACTTTAATCTTAGTGTTGAAAATGTTTCTAACACATTCAGGTTGTTATCTAGAATAATCAGTAGTACATAATGTAACTAAAAAACTGAATCCTACTCTGGAGCAAGCTGGTTAACCTTGATTCAAAATTCAAAATCAGTACTAGCAACGTTCATGTAAAATTTATAAACAGCCTTGTTAAATATAGTCATTTTCTCTCTTCACTATTGCTATAGAACAGACTATACAAAATCTGCCATTTTTTCTCTTTGTTTCATGAAAAAAAAATTTCTTTCCAGCTTCTACCATATCTTAGGACACAGTTCAGTGAACAATTGACAAGTGAATAAAGTAGCTAAGATCTTTGAACTCAAAGACTGTATTCACCCTTTTTTGTGCATTGATTTGTTTCTTTGCTTGTTAATATTTTTCATTTTCCCTATAGGAGTTTTATTTAGACTGTTTATTTTGGGGAAAATCGGGCTAGCAATCACAAAATATATTTAGGAAAAAAAATAGCTACAGGTATTTAGAAATATCCTAATAGGTCAACGCTGATAACCAATCATATACCCTAGGATAAATAATGCATTTCAAGTTATGCTGCATTGGAGCACATCGAAGCTATGGCTAAATGTATATAATACAATGGTCAAGGTTTGCTGTTACAACTGGAAATGACAGGCCAAGGGAGGCTGGCAATCACTTCACAGGCCATTGAAGGACCAAGAAAAACAGAGAAACTCCAGTGAGGTCTAACACCTTACACATACACACTGGTAAGCAGACTACCTTTTCAGTCTCTTGGAGTAATCAGCATAGGTTGTCTCTGTTTTTATATACAAAAAAAAAATCAATTTTGAAAGCTATAATCTCAACATGTCCATATAAAAATGAAATGCCTACTACTGAAACTGAATATTCAGAAAATGCAGACTATATTTGCAAGAGTTAGCCTGAAAACTTTGGAAAATAATCCATCCATAAAAGAGCCAGTAAATATCATAAATACAAATAGAGCAATAAAATTATTCATTGGAAAAATAAACCTGAGAATATGCCCTAAGCACATTTAAATTAGAAAACAAATTTATCATGTATTCTAGCACCCCTTGTCTACCAACCTCCTCTCCTCATATCCATTCATTATACCATAGGAACTGTCTTTTTCTCTCTGCTGTACATAGCAGAACTCTCAGATTCAGGCTTATGTCCAAGGATTCTACTAAATATTAATACAGAAGATGGAACAAGTTAATTAACCACCTCAGCTATAGGTTGGCGACAAAATACCGGGCAAATAGAGACACTATGATGGACAATGTCAATTAATGGATTTTTCAACAACCTCATCGTGTTTGGAGAGGCAAGATTGGCAGCAATTTCAAAACTGGTGACCTATTGAAACCACTTCAACGAGTATCTCAGAGCATGCCCCACATGCGGGACTTGGCGTGGGTGGGAAATCAGGCGGGACTTCTCCCTCAATATCCCCCTCTACCTCAGATATATGAAGGAAACAATATGGAAATAATAGTCTTACCCACTTTCCTGTAGCCCTTGACCCTTTATGCACTAACTAACCATGTAAAGATTGTTAAAATAAAAAATATTTAAAAAATTAAATAAATATTAACACAGCCTTTTTGATTTTGTGGATCCCCCAAGAAGTTTGTGTTATTTGTGCAGGGAGCTGGCACATGTGTGGTGCATTTCTTCCGTATTTTATATATATATACTCCAGGCATTATTTAAAAATCTGATTGGCAACTTAGGCTTCCCACCCACTTGGGAAGCAGAAATCGTCACAGGTTTCACAATCTTCCGCTTAGGTGCTGCCCATGTGGGAGCCCTAGCAGCAGCTATTGCTGTCCTTATAGATGCCTGATTAACCTTCCTAGCTTCCTTGGCGTCCCTGATAGCTTGTTCTCATTGAGCCTTTGCAACACCAGGTCTTTGATTTCTCTTGACTATTACAGCAGCAAGAGAAGCACCAGTATGGCCCTCTAGAATTAAACTGCATGGCAAGTTCTCTTGAATACTTTCCAACTACCCAGTTTTGTATTTTCCTCTATAGAAGACAGTCCAGTTTATCTACTGAGAGTTCTTTTTGGAAAGAAATGCAGCATCATTATTTGTGATAAGAAACTGGAAAACCTTCCTGTCAGTCCCAGCAAACCACTTCCCGTGTCCGGAGGTGATTTCGTACCTGCTGAAACAGCACAGTTCTACGTTCATGGCGGCAGCTCCCCGGGAAAAAGGAAGATGGAGAATGGAAGGCCAGAGAGCACTCTGTGATGAACGAAGCAAGTCTTTCAACTATCTTGATACAAAGCAGAATATTCAAAGTATTGGGCAGGATGCTGGGAAGGGAAAGCTAACAAGACCTGTTTCCTGGGAGGCAGTAAGAGAAGCAGCAGGGGATAAAGGTTAAGACTGAGGGGCAGGCACTGTGGCACAGTAAAGCTGCTGCCTGCCATGCTGCCATTCCGTATGGACAGTGGTTCATGTCTGGCCCCTGTTGATGGCCTGGGAAAACCAACAGAAGATGGACCAAAGGGTGGGGCTGCTGTTATTCATATCATCAATGCCGACATCCAGCTCTTGGCTTCACCCTGGCTCTGTCTTCCATCACTTAGGGAGTGACCCAGTAGATAAAAGCTTCTCTTTCCCTCACTCTCCTCATAACTTTTTTCAAATAAATGAATAAATCTTTTTGTAAAGGTTTATTTTATTTTTTTTTATTTTTATTGGAAAGGCAGATATACAGAGAGGAGAGACAGAGAAGAAGATCTTCCGTCCAATGATTCACTCCCCAAGTGAGCCCAACGGCCAATGCTATGCTGATCCAAAGCCAGGATCCAGCAACTTCTTCCGGGTATCCGCACGCAGGTGCAGGGTCCCAAGGCTTTGGGCCGTCTTCGACTGCTTTCCTAGGCCACAAGCAGGGAGCTGGATGGGAAGTGGAGCTGCCGGGATTAGAACCGGCACCCTTATGGGATCCGGGGCGTGGAAGGCAACGACCTTAATTACTGCGACATCGCGCTGGGCCCAGAATAAATCTCTTTTTTAAAAAAAATCAACGTTGAGTATTTTCAGTACTCTACAAGTAGATTAAAAAATTTGAATAGATTTAAAGGGAACATTAATACTGTTATTCCTTATCAATTACTCTCTTTTTGCCACAGTCATGCTTATTACTCTTTGTAAAAAAAAAAAAAGTAGAATTCCTCCAGGTTTCTCTTCCTCTTTCTATTGTGTTCCATTATGGTTCCCTTTCCCTGCTCACCGATCCACCCACCCACCAGCATACACACATGGGCACACACACATTCATTCACTCTACTCAAAGCCACAGTGTTGCTTCTGCCTTCACTTTTCATTGTCTTCTCCTGCAAAGCCATACAATAAATTGTATCCATGTGTAAGTCCTATTTTCCTATTCTGTAATACTTCCCTCTACAGCAGAACCACTAAACACGATTCTGCTGACAGGCATTATTTTCCATTTTGTTTTCCTGACTCACACACACACACGTACAAAATCAAGGCCAGAGACAAGTACTGTTAGAAATAAGACACAAAATAAACTCTGCTTCAGATTTTTTTTAACACAATTTCACTAGCATCTTAAGATTTATTGACTGATTTGGAAGGCAGATTTCCAGTGTGTGTGTATGTATGTGTGTGAGAGAGCGCGAGATAGACCTTCCACCCAGCAGTTCATTCCACAGATGGCTTTTATGGCCAGAACTGGACAGGGCAAGTAGAGCAGAATCAGCTCCCACATGGGATGCCAGTGGGTACAATTTTACCCACTGCCCCGTAATGCCTACCCTTCATGACTTTCTAATTCAAACATTAGAATTGTTGCTCTACACTCATCCTAGAAAGAATTCATTGGAACATATCATGCAAAATTCCTCCTTATCACCACTCATGCCTCATTTTTCTGCTTCCTTGATCTTCCAGTTCTCACACAATATTAATTATAGCCAGTCACCAAGCTAAGAGGTTGCATAGACTCCTTGCTCCCCCCATATTTCATTCGTTCATATAAAGTCAGTCTTTTCTCAAAACCATCTCTATCTTCCCACTTTCTTTGTCCTGGTCTAGGATCATATCATTGTCATCTCTCAAACTGCCCCCAAGCCTCTTACATACATTCTATTCCTCCGCCCCAAATGCTCTTTTCTATCTGATAATATACAAACTGGTAATATACAATCAGTTAGCGGAAACAAAAATTTATGTTTGATTTTTTTTCAAGTTCTCCATAAAGTAATTATAAGCTGACAACAGGAACTTTAAATTATTCATCAATCCCACCTGATAGATCAACATCATTATAACTTCATATATGTTTTGTTATACTTCTACTTATTCTAAGGATGACAAACAATGCCTCTAAAATTAGAAGTTTACATATAAACTTATAGATTTAAATAGTTCAATGGATCTGCATTCCTTCCCATGATTATTTAAATGAAAACGTTAATTTTAAATTTTCTAATACTATGTCAATGGAATCTGAGAATTATTATTTCCAGTGTAGGTGAATTAAATAATCGACATCTGAATTTATTATGCGACATACTTACGTATATAGTTTAATATCTCACAGGTATCAATAAGCTGATGGTTTTGTTTTATATGCTGAACACATAAGTCAATAATTAGTTAAGTTCTAGACATTCTCTTTAAGGCAAATGAAATTTAAGTTCACACTATAATTATTATAAGAAAATTTCTGGAACAGTGACATGTATAACTACCAATTAAATAATATGCAAGTTTCAACAGTGAAAAACCTTATTACTATGTTGTTATTGTTATTAAGAAGTAATACTAACTATATAACCATTTTCAAATCCAAACAATAGAAAATGAAAACCAAAATAAAATGATTGCAAATAGAAATAAAACAATTAAAACCCAAGAGCCATAGTGTTGTAATAACATGGGGAAAAATCAGTCAAGGGGTGGGAAATCCTAGACACTATGGAATTATACCACAAAATTAAAAAATTTTTAAAATAAAAAAAAAACCAACAATCAGACTATTTAAGCATAACATAAGCTGCACCAAATTAGTCTCTAAATATTCAAACCTGGGTTCTAACAAAGAGATTCTTAAGGCACTATACTTTAACAACAGTTTTATGGCTATCCAGAAATACATAGACAAAACAACAGGATTTTTCAGCAACATTCTAACTGGAATACCGCAGTTAGACCTTTCCCTTTTTGCTTTTACAGACTTATTAATGACTTTTTTTTTAATCAGAAAGTCATATTTACAGAGAGAAGAGACATCTTCCATCTACTGGTTCACTCCCCAAGTGGCCACAATGACAGAAGCTGAGTACATCTGAAGCCAGGAGTTTCTTCCAGGTCCCACAAGGGTGCAGGGGTCCCAAAGCTTTGGGCTGTCATCTACTGCTTTCCCAAGTTACAAACATGAAGCTGGATGGGAAGTGGAACAGCCAGAATATGAACCAGTGTCCATATGGGATCCAGGTACATGCATGGTGAGGATTTAGCCGTGATGCTATTGTGACAGGCCCTCCTCATTTTCCCCTTCTAATATGAGACTGATCCATGGGCAGAGGAGAGAGAGAAAAGGAGTTGTGGTTTTCAGTTAGTTAGCTTTTAGATTTTTCATGCTCAAGACTGGGCAGTGGCTCCACAGGCTGATTTTTCACCTGCCAGTGCCAGCATCTCATATGAGTGCCCATTCTAGTTGCTGCCGATCCACTTTTGATTCAGCTCCCTGTTTCCAATCTGGGAAAGCAGCAGAGGATGGCTCAAGTTCTTGAGCTCCTGCACCCATGTGGGCGAGCCAGAAGAAGCTCCAGTCTTCCAGCTTCAGACTGGCTCAACAATGGCCACTGAGGAGTGAACCACTGGGTAGAAGTTCTCCATCTCTACTCCCTGTAAATCTGCCTTTTGAGTAAAAATAAATAAATCTTTAAACTTTTTCATGCTCACCAGAGTGAATATAATATTTAGGCTCTTAATGGAGCAGTATTGATGCATATAAATAAAAATATCACAGTTTTATTATGAATCAACTAGAAATTAATATTCATGATTATAATTCACTGAAGGTATAGTTTAAAAATTTTTACTAATATAAAGAGAACAGATTGCATGTATTTCATAGGTATAACTGGAAGAACATAGCCATAATTCTCACTCTTCCCCTTAAATTCCCCTCCTTGCTACATTTCCTTAATTTTTGCAAAGACATAATTTGAATCCTCTCTGCAATCGTAGGACCGATTCATCACTAATCCTAATGTGATTAAGCAAGAAGCAGAAGGACCACAGTTCCACAGGAGCAGGGACAAAGGCTAAAAGCCACAATCGTGTCTCAGGATGTGTGTCTCATTTCCATACAGTGTGTGTGCATATGCACAAAGCAAGGTTTGTTTAAGTCGGAAACCTCCTGCTGCAGCAGCCAGGAGTGAGGATCTAGAAGACCCTCAGTCTTGCACTCTATACTAACTGCCACATAGAGAGGAAACATATAGGTCTTTGAAACCGATTTATTTTACTAAGCATAATGGTTGACAGTCATAATTATCAAATTGGCAATAACAATCTCTCTGATGTGTTTAATTAGGTAACTATATAACAGAAGCAAAAGCATAATCAAGCATTGATGCTCTTTTTCTTAAGATTTATTTATTTTTATCAGAAAAGCAGATATATATAGAGAAGGGGAGAGAGATCTTCAGTCCTCTGGTTCATTCCCCAAGTGGCCACAATGTCCAGACCTAATCCAGACTGAAGCCAGGAGCTAACAGCTTCTTCTGGGTCTCCCATGTGGGCCCAGGGTCCCAAAGTGTTGGGCTATTCTCTACTGCTTTCCCAGGCCACAGGCAAGGAGCTGAAGGGAGGTGGAGCATCCAGGACATGGGTTGGTGCCTATATGAAATCCTGGTGGTTGCAAGGTGAGGATTTAGCCATTAGGCTATCGCACCGGGCCCAAGCATATATGCTGTTAAATTCCTTTGATCATAACTGTATTTTAATAAGTGTGTAGCACAGCAGCAGATTGAAAACATACAGTATTTTCAGGATACAAATCATTAATAATTGTACTTTGAAGAAATACAAGGGTTCTTGGGTATGCAGAAATCCCCAGAGGAATTGACAAATGCTATGATGTGATATCATCTGCCCATTTATTAATGTGGTTGATATACAATAAAAATGCTCTGACTTTAACAAATTCAACTTTCATATTTCATAATTCTGTTGGCCAAAGATGATTATCAGCACTACACTTAACCTGATTTATAGAATCATGATCAACAAAAATGACAGTAAAAAAAGTTCTGTTTATGAATACTAAAATAACATCAGGGGTTTATAGAAAACACTGAGGTACATTTAAGTCATTAACTTCCTAAGCAAGTTGACATGTTATTCCAAAACATTTACTTCACTCACACTAAATAAATAGCACAGAGGTAAGTGTTTGGTCTCATAACATTATGATGCTAGAAAAATAAACTTAATATTCCAATATCAGCATGTTAGGAGTTCTGTCCTGTGACAAATATACTCAATAGTCCTGTTTCAAGTATCAGGTAAATGCCATATTTTAAATGAATACAGTTTGATAAGACACTTATCTATGTAACAGAATAGAAGATAATATTTTAATATAGGATGTTCTGAAGGAAATTAATTTAAAATCCATTATCCTCTGATTACTCCATGAAAGAGTGAATTAGCTTACACGTAATATGCTGTGCTGGATATTATCTAAGTCATGGCATTCTAAATGCTTTTTCAACATCAGTGGCACATAAAGAAATGCAGTGCTATTTCTCAAGACCTGAAATAAATGAAAAAATAGGCTCGCAAAGACGGTCAATGGGCCCTAAGCTCTAGCAATGTGAAGGTGAAGGGAAGCAGTAATTCAATGGGCCTCGCGTGACCTGCTTTGGCAAAGCCTGGGAGAAGCTCTTCACAGGGTACCAGTTGGTGGTGTTATCCATAGCGTGGGGTAGCCACCTTATCCTAGTTTTCACAGGACATTGCCAAGTAAAACTGAATGTTTTGTGTCCTCAGTCCCAGGCATACTTTAGACAGTTGGCAGTCATTCTCTGGCAAGATTCTGAGAATAATGCTGACATTGTATGTGGGATGAGCTCAAAGGAAATGCCACAGTTTAGGAGCTGAAGACAAGCACATGAGGATCATTTCCTTCAGTGCCAAGTAAGTTCCCTCCATGTGGCTAAGACACAGAAAACCGCTCACAAGCAGAGATACGCATAGAGCTGAAGAACTAAAAAGAAGCAAGACAGGAACAAAATGCCAAGTGAGTCAAGGATGAAGTCAAGATGATTGAAAAGGAGCCTTCGTTGGCACAGAGTTCACAAAAACAAAAACAAGACTGGTTAAAATATGATTGGGTGGGGGCTGGCACTGTGGCATAGTGGGCAGAGCTACTGCTTGTAGACCCAGCATTCCATATGGGTACCAGTTCAAATCCCAACTTTGCTGCTGACTCAGCTCCCTGTGAATGTAGCAGGAGATAATCTGCACTCATATGAAAGACTCAGAAGTTTCTGGCTTTGCACCAACCCAACTCCAACCTTTGTGGCCATTTGGGAAATTCACTAGTAGACAGGCATTCTCTCTAACTCTTCCTTTCAATTAAGTAAGACTTCAAAAGCATATAATCCAAGTATAGGTATTATACAAAATGGCATCAATGATCTTCAACAATAGGCATATACCTCAAAACTGGCCCCAGAGCATTGCTGCCCCACTCCTGCCAGGGAGTGCTGGCTGCATTGGTAGATTACTGGAGTCCTTGGTTTCCCCCATTCAACTCCCTAGAACATGATTCTCTGGAGTACTGTCAGGAACTCTGGGTTTCAAGAAAATTATCTGGACACAGCAATGAATGGTGGGAAACCATTGTGGTATCATAAGGTTCAGGAGTGGTATTAAGAAAAAGGAGGGGGCCCGGCACGGTGGCGCAGTGGCGCAAGTGGTTAAGGTCCTCGCCTTGCACGCCCGGGATCCCATATGGGTGCCGGTTCTATCCCGGCAGCCCCGCTTCCCTTCCAGTTCCCTGCCTGTGGCCCGGGAAAGCAGTCGAGGATGGCCCAAAGCTTTGGGACCCTGCACCCGCGTGGGAGACACGGAAGAGGCTTCTGGCTTCGGATTAGCATAGTATCGGCTGTTGTGGCTCACTTGGGGAATGAATCATCGGATGGAAGATCTTCCTCTCTGTCTCTCCTCTCTGTATGTCCGTCTTTCCAATAAAAAAATAATAAAAAATAAATCTTTAAAAAAAAAAAGAAAAAGGAAAGTGGCTACAAAATTAAACATCTCAGATCCCTCCAAATCATCCAGACACTTCACTTTCAATATATATAATATTACTGATAACCTTCCAGAGACATTGTTGATATTTGAAGCACTTTTAGGCCTGACACTGCACCTCAGAAGTTACATACTATTTATTCATTGTAATCAAGATAAAACTATCCATATGGCTACAGAAATCCTTTTTCTTGAGCTCAGTGCGGTAGCATAGTGGCTAAATTGCTTGCCTTACATGCGCTAGGATCCCATATGGACACTGGTTTGTATCCTGGCTGCTCCACTTCCCATCCAGCTCTGTTTGTGGCTTGGGAAAACAGCGGAAGATGGCCCAAAGCATTGGGACCTGGCACTTGCATGGGAGACCTGGAACAAACTCCTGGCTTTGGATCAGCTCAGCTCCAGCTTTTGTGGTCACTTGGGGAATAATAACATGTATCACCCAAAGGAAGGTAAAACTCACTCTGACAAATATTCCTGTTGAGAAATGTATCTCATTTACGTAAATTCTACTTTTCTAGTCTGTTCTCCTCCATGAGACAGCAAATTTGACAGAGAGCGCCTTTGTTTACTCTTGTACGCGCAGAAACCAGACCAATGCAATGTTTGCTTTTTCACACTATAGTTATGTAGGAATGGGCAAGCGACACAGCTTGCTTCATCAGGTCTCACTTCCCTCACTTGTGAAATGGGTATACTAATATATTCTTTGCCCATACTACTTATTCCTACTTACCAAAGGCTTATTTTACTTTTCATGTTTTTTTTTTCAGCCATCAGTTCATTATTTTAGCATTTACTCTAGTTTTCTACCCAGTCACTGACTTAAACCAATATTCAGCCTTCCTCCAAAGACTTTCCTTTTACTTCCTGTGCCTTTTGCCTTAGTTTGCAAACCAGGGCATTCATATTTACAATTTTCATCTGAAACTGGTCTTCAGAGCAAGTTCATTAGACTTTTAAATTCTGTGAAAAAGGACCCCACTAATGCAACCTTTCTCAACAAAACTTTGAAACATAATGAGCAGAGAGATTGCCGGTGTAACCATCGGTGCTGCTGCTCGGGTGGTTCAAGTTTTTCAAGTTCCATAGAAATTATACTAGAGTAACATCCTGCCACATGACTTGTTTTGACCAATGAAATGCAGACAAAATAAGTTGTGTCTCTTCTGGACAGAAATGCTAATAAGTGATTCATATGACACATGTTTTTCTGACTTTGCTTTTGGCAATACTCCAGATGACATGCTGGTCTCAGCTTGAAAGACAGAAGTCATACCTAGCACGCAAAATGAGGGGAAAATGCACTTTTCAACGAAAGCCAGAAGTTTTAAGGATTGTCTCCCCTCCACCCCCAAACATGCTCACAGCATAACCTCACTTACCTTGACTGAAATAAAAGTTTAAGAGCACATTTGCAAAAATCTCAGCTCTGCCATTCATACACATGCCTCTAGAGTACACACAACTGTTCTACTTCTAGGGGCTCACACTTATTTGCTATCTTTAGGACTTCTTCAACTTTCTCATCCAAGTAAAATAAGAGTGTTGCTGGAACCTAACTCTACAGGATGAAAATAAAATAGGTAAGGCAATATGGAATGAACTAGTAAAGTAAGAAGTATATGATGGGCAAGGTAAGGAAGAGGAAGGCAATGGAAATTTAAAGACGTAAAGCAATGTCAAATGTAGTAAGTGAAATGAAACACACAAATATTACAGTTCACAAAACTAAGAAAGGAGGCTGACACACACACAAAAGTAGGGAATTTCAGAGGATCCCTTTTTTTTTTTTTTAGAATTTTTCAGTGAAAAAGTATAGTTATTGAAATACGATTTTCACTTAAAAATGGTAAAGGCTTAAAAGGCAGTGAGGAAAGAGATTGGTGAGTAGAGACCGTAAGACCATTTCAGATCATGCAAGTAGCATGCTGTAACTACCGTGTGCATTTGGGTAAGATTATCCATGGCAGAGTTGTAATTTGGTTACGTCACACTAAATTCTTCTTATCCTTATGTCATGATTCGTGTGTGTGTGTGTGTGTGTGTGTGTGTGTGTGTGTGTGTGTGTGTGTGTGTGATCCAGATCAGGTCAAGGGCTGAATCTAATGTTTAAAAGTATATTATCTATAAATAAAGTGAAATAGATGAAGGAGCATTTGGTAACTAACTCTATTGGAGAGTACTAACTTAAAGGTCTCTTGTTCTTGACATGAGGGAGAAAAAAAAAAAAACACAAAACTATTGCATGGGTAAAAGCTCAGGAGCACTGGAAGTTTAAGTATATTACTGAGCTTAGCTTCTTAGCCCATAGCCCTGTTTCCACAGGTGTGAGTGGTTATTACTTCTATAATTCTACATAGAACCTGAGTCTTTGCAAAGAGCTCCTGAACATCTGTGTAAATAGGAATTTGAGCATCAATTTGAGATGGGAATCAAACTTATGAATTTAAATGGATTCCAGGTTATTATGCAAATCTCCCATTCAACATGTAATATCAAGAATATTTCTTTCTTAGTGCCCTTACCTTTTTCTCAACTAAGCAGAAGTGTGTGTTCTAGCAAACAGGCCATCTTAGACCGGAGAAGAGACAGGAAAGTAGGAAAGCCACTGAGTGTTACAGGTATCTGTTAATAACAGCTCCATAGGAAGCAATTAGTAGAAAAGTGTTGACAACATGAAGGGAGAAGCCTCTGGCACATGGCACACAAATTTGCCAGTAAACACCCAGACACCAAGTGTACAGGCATGTGACTTTGACACTGTAAATGTAAAATGTATTTTAAAACAAGTTTCTAAGCTTAAAAAAGGTTCACGTTGTAATTTATAGGGATCCAACCTTAATTCTATCTAACCACAGACATAATTTTGCACTGACTTTAAATGGATCCTTAACTTGGGTTTTCAGGTAATGATAGCCAGGAGAGAAAGGTATTTTCATTTTTCTTTGTGTAAGTCTGTGTATTTTCCGTTATGTCATTAAATCTGGAGATTCATACATATGAGTTTTTTACCATCTCTCTCTCTCTCTCTCACACACACACACACACACACACGGAGCCAGTGCTGTGGCATAGCATGTAGGACTAGTTCCAGCCTGGCCAGTATGCCAGCATCCCTTGTGAATGCTCATTTGAGTCCTGGCTGCCCCACTTCTGATCCAGCTCAGTGTCAATGTGACTGGGAGAGCACTAGAGCATGGCTTCAGTGCTTAGGCCCCTGCACCCTCATGGCATCTATAGAAGAAGCCATCTGCCTTCGACATCAAATTGGCCCAACTCTGGCAACTGTGAACATCTGAACTACGAATCATTGCATGATTTCTAACTCAAATTTTTAAGCATACACAGGTACACAAATTTCTCACTGGTGTCCATGAAAACATAGGGAACCTAGAAGATAGGGGTCTACAAATATTTTCCTCCTTCTTTCAGTATATCTGAAAGCAAAGATGAATTCTTGCTTAGCAGGTGTTCATCATCCTTGGGGATGAGGGTAAAGCTGACAGTGATGTTTTTGCCCACTTCACCAACACCTTAATTGCTATGTGTCTTGAAAGCATTTGTATTTTGCTGTTTTTGAGAAGTGCAAAACCTTGAAGAAAGAAGCTTTGAAAACCTGATTCCAAAGAGAAAGGATTTCAGCACAGCTTTCAACAGTCTAATGAGCAGCTTATTTCTCTGGTACTGACAGGGGAAAAAATAAAACCAAGAAACACACAAACAAAACAAAGATTGATTAGCTATTCGGCTTCCCCTCCCCAAACTGCTGTTCACTCGGCAGGAGAAAGAAAATCACAGCACAAAGCACAGAAGCCCACTCATCAGCAGGCACAGTCCTTCATGGCAGGGAGCCTAGTTACTCCACGGGCCTGTCCATCAGGGTTTGCTGACAACGGAGAGAAGGCAATTCTGAAGTGTTTCCAGCTGACTTTTAATACTGACATCAAATAACATAATAGATATAAAAAGATGTTGGAATCTAACACAAGATTGAAATGTTAAATGTAATTAATGATATTAAATTACAGTACTATAATCATTTGCTGATAGGTTCAAGGTATGACTTCCATTATCATACAGTGAGGCTCTTGTCCGCAGGAGGAGTGGCTAACACGGACAACGATGAAGGCATTTTTTTTTTTAAGATTTACTTATTTTTATTGGAAAGATATACAGAGAGAAGGAGACAGAGAAAGAAAGCATATCTACTTCTAGATGAAATATGGACCTCCAATGAAACTGTTAACTGTATCTTGATAATAGGATACTGGGCTATCTGCCATTGTCCATGCCTACAATGATGGGAATGACTGTGTATGAAGAACTATACTATAGCAACAATACAGGGGAATTCAGTGGGGGAGAGAGGAGACTTGGTGAGTGGAATAAGGGAAATCCCAGGGCCTATGGAACTGTATCATTAAATGATAATACTTTTTAAAAATGCAATAAAAATAATTCATGGAAATTGAAAATAAACAATCAATAATAAAATTTTAAATAAATAATTTTATGGTTTTTTAAAAAGTCCTTCCAGGGCCCGGCGCAGTGGCGCAAGTGGTTAAAAAGGTCCTCGCCTTGCATGCCCGGGATCCCATATGGGTGCCGGTTCTAATCCCGGCAGCCCCGCTTCCCTTCCAGCTCCCTGCCTATGGCCTGGGAAAGCAGCAGAGGACGGCCCAAAACTTTGGGACCCTGCACCCGCGTGGGAGACCCAGAAGAGGCTCCTGGCTTCGGATTAGCATAGTATCGGCCCGTTGCACTCACTTGGGGAGTGAATCATCGGACGGAAGATCTTCCTCTCTGTCTCTCCTCTCTGTATATCCGCCTTTCCAATGAAAAAATAATAAAAATAAATCTTTAAAAAAAAAAAAGTCCTTCCATCCATTGGCTCAGTCTCTAAGTGCCTGCAGCAGCTGGAGTTAAGCTGATCCAAAGCCAGGAGCCTGGAGCCTCTTTTGGGTCTCCCACGTGAGTGCAGGATCTTAAGGCTTTGGGCCATCCTCGACTGCTTTCCCAGGCCACAAGCAGGGAGCTGGAAGGGAAATAAAGCAGCTAGGACTTGAACAAGTGCCCACATAGCATCCCAGAAGATTTAACCACTAAGTTATTGTGCCTGGCCCCAAATTAAGGCATTTTTTAAGCCATATAGCTCCTGTACTTTTCACTGTACCATAGGGATCTCTGCAAAATACAAGTTCACCCTGTCCTCAAAATTAAAATGTAATAAAACAAACAAATAAATAAAATGCTTTGTGTGCAAAAACCCAAAGCTTTGGGCCATCCTCTACTGCTTTCCCAGGCCATAAGCATGGAGCTGCACAGGAAGTAGAGCAACTAGGACACAAACCACTGTCCATATGGGATCCAGGCACTTGCAAAGCGAGGATTTAGCTATTGAGCCATTGCACCGGGACCCCATTATTATTTTCAATAATAAATCATCACAATAATTTTAAGAAATGGGTTCCATTTAATGGCTACCTTAGAGAGGAGGAAACTGAGGAATATAACGTTTAAGTGAATGTGAGCAAAACTCTCATACTTTAGAGCTGGTGGGATGAGGATTTAATTCTGGATGTGGCCTGACTGCAACATCTATAGCTTTTGGTACAAATTTGTTAAACAGCTTTGTAAGAAACACCAGCGAGTAGTCACTGTAGAGCTTCAAGAATGTTTTACCTTCACTTGGTTACCAATAATAGAGCAGAATTCCAACCTGGAGTGGTCTGGCTGATAAATGCTTCTTCGGTGACACACAGGTCTTAATCTCAGTAACGGGCCTACAATGGCCTGTATTCCACTGTTTTACCTGAACAGCAGCACTAAGACTCTCAATTCTCAGGAAAGCACTCAGGCCAGAGAAAACTGGAACAATCACCTTCTTTCTAAGTGGAAATATCAGAAATGCAAAAGAAATAGCAAAAGATGATTCACTGTTTGAGGTTTAGAAGCAAATTGAATTCTACTTGTGCAAAATATGTAGCTTGGACAGAGAGAATTGATGTGCTAGAAATGTAAGTAATTGTATCCTTCATAGCACAACACATGGAGAGCAGGTGGCAGCTGCGTACGACTCAATACAACTGCTGAAAATCAGAGCTGCCTAACCATTAAACTCAACTTTTAAGATGTCAGTGAGGAGATGTGTCTCCCTTCCCTTCCCCTAACCACCACGAATAGCTCCCAGACAACCTGCTCTCTTTCAACACATATCAGAACAACCACCAGGGACAGGCCAGGAAGCAGCTAACACCTGCCTGATACTTCCTTTCGCAAAAATCTATCCAGCCATTATCATCTGTTCTAAGACTGGCAACCAAAATACAGGTTTCTGAGGCTTCTGAAGACAACTGTCTCTGACAACATTATACTGGAGGAATAATTCTATTGGAACTGCATTAAGAAACCTATTTAGTGTTCATCATGGCTGCTTTGCTTTAATCAATGCTATCCTCCGAATAATCTGAATATCCTCTGGTAATCTGAACCAGGTGTAATGCTATTTCTTTCTATCCTTCTATTTTGCTATTTCAGCTAGGTATACACATGCCATTCAACTAATGGTAGGTATTAAGTTATGAACTCAATATTCTTCTTTGCATATTTATATTTACTTTCTAATGTTAAAAACCCATGGCATGAAATGATAAAAGAAATTGAGGGTAATATACTATTTTACCTCCTTAAAAAATGTCTGGCACATTCAAGGGTGTTGCTTATAAATGCCTATGAATCAATGAAGTAAAAATGACTCATCCCTTATTTATACTTACAATTGAATTCCCTTTTCTCCCCTCCAAAATCCATCTTAAAGGGACTCAGCCTCAAGTTTTATGTAGCTGGGTCAGGAGGCACTGAAAATTTTATTCCAAAGCACTATGTGTGGGGAGATTTAGTAAAAACAATAGGTCTTTTTGAAATGAAAACAACTTTGCAAGTCTGCATTTTACCACTTGCTGGTTGAACAATCAAAATTTTTTAAACTTGGAAAAGGGGACAAATGCTTAAGACAGCAAACTTACAAAGACCTCCCGGATGACAATAAAAGAACCATATGTGATTAGATAACCAGCTGTGGAAGCGTGTTTAGTGTGGGCGAGTCTGCTGCCCTCCCAAATCAGCCTTTTCCTGAGGCTTTTATAATACCCAGATCGCACATTTGGCAATAAATGTACGTGGTCTCAGCCTGCAGAGTACAGATACAAAATACCAAATCCCATGAAACAGTGTACACTTATTTAGTATTTTGAATGGTTATTGTTTCCTTGACTAACAGGCATAAATGACTACAGCTAAGATGCGTGAAGCCAATGCTGACTAGCAAGGTTAAACATCTAAAGAAAATCTTTCAACAATGCGAGAGAACACAAAACCCTAATGGGGCACAAGGCACTCCTCTACTTGCACGCTGCACATAATGAGCTTTCCTTTTTCCTGGGCATTTGCTTGTTCTGCAGGTGTTTGGGCTTATGTAAACACATAACAAATCTAACTATTCAAAGCAGATGCCAAACACTAGTTCCCCAATTGGGACCTGGCTATTTCTCTGTAATTTTGTTTCATTTGAGTATTTTATAGATTCAAAACACTCATTTATTGAACCTTAGCCACAACTTAGAATATATGCAGCCATTGTCATACAGTAAATGCTATAAATACAATTAAGACATCAAAATCAGTAGAGAGAGGATAGACACAGAATACAGAAAGAAACGGTGATTACTTCTTTCTCTGATCTGAATTGGCAGAATGTTTTGCAGGAAGATACCATAAATCACAAGGTTTTGATTACAATCATCTACAAAATATGTAAATGTATTGCTATGTTTTCCTGTGAATGACTGAAGGGGTTGGAGTAGCCATGGGCACAGGATTTAGGCAAAGGGACTCTGGAACATGGCCAGAGAGTCTAAAACACTCCCTTATTCTGAGAATTCTCCTTGAAAAGCCATCTTGTATCCTTACACCACGCAGTGATCCATACACCACAAACAAGAAATGGTTAAAACTAAAGAAACCAGTTCCAGTCAGATTTTTTTGATATTTCAGAAACAGACAGATATCCCCTGGTTCCTTTTCTAAAGTCTTCATTAGCAAGGGATAATGCCCAGAGTGCAATCCAGGAATCGCATGTAGGTAACAAGTATCCAACGCACCCCTCAGCCACTGCTTCCCAGAGTGTACAATAGTAGGAAAGTGGAACTGGAAATGCAGCAGAGACTCAAATCCAGACACTCATGTGGAATGTGGGCATCCCAAGCGGTATCCTATCCAATGTACAAAACAGATACCCCTGAGTTAGACTGTAAGTTTAAAATAACTAACTAACTAACTAAATAAATAAATGGCAGGTGTATAGGGCAAGCCAGAAGGGTCCTTCACGTCACCTCTTATATGTCCTTGACACTCCCACAGCTCTGGCTATAAAAGTCCTGGCAAGCTCATTCTCAGACAGGTAAGTAGTTATTTTATTTTTAAAATGTAAGATCTACTTATTTATAGTGAAAGATTTACAGAGAGAGAGAACAGAGAAATAGCAAGGGAGAGGCATGGGGGATGGGGTGGGGAGCAGTGCAATGTCTCACTGGCTAAAACCTCACCTTACACACACCAGGATTTCATCTGTGCGCCAGTTTGTATCCTGCTGCTCCACTTCCCACCCAGCTCCCTGCCTGTGGCCTGGGAAAGCGGAAGAGGATAGTGCAAAGCCTTGGAACCCTGCACCTGAGTGGAAAACTTGGATGAAGCTCTTTGCTCCTGGCTTTGGATCAGCTCAACTTCAGCTGCTGTAGCCACTTGGAGAGTGAATCATCAGACAGATCTTAAAGCATCTCCTCCTCTCTCTAAATATGCCTTTCGATTAAAAAATAATTCTTAACATAGATTTTCATCCACTGACTGCCTCACTTCCTAGATGGCCAAAATGGCCAGCTACGGCAAGAGCTTTATTGTGGTCTACAGGTTACCAGCACTGCAGGGAGAGGCATTACACACTAAGGCACAGCTCCAGTCCCTGCAGCTTCTTTAAGAACCACATGCCTTACTTGTCATAAGTAGATAAAGCTTTTCCTCTGTGCAGCACTCCCTTAAGGCTGTTTTAGGTTGATACTTCAAGCAAAACTGATTTCTTGTCTCTGCTAACACTGCTTGCAAGGACAGAGAACCACACCATCTTACATTTCCTTTAGGTTCCACCAAAAAACACTTCAGGGTTTAAAAAGCAGAGGCCAGCATTTGTGGTATAGTGACTTAAGCCTCTGCCTGGTGTATCAACACCCTATAGGGGTTCCAGTTCAGTTCACTGTTGCTCCGCTTCAGATCTAGCTCCTTGCTAATGTGCATAGAAGTTGGCCACTTATGCAAATCCTGCTTTCTGCCTCCCTGAAATGCACCTATCACCAGCTAGCACCTGGAGCTGTGGGTGTCACATCATGTGTCAGTGTAGTAGCATCTGAAACAAAAGTCAGGTCCCTGCAGCTTGCTTCTGCCGTCTCATCCCAGGACAATGGTAGTCGTTATCACTGAGAGCATTAAAGGCCTCCAAGTGCTTCTCAAGACAGCATTCCTGGGAGCCCGTACTAATCTAAAAGCTGAGTTCTTACCATGAAATGCATTTGCCAGCCTTGGCATCAATGTAACAAACCACATGCAGGTGCCCAGAACATTATCAACACCTTAATCCAATTCCTGGACATTCAGAAGAGCATGGCATTCTTATCCAATCTTCTGCTGATGGGCATTTCGGTTGCTTCCATGTTTTCGCAATTACTGATTGTGCTGCAATGAACATAGGGATGCATGTTGGTTTGTCGTAAAACAGGTGTTTTGGATATATTCCTAGGAGTGCTATTGCTGGGTCATATGGTATGCAGATTTTGAGTTGTTTGAGTGTTCTCCAGACTGATTTCCATAAAGGCTGTACCAATTTGCAGCTCCACCAGCAGTGGAGTAGGGTTCCCTTTTCCCCGCATCCTCGCCAGCAAGCGTCGTTGGTGTTCTTGTTTATGTGGGCCAATCTTACTGGTGTTAGGTGGTACCTCATCGATGTTTTAATTTGGATTTCCCTTATTGCTAGGGAGCTGGAACATTTTTTCATATGTTTGTTTGCCATTTGGACTTGTTCCTTTGTGAAATGTTTGCCCATTTCCCGTGCCCATTTCTTGAGTGGCTTGTTTGTTTTGGTTTTTTGGTTGTTTTGAAGTTCTTTGTATATCCTGGAAATTAGCCCCCTATCGCCTATATCGTGTGCAAAGATCTTCTCCCACTCTGTGGGTTGCTTTTTTACTTTGTTGATTGTTTCCCTTGCTGTACAGAAGCTTCTTAGTTTGATGAGGTCCCATTTGTTTATTCTGTTCTCAACTGCTATTGCTTTTGGTGTCCTTCTTAGAAAGTCGGTACCTACTCCTAGGTCTTGCAGGGTATTTCCTACATTTTCTTGCAAGAGTTTGAAGGTTTCTGGATGTAGGTTTAGGTCTTTTATCCATGTAGATTGGATCTTAGTGTATGGTGATAGATGTGGGTCTATCTTTTTGTTTCTACAGGCTATCAGCCAGTTGTCCCAACAACATTTACTAAAGAGTCCTTCCCACTTGCTTAAGCTGTCATTGGTCTTTTTGTCAAAGATTAATTGGCTGTATCTGTGTGGATTCCCTTTTGGTGCTTCTATTCTATTCCATTGATCTTCCTTTCTGTCTTTGTGCCAGTACCAGGCTGTTTTGATAACCACTGCTCTATAGTATGTCCAGAGGTCCGGGATTGTGATTCCCCCTGCTAAATTCTTATTTTTCAGGATGGTTCTAGCTATTCGTGGTTTTTTGTGTTTCCAGATGAACTTTTGAATCATTGTATCCAGTTCCGTGAAGAATGTTTTGGGCAATTTGATTGGAATTGCGTTGAAAATGTATATTGCTTGTGGTAGTATAGACATTTTAATGATATTGATTTTGCCTATCCAGGAGCACGGGATGTTATTCCATCTTTTGAGGTTTTGTTCTATTTCCTTTTTAAATAGTTTGTAGTTTTCTTGGAATAGGTCTTTGGTTCATCTACTCCATGGAATACTACTCAGCTATTAAAAAAAACAAAATGCAGTTCTTTGTGGCTAAATGGGCACAACTGGAAACTATAATGCTAAGGGAAATGAGCGAATCCCAAAAGATTAGATACCACATGTTTGCCTTGATTTAACCTGTAATTTTTTGTTTGGTTGTTTGTTATTTTTTGAACCTGTCATTGATACTGTCTCAACCCAGATGTTTCGAAGAATGGAACTTGCATTATTTTTAACATATTGTTTACCCAATACTATGTCAATTAATTCCATAATGTTGTATAATGATACTGAGGCCTTGTTGGGGCTTTTAACTGACTGGATCTTTACTCTGTTAGACCTATCTTCAGACCATAGAAGGTCTCCCCAAGAGGCCACTGAACTTATCTGGACAATAAGACGCTGAACTTTATGCTAGGCATGTGTTTGCAAGCAATGAATCTCAACTGAACTTGAACTATGGTTATGCAACAAGGTGGAGGAATCCACCATGGGGAGAGGGGTATGGGAGGGGTGGGGGGGATCCCCAGCGCCTATAAAACTGTACTACATAATATAATGTAAGCAACAATAAAAAAAAAAAAAAGAAAAAAAAAAAAGAAGAGCATGGCAAAACTGAGAAATAAGAAAAAATTTCGGGAAATACATTTAAACAATTGCCCCATCCTCTCCCTGCTGATACACCTCAAGAAAGTTTACTGTTTATCTTCTTAAAATGGATGGGGAAAAAAGCTATGAACTGAGCTTCTAAACATTATATTCATGTTAGAATAAGCACAGGTAATTCATACTGAAGATCACACTTAATTTTCATTTTCTATAAGAGTGGGAATTGAGTTTGGAGATACTATTTATTCTTATTTCCAAATAATAATTTCAGGGTATTTTTTTGCAAGTTATAAACCTTTGCTTTATTTTCAATTCAGATGCCTCTTAGAGGTTTGGCCTCTTTTTATTAATTTGCCTAACATGCACTGTAAGAATTGGGAATACAACAATGCGTAAACAGACCAAAACTGCTACTTCCACAGAGCTTACAGCTAATAATGACTAAACAGTCATTTATTTATATAACAGTGTACTATGATGAGTAAGTCAAATTTGTATTCTGCCCCATGTCTGTGTAAAACTAAACCTCTCTGATGCCATCATTAGGCCCCTTCCCTAAGATTCAAGTCTTCCCTAGGAGCCCCTGATAGCCACTGTCACCCCAGGCAGGGGCTTTATCAAACATATCATTTCATACATACGCATAACACAATAAGCCTCATCAGGAGAAACACATAAAGCACCTTAAAAACTGCAGTGATTTAAAGTTTAAAATGTTTTTTCCAAAACTGGCATTGGAATTAGATGGCTAGTGGAATGGTGTTAGTAGGTAATCCTTTAACCAGTAATTGGTCATTGAGATGAGTGGACTTTTGGTCTTCTGGGACTGCATCAGTTATCAAGACAAGTGGATTGTTAGGAAGTGAGGCTGCTCTCCTCTTTGTCTCTACCCTTACCTCTATGAGACCCTGATTAAAAGCCAAACATTTATGGTCCTCATGGTCATGGATTTCCCAGCATCCAGAACCAGGTGAAGAAATCTATTTCCTTTCCTTAAACTCGCTAGTGTCAGGTTTTCTGTTCAGCATCAGTTAACAGACAAAACTACAACCTCAAAGAACAGAGCCCTCTCCCTCATTCACTTATTTTCTTTTTAAAATATGTAGTCATTATTTATTTGAAAGCCAGCCTCACATACACACACACATTTCCATCCTGAAATGGCTAGGACTGAGGTTGAAGCTCAAAGCTAGAGACACCCTAATGGATTTCAATATTGTGGCAAAAGCTCAAACATTTTGGTCATCTTTACGCTGTTTCATAGGTGGATCAGCAGGAAGCTAGATTGAAAGCAGAACAGTCAGGATTCAAACCAATGCCCAGTACTATGTTTGGAGTGGTTTTGTATGTGTCTGGCATACTTCAGAGTCAGTCAAAGTTAAAGTTAAAATTTACTGCCAATACAATGAGAACAAAACCTACCTTATCCACTTTCACACTGTTGTAACAAAATGAAACACTTAGAAAACAGTGTTTCTAGAGTCTTCACCATGGTGTAGAACATTAAGCCTCCACCTGTCTAACTGGCTTCCCATATGGACTTCAATTTGAGCCTGGCTACTTCACTTCCAATCTACCTCCCTGCCTGCAGCCTTGGATGGCAGTAGACTATGGTTCAAGTTCTTGGGCCGCTGCACTCACATGGGAAACCTGTAGGAAGCTTGTGGCTTTGGTTCAGTTCAGTCAGCCACTGTGATCATTTGGGGAGTAAAGCAGTGGATGCAGGGAGGATCTCGCTCTCAGTCCCTCCTTCTTTCTCTCTAACTCTACTTTTCAAATGAGAAAGTAGGGGAGGAAAGGGAGAGGAGGATGAAGGAAGGCAGAAAGAGAAGGAAAAATTCAGAAGGAGTTTCTTCTATCAAGGTACTTTCAAAAATATCGCCACCAGGCCCGGCAGCATGGACTAGCGGCTAAAGTCCTCACCTTGAACACTCCGGGATCCCATATGGGCGCCGGTTCTAATCCTGGCAGCTGCACTTCCCAGTCAGCTCCCTTCTTGTGGCCTGGGAAAGCAGTCGAAGACGGCCCAAAGCCTTGGGACCCTGCACCCATGTAGAAGGCCTGGAAGAAGTTCCTGGCTCCTGGCTTTGGATCGGCATAGCACCGGCCATTGCGCTCACTTGGGGAGTGAATCATTGGATGGAAGATCTTCCTCTCTGTCTCTCCTCCTCTCTGTATATCTGACTTTCCAATAAATAGATAAATGTTAAAAAAAAAAAAAGAAAAGAAAAAAAATATCTCTACCTCTTCCCCTGCCTCCTTTTCCCATTCATACTGTACCTGGGTGCAACATGGTGAAATCTGATGCATCAACATCTCTATGCAAATAAGAAACCCTAGATAAAGGTGGCAACTAGCAATTATTAATAAACTTGAAATTTTACTTCATTAAATTTGCCTTCACTGAAGAGTAAAATTTTAAAAGATCATTATTAAATCTAATGATTGATATACTCTGCTGTAATCAGAAAATTCCATCACTATTATCTATATAGCATTATGTTAAGTACTTGAAAAAGTCAAACAGGATCTTAGAGCAGTGCATGTTAGGGATACCTAAACAGAGAACAAAACTATTGCTTAAAAAATATATTGTTGACAAAAGATCTTCAGAAACAGTGTCAGTAGTCACGTAAATCATTTTAATCAGCTATCTAACAAATCATGTTTAAGGTTTGTGCTTAGTTTTTAAGTTCTCAAAGTATTCAAAATTGCAATAATGTAATCATCAACACTGTCACATTGAAAAGCAAAACGCAAACAAAGCTACCACTTTATTGCTGTATGGATTACTGAGGATGGCTTCCTGTCTGCCTGATTTCATTAGTAAGAGTGTTAGTAAGAAAGAAGTAGCACCTTCTCCTTACTACACCACTGTGTTGCAAAAATCTGTTCTTTGCTTCCATTGAAATTTTCTCCTTCATTCATTCCTGCAACTTTAAAAATATTCCATCATCTTAATGTTTTATTGCTTGAGGTACTTGATATAGCAAAGAAATTCCTGGACTTCTGCTGGTATGATAATTCCAGTTATAATTCTGGCTATTAAATCTATGTAAAATATCTTTACTTTTCTATTTTAGTTTATATCCCTAAGACATACTACAACTTAAAAGAAAACACTGTTTCCTAGGAATACTAAGTGGATTTTTTTTTTTATACTCATGCAGGTGTCAGTGACTGACAGTAAATATTGTTAATTGTAGCTATGCAGCAGAAAGATGGAGAGAAAATTCACAGTAAAATAGCAATACATATAACCAAGAACTCTTTTCCCTGAAAGATCATCTTAGAGATGTGTCATGTTTGAAAAATTACTTCAAAATCCAAACCCAATAATGAAAAATAAACAGGTATCATCTAGTTTTTTGTACTACCTTAACATATCTTTTGAGATTTATTTTTTATTTATTTGAAAGACACTGTTACATAGAGTGGAGGAGGGAGAGAGAAAGAAACTTGGTGAGAAACAGCAAGAGACAGAAACAGAGAGGTCTTCTTTTTGCTGGTTTACTACCCGGATGGCCACAATGACCAGGGCTGGTCCAGGTCAAAGGCATGAACCTTCTCCCTTAATCCCCCTTTAAACATGAAGGAAACAATATGGAAATAATAGTCTTACCCACTTTCCTATAGCCCTTGAACCTTTTTACCCTAATTAACTATGTAAAGATTGTCAAAAATAAAAATGTGGGAAGTAGACCATTCCAATTCCAAAAACAACAACAACGATAACAAACCAACAAACAAACAAAAAAAAGGCAGGAACCAAAAGGCTCTTCTAGGTCTCCCATGAGGATGCAGGGGGCACCCAGGCCATTTTCCACTCTCTTCTCAGAGGCATAGTCAAACACAGTATTTGGGGAAACATAAAATTTGAGTTACTTCTTCTCACTGTAGGGTTCAATGATATGGAATAAAAGTTACTACCCTAAATTCTTGTGTTATAGTATTTTTAAAAGATTCTCAAGATAAGTAGTGCATTTAAATGACTCAAAGAAAACATATGTAGAAGTCTTCACCCTACCCCATCAATTTCCATCCACACCATTGCCTCATGTCCACCACAGGAGGCCTTCTCAAACTCAACTCTATGAATCCTTTGGACCAGTGAATTTTTTGTTTAGGATAAGGGAAGGAGAACACCCTGTGCAATGAAGGATGTTTATGCCCATCACAGGCCCCTATGCCTAGAGGTCAATCATAAAAACTCCATGCCATCCTAAATAATTAAAAATATTAGCTATTTCCCAAGTGAGAGCCACTTCACTAGAGGTAAACATCTCAGTAATTTCTCCTTTATCATTCTAGTATTTTTATGTAAATTATAAATAGGAATACACTCAGTTTCTCTTTTTCACTTGAAAGGCAACATACTATACATGCTACCATGGTGCATGTACCATGATGCACCATGGTAGCATGTATAGTATGTATGGTATGCTATATGGTATAAGACCATATAGATGTAACGAATTCTATCTACACATTTATGTGGAAATGCTTCTTAATCCCTACCAATAGCTACAACATGCTCCAGTTTACTTCATCCCCTAGTGATGTGCTTTGGGGTTGTCCCAGTTTTTCTGATTATAAACTCTATCAAAAATGAATATCCTTGCAAAGATTCCACTTTCTGTACATGTATCTTAAAATATATGTTCATACATGGTGTTGTGCAAAGTCAATTCTGTAAGTTTGAGGCCTTACCAAACCTGTGCACAGTCAAGGGTGACATATTTGGAAGTCAGACTTCTAAAGGCATACTTATACATAGGACGATCAATATAGATGAACAACATCCTAAGGTTGTTCATAACCTAAAGTGGTTCTGCAACTTTCCTGAATTAGTCCATTATCAGATGGTAAAACTAAAGCTTTAACTCAGAACTGTCTTGCTCTCAGTACAATATTCATTTCCCTACAGACTAATTAGACAAAAATGAAGGATGGAGACATGAATATGTAGCAGAGGGGTTTAAGAGCATAAGATAAAGACTTGGACTCCTGTGATCCACAGGGGAGACCGGGATGGAGTGGCTGTGTCCTGATACAGATCTGGCTATTCCGGCAGTATGAGGAGTGAATCAGTAAATGGAAGAGGTGTGTGTCTCTCTGTCACTCTAATTTCCAAATAAGTAACAAAAGAAATATTTTTTTAAATGTCTATTTAGGCACAGTTCAATAAAGCAGTATATATGCACTTTTAGGAAGAAAAAGAAATATTAGCTTGTTTGTGGGCAAAACTGGTTATGGCTGTAAACCCTATGACTATGGTTGTAACATATTTTTTAGTACAAAAATATTTTAAAGTTTCCTAGCAATAAAATGATGTGATGGCATAAATATTTAAGAGCCAGTGATCTAACTTTAAGACAGCAGATTGGAATAGAGATAAATTGTCAAGAAAAGTCTAAAGGAATACAAATGATAGAATCCATATTTAAGTACGTAAAGCAATAGCTAGAACTCTACACTCTAATATTTTCCTGCCTCTAGAAAAATGTCTCCTACAACAGTACAGATGAGCAATAGTTTTCAAAATCATGAAACACACAGGAAAAAGTACATACAATGCACATTGCAACTAAGATCAACAACAGTGCTACAGACTTTTAGACAAAGAGTTAGATCCTTAACTCATTGCTTCAACCTATGTGATGGGAAAAGGCAATGCCAGCATGACGATGCTAAGACTTAAACTCTAACGCTGAATTTAGCCAGTTGAGATCCAAATGATTACCGTTAACTGTTTTCAATAGCTTATGCACTGGATGTAAAATCCTTATGTAATGATCATATAAAATATAAAAATTTTTAAAAGTAGCTTATATGTCAATATTTTTATATATAAAATGCTTACATGAAGAATAATTTAAAATTATTGATTACATACACTGCTCCTTTTCAATGTTTTGTAAGTCACACTTAAAGATGAAAAAACCTTTCTACTTTAAAAATCATGAAATATGTTATCATCCTCTTATTTTTTAACAAGAAAAATCTTTCGGTGATGATCATAGGCCTTCTTGCTTTCAGCTTCAATTTTTTCATTCTTGTGTTACATCTATTTGAGGGACAACTAACATTATTTAGTTCATAATAACAAGTCCATTTTAGTTCATAATAACAAGTCCATTTTAGCAAAATATGTCTATTCAACTGAATTCCTTTTACGGATTAGGACTACAAAATGTCAGTCGTAGAGGTAAAGGCAACATCATAGATTATCAAAACCTGCCCTCCACTTAAACAACAAACTTGCGATACAAGCAGGTCAAGGTACAAAACACCATTAATGGCCATTAGTGAGATCTGAATGGTTTTTAGGCAAAGAGCCTTGTTCCTGGCTGACCTACTTTCTACAAGCTTCACCCCTCCCACTTCCTGCTTTCCTTACATAATTACATACACACTCCATGCAAGCTCTCTGGAGTCAGGATGCATGTCTCTGATTTTAGCAGTATTTGTGTCTACTTTGATGCTTCCTGAGGTACAGTTATTGAAAACTAAACTATGACCAGATTTCAAGATGATTATTTCCCTTTGAGGATCAAATCCATTCACTTCTGAACTCACTGCTGTTGCCCAAAAATTCTACTTAAAGATTCTTCATTTTGAACTTGTATCCTCAAAACATCCAAGCAATCTAAAAACAAAGCCAAAGGGAATAGAACAGCTTCCCAGAAAAAGAGCACACAACTTTCAATGGAATTGAAAAACACTTGCAAGTAATAATTCATGTAGCAATAAGCAAGGTCTACATTGTGCCGTTCAAAGCCAGACATCCAGCCTTGAAGCTGTCAACTGCAGAGATCACTCTTATTTCTAATATCCTATTCAAAACAAATGAGAGAGACTAAAGAGGAGAAAATAGCTCTTTTAGAATTTATTTCAGGGATTTATTTCAGCGATCTGAAACATTTTAAAATTTTTTTCATAAAGGTTTTTAGCAGTAATCATAGGAAACATTTTACCTTAGACACATTTAAAATCTGAACCTCTGCTTGCGTATTATTGGGGAAATGGTCCTGCGATGATATTCCTGGATAAGGACACATTCATCAGTGTGCGATTCAGTATTTGCAGAGTATCTGACAGAAATGTCAAAGGGAAAACTGAATCTGCACTTTCAAAAGCTTTTCTGAGAAATGCTTGGTCAAATGGAAATACCATATCATTTAATATGTTTTAATCACTTTCTCTGAATAACACTGTGGGGACTTTTATTCAATCAAGTTACAGTGTCGAATATTCCAGTTAACCATTAAGTGTTTTACATGCTAAAGATAGCATAAAACTACGATTACCAAGCATGACAACATCCTGCGGGAAACAGCGAATTCATACATGCAGATGAAGAAAGGAATGAGACTACACAGTAGAGCATGTTTCGTGCACATAAAAAATAGTCACATCGTTTTTAACACACGAAAAAAAAACAAAACTGGTAGTTCAAGGCCTTGTTTGTACAACTTGGCATCCTTACAAAAATACCATCAGATATTTTAGCATAGACCAAATAACACTGGCAAAGCAGTTTGCTCAGCATACCTCATGCCCAAAGAACAATGGGTAAACTGTCTTATCTTCAATGTGATGCCTCTTTCTGACTGAGATTTGATCTTAAATTTAACTCTCTGTATAAGTGTTGATTAGGCTAACAGTTAGTCCCTGTTATTCCTCCAGAATCTGTTATAATGCCTGACAGCTTTCTTACTTTCTGATAATAAACTAACTCTCCTTGATATTCAAAGCTAAAAAATGTAGCATCTGATGCCCAATTATTTTTTGTTTATAAAGTTTAAACATTAATGTGATCAAAAGTTATAAACTCAATTGCAGATATACACAAAGCTATCACAATCAATAGTAAGATCTGTGAAGGTAGTTTTAAAGCCATGTATTTAATCATGAGAACAAAATCAAAATCATAGCACCCATTGGATGATCTACATTTTTCATCTTCCTCCTAAGCTTTCAACTCCTATTATTACAATTTAGTTCCTCGGTTTCTTACTTTTTCACTTCCAAGAGGAACACTGCATTCACACTTTGATATTTCTGCAATTAGAAGTTGTCTTCAGTCACTTAGTGTGTGTAGCAGTCTCTTCCTCACTCTCCCAAATCTGCCATTAGAATGATGGCTCCTCCATGCTCCACTTCGGGGACCCTGGGATGGGGTGGGAGGTTGGGTTGGGCTTCTCCCTTTATCTCTCTCCTTACCTCATACATACACACACACACACACACACACACACACACACACACACACACACACACACACACACACATGTGAAAACAGTGGCCTTACCCACTTTCCTGTAACTCTAGACTCTTTGTGCCCTAATCAACTATGTAAAGAGTATCAAGAAAAAAAAAAGAATGATGGCTCCTCGTATCACCAACACTGTTACATGGTGCACCTTAAAAACTGTAGAAAAAAAAATCCTCTGTGTTTATATTTGCTCACATCAAATATTGTCAGAGAGTAATATACATAAACCCCTAAAAATCATTAGCCATTATAACACTGCTTTCTTTTCTAAATTCTTCATTTCACCTTACCCTAATTCCTCTTAAGTAAAAGGAATCCAGAGTAAGTGCAATAATATCAAAGTAAAAACTGTATCAGGAGGCTTCAATTGATGTATTAATAAGTATTCTAATTGTAACTGTGTTTTACATTAGAATTTCTCTCTAAAGGAAAGGATTTGCCATGCATTCAAAGTACAGATTGGAACCCAAACATAGATACAAAATCCAGGCAATGCCATGCTCTTCGATGCCTACTCAATGGTGGCCTTGGATATTATTTCACTGTGGCAGAGAGAGATCAGAAACTTCCTAAACTCTTTCTAAATATTTAGCCACTGTGCCTGAAAAGTTTACTTCCCCTCTCTTCCTTAAGTTTGTTTTAATTGTTCCTATAGTGTTTTAAGGATGTGATGTTAAAACCAAGCCTTTTAAATTCAGCTGTGGGGATTCACAACAGTCACTGTGACAACGAAATAGCTGCTGCCTGACTTGGTTTGCAACCACAGAAATGGAGTGGCCATCCTGACAGTCTTCATGTTGATGGTAATGAATTCTGTTTCCTCCCACACTTATAAAGATATATACATTTTTAATATCTAGGAAAAAATTACTCATAAAGATACTAATGTTCTGTACAAGAACTATATGAATAATCATCTGATTGCATAACATACTAGAACTTAAAATACACTTTTTCCAATTATGTAATTTGTAAAATCTTAAATTGCTTCACATTTCTTAGAAAAAACTTTCGATTACTTGAGGAAGATAGGATGCATGGCCTCTTAAGGATATTACATAGCCTTATAAATAGTAGGCATGTGTTTTCAAATTTGCATTTTTATTTAATTGAAGAAGAGGAAGAGACTACAACACAGAGATCCTCTGTGGCTTCAGATCGGCGCAGCACTGCCCACTGCGGTCACTTGAGGAGTGAACCATTGGATGGGAGACTTCCTCCCTCTCCTCCTCTCTGTGTATGACTTTGCAATAAAAACAAATAAATAAATCTTAAAATAGATGGACTCCCAATGAAACTGTTTACTATGTGACAATAGGATGCTGGACGCTCTGCCATTGTCCATGCCCACAATAACGGATATATGCCCATGTATGAAGAACTATACTTTAGTAATGATATAGGTAGGGGAACTCAGGTGGGGGGGAAGGAGTTTGGGGAGGGTTTAGGGGAAATCCGAGGGCCTATGGAATTGTATCACAAAATTATAATAATAACAATAAATAATAATAATAGATTTTAAAAGGGGGTGCTACCATGTCACTCACTTACAAAGCATCTACCTCAGCTTCTTACAGCAAAGAGATGCAACAAAACCTGAGCCATGAAATAGTCCACAACACTGACCAAAACGACCACAACACACACGCCACGTTAAAATGATGAAGTAGTTAGAGGCTGCTAGGAGATGCTGTGTTGCACCACCATTCAGCTGTCTTCTGTGGCAACAAATGACCTGCTTTCCATAATTTAAGCTACATACAAGTTGAAACTTATGACAGATTTGTGTCCTCTTAGCATCCAGTCATCAGCTGGCAGCATGATATTCATATAACTCTACATACAACTGACATACAATGCTAATTGTACTAGTCACTGCTAAACAGAATCCAGTTGAATACTATAATCAATGCCCATAGAGTAAATATGAATCACACAGTAAGACTGCATCCACTTAGAGAGGAAATCCAATTAACCAGCATCCAATTTCTGTTGGCTGAGAAGCTGGACACCTTCACATTCTCTAATTGACATTTCATTTCAAAATGTGACAAAAGCATTTACCTCTTTTTGGATTCACTTAACAAAGTCACCACACAAACTTAGCTAACATTTGTAAATGAACTGAAAAATTCAACTTCACATGAAAGTGCACTTTAAAAAAAAATACCTCTCTTTAAACACTTTATACTGTTTGAAGATTCCCAGTTCACTGGGCATCCCTAAACACTGACCTCAGGTCTGGCAAGGTAGCCTAGTGGCTAAAGCACTGACCTTTAATTTCACACTACTTATTCTGTAGGCCTAGTTCATGCAACTTCCAAATATGCTCTTACACTACTCTGAGCTACTCTGAATACAGCATGTGTCACGGTGTACAGTCATTGCTGCCTTTCCCTTTTCTGTCATCCCCACTTCACCATGGACTATTTCAAGATAAGGGCTATGTCCTCCTCAACCATGTGAACACTTCGTATTGAATAGGTATTCGCTGAAAGACTCCATTGAATTACACAGAAATCACTCATAAGCAACAGAGACTAGTTCACTAAATGTCAGAGAGGCAAGGAGGCATTCTAAAATGCAATAAATTACTCTGAGTGAAGTAGCTCATTCTTGTTAGGAGGGTAATTATCAAAACAGAAAAAACAAATGCTGATGAGGATATAGAGAAAAGGAAACTCTACACACTGTTGGTGAGCATGCCAATCTCTACATCTGCTATAGCAAACTAGAACAGAGACTATCAAAACATAGAAACACAACTTAAATACAATCCAGAAATTCCACTACTGCATACACACACACACACACACCCAAAAGTAATAATTTTGTGAAAGTTATTTGCACAGGCTTATTACAGCAATATTCATAACAATCAAGATATGAAATTGAAAAGGTGCCCATTAACACATGAATCGATAAAGAAAATATGATCTATACATTTCTGAAATGCTAAGTTATAAAAAAATGCAATTATGCCATTTGCAGAATAGATCATTATACTACAAATCATTATACAAAATGAAATACACAAGAATACAAATCTATTCATACACTAGCTCTCCTATGTGGAAACTAAAAGAAAGCTAACCTGAACACACAGTTGTAACTGATCACTGTTGGGAAAGGATTGGGGAGAAGCTAGAAGAACATCGGATAATGGATATATAATCGATTTTATTTCCTAAAGGTCTTTTCTGTTGGTTTTTCAATTTCTTAAAAAAAACATACTAATTTGAAAGATGAAAGAAAAGAGAGGGAAAGAAAGATCTTCTGTCTGTTGGTTCACTCCTTAAATACCCACAACAGCAGGGCTAGCCCAGGCAAAGACATAAGCCCAGAATTCCAACTACGTATTTCACATGAAAGGCAGGATCCAGGCACTCGAGTCATCATGTACTGCCTAGTCAGGTGCATTCGCTGGAAGCTGAATGGGAAGTGGAAGAGCCAGGACTCAAACTGGCACCACAACTTAGTGGCTGTCTAACTTATACTTCTACAATACCTGCCTCAAACCCTCAAATAAAAATTATATAGATGGCATAGGTCCCTAGTGTTACACTAGCATGTGTTGGTTGATTTGCAGTGTCCAAGCATGTATTCAATCAGCTCAGAAAATAACAGAAGCCAGGAATTTAAAGGGTTCAATTGTAATGACAAATAGAAGAAAAATGTTAATTACTGATTTCGTCGGTACACACTGTACACATGATTGAAATGCTACAGTGAAGCCCATAAATATGCATGACTGTTAAACTCTTTCTAAAAATTATAATGTTCAAGTTGAAATACTAAGTTTCCGGATTTGATCTTCACACAATATGTGTGTTCAATTATCACACGGTATCCCACACATAATAAACATAAAGTCATGCATTTTATTCTAATACCTCTGCATACTGAGTAAAGTTTAGTGTGTACGTAAGTTCTTACTTCTATTTAAAACAGCAGGCTTAATAAAGAGAGAGGTAACATTACTAAAACATTGTTCTGAGCCTGCCAAGGTTCCACCTGTCCCATTTCAATTGTTAGCCACTTTGTGATAACAAGAAGCGTCGGAACAAAAAGGAGTCTTGGACATATGTGACAAATGTGGGCATAGCCTCTAATAACATAAGAAACCTTTTAGGAAATAGAATGTGAGCTTAATCAGAGAGCTCTTTATTGAATGAAGAGAAGAAGAAAACAAAATTAAGTAGCTCCCCAAATCCTGAACATCCAGATGCCTTATTACAAGCTACCACCTGTGGTCTTTGCCGCAGCATGCAGGCTGCCCATGTAGGTACAGCACTGCTCTTGGTAACAAGCTGTTTCCCACCAGGCACACCCATTCATCACTTTAGCGGAGTTTCAGATAGTATACAAATGGACATTAGGTGGCAGATGGCCCCTGCTCTGCCTTAACTTAAATACTTATTCCTGAGCTGCCGGTACAAATTAAAAGCAGAATTGACATGCTCCAAAAGAAGATAGAGCTGTCACTGACTGAACCATATTAGTCAAAACTTGAATATTACAACTTCAACTTAGATTTTACATTTCTGAATTGCTAACCAGAATGAAATGCTTTTTTGAGAAAAAAAAAAAAAAAACAGGAGATGAAGAGACGCCAACATGTGGGACACCTTCAAGTGACGCCAACATGTGGGACACCTTAAAGTGAGGTTGCCAACTCTTGGCTGTAGAAAACTACCTAAATGTCCAAGTGTTTATAAATATGATTTAGTGGAGGTGGTTCTTGTTAGAAATCATCTCCTTTAGAAAGTCCATTTAGAGTTTCTTCATTAGATTTTCTCTCTTTCTAGTTTCCAAGTATTCTACACACCATGTATGATCTACATTGTGAGAAAGCATACAATGATAGATAACTGATTGTATATAGCCAATTAATTTTTCAGAATAAAGTTATAAAGTAGCAAAAATAAAACCAACCACATACATACATACATACATGCACAAAAATCTAGCTCAAAAAGGGGAAACATGAGGTCACTGCATGTGAGCATATATAGTTAAAATCTTTATAGCTTCTTGGATTAGTCATTTTAAATATTTCCCTAAAAATTCCTAATCAATATATTTCATCAAGTTTCAACTGATTTTTTAATTAATAAATGTTGTAATTATGTATAATGAATTATATTGATGTTGAACATAAAATGAGCTTAAAATTAAGTTAACTGGTGTCCAGATTTCTCAAGTCCGTAAAACTCAAGAAAGGCCTAGTCTGAACCAATGATTCAGTAAATTTCCCATCACTGTAAATAGTATGACATTTAAAGTATGGTTAAAACAACAACAAAAATCAGGTGAATTCAAATTGAGAACACCTCATCAAGCATATTAATAAGCCTTTGTACATTAAAATATCTGATCAGTATTCACTGAGAAGGTAGTAGAGAACAAGCACGAGGCTATGGAATAGAGGACAGGGAAGTCTCAAGGAAAGCACAGCCTTTTGGGAAACCCAGAATGCCAGAACTGGGACCTTATGGGAAAGGCTACCAGACAGAAATCCAAGTAGGTGGTGAGGTCAGGAAAGAAGGGCCTTTTACTCTAACCCCATGTCATTTCCAGGGTAGACAATGGAGCTTAGTGGATCTGAGGTCCGTGGATTGGGGTGCAGTACCAATGGGCCATGGGTCAGCCAAGAAAAGCCAAACAGGAAAAGAAAAACCTGAGTATTAAAGCAAGAGCTTAAAAAAATGGTGGTAGTACACTGGAATAGAATAAAAGGTAAGCAATTTCAGAGTATACAATGCCTCAAACTAATCGGACACTATTCATATTTCCATTTGTATTCCTCAATGCCTAAAAAGCACGCTGTTTACTCTCCTTAATTCTACCATTTTCAAAGAAATAGAAAAGGTTTTTCTTAATGTTTTATTTGGAAGTTAATAGTCCTTATACATTTCTTCTATCTCTAAGAGTTCCACCCTCACAGCAATTCATTTCTGTGCACTCTCCTTAGACAAGTTTTCTATTTGAATTGTGCTGTTTAATCATATTAAGTGAAAAATCAACACGCCTCTTTCCCTGCAGTTAGGTACCACATCTTAACACAGAGAGAAAAAATCAAGCAGTACAGTGAGAAAAATTGTCTGTTTTCTACTGGTTTAACATCTAGTCTTCAACTGCAGGAGTCCACACCATTTCCCAAGAAACTGAACGAATTTGGGGATCACAAAAACTCATATTTGTGCTTTCAGTTCAATGAGAAAGTACACACTAACACAGACCCAAATATATTATATACACACACACAAATGTGTGTACGCACATATATACCACAAGCAAAATTATGCTAATACAAACAAATGTTCTGTGCTCAGCATGTATACTACCCCAGGGAAAGCATTAAGCAATAAGATGGTCCAGCAGAACCAGCATGAGCTTTGAGTTAAAGACCTCTGTCTGAAGGCAGCTCTACCGCCTGTGAGTAACGCTATGACCTTGAAAATCATTTAGGTGAGTTGAGTCCCAACTTCCTTATCTATAAAATTAGGACCATGCATCCATATCTGGACTATTGTAAAATCTTAAAATTTATTACCAACTATGTACAATAGGACTAACACAGCCAGAGGGGCTTAACACAGTGGAGTTGGGTCAGCATATGCTCAGTAACTAGCTCTACTGAAGTTCTTCAAACTTCCAGCTATTGAGAACCAATGAACTTCTTAAAAGCCACTCAGTAACCTTGCTCTTCCTGCCTGATTCCAGCCCTCCTTGTCAGATGCAACTGCATTTTTTTTTCTTAGAAAAATTTTTAAATTTATTTATTTTTTAATAATCTTACTTAGTTGATTAGGGTACAAAGAGTCTAGAGCTACAGGAAAGTGGGAAATACCATTATTTTCACACTAATATCATTTTATTCCTGTATCTGGGGTCGGGGAGAAACAAAGGGAAAAGCCCAACACAGCCTCCCACTCTCCAAACCATCAGGTCTCAGTCCCCACACTTGCCCGAAAGTTTCATGACCCTGTTACTGGGAATCAACCAGAATTCATGTCTCACCTACACTAAAACTGGCCTTATTCATGGGTGCAATTTCATATCCTAAAAACCCCAGAGTTCTCCACTGGGCTGCCAGCAGTCAGAGCAGTCAGAGCTTGGCACTACTTGGTGCACTGGCTACCCAAAACCAAGGACTTGTTCACTGCTTTTTGGTAGTGGCTTTGACCTGAGTCCCCAGCATTGGGTCCGACCCGGCAGGGGTACTCCCATAGCCGCTACACTTCAGGGAGCTGCAAGCCGCCCCCAATCCCAAGGCCCAAACCCCGCAACTGCATTCTTTTTCCTGCATTTTGGAGTGCCTGATTCAGTCAGTCAGGCTTCTACTGTTGTGGCAAGTGTGTTGTTGTTTGTGATTGAAACACTACACTCAATATTTACCCTCTGTATGACAATCCAGGCCCCTGCGCCTTTTTGTTAAAGAAGCAATCACAGTATCATTTAAAACAGAACGGTAACATATTTTATGACCTCTCAAAATAACCTATGTTCAAATAAAGTTTTCAAATCATTTCTCTTTTTAACAAATCAAAAGCCAAGTCTAGTTCTACTTGAAGTGAAATACATCCTACAACTTGATATACTCTTTCTTTCAAGAGCTTACATATGATTTCATAAATGGATCCTCAACCATCTCAAAGTACAATATTTCATCAGATGAAAGGGGAAAAATTCCAAATGATCCTAGTCAAGTCTGGAAAAGCTCTTCCTTTTGGGATAACATTTTCTTCTACTAGAAAAATCAGCATTTCTTTATAAGGTTGTACATGTCCCTGGCATGGCCAAATGGAAAGGGCACAGGTTTTAAAGTCAGATAAACACAGGAGTACAATAACAGTCATGCTATTTACCACTCACTGGGAAGAGGACCAGCATTCTAAGGCACTATTTGCTCATCTGCAACATGAGCAAATCCCATTCCGTAAACTGCACTGAGTGGCTGTAAGCAGAGGTCAGCAAAGCCGCACCTGCCAGCAATTTTGCAATATTCACAAATAAAGAACATATTGTACATTTTTCAATCACTGAAAATATGGAATGTTCTGATTCCACAAGTTCCTAGACAATATTCTTAAACGTATCTCTTTTCCCACAAAGCCTAACACACCCCCATTTGAATCCACAAGCAACGTATGATGATCCTTGAGTTAGATTTTGAAGTATATGCAGATGCTCTTGGTGCTTGGTAAATGACCATGAGTCTCCTCCTAAGGGAGTGCAGTAAGCACTACGTACATACAAGCTATTGTTTTAACTGCTTGACAGTTTTCCTCACACATAAATCCTATGGTATTTGAAAATGCATTAGCCTTTCTGGAGCATTGGTTTACTTTCTACAAAATGAAATGTTAGCTATATTTTTATTATTTGGGAGTGGTGATCATTATTTTAAGATAGAGGCAAAATGGCTGGTGTATTATGCTTTTAAACAAAAATTAACTAGTTGCAGCTAAACTCTTTGTAAGCTTGTCAAATTTAGAGTATTATAAATCTACGTATTAAATACAGAAACAAAAATCCAAGTCAACCATTGTGTTACTATCCATTAGACAGTGCCTGACAATAAAACTGGAGTGTTTTTTTCCTTCCCTTCTCTCAATGTTTAAAAAATGTATTTTTATGCTTATTTGAAAGGCAGCATTAGAGAGAGGGGAGTGAAACAGGGGGGAAGGATGACAGGGAGAGCGAAAATGAATTAGTGAATGAATGAATCTCCCATCCATTAGTTCACTTTCCAAATGGCTGCAATGGCTGTGGCTGGCCCAAGCTGAGCCCAAAAGCCCAGGAACCCGGAGCTATTTCTGAGTCTCCCACTTGGGGGGCAGGAGTCCAAGTACTTGGGGCATCTTCCACGGCTTTCCCAGCTGCATCAGCAGGGAGCTTGATCAAAAGCAGAACAACCTAAAACAGAACAGGTGCCCACAGGGATGTCATAATTTCAGGCTGAGGCTTAAATTACTATGCCATAATGCTGACACCACCCCTATTCTCTCATTCTACATCACTTTTTTTGTCTCCAACCAACCCTGAAACAAGGTGACTATATACTATGTATATTATGTGCCTGTGGAATAAATAGAGAATTTCCTGAAATCCTCTCCTCAGGGCAGAACGTCATCTCCCACTCAAGTCCCTTGTTCCTTGCTACTATCTAAATGCTGATATAGCTTTGCCATCTAGTAGCCAAACAACAATTTAAGCAACTTTAAGCATAGTATAGTAATGAAATAGGAGTGGCTTGGGTCTTGGTAATGTTGACAGAACAATCACAATTATAATGAATATGGATTGCCTTCTTAGCCTAGGCTTCTTTCAGTCTTACTATATTTTTTTTCTCACCCTACTTATTCTCTTGGCACAGATCAAAATGTTTTCAATGATTTTCCTGGTGTTAGTATAAATAAAACCCACTTTAACACATTCTGTATTACTTACATTTTGTGTAATAAGCATAAGATGGTTTTGTTATCAAGGGAAAAATTTTAAGTAGCATATTGTTTAGAACACCCTGGTCTTGGGGTTAAATTATGAAATAATCTTGGCTTTCAGTAGAATGTTTTATGACTAAGATGTATTTCTCTCCGGTACCCTCAAAAAAAAGAATGAACTGGCACATATTAAAAATAATCACCAAGTTTTACTGACAATGTTCATTTTGACAACCAGTATGCCAACAGGAGAGCATTGCTCTGCTAGCAGCCTCAATCAATAATGAGTTTTGATGCAACAAAGGTCAGGTAATGAAATTGGTAAGAAAAAAAGAAAAATTTAACACAAATTTAGCAATTATTCCTGGGGCTGTAATCTCACAGTTGGCTGTGTTGAAGGTTATTATAAATAGCTTTTAAAAAGTTCAGTAAATTATACTGTGCAGATCACAATTATACAGCAACAGTACTAGAAAGAACAAATAAGCAAATTGTGTTAATAGCAATGAACATACACTGCTATAGCCTAAGATAACATTTAGTTAAGTCATACATAATATTATGAATACTGTATCTCAGGGTCAGTGTTGTGGCACAGCTGTAATGAGTCACCACCTGTGACATTGGCAACACACATGGGCATCAATTAAAGTCCCAGCCGCACTAGGTCTGATTCATCTCCCTGTTCATGTCCCTGGAAAAACAACAGAAAATGACCCACGTATTTGGGCTCGTGAACCCGTGTGGGAGGACCAAATGAAGCTCCTTGCTTTAATCCAGCCTTCTCTCTTACTCTCATTCTCTATCACCCCTTCTCCCAATCTCTTCCTCTAAGATATCTTATTTGAAAGTTTCAAGTAAAAGATAACATTACATATATCATGGTAGTTTGCATCTAGATGTCCAAATGCTCTCCTATACAAGCACAGCACCAAGATCTCACATGACCAATTTGCTCATATTGCTTATTGTAAAAATCGCACTCCAATTTTCCTGCTTGTCCCTAAGTACCTTCTACAGATTCTATTTTCTATAAGCAGAATCCTATCAAGATGTTTACATCTTGGGGTCCGTAGCCTCTGAGGGGGCCCTCTGGCCATCAGTCCTGTCGCCTTTCCGCCTCCAGCGTGAGCTGGACTGAGTCACTTCTCTAGAATACAGGATGTCACTTCTAAGACTAACATTAAGCGACCATAGAATCCACATTGGGCACCACCTGCTGTGTCTTGGATCACTTCCATGATGAGAGCCAGCTACTCTTTGAGGAAGAAGCCTGTGGAAAGTCTCACTTGACAATGATGAAGTCTGTTAACAGCCACAGCAATGAGCTTGGGAGCCCAGCTTCTCCCCCACACACATTTTCCAGTTGAGCCTTCAAATGCAATCCCAACCTGCTAAACAGCCTGGCTCCAACCTCAGGGGAGATACTCAACCACAGACCTCTTGCTAAGCCACACCCAGATTCTACACCCTCAGAAACTATGAAATCCTAAATGTTTGCCACTTTATTGATTTGCTTATTTTCCTGTTACATTATTATTTTATGATACAGTTCCATAGGCTCTGAGATTTCCCTTACCCCCTAAGTCTCCTCTACCACCCCAGTGATTTCCCCATATTATCACAATAGTATAGTTCCTTACAGACAGTCATAGGTCGATCATTGTGGGCATGGACAATGGCAGAGTCCAGCATCCTATTCTCAAGATAAAGTAGTTCAGCCGTGTTCATTTTTCTTTTATTTTGATAATTTTTACATAGTTAATTAGGGCACTAAGGGTCAAGGGTTACAGGGTAGTGGGTAAGACCATTATTTCCACATTTTTTGTGTGTATATCCGGGGTAAGGAGAGAGATAAAGGGAGAAGCCCCACCCAAATTCCTCCCACTCCATCCCACGTCCCCGACATGGGGCATGCTCTGAGGGCACTGCTCACATGGTTTCAATAGTTCAGCAGTTCTGAATTGCTGCACAATCTCGCCATTTCAAGCATGATGAAATCTCTAGAATTCATTGACTGACATTGTCCACCTTAGCGTCACTGTTTGCCCAGATCTTCACTGCCAACAAGTGGCCGAGGCAGACGATCCATTTGTTCTGTCCTGCGTCCTTTGTTGTGGTACCAAGTGTCCTCTACAGACTCTGATGGACCGCCATTTCCTCCATGTGCACTTGCATATACTGTCTACTGTTCCATCTGAGCCTCTCTCGCTTGTTTGTTAGTGTCATGATTCTGCCCAACGTGACCCATCCCCTGTTCCAACACTCAGTCAGGTACTGGCACTTACCCTGCCAGACAAGTCCCCTGCCATAGCTTTTGTGTGGACTGGTGTGTGGCACTCTATGCTAACAGCCCATCTCAGGACTTCCCTGTGAGCTGGTGAATCACTCTGGGCCAAATAGATCTTATGGATTCTCCCCTACAAACCACCAGGCCTCAGTTCCCACACTCGCCAGCAAGTTCTGTGGCCTTGTTGAGGGAGTCGAACAGAATTTATCCCTCACCTACACTCACATTGACCTTATTCATGCATATCCATAGGAAGCAATTACATGCCCTAAAAGGCCTAGACCTCGCTACTGGGGGGCCAGCAGGCAGAGCCTAGCGCCCAATGGGTGCACCGGCCACCCAAAGCCTAGGATAGGGCACCATGTGGCAGCAGTGAGCATGGCCTAAGACCCCAGCATTGGGTCCATCCTGGCTTGGACACCCCTGCCCCCCACAGCCTCCATGCTGCAGAGGGCTCCTTTCACCCCACCCCCACAGCCAAACACTGCCCAGACTCTTCCTGCCACAAGATAGTGGCAAGAGGGAAGAACAATTGTTACTATTTATTCTAACAACAGATAATAAACACTCAAATATTAAAAGTTTCATTGTAAGATTAAACTGAGAAATCCACATTGACTTTTATAATAACTCAAATGTTTGTTCTCCAGATAATTAAAAGTAGTATACATACACAAAACAACTCAAAAGCAAAAAAAGTTTCTCAAAACACCAGAAAAAATCATCTTCAGGCTTCTTAGAAATTGCAAGTACAAAGGAAAAATTTTCCAAAACACTGAACTTACATGAAACAAGGCAAGTTTTTCTTTTATAAAATGGCCATGAAAGGAGAGAAAGCTAAAACTATTTATTTATTTCTTTTTAGGATGACTAACTGATTATGCAGAATCATCATGATCTCTCTTAATATTGAAATGGGATCTTCCATTTTTGTTCCCTAGAAACAGTGATTACTACAGCTCAATGATGAAATATTCCCATTAACATATTTTACAACCATTCCAGAGCGCAGAAATCCGTGCTTAAGCTGCTGATACCTGGCTATGATCTGTGCTTGTTACAGTTAAATTCAGTATGTTCTTATGAGTAAAACTTAGCTAGATTTATTGAAAATAAATAAATCATTGTTAGCCCTACAAAGCTTCTATTTGCTGTTATCATGGTTCTAAAAGTTGGTGAGTGTATGTGGAAATAGCTGTCTAGAAATAAGTAAATCGAACCTTTAGGGCAAGGAATTGAACATTGAAATAATCAGCTAAGACACGGTTTTGTTGTTTTCCTTCATCTTGATTACTTTAGGACATTTTGCTATGTTGATGCAGCCTTAAGGTTTATAAAAAAGACGACAGTTCATCAGTCATTGCTCAAAAAACTAATTACTTCCTTTAGTGTTAATGAAGTGTACAATACAGAAGCTGTCTCTCGGAACCACTGTCATGGTGGTTAATTTTTTCCTCAGGGGAAACTTACATCCGTTACTTCCAAGTTGTTTAGCCTTTACTTACTGGCAACAGGAATAGTGAGATTCTTAAATCTTGCCCATTAAGCTATATTTGCATAAAATGAAAGTCACTGTTAAAATAATCCAGCCTCTTCTTTTTGAAGATGAAGAGATATAAAGTGGATAGGGAGAACCATCTTCCTTTCTCTTTTGTGCTCTTCTTCGGAAGGCTTTCCTCTGGCATTAATTGTTCCTTCATTCAAAAGGAAGTTGAGGGTACAGGGACCAATCTCTCCTGCAGTGCAATCCCCATTTTCCAAAGGAAAAAGGCCTGGAGGATCCTTTAGCTGAGATGAACAGATTATTTATGGGTTCTCTACATTTGAAAGTCTAAGAGCTTAACAAAACTATTCAAATTGAGCACCCTAGTCTTTACCAAGACTTCCAACCAACCCCCAGAGCACACATTGCATTTTAATAACATGTTTCTTTGTTCTCAGATGGAGTCGTTTTTCACATTTTCTGTTTGACAAGTATGTTATTTTATTTTTAAAAATTTACACATGGCCTTGGGGCTTGGGGTGCAGTTCTCATGATTTGAGAAAGCTAATAGCCCCTTTTGCTGAACATTTGAAGGGTTGCATTTAATGTGCTTTTGGATTCTCCTTGTCTTCAACTTAAATAGTTTCATCGGCAATTTCACAGACTGTTAACCACACCATCACAGACTAATTTGTGGTTTCCATGCATTTTCTCCCTTTGCTGGCCTAGCAAACCCATCCAAGAGGTAGTAAGACAGAGAACTCATGACGGTTCCAAAAAGTGCATCTTACCCTAAGTTATTCATGACTACCTTTGCTGCACTCAATGGGCGACTCCTACAGCATCAGTCAGAGATGCTGGCGATACTAGGAGACTTCAATCTTGAGATTTTAAGGTTGCAGAATTTTGAACCCTGATCACTGTTCCCTCCTTGTCTATTTGTCTCATTTCCTTTACACTGCAAGCCTTCTTCAGCATTTCTTCTAGATTAATTTTAGAAAAACATAGCCAAAATCCTGATACCTGCCCAAAGACTTTTAAAATTCATCCTCTACAAAGCTCAGATTATTCTCTTAGGAATGTCCATTGGAAACATAAAAAATAATTTTGTTACTTGGGTATTAAAGAATAAATTTCAATGAACCAAGCCAATAAAGGAGCAAGGGTCTACAATGTCTAATTATAGCAGCTGTGCTCAACAGATAAATGATAAAAGCTGCTCCAGCACTGAATTCTAAAAGGAATTTAGTGCTCAGATACAAAAATCTTAATACACTAAATAATTTACCTGAAGACAATTACAACACAAGTTAGAGAATGATACTGAAAAACATTTCAACATTTCCCTGGACCATTATAATAGCCAGGGGAATTTTCAGTAGTGTTACCATACCTATCCCAAGATAGGGACACTTAACAGTGTTAAGGCCAGGTTAATACCACAGCATGCTAATTCTCTTCCATCTACTACTGCCGGAATCCCATAGAAGCACCAGTTCATGTCCTAGTTCCTCCACTTCCCAGCTATCTCTTTGCTTATGGCCTGGAAAAGCTATAGTTGGCCTAAGGCCTTGGAACATGAGGATATGAGGGGCTGGCAGGAAGCTTCACGCTCTCAGCTACAGATCAACTCGCTCTGGCATTTGTGGCCATTTAGGAAGTAAACTTAGGAAGTAAAGCATCTCTGTTTCTCCCTTTTTCTGTAACAATCCACCTTTCAAATATAAATAAATCAATCTCAAAAAAAAAAAAAACCTGAAAAAGTGTGGATAGCTTACTTTGGCCTTAAGCTTTTCTTTATACATGTCTAAATATTCCAGGAAAGTTCAATAATATCTAGATAAATCTATGGATGGATCCTCTGACATGTGTCAAAAGTGCCAAAAGTTGAAAATATCATATACTGAAGCACATTCAACTTTATATATTAGATCTGAAGACAGCAGAAATGATCTCCCACTGATCAAATTTGGAAGCTCCATTGCTTATGTTAAAGTTAGCTTCCTAAACTTCAAATTAGCTGCAAGGTCAAGGTTGAGAGTGATATTACCGTTAGCTTCATCTTGTATGACATAATAAATGGAATTTATTTTTTAGAGAACATCCATTTCTTTTTACTAGCATAAACCCATCCGTGAGAACCCTAGTATCAGTTCAAAAGGTCTGATTTTTTAATTAAAACATAATCATGAAAGTATAGTGGAAAAAATCCAAGTTTATCTAACTTGTTCTGCAAAGCTACAGGAAATAAAAAGAAAAAAACATTTCTTTCTTTCCTCTAACAACTGGTTTCCTAATAGCCTTACTAAAATTTTAAATATATAAAAAAAGATCTACCAGGTTCCATGAGATTTTACTTAAATGAACATACTTGACTTTCAAACATTAATACTAGAAAAGAATACCTGCATGCAAGTTTAATTTCTTATTCATTTGGCATCATTTTATCTGAGTATTTCTCAAATATTTTGCTCTAGGTATTTGTACTCCTAAAAGATAATGAGGATCCTCAGGTACTGTTTAAAAGAGCTACTCAAATCCACATTTACCATTAGATAGTAGAATGGAGACATTTTAAAAGCATAATAATCTGGCAGCATGTATTCCAATTACCATTTGAGGTTCTGAAAAACTTCCACAGTGAGAGAATAAGAACGAAAAAGCAAATAACAAGGACCAGTGTTATAGCACAGCAGGTAAGGGCACCATTTGTGATGATGGCATCCCACAGAAGAGGGCTGCCTCAGGTCCCAGCTACTCCATTCTCAGTTCAGCTCCATGTTAATGTGCCTGGGAAAGCAGAGGCTGGCCCAAACACTGTGCCCCATCACTCTTACGGAATACCCAAATTAAGTTACTGAATACTGGCTGCTGTTGTCATTCGAGCACTGAACCAGTGGACTGAAATCATTCATTCTTTCTCTCTCCTTCCCACACACACACACACTTCAGACACTCTTTCTTCCTCCTCTGTCATTTTGCCTTTCATGTAAGTAAACAAATGCTGCAAGACGAACAGTAATACGGTAGTACTATTATGAATAACAGTTCAGGTTCTCCCTACACAGGGTCAACCAGGGATGCATAAGTGACACATCCCACATCACACTTTGAGGTCACTAGCTTAGAAGAAACACCACTGGCCCAGTGCAATGGCTCGATTGGTGAAACTTCCTACCACCCCCTACCATGCAAGCACCAGGATCCCATCAGGGATCTGGTTTATGTTCTGGCTGTTCCACTTCACTTCCAGTTCCCTGCTTATGGCCTGGGACATCAATAGATGACAGCCCAAGGCCTTGGGACCTTGCACCCAAGTGTGAGACACAGAAGAAGCTCCTGGCTTTGAATCAGCTCTGTTCTGGCCATTGTGGCCAACTGGGGAGTGAACCATCAGATGGAAGATCTTTCTGTCTCTCCTCTTCTCTGTAAATCTGTCCTTCCAAAAAAAAAATAAATAAATTTTTAAACGAAGAAACACTAGCAATGACAGAACAGCAAAGCTCAAGAAAAACAGACATGGAATAAGAGTTCACACTCCGCATCCACATATACCTTCAAATTGTCCACTAGAAAGTGCTTTTACCCCAAGCATTGCACAGGGAAAACACAGATGGTTACAGTGGAATGACTCACAGTTATCAGCCCACTAAACCTTCTCAACATATTAATTTTAGATCATGCATCTAGCTAACTCTAGAACTAGACCAGGACAAATTCTGGTGGCACACAAAACATGAGTCATTCCATCTGTCAATCACTCGTTGCATTATGATTCCTGGGACATATGCATTCCTTAAGCAAAGATGTCCTCGCATAAATTACAAAAGATAGTATAAGTAGTATAAGGGGCCAATTTTGCAGAACAGTGCTACTTCTTTACTTTCATCTTACCTCTTCTTCCTTATTTAGTAGTCTGTAACCATTATCTCCCTTTTCTCCTGATCCAAGTGCAAAACAAACCAAACATCTTCATTTTGCTTCTATGAGTTCTATGAGTATCTTTTCTACATAGAAGTGATATCATACAATAATTTTCTTTCTGCATCTGGATTATTTCATTTTGTGTAATGCCAGGAAGCATCTATGTATTACAAAAACTAGGATTTTTTAGAAAGATTTATTTTTATTCGAAAGGAAGGTATACAGAGAGAAGGAGAGACAAAGAATTTGTACCCGCTGCTTCACTCCCCAAGTGGTAGCAAACTGCCAAAGCTGAGTCAACCTTAAGACAGGAGCTTCTTCTGGGTCTCCCATGTAAGTACAGAGTCACAAGGCCCTGGACTAATGCCTTCCCAGGTCACAAGTCAGGAGCTGAATGGGAAGTGGAGCAGCCAGGATACAAACTGGCACCCATACGGGATCCCAGCATTTGCAAGGCAAGGACTTTAGCCACTAGGCTATAGCTCCAGGCCCAGATTTCTGTTTTTAAAGTCTGAATATTACTACTTTATACGCACATATCTTGATTTTCCTTTTTCACTCATCTGTTTATAGAAATTAAAAACTAATTCCATACTTTGGCTATGCTTTATGATTTTCAAGTCAACATGAGACTGCCTTTATCTCTCAGAGATACTGGTTTTATTTCCTTTGGATGTACACACAAGCAGGATTGCTAAATCACATGGCAGCACTTACTTACAAATCATCACACTATTCTCCATAATGGCTATATTAATCTGCATTCCCACCGATGGTATGTGAATATTCCTTTTCCTCCAATCCTCTTATTCTTTGACATCTTACTCCAAAAAGGCATTGCCCAGCCAAGAATCTCCATCCTTGTTTTCTAACAAAGCCTTTATAGTCTCAGTTTTATACTTAATTCTATAATGCACTGTTTAGTTTATGTTTTATTATGGTACAAAGGGCACATTTTCATGCACATGCATGTGATAATGAATTTTTCCAACATCATTTACTAAAAAAGTTGTCCCTAAAAACAGTATGGACTTCTGATACTCTTGTTGAAAATCAACTGACTGTAAATGTTGTGGCTTCCCTCTGGGCTCTATGCTGCTCAGTATCTTTCCTTTCTCTAAGTCTTATTTTGAGGTTGCATTAGTTTAGAAGCATATGTGCAAAATGTATAAAATAAAAATATTAAAGTGCTCAAAAATTAGACTATCATGTATTCTGATAGAATCTAGTATATTTCAGTACAGTGTTTTAGCCAAATAAAATTAAGACTACTAACAAAATTGTTTGTGAGAAATCGACACATACTGCTTTCACATTTTATTAATAAATGGCTTCAACCACCATGGAAGATTTCATGCCATTGTCCAGAAATATTAAATGAATGCATCCTCAATGACTCAGGGATTGTATTCAGAGATGATATCTTCAAGATAAAGGAAGGTAAATCTTCACCAAAGACAGGTTTTGAGCTATTTCCTGTAGCCTTACTTATAAAAGCTTTAAACTGAAAATAACTCACATGTTCAGAGTCAATAAAATGACAAACTGGCAAATTTATATACAATGTAGCACTACAAAGCAATGAACAAGAATGAACTATTGGTACATACATCAAAACAGGTAACTCTTCCAGACATGATGCTAAGTGAAAAAAATCAAGCACAGGAGAGTATATACTACATGATTCCACTATGGTTGAATAGCAGGCAGTACTAACTGAGGGGTACGAAGTGAAAACAGGGGTTCCCTTTGGTAGACAAGATGAACTGGGACAGATCAGCACTGACATAGCAGATAATGCCTCTGCAACACCAGCATCATGATAAGCCTGGTAAAGCAGCAGAACAAAGACTAAGTGCTGGGGTACCTGCAGCCACCAGGGGATCCTGAAGAAGCTGCTGCTTCCTGGCTTGCTCTTGTCCCAGCTTTGGCCATTGTGGCCATGAGAAGAATGAACCAACACATAGAAGCACAGATACTCTCTCCCCATCCTGCACCCCAGCCCTCATTCTCTTCTGCCTCTGCAACTCTGATTTTCAAATAAATAAGTCCTTTTAAAATCATTAGCTAGAAGGAATCAGAGGTCCTTCTAAAGAACCAGGGTTATCCTGCATTTTGATGTGGAAATTGTATAAGCATATGCAACACACACACACAGAAGCCTGTGCTTACAAGATGTGTGCACCTCACACTGTATTTCATCATACTGTTAGAGTTAAAATCAAATATAAAAGTTGCAACTATAAATGAGCTGTAGGATCCTTATAATTACATGAAAATCCTATGTGGACCACACACCTAAACGGAATCACAAGCTCAGACACTAAATCCTCATCTTGCATCCTCTGGGATCTCATATGGGCACCACTTTGTGTTCCGGCTCTTCTCTTCCCTTCCAGCTCCCTACTTCTAGCCTGAGAAAGCAGAACAGATTGCCCAAAGCTTGGGACCCTGCACCTGTGTGGGAAACCCAGAAATAGCTCCTGGCTTCAGATCAGCTCAGCTCTGGCCATTGTGGCCACTTGGGAAGATGGAAGATCTTTCTGTCTCTTTCTGTAAGTGTTCCTTTCCAATAAAAACAAAAGCAAAATTTTAAAAAAGGTATCTTCCATCTGCTGATACATAAGCAAAACTGCAAAGTCAGATATACACAGAGGAGGAGAGACAGAGAGGAAGAATCTTCCATTCATTCACTCCTAAGCGGCCACAAGGGCTGGAGCTGAGTCAACCTGAAGCCAGGGACCAGGAGCTTCTTCCAGGTCTCCCACACAGGTGCAGGGTCGCAAGGCATTGGCCCATCCTTGACTGCTTTCCTAGGCCACAAGCAGCAACCTGGACAGGCAAGTAGAGCAGCTGAGATATGAATCATTGCCCATAGAGGATCCTAGTGCCTTCAAGGCAAGGACTTTAGCTGCTAGGCTACTGCACTGGGCCCAAGAACTTTTTCTGGGTCTCTCACATGGGTGCATGGGCACAAGTACTTGGGCCATTATACGCTGCTTTTCCACACAAATTAGCAGGGAGCTGAATTAGATTTAGAGAAGTCTAGACTCAAACTAGAGTACTTCATGTGTTAGCTTTATCACTTGTGCCACAGCACCAACCACATGTTACCTTTCAAAGGTATTTTCATTGCCATTTATTTAGACCCATTATGAAAGACGTGCACCAATTAATTGAAAATGTAACTACTGTAAATTTTTCTTTTAAAGATTTGCTACTTTTATTGGAAAGACACATTTACAGAGAGGAGAGACAGAGAAAAGGTTTCCTTCTGCTGATGAACTCTCCAAGTGGCCACAATGGTCAGAGTTAAACCAAAGCCAGGAGCTTCTTCTGGGTCTCCCACAAGGGTGCAGGGTCCCAAGGTTTGGGTCTTCCTCTACTGCTTTCCCAGACGAAAAGCAGAGAGCTGTATGGGAAGTATAACAGCTGCGGCATGAACTGGTCCCCATATAGGATCCGGCACTTCCAAGGCAAGGATTTAGCCACTATGCCATCTTTGTCCAGCTGGTGGAGTGTTCCAAAGGGCTTAAAATATTACTTGGACAGACATAGCAATATATTAGTTTAAATTGAAAAATTGATCACATATTCTTTAATCTTAAATTTAACCTCTAAAAGCTGTACTTCTTTACAGGGATGTACTGATTCATTGAGAGCAAGAAAGAAGAGGGAAGAGGGAAAAGAAGAAAAGTTAATATCATCTAGAAAAACATTCATTATCCTAACTGATGATAACTCTTCATGTTTGCAATTTACCTGTTTTAAAACTCATTTTTTAAATATTTGAGATATTCTGTTGTACTTTTACCCACAGAAAATTGAGACACACATTAAAAACTTTCTCCTAGACCTCTCTGCCACCAACATTATCAAGACATACTTTTAAGAAGTAACGCTGTTCCTAAGAGTTTGTTGTTAAATTTTCTGTGTATCTTATGTTTACAACTAAAAATCGACATTTGCAAGAATGTTGAATTTTATGAAATGATAGTCCTTGGATTTTAATGTATTTATTCCTTTAAATCTTGACCCTTCTACATTTATGCACGTATATATTTTTTTAAACTAAAGCAAACCAGTCCATCCTCCAAGGCTACTTTGATTATCTTTGTTTGCACAACAGACCAAACCTTCAGCTGGTTTTCCAAATAAAGTAGACAATATTTATCCACTGGACCTCTTCCCGTCAACTGGGAAAACAAAATTTACTTAGCTCCTTCAAAACTAGTGAATAATTTTAAGCATTCAATATGTATTTATAAAATAAGTGAAGCTGTTCTGCTTAATTGGAATCTTCCCAGACTTTAGCATAAATATTCTATTATGTACTATATTCATATTTTTTTTGCTTACTATCAGAATTCAAAAATCTTCTCCCCTCCATTTTTTAATTACTTTTTACAATATCAAATTCTTTTCAAATGTGCATAAACAAACATATTCACAAGCACAGCAATGCCAAAAGACTATGCTAAGAATGTTAGGACATTTTCCAAATGGCAAAAATATAATAAATGCATTTCCAAAATAAATCTGGTTGTTATACTTGCAATAAATTTTTCGCATACTCTCCACTGATATATGCATTCTAGAGGAATCACAGATACTGTTAAAATGATCTCTGACATTGCCCATTTTCATGAGGTTGATCTGATGTAACTAGCTGATCAAGGACTGGGGACACTGCAGACTCATTCTGAATCTAAGGTATGTGATCTTTGGGAATAGAGTTCATTTCAATGACGTTAGGAACATCAACTTCTTCAAAGCATCTTGTCACATTAAGGCAAGATAATGTGGATACAGGTTTAGGCTACTTCATTTTTTCCCTTGTCTCACTGACTGCTTTAAAAGGCTCCCAATGACCCAGTTTCTGTGAGGAAGATCACAGCTCCAGCACATAACACCTTGCCTCTGTTCTTCCATTCCACTGTGCACCGTCCCCGGCAGCCTAAACACGGACCCTGCAGCCTGTCCGATTCCTGAACCCAAGCTGCCAAACAGCCAGATTCTGAGCTCCCATTCAAGAAGGAACACTGGCAACACTGCACTGAAGATTAACTTTATTTCAAGCCTAAACAAAATGACCTATGATATTCCTTCTGCCCTTCCACTTCCCCTTCCCAGGGAAGATAAAGGGTTAAAAACATTTTGTCTCCGACACCCTGGTAATTAAACTTTGTCCCTCAGCAGCATTTCCTCCAGGTTCTCTCCGACTCCCCAGCTCTGTCCAGTGGCCTCCTACATCCAGCACAGAAATGGAGGCTGAAGCAAACCAAGAAGCCCTCCTTCTTCCCCCGAGGGTTTGCGGATTCTTTTTGAATGTGTTCATTGCATAATAGTTTCCCCTGTGGAAAGTAACTCAGTACCACCAATCCTTTGGAAGAAAAAACATCTTACAAATAAACACAGGCATGTAAGGAAGCTTAATTTGAATGATACAAAAAATAAGCCTCCTCCCTACAGGAGCCACTTACAAGATTCAACACGACAACGCAACAGAGGAATATTAAATTGCTTTAACACATTGCTTTATGTTTTTAAATCCCACTGTGCAGAGAGTGTGTCCTCAGACAGGGCAAAGCCCCCCTTGCCTAACATCTCCAGGAACTCACTCCTCCCGGCGCAGGCTGAGGCTGAGGCAGGATAATGGATCAAGGCATTAAATGCCTTCACCAGGTCTTGTCTTCTACCCATGGATCAAAGAGAACTTATCTGCATGATTCATTACTAACTCAAAGAGGAGATTTTTAACCTCAAAAAAATAGAATATCTTAAGTATTTTCAAGGATTAGAAAAACACATATGCAGATATTAAAAGCGCCTATGCAAGTACAGGAAATGAGAAAATTGTATATTTTCTTTTAAAAAATCAGCATGCAATTACACAAATATCTGACACCATGTTGTCTTTTAAAAAACAATCAATATGGAGACATTTGAGCAAAAGCCAGATGACAAGAAAATAATGGTCGCTTTTATGTTTATCTGCTCTGGTGTCATCATTAATGAGAACAGATCTTCTCCCACAAACTGGTCTGTGAGCACGCATACTTAAAAACAGAGGAACATGCCTCTTTATTTATTCTTCACACTACTTCTATTTAAAACAAAGCTATACCAGCTTTATCAAGCTTAATTCTAATTCAGTTTGCACAATCTTCTAGAAAGGCTCTATAAAAGCGCAAAGCTTAAGTGCTTAATAGGTCTGTCACTTTTAAGAAAAAAGTCTGAAATGTCTAAAATTGTTTTTATAGGCAACTTCTTTCATCTTTTGTCAATTTTAGGAGAAAAATCTAGAGAAAGAGCTTTTCTCAACCAGTACATCAGCACCTACACTTTTCCCTTATATCAGCTGAACCAAAAAAGATAACCTCAATTTATTAAGGCTTAACTATACAAGACATATTCTTTAAAATACCAGTAGTTAAAAAAAAAAAAAGGCTGCAAAATAACTGTTCCTGAGAAGTTCTCAAGTACGAAGGCAAAGCGGAGCCTCTAGCAGGAAGCCTGATGTCTTCCCAAGAAGCCAAGCCCAAGCTCTAGGTCATTTCACATCAGCGTTAGGAATCATCATGTCTCCTTTGATTCATGGGATGGATTTCCAATCAAGCCTTCCCCTCAAGTAGATGCCACTGTCAAACCTTTTTAATCCATATATTAACATTGGGTGGCTTTACATTCTTTTTGAGCATTGGTTTTAGAAAATGTCTTCCAGGGAGTGTTAAAAGGAAAGAAAATACCACTGATGCTGAAAAGAAAGGCACTGCCAGAGAAGAATCGTGGGTGGGAAAAGCAGGTGCACCAAACAACAGCTCACTGCTGAGGAGCGCAGACACAGTGAATGCCCTCTCAATGAGAAAGGCAGAAACGTGCAGGAACTAGCATTTGATGAATCAGCACGTAAGCCATAAAGGGGAAAATCTGTGACCCACTTCTACACCTAGCTAGGTACCATCCCTAACTAGTTGTGGATGTTATTCAAGGCCTTGAGAAAACAGGAAGCAGAAGTGATGTTAGTACTTACTCCACAGATTGTGGGTGTGGCCTAAATAACAGCAGCTTCCAGTATTTTCTGCAAGTCAACTTATTTATGTTACTCTTATATAGACTTTCCTTCACATCTTAGTTTTAAATCTTTAAAGTTATGTGGTTTTCTATATTAGCTGGCAATTTATTCACAATTAAATCAATTTCAGTTTCTGGCTCCCAGCTTCGGTGTGGCCCATTCTCAGGCATTGCAGAAGCTATTATGGCTATTTGGAGAGTGACCGGCAAGAGAATACCTGTGTCTTTCTCCTTCCTCCTTCTCTATCTGCCTGTAAAATACACTTTAAACTCATTAACAAATTAGCAAACATTATTTGTATCTATATTAAAATATAATGCAAAAAACTATCAATATTATGAATGACCCCTTATCAACTCAGAAAAGGCAAATCAGAAATACAGAATTATTTTGAGTTATCAAGTTCTATATTTTGCCACAGCTGACACACTTGGTATATAACTTTGGGAAACCACCCATTTAAAAAACAGTCTTGAGATAACCTCCACTGGGACACTTAAGTATATCTGGCGACATGGAACACTTACATGTATCTGGGGTTGGCACCTTGCTTACAGGTTAAGCCTCTACCTGCAAAGCTAGCATCCCATATATGCACAGGTTGGAGTCCCAGAGTTTTGTTAATGGTCTTGGAAAACAACAGAGGTTGGCCCACGTTTTTGCGCTCCTGAACCCATTTGGGAGACCTGGGAATACTCTAGCCATCTCAGCCACTAGGGTAATAAGCCAGTGCATGAAAGATGTCTCCATTTCTGTAACACCACCTTTCAAATAAAAATAATTTTAAACATCTTTTTTTTTTAAATGAATGCCACAACGATTTGGTGCAAAGAGAAGTGAGAATGAGGAAGGATACATTGAAGAGTGGTATCAATATGGAGAGGTTGGCAGCAGCCAGGCCAGGAGTAAAAACCAACGTAGCCCTTCTCCTAGGAGTAACAGAATTCAGAGAAAATGTCATGCAGAAGGGATGGCATGAACCTCTTCCCAATTTGAGGATACACAGTGGATAAATAAAAGATTTTCTGAGGGTCAACAGGATCTGTTTAGTTACCTCGTGTTCCAAAAAGTTCCTGCTTGATTTCTAATTTGTGAATTAAAAAGTCATATAAACTAGGATCATACATCACTGTCATCATAATCATCATCTTGGGGGACTAAGAAAAACCAAGTTTGTACAAGAACATCCCAGTAGTCACACAGCTAGATTCCAACATTCCTGTGGAAATAGTCTAAGGACAAGAGACAAGACAGAGACTACATTCAAAATACAAATTAATACTGGCGAGTATTTGGACTTTCAGAATCCATCTTACAAACAGCATTTTTCAACGGGGTAGTAGTGACGGAAAATGCTAGAAACCGGCAAAACTTTTTGGACCTATCAAAATTAAGGTATGTTGAATAGCACTACCCCTGGAGTTGAGTGTTTTGTGGTTTTCGTTCTGCTATACCTGCAGTGGAACATCTGTGGACATCAGGGAATGTAAAATACAGGTACAAAAGAGAAATGACTAAACGGGATTAAAGAAAATCAGAGTTCAGTGTGGCATCCAATAATGAGCTCAAGGCTTGTAGTTAGGTAACAGCTAAGTTCACAGGAATCAAAACAAAGTATAACGTCAACACTAAAGATCCTTGCACATTTGCCCAGTGTGTGCCTGACGCCTGCATTTCCCCAGGCCTCCGAAGGCACGCGTCCTCAGGAACATCAGGAGGAAGAATGCCTTGAGCAGAGGTGCAGCAATACAAGCCCATTGCAATCCCCGAAATCCTTCAAACTGGATAACATATGAATGTACAACAAAGGCATTTACTAACAAGGGTTATGATGATTTGCATTATTTCCTAGAATTGTAATTTTCCTCTAATTTGCAATTTTTATCCCAAGTCATTTATACAATACAAATTATGTTACCTATAGTAGAGAAAAATTAGATTTTTTTTTAGAAAAACAAAACCATTCTCTCTTCACAGATTACTATATATACCATGATGAATTTAGTCTATGTTTCTGTAATTTTTAGGTGGGTAAGCTTTTCTGTAAATAAAGCCATGGAAGGCTAACAGGAATGATTTGATTATCTGATCTAAGCTGTGTAAGTGAAAGAATGGTCAACATCAAAATGATGAATAAAGAGAAAAATGAAGTAGAAAAATTCAATCAATTTTGGTCATCAGAGTCTGATGATATTTTTCATGATTTCCTTTGAGAAGGTTACTGCACCACTTACTAACCTTGGAAAATAAAGGCCTTCAAAGCTAGTTAATCTAGCAATTTAAAGGAATACTATAACTCATATTTAACGTCATTAGTATGTGACTTGTATAAAACATAAGGCGTGCATTTAAAACATTCTTATGCTTGTTAATGTGGTGACATCAACGTTTTGCGTATTTGTCCTGCACTGGCTATCCCACTCCACAGATCACTTATCTACAAAGCACTATATTTATATACAAGAAAGATACCAAGATAGTTAATAAGTGGCCCTCTTCTGGAAAAGTTTGTAACCCAAGAGCAGAAAAAAGTTACCAAACTATTTGTAAAAATTTTTGAGAAAGAGTCAGACAGCTGTTGTTTGACTTACAGACAGAATTCTCAACTGGCAGGTCATTTCCCTTACGCCTGCAATGGCTGGACTCCATAAACTGAAGGCACAAGTTGGAAACTGAATCCAGTCATCCCATGAACCCTATTCACCTCAGTCGGCATCTACTGCCCTCCAGTATCTGCTCTAAGAGAAAGCTGGGATCAGGAACAATAGCCAGGTCCAAAACCCAAGCACTCCAACGGGAGATGGGGGCATCTTACCTGGTAGGTCAAATACATGCACCAGCAATCAAATTACAATAAACCAAAGAGGACCCCCCAAAAAATGTAGACATGAAGCAGCAGTGGTAGAAGGGGTTACTTGAGTGAAAGGAAGTCCCTGCCTCTGGAAACAACAGGTTTTAGTTCATTGTCAAAGGATCATTTGAACATTGATGGTAAAGAAGGAAGACCAAAACGCAGTGTACTGCAGGAAAAGCAGAGACAATGAATACATGGACACACGGAGTCCCTTGGTTTGTGTGGGATGAGAAGAAACTAGGCTGAAAAAACTGGCCAGCTCTACTCATAGGAGTGCTTTGATTGTCCAGCCAATGGGTCTATAAATAATTCAAAAGGATCTATGAGTCACTGAAGGGGTTGCTGAGAATCAGCTATTCACAGAAGACTGAAGCTGGTCTCCTGCAATGATGGGCATTGTACACTCATCTCCATTCCCCAAAGCACAGTCCTACCACCACAAATACTGTCAACATTATTTTGTATTGAGAGGCCAGATGGAAAATTATATCAAAGCCAATGTCTGTCTCCTTTTAATTCAACTAGTTCAAATCTGCCTATTCTACTGATCAACAAAAAAAATGTTCATTTACTCTGAAGAGTAAACTTCTATTAACACTTCTATTTGTAGACAAGATAACACAGTCTAGGGTGAGAATACCACAAAGAAGCACATCTGTAAGTAACACTAAAGAAAAGTGCATCTGGAGTTGATGCAGCACATACAGAGAGAGAGGAGAAAGCCAGACATTTCCATCTTGTAAATATTACCACTAGATAGACAGCTCACTTTAGGGTCATCTGAGATAGCCCTGTCAGCGTACCTTCTTGAGAAAACAAACTTAGAAAAGCTCAGCAAAATTCCAAGTCTGGCACTTGCCATAAGTGCCCAGCACTTAATGCATGTGAGACAATAGTGAGCTCTTACACGTAGACATCTCATTGATTTCCACTGAGAATCTTTTTCAGAGCCTCATCATAAGAAATCAGTAACTCCTACACTTGAATATCCATTCATTCTCTCCTAACACCTAAATTCATACACATAGTATTATGGAAATGTAACAGCTCATATTAACACATGTATAAGTTTATGGCATCTGAAATAATTCCTTACAAGGTATATTAAACTTAAAATCAAAACTCACAATTCCACTGCTTCTAAATGTTTTATGTAATCACATTAAGAAAAGACAAAGCTCCACCGACAGTCACATTTGAACATGTAATTGACATTTAATTAGAATTGTAGTGTCCCTTTAGCAGGAATATAATGAAAAGATTTTATGTGAAAATGAAGATGTATAAAAGATGAATCAGGAACAAATTAAAATCACAATCATGAATATCAAAATAACATCTTAAGAAAATTCTATAGATCTCTTAATATGTATTACTACAACAAAACATGGATGCCTTTTTTCCTCCTTGCTGCATTTCAACTATTTCTACACAAAAAGCAAAACCAAATTTACTATTCTAGCTCACAGAAGGAAAAATTGTATTAGTGATACCCAACTTTCATTCACATAACATGTGCATCACCATTTAACAATTCAATTTTTCCGAAGAAAATGATACAAAACAACTACTTTTGAAAAATGCCATCAGAATCACCGATATTCTTTTCAAAAGTAGTATCTTCACTGAACAAATTTAGAGATAAATTTACACCACTGAATATCAACACATTTGCAAGTGATCAACCACTGGCTTTTTACTTCAATTTTTATCCTATGTTGAGTTCATTACAATACTATGTAATATCAAGTAGACTTATTTTAGAACTGCAACATAAAATGAGCTTAAGAAATCAAACTCGGGATTGAAGGATCAGATTGCTCTTGGAACATTTCATCTTTCGACTTTCACGTGGAAATTGGCACGATGGAGGACTCGGTTTTTTAGTATGGGTCCACTGAGAAAAGGGGTCATAAGTACATTAAGCAATAAATGGCTAGAGAGAACACAATGTCATTTCTTGTTCCAGGCTATTCTTATTTGGTTCTCTGAACTGCACTATTATATTAAAGAATTTTGAATGGCTGAACATGTGATAAAACTTTACACTTTAATTTAAACACGGATGAAAACTGGCATCTGAGATCTAGAAAAACTTGTTCAGTCTTGCACCCTACACATTGACAGACTGAGAATGAAATCAAGGTAAAACACCTGCACCACGCTGCACTTCACATAATAGGGCTAGAAAGGCAATAAAGAGTCTCAAGAACGCAATGCAGCCTACCTTTTTAAAAACTCCATATACTCGGTATGCTTGATGAGTCCTGTTCTCATCATAATGGTTTGGAAGCATTGTCGATCAATGGCCCACAGTTTCACATTTACAAGAGCTACAAAAAAGGAAGAAAAAAAAAAAGGAAAGTTTAGAGAACCTCTGCTGTGAACAAGATCTTGCATGAGATGTGTTATGCATGAGAAGTTTGGAAATGATTAACCATAATACACATCTAGAGCTGATATCATAACATTGTTCTACATCATTAAAAAGGCTTATGTACCTACAGGCAGAATGTAGTTTGCCATGCTTCCTACTAGTACTACCACACACCAGGAAGGTTCCTGTTGTTCTAGTGCCATGCAGGGAATGAAAATGCTTGAACACATTGAAATGGCATGGAAACACAATCATGCTCACATGAACTAACCATCTGTTAATTACACAGAGTGGTGTTAGTGACTCATAGAACCATTTTGTTCAGTTGTAAAACTACAGGTTAAAATTCAATTTTCAGGCATACAGGTAAATTTTATACAACAGGTAATTATTATACAGTGATGACTACATGAAGCTCATCTTACAGATTGTAACCTGTGTGTCCAGAATTGCAACATGAAAATTCTATTAGAGATATTTTGGTTGAATTGTAATTTCTGTCCTACACATCACTTGTTTTTGACTCTGCATAAAAATTAGTATTGAATTAAAATCTACAGATCTTTGGGCCCGGCGGCGTGGCCTAGCGGCTAGAGTCCTCGCCTTGAATGTGCCAGGATCCCATATAGGCGTTGGTTCTAATCCCGGCGGCCCCGCTTCCCATCCAGCTCCCTGCTTGTGGCCTGGGAAAGCAGTCAAGGACGGCCCAGAGTTTTGGGACCCTGCACCTGCGTGGGAGACCTGGAAGAAGTTGCTGGTTCCTGGCTTCGGATGGGCACAGTACTGACCGTTGCGGCTCACTTGGGGAGTGAATCATTGGAAGGAAGATCTTCCTCTCTGTCTCTCCTCCTTTCTGTATATCTGACTTTGCAATAAAAATGAATAAATCTTTAAAAAAAAAACTGCAGATCTTTACCATTTGACCTATGAAGGACACAACAGATTTTTTTTGATGGCAGATGCTTCAGTACATAACAGAACAGTAAGTCCAGATGAATTTAGGTTTTAAAAGATAAGCACATTAAAAATATTCATAATTTAATCTTTGTGATAAAGGTGTGAGGTTTACTTTATTATTCCCTTTACCTTTAGTATATATATCCATATATGTATGTACACATTATACATATACACACAACACACACATACATGTATTCAGGCTCTAATAGAAAATATTTTAAGGTATATTAACTGAAAAACACCAACTTATATGTTATGGCCATAGGTAAGCAACAGAGACAGGATGCATTGGGGGTTGAATGTGACTGCTGGTATAGAACCTGGGTCAAATTTAGTTAGTCTAATTTGAAAAGACTGAGGGATAAAATTGTCTCTTCTTCCATGGGTTCTCAGGTTAGGGCAAGTGAATACAAAGGACCAAGGGTGATGGTGGGGAAGAGGAGGATGTTACCAGAACAATTAAGCTAGTGTATGCCTTGGTAAGAGATAATAGGCAACATACCAAGCAAAGGGGATATTGTATCACACACAGTAAAACCTACTTTTGAATAGTATTCAATTAATTTTTTGCAAAAATTGTTAGAGGCTAAGTAAATGTTTTCTTCCTTGGCTGGTTCTTCACTGGAGAAAAAGATATTCACTTAAATGGGAAAGAAACGAGGCAGCAAACCTGGTGTACGCATGGCTTCATTCCAAACTGCCCTTACAAGCACTGCATTATATTCTAGTTCCTTTTCTGACTGCATGTTCTTTGCCAGGGTTCCCACTGACTTTACACGAATTTTAAGACTGGATGATAGAACCATGGAGGACTGGGAAAATCAGGAAAAGGTTCTGAAGTGTTGAACTGGGAGTTAAGATCTTAACAAGTGATAAAAACTGAACTAGAAGAGAGCTGCACAGGGGTAGCTGAATGGGTCAAGGGCATCAGCAAGAGCACAGACAAGAATGAGCTCAAGAATCCAGTCAGAACAAAACTGACTGCCGTGCAACGACTTGTGCAGGGTTCCCTCAGGTTTCACAGTGACTAAAAAGCCCGGGAAGTCAAGCAGACGGAGCCAAGACTACCATGACGGACAAAAATCTGTTAGACCTTAAAAACACTGTAAATATACACACCACCCCTTAACTATACATTTAAATGCAGTTTCCAGAATAAGGAATGTGCAAGTTTAGTACATATACATTTTCAAGGCTCTACCCAACAAAAAGACTTAAACGCATACTGTCAGCAACAAAAGAAATTTGCGTGTGCTTGCTTTGGCAACACATTCACCAAAACTGCAACCATACAAAGATGATTAGCATGGGCCCTGAACAAGGAAATTCCCTTTATCAGCTTTGAGAGACATGACCACAAGGTAATTGAGAAGCGATCTAGGAAAGACACAGATTAGGAAATCAAATAGAATCCAGACCAATGCTAGTACCAAGAACTAACAATGTATGAAAGACCATAGGACAGTGCGGTGATACGGTGAAAGCTCTGTGAGGAAAACTACCTGTAGCTCAGACACTCACAACGGATCAGTGAGCATCAGGCCACCGCAAGGGGGAAAGGGGGAGGTGTGTGCAGAATACGGCAGTAATTAAAATATGAGCAAAGTCTTGGGCTACAACTGTGGCTTCTAATCACACCACTTACAGCTTTTCAAATCTGAATTCACACACCAATTTTAGCCCAAGTTCTACACCTGACCTGGCAAATGAACAACTTCACTCTTCATGAATTGCTCTAGGTTTTTTTCTTACTGGATTCTACCTGCTGTTTAGCATCTCTCTTCGATATTACTTTCTCTTTCATGTGCATGTGGTCCTTCCTCGATCGAGTTTACATATTCCCACAGATAAGTCCCTGCCTCATCGCTGGTGATTTCCTACAAAAAATTAGCTTTTCATTCAAGAAATATTAAGCACATTTCTTGGCCAATGAAATTTATTTACATGAAATTCATGCAAGCAGCCAGGTAAGATGTAAGCATAAGTGATTCTCCCTGAATCTGTACTTGAAATTATCAATGTGCTGAAAAATGATTCCTAAGAATTAGTTCCCAGAATCCAGTAATTTTATCTTTTGGTTTCTGTTTGCATGGGCTATTGAAGCTAAATTTAATTCTACATAATATCACCACAGGATACTCATCATGGTTTGATGAAATTGCAAACTTGTCCATGACCTTAAGCGAAATACCTAAAGATTTATATACATATATATATAAAAAAAGATTTATAAATACATAAATATATATAAACTTTATATATATTTATAAATACATAAATATATAAACATACATATATAAATCTTTTATATATATAAATCTTATATATATAAATCATTTATATATACCAGCAAAGTGGGCAAATATGACTAATATTCATCTTGCATTCTTAGAAAAAAATGTGGCAAAACAGAGGTGTAATTTGCATCTTGTTTCTCAAAGAAACTGCTGGGATATAAATCTGTTTCCAGAATTTGAAGAGGTCATTGAAAAAAGGTCTTTTTAGACACTTTTGATTTTAAGTGGCCTATTAATTTCTGTGAGGAATAATCAGTTCACAAATAAAATTCTTGTGATTTTCACAACTGCTGCTGAACATTTACAGTAAAGGACATAAGGCAGAAACGGTTTGGGGAAGCAATGTTCCTTTCTGTTCAAGTGTGAATCTGAAATTCTTTGCTGGAACAAAGCTCATTATCTCAGATTAAGGTCACATGCCCCCTGGGTGGGAGAATAGAAACTCCAATTATTCACAAATCTCTGTGCACAAATGCAGAGACAGCCTCCTCGATACAGGAAATACCTTCATTTGGATAATAGAGGGAGGGGCCACAAACGATATCTAAGAGACCACAATTCTAGACAGGGCTTCATTTTTAACACAATATATCTGTTAACCAACTCAAATTTTTGAAGGATATTGAGAAAATATGTAAGTATAGAGCATTAAAGACTCAAATATTTATGCAGCCTTATTTAACACAAGTAGACACAGATACTAGATATCAAGGCCAGAAAGCATACTTACCATCTCAACCCAAAAAATATGCGATTTGGTTCCCAGGAATCAATAAGCTACTGATGCCAAAACCTGCGGTCTTGTTTTTGCACAGTAACTAACTAAGCCGGGTTTTGCATTTTTATACAGTTGCAAAATTTTGGAGAAGCTTGTTTTTCACACACAAGAATTACATATGACCAATTTCAGTGTCTGCACATAAATTTCAGTGCCCATAGAAGTCTTACTGGAATGATCCAAGGCCATTTATTTACATGTCTCTGGCTGAAACGAATAACTGCAAAAGAGACCACATGGAGTATAAAGCCTAAATTATTATTTCCTATCTGGCCCTTTACAAAATACATTTGCTTATTCCTTGTCTATCTTAAAAATGAAACAAAACAAAAACAGAACAAAACCTTGAGGGATAATTGCTACCATTGAGAAAATTCCTGGGGCTGAGCCTACACAGAATAGGCAATACCCAATACCCAGGTGAGCCGGCTGCAAAGGTCGTGCAGAAGGCAGTCAGCTAAACCAGAGTTCTTGCTCTGGTGTGAGTGGCTGAATGCTTCTGCCCCTCCAAAAACTTAAGTTGAATCTTTAACTCTCAAGGTGAGATCACAAAACAGTGTCTACATGATAGAGTAGTGCCTTTATAAGGAGACAAGTCAGTTAATTCAATTCCGCACATGCACCCACCCATCCCAAAAAAGGTGCATGAGGACGTCGCCAGGAACAGCACGATGACCATGAACCTGATCATGGTGGCACGCTCATCTGAGACTCCTGGCTCCAGAACCTTCGCTAAGACACCCAGTCTGGTATTTCAAAAGCCTCAACTTAGACCCCTGGCATCCCAGAAGCCACAGGAGCGTACAGATGGCACTCGAGATTCTGGAGAGTGAGGGGGAAAAAAACACCCACTTTATTACCCTGTAACTGAAATATAGCATCTCTCTGCATTGTAAACATAGTCAACACACTGCACTTATGGCTTGTCACCAATGGAAACCCCAGCTATTTTTATATCACCCAACATTTGCTGCAAAGATCTCAAGCACAATTTATTGTCATTATTACTTTGAAGTTAAAGGAAATAAAAACCCACTTTTATCTTTAAAAAAATCGATGGAATACATTAAATATTTTTATCAAAAATAAGTATTTTAGTATATATTCAACATAAGTGGTTTCCTTTGTTATCTATGATATGCTTTGAAGACATGTTTTTAGTGCAGTCCATATGCCTTACCAGATTGACTAAAGGTTTACAGCAGGAACAAGATAAAGCGCCAAAAGAAGGAATAGGTTGAAGAAGGGGCTAGAGGGACTGACAAGGTCAGGACTGATATTTAGCTTATCCAGTCCTTGGAACATCAAAATATTTGTATACTACATAGAATACGGACACTTCCGAGTTTCCTGATTGTTCCTTACGCCTTTTCCCCCAAATCCCATTAGGTCTTCAACAATTCAGTAATGAAAGGCTTCATGGTAAGCTAAACAGAAGCCTCCTAGACCCTGCTCCAGAATTTGGCATACCAGTGGTAGGAGGGCTCCCATCTGGATGCGCAAAGAAAAAAGACACTGGGAGGAATTGCAAGACTAAGATATGAGGTAAGCAGGAGGGAATCTGATGTGAAACTGAAAGTGATAAGGATGGCACGGATCACAAGGGTTCCTGTAGGATTTACTACAAAGCCAGGATATGATCCCGACATCAGTGAGGAAGGACCTTGGACAGCTTCAAGCAGGTGGCTCACTTCAAAAACAGTGTGCAGATGACTGCCCGATAGTGTGAGCACAGGACCACGGTGCAGAGAAGGAAACCGAGGGAGACAGAAACAGAAGAGCTAGCAGCTGTTGGCATTATTTATTCTGGTTTGCAAACTCCGGTAGGGACACAGAATACAGAGAAGTGTTTCAATGTGAACAGCATTAGACACCTTAAACAGACATGAAAGACTAAGGAAAAATAAACTGACTTAGCCACACAGCTTTCTAACCTAGACACATGAATATTGGGGGAAGGGAATGCTGCATTTATATTATTCCAACGTATAAATGCAGTTATCTTTGTAAATAATTTTCTTAAGATTTATCTTATTTGGGGGCCTGGCGTGGTGGCCTAGCAGCTAAAGTCCTCACTTTGAATGTGCCGGGACCCCAAATGGGCACTGGTTCTAATCCCGGCAGCCCTGCTTCCCATCCAGCTCCCTACTTGTGGCCTGGGAAAGCAGCTGAGGACAGCCCAAAGCCTTGAGACCCTGCACCAGTGTGGAAGAAGTTCCTGGCTCCTGGGTTTGGATCGGTGCAGCACCAGCCGTTGTTGCCACTTGGGTATGAATCGGAGGGTGGAAGATCTTCCTCTCTGTCTCTCCTCCTCTGTATACATCTGACTTTCCAATAAAAATAAATCTTAGAAGAGAAAAAAATACCAACTCAAAATGCAGCCGAGAAAGAGATAATGTTATGGAAAAGTTCAGAGATGGAGGGCAGCATGCTAAGGTGAATGGTGATTGTACAGCACTGCAAATATTCTTAGTGGCATTCAACTGTGTACTTCAAAATAAAGTCGCAGGTTACAGATTTTGCCATAATCAGCCCCCAAAGGGGAACATACACATTTATGCCCCAAATCCATATAAAAGGAGTTTCAAATGCCAAGTGTTTTCAAGGCAGAGTTCAGCTCGCATGAGCAGGCCCTGATGACATTCCCTGCTTTTCCCCAGCCTCCTCTGGAGCTGCAAGCCTGCCCCTGTCCAACAGGCTGATACCCGGTTGTATTCCCACACGGTTGCAGAGGATTGTCACTCAATCTACAACAACTTTTAACACACGTATCTAAACCTTCCACACATTCTTGCGAAGTTCAGGTCAAGGATATCTGCATCACTCACATTTCAACACAGAGATGGAACCAACAGGATATACAGAGAAACAAGCATTTACTATGTGGCTTGCCTCCTACAATCTGGAAGCTAAAGCAAACCAAAAATAAAAAGTATGAATTTTCTCTCCTCTGCCCTTTGTATCTATTCTCTCAGCAGATCAGAGGATACCTGCTAGCACTGGTGAAGGTAGATATTCCTTAATTGGTCTACGGACTGAAAAGTTCATCCCCTTGGAAACACTATCCTGGGGCCAGTCTTATGGCATAGTAGGTTAAGTGGCCACCTGCCATGCCAGCATCCCACAAGACATAGGTACGTTATTTCTGATCCAGCTTCCTGCCAATGGCCTGAGAAAGCAGAGAAAGATGGTTCAAGTATGCATCACCAGGTAATACAAAAAAGTTCATTTATTGTTCATATTTCTACATCTCAATGTAACAAGTACCATATATAATCCTGTCTTTAATATACTCTTCTATTTTTTGCCAGAAAGGCATAATGTAAGAACACACTAAATATATCTTGATTTGAAACTTGTGTCACTGTTTAAACAAACTTTCTTTTTACAAGATTTCATTGTTACCTGAAAGGCAGATTTATAGACAGGAGAGTCAGAGGGAGAATTATCTTCTATCAACTCCCCAGATGGCCACAACAGCCAGAGATCAGCTGATCCAAAGCCAGGAGCCAGGAGCCTCTTCCAGGTTACCCACATGGGTGCTGGGTCCCAAGGAGTTAGGCGATCCTCCAATGCTTTCCCAGGTCATTAGCAGCGAGATGAGTGGCTAGGACAGCAGCTGGGATTCAAACTGGTACCCAAATGGGATGTCGGCACTTGAAGGCAGAAAATGAGCCTGCTGAGCCACAGCCTGGGCCCCAATATCTTCTATTCTTAAATCTCAGTGGGAAATCACCATGAACCCCTAACACTGGTTTTCTAAACATCTCCAACACTATGTCTTCTGAGGAAAATTCCAAAGCATTTTGCTTTTTCTCACACCAGCTTTCACTTTCTGGAAATATGTTGGAACGTACAGGGGTCTCCTTTTACAATGCGCTGACGCAGACTTTGCCTAAATGGACTAGAAAATGTTGTGTGCTTCACAGGAGGAAAAGACAAGAAAAGGTGTCACGAGCTTATGGTCCCCCTCTTTCCAGATTACAAAACACCAGTTTATTCTGTGGGTCCTCTCCTTCAATAAACAAAGAATTTCAAGTTTTATGACATCCCTCCTTCCATGACATGCAGGCTATCTGGCTTACAGTTAAAACAATCAGAAACCTGGAATAGAGTTTTAGGGGCTTCAGTGAGTTCAAAGTCGCTTCCCAACATCATTAAAAAACATTGTGTCAGCCTTAAGCAAATCCCAGTTGGCTGAATGCTCTGAGACAAATGCTTCCAAGTTTCAAAAGGCCTTCGCTGTTAACCAGGCACCCGGAACACATCACTTCTCCTCTGTGCAGACTGCTTCCCTGTCGGTGGGGAGGACGTGTTTCAACCTTTCTCGCCTAGAGAAGTTCATCAATAATCTATGTGACGTGAAAGAGATGACTTGTAAAATAAGAGTAATCATTAGAAATGAAGAAATGCTAAAAATCACTCCAAGTGCTCAAGGTTTTCACACATTAGAAAAGATTTAGTGTTGTAGGCTGCTTTCTCATGAAATACACAGACACGAATAATTTGGTTTTTTTTTTAAAGATTTATTTATTTTTATTGGAAAGGCGGATATACAGAGAGGAAAGACAGAGAGGAAGATCTTCCATCCGATGATTCACTCCCCAAGTGAGCACAACTGCCCGATGCTATGCCGATCAGAAGCCAGGAGCCTCTTCAGGGTCTCCCATGCGGGTGCAGGATCCCAAAGCTTTGGGCTGTCCTCGACTGCTTTCCCGGGCCACAAGCAGGGAGCTGGAAGGGAAGTGGGGCTGCCAGGATTAGAACTGGCACCCATATGGGATCCTGGGCGTGCAAGGTGGGGACGTTAACCACTGTGCCACCGCGTCGGGCCCAATAATTTGTTTTAAATTCTTCTCATTTTGTCATGTTGTACAGCTGGTAAAGGCCACATGACAGCTTTTAAAAATTAGAAAATGGCCCCGACGCAGTTGCCTACTGGTTAAGATCCTTACCAGGATCCCATATGGGCTCTGGTTCTAATCCCAGCAGCCCCACTTCCCATTCAGCCCCGGTTTGTGGTCTGGGAAAGCAGTCGAGGATGATCCAAAGCCTTGGGACTCTGCACCCGTGTGGAAGACCCGTAAGAGGCTCCAGGCTCTTGTCTTCGGATTGGCTCAGCTCCATTCCTTGCAGCCACTTGGGGAGTGAATCTTCAGACGAAAGATCTTACTCTGTCTCTCCTCCTCTCTGTATATGTCTTTCCAATACAAATAAATAAATAAATCTTTAAAAAGTAATTAGAAAATGATTAACATGGAAAGTAAATTTACTTCACAATATTAAGGATTCTAGAAGGAAATGGATGGTGACACATTTTAGTACATTGACAGTAATCAATGTTTTTCATATGTTTGGACTTTTACATTATGACAATAATGCATATCCATTTAAGATATAGGCAATAAATACTTCACAAAGCTTGCAGAAATGCAACTAATGTGGCTGTCACTGTGGGAGCAGCAGGTAAAGCCATGATCTGCAGCGCCAGCATTCCATTTGGGCATACACTGGAGTCCCACCTGCTGGCTGCACTCCCATTCCAGCTACATCCTTTCGCACCTGGGAAAGCAACAGAAGATGGCCCAGGTGCTTGGAGTAAAATTTTGAAACCCATGCATAGTTGCCTTACTAGGTATTTTCACTGGATTTTGTGAAGACCCTTGCGATTTCTGTAAGATATTCTAATACCCTTTGTACAAATATGGCAGCTAGAGGTTAAGCTACTCTCCAAGACCCACATATAATTAGAAGAGTCTCTTACTGCAACTCAAAACTCTCTTTTTACTACTGTTTGTTTCTTAACATTGCTTAAGGATTTGGCTTTCCTTCAATTTTCTGCTCCATTTTAGAAAGCATAAGCAAGACAAAGTTGACAGTAATAATTTGTTTTTAAATTTATTTTATCATACAGTTCCACTGGCTAATTCTCCTCCCCTCCACTGACCATAATAATTTCAATGGGAGAATTTCTACAAAATTTACCCCAACTTTTAATGCAGTGGGGAGCTTCAAAGCGATTTTACACCTGTGACAGGCACCTCCTGGAATTCTACCTTCTATTTCATCTCCCCTTTTGGACAACACAGCCTAGAACACTCACTTCCGCAACTGCTAGAGTTACTTCTCTCTGCCTTTAGGTACCTTTCAGTTTAAGAAAAAAAAAAAGTCTCTAAAATATTGTGCTTCATTCTAAAGAATCCATTTTCTGGCATAAAATAATTCCCAATGAGATTTAAATGTTTTTAATGCATTTGTTGGAAAAGCAGAAAGACACACAGAGAGAAAAGGAGACCCTTTAATAATCATCAAGGTCACTTCTGAGATATTTTCAAATATGGGGCTGATCCAGGTCTGGACCTCAATCTTGGTTTCCCACAAGGGTAGCAGGGTCTCAGAAACTTGATCATTTCCTGCTGTTTCCCAAGGTGTGAATTAGCAGGAAGCTGGCATTGGAAACAGCCTGGACATGCATCCAGACATTCCCACACAGGGTGAGAGTGGCTCAAGTGATATTATAACTGCTACATGCAAAATTATTTTAAAAAGTCAAAACTATGTGACCCTTCCTGAGTGTAACTCAGGCCATCACTGGGGGCACCAAGAATCTGTGTGTGCGTGTGTGTGTGTGTGTGTGTGTGTATACACACTCAAATGTGCCAGACAAAAAATAACACATACGGAACTGTAATCATGCCACTGTTTCTTATTGGCTTCAAGTGCAATGGCATCAGAAAGTAGATGCCAGTTGATAATGAATCTGGGGATCTAAAATGGAGCTATGGATCCATGCAATTTTGCAGGTGTTCCATTTTTCTTTAGCTACATTTTTTGTTCACACTTACTTGGCAAATTATAGAAAACCAGTTATATAAAAAAGTGAGTAGTAGTGGCTGAGGATTGGCTAATTAAAGCCAGAGGGGTCAGAAAGAGGAAACAAGAAAGAAAATTTCAGGTCCTCTGAAGTGACCCTGACATGGGACAAAGATCATGTATATCAGCCAAAAGAGCAGGAAGAAAAGGTTGATTAGGGAAAGTAGGTTTCCACATAACAGACCCAAACTGGGAACAAGTATGAGCGGCAGAGTCAAACGGGCCCACGGACAAGAAGCGAGTGATAAAGATTGAAAAGCTCCAAGTCCCATCCTATCAATAGTGAGCATCACATAATTATTCTGAGTAACAAAAAAAAATATGCAGTTAAGGAAATAATAAACTATTTCAGTCTGGCAAGACTGATCTTTGTAAAGCATCATTCTATTCTCTATCCATAGAATATTCTGCAGCTCCTTACTGCTATAAATAAAGCTAATCTGTTCATCTTACACTTAACCCACATTTCTAGCTTTAAGCATTTTTCCAGCTTCAGCTCCCACACTTACGTACATACAGCTTGTATTTCAGCCAAATGTTCTCATGCGCAGTTTCCAAAGCACGCATCCTTTCCCTGCCTTCAGTCTTCCTTCCAATTATTTTTTTCCATTGAGAAAGTTCCTCAAGGCCCAACTAACTAAAACACCATTTTACCCACAAAGACATTTCATTCACCTCAACTCAATTTTTTTTTCTCTTTAAGCATCTACCATTTTCTGTGTCCCCTTCAAGGCTTTCCCAGCTGCCTCACAGTTCTTCATGCACTCGTGTCCTAAAAGGCATCGCATCCTGTTCAGAGTCCTAGGGTGCTTACATGAGATTCACTGAGGTTTTCAGGGTAAATGCATGGCTAGGTTAGGAGGAAATTATCTGCAAAACCAATAAAGAAACTGAGGGAGCTTAGTAAAGATAAAAGAAAGCAAAGTCAAGATCTACACTAATGGGGATGCTTATGAGAATCAAGGGTTCGCCTGAAATGAGGAGTCGGGGGTTATTTTCTTACAGTCTGCAAGCATATTAAGCCTCCCCAGCGAGCTTAGAATCAAACCAGAAACTAGTGACACAAAGCTCAACAAGGACCACTCTCCCGACAGTTCTAGAGAACTACTTGTTATGTCAGCAAATTATCTTAAGCTATACATTTTTAATTATTTCATCACCAGCTCAATTTGAATCCATAACACTGCTTTTATCTTTTATCATGCCTGTATTTCTTTTGAATCCTGCAGAATTGGAATTCGCATATACAGCATTAACTGAGACATCACTATCTTCATTTAAGTTTACAAATAACTCGATTAAGATTCAACTTCTGACATGCCAAAGACAGAACTAAGACAAGCAGTAAGACTATGCAGATTGGCAAAAAGACAATTTAAAGGCAACAGGAGTTTAACTCTCCCTTTCTCTTTATGTAAAGGGCTGAAGAAAGGGAATGACAGAGATGGATCTTCCATCCACTCATTCACTTACCGAACAGCTACCTAGGCCAGGGCTGAACCTGACTGAAGTCAGGGGATACATTCAAGTCTCCCACCTGGTTTGGCAGGGCGACACGCCCTTAAGTCATCTTCTACTGCTTTTTCTAGGCCATTAGCAAAAAAACAGGCTTGGAAATAAAGCTACCAAGACATGATCCCGCACTCCGATGGGATGCTGGCACCACAGGAAGCAGCTTTATCGGCTATCGCCACAAGGCCAACTCCCATAGTTCAATCTTTTACCAAGAACTATCCCTGATATTTTTCAATGGACTAGCCAAAATAGAGAAAAAGATTACTGTATTCATCAGAAATGCAACTGGAACGCCTCAAAAAAAGCACTAAAGCCATGATTTACGGTAATCATCAGAAGATCTCAATGGCTAGGTATATTGTTACTTTGAGATAACATCCTCCTGGGATAGGATCTGGTATCAAAGGGATGATGACGTGCCTAGTGTAGTAACGTAGTAGCTAAAGTCTTTGCCTTGAACAAGCTGGGATCCCATATGGGCGCCGGTTATAATCTCTACAGCCCCACTTTCCATCCAGCTCCCTGGTTGTGGCCTGGGAAAGCAGTTGGGGACAGCCCAAAGCCTTGGGACCCTGCAACCACACGAGAGACCCAGAAGAGGCTCCTGTCTCCTGGCTTAGGATTATCTCAGCTCTGGCCATTGCGGCCGCTTAGGGAGTGAATCAACGGATGAAAGATCTTGCTGTCTCTCCTCTCTGTATATCTGACTTGACAATAAAAATAAAGAAAATGTTAAAAAAGAAAAAAAAAAAAAGGATGGGGATTAAGAGTCAGACTCTAAGCCAGAGGTCAAAGGCTGAGAAAAAAAAAATACCATTTGTCGACTTTGATAAAAGAAATGAGATTTCATTCAATGCTAACAAAGGAAATCGAGGCAGGAGATGCTACAGTGAAGACAGCCATCTGGAATATGGCCTGTGCATTTTACCTTCTTCAACTGGAAGCATATGACCTTGGACTACAATTAAAGTTTTCATTAGTCTTTTCTAGAAAGTGGAAATAGTAAGGTACATCTCACAAGAACTGTTCTAAATAAGGAATGAGTGACTTTGGTAGATTTTCAATATGATATCTGCAACCCAAATATGAGGGCATTTCAAAAAGTTCTTGGGATAATGGAGTTAAAAGACAAGTTTGCGTGCAAAAAATAGAAAATACATGCATACAAGGAATCTTCAAAAGCTTCATGGAAAATATATTCTATGAGAAATATGCATGAAATGTAAAACTAAGTTGTATTGGAATGTTTGTCTTTTAATTCAGTATCTTCCATTAACTTATAGCTCACCCATCAATGTACTTTAATCATGTACCTATCTTGTAAATACATAACAACAAATGAGTACTAATCTATAGGATAGTAACAATGAATGCAAGAATATTTGAAAAAAAAAATTGAGAGTAATATAATTGACTTAAGATAAGCAGAGGTATCTGGTGAAGCAAGGTTCCGGCAGGCTGGGAGGTTACTAGGGAAAATTAAGATAAACAATGGCTGAAAGTGTGTCCAAAGGAGGCAAACACCCCAGAGCTTTTTCCAGGGAATGCATCTTGCTGATGGTATTCCCAGGACTTGGTACACAAGAGCTCTATAAATATTTGCTAAAGAAATAACTCATTTGTTCCTATTTTAGTTCTATTAGGTATAATAAGATGTTTTCCAACTCTTCATTTCAAGATAGTCTCATTCTCTTATACACAAATGCCATATGGCATTTTGGAGCTTACACCCCAAAAAAATCTATAGTAAAAGAGGACTTTTTTTTATTCTTTATTAAGAATCAGGAGCTAATAGTCATTGATTTTAATGAGAGATATTTTCAACAGCTGCTTAAACCCCCAAGAAGGGTTATTTCACCTTAAGAAGATTCAAGTCAGGTCACAATTTAGGCCTTGATCCTAAGTTTGTGACAAGATACTGGGATGGATTTTGCTGGCAGTTTCTTACAATAACAAACTTCCTGCACATTTGACCATTTTTAACAGGATGCCTAATTCAAAAATGCCACCACATGTTTGATAAATGCCATTGCACATCTGTGCATAACAGATTTTTCTTCTTGAAATTCATTAAGGAAATGGGTATCACATCTGTAAGTCCTTCTGTCAGCTGGACTGGCTGCTTCCCTAAATGCTGCATCAAGATGGTAAAAACATATGCCTGTGTATCTGCTGCATTTCAAGCAAACAACTTGGAAATGGCATACTAACAACTTTTCTTCGCAAGTTGAATTATGCTACTGTAACTCAGAAATGTTCAAGTTTATGCACCCAGGAAGAATGGTTTCCTTTTCCTTATCAGCTCTTACGTTATATTCTCTCTTCCTGATGTATTCTTAATCATATTTCTTGAGAAAAACAAGCCTTAAGATTATGTCTTTTAGCCTCCTGCAGTAACTCCCTTGCAAACTTCATTGATGTGCCTCAGAAATTTCATTTTTGCTCCACACATCTCCCTCACCTCAGTTCATCACCACCTGAAGGCTATGCTCCACGTCTGTAATTTATGAACCCTTGCAACTCCTCACATAAATGGAAACCAGTGCTCCTATCCATTGTTACTGTCCTATAGACTAGTGTTCATTTGTCGTTTGTTATGTATGTGTATGACTAGGACAGTTAAGAGATACAACATTCCTTAGCACTTATTTTTGAAGCACTACTAGACTTTGAAATAGAAACATTTCTTTTTGGCCCATCTCTTTCGGTAAATTATTATATACAATTCTTTAAGTTTTACAGAATTCTGTTACCCACCTGGCCCCCTCCCCCCAAAAAAACTAGGCAATGGATTTCTCCAACAGGCTTCTGCACTGGCAGATGACATCAAGAAATGTCAACTGAGCTCAGCTGTTTTACATTTTCAAAATTGTCTGCGTTTGGCATAATATGAAAATGCCATTTTCCTTGTGATTTTTCTCATTTGAAGATAGTTTTTCAAGAAAATTGATCATTCAAAAACAATTAGAAAAATGAGCTCCAATTGACATGAGTGCAGAGGTTGGTTGTAATACAATGCGACATTATACTGGCATAGACCCAGGAAATATGACCATTTACATTTTACAACCTACGGATTCTTAAAAACATCTGAATAATTTCTAGAAAGAAAAGTCTGCTAAAACACATTAAATACTACACTCTTTTTCTTACATGGAGCATCATTCTCACAAATGCACCAGTTCAGAATGCAGAACTTACATGGCGACATCAACAGAAAAGATCAGCTGACACATGACTCCACTTTTGCCGACACACCGTCCAAACTCTACTTGCGACTAGTAGGTTTCCATTCATGTAATCTGCTCGACTCTGCTTCATTTCATAACCAATGCCTCAAAACTGTATTAGCATGATTAGCATGAAGGTTAATTATGACAGGTAATAGGCCATAAATTTTCATTTTTTAAAAGGGGGTAATAGTCAATCATTAATTTGACCAGCCCTTCACAGTTTCTGTATTTGATCATCAAATTCCGCTCGTACTCAGCCTGATCATATCAAATCCTTCAGCAGATTATGGAAATTCAAATATAGGCTAGTACTGCTCAAATTACTTAAGGATACACATTTGCTAAAAGGCAATGAAGATTCTAAGTAACTCTCCTCCATGTGTTAAGGCTTGCACAAGTGGAATCTTTTAGTCTTGTGTGTGTGTATGTGTGTAATGCTCCTGCCCACAGTTTCTTTCCTAGGCAGCCACTAAGCTGGCTGAATTCAATCCCAGCACCCATCACTGCACAACTCTGGCCTTCTACTCTACATACAATCAAGCTTCACTGTTGTTTGAGCTTCCGTCTGGCTTCTTTTTCAGCTTCTTAAATGCCTTACAAAATACCATCTGACTGTATCATAATACAGACTATTAAACTGAAGTTTTCAAGCCACGTGAATTTTACAGTTCTCACAGGACTTTCCCCAAGGTGGTTCTAATTTTTTTTTGAAACAATACTTAAACAAGTGACAATTGTATGGTATCAAAATAGAACCAGGTTCAAAAAGATACGGCGATTTTACAAAGATTGTTCAGTCATAGGCACAAATTCAGACATTAATTCCTCCCCTTCAAACGGGGTGGGGTGGGGGGGTCACAATTCATACATTCCATAACTTTGATTACAAAATAACCAAAGATGCTCAGAACAACAGTGTATTGATTTAAGAGTCACACTCCAATTCTTACATTTGGAATGCATGATCATTATAGAGAACAAATTAAAGATAAGCCACCTAGTAAATGACATGTCTTTCAATCATGTCTGGATTACTTTCTTGAAAGTTGTAAGACATGGACCAAAATCAATTTTTTTGCTCAAGACAGAGAAAGATCAGGAAATACCAGGGATTTTCACAAGTTCATGAAAGAATAGAATCAAAAATTTATTTGGAGGGGCTGATATGGCATATGGGTAAACTTGCCTCCTGTTACACTGGCATGCCTTAAGGGTGCCAATTTGCGATCCACCTGCTCCACTTCCAATCCAATTGCCTGCTAATGGCCTACAAAAAGCAGTGATTGCTATTCTGAATCCTTGGGTTCCCATCACTCAAGTTGGAGACTTGGATGTCAAATTCCTGGCTTTTTACTTCTGCTTAGCCCAGCTCTGGGCATTGCAGACATACTGGAAATAAACCAGTAGATAAAACATCTATCTTTCTGTAACTCTGACTTTCAATAAGAAATAAATGGTTTTGTTCAGCTTATTTTAGCATAAAACTAGTGTCATTCCATTTTCCTACAAGGTATCTGATGCGCCCTCCTATTAATATGTAAAGAAAAATGCTGACATAATAAGTGAGACCTAAATGTAATAAATTGTGCCACCAAAAACACTCAGAAATTGCTAAATGACAACTACTTTAGATGCAATTACAAGCAAGGTACTGTATTTCCTGTCTTCAGAGAGTTAATAAGGATTTCACAGGAAAAATAATAATAAATCAACTGATGTAAATACAGTGTGCTGTCAAGCTTACAGGTCAAATTTAGGAGGTGTCCGAGGAACCTCCCATAAGCCTCTAAGTCAGTCCCCAGCGTAGGAACTTTCCAGTGAGGAGTGGTCACCTAGATGAAGAAATGGAAGACTGGGCACATTCTAGAGTCAACAATTAGCAAAAGCAGACTTTACAATTTAAAAAAAAAAAAATTGTTCTTTGCTTTTTCTGAGCCCTGGCCCTTGGATAATGATAATCTGCATGCCCAAAGCCATCAACTCCTAAAATATATGTAAAGTAACCCTCCCCTCATACCTTTGGATAAAAAAAGACAGATTTGCCTTAATTACTCCACTGCCAAATTTTGTCATTTATTCAGCACTTAAGTAGATCTTAACCAAAATTAATGAGACAAATTCTCTACCTGACTTCACTCCTATATTCTAATATGATATCCCTGGTGTTGCAAGGAATTTGTTCTCCCTTAACACACAAACATTGAGCCCAAGCTTACAGCAATTTCAAATCTTCAAACCATTGTTTTCAGATGTAACTAGCCTAATACTAGCTACTTTTAAGATGGAAGAAATCAAAAGACACTGAGAAAATACCGCTGAAGCTCTAGGACACATCTGATACTGCTAGCTATAGATATGCTATTATGTTCCACAGACACTACAAGAAGAGATAATCTTGAGAAAGCTATCAATTTATCCATCTATACTGACTGTATCAGAAAACATTTTCACTCTTTAAGAAAGTATATGTGTGCTCTCTTCTGTGTACTGTGTTTCCATCCTACTTTGTTGAGTGTGCCAAATCAAGGCATGACCACATAATTTCCTGGAAAACGAGTATTTATTGAACACACTATCCTTAACAATTCTTGATGCCTTGTCGCTACCCAACTATTAAACAAAATGTCCTATATTCAGTGTAAACCACAAGTAGCCATTGAATCGTTACAAGCTGCACTGAAGTCGGAAGTCAGATATCGGTGTTAGTATGTAAACTACCACTCTGATTCTCTTTCCTACGGGCTGTTCAACTCTTCTTGTTGGAATGTTGCACGCATGGTTCTTTGTTTTGCTCATGGTCAGCACTGCGTCATGGAAGGAGCAGAGAGAAGTCCATGCCAAAGACAGATCTAGTAACCTGAGAAGCACCAAAGTGTATTCCCCCAACAGCCCTGTTCTTCCCCTCGTCATGCACTGGTTTACACTCACATATTTTCAGTCAGTTTTTGTAAGGAATTTAACGGAAAATATAAAGTAAAGAAGCTGTTTCTGAAGAAAAGCTGACATTTTCCCTAATGTTTTCACATGGAAATAATCAAATCACAATTTTATGCCCTTAAGAAGTAAGCAAGAACAACCCCACTGTGCAAACTCAATTTCAAAAGACGAAAAGAGCATTTATTTCGATTAGTCATGGTCTTCACATTAACTGCTCATCTGTCATAAGTTAGCCTTCTTCCAACCAATAATATGCTTGGCCCTTCAATATTAAAAAGGGAAGATGAGAGACAAAAATAAATCAAACTATGCTTTTCAATTTCAAAACCTATCACCATTTTTAAAGCTTAATTAATGGCAGTCTAATTGACACAAATGAAGTCACACAATGAGATCTAAACTTACAATACTGCTCCTTATTTCTTCAGGGAATAAAGTTTAATGCTTATAATCCTATCAGGTGAAGCCTTGAATAAAGCATGTGGTAAAAGCAAAAAAAAAAAAAAAAAAAAAAAAAAAAGGGAGATATTACCCATACCACCCTTCCCAAAATCTATTACAAGTTCTGGGCTACATACTATACACACTATTCAATCAGGTTGCTCCAATAACTACCCATTTCAAAACTTATGCCAGATGTAAAATTCACTGGTACTGATTTTAAAAATTGCTGTGCATTTTATTTATTTGAAAGGCAGACAATGATGTCCCATCCACCTGTTTCCTTCTCACTTTCCCAGAAACAACCTAAGATAGCACTATTCATCCTTCCGGGCCCAGCAGAGTAGCCTAGCGGCTGAAGTCCTCACCTTTCATGTACCGGGATCCCATATAGGCACCGGTTCTAATCCTGGCAGCCCCATTTCCCATACAGCTCCCTGCTCACGGCCTGGGAAAGCAGTCAAGGATGGCCCAAAGCCTTGGAACCCTGCACCCACGTGGGAGACCCAGATGAAACTCCAGGCTCCTGGCTTCAGATCGACTCAGTTCCCGCCACTGCAACCACTTAGGGAGTGAATCAACAGACAACAGATCTTCCTCTCAGTATATCTGACTTTGCAATAAAAATAAATAAATCTCTAAAAAAAACTCTTCCTCCTTTTTAGAATGCAAACATTATTTTGGTCATCTGATAGTCTTAGGCTTCCAGTTGGAGATCACCTGAGCTCACACCTGTTGATGCTGAAGAACCATCCACACGTGTCTTGTTGAAATGCCACGAGGGGAAAGATATTTATGTCACAGCCAGTTTTCAAGAAAGCTACTCATCTTTATTTCATGGAAACTGGCATTACAAACAAATCAGGGAGAGAAGGAAGAGTTGAAGACTAGAACACTGCATGCATGGCATGTATTTAATTGGGACACAACTAACAGGGCAGCTAAGGGAATCATCGCCATGAACACTGGGAAGACAGAGGCGAAGGGACAAACGCAGCCACAGAGGAAAGTACACACAGCTCAGCTAAGGCAGGTCTTTCACAACAGCCAGATAAGATGAAATGCCAAAAAGATGAAGAGTTAAACCAACATGACAAGAGGGCAAACACCAGCACAAACCCTTTCCAAAGAATTCATCACTTCTGCAAAAGCTAATGTGTTCCTATTTTTAGGACAGAGGCTGTTTTCAAAGACAGTAAAGCCCACAGCACACATTTTTGTGCATATTTCTGAATGGTTGAATTTGTAAAACCAAAGTCAACTCCTTTTACTGAAGGTTCTATGGAAGAGGCACACATAACAATGTTCAAGTACCATATAACATCAGAAGAACCAATGCAGTGTTTCTCAAACTTTACAGAGCACGAGAAATCACCTGGAAAGCTGTTTGCACAGATTGCTGGACCCCAACTCCCAAGCAGGCTGTGGTTGGGGCCCCCAAGTTTGCATATCTAACAAACTCCAGGTGGGAGTGATGTAAGCTGCTGATCCACGGATCACACAGAGAACCAGCAGTGAACAGAAAATACAGGAGCACATTTACATTCAAGCGAAGGCTTCTAACTGCAATTTGCACAGCGGGAATAGAGAGAATAGCTTATTCGTACATTCAAACCCTCTTAGGACATATTCAAAACCTGGAGCACAAGTCAAAAGGTAACTTCACCAGGGAAGACATTGCTACATTTTTTTTCTTCCACATTAGGTTACTTTCCATGAGTAGGGGCCCTGGATCATCGCTCCATGTGTTTAGATTTGTGTCCAGTTCACCTGGTAACAATGCACACTACAACTCTGGAGCAGAACCTCAGGTTTGACTCTCCTAACAAGTTTCCCAAAGAGGAGCATACCTTGGTCCAAGTATGTGAAGTCCCGTAACCATACAAACAGCGGCATGTATTTCTACATGTCACAGATGAAGAGTCGCAAGTCACGCCGCAGACACAACTCCAGGCTCTGTAACTTGCTAGCTGTGTGGTTCGAAACAAATTACTTGACCTCCTGTGACATTTTCACTGGTAAAATTAAATTGTCCTTCTTTGGAAGCAGGCATTTGGCACGGCAGTTAACAAGCCTGTCAAAATGACACCCACAGTGCACTGCCTGGGTTGGAGTCCTGGCTCCAGTTCCCGTTTCTAGATTCTTCCCAACACACACTCTGCGAGGCAGCCATGGTGAAGACACTGGTTTTGTGCCACTCACCTCGCAGCTTCAGCCTAACCGAATCCCTGCTCCATCTTGGAAGCCAGCGCTTTCTCGCTCTTTCCTAGCCTCTAATCAATCGATAAATAGGCTATGGGCATCATCAAGAGTCAAATGAGCACAGGTGAAGCACACTGCGCTGCACGGGTAAGCACTCAATAAGCATTACCTGTGTAAACAGACGAGAGGGGCTGAAGAGACAGATTCTTTACATGTGCTTAAAATTAATAGTTGATTAGCTCTTATTTGGGATTTAAGTTACGGAGCCATTTCAATTTAGCAATCTTCAGCTGTCCACTGGTTGCTGCTGCATTGTTGATAGTTAAAGCCTTGTACAAGAAAACTTCATCCCTTTCATGTTTCAAGGAGAACCTTTTTCATCCTAGGCAGTATTGAACTAAGCCCATCATACACGAAGGGGTGAGAGAGAAGCTCAGAGTGATGAGAGAAGAAAAATAAGTACTTTCCCTAACACTGAAGACATAACACTGACAAATGTTCCCATTTAATTACTCTCTGCATTTGTTTCTAGACAAAAACCAGAGGGACTTTTGCTCCTTCCACTACAAGTTTCTTGAAAGCAGTAGCTCTTGCAGATACACAGAAACACTCCACTGAGTACTCTGCTTGTTATTCTTCAGTGGAAAGGAGGAACGTTAATCCCAGCTGCTGCTGCTTAACAGTCCTTATTGTTTCTTAAAGGAAAATATAAAGCTCTGGCTAAATATTTATGAATTAAGAGAACCAGTAATTTTGCACTAACAATATGAAGAGATTTTTCAGGGATTCAAACCACGGCTGTTATGATGTCACATTTTTGCAAGGTCTATTTACTGCTTCCAAATAACAGTAAAATAAGAGTGAAGACTCTTTTTCAGGCTGCCAACAGTGTATTAACAAGGTAATCTGGGATAATTATAGGGACCTCAAACGTCACCTGTTGTAACTTCACTCTTGGCTTTGGGGAAGCCGCCTCTGAAAATGACATCCAAAGCTTTGTAACCAACAGCTTTCTCAAATGTCCCCCACCCATATTTGGGATCAAGAGTGTGAATACATTTACACCGGGACATTGATGACTAAAGCAACTGAGATCAGGTTTTGAATTATTTGCAAAGCAGAAAGGGCATTTGACTCTGGAATAAAGTGCTACCAAATGGGGGAAATTTTCAGTTTAAATTAGTGACATTTAGATAGCACAACGGGACTATTATGACTATCTCAAAGATCATTCTTCTCAAAATGACGCTCCTTTCCCAAGAAATCATTTCCAAAGTCTTCAGGACACATGCAATGCCATCCAAGAATTCCAGACGCTTACATTCAGCAGTTCTTAAGATGCTAGCCCCACCCATTAATGACTGAATGTTTTTATCCTGTGAAAGTTTTACACAATGCCTCCTTCTTCCCATGAATATAATAAATAAGTAAATAAGGTGGTGCCGGCTGCAGTGTAAGCTACGATGTTGTCTGTAACACAGACAACCCATTTGAGCACTGGCTGGAGTCCTGGCTACTCCTTTTCTGATCCAGTTGCTTGCTAACACACCTGGCAAAGATTAAGATGGCTACAGTGCTTGGTGCTCTGCCACTCACCTTGAAGACTTGTAGGTCTTGGTCCCTGGCTTCAGCCTGGTCCTTACAGCCATTGTGAAGAGTAAACCACCATGTGGAAGACCTCTGTTCTCTTCTTTTAACTTTCCCTTTCAAATAAATTAAAAGAGCCCATTCACACGGTTCACACATGGAACACAAAATGTCCTGCCAGTAAGTAACTATGAAGCCTAAAGACCTTTCCGGCTTTACTGCAAGAAACATTCCTGGGCCCGGCGGCATGGACTAGCAGCTAAAGTCCTGACCTTTAATGCGTTAGGTTCCTATCTTTGTGTCAATTCTAATCCTGGCAGTTCCACTTCCCATCCAGCTCCCTGCTTGTGCCTTGGAAAGTAATCGAGGATGGCACAGAGCTTTGGGACCACACACCCATGTGGGAGACCGGGAGGAAACTCCTGGCCATCAGCTCTGGCCATCGCAGCTATGTGAGGAGTGAACCAGCAGATGGAAGATCTTTCTCTCTGTCCCCCCTTCTCTGTAAATTTGCCTTCCCAATCAATCAATACATGATGTATTAATTTATACTGGCTTTTGTAAAAATAGTAACACTAGTCTCGGAGGGGAACTCACCTCCCGCAATGGCGGGCAGAAGTTTTCAGCAGTGGTTGAGGTTCCGAGGGAGAGGAGCCGCAACTCCGTGGGCGACGGGCAATTTAACAACCTCTCCTCCTGGCTGGCTCACCAAAATGTTAGATTCGCCAACCACCAGGGAAAAAATAACTCAGCCGAATATATATATGAAAAGAATTTAGATGGCCTCTATTTCAGGGAACCACGGCCATGGCTTCCCTTGCCCCAGCAGCAGCAAGTCAGCCGTGAAGGAATGGACTGCAGCGGAAGAAAAACGCGGGAGACTGGGAAGGGCCTTTTTAGAGGAGGAGCTTGGGGAAGGGAAAACAGCCTCAGGGCAGCTGCACCTGAGGATAATTCCACCACGTGTTCCAGGTTTGGTTGGAAGCAAACTCCGCCCTCCTGCAGCAGAGAGAAGCAAACTCCGCCCTCCTCTGGCCCCAGCTGCAGCTGTTAATCACACCTTCCCCCAACCCCCATTAATACCTGAGGACTTGACTGTATTTGTGACTACTTCTTTAATTTAGTGATATAAACATCTAAGTCAAGATGAGTATGCCAAATTTAATTCTTTTTTTTTGGGGGGGGGGTGGGATGATGCCATCATATACTTCATGAGCATGTGACGAATTCTACTAGAGAATAGAGATTATTTGGAAGCAACCAAACTGAAATAAAATCATCAAAGTACATGGGATACAGCCAAAAAAACAAACAGACAATAAACAAAAATAATAAAATAGAAATCACAACTCATGGGTGTCATTACAAGGTGTCGTGTTGGTTCTTCTGACAAACAAACTGAAATATTTGATATATTTTCTTTAATATTTTGGTGCCTGAGAAAATAAGACTGATTATTCCTGGAGTATTAATCAAAGGTCTCATCAGATGTAGAGATTTTGCTTATCTAATTTGTTTACTCACAATACACTGAAAGAGACTATCAGTAATTTGTTATTACTAATTCAGCTTGGAATGTCAAGGTCACTCAACAAGGGACTAGAGTCCAACTTAAAAAGTAGGATCTGGCGGCGCAGTGAGCCTAGTGGTTAAAAGCCCTCACCTTGCACGTGCTGGAATCCCATTTGGGTGTAGGTTCATGACCCAACTGCTCCACTTCCATCCAGCTCCCTGTTGTTGACCTGGGAAAGCAGTGGAAAATGGCCCAAAGCTTCGAGAGACCTGAAAGAAGCTCCTGGCTTAGGATTGGCTCAGCACTGGATTTTGCAGTCCCTTGAGGAGTGAACCTGCAGATGGAAGATCTTTCTCTCTGTATCTCCTCTCTATGAATCTGACTTTGCAATAAAAAAATTTTTAAATCTTTATAAAAAAGAATATTTTCTTTTTACAACAAAAGGAGCAAGAAAAGAAGAAAATGTGAGTAATGAAGAAGAGGGTCAAGGAACAGAAAAGAAAAAAATAAGGAATTGAACCTCAGCAATAAAAAAGGAAGGGGCCTTCTATGCAGAAAATCATCCACTCACTTTTTGCACTACTCTTGCAAATTCAGAATGTCGCTATAGTTAGGTCTTTGCACTAGAAGAAATCTATGATGTTCAGAGCATGCATTTGAAACACTAACATAACTGACCTAAAGGAAGTTGAGTCAGCACCTTCTTTTGATTAGCACTACTCCCAAGAGAGAAGTTAAGCAATTTTTGAAGACTTTCAGCCTATTTTAAATCTCTATGTTAGTGTTAACTAAAATGATACAAGTTCCTGCAACACTGCTTGATCAGGACAGATTTTTCATGAGAAATGGGATTTGAAATCATATTGCCATAAAGCATAAACTTTAATAATCTCTCCTAGGAAGAGTTCTGCAATACGGGTAGCTTTTCTTCATACGGAGTAACAGAGTTTCAGTCACTTAAGGAAAAAAAAACAATTACTCTGATACCAATGTGTTAAAATTACACAAAGAGATATATGTCAGGATGGAATATCTTGGGAAAAGGGTGTAAGAACTAAAATGAATATTTTAAGACACTAATAAAATAGAAAATTTAATAAATTGAATACTTGCTCATTAGTAATTTCAAAGCCAATCGACCAAAGATAAATGTCTCAAAAGGTTTATCTCAGGTCTGTGAATCCCCATCTACACCTAGTTTCAGAGCTTCTTAAGCAATACATGGAATATGGACCTCAATGCTGTCTCAGACAGTGTATTCAACTGACCTTTTTCTTCCTAAAAACACTTGCTTGGAAAATCTCTTGGGGCTATCATTTCACAGCACTAAGTACTCTTTGTGCCAACTATAATTTTAAAGCTACTTAAAATACAAATGAGCAACATTTTAAAATTCATGGATTAAGCAATTATCAGTGATTTACTTGATATCCTTTTATCTGATAAACATCCACCCACCTGGGAAACCAAGTAATTAAATGCCAATATGTGAATAGTAAGCATGCTATACTTTAAACAAAACAAAACAAAAAAACTTGTAGTTCTGAAACTCTGATTTAGAATCTGGAAGAATTCTTAAATTGAATTTATCTTTGACCTTTAAATATAAAATCACTGGAGAGTGCCTGACATGATGGCTTGGTGGCTAAATACTCACTGTGCCCATATGGGCACTGGTTTTTGTCCCAGCTGCTCTACTTCCCATCCAGCTCTCTGCTTATGGCCTGGGAAAGCAGTAGGGGACAGCTCTAAGCCTAGGACCCTGCATCCACTTGCGAGACCTGGAAGAAGCTGCTGGCTCCTGGCGCTGGATCAGTTCAGCTCCAGCTGTTGCGGTCACTTACGGAGTGAACTAGTGGGTGGAAGATCTTTCTCACTGTTTATCCTTTCTCTGTAAATCTACTTTTCCAAAGAAAATAAATAAATCTTTAAAAAATAAAATAGGGTCCGGCGGTGTGCCCTAGCGGCTAAAAGTCCTCACCTCTAACGCCGCGGGATCCCATATGGGCGTCCGTTCTAATCCCAGCAGCTCCACTTCCCATCCAGCTCCCTGCTTGTGCCCTGGGAAAGCAGTCGAAGACAGCCCAAAGCCTTGGGAACCTGTACTGGTGCGGGAGACCTGGAAGAAGTTCCTGGCTCCTGGCTTCGGATTGGCACAGCACCAGCCGTTGTGCTCACTTGGGGAGTGAATCATCGGACGGAAGATCTTCCTCTCTGTCTCTCCTCCTCTCTGTATATCTGACATTGTAATAAAAATAAAATAATTCTATAAAAATAAACAAAAATAAAAATAAAATAAATCATTGGAGAATGGAAGAAATATAAAAGAATATAAAAGAATGCTCAAAGAAACCCGTACTGTAGCTTTTAATGAAAATATGGTAGAAGGGAAAAAAATGGAAATTCCTTCACCTAACTTTCATATGTTTAATCTGCTTCTAAGAGGTGCTCCAAGCAGACAAAAACAAAACCCAAAATATATCAATTGCAGTGATATAGAAAATTTTGAAAAACGTCAGAGACCCATATAAATCTAGGTGTAAATCCATTGTGGCTACTTAGTGGGCACATGACCATGAGCAAGTACCTTAAGCTATCTGTGCCCTGGTACCCAGCTGATGGGTTCCGCCTCTCCACAGGTTGTTAGGAAGTGCTGAGGCAAAGTCAAGTGCTTCACACACATTAACAGCTGAGCAAACACTGGTTCTCCTCTACTTTATTAACAAACCCTTAGGTAAGAAGACTGTACTATCTTGACTCTGCTCCCATATTCTGCTTCTAAAACAGAAAATTTTAAACTGGATTTCAGCTTGAAAGTGAATATGATTTAGTTATTTACTACTAAGTCTTTAGGGATGGTGTGATGGCTCAGGTCCTTAAGCCTCCAACTACAATGCCAGCATTGCATATGAATGTTGGCTGTGTCCTAGCTGTTCCATTTCTGATCCAGATCCCTGCTAAGGCATAAAGGAAGATGGCCAAAGATGGCCAAGTACTTAAGCCTCTGCACTCACATGAGAGATATGGCTTTGGTGTGGCTCAGGCCCAATCATTGGGGCATTTGGGGAGTGAATCAGCAGATAGAAAAGTCTTTCTCTGTCCCTCCTTTCTCTCTCCATAGGTCTGCCTTTCAAATAAATAAATAGATCTTTGCAGGGGGGAAGGAGAAGTAAGGTTGTGGGTCAGAAAGTCCCATCTCTGTGTCACACAAGCTGTGTGTTAGCAAAATAGCTAGATTACCTAAGCATCAACAACAAAAATATCAGTCAGGTGAGAATTCACGCATTTCATGGCACCTGGTATACACATAAAAAATGTATAGGGGAATTCTGTACATTTGCTGTTAGATTACTTAATACAACACTTGGTATATTTGAGTGTGTTGTTTGCATATATGATATATGATTGTATGTATTTAGTCTTGTGTCACAAATGTTTCCGTAAATGACAGACCACACATACAAGGCAGTCCACTGATACCGTCTATTGACATTGTAGCATCTTAGTTTAAGCACACACAATAACATTCTTAAAATTATTCTCTGCCTCATGACTCATTTTTCAGAATACATATCTGTAATCAACATACAAGTTTATGAAAAACTGCAATTTAAAAGGCACAGATTTTCCTTGAACTTTCTGACCTTCAAAATTTTTGGCAGCAAATTAATCTTTTAATACCATTGCCATGAGCTTCCTGATGTGCCCTTAAATACATGTGTGCATTCGGAGCCATGGCTTTTATCAGAACTTCAAAGAGTACGTATGTATGTGAGTAGCCATAATTTTACCAGTACTTCAAACAGAACCAGGTCATGAAACAGATTTAAAAGATCCAATTTCATAGGAAAAAGGTAAATCACACTGAAAGAAAAAGAAGAAGAAGAAAGAAAAATAAGAAAAGCTTGAGATTTGTTCTGGTTGTGGGCCCTAGGCCATCCTAAACCCCAACATCTTCATAAAGCTCTTCCTTGTGAGCCTGCTACACACACAGTTTCCATACAAAAGCAGAAAGCTTTAATAGCAACCCCAAATTTCCCTTCCCAGAGCATCCCTGATGCACGCTTAGGCAATTACATAAACCAATCCTTTCATGTATCATGAACTTCCCCAGCATTCTCATTAAGAAAGATTTCAGGGGTTTAGGAAAATCTTTGTGAGCTGAGAAGTTAAGTTATAAATTATCTATCAATTTGATGTGATTTTAAATCCAAGGATTTTTTTAAAGGGTTCATTTACATGGTATTATACATTTTTAAGTCATAAAAATGAGATAAATGTTGGAGAAAGCCAACTGTACCATAAATCAGGGTAAAGACAAAGAATCAAAGCAACTAAACTAAGGCACTTGACCAGGAAAACTAAGCAACAGAGTATCACTGCTATGCCAAGGCTTAAATTGTAATTTGTGACTGGAACATTCACTTGACTAAAAACCACTGAACTGTGTATTGAATGATTTTTTTCGAAGGTTGTGGTTGCTGAAAATCTGGTTTTGACTAAGTGTTGCAGTCTAGCTTGCTCACTAACATCAACAGGAGAGGAACATTAGACTAAAGACCAAAGAGAGGTAATTGGCTAAGAACCTTTTGGACACTTACTTTCCTTGTTAATCATTGCACATTACAAAAGAAATAAAGTTTTAACCACCCAATTTTTGTTTTCCTTCTTAATTTCAAATTAAACCTTTCAAATTATTTTTATCCTAATGGCTAGCATCCCCCAACCCCAGTTGATGATGTTTCTGTGAAAAAACATTAATTATTTGAATATCTTTAGCTGTAATTACATTCTTGTTTGTTTTAACGAAAGAAACAAAAGGAATACATACTTTTGCAATTAAAAAAGAACCAAATTCACAAGAAAAAAATATAATTTGCCACATTGCAACACAAAATAATCACTTAAGAATTTACATAGTTTATAACTTATCTTTTGCATGCATGTATCCACACATTTTTACAAACATGATGAGTTGTAGAAATATTAATGGAAAATGTACATTTTGAAGAAAATATGCATCAATCTCAAAAAAATTTCTGTACAAAATAAAACTATCTTCTATTATTTTCATTAATGTCTTGTCCCCTTATCTATGCATATGCATGAAATTGATTACAGTGGTTTAATGTGATTCATATAATTTGGCTTTTTCTTCACCTAATACGGATCTAAATGTATTCTTTTTAAATCACTGAATGGTAGTTTTTAGTATCTTTGCCCAATAACGGAAATAATAGTTGCTTCTATATACTTCTACTGTTTCCAACTATCAAAGAAGAAAAAAAAAAGACCTGTGTTGAAACTCCCTGGATATATATCATTGCACATTTTTCAGAATAAAATTTCTCAAAATGGAATTACTGCACTAAATTGTAGATCTAAAGTGTTGGAAACAGGGTCCGGCGGCATGGCCTAGCAGCTAAAGTCCTTGCCTTGAACACACTGGGATCCTACATGGGAACCAGTTCTAATCCTGGTAGCTCCACTTCCCATGCAACTCCCTGCTTGTGGCCTGGGAAAGCAGTCGAGGGCGGCCCAAAGCTTTGGGATCTTGCACCCATGTGGGAGACCTGGAGGAAATCACTGGCTCCTGGCTTTGGATGGGCACAGCACTGGCTGTTGCGCTCACTTGGGCAGTGAACCACTGGATGGAAGATCTTCCTCTCTGTCTCTCCTCTCTGTATATCTGACTTTGTAATAAAAAAAAAATAAATAAATCTTTAAAAAACAAAATAAAATAAAGTATTTGAAACATATTACCAAATTTAATAGCCGGCCGTGGATTGACAAGAGAACTCATTTCCTCATCTCCTCTCCAACACCGAATGTAATAATTCTCCCATATTAGATGCTGGAACTTGCAGTCTGAGGATTAGGCAATTAAGCCATTATGCTGGCCCCATAATTTCTTATTTTTTTGTAAGGTCTAGACCAAAGCAGTATGGCATGCACATGGTGACTGAAGAACACGTGGAATGTGAAATCTCCCACTGAAAGGAAAAAATAGTACAGAGTGCAATAATCCTTTCAATGTGGGATTAGAAAGATCATTGGGAATAAGTGTAAATGACTCAAAGAAAAATATACAGTTTTACATAAACACTTGGCAGTGACTGAAACATTTAATTTTAGCTTGCTTCCTACCATGTAGCACCCAGCAGCCATTTTGTTTATTTGATGCATGTGTAATATGCCAGACAGCTGTAGCTTGAATGTTACAGGGTTGGTGTTGTAGTACCGTAGGCTGAACAGCTGCCTATAATGCCAGCATTGTATGCAGACTTGGGGTCAGGTCCCTGTTGCCTCACTTCTAGTCTAGCTCCCTGCTGATAGGATGTGGAGACTAGACCAAGTGCTGTGCCCCTGGACTCATATGAAAGACCTTGCTGGGGTTCCCAGTCCTCGGCTTTGCCTGGTCCAGCCATGGCCATAGTGGCCACCTGAGGGGTAAGCCAGTGTACAGAATCTCTCAACTGTCTCTCTATGTAAGGCTTGCCCTTTCAAATAAATAACTCTTTAAAAAAATGGAAAGAAAATATAATTGTTCCTATTCCCTGTCTCTAAAGACATATACACTATAATTTCAACATAAGCCTCTTTCCAGGAACCCATGTGATACAGAGTTCAAAGCGCCATCCTGCAGGGTTTTGATTCAGTGTGATCAATATGACCAGGGAACTAACTTTGTATAACTATGACTAGATGTTTGGCTGTACTGACTTTGCAAATCCCTTTGAGAAGTGCTGTGCTAACAAATCATTGATGCAGAACTCAGCTGTTTGTGAAAGTTCAGCAAGGACAGGAACTCCCCAAAGCTTCTGGAACTTCAGCGGAGATCTTGATCCCTAGATTGGTCAAATACTTCATTCGTAGCCAAAACCATCCACCATCAATTTAAGGCATGGCATAACATTAAGTTTCTGTAAGTCACACCATTTTTGTGATGCTCCAATATTTCTTTGTTCAATAACTTTAGCTCTTAAAAACATTTTGACTGGGCCCGGCAGCGTGGCCTAGCAGTTAAAAGTCCTTGCCTTGAATGCGCCAGGATCCCATATGGGCGCCGGTTCTAATCCCAGCAGCTTCACTTCCCATCCAACTCTCTGCTTGTAGTCTGAGAAAGCAGTCGAGGACAGCCCAACCTTGGGACCCTGCACCTGTGTGGGAGACCTGGTGGAAGAAGTTCCTGGCTCCCGGCTTCGGATCGGCATAGCATTGGCCGTTGCAGTCACTTGGGGAGTGAATCAGCAGATGGAAAATCTTCCTCTCTGTCTCTCCTCCTCTCTGTATATCTGACTTTCCAATAAATAAATAAATCTTAAAAAAAAAGCGTTTTGACTGTTTGAACAAGTTACATTCACTAAGGTTATTCTGTATTCTAAAGTCAGATCTCATACCCCAGTTCCTTTAAATCTTCTCAGGATATTGGATAAGAATTTTTTTAAAAAGCCAGTGAGGGGAGGCAGGATTTTCTTTATAAATGTTGTCATTACTCACTCCTAGTACCTATTGATTGGAGAACAAACAACAGCTCAACTCAGATAAAGTTTTAAGTTCATAATCAACATTTCTTACCAGATGTCAATATTTGTGAGGTAGACAAAACCATTTGTTTTGCCATTCTACAATTTTTTTTGTATGTGGCCTTAATGAATATATATTTAGCAATATTTGAAAATGCAAAATACAGGCAAAGACAGTTATGAATAAAACAGATAAGCTTTTTTCCAGAAACTTTATCAAATTTATAAGATACATAAGAGCAATAAATATAGCTAGCATAACACTTATAAAAACTGACAAAGAAAGCTTCCTAACTAAATTAATAAAAAAAAATCCTGCCTTGGGCTTTATTTAAAAAAGCATTTGTAACAGTGTCTCTCATGCATATATGTTGGAAATCTAATGTTTTTCCCTTGAAGCTGCACAGATCTGCATTTCATGAACAACAGCTACTCTTTATAATATACTCTGTGAAATTATGTAAATCCTGAATTCAATTTCAGAGATTTTTTGCTTGGACAATAGTCTAATACATTTTAAAAAGATCTGAAAAAAAAATCAACAGTAAAATGCATTTACCTAGAGATGAATCTAACTCTTGAGTCAAATCTGAAATGTAATATAGGCATTTCTCAATTATTAGGTGATTTATTATCTGTCTCTTATTTTCTCCACCCTCTCACCTCCGTAGCTAATTTTCCTGGAGAGATCATAATGTATTCTAACTAGTAAGCAAGCATAACAAAAGAACCAAAAAAAAAAAAATTTAAAAAAAGGGGGGGGTGGTGAGACTAGAGAAATGTATCTCAAATTTATCTCTAAGGAAACAACTGAGGAAGATAAAACAAAGTCCTTAGATTTACATTAAGAAACCATAGTTTTATTCCTAAAATCCATTTTATTGGGCTAATGTTTTTTCTGCCATTAAAAGTTCTTATTCAACAATAGTATTACCTGGCTACAACAACTCAGCATAAATCTAATAACTTTACTTATTCTAGAGTCAGAGAGAAGTACAGAGCACATACTCATCTGTAGGTTCTTTCTCCAAGTACCCAGAGAGGTCAGGGTTGGGCCATGACCTCAGCCAGGAGCTTGGAACCCAATTCAGGACTCTCCACTGGGTGCTGGGGACTCAACTACTTAACTCTACTGCCCCTCAAGGACCTAAATAGGCAGCAAGTTGAAATCAAGAGCTGGAATCAGAGCCACATATAGGCATTCCCATGAGGGTTATATACTTGTAAATTTTATGCACTACTAAAAGTCTTCCTGAAGCTCAACTCAACTAGCTCCCTACAGTAAGGGGTGGGAGTGCTAAATTCCAGAAAGCACATGTGCACACAGGCCAATTTCAACCCACATTCTAATCAGAACCAATAAAAATTATGTGGTTTGGAGAGCAAGGAAGGAGTTATATGTGGTTTAAAAATTTCCTGTAGATTTTTTATTTCATTGTAATTACATCAAGACCACTTCAAGGAATCTCGATGATTCTGAACTTCCAGTAAAAAGCATTTTCACATGAAACTTCAGTAAAGTTGATGCCACCTTTACCATGAAAAAAAGAGCATTAATCAATCACTACTTGAAATGAAGATAGACATCTTGCAGAACAAACAGCACAGGCCCTCAAAAGCTTGAAAAATAAAAACTGAACAAAGTAACAAACTGTGTAAAGCCACTGGCTGAGTTGTGTTCCCCGTACTCAAACTGAAGCATATCCCCCAAAGTGATATTACTCAAAGATAGAGCCTTCCAAAAGTCAACAGTTGGAGAAGAGTTTGCAAGACAGAAGTGCTCTTGATGCGGTTAGTATCCTCAAAAGAAAATTGAGGAGCTTGCTTTCTTCCTTGCTTTCAATGTTGGAAAGACAAATTAGGAATGTGACCGCAAAGTTAGGAAGAGTGTTCTCACCAGTGAGTCACCTGACAACAGATTTCCCAGATTTCACAGGTGGGAGTAACAAAATTCTGTTGTTTAAAAATTCTATTTCATTATAACATCCCAGACCCTACACAGTAAGGAATCCACTATGGAAGTCCAAGCATGCTTAGTACAGAGGAGGTAAAGCAGACTTGAATATCAGAAAGAGCAGAAAGGAAGACTTCAGGTGTAAATGGGAATAAGAATATAATGAGTGCTGGGCATCTGGCACAGTAGTTACGATGCCAGATGGGACACTTGCACCCCATATCTGCTACTACCTAGCTCTGCTCCCAATTCCAGCTTTCTGATATTGCACACCCTGGGAGGTGGCAGGTAACAGTTCAGAAAGATGAATCCTTGTCACCTATGTAAGAGACCTGATTGGAGCATCCAGCTCTTCTCTTTGGCTAAAACCTTTCTCAGGTGTTTGAGATATTTGGGAGTGAACCAGCTAATGGGAAAGTTCTATGTGTGTATGCACGTGTGTGAGTGTGTTTCTGCCACTCAAATCAACAGCATTTAAATGCAATCTATTTTTAAAATTTTAAATGGAACAAGATAGAAACAGGAAGGAAATGTATCATGTTGGATTGAAGCCATAGGCCACAGTTCAGGGCTATGAGAATGCACCACATTAATTCATTAATTCATTCATTGATCATAGACTGTGCGCCAGGCTCTGTGTCAGCACTAGGTATTCAACTATATTTTTTTAAGATTCATTTATTTTTGTTGGAAAACCAGATTTACAGAGAGGAGAGAAAGATCTTTCATCCACTGATTCACTCCTCAAGTGTCAGCAACAGCTGGAGCTGAATCAATCTAAAGCCAGGAGCTTCTTCCTGGTCTGCCATATGGGTAAAGGGTCTCAAGGCTTTGGGCCATCTTCTACTGCCTTCCCAGGCCACAAGCAAGAAGCTGGATGGAAAGTGGAGCAACCAAAATACAAACGGGCACACATATGAGATTCCAATGCGTGCAAGGCAAGGATTTAGCCTCTAACTAACACGCCGGGCCCCAGCATACAAATCTTAAGACATCCTTAAAATAAGCTAAGAGAACAATTCAGCTTAGGCATAAACCTAATTTAGAGAAGTAAAATGAAATTAAATGTAGAAAAAGCAGTTATTAGAAAAAGCAGAGGGGGCCCAGCGCGGTGGCCTAGCAGCTAAAGTCCTTGCCTTGAATTTGCCAGGATTACATATGGGCACTGGTTCTAATTCCAGCGGCCCCGCTTCCCATCCAGCTCCCTGCTTGTAGCCTGGGAAAGCAGTTGAGGACGGTCCAAAGTCTCACATGGCAGACCTGGAGGAAGTTCCAGGCTCCTGGCTTCAGATTGGAATAGCACTGACCATTGTGGCCATTTAAGGACTGAATCATCGAATGGAAGATCTTCCTCTGTCTCTCCCCCTCTCTGTATCTATCTGACTTTGCAATACAAATAAAATAAATCTTAAAAATAAAAAAAAAAAGAAAAGTGGAAGGACAAATAGCTTTAGCACCTAACAAACAGACACACAAACGCCTTTGGCCAAATTTCTTTAATTTCCTGACCGAAGGAAATGCTGTGCAGGAAGGAAGGAAATAGAAGATTGATGGAAACAGCTGTGACTCCAAATTTTATGATCCTCTTTACTGTGTACCATGGTACCTGAAATTCTCTCACAAACAGACTCACTCTTTATCTTAAGGATCACTCCCTAGTTTAAATTCAAAAATCTGAGACACTTAGAAATGAATGCAGAGACCTGAAAGCCCTTCCCCCATGGATACATACCAGCATATTCTGTTCGGGTTACTGTAACAAAGCATCTCAGGCTGGATGACAATTAAATAAGAGAAATTTATTCCTCACATTTCTACCCTGGAAGTCTAAAGTTAAGGCACCCACAGTTTCGTTTTCTGCTTCACAGATGGTGCTGCTGCCTGCACCTTGAAATGATGGAAAGAACCAAGAGCTGGTTTGATCAGAGCAGGAATCCCATTCATGAGGGCTGCTCCCTCAGGCCCTATCACTCCCTCAAAGGCCTTCCTGTGGGAATTAGGATTTCATTGCAGGAATTTGAGGAGGACCATAACAAGCATGAACCAACTCACCACATTAATTATCACTGCAGTAGACAGACTGGCCCTAGATGAAATAAGCAGTATAGCTCTCTCAACACCATGGGAAGCCTGTGAGACCACATTCGTATCTGTAGAGAAATTTAGATTCAGGGTTTGCGGACCTTACCAAAAGGTAGCCAAATGAAAATCATAACACAACTTTTGCACAATTCTGTTTTAACTTAGGCCATGTGGACCATTTTCTTTTTTAAAAAAGAAAGCACCCGTTGAGTACAATGAACCTTTCACTGCATTTCAAAGGCAGAAAGCATCAGCAACTTGATTATAATCTCAGGGTTATTATTCTCCAGAGAAGCCAAGTGGTTTATGTGATCTGAAGAAAAGCCAGGGCAGGAGAACCTCATCCCACACAGTTGTTTTTAAGATTGTGTTTATTTGATAGGCAGAGAGAAAGAGACAGAGTCAGAGTGAGAGATTCTGCAAATGCCTGCAACAGCTGGGGTTGGGTCAGAGTCGAAGCCAGAGTCAGGAAGTCAGTCTTCCCAAGTGCAGGGACCCAAGTACTTGAGTGATCACCACTACCAGCCCAAGTGCACAAGAGCCTAAAGCTGGACTGCAGTGGCACTGAGACGTGAGTTCTGGGGCTCCAATATGGAATCAATGACCTTTAATATTTCTCTTTTAAATCTTCCAGCATTCATTAAGAGATTTGCTTTATTGATTTTATGAGCAGTTCATGTAAGTTTGACTAAACCACTATTGATAGACCTACAAGACAACATTCTTTCTTTCTTCTTAATAATTGGTAAGTAACATTAACAGAGTGAAGAAGAGACAGAAGAAAGAGCTTCGATCCGTTCATTCATTCCCCAAGTGGTCACAATGGCCAGGGCTGACCTGATCCAAATCCAGGAGCCAGGAGCCAGGAGCTTTTTCCAGGTCTCCCACATGAGTGCAGGGTCCCAAGGCTTTGGGCCGTCCTTGACTGCTTTCCCAAGCTATAGGCAAGGAGCTGGATAGGAAATGGAGAAGCCAGGGCTAAAATCAGTGTCCATATGGGATCCTGGCACATGCAAGGTGAGGACTTCTGCCATTAGGCTACTACTCCAGGCCCAAGACAACATTCTAAGTTTTAGTGAAAATGCATTTTGGAATTTGTTTTATGTTGTACAGTAGTAATCTTTTCCTGGTTTGTTTGTTTCTTTCTCTCTCTCTCTCTCTTTTTTTTTTTAAGGTATATTTATTGTTACTGAAAATGCAGAGCTACAGAGAAAAGGAGGAACCAAAGTAGGGAGGGAATGAGAGAGAGAGGGCAGGAAGAAGAGAGATGGGTTGGGGGAGAGAAAAAACTTCCATTCTCCAATTTCTCCACAGTTGGCTGTGGTAGCTGGAGCTGAGCTGATCTGAAGCCAAGAGCTGCAAGATTCTTCCTGGTCTCCACATGGGTGCAGACTCCCAAGGCTTTGGAACATCCTCTGCTGCTTTCCCAGACCACAGCAGGGAGCTAGATTGGAAGTAGAACAGTTGGGACTTGAACCAGTGCCCTTAGGAACACCAGTGTCACAGGTGATTAGCCGGCTATGCAACTGTACCAGCCCCTCCTGTTTCTATTTCAAGGGACAGTCTGTTGCCTTGAAAGAAAAGAAAGGCGAGTTAACCAAGTGGTACTGTGTCAGTAAGTGAGCAATCAAAAGTGCTAGAAAGAATAACTCACTTTGCATTTGATACTGGTTCTTTAAAAGTGTAACACAGGTGAAAAGAGAATTAAGAACTCACCAAAGCAGATTTGCTGGCTTTTAGTAAAAACAGTCATTAAGGGTCATCAAAAGAGAGCAAGGACGCTTTGTAATTGTAAGTACAAGGAGGCAAATCACTATTTAATTCTGTTGAATGGGCCAGAAGGAAGCTGACAGAGATGAAAAGCTAGGGACAATTGAAATGTTCTATAACATTCCCAGGTAAAAGAAAGTCAACCTCACCACCACTATAACATCTGAATTTTATAATAACCACTCATGACTTAAGTGAAGATATTTTGCTTTTTATCCATGAGATTTAAGATGTAGATTTTAAGGTTGATTGGATCTATTATTGGGTTAATAAATATGATTCCTTCTTTTGAAACACATGGCTGAATATTTTACAATGCGTCTGTATCTCTCAGGTATACAGGGAAAGTCAAGAAAGGCTTTCAGTCCAAATATCCACATGTAGATAGGAGCCCTATCTAGTTACTTGTTAGGCAAAGGAAGCATAAGACCTAGAAGAAATTCATGGATCCTTACAGTAATTTCAGGTATCACAGAAGGCCAGTAGCCTAGTAAGATATTATGGGGAGCTAGAAGATTCACACTAACTATGCCTCCTTAGTGTTGATTCTTTGAAATATACTTATCCACCACACAGATAATAGGTTTAAATTCTTTAGGGATAATGGCATATTTATATACTTGCTTCTATAAAATGACTGTCTCAAGGGAAATTTCCCTCAAGTACTTACTATGCAGAAAATATCTTGGGTACCAGTGTTGCAGCATAATAAATTAAGCCACTAATTGTGACACTGGCAGCCTATATTGGAGTGTTGGTTCTAGCACTAGATACTTCACTTATGAGCTATCTTGCAGTTAATGAGTCTGGGAAGGCAGCAGAAGATAGTCTGAATACTAACTAACCTGCTATCCATGTGGAAGAGCAATATGGTAGCCCTACCTCCTGCTCTCAGACCTGGCTACCATGGCCGTTTTGGAGAGTGAACCAACGGGTGAACGATCTCTTTCTCCCTCACTGTCTGTTGCTTTGCATTTCAAACAAATAATCTTTTTTAAACATAATATTTTGATATTCAAACTTTAATGTCATTTGAGTTGTATAAAGATGTTATATCCAGTTTATATCTTAGAGTAGAACTGTGTGGGCATTGGTGTATGTAGCATTTCTTGGGATTATCATATTCTTTATCCCATCCTGGTTCTGTTTTTCATTTCAAGATATTCATTTATTTGAAAGGCAGAGTTAGAGAGAGAGAGAGATCTTTCATTCACTGATTCACCTCCCAAATGGCTGCACAGGCCATTTGGCTCAAGTACCTGGGCTATCACATACTGCTTACCCAGGTGCATAACAAGAAGCTACGTTGGAAGTAGAGCAGCAAAGCCTAGAATTGGCACTGTTATATGATGCCAACATTGTAAGTGGCAGCTTATAGAGGTTCCACAAAGCCGGGCCCCTGGCTGCATTCTTGATTTCAGCTTTCTTCTAATATGCACCCCTAGAAGGAACCGAACAATAACTCAAACAGTTGGGTCCCTGCCACCATGTGGGAGACCTAGTCCAACCTTCGTTGATACAGGCGTTTAAGAAGTGAACTAGTAGATGGAAGGTTCATATTCTCTCTCTCTCTCCCTCCCTCCCTCTCTCTGTCTGTCTGCAACTCAATTAAATAAACGTTAAAAATTTTAAAAAGAAAAACAAGAGCCATGACATTTTCAAAGTAGATATTTGAAGAACATAATCAGTTTGTTACGGGGTGCAAGCGAGATCATACCAGAAATGTTTAAGGCTTATTAAGGAGTCTTTATTAACCCAGCTTGGCGATAATAGAGCATACTAGAATAGCAAATCACAAATCCATATGGGGCCCGGCGCGGTGGCACAAGTGGTTAAAGGTCCTCGCCTTGCACACCCGGGATCCCATATGGGCGCCGGTTCTAATCCCGGCAGCCCCGCTTCCCTTCCAGCTCCCTGCCTGTGGCCTGGGAAAGCAGTCTAGGACGGCCCAAAGCTTTGGGACACTGCACCCGCGTGGGAGACCCGGAAGAGGCTCCTGGGTTTGGATCGGCATAGTATCGGCCGTTGCAGCTCACTTGTGGAGTGACTCATCGGACAGAAGATCTTCCTCTCTGTATCTCCTCTCTGTATATCCGCCTTTCCAATAAAAAATAATAAAAATAAATCTTTAAAAAAAAATCCATATGGCAATCCAACCAATCATAATCCAACCAAACATAATCCCAAAAGGAACAAATGGTCATTATCCTTAAGGCCATCCGTTAAGCTGAAGACCTATGTCCCAGCTTTCCCAATAATACAAGCTATCCTAAGAGAAATGCAACGAATAACCTGGACTTACTTACAAAGCTGCAGACATTCACCTTTCCCTGGTTTCTCTGCCCACATTGCACTACTGCTAGGCCTCACCTCTCCTGGAACTCCTGATGCTGCACAAACCAGAAACAACATTACGATATCCATTGTCCCATCTAAGCAGTACACAGGGACCATGCTCAGGGATTACCTGTCCTAGGTCAGCCAAGCGTTGAGGTGCCAGAATAATGGAAGCACCTGACCAGAAAGAGAGTGAGCCCCACTTCACGGGCCTTTTGAAAGCGGCTTGTGTGGGAAATGGTTACACAACAAATCAAGAATGCAGCCAGGGGCCCGGCTTTGTGGAACCTCTATAAGCTGCCACTTACAGAGGCAAGGAAGATCTCAATCAAATTCAAAATCCATTAACTCAATGCACATTAACTCAGCTCTTACTCCATGCTTTCACAACAATTAGTACTGGTTACCAATTAATTTGTGTATCTATTTTTTACAATGGAGCTCGGCTTTTATCCCTGAGTTGAAAGCTTCATTGTTCTAGTGCCTGTGGGGAGCCAGTACCTTCTCATCTAATCCAACACTGCAACAGGACTAAAGAAGAAAAAAACATTTCATGGTGACTGGGTGGCTGACCTAAACCAACCCATAAATGTAAAATTCACACTCACATGGCTTAAAGACTTGTTTAGAAGTAATGCAGCACTAACCTGAAAGCATTTTTAAGATTGATATTCCCATTTAAATGACAAAGGGCAGAGACAATGACCATGTTATCGACTTTATTACTGGATGCCTTTTTACAGGGTCCTGCGAGTTTGCTGGGGATCCAACGATGCTATTCATATTGACGGATGATATCAACTAGTAAGAGTTAAAGAAATAAACAAGTGGTATATTCCTCAAGGTGATGAGCTTTTTGTTGTTGCTCTGAATGAGGAAAGGTCTAAGTTCTAATCCTAGGCTTGCCCTAGCCCTTGTTGACTCAACACAATGCATTTTCATACTACCTATATGAAACAAGCCTAAGCTGTGAGGAGTCAGATGGGCTAACAGGCAATTAGGGTTTCTGGTCCTTGGTGGACTTACATTTTAAAATAGAAAATCTTGTTTCTCCCACATTCCTCTCTCTCTCTCTCTGTCTTTCTCCCTCCCTCCTTTCCTCCCACCTTCTCTCTCTATTTCTCTCTTCAGATTTTCATTGGGAAGTCAGATATATGGAGAGGAGGAGAGAGAGAGTTAGATCTTGTATCCACTGGTTCACTCCCGAAGCAACCACAATAGCTTATTCTGGGTCTCCCACGCGGGTGCAGGGTCCCAAGGCTTTGGGCCATCCTCGACTGCTTTGCCAGGCCACAGGCAGGGGGAACTGGATGGGAAGTGGGACTGCTGGGATTAGAACCGGCATCCATATGGGATCCTGGTACCTGTATGGCAAGGACTTCAGTCGCTAGGTTACTATGCCAGGCCCTCTCCCGGATTTCCTAGGCTTCCAAGAGAATGTTCTCCCCTTGAGGAAGAACCAAGCGACAAAATCAGATTAACAGTTACCATCATTTAGAGCTGTTGTCATGACAAAAGCAAGGAGATATAACCTAGACCAACCCTCATCTCTGAGTTACTATCAGAGAGACAGTGCCTGAGTTTTCAGCTTATCATCAAAAGCTGGGAGGACACCTTTCTGATGTCCTTTTGTTATGAATAACGGGATAGACATTGAGGCCCATTGAGATTTTTTTTTCTCTTCCTGCCATTTGAGTGACTCATTTGGGCCCCCTCCCTGAGATGGTGTATAAAAGACATCACTTCCACCCATTTCCTCAGGCCTTTTCTTCCCTGGACCCCACTCCTACCACTAAGGCAGAAGGCATCTCTCTTCCTCTATTAGATTTCCTTCATTTTTGGAGCCCCTCTTGTCACCATGGCTGGAGACCTCTCTCTTTTTCTTAAATAAATCTTGCTTTGCGAACTGAAGTTGTCCACATGAAAATTCTTTCGTGTTTGAGTTTGCAACAAAGCTATCCATTTGAGTGAATGGTGAAGGAAAGAAAAGCAGCTAGTACACAATGGTCATGAGCAGGTTAACTGCTTGCCACTGAGTGCTCGATGAGTTGTACTGCCAGAGATGTGAAGTCAGGATTCAACAAGAAGGACAAGTAAGATGTGCTTCTGAGTAAGACTTCGGCTGAGGAATTGGGAAATTGTGCAAAGTAAAGACACAACTCAAGAACCTGAGGCATGGCTAGATGCAGACAAGCAGCACAGGGTCCAAAGGATGAAAGGACTTAATCACTATTTGGAATCCACATGGACTTCTCAGACATGGCCAATGAGTCTCTGTTAGAATAAGCTGAAGCGTTCTCAAGAACACAGCGAATCCTCACTGATCCAAACCGCAAAACCAGGGTGTTAAAAGACCAGAAAGCTTGCAAGAACCTCAAGAAAAACAAATCTTACAACTCTATCCAACAGAGGTAGACTCACAGATTAACTTCAACACTTATATAAGGCATGTGTTTTAAAGTTTATAGTTTGGGCCTGGCACAGTGGCCTAGTAGCTAAAGTCCTTGCCTTGCATGTGTTGGGATCCCATATGGGCACTGGTTCTAATCCTGGCAGCCCCGTTTCCCATCCAGCTCCCTGCTTGTGGCCTAGGAAAGCAGTTGAAGATGTCCTAAAACATTGGGACACGGTGCCTGTGTGAGAGACTCTGCAATTAAATAAATAAATAAATAAATAAAGTGTATAGTTCATGATTTATTTAATTTTTAAAATATTTTCAATCTTTTTAAGAGGATTTATTTACTTTTGTTGCAAAGTGAGATTTATGACAGAATGAGAGCCAAAGAGAAAGATCTTCCATCTGCTGGTTCACTCCCCAAGTGGCCATAATGGGCCAATCTGAAGCCATGAGCCAGGTGTCTCTTCTGGGTCTCCCACGTGGGGTGCAGAGTCCCAATGATCTGGGCCATCCTTGACTGCTTTCCCAGGCCACAATCAGGAAGCTGGAAGCTAAGTGTAGCAGCTGGAACACGTGAATTGACACCCATATGGGATCCCAGCAAATGTAAGTTGCGGACTTCGGCCATTAGGTTACTGCACTGGACCCTATAGTTCATATTTTAAAGACTGTATAAGTGAAGCAGGGTGAACCCACACTAACATATTCTAAAAAAATATGTTTATTTACTATGTGTAGTTTAAAAAAAAATCTCAAAGCTCTCAGTGATATTTACTAAAGGCTTACTATGAATAAAGCATTGGGGTTTTCAAATGAAATCAATATCCAGGTAGCTTTTACTGTCTTTGCACACATGCTTACCAATTTAAAGATCAGGCCAGTCACTATGAGGAAAAGTAACTACACTCAGGGAAACCAAATAGCATTGAACAAATCACCTCTCTTGTGCTCGGTTTGCAGTCAGGAACTTCTACACAGGTCACTATAAATGATCACTTACAACATTTTGTATTTTAGGTTTTAAGGAAAAAATTCAGTGGAAATTCATATTTTATAATCTAAGAAACCAGAACCTAGAAATTCTTATTCTTCAAAAGAAGTAGGATGAAAAACAGAATTTCACAGTACATGGTTTACGATCATCGTATAATCACATATTAAATACCTGCTCCAACAAAAATTGTTTCTGCATTTTACCAAGGTTTTCCTAACTGCAGGCACAGACTATATTCATGTATTTGTCAGATGCAAAAGCTCTATCTCAAAAATGCATCATAGTCTCACAGGGAGCAGAGCTGTCAGATAAATACGGAACAAGAGATGAAATTAGATTAGAAAGAAGCAAACCAGGAAAAGCGCCATATCCCCAAGAACTTGATACTTAAATTGAAAGATCTATCATTGGTAATATAATTAACCACCCAAATTCTGAATTATATGCTGTCAATTATTTGATTATTAATAGCCTCACTAGCACTGGTTTCTGTTATTCAAGTAACAGACATATGGTTCTAATGTAGTTTGTTCATCTTGATATTAAAGGGCACATTACAGACATAGTGAAGTTAAACACTGAAAAGTTCTTAAGCAATGCTTAAACTACCTTAGAACCACTGCAACTGCAATCACGGATTCAGTCTCCCCATCTCTGTTCTCTCTTTCTGTATCTTACCTGTTCCTCTCTACCTTCTTGTCTTTATATTTACATACATATATGTAATGTAAATATATATACACATGCACATTTATGCACATATATATGCCAAGGGTGTTAGATGATGACCGAATGTCCGTACAGGTGTGTCATTGGTTGGATGGAATCCCACCAGTCCAGTGATGTAACTGGCTCCTGTGGCCCTTCCTGTTCTGGGTTGAAGCCTGGGTGACATACTGGAGCAGATCCAGCCCCTCGCCTCCAGTGTCCTGGGTAGCCATCAAAGGGTTTTTTCCCCAGAAAGTCATATGAATTGGGCTAGGCCAGGCTAAAGCCAGGAGCCTGGGGTTAAGTCTGCATTACCTAATATTGTCATTCTACCAATATATAACCTCACAGAGATCCCAGTTTTTAAAGGAATAATATTTTTCCATGTCTAGTCCCTCATTTATAACATGAAAAAACAAAATAAACCAAGCAAACAGTTAAAACAAAACATATCTGAGATGGCTAAATGTCTGTTCACATCAACTCAGTGGCAAAAGTACACAGTACATTTATACATGTCTTATAGAAAGCACAATGAACTTATCAAAGAATAAAAGTTCTTGCTTTAATAGTCTCTTTGATTAAATATTTTAAGAAATGACTAATTCTACTAAACTTTTCCCATTCCTAAATACTTACATTCATTTCTGCATTGCAAATTGAACTCAGTGGCTACTATATCTAATATTCAGGTATAACAACAGAAAAAAGATAAAATCTATTTTTGCATGGCTTGTAGTCTTATATAGGTTTTCTTTTTAAATATATATAAGTTTCCAAGCTGAAGCATGATGCATTCAAGATATGGTTATTTATTAAAATATTATTTATTATAATGCATAATACATTTTATTTATTTTTATTTTATTCTTGTATAAGCTAATTTTTAAAAATATATATTTTTTTAATTGGAAAGTTGGATATACAAAAAGGAGGAAAGACAGAGGGGAAGATCTTCCATCTTCTGTGCTGATCCGAAGCACAGAACCCTACAAAACTACTACTACCGTGTTAATTCTAGAGATCAGTGCAGGTCTCCTAGGGAAAAATTTTTAAAAACTAGCATTACAAATTAATTTTCCAGGGACAGACTGAGGAAAAGATACTTGGTAAGTGTATATTGAGAGGTCAAAACCAAAGCTACAGCTTCTAAGAGTTCTAGACGAGGAAGCATTACAACCAGAGTTTACACAGCAAAGCACTTGCTAGGACTAATCACCTCCCTTTCATATGCTAAAGTGCGAACTCCAGTGTTTGGAGAAAGGGCTTTTAGAAATACTTAAGGTTAATGAGGTTAGAAGAGCAGGGTCCTATTCTGATGGGATTCACGGCCTTGAAGAGGAAAAGAGAAAGTCTTTTGTGCGCACACAGCAGGAGGGCAGCTGTCCTAGCAGCCAGGAATATAGCTGATCCCTAGACTGTGATAACAGTAATATCTGCTTCTTAAACCCCCAATCTAAGGTATTTTGTTATGGCAGCTGAAGGCGACTAAGACCAACTGAAATAAATACACAATGCATTTTCTCAAAGATGTCAAACATCACAATCTGCTCTTCTCACTTCAGTGCTTATCTAAGAAATGTCCATAGCACATATAGACACGTTTCATAAACCCACCTTTTCAACTTCAAAGTTTATCCATTTCCCAAGTAATGAAGGGCAAGCTAACTCTATGAACATTTATTGAACTTTGCTTGAAATTACAACAATTACTAGCTAATACAGTTGAAGTAAAAATGAAATTACTGGAGAATTTTAACTACATTTATCTGGCTTTCTTATAAAACAATGAAGTAGGTGTTAGATCAAAGATAATCTGAAACAGATCACCTATATGTACTTAGGAGAACCTTCACATAGGATAGTGAACAATCACGGTACCTGATTAGATGCTAGTTTGAGACCTACTAGCCTGTTACCCTATGCTGAAGCAATACATTTATAAGTGTATAAATCTGCACTCTAACTGTATTATGACACCTCCAAAAGCACTTCTGCTGGGGCCAGTGCTGTGGCATAGCATGTGGGCACAGGTTCCAGTCCTGATACTTTTGTTCCGATCCAGCTCCCAGTTAATGCTCTGGGAGAGCAGTACAAGATGGCTCGACTGCACGGCCCTGTGTCCACATGGGAGACTACCTGGTAGACACAGCCCCAAATCAGCTTTTGGGGCCACCTGGGGAGGAAACCAGTAAATGGAAACTCTTTCTCTCTCTCCCTCCCTTCCTCCCACCCCCTCCCTCCTGCCATCTTTTTCTATCACTCTGCCTTTCAAAATAAATTTTTCTTGCTTTTTTCATTTATTTATTTACTTATTTATTATTGGAAAGTCAGATATACAGAGAGGAGGAGAGACAGAAAGACCTTCCATCCATTGATTCATTCCCCAAGCAGCCATAATGGCTGGATTGGAGCCAATCCAAAGCCAGGAACCCAGAGCTTCTTCTGGGTCTCCCACATGGGTGCAGGGTCCCAAGGCTTTGGGCCATCCTCAACTGCTTTTCCATGTCACAAACAGGGAGCTGGATGGGAAGCAGGGCTACTGGGATTAAAATCATTGCCCATATGGGATCCCAGAGTGTGCGGGGCAAGGACTTTAGCCACTAGGCTACCACACCGGACCCTGACATAAATTATGTTTAAGTATTGAAATGCTACTGTTCAGAATCACTTTTACTCCATGCCAAAAGGATAAAGTCTTAATCACACATAGACCCTTTTAGGACAGTAGGACAGTACATTTTCTCTAAAATACACATTATTCAGTCTTGTCTTAGGACAACATTTTTCTTTTTCTTTTTTTTTTTTTTAAAGTGAATCCTGAAGTTAACTTAATGAAAAGAAGTTTGCTTTGTAGACCAGCAGGGCATCCCAGGAAAAAAACCTGAAAGCTTAGTTTGCGTTCAGGCTGGAGATTTTTTGATTGGGAAATACGGGTTCTGTATTTACCTTGCCACACTCCCCTTCATACTGCAAAGAGGAGGATCCTGCTGAGGGCTAGGATTCCTTTCAAAAATGAAATGAAATACAAACCTATTTAAAAATATCATGATCAATTTAAGTACTCTACAGAGTGGAAGATTTCCTTCACTACTATCAAAATATCTTCTTCTTACAATCTGTGAGATAGGCCAAATTATAGAAATTATGACCTAACGAACATGGAATCAGAAAGCGAGACTTGGCTCATTGTGCTGCTCCTGTAGGGACACCTACCAAAACAGACTGAGTTATTGTATCACTAAGAGTGTGAGTCAGCCTTTGGGCAACTACATTCATCCTTGGATGATTGGCTGAGCATTGCAAACGCTTGAGAGCTCAGAGATTACTCTAAGCAAACAATCCTTTTTTGCAGGATAAAATTTATGCCTAGTGATCGTATCACTGGACTTGAAACAGTAGAAAGATGGCAGTCCTGAACGCCAGGAGTCCTGCCTCTGCTCCAACAAAGACCTAAGGCAATAAGAGCCTCACTTGGCTTTGGGTTTCTCATCTATATAGCGAGACACCGGACTAGATGATTACTGGGTGCCACATAGCTTTCATGTCTTAAAATAAATAAATAAATAAACAGTTACACTCTGGGAAGATGAAAGGGCATTTACCACTTAGTGTAAGTAATCTATTGAAATTCTAGCAATTTACCATGAATACCAGCTTCGAGACTTACAAAATGAAAACTATGGATTTCTTTGGAATGATCTCACTGTCCCTGGAGTCCTGAACTGCCATGACATCTGCACCTTGAGATATCCCAGCAGGGTCACTTGCCATTTGAAGGAACATGAAGAAACGACTCTGTGGGAAGCACGCTCTGACAAGTGCTGCTTCTGATCTGTGGGTGTCTGGGCTTGCTTCTTTAAGAGATCAGCCCTGGCATACCCTGAGCCAAATTCACACTGACAAGCACAACCTGCTCCTTAGCAAAGAATTGTAGCCTTCTTCACACTAGGCAAGCTCCTGCACATTTTTCAAACCAGGTTGATAACTGTGAACTATAGCTGATGTGATTGGTGTTACAGTCTTTTTGTATAAAGCTGAACCACTTCTGAACAATAACTAATAGTTAATCCTTTCAATTCTTCCCCACTCCATTAAAATGGTCATAAAGACCCACGCTAACTCTAGATAACATAGCAGCATGACAGGTTGGCCCCTCCCCCAAGCGATCTGCTGCAAAAGGTATAGATCAGGATCGACAATAGATTAATCATTATTTTTTTTAAAGATTTATTTATTTTGCAAAGTCAGATATACAGAGAGGAGGAGAGACAGAGAGGAAAATCTTCCATCTGATGATTCACTCCCCAAGTGACCGCAACGGCCAGAGCTGAACCAATCCAAAGCCAGGAGGCAGGAACTTCCTCCAGGTTTCCCATGCAAGTGCAGGGTCCTAAGGCTTTGGGCCATCCTCGACTGTTTTCCCAGACCACAAACAGGGAGCTGGATGGGAAGCAGGGCTGCCAGGATCAGAACTAGCACTCATATGGGATCCCTGGTGCGTTCAAGCTGAGGACTTTAGCTGTTAGGCCATGGTGCCAGGCCCAATCATCCTTCTTTTTAAAAAGTACTTATTTTTATTGGAAAGTCAAATTTACAGAGAGTAGGAGAGACAAAGAGAGGGATCTTTGGTCTGATGACTCACACCCCAAGTAACTGTACCAGCCAGAGCTGAGCTCATCCAAAACCTGGAACCCAGAGCTTCTTCCAGGTCTCCCATGAAGCCGTCCTCAGCTGCTTTCCCAGGCCACAAGCAGGGAGCTGGATGGGAAGTGGGCCAGCCGGGACCCTGGCACATGAAAAGCAAGGTTTAGCCACTAGGCTGGGCCCAGATTAATCTTTTTTTTTTTTTCCACATGAACTGGTAATCAGAACAGCTGCCCTCCCAGCTGCAACAGAGTCCAGTAGATAAAATAACACCTTGGGGAAAATTGAGTATGTGTTCATCAGATGTAGATGGGAACCTTTTTGGAGACAGGAAGATGACTGACTGATAACATGCCAGCTCCTTTCATGATGCAATACAAAATCCCGCTGCATGAGGGACCTCCAGCCTGGAGGTGACAGCGACCCAAAGGTGAAGATGGGAAGACAGAAGGAGTGATTTTTAAAATGTAAATTAGTTGATCACAGTATCTGCACAAGTTACTTTTTTGGTTTACTTTGTAAAAATATCAAAAGGTACATGTTATGAATGAATGACTAGAAAGAGAATCGTTTTAAAGGTGGCTACATATTAATCAAAGCAAAGACTTAATGATCACTTTTTAAAAAAAGATTTTTTTAAAAGATTTATTTATTTTTATTGGAAAGGCAGATATACAGAGAGGAGGAGAGACAGAGAGGAAGAGCCTCTGTCCGATGATTCACTCCCCAAGTGACCTCAATGACTGGAGACAAGCCAATCTGAAGCCAGGAGCCAAGAGCCTCCCCCAAGTCCCTCACATGGATGCAGGGTCCCAAGGCTTTGGACCATCCTCTACTGCCTTCCCTGGCCACAAGCACGAAGCTGGATGTGAAGTGCAATCGTCGGGACACAAACCGGCACACATTTGGGTTCCCAGCATGTGCAAAATGACGATTTAGCTACTAGGCCATAGTGCTGAGCCCTTTAACTAACACTTTTCACACACACACACACACACACACACACACACACACGCACACACAGAGACACACATCACACACACACACACACACACATACACACACACATACACACTGAGAATACAGCAAGTGAACTCTGTTTCCCTTCTCTCTCTTTCTTTTTTAAATGTTATGTAGTTGAGAGGGACTCAAACCCATGCTGGTGCTTAGGTCAGGGAGAATAGAGATATGGAGGAAGATGAGTGGGACAAATGTTCCTTGCAGCCAAACTACAGCAGCACAGACTGTTTCAACTCAGATTCTGTGCTCAACCTGACTCTGATGCAGTTGTCTAGAGGCTAATGTCCTTGCCTTATATCTGCCAGGATCCCATATGGGCAACGGTTTGTTTTCCAGCTGTTCCACTTCCATCCAGCTCCCTGCTTGTGGCCTGGGAAAGCGGTGGAGGATGGCCCAAAGCCTTGGCACCATGTACCCATGTGGCAGACCCAGAAGAAGTTCTTGGCTCCTGGTTTTAGATGAGCTCAGCTCTGGCCCTTGTGACCACTTGGGGGGTGAACCAGCAGATGAATGATCCTTCTGACTGTCCTCCTCTCTGTAAATCTGGCTTTCCAATAAAAATAAATAAATCTTAACAATATAAATACCCTGGTGCCTGCATTGTGATAAAGGCAATAAAACTGCTGCCTGGGATGCCAGCATCTGATATGGCCGCCAGTTTGTGTTCTGGCTCTTCACTTCTGATCCAGCTCCTTGCTAACCACCTAGAAAAACAGTGAAAGATGAGTTAAGTGCTTGGGCCCTTGCCATAGTTGTGAAAGACCAAGCTGAAACTCCTGGCTTAGCTTACCCCTGGCCCATCACTGGTCACTGTGCTCATCTAGGTAGTGAGCCAAAGCATAGAGAATCTCTATCCCTCGTTCTCTCTATATAACTCTGAGTTTCAAAATACATAAATTAAAATAAATAAATAAATAAATAAAACTACTCTCCTGCCTAGCAGAATGGAGATCAAAGGCAAGTTACTTAATCTTCAGAGCTGTGATTTCATGTAAAATATTTTAATACCATCTACATCATATGATCGTTGGGAGAAATAAGCAAACAATTATACAAAATGTGAAATTGGAACAGTGTGCCCAGAATATAACCATAGCCAATGAACATTATTTCTCTGGGTTTTCTTTCACTATGAAAAATGACAATATCATTGAATACAACTTGTTTTTCTTTCTACTCTCTCAATATTCAAAATATCTCAGGATCATTAAAAAACATTATGTATGTTTTTTAAAAACATATATATATGTCTCAACAATGATCACATTTAGTTGAGAAATGTAATTATATCATAGATACATAGTCTAACAATAGATACAGGAGAAAGGAATTGTAGAATATTTCTAAAAAAAATATTGTATGTTATGAAACACTACCATTATTCAGACTTTTGTACATATAATTTACTGTTTGGTATGTTGATAAAAAAAACACTATGGGAAGGATATATTTAGGAAATCTGCATATCCTCCTCTAAATTTTTCTGTGACTTCAGAATACTACAAGAAAATAAGGCTTTTAAAAATGTCATAGCATCTAATAAGGTTTTAAGTTAATAAATGTATAATAAATGGAAAGAACCTGACAGAATGTTTCAAAATTAGTTGAATCTTAAAGATTCTGTAGTTGAAATGCAGCAGTGGCAGGAAGAGGCAGCTGAGGCAACAGTGTCATTTTGATGCTTCCATCAACTGGCGGAAGCTGGTACAAAGGGCTAGACACGTTGAGTTGAACCACAGGGCCAACTCGAGAGGGCACAACTGGAATGGGAGTAACCTGGGAGGGAAATAGTGGGCTCCTCCCTCGTGGGTTAACACCTTCCACAGGAGGGCATGGGAACTAGGACAGGGAATGGGGTGACTAGACAGACACCCAACAATATCCGTTAGGGACGGTAGAAGGAGATGGTTGGATGGAAGCAGGTCGCAACACCTGTTGGCAAGTATAAGAACAGAAGGGTATTTGGGACAGACTGGGCTAGCATGCCATATATACTGGCAAGCCAGGGTAGGGGGTGGGCCTGGTTGAGGTTACTGAGGGCCGCCCTGACTGGGCTGCAACTCCTACTGGTACGTGCGAGGGACAAGTGCGTCCAGGGCGGAACCAGGCGGGACTGCAAGAGGACACGGGTGGAGACAGAGCCGACCCAGCAACTGCAACCACCAGCTGATTGGGGCAATGGACTGTGCCGGGCCCTATGCTACTAGAACATGCAGGAATCTGGACTGGGAATACCTCAAAATTTCTTTGAGGATCTCCCCATTCGAGACACTGGACCCAGAGTCCTAACCAAGGAAAGACAGGACAAGTCAAGCAACAACCTCAGCTATCTGTTGGCAGCAAAAAACTGGGCAAATGGAGACTCTGGAAGGGACTGTGTCAATCAATGGACTCTTCAATGACCACATTGTGCTTGGAGTGGCGAGACTGGCAGCGACCCATGAATGGTGAACTATTGGAACCACTTGATCGAGTATCCCAGAGCATGCCCCACATCCGGGACTTGGGGCGGGCGGGAAACTGGGTGGGGCTTCTTCCTCTATATCCCCCTTTAGACCTTGAACCTTTTTTTACCCCAATTAAATTTGTAAGGATTGTCAAAATTAAAAAAAAAAAAAGAAAAAAAAGAAAAAACAGTGTCATTTTGGCCTCTGTAATTAATCTCTAGAATAGTCTACTAAGAGCTACAACAAAGTCTATTTATTTTTCATTAAACAATTGTCTTAGTAACACCTTTATGCAAGCAGACAAAAACCTGTTTTGAGTATGTTGTACTCTCAACAGACTGCCAGTTTCAAAAAGAAAATTTCAAAAGGTTGAACATATTTTAGCTGGATTGAGGTTTGAAGCTCATTTTCAATTATTTTCACAAAAGCACTTAAAAGATAACAGTTTTGCAAATTAATCTTTCATGAGGCTCTCTCAGGGTCGATGTGCTCATATTAGCCACTAAACATGCTCAACTAGAAGACAACTAGAAGATGCATGATTAATGCGACTTGGTATTTTTCCTAGCATTTCCTGTACTCATCAATAGTGGTTAAGGCAATAGCTTCCAGTAAGTAAGTGCCTTAAGAGGTTGAAAACATCGTCATAAAGAGTGAAAATATATTTATCTTCCTCCAGCCTTATAAAAGTTTCCACATGCAAACCAAAAAGTTTTACATGAAATAATCATACATAAGAAATGGTATCACCATTCTGCAGGAGTGTGCAAAGTTAGATAAGAGAGACAATTTATGTAAAAGGGTACAAAGTTGAAAGATAAGGATACTGGGTCCCAGTCTAGCTATAATTTCCTGAGGAGTGTCTAACATGAAACTAGGTTTTTTTCAGCTAAAAGCAGATTGCTCCAACAGGCAGTCACTGAAGGTCAGGGTTAAGATTCGAGAGTCTAGGGGCCAGTACCCTGTTGCAGCACATTAAACCTGCATAGTGGTGTCAGATCCATATGGTGCTGATTCCAGTTTCAGCTTTTCTATTTGTGATTGAGCTCCCTACTAATGGGCTGGGAAAGTAGTAGAGGATGGCCCAAAGACTTGGGCCCTGCACCCATGTGGGAGAATCAGAACAATTTCCTGGCTCCTGGCTTTGGACTGGCCTAATTCTGGCTGTTAGAACCATTTGGGGACTGAACCAGTGGATGGGAAATATCTCGCTCTGTCTCTCCTTTGTCTGTAAAATCTATCTTTCATATTAAAACAAATAGGGCTCAGTGCAATGGTTCCTTTGGCCAAGACTCTTGCAAGCACTGGGATCTCATATGGGCAATGGTTCACGTCCTAGCTGCTCCACTTCCCTTTCAGCTCCCTACTTGTAGCCTAGGAAAGCAGTAGAGAATGGCCTTAAGTCTTGGGACCCTGCATCCATGTGGGAGACCTGGATGCTCCTGACACCTGGCTTCAGATAGGCTTAGCTCTGGCCATCGCACCCATTTGGGGAGTGGACCAGTGGAGGGAAGATCTTTATCTCTTCTCCTGTCTGTAACTCTGCCTTTCCAATAAAAATAAATAAATCCTTTAGGAAAAAAATTTAAAAGAGTTTGATTGGAGTATGAGTTCTAGATTTAAATTTAACTTTTGGGGGATGGTGCTAAGCCTCTGTCTGTGGTGGCTACATCCTACATGGGCACCTAGTTTGAGACTCAGCAACCCCACTTACCCCACTTCCAACCCAACTCCATATTTATGGCCAGGGTGGGCAGCAGAGGAGGGTGCAACTCCTTGGGCCACTGTATCCACATGCTACATGTGGAAGAAGCTCTTGGCTATTGGTTTGAATCAGTTTATCTGTGATTTTTATAGCCTTTTGGAGAGTAAAGCAGTGGATGGAGGATCTCTCTATAACTCCCTCTGTCTTCCCTTCTCTCTGTGTAACTCTTTCAAATCAAATAAAAATAAGTAAGTAAATAAATCTTTTCAAAAATAGGAAAGAGGCCCAGCGGCATGGCCTAGCAGTTAAAAGTCCTCACCTTAACGCGTCGGGATCCCATATGGGTGCCGGTTCTAATCCCGGCAGCTCCACTTCCCATCCAGCTCCCTGCTTGTGGCCTGAGAAAGCAGTCGAGGACAGCCCAAAGCCTTGGGACCCTGCACCCATGTGGGAGACCCGGAAGAAGTTCCTGGAATCTGGCTTTGAACAGTCACAGAACTGGCCGTTGCGCTCACTTGGGGAGTGAATCATTGGATGGAAGATCTTTCTCTCTGTCTCTCTTCCTCTCTGTATATCTGACTTTCCAATAAATAAATAAATCTTTAAAAAAAAATAGGAAAAAAGAGGGAGATTTGAGATTCTAGAACCTGGCTTTTCTGTTCAGGAGCTGAAAGACCCTGGGTGCATCATTCAACAAGCAATGTCTTCTTTCCACTAAAATGGCAGTGGGGGGATTGGACTAACAGGAGTACTTGTTTCACAAAAATTAATATTAAATGAGAACTCATGGTCCGTCACAAAGCTAGCTTGATAGTAGTGTAAGAATTTAAGTAGTATTACTCTGTCTCATTAATCTGAGAAAAAGTTAGGTCTACTACTCAGGAAACAGAGATGAAGAAACTCAGGTTTGGGGAAAAGATAAAAGTATATGAAGAACAGGCTGGAAATTTCCTTTAATTGAATAAATCAATTGTTTAAAGTCACATTTCAGCTAATCAAAAGAATAAGAAAAATTACTGCCTCATTTCAATCTGTGTTCTGCCTAATACGTAGAATAATCAGAAGCCAGACATTTGAACTCTATCCGTGAGGACACCAGGAGAAGGAAGAAACTGCGGCACAGTCCAAAGACCACACAGATCCCACTGTGGGCTGCCCAGGCAGGCATGCAGGAGGTACTGCGTGCTGCCAGTGCCTCGGGACTGGCTTCCCCATGGGGATTAGCCCATGTGAGAACTTCCAAACTGCCACTGTCATCCCCTGAAGCAGACGCTAGCTTTCTCGTCACACAGACACTCGAAGCTGCCTTCGTTCCCTGAAGACCTGGACAGGGCAGCCGAAAGGGCACCATCACACGCTCAGGCCGCCTCTTCCCCAGGGGAGCTCAGCTGAGCTCCAGCCTTCGCGTCCCCAGAGGACTGTGCGCACATCCTTAGGGACCAAAGGCTGACTTGTGCTGGCTGAACCCGAACGTTGTCCCTGTTCCTGAATTTTCTGTCCAAGTAGCTGTGCGTTAAAAAACAAATTTGAATCAGAGTTAGACCTGGTAAGGAATGTCTGTGTGTTTTCTGGCTTTTCTGAACAAACAGTCGTCTGTCTCTGCATATCCCTTCCAGTTTCTGAAGACCAAGGGCTCATTTTCCCCAATGTACGCTCACGCAGTGGGCACTTTTTCCCCAGGAGTTTTTATCCAGCCTTCTGGCTTGCTCTACCACACAAAGAGTTCTTTCCTCCCAAATTTCTCCTGAGTTCCAGGCCATGACACCTAAACCTCACAATGTAACTTTTTAAAAGATTTCTTTTCACTTTTATTGGAAAGATATAGAGAAAAGAGGAGGGACAGAAAGGAAGATCTTTCATCTGCTGATGCACTCCCCAAGTGCCACAACAGCCAGAGCTGTGCCAATCTGAGCGCAGAGCCTCTTCCAGGTCTTCCACACAGGTGCAGGGTCCCAAGGCTTTGGGCCTTCTTTGTGTGTTTTCCCAGGCCACAAGCAGAGAGCTGGATGGGAAGCGGGGCTGCCAGGCTTAGAACCAGCACCCATGTGGGATCCCAGTGTGTGCAAGGTGAGGTCTTTTGCCGCTAGGCTACTGCATTGGCCCGACATAATATAATTTTTAATCTGGATTTAGTCTCCCCAGTCACCCTGAATTCTTGCCCAAAACTCAACATGACCCAGGTAAAACTGAGGAACCCCAACACCTCCATACTGTCCTCCTCCCTGACTGCTTGGGAAGCAACACAAGCTAATCAGTTTCAATAAGCTGTACGTGTCTAAGATCCTTCCCTCTTTTACTTCCTGTACCCAAGCAGTCATCAAATGGTACTGAGTTTGCTTAAGGACAATCTCTCTAGTCTGTTCCCACATCTAAGTCCTATAAATGATTCAGGTCAAGCTCTTGCCTCATGATACTAAACAGTAAAGCAGTCCATTTTCAGTTGTGAAAATTCTGCCATTTCGTCTCCTACATTATTGACCAATGAGTCATCCTAAGACGTAAGGTCTTTCTGGAAACTGATTCTGAGTGATTGAGCAGTCATTTTCCCAAGAGGACACAACTAGTGGGAAGTCCACGCTCATTATCTAAGTTAGTCTTAGAACTTTCCAGAAGGCACATTTATTCAACACAGAAAACCTACATTTGAAATCCTGTTCTCTGAGTGTTTCTTCCCATTTTCCAGTCCGTCTATCACTGGGAGATAACATTTTTTCCAAATACCTGGCTGAAACATGCCTTATAAAGATTAGCTATAAAGTTAACGCTGAAAGGAGACCAAAAAAAGGTATATATTATACCTTATGTTTAGCTTCCCTAGGCTCAAAAATTAAATATAGCTCATCACGAATTTCTGTTGATGACTTTATTCTGCATAATTATCCTGAACTTTGCTGTTCTTAAATCTGCTAATTTAGAACTACCAATAGTAACAGACAAAGTGAGTGCATGGTATATATTTTCAAATCATAGTAATTGAAATATTCATCAAAATATATAAAACATCATACCTGGAATGGCTCAGTAATTTATTCCAATAATTATTTCAATAATGTCTCTTGTCCACCATAGGTTTCCTTCAAATTCACAACCCATTGTTTTTCACCGTCTAATTTAAAAGATCAGAGTAAATGTAACATAGTCAAGCAGTGCATTAAGCCTCCCCTTGCAGTGTAGGTATCCCATATAGGAATGCTAGTTTGAGTCTCTGCTTACTCCACTTAACAATCAACTTCCTACTAATGTAGCTGGTGAAGGCCATGGAAATCAGCCCAAATATTTGGGCCCGTACTACGCACACCGAAGAACAGACAGTTACTGCCTCCTATCTGGCTGTTATGGCCATTTGGGGAGTGAACTAGATGAAAGATCTCTCTTTCTCACTCTGTGGTTTTGCCTTTCAAATAAATCAATACTTTAAAAAGCTAATAAAAATAACCAGGCCCGGCACAGTAGCCTAGTGGCTAAAGTCCTTGTCTTATTTCTGCCAGGATCTCTTATGAGCGCCTGTTCATGTCTTAGCTGCTCCACTTCCCATCCAGCTTCCTGCTTGTGGCCTGGGAAAGCAGAAGAGGCCGGCCTCTTGGGACCCGCACACACCTGGAAGACTAGGAGAAAGCTCCTGGCTTTGGGGAGGCCACTCCGCGAATGAACCAATGGATGAAAGATCTTTCTCTCTCCTTCACTTAGTAAATGTGACTTCTCAATTAAACACACACACACACACACACACAATACAGGGGCTGATACTATAGCATAGCATGCTAATCCTCTGCCTAGTGCACTGGCATCCCAGATGAGTGCTGGTTTGAGCCCCAGCTGCTTTACTTCCAATCCAGCTCCCTGCTAAAGGCCTGAAAGGTACTAGAGCATGGCCTTTGTTCTTGAGCCCCTGCACGCAAATGGAAAAAACTTCTAGCTCCCAGCTTTAGACTAGCCCAGTCTGGCCATTGAGACCATATGAGGAGTAGCCATTCTAGCAATTCTAGCAGACAGAAGATCTCACTTTCTCTCAGTATCTCCTTTTCTCCCTGTAACTGCCTTTCAAATATAATAATAATAATAATAATAATAATAATAATAATAATAATAAATATTTAAAGTATAGCTAATGCATCATCTAAGATGAGAATCTGAACACTGTGTGGGAGTGAGGGAGCCTGCTCATCATTTATGTCACGCAAACAAGGTTCAGGGAAGAATGCTACATCCATCTCTCCAATCCCTTGATACTTTTATAACTTTAGAGTAAAATATAAACTGTGTTCTGCCCTTTATGATCTCATTGGCTCACATGTGTGGAGTTTTACAGAAGTCGCATGCCAGGTTTTACAAAAACAGACTGAATCACAAGCACAAGTTTTCCAGCAAGCCAGAGAGTAAAATAATTTATAAAACAGAAAAGAGTACCATTCAGCATAAAATTGTGCTTGGGGAACAAAATCTACATAAAAATATGTTACCACTGTGAAAAAGTCTTTTTTTGTTGTTTTAAAATTGTTAAACAAGAACCTGTGTCTAGGCACAGATGGATGGTGAAGCTAATGGCTACGACCTGATCTCTATGAGAGCTGCTTAAGTTCTAGCTGCTCCACTTTCCTGCTAGTCTACCCAGGCAAGCAGTGAAAGCTGCCTCAAGTGCTTGGGGCACTGCTACCCACCTAGGCAACTCAGACGGGGTTCCCGGCTCCTGGCTTTGGCCTGGCCCATGCCCAGCTTTTACATTCATTTGGAGAGTGAACCAGAAGATGAAATATTGAGCTCTCTCTTTCCCTACCTCTTACTCTCTTTCTCTCTCTAACTCTACATTTCAAATACATAAGTGAATCTTTAAAAAAAAATAATAAAGTTACACATGTAAATAAAATTTGCAGGAAAATATTCTCATTTAAAATTTCCAAAATAAATAGCAGTAAGGTACCACCCACATATGCAAAAGCTGCATAAGGTCCCCAGGACCTGAGTCAGGGGTAACCAATGTATTACAGAATGTATTTTCAATGTGTTTTCAAACAGCAGAATTCAAGTAATGATAAAGGATTATCCTCTGTGGTCATCCTCTGGAGTCCTCCAACTTTCCTTTCCCTGGCTAAAACTTCCCCTTCTCCCTATTTGTAGTCAGTTAAATCAATTTCATTACTCATTAAATTATACAAATAGTTATTTCTGGGGAGGCTGTTGGGAAAATATCCATGAAGATGGGCATTCTTGGGGATATAAGAGTCCAGGGGCTATAACCTGAAAAGTGAACATCCTTGCTTTAGTAAAGTTAGATAATTATCCAACCAATGTGAGTGACACAGACAGTAAATGTTACTATCCCTGAGATAAGGAGCAAAACGTGGCTGGCAGTTTGGGTAGATCAATCTCCACAGACGTCATGCCCTAATTTATCCATTTTCTGCCTATTTACCAAGTAGAAATGCACTGGCTCACAAAATACACATGGGGCAGTCAGGAGAAATAGACAATGAAATTAGATATAAGCAGAAGAGTATATAAAAAAGCCAAAACTAAAACTAGAGTGAAAAATATATATACTGATATTCACGATTGTCTATCTCATTTGTTGGGCCTAGTGTAAAATAAAACTGAAAGATCATTGTCTCAAGGTTCAAGTGTCTTGGGATGGCCAAAGCAGAACACTGAAGGAGGTGCAGGGCTCTGGGCGGTATGCAGCCCTGTGAGTGCATGGAATGTGCACCAGCGACACCTGCTCTGTTATACAATCTTCCACCACTGCTTCAGATGCAACCCACATCATCTTGCAGCTAAGTTAGAAAGCAAAGCAAAAGGAGAACTATGCTCGTTTCAAACTCACTTGCGACCATCACTTCAAAAGTACAATGCAAAAATTAGAATTATATCTAAAAAAAAAAATTTACCTTAAAAATGAGGTTACTTAGAGTTCATCTAAATCTTTAAATTTCTTAGTACAAAGAATGGAGTCTCAGTAATACCACATGATTTTTTAAAGATCTATTTATTTATTTGGAACAGAAAAGAAACACCAGAAGGGAGCCTACACATGTATAGACAACTAATCTTTGACAAGAAAACTGAAAACAATCCAGGGAAAAAGCCTGGTCTCTTCAACAAATGCTGTTGGGACAGTTGGATAGCAGCTTGTAGAATTAAGCAAGACTCACACCTGTCACTTCATACAAAAATCAGCTCTAAATGGATCAAGGACCTAAATCTACACCCAGAAACCACCAAACTATCAAAGGAAAACATAGGAAACACATTCCAAGATATAGGAACAGGGAAAGATTTCTTAGAAAAGATGCCTAAAGCAAAGGCAATCAAATCCAAAATGAACAACTGGGACTACATCAAGCTAAAAAGCTTCTGTACAGCAAAGGAAACAATTAACCAAGTGAAGAAACAACCAACGGAATGAGAGAAAATCTTTGCACACTACACAACTGATAGGTGACTAATATCCAGGATTTACAAAGAACCTCAGAAACCCAGGGACAGTAAAAACAACTAATACTGTGAAGAAATCGGTGAAGGACAGGAACAAGCATTTTTTCAAGAAAACAGATTCAGATGGTTAACAGACATGAAAAGATGCTCAGGCTCCCTAGCCATCAGGGAGATACAAATGAAACCACACCGATACCACTAACTCCAGTGAGGCTGGCCTATATTCAGAACTCAACTAACAACACCTGCTGGCATGGATGTGGCAAGAAAGGGCACCCTCTTTCACTGCTATTGGGAGTGTAGGCCTGCACAGCCACTATGGAAATCAGTATGGAGACTGCTTAGAGAATTGCAAATAAACTTGCCATATGACCCAGGTATCCCGCTCCTAGGAACATATCCAAAGAAAATGAAAACTGCATATGAGAAAGGGGTCCGTAATCCTATATTCACAGCAGTACAATGTACAATAGCAAAGACATGGAAACAACCCAGAAGCCCATCTAAAGAGAAGTGATTAAAGAAACTGTGGTACATCTACTCCATGAACTATTACTCAGCCATTAAAAAGAATGAAATTACACAATTTGCAACTAGATGGTCCCAACTAGAGACCATTACGCTCAGTGAAAGAAGTCAATCCCAAAAGGAAAAATACCATATGTTCTCTCTGATATAAGGCAGTCTTTAGGCAAATTGCAAGATGAATAACCCTTTCCATACTTTTGCTGCATCTCATGTGTTTTGATATTTTTATTTTTATTTTTAATTCCATTTCTTCCAAATAATTTCTTTTCTCTTGTCGAATTCATTGCTGGCTCATGGATGACAAAGTGGAATCATTTCATCCAAGAGGCTTTTGTGTTTCCTTTCCATTTCTTCACCCATGTGTTGGTTATTCGGTGGCACATTTCTCAACTTCATGGTGCTGCACGTTTTTTAACTTCATACCTGTTGTTGATTTTGTTTCATGACTTCTCATTTAAGGGAATGTATAGTGATGGTGTAATAGAAACTATCGTATTCAGATGTGAAGATACAATGCAGTATGCATCTCTACGTCCAAATCAAAGGTGGACGACCAATGAAACTGTTGGACATGTCTAGACAACAGGATGCTGGGCTAGCACTTTCTGTCCCAGTAATGTCAGGGCACACTGAAATAGCAGATTCATGGACTTACGACTGCTTATGAATGACTATATTATTGTAATACTATGGCAAAAATCAGTTGGGGGTGGGAATTTGGAGAGGCGGTAGGGAAATCCCAGACCCTATGGAACTGTACTATAAAATTCAAAATTAAAAAAGATTGATTTACTTATTTGAAACAGAGAGAGAGAGAGAGAGAAAGGACAGGAAGCAGGAGCCAGGGACTTATTCCAGATCTCCCATATGGATGAGAGAAGCTGAAACAGGTCATCTTCTGCTGTATTTTCAGGTCATGAGCACAGAGCTGGACTGCAAGTAGAACAGTTGGGTCTTGAAATGGTGGCAGCTTAACTTGCTCTACCAGAACACCAGCTCTGATACTACATGATTTTACAGGGATACAGCAAGTTAGGGATCAATATGAAATTAGAGCTCAAGCATGCATTCTCAGTGGGGTACTGGAATTCTTTTTTCCCTCCAAAAGTTCCCAACTCCATTTCATCTTCACCTGTGTAGAATAACTCTTCTAACATAATATAAGCAATCATTTTCAAAATATTTTGTGCATGGATCTGGTGCAGTAGCCTAGTGGCTAAAGTCCTCTCCTTGCATGCTTCAGGATCCTAAATGAGCACCTGTTCGTATCCTGGCTGCTCCATTTCCCAACCAGCTCCCTACTTGTGGCCTGGGAAAGCAGTTGAGGACAGCCTAAAGCCTTGGGACCATGCACCCATGTGAGAAACCCAGAAGAGGCTCCTGGCTTCCAATCAGCTCAGTTGCAGCCACTGCAGCAGCTTGGGGAGTGAATCATTGGCCAGATCTTCCTCTCTCTTTCTCCTCCTCTGTATATCTGACTTTACAATAAAAACAAATAAATCTTTAAAAAAAAAAAGTAAATAGCGCGCTCAAGTTATGGGGAGTACATCAACGTTCATGGAAATTAGAATTAAAAGATTAGTTTCTTTTGAAATCCATGTATAGCCATTTTATAACACATACTTCCATGAAGTTTTTGAGAATTCCATATCTGTATCCTAAAACATTACAGGATGATACATTTATATTTGCAGTTTACTTTGAAATGCATCAAATAGGAACTAATAGATTAAAAAGGTGATGGGTAGGGGTGGGTGTTTGATCTGGCAGCTGTGACTCCCACATCCCACATTACAATACCCAGTTTCAAGTCCCAGATCCTCCCCCAACCCCAGCCTTCTGCGGACACAAACCAGGGAAGAAAGCTGGTGTGACTGAAGTATCCTGGCAAGCCAGTCTTGCATCTCATAAGAAATACATTTTAGAAAGCTGTTCTAAGCGATGAATAAGCAGATGCATAGGTTAGAAAACATGGTAAAACATTAGTGATAACATTTAAATGCCGAGAATCTGGGTGTTTATACTAACTTCTCTCAACTTTATTATATGTATGAAATTTTTCATGATTCAGTATTGAGGGGCAAATGTGTTGATGAAAGTGGCCAAAATTCAGGACTGCTGTTGTGGTGCAGTGAGTTAAGCTACTACGAGTAACACTGGCATTTATTACGGGTACAGATTTGAGCCCTGGCTGCTCTCTGATTCAGCTCCCTGCCAATGCACCTGGGAAAGCAGGGGAGGATGAACCAAGTACCTGGGTTCCTACCAGCCACATGGGAGACCAGGATGGAACCCCTGGCTCCTGGCTTCAGGTTGGTGCAGTCCCAGCCATTGTTGCCATTTGGGAAGTGAATCAACAAATAAAAGATATCCCTGTCTTTTTTTTTCCTTTTATTTTCCTCTTAAATAACTATATTCGTTTTTTTTCTTAAGTGATAAGAATCCATTGACAACTCTTCTGCAATGCAAAAAACCTAAGAATTAGAAACAACGGGCCCGGTGGCGTGGCCTAGCGGCTAAAGCCCTCGCCTTGAACACACTGGGATCCCATAAGGACACCAGTTCTAATCCCAGCAGCCCCACTTCCCATCCAGCTCCCTGCTTGTAGCCTGGGAAAGCAGTCGAGGACGGCCCAAAGCCTTGGGACCCTGCACCCGTGTGGGAGACCTGGAAGAAGTTCCTGGCTCCTGGCTTCGGATCGGCATAGCACTGGCCATTGCGCTCACTTGGGGAGTGAATCATCAGATGGAAGATCTTTCTCTCTGTCTCTCCTCCTCTCTGTATATCTGACTTTCCAATAAATAAATAAATCTTAAAAAAAAAAAGAATTAGAAACAATATGAAGATACTGGTTCACAAATGAACAGTTTCCAGCAGGAAAAGGCATGATGCATTTTCCCACGCTCCTGAACAGCAGCCCATTGCTCAATTGCTGCTACCCAAGTGTGTGCATCTCCTTCTGGGAGTCACGCAAAAGAGGACACTGTGGAGTTTCACACATTAAGATGAGGAAAATTGATTTCCTACCACAAAAGACAGAACTAATTGGGGTAGAAAATTACCACTTACTGCTGGCAAATAAAGCCTTAATGGATTAGCCACAAGTAAAACACACGTCAGACTCTAATGACAGTCTCTGATCTAAGGCCTAAGCCAAGGGCTCAAAAAGTGAACTCAGAGAAGAAACTTGGCGTTCTCCCTCACCAACTTTCACTCTCCATTCTTTCCATTTTTGCAAGGGGAAAAAAAAAAACATAGCAAATGGCATGCCAAGAGGGGACTACCACCCGCTTCTCAGAGGCTGCCTTCAGCAGGCAGGAAGGAGCTGCCCCTTGTGTCTTTCTGAATTCTCCCTGAACATTCCATTCTCGGCTCCTCTCTGCGTTGCCCTGCAATTTGGGTGCCTGTCTCCAGTAGCACCCCCAAACATGCTCAGGTGCTTCCCTACAGAGCGTGTCTCCCGACCTCTGGGTCCTCAGCTCTTCTGAAAGGATTTGTGTGTTTCTCTGATGACTGCTTACCAAAAAGACAAACTGGGAACAACAGCTCACTTTCAGATAAGACTGAGTCCTCTGAATTGAGTATGAAACTCTTGGGTAAAGAAGGCAGCTGCAATAGTTGCCACAGATTTCTTTTCTTTTTGAAAGAGTGCATCGTTTATACCTTGTGTGTTATTCCTGTTCATCTTTGCACTGACCTAACATCACTTAGTAAGAAATTAATAGCTGCTGCTTAGAATGATTCATTTGATTAATACCATCTTTCAGCTAAGAAGCAGCCACCATGTTTAGTTTGTTCTAAAATGATCTCACAAAAATAAAATAAAAAATAAAATGAAATAAAATAAATTCACATTCTCAAGACCATCCTTGGGTCTTGGTACTGTGCACGGTGGCTCAAGTAGCCACTTGTAATGCCTACAACATATAGATGAGCCCCAGTTCCAGTTCCACTTGCCTCACTTCCAATCCAGCTCTCTAATAATGCACCTGGCGAAGCAGCATAAGATTCTTCAAGTCCATGGTTCCCTACACCCACACGGAAGGCCCAGTTTCAGACCTGACCTGCTAGATTTGGCCTGGTCCAGTCCTGACCATCACATCTATTTCTCAGTATGTGTGTGTGTGTCCTCCTCTCTCTACAATTCGGCCTTTAAAATAAATAACTTTTTGGAAAAAAAAAAATACTTACATTGGATGTAACAAGACAGTGACCTAATGGTTACTTCTAAATTCAATCTCTTATTGAACAGCTATGTATTTATTTTTGAATTTTTTTTTTTTTAGATTCATTTAAAAATGGAAAGGCAGAACAGATTTACAGAGAGGAGAGATGGAGAAAAAGATCTTTCATCTGCTGGTTCACTCCCCAAGTGGCTACAATAGGCAAAGCTGAGCCAATCTAAAACCAGGAGCGAGGATCTTCTTTAGGGTTTCCCATGTGAGTGCATGGTTCCAAGGCTTTGGGTCATCCTTTACTTCTTTCCCAGGCCACAGGCAGGGAGCTGAACAGGAAGTGGAGCAGTCAGCAGAGGAACTTGCACCCATAGGGGATATTAGCACTTGCAATGTGAGGATTTAGCCAATAAGCCATCGCATTGGGCCTTCAACAGTTGTTTATTGAATGCTGGTTGCCACATATTTTATAATCTGTGGAATCCCCCCTGATCTTTAATTCACAGTTTAGAGAAGAAATATACATAAACAAGTAATTTCAGGAGACAATGAAGCAAATATAATGGGTTCTCAATATCCATGGGTTCCACTTTTGTGGGTTGAATCAACTGTAGATAAAAGATGTTTGTTAAAATTCTCCACTGTTATATACTGTTTCTCTAGTCTTTATTCCCCAAATAATATAGTATAACAGTTGTGTATATATCATTTACATCTATTGGTATTGTAAATAATCTAGGGATGATGGGATTGTTTAGCACACACAGGACGATTGTTAGGTCATATGTAAACAGTATGCTACCTTCTACAGTGACTTGAGAATCTGCAGATTTTGATATCCTATGAGATTCTCATTTTGTCTTTATATCTGAATAAAAAAAAAGGCAACCACCCTGATGGTTAAGAACAAAAAGCTGACCTTTCCACAAAACATGTTATAGAAACATATATATTTTTAAATTTTATTCTTCATGATACAGTTTCATAGACTCAGTGATTTCCCCTGCCATTCTCCCCATCTTCTCCCCACCTCCCACTATTTCCCCCCATATGTTACAACAGTAGTCCTTTGGCATAAGGAGAAGTGAAGATACTGTTAGCATTAGAACTGCTAGCAGCTCACCCATTACACCAGCAATCATATCCACTTGTGGCTGAACTTCATATTGATTCCTTTATAGTACTCTATTCCTGTAAGACCAAAACCTCTTCTTAGTCTGTTAATGGAATTCTTTTTAGCAAATCCCACTCATTTGATGTCAAGGTTCTAACTCTTGAAGACACTTGAGGGAGATAAAATGATCACTAATCACTCATTTGCTTCTCAATTCAGTCTTACAATGAGAAGAAAACAAGCAAAGCATAAAATAACAATAAATCTCAGATTACTGGCTTCTGCAATGGTAACAACAAGGAAAATCCTATGGAATAACATACCAGTCTCTCCAACATAAGCTATCGGCATTCAAAAATGTGTTTCAAATTCCTAATATCAGTATATAATGAATCAGAAGTTACACCCTTATTGTAATGTTACCCCTTTACTGGACTGAATTTTTGTGTCTCTCCAACCAGACTATGCTGAAATACCAATCCCAAAGGTGATGTGGGAGGTAGTAAGGTCAGAATATAAACCTCATGATGGGATTATTACTTAGATTTTCTTTTGTTTGTTTTAATTAACACATAATAATTGTCCTTATTTATGGAGTGCAGTATGATACTTCAATACCTCTATTTGATATACACTGATTAAACTGGAGTGATGCTTTTTCATATCCTTACCATGTCTTTATGCTTAGTCTACTACCTTATCATAGTTCTTATTACTGTTAGTACAAAAGTTTTTTGAGTTTCCTCAGAAAAAAAATATCCACATATGATTCTGTTATCCTACTTCTAGAAATACACCAAAAAGACATAAAAGCCAGTTTATTAAAGACATGGCTGCCCTCTGTTTACTACAGCACTGTTCACAGTAGCCAGGATGAGATGTTGTATTTTTTTTTGAAATACAGATTTGGACATTTATAATAAAGGTAGAGAAATACAAAGACTGCCCAGATGCTGCAACAGCCCAGCAGTCAGGACCTCTCAAGCTTGTCCTCCCACATGTCCAGGCACCAGGCTACTTAAGGTCTCACAGCACGTACACTGGTAGGGAACTGGAATCAGGAGCATAGCTGGGACTCACACCTAAACACACTCCAACTGGGAATGTGGGCATCCCAAGTGGCAACTCAATTGCTATACCAACTGGTACTTTTATATAAAAGGAAATAGGCAAATTTCTCCCACCCTTGTCTCTGACATAAAAAATCACAGCAAAAAGATGGCCACGTATATACAAACCAAGTAGCAGCCCTTACTAGAACGCAATCACAACGGGACACCAACTTCAGAAATTTAGACTCCAAAAATATGATAATTTTTGTTGTTAAGCCACTATATAAACATGAACTTGCTACAATAGACCAAAATGAAGGCACCTTTTACTGGTAAAGCAATCTGTCAAATGACTTCTACTTAGAAGGCATTCTCCCATTTCCTATCTTGTTGACTCGGTTCTGTGTTTTTCCTTCCTGTCTTCAGTTTAGCTACCAAACTAGCACAATTTAACTTGCAACATCACTCTATAGAATCTGCCTTTACAGAGATTCTCAGTAATTTCTGGCTTCCAAATTAAAAGATGTATTCTTCACTGTCTGTATTATTGGTTGTTAGAACTGAAATTGATTGTAGTATGCATGTCAAAAGAGTATGTCACTTTCTTTTTTTTAAAATAAATTAATGAATGAATGAATGAATTATTCACATTCTCCTTTTTTCCTTCCTGTACCTGGGGGAAGAGGAGAGATAAGGGGAGAATCCACACCCACCCTCCCAACCATTCCAGGGTCCCCCATGTGTGGCATGCTCTGAGGGTCCTGCTCAAATGGTTTTGATAGTTCAACATTCAGTATTGCTGCCAATCTTGCCACTTTAATCATGAAGAAATCTCTCCAGAATCCACTAGCTGACATAGTCCACCTTAGAGTCTCCGTTTTCCCAGGAATTCACTGCCAACTCTTGGTTGACACAGTTGATCCATTTGTTCTGTCCTTCATCCTGTTATGGTACCAGGTGTCCTGTGCAGGCTCCAGTGTACTGCCATATCCTCCATGTGCATCTGGATATGCTGTCCACTGCTCCATCTAAGCCACCGAGGAGGCCCAGATCTGACACATGCATTCCACAGTCAGACCATGGTACCCCACAACTGAGTCCAGAGGTTCAGGTGGGAGATTCCCAAAGCAACTTCATCTGCGGTGATCCCAGACCTGATTCTTTAGTGTGCATGCCAATACAGGGTCTGGTACAGTCCATCGCCCAAACTGGCCCACATGCATACTGTTAGTTGTAATTACTGTGTCAGTTGTCTCCAGCCCTGTCTTTTATGCAAACTAATGGGTGTTTCAGTTCAGTCTGATCCTGCCCACCACACACCCAGTCTCCATGCAAACCAGTGGGAGTTGTAGCCTAGTTGGAGCAACCTGCAATAAACCCCACCAGTCCTGCCCCTGCCCTGGTTCCCGTGCCTGCCAGTATGTATAGCAGACTGGTCCTGTCAGTTTCACATTCCATTCAGCTCTCATTCACGTCAATGGGCATTGAAGCCTAGTTCAACCCAACCAGCCCCACTATCCAGCCCACACACGTGCCAGCGGGTGCCACTCTCTATCTAGCCATGCCTGTCCCACTCCTGGTTCTCATGAACACTGGTTAGAGTGGCAACTCAAGAGGAGGTGCCCACTGTTTCCATCTGCTAGCTGATGCTGCCACAAATCTGGCTCATGTCTTTACAAGAAAAGAGAAGGGTATTTGTACACAGAGGAAAAGTCACATACAGACAGAGCAAGAGGTGGGCATCTACAAGCCAAGGAAGGAGGTGCCAGAAGTAAGCCAGCCTACGGACACTTGATCATGAGTAAATAAACTCCTGATTTTTAAGCCACTAAGTCTGTGGTATAGGCAGTTTTAGCAAACTGATAGAACCTCCCATACCTATACCTCAAGTCCACATTTCTCATCTGAGCACATACTTATACAGTACATTCAATTTTCTGTTGCTTATATACACCTGTTCCATAGATACTTTGACTCAATTTGTTCTTTTTAAAGTTATTTATTTAGTTAAAAAGGTAGAAAAATGGCAAGACAAAGAGAAAGAGGGAGAATGACAGAGATAGATAAGTGAGAGAGAGAAAACTACAAGGAGATAAATCTTAAACAACTGCTGGTTTACTCAGCTGCCTCCCTGGGTGTCATTGCAAGAAGCTGAAGCAGTAAGCTGGAGTCAGGAACCCAACTCCAAAATGGCATGCAGGCATCTCATCCTTAAATCACTACACTCAACATCATGCCCTAACTTGGAATGCATCTCTTATCTTCATATTCAGATCCAGCTCACCTCATGATTGTCTACCCCTGGAGAGTCTGACTGCCAAACATTCCGGAATCTTCACTTCCCTCTTTAGACCTAGTAACACTGTGCTAGCTGAGGAAACATTTCCAAAAACACAAAGACAATTGGCAAAAACATGGGAAATTAGAGAAATCTTAAAGACATCACTGATGGTTATTCATTGGGTTAAGTACAAAGGGCAAGTAAGATTAACTTAGCAGTAATGGGTTCGCAAAGTTTTACCTGGCAGAGGAAGGGCTGTGTCTTAGGAACCACCAGCAGTAGAGCAAAGGGGAGGAAGACAGGCTGGGAAGATGAGCAAATGAGTAAAAAAATAACAGCCTAAAAGGCAGGACATGATGCAGGATGCCATGTTTGGATGAGGTAGAAAGAGACTCTGTAAAAGAGATCTCAGAGCAGGATGTCTTAGCAGATCGTGCATTTTATTTTTAGCTAAACAAGCAATTTCAGGAGACTTTTTCTACACAACAACCAGTTTACTCTCACTTTTATAGAGTTAAAATTTCACTGGATACTACCTATTCCAAACCATTTATAAAACATTGTAAATTAAAATCTTATCCCTAAATTTGGAATAGATCATTTCTGCCAATTTTATTACTTGTGGAACACTTCTTCTCAAAGTAATTAGCTGAATTATTATTGGTTCTCAGTATAAAACCTTATTTAAAAAAAAAAAAAACCAACTTCTCAAAAGATTTTATGCAGGTATACAGGCTGCTTCTGAGATTAAACAGGTTAACTAATTGCCTGCAGCGCCAGCATCCTATAGAGGTACCCTGATTCCAGTACCAGCTGCTCCACTTCCAATTCAACTCCGTTAACGTGCCTGGGAAAGCAACAGACGATGGCTCGGTGTTTGGGCTCCTGCATCCGTGTCAAAGACTGGAAGTAGTTTCTGGCTCCTGTCTTTGGCCTGATCTAGTCCTGACTAATGTGGCCATTTGGGGAGTGAACCAGTAGATAGAAATTGTCTGTCTGTCTCTCATTTTCCCTCTCCCTTTCTAATTAGGCCTTTCAAAGAAAGAAATACCAAATAACAAAAATATATTTAAAAGGTGAAATATCCTAACAGTGATTTCCTTTTGACTGTATTATCGATTTACCTTCTTAAATTCAAATCAGGTTTAATTTTTCTCCTTTAAAAATTATGCCTACCAGGCCTGGTGCAGTAGCCGAGTGGCTAAAGTCCTGGCCTTGCATACTCTAGGATCCCATATGGCTACCAGTTCTAATCCTGGCCACGCTAATTCCACTTCCAGCTCCCTGCTTGCGGCCTGGGAAAGCAGTCGAGGATGGTCCAAAGCCTTGGGACCCTGCACATGCCTAGGAGACCCAGAAGAGGCTCCTAGCTCCTGGCTTTGGATTGGCTCAGCTCCAACTGTTGTGGCCGCTTGGGGAGTGAATCAATGGACAGAAGATCTTCCTCTCTGTCTCTCCTCCTTTCTGAATATCTGACTTTCCAATAAAAATATTTAAAATTTTTTATTGTATACATTTATTTTTGATACTTTTTACGTATTTGATTAGGGTGTGAAGGGTCAAGGGTTAGAGGAAAGTGGGTGTGACTGTGGTTTTGACACTCTCTTTTTTCCTTCCTGTGCCTGGGGGTGGGGGAGAGATAAGGGGGGAAGCCACACCCAGCCTCCCACCCAACCCAGGGTCCCAAATGTGGGGCATGCTCCTAGGGTTCTGCTGAAGTAGTTTTGATAGTTCTACATTCTGTATTATTGCCAAAAAGAAAATAAATCTTTAAAAAAAATTATGCCTACCATCCCATAGTGAAAAAAGCTTTAAAAGTCTTTATATGTCTTTATATTTTGTTAATATTAAACAATTTTATGTATTGGAGAAGTACAATATGATTGCTCAGAATTGTCATACTTGACTTATTTGATAATATTTCCATTTCCTTATCATTATTCCATGTTTAACTTTGGCCATCTCTATTCCAGCTGTTCACACCTATATAATGATATTATGTGAGACTTTTATCTACTTCATTATCACACAAATTGTGATCAGAATTTAAATAATATGATTAATTTTGTGTCAAATATAAGTGCATATTTAATGAGTTGTAGAAAAAAATGTGGAAATTGGTGCACAAATTTGAAAAGATAACCTATTGCAATGAACACATAATATACTTAAAATACACTCACTGTATGAGTTCATGAAGTAAGCCCTTGGGGAAAAAGCTGCTTCTGGAACTTTCCTACTTCATATGAGGGAAAGCCATCTTCCACAAGGTCAAAGCCTAAAATACAACATTGTTGTTTTCTCTTTTCTTGGCCATCAGTAAAAATAAATTTTCCAATTGTCACTAAAGTTTGCATTTCATTACTTTTGGAGGCCAGAGTCTTTGTAATATATTTAACAGTAGAAGCCATTAAGCGAGCACACAGCAATGCAAAGCTATCCGGCCCTATGATTTAAATGACTACTCCTTGGTTAAAAAGTCCATGCCATTGCCAGAGTTGCTGGAATACTAGTTCCAGTCTTATAATAACTGAAAAGCATCCTCATCTCGGCTTTAGGCTTCATTTTCACAAGGACAGAAAGCTCTTAAAAAAGGGTGTCATGGTGTGAGCATCTGTCCCAGCTGTTAAGACACCCGTAGGGACCCACGGCCCACATCTGAAGGCCGGGCTTCGACCCTGGTTTTCTCCACTTCCGATCCAGCTCCTTGCTCACATTCACCATGGGGAACAGCAGTGATGCTTCAAGCAGCTGGGTCTCTACCACCCACAAGAGAAACTTCATTTAGGTCTCGGCTTCTGACTTTAGCCTAACCCAGCCCTAGCTGTTGCAGCCATTTAAGGAATGAACCCACTGGATGAAAGAAACTCTGCCTTCCTTATAAAATAAAAAATAAAGTAAGCAATAATTAATAATACAAACGTCCAGATTCAAACAATGCACGAAACTAACAGTGAATCCTACTATAAAATTATTCACTTTGGGTGTCAAAGGTAGTAAATGCAGGTTGATTAGCTGAAATAAATATAAGCTCTGGGGTGCTGCAGTGGCATAGCAAACTAATCCTCTGGATGCCAGTTCTAGTTCCAGCTGTTCCACTTCTGATTCAGACCCCTGCTTATTGCATGGGAAAGCAGCAGAGGATGGCCTAGGTCCTTGGGCCCTTGCACCTACATTGGAGACCTGGAAGCAGTTCCTGGCTCCTGGCTTTGGACTTTCCCAGCCCTGTTGTGAAACAGTTGATAGAAAACTCTCTCCCCGTCCCCCTTGCTCTCTATCTTTACCTCTTGGAAAATCTTAACAAAAAATGGGCACTGTGCAGTGGCCTAGCAGCTAAAGTACTCGCCTTGAACACACTGGGATTCCATATGGGTACCAGTTCTAATCCCAGCAGCTCCACTTCCCATCCATCTCCCTGCTGGTGGCTTGGGAAGGCAGTCCCAAAGCCTTGGGACCCTGCACCTGTGTGGGAGACCAGGAGGACTAGGAGGAAGTTCCTGGCTCTGGCTTCGTATTGGCTCAACTCCAGCCGTTGCAGCTGCTTGGGGAGTGAATCAATGGACAGAAGATCTTCCTCTTTGTCTCTCCTTCTCTCTGAATATATATCTGACTTTCCAATAAAAAATAACAAACAAACAAAAAATCTTAGCAATACAAAACCAAAAAAGTACCTCTGGTGGGTGATGTTGGTAATAGGAGAGAACTAGAGATAAGAAGGAACCCTCTGTATTTTCCTGTCAACTTTGCTGGAAACCTAAGATTACTCTAAGAAGAAAAACCTAGAATTTTTTTTTATGAGAATTTAAATGTATTTGCAAACACCAACAAATACATGATGATGTTTTGATTCCTTAGGCCTTTAGTTTCTCAGGTTTCCTCCTCTAGCCAGTGGTTTTCACATTATTTTATCATTCAGATAAAATGCTTCATAATGAAACACCTTTTCGCTCTGCCACTGCAGAAGATGAACCCTCCCTGGTGAAATGTTTGAGTCACACAGGTTGAGTTTTCCTTAGGACTTCTTTAATGCTATTCTACCCAACCTGACAGCATGGGCATGACCTAGCATGTGGATATGAAATACAAAACAGTGCATAAGGCTAAAGCAGCTCCCTAGCTTGGCACTAACGGGCAGCCTCATATCACCCTAGCTGGAAGTTGGTATTTTTTAAATGGTCAGTTTTTCAATATATATTTCCATGTTGCTGGCTGGTTTCTGGAACACATGTTAACCAAGGTATACTGTTTCTACTTTGACAAGTCAGCTCCCCACGCCTTACCTTGGGGTTTTGTACCTGTGCTAAGAGGCAGCTGACCATTGCTTGGCATAAAAAGGAAACAAAACAGTTTGCTCTGAGATATGTAATTTAAAGAAGCCAAATACAACTACAATTCCAAGGTACAACATATTTCTCCAAACATTAGGTTTGGAGAATTTCCCCATCCTTACCAAATGCTGAGTTATGGAACCCCTGACAACTCCTTTTCCTCCTTGCCATGAACAAGGTATCATCTACCGCAGAATGAGCTTAAGATACACCTTAGCTGCTAGGAGACGCCATTTGCAGCTTTCTAGTCCATATGACACCAATTCATCACCGTGATAATAGCCAATTCTTATATCATACTCTGCATGTGCTAGCCACTATTTCAAATGGATTCCATGTAATGACCCATCTCATCCCTGTAATGCCCCCTATGAAATCTATGTTCTCTATAATACAATAAACTCCTTCTTTGCTTTCGTGACAGTCTGGGTTCTTTGTATTGAGATTCTTGCGTACTGCTATAGATTAAAAAAAAAATGTCCAGTAAAACTTTGCTGAGGAGAGCACATTTGCAGAAATGATAATTTCAAACAAATTTACTCAAAACCTGGTTTACTGGTAACTAAAAGAAAACAGCTACCCAGTGGCATCAAGCAGTGAGTCATGTCCCTATGTAAACAATAGTTTATGAGGTGCCTAAGAAGTCCATTACATGATGAAATCATTTAAGCCAAAATCTGCATTAGTGCATCTAACAATGGAGCAGCATAGCTTAGCTAACCCACCTCAAATGTGCAAAGAACACTTACTTCGGAAAGCTTACTTACTTCCATTTGGAAAGCCATCAAACAGAAACGGCTGGTCACAAGAAAGTGCTACATATCTCAGGAAACATGTAATGCTGAAACTGAAAGCCAGAATGGCTGAGGATGGTGTTTGGTGCAATGTTACAGGGGGGTGTCTGGTTATGGGTCTAGCTTCTTTGCTCATTATTCCAGCTTCTTGCTAATGAGCAGTTTGGGAAGGCAGCAGGTGATGGCCTAAGTGTCTCCACCACTCATGTAAAAGAGCTGAATTGAGTTCTAGCCGCGTAGGAGAGATGGAGAGATATCTTGCTTCTGCAAGTTCATCCCCCAAACGTTCAGAAATCCATCTGGATCATGAGTGGCAGGGACCCAAACACTTAGGCCATGACTCACTGACCTCCCGGGCACATGAGCAGGAGGATAGACTGGAAGCTGAGCATCCAAGACTCAAACCAGCCTTTTTTTTCTGGCATGTGAGCATCCTAAGTGGTGTTTTCATATGCTGCGACACAAATGCTCCCCAAGTTGGAAAAAATACTTAAATGCACCCCGTCTTTCTTTTTACGACAGCTACACTTGATACTAACAGAACATGCTCAATAAGCAGATATATGGAAAGCCTATTCTGTGTATTGGATGTTCTATAAACTAGTGCTTACAGTCATTCCTGCGTCTTCCTGTTTCTGCAACTGCCATCTATATGTCATTTTCTTCATTGCATCTTAAATTTCATTATAGTGTGGCCACCAAAGAAAAAAGGCTACAATTTGAGTTTATTCAGTAACCTGAGTTAATGAGTTTAAAGATGATTCTGGAAATGTATTAGAGCAAAAGGAATGTTCCACGCGACATGAAGATCATATCAGTTTTCCTTTTGTTCATTACCTTTCCCCCTGAAATTGGAGGTGTTCACCACCTGATCATCTCCTTGTTCAGTATTATCTGAGGCATCATTTTAGCACTTAAAACCAAAGCACAAAAATATTTAGCACATCTCACCTTTTGTGACACAGTGACTTAGTTGCTGGATGCATGTGATAACAATTATGCCAACACAAGCATGATCAGACAGAGTTTTCTTCTCTGCACATTATAAAATAAATTTACTTTTGTTGAGTCAAAAATATAGGTATATGTTTCACTTGTGAAGTAGTTTTTTGTTGTTGTTTTAAAGATTTATTTATTTTTATTGGAAAGTCAGATATTGAGAGAGGAGGAGAGACAGAGACAAATATCTTCCATCTGCTGATTCACTCCCCAAGTGAGTGCAATGGCCAGAGTTGTACCAATCCAAAGCCAGGAGCCCAGAGACTCTTCTGGGTCTCCAACATGGGTGCAGGGTGCCAAGGCTTTGGGCCATCTTCAGGTGCTTTTCCAGGCCACAAGCAGGGAGCTGGATGGGAAGCAGGGCCACTAGGACTATAATCTGGCACCCATATGGGATCCCTGGCGTGTTTTAAGGCAAGGGCCTTACCCACTGGGCTACCATGCCAGGCGCTGTAGTTTTTATAGATTTACAATTTCCAATTTGGTTTTTTAAAAGTTTACTTTAAAAAAAATCATTTATTTTTATTGCAAAGTCACATTTATATATAGAGAGAGAGGAGAGACAGAGAGGAAATCTTCCATCGGATGTTTCATTCCCCAAGTGACCACAAAGGCTGGTGCCATGCCAGTTCGAAGCCAGGAGCCAGGAACTTCCTCCCGGTCTCCCACACAGGAGCAGGGTCCCAAGGCTTTGGGCCGTCCCCGACTGCCTTCCCAGGCCAAAAACAGGGAGCCGTATGGGAAATGGAGCTGCTGGGATTAGAACTGGCACCCATATGGAATACCAGCGTGTTCAATGTGAGTACTTCAGCCATCAGGCCACCGTGCCAAGCCCGAAAGTTTACTTTTGACAGAATTTGGGAACACTACAGTCAACATTTTAGTTGATACATATGCAAAGACAAAATAATCAATTATTTAGCAACCTCAAATTAAATTTATTTCGAAATAATCTATTCATAAATTATATGGGGGATTTGGCTTTGCAACTTAGCAGGTAAAGCTACAGCCTGGGATACCAGCATCCTATCTGAGCACTGGTTTGAGTCTGGGCTGCTCCAACTCTGATCCAGCTCCCAGACAATGTCCTGAGAAAACCAACAGATAGAATAGACGATTGGCTCCTGTCACCCCTGTGTATGTCTGGATGTTTTTTTTTTTTTCTGGCTTCTGGCTTCAAGGAGGCCCACCCCTGGCCACTGTGGCCATCTGGAGAGTGAACAAGCGGATAGAGCATATCACTCTCGTTTCTCTGGAATTTTCAGCTTCAAAAAAATACACAAACAAATCTTTATATAAATAAATAAACCCCATGGTTTGTACATAAGGTTTTCCAGGTGCAATGGAATTCACTTTTTTTTTTCGTATTTTTTGCACACATTTCCTGTCCCTCTATATAGCTTAAAATTTTAACTCTCAAGATAATATATTTGAAAAAAGGCAAAATCAGCTATTTATCAGATCTATTCTTTAAAACTGCTGAGAAGACAAGTCACTATTTCCACTGTTCCTTTTTGTTTCACACAGCAATTTGGAGAGAAGCATTTATCTAAGGGGGCACCTGGGCTTCATCTGAATTAAGTTTCAAACTGAGATGTTATGTCAATGCATGCATATTAATGACTGTTCTTTGTATCTCAGCATATTACAATATAACAGCTCCCTTGGAGCTCTTAATAACAAAAGGCAATAATAAAGGTAAAAGGCACTTACCCTTAGTCCAATCTACCTGCTAGGCAATGTAAAGCACAGCCACCTACCCATCTGCCAAGCCATCATCCTGAGATGTGAGTTAAGAGGCAGAATCTAGAGCCCGGTGGAAGGCTTCAGTGGCTAACCCCTTGCCTTGCATGTGCCAGGACCCCATATGGGCCCCAGTTTGTGTCACAGCTACTCCAGTGCCCATCCAGCTCTCTGATTATGGCCTGGGAAAGCATTAACGATGGCCCCAAACCTTGAGCCCCTGCACCCACCCATGAGGGAGACCTAGAGAGGCTCCTGGCTCCTGGCTTTGGATCAGCTCAGCTCTGACCACTGCAGCCAGTTGGGGAGTAAGCCAGCAGATGGAAGATATTTCTCCCTGCCTTTCCAAATAAAAAATTGCTAAAATAAATATTTAAAAGAGAAACAGAATCCAGACCTCAACTTTTGTTTCTACCTTCATCCGGGAATATTTAGGCTTCAGTCATATAACATAAACCTTTATGCTAATGGAGAAAGCAAAACCATTCATTTCCACAGAATCACAAGTTCAATTTATTAATATCTAAAGACTCTAGGTTCAACTCATAAAGAAATTCTCTGTAGCTAACTAATGAAAAACATTAATTCTGATAAAAATCCAAGCTTGCTCCTGGCGGCCATAGTTACCCCATTTCTGATTTTAGACAACTGGAAATAATGCCCAACTCATCAGGATTCTTTCACCTTGAAATATTTGCACTCCAGAAGGTCTGATATGTATGCTAACCACTTAAGATACAAACATTAAATTCAATTCAAACGAGTTAATACACATACAATCTCAATATCAATAAAAAGGCAAAAGAAACAAAATCTGATACTACGACTCCTTTTGTGAAAGAAGCAACTTCTAAACTGAGTGCTGGTTGAGGTACAGATAAAATCATTCACTTGGAATTGTCCCAGTGCAATAGCGTAGCAGCTAATGTCCTTCCTTTGAATGTGCCTGGATCCCTTATTGGCACCAGTTCTAATCCCAGCAGCCCCACTTTCCATCCAGTTCCCTACCTGTGGCTTGGGAAAGCAATCAAGGATGGCCCAAGGCCTTGGAACCCTGCACCTGCGTGAGAGACCAGGAAGAAGCTCCTGCCTCCTGGCTTTTGATTGGCTCAGCTCCAGCCATTGCGGCTGCTTGGAAAGTGAATCAGTGGACAGAATATCTTCTCTGTCTCTCCTCCTCTCTGTATATCTGATTTTCCAATGAAAAAAGATGAAACTTTAAAAAAAATTATTCACTTGGAAAAAGAATAAGCAGAAGGAATCCTACTTGCATACTTATCAATGAATACTTACTTTTGTATAAGCCTGAAATTTAAGATTAAAAAAGGTCTTCAACAGAAAGATAAATGAGACATAACTTTTTATTACATCTACAAATGCCTTTACTAATAGACTGTGAATATCGAGAAAATGAAGACAGATACTATAAGATACATATGTTTTTTTTCTGACTGCTACATTTTCTTTGTGAAAATAAATCATAATTTGCCAAAAAGGAATGTATTTTGGAGAGGGGAATAACATATTTACATTCCTTCTTTACCATACAGATAAATCATTTATTTCTCTCAATGGTGAAGTAATATGCAAAATGGGTATAACTGCTGAGATGAAGAGGTTATTACAAAGCATAAATTATGCCATGTGAAGACATATTTAACAATTAACAGTAGACATGTAAATATTAACACACCTCAAAAACGTGTAGAAAATGACATGAAAAGATAAGTTCATTCTGACAGAAAAATTTTTTATAATTCATGCACACAGTAAGTCTTAAAAAAGATTCAATTGAACAAGCAAAGTATGAAAAACATTGTGGCTATATTTCAGCATTCTTTTGCTGAAAAATAAGCTTAATACTTAATTCCCTTTTCCATGACCTTTTTGAAGTAGACTCACACAGAAATAGTTCTGTAGCACTGTGCTCCCTTGAGGTCACGGGTTTATTTTACATTGTCCACACTGACTAAAGCATCAAGTGTGTTACTGTGTTAGTGAGAAGTGAATCAGCCATAGGAAGGTTCCTAATAGTAAAAATCATTTGAAGAATTTCTAGAAGAAAAGTCTGATGGCAAGCAGGTACAAATGCAAATTATTTCACGAATAATTTAATATTATTTGCACTAACATGAAACTCTAAAGTATAATCCTGGCCTTGAAGAATGCAACACAAAAATGGAAAAGGGGGGGGGGGACAATAAATGTTTACTGCTAGATTGCATTATTAGAAACAGCAAAAATGGCCCATGGAGAAAATATATCACGTCAAATGATGTGGCTATAGGGTGAAAATTGAGTAAAGTATCAATGGTTACTCTTAGCAGCATGTATTTTACCCATAGAAAACCCTGAAAGCATTAGAAAACATCATTGGTTATGATAATACCAACTTCTGCTTTGCCCATTTTCCATAGTAGGTGAAGATATTTAGAAAAAAAAGGGCCTGCTCATTCAATTAGTAGCAGATGACATTAGAGGGTATGCAATTCTTCATACCTCTACTTTAGGTGGAGTACCACATCCAAAGATAGCTGCTTGATTCATTGCAGGGAGTAACAAAAATTTCTCCAATATTCCCCTATCAAAGATTTCCTTAGCTCTGACTCTGGCAATAGCTTGAAGTACCTGCAGGCAGGCCAACTCATTATTATTGGGGCAAGATTCTCCAAAATTTGCTTCCATGTTCCACAGGGTTTCTGGTCACCTCATTAGCCATTCCACATAATTCTTAACTTTTTATGTATTGACTGATTTACTAAATACTTATGAAGAAGCTAGTGCTATCTGCCATTAAATGCAAGGAAGATGGTTACGATTAAACCACATGCCTCCATCTACTGAAAGCCATTGTCAAGCGTTTTAGCACCTTAACTAAGATCCAAGCAGCACCATTTAAAAATCATTTATTTATGTACTTCAGTTTTATTTGAGAGACGTACAGAAAGGGATCTTCTGTCCACTTAGTCCAAATGCCTGAAACAGGCAGCACTGAGTCTGGCTGGAGTCAGAAGCCAAGGTCTCAGTCTGAGTTTCCCACATGAATAGCAGCGTATGATTACTTGATCCATTAATTGCTGCTTTTCAGGGTGCACATGAGCAGGGAGCTGGATGAAAAGCAGAGTATTCAGGACTCAAGCCAGAGATCCCAAACCACTGCATTTAATCCCCCCTTCTGTATAGGTTTTAAGCCATGAGAAATACACTGGGTGGTGAGGTCTGGTCAATTATCCTAGCTCATAATCGAGTCCTAATGACTTGCAATACACTCATGAAGAGTTTAGAGCCTGGGATAAGAATATTATAGTCAAAAGACTGCTTTGTCATGGCTAATTAAGTAATATTTTTGGCAAGCTGATTTTTATACCAATTAATGAGATCCAGATCCCAGTTTCCTCAAAACAACTTCTATTGATACATGTAATTCCATAAATATGGGATTATAGTATGAATCATGCTTCTTTACAGTTTGGGTAGCAATCCCATCTTTAAGGATCTTCTCCAAGAGTAGCTTAAGTATAAGAAAGATACTCTTAAATATTTTTGCAGAATCAAGGTGGTACTAAAGGCAAAGACCTAGCAGAGGATATGACATGCTATAGAGGCTCACAAGTTCTCTACTCATAACTATTATTATTAACTAGTAATATAGCGTGCATGTGTCCTGACAACTTAAGAAGTGAAAAACCAACTGAAAGAATCTAAGATGATTAGGAATCGAAGCCTTAGGTCCAATTTCAGCTTGCAAGTGTCTGTGGACAGACAAGAAATAAAGGGAAGATGAGTAAGAGGATGGAAACTGTAATTCGGGATTGAATTATGGTGGGTATTATAGGTCAGGGTGAAGCATTTGGTCTCTATTATTTTTAAAGGGAAGCTGCTATCTGAGATGAGAACTGACATGATTGTACTTTCAGCTTTCATCATCTCTCTCTTCTCATTTTCTGTCATTTTCACTCTTAATCTACTCCCATCCAGGCCATCACCAAGTCTTCCCTTGGCTAGCTCCTAAACAATACCAAATATGTCCCCTTCCCTCTATGTCTACCATGAGGCTCAGCTACCACCATCTCTTGTCTAGATCACTCTAGCAGACCTGTCCTTACCTTGCTCTTCTGTGCCTACTCTTGCACTCCAGCTTCAATAGGTTCATTACAGATAAGCTAGAATTTCTTTAAAAAAATTTTTTTGAGGGTAGTTTTCGATTTATAAAGAAGTTCAAGTGAGAGTCCCTGTGTATTCTTTACCCAACATTTGCCACATTAAAGTCTTACATAATCATGGCATCCTCCTAAAGTGGATACACTGCTGCCTTATTTTTAATTAACTACAACTTCCAATTTCACCATTTGCATACAAAAATTCTTCATTCTACCCCCAAATTTAATCCAGGTTTCCATGCTGCTCCTAGTTTTCTCCCATCTGTGACACTTTCACTTTTCTTTGGTTTTCATAATTTTGACAGTTACATGTTACCAGGTATTTCTCAGTTTAGAGTTGTTTGATGTTTTCTCCAAACTGCAGGTTACAGACAGGAAACAAACATCCCAGCAGATCCCCTGGATCACATGACATTCACACAATCTATGTCCGGTAACGCTAACTTTACCATTGTTCTGATGGTGATGGGTGGTTTCTCCACTGTCAGGTTACAATTTTGTTTTCCCTCCATATTTTGCTCTTCATAAATGAGTCACTAAATCCAGTCCACACTTCTGCAATTAAGGAATTACACAAGAATTAAGCTCTACTTTCTGGGGGAAAGATGATTCCCTCCTGTTGTTTGTAATTTATCTGTAAGAAAGATTTGTCTCTCCCCTCATCTTACTTAACAATTTTTTTTTTGCATTTCTATGAACTCATGAATATGTACTATATAACATGTTCTTGAAAATACTAATCATGTGCTGTTACTTGTGTTTAAATGTTCTAATGGTCATCCTCACAAGGAAGAATAAAATCAGAACTCCTTAGGCTGTGACTCCATTCTTACCCTCCCTAGGCAACACTACAAAGACCTTTGCTGGCCCTTGTTTCACAGCTCTCCTGTCCCCACCTGGGGGCTTGGGGATGACTTGACCACTGCCAGGATTATGTAACATTTACACTGAGCCAATCATTTTGTGACTTTGAGTTCCATCTTTGAATCTATTTGTTGAGAACAGAAATGCAAAAGTTTTTTCCTACTCATCTTTTGATTAAATAGTTCAGATCTTAATTACTGTTGCCCAAAGTCATATTCTGAGCTGACAGATCTGTTCTAGAGCTGGAGATAAATAAATCAATCCAGTTTCCTCCCTGAAAGAATTACGGGGACCTGACACAGTAGCCTAGTGCTTAAAATCTTTGCTTTGAATGTGCTGGGATGTGATAAGGGTACCAGTTTATGCCTCAGTTGCCTCACTTCCTTTCCAGCTACCTGATTGCAGCCTGGGAAAGCAATAGAGGATGGCCCAAGGCCTTGGGTCTCTACATTCGTGTCAGAGACCTGAAGGAAGCTCCTGGCTCGTGACTTCAGATCAACTCTGCTCCAGCCCTTGAGCTTACTTGGGGAGTGAATCAGCAGATGGAGGATCTTTCTATCTTTCCTTTTCCCTGTAAAAAAATCTGACTTTACAATCAAAATTAATGAATCTTAAAAAAAAAAAAAGAAGAAGAAGGGCAAATCCAGTAATAAAGCTGGAAAATAAGCACTACTAATAAAAATGTAAACACCATCAGCAAAAGTCAAGTTCATTGCCAACTGTTGATTCTTAAAAGTATCATTAAAACATCTTTCTAAAAGATACAGTGCTGGAACGCAAAGCATGGACAACAAGATCAGCCTGAGGTCAGAGTGGTACCACAGAAGGGTGATTCATGCAAACAATTTTAGAGGTGAAGATAAGTGTAGCAGTAAGGATACTGCCCATTGTTAAGGAAGAGAATACAGCTGACCGACCAGCAGGCCTCTCCTCTCGGTGTGCATGTAGACTTAAGTTTTTCTAGTTGTGGGAGTGATGCATCATTTCTTCTCCAGCGCCTCCCAGCTTCACCCTTGGGACCTTGATGGGAGGAGGCTTTCTAATATGGAATTTAATTTATGAAATTCCTTCCAGGACTTTATTAGCACAATGTTCTGCACCTCATAAACCCTCCTGGTGTGGGTGGCAGGGGGAGAGTCCCCTAAGCTGCACTTAAACAGGTTACTGAAGGAGGACAAGATTTTGAAGGGCAAATGCCTCTCTATTTCCAAGATTTCCTTCTGCATTTCTCTCCTCATTCAACCACACAAAATTGTTCACACATGTAAGCTCATGTCTACCTTGCTACTTACAGGAGTGTTCCAGGCAGAGAAAAAGGAATATGTGGAACCCAGAGATGAATGCAAGCAGGTGGAGACACTCCCAGATAATATTGTAAGTGGTGAATATTAGCCTGTTAGTAACCTACTGCACTAAAGTTAGGAACCCGCAAAATGCCAGAAATTCATCCTGTGTTATTGTTAGTATCTTGCTATTGCTTTTTTACCCCTTCAAAAAGTTTAAACTTGTTTTCACAAACCATACTGCTCTAAGATGTAGCAAAATCAAATGCTTAAATATGTGATTTCTGGTTCTTCTCTGTTCACTTCCCTAGAATAAGGTTTTGGTTAATTCTTTCCACCAATAAAAACATTCTATCAAGTTTAGGAACAGACAGTGAGCGAGCTGGAGGGCAGTGGGAGTCCATTTGGTTATTCCAATAAAGAAATCATGGAAACAGACTCAGATTAATGTACCTGTATCAGATAAAAAGGGAGAAGGATAATGATTTATTTATCTCCAGCTCTAGAACAGATCTGTCAGCTCAGAATATGACTTTGGGCAACAGTAATTAAGATCTGAACTATTTAATCAAAAGATGAGTAGGAAAAAAACTTTTGCATTTCTGTTCTCAACAAATAGATTCAAAGATGGAACTCAAAGTCACAAAATGAATGGCTCAATATAAAAGTTACAGTTAATACACAAACGTTTTTGTTAGTATGTTATAAGCACTGAAGCCTAAAACTCACAGGATACATCAAAGTTGCAAAGCAATCACTTGCCATAGCCCAATGGCTATTATTATTTGTGTATTTGCCTACATTTTAGCCTCCTTCAAACTCACTTTCAGCCAATTCATTTCACTTTTTAAAACACTGCCTTCAGAGAGGCAGAGATCTTTCCACGGGGGTCTCACTTCCTAAATGCTCACAGTGGCTAGGGCTCTGCCAGCTAAAGCTAGACACCAGTTCCTAGGCATCCTGCTTGGGTGGCGATGATCAAGTACTTAAGCCAATATCTAACGCCTCCAAGGGAGCAAAGTGGCCAAAAGCTGCACCAGAAGCAGAGTAACAGCGACTTGAACCACGCATGCTGAAATGGGGTTCTGAATATCCCAAACTGTGATTCAACCACTGTGAAAAATACTTGCTGCCGGGAGCATATTTATTCCAATAAAACATACGGAGGAAAAATAAATAAGAACCAAACAGAAATTGAAATTCATCCATTACAGAAAACTTAAAAAGAAATAATTATAAAGAAACTTGATCAATCAGAAATACTCGCAAAGGCTTCATTCTCTTCCTTCTTAGAACACTTCACTTATTGAAGCAAACAAGAAAAATAACTTGAAATCCTGTACCTGCATGCTTGCCCATTATGGATATTCCTATAAAAATGAACATTGTATTTATTCACAGGTTTACTTCTCAAGCTTTTTTCATTATTAATTGGAAATGATTTTATAAGGAACAACAACAAAAAGCAATAACAGACTATAGCTCCAATTCTATAACAGACATCAATAGAGCAGCAGTACAAAGGTAGCTTTTCTCAAACAAAACTGTGATTACTGAGCATCATTTTAAATTTGCTTCCCCTGAAATAAGGAGAGCAGCTCCTCTCCTTTTGAAGAGGAAAACCTACGTAACTAGGTTTTACATAACTAGGTAAGCACAGAGAGCAGCTTGTTGAATAATACATTTATTTTAGTACTAACAACAGCTATATCCACACTGATTCTAATATTTCACATAGGTCTCGTTACCTTGGCAACCCAGTGAATGATAGTGATTACATGGAAACACATGTTGTACTTGTTTCAATATAGGAAGGTCCTGGGAACCTAGGGACTAATCTGTATAATCTCACACTGGATCATCAAGGCAAGGGACCCCAAATCCAGTTTGTAGGACACACCTTAATAAAGAAAATGTTAAAGAAGATCTGAAGCAGATGTGAAAGTTCCAGAATACCAGCAATCTCACTGAGATCCTAGGATACAGAAGCATGGAGACACTCAGACTCAGCTTTGGATCCTGCCTTTGAAAATGACAGAGATGCTCTGAATATAAGCTGCAAACTCCTCCCAAGGGAATGATCAGAAACCGGGATGATGGACTAGTAACAACAAAAGCCAGAATTCTGCCTGACAGCTAACTTCAGGTGTAACCGCTATGGGAGCCATGAGATTGCATCCTTTCCCATTCCCCACAGGTAGAACACACAGGAGCAGCAGCAGGTAGAAGGAAGAGAGAAATATTGTCTAATTGTATCAGTAAAAGTGAAACATAAGGACTGATCATTCCATAAAATAAAACAAAAAAGGTTATTCTTTAAGACACTCAATTTTTCATTTTTCTTAACTTTTTGACAGTCTTTACATTGTTAATTAGGGTAAAAAGGTACTAGCGCTGTAGGAAAGTGGGAAAGACTATTATTTCCCTATTGTTTCCTTCATATATCTGAGGTAAAGGGAATATTGAGGGAGAAGCCCCACCCAGTCTCTCGCCCGCCCCAGGTCGCGGATGTGGGGCATGCTCTGAGACTCTTGTTCCAATTTTTCATTTTTAAAAAAGATTTATCTATTTAATTGAAAGGCCAAGAGAGAGAGAGAAAGAAAGAGAGAGAGAGATTTTCATCTGCTGCTTCATTCCCCATATGTCCACAACACCTGGAACTTGGCCTATCTGAAGCTAGGAGCTCCTTCAAGGTGTCCAACATGGGTGTAGGGGCACATGGACTTGAACCATCTTCTATTGCTTTCCAAGTCGTATTACTAGGGAGTTGGATTAAATATATAAACATACCTTTGTGAAGAGGATGAACAGAATGGAATAAAATCTAAGAGCCACAATATAATAAAAGCCACAATATAAAAATATAAACCTTCCTATTATGCTATGCTCTTGTCTTCTTAGTTGTAAAAAATGCTATTAGTAGCACTTTAGAAAAACTTTAAGAATTTATTAATATACCATTAAAGTAACTCTCACAAGTAGGCATATCCCTTTGTTGGGAGACAGAACAAAAAAGATTAGAGCAAGGGAGAACGCTTTGCCAAGTAGCCAAGATGCCTAATTTGTATGTCAGAGTACTAGCTTTGATAGCAGGTTGAATCCTGAATCAAGCTCCCTAACAGATACTGGAAGGAAGTGGACATTTGTCAAGCTTTTGGGTTTCTGCTGCTCAGGTAGACAGGTGACATGTGCCCCTGTTTTGGCCTGGCCCAGTCTAGCCTTGTGGATATTTGCAGAGAGAACCAGCAGGTAGCAGTGCTTTCATGATTGATCCATCCATCCATCCACCTGTTACCTATATCTACCTTTTATTATTTTTAATGTTTATTTTTGAAATTTATTGTACAATTCTGTATAGTCTGGGATTCCTATCCCTCCATTCTCCACGCCCCCTCCGATTGATTTTTCCATAATGTCACAACTCTTCATAAAGAGTTATAATTCCATCAGTCTGCCATTTAAGTGTGCCCTGACACTGCTGGTACAGACAACGTCATACAGTCCATCACCCCATTGTCTCTATATCTGCCTTTTAAACACACAAATACAATTTTGTAAGCTAAACTGAAAAATACTGGAACATAAGATAATATTGTCCTATCCTTTGCTTTTTCACTTAACCATATGTACAGAAAATTATTCCATAAGAACACAGAGATTTTGTTCATTTTTACAACAGTGGTGAGGACTTTAGCCGCTAGGCCACGCCGCCAGGCCCCGCAGCACACAACTCTTTACCACCTGGCAGCCCTCACCCTCACCATGCATCTCACTAAGCTGTTTTTTTTACCTTCCATGTCTATTTCTTCTATCTTTCAATAGACAAGCAATTTCCTTCTCTAAAACTTCGTTCCTTCTGATTAACTCTCTCTCGTCCTACTCTCCTTTGTCACATGACTAATGGTGAGCACAGGCTAGCATGCCTCTCTGAGGTGAGCAGCGAATCAAGTCATGTAACATGGAAAGCACTATTAATGGGTGGGAAATAAAAGTAACAGGAACCAGCAGGGTGGCCCAACAGACGAATCCTCATCCCCTCCAGATGGGTGCCACTTCATGTTTCAGATGCTCCACTTCTGCTCCAGCTCCCTGCTTATGACCTGGAAAGCATCAGAGGATGGCCCAAAGCCTTCAGTCCCCATACTCACATGGGAGACCAGGAAGAAGCTCCTGGTCTTGGATCAGCTCAGCTTTGCGGCCAATTTGGGGAATGAACCAGCAAATGGAAGACCTTTCTCTGGCTCTCCTTCTCTCTATAAATCTGCCTTTCAAATAAAAATAATAAATCTGTGAAAAAATAACAATGAAATCTGACCTATTGGATTTCCTTGGTTCTCTTTTGCATTTTAAATATATGAAATTCAAGGTAGTGTTTAGATTTCTTTTTCTTCTTAAGATTTATTTTATTTTTATTAGAAAGTCACATATACAGAGAAGAGGAGAGACAGAGACGAAGATCTTCCCTCTGGTGATTCACTCGCCAAGCAGCTGCAATGGCTGTAGCTGAGCCAATCCAGGAGCCAAAGGCAGGAGCCTCTTCTAGGTCTCCCACACAGTTGTAGGGTCCCAAGGCTTTGGGCAACCCTAGATTGCTTTCCTAGGCCACAAGTAGGGAGGTGGATGGGAAGCGGGGCTGCTGGGATTAGAACCAGCACCTATATGGAATCCTGGTGTGTTCAAGTCAAGAACTTTAGCCACTAGGCTACTGTGCCAGGCCCTAGATGCCTTTTCTTTACAAATGTTAAACGCCATACAATATTGCAGTTCTGCCTGACTTAATACAAATACAAAAAACACAGCATTACAGAAAACTTGTGTGAACCTGAGGTATGTATAACATTTTAAAGTCTATAAAAAACAGCTTTATATTTATCATCTCAGTATAAAGCTAGAAAACATTCAATCCATTTTAATACGCCATTTGCAAACAATGCTTTTTGAACTTTTAAACCTTAAATTTTCCATTTTAAGTGTTTCTCTTTGCCAGAGAAACATATATATCTTACTTCACATAAATTTCTTCGGAGTGACAGTTTCATTGTGCGACAGCTAAATTAATAGCCATCTCTGCTTTACTTTTCCCTTTGTAAAATAATTTACAGTTTCTAGGCACTCTGTTTTTAAAAGTGAACAGCCACCAAAGATTAGGAAAGCATTCAACACAACGAATTTTCTTGGCAAGATAATATATTAGCTCAATAATATTTATTAAATCACCGATGCAACTGGCAGCTTGTTTTAGTACTACACAATAAGTGACAAAGTAGCCCTTTGAGAAGAATTTTCAATATTCTGCCATGTGGCTATAAATTTCAGAGTTTCTGTCAGTTTCATGGTGGTACATTTCATAACAAAACTGACAGGCAGCTGACAAGAGCAGAAACGCTAGATAATGTGGCTGCTGATGAAATTTAACAAACTTTTTCCTTTGCTGGGGTAAACTTACTCTAAGGACAGAACCAGAAGTTCAAACTTTGAGGAATTCCCTATTTCTCTTACTGGAATTGCTGGCAAACACATCACAGCTCTGCCTCTCACCTACACAACCCTGAGCCGATTCATCCAGCTACACTTCAGCTTCCTCCTCCTTCAAAAAAACTTACAGCGGTTGTGGGGGATGCAAAAGCAAGGAATCACGTATAATACAGGAAGCACTTGTACACTGCACGGCACTTTTGGATTCACATAGCTCTGTTTTATGCTGCAGGGGTAATTATCAAGAACTATTTTTCCAGTCTGTGTTTATAGAGGACATTACATTAATAGTGCAATATACTGAAATCCTAATTTTCCAGGTAATGTAGTGAATCAGCATGAAGATTTCTTGCTAATTTACATAGAGGTTGAGGCGGTTCAGTCCATACCACCTCAAGAGAGGGTACTTAAGGAAACAGCAGAAGCAGAAAGGTCACACTCAGCTCCTTCTCTGTTACCTTTTGCTCTGGCTGGAGTCTAAAACCTAGGACCTTGTGATGAGATCATCACGTGGGAAGTGCTTCCACATACCGGAATGCAGGAAACCGAAGGTGCAGAGACACCGACAACGACATGCAGACACCAACAGGAGCGTGCAGACACAGGCTAAGCACGGCCTCCCCTAGCTTCTCACCTTCCATCAGAACCTTCTGTCCTCTCACGGGTCTCCATAACTATCTATCAAAACTAGCAGGAAATATTTGACTTTTGGGTCTTTACTCCCTCCTGAAGGATCCTCCCTGACGTCAAGCAGACATTACTTAAGTTTACACGCTTCTCTCTCGCTCATCTGTCTCTTGTTATCGGGGCCTCAGCCGTAAACTTAGGGGTTGTGATATGTTATTTTTTTCCACTATCATTTAAATGCAAACACTATTTAAAGAGAAAAAATAAAACACACACAAACTAACACCCCACGGTTTACTGAAGTCTTTGCTTCTCTGGAGCCATTATTATAAAATCCTTACTTCTATCTTCACCCAAACTCTCCCAATTTTACTTTTCCAATAATCTATCTCATTTGCTTTTTGCCTCGGTCATACACTATCACTAAGTTCTATCTCCTACCTTCAGGGAAAAAAAAAGTGTCTTCTAAAATAACAATAGGTTTTAAAAAAAAAAGTGCTGCAACCATGTCGTGGTTTGAACTGTAACTAGGTCACTATGAGGAAAACTAAAGGCCTTCACACAGCTTCCTGTAGAGTTATTCTTTCTGGGATCTGGCCACTCTTCTCTACTTCGACAACAGGGCTGTGTACACTCATCCTTCGAGTGAAATATGCAGGTCAGAGAGCAACAGACGTGGCAGACAGCAACCACTGAGGCCGATTAGACAAAGAGGAAAAAATGTGAGTAAGAAAGGTCAGCTTAGGAAGCAAAGTCCTCAAAAAAACTGAGCCAATCAGTGAGCAACTCAAAAGGGGGAACTGCAGTCCTTTCACATGTAGTTAAATACTCCATAACAGGCTTCTGGTTCAGAACCCCTAATAATGCAAAAGCAAGACCCTGCCTTTTTTCTGCCTCTCTTAGCCCTAGGTGCCCTTATCTGTCTCCTGTCAAAGGAATGTGCTGATTTAAGGGAGTGATCCTGCTGGTCCAACAAGATTTTAATCCCCTGACTCAAGGAGGTATTTGCTCCTCCAATGGATTCTAACCTCAGAAGGCCAGTCCTGTTCTGGAGTGATTCGTGCAGATTTCAATGTCTGACATTTTGTAACTGCTGCATTAATGTAATAGCAAGACCAACTGGAGCCATGTTGACCATCATAAATTGCCTAAAGACACAACATTATTGATGAATTAAAGGAAGATCACAGATCACTGATCAACCAGGAACTTGGACACCAGTCAGTCATGCCCCTCTCAGCCTCAATTTCTTTCTTTCTTTCTTTCTTCTTTTTTTTTTTTTTTTCATTTTTGTCAAGTCCACAAGGATGGTATATTGAAGCTCAGTATATTCGAGCCTGGGTGTTTGGTTGAGAGCAGGCAGCTGGCTGAATGTCTGGCCAGCCGGCCGGCCAGGACCAACACCCCCTAACAGGAGTGTGGCCCGAACAGCACATTCATGAGGTTAGCTTGAAAAGGGGCAATTCACAAGTCTGCAAGGCGAGGGGAAATACTACACATTCCCTAACTATCTCGTCAGCCCTCCAATTTCAATCTATCAGAACTTTCACCCCTAACTCTTAGGGGGCCTTAGTGGTCTTAGTTGCCCAGCTATACTGCTCTGCTCTTCGCAATAAATATCTACTTTCTTCTTTTTAAAAAAAGATTTATTTATCGTTACTGGAAAGGCAGATACACAAAGAGGAGGAGAGACAGAAAGATCTTCCATCCAATGATTCACTCCCCAAGTGGGGTGACAGCAACAGCTGGAACTGAGCCAATCCGAAGCCAGGAGCCAGAAGTTTCTTCCAGGTCTCCCAAGCGGGTGCAGGGTCCCAAAGCTTTGGGCTATCCTCAACTGCTCTCCCAGGCCACAAGGAAGGAGCTGGATGGGAAGTAGGGTCATCAGGATTAAACCGGCGCCCATATGGGATCCCAGCACATTCAAGGCGAGTATTTCAGTTGCTATGCTATCGCACCAGGCCCAATACCTGCTTTCTTGTACCACCCCAATGTCAGTAATCGGCATTCTCTGCACATCAAGTGAGTGGACCCAGTTTAGGGATTCTGCAATAATGTCTCTCTATCCAGTTTAGGGGGTTGTTTGCCAACACGTCCAGAACTTCATGATTACCCTGTTGGCGAAGAGCAAGTGAGATTCTCCTAAGGGGTCCCAAAACACCAACAACAAGTGTGTCATAACAGCTTATTCAACAGCAGCAAGATATTGAAAGGTCTGTTTTCAAGGTTTGCTTTCTTTCTTTCACACAGAAATTTCCATCTTTTCATTGGCTTCCTTACAGAAGCTCTTTTCCACCTACCTACATCTTTTTTTAAAATGATTTATTTATTTTTATTGGAAAGCCAGATTTATAGAGAGGAGGAGAGACAGACAGGAAGATCTTCCGCCTGCTGGAAGTGGCCGCAACAACTGGAGCTGAGCTGAGCCAAAGCCAGGAACCAGGAATTCTTCCCAGGTCTCCCATATGAGGGTAGGATCCCGAGGCTTTGGGCCATGATCGCCTGCTTTTCCAGGCCACAAACAGGGAACTGGATGAAAAGCAGAGCAACTGGGACATGAACCAGTGCCCATATGGAATCCTGGAACATGAAGGCTGGGATTTAGGCACTAGGCTATTGCCCCAGGCCCTTACGTGCCTACCTTAACACTATCAGAGTCACACTGCCTTAAAGTGGAAAACAATCAATGAGTACTTTTCTCAGTATTGAAAAAATCCTTTCATTTTCACCTTTAGCAAGAGGGTCAACAGATAAACAGCAGTTATATTTTCTTTTTCAATCTACTTCCCAAGAAATCAAAAATGCAGTTGGAAACTGCTCGTATCCTATATTCTCTGTCTCGTCCGATGGGACGGAAACTCGGCAGGCACAACTGTTCTGTTACAAACTTGAATCTGAATACGAAAAATCCTCAACAAACGTTCAAGAGAAAATAGTGAATGTTCCAGTGAAAGTATAGTCACACTTCAATGCACATTTAAACACCCAAAGTGTCTAACTCAGTGCCTGTCTGAAACACGGCAAATGCTCAGGAAGCATTCACAAAGTAGGTGCCCAAGTACACGGTTGTAGAAAAATAACTAACAGCACCCTAACGCGTTGTCAGGGCAGTGCTGACAGAAGCATCATCCCGAAGAGGATGTGTCTTTTCCTGTCCTTTTCCCGTTTCTGCTCCCCACCTGCAGACACCTGCTCTCAGACGGCCACTTCGTGGAGCCCAGCCTCATGCAAGACTTGCAGATGAGAATGAATGCGTGCAACAAAGCGTAAGCCTTGGGGGCCTACCAGCAAACTCCACATCACTAAACAGACACAGAAACTCTCCCGCACTTTCTTTATCCTATCTGCAGGCATTTAGCTTTTCTTTTCTGGACCCCTTAGGGGCCCTGAGCTGACACAGGCAATTCCATTTTCAAGGCTAACAAAAGACTGAGCTCCAGAGGCGTGGGTCATTTGCACTTGCCTGGTGCCCTGCAGGCACTTGTTTTGTTCCCCGGATGGAGGAGAGAATTGGCCAGCACCTGGGACCAGGGAGAGGAAATTCTGTTCTGTTCTGCCCTGTGAGGCACTGCATGAGGGGATTTTGACATAAATGTCAGAGGACAATGATGGAGATGAGACTAAAAGGAAGCACTTTTTCTATTTATTCTTGCATCAGCAAATAGTCGAGAAATGAATTATTGGTATTTTTATAGAAAGAATGAAATGCTTGATGCTTGAAAAATAAACATCTTCAAGAGAATAATATATAAAGGGTGAGCTTTCTGAAGATCATGAACAGATAGCTAAAAATGTCATTATAGTATTAAATCAGACCTTTTCCTTCTATTCGCAAATTAATATTCTAAAATTTCTATGAAAATGACTATTTTGGATTTAATATTTTATTTTAACACATGTAGCAGTAAAAAGTTAGAGGAATGTTTAAACACAATTTTGTCCCTAAATGGCCACAATTGTCAGGATTGGACCAGGTTGAGGGCAGGGACTTGGCATTCTACGCAGATTTCCCATGTAGGTGGTAGGGATTCAGAGTAGAACCAGCGCCTCCTATTTTGCAGGCGCAATAGCAGGGAGCTGGGTGAGAAGCAGAGCAGCCAAGATTTGAACAAGTACTCAGAATTGCAATGTGTGCACCAAGCGGGAGCTCCAGCAGCCGAATCGCGGTGTGCGTCCGTCCTACAAACTCTTCTGTTGGAGCCTAACTCCAGTGTGACTGAAGTTGGAGTGTGGGACTCTCAAAGGTAGTCAAAGTTAAATGAACTCATAAGTGTGGCACCCACTCCAACGCTGAGTGTTCTTACAGGAGAAAGAAGAGCCAGCAAGAAATAAGAACATGGAAGAAAGGCCACGTGAGGATACAGTACGAGGACAGCCACCTGCAAGAGAAGGAGCAAAGCCTCAAAAGCAACCAAATCTGACATCACCTTGATTTTGGCTTTTTAGTTTCCACACCGTGAGAAAAAAAATTCTGTTGCACAAACTCCTCAGTCTGCAGCGTATTAATACAATAGCTCCAAGCTACTAACTTTGAAGGAAGCCCTCAGCAATGCACAATGCCATTATGATGCTACCACCTCTTTTGCTTTTTACAGTTGGAAGTGCTTTATGTACTTGCACCAAAAAGTGTCAGCCAGTACCTTTCTATCAGCTTTGGAGTATATGTTTTATCTAATTTCTACGTCTGGGGAATCCAGGGTTAGATGGCAGATTCAAACTGGCACTCCTGAAGTTATGTTTCTCGAGGATACTTCAACCGTGATAATGAATCAAAATACATTCTGCCACTCTGGTCTTGTTTTCAACAGCCTAAGCCCTCGTCAAATGTTTTCAAAAACACTTTTACACAGGTTCCTTCGCTGGCCAATCTGCCCTTAGATGCGAGGTACAGCCTTGTTTTCTGAAGCGAATGCAGTTCAGAAATCTATGAGATTGAATGTTTGATGGTTTTTGTCACAGCCAGAAAAAAAAATCATGAGTTGTTCACGTTAAAAAATTGTGTCTTATTGGATACATCCATTTCCCAAGCTTGTGTTTCACCCAGTGACTTTTTTCTCATTCTTTGAATGCCTTTCTGTGTCTGAATAAATGGTATTATCTGCCATATTATCTGAAAACTCATCCCATGCTCAAATAGGTATCCCATGTGCAAGAGCCATATACTACTGCATAAGCCTGAGTCCTCCCCAAATTGCAGTCAGGAAATTTTAATAAAAGTGGGTAAGTGCAGCTGGAGTCAACCAAACACATGAAAAGTGCACTGCATGACTTACTAGAAGAACTCAATGAGCGCCAAGCACATGAAATGAAAATCTTGTTGAAGTAGCCTTATGGCACCAAGCCTAAAAATCATCCCTTTTCAATTAGAAAATTTGCGAGAAGTTAAAATGGTAGTATTACTGGGACCAACATCTGTGGCATAGTAAGTAAAGCTGCCACCTGTAACGCTGGCATCCCATGTGGGCACTGGCTCAAGTTGCAGTTGCTTCATTTCTGATTTAGCCCCCTATTACTGGCTTTGGAAAAGCAGCAAAATATAGTCCAGCTCCTTGGGCTCCTGTCCCACATGGGGGACCAGGAGAAACTTGTTGCTCCTGGCTACAGCCTGATCCAGCTCCAGTAGTCAAGAAAATTTGGGGAGTGAGGCAGCAGAAGAAAGAGCTTTCTGTGTAAATAAAAAAATTAAACAAAGGCATCTTTCAAAAAATTAAGTGTTAGTACTATCAAATGCTGTCTCTGCACAATTTGAAAATAATGTAATCTAACAACAAACTAGCAAGTCACCTAGACCAAATTCTTCAATGATAGAAAAAAAATATTAAAACCCCCAAATAAGTAACATTCAACTTGTTGCTTTCCCACTTAAGATTCTGCTATATCTATTATATAACAAATAATAATCACTATATGTACCTTAAATGATAAAAAATTGCATCCCATCCAGCTGACCAATCTTAATATTTTTTTTTAAGATTTATTTATCAAGAAGGAAGAGTTACAGAGAGAGAAAGACCTTCCACTCACTGAGAAAGAGATGCTCCAACCACTGGTTCACTCCCCAAATGACTGAATTGCCAGGGTTATGCCAGGCCAAAGCCAAGAGCCAGAAGCCGCTTCTGAGTCTCCCACATGAGTGCAGGGGCTCAAGCACTCACTCGGGCCATCCTCCAATGCCCTCCCTGGAGCATGAGCAGGGAACTGCACTCAAAGTGGAACAGCCAGTACTTGAACCAGCATCTTTATGGGATGCCAGCATTGCAGGGAGTGGTGTTAATCACTCTGCCATTGTGCACGCTTCAGTTTCATGCTTAGTTAACAGATGCAAAGGGCTGAGTGTTTGTCAGGCACATTGGTTAACATGCTGCTTGGGACACCTGCTTCCCACAGTACAATGCCTGAATCTGCTACTGATTCCAGCTTCCTGCTGATACATTCTGGGTGCCAGCAGGTGAAAACTGACATAGTTAGGTGCCTGCCACCCTTATTGCAGACCTGCATTGATTTCTTGGCTTTTGGCTTTATCCAACCCATGTTTTCTATTATTTCTTAAAAATAATAAAGGGAAGCACAGAGAGATTAAGTCGTCCAAAGCCACAAAGCTATTTGCTGAACTAGCAGCCAACTCAAGAAACCGTGTCCTGAAGTTTGTGATCTTAATCCCTTTCCTCTCTCTACAGCTTCCAAGAAGTGCTGAGAGCACAGCTTGGATGGGAAAACCTAAAAGTCAAGATCCAATCACAAGCTAGCCAGTGGAGTTTGTGACCCTGGTTAAGTCACCTTTCTCTGGGCCTTGTTTTTCTCACTATTTTTAAAGCAAGGGTGGTGGTGGAAGACTACAGTATCTTTTCCTGGGAGACATCCTGGCCCCGTGCCATCATCTCTCACCATGGAGTGAAATATATTCAACAGCCTCATATCCATGTCTTATTTTTTCCGCCAATAACTGCAAATTATTCTTTGTATCCTTGTATAATAAATTACATTTACCACCTATTGCTCTAAATAGTATTTTATGATGAATACATTAAAATTTGGGGGGAAATATTTCATACAGTGAACTACTTTGGGCTTTGAGAAGTTCGGGGCTCCTTCATTGTATAGAAAGCATGCATTAATTGTTTATCTAACTGATCGTTTCCAAATAGAGCCCTACAAAAAGAGGAAACAGTGTCCAAACTGCTTCATTCTTTATACATCCCCCATCCATCCATTACCACAGCATTGACTGCCATAATTCCAATTAGTCACACTCAGAGAGAACCAGGAAAAAGGCCACAGAAGGCTATGCCCAGCCCCAATAACTGATCAACGGACTAACTGTGAAAGAAATTGTTTAAATTCAAGAGACCTGGTTTCATGCTGCAGGTCTGCCAGTAACTAAATGTGTATCTTCAGGCTATTCATGTTCTAGAACAATAATTTATAAACTTAACTTCTTGAGTTCAAAGACTGGCTCTGCCTTTAATATGGACATATTAGGCAAGTACTCTTTGTTTCTGTGTCCCTGTAATGATGGGTTAAGATTTTTTTTTTATTTATTTTTTATTGGAAAGGCAGATATACAGAGAGGAGGAGAGACAGAGAGAAAGATCTTCTGCCCGAAGGTTCACTCCCCAAGTGACCACAATGACTGGAGCTGAGCCAATCTGAAGCCAGGAGCCAGGAACTTCCTCCAGGTCTCCCACTCAGGTGCAGGGTCCCAAGGCTTTGGGCCATCCTCCACTGCTTTCCCAGACCACAGGCAGGGAGCTGGATGGGAAGTGGAGCAGCCGGGATTAGAACCGGCACCCATATGGGATCCTGGCCCATATAGGTCATCGCTATGCTATCACACTGGGCCCAAGTTGAGATATTATGACTGCCTAACTCAGAAGGGTTGAGGACAGAAAATAACAGAACACCAAACTGTAGGAGGACATTGTGACCCTAGAAGGTCAGGGAGCACAGGATTACAGTTGATTGGATAATATTTGTATGAAAACAACCGAATGGCCACCTTTTGTATGCCTGATTGGATATCATTTGTATAAGAACAGTTGAAGGGACAGATGTGTGTGAGGACACTTGGTGGAATATACAAGACAAAAGAAGTCCCAAACAAAAGCATAAAAACTGTTACTGGGTTTTATTGATGAGCTCAATACTTCCTCCCTTATCTGATATGATCCTCAGTGTATAAAGTCTGAGGCCACTAATAAACTTCGGCTTTGACCATCAGTCAGAGTCCATGCGTGTTATTATCAGCTCCGTGTACCAAGTCCATCGCTGCAGGACAGCAACACCAAACCAATATTCTACTCTAAAGGAAAGCCCTTAGGATGAACACTAGAGGAAAAAAAAGCTACAGACATGAGGGAATGAGGAGCACAGACGAGAAAGAAGGCCCCCCTGACAAAGAAATGGCATGGGAAAAGTGAGGAGGTGGAAGAACACAGAGCTCACACAGAAAACCTGGAACAAGAACCAGCTGTATTGTAAACCAGACACCAGAGCATGTTAGATGTGCGAAGAACAACGGCCATGATGGAGAGTTCTAAGGGGAGTGGACCTTCGGCACTGGGTTAAGACTCCACTTAGGGCACCTGCATACCGCATCAGGGGGCTAGGCTTGAGTTCTGGACAGGTTCCAGATTCCAGCTTCCACTTAATTTGCTTCGTAGGAGGCATTAAATGATATCGCCTGCCAACCACAGGAGAGACCAAGAACGAGTTCTCAGCTCCCAGTTTCAGCCTGGTCAGTCTCAGTTACTGCACACATTTAGGAAGTGACTGTGTACACTGATGAATCTCTCTCTCTAATGCTTTCAAATAAGTAGATCAATAGATCTCTTTTTAAAAGTTTCTACATATCATCGTGGTTTTCAAATTTAGCCTGCAGTAGAATTAAACGGAATGCTTGTAAAAAAAAAATGTTTCTGAATGGAGAAAGTCTTGAAGTATTTTAACTATAAAATCTGGTCAAGTGATGTGGATACTACTGGATACTCAGGGTCCACCTGTAGAGAATTTCTCTTCTGGTCTACTCCTTGATACTCATGGAGTAACTTCATGGAATGAAATAAAAAATATGAGATTTTTGAATCGAAGAAGAAGAATCAAAGTCTTTCCTTAAATAGATTTATAATTTAGAAGGGAAATCACAACTCTACTAAAACATGAGAGTTACCACCATCAGAAATGTAAAAATAGGGTTAGTTGCATGTGGGCAAGTGGCCCGGGATCTCTGCCTGCAGCTTCGTTGGAGTGGCTTGCAGCCTACCAGAGGCACAGCTTCCAGTCCCGCCGGCTGAACAGGATCTCTGACATGGCTGGAAGGTCAAGGGGAACAGATGTGCCCTTTACACAATTACAGTGTCATATTTGCCTCCCCTTCCTTAACCTTTACAACTTGTAACTTGAGCATAATAAAGCAGACATTCCTCAGTAGGGAGCTGGATGGGATCCTAGCACGTGCAAGGAAGGCGAGGACTTTAGTTGCTAGGCTATGGCCCTGGGCCCTGGCTGCTATGCTTGAAGCAGCTCCCTACTAATGTGCCTGCAAAGGCAGCAGAGGATGAGCCAAGCACTTGGGCACATTCCAACCACGTGTGAGACCAGGCAGAGCAGCAGATGGAGCAGCTGGCTCTGGTTTCTGCTTGGCCCAGTGAGTTGTTGCAGCCACCTGGAGAGTGAACCAACAGATGAAAGATCTCTATTTTTCTCTTTTCACTCTGGCTTTCAAATAAATATGTAAACTTTAAAAAAAAAGTAAAGAAGGAAGAAAGAGAGTGGAAAGTAATAAAGGAAAGAAGAAAGGAAAAAAGAAAATAAAAGGGAAAGAAAAGAAAAAACAACACCGTAATTCTGACTTTGTTTTTTCGTAGCTCTTTGGCTTGGGCAATTTACATAAATCTCCACAACTTTTTTTGTTTGCTTGCTTGCTTGTTCTTTTTTCCTTGATGCTAGAGCTGGTGTACTAATTTCAAAAGTCAATCATCATCATCATCATCATCAGGGGCCCAGCACAGTAGCCTAGTGGCTAAAGTCCTCACTGGGCAAGCCAGGATCCCATATGAGTGCTGGTTCTAATCCCGGCAGCCCCACTTCCCATCCAGCTCCCTGCTTGTGGCCTGGGAAAGCAGTGGAGGACGGCCCAAACCCTTGGGACCCTGCACCTGAGTGGGAGACCTGGAAGAAGTTCCTGCCTCCTGGCTTTGGATTGATGCAGCTCCAGCCATTGTGGTCATTTGAGGAGTGAACCATCGGATGGAAGATCTTCCTCTCCGTCTCTCCTCTCTGTATATCTGCCTTTCCAATTAAAATAAATGAATCTTAAAAAAAAAATCAGAGCCAACTGAAAGGCCCGCAATGTAAAAGTGGTTCATCCACAATCCACCCCTGGCAGTCGCAGAATGCTAACCGCTAATATTGAAGATGGTTAATATCATTAAGGCGAAAAACTACTTTCATTAGTGTAAACACTGCCTATACAAAAACAATACCCTCACAGCATGCGTCATTCATAAACAGATGTCACAGGAAGAGACAGGAGGGGGAAGGGCTTTTAGCCTTTTCTAGGTAGATAATGTAAAAAAAAAAAAAACACCTTTTTTTAACAGGAGGTTTTACTTTCGCATTTTAACAGACAAATCTCAAATCTACTTTGAAATGGGAAAGAAACGTTTGCTTCTGTCTTGGAATGTGATATTATAAAACTACTACAATAAAGTGAACCGGCTTTCCGAACAGACAGACCTGAAGTCGCTTCTCAGTGGTTTCCCGCCGGTGGAACCATAGGGAAACGATCTTTGACGTCAGAGGAGGCGGACGCTCCCGGTTACCCTGGTAACGGCGACGCGGCCCCAGCCGGTCACGCCGGTCCCCGGGCGCGGGGCGGGACTTAAAGCGGACGTTGAAACAGAGGTTCCGCAGTGAAGCGGAACTATCGAGGCGGGCCCCGTTAGGTTTCTGTCCGGATTCTGCAGAGCCACTTCCGTTACTCAGCGGAAGTGAGGGTCGCCAGAGGACGACTGGGGGAAGAACCCGCCATCCGCCGTGAGCCCTGCCGGCATCATGTCGGGTTTAACGGTGAGAGATCCGGCCATGGATCGCTCCCTGCGTTCCGTGTTCGTGGGAAACATTCCGTACGAGGCGACTGAGGAGCAGCTGAAGGACATTTTCTCCGAGGTGGGTTCTGTCGTCAGTTTCCGGCTGGTGTACGACAGGGAGACGGGGAAGCCCAAGGGTTATGGCTTCTGCGAGTACCAGGACCAGGAGACGGCGCTGAGCGCCATGCGGAACCTCAACGGGCGGGAGTTCAGTGGCAGAGCGCTGCGGGTGGACAACGCCGCCAGCGAGAAGAACAAGGAGGAGCTCAAGAGCCTGGGGCCCGCGGCGCCCATCATTGACTCGCCCTACGGGGACCCTATCGACCCAGAAGATGCCCCCGAGTCCATCACCAGAGCGGTCGCCAGCCTCCCCCCCGAGCAGATGTTTGAGCTGATGAAGCAGATGAAACTCTGCGTCCAGAACAGCCACCAAGAAGCTCGGAACATGCTGCTTCAGAACCCGCAGCTGGCGTACGCCCTGTTGCAGGCGCAAGTCGTGATGCGGATCATGGATCCGGAGATTGCTCTGAAAATCCTGCATCGAAAGATCCATGTCACGCCTCTGATCCCAGGCAAATCTCAGCCGGGCGCGGGCCCGGCGCCTGGGCCGGGACCCGGCCCTGGGCCTGGGCCTGCCCCAGGCCCTGGCCCTGCTCCTGGGCTCTGCCCAGCACCCAATGTTCTCCTGAACCAGCAGAATGCTCCAGGTCCTCAGCCTCAACATTTGGCCAGAAGGCCCGTCAAGGACATTCCTCCTCTGATGCAGACGCCTATCCAAGGTGCAATGCCAGCTCCTGGGCCCATCGCAGCCGCCGTGCCTGGGCCCGGGCCCGGGCCCTTAACTCCTGGAGGGGCGATGCAGCCCCAAGTCGGAATGCCAGGGGTCGGCCCAGTGCCTTTGGAGCGGGGACAAGTGCAGATGTCAGATCCCCGCGCTCCTATGCCTCGGGGACCCATGACTGCGGGGGGCCTCCCCCCTCGAGGACTGCTGGGAGATGCTCCGAATGACCCACGTGGAGGAACTTTGCTTTCAGTCACTGGCGAAGTGGAGCCTCGTGGTTATCTGGGCCCGCCTCATCAGGGCCCCCCTATGCACCATGCCTCTGCTCATGACAGCCGTGGCCCTGCCTCCCATGAGATGAGGGGAGGGCCCATAGGAGACCCCAGAATGCTCATGGGAGAACCCAGAGGACCCATGCTAGATCAACGGGGTCTGCCTATGGATGGTCGAGTTAGCAGAGATGGCCGCGTGATTGAACCCCGAGCCATGGAAACGGATGTCTTAGAGCCCCGAGTCATGGAGAGGAGAGCAATGGAGACCTGCGCAATGGAATCCAGAGGACTGGAGATGAGGGGCCCAGTCCCCGGTGCCAGAGGCCACATGGCCAGTGGAATGCCAGGTCCTGGCCCCATTAACATCGGGGCAGGTGGACCTCAGGGACCCAGACAGGTCCCAAGCATTTCAGGAGTGGGGAATCCTGGAGGCAGTATGCAAGGGGCAGGCGTACAAGGAGCAGGCATGCAGGGAGCAGGCATGCAGGGAGCAGGAATGCAGGGAGCAGGCATGCAAGGAGTGGGCATGCAGGGTGCAGGTAAGCAGGGTGGAGGCCAGCCCAGCAGCTTCAGTCCTGGGCAGAGCCAGGTTACTCCACAGGATCAAGAAAAGGCAGCTTTGATCATGCAGGTTCTCCAGCTAACCGCAGATCAGATAGCCATGCTGCCGCCAGAGCAGAGGCAGAGTATCCTGATCCTAAAGGAACAGATCCAGAAGTCCACGGGCGCTTCCTGAAAGGCTTTAGAGAAGTAGTGGCTGTAGTTTCATTTTATTCCTAGCATGGAGAATGGGTACAAAAGCTGACCTGTGTATTCCTACATCTGAATGGTTATGGTTAATTTCTTATAATGTTATTTCTTGTTGTCTATTTCTTTTGTTGTTATTTTTAATTGAGGTAAGGGAAGAGAAGGGTGGGTGTGAGTTTTTGTTGTTGGTTTTTTTTTTTTTAAAGTCACTGTACATATCCCAAAATAACTCAATATGATTATACCAAGTAGGAATGTGTGGCAATATGGATGTTTTTGCAATGTAACTGCATTTTTGAAATAGTTAAAACTGAAAGCTGCATATGAGAACTAAAAGGTGACCTGTTAAAAACAGTAATGTGCTAAAAAAAAAATGGAAAATGTACTGAGATAGTTTAAGGGTTTTTGGAACCAAAAACATCTAATTTCAGAATTATAAGGTAATTTTTGGCAAGCCCTTTAGAATACAGAATCCTATTTTGGAAGCAATAGAGTGCTGTGTTAGTTTAAGTGTTATGTAAGTCATTTTGGACATGTTTTAGTGTGTTAGAGGTAACAGGATTAGTTTAAACTGGTGGTGTTGGAACCACACAGCTGCACAAGCTTTTTGCCTGAAGAAAAACGTCAAGCTTTGCATCCGGCTTGCTGTTGCTTCACTGATGCCATCCCTTAACCCGTTGTGGTTGGGATGCCACGGCGGGGACAGTTCTAGGATAGACCGAATTACTGAAGTCTACTCTGATGAGGCCCGGTATTTTTCTCAGCACGTTTCTATTTCTCAATAATCTTTAAGCCCTAAGTGTGAATAGTTTACTCACATTCTTCCTGAAATAAGTAACAAGGGGCTATCGAATCTGGATTTCTTTTTTCTACTCCCTCCCCCCACCCCGGCCACCCCCATTAAAAAAAGCTGAAGTATTCATTCTGTAAAACTTTTCTGGTAACAAGCCTCAATACGCAAATGGTATCCATTTGGTCAGGCAGAATTAGGAGTTAAAACATCTGAGATTGAACAAACTGAACCTGCCTTTTGGTGTTTCACCGATCACTTTTTTTTTCCACTTGACATCTCTAATTGACATCCAGGCCCTAATACAGTAACTCAGTCTCTGTAAACGTACGCCTGAGACATTAAAACTTAGCTGAGAGGTGGCACCTATTCCCGTTTCCTTTACAACTACCCAGTTTAATTTTTTAAGACTCGAGGATGAGGACGCAGAAGTAACTTGTAGTATAGAGCAAGCAGTGATTAACAGAGCATCGGCTCCCAAGTAACCAGTGTTCTTTCTCTCAAAAGCAAAAACCGGTATCTAGTTAAAGAGGGTTAACTGTGGAAAGAGCTGAGACTTTAAAATTGCATTATTTTCCCTTTGCAAGGTGTTTACATTGTAATTCACAAATTTTCGTCCTTATGCTGTTTCCTATTTCTGTTTTACTCCTGTTGAAGTTCATACTGTTAACGTTCCCGTGGTTTTTGTATGCTTCCCCACTGCTGGAAAGGTTAACTATGTGTATGACAGTTCTGGGTAACTTTTGTTTATGGTTGACTGGCTTATTAGTTACCTTATCTAAAATTCTAGTTGCTTTATTTGGAAGCTTTTATTAAAAGACTTTGTGAAAATTCTGAAATGTTAATGCTCTTTGTTCTAGTAAAATTTTTGGTTAATGCAAGCTAAATAAAAAGTGCAATTATGACTGATATTTATTTATTTTTAATGGATATATTATTCAGAAGCCATCAACCTTGAGGGACACAAGGAAGCTGATGGAAAAAAAAAGTTTGTTTATTTGAAAGTCAGAGTTACAGACAGAGAAGACTTTGGGTCTGTTACTGCACTCCTAAATGGCCAGATGGCCAGGACTGATGCAGGCTGAAACCAAGTACCTCATCTGGGCTTCCTACACAGCTCAGGGACCCGAAGCACGTGGGCCAGTTTTTTGCTTTCCCAGGTACATTAGCAGGGATCTAAATTCAAAGCTGAGTAGCTGGGACTTGAACCAGAGCTATATTAAGGGACATCACTGTTGGGGTTTAGGCCTGCCAGCAGGCCCTGGGGTCACCAAGGGTGACTCCCTGGCCATAAGAAACACCAGAGACAAGCTGGTGAGGAAAGTGTTTATTCAGCTATTCAGCCCCAGTGCCAGGTTTGTAAAGATCTAAGAAAAGGGAGGGGAGGAAGGCATTTTCAGGTAGTCCCTTCACCCAGTGATGACACTGTGATTGGATGAAAGGCAAGCCTAATTTTGTTGGCCTTCCAATCGTATCAGGTCACATCTATATGCAGGGTTGGAAGTCACATCCTAGACAAGACAAGCTCTAGGTCGCACCCACCAGGCAGCAGGCAGAGACCCGGGATGATTTCCCACATATCTCAATCACAGAGGGTGTCTTAACTTGCTGCCGCTTGATGTCAATTGCAAGAGCTGTTTTTGTTTTATTTTAAAGATTATTTATTATTTTAAAGGCCAGGTGTTGGAGGCGACAGTGGGAAAGAAAAGTATCTTGCATTTGCTAACCCACTTCACAAATGACTATAACAGCAAAACCTGAGCAGGGCCAAAGCTGGGAGCTCCACTAAGGTCTCAAGTGCAGACCAATGCCATTCACATTGACAATAGCAGTGGTTGTCAATAGTGACATCTTTGTTAGACCAAGCCCCAGCCACCAAATATAGAGCAGAATTGTATTTTACAGCAACAAACATTTCCATAGTACAAACGCACTACACATCCCTTAGTCACAACCCTGTCCTTAATGTGGTGGAGAAAAACACACACAGTCAAATTGATTCATCATAACAACGAATCTGAAGCAAAACTTTATAAATGCTTCATTGAGGCTAATTTCTTTTGGCAGTGCATTTTCAGATTATAAAAAGTCCAGTTTTCATCACTGTACGTTACCCTTTTCCTCATATTTTGCTAGCAATTTGAAAACGTGCTTTAATGTCTGTGCTTTTTTTTTTTAAGGATTGATTTAAAAAGTTACATAGGGTGGGGGGAGGCAGAGATGTTGCGGTTATCAGTCGGGTGGAGCAGCTAGGATATGAACTGGTGCCCAGATGGGACGCTGGTGTGACGGGCAGCAGGTTCACTCACTACACCATGACGCCGGTCCCTGATTTCTCAGGACTTCTGAATTTAAAGTGTTTTATGCAAGCCAGTTAGAATCGCAAAACTATGCTAATCCAAGTGAGGTTGTGTCTGACTTTTTAACAGTATATCTCTGAATTCTAACGGTAGAAAAGTATTTTTTAAAGGAAAAAAAAATGCACATATCACAGCTTGAAGCGCTTCTTGCTTTTCCATGCTGTGACGGGACATTAACTAAGCACCCAGAACCACATTTCCTATGGTGTGGCAGACCTTTTGGGTCTGATCAAGTGTAAGGATAATTATTTGCAACAGCCTCCTGTGGCAGAGAGGCAGGATTATCAGTGAGATCTCACAAAAGAGTGTCAGCCTCTCACGGGGTTACATCAGCATTTCATCTCTAGACTTCTGCCTGGGGCTTCCTTCTCATCAGGCTGTAGTCAGGAATGATCGCCAAGGACTGATTCGTAATATGGACATTATTAATACATTATGCCTCATGAATATAATTAATGCTAGTATTAATAATACTGAGATTATATGATTAGTATATGATTTCCTATAATTACTTATATTTGTATTTTAGATCTTAGCTGAACCAGACCTTTTAATATTTTCATTTCCTTTTATGTAGCCTGAAACAAAAGGATTTGGTTGAAAATTGGCCATCACAAATGTTTATATTTAAAGTACCCTTCTCATAAGCTATTGAATGTTTCTTATTTTTCTACCACAATGTATACCATATTTCATTAGAAGTCATATGTCAGGTCAAAGTGACTTGCAGTAATACTGTGAAAAGTTACAAATCCAGTGCTGGAAACAAATAACCAAATATTAACTGATTAAAAAAAAAATGGTCGCTTTATAACCAGGAATTGATTTAGGTCTCAAAAATTAGGTAAGTATTAAAAAATTAAAGCAAAATCCACAGTGTTTTCAATGATAGTTAATTTTGGTTGATTCACATAAATAATATCTGCAGAGATTTGAAATGGATCTCATGTGACAGATGGGTCATTAAAAATCTGCTTGGTTACTTGTTCTCATACCAGTAGAATGGATCATCTCTTTGGGTATCATTCTTTGAAAACAGTTTCATTCATATTAATTTGTTTCTTTTTATCTCATCAGCTGTTTTATTCAGAATTGTTACATTAAAATATTCTTTAATAATTCTTCTGCAAAAGTCGATGCTTTATTTCAGCTCCTATCAGTTTCTGACTGTACAACTACCTTGCCTTATTGGCTGGGGTGAACATGAAATGATTTGTACCGTGTTAGGATTCCAATTAGGTATTTTTCCTTGGTTATTAATGTAGGGACTTCAAATTACTGTTTCACAGAAAAGGACATTTAGTCCCTGAATAACTTTATCTTAGTATTTTTAAAAAAAAATTGTTTCAGTTGAAAAAGCCTATCTGAAGGCTCACTTTGTGCATTAACATATACCAGATATTACCTGACTCACATGTTGTGTTGATACAGCAATGTAACTCAGGACTGAAAACAGAGGCAAACATGCAGCTTGCTCCATGGAGGGCATGGAGCATTTCCCCTGAATCAATTATGTTTCCCACCCTTACCAGAGCTCACATCCAGAATGATTTCATTTTCTAACAGTTATCAAGTGATGATAATCAGAGAAAAAATGAAGCAATAGAGAGTTTGTACTGTTGGAACCTCTTGAATCATTGTCAGGTTTATCAACATTATGGTCTTCTAGAGGCCTGTGGGCCCTTTGAGCCAATAGATACATATTTTGTTTGATCAGCCCAATTATCTTAAAAAAGAGTAGAGTTTTTGGAGCTGGTGTTGTAGGTGAAGCTTGCATACTGTAATGCCTACATCCCATGAGGAAGTCAGTCCTGGCTGCTCCACTTGGTATCCAGCTCCTTGCTAATGCACCTGGGAGAAACAATGGATGATGGCCCCAGTCTGCAGAGCCCTGCCACCTTCGTAGGAGACCTGGAAGAAGCCCCTGGCTGTGGCCTCGTTCAGTCCTGCCTGTTGCGGTCATAAGTAGAATGAATCAACTGATGCCTCATAGTGTATCCCGTTCTCTTTGTCACTGACTTTCAAACAAATCTTTAGTAAAGCCTTTATTTTACATGTTTTTGATATTTGAATGTCTTCGGGTATTGGAAAGGCAGATATACAGATGCAAGATACAGAAAAAAAGATCTTCCGTCCATTGGTTCACTTCCCAAGTGCCTGCAATGGCCAAAGCTGAGCCTATCTGAAGCCAGAAGCTTCCTCCGGACTTCCCATGTGGGTGCAGGGTCCCAACACTTTGGGCCATCTTTGCTTTCCCAGGCCACAAGCAGGGAGCTGGATGGGAAGTGGAGCTGCCAGGATTAGAACCAGTGCATATATGGGATCCTGGTGTGTGCAAGGCGAGAACTTTAGCCACTATGCTACTGTGCCAGGCCCAATGTTGAGTATTTTGAAAATATTTTATACAACTAAATGACAGAGGGCCTGGTGTGATAGACTAGTGGCTAAACCCTCAACTTGGATGTGCTGGAATCCCATATGATTGCTGCTTGTGGCCTGGGAAAGCAGTAGGTCAAGGCCCAAAGCCTTGGGACCTTGTACCTGTGTAGGAGCCCCGGAACCAGCTTCTGCTTCCTGCCTTCAGATTGGCTCAGCTATTGCCATTGCAGGAACTTGGGGAGTGAAGCAGCAGATGGAAGATCTTCCTCTGTGTCTCTCTTTTTCTGTAAATCTGAATTTCCAATAAAATTAAATAAATCTTTAAAAACACCAAAGTGATTGGCTGACTGAAGGGGGTCATTTTTAAATTATCTGGAGCAAGGAAATTGACAGTATCGTTTAAAAATGTTTGACCCAGCATTGTGGTATATCAGGTAAAACCACCCCTGTAATGTTGGTGTCCTAGATAAGTTTTACCATTTGGTGTATTTGGGCTCCTGACACCCATGTGGGAGACCCCATTGAAGCTTCTGGCTGCTGGTTTCGCCCTGGCTGGGCACTGCTGGGTGAGTAGATATCTGGACAGTAACCCAGAAGATGGAATATTGGTGCCTTCCTCCCCTTCTTAATGACTTAATGGACAAATAAGTATATCATTAAAAAAATCTAGAATAACATACTCTGAGCTTCATGGCTGCCACATTCATCTTTCCACATCTGCAGCCATGACCCAAGAAAGACAATGTCCTGCCATCACTTCCATCCCTTCCTCCTCCTCGCAGGGTGGCATATTGTGAAGGACACAAAATCTGAGTCCTGCCTCCCTGCACCAGGAGCAGTACCACAGCATCCCAGCCCTGATCTTTTGAGTCCAGAATCTACATTTTAATAAGATACCCCAGGGATCTACAAACAAAAGTTTGAGAAGCACTGCTTAAAATACATCCTAAGGAGGGTTAAGCCACTGCCCGAAAGCTGCCATCCAGTAGGAGAATTCTGGGTCTCAGAGAATCCCTCTGATCCGGCCCCCTGCTGATGTGCCTAGCAAAGCAGAGGATGCTGCCCTCCTGTTCACTCCCCTGCTACTCACGTGGGAGAGCCACATGGAGCTGGTAGCTCTTGGCCTGCACCTGATCCAGTGCAAGCCACTGTGGCCATTTGGGGACTGAATCAGTGGACGGTAGATCTACCTCCCTCCTCTGCCATTGTGCGTTTCACACAAAATCAATCTTTAAAAATCCTAAGAGAAATAAGATCAACAAAAAACCAAAAACTAAACAAACAAAAAATCACCAAAACCAAACAGAAAAAGTATCTGAAAAAAATCCCAATCAAAGGGATTTACCCAAATAGTTGTTCTATCTTGAGCACACATCAAAAGTTGGTCAAATACCTTACTTAGTCTGAGGAAAACATGGGAGGCAGCCCTTCTGTCATAAGGTATATTAAACAAGTGAACAGACATGCAAAAGCTCTGTTTCTTAGTGGATAATGGAATGAACATTGGGCCTGATGGTTAACTTGCAATACAACTCCACAACAGACTTGAGGCTTAAGTGCTATTTGGCCACATTTTGATATGGTTAGCCCGTGTGGGTGACGCTTTGTTCCTCATGGTAGAGCAGAAGTTGTGTTGAACTCAGAGAAACAGCATACCTTAATATCACCTGAAACATGGCACACCAAAAATCATTTTAGTCAAGCTATGACTCTCTGTCATATTTCACCAAAGAATGTCTCTCATAAAATCTAAATTGTTCTCCCACCTGCAAGCCTGGCCGGCACAGGATGCCATGCCAACAGGCGCACTAACGTCCTGGTGAGTGACCACACTTTGTTCTGGCTCTATGACCCGGGATACTTCCCGGCTATCGCATCCAATTTGTCATTTTGAAATCATACCATCAGCAAGTTTATGACTCAATGAGAACACAGACAATACACCTCCATAGAATTCTGCCCAAACTCTCAAATCTCATCTAAATATTTTAAAACAACAAAGAGAAAGTACTAATAGAACAGAAGCTAAAATAATCAACCTTGCATTTTTTTTGTTGTTAATTCATTTTCAGGGGATTTACTGGAAATGGTATCAACATACTATGCTGCAATTTATGCCTTTCACCTTTGTCTTTGACCCTAATCATACAAAATTAAGCAACAAAATTAAGGTACAAAATTAAGCAACTCGATGCTTTTAAATTAGCCACAATTAGTTTTTTTCTTTTTCCTTAAGGAAAAGTTTGCATTGATTTTAAGTGAATGGATTCAAAACATTTCTAAAAACAGCAATTTAGATCCAAATGAAGGCCTTTCTCGTGGTAACAGCAAAGCATCATTGTGGGACAACTTCAGAGTGTTCACACTACCATTATTCCAGTCTTCATTTGGGGCTTGGCTTGGCAAAGATAATATGGTTTTCTTAATCTCAGTGTTTCATGTGCTGGAAACGAGATTACTTAGAGGATCTTTGGTTTCCTGACCTTCTTTTCAGAAAAACCGATGTTCCAAATGGGTCACCAGCCCAGCCAGTGCCAGTCAGGTAGAAATCTGAAACTGATCCAGGCCCAAACTGGCAAAGTCGTATAATTCATAAGGGTTGGAAAGTGACACTGAAACACAAAATCACACTCTCCCATGGAGAAAGAACAGTATGTGGGAGGAAGGGCTTAAGTTCTTCTTTTCATTAACCTCTCCTAATTTCCCCAGTGGTGTAGCCTGTCTGTGGTCCTGGGTGGTCATGCCCCAGGTAGCAGGTGCCCTCCCCAGCTTGCCTTCCGGGTCGACCTAGAACATCTAGGAGTGGAACTGCAGACATCAGGCATATGTCTAGGCTAGGGAAGCTGTGCTTTTTCAAAGGGGATCATGAGGCTCCTTCTTGAGGCCCAGTACTAACACAGATGCCACTTCTAGGTTCCATGCTGCTTTCTGGATGGTTGGATCATGACTGACAGATCAATGTTATCTATTGCTGCCCTAGGAAGAGTCAGGCACTTGAGATGTACTCACATCTAGAAGCATAAAGAAATTATTAAGCAATATGCTCAGAGAAGGTAACTAGTTTGCACTCAGTCACACCGCACTTACAGGAAGGAGAGGCACCACCCAAGTTGGTGTAACTTGCAAGCCTTTTCTATCTTTTGCTATCATTTTGCTTTGAAGGGGCTAAGATGAGACAGTGTCTATAATGTGGGTTGAATGTGCAGGAAGATTAGATATCATGTTCCCTCTATGATGAAGTTCATCACAGAATTATAAAAAGGTGTTTTACAAACATCAAGCTTCCTCAGGTGCATTAGCAAAGACCTAGATTAGAAGTGGAACAGCCAGGACTAGAACCAGGGGCCCAGGTGGGATGCAGGCATTTAGCCTGTGTTTAGCCCACTATAACACCCTATGTTTGGTCCCTGGTATATTCTTTAACATTCATGGAAAATTAATTTAGCAAATAGTTTCCAGTTCTGTAAGCAAACTCTGTAAAAGTAGTCATCATGTTTTGAAGAATATTTACTTCAGAATACTCTATTTCTCCTCAAATTCGTACTTACAAAAATAGATGCTAAGAGGGTAAAAGAGGGTAAATTTCTACTTTATGAAAATATCCTTATCATACAATTAGGTTTAGTATTTTGTATCTATGTTTCTGACATGGCAACTACTAGCTACATGAAGTTATTGAAAAGTTCACCTGCTGCTAAAATGATTTAGGAACAGAACTGCAAAATTTGCTGTAACTAAATTAATTAATTAGTTGCCACATCTGAGATAGCTACTATGTTGGGTAGTGCAGATACAGAAATTGCAAGTTATTTTATGACTTGGTGCCATTTTAGGAAATGATTCTGAATCCTGAATGGATTAATTGCTAAGCAATTCCACCATGATTTCTAGCATTAACAATATTATTATTTTTTTAAAGATTTATTTATTTATTGGAAAGTCAGATATACAGAGAGGAGGAGAGAAAGAGAGGAAGATCTTTTGTCCGATGATTCACTCCCCAAGTGAGTGCAACGGCCGATGTTATACCGATCCGAAGCCAGGATCCTCTTCCGGGTCTCCCACTCAGGTGCAGGGTCCCAAGGCTTTGGGCCATCCTCCACTGCTTTCCCAGGCCACAAGCAGGGAGCTGGATGGGAAGTGGAGCTGTCGGGATTAGAACTGGCACCCAAATGGAATCCCGGCATGTTCAAAGCGAGGACTTTAGCCACTAGGCCATGGCGCCGGACCCTAACAATATTATTAAAATGAAGAGTCACTGCTATTGTCCCTGTAGGAGGAGAATGTGACCCTAGAACGTCAGGGAGCACAGGATTACAGTTGATTGGATAATATTTGTATGAAAACAACCGAGTGGCCACCTTTTGTATACCTGACTGGATATCATTTGTATAAGAACAGTTGAGTGAACCTCATGTGTATGAGAACACTTGGTGGAATATACAAGACAAAAGGAGTCCCAAACAAAAGCATAAAAACTGTTACTGGGTTTTATTGATGAGCTCAATACTTCCTCCCTTATCTGATATGATCCTCAGTGTATAAAGTCTGAGGCCACTAATAAACTTCGGCTTTGACCATCAGTCAGGGTCCATGCATGTTATTATCAGCTCCGTGCACCAAGTCCATCGCAGCGGGACAGCGACAGTCCTACACTAGCTAAATAACTACTTCTGAACTCTGATTTTTAAGATTCTTACATACTACATAACGCCCAGAAGAAATAAAGTGTAAGTAGCTGATTTTATTAACCTTTCTTTCACCAAATCTTAATCTAATGTCCACTCTGACAGAAGCAAGCAGGACTCAGCAAAACCAAAAAGGCTCTTGTTCGCAGTGATTTTACATTTTTCCTTCCAGCGTCCACTCTGTTCCATTTTCTTTGTCATGAAAGATGTGAAAAGGTCCGGAAATGGGACATCCCCCAATCGGAGGGAGGTACCAAGCACTACAGCACACCTAAGAATAATTGGAATCCCGGAATGATAAGGACATGCTTCTAGAACTAAATGAGGTCTAACTATTGGGAAGAGCTGGCAAGCGGGGGGAAGCCTTGGGCCATGACACCGGAAGGAGCTAGGAAAGCTCCCCCAGACAATCATGCAAGCGTTTGGTATTAGAGATGTGGGGAATATAAAGAAGTAGCAGGCGATAAGCCAAAGCCCCACTCTAGTGCCTCACCAGATAAGGTAAAGAATCTGATCTTAATGCTCAAAGTCACAGGGAGGTAATTGAGGGCTTTGGGGAGCAAAAGGAAGCAGTCAGACTGCCATTTAAGAAAAATCTCTCTGAAAGAGATCAATTATGAAGAAAGGCACAGGAAGCCAGGTGGAAAATATTTCTGTGACTGTTAGTAATCCACAAGTGAAATCTCTTTGGGAACAGAAACAATGGCTTTGTATGTGTGAGAATGAGTCATTCAGGAATTCAATCATTAGGAATTCAATCAAAAGTCAGTAGAAAGGATGTAACAAAATAAAACAATAAAAACACAAGTTACTCCTCAGATGGTTCCTTTGCAGAAACTACCGAATTATAACTGCAAATGAAACGATGCTACTGGCTTATATGATTAGCATAGAATAATACACTAGCTGAAGTTGATGGAGTTTCTGTCTTAACCATCGCACTTCTAATAGTCAGCTTGATACCAAGAATAGCATTATGTGTGCAACAGATATCTATTAATATTTATAAGTCATAATCTAAATAAGTCATACTCAGATTAATAATGCACCCTTGAAGTCCAGAAAGATACCAGCACATCATATTCCCAGACAATGATAATCATTCACCTCCAGGCCACTGGCGTAGCTCTCGTAAAAAAAAAAAAAAATTCCTCCTTGGCCACTGTCACATCGGATACTTTCAGACACAACTACATCAAGATTTCCTGCCTCCACATGATACTTAGCCCTTACATAGCCTCTCTACTGGTGAAATACAAAAACTGGATCCCCTTTATTCATTTTTAAAAAAGATTTACCCATTTATTTGATAGGCAGAGTTATCATGGCAGAGCAAGAGTGAAGGAGAGAGAGAGAGAAAGAGAATCTTCCATCAATTGAAATAACTGCAATAGCTTGGCCAGGCTTGGGCCTGGAACCAGGAGCTTCTGAGTCTCCCAGATGGCTGTAGGGGTCCAAGAACTTGGGTCATCTTCTGCTAGGCATACAAGCAGGGAGCTGGATCAGAAGTAGCCAAGACTCAAACCAGCCAAGAGTCAACCCAGTACCTATACGAGATCACAGTATCACAGGAGGCTTGACCTGTTATGCCACAGTGTCAGTCCATGAATCCTTTCTCCTAAATAATGTCTGCCTATTAAACAATGCCATCTGTATAACTAATCCTTTATTACTTGGAACAATGATAACATAAACACATGCAAGCTCTGCTTCAAGTTAAAGCTCCTACAAGCTTTTGTCCTGAAAAGAGATTCTTGGGCCCTGTGAACACAAGGGTTCAGGTTCAAATAGATCAAAGCGGATGGTATGTGTTCACTATGTGCATTTTTATTTCTTCTTTAAAAAGTATCCTAATGCCAGCTATGCTTGGACATTAAACATGTGTGAACACTGAAAATACATTCTATCTGCTTAGAGAGGAGTTAGAATTTCCACACAATTTGCCTGCCCTCAGCAGCTTCCCTTACTGGGAGCCCCAGCAGGTCAAGTCTAGGTTGTGAGGCAGCTGCCAAGGTATCACCCTTTGTATTTGCTAGTAATCGTTTTTAGGGGAAAGTATGACACCATGCTGAGAAAACAAGACCTCTTTCTTTGAATCCACTCAACTTTTGTTTCTATAATTACTGGCTTAACAAACTGTTATGGCTAAATACATACCCATGAGAACAAAATACCTTTCCCCGATCTTAATCTGACTTTTTTTTTCCTTTACTCAATTCACAGGGAAAAACATAACATTTGTCCAGACCTATGGTGTAAACTTTATGGACAATTTTCCCAGGATGTACTCTAAAGCCATGGCCTCCTAGGATGGGACTGTAGGGTCTGCTCCAACCAGTAGCTTTGTCTTTGGATACTGTGGCAACTGAACCCATTTATAGCCAGAGTGCAAACTACTAACAGCAGAGAATAGTACATCTAAACCATTTTGGTGGGCTGGTGCCATGGCATAGTAAGCTAAGCCTCTCCCTATGGTCCTGCCATTCCACTGGATAGAGCTCTGGCTGCTCCACTCTCAATTCAGCTCCCTGCTTATGGCCTGGGAAAGCAGCAGAGCATGGCCTAAGTCCTTGGGCCTCTGCAACCATTTGGTAGACCCAGAAGAAGTTCCTAGCTACAGGCTTCCAATCTGCTCAAATCTAGTCACCTTTGTTGTCATTTGGAACAGTGAATAGAAAATCCTAGTCTATCTTCCCCTCATCTATCCTTCTCTCTATAATTTGCCCTCCAAATAAAAACAAAATATATTTTAAAAAGAAGTCATATGTGGCTAAAGTCCTTCCCTTGCATGCCCCAGGGTCCCAATTGGGTGCCAGTTTGCATCTCAGTTGCTCTGCTTCCCTTCTAGCTTCATGCCTGTAGCCTGGGAAAGCAGTCAAGAATGGCCCAAAGCCTTGGGACCTTGCACCTATGTGGGAGACCTGGAAGAAGCTCCTAGCTCCCGGCTTTGGATAGGCTCACCTCCGGTCATGGCAGACATTTGGGAAGTGAAACAGCAGATGGAAGATATTTCTGTCTCTCTTCTCTGTAAATCTGACTTTACAGTAAAAATAAATAAATCTGTTTTTAAAAATAAGTCATATGATATTTTGGGTAGCTTCCTCAAAGTCACTGGTGGATATATATACAATGGTGCAGAATTCTCACTGTATTGTTGTGGCAGACATGCTTTATTTTGTCTGATCCAAACATTCTGAAAATATCTACACCCTTCTTGAAATAGCCACTTTAACAAAGAAAACTTAATACACACTGAGTAATGTAAAAAAGGGACCGTAAAAGTATGCATTCTGCCTCAAGATATTTTCATTTTAAAATCTCCAAAATCCTCAAATGAGATGACCAGCAAGAATGCCAACAAATGTGCAGGGAATAAATGACATGTACAAGAAACTTTGTAACAATATAGAAAACTTAGATGACTGTGAACATTAGGGTGGGGACATTGTGGTATATGCGTACAATGGAAAGGCAAAAAACAATATGAGTAGAAAGAAAGCATGACCATCTGCAACAAACACAATAGTGACCCTGAGAAGCTAGGCATAAAAATTTACTTTTATATGGATCCATAATAAGGTAATCTGAAACATAAGAAGTCAAGACAGTGGCTACTTTCAAGAAAAGGAAAACAAATACTGGGAAGCAGCATGGAGTAAACTTTTGGGACTTGCAATGCTAGGAGTTACACAGGTGTGCTGTGTTCGCTTAGTGCTTATTTAATTGAGCTGTGCACTTGTGATTTATACATTTTGAACATGTTATAGTTTAATAAAAAGTTTCTAATTGCTTTGAAACTCATTTATTTCAGGATGATTGTTTAATTACATTAGCCTTGAATCAACGCCAGAAGAAAAAAGAGAACAGATTAATGAGACACCTGCTATTACTTTATAGGAAGTGTTGTCATATAAATCTCAGTGAGCAATTTTTGGATCATTTGTAACCACAGAAAACAGTTTAACGGGCTAAGGAACCAAAAAAATAAATTAGTATTTCGCAAATTTTATTTTAGCAAACAGTATTGTTAAAAGGAACTGGAATCAGAGTAAAAAAGTCTTGCTCATCACTTTTTCATTTTGTTTTCTTCTATATTTTTTCATTTGAAAAAGCTTTATTAATTAATTAATTTACTTATTTGTTTAAAAGGAGATGCATCAGAGAGAGACAGAGAGATTAGAGAATTTCTTTTTACTGGTTCACTCCCTTGATGGCTGTGACAATCAGCCATGGGCCAAGCTGAAGCATGGAGCTTAGGATTCCATTTCAGTTCTTTCAAATGATTGGATTGGCAGGGGACCAAGCAATTGGGCCATCCTTCGTTGCTTTCCCAAGAACATTAGAAAAAAAAAAAAAAAGAGAGAGAGAGAGAGGGGGCTGGCATTGTGCCATACCACATTAAACTATTACCTGCAATGCTAGCATTTCTATGAGTACTGGTTTGAGTCCCATTTGCTGAATTTTCAATTCAGCTTCTTGTTACATGCCTGGCAAAGAGCAGAAGGCAGCTTGAGTACCTGGGCTCTTGACATCCACCTGGGACAGACCGAAGTTGGATGCAGCTTCTGACTTGAGTCTGTCCTAGTCTGGAGAAGGAAATCAGTGGAAGGAGTCATCTCTCTTTCTCTGCAACTCTAACTCTGCCTTTCAAGTAAATCAATAAATACTGGGGGGAGAGGAAAGCCCAAAAGCAAAAGGAGGGCTATCACTATGGCACAGAGGGTAAAGCTGTCACCTACACTTTCAGCACTCCATATGGGTGCTGTTCTTCTCCCAGCTGCTCCACTTCAGACCAAGCTCCTGCTGATGGCCTGGAAAAGCAGCATTCCATGTCACAAATGCAGGAGGCCCGGCCACTCACGAGGAAGACTTGGACGACTTTCAAGCTCCTGGCTGTGACCTGGCTCAGCCCTGACTGTTGAGACCACTCGGGGTGTGAAGCAGTGGAAGATCTCTCCCTTTTACCTTCTCTCTCTTTCTGTGACACTCTCTTAAATAAATAAATAAATAAATATTCTTAAAAGAAATTGGATTGGAAGCGGAGCATCTAGGGCCTGAGCTGGCCCTTCAATAGGTTAGTAACGAGGTTTCAAGTAGCATCTAAACGTGCTGCCCCACATTCTTTGCTCAGGTAAACTGCACACATTCTCACGCGTGTGTTCTTGGGGCGTAGGTGTAGCGGTGAATTGAAACAGATTTTTTTTTCCCCTTGTATTCCAGAAATTTTTTGAATCACCGAATGAACCAGAGCTTTGCAACAGGAATTTCTGCGATAATGGAAATGTATATCTGTAATGACCACACTACCCAGGCTCTTGTGCAACTGAAATGTGGCTGCATTGACCAAGGAAGTAAAATTTTACCTCATTATAATTTCAAATAGTTATATATGCCTGGTTGCTGTTCTATCAGACATGGCAGGTCTTGATGACCAACCACCTTGGACCTATGTTCTGACAAAATGTCCATGACAATTTGTAAATGATGATGAGTGTTTAAATTCTGGAGGCAAAGACTGACTGGAAAAGCTTCAAAGATGGTGAAGAAGAGAGTGTAATTAATTGGCTGGCATCATTACCAGAAGGAAATAGATTTCTCTGAAAAGCTTGTTGAACATTCACTGAATTTGGTATCATTAAATGGGTCTTCAGGGAAAACAATTTACACAACTTTAAATACATCAAAATTAGCAAATTTTAAATACTGACATACAGAAAACAGAAGTGGAGGATTAAAAGCAACAGGGGGATAAAAAAAAGTCTCTGATTATGGAATGGGTAAGCAACTTGCCAATCATTGATCTGAACTTTATAAGTCCTTTTCTTCTTCTTTTTGGTTCTATCTTATTGAAAGGCAGAGTTACAGGGAAAGAGAGGAAGAGACAGAGAGGTCTGCTGCCTGCTGTTTCATTCTCCAAATGGCTGCAACAGACAGGGCTGCACCAGAAGCCAGAAGCCAGAAGCCAGAAGCCAGAAGCCAGGAGACTTTTCTGAATAGGTTCATGGGCCCAAACACTTGGGCTGTTCCTCACTGCTTTCCCAGGTGCATTAGTGGCTGGGGTGGGGGGGATTGCATTGGAAATGGAGCAGCCGGGATTCAAGTCAGTGTCCATATGGGATGCTATATTTCAAGTTTCTGTTTTAACCTCTTATGCTGCGAAAGTGGCCCCAGAACTTATTAACTGTTACTAAAAAATGTGTTGTTGCTAATGCCCTGATTTAGAGGCTGCAGCACACAGGCCTTCAGAAAACCCTGCATCTCAGATGTACCAGGAGAAAGCTTCTGCTTATATTGGGGACTTCATAATGTTTTTTTTTTTTTTCCTCTGATACTGCCTGATCCTTAGAAAAATTGAAATTCTGTGTCATTTTGCTATTTGCAAATCAGTCTGTTTTTCAAAAAGAACAAGACAGGATGCAGTCACACAACTTTATTCATTCCTTCTGTGCCCATATGAAGTGTAACAACTCCCCCCATCCTTCACTTTTTGTTTTTAGCCATCTCCAAGCAGTTTAGAACACAGTGACCTTAGTAAAATACAGGCTTTTTAAAAAAGCACTTTCAGATTAATGTATCAGCTGTGTTGGAAGAATAACAACTATAAAGTGATCTAAAGAGTTCCTTGTAAGAATTTCTTTCCTCACTCAAAAGCACTATGTCTTCATTTCATAGAGCAGACTGAGCCTCACCTTGTCATGTTTAGACACTTAGGAAATACTGGTAAAGGCAGGGAGAGCAGAAAGGACCATTATTGTACTAGAATTGTAACTATAAACTGTAATTTTAAAACTGCTAAGAAATCTTCAAAAGGAAAAAAAACCCCACTGTCTCTACAAAGTTGAAATAAATATAATAAAACTAATTTTGGATTAAAAATTCTATTTTGGGGGGTCCAGCGCAGTAGCATAGTGGCTAAAATCCTCGCCTTGAACACGCCGGGATCCCATATGGGCGCCAGTTGTAATCCCGGCAGCCCTGCCCTGGTTCCCATTCAGCTCCCTGCCTGTGGCCTGGGAAAGCAGTCGAGGACGGCCCAAGGCTTTGGGACCCTGCACCCGCATGGGAGACCCTGAAGAGGCTCCTGGGTTCTGATTCGGATTGGCTCCGCTGCAGCCATTGTGGCCACTTGGGGAGCATCAATGAACAGAAGATCTTCCTCTCTGTCTCTCCTCCTCTCTGTATATCTGACTTGCCAATAAAAACAATAAAATATTTTTAAAAATTCTGTTTTTTCAAATTTTAGACCCTTTTTGCGTATTCATTTCTTTAACATGTCAGCAATTACGACCCATATTAGAACTGATGTGAGAAACAACTGTTCAGAATACAAGATGTCACTGGTGACAAAAGTATTGCCGCCTAATCATATTGCATATACCTGAGCAGTGGTGGCATACATTTGGCTTATCCAGTTTGTTACCTTGATCTGATTATATCAGTGGTAGCAGTACATGTAGTTATACTTCAACCTATGTTTGGGTTTCTTATCTTTAAAATTGTCATTAAGGAGATTATATGCTGAACAGTTTTGACCTAGTCACTCCTTACCCAAGGGATGCTTTTCATTAGCCAGATAACATAACAAAAGCATTAGAAATCACCAGATTCCTCACATCACCAAATTTCCAAAATTAACATCAGTGTTACCTAATCTATAGGCTTGCGATAAAGCTTTAATTATTAGTCTAATATTTGGCAGAAAGTTCCAGGTCACTTTCAAGAGAGGCTGTTCAAATTCTAGCGTTACACAATTTTTCATTAAAGGAAGAATGAAGGTATAAACTGAACTAAAAAAGGACAGTCTCCTGGCATTCACTGAGGTTCTGTAGTTACTAGCCCTTACACAGTAAAAAGTCATTTGCCCTGATGGTGGATTTTCATTATGTTAAGAGAGTAGAAATCCCATTATAAGTGTGAAAACACTAAAGAGAAATATATATTATAAACGGCAATAACAACTACAGAATCATTATAATTAGAAAAAAAAAAACAGGGTGAGTATAAGGTTGAAAATATCATTGGAGACATAAACATTTTGATAATCATAGTAATACAAATGGATTACATACAAGTTATAAGGCAGATTGCTAAAGCAAATGCGTGTGAGACAAGCATTCTGCTCTACTAGGTTTAGCTGTTGCCTGTAATGACAGGTTCTCACAAAGGCACAGGTTCAAGTTCTGGCTGCTCTGCATGATCCAGCTCCCTGATGATGTGCCGGGCAAAACGCTGGAGAGTGGCCCAATCGCTGGGGGCCCGGCACCCAAGTGGGAGACTTAGATGGAACTTTTGGCTCCTGGTTTTGAGCTGCCCACTCATTGTGGCCACTTAGGGAGTTAATCAGTGGATAGAAAAAAATCTTTCTCTCTGGCTTTCAAATAAATAAAATAAATCTTTAAATACACACAGACACACATCACATCACATGCTGTTTCAAGTGGTAAATAAACATCTTAAAGGAATACTTAGGTTGAAAGCAAAAGGATGAAAAATATAGGCCAATTAACTAAGTAAATACATTAATATCAGAATCTACAGGCCTGACAATAAAAGAGCAATAGCAGAGATTTTATCATAATGATAAAATGAAGGCTTTCCAGATAAGATATAACAATTTCAAATTCATTCACATAAACTAATAAAGTCCTAAAATATGGGAGGGAAGAGTATGTAGAAGGTAACTTTCATTTTAGCTTAAAATTGGAATGCTGAACTATTACAGATAGTTCAGGTTCAGGAAATTTATTTATTTAGGCAGCCATACATTACAGCATCATTCTGAGCAAAAATAAATGATTTAAACATTCCGTTCTAAGTCTGTCTTTATTTTATCACAAAACAAGAAAAAATAAATGCAACGGATAAATCTTAATTTATTTTTTACAAAGCATTTTCTGGATTGAAGTGAACAATAAGAAGTTAGGATCTTTAGAGAAGATAGACTTGGGATGCTTTTTGAAGTAACTCTAAAGCTAGCAGTTCCTTTTAAAACACTCAGACAAATCTTAGCTTTGTAGAGAACTGCAATGAACTCTATTGATACTAAAAATGATGACTCCAGCGGTTTGGGTTACCTGGCCAGAGTGCTGGGGTCCACCTGCGAAGTGGGTGTTGGGTTTGTGGGCCCTGGGGGTGGGGGATCTGATGGGGCTCCGTTCACCTGGCCCTGATCCTTGGGTCTGCCTGCAAGTGAAAAAGATGGAGCAGTGGATACAGACTCTGATGCACATGAGGAATATGGCAGCCCAACTGCTGCCATAGCAGAGGAAGGAGAACAGAGCAAATTGGACAAGTACCCCAGCAAATGATGTCAGCAACAATATTGGTGAATGGAGACTTGAAGTCAACCATGTCAGCTAATGGTTTCATAAGATCTTACGTGAACTAAGTCCTAAAGATTTATTTGTTTTTATTGGAAAGGCATATATACAGAGAGGAGGAGAGACAGAGAGGAAGATGTTCTGTTCATTGATTTACTCCCCAAGTGGCTGCAACAGTTGGCGCTGAGCTGATCCAAAGCCAGGAGCCAGGAGCCTCTTCCAGGTCTTCCACATGGGTGCAGGATCCCAAGGTTTTGGGTCACCCTTTACTGCTTTCCCAGGCCACAAGCAGGGAGCTGGATGGGAAGAAGGCTGTCGGGATTAGAATCAACACCCATGTGGGATCCCAGCATGTGCAAGGTGTGTGTGCCAGTCCCACAGTTGAGTTCTTAACATATACAATCCATGTTTAACCTTCTCCATACCACCATTGGGAAAATTTATTTGTTCTGTAGTTGAAAAACAGAGGACTAAAAGGTCAAAAAAATCTTGTATTGGATATTTTCTTCCCTTATATAGCCCATCATGTATATAATGGTGTATATATATATATATTTTAGATTTACTTCATCTATTTGAAAGGCAGAGTACAAGAAAGACAGAGACAGACATACATCAAGAGATTTTCTGTGTTCTGGGTCACTCCCCTAAATGGCCATTAGCAATGGCTAGAACTGAAAAAGATGGAAGCCAGAAGCCTAGAACTTCATTCACATGTGAGGGCCATATTCCACTACCTTTCCTGGACCATGAGCAAGGGGCTACAACAGAAATGGAGCATCCAGGACTTGAACCAGCACCCATATAGGATGCTGGCACTGCACGCAGGGGCTTTATTCTCTATACCACAGTGTTGGTCCTATAAGTATATATCTGCACAAGCTTTGAAATCATTTAAAATTTATAAAAAAATGTTGCGAAAACGATACACATAATTTCTATACACCACTTATTTGTTCCCTAATATTAACCCAAGGAAACTAAACCTTGCACTTTTATCTATATTTGGGACTATTAGTGATAAAAGCAATACAATGACAGCTACCAATCTGCCCAGAGCAGAATTCATCCAATTGTTTAAGTTCAAGCCAGGGACCATCATTGTGTTTGTACTGGCTACGGAGACCTACACACACTCTACCCTATGCTCGTGCCATGAGACTTGGTTTTGATCATTTCTATTCATGAAAATTATTGCTAAGTTTTACACTATAGTAATTGGCACAAATTTTGGCAGAGTCTAGCCCTTATCACTATGCATGATTCCCAGTTCAGCTCTAAGTCCGAAGACAGAATGCCAATTTAGGCTCGTTAACCTTGCTGACATATTTCCTTCAGCAGAGCATAAGTTAATTTTGACTCTGAGTTGAAGTTTCTCGTGCTCGCTTCTCAAATCCAGCTCACTAACCATCAGCACCACGCTCTTCTTTCCCAATAGCTACAAGAAGGAAGATTGCAACAGATTTGAAATTTAAATGACCACAGGCAATGTGTTGACCTAAATTTTCTGTCAGTGATTTGAGAGGCATTCAATGGCTAGAGGCAGGAACAAAAAAACTGGAAAAATTTCCCCCTGTGAATAATCTTAAGCAACTTTATGCCAGATTTTTGTCTTCAGGTCTCTGCACATAAGTCAATGATGTTTTATCTTGGGGAAATCAACAGGACCTCTGCACTGTGAGCACAAGAGTGAACTCCAAATAGTCAGTGCTTAGGAAAAGACAGATGATGCCAGAGCCCGGAATCCTTGAGAGATTCTGTAAACAGAAAGGGGTACTCCGGAGGTACACGGAACAGAGAAGTAAATCTTAATCAATCTGAGTAACACAGAAAAATAAATAACATGTGGAGGGGAAGCCCAGTTGGATATGATTAACAGCCAGGAGGGCTTCCAGCCTATTCATTCAGTAGGAGTATTTTATGCTCCCCGGAACGCTGAAAAATTAAAAACATCTGAACTCCCAAAATATGGTTTATGTAACTCTTTCATCCTCATAGAGTGCTCTCTGTGAATAAATCAGCCAGAGAGACCCGAGTAACCTTTACTTTACACGATTACAATTGACATCCCAAGTAAAACTTGCAAGTTAGCCATATTCTGAGCAAAGCAATCTCAAAATAAATATTCTTTTTTAAATGACTTTTTAAAAAAGATTGATTTATTTATATTAGAAAGACAGATTTACAGAGAGGAGGAGAGACATAAAAGAAAATTGTCTGTCCCCTGATTCACTCCCCAAGTGGCCACAACAGCCAGAGCTGAGATGATCCGAAGCCAGGAGCAAGGTCTCAAGGCTATTTTGGTCCATCCTCAATTACTTTCCTAGGCTACTGTCAGGGAACTGGATGGGAAGTGGGTCCTCCGTGATACGAACCAGCACCCATCTAGGATCCCAGTGTGAGCAAGGTAAGGAAGCTGGTTGCTAGGTTACCATGCTGGACCCAGAAACACTTTTTTTTAAAACAGATTTATTTTATTTTTATTGGAAACACAGATAAACAGAGAGAAGGATCATTTGTCCACTGCTTCACTCCCCAAGCAGCTTCAAAAGCTGGAGCTGAGCCAATCCGAAGTCAGTAGCTAGGAGCTTCTTCCGGGTCTCCCACGTGGGTGCAAGGTACCAAGGTTTTGGGCTGACTCAACTGCTTTCCAAGGCCACAAGCAGGGAGCTTGACGGGAAGTAGACCTTCTGGGACTAGAACTGGCACCCACGTGGGATCCTGGCACTTGCAAGGTGAGGACTTAGCCACAAGGCTACTGTGCCAGGACTGGAAATACATTTTTATAAGAATTCTACTGAACTGTTGTTAACAGCTCTTAAGATTCAGCCAATCAGGGTCTGAATTATGGCATACCAGCAAGAGCTGCTGCCTTCAACTCAAGTCCTTATCCTGGCTATTCGACATCCCATTCAGCTCCTTACCCATCACCTGGGAAAGGCAACGGTAGACAGTCCACCCCACCCACATGGGAGAGCTGGATGAAACTCATGGTTCCTTTTTTTTTTTTTTTTAAGATTTTGTATATTTTTATTGGAAAGTCAAGTTACAGAGAGGAGAGACAGATCTTCCATCCACTGCTTCACTCCTCAAGTGGCTGCAATAGCCAGATCCTGTGCATGCCAGGCAAAGACTTTAGCTACTAGGCTACTGCAATGGTCCCTGTTTTTGCCCTGCCTCAGCCTTAGCTCAGCCTGGCCTGGTTTGGGCCATTGCAGTCATCTGGGAAGTGAACCAATGGAAGAACAAACCCAGGAGAGTAGATCAGCATGTAGATTACTCGTTCCCTCTCTGTAGCTATTTCAAATAAATAGATGTATCTTAAATAGCCAAAAATAAAGAATCCATTTAGGAACCAAAAGCTCTATGCTTGATGAAATAACTAAGGAAAAGTCATATAGACCACGTGAGTGGATTTATGACATAAAGAATTGCCCCTGCTGCTTTGACAAAGAATGAAAGGTGATCTGTTCACAGCTGCTATTAAGTTAAGCATAACAAACTAGGAAAAAGTTTACCTGTTTACATCAAATTTGTTTCACAATATTCACTTACTGTAGTTCTTTGCATCACTAGAGAATCTTAAAAAGGAATAATTTCAATTCAATTTCTAGCTAGTGTTATCTGCTTGCTATGCAAGTTTATACACATTATTTAAATATTTAAGAAATCATGTATTCTCTTCACAGGGCTATTCTTGTGATAGAACAAGCAACCAGAGACAGATATGACTTGTATTGATATCTAAATTAAAGAAGTAGATATTGAAACTCCCCTAAGGTAAAAGCATGGTCCAGACTCGGGCCTTTTCCTGGGATCCCCAGGTGTCCTCATCTGTCTCCTTTAGCACAAGACTGTCTTGCCTATCTTTTACCAAAAAGAAGTCAGTAAACTGAGAGAAAGGCAAACAAGGAGGCTCTTATTGTTTGTAGATAAGAACTTCAATGGCCAGTTTCCTTTTTCTGGGAAACCCAGGAGGAACTGCAACTGCATGCAGGTAACAGAAGATGGGTTAGAGCCCACCACACTGTCTAAATTCTCTACAGATCAATCAGGGACCTTGCACCTATGTACCTCTCAGCCCCCAATTTCTCTCTGTAAGAACCTTCACCTCTGACTGCCCCTTACTCTTCACATTGCCATGAAGACCTGCTTTCTTCCACCATTCCATGTCAGTGACAGGTTTTCTGCTTGTTGGGTGGGCAAGTAGACCCAGTCTGGGGGTTCTACAACAGCCCCCAAAACCAATTTGGCTTTGCTTGGCAACAATATTATGCCCTGACAAAGCCTGTCAGAACAAACATGAGGTGGGGTTGAGGCACAAGTGACATAAATCAGATCACTATGCTTCTATATAGAATGAAAACCATTACATGGCAAATAAAAATGAAAGCTTTTTAGTCAATTCTTAGGCATCAATTTTTTAATCCCAAGACTACCAAATTCCTTAAAGACTATCTGCTTTTGGTTTAAAATAATGTGCTGTTATCACAATTTCTTTGGACACTGCTGTCTTTGTCTTGCTTCACACACATACACAGACTAATCTCCTTCCATTCCTCCTTCCCCAACTCTTTCCAACTGTATTAGTCACTGCTTTAAGTTCAGATTAACTGTTTTTAACATTTCACAAGCTGACTGTCTCCAGCTTATTTCTGTTAATGATCTCTGGTTCTATTCATTTTAACAAATGACAACACTTCATTATTTTTTTATGACTAATAATATTCCACTGTGCTTATTAACATATTAACCTTATCCACTAATCACCAATGGACATGTAGGTGGATTCAATATCTTGACTATTGTGAATCATGCTAAAGTAAATATTACGGAGCAGATATCACTTATATGTTAATTTCAGTTCCTTCAAATTCTATGTCAAAAGAATATATATCCAAAATTTGTACCAAATGGTAGATCTACTATTTTTATTTAAGGACCCCATATTGTTTTTATATAACAGAGAACCAATTCATATTCCCCCTGAGAATGTGTAAGGCTTCCCTCTTCATACAGTAATCAGTGTTGGCGATTTTTATTTTTTTGTCTTTTTGAAAGTAGTTATTCTGGCTTTAGTGAGATAACACCATCTCTCTCTCTCTCTCTCTCTCTCTCTCTCTGTATATATATATGTGTGTGTGTGTGTGTATGTATATTGGCATTTCCATGGCACCCAGTGATTTTGAGCATTTTCTCATATACTTGTGAGCCCATGGTTACACCACATTTATATATCAGATCTTGTAACATTTTTCTCTGCGTATCCACTGACACAGAAATTAAACTTAAAATATTTATAAAGGTTATTTTCTATTTTCTTCTTTATAAAAAGATACCTTCTTTATAAAAAGAAGGCCATTTACACATAATTCATAATGACTAGTTCCTGATTCCTGTCTTTTTACATTCCTACCCACACAATTGAAAAGCCAATTAGATTAACCAGCATTCAATGGCAGTTTCAATTTTTACTAATACAGATAAAAATGGAAAGTTAATTGAAATAACTGAGGGACTTCATCAAAAAATACCAAGTATATTGGAGGCAATGGTTTGGGGTTATTAAATCATTACTCTATCCATTCGTCTTGCCATCCAGCCTTATGACATGTATCAAGTGCCAGCTAATCCTCTAGCTACCAATCTGACTATGCATGGCCCTTTCTATTTTGGCTTTTCTTTATACAAGAAAGAATACAGTCTGCTAAATCAACAAAGTACTTTTTGGAAAAATCATTTCAAAGTCATTTCAGCAACAACAAAATTTTCATTCATAAGATGAAATTGGCTGATTTGAATCCTAATATGTGATATGATGCTCCAATGAACAACATTCATATTATCTTGATTCTAAATCGAGGACTCTATCAGGAGCAAAAAGTAAGTAAATAATATTTGCATCAATTGTGAGGTATGTTCTTCTAGTTAAAGAAATACTCTGTAATCACAGAAATCATGAGGCTTTTCCAGATGTGTCCTAACACTTCAGTCACTAAGCAGGGACACAGGCGTGAAGGTGTTCAATTAAGCAGTGCAATGAGCATCAGTTTTCATTTGGAGTCCTGAATCTGCATTGAACTATTTTCAGCAATAAAGATTCAGAAGTTCCCTGAATATATTATGAAGTTACTGTGTGATCAGAGATTTTTCATTATTTGAACTAGAATACCCAGAATAGGAAGATAAATGCGGGAAAGAAAGAGAAATATTCAGAATAAGTCTTTTATAATTAGGTTGAAAACATTGTATGACTACTTGAGTAATGCACTATATTTGAAATAAACCAAAATAACATGTATGTCTATGATATTCTCTTTTATCACTGCATAAAACCAATCTGAATTCATTCCATGGTTCACCATTTTCTTTCCTGCTGTTTCTTTTTCTCTTCCTCCCTCCCTCCCTCCCTTCCTTCCTTCCTTCCTTCCTTCCTTTCTTCTTTCCCTTCCTTTCCAGATCTATTTATATTTATTTTTTTTATCGGAAAGGCAGATATACAGAAAGAAGGCGATATAGACAGAAAGATCTTATGTCCGCTGATTCACTCCCCAAGAAGTCTCAATGGCTGGAGCTGAGCTGATCCAAAGCCAGGAGCCAGGAGCTTTTTCCAGGCTTTTCATGTGGTTGGGTGCAGGGTCCCAAGGCTTTGGGCCGTCCTCAACTGCTTTCCCAGGCCACAAGCAGGGAGCTGGATGGGAAGTGGAGCTACCAGGATTAGAACTGGCCCCCATCTGGGATCCTAACACATGCGAAACACAGCCATCAGCTACTAGGCTACTGAATAGGGCCTCATAGTTGACCATTTTCTTCTTAATCCTTTCCCTTTCAAATTATTTTCACCCCTCTCCTGAATCTGCTCCAAATTTACCAAGGTACTACAAAGAAGGGTGATGATGGTACTAGTGGAACCACAATGGACTATCACTATTACTAGTAGTATTCAGGATGTTTCTGAGAATGACAGCTTGCAATTCTAACTTCAAACCTCCTGTGTCATTTATCACTTCTGTCACTCTCACTAAAAAGGCCATTTCTGTCATTCATTTTTCAATGTTGCCTTCCCTGAGAATTCCCATATCTCTTCTTCCTGCAACTATTTTCAGAGACTCTGCTCTGAGCTCTTCATAGTAACAGCATCTCAAACTTTAATGTACAAATCCATCATCTGAGGACCTTACTAAAATATAGATTTTGATTAAATAGGGTCTGGAGTGAGGTCCAAGATATGTCATTTTAACAAGCTCTCAGCCCATGATGCCGCATACGTCCTTCACTGGATGACAAGCCTCTGGTCATGTCTTCAATACCACAGCTACTATATACATGGAATTACTGAATACTGGGTATGTGACTAATATTGATATTTGCTGTGCACATAAATTCTTTAGAGAATCATAGCATGAAAAACAATTATTCACATTTTAATAGTTCAGATATATCTTACTACTTCTTTGTTTGAAAGCAGAAAGAGAGAAGCAAAAGCAGAAACAGAGGATTCTTCCATCTACTTGTTCAGTTCTCAAATGCCTGCAACATACTTGCAGGTCCAAGATGAGCTTCAGACTCAGACCATCTGAAGCATTCTTAGTCTTTTTTCCTGTGGGTGGGTAGGGACCCAAGCACTTGGGTCATTATCCACTGATTCCACAGGTGTGTCCTTTTATAAAATAATAAATTAATCCTATTTTTGATGTTTCGACAAGGTTGAGAGGGATGCATGCCCATGTGGACCACCAATTAGGGTGGGGAGGATCAAGGAATGGAGGAAACAACTGCCTCGTATCTGCCGAGGGTGTGTCTTATCAGCAGGTTGGATCTGGAAAAAGAGCTGGGACTTGAACCCAGGCAATCCTGTCTGGGATGTGAGCCACCTTAGCAAGGCTGATTCATTGTGGCCAACATCTATCCCAAGGCATATTTTATTTAACCAAAATACAGAAATTTCAGATAGTGCTGTTTACTTGGTATAAACCCATGAATTGCATATGTGTTTCTTGTATTTCTATTGGTGCATGCTGTTCTTATTAGGGTTGTACATGATAAATAAGCTTAGAACTCAGGGTTTCTTCCGTATTTGACAGCCTATTAATGGTATGATAAGCTCTAGCAAATTTCCATTTATATTTTTGTATTATTTTCCTAAAACAAAGCACTCTGGATTGAATAGACTTTTTGAGCCACACGAATCCTGAACTGGCCTTGTCGACTGCACAGGAGATAATTCATTGCTAGGGCTTCAACCCCTGATATAGTGCAGAAGGATGGCTTTGCCCATAGCCCTAAATTTTCCGTTCTTCAGCATCATATTTTCAACTGACTGAGTCATCCCTTTAGTCATCATATCATCATAACCCTTTATACTGCCTGAAAACAATTATTCCCCTTTGTGATAGATTATTAATCTCCTTGGGCATTTGCTCATGCTGTTCTGTCAGCCAGATGGCTCAGCTTTTCTGAGTTTATAGAAAATCCATTTATTCTCTGAAGGTTACCTCACGACTCACCCCTAAAGAGCATCTGACTTATTCCAGATCACAATAATCTCTCCTGCAACACATCTGAGTGAACTGGCATCCATTTATGCTGTTAGTTCCAGGCAATACTGCCATTTTAGGTTATATATACAATTATTCTCCATTGTGCACCCTCCTAGCCTTCAAATACAATTATGTTCTGAAACCTCTAGTCATCCCTAGTGATCCTTGGGGCTTTAAGCAAACATACAAGCACCATTACCCTCATTTTAGTGAGAACGTCAAAAAGCAGAAAACAACATAAACAAAGAAAATGTAAAATGTATAGACTATACCACAGACGTGGAGAATTCCCTAGTTCTCTAACTCTGAAAAACTCCACTGCCCCGTTGCGTTAGGCAATTATCCAAGAGTATAGAAAACCTAGCAGAGGATGACACCTGCCCTGGTGCTGAATTCCTACTTCCCTATGGTAGAGCTTTTGCTCTGCCCTGTTGCAGCCGAGCTACTTTCTGCTCTCCTGTGCCAACAGCAACTCTGCCAACACTGGCTCTCTTGTCCTGGTCCTCAGGCTGTGCTATCTTACTTCTGCACATGTTGGGAAACCATCTACACCATGCAGTGAGCATTGTTCTCACAGTTTCTGACCATCAATATCACACAAAGACAAACAGACACAGGTTTCTCCCGCTGGAATGTGAGACAGCCTCATTTTCCATCATGTTCTCAGCATCATCCATCATCTTTAATGAGTGAATGAATGGCGAGAGGGGGGCCTTACTATTTTAGCTGGTAGCCTCTAGCATTTCTCCATTCCACTTGCTCTGCATCACTGAACAATCACTTTTCCTGTCAGTATGTCCTCCAAGAGTACAATTACCCCTTATCCTATCATTCCCATCATATTTTATGTTTAATTGACTTCACAATCTTATTTTTAAGGCACCCATCGTCTTTACTCTCTTTCAATACATCACAGGCTTCACAAAGGTAAGTTAACAGTTTGCATACATAGGACTCTAAGCAATAGATCATAGTTAATAACTTTAGTATTAGAGAGTATGAATGAAAATTCTGATTCTGACATTTACTATTTGACCTACAAAAAACACTGCCTCACTTCTAAAACATCAGTGTTCTGACATGTAAACTGCATCTTAAAATAAAAACTATATCAGAATTTTTGTGAGAATTATATAAAATACCACCAGAGTTCCTGACATATAATTAGTAAGCGGTGTTCCTATTAGATAAGATGATAATAAAAGCACCTAGCAGAGCCCTTAAATATAGTTATTCAACAAGCTAGCTGTATTTTTCATGTTTAAATATACTGGCTTACTAGTTTCCATAATCAATTCACTAAGTTCTTGCAATACACAAACTTTATTATACGTGTGTTACATAATATACATAAACTATGCATCTGCTCAGTAGTCATCTTGATTATTCATTACAGGAACATCCAATTTAGCAATAAATAAACCCAGTATGTATTTTCTAACCAATTGTAAGTGCAATTTGAATCCTTTTGCATTCTTCTCCTAAAATGGTAAGAGGAAAAGGATCAACAATATCATTTTCTCTTTAAAATGGACACTATACCCAGATAATACTGCCTATTGTGAAAATGTCCTTGGAGAGTGGAACATAAGGAGAAGGACCAGCCTCGGCTTACTAGGGCAGCTTGTCAGGTAGGGCAACAGGCTTTGTGAACATCAGCCTGGTATGTGGAGAATAAGAGCCCACCAATGGATCAACAATCAAAATAACTCATATTGTATTTTTTTTAAATTTACTTGAGAGGGACAGAGAGCAAGAATGAGAGAGAAAAAGAGCATTCCGATCTATTGACTCACTTTCAAAATACAGCAATTAGGGCTGTGTCAGGTTCAAAGCCCGGAGCTAGAAGCACAACCAGGGTTTCCTGCTTTAGTAGGGCCTGGGGTGGTCTAAACAGCCACTTCCCATCAAAATGATCTACATTTGTTTCTGGAATAAATAAGACATCAGAAGCACCAGATTACACATAGCTATTTTAAGTGTATCAAGGCAAGGGGATGCTGTTACAGCACTGCTCTATCATCTAAGATGAAAAACCATAGACTAGCAAAACACAGCACTAGGAAGTAAATGCAGAAAGCTTTGTAAAAAAAATGCACATTAAAATTTGACTTAATAGTCAAACTCAAAGAAATAACAGCACACATGAAGCAAAAACAAAACACAGAAAAAACGAATCGTATTTTAAAGCTTTTCATTTTCTGGCACTGAGAAACTCATTTGTGTTAATAGTTTACCTCTGATGTATTTAGATGCTTAATGAGCAAAGAAGAAAACATGAATAGATTCTCCTGGCACTAATTTCTGCCACTATGCTTTAGTTTCACTTATCTCCTGGCTGTGGCCTGAGATAGTTTTAAATTTAGGGAAAATGTATCTGGCTTGTAGCAGAGACGGCCCTTGGCACACTTGGCAAATGATGGAAGAAGAACCATGTATTTCCAGCTGTGCCTTTATCCACACTTTTTGAAGCCATGCAATCCATGCACTTATAGTATGGTGTGGACAAGAGTTTGTATGTTCTCCAAAGGCTCACACACGGGGGGTTTGATTCACAATGTCTAATGTTAACAGATGAAGAATAGACATTGATACATGAATACACCAGCAGGTAGGGCCTAGGACAATAATTGGATTAAACTGACCTATTGGGATGTCGCCCCTGAGACTGAATCCTGGCAGGTTTCTAAGGAGAGACCACACGGAGGAAGACATGTGTGCTTCCTGTGTCACCAAGTAATTCTCTACCTGCATACATTCGCTCTTCCACTGCTGTCATCATGCTGGCCTTAAGCTGAATCTCATCATCTTTGAAAAAAAATCTATTTATTTATATTGGAAAGGCAGATTTACACAAAGAAGGAGAGACAGAGAGAAGATCTTCCATCTGTTGATTTCACTCCCCAAGTGGCCACAAGGGCTGGAGCTGAGCCAATCCGAAACCAGGAGCCAGGAGGTTCTTCTGGGTCTCCCACACAGGTGCATAGTCCCAAGGTCTCCGGCCATCTTGGACTGCTTTCCCAGGCCACAAGATGGGAAGTGAATATGAACTGGTGCCCATGTGGGATCTGGGCGCATGCAAGGTGAGGACATCAGCTACTAGGCTTCTGCACCATAATTTTTCTTTTCTTTCTTTTTTAAAATTTATTTTTATTGGAAAGACAATTTACAGAGAGAAGGAAAGACAAAGAAACATCTTCCATCTGCTGCTTCACTCCCCAAATAGCTGCAATGGCACAATGGCTGGAGCTAAGCCATTCTGAAGCCAGTAGTCAGGAGTTCCTTCTGGCTCTCCCATGTGGGTGCCAGGTCCTAAGGCTTTGGGCCTGCTCCAATATTTTCTCAGTACAGAAACAGGGATCTGGGTGGGAAGTAGAGAAGCTGGGACACGAATGTGCCCATATGGGATGCTGGTGCTTTGAGGCAGAGTATTAGCCCGATGAGCCTCTCTGCCAGGCCCCCACTATCTTCTTTCAGGTATTACAGCTGTCATTTCAGCTCCTCTAGGTAGAGCAGACTGTAAGGACCTGGGTGTAATGTTTCATTTGATGCTCTCCTCTGTAGTAATGTTAAGTTTGGTTCTTCTCGGGACCATTGACGAATCAGGCTTTGGAGCAGTATGTAAGAAATAGTCTCAGCTGAGACGCCTGTTTTAAGTTTGCCCCATCACTGTCTTAAAAAAAACAAAAACCAAAAAACACAACCTTTAGGAGACTGAGGATATACTGATCTCCATAAATCCAATGCTCATTAAAGTAAAGATGATCCCAAGGTTTAGCAATTTCAAGGTTTGTTTTTGTTGGTGATGATATTATTATTATTAAAGAATGAAGTAAACATAACTGTTTTATGCCAGACTATGATAAATATGCTACACATATTTTCCCCTAATTTTCATTATAACATGACAGAAATATATATGTAGTTATGATTATTTTCCTTAGCATCTTTCAGAAAAATGTTCCACTTAGTAATCACTATACTTTGATTTCCATACATGTGTATTATTTTTCTTTTTATATAGTTGACAAAGATGGGAAACAGTTCTAAAGTCAGGAAGACAGGTGACAGAGAACTAGCGTTTGCATACTCAGTCTGAATCAAGGGTCAGTTTTCTCATGTGTCATCGAATACTGCTTCCTGAACACAACATCACACTCAGCCCCTTTGCATAGAAGGGCCTCACATCACGACGTCCTCAACCGGAAGCGATGTTGGGATATCCTGAGCTCCGTCCACTGGAAGCGATGTTGGGATATCCTGAGCTCTGTCCACTGCTGCGGCCCTGCCTCATCTCCTACTGTGTGTCTTAACATCACTCTGATGAAGTTTTTTATCTGGTTTAATGAATTTTTTAGATTCTTGAAAACGCAGTTTGAGAAGTCACTGATATAACCCAAACCTCATTTTATATGAGCACTGAAATTAGAGGTTATATCAGGGATAAGCAAACTATAGTCTGTAGGTCAAATATAACCTGCTACCTACTTTTGTAAGTAAATTTTTATGCAATTACAGCCAGGCTTATTCATTTATGTGATGGCAAAGGATACTTTCTCTCTACAGAGATGGCATTTGGTGGGTTTCTACCTGCTTGTACAGAATGAAATATTTAATATCTTTTATATAAAGTTTTTGCAATGTCTGGTAAAATTACCAAGAGTCTAAATAGATCCCTGTAAGGGTAGACACATGTAGGGAGTGACAAAAAACAATAAAGGGTATTTTAAATGATATATTTTTATTATAAATAGAATATTGGTATATTGTGGGATGCAGACATTTGTCTAACTCACTAGGCCACACACCAGTCTGAATATTGGTATATTGTAAAAGGCAATAGTTCCTTTACAAGTGGTCCACATATTAATGGGAGGATGGTAAATTTTTTGAGTTTTTAAGTAAGCTTCTCATCCATTTAATGAGTTTAGTGAACTTATTTTTGGGAGAAAACAAGCATAAAAATAGTACACAAGGTTACCATATACCTTACGCATAACTATTAATAATGTTTTACAAGAGTATTCTATATTGATTATAGTTAAAGAACTGATATACTTTTATTAAGACCCAAATTTCCTGATTTTTCTTCCTTAATGCTCTTTTTCTATTCTAAGATCCAGTGCAGGATACCATTTTATATTGAGTCATCATGTGATTTTAGGCATTCTTGCTTGTGGCATTTCCCAGATTTTTCTTGCATCTGGTGATCCTTACAGTTTTGACAGTATCAGTACCCTATTTGATAGAATACCTCGCAATTGGGATTTAGAATTTTCCTGATTCTTTTTGTCATGATTGAGATAGAGTGACTAGCTTTCAGGAACATCACGGAGGTAGACTCACTTTTACTACATCAAGGATATGTCAACGGGGCTTGCCACTAGCAATGCCGATCTTGATCATCTAGAAGGGATATTTGTCAGTTTGGTTTATTATATAACTCCTCCACTCCCCACTTTTTCATACTGACAGGAAGTCAATAAACCCACAACAATTTAGAGAGGAATTATACTCTCTCTCTCTGAGGATGGAATAAGCATATAAATTATTTGTATTTCTTTTGCATGAAGATTTATCTCTCCTCAATTCCTTCTTTGTTTAAATTATTTGTCAGTATAAACACAGGTATTTGTTTCAAACTTTTGCTTATAATCCAATACCATATTAATTTACTGCCCAAATTATCTCACTACCACCAATGTAAGCTCTTTTCATTTGCTTCTCGTGTCTTAAATACCCATGTCATATGTTAACATTTCCTTAATCTTGATGTCATAAGATATTCCATGTTTATTTGGTATATTTCCTGCCCTGGCTCTACAGTCAGGCATTTCTCCAAGGAGCCCTGGTTGCTTCTCTTAGAGAATGGTGACAGAAATCAACATCTTGGGTGCCAGGTAAGCTTATTGTGCTTGGAGTGTTTTTGCTTCTAGGTCTTCTTAGCCAACAGAGCACAGGGCACAGAAAGATATATGACAATATTAGTAAGTCCACAGAAAAATGAAGGTAAAAGGGAAGCAAGTATATAAATGCATACATATAAAATATTTATTTATTTACTTATTTATTTATTTATTTATATTGGAAAGGCATACATTCACACATACAGAGAGAAGGAAAAGCAGAAAGATGTTCTGTCTGCTGGTTCACTCCCCAAATAGCTGTAATGGCTAGAGCTGAGCTGATTCAAAGCCAGGAGCTTCTCCCACGTCTCCCACATGGGTACAGAGACCTAAGGCTTTCTTGTTTTCTCAGGTGACGGGCAGGGAGCTCTTGGGAAATGGAGAAACCAGGACATGAACTGCACCCATCTGAGATCCCAGTGTATACTAGCGAGGATTTAACCACTACGCTATGGCGCTGCGCCCACAAATTTATTTTCATTAAAAAAAAAAACTTTTTAAAATCAATGGATAATTTTTCATAGTAGGATTTTTCCAAGATTTCTTATATACATGAATTTCTAAAATATTCTTATATATAACACTGGCTTCTGTATTGTTAAGGAAGGCTGAGTTCATACTCATTTATTGCAACATATATAACAAGTATAGTCTCTTCTCCAATCTTAACTCTCCGTCTCTACAGTTAGTGACCTGACTCCCATCACTTGTCATCCCTAGTTCAACTTACAGCAATCATACATTGCAGGTTTAGCATATACTGCCTCATTTTTCAGCTATTATTTGAAGAAACAAAGATCTATCATTTAACTATTTGTTTTCACAATATAAGACGTGCCACTCCATTTAAAAGATTAAGTTTGATTCCTCTTCAAGACTGATGACTTGAGATTGGCAGGTTGGTGGTGCATGGTAGTTTTCAGCCTGCAGTACTAGTATCTCATATGGGCACTGATTCATGTGGCTGCTCTACTTTTAATCCAGTTTCCTGTTTATGACCTAGGAAAGCAGCAAGAATAGCTCAAGACCTTGGGACCCTGCACCCATGTGGAAGATCCAGAAGAAGCTCCTGACTCCTGGCTTCAGATTAGCTCATTTCTGGCCATTGTGGCTATTTGCGGGGTGAACCAGTAGACGAAAGACCTCTCTCTCTCTCTGCGTCTCCTTCTCTCTCTCCCTAAAACAGTACAATACGAATACAATAAATATTTTCTTTTAATGAAGACTGCTGACTTGCCCATTCACTGTATGATCTCTCCATTCTTCATTACACTGTAAGTTTACTCTGTCTCTCCCCCCAGGCTTAAACAATTCTCCATTTAGATACAACAAATAGGCAAAAAAGAATTTTCTTTGAAATTCTGAAGACAAAAAGAGAAATAGTTTGATATTCTGTCATTGGTTTTGTAAACATTTTGAGCCAGTTCAAAGGGATGGACAACCACAGACAGCATCTGTCTTTTTCAGTAGGATTTAGCCTAGCCAGGTCTCCTCTTACGCTTCTCAGGATTATGTTTAAGTGCTTGGAGAGAAGAGAACTTGTATTTCCTTTAATCAGACTTTTGTTTATGTCTGCTCTAAGTATCAAAAGAAGAATAGTGGTACTGGGATACTGTCAAACATATCTAAATATAATAGACTGAGCCTTAAAGAATTTCATAAACATATGAGTCACTGGCATCATTTTTAGAATTCTGTCCCTCATGGTAAGTCTAAAAAATGTCAAAATCACAGGAATTTTATCACATGAATTTAACCATGAGATAAAAAGTTATGGAAAGAATACCCCACAATTAAGTAAGTAATGCGTTTGCTTAAAAGATCACCTATGCTGCTGTTTCCCAGATGTAGAATTTGCATGCCTACACTGAATATGCTATAAAAGTCAGTTCTCATACATTACCATATTCAAGGGGAAAAATTGGGAACATTTCCCAAGCCAGTGTCTTTTCCTTTTCTCAGGATATACTCCTCCCTTTCTCTCTTCATCAAATCCCATCCATTCTTTCATGTCCAGTTTTGTCTATCTTCCCTTAAGGAGCCATCCTGACGATCTCAGGTCACTGACCTCTATCTCATGCGCGTTGGCTGTAACTGTTGTATTAAATACCTGGGCATTGTACATTGATCTAATTAACATTAGAAAGTTGGAGTTTTACAACCTGAATCAAATTCATAAAGGGTAGAATGGTGTCGGTTTTTCCCCCCTTCCCCATGACACTCAACAACCTGCTAATCCCACAGGAAGCATACAAATCAAGAGATAAATGTATCTACAATAATTTAGTTGGATTTGTTGAAATGGACTTTGGACAAATTAATGTTTTAAAGGTTCAAGAAATGTAAAGGCCCTGTGGCAAGTCACAAAGTTTATCTGGAGAGAAATATACCCAGTAAAAACATAATAATTTATTTGCTAATGGTAAGACTCATTGTGGGGGAGCTCTCTCAACATCCCTCTGACAATTCCCTTCCACGTTTACCACTCTCATCCTTTCATTTCAATCCTTTTTATTTACTTCCTTCTGACAGTGGTACTTCATTCAGCAACATGGGAGAAGAAGATGAACATACCTATTTTTTTTCTAAAGTAGGATGGATTTGGACAAGGATAAGTAAGGATTTTACATTGATGGATAAAAATAATAAATGAGCAAATGCTTCCAGGGAGAAGGTTGAGAGTTTTTGTGCTGTTATTTCAAGGAGACCCCAATTTCTGAAAGCTGTAATAAGAAAGTAAAAGTTACAATTGCCAGCAATCGAAGAACTACTCTATTGAAATCACTAGAGAAGAGCTATCGCTAGTTTTGGGTCACCTTAATTTTGCTCTCTGTCAGAGTTAATTTGCTTTCGCTGGTCATGCTTATAGGAAAAGCGTATGTTCAACATTTTCCCTGCACGGCATCATCTTATGCCAAGCCTGAGTATAAGACATGCCTGGGGAGATTCCTGCCAGGTTCGGTGGGCTATTTTCCCCATTGCCTGGCCCCTCAGATTTGGCTTAGGAAAATGTGTGTCACTCAGTGTACATCCATCCACTGTGCCTTGCAGCGATGTGACTTCCCTTGGGACACCTACTCTTGCCTTTAGGGAAAGGGGTCATTTCATCTAAGATCATCTGCTTTGGGTGCAGATGGGCCACATTCTGCTTTTCCCTTTGCCAAGAGAGATGGGGAACGGCCATACGACACAGGCTAGAAACAAGGAAATACCGTCTTCTAGAAGACAAAACCAGCTTCCTTACATTATTTTCTATCTCTGTCTGAAAGGCAGAGTGACAGAAAGAATGAAACTGAGAGAGATCTTCCATCTACTGGTTCATTCACCAAATGCTGACACCAACCAGGGACAGGCCACCCTATATGCAAGAGACACAGACTCTAGCTGGGTCTTCCACATGGACGGCAGGAAACCAAGTACTTGGGCCACCATTTGTGGACACTCAGGGACATTCAGAAGAAGCTGGATGAGAAGCAGAGGCAGGACTCAGTCCCAAATACTCCAACACAGCATGCAGACGCCCGCCGTGGCAGCTTAACCCTCTGCACCACAATGTATACCTCACAGAGACAAAATCTGGATAAGCTGGTGTGAGGATCAAAGAAAAAGTCAGCTAAAATTCATTGCAGTCTCTATCAATGGAATGATTTCCATTCATAGACATTCAACTCACTGTTTCTGAGGTTTGTGTGTGTGTGTATATATATATATACCTGTGTATATATATATATACCTGTGTGTGTGTGTATATATATATATACCTTGTGTGTGTGTATAAAATATATATATATTTTTTTTTTATTTCAGTTCATTCCTAAAACTGACCTTCCAACCTGCTGTTGACTCCATCATTGTGTTTTTAATCCTTTCTTTGTGATCACAACTGCTTCTGTTTCTTCTATCCAGTAACTTGTTTGGGACCTTTCCTATTTCTTCCTTCTTGACAAATACTTTTCTTGCTGTTGCTGGAGCCCAGGACCCTGAATTCCTTTGGCAATCAGAGATAATATATAATTTCCCACATGGGAGGATAATCTCTTTTGCTGAATATCACCAGGGAGTCTCCACTTCATACTCTTATTAGAAATCTATTCTAAAATAGGTCCCAGCACTCATGAATCTCATCCCTGAATTTTTTTTCACATACCAAAATCAAAAATGTTCCAATCTATTAACTGCATACCTACGGTATGCTGAGTGTTTGAAAAATGGGCCACGAATCTCAAGGTTAAAGAAAGACACATTTACATTTCTCTTTTGACCATAGAACTAAAATGCTCGTGGTATTTTCCTACAGGCATTCTGCATAACTCCACAATCCTGTGGTATACAGGCAACTCTGTGCAGTATGACTGTGGTTATCCCCACTTTACCAATGAGGAAATGGAGAAACAGAGTTCAATTAATTTGCCCTAGGTCACACATTGGCAAGTTGTGGAAACCAAGATTCCAAGATAGGTAATCCACCTTCACAGTCCGTACTATTGAATCCTCCCTTTCCCATGTTAGTGATATAACTGGCAATTTGGTGTAAGATGTGTGAAAGTGAAGGAGAGTCAATTAGGTGGAAAAGATGTGTTGGGGCCAAACCGTGGTAAACTTTGAATTCCCTAGATAAGAAGAATTAGTAATATTTTGAAGGCAAAAGCTAGACAGTAGGTTTTTTGAGCAGGGGATGACCTTATTGGTGTTATGCTTCCTGTTTAAATTGATGGAAAAACTAAGCCAGAAGCACAGAGTTAGACTTTAGGAATAATCTCATCGTGGTATCAATGATAAATTGACAAGAGACCAGCCTGATGAATTAGAGCTCAGGGGATACTATACGTTAGACAAAAGCTGAGGGAGTTTGAGATGTACAAGTGATTCAAAATGAGGGAGCCAGTATAAGTTAACAAATACTCGCTGCGGTTTTTCAATGTTCCAGATACAGAGTTAGAGTTTTTGCCTAGGTAGATTTGTATTCCCCAGGACACCCTATACATGGTAGATCCTCAATGCAATATCTTCTGAATCAATGAATGGACCTAGCTTCAGAAAGGATGACTAAGTACATGAAAAATTAAAGGGATTAAAGAGGAGCTTTCAGACAACATTAACTTCTGATCCCTATTTGTTCATTCCTTTGCAGCATGAACTAAGTTGATAGAAAAGTATTAACTATGGTGTTGATAAAACATGCAGATCCACAGTGGATATGCCACGTGCTGTCTCTCTGCACACCTCACTGAGAAGATCTTGCCTACATTCTGTTTTACTCATGCCTCTATTCCCTATTAATCTCATAAATCCACAACTGAATGTGAAAAATGAATCGTGTCAAACCTCCAATTCCAAAAATATTCAAAAATTTGCACAGAATGACCTGTTGTTACACAATATTTGTTTGCCATCCCTGTATTTCATGATGGGAACTCATTTAGCAAAACCCTAACACATGATCTCTCTGGACTTATTCCAAACTTTATTATTGATAACTCTAGTGAATTGCCTGAAAATCGATTACCAATTGTACAGTCCTTATCATTAATGAGTCGGAAGCACTTTGTTTAGTTTTTTTCTAGAGAATAGAGTGGAATGACAACAAAATACTTAAAAGACTTCTTCATTTTAAAATTTAGAGTTATAAAGAGCTTAAAAGCGCATTTTTTTCCCTAGAGAAATAAACCAAGAAGTAGATTTTATTACTGTCATGGCCTGTTGTGTTCATTTTAAGGTTCAAAAGGTGTTGAATTATTACCTAATCTTTCTGTACTGAAATTCAATATTGCAAATAGTTTCTCATTATTGTTAATGTGGAAGGAAATTTAATCGGGAAAATATCTTGCTATACTCTGTTGATCAAGTATGCATTTTATTCTGGGCATCGACTGTTTCCTCCGGGTTCATCTTTTCCTGATAACTATCATGTATTCCATCTCTTTCTTCCTGTAGAGTCCAAGTACAGATTTCTGTGACACATTATTTTAATGGCTTTGGAAACTTGAGAGTGAATAAAGTTCTTCTAGGCTCACTGCCTCATTCCAATTAAGCCCTCCTTGATTTAGTTCAGATGCTGGGCATGTGGCCCAGGACTTAATTTCATGGTTACAATAAATCATGTGCACCATCAGCAGTGTCCTCTTCAATCAAGATTTACACATTTGTATAGAGCCGGAGAAGTTTTCCAAGATGGGATGAAAAATACCAAAACTCTAAGCCTCACCCAAACCTGAAAAGCTCTTTCAAGGCCTCTAGCTTGCTTTGTTTGTAACCAGTAGATGTGCACCCAGCATGAGGATCCTCATGGATATCAGTGGTTTCTTCACATTTAAACTTCATACAGAAAATTATAACAGTAAATACAAATAAGAAATAAAAAAACAATCGAAGTCTAAAAATTATAGAGTCATTTAAGCTTATCTAATTCTGGGGAACAGGAAAAGAGATTTATTTGTATAGCTCTTCAATACATGAAACTTATTTTTAACATGTGGTACTCTGCAGTTTTAGGATAGGTTTCAATTTTAACAAATAACAGTTTGATTTCAAGGAAGTGGTAAATTTTTATTGATAAGGGGGTTCGTAAGATGGGATATATATATTTTTTTGTTCCTTGAATCCTAAAATTCATATAAAACTAGAGAAGAAAAGAAATAATAAAAATTTTCTTGAACAAGAACACAGCTGGAACAAGAACAAATGAGAACAAAGCAATGCAGAATCTGCTTTCGAATAAACTACAGAACTCTCGTGAAAAGTGACACATACAATAACAGAACAGAGAGGTCCCAGCAATAATTTATATATTTGCAGTCAATTATGAACACGCGATAAGGATAACATAGTTTCTTTCTAAACAAAATTGGAAAAACTGGATGTCCACACAGAAGGATGAAAGCAGACTTATCTCACACTACATGCAAATATCAAGTAAAACAGATTAAATATGTCAACTATGAATATGAAACTGTAAAACTAATGATTAAAAAATGAAAAGAGTCTGGGCCTTGACTTCAGTAATGCTATTTTGGATATAATCCCTAAAATACAATAAACAAAAGAGAAAAAAAAAGAATTGGGATTGAAACAAATTAAAAAGCTTCTGCACAAAAAAGGAAAATAAGATTAAATAGATAATCCATGGAATGAGAGAAAAATAAACTTGTAAAGCACGCATATAGTGGATTTCCTATGCAAGCAAATTTTGAATATTGAAGAAAGTGAGTAGCCAGAAAATAAATAACCTGAGTAATGGGCAAAGAACATTTTTCAAGAAGACAGAAATGGCCCAATGAGTATGTGAAAAGCATTAAACACCATTAAACACCACTAAACATCATCAGGGAAATGCAAATTAAACTCACAATCAGGGGTCCTGCGCAATAGCGTAGTGGCTAAATCCTCACCTTATATCCACTGGTTTTTTCACTTCTCATCCAACTCCCTGTTTGTGTCCTGGGAAAGCAGTAGAGGTGCAAAGTCTTGGGACTCTGCACCTGCGTGGGAGACCTAGGAGATGCTACTGGCTCCTGGCCAGGGGTCAGGAGCTTCTTCGATGTCTCCCATGGGGGTGAAGGTTCCCAAGGCTTTGGACCATTCTTTACTGCTTTCCCAGGCCACAAGTAGAGAGCTGATGGGAAGTGGGGCTGCCAGGATTAGAACCTGTGCCTGAATGGGATCCTTGCATATGCAAAGTGAGGACTTTAACTGCTAGGCTACCACGCTGGGCACTAGAATAAATATTAACAAAATAGAAAAAAAATAAGTGTAGAGGCTGTAGAGGAAAGGAAATCCTTGTACACTTTATATGGGGATGCAAATAGAAATAGTTCTTACAGAAAATAGTATGACCGTTCTTAAAAAGTTAATAATTGAATGACTGAATGGCCAAATGGTAGGATCAAAAATAAGTTACAAAGAAGCAAATGAACCAAAAGACAAAAGTAAGAGAAAGCACTGAGCTAAGAAAGAGTTGCTCTCCTGGAGTTTCTGGGCGTGTTTCTGCCTGCAGATCATCCAGGGGGCCAATGGATGACTCTCCCTGCCCCTCAGGAATCCACTGGCCACCGATGAGCTTCCTGTGGCTTAGCCAGCCCTCGGGGGTGATGGGAGGCAGCCCCAACGGGTTCACAGCCGAAAGACCTTGAGCTCCTGAACCATCAACTTGAGCTTGCAATTTCCAGTTAAGAGTCAAATAATTTCCCTCTTCTTCCAACTTGCACTTTCTGCTTCTTTTCAAAAATCCCTTAACTAATATGACTAATACTTGTCTTAAGAAGAAGTATAAACATAATTTACGTAGTGCTATTTAAAATCAGAATCCTTTTGTGAAATAGCAAAGGAGCTGTAACAGTCTAACACCTATGATAGTTCAGCTGCTGTGCTTAGTTTCAAGTTTACATTAAGCTTAAGGACTTTCTCTGTAGAACTTGATAGCTGTTAAAATCACCTCATTACTAACAGCAGGAACTTAATTCTCGTTAAATATATAGATGAATTTAAAACCAATTATAAGTGCTGAACTAGAAATCTTAAACACAAAAGAATTAAACTCAATTCACGTTTTTATCGAACACATCTATTAAAAGTTTAACAGGACAGTGAAGCTATTGCTTTTGTTGATGCTCTCTTTTAATTACTTTATTTATTTATTTATTATTTTTATTGCAAAGTCAGACATAAAGAGAGGAGGAGAGACAAAGAGGAAAATCTCTGTCCAATGATTCACTCCCCAAGTGATCGCAACGGCCAGTGATGCCCAGATCCAAAGCCAAGAGCCCAGATTCTCTGCCAGGTCTCCCAATCAGGTGCAGCGTCCCAACGCTTTGGGCCGTCCTCGACTGCTTTCCGAGGCCACGAGCAGGGAGCTGGATCGGAGGTGGAGCTGCCGGGATTAGAACCAGCACCCACATGGGATCCTGGTGCGTTCAAGGTGAGGATTTTAGCTGCTAGGCCGCTGCGCCAGACCCAGTACTTGATTTTTATTAAAAGAAGCAAGATCTGTTTTTAAAAATATGCTAATCATGTCCCCAAAATAAGAGGAGGATAGAGTCCTAAGATGGTCCAGAGAAGACAGAATTCACTGTCATTTTGGACAGTTGTAAGATGAAAACAAAAGAGGGCCCAGTGCAGTAGCCTAGCGGCTAAAGTCCTCGCTTTCCATGCTCCGGGATCCTACACGGACACCAGTTTGTGTCCTGTCGACCCTGCCTCCCATCCAGCTCCCTGCTTGTGGCCTGGGAAAGCAGTCGAGGACGGCCCAAAGCCTTGGGACCCTGCAACCGCATGGGAGACCCAGAAGAAGCTCCTGGCTTCGGATTGGCTCAACTCTGGCTGCTGTGGCCACTTGGGGAAGGAGTCAGCAGATAGAATGTTTCTTCTCTGTCTCTCCTCCTCTCTGTATATCTGACTTTGCAAGACAAATAAACAAACGTATCTTAAAAAAAAAAAAACATTGTGGACTACTTCCTTGAGGAACTTACAGTGGAGTCAGAACGGAGGAATCCCACAGGGAAAAGAAGGGAAAAGGGAATTGCAGCATATGCAAGGGGTGTCATGTTAGTCAGGAGAGGAAACTACAGGTAGTTACACATGGAAAGGATTAGTGGAGGATGGTTGAAGGGAAGTGTACTGTCTGATTCTGAAGGACAGGGAACATCTTGTGTGAGGATATAAAATTCCTTAGATATGAGATGAAAACCACGAAGGGTTCCCAGGAGTCAACAGGCTGACCTAACACATACTTTCAATATTTCAGCAAGGATATTTGTTGCACAGACAATCTTGTGCATTCTGAGACATTTAGCCGGATCTTTGGCCTTTTCTCACTAGCTGCAGTGAGATAGCCTTCTCTTGCCTGAAATGTAATCACGTAAATGTTCCCAGATATTCCCAAATGCCCCGCCTCAACAGGGATGCTGACACTGGAGTCGGAGGCTTAACTCTCTACACCACATCATCAGTTCCTAAATTGAAATATAGTTGATAAGCTACTCTGTAATGTGGTCAAATGATCTCATTATCACATTTCATTGCCAATTTATTTTTTGTTTGCAGCAATTTAAAAAAATCTATTCTAGGTGGCTGGCGTCGTGGTGTGGAGGGTGCACTTGATGGAACTCAAGAGCTCGCCTTCTAATACACTGGGAATAATCCAAAATCTACTTGGGGGCTCACTCTCAAGAGGACAGTTTAAAATCATTATATTAATTTAAATAAGATTGGTTTCACAAAGCAGGTGTTTAAAATACTTAATATGTTAATAATATAATGCACTATGCAGTCAGGACTTCTTTTCCTTACAGCAATGACTCATCAGAATCCTTTGGCTTCATATACAATGCAAACGAATTACTGGTTTCAAAAAAACAAAGTAGCAGCTCCTATTGCTTATTGTATTGTCTACTGAATCCTAAAATTCTTCACTAGAATCCAGGGGGAAAAAGGAAAAAAATGTAGCAGCAAATTCTTAGAGTCGATCACCAATTCATACATCAATGGTTAAGTCCTTTTGTAAGTAGCATAGGCATTTTTTCTTGGTAGGTATAATCTCTTACAAATGTAATAAAAAATATGTCTACTGGAATGCAATTAACATCCTGACAGTGTGAGGCTCTCTACACTTATAAATGCTTCATTTTCCTTCCTATTTTCTACAATTTCTAATGTTTGAGGCACATGAAATCTAGAAATTGAAGTGCCACACTTTCCTGTAATTGAATGTTAAATGTCACTGAACAAAACCCTTATTGATAGTACTAAGGCTAGGTGGCAGTTCAAGGAAAACAAACAAGAAAAAATATTTATCAGAAAAAATTGACATTTCCAACCATCCCAAGACCAGTAGGAAAGATAATTAGAGACATAAAAAAGCTAGTACCACCTGCCTTCTTCTTACTCAGAGAGATGCTGTGAGGTTTAATGAACACTCTTCTATGGTAAAATGGCAAAATAATTAATTCATCATTTCTACTGTATCAAATTAAATATATATTCTTCAGACAATTTCTCATTACTTGATTGGGAATTTCAGCCAGTGCTGGCAATACATAGAATTGCACATTCTCTCACTGCAGCTTACATTCAGAGTTAATAGTCTGTTTTAAAAATAAGTCTCTTTCATTAAAAAAGCATCCTTTTCTTTGTAGTCTATTTGGGGCAGGACTCTAGACAAAGACATGCACATGCTATCTTACTGCTAAGATTGTAACTTTACTAAATGTTACATTTATGTATGCCTCATGTTATATCCCTCAATATTCTTACAATTGCGTCTTGTTTGCAGAGGCACTCACTAAACATTCGTTGAATAATAAATAACAGACATAAGTAAGGTATTATATAGTTAAAATGATCATTTTTTTTCCCCTTGTGATTCATTTGTCTTTATTTCAAAGTCAAAATTGCAGAGAGCAAGAGAGCTGAAAAGAGATTTTCTATCCACTGGTTCACTCCAGAACTGGCTGCTACAACCACCATTTGTTTGGTACAAAGCTGGGAGCCAGGAGCTTTTACCAGGTTTCCCGTTAATGTACAGAGGACCAAGAACTTAGGATTTTTACTGCTTTCCCAGATCATGAACAGACAGTTGGATCAGAAACAGAGCAAACAGATAATGAACTTGCACCCATGTGGGATGCTGGCACTGGCAGAAAGACTTGGCTTTAACTGCACCTTCCCCAAATCTTGCTAGATTTTAATACACTGCATATAACACGTATCCAGACACTTGTACTGAGGCACAACGGGTTAGGCTAATGCTATAGCTATCCCCGTTCCACAGTTAGTGCCTGGGACTGAGTTCCATCTAGGGCTTCCAGAAAATGTATCTCAGGGCCCCGGCGCGGTGGCGCAATGGTTAAGGTCCTCCCCTTGCACGCCCGGGATCCCATATGGGCCCGGTTCTAATCCCAGCAGCCCTGCTTCCCTTCCAGCTCCCTGCCTGGGGCCCGGGAAAGCAGTCGAGGACGGCCCAAAGCTTTGGGACCCTGCACCCACGTGCCGTAGCGCTCACTTGGGGAGTGAATCTTCAGACGGAAGATCTTCCTCTATGTATATCTGCCTTTCCAATAAAAAAAATAATAAAAATAAATCTTTTAAAAATATATATTTATTTATTTTTATTGGAAAGGCGGATATACAGGGAGGAGGAGAGACAGAGATAAAGATCTTCCGTCTGATGGTTCACTCGCTAAGCAGCCACAACGGCTGGAGCTGAGCCAATCCGAAGCCAGGAGCCAGGCGCTTCTTCCTGGTCTCCCACATGGGTGCCGGGTCCCAAGGCCTTGGGCTGTCCTTGACTGCTTTCCCAGGGCACAGGCACCGAGCTGGATGGGAAGCAGGGCTGCTGGGATTAGAACCGGCACCCATATGGGATCCTGGGACATGCAAGGTGTGGACTTTAACCACTACACCACTGCGCCAGGCCCCAAATATTATTTCTTTCTAAAAAAAATTTAGAGTTGTTGAACAAATGGCTTATTTGGGCATGGCTTATTAAATATACCAGAGGAGCCTGACATTTCGTCTCTGACAATCAGGGAGCTGTTAGTGACTATTACATCGGTGTCAAAAGAACACAGAGTGAAATTTGAAGAAAATTCCCCTGGGCTAAGTGGGGACAAATCTGAGCATTAATAAAAACATGGACTTCAATAAATTAAAGCACTTGAAAATACTTGAATGCATGCATTTTCTAGGTTAAAGTATTCTAGGAAATGATTACTGATTACTGTTCATTAATTATTAATGAGTACATGAAACTGGACATTGAACATAAAGTGCTATTAGCATCACAAAAGGGTCAAGTACTGTACGTGTCATTAAAAAAACCAAAGTAGATTTTTAATCCAGAGCCAACATCCAACTTCTACTTTTGCAGAAACTATAGAGATAGTAGATTAGGAACATACATGAATTCTGATTTAATTGGAAATTTGAACCCTGAGAATAGGACACTTTACAAAACCTACTATTTTTGTAGCATTATGATGACTGGTGCTAAGTGTGTACCTGGTAGAGGGTCGTAAAGGAACTCATTTTTTTACAGTGGCATATCAAAAATTTACTAAGACAATTCTATACTCATATATGAGAAGAGGAGGAACGCTGGGGTTGCAGATGCTAGGAAAAGGGACAGGAGGATTCATTGATAATTTTGTTTTTGTCAGCAGCAATCACAAGTGCTGAAGAACTACTTCAATGTGGAAATCTTAGGAGGTTTTGAAAACATTTACCCCAAAGGATCCAGAGAATCCCATTGACACCAAAGAAATCTTTTGTCATACAAGCACTGACAAGACCCTATGGAATCCAGACCAACCAGCTACCTCTCTACTAGGCAGTTGGACTAAATTACATTGACCTCTTGTCATTTCCCAAAGTAAGCATAACTTGCATTAACCATTCAGTTAAAAACACTGCTAATACATGAGTTTTATTGATTGAATATAATTCTATTCTATCGATATCAAATAACAAAAATTTAAAATATCTAATTAAACTTTATTACAGATATGTGTGTATAATAATTTAGCATGAGAATTCATTAAGGGAAAAATCAATGGTCGTAGGACACCAAAATTTTCTATATTGTGATTTAAAGCTTTTGGCATTAAATCCATTTTTCACTAAAGCAAAAATTTGCTTTAGGTGAAATAGCATTAAAAGGAAATATTTTAAGGGGTAAAAACATAGAATGGGATGAAATTGTTGATAATTATCTTCAAATGTGATGCCTGTGTCAGAAAGACACAGTATCCAAAAAGTAAGTAGTCTTCTAAAGACTAATTTTTTTAAACACAAGCATACAAGTTAACATAATAATAGTAATAATAATAATAATAATAAATCACATTTCCCATCATTACACTTTAGTAGTTCTGAAATCCTTGAGCTTTCCTACCAAGTAAATTAACTGGTTGCTTGCGAAAGGAAAATAAAATCAAGATATGTTAGAAAAACAGAGATTTGAGATAAGAACCCAGATTACTTTAGTTTCAGTAACTATTTTTTCCTGGTGATTTCATGGGGCTCAAAATGCAATTTGGATTGAAGATAAGTAATTCTTTCAGAGTCAGACAGTAATCCAACATTCCCAGACAGCCTTCAATTTGTTCAGTCACTAAGTTCTGGCTAGTTTGATTGCGATAACCATTTGATTTGCGTTATGGCCAACAGAGTCATTGGTTGTAATACACCCATTGTTACTCTGTCTTGAAATGCATCCATCAGGCCTGCTCTCTGTTCTCTAGGAACTATGTTGAATGAAATGTTACTTACATGTATAATTAATAGATCTGAACTCTAAGAAGTGGTCTTAGAATTATTCCAAGATAACATATGCATGTTATATATGACATAACATATGATATATATTTATATAGATGAATGTTAGCGGTCAGTGTTATGGCACAGGGGGTTAGACTGCCTCTTGCCATGTCATTATTCCATATTGGAACTCCAGTTTGAGTCCTGGTTGCTTCTCTGTACATTCAGCTCCTGGTAAACGTGCATGAGAAATCAGGGGAAGATGGTTCAAACACTTGGGTCCCACTTACTCATGTTAGAGACTTGAACAGAGTTCTGGCTGCTAACTTTAGCCTGCATCAACCCTGGCTCTTTTGGCCTTTGGGGGAATCAAGTAGCAGATGGAACATCTCTTTTAATCTCCGTCTCTCCCTCTGTCTCTCTCATTGTGCTTTTCAAATAAATAAATCTTTATTAAAAGACTTAATCATTCTGTATGTTATACCAAGTGGGATCTGAAAAATTATTAGGATGAAGTTGCTACCCAAAGAATAGGAACTGAATTTTTGCAATGGAAGATTCAACACCAAGATTAATCATACACAGTGACAGGAATACAGGATAGTGAAATGAATGAGTGAAATAAAGAAAGCCACCTGCAGAATGTCATAACCCTAAGATTATGATCAGTTTTGTTCTGCATCACCACACTTCAATGACTTCAACTATTACTTAAATATTTAAGATGGTTCTCCCTCTACAATGGTTCAATTTATGAATTTCTGACTTAAAGATGGTGTGAAAATGACAGTGTAGTATATTGCTAAGCTGTGTTATTTCGTAAGTTCAGTATATTGAATGCATTTTCAATTGATAATGCTTTTAACTTGTGGTTCGTTTACTAAGAAACCTCACTAACACAATCCAAGCAGCTTCTTCGCTTAACTTTCTCATTCAAGCCCTAAGCTTTCCAGAAGAGTGGGGACTCAGAGCACACACTTCTCTCATCAAAGTTCCTATTTCTGACAATGTCTATTACATGTTCACAAAAATAAATTCATTTTCTACAGTGTTCTTTTCTAATAAGCACTAGAGGTTGTATATCCATATGTAAAGTACTCTACAGCAAGATAAAAGCATTCCTATTGCTTGGCTACAGAAGTATTATTGTTTTATCTTTGATTTTTTTTTCTATTGACTGAAAATCCAAATAATAAAGTGGTTAGGGTGGGTTTCAGAGTTAGACTTTTAGGAGCAGCTGAGTCAGGTTAAGCCACTGCTTGAGACACACACGTCTCATACCCAAGTTCCTGATTCAAGGCCCAGTTAGTGAGCATCCAATGCAGTTTTCTGCAAATTCACCCTGCAAGTTCATGGATAATGGTTCAAATACTTGGGCCCCTTTCCACACAGATGGTAGAACTGAACAGAGTTCCAGGTTCCTGGCTGCAGCCTGACCCAGTACTGCCTCTTGTGTAGGCATGTGAAGAGAGAAGCAGTCAGTAGGTAGAAGGTGTTCATTTCTCTCTCTCTCTCTCTCTCTGTCTCTCTCTCTCTCTCTCTCTCCTCTACCCTCTCTATGCACGTGTATATGCGTGTATATGTGTCACTCTGCCTTTCAACTAAATGAAAATAAACGAATGAACTTTTAAAAAAATCAAGATGATGTTCCTATTCAAAACAGATTTATATTTTATAAAACATTACCTTTGTCTCAATTTAACCTGTGAAATGGGGATAAGCAATGTGTATACAACCTGCACAGAATTTTAGGGGTTTAAATAAGTCAAATGAAGCCAGAAAAAGTGACTGACAGAAAAAAACTATCCAATAAGTATTGTTATCACTAATTCAGTAAAAGGATGCAATATAAATAATCCTCCTGCAAGTGAGAAGCATGCCGATTGAACATCTCAATCAAGGAAAACAGAAGTGTCCTTTCTGCTTGACGTGGCTCCTTTTAATGAGCAGTCTAGGTAAACTGTTAAGAGAAGGAAAGCGAGAGTGAAGAAAATCATCTGCACAAAAAAGCACAGCGCTTGGTGCAGCACTTAAGACGTCCCTTTGGATGCCAGTACTCCTTATCCGGGCACCCGCTTCAACTATGAGCACGTCCTCCTGCTAACACACTGCCTGGGAGGCAGTAGAAGATGGCGCAAGTGCTTGGGTCCCTGCCACACATGTAGGAGAGCCAAACGAGTTTCTGGCTTCATTCTGGCCTAGCCCCAGCTGTTGGCAGTGCATAGTGAGTCAGCAGGTGGAAGATCTCTATTTAGCTATTTGTGTTTATGTCATTGTCTACCTTTCAACAAACTAAAAATAAAAATAACTCTCTCTCTATATATATCTATATATATTCACATGTATATGTTTTAAAAAGAGTAGAGATAATTGTAAGATGCAGGGGATTCACAGCAAACTGTTTAAAAAGCGAGGTGTTTGGAAATGGTTAGAGACTGCCAAGGTCAGAATTGTTGTGGGGAGTTAATCAATGCTTATCTGACGACTTTATGTGGATAATCACCAGTTCCATCAACCCCCTGGATGTCTGGAAGGCGAGGAAACGAACTAAGGACCTTCCTATGCTGATAGTGGTGATGTTCTTCCCTCTCGAGCAGAGCAGAAGAGCCCCAAATAGGCCCTTGTAATTCTTTCTTCCACTCTCTTCTGAGGTGCCCAGCAATCGTAATTTTCTAAGTAAAAATGCTCAGTTTCTTAGGACTGGCTGACCTACTCATGTAACAGTACGATACGAGGTTTTGTTTTTCCAATTATGTGATTCTGTCATCATATTTTTACTTCACATTCCTTATCAATACAGTTTTCTTTTTAAATATCATTTAGCAATTATTTTTCTTTTAGCTGGAGTTTTAAGATTTATTTTTATTGGAAAAGCAGATTTACACAGAGAAGGAGAGACAGAGAGATCTCCCATCCATTGGCTCACTCCCTAAATGGTCTCAATTGGCTGGAGATGAGCTGATCTGAAGTCAAGAGCCAGGAGCTTCACCCGGGTCTCCCATATGGGTTCGGAATACCCAGGCTTTGGGCTTTACTCAACTGCCGTTGCAGTCTGCAAGCCCTATTCCACAGAATGGGAAGCACAGTCACCAGGATTAGAACCGGCACCACATGCAAGGTGAGGATATTAGCCACTGGGTTATAGTGCCAGGACCATCAATATATTTTTCAAAGATTCAATTTATTTATTTAAGGCAGAGTGATATGGAAAGAAATAGAGACTGGCATAAAGAGCGAGGGAGAGAGAGAAAAAGAGAGAAAAAAGAGAGACAGAAAGACATGTAGTTAGACTGGCCATCTTTTGCTACCTTCCCAGCACACGAGCATGGAGCTAGATAGATAGCTGAGCAACAGGGACTCAAACTGGCACACCCATATAGAACACTGCTGTTACACACTGAAGCTTAATCTACTTTGCCACAGTGCGGGGGTCTGTCATCTGAATTTGGATCACATGACAGGAATTTGCCTAATGAAACATTCTGCTTATAGGAACAAAACTCCACATGATTACTAAAACTGAAAGCATGAAAATGCAAAAAATTATAAGAGAAACTTGCATATTTAGAGTCTTGTTCAAGTATAACAAGGAATATAATCATCTATTGCAGATTTACTAACAGCAGTTTCATAGGAACTCTGGGAGGATAAATGTAACATTGGGAGGCCAGCAAAATGGCTCAGGGGCTGATCCTCCCCCTTCAGGCAACAAGATCGCATATGGGAGGGAGCCAATTTGTGTCCTAGATGGTCCACTTCCGATGCAGATCCCTGCTTGTGCTATGGGAAAGCAGCAGAGGATGGCCCAAAGCCTTGAGACCCTGCACCTCCATGGGTCTCTCCTGGCTTCGCACCAGCTCAGCTCTGGCAGTAGAGGCTATTTGGGGAATGAGCCAGTGGATGTAAGATCTTTGTCTCTTCATCTCTGTAAACTTTTTTTTCCAACAAATAACCAATACTTTTTCTTTTTCAGAGTAACACTGGGTGTGTGAACTATTTGTCTGAGAGCATGCTAAAGCTGCACTTCCTGAACTTGAAGGACTCAGACACTTTAAAACCATATCAGTTGTAAATCTCCAGAGAACTCCTAAAACTGTAGTAAGAGAGTTTTGATATTTTTCTGCAAACATTTTCCTCCGTTAGTATAAAAGCAAAATTTATGGCTGCAACAGGGCAGATGACAAAGAGAACAAAAGCAGTTAATACTGGTTAAATTCATATTTCCTTACTGACACTATTTTTTCCCACTCCAGCCAGCTAACATTGTCTTTGCACATATATACTCCAATAAGTTAGAGTACAAAGGAAAAAGAGATGTTAAAAGAAAATAGTTTTAAAGAATTAGGTCTTGAGAGAGCTATAAATCAGCCTCCCTCCAGGAACTTTAATTCTTGACATATTTTTATAAAACCGAATGTAGTTGTTGTCAGGGTCTGCTGTCTGCTGTTCCAGCTCTTGCTGGGTGCACGTAATCCTATCTACCAGGAAGCTGTCCTCACTGAGGTAAGACCCCATTGTCCTTTGAAGATACTGACATACTACAGAGACACATTACAGAGATGCTGGAACCTAATTATTGCCAGTAAAAATGGCAATAATCAGGTTAAAGATACTGGTAACAATGAAGCTGTTCCACTTTTTTGAGTAACTACAATATCGCTCAGATTGTACTTCTGCTGTTTCACCCTTCTTTAAAAAATCTTTACAACTGTTTGAAGGTGGGTATCTTGTAGATCTAGAATCTCAGCTTGAGTGAAGTGGCTACCCTTAAGTCACAAGGTGATGAAAAGGCCAGAAGCAATGGAAAGGTGAATTTTAAAGAAAAACATGATTAATTTACACAATACCAAGTATTTACTAGTTTTATCAAAGAAATTAACATCCATAGTATGACAGTATCACTTTCAGAGTATAATTTTTATGCATAATTATTCATTTTTATTTATTTGAAAGACAGACTGACACAGGCAGGCAGAAATTCTGCATCTGCTGATTCATTCTCTAACTGCCTGTGAACAGGAGGGCTGGGCCAGGCTGACACCAGAAGCTAGCAACTTGGCCTGCATCTGCTATGTGAGTGGCAGACACCCTAGATTCAAGCCAAACAGGTTACACCCTGGCAGAAGTTAGCATCAGGAACAGTGCCAAAATTCAAATCCAGGTACTTTAACATGACTTGCAGGCATCCCAACAGGTGTCTGAATTGCTACACTAAACACTAGTTCCATAAACAATTCTTAACACATTATATGAGAATTCTATTAGGCCGACATTACGGCACTGGAGGTTAAGCTGCTGTTTTTATTGCTGGAGTTCCATTTAAGCATGCTTTCTCGTCCCACCTGCTCTGCTTCCACTCCAGCTTCCTACAATTTGCGAGGAACACAGGAAAAGATGGCCCAAGTATTTGGGCCTTTGCTACCCACATGGGAGACCCAGATGAAGTTCCAGGCTTGGGACTGGGACAGCCTAAGAGTCTGGCCATCTGGGCAGTGAATCAGCAGATATCTGTCTTGCTCTATGTAACTCTTTCAAATAAATACATAATATCTCATTCTAAGAAAAGTAACCTCATTAATTAAAAAGCTTCTGTGCAACAACATAAATAATGAACAGAGTAAAGCACAAGCGATAACATTTACATTATCGATGTGATGAGGGAATAATAACCAGTATAGAGAAGGAACTCAAAGAACTTGATAGCAGAAAACAAAAGCAAATAATACAATTAAAATGGGGATGCGATTAAAGGACACTTCCAAAAGAAAATATACAGATGAACAACAAGCAAATATAAAAATTCTCAGTATCAATGGCCATCAGGTATGTGTAAATCAAAATCACAGTGAGCTATCACCTTATTCTAACAAAGATATGAGATAACAGTGCTGGTAAGTTTGTTCAGAAAAGGAAACTCAAGAACATTAGTGGTGTGTGTAGATTAGTTAAGTCACTTTGGAAAAAAGGAGCTTCCTCGGAAACCTAAGACCAGAATTACCACATGATCCTGCAAAATTTCACTGCTTGATGTATACTTAGAAAAGGAGGGCCCGGCACAGTGGCCTTGCAGCTCAAAGTCCTTGCCATGCAAGCACCAGGATCCCATATGGGCAGTGGTTCTGGTCCTGGCAGCCCCACTTCCCATCCTGCTCCCTGCTTGTGCCCTGGGAAAGCAGTTGAGGACATCCCAAAGCGTTGGGACCCTGCACCTGCGTGGGAGACCTGGGGGAGATTCCAGGCTTCTGGCTTCGGATCGGCTGAGCTCCGGACATTGAGGCTGCTTGGAGAGTGAATCAGTGGATGGAGGATCTTCCTCTCTATCTCTCCTCTTCCCTGTATATCTGCCTTTCCAATAAAAATAAATAAATCTTTTAAAAAAGAAAGAAAAGGATACTATCTGTCCAGACACATTTACACTGGCCTGTGTGGTGCTTTTTGAACAGCACTGTTCAAAAGAGCCAGGAGATACAAACAAACATCAAAGACAAATGGACAAAGAAAATGTGAGGCAGACAGACAGACAGAAAAATATAGAACCATAGAAAGGATGAAATGACCCTGAGAGCAACAGGGATAGAACAAGATGGCGCTGTGTTCATGAAATCAGCCGAGCACAGCAAGGTAAGTACCGCATGATTTCACTCAAGTGTGGAATCTAAAAATGTTGATGTCACGGAAGTCAAGAGTAGGAGGGTGCTTGCCAGAGGCCAGGGAGAATTCTGGGAGCAGAAGACCGGCAAAAGTTGACTAATGAGTGCTAAATTAGAGTCACACAAGCAGGGAAAGATTCTGGTAGTCTATTACACAATAGGGTAGCTATATATAACAGTCATGGATTAATGCTGTTCTTATAAAAGGAAGGACTTCTCAATGCTCCGCCATGAGGCAATGGCCGATGTTTACCCTGGTTTGAACATTTAAATGAAATAGTTCATATGTATGTTCAAATCTTATGTATCAGTTAAAAATAAAATGAGATAAAACTAAAAGAATATAGTATCTTTGATTTAAAATTGAGTAGTACAAAAAAGCTTTACACGGGTTGCTTATTTGTTCCTTTAGCAGAAAAACGGAAGGTTTAGTAGCTTAGAGAGAGCGAACTTTCTGTTTTTTTAATATGTAGTTTCCAGGAAGTTTAGAGCCAGTTACTATTAACTTTTACATAAGGCTGCCTGTTTCACCCCAATGGTTTTTTTCCTTTCACATCTTATTTTATACACGATTTTAAAATAACCTCCGTCTTCACCTCTCCTACTCTAAAATATATTAACATTATTTTTAAAGTACAACTACTGGGAAAAATACAAAGCAATTCTCTTAAAAACTCTGCAGTGCTGAGGGTCAACCTGCACTCTACCTGCTTTGGCTTTGTGGAGTACAGACAAGTGCTGTTTTTTCAGAGAATATGGAATATGTATATTTTTAAATGTATGCTCCTGTGTATACTTTTATGGGCCATTTAAGGAACTTCTTTTCTCACTTCTTACAAATGGGCATGTCTTCTTCACTCTTAATTCATTAGCCAAGTCTTACTTAAATGGCATCCTACTTGAATGGCAAATAACGCTTCCAGTGTGTCATTATTACAATGCAACCAACAGGATGGAAAAATGTTGATTTCCTGCGTACTTTCAGGCCCCACGGCTCTGCTGTAATCACATGGGTTCTTCAGCCCATGCCACCCCATCATAGCTCTTCACCTGAATAATCCATATTTTAACAAAGAATTGCATGATTTTGTACCATGCAAAGACGGCAGGTAAAAAAGCACATGAAAATCAGAGGCAGCTTTAGACAAAGTATGTAAGTTTCACTTCTCTTTGTAGCTTATGGAGCATGCAAAGTAATTGATGAATGAATGCTAATAAATCATAACTGTGCATCAAATATTGAAATATTAACAATCCATCTTTCCTGCTGACTGCTGAGTGCAGTTGTCAGGGTACCTTCTGCTCCTCTCTGTACACACCACCTGCCCATCTACTTCGTGCAGATTACTCAGATTATTTATTGATGCCTGTGATTTCATAAAAAGACTTCCATTTTTATATTATTTATGATTATAGCTTCTAAGGAAAAATTATTCTACAAGTGGAGCAACATACCCCAAATTAATTTAAAGAAAAATAAAGAGGGATCAACACTAAAGCTTAGGTAATCTCATCGTGTACCTGCAGTACTAGCATCCCATATGGACACTGATTTGAGTTCCAGCTGTTCTACTTCTGATCCTGATTATGTACTGGAAAAGCAGTAGAAGATGACCCAGGTCCTTGGGTCTTTGCATCCACACGTGAGACCTGAAAGAAGCTCCTGTCTTTTGGCTTTGGTTCAGCTCAGTTCTGCAAGTTACAGTCATTTAGGATGTAAACCAGCAGATGGACAATCTCTATCTCTCCTTCGCCCTCTATAAATCTGTCTCTCAAATAAAAGTAAGTATATTGTTAAGAAAAAAAAAAGGAGACCTGTCAGTTGATTCTTTTTTTAAAAATTGTTTTTAAGATTTATTATTTAGTTTTTATTACAAAGTAAGATATACAGAGAGGAGAGACAGAGAGGAAGATCTTCCATCCACTGATTCACTCAAGTGAATGCAACGGCTGCTGCTGTGACGATCCGAAGCCGGGAACCAGGAACCTCCTCCAGGTCTCTCACATGAGTGCAGGGTCCCAAAGCTTTGGGATGTCCTCAACTGCTTTCCCAGGCTACCAGCAGGGAGCTGGATGGGAAGTGGGGCTGCCAGGATTAGAACCGGTGCCCATATGGGATCCTGGTGCTTTCATGGCAAGGACTTTGAGCTGCTAGGCCACTGTGCCGGGCCCTGTCCATTGATTCTTAAACTTCATAGCAAAAGATTCTGCAAGGCCATGCTATTTCTACTTAAGAACTTTCAACGTTTTCAGAACCTATGTGGTATGTGGTAACCTAGTTGCTAAAGTCTTCATCTTGCACATGCTGGGATACCACATGGGCACTGGTTCATGTACCAGTGGCCCCACTTCCCATCCTGCTCCCTGCTTCTGGCCTGGAAAAGCACACAAGGATGGCCCAAAGTCTTGGGACCCTGCACCCATGTGGGAGACCCAGAGGAGGCTCCTGACTTTGGATCAGCTCAGCTCTGTCCGTTGCGGCCACTTGGGGAGTGAAGCAGCAGACAGAAGATCTTTGTATCTTCTTTTCTCTGTATATCCGACTTTCCAATAAAAAATAAAATAAAGGTTAAAAAAGAATTTTCAACAGTTTCAATGATGTATTAGTAAATAGCCAAAAGCATAGTTAATCATAACTGTAAGTTGATACAGTTTAATTGGTCAAAGGACACGGTGTTTATCTCTAGACACATCAATGATCTCTTGGCCCTTTTTCTTCTTCTCATTCACGCAAACGTAGCTACTGTCATTGTAAGATTCCAGCTCCTTAATGTAAGCATTCTATGCAATTCAAGTTGTTACCTTAGGATTTGACAATGGGGGTCTTTTTCTGTGCATTTCAACTATTCCCTCAAAATAAAATGGTTTACAGCGCCATCGGAACGACAGCCAGGAGCCCTGAGCGATCTGCAGAAACAGAAGAATAATAAACTTCCTTCAGGACTAGGAAGGCGAGCTCTCTCTGGTCCTGGCCTGGCTCCGGCTCTGGGTCCCCCCCCCCTCGCGGTGACCATTAGGATCGCTCCAGTAACCCCTCAAAACAAACAAACAAAAAATCTAGAATGGACAGACAACAACAAGGAAAGCTTAGAATCAGACAGGAAACGGCCAGCGTGGACCCAAACATGCCTCACTAGGTGGGACACAAAGATTAGTTACGCCTCACTGGGGTATTGGGGATTTCTCTGCACATCCATCCTGAAAAAATGTATTGTACCTAAACTGATAACTATGGAATCAGGTTGAATATAAACCAAAAATTGAAATGTCTATGAAGAAGTCACAGGATGTAGTAAAGAAACCGCATTTTCCTATCAACATACTACTAATCAATGCCATGTCAATTAATGCCATAAGGTTGTAAATGGCTGTTGATGTTATGTTCAGGCTTTTAATTGATTGGGATGATAATTTGCTGGCTTTACCTTTGGACCGGAGATGATCTCACCAAGAAATCATTGAACCCACTAGGATAATAAGACACTGGACTTTATGCTTGGTAAATACTTCCAATGAAAGAACCTCAACTGAATTTGAACTGTGGTAATGCAGCAAGGTGGAGAAATCCACCATGGGGAGAGGGTTCGGGGAGGGGTGGGGGAAATCCCAGTGCCCATAACACTGTGTCACATAATGCAATGCAATTAATAAAAAAAAAGTTTTAAGAAAATTCTTTCTTTTTTTTTTTTTTTTTTTTTTTTAGTTTTAAAGCAAGATTTATTAGAAAAGTTGAGAAGAGAAGACTCCCGTCCTAGCGACGGGAGGGGGTTTGAGATAGAAAAGACCCTTACCTCCTGCCATAGTGGCAGGAGGAAAAGAACCCCAGTGCTCTGCCATAGTGGCAGGAAAATAAGAACCCTAGTCCTCTGCCATAGTGGCAGGAGGCAAAGAAGAAAAACCCGTATTAATGGTGGGGAATGCACCTTTTAAAGGTTTCCCTCAAAGATGTTTCTCCATGAACAAAGAAAATTCCTGGTTTCCATGGTACCTGGCCTTGGGACAAAAGGCCACAGAGGTGCCAGACCTAGGACATTCCAGGCCAATCTCCTCACTTGCTGTCTGCCACATCAAAATCTTTCATTTAGGTAAGAATTGTTTAAAAGACCCTACCCTCTCCTGCAATGATCATCAGGGTTGCTCTGGAAGCCCCTCCCCCCGAAAAAACAACAAAAAATTAGAATAGATCAACAGAGAACAACAAAGAAAGCTTAGAACCAGACAGGAAATGGTCAGTGTGGACTCACACATACCTTACTAGGTGGGACACAAAGATTAGTTACTGTTCACTAAGGTATTGAAGATTTCTCTACACACCCCTCCTAAAACTGTTCTGCACCTCAAATGTTGACATATGCCTTGTTAGAGTTTTAAGCCAGTTTAGACTATCCTAAAGTCTGCCAAGTTCAGCAAAATTATGCTTTAACACTATAAACTGCTAAATACTAAAATGAAAATAGACACGAGATAATACCCTATAGCCATTTTAAGTGTATAGAAGCCAGTTTTGTGTATAAATTAAAATTGAAATGTCAATGAAGTAGTTACAGGATGTGGTTAAGAACTTGCATTTTTAACATATTGGTTACTCAATACCATGTCAAATAATTCCATAATGTTGTAAATTGTTGTTGATGTTATATTGTGGCTTTTAATTGATCGGGATGATATTCTGCTGCTGCCTTCAGATCAGAGATGGTCTCCCTGAGAAACTGCTGAATTTATTTGGACAATAAGAAGTTTTTTTCTATGCCTGGTATATGCTTGCAATGAAAGAATCTTGACTGAATTTGAACTGTAATACTGCAACAAGGTGGAGGAATCCACCTTGGGGGGAGGGTATGGAAAGGGGGTGGGGAATCCCAGAGCCTATAAAACTGTGTCACATAATGCAATGTAATTAATTAAAAAAAGAATTTTTTAAAAGAAAGAAAAAGACAAAATTTGCTATTAAATGGTAATAAACTAAACAAACAAAAAGAACAATGCAGTGTCAGGACAAATAGAGTTCTGAGATCTTGTTGGGCTGGTGGCCAAAAGAAATGCTGCTGCCCCATTCACCTAAATGCATTAATCCCAAATCTGATTTTACTGCTCAAAGCATTTTACTGCACGGGAAGTATCAAATCCTCTCTCTTCTTGGGATAACCTAGAACTATTAGCTAGTTGAATAATTATGGAGCACTGTTCTGTCCTGGCATGGTAGTTGATGTCATCCTCACTTCATCAATTAGCTGTATCTTCATAGCTATGTTTAACATCTGTCACCTTTCTCTCACTCAATTCCAGTTCTGAGTATTTTAAGTAAAACACAAACCAAGTGCCATTTGTATGGTTAGCAGGATCGAAACATTTTTTTTCCCAGTTAAGCTCATTATGTTATAGAGTTGATTACAGAGCACCAATAGTTTTGCTGTGCAATATTTGCTGACTATTGGAGAAACTATAGACAAGAGCCAAGGACTCTAAAATCCCGTGCATTGGTGATTTTTCCCCTTTCAATGTTATGAGATCTATTTATAACCAAAGAAGAAACATGAGATTGTAAGAAATTTTGTAGCTGAATTCATATAAGCTTAGTTCCTTTTGTAAAATAAAGGCAGTTTGTGTTTTAAAAAAAATAGATCAATGCATCTAATGCTTCCTCATCATTTATGACTGACTGAATTTCTCCGTAAATGGTAAGTGTAATCATAGACTCTCCCGTTGCCTTTGCTTTAATCAAGGTTAATGATAAATTTGTTTCAAAAGCTTTATAGAAATTCATTTTGCAATGCTCCATTAAATATGCAAAGATTAGAAGTTGAAGATTTATATCATTTTTATTTTTTCCAGTGTACTCAGGCTATTTACTTAATATTGTTTAACAAAAACATTTCCTTGTCTCTAAAGTATATAGAGAAGCCAGCTTGAGCAACTGGCAAGTGATAAACTAAATGATTATTTTAGACCTATAGTTATTGTTGGGTTGATGATCAAGAGTCACGGGTGCTCTACACTGAATTTCTTGGAAGAGACAAATAATCTGTTAAAGCAATTCACACAGATTCATACACTGTTTATGCCAACTGTGCCAAAATGGCCATCTGTCTGGAACATTTTTTATCTAATTATAATTTGGCACAATAATTGGTTTTGCCTGACCAACACGTGTGCATTGATCAACAGGTGCCCTTTATGCCACATTACCTACAAGTGTATTTTGACCATTGTCATTTTAAGAGAAAAAATACTTACATGCTGATATCATTTTGTATTTTTTTAATCCAAGATGACTTTCTCATAAGATGTTTTAGCTTTCCTCTTATTTTGAATGTTTCTTTAAGATTAAAAATGATACTTTTATACACTACTGTTTACTTACTGGATTTATATTTCTCTTTCATATTATGGTAACCTCACACAGCCTAAACTCTTTCTTCTTAAATTTTTAAGACATTGATTTATTTTCATTTGAAAGACATATTTTGAGAGAGAGAGAGAGAGAGAGAGAGTGTGTGTGTGTGTGTGTGTGTGTCTGAGAGTATGAGAGAGAGAAAGAGAGAGAGAGAGATCTTCCATCCACTGGTTCATTTCCCAACTGGCAGCAATAGCCAGAGCTGAGCTGATTGAAGCAATGAGTGAGGGAGGAGCTTCTTTCAGGTCTCACAGGTGGATGCAAAGGCCCAAGGACTTGAGTCACCTCTACTGTTTCTCAGGTCATAGGCAGCGGAATGCGAAGTGGAGTAGCCAGAGCACGGGTCAGTGCCCATGTAAGATGATGGTGCTGCAAGTGGAGGATTAACCTCTTGAGCCACTGTGCTGGCCCCATAAACTCCTTTTTGGCTATTAAAATAGTTCATTGTACTTCCTTTGTGGTCTATTTCAACCTAATCTCTTTAATTTATGTTTTTGTGATTTCTATTAGTTGTTTCTAATAGAAGCATAATATTCTTCTGCATTGAATACTATCCAAGACAGCCTATTATGTTCTGAGAACTAGCTTTTAAAAAGTGTTTTTAAAAGACTTATTTAATTTTTTTTGGAAAGTCAGAACTACAAGGAAGGAGAGATAGAGAGAAAGATGTTCTATCTGTTGCTTTACTCTCCAAGTGGCCACAACCAGGAGCTTCTTCTGGATCTTCCACGTGGGTGCAGGGTCCCAAGGCTTGGGTTGTCCCCGACTGCTTTCCCAGGTAACAAGCTGGGAGCTGGATGGGAAGTAGAGCAGCCAGTATATGAACTGGTGCCCATATGGGATCCTGGGCATGTAAGGTGAGGACTTTAGCAACTACACTACCGTGCTAGACCCTTTGAAACCTACTTTAAACTGCTGACATTCTGACAACCTTTTGGATACTACTTTATAATCTTGTGTACAAATCACAAGGATGCAATTTATCGTGAGCAGTGGGTAGCTGATTCTCCAAAATGTTAGGGAGAGAATGTGTAGCCTAGTGGCTAAGATGTCTATAACTAAGCTCAATACTACCCATTTCTTGACTCCAGCTTTCTGCTAATGCAGAACCCGGGAAGTAGTGCCAAAGGCCCATATAGTTGGACTCCCATCACTCACAAAAGAGATCTGGATTGCATTACTACCCCTCAGTTCTGACCTTGGCTTAGCCTTAGCCATTGTAGGTGTTTCAGGAGTTAACCAGTGCATAGCAGCTCTCTCTCTCATTCTCTTGCTCTCTACCTCCAAAAGAAGAAGAAGAAGAAGAAGAAAAAAAAACCAAAATTCTGAATTCAGAAATCATAATGTTTCTTAGTAATGGGCATGGAGCCTCTTTCTAACGTAACCCTCAGAGAAGACTTCAAGGGATCTAGTCCAGAATTCAGGATATTCTATTTCCTGGTCTAAAGTCTGAAGGGTGCCTTGTTAGTTTGATATCTATATCTATATCATATCTACCTACCTACCTACCTACCTATCGGAACCTTTGCTCAATTCCAAAGGTATTCTTCTAACTAGAATTCTTACTGTTCATCTCTAAACAAGAATGGTTCAGATCTAATGATAAAAATATAGAGTAAGTTCTACATGAATTTAAAAACAAGATTTATTTGATTGATTATATATTTTTTTTAATTTTATGGTACGATTCCATAGGCTCTGGGATTTCCCTTACCCTCTCTCCAAACTCCCTCCCCAAACTGATTTCCCTCATATTATTACAATATTATCGTCCTTCATATGCAGTCATAAGTCCATCATTCTGCTATTTAAGTGTGTCCTGACATTGTCAGTACAGACAACAGCAGACAATCCAGCATTCTATTTGATTGCAATCTTTCAAAGAAGAAATTTTATACATGCTGGTAATATTTGGGAAATATTAAGGTTTCAAATATGACCCTTTCAGTGAAGTTAAAAGAAATACTGTTTAAAAAGGGAAATATTTACTCTGTCAATATAGACTCACAGGTTCTGAATATATTTCACCAGCAAGGTGAGACATGGGTCAATAGGAATAACATCATCACAACACAAGCAGCCTGAATTCAACTGGTAAAGAGACCACATTTTTAGTTGTATGCACAACCTTGCACTCAATTTTATTCTCAATGTAAAACATTCCATTCACTAGCTAATTACAAAACACCTTCCAGTGAAGAAAAATATCAACCCTATAGGGGAGCACAGATAAGATGGGATTAAGCCAGCTGCCTCAAATAAGGAACAGTTATAACGGGTAACAAAAAATAGACAGAGAAAGCAGTTTGCTTTCCCAGCCTGCCTTTCCTAAAGCCGTCCGTCTGTATTTGGCTGTGATGAGTGGAGACATACACACACTCACTAAAGCACTGGAAAAATTTCAGTCTATTTTTCAAAGACCTTTTTATGTAATTCCAAATACAATGTCATTTTGAAATTTCCAGCAGAGAGATTATTTGAATGACAGCATTTCCCTCATTGCATTCCAACTACAACCTTGGGTATATTTTAACTATGGCTGAAGTGGTAACCATGGGTAAATTCTCATTTCTTTCTCTTTCAATCTGCTAGACATAATTTAAATATTACAGAAATCTGGGCTTCTGACACAAATGAATTAACTTGGATCTTTGCTGTTTTGTTTTTCAGACTAACTACCTTCTATCCTTTTGAGCCAAACTTATGATGAAAATATAGGAAGATAATTCAACAATTCATAGGAAAAATAGAATAAAATATTTTGTGCAAAAACTTTTCTGAAAGCTATGAGGTTTTTCCACAATATGCATATTCATAAATTTAAACACATGTATATATTTGAAAGGCAGAATGACTCCGAGACATCTTCTATCTGTTGTTTCACTGCCCAAATGACCATAGCAACTGAGGATTGGTGAAGTTCAAGATTGCAGTCAGCAATTCCACCTTGGTCTCCCGTGTGGGTATCAGTAACTCAAGTACTTAAACCATCATCCGCTGCTTCCTGCAATCATGTGCAGGGAGCTGAATAGGAAATAGAGTAGCAAGAACTTGAACTGACATGCTGATATGGGATGAGGGCCTCCCAAGTGACGTTATTTATAGATTCATGTAATTATTTGAGTGGCAGAGTTACAGGAAAAAGAGGAGAGGCAGTCTGACCCACTGAGCAGTCCAAATCACTGGGCCACAACATCTGCACCAGTAAAACAGCTACAGACCCACATATATAGAGTTTTTTTAAATGTTTGCACCAAATTAAACTCAAGTCATAATTCCATTTCCTATGAGCTTTTCCAAGCACTCTTGTACATAATAATTTCATATACACATACTCCAATGAAAACTTAATGAAGTGGCATGGTGATCCCCAGTAGAGAGCCAAATCTGCAGATGTTTGATAAATGGCATGGCATCTGCACAGAATGTACAATGTCTTCTTGCATCTTTTCAGGGTTGGGATGCATCCTTTCAGGGGATGGGAATCATTTGGTCTGGCCCTGCCAAGGCAGCTATAGGCTGGAGTTAAAATTCAATACATATATAGGAGGCTAATATTTTTTAAATGCTTATTTAATTTATTCAAAGAGTGTGTGTGTGTGTGTGTGTGTGTGTGTGAATGTGTGTGAATATGTGTGTGTGTGAGAGAGAGAGCAAGAGCGAGAAAGAAAGAAAGAAAGAAAGAAGGAAAGAAAGAAAGAAAGAAAGAAAGAAAGAAAGAAAGAAAGAAAGAAAGAAAGAAAGAAAAGAAAGAAAAGAAAAGAAGGAAAGAAGGAAAGAAAGGAATGAAGGAAGGTCGGTCTTCCATCTGGTGGTACATTCCACAAATGTCTGCAAATGGCCAGGGCTGGGCCAGGCCAAAACCAGGAGCCAGGAGTTCCTTTGTGTCTCCTATGTGGGTGCAGGGGCACAAACACTTGGGCCATATTCTGCTGCTTTCCTAGGCACTTTAGTAGGGAGCTGGATCAAAAGTGAAGCAACAGAGACTAAAACAACTGCCTCCATGGGATGCAAGCAGTGAAGGTGGCAGTTTAACCAATTACATCACAACACTGACCTCACAAGGCTAATTTTCAAGTTGACAATTACATATGGCCTGGGAATGAAGTTAAAAATATCCAAATAAATTCTGGCAGGAGAAAGTCCCCCACTCTTGCAACCTCAGAACACTTACAACACCTAAGGCAGAGTAAATACCACAGAAATAGCTGTTATGCAATATTATTTAGGGAGTACTGGCATGAAAAATGTCTGTATGTTCAGTACACACACCGTGCTTTTTGGAATATGTATGCTCTTTGGTTGATTTAACCTGGGGATTTAGGACCTGCAGATATATACGGCTGAGTGTACATGCCTGTCTGATTCCTCTACATCAGGAGGAGTTCATGAATCCTTAATCAGAAGAGACGTCCTGTGAAACCTGGCCCTGCACCACTAAAGAAGTATAACGTGCTCAGCACAGGCTTGCGTCCCGCTGAGCAAGCTGCATGCACTGTCTCCACTTTGTAGAGACGGAAGAAACAGTTTACACAACAAATCCAAACTTTCACCCATGACATTTTTTAATGTTTAAATTTTTTTATCATTCCATAGCATATTGATCTATATTGTATTTCTATCATGTCTTTTTGTAAATATATTATTTTGTACATTTTTTTTCCTTTCTGCTTACTATATCCTTCTCTTCCTTCTCCAGTTGGCTTATTTCTTCAAGAGTTAATTTAAAGGCCATTAACAGGGCCCGGCGCGGTGGCACAAGTGGTTAAGGTCCTCACCTTGCACGCCCGGGATCCCATATGGGCGCCGGTTCTAATCCCGGCAGCCCCGCTTCCCATCCAGCTCCCTGCCGGTGCATAGCATCAGCTGTTGTGCTCACTTAGGGAGTGAATCATCGGACGGAAGATCTTCCTCTCTGTCTCTCCTCTCTGTATATCCACCTTTCCAATAAGAAAATAATAAAAATAAATCTTAAAAAAAAAAGGCCATTAATAAAGTCATCCTGACTGCTTTGCCCAACTGCCTAGCAGGCAGGCAGTCCTTGCTCCTTTTCCTCTATAATTGCACTGCATTTCACTGTCATTCGGCTTACTGATGGATCTCTTCAAGGTAGGGGTTATGTTTTCATTTCCGCACTTCGAATACATACCACTCTGGTATGCTTTCATTAAATATTGGTTGCTTGAACCAATGAATAATGGGGGAAAATACCAGAAACTATAAAGAGTACACACTGCTTAAAATGATTGTAGGCTTTATTGATCAAGAATGAAAAATAGATGGGCACCTCTCCTTGCTATAGAATTTTCCAACTCGGCACAATCGGTCCTCCAAATAATGACAATGCCAAGTTCAGCCAAGCTGGTAGCAAGTAATATTTATATATCATAATGGAACTGCAGGCAAATAAAAGAATACTAACATTGGGTTGTAAAAGGGAATAGATTATTGTACAAAATATAAAAAGCAGAAAAATATGCAACTATATAAATGAAGCCTACTAATTATTTCTAGGTTTTGGGGGTTTCTTGTATGAAAGCTTAAAGTAAAAAGCAAAAAAGCAAAAAGTTTAAGCAAGAAAATTTCCACTAGGGATGTCTTAGCATGGTGTGCAATCATTATTATTTAAAAATAAGTGAATAAATGTGTTGCCCTAGCAATATGCAAGCAGGATGTCTGGAATGATATTTTTTTCATGAAAGTAATACTTAGGCATGGCATATGTACTATGATAAACAGCTCCTAATTACCAGAAAGACAAATATGACTTCTAAAACAAATTATACATTTCATACTTCATGTTCAATGTCTAGTTATTTTTTTTAATTGCTAAAAACTCACTGAAGAATAGTGAATAACAGTCTTCCAATTTTCACAGGAATTTCTTCTACTTCGTGCAATGCATGACAAGCAGTAGTGAAGTCAACCTCCCATCATGCAAATATTTCTGCTCTATAAAATAATCTAATGTTCATCTCTTATTTTTTCTTACAACTTTGATCATATAAGGTGTTCATAAATACCTGTCAGGAACTGGTATTTGACATCAGCAAAACTGTTGTGCTGCAAGTCATAAGAAATAACTATTACTCTGGCAATATTAATAGTAAGCAGGTGCGCAATTTTCAAGCAAAATTTAATACAATGTAGAATGAATGACAAATTCCACCAGGATCCAGGGGGAAAGAAGTACAATATAATGTTATATTATATATAATGTTAGTCTGGTAGGAAAGCTATAATTCAAACCAAAATTGCCCCAACAACTTCTTTTCTGGGCTGAATCTTCCAGAATTTGTTTTATAACACTAATTGGAGAACTACAGAAAAATTGATCCATGTAATTTTTGGAAACAACTTTAGCAAATTCATTGAAGCATCACTTACATATAAAAAAATGTACCAACTTTAAAATGCATACTCTAATGATGATTTACAGTAAATTTGCACTTAGGCAACTATCACAAAATCCAATTTGGGGAACACTTCAATAAACTCAAAGTTATCTCGACTGTTTAAAATTATCTACTCCTTGTCATATCCCAGGAAATCAGTGATTTCCTTTCTGTTTCTGGAAATTTATCTTTCCTAGGATATTTTACATATGTAAACAATTCACACAATCTGTTCTCTCTCTCTTTTTTTTTTTTTAAATCTGGGATGTGGGCCTGGCAGCGTGACCTAGTGGCTAAAGTCTTCGACTTGAATGCACCAGGATCCCATGTGGGTGTTGGTTCTAATCCCAGCAGCTCCACTTCCCATCCAGCTCCCTGCTTGTGGCCTGGGAAAGCAGTCGAGGACGTTCCAAAGCTTTGGGACCCTGCACTTGTGTGGGATACCAGGAAGAAGTTCCTGGATCCTGGCTTTGGATCGGCATAGCTTCAGTCATTGCACTTGCTTGGGGAGTAAACCATGAGACAGAAGACCTTCCTCTCTGTCTCTCCTCCTCTCTGTATATCTGCCTTTCCAATAAGTAAATAAATCTTAAAAAAAAAAATCTGGGATTTACTGTTAGCCTATTGTTTCTGAAGTTCACTTTCTGCTCTATGTGTAGTAATCCATTGTATGGGAATACCACATTTAACATATTCATTTACTAGTAGATGAACATTTGGATTACTTCTACTTTTTGGCTACTGTGAATGATGATTTTATCAACAATTTTTATAAATATGAACTTATATTTTTGTTTTCCTTGGACAAATATCTGTAAGTACAATATGTTAGGTGGTACAGCAAATCTGTGTTTAAGGAGCTGCCAAACTTTTCCTAAAGTGGTTTTACTGTTTCATAATTCCATCAGTAATATGTATGTTTCTCTTAACTTATTTCCTAATACTTGCTTTTTCACGTTTTTAGATTAAAAATATGTACATATTTTTTTGAAAGGGAGGAAAGAAAAAGAGAGAGCAACAGTAAAAACAAGAATGTGAGAGAGAGAGGAAGAGAGAATCTCCCACCCACTGGTTCACTTCTGAAAGGGCCACAGTGGCTCTGGATGGCAACAATAGTCAGGGCTTTGACAGGCTGAAGTCAGAACTCTGGAACTCCATCAGATCTTCTACATGCTGGGCAGGGATACAAGAATTTTGGCAAATCTCCATTTACTTTCCCAGGTGCATTAGTAGGGAGCTGGATTGGAAGTGGAACAGCTAGGAACTGATGCCCATAAAGAATGCTGATTTTGCAGGGGATACGCATAAAGGATGTTGGTGTTGCGGGGGCGGCTGAGCTCACTGTGACATAATACCACCCACCTCCAACACTTGCTATTGTCGATTTTTTCTTATCATAAACATGTTAACCCACATATTCTTAAATGACTTGTCCTAAAGTGTTTTTCTTGTCTTCATTTCCAGGGTAAATCTGTTTATTCCTTAAGATTCAATTAAGCATACATTTTCCATCCCTCACCTAAATAAATTTAGACATGGAGTGTGAGAAGAAAAAGAAGTTTCAAAGCAACCAAAAAAGAATTCAAACGCATCCTTTGAATAATCCAAAATACTAAATTACTTCTTGTTCAAGTTTTGATTGCATTAGAATCGGAACAGAGTAAGGGGGTCATGTCATGATCTGACGTGTTTCACCTGCACACGTAAAATATGACGTTGTGCTCTACTTATGAGGAATGAACCCATGATCATTGAGAAACAAGAGAGAAGAAAGTAAAGGTCTACTATATTCCCACAATTATTTTCATTTTGATAATTTCCTTTAAGTCATTTTCCCTGCACATGGAATGTCATCCCAACAATCAAAAATTCTGCTTTTGTGGCATTTTGGATAGGGATTTTTGTACTAGAAGGGCTCAATTTCTATCACGCAATTTAAATATTTTCTATGGTTATAAATTTTCTTTCAACACGAAGTTTAGAGATTGAGTAGCACTGTGTCTTGAACTTATACCATAATTTAGCCATTTTTTACTCAGCATTTTCAAAATATCAGTTTATGTGAGTGATTCTAAGAACAACATAATGGTGTCCCAACACTACTAAACAAGCACTGTCATGTTAGGGTTCCTCATAAAAGCACAATCACTGGCGTCCCTGAGAATATTCCTTTTAAAAAACAAAAGACTTGGCAGAATCAAAATGACAGAATAGGGTGAAGACATGTTTAAATAGATGAAGAAACATTAGCCAGGGTGAAGCAGAGAAGGCACATTCCAGGAGATAGGAGAGGACAAATCAACAGCAGAGGGGGCACCTGACAGATATAGGAATGCAACAGACACAACGGTGTGGTGTTGCAGTGACCAAAGATCCCAGTGGCAGTCAGCTAATGGCAAACTGAACTCCACTAGTGGCCAGAGCTCCACCAGCAGCCACGTGGGAATGGGAGTTCACTGGGAGCTTAGGAGGTGAACCTAGACAGAGAATTGTTCATCGTGCAGATTTGTTTGATTTGACCAGGAGCAAAGAGTGCAGCAAATCCCAAACAGGCTGTGCAGGAACAGGGTAGAATTCACAGCCAAAACCTCAGTAGAGCTGAATTCGGCACCATCTTATACAGGATGGCAAAGGTTACGGGAAAGAATGGAGCATGGCAGCTAACTCACTTTTGGCTCAGTACACTGAAACAATGTGACATCTTACTGGTTCCATCCAAGATAGGTCTGGGTAGCCCTCAGACATGATGGCCAGTAGATCCAGATCTCTACGAGTGGCATATCAGGTACAATTTTGCACAATGCGGCAAAGGCTATCATACTGCAGGGACAATAGTGAGCTGCACATATGTTGAGATGAGAGAGAACTCACTGGGCTCAGTGCATTTTACCAGTCCTACATGGAAAATAATACCAACTGTGGCATCTTACAACTCAAAATAGGTCCGTGTGGCCCTCAGATCTAATGGCCAGCAGGTTCCGGCAATATCAGCACCACCAGCAATCTAGTTATTTAGGACACTTGGTGTCTCCCTAATCCTGGGGAATGTCCAAACCAGAAGTGGGAGAAACATAAAGACAACAGTGCAACAATAGCATGGGATCATAGGAGGTAAAGTGCTGAGCCAGGAGCTGGGGCTATGGAGATCATGACGGAAATCTAATACATCTGAAACTACTGGAGGGAGTGGTATAAGTGACCACAAACAAAGGACCATGCACCACCCACAAGAAGTAAAATTGAATTAAAACCACAAGACCTGTGTATGACACAGCTTGGAAACTGCCTTAAGAAGAAGACTCTGCTAACCAGAAGTACAGTAACCAAGAGCAAAAAAGAGCCAGACACATTGCTGAAGACCCCCCTTGCAAGGGAGCAAAAAGCTTTGCCAATGTCAGACTTAACTGAGGAATACATTGAGAAAAGGTGGGATACAGAATTCAAAACACTTGTTATAAAGTTTCTTATAAAATACGAGAAGGACATAATGCAGGAATTCAAGGAATATGTCACACAGCAAATAGCAACACTGAAACAAAATCAAGCTGAATTGCTCGAAATGAAGGATGCAATAGAGCAAATTAAAAATTCAGTGGAAAGTCTCAATAATAGAATGAAGGAGGCAGAAGAAAGAATCTCAAAATTAGAAGATATTTCTTGTCACCAGGAGAAAACAGACAAAAAGCTGGAAGCAGAGTATTCAAGAATTAAGAGACACCATTAAAAGATCAAATGTAAGAGTTATGGGAGTTCCATAAGGTGCAGAAAGAGATTCTGGGTTGAAATTTGTATTTAATGAAATAAAGGAAAATTTCCCTAATCTGGAGAAAGAATTGGGAAACAACATCCAGGATGGGTACAGAACTCCCAATAGGCTTGACCAAAAGTGATCTTCACCAAGACACATGATAAACAAGCTTTCTTCAATAAAATATAAGGAAAAGATCCTTAAATGTGCTCATGAAAAAAAGTCTGTTGAAATATAGTGTAATGGCAATTAAAATCACAACTAATTTCTCACTGGAAACTCTCCTGGCCAGGATAGAAGGAGTGACATATTCCAGATTCTAAAAGAAAAAAATTGTCAGCCCAAAATAACATGCCCAGTAAAGCTTTCCTTTGTCTTTGAAGATGAAATAAAAAATCTTCTACAGTAAAGAAAAGTTAGAAGAATATGTCTCTTCCAAAATTGCCTTACAAAAGATGTTTAAAGATGTTCTCTTGACGGAGAAGAGGAATAGCCCCCACCAAAACCAAAAGCAAATGTGAAGAACATCCCAGTAAAATAACAACAGAAAACTAAAGCAATGAACAACCCATTCCTAAGTTACAGGAATAAATTATACCTATTCATATTAACCATGACTGTAAATGGCTTAAACTCATCAATCAAACATCATAGAGGAGTAAACTGGACTAAAAACACAAAACTCATCTATTTGTTGCCTAGAGGAGATACATCTCACCTACAAAGATCACCAGAAACTATATTTCATGGATTTTGATGCTTTTGCTTTTAGTTTAATTTCTTCAAAACACTTATTTTCTCATTAAATTCTTTACTGACTCCTAGATCATATAATAGTATATAATTTTCTTCAAGAAGATTCTTAATTTCCTTTTTTATTTCTTCAGTGACACATTAGTCATAATAATTCATGGCATTGTAAATTTGTTTTTTCTTCCTGTTGTTGATTTTGTTTTGTGGCTTTTCATTTAAGAGGATGTATAGAAACTGTAATGGAGACTATCATATGTCTCACAGCAGCATGTTGTTTAACTTCATGACATTATAAATCTGTTTTTTCCCCTGGTTGTTGATTCGGTTTTGTGGCTTTTGACTTGGGGGGATTTATAGTGACTGTATAATACAGACCGACATGCCCAGATGTGAGGATATGGTGTAGTGTGCATCTGTACTTCCGGAATGAGGATGGACTCCCAGTGAAACTGTTGTATGTTCTTGACAATCGGATGCTGCACTATCTGCAATTGTCCATGCCCACTATGATGGTCTTAGGACTGTTAACGAGGAACTACGCTGTTATAATGATACGGGAGAACTCAGTGTGTGTAGTGGGTGGAATAGGGAAAAAGATAGGGGAAATCTCAGGGCCTATGGAACTGTATAAAAACCTGAAAACAGTAATAATCAAAAACAAAAATAAAAAACGTGAAAGACTCAAGAGAATATGTCAATTAGAATTATTTGATGTGATGACTTGAAAAAGGGATTGAATGCTAAGAAGCATCAGGAATATGAAATAAAACAGTGAAATTCTTCATGAGGAGGCAGATTTCAATATGTCACAGAGAATAAAAACAACAACAAACAAAATAAATGGTTTCATCCACAAAGCATACAGCCTAGTTGGTAAGTTTCCTTACTCCTTTGTTTTATGGGCAAGTGGTAGAAAATAGTGCCTATTCTCACACAATAAATCCCCAAACAACAAATACACATGATCACTTTTATGTGGGAATGGATCTATCAAGCTGGTGTTCATCAATCTTAACTGCTAACCTTTGGGAGTGATTTATTCCATCTTCACGGTTGTGATTCTATCACAACACAGTGAAACCCCAAATACATGACAAGTTTTATAAATACTAGATTTTCTGATACAATAGTCAAATTTTTTGAAAATGCATCACTTTTTCTGTTATTTTATGCTGCCATGCAATGGAAGAAAATATGAGTTTGATTGACTTGCCATGCAATTCTTATCAATGTATGTATCACCAATGACTCATGTACCTCTGGTTTGTGGAAGGGTGCCTAGAAGTTATTTTTAACTGAGAAAAATATCAAGCAATAACAACAGAAAATTTAAGATAAATTTCGTGTTGCCTTACCAGGGAAACAAAACAAAACAAAACGTTAGAGCCAACTGTCACTCTGATCTACAGCTTCAGTCAAAGATAAGAATAAACTCAACACAAGGTATAAATGGGATGAGAAGAAGTGAAGAAAATATCTCCCAAGAACCAACCTACTTAAGAGTAACTGTGGCTGAAATGTTTCCACTTGTCTATTGTTTTTACCCTTCTTTAGCAACAGGATGCCATGTCATTGATTCCTTGGTAATTTCACAGTTTCCCCTTTCTTAAAAATTAGATTTCTAAAGGAAGGAAGGAAGAAAGAAGATAGGTAGGTAGGTAGAAAAGAAGGAAGGAAGGAAGGAAGGAAGGAAGGAAAGAAAGAAAGAAAAATAAAGAAAGAAAGAGAGGAAAAGAAAAGAGAGAAGAAAGTAAAAGAAAGGAAAAGAAAGGAAGGAAGGAAGTATGAAAGAAAGAAACAAAGAAAGAACGAAAGAAAGAAAGAAAGAAAGAAAGAAAGAAAGAAAGAAAGAAAGAAAGAAAGAAAAAAAAAAGGAAGAAAGAGAAAGAAAGAAATGAAGAAGGAGGGAGGCCAAGAGAGGGAGGGAGAGAGGAAAGGAGGAAGAGAGAAAAGGAGGGAGGGAGGAAAAAAGGAAGGAAAAAAGAGAGAAAGGAAAAAGGAAGTAAAGAAGAAAGGAAGGAAGGAAGGCAGGCAGTATAAACTACAGCCAGTTGAGTTGTCATTCTAGATACCCAAATACTGAAATCTTGTGTCTTAAACTGAAATAGCTTCTGCTACAATATGGTTAAAACATACTCTTCTCTGCCTACAGAGATTCATGGGAAACTTATAATCACTATAGTAAAATCTATTGGAACCTTGTACGTATGGAGACATTTGTAAATTTTCACATATATGACAGACAATAAAAATGTTTGCATTGGTTATCGGAGATTGGTTTGATATTTTTAACTGAGGAAACCATGAGTAGCTGGCTGGCGTTTAACAAGCTAAACATGTCACTCTGTCCCATATATTAATTTCATTTGGAAGGACACTGCATTTTCATGTATTGGAAAAATAGCACCTAAGTCATAAAAATAGAGATGGATAAAGTATGACAACTGATAACAAATGATTCTCAAGTAGCTTGCAGAGTTTTTTTTTTTTTTTTTTTTTTAATGTTTCAAATTGGAGAAGTGTGAGAACCACTGTGTTCATAAAGGTACTTCCTTATTATCTGTCAGGATTCATACCTGGCTGATTATTATATGTTAGGTCTTTCTCAGGAAAGATAAAGAAGCATAAAGAATTATCGACATTTCCTGACAACACAGATCACTTATTTCCATCTGCTTATCAACTTCTTCCAGGTATCTGAATCTCGGGAACAGAGTTCATTTTCAAATTGATATGACACAGTATATGACTGACAGGAACAAAGAACGTATGTCTGTGAATGGGTTTCATGTATTTTACAAGATGGTGAACATTGTCTCAAAGTGTTAACTTACACTTAGAAAATGATTTGCTTCAAATTTAACATAGTTGGGCCTGGGGTGATGGCGTAGTGGTTAAGGTCCTCGCCTTGCACGCCTAGGATCCCCTATGGGCGCCGGTTGTAATCCTGGCAGCTCCACTTCCCATCCAGCTCCCTACTGGTGGCCTGGGAGGGCAGTTGAGGCCGGCCCAAAGCCATGGGACTCTGCACCCGCGTGAGAGACCTGGAGGAAGTTCATGGCTCCTGGCTTGGGATCAGCACATCACCGGTTGTTGCAGTCATTTGGGGAGTGAATCATAGGACAGAGGATCTTTCCTCTCTGTCCCTCCTCCTCTCTGTATATTTGACTTTCCAATAAATAAATAAATAAAGAAAGAAAGAAAGAAACTAAATTTAACATAGTCGGAAAATTAGTAAAAATCAAATAAGAGAGAGGAGGAATGGCAAAGATTATTAAGAGTTGACAAGCAGAGAACAAGGGTAACAGTATAATTCACATCTCAAGTATTTCAGTTTTAATTCTGGTTCCTGAAAAAGAAACAAAATCAACAGAGAGGAGGTAGAAATTTATTGTTGATAATAAGCCTCAATGAAAACACAATACTTTACTGAAACAGATCATAAACAAAACAAAACAAAAAAGCAGGCTTACCAAATCTTAAATAGCACAGATATCTAAAAATCACAATGGTTGATTGTTCTATTTTAAGGATATAATCAAACAAATGCTAAGAATAGTCAATGTGGCATATTAGATCAACCAGAGTAGAACACAGTTAATAATATTTGGGTCGCATTGACCAAAACAAACAAATAAAAAATAAATAAGGGTTTGGAATTTTTTTAATGTCAAAGACATGTCTGCATTTTTAAAATAGATTTTTTTTTTTCATTTGAAAGGCAGATTTACACACAAATACCGCCCCCCCAACCACACACACACACACACACACACACACACGCGCACACACACATCTATCTGATGGTTCATTTCCCAGATGGTTGCAACAGCCTGGGCTGATATAGGCCAATACAGATCTCGCATGTGGGTGCACAGGCCCATGCACTTGGGCCAACTTCCACTGCTTTACCAGGTGTATTTCCACAGAGTTGGATCAAAAGTAAAGCTGCTGGGATCCAAACTGACACTCAATGGGATGCGACCATCAACAGCAGCTCAACATGAGCATCACAGTGCCAGACCAAAGATCCAGATCTCAGGCTCAGCACAGCAGCCTAGCAGTTAAAGTCCTTGTCTTAAATGTTTCAGGAATCCATATGGGAAATGATTCCAATCCTAGCAGCTCCACCTCCCATCCAGCTCCCTGCTTGTGGCCTGGGAAAGCAGTCAAGGACGGCCCAAAGCTTTGGGACCCTGCACTCACGTGGGAGACCTGGAAGAGCTACTGGCCTGGTTTCAGATCAGCTCAGCTCCTGCCACTGCTGTTACTTGGGGAGTGAATCATTGGACGAAAGATCTTCCTCTCTCTCTTCCTCTACTTATATCTGACTTTCCAATAAAAATAAACAAATCATAAAAGAAAAAAAGATCCAGATCTCTCAAGAAAGGAAAAGTTTGGCAAGGAAAAAGGAACTGACACTCAGCAATATAAATAACAATGCTCAGTACACTAAGATGAGTGTGTTTTGCTTAATTTTATTGGTTTTAATTCAGAAAAAAGAAAAGGAGAGCAAAAGAGGGACAGAGAAAAAGCAGAGACAGCTCCAATCTGGAGTTCTTTCCCCAAATGCCTCTGAACATCCTGGACAGACCAAAGCCAGCACTCACCCAAGGCCACCCACATGAGTGTCAGAAGCCTAGTTTTTCAAATTATTACATGTTGCCTCCTATCACTGGCATTAGAATCAGGAGTGGGTCAGAAATTGAATCAGGATACTCTAATATAGGATACAAACAAATGAACAGCTAGATGTAATGTCTGTACAGGTGATCAATATTATAGCAATATCCTTCCAACCAGCTCATTCTGGTGTTTAAATATCATTATATAAGACAATAGCGTGTAATTGCATAAATGCAATAGAAAGGCATAGACATAAGTGAAGATGTGCTACAAAGTGAACACAGAAGAATTTTTGGGTCTTCAGAAAGTTTAGAAGGTGTAAAGGTCTCTTGAGACTGCAAAGTTTGAGAATTGCTGTTCTATTATTTCAAAATTCTTTGATTTCTGATCCCACCCAGATAAGACCTGAAGGTACAATGAGTCTCAGATTCGCTGAATGGCCTTTGAGGAACAGCTAACGAAGCATCAAAGAGTGTCAAGACAGCATCACAGATTGCTTACAGTAAAATCCCTACCAATGTCCAAAAAAAGCATGAGCCAGTTCGGCATAACGGTAGGACCACAAACTTTGAAACTGTAATAGACTCTAATCCCTACTTTATGTCACAAATGATGACATGCACTTCCTTTCCCTTGTCTTTCTGTGATGACAAACTGATCTGATACCCAATCCATTGCTTTCAGTGTGTTCACTACTTGCTCCATTTTTTAAAGTGTGCTTCACTTATAGGTAAAATACAGATAACAAAAGTGTCAAATACATAGTCATTGTCAGACTCACGGAGTTACCTGTGTTATAACAATGCCTGACATATAGCAAGTACTTAGTGAGGATAAACCACAGGAAGACCAAAATTGAACTCATCAAAAAATGATCAGGTACGAGACTGGTGCTGAAACTTATAGACTCAGAAAATTGGTCCTTAAACCCAAAAGGAAAATGAGAGACAGGATGGCTATATCATTACCATTTTTTTTTCTATTTTTAAAGACTACCTAAACCCAGCATGTGGAGATCTTCCTCATGTCATTAAGCCAGGTATAAGGAGACAGTCTGTGACTTAATGTCTTCAGATTCAGAATGAAATGAGAGCAAGACATCTACAGATTTGCCAAAAATTTCAATTTCCCTTTTGTTTGAAGCCATTGTGGGAGTTATTGTCCAAAGGTTAACTTGGGGAGAATCACCAGCCGATTTGTCAAGACCTTCTGCAATCTTCACTTCAGTGTCATAGAAATTCCAAAAGCAATTATTAGACTAAATCATGGGATATAGTTTTCTCTATTGTCCAAGTTATCCACACGTGTTTGAGTCACTAGTCTTGAATTAAATATGTCAGTGTTGAGGTATAAAGTGGGAAATAACATCTACCAAACACAACAAAGACTCAGACACACACCTTGCAGTTGGTCAGCATGTAGAACCCAGAAAAGACCCCCACTCATCACAGCGTGCTTACTTTGGATGTACATCCTAAAAGAAACTTGTGGAATTAAAGAAACAATTACAGCTGGCAAGGACTCAGAGGGAAGATGCAAACCTAACCCAAGGGATCCCCTGCAGCAGTATCTAACTGGGTAACAATTTGCCTCTTCCCAATCCTTGGAAGCTCCTAAAGGAAGGACTAGAAATCAAGCACCTGCATTTATCAATAAATATGTTTCAGGGCAGGCCTGCTAGCAAATGACAAGCTACCCTTTACCTCTAAAACCCTTTGATGCTTGATTGTTGAGAATATGTAAATAGTCTTTTCCCTGTTCCTGGGGGTTTAGCTGTCCTGAGATGATAATGCAATCATCTGTGGAAAACACAAATTCCCTAATTAACATTAGAGCCCTGGGAAACTTGGTCTAGGAAAGGCAAACCCAGGCAGGCCCCTTCACAGCTACCAAGCAAGAGAATTTGTCCTGATTGATTTGATTGCATCTTAGTCAAGTACCCTACTTCTTCCTTCTTGTTTGGCAGGGAGTCTTCCAAGCAGTCCCTGATTGTGTTTCAGAGAATCTCCCCGAGGCTGCCTGTGATTAGACAGAAGATGAAAAGCCTAGTCAAGCTCAAACTTCCTTCCCAACGCAGACTGGGCATTCCAACGTTGAGACATCAGTCAGGCTGTTATGAGCCTGAGCCTAAGTCTGTGCATTTTCCTGTTCTGACTATATTGAATTAACTTGGGACACTGGCTTCTTTGACAAGTCCCTCCCCCCACACTTCACTTAAAGCCAGTTGTTTATAAAACCCAAACCCTATTTTTCTTTTTCCCCCTCTTACTACTTCCCAGGCTTCTTCTTATAATTTCTCCCCAAGACTCAAAGTACGTAACTTATTTGAAAATGCACAACAAATAACACTACTTCCATGCCTCACATATTCAGTGGGTCTCCATAACCTGTAGACCTAAGGTTTTGCTTAACCCATAAGCCCCAGTCTCCTTGGCCTTGACTACGATACTGCATATTCACAAGTAGTTCACAGTATCAAAGCGAATTAATACATGTAAAATGTTTGGAATAGAGGCTGGTATATATTAAGTAAAATGTTTGCATGGTGACAATTTTCCTAGGAGGCATGGCTGAAGGCTCTGGAGACAGCTCTCCCTCCTCATATTCTGTTGTTTTTCTTCTTTAAAACAGTGTACATTGTTCTGAAGCACCTGACTGGGCAGAACTAGCTTGTATGACCAACACCCATCATATGCATGTCCATTCCTGAGTTATTATAGTCTCAGGAAATTAAGTGAAGAAGCAGCCAGATTAGTGGCCCACTTGTCTAATGTCAAACTATTCAGGTACTGTTGTTGCATATAGAAGTTGGATGAAGGTTTCCCACCCCTTTACTTTTGCTGGAGTATTTCTCTACCATGTGAGCATGGTCATTACTTTGCCGAAGAAAAATAAAACAAAACAGAAACTGGCAGGATGCAGTGTCACAAGTTTTTTTCCTTTAGTTTTTCAACTATTTCAGAGGTTCTAAAATATTTGAGCCAAGCCACTCTAAGTCTGGCATAAAAATGCAAGCTTATTTAGTATTTAACGGTTGGCAACTATGGGGTGAAGGTAGACTTTGAAAAACAAAATGAGAATATGAGCTCAGTAAAATACTTGAAAATGCTGTTGGAATATACATGTTCATAGCAAAACATTTAAAATACCACCTCATTTTATGTTCCTTTTTCCTTACAAAGTATTATTTGGAAAGGAAACAAGTCTGAATACCCTAACGTAAGGTAGCATTAGGAATGTTTACTAATTTTACATGAGTTAATTTACACAATTTTTATATCAATTATCTTGACAGAATTCTCCACACTCCTCCTGTTTCCAAATAAAACAATGAATTATAATATAGATACACATTGCTAGCACTGCTCCCAAAGTGAGGTACAGGCCTAATTTCAACAGGGAATAATAGGAATTTATCTCTCATCTTTACAATTTGTTAAGATTGTACCTCTTTGCGAGGCAAGAGAGAGACAAAGATACTTCCCATGTACTGTTCACTTTCCCAATGAGCATTAGAGGGGGGCTGGAACAGGTTGACCAAGGGACGGAAACTCACTCCAGATCTCCATGTGGGTAAGAAAGCCCCAACTGCTTGGATCATCAGCTGATGCATTCCTGGGTGTTGCACTGGAATCCAAACTGAAGCCACGAATTGAAGCCATTTCAGGCATACTGAAAAGGAACATGTGTCTGAAACTCCCCCAGCCTCTTTTTTCCTTCTACCTGAAGTATTGGGGCAGGGATCCCACTGCCTCAGAGCATCTCGGGCAGCTCTGGCTGACCATGACAGGAGCATTACTAGTCAAGGACAATAACAGAACTGAACGCCAAGATGTTGGCTGTACAGTCTGGAGCCAAGGAAGTCCTGCTGCCACGACTGTTCCTTCACGAGGCGCAGCCGGAAGAGCCCAGGATCCAGGCTAACAGACCAAAAGCAGGAGTTTCCCCTCTTCTTTGATAAACAGCTATGTCAGAGCTCCAATTTTACTACTTACCTCACAAATTCTGAGATAATTGCTCTCTGGCATTTACAGAAAATATTACCTAGTCCCACTCTAGATCAAATTTATTAAGGACAGTAAAAAATTAACTGCCTCTTCTCCCATACATTACTGCAATTAAGGAAAAGCTGTTTAAATATCAACACAAAACCAGCAAAGCAGAAACGTCTATTATTAAGTAGTCTTACTCAGAATCTATTGATAAGGAGGCATATTTAGAAAAACATTTCTTAAAGATTTATTTATTTAAAAGGAAACGTTATATAGAGAGAAGAAGACACAAGAAGAAGAGATCTTCCATCTACTGATTTACCCTCCCAAATCACTGTAATGGCAGGCCTAGGCCAGGAGCCTAAATCTTCATCTACGTCTCCCACACGAATGTCACCCTCCACTGCTCTCCCAGGTGCATTAGCAGGAGCTGGTTCAGAAGATGAGCAGCAGGGACTAGAACAGGCACTCATGTGATGACAGCATCGTAAGCAGATTTAACAACAATCTGCTCCAAAGCACATTTCTACCACACAGGATGTTTATGATACAATTGGTTTCAGAACACTTTCAGTATTACTGTCCTTTTCAAATGGAAATGCCATCCCATCAGGATTCTTTGCAGAAGGTTGTAATGCCCCTTTCTCAGAACAGTATAGGTCCATTCAACTATATCAAAGCAGTGAGCAATGACCAAGAAAATGCACAATCAGCACACTAGCATGGATAGCCCACCAATTTGGAGTTTCTACCACTACCACATTCTACCAATTTGTAGTTAAACCACCGTGTTTTAGTCAGAACCACTCTCTTCAGATCACTCTCCTCTTAGCGTAATATCTCATTTTAAGAACAATTATTTCCTTAGGAACCTATGCAGAGCTCCTACTTTGATTCATTCATTTAACAAATTACAATAGAAACAAGGGCTCTACTAGAAACAAAGCATCTCTCACTTACTGTTAAAAAGGCTGTATTTTTCAGATCAAATACTAAACAGATACAAATTTGATTTGCATTCTTAACTCTAAATGAATGTTTTCATATTCTCTTTCATCTAGGTGATGCTCCTTGGGGGATTTACCCTTTATTGGCCAGACACTGTCATTAATTGAACTCTTTATCTCTTTATATTGAAATGTAAATTCAAAGATAATATTATTTCCTTGTAGGATATGACTCTTAATAATTACATTGTCTTCAACTGGAAACTTCAGTAATATGTTTGTCAGAATAAAACAGTGAAATACACCCAATGCCTATTTCCCACCTATTGTTGCAGTGGAAGACAACACCTGCTGGCTGCATACTGTGAAAAACATTAATATAATGTTCATTCAGGGCAAATGTGCATGACCTAGGACTGGCAGAACACAAGCCCAGTAACTTTTAATGAGTCTTGGGAACTATTCCAAAGTTGTCAAATCTGGTCAGAACATAGGCATCACATCCTTTGTCTGAAAGTTTTCCATGATTATTATGCAGTATCTGTTGCCTTGGCCTGAAAAAGACAACTTTTAGCTATGTGGAGATGAATTTCTCCCAGGTTGGAGATTGTTTTTAGAACATGAGTGGTTGCAAGCATCATTTCTGAAAAGAGGATACTGACTGATGTTAAGAAGCACATTTCTGATTGATAAGAAATGCAGAGCTAAAGAACAAAGGATTCCTCAAGGGTGCTCCAGATGGCTAGGAGGAAATAGCCCCATGTACACACCATCCAAATCAAACTGACATGAGGGATATGATTAATAGCTCCAACCAGACATGCCCCGGGCCTTATGAGGTCATCCTCATGAATGCTTTGTAGGCTTCTTATGGCCCCATGGTCTCCAAAGCTTAGAACAGTGACTTCAGGCTTAGCAAGAGATGTAGGCTGACTGCAAGGTTTACAGGAATAAAAGGTCCCTAAAATCCACCAGCTATCTTTCATTGTTAATTCTCCAAGCAGTCTGGAGAGAGGGGGCATAAGTGTTGAAAACACTTTCAAATGGAGAACGAATAAATGTGAGAAAAAATGAATAAAATGAATTAGCCTATCATTCACTCAGAACTTTCTACTGAATTAGGCTCAGCAGTACAAAATTATAATAATCAAAAATAAGCTACCAATGAAATCAGTAATTGCATATTAACATATGTTCTGGCAATCCCACTCATGGGAGTATATCCTACAGAACTGGTACATACACATAAGAAAACAATTTGCACCCTGTATTCACTGTAGCACAAGCAACAATTGCAAAAACATGGAAACAACCTAGATGCTCTTTGAAGGAGGTCTGGATAAAGAAACTATGGTACATCTACTTTATGAAATACTATTCCGTTATTAAAAAGAATGAAATTTTGCTGTTCGCAATCAAATGGTCACAACTGGAGACCATTACACTCAGTGAAATGAGCCAATCCCAAAAGGACAAATATCATATGTTCACTCTGATATAAGACAGCTTCCATTGAGAATACAGAACAAAAATGAAGTAAGTAAATATACACTTGTAATCTCACAAATGAAGTATGTAATGGAAACCAGAATAACAGACCAAAGAAAATCAACAGAATGCTTCTCTATTACCAAATAAAAGCAGGTAGGCTCCTATAGACAACAAAATATTAAACTTTTTACCATTGCCTTTATCAAGTGTCATGACCCACACAGAGCAGAAACTTAGAGTCAAGACAACACCTGATAGACAATTTTACTACAAAGCACAGGGGGCAATGTGGGTGGGAGAAGGGGATTGGCAGGGTGAAGGGGAAAGAGAATAAGGTGAAATCCTTTCCCTTCCTACCCCAAATGAAATCAAAGCCTCAAATGGGAAGTAATGAATTGAAAGGGAATCTTTCCTGGACACGTAGACCACAGTCTTGGTAAAACCCTGGAATATCTCAAGAAATTAAGCAAATTCAAAATGAATATCAAATAAAAAACAATCATGTGGCAGGGTAGGATGGAAAGGGATGAGGAAGGCTATCCTACATACATAGCTTGGTCCCTTTCAATTTACAGATAGAACAGATTCAAAGGCTCAGAAAGGACATAACACTGGTGCTGGCACCCAGATCTCCTAATCCAGGGCTCTTTCCACTGTTCCACTGCAGCACTGTGAACCAAGCAGTAGTTGTGGTTGCCCTCAGGAGAACAGCAGGGTATAAAGCTAGAGGGAAAAACTCACATCATCTCCTTTAACAGATCTTCTCTGCTTTCCTTCTCCCCATGTCACCCCACATTGTCACATTACCTGGGTGTCATCTTAAATCATCTCTGAAGTGTGTGTATTAGTAAACTGTTAGTCCCCTTGCACTAGAATGTCAGCTGCGAAGGCCTTTCTCCACTGGGTTCTGACTATACTCCCAGACCTCCAGCATTCTAAGCACTAGCAAAGCACATGAAAGACACTCCCACTATTTGTTGATTGAGCAAATGGAAAAGATTAACTTTCTCGGCTTTCAGGCAGAGTTGTCTGACCCTGAACACATCATTTAACTCCTTAGTACTTTATCAGCAAATAGATGGAATTAAAGCTGAGCTATGGCTTTCAGCTTGAATTCTGCATATGCCATAAAAAAAGCAACACTTTTGCAATCCTCTTCATCTCCTTTCTTCCTCGGCTTTTAAGACTATACTTTATGCTTTCAACTTTGGGCCACACTTCCTTTTATATAAAAAACTTACAGATAAAAACAATGAAAATAGCTAGTTGATTTAAAACTGTCTCTGAAATAGTTTCTGTTTTCTCTTAGTTTAATTAAACATCTGTGTTTCTTTTATCATAAAGATTAAAGACATGGGGTGGGATAGCCTTGTTGTATAGTGGGTCGAAATTTCTGCCTACAACACCAGTGTCCCATATGAACACAAGTTTGTACAGGAGGTGCTCCAATTCTGATCCAGCTCCGTGCTGATATGCATAGGAAAGCAGTATGCGATGACCTAAATCTTTGGGCCCCTGCCCTCTTGTGGTGACATGAGTGGATTCCAGTGTCCTGATCCAGTTCCAGCCACTGTGGCCATTTTATTTTTTTCCTTAGGGAACCTATAGTTTTAAAATTGCACTAAGAAAAAGGGTGTAAATGATTATAAATATATCTCTAACTTTTAACAAGTTTCACTTACCATCAGAAAAACTAAATCATTATTTTCTACTTGCTTTCCCGTAATAATAAATATGGTTGATATTATTCAAAATGACACGAGAAAAAGTGGGACAGCTCATACAGTGTAGTTAAACATGAAGCTAATATGAATAAACAGAAGTTTTTGAGTTGCTCGTTCAAATACCAAGCATTAACCTACACAGTCTAGTGTTCAGTGCTAACAAGTCTCTTTAAAGAAGCAATAGTTCCATTTACTATTCTAGACAGAAATGATATGATCACAGAAGCCTAAGGTTGCCCTCATCTAAAGATTTATATTGAGCAAACCGCTCTAAGCTAATGCACGATGATCACTCACTGTAAAACTTTAACAAAGATTCCAAAAATCACCTCACATTTTAAATTCTGGAACTAAAGTATGTTGAATGTAATTCCAACTTACAAAGGCCAAAGAGACATGAAATGCCTGATATTCTGTTGTATTGCTGAAGAAAGATTTTTTTTTAAAACTGTGACAAACGATGAGAGATAACTGATGTGTTTTGCAGTGTGAAGAGCTGTCAACATCAAACATGTTAATTCATAATTCACATTACCATCTGCACTTGATTTGGGAATCTATTCAAGTTGTAACACTGTTCTCTTATTTCCAAATGAGATTAGATCATTTTAAATCACTATTTCTCAGGAAAAATGGCTCAGCTATAAAAAAAAAAAAACCTCATCCAATAAGCCACACTCCTAAAATAATGGTGATAAAAAATGACACATGGTTAAAAAGAAAACAGAAACTTCCCCAGCTGAGCAGGCGAACGGAGTCACCTGTTTCCCTTTGATTTGCCTTCTTCCAAATGAGGAGAGGCAGGAAAGCGATGAAGAAACAGGGATTTGATAAGGGATGTGGACACATCAATGATGTCCTGGCAATGTCACCTGAGGCACAGAACCGAAGCCAATTAAGGCCTCTGTGCTTTTCCTGCTTACTTGTGGAAGAAATTCTTCGAATAGCAAGAAAAATAACAGATGGAGAAGGAATAACAATCTTTCAGATGATATTCCTTCATTTCAAATCTTAAACTACTTTTCCCTTGACTTTTCTGTAAGCATCCAGTTACAGTTGGAGTTTTTCACGCGATTTAAGTTTTTCCCTTGGGGATAATGTTTATTCAGTCTTGGATTCAACCACACATTTTGGCAGGAAAGGAGGTTCTCTTATTCAGCAGGAAGCACTACATCTGTGCAAAGTATTCCCTAAGAAGTTGGCAACACAACCATGGGTAAGTCACATGAAAGTATTAGAGAGTACATAGTTTACTACAATATTGATTATAATGAAAAGAAATCTTTATTACACATGACAGCACATAAAAATAGCGACAAAAAAGTTCAAGGAGAAATCTTCAGGGCACATTTTTGAGCTAGCAGAGTAAGACAACCACTAAGACACTTGCATTCCACATTGGAATGGCCTGATTCAATGACTAGCTCTGCTTCTGACAGGGAAGCAGTGGTAAGGGCTCCTGCCACCTACATGGGACCCCCAGATTGTGATCCTGACTCATGACTTCACCTCCTCACAGAGCAGGCACTTGGAGAGTGAGCCGGTGGAATGGAGACTGCTCTTTCTGTCTCTACGTTCTTGTTGCCCTCCTGCTTCACCACCACTCACACATACTCATGCTCACATACACATACCATTCCCAAACACACACACACACACACTCACACAGCCTTTTCCTGTTTATATATCCTAATAAAAATGATCAATAAATAATTAAGTTTGTGTTTTTGATGGGGAGGTGAGTCAGAAACAAGAGAGCCAGGATCTGATCCAAGATTCAAATAGTGACTTAACTCACCGCTCCACAATGCCCTCCACTTTTTTACTATTCTCACCTGGCCACTAAAGATCATTAAAATTCCTACGGATGTGTTTTCTTGCTATTGGATAATATTCCCATATAGAAACAAGTGGTTATCTATCAGCCACTCATACAACCTTACTGTGCATATAGCTTTAGTTACAAAACAATTGTCCTAACTTGCAGCTTTATCATAGTTTAAAAGAAGCCATTAGCAATGGGGATTTTATTATTTGTGAAATCAAATGACCATTATATGCACTGCTGAAAAATTGACTCTAAGAGGCAGGCATTTAGCACAGTGGTTAGGATGCCACATAAGATGCCCGCATTCTGTAACACGAGTGCTTGGTGTCAGTCCTGGCTCCACTCCAGATTCCAGCTTTCTGCTCATGTGTATCCTTGGATGTGCTCACTGATAGCTCAAGGACATGACATCCTGTCTCCCACAGGGGAGAACAAGACTGAGTTCCTACCTCCTGGCTTCCATGTGGGCCAGCTTTGTCTGCTACAGGCATTTCAGGAGTGAGTTAGAACACAGCACATTTCTTTTTATCTGCCCATCTCTCTATATGCCTCTCCTTTAAAAATTGAAAGATAAATAAATCTGATTGACCCCAGGAAACAATCAGATACATATTAAAGACACACATGCTTATTCAAACTTCAGAGGATCCATCCAAGGCAGAGGCACACACACCTCAGAAATCAGATGGTGCTATAATAGGAAAGACAAGGTAAGTATATCATGAAACAAAGATGTAAAATGTGTCACTAAATTGTGATAAGATTGGAAGGAGGAAAAACAGCACTAATTTGAGTTTATCCAATATTATTTGAGTATCAGTTTAAGAGTAATAGCATGCACCTAGACAGATAAATTTCCATCTTCCTACTAGAGATTGTAGACCTTGGTTTTACTACACTGTACATTTTTAAAAGGTGTGTGTAGAAATACACACACACACACATGCATGTACGCACACATATTTTGAAAAGCAAAATTACAAAGGGAACAAAGCCTGCTGAAAATAAAACAGCATTCTGTAGTCATAGCAACGCTAACTTTTGAAAAAGCAACATTAAGGAAGAAGAGCTCATCAAGAGCAACATCAAGTTGTTATAGCAACCAAAACATGGCTTTACAGAAACAAGTTTGCATTAAAATAGCCAGAGGATTATAACAGTAAAAGACTAATATGAAAATATAACATTGGAGCCCAAAGGTTTAATTTTTTCCTTGTTTTAACCTGGAGTATGCTCTCTCCTTTATTAGAACAAAGCGATTTCTCAACCATTCCCCGACAAATATGTATACAGTGGAGACCAGGAAGGATATACAGACCAAAAGGGTGACCATACATACAGGTGGTCTCCAGCAAGGACACAGTTGTGGCTTTTTGATTTTTATTATTTGTTTGTTTTTAAGATTTATTTATTTTTATTGGAAAGTCAGGTCTACAGTAAGAAGGAAAGACTCCTTTCTCAGGCTACAAGCAGGGAGCTGAATGGGAAGTGGGGCAGGCAGGACACAAACCGGCACCCATTTGGGATTCCCGTAGTTGTGAGGCCAGGACTTCATCCACTAGGCTACCAAGCCAGGCCCAGGACACATTTTATAGCACTTGACCATAGTAAGTCTAAAGCTAGTTCTTCAATACTGATTGTTTTATCATTGTGGGTGATAAAAAATATTAAACCAAAACAGAGTCCAAAGTACTCAGATATGAGTGTCTGGAAAGCCTTAGGAAGAGTGTGTCTAAAGGGCCCAGATGGCTCAGTGGCTAAATCCTTGCCTTGCAACTGCTAGGCTCCCATATGGGCGCTGGTTCATGTCCTGGCTGCTCCACTTTCCAACCAGCTCCCTGCTTGTGGCCAGGGAAAGCATCATGGGACAGCCCGAAGCCTTGGGACCCTGTACCCATGTCATTGTGGCTATTTGGGAAGTAAAACAGCAGATAGAAGATCTTTCTGACTCTCCTTCTCTCTGTAAATCTCCCCTTCTAACAAAACTAAATAAATCTTAAAAAAAAAAAAGTGTGTCTAAAACAGGATTTCTCAATTTGTGCATCATGAGAACATTGGATCAACTAAATTTTTGTTGTGGTGACCTGACCTATACATTGTAGAATATTTAGCAATATCCCCAGTCACTACCCATCCCAGATATAACAACAAAAATGTATCCAGGTACAGCCAAAGGTTTTCTGAGGGAGAAGAGAGTAGTTAAATCACTCATGGTTGAAAACATTTTTAGAACATTCCTCCATATTTTACTGGAACACACAGAAATTCAAGAAATATGAAGGACAATAAGCTTGGGAATCAGTTTGAACTCTCCTTTGAGGAGTGTTCTAACGATGCCTTTAAGTGCCTGGAGATGTGCCTCACTCAGTTTATCATCTCAGATCAAACGCTTCAGTGTTTTCTTCAGCTCTTAGAAGCTCTGGCACAGGACAGTATTTTATATTCCAGAAACCCTCCTCCTCTCCTGCTTGAGTGGCCAACCTTGAGATGCCTACATGCTCATCTGCATATGCAAATAGCACATTCACAACTGACTCACACTTCCCACCCTTACTACTTCTCACATTGTTTCCCATTCACCCTACTGGGGAAAAGAATTATATATTATCCCCAAATATCCACTTCTTTTTTTCAAGATTTGACTTATCTGAATGGTAGAGTTACAGGGAAAGACAAAAATAAAAAGATGAAGATCGTTCATCAATGGGTTTACTCCATAAATAGATGGTGGAGTTAGGCTAGTCAGGGGCAGGTGGTTCATACAGATCCTCCATGCTGACGGAGGAGCTCAAGGACTTGGGTCATCTTTTGCTGCTTTTCCCAGGCACATTAGCTGAGAGCTGGATTGGAAGGGGAACAGCTAGAACTTCAAACAGTACCCATGTGGGATGCTGACACTGTAGGTGGTGGCTTAACTTGCAATGCCACAACCCTGATACTTCATTTCTCTTTAATCAATTACCATTATTATGCTGAATATGGTTTTACTTACTGAACTGAATACTATCTTCATGCCTAATCACCTAATGCTCCCCTTAGACAAAACATCATGATTGAGATCTTGGGTAAGACTTTAAGAGGATAGCAGAAGAAAGATGTTCTCTGCCAAAAGCAGCTTTTAGTGCAGTTTTTCTTCTTTTTGATATATTTTTTTTTACTTGAAAGGCGGAATTACAAAGAGAGAGAACATGAGAGAGAGAGAGAGAGAAACAAGCGTACTTGCTCTTGCTTCCCTATCCATTGGTTCACTCTTTAAATGGTCAGGCTGCACCAGGAAGAAGCCAAGAGCCAAGAGCATCCTCCTGATCTCCCAGGCAGGTGCATTGGCTCAAACACTTGGCCATTCTCTCTGCCTTTCCCAGAAGCTGGACTGGAAGTGGAACAGCCGTGACTAGAATTGGTATCTGCATGAGAGGCTGGTGCAACACAATTAACCTACAACACTGCTTGCTGGCCTCCAAATCTAGTTTCTAAGTGCAGCAGATTAGAAACCCACATGGTAAGCTGCTTGAGAACAGGAAAACTATATTTTTGGAAGCTACTATGGTACCTAAACCAAGGCAAGTAATAGATGACCAATGCCACACTATTTTATTTGAAGTCCAAATCGATATGCTATCCAAAAATATTGTTTTTTTTAAAAAGTTAAAGTAATTGAATGTATTATTGTTAGCACGTAGCTACTAAGGCTTTAGCAGCGTATCTCTATTTTTTCCCATAAACTTTATCTTACTATTTCTCTCCCACACACTTAAATAATTTTTATGAAGTAATTGTTGAAGGAACCTACTTCTAGAATTTCTATTTTTGCTGTTTCCCACTTATTTCTATAAAAGCCTATTCTTTTCAGTCCTGTGATTCACTGGGTTTATGTAACATACATAATATACATTGCTCATTTGGTCTTCCAAGATAGCTCTCATGCTTCTTTTCACTTTATGGAAGATCATTCATATTGCCATGGACCTTTGTAGCTCTCTGTGTATCCACTATTGATTTCTTGAGACAGGATTCTAATAAAATTCATCGTAATGTGTATGGAAAGCTCCTGAAAAAATAGTGGAAATTTTCTGTCAATCTTTTTTTACCTGTTAAGCTGACAAATGAGCCAATAATCAGCCAGAAGCTTCGCATAATGGCATTTAAAAACTGAGTTATGAAGAAATATGAGATATGCTAAGGGACTGATCAGAATTCAGTACTCTCAAATATTCCATTTGTTAGTCAAAACAGATCATTCCCTCATTTTAAAAATACTATTCTTGATAGCACTTAAATAAATGGGTCTTTGAGAACTGGAGCAAAACATAAAGTTGTCAAGGATCATAGTGTTGGTAAGTGTACATGACTGGAATGAGGCAGCATAAATATCCTAACTCTTGAACAGATAATCAATGCTTCACCAAAACGAATTAAAGGATGCTTCTTAAAAGGAGTGTGCAGTGTTGATTTTATCCTAAGAATAAAATTATGATTCTTTTTAAATATCTAGAAGGTTGGCTTGGTTTTCAAGCCAAGAAAAAAATATACCTTCTATGATGGGAATGAGTCTGAAAGGAAATTGAAAAATCATACTTTGCTAAGCCAAGATAAGTCTCATTAAAGCAGGCTGATTCATTTGAAGCTTGATACAGGGACAGCAAATACTCTTTCTGCCACTAGAAAAAGTAAATAATCAGTCCAACTACATAAGCAGCCATGTTTTCATAAATTACACACATCAGAGCGAGTACCTGCTAGAGCCTGGTGCTGCCCTTGGAACAGCACTGACCACTGCAATCATTATTTCAGTTTCAATAGGATTTAGAGATGACTCCAGAAAAGGGCACCAGAGAAGCAATTAAAAAGAACAAACAAACAAGAAACCTGACGAGTTTACTTTTATTTTATCCTTTTCTAGTTTTCACATTATCACATTATTATTGTTTTAAATTTATTTCCCTCTTTGCAGGTGGAGAAATAATGCTTTTCAGAACAGCCAAGTGAGAGAGAGAAAAAAATGCCACACTACTTCAAATGCGATAAAAACATCTTGGAAGTCAATTGAACAATGAAGATTTGGATAAATCATGCATGAAGGCAGGAATGAACTATTTGAGGTAGGTGAGAACATCGGAGGAAAAGCTTGGATCCTTCCTGGCTTTCTCTGTTCTTCACTGGAAGACCAGTGTACAAATACAGCCTTCTATAATTATACGCCTGGATTCTCTTGTATTTCAGATCATTTTTTGTGGAAAAAAAAATGAGTATCTGAAGCCTACATTACTGTCACTGAAGTAGGAAATAATAACAGTAGCAGTATCATTTAAACAGCAAAGAAGGAAAGTCTTAGAAGAGGTAATAGCACAGGCCCAAGTTCCCAGACTGACTAGAAAATGTGTTGTTTCTTACATTCATTCTCTTATTTTTGAATATGGATCTATACTTGATATTGTGGCTGGTACTTAGGATACACTGTGCAGCAATAATGTCAATTATTCCTCTACTGGAGATCTGAAACGTTAGCAAAGGGACAGAACTTAGCCACACAAACAGAAAGAGCACCCTAATCCTAATACTAGAACTACATGTTCCCATAGAGTACCAAATTGCTAAATTTGATTTGATTTAGCAGGTTGAAAAAGACTTACCCAGAGAAGTGATGACTGAGTTGAACTCAAGTGAAGTGATCCAGATCCTTTACAAAACATAACTTGCCAAGATTACTTTAGATTGCCAACAGGCTTTCTAGGATCACTGGGATTCCGTTACATGCAATACACATGGGAGCACTGTTTCCTTTCATCACTTCAAATCATTTTAAAACTGGAAGGCATTTGAAATAGTAACACCCAATATTTTAATGTTTTTCCATTCCAAGTTTTATAATTCCACAGCTCATGTCATTTTTAATGAGTAAAGCAAGAGGTCAAGCCTGTTCTATAGTCACTTACTGCTGTCTAATGCATGCTACATTTCACCAATTAAGAGATCAAATAATGCCCATTTAATAGGCTGGAGAAAATCATCCAAGAGGTTCCAACAGCATAGCATACTACCCTCATTAGGCCAAAGAGGTGCTGGGGAGTGGATGAATGACAATTTTCAGCACTGGGTGAGGTGATTTGAAAGTGTGTGTTAGGCTAAAGACAGAGGTACACTTAGTGAAAGCTCAAGTTACACACCACTTGAGGCAACATCTCCTAGACACAGAGACGGATTGTGATGCAGGGATAAGGAATCATGTTCCACCGCAGTTTTACAGTGAACTGAACAATGCAATTGGTACTATGAAAAAGCATATGGAGTACAACATGTACTCAATCATATATGAACAAGCCATTTTTTATATATACTCAACTGTTCACATACTGTATAGCTCCCCAAAGAACATGTTCAGCTATGTTTCACACTTGCATTTTTAGTGATGAAACACACTTCTTTCTGGATGCTTTTTTTCCCTTCTGCTAATGCATAATAGCATGCTAACTTACCTTGGTTTATCCAAATATAAACAAGGTGAATACTGACACATTCACCATTTTGAAAAGTATTTATTTGAATAAAGGTTTATTCATATTTGAAAGGCAGAGCCACAGGAAGCAAGAGAAAATAGATCCTCTATCCACTGGTTCACTCCAGAGGAAGGACAAACTTCGATTAACTTCCAGATGTTTTCCCCCCTTCACAGTATTCTTTTGTTTACTATTTTATTTTTAAATTTATTTTATGATATAGTTCCATAGGCTCAACTTTCAGATGCATGCAGTGTGTGACAATTTTTTTGTTTCAGAAGTTGTAGAAAACTAATGCAGTATAGAATCAGCTCTGCATTTTAGTAAAGCACACAGTAGGCTGACGTCCACACTGAAATTTGAGAAGGAATCATGCCACAATACTTAACCAAGTTCAAATGTGCACCAACTGCTTTGGATCATTTCAATTTGGAGACACACTTTCTCAGAGATGAATCCAATAGGTACGCCAGTTTTCTAGCCAAGCTCATTCTGCACTCTTACCTCTAATTCCAACCAACTGCCATTCGGATAGAAACAAGATTACAGCTAATCTCACAGGAGTTGTGAGAGAGAACATATTTAATAACCAAAGATTGGTTACTATCAGAGCTTACACTTTGATCTACTGTTTCCTCCAATGGCAGAGTATTATCTTCTTGCTAAAATATATTTTTTTAATTTTAAAGTTTTTAATTTTTTCCATTCATTTTAGAAAGCAAAGAGAAAGAAAGAATAAATTAGTGGGAAAGATCCGCTTTCAGCTGATTCACTTTCCAAGTGCTTACAAGAGCCAGATCTGGGGCAGACCAAAGTCAAGAGCCAAAACTTCCACCGGGGTCTCCCTTAGGAGTGGCAGGAAAGGAAGTGCTTGGGCCATGAGTCATCTGCTGCCTCCCAGGCACAGTGGCAGGAACCTGGATTAGGAACCTGGAGTAGCCAGGAATTAAATCAGTACTCTGGCACAGAACATGGACGTCCCAAGCCATGGCTTAACCTACTGTGGCACAGCAGATGCTGCAGGTACTACATACTAAAGGAAACAGCATTTCTCTTGAATATAAATTCTCTTGTATATCAGGAACATATTTCCTGAATGCTTCAAAACATGTATCTGTGCAACACTACTTTAGTATTTTGCAAAGGTGAAATAAACCGCTTAAGAAGAGAGCACCAAATACTTGATATACTATCTGAAATTTCTATATATATTGTAAGTGTAATCATGAATTCTACTCTTTTAATTTATTCTTAGGCTCCATTAAACTACCTATTTTCTTAAAAAAACAAACAGAATAGTTCACTAATCTGAAATTGCATAATATTGATATTGGTTCCTAAGCATTATATTGACAGTGATGACCTGAAATTAAAGGTAGAAAGGTATAAATGAGGAGCAAGGCCGTTACCCTTTACAAAAAAACATTTTCCATCCTCCAGGCAACTATATCTAAAAATGGAAACTGGAGCTATCTTAAATTTTCTAGTCATTGCCTGTGAGGGTCACCTAAAACATTATGTTCCCTTCATGGGGCATGATACACAAACTGGGCAGAATGTTCGAGTTGGATGTTCATCAAGGTTTTTAAAAATGTTTTCATTGTACAAGACAAACAATGACAATGGTCTCAGAATGACACAATGCACACTCACCAGCCAATAATTTATATTTAGACTACATCTCAGGTGTGGAGAAGGGGAGTTGGCCTAGAACTCTTTGGACACGTATGGTGTCAGCTGTCTCTTGTTAATTCCAGATACTACACAATGGCACTGAATCCTCTCTGGGGGCGGGGGAGAGCTGATCAATAATCATGACAGGCAGAAGATGAGTCTTTCACTTCGATAAGTCGGGAAGTGTTGATTGTGGGGACATTATACCATGAGTACACCTGAGCAACACAGATCAGCACAAGCACTGACTCTACCAGGGAAGCACACAACCCCTGCTCACCCAGATTCTACTACAGAAATGGAACCAAACAGCCAGCGCCAAGGGGAGTCCCCCAAGTTCCTCCTGCAGCCCTGTGGCAGAAGGGAACGTGTATTCTTAATCATAACAACTCACCCACCAAGCTTTTCAAAGACGAGAGTCTGAAGTATTTTTGGTTTCATCCTATCACTCTATCTTAAGAAATCCTTATAGAGAAGGGGGCAGCCTCTTCTGATTTCCTCAAACCTTATTGCATTTCATGTTTAACTTCCAATCAAATGAGAATAAAGGAATGTATTCATTTTTTTCCCCCAGTTTGAGTTCTTTCTAAAAAGTCTGAAGCTACAGAAATGTGTCTTTTTGTGGACTAGCTTCCTGGTAGAACTGACCAGTAGCTCACATTAAACTAACTGAGATTAGCAATGCAAATCAGAAGCAGTATTAGGATGTTTTTCTCTTCTAATAAGGGGAACAGAGGTTGTTGAGCTGATGTTTTTAATTTACTTATGAGCTGAAAAGAGGCTGTTAGGTTTAAAATGAAAGCATGTACCTGACCCAGTGCAATGCAATCTAATACACCTTTGCAAGCATATTTAATTACTAGGTTTCTTAATTACAATATCAGAAATGTTTTCGTGAGCAGAAATTTCTGAAGCTTGTGTTCTAACTGAAATTAAGGTTATTGGTGACACTGTGTATCTAAATCCATATTCAGATGAGAATGAATGATTATCTGAGCTGAATGTTTTACTACAAGCTGCTTTCCAACCACCTTCTCCCAACTCCATTCCACTCTGGACATTACATTGCCATGCTAAGTTACTGGGCAGTCATCTGCATAACATTGAACACTCTGCAGGAAGGACTCTTTACAACTTACTCTTCATAAATCAAAACAGTCTTCCAAACTATGCAAGAAAAGGACTTCTACTGTGCCTGGTAAAAAGAACTGTCTTGAAGTTCTTGATAAATGTTATCAGGTCATGTGGGTAGATAACATATAAACAGCACCATTCCATCAATAGGGACTAGTTGGCAACCAGCAAAGGTGTAGTTGTACCACTGACACAGGGTTGTGGATTGATTCACTCAGTAACTTATCCAAGAAATTAGAGTGTTCACACACACACACACACACACACACACACACACCACTTTTCCTCACAAATTCATATCTGCTGTTCAACTCAGTGAGGCAATTTTTCTCTAGCATTATTTCTGTGTGCTTTGGCCATACTCTGTGTTCACCTCTGTTAAAATATTTATCACTTGGAATTTTAAAATCAATACTTACTACAACCCTTTTAGTTGTTTCTGGGCTATCAAATGCACTTCTCCACATCCCTAATATCTACAAATGTTCGACACAAGAAAGCATTCAGTAAGATTTCTGAAGGACAAAATAAATACATCTAATTTCTTTTCCCTTTCTCCAAGCCAGATGGGGGTGGTAATACTACCCCATGATCTCACATGGCAATGCTGAGCTACAGAACAGATAAAAAGCAGAAGCACGGTGCCTTGGGAACTCACAAAGTGCAAAATCAACCCTAAAATTAATACACGAGACCAAGCTTTATAAATCTCTGTGCCTGGTGACACAGCTTTAGAGTGCAGCTTTGCAGCCACAGTGCTGACAGATACAATGGCTGAGCAGTATTATAGTGAAGAGAATTGATTTTACTAATGCATGAAACAAGTGCAGCATTTTTATGCTAGGCAATTAGTTTTTGGCAAGGGAATCTTTGTGTAGAAAGAAGGACCTTTTTCTTGGTGACAGAACAATTTCCTTCACTGGAGCAAAATATTCTTTTCATTACCTAAATGTTTGGAGAATATACAAAGGTAAAAGGAACATGAATATCCTTTTTATATGGACTGTGACACCACAATGGATAGCACACACAGGGGAAAGGAAATCAGCCAGAAGGTCAAAGGATGTTGATCCCAGCTCCTTTTCTCCAAGTGAAAACAGTGCTGAAGCAAAGCTAACCAAAGCTGGTGAAGTGAGAAGACAGAGCAGGAAAGTTAACTGCTAATAGGTTTTTCTGTTCTTTTAAAATCTGATTCTACAACTTTGACCTCCTAAATGTGACTGTGATCATGAGATAATTTCTCAAAATTAAACCTAACTATGTTGGTGTAATTCCCACCAAGTTGAAAAGAAATCACAGAAACAGCTTTGGAGGGCCTTGAGCAGTTAGATCTCAATTAACCCTTGATGATCTTCATACTAGTTCTAAGTAATTCCAAGTACAACCTTACAAAATCCCTATTTACAGGAAATTCCCTTTTTTGAATTCAATTCTGTTAACTCTAACCTCTATATTTCTCTTGTCTTATTACTGAATTACACCATTTTCCCCCCTTTACTATTAGCCTTCATTTTGATTTCTTCACTTTCATGAAGTTTGGTACCCAATTATACAAAAGTATCCTCAACGGGAAAGGAAAAGGAAGGATGCATAGCTCAGAGAATGTCTGCTTTCTATATTACTTCTTTTTCTTTTTAAAAAGATTTATTTTTTTTATGGAAATAACAGTCTTACCCACTTTCCTGTAGCCCTTGATCCTTTATGCACAAATTAACCATGTAAAGATTGTTAAAATAAAAAAATAAATAAATAAAAAGATTTATTTTTTTAAGGGAAAGTCAGATTTACACAGAAGAAGAGACAGAGATCTTCTATCCGCTGGTTCACTTCCCATGTGGCTAAATGGTTGGAGTTGAGCCACTCCAAAACCAGTTGCTTATTCTGAATTTCCCACGCAGGCACTGGGGCTCTGGGGTGCAGGGTCCCAAGGCTTTGGCCCACCCTCTACTGCTTTGCCAGGCCAAAAGCAGGGAGCTGAATGGAAAGTGGAACTCAGAACATGAGCAGGCATTTATATAGAAGCCCAGTGCATGCAAAGCAATAATTTAGCCACTAAGCTAAGTGTATAGGAACTGGGCCCATTACTTTTAAGACTAATGTGTTTATTTGTGTATTGATTTGAAGGGCAGAGAGATAGAGAGAGAGGGTTGGAAGGAAACTGTGATGCGGGGAGAAGGAAAGAGAGATTTCTATCAGCTGGTTCATACGCCAAATAATACAGGGAAAAATCAGGACTCAGGAACTCAAACCTGAGTTGGGTCCAAAGGACCCAAATACTTAGGCTGCCTTCCTATTGCACTAATAGGAAACTGGATTAGAAGTGAAATAGCCAGGACTCCAATAAGCATTCCAATATGGAACTTCAGTGCCACAAGAGGCAGATGAACTTCCTGTGACACAATGTATTCTCCTCTTTTATACTTAAATCACATTAAATAAGACCTAATACTGTGGTTTTTATTAGCTGTTGTGGAATAATTATTCGACCTCTGATTATTGTCTTGTTTGTCTTACAGCCTTCATCAATCATAGCTAGCAACATGATGAGTACAGAGCTGCTGGTTACTACAGATTTGGCATTCTGACTCCAGCTTCCTGCTCATGTAGACGTGAGAGTCGGCATGACTCAAGTAGACAGGCTCCTGCTATCAATATGTGATACCCAGACTGAGTTCCTAAGTCCCAGCTTCAGTCTGACTGAGTCTATGACTGATGTCCCAGACTTGGGGAGTGAGCCGAGTGGCAAGTCTGTCAAACATCTATGTTAAAATTCAAAAACAAAGATAGGTTTTATTTTGGTATAGACATTTTAAATCCAGATACAGAGTATCTATTTACTTGGTTGGTTTGTTTATCTGAAAGCAGAGTAACAGAGACGAGAGAGAGGGTAATAGATTCTCAATCCCCTGGTCATTCTCCCAATGGCAGGTATGACCAGGCCAGCTAGGTCTTGTCCAGGATGAAGCCAAGGAATTGCATCCAGATTTCACACATCAGTGGCTGCAGCTCAAGAAGTATGGTCATCTTCCACTGCCTTCTCAGTTGCATTACCAGAAAGCTGGATCATAAGTGGAGTGGCTGAAACTGTAACCAACACTCTGATGTAGAATATTAGCACTGCCAGCAGCAATTTAACCCACTGTGCTATAACGCCAGTCACCAGGAATAGTTCTTTCACAAAACATATTTTCTAAATAATTTCTCAAAGTTCCTTTACGTGCAGATGTCAGAATTATTTTGCTTAAATTTAGACTTAATTCTACTTTTCATTATCTATTCCATGAGAGTAAACCTACAGTCTTAAACTATGTATTTTAACACTAAAGCAACACTATACAATTATTATTATTTTTAATTTATTTATTGTTATTGGAAAGGTAGATTTACAGAGAGAAGAGACAGAAAGAAAGATCTGCCATCCACTGATTCTCTCTCCAAGAGGTTGCAATGGCCAGAGCTGAACTGATTTGAAGCCAGGAGCCAATAGCTTCTTCTGGCACTCCCACTCGGGCGCAGAATCCCCAAGGCTTTGGGCTGTCTTCCACTGCTTTTCCAGGCCACAAGCAGGGAGATGGATGGGAGGTGGAGCAGCTGAGACCCTAACAAGCATTCACATGGGATCCTGATGTATGCAAAGTGAGCATTTAGCCACAGGTTACTGCGCTGGGCCTTATACCATTATTCTCTGTCATTTATAAATAATTGAAATTGGAGGCAAGTTAAAGCACTCCAAATATTCCATACTCTCTCTTTTAATGCAAGGTAAGAATTATCAGAAAAAACACTCTCAATGGCCTCACCATAATATAAACTTGGTTTTGGATAAAGAGCTAAAATACTGACATAGATTAAAAATTCAGTATTTGAATTGCATCATTTACTTCTTTCAAACCATGTAAATATACCTTAAACGAAGCATCAAATTGCTGCTATTCATTACTGCTTTGCTTTAAGAACATTCCCTTCCTGTAGTTAGATTCTTTATTTTTTCTTCTAGAAAGCTTATGGTTTCTCATTTGGGGGGAGTGAATAAAAATTGTGGAAATTTTCCAACTAGAAAGAGCCAGGTCTTTCTCAGATGCCAAACGTGAGGTCTGGGTGAGCAAACTTTTCCTAGAAAAAGGATTAATAAACGATTATTGACAGAATGGGATTCCTTTTACTGGCATCTGAGTGAAGTGTTTGTGAAGTAATCAAAAAATCGACTCTCATAACTGAGTTTATATAACAATTGTACCTAAATCAGCATCTCCCTTGAGACGATCATAGTCTGTTCTGAGATGTGAACAATTTGGGCCAAGAAGAAGGAAATAAGGAAAATACAGGTACATTTTATTTCTCATGTCGGAAATGGCTGCTAGAAATGTAAATGTATTCATTGAATTCCCTGAAGATTAGGAATATATATCTACTATCTCCTACCAGTTGTTAATATTAAAATTGGTTAGAGACTATTAACATAATTTGGTTATCAGACAGTGGGAAAACTGCAATTTCTTTCTCTTATAAATTTATTTTCTTTATAAATTTGTGGTTGAATCTGTTAAACAGATTTAATTTTTAAAAAAATAGTTATTTATATATATGAGAAGCAGAATTACACAAAGGACTGACAGATTTGCTTGGTCATGTGCCAAATGGCCACAACAGCTAACACTGGGGAGTCTTAGAGAAAGCCAGAAACTAGGAGCTAGAGCTAGGATCTTGGCTCCCTGTGAGTGCAGGGCCCCACAGTTTTGGGGCCCATTGCCTTATTAGTCGCATTAGTAGAGAGCTAGACAGGAGGTAGGGCATCTAGGACTCAACACAGTGCCCGTATGGAATGCTGCCATCACAGAGTACCTTTCTGTACTATTATGTCTACTCCTACAGCTATCCTTTTCTTTTTAAAGATTTAGTTGATTTTTATTAAAAAGTCAGATATAGAGAGAAGAGGGGATACAGAGAGGAAGATCTTCTCAATGATTCATTCCCCAAGTGAGCTCAATGGCCAGAGTTGCACTGATTCGAGCCAGGAACCCAGAGCCTCCTCTGGGTCTCCCACGCAGGTGCACGGTCCCAAGGCTTTGGACTGGCCTTGACTGCTTTCCCAGGCCACAAACAGGTTGCTGGGTGGGAAGCGGGGATGCTGGGATTAGAATCGGAGCCCATTTGGGATCCCAGCATGTGCAAAGTGATGACTTTAGCCACTAGGCTACTGCACCAGGTCTGAGCTACCTTTCTTTTAAGGTGAAAAGAGAGAGGGAGAGTGTTGAGGAAAGTAGGGATGAAATCTGTGGAAGAGAAGGGTGCTCCTATTTCCTGGCTCACTCTTCAAATGACAGTAAAGGCTGGCACTGGCTATGACTAAAGCTGGGAGCTTTAAAAGCCTGATCTGACATAAGATGGGGTGTCTTAACCAGCACTTTAACTGCAAGACCATGCAGTTTTCCTTGTAGATGGCAGGGATCCAAGCACTTGAGCCTCTCCCTGCTGCCCCCAAGGGTGCCCATGAGTGAGTAGTTGGACACGATCAGAAGCAAAGTCGGGACTCAATACCAGACACTCCAATAAAGGACATGGGCATCCCAAGCTGTAGGGTAACCCACCATGCTAGAAAGCTCAGCACAAACCTTCTCTCCTTCAAAAATGATGTTTAAAAATCTAAGAACGCAGGCATGTATTTTCTACTGACAGATATATCAGTTTGGATTAACCACATTACAGGTGCTCACTAAGTGGCTAGTGGATACGTTATTGCAGGGCAGAAGGATGAAGGACATACATGATTATGGCATTAATAAGCCAATTTCCCATTTAAAAAAAAGATTCAATTCTACTTTTTTTCCTTTAGATTTTTCATGTTGATATATACTACACATTTCCAGAGTATCATAAGAAAATTGTTACAGGAGCCAGTACCAGGGGAAGTAGACTAAGCACCTGCCTTCATCACTGGCATTCCATGTCAGTACCAGTCAGTGTTCCAGCTGCTCCAATTCCAATCCAGTTCCCTGCTTGCAGCCTGGGAAGGTAGCAGATTAGGGCTCTAGGTCCTGGGCCCCAGAACCCACGTGGGAGACCTGGAAGAAGCTCCTGGCTCTCGAACCCAGTTATGGTTCTAAGGCTATTTGAGGAATGAACACAGAGGATGGAGGAGTTCTCTGTCTCTACTTCTTTATCTGCCTTTCAAATAAAAAAATAATAATAAATCTTTAAAAAAAATCACACACTACTAGGACATTCTCACAAAATGGACAAGTATGCATGTGCTGTTTGTATGATGAAGCTTTGGTAAACAATCTTAAGATATTTGTATAGGGTTCGGCATGGTAGCCTAGTGGCTCAAGTCCTTGCCCTGAGTGCCAGGATCCCATATGGGTACTGGTTTTAATCCTGGCAGCTCTCCTTCCCATTCAGCTCCCTGCTTGTGGCAGTCAAAGCCAACCCAAAGCCTTGGGATCCAGTACCCATGTGGGAGACCTGGAAGAGGCTTCTGGCTTCTGATTGGCTCAGCTCTGGCCATTGCAGTCACCTGGGAAGTGAATCATCAGACAGAAAATCTTCATCTCTGTCTCTCCTCCTCTCTGTATATCTGACTTTGCAATAAAAATAAATCTTAAAAAAGATATTTGTAATATAATACAACTACATTAGTTTTGAATCTATGACGCAAAGTTCCACCTTGTATTCCTTGCAAAGTATAACATGCACATTTGATTCTTATTAAGCAACTGTATGAAGTATTTCTATCAATACATCTTACTGACCTGAACTAGCTTTAAAATATTGTTCTTGCATAAGTTGTGCAAAGGGGGCACTCCCCTATTTTGTGTCTTTGTCTATTTTTCTTTGACAAGCAGCCCTTTCGAGAAAGAATATAGGTACATGAATCAGAGAGTAATCACAGCAAAAGCAAATGAGTGATCATCCCTTAAATTTCACTGGTGGTAGTTTTTATTTTATAATTGTTGGTGCTTGTCCCATGCATTAGGCTTATGAATTTATTATTCATGTAAATTATTATGTACTAGGGAGATTGCTCTCATCAATGAATTCACTCCTCAAACAACTCTGATGGCCAGAGGGGGGGCCAGGCAAGAGCCAGGAATCAGAAAGGCAATCCATGTGGGTGTCCCATATGGGTGTCAGGAACTCAATTATTTGAGCTAGCATTTTCAATCAGTACAAAGAAAAAAAAATAAATGAAAGGTGCTCCATTATCAAGGTACTGGAAACAGCAACTGAATTTGCTGCTCTGATACGTGATGCTGTTGCCCTAACTGGTGTCTTAATCATTAGATTAAATGGTGTCTTAATCACTGGATTAAATGCTTCCCCAGCTTTGTAAATTTCTTTCTGGTGAGAAAACTGAGTCCTGTCAAATGGAGATTTGGATATTTCATTTAATCATGCATTTTGCTAATTAGAACCATTTAACATGTTATTCTCAAGTTTATTGTGTTAAATTATGTAATAATAAAAACTAAGCAACTCCTCTCTAAACCTCCCCTTGCATCTGACTGCTATTATTGGTTTTTGTAGTGTGGTTTTAGAGTAGTGTGGGAAAGAAGAGTCTAAATCCATCTCCAGCTTCTCCTAGCTGAACTCTCCGTGCTCATTCTTTCTCTTGGCTAGGTCTGTTTGCTTACTATGATATTGGCACAAACTTGTTTTGCAAGACAGTTTAAGATGAGACGAGAAAACGTGTGAATCTATGTAGCTGAAACTTATCACGTACTTATATTTCCTTCTTGCTTCTCTCTCTCTCTGCCTTTCTTTCTTTCCCCAGACACTTCATAAATGTTGATAACTACAAATAGACATTCAGGCTATAACATGCTAAACATGTAGGTAGCTTTCAATGTCCAGCAGGGTATACTATCAGATGGAATTCCATTGAACTTTTGTATCCATTACCTTGGGACTTACCATTTATTATTCATACCCATCATTGTGCAGTCTTAGTTACATATTGTATTCATTTTAGAGGGTTTTCTAAGTTAGCTTTTCTTCCCAACTAGAACTTACAGTTTTTGAATATAGGGACATCGTAGTTTACTCCTAGGAGTCCCTACAGGACCCTAGTACAAAGTGGCTCACAAGGTAGGCATTTAAAAATCACTTTAGTTAATTGACTGACATCACAGAAGAATTCTATTTAAACAAAAGGCTATTGTATTGCTCTTGGCAAATGAGGTCCACACCATTACACTGAGTTATCCTCAGGTTCAACAGAGTTACTGAAGCAATAATGGAAACAAATTAATTAATGGAAACTAATGAATTCTCCAAAAATATCTGGAAAATGTTACTTTTGAGAAGAAAAAAAGTAAATGGAAGTAATTTGACTACAAATGTCTGATTAAGCACTAGTGATAGGGATAAAATGTGTTCTGTGGAATTCCACTTCCTATTCTAACTATAATTTATATCCTACCAAGAGACTTGCAAAGCCCTAACTAAGCAGGATTCTCATTTCAAACAAGACAGAAAAAGTTTCTGTAAATGCTATTCAATAAGCCACAACATTAAATATTGTAAATTAATCCCATCAAACATGAAAGCTTCCTAACAAATTTTGGTTTGGCTATATACCAGTATTGCAGACATGCAAACGTTAAGGGCACCTGAGGAATAATTCATCCTACTCACATTAAAAACGATTTTCTGCCTCAGTTAGCAACTTTTCCAGTAATTATTCCAAAAATTAACTTGACATTTGCTCATGAAATTTTAAACCACTGAAGAGCATGGAAAAATGGCATTCACTGTACACTATTTTCTACTTAAGGAAAAACCCATTTTATCAATTCCTGTTCAGTTTTATCTGTTTTTTTAAGTTATGCGTTGGCCTCCTGTGCATATACTAGCTTCCCTTGTGTGTTAGGATTGTCAAAGTTACCATCATAGGACACATAAATAGCATAGTTACTTGAGAATACTTATGCACACTCACAAGCATGCATACATTTGCAGAAAATTGTTAGCAGCCATGAAAAATGTAGGTACCTAACACTGTTTAGGATGCCTCAAAGCACATGAGAGCAACACCTACTAAATCTGTCTCACTTAACTTTCAGTCATTTGAATGGACAGCCTATTCTAGTTGAATTAGGTAATGTATTTCTAGGAAAAAAATAATAAAAATCTTGTTTCTTAATAGAATACAGAAGGAAAGTGAAAAAAGATGAAAAATGTTATGCTGTCTTGTGCTGTGATGGACACAAGCTGATTAAAATTTTGAAATGATTAGTGATGAGAACTTAAATGTTAGAACATCTGAAGAAAAATCATTCTAGACAGAAATGTGTGTTTACAAAGGCTGGGAGGGAATGACAAAAACAAAAGCAGGGGCAAAGATGAGAAGTATGAGAAGTAGAAGATGGAAATAATAAGAGGGAAACAGCCTAGCAAATTACAGATCACAGCGAGGATTTCAGTCCAATTGCAGTAAAAATCTTTAAAACTTTTTAAGCAGACATTCAGATTAATAATATCTAATTGATTGTTTTTTTAAGGCTTATTTATTTAAAAGAGTTGCAAAAAGGAAGAAGGAGACTGAGATCTTTTATTTGCTGTAAGATAAGTTAATCACTGCAAACATAGTGAAGAATATATCATACATTATGCATTACCCATTATACATATGCATTAATTTCATGTTCATTTTGCAACAATCATTCTTGCAATACCTAAGATATCACCTGTGAAAAAAAATCGATAGGTTTTGGGCCCGGCGCGGTGGCACAATGGTTAAGGTCCTCGCCTTGCACGCCCGGGATCCCATATGGGTGCCGGTTCTAATCCCAGCAGCCCCGCTTCCCTTCCAGCTCCCTGCCTGTGGCCTGGGAAAGCAGTCGAGGACGGCCCAAAGCTTTGGGACCCTGCACCCACGTGGGAGACCCGGAAGAGGCTCCTGGCTTCGGATTGGCATAGCATGGACCTTTGCGCTCACTTGGGGAGTGAATCATTGGACAAAAGATCTTCCTCTCTGTCTCTCCTCTCTGTATATATCCGCCTTTCCATTAAAAAAACAATAAAAATAAATCTTAAAAAAAAATCGATAGGTTTTATCCCAAAGCCTTCTGAAAAATAACTTAATGACAACAACAAAGGTAAAATTAAGATTTAGTTTCTTAACAAAAATGGTTTAGATATTCTAAATAATTTATGGCTAATTGCAATTTAGTTTAAGCATAATTTCAAAAATTTCCAAACAAAGGTTAGAAGGAAATACCACTTACATATGAAGCTAGCATGAATAACACAATGTCTTCTGAAAATTTTGGCATCAACAGTTTATTCAAAGCAATCATTAAGTACAACGAAAGATAAATAAAACATTTGCTTCCTACAGCATGACTTAATTAAGGAGTCCATGTACTGGAAAGATCCAGCATTTTCTCAGTTGCACTAATCCTGAAGTTCTGGGTTCTGTGAGAATTCAGGCTTCCAAGTTGCCCTCTCATCATTGCCCAGCAAGAGAGCATTAATCCTCTTTAGGCTGTTCCTTTATACTTCTGCACAATGAAAGTCTGTATTGATGGACAACATTTTACTATAGTGAAAAACACAATAGCAGGAGAGAAGCATATCTTTAAAAACAGACTAAAGAGGAATTGATTATCGCTATTACCAGAAAAGCTTCTTATGTGAATTAAAAAATATGGTATCTATAGATTGACTCAAATGATGAAAGTGTACACTGCTAATGGAATTGAATGTTCTATCAAAAACAATGCATTAAAAATAGAAAACAATATGCCTCAAAAAAAAATTATCCAGGATAAGTTTTCAGAAGACTTTTACAGCAAATTGAGATTGAAGTCATACAATCTGTCAAAATTCTAATGTTATCTCAAAAATGCTAAGAGACAATCATGAATTTGTTGAAAAAAATTTACAGAATTCAAGTATGATATTTCCACTTCCTAACAAAGTTGTGGATTTAAAGGTAAGTAGTTAGTCTTACTTTGCTAATTTGGGATTCCAAGAGTTAAGCTTATAAAAGTATTCATTCAGATCAGCCAATATAGAACTCGGTATAGAGTGCTAAGGCAACCAAAACTGGATCTACAGAATGATCCATTTATCCATCTTTTGGGAATATCTCCAAAGAAAGTTAAATCTGCATATAAAAAAGTGACCCAAAGTCCTATATTTACAGCAGCACCAGCCAAAATAGCAAAAACATGGAAACAACCCAGATGTCCACTGAAAGAGGAGTGGGTAAAGAAACTGTGGCACATCTACTCCTTGGAATAGTACCCAACCACTAAAAAGAACGAAATTCTATCATTTACAACAAAAATGTTCCCACTAGAAGTCATAATGCTCACTGAAATAAGCCAAACCCAAAAGGACAATTGTTCTCTCTGATATAAGACAATGTTCATGCAAATTACAAGATAAGTAGATGTATATATAAACATATCATCAAATGTAATATATATATGTATATATATATATATACATATCTGTATCACGAAAATAATCACAATAATGACAGCAATAAAACAAAGTCTATAACCATGAGCAAGTTACTTCTCTGAAATGCTGTTTTCTCATCTCTAATGGGGATCGCATCAATATCTACCCATCATGTAACTGTCTAGTCAAAGCCCTGGCACGTAAGATTTTTTTATTGGAAAGTCGGATACACAGAGAGGAGAGGAGGCAGAGAGGAAGATCTCCCATACGCAGCAATGGCCAGAGCTGCACCAATTTGAAGCCAAGAGTCCAGAGCCTCTTCTGGGTCTCCCATGTGTACGCAGAGTCCCAAGCTCTTGGGCTATCCTCGACTACTTTCCCAGGCAGCAGGCAGGGAACTAGATAGGAAACGGGACTGCGAGGACAGAAACCTGTGCCCATGGGAACCCAGCGTGTGTAAGGCGCGGACTTCTAGCCTCTGGGTTACCATGCCAGGCCTAGCACATAAGATTTTAATAAATATTAGCTATATGTTTTTTATTGTATTTCATGATGAAAACATGGGTAATTGGTACCAATTAACATTGTGTAACTATATAACAAATACCAATTGATTTTGTATTTAATCCTCTAAAATGTCAACATATCTATATTTAAAATTTTTAAATTATTCTTATGATTAGAGTTAGTACATTAGATAATTAATCTCTGATAGGCCTATTTTGTTTTGTGCAGTGCTGGTCTTATTTTAATCTCAAGCTAATCTATCATTTTCTGGAGCAACCTAAGAAAAAGTCTAACTATATTGAATATACTAAAAGTATAATATTGTGATTCTTCTTATCACTTTGAAAAAAAGTAAAAAATTCCTGCTTGCTATAGACATTGGGTACTATAGAATTACAGGCACAGTTAAAATTTTCAGTGTTAAGTATATCATTGTTTACAATACTCTTTTTGGGGACGAACATCTCTCAAACTTAGTCATGAATGGCAAAAAATGTAATTAATCATGAACATTTAAACTAAAGTACTGGTACAAAGTATGAGCTATTCCTTATAATAAGGATTTACATAATTTACATTGTTAGCTGTTTCTCCTTCATCTTCTATTCTTCAACCACATTTACCTGTAGCACTATTCTTCACTGCTGTGCTTCCCAAATGCAGATAAACGCAGGCAGCCCACAGGGGCCTGGGAAAGGCAGAAAGCCCATAGGTGGCACCAAAAGTTCCCACCGAGAACAACTACCCCGGACTCATTTAAATGGAGCTAGCTCTTCAGAAGACAAACATACCTTCTTTACCTCAAGCTCCTCCATCACCACTACGTAAGCTAGTCACGCCTCAGTCCGGGTGGGACTTCAGTGGTTCGTTACCTGGTGGATTGGTAAACCTCACCCGGGAGCAGATCTCAATAAACTCTGGTTTTGTCACCATTCTGGTCTTGGTAGCCACGCTGTTTGGTGCTGATTTTACCTAACAAGAGGTATCTCCATTGTCACCCTTGATCACCCAAGGCAAAGTATCCGATTCGCTTACTGAGAAGGCTATACATTTGTTTTGTTTTTATTGACTGTAAGCCAGTACCATCCTAGAAGTTTAACATTCAAGGATACTTTTGAAAGTTTATGGAAAATGGAATTCAAATAATTTAAAATCAAAATATCTGAAAATTCAATTTTTTCATAGTATACATTTTCCATTAATACTTTTGAATGCCCTTTGGACTTAATTCTCAGAGATCTGTATAAGATATTCTTTATTTTTGATGGTAGAAGAAAGTGAGGCTCAGGGAAATGAATTAACTTGAACTTAATGACAGTGAACTCAATAAAACTAAAAATGATGGTAATGATTCTAAAATGTTGTCTCAAACAAATCTAGGGCTGCTGCATGCTAACCCATGGAATCTGCTAGAATACTGGCTGTTTACCACTGATGTTGCTGTTATTCAGAGATATATAGTTTATTTCTCCCTCCTAACACCCCTTCCACAGCAATGATTGATGTAAAAATTATTACTGGCAACATTTCAACTTTTGAAACTCTAATCATAAAGACCACACTAATCTTACAAACCTCCCGTCTGGAATTTGGAAATGACTTAAAACATCCAAATCTGCTTAAACAGGGTCATATTTACAGACAACACATTTCTGTCTCCTTCAATGAGAAAAAAAGCGCACATTCTTGCACTAAAAGCCAGATGTAAATCACGCTGTCATTTCAAGACACACAAGCAAATCAAGGAAACTATCTATTGGGTACACACTTAGCGTTAACGTCACATCAGAAGCAAGATGTGTTCTCCAATTTCCAAAGAAATAAAAGGAGTTTTGGATTCCCGGGGCCAGCAATGACCAAAAGTAAAGTTGCCCTTCTTTTGAAAGCAATTTAGAGACTTACATTTGTAAGTGTGTGAGTCCATGCTCCAGTTGCCTAATGCTATGGTAAACTCTTAAGTGCTTTTTGTCAATCTCTTTTTCAAGAGAAAGAAAATCTAAAATGCTAAAGAAGTGACTGACGCCCAGTCCGATGCTAATCCAAAGCCACTCACAACTGTCAGGGGCTTATACAGAAACAATTACTACTGGCTCTAAAACTGACAGGGCCACTCATTTTTGTTCAGTGCTCATTGAGCATAAACGGAAAGGCTTTTACCGGGTTCAACACATACAGCATTTGGTGCAGTGACAGAGTTCCTAGCACTCCCTAGCCAACGATGTAATGTCTGAAACTTATACAATTTTTTTTCCAAAAAGAAAAAAATACAAAATTTCAAGTCCAAAATCAGGCACAGGGCTTTGGAAAGCGTGTTTAAGGCTTACTGGCATCATGGTAAATTGGCTTCCCTCTGCGGAAGATTTTCATTGTGTCTTTAGGCATTCACTGATGAAAAACATTACCTGATTTGTTTGTAAAGGACCATTAAAATTGTTTTATGGGAGAATTACAATGAATCTAAGTAAGCCAATTTAAGCCAATCAAAAGAATAATTTGCATATTATTTGGAGTTCAATGATAGCAATCTACATTTAGTGATTAAATACAGTATGTACTGTTATTTGCTTCTTATTCAGTATTCTAAAATAACTCTTTAAGAATTCAGAGCAACATACATGAGTTTCAAGGGTAGTTAAAGATGTATTACACATCTGTCAGGTAGTGGAAAAATTCAAAAGATGGCTTAAGCCCTGTTTACTAGTCTTTGCAATTGTTTATTACTCTGGTTATAGAAAAGGTGGAGAGAGATGGGAATGGCTCATTTTAATTAAGATATTAAGACTATTTCTCTATAGAGGATGCTAGGGTAACATCCTTGAATACATTTAGAGATTCTAGGAGAACCTGAGTTCTGGAATTAGAGAAATGAGGCAACAGTTCAGGACTAAAGAATACCATTTTCATTTAATTATTCTCAAATTGTGCAAAGATGATCTTTAGAGCTTATTACTAAACAATTTCCTTGATTTTTCTGCAATGTTTAATGAACTCAGACACAGGGCTCAGGTTCATTCTCCTGAATTCTAAAAGAGAAAGACTTTGATAGAGAAGAAAAGCAGTTCAGTGGGGTAACAGAGAAATGAAACCTGGTCCAAGGCTATTCAAGCTGCAGCCCAAATCAGAATCATGCCTCAAATTGTTGGTCTTCACCCAAGAGTTGCAGCTTTCCTGGGGACACCATTGTAAGAATTTTCATTCCTAATGTATTCCTAGGTGACAATGACACCTAAGAAGGCAAACTTAAAGAATGCAACCAGCAGTCTAGCGGATTGTGTAGTCACACTTTGCCATGTGTAAATGGAGATGTTCACTGGGATGGTCTCAGGGGAGCCTTTCCTAGATTCAGTTCCAGATGTCACACACTTCTGTATAATATTAAATTTCCCCAGTGAATTTTGTAAAATAAGAAAAACAAGTTAAGTGGTTCAAGCACTCTGGTGCCTTTTCTTTCTTTCTTTCTTTCTTTCTTTCTTTTTTTTTGTACTTATTGAAAGACTCGATATAAATGCAAAATATCAAATAGCAGTTACGGCTGACATAATGATTTCTGACAGATAGCTCAGATTTTCACATAGGTAGGACTGTCAGGAAACATGAAAAGAAATATGCCTTACTCAGAAATTTAGAAAAAGCAAAATGGAAACTAACAATAAAGCAAATTGCTTTTTGAAAAGAATTAGTTTTGTATGTTCAAACATAAAAACCCTGTTGCCAAAATATATTTGATGGTTTCATTGGGAGTACATCTTTTATTCAGAAGTGGAGATTCATACTGTATTGTATCTTCACACCTCGATATGGTAGTCTCTATTATTTAATTCGTCTAGATGACTACATGTACATGCATGTTTGCCTATATATTTATTGATCTAGTATTTTACATGGAAGGTTACCTTCTATCAGAGAGAAAATGTCATATTTGTGCTTTGGGGATTGGCTTATTCCATTGAGCATAAGGGTCTCTAGTTAGGACCTTTTTGTTACAAATGGTAGACAATAGGATGCTGGACTCTCTGCCACTGCCCAAATCTACAATGTCAGAGCACACTTAAATAACAGAATGGTGGACTTGTGACCATTTATGAAGGACTATACTATTGTAACAATAAAAGGGAATCAGTAGGGAAAGGGTTTTGAGGAGGTGGGAAGGGAAATCCCAGAGCCTATGGAACTGTATCATAAAATTTAAAAATCTAAAAAAATAAAATATTGCCAAAAAACTATGTGAAAACAATGATTGTTTTGTAATGCTTTTTTTTTTTGCTAGAAAAAAAATCAATGCTAAATTTTGACATGCTCTCTCTCACACAGATCCTTTCTCTTCTGTCACTTTCAGAATCTGTCCTATTATTTCCAATAAGCTGATAAAAAGTTTTATGCCTACAGCTTTCTCAGCACTTTCACTGTATGCTAACTTGATTTGCACATCTCTCTGAGAAGTGAAAGCACCTTACAACACATAAAAATAGGCATTACCTAACAGAGAAGAGTATCAGTGGATATTCAAGATCTGCTGTACAGAAATTCAGAATTACTCCCCAAATTGTAAATTGTGATCTATTATTTAGCCAGGTTTATGAGAAGCATTATGTAATCCCCAAGCAGATGTTAAACAGGATTATCTCTTATTAATATATTCATTCCTTTATATATATACATACATATATATGTATTTAGGGATTTATTTATTTCATTTTAAAGGCAGAATTACAAAAAGAGACAAAGGGATGGAACGAGAGACTGACTGAGACTTATAATTGGCTAGTTTACTCCCCAAATGTCCTAACAGCGAGAGCGGTAGAAGCCAGGAATTCAGTCCTCCTCTCAGTGTCTTCTCATAATAGGAAAGGATCCAATTACTTCTCACCATCTTTGCTGTCTTCCCAGGCGTATTAATAGAAAACTGGTTAGGAAATGAAAAAGCAAAGGATGGAAGCAGTGCATCTATGTGACACTGGCAGTATTGCAGAGGTCATGACCATAATGAAGGCACCTATTCCTTTCTAGGTTATCCTATTTGCAGCATGAGTTCTAGACTTCCCTCTGCCGGAAAATCATGAGCTCATGAAAATCTTCCTCTGTTTCTTACCGTGAACTGTCACCCTCCATGAAAATACCATCTTTGTCTAACAAGCCTCAGTTTGATGGAACTTTGTTTATGTAACACTTGGCAATTTTCACACCGTCTTCACAAATAGCATCTCTTTGGACTTTCAAAACACTCCAATGAGGTAAGAGATGATCAAGAAGTACTATTCCTACTTTATTGGTAAGAAAAATCATAATTTAAAATATTTACATTAGAGGGTAAATATACTACTGTTTATTAATTCAGTATTATTTTCAATAAGCTACTTTCTAAAATATGAGAATAAGGATGATAATTTTTAAATGATTATAAGTTAGATGCCAACATTATGAGATGCTTGCCATATACCTGACAATTCAACTCTGACCGTCACAAGAAGCCTAATTTTTCCGGGTAATCATGGTACCCTTCTTGCCACTAAGCACCTCAAATGCAAAAATCTAAATAATTTTTCTGACACTTAAGTGAGGGGAAACCAGACACAATGTTGTCAGTCAGTCTCAACAAATAATTCTAATTAGGGAAATATAATGGCATGATCGCATTAACAATACATTTAGCTCATGCTATTTCATAAGTGGAAATGTGCATGCTATTTTGTGAAGCAATGGGATGTAATTTTTGATGGTTTCAAATTCTGTAAAGAACATAACTAACTTGAAAACCATAAAGGGGCTGTTACATGGTTAATGTTAATGATGCCAATGTAGAATGACTGAAGAAGTGATCCAGTGCTTCCCTCTGGCTTTGACATTACACATCATTTACAAAAGGAGACTATTCAAGTCACAATCTATTTTCAGGGAAATCACAGATTTTCTTTTTCCTAAAGTTTTCTCAAATAAAGACTTACAAAAAAGGCTCAACAAACAATGGCTAAACTATGTCATCTGTAATAGTTACAAGAAAAAAAATCATGAATGCACACACGTATCATGTCCATTGTGTACCATATACCTTAATATCATTTATATGCATACTTGATTTGGTATTAGAGCCTTAGTTTGTCACATGAAATCATAGAGTTCAAATTAATTGCCTCAAAGGATATCAAAAGGGTACATTAAAAGAAACCAGATTATCTGATAAGGAGCTTTGAATAAAACAGAGCTGTAATGTTAACAAACTGTGCTAGCTGGCAAGATTACCTTACACCTGCCAGGCAGAGCTAACAGCATTTACAAACATGCTTCTTTAATATTTACAGCAGCAAAATTAGGAGGCACTTTTAAAAGAATTAATAAAAAAAGTATGAATGCAGAAAAATTAGATGGGCTTCCCATACCCAAGTCATTGTAGCTGCGATTGGTGAAGTTCGATGTTAAACCTGGCTTCTTTGATTTCCAGGTGAGTGACTATGGCAAGTTTTACATCTTGTTTCCTTTCATTGTTTCAGATGAAGTAAAGGAAAACTAAGACATATTTACTGTCTGAACCTAGCTTTTCCAACTCTATCCTTACTATGAGGTTTTTAAACAAAGTCTCCCTATTTTGTAATACAAAAATCAGTAATTTCACAAATAAGCTTATAACTTAGGAAATGGGGTGCATTTTAGAACATGATTTTTATTGTGGTTTCTGTGCAGGAAGTTGCCCCTCAGAAGTGACTATGAATACATGGGGTCTTGTGACCTGATTAAGGGCTGTATCTTTTCCACTGTATATACATTTGAGCAGAAACAGCTACAGATGAAACTAGCCTGCTCCTTGAAGATCCACAGGAGTAGGATGAAGAAGGTCCAACTAAGGGTAAAAAGAAAAATACCAACGATCACCTCCAGGAGGACAAAACACGACTCAGCTTCCCATTTAAATGATCTCCATTAACAGCTGTTGTCATTTTCAAATGGACAGGCAAGGAAGCGGCCCAGAAAACCTTTCCCCCATTCAATTCAGAGTCCCATATCTGCCAGTCCTGGAAAAATTTCAAATGGAGTGGCTTAAGACACCAGTGTGCTTTACATGAAAAGAAAAAATCGGTTAATTGCGTCTGGCAGTATATCTGGCTGAATCCTGTAACATAAAACCCGGAGCTTCTCCTTTAGCAGCATGTACTGTGCCAAGTAAAAACCACTGGGGAATGTGGTCCTCACTGAAAGCTTCACGAGGTAAGTACAGCCTGGAAATCAGCTCTTATTAATTCATAAAAGTACCCCAAATCCAGTGGGCGTGGATAGCAAAAGCTCCCAGGGAAGTTTAGCACAGTGACCAGAGACTTTTTTTTTTGCTTTCAGACCCACAGGTCTTTGTAGTAGAAATAGAGAACTTCTCCCGTCTTTCAGCATACTGCTCTCTTGTATGAAGTGTGTAGGGAGGTATGCACTGTTTAAAAACTGAACAAAGCGGCAAGTGTTAATATAAACAGAGCACTTCAAAATTAATCTTGATCGAATCTGATTTATAAAACCTTTTGCTCAGGTTGCCTATGGAAGTTTTTGGCCTTTTCCAAACTTTACTGAGGAATGACTGACAGAAAAATAAACCTATACATCTATAATATATTTAATACTATACTAAAATTTTATATAATATATATACACACACGTACTCAACTGGATGCTCTGATATATGAACACACTGTGAACTAATCTCCCTTAGACTTTAACATATCAATTACCTCATACTGTAATCATTTTCTTTCTTGTGTGTGTGTGTGTGTGGATTAAGAATACTTAAGATTGATCTACTCTTCAATGAGCTTTATTATATTTGTTTTGTCTTCCCAATATGGTGTTTTCTTTTCTCCTAAGTGCAGGTGGGAACATAAGAGAAGAAGAATGAGCAACCGCAGGTCACTGTCTACTCTGAATTCATATCTTTGTTGAAAGAATTGCTCCTTGAGTGCCAGCTGCTCTTCCCCACCTATTTCTAAATCCCCCTCATCCTTACATTTGCATAGCAGTGATAAGTATCATGCTGTCTCAACCTGCAACGTATTCTCCTTGCTCCTTTCTTCAGCCCGTCTGCTTCCTTACTGTTTCTCAAAAACCATTGAAATCGTCAAGCTTTTTCTTCCTCAGAGCTTTTAGTCCTCAAATTGCCTGCACCCATAGCTTGTCTTTGCAGTTTAGTTCTCTATGCAAATTACAACTCCTTAGATATTTCTTCACTGTCTCACTGTCTACCACAAACCAGGAACTCTGTTGCTGCTAAGATAGTTTTGAATAATATTCAGATTATTTTGAAAAAATAATTTGAAAGAAATCTCAAGTCCCTGTGGATATCATGTGATAGCTAAGATGCTAGTGGAATAACACAGGAGGATGCTTTGGATTTTGTCTAGAGCTTGGTTCTCAAACCCGAGCTCAGTGCTTAGGATCCTGAAGCTTCCTTGAGGAATCCAAAAGTCAGTAAGTGACTGGGGGAGAAGTGTTTGATTTAGGACTCAGGGGAGCTTTGCTGTAGGAAACCCATTTAACCTGTAACTTCGTGGGTCTCTGAGATTCCTATCACAGACATGGGACCAGATGGTCTCTGTGGTCTCTTCTCCCTTTGAAATGCCAAGTCTTGTCTTCTGAGACAAAAATTCCTAGTTGGTGTCAATCTGTAATACTCTCTCTTCCTCTCTCTTCTGAACACAAAAAAATGTGTTCATATTTCTCACATTTAGCAGATAAACATCCCTTCTGATACTATTTTGCTTTTTAATCTCTCATTTTTTCCTGCTTCTTTTCAATGTATTCCTTTAGGAAGATGTCTGCTACCTCCTTTTTGAGGTTTTTTCTTGCACTTCCTCAGTCATCCTGTATGAAACTAATTTAGAACCCACTTTGAAAGCACACCGAGATCACTGCCAATCTCACTTAAGCCCCATCAATTCCATGTCAAGGAGCTAACACTATTTTCCTCCTACTTCCCAAGCGGCCCATTTACTACAAGTTGAAGTCAGAACTGCAATCTATTTATGCTCATTTGATAGCTGAAGCGTTTTTCACTAAATGAAAGCTGATCGCTTACTATTTAACTACAAGTTCTGAGAGTTTTGTTCACTTCCAGTGTGAACAGTGGCTATTCCTGAGGATTCTGCAGAAACAAGTACTTTGATTTTCAAGGGTAATTTTGGAATGTGCTAGGTAAAACGGTAACAATAGTCTGCACTCCGCATATACCCTACTGCAAGTTCATATCCACTTTAATCCTTAAAACCAGGCTAATTGCACTCATCTGAATTCAACAGAGGAGTTCATCTCCTGCCTTCCAAATCCAAGGCTGATCACAGAAACACTGAAAGGAACAGGTGATACTTGGGCACTTTGGGGACTAATAATACCTGTTTGCTTGTGCTTCACTATTTTTTATTTTATTCACAAAAATACAATGTTATTAGTGGTTATTAGTTCTCTTGTTGCAGCAATATAAAAAGTATGGAGAAGATAGGATCTGCTTTGCTCACGTAGCACCTTGGAAAGGAGATCTTGGCTTACCAGAAGGCCCAGAAGCCTGGATACAGCAAAGAGCCATTAAGGTACCAGAACAAGCCTCCAGAGAAAGACCTTTCCAGAATGAAACCTTTAGTGTTTAGACTCTCAAGAAAATGCATCTATCCCATTTGCAAGGACAACACTCGTATTATATTTAAAGCGCTGAGGATCTAATTTATCATTTCCATTTTTATTTAGCACACAGGAAATTTTACTTTTCAGGGCTACTTACTCTTTAGGCATTTATCAGCAAGCCAGCAATACAAAAAACTACCTTCTGAGTACAATGTTTTCAGAGGTTTTTTTTTCCTCTTTCTGAATGAAACTATTCAACAAGGCAACAATAAGAGAACTGGTGAACTCTTTTCTTCACAAAGCATGAAGAACATTACATAAAATTGTACATAAAAAGTACAATTTCACAACCAATTACACTCCCAGCAAAAGTGATTCACAACTAATTATGAAAGAAAGCTGTAACCTTTCAAAGCATTAATATGAATATGTAAGGAAAAAAGTAGACATGTTATAGAATCCCACATCTTATGATTACTATAGTTTTCAGGGTGCGAAGATTTTAATACATCAAAATCAATTATTTTACCTGTACATAACAGATGAATAATATAAATGCATTACAACATAATGAATAGGAAAACACTTCAAATAGCTTGAGACCTGGTTTAACCAAATACTTTCCTTCCTTCTTACATGCAAGGAAATGTGTCATGATTTATGCTTCCACATATGTAGCAATGTCAGGACTTCCACACATACTTCAGCCTGTACATTCTTATTGTTAATAGCCACATGACTAATTCCCTGGCCACCTTGAGTTATCTGTTTCACTCTTTTCTGCAAAACCTTCTAGTCTTCATTAAAACCCATAATCCCAGTGCCTATAAAACTGTATCACATAATACAATGTTATTAGCAATAAAAATAAAACACAATCTTAACCTCTTCCCCAAACTCAAGTCCCTTTAATTTCTGCCTATACCATTCACCACTACTTAACATAGAATACAAGCTCCTTGTTGATTTTTTTTCATCATCTAGTTCTCACAATTAGCACATTAGTGAGACAAAGGATCCCCACCCCCCGCCCCATTGCTGTAGCCTTAGTATATAAAAAGATAACTGGCACAGAGGAGACATGCATCAATTATTTCCTGATGCTCCATGGGCATATAAGCTTAGAATGAAAGTAAAATATGCAACAGTTATTTTAGACAAACTAACACCACTGATTTTGTGAGATGGCTTTGAGCAAAGAAAGCTCTTGGACTACTCTCAATGTAGCAGGGAGCAGTCACAGAATAGGATTTCTGATCAAAAGAAGTTAGTTCATGCTCATCACACTGGTCTGAAGTTTCTTGGTCTTTCTCAATAAGCATGTGGTCCAGTGAAACAATCAGGTTAAGAAAGCCAGGGAGTGTTTAGCAGACACGAAGCTGTCCTCTGCATGTCTCTTCTCTGCAAGCCAGTACAGTGACTAAGATGATTATTTACATTCTTCATTATTTGAGAGAAGATAAAGATGCTTATAAATTTACTTCCTTTTTCTGTCCCCCAAAATATAATTGATTGCTATACCTGTGCTTTTCCCATTTTGATACTGCAGAAAATATCATCAACACAGAAATTTCTTGATGCTGTTGTTGCCACAGATGCAGAATATCAAACCTCAATAATATTATCATTTCTTTAGGCTGAAGAACAAAATTCCAAGTAGTATATTTGATGATTAAGCAAAAAGATTCTGAATCCACAAGCAACTTACCTGCCTCCAAAATTTGATAATAACGTTTAATTCAGAAATCTAATTTTTACTTAATAAGTAGGACTAGAAAAAAAACATTCTTTGAAGATGTTAATCTAAAGTATAGTGACCACATTTAAAACTATATTTGATAAATCTCCAGTGATTCCCTACATTTTAAAATTAGGCAACAGCTTCCCCAAAATTCAACATACTACAGCTATGGAAATTAGAGAAATTATGGCTGTCAAGAATACATGATTCCCATAGGTGTATTTTTTTTGTCGTTTCTTTTTCATGAAAGGGAGGCAAAGCTGGGAGTATGCAGTCACAACAATAACTAAGATGCGCACATACATACACACGTGGTTAAAAAACAAGAACTGTCCTCGTTAGAAGTCTTGCCTAACAGAACTTCACAACTATGCTGATGGAAGAGAATTTATTTTTAAGTGGTTAATATGGGCCATCTTATTTGATAAATTTTCTACCTGTCAGCATCTTTATGAATAATGTTTCTAAACATCTCCTTGTAAAAGATGGAAGCCTGTGACACACATTTCATTAATACTTCTCACAGCTCACAGCAACTTTCGATGTCAAACCAAGTCTAAATCACATTACTGGCAAACCTGCTGAGAACACTACAATATTTAAAAAACAGCCTATTTACCAAAGTGGCAATTTGGACTAATCACCCTGAGTTATATAATGCTACGATGACAAAACACTCCATTCTAATCAAGATTCAAATTTAAATATCAAATCTCCTGCTATAAACAAGATTTTTAAATACTTAATGCTTTAGGAGATTGCTTCCCCTCAGTTTATTTTGTTTTTCTCTTCCCATCTGTCTCCCCTTTCCTTTTCCTCTGCCTCCTCCCTCCTCTTCTCTGTCTCACCTCTGCCGCCTTAAAAACTACATCCTTGATTCCCAGGGTGTATTAACCTTGTTATTTGATCTGTTGAGCTTCAATTTCCATGTATACAACTTAAGGTTTATCTTTGCATAACTCTTAATATTGAAGAGGAAATGTATCAAACACCTTACAAAACACCTGGCACGCAGATGGTCCTCAGTAAATGTTGTTACTGCTAAAAGGATAGTCCTTGCTAGACTAGCACATTTTTTCCCCCAAAGTCAAATGAGAACATGTTTTTATGCTGAAAAAATTTTATTTATTTGAAAGGATGAGTTACAGAGGGAGGGGAGGGAAGAAGGAAGGAGAAAGGGAGGAATAGATGGATGGATGGATGGGTGGATAGATAGATAGATAGAGAGACAGATAGATAGCTAGAGAAAGAGAATGAGAGAATGAAAGAATGAGAGAGAGAGATTCTTCGTCTCCTGGCTCACTACCTAAATGGCTGCAATAGCCAGGGCTGAGCTATGCTAAATCCAGGAGTAAAAAGCTTCTCCCAGATCTATGAGAAAGTTGCAGGGGCCCCAGCACTGGGGCCATATTGCTCTCCTAGGCAAGTCAGTAGGGAACTGACTTGAAAGGGGAATAACTGGGACTCACACCAGTGCCCATACGTGATGCTGGCACTATAGGTAGCAGCTTAATGTGCTATGGCACAACACAGCCTCAGCATGAAAAAATCTAAGTGATACATTAAAATTACTGAAATACAAGAGCATCTATAAAGCAAATTTAATAAAAAAGATTTATTTTTATTTGAAAGATTTTCAGAAAAAAGAGATAGGGACAGAAGGGCTTCTATTTACTATTCACTCCCCAGATGCCTGCCACGGCCAGAGCTGAGCTGACCTAAAGCTAAGATCCATGAGCTTTTTCTAGATCTTTCACATGGGCATGGGCATCCAAGAACTTGGGACATCTTCTGCTGCCTTCCCAGGCCATAAGCAAGAGAGATGGATTGGAAGTGGAGTATATCTGTGACACAAGCCATCACCCATTGGGACACAATGCCACATGGTGGAGGAGTAGCCTGATGAGCCACAGCACTGTCCCCACAAAGTCATTCATTTGCTATACTACTATCTAGTCACACTGAATCACAAACCCAGGTCTCATTAATTAATAAAAATCCCATTCTTAGCACATGTATCTTCTAATTAATCTTTGCTTTACAACAGAAACCATATGTAACTATATATGAATTATATTCCTTTCACTCTACCACAGTTTTAGTATGTCAGTTGGACTTTGGTTAATAATAATGCACCAATAATTCAGCACTTGTAACAACTGCACATTGTAGCATAAGATGTTAAATCTATGGAAACTGGGAGTCCAGTACAGAAGAAGCTGCTATATACATATATACATGTATATACACATGTATATATGTATATATATAGCTGCTATAAATATATATATATTTGCAGCTTTTCTGCAAATCTGAATCTATTATAAAGTGAAATATTACTGAAACAAATTTGGGATTCTAACTTCAAGTTCTGAGAAAAAAAGGTCTGTTACATGTAAGGATTTAGAATGGATTTTTAGAACAAATAATATGATTGTATCTATTAAATAACAAGGTCACCTTTTGTTGCACAGTCGGGAAATTAACTTGCTTCTGTGCAGAGGCGATGGATTCCTATGTCTTGGGTGTTTCCTTTATAAACCTCACACACCCCATCTTCTCAACTGAAAACTATTAGTACTTAATGCTTTTAAAAATTTCACTTAGAGCGAAGAAAACAATACAGTCACTCAAACCAGAAGGGATTTTCCCCCCACCTTTGGGAATCCTCCCTAATGCTGGAACCTGATATACTATAGGAAGCTTAACAAATTGAAGGATTGCAGAAATAGATGATAGACACATCAGTGAACCTAAGAGCAAATCAATGACTTCCCTATTGTGACAAAGTCAAGATGAATGACTAGCAAAGATATGAGAAAAGAGTGCAATTAACACTTTGTGGATTTGATGCAAATGTTTTGCTGAGAGGAAAATATTTTGGTTATTTTTCTATCATAATGAAATTACATGGAAGAACCATTATTCTTCACCAAACTTCTACAATGGCAAAACAAAGGAAAAGAAAATAAAAAGATTTGCATTGTATTGTTCATCCCCAGACTTTACAAATTATCGATGAAAGCATATGATACTTGTTATACCAGTTAATTTACAATTATCTTCGCTACAGTAAAACAGCAATAGTAACCACAAACTTTTAGGATTGCAAGACAATGTAATATTTCTTCATGAAGATCTTTTGTATCTTCCTCTACTTAATACAGTTTTCATGCATTAAGAAAGCTCTTACTTATTCCACAAACTATTTTTTAATTTTTATGATACAAAAGAAGGCAATTCACAAATAATCTACAAAGTTAGTCTTGCTTGGTCTCCTTGGCTATTGAATTTCCCATTTGTGACAGTCATTAAGCAAACAGACTTCAGTCTGCAACTGATGCCCAGCCACTAATGCACTAATAATGCCTTTTGACTTATGCATACAAACAGGAGACAGTCACCTCTAACGCAATCTGTTGTATGCATTATTTACATGCTCAAGTGCATTAGTCAGGAACATGAGGAGCCAATGAAAATCAATGCAGCTCGCTTGCTTTTCTGTACAGCTAGCATCACTGTTACACATTACAGTATATATGAGGCATTTTCCCTGATGAACTGATGCATGCCGTGCTTTCAAATCCTTATTGTATACATCATTCCATTCTCGTTACACCTTCAGTTTACTGATCTGTTTAAAACACAGAAGACACAGATGTTTCCTACGTACTTGTTCAGAAATGAACTTATGCTATGACTCCTTTACCAACATGAATTGCTTTTTCTTTTAAAATTTACTTACTGTTTATTTGAAAGGCAGAGTGACAGAGAGAGAGAGAGAGAGAGAGAGAGAGAGAGAGAGAGAGAGAGAGAGAGAGAGAAACATGTATCTGCTACTTAACTCCCCAAATAGTTGCAACAACCAGGGCTAGGTCAGGAGGAAACCAAAAGCCAGGAATTTCATCCGATCGCCCATGTAGGTGTCAGGAGTCTGCTGGGCCATCTGCCTCTGCCTTTGGATGTTTTTCAGTAGGCAGCTGGACTGGAAGAAGAACGTCCAGGAATCTAACTCTCACTTTGATACATGATGCCACCATTGTGAGTGGCAGCATAGCCTGCTGTACCAAACGCTACTGAGTCCCAACATAAATGTCTTTACTAGTTCCTTCCTGTTCTACCTGATACTTCTTTAAATATCAACAAGCACTTGTACTTAAATTAGATGTGCTTTTAAAAATGATTGAATTTATGCAAAAGGCAGAAAGTCAGAGAGATACAAAAACAGAAAAGAAATCTTGCACCTGCTGGTTTACTTCCCGGATAGCACTAACTGTCAAGGCTGGGCTAGTCTCAATCGATAAAACTGGAGCCAGGAACTCTACCTGGTTAACCATGGTGATGGTAAGGGTCCAACCAATTGGGCATTAATTTGTTGACTTCCCAAACTAGTTTGCTGGGAGCTGGGTCAGAAACAGGGTAGCCAGAACTCAAACCAGTACTCTATATGGAAAGCTGGCATTGCAAGCAGCTGCTTGCTTACTATACCATATGCCTGCTACTGTGATCTTTATTTGATCACAAATCTTTTCTAGTTAAAAAGAAGATTGTGACTGTTTTTCTTAGCTCTTGTTCAAGATTTGGTTCTTTATTCTAACCTCAAATTGGCTAGGACACAATGTATTTAGATTAGAAAAATTCCTTTAAATATTTACCCATCCCCAACATAAAACTCTTTCATTTTGTTTATGCTATCAACTTAAATACATCCCATACAACTAAAGATGATTAAAGCAATCTCATAGCTAAATTTAATATTTGTGACTGATCAGGGATCGTGTAAGCATAAATTCAAATGATTAAGTGTATTGCTAATTTTTCCTCGAAAGTTAAGGATTAAGAAATGATAGTTATTCCAAATATACCTGCATAAACAGAAATTATTTTTGTGCTACAAATGCTTAGAAGGTAGAGTATTTTTGGAAAATGCACAGCAGGAAAAGAAATTGGAAACTGCATATACAATTCAATATTTCTACTTGTTTTCACATTAAATTCAGAGACTGTTTTCTAAGCAGCACTTCTAAAACATCTTGATGCCATAACATCACTTGGGGCCCTTGTTCACAGACGTATTCTCAGCCTCATTCATAAAATTCCTAATGTAGCAGCTGAAACACTTCATAAAAGTAATCATTCAGGTATAATCATGACACACTTTCCAGATTTCTACATAAAAATAGATTCCATTGTGCTAAGGACATTATGGTCCATATTTTTGTTTGGTTATTCTCAGGTGAGTAATTATAATACATCCGTCAACACTGTTTTGCTGCGTGGGATCCCTGAGATTCAGAGAATGTATGCGCATGGTCCAAGATTGAACACCTAGTAAAAGGGTAGAGCTGGAATTATAACACTGCATAGTAGGATAGCCACCTTCATAACCACTTTAGATGTGTTTTTCTGCTACCACAGAACTCATACAGGCTTCAGGCTATCTTTTCTATTCCTCAAGATTGATGGAGAGAAGAAACAACAAATCAAAGGCAGTACAATTACTGTGGGGTTTAGTGTTGTGGAGAAATCTGAGCTCCAGACTTACCTTAAAGTTGTAAGAATCATCCCTGATCAAGCTCTCCAAAGACCTCGCATGAAGGATCAGCTACTTGTTTATTCCAGCAGGAATTAGAGGAATTAGAGTTTCCTGTCCTAACTTAATAATTGTAACAGTTAAAGAGAGAGGGGGGAGAATACAGGGAGAAGTCAGAATTGGGATAAGGACTGTAGCAAGAAAGTTTACACACATTTAGGTACGACGGGAATGGATAAGTGAGTGCAATCATCTGATAGAGCATAAAGAAGTAGATAGAAAGTAGTCTTCCAACATGATAAATGAGAGTTGGATATAGCAATATTTAAAAATTCTATAAATCTCAATGTGCTTCCCAGCAATATTTTGGAAGTAGACAAAATTCTATCTTGCAAAACATTATCTTAAAAATGTATAATAAATACTTAGGTGATATTTCAGGGAACTATTACAAAATTATTATTGGAATTTTATATTAATTATCAGAATTACATATTGGATCATAAATTAGTGTATTTGAAATCTTTCAAATTTTGTTCTCTTCTGGAAGTGATTCTTTGGTGTTGTATGGTGCTTCTTTCAGAGTTAACCTTTCAATGTATCAGTCTAGGACTTAAAAACCTGATAAAACAAAGAAATGTTGGGAACACAGCCTGGAAAACAAAGTTTTCTGTAGCCTTCAATAATAAACAACTTGACTTTTTGCTTTAGAACACATTTCAAGTCATTTTCCTTTTCAGTATTATCTCTAAATTTTTTTCTTCAATAAAGATGGTTTCCAGTTGTTTTCTCAAGTTTGGTTTCTCAAGGTAACTGAATATCCCTAAACAATAAAATTTCACTCCACCAAATAATGAAAAATAGATAATGTCAAAAATGTTTCACAAATAGGATTATGATCTTTCAGGATGATATTCTGGGTGATAGCTAATCAATTTGATTAGTGAGTTTTGACCTAAAGATATTATTGTTCTTCCAGTAAGGAAATAATCTTTCCTACGCTCACTTGGAACTATAGAGCTATGTATCTTAAGAAGAAACTAGGGCAGCTTCCCTGTATTTCTATAGCAACAAAGTACTCCAAAGGACCTCATAAAATAGTGAAAAAAGGCAAACCAACCACAGTTTATTTCTCCCTTACTATTCTTACACAATCATGAATCTTTTACACCTTTGTAGCAGAAAGAAGGATACAACCACAGCACTATCACCCCACCTTTGAATCTTTCATTCTTTTGAAATTTCAAGGAACTTTTACACATACGTGAATAGGTGCAACAACCCATCTCAGGCAAGAATTTCCATGTTACATTTCAAGAAAACAAGTAGGACTTGTGGGGATTAAAAAATACGCTAAAGGTCACCTGTGAGGTTCTGTCAAATTGGTTTGAAGACAGAACACTGTGTGTCATATTCAGATTTAACAAGGTTAACCATCCTAGCCCAGTTCTGTACACTCAGAATGCAGTGATCAACATAATACTCTCTGTATCATTCAAAAGCATGTGATGTGATGGAGGGAGAATCACAAAAACTTCAACACAAGCAAAATTATATGCAAAATACATCAGCTACTACTGGGCCATGGAGGAAGGATTACAGAACCTCTTGGAAAACGTTGTAGAAGAATCAATGTATGAACAAATTTTGACTGAGAAAACATTTGGAAAAAAGGAAACTAGTGCACAAAGTGCTGCAGCAAACAGGAGCACATCTTTGGGAATGATGAGTAATGGTAGCACAGGAGCAGAGCTGGGACAGAGGGCAAGCCTACAGAGCAGACAAAGAATAGTATGTACAAAGGACTTGTCCCTTAGGGTGGAATCCAGCCACTTCCCCTGAAAGCCCTTGGGAACTACACAATGAGTTTAAGAAGAAATACACATGGCTGGATGATAATTTTCTAAAAATTATTTATGCTGACTTTAAAGAGGGATGGAGGCAGGCGAGATTTCAAGCAAAGGATTGATGCTGGTAATGTAGCACAGCAAGCAAAATCACAGATTGCATAGTCAGCAACCCATATTAGAGTGCAGGTTTGAGTTCCATATGCGGTGCTTCTGATCCAGCTTCTTGTAAAAGCTCCTGGGAAGGCAACAGAAGCCAGGTAAAGTCCTTGAAGGCCTGAACCTATGTGGGAGACTAGATGAAGTTCCTAGCTCCTGGCCCAAGCCTGTTCCAGCCTCAAGTGTAGTGACCTTTAGGACGATGAAACGGCTAATGGAACATCTCTCTCTCTCTCTTTGGATTTCTCCCTTTCTCTCTGTCCATCTGCCCTTTAAATATATAAATTTATGTAACACATATATTATATATATTAAACATCTATAGGTAGATATATATATATGAAGCAAAAAATCCATTTATAGGTTAATATAACAATGGAGTGGATATATATCACTAAAAACCATCTAAAGAAGATATGTTATTGCTTATATTAAACCTTTTCTAATCTACTGTTTTCCAATTAATCTCACCAATTTTTATAATTTCATAGGATACATGTAAAACATTCAAATTAATTTGCCATGGCTAAATAAAATGATAAAATCACACTAACTGTAGAATTTTTTGTTACATTGGAGTCACAGTAGAAGAGTTAATAAGAGGTTTTATCTACATTTTTTTAGAGGCAGTTACAACTTTTAGCACCCATTATTTCTTCCTTTTCTTATAGTCCCTAAATTATTAAGTGAATTCCAAGATGGAACAAAGGAGTTCAGCAAAAAAGAAGTATTTTTTAGTGGTTCAACAAGATGATCAATGTAGGGCAATGTCTGGATACAAGTGAGCACTAAATCACTAGTTATCCCATTAGCTGTCTGTATCTTCAAAGAAAAAAGTGAGCTGAAATGAAAAAAGGGCTGAAGCCAATCTAGTTTTTATCATTATTTTGTAGCCAAAGACTATTGGGTTTTAGCTACACAATCCTATTTAAACAGATTTAAACTGATGAAGCTTAAAATAAGTTACACAGAAATAAATTGTGGGGGGCCCAGCGTGACGGCTCAGTGACTAACTATTCATCTTGCAACTGCTATGAGCGATGGTTCATATCTGGCAGCTCTACTTCTCATCTAGCTCTCTGCTTGTGGACTGCGAAAGCAGTTGAGGATGGTCCAGTCTTGGGACCCTGCACCCATGTGCAAGACGAAGAAGTAGCAACTGGCTCTTGGCTTCAGATTGGCTTAGCTCTGGCCACTGTAGCCCCTTGGATATTGAACTGGCAGACAGAAGATCTTTCTTTTTGTTTCTTCTTCTATGAGTCTGTGTTTCCAATAAAAATAAAGAAATCTTAAAAAAAAGAAATTCTGGGCTTTGGTATGTATATATGCCTGTTGAGAGGAATCAATGTGGAAATACTTAGATTTCTGCCAATCATAATGCAGGAAAAATTTTCTAGTGAATAACTGAAGCAATTTCTACAGTGCCAAAGTTGTCAGGGTAGAAAAGAGATTCAATTTTAAGAGAGCCTGAATCACAGAAAATATGCCATACCAGTTTCTAGTTGATAACTTAGATTGAGTGAAAATTAATTGTCATTTTGTATTATGTCTTATGAGCTAAGGAAATATGGTCAAAATATAATGGGGGAGGGTTGGTCTGATTATGTAAAGCAATTTCCAGGTAACTTTCTTATATAAAAATGTATCTATTCTTATGATCACAATATTTGCAACTATGGTAATTTGGACTGAATGACATGAAGAATAAGGGTCTAGCTATATGTGTGATGAAGTACATAGCTGAAAAAGTCCACCTTCATGTAAGAAACAATTTGTACAGAGAAGATGCACAAAAACAAACATGATCACCAACAACAAAGCCATAAGGCATTTCTCTTAGCTAATCCAAGGCTTCAGACATTGGATTCAGACACTCATCAAATGTGTTCAAAATGAAGGTAGTCATTCTGAGAAGTGATTCACTTTGTGCCTACCTGTCTGACTGCTTTCCTTCCCGCTCCCCTCTGTTTTTTATTTTATTTTATTTTTTGTTCTTTATTTTTCTTTGTTGAAATTTAAGAAAATATAAAGTTTAACTATGGAAAGGACTGAAAAGAGCCCACTCTACATGACCAATTGATCAGAGATTCTCTGGGTGTCCACATAAACAAGTTCTTAGCATAATTATCATCTGAGACAAAATTGACAGTATTTGATTCTTTTTAACATAAGAAGCACTTGGCTTGCAGAACACATACTTATTAAGATATAAACAATTTCTGAAGTCAGAGCAACATGGAAAAAAATGAAACCAGATCAAATACTAAGAATGATTAGCTTATTAAAAGGAAAAAAAAATCCACTCTTTCTCACTTGTTCATAAAGAGAAAACTGGTTCTCAAATCATTGTCAAGGGAAGAGGAGAATACATAGTGACTGATTTAAAAACTCAAGCCAAGTCACAATGTCACAAAGTGAACTAAAACTTTTCCTACAATAGTTTCCTTTAGAAAGGAAAAAATGCTTCAAATAAGCTCTTTCATTATTAAACATGAAAAACAACAACTCCTAATACAGTAAATTATCACTGATTTATTCAATGTTCAATGATAGAGGAGATTTTAAATAAACATATCAATGAACTATTTGTATTATTTCTACTCTCAAAGAATTTTAAAAAATCTTAATTTTGAATCTTTGCATCTTATAGGGTATATGGTAAGCATAAGACAAGGAAAAATTCTTTTCTATATAGTAGTACTTCTGTAAAAACATACACAGTATATTAACACTCTCATATACTTTCTTATAAATTGCTTTATAAAATCATATAGATTTATGAATGAATTATCTTTATATACCATATGGCTGAATCATAGTAACAACTCAAGATAATAATGAACTATGATCAATAATTTTTTGTAGAATGCAAATTTTAGAGTTCAAATAATTTTCTGTAAGTTTATTAGAAAAGAGGGATAGATTTAAATTCCTTAATAAAAGATCTTTACACATAAATCAGAAGTGAGATTCACATATTTGGGATCCATATAAATCATCTTTGGAGCATGATACATAGAGTTGTCAATGGGAAATGAGCATTGAATGCATGCTAAATATCCATCATATGAGTGTCTGCCTTTGTGATGAAATATTAACAGTGATGGCAGCAGTGACTCTCAGCAGGAAATGTGAACCATAACTTGAAGGGATAGGAGTAGGGATTTGCTGGCATCTCAGGGCAGCTATTAAAATGTACCCTTATAAATCATGATTTTTTTCCACAGATCTAAATTTGAACACATGTTCAATGATAACACTTTTTTTTTTTTGGTATATGTATTTGCTTGTTCTTTAATTGGAAGGCAGAGAGACAGAGAGAGGTGAGAGAGGGAGAGATGTTCTATTTACTAGCTCACACCTTGAATACTTTAACCAGCCAAGAGTCAGGAATTTCACCAATCAGTGGCAGGAACTCAAATACTTACACTTTATTCTAGCACCTTCCGAGCATATTAGCAGGAATTTAGATTACAACTAAGGAATTTCTGGGATGGAAACCACATACTCATACAGAATCTAATATTTGCATGCTAATCTGCTGACCACAAAACAATCCCCAATAAATCTGTTGAAAATCCACCTAAAGAGCTATTTTATTCCAATGTATATTGCCCAGAAGAAAAGACACATATTGATAACCAGTAATAAAATATACATAATTATATTTTTTGGCATGAATAATTTGAGGTTCATGTTTGAGGCTGAATTTAACAAAAAGACTATGCCTTCCAAAATAAACCATTTGCAGCATATGTAGTGTTGTCTCAATTTCAAGGTGGACCAACTACGCTTTCTAGTCAGTATCTGAACAAGTTTAGATTATGCCCATGGTTAAAAGTTAAAATATTATACAAATAAGACTATTACAAATGTTAATATGATTTAACATTAAAATAATTTTTAAACTAAAAACAATAAACTCCAATAGCTGTTAGTATACTTTTCATGATGAACACCTATGACTCCTTAGTAATTCAGAAAACAAATTGAAATACATGATTTGGTATGTATGTACAGTGTATACATATATAGAAACGTTTATATTTATTTCTACATTTTAATGCAATTTACACTTAGTGTAGGCAATTACTGTGTTTTGCAGAGACTATAACACACAAACCTATATTTTAAAACAAACTTATGAATTCTTTGGCTACCAAACTAAACAGCGGTTCTGCAGGTACGAAGAATAGGAAAGTTGACTTGAGTTCTTAAACCATATACACAGACTTCATTAGATACAACATCAATTAAACGGAAGTCACGCAGCTAATCCCTCCCACCATACTAATTGGAGGAGGGGATGATTTTTCTGGAATTGGAATTATTTTAATTTGATATTGAAATTTTTTTAAAGATTTATTTATTTATTACAAAGTCAGATATTCAGAGAGGAGGAGAGATAGAAGGAAAGATCTTCCGTCCAGTGATTCACTCCCCAAGTGAGCACAACAGCCGGTGCTATGCTGATCCGAAGCCAGGATCCAGGAACTTCTTTTGGGTCTCCCACACGGGTGCAGGGTCCCAAAGCATGGGGTCGTCCTCGACTGCTTTCCCAGGCCACAAGCAGGGAGCTGGATGGGAAGTGGAGCTGCCAGGATTACAACCGGTGCCCATATGGGATCCCGGGGCGTTCAAGGCGAGGACTTTAGCCGCTAGGTCATGCTGCCGGGCCCCAATATTGAAATCTTATATTGACACTGACTTGGGAAGTTAAAAGTCATTACAAAGCCAATTTTTGCAACTAATTATTGATGGCTTATTGCGTATATGGAAGGTACATTTTCAATTTTTTTTAAAAAGGATTTATCTTATTTACTTGAAAGAAAACCAGTGAAAGAACAGGAGAGATAAGGTGGGAAGTGAATGAAGAGGGCGAGGGAGGGAAAGAGAGGGAGAGAGGAGGGACACAGAGTCCTCCATCCACTGGCTTACTCCCCAGATGGCGACAGCAGCCAAGTCCCAGTCAGGCTGAAACCAGGGGCCAAGCATTTCATCTCATCTTTCATGGGAATGGCAGGGACCCATGTATTTTGGCTTCATTTCTTGCTTTCCCAGGCATATCAGAGGGGAGCTGAATGGGAAGCAAAGCAGCAAGGACTCAAACAAGTGCTGTGATATAAGATGCATGTGTCTCAATCAGTGGCTTAACCTGCTGTTCCAGAGCGTCAGCCTCTCTTCGTGATTTCTTCAAATAATTTGGCAAAATACAGCTATAAAGAAACTTGTTCATACATATGCTTGGAAAATGGCAAACACAATCACAATTCCTTTAACATATACAATACTGCTAGAACTTAGAAAAGATGTTTATTTTGGCAATGGTATAATAGGAGTCAAATGCATTCATATTTCCTTTTTTATGTTTCATTTATTTATTTGAAAGATAAAATTATACAGAGAGTGTAAAACAGAGGAAGTGAAGGAGAGAGGAAGAGGGAGGGAGGAAGCAAGGGAGTAATGAAGGCGGGCAGGCAGGCAGGCAGGCAGGCAGGCAGATATTTTGTATCTATTGGCTCACACCCCAATGGCTGCAATGGCCAAAGCTGGGCTAGGCAGAAGCCAGGAGTCAGGAGTTTCTTCTAGGTTTTCCACATGGGTACAGTGGTCAAGTTCCTTGTACTGACTTCTCCAAGAAGTAAGATTCTTCATGATTAATTGTATGTTCAGGGGCGGGAAGACCATATACCAAGGAACACTTGCTCTACAGGAGCCAGAAGATGCTTTCAGTCACTGAGATTACAAAGGTAAAAAATTTGCCTGGTCTAGAATGCCCACACTATTGAAGGCAGATTCTTTTAGCTATAATGTCACAAAAATCTTAGTACAATCTAGGTAAGTTTTATCTGTGAAGGCATTATAAGGGAAAAAAAACTAATGTACTTCCTTGATCGTCTCTCTACATAGGGATATTTTCTCTAACAAATAAAATCACATATATGTATATATGCATGTACAGATATATGTATAATTTATTATATATTTTTGATATAATATGCAGTATATTGCTTATTTATGATTCTGAAAGGTAGAGAAAGGATAGACAGAAGACATACATATAGAATATCTATCTCCAAGTATCTGCAATTGCCTGTGTTGGGCCATACTGATGTGAGGAGCAGGAACCCAGTCCAAGCTGATATGGGTGAGTAGAGATTTGTACTGGAGCCATCATCTGCTGCTTCCCCAGATGAACTGGAAGAGCAGCAGGACTCAATGCCAGGCACCCAGATGTAAGATGTGTCTATACCAAGCTGCAGATAAGCCCACTGTTACACACTGCCTGTTCCTTAAGATTATTATTTTTTGGGCCCGGCGGCATGGCCTAGCAGCTAAAGTCCTTGTCTTGAACACCCCAGGATCCCAAATGGGCACTGGTTCTAATCCTGGCAGCTCCACTTCCCATCCAGCTCCCTGCTTGTGGCCTGGGAAAGCAGTTGAGGACGACCCCATGCTTTGGGACCTTGCACCCGTGTGGGAGACCCAAAAGAAGTTCCTGGATCCTGGCTTCGGATCGGCATAGTACCGGCTGTTGTGCTCACTTGGGGAGTGAATCAATGGACGGAAGATCTTTCTTTCTGTCTCTCCTCCTCTCTGTATCTCTGACTTTGTAATAAAAAATAAATTAATCAATTTAAAAAGAGATTATTTTTCAAAGCATACTCCACAGATTTTTGAATGTTTAGTTTGTTCATGAATATTGTTCTAGAGTCTCATAAAAACAAGGAAGCTGCTTTTACTGAAATTATATTAGTCTTACCTTTCAATAATTTTAAATTCCTAATTGTTTACTAGGTGATATTAGGCATTGCTTAGAAAATTCATCAGTTTGAGAAGTGTGATATGTGTTATTGGTAATGTCTGATCAAATTGAGCCAAGTTCTAAAGCCAGTTACTTAACATGATAAGACAACTCTCCAAACATACTGGGGTTAATACCAATTTCAAAAGACGCCACACAGTGTAGCAACAGAAATTAGACAAAAAATTGACAGCCTGAAGTGGTTCCAGGCTACAGTTCTACAATAAAAACGGTCAGGTTAACAAGACTCGTAGGTGATACTCATAAAAGTTTGATCATGCAAGCAAACAGCAGGATGAAGCAGGGTGCCAGCCTAAGTAAGCAAGAAAGCCTTGACATTGGTCCCAGTACCCAGTAAAAAAGTTTTAAACATGGTTTATTATCTATCTATCTATCTATCTATCTATCTATCTATCTATCTATCTATCTAATTTAATTTCACATCATTTATTTCTCTCCTTTTACACACATTTTATCCCTTTATACATATATATCACATATATGATAAACAGTGTATGTATATATGCATTTATATATGTCCTATAAATATCAGGCTTACCAGGCACTTGTCATGACTGGAAAGCACATTTATACCATAGCATTTCTAATCCTTTACCTGAGCACTAAATTCTCCACGCCTTAGAGTTTTTATTTAAAAACAGGGCAACCATAATCTCCTCTGTAAGAATATGACTGGGATAAAGTTAGTAGATTTATGTACTTAGAAGACTTGTAGCATTTATTTATCTCACCCATTGCACTTGAGCAAGCTATCATACCTACAGATGGGTCATAGCACAGTGGCTGCCCATACTATGTTAACAACTAAAGAGTACACTTCTAGCCCAATCTACAATTCTTACTCAATATCTGGAACATTTTCAGGTGATTTGGTTGAAGTACTCGTAGTCTCTGCTGAGGTGACTATGAATGTTTTATAAAAACGTGAAAGAGAGTAGCTGTTACAAAACATTCCTGTTCAGTGGTTGCCTATTTTAAAACTAATGAGACCACACCATAAAACTCTAGACAGATCATTAGCTTCTAGACACATTTGATGTAACGGGACCACAGCTTACTCTCAGGAGCATCCAGCACAGGATCCAATTTGTAGGCAGGGCAGTACCCCAGCCTGACACTTTTAATGAATGCCTACAGTTACCAGAGAACACTCCTGGTCAGTATTCCATGTGGCAAAAAGATCACTGCACTCTGTAACTGAGAAAACACACATTTATCTCATGGACTAATAAGAAATTGATTTTTTTCTACAAAAAATCCACTTGACAGAAATAAAGCAATCCTGATGAGAGTAAATGGAGAAGTTGTTTGGAACAACTACACAATATTTAAGGACTTTTTTTTTTTTTTTTACATATTTGAACCAATTTCCACTGCTTTTAGCAGAATAGTACTTTAAGTATTACAGATGGGGAAGCCCTAAGGCTCCATAAACAGAGCAATTAAAGATTACTTGGTATGACTGGTGAAAGCAGCCAGAAAGCAGCCAGGTGAAGGGAGGAACATTCCAAGAAGCTAGAGCTACCGATTTAGCCTGATTAAGATGACCACTTCCCCAAAGCACTGAAACATCATGGCGGAGCCCATGTGGGAAAAAACCAGTGGGGAGCCTGGCTAGGACTGAAAGCCTGGGAAAGAAGCTGGAGCAAAGGGGCAGGGCCTATGTGGTCCTTAGATTCTGGTGCTGAAGAAAATACTGCCCAGAGGAGCTACATCTGGCCAATGCCAAGCAGTCTTGGGACTGCTATGGGGATTTACGAGAGTGGAATGATACCTTCCTGCTGATGCTCTCCAGGGCACCCTCAGTCCCTAACCCCTAACCCCAGCATTGAGCCTCCAAAGTTTGCAGCCTAGTGTGACCTTTCCCCTTGGTCTTTCAAAGGGAAAGATTGATAGGGCAAGTGAAGTGGGTTATCAAAGCTAATCCTCCACCTGAGTCATTAGCATTCCATATGGGCACTGGTTCATGTCCCAATTGCTAGACTTCTGAGCTAGATCCTTACTTACGCACTGGGAAAACAATTGGGGACGTTGCAAAGCCCAGGGATCCTGCACTGATGTGGGAGACCTGGAAGAAGCTCCTGGCTTGGGGCTGGCCCAGCTCCAGCCACTATGGCCATTTATGGGGTGAACCAGTAGATGGAAGATCTGTTTCTCTGTCTCTCTGTAAATTTGGATTACAAATAAAAATAAATAAATATTTAAAAACCCAGAAAAAAAGAAGGAAAAGAGAATCTTCTCCTTCAAGGTCTTCAGGGAGTTCTCATATTTGTCTTCCTATCAATTTCCTCTGCCAGGTGCATAGCAAGAGTTTCCCACTTTCCTGAAGGTATGCCTGGGCCCTTCTCTCTGTCCTCTCCTCCAACCTGTTGGCCATTTGGTCTACTGTTTGTTTTTTGTTTTTATTTTACTTATTTTTAAAAATCTACTTAACTTTTTTATTTTATTCTTAATTTTATGGTATAATTCTATAGGCTGGTTTCCTGTTTGACAGAACAGTCACTGTCTTCAAAATTCTTTTTACATTAATAAAATTAGTGGTCTTAAAAATAAAAACCTACTAAATTACTTGGGTGTATACTATTGAAATGCATTTATATAAAGAAAAAAGCCCTTCAATTTCACTAGATTACTACTATTTAAAAAAGAAATAAGGAAGACAGAGATATGGGGAGAGACAAAGAGATCTATCTTATGATGGTTTACTCCCCAAATAGCTGCAATAACTGGTAGGTTTTGACCAGGTCAAAGTCAAAAGCAGGAACGTCTCCCACATGGGTGGTAGCTACCAAAGAATGTGGGCTACCAATTAATTGCTTTCCTAGGCCAGAAATGGGTAACCAGGTATTGGCATTCCAACATAGGATGTTCACACAGAAAATGGCAGCTTAAATCATTGTACAACTGCCATTGAACTAAGATATTTTGACCCTACCCTCTTTGGCAGAGTTTATTTTTTCTGCTTGCTTGTTACCATCAACACAGTGTCCTGATAGAGTGTCTCACAGCAATACAACAAGTCCTTAAACGGACAAATGGATTGGAAGATCAGAATGTATGGTGTTTCAGAAGTAAAAGAGGTGTCAAAACTGTCACGAAGGTCAGTGTCTAGCTCCTGAACAACATTCCAGTTCTACCTGCACAAAGACAAAATCTTTTTATAAGATAACTTTGTCTCATGTTCAAGCTTTTGTAATCAAAACATTACAGTTTTTGCATCTTGTTATCCCAGCAAAAATTTTAGGTTGAGATACAAATGTGCTAATTTTGGTAAACTTTCATGTATCATTTGGTCTTTATATACTGATCCCGTCACACGTACACTAGGTAAGTGTATTATGGACCAGCAATTTTTTACAGTGAAACAAATAAATTAAATCCTAAAAATGAACCCAAAAAAACTGCCCTAGTTTGAATAATGTATTTAAAAGAAGATAAATAAATGATATGAAATTAAAACTCTCATTTTTTGGATCCAATTATACTATGCAAATAAAAGCAACCCAAAGTGGATAAAGCCAATTTTCTTTATAATATCAAATCAATTGTTTTTCAGTCTTTTTTTTTTTTTAAGACTTATTTATTTTGTTTAACTGGAAAGGCAGATTTACAGAGGAAAGGAGAGACAGAAAGAAAGGTGAGGATTTAGACACTAGGGTATCACGCTGGACCAGCTTTTCAGTGTTAATGTACTAAAAATACCTTTGCTTCCATTGCTGTATATGTAAATCAACATATATATTTAAATATGTTTGATGGACTAATGATGGGAAAATTCCCAAGTAATTAAACAGATAAACGCTATTAAAGGTAGTGCCTTTTGTCAGAAAAACTGATTCACATGTACATTTATTTAATACTAGCATTCTAAATTAGAAGAATATAAAAATTTAACCGTGTTTCTTCATTTGAGAATCATTTAATGCCAGGATAAGATCAAGTCAGCTAATTAGTTCCTTTTTTTCTTTTCTGTCACCATGAACTGCAGCAGTTACCACAGAAAACAATTAAGCAGGTTGGCTGTCCTTTTCCTCATTAGGGTTGCCAAATGACAATTACGCAGGGAGTGGGGCATTAAGTCACAGTCAGGTAGTGCGGAATTTTCATTCATCATCTTGCTTGTCTTCCATAAGGCAGTTAGTTTAAAAATCAAACCAGTTCCCTATTCATATTGTTGTATGTGTTTCTAGGGTTGTGCACAACAATAGACATTAAAGATTTTATCATCAAGTCAGTCAACTGCATTGTACAAGTCACAAATTCTTACAAAAATTATGTTTTGCAATGGACACAGAAAATAATAAAATGCTATTTTTTATTTATTAGCAGAAAGCATTAATAAGATCAGAAGAGCAGAAGAACTAGTCTGTTCATGGGAAATGAGCTCAAGACTAGGAAGGTTTGAATTTGAGTCCCAGTTTTGATTCTTACTAAATGATTTAGTAAATCATTTCACAAAAAGTTCAACCCGATATTCAGTTTTTTTCATTTGGAAAATGCAGACATGATGTAGAATATTTTACTTACTTGGGTGGATTAACAATACAAGTATTGTGTCTCTAAATGTGACTTCTAATCCAACCCCTTGTTCATGTGTTGGGAAGGCAGTAAAAGACAACTAGGGTCCTGATACACAAATGGGAGACCCAAATGGAGTTCTAGCTTCCTGGCTTTGACTTGACCCAGCCTGGCCTTTGTGGACATTTGGTAGAGTGAAAACCACTTTGTCTCCCTCTTCTTTCTCTTTCTCTCTCTCTCTCTTTGCCTCTCCTTCTTTCTATAATGGCATTCCAAATAACTCCAACTTTAAAAATAAAAACAAAAAATGCTTACAACTGTTATATATGGGTACCAGACCTTTCAGAACCTAGTAATAATTTCTAGTTATGATGGACTCTAAGAATTATTATACAGCATAATAAAGATTGTGGTATAATTCAGTTCCTTAATTCTATGTTGAACACATCTACTTAATTTAGAGGTGATTTTTTTCAGCATATTTTATTTAAATAAGTATGATTAGCACATGGTATTTCAGCAAAATATTACAGGGAATCAGGTTGAGCACAGGCTTACGTCTCTTCAGTTTTTAGAACTGGACATATTGGCAGAAAAATAGTTCTAAACTGGACAGTGGAATTTTGAAAATCTGCCTTTTTATTTTTCCCCATAGAATCCAAAATAGAGGTCTAAAAAAAAAAAAAAAAAGGAAATAGCAGCTTTCAAGAACATACATATTCATAAAGAACATTCAAAAGGAAACACATATGATCTTTCCATTAGGACTTTGGTGGTGAATTTAGTTCTGCTTTTCTTGACGTTTCAGCCTCTGCATTTGTTGCCATAATTTCTAGTGCCATTATTGGGACATTCTTAATTTAAATATATATGTGTGTCTGTTAAAGAAATACTCGGGGCATGAAAAACTTCTATAACTTTCTAATACAGTTATAATGGTAATTATAATTTCTCCCTTTTAAAAAGATTTATTTATTTTTATTGGAAAGTCAGATTTATACAGAGGAGAGATAGAAAGATCTTCCATTTACTGGTTGACTCCCCAAGTGGCTGCAATGGCCACAACCAAGCTAATCCAGAGCCAGCAGCCAGAAGCTTCTTCTGGGTCTCCCATGTGGGTGCAGGGTTCCCAGGCTTTGGGCCATCCTCTACTGCTTTCCCAGGCCATAAGCAGGAAGCTAGGAGGGAAGTAGAGCAGTTGGGATACGAACCAGTGTCCAAATTGGATCCTGGCTTGAGCAAGACAAGGACTTTAGCCACTTGGCTATCGTGCCTGGCTCATAATTTCTCCTAATTCGAGATGTAAAAGGACATTGGCTTTAAAAATGTATATGTTGCTGTTTTATGACATAAGAGGAGCCTCTTACTGACCTTTTACATCTAATTTACATCTCCTTTATAATCCTTCAAATTGTGGTTGGCTAAATACATGAGTTATACATGAAAGAAAAGATACATTTAAAGATGCCATCATTTTTAAATGATTCAAACCTTACCATTTGTTTGTTCCTGAAAATGTGTGATTTGTCTTTTATATTGTTTCAGAACTTTTTCACAAAATTCTTTCTGAATGGAGTGATAATTATATACTCTCTTAATTGGTCAGAACGATATTCTGCCAGCTCTGCTTTTAGACCAGAGATGTCTCCCCAAGAAAATGTTGAATTGATCTGGACAATAAGATGCTGGACTCTACGAAGGGTACATGCTTGCAATGAAAGAAGCATGACTGGATTTGAACTGTAATACTGCAATAAGGTAGAGTGATCCACCATGGGAGGAGGGTACAGGGAGGGGCTGAGGGAACCTCAGAGCCTATGAAACAATGTCATAAAATGAAATGCAGTAAAAAGAAAAAAAAGAAAATTACATACTCTCACTAAAAGAACATTGGAACAGGTGTCAGAATGGCTCTGCTGTCTTATTCACATTATTATAGTGTTCACCCTCATTTATAAGTCATTACAATAAAGGTATAATACAAATACTTTCTATTGTTGACTCCTTTTGATTTGGATTTTCTTGGATTTTTAGATATATGGGCTTATGTGTTTCTCTCAAGAATGAGAACTATGAATCAACTGGGACAAGGAGAGGCATACAGGTAAAATTCCAGGGAGAAATCAGATCAGTGCCACTGCTATTTATTAAATGACACAAATGGTGTTTTATCGCTAGGTGATTCATTTATTGATGGCTATGTTTTAGAGTATTAGAGGTACAACACTCTAATCCAGAGTCCTCTTGACAAATATCACACATCAGGATAAACTCCAGATGATGTTAAAAGCAGTATCAATCAGTTGCAATAGAGCAGTATGTGGCTGAAGTAATCTACAAGCTGTTAATGAGCTTTACTTTAGAAAGAGCCCTAGGACCACAGTTTCCATCCCGGGCACCACCTTTAGACAGAAATGTGACTTGGATCTTAACTGCTTTCTTTATAAACCTCTGGTTTCTATTTGTTTTAGGATTCCTGATTTTCTCACAAGTCAGGCACTGCAGTCACACTAGCATTATACCTTCTGTGCACTGGACACATTAGGAACATCTCCATTTCTACCTCTCTTTAAAATCATTGGCTTTAGAAACCTAACCACAGCAAAGCCAACAACCCTGTTAATAAATGTGTAAAGGAAGTGAGCAGGCACTTTTCAAAAGAACAAATTCAAATGGCTAGCAGACATGTGAAAAAAGTACTGAGGCTCCATACCTATTAGAGAAATGTACATAAAAACCACATTGAGGTTCCATCTAACTCTAGTGAAAATGGCTTACATTCAGAAATCTAATAACATCTGATGGCATGTATGTGGAAAAAAAGGTACATTACTCCACTGCTTTAGGGAATGTAGGCTAGTGTAGGCACTATGGATGTTAGTATGGAGAAGGCTCAAACAACTGAAAATTTATCTGTCATATGATCTAGCTGTACAACTCTTGGGCATATACCCAGAAGAAGTGAAATCTGCATATGAAAAAGTTATCTGCAACCTACATTTATAGCAGCAGAACCCACAAAAGTGAAAAGCATGAAAACAATCCTGATGCCCATCAAAAGAAGAATGGTTAAAGAAACTGTGGTACAACTACTGCATGGAATATTACACTGACACTAACAAGATTAAAATTCTACCATTCACAACAAAATGGTCTCAACCAGAGACTATGCTCAGTGACATAAGCCAGTCCCAGAAGGACAATTTCATGCTTTGTCTGTGGTATAAGGCAACATTTATGCAAAATATAAATAGCTGAACTGTACGCAGTTCTAGATGAACTGTATAAGGGAGCCCAACATCCTGGAAAGTTAAGTTATATTGCAGAAGGCATCTCCATTCCTGAATAAAAGAAAGACTTCCAGTGAAACAGCTAAATATACCTCAACAATATGACACTAGATTTTCTACCTTTGTATAGACCTACAATTCCATGATGTACTTAAATAGGAAAATGTTAAACCTGTAATATTACTAAAGCACTATAGTACTACAATAAAAAGGGAGAATGGTGAGAGGTGATGTTGGTGAGGGATAAAAGAGAGGAAAAGAGGAGAATCCTTATACCTACAAAATGTAGCATGGACAATAACAGAAGTAATTTTTAAAAATTCTTGCCTTCAAGTGCCAGAGTTGTGGCATAGTCAGTTAAGCAGGCACCTATGATGCTGCATCCCATATCAGAGTACTACCTCAATTTGGGGCCACTCCATTTTTGATTCATGTTCTTACTAATGCATCTGGGAAGGTAATGGGTGGAAACTCAAGTTCTGGGCTCGCCAAATCTGTGAGGTAGACCCAAATGTAATTCCTGGTTCTTAGCTTTGACTTAGCCTAATAATGACTGTTTCCATAATGTGGGGAGTGGCCCAGTAGATGGAAAGTATCTCTCTTCTCTTTTTTTATATCTACCTTTGAAATAAATAAATAAATCGTTAAAATATTTGGTTTCAAAAATCTTAATCTTTACAAAAATGACATTTTTACATTTTACTTTCCTCCTGCTCATTTTCTTGATTCATGTCTTTTAATTCCTTTTTTAAAAATGTATTTATTTTAAAAATAAAGTTTGCAGAAAGAGACAGAAACAGCAATACAGAGGCAGAGAGAGACAGATACAGAGATAGAGAGAGAAGATCCTGTATCTTCTTGAACCAACCCAAACTCAGGAGCTTCATCTATGCCTCCCTTGAGGGTTGGCATGGGTCAAACACCTGGACCATCCTCTGATGCTTTTTCCAGGCTATTAGCATGGAATTGGATCAGAAGTGCAGCACCTGGGATTTGAACCCAAGCCTATAAGGCATACAGACATTGCATATAATGCCACAAAGTCAGCACTCTACCTTTTATTTCAACTCCTGTGTATGAAGATTATTTGTGGATGAATGGAGAGATAAAATGACAAAAATGGATTTATGACAAAAATGGATTTGTTTCAATTTCTCAAAGATTTTTCTTTGATGTGAATCAGAGCATAAGACATAAAACATTCCTGCCCTCTTCTCCAAATCAAGTCATTAAAGCTTTGAATTGTGCAGATCACATGGGAAAATATAAAGATTCTCAAGCACATGTGATTGCTGAATGTCATTTTCGTTATATTCTGACATACCATTTTCAAAAACAATTTCCTGTAAATAATTTTGACTTAATATTTCCTTTAAAGATAAAAAGTAACTTTAAGTAAATCTTTTTCAATGGCGTAACAAGAATTTCAATGGTTCATTTATAGAAAAGTAATATAACATAGAAATATTGTTAATAAATTTGCCTTTGGACATTATTATCTATTTTCTTTTTACTCTTCTGTACTTCTCTGGTACTCAAAATTATATTTTAATTCTTGAGTAAAAATACAGTTTTCTTAAAATCAGAGATTCCAAGCATAGGTTAGGATAAAAAGAGAAAAGTTAAGAAATAATACATAAATGTTATGTCATTGTTTTTTTTTTACAAAACTTATTCTATGATTTAATACACATGATGAATGACAAGATTTACAATGTGGAATTCACTCAGCATACCTATTAAAATATAGCCTTTGGAGTCATTCATGTGTTAATATCTAAGAGTTAAAAACCTTAAGAAATACTCCAACTTCCCAGACCCGTCAATTCACTTGGAGATTAGATGGGATGGTAGGAGACAAAAGCTTTCCACTGTATATAATAAAGACAGCAAATCTGAGAAGATGAGTTGGTTCTCAAAAGCGGAGTGGAGTAGGAGAGGCACATCTTGAGTCTCGGAGGATGGTAGCAGTGCATAACAGTTAGAGGGCAAACCAGGGAAATGTGCAAAGACAGAAATAAGAAAGGCATGACTATGCTCCAGGAAGGAGAACTGAAAGAATCAGAGACTGAGAAGTCAAATCTAGAAGAGTGGGAAGACACAGGACTATACTGAAGGGCTCAATGGCCCAACTACGAAGTTTATAAAGAGAACATCCTGTGAAGCCTATACTTCCCTATCGCTACTAAACAGCAGACCCACAAAGGAATGCTCTGCATATATGCAGAGCATCCTGCAAACTGTTGATGAGGTCACACATTTACTGTAACATGTGAAGCAGAGGATTAAGAAGAACAAAGGATTTTATGAGAAAACAGAGCCTATATAGCATCAAAAGAAGACAGAAAAAGAATCAGTGAAATCTAAGAAGTCAGGAACCTCTTAATATTTTTTATTTAACTACTTATCCATTTACACAATTATAAAAATTTCCTGCAGATGTCATACAGACTCCCCAAAACATCTTAAAGTAAGGAAATGTCAAAGAGGACTGGTCATTATGGTCCTTCAGTAGTGTGCAAAGTAAATCAGAGGAAGGTCATGACAGACCATTCACTTTGGCAGCTGTTTTCTGAGGTGAGGATACAAGACGATGTCAGAGATTACACCATGGAGCGAGGGTAGGAGTGGCATCATGGCAGAACGGACCACGGCAAGAGACCTTTCAATGAAAACAATTGGTTCAGTTGACAGCTGCAACTGGAGAAGTCAAAATGGACATTTTAAGTTAGAACATAAGCTGTCAAGGGTAGGAGGACAATGCTGCAGAAGGCAGTTAAATAGCTGAATGGATGCTAGTAGAACTGGCAGAGGGAGTTGCTCAGTTAGTGGGTGCTCCTCCACCCGCTCTTCCCTCCAAGGCTTTCCCACTCTGTTTCTGTCCTTCATCCATTATCTGTCAGATCTATCAAGTCCATATGTTGTCCTGCTACTAATGTTGGCATTAAAAATCTTAATTTGTTTGAAAGGAAGTGCTATGTAGAGAAAAGCAGGGAGAAACAAAGAAAGAGAACTTCCATCTTGTTAGGCGCTACAGACTTACAGACCTTAGACGTGGCATGACCGACAACCTGCTGCATTGTAAAACCTACCTTGGACAAACAGGATATAGCAGCCAGAACATCCCATGCAAAGCAAGCAGAACCTCTGCCCTTGTTCCTGTTCAAATAATTAGTCCCTCCCCTGTTTCAATAGAGATGATTAGTCCCTCCCCTGTTTCAATGAAGAGAATTAGTTCCAGGAAACCCCTCCCTTTCTGCTCCTCCCCCTAGAGAAGAAGGTGTATATATATATGAGGAGTAAAATAAAGGGCATTGGCACTCTCTTTCACCAAGTACGTGTGTCTGTGTTTCTTGGGCCAGCAGCCAGGGGGCTAGCAGCCCAGCATTCCCAGCCCACCCTCAGGGTTTGAGTGTAGTGTTCTGCAGGTCAGGACACCATCTGCTATTTTACTTCCCAGATGCCTGCCAAGAGTAGGGACTGGGCTAGGTCAAAGCCAGGAGACAAACTGCATCCCCTACGCGCATGGCAGGAGCACAAGTTCTTGGGCCATCTTGCACTGCTTTCTCAGGGTCATGATCAGCAGCTTAAGCCACTGTGCCACAATGTCAGCTCTGATTTCCCTGATTTTATCTTTCGTGCCTATCAAAATCATCATGGAATTATGGGAGGGTATTACAAAATGTAGATTGATGTAATCTCTCTCTCTCTTTTGGGGCAGCAGTTCTCAAACTTCAGCACACATTAGAATCACTCAGAGGGCCTGTTGTAATACACATGCAGGCTCTGTCCCAAAATTTCAGACTCAGTAGATCTGGGGTGGAAACCAAAAGATTGTTTCCAAGCACAGCTGATGGTACAGGCTGGGGAGCACCTCGTTCATCTGCCTAGAAAGGAAGGAAAGCAAAGGAAGGAACACAAGACAGAAGCAAGGATTCTTTCTCATTTTACTCATAATTATCATGAAGAAAAATCACCCTAAAATAGTTAAAGCCAAGAGATTTAGGTTTTGAGGATAACTGCCTTACCAGGGTTTCTAGTATGCTGCCACTGGTAGATTTTTGAGCTTGGCAAAAGTTAATCGTAACTTGGAAATTCTATTAACAGGAAAAAATATCACAATATTGAAGAATTGAAGAAATAGATGTTTCACTCTGATATTTGCAGTTTTATGTTTCATTCCATTTTTAGTGAGAGCATGCTACACATCTATTCAAAGACCATAACAGCAATAGCATGTTGACTTCCCACTTAGATGTGATTTTAGCCTTTGTTGAAATAAAATAGATCAACTGTGCATGTCACACTCATGTTTCGAAGGCATCCACACCTGTGCCAAGCAAAATCTGTTTCTCTTCTGCAATCAGTCATATACAAAAAGGGGCATCCGTCATTTTAATAAATACAGAGAATGAAGGAGCTAGTTTTTCTGCCTGGTGGTTGAAACGATATTGATTTATACGAGATTGGTATACACTGAAGTGAATAATGGGCCAAATGAAACTTTATTCTGAAGTCCTATGAATTTTAAATTAAGCATAAACTTGTGATGTTTCACCAATCCTCCTTAAATTAGCCATTAGCCAACCCTGCTCTACTATTTGCTTGAAAAAAATTATTCTTCTCATCTTTAACTAATTTATCACACAATACTGTCAGAACAACTTTTCATTTCTGTTGAATCTTAACAATTTCTCATTATATAAAAGATTCCTTGCATTTAGTGAAAAAGTGAGTAGTCCTGAAACTGAATTTGCAAGCTTATCAACTGTATTTTTTGATTGTTAGAAGCATCACTTTGCTAACACATCAATGACCACTACAATGGCAATTTTAGGACTCTGGTAATTCCTCTCAATGATTTATATCTCTTATTCATAACAGGCTTTGTAAAGCTTCTGGGACTCCGGACTCCTGCCTTTTGCCTCTGTTCTTTGCTTAGTCCAATCTCCTTGATTTCTGAAACTGGGTTGTAGGAAAGGAGACTCAAGCTTGTATCGTGATTTTGCTTTTCTGTGGCTTTATGGCCTTGGACAAACCACTTTCCATTTCTTGCCCTGTTAAATCACAACACGAAGCTAGGTAACATTGGCAGTTTTTTAAAGCTTCCAATTACAGGACAGAATAAATGTTCTAAGATATTTTTTCCAGCAGTGTTGAAGAGCTTTATACTTACAGCAGGAAGTTATCCTTGTAAAGAATTGAAAAGTTTCAATTAAAGATAACTTAGGAATTTTTAACCTTTCTTTAAAGATTTATAGATGCACATGGCTCCAGAATATATAAGAAATGATTCTTATAAAATATTCACTTTATTAGAGGCAATGGTTTAAAAACTGGAATTTAAAAACTCTGGGTTATCATGTTAGCCTATGTATATAGTTAAAACTCTGTGGATGACCTCATGCTGCCTTTGCGATGTGTGTGCAGAATCAACGTGGAATTGAGTTGAGAGCACGTAAAGGGTGGTGAATGGTAAAATTTAGCTCCAGAACATCTCTAATGTTACAAAGGCTTTATCTGGTGGCCATAAGAGACTCATGGCAATAAAAAAAATTCACTTTCATATTAAAATATTCACAGAAGAGTGTAAATTCACTTGGGCATCTCATTGGTAGTAAATCTGAGAGGGAATCAACTAAGCAGTCCCATACTTTAAGGGAGTTGGATGTCACAGCTTAGAGTGGAAATAGCATATGCAGTATTTTTAAAATTGCCACAGTTGTGCAAAGCTCTACGTTCATGACAAAGGAGCAGTGTCACCTGAGATAACAGGATCTTTAAATCTCAAGTCTTCTTAGCACTTCAAAATTCAACGAGCTGAATCAACAGCCACCAACAGACAAAATCATATTAAACTATAGTGACAACAGCTGTCAAATACTGTCAAACATCTCCACAAATTTCTGTTGCTGCATTAGTAGTCCTCGCTGAGAGGCAACTGATGGGTCAGAAAGAAACAAAGGAGAGAACATATGAGAGAACCAAACTCCGCTAACATACTGAACAAAATCCTAACAGAAGCTACATGTCTTCATTGTCTTTGTTAAAAAGTTATTATTTATCTACTTATTTATTTAAGAGACAAAGAGAGACAGTTTAAGATGGAGAAAAGAATCTCCATGCGTTGATTCATTCTTCAAGTGCTCTGTATGTCTGGCGCTGTGCCAAACTGAAACCAGGAGCCGGGGACTCAAGACGCGTCTCCCACTCAGGTGACAGGGGCCCAATTACTGTAACCACGACCACTACTTGCAAAGATCTGCAGTAACAGGAACCAGAGCCAGAAGCCAGAGCTGGGAATCCAACCCGTGGGAACGTGGGTGTCTTAAATGCTAGGCTAAATGACCAGGTTTCTTCTTGTTTAACCTGTAAAGAATTCTTTATAGCTCAAAACATGGTATACATTCATAGAAGTTAATTGTGAAGAATTCTGGCAAGTAGACATTTTTCCTCACATAAAAATATATAAATAAGCTCCCTTAAATATAGATTTAAAAATAACAGATCAGTTTGAAATGGGTGAAGGAAACTATTTTTCGGTTCCAGATAGTATTAGCTGTGAAAACACAAGAGTCATGAGTCAATTTTACCACAACTTCAGTTCTCTGAATTAGGTTCCGTGTTGTAGTTTCAAAAATTACTATAGGAAGTTTGCACAGTGGCATAAAAATATGTATCATTGTCACGGTTAGGTAAAGGAATATCACAGTTCCTTTAAGTTTGTGACTTTCGAATGGTTATTGAACAGTTCCGTTTGAAGAAAAGGGGGAATAAAATCACTCCGTGCTATAGGATTACTGCTTACAAGGAAGACACTCAATGGTAACTGGATTTTTTTTCTTTTACCAAGGAGTGAAATAGAAAACCCTTACAGGTAGATACTATTCCGTGCTATTAACCTACTTTTATTTCCCTCTCAGTATTTACGATTTCTTCTCACCCCAATTCTATCAGAGACGTGGCCCTGTGCTCAGTGACTCAACAGAGGGATCTAGCAGGGCATAAAAGAGAAACTCACTGCCAGTCACTCTGGCTTTGTGTTTGCAAACCCAAGGCCCTTAAGGAAATTGAGAGCACTTACAAGACTGGCAAGAGAAACAGGATAAGGCCTGAGAACAAATATCTTGGACTAAAGCACATGGGAAGGATGGCTTTTAAATGGATCCAAAGCCATTTTCTCGGGTGGATAGAAAGACGTGAGTGGCAGGAGAGCAAGCATGTTGGGAGGCTGTGCCGGCTGCCTGGCAGTCCTGCTCTGAGCGGAAAATAGTCGTATACTGAGTCTGAGCACACAGGAATTATATAAAATATTAACAAAGACTCAGGTGCCCAGTGCGGGAAATTAGCAGTAAGAAGCTGGTAGCCACCACGGTGATGGTCATCCTAAGCTGTTACTAATGTGGACAAATGGCTCAAACCGAAAATGCAGGTAAGTGAAGAAGCCCCAAAAGCAAAGTGACCTTTGGAGAGTATGGTAGCACAGATGCTTGAGACAAAATTTAGGCTTACATAGAGAAAATTAAGGGAATATTATTTCTTGCCCATTCAAAATTGTAAATTACAAGGCATGATTCATATGGTAGTTATAATCTATCAATCTATATCATGCAGGAAACCTGAAGTGATTTTTCTGCCTTTAACAATGTTTTTTAAAGATTTTATTTTTATTGGAAAGTCAGATATACAGAGAGGAGGAGAGACAGAGAGGAAGATCTTCCATCCAATGATTCACTCCCCAAGTGACCGCAACGGCAGGTGCTGCGCTGATCTGAAGCCAGGTTCCTGGAACCTCCTCCAGATCTCCCACGTGGGGGCAGGGTCCAAAGGCTTTGGGCCATCCTCAACTGCTTTCCCAGACAACAAGCAGGGAGCTGGATGAGAAGTGGGGCTGCCAGGTTTAGAACCGGTGTCCATATGGAATTCCACCATATGCAAGATGAGGACTTTAGCCACTAGGCTATCATGCTGGGCCCTATTTAACAATTTTTAAATTAAAAAAAATCTATAATATACTAGAAGACGTGCAAACAGCTGGACAATTTGCTCAGTATTTTGATTCTTATGAGAGGTACTAATTTGAAAGTCTAATTCATTTGGCATACTACTTGAAAATATTTAGGGTAAATTTTTTTTACACAAAATGATTGCAAACTATTATGATGCCAAGTATATTGTAGTCTTAAAGATGCATGAAAAAATATCATCATGGTATCAGGAAAAAGTACTAAAACATTCAGTAGTGCCATCCAGACAGTAAGCAATTATCTGCAGGCTAGTTAAAAAGCAGGCAACTGACAATAACAATCACAATTAATTAAATCAACAATGGCTCTTTTATTCATAATATCATTAGACTAAGATTATGAAGTGGAAATTTTAATACAGAAACTATCCATCACATTTAAACAGCTTTATAAAGTACTTTTACGTATGAGTTCTGTTTAAATTCTCAGAATTTGATGAAGAATATAGTACCGCTATGTAAATAAACACAATCATTAGTGCCAAAGTGCAAGGTGCTATACAAAAAGGCAACAGAAGATCAGATGTCATGGGCTGTTATTTTAGTGAGGATGCTCCAGAAGGAAAGTAGTACTTGGGTAGAAACCTGATCGGGATGAAGGCTGTATCAAAGACTCAAGGAAAGTGTTTCGGAAAGGAAACGGGAAGCATATACGCAGCAGTTTCCAAGCTGAGACTGGTGATAAAGTAAGGAAGCGAGCCTTAGGTGCTGCCACTCTGGGGCCAGCAGGACGAACAGCTGCAGATCAAACTGAGGTTTTATCTGTTAAGCACGGCAGTACCCAAGCCAGGAACTGGAATTCAATCCACAGCTCCCACATGGGTATCAAGACTCCAACCTTTTGAGTCATTATTATCGCCTCCCAGGTCTGTGGGACAGGTTCAGGAGTCAGGAAGCACAGACTGTAGGAAAACCTGGCATTCCAACACAGGGTGAGGCATCCTAACGGATGTCTTTAGTGCTAACTGAAATGCCCATAAATACTAGTTTTAACACATTAGGTATGACTTCTTTCTATAACTTTCCTTATGTTTATTTGTTCAGGTAATCTCTTCAGAGTGCTCCCTTGCCGATTTAAGGCCTTTTGGTTACTTCTCAGGGTTCAGGATCCTCCCCCAGTGGCTGTCCTCAGCATGTTTAATGCAGTAACTCACTTGGGCTTAATTAGAGCCATACACTCCCAGGAAAAAAGGATAGCTGTGCTTGTTTAAGCTTTTAAATCCCTCACTTGCATGGGGGAACTACAGATTCACTCTGCATATGGTTTTTTTCACCTGCCTAAATGTAAGATAGAAAAAATATGAAAGGAAACCCAATGTTCCACTTAAGCCAGTGATTTTTTTTCCTTAAAGAGAGGATAGACAAGTTTTAAAATATGCTCTAAAATAACTTTCTTTTGGGAGATCTATCAGATCAGTTTTCCCCAAATCTAAGCCCTAGCATGGTATCTCTACATTTTGTTGCATTCATACAATAATCTATACTCAAAGTTTTATACGCTACTTATTCTTTAATATTTGAAACACTGTAATAAGAACTTGTATGTAACTACTGTAAATTGGAAATCAGCATTTCCTGTTATGAAAGGAGGTAATGACATTAAGAAATACCATTACGTTAGTAACTGGCTAACAGTTGCCCGTGTCTTCACTGATTTGAGCAATGACTCTGCAGAAACTGTGTACCCTTTTGTATCTGGTTGATGTTGAAAAGCTCTGCCTTACAGGCACGTGGCCCACCAACTCAGAAGCAATCATTTCAGATTAGATAACAGAAAATATTTCAAAATTAGGCTTGAACTTACTAATATCAAGTTGCAAACAGCTATGGCAGCACAGCATAATGGGGAAACACACCAGGTTGTTTAAGTATTCAAGTAGTGCAGTGGGGGCGGGGGGAGAAGGATCCAAATGCAGATGATGATTATTTTAAAACTTGATCTCTGCGCCGTGGCTTGCTTTGTGCAACCTTAACCAGTTAGGTATTTGCCTAGAGTTGTCTGGAACACAGATTTTAAAACTATTAAACAGAAATAACTCCACTTAGGGCAAAAGGACAAAAGGGCCAGTATTACTCATGTATAATTTTGGATCTAAAGAGCAATTTCCCTGTACTTTGACACAACTGTTCAGTTAAGACTAAAATCTCTAAGAATTTGAGCCTCCCCACGATAACACTGCACTTTTCTATTCATGACGTTTTCCTGAATGAGGAAAATACCACACTTCGTGTATTTTTAAGAAATTCACAGTCTATCTTGTTTATGTATGTAATTTTGAGTTGAAATAGACTTAAATCATTGCAAAGATTTTGTTCATTCCTATCCATTTTGCAAGGGCCACCTCAGTTTACTGTGTTGTACAATCTGATTTAGAATTTTGAAGCAGTTAATCAGTGGAAAAACAAATTTGAACATCTAGCTTACGTATTTTTAAGTGTTTACACCTTACCTCCTCTAATCCTATGGCTGCATAATATCCATTGTACATCTGCACTGTAATTTATTAATTCCTTGCTTTATTCTTTCAGACTGTTTTATACATTTAATTATTCAGCTAGAAGTTTGTAGTCATATATGTTTATTCCAGAGTACATAGGTACATTCCACAAGATTTGGAATAAGAATATTATGTTGCTAGTATGGTGGCTTAAATGTATTAGGATATTCCCCACACCTAAAACTGTTAGATTAAAAACTATGTTCTTAAAAAATACAGCTGAGGGGGCAGTGCTGTGATGTAACCTAAAACCCAAAAGTCTGTGGAAAATGCACATTCTCTTTTAGCTCCATTTTTTCTTTTTTTTTTTTTTTTGTAATGAGGCTTTCGAAATACCTTTTGAAATATTTAGCTGTTACAACTGAAGTTTGCCAACTTCTGGATGATAGCACCAAAAATCTACCTGTATGATAAGCCACTTTGTATATAATAACAAAAGAAAAAACCACTGCAAAGAAATTTTCAAGCATGTAAGTCACGATTAAAAAATAATCATATAGGAGCCAGCACTATGGCTCGACAGGCTAAACCTCCACTTGCAAGTACTGGCATCCCATAAGGGCACCAGTTCATGTCCCAGCAGCTCCACTTCTGATCCACGTCCCTGTTTATGGCCTGCAAAAGCAATGGAGTATAGTTCAAGCCTTTAGGTTCCTGTTCCATTTAGGAGACCTGCAAGAAGCTTACAGTTCCTGGCTTCAAGCTGACTCAGCTCCAGCTGTCGTGGTTATTCGGGAAGTAAACCAGTGAATAGAAGATTTCTTTCTCTCTCTCTCTCTCTCTCTCTCTCTGTCTGACTCTGAAAAACAAACAAACAAATCTTTAAAAAGGAAACAACTGAACAGTAATCACTGTTCAGTAAGTTTGCTTTACACTTTAATGCTGTGGAGAAATAACATCTCACTTTAATTTGTCCAATGCAGGGTAAAGTAATGTCAGATTTCTCATAGCTTAGCAATTTTTGGCTGTCAGATATTCTGGGGCTTCTCCAATTTATAAGGCAGAAAAGTATGGAAATAGATCATGGCAATGATTTTCTATTTTTTTTTTAACTAAAGGGGAAATTGGGAAATGAAGAAACAGGAAAACATAATGGTTCAAGACTCTAGACTTTTTTTTAATGAATGAAGTAGTAAGCCAGGAGTAGCCAGCTCTTGAGAGCATTAAAGTTTCTTTGCAATTTAGATTAGTACACATCACCTAAGCAACAACACATTTCAGAATTGCCTGTGATCAACACTGGCATAATATTCTAAAACATTATCTGGCTTTTTTTTTATTATTATTCTAACACTTAGGTTGAAGATGGGATAGAAAATCTGAGAATTAGTTAATAAAAATTGAAGTGTCCTATTTGACATGATACAAAATGAACCATGCTTCAATTTCTCCAACTGGTTTCCATGCATACTCATCCACACATATGCATCTGTTCCCCCTAAAACTTAATCCAAGGAAGTATTGAAAGATGATGAAAGAGTTAAAGACACTAGGAAAAGCTATACAAAATTATCTACTTGGCAGTATCAGACTGAATTATTCCTGTCTCCCCAGACTACTTTCTCATCATTCTGACTCCCACAATGAGGGCGGAAAATCAATTTCATTACCAAGCAACGTTTTCAATCACAGCCCTTGAAACTATTCAACAGTGCAGTTGTATTTTCCCGAGTATTTTACGATTGGTCTACTTAAAAACCTGTATGACGGTTTTATAGTTTTGTTTGGAAGAGAAATATTCCTAATTTGGAAAAATGCATTGAACATGAAACACGATGACATTCTACATGGTGTTCAGTGGAGTACTAATATTTCCCAAAGCTTACTGGTTGCATACTAATGTGAAATTAGAAAAATTTCCAGAAATTACCCATTGTCTCAGACCTACAAAATTCACAAAGAAACAAGAATTAATTCTTCTGGTGTTCTTAAAATCAGTGGATTCAAGAAGAAGGAAGTATAAATAACAACCCAAAAGGGATCATAAATGCCTCCTCCTCTTAGGAACTAATTTGTTGTTTGAAGTTAATTTTTTGGGCTCTCAGGAGACTTAAGAATAGAGCATATTAATTAAATGATTACAAAAAAAGAAACATTAGAATATTTTGCATACCCATGTGCCCAAGGATTTCATAGCCTTATGGTAAATACAGAAGAATATAAAAAGAGCAATTTCAAAAAGTTATTCAAACCACTTTCACTTACAGTATTGAAATTACTAATTTCTTGAGTAATTCTATTAATAAAGAAGTTTCAGGAAGCTTAACTTCTACATTCCTTCAATGGATATTTGCCATCTTTACAAACACAAAGGTTATTTATAAACTTAGCATTTTGATGGGAAAAACTTAAAGGCAAAGAAATATGAACTCAATGAGCTGAATAAGAGTGCAGTTTACATTAGTGGTGTTTGGCTTCCTGGCCCAAGTTCTATACTATTTCAAAAAATACTTGAAGCTATCAGAATGTAAACTAAGAATACTCAACTCGCTATATTTTTAATATTTAATTTTAAATACAACATATGTAGCTTATCAGTTTGGTCAAAACTATACAATTAAAAGAAATTTGGGGACTGTCAGTGTAGTATAGCAGGTAAAGCCTCCTAAGACATCAATATCCCAAACTCGTGGCTATTCTACTTCGGATCCTGCTCCCTGGTAGTGTGTCTGGGAAGGCAGCATTGGATGGCCCACGTGCTTGGCTTTCTACATCCTTGTGGGAGATCAGAAGCTGGCCCAGTTCTAGCCCCATCCACAGCCATTGTATCTGTACCTTTGAAGTAAATAAAAATAAATCTTAAAAAATAAATTTTCAGGAACCATTTTCCTTATTTTCAATTATTCCTTTAATATATCAAGACCCTGCTATGTGCCAGGCAAAATGAGAGCTGCGGTAGATTCGATTATCAGCAAATCAAGAAATATCTTTATACACAGTAGCTTCTAACTGCAATCTCATTTAAACTAACCTAAGATAATAATGTTTCCTAATTCTATGCATGTGTAAGGTTAAGTTCAGACTTTTAGAATGTAATTCTTTCAGGTCTGGCTAGGTAGCCTGGCAGCTAAGGTCCTTGCCTTGCATGCGCTGGGATCCCATATGGGCCCCTGTTCTAATCCCAGTGGTCCTGCTTCCCATCCAGCTCCCTGCTTGTGCCCTGGGAGAGCAGTCAAGGACAGCCCAAAGCCTTGGGACCCTGCACCCATGTGGGAGACCTGGAAGAGGTCCTAGGCTCCTGGGTTCTGATTGGCTCAGCTTTAGCCATTGCAGCTGTTTAGGGAATGAGTCAATGGGTGAAAGATTGTTCTCTTTGTCTCTCCTTCTCGCTATATATATACCTTTCCAACATAAATAAACAAATAAATAAATAAATATTTAATGTTAAGACATCAATGGGTTCTTCTACCATTTTTTTATTGGACATTTTAGAGACATCTAAAATATAAAATCTGTATGCAAATATCATTCATAAAATGATGGACTAATTTTTTCTCCAAGCTTCTCTAGATGCACGGTTTCTTCTATCATCATGAATTGCTAGATAATTGGGGACTTCCACCAGGTTTTAATTATGGTAACACTCAGATTATCTAAAAACATTTGGGCAAAGCAGTTGGCTTTACCATTAGTACAATACCTGAAAACTACATGGGGAGCCTAGATCAATGCCTGGCTCAGACTCCTGACTCCACTTCTTTGCTAATGTAGCCAATTTTTGATAGCTCAAACTCCTCTTCACACATGTTGGAGACCTGAACTCAATTCCCAGCTCTTGGCTTTGGCATGGCCCAGACAGATCAGAACTCTTTCCATCTGTTTCACAGTCTCTCTTTTTGCATTATAAACAAACTCATTACAATTTCATATGTCATTCAATATGCTGCTGATGAACTAACATAAACACACAGATTGCACCTGCTTTTCTCAGGTAAGTTATGGACGGCTTCAGTTATTGCTTCTCCCGTGTGGATAGAATTTATAGAGTAATTTACACTTTTCATGCTCTGGACATTTATATAAATTCCATTTCAATATGTAACATGTTCAAGGTATAAGCACAAATATTTAATTTTTAATGTACATAGTTACATGCATGCATTATATGATTGTGTTGTGCATATGTATATATATAAGTGTTGGAAAATTAAATATATAACATTTGATATTTTGACAATATCAATTGATTCTAGGAATCTTACTAGTTAGTTTACACATAATTGTACCTATCTTAACTAAGACACTGAAGTTTTTTTGGAACAAAAGACCTGGTCAAGTTCGGAAGGAACTGCTCCTTACTAGGATTTATGATATCACGCAATATTTTTGACTTCCTGTATTCAAAATAAATCAGCTGTAAAAAGCAGAATGTACTCCACAGGGTTTTTTTTTTTTCCTGAAGATTAAACAAGATACTTAAACGCTAACTGTCTAGAACAGAGCAACTTAGAGAACAAATGGCAAACTTCCTACTTCCCTATAGGTGTAAAATCACTGCCAGCTCTGAGCTCACTGTCATCTAGGTCAGCTTTCTATTAGTTTTGCTGACGCATGTAGGACTTTCCAAGCTAAAGGAAAGAATAAAAACAAAAGGCGATTGAGTTAGTTTAAAATAGCTGCCTTTTCTGTTGCTCTATAAATGATGACAACAGGTTTATTAAACTTTTGGGAGCTGAGATCACAGAGTTTCGGAGAAATATAAGAAGATGCCTCAGCTTTGAGTTCATAACATAAGTTAAACTAAATTCACATAAGTCAAAGTATTTCTTCCTTTACTGGGGGAGAATTTAGTTGAAATTATTATTCATTTTTTTATCTAATGCAAAATTAGGTTCAAATAAATCTAAATAACCTAATTCAATGTTTCACATCTTTCCTAAGCTTTTCTCCAAATGTAAGAATGCAGTTAAATGTATGTGTGCCTTGAAAGGTGAAAACAGAAGAGAGAAGAGAATCGGTTTTCAGTCTGGTTCTGTCATTCACTAATTGCATAACACATGGCCAGATGCCCCACCTTTCTGAAAATCTGTTCTATAAAATGGAAAACGTCTACATTACATGTAAGATCATTTCAAAATTCAATATGAAAGCTGATGAGGTACTCAACATTGAATTTCTGGTATTTAGCAGGCACTAAAAAAGTCAATCTTTTATTTCTTTTGATACTGAATATTTATACAGAACATGTACCAACAAATGCAATGTTAAATGTGCATATTACCAAGTCAGCACAGTGTTTCCTCAAGTTAAATCCATGTTTTCCATTAAATATTTCTGACAAAATAATAAGGGACATTTGGTTTTAAATATTTTCCATAGCTTCCTTCAAAGACCACTCCTCTATAAGATCTAACTTATTTTTGAATAATGAAAAATATATTTCCCTTTCAAACTTTTATATCCCAGAATAATAGCAGAACCATGAGAAATATCAAAGAGAAGATGTTTTGTTTGGTAGCCATTCATCCCTGACCAGATTTTGGAATTATGAGGGACACAGAATTAATGAGGCAATATGCCATTCTTATTTCAATACACAAAATAATATTTAAGAGATGCTGACAACTAAAATTTCCATTTGCCATCACTTCAAATCCACATTCTAAGTATCTTCAGCTTCTATTTCCTTTTCTGCGCTTTATGTTCACTATCCTGTTTCAGATACTCATTATCTTTGGCTTGCATAAGGCAATTACAGGGACCCTTTTTTCCAGATTTCTCAGCATCTACACAACATCTCTCTAACCTAACTTTTACACACTGATGATGGTAGGGCAACTCATAGAAACTCTTGAATAGGCATCAGGATACACTAATCAGTGTGTTAAGAGACACAAAACTTGAAGCCCAAAAGAAAAAGGAAGCAGGTATGTAAGTCTGACATTGTAATTTTCACTCATTTGCTAATTCCTAAATTGAGTACCCAGAAGAAAATAGCGACTTAAGTCTAAGATATTCAAAAAGCCTTATGAAAGCAACTATAGTAAGGCAGAAAGTGGAGTCCAGGTTTTCCAAAGTATGAGGCACTCTGGAGAACAAGCCAGACTTTCTTCTGAGATGCCTGAAGGGCTGAACCCTGGGAGTGAGTCAGAAACAGATCTGCAGTCGCAAAATTGGAGACCCTGAGTACGAAAGATTGGCCTGTCCTTTTTCAAACAGACTTCCAGATAAAAATAGAAACTCCTTGGAGGAACAAAATATTAGCTTCTAAAATATGTATACAGATATTGGTCAAAATCCAATTAAGCATTAGTGGGCATGGCAGGGAAAAGGCTCAAGCGAAAAAAAAATGATCCAGTGCAATGGAGGTAGAGTGAAGGGCACCATGCTTCAAGCTATTGTGATTTGTATCTTCAAGCTAGAACATTTCAGTGTCATTTTGATCCTTCCTCTATCTTATGAATTTAGGTGAATGACATAGTGTGATACTAGTCCAAACTCTAGAAGTTACTTTTAACTCATATTCTTCTTTCAATCACCAGATCCAATACATCAGTAAACCTGATGATCCTCACTCAAGTACACGTTCTTTAATGTCTGCTGTGTATCTCCATCCTACCTCTTCCAAGAAAAAAAAGCAGCATCCTTACATATAAACATGGAGGGGCACCGGGAGGAATTCAAACAAACAGGTCTTGTTTCCTCTGCAAGTCTGTTTATCTCACACCTCTTTTGTCCAATCAAATTTCCCCATGACTGTTCACGACTCACCAAACCTAGTTAGTGCAAAAATACTCAAATCAAACTATTCTGTCTTCCTTCCCTCCTTTGTCACATAAAAGTTATACTACACTGCTTGTATGATTTGCTCCAGCCTATCTTCCTTAGGTCTAGTTCAGAGCCCATGCCAGGGAACTAAGGGGCACCTTTATCCTTCCCTATCATTCATACAATTCTTTTTTTTTTAAACATTGTTTTTTTTTCAAATGAGGTTTCTCTCTTCCTCAATAGTTTTTCCTATACTTCTCAATCCATAGCTTGATTTGTTACACAAAAGTGTAAGCTCAATAAATGTGCAAACTTTTTCCATTTTATTTACACCTATACTTTCAGTGTTTTGAATGGCTTATAATAGGTGGTTAAAGTAATTGGTTGAACAGATTACCATATTAACAAATTTAATAGAAGTCCTTACTAACTTGATGAAATTTGTGGCTACTATGAGTTTCAGTGCCAGCATGCAGCCTATAGGAAGTAATTCGTCTGGGTCCTTCTCATTTGTCACAGGAACATGACTGTGTCCTCTGACGGGCATTAACTGATTATTCATTACATGTGAATATTGGGCTAGGTTACTACTGTGACAAAGATGACAGTATTGAACTTCAACAGAGGAGAGAAAGGATGAAGATAATTTAACATCATTTTTTACATGTCCTAAGAAAATCCATTCATTACATGAGAGAAAACACCTAATAATTGTTTGTGGATACATACAAGTACATAATTTTCTCCAGTTTTTGTTAATGAGTTACTATTGGACAGAGTAAGCTGGATATCCCCATAATTGTATCTCCATAATTGTATTGCTTGAGCTGATCTGGATCTGACATAATCTGCTATTTCTTCTAAGAACACTTAATTTTTCCCTCACCCTATTTCATCTGAGTATAATTTGTATACATACAAATAACACATAACTGTGCTATGTATGCAATAAATTACCACTTTATAAGCCTTATTAACTTAGGTTTGACTTTAATTAAATTATGGCAAAGGAGTCTGTTAGGTTTCTTTGATAATGTTATTAGCTGGGAACTACATATTTCCACATTACAAAGTTAAATCTTAATTATTATTTATAACATACTGCATGTTATCAGTACAATTGGCATGTAAACAAGTAGGAGTTTGTCAAATATAACAAAATTACAAAACCCAAGGGTTCTATTCAATTATAGCAAAGAACAGGAAGAGCTTTTATTCTGTTTTGAAAATTGAACAGCCTGAACAGATGATCAGTAGAGTTTTATAAAAGATGCCATGATAAGTTTGCCAAATACCCATGTATACCCTACATATCTATACTAGAGGACCCTTCCAGGGAATGTGGAATGGGATGTGAGAACTTCTGAAATGACTGGGTAAAAATTTTAGCTTCCTATAAAATGCATAGGGGATTATCAGACTATGATCAGAGTCATATTTTTAAATAAAATAAACTCATGTCTTTTCCAATGAGGGACCACATATCTAAAAGAGCAAACTGAAATACAACTTTTACACCGTTCATCTTCTTTTTCTTTAATAAGTTACTATTTCAAAGTGACAGCTACAGGGAGAGGAAGGAAGAGGTAGATCTGCCAACTACTGGTTCATTTCCTAGAGTATTTCACCTGGGCTTCCCATGTCGGTTAGAGGCCCAAGCACTTGGGACAGTCTCTACTGCTTTCTGAGGTATATTAGTAGGGAGCTGTATTGAAAGTGGTGTAGTTGGGACACACACCAGCACCCATATGGAATGCTAGCATTGCAGTCAAGGCATAGCCAATTATGTCACAATGTTGTCCACACACCTATCACATTAAAGTCCTTTTTATGGCACATGTTTATTTTTATCTTAAAAGGACTATGTGTGAAATGGGATTATCTGATTAATATGTTTTTCAGATAAAATACATCAAAATGATGGTGAGTATTAACATAGATTCAACGGTCTAGATTTAAATCAATGACAGAACAGTATTAACACCTGCCTTGATACAGGGTTGGCAATTTTTAAATGGCTCACAGAGACTAGCCATTCCTATTGCACAACCCTTTTGTTCTAAGATCCTCCAGTCACTAAGTGATTTGCATTTCCCCAAGTACTGAACCATTCAGAAAAACTGAAGACTGCCTCCCTTTAGGTAGATGTAAAATTAGAGAACAAGATACTATGTCATTTCATATTTCATAGGAAGCAAAGCAAGAGAAATACTTTATAGATGGTCTTATAATACAGCATAAAGTGTCTCATTAAGATTGAAATAAGGATATCTAAGCATGGTCTTTGCCAGATGGATGAGAGCAACTCATATTTCCTGTGTGAGCTGAGTATATGTGTTGTATAAATAAGCCCAAACCTAGTGGCATTTAAATACTCATCTGACCAATAACCTAGATTTCTTTCCTTGATATCTGTTCTTGGAAAATGCAGAATCACAGTTTTATCTTGGCATACACATCTGTCTTTTCCCTTAATATCACTGTGTGGGAGTATGTTGTTGTGGCACTAGTTTATGAGTAAGTCAAGGAGACGGAGTGCCCTAGAAGTATTGGTACCATCACTAGCTTAGCCCTCAGCACGTCACCATTGAAGAGACCTCATCATACATCATGGCCCCTAGCACTGAATGTTAGACATTTGAGACACAGCACAGGACAGAACCACTGTGAAAGAGCTCATACCTTAACAATATCACAGTCTCATCACATTTGCGCATCTAGGATACCTACATAAAATTATGAATGTTCCAACTAAAACTGGCCCATGGCACAAGGGTGAATGGATTGGGATGAGAGTAGGGGATAGAAAGAGAAACAGATTGCTCACTGTGGCTTGCTGTGACTGGAAGTGACCAGACCAGAATATTTGCAAGTGTATTGCTGTTAAGCAGCTGTATGTCATAGGGAAGCGATTTATTTTACTTAACTCAGTTTTTCTCACATGGATATAATATTCTTAATTTCAAAAAGTTGTGAAGATTAAATAAGACAATATATTTGTATGCTTAGTGCCATTGGGAAGAATTCAAAAGCTAATTTTCTGGAATTATTAAAAAAAAGAGGGGGGAACCTGCTATGGCCAGAGTAAAGTGATCAGATTATGGAATTTGAAACAAACAAAAACATAAGGTAGAACTGGGAGAAAGACAACCGAGAGGTATTCCTGCGCGTGTGATTCAAATCCTGGAGAATTACAAAAAGTATAACATTGAGATTCTTCCAACTAAATTATTTTAGAACTCTCCATTCTTCTCTTTGCTCCAAGAAGTTACCAGCAGTTTATTTCACAGTTAAGTTGTGTCTAGGAGCATAGTTATTTATACACAGTTAAAAATATAATCATCAAATATGAATCATTTATATACACACTTCCAAAAGCCCTGCCTATGACTGAAATGTACACATCATTTTTACCACAAAGCTCTCAGAGTTCCATGAAGGAGATGAAATTACAACCGTTTGTCAGCTTTCCTCTTAAGGAATTAACATTCCAGAGGCACTGCAACACATTTTGCCGGCAGGCATCTTTATTTACTTCAATTGGGATTCTTACAAATAAGAAGATACACATTAGGGGATAATGGAGCAATTTAGGAGCCTATGGCTTGGTACTTTCCATGGGAAAACATTCAGCAACTGTCCCTTTTGTCAGTCATGGAAAATATGGAAGTCTGATTTAACATAAACCTCCCACTTCCTACTCAGTGCCTGAGAATATACGCCAGAGACAGCTTCTCTGTAACATGGAGACATACAGATATGTAGAGTCTAGGAAGAATTATATACCTATACTCATATATTTACATGGATGGAAATGAATATCTGCATGTATATGCTTACACCAATATGTACACTCTGAACTCTGTCCATTTGTTTATACTTGTACAAAAGACTAGATTATTCAAATCCTAATCTTACAACTTATTTTTTTTTATAAAATTTATTTTATTTGGAAGTCAGATTTTTACAGAGAGAAAAGGAGCTAAAGAGAGCCTTCCATCTATTGGATCACTCCCCAAATGGCCGCAACCGCCAGAGATGAGCTGATCTGAAGACCGGAGCAAGGAGCTTCCTCTGGGTCTCCCATGTGGGTACAGGGTCCCAAGAATCTGAGCCATCCTCTGTGATTTCCCAGGCCATTAGCAGAGAGTTGGATTGGAAGTGGAACAGTTGCAACATGAACCAACATCTGTATGGGATGCTGGGAATTAGAGGTGGAGGATTAGCCTGTCACGTCACAGAATAGGCCCCAATTTTACCTCTTATTAACTCCCCACTAAGCCATAACATCCACATGAACCAATAGCCTGTCTACCCTGTTCACTGTTTCACCCTGTGCAACTGGTAAATCTCTACACAGCTACTCAAAAAACATTTTCTAAGTGACTGAGAAACATTTCAAAGATCTTCTTTGCTTTAGCTACTATGCTATTTCTCTTGTATTGGGTTTTTGTACTTAATTCTCAGAATCACTCAATGTGAAAAATATCATTCCATGGTAAAGAAGCTGAGATTTACAGAGATAGAAACGGAGCTTACCAAAGGATGGAGCTTAATGAGAGGCACAGCCCACACAGACTTTGAGTCTGATTTCTGCTTTTGTAAAATGGGAATAACAATGTGGATACACTAAGAACGTGGATGTGAGGAGGAATTCTAATTAGTAATGCACAAGGTCTGTAAAGAATAAAATGTTGTACGAGTAAGAGGTGTTATTTTTCAATTCCCATGCTTTAGGGCATGAGACGTAAGCAGCAAAGCTAAGCACACTCCTGGAAAAATTCATAGTTTGGGTGCCTAATAAGGAAATCTTACAATCTTGTCAAAATCCAAAAGACAACACAGTAATCTTATAAAGAAAATCGCACATTAGGACAATAAAAATCTCAGACCTCTTAATCCAATTAATCTGTTAACTATGTAACAATACTGAAACTATTGTCACAAATGCCTTGTCTGCTCTCTTGGTGATTATACCACTAAAGTACTACAGTTGCAGATGTTTACATTTGGGATTAAAGGAAATACAAATAGCTTTTAGCATTTTGAGTTGATCTGACAGATTGTACAGATTACTTTTGTGCAAAATACTCTCACAGTTCTTTTTGCTAAACTGTTATATAAGGTAAAGGAAAAAATGTTGGTTTGTATATGGCATCGAAAGTTACTGAATTACTCAAAAACAGAATTATTTTGGGTATTCAAACAGGCATATATCCTTTGATATTAGCAGCTTCCAATCACAAATGCTTTAGGAGACTGAAGACAATACAACAAATTAAATGAAAGAGAGACAAGTTGCCACAAGTAATATCTTTAGTTTAAATTACAAAATGATTTCCTCCAAATCTTGAGATACAGGACTAGGCTAAGAAATCCCTGTGAGTTTATTCAGGAATAGATAAGTTAGACTACCCGACATAGGATGCACTTCTGTTCACTATGGCATTATTTACCATATCCAAAGACATGGCATCATAAATATCCATCAACAGAAGAATTAATCAACAAAACATGCTATGTACAATGGAGTGCCATTTAGTCTTTTTTTTTTTACAGGAAAGTGGGTAAGACTATTATTTTTTCCATATTGTTTCCTTCATGTTTAAAGGGGCATATTAAGGAAGAAGGCTCACCCAATTTCCCACCCTGCCAAGGTCCTGCATGTAGCAACATGGATAAACTTGTACAGCACAATGTGAAGTGAAATAACCCAGGCATATAAGGATAAATATGTTATAATTCTAATCATTTGTAGAATCTCAAAAAGTTGTTCTCAAAAAGGCTGAGATAACAGCTACCAGAAAGTGAGAGTTTGGGAGCTGGGGAAGAGTTGATCAAAGCATACAAAAAATTTCAGTTGGAAAGGAGAGAAATAAATTCAAGAACAATTAATAACATGGGAACTATGGCTAATAACAATGTATTGTAGTTTGAAAATCACTAAGAGCGGTGTCAGCAAATAAGGTTAAACCACCACTTGAAATACTGACATCCCATGTAGGAGTGCCAGTTTTTCTGGTTGCTCCACTTCCGGTTCAGTTCCCTGCTCTTGTATTTGTGACAGCAGCGCAAGGGCTCAAGTGCTTAACCTGTAGAAAGACAAGCTAGAGTTCCAGGCTTCTGACTTCAGCCTGGCTCTATCACAGCTATTGCTTTACACTTAATTCTCAGAACCGTGGTCAGTGGAGAGTAAGCCAATAGAAGAACCTGCTCTTTCTCTTCCTCTCGGTGTCATCCTGCCTGTCAAATAACTAAATACATATTAAAGAAAATCAGTAAGAGAGTAAGTTTCTAGTGTTCTCACCACAAAAATTAGCAATACATATGTTAAGTAGTTCAAATGAATCATCATCCTACAGTGTACAGCAATTTGAAAGCATCATGTGGTTTAGAAAAAATGCATTATTAGTCAAGTAAAAACAAAAACATCAGCAAATTACTTTAAAAAAAAAGATGAACAAATGATTATTTTCCTCCCCTACAAATAGCAATTACAGAGCACTAGAAGAAAGGAACAGTTAGTATAACTTATGTTTTTCAGAACACAGAGTGTAAATGCTCTTACACTGTCAACCATTTTATGGACTTCTTTATCTCTTACTTCCCATGTCTTGGTCTGATCCTCATAGTTAAATGGAAAATTCTTTGAAAGCAGTTTCCAGGTCTCCTGCTGAAGTAACATGCACTGCAGCACTCCTTCTTGAACCAATTCCAGAAGCAGTCATAGCTCAAAGAATATCCACACTTGGGCTAAATTCCCAACACTAACATTTCTTACTGTCTGGCTGGTGCATTTGATTTCAAGTATCTCTTGTCTCATCTATAAAATAAAGATGAAATGAGTTTGTTTGGATCTGGATTAAGAAGATAAAAATCCAGCATGTTGTAGTTTCCAAATTAGATGTTCAGAAGATGTAAGGCTATTTCATAGTCCCTACTATCATTTCAATTTGTCTCATTTTTAGCCTTACAACTGTTGCTACAGACATTTATAACAAAACCTATTTTGTAGAATGAAAATGTTGACACTGACCTCAGGGGACAAAACTGAGATCTGAATTTGCGTTCCAGATGTCTGCCATGCTGATTTTAACATGAAAATAATTGAAAAATTAATCATTCTTAGCATAATTCTAACTCCTGTCAACTGAAATATATTTCTAAAATATTTATTTATTAAGGTTAATATATATGCACACACATGTCCCTTCTTTTCATCTCATTGGGCTTCTTTAATATATTGTGTCAATCAGGCCTTACTTGTGAATATTCCAATACAGAATTTGAAATATCTATTTAAACCATTACAATGTGGTTAAAGAGTCACCAGCTGTAGCATTACTAATGAATATTAATGTTCTTTTATATTTGACTGGCACTGAAATAATAGCAGTTGTCATGCAGCATCAACAAGTTTAACTCGGGTACTCCAGAAAGTCGTTTTATATCCAAAATGCCCCATAGGTTAGGCTTTGTGGTCAACACAAAGCCATGAAGGCAGTTTTGATCAATACAGCGAATAACAGTGCCATGGGCATAACGTCATAATAAAATGGGATTTAAAAACAACACATTTTCTCCCTCTATTGCTTTCACTATTACACAAGATAAATTAAATGCTGTCTAATTTGCTCAGTTTTGGTAGAGATCTATAAAAACACATTTCAATGCTTTTCAATCACATTGAGTGAAAATAACAGAACTGGATGCGAGTGAAGAGAAACAAAACAATAGCACCATGTCAGTACTGATACAGAAAACTATTATATGAAGAATTAATGTCTGTAGGCTAGATCCACAAGAATGACCAAATGGCTCACACATGGCCAAATCTCCAAGGGTTTTTTTTTAAGTCTACCCTCTCAAGGCAAAGTAAACTGAGTTAGGATGTATTTCAAAGCAATTTTGTATAACCATTGCATTAAAATTAACAGACTGCTATACACATCTTTAATAATTTGTAATTATTGTGTAATATAAATACACTCTTGCATTGAGGTGTTTCCAGCTGAAGTAATAAGCTATATTTTCAAAATTATCATCATGGAAAGTTTTATTTACTACAGAGACCATATAGATAGTATTCTACACAAAGAATAAAACTAATGACAAAAATAGAGATACTGTGGATTAATTATCCCTTTCATGGTGAATTTATAATAACATAAAATGCTCATTTTCTTGAGCGTTAAGTTTTTACTAGACCCTGTATTGTGCTTCATCTGCACTGTTTCACTTAATTTTCAGCGCCAGGTCAGCGGAGTATCTATTATCATCATCTCCATTGTGCTGATGATGAGGAAACAGAAGAGGTCATGCAACAAATAGGAAAAACAGAATTTGAACCTAAGCTGTCATACTCTACCACCTACATACACACACACACACAAATGGTAAACTAGTTTCTCAATTACATATTTGCCATTACTTTTTCAAACAAAGACATTTAAATTTAATATGTTAAGAGACCAAGAGCTTCCAGATTTATTGACTCTCAGAAAGAACACTTGCTCATGGTAAATCTGAAGAGGCTCTGTCTTCCCTCTTGCAGCGTGTTCATTCTGACATCATTTCAGCTGTTCCCCTTGTCTTTTCCATGTAGGGATAATGGAGACAGAGAGTAGATCAGTAGGAACTCAGTTCCTTTCCCTTAGCCAGATCACTGGTGATATCTGGAAGAAAAAGCTTTGACAAACCTAATGTCAAAGTTGAAAACAATATGCCAGAGAGTTCTGTCAATTAACTCTTCAACTACAACTGATCACTGTCCATTTGTGAAACACCACATTTAACATACAAAAAAAGGCAAACAAAGATGAAACAAAAAAATTGAAAGCAAGCAGAGTCATTGAGGTACACTTACAGATAAGAATTATAATGCGGCATGAAAGCAAGAATTCTCATATGCATTTTCGATATGAATTGGCTCACTTAGCCTAATGTACCTGATTTGTGAATGAAAAAAGACCTTAAAAACTTCCTTCCTCCTGTTTTGAATTCTTTCTACATTCTTGGTACATCAAGGGGTCTGTGTTATTAAAAATCTAGAGAGCAAAATTCAAATGGAATTAACAAACTTTTACAAGATAGGGATGACAGGACAGCTTTCCTGAACATGTTTTACAAGCAAACGTAAATTTTACATAACACATGCAAACAATGACCTTCAACAGAGCTGTGTGTTTTGTTGTTATTATCACCAAAATTATCTCACTGAACTTGCTCATGATGTGTGGGAAAGGTACCTGTGGAAAGGTATTACTGTTTTACATTTTCAAAAAAAGTAATCCTTTATAGTTTTTGTTATCTAAAGGTAAAACTGAAAAAAGCCATGGTTGTATGGGAGCAAACACTGGGGAGTAGAGATGGTAACGAGGATAGAATGAGATGATTCAGGGAAACGGTTCAACATTAGACAAGTTGGTATTTAAGATGTCAAAGAACTCCTTATTTTCTTCTGTGAGAAGAGGACATATCAGGATCTATTTTAAGGAATACATAAGAGATTAAGGACTTTAGAAACAGATTTTTGAAAAAAAAAAAAGGTGTTGGGCCCAGTGCTGTGCATTGTGACAGAAGTTCCCGCCTGCATTGCCAGCATCCCTTTTTGGGTGTTGTTGGCCCCACTGCTCCTCTTTTGATCCAACTCCTGGTAATGGCTTCTGCCACCCACCTGGGAGACTGGAAGAAGTTCCTAGCTCTAGGGTTTGATTTGGCCTAACCCAGGTCATTGCACTCAGCTGAGGAGAAGGAATTTAAGATCTCTCTCTCTCTCTCTCTCTCTCCTGTCTTAACAACAAAACACAGAATACTAGTAGGACTAAAGAGTATTGTTGAAATGTGTATTACTCAATCTGATCATTCTTTGTTGTCTAAAAGATTGAGTTCTTTCTGCATATTGAGTTTCAGATGTTCTCATCTTTGAAATCAGAAATGTGTATATAATCTTATGGCTGAGTAGATCAATCAAACAGTAGAATGGTAATGAACAAATCTGACTCTGCAGTTTAGTTTATTAGTCAATTAGAAGACCCGGGTTCACAATTCAACAACAAAACCTATCCTTGACTAACCATTTCAAAGTATTTAACCATGGGGTTTGGACAGTGTTATTACCCCGTTTTCAGATTAAAGACTTGGACCTTAGGCTGTTCACCCAAAGTCCCACTACCATTATATTAGTCAAACTAAAATGGATTTCAGTTCTTCCAATGCCCAATCTTGTGAATTTTCTGAACCCTAAGGGATGAATGCAAAAACAGTTTAGACCTATACATCTAGAATCACACCTGATTCCTTTAAAGCCACTGAACATGCATTCTCAAAGTAGAAGGAAATGCTATCTCCATACATAACCTAGGTGAGATGAAATAGAACTACTAAGCTGGGCAGAGCTTATACTTGGTAAAACTGAGCATACATCACACGTTGGCTTACCTCAGAAGTTGCCTCAAATGGAACCAGGGATAAGATTACTTTGATTGCCATAGATTTTATCCAAATCTATCTGGTAGGTGTTGAGATGTCAGCCTAACAAGAGACTCAGGATGAGACGACAGAATTTGTCTGCTCAGCTCTGCTCAACGAATGTGAAATAATCTCAGGTCTTGGTGGAGATTCGTTCACTTTCAGTATGGACTCAGGCCATGAACACTCCACTGTCTGTTTAAGAAGTCATGAAACACAGAATCTAGTAAAGCTTAATGGCTTTTCTTATAAACAGATATATCAAATCAAGGACCTCAAAGTTCTGCAAAAACTACAATAGGTGACTCATTCATGATAAGCACTTTTGCAGTAAAGTAAGGGAAAATTTGTTCTGGAATTTAGTCAAGATGCAATGAATTTATATGGATGTTCAAGTTAACCCAGAAAATCAAACTAAAATAAAATCAAACTAGAAGTGGGTGATTGGCTTCCCCCAAAAGGTCTCTGCTCCGCCATCCTGGGTAAATAAATGGCATATTTCACAGAGATATGGGTAATTCAGTAGTAGAGGAATCCTGAACCCTTTTGCTAAATAACGCTACAGAAGATTTCGTGCAATTTCAATAAATTGGGAAAAGGACAAGAAGCCAGGAGAAATATGGCTGGTAACAATAGAATTTAAAAAATCAGAAGCACAGATGGAGAAAGCTTGGAAGTCATCATTAGACTCCCATTAGCAAAGACTTATGCTAACCATACTGTAGAGAAGTTCCATAAGAATCTGTGCAGTGGGTTGTGTATCATGTGCAAGCTGACAAGCTCCCAACAGTTACTTAAAGAAACATCAGGTGTTTTGCTATCTTAAGGTTTTACTGTGTGAGATTCATTTTGAGAAGCAAGAGCATTTGCGCAAATGTTCATTCTTCAACTGGGAAGGGCAACACCTTAAATGGGTCCTATCAGGACTCTGTATTGTCAAGGAGGAAGTGCTGCAACCAAACAGAAAAGGGAAGATTTGGTAGGTAGAGCAACAAAAGAAACAACAAGATCTGATGGGGACCACCTCAAAGACAACATGACTCTCATAATATTTTTAGCTCCAACAAAACAGAATATAAATGCAGAATATAAAAAAGTACAACTATAAATGCAGAATATAAGAAAAGTACCAGCAAGCCCAGATATTAAGATAATTTGGGGCTAACATTTAGCTTGTCCATATCTGACACTGATTTCTTTGTTCCTTAAGCTATGCATTCCACGGCTCAAAATCTTCTACACAATGTTAGTTGAAGTGACTTACAAAGTGTGATCAGAAAGAAGATTGTTACTGAGGTAGGAGTTTGCTACAGGGATTAAAACACTGCTTGGGATGCCCACACTTCATTAAGCAGTACCTATGCATGAGTCTGGCTTTGCTTCTGATTCCAGCAAACCACACACCCTGAGAAGCAGTAGGTGGTGGCCCAAGTATTCAGAACCCTGCCACCCATGTAGGAGACCCAAATTAAATGCTACATTCACCAAATTCCTGGATTCAGTATGAACCAACCATGGCTTTGTGAGCATCTGGGGGAATGAACCAGTGATTGGCTAGAGGAGTTTCATCTCTTTACTTTTCAAACAAATATATCAGTTTTTAATAAGAAGATCACATATACACAAGAGTGGCTGTAGAAGATTTTGAACAGTAGCATTAAAGAATGAAATAGTTCTATTAAGAAACTACTTATTGGAAGTATTGTTGAATCACCTGATCAAGCAGAATAATCACTGATGAAGAAGAGCCAGAAATAGCACCCTTTGTTCAAATCTTACGTGCTCTGAGGAATGCAGATGTTTTCGATGTCAGTCATTAAGCCAGGAAAAAATGAACACTGAGGGGAAAAATACACCTGGATATATCTATATCTATCTATATCTATATATTTAAGTAGCTGGGAATAAAAAAATTAGCATGAAAACTAAAACAATAACTGCCAAATATGATGAAACATACTAAAGAATAATTAGTACAATATTTAAGAAGGAACACAATTAGAAGGGAAGGGAGCTGCTCCATGTGCCCAAAATGATGTGTACAACCACTTAGTATGAATTATTCAGTTTTCACTAATGTGCTTACTTTCCTGTTGCAAATGTTCACATATAAAATGAATATTAGAAATTGGGGACAAGTTGAGCTTGTCCCAACATTTAACTGAGATAATTACGTGAAGTTGCATGGTATGGAAAGTTCCTTTTAAATCCTGACTCCACTAAAGAATTTGAAAATCAACGATAACACACAATATATCCTTCCATTCTCTGATGCCTCTCAGATGCTTTGTTCCTACATCACATCTTCTGTTTTGATCAGAGTACTGGAAGGCTTAGAGAGCACCTCTATGTTACATAAAGCCACACTTTTCTTCATATTTGTGGAACGACTGATTCCTCTTCACCAGGGACCAAGTGTTTCTGGTCATGGCACTGCCTGACTGCTTTTCACATATTAAGAGCTGCTGCCCCAACTTTCAAAGGAACCCCAGAGAATGCTCTTGAATTATGTCTCTTTGAAGAATGCTATCCAAAACAAAGCTGCCCAGCCTGAATCGCATATACAGCTGTTGTTTCAGTATCATAAGTTCATTTTTTGGATCACTTACCATTATTTTAAGATTTGCTTTATTTTTCAGTGAAAGGTATATATATATACCTTTCACTGAAAAATATATACCTGTATATATATATATATATACAGAGAGAGAGAGAAGCGGTTACAGAGAAAAACATCCTCTGTCTGCTGATTCTCTCCCCAAATGGCTTCAATGGACAGAGCTGAATTGATCTAAAGCCAGGAGGCAGAAGTTTCTTCCAGGTTTCCCATGCAAGTGCAGGGTTCCAATGCCTCTACTGCTTTCCCAAGCCACAAGCAGGAATTTGGAAGCAAAGTTTAGCAGCCAGGATACAAACCAGTGCCCATATGGGATCCTGGTACATACAAGGCAAAGATTTAGCTGCTAGGCTATCATGTCAGGCCCCACTTAACTTTTGTTTTGTTTTGTTTTAACATTTAAAAAAATACATTTATTTATGTGAAAAAAGAGTTACACTCAGAGAGAGTGAGAGAGAAAAAAATGAGATCTTCCACTAGCTGGTTCACTTCCTAAAATGGTTGCAATTGCTATTTACGGGCCAGTGCAAAGTCAGATGCTAGGAGGTTCATCAGGGTCTCTCATGTGGGTGTCAGGTACCTAAGTTCTTAGGCCACCTTCTGCTGCTTTTCCAGACCCATCAGCAGGGAGCACGATCTGTAATGCAGCAGCCTAGTCTCAAACCAGTGGCCATCTAGGATGCCAGCATCACAGAGAGTTGTTTTAACTGCTATACACAATGCCTGCACCTGATCACTTAATCTTTTAAAGTCAGCTCTTGGTAGAACAAAATGACTGGTTTTCTCAAAGTCAAGTGACGTCCAGATCTTTGAGGCAAGACCCGCCCCTGAGTATGTGTGTATATATCATAACAGGGTCAGAATAAATAGTTTTAAGGGGTGGTATTAAAACAACAACAACAACCCAAAACAACAGCAACAACAACAGAGAAAGAGCTTTTAGAGAACAAGACTCAATCTAATCACAGCACATTTATATTTGATAAGCTTTCTTAGTCAATAGATTTACTGACTTCACCAAGACTACAAAAGACTAAAAATATGCTAGATTTCATCTCCTCTGTAGCATTATTCAGCTGCAAGCTTAAATCAGAAGGTTGTTAAAAAATTGAAGTAAAAGATAAGTTTACTGTGGTTAAAAATACTTAAAAAATTTTATCTCTTCGAAAGGCAGAATGGTGCCAGCATTGTAATATAGCAGTTTTAGACCTGAGAGTCAGGCATACCATAAGAGTCTTGAGTCCTTTCTGTTCCTCATCCCATCAAGTTCTCTAATAATGTGCCTGTAAAAGCAGCATGTGACAGCCCCCAAACTTGGACCTCCACCACACATGTGGACGATCCAGCTACAGTTCCAGATTCCAGGTTTTGTCCTAGCCCAACCCAAGTCTTTACAATCCTTTGGGGAAAGAAGTACAAGTGTCTCTATTCCCTCTCTCTTTGTTTCTCTCTGTAACCCTGCCTTTCAAATAAATAGGTCTTAAGGAAACAATAAAAGCAGTCACACAAAGGATGAAACGGTAAGAGAGATCTTCTATTTGCGCACTCACTCTACAGATACCTGCACTGGCCAGGGTGGAGCCATGCCAAAGCCAAGAGCCAGGAATTTCAAAATTGTTTTTATAATCAACAGAGAAAATTGCATATATTTACCATGTGTGACATATTTTGAAGTAAACAGTTACTATGAAATGAGTAGTTAGCTAACACATACATTACTGCATGTAGTTCTCATTTCTGCAGCATTCAACCTGTTAAACTATGAAATTCAATGTTAAAAAATGTCAGGCATGGTAAACTTTGACAGATAATATCTACTTGTAGAGCTTCCAGAAGAATAATAATATTTCTCTTGATAAACATGAGTATGGCTAGGTTACTCCATTGAAAATTAAATCTCGTATTACAAATAACTGTTCTGTATTATTTTCCTGTGATTATTCTAAAAGTCAAAACTATGTTTTTCTGTGTTTTCTCAAATGCTACAAGCTAGGGCATGATTTCAGTTGCTATACTACCGGGCTTTGGAGTTCATTCATTAAATCAGGAATTCTTGGTAAACTACATATTATTGCCAGCTCAGTGCTTGGTACCTACTGGATCCTGTAAATATTTACTAAGCTGATTAGAACCATGACCCAGACAGACACTCTTAATATGCCACTCCCTCCAGGCTTAGTGTAAGGCTAATCGGATCAAATCAGAACCACAGTCAAGAGAAAAAAACAAGTAGTAACTTAGTATGAGGCTCCCAAGCTAGAAATCCTGCAGCCAAACCAATCCAGGTGCAAAACACACCCAGGATTCAGAACCGTGGGGTTCCCATGAAAGCTTTCTGTGCTGTTCACACAGATCATGGCGAAATGCATAGCCAAGTTTAGTTCCATCTGTGTATCCATGAAAGACGGAGTTCATTCCCAAACACCAAAACACTGGTTCTGCAGAGAATGTACTGGGTCAGAGAGTGGATTTTCTTGGTCACAGAGTAGATACTCCACAAAGCTGCTGTCTGATTGTAGTACAGTTACATATTTCGCTTCCATTTTCTCTTTTCTGTCAAAAATATCCCCTCATCTCTACCAACCACCATCAGATATATCCCTGGCTATCCTTCATCTTTCCAATGATTCTTTGAGAAATTGCTCCCTATTTATTATTATGCCACCTTGCTACTCTCTGATGATATCATGTGTCACAGATATAATTTTAAAAAATGACTTTTTATTCTTATAGTCTAGCAACTGCTAGATAAGGGACTTTTTTCACAGTGTGTGAAACATAGTAGATGCTTAATTATTACTTATTAAATGCAGCAGAAAGTTATTGGGTGCCTAATGTTTGTAGTAAAAAATTCTAAAGATGGAACAAAGTTATTTTTAACTCAATTAAACATTTAAGAATTAGTTAACACTTCTACTTCATGGTGGATGATGGTCTAAGACTCACATGTTTTATCCAAATGAGCATGTTTTTAAATTAAATTTAAGCAAACAGTCCATTCTGATACAATAAAACAGATCCATTTAACGTAGTATTAACTTCATTTTGTGAGAAATAAACAGTAATCAGTTGAGATTGAAGAGTGTTTTAATTCCGTTTCATTTCAAAAGAGCTTATTTTTTGAGAAAGAACAGTTATTATAACTATATGCTCAAATTCATTATTGCAAAGCAACCAAGAAGATGGCTGCAAAGTAAATTACCAAAATAAGACCAAACAAGAAGTTAATAGAGTTTTACTAATCCAGAGCACACAGAACTCAAAATATTATTTATAATTATGAAGATTATGACTACTCACGATACTTGTAGAAAATAGAGGCTGAATAAAATAGGCTATTTGGATGAAAGAGGTCATCAGTAATGGGCTGAAAATTAAGGTAGTTCTGAAAAACATGGGCTCTGAGAGCACCTTGGGACAATATTTCATTCCCTTTGATGCTAAGGATACGAAATATTTTCTTAGTTTTGCCAAGGGCAACTGGCTTAATGCACATGTCTATCAAGACAATAGGGATGAAGGGTAATATTAAAATACTCTGTGTGAAACTCAGACTGAAGGTCTTTTGTTCTCTACCAAGATGATCACATATTTCTACAGCTGAATCTGTCCAATATGTTTAATAGCATCTAACGCAAAACCATTCTTTGTACAACATTGTTAGAGATCATTCTCAAATATCTTTCAGTCCCTAAGGGCCTCAAGCTGTGGAAAAGTAATGCCTAGAAAATGAAATGAACCTGTTCTCTGCCAATTAGTGCTCATGAGATCAGAGCACACTGATAAAGGATGGCACTGCTAATTCCAAGATCAGAACACCATCTTTTTCATTCCTTAATATTGTACCAGTGCCTCTCATGAGTCCAACAGAAAAGCAAACAAAATATACCACACAAAATCTTACTGGAAATTCCTTTTTTAAAAAAATCCCCCCTTCTTTTAAAGACACTTATGTGACATTTAGAGTTAGGGACAGGCAGAGAGAGAAAGAGTGATTTTTCCACTTTGTTTCACTCCCAGACGGCCACAGTGGCCAGAGCTGGGCCATCATGGAGCCAAGAACTTTTATCACTTTCCTTGTTCCAATGTTTTTCACAGTGCATTAGCAGGGAGCTGGATGGAAGAGGAGTAGTTGGGACCTGAACTGGCACCCAGGAACAGAGTTGCAAGCAATGCCTTAACCATTTTTAAGACAATTATTTTTCTAATACTTTAGGTTGGTTTCAGTATGCTATCTCAATTCAGGTAAACATTTACTATCTTACTGAGGTCTTTTATACAAAACTGCCAAAAATCTATATAAAACTCTTTATTAAAGGACAAATCAATCAATTTTTATAGAATCAGCACTTAGCATTTGATTTCTTAGTATGAAACCCTACTCAGAACTGAATTAATATTATACAAACATTAGTCCCTTTTTTATCTTTGGCAGTATTTGGAACTTATTTTCTTATTGCTTTCATAAACCTGATATATAGGACATTTCCCTAAAGTTACAGAGATACCTGGAAATCTCTTGTTCCTCATGAGCCGGCCCAAATTTTAAATGATGACATAGGAAGGGAACAAAAAGCATCTAGTACTAGAATTGAAGCTCAAAGACATAATAAAAGATACAAATATCATATTTGTACATCCTATGGATTGTATACCTGATTTTAATTTTGTAAACCAAATTGATAAGTTGCTCCATCAAAATCATTACTTACTCCAATAAAAATTGACAATGCACTTTACTCAGCAATTTACAGTTAGCAAAGTGTCACTTATATGCAAGATTAATAGCAAATGGTAATCAGATTATCCTTCCTTATACATTTAAAATTACATGTTTACTCCACAAACCTAAGTTTTCAAGTAACACACATCATTAACACAAAAAATTCTAGAGAACACACATTGGTTTTGAAATGTACTGAAAATATCCTGGCTTTAGATTTTTAAAAAGGCTAGAGCATCAGGCTAGATCTGAATCATACAGCACAATTCAAACTAGGTTCCTGGTCCAAATAACTAGTAGGCTCGCAAGTTATACTTTCTAATTTTTTTGCTTGCCAAGCAATGTCCACTCTCTCCATTGGTTCTAGCACATTAACGTAGTTCTCCAGTCACCCACAGCAAACGATATTGTTGTATTGCTTTGTATTTGCATTGTTTGCAAAGCCCCCCTATTCTCACCAATATTGATTTCATTTATCCTTGCTGAAAATAAATTTTGCCAATAGATAGAAGTTAACAAATATTGATGATATTTATCAATTTTCTTATATAAGAATTCTTTTTCTTTTGCATCATCAACTATTTAGAAAATGGCACAGGAAAATATATCAACAGAACAATGGATTTACAATCAGTTGAAATTTTCTCTGTGTTTTTCTATGACTAAATGAAACCAATAGTATAAGCAAGTCTTTTTAAACTATGTAAAAAGCTTTATGAATCAGTTGTTACCCAACCCAACCAATGTGATCAGAATGGTTTCCCTTATTTGAGAACCTAGAGAACTTAAGACTTTCTATTAGCTTCTTAGACATATATTCTTTTAAATACTGAACCAATGATGTCACAGTTTCTATCAGAAATATAAATCGAATGGGTGGAAACAGATAAGACACAAATAATAAATGAATGTTTTCCATGGTGTCGGGCAGGTTTGAGATGTCAGTTTAGAACGATATGGCTTTAAAGATGACTCTTTAATCTCATCCAGGCAGCCTGACTAATGACAGAATAACTCACCTGAATCGGAAGCAAGGAAGTGAGCACAGTGTTCTTTATTTTCAGCTTGTGGTTTTCTCCAGAATCAAAAAATTAATATATATCATGTGCATGTATTTATATATGGGTTATTATTGGAGTGGGCATTTATTTTAATTTCTAGGAATTTTTTTTTACTTGCTCTGCCTATTGCCTGAGGAAGTGCATATCCTTCTGTTGTTGAAAGTGCTAACTTTATTCTAGAAACACAGGCTGTTGTCTAATGAAATTGTCTTGCCTGTCTTGGTATCATTATTGCAAAACAACAATAACAGTAACAAATGGAATTGTATCTAATTTTAGTTTTTCTGAATTCTCCTGACTTATTTTGACATCGAAGTCAAGGGAATTATTTTGCAAAATATTTTGCACTTTAACAGTATCTCTGGAAATAGAGAAGATGGACTGAGAGCTCTAGTTGGGAATTAGAGGAGACTGATTAGGAGTTAAGAACGCTAAAGGTTTAAAAATAAAGATTGAGAACACAAAGCATTTCAATATCAGAGGGAGTATTTCAAAGTTATGCACTATTTTATAACTGCTAGTGTTGTTTCAAATTTTTGTCTGTACAAGGTGAAAAAAACAGTTATTTAAATATAAAGGACAAAACATAAAACTCATCTTGTGTGGATTCACCTAAACTAACTCAAAAGGAGATAAGACTAGAGAGCTACCTTGCAGGGGAAGAAGCAATGATTCCCCATTTATCAATGAAAGATTTTTGTGCTACAAGACCTTATTACTTACTCACTTTTTACTTACATTAACATCTTTATGATAAAAGTTAGGTGAAGGGCTTGCACAGTATCCTAGATGCTGGGGTCCTTGTATTGCATGTGCCAGAATCCCATATGTGCACCGGTTCTAATCCCAGAGGTTCGCATCCCATCCAGCTCCTTGCTTGTGACCTGGGAAGGCAGTCCAGGACAGGCTGGGGCAATGTGATCCTGCACCCATGTGGGAGACCCAGAAGAGACTCCAAGCTCTTGGGTTCAGAGCAGCTCAGCTGCAGCTGAAGTGGTCAGTCGGGGAGTGAGTTGGTAGATGGAGGATATTCCTCTCTGTCTCTCCTCCTCTCTATGATCTGACTTTCCAATGAAAACATAAAAATAATTCTAAAAAAAGGTAGGTGAAGTATTTAGAAAAGTTAATTCAAAACAGTTCAAACTAAACAATACTGGATGTATGTATCATATTATATTTTCAGTTAATGTTAGGAAACTCAAAATTCTGAACCAATGGCAATCACCAATGAATTCCAAGAACAGCTAAAACTCCGCATGTTAAGAGCAAAACTCATTTTTCTCTTTTACTAAAACCTCATTGAATTTCCCACATTTCCTATGATTAGTGGTGGCTTCATCATCATTCTAATAACTCATTGATTTTTTTCAGAGCACAACAGATGAACTAATGTTACGCTGTGTCTTTTCAGTCAACAGCATAAAGATTTATCTTGTAACTAAAAATTATTAAACATACTATTACAAATGGAAAAATCATTGCATATAAAACAATTGTGTGGCTATTCATGAGAATGGTAGTGACGATTCTGGGAAGGCCCCCAAATGCAATTAAAAAAAACTCATACCAAGTCACAGATTTCTTTGAATGTTGACAATAATTAAAATTTGAAATTGCTCAAAATGCGTGTTGACAATTTTTTTTCTTTGTGTGTATGTTTGGAATTGACAATATGAAATGCTGTTTACCTTTATCTGGAATAACATTTATAAAAGTAATCAAATGACTTGTTAAAGTATTCAAGGGAGAGGTAATAAGAAAACAATCAAGGTAAAGGTCTGTAACAAGTGATCAAACAGTGTTAATTTTAAAAATTCACGTTATTGGAAAGGCATAAAGAAATGTTTCATCAATGCTTGCAATGGGGCAGATCTCTGCCAGAATTGGAAACACAATCTGTTTCCCATGCATGTGGCAGGGACACAAAACTTGGATCACCATTTTCTGCTTTCCAGGGTGGACATTAGCAGACAGATTAATCAAAATAAAGGAACCAGGACCAGAAGCAGGCATGGTAGAATGTACACTCACAGGTGTCTTAACCACCTTGCTAAACACTTGTTCTGAAACTGTGTTCTAATTAGTCAACTTGATGTGGTCCAGTTAATGTATTTTATTAAAAGAAAATGGAACTAAAAGACATTTTTTTAAGGACAAAAGTAAAAGACAATAGGTAACGTAAAAAACAGGCTCTTTTAAATTACTAATTCAAGATGATATACATAGTGTATACATATTTAGTGTGCATATATATACCAAATGTATATATAAATATATATAACATTTCCAGAGTTCCAAAATAATTAAAAAATCTTACTACCTTTTATCTACTTGACATATGGTCTAACAGTTTCACCTATGATAATAACAGTATATTCATTCATACTTTTATTCACAATTTACTCTGGTTTCATTTCCCTAAAAATTATTCTGAAACACATATGGCTTCTGTTATTCCCTATTATCTCCTGAGAAAATATTCAACTATATTAACAATCCTCAAGGACACTAAGAATTAGAGTTCTTTAATTCATTCATTTTCATTCCCTATATGGACTCTTTTCTCTTTTATTTAGCTGATCAAAAGTAAACAGAAATTATGTTAGTACAGAATTAAATTTAATATCACAAAGACAATATTTGCAAGGCATACTGGAAGTTTTAAAGTGGTCTTTTTTATTAACTTGATTAGCTTAGGGCAGTAGATCAACTAATTTGAAGTCTTAATAATGTGATCTTTCCCTGATTTTCGAGATCGAGATAAATTGCAAATTTTCTTTGACACTATTTGTTGAAACAGAGCATCATCATCCTAAAAAAGTAACCATTGTGGATTATTTCATTGTATCAATCTGACTAGGCTTTCGTTTAAGCTTCTTCTTTAATCAGAGAAAGAAATTCTAATAACATTCTGAGAAATTCTAATAACATTCTGAGAAATTCTAATAACATTCTAATAACATTCTGAGAGTTTGCATCTTCCCCTCCTAACATAAAGGGATATCTTGAAACAACATATTGTTAACATGGTCCACTGGCTTCCGTCACCACACTCAACTTCTGCCTCTGACAGAGTTACTTAAATAAGTTGTCTCTCGTGTTTTGATTTTTAAGCACACACTCATCATAGCTCAGTAAAATGAGACCAAAAGATACATTAATCTGACATAGAGAATGGCTGAAATATGTTTCGAATTGAAACTGGCTAAGATAGAACAGGACCAGCCTTGGAATCAGGAAACTGAGAAATCTTACTGTCTCCTCTCATATTCAGAGTGAAGAGAGGTGTTTAGAAAAGGAAACAAATGGCAATTATTTCTTTTAGGATTAATGTGATTTGTTAAGTCTTATTTATCTTATTTGAAAGAAAGGGAGCTAGGTAGGTGGGTGAGGAAAGAGAGAGAGAACCTCCACATTTGCTCATCCACTTCTCAAATGTCTTTAATAGTCCGGGCTGAGACAGACTGGAGCCAGAAACCAGGAACTGGCAGCCAGGAATTTCTTTCCAGCGTCTAGTGTGAGTGGCACAGATCCAAATGTTCAGTCCATTATCCACTACTTCCTGTGAGCATTATCAGGGAGCTAAACTGAAAGCAGTGGCAGAATTTGATCCCAGACACTCCAATATGGCATCACAGGGGGCAGCTTAACCTGTTGCACCACAATGCCTACCCCAGAGTTACTATTGTGAAGAAAATATTGAAAAACCTAACAGTAATAGACAGGTATCTTCTGTATATTTTGTGTCAACTCATGGAAATGTTATTTGGACCTGCTTTAATTTTTTTTAGTCAACATCACTATAATTCCCACTTAGATTACCAGCTAACTCAGACATGAAACATTTTTCTGATTTAAAAAAATACATCATAGTGGTTTCCAATTGGGCCCATTTGGCCACAAAGAAATGCAATGACCATCAGGATCGCTCCGGAGCCTCCAAAATTAGATCAGATACACAGAGACAAACCAAAAATGAAAACTTAGAACAGATAAGAAAAAGTCAGCTTGGACTCTCATATACCTCACTAGGTAGGGCACAAGGATCAGTTACTCCTCACCAAGTTGTTGAAGATCTCTCTGCGGACCCCTCCTAAAACTGTTCTGCTCCTCAACTGGCATGTTAGAGTTATAAGCCTGTTCAGATTATCCTAAAATTCATGAAGTTCAGTAAAATCACGCCTGAATACTAGAGAGCTGAATAGTACTCTATAACCATTTAAAGGTTTACAGCAGTCAGTTATATATAAAGTAAGATTGAGATGTCAATGAAGTAGTTACAGGATATGGTTAAGAACTTGCATTTTCTAACACATTGGTCACTCAGTAGTATGTCAATTAACTTCCTGATGTTGTAAGTTTCCATGTTTCTTCCCGTCGTTGAATTTGGGTTATGGATTTTCATTTGAGGGCATGATATTTTGCCAGGTCTACTTTCAGATCAAAGATGGTCTCCCAATGAAACTGTTGAATTTATCTGGACAATAAGGTGCTGGACTCTGCACAGTCCATGCCCGCAATGATGGAATTATGACTGCTTATGAGCTGTACTGCTGTAATAATATGGAGGAAATCAGTAAGGGAGAAGGGCTTGGGGAGGGGTTGAGGGAATCCCAGAGCCTATGGAACTGTGTCATAAAATTAAATAATAAGAAAATCATAAATATATTATAGGATGGGCAAAAGTATATGCTTTTCAGTAATGCTGAGGCAGCTTGACAAAGCCCTGAGGATATGGTGAGTAATTAATGGCTCAAATCATGCTTTACACAACTGAATAACTTGACGAAGTCACTTAGTTTTTCTGCCTCTTAGTTCCCTCATCTATAACCAAGGGTATGTTACTGTTTCTGACTTTTTTTAGATATTATTTTTATAACTGAACTTTCTAAAACTTTGAAATATTATTTTCTTTATCAGCGTTCATTCATTAGAACCCACACTTGTCCTGCTTATCAATATAATCATCTGCTGTCTAAAATTCTCCCCTGGGAGTTCTGGCACTAATCATGTATTTCAAAGTGGTTAGAAAATGTTGGATGTCATCAATCTATCATAAAATTTAGATACTTTCATACTCTAATGCAGCCTCTATGCATAACATAAAAATAACCACACCCTAAATGATTAGAGTCCTTGATTCAAGAAAATGCAACATATTTATCCACTACCTTATGAATCTTACATTTCCCCAGATACTCCTGAGAGCTAAGTGTTTGTGGGGCTCACGTAAAAGAACTCACTTAGTCACAATATCAGGTTACATTTTTTAAGCTCAATACCTCTTCTGAGACATGACTATAGTTGTAAGGTTGTAATTATCCTGGATAAAGAGATAGGTATCAGAGTTAGAGTGACTGGGTAAACCTCCCAGTACTCCCTAGCTATAGCCAATTGCCTAGGTTGTCTCATACCTAGACATGGATTACAGCATTGGGAGAAAAGCGGCCAGTAGTTGCCGGCCATTCTGGACCTAGTTAATGCCAAATTTGTGTTAACTGTATCAATATGCCAATATGCTAATTATTCTTTACGATATGTGGGGAAGGCAGGGAACACCAGGCCAGGACATGCCACCTTGTCCCCCAGATATGTGTGTGTGTGTGTGTGTGTGTGTAGAATGAGGCTGCAGATTGTCTGAGAAGGGCAACTGGGGACAAATTGGAGTCAGAGCAGCTGAGGGCATGTTTGACAGGGCAGGAATGACTTCTGGGTCCTCCACAGAGCTACATTGAAAGGTAGGCAAGGGAGTTGAGATGGAATCGTTAAGGGGTGGGGGCCAGAGGGTATGTCTGGGTTATGCCAAGGCACCTGCTGATGCAGAAGACTTGGGCTGGGCTAAATAGCATTCCTACTGCCTGCTGGTACAAACAAAACCAGGGGCTGGGAGGTATGCTCAGCTAGGCAAGACTGTAGTACCTGCCTGCAAGTGACAGAGCAGGGAATCCACGTCATGGTGGGCTATAGCACCCAAAACAATCTGAGAGAACTGGATTTGGGGGCAGATTGCATAGGGAATTTGTGGGCTTGTCTGTGAGGAACTGCAGCATGCACTGATTTGTGTGAGAGTTGGGGTTTGTGGCTGGCTAACCAGGTTAGACCACAGAAATCTCACCTGACAGGAACCCACCTGTCAGGAACTCGGACTGGGAGGAGGCTAGGTAGGGCTGGTTGCAGCACCTACCAAAAGCTGGGACTGAGGGCAGATTCAGATGTGGGAGCATACCTGGCAGGGCAACTGTTGGCATTCTCATGCTAGGCTGTACCCTCCATTGGTAAGCGTAAGAACCAGGACTGGTGGTGGACCAGGCTAGACAAGGCAGTGGCACCTGTCTATTGGCATATGCGTGGGCCAGGTCTGAGGGCAGGTTGGGCTGAGCTAAGCCACAGCACCCATGGGTGTGCACAAGAATTGGATGGGATGTGGGCTGGGTCAAACTAAGCTACAACAGAGATTGGCACATGAAAATTGGTGAGCCTGGCAGGGCTACTGGGGAGTCTTTCTGACTAGGCCATGGCACCTTCTGGTATGTGTCAGGACTGCGTGGCATGCTTGCTGTTCTGGGCTCCAGCACCTTTTGGTTCCCATGAGATATGAGGCTGGGTCAGAACTAATCGGGCAGCTGCCTTCACCAGCACATGCACGTGATGGACCGAGCCTGACCCTCCACTGGCGCAGATTCAGGCGTCAAGTCTGAGGTCACTCCAAGTGATATTTCTTGAGTCCCACAATCCATTCTAATTAGCATTTGATTGTGTTACTACCCTCGAGGTCGAAGCCTGGCAAAACTTTCAATAAGATGATCAAATTGGTCTTTGACCAGATTTAGGAAAATTTAGAATAGCACTCCAGTTTGTTACTGCGTATTATCAGTCATTCCCTATCAGTTTCCATGCAATTCTTTCCCTTAATTCAACTATGCTTCATGTGTTTACTTTCTGTTCCTAAAATATTTAAAGACAATGATCTGAAAGTGCTTGATTAATTATTATAGCAAACACCATTTAAGAAATTTTAAACACTTTGTCTCAAAAGTAAAATGTAGCATTTTTTCCCTCCACAGATTAACCATAAATACAAACTTAGGACTACTTTATTTAAAAGGGTGTTAATTATGTCTGACAAGTCACTTTTGCTAAAAAAAATTCTAAAAACAGGGAAAGAATTTAAGGAAAGTAATTTGATCACAAAAATTCTAGTTAATTTTGAGTATTTGGTGTATTTTCATTTAGCAGTGTCATGAATATTGCAGTTTATACATTTGGATATATTTTAGTAGCTTTTTTTCAAGTCAATCTTCCATAGAGAAATTAAATATGTACATATCATTTAATATATCTACATGATATATGTATATGTTTTAATTTTCAGTGTAATACATTTATATGTAATGCTAGATAAAATATTTGAACAGGTCTTCATTTAAACCATTTTCCTACTGTTGGATATTGTTTTAGTTAATTTTTCTTCATTTTAAATATTTCTGAAAAAATGTCTTGTTGCACTGCAGCTTGTTCTTATGGACAAGTTTTATTAGGAATCCTAGATGTGGGGTTTCTGAATAAAGTGCTATAGATACCTTTGGGTCTGTCTATATTCATATAGTCTAGTTGCTCCCCTGGAAAAGTAGTGTTGTCCTCAGCAAAATACATGAGACTTCATGTCTCTCTTCTCACAGAAGCACTGAACTGAAAGTTCTGTTTCAGCATGATCTCTGAAAAATTGACATTTTTTTTTCTCTGTCTTATGACTGTTTTGAAGCTTGGACAATCTGGGCCACATGCTAGCAGTTACAGAACAATGTTCATTTCATTCATTGGAGGAAAAAACTAGTACTAGTATGAAAACTATGATATTTCATATAGTTTTTTTAAGGACTAAGTGAAATTGTGGATAAACTGCTGGGCAAACTTTCAACATGAAATTATTCAATATATTATTGGGATGTCGAGTCCTGGTTCCTATTTTTATCATCCTTTTAACTTAGTATTGCAGATCTAAGTCATGCAGTTGATAATTTTCATTTAGGGTACTTATGATAGTACATGCCAAATACATATTTGTAAATGCAGTGTTTAGCACTGTTGCATAACAAATACAAATGTGGGACCACTGAAAAAACAACTAAACATTCTCCTTTCTGCTTTTATTTTAGACTCAGTATAACAAAATACAATACCATGAGTTCAATTCTTTTTTCTATAAATTTGCCTTTGTTGAGATGTATCAAAATCCAATTGGGAATTCTGGTTCAAAGTCAGAAGCAACACTCTGATATATCCTACCTAAGGATTAGAGGCAGAAATCTATTCAATTGTTTCATCTTGTCAAGAAATCAAAATTATCACTTGTGTAGAATGGACACTTAGGCTTGGATTATTCTTGCAAAGAATGCTTCCAGTGACCATCACAAAAGTGAGGCAAAGGCAAGTAAAAAGGAAAATGATGATCAAAGAGCCCATAGTGGAATCTCTGTGACCAGATATTGGCTCATTTTAACTCCTAATTCGCTAGGATTCCAGCGCAGGTGCTGTTAGTTTTCTTAATTTCTGAAATAGTCTATCATTTTCCAACAAAATTTCCTATCCACTTGCGCAGTCTCCAACACATACCACATATGTATAAATTTATTCATGCTGCTTTCTGCTACTTTGGTTTTTTAAAAAATCACATCTAACAAATGCATTTGTTAAAGATCCATAATCTTTAAAAGAAAAAGAACAAGTTTGTAGGTCAGACATAATTTTACTTAATTCTACATAATTCAACCTCACTGTGTACTAGATATACCTAAAGAGCTACATAAATCATTTTCTGAATCAACAGTCATGGACAGAGCCCAAAATTTTCATTCCTAAAAAATTTCCAAGTGATACCACAAAAATTTCATTCCTAAAAAATTTCCAAGTGATACCACTACCAAGTGGTAGTTTTAGGAATGTACTTTGAGAGTCAGTGATCTTTAGTCCACACCTACACAATATGTTTCATACTCAACATTTGTAAGCCTCAAATTCCAAAATTCAGCATGTTCTTTCTTACAGCCTTGTTTCTGCTTATGATAATTCCTCATCCTTGCTTGTCTACCATCTCTGTCCACAGCTGAACTGAATTAAGCCAATCGTCTGTTCCTGTGATAGCACGTATTCTCCTTTTTTCCACTGTACTATCACACTGTCATAATAACTGTCATTTAACTCTATGGTAAACCAGTCGAAGGCTAGCTAATCCTTACCTTTGTCTATGCAGTACCTAGCAAAATGTCTAATATTTGGCAAGATGGCATTCATATTATCATTTCTTCAATGAATACTGGTAACTCTAGCAGACACACTGACATTAAAGACTTCGGCAAGTTTTTTTTTCTTGGGTTTTTTTTTTTTTTTTTTGGCAGTAGTTTTTTTGCTCTCCACTGTGAACACACAGAGGCAGGCAAGGCCAGGCATCTGAATACCTTGTGTCTGGCTTCCAAGCAACTAGTTTTATTTTCTAGTTTATTGAAATGATGTGTGTTCTTGTGCTTTAATTTTTTATGACACTTAGCTTTTGTCTAATCACACTTGATTGCTATTCAAGAGAGGATGCAAACAGTACAATCTGCATTAAACACATCAATGTATTTTAACCCAAAGTAAAGGTCTGCACCACCCAACATCTAGCAGTAAATACAGAAGTCAAAGTCTATTACGTAGCTGGTTTAAAATGCTACTGTCAGCCGAATAAAATATTTCCATTTCAGTTACAAAGAAAATCTAATTCACAAAGTATGAGTTTTTCATGCTTCTAATACTAAACATTTTATTAAAATGACTTCATATCTTATATTATCTTTCATCTAAGACTCTTAAATGGCAAAACTTGAACCTTGTAGCTTACTTAAGAAATTTATGGTAAGAGCATCTAGAGAATTGTCATGTTAGGATGCTCTATGTAAAGCTTAGTCTCCATATACTAGGAAGGGATCACACTTTTAGTAAGTAATTCTTAGAAAACCATTCATACTAATATTCATATTACATATATTTAGGCAAGAGTGGGCCTACAGTTGTGGTAATCTGCAAGTCAAGTCACCAACTCAGTCACACTTAATTTGGCATTTAGCATATACATTATGGAGAACAGAAAGGAGATTATCTTCTTACTGATTCCATTATTTAAAAAAGTCTTTAATTCTAGAAAAATATACTGTGAACACTTGGTAAAAAGCAGGTAGTCAATAAGTAGTAGCTTAATTAAGAAGGAGGTAAGCAATTTCTGTAACTATATTAATATGGTAGAGATATTTAGTAGTTTATGATTCATTATGATGAAAATGACTGAAAATCCTAGGAATAGAAATAATAAGAACTGTAATACTTTTTGATTACATGTTCATAAAAACTGCCATCAAATAATTTTAAATTTGTTTTCAATTGTCTAATTTTAGAGACACACAATCTGAAATTACATCCCAATAAATTATGAGTTCCTCTTTCTAGGTCGTTTTTGGCTTAACTGTTCCCCACTGCGGAGATGAACTCCTTAATACTATCTTAATATTTCAGCTACTTTCACTAATCTGGTTACTTCTTCACTTGCTTTCTACTCTATGGATCCAGCAAGCCTCTAGAATAGCCCACCCTCTGAGGCATGGTGGATACTGTACGCTTGTCCACACCAGGAATGCCCTCACCTATTAGGAACTACATATCCACAAGTATAAAATAGGATTATATTTTCAAGAAGTGTATAGTATATTTTAACAGTGTAAAGTGTTAAAAGTACTCCTTTTTAAAAAAACTCTCAAAGTTAATATCTGTTAATAAATCACAATTTCCAGTTAAAATGCTTGTTTGAAAACCAGATATGATGGGACCTGTGGCATAGCAGGTAAAGTTGTTGCCTGCAATGCCAGCATCCATAAGGGCACTGTTTCAAGCTATGGTTTCTCCACTTTCAATTCAGCTGCCTGCTAACATGCCTGGGAAGGCAGCAGAGGATGGCCCGTTTGTTTGGGCCCCTGCACTCATGCAGGAGACTTGATGACAATCCTGTCTGCTAGCTTCAGCCTGGCCCAAAACTAGCTATTGGGGCCATTTTTAGGAGTGAAGAAACAGATGGAACATCATTCCTGCTCTCTGTTTTCTGTTGTTCTCCCTGTCACCCTGCCTTTTGAAAACAGATAAATCTTTTAATAATGTATTTTAATTCTTTTTTACTGGAAAGTTATATTTACAGAGTGAAAGAGAGACAGAAAGATCTTCATCTGCTGGTTCACCCCCAAGTAGCCACAAGGGTTGGTGCTGAGCCAATCTGAACCCAGGAGTCAAGAGCTTCTTCTGGGTCTCCCACAGGGGTGCAGGGTCACAAGGCTTTGAGCCATTTTCTTCTGCTTTCCCAGGCCACAAGCAGGGAGCTGGACTGAAAACAGAGCAGCTGGGATACTAAATGGCACCCATATCGGATCCTGGTGGATGCAAGGCAAGGACTTTAGCCATTAGGCTACCTCATTGGGCCCAAAAATATATGTACTCTTATTGTTTAAGTCACAGGGTATAGCAGACCAGAATGCAAGCTTTGAGAGTTCAAATTCTAAATATTACAAGATCAATAAAATATCTTGAAAAGGTTTTCCTGACTTGGCTGTATTTATAAAGCTAATGTACCTTTTAGCATCGATTTCCTTTTCCCTCTTTTATCTATAAGATCAAGTTACTGATGTATACACTCTTTGCATTCAGCAAACACTTTGCAATAACCCCATGATCTAATGATCACTATTAGCACACACAGAAAAGAAAGCAAAAAGCTTTACGAATATGTACTGGAATATGATGACTAATAAACCCTTTGAAGGACAATATTCTGCAGAGAAAGCTACTACTTCACTGTAGAATTGAAGAATTTCAGAGTTAGAATACAGTGAGCACTAGTGAATCCAATGAAAGGATTAGGGAGAGACAAAAATTCTTTTGTTAGGTAAGCATGAAATTAGTTCAAACCAACCCTTAAATTGTCGACCACGTCAAAGTATATTAACTAACTTCAGTGCTTCCTTATTCAGCATTGCTCAAAAAGTTAAAGTCAGTTAGTAATTAGAGAAAAAGCTCTAACTATAGAGGAGCTATCAATTTTTCCCTAAAAGGTACTCAGTTTTCAGAAAACATACAGTGAGTTTCACCCAGTCATTCAAAAGCTCACAACAACAGAGATACCTCCCCCATGTACGCATGGTCCCACCCCATGAAACTATCCCTTTGGTAAAGCCTAGTATATTTTAAAACCACCTTTCTGGGACATAATTTCAAAAAAAAAAACCCTGTAAGTATTTAATGTATCCTATTTGATTTTGAGGATAAATATACAACTGTGAATATAATTAAATGTATGATATTAACTTGTCTATAAGTTGCAAAAATTTCATCCTATTTATTTATGCACAAATACCACTTATGCAAGAGTCTTTTTTAAAAATGTGTGCAAATGTAATGAAAAGATAACTCTGTTCTGGTGCAAAATTGCTTGACAACCAGGCATTGTTTTGCCATAATACTCAATTTCCACAAACTGTTTGAAGAACCCTTCTATGATGAACCTAAACAATGAAACAGAAATAGAACGGAATGATGGTCTCCCAAGACCAGGAGAGTGGTAGGTGTTAGTTCAAGGTAGCACAGTTTATTTGATACAAAATGCAGGACTCCTTGAGAGCTACTGGACAGAACATTGCTTAAAATTAGTAATGTTATACTGTAAGCTTCAAATTTGCTGAGGGTAGTTTTATGTGACTTCTTCTCATGATAAACAAAACAAAAACCATAGTGCATTTTTAAATAATGTACTTAAGAACAAAAGAGCCAGGGAGGTAATTTGGAGAGGGGTTCTAGCGAGTTAGAGGGATGGGCTGAGAAAGGAGGGTGACTAATATGTTTACAAAATGAGGAGCCAGGAGACTGCTTGTACTCCACTGTGGCTACAGGAAAGCCCAGTGGGGAAGAGCTCTCTGTACTGGAGTGCACTATTAACAGGTGTGACCCACTATTCACATTGGCTGCCACTGTTAACAAAGGTGCTACACGCGTAACAGTGAAGATGCAATGTGACTCGACCAGTGTCTACTCTTTTGCATGCATAAGAAACGGTGAACGCAGTTCAAATTAGCAACAAAAGGAAAGAAAGCATCCCCAGGACCATTTCCTGGGTTTCCAAAGAAACTGTTTGTCAGCTCACATGGTTTACCAGAAAACAACAACAGAAAAACAATGCAATTTAACATATTCCCATATTTATTTAGTAACAGTACAAAAATCTCAACAGAGTCTTGTAGGGAAATGTCTAGGAATCTTACTTCACTTGAACAACATCTTTAATCACTTTTTATTATACTAGGGGATTTGTACATGGGCTGTCATTCCTTGTAATATAATTTTCTTCTTGTTTATTTAAGAATCCATATACTGAGTGAGGCTTGTGAAACTAAGCTATGACACAATCTAATTACTTCCAAGATCTGGTACACAGCCGCTTACTGCAAATGAGTCCTGTCTAACCACTGTCGGAAGAAGATTTGTTATTCAAAGCAAATAAATATTCAAGGCCAGAAATCTGGCTGACCACTAATTCTCTGAGGAAACCCAACTCGTTTCTTTCTAATAATTAGAACCCAAAGAAAATGCTACAACATATCTATGGTCAACCAAGAATGTAAAGATAACCAATGCATTATGTGCCCTTTATTTAAAAGTAAATAAAAGGCAATAATGTGACTGACAAGATACATTGATATCAACGAAGTAAATTTCACCATAAATCTTAAAGGTAAATATTAGATTCTGCATTTGCCTAAGAAAATGTCTGGCCCTATTTTAAACAATATAAATAGCATCAGGTCAAATTTCCCTAGTGTCCAATGCTATTAAGATTATCAGTATTTGCATTTCTTTGAGAACCAAACTATTTATTTTTGTTTTTAAAAGAAAGAATACTGCCTGATACACATGCACTCATAATTTTGTATTCAAATTGAAAAGCATTGTTTTGCTTAGTCAGTTTAAGGGACAAAATTCGTAGGGTAGGGTCCTAAACTCAGGGTTAATTCACAGAGGAAGTCTGTAGGTTAAACATACAGGGCAAAAAAACAATCAGTCTGAATATATACTGTATACTGATCATTTTATAACATCTTAAATTTTATTTGAAAAGCAAAGAAAGAGAGAGATGGAGGAAAGGAATGAGGGATTTAGGGAGGTGAGAAAGGAGAACAGAGAGAGAGGAAAAGGAAGAGAGAGGAAGAGAGAATCTATTCAATTGCTGGTTTACTCCCCAAATGTCACAATGTATTACTGTACCAAGCCAGAGCCAGAGCCTGAAACTCATCCAGACACTCACATGGATGCAGACTTAACCACTTGGGCTATCATTTACTGCTCCTTGACCCTCAGGGTACACCTTAGAAAGAACACAACATGGCTTAGTGTATAAAGACCTAACAACAACTTACTGAAAGAGACATTATAACCCCTCTGAGCAAGACACAAACCATAAAGGGACTAGGACAAAGGAAGAACAAAATGAACAGCATCCTTAAACGGGGACCTCAGTTTTACAAGCTAGGCAGATGGAGAACAATCTAAAGGGAGTGAAACACCATGCACAAAAGCACTCTACCACAACATGTTCAGGAGATTTTGAAAAACTACTTGAGAAGCCCTAAGCAACCATCTTTACGATGGTTATCCAGGGAAAGGAAACCATCATAATCATTGCCACTGATGGATTTCATTCTCCGATTTGTCACATCACTTGACATTTATCACTTTATTTCAGTCTCATTACAATCCATGCAATATTATTTATTGCCCCGGTTTTATGTCTAGAAAATCTGAAGTTAAGCAACTTGTTGGGATATAGTCAGGATTCAACCCAAGTGGGTGTCCCAACAGACCACAATGTCATAATGGTGCCATCTTGTCACCTGTAGTGAGAGAAATGAGTTGAAGCCACAACATGGGGACAGCTGTTAAGTTATGCTAAAAAGTCCAAAAGACTGATAAAACCAGTTATGTCCTTTAACAGAATTAGAAAAGAATGAAATTAACCTGGTTTTTATGTCTATAGGATACAAAGGGGAAAATACTGAAAGTCACTGTTACCTCATAAGGAAGACAGAAAAGTCTTAAAGAGCCAGGCAAGTGGCAATCTGGATGAGGAGGCAGTAATCAAATGAGGAGACAAACACTATTTAGGTGCTTTTGACTTTCCTCCTTCAGAGTATGTATTCCTTTCCTCTATTCATTGGTACCTACTTGTGGTCTGCAAAACAGAAGGAGGGAAATATTTAGTGCTAAATGTTTACTAACACTGTGTATTGGTTTAAAAGTCCACAGTGTTTTATCAGACAAATTATAGTCTGTGGGGTGAGCATTAAGCATGGCAGTTTGGACACCTGCTCTCTAAACTGGAGCACCTGAGTTTAAGTCCCTGGTCCACATGCACCCTTAGAGGTAGAGGGTGACAATCTAACAGTGGCGCCCCGGCCATTCGTGTGGGAGACCGGTGTTGAGTTCTGGGCTCCTGCTTCAGTCTCCCCCAGCTCCAATGTGCTGTGGACATTGGAGTGTATCAGACAGTGGAAGATGAAACAATCACTTTCTCTCTGTCTCCTTTCTCTCCATTTATGTCATCTTGTTTTTCAAATAAATAAAACAAATCTTTTTAAAATAACGAATTTAAACTCAGGTTAAATAATTCATTTACTATGGTTACCTAAGCATGGAGCTATCATTCAGTCAAATAGGAAGCCCATGGCCCTGGCTGTAAGCCTCAGTCTGTGGAAACATTTTTGAAGGAAATCAGAATATGAACAGTTAGTTCATCTTCCACATTATGCAACAGCATTATTACAGATGAACTAAAAAAATCTGCTTTATGATACACAGCACTTTATAAAGAAGGGTCCTTAAAAGCTGATACGCTTCTGTAATTCAGATGAGCATGATGTTCATAGCTTGTTAACATACCTGAAAATCATTTCAGGAGGAAATAATTAACTCTTTCAGGAATATCGAGCAGAAAATAACAGGGCTCACAGAAAAAGTGAGCTATGGTCATATATTGCTTAAGAATACATTCTGAAAAATTAGTCACTAGGTCATTTCATTGCTACCTAAACACAAACGTAGATGGAATAGCTTACTGCACACCCATGTCATACAGTACAGCCCATCATAAATATGATCTATCATTAATACAAATGTCATTAGGCAGTGCATGACTGTTTGAGTTCCAAAGCTATTATAATTTCTCCTAAGAGGAATAAAAATAAATGCTGATCAATTATGCCATATTGATTTACTTTGGATTTAAAATTCGAATTAAATCCTTAAGTAATAAAATTTCCAATCAATGCACACTGGAAATATTGTATTCTATCAGATCAAGAGTCTGATTAGTAAAACAATCTTATGCTAAACAATTATTGAAGCATCTCCCATGCTTATTTTCCTCCATACCAGTCCTTGTTATCCAATTGACTTCTTACAAAAGGGTAGATTAATTCTACCATGCATGAGCCTCACTAAGTATCAGACACATTAGAAGTATGGTTTTTAAAGAGATTTATTAATTTACTCAAAGGTAAAGATCAACAGAGTTAAAAAGAAGAGATGGAAAGAGGTGTCTTCCATGTAATGGCTTATTCTCCAAATGGGAACAACATTCAGAGTTGGGCCAGGCTCAAGGCTGAAGGCAAGATCCAGAAACTCCATCTGGGTCTCCCACTAGGATGCCAGGATCCCAACCATTTAGGTTATCTTTTTCTACTTCTGGGCACATTAAAATGAGGCAGAACTGAAAATGGATAAGCTAGGATAGGAGCCCGTGCCTCTGTGGAATGCCAGTATCACAGGATGCAGCTTAACAGGGTACACCACAACACAGGCTTCTAGATTCATTTTTTCCCATTTTGATTGGTTGAATTTTATTGTAAATTTATGCATGTTCTTTGTTATCATGTGAGGCTCTCTCTAATTCCCAGTCCTGCTTACACCTAGCTAAGCACTAAAAAGAAAATATTCAGAATATTTAGGCTAGTTTTCAAAATTCTTAACATTTGACACAGTAAGATTTTAGCCTTCACAAGAACTAAACCATTTTTTTTTGTACAAACATGCTCTTCTTTAGTAAAAAAAAAAAAGTGTTTTTATATTTCTATGTTTAAAAAAACTTCTTAAATAAATTTTTAAAAATTTTTCAACATCTACTAGCACTCAAAATCCAGGGTCATCATTACCTGGGAAATGTTAAGGCAAAAACAGTATCAACTAGAGAAATTTAAGGGTAAGTACATTACAACTCTTTCTATATTGTCAATATCTTCTATTGAAACTTCTGTACCAATATTCCAGGCTTTAAATGATCTGTTTAGAAAACAATAAAAGGCATTTTATGTGCTGCTGAGTACCATACAATCAAAGTCAAAGTTTTTGTAGCTGTTGCATCATGGTAAAAGCAAGAAGACTCTTGGTCACTATTCTTGTCAATCTGTTCATTTTCTTTCGGATTCCAAGCAGATAATTTTAACTACAACATCTTTATGCTAAAGATAATGCCTCAAGGAATCTGAAATGGTTATTGAGAACATACTAAAGGTAATTTTTTAAAACAATAGGAAAGTTTTCTAAAGAACAAAGGTGGATGAACATTTTTTTTTGAACTGGGTTAAGAAGGCATGGATATGTTCCAAGTGTTTATTGAGTGGTCAATACCTTTAATACAGAGTCTAGCAGAAGGCAGCTTATCTATTTCATGGATATCAATTTATGAAATCCAACTCAAAATTTAAAAATTTCCTAGACAGCATAGTAAATGAATTAAACCTTTCCACAACATTAAAAATAATGAGAATAAGCTTCAAGAAGTGCAAATTTGCTCATTGAATGCTGTGAACTCATAGCTCACCTGGAAGAGAATTCTAGTACTTCCTAACAAATGCTCCAAGATGTTGATGGAATGGGTGTAAATAAATCAAGTCTGCCAACACTTACCTTTTTTTTTTTTTTAGTTTTTCTGCTGAGCAATGAAAATCAGTCAACATAATTATTACATAAATTTTAAACTACCAATGACTCATCTCAGTACAAAATCTATGGCCCAAGGCCGAATTTCATATCATCACAAAATATTCTGAGTGTGTGCCAAGTCAAGCACTAGATAGGCATTATCGTGGAACATACCTTTAGAAAGGCAGGAATCCTCTCACCCCTACATGCTATTCTAATTCAATCAGCCCTATTAACAAGAGGCATGCATAATAGCTTCCAATTCAGAGTATTCATGAAACATGAATGCAAAGTATTAATATTCTAGTTCAAGTTATCAACTTGCAGGAACTAAGGAGAATATGCACATCAAGAACAGAAAAGAAACCACTTTCCAGCTGTACAGAGGAACTGAAAAAAGTGGGGAGACAAGTAGAAGAAAAAGAACACTAATATACCACATAAAAGGAAAACACAAAGAGAAAATGAAAAAGCATATTTGGCCACCTTGATCTGAAGTAAAACCTTACTAAGAACAGAAGCACATCCAAAGTGTACGCAAACGATTAATGCTCAGAAATGAGCATAAGCATTAAAAAGCAGAGTGATATGATCTACACCTTTAAAATGTCCAAGGAAAGAAAGAACAAAGCAGAAAATGTTCAAGGTAGCTTTACTTGTTTGTGGCTTACAAGTAACTTCTAAGATCTTTATGCAACATTTAATTGATACATCGTTTTGATGGAATAAAATTACTTAAAGGCTTATTAAGGTAGCTCAATTAGCACAGGAAAAAGATTAACACAGGATAATATTCTTGCTACTGTTACAGTAGTTTACTACTGCCTATGGTCTAAGCTATTTAACAAACACAGGAGTAAGCTGGAAATTCAGAAAATAAATATTTTTTATTCTCCCTTCTTAAATCTAAAATTCACTTAAGGAATATGGCAACTAAATTAAGACCCTAAGTATTTAGAGAATTAATTTCTATTTTTCTAGTCTTAAAATTGATTTATGCTTTTTTCCCCCACATTTCCTCCTGCCACTATGGCAGGGGGAAAGGGTCCTTTCTGTCTCAAAGCCCCCTCCGGTCACTAGGATGGGCATCTCCTTTCTCGGCTTTTCTAATAAGTCTTGCTTTAAAACTAAAAAAATTTAATTTATAGGCAAAAGAAGGTTTTTTTTTTTAATAGTTAGGGTCTCCTCAAACTCAAATTTGAATTTAAAGTATTCCGCATTTCAGAAGGTTTACATGTAATATTTTGAAAGTCTTAAAACTTCATGTGGATATTTATCTTTACTATATGCCAATTAAGATATTCACATCCCAGGTTGAAGCAACTAGGTTCAAACCCCTTCTGTGTTTTATAACTCTAGTTTAGCCAATATAAACCAAGTCTCAAGTGGGAGACCTGGGTTGAATGCTTATTTTCTGAAATTGGCTGAGCCCAACTCCCAGCTGATATATTTGAAGAATAAATCAATGAACGGGAGCTCCCATATCCTTAAGTGTAGTATGATTTTGATGTTTGTTATTATTATAACAGTTCATCTAAGTATACATCTAAACTAATTCTGTCAATGCGTGGCTGTGAAGAAAGGATAGGTACTTTGGGGTCTGGGATCTCCCAATGACTACAGCTTCTAGAACATGACTTTCCTCTTTGCTGCACTTAAGAGTTTCAATCTATGCACTGGGTTCCACCAGGGTACTACTCAGATCCTGCCAGTAATGAAGGTTCCAACTCCCTTCAGAATTCTTTCTCATTTTTTATGGCTTCACCTATGACAATAACAGCTATTCAAAGCACAGTGAGAGTCTTTCGAATATAGCATCCCCTCAATTCTACAGGAAGGCATCACATTTAGTTCATCCTTGCAGGTCACAAGGCAGGTCTTTAACATTTTTAAAGTAAGAAAAGTGAGGCTCGGGAAAAATTAAATCATTTTCCAATTGCACAAAACCAGTTGAATCTCTGAAGAGGAGAACATGGCCACACGCTTCCAGATTCTATGCTCTGGATCTATTCTACTCTAATTTTGATGAGGTTCAATTTCTGTTTCTTTCACAAAACGTATTCACATCAGTCCAAAATGTCTTCTCTTTTCCTCAAAATTCCTCTATTTCCTCTAAATATGTCTTCTGTTTGTCAAAACTCCCTTGTGAGTTTCCCATCTGCTTCTTCCTGTAGGGTTCTGCCTTTCCTCTTGGTGATGCTCTCTGAGGTGATAGCAATGCCTCCCAAGAGTCTAAGAAATTCTTCGTGGATGAAAGTACTGATCTAAAATTCTATCTTCATCGACCAACTGTCAGACAAAACACCAGAGATGATGCGCTTCAATGTCTCACTGAGGACTAGCAAGAAGTTAATACAGAGTTGAGTAACCCAGGTCTATGGCCTTAGAAAAGTTATTTGACTGCTTTAAAACTCAGCTTTGTCACCTGTACAGTTGTGTTAATAACTCTTGAGCCATGGGAGTGCTACAGAGATACTCCACATAGCCAAGAACTTCCACGACTTATTTGAAGACACTGAAAGTGAACTTAGATGCAATAAGAGCAGTAGTTTTCAAACCATATGACCTGACTTGAACTCATATGGGCAGGGGGCACTGTATTCAAAGGAAAGAATGAGAAGCAACAAAAGATAATGAACAAAAAGCCTCTAGATAGGGCTCCTGAAGCCTGCTCCTGACTCCTTAATCACAAAAGCCTGATCTTGAAACCTTCGTCTAAAGAGGCACTTTGTAAAACTTGCTTTGGAAACAAAGCCACAACAACAACAACCAATTCAATGATTGATATAGCTTAAGCAAAGTTTTTTTAAAACAATGTTGTTTTAGACCACTCAGTTACACAAAATTGCAGACAATAACACTTCCAAGTCAATAAAAAAAGAGGTTATATTAGAAATGGGAGGAAACAGGAGTATACATATACAGCATGCATTTACTAGTTAGCCTGACTGTTCTTTTGAGAAGACAAGTAATTCTTTAATGGTTAGTTATAGGGGACAATAGTTAGCTATCTCAGGTAATTTCTTGACCCCTTCCTCTGAGAGGTCAACTCTTGCTTTCTTGAATCTACTGGTTCACTTTCTTGTCCATATTGTTCAGTCCTCTACGCCTCAGGTTTGTACAGGAACTTATCTCTTTCTTCTCTACCTCAGTGACTGTGATCCATGCATGTCTTTCCATTATCCAGTGATAAGAAGCTAAAGGAGATGCAATCCATCTGGGACAACCTCAATCTCAGTACAGATTCTTTTGATAACCACCTATGGAAATACAAAGTACCTTTTCCATTGTACACTCATAGGGTTGGATTTAACCTATCAGAGAGGAACATCTTATATACTGAGACATAATCATCTTGGCATCTGTGATCTCAAAAGTGTCCATCTGTATGCATTTTTACTTTATCTAAATAATACTCATGGCCACAAAAGATAACAAATTCAAATGAAACTTTGTTTGTTCTACTATCCTAACATCTTAGCCATCAAATTCAATAAATAAAAATGGTTTTTGCTAACAACATAGCCCAGAAGCCTATGATCTTTAAAAAAATGTTTTCCTCTTCCATCAATCTGTTCTTTTAAAAAAGTTTCCTTCTTACTATTCTTCAAAAGAATATATTAATAGCCTGCAGAATGCTGGGTCTCCTCCACTGCGTCTCACTCTTTTTTGATGTTTACACAGTTGATTAGGGTGGGAAGGGTGGAGGATCAAGGGGAGTTGGTGAGATCACTGCTTCCAATTTTTTTTTTTCTTCTACCTGTATCTGGTGGAAGCTGAGGAGATAAAAGGAGAAGCTGTACCCAGCATCCCAACCATCTTAGTACCAGGGGACAGGAAAAGGGGACCCTGATGTGGAGCATGCTCTGAGAGTTCTGCTCAAGTGGTTTCAGTAGTTCTGAAATGCTGTCAATCTTGCCAATCCAAGGATGAAGAAATCCTTCCAAGATCAATTTGCTGACACAGTCTACCCCAGAGTTTCCAATTGCCCAGATATGGTTGACCAATTTGTTCTGTTCTCCTTTTTCCACTATATTACCTGATGTCGTATGTAAGACCCAGTGGACTGCCATTCCTCTACATGCCTCTGGGCACCATTTACCACTCCATCTTTGCCACTTAGGAGGTCTAACACATGTACCCCACAGTCAGACCATGGATTCTGTGATTCTCTCCGTGGTTGGAGTTCTGAATCCAGCGGTTCAAGTGGGGATAGGGGAGTTCCCAAAGAAACCTACTTTGTCAGGATGCAGTCCCTGAGGGGGAGGACAACAACAAAGGCTGGGAGTAGCCCAGACCAAACCAGGTTATAGTACCTGTCATCATTCATGTGGCTCAGGTTTGGGGATTAACCAGGCTGGGCCAATTTATAACACCCACTGGCAGATCTGAGAACTAGGACAGAGTGCAGAAGGGGCCAGGCCAGGCCACAAAACCAGCCAGTTCACACTAAGACCAGGACTGGGTGCTGGATGGCCTGGGCTAGGCTGCAACATCTCCCAGCATGAGCTGGAACTGGGTGCAGGCCAGGCCAGGTCAGATTATAGCACCTGCCAGTCAATGTTGAGGTGAGGTGGGCTATGCCAGTCTGGATCACAGCACCTACCAGCACACATGAGACCCAGTTAATGGGGGAGGACCAGTTTCGAGCCTGGTAGGGAAGCTGCAGACAGTTGCTCTACTAGGCCAATGTTGCCACTGATGTCTCACTCTTAAAAAAGAAGGAAAAAAATCATCTTTCTCTAAATGCTCAATGGAAAAAAGAAAATTACGCGAAAAATAGTAATCACTACTTACCACAACGTTTGCACTTTTAAATTCTTCACTATAGACAGACTGATGCATATGCCAGTGTGCACATGTGCAGGAGAACACAAATTAAATACCTGTGAGGTGCTGATCACTGGTCCTCAAGCTTTAGTTGCATCACCTAGAAGGCTTGCTTTACACAAATAAACAAAATGTCTCATTTAGTATACCTGGGATGCTAGAAATTTTGCATGTCCTGAAATACCCTGGTCATGCTGCTGTTCATTTTCCAGGAATTCATTCTTGAGTAAATATTTGAATAAACATTTGGTATTCTTTAATTAAGGGTTTCTATTTTGAAATATAGTGATAGTCATATCAATGGCTTATTCATGAGAGGAAGGGAGGAAGAAAGGAAAGACACTTAGTAAGTCTGCAGGTACCATTAACTAAATCTGCAGAGACTCCAAGAGTTTTGCCTGAATTTTCTTACACCATAAATCAGGGACAATCTCATCTACTAGACTGAAGAATTTTCAGGGCTACATTGTATCATGTATGGGATGACTGAGTATAAATTACAATTATTTTTTAATTATTATTTTACTTATAAAAGGTGAATAAATTTCCTGATACAGATTTATGGGCATAAAGCATTTTCACTATGATTACAATTAGCCCTCCATATTTTTGCACAAATTTAAGCAAGTCTTAGTTCTCAAAAGTAAAAATGGTATGTGTACCAAACATGTATAGGTCATTTCCCTGTCACTAGTCACTAAACAATACAGTATAACAAGTATTTACATAGAATTTACAATGTATTGGATATTATAAGTCATCTAGACATGGTTTAAAACCTACAGGATACATACATAGGTTAAAAGCAAATATTGCCAATGTTATTTAAGAGACTTGAACACTCACAGGCTTTGGTATCTGCAGCAGAATTTGAACCAACTTTCCCAGGACCCTGAGCTTACAAACAGCCAGTCAACAAATAAAAATGAGCTTCTCTAAACACACAAGTACTGAGATTACACTTACTCAGTAGCTGAATGAGATTCAAGGGAACATCAAGACAAAAACATTTATCATGACTCAACTTGTATTTTATTGCATAATAAAAAAAAATCTCCTTTCCTCTTCTTCATTCTGTTTCTGAAATGCTGTTGAAATTTTCCTAATTCCTATTTTACAGGTTGTCACTGACTAATAGAATTTATGAAATGTGGAACACCTAGTAGTGCTGCAGATGTTAAAACATAAGGTATCATCCCATGAAATATTCAAGATGTTTAAATGCGCTGCAGAGAATAGATCCTGTGGCTGGTTCTGATTATTGATTATGTGTCTGCAATGCCATAAACATACTGTGCTCACTGCAACACAAGAATCACCCTTTTGGAAAAGATATAATTGATTTGAGTCCATGTAGCAAGATATAAAATCTTTTTAAAAATTGTGACACACTGTGAAGGTAGAGTCCTAAGAGCAATGGAAGTAATCTTATTGACACACTGTACTAAGAAACAAAACTAACCATGCAGGAGAAAAAAATTCAAAGGCCTATGACAATGACAGTTCAAGAGTAGTACCATACTTCTGGCCCCCTCTCTCTAATAGCTATGTAAGATGGGAATAGTCACTTAATTACCCTAGACTTTCGTTTCCTGAGCAATAAGATGAGGGAAACACTTGCACCTATCTCAAAAGCTCTGAACCCAGCATATCCATCATGGCCTTCAAGTGCTATATGCTGTTACCTTATATTGTGACTGCTGAAACATTCTCTAACTCAGCCCAATCCATGGGCAAGGAAATCACTCTAGGGAAAAATAATTACAGGTAACACAATCCTAACCTATGTCATTAATTTACTTCTTACAAATCAGTTGGATAAATACTACACACACCTCTTAGCAAATTATTAAATGGATGAAGAATCATTTGATTAAAAATGAGCTTAAGGTTTTCATTGTGTAGGAGCTTCAAATGGTGCAAGCCTTCACTGCAAAACTGCTACTTCTGTGCTATGAAGGAAATGATTTTTAAACATCAGCCTTGCTTATTATCTAGAGCTGCTGTGAAACTACCCATGATCCTTAAACAATAAAACCCGTCAGTTAAAGACCAAGCATTCTATACCCATAGGGAACATGCAAAGTATGCAATGATTTGTCAAAGGAGGGAAGTGATCAATCAAACCTTAAAAAGAAATCGAGTTTATCGTCTTCCTTTGACTGTGGGAGATGACTTTTGCCCAAGAGTAATGTTGACATACGACTGCCTACCAGGCCTCTTCAACATGGAAATTGAGACAATCATTTTTTGGAAGTAAAATATATCACAAATACATTAGTTATCAAGCCTAGGGAGGAAAACGTCTAAATCTGTAAAAGAATCATGTTATCATTGCTTTCTTCTTCTTTGAAATTTACTTTTAATCTACTTAAACAATAAAGTAACGAGACTAAAGGATGATTTCTGTATACCTACTTGTTCATTTTACTGCTATGTGTTTTCATTGGTGCCTGGTGAATTGATTCCTTTATTAAAGAAGTTTATTTCTCAGAGATTACGTAATTGGATTTATGTTGCTAATTTCACAGTATCCCTTAATAGACAAATGTGCGAATTTTGCTAAGAAGAATATGGTAACTCAATAAACAAATATTGCTACTGCTCCAAGATACTGATACTATGCACTGTGTTGGAGAAGATGATCTCATTGTTTGAGATGATGAAAATTCCTGGAAAGTCACTAACCTGCCCCTTCATTTCTATAGTCATGATCAAGCAAAATTTATTCTGTCTTCTTGCCTGAATTTCAGGATCCTCGGAAGAATGTATTGGATTAAAGAACACAAACATGCATCGTATTTTTTTTTAATTTACCTTTCAAATACAGAACCGAGGTTGACTCATTTATGCTGTTATCTTTCTACTCCTTTGCTATGACAGGACGAGTGTGACAGTACATGACTACTCCCATTCATTAAACCCCGGTGAATAACTATATGAACAGACATTATTTGTAATGGCATACAAAGATATTTCATTTACACCTGCGGTTCCATCTTTATCATTAAAAATATGCTTTGGGGAACCCTGCACTGACATGTACTAAAAACTATCTGGATGCTTAATCTTTACTAAAATATCTCAAAATGTTCAGGGTTTGTAGCTAATATAAGAGCTCATCTGGATTCCTTTGCAAAAACAACAACAACAAAAATGGCATCAATGCCTTTTGCCTGTGTACTAATAAAAAACACTACACATTTAGGGATATGAGATTGATGTGGCATAGGTGCTGGGTATAGGTGATTCATTTAGAGCTGATAGAGGTATTATAGCAAAAAGTTTCAGCCCAATAACCTTTTATTTTTTTATATTCATCTTTTTAGATTTCTGACAGCTTGTAGATTCTTCTGCTTCAAGTTGAGTAATGTAATATTTGAAACATAGCTGCGAGGGAATGTTCAAGACATTTCAGTGTACAGACTCAAATCTACTTTAAAAACAAAAATAAACAGAAAATCTATACCTTTTTCTATTGGTAAAATATTTGTATTAGCTAACTTATGTTTTACTAATATTTTGTAAACATTTATGTATAATGCTTGAAAGAATTCGAGTAAGGCAGAAAAAAATTTTTATTATATTGTTAAAGTGATCATTTTGTCAGATTTCTTATAGCTATTTAGGCTTTGTTGTGTTGATTCTAAAAGTATTCTAATACCAAGAAATTCTTAATATATCCTGGCAATAATAAAAGAAATAATCAGATATTTTGACCAAAACAACTTCATAAAATATTGACTATACAAATCATATTAAGGGTCTCAACATATTTGCAAAAAAAATGGAATGAAAATGCAAGGTTTTCATTCAAGTAGTTTTTGGACATACATTTTTTAAATAGACATTTTCATGAACTTTTGAATATCCTGGTATTTAAGTGCTCTGTTAGCTTTTTCTTTTTTTTTTTTAACCAGAGAGTATTTGTATGCAACCATTTAATTAACACACTACTACTGGGTGTATTATAAGCTGGAATCTCAGAGGGGGATAGAGCATTAAGTTAATATTTACAGGTCAAAATAACAGCAGTTCCTGTATAAGAAAAGATGGATCAGAGGGCATTTAGATCACATTAAAAAAAAATTCTCATGTATGAAAGCTGCCTGGGGGTTCTAGGAAAAGAAAAGAGAATAATACAATAAAAAACACTCAAAATCCCCAAAGAGAACCCGTGCATGGACTCCTCTCATTGTAAAATAAATGTTTTTTTTTTCTTTTCTATTTTTAGGTTTCCAGTAACTTCAGCTCTTTCATCTTTGCTATTTTGGAGAACCATGGGCACGGAGGTGAGGCAAGAGATCCAGGGTAAGTGTAAATTGATATTGCTTTAGCCGTGAGAGCCGAACAAGTGGTAATCACAGCAGGAGTACACTTTAGAAAAACATGATAATGATCTGCCACCAAGTGTGGAAACTGAGCAAGCAAGGGTTTCCAGTAAATGTGAGAAATACTCGATCTTTCTTTCTCTGCACAATACTAAAATATTTGGACATCATGTGAAAAATGCAAACAGTGGAGACATTCATTGTTCGTGGTTTGTGGAAACCAACAATGACTATTGCTTCTTCAACATAGCACCTGGAGTGAGGTCATCTTTAGTCACAGCTTATAAAGAAAACTTGCATCTGCTTAAGCCATTAATAAACACAAGGCAACAATTAGATTTCATTTCCAATATAGATACATTTTATGCTTTCCTATCCTTTATTGTTGGGAGGAAATTGATCTGTTGCTTTGCAAAATGACAATAGACAATATATATATGTATATATATATGTATATATATGTATATATATGTATATATATGTATATATATAGACAATATACATGTATATCTATGTATATATATGTATATATACAAGTATATATACATTGCATTATACCAGAATATATTCATTCTAGATCATTACGGCTTAGATTTTCAAAAAACATGCTTTTCCATTCTATCAAATCTGCCTTCTATGTATTTTTCAAATATCTCTCAGATGAAAAAAACAAGAACTTGCTTGAAGTTACTGTGGTATTTCTTTCAGCTAGATCACTATGAACACATTTTAAATTGATTTATTGTATATGACAATCTGGAAGTTTAATAAGAAAAGCACTTTTTGATAGTCTAATTGTTTTAAAGAATATATATGTACTAGGGTTATGATCACAGGCACTATCAGGGCATGATACTGCAATTAATTTATTCATGTCCTTATAAAGTTTCAGAATGAACTTTCCTGAATGAGAACACTTAGGTGCCACAAGGGATTTATTTACTATTGCGAGATTAAAAATACGTTAAATACAAGATAACTGTCAGGCTCATCTTAAAGGAAAAAGGTTTGCTAGCATTCTCAAGCAAGAAGGGAGAGAGAATGTGGGAGGGAAGAGGGTAAAGAGTCCAGCAAATAACAAAGATGATGACATGCAGAGAAAAGATACTGTACAGGAAGTGTATTTGCTACAAGTTTAGACTATCACCGTCCGCTAGGTGAATTCATTTCACACACCGTAAGTGGCTACCAGTGTCAAGGAGTAACAAATTTAGCCAACCTAGAATACGGAGAAATTATGAAACCTACAATGCCCAGCCAGTTTTAAGACATTTTAACACCACATGTAAGGAACACGAGAGCATCAAAATACTATTCTGCAGTCATCCGTGAAAGTAACATCTACAACCTGAGCCTAATTAGGATGATGAAAAACCCCGCCTGAAGATTTAATATAATTAAAAAGAAAAAATGACACTTAACAACCAACAGTGAAAAAAAAAAATACAATCTCCGTGAAGAGCAGAGAAGAATGGATACAAAGGCTGTGAACCATAAGCAATCATTTTTTACACTTTGCAGTTTTTAATCTATCATGCAAAAGAAACAATTGCTCACAAATACTATTCCTTAATCATGTTCAAAATCTCTTTTCTATTACACACAGTTAAGTCTGAGCACTTTAAACTATATGCTCTTTTCTCAAAAGCACCTCCGTATGTCAAACAACCATGGCAAGAAAACACATCCATGAAAGACACACATTTGAATCTTCTCCATGTCTGTTAAAGAAAAAAATTTTCCTACCTCATGTTTTCTTGGATGATGAGATTCTAGCCCCCAACCAGTCAGGTTTATAATTTGCTTTCAAAACCATTTTCCTCTTAATGAATCAAATGTATGGTATCTATTTAAACTTTACAAATATGAGTACACTAGTATTTACAGCAGAGGAACATGATTTAATAGAAATGAGTAAGAAACTTGATCTTCAGGAAACAATCATTCATGAGAAACTCTGGTATTAAGCTAATTCAAACAGACTATTCTACTATTTAAAATAGTTACTTTAATAGTAACTCAGCATTTCCCAAAATTAGGTACTGCATTCTTAGTTATTGACCTTTGGAAATTTTGTAGCTTCAGCTGGATTAATAAATAGCATAGAATGTTGAATTGTTTTAAAAGCTCAAATGTTCTGAAGCTTGAAAATTATTAGAAAGCCTGTTTTAATCAAAATGAGAAATTAAGACCTTTTTTTGGCCTTAAATGAAATACATTTCTCATGAGTACGAAGCATGAAAGTAAAATCTGTCTCACTTAAAGCAGCCATGATCATTCTTTTTTCCAGTGAAGTCACCTCCTAAGTGAGTTGAAGTTGTGGCAGATTCTGTAACAGTTCACTGGACCTCATTATTCTCTGAGTCATGTAATTGAATGATTCCAAGTAATAACACCATAACAGTGTCTGTAAATCAGAGAATCCTGTTCTGGAGACCAAGAACCAGAGGCCAAGAAGGACCCATCCCACACAGCGTACAGTCTCAGTGATGTCCCCAGAATCTCAGTGCATTAAAGGAGGTTCACATGACAAATAAGGTAATTTCTGGAACTCTAGCTGACCATGCATTCTTATGTCCTTTAACACCCAGTTTTATCAGTCATCTACAGTATTCTGAGATAGAAAAAAAAAAAAAAACCAAACCAACATAAAATTAATCAATGACATCCAAATAAAATGAACTGATATTAACAATTTAGTTTTTTTTCCCTAACAGTGCTTTTCAAAGATAACAAAAGCCTAATCAGAGTAGTTTTTAATAGAACTCATCCACAGGAAACTGTGTCTAAAAGAGTTTTCAAACATATTTCTGGTTAGTGTTGTGACGGACTTTCCATTGTTGGCTTTTGAATTCAGCTGTTTGCTACACAGTCATTATTTCTTCAGGAAGAAGAATTAAAAAAAAAAAAAAACCTCTCTGTTACTACTGCAGCTGCTTCTACCAAGCAACAAAAGTTGCTGGGAAAAAAATCATATATACACATACATGTAAAATTAGGGAAACAAGCTGTTTTATTGCTCGATTTAAAATAAGCTCAATCAGTAGGAAAGAAAAATGCTATAATACACAGCTTGATGAGCAGCTGAGGACAAAAATACACTCAGTTGCAGTTTTAGAATTTGAAAAATATCATATTCAATGAAGTTTGAGAAGGAGGACATCTCTTCTCTTACTTTTTTCTAAATCACTTAATTATCATGTGGCATTTATGTGGAGAACATTTCCCAAGGCAGGCATTAAAAAGTTTCTTATATATCACCCCAAAGTTTTACAGGCGTTATAATGTCCTGCTCTTACTCCATTCTAATTTTGAATCTTACTTACAAAAATTCTTGATTAAAATCTGTCTGTCACAAATCTGCCAAGAAATTTATGTTTTGCTGAACTGATTGCACATACTCAACCTTCGGAACGAAACTGCATTGCGAGAAAAAAGTGAAAAATATGGATTCATAAAAAGAAAGATTAAAGCAACAGGCATTTTAACCATTGTTTCTTGGTCTTTGAGAAAAAGACATGGAAAGCATTTGAAAAATATAAGAACAGTCTTACTCTTGACGGTTGCTGTCCGGGTGCAGTTATAAAGAATGGCCAACTCCCCAAACACTTTTCCTGGACCCATGGTGCACAGCTTCACACCTTCTTTGGTAACTTCAACCTTCCCATCTAAAAAGCAAAGGGGAAAAGATTTTGTTTTAATTATTTTTCTTGCTCAATGTCATTTGTTGCATTTCAAATGTAACATGACAATTACAGCCTCATACTTTAAATCAGAATGCTGACACTTAAAGTTACTTAGATGCCATGCAAGAACTGCAGCAAAATAAAAGTGAAAAACTGCCTATCTCCTACTAAATTCATCACAGTGAATGACATTTGAGATGAGAATCAAAGAAAAGAAACAAACGATGGAGTTACAAATGTAAATATTCCAAATGTGATATAAGTAAACAATGATAATTCTAAACTTAACATCATCTTGATTCTGAAAAAAACTAGAGTAAACGGACATATTTCCTATAGCACATTTTCATATTTGGAAATTTTTATTTAAGTGGCTATTCATAAAGAAGGAAATTTTTTTCACCTTCAGCCATTACTGAATTGTACTTCATAATCTTTTCATTTGTGAACAACTGACTTCAACAAAACTGTTTATATGCTTCATAGGCCCAAGATTCTAGAAGAAATCTTGATTATAGATGAAAATGAGGAGCCAGTATTGTGGCATAGTGAGCTCAGTTGCCACTTGCAATGTCAGCATTCTTTAAGGGCACCAGTTCTAGTCCCTGTTGCTCCACTTTCTGGTCTGGCTCCATGCTAATGTGCCTAGGAAGCAGGGCAAGTTGGACTAAATGCTTAGGCCCCTGCACATACATGAGATCTAGAAGAAAGTCCCAGCTCCTGACTTCCCCCTGGCCCAGCCCTGTATACTGTGGCCATTCAAGGGGGTAAATTAGCATATGGAAGGCCTCTCTTATCCTGTCTCTCCCAGTGCATATAACTCTGTCCTTAAAATAAATAAATCTAGAAAAAAGAAAGAGAAAATGAATTATAAGAGATATGGGTAATAAGAAAATAGGAAGATCTACATTCCACATAGGACTTAGAAATTGAATATCAAACAAGAAAAAGCTAAGAGAACATCACACATTGATGTATACTTCTGTAGGCAAGTGAGGAAAATACAATTTATGGAGGGAAAGTTGAAAATGACACCTAAAAACCTATAGCTATGTGGACTAAAAATTCTATTGCTTAACACAACCAGGAGAGGAATGAAAAGGCAACACACTCTATGCTAGACTTAGTAATATTCTTTTATTATTCCTTGTGTTACTGATCCAGAATCTAGAGAAAATTCTACTGCCTGGCAAAAGAATTTCATCATCATGAAAAGGAACTACTACTACAACAATTATTTCCAAACTTCAGGTCTTTATAGTTAGTTTCATAGCTATTCTTATAACTGTATGCTTCCTATATTTAACTTAAGAATGTTCACTTTTTCCTAATACTTTTTTATGTTAATGTAATGTTAATAAAATCAGAAAAATTGCAACATAGCTCACAGACCCAATCCCAAAGAAACATAGTTCCTTCTTCCCTCCTTTCCCTCTTTCCTGCTTTCTTTCCTCCCTTCCTCTCTTCCTTCCTCCTTTCCTTCATTTTTGGGATAAAACATGTTAAACTAATACTTTTAAAACATTTCAATTATTATTAATATTAATTAATATTAAGGTTTTAAATTAATATTACCCTCAAGGGCTTAGTATTCCACTAAATAAAGATACCAAAATGTAAAAAAAAAAAAAAGAACCTAGTGTATCAGTAATATAATCAAGGGCTTTAAATAATAATCAAATGGAAAGATGGCCACTAAATTCACTCTTTCTCTTAAACACACAAAACATAACGTTGATTTGAAAGGCAGAACAATCAAAGTTGGGGGATGGAAAACAGATGCATGTGCACGTACACACACACATATTTATTTATTGGTTGACTCTCCAAATGGTTTCAACAATCTTATCTGGACCAGGCAAAAGATAGGAGCCAGGAACTCCATTTTGGTCACCCCCATGGCTGGCAGGGACCCAAAGTACTTGAGCCATCATTCAGGGAAATTAGCAGGAATCTGGATCAGAAGAGGAATAGCCATGACTTGAACCAGCATTGTGATATGGGATGCCAGTGTGACAATACTGACCCCCATGTATGTATATAAAACATGCACTTAAATCTTGTTTACTGTTATTTATTTGAAAGGCACACACACATACAAATTTTCCATCTAGCAATTCATTCTCCAAATGCCTGCAATGATAAGGCAGAGCTAAAATGAAACCAGGAGGATGAATTCCATCTTGTTCTCCCACAAGAGTAACAGGAACCCACCTACTTGAGCCATCATCATTGGCTGCCTCTCAAATGCACTGATGGGAAGCTGGTAGAGGTAGGATTCCACCTCATGATGCTGAGGTGTTCCAAGCAGCAGCTCATGATCTGGACTCTTTTTGATTCCAAATCAATCCAGACTTACTCAAGCAACATTTGCAAAAACCACAGATGTGATGTGCTATTTGCTTTCAACAATGAGATACAATCTTAAATATGAAAAATATTGAAATTCAATGTGTGTACACAAGTAGAGTCAATCAAATATTCAAGTCGCTTATGATTTACTTCTTCACTGCTGGAAAAAACTATTTCTTAATATGTACATTGAAACTGGTGCAGTAAATCTTTGTATATGTTTCATGTGTCCATGACATTTTCCAGTAAGAAGTGAATGCCCCTAGAAATTTCACCTTCCACTTAAAAATGGGATACAGGCCAGATGATAACATAAATTAAACATCTAAAGTCAGCCCAGGAATTGAGTTCTTGATCTCTCATCTGTTGCTTACTGGCTACATGACCTTGGGTAAATTGCTTAACTTGCTTATGCTTCTATTTTTTCATCGGTAAAATGAATAACATAAAAAGAATTACCTCACTGCAAGGTTACTAAAACAAATTCATTTGATAAACAGTTTAGGAATGACTGACACGTAACAAATGCTCAATAAATGCTTTTCTTATTATTGGTGTACAGTTTGCTATATTTCTTTCCTATGATTTATTTGAAGGTATAATTTGATTACATTGAAGCATAATATTTCATCATCTCCTACAAATTCTTCTTGTAAAATAACAGATTTTTTTTAATGAAAGAAGAGTTTACTTTCAGGTGCTGTGTTTCAATGGAGGTTAAGGAGAAGCCTTTGAGTTTGAATCAGTATCATCCCCAAGAACAAAGACGAAGCTCCAGAAATCATATTGATCTCATTGGAAGACAACAGTGTCTTTGTACTCTCCTCCACTTCCTCCTGTTCAGCCAACAGTTGAGATAATGTTGCTTTATCTACCACAGTCTTTGGGAGCTCACAAAAATAGTGTAACAACTTTCATTTTAAAATGAAAGTTCATGTAAAATTTTTTTTATCTGTATGCTTTAACATCAGTCATATTAATAGCTCTCACAGCAAAATCAATAGTGCCTAAACAATTTCCATATATAAATCATTTTACATAAGTGGGCTTCTTTCTCTTCAGTTTTGACAGAGATTTTCAGAAAAGAAAAAATGGGATCAAGAAAGGGCTGCTTGCTCAGACAACCACCAGCACACTTCAAAGACAAGAGTGAACACCATGACTATTGTTATAGTGTATTAGTTTCTTAAAGAAAACTTGTGCAACCATCACATAAGAACTTATACATTTCACATATTTCTTCCATTGAAAGTTTCACACATCTATCCACCATGATGATTACAATATTTGGTTCTGTTACTATTATCATCCATGTTGATATAAAACATTCTCATATGACCCCTGGAAGAATTACAGCAAGAATCGGACAAAATTCTTGTTTAAAATGTGTGTGCAATTTTACTTGTGGCTTCAACTTACTTGCCTGGTCTTATTTTATACTCACCTAATATTCTCATGTCTAATTTATTTTTGTGGAAAAAGTGGACAGAAGTTTATATAGCTATATTGAAGTATTTTTTTCAAACGTATAAACAGTCAACAGTGGTGACAAAAGCTATAGTTCACATTAGTAAGAATAGGTAAAACAAAAAGTTCTTAGGCTCAGACTGAGAAGTATAAATTTAATTGTGAAAACACCACTTCAAGATTATGGTAAATATCAGAGGTTAAATATATCCACAATAGTTGAGAAAGCAAAGGATCCACTTTCACACAATGATATTCAAAACAAAACACATTGTATATTGCACAATGAACAGAAATCCCTGAATAATAAACAGAAACACAGGGTTGTAATGTGTTATGCTAAGTCATCTTTTGATCAGTTATCTTTCCTCATGCCTACTGTGTGGCGAGAGAGAAAATAACTGGAGGAGGTGGGACAGACTTGATGCTAAAAGGTTAGGTATACACATGATATTATGAGAGTGCTTTCAAAAACATTTGCAAGTATCTGAATTTCCTGAGCCCAGTGCAGCGAATAATTGATGCAAAATGTGAAATGCATCAATTTAATTCCAATGCCACACATTAGTCTTGGAATAAACTTAGAAGCAATGACACATTCACAAATGATTTCCAGGTGTGGGCTGTATTTTTCACTTCAGAAAAGTAAAGCAGGAAGCCTTCAGCTTAGTAGGGAATAACCTGGCTTTCACTCTGCAGTACTTGGGTTTGGAACTCAGTTCCAACTCCTGACTTAAGATTTCTGCTAAAGAGCACCCTGGGGAGGTTGTGGCGGTAACTCAAGTACTAGGCCTTGAGTTCCTGGTTTCTGCTGCCAGACCTGGCTAGGCCTGGGCATTTGAGGAGTGAACTAGCAGATGAGAGATTCTTTCTGTATCTGTCTTCCTCTCTGTTTCTTCTCTGTTTCTGCTTTTCTGGATGTCAAATTTTTTTATTGCACCAAAAAACCTTTAAACTTTTTTAGAAAACAAGAGAAAGAAAGAAAGAAAGAAAGAAAGAAAGAAAGAAAGAAAGAAAGAAAGAAAGAAAGAAAGAAAGAAAGAAAGAAAGAAAGAAAGAAAGAGAGAAAGAAAGAAAGAGAGAAAGAGAGAAAGAAAGAAAGAGAGAAAGAAAGAAAGAAAGAAAGAAAGAAAGAAAGAAAGAAAGAAAGAAAGAAAGAAAGAAAGAAAGAAAGAAAGAAAGAAAACCTTAAGAATTAGGTAGTCAAAAGATTATTGCTGGTACCAAGTGGCACTTAGTCCCACTGCTCAACCTACTGGAAAGCAGTTAGGAAGCCACTCTTCTAGTTACTTTTGTGAGAGTTAACCACTGGGATATGTTTTAAACTGACTCCACTCACATACAAAATATGTAGACCTGCATGTGGTTGTTTGGGGGTAATGGAGGAAAGGTAAAATAACAGAAGATTCCCTGCAGCTACTGCATGCTTTAGCCAGAGGCTTATGCAAACTTAGGAAAAACTCAGCTAGCAAGTTTTTATGTCATTATAATTTGCTAGTTAACCTTAAGGATGCATTTACATGAAATATTTCAAGTTATCGTTGATTAATGTGATTTCTATTTCTTTAAAGAAACACATGAGCTTCATTAACATTTATTCATGACCATTTCAATATTTCAATTAATTTCATTCTCAAATGTGTTAGATTTCAAATCAAAGTGTTTCTTTTTTCTGAAGAACAGCAGAAATCCAATTTTGGCATATCTTAGCAAAATTCTAAAACTTTTCTATTATTTTCTTTTACTAAGCTTAACATTTGCCTGGGGCTATCAGAACTGTTTTACTGGGAACTAATCATCTAAAATGTTGTTAATATAAATATTCCACTTTGCATCACTTCTCAATTTTTGAAAAAAGAATATTGGCAAAATTTCATTCTGCCCATTTGCCATTATCCTCATTGGTGAGAAATGTCAAGAAAGATTAAATCACTCTAATTTGGATTTTGCTAAATTACTCAAGTTGTTTGCATTAAAAATGGTGAAACAGTTGGCTCAAGAAGGGTTTAAAAGCTATAGTTTATTGAGCTCTTTTATCACTGAATATTGTCATGAATAATTAAATATGCATCACTGCAACTTGAATGCATTGTTCCTTCTATTTGGGCATCATAAGAACATTTACAACCTGAAGTGGGATGAGCCATAAATTACAAATCTTGTCACACTGTGCAGCAACATTCTCCCTTGTGGTTTTTGGTACCACTAGACATGGACCACCCCTGGGAGACCCAAAGAGTCAAGATACCCATTATGATACGGGTGTATATTTTTGATTGAGCAGGCCCTATAAAAAAACTAAGTGTACATGGCAACTCCTAATCTTCTGACTTGTTATTCTTGGGTTTTTCTTTTGCACAAACCCCTAGTTTTGTGCCACAGAGCTTCCACCCATGATCAGCTTAGAGATTTACTACAGGCAGGCAAAAATAAAATGGCTGCAACAACCTAACTGTGAACACCATGTTAATTCCAAAACTCTGGGATGGAACACTCAGCACAACTTGTCTGGCTATTAAAGATAGAGACAATGTAATATCAAAGGTCACATCTAAACAAGACCTCTCATCTCTTTCCTCCTCTGCTTGACTACACTTTCATAATTTTATAGGTTAGAGACTTCAGTTTATGGCTTGAGTTTTGTCTCAAAAGGGCTTGCACACTAGTGATATTTAATAGGAGCAGTCAGTGCTTGGGTGACTAAATTGCGCTGTCACTGGCACGGATGCATAACCCTCTGAGAGATGAAATTCATCTCTGGATCTGCTTTTTTAATGGATAAGTGAGACTATCTCATCAGACCTGCTTTAAAAGGTCACTTTAGATTGGGCATGACATCACTTAGGAAAGAGCAGAAATTGACAAGGTTGCTATGTTGGTAACTAAGGAGAAAAACCATGCAATTATACACATAGCTATCATCCTTAATCTTGTACTTCTTGTCCGTCATCCCCATATGCCTTCCTTATATTACAAGAAACAAAAGAAGGGTATCTATGGGAGATGCAAGTTCACTTGTAAATTAAAGAATTCTTCTTCATCAGTGTCTACCAGTTGTTTAAGACTATTTTTAAATCTGATATAGTCTTTCTTGATACAAAGTTGTGTCCTTTTGCAATTGGATAATTGTCTCTGATGAACTTTGTCTAATTTGTTACCATATATTCCATTCAATGTTAGTTTTAGCTACTTCTACTTGTCTATGTATCATGACATTAGTTTCTCATTGTATGATCTATAAGAATGAATTCTGTTTATCTATTTAGGTATTCATAGTCCTATAACATCAAGTTCTTATTTTACAAAAGAACAAGGTAGGCATTCAATGAATTCATTTACCTTTGATATCATCATAGCAATCATTCTTACAAGGAACAAGAAGTTGTAGTTATCTAAATTGAGTGAAACAACAGTTGAGATGTAAGAGGCTCATTAAGATTGAAGCCATACTTAAACTTTTGTTTCTATCCCTTAAATTAGGAAAATGTGTTCTCTCTTTTGGTCAGGACTTCAGTAAATATATTAAACATATTTTCCACTATAAATAGTTCAATATATATATATATATATGCAACATTTTCCCACTATATAATATATATTTCACATTACTTTCACATTAGCAAGAATAACTATATTATAATATATACATAATAGTTATTCTTGGTAATGTGAAAGTCAAAATATAAATGAGCTATACAGATTTAGAAAACTCATTTATGCAATGATGGAGGGAAATAGAGAAGGGATATAAAGAAAGAGAAAGACTCTATATATATACCTAGACATCTGAACATTCCTTGGTTCTATTCTTAATTTCTCCACAAAACAATATGAAGACCTCAGCTGTAGGCAACTGCCTAGATTGTATTGTCCCTGGACAAGTGTTACATTGCTGGGAGAAAAGCAGCTAATAGTTCATAGGCATCCTGGGCCTGGCCCTGGTTAATGTCAAACTTGGGTGCCAGCAGGGTCATCTATTTCATTTTTTTTAAGATATGTGGGGGGCAGATGTTGGCACATTGACAAATGGGGTTTGGAGACCTTGCACATGTGTGTACGAGTCCTGGGCAGGTGGGCAGGGCCACAGGGCAACACAACATATCACTGGAAGGCAGGGCTTGGGGATCTCCATGTTCTTGGGCATGGAGGCTGTGCATCGTTCAGAGAAGGGGGTCTGGGAATATGTGTTAGGGAAGTTTGCTCAGGGAGAATGTGACAGGTAAGTAGTCACCTCTCAGGGACTTTGACCAACCAGGCTACTGCTTTTGCTGGCATTGAGGGGGCTGAGACTAGGTGATCTGGACAAGGGAAACCAGAGGAGCTTTCAGGGCTAAACCAATACACACCTGCCCATATGAGAGACCTGAACTGGGATTGTTGGTATTAATCATCACCAATTGGTGCACATGAAAGCCATGGTTGAGGAGCCAGCATGGCAAGGCTTGACTACAGTACCAGCTAGTGAGTGTTGGGACAAAGGGTGCGTTACATCAGGCTGGGCCATGACACTAAGCAGCAGTGAGAGAAAAGGGCCTAGGGACAGATTATGTGTGAGATTAGTGGGCTCACCCTATGAAACTGTCATAGCAGCTGGTTTGCTCGACGGCTGGAAGCAGTGATGGACCAAGGTAGCATGACCATGGAACTCATCAATACTCATTGGTACTGAAGTTATAAACAGTCCAGGCCGGCCAAGCTGTTACACCCATAGGCACACCAAAGAACTGGGTGTGGGACAGGCCATCCCGCAACACCCACAAGTACACAGAAGTCCAAGATTCAATGACAGACTATGCCAGCTCAGGGCCTAGCACCTACTTGCACATGTGAGATCTGGGTCTGGGAGTGGGCCTGGTGGGGGAACTTAAGGAACTCCTCTGGTGGGCTGTAGCTCCTCTTTGTGAGCATATGAGTCAGGGCTGGTAATTGGTCAGGCTGGGCAGGGCTGCTCCACTTGTTGGCTGGTATGTGGCCTGGCTCTAGTTAAGGCTGACTGGACAGGGCCATCAGACCATAGCACACTGGCACACACAGGCACCAGGATTGTGGGGTTGTGGGCCATGCTAAGCTATCACTCCTAGGGCATGAAAGCCAGGACTGGGAGTATGCTTGGTAGAGTGAGGCTCAGCACCCACCAGCAATAATTGGGACTAGGGACAGGCCAGGCCAGGTTATAGCATTTGAAGGCAAAGACCATGTTGGGGATGGGCTATGCTGGGCTGGGTTGGAGCAACCACTGGTATGAACTAGATCTATGGTTAGGAGTAGGCCTGGTCAGGGAGCTAAGGGGATGCTTTGGCCAGGCTGCAGTTCCCACTATTGACTGCAAGAACAAGAGTGGGGGCAGCAAACTGAGTTGGACCTGACTACAATATACTTTTAATAGGTCTAGCAAACTATCAAATTATAGGAAAAGAATAAGAGATCAGGGCTCAATTACATGTCACATTCTGAATATTTTCTTCTGGTAATTTGCAAACTGCTTCAATCGGAGTAAAGACCTATTCAAAATTAGCTCTTCCCCTAACCCAGCTCACAAGTAGACAAATGGGTTTTGTAGCCTTGCCCAGCCAGGACTACCCCCAGTAAAAGCTCTCAAGCTCACTAGTGGAACAGGGGCCCAGCAGGGGAGCCCCACAGCCCCAGATCAAGCTTGTCTTCCATTTGTCTTTGGGTCTTATGTGTGCTGGTGGATGCTTCGGCTCAGTCTGTTATAGCCCATCTTGCAACAGCATTTACTGGCAGGTTATGTAGCCAGGCTCCATCCAGTTTGCCCTCCATTCTAGCTCATGCTGGCAGGGCTGCAGCTTAATCCAGCCTGGATAGCCCCAAGTCCAGGATTGAATCTGAAGTGGCTGGTGCTGCAGCTCAATCCAGCCTGCCCCAAACCCTTTCCTGGTTCACACATCAGCTAGTGTGTACTATGAACTGGCCCAGCCCCGGCTGCACCCAGACCTGACCCACACATATGCTGATGTGGGTCTGGGCTGCAACCTGACAGATCTTTGAAGCCTACAGAGGACTTCTAGTACCATGGAGAGCAGAATAAATTGGGCAGCTCTCCTGGGTAAGCTTTGATGAGTATCAGGGTGAGGGGAGATTCCAAGATGAATTTTATCAGTCAATGGAACTTGGGAGGGTTTCCTCAACCTTGGAGCAAGGAAATCAACAGCATCTCAGCACTATCACAACCATTTAAGCAGTATCCTCATTACATGCCCTACATTGGGGACTCTGGGATGACATCAAGTGGCTGTTCCACACCTCTGGGTACTAATGAAGTTAGGCTGCTAGGATTGGCCCTCTCCCCTTCTCTCATCCCCTCCTCCAGTTACAAGAAGAAAAAAGGAGATTGGAAACAATTATCTCATCCACTTTGTCCCATCACTCATCCCTCCCCACCCTAATCAGTAGTGTACAGGGGCATGCATCCTTCTCAACTATGTAAACATTATCAATCGAAAATAAATTTATTAAAAAAGTGTGAAGAAACAGACTGAAAGTTATAATATGTGAATATACAGAATCACCAAAAAGAGAGTTTGGAATTAGTAACAAATTGCAGCATGTCTGTCCTCGCAGATGTATAAGGAAAAGAGTATATACCTAACTTATTTACTTGAGTCAATCATTTACCTAACAACAAACATAAATCTATAAGATTCTATGTATGTTTTTAAATCCTGGATCTTCAAAATATACAGAGAGCACTACATAAATGCTTAAACACTGATTTAAATTTCTACTAACAAAAAGTTAGTTCATAATTGATATGTACACATAGAAAAAAAGGAATTAGACCAATCATTTCCTGAATATGAGAGCTGAACACATAATTTGTCCTAATTAAGTGCATCGAGCTTAATTCCAGCTATGTACCATACGTTCTTGATTTATAATAAGCAAGTCTCTTCCTTTAGTCTAAATGATAAGCAGCTATTTCTGCAGGTCTTACTATCTCTGTAGGATTTGTGAACTTCATCATGTGATTTTTGTTTTGGTTGTGTTTTAATATTAAGCATGGGAGTATTTATAATGTAACACATTGGTTCTCAGAATAATTTCGGCAAAGTCTGCTGACATTTTCAGTTGTCATAAATTGGGGGATTTCCTGGTACTGAATGGGTAGACATTAGGGGTGCTGCTGAACATTCTCTGCACAGGACTCCACTCCCATGACAAAGAAATATGCCAAAGATGTTAGAGTAGAGGAAACCTGTTGTAAATTATACTCATGCATGTGCACAATGCTTTCTGTACATTTCAACAGAAAACTGTAACTCAACCTACTTTTCACTATAAAATACTTCAATGTAAATTGCAAAGTTATATAAAAGATAACAATATTTAAGTAAACCTACCTAGATCATCACTGAACTGACTAAAACAGTGAAACTAGTTCCCTCAATGACTTTCCCAGCAAGAAATAAGTACAGAAATCTCTAGCAGGATTTATAAGAACGTTATATTGATATTTGAATGTCATTCTTGGGGCAGGCATTGTGGTTTCATCCCATATGGGCTCGGATTCGATGCTATGATGCTTCACTTCTGAACCAGCTCCCTCTTAAAGGCCTGGAATAAGCAACAAAATGTGGTTCAAATGTTTGGGCCCCTGTCACTTCCCTATGTCCCACTCCCTAGTTTTATAAAACATGACCTTGGGCATTTCCTTTCTCTCCTTAAAATTACCTCTTAGAGCCACTATTGTGGCTTAGTAAGGAAAGTCAATGCCTGCAAAGTTAGTTTCCCGTATGTGCATGAGTTTATGGCCTTGATGCTCCTATTCAGATCTGGTGCCTGTTAATGGCCTGGGAAAAAAGGTGGTCCAACTGTTTAGACTGCTTGTAGACTCTCAGCAGATGAGAGCAGCATAGGAAAGATTTTGCTTTCTGTCTCTCCTTCTTTCTTTCAAAATAAATACTTAGAAAAAACCCTTCAATGTATTATTCTAAGAAAGGAAAAGATGTTTCCTTTTTAATCATTACTCCTGGGCCTAGCACTATGATGCCATGTTCATCATGGCCACTGTTGTGGTGAACATTTGGGGAGTGATCTAGCACATGGACGATTCCTCTGTTTCCAGGCTAAAGCCAGGGACTTTGTCAAGGTCTCCTACACGAGTGACAGGAATTCAAGTAAGTGCCATTTTCTGCTGATTCGCAAGTACATCAGCATGAAGCTGGACTGAAAGCAACAAAGCCAGAACTTAAACAAACCCTCAAACATGAGACATGGGCATCACAGGATGCAGTTTAGCCCACTCTACCATGATGGTGGCACCTAAAACATCTTACGTGGAAGAGGCTAGAGACTAGAGAAAAGGGATGCCAAGTACACAATATTCAAATGTTTTGTTGCCAGAATGGATGTTCTACCCCTCTCTCCATGATGTATATTTTGCTTCATAATAATTTGCTTTGTGAAGTATCTGAGGGAAAACAAAACAAAAAAAAAAACAGATAAAATATCATTCCTTGAATATGCTAAGGAACACAGAACATAATGTGAAGAGTATGTGACAATGGGAAGTTGGAAAATAGAAAACGTGAAGTAATATATGAAGTACAAATGATGAGACATTTAGGACTCAGGAATTTGCAGGTATCTTAGGAAAAGGCATTCAATTGTCCAAAGGGTACTCAGGTGCAAGATTACAAGAAAGCTGAATACTCAGCAAGAAAAGATTCATCATAAGAAAACTATATGCACCAAATGCCATGGCGCCTAGCTATGTGAAAAAACTGTTGACTGATCTAGTTGGAAGATTGGAATCCAATACAATAATAGTGGGGGACCCTAATAGCCCACTCACATCAATGGACAGAAACTCAGGAAGGAAACAACAGAGTTCACCCAGACACTAGAGCAAACGGACTTCGTTGATATTTACGGAATCTTTCATCCTACAGACTGAGAAAACATTTTTTTTTTCTTCCATCAGTACGTGGCACTTTATCCAGGAATGACCATGTTACAGGCCACAAAACCAGCTTCATTAAAAAAAAAAACAAAATAAAACAAAATTATACCGTGCATCTTCTCAGACCATCATGGAGTAAAACTAGAGACCAACAGGTCAAAACACCCCAAAAGACATGCAAACACCTGGAGACTGAATAATAACGAGCTGATCAACAAAATGATGAAGCAACCAATGAAATGAGAGAAAATCTGCACACTACACAACCTACGGGGACTAATACCAGGATTTACAGAGAGTTTCAGAAATGCAATGACAGCAAAACAAACAACCCTGTGAAGAAATGGGCTAAGGGAATGAGCAGACCACAATGGAAGTCAGTGTGGAGAGTGTTAAGGAAACTGAAATTGATCTATCATATAAACTAAGAGAACTGAAAATTTATCTGCCGCATGACCCAGCAATCCCACTTCTGGGAATACATCTAAAGGAAAACAAACCTGCATATGAGTAAGGGATCTGTAGCCCTTTTCACACCAGTAAAACCTACACTAGCAAAGACATGGAAACAATTCAGATGCCCATCAAGAAAGGGGTGGATAAAGAAACTGGTCCATTTATTCCATGGAATACCACCCAAACATCAAAAAGAATGGAATTCTACCATTGGAACCAAATGGTCCCAACTAAAGACCATTATGCTCAGTGAAACAAAGCTTCATGCAAAGCAGAAGATCAATAACCATTTCAATACTGTTTATGCTACAGCACAAGGGGTTTGATATTTTTGTTTTTGTTTTAATTCATTGAAAAAAAAGTGTTTTTTTGCATTAATTTCCTTACCAACTCAGAGGTCACATAGTAGCATCATTTGCTTCAAGAAGGTTTCAATTTTCTTTTTCAATTCTTCAGCAACACATTGGTCAATCAGTAGCATGTTATTTAACTTCATAATGTGATAAATTTCCTATTTTTCTTTCTGTTGTTGATTTTGTTTTATGGCCGTTCATTAAGGGAATGTATAGTAACTGTGTAATAGAGACTATCATATCCAGAAGTGAAGACACATGCAGTAGGCATCTCTACTTTTAAATCAAAGATGGACTCCCAATGAAACACTTAAATATATCTTGACAATAGTATACTGGATTCTCTGCCATTTTCCATACCTACAAGATCAAAATATACTTAAAATAGTAGAATTATGGACTGTCTATGAAGGACTATACTGTTGTAATGACATAGGGGAAATCAGTGTGGGAATGAGGAGTTGGGGAGGGAGTAGGGCATCTTAGAGCCTATGGATCTGTATCATAAAACAATCAAATAAATAAATTTAATTTAAAAGAGAAAAGAAAAGGAAGAAAAGTGAATACTGCAAACAAGGGAGTATTCCTTCAGTCACAGATTTTGAATCCTGTCACAATACTAACTGACACCTGGTTTTGACTTTATGGTGACTGACATGAGAGAACAAGTGGAAATGGTTTGAGATCAGAGGTTCTAAGCTGGCATTCTGGTTCTCGTTGCTCCAGGAAATAATACACCGCTTGCTACTCAGTTTCTGCCTTGGTGTAAGGGGGTAATAACTATTCATCTTACAGGATAAACTCATAAAATGTACATGAAAGAGCTTGGTGATAGAGCTTTCTATTAACATTAGTAAATGCTAATTGACGCAGGAACTCTCTCAATTCCTACTGCGTTTGCTAACAGAAGGAGGTTAGTAAATAGCAAATAAATTGGATTCTTTGTTAAAACAATCCCCCCTGTGAGCATGTTGTGTGGAAGTCTCAGGACTGCATTCCAATTACCTACACAGTCAAGAAGGAAAATGACAACAATTGAAAGTGCCAACCTCCCACTCTGCTTGCTGAAAGCGTGGCTGTGCTGCATTTTATTTTGCCTTTTGGCAATTCATACCACAAAAATTTTCACTTGACAGTTTAAAACATCTCTACATGATGAAGCATATGCATTTTTTCACATTGCATGACATTAGGATCCTCCAGAGTATACAACACACACACTGTCTACTTTCATATTTTTGAAACGAAGCATACACAAAACAAAGAATAACTAGGCACCCCACAAAGAATGTTAAACATTCATAAAAACCTAAAAAAATTACTCTGAATATACTCCCTTTAATGCAGTTGGATAAATGGTTTCAAAGTTACCACCTAAATAGCAGATGACGAGCTTTTCCTCTGACATCACCAAGGAATGAAAGAGGAGGAATATTTAATATTTCACAAAGTGAAACTGAGGTGATGAATCCGATGAGCATCCCTCCTGTAAGATGTCAAATGACAGGTAGAATGAAGTAATGCATACAGGGAGTTTCATAAATGACCTCACCCACACAAATGCTCAGAATAGCCCACTCCATAGTATGGAGATAGAAAGTAGAGGGGTTGTCCAGTAGTGGAAGGGATGGAAGGATCAGGTGTGGTAGTTAAGGGATACATGAGTTACTCTTCTGAATCAATGAACATGTTCCAAAATGTTTCTGTGGTAAGTCCACTAATGAAATGTCCACCTTCCTTTACACCACGTAGGCTTTTGTTTTTGTGCACATAGCCTATTTTCATGAACCAGTTCATGTGAAAGACATTTTATTAGATCATGCTACTTGTTATAAGAATGTTAAAGCATCAGAGATGCTTTGGTTTCTCACCCTACTTCCCATAGCCTTCTTCTTGCTCCCTTGAAGAGAGTTACATCAACACTTTCCCTGTCTGTGACCTTATATTCCTTCAAAAATAACCATCCATGGGCCCTGCACCATGGCCTAGTGGCTAAAGTCCTCGTCTTGAACGCACCAGGATCCCATATGGGCTATGGTGCTAGTCCCAGCAGCTCCACTTTCCATCCAGCTCCCTGCTTGTGGCATGGGAAAGCAGTCGAGGATGGACCCTGCACCTGCGTGGGAGACCTGGAGGAGGTTCCTGGCTCCTGGCTTCAAATCAGTGCAGCACCGGCCATTGCAGAAGATCTTCGTCTCTGTCTCTCCTCCTCTCTGTATATCTGCCTTTCCAATAAAAATAAATAAATCTTCTAAAAAACCATCCATGCCTCACAACATCTCTATGACAAAGAATGCCAATATATTTTTAACTAGGTTATATAATTAACCATATTTTCTTATTAGAAATACATTTAATCTGGTGATTAATACTCATTCTGCAACTAAGACTAAGTCAGAAGCCCTTGTTGACAATCACACAATTTCACTCCTGAATAACCTGCTGTCAAAGTATACTGCAAAGAGAACAGAACCATACTTTGACTATTGTTCTGGCAAAATACATTGCCTGTTAATAAGATGATACTAGTTTCTCTGAAGTCAAATTAAAAATGCTAGCAGTGCATCCTGTCTTCCCACCAACTGGCATCATCTCTAATTTACCAAAATCTGAAGGTTAATCTCTGTCATTCTCATTCAAACTGCATAGCCTATTTCAGAGGGCCTTAACCTAATAGAACTCAGGAATTTGCAAACCTAGAGGAGAAACAAAATTATTTTTACCAATTTCTAATGAAAACTCCACTTCCACATTAACAAACTAGAATAGTTTTTATTTTGACAACACCAATAGAAATGACTTTTCTTTTAGTTTATGACAACAATGGCATGTATTCTTAAATATTATTTAGGTTTATCAGTAGTTTACCCTGACGACTGTTACTAAATATATTATAAGATATCTTACTTCTTAAATAAAATATTCATCTATTACAGAATCACATTCTTTTATTACCTCAGTCTCTTTTCCTGTTATTTATTTTTATTGGAAAGGCAGATTTAGAGGCAAGGAAAGATAGAAAGATCTTCTGTCCGCTAGTTCACCTTCCAGGCAAGTGCAGCAGCCAGAGCTGAGTTGATCCAAAGCCAGGAGCTTCTTCTGGGTCTTCCACATAAATGCAGGGTCCAAAATTGGGCCATACTCAACTGCTTTCCAAGGTCACAAGCAGGCAGCTGGATGGAAAGTAGAGCAGCTGGGACATGAACCAGCGCTCACATGGCATTCAAGTGCTTCCAAGGCAAGGATACAGCCACTGGGCCAGGGTATCAGACCCAGTTATTGATTTCTAATACATTTTCCCTGCTAATCCAAATATTCTACTTAATAAATTTAAAATATTCTGAAATGAAGTGCAGAGCTCAAAGAATATTTCTGGCACAAAAAGTTTATGAATCATTCACTATACAAACAAGCTACTGTTCTACATAATGTTTACCTTTTCCTCCTAAGTGAAGTTATCATTCACTTGGATTTCTAGCGTGTTTTCGCCACTATTAAGAGCTACCAGAAAGTGGAAAAATGCTCCTCTCCTCCCCTTTCTCCATCAATCCAGGTGTCTGCTTTCATTGCACATGCAACTGACAATTCAACCTCTTCATAAGATTATCCTTAGTTTGGAACAGTCATCACCCCGTCCATCAGTTAAACAAAACATTACCACTAGGTTTAAAGACTTGTATAGCTACAATTATTTCTCACTTGGCGTGGAATATTTAATAACATGTAGATAAAGATATAGAGACAAAGATACATAGATGATATAGAAATATTTTGGGTATACTACTTCGTGTTGAAATGAAATTGAAACTAATAACTTTCTGCTCTTTTTTTAGCATTAATAAATATCACTTATGGCTCAGAATTTCCCTGAAAAAGAAAAGATAAATGTTGATTTTTTAAAAGTGTAGTCTGTTAGAGTGCTTATTAGAACTGTAGCATCCTTGATGCTATCTTAGTGCTTGACAACCAATTTTAATTGGGTCCCTGGCCATGTGGCTGGCCTCTCACCTTAGAATTACTGTATTACTATATGTTGGCTCAAAGGTGGAGCAGGAAGTTTTGCCAAGAAAAATGAGAATATAAACTACATATGCTACTTACCCGGAGGCTATTAAAACAAACTTTATCAAGGATGCTGAAAAATCATTTGTCTCAACACATTTAATACATATCTGTTCTACTTTTGATAAACTTTTTATAAAACACACAATAGTTTTGGAATATTCAAAAGGATGTGGAATTCTACCTAGACTTAAGTCGCAAGGAATTGATTTAAGAAACTAATTTCTACAGAAAAATATTATGCTCAATGACTTCACATCATTAATGAATAATTTGTTCCCTCCTAAAAATGTCCTGAATCATTTATCTTTTAAATTCAAGTGACTCTAAATAGTAAGAATGCCCATATACCTTTTCAAGTTTGTTTAGATTTTAGTCCAATAACTGACTCATATCCAGCACAGATAGAGTTTTCATCTGAGGGTTTGTGTCTTTTTTTAAAAATAAGTTTCTCATACCAATCCACACCCCCAGAGTTAAATAAAAAAGGAAACTGCACTCTTCCTCAGGGCAAGGTAATGACTACAAACTGACTAAAAGGAAAAAATACAAATTTTAAGTTATAGAATTATGAAACTGATGCTAAATGAAAACTGTGATTCCTTTAATAGATGGTTTTCATGTAGGAATTGGAATATAAAAATAGACTCAATATTCTAAGAAAGCTATGGTATTTGACATTTTAGGGGGATTCAGACTATAATTACAATACAGAAGGTTGTAAGTACAGTGTGTTTTAAATTATGCTTGAGCACTGAGAAAACACTGTACAATATTGAAGCTTTACAAGAAAAAATTATGTTCAACTTCACTAGCCCTGAGCTTTTATTTTTAATGTTCTCCTAATAGACTTTGAAGTCTTTGGTCTCCATAGGGAAAGTATAAAGTTATGAAAGACAGCATGGGGCCAGTTGACATCTTTGGGATTATAAAGTAAGAATAGAACTAAAGCTCTTCAGTGAGACCAAGACAAAAGAGCTTACATAAGTCCTTCACATTTCCCACATATTTTATTCATGACAAAGCACATCAAAATCAGAAGACTTTTCCTGTGCTACCACCACCTTGTGGAAATGAGAAAAGATTAGAAACATAGTATTATTTAGTCTCATTTTGGATAGTATTCAAGTTTGACCATAACTAAAATCCAGTTTCTGGTGAATGGAAACTAAGAACAAATCCTGGGAATCAGTGTACCAAAATAAATAACAATTTCAAAAACTCCATATATCATAGCTACTTATAATAGACAAGGTAATTTGAAGGTTCGCTAATGAAATTTCCATCTTCCTTCCTTTATGTCACTTAGACTTTGTTTTTTGTGCATGCAGCCTATTTTAATAAATCAATTCATGTGAGCAATATTTTCTAACATTAAAGTAAGAATATGTTTTTCATAATTTCTCTCCACCATGTGTTCATTTTTCAAGTAAATTTAAGTAACACAGTAGAGTAGTTTGCAGCATGGTCACCAGTATAACACTAATAATTACAACCAAGATATTCACATAGCCTGAAAATTAATCTGAGGCAAAAATAACATATTTTTGGAAATGATTTTCTATGTTCTGACTTCCTCAAGACTCCTATTTTTACCTTAAATTTTTTTTTCCCTAGTGCAAAAGCCTAGTGAATTAAACTCTCAACTTGCACGCACTGGGATCCATACAGGTGCCAGTTACTGACCCCCTGCTCTACTTGTCTTCCAGCTTCCTGCTTGTAGCCTAGGAAAGCAGTCAAGGGCGGCCCAAAGCCTTGGGGGCCTGCATCCATGTGGGAGACCTGGAGAAGGTTCCTGACTCCTGGCTTCAGATCAGCTTAACTCTGGCCATTGCAGCCGCCACTTGGGGAGTGAATCAGCACATGGGTCTTTCTCTCTGTCTCCCTTCTCTCTCTGTATATCTGTTTTTCCAATAAAAATAAATATATCTTTAAATTAAAAAAATTTAGAATAGCTTTAAATTACCAAGGCAAAAATTTTGAAGGGGTGATGCAAAGAGTTGCCATAAACTCCTATTTATCCTGTTTCCTCTATTAACATCTCATGTGGCTGTCACAATTAATGTATCACTATATCTATATAAAGCACATGAAAATTTTTCCTGTCCTATACCTTAAAAAATAATCAAAATCAAAGGAAGCCTAGTGTGTTTTAGTAATTGTGACTGCCATTTTCTTCTCCAAAATGCCAACTGGTATGTACCAATCAAAGACCATATTTAAGTATATGGAGATGATAAAGGCAAAGAGAAAAATGTTCTTACACATTATTTGTTTGCTACTCAGAAAATATTACAAGCAGCACTCAATAAAGCTACTCGATAAATGAATAAGGATCAGCATCTTTAGCTCTCCAGGTGGAAATGCAGTTGCAATCTTAAGAACCTAGCAGAATTTTCAAGGAAAAGTAAACCCTTCATGTAGGTATCATGATGGTATAAAAATGAATTAAGAACAGGGACAGATGAAAAGCCTCCGGAGATGATCCACTTCCACGGTGAGACAAAAATACATTTAGAGGCACAAATCACACACAAAAAATGGAAGTCTCCACCAGAGAAACATGAAAATCAACTTGATCAAAGATCCCATGCTTTCACTAAGCAGGAAACATACTTTTCAGTCCAGTGCTCTCAAAGATAGCAGATTCTAGACTGAGCAATAATTAGCTATACATACTAATGAGCAGCCATTCATAAACTCCATTTTATGTCCATGCGCTAGAATATAATTTTCACTAGAATATTCTATATAAATGTACTGCAGCGTTTTGCAATTCTATCCAGCCATGTTGCAGCCAAACCTTCCAAAATAATCACAGCAAGTAACTGAGTTATGGTTCCTTTTGAAGAGAATTAGAGGATAAAATCCAATCCTTAATAATTATGATTAGCACAGAACAGGTGGTGTATGGAGGCAAGAATATGAACATTATGTAACAAGATGCAGGTGAACTGGTAACAGGAGTTGTTGAGAAGACAAATTGGACAAGTTAAGTTAGTGCATGGTGGAAAAATAGATAAAAGTGGAAGGTAAGGACACAAGATGTAATGAAGCAAAGAAAAGGTACTTACAATAAGGAACTTAAAGTAACAGTGCAGGATAGTTATTGATGCATTGGTTCAACTGCAACACTTGTTGAGATGTTCATACCCCGTGCCGGAATGTCTGGTTTCAGTACCCAGCTCCCACTTCTGATGTAAGCTTGCAAATAGAGACCCTAAGAAGCAGTAGTGATGAGCTCTCTAATAATTCAGTTCTTTTTTTGCTATATTGGCATGGATTAAATTTTCAGCTTTCAGCATAAGCACTGGCCAACTCCAAACAGTGCTGGCCTTTCTAGCTGTTGCAGACATTTGGGGAGTTAATCTGCAGACGAGTCTGTCTGTCTGTCTGTCTCAATGTGTGTTTGTCTGTATGTTTGTGTGTGTTTCTTTTTGGCTCTAAAGTAAATAATGATGAAAATAACAACCTAGTAATTATTATCATCTGGAGTTTTAAAGTATTGACTATGAGAACTCTCACATATCATAAGAAAACAAATCAGAACTGAAACTACAAGGATGCAAAACCTCCTCGATGGCTCTTCATTGGCCTCCTTGTGTGCATAGCTCATAGAATTTAGTTGCATCTGTCAAATGAATGTTTGTAGTCACTGGCAGAGCACAAAAGTGGGATGAGTTTGGGAATGATATCAGTTACCACCAGGTTCATAATTGTTTGTTTTCCAAATCCCAAAGATATTTCCTCATTTGGCTTCAACCTTGATGTGAACTAACATAAGGCTATTTGTCATGTTGATTTGTTTGACTTAAATAATTACTCATAGATTTTGCTGCAGAAAGGTCAAAATGCTTGAGTTTAGGTGATAGCACAGACTCAACTTGGAGGTACTTAAATAGCATTTGGCACATGTATGTTTCTTTGCTATGAAAAAATTATGAATTATGAAACATCTGCCCTCCCCCTCCAAAATTCTGAAAAACATCCTGAAAATGGATCCTGCTATTTCTTATTTATTATGGATTAGTTTTTACTGGACCACCAAGGGTGGAAAAGCCACTTAAATGAGAAATTGCTTCTGTAAGCAGAAAGATTATAAACATAATGCTAAAAAGCTATGTTTTACTTTGTTTGATTCAAACATACAATTGCCAACATAGACTTAAGGAAATCCCAGCAGTGGAAGACCCAAATGGACAAAGTATGTTATGCAAACAAGCAGAATCTGAACGTGAACAAGATTTTAATTGATGTGAACAGTTCTTTTGATTTAAAAATTCAAGATGCCAATGTTCCTTGACATAATTTGGTTCATAGAAAATATGTAAACCTCATATCCTTAAATCTGGAAAAAGCTACTTAAATCCTTAAAAATATTTTGTGGAAAACAGTGCATTTTAGAAATTGAAAAAATATATATATACATATATATGTATATATATATATATATATATATACTTATTCCATAAAAGGTTTTGGTTGGATCATGTTAAAAAATCCAGTTACAGGGAGATAGCCAACAACAACAAAAAAAAAATAGGAAAAAATGTAAGGATCAAGAATTTCTAGATGAGAAAAGACAGAGGAACAGGGTATCAACTTTACTAATTTTTAGTAAACAAAAAAATCATGCACAAACATTATTTTCTTTTCATTATAAATATCCAACAGTTAGAGCAGCATTTTATTTTGGTAAAAAAAATGCAAAACCTGAGTTTGGGTGTTCAGGGAATTTAAGTGTGAGCATTGGTTTACATGAAACTGACAATTTCAGTCTCACCATTTACTCATACAGAATTGTTCATCATATGAATACTCTTCTATGAATTAGCAGTACCTACTGTTGCTGAGCCACTTAAATGAGAAAAACTAAGTTGAAAGAAAATTGAGGAATTTGATTCCACGCATGTTCACCAGGGACTGCACTTAAGAGCAGGGTGTAATCTTTGGAAAGACACATTCCCCATTTCAAGAGTCCTGCACAGAAAAAGATAGGTAAACTTTGACTGAGTGACTGAGCAGGGTTTAGAAGTGAATATGAAGATATTTCTTTAGTGGGATGAGCATTTTTCAACTCAGTATTTTGGTGGTAAGGAAAAGCTGCAGGGCTATTTTTAAGTTATACAGTTAGCATGGCAGGCAGTTGCAGACAGCGAAGAATTATGTGTCCAGTCATACAAGACATTTTAAGACCTATGAGTCTTCCCCAAACATAATGTTATAAAATGTCCTTTTGCTAAAAATACTGGAATCAAGTAATTATCTACTTCTGAATTTTAATGAATAGGCCATCTGTTCATTCAAACCGAAAAAAAATGAAATTTTTCTACAAATTAACTACTTGATGAGATGCCCTTTGTGAGTAAGTCTGTTTCACTGTTTTTTGTTACATTTAACCTAAAGGTGACACACAGCATATTATAATACATATTGTAAACTAGAGCATGGAGAAATTTTTCTTGATCATGTAACAATTACAGTATCTGTTCCTTCAACAGGCTGCTCTTACAATAATCAAAGTCTCATTTACGTTATTAAAATTTCCACAAATATTAAAGTGAATCACTAGAAGGGAAACATGGGTCTATTTTCATCTGTGATGATCCTAAGCTTCAAAATCTAAACATACTCTATCTTATGGATTATCACCATAGTCATGAACAACAACTATCTTCAATCTCCTTATTCTCCACTCCAGAAACAGCTGATTTCTTCTGTGTTGTGTTCCATGGTAAGGTAGCAGTTGTCATGTGGAGCTATTTAGATGTAAATTAACTAAAATATAAAATTTACTCCTTCAATTTGACAAGCTACATATAAAATGCAAATGCTACATGCAACTGAGAAGTGGGACCATACCAGACTGTGCAGAGCACTTCCATCTGTATGGAAAGTCCTCCTGCCTGCCACTCTCACTGTCACATGAGATCTTCTCATCCCTGAAGAACTGCTGCTCCCTTCGCTGATAAAAACTAGCATTCTAGTTCTACATGTGGCCACATTTACACGATTTCAAACAATCCCCAAGAGTTTCTCCATTCAGTTCTTGAAATTATCACATTTTTCTAGAGTTGGCTGACTCATCTTACATCTCTTGGTTTTTAAAGACCATTAAGGATGGAAAAACAAACTCATGCATTGCTCTGTAAAACCAAAACAAGATTGGTGGTGCTTTATAAATAATGCATTACAGAAGAGTATCTTTGACGGATGATATGTTTTTATACTAGCATCTGAAACTTTTAGCCTAATATAAAAAATGAAAATGATACCACAACCTAAAATTACAAGTTATCATATTAGTATGCTTGATACCACAGAAAATATTCAGTAGGCTGCCTTTTAGAAATGAGCTTCCTTCCAAAGCTTAAGCACGTTCTCTATACATCTAGATCATATTGCATTAACACTTTGTCATCTTTTTGGAGGATACTTTGTATCAGACTTACTCTTGTGCACCTCTACTGTATGGAAATTTACATAGAAGGCAGAATTGGTTCGAAAGTTAACCTATTATTGTCTCTTCAGTTCTGACCTTTGCTTTTTCCTGTGGTCATTATCTCACTTTCCACCTCTAATGTACTAACATCTTATTGCATCCTGAAAATATGATAGGTTCAATCATTTATTAACTTCACTTCCCAGGTTCCCCAATAGTAAAACCCTATTTCCTAAGGTTTGTCCATTTCTCCTGCTACATACATGGAGTCTCCTAAAAATTCATGGACAATATACATTACATCTTATCTCTTAATGGCACTTTTCTATGAACTTTAAAAAGTATTTCTGCATTTCTGATTAATACACACAAATTGTATAATGTTGAAACTCCCCTCTATTCCACTAGCATTACTTCATTACTTTGTTCCTATATTCTCTATTCTTTTCCAATCATGGTCCTTTACATACAAAAGTATTTTTCCTCCAAATCCACTTTGTCTTAAGAGTATTTTTTTTTCAGAAGGTAATGAGAACACTAAGTCTATTTTCACATCAAATTACAGTCACTTCTTTGCAAGAGATTAGTATGCTTTTATTAATTTACAGAAGATGGATCACTTCACTGTTTATTTAATGAGACTTTAAAACTTACAGCAATCACAAATTGTTCTCCAGGTACACTACAAACAGAATTGTAAATGCTGACACCCATTACTGGACTGAGTTAGGTCAATTTAGATCTTAGGGAGTGAAATGCTGACTTTTTCTGGCTTTTAATTTTGACTTGCTCACACACTTCAGTTAAACAGCAGTGTAACTCATACATTATCTGACACAGTAACCTTATAGACAACACATCAAAGCCCATATCTGCAGGTCTACTGCGACTTAGACATCAGTGATAGATTTTTTTTTTAAAAAAAGAAAAGCTAGTTAACTTTCTCTGAATTCATTTGGCTCACAGACTCATGTCTGAGTCATCAGAACTATTAGCGTTGACACATTCTGCCTAGAGAAAAAAGCAGCAGGAAAAAAAATGTATGATTATAGACAATAAAATCTAAATCAATGCAATTATTAGCAGATGTCTTTCAGTGGTAATATTCTTTTTTTTTAAAAAAAAAAGACAAAATTGTTTTCTAGGATTTAGCAAAATTTTCTCTAAAAGACAAGGTAGTATTTTAGGCTTTGCAAGACATTTTCTGTTATATCTATCCTATTTTGCCATTATGTTGGAAGGTAGCCATTCCTTCCAACCATTTACTCATTCAAAACTCAAAGTGGTAGAGAATTAGATAGCAACACAGACAGACAGATCTATCTTCCATCTGCTGGCTCCTTGCAATAGCTGGGCTGGACCATGACAAAGCTAGCAGCCAGGAACTCTCTTCAGGTCTCCCACATGGGGGACAAGAACACAAGTACTTGGGCATCATCTGTTGCCTTCCCAAGAATATTAGCAGGAAATTGGCTTAGAAGTAGAGCAACAGGACTTGTCATGTAACTCTGATATGGGATACAGATAAAATACACAGGGTCTTAACTCAGTACGTCAAAATATTTATGCACATTTTTATTTAAAACAGTAATAACAAAATCTTTAGTCACTCATTACTAAATATATGTAGTATTTCAGATTTGAGAGATATATCACTTAGATAAGTCATTCAAAAACCAAAACTTCCAGTACAAAATTTATTTTTATTTACATACTGAAGAGTGAAACTTGAATCCTACCTAACTCCATGTACAAAAGTCAACTCAAAATGGACTGAAGATCTACATGTTAAACCTGAAACTTATAAACTACTGGAAGATTACATAGGGAAACCATTAATGCCATTGCAATGGACACGGATTTTCTAGATAAGATTCCAAAAGTACAGGAAATAAAAAAATAACCAGACAAATGGTATTTCCTAAAAATAATGAATGTTTTTCAACAGCAAAGGCAAAAACAAACAGAATGAAGAAAAGGGAAAATATTCCCAACCAAATATAAGATAAGGTTCTACTATCTAGATTGTATTAGCAACCCACACAATTCAATAACAAGAGTAAAAAAATATTTTTAAATACATGGATTTAAACAGTTATTTCTCAAGAGACCGCATACAAATGGTCAATAAGAACATGGAGGAAATTCTTTGACACCACTACAAAACATCACCTCATCTATTGAGATAAACTGTTACCAAAAATATTGGATCCAGAGTTTTGGTATAGCAAGCAGAACAGGTACAAGAGACACTGGCATCCCATATGGGTGCCAGTTCATGCCCTGGAGGTTTAACCTCTATACCAGGCTAATGGCATAGGCAAAGCAGCTACAGATTGCTCAAGTGTTTGGGTCTCTGAAACTGTTGCAGACCTATGGTGAAACACCAGGCCCAGTGCTGCACATTGTAGTCAACTGGGGCAGGAACTAGAGATGGAAGATCTCTCTCTCTCTCTCTCGCTTGATATTCAATAAATAAATAAGTAATTTAAAAATGGACAAAATGATTGAAGACAACAAGTATGCATGTGGAGAAAAGAGAACCCTTACACATTCTATGAGTATTGAAAGTTATTATATCTACTGTAGTAAATGGTATGGAGATTTCTCAAGGAATTAAAAATTTGATCCAGCCATTTTGGAGGAGAAAAAATATTGTAAAACATGTAGTTGATGTGGCTTTGTCTTTCTTTTTATAATTAATCACCCTCAATGTGAGATCCTGTTGAGCATCAAATATATATATATATATATATATATATATATATATGTATGTATATATGCTCCAGCAACCCCACTCTTAGGTATATAATAAAAGGAAATGAAATCCATCTATTGAGGAGACATCTGAACTATGCCAATATTCAAGAAGTGAAAATAATCTCTCCACCAATCAATGGGTTGAAATGGTATAGTACATACACTCAATGTAATATTAGTCATAAGAGGTTTCAAGCTGGTGATATTCAACAACATGGATTGAACTCAAGGTTTTTATGATAAATGAAATAGGCCAAGCACAGAAACACAAATATCACATTGTTTTATTCATATGTGGAGTCAAAAACAGGTGATCTTATAGAAGTTAAAAAAAAAAAAATCTTCGGTGGCTACCAGAGCCTGGGGATGAAAGTGGCAAAGGTGGGTCGTAACTGCTGGTCTATTTACACACAGGTCAAAGTAAGTGCTGGGATTCACTGCACAGCAGGATGACCACATGTAATACATACTGTAAAGGTGCTAATGTACTGTGTATTTCTCCTTTCATTTACAGAAAAAAAACCTAGAAGACTTTTAGAAGATTTTTTTTTCCATAAAGAAATGTTAAATACTTGAATGGGTAAGTACATTTAGTTGCCTGAATGTTACACAATATATAGATGTTATGAAACACACCTTATACTATGCTAATTTTTGTTTTAAAAATGATCACATAAATAAATTGAAGACTAAAAGTCATATGATTACCTCAATAGATGACAAGAAAGCATTCGATAATATGCAATAAATTTTTGTGATAAAAATCTTAAAAATATATGTTTTCATATGATAAAACTATAGAACAAAAACAAATTGGGCATAGAAACAACATATTTCAGCAACATCAAAACAATATAGGACAACTCCACAACCCATATCATATTAATTGGGGAAAATGTGGAAGCATTTTCCCAAATACATGAAACCAGACAAGGCTGCTCCCTTTCAACATTACAGTTCAATACAGTCCTGGAAGTTTTATCATGAGTCGTTTAACAAGAAAAAAAATCAAACAGATACAAATATGAAAGCAGGAAGTCAATTATCTCTGCTAGTGATATGGTTCCATACATATACAGGGGAACCAAAAGATTTCACCAATAGATTACAGAAACAAAAAGTCTGACAAAGTTTCAGTAATAAAATCAGCATGCAAAATAAACATTTGCACACTCAATGCCATGGCTGTGAAATATTCTCTAATAGCAATACCATTCACAATAGCTTTAAACACACTGAAATACTTTGGGATAAATGTAACCAAGGATGTGAAAGTTCTCTAGAATAAAAATTTAAAAACATTAAGGAAAGAAATAGAAGACATGCAAAAAAGTAAAAACCTCCCATGTTTATGGATTGAAAGAATTAAAATTCTTAGAATGTTCATACTATACAAAGAAATTTACAGATTCAATGCAATTTCAACTGAAACACTGAAGACATTTGTATTGGCTCTGGAAAAAAAATGCCCCCAAAATTCATGTTGGAATAAAAGGGATCCTGAATAAATAAAGCAGTCCCAAACAGTAAAAATAAAGCTGGAAACATCACAATATTTGATTTCAATACAAATTACAGGACAGCAATAATGAAACCAGCTTAGTACTAGGACAGTAAAATATGTGGACCAAGGGAATAGAGACCAATGGGGTAGAGAATTAAACCACATACCTACAACCAACTAATCCTTGACAAACAAGTGAAAATTACTCCCCAGAGAAAAGATAGTTTCTTCAACAAACCGTGTTGGGGAAGCTTGGATCTCTAAACATAGTAATATGAAACAAGATGCCTATCTTACACCCTATGCAAAACTCCATATACAACAGATTAAGATCAAAATCTAGAACATAAAACTATCAAATTACTACAGGAAAATATAAAGGAAACACTGCATGACAATGACATAGGCAAAGATTTTTTGGCTAACACCCCAAAGCATAGACAATAAAGGCAAAAAATAAGACAAATGGGATTGTATCAAACGAAGAAGCTTCTCCACCGCAAAGCAAACATTCAACAAATTAAACAAGTAAATGATAGGACAGGACAAAATATTTGCAAACTTTACATCCATTTGATAAAGAACTAACATGGAAAATATATAATGAGTCATGAAACTCAACAATGAAATAGGTGAAGTGATCTAGTTAAAAAGTGAGCAAAGGACATGGACATTCTTTCAAAGGCTAAAATGCAAATGCTCACCAGACATATAAAAACATGCTCAAGATCACTAGCCATCAAGGAAATGCAAATAAATTCCACAATTAATTTTCACCTTTCCTCAATTAGACCAACTATATTCCAAAAATTTAAAAAATAATATATACTGGTGAGGATGTGGAAAATGTACCCTAATACACTGTTAGTGAGAATGTAAACCAGTACAATCCTTAAGCAAGATAGTATTGAACATTCTTAGAAATCTGAAAATCAATCTACCATATGACAGCCATTCTACTTCTGGAATACGCTTAAAGAAAATAAAATAAGCCTATTAAAGCATTATCCGTATCCCACGTTTACTGTAGCTTAATCCACAATAGCTAGAACATGAATCAATTAAGATGTCCATCAACTGATTACTGGATAAAGAACTGATGGAATACTACTCAGCTGTAAAAACTGAAGCCTGCCTTGTGCCACAAAATGAATACAATTGAAGACGAATATGCTTAGGGAACTAAGCCAGTCTCAAAAAGACAATGGTGTTTTCCCTGATTTGTGGTAACTAATACACAAACAGTACTATATGTACATGAAATTGACATTTTGCCATTCAATGATTGCTTGTAGCCCTTGTGCATGTTCTTGAGGAACAGAGATTTCTCTATTTACTATTAATTTCATTTTTTCACTTACTAGAGGATTAAGCTAATGATTGTAAAGTAAAATGGAAAGATATCATTGTCAGAATCAGAAGAAAAGTAAGAAAGGGTAAGGAGGGGGTGTTCAGAAGTGAGGGAGGATAGAGGGTTGGCTGAAAAATGTATTATTAGACTCTTAAAATCTTATATATATGAAACACATAGAATCTGCTCCCTTTTACAGTAGAATAAAATTTAATTAAAACACTGACCTTGGAGATAATGCTCCAATTTTGAACTGGTGATTAGTCCACACTTCAGATTCACATTATAACCTTACTGTTGAAGAACTGAACTTTAGCTAGTAAATATACAGGATTTTTTAAATAGTAAAAATAAAAAATGAAACTGAATTTTTACATAAGTAACTCTAGACAACTTCTACTGATAAGATTATTAAAGTTAGAAACTCAATTCTAACATTCTTCTATGAACTCAGTAAAGACACAGACACCAAAATCTTCAAGAAACAACCTGGAGGCAAGAGTCAGGATTCTGAATCCCTAAAGATAAAAGAAGTAAGAAAATATTGAAAGCATTAAAATCTTGCCTTAAGAAGAATGTTAGTAGGCTTGTGACTCAGGAGAGCAATTCTGCTAAGAATCATGAACTACTAGATTTTAATCACAGATGTAAGGTTATAATAATCAATTTTAGCATTTACATTTGTAAGGTATAAATACATAATATATAAACTATATATATAAATATATATACACACACACATACATATGTATATGTGTGTATGTGTGTGTACATATCCCCATTTCAAAAAGTTTGGTAACTAGGCAAAGGAAAATAAAATTTCTTCCAGAGCAAAACAAGACCTTGAATTGCGACCTGTTTTCTTGAACATGTATCAGGATTTCTGTCACTCACAATGCACAGAAGGGCAGCATCACGTTCATCGAGCCCTCCTCCCCTCCACTGCAGAATAAGTATGAGCAATCTTCAAAAAAGTTCATGATAAGGAATTTTATGAACAATCCATTCATGCATTTCAAAAAAAGTGTGCCAGTGTAAACATCTTTTAATTCAATTTCTCAATCATCTTTAGGAAGTATTCTTGTTTATATCATCAGAGCAGCCGGTATGGATGAAAATATAGTGAGCATCCTCGCATGATGCTAACCAAAGAGTGTCACCAGGCTCTTGAAATAACTGTGATTCTAAAAGTATGTTTGCAAACAAATGTCCAAGTTCATGAGGAGAGCGGAAGATGATATATGGGAATGTCTTATATTAGTCAACAGTAGTACTCACATATGTTCAAGCTTTACTGTTACTCATAATTCATAAGACATTACATAGAATTACAGCAAAACTGACTCAGTATTACCTCAAGATGTTCTGCATAAGAACGAGAAACAGGATCTTGAGTGTTCAGTGTTTAGTTGCTACATTTTCTTAACTTTCTACTATAGTCGCCATCATAACAGAACATCAATGTGAAACAGCCCCCATAAAGGGTGAAAGTTAGAAAAGACTCAGGAACTCAAGTTACAAAGAATGACTTACCATAGGAACCACTATGTTTTTTATTTGTTTGTTTCATCATGCTTATCTCTTAAATTTTAAAGGACTTTAACATTGCAACTCTGTGTTTATTGCATCCATTTTGTCTGTGATTTTATAGGCTGAAACCACATGAAGGAACTTTAAAACCTTCATAGAAAGTGGAATTAAAACAAGTTTCAGTGCAAAAATTTTGTTTTACATATTTTATTTGAAAACAAGATAAACACAAGATTAACCATTATTGTTAACTTTCTCAATGTCTTTAACAGTCACAGTGGAGTCATACGGACATCAAAGTCCAGGAACTAATCCAGATGTGAACAGAAAGGAACCCAAATACAAGCAAGCAAGTGAGAGAGTGATAGAGAGAGAGTGCGAGAGAGAGTGAGAGAGTAAGAGAGAGAGTGAGAGAGAGAGACCAGTTGATTTTGACAAAGTTTCCATCCACTGCTTCATTGCCAGAGGCAGGTGGCAAAGCTTGGAGGCAGGCGTTTAGCCACCCGCTGTCACCCATGTTGTACATTCACAGAAAATTGGAATCCTGCACTCCCATAAGGAATGGAACTTGGGTTGGGTCTCTGCTGGTGTTTCAATTGCTAGACCTACCGCTCACTCAAGAAAAATGTTCTAAGCAGTAGCATTCTGTCATGGTAACAATAGATTGGCAAATAAAATGATTTGAACTTTTGGAATGTAGCAACACATTGTACCAATGTTACTGTAACAAAATTTACGATAAATCACAAACTAGCACTAGAATGATTTGCAGTGTACAATAACATGGTCACATGACAAATGTCCCTCAACATGCTAATAATACACGCTAATATTGAAGCATATTTTATGCTGTATTCACTCTCAAGATCGCTTCCACGCTTTTTCTAGTTCAATCCTAAGCTTAACATTTCCCAAGACGGAGGAATTGTGACATTTACTTTGTATTTGATATTATTACTTACACTTTACCCAAGTATATGCCTATATAGAATATAAGTTTACTTTTAAGAAGGTAAAGCTATACTACTTGGAAATAAGATAGAAGATGAAAAAGTAAATTGGATATCATATTTGGTATCAAAAGAACTTAATTATTTGCCTTGCTGCATAAGAAGCCGATATATTATGTAAAGTTGCTTAATTTTCTATAGCATTTGCAACGTGATCATGGATAGTTTCAAGCCTATCTATAACTGCATAAGTAAACATAAAAAAATGAAAATACTTGTAGAAATTGATTTTTAGTATTTTATTTCTAAAGGAATACAACATTACCCACAAACAACAAAGGTTTTTCTATTAAACTTTGAGGGCCATCAAAGCCAGTATTTTCCTCATCCTACAGACATTTTCTACTGTGAGTCCCTGGATGTGTCATCACTTACATGGATAAATGTAAGCACCTCACTATGGATCTTGGGTTCTTTATCCTTTAACTTAAAGATCTCAGCAAATATTCTAGTCTTCGGGGTCTCAGAGGAGTTGCCAATGGATGTTTATATTTTGAAATTTTACACAGTTTTTCACTGAAGAGGATAAGCAGCTTCAGGATGCTATTTCTATTTTTTTTTTCTTTACTGTATTTGAAGACTGCTCCACTCTGTTTTCTCTTGCTTTAACAGCATACCTGAGCCTGTGTACTTTAACAAGGCACTGCTGCTTCACCTTTGGGCTAAGATCAGTATGATAATTTATAAAGGGAAGGGGTTTATTTTTACCTCCAGTTGGTTCTGGAAGCCCAAGTGCACAGTACCAGCATTTTCTTGATTTCTAATGAGTGCCTTGGGCCACTTCAACCCATGGCAATAATTGCAAGAAGAGAAGGTGCATGTAAAAGAAAGGGACCAAGGAGTCCAGGCACTTCATACCAACTCATTCTTATGAGAGCCAACCAAGACCCATGCGGCTTATATTATTCCTTCCTAAAGATCCAACCACCACTTAAAGGCCTACAACCTCTTAACATTGTGACATTAGACATTAGGTCTCCAACACACTAATTTCGGGGAAAACATGATTGTATTATAACAAAACCTCTCTAATCTTTATGTTTTAGATAGAAAATCTTTCAATAGGCAAGATAGCAGTTTTTCAGTTTGAAGCTCCAGACTAAGACAGGATTGTCACAAATTAGGAGGTGAGGCTAAAGAATTGAGACCCAAGATATGATGAGAAATAATAGGCATTTTTTAAAAAGAAATACATAAGCACGGAAATACATAATACACGGAATTTGTTGGTATATTTTTAAGATAGAGAAGTATAGTTTAACGTCTTTCATCTTATTATCTCTTCACAACATAATGTGCGCAAATTTGGAAAAATTACCCAAATCTGGTGAAAAGGTTGAAGCATAGTATAATCCTAGTTATCCTGACTACTTATCAACCATAGCTTTCAGGCCAAGAGCTGTGAGCCTCGTCTTCCAGCTTTCCTCCTATTGCAGCTTCTAGAATACCATTCTACCACACAGGAGGCAAAACACACATTGCTTTCCAAAGAGAGCAAAACAATCTCGGCAACCATTCTTTTCACTGCTAACATCAATTTCCCTATCTGTTTCAGAATTGAGATAAAAAACCACCATCATGATTGGCTTTCATTCCCTGTTCCTCACCCCCCCTCCCCACCCCAAACAATTAGTCATTGGTTCCAGGTAGTTCTTAGCTCTTCTGATTAATCCGATTTGCCCTTTGCTGCAATCTGGATATTTCCCCACAGACAATCAAGTCGGCTATTTAATCTGTGAAATTGTTCATTTATAAATCACAACATGCAGTTCTACCTGCACAATAAATCTGGCATTTACAACAATGTAATACTTCAGATTGTCAAGAAACCAGAAAGCTTTTGAAGGTTGAAGAACACAACCTTGAAGGCCAATGAAGCAAATTGGAGTCAGATAGGAAATAAATGTAAGAATTCTTATAAACAAGTACGGAATGAAACTAACTCCACTCTGGCTATCAAGGTCAGTAAAATCAGGATGAAGCCATATTGATAGCACATATCCTTGGCCTGATAACATAAAAATTGTACATTACCTCTGTGGCTTTCCTCCAAAAACAACATAATCCCAGTGAAATCATGAGAAATACAAACTCTAATTAAAGATCAATTTATCTATTATATTCTTGGTACTCTGGACATCATCAAGGTCTTTAAAAATAAAAAAGATTGAGAAACCATCATAGCCAACAGGACCCAGACCTTAAGTCATGACAATTAATGTAATGTGGTATATTCAATGCTATTCTAGAAGAGAAAAAACAATAAAAACTAAACTGATTGTCAAACAAATGTAAGTTTTAATTAGTAAAGCTGAAAAAGTAATTAATAGTTTATTAATCAAATATAGGTTTTAATTAGTGAGGCTGGAGTTATATTGATTCCCTAGTCATAAAAATTCACCATGTGAACAAAAGATGTTTATACCAGCAGATACTAGTTATGAGCATATGGGAAAATTCTGTATTATCTTCTCAATTGTTTTGACAATCTAAAATCACTTTTCAAGTTTAATAAAACAATATTATTTATAACCAGTGCTTACTGAATTTATACACACACACACACCTCACCTGGAATTCTCGTTAATTCCAGAATCTGAGTATAGTAAGTGTTAAGCCAGACTGAGGGGTTTGTAGCTCTATTTTAATGTACACAGTGAGGTTAATGATGTTGGTTCAAGGACTAGAATTGGTGTAACAGTGTTCTTAATTTACAGCAGAATTTCTTAGTCTCTGCACAAGTAATATTTTTCACCAGATACTGAGTGCCCTGGACATTCGGTAGAAAGTTCAAGCTCTTCTTCCTTCTACCTATTAGAGGAGAATGGCATCCTTCTCCTCATGTAACAATCAAAATATGTTATGAGACATTGCTGAATGTTCCCTGTGGGGAGGGAGGTATGCCTCAGTTGACAAACACTGATATAGAACATTCACTAACATATCATTTTCAGGAGCTATGCAAAAATGTCTTTATTCATTTATTTACCATATTTGCATGCTCACCATATTTTGACCTAAAAGAGACACAGCCATTTTAATAAATTCAGTTGATAGGCCTTGAATAGTGGCAGTAACTGGAGCTCTCACCTTGCAACCATCGGGATCCCATATGGGTTCCGGTTCATGTCTCAGCTACTCCACTTCCCATCCAGTTCCCTGCTTGTGGCCTGGAAGAGTCATCAAGGACGGCCCGAAGTCTTGGGACCCTGCACCCACATGGGAGACCCAGAGGAAGCTCCTGGCTCCTGACTTCCTATCAGTTCAGCTCTGACTGCTGCAACTGCTTGGGGAGTGAGCCAGCAGACAGAGGATCCTTCTCTCTGTCTCCCCTTCTCTCTGTGGTTCTGACTTTCAAATAAATAAATAAAATCTTAAAAAAATAAATTCAGTTACTAAGAACCATTCCCTCAGCATTTTCATACAACTAACTACATATGTGATATTAAATAAAATATACACAAAGCACTGCAAAAAAAGTATTGGCATAAAGTGTTTATAATCAGAGATGAAAGATTAGATAGTCCAGAGTACATGTATACAGCACTGGGCAATTTAGAGAATGTTTACATGTGTGAAATAATTTGATTTGGTGCCTGAAATCAGTCCTAGGAAAAAAGGATACAATTCCACCTCAGGAAAAAGGCTCAAAGCACTTTAGTAACATCACATATAAAAAGAAAACAATATGTAAGACAAAGCTTAGATACAGATGTCCCGAATTCCAAGCCCCCAATATTCCACTACATTAAATCAATCACAGGAAAAAATTCTCTCTTATGTGGGCTAGAATGGGAAAGAGAAAATCTCCTTCAGGGCGAAGGGGCAAAATTCATGCAATCAGGGATTGCCTAACAAGGGTGCCAGATGATAGAAATGAACAGCCAAGCAACCGAATGACAGAAAGACAAAAGACAATCACGGCAGTTAAAGCACAAACACGTTACAGACAAGGCTTGCTTTCTAATTCCAGGTTTGATAACTCTAAGTTAGGCAATCTGCTACAAGTCAGTAGATTTAGAACAATGCATTTCTTACACTTGCAACAGGGCTGTACAGCCTGTTTAGATAGGCAAGTTGAGTGGCCACAATGATCAGGCAGGAAAGTTTGTACAGAGCAGAAAAATTTCACCTAAATAGTCTAAAGTTGAAGTTCCTGGCAGCCAGACATTAAGCCTATGATTGGTTCTGAGACACCACAGTAAGAGGCTCCCACACTCAGAAGGTGACAACAGTATTAAAATCAATTGTTATGCCTGCTTTGAGAGGAATATTGCTCAGTTCCTGTCTTTCTTTTTAGAAATTCTGTAGCAGCACATTTTCCCGTGAGACTGGCAAAGGTAACAGCAATTTGAAATGTCTTGCTTATGTTATATGGATCTTAGTCACACCCTTTCCCAAGACACCTTGGGAAGGAAGAAGAGGAATCAATGAGCTGCAGTTAATTTAGTTCCCCCAGGACATCTTTTTAAATGCATGCTGATTCTAAGGGAATTGTAGCATCAGTAGGCAGACAAACAATGCAAGGGAATGGCTTTTATATACTTAGATACACAAACCCAAACGCAAAATTCTTCTCTTTCTCCTTACACTGGTCCTCCAGTGTTCTGATCAATAACAGGAGTGGCTGATAATTATCTTGCACCTGCCATATATCAAGGACTGTAGTGGAAGAAAATTTACAGATAGTGTTTCTAAACGTTCCTGCAAGGCACGTATGTCTTTGTCTTATGGGCAACTGATGATTACAGAGGTTAAATCATTTGTTGAACACATCATGGTCAGCAAGCAAGTTTAAACCTTACTATTTGTTAACACCTATTTTATTTCGCCAGGTTTGAACATTGTGTTTAAAGGTTATCTCCTACTATCAACCAAGATCCTCGACATAATATCTCAAGAAAACATCTTTAGAACAAAAGAGACATCTACATAACATCCCTGAGACCCAGGAGAGCAAACAAGCTTAGGCACCCAAGCAAGTACTCACACATCTCCTTACAGGATCCGCCAGCATTCCGTGGACAACAGCACACAACATGCTGAAATGAAACTTCCTGTTGATGCGCTTGCATCTCCCATCATGCCTCACACTTAATGAGTTTCACTTGCTTACCACGCCATCCCCCACTCTCTGAGCATGTTGCCCTATTCAACACACCAGGAATGATAAATGAACTATGGAGGAAGTAAGTGTAAGTAAGGTTTTCAATATATCGTGAATCAATCTAAGAAAGGTGGAAAGTACAGACAAGAGAGATGAAGCATAATAAATCTGAAGAACATTAACTACATATGCACTCAATAGGACTACAAATGAAAGCAGTCAAGGAAATAGCTTTCTCAAGTGTTTCGCCTTCCTATAATGATGTCAGTTACGCTCTTGGGTCGAGACAGGTGCTAACAGTCTGCTTTTAGAAGGTCATACACCTGTAGGTAATACTGAAGTTTAACTGTGGTTAAATACTGAAGTCTGAGGACTGTAAACTGAGGCTAACACGACCCTCAAGTCCTGAAATTCTACTGATAAAGTTAAGTCATTCACAAAAAAAAAAAAATCACAGAGAATGCCACTGTAAACCAAAACTTTTGATACATTTCTCAAGCCAAAGCAGCCAGCTATTATGCAACTAACATACATTCAGACTAAACTCCACAACCATGATAATGAAAATATCTACAATTACCAACTTTCAGAAATCAGTATCCTGCAAATTATCCCAGTACCCAACAGGAAAAAAAGAAAAGACATTTTAGGAAACAACGATTAACACTTTTCCTGTATGCAGAAACTAGGAAAAATAAAATTTCATGCTACCAGGAGAGGTGCTTACCCTCGCAGTTAAGCTGCCAGCTGATATGCCCACAGCCCAGACCAATCCTTGGTTTCAGTCCCAACTCTACTCCTCTTAAAGTGAACGCAGAGTTGTGGTGATGATCCAATTAGATAGGTTCTGGACATAAACATGGAGACCTGAATCGAGGTCCCAACTCCTAGCTTCAACTTGGCCCAATCCTGGCCAATGCATGTGTTAGGATGAGCACTTTCTCTATGTTTCTCAACTAAATATATTAAAAAAAAAGATTTATGCTGACATGTATCACCACCTACTGCTTACCTTGTTATGCAGAACTTAACATGCAACTAACATGTCCGGCAATAAAGGATGCAGATACAAGTGGTGCAGCAGTCATTCAGTCAGCATATGCCCCTTAATCTACCGACACAGGTAAGAAGCATTGTCTCATGTGAAAACATGTTTTCTTACACACAAAGCTCAGTAAATTAGAACCCACACATAATTCCTATTTCACATTGGTGGTCTTTGGAAATGTCAAGAAAAATCTGTGTTATATTGAATTCCATGTCTCCATAGACAATTTAAAGTTCCCTGACATGCACATGTGCCAAACCTGGACAGCCATAATTTCTGAAAATGAGATGAGGATGGAAATAAGATGAGGAATGGTGATATTTTTTTTTAAGCAGCTGGCTGTGCTTCAATATGTTAGGCATTCACTCTATGGAGATACTTCCACAGAAGAGTTTACGTTTCAAGCTCATAGAAGAAAACCAAAGGACAAAAATCATCATTCTTGCTGAGCAGGTGTTTCAGCTGCCACTGAAATTCATCCCAAGGTAGCTGCTATATTCGTTTAAAATGCATGTTTTGGCTGAGTGATCCTTAGCCTGGAACAGTTTCCACTCTCTGCTGATGGGCGGCTGATACCATCATCAATGCCAGAAAAAAAAAATTCCATTTTTTTAAGGTGCAGCTTGTCCCCTTTCAATTGCTACTTTGTCTTTTGACTTTGCTGTGAGCATGATGAACTGGCAGATGCACTGACTGATGGCAGTGGCCTGAACTGGGCAGCAGGGAGATTAAAGAGCTGCTTGCAGGCTGTGATACAGATTTGAAGGCACAGTGCCTTGAAATGAAGTCAACCAAAAAACATGCTCTGCCATGGTTGTGAATTTTAACAGCCTGGTACCAGCCGCAAACCTTGCTAGCCTTGTTTAAAAAGAACGCTTGGTCTGAATGGCAGTTGCAATGCACTGGAGAAAAACAATCTGGATTTGGTGTCAGGAAACCTGGCTCCGAGTTACAGCTCTGCTATAGAACTAGGCTGATCCTTTAAATGCCAATTCAGTTTTCTCAACTATTCAGGAAAGCTTTCAATATCTGCTTGATAGTGTATATTGTTGGAGAAATAATTCATGAGGTTCCCAAAAGCTAAAGCAATATAGAAGACAAAATAGTTGATCCCTTTGTACATTATGAAAGACTTTGTGTCAAGCTGTTAAGTACTGTATCTCAATATTCTATTTTAGACCTATAGCAGATGTTATTACTGTAAAACATGCTTTTATTCATGTCCCCCACACAATTGTTACCAAGACTGAGAACTCATTTACACACAGCCATGTGTCCTTTAGTCATTCGACAACAGAGATAATCACATACAAGTGCAATTTTGTCATTGTGCTAACATCATAAAGTGTACTTGTTAAAACTACATAGTATAACTCACTACTTATCTACTACTTATTCACACAAAGAAGCCTTTTGGAACTTTTTGAAATTCAAACTTTGTTGCTAAAACATTAAGATACAATTTCATGCATTAGCCTAGGCCCACACAGGGCACAGGGTCAGCCTGATGAATCTGACTCCCACCTCAACATCTTAACTCCCTGGAAGATTTTCAGGACACTATCATGCATGGAGCTGTCATCTTCTATGATAGTATGATGCCTTCTTCTAGGCACCACGTGAAGGACCAGCCTGAGACTATTTTACAGTTAACCTTTTTTTGTATATGTACAAGTACACTCTGTTCATAGCACAATAAGTATACTAACCAACAGTCGTTATTAACACAAAGTATTTCACATTGTATATCCTTTGTTGCTGTAGCTCTAAATGATCATCTGCACAGGGGGCTTGATCACACAGTATCTCCACAACATGTTAGTGACACATTGGACTGTGACCTTACCATGGTTACACTTGCAGGTGGAAATTTCAGCTCCATTATAATCTGAAGGGAGCACCATTTTCTGAGCTAACCACAGTTAATGGAAATGTCATTTTGTAGTGCCTGACTATACTCCTACACACACACACACAATATATATATATATATATATGTTCACCATCCATGTAGTGGCAACCTGTGAATAACTAAAGGTTTCCCCAGCCTGGTGCTTCCTGTTACCTTAGGTTGAGGCACTATGGGAAAACCAAATATCTAGCAAGAGAACACTTACTTTTTTTTTCATTAATTATCATGTAGCTTAGGTTCTCAGATTCACCTGTCAAAAGTCAGCCATACACGGGTTTCTTCATCTATGATTTTAAGTCATCACAACAAAATCCTTTTAGAGAGGAGAATCCTAGGGTTTCAAAATAGGAAATGAAACAACCAGGGCTCAAAACATGTTTGACATGATTCTTCTTCTATGTAAAGGGGTCTCCTTTACTCAAAAGATTTGTTTTATTTATGTGAAAGGCAGAGTGACAGACAGATATGGAGAAACAGAGAACATGATTTTCCATCCATTGGGTTACTCCCCAAAATGTGCACAATTTGGGCTCAGCCAGCTGAAGTTACGAGTAAAGAATTCTATCCATGACTCCCACATGGGTTGAATGGGCCCAAGCTGGGTCTTTCCTGACACTCCAAAATTCACACACGAGAAGTTGGATCAAAAGCAGAGGAACTCTTAGTCAAACTGGTATTCATATGAGTTACTAGAAAATCAGGTAACAGGTTTTATTTTTAAAAATATTTCATTTATTTTACATTACTTAAATGGCAGCTTAATATATTGTACATTGGCTCAAAGGGAGTCTCTTTTTAGAAATTTCTTAAGTGTAACCAGATTACTCTATTGCAGTATCTAAGTAAAACATTTCCCCATATACTACCGTATCCCAAGTTGAAGGGGGAAAAAAAAACCCAGCAGGCAAAGAGCCAGGTTTGCGTCTAACTTCATATTCCCTCCTTAGCCATTTCAATAATTCTGCTTTTGTTGTGACTCCTTTTCAGAAAACATTCATCAAAAACGGAGTATGTACTAAGATCTCTAATCTGATAATATCTTAGGATCCATTTCTCTACTTTGGGAAAATGCCCATGCTATGAACAGGAAGATTCAAGAATTTTTCCTTGTTTAGTTAGCTTTAATATCTATCTTAAGAAGCTGTACATTTATTTCCTGAAGATTATTTTGCTTATCTAGATCTAGCAAGAGTAGCTGTACTATCAGGAAGATATGTATATGTGCATATTCTTTGATAAATAACAGGAATTTAACTGAAATACATAGTGGAGAGAAACAGAATAAGCAATATGCAGGTGAGGTTGACCCAGAAGACACGATGAGACATACAAAATCCAAAAGCAGCCTGATCTGTTTGCTGGAAATAACAGTCATCCTACACCACAGTCACTATTTTTTACTTTGACAGTTAGAAATATACATATGTAACATTATAAGCAGATAATCTAAGTACAAATATGAACCCTGGACACAATACACTGCTTTATTAAATCATTTTCCAGTGGCTTGTACCACTTATGTGATCTGCTCCATTGCCCAATATCAGGCAGTATTCTCTGAAACCATTAAGAATTCACAAGGCACAGATAATTCATCTGGTTAAACATCTGTTGGACTATGCTGTTCAACTAGATTATGTGCTGTAACTCCCTCAGCATTCCCTCCTATATCTCTGGAGTTGTGCTTTTTATTTCTTGAGTTTGTAAAATATCTGAAAGTATAATTTATGCCTTTATCCAAAAATAAATCATTAGAGTCAATGATATCTGAAATCTGCAAATTATTATGATTTTATTTTTCAATTCTAATTTTATTAAATGAATTTCTTTATGATGTAAACAAATAAGGTAGAAATTAATAACTTTCATTTTTGCAATTTTAGCGGCAATCAATAATTTTTATCAGTTAAACATACTTTTAAAAATAATTACATGATGACTAATGACAATGCTCAGAAATTCTTTGTTTCCTTAAAAAAAAGCAACACTTGGGATAAGTGTTGAGCCTTGGGGGAGTACCAGAGTCCCATTCTCTGTGTTCCAAATGAACTAAAAATAAAATAAAATAACAAGAAGAAAATTATTTTAAAAATCAAGTCTTAGCTGCTGCACACTTTGTTGTTGACTATAGCATTCAAGATATCACTTTTCCTGGTACACGGTTCAATTCCTATTGAATTCATAGCGACTAAAGAGTGTTACCTGGTTTTCTGTAAATGTCAATATAAATACTAGCACTACGTGCTGTAAAAGTGGAAAAGCACATGCATAAATAGCTATATTTTCCACATGTTTGGTTAAAGACAAGTAGGCAAGCTTTTGTTTTGCTTCTCCCATGGGAAAGAGAAACAACTCTGAAAATTACTGGTATTAAAATACTCTCAATGTGGGAAAATGATCTTGTATTTTCATGCTATTTAAATCAGGCCTTCAATTTTTCTATATTTCCTTAAAATCAGTACTTGTGTATTTGGCTTCCTTCCACTGTAAGAGCAATTACAGTAACTATTATTTCTGTATTCCTGATGCACTGGCATTTTGATCCAGCTGGATGAGGAGAGGCTGTCCCTCCTAGGCTGGTCAATTCTTGGAAAGAGCTAAGGGTTTATCTGATGGTATGGCTTTTATAGGTCAATTAACCAAACTAGGCTCATATGTCAAATCATCTCCTCTATTTAAACTTGGAAAAACCAAGTCAAAATTCTGCTTTACATATTCTTTCTTACAGTCCTTCTCAGTGACTGGAGAAATTTCTACTGACAACTGGACACAGCCCCTATGTCCTAAAATACACCATATTAGCACAATATAATTCAAAGCCATTTTGGAAGCCCCAGTGTGCTTTTTGCTTAGACTGTCCCTTCTGTCTTTTCTGTCTCCTGACCAATTTTGGTGCTTCCCTCATGCTGTTCTCCATGATATTATATGCCCCCTATTCTTGAGAGACATAGTGAAGTCTTTCCTCAATAGCACTGTCCTTTCCATGGCATCACTTGGTTACACTAATTAAGTAAAATCCTACAGATAAAACCATGCAAACACCTTCTCTTTTTCAGCCATTGTTCATAGCTGTTGTTTATGACACAAAAATACCTTTCTCTTAATTTTAAAACTGTTAAAAATACTTTAGGGCATAAGTTGCAGCCTATAAAAATTACTTCTAAAATTACTCTTGCATAATTTATATTTGGTGAGTTTATACAATTGCTTAGCTATCACAATCACCTAGTTTAAGAACTTCCGTTACCACAATGATCTCTTCTGCTGCCCTTGCATTTAATCACTGCTTAAACTGTTAGCACGAGGCAGCCACTGATCTCCCTTCTAGATATGCACAAAAATAAAATCACACAATGTTTAATATTTTGCATGTGGCTCCTTTCTCTTAGCATGGCTTTGGTTTGGCTATTTTTTGTTTTATTTTGAATTTATTTATTTTTATTTGAAAGGCAGAAATCCAGAGGGAAAGGAAAACAGAGGCACACAGAGAGAAAATTCATTCCCCTAAATGGTCACAAGGCCACAGTTGAGATGATCCAAAGCCAGGATCCAAGAGCTTCCTCCAGGTCTCCCACATGGGTGCAGGGGCCTAACAACTTGAACTGTCTTCCACTGTTTGTCCAAGCCAATAGCAGGGAGCTGGATTGAAAGTGGAGAAGCAGGCAGATGTGGTAGCATAGTGGCTTAACTCCTCACCTTGCACTTGCTGGGATCCCAAAAGGGCACTGGTTCTAATACCACTGGCCCTGCTTCCCAATCCAGCTCCCTGCTTGTGGCTTGAGAAAGCAGTTGAGGATGGCCCAAAGCCTTGGGACCCTGTACCCATGCAGGAGACCCAGAAGAGGCTCCTGGCTCCTGGCTGCAGATGGGTACAACTCCAGCCATTGCGGCCACTTGGGGAGTGAACCATTGGATGGAAGATCTTCTCTGTATTGCCCTCTCTCTGTATATCTGACTTTCCAATAAAATTAAATAATAATAAAAAAAAATCAGCGGAGCAGCCACATTAGGAATCACGCTTATATGGGATACCAGCTTGTAGAAGGAGCCTTATTAACCTACTATGTCATGGCACAAGCCACTCCCTTCGCATGTTTCTGAGGCTCATCTGTTTTGTAACTCATTCTATTTCAAGGCTATAACACACTGTGTTTTTGTATTCAGTAATTAATAGATATTTGTATTGTTTCCAGTTTTGCTTATTCAGAGTAATGCTATTACCCATAGCTGTGTGCAGCTGTTTAAAAAACTCATGTTTTCATTTATTTTGACCAAATACTTATGCACAAAACTGTTGAAATACATGGAATGTTCTTTCTCTATTCAATAGGTTGCCACACTGCTTACCTTATTGGCTGCAATATTTTACATTCACACTAGTTAGTAGTCAGCATTATATGAGGGTTTTAGTTTCTCCCATTGTCCCCAATACCTGGTGTTTTATCATTATCATTATTATTATTGAGGAGAAGACAGCAGGGATTTCTATCTCTTGGTTCATTCCCCAAAGGTCTACTATTGCCAGGCCCAGGCTGTGAACTTAAGCCAGGTTCCCCAAGTGAAGGGCAGAGATTGAATCAACTCGAGCTGCACCTGAAACCCCCAGACACACACATGCCAGAAAGCCTCAATCAGGAAGGATGTCAGGATTCAAATCCAGTTACTCCAATAAGATATTCCTATCAATGACAACCAGTTGGCTACCTGGCTTCCCCATGATTGTCTCTTATGTACTATTCTTGGTTTTGAAGAGCTGAGCAATGATGATTCTAGGAACGGATGTCTTTGTAGACTATTGTTGCGTTTGTAGAGAATGTTGAGATATAGCTTGAATTGCTTTTATCAAATTTATGAAGTTTGTAGTTGCTTATTTAAAATATGTTCATGTTTCCCCCCTCTTTCTACCTTATTTTTTTCTGGAATTCTCAGGTAGTTGGCATGCATGGTGGTGTCCTACACGTCTTTAAATTTTTGCTCTGCTTTACGTATTGTTTTGTTTAGTCTTTTTCTGTCTTTGCCTCAGACTGAATAATTTCTGCTAATCTTTCTTTAAGTTCACTGATTCTTTCTTTTGCCTTCTTAAATCTATTATTTAGCTCCTCCTGTGAATATTTCATTTATTAGACTTTTTAAAATTTAGAATTTCCATTTGTTTTTGATAGTTTCCATGTCTTTTGATACTCTGTATTTGAAGTTACTACTATTGCTATCTTTAATTCTTTAAGCACAATTTCACTTAGATTTTTGAACATACCCACACAAGTTCATATAATATTTTCTTGCTAAGTCATGGGAACCTTACAGGCAGTTTCTGTTCACTTTTGGGGGGTCTCCCTTACTATTTGACACATTTCTATGTTTGTTTCCAAGTATCATTCTTCCTTAATGAAAATTGAACACTTCCTTAATGAAAATTGAAAATTAATATGTCAAGTCTAATTCTAATTTTCACATTAAAGGATGTTCACTTTGATTATTACTATTTTGGATAGTGATGTTTGTAATAGCTTTCCTGGATTAATTCTATATATTTTCTCTCTTTATTAAAATGTTCATGTCAATATTTGGTTCTTTAAAAATACAAACTTTTTGTTTATAATTTTGGCTTTTTAATGTTTCAACTATGCCAGAACAGCTTAGTGTCCCACAAATAAATGATGAAAAGTTGTGTTTGAACATGCTGATGTAATAGGCTTTTTCTCTTTTCTAGAGAAATCTGTGCAGGTTAAGGACAACTCACAACAAAATTTAGATAGGTTAAACCTACTCTGAGTTTTCCTTTACACTGAATTCATACATGTTTCCTCTGCATTGGTTTGTGTTGTCATGTTCAGCCAGGGAAATGTGTTTAACTAATATCTCTGTAATCTCTACTCTTTGTGGAAACTTTAAGATCTACAGGAATATCTGAGACCTAACAAATATACACTTTGTCTCACAAGATCTCCCTACTAATCTGTCAATCTATTACTTGTCCCAACCAGATTCATGGTGTCAGACCAGCTGCAATGTTGACCTAACCTACTGACTTGAAACCTAGATTACTAATGTTTTTGACAGTTTCTACCAGTATGCAGTTTTTCCATTCTCCACTCTGTCAAATCAGTCCATTCCAATAAGTAGGTACTAGCTTTCATTATGCTGTACCCTTACAGAGTCCCTCCGCTGAAGATTTTCAAATATACAAATATTCTAAAATTTTACTACCTTTTTATTTTTTTAATATAGAGAAAACAGATTTCATAAGTTTCATAGAGATAATCCCAAGAATGCAATGATACTTTCTTCATTCCCTCCTTCCTTTCTTTACATCTAAAAATTTTTTCATATGTCAAAGTATTTTATTTGCTTTGTAGTCACAGGATCAATGCTCCTCATAAGAAGAGCTCCACAAATAAAAGTCAGACAGACCCCACTCTCCCACAGAGGTATAGACAACGGTTATGGGCAACACTCAAATCATTAGACATCAGTGTAGTTCCACATATATTGTTTTTGTGCTTTATATTAACTACAGCCAATTGACTTATTATTGATTTTAAAAAAATTTCCATATGCCTTTGACCAATCCCCAGACTCATAAATGTTTGTTTTGACCAATATTTGGAAGTTTTTTCACTTATTTTTTTTTTTTAGAGACAGCTTGCAAAGCTCCTTACATTTATTCTAGAAGTCTCTATATTTGATTTTCAAAGTTTCATCAAGGGCTAGTGAAGCCATCAATAATATTGAAATTTAACTTTCAAAAAAGCTAATCTTTTTCAGAATAACAAGAAACACTTGTGCACAATAACAATAAACACTTCAATAGTAGAGTGATGTACTTATGACTGTTCATGAAGAACTACTCATTATAATACTGGAGGAAAAATCGGGGGGAAGGGGACTGAGAGGATTTGGAGAGGAAGGAGGGAAATTCTAGAACCTATGGAATTGTATTACAAAACAACAACAACAACAACAACAATAAATTTAATGTGCACATTCTCCACCTGAGCCCCACGACTCTGGATAAATGAAAGTCTGAGTAGAGAAGGAAACTCCTTTAGGTGATGCTGATGCTGTTGGGACATGGATCACACTTGCACTAGCAGGGCTCTGGTCAGCACCTGAAGAAGGTAGCTCCTGCAACAAAGAATCTTCTAAGTCACAGACCAGTCTTTCTGTCACAGATTAATCCCCTATCAATAAGCTGTGTTCTGAGCCACAGGGTCATGTGTTTCCAAAGCTGGTAGTCTACGCATGAGGAAATTCTTAGGACGGAGGTCTCCAGATGGCATGCATTCTATACAGTTCATCCAATACAAATAATTCTGGGGGACTTTTCTGCCAGATGGTTAAGTTTGTATCTGTGTTCATCAAAATGAGAAACTCACCTTGGAACTTTAATATATGCAGGGCTGTTGGACAGGTCTCCAAAAATTCCCAAGGAAGTTCACATTACATTTTTCTCCCAGAACATCACATAGCTGTGGGTTTGTTTCTTTCTCTCTCAACTTGCTGTCTCCATGCCTCTGTGTGTATGTGTGTGTGTGTGTGTGTGTGTGTGTGTATACATGTGTATGCTTTCTAATTATTTCTACTTTAGAGCTGAATTTCTGATTAACACAATGACTAATGTTCATTTTGAAAATAACAGCTTTGGAGAAATAATCACACAATATGCTGAAATGCCCAAGAAGGACCTTACTATGCTGGAAACAGGAAAATAAAATCAAATACTGCAAAAGGAAGTTTTAAAAAAATCACCAGCCGATCAGACAAAACTCAGAATGAAGCAAGACATAATACAGGAATACGAGAAAAGCAATATCATATTGTAAAAGAGCAATATTGAGGGCAAAGACAGGCATAGCTTGCTAGCTCTTTCTAATCACAGCCTGTTTTCTTTAAGTCTATCTTTTAGAAAGCATCTATATTTTATACCTGCTCAGAATGAGATTATATGAAAACAATACAAAGCAACAGCTCCCAACAACAACAGAAGATGACACGTATGGTAAATATGATTATGGAAGTTTCCTGATATGTATTTGTTTTTTAAAAATAAAAATGAGTTCAGAATGTTCCAAACCTATTTTATCATTACAACTACAGATCAGGTCCATGTACTTTCTGACAGATTAAAGCATTTTTTGTCTTACTCAACCCGTATTCATAATCACCTACATCAATCCATTCATCTATATCTCTATTGCCATGATTAATACTGTCCTTTCAGCTTTAATTAATTTAATTAAGGACATTCTATGATGGGCCCAATAGTATACTGCTACCTACAGAAACAACGTATTCTTCATTCTTCCCACATCCCTGATGTCTAGTGTACAGCATGGCTATACACATAGCTCCTACCCAGTGTGGATGTGATGCTTCTGGGCTTCTTTTTCACTTATAAAACAAAAATACTATGAACGATGATCCAAGAGGCACTTGTACCATTACATTTAAAATGCAGAGTTACTCTGAGGCTAAAGAAAACTGAGAATTATCCATCGAAATGCCATGAACAAACTTATCCAGCTGAAGTGCTATTTTCCTCTGACATGGCTGCAAGACAGACACAAGTGATAAGAATCATCTTTAAAGCCTCAAAGGCAGAAGCACATAGTCTGTCTCAGGCCCATGTTCAGCAGGTACAAAGCTGGCTTGTTTTCTTTTGAATCCAGATAGTATATGGAACCATGCTGGTTTTGGCAGAAGCTGACACCAGCGAAGACATGGTTCTGATCATTCACAGCTGCTTCCCAGTCTGTTGCCCTCCTAGCCAACTCTAATGAACCCTGAGCCAGGCCTGCATGCTGTGGCTTTTAAAAGGGGGTGGTGTCAGCAACTCCTCTATTAAATCAGCATTCTAGTTAGTGAATGGGATTATTGTTACTAGAGTGCTCCTATCAACTAGAATAACTAAAGAAGACTTCTTCCACCGAGCCAACTGATTCATTATAAGACAACATTGATTTCATTCAGACAAATACAAAGATATGAAGTAGCAGAGCTATGGTTATAATAGACAGTGGATACATGGGGAAAAAAAAAAACAACACCAATCACCAAGTTGTAGGCAAGGGTTTTCGTAATCGAAATAACGTAAACAGAACAATCCATGAGCATAACGATTGAGGACAATAATACACTGGGCTTCAGAATATCCCATAATAAATGATTAAATAATACATAAGCGTTCAGAGTATGATTATGATGTGACATATAGCTCTGAAAGTTAATCTCAAATGATTCAGTGTTTAACACAACATCTGACAAACAGAACGTACCTTGTTGAATTAACAAGGAAGAAAATGAAGAAGAGAGAGAGAAGAAAGTGAAGGGAGAAGTGTACGAGTGGGTAAAGGATGGGGAGGCGGAAAGAGGAAAGAGCAAGGGGGAGGGAGAGGAAGCAAGTGTAAGTAAAATATGAAAGAATCAGCTAGAAAAAAGAATGTTTACAAGTACATATACATTTCTTATATCTAGAATTGAGCTGCCACAGAAGAAAATTGCAGAGAAAATCTCTCAGAGGTTTGTTTTAGGTTGACGCTGCTAGAAGCATCCATTTGCTGCTATGACTAGTCAAATATATTGAAAAAGGAGGCAGTACAGTGTCATTTAAAAACATACTAGGAATCCAAACACAGTAGTTCTATTTTCATAAACTGAGTTTTCATCACTTGTTAATGGCAAGAGGATTCCATCAGAACCTGTTGAACTGTTCCATGGTTGTTCTTATTTAAATATTTGTGGAAGATGAACAGTGCCTAAGCAGCAATACATTACAAACACAAACTCATGGAAGTAACAAATGCCGTGCTTCAAAGCAATCATTGCAAGGAATAGTAACTTTTAGGCAACAGTTGAAATCATTTCAAATGGGTACTTACTGAAATCATAACATCACAGTAGCTGATACTTATTTTCCCAAAAAGCTAAGATGGGCAGGTGGTTAGAAAAGCAGTTGAGACACCTGCATACCATGCCAGAATACCTGAGTTTGATGCCTGATTCTTTCTGCTGATTTTAGTTTAACTATAATTCAGATATAGGAAACTCTGTAATGACACAGAGTAACTGAGTTCCTGGGACCCACATCAGTTTTTTTTTTTCCTTTTTTTGATAGCCAGATTTTTATGGAGAGAGAAGGAAAGAAAGGCAGGAAGATCTTCCACTGGCTGGTTCACATCCCAAATGGCTGCAAGGGCAGTAGCTGAGTCAATCTGAAGTGAGGAGCTTCTTCCAGGTCTCCCACACATATGCGGTTCCCATGTACATGTGTATATGCGTGTATACACACACACACACATACACACACATATATGGAACTAATGGCATTTGTAGAAGGATCAAGAAAGATCTGGATTCAACTTGGTTTAAATATTGCTATGTGACCTCTAGTAAATGGTAAACAGTTTACTTCTCTTGGCTTCAGAGTCTTCAATACTAAACTAAAAGAAGAAGCAAACAAGCTTTCATCTAAGGTACTTTCCAACAATAAAATGCCATGGTCTCAAATATCTGTAATTTGATATTTCAATTTAGGTAACATAATAGTACCAAACGTAGCAGAAGAGTCTTTGAAATATTTTTGGAAAGCATGGAGTCAGGACAAATGTAGCATAGAAATATCAAATATGACATAGCTCCAAACGTAGCAAACATAATATGGCCCTACAATTTAATATGATGACCACAGTTCAATTGATGTCCTATTTTTATCCTGAGTGAAACTACTGCTGATTTATTTGTAGAAACTACTTTTGGCTAACATATTGTAAATCAAAAATAATTATAGAATATTAAATATCCCAGTGTCCTCTATGAACCATGTCCCAAAATATCCTTGTTAGGCTTCCAGAGAAATTCTCAGGAGGGTTGGAAGAACACCGAAATAGCCACTAAATATAGATATTTCTTCTTTTAATGTTATGCATTAACTTTTACTCACATGCAAGTGTATCAATACATCACCACTGTTAAAAGGTACATTTTCTCAAAATTTAAAGAAGAGATGGAGTCTATTTGAGTTATTTAACCAGATGAGACCACTTGGATTCTTCATAGTGAACAGAAGGTTTTATGGGAAGAAATCTGGAGATAAACACCATCAGATACAACCAGAAATAGAGAAAAGAAGATAGAATAAATGCCTATCTTTGGGAGAAGGGAGACAGATAAAGACGGATAATGCAAATTCTTCTGGTTCAACATTACTAGAAAGATTGCTGGTTTCTTAATAGATAACTATAAGAGAAAGAACAGAATTTGCACTCTCAATAAAGCCCTGAAGTGATTATTAAGAGATACAGATTATATAATTATTGTAACCAAGGGAAAGAGGAAGAACAAATACACTGATTTAATTATGTCAATTTGGAAAATCTCTTCTTTAAGAAGAGAAGAGCAAGATGTCACCCGCACAAAGTGAATGACAAGAGAAAGACAAGCTGGCCTGATTATGGGTCCGGGTAGTTACTCTTTCTTGGGTGAGATCCTTGTTACTCTTCAAGCCAATATTGTTTTATTTTTTAAAAAAATAACTGGTACCTAGGTGTTGTAGGCACAAGTTCTTAATCCAGTAGCAATAGAGATAAAACATTTGCATAATGTGTAAAAACATCTTCAATTTGGAGGCACCATCTATGCAACCGGAAGTAGTGCCTGAACAATTTCTTCAGTTCAATTCTAATCTACCCAGTTCGGATTAATGGCAAAGGCAGTCACAGCACCATGACACCTCCACTAGATGGCGGCAGCAGCAGCAGCAGGGATGCAGGCAGTCTTGTCAAAGGCTGGGTCACTGGGGTCTAAAGCAAAACAACAAAATTTGAAAGGCAGGGCAAGGGAGTTTCAACAATAGAATCTCAGACAGATGCCTGGAAATGCACAAGATTCAGGATAAAAAAGGAAATCAACAAGGGACAAACAGTGGAAGCAATCACTGCCTTTGGTGCTGTCGGAACTGCTCAAGTAAAAGCGGACTGAGCGTGCACACGCCCCAGAATCTGGCCAAGTTCACTGTATCCATTTTGGTAGAGTTGCCTGAGTTGGCAGTGCAGGCTCAGGAGGACTCATCACAAGTGTTTAAGAGCACAGTGAATGGCTGGTGGGTATGCAAAAACTAGTGCTGGCTTAGCTTTGCTCCCCTCCATGCTGCCCATTTTGCTGTTTAAGATCTGCTCACTGTGGCATCTCACAGAAATCCTTTCCCCACAGAAACCCCTCTCAAGGTAACCCCTTCCTAATCACAGAGACCTGAAGAACTCATCTCTAACCACGTTCACATGACAGATTGTCATCTTGCCAGAATGTCAAGCCTGGATTGTTAGTGAACGGCTGTATGGCCATTCAGTTCCTGGTTTCTCTTCATGACCTTCTGTCAAGCTCTAAAACTGTGGCAGGTGCAAACATTGAATTTGCCTTTTTTATTTCCTCTCCTTCATTCAAGAGCACCCTGAACCTAGGAGAAAAACAGTCGGGGGCACTCAACGAGTAATGGTGGCTGATGCTATCTATCTCAGCATTCTCAAAGGATGTGTGGGCCAATCTCAACTGTGTGACTTTGCAGTTGAGGGAAATGAGATACAGAGAGGTAAGAGGTGAAGTGACTTTTGCAGCTATCAGTAAAGCAGTAAGGGGAAGAACCAGGCCGACTCCTGACTCCTACACAAGCATTCTTCCACATCATTGTTTTAATGGATATTCTAAAATAAGTGGGCTACAGAATCCAAACTAATGATCCAGCACTCCATGCCCTGTGAAAGTCAGCCAAAAGGAAAAGAACAGAATTATAAACATCCCTTCAAGAGAAGACTCTAGCATTACTCTGTGGACAGGGAAGCAAAAGTAGATAGAACCTACGTAGGACTAGAGAAACAAGGACAGAAACTAGAACGGCGGAGTGACTTGAGAACCATATGACTCCTCTAAAAAGCACAGAGGGCATTGGTGTAGCAGAAGGCAGGCAGGTAGAAGTGCAGCTTTATTAACAAAGTGTGTGATCTCCTTATGTTTTAATTAAACAACAAAAATAATTGTAAAACTCTCTGCATATCAAATTAATTTATCTGTGATTCATCTTTGACCCACAGGTCGCTGTGGTTCTCAGCCTCTCTGAGGCGCTAATTGAACTTACTTGGAAGTGTGGCCTGGGTAACAAGATTTGTTAAAAGTTCTCCTAGCAATCTATTGGGAAACCATGTTGAGGCATATCGTGTAAGTTGTGACTATTATCAACATGAACACCAACTGGGAATTTGTTAGGAAGAAGCAATCTGAGATCCCACAAAATTCTAGCGAGGCCATGAGATTTAAATGAATCAAAATCTTCTAAGCAGATGACAAGGTAACTTATTTGAGAAATTCAGGCACTATTAACCATTCTAACAGATTTTACTTGCAAACAATGGAAACCAATGTCACACTTAAAAACTGTCATCTCATTCCTTACCACACCCATCTTTCAAATTTATCCCCTTCATCTTCTATTTTGCTATGTCTCCATTTAGGAACAGTTTTGATCTTGTTTCTGGATACAAAAAACAGCAAGTTCATTCAGAAATTAGTCCATTTAAATACCCATCCTCTTATTTGATAGGCAAGAGTCTTAATTATATGGCTATTTTGCCCCAGGAACTTCAACTTCATGAACAGATAGCTGACCAAGAAAAATATTACTGGTTCTCTTACATTTAACCTTTGGCATTTTTAGTCCACATCTTCTCATATATCATTTTAGCTGTGAGATCTCCCTGGTGGAAATGTCACTGCCTTGTCCCTCATGTGACATAATCTCTAATTTTTCAAAAGTTCTCCACTGCATAACAGAGAGAATTTAGCACTCCGTTGTTATCTAAGATTCAGCTTCATTAAAAGGTATTAGAATGTTATCTCCACTTATTTGATCTGAGAAAAAAAAAAACAAGACAAAACTATTGCCAATCCTGTGCAGGCTGTCAGTCAATAAATGTTGAAATACAATAATCATAATGACCAGAAAGCTTCAAGTTAGTTCTGATCCTTGGAGGTTGCCATGGTTACCGCTACACCCTTGTTTTGTTTCACTGCACCTTCAAGTCTTTTACATAAGGTTCTTCAGGGGGTTCCTGTTCTCTCTTCCTTAGTGCTACCTTCCGCTCACTTACCGTCACAGAAATGACACACCCAGGCCAAATCTCTGTGACTATTTTCACTTCAAATACATTATTACCCATAAATTTCGAGATCAAGTTATCAGAATGCATTGCAAGGATAAAAATATGAAAATATTGTGAAAAATCATAACACCCTGCTTTTCCAATTGAGTCAAAATACAAAAGATTGTGAAAACAAACAAAAACAGTTTTTATAACCAAACTGTAGTGCTTTCATATCAGATGGAATATGGTTCTTCTTCTTAGAAATACTTAAATACATAAATGCTGAAAATATGACTTTTGTCTCCATTCTAAAGTGATTCCTTTTGCGTGCGTGTTTCAGAATGTATGTGCTTCTAGCCTTCAGTTCCCTTCCCCACCATGACCCTACATTAGTACATTGGTAAGGATGTCTGACAAAGCAAGTAGTCCAACTACAATTCTAGTTCATGAAGCTGAAGTTTGGTCACACACTTGAAAATTACACATCCAGTATATAGCAATAGTTACTATTTTCTCATTCACTCCCTGCGTCTGTCAGGCACACAGAAAAGGCTGACTAGCCTAGATCTCACCTTTGCTAATTCTCTTTTTTTGTAATTTAACACTTATAACGGATACATTTTCAGTTATGTCTATATGTCTATATATTTTAGGCAGGCAATAGTGATTTGTTACTAGTCCTATGCTGAGAGGTTGCATCTGCAGGGCAATGATAAAGCTTTTGTCCCTTTTTCTACAAGTTAAATCACACTGAATTTATTTGTGTTTGGTATTTGTGGCTGGTATTTGGCACTTCATTTTATTAAAATCAGGATGTCGTTTGGGCTCTCTATGGCAACTGAGTCTTACACCTTCTGAAAGGTCTAACCTTAATTAAAAGCCAGGCAAATAAATCAAAAATGATTTAAATTTGCTTCTTCCTGCTCTTCCGTGCTACTCACTGGTGCTCAAGGCTAGTATGAGGAAAGCATAGAGATACACAAACCATGACTATTTACTGATGGATGCCACAAAAGGTAATAAACAGAGAAAGGTGAATCTAATTGCTTTCTATTGCAAGAAGGAGATAAATGTAAAATATATTTCCCACAGGACATTGCTATGTTTATAATCCAAGAATATGAAAGGAATCCTTTATAAAATAGATGACTCAATGACTAATGCTTTCCAAATCTCATCCAACCAATAGTTTCTATACTTAAGGCCATATACACTAGTGGAGCTTTATTTTCATGGCTGCGATGAGGATAATAAACACAATTAGTTTAACTATAAAGAAAGGTGTATATATTTAGTACAAACAGGTGTCAGAAATAATAGAGTAAAATAAAGAAACAATGACATATGAAGTATGTTAATCCCAGGAACTCATATTTAACATGATATATAGAAATTCAATCCCCCCAAGATTCAATCATTAAGTGGTGCATTTTACAGATTTTTTTCTTCCATATTCTGCATGGTAGAACATTATACAGTTCCTCTTTCAAGCTGTGTGTTTTTGTCATGTTGTTAAACCTTCATATTTCTTATGTTTCATCTTTAAAATAAAAGATGCTGACTGGAAAAAAAAATAGACCTTACGTTCCCTTATAATTAAACAAAGAACAAGGATCATATATTCTAGTAAGAAGCTACTGTGAGCACTTGTATGTCCCTGAAAGTAGTGGAATAATGCACTGTGGCTGCACGTTTCTAAATGTGGGAGAAATGCCACTTATGAATATGGCAGATAACTGCTGGTGGGACACAAAAACATGTTCTTTTGGTAATTATGTATTTTCTAAGACATATCTATTGATTCTGGTTTTCTGTTTTTAATACAAATGAGCAGAAATAAAATGAAACAAATTGGGATGGAAGTGAAAATATATTAGAAACACAGCAAGTAAACAATGCTGTAATTATTTCAGAAGGTGGCATCGAATAAGGTCTGGCAAACAATGCTAGGGTTCTTTATTTTTCCAACTGGCAATACCTTTGCATGGCTGAAAAACACGCCCTTTCTTTGTAGTATTTGCTAACAGGATGATTTACAAAGTGTTCTTTATTCAAAGCCTGAATTCTAAGAGTTACATTCTTTCTCAAAGCTAGTTTTTGAATTCTCAGTAGTTCTGACCTTCATCAAAGCCTTGGCCAAAGAATTGGTAAGGACACAGACCGGTGGGTCATGGCTGGAAGGGCAATAAATTGATATCACTCTACTTAGCTGGGGAGAAAGCATTCATCATCCACACACAGAGATGGCTTTACCCACAAAAATACTGAAGAGCTTGCCTCTGCCTGGCACTGCACTAAGCCTTGCACAACCATTATCTCATATTTCTTGCAACAATCTTACAGAGTACATATTTGTCTCCCATCTTACATTGTTCACAATGAAATATTGTACTCCAAGTCATCTGGTTTGAAATTGGTTGAGATACGGTTGAAGCCCAGAAGGGTGTACCAGTGAATTGGGACAGTACTGAGGAGCTCCTGTCACAGAGATTGTGGGACAAATATAACTATTTTCAAGACCATGAAGTTTTAATTATGTTTGGCTATTACTTCAAAATGTATCATTTTTAGATGCTGTATTTCTCTGCAAAATAGATACCAAAATACTGCAATTATGAAAGAAAAAGTGGGATACTTTAAACAGATTATGTGTTTTCATCCTAATTTTCACCATAACAGAATAATTTATTTCAAAGAACTTAGCTGTAAATTAAATTTATTGGATTGGAAAGTCATTTTTAATGATCATTTCATTTGTCATCAGAGTCACCCAAATTCACAATACTGGAATATATATGTCTAATAAAATATAATATAAAAATATATCTAATTAATCATTTGAAGGCTTAACTCATTTATGAATAATGCAATTAGTTTCTGATCTTATTTTGCAGTGATAACATACATAACAATTCTTAATCGATTTTGAGGCTAGCACTCCGCGTGGGATGCATATATGGGCATACACAAGCACATACCCATAAATTTTGCCACTGACAGCCTAATTTTCCCCAACCCTGAAAGACCTACAAAGTAAAATGTTAAAGTTCTTATGGGGCCTAGAACCTGAGGTCTTAAGAATATATTTGGGGGGTGGGGGAAGTCCAGTGTGATGACTCAGTTGGCTAATACTCCAAGTATAAGTGCAGGTATCCCATATAGGTGCCAGTTCACGTGCTGGATGCCCCACGGAATACGGTGCAGTCAGGACACCAAGAAAAGCAACACAATGGTAAATAACACCAATCAAAGCAGCAACGATTTCACACAGGACCTGATTTTACTTATAGGTCTGGGAGGGATGAGATGAATATGATAGCACATTCAAAATTCTTACTGTTGGCTTGCCTACTTGACAGAATCAATAAAGGGAAACCACTATTCAGAGCTGTGTCCTGCAAAGAATGCTCTTTCTGAGTTCAGCCTGATTGGGTTCTATTTCATGGTTACTGTGTGTTAACTTTTCTGTTCGGAAATTCGAGAAGTCATAATGTTATTTCATATGGCCATTGTGATAACTGACTTAGCTCACATTAAAATTAAAAAAACAGTATCTACAAAGCAGAGCTCAAACTGTGCTAATTATTTTTCATCACTGTAATTCAGAATGCTAGTTAAATTTTTGTTTGAGTAACTAAGGTATTCTGTTCCAACAATAAAAACATCTAGATACATAAAAATCAAATAAAATTGGAGAAAAGAATTATGTAGTGGGACTATAGCGCTATAACATTTTTAAAATCTCAAAAGGATATTGTAAATGTCAAGAATAAAATTATCCAGTTTGATATTTTTAATATTAAATTTCTCAATTAAACACATTGTGATGCTAATAAAAATATTAACAGACATTATGGGGCATAAATCTGACTTCTGTAATCATGTAATTTATGCATTTGGCCTATTATTATTATGAGTCACTAAGCAGATTTGGTAAAAGTTACACTGTTCATTTCAACATGCTCCCAAAGGACTTCAATTCAGAATTTTTATTCTCATAGTTTCATTTTTTAAAATTGTATGAGTTTAATTTTTGATACTTTTTACATATTTGATTAGGGTGTGCAGGGCATAGGGCTACGGGAAGGTGGGTGAGAGCATTATTTTAACATTCTCTTTTTCCTTCCTGTATCTGGGGGGAGGGAGGGCAGAAATAAGGTGAGAAGCCACACCCAGCTTCCCATCCATCCCAGGATCCCTGATGTGGGGCATACTCCAAGGACACTGCTCAAGCGGTTTTGATAGTTTAACAAGTTCTGTATTGCTGTCGAGCTTGCCACTCCAAACAAGATAAAATCTCTCCAGAATCCACTGGCTGACACACTTCACCTTAGTCTCTGTTTGCCCAAGTATTCACTGTCAACACTATGCTGGGGCAGTTGACCCATTTATTCTGTCCTCCATCCTCTGTTGTAGTAACAGGTGTCCTCTGCAGGCTCCAATGCACTGCCATGTCCTCCATAAGCATCTGGATATGCTGTCCACTGCTCAGTCGAAGCCACTGAGGAGATCCAGCTCTTACGCATGCATTCCACAGTCAGACCATGGAACCTGCAATTTCCTTCATGGTTGGAGTTCTGAGTCCAGTAGTTCACTTGGGGGGATTCCCAAAGAAACTTCATCTGAGGTGATCCCAGAAGAGATTCTTGTGTGTGCCTGCCAATAAAAGGTCCAGCAAAGTCTGTTGCCTCAATCAGCCTACGCACACATTGTTAGTTGCAATTGCTGGGTCAGTTGTCTCCAGGCATGTCTTCTACACAAACTAATGGGTGTTGTAGTACAGCCCCGACCTAACCACCACTACACTCGGCCCCCATGCAAACCAGTTGGAGTTGTAGCCTAGTCAGAGTAACCCACAATAACCACCAGGCCCACTTGCTGCCCTGGTTCCCATGCTTGCCAGTATGTACAGCAGACTGGTCCTGTCTGTCCCACATCCCATTCAGCTCTCATACATGTCAATGGGCATTGATGCCTAGTTCAACCCAACCAGCCCCACTATCCAGTCCATATATGTGCTAGCAGGTGCCACTTTCTGTCTAGCCATGCCTGTCTCAGTCCTGATTCTCATTCTCATCATTCAGAATGACAACAGTCTTATAGTTTATTTACACTTCTTTGTAAGCATAACTTACATCCCAGATGACAACAAAGTTAAACCTAAAATATTAACTGCACTCTTTACTCCAGTTTGTTGAGTAATGAAATACAAAGCCCACACCTGGTCAATGTTACAAATATAAAATAGGCTGGCTATTTTTGTCTTTCAGAATTCTTCCTTTTAGTGCTCTTATTTCACCCCCTTTGACTCTGCCTCAGTTACTTTTTTCAATCCATTTTCACAACTACGTATCTATTTGTTTCCATTTTACTTAAAAGTCAAGAAAAGAGAGATACAGAATGACAGAATGAGATAGACAGAGATCTTTCTTCTGCTGGCTCACTCTCCAAATGCCTGCAGAAAAGAAAGCTGGGCCAGTCCAAATCTCAGATTGTAGACCTCAGTTCAGGTCTCCCACAGGTGACAGAACCAAGTACTTGAGGTACCACCTGTCTCCCAGGGTGTGCATTAGCTCACACACGAACCAGGTAATCTGGTATGGGATGCGGTTGTCCCAAGTAATCATAAGTGCTGTGTCAAATGTGTATGCCTGTTTTCACTGCATTTGTACAACACTGACAAAGGTTCTTACTGTTTGTTGAAGAGGAAGACAAGAGCAGTAGGAAGCCAAGGCAACTTGGCTATGGCATCTTGTGCTAGACATCAGGCTCCACGGTGAACATCACATGAAGTCCTGAAAATCAGGTACTGGTGTCCATTTCTTATGTAAGGACACTGAGGCTCAGAGTTCAGACACTTTTCTCCTGGCTACACAGTCACCAGGATGTCACAGTTAAAGTTCACACTCAGGTCTGTGCGGCACTCCTGCCTGCCTAACCCATCTTGATCGTACTCGGCCCAAAGTCCCTTTGTGGAGGAGTTGAGTTGTTCCTCTACCACAGGAAAAGACATGGAAACTCAGCCAAAAATTCCCCAGAAGGAAATACAGCAAGAGGTATTTATACATTATGTAGAACAATGACCATGTTTGTGTTATTCTTCCAGATTTTCCAAAATGAATATTTATTCTCTTAATAATGTGAACAACACAACTGTAAAATCATAGAAGAATTATGCTTTAAAAAGAAAACTTTACCAGGAGAAAATGTTTCCCAATGACAGTTTATATTACTACTCTTACCATTTACATTTGTGTTTAGAAGAGAAGTGCAAAGATTTTAAAAACTACTAAACAGCAATATGGAGTGAAACAAATAAATACCAAATCCTCTTCAAGAGAAACACATAAAGACATGTTATTTTGGAGTCAGGATCATCTTAAGATTTCTTCACACTTCTCACATCATTTAACCAACCTGAAATCAGAACAGTTCCATTGTAAATTCTGAATCTCTATAGTCTGGATTCCAAACTCTGTTTCATTGAGTACTCAGTAACAGTTTCCTTATTTCTCCCTGATATCAGCCATTTTTCCTCATCACTTCCGTCCCTTTCGAAGGACCTTTTTTGAAGGGACAGAGTGGTCTAACGGCACCTCTCACTCAGTACATGGGAATGTTAACATCAGCCATTCCTCTTCTTTCCTTACCTCATTCATTCCCCAGAAAAGAAAATGCAAGTGTCTTGCCATCTAGCCGCCCCGCCCCGTTGGATTCCCCAGCGGAAATGTTCACCTCTTAGGATAACTTTAGATAGCTGGTTTTCAGCACAATGTTGCTTCAAACATCAATAGAAAGTTTTATATTCTATGTGGGGTGTTTTTTTGTTTGTTTGTTTCCCATTTTTTTTTCACTGAGACTCTATGGATATTTTTCTGAAGATTTTCTAAAGAATTCTTCGCCTCTCTTCTGCTATTTAATCAGTCTGGTCTCTGGGATAATCAATGTTTCATAGTAAGTTTAACCTGTAGTCCTCATGATGGGATTACTTCATAGCATATGAATCATAAAAGCAATATGTTATTTTAAGTATTCATCAGCCTTAGCTACTAATATCAGAAAACAAGACAGTCTTTTCTGTTAAGAATAGGGCAAGAACCAAATCTAAATCAAAACTAAACATTACATTACGGGTTATATTTTTATTTTAGTTCAATGATGCTACTCTCCCCCACTCCATCCAACCTGCCAAACAATATTTTCTCCAGCAACAATGCACTAATTGCTTTTAATACCATGTCTTTCATTTAGGAGCACAATTATCTCTCATCAGCTTCTTTGCACTGCCCGCTGGTCATAAAATAGAGTCATCAAATATTCAAGAGCAGCATATGGGCAAAGAGCTTTGTTCTGTTACAGTTGGCAGGGAAAAATATATAAGTAATTTTGCTCCCAGTCAAAAGAAAAAAAATGACAGAGAAAGGATCAAAGTCACAACTTGTAGCTCACTGAGAAACTGCTGATCATCATCTGCAATAGTGGATACCACCAACCAGATTTAAACAGCAACGGTGCATGGTCTGCAAAAACATTCTGTCCTCACCACTTCAACAAACTGTGGCACCACCTGCAGTTGCCTGTTATTTCTACACATGCACATATGTACACAAACATGGAGAAATCCATGAAAAATGCATGAGAACATAACTTTCACATTTGGTAACTTTTCACTTAGCTTTATAAAACATACATAAGAGCTCATCCCTTATTACTGCTTGTCTGTTCATTTTATTTAAGATAGTGTTAGTAACAGAGGAACAGGTTAACAGAGAGATCATTTATCTACTGGCTCACTCCTGAATGGCCACAACGGTCAGGCTGGCCCTGGCAACTCCAGGGTACTGATACCCATTTCTCAAACAAGGAAACTGAGGCTGGGAGAATTCAATTTCTTCATGGTTAGACAGTCCATGCATGTCACAATGAAGTTTCACACACATGTTTGTATGACGCCCACACCCTTATTACACATCTTGAGAACTCTCCTTGCCCAAAGTCTCTTTGTGGAAGAGTTTCAATCTTCTGCTTATCACAGAATTCAGGTAACCCACATTGGTGGCAGGGGTACAAGAAGTTGGAACTTCTTCCACTGCCTTTCCAGACACATTAGCATTGCAAGTGAAACAGCTGGAATTTCAACCAGTATGCTTATGGCCTGCCAGAAGCACAGGTGGTCGCTTAATTCACTGGACCACAATGTTTGCCCACCAAATTATTATTGAAAGAGTTAATTAGGGCCCAGCATTGTAGCCTAGTGGCTCAAGTCCTCTCCTTGAACAAGCTAGGATCCCATATGGGCACAAATTTATCTTTTGGCTGCTCCACTTCCCATCCAGATCCCTACTTGTGGCCTGGAAAAGCAGCAGCAGACAACCTGAAGCATTGAGACCCTGCACGCACGTGGGAGACCTCTAAGAAGTTCCTGGCTCATGGCTTTGAATTGGGTCAGCTCTGGCCATTATGGCTTCTTGGTAAGTGAACCAGTAGATGGAAAATCTTTGTCTTTCCTTCTCTCTATAAATCTGCCTTTTGAATAAAAATAAATGATTCTTTAAAGAAAGAGCTAAGTAAATCTAATTTATTTTTCACCTTTGAAAAATCAACCTGTAAAATTAATAGACTGTACGAAAGCGGAAAAATTCTAAATATTTATAGACATCTTATTTATGAAAAAGTTTAAGAAATGAACATTTAGCCATTAAGGCAAATACTTGTAATTCATTTTTTAACTTTTAGATTTTATTTTTAATAGTTACATAGTTTACATAGTTTAATATTGTTTATATGGGGATGCATGCCCATGTAGGTCTCTGAATAGGGTGGGGAAAGCCAATGCATGGAGGAAGGTGGGTAGGATAAATACCTCAATTTTTCAAGTATATATCAAGGAGTGAGGATAAGCTGAACTATGCATCTCTACTCCTGAACAAGGGGAGGACTCCCAATGAACCTGCTAACTTTATCTTAACAAGGGCCCAGCACAGTAGCCTAGTGGCTAAAGTCCTTGCTTTGCACACACCAGGATTCCATATGGGCACCAGTTCTAATCCTGGCTGCTCCACTTCCCATTCAGCTCCTGCTTGTAGCCTGGGAAAACAGTCGAGGATGGCCCAAAGCCTTGGGACCCTGTGCCCACATTGGAGACCCGGAGGAAGTTTCTGGCTCCTGACTTCAGATTGGCTCACCTCTGGCCATTGCAGCCACTATGAGAGTAAATCAGTGGACAGAGGATCTTCCTCTCTGTATATCTGACTTTCCAATAAAAATAAATAAATCTTTAAATATATCTATCTATCTATCTATCTATATATATATATAATGTATAGGAGCAGGATGCAGCAGGAGCAGGATGCTGGACTTTTTTATACTGTCTATAACTACAATGTCATGATACACAGAAATAGCAGATTGATGCACTTGTGACTGCTCCTGCAGTACTATGCTATTGTTACAATATAGAAGAAAAAAGTAGGGCAGTGGGGAAAAGGGCTGGGGGAGGTGGAAGGATAAACCCGTGAGTTCAACAAACTATATCATGAAAAATAAAAATTTTTAAAAATAAGTAAAAAATTTAAAATATCTTGAAAAAGACAGACAAAAAAACAAATGCCTTATTTTTCCCCCTCCTGTGTCCACTGGGAAGAAAAGGAGCTACTACTTGCTGTCAAACCACATCAGCGTCAGGGATGGGGAACAGTCATTTGATGACACCTTGGAGACTCTGAAGTGAAGAGTGAGCGGTTTTGACAGTTCTGAGATGTTGTCAGCCTTTTTTTTTTAAGCATTGAGAAAATCTTTCCAAGGTCTACTGGCTGACCAGGTCCACCTTCATGTATCCACAGGTCCAGGAACACACTGCAAAGCTTGTGTAGGAGAATGATCCAACCTGTTCTGCTTTGCATCCTCTCATGAGGCACTCCACATCCTCTACGGTTTTAGATAAGCTGCCTGTCTTTTCCCTGTGTGCATCTAGGCATGCTGTCCAGCTCACAGACATCAGCAACTGAGAGTGCTCAGTCCCAACACATGCACTTCAAGATCAGACCACAGATATTGTGGTTTTTCCTGTAGTTAGGGTTCGAGAACAGTGGTTTAGTAGGGGAGTTCCCAAGGAAGCTTGCCTGGATGACCTCGGACTTGCTTTTGTGTGTGCCAGCTAGTGCAGCGTCGGGTTCAGTTTATCACCTGCAGCAGTCAATGCACATACCGCTGGATGCAAATGCCTAGTTCGTTCTGCCCCAGCCCCATCTTTAACCTCAATGGAAAGGTGCTGCGTCATGGCCCAACTCAGCCCAGCCCAGCCCAGCTCACCACAGGAGCATCTTTATGCACATCAGTGGATGACACAGCCCAGTCAAGGAGACCCCAAATAATCCCCATAAGGCCCAATCTTAGGCCTGGTTTTTGTGTGTGCTAGCATATGCTACGTCTTAGCCCAGTCTGCCCCACATCCCATCTGGCTCTTATCCACTCCCATGGGTGCTACAGCTTAGCTCAGCCTAGCTCACTCCTAGCACTGGTTAACATGCTCACCAGCCAGAAGCTGTAGCCCAGCAAGGGAGTACTCACAATTCCTCTACCAGGCTCACTCCAAGCCTTGGTTCTTGAACCTACTAGGAAGTACTGCAATCCAGTCTAACATGACTTTCACCCAGTAATGGCACTTGCCAGACGGTGCTGTGGTCTAACCCAGCTGGCCTGCACCAATTCTAGCTCTTTCTTGTTTCACCAGGTATATCCACCTAGCCCAGCCTGCCTCCAGTCCTAGCTATCACACTCACCAAAAGAAGCAGCAGCCCAGAGGGGTTCTCTGAAGTTTCGCCTACCAGGCCTGTTCCCAGTTCTGGATCTCATGCAGATTCTAAGGCCCAGCCTGACATAGCCAGCCCCCAGTTCTGGCACTCACCAACAGGTTTTGCAGTCTAGCTCAACGATCTCCTACCCATCCCAGTTCCCACTGGTGAGTGCTACAGCCTAGTCCAGACTTGACTCGTACACAAACCATCGGGTATCACGGCCTATCCTAACCTATCCCACAATTATTTTAGCTCAACTTGGCCTGCTAACAAACTCAGCCCAAACGCGTTCTGACGGATGCTGCAACCTTTCTCAGCCTGGTATGCATGCAGCCCCAGCTCTCATACCCAGCGGTAGGAGCTACGGCCTAGCAGGAATGTCCCCCAATTTCCACTACCAGGCCCCTTCCAAGCCCTAGATCTTGTGCAGCTTAGCCCTGGTACCACAGCCAACACTCTGTCCTGGCACCCAGCCAATGGCAGTATTATCTGGCCCAACCTGGCCTGTCAAGGACCTGGCCCACATACAAGCCTTATCTGGCCTGGTCTGTCCCCTTCTCCAGCTCTTGTACATCCCAGAGAGAGCTCCAGCCTAGCAGGGGAGTCACCAGATTCCCCTACTAGCTTTTCTCCCAGCTCCAGATCTCATGCATGCTGGCAGGTGTAGCGGTACTGGTTTTTGGATTTGCTGGCAGCTGCTGCAGATTGGCATAGCCTGGCTGCCTCCCAGCCCAGGCTCCCACAGGTTTAGGTGAGTTAGGTGAGTTCCAGAGCCTAGCCTGGCTTGGTCCATCACACCCTCATATCTCTGTGCAAACCAAGGCATGCTGTGAGTTCATAAGTAAGTCCTCTTGGGAATCTGCCCCAAGATCCAGTTCTCTCTCACATTCTGGTGGGTGCTATAGCCCAGCCCAATTCGACCCATCTCCTTCTTCAAAACGTGGGGGACAGGGCTAGCCCAATCAGGCATTCACCCCAGCCCCAGCTTTTGCATGTGCCAGCAAGTGGTAGGTCATATTATTTAGACCAGCCCAGGTCTCACATGTGGGTGGGTGCCCTTTGTTCCTCCCCTTCTATTTAAACCACTGTATCTCAGCTTCCTTGTCTACCTGACATTGTAATGGCTCATCTGGGGACATCATAGAAGCCCTCAGAAGTTATTCCTTCCCTATCAAACATGTCCTTAGCTGCTCCCACCCAAATACATTCCCAGACCCCCTTCCACAGGCAATCTACAGCACCCACCTCTGCGTAGGGTCCAGAGTGATACGTCTTAGCCCAATATACCCCACCATCTTCACATACTTTAAGAAAAAATAGAATAGGTAATTTTGCTGTAGCATTGATACAGTTAACACAAATTTGGCATTAACCAGTCCCAGAATGCCTACCAGCTATTGCCTGGTTTTATCCCAAAAGTGCACTCACTACTTGCCTATGTATAGGGCAACCTATGCAGCTGCCTGCAGTTGGGGAAATATTTGTAGTTTAAAAAGATAAAAATTTCATAACCTCCACAACAGTAGCATAGTAGGCTAATCCTCTGACTGTGGTGCTGGCATCCTATTTTGGTACTCGTTTGTGTCCTGGCTGCTCAGCTTCTGTTTCAGTTCTCTGATAAGTCCTCAGAAAACAGCAGAGGGTATCCCAAGTCTTTGAGCCCCTGAATCCTCATGGAAGACTTAGAAACTTCTGGCTCCCAGATCTGGACCAGCCCAGCTCTGGCCATACTGGCCATTTTGGGAGTGAACCAGAATATGGAAGATCTATTCCTCTGTATTTCTTTATAGCTCTCTCTGTGATTCTTTCAAGTAAACAGACAAAAAGTAACTTTATAATCCCAATCTTCATTTCTTTATATAATATGGGTGATCATACTTGCTTTACTGTATGCAGTAAGGGTTATATGAAATAGCTTATCACATTATACCCAATATTTATGTACAGTATTCATGTGTGTTTATGTATATAAATATTGTGTGTGTCAAACAATGATACAGAAATACGGAAGGACCTTGGTCTGAAAAATTAAGTTGAGTAAAAGATTTTATTCTTTTTCTAAAAAGTCAAGTATTTAATGCGTGTTTTTTCAAAACACTCTTTGGCAATCCAGAGAATTTCAGGCCTTGAAGACATTCAAATTGTTTCTTCCTAGGTGGTTTAGGCTACAAACAGGCTATCCATCTCCAGTGGGTCAGATCTCATTAATTCCATCAGGCATCATCCTACTTGGGTATCAGCTAGTAATGAAAAAGCTTTGTTTGGCAGCAAGGAAGACCCCTCACCACTGAGATGTTATGGGTTTGGAATCTTAGTGGATATACACAATTGCCTCGTGCAGGGTGCCAGGTTTATGTCCCAAATGATGTGAGGTGCATTGCCCTTTAAGTTCTGGACTGAGTATAGAGAGGAACAGCTGTTGAAACAAATTGATTTCATTGGTTGAGTTGAGCAGCAGCAGGCAGGAGGCCTAGAAGTTGTTGCTTGCTGCTGTTCCTACCCACTAGGGTAGTTAACATCATTAAGACGATTTGAGAGCATCTAACTGGAGACACAGAGAGCTAGATGACTGCAGAGGGAGGAGGTTAGAGAAATGGAATTCTGATCCATGGGGCACTCCATGAGCCTTTAACACACAGAGAGAACAAACCACGGGGTAGGCTGCAAAATATCGTTTAGCTGTCCTTATGACAGCTCTATGGCTGGATGAGAAAACTATGTGGTCTCCCCAGGTCCTACGGTGCGGCTCCATTTCTAGCACACTGAATCCACTGTAGACAGCTCATGCAGACATCCCATAAGATGATGCCCAAGTTTCCACTTCTATTCTCTGTGTGTGAGAACAGAGGGAGCCTCACATCTTTCCGGATACCTTTTATGAAAACAAGGTTGCCTAATGTCAAAACACACACCCAGAGGAGTGGGATGAGACACAAGTGCAGGAAACTTCTGTCTACAAGAGCCAAATATTTAAAAACTACAGAAAGTTGGCCAAACGCCCCATTTCCTGCACATATGTGCCAGATGTACATGTCTAGGGATCAAATTCCCAATATGGTTTTAATCCAATTCTTAAGCCTGCATTGTTTACATATTTGAAACAGCCTGTGTTAAGACATTGAATAAATGCATGGTGTGGAGATTCCTTTTTTTTTGGTGGGTTGGGCGGGAGGTGAAATAGCTTTGCCTTTACTCGAATAGTGCTATTTGTCTGGAGTTGTTTGAACATGCAAATATAAAAACTTCCAGAGAGAATTCACTTCATCATTCAAAGGTTAAAGGATGAAAAGTCCAGTCATGATTGCACTGTCATCTTCTCTAGCACAGAAACTGTCAGTATCAGAGATTTGACTCTATTTTTTTGAATGGTGAGTAAATGGGATAAAAAAGTATCTTATGGAGCTGGTGCATTGGCTCAAATAGTTAATCCTCAACCTGCAAGTGCAGAAATCTCATATGGGCACTGGTTTGTGTACCAGCTATACCACTCCCCATTCAGCTTCCATCCTCAGAAAGCAGTTAAGGATGGTCCAAAGCTTTGGGACTCTGTACCCACGTGTTGAGTCCCTGAAGAACCTCCTGGATCCTGGTTTCAGATTGGCTCAGCTCTGGCAGTTGTAGTCATTTGGGGAGTAAATCAAGAGATGGAAGATCTTTCTGTCTGTCTCACCTTTTCTCTCTAAATCTGTCGTCCCAATTAAAAAATAAATAAATACATCTTTAAAAATAAATATCTTCTAAATACCCTCTATTTAACAAGGATGAATTTATAACATGTTATAATTTCCAAAATCAAGGATTAGTCCTAATTCTAGTGTTTGACTATTGGACGACTTCATTATCAAAATCAAAGCATTTTCTTACAACTCTTCTTAGAAGTCAGTAATTATGAAATTTTCTATATCACTTCTCAAAAAGAATGTTGATGGCCAAAACTCACACTTTTAGTATACATATGACCTTTGTCCTCCTTGAATTTGTATCACCTAATGCTAATTTCTGTATCACTTTGATTGTAGCAAATGTGCTGCTGAAATGAGCACACTACATAATTCTTACATATGTTTAACTTTGGGAGGAGGATGGCATCATCATAGAATAAGAAGGTTTGATTCCAAACTTACATATTATACCACTTTTTTCCATGACCTATTATGAATCTGCAAGGTTCATGAACATAAATGCACAAATGATATAAAGTACTGTCTAAAGATCTGAAAGGACATCTTCATATCCTGCAGGTTGTTAAGCATGTAATCAACTTGTTTTTAATGCAATAACTCTACCTAAAATACTCTTGGTACAGATATGAGAAAGTTAGCTATAACACATTCGTTTACAGGGCCATTCGTGATAGTACCAAACATCTGTTTGGTTATGTTGGCTGCAACAGCCCAGAGCACTAACATTTTATAGAGAATAATAAACTATTTATAGATCATGGACATTTCACAAAATGTTAAGTATTAGGGAGAAATGTTCATAGACATAAAAACGGAGCCGCGATAATAGGACTTAAAAAAGCCAAGTAGCCTTTTAGGCAGTAACATTAATTTAAAATGCCAGATTATTTAAAAAATATTTAAGCTAGAAGAGATCCAAATATGTGACTCTGTAACTCATCTGGTGGCTTAATTACAAAGTTGAGTCCTCATATCCATTCCGCAGAACGGGAAAAGTCTGTCCATGGGAGACTAGAACCTAGTACGTAAGTTATCAATCAGGTAGTCTGACTTCAATATAGCAGATGATCCAATGCAGAGCTTTGACTCCATGTCTTACTGGTTTACAACAGTTGAACAGTCTTCTCATTTTCTAGGATGTGCTATATTATGGCCAAATGGTGATTTTATTTGTGTCTAGTAGCAGCATTGCCTTTTAAACATTTAGGAAAAATCACCACATCATAATCTAACTAACCTTGTAGGATGTGAAGAAAGCAGTGATAAGAGCCCCTTTCAGAAGCTTCTTCTCCCTGGGGTCAGCCAGATATTTCTAAAATAGAGTTGCTCTTACAATTTGTCATCAAGTAAGCAATATTCTGGGCTAGTTCTCCAAAGAATAGCAGCTACTACTAATAAAGCATTAATCTCTGTTTTCCTTCCATGTAAAAAGCACACCTTTCAGGCCAGAGTTTTTAGCCTCTAGAGCACTGAGAATAGGTCACAGGTACCCGGGTATTGATTCCTCCAGCCCTGACACTACAGAGACAGGCCTAGTACATAATATCATTCTTTATCATTTGTAAAGTTCATCTATAAAACATTTTCTGCATGAAATCTGAACATAAAAAGTGTTGAAAATCTCTGAAGTAGTACACTAGTCTATTCTGTCTTAAGTACATGAAGGATAGTATTCTGAGCAGTATCTGCCCATGGGACATCACGAGGTGCCTCCTATGGCATAAATTAATTGCAGTAACTTTCTTTTTACTGGTTTACAACAGAAATGTGGTTCTTAATTTTTCACCATGCACTTAATATTTTTGTAATGAAAGAATGAACTTTTCCTGCAATATTAATACCTGAGTTAACTAATTAATGATTTGTAACTAGTAGCAAAGTGGAACAAAGGTATGGAATATATAAATTAATATGCATACTCATTTAATGATTATCTATTTTATCTCCAATATCAGGAAAGAGGATGAGTAATAAGCATATAAATTAAAGAATCAAATTAAGGAACATCAATCATATTCACATTATTTTTCTTTTATGATTAGTAACACTTTGAGAATATTTTAAGGCTTATAAAAATAAAGGACTTTTTAAAAATGTAAGTAAATAAAAGTTATAGGGAAACCAAAATATCCTATTGAGCAAATGAAGGCAGAACTGTATTTATTTTTGTCTGAAGAAACAGTGCACAAATCTTATTTTCAGCATTCTGAAGTCACATAGATGTTTATGGGCCGTATCATCCTAAAAAGTACACATCAGCCAGCTACTCAATAATATAAAAGTTTCTTACTATATTGAAAGAAAATTTTGTAGCGTTTGTATTTCTGTGTTTAAAGCATCAAGGAAAGACACTTCCTGATTCCTTTTATAAATTCTTAATTATAGGGATAAAGGGGAATCATTGACAAAGGAGGGTGTTAACTGATTCAGCTGGCTTCATTGTGCTTTTTTAATGCTGCCCTCTTGACGTGAAGGATAAGGTGAAAATTCAATTACTAAGAAAGAGAACTGCAAGAAAAAACAAAGCTTTAAAAAGGGGAAGTTATAAAATGTTTAACGACCATGTGAAGGGATAACACAGAATAGTAGAGAAAATAGCAACATGGGTGGGAGTGTAGTGGTGAAATGCAAGGGGAGAAAGAAGCAACAAATCATACACCAAAGGAGTGGTGAGGCTTCATGCAGTGCATGCACTCCATTCATTGGTCTCGAGATGTGCTGTTAAGTCAGCCCCTCTCCAAGTCAACTCTTTTCAAACAGCAGCCCCAGCCACAGATGCTGTGCAGCACTTACCAAGTGCCTAGTATATGGGTCTAGATGTACTCAGTGCAATACACACAGAGATTTCAGAAAACTTAACATGGAGAATATAAAGTTACTTAATAATAGATTGGGAGATAGTAACATGACTATACTGAGTTAGAACACATCATTAAAAGTAATATCACTTCTTACCTTTAGGATGGCTACTAGAGAGTTTGAAATGACAGACACAACTTGCTTCACACATGTATTTGATAGCATTGCTTTAAGAATTGTAAAACATCATTGAAATCTACTGACCCATGGGCATTTTACAAATGATTACCATTGTAGTAGACTATTTCAAACTGCAGTTTCCTCAAGGATCCTGAGTTCTTTTTTAGTGACTCTAACGCGTGAATCATAATGAAACTGAAGCCACTCCTACCCTCCTACATGTGGCCAAAGCACCCAAAAGAACCCTGTGGCCACCAGCTCACCCGTTTCTTTGCCTGATACATATTATGGAGAAAGACTGGGAGACAGGAAAGGACAAATGGCAGAGTGGTCTCGGAAAATATGACTCAACAAGAGGAAATCCTCGTACTCAGTTTAAACCAAAACAGAAGAATCTGTCCTCTGTTCTTTATTTTCACTACAATTAGGATTGGTTTCTAGAATCACACAAGAGTCCTCACGCAAGACTTGGAAACCTCTGGCACATTAGTTTTTTTTTTTTCTGTGTCTTGGTGTTTGGATTACATTATCTCTACAATCCCTTGAAGTCTGGACTTGGGGAGCTGCTTCTGTTCTAAAACTTCTGAACAACCATCACTCCTACCAAGTGTTGCTCATTTTTCCACTGTGTGGATGTGTCCTTTTGGTCAGGTCTGAACACAAAGACTGTTTCAGAGAGCCCTCATCTGCCCACTGTGTGTAGTTCTCATTCTTTACAATAGCACTTTTCAAAATGTTCTCCACTGCATCTACATCAAACTGATTTACCCTTGTTTATATTCTCGTTTACATATTTATAAATTTATTCCTTATAGGATGCAAATGTATTCCTCATGGCAGAAAGGACATTGTCTACCTTCTTCACTGTTCTGCCTGGCCTACTTTAAAAGAGTGGATAGTAGCGACTCGAGGAATTTCAGTAAAATAAACAAATGACTCAGGCATGGCTCTTAAAAAAATAAGCAGCCAAGAATTACTTTAGGTAATTTAATATAAGCTGAATTTATTAACTATGCAATTTATTAACTCTTCCATGAAGGGCAGACAAGCAGATTTGGAAAATGTTGAGTGTGTAGAGGGCCTGCATCCCAAACCCCTACACCCAACATCAAACCATAAACCTTACATAGTGTCAGCACTTATGGTGCTGGTGCAGTGCTCTGTACTTCTGTCTGCCATGGACCAACACCACAGGATTCAGACACTGGTTATCCTTGATGTACTCATTTCTTTCGTTGTCTTTAGGCACTCATTGGTTGCCTACATAGACTCCACGTGTCAATGTCACAAACTACATATTTAAGATTCCAGAAGCAGGGGGTTAGCCTCATAGTCAAGACACAGGTTAAGATGCATTCATCACACAGCTGTAGCAGCCATTTGGGGAGAGACCCAGTAGATGCAGTAATTTTACTTCTGTCTCTCCTTTTCTCTGTAAATCTGCTTTTCCAACAAAAAATAATCCTTAAAAAAGATGCATACATCCTATTTAGAATGTGCAGATTCAATTCTCCGCTCATCTACTGAATCTAACTTGATGCTTAGACAAGCCCTGCAAGGCAGTGTGATTGCTCAAGGGCTTGGGTCTCTGTCACCCACTTCGGAGACCTGAACTAAGATCTCTGGTCCAAATACCAGCCCTGGCAAAGCCCCAGCTGCTGAGGCATTTAGGGAGTGAATTAATAAGTGGGGACACTCTCCCTTTATTTCTGAAATTAATACTTTAAAGAGTAACATAAAAATTCCAAATTAATGTGTGTTGCTTTTAAAACTTAGGTCAGCATTGATGTCTGTAGAGAACTTTAGTACCATGGAGGGCAGAATAAATTGGACAGCTCTCTTGGTCAAGCTATAACAGCAAGTATCTGGACAAATCAAAACTCTAAGGTTGACTGTGTCAGCCAAAGGACCTTGGAAAGATTTCCTAAATCTTGGAGCAATAAAATAATCAGCATCTCAGAACTATCAAAACCACATAAGCAGTATTCTCGGAACATGTTCCACATCGGGAATATGGGATGATATCAGGGGGCCACCCCCCATTCACAGGTACTGATGAGGTTGGGTTGTTTGGAACAACCATCTCTCTTTCCCTCCCCACTTTCCCGAGATACAGGAATTAAAAATGAGACTGGAGGTGGTAGTCTCATCTATTTCCCATTCTTCAACCCTCCTCACCCTAATCGATGGTCCACATGGCCATGAATCCCTCTCAACTATATAAACATAATCAAAAATAACATGAATTTATTACTAAAAAAGCAAACCTAGGTCATAAGTATCATGTCCTACCTACCTGGGAAAAGACAGTAAGAATCTAGACATTTATTTCTACAACCAAATAAAAATGGCTCTGCCTTTAGCAAAGGTTCATAAGACAGGAACCCTCCCAAGCAGAGACTAGGCTCAGGTGGTAGGAAGGCATATTGGGGAAAGGACACATATTCCCTACAGCCTTCTACGGGTGCATCCATTCTCTTTTCCCTGATCAGATATATTTTCTGTATTCCACACTTTCAGGGTTCTTAAACTGCAGTCAATTTTTAAGTGACAGACACTATGTCATATACTAACATTAGCACTATTCAAAGAACCAATTACATATATATTATATATATACACACATATATAATGCTATATATAGTTATATATAAGGAAACACAGTTAGACATGTTTCTAATATATAGTTATACATAAACAAACACATTATAAGGAATTGGCTGAAGCACTTTAGGAGTTTTAAATATCTCATGATCTAAAATTAATTGGGAAACTGAAGAGCAGTAGAGCTGATGGTAGAGCTTCAGTCAGGATCCAGAAACCTGGAAAAGTAGGAGAGTGATGAGGGTCCCTGCTGACCTAAAACCTGGCAGCCTTGAGACCCAAGAGGAGCTGCTATCTCCCCTCTAGTCTGCAGGGAGGGAAAGACAATTGTCTCAGGACTTCAAGAGATGTTTTCTTTTTTCTACATGAGGATTAGCCTTCCACTCTAGTCAAGCCTGCAGCAGACTATAAGAGAGTCACTTGTGTTAAGAAGTGAAAAACTCTGATTTATTCATTTTATGATTAAAATGTGAAATCTCACCCAGAAACACACACAACACCCAAAATTCTGTGCAATCTGATTTCTGAACATGTTGCAGCTTAGTGAAGTGAACATATAAGCTGAACCATCACAGACTCTCCAGTGGATAATCAATAACCCAGTTCCATCTCAAAGTTTATGTCACCTGCTAGCCCACTGTTTAACTAGGAACCTAGTATTTTGCTCTTCTACTCCATTAAGTTATTCATCCTGTTGCAATCTCTGGGTGAATTATTAACCCCATACTTCCACAAAATGGAATAGAGCAAGTTCAGCTTGGTGGTAGGCAGAGTAGTCCTGAAAAGCTGTAGTAATTACACATTCAAGGGCTATCACTTAGGTTGATGTATCAGCTGCTGTCAATGGAATGACACAAAAACCACACGCTCATTTGCAAATTGACAATGTGAAGTGAGCCTGAGTAAGCAACACATTCTGCCTTCGAGGAGGAAAAGGACATCTGATTCATGGCAAGCTCTGCCAAGGTACCACTGCTGGAGCCAAATGGCTCCTGGCCAGTTAACCCTGAGGAACAAGGAAAGGCAATTGCAGGTTAGGTAAAGGGATGAAAGGTTTATGATAAAAAGGAACTTGATTACTGCTGTGAGTTTAATTATATTCCCACTGCCAGAACCCAATCAATATTTAAAAGCAACAAACAAAATAATTTCCTGAGATGTTCCTTGTTTTCAGGATGGTCAAAAGTTGCCCTCAGAAAACAGCCAAAGGAAGTCAAGAAAAACATAAAACAGGAAAGACATGAACACAAGTGCAAATGTTCACTTGAGCAAGTCAAAGACCAAGTCCATGACCTCTGGGCGAAAGGGAGCTCCACTTGTTTAAGGAGGCGTCCTGCACTGGAGGTTTAGTATAACTGTCAAGGGTCAGCAATGCCACATATGAGTACATGACGTTCAGTTGTTAAACGTAATTGTTGTGATAAGCAAATGGTTACTGTTCCAAGCAAATCTTTGACATTGAAAAGAGGGTTCAGAAGCCTTTATCACCAGAGAGTTCTATATGATGGCACAAAAGGTCTCATCTATGCCCACTGGTTCAAGTCAAGATTGCTCAACCTTTGGGTTAGAATCAGAAGAAAATACACAGAAACAAAATGAGAAAGCAGCAAATAAGGATCTCACTCCAGGCACAAGACTGAATAAGGTACCTAAGGCAACAATTAGGACCGAACATATTTCAACACAGTAGTGTTTTGTTTGTTTGTTTGTTTTTGTCTTCAATCAGGTCAGCAAATTTGGCAGGCTACCTATTTTTGCCAATAAAGTTTTCTTGAAACTGGTGAATGAGATATGGTCAGATCCTCCCTTCACTTACAACTTTGAAACTTATTTATCAGGATTTCTTCTATAGGGATCTTAAGACAATATTTCATTCAGACATTATTTACCTTTAATATTGATTTGACCACCCCTTTATATTTTTTTTAACCAAAAGTATTTACTTTGATTAACATAAGTACTGGCCTTGCTACATACCTTCTTAAATCAAACTACTCTTAATGATGTCTACTCAAAATATTATAATAAGTACATACACTGAAATATCACGATTTCTTACAGACACATTTGGATTATTTTATTTCACTGTGACAACACCTACATGTGAGTATTATTTTCCAACCTCAGAACTGAGTCCATTGTAGCATTTTGACCAAGATCACAGGAAAAAGGCAGATGTTTCTCTAGCCATGATTTAACCGCAGTGTGATTTGGCTCACCATGTTTATCACCGCAAATCAGATAGATAGCTTTCTTTAAAAAAAAAAAAAAGATTTATTTATTTTTATTGCAAAGTCAGATATACAGAGAGGAAGAGTAATAGAGAAGAAGATCTTCTGTCCGATGATTCACTCCCCAAGTGACCGCAATGGCCAGTAATGCACAGATCCAAAGCCAGGAGCCAGGAGCTTCCTCCAGGTCTCCCACGCAGGTGCAGGGTCCCAAAGCTTTGGGCCATCCTCAACTACTTTCCCAGGTCACAAACAGGGAGCTGGATGGGAAGCGGGGCTGCTGGGATTAGAACCGGTGCGCATATGGGATCCCGGGGCACATTCAGGGTGAGGACTTCAGCTGCTAGGCCACAGCACCAGGCTCAATAGATAGCATCCTAAACCAAGTTCTACTAGTGAATGTCTTCCTTTCCATTTCCAAATGATTCCTAACTTTCTAGTAGTTTCCTACATCTGTACTTTTGAAAATAAGCTTGAATTTAAGCTTAGGAACTTAAAATTTGTGAGGACCTGACCTCCTGGAATGATCCTAATTTGAACAATGTAGAGGGACATCAAGTTTAAAGAGGAAAATCTTGGAGGGAGTCTGTGCCAATCTTGCAGGGACCCTATCCCTTTGTAGGGCAGACAAGTTTCTCCTCTACTACAGCTTCACTTTTCAAAGACTTGTCTGAATGCAGTTTCAACACCACCACTATGTCAGTTACACATTACATAGCAGGATGTGGTCAATTCCTTCACTTGTATGTCAACACACCTTCACCAGCCAGAATTAAACACTGTTGCAGATGATGTTTCTGTGTCAGAGATTTCCTTTCAGTGTAAAAAACTATTTCTACTCAGACCTTTGATTTCCTCAGTTTTTCTGCCTTTTTTTAATAAATCCATTTTTTCTTATTATAATTCTACCTCGGCTAGAGTTTTCAAGTTACTGTCCTCCTGCGTTATTCTTTGAAGAGAAACTGCCCAGTGTGGAGTTCCTGTCAAAGGGACGCTTCAAAAGGCAACCTCACTCTGGCTTTCCCGTGCATGTGACCCTCTGAACCAGAACCAGCATGGGAAGTAAGCATAGGCAACACACAGCTTAAGCAGCGATCTGAGAAGGGATCTGACTCACGGCAGTGAATCAATTAGATTTTTTGTCCTGCTCAAGAACCGATTAAAGGAAACAACCTAAGTAAATGAGCTGTTGAAAGTGACATAAGTACAAATAAATGATACATGGTGACTAGGCAGGAAGAGGCTGTGGCAGCACTAGTAGGCCAGAGGCAAGGGATGTTACACAGAATCAGACTTGCAAAGAGTGAGAGGAATGCTTTAGTGAGAAATCAGGGAGCCACAGAGAAGGAAAAAAGAGCATTTTGGTGTCCGAACTTTGTTACTGACTGTCCTCTCAGTGTAGCTCCAAACCACATGCATACTTCAAATACAGAACTGTTGCTAAATGAATAGCTACTCTCTAGTACCTGGGGCATTATAAGAAATGTGTCATACTACTGAGAAGTTAAGATTCTAACAATGTGAACTTATTTTAAAAAGAATGAACATCCTTTATGGGTAAGTAAATATTTAAGAACCTACAGGCATAAAAGTGTGTGGAGGATGACTGTTGGCAGGGTTACCTGAATAATGGTTAAGAGAAGGATCCTAGAACAAGACCTTCTGTTTCTGATTGACACTGTCTGCGGTTTCTTTTAGGTAACGTTGTTGAGAGGGCCAAACAAATTGGTAAATGTAAAGCACCAGTGTTGAATCTTGATTAAATAACTGCAATGTTATTATATAAAGGAAAAAATTTATTATATAAAGGAAGGTATTAGAGACTCCAAAGTCACACTGTAAATGAACTTGTGGTCCACAATACAATCTCAAGACCCAAGATACAGAGAAATAATGATGACCTAGCCTTTCCATATTTACTGTGTGAACTGAAACTGCCTAAAGATTCTTTCTCCCTCTTTGTACTGTTAAGTTGGAGTTCATTTCCTCTTCCTTTAAATTCAGGCTATTCATGCTGCTTCCTAAGTAACATACTGTGGATTTAACTGTGTCAATGGAAGGCCTGACCTTTAGAAAGGAGGGCATCTTTTTGCTTACTCCTTTTTAAAAGACTTGGAATACACTTTGTTGGAATCTAGATGCCACACTATGAGAAGTCTGAGGGGCAGATAGAGATCATGAAACAGTTGCTGCAGCTGAGCTCCCGGGGGACCAGTAGAATTCACAACCTATCACATGGTGCCCACATATTTCAGCTCCTGGACAACAGCCGCAGGACCATCAGATCAAACCAATGGAGCCTAATACATACACAGAACAATGAAGAAGATGTTAAAGTGATCGTTTTCTGAAGTTATTAAGTCTTGGAGGTCAGACCAGATGGCCCTCTCTTCGCCTCTGCCCTCCCAGGGATCTAGAGAAGCCAATGACACATACAGTTGTATTGCTCTCAAGGTCATTGCAAGATGAAATAGTAATTCACAGTGTAATACATAAGCAGTGTGACACAACGGTAAACACAACTCATATAACCATGACCAAGGCATTTTTTTCTCTGCTTCTGGTAGTACCTGGAGACTTAAAATGATCTATAGAAAACAGAATTAAAAGTGTGAGTTTGAAAAACTGGCATTTAGCTAAATGGCTAAGACATCTAAATTTCATATTGGAGCATCTAGGTGTGAACCCCACATTCAGTTTCTGACCCCAGTTTTATGCTAATGCAGACACTGGAGAGCATGTGAGGGCTCAAATAATTGGGATTTTGCCACTCACACCACCGTTCTGGACTGTATTCCAGTCTCCCAGCTTTGATTCAGGACCAACCATGATGATTGTTCCTGCTTCCTTCTGTGCCTCTCAAATAAAAACCATGAGCTTATTTTGGTGCAAAAATATTTGAAATCTATGCAGTTTTTCAATAATACATTCCTTCTGCATATTAAGAGAATTTGTACACCAAAAATTTCATACTTTAAACTCCATTTTTCATGAACTGTTTTAAACATTCATGTATATCTTTCTTAATTAGGACTTTGTGGGTATCTGAGTCATTACCTTCTGCCCCCACCTCAATCCTTAATTTCATTATTTTTTAACACTTGGTGATCTTTATTTTTATGAAGACAAGGTGATAACTTTGATCTCCTTTGCTTCTTAGTAAATATACTGAAACGTTAAACTTTTTATGGTTATCCTTCCTTTTTCATCTATAAAAAATACATTATGTAAATATTCTATTTGTAGACCTGAAGAACAGATTTAACAGATGGAGTCCAATACGGAAGGTCACAGGTAGACCATATTTTTTTTTCATTTCTGTGGGATTTTTGCTAATTTATATTTCTTACATTCTGCCCAAACATTTACCAGGGTTTTATGCAGTGGGCTTGGGGAAAGATCAAAGCCAATCATAACTTCCATGAGCAAAGGAAAGCATCCATCAGTGGAAATGAGAGTATTTATTTTTATCCAGACACAGTTCAGAGTACCTCAGCACATGGCGTGGTGGTGGTGGTGGTTGTTGAAAATGCCACCTCATATAAAATAAATTATCCACTATGGCAAAGAAGCAGTCGATGCTCCCATTAACAAGAGATCAAAATATTCAGAGAGAGTAAACAGATTTGCAAATCACAACTGTTGAGTTTCGATTATCCTCCATTTCTGTTTGGCAGGAAAAAAAACCCAGTGGAACAGAATCGGTCCTGTTAGCTCTCATGAGTCTTAATCCTTTCTTTGCCTAGAGCCTATCACCTAACTAAGAAGACGATAAAATCCTTCTAACACCAGATACAAAAAACAAACCTGATAATATACTCTAGTGATTATGCACATAAAACCTACAAGGCAAAAACCAGAATGAGAATATTCTCTTCTAAAAGGACAGAACTGCAAATCTCCCTTAACAGATGCATTGCCACCCGTGCAGCACCCATGCAGCCAGGAACATAAAGCAAACAGGTAGAATCATAGGGTAAGGTGCCCTCAAGGAATGTGGCAAGCAAGGTTTGCCTCAGCATACCTCTAATGAAGATAATTTGAATGGCACGCTAGATATAAAGATGTAGAATATGCAGACCATTATTATGACCTGAAATTATTCAATATAACAAGTATTTTCAAAAGGCAATAATATGTGGTGGAAGCAGATCACAGGGTTCAAATCTTGCTTCCATCCTTAGGAGGCCAGGAAGGAGGGCCTTGGTTCTACATAAATACAAGCCGACATTCCTCTACAAGGTTTGGGATCCTGAAGAACATCTTGAATTGTAAATGCTACAATTTCTATTTCTGCCAAAAGGCGGATAACACCAGAATCTACATCACATTTATGTTTATAATGAGTATAAAAAAGATTATCTGTGTGCACAGTTTCTCAGTTACAGAACTACAGACATTTTGGGTGGAATGGCCTTTTGTTAATATCTTGGGGGCTTCCCTGTGTCTTACTGGATGTTCAGCAATAGCCTTGTCTTCCAATCACACGGTAAAAAACAGTGACACAGTAAAAACTGTCTCTCAGGGCTGGCACAGAGGCTTATCAAGCTAATCCTTCACCTGCAATGCCAGCATCTGATATGGACCTGGAATTTGAGCCCTAGCTGCTCCACTTCTGATCTAGCTCCCTGCCTACGGCATGGGAATGCAATGCAGGATAGTCCAAATTCTTGAGCCCCTACATGCATGTGGGGGACCCAGAAGTTCCTGGCTCCTGATTTCAGATTGGCTCAGCTCTGGCAGTTGCAGCCATTTGGTAAAGAATCAGTGGATGGAAGATCTCTTTCTATTTTTGTTTTGTTCTCTGTAAATATGCCTTTTAAATTAGAAAAAATGAGTAAATCTTTAAAAATATCTCTAGACATTTCCAAATGTCCTATAGAAGCAAAATTATCCCTGGTTGATATCCAATGTTTCTGAATAAATGTATTTTCCTTTAATCAGTGTTATTTGATGCTGTTCATGAGTCATCCCTCACTTAGCTTTTAGGAAGTAAATACTATCATAGACCTTAGGTGAATTTCTGCAATGATGAGGGGAAAAAGCTGTTGATTGAATATGTACCTTAATGTTTTCCACATGCACACATTAACTCATTAATCTTCACAGTTATCCCAAGAAGACAATATCAAGATTTCTCTAAGTTTCTCTGCTATGAAGAACCTACATAACTGATGAGAGCTTTATAACGTGGAAGCCCAATGGTATAGAAACATGTGCATATTATTGTCTTTAGGCAGCACACAATTTCCAGGTCCTTGAACCACTCTGAAGTTAAAGCCAACACATTGTCCACAATGGCTAGGTATGGTCCATAAACAGACATATTAACTCCATGATACTGTGAACTTTTTTTTTTTTTAAGATATAAAGCCATAGTGTTTGTTGGTGGAATTCCACAGTTTTGCATTATGATACATTCCACATCACTCTTCTGCAAATGAAATACCAAGAACTGAAGTGTAAAAGGAGTTTTGGAATACTTTAAATTCAGCTTATTCAATTAAATGCCTAAAACACAAACATCTCTGTCCATCAAACACATTTTTCCCCAGGTAAAAATCAAGGGAATTAGTAGGGATAAAGTTCTACACTACCATCAAACCAAAATCCATTTGGGTTCACGGGTACACATTTCCGCAGATGGGATTTCCAAACATATGACAGCATAGTGTGAGTCCTTCACCTCCCTACCTAAATTGTAAGTCTGCTCTCATGGCAAATGGATGGCAGAAAGGCAATTAAAAGTCACAATTCTTCATTCTGGAATTATCTAGTAACCCTGTCATTTAATATACTGCCCAATAATCCCGGGACATAGCAAGGCACTTATGGAGTTGAAGGGAGAGGGTTTAAATCTGTAGCTTGTAGGTTTGACCCGGGCTGCTTTCTGGAGGTTATATCAAGGGAACTGTGATGGCATCTTAACAGTAACCAACAGATATCAAAAATTAAATAAGTATAATAATTTAGTATAGTAGGGGTATAGAAAGGTGATTTGTGCTTGTGTCTTCCTTATAAATTCCCAGTATGTAAGGTTCTTTGCCTAACCACACCTGGCTGCTTTTATTCGTCAGGATGGGGCTGGAGAATAAAAAATAAAGAAATTATCACTTGGTGAATAATGTCTTTGCATCTGATTAGATTATCCCTTGCATGACAGAAGTGAACCTGAAAATGTGAGGCAAACCAGTCTTGGACAACAAAAAATACAGATAACTTTTTAAAAGCTTCGACCCTACTGCTTCCTTTAGAACTATCTAATGAAAATTCTTGTTGCCAAGCCAAACCAGAAGAGCTTATTGCAAAAGACTTGCAACTGGCCATTACAAGTTATACTTCTGATCAGTACAACTTTGAAGAGAATTTCAGTGGATGAGACTTACAAGGAAAGTGCTTTCTTTAATGCTGATAATCAATTTGGAATCAATCACTCTATGCCTAGATTATCATTTTTAGATCCAAGGATATTTCCCATCATAAAGGACTAATAATTTTCCTTTATTGCAAATGTATTTCTGTATTTCTCCCTGCAACTGGACCCAGAATCAATATGCTGGTGAGAAACAGTTCTCTATAGCAGGGCCACTTCGCTGATGGCATCAGAGTTAATCATCTCATTTTTACCCTATATTTACATTGACATGAGTTTAACAATACCTTTTGTTAGCCAATGTCTTTCTAGAAAATTTATTACACTGTTGTAAAATCATCAAAATAATTCCAGAAACATTGTAATACTCTAGGGGCATTTAATTGGAAAGACACTTTTTTTTCTGACATAACATGGAGTATTTCAAAACATTGTTGCCCTTTTGCTGAAAAGCTAACATTTCCCTCTAGATTACTGATTTTCATATTCATTGGCCCCTTGGTAAGCTAAACTTTAACTGAAGGCTCAAGGCTATATAAATATTTATCGTGGACAGAAAATTAAAAAGAAATCTTGTGATTTTAGGCATCAAAGGAGATTTCTGTGGTGTAATGAAAGAGTGCTGGACTGAAATTCAGGGAATTTGCATGCTGGTCTTGACCTCATCACTATTTCTGCAACCTTGACTACGTTTTCTATGCCTCTCTGGGCACTGGGATCATCAGCTGGGAAGCAAGGAGGTTGGACGTGCTTCAAAACTGTGCTAAATATGATGGTAACAGAAGAAATTTGTAAATAAAAGGGGTGATAGGTAAGATCAGTGGTGGGGCACAGTGGGTTTTGCTGCTGCTTCTCACTCCTGTTGTAGCACAGCTCTCCGCTAAGCTGCCTGGGAAAGCAGCAGTGGATAGCACAGTATTTGGGTTCCTGCCAGCCATGTGGGAGGTCCAGATGGAGTTTTCTGGACCTCTGGCTTCAGACTGTAGTAGCCCCAAACTTTCTGATCATTTGGGGATTTAACAAGTGAATGGAAGATCTCTCTTTTTCTCTGTCTCTCTCTGTTTCTCAGTTTGTGTGTGTGTGTGTGTGTGTGTGTGCGCGCGCACACGCACACCTGTACATATGTGTGTTACTCTGATTATCAAATACATAAATCTTTAAAAAGGGAGCAGGTTTTGTCATATTCTGAATGAAAAGAAACTGCCACAATTCAAAACATAACTGATGCTAACTGCCTTATGTAAGGCTTGAAAGAAAAATTTACTTTAGGATTTGATAAAAGCAAATTGAAAAATATACCAAGTCTTTTCTTCAACACTTAAATTAGCAAATTAAATGTTGAAAGCTTTAAGATAAAGAAGAAAATGAGAAAACAGAAATATCATTATGTCAGTCAACCCTCTAACTTCAAAGCTGACATTCTTAATTTAAAGTATAAAGAATTTGATTTAGAAGAAAAATGGTTTCAAACTACAAGCCTAACACTAAATAAATAGCTCATTATTAATAATAAAACATCTCAGTGTAGCAATCACCTTTAGAAATTCAATGCATTTTAGGTAAGTCCAAATATAATGAAATATAGTAAAATATGGCAGAGCAGAGGAGAAATACCTCCATGTGTATAAATAAAAATACAATTTAATAAATTTATAAGAAATGAAAAGCCAAAGGGGGGTTAGTCTGGTGTAGAAAATCATTTTATTTCCTGCTATATGGCACACAACCAAAGCAAAATCTGAAAATTAGTGTTTTCTTAGATATTTACATATGAAGTTTCAGTCCAGCAATCAATCCAGACACTTAATGTACTTAAGATGGGCAAGCAAACAACACCACAGCTGTATCACTGGACCAATAGTGATCATCCCCAGGGGTCAGTTTTGTTACAAGAGAACTCATCTCTGTACAGAAATGTGAAGGGGCAGAAGGAGCTTTAATGGTAAGAGGAGACATGACTAGGTAATAAGCTGAAGCACCCAGTCCAAAATGAAATTATAGTGCCACTTGTCAATGAATCTCTAAAAATCCAGACGACTACAGCAGAGAGTTACACAACAAAGCAGCCCCTTTGAACACACAGCACTGCAGAGTCATGCAGGTTCCACACACAGGAAGCTGGCCTGCTCAGCCTCTTAGCTCTGCCAGGGATTTTGACTACTGTTGATTTCTAAGTCCTCATTGAAAAATTGCTATAATCACAAAAGCATTCTTACAGGTCTGCTGTAGATCCTAAAAAATATCTGCTATCTGCACTATTATAAGTATGAAAGAGGAATGACTTTCCTTCTATTTACAAGTTGCTGTAAACCTTATACAACAATGCTTCCAAATCACCACACTTTACTATTTCAGGTTTTAACAAAGGAATGCCTATGTAGGCAATGACTGCTTACCAAGTAGGTAACTGAATTAGTGTGGTCAATATAAACACTAGAGTATTTTTCTTTTATGGTATGGGTATGCAACAGTGTCAACTTCAGATGACTTACTAAGGGACTGCAAGAGTGCTGTACTGTTTAATTTTAAGAGTGAAAGGGATTGTGGGTGTTTCTGGATGAGACGAACATTTGAGTTCATGTATACCTAGCGAAACAGACTGTCCCATTCTGAGAAAGGTAAGCTTAATCAAGTGAACTGAAGACCTAATTAGAACATGGCAGCTGAGCAGGTGTGAATTCTCCCGATTATGACTGTCTTAGACCACTACACTGTATGTTTCTAGCCTTTGTGTTTTGACAGAAGTATCAGATCTTCTTGAATACCAAGCCTCTACCTTCTGGACTGGAACTTGGACCATCAACTCTTGGTTCCCAAGCATTCAGACTGAGCAGTCCTGGTTTCCAGCTCCCAAATCTTAGAAATTCTCAGCCTCCCTTATCAAGTGAACATCAATTGCTTGATGTTTCTCTGGACATCACTAATACAAGCACTACCGGAACAGTCACGCATGTATTAATACAAGTTCTTGAATTTAAAAAAAGAGCAAGTATAGCTTTTTTTCTCCCTAGAACAAGAGGATTGTAAACAATACTCTATTGCTATAAGTTCACCATGGGACCTGAAGGATTGAGCCATCTGAATAATGAACCAAGAAGAAACATTCTGTTAGGAAAATGAAGTGTAATATGCATGCAACTCACACCGTATAATTTGCAGGAACACAGGAAATCTATACTGTTCGGTAATGGTAACTTTACTTTTTGTTGCTGCAGAAATCCTATCTGTCCCTTTGACTTAAAAAAAGGAGGAAATTAACTCATGACTGTTCTCCTAGAAGTGAGGATTTCTAAAGTCATTAACTTCAGTATAATCTTTTTATGTAGACAGTTCCTGAATTGTGATGGTCTCATTTAAAACTCTCTGACCTTACAAAAATACAAAAGCAATACATAATTGAGTCCAAACTGTAATTTGAACTTTACATTTTGATCTTCTCTTGATTTAGCAATGTGTGGTAGGCTAGTCTCATGATGGTGGCAGCAGTGAATGCTGCTCCCAGTGAGGCCTCGATTATGAAGGGAAACAACAGACTCTCAATTTTATATTCTGTTTCCAAGATGAGGTGTTTGGTAGGTTCGTTTTTGTAAACACATTTTTTTTGGCTTAATGGTATTTTCAAGTTTCCATGAATTTATTGGGATATAATTGCACCATTTTTCAGCTGTGTGCTATACTTCCAAGCTAGAATGCTAACTTGCTTGCTGTAAATGCATTTTTTACTTAACGATATTTCCAATTTTCCATAGATTTTATTGGGATGTAATCACATCATTAGTATAGAGGTATCTGTATTTCCATTTGAAAGGAACCTATTAGTAAAACAGGAAGAAAAAATACAGATTGCATTGGGTGTGGGTAGAGAAAGAATATAGTTTCCAGTTTCTTTCACTGTCTTAATTTCAGAATCTATTAACTAGAAAAGAAACATAGTAGAAGAAACATGAAGAATATTTCTGAGTTTAAACTCTTTTGTGACTATTTCAGTCAGAACGGCTGAAAATCCCCTGGAGAAACTTAGGATGATGTCCATTTTAAGAACTGATCCCATGAATGTGGGCCTGACTTCAACAATCTGGAGTCCATGTGGGAATCTGTAAAGGGGTCAACAGCTGATGTGAATGAAGGCTATAGTATTGACATCTGACCTTTCCTATTCTGTCCCAGAAAGGGCTAAGAGCACCCTTGACCTTTGCAAGTATAGAATGGGTCACTGTGAATATATAATACTTACTTAATTGTGTTGGCTAAATAAATTACTTATAATTGAGATGATTAAATGAATTACTTACACAATTGTATTTTAAGAAATGTTGTGAGCCAATTATTCGATATATTTTCCTTAATACATGCATCAGTAGCCATTTTAAACAGATGTTAGTTTTTGTTTATTTTTTGCTTCCTGTTATTGTTATAAGGGTTTAATGTGTAAACTAGGAACACATTCACTGTGTGGATGTTGTAATAACCCAATCGTCTTCACATATGATGCTGACATCTGGAGTATTTACTCTTCTGCCAGAACAGCTTTACTTTTTTATCTGATAACATATAATGTATTGTATGACCTACTCAGAGCCATTCCCCAAGGCCTCCAGGCATTCATTTTAAGCATGTCTGCATTTTTATTAATAATATTAATATGTTCTAATGAAAACATCCATTAGAGCAACTTCATAAAAAAGCTTTTTCTTCTCTCCCATCAACAACAAGGTTCAACAGATAACTAGTTACTTGTTAAAGAAGATTATGTACTTTGGTTTCATTCATTTGGATTTTTTTTTTTTTGTCTTCACACAAAATTATGCAGAACTGCTGAGAATCGAGTAGTGCTAACTGTTTTAATTTACTATTCTGTCATCTCCAATGTCAATCAACAGCTATCTCATGTGTAACGGTGGGGATTTTAGAGCCGTACGATTCACAACTACTTCCCTCAAACGAAGTCTGAGTAGGGGAAGAGAAAAGGCAAGGAGGGTATTGCTGGGGGTTGGAAATTGGTAGGAAAAGAAGAGATGCCATGAACAGCTTAACAAGAGACCAAGAAGAGAGGAGGAGGTGACGGATGGAGGCTGTAACACCTTCCAAGTGGAGTTAGGTGAGAACGAATACATGGGAGGTAGTTTCTACCTATGGATTCAAAATAATAAGCAAATAAAAATATGCCTTACTAGAACACTTCATAAAGAAGGAACCCAGGAAGCTCACACAGCTGCTGAGAGATGGTGCCATGACTGAGAAATGGGGCCTCTTGAATTCAGTTCGACTACACTCTGTATGTCTGAATCTTTCAGCCTCTGGCTTATACATTAACATTCTTAGACCTTTCATTGGAGTACTATGTCCTAGTGCTCTGGAAAATAAATGTTATGCTTATTTTTTTAACAAATAAATACTTATGGATATCCAGCCAAACTAAATATTATTATGTATGTGTGTATATATGTAAAATACATTTATACATGCATATGTGCATAACTTAACTCTCAATTTGCATTGCTCTGTGAGTCACAATCTTCCACAGTTTTATCTCCCTTTCTAAGGTAAGGTGCCTCATTATTCTTTGAAGAAGGATGATAAAACAAAAATGAAAGTTGTTTCAAAGAGAATTCATTTCAAGTTATATTCATGTCTTGATCAAACAGAGTGAAGCCTTTCAAGTGGTGTCCCCCACCCCTTTCTTGTTAATGTACCTCATTTACAAGCCATCACTCTCAACCTTTACAGTAGGAGAGTGAAATAAATAGAAGGAAATATAACCAAACTTTCAGGAAGGCTAAGGAGGTCGAGATAATTTGCACAACTACAGTCTCAATCAACCAGAGTTGGTAATCAAAGACATATTCATCAGCAGAGTGGGAAGATAGGCTGTTTCAAGTGGAAACAAATTATATTATCTGTGCAGTAAGTAAGGGGTCAGTTCCACAAGAATAAACTAATTTCCAATAGGCCAGTATGTTTTCTCAGGATAGCATTAGGACCTTGATGTTTGACAAGCCAGCATAAAGAGGGTATTCACAAAACTAAAGAAATGTGGTCCAGAATGGCCAGACTTCTTGCATTCAAGTCTAACTGCATCAGATCTTGCTATGTGCTCTTGGGCAAGGCACTTAACTCTTGTGTTCTTTTGCTTTATCAACTTTAAGGTGCTAACCATAATATTATCACTTACTTCATAGGATTATGGTAAAGTCAAATGCCTGAATGTTTATTAATATCTACAGTATTGTATATGATGCTTAGAACACAGTCACTTGTGATATAAGAGTTTATTGACTTCTTACACTCGTAGTTTTCCTTCCGTTTTTCTAACCTTTCCTTCTAACTGCCCAACTTTGAACAAACTGATGAACCTCTTGACTTCACAGTTTTCTTTCACAGAGTATCTCAAACTCTGAACAACACCAATATGATATTTAATTCTCTACACCATCATTCCTAACAAGATCCTGATGTTGTTTTGGGATCTTTACTCTTGTTGTGTGCCATGGGACACAGTGCAAGTGGACTCAGTAGCTCCAGCTCATTCATTCTGAGTCAACTAAGATAAAGTCTATCTATGATTTCAATAAGTTGATCAAGAAACTAAGAAGCATGAGACAATTCTCCAGAGAAATTTTTCATCTATCTGTGGTCACACAGTTCAGATCTACATAAATATTACTGAAGGAAGGACTTACCTACACTTGGATGCTCCCCCTCCACGTGCCCTGACCCCACTTAGCACCCAACAATGGGGAAAAAAGGAAAGCAAGAAGTGCTATACACAAAAGGACACAGACACAGCCAAGAAAGATACCAAAAAGCATTAAAAAAAAAAAGCAGTGAGGGCATTCTGAGGGGAAAAGAAAAATTAAAAAAGAAACCACAAAAACGAATCCTTGATTAGTCTATTTTCGACACTGACCTTATGCTTTATTTCTGAATGTCTATTTTACTTCCAGAAAGGGGGACGCATTAAGGTAATCTTAGAGTTCATGGCACAAGTTAATGCAGTTCCCAGGAATCAACAATACTGCATGACCAAACTTACGTGCAATGGAATTATAAACAATCAAGCTAAAAAATTAGGTATCCATCTTGTTTAGTGTGACTTACAAATTTGAGCAGGGGAAATGTAAGGGAGCTTCAGCCAAATTGTTTTAACTTCCTTGCAGCACATGCAATCTTCTCTCCTTCTCAACTTTCTGTTTACATGATTGGAGTTTTTTTTCCATTTTAGTGACTAAGCAAGAAGAAACTTGGTTTACTAAATCTAGCTAGAAAAATTTTCTTTGGTCCAAGGCCAACATTTGCAATCAAAAAAAAGAAAAACTTGCGGCTCTAGACTGGGCCTCTAGGTTTCATGACTCACTTCTACCCTGGGATCTAGTCAAAATTCATTTCAAGCTCTCCCTGCCCAAGGTGTGAATCAATTGTTGCTCCCACCAGAAACAGCTATAATGAATGGTTTCTCCTCCATGGAAAAGGAACTGGTGAATTCTCATGGTTCCTTCACGCTTCATTCACTCACTCACTCACACACTCATTTCATACTTTTTCAGTACCTTTAATTACTATCTGAAAAATAAGTCTGTAGTTATGAAATTCGGAGGACAGAAAGTATAAAAAACAGACAGGACTTTTTCCTCACTGGGGCTTATATTTAATGGAGGACAGTAGTACCCAGTTAACGACCTCTTTGGATTTTTTTTTTAAGGTCTCATTTATAGCATTTGCAAATTTTATCACAATCTGCTTTCCCACACCTCTGCAAACACATTCCACCACAGACAAGAAGCACAATGTGCAGTGTGTGGTTAGGGGTAGTCTGGAGAGACTTGAAGCAGGGAAGGGAAGAGGAGCCCTGGGGGTGTACCTGGGGAGAGTAAATGACACTGCCTGCACAGAGAGCGTGGTGCCCCATCACAGACCTACCCAGGTCTCTGTGACTTGTGCTTTTCTCCACAGGTACAGTCTGCACATAGTGGACAACAGATTCAGCAGGTTGAAAATATTCAACTCCTGTAGTTTCTTAGTAACATAACCTCTGCCCACCGTGCATGGTCCAGAGATCTTATTTCTAGTCTCTAGGGTGAGCCTGACAGCCCCTTTATCAACTCTTCAGTTAAATCTGTCAAGTGAACAGAAGGAGGTAAAATTTATTTCAGAAATAACACAAACAGGCAGATAACTTTTGATATAAAAAGGGAAAGGTTTCCAAACCCGCTCTTCATATCAGTGTCATAATAATCACCAAAAGGTCATCAACAAAAATCTGTTTCTAACAAGACATAGTTTATAGAGAAAAATTACTAAGAACAAATAATTCAATGTTCAATGGTTTGGTAGATGTTCATTTAATCTTATCATTATATTCTTGTTTATAGTCTTTGCCTATTTCCCAGCTGGACTATGGTATTCTTACTTTTATTTGTTGAACTCTTTATTTAGAAGACCCATTAAGCCTTTGTCACTAATGAATATTCAAAACATGTTTTAGAAACATTTATTTTATGGGCTTGGTACAGTAGCCTAGTGGCTAAAGTCCTCACCTTGCACACACTGAGATCCCATATGGGTGCCAATTCTAATCCCAACAGCCCTGCTTCCCATCCAGCTCCCTGCTTGTGACCTAGGAAAGCAGTCAAGGATGGCTCGGACTTGGGACCCTGCACCCATGTGGGAGATCCAGAAGAAGCTCCTGGCTCCTGGCTTCTGATGGGCTCAGAACCAGCTGTTGCAACATATTTATTTTAGTAATGGTAATAACAATTTGTATCTCTTGAGGGTTTCTCTTCTTATACCTAAGTTTCTTCATCTATACAATGAGATTAATAGGGTCCATTATGCTAATGTGTGAGACTAATACTCTGCCTGTGGTGCTGACATCACATATGGCATCAGTTCTTCTCCTGGCTCTCCACTTCTAATCCAGGTCCCTGCTAATGAACTGGGAAAGCAGCACAGGATGGTTTCTTGGACCCCTGCACCCCTGTGGGAGACCTGGAAGAAATTCCTGACTCCCAGTAATGGACTAACCCAGCTCTAGCCATAGCAGCCATTTGGGAAGTGAACCACTAGATATAAGATCTCTGTCTTCTCTTTCATAATTCTGGCTTTCAAGTAAAATAAACAAACATTTCTAAAAAATGAGGCCGATAATACTATTTTCTATGTGACTGGGATTTAAATACATACATGCAAAATTATAATCAATTAACATTAATTACAAGCAAGCTATATAATTTAATAATATAAATAATACTTGTGACAAATTTTCTTTTTCTTCATTAAAACTTTGCCTGGGCTACTGTGAGAATATTATTATTATTGCCATTTGATGGATGAGGAACCCAATCAAAAGAAAGATGAGTAAGGTGACTAACTATGTACAGCCAAGTAAACTCAGACGACTCCCAGGGTCAGAACATGGCGACTTGAGTTGACCACTACTTTCATTAGAACTACCAAAACTCTTACATCATTCCAAGCAACCCATTGCTGATTCTCTAATGCTTACATCCTACAGGCATCACTCACATGTCCTACCTGACTCCCAAAATCATACATTTGAAACTAGCAGCACAGTGATTAAAATCTTGGCCTTAGCAAATTGAGATAGCCGGGCTAAAATCCCTGCTGACACTAATGAAAAGTCAAATTACCTGATCCACTGTTAAACACTGCACAACATCCATCAGCAAAGTTCGGGAAAAACAGAAGGAAACTATTATTATCTGAGTGCAGATTTATTTCCTAAATGTTAATATGAACTCTTTCTTAGAATCCCACTCATGAGGAAAAACCTAAGGCTATCTGACTTTACAGATGAGAAAATTGAGTCAAAAAGAATTTGAACACGTTATTCTGGGTCATGCAAACCCTAAGAACAGATCTGAGACTTAGGCCTACGGAATGCTTTGCAACTGTGCTTTTCTTTCTGCCTACCCTGCCCCATCAGCAACCTCAAATTTAACAAAGAACAGGTACATATTGTTTTCGTTTGCCTGCAGGACACGTGCCTTGGGGTTAAAGGTCTCATATGACTGTACAACAGGGCCCTCTTCTATTAATCACAACATGCGAAGAAGAACAAATGCAAAGCTCAGCTGGAAACTGAAGACTAGCTCTCAAAAGCCTGAAAGAGCCAATTAGCTCTGCTATACCAATCTTTTGCACTACTCAACGGTCAGCTAGTGCCATGGTAAAACTGCACCCCTCTCCCATAAGATCAATCTCTCTGGCATTTCCAATTTGTGCTGGGTATGAATCATGCATTTGAAGACTAGAGAACATGGAGTAATGGCTTCAGAAACTCTCTTAGGCTTAAAAATAGAAGATTAGTGTTAAGGATATGGATTCCCTACTGTTTCAGAGTAACCATTTTCAGCCTGTTCAGAAAGAATGCATGGACTGTGTGGCAGCACCATTTTAGACATTCTACTCTTTCCTGGAATTCTGTCAGTTCACACTCCTTGTAGAGCAGAGAAAAGCAATTCTTTATGCTGAAGGCCAGGGCTAAAAGCAACCAGAGCATCTGGTTATAATGGGACATCCTGCAGCATGGTAAGAAATGTACTCTGTTGCCGGGTGTTGTGCTTTCTCTAGTGATGTAAGGGATTAATTAGGTAATGTGGCATTTCATTCATGTGCTGTCCGGACCAAGGATTCAAATATAAGTCTCAATCTTCAGAGGCCAGATGCTCAGTTACCATGCTGGTAGAGACAATACCAATTTCTCCCGAAGCCAGGGAGGAAATGCTGATGAGTGACGGCTTCAAGATGGAAGCCCAGAGAAGAGGCAGATGTGACCCACTGCCACTAGGACCCTTCGTCGTATCTCTCCTAAGGAAAGCAACTCTTTCTCTGCACCAGTTGGTGGTGGTCATAAACAAAGTAGCCACATTTGGCTTTCGCTGTTTATAAAACAAAAAACACACATTTAATTGGGATAGACATTCTTATGTGAATAGTCTTATCATCTCCATTTTATAGTCGAGGAAACTGAGGAATTGAGCAGGAATATACGCTGCCAGTAGTCCCATGACACTGGAACCTCATATTATCATAGATTGGGGATTTCTCTGCTCAACCTTCTAAGACTGTTCTACTCTTCAATTGTTACTATATGGCTTGTTAGAGTTATAAGTCTGTTTTGATATCCTGAAATGCACCAAGTTCTGTAAAATCTTGCTTGAATAATATAAACTGCCAAGTTTAAATATAAAAAACAACACATTGCATATATACTTTAAAATTTTTTTCTTCAAACAATAGGTCTAAATTTTAAGTTTCATTTCACTACATACTTTCAACGTGTACAATCTGAGAAGTTTTCATATAGGATGCATAGTCTAATTTAAAAACCATTTTTTAGTTATGAAAATATGGCAAAGCGAAAGGACGGTTTCTTCTTCATCATTTGTGAGCAATCTGACCAATCACAGGTTGGCATTCTGGCAGTCCCACTGCTGATTCAGTTTTCTGTTAATACGAGAGAACAGCATAATGTGGCAGCCAGAGTGTTTGTGCCCCTGCTGCCCACACGGGAGTCATGAATGAGTTTTGGCTCCCACATTGGGAATGGCCCAGCTCAGAACTCAGTCTCATTTGGAGAGTGAACCAGTGAATGCTAGATCTGTATCTCTGTCTCTCTCTACCTCTTCCTCTACATTTCTGCCTTCCAAATAAATAAAGGCTTTTTCTAAATGAAGAAATAAGTCTTAAAAGTGTTAGCAGCATCCAATTTTTCAATAGCCGATAAACAAGGTAAAAATAACAAACTGTTCAAGGGAATAAGACTAAACACTTTTTAAATATAGTGTTATGGTCACAGGCTAGATAATCACCAGAAATTGAAGTTTGGGGGCTGATGTCACGTGAGTTAAGCTATTACCTTCAGCACCAGCTTCCCATGCGGCACCTATTCAATGTCCAACTGTGCCACTTTTGTTCCTGCTCCCTACTAATCTGCCTAGAAAAGTATTTGCATCTCTGCTACCAAAATGTAAGACCCAAAACAAATTTCTGACTCCTAGCTCCTGGTCCAGCCTTTGCCATTGTGAACCTCTCCTTTCTGTCTTTCCCTTTCTAATTCTGCTTTTCAAATAATAAGAAAAATTATTATTAAGCATATTGAAGTTCTGAGGATTATTGGTCATATAGTATATATTTCCTAAACAAAACTAAGCTTAAAAAAGAACAGTATAATTCCATCTGTGTTCTGACTAGAACTATGAAGTCTATGAAAATGTAGGCCAAAAGAAAATATAAATTAACCTTTGGGATCATTTAATGATGGTTAGTTGATCAAATTATGAACAGTTAGAGCCTATCAATTGTTTTTGTTAACACATGTTATATCATTTGTTTTAGCTTTATTTGACTAAATTTGGACTTCCACAATTATAACAGAGTCTTGTCAGCATCCCTATTAAGTATAACCTGTTAGAGTTTCTGAACTTTTTTTAAAGGTTTATTTATTTTTATTGGAAAGTCAGATTTCTCTCTCACAGAGAAGGAGAGAAAGAGAGAAAGATCTTCCATTTGCTGATTCACTCCCCAAGCGGTCATGTGGTCAGAACTGAGCCTATCTGGAGCCAGGAGCTTCTCCCGCGTCTCCCACAGGGGTTCATGGTCCCAAAACTTTGAGCCATCCTGGACTGCTTTCCCAGACCACAAGCAGGAAGCTGGAAGAAAGGGTGAGCAGCCGGGATATGAACTAGGCAACTATATGAGATCCCAGCGCATGCAAGGCAAGGACTTAAGCCATTGGGCTATAGCACTGGGCTGGAGTTTCTGCACTTTTTCTACAGCAGTTCTCTAGAGAGCAGACTTTTGCATATCTGATGGAATTATCTTGGAGTTCAACTGTTACCTGTAAACAACAACTATGAATATTTATAAATTAGAATGTAGAGTTTCAAAGAAAGCCTCAGTGTGTTTCTTAAAGTGAACGAGCTCTCATCAGGAGAGCTTCATCCACATTAACTCTGAGGTGTATAAACTAGTTTACCCTCCACTTACTTCAAGTTACCAATGAGTTTCACTTGCAACAGTTTACATAAAAGCATATGTAAACAAAACAGATAATCAATATGCACTTTATTATATACATTTATACATTTACTTCAAGACAACCAGAAAATTTTTCCATTGTGCTATCAAATTTCCTGTATCGTCAACCTATCTGTCTCCTGGCATGCTAGTAGCATCCAATACTAATATGGTGCTTCTACTTAGGCCAGGCAGTATGCTAACTGCTCTGCTTATGTTAAATGGTTTAATAATCCCAGTGACACTATGAATAAGTAGTAGTATCTTCATTTAACAGCTGACCTAATATACAGCAAGTGAATTAATCTATCCAACCGACTTTAGCATACAGACTCTAAAATGACTTCTGGTTATCTTCACCACCTGGTATTTGTGGTTTATTTATATTCTACCTTTCAGTGTGAGTACAACCTGCACATTGCTTCTCATCAACACAGTGTGGCAAAAAGTGATGAGACATTGTATCAGTGATCCTGTTAGTAATTATTAACTTCTGTCTTGTTCGCAGGCTCTTTCTGCCACTGATGGCATCAGCTGCAGCAGAAAGTGAGAGCAGACGCAGTCTACACCTCTCAAGGAGCTGAGGGTTTCGGTTAGGCATCCTGTCAGGACTGATTTGGATAAAGACTTGTTTAAACTCAGAAGCAGATCCCTCCTGTTTCAGTCCATCTTCTGATGCTCCAATAAAACACTTGATCCTAAATCAGCTGATAAAACTTATTTCTCAAGTGCTGGTGGATGGAAAATCCAAGATCAAGTGAAGGCTGCTCTTTGCTTCCTAGTGGCTTCCCTGAAGGCTTTGTCCTATGGGGAGAAGGAATATCACATCCTCCCGTGAAAGAACAGTGAATGGTAAAATGTGACAGATTCTCTGTCAACTCCCTTTGAAAGGACACTAAATGGTATTTATGAGAAGAGCCTCATGACTCAATTCCTGTTAAATGTCTCACCTCTTCAGATCATGGAATTCATACTACCTGAATTTTAAAGGGGAGCTATTCAAACCACAGTACCTATCTAATTCTGTACAAGGTCCCAATCCTGACCAATAACTTATTTGAAGGTTTTTAAGAGACTGTGAAGCAAAGGATCCAATAAATCTGCTTGTGATTTTTTTTTTTTTTTTGTGATTTAAGATTTATGAAAACTGTTGCAGGTGGAAGGTTACCCTGGCATCCTAGATGGGTACAGGCCCTTGTCCAGGCCGTTCCACTTTCGATTCAGATCTCTGCATATGGCTTGGGAAAGCAGTAAAGGATGGCCCAAGGCTTTGTGATCCTGTACCCACATGGAAGACCTAAAGTAGGCTCCTGCCGCCTGGACTCAGATTGGCTCAGTTCCAGCCATTGCAGCCATTTGGGAAGTGAACCAGAAGATGGAAGATCTTTGTCTCTGTCTCACCTTCTCTCTACGATCTGACTTTCCAATAAAAACAAATAAATCTGTTATTCTGTACAGAAGATTTAAGACATTCAATTTTTTAACTATTTATTTGAAAGACATATAGAGATAAAAATCTTCAATCTGCTGGTTCACTGCCCATATAACAGATGAAGCTAGAGCAGTCTGACGCCATGAGCTGGACACCTCTTCTGGATTTCTCACATGAGTGAAGGAACTCAAGTACTTGGGCCATCCTCTTCTGCTTTCTCAGGTATGTTAGCAGGGAAGGGGATCATAAGTAGAGCAGCCTGGACTCAAATCAGTGCACAGATGGAAAGGTAGCACATCAGGCAACAGTTTTAACTGCTATACCATACCTCTTACCCCTTGGATTCTGGTTTTTTTTTTTTTTTATTTGAAAGGCAGAATGACAGACAGAAAGAGGGAAAGATCTATCCTTGCTGGTTCAGTTCCCAAATAGCTACGAAGGCCACAGTTAGACCAAACTGAAGTCAGGAGCCAGAAACTCCATACTGTTATCTCACATAAGTAACATAGAACCAAGTACTTGCTCCATCTTTTGCTGCCTTCCTAGACACATCTGTTGGAAGCTGGATCTGAAGCACAGCAGTTCAGACTTGAACTGACAGTCAAATATGGGAAGCCAGTGTCACAAGCCACTGCCCCTCTACTCTGGCCCTTTTTTCAGATTCATGACACACTGGGATTTGGAAGCAATATGATTAAATGTTGCGTTGGTTCATATTGCTAAGCTTGAAGGCATTTTTTGATACTTTTATAGAGGATAAATACATTGTATTTCTTTTTAATGGATTCAAGCATTGCCATCTAGAATCTACATTTTTTACTACTAATGTATGCTTCTCAAAAATTGCTTTTGGAATGAACAGATCAATGAATAGAAAGTAGACAAACTGGCGAAAAACCAGATGGATACACAGATGAATCAATATAGGAACATTAGGATGACAAAGAACATACTATGTATTTCTACATGGTTAAATTTGCCTTCATCCCCCAAACCTACTAGAGGTATTACAAGCAAAAAGCTCTGCTATTAACAAAATTATAAAATTCAACAAGATATTAGAAAAAGAAATTCTGGTACTTATAGAAGATAATACCTTATGACTGAGTAAGCCAAACATAAAATTGGCTCATCAACTGAAAATCTATGAATTTAAGCCACCATATTTACATAACGAAGCAATAAAATAATGCAATTATTTCTATAGAAGCAGGAGTATTTGAAAAGTTATCCCTCCATTCATCTTTGGGAGATAACTTTATGATATATCGAAAACCCCAAGTCAATCAAGAAACAATTAGATTAACAAGATATTTTAACTTGGTTTCTGGATACAAGCTAACAGAACTCAAATGCATTATTTAAATATTAACAATAAGTGATTATGAAAAGAACTTAAAGCATTATTTATAAGAGTTCTATATACATCAAATGCAGGATTAAACCTAATAAATAATGAACATAATTGCTTTTAAAAAAAACTATAAACATACCAGAAATAACCGATTTCACTCCTGTAATACTAGCACTAGAAATTCCCTAGCAATTCTGTTAAAGAGATGACAGAAGAATTAATCAACAGGACATGAAATAATAAAACACATACCCAGTTACCCATATATTCTCAGTATTCCAAGCACTTCAAAAGTGTTCAAAACTGTGGAAATGATAAGGTTTGCTTTTTCTTCTTTGAATTTCCTCCAGTGGCTGTGTGTATTGGTTGCCTAGGAAACTGTTACAGCAAGGGACAAACTGTCAGTGCTGTCACCCTGAGCTGGGCATAGTTTTCAGTGGTAACTTGTCAGTTCTTAGCCCCAGAGGAAGGACATCTGTGGTCCTCCCCATGGTACCGTCATTCATGCCCAAGGAGTAGAGGCTGTGTATTTTCTGTAAGCATTTAGGTAGCAGGAAAGAAGGAGAGTTACAATAAGTGAAGAGCAAAGACTGAACATGGGCCACTGAAAGTGGGACTTAGAAACAGGTTTTTTAGAATAAAAACAATGAGATATTCAATAAAGTAAGCTAACTGGCCAATGAACATCAAGCTCTGGGCACTGCTGGCAGGAGGGAATGTCTAGCCGTCACAAAAGCAACTTGGGAAGCAGACAATGTCAGAACTACTGCACTTGTGTTTTTTTCTTTTACTTTCTTTGTTTTGCATTTATTACATGAGTTCCTTCCTTCCTTCTTCTCTCTTTATGTCTTTGATTCACATACACACAGAATACTTTTTACCCTTATTTTAAAAGTAGGCAATATGGAGTTAAAGATATCAAACAGCTTGTCTATAGTCACCCAATTTTAAGTAGTGAGGCTGAAATTAAACAGTATTCAAAATCAGTAAAAAAACAACCAGGTAACTTCCAAAGTTGACACATAGCGTAAAAAGAGGAAAAAACTACAGTAGAAATGAGAAGATAAAATTCTGTTAGCATGTTTAACAAAAATGAATAGTTCACTGTGAGGCAGAAAACAAACGGTATGTGGTACAACATATAAACAGGAAGGAAAAACAATGCTTGGGGGCAAGAATTTGGCACATTATTTAAAACACAGCCCACAAGCATCCCATAATATCAGAACCTTGGTTTGATTCCTAACTACAATTCCAATTCCAGCTTCCTGATAACACATACCATGGGAGGAAGCCATGACAATCTAAGGGTCTGATCCCTATCACCCACTGGACCCTGAGTTCCTGTCTTTGATTTGTTTCTGCACCAGCTTTTGAAGTGAACCAATGTTAGGAATATTTCTGTCTCCCTCTCTGCCTATTAAATAAATAACTTTTAAAAACAGTGTCAGGAGCCCAACGTGGTGGCCTAGCAGCTAGAGTCCTTGCCTTGAGCGAACTGGGATCCCATAAGGGCTCTGGTTCTAGTCCTGGCACCCCACTTCCTATCCAGCTCCTTGCTTGTGGCCTGGGAAAGCAGTAATAGATGGCCCAAAGTCTTGGGACCCTGTACCCACATTGAGACCCAGAGGAAGTTTCTGGCTGCTGGCTTTGGATTGACACAACTCCGGTCGTTTCGGTCACTTGGGGAGTGAATCTTTGGACGAAGATCTTCCTCTCTGTCTCTCCTTCTGTCTATATATCTGACTTTGTAATAAAAATAAATATATATATTTTTAAAAAGTGTCAGAAGATATCTTCAATGTTTATTATAACTATGCTATACAACACAGTAGACATTGTGCTGGGTATTGTGGGACAAGATTTTTGGGCATTGGGTTTCTAAGACAACGTGAAAAACTCATGCAAAGTTTCTAATTATATTAGTAGCTGACAAAACCTGTTGTATGTTCCAAATAAAACAAAATCTATATTTAATGTGTCTTCTGAAAAAAATAAAATTACAGTTGTGGTTCACATTTTAGTTTCTATTACCAAATTGGGCAGCATGGAAAACTGGGATTAGCTACTGCTTGCACTCAACCCACCTTCCTTCCTTATACACAGTTCTATGTTATTCTGATTAGTTAATGTATCGATTCTGTTTAGCCCAAGTCTCCTTATGAAAAGGCACCCAACACTCTCATCCTGAAAAAAAAAAGCAAAACAAAGGCAGCTGTACTATAAATTCAAAATAAGAATAGCTTAAGCAAGCTCCTTCACAAGAAATAAAGATGGATTGATTCAGCACCCAGAGTGTGTTTACATCTTAACGAAAAAAGGTACCTGTGGAGAAGAAAGCAATAATGATGGCTTTGAAAGAAAAATAGGTTTCCTAAGTCTTTACCCCTGCAGAAAGAGCGCTCAAGCAGGGATCTCCTGCTCGCTAAATCACAGAGGCGAGCAACTGCATACTTAGTCACCTGGTGCCTTGTGCTTGCTTGCTGTACTACTCCTTAGCCCTCTGACCTTGCTACTTATTATGGTGTGAAAAATTTACTCACCTAATCATCAAAATGATAACCACCATAAAAGAGTAGCCCCTTCAAAACGCAATGGCCCAAATCAGTTCATGAAAATGAGGACAAAAAAGAGAAAAAAATGTAAACAACAAATCCTTATCTGATTGCTATTTGTTTTATTTCATTTCAGTTGTATCTCAACATTTCAGTGTCCATAAATATCATGAACATACATTAATATCTTTCAGGGCCATTTTTTTTTCTGTCACATGTGGCAGATTAAGATAAAAGGTGACAGGGGACATGTGATCCTAAAGATTCCTGCAAAAACCAACTAGGAAATTTCCATATTTAATACAAGTGGGAGGAGCTGCCAGGACTAACCAAGAGATGGAGATAATTTATTAATCACATGGTGTGGTGCTAAGCAAACAACATCATGATGAGCAACAAAGGGACATAGAATCAAATTTTTGCTTTTCAATTAAGACATTATTCTGGCTTTAATTCTTCAAATAAGATGTTAAAATATCTTAGCAAGTTACCAAGGTCCATGTTTTCTATACCTTGCATTTTTATCAAGTGTACAGTGTCTAACTTGGTGATTCTCAAATTAAATTTTCTTACAACACGTAAGAGAGATCAGCCACTTTCCTACATAGAATGAATGTGCTCTTGCTAACTTCCCTGGTAGAACCTAACCCTAATATGATGGTATCAAGAGGTGGAACCTTTAGTAAGTGATTAGAACAGAGCAGCAAACTCCTTAAGAACATCATTAGTTTTCTTTTTCTTTGGTTTCTATTTTTATGATGTTTACATAGTTCATCAGGGTGGGAAGGATTCAGGGTAAGGACCTCTAATGTGGAGTGTGTCCCGAGGATTCTGTTTAAGTGCTTTTGATAGTCCTGAAATGCTGTCAATCTCACTGATTCAAGGATGAAGAAATCCTTTCAAGGTCCAATGACTGACACAGTCCACTCTAGAGTCTCAATTCCAAGAGTTGTTGTTGTTGTTGTTGTTTTTGTTTTTGTATTTTCCTTTTTGGTTACACAGCCACAAAATGTCATCTGTGAGCCAGGAATTAATACCTCACCATGCATTGAATCTGTTAGTGCCCAAACTATCGGGAAAAAAGCTATTTTGTTTATAAGCTGTTCAACATTTGGTATTCTTATTACAGCAGTCCACTGGACTAAGCCATTCCCTTTAGGAATAGTAAATCACTGCTAATGTAAGACATAAATAAGTTTATGAGCACCTATTACTGTGTAAAATGACAATGATTTCCAGCTAAGACAAAAGCTGGTATGCCAACACCTCCAGGTATTTAAGATAACTGACTCATTCATATTTAGAATATTAGAGACTATATTTTGTCTAGTGTTATGAAGATGAAGGAAATTTTTAAGGTTCCTTGAACTGAAATTTCTTGAGCCATATCATCTTTTCATATCTTTTTTTCTTGCTCTCATTTTTCCAGCAAATAAATTTCATTCCTCAAGACTGATTTCATATAGATGTTGATCTGAATAAATCACTGAGGACACTATGTGCGCATTAAGAGAAAATCGTTCAGCCATTTTTGTTTGCAACTTTTCCGATGTGTGAAAAATCAGGTGATCTTCTGGTAAATTTTGTCTTCTCCCTAAACATGTTGTACCCTCCACTAGCCCTTAAGCAAGAACAGTATAGGTGTTTCATTCATAAGCCTTAAACTTCAAATTCTCCAGTCTATTTTGTGGAATCTATGCACTTCAGGTACCAGAAATTATAAACTAGTTCAGTGCGCATTCACTAAATGCCTTTTCTGTGAAAGATTTAGGATGAATAGAAAGTTAAAACTCAACAAGGGCTAAGAGGTATAGATTCTAGAAAAACAAGAGGGGCCACCATATGGAGCAATACAAAAATTCAGTTTCACACTAAACATCAGAAATTTGGAATTCATACTGTTCCCTTGAAGCTTAATTCACAGCAGGCTCTTGTCTACCAGGTGAATGGTTATGAAAAGGTCACTGGAAGCTGTAAAATCTCTTATATTCTTGACCAAATCTTTTGTAAGAATGGTGGGAAAAATATGGTGTTTCAATCACAAAATTGCCAAGCTTCAGAACTGCACCTTTCTCAACTAACATATAACCTGAGAAACACAAATTGTAATGTACATTGGATAATAACTGACATTACCAAACTAGAATGCTTACTTGTAGTTGTTACTAACAGAGAAGACTGCATAAGAAAACGTTCTTCAGAATTGGACACAGGGCTGGTTTCTAGACGCAGCCATGACTTTGAGGGAAATATTATCAAGACATTTTCCCAAAAGGAAATCACATCAGCAAAACAAAACAGAGAAAGGAAAAGGAATTCTGGTGAAATGGTTTGTAGTCTAGTTTAGCTAGCACAAAGGAGCCCTGTTGATGGGAAGTAATCAATAAAGATGAAGTCTGATGAAGAATTAGATCTTTAAGGGCTCTGAAGATCCACAGAAATGATTTTTATTATGTGTATTATTTTCTGATTAAGACAATGCCAAGTAATTCTTAGACAAAAGAAATGCAAAGATTTTGAGCAGTGCTGTGTTGACTACATATTAGATCACTGATTTTGGCACTGAGAAAGAATTCAGACTCTTCCACTCCAAAAAAAGCAGCTCTAGCTCAGTTTAGATGGCAAAAGCAAAATCAGCAAAGTAAGAAACATTAAAAAGCATAAAAGATATGGAAATATGGGGGCAGATGAAACACTGAGGAAAAAATGATATCTCTAACTTCAAAGACTCTTATCTAGTTCCTCTCCTGGAGCTGGTTATTATGGGTGAAAAAGGCAACAAGGAGCAAATGCCAGGCCTGAGCACTGTAAGGGATGTCCATGGAGCTGCATTTGTACCTCTGGGTGTTCAGATTCCCCCTCTGCAGCTCCACGCATCACTTCATGGAAAACAAAACGACAAAAGCACCATTTTTGGCTACTAAGCTCTCTTTCAGTTGAGTCAGTCTGCTGCCAGAAACACCCTCTTGCTCTTTTTGGAATTTTAATGTTTTCTTTTTAAACCATTTTTACTGGTAGAAGAGATAAGATTTCACAAGCTAATTGAATACGAGCAGCATAACTAAGTTACAGCCTCCCTTGTTGAAATCTGCAGAGCTGAAAATACTTTTCTTTTATCTCCCCAACAACATGAAGAAAAAGAATCGTACTCCCTAAATGGAGGTGCTAAAAGAGAGAATAACTTGAGTAAAATAAATCAGTAATCCCTCACCAGTTTTCCTAAATGATGAATTAATGAATTTTAAACACATCATCCAATTACAATGCTATGGGCTGTTTAACAGAAGAATGACCAAGAATCCCAGACACCTGGATTAAAACACATAATTAGGTCACTAACTTTGGGATGTTAGGGAGAGGTAGCAGATTTACACGCTTGTTTCTAACCTTTCTAAACAGCAAAGTTTACTAAAATGAGGGAAAAATGACTTCCTTTTGTTACAATAATGAGAGACTTAATTCAGAACCTGAAAAATAATCTAAAAAATTTGATAAAACTAGTTCATGCAGATGCTGGAGAAATGATTTTTCATGATCTTGCTTAAATATACAGGCTCAAGAATCACATGGGGTACATGCATTGTGGCAAAGTGGATTGAGCCACAGCTTCAGATGTCTGCATCCCAAATGGGTGCTGGTTTAAGACTTAGCTACTTCACTTCCAATTCAGCTCCTTGCTAATGTACCCGGGAAAGAAACAAAGGATGGCCCAAGAGATTGAAACCTTGTACCTGCCTGTGAGACCTAGATAACAAATGTGGCTCCTGACTTCAACTTAGCTCAGTTCCAGAAATTATGGTCATCTGAAGAGAGAACCAGTGAATTAAATTTCCCTCTCTCTCCTGTCTCCTCCCCATCCTCTCTGTAAATCTTCCTTTCAAACAGAATAAAAGTTTTATTTTTAAAAAAGAACAAACAAAATACACACAAAAAAAGTACAAACAAAATACACACGAATGCTGAAATACAGGTAGTATGTGTTTTGGTGATATGATTCTTAAGATTCAAGACGGACAATCAGCTTGTTTATCCTGATTTTATGTTTTAAGCTGGAGGTGATTCCATTTACATATAGGTATTTCATCAGCTTCATGGACATGAATAGATACATGGAAGTACCAGGCAGAAGAAAAATTACAGTCATGAAGCACAAGCTCAACAAGTAGTTCCAAATAGTTAAAGCTGACCTTCAAAGAACACCTCCTTTACAAACAACAGACTCATTGTCCAACATGGTAATAGAATGCTTCTTAAACTCTAAATAGATTTTAAAAAGAACTTGTCTTGAATATCCACTTATCAGTGGCTGCAAACACAGATGAACTCCATCTTCTGTTACGAAAAACTAGAAGACCAAGAATTTCCAAAAAAAGTGCCAGGTTTCCAGTTGGTCCATGTCAAGCTGACATTGCACTTACTTAGGCTACTGTGACAGAGAAATCATAATAGAGAAACAAAATGAGGGAAAAAAGGAAAGACTTCAAAGGGGTAACATAAAAATTACCTTGTGCAAAAAATAAACACAAAAACTAGCACTGAAGCATACAAAATTATCTTTTCCCTTAAAAATAAATGAGGCCATCTGCCAAGATACACATCTTGAGTGACAGAGACATTTTTAAACAAAGGCTTGAGGGAAAGAATGTTTCTTATTTAAGCTCTTTTGTATCTCTCTCTCTCCCTCTCTCTCTCTCTCTCTCTCTCTCTCCTTGATATAGTGATGGCAGAGGGGAGAGAGGGGAGGAAGAAGACATTTAGTATAAAGTTATAGAGGTGGTAAATAAGATTTCTTGGGCATCATGAATGAGACCAGGAGTCTAAAACAGACAGGAATATCACAGGACGAGGCTTCTCAAACTCCATCGTGCACTGGCATCATCTAGGAATCTGGTTAATATGCAGATCTTGATTCACTAGGCCTAGGATTGGACTATGATTCTGCATTTCCAAACAAAATCCTTGGTGAGCCCAGTGCTGAGACTCTTCAACCACAATGGATCAAAAGCCAGCAGCGACAATTAAAGTGAGTGGAATAGTTAGTCCCAGTAAATAAACCCAGTTATTGAGCCTTTAGGATATGGTAGCTTCACTGTAGAGACAGATATATTACAAACCAGATGTGAGAGGGGTTAATATTGGATTGATTCTCCCTTATCTCAGAGCTTCGATACAAACTACCCTCTGACTGTAATTTTATTCCCTTGCGTAGGATTTCCTCCAGAGAAGACTGTGTTAGTCAACACAACTCCTTCAGGCAGGATGAGGCTGTGGAAAGATCTAGGGCTCTGAATCAGAAAGAACAAGTTCTGTTTGATATCTTACAGCTCATTAGAAGCTGGAGGGACACAAGAAAGAGGAAGAAGACAATGGCAATCACAAGTATTGTTTTACTGTGCGCTTATTAAGTGCCAGGTACTGTTCTTAGTGCTTGACACACATTACGTTTTGGAATTATTATGTCTGTACCACACAGGAGAAACCAAAGTTATTCATTTACTAATGATCTGAGTGATACTGAAACTCGATGTCTGGCTCCAAATTCATTCTCTTTGCTAATATAAATATCTCAATTTTGAAGAACTGTTTGTTGTAATTGTCATTAAAGCAGGCATTCTGTAAATGGCAATTATTTGTTCTGATTATTATATAGGGTTTATGGATTTTATTGGGCTCTCTCATGCGTTTTCTTGTTATACGAGTCAGATTTCATACCCCCTATACATTTGGATAAGATTGATTCCTTGAATTGCTAAAGTTAAACTCTTGTTTCTGCTAAAGCAAACCCACAAAATCTACCTGATAGCTACTTTTAAAATGCAACCCAGAGAAGTAAACACTCCACAAACATTTAAATCAATGAACTACTAAATTTTCTATTGATAATTCCATCTTGAAATATTTTAATATTTTAGCTTGGAAAGGCATTATTCCTTATAAAGAAAATTTAAGTCTTTCCCCTTCTCTTTAATTTCATAACGTAAAAGGTAATAGTTACATCTCTAATTCATACACTCACCATGAATTAGAATGTGATGAAAAGTACACAATAATATTAGGCACACAGGATTTAGTAAATGATGGAAAACAGTTATGAACCTACTAAAATTTAACAAAGACATTTGATAAATGTGTTAATAACCTTGTATAATATCATGTTTTTAAAAAATATGTGTCCCAAAATGAGATATCTGAAAATCAAACACTGAGGTTAACCAAATGATTCCTTCCACTTGCCTGGTTGTGAGACAGCTGGCCATAGCATAAGACAGCAAACAGGCGAAATGCATGGTCACGTCATACAGAGCTTAACACAGGGAAGATTCAGTTTTGAGAATAGGGAGGAGATATCTGAGAATGAGATTCAATGTGGATGATATTTTCCCTTGAGCCATCCAAAACAAACTACAGCAACTTTAATTCTTATACTGAAAAGCAAGAACATGACCTGCCAGTTCTCGGTTCAGCCCAAGAAAAGAGAGGTCAATGTTTTTCTGTCATTCTTCAAATTAAAGGTATGCTTTTTGGCTTAGTGTTTTCTAAGAGTTTTTTTTTTTTAATTAATTTATTAACATTGGTCCATAATATGGCCAGTTACTTGATTATCTTTATTTAATATGCAGTCTCATACTGTTAAAAAAAAAAAGAGTAAAGAATGTTTCTATTAGCAGTGTCTTGCCTTTGCTTATGCAAGAAACCTTACACTGACACAGGGCAGAAAAGGGCACTAGAGCTCTACATGGGATTCACTAATGGGGACCACAGGGTCCACATGCTTTGACCTTTACTAATGTACCAGAAGCGGGCAGAGCCATGGTGAAAAAGGTCATAACTCTGCTAGCCATCACCCTTAAGCTTGCTAATAGTAAGACAAAATACAAATCTGTCATGATGACCTCAATGAGTAAAAGCAACTGTAGCTAACCAAAAAGATAATATATAATCATAAGACACTAAGAATCCTGAGGTGCTGCTGGTTCTATATAACATCTCTGCCCAAATTCACCTGTTTTGCTTTCCACCATTGCTTATTTCACAGCTCGATTCCTGCATTCCTCAATACATTAGATTTAGTACAATAAAAAATGGACTGGCTGATATTTCTATTCTGTATTTGTATATAATAATATATACAGTCATGCATAAGTTACAGTCATGCAAAAGTATCATTGGAGGACTGTTTCCAGAATCCCCTAAATACACACACATCAAAATCCATAATGCTCAAGTATATATATATATATATATATATATATATATAAAATGACAGTATTTTCATATAAACATATATCCTCTCACACTCTTTAAATCACCTCTTGATTACTTGCAATACTTGTAAACACAATGTTAATACTTTGTAAATAGCTATTATATTTTATAGTCTAGAGAATAATGACAAGAAAAAATATCCATTTAAATGCTTAGTACAGATGTGGGTTTTTATTTTTTCCAAATATTTTTTTTTAATCTGTACTCGGTTATATTCACTAACGTGGAACCATGGATGTGGAGGGCAGCCTGCACATTCTCAGTAGATTCCACAAAGGAAGAGCAGAAGGAAGAGTTATGAAGCCAGTAAACTCTGCTCGGGCAGTCAGTCTTGAATAGCACATGCTCAAAAAATAATCTCCAAAAAGGATATGTACCTAATCTACTTTTGAGGGGATGCTGGACATTCCTTTGAACAGAATTCTTTCTCCTCTGGAAGAAACATTTTGCAGTCATTTGAAAATATTCATGATGTCATTGCTGGTGGCACATTAAATTCATACGTGGCAATTTTATAAAATAAATGCATCTGAGCTCTGTGTAGCAGATTTTAAATTGGAGTTTAAAAATTTGGAAACAGGACACTGGTGATTTGAAAAGTTAGCCATAGGTAATTTTGGAAAGCAGCTAGGACAGAGAACTATGGTGATATTTGTCCTCCATGGATTACTTTTCACACGCTCATCACACTATCCCAAGGTTGGGCTTAAAAGGAGACACATAAAGCTTAAGAAATAGTCATGATAGGTTAAAAAAAAAAAAGACTGTCATTTTTCTGGAAAGTAATACACATTTATAAATCCATAAAAACCTAATGTTTTCTCTATAACTGCATGTGTTAAATATCTAGTATATTTTTCGATTGCCATCCAGTGAAAAAAAATCTACATGTCCAAAAGTCTGAATTGCTCTCATATTTATCTAGCCATTGGACTTGATAATCACCATTTCACAGTTTATTTTTAAAAATAACATACTTTGTTAGGCAAACATAAAAGTGAACGTATGAACTTATGATATACTAAAATAACCAAAGGTTTCTACATAATATTTTTTTCACATAAAAAAAAGACAGGTTACTGGCTAAGATGACAAATGGAGTTGTATAGTTTAAACAGACAGTTTAAATAGAGTTAATGAAAACATATAAAAGTAAGCTTCAGATGTGACAATTTCCAATAAAGACATAAAATGAATATATAATATATAGTGTTTCTGTTTGTACTTCGGTTCATGGAATGAATTATCACAGAATTCTCTCCTTAAGAAGAACCAAATGTGGCCAACATAATAGGAATTTGGCATTTGAAAAGTCACCAGATGGTCTTTATCATGCATCAGGACAGATAGTTAGACTAGATAAAACTTAACTATTTCTAAGTTGGGGATCTTAAGAAAAACACTTTAAATGTCTCACAATGAAACTGAGGCCTCTTAACAATTTCATAAACAAAACTTCAAGCATATGTTACTTGCAATTTAGTGCATGATCTACACCATGATTCAGAGGCTTGGGTGATTCGATTATTAGGTAATGTTCTGTTTCATAGATGGACAAATTAAGTCGCACATGGTCAAGAAGAAAACAATTATTATCATGCTCAAATTATAATAACTGTCATGCGAACAAAGTTTAAAGAGATACAAAGATAACAAAGATAACCTAAGTAAAGCCACTGCAGCAGTTCCTATTTCATAGAAAGTATTAAATGAATGCTAGGGTGTGGAGAGGTAAAAGATTTTAACAGCTGTATCTCTAGCAATTCGAGTATTGTTCTTCTAAGAGTCCTTCATTTTGTTTTTCTTTTTTACATCACATACCAAAACCATTCCCTACTCACCTTGGAACAAAACACTCTAGAATCTCATTTATTGACTAGAGCGGAGCATGTCCGTGATTGCAGAAAAATGAATAAAAAAAAGTATTTTGGTGAAAAGATTTTTGAAAATCATGCACTTTTTAAATGAAACACAATTCCCATGAACTTTTAAAAATACCTCTTATAATACTGTGACAGGGTAAGCCTATTTCACTGGTGCAGAGAATGTTAATAAGAGCGCTTAAATATTCTGTAGTTTCAACGACATTATTTTTAACTTCTCTTCTTCACTATTTTTAATGAGCTATAACCCGCTCTTCACTAGTTTGTAAGGGAAAAAAATGACTGGATTGGTTGATTGTTTTTCTGCACCACGGTGTTAATCACCATGCAGATGAATTTGCCCAGAGAAATACACATGTTTACTGCTCAGCTTAGCTTATTTCATATTCCTGGCTTCAAAACATGGGGTCTGAGCAAGAGTAACTAGATAGCTCTACAACTTACTAGTAAAAATAACATTTAGAGTGTTGAGGTCAGTGACAACCACCACTCAGTATGAACGAGGGTATTAAAAACCAAAGGTATTACAATTCTGTCTATGGGCAGTCATAATTATGGACTCTGCAGAGAAGTCACAGTTCAGAAGTCTTTATTTCACCCTCTCACTAACCTATAATGCTGACAACACAAACAAACTGATCTCCAGTTGAAGGTGAGTAAATTTAAATTACTTGTCCTGGGAAAATCATGTTAGCAAGAGGCAGAGCCAGAATGTAGAAACAGGAATTATGGATCTCATCTGTTGTTCTCCTTGTATCAGTTGAATTCATTTAAAATGACTGGAGCTGAACATGTTACTGTACCTGTTGGAAGCTGATATAATTTATGTACCTGTGGAGTCAGAATGCCTGTGTGTGAAAGTATTCCCATGTGAGCTATTAAACACAGAATGCAGGCAAAGCTAAAAATGCATTTCTGTTTCTCAGGCCTGTTGCTTCATCCCGTGATCCTGAGTTTTCATATCTCAGATTTCACCACATACATGCATGGATTCCTTTACATCTCCTATAGTTGGTGCTCCCACAGCTCAAAATTTATAGTAAAAAAAAATACTGTTCTAAGAAAATTCTTTGAAACTGTCAACCATCTAATTAGCTTTAAAACAAGCCACCATGCTATACAACGATGTCTTCCCTTTTGACAGGAAATTAGTGTTTGCTAAGAATATTACAGCAACTCCTAAGTATCTTAATAAGGACTTAAAAATAAACCTGTACATCTGGAGTCAGAAACATGATTCGAAAGGTGGCAGATCCTGGAAATTGTGAACTAAGTCCTTGACCTAGAGCTGGATTCCACTCACACTTATTCTCATTTAAGAACTAGTTCTATAAATTACTTGATTCATGAATAGTAGAGCTCTTGGGGCCACCATTATGGCACAGTATGTGAGATTGCCTCTTGGGGTGCTGGCAGCACATATGTGAGTGCTAGCTGAAAATCAGGCTGTTTCCAACCCACCTTCCTGCAATTGCACTTGGCAAGGCAACAGATGACGGCCCAAGTATTTAGGTCCCTGCAGCCCACGGGGGAGACCATGGTAGAGTCCCTACCTCCTGACTGTGGCAGCCCCGGCAACTGCAGTTATTTGGGGGTTGAACCAGTGGATAGAAATTTGTCTCTCCCTCACTTTCAAATAAATAAATAAATAACTCTTTCCAAAAATCAAATCTGGTTATCTTCTTAGGACTATCCATAAAATGCATGCTGTCTACTCCCTTTATAATAATAAAAATGTTTATCCAGTGGATTTCCTTTCCTGTTTGATCTGTTGCTGTACTCGTCTCTTATTACTTTGCCTAACTGTCTTATGTTTTGGAGCACTCTCCTTTCTTCCTCTTGGTATAAGGTGAGTGGTTATGATTATTTTGCAGCAAGGAAAGCTAGATGGTAGGAATGAAATACTTTCTTTTGTACTAGTTAGTTGGGGATATTCATATACAAAAGTCTATTATTTTATTTCTTTAAAAATCAAATCAAGTCCATTTTCCTTACAAATTAATCTGATTTCAAGGAAACTATTAAAGCCATATTCTGTTATGTGCAGGACTATTAATAATACTTGCAGGTCCTTCACATATAGCCAAACAATGGGTTAGTAACACAAGCTGTTAGAATTCCCAGAGCATCACACACCCATAAACTTCTAGTATTTTTATCCCAGGGAGTTGTACATTTCCTTTTTAAAAATTTACTTATTTATTTGAAAGAAGTATAGAGAGAGAGGGAAAAGCACAGAAATACTCTATCTGCTGGTTTGCTTTCCAAATAGCCACAAAAGCCTGGGCTAAGACCAAGCTGAAGCCAGGAACCCGAAGCTTCTTCCCAGTCTCCCACATAGAAGCAACGGCCCAAGCACCTTGGGCATCCTCTGCTGCTTTCCCAGAAACATGATAAGGGAGCTAGACCAGAAGTGGAACAGGCAGCTCTCAAACCAGGTATTACAGGCAGCAGCTGGCCCCAAGTTGTATCTTTTCATGAGGACTGCTGAAAATCACTGAAGTGGAACATGCATTAATTTCCTTCAATCTGAGGCTATTGTAAACTAAAATTTCTATTTAAATAGTTGCTCTCTATATCATTCTTTTTAAAAGATTTATTTATTTTTATTGGAAAGGCAGATATACAGACAGGATGAGAGACAGAGACGAAGATCTTCTGTCCGATGGTTCACTCCTCAAGCAGCTGCAATGGCTGGAGCTATGCCAATCTGAAGCCAGGAGCCAAGAGCTCTTTCAGGTCTCCCAAGTGGGTGCAGGGTTCCAAAGCTTTGGCTGTCATTGACTGCTTTTCCAGGCCACAAGCAGGGAGCTGGATGGAAAGCGGGGCTACCAGGATTAGAACTGGTGCCCATATGGGATCCCTACTATTCATTCACGTGCAGGAAAAAAAAATCTTTCAAGTTCCCCAATAAGCAATAATTAATTCATGAATCAAATGTAGAAGTTTTTTTTCTTTTTTAAGTATGGGGTTTGGCTCAATGGTCTAGCAGTCTAATCCTTTGCCCTATGGCACCAGCATCCCATATGCTGGTTTATCTCTCAGCTGCTCTGTTTCAATCTAGCTCCCTGCTTATAGCTGGGGAACACAGCAGAGAATGGCCAAATTCCCTGTACTCACACGGGAGACCCCAAAGCTCCTGGATGTCAGTTTTGGGTCAACTCAGCTCTTGCTATTACAGCCATTGGGGAGTAAAGCAGTGGGTGGAAAACCTTCTTTCTTTGTCTTTCTCCTTATCTCTGTAAAATCTGCCTTACAAGTGAAACTATATATATGTGTATATACATATATATATGTATAAATCTTTTTGTAAAAAACTGTACTCATTTTTTAAAGATTTTCATTATTTGTTTAATGGATGTTTTAAAATAAAAACAAATTTGTAATTCAAAGCTCTAATCAATTTATGTAAACACTATATTTTTAGAGAACTGAGATAACACATTGGAAACCCCATATCCACAATCAACAAAGGTCCATGGACGGCATTTACAACTTGCTGACTTAGGCTTCTAAGGTCAAAGCAAGCTTCAACTTTCACCCAGAAACCTTCAGACTCCAAGTGATTATCTACTTCCTAGAATTACTTACACTTCTGGTCCCGGCTTATGAAATGACTATTATCCTTACTGCTCCCTCTTGTTCCATTCAATTAAAACTTTAAAAAGCCGAATTATCTTATTTACTACATAGTTGCCAGAATGACACTTTCCAATTTCTTATTTGCTGATTGTAAAGACAATCTGCTCTCATTACATGGACACTGGCACTCCTTCAGACAAATTCTTGACTTTTGAGGGCTGGTTCCACATCTATTCCATGGCTCACCCACTCCTTTGAATGAACATTGATAATTGCCTCAATCAGTAGAACACAGCAAATTTGACCAATATGTGACTGAGGCTAAATCACAAATAACATGAAAGTAACTATCAGGGTATCTGGATTGCTGTTTATAAATAACAGGCTTCTACGAAGGTAAATGAGATCCTCAGCCAACAGCACCAATTTGCTATGTAAGTAAGCTACTTTGGACAGGGATGCTCGAGTTTCATTCAAGCCATCAGGTAACGGCTGCCCAGGGAACATCTGGCTACAATTTAATGACATCTTCAAGGTTGATTGTTTTCAGCTGTCCAGTCCAAAGACACATGAGAAAAAGTAAATTGTCATTGTTGCTTTAAAATAGCGAGTTTTGAGGCAATGGATAACTAATGCTTGTTTTGAAAAGAAAATCCAGGAATCTATTTTATAATAAAATTTGCCAAAAACTTAGCAGTTACAAAAGGACCTTGAAAATATCATGGTTTACATTTTCTTTCCAAATATTGAAGCATGTTTTTAAAGTATTTCAGTTTGTAGTCATTTAAGTACGTACCTTCACATAGAATCCTAAACATAAACAAAACACTCAAAGGATTTATGTACACAAGAGAGAAATTATACCAGTAAATGCTGTCTTCACTTAAGGTGGAGAGTAAAAGAATATGAAAGGAGGAAAGAATCCTAATGTCAAGATATGACCACTAAATTCTATTTCTCACATGAAGTGTAACATACAATGCTTTCTGGCATTACCCTTGTCAGTAGCAAATCCCTGAAAGATGGAGAAGGAGATCTGATTGTCCATAAAGGCATCATTAAGGATTTAAAAGTGAAAATTAAAAATGGCTCCCTTTATTGAAAATCCTTCATTGACAACGAAATGACAGGTAAAAGTGCTTTGCTAGCATGCTTCTGAGATCAGTGTGTAGTCTATTCAGTTGTTATTCTGTATCCTTGTGTGAGTTTGCACTGACGGGAGAGAGTCAGGTCCAATAGGAGACAAGAAGGCTGAATCAAAAGCTGCTCACTCTCATCGGGAAGGTGAGCAAAGCGGAATCAATCAATAAGACTTCCTTGGTCATGGATCTTTGTCGTTGAATTTCTCTTAACTCGAAGGGTTCAGATCTCTTCATTAGCTCTCCCTTAAAGACTCTCACAATCTAAAAATCTGTTTGCCTCACTGTCACTATCTAAATATCTTTCATTCCTCCCTTCCCTTGCTTTTTAAAAAGCTGTATTCTTACAGAGAGCATTTTTGTTCAAATCATTCTGTCATCTCCAGGCACGGTACTATATCCTGGGGCATCACAATTATTAAAATGTCTCTTTTTGTCAATAAGAATTAATGGGAAATGCATCACATGGTAGACGTTGCAGGAAGAACAGTGACTAAGAGTAAGGTCACTCTTACTCTTTAAAGAATGTATAGCCAAACAGAGAGAAAGGTGTGCCCACAGAAATCTCCAGTTACAACGTCATAGAGCTACGCACATGGCACAAAATGTGTCTGGGAATTGCCCTGTGGCCCAGCGAGCTATAGACAAAGGACAGAGTCAAGAAAGGTTACATCAGGGAAACAAGATCACAAAACCCACAGCTAAAATGCATAGTGAAATACAGCAGCATTAGAGACACACACAGAAGAAACGGAGTCGAGCAGAGGTGAAATAGGGAGCAAAATGTCAACCCAAGAGACAACAGGTGACACTGGACTGAACTTTAAAGCATAGAAGACACTTCAGGCAGAAGAGTCAGAGGCAAGGGTTTAGGTGAAAGTGAAGGTGTTAAGGGAGTGAGCAAGTACAGAGACATTAAACTGCACCACCTTTTGGTGGAGAATATTCAGAAAACCCTAAGTACTTGAGGGCTGATGGCTCTCAAGAAGGGCATCTTATTTGCAAATAGTCACGGGCATATGGGTACTGCATAAACAGTGGTTGAGTGCTGATTTTCTATAATGGAACTCATAGGTTTTTCCTCCTTAAGCCACGGATAGCATATGAAATTGCTTGGCTCAGAACTGTGACACTACCAACTACTCCACTTAAAAAAATAAAATAGAATAAGAAGCAGGATCCTTCTTACTATGTCAGTATTTTCATTAGCAATTCTGGCTCACCTACATTTCCTTACTAGAATCCTCTCTTCTTCTTGACAATGAAAGCTTAAAAAAAAAAAAGTCCCAGGATGAGCAGTGTTCAGCTTCTATCTAATAAGCCAGATTCTAGCATGGAAAGAAAAATTGTTATTGTTATAGTGAATACAGGAATAAAAAAGGAGCAGGTTTAGCACGATCTGTCTAAATAAAGAAGTGCTAACATTAGCAATGCTGCCGCTCAAGTTTTTCCCACCCTTTTTCCCTGCAGAAAAAGTCTGCAATTCTCTCAATGTGAAAATATGGGTGTCAAGAAAATCCCATTCACAACAGGAATGTGATGATGGCATCTACATTGTCATCTGCTGCTATTATCCATTATATCTGTAGACACACTTTCAAAACTGACCACCCCCACAAAAAGGCTTATGTAGTTTTCTTATAAGTTACAGTGAATCATAAAACCTTTAAAAACAAACGGATGGCCCAGTTTTGTACCTCTGGCTGCAAACATTGAGTTGGTCTGGAAAGAAAAATGTTCTCATAGAAAAGGTCTATCAAAAAGGCTATGCTACCAGACTGAGCCTGTTAGCTTTGTTTTCAACAAGGGAGAAAAGCAACCTAGAAGCTTTTACTTAATTAATACTTCAACATTGATTTAATTTTATATCCCCCCAAAATAAGCTCAGAAAATAAAGCAGAAAATTACAAAATACACAGTCATCTAGGATGAACTAGACATGTGATTCTGATTTTTTTTTTTCTACAAGGACTTAGGGATGCTTAAAGGAGTTCCTCTTAAAAATGGCCTTACACTTCACACATCCAGGAGCCTTAAAAGCACGTAAATAAAGTTAAGATATTGTGTGATTCTTGAACTAAGTACCACATGGCTCTAAAATACAAATGGAAATAATCAAAAGTATCCTCCACTGAGAATGTATTATATGCTAGGCATTATGCCACATACTTTTGATGTATATTATTTAATTTCATGATTAAACAATCCTATGTTATACAGGACCATCTATAGATGGTAAAATAAAGGCCTGGTTGGGTCATAAATTGGCTAAAAAATCACAGGGTCCAGGGCAGCTGTAGTAGCTCAGTAGTTGTGATCTCATTCTGGAGTAGATATGATCTCAAGTTGAATGCCTGAGTCTAGGTGTCAGCTGCATCCTGAGTCCACCTTACTACCAGTGCACACTCTGGGAGGCAGTAGGCGATGGCTCAAGTAGCTGGATTCCTGTTCCACATGGGAGATCATGGTTGAGTTCCTTGATCCCAAACCCAGCTCTTGCAGGTATTTGGGAAGCAAACCTTTGAGGTTTCTCTCTCTGAATTTCAAATAAAAATGCAAATAAATAGCAATGATGAAAGCCCATACAGCTAACAAATAAAGAGGTTAGAACTGAAATTAACTTAGCTGACCTCAAGATGGGTACATTACCTCCATGTCCAGAGATTTGCTAATCATGCTCACAGGCTGGGTGCATTCAACATTCACCATGGGAACCTCCACAAGACACATAAGAAGACCTTTCATCTCTTCTTTTATATATCCAATCAAAATAAGCAAATCATGTTGGCTGATCACCCCATTCACAACATAGTTTCAGTTGATTATGAAGCACATGGAAAAATCATACTTCTCATGTAGCATTAACATGGCTCCTTTTTGTCTTACAAAACAAAACAGGTTTGATTTGATTTAAACACGGATTGGACAGACAAAAAATATATAACCTGGGGATTACATCTAAAATCGTCTCTAACTGGAAATGTGATATTAAATATGCTTCTGTCGCTTAGAGTCTCACCAGTGGTTTATAGAGCTGCTACCCTGCACTGTTTGGTTCTAATCACACATGTAATAAATGATTTCCCTTTATCTCAGTTCATTGGTAACAGACACATCCTAGGATGGGAGTTCTTTAGCATTTCATATGAGTTTTCAGAGGTAGAACCCAGCACCCACTTTCATCATCAATACTTTCTTGGTATTCATTGTTACTGCATTCAGTGTTGCATCACCATCATCATCTACATTGCTGAACATGAATGTTGGTACCTTCAATGGCTTTGCCATTATGCCAACATGACTTGGAGGAGGTGTGTGGAGAGCTGGCTGTCTCCAGCTGTTATTTACATCACGGACCCTGCCTCACTTGTGGAAACCTGGGCAATCATTCCATTTTCCCAGGTTTCTGCTACACAATAGAAGGGTTTCTTAGAACTAAGTCAAATGCATACTTAGCACCATGGCTGATACTGAAGTGTAAAATACAATGGCCGGTATTATTCCATAACCCTTATTATTATTCCTCTCATTAACTCCACGCTTCCACATTTCTTTCTTTTTTTTAAAGAGTATGTGTGTGTGTGTGTGTGTGTGTGTGTGTGTGTGTGTGTGTGTGTGTGTATTGAAAGGCAGAGAGTCAAAGAGACAGAGGGAGTGGGGGAGAGGAAAGACAGCGAATGGTGAGAGGGAGATTGTCCCTCTGCTTGTTAACTCTAAATGGCCACAGCATCCGAGTCTGAGCCATGCCTAAGCCAGAAGGCTAGTACTCCATCGAGGTATCTCAATGGGTACAGGGACCCACGCACTTGGGCCATCACCCACTGTACTCCCAGGCACACTAACAGATAGCCAGATGGAAAGCAGAGTAGCCAAGACTCCAACCACGGCTTCAATATGTAATGCTAATATCACAAACAATGGCTTTATCCACTGTGCCATGTTGCCAGCCTCAATTTTTTAGTTTCTGAAAATTATAATCATATGCCTGCACACACTCTGTGCTTGCCTGTTTCAGTAGAAAGTAATATCATTAATGACATGGGGTTGTGAATTTTAAATCTGATATTTTCTATCCAATTTAGAGGTTCTTTGTATTTCCTGATACTCCTCTGAGACTCTTTAGGGAAAATGTGTAACCAATTTAAGCACACTCGTATGGACATACGCATACATAGAGAGAATATAAATTCAGATACACACTTTCCTATTTGTGAAAATACTAAAATTGCTTATTTAAGAGTCTGGAAAATTAAATTTGATTTTCAGCAAATATTCTTTTTTACTTTCACAATAAATCAGAGGTGTTAACAAGATGGTTTTAAACTCTCACTAGGCCAACAGGTCAGTGAACACAGCTCTCTATCACTCATAATATTCACTTTATGGAATAAAAACAAATGTGGATTCTCCCACAGAAAAAACACCTTTAGCAGAAACAGAAGAATTTACCATGAACAGGTGTAAAATATACTGCTTCGGGTAGGGCATTTTACTTCTCAAAAGCGGAAACTTTCCATCAATAAAGGGGAGATAATGTAGTGCTTGCTTCAGCCTTGGTGAAGACTGAGATAATCCCCATGAAGTGCTGGGCAACAGGCCTGGCTTATGTGAAGAGATTAATTAAAGGCATCTCACAGCAGGGTCAAATGTAGCACTGCCAACTGAACAGTTTTATGCCCTTTTAGCTCTGATTCTCACATGCTACCAATAAGTGATTTTTTTTTGTTCGCTTCAAACCACATCATACAAAGGGAAAAAATGAATTAGGAAATCAAAAACAACTAAATGTCTTTTCAAACGTTCCTTTGCAGGCGCTCCTTCAAATCAAGAAAATTCAAATGTTGTGTCATACCAGTCACACGGAAGGTTACGTGTAATGCACTTCACTCCGCTTTTCATGTTGATGGGATCTGTCAAGACGGGCAACACCAGAGGTAGGTGTGCTAGCATCCAAATTCCCACAAGAAATGAGACCAACACAAGCCTTGCACTGTTATGACACAAACCTCCACTTGCGGAGAGATAATTGGCTGAAAAGATGTAAAATCAGCTTTATTTCTTCAGTGACTAAACATCACATTGTGGGATTATTTCATGTTTTCAAGGCAGGATTTATTTTTGATGAGTATAAAATTCCTTGGCATTCACTTAGAGGTGTTGGGCACTAATTAATAGCTTGGGGGAAATGACCTAAACTCTTTGGAAAGCAAACTTCTGATTTGGAAGATCATACACTTAATCTGGTACATATATTACAATTCCACTAAGTTACTATTAACAATGATGAGAATAACTGCAGCAAACAAAGGTTACAGAGGAGGCCAGTGTGTGTACAAGGTGTGCATGCGGGATCCTGTGTGGACTAAAGGAGTCCTTAGTGTAAAACTTATTTTTATGTTTTTCCCTAATGTGATGTGTATTAAATTATAAATTAAGATTTACAATGACTTAAATTACTCACTTTCTACTTTTAGGTTCTAATCAGATGTGCCAAATTTAGCCACTTGATCCTTGTATTTCCTTTTGTACTACCGATGATCCCAAAAGAGACTATGTACCCAGATAGAAAATTACAGTTTACATGATTCCGTTAATCTCACGAAATATTTCCATTTTAGACCCAGAAATATGGCTAACTACATTCAGCCGGAAATCCATAAAAGGTGCAAAGAGTTTCTTTGAAGATCAATGACAATCATTTGTTCGTTAAAAACAGTGTTATCAGCTTTTCTCTAGCAGAAGGATTATCTGGCTGATCACCTAAGAACCCACTGTTTCATTGTCAAGTTTCAGAAATGTATGAAGAATTTCTGGAAATAAGATGTTTGAGGCATCTATTCTTTCTTAGGGAGAACTCTGTAGACTGCCTCTTGGACCCTAGTATCGTTCATCCCCCAAATTTCTTCATTGGAAAAGACAGCTCTGGTTTTATTCAGGTATTCACTTTTCTTCAATATGATCTGGGGTAAGAAGCCCAAGCCAAGCCCAATTCCGTAAGTCCTCATTCTCAATAATCTTACACAATGAGTGATTGCCATACTCTGGTGACTTTAATCACTGAGGGGTGGGCACGTAATCTAAGTTGTCTTGAAAACAGAACAAAATGTTCTCTCTACCTCTTTCCTGAACAAGGAAGTATGTGGCCTCAATGGCAACTTATTCTCCTTTGTGACCATCAAAAGAGCCAGAGTAGGAAGCGACCAATACGAAGACAGCCAGGCGTTTTTAGATTAAAACAACCTGAGTCCTTTGAGGTGTTCCAAACGGTGAGGCCCAGTATATGTCTGCTAAGTAAATTCTGTTGAATGATGTTTCTGTGAGAACATTACCTTCTTGCCATCTTTTCCGAAACGTATCCCAGTGTTTCACTGGAGAAAGATTACAGAAAAATTCTATGATGCCTTCATTCAACTTAGGAGCGCTGCATACACAAAGGCGAGAAAATCAGATACAATGATGTAGTATTCTAGTTTCAGGGACCACAAATTTCTGTTCATTCTCATTGGAAAGCATCACTTAATATCAAATGTGCCTTACAGATTTTAAACTCCATGGAGTTACATTTATGGAAATATAGCATTTCAATAATTAGGAAGGGGACTACATTCTTCATACTACTCTCAACAGGTAATGATATTTGGCATAACATCTCTTAAATATTTGTGTCTTTGACCCTGATCACACAAAAATACCTGCACAGGCTTTCAAATTAGTGCTTTGCTATTAACACCTACATAAACTATTTGGACATTTTTATTCCCTTAAAATTTCACCTAAGTAATATTTGGGTCGGTACCCTAGAGGCAATCCTAATTTCTGTATTAGTAAGTGGAAAAAAAATATCACTTCTACATAAGCTTCATTAGAACGTTGGGAATACTAAAAATAATTAAACAGATTACATACAGTTTGTTCCTCAAAGAGATTTAATTTACTTTCAAATGAATACAACCACAAATACTTTTTAAAAATGAACCATATAGATATGTGTTATTACTTTGCAGGCTATAAGGAACAGATTTTTTCAAAATCCAGTTATATACTGACGTTAAAATTTGAAATAAATTGCTGGAGAGCAGAATCCCACAGTGATTACCAATTACTTTCTCAAAATTCAACCTCCTGTTGTCAGATTTAGTTGAAACTAAACAAAAGGCAGACATTAAAATGATAGCTACTAGAATATCAAACTATAGAGCAAGGAGAGATTTATAAATCAATAGGAGAGAGAATCCAAAGCCTTAAAATTGCTATCTCTTGGAGCCTGGCATGGTAAACTAGTGGCTAAAGTACTTGCCTGGCAAGCACCAGAATCCATATGAGCGCTGGTTCATAACCCATTGGATCCACTTCCCATCTAGCTCCCTGCTTGTGGACTGGGAAGGCAGTAAAGGATGGCTCAGGGCTTTGGGATCCTGCACCCCTGTGGGAGACCTAGAAGAAGCTCCTGGTTTCTGGCTTCAGATCAGCTCAACCCTGGCCCTTGTAACCACTTGGGAATGAATCAGTGGACAGAAGATCTTTCTCTTTCTCATTGCTGCTCTGTGTATATCTTTCTAATATAAACAAAATAAATCTTTTTTTAAATTGCTATATCTTGTCAGTGTAAGTCTCTACCCATGATAATCTTCATACGAAACATCAATAATTCCCTGGTTTACATTAAGGGCAAAATTCAGAACTTACTCAGCAATCCACCTGGCTTCTGAATAATCTTATATCATAATATGTGTCATATTATACTGCAACTCTTTACTTATCTGTTGCTTTCATAGGCTTGGTAATTCTTTAAGAGCATCTGGCATAAGGGCATGTGTTAGACATAATCATTAAGACACTGCTTGGAATGCCTACATCCCATTTCAAGGTACTTTGTGCAAGGTCTTGGTCCTGCCTGGATTCCAATTTGCAGCTAACTTGCTCCCTGGGAGGTTGTAAGTGATGGGTAACATACTTGAGTCCCTGACTCTAGCGTGGGAACCCTGCGTTGAGTTCTTGGTTCTCAGCCTCAGCCTGGTGTTCATTCTGTATCCTCCAGCATTTGAGAAGTGAACCAGCAAACAGAAAATCTGTTTCTGTCTACTTTTAAAAGAAATTAAATGAATAAAATTTTAAAAAGGAATGTGTAGTATAGAGTACATGGCCAATAAGTGAATGAAAAATAAAAATTCAAAGTTTTTATCTTTGAACCAAAACCAAAAACCAAAGCTTTTCTTATCAAATGTACAGCCATTTGCTTCCCTTGCCTGTTTTATAGGTTTTGTGCTTACAAATAAAATTAATTCTAAGATTTTTTTTTTTTATCTAGCTTCCCCAAGCTCACCCTACAGGTGACTATTACCTGTCTCAAGCTTCAAATAGTCGATTGTAAGCTACATATTTATTCTCAATTAAATATCCCATTGGTAACTACATATCCTGGGGATTTGCTTCAGGCTAAGATTACATGAACTGATCATAGTAATGCTAAATCCACAATGCTCAAAATTAACTATAACACAGGCTAAGAAAACAGGACAGCTATTTAGTCACTACTTTAAAAATATTGCTTTATGCGGCTGGTGTTGTGGCTTAGCATGTCAAGCCACAACCTGTGGTACCCATATTCTATTTGGGTGCGAGCAACTCCACCTCTGAATCAGCTACCTGTTAATGCACCTGGGAAAGCAGCGTTAAGAGCTCCCCAGTGTTTGGTTGCCTGTATCTGCACTAGAGACCTATAACAAGTCCTTGACTCCTAGTTGTCACCCTGACCATTGCCACTATTTGCAAATGAACCAGCATATGAAAAACGTATCTTTCTGTAACTGTTTTTTTAATTAAAAAATAAATCTTTTTTTAAAATTAAAAATCTCTGTTGACCATAATATTTCAAAACATGGGAAGTATATGAAGTAGAAGAAAAAAAAGTGTCTACAGTGATAAAAAGGACTCCTAACTACTATATTAGCTATGCAAGGCAAAAAGGTAGCTATAATGTTAGAAACAATGCAGAAAATAATATTCTATTTAGAATCCTTTTTATTTGACAACTTTACATGATCTCACATATTTTAAAGTTTTCTATCTTAAACAGAATACTCATTCTTTGCTGTCTGGTTTTATTCAAGCTAGAATTGCTATTTATTATTGTTTTTTAAGTCACTAAAAGGAATCCTTAGAGATATAGACTAATTAGTGCACCTATTAGTCTGTAACAAACTATTAACATTTTCAAAATCTTGTTATCTGTATACATACTTTTACAAGCAAATTGAAGAAATCCCAGTGTTCTTATTGGGCATGAATTTTGTGGACCAATTAGTGTGAAATGCAATTTGTACTAATTCATCAGGGGCAAAGGGAGCACGCAATTACCTTGACTTGTTAATTTAACATTTTATAGCAAATTGCTTATATTGAGTATTTCTCCCAGGAGCAATAATATTTCCTTATCATACAAAGACAATCTAGTAAGTAACATCATGAACCTCTCTTCCAACACCATTTAATACTGTATTTCTATTATGGGGGGAAAATTAGAATGATTCATATCCACTTCATTCCTAAATTTCTCTCTCTTTCTGGGAATATGCATCATCATTAGCATCATCTTGTAAATGGCCACTCACACTGTTTTGACCCCAATTGCCTATGTTATGATCATCGCCTAGACAGAGCAATTATTTGGGTGGAGGATTTCATTGTTCTTGAGTACTTGCATAAAATCCCAAAATTAAATGTCCCAATGGGTCCACAGGTACTCAGGTACGATGAAAGCCTCCACCCAGATAATTGCTTTGTCTCAATAGGCAACAGAATACCACAGAGAGGGCAAGAAATCATATTGGAAAACATGTCTGAAACATGTCTAGTAAGAATAGTCAGAACAAAGAGCAGAAAACACGCATACATGAAGAGGCACTTCACTTACAATGCAAGAATCTAGTCTTCAGTTTGACCCCATTGTTTTCCGGCGGAGTGACCTGGAGCAAGGCATAATCCTGCTTTGCTTGTTTATAGACGGTTAATTCTTACAATAAGGTGCTGGCTAGAACTAATATATATTACCTGCACAGAGTTTTGTGAAGTCATTATAAGTGAAAATAGCATGAATATAAGTTGTTCTTTTTAGCATTCTTAGCATTTTAAGCAAGTTATATTATACCTACCTAATTGTTAGTAAAATTAAAATGGTAGAAAATCCCAACACCATTTTATGATGGATATTTTGATCCAGTTCTTAACCTCACATATTTATTCGGCACACAGCACTGCAAAATGTTTGCTTTGTTCTGGCTTTTTAAAACTGAAATAAACACAGAGATGGCATGACAGAAAACTGGGTAGTGGAAGACCATTTGGCCCAATGGTAGTCTATTCCTCAACTAACCTATAGAGACAACAGGGACGATTTTTTTCTATGCAGAATTGAAACTGTAAAATCAAAGTAGGTAATAGTGGGGACAGAAATAAACATATATACAGAAAAAAAAAGTAGAGACAGCACAAGTAACTGAATCATTTTGCTGAAGAATTCCGTTGCCAAATAAGTAAAACACAGAGGTTCACATTGCAATGAATTCTGGGAAAATGTCCAACCATCACACTGGCTCAGTCTACTTAAACTCTATTATAAGGTGTTTTCACATTTTCCAATGAAGTTCAGCTTAGTCCGTCCCCTTGGATTGTTATGCATTGTGGTCACAGATTCATGCTTATTGTGTTTTCACTTTCCATGTTTCTCACAGAAAGCCTCTCTCAAAATCTGACATTTTTAATGTTATTGTAACCCAAAGAATCAAATGTCAATAAATAACTATAAACTTTTTCAATCATAGAAGGAACCCTAAACAGTTGTTATTCTTCATATTTAGATTGCTTTAAAACAGGAAGCAAAAATAGCAACTAAAGATTTTGGAACTACATGCTATTCTTATTCACTCTTACCTATTATGTTATTTCATTCTATTACATAATACTAATAATATATATTTTAGTGATAACTGAGGAAAGAATTGACAAGGATGAAAATTATTATACATGGGATAAGAGTATTTAAACAGAGCTAAAAAGCAAACCATATGTGATGATTCAGGACTTTGATACAGAATTAGGAAGTCATCCAAAAAGTTTTGAACTGGCAAACAAACAAATTTTTGACCCTGACTCTCGTTTTATTTTTAAGGATTCTTTATTTATTTTAAAGATAGAATGATAAATTGACCACAACAGCCAGGTATTGTGGGCTGGTACTTGATAGACTGAAGCTGGGACCCAGGAACTTTATCTTCTTCTCCTACATGAGTGACAAAGGCACAAAGCACTTGCGCCATTTTGCAGTCTTCCCAGGTACCTTTGCATGAAGATGTGTTAGAAGCTGGGACTGAATCAGGCTTCTAACATGAGATGAATACATTGCAAGCACCACCTTAACCTACAGTTCCATGGCCTTGGCTGGCAAGGCTTTACTCCATTTAAAGATACTTCATGTTTTTCCAAGTTTTAATTCCTCACCTTTTAGAAAGTTTGTCAAGTTTGTCATGTGTTGTCCTTTCTGTGTCATTTGTTGGTCTTAAGAGGTGAAGAACAGTTAAACATTTTCTTAATCCCTTAAAATCTTCCCACATGTAGGATTGTTTTTCTAATCCGAAAATGACAATGCCCTTTGTGGTATAGGCTGAACGTAAGTATCTCTTTTCTACACTTCATTTCACATCACCTACTTCTTGTCTTACAAATAAATATTAGGTGTTCTCATCTTAATCCAGGAAAGTTGCAGTGTCTTTAATTATCATACCTGGGTTTCAGATTCAAAATGTAGAGTCCTCAGGTCTTTAGACTAAAAATACGGCGTCCTCATCCTTCCCTTTTTCTGATTCCCAATAACTGATACTCAACCTTTAGAACTTTATTACTCCTTTAAGTTTCTTCACAATGTTCCTTAAGGAATATCAAGCACCAGGAGGAGAAACAAACCACATTCCATCATTTTTAGAAAGAAATAACATGAAATGAGCTGAAACACTTCACGCTGTGAAGTTTAAGAACTGGCATTGAGGTTCCCAGGCTTGACATGGCCTAGAGAAGACAAGATAAATTGGGGGCACACTGGGCTGGCAAACCCACGCCAGAACCCCACGTGGAGGTCAGAAGAAAAGAATATTATCAAAAAACAAACGTCACTTATATTTGCTCTGCTTTAGTCACATACAGCCTGGTTCAGCCACAGGATGTTCATCAGGATAAAAGTAACTCTGATGATACTTGCAAAATTTGCATTGCAATTGATTAAGAGTCATATAAGAAAATTCTTCTTGAACCTAAATTTTTATACAAATTAACTGAAATACTGTCTATAAAATACTTTGAAACAGCCAACACTGAAACCTCTTTCTAAATTCTTTTATTCCTTTAATTGACTCCAAATGTAATTTAAATCCTGGAAAATGTACTTGAGGCTATGTACTGTAATGATAAAGCATGGATATTTTACGGATATCAGTTTGGTTTGCCACCAAGGGCATAGAGCAGAACCTCTGAATGAGTGAATATTCTGAATTAGTTAATGGAAAAGGTGTTCTGAGATGATTCTTTTTCTTCAACGAGCGGCTTGTGTTCTATGTGAGACATACAGTCAATTTTATTGGGAACTTTGAATTTCAACCTTACTATTATAGATTAAAGTGTTCCTTCCACTTTACTTTCCCCCATATTACTAGACATGTTTCAGGCATGTTTCTTAACATGATTTCAGACCCTGTATGTAGTATTCTGTTGCTGATTAAGACAATTTTCCTCTTTTAAATGGAAATCACCTTGGCATTTTTTCCCAGGTATCTTAAAGCAAAAAGTTAGGTGTTCTCTAAAGTTAGATAGCTTTAATGAGATGATGAGACATATCTTGGTTTGGCTCAAAAGTGATTTGTTGAGGCAATTTCTTTTCCCACTAGGATATAATACCTTGCTTATGACCAGAAACTGACTCAGCAATTCAAACACAAATGGCTTTCAGTCTCTGCATATTCGTCATGTATATGTAACTTACATTATTATAAAAACAAGTACTTTGAAATGAAATAAACACATGGAATGCAAACATGCAAATGGTGAATAAAAACAAATCTTAGCATAGATTGAACTGCAATGAGGCAAATGATTTTTAAAAGATTAGGTAATTAGAAATCAGTTTGGCAAAGTCAAAACCTTGCCTATCATGTAAGCGCAATAAATCTCTTAGAACAACTTTTTAACATGATTGAGAGTTATAACATTTAGAAGTAGTAGTTCAAGTGATGAGAGGTAAACATCATCAAGCCATACATCCTACCCTCAGAATTGATTGGTATACAAAAATGTTTTCACCCTGTCATTATTAAACAAAGGCAATGCTACAAAGGTGGATAGAACAAAATGGCAACTATTTCAAAAAGTCCATGTACAATTGTCATAAGGCTGATTTGCCTATAAAACTGACTTAGCAGAGCTTTTATTCTATTTGAAGGTAAATGAAGCATCTCCACACACTACTCATGGAAGTATAAACTGGTGCAACTTTTCTGGCAGATGAAAGCCTTTAAAATAAGATAACATCTTGTCTCAGCAAGAATGCTAAGAATTTATTCTGAGGAAATAATCACAGACAACCAGAGACTAAGCAGCAAATATACTATTCATAGAGATTCTGGAAATACTAAATAAAACTGGGAAAATGAAAACAAATTCAATGCTGAAGAGTAAGACATAAACCATGGGGGCCTGGCGCTGTGGCCTAGCGGCTAAAGTCCTCACCTGGATCCCATATGGTTGCGGTTTCCAATCCTGGCGGTCTTGCTTCCCATCCAGCTCCCTGCCTGTGGCCTGGGAGAGCAGTCAAGGACAGCCCAAAGCCTTGGGACCCTGCACCTGAGTGGGAGACCCGGAAGAGCTCCTGGCTCCTGGCTTTGGATTGGCGCAGCACTGTCCGTTGCGCTAAGTTGGGGAGTGAATCATCAGAAGGAAGATCTTCCTCTCTGTCTCTCCTCCTCTCTGTATATCTGACTTTGCAATAAAAACAAATAAATCTTAAAAAAAAGACGTAAACCATGGTATTTCATCACAAGAAATTTGATACGAGGTTTACAATGGTAAAGTAAAAGAATATCTAATTACATGTGAATATGCTATTTATATATGCTAAATGAGAAAATGATATTTAAAAATTACATATACCATGCACCTGGAGAGTGCATGGTCTGGGAGTGAGAGTGACCTGGGAGGGAAATAGTGGGCTCCTCCCTCTTGGGATGCCACTCACATGGGAGGGCACAGAATAACTAGGACAGGGGCTGGGCTGGCTAGACAGAGAGGCACTCAACAACATCCGTGAGGGCCGGACAGTTGAGCTGGTTTGATGGAACTAAGCTCCAACACCCTTCGACATTTACGAGAGCCAAATGGGGTATGGGGCAGACTGAACTATTCTGCTACACATACTGGCAACCAGGGCAGGGATGGGCCTGTAGGGGTTATTGGGGGGGTCGCTCTGACTAGGCTGCAGCTCCCACTGGTTTGTGTGATGGCTGAGTATGTGAGGAGCAGAACCAGGATAGACTGTAACACCCATTGGTTCCACAGTGAAAGCTGGGGCAGAAGACGGAAGCAACCCACCAATTGCAACCACCAGCTGATCAGAGAGATGAACTGTGCCAGGTCCTGTGCTTGCTAGTATATATAGGAATCTGGTCTGGGAACACCTCAAAGTTTCTTTGGGGATCCACTCAATTGAGACAGCGGACTCAGAACCTTAACCAAGAAAAGACAGAAGATAGAACAGGTCAATCAACCACCACAGCTATATGTTGGCAACGAAACACTGGACAAAGGGAGACTCTATGATGGGCTATGTCAGTCAGTAGATTATTCAACAGCCTCATCGTGTTTGGAGTGGCGAGATTGGCAGCAATGCATAACTGGTGAACTACCGGGACCACTTGAGCAAGGATCTCAGAGCATGCCCGACATCCAGGACATGGGGTGGGTGGGAGACTGGGTGGGCTTCTCCTCAACATTTCCTTCAGCTCTTGTAACTTTTTACCCTAATCAACAATGTAAAGATTATAAAAATATAATAGAAAAATTACATATACCATAAAACTCATTATATGGAAGACATTTGCAGAAATATTCACATACAGAAAATCACTAAAAGTTGTGTATCAAAGTGTTAACAGTAGTCATACACAGGTGATACTGTCTAGCAAATTTTTTTACTTTTTATTTTATATTTATAATTTGTCATGAATACCTATTTAACAGTCTTATAAAAATTAAAAATTCTTGAGTAAAAAGGAAAAGAGGTGGAGACTTGGAAGACCTCTTGCAAAATGCAGTTTCTTAAATATTTCAAGATGCATTATGCTTTTTTTTCTTCTTCCTTTCTCGGACAGACAAGCATTTTTTTCACTTTCAGAAACCCCACTAGAGAAGAATTTCAAAATGCACTGCTCTTGCTGGATTGGACTATCTAGTGTTTCTAAACCCAAAAGCTAAACTTGCACTTGGCCTTTTATAACAAATAGTTCATGAACTCAAACAACCTGAACCTTTAAGTAAGTGCAGAGAATGTGAAACAATTATATTTCTTATATACTTCAAATGTAAAGTCTTTCAAAGGTCTTGCAAAGAAAATAGAGCTTAAAATTAACATGCATAACATTTAAGAGCACTCATAGGAACTCTGTGCTCTTAAATGTAGTGAACTCTTACAAGAGCCAGTGCAGTAGGTAAAAGCCACTTAGGACCTTCAGACATGGCTTAAGGGTAAGTTGGTCATTTCTTAAGGCAATCATATTTCATTCTGAATTTTTTCAGTTATTCTCCAGGACAAACTCCGCACTGCTCTAGATACCCTTTACAGGCAAGTCTGTGAAAATGATTTAACACAGAGAGGCAGGATCTAGGTCACACATCTCATCACAAGCATAGCATCAGGAATTGAACATCCCAAAGATCACTAGGATATGTCTGAAATGATGAAGTTGAGAAACCAAGGATAACTTCTTTAGAAGCAGGGAATTAAACCTCTTCACTACCCTACTAATTTTAGCAGCAATGCTAACTGCAAACATTTCAATAAGCACAATTCTGGCAGATGCTGTCAGGTGAGAATTTTAGCAGTTTCCATGACTCTTGATCCATGTACTTAAAAGGCAGTTAGTTCATAACTAGCATAGAGAGCTATTTCCAGTTCCTCCATCTTACTAGATGTGTCTCAGGGTGGCTGAATGCTGGCCTAAAAACTCTACTTTTCATCTAAGCTAAACCTAAATCATGTCCCAATGTGTCCATTCATTACTGCATCAAACCTTCTATTCCTACCACCACCTTGCTGCCTGCCCCCAAGTGACAATTCTACTTGTATTTGCTTTACAATGTGTGATGAAGCTGGTGTCTGTTGCACCTGACAAATAAGTCCTCTGTGTCAGAAATAACCACACTGACCAGCAGTTGTAAACGTGTTGAAGGACTGTGAGGCTAAGGGCTTAGTCGCAATGGAAGCCACAATTAATCAGCAGTATGTGCCTTGGAGCAGGAGACAATACGTTTGGCAGTTGACTGCATTTACTCTTTGTCCTATTGTAAGCTCATCAGTCTCTGCATCTGTACCAAGATTTAATATAATTTGGAAACAAATTTTAATTCAATTACATTGTAATTTCTCTATAATTAATTTTTGGTATTCTAACATTTTCCTACTGTTTACTTCAAGCATATCTTGGCTACATTATGGATTAAGTATGGGGAAATCTAACTACCAGTTATAACACTTCTGTGGGAAAAAGCATGTGAAATTCCAAGTAATTGACTTTCAAAAATGAATTCTTGGAACCTAATCCATTCATACACAGAGGGTTGCACCCACGCCTTTTGTAACCAGCCACAGTTGTAGGCATATATTAACTCCTCAATTACCCCTATTGAATGACATTGAATTACACACAAGTTAGATGCTCCTTTCAAGTGAGGTATCATCTCAGGAGCTCTAAGGAAATTTCTTTTTCCCACTTTCCTCATGCTGGTTTCCAAGCAGACTCCAATTAAATACTGACTTGTATTAAAAAAGTATGCAATAGTTAATTCAATATTTCCATACTGATTTAGAAGATCAAAGGAAAGGAACAGACTACAGATTAATGACACATCTATAGATGGTAGGAACATATTAAGAGTTAATCTGGCAGTAAAAATTTAGAAGTACATTTGTTACAAATAAAATCCAAAAATCATCTGAGATCAAACGGGGTGTGATTCAGGGAGAATACAATGGAGAGAGGAGTTACACATCCATCTTGGCAAGCTGGACAATTCCCCAGCCCCTTTCTATTACTCCCATCTTATTGCTAAACTGTTTCCTCCTCTTCTGTCCATCCCTACTTCTCTGATTCTTTCTTTGCATTACTTGTTTCCTGATGTTTTCGCTTTTTCTGCTTTTCCCTTTGCTTTTCTCTTCCTCCTTTCGTTATCTGCCTCTCATCTTCATATTTTTTCAACTCTGCCTCCATTCCTCAAAGACCCTTGTTTCTTGTAGTATACTCAATCTGGAATAGCTTTAATGTGTGCTACATAGGGCAAATTTTGGATAAGGACAAGCAGATAGAGCATACAACTGTTGAGGTAAAAAAAAAAATCAATGAGGGTAAGCTATATAATCAAAAACTTTCGAAATGCAAGAGAAAATCTCTAAGAAAATTTGCAGGACTGTCTCTTTGCTATATAATGATTCTCAACATTTAAGCTTTGGCTACAATCTCACATTCACTCACGCCTTTCCAGCCCTTGTCCCTTTGTTTTCTCATATCCCACTAATACTTGTACATGTTCAAACCAGATTCTGCCTCTGATGCCATTCATAGATCTGACAGCTGAAAGCCATCCTGGAGCCCAGTTTCAAGCTGCAAGCTCAGTCTGTCATTCAGTGTCAGTAAGTACTCCACAGTGTAACCTGGTCTTAACCTGGTTACTTTAGTTTTAGATTCAGTGATGTCTAAGACCATGTCCATCAGCCTTCCTCTTAAAAGCACTCTGGACAAAAGCTTACTTTTGGAAAGTAGGCTCACAGCAATAGCAACCCTTCAATCAGGTCCGATTAGGACCTCTCTAACCTGCCAAGGAAGCGCTTCCATTTTCATCTTTTGAAAATTGAGAGAGAATGAGAGTTCAGTAAATATTTACTGGTGAGTGTAATTACAATTAATAATATACATGGTCTTTTATAGTTTCGGATTATATTTCAAAAATACTCTTTAAGCCTTACTGACAATCTTAAGTTATTTGGAGAAAGGGAGTATCATCCTTTTCTTAGAATTTTATCTGCAAGTTATATTGGGTCTGTTAAAAGCTAATTAAAACCTAAAATAAAAAATTTTTTAAATAAGAAAGAATTAATTCTTAGTTACTTATTTCACAAAATCACTTATTTTGCCATTTTGCTCTACTTGTCTTTAACCTAAGAATTTAGCTGCCAACTGACTTTTAGGAGCTAGGTTATGTGTCTTTAGGCTTTCTGGTGAATATTTCTGCAACTCATGTCTAATATTAATTTTGATCTCATTTTCTTGTAACATTTCAGGGTACAGAGACTTAAAAAGTCAGTAAGAGATGAATACATTTGTGTGAAAGAAATACTACCATTAGTGACATTATCACAAAAGTGTACTGTTTCTTAACCTCCATGAACTGAGTCTAACTTGTTGAAAAAAACGCAAATTTTAAAAATATATATATTTATTGGGCCCCGGCGCGATTGTGTAGCAGTTAAGGTCCTCACCAGGATCCCATATGGGTACCGGTTCTAATCCCAGCAGCCCTGCTTGCCATCCAGCTCCCTGCCTGTGGCCTAGGAATGCAGGGGAGGACAGCCCAAGACTTTGGGACCCTGCACCCATGTGGGAGACCTAGAGGAGTCTCCTGGCTTCAGATTGGTTCAGCTCCAGCTGTTGCGGACGGCCACTCAGGGATTGAACCATCGGATGAAAGATCTTTCTCTCTGTCTCTCCTCTCTGTATATCTGCCTTTCTAATAAAAAATAAGAAAAAAATTAAAAATATCTACATTTATTTCTTTTTATTTGAAAGTTACAGTCATAGAGCTCTCCATCTGCCACTTCACTCCCCAAATGGTTACAATGGCCAGAGCTAAATTCATCTGAAGTCAGGAGCTAGCAGCTTAATTTGGGTCTTTCATATGTGTTCAGAAACCCAAGCACTTAGGGCATCACCCACTGCTTTCTTAGGCACAATTAACAGAAAACTAGATAGGAAGTGGAGTAGCCAGGACCAAATATGTTGGCCTTTATGCAATGTCAGCACTGCAGGCAGAGGCTTTGCTGGCTATGCCACGGTGCTATTTCCCACCACAACCACAAAATTAACTTTTTCACTTACAGAAAACATTACAGATACTTAAGCTACTACATTTAGTAGATAATTACGTACTATGAAGTTATTTTTTCAGGTCACATGAAAGCCTAAGTATAAAAGTCTGTACTTAACAATAAAAATAAGTCCATATTCTGATACTAATTTTTGTTTTTACTTAATCTATTTTTACTCATTTAATGAGAAATAAAATTATTGGTTTTTTAAACTGACAAACCTTACTTGCTTAAAATGCAACATGTAGATTCTCTGAGCAAATACTTGGATATTACTATTTCATTAATTTGAAAATTTGCAGGGTAGTAGAATGGAAAATTTACTTCATAACTCATATAGTCATGCCCCAGAAACCTATTTATTTTCATATTTTTTTAATCTTCAGAAATACATGTCTGAACAAATTTAAGGTCTCACGGAGATGTCAAACCTCCAATCCAGACCCATGTTGATAAAGCAATAACTTCATTATCTAATAAATGCTGTCACATGACAAATTTTCAAGTTGACTTGAAATCGGAACTGAGGTCATTAGTTGTATTTAAACTTTAATCAATCATCCAAACTAAAGTATGAATAGTAAAATAAATTTAAAACTCACAGACTATTACATTTCAGATAAGGACCTGAGTTCTTTAATAGAAAGACCTAATCTTCAGCCTATTCAACTGCCTCAGGTTTTGTGTTATTACAGAATCTGAATCATTAGGGAATCCCAGAGACATACATTTATGTTGCAAATAGCTAATCCAAAGGTGGCAACTCCTGACATGTGCCAGAATGAGGACCCGCTGCTTTCAACATTACTGAGCACTGCATAAAAAATGAATACTTGGCCAACAGTACCATCCCAACTCTTCACTAAAACCCAAAGGAAAAAAAGAGCAGTTTTTTCCAAGCATTTTAGGACTCTCACAGGATAAAGAAACACATAATTTTAATATTAGGTATTATTATTTGAAAAACAATATTTATGGAGGCCTTACTCAGGGGCTATTCTAAATGATTTTCGTGTAACATAAATTTTTAAGAAATGTTTTATTTATATATTTATTTTCTTTAAAAGGCAGAGTGAGAGAGGAAAAGGGAAAGAAAGCCAGGGACAAAGACACAACATAGAGAAAGAAAGAGAGGGAGGGAAAGAAGAGAAAAACAGAGAAAAAGAAAGACAGAAATTGACATCGATCTCCCATCTGCATTTTCATTACCCAAATGCCTATAAGCGTGAAGGTTGGATCATCTGAAGCCAGGAGCCAGAAATTCATTTTGTGTCTCCTCAGCACTTGAGCCATCACCTGCAGTCTCCCAGGTGTGCAATCAGGAGCAGAATAGGAACCTGAATCTAGGTATTCCAGTGTGGGATGTAGTATCTCAGGTAGCAGCCTAAATGCTAAGTCCCAATACAGTAATTATTTCAATGCTTAGAATAATCTATTTCAATTACCATTTCTATTTTACAGTTGATAAAACTCAAGTTCTGAAGAGTCAAAAACTCGCCCTAGATTACCCAGCTAGCAAAATTAGAGCTAGGATTTCTAACTTAGTTCATTTAGTTCTAGACCAGGCACTTGCAGTCAATCATTAACTTTCAACAGCTAAAAAACTTCCTGGCTACTTGAAGCAAAAACTATTTCTCACCTTGGTAAACTCGGTATTTTTCTGCAACAGATATATTAAAGTGTGATTATTTCATGAGTCTTAAAGTAACAATTTCCTGCATTACATATAAATGTATCACAATGCGGTAATATTTTATTAGGAGACATAATGCTCACTAAAGGTATCTTGTGCTTTGAGTGCCATCTCTGTCAATAAGTATCTTCCAAATAACACAGGGGATTTTTCTGTTGTTAACCTCAACATCCTCCTAACACCCTAACTAAGCATCTGGGCTTTTTCCACGTTTCATTGAAAATAACAATGCTGAAGAGTGAGAGCTTTTGAATGAGATGAGCCATTCCATCTAATGTGCATTTCAGTGATGAGCAAATAGTATGTGTGCAATAAATGGTGTAACTTTTTTTTTAAAGAAACTAAACAGTGAAAGAAAGGTATTTATATTCAGCGTTTAGGAACAATGCAAGAAAAAGACAGCTTTACTGTACACGAGCTTTCCGGGGATAAGGAAGTGATAACAAAACTTTCCCAAAGCAATCCAAGACCCAGTCTGATGCCACAATATTTAATAGGCTTTTGGGAAACAAAATAATATTTGTCCTTATCTTTTAAAAGTTATACAAATAAGCTTCCCTACCCCAGGAACTCTTAGAGGCTTTTTAAAACACTGTAGCCTACTGATGTGGATAGTGTATATATCTAAGTCAACATACTCGTCTTCAGAAAATATTAGAAAGAATATGATAATTAACTCTGTTTTGGTTGTCAACTGGCTGTTTTTCTTTACTTTCCTTAGGCACTAAAAGGCAACTGTCCACGGAATTTAAGTCCTTGGGTCCAGGAAAGCCACAGAATCAATTCAGGGGCAGACAGTTTTGTTTGACTTTTCAGAATCTGGAGACCAGCCTCATGTCAAAGTGCAGAATAAAGCTCTTTTTAGATTTACACAAGGGTGAGAAAAAGAGTGACTGAGGACACTTGCTCTAGATAACTCTCTCAGGATGAGAGATGTGGTTTTCTTAAAGTCTGATGCCAAATCCTCTTTCAATACCACAGAAATGTGTAGTTGTCATTGGCTTTACAACCAACTCACAAGACCCGGAGATTCCTTTGATTCCAGCCCATTCCATCTCTAGATAAACAGTTACTCAATGGGGAAGAAGATGGTGGCACTTGTGTGGTCCTGACCTGTACAACCTGGTGATTTCCTGGGGCTTTTCAGCACTCAAAATGAGACCATTCCAACAGCAGTGCTGTAAATTCAAAATATAAACCAGATTACAGACTACGTAGGAAAAGCAAGATTTTCTGGGGCCACCATCTGTGATTTACTAGCATTTATACTGCATATTTTTAACTATGAGACGATTAGGATTCCCACAGCCTAAAAAAGGAATGTTATTTCACCAACTTTATAGATAAGAAGTTCTGGTAACAGTGTGTACTTCCTATGCACCAGGAATTCTGCAAAAACATCTCATTCATGATCTCATTTCACCTTCCTCCATTAAAAAGCTAAGCAACTAAATACATGTTACCGATGAGCTTGGTCTTGGAGGAGGTAAATTACACTTTTAAAATTACACAGCTAAAATCTGTTTGCACAAAGGGGTCTGTTAGACTTGAAAGACCATACTAACTAATCTTCATGGGTTCTCAATGAATCATTTGTAGATAAGAACTGGATTGGATCATATATAACATTTTTACAATCTTTTTCTGAAATCTCTCTCAATCTCTGCAGTAAAAAAAACAACAAAAAAAAAACTTCTTCCAGATAAATAGTTTTTTCTGAAGCATTTGACCTTATCTGCTTCCCTGAAAATGCAGTCAAGTTGCAAATAAGATGAAGTGTTTTCTACTGTTATTGAATAAAACAACTGGGGTCAAATTGTACCTGCAGATACTTAGAATCCAATTACACATGAATTATTGTTAAATCATTTACACCAGTAACCGAACCAGTTAGGAAATGAACTCCTAAGTCTGTAACAACAGAAAGTTCCAACTGTAGCTTGTTTCTCTTGTACTTCTGAAGCTATTTCCATGTCTTTGCCCCAAAGAGCAACCTTTCTCTTTCATCTTGGCAAATACCCAAAGCCTTGACTACATGAATATATATTTCATTTTATGAGAAGTTATTGATTAGGGAGATAGTCAATAAATGTTGGTTAGCAGATACATGTGAGTTAAATCTCAGAGTGATTTTTGCACTCTATCCTCACCTCTAAGCTTATAAAAGGATAAGGTTGACTAATAATTGAGAGTAAAGAATGATAGTGGCTCATGGACTAGAAAGGAAGCAAACAACCAAAATAAAAAACTAAAGCCCCTACAAACCCAGCAAAAGCACAATGCAAGCCAGAAGTTGCTAACAAGTTCTAAGAATTGTGTTCTTGGGTCCTTCCTTCTGGAGCTACATAAAATAGTTCACACACATCATTTCATTTATCTCCACTCTTTCCCTTGAGAGATAGTGGATGGCAGTGATCCTCATTTGGCAAGTGACAAAATAAAAGCACACGAGTGTGCGTCCCCTCGCACTAAGCTACAGTCCATGGGCAGATGCCTCTCAGCTGACCCTAACCACTGAGCTCACCAGCTCTTCCTAGCTGTGGCTGCTGAGTGCATGTGGGAAGATTTCCTGACTGTCACAGCTATTTTATTTTTTTAAAGATTTATTTTTATTATTTTTTTATTAGAAAGGCGGATATACAGAGAGGAGAGACAGAGAGGAAGATCTTTCGTCCGATGATTCACTCCCCAAGTGAGCGCAATGGGCCGATGCTATGCCAATCCGAAGCCAGGAGCCTCTTCTGGGTCTCCCACGCGGGTGCAGGTCCCAAAGCTTTGGGCCGTCCTCAACTGCTTTCCTGGGCCACAGGCAGGGAGCTGGAAGGGAAGCGGGGCTGCCAGGGATAGAACCAGCACCCATATGGGATCCCAGGCGTGCAAGGCGAGGACTTAACCACTTGCGCCATCGCTCCGGGCCCCACAGCTATTTTATGTACCCAACTCAAATGTGGCCAAGTTTGTTAACTGGACTTCAAAGAACTCAAAATCTGCAAAGGAGTAAGTGTAAAATCAAGTGATTACAGCAGTGCCTATAAAGTTCTCAAGGAACAAGATTAAAATTTACAGGAATTTGCAGGAAAACAGTTTGGGGACTGTATATTTTAATGTTCCAAGACAGCCTACATCAGTCACACGAAAGGACAGAGCAGTTAGGTCCGAGAGACCCCAGCACAATCTGGCTAACAAGTACAGACCCTATTCTGCAGGAGCCAAGGAGACCACGGCATGTGGTTAAGTAACGAGGAGGAGCATGGTGGTGGAGTGCCATGTTCACAGTGCAGTTCAGCCTTTCCTGGATTTCTCCTGATGAGATTCGCATCATTCACCCTCCCGATCTGGAAAGTTCAGCCTGTCACAGATTCCTAGGACCCTGTCTGTTTTTGTTTCATACACTTTAATTTTTGGCCACTTCACTGTTTAGAGTTTGCTGCTTATTTAATGCCATTTACACATACTGAGGGCCAAGATGGTCTGCACCTGTGGCGAGAGGCACACAATAAAGAACCCCTACAATCTAAAAGAAATTGGAGGCTACTAAGTTTTTATCTAGAAAGTAGATGCTTGTAAATCTTTCATATTTCTTCACTTAAAAACTTATTTTTACCCACAAGTGACTCTACACTGACTTTTTAAATATCTGTGGTATATGGTTAACAGAAGCATTAGCTCTTAACAAAAATTAGATATATACAAACAGCAATCATACAGATAATAAAATCTAGCGATAATTGTGTGTACACAGTTACTGCTCAGAAAGTGTAAGTTGAATTCAAATTTAAAGTCTACCTGGATTGTGGCTACCGAACTGCAGCACTGTGGATTCAATCATTACTTGAATGCTATTATCCCACACTGGAGGCCAGTTTAGGTTCTGGCAGTTCTATCTCCAATCCAGTTTCCAGTTATTACGTCTGGAAAAGCAGTGGAAAATAGGCCCCTATGTACTTGGGTCCCTGTGGAGAACAAGGATGCAGCTTGTGGTCCAGCTCTGGCTGCTGTGGCCATTTGGGGATTAAACCAGTGGATGAAAAAGTTCTCTGGCTCGCTCTCTCTCTTTTTCTTTGTGTTCAACAGTTTAGCTAAATCTTTTTAATAAATAAAAAGCAATAATGTCTAACTAGCTAGTAGAATTTCAGTTCTGAGGAAAGCTTCAGAACAGAAAGGAGAGGGAAGAAATCACTCTCGGAGGGCAAGCACCTTCCCCTCCCACTAAGCTACAGCCCACGGGCAGATGCCTCCCGGCTGGCTCTGACCACCGAGATCACCAGCTCTTCCTAGCTGTGGCTGCGGAGTGCATGTGGGAAGCTTTCTTGACTGTCGCAGATCATTTTATGTACCCCACTCAAAAGTCACTTCACTGTCCACTCATTTTTAAACATTGTCCGAAGCCTCCCTCATTCAGAATTTGGAAAGTCTTGTCATAGGTTGGCAATTGCTGTTTAAATTCTTCTATAAAAGGCTCCAAAAAGGAGTTTTGAAATATATCAATATTAGAAGTTACAGTGCGTTGGATTCTAAAGCATCAAGAATAATGTTTTCACAATTCATTTTTATCCAGCTTGTTGCTTAAAGAGAACAGAAATTTTCAACATGATCTTAGGATGCTTTGCTTCTTCACTTTTATGAAGTAAGTAAAACTAAAGATTTATCAGCTTTGAGAAAAAGAGCAAAATTTTCATTCGATTCACCATAATTTTCTCTTTATTGTCCAACGATCAAAGCAGTACCTCCAACATTAGTTCTAAACCTCTGCACATACTTCATCAGAGTAGGCATCTGAATGAAATTTTTAAAGATTTATCTATTTTAGAGTTTCTTGGAGTGAGATAAACCCAAAAATTCATTGAAAACAAACAAGCAATTTATACTCTATCACTGTTAGATTGTACAGGTTCTATAAATGTTACTGGTGAGTATTTTCATTGTGATTGACCTCATCTATCCCTAACATGGACAGAAACTCAATCATTGCAGATTTGGAAGAAAATATCAAATTATGAGCAGGTTACAAAACCCTGAAGATATTGATCTGATGAAGACAAATGAGTTAGCCAAATAAGAACTACTCATTCCTACACATAATTTTATCACTGCTTCCTCTGGGCTGAAAAGCTCATCTTTATCTAATTGCTTATCTATCTCTCTGATCTCTGTGCTAAACTATTCTGATATTTTATCCCTTCTAACATCACATACTAATGAAATAGCACAGAAATTTACACAAGAGTGAACATTATCTTTGTCAAGTGATCTCAAGCAAATGACTGAGATACTCCAAGCTGAATTTCCCACACAGTGACTGAAAGGATTCCATCAGGTGTTTGGCCCATATGCAGAAACACATTTGCCTACTTACGAAATTCCAAATTACAAACCAAGATGCCCACTATTTCATAAACATCATGGCCATATTTTTTTCAAAGTTTGTCTATTCATTTATAACATTTGAAATAACTCATTTGAAGCAAGATCTACTTGGTTAGAGCAATAAATGCCATCTGTTACACTCACCCTCACATATAAAGCATAACCAATAAACTCTCATGTTAGCAATTGTAACTCATGCATCTACAATTCCAAAATCAAGGTCATTAAAAATTAAAACACACTACAGTTTTGAGCGGGTAGTAAATCTGTGATAATTGCTTCTTTTTCATCTCCGGTAAAGAAACTAGAGAAATTAGTCAGTCTTCACTACAATTAAGACAGATTCTTTTATTTGGACATTATTTTGAAAGCACTTGTCAGGATATTAAAAGCTGAATACTTATTTTTTTTTCTAATTGCCTTAAGTTGTAGCACATAGCACCTTATTCAAAACTCTATTATTCAGGGCAAGTACCATGGCTAAGTAGAAGGCTAAGCCTCTGCCGATGGTGATGGTGTGATATTCCATATGAATGGTGGTTTCAGTTTAGCTGCTCCACTTCTGATCCAACTCACAGCTAAAGGCCTCAGAAAGCAATGTCCTAAGTCCCTCATCCCCACATTCACATCAGAGACCCTGATGAAGGTTCTGGCTCCTGGCTTCAGATCAGCCCAGCTCCCGCTGTTATGGCTATTTGGGGAGGGAACAATGGATGGCAGATTCATCTCTCTCTCTCTGCCTATCCTTTCTTTGTAACTCTGCCCTAAATAAAAATAAAATTGTTTTACTAGATCAAATATGTGCATTAAAACATTTTCTATTTTTCTGTAACTAGGCTTAAAAACCATATTCAAATTAATACTTGCTTGTTTGACTTCTCCAGTAATCAGTTATTTTATAAAAACAGCATAAGGAGAAACCAATGTGAAGTCACTTTTGTGAGACCAAATGGAAGCCTATTGTCTGAATTACAGAACCTTATGAGTTCTGGCTGGCTGTTCCGCTGGCTGAGAACCTAAACTGCCCTCTCCGATTCAGTCAGTGTAGGGCTAATGAAAAAAATTCCAAAATCCCCCGAATCCAGTCCCCATAAGAAAGACCTATGGCAGTTCAGAAATACAATCCTATCTTCTCTTTCTACAATTTGGTTTTCTGTAGTGAATGCATAGGTCCTTTGTGATGAATGTGTACAAAATTTTTCCATTTTCCAGTTGTCGATAATCAAGTTCCCTAAATCATCCATTGTGAAGATGGAAATTGAGGGAAGAAGCTTTGATATGTAATCCAAATAGCTTGCCAAAGCATTGATTTTAGGTGGATTCAATCACATACATAATTGTTATGTACTACTTGGTAATTAGGTATGGATGTAGAAAAGAGAATATCCCTTATACTGAGAGACCCAAAGAAGTTTTTTTTTTTCAAGTATTTATTTCTTTTTATTTTATTTGAAAGGCAGAGAGAGACTGGGAGAAAAAGAGAACTATTTATTCTGCATTTAATTCCTGAAACCCTACAACAGCCTGGACTGTGGAAGCTATAGCCAGGAGCTTGGAATTCTACTCAGTCTCCTAGTGGGTGAGATGAGCACACGTAATTTAGCCATTTTCACCTATCTCCCTGGTATAAATTAATAGTAAGTAGAAGTAGTACTTGACTCAGGCACAATACTTGCACAATACTTTGAGATGTGTTCATCTCAATCCCTATTTTAACCACTGCTGCACACACTTGCCATGGAACAAGTTGTTTAGATGTTTCCTGGTTCATATACTTGTAAAATCAAACATAGACACATAGTACAATGAAGCCCAGCTAATCCTGACTTAAGCAAGGCTTATCTTCAGCTTCTCTACCGGGATTCATTCAGAATAAAACAAAATCTGCTACAGTGTACACTCAATGAAAAAAGACAAAAAGGGGAAATAAGGGGAGAATTGTGCTGAATTTTCTGCTCACTTAGGAAGGTACTACATATACTGAAATGAGGATCCAGTACTCTTACCTCTCATAGACGAGTGTGACACAAGGGCTGAAGTAACTCCATTTTCCTCCATTACTTAAATTTAGATTTAGCAAAAAGTTCTAAACATTTGGATTTAATCTAGACCATCACTAAAGCGGCAGAGTGTTCTATATCCCTTGACAATAATCCCCCCACACAGACAGCCCTTCCCTAATCAACATTCTCTTTCACAAATACACCCCTCACAGCTTGATGGTTTTTTGCATTATCAATACACTTGTGTCTAAATATGAACCTTTATCAAGACAGAACAACAGTAACAGGCCAGATCACAAGATTATCACAGGTGAATAGAAATATTACAAAATATTGAAATTATCAACTCCTAAGAGAATACTGCTAGATAATATCAGCCATAAATTAAGCATTACTGTATGGCCTTCAGATTAGTTGCATAATGAAAAAAAATGGCAATATGTCCCATTAAAGACTGCACTTTTCAGTGGGAATAAAATCGTATGCCCTATAACTTGGGGACCAGTAATAGCCTCTTGGTGAATATTAATTCATCAGGTAGGGATTTAAAAATAAGGTATATACTGTTACAAGCATATATATATGTGTGTGTATATATATACATACACATCATCTCAATTTTGACTAATATGATTATGCATCTGTTTATACAGTCATACTTTCAATATGGCCCTACAGACAGGTTCAGAAAGAGCTACTTCTATTATCCCTCTTCGCACACACATTAATTCATTTGGCATGGAATTTAATACTGCACCTCAGAGTGCACATTAGTCAGGCTGACAGTCTCCATAAATGATCATCCCCTCCCACTAGGACTTCTGGGTCATCCTGGTTAGGTATTGGCTGTCATCCAACTCTGAGTATTTTAGTCACAGCTCAACTTTCCTTAATAAATAGGGTCATGCATAACCCCAACTCCAATACCATGGTAAGATAATATATAGCGTGAGTTTTGTATCGTTCACTTTCAAGCTAATTTCCCACTTTATCATAGCAAACAATCAACGACTGCATTATAAGAAAGAAAAGGGGATACTCACAGCTAGACTCTGAATACACAAGGAAAAGCAATGTCCCCAAATTTGCAACTACTATGCCTTTCCCAGTGAATATTTTTCAAACCTGTTATGCACAAATATAAGGCAATGACTAAAGTTTCCAAGAAACAATAAATATCTTAGATACTGAATGAAATAGAGGAACAATTCCACGGAATAAAAACAAGTCATATACAAGCTGACAGGCACATAGAAACAACCTCATTTACAAATATCATTGGAAAACACATTACACTGAAGTATGACGGATGAATATGAGGTAAACCTTGGTCTACAAAGGCTTAAAGTTGAGTACTGCAATAAGGCTTGTATAAAAAGCAAGCACAAGTCATGGCAATATGAGTCCTAAATGATAAAGTCCTTGTGAAAATTACAAAGGGGTGCTAGTATTGCAGCACAATAGGTAATGCTACCACGTATAACATCTGAATTCCATAAGGGCACTCATTCCACTTCAAATAGTTCCACTGCTATGCTATTCTAGCTTCCTCCTGATTTTCCTGGGAAAGCAGTAGAGGATGGCCCAAGTCCTGGGGCCTCTCTACCCAAGAGGGGAACCTGGAAAATCCTCCTGAGACCTGGCTTCAGATTGACCCACCTCTTGCTGCTGTGACTATTTGGGGGAGAAATCTGCGTATGGAATTTCTCTCTCTCACTCTCACTCTTGTTCTGCCTTTTATATACACAAATAAATCTTTTTTTAAAAAAGAGGTGCAAAACAAAGTTAAAAGTTGAAAGCAAGCAGCAATTATTTTCAGCTGAAATATTAAGGAGCGCTTCATAGAGGAGGTGTCATTTAAGGAAGACCTTGAGAGTTAGCTGCTGTGTGAGCAGCTGCTGCAGAGGCTCTTCCTTTATTTTCTTGTACTCACATTCACCATCATCAGGTGCATCTGCTCTTGTTCTGATCTGAGGTCTTCTGAACAGCCATGGAGTTTCTAGTGAACTCTTTATCTCCATACATATACTAAAATATCAAGTACACACTTCTCAGGGAGCTCTGATTTCAACATTAGCTTGATCACTCTGCTATCACAGCAACGGCACTTTTCTCTCCAGGACCATGATTTGCAATTCTGTGTGCATCTGAGTGACTGTAAAATGAAGAACTACTGCCCTGGAAAACAGTTGCCATGAGAAGAAAGCCTTGTTCATTGGCTCAACGCAGTAGCCTTTTAGCTAGCTAAAGTTACCCATAGGGGCCCAGCACAAGAGCATAGTGGTTAAAGTTCTCCCCTTGCACACACTGGGATCCCATATGGTCGCTGGTTCTAATCCCAACAGCTATCCCACTTCCCATCCAGCTCCCTGCTTGTGGCCTGGGAAAGCAGTCAAGGATGGCCCAAAGCCTTGGGACCCTGCACCTGGGTGGGAGACCCAGAAGAGCTCTGAGCTCCTGGCTCCGGATTGGCTCAGCTCCAGCCGTTGCAGTCTCTTGGGGAGAGTGAGCCATCGGACGGAAGATCTTCCTCTCTGTCTCTCCTCCTCTCTGTATATTTGCCTTTCCAATACAAAATAAATAAATAAATAAATAAATAAAATCTTAAAGTTACCCATAGAAGGCACTTTCCTGATGGGTCAAAGTAAGTGACTGGCATTATGTGAATATAGTATACATACAGAAGCACTGAGGGTTGAATAATGAGCAATTCTACTCCATAGCTGAAAAACAAGGATGCAGAGGAAGCAGTAAGAACTGAGCCAAGTCCATAGTCACATTTCTGAACGTGAAATGTTAGTCATTCTTCCATGAAATCTTCCCAAATCCCACTACTCAGACAATGGAAGTCCAAGTACTTCCTGCCTCTGCTGTGGAATAAGTGGTGCCTGCACCATGTCCCCTTCACATGTTAATCTGTGTGAATACAGATGCTGTTTCGTGTGTGTATGTCCCACAGTCCAGAGCACATTAATAGTAGGCTGTTTTAAAACAATAAGATGGACATTGCTCAGAACATAGAGATTATTGAGTAGGTTCGAGTTCTGTTCCAAGAAGTACTTAGAGCAAAAGCTAATCCAGTCACTTAGAAAAGAGATGAGGATGGGGAGACATTTGTGCTGGCTCTCAGGCTTTTGTCTCTCAGCTCCAAACCCTTCTTTCTGCGTTCTGTTTCCTGATGCTGGCCATGTGATTTGCTAAACAATGTTTCTCCTGTGCCAGCTGCAAGTCTGTTTTCATCTGCCAGGGAGTGCCCTGGGGAGGCCTGAGGCAGAGGGAGGGAAGAGAATACTCCTTCTTGCGTGCCTGTCTTTCTGGCTGCCCTACTGAGACAAAGCCCTTCACAAGGAGTCCACCTTGTAGAGTTTGCCTACAAGCACACAACTGGGTTTGTCACAGCTCACCATAAGCAGTGGGCAGCGGAGTCTCTTCCTGAGAGCTCTCACACACACGTAAGCCGTATCCTGCCTTCTCCTAGGATGGCTGACTCCCAGTTCTGGGACATTCTCGCCTTTGAGTGGCAGGGTTTTAAATCCCCACCTTTCCTCCTGAGTGTAACACTGACTTTTGATAACTAACAACCTCATAGAACAAAGTACGACAAAACCAATTTTTCTTTCCCATAGAATCTCTTCTCATGACTGTATTAATGTACTATAATATAAATAAAACTAAAATACTTTAAAATGTTCAGTACCTCCAAAGTATGACATTTTTATAAGAGATGGAGAAGTATAAATAATAAACAACATATATCAATTTCTGACATTTTATGTCCACAGAGTTCTACATATTTAAATAAGAAAAGGGTACACCTAGAGATCAAAAGCTAAGAAATAAACATGAGCTTAAGGGAAAATGTCAGATGCATGTAAAATGTGAGAGAACCAGTGTGCTGAAAAGATTATCACCACTTGCAACCAGCTTCCCAAATAATTACAAACATTGTGAAAAACATGGAAAGAATGATAAATGCAACAGACTGCTTTGTAGCTCACGTTCAGGAGTAGATAATTTTTGGGTCAAATCCTGGCACCACAACTCAGCACCTCACCTTGGGCAAGTTACTTCAATTCCAGAGTTAGCTTGTTTTTCTACAGAATGAGAGGCGAAATGCTTCCCTGTGCTGTTAAAAGCTCAACACAGTATCTGGAACTAAGTACTGAACAAATGTTAACTTCCATTTTACATGAAAACAGAAAGTCAAAGGGTTTGTGTGTGTGTATAAATACATACGTTTGTATATGTGCTTAAGTTATGCCTTATACCAATAATATCTATAATTGTATTAACAACTGCAATTACAGTAACATATGTTAATATGTTGTCATTGCTAATAATAACTAACAAATCTAATAACAGCAAGTTGGTTTATATCACCCTGTTTCACAGGGGAAGACATGGCTCTCCAATCAAGGAGAAACAGTCTGCTTTTCATGTTTATACTTCTGAAATGTGCAAGGCAGCTGGTGGAGCCTGAAGATGCAGGCAGAAAAGCCCTGGACTGGAAACCAAAAGACCCCAGGACCTGAAAGAAATCTGTTTGATCTTTCTGAGTTGGGATTTGCTCACTGTTAGAAAAGTTGAATAAAATGCTATGACATTTGATAATGAGTAGGAAGGAACTGTGTTGGCAAAGCACTCTTGAAGCTATTTCATAATTTCTGCTAATAATGATTTTAGTAGGATCAGCTGGTCATAATTCCCAAAGCCCCAGAAAAGAAAAATGAGGTTAATCACTCTTACCAAACATTGTTAAAGGAAAATAGACCACTCAGTTTTTTTCCTGGATTATTTATAAAACTAGATGCTGCCAATATTCTCCCGAGTGGAGGAAGTCTTACTAGAAACTACCAAAGGAAAAGGCTTTCTGGGGCAGTATTGTAGTACAGTGGGTTAAGTCCTTGCTGGGGTTGCACACTCTCCTTAACAAAGTGCCTGCAATCAAGCGCCACCTCTTTTTCTTACCTAGTTTCCTGCCAAGGAGCACCCTATGTAGGCAAAAGTTCAAGTGCTTGGCTTCATGCCTCTGATAGACCTGGGTGGGCTCCTGACGCCCACCTGTGGTCTGGCCCCCCAGGTGACCTAGTCCTCCGGCTAACAAACCAATGATGGAACCGTTTCTCTCTCCTACACCCCACAACCTTGCCCCAATCTCTTGCATGTTCTACCTTCCCAAAGTAAATAAATCAATTTGTTTGAAAGGACATTCAGAAGAGGCATGTCTGTTTATTCTGCTTCAGCTCCAGCATATGCAAGCCAAACATAAACAGTTCTGAAAGGTAACAAAGATCATGTTAGTATAAAAACCTGGCTTTGGAGCCTGGTGCAATAGCCTAGCAGTTAAAGTCCTCGCCTTGCATACACTGGGATCCCATATGGTCGCCGGTTCCAATCCTGATGGCCCCACTTCCCATTCAGCTCCCTGCCTGAGGCCTGGGAAAGCAATCAAGAACAGCCTTGGGATCCTGCACCTGGGTGGGAGACCCGGAAGAGCTCTTGCTCCTGGCTTTGGATTGGTTCAGTTCCAGCCATTGTGGCCACTTGGAGAATGAACCATTGGATGGAAGATCTTTCTCTCTGTCTCTCCTCATCTCTGTATATTTGCCTTTCCAATAAAAATAATAAATCTTAAAAAAAAAATCCTGGCTTTGCATAGGAAAGAAGGAAAGGCTTTCTATGGGGGATATATTACATTTTGAAATGAGTAATATTCATATCCAAATTTCACTATCTGATTCTGAGGATATGCAACTTTTTATTCTTTATTTCTCTATGAAAAAAAATTAAGAAACCAATAAGTTAACTATAACATTGTGTTCAAATGACATATTCTCTTTGTAGTGTATCTTCTGAACCTATTCAAGTGTATACAATGACAAAAACTTAAGCCTAAAACTTATTTTGAACTGGGATTCAATCTATGTTCCAGTAATACTGTATAGCTTTAAAGAAATCACTAAATAACCCTTGCTTGACCATTGTCATCATAAGATACAAATCACGATGTTTATTTTCCAGAGTTGTTATGAAAATTCATTGCCTTACGACAGGTAAAAGGCTGAGGTCAGTGCCTAACACCTCTACTCAGGACAGCTTCCAGGAAGTGATGCTTCTAATAGCAAGACCAAAATGGTCAAAAGACTCAACCTTTTGTTCCTCTTTAGTGTCTGGCAAAGTTATTTTGGTTATCAAAGCCCTTTATCTTGGGAATGTGATATTAATTTCCAATATTCCTGCTTAGTAAGTTACATTCTTTAACAGGAAAATGTTATTTTATCTAGAAAAACTTGAAACAATGCATAATGCGATACCACGCATAACGTCCAAGCAGCTACCAGCAGCTCTCCCAGAAGCTGTAGTAAAGGAAAAAGGAGCCCAAGGTTGGTATGCACATGTATTTACGGAAGACGCTGAAATCAGCACAGCCTCCTGGGTGTCTGGAACATGCAGAGCACAGAACATTTTGCTCATGCTGACTGTAAGAACAATTCAAAGTTTTCCACAAGGTTGACAGGTGTTACAAAGTAATGAAAATTTAATTTTTCTGAATAAAAATTGCTTAATTATTTTGAGAAAGGTGCCCTTTTTTTCTATTAAAAAAGTGATCTCAACTAAATCAGCCCTACAATGGATGTATCCACCAACCATCCCCAACAAGAGTTCTGTGCAAGTAGTCAATGTAAGGGAAAGTTTGTCGAACTACAACATGACACCTCTACTTTGTGGACATTTCTGAGAAGGTAATCAGCAGTATAAAAGACTTGATTATCAGCTACCGTTCTATTTGTAAAATGAAATGCTTTTGAGGTGGCAGAAGAATCTCTTTGTGCTTTTAAACTCTGCCCTTGCCAGAGACAGGATATAGTCCCATCCTCACTGCTCACTGAGAGATGTGCTGCGTCCTCAGGGATGACAGCTCTCACGGAAAGCAAACTGCCCCGTGAGTCATTTTGTCCCATGTCTTACATAAAGCTCAGGCAAACAGAGGATCGAAGTTTCCTACTGTCAAACTGATCAAAGTCACTGAAGGCACAAACAAATCTTTTTTTTTTTTAAGATTTATTTATTTTATTGGAAAGTCAGACCTACAGAGAGGAGGAGAGAGAGAGCAAGACCTTCCATCTGATGATTCACTCCCAAGTGGCTACAGTGGCCAGAACTGCACTGATCCAAAGCCAGGAGCAGGAGCTTCTTCTGGGTCTCCCATGCAGGTGCAGGGTCCCAAGGCTTTGGGCCATCCTCGACTGCTTTCCCAGGCCACAGGCAGGGAGCTCGATGGGAAGTGGAGCTGCAGAACCAGTGACCAAATGGGATCCTGGTACGTGCAAGGTGAGGACTTCAACCACTATGCTATTGTGCAGGCCCCAAGCAACTCAAATCTGAATATTTTTGTCACAAACTGTAATTTGGCCATCACTCAGAGGAACTCTGACTAGAGCCTTGGTTCCACCCCTTCTACCACTTATAAGTGATGTGAAGAAGTGGCAATATTTATGGATCCTTCTTCTTCCAACAACAAAACATTTTAAAGTGTATCTTTGTCTCAAAGTTCAATTACTTGTATGTGACAGAAAAAGGTATTATATCATTTCTTGCTATTTAATTATCATATTGATAATTAAATTTTTTCCTTAAAGTGTGTTTTCAATAACTTACTTATATATAATATCACTATAGAATCAAATTTTCTGATGTACTATGTTCCTCTTATTTATCTTTTAAAATGCTTGTGAAGATTTATTTAAAATATTTTTCTTCAAAAAAAGCTCTAATTAAAAAAAAAAAAAGCTCTAATTTGGATCACTAATACCCAACCCAACATAGGACATTCTAAAAATCACTGGAATATCATTATTATTTCAAACATCACAAATAATTTCTGATATCTTGACTAGAAATTATTATTAAAAATTTTTATTTGCTGCTCGCAATAGAAAAATCTAGCAATACAAGCAAAAATATCAATTGAAAATTACTACCAGAAAGTAAAGATGTATTGATATTTCCAATATTCCTATTAAAAGCAAACAGAGTCTGTCATACCCAGTAAGGAGAGAATTATTATACAAATTTAAAGCAAAGCTTTCTGGGTCAGCAGTAGTTTCCAGTCGTTGAGTTGAAAGAGGGAAAGAGGCTGATCAGTTTTTCAAAAAGTACAGACTTAAAGAATTGCTCACAACTGAAACTTGGTTTCTAGCAGTCATCCTTAGCTGCTCACACAGGAGAGTCATCCAATAGGGAAAAGGCTTGTTTCAACCCCAACATAATGACTTATCTACTGACCAATGATTGCACCGGAAACTGGTTGTGAATATTTAATTGTCACAGTGTTTTAAATAAAAGGACTGTTCCATGTACAACATTTTACATTATTCAAATGTGAATGAATTCAAACAGACTATTACACTACAATTTGAGACATCCATGAGAGAGGACAGAGGAAGGCACAACCACCTGAAACTCCAACACCAGACAGAAAATCTTATTTTCAAGTAAATTTCCCTTCTATCCCTTAGACAATAGCTTTCTGTGCCATAGTTACAACCTACTCAGAATTCAAGAATGAAATTAAGTGGTATGCATTCTCTGAGGCCTATTGGGTTCCTTGTTTTTTCTTGTTGGAATTGATCTCTCTATCCAAGAGGTTGTGTGGCCTTGGGTAAACCTTAAGTGAAAAGTGGGATTTCATTTTGTTAATTTTCACAGTGCAGCTAACAAGTGTATCTACTACATTTGGGGGATTAAAGGAGGTCATATGTAGGGCAAATGCACAATCATCAGCTAATGCTGCAAACAGAGCCTGTCCACTACATGTGTTAATATCACGTAACTGTTTTTGAAGCAAATCCTTCCATAGTGTAGAAACAGTTTGGGTGACCCCAAAGGGTATTTATATTATTGGAAGTTTGTTCACTATGGTGGCAGTACTGGGAGGTGATTGAAACCATTAAGAGGTAGGGTCTAGGGTGAATCCTTACGTCACTGAAGGCATTGTCCTCCAAAAGGAATCATTGAGAATTATTTGAAAAGCCTGAGGCTGGCCTTCCTCAAGCTTTGTCTGCTGCTTGACTTCAGAAGAGACACTTCTTCTACACATGTTCCACCATTGACTTCATTTAATAAGTAGCCTCTATCAGGTATTCAAAATTGACAAGAAGGTGACCAATACACATATCAAATACGACAAACCGTTGTTGTCTTCCAGCCCTGACATTTTTCTCCAATGGACAATGTCTTCAAATTTTCATATTGACTAATTAAAGCTATATCTAGTCGAAGTTACACTTGTTCATAGAGGAAAGAAATAGGTTTCCAACTTCACTACCAGCTAATCACAACAAAAATTGGCCTGAAAGAATCAATACTGGGGATTTTTAAAAATTCTTTTCATATTTTCCTAAATAGCTGTTAGGTCCCTATATGATCAGTTTGTGATCTACAGTAGATGTTTAATAAACTGATCTCAAGTCAACAAAAACAGTGAATAAGTAGTCTTTTACCTGAAAACATTAATACGACTTATTTTTCACCTGAAACTGCTCACTTTCTACCTGATCACTTTGGTTATAAATGTGTATCAAATGGATTTTATTTTATATTTAAGAAAAAAGTTTCAAGATCTTTGGAAGACAAAGTTACCACAAATTCTTATTTTAACTGACTTATCAGTTAGTTAACAGGTGCTGATTACACCTGAGGTTAGCAGTACACTTGTTCAACAGCAAGTCTTGCAGCAGAAATCTAAGACATATTTTCAAGGACTCACAGGCTAGGCAAGGACCCAGCTAACACTGTAGCTCCCATTTAATGACCCACACTCTGAGTCAGCGAGCTTGCAAGGCATAAGCGCCCTCAGAAATGGGTCATTTTGGGGATGTCTCAGAGACAAGAGATAGAATGGCAAAAACACTTATCTTGTTACCTTATTGCAACCCAGTGTCCAACGAGCCAAACCCGAAAAGGGTATTGGTTAAAGCCAAGAAACAAGACAGGTTTGATCAGGATTCCTGATGGGAAAGAAGCCCCATCTTTCATCCACCTCGCTGGCCTAAACCTTGTCTGGACCTGCTTGCCTCCTGTTGACTGCAATCCGACCTATTCCCAGTCCTTTGGTCTTTTTTAAGCAGACCAGTATGAATCTGTCTGAGATTTTAAGCAGACCAGTATGAATCTACTCCATTTGACTTAAATACTAGTGTTTCTTTTTTCCTCTCCTTCAGAAATGACTAGGTAAGTTAAATTACGTAGGTCTAAAAGAAGGCACCTGCCTTTCAGGATTTTTCTTCCCTTCCAACTCCACCAAACATTTCACTACTCTTTCATCTTTCCTGAGACCAGTCAAAAACTTGGCCTCCTTAGAATAACAAACATACTAAGTTATTAAAAATACCCTCAGCTAAAATTAATGAAGGGTCAGTGAAATGAACTCAACACAGAGCTTCAGCAGAACACAATGATTTCTTTGACTTAAAGTAGGAAATGAATGGTAATGATTTTGGACAGCTGATTTTTTTCCCACTAATCTGTTGGACTCTTTTGGACATGAACGCTTCCCCTTGTCAGATTTCCTAATATCTCTATTTTATCAAGTCATGAGAGTTAGCTGGAATAACAAGAGGTTATTTCATTCAAAAAATATTAAGAAGAAATAGTTAGGATGTTAGTACTCACAGATTTGTACAGTAAAGAATAGGCAGACATACTATTTTCAGGCTGCTGCTAATTGAGCCTTATTTGGGTTATAACCCTCCTCAAAGAACCAACATATCAGGATTGGGTATTCTAACAGGGAAAGAAACAGCTGATGAACTTAACTCTGCTGCTTTCATTCTAGATATCAGAGGTTTGGTGCCTAACTGACCATGGCACACACACACAAAAAAAAAAACATTGTTTTTTTGTTTTTGTTTTTTTAAGAAAGAGGGTCTTTTTGCTGGGTTCACACAAACTACACAGTTTGCTACTTCACAGGGGGCTCTATATTTCATTGTGTTTTTCAGACTAGATAGATAAATTGACGGATAGCTGGGGATGCTGGATATTCAGGAGAAAAGCTAAAGGCAACTGTATGCTGATACTTTTGCTAAGGGAAATAAGAAGGGTGTATAATATTTACATAAGAGCTCAGAATCTGGGCAAGTGTATCTTCTTCAATAAAGAGAAAATCATTTAATGCAAAAATTCATTTTCATTCATGAGGGAAATATTCTGAGACTTAGGGAAGTCTCAAATTTTGTTATTACAATTCTTTCTTAAAAGGTTTATTCATTTATGTAAAAAGCAGAGTTAAAGAGAAAGAATGAATGAGTTCTACTCATTGGTTCACTCCCGAATGACCAGGGTTGTACGAGATCAAACTCAGGAACCTAGAGCTTCTTCCAGGTCTCCCAAATGGGTGCTGGGACCCAGGTACTTGGGACATTTTTGTACTGCTTATCCAGGTGCATTAGTAGGTAGCTAGATGGGGATTGGAGCAACCAGGACTCAAACTTATGCCCGTATAGCATTTTCGGCCACAGATTGACCTGCAGCACCAGAGTGCTGATACCTACTACAAAGCTATTACCCCACAGGAACCATCAAAGAATAACTCACAAGGATCACTCTGATGCAGAGAAATCAGAGAAGGGCTGCATAGATAAAGAGCTGCTCTGAGAGGCTGTGTAGAGTCCCATTCACTCAGTGCACAGTTCACATCTAGTCTCATAAAATGAAAAGTTGTAGTAATCATAAACTTTTACAGGGTCATTTCCAAAGAGACAAAATTGTGACATCTAATTTAAGCAAAGATAGTTCTATTCTCTACCTAAACAGGTACTCTAGTCAACTGTGCTATGCTTTTATGAACTTTTGAGGAAATGCACTTTCCTTTTAAGATTTGTCACCCTTTAAGCCTCTTGCCTATACTTCCAGATGGTGGGTGTAGGTGGTGGCAAAGTTAGGTTGAGCAGAATGATAGTACCTAAAGAGAAATGAGTAGTACCAGGAAATTCATGACTCACGATATTTTCGTTTTCCTGAAGTTCTTTTGTACATTGGCATGAAGCTTTTCCACAAAATTCACTCTTGACTTTAATTGTAACTTCAATTTAAGAATCCTTTATTGAGGTTCTATTATTGCATCGAGCTTACATATGACTCAGGGTGTACAAATGAGGCACACAATGCTATTAGAGAAACCTGAAACGCCCACTTGTACAAAGAATAATATGCAACAAAAAGCCTATGGAATAGCCGTTATACTTAGCAAAGTAAGTGAAGCATACAAATACCACATGACATCACTCCCATGTGAAATTGAAAAAAACAGGTGATCTCACAGAAGTTAAAAATATAATGGTGGTTACCAGAGACAGGAGAAGTAGAAAGAAAGGCTGAGAAAATATTAATTGACATGTACTGGTTACAACTAAACAAGAGGAACTTCTACTGTAAAACTGGATGACTGTAGATAATGTAGATAATGTTCATGTACTATACTTCTTTCCACATTTTAAAAAAAAGAATGCCAGAGTTTCGGATGTTTTCACTATAAAGAAGTGATGAATGTTTCAGAAGATAATTATAGTTACATGACTGAGCATCATATAATGTATACATGTGACACCATGTCACAAAGTACCTTATAAATGTGTAATATTACATATATATTTGCTAAAATTCTTGAAATCAGGAATTATTAAATATAAAAACCTATGAGATTTAAAACCAATTTAACACAACAGACATATGTGACAGGTTGATTGAACCATTTGCCACATTTATTCTGATGAATGGGTCAAGATATTGATCAAAACCCCATGCAATAATAAATCTAGTAAAGAAATAAGACAGTTGTGTGAGACTTAAAACGGCTGTCAATTTGATCATCCTGTTGGAGCAAATCACAAAAACTACAGATTTCCTTTATTCTCAGTTCCATATGAGCATTCCAAGCAAATGTTTCTGCCCTGGATCAGAACCAGAATCCCTTCACATTGGGACCTCTCCCTTTCTCCCAGACTCCAGGCTTCCTGTCTTAAAATAAAACTGGTCCCCTTCCTCTCTCCAGGGAAGGAGGGAAGTAGGTGTGGCAACATGGTTGGTAATAGCTAACATCTACACATACTCAAAGGGTGTCAGCACTGTTTTGAGTACTTACTACTCAAAACTGTTTCATTCAATGCTCTCAGTAGCAGTGCGGAGAAAACAGAAAACTGTACTACATGAAAACTATATAATGCCATTTAGCCTCATGTAATTTGTAACTGTTGGAACTAGAAATAATCTGATCTAATGGGAAGCCTAAACCTTTCAAGACCATGAGTCTAGTCACAATATTTAAGTCACTGCCTTTTCTTTGTCTATAAAATGAGGCAGATTTTGAAGACCTGAGATTGCACTAGGAACAGATTATCAGTGCTGAGGTCTTAGAAAAAATGAATACCTTAAAACTTCAGTTCAACATTTAAAATTACAAAACAGTATTGCTATATTAAAGTATGTAGAAAACGTTTTTATTAAGTCAGAGTAAATACTTAACAAAATGTCATAAAGAAATGAATGACAAGCAGATAAATGGATTTTCTGTACATAAACTCTTTTAAACAAACATTACTCATTTTATCCCTGTTAGAGTTTAAAACTTCTTTTTTGTTTGTTTTCAGAAAAAAACAAGTGTCTTTTACTAAAGGAAGAATAAAGAATTGCATAATCACAATTGACTACAATTACCGGTAAAGTTGAAGAAAGCCTATTACATTCAGATATGTTTAGGCTAAAAAAGAGATGATGACAAAGACTGTACATAAAAATGTCTTTAAATCTACCCAGTCATTCAAGCATGCATGGAGCTTTACCAGTGTATGGCTGGATGGTATAACCACCACAGAACAAACATTTAGAGAGTCTTGCTGCTTGGGCCTAGAGAGGCATGCTTTTCTGCTGCTTTCTTCTCACCTCCAGCCCAAATCAACAGTGCAAATTTGTGCATTAATAATGGCCTTCTGAAAGAAAAACAAATCACACTTTCCTCTCAGTCCTAGTGTAAGGTGAGCAGAAAGTCAGAACATGAAAATTCAGTAATTCAAGTTTTTGAGGAGCAGGAGAGTTACATCAGTAGGAAACACCTGGTAATAAAGAGTGATGTCAAAGTACAGGAAAGCAGCATCTTCATTCTGCTCCAGAGTAAAGCCTTTCTAAAACTGTGCTCTTCAAGTGGACACTAACAAGTGCATATTCTCTAACTTGAGCAAACAAATTGATTTCCAGAATTCAATAAGCTCAAGGATATTTACTTTCCTCAATTCTCTGCCTTGTCGGTTAACATGCGCTTGTTCTTCCTGCTAAAATCTGCCATCATGATGATTGTCAGAGCAGAAGAAAAGGATTCACAGCATTCTAGAACCTGACTGCTACTCCCAGGGGAGACAAACTGTTGCTTTTTTCAAGATCTGCTTTCAGACTGGAGGGTTTTTATTCTTGTTCCCCTTTGGTTCTAGCCATTGTGATCCAACATGGTGAGCACTTACAAAGTCAGAAGAATATTTTCTTAAAAGGACTAGACTAACCCCTTGGCTGCTTATTTTCATATCTGACCAAGATTAAGTCATTCAAAATGTTCGAAGGGTAACAGACTAGGCTAAACATGAAAAAACAGAGGTGGCAAAGTCACTGGGTTCCATTGCAAAACAAAAGAAAACAAAAACTCAGCAAACCAAAACTAACAGCATACAGCAAAAGCAGAGTAAGCAGGGAAGGATGTGTACAGCCATAAACAACTATCTTAAAAAAAGACAATGATTTCAAATATGCCACCTAATTAAATAGATAAGACAAACTAAACCTAATGCTAGCAGAAGAGATACTAATAATTAGAATGGCAATAAAGGGAGACTAGAAAATAGCAGAAAGAATCAAACTAAGAATTAGATAAGAAAAATTAACAAAACCAAAAGTTGGATATAGAAAATTAACAACCCCTTAGTTTAACTTGGAAAAAAAATGAAAGAAAAAGCTCAAACAGATAAAGGTAGAGCCTGGTACATGGTACAACCTGTTAAGCTACTGCCTACAAAGCTGGAATTCCACTTGGGTGACAGTTAATGTTCCATTTTCTGTATTTTTGATCCATTGCTCCCTGCTAACACACCAGGGAAAGAAGCAGAAGACAGCCCAAACACTTGGCCCCTGCTTCAGTCTCGGCCACCTGGGTTTATGACAGCCACTTGGTAGAATAAACCAGTGAAAGGAAAAGCTTTCTGTTTCTAGATCTCTCTTTCCCCCTAACTCTGCCTTTCTAAGAAATAAAATCTTTATAAAATTAGAAATTAAAAATAAGACATTTCAATGGACATCTCATAAATGAAAAGAATCATGGGATTATCATGAATAACAAACTGCTAACAAATTGTTCTACCTACAAAAAATTAGTACATTCAGGGAAGGGAATGGAAGGGAAGAAGGGGAGAGGGAAGTGAAGGGGAGAGAAGGGAATTTAGTGAGAAGAAAGAGGGAAGACAGAAAGATAAATAAAGGAGGAAAAACAAGACAGAGAAAAAAAGAATCCACACAGCAAAGGAAGAAATCTAATTTTTTGAGAATGGCATGATCACATATGTAGAAAATTTTAACAAATTAACAAAACCTCAAAAAAGCTGCTTGATAAAGAAAAGCTAGCAAATATATAAACAAACAAGGTATTATGAAGGAAGCATTTGTGTCTGACCTGGGTACAGTTGCAACTTAGAACTTTCAATACTGTACTTTTCAACATCATGAGAAAAGGGAAAACATAGGAGAAAAGGAAAAATGGCTCTAAACACAGAATGCGTTAAAAGGAGCAGGGTGTGAATCATGACAAAGTCTCAGAAGCTTTCTAGTTTACCCTACAAAATGAAAGACTACAGAACAGGTGTATGTCTGCACTTAAAAACACTGCTAGTGCATATAAGATAATGTATCTTGTATCTCTATTGACTTTTTAAAATGGAGATGAAGTTTTAAAATTTCATTTCCAAAACCTCTTAAAAGTTATTTCATGTACAGAGGCATGCCTATCAAGAAAAACACTTTTCAGCAGCTGAAGTTTTTTTTTTTTTTAATTTCACATATATATAGACAAGCTTGGTTGGAAGGAACTAATATACACTGAAAATAGCACTTTGAGCTATTGACTAGTGCAGAGAAATCAAATCCTATCGCTTAGAGGAATGATTATTTCTTTAAAAATAAATATGACTTCATATTACACAGGATTCAAATATATTTTGTACCCTCAATCCCTTAAAAATAGCACTGAGGTGAGTAATTTTGTTAAACAAATTATCATGGAAAAAAATACATTCTCCTTTGTTTATTTGAACACCAAGCCTATCTCATTTGTCCTAACACATTGGAGTTCACTTACCCTATTCTGTAAGCTGCAACAAAGGAAGAAGGGGAAGAGGTTTGAGCTAGTAGAGTCTTACAGTTATGCAGATTGTGGATAGTGCTGAAAATGTCAAGCCCAAAGTAAAGCCAATTAGAACTTACAACTCTTCCCTTGAGCATAATAAATAAACCTAAGGGTCACAGTCTCTAAGAAGGTCTGCAAGCAACGACAGTTGTGCTTTTAGATAGTGTTCATTTCATGCTGTCCCACAATACAAAAGATAATTCAGAATAGAATCTGTTAACCACCACATTGCAAAAACAGGAATTGAATTTTAATGTTTTTGTTTTTAAAAATTTACTTATTCTTACTTGAAATAGTTAGAGGAAGAGACAGAAAGAAATCTACTGTTCACTGTTTTATTCATCAAATGGCTGCCAAGGCCAGACCTGGTCATTCAAACAACGGGAGCCAGAAGTTTTGCAGCATTCTCTGTTGCCTTCTCAGGCCATAAACAGGGGGCTGGGTCAGAGGTAAAGTAGCTGGGCCTACAACAGCATCCATACGGCATGCTGGTGTTACAGGTGGAAGATTGGCCTCTTAGGCCATGGAGCCTGTCCCAGGAGCTTGATTTTAACATGAACCAAACAGAATAAGAGTTCCCAACAATTATTGGGTATTTTAGAGTTCAAGACTCAGAAAAGTATTCAAAAAATATTAAATAGATGATTTGGGCCTGGCATGATGGCTCATTGGCTAATTCTTTGCTTTCACTCTGTGGGATCCCATATGGGGTACTACTTCATGTCCTGGCTGCTCCACTTCCCATCCCACTCCCTGCTTGTGCCTGTAAAAGCAGTGGAGGATGATCCAAAGCCTTGAGACCCTGCACCCATGTGGGAGTTCTGGAAGAAGCTCATGGCTCCTGGCTTTGGATCAGCTCAGCTTTAGCCATTGTGGCTACTTGGGGAGTGAACCAGTGTATGCAAGAACTTTCTCTTTGTCTCTCCTCTCTATAAATCTGCCTTTCCAATTAAAATAAACAAATCATTTAAAAAACAAAAAGAATATTAAATAGGTGATGTATAGGGCCAATGTGGTGGCACTGCAAATTAAGCCGCAGATTACAATACCAACATTACAAATGAATACTAATTCAAGTTCCTGCAGCTCCACTTTCAATCCAGCCTTTTGCTAATGCACATAGAAGGCAGCAGAGGACACCCAAACCCTGTGGCCTCTGGTTCCCATGGGTAGGGATTCAGCCTCCTGACACTGTGGTCATCTGGAAGTAAACCAGTCCACAGAAGATGAAAAATCTCGATCTCTCTATTTCTCTCTCTCTCTCTCTCTTCCTCCCTCCTCCCTCCCTCTCTCGCTCCTTATTTTCCCTCCTCTCTCTCCCTCTTTTTCTCGCTCTCGTACTCTGCCTTTCAAATAAATAAATATTTAAAAACATCCCAAGGCAATCATACAATTTCCTAAGCACTTCAACTTTATAATAACCAACCAGAAAGAATCAAGGCAGAGGGAAGATTTAAATTGCACCATGTGTTAGAACTTAAAACTCATCAGACTGATTTATAAAGTAATGATGGACACGAGTCACCAAAATCTATGTGTAAAACCCTCTCCAACAGCCAGCTGATGCAGATATTAAAAACCATGTGCCCTTTCTAGAAAACTCTTTCTTCAAGGAAACTACCCACACGTCCAAGTACTATGGATTTCATGGGTCAATTTCAAGAACATAATACAAGCAGCTCCCCTTGCTGCTTACACAAATGATCAACACAAGGGGCATGGAATATTCTTGAATTTGAGCAACAAGATTCCAACAGAACTTTGTGTTGACTTTGGTGAGAAAAGCCCTCTCTTTTCCGGTTTACCTCAATGGTAGACCATGGCAAAGTCTACCATTACCTAGTCTCTTGATACCAAGAGGAAACAAGAGAGGAAGAAGAGACAGGTGAGGCCTGGACATAGAGAAATTACTTCCTTTCTTAAATGCTTTGGATCCTTTTGAGAGGCTATGTCTATATCCAGCTTGTCTTCGGACTTCCAAAGTAGGAAAACCAATAAATTCTCCTTTGGCTTTTATTAGTGTAGGCTGGATTGTCTTTCACTTTTTTCTGTCTCCGACAGAGACCAGGTATAAAAACTTGTAAAAGCATCAGAACCATTACCTTTCAACAACAGTGTTTTAGTTGTTGAGAGAGAGAGCATTCATTTTTGACAATTACCAGTTGTCTTCTGTGGTATATAAAGAAATGAGTCTATTATAACAACCATTACATGCATACTATATCTTACAGCAGATAGTAAAATGAAAGATATAAAAACAAGAGTACAAAGTATAGGAGGAAACTATGGACTCATTATAACACACCAGGCAAAACCCAAGAACCAGCTCCAATAGTAGTTTTTGGCAAAAGTATTAGTGATTCAGAGGAAAGGTTTCAACATTAGGGACAGCCTGATAATGAGTGACCATTGTGGCAGCAGAGAAGGGCTGGTCACCCTAGGAGCTTTAACAGTGAGGGTTCACCTTGCCACCTCTGAGTGACAAAGAGAATTTAGGGACTTTCTCAACATCACAGTGAGACACACCCTATAAATGCCCAGAAATAAATCAAGGAGAATCCAAAGGGTCAGAGTCTAAAAGTGCTTTGGAGGAAAAGAAAGCTGATAAAATATCAATTGGTAAGGTTGCACCTGGGGGGAGTGAGGAGATATAGTTTATTCATTCCTATACTGTGACTGTTTTTACTGTTGTCTGTCAGTCTATTCGGTTTCCTTTACTCAAAAACAACCGAAGCTCTAAACTTCCTAAACAAATATGTTAAAGAGTCATACCATCACAGGTCTGAGAGCTGAATGGACCTCTGCATATGGTGATAAAAGAAGTCAGACTATTTCAAAAGTCTTAAACTGACTTTCTCTTTCAGTATTTCAGGGTTTCTCATATAACATATATGGAATCACTTGCAGGACTTGTGAAAACTCATGTTTTCATCTTTCACACCATGGTTTCTGATTTTGTTCATCTCTAGTGGAGCTTAAGCCTGTCAATTCCTGTGGAGACTCAAGAAGACACCCATGTCGCGGCTCTGGAGATCACATTTCAAGCAAACCTCTACATTCACAGCTTGGGGCTGGAGCTCAGAGACGGAAGCAAACTCTTTCAATCAATGGAAATGAGGACAATAAATGAATTTATTGAGTTCTTATGATCCAGGTTCATACTTATCTTCTTTTCGAACATTATACATGCATGAATTTAAAGTTGTCCTCTAATTTAGATAGGAGAAAATGGTGGTTTACAAAGATTAGATAACTTTCACAGTTGTATGACTGGTACATGATGAGGACTGAAATAGCCTGCTTTGGATGCAGAGCTCTATTCTTTCTACTAAGCCACAAAGAAGGGAGAATTGGTCAATAATGCTTCACAACAGGAATTGGAAGCCAGTGCAACCTAGAAAAGATCATATTTTTAAAAGCATTTCTAAACCCCATAAAAATCACAAAACATTCTTTAGAAGATAAGAGACAGTATAATCTAGATAGAATAGAATTCAAACAGTGGACAAAGCTAAAAAAAATATATCTTGTTTACTACAAAAGCTGGACTACCTGGTACATACCCCCCAGAGAGTTTTAGAAATCTGATTTTTGCAAGAGCTCCATATAAATCTGCCTCTGTTGGCCAGGAAGGATGCTAGTGCTCATACAGTCACAACAGCTAAAACATGCTGAGATGGACCATGGGCGTTATTGATCACTTCTCAGTTTCAGACAGAATACTGAGGTATCTGCATCCTGTGGCTTCTAGAGATAACAATGACCAACTAGGCTCATCATGTCTTCTTTTTTGATCATGTGACTTCTACAGTTGAGTCCAATAAGCAACAGATTCACACCATCTTGGTGTCACACAATCACAATGATGTGTTTACTTCCCCAACACTGATAACCAAGCCCTCTGTGTATCTGAAATCATTTGACAACAGCAAAACAACCAGAAGAATAACCCTGGATTTCAGCAGATTGAAAAGCAGAATAACCCAAGGATTAGATGAAAGATTATCATTCAAAAAATTATATAACAGAAATCTGAAGCTGAATGAGATGACAATTTTAACTTAAACCTATGGAGTAAGCCACAATTCTATAAAGATAAAGGACCCTAAGATCATCAAGACTCTTATTTGCAAAGTTTGGCTTTAAGACAAGGCTGGATTGTCTCCATAAATCTTTTCTTGGGAATATCTCCTTTAAAAAAATATAAATATATATTCATTCATGAATTCTGCCACCAGAATACACAAGTTAGATTTTTTGATATAGCCATGAAACCACCCCAAAGATTATAGGTGACTTTTTTTTTACACCCATGGGATTAAAGATGACAGATATTGTCAACATTGTATTTGGATAGATTTGCTCCCTAACAGTATTAAAACATCTTATAAAGACTTGCTTTTTTATATATATAAAAGGCAAAGACAAAAAGAGAGAGGAAGAGGGAGAGAGGTCTTCCATCAAGTCCTTCATTCTTCAAATGGCTTCAAGGACCTAGGCTATGCCAGGCTCAAGCCAGCATCCTGTTTGGGTAGTGAAGACCCAAGTGCTTGGGCTATCCTCTGCTGCTTTCCCATACACATTACCAAGATGCCAGATTGGATGTGAAGCAGGTGGGAGGGACTGTGGCTGGCACTCTAAGAAAGGTTATATTTTTCATTACCTTTTTATAGAGTTTTCATTTTAGGCAAAAGGATTTCATAATCTTATAGACTTTTCATCTTAAGCAAAAAAGATATTTTTAATTTTTTTTATTGGCATTTTAGATATACAGAGAGGAGGAGAGACAGAGAGGAAGACCTTCCATCTGCTGATTCACTCCAAAAGAGGCTGCAATAGTCAGAGCTGAGTCGATCTGAAGCCAAGAGCCTGGAGTTTCCTCCAAGCCTCCCACATGGGTGCAGGGTAGTAAGGCTTTTGGGTTGTCCTTGAGTGCCTTTCCAGGCCACAGGCAGGGAGTTGCATGGGAAGTAGGGCCACCGGGATACAAACCAGCACCCATATGGGATCTGAGCACATGCAAGGTGAGGGCCCCAGTTGTTATGCAAATGCACTGGGCCCGAAAAAAAGTTTTTTAATGTTGCTAAACACATATTCTCAGTATTATCAAATACATAAAGTGGTATTTTATGTGCAAAACACTTTATTAATCAATATACAATCTTAAAAATCATGCATAACCATGTATTTAACACAAATACAGAAATACCCTACAAATTCATGCTTAAGTGAAAAAAATGTATCTTTTAAGTAAATTTAGGAACACTTAAATCGCATATACACAGTAGCCTGAGAAACTACACATGCATTTTAGTTCTCCATTTTAACTCTCCCTGGCAGAAATTACTCCTATTCTCAGTTTGGGAAACTCATTCCTATTCTAGCATATGGGAATGTGTTGCATAAGCAGTTCAATATTTCGTAGTTAGCTATCCTTACCACAAGATATGTGACAATAACAGAATTTAATTTCCGTTTTAAATATTTATTTATTTGAAAGGCAGAGTTACAGGCAGAGAAGGTGAGAGGAGAGACAGAGATCTTTCATTTACTGGTTCACTCCCCAAATGGCAGCAAGAGGCACAGTTAGGCCACGCCAAAGCCAGCAGCCAATAGCTTCCTCCGAGTCTCCCTTACAGCTGAAAAGGTCTAAGCATACAGGTCACATTTCATCCCTTTCCCAGGCACATTAACAGGGAACTGTGTCATAATTGGAGCAACTGTGACTCACACAAGTTCCTGCATGGCATGTCAGAATTACAGGTGGCAGCTTAACCCATGACAAGACAATGCTGACCCAAGATTTCAATTTCTATCTTTGAACTATCATAATGTAATCTTGAGGGGTGAGAAGTTTGATTGACTGTAGGCCACAGAACTACCGAAGACTCAGGCAGTTTGATACAGCATGAAAAGCAATATATACTTTCCTGTTTTCAAGCAGAATTAGGAAAAAAAAAATCAAAAATTAATCCAAACACAAAGATCTAGCCTTGGGTGGTTTCTTAATCTTTTACAGTAGTGCCAAGTGTTTGCAAATATAATGTCTAGTCATACGTTTAATTCCTGTTAATGTATAAAAATGAGAATTTAAAATGGAATTTCTGTGTCCTGCCTCATCATGTGCAAGATTAAGAAAATAAAAATAAATACAACTACCCAGCAGAATTGGAAAAATATTATGATTAAATTAAATAGAACAGATAAAATCAGAATATCTTGTTTTCCTGTTTATACTCAGTCCTCACTTAGAATACATTTCTGCTAGTGTCTATGGTTCATAACCAGGGAAGTAGCTTTTTTATTTGAAAGATGGTCTCATCCACAGGAATTAAAGCTTCCATTGTAAGCTTACACAGCAGTCGCATTTATTCTTGGGCTTTGATTGTTATTTCTAAAATCCTAGGTGCTTTCCCCTTTCTTGCAAGACCTGGAAGCTCCCTGGGACAGTCGGATACAAGAGATTCAGAGTTGGAACACTTTGGCTGTGGAGGTTTGCAAGGAGCTGCATTCAATCCAAAGTCCAACTCTATGCAGCAGATGCTAAAAAGGGAATCAGACCTCTCCAGGGCCTATAGATGGGGCCAAGGTAGGTACAATGGATGAGGATGCAAATTGGTGGCCTTTGTATGGGGGAGCTTCAATTTCTATGTGAGTTCAAAAGCAGAAATGTATTTTGTTAAAATTTAAATTTTGTGGCATACTCTTTCTGCTGTAACCCGTCTGGTGAGTTTGTTTGGGCAACCTTAACTCAGCTTTACTTGACACATGACCTAGAAAAAAAACATAGTAAGACCTTTGTATTCTCTGCAAGTTGATGTAATAAATAACTCCAATGCATTTAAGGGGATTCTGGGCGTAAGATGAAGATTTGCAAAGGCCCTTGAGCAGCTGGAAAAGAAAGGGCTGAACTGTCTGACCCCAAATGGGACTGGGAGGAAGTATCCTCAAAGTTCCTAAGTTGTCCAGCTCTAAGTTTATTTCAGTGTCAGACATGACAAATATTTGAGATCAAATCTTAACCATGTTTTTTTTTTTAAACCACCATGTTAATAAAAGTATTCATTTGCTTAAAAAAAGAAGGGAACAGATGAAAAACAACACATCAACACATGCTATTTTAATTTTCTGTGGGTACAAAATACACAAGATCCAGAACTCTGGCTTATGGCGCACACTCCATAAGCTTTTTTTTTTTTATAAGCCAAAATTGCTGAACTTTCTTCAGTTTGAAGTTAAGGATAGCAGCTAGCCCAATTCTCTTATGTCACACGAATAAAGAACAAATCTTTTTTTAAAAGGTAATATAATTAAAAAAAAATCCTTAGCAAGAATTCTAATGAAAGGCAACTGTAGGTAATAAAATTGCTTTATAACTGAGAGTTTAGATATATTTGTGTTTCAGCCTGATTCAGGCTGTTAAAACATTACTCTCCTCTCATGCGAATTTTGTCTCAAAGGGACTCCCAGGAAGGCTGTTCCTGACCACCTTCTCCGTAAGTCAGTGTGACACTGAATTCTTCTTCAGAAATTTGCTAGAAATAATCCCGTTTATTTTTTCTTTGTTTCTTTTATGTTAGTCATCTTCCTGCCTCTCTTCACCCTACCGGAATTTTAGCTCCTAGCTAGCTGGGATCCTCATTAGCTCTGTTTCCAGCACATGATTCCAGCGTGAGTAACAAACATTGATCATTAACCTACCAGCATAGCTGGAATTTTAGAGGGATGTTAGTGGGCCTTGGATCCTCCTGTTGCTGAATAGCACCCCAGATCTTTTGGAGGCATTGTTGTAGAACCCCCAAACTGGGTCTGCTCTCCTGATGTGCAGAAAGCCAATCACTGACATTGGGGTGGTGGAAGAAAGTAAGTATTTATTGTAAAGTACAAAACAAGATAACTGGGCAGCTACTGTTTAACTCCTGGGCTACCTGAGGAGCCTGAGGAGTTAGAGGTGAAAGTTCCTTAGTATGAAATTGGGGGTGAGAGGCATGAGTGTACAAGGTTCTTACTTGGTCAGTAAAGTTCCCTTTCCTTTGACTGGTCAACAATGCTGTGATCTTTAGGGAATTTACCAGGAGTAGCAGACTCCTAGTGAGTGCCCTACCCCTTCTGCCTCCTGCCTCATTCTGGTTAACTGACAGCATGGAAATGGTTCTGGAGGCTCCTGGATTCCAGCCCCTCCTGCCTTCTACTGTGCTACTTTACGCTAAATAACTACAGTACAGGGGAACTTTGGGCTCTGGCAGCTCCCTTCCTGCCTCCTGCCCTTTAGTTAAGTGAATGCATGGAAACTTTGTCCTACCTGGCTCACAATCTGATTGAAGCATGAGAGCTTAAAAATCCCTGACTTCAGCAACCAGGGAAGTAACTCCTAGAGTACGGTGGAAGCTGCTGTCACCAAGTTTTGCCAATAAAGACTCTGTCTAACATTCTACACTTGTGTCTGGTATGACTCTCTCAGTCCACAACACTACCACTGCCATTCACCTATGGAATCCTGAAATTATATCATTTTTTTTCCTTTACTGGATTATCATCCTAAAACTAACCTGCATAGGAACAACTTCCATGAAGCACATGTATAACAGGGCCTCAGAGCAGGTATTAAACAAATGTTAAAGGAAAGAATGAATACAATTAATATTTGTCTAAGGACAACATGCTTTTCACCTCTACTCTCTCTCTTTACCTATGACACTTCACTGACTGCATGTGTTGTGCCTGGAGAATCCATTTCACTTACCTTGATTAAAAGTTCTACCTCTTTGAACCTCTGTCTATACCCTACCTAGCTGAAAACCACCTTCACAAGTCTCAGAAACAAGCTTTGCATATAAACCAGAGTGACACATAGTGAGAAGAAGCTACAAAGAGAGGACATTTAATACATAAAATGTTACAAAAGGAATAAAAGCAAAAGGAAGGAATGAGACAGATTATGAAAGGGGAAAAGTAGAAAATGGAAAATCAAGAGGGATGATTTGGAGAGATGTGTTAAAGGAAAGCCATGTATAGTGTTCATGGTGTGTTCATCTCCTCTGCCAATAAATATAAGTTTTTGTCAATTGTCAAAGGTCTCTCTGAAAGATTCCTGCTGTCCCAGCCATATAACACCTTCAGCTAATCGCTCCTCCTGCTTTCTGCCCTTTGTCCTAGCTCTACATCCAACACATTGAAGAACCTACATATTTTCTGCTTTTGTAACTTCTGTCTTACTTGTTTGGCTGGGGGCTGTGAATTCCAAGCCTGACAGTCAAGGTGACACCCGGTAGGACACCTGGCAGGTCACGTAGGCAGAACACTCCTCAGGAAGGAGGTCCCTGGTGTTAGATAAGACCCTCTGCCCTATAGCCCATTAGTTTGTACTTTTTGGAAGTTGCTTGCTTCAAACCCACAATAGAAGTCTGCCAACTTGTTCTTTTTAAAACAGTCAACAGCTAAACTGACCAATCATGACTGTATAATTATATGGAATTGGCCTGAAATGTACAAGAACCCTGTGCTGTTCAAACTCTTGCTCTTTTTCCTGCCCTGCTGGTTCCTGCTGCAGCCTTAACTGCAGCTGCCCCTCCCTCCCTCCACCCCTCCCACTAGCCCAGATGGTTGGGAGATCTAGGTTAACTTGAATAAATTGCCCTTTATGTGTTAGCACCGACTTCAGACTCAATGATTTTCTAAAATCAAAATCCAGTACAGCCACATCCCTCCCATCCAGGTCCTCATCCCCTCTCAAAATCACTGCTATATCTGCTTGGTCTGCAGCACCAGTCTCATGAGTGTTTACTGCCAGCTTCCCATTCCAAGAAAGAGTCAGAAAACTCTGCTTTTCCAGGAAGCACTTGCTTCATCCCCTTCACCATCTTCTGCGTGCAGAGTTGGTGGTGATTTTCCTACTGTGCAAACGCACTCTTCATTCTCTTATTTGTCCCCTTTGCCACCAAGATCCATATCTTGTTCTGTCCTTTTCTAGGTCTTAGTTCCTGGAGCTTACTGTTAACTCACTGGGGGGCAGAGTCAAATCATCTTATACAACCGCTCCCTTGATTGGAGGGGAAATATGTTAAGTTATAAGGCCAGGTTATCTCTGCCTCTGGGTATGAGACATTGTGTTCTTGGAAAGGGGGAAAAAGGCATCTCCAAAAGCCTTAAATTGAATATGGAAACACAAGTACAAACAGGAAATTATTATAAATGATGAATGGGAAAAATGTAGCTCTACTGTTCACTACAAAATCATAGAAACAGAAGACAGAGCTGTGAATCTAATAAGACACACAGCATCAATTGTACTTTTTGTGCTAAAGCATCAATAATTTGTAGAGGATAGGGAAAACACTAATGGAAGAACACATCATTCAGTTAGAAACTCAATGCTCATTGCAATAAAAACTTAGCTCACTTACTTTTTTTTATGTTAGGACCCCTAAAAAAGATTTTTCACAGAATTCATACACTTAACACTTAGTTTTAGTTTATAGCTCTTGATTTAATGTGATGCATTAAAAAAAAACCCTCTACTTGTTTCTTGCTAGCTGGCATAGAAATGTTATAATTATTCTACTTTAGAATACAGGGGGCCAGCATCATGGCTCAACAGGTTAATTCCCTGTGGAGTTCCAGCATCCCATTCAGGCACTGATTCTAGTCGTGGCTGTTCAACTTTCGATCTGCTCCCTGTTTTCTATTGGAAAACAATAGAGGATGTCTCAAGTCCTTGGGCCCCTGCACCCACATAGGAAACCTGTTTGAAGCTCCTGGCTCCTGATTTTGGGTTGGCTCAGCTCCAGCCATTGCAGCCATTTGGGGAAATGAATTTATGAATAGAAGATCTCTCTCCATCTCTCCTCTCTGTAAAATCTGTCTTTCAAATAAAAACAAATCTTAAAAAAATTTAAAAATGAGAATGACAGTCAAATATCTGTTTGTACCTCAGCAGTTTTATGCCTGTGTATTCCTAAGAAGCAGATACCATCCTGTTTGCAAATGTACTATATTCTAAAATGCATCTGAAAATTGGTTGATTAGAATCAAGAATGCACTTCTTTATTGAATTGCTTAAAAATAAGATTGAATCAGGTACATTATACAAAATGTTACTGAATCTTGGCTGTAGCTGGCATTAATAATGACACTCAATTCTGCCATGAGATTGGGATTTCAGGTGGATGATAGGTGAACAGCTCATGTAAGTGTATGGCCAATTAGTTACATCAAATTACTTAAGTGTCTAGATAGAAAGACAATTGTAAAGCAGCTGGATCTTTCTCAGTATAATTTTTCCTCTGTGCACTACAAGTCCTCACAAGATTTCCTTGGTCCTAAAGGTACCACCAATGACTTCTCTACTATCTTTTTATATAGCTTAACGACCCTTAATGTTCAATGTCTTCTGACTACCAATCTGTAATTTAACCAGGCACATGCTTACTGCCATAAGATCAGTGATCTTAGCAAAAGCTTAGGAAAAAAAACACACATTAATGATGTATAGGAATATATAATGATCAAATAGTTCTAGAATTCTTCTAAATGTTTTAAGGCTTTCAAACAATAGTGTTACTTATCTAAAGTAATCACCTAACTGATACAACCGCAGGCAATGTAACGAAAGGAGAGTGTTGGTGTTCAGCCTGTCCCCTAACAAAGTATCTGGATCAATTCCTGTCTGTGCTACTCCTGATCCAGCTTCCTGCTAATGCACACATGACAAGCAAAGGTGATGGCTTTAGTACTTAGGTCCCTACATCTACATGGGAGAACAGGATGGCGTTAGCTGAGTTCAACCCTGCTGTTACAGGCAACTAGGGAGTGAATCCGTGAATGGAAGATTCTGTGTGTATATCTCCACCTCTCTGTCACCTCTCTTTTTGTTTTTTTTTTTGACTCTCTTCCTTTCAAATGAGTGAAAATAAAATAACATTGAAAAGGAAGCCACTATTTCCCTTTATGAGGAAAACATATTTCCAAATAGCTATTAATTTCTTTTCATCTGATAGTGGGTAAAATACAATTTCAGTACCTGTTGCTCCACTTCTGATCCAGCTACTTGCTAATGCATCTGGGAAAGCAGCAGAAGATGGCCCAAGTCCTTAGGCCCCTGGATCCACTATGGAGACCCGGAAAAAACTCTTGGACCCTGGGGACCCAGCTCCGGCTGTAGCAGTCGTTTGCAGAGTGAACCAATAGACAGGAGCTCTCTCTCCATTTCTCCTTCTCTCTGTGTAACTCTGCTTTTCAAATTAAAATAAATAAATTAATCTTTAAAATAAACTGACAGTAATGATGATTCTCCAAATTGGAGGTTTTTTTGTATGTTTTCTTCTGCGGGCCAGGAAGATTGAAAATGGTAAGCATAGGGAACGGTTTACAATGCCGGTCATTCATAACTGAGAGGAAATTGTTTTTTTCCTGCTTGTTATGGAGGGAAGGAACAACTGTCCCTGTAATTCAATCCGCAGGAAAATAAAGACAGAAATTCTAGGATTTGAAAAGTTTGATCATCAACATGAGCTCTAGTGGATTTATCTGTATTATTGACAAAATAGACTCATGCATAAACCAAATCTGAAGGGAATCAAATGCAATATGTTAAATGGGAAGCTGTCTCCACTGGGAAATGCTTGCTAAAAGAATGGAGAATATAAAACAAGTTTTTAAGTGTAAAATAACTCTTCAGAAGTTTTATACTATTCAATAAATCTCTTATTGAACAAACAATGATTCACATGTGCAGCACTGAGAGGAAGGTATTGCCCTTGGTCTTCAGTTTGACCTAGCTTGTTCCCTATGTGGACTCCTTCTTCCATCCTGGGTTCTTACTAGCTGACGATTTTGAGGCCTCAGTAATCTTCCTATTTCTCATGCCACAGATTCCTAAAGTGCTCCTGCCTTCTTCCGAGGCTTCTGTTTCCTTGATATGCATGTCACAGAGGACACTTCAAATTGGTGAAAATTGAATTAAATGACAAGTTTAATTTGGTGCAAAAAAATTTTAAAGTCCAACATGTTTCCATTTTGTGCATATTCCATGACCTTTATGAATACCCTCATATAGTTGGGTTTCATTTTTTTTTTTTTGCTAAAATGAACTAATCTTTTAATTTCGTTTTCCATGAACTCTCTTTAGTGCTTTCATGGAGCGCACAGCCTTCTGGGCATGTCTCATGTCTCTCGAAATTTCAGGCTCAACCAAGTCAGAATCTGTCTTTCTCATTAAACCATGTGCCTGTTATATGTTCTACCTTGTTGAATTTAATCACTGTCTCTCCCCCTGCTCATGGAACTAGAAACCTAGGAAACTTCAATATTTTTTCCCTTTTCCTCCAACATCAAAGCCTGTCACAGCTTTGCAACCTTATGTCACTTCAGTCTTTGTGAACTTCCAGTTCAAAGTGTCAGCATTCTATCGCCTCACCCTCTTGATAATTTAGTGATGTCTCAACCAGCTGCACATTAAAAATCATCTGCGGAGAGACTTTTTAAAATTACCCATACCTGAGTAACATTCAGACCAAATAAATGCTAAAATAATTAGTCAGAGCTGCGATCAGTCATGATGATGCTTCAGAAATCCCTCCCGTGACTCCAACGAGTGGAGAACCACTGCTGTAAAAGACTCGCACTTCCCTCAGGATGAAGCCCCAATTGGATGGGATGATTATTAATAAAGTCCTTGTATCATCTGGCCCCTATCACCTCTGCAGCCTCACCTCTCTTACTTCCCCACACTCATTTCCTGAACACCTTAAAAGAAAGGACAGCAGATAACTGAAGCTAACTTTTCTCAGTGTCCTAGGACATGGTGTTTATTCTGCCTGCCATAGTCTTCCTTTATTTCCTTACCTAGCTCATTTTTACTCACTTTTTCTTCAGCAACAACAGGTCTTTGCTGACATATGCCAATCCAGTCAGGATAGGAACAGCCCCCAACTTTGAGTGTAACAGCATGGGTCTCTGTATCAATGCACCTGTCAATCTGTTCTTGGCGGTTTGTTTCTTCACTCTTATTGAGTATGGGAAATGTGCCTTTTTCTTATCATTCCTGGCCTACTTATATGGATATTTATAGGAAAATATAGAATGAATTAGTTTCTTAAACTGGATTTCATTTATAAAGAGATTTATGTCATTGCAATATATGGCTAGGGCTTTCGATATCTTTCAAACTCAGCTCATTAGCCTTGAGTTCACCCTTTGCATTCAGCTCACATTACAAAGGAATGCATCGCAAAATGATAATCAGATACTTGCCAAAAGTAAAAGTAAGGCTTCTCAGCTCCATTATTTTTGTTGAAATTATTTGCAATAGAAAAAAACTTTATAAACAACCTATGTGTGGCTGACCAGCGTGCGGGAAATGTAATGATTAATTAATCTCCACATTGTTTTATCTCAAACTCTAAACTACCTATGAAACTAAAATTATAAATCCTAAAAAATAAGAGCTAGGAAGATGATGGCAGACAATTAAGTCAACTTTTTTTAATTTGGAAATAAAGAACAGGATTTCATCTTAACAAATATGGGCTTGGAATGAGCAAAGGTGTCATGTCAAATACACATTTCCACTCATAAGCAACCCCAAAATGCAAGCAGCTAATTACAAAATTTAATTTTAAATTTAATTTTAGAAAAATCTAAATCATATAATCACTTGACTATGGCATTCTGAGGCTTAATGATGTGATAACACCACAGTATTAATCAATAAAACAGAAGTAGATATTTATTTGCTGAAAACCTCCAAGAAAGAGACATATTGTGTTAGGCACAGTCTGGAATATCCCAGCTCTAATAGAATGGCTGATGTGGTAAAGAGAATCAGTAGTTCGTTAGATGTTCATGTGCCAAACCAGTTCTTTTGCAATCAGATACAGTCAAATGTGACGAGAACAAAGTGCAGTCTTTTCAAATTTGACCTATTAGAACCTTTCACATAAGTTTTCTCTATTGTCTTTTCCCCCTTTAGTCATTTGGGATGGATTTTCAGACTTTCAAGATATATATTTAGGATAGTATCTGCTATGGCATGGAAGAGTTGTCCTGTTATCTGTTGAAATTCCCAACTCTTATGAGGAATCTATTTCTTTCTGCATCTAGCATTACTCTAATTATAATCACAATTTTATAACTGGGGAAACTAAAGTTCATGAAGATTAGGATATCCAATGTTTCAAATTAGAATAATTATTACTTCATTCTTTTAATTTTTATTCCACAGCAGTTTTTTATAGTATGCATCAACTAAACTTCAATGAAAATCCAAATCAAAGTAAAAATGTGTTTCAGTAGATATGAAAGTTACAAGGTTGTATGTTATCCATTAACAAGTTCTCTGAAGTCAACACAATGTAGGAAAGGTGAGAACAGTGATTCTCAAGGACAAACATGACCTTGAGTACTGTCATTGAACATGATAATTACTTTGAGACAGCAGTTTTCAAAGCTTTTTTATTATATTAAAAGTAGCAAATACTCTAATACAAAAAAAAAATTGGATGTTAGGAAGATGGAAGGATAATATACATGTACTTTGGTTTCATAAGAGGAAGATATTGATTTTGGACACACACATACACATAATTTTAAACTCACAACAAATCTAGGAAGATAACTCTCCTACAAAAGACACGAATGCCACAGTTCATGGCAGCTCAGATGTATGCTTATTCCCTTCCTTTAGGAAAGGAGCTGAAACTTAATTCAGGTCTAAAATACTCTTGTGCCACATGCTGTCTATTTAGGAAACCATTGCTTACATGTACGATTCACAGGCCTCAAGGACAAGGCAGGTTGTATAAACACATAACACAGCCCCGACAAGTAACTGTGGTATACAAAAGCGCATATGAATCATCTCATGGCAGGCCGTAGTTTCTTTCCTTTAGCTAGACAATGTTGAACAGTACTGGCCCACTCAGAAACTTTATCTACAGGAGATGCCCCATTGTTCAAATGCTGGAAACCAGTTACATATGACTGAACTGCCCATCAAATATTTCTTCAGAATGAAATAGGTCTAACAGCCACTGGAGTGCAGCTTCTGATTTTAATGGTCACTCATTTCAGGTTGAATTATTCAACAGCAAGAAAGACGGCAGGAATTCCATACAATACTTTAACAAACTCCAGATGTGGATCCTTTAAGCATGGAAAGACCCCAAGATGTTTGAAATAGAGGGAGAACTTTGTGATGTCTAAAAAGTTGCAAATTCAACTGTACATATGCCAATGGGGGGGAAAAAAGCTCATACTTTGTGCTTGCTAATTCGAGTTAATCTTGATAAGGATATTTCCTGTTTAGATGCAGGTCAACCAAAGGTGCTAATCTAAGCCATGACAATATTGTGCTCTTATATAGTTGAGCCCAGAGCAAAAGCGGGGTTTCTGGTTCATTCTCAAATGGATCCTGATCATCTTCAGTTAGCCTTATTAGAAGGGAGACACTGGAAACGATTTCATCTAAATAAAATTTGGAGCATCCACACAAAGGCTGGGCTGAGTCCTGTGGGATGGCAGATTTCCTGATATGCTTTTTCAGATGTGTGCTCAGCTGAAAAACAGGCAAGGAGCCCCAGAGCATGAAACATGTGGTCATTTGTCCTACTGCTTTCTTAGTCTTCCTTTTTATTAACTTAAACTGTAACTACATTTATTCCTAACCTTGAAGTGGAGAAAAGCCTCTGGCTAGCCTAGAACACACTGAATTAAATATGCTTGAGAACAATTGAAATTCATATTTGAAGTTACCTAATCATATTAGACTACAGATTTTAAATCTTTAAAAATTTTTTCATGAGTATAAAATATCTAGGCCTGAGAGTCCTGTTTAAAATTAACCACTACTGGCAGAGATGAGTGTGCAGGTGATACATCCTATAACCATGATTTTGCCAACATAAGTACATGTCACTTTAAAGAATAAAATTTTTTTACAAAGCTAGTCACAAAGAGATTTTCTGGAAACAAACCCAAATTCCCTTTGGACGTTGTCATACAATTAAAGCTCTGTATCCATGGGAAAAATAATCAAACAGATGAAACTAAACACTTGTGGCAAGGAAAGAATTTAAATGATGGCCAAACACAAAAGGATTGCAGCAAAAAAAATCATATTTTTCCTGATTGAATAAAAGTAGGTAATTAACTTTTCTACTTCTCCACTATCTACAGCGCTAGAAAGTTTCTCCTAAAGATGTAGCATCCCAGGGAGCATGACAAGATATTGGTCTTCAGCTTAGCCCTCTCAGGAACCACCTTAGTGATCCTCGATGAATTCAATGCTACCAAGCCTTTGATTTCTCATTCATACAACAACAAAGACAAAAAGAAGGATTGCTGAAATCTTTGCAGGGTCAATAATTCTCATTTCTAACTGTCTGTTCTAACTTCCTCTCCTTCTGAACGCTTCTTATAATGTTCAGTAGAATTCACAAATGGTTACATTTTGCTGCTACTTGAGCTAGTAGCACTCTTGACCTTTCCCTAAAACAGTCAAATTTTGTTTTTCCCAAAGTCTCATTCCCGTAGGATGTAGAAGGGTTATGAACATCACAGGAATGTTAAGAACAATCTGAAAGTTTACAAAGCTGGAAAGGGCACCTGGAAGTGTTTTTTGTTTGTGTGTTTGAGAGATGCCTGTGACAATGAAAGCCAGGAGGGAGATTTAAAGTCTAAATGTATTTTAACATCTAGATATCATAATGTCCATATTGTGAAGTTAGTTCCCCATTGTATAATCATAAATTCTCAATGAATTTGAATGAACAGAAGACTCTATTACAGAGAGACAGCATACCACTTCTTCATCCCAAGCTATGAACAGTCTTACACTGTGCTGCTTATGCTGAATTAAACATCTTTGGTAAGACTGAATTTAGACCAGGCCTTACAACATGATACTGACTCTGAATTATTCATCCATTTTTTAAAAGAGGCTATTTGATTTCTTCTATATTAAACAACTTTGCAAAAGAAGCTATCCAACAGAAAGAAATGACTAAGAATGTACACAAAGATTCAGCACATATTCATAAAAATATATGCTGCAGAAATGCTTAACCCCATAGGAATATGAAGACCTTAATAATAAAAACATGAAAAATTTGACATTTGTATATGTAATTATCCAACATACGCATTTTAGAAGAATGATCAATGGCATGAGAAAATAAACATGATATTAACGATATACATACAAAATAGTATGTTAAATAACAAGGAAAATATATCAATTGGAACTGGCATATTTCTCTGGTTCATAAGGTTTTGTAATTACGATTTTTGGCCTAGGAAATCCCCATCCTATGTTAGATTATCTGGATTCAAGACCTGGAAGCTTACTCCAAATTCCTGCTAATACAGACCTAGGGAGGCAAAGGTGAGGGCTGAAATCATTAAGTTCCTACCAGCTACAAGGAAAACCTATATTGAGTTACCAGTTGGAGATGGGGGGAAGAGGGTATTGTGGGCAATCTGGAAATGAATAAGTAGGGTCAGTGTCTGCCCCTCAAAACTCAAAACCAGGTACCTTGGTACAATCATCATGTTTTTCTTTATTTTATTCAGTAATTTCTCACATGTATTTTTCAGAGTCAAGCACACAATTTACTTGGAAAAGAAATCTAATGGAGGTGAAAACAGTAAATTTTGTGTGGATACCACCAGGTAAATTTCATAGTACCATTAAGGTCTCAGAGAGTTTGTCACAAGCATGGGTTTGGATTCCCAGATGCCCCTTACATATGAGTTCTTCACTAATTTGAATGTCCCTGCTACAAAAAGACTCGTTCACTTTATTTATATCTCTAAACCAGATCCTCCCACAAGAGTCTGGCAAGGAGTATCATGTCTGAGCGTGAGTTAAAGAAGTCATTCAGTATAGAAAATAAAGCTGCCCTTACAAAAATCTGCTATGAGTTCCTCACGAACTCCTGTAACATATCAAGTATAAAATCCATAGAAAACCACTGTATGTCTTCACTTGTTCTGTTTAGCTCTATACAGTGACTTCATTTGCGTAGTGCTTAATGACACACTTTGCTTCAAACAAAAAGATTATACCTGCTGATTTGAAAACTTCAGTAGTTATTTGTTTTGACACTTCTAGCAATCCAGACAAACCAAATTCTTACACATTTTTCAAATTGATTTCTTGGGAGGAAAGAGCAGAATAAAGAAAATCTGTTGCCTGGTCCTTAAACTCTCACACAAATAGCAAGCAGGTCTCAAAAGTATCTATGTGTTCCAATCCTGTTGTCGCTTAACCAGTGTAGAAACTTGACTTCTTTTCCATCTACTACAATAGCAATTCCAATAACCTAACTTCTGCATCCTGCCAGGCATCCCTGCCAATCAATCCTATACAATGCCACCAGACAAATCTTCCAAAAGTATAATTCCAATGCACTCCTTTGCTCATCAGTCTTCAATACTCGCCCACTGACCTACATTGACTTATTTATTTACTTACCAATTTAAAGACAGAGAAAGAGAATACATAAGCAAACATCTTTTTTTCCATCCACTGGGTCACTCTCAAATGGCCAGAAAGGTGATTGCTGGGCCATGTCTCCATCTAAGTCTCCCACTTGAATGTCAGGGGCCAAAGTACTTAGATCACCACCCACTACCTTCCCAGGAACATTAGGAGGAAACAGTATGAGAACTTGAGCATGTAGGACACCAATAACCACTCAATACCAAATGCCAGCATCCCAAGTAGAAGGTTAATTCACTAAGCCCCTGGCCAATACCCATAGCCCAGTGCCTACTAAACAACACTGAAGCTCCTAACAGGAGGCATGGTCCTCAGCTTCTGACTCCACTGCCAACTTTAGCTTCTAGTAGTTAGCCCTAGCTACACTCCAGTGTAGGATCCTGTGTTCCCTAGACTACCACTAACAAGAGCAGCACCTGGAAACTTGTTAGAAATGCAAATTCTCTGCCCACACAGATCTACAGAGCCAGAACTTCTGGAGGTGGGACCAGAAAGCTTTGTTTTCAAGAAACCTCTAGATGATGCCGATGTGTGCTAAAGCCCTGCTTTAAACAAATTTTAACTCCTTGAGTCCATCTGATATTGTCTCAACACAATACAGTTCCTGGCACTGTTCTGCTGTCTACACATGCCTGTTCCTGCCTTTCTTCAGGTATATAACATTGTCTAGTCAGGCCCAACCTGATATCAAGGTAACTGTCACTCTTTTTGTTTTTTTCAACCAGAAGTAATCTCATTATCCTTTGAAAGATCATTTGTATCTTTCTTGGAGCTCTTACTGAGGCTTTACTTGAAACCTGTGTTTTTGCATATCTCCTATCTCTAATATCTTTTGTTCCCAATTTTTAAAATGATTAATTCTTTGAAATTAAGAGTTACAGAGAGAGAGGAAGACACAGAGAGAAAGAGGTCCTTACTCTGATAGTTCACTCTCCAAACATGTTCAATGATTAAAGCTAGGTCAGTGGGAAGTCAGAATCAGGAGCTTCCTCCCAGTTTTCCATGTAGGTGTTGGGATAGAACCATTTGGGCCATCCTCTGCTACTTTCCCAGGCGTATTTACAGAGAGTTGGATTGGAAGTGGACCAGCCAGGACCAAACCTACACTCTTATTTACTGGCAGTACCACAAGCAGTGGCTTTAGCAGCCATACCACAGTACCAATCCCTGGCCCCTGCTATTGTGTAGGCTCTCTGAGAGCAACTGGTACTTTGCAACTTCCATAAGGTACACTGTCATTTCTGTAAATAAAGGAAATTTCGAAAGACACCCAGATATTGCAGAAGCTACACTTAAATTTAAATATTCTCCCTTGGTAGTCTGAAACTCAAATGGAACTGTGACCCTCTATTCAGCCACGTCACCAGAATTGTTTATGGTAACTTGTCCTTACTCAGATTTGCCTTCTCTTTTGTTTTGTAGAAGTACAACTAGCAAGCTAAAAAAACAAAAACTGGCATGACCAGATATTTTTCTTTAGAAATCATCACTTTGAAAATATATATGCTTATCCATGAATGTTTATGTTGTCCAAGATCTGCTTAATATTTTTTCTAATTAAAGCATATGTACAATTCTCTTGGCTATATAAAAAACAAAAAAGTATTCTTGTCTAAAACCTGTATGTTCAAAAATATGCAAGCATAGCACCTACTTTTTTTAGCCTACCTTATTTTTTCTATATTAACTTTCAGTATTATTTTATTCTTGATGAAGATCAAATTTATCTGGAAAGGCCAGACGCTTACCGCTATTGAAAACAATTTTAAATAGACTTAGAGTTTTAAAGGAAAATTCCAAAATAAATGCAGAAGCTCTTCATGAAAGTCCACAGGATTAAATATAGAAGCTTCCAAGGTGAAGAGGATATTCAAAGAAAGGTGTCAAATTGGGTTCTTTTTTAAAAATCATATCTTCTTATAATCATTTTTCCTTCAGGATTCCAAAATTACCCCTATATCATATCCCTACACCACAAAATATTAACTTCACATAAAGCAAAATTCAAATGCCCTGGCATCTTCTCAAAGATTTCCATAGATAAGCAAAACAAAGGACACACTGATAGGAACACAATCTGCCACAGAAAATCATAGTGTAAATGAAATATGAGTACACACTCCATATTATATTTTAAAGATTTGTTTATTTTCATTGGAAAGGCAGATTCACAGAGAGAAGGAGAGACAGATCTTCCATCCACAGGTTCACTCCCCACGTGGCTACAACAGCTAGAGCTGAGCCCATCTTAAGTCAGGAGTCAGGAGCCTTCCCCAGGTTTCCCATGTGGGTACAGGGTCCCAACGCTTTGGGCAAACTCTCACTGCTCTCCCAGGCCACAAAGAGAGAGCTGGATGGAAAGAGGAGCAACCAGGACATGAAAGGGCAACCATATGGTATCCTGGCACATGGAAAACAAAGGATTTAGCCACTGAGTCATCATACCATGCCCCACATTCCATATTTTTATAACACATTATAATGTCCTATTTATTTTAAATATGTCAATATTTTGGGTCCCTTTTCAAATAACTTTAGTAAATAATTTATTTACATTCTTGAGCCCAAATCTATTTGGAACTCTGTTCTTCCTTCCCAATCTCATAAGCAAAAAGGTGGCAGAAGAAAGAAGGCAAAAGTAATTGATGATATTCTTCTTCTATTAAAACAAAATAAATTGAGGCTAGCACTGTGGTGTGGTAGGTTAAACTTCCATCTGCAGCACTGGCATCCCATATTGACACTGGTTTGAATACCAGCGGCTCCATTTCCAAGTAAGCTCCCTAATAACACGCTTGGGAAAGCAATGGCTCCTGGTTTCAGACTGGCCCAGCTCTAGCTGTTGATGCCATTTGAGGAGTGAACCAGCAGAAGGAAGATCTCTCTCCTTTCTGTAATGTTAACGTTCAAAGAAAAATAAATAAATCTTTGAAAACAAAATAAAGTACTCAGATAAGAATGATAAATGGTTCATGAAAGTAATCTTGTGTTTTCTGGAATTTCAAATACATGTGTGATTTTCAAAGGCAGTTTTTCATGTCACTGTTCTATTATTTCAAGCTGTTGTTCAAAATCACAGATCAAAATATTAATGTACTAAAAGCCTGGAATATTCTTTGGGAATAATCACAAGAGCATTTGATACTCTAATGGCAAATTTTAACAGAAAATAACATGATGATTCTACCAACATGCACATCTTTCCTTTCATTTCTACAAGTATATTTATACAGGTTGTTACATTATTAACTTTAGAAGTATGAACATTTATTCTTGCAAACAGTAGCAGAAAATTAAAAATATCTCTCTCTCATCTGTATCAACTGACCTTGTGTTACAAGGACCAAAATCATATTTTTCATATAAATCATGTACATGGTAGTTTTTTGGGTAACAGAAACAAAACCCAATTGAACTGTATGAATACATACAAACAATAAGATTTTATTTCCTTCAGTTATTTCCCTCATGATAAAAGGAATTCTAGAAAACAGCACTTTCTCCAGGGTTTTCACTGATGCTATAGGCAGCCATGAAGGGTTAATTAGAGCAGAGTCTGGTAGACTGGAACAATCAAGAAGCAGATGTGCTACTGAGGCAGAAAGAACTGTAATTAAAGACAGTAAATCCAGCCAGGCATGTAGAGACCACAATCCAGATAACTGGACAGGCAAATCACTGCTATTAGCGATAGCAGGATAAAACAGAGACCTGGAAAAACAGCTAACATTTGAGAAAGAAGCAATACAGGTTAAGGAACTCAGGAAGCTGGCTTCAGCAAAGTCTGTTGGATCAGAAAAGGGTCCAAATGCCACAGCTGAGATCAAGAGTTGGACAATAGACCCTACACAAGGTTAACAAGGCAGAGGTTTGGATTCTAAGCATGGTTTTAGAAAGCATAGCAGGAAACAAGTAGCTAGAAGAAGAATATAATATGAAGACTCAGTCACAGAATAAAAGAAGAATCCTTGAGCATTCTATCAGATTATTAACAAGATTAGGACCCCAAACTCACCCTTTTTAAATCAAGAATTTCATCTGCAGTGGATAAAATAAACATAGTTAAGAGAAATACAGAGACTCAGAAGTGAAGACCCAGCAGAGCAGGCCACTACCAAGAACACACTGCAGTCCTCCACAGACATCACAGAATAAAGATGCCAAGTGATGTCACAGTTGAGCAGGGAAGCTGCGGGCTGGTGGCTCTCAATCACATGGGTTTTTGTTTTGCTTTGGCCTACATGCTATGTTTTCAAAGGGATCAGTCTGTAACATGTAGAAAATCAGATACTTCATGTTAATAAAAAAATAGTAATAATAAAATGTGCTTTCAATTTTTTTAAAAAAAAAAGGAAAAGAAAATTAGAAAGTCTGTGTGAGATTGTCATCAAATTTCCACAGCTGACATTCTTGGACCTTAACTTTAAATAGGAAATCAGTTTGCAGCAGTCTCTCTCTTCACTCACACTCCTTGTTTTATGCCCTGTAGCTATCTAAGTTCCCTATTTCAGGGAACGATGGAAATAAAAAGAAATAATAGAATCTGCTGTACTCCATATAGTAAGCTGCCAAGGAATATATTCTTGAGTTATTCTTTGCACTGGACTGAAAACAAAGGAAAACAAAACTTGATCAGTTCACATGAGAAACAACTAGATAAGAACAATGAACCTGTGTCCAAGAATTTTTCTTGGCTATATAAATGCTAGCTTTGTTTATACAGTCTTATTGTCCATAACTATCACCGTTGAATGTTTATTCGTTATGTTAAATATCAACTATTTGGGCTCCTTTTTGAAAAGAAAAATATACTGAAAGATGCGATGTGTATTTTTTCCTTGTGAAATAATACCTCAAAAAGAACTAATCAGGAGAGATGCAGACATTTTATTTCAGGCTTCAAAATTAGCTTAGATTCTATAAGAATTTCAATCCAAAATTTTTCAAATTTAATTTAACAAAACCTTTTCTGAAAAGCCTTAATCTGGGTCCGGTGTGGTAGCCTAGTGACTTATGTCCTCGCCTTGCATGCACCAGGATCCCATATGGATACTGGTTTGTGTCCCGGCTGCTCTACTTCCCATCCAGCTCCCTGCTTGCAGCCTGGGAAAGGAGTAGAGGTTGTTCCAAAAGCTTTAGGACCCTGAACCTGTACTGGAGACACAGAGGAAGCGCCTGGCTCCTGGCTTTGGAAAGGCTTAGCTTCAGCTGTTGCAGCCATTTGGGGAGTCAATCAGCGGACAATGGATCTTTCTGTCTGTTTCTCCTTCTTTCTGTATATCTGCCTTTCCAATAAAAAAAAAAATTGTTAGCAGTTTCAAAAGATGTTGCATCTGTATTTAATAATACTGTCTTTGGGAAGTCCAAAAGAAAACGCTTTGTCTCTTCCTTTTGAATAGATTTGGGAAATGTTCCAGTCTCTTGGAAATTTGCTGAGGGACATTTGTCACGTCGCACTTATATATGCCAATTTAAGTTATGATATATTTTGTAAACTGCGGAGTTTTAAAGAAAGAACAGCACAGTCCTTATCAAAGAAGAAACAGATATAAAGTGTTCTTACATACCATGGTGGAATTTTCTTTTTAAGTATTTTCCCAGAAAATGAATAAAATTAGATTTTTGATGGCTAAGTCTCACCCATGCCATTTCTTCAAAACATCCATGCATGCAACTGGTAACCAAAAATTGTCAGTGCTTGTACAGATAAGTATAATCACATCAAAGTGATCCAGCACTTGGTATTTGCTCTTAATCTTCAGAAATCTCTATGAGCAGAATTGATTTCTGATGGTACAACCCAAGAAAGTAAGACTCCCAGCAGAGATGGACATTTCAGCAGAAAACTGGAGCAATCTACATTACAGCACAAGTATTTTCAGAGGGATGCTTTCAAAGTCACATAAATTCTATTGTGGAAATCTGACATATGTACAATCTATCTAGTTTGTTACATATATCCTAGAGAAACTATCAGCATAACCAAAGGTTTAAAAAAGAACTTAAAGATAGAATGTTATGTTAACAAAAAAAAAAAGGAAAGGCATTTAGTAGGGTACAATACCTAAAGCGTCAAACCTTCAAAAAGAAGGGGTAAACACTATGGTGTAGCATTGGTTTGATTCTGGCCTTCCATAGAAGCACTGGCTGGAGTCTTGCTCTTCTGTTTCTGATCCAAATCCCTGGTAATGTTCCCAAGAAGGCAGCAGATGATGGGCCATGTACTGCCACCCTATTTGGAGAGTCAGGTGGAATTTTAGGCTCTTGCCTCTGGCCTAGCCTACCCCTAGCTTTTGTGGTCATTTGGGGAATAAATCAGAGGATGAAAGATCTCTCTCTGCTCTTACTCTTACTCTCTCACTGTAACACCTTTTAAATAAATAGATAATGTTTTTAAAAAATCTCCAAAAGGAAAAGTACAATGTGGTGTAATAATGTCCTTCATAATAAATGTTTATTGATCTCATATACTGACGTCTAAGCAACAGGGCACTCACTAAATCAGAAATAGCAACACAATAAGTACTTTATGCTCCATGGAATGTCTTTTATTAACAGAGGTGTTTAGCTCAAACAGGGCTTTTAAGTGACCTACAGTGCTGTTTCCAGAGGAGCTGAAGAACAGTGGAATGGAGTTGACACTTTGCAGAACGTGTAGCTGGCAATGTGTAACTCGGTCAGTGGGGCCAGACTCACCTACATAGTTCCTGGCTCTGCCACAGTTTTCAATTCACATAGTCATTAGCACTCACTTGAATAAAATGGGGATGACGACCCCACAGGTGGCTAGCTAGGTAGGGAGAGGCAAAATGAAGTAAGATCCTATGTGGAGAACACATCAAGTTTTCTGCACATGATAAAGGTCATCATTAACTTCTGTTTTGAGGGTGGTTTTAATAAAAAATAATACCTGTGATATCTATCTGCTAAATAGTATTCTTGGTAAGAAATGGTATATGCATAGCCTATGCTCATTAAGGCATCAGATAAGAAAAGTTGGTTGCACATATTGTATGTAGAAATGTATGTACAGATACATACAAGATTTTAGATTATTCCGATCCATAAAATAAATATACCTCCCAGTCAAAACTGATCTAGACCTAGTAAGAAGGATTAAATAATCTGAACACTATACAATGTGGATCCAAACTAAAAAGAGCCAAGCTCAATAAAAGAAAGAAAGTGTTAAAGTAAAAATTTTTACTAAAAAAAAAAAAAAGCAAAAGCACTGTTAACTGTGACATTCAGGCCAAGGTACACTGATCTCACCAATAACAAAGATGCTAACCCTTGCTTGGGACATGAAATCTCTTTATGAAGAGAAACAAGATCACAAAATACTGGCTTCCAACACAGAGTGATGTTACAATTACTGGAAGTTCTCCACAGGACAGATTTGTGACTATAATCATAATGATATTAATAACAGCAAAGCATATTTGCTGAACACTTACTATATTCCAGGAGTGATCCCTAGAGCTGAGTTATGACAGAGGAGGTAACGGCCAGAGTGGCAGTATTAAACAATGACCAGAGCAGGCTTAAACTAGACAATGACAAGAAAGTGACAGTCATAGGGGACCATCATTGGTTCTCTTTCATCTTTTCTATAAACCTCTTAAAAACCCAAAACTACAAAAACCATAAAGCAGTCACTCAGCTTATTTTTTAAAATTTCCTTTCATTCTTTCCTTCCTTCCTTTTCTCCCTCCTCCCTTCCTTTCCCCATCTCTTCTTTCTTTCCTTCCTTCCTCCTTTCCTTCCTTTCTTCTTTTTATAAACCATCCAAGTCATGTGTTCTTAATCTGACAATAAAAGATGTAGCAGTGGTGTAAGTGGTTACTCTTCTATTCTCTGGGCTTGTTATTGTCTTGCTGTATTTCTAAATTACAGAACAGTGACTACACTGCAGAGATGAATATACTGTTAGGTTTATCTTGGGAGAATATTCCATTTCAGAGTTGTGACCCTACAAGCCTTGCACACAAGTTGTATATCAAGAAAAATACTTGATTAGCTCGCAGCTGTGCTTCACGCCCCCAGCTCAGCCTTCCCTGCTGTTAAATGTCCAGCTTTTAGCTTTTTGTCTTTTCCCATAACCTCTATGGAAAATATGTATTAGATCTTTGTACCTGCAAAATTTCTTCCCTCTGTGATATAAAAATCCCCCGCCCCTTTTTTTAATGTGCTGACATCTTTACCTCCTTTATCAGCTCTGTTTAAGTGTATTTGTGTTTGGGTAGGCATCATGCTACACCTGACTACAGGGATGACCTGCCTCATCAGAATCACATTGATAAGTTCAGGGATGGTAGGCTGTTCTAATTTTTTCCAAGCAGATAAAAACCCAGGTATTTACTCAAGATTAGGTGGAAATGACAAGAGCTCCTTTTACAAGGGGAACAGAGGTAGCTAAGTTAATAGAATGTGCCAGAAAGCAAAAAATTTGAGGGGAAAAAAAATTAAAACAGAACAAAGCAGAGATGAAAGTAAAATTCCCTAACCATAAAAGCATATGAGAGTATTGATCCAATCATGCCTAGAGCCAGCCCTGGCTTTGGATAATTCTGTCACATGGCTCAGTACATCCAGTGTTTAAGTCAATTTCTGATGAGTTTCTGTCACTTCCACCTCAAAATATTCTAGTCAACAGTTTGATTTCCATTCAATAAATATGTATTGAGGTAAGCGAACGCTGGGCATTTTGCTAAGTGCTGTAAACCTCTGACCCACACATAATTTTGCTTCTTACCTGCACATGACATTCTCTCTAATCTATAACACAGGCTCTGAGGTTTTAAAATTCATTTGCATGCCTCCAACTGCTTGATGGACATATTTAAGCACCCCACTGATGTTGCAAACTAAAACCATGCAACACAAAAATCATCTTCTCTGAAAACAAAGAACCCTCCCCCTGGATATGGGTATTTCAGTTAAAGGTGCCTTCATTTTTCAAGGCTCAATACCTAAAAATCTTTCTTTGGGGTATCTAAATCCCAATCAGTTATCTTACACAGTCAATAAAATTTGTTTTGAATTCACTACATTTTATTTTACACTGATTTTTTTCATTATATTTTTAAAAAACTGACCAATCTTTGTGCTATTTTTCTCTCATATCTCATACTACACATGGTTTTCAAGTTAATCTCTGTGAATATTAACTTCTTTATGTCACAATCCTACTCTAAGAGTTTCTATCACCTCCCTGCAGTGCAGTATCTTAGGCTCTACTGAAAGTTCTCCAACTACTTCCCTATCTTAGGCTATTTCTAGTCTACTAACAAAGTATCTTTACCAGCTGACGTATGAATCCTCAATTAAACCTAGCTGTTCTTGGGGCTTTGCCTTTGTGGACTGCATTCCTTTCTATCTAATGAAGTCTACTCTTCCTTCCATAGCCAGCCAAAGTTATCTTGACTCCATCATTTGACTACACTTACAACAGTTCACTGAGATAAAATCTGATGGCACTTTTTATCTGTGTGATTCATTTGGTATATGGCACAAACTATCTCATGCGGCTATTTTTTGTAGATATTTTACAGATCCTATCTTCTATACTATCAGAAAATATGGGAACATGTCCATATTACCTGAAATACAGCATACTCATAATGTAAAATATAATACTGTTTAAACATATGCAGTGATTACAGGACTGAACAATATCAAGGCTTCCATGGAGTGTTCCACTGTAGCAAGAACAGAATGTTAAGCAAAATGACTGCTCTTTCTGCTTTCAGTAAGTTTAGTAAAAGGCACAACTTGCAATCAATTATTTATATAAAAGATTATTTAAACTCTCTTGTGTGGGATTTTAAGAAGAAAGGTCCATGATATCTCCTTTATAAAAGCATAAAATTCAAAACATGGATCTTTTTGATTGTTTTAGCTTTTTAGCTTTTACTGAACCTAAGATATTCCACTAAATAAACTCTTCCCTAATTTTCAGCTATAACTACAAGCAGAATGGAAAGCTTAAAAGACGGAACCTCTGGGGCTGGTGTTATATATAGCTCAATCTAGCTAATCCTCTGTCTGCAAGTGGTGGCATCCCTTATGAGTTCACATCTCAGCTGCCTCATTTACCATCCAACTCTCTCTTGTGACCTGGGAGACCAAAGGATGATGACCCAAAGCCGTGGGATCCTGAACCCACGTAGGAGACCTGGAAGCAGCTCCTGGTTCCCAGCTTTGGATTGACACAGTTCTGGACACTGCAGTCATTTGGGGAGTGAACCAGCAGATGGAAGGGCTTTCTGTATTTCCTGCTCTCTATAAATCTGCATTTTCAAAATAAGTAAATAAATTTAAAAAAATAAAAAAGACAAAAGCATCTAAAAAGTATACAAATAGTGCAAAAAAAATATAATACTACTGAGCTAAAATGCCGTAAATGAATAACTTCAACACATTAGAAATATTCTCAGGGCCATTATTCCAGATCTACAAAATGAAATGAAGCCAAAATGAATTGCTGTCTAAATAATATCTATCATCCCCATTTTTGTTTTTGTTTTTTTTTTTTAAGTGAAACCTCAGTTTTATTTGATTTTCCATCCCCAACCACATGGCTCAGAAAAAACAGACCCTACATCCAGGTCCAAAGTTGGTCAGGATCCTTTTGCACAAATCATGGTAATTCTGGGGCCTATACTGTGGTGTAGCATGCAAAGTTGCTGTCTACAGTGCTGATTTCCCACAAGACAACCAGTTCCTTTACCTGCTGCTCCACCTTGGATCCAGTTTCCTGCTAAATGTGCTTGGGAAAGAAGCAAAGAGGACTGTCCAAGTGCCTGGGCCCCTGCTCACATGTGGGAGACCCAGAAAAACCTCCTGCCTCCTGGCTTTGAAAAGACCCAGCACCAGATGTTGAGACTGTTTAAAGGAATGAGAACACCGCCCCCCCCCCCCCCCCCCCCGGAAAACAGGAGAAGTTATTCTGTCCTGAAAAAGAAAAATGCAACAAAGCAATACTCTTAAAGCTTCCTCAGAACACATTGGGACTGATTGCTTTGAGCCAACTTGTTGACAACCTGAGCAGGAAACCAATGCTCTGAAGACACCAAATCATATCCCAGACAACTTCATGGAACCTGCCACACTGGGGCCAGTCTAACTCATAAATCCTCATGAAATGATGAATGGCCTTGTTTATGCTAGCAAAAGAAACTTTGAAGCAGAGTTTTCCATTACCTGAAGCCAAGAACAACCTGAGTGACGCTCAACAAATCCAGGGTTACATAAGCAATTGACGTTCTAAACTTGTATGTCTATCAGGGGTGGGAAAATCCAGCCTGTGGGCCATTTAAGGCCTATAGAATCATCACGTCTGGGCTTGCCAAAGCAACCACAGGTCAATCCCTAAATTTAAAACATCTATAGCATACTGTTCTTCAGGCTGATAATTTTGTACAGCTCACAAAATATGCTATAAATACTCACATGGATTATTACCAAAAGAGGCTCACCACCCCGATAGAAAATCTCTTTTAATATAAAGATTCGAGCCATGAATTAAATAAGTAATTCCCAACTTTTCCAGACAAAACATATACAAAGACTGAATTTCATGAATTATTTTGTTTTTAAGATTCAGCTTGTTTACATATATTACTGCTTTATATTTGGGATGCAATACAGATTTGATTCAATGTAAAGTATCAATAAACGCTGGACGTTCATTATAGTACTCAAGAAACTATTTATGATGCTTTTGTTTCAAAATCTACACTTTTATTTGCAATTCTGAAAACAGAAACTATTTAAATTCCAACCAAGCAAATTGATGTTATTATTTGAAACACTCAATGTTCTTTTATTTTATCAATCCAACAACAGAACAAGACTCAGATATCTACTATATTGTTAATCTGGATCAAAGAATATAACATCCATCTGTATTTCTACTGCTTCCTACCCCTCAGGTAAGACAAATTCAGTTTCAGTGAACATTCCAGGTTTTCTTCTTTGATTATTGCCAGAATTTTAAAAATGACTTAATTGCTTCCCATTTTTATACATTACCTAAAATCATTTCCATCACAAATTAACCTAACCCATGCCAGTTAGGTACTTTAGCTCAATTAAGTTCAAATTCTCTAAGGAAAAGCACTGAGTTGATTACTCCTGTATTAGACTGTTCTGCTGTTACAGATAATGCTGTCATTGTTCTACTAATCTATGATTACTTAATCAGCTCCTTAGATTGATTTATTTATTCTTGAATTGACTGCCTGGTGAAAAGTTGAATAGGAAGACCAATTTGGTGCTCCATAGGAAGGTTTAGATCAGAGTGAGTACTTAGCTTGTAGTTCAATAGTTTCCTTTTAACTAATAAATAATACAGAAATCTGTGTTTTTTTTTGTACAATAATCAACACACTGAGTATCATTTTGAATGAAAAATGTAGATCACAATATTTATAAATGCTCTATGAAAAAAAAGCTCATCTTACTGAGGATAGTTTTGTTACAATACTTACAAACTTGGAAAACATAAGCAATACTTAGAGGACTGATATTATGGTATAGTGGGTAAAACCATTGATCCCACATGGATGCAGGTTTGAGTCCCCACTGTTCCAGTTACAATCCAGTTCCCTGCTAATATTCCCAAGAAAGCAATGGAGGAAAGGCCCATGTGCTTTGGGCCCTGTATCCACACGGAAGAAAAGGAAGAAGCTCCTGGCTCCTGGCTCCTGTCTTTGCCCTGCCCAGCCAAGGCCACTGCAGCCATTTAGGGATCCAAAGAGTGGGAGGAAGACTTTATCTCTCTTCTCTCTCTCTTTTCTCTCTTTAATCTCAATCTCTCTCCACCACACTGCACCCACAACCTCTGTGTGTGTGTGTGTAACTTTGCTTTTCAAATTAATAAAACAAAGCTTTTTTAAAAAAAATACTTAGAAAAATGAATCACTATTTCAACAACAAAATTTCCTTTCTTGAGATTTTTTATTCATTTGAAAAGCTGAGCTACAGAGAGAGAGAGAGAGAGAGAGAAAGAGAGAGAAGTGTTACTCAGTCGAAACATTGAAAGCTCATGACGATAAATTGCCTGTCTGTAATGATCACAGTTTGTGTTGCACTTTCAAAAACATGGCAAAACTTTTCTTCTGAGCTGTCTGATTTGCAACACAGAAAGAATACATGACTTGATTTTGCAGATGCCTTCTAAGAAGAAAAATGAATTCAAATATTGTGATGCATAATCCAATGAACTCTTAATTCCCTTGACACAATACATTCAGGATTCACAAAGATTAAAGGAAGGCAAAACTATGAAGTTTCCCATTTGATGGAGACAGCTGAGTTCTGACCACCTCTGTACCTCTCTGATAATAATGAGTTGAAGCAATGGTTTTTCGATGCTTCAAAGAGAACATGAAGTACAATAAAGTAGACAAAAATCTTCTCTGCCTCTGACCGACCAACTCTGACTTCTCTTAGACTCACTGATCAGGTTCAGAAACTAGAATTTTTACATAATTGCCTTGGAGATCAATGAAACATATAACATTCAACTCAGTGGTTATATAAAACTCTTTGATCTTACAATCAAACTAGACATTTAAGAGTAAAAGAGAGATGTAATAGGGGGAAATGAGCTTATCCCCTTATCAAAAATTAAGCCAGGGAAGGGAAATTTGAGAATCAAATGAAAGCCATCTCACAAAAATAGCTTCACTCAAATGTTATCAGCACAGCAGAGTTACAAAAAAACACAACACTCATGATTTCTAGGTTACTAACGCCTATGAATATTTACTGAAACAATTGTTTTCTAGAACACAGGTCTGAATATGTGCATAATGTCTGACATTACTGACTTCTCTTTAGCTATAAAATGCTGCTTCTTACACAAATCTAAACGAAAACATATTTTCATTACTCTGTAGTCTCTTTGCTTAGATATACTTACCTTAAGACCTGGGCCTATTAGTTTTTAGAAAAACCTAAAAGTGGCAATATTTTGCATTTAAAATCCACCAAATTGGTGTGGAAGACCTGTCAACAGGTCTGAGAATGATTGTAACTAAATGGATCTAACTGGTGGGTTAGTTTGATAATCCCTTAGATTTCCTAATTCTCCTCTTCTGTTTTTTCCAATAAGGAGTTTCCCCTCTATTCCAGACATGTCCCCAAGGGTTATAATCTGCTTCTAACTTCAAGATAACAGTACAATGTATTATTATTTATTTATACTTAAAGAATAAATAACCTGCAATTCAGAGCTGCTCAATTTAAAGCTGCTAAGTGGTAAAACTCAGATTTAAACTCAAGTCTATCTTGTTAGAAACAAGATATATCAGACTAGTGTCATGGCACAGTGAGTAAAGCTGCTGCCTGTGGTGCTTGCATCCCATGTGGGCACCAGCTGAAGCTCCACCTGTTTCATTTCTAATCTTATTGACTAATAGCCTGGGCAAAGCAGTGGAAGAGGGTCTGAAAGTACAGGTTTCTGTAACTCATGTGGAAAATCCAGTTGAAGCTTCTGGCTCATGGCTGTAGCCTGGGCCAAGCTTGGCCCTATAGGCATCTAGGCAGAGAACTAGCAGATGGGAAGAACCCTCTCTCTATTTCTCCATCTCTCTCTGTAACCCTTTCAAATACATGACAAGATTAAAAAGAAGAAGAAATTGAATGTGTCTTCCCCTACACTATGCCGCCTACACATGTTGAAGTTCACAGGACAATTGTCACGTAAAGAGTTAAAAAGGATGATAATCTAAACTACCACTACTTCAGAGACAAGAATGGAACTTATTAAGTCACTATTTTTTCTTTAGCCTTATCATTATAATAATAAAAAGGTCCCTGTGTTGAGATTAGATAAAGTTGATTTACTCACTGGAGATTGGACAAATTTTAAATGTTTCTGTAGTGACATGACCTTTTGTTCCATTATAATCACATTATTCATATGTGAGCCTAAAACAGAGCACTGAATATTTGAGTATCCATGTGTTAGTATCCATTTTGAGTAAAAACAATGCTAAACAATTGAAATCTAATAAATATATAAGAAGTATTATTGGGCCTCGTGCAATGGCTCAATTGGCTAACCCTCCCCCTTCAAACTCCACTTGGGTGCTGGTTCATGTCCTGGCTGTTGCACTTTCATCCAGCCCCCTGCTTGTATACTGGGAAAGTAAGGAAAGACAGCCCAAAGCCTTGGGAACCTGTACCCATGTAAAAGACCCGAAAGAAGCTCCTGGCACCTGGTTTTGAATTGGATCAGCTTTGGCCATTGCAACTACTTGAGGAATGAGCCAATGGACCGAAGATCTTTCTGTGTCTGTCCTTTTCCTCTATAAATCTGTCTTTCCAACAAAAATGAATAAATCTTAAAAAAAAAAGGAAGTATTGTCACCTGGATATCAACATAGGAATGGAGAAAAATTTTAGCATCCAGTAACTATTTAACACATGTGCCTGAAGCATTTGCATGTGTGAATCTTAGAAACCCTCCCCCACCACACACACATTTTGAACAATGCTTCCTATTCCAATTACTGAAGAGCCAGAGATTGATTATACATTAACATTATCTGAAGTATATTAATCAGTTACTATTTTGTTACTTTTATTACCATATGAAAAAACACACAGCTTATGCAAAATACGATCATATTTTCTTGCGTTCGGTGTTTCTAAAGATTCCTTCACATATTCTGAAACTGATTTAATTAGCATTTGGTCATTTCTAATATAAAATCCTTAGCTACACAGAGCATAATTTTGAGAATTAAAACATGTAAAGCTATTTGCTTGGCAGATACAATGTGCTGGCCCTAACAGAAATAAAATACACATAGCATTTTGAGTGGTACTTTTCTTCTGTCTTAATTTTAATTTGTGTGAGAGACAGATAACACAAACACACTAACTAAACCTCTGTTTTACTCTCCAAATTCACTCAACAGTCCAGGTTGAGCTGAGTCAAAGCCAGAAGCTGGGAACTCAATCCAGGACTCCTGCATGAGGTACAGGCACCCAATAATTTTAGCCAACACTATTGTTTCCAATGGTCTGCATCAATAGGAAGCTTGAATTGGAAGGCTGAATCAGATACAAAACTCAGGTACTCCCTATGTGAGACCTATGAATGTTTAATCCCTCAGAGTGGTATTTTCTCTTATACACCATCTGATGCGCTTAAAGGGTTCCTGACTCCTATAATGCTTTGAAGAGGAATGATACTTAACAGATAAAGACTGACACAAACTTCCTACCCTATTAGGACAAAAAAGCAGCTGGAAAACATCCTTGCCAATCTATGAAACAAGTGTCTGGTCAGCCTTAAAGGGAAAATGGCATAACTCTACAGAGATTTATGAAAAGCACACAATGAAAAATCTTCTGAATTCTCCACCTCCACCAATTGCTTAAATCAATTCTAGACCAAAAAAAAAAAAAAATAAAACACTGACTTGTTGTCTTTGATGTGTTTTTAACACTATGAGAGATCTATTACAAAGATGAAACTTGCAGATTCAAGTAAAGGAGTCAGAAAACTATCCCTTATTTCCAACACTGTTGCAGCAAGTTTTCAGGCAAAGTGAAGTCTATCTATAGATATGAATGAGAGCAATGTAAAAAGGGGGGTGGGTGTTGAAGTTTTGTAGTCAACAGCTCTACTTAGGTATCCTTTCACACGTCAACTTTATCTTCTGTAACATAGGTATGACTGCGAGAGAGGAGACATAGCGAGGATACAGCATACTAGCTATTCCATAAGTATAGTATTCTTCCACATCCTCCCCACTCAACTGATACTACTACTATAACAAAATGAGCAAATATCCTGGACAGCTCACCAAAGGCAACACGATTCTTAATCTGTTCTCTACTCCTGCACAATCCCATTTCATCACAGACAGACAAACTTCTGCATGGTCTGTTGTCAGCAGAAGCAAGGCAGAGTAGTTTTATAAGCATAGAAATGCACTAACTTCCAGACAAACAGGTCAAAGCATCTCTGGTAGCTTTGGAAAAGACAATTCCAGTAGGCTTCCTTGCTTGATCCAGGAAGCAGGGAGATCCTAGTCAGTCAGGGACAATGTCATCCATCAATGTTTAGCCTGCTTCAGGGAATTCAGCTGTCTCCAAGAAAGACCTGTGCCATTCCATGACAGGTTATTCCATTACTCTAAAGCACTCTTCATGCTTTCCCATTGTGCAACCTTACATTCAGATCAGCAGTCCGATTCAGATTTCACATACTCATTCGCTGTATCTCTTCTCAATGCCATGAATCAAAGTGCTACAAATTCTGTTTTCCATACAGGCTTTACTACTGTTGCCCAATCTGTGGTCTCGCGGGAAGCAAAGAACATTATCCTCTCCCAAGCTTTGTGGATTGAACTGGCCGTCTGCCAAAACACTGCATGGCAGGGGTGGGAATGAAACCAAAAAATCTATGGAATGAGAAGGACACATTTAACTCTTGCTATTTATTGCCTGAGAGGCTTATGGGTTTCAGTAAACTTCCCAGGTTTCCTTCCAAAGTTCCTCTTCAGAAAACAGAATACTTAAGTTGTTGAAACTTCCATAAACATGAATACATTCTAACTGATGAAGTTTTCTCCAACATAGGATTCAACTTAGGCTTTAAATTCATGTAAGCACTATATGACATTTTGGAGTTTATTATTACCCATTTTCACCTGGAACACAAAGATGATAAATATGCCAGAATTCTAAATTGTACACTCCACGACTCCAGTAGTTTCTGTCATATTCACTGATCTGCAGAAGCACTGGGAGAGAGCCTCACCTGTGTGAAATGCTTGATCATTATTATTGAATGAATGAATTTAGGATATGTAGCTACTTTAGTGACTTTAGCAAAAAAAATGACATTTTTAAAAACTTAGTCTCTGTCTTCACTAATAAAGAAAATCATACCATTTTGCAAATAAAATTTTGAAAAACCAAGTCTAACACTCTAGCAGTTCAAACCACCACTGAAAAATCTGTCTGGTTAAATGATAGAAATGAAATAATAATTTATTTCAGTAACCAAGAGAGTAGTACCATTTATAACTTGCAAATAACAAATGACAGTTCTAGCATTTCTTTCTATATATTGCTTGAATATTCACCTATCTTAGCTTTTCCTAGAATACTGTATGTATCAAAATATTTTTCAAATAAATATTGAAGTGCATTTTAGGATGTTGGTAATACTACACATTATGAACTGCTTAATATGCAATAATTTGTATTTTCGGGATCTTTTTTCTAACTTTTGCTAGCAACTTATTCTTAGAAATTCCTTTCAAGATTTATTTTTATTGGCAATTCAGATTTATAAAGAGGATAAGACTGAAAAATTTTTCCACCTGCTGCTTCATACTCCAAGTCACCACAATTAGAGCTGAGCCAATCCAAAACCAGGAGCAACTTTCGGAGCACCCACATCGGTGTGGTTTGGGAAAGCAGAGGAGTAAGGCCCAAAGTCAAAAGAAGCTCCCAGATTCTGGCTTCAGTTCAGCTTGGCTCCAGCCGCTCTGGCCACTTGGGGAGTGAGTCAGCAGACGGAAGATCTTCTGTGTCTTTCCATCTCTCTGTACATCTTTCTTTCCAATAAAAAAATAAATCTTTAAAAACAAAGTTTACTTCTGGTTGCTATTCATTCTTGTCTTTCTTATGATTTGTATCTTCATTATTCAGTTACCAATCTCTTATACCAATTAATCATTGAGGGATACATTAAAGTGAGCACAAAAAATAAATTTGTGTTAATTTAACCGAGGCATTTTACCACATGTGCAATGATAATTGGCTGTCCTCCACATTCTATAAAATTATCTGCTGGATTATTTATTAAATTTTAGTAACAGTGAATAAATTTCAGTTTCATGCAACTTTAAATCACAATAACTACTTAAGTATCACACTTTTTAAGAAAAAAAGATACATTTCAGTATAGCTCGGTAAGTACAGTTTCTTCATCAAAAAAGTAAATAAAAATTAACAACAATCTATGTATCAGATACTTGTAGCTCTCAATGGTATAACTGCACAGGCCCAGGACAATGCCCTAGTGGCCAAATACTACTCTTGCATCCACCAGGATCCCATATGAGTACTGATGCATGTCCTGGCTGCTCCACTTCCCACCTCGCTCTCTGCCTGTGACCTGGAAAAGCAGTAGAGGGTGGCCCAAAGTCCTGGAACCCTTAACCTGCATGGGAAACCCAGAAGAAGCTCATGGCTGCTGGCTAAGGCTTGGCTTAGCTTCAGCCATTGCAGCCACTTCGAGAGTGAACTAATAGACAGAAGACCTTTCTCCTTCTCCTTTCTGTAAATCTGCCTTTCAAATAGAAAAATAAAAATATAGTATAATTGTACAAATCTGATTTTACTGTTGATCTCATTTCCATACCTGCAGATGTACTCAACCAGAAGACAGAAACCTGGATATTTCATACAATAAGACTGCACAGACTATTTCTAATCACAGATATAAAAGAAACTTCTCCAGCAAAACATTAATATGTAAACTATGCAATAGTTTTACCTGTATTTTAAATAAAAGCTAGAAGAAGCAAGAATATGAAAGATCTGCATGCCTGCATATTTGTTTAGCCCTGACTGTTTCACACCATGTTAAACCGGGAGTTAACATGTACTGAATGTGTTCTATATATGCATCAAGAACTGTCTTAGGTATCGAAGGCTTTGTTTGGGAGAAAGTGTCAAAGCTTCAGAAGTTCAGTTTAGTTTCTCACCAGACACAAACCAATTCAATCCTAAACATTCATTTAAACCCTTTCACAGTTATAGCTCTTTAATACATATGCTTTTCACTTTATTTTTACTTCACTTTTGTTACTGTCCATGGAAATGATAACTTAATTCAATATTTCCTTTTGTTTTTATAGAAGTTGGGGGAAGAGACAGGCATTTGGCCTTGCAATAAAGACAACTTTCAAGATATCCACTTCCCCTATTAGAGTACCTGGTTTCAGTTTCCAGTGTCTTGTTAATGTGCACCCTGGTGGGGGGGAGTGGAGAAAGTTTAAGTAGTTCTGCCCATTTCTCCCATGTGAGAAACCTGGATGAATTTCCAGTTCCTAGCTTCTGTATTCCTTGGAGAGTGAACTGATAGATGGAATCTCTCTCTGTCTCTCAGACCACCTCTTAAGTAAAATTGTAAAAATAAAAAGAAGAAAAACAAACAGAAGGGAGAGAACAGAATTTCAGAAATTGGATATACAAAGATACAAAGTATGAATAAGGACCCACCTGTTCCCTAGTCATGTATCATTCATTTAACAAATTTAGCAGGTGGCTACTCCAAGAATGCACTGTGCTAAACTATGCCTTGTTCTTATGATGATTAGTTGAAAATGCAAGCAAGTTTTGTTACATGCATATTCATTCCATTGTCAAGGGTATCAAGTTCAATAGCTATTTATTTAATGGAATATTTTGTTAAAAATGATTTTTGTTCCAGTTTTGTCATGAATATTTCCTTCTTCTATAAATCCCAAGCAAATCAGGAAATATGTTTTATTCTTATAATTTTTTCTGACTTAAAACAGGCATCTAAGTTACACATACACACTTAATTCATTATTTTTGCTTTTCAAAGTAACATATTATTGGTTAAAAAGCAGAAATTAACCACTGTATCAGAGTAACAAAACCTGTCATTTGAAACATTTTACCAATGCACTGAAAACTAATAGCACAGAGCTTTTATCTTCCTAATTGCTTCTCCACTGCCTTTCACAACTTCATATGTCATATGAAAACCATACATTTACTGCCTCATTTATGTTTTTGCTATTTTATCCACCCATTCTTCTTTTATTCTCCCATGGTGATGTCTTTGTGTCTTGGTCTCAAATCGAGACCAAAGAAATGTATTATTCCTTAAGGTTTAAAATTCTTCGTTGCATTAGCTCCCAATGTTTATTTATCCATTTATTTATTTTTATTGGAAAGTCATATATATCGAGAGGGGGAGTGACAGAGAAGAAGATCTTCTGTCCATTGATTCACTTCCCAAGTGGTCTCAATGGCCAGAGTTGAGCCAATCTGAAGCCAAGAGCCAGGAACTTCTGGGTCTCCCACACAGGTACAGGGTTCCAAGACTTTGAGCCATCCTCTTCTGCTTTCCCAGGCCACAGGCAGGGATCTGGATGGGAAGTGGGGCTGTTGGGATTAGAACTGGCGACCATATGGGATCCCAGTGCGTGCAAGGTGAGGACTTTAGCCACTAGGTTATAGCACTGGGCCCCATCCCAATGTTTAAAAACAGAATTACAACATAAATGTTCCAATGCCTAGGTCATCTTGAAAAATAGGAAGATATGGCTACAGAGCATCAGGGAGGAACTGAAAGTGACTTTGGGAAGCAGTGATCAAGAACTCTGGTAATGGGCTCTGGTAATGGCCTTCCTGCCAGAAACTTAATACTGCATGGCTCTCAATCTGATTGGAGGATGAGAGCTTAAAAACCCCTGACTTGGGCTTGGCCCAACAGCATAGCAGTTAAAAACCTCGCCTTGAACATGCCAGGAATGTTGGTTTTAATCCTGGCAGCCTTGTTTCCCATCAGCTCCCTGCTTGTGGCCTGAGAAAGCAGTTGATGATGGAGCCCTGCACCTGCATGGGAGACCCGGAGGAAACTCCTGGCTCCTGGTTTGGATTGGCTCAGCTCCAGCTGTTGTGGTCACTTGGGGATTAAACCATGGGATGGAAGATCTTCCTCTCTGTCTCTCCTTCTCTCTGTATATTTGCCTTTCCAATAAAAATAAATAAATCTTAAAAAAAAAAACCTGATTTTCACTGCATGGTGTAGTGACTCCTGGAGTGTAGCAGGAGCTCCTGTCATCAAACTTGGGAAATAAAGACTCCTCCTAACATCCTACACTTGGGTCCAGTGTGATCTCTCTCATACTCTGCAACACTATTGCATTGAAGATGCAGCTTTCAGTTTGTGAATGAACAGGGCTAAGTTCCATAAAACTACTAACAAAAACATTAGGTGGGCTGAATTTGGACCATAACATGCAGAACTCTGTCTTACATGATCTATAAGGGTATTCATGGGTTTTGCAACCTCTGAACTTACTCCTTCCCTACTTCAATTTCTATCAAACCAATCTGTTTTTCAGTTCCTTTTCAGCTTACTTTTAATATTGGTATTACCATTTGTCTGAATTTTCTAGAACAAAGTCAATCTACCTCGGGCAGCTCAAAGTGTAGATTCTCAAGACATAGGAATAGTAGGTACACAGATACATCAGCTGCTCCCTTTTTAACATCTTTGATGCTTCCTGCAGCCTCACAAACTAACGCTCTCATTTCAATTTCCTGTCTCAGCTCTACTTGTCCTCCCCTGGGAATTATTTGCTTCAGTCATTCCAGTCTGTTGGTTGTTTTCTAAGAATAATTCTTAACTTTTTGTTTGCAATTGCGTTGACCAAGTTTTCTACCAGCCAGGGCAAGATTTTAGTGTAAGTATGATCCTCTTGTATTCATATTACCAGGTTTCACTGAAATCCTATCTTCCCTACAAGACCTCCTCAATGCTACTAGTTGTAGTTGCCAAATCAATTTATTTTCAGTCACAATATATATTACTGATAATTTTATTAGGTGAGAATGTTCAAATATTGGCAATCTAATGTATTCTTCTGACTATGGTATGTATAAATAAACATGTGCACCCTACTCTTTGAAGGTAGGGATTATGTCTTCTTGCCATGTTCAAAGGGAAGGAGCTAGCAATAGTGTTTAACGGACACATGGAGAACTAAAAAATAAATAAATAAAACTACCAACCTCAGCATTAACTGAGTAAGGAAGTATGTATGTCTCTCAAGTCCTTTTAACTGCCACAAGGATGGCCTGGATTCCTGACCTCAATTACTTTAATTTGTAAAAATAACACCTGGGAGTGGCACTGAGCAGAGCTGTAGTTGAAAGATCCATGGGCACTTCTCTGTCCACGGACATACTACTACAGCCTCTGGGAAACAGGGGCCCAGCTGTTGTTACATGAGTCACTCAATTTTAACCTGAAATACTATGAAATTCTTGAGGCCAAAGTCACCGGTATTCACAGTAAGAAATTCTAATTTAGTAAAATGTGCAATATTTGATGGGCTGTCTTCTGTCCTTAAATTCTTCTTTTCAACATGAGAGCAAAACAGACATCTGTTGGCAATACAGTGCTTGTCACATTCCTGTTGCTAAGCAAGGAGAAGCTAGGGACAAGCAGAAAAGCTCAAGGTCTGTGAATCAGGGGCAGTAACATTCTAATCACCTCTTAGTGTTGTGCTTGACTGCCTGGCTGGGGGAGGGAAGGCTGTAGCCTGAATTGGTTTGTCCAGAGGCAGAGGAATGTAGTCACAGCAATTCACAAAGGAAAAGGCTGCCACTGTGAAGTTTGCAGTTAAAAAGATAGGATCTCAGTTGTAGGGAAGAAACGATAAGGCAACCTCAAGCAACCTCTGTGAGTTCTCCAACATGTTTTCCAATAATTGGTTATTAAATGGCTACATAATAGAAAACTTATGACTGGTCTCATCTAAAAGAATGGTAAAATTATTTTAATCTTAAGAACTTGTTAACCCAAATGGGCTAACATATAAAATCATTTTTTTCTTGCAATTTTAAACATATGTTCGAAATATATGAGAGAATATAGGAAGCTTACTATATTTCATCCCTTTATCGGTGCTTTAGGGCATTGTGAAGGGAAATTAAACAGTTCCTTCAAATTCTTTCAAGTATAGACTTCACAGAAGCGGTTGCTGGGGTCAGGGTGGAGGAGCTCCACAAAGGGAGAGGGAGTCTGGAGTAATCCATAAATAAATATAGGCCTAATTTGCATGTCACCTAAATATGAGCATGAAAACAACAAGGATACTGACATTCCAGGTTAACCACCACAAACTGTTACCTTGGATTTACCTTGACAAAATGTGAGAAAAAAAGAAACAGGATATTCCTAATCCCAATCTGTATTTCAATTTTCTTAATTTTGATTGGATATATGCAGAATAAGAATCGACAGTTTTATTAACTTACTACTAAGTCCTGAAGAGCCCCATAGGTATTATTTGCTATATGAAGTAGCCATGATACATTTTACAATATCCACATTGCTCTTTTTCTATATTTTTAATCAACTGTACATTACTGTAAGTTGTTTAAACACTGGATGCAGAAAGATGCTACTGCTTTAGAAGAGAAATACAAAAAAAACTAATGAATAAAAAAACAACAAAATTCAATGATTACGTTTGTTTGAGACCAACTATGTCATACTCAGATGATCTTTATTCTAAGAATGATTTATTTGCTGAAGAGATGTAAAGAGAATACTTAAAAATGTACAAAGTATTTAAGGGAAAGGAAGAACTCAAACATGGACAGAAGTCTGGACCAGTGGTTAAGAAGCTACATGGCACAACTGCCTAGAAATAATCTGTCTAGAAATGGTTACTTGAGCTTCTTTTATAAAAATCATATCAACATTTGATCCATTATAATCTTCCTGTTCCTCGCTTGTTCTTCAGAGTTCTACAAAGTAACAAAAGATCAACACAGTACTATGCTTGTCCCATTGTATAATTAACTTGACTTCAATGGTTTTACCTTACCTATATTGCAAACTCTAGAAGGTTGGGATAATATCGTCCTCATCTCAACACCAATGTAACTCCTGGCACCTACTGAAATGTCAGGATACGAAGGAGGCTTAACAACAGTTTGTGGGACTGAAAGTACAGCACGAACATGGTGTTTTTGAATTTCCTCTTTATACTAGGGCTGTACTGTCTTCTCCCCATTATTATATGCCATCCAATCCAATATTGACTTCTTTTTTTGACAAAACCTTGAATGTTGGAAGAAGGGAGTAACAAGCATGTGACTCTTTCCTGAGATGGGCTGCGACAGACTCATCCCTTTACCTTCTATCTTCTCTGAACCAAGCTTCACAGCGCTTCTCATCAGCAGCACCTTCAGCCTTTGACATATTTCCTAAGGCCTCTGACACTGTGCTTAACTACCAAGCTTTCCCCTCATCCTCCTGTCTTATCCTCTTCATGTGCATATTAGAGAACTTTCCTACCCCATTCCAAAACAGGGCCATTTCCCCTCGCCTTCTTCATTACAATACATTGCTAGTATTCTGTTTAAATTTCAGCTGTTAAAGCCTTCCAACTCACTGAGCAGCCTTTTTGTTTTAGGCCAAGCTGTTATATTAGCCAAGGACTTTTTTTTTTGTCAGCACAGCAGGCAAAACTTATTTTCCATTGATGTGCATGTTTGGGATCCACAGTTTTGAATACACCTCATGAAAATAAAGCAGTTGGGGGGTTGTTTGCTTGCTTGTTTTCTCACTTACTGGATTTTACCTATGGGGTAGTCAACTTTTTAAAAGATTTGTTTATTTTTATTACAAAGCCAGATACGCAGAGAGGAGGAGAGACAGAGAGGAAGATCTGTCCAATGATTGACTCCCCAAGCGACCACAACAGCCGGTGCTATGCCGATCCGGATCCAGGAGCCAGGAACCTCCTCCAGGTCTCCCACACAGGTGCTTGGTCCCAAAGGTTTGGGCCGTCCTCGACTGCTTTCCCAGGCCACAAGCAGGGAGCTGGATGGGAAGTGGAGCTGCTGGGATTAGAACTGGTGCTCCTATGGGATCCTGGCACTTCCAAGGTTAGGACTGTAGGCGCTAGGCCATGGTGCCGGGTCCTGGGTAGTCAACTTTAAGGAGTTCTTTTATTAGCTGAGGCAAAATCTTTTAAGATTTGAAGACAGAATGAATAGGGAGAAAGAAGGCATCTTTTGCATGCATGTGAAATTCCACAGGTTGTCTGGACAGAGAGAGAGAGAGAGAGAGGAAATCTGGCAAGAGTAGGTGCTATGACAACCTGAAACAACATCTGTGCTGTGAACTGCAGCATTTGCTATCACTTGCTAGGCTGAGTTTACAAGGTTCTCATTTGGAAAGCTGTTTCTTCCTGCCTCTTCAGGAATTAGCTCTGGACTAGTGTAAGGAGAAGAGGGTTCTGCTCCTAATTTGGTGACAAGTTCTACACTAAAGCACTCAACCTCTCGAGCCTTCAACTTCCTCCTACTACATTATGTAATTAAAATTATGAGAGCAAATGTTTGCTAACATCTTCTTCAGCTCTGATTTTCAATGATTCCCTGAAAGAAGCAATTAGCTAAAGAGGTGCTCTTTTGGACTGGAGTGAATGAGCTAGCTTCATCATTTGCCTGTGCAATGACCATTGTACTGGAGCAAAGACTTAAAAAATTAAAGAAGTAAGGGCCCAGCTTGTGGCCTGGGCTCCTGACTTTGGATTGGTGCAGCACCGGCATTGCTGTCACTTGGGGAGTGAATCATTGAACAGAAGATCTTCCTCTCTGTCTCTCCTCCTCTCTGTATATATGTGACTTTCCAATAAAAATAAATAAATCTTTAAAAAGTTAAATAAGACCACAGCTTGTGAATGAAGAGAGTTCCAACAACTTTTTACTTCCCAACAACTGTTAATTAAAAAATCATGAGCTTAGAAACGGAGAGTCAGAAACAGACAGTAAGCCCCTCTATGTAAGCCATCTAATTGCTAGGCCAAATGCTCACACTGATTCAAATATTGAATATGCCATTTACTTACTCTGCACCAACTTGGGCTACGTACATAAGCATCTCAATTTCTCCATCTGTAAAGTGAGGATCCCTACATAACTTAGTCTATGAGGATGAAAAGACTAAGTACAAAAAATTGGGCCTGGCACGATAGTGTAGCAGCTAAAGTCCTCACCTTGGATGCGCTGGGATTCCACATGGACACCGGTTCTAATCCCAGCAGCTCCACTTCTCATTCAGCTCCCTGCTTGTGGCCTGGGAAAGCAGTTGAGGATGGCCCAAAGCTTTGGGACCAAGCACCTGTGTGGGAAACCTGGAAAGAATTTCCTGGCTCCTGGCTTTGGATCAGCACAGCACCGGCTGTTGCGGTTACTTGGGGAGTGAACCATCAGACAGAAGATCTTCCTCTCTGTCTCTCCTCCTATCTGTACATTTGCCTTTCCAATAAAAATAAATAAATCTTAAAAAAAAAAAAGACTAAGTACAGAAAATCAAGCTCAGGCAGTGATTTTAACTTTTCCACAGATGTAACAAAACAAAAATTACTACAGACACAAAAATTCTGCACAGTTTGCACACACACAAATCAAACACTCTCATATTATTCTTTTAGAAAAAACCTTCCCCAAAATTTAACTTAATGATGACCCAGAATCAATTCTTTAGACTGCAAAAAAGGCAGTATTTTTGTTGTCCCAATTTCTTATTCTTTTAGAAAGGGCATTTACTACAGCAGGGAAGTTTTGACATTTTCCATCTGGGCTAAGCAAAAGAGTTTTTGTCAAACTGCTTTTGATATTTCCATAATCTTGACATGATTTTTGTCTTATCTGGAGATATTCTCTCAACTAACTAAGTAAATACAAACACTTCGGTGGCAACATTTTCTTAAACACTTAAGAGGCATGGTAACTTGGAACACCTTTTGATAAATCAGGCAAATATATAAAGTTTCTGATTTTGTAAGAACAACAACAAAAACAAAACAACAACAACAAAACCAAAGGGATGAAAAAGGATGCTAAAAATAAAAAATGAGGGCCTGGCATGGTAGCCTAGTGACTAAAGTCCTTGCCTTGCATTTTCCTGGATCCAATATGGGTACCAGTTCCTATCCAGCTCCCTCCTTGTGGCCTGGGAAAGCAGTCGAGGATGGCCCAAAGCCTTGGGACTCTGCACCTGTGCGGGAAACCTGGAAGAGACTCCTGGCTCCAGATCGGCACGGCTCTAGCCTTTGCAGCCACTGAAGGAGTGAATCAGCAGATGGAAGATCTTCTCATCTCTCTTCCTCTCTGTATATCTCACTTTCCAAAATAAAATACATCTTTAAAAAAATTGAAAATGATTATGAAGAGGCTACAGCGTAGGAAAGGGTATCTGAATTTGATCTTGAAGAAATAGTAAGGTTGTGTCAGGTGAAAATGGGGAGAAAACAACTGCTTAAGAAGAGAAAGTCTCACAAACCTAGCTATGAAAAGACTTTGGCATACTTGAAGTAACAAGTTAGCTTATCGTAATAGTCAACTGCCAGCCAATGAGTGTTCTTGAGCACTGGTGCATAGGATCTGAAACAGGTAAAAGCAGTAATTTAGCTTTCACTTAACAACTAAAGCTCTGCCTACTTCTTCGTCAAAATATACTGGCTCCTATGATATGTTAGGAAAGTAAGCATCTTTTTAAATAAATAAACAGAAATGTTTGTGATTGCATCTAAAACAACACTTGCTAAAAAATATGAACGTAAGCATGGGCTGTGGTTCTCAAAGCACAGCCTGTACTTCCTTGGTCCTTTGAGCACCCAGAGCATATAATTATTTGGAAGACTATATACCCCAGGAACTGTGGCATGTGTTTTTAGAAACAAATGGATTTATTTCCATTCTGGCCCTATAAGGTGGGTATTAATATCCCCCATTATTCCTGGAAGCTCCCAGATGGCAGATGAAATACTTGACGGTTGACAACCAGAAAAACAGAGAGCCAGAACTGAGAGCCCAATTGGTCTGGTTCAAGTTCTTACGTGCTATATTTTCACACCTCTTTCAAACACCTCTCCAGCCTATGCAAACAGCAAAACCTCTTAAATACAGAGAAGAGGAGTGGAGAGAGAGTCACTCTGTCCTCCGTTTTCTATTGCAGGCTGTCCAGTGTTCATGTGCTGGTGCCATGGCCTCGTGTTCACCTTCAGCACAGGACAAGGTGTCAAGGTGCTTGTAAAATTAAAAATAATTTCACACATTTTTCAAATGTATAAAAATCTGAGATGCTTAACACTTCTATTTAGCTACTTGGCTAGGGTTCTCATACCTCCTTACACAGACTCCTTTATAAAAGAAATGTCTGGAAAGGTCCAATTTTAACTTTTGGATACACTTGTTAGTGTGTTATTTAGGGTCAGATGATTTTAAAACTTGTCCTCTGGTAGTTATTTTTCTCATTTTGAGAAAAACTCTTCTGGAATCCTGCTTGTTGCTGCATTGTTGAAATATGTTACAATATTTCTATTATGTACTTCTGGTTTCTGGGTTACAGATGCTATTTAAGAACAAATTTCTTTCATAAGGTTAGTGAAGAGTGTGAGCTGATATTTTAGCTAAGAACAGAAAAGCTATTTTAATTTATTGCAACAGAGCATCTGGCCAAATTCCAATTTTCTAATACTGTTTATCATGTTTTCTAAAACACTCAGTTTTTTCCAAATTTTTTTTCAGTTGTTAGAATCCTAACATCTTTAGTTAGCTTTTTTCCCACTAATTATCTTAAGCTCACTATAATATTATTGAATTTGACATTTAAGGTTTAAACATAACACATGAAAAATGCATATGTAAATTCTTTAATACTAAAAAATATTTGTCTAGTGATAGAGATAATTATTCAAATTTCTGGGCAGCTATATTAAAAAGTTTTCACAGAAGCCCTTTATATTTTAAATCTGAAGACCCTATGCTGAAACCATGTGTAAAGGATGTTTTTAAGTAAGAAGAAACTTGTCTAGGACAACTCAACAAGCCACAACAATAAAAAGTGGATGCTCCAGCCTGGCACAGTAGCTTAGGAACTGAAGTCCTCGCTTTGCCATGCACTTGGATACCATATGGGCACCTGTTCTAATCCTGAAGGCCCCACTTTCCATCCAGCTCCCTGCTTGTGACCTAAAAAAAAAAAAAGCAGTCAAGGATAGCCCAAAGCCTTGGGACCCTGAACCCACGAAGGAGATCCAGAAGAAACTCCTGGCTCCTGGCCTTAATTTGGCATAGTTCTGGCCATTGCGGCTGCTTGGGGAGTGAATCAGCAAACTGAAGATCTTCCCCTCTGTTTCTCCTCCTCTCTGTATATCTCACTTTCCAAGTAAAAAAAAAGTAGATGCTCACTAACATTTTACATTTTATACTTGTTATTCTACCACTAATTACAAATGAATCAGCTTCCCAGAGTAAAATGAAAAAAAAAAAAAACAGGCTTCTAACTTAAACTACATGACTTTCAAAATCAGTTTACAACAATTTTTACTTCCGAGTAGCAGAAACAAATTTCTTGGGAAAAAGACAGAATATAATTACATTATAACTAAATGATGAGTAATTCCAATTGGATTTGCCTTCTCCACATGGGAAGAACTTAGGATATATAAAAAATATGACAAAAATCAGCAACTGAAATAAACATAGAATTCATTTGTAGCAATCTGTCTCTATGGCTTCACCCAATCACCTATTTGAAAGCCCCCTAACTGCTGTGAATTGGGTCCTAAAACACTGAATTCCTAAACCAAATGTTCATGTTTTCTTTTTTCTTAAACTTATGAGAAAAGGCAACTACCACTTGTATCAGGACTGTCTTAAAATTAGCACTAACTTTGTATATATTTAAGCAGGCCAAGTAGCTAGCATTTTACTGTCTTCAAAACATTTTCCTCTGTTTACTTAGTTACTTCATTATTCCCAAAAATCTGAATACTTACAACTGAAGGTATATCTTATTTTTAGGGCAAGTTTGCTTTGCAACTACATGTCAGTCATTGTTGGAAATGTCACTGGGGTCTTTAATTAGGATTTCCATAGGGAATAAGCTCCAATTTCTCTTAAGCCACTGAAGTCAGCCTGTTCATTCTGGCACGCAGGCAAGTGGGAATGTTTAGTCCTATCAGATGTGAAATTTTGTCATAGGACCATGTGCAGGGACTGGTACAACATGTTTAGAAATTTCTATGTGTTCTTCAAGCAAGTACTCTTAGAGCCTGATCTTTTCATGAAACATGCATATTTGAGCAATTCTGGAACAAAATAATTACCTCAAGTTCTGAGTATATCAAAATACAACGGATCAATAAATTGTTTGCTAAAAAATAAAATCAGAACAAGATGTTTTAGTAATACAAAACATTATTACATGACATTAGGTGACAGCTGTTAGATTCATTCATAATTTATAGGGATGAATTGTATGTGAATGGATATATTCAAAACCAACTGCCTAAAGTTAGGGAGAATACAAAACTTAATATCTAAACAAAGACAATTCTGAACATGCAGGAAGCATAGTTAATAGTCTTGCCAGGCTAAATACGAACAGGACAGTCTTTGGGAAAATCATGAGAAATTACTACCATGGATGTAAGTCTCCATGTTTATTCTCACATTGGTAATTGACATTGTGATCAGAATTCTACTGGGGTTAAGACTATCTCCATTCTGGTGGCATTTTCTGCTTCTTTATTTAAGCTAATTAAATGTAGGGAATTATGATAGAATCTTGCACACTGGAAAGAACCTTGCTTTTCAGATGGATTAATATCTACACTATAGCCTGAATTTTTAGGAAACAAAACATATGCCAAATACAATAAATCAGATCACAGAAATAGCAAGCATATCTATATAATATATGTAAATAATACCATGAAATTGAAGTTAACAGTGTAATAAGTAATAGTCGCATGGGAGTCGAGAATTGCCCTGCTTATTGGTCAATTAGGCCTTTTATGTCTCTGAGGTAGCTCTCTTAAGAATGATCCCTGTTATACAGATGAAGAAAGTGAGGATAATAGTTCAAACGACTTAAAGTCATATTCTGAGACTAAAATCAATTGCTCTCCTTCTTAGGAGAGTGGTTTGCAAAGCCTACAACTAACACCCAGCATTTTAGAAATGTAAATTCTTGACCCCAGAAAAAGTCACTACATCAGAAAGCATAGGACTGTGCCAGACAATGTAGAGAACCTTGACAAATCATATCCTAGCAAATACTTTCACCTCCACATCCCAAAACACTACTATTTCTGCCACATTTAACCATTTTGTCAAAATTTTGCTTGACATGTTTTTCTGTTCTTCTGAGAGTCCACTATTCATATTTAATCATTTTCTATCATTGTAATGAAAGTTTAAAATTTTAATTTTTTCTTTTTTTCATCTTCATGTCTCCCCATCATGGGTTCTATTATAACACCGGCCTTAACGTCCTTGCCTTAAACACACCAGAATCCCATAAGGGCTCCGGTTCTAATCCCAGCAGTCCCGCTTCCCGTTCAGCTCCCTGCCTGTGGCCTGAGGAAGGCAGCTGAGGACGGCCCAAAGCTTTGGGGCCCTGCACCTGTGTGGGATACCTAGAAGAGGCTCCTGGATCCTGGCTTCGGATCAGCATAGCACTGATTGTTGAGGTCACTTAGGGAGTGAATCATCGGACAGAGGATCTTCCTCTCTGTCTTACCTCATGTCTGTATATCTGACCTTGTGATAAAAACAAAATAAATATTTAAGAAAAATTATACAGATTATTACATAAATATAAGGTTAAGTTTATGGAATTTATGTTTAAAATTCATTGTGTATTTAAACGGTATCATGCAACTTTGGAAGGAACATTGTTTAGGAAAGTATTCACTGTGAAATTTAGCAATATCCATAATATCTGTCTTCATAACATCCATACTTCATGCATCCATCTCCAGGGACTTATGTGAAAGAAATGAAATGAACTCCCAGCAAGGGCATATAGAAAGCAATATAGAGAATGGTCACTATTATTATTTTCAAAGAAAGAAAGTTGGTTTTATTCTGAAAAATGCAGTGTTCCAGAACAATGATTTAAGCCTGAGTCTACACACATTCTATGAAAGAATATTTGCCACTGTGTCTTTAGAAGAATAAAAGAGGAAATTTTCATCTTAAAAATAAGAAATATTTGCCTTTCCCAGATGCCTTAATGTAATAGAAAATGTAATGCCCTAAATGTAATAAAAAATCAGAATCATTTCAAAGAAAACTTCACCAGTAATCTGGAAGCTTTTGTTCTTTGACTAGCATGAGTCTTTCAGAACATAACTTCAGCTCCCTGTTAGAATACTGTCCTCAGGAAGAACGTGTTACTCTTGCGTATTCTTGCCATCATTAAGTTTTATGTAAAGCACTGCGTTGTATGTTAACATTCGCTTAACAGTCTGGCTTGTATAAATAGAAAATCAAACATAACACTAGTGTTTTCATTTTACATATTTGAGAACAATGTACACTCTTATTTATGTAAAAATATGTTTATTCCTAGCCCGTGATTATACAAAAAGAGAGTGTCTACTGCCTTTCGTCATCAATTTGGCAAAGATCATCAGTTCATTTTTTTATGTTCTTATGTTTTAGAGAAAGATTTTTAATTTTTTTTTCCTTTTCCATTCAAAAGTGACATTTTTGGGTGACTTAAATCTTTTCTTGGCAAAGCTGCATTAACAAAACTGTTACCAAAAAAGGCTTGCAGAATTTTATTAATTAACCCCTATTTAGAACGTTTTGTTTTTCCTCTGCTTATTACTACCTTGCTTTTTGCATTTGCTGGAAGAAAATTATTTTTCTTCCCATATTTTATCTAATGTGGAGAATAAAAGTGCCAAATTAAAACTATATATCCAAAAGGCAGATATGATTCCTGTTTTCCCAGGAAAACAAAATCTTCAAGTTCAACCCAGGTAACAGAGTTAACATTGCTTTTCACTTTCCTATTTTTGCCTTAAAAATATTCACAGCAATATTTGTTCTAAAAAGTTTCTCAGGACAGCATACAGTGATTTTAAAATTTTTTATTAATATAAACAGAATAGATTTTATGGGCTCTGCAAGTACAGTTCCAACAAGGTAGCCATACTTCCATCACTTCCCAAATAACTCCCCTGTCTCCTGCCCAACATATGTTTTCAAAAGTTGAACTCTTATTATATAGAAAAAGGAAATAGCTTTGTTATCCAGTCTCTTTCAGGTACAGAAATCTAGCTCATCAGAGAAGAAAAGAGGATTCATTTTAAAAGATGAAAGTGTCTCTATCCACAGGAGAAAATGCTTTAGTGAGAAAAAAACAATAGTTGTTTTCACAGTATGCAAATGGGTTGCCCCCAGTACATAGTAAGCTAAGAAATATGAGGCTCTTTCATACCCTTTGACCAATTTAAACAGACTGATTTGAGTACAAGGGCCTTGAGAAGCAAACACAGCTTACCTGGCTGGACAAACGGCTCCAGGACAGTTTTGGAATAGGCTTCCACCCTGACACAGCTGGCTGACATGAATTTAAAAAGCACACATCTCAATTCCAACTTCATGGAACTGAAGATATGAGATCCTTTCCCACATTTTCAGAGTGATGTAGTTTCTACAAACTCTTAGGGAGACTCTCTGATTCATGGGACGAAAGTTAATAAGATATCTGACCGTAAGGCAAATTCATACCTGCTAGTAATAGACAACACTGGAAGAAATGATATTGCTTCTTGTAGAAACAGATATTAACATCAAGAGGATGTTTTGTAGGGCAAAATCAATCTCACTAGTTTTCCTTAAAAGCATAAGAATACCACTCAAAGTTCCATGATCCATCCCAATTGCCTACTTTTTTGATTCTCTACCATGAATGTAACTGAGTCCTCAGCCAAACAGCATTGAATTAGTGATTTCAGGGTGGTGTTGCTTATTTGAATGAAAATAAGCCTTCTGAAGGCTTAAAGAATGCCATCTGGTTCTAATGTTCAAGAATTTCATGAACACATCCATGTTTACTCTAGACTTACAAGCTTTAATAACATTCCATCTGGAATACATTTCTCATACTGGAATAATCACTATTTTTATTACACTCTAATACTGAAACATTTCTAGTCTTTTGATTATTTGAGGCTTTTCTAAAAACAATCATATTACAGATTTTGCCATAGAGTTAGATTCCAAATCATAGTCATCCACACAAGGTTACGTTGTAAAATGAGGTAGACGAAAGTTAATACTAAGCATGATCACAGAGGAAGTGAGATGACAGAGTTAGATCCCAAGTCACTCCTTTTAATTCTCTCTCTTGGTCATACTACTGTATTCTCTGACACATTTCCTGTATCTGATCCTACTAAGCCCCATTTTTCATTTTCTTGTGCAAGTGTATTGCATATGCATGTGGACTCACTGTGTTGCACATAGCCTACTCTGAACATTACATCATAGCTTTTGCATTTATCACCAACTGGCTTAACTCTTTGGGCCATTATGTTTAAATTCGTCAGGGAATATTCTAATTGTCCTCTAGTCAACAATGGATTAGGGTCTGATCTCTAACCAGTGACTCATGGTAACTAACAGAGATAGATTACTTTACCAGTAGGATTGCCACTTGCATCAAGGGCAATGGGGTGCAGATTCTCCAGGACAGTTGATTCACTCAAAGAAACATGTCTAGCACAGGGCAGGGAAAGAACTCGCACTTGATCTCAGTTCTTCAGGGATGATGTTCTATAGTCTAGAAACTGTGCTACCTGCCACCTCTGATACTTATCAAGAGTTTTTTTTTTTTCATGACACTGAGAAATCATCATAGTCTTTTCTCTAAGAGTAAGATAAACACTATCACTGTTAATTTTGTAGGTTTTCAAATGGATAATGGTATGGGATAACAATCATCTGAATTTGAAATGCTGGCCATGATATTACAGAGCCAGAGAAATTTAAGCATGACACACACACACACATCCTCACCACATTCATCCTTTAAAGTACATATATTTGCATCACAATGTCTATATTTCAAACAGCATATATATCATACTTGGATAGCTAGCTCTAGCATCTTATGAGGGTAAAAGATGGCACACTCAGTCCTTCTGCTGTATTACTCATATCTGCAGTTACTAATGTGTCTCTCATTAAAAGGCCATATGTTAGGTTTTACCAACAAATCAGCACAGAGGTTCAGCTAAAGTACATTGTCACAAATAAATCAGTCAGTTCTACTTTTAGAGACCTGGATACAGGCTCCGCTGAAGTTCACAGATTTAGTTTATAGCACACTTGTCCCCCGAGAAATTTGTCCCTTACATGCATAAGGCTCTAGTGCAAACTTCTTTTTATTATCTTCAGCTTGCCAATTGAAAAGTATTCAGTCAAAACCACTTGGCAATGTGCTGATTTGTGGAATCAGGCAGAAACATAAACATGAATGTTTACTGCTTTTAAGAATAGAGGTAGAAAAAGCAGGCTGGCAAACAAAAGACTCACCAGAAACACACAAAACCTTAGACTGTCACAGGAAAACACTGTATCTCTGCAAGTTCTCGAACATATTTCACCATTGGATAAGGAGCAATATTCTTAAGTGGTTCTTTAAAACGTAGCTTCAGAGGACTCAGAACTGTGGTCTAGTGGCTACAGTCCTCACCTTGCATGCCTGGGATCCCACGTGGGCCATGATTTGTATCCCAGCTGCTCCACTTCCCATCCAGCTCCTTGCTTGCTTGTGGCCTGGGAAAGCAGTGGGGGACGACCCAAAGCCTTGGGACCCTGTACCCAAAAGCTCCTGGATCCTGGCTTCAGGTCGGATCAGACCTAGCCACTGAGGCTAGTTGGGTAGTGAATCACTAGATGGAAGAGCTCTCTTCTCCTTTCTTCTCTGACTTTCCTGCTCTTTGTAAATTTTATTTTCCAATAATCAATAAATAAATCTTTTTTTTTAATTAGCTTCAGAGTCACTAGGAGATACACAGAAACCATCAAATCAGTAAGAATAGCAGGGGAAAAAACCCTCTATTTCAGGCCTTACCAGATATGTCCAGAATGCTCTGAGACTGATACCAGTTCTATTTTAAAATGAAACTTTTCAGTATGTATCCAGCTCAAGCTCAGGTGCAGCTAATGTTTAGGTGTACAACTCTATCCTCCCTGTCACTTCCAACCTCCCCCCAAAACAGAAAGAATGATTCTAATGAAAGTAACTTTTTTTTATGACCATGGGTACCAGAAAGGTTAAATTTCAAGGAATGATCATGCATTCTATAGTAATTAAGTACTGTGCTTGGAGTGACTAGATGTTAGGCCTCTGGAGACATGAGGCACGCACCTCAACTACTCTGAAATGTCAATATAGGACCCTCAACAATTCATGAACCCCAAGCTGTACACCATCATCTTGTCTATTTTAAATCTTGAGTTTGTAATGCATGCCCTATAGCCGCTTTTACTTTTCTTCATTAATATATCCGGTTTTTAACTTTCATTACAAAATTTTGCAACTTTAGGAAGACAGCAACTTGGGATTGCCCTCTGAAAACTAATTTATCCTCTTTTTAAAAATATTTTACCTATTTTTATTGGAAAATCAGATTTACAGAGAGGAGAGACAGAGAGAAAGATCTTCCATCTGCTGGTTTACTCGCCAAGAGGCTACAATGGCCAGAGCTGAGCTGATTCAAAGCAAGGAGCCAGGAGCTTCTTCTGGGTATCCTATGTGGGTGCAGGATCCCAAGACCTTTAGCTGTCCTCTGCTGCTTTCCCAGGCTGTAAGTATTGAGCTGGATGGAAAGTGAGGCAGCCATAACAGGAACTGGTGCCCATATGGGATCCTGGTGGATACAAGGTGAGGACTTTGGCCACTAGGCTGCAATTTTGCACCAGGCACAATTCTCTGATTTTTAACATAAAATGTGTTTGCTATAAGCTATGCTCTGAATATTCCATCTCCAGAATTCGTGACTTGAGGGGTGGGTGAGGGACTGAATCTCCCTTCTCATGACCAGGAAGGCTGATCTTGCTAACTAATCAGATTACGTAAATTCCACACTTCCTGGATCACAATCACCAGGTTTCTGGGTGAAGCTAAAACTGTGGTGAAAATTTCTGCCTCTCTTTTCAAGTGACTTTTTCTTTTTTTAACGTATTTATTGTTTTATTTGAAAGGCCAATTTCTAGAGCAAAGGAGAGATATTCTGTTGGTTAGTTTACCCCTCACAGTGGCCACAACAGCCAGAACTGAGATTATCTCAAGCCAGGAGCTTCTTCCAGGTCACTCATGAGGGTAGAGGGTCCCAAGGCTTTGGGCTATCCTCTTTTGCTCTCCTAGGCCCTAAGTAGAGAGCTGGATGGGAACTGGAACAACTGGGATACGAACCAGTGCCCCTACGTGATCCTGATGCTTGCAAGGTGAGGGTTTAGTCATTGATCCATTACACTGGGCCTTTGCAGGGACTTTTCAACTTCTTGCATGCCTCAAACATTTTTTTCACACATGATTTTATCTTATTCTCACAACCACTTAAGAGGTAATATATTTTATCTGATTTAAAAATTTTCATCTTTGGTAAAAATGCAGAATAAAACACAACAAAAAATAAATTATACTGCTACAAACATAAGGTGAGCCACTCAACAGGTTTCAGAAGTAACTACTGCCAGTGCTTTGAAATCTTTCAGAAAGTTTCTATGGATATATCATAGTGTATGCATTTTTGTTTATATTCTTCTGAAGTGTATTACAGTTTCACATTGTATCTGGAACATTTCCCTTGATCTAATTCATGTGTTTGTCATGTAAGATTCATCTGTGCATATCTGATTTCTAATATGTAATAATTTTCATTCATCTTAGTGGTTTATAGTATTCCACTGAACAGACGTCACACCATTTATTTAACCAGTTTCCTTTTCTCAATTCTATCCATTTTTTCTAATTTTAACTAATTGCTTGAAAGGGCTCCCATCCCCTGACTGACTCCCCAAATGCTAATAGCCAGCTGCAGCCATCAAGCTGGGATTCAACCTAGACTGCCTATGAAGGTGGCATTTGCAGAGACTAAACCAACTGAGCTATCACCTATTGACTCCCAGAATTCACATTACCAGGAAGATGGAATCAGGTACTGAGCCTCAAACCTACATACTTTGGCATTCATGGGACACAGACCGCCCAAACAGTATTTCAACTAGTATGCCAAACGCTTATCCATTAATAAGTTTTCTGAAAATTTAATTTTTAGATTTCTTCTTTAAAAAAAAATTGATAATGCTGTGGAGAACATTCTTCGACCAGTTAAATTTAGGAATATTCTAAATTTTGTGGCTATCATTAAATTTCAAAATAATTCATCACTAAATGCAATTGTATCAGTGATACATGTACTTATGTTAGGATTTGACAAAGGCAAGGACTCAAGCTAGAACTCCTGGAACTAATGCCATGGAGTTTAAATCCATAGATGGGGTGGGAGTGATTAGAAAAATAAGGTAGGTAAACATTCCATTCCAGGCAGAGGAGTACTGGAAATACAGAGGGGAAATTCCACATGGTTTTAAGACTGGATGGGGAAACCACAAGCAGGATTCACTCCACTGTACGGCTTTGCTCGTCTAGAGCAGGGATATTATCTTTAGGAAAGTGGGATGTAAATCACTATGGCAGCAGAGTAGAAAATAATTACTTAGCTCCCAGCTGCAAAGCTCGTCAGTATCTGCAATGAGTATGCAATGGAAAGCTACTTCTCTAAGATGAAACACTCCACATGCTTGACAACCACACCTGATGTTAGCACATGTAGCTCAGCTAAGTGTGAAGACTAAAGAAAACAATTTAGTTAAACAGTAAAGTCATCATCACGATCAGATTTCCAAATCAACTAAGAAGCAAATGCTGATATCAATTTAAAAGTAGCCAGCTGTTTAATAAGTACAAGTAGTTGACAATGTACATTTTAGCAAAAACTCAGATCATCAGAGTATGGCAGGTGCCTCAGAAAAGAGAACCCTGTCACTAGCTCCATAACCTTAGTTTCTCTACACATTTTCACTAAGGTTCCAAGGCAAAGCAAAGCTTCCAAAGGACAAAATAACACACCTTGTAGGCTAAAGGAACTGGTCCCAGGCCTGGAAAAATCTGAAAGGCATTCACATGTAAACATGAAGCAAAAGTATGCAACGTAACAACCGTTGGTCACAGTGCATGGTCTGAACACTTGCAGGTATTCCAACATCAAACTCAAGTCTACATCAGTTGTAGCAACATACAAAAACTCACTAGCAGCACTCCTACTACATCAAAAAATCCCTAAAGATGTGTCAGTGACTGGAAAATGCTCTTAAAGATTTAAACCTGCCCTTAAGTACAATAGTTCAGAGATTTTCCTGAGAAAAACTTAATCTCCACAATGCTGAACCCCCATATTCTATGATTTGGCATAATACTCATGGTCCTTATTCCACAGTTTTAGCTGTGCTTGCAATCACATGGGTGTCAGTCTTTCCTACCCTACCCCATATCTCTGTCATATCTTATTCTTCTCTTGATCCCCCTTGGTTGAAGTTTCTTTCTACATACAGAGTGAATGTCCATTCCTACGGAAGAGCCATGACTCACCTTTTAAAAGCAAACTCTAATGCCTACTCAAGAAGCAATTCAACATGCTTGTTAAGCACCCACTATACATCAGGCATGTGGGATATAAAGATGAGTTAGCTACAATGTTTGTCTCCAGAAAGGCCATATTATTATGGTTTACATTCCTAGTGGGCAGCAGGTTTGGTAAACTGGATAGATAAGACAAGAATGATAAATTCAGTGTACTATAACTTAATAGAGAGCAAGATTTTCTAAAGTATGTTGTTATACACAACACTATGATAACACATAATACACACAATTTCTCAAGAAATGTGTGTGCCCTTAAGTCTATTGGAAAAAATACATGGCTATGAAATCCACTCACTCATTTGTTTATTCATTATTTCTACTCATCATGTACAAAATATTTACTAGGGACAGCAAGTCCTAGCTATATTTAATAAGTCTCTACCACATAGAACTTATAAGAAAATGGATAAGACACAGCTGCAGGAACAAATGAATGAATATCAAAATATTTAGGAAGAAAATCCTGTCAGCATTCAAAAGACAGAAATTTCCCCGAAACAATGGAGACTTACTATGCATCCATTCACCTCCTTACCACAGTGGAACTTGATACTGAAAGCTGAATGGGAAATACTATCAAGTTACCATCTTGTAGGCCCTGGGTTCATCCAACTGTTGCTGTAACATGTATCAACACCGACAATCAGGTACCTCTTGTCACAGCATATCTCATTTTCAGATAGCCATACTTATTAATGTCCTTGATTCACTGAATCAAAATAAATTTTCTTAAAGCTTCTATCCATTAGTCCTATGTCTTCTCCTAGGGCTTCCAGATTTTGTTCATTTCCTCTTCCACAGTAATACTTTTCAAAAGATTAAGTAGGTGATAATTTGCATAAATTTCATCTTCTATCATTTATTTCTGTTGAGTTCCTGTTAGATATATTTCCTTATTCAATATATGAAGAAACTCCCAGCATAAAAACTTTTCAAACTTTATTAGTATACCATTAAGCTTTTCTGTAAACTTATTGGTGTGTTTTCCTAATAATATTAATAATTATACAAAATAGCTTTTAAATCACATACTATAGTTATTGGTAATGTGTTGAATTACAGTCTCCATTGAGTTGGTTTAATGACATTGCCTTAATCATTCACAGCTCAAGATTAACCTAGCAAGACATGATTGAGCTCATAGCTCTCACTCTTTCGAAAAAGGATACCACAGGTATCTCTTGTTAAAATCCATAAAGCTGAATACAACATTCCAGTAATCTATCTGTCTAGTGACTCATTCAAAAAAAATGAAGTCTACTGCATGACACTGTCACAATGAATCTTCCTTAATCTTAGTGATCAACTTTCCTTTTTCCAAAAAATACAATTTTAAAAATTAAATGAGCCATGTTCTGCTAGAATCAATTTTCATTACTGATATAAAAATAAAGAAAACCACATCCTTCACAGACTGTTTTTCTTAGAAATTGAAAGGTTAAAAAAATTAAAAAGTTAATTTCTGCACTCTCCTGTATTCTATGACTTCTATACAATTCACTTAGAACTTTTCCAAACCAAACAGCTTCTCAAATGATATTGACACTTAAAAAAAATCTAAGCCTATTGCTACATTCTGTGTGAAGTAACTCTTTAATGGTAGAAAAACACATGCACAATTTATATACAATATCAAAGGAAATATATTATACATAAACAAATCAATACTAGGCAAACATAATTTGCTATTTTAGTAATAGCAAGGATTGTCAACAAAATACTTAAGCTAGAAAATACACTAAGCCAGGTATATCTTTCCTTTGAAGAAATGAAACCTATTAAATAAGTCAGCAAAAAATTTCATTACATAATAGTTTCTTATGATACAACCACATTTAATAACAATAATTTTAAAACTTGGTGTGGCCAGTGTGCTGAATACTTCTTCCTTTTCTTAATCCAATGTTGATGGGATTAGGAGTCAGGGATAGAGTCCTTTGAAATGCAGTTAGGAGATGCATTTCATGAGGTGGAGCCCCTAAGAATGGAATTCGTGCCCTTACAAAAGAGATTCCAGAAAGTTAAGCAGTCTCTTCTGCCACAGGAGCACACAAGAAGCCACCATCTACATGAAACAGGGCATTCACTAGACATTCAGTCTGCCAGTACCTTGATGGTAGACTTTCCAGACTTCAAAACTGTAAAAATAAATCTCTATTGCTTATCAACTTCAGTGTTTCTGGCATTTTGTTTTTACAGACAGGATGAGCATTTTATTGTCTATGCCCTTCCAAGTACATTGTAAATCTAAGTTGTCATTTCCTATTTTCATCACCAATACTAAATCTATGGCTCTTTGGAGTTGGCGGGCAGAGAAAGGTAGTGCAGACACTAGGGAATGTGATGTAGGGACATGTCTAAAACCACCAGTTCCCATGGGTCATTTCCAAATTGGAGGATTCTATCGGCCAGACTCTGTCCACCTAAGTCTTCCATATAATTTCAACCATATGTGGACCGCTCCAGTCCTGTTCTTGGAATAAATATGATGTTGAAATAGGACTCACATTTTACTAAGAGGTTGTACATTTGAATTTGAAGTAAATTCTTTTTTCTAAGTTTCTTGTTATAAGTCTGTGAAAGTATAGGAAGAAGCCATGTAGTTGGAAATAAAACAAAAAGTCAGTCTGTTTCTATGTATCTAATAGCTGTCTCAGTCACAACAAAATGTAAAATATTACACCACCTGGGAAAAAATTCGTCAAGCACAATGGAAATTAGTTTCATGTTAGAAAATGCTTACTATCTGATAAGTCTCTGGGTAACAAACAGCCACTGTCAGACAAGGGCAACTTGTTCCTAAAATCAAGGCTGTAGAGATCTTAGGCTGAAATACCATGCCATTAAAGAACTGGCTAGGCTCTGAGACTCCAGAAATCAGAGAACACCTTTCCCTGACTCCCCAGGGAGTCCAAAGATAACATTGATGACAGGGAACTAGAAGACAGAAGGAGCTGAAATTCAGAGCTTCCCACTGAAAACATTAGCTCCTTTTATGTGTGCCCAAACCTGCTAATAAACAAAATACCTCAGGGATGCTTATGTTATCAATACAGTCAAAGGAAAATAATTAAATGAAATATATTTAATTCCCAAGTAAGAGAGATTGCTTCAATTTATTCTTAGCACAATATTGCACTGCATTTGTGGACCAAAGTATTTTCAACCATCAATTCTACTTTTACAGATTACTGGAAAATCATTATGTGAGAGGACCTCAAAACATTCTTGTAAGAAAAAAATATGAACTTTATTTCTCAACATATCAACATAACCTTGTGTGTGCAGCATAAAACTAGGCTGTCTTTCTTAAAATATAGTTTCAATAACAATAACAAATTTTACAGAAAGAGAAGCTGGGTTTAAAGCTGTATTCAATGAAATAATAAATGACAATTTCGCTAATATGGAGAAAGAATTGGGGAACAACGTACAGGAAGGGCACAGAACTTCTAAGAGTTGACCAAAAGTGATCTTCACCTCAACCCATGATAATCAAGCTTTCTTCAGTCAAACATAAGGGAAAGATCCTTAAATGTGCACATAAATAAAAACACTTTAAAGTAGAAATATCCCAAAGGAACTAGCAAATTCTGTTACATCTAAAATACGCCTATATAAAGTTGCATTTTATACTGAAAGATATTTATGATATATCATGTAAAAATACCATGTATTTTTAAAAATTGTACCTTTATCCTATAAACATTACCTTTTGAAGGTGTTTTAGTATGCATCAGACACTGCACTAAGCATTTGGTAAACAAGAATTCATGAGACCTCTATCATCATGTACATGCATGTGACACACCATATAGAAACAATTTGAATCCATCCAGTTACCTGAGAATTTTAGAGCGGTAAGGATTGATATGCTGCACGGGATTTTTTTTTTATTAAAACACATCAAGAGGAGGAAGATGTCTGGCCCAGCAATTAGGAGGCCCACATCCCACACTGAAGTGTCTGAATGCTGTCCTTGACTCTGACTCCCACTGCCTGCCAGGGACACCCTAGGACAACATAAATTGCTGGGTCTATGGCACCTATGTGGGAGGTCTGGGTTTACTTCCCATCTCCCAGTTGCAACTTGGCCCAGTATTGGCTGTTGGAGGCATTTAGGCAAGTAATAGGAATTTGCTGTCAAAGAAATCAAAGTTTAAAAAATAAATCAAGAGAAGAAATAATTCTTTTCAAAGCATCATTTAGTAAAGGACTAAGTGATGAGACAACACTAAATAAGCTCCATGTTTTTGCAAAGATACGAAAAATTGAAAGCAAATTGGCACAATGACATTGATTAGTTTATCCTGCTAAAGCAAGTGTATCTTCTAACTCAGAAAATCTATTTGTATTAAGACTTCTTTTCTCTCATCATGAGGGAATGGTTCTAAACTTAATAACCCAGTGCTGAAAATACATATTGAAATGAAGCATCTTCCTCACAAATGTGATCCTGAAAAACTGCATGTCAACAGAAGTCTCAGCACAGGGAAGAATTACTTACTGCTTCCCCATTTCCACCTTTCCTTTATCATTCTGTCTAATGTCATATACTTTCAAATATGTCATTTTGTATTCCTCAGAATGAAAAGGGAAAAGGCTCACATCTTCAATTTATACCAGTTTGTAACAGTCATTTATTCAGTGTGTATTATTCCCAACACTCTAAAAGTAAGCCTCAGTATTCTTGTAATGGACATGATTAAGAACTTTTTACTTTTAATAAGCATTAGCCATATTATTACACAACAATACCGGACCATGAATAAGCTGTGGTTGTTCTAGATAATACACGATTATAGCTCTCTAATTGCAGTATAATAGCAGTTGCTGTCCTATTGCCAATTTAATGTTGTATGATTTTCTACATTTTTTTTAGCCTTTATGACTTTTCTATCTTTCATTAGCCTTTTCGTCATTATAACCTACCCTTCAAAATTAGATTATCTCTATTACCTTGTAAGAAAATGATTTTAAAACACAAAGTTTGCCAGTAGTTCCAGCCATCTCTGTAGTTTGTTAATTTGGTGGGTCTTTCTGAGTTCTCTATTCTAGATTTCACAAGTCAAAATCAAAGTTGTACTCAGTCTGGGCTCTTATCTACAGGCTCCCCAATAAAGATATAAGTCACATCAAAGCCCATTTACATTGTAAACAGAATTTATTTCCCAAAGATTGCAGGACTGAGGTTGTAGGACTGTTTCCTGACTTCTCAGCCAGGGGTGCACTCAGCTCTGTGAGGCCACTCACATCTGGTCTCAGGTGGCTCCTGCATCATATTCAACCAGGCAACAGCACATAGAAGAAGCCTTCTTGTACTTCAAACCTCTCTATCTTCCCTCTTCTGCAAAGACCTAGTGAAAATTGGTGAGTTTTTGTTTGTTTGTTTGTTTGGTTGGTTGGTTGGTTTTTGGCTTATGTAAATACAAGCAGCTAATCTGTTTCTTTTAAGGTAAGTTATTCCACATAATACTATACAACCTAATGAGAGATGTTATCACATTGATTAGATTAGGGGACAATCATGGGTGTCACTCCTAGAAATTATGGTTGCCACAAAAATACAGCTCAAATTTCATCATGTACAGAGAATCTGGTTTCTACTTATCACATATTCTCTCATATCTCCTCTTTCTGTCATAGATACTTTATTCCACCCACTGTGTACTGTATCAAGGCAAACATCACATTACTATATGCCATCTGTTTCTTGCTATGTCATTCTGAAAAGCCTCTCAAACTATATAAATCGTGCCTAGGTCAGTGCCAAGAAACAGTGCAGAAATTCAATTGATAAAGGTATAATGAAAAATTGATAAAGGCCTTTCAAGTCAAACAGGGGCCAGCAATACAGTAGAGTAGAGTAGAGTAGGTCTAGTACACTACCTATAACACTGGCATCCCATATGGGTGCCAGTTCATGTCCTGAGTTCTCCACTTCTATTCCAGCTCCCTGCTAATGTGCCTGAGAGGGACAGGCAATGGCTTATCCCTGACCATTGCAGCTATGAGATCACTTTCTCTGTTTCTTTCTCCCTTTCTCTCTCTCTCCAACTCTTTCCAATAAATAAGTAAATCTTCAAAAAAAAAAAAAGGTAAGTCACAGTAAAAACGAATCTATGTATTTATAGGATTGAAGACTTATTTCTGACAACGAAGAAGTTGCATCTGCACATCAGATAGTTAGCTAATCACATTACTCATTTAATCAGAATTTTACATTTACTAAAATAATTTGAAAATTTTCCAAAATTCAGCTAAAATGTATTAAACATATATTGCTATTATACTAGTTGCTGTATCTAAGCTATTCATTGCAATTTCATTTTACAGATGAGAAACTAGACTTTGGAAAAGCTCCCCCATTTGTCAGTCAGGGTCAAGTGATCTCAAAGTAGGGAAGGAAACACAGTATCTGAACTTCTGGTTACTTCCTTTCTTCCCTCCTCACAACTCCTCTCCCTACCCCACCCTGTTCCCCACACAAACCATTTTTTCTTAAGATGCGATTATTTATCTGAAGAGCAGAGTTAAAGAGAGAGAGGAAGGGACAGACACATATATCTCCCACCCATCGGTTCATTTCCTAAATGGTCACAAGGGCCTGGGTTGGGCCAGTCGGAAGCCAGAAGTCACGATACTCATCTAGGACTTTCCCCTGGAAACGAGGGCCCAAAGACTTGGGCCATCCTCTGATGCTTTCTTACTTTCCCAGGTGCATTATCATAGCTGCGCTGGAAATGAAGCAGCTGGGACAAGAAGGGTTGAAGAGACAACAGATTTATATGAATAATTTCACTATGAGCCCAGAGCCAAGTCCAGAAATGGCAATACCAATGCATACCACAGGAAAATTATTTCTAACTCATTAAAGGACAGTTGGTGGGCACAGAGATCTTATCTATGTAACACAAGTAGGAAAATGTGCATTGTAAGAAATACTTTATCCTAGTATATAAAATTTTAATAAACATGCTTGACATGCTATTTCCCACCCACCTCCAGCTCTATTTTGTCACCATCCACTTGCATATTTATTATTAAAAGAAGTATGGTGACATATTTTTCTTTTTTTCACATCACACTTTAAATAAGCAAAGCATAGAGTTCTAACAGTTAGGCACTTATTTATCAAGCACATAAATGTTCACTTGGCTGTCACATCAGATTTGAGCTTTCTGCAACCATCATCATGTAATTTTAATTTTTTAAAATTTAGATGGGATAGAGAAAGGGGGAAGAGAGAGAGACGGAACATACTTTATCTTCCATCTGCTTGTTCATGCCCCAAACACCCCTAAGCACCGGTGCTGGGCTTATGCTCAAAGCTGGGAGCTAGAACTCTTAGGTTACTGATGTGGGTAAAGGATCCTAATTAAACATAATGTTTCTTAATACTTTGGTTATTTATTTATTTTTATCTGAAAGGCAGATTTTACACACACAAAGAGAGATAGAGAGACAGAGGGACAGAGGGAGGCAGACAGAGGTCTTCCATCCACTATTTCACTCCCCAAATTGCTGCAAAGGTGGAAGCTGAGCTGAGTCTATCTAAAGTCAGGAGCTTTCTCCAGATCTCCCACATGAGAACAGAGGCCCGAGGACTGCAGATGTCTTCCATTGTTTTCCCAGGGCATATCAAGGAGTTGGTTCAAAAGTGAAACAGCTAGGACACAGATTGATACCCATAACAGATGCTGGTAACACAAGCAGAGGATTGGCCTGATAGATCACTGTGAAGGCTCCAAAGGACCCTGATTATTTGTGCCACCACCATTACCTCCCAGTGCTATTTCAGCAGAAAAGCCAGTTCAGGAACTAGAACTAGGAACTAAATCCAAGCACTTGAATGGTGCAATGGCTCAATGGCTATAGCCTCACCTTACAAGTTCTAAGATCCCATATGGACGCTGATTCATGTTCCAGCTCTTCAATTTCCCATCCTGCTCCCAGTTTATGGCCTGGGAAAGCAGTAGTGGATGGCCCAAAGCCTTGAAAGCCAGCACCTATGTGAGAGACCTGGAGGAAACTCCTGGCTCCTGGTTTCAGATCAGTTCATCTCCAGCTGTTGGGGCCACTTGGGAAGTGAACAAGCAGATGAAAGATACCACCCTCCTCTCTATGTGCGTATTATTCCTGTAAATCTGATCTCCTTTTCCAATAAAAATAAAAAGATCTTTAAAAAATCGAGGTAACTTGATATAGAATGCCGGTGTCTTAACTGGTACTTTAAATGCTAAGCCAAGTACTCACCCCATAACTTTAATTTCTCTCATAGGTTTTCAAATATACCACATAAGCATTTCGGTATTACAATAACACAAACAAGGTTGTTGTTACCCAAGGAGTTAATCTGGAAAGATGAAATCAGTTTTGAGTCTCTCTAAAGAAAAGAAATGGATTAAAATGTTGTGAAGATACATATAATTTAGTATGTGTAAAATATATGACTCATTCTCTTCTTTCATATAAACTCAGGAAAAATTTCTAGCGGTGATTTTTATGCACATGAGAGAAGGCCAATTGTGTAACTGAAATGCATACAAATATCCACTTACATTCACACACAATTATAGACAAATGCTTAAATTTTAAGTACTACCTAATACTTCTGCAACTTGACCAGCCACAGAGAAAACTGCTTTTGTGTTTTTCTTTCAATTTAATGACAAAAATGCTCTAATTACCTGAATTTATATTTTATCTCATAAGAGTAAATTTGTTGTAATTTTCTAGCATATGTCCATAACTTGTGAACCTGAAAACATTTTAGAGAACAAGAAAGAACTTGTTTTATAGTAATCTGATATTTAACAAAAATTCTTAAAAATAACACTGCAGTGTACACACAGGTGTGTGCAAACACACATAATTTCACTAAGTTGTACTCCTTCAGAAATCCTACTTCTCAATTATCAAGTTAAGCTTCAGATGTCTGAAGTCATCCGCAATAATGTCAGTCTCCCACAGATGCCACAGAATTTTGCAAATGATGATAATGATGATGGTCCCAAGAGGAGTTAAATAATTTCAAAGCAATGTTCAAAGCACTTCAAGCAGATTAATTAATTAATTTTTAAAAGACTTGTTTTTATTGGAAAGTCAGATTTACAGAGAGACAGAGAGAAAGACATTCTGTCTGCTGATTCACTTCCTAAGTGGCCACAATGACCAGAGCTATGCCAATTCAAAGAAAGCAGCCAGCAGCTTCTTCCAGGTCTCCATGCAGGGAGCCCAGGTTTTGGGCCATCTTCAACTACTTTCCCAGGCCACAAGCAGGGAGCTGGATAGGGAAGTGGAACAGCTGGAACACGGACCAGCACCCATGTGGGATCCCAGTGCATGCAAGGCAAAGACTTTAGCTACTAGGCAATTGCACCAGGCTCCAGCAGGTTAATTTATGCAGTCTTACACCAAACTTCTGAAATGGTGGCATCTCTTCTTTTTCTGGTGAACAAACGCAGGCACAGAGATGTTAAACAGCTTAGTTATGGTCACAGGATTGGCAAGTGGGAGAGCAGTGATGGAAATCCAGGCTGTCTCGTTCAACAGTCCAAATGCCAAACCAATAAACCATGGAATCTTGATTTTTCCATTTAGAAAATGGGAACTACAACCTGTGCCCATGATTGCTTTCTAAATCCTGTATGATCATTTATCTAAAGACCTTACACTATGCATAGAGCACAGCAGTGTTGAATAATGTTATTGTTAACATTCATCATCCTTCTCAGGCAAGCTTCCAATCCATGTTCCACCATGAATTCCATTGGAAATGATTGGGTTTATATTCATTTGATCATTCCACAATTAATGACTCTCAGGTGCCAGCTAATAAGCCCACCACTGCCAGCAGCCAGCCCTGCAGGCCCTGCACTGGACACTACACTGACGCACTGTATCTCAGGTTTCTTGCACTTAATATTGCCTTTGCCTGAAAGCTCCTTCCCATCTCATTTCAAGGCTTTCTTACTCACTTTCTTTTTAAGGTAAAATGCTGTATCTTCAGAAAAATCTTTCCTGAATACCTTACAGAAATTCATTCTCTTTATATTTTCTTGCTCTGTTGGAAGTTCTCTACACTTATCATAATTGTATCAATTAGAATGTTAGTGTCATGGAGAAAAAGATTGTCAGTGTTACGGACAGAGTCTGGAATGGCAGACTAGTAATTTTTTTTGTTGCATCTGTGAAAGAAAGAGGAGGGAGGAGTAAATGAAAAGAAGACGGCGAGAAGGAAAGGGAAACAAGATTAAAGAGAGCGACAACTGTGAGCACTACATGCTTTACAAACAAGAGCACTTTTTCCACCCCTTCTTGAGCATGAACAGAACAAAGCAACATTCTTCCATCCCTGTTCCAAATATCTGAGTGCCTCACTGTCTCCCTTCAGCTTCTCTTCCTTGGTCCTCTCCACAGACCCTTGTCTCTGCTTACAGTCAACACTTGTTCTTGCTGCTTCTCCTACAGAAAAAAAGATACATGCATCCTCCATGTAGCCAACCTTCTTTTTTTGTTTCCACCAATGCTGAAGAGCTATAATTTAGCAGCATGGTAAGTGGGTGTTGTAATAACTTGTAATTTATCATTCAATTACTGGAGTTAAATTCATGACTGAGGAAAAAGATGTTCTTATTTTTCAATTATTAAAAATATGCATCTGTGCATACCTCCTTCAAACACAACATCATTAATTAGCAGGAAACATGCTTTGAGCTCCTTTTCTAATAAGAGTAATGAACTTACTCTAACCCTTTGCCTCCTAGGTCACTCTCAATATTTACAGTTTTGATTGGCACTAGATTTGTCACCATTCACTGTTTTTCCAGTTTCTGGGAATGTGATGGTATTGTCCTTCCTAATCTTTTTGTGAATTTAACGCAGCTTTATAACGTTTTAGCCAGTGAGATGAATAGTGACTTGAGGTTTAGAACTGCCAGCAGACCCCAGGTCACCATGGATGAGGCAAACGGTGTCCTTTGGCCAAAACCACTGGAGATAAGCTGGTTTGGAATGTCCATTTATTAAATACAGATCCCAGGCTTTTAAAAAGCTACCAAAGGGGAGGAGAGGAGCACATCTTCTGGCAGTCCCCACATTCACCAACGACACTGTAATTGGCTAGATGACATGTCTGTCTTCCTTGATCTTCTAGCCATGTCAGAGGTCGTGTTCCATGTGTAGTCTTGGGAGATGTGTCTCAGGCCATGGGCAGGTAGGCACTAAGCCACGCCTACCAGGTAGCAGGCAGTAATTGCCCACATGTGATATTTGTTAACTTAAAGGCATAACATTTCAAAGACATCTCTACACCATTCATTTCCCCTTCAGTGTGTACTTCTAAGTGACCATACTGTGAAGAGCTCCCCACCAATCCACGATGGGCATGTTAAGTAATGGGGAAACTCACAAATGTTTTGTTTTGACTTATTTTTAATTTTTCTAGTCATATACATGGTCCATCCTAACTGATACAGTAGGACACTGCTGCCTCATCCTCTTGGTACCACAGCCTTGTTATTTCAGTCATGATACTAGAAGATCAGGGAAGCAAGCATCAGAGGAGAAAGAAACTTCCATAAGAATTTAGAAACCACGATAAAACAGTATTATCTTTCAAATGCTCCTACATTTATCCTGAACATCGTTTTCTTTTTTAGGAGGTTGTGAAGATTCTCTGTCACATAATTTGTATCTTTTAAAATGCTTTGCAGGGGGTTGGTGTCATGGTATAGTAGGCTACTCCATCTGTGGTGCCAGCACCCTATATGGGACAGTTTGTGTCCCAGCTACTCTATTTTCACACTAGCTTGCTGCTCATGGCCTAGGAAAACAACAGAAGATGTTCTAAGTCCTTGGGTTCCTGCACTTATGTGGGAAATCCAAAGGAAGATCTTGGCTCCTGGCATTGCATGGGCCAAGCTCCAGCCACTGAGGTCATTTGGGAAGTGAACCAGCAAATGGAAAAAAAAATGGAAGATTTATTGATTTATCTCCTATCTGTAACTCTCATTTGCAAATAAAAAATAAAATAAATCTATTTTTAAAACATGTTGGAGGTTATAACACTAACACTATTCCTGCAAAAGACCAAAAAACATATTCTAGGCATTTTAGGTACTTAAAGAAAATTAAAGTATGCAAAAACTAACTATATTGTAATAAAGTATCACATCTTCTTGCTTAAGAATGAAGAATCCCATCCTGCATGAGAACTATAGATCCTTCAGGCTTCGTAATTGTCTTTAAATATTATGGATAAATTCTTAAACACTAGAAATGCTCCTTCAAATAGATGAACAAAAAGACACTCTATTCTGCAACTTACTTTTTCAGTGTCTCAAAATTCTGTATACGCAGCCTCTATCACACATACATTACACAAGCTGTAATATTCAGAACAACAATGAACCCACTAAAAGCCTTTTAAAAATAGCCACCATTATCTTTATGAGAACAACAGTTTAAAGAAAATCCACATTAGTTCCCACTTGATTGCAACATTGACTTCACCAGGCACTGCTGCTTAATACACTGCAAGTTCTTCCAACATCTGCTCCATCACTGAGTGGTGAGCAATTCTGAATGAACAGTTGCTCCATTTGAGATACTTCAGTTATTTCCTGTAAAACTTTACTACCAGAAAGTCCTATATATCTTTCACCTTTTTAGATAAAAAAATGATGCATTAAGTAGAGCTGAATGCTATACACCACAAGGAAAGTAACTCTGCACAGAATGACTTGAAATATCGTCCTCTAACAATTAAATTCAGACAAATGCTGGGTATGAATAATCATTTCAACCGCCTTCAAGTGCAGGAAAGTTTGTACCTGAATATGCCGAGAGAGAATCTGGAAGCCACAGAAATTGTTCTTAAGAAGCATATTAATCCCTTTTGAAAACACAATAAAAGAATAAAAATGACACTAGCCCAAAGTTTTGTACACTAATATGTTTTTTGTTTCCATGCCTCATTAATGTTAATCTGCTCTTTGTGCGAATTGACTGTTTCTTGGAAAATCAAGAAAAACAATCCAAGAAAATAGGATATAAATTAAAAAAATAAGCCCAGGCTTTTTTTTCAACAGTAATAGAAAGTACTATACTAAGTACAATATTTAGTAAAGCATACTTCTAATTTATTACTAATCATGTTATTAACTGTTACAAGTCAACTGGATAATAAACACTATTTTTGTGGACAGAATGTATAACTACCTTGATGGGCAAGTGGCTGACATTCATGTGTATTCATTCCTTTGGTTTTACCACGTGGAAATTATCAAGCTGAATTCCCGATGTTTTATTTCAAATACTTATCTGCTCACTAGATTCAAGCCTGGTCAGCCCCATGTTGTCTGGGGATAAAATTTACAATATGATCAAAATGAGGCTGGTAATTCAGCTGTCACTTTAAGGTTAACAAAAACCTGCATAGGTCTTCAATAAGTAAGGGATATATTTCTGTACACTTTGTAAGAGAAAAAAAAATTCAGACAGAAAACAGCTTTCCTCAGTTCGCCAACACTAGTCAAAACAGTATCTTTCTGTTTTCTTTTCCACATAAACACAGAACCCTGAAAGGGAATATATCATGAGTGGCTTAGAGAAACCACATTTTTCCATTACTGGAGGGGTTTCAAGTAGACTTTCCAGACCCCTTTTATAATTCTTCCTGCCTCAATTCACCCACACTTAGTAAACTCTGCAGGAATTCTTTTGGAAGAAAAACATAACACACACACACACACACACACACACACAGAAAAGTGCATACTTTAAACTCAAATATTAATGCACAATCTTCTGGACCCTCTACAGAATAGTTTTATTCCCTTAAGGCAGACAGTGAAAAGAATAGATCTCAAAATAATGTTTCCCAAAATGTCAAAATACCAAAATATGTCAAAGACATCACTGGTGGAATGTGTCCAAAGTTACAACTGCAAAAATCTCACTACTCCAGCCCAACTACTGCCCTGATTTTCATGCCTACTGTCTTATCTGTTTTAAACCTAAGAAAATTCCTTCCCACATCAAGTTCCACTTATTCCTTATTCCTTTGTATTTTAAAGTTGCCTTCTTATTATTCAGGGAGCTAATAGCCTCTCTTTGATTTCTGAATTCCCTTATCCATTGTCAGACAGCCTGCTCATCTTTCTATGATCGGCCTTTCCTACATGACAACCAGTAACAAAGGGTGTGCATCAAAAATCAGAAGTAAATGTAAAAGGAGATTAAAGAAACTGGACCTCTTTAAGGAGTAATTGCCCTTGTTCTTTCCTCAACTTCCCTGACTTTAGTGATTTTACCATCTCAGAATTACTAGAGCTCATAACCAGTATCACTATGGAATGTGCTGATCAAACAACACCTCATACTACTTTTCATCATTGGCATATACACAAACTCCATAAGTAGACACAGCTCCCATTAGCTTACATTTCTATCAGTGAAGTCTTACTGGTCTAAAATTATATTTTTTATTTCTTTAGTGGTACATATAATAATATACACTTAAACTCTGTATAATTTAGAATCCACATAATTTAAACAATGCTAAGCAGAAAAGTAAAGATTACTGTTATGTTTTAACAGAACCCCAAATTTCTTCAACTAGCACTGAGTACCCTAGTCCATGAAAGACATGGAGATTATAACACTAATGTGAATAACAAATGTCCTCTTTAAAAACTTACATTCGTGATGGGGTCCAAAGAAGATACCTACAATATTAGCTTATATAAAACAGAAACAGCAAACTTATTAAAGAAAGAAATTACATCAGACTGGGATTTGAGTAGGTATCAGTGTAAGATAGTAATTAAAAGAATCATGCTATAGAATTAGGGAGCACAGCGAAAACTAAATTTTGGAAGAATTCCAGAAACTAGGAAAATATGGTTAATGAGTCATTGGCCTCTACTCCACTGCAATCTACCTTCAAATAAGTTAAATGAAGCATCTGGATTACCACAAGTAAAACAAAAAATGAGACAGGCAGCATATTTGGATAAGAGGAAGCCATAGACTTTTCAGAAGAAAATCCTGGTGCCCACGTAGAACTAGCGTACTTCAGCAAATCTCTGACATGGCACATGAAAACCAAATCTAGGAGTGTGCCTGGACCAAAAGAATGAGACGACATAGCCCAGTCATCACTGCTTGCTGAAACATGTCGAAGGATGCTCCGAGCTGGTGCTGGAAGTGATGCTGGGGAAGGACTTGACATTGTCCTCTATTACGCCATTATAATCAGTGCTGTAGAGATCTGTAAGTAACAGCTGTCTGGGGAACACACTTCTTATAAGGGAATCAAAATACTAACATAGGAAGGAGGGAAACAGCTAAGAGTTAATCAGGGTAATTATTTTCCTGTTGAGAAAATTGGAGCTTCAAGAATATTATAAAAGCTGGAAACAAATCCTAACCATGTGGAGCATAATCCCTTCTCCCCAGTCACCCTGATCTGGCCTTCTCCCACAGATTCATTTGCTGAGTTAGGCTCTCTAAGACCTGAAATCAGACACATTCCCCTCCCCCAACTCCACCCCACTCTTCAGGCAATCAAGTTATTTCTTTCAAATTTCTTAAGTTTTTAATTCTGATTTTAATTAGTTTATAAAAAATTCAATGTGATTTATAAATGATATTCCCATTCTCCCTCTCTTCCCACCCTCAGATCAATAAAGTGAAGAGATATTCAATACAATGGGAAAATTATTTGAAAATTACCTATATAACAAAGCAATACTATTCCAAATATTTCATTACCTTTAAAAACTCAGTAACAACAACAGCAAACAAACAAACAATGAAACAATGCATTTGATTAATGGGCAAAGGACTTTGGACAATTTTCAAAAGGAGAAATACAAACGGCAAACAAGTATACCAAAAAAAAATGTTCAACATCACTAGCCATCATAATATATCACTTCACCCCTGTCAGGATAGTTAAAATTCAAAATACAGAGAGTAACAAACGCTGGCAAAGATTAAGTAGAAAGGGGAATACTTACACACTGTTGGTAGGAATGTAAATTAGCATAGTCACTGTGGAAAACAGCATGGAGATTTTTTAAAAGCCACAAATAAAGGTTTGCCATAAAATGCAGCAATTGCACTTCTGGATATATATCCCTAAAGACTATTTAACAATTTGAGTTAACAAAAATTTGTACATCAAGTCCTTCATAAAATTTACCTACTGGCAGTCAGTAATAAATATTATTCATGGGGCTAATGTTGTGATATAGTTGGTTACATTGCTGTAATATCAAGATCCAATGTGAGTGCTGTTTTTTGTCCTGGCCATTCCATTTTCATCCCAGCTCCCTGCTCTCAGACTCAGTGAAACAGAGGAAAATGGCTCAAGTATCCGAGCCTATGCTAGCTATGTGTGAAACCGGAACTCCAGGCTCCTGGCTTTGGCCTGAACCAGCCCATCTGTAGCAGCCAATTAGGGAGGGAACCAGAAAGCAAAAGATCTCTAACACTATCTTTCAAATAAATACAAATAAATCTTCAAAAAAGCAGTAATACTTAGAAACTGCAAAATGCATTCTTTTCTAAAAAAAAAATCTATGATTTTGATACTGATTTTCCAATGAGAAATATTAATTTTCACACACGCAGGCCAAGATGCCTATACAGGCTCCTTCCGTTACACTGGGAGACAGAGTAGCACTTCATTCCTGACTTCATTTATTTTGTGAACAGTATTCCTTTCCCTTTCCGAATTAGTAAATCCCTACTAAAAAACTGTAACTGCATTTGGTTTTTTCCTTGAAAAAACTGCCTGCATTGAAGCCAACAACTTTCTGAAATAAAAGTGTAGCACAAATGTTATCTATGTAAAGGTCAGTAAGTCTTCTTGATTGCTTCCCAGGAAAACATGGACACAAAGGCTAGCTGTGTGCGAGTCTGTAGTGTCCATAGCAGGTTGGCTGACAGTCCCAAAGAGCTGTATTTCCAAGAAAAATAACAGTAAAAGGGTAACATAACATTGAGAGGGAAAGCATCACTATTTGATCTGATAAATTACAACACTCTAGAGGTAAAGCATCAATGTTACTTCACTGTAAGCAGAAATGACAATTTCCTATCATCACATGATAATCAGTTCCCTATTTCATGTCTATACATTTCATAAGTGCTATGGAAGATACAGATATGCTGTGGACTGAAAATCTAATCAATGAAAAGCACATGCAAAAAAATAGCTAATATACAATGTACAATGGAAAAACTCATATGAAATATGGAAAACTGCTATTGAGGCAACAAACCCGAAATTCTAACTGCTAGAACAGGTCAAGGTAAAGGTTTCAAAGACAGAATCATTAAGGCGAGTTAGGATTGCAGGTAAAATACGAGGAAGTATAACATAGCAAAGACAATGATGTATGTAAACCTGTCAGCTAGGGAAAGTACAGACCATGCTCTAAAAGGGCAAATAGCCTCTTGTTTAAAATCCAAGACTGGGCCAAAGGGTGCATGTGTCAATCATCCTGACTACAAATAGCAAAATCGCAGGTCTAATTTCTTTAGATCTAGAGGGATCTATTCAATGGATACCTGGCCTCATAAGCAAACTGAAGGGCATGTAAGCACGTTCACATTGCAATACATCTGGGGATGATAAACTTTCTGTCAGAGGTTTGGGCACATAAATACTTAAAAGTTTCCCAAGATTCACAAGTAAAGTCCCAGATGAAGCCAGAAAAAAAATGATAGGCCACTGCTTAAAAGCCAATGATTCACAGTGTGCTCATCTGTAAAATGGACATAATATGGTTTTAGACAACATACTGCAGTGTGCCTGAGACCAGAGAAATGCTCCAAGTATGAAACCATTATTATGAAAATGGCCTGAGCAAAAGCACAATAAGAACAAGCTGCAGAGCTCTGAGAAACGTTAGCCAATCCTTTCCTGAGGGAGAGAAAGGAAACCTGGAAGCACAAAAATGGTGAGCACGTACATGCATGTGCTTACGCGCACACAGAATTATTCACATAACGTGAACAGGCTGTCCACATGGTGAAACAAAACAGAAAGGTCAGACTATCCATTATCTTCCCATCATTTTTCAGGAAATGCCAAGAAGTAAAAATATTTAACGACGGATTTTCCATGTGTTAAGCCAGCTGCCATTCCCTCAACAGGATACTATTTTTTAAAACACAGTAAAAAAAAATACACACACACACAGAGCCCACTAGAAATAACACGTTGCTGTATGAAGAGAGTAAAACTAATTTCACATCCTAAATGAAACATCTAACTCTTAACCCCAAGCCAAAGCAGAAGAAGGAGGAAATCATTTTTAATATCATTAATTTTCTAATACATTTTACCTCTCCTGGTTCTTACTTCAGAGACAGCAAAAGGATGTGACATACACTGCCATTTACAGCATCCCAAGTAAAAATTTCTTCATGCGCCCATGTCAAGCTTCAATGAATAGTTACTATGTGACAAAAAAAAAATGAAACATGCAGCAGGAAAAAGAAATATGGAAAAAAAAGTTGTTGGATGTAAAGAGGTAAAATTAGCAGAAATAAATTCCACTAGCATTCATATTGTAAATTTAAAGAAAATTGCTCATATTATCTCAATTGTCCTTTAGAACAACACTTTGAAAAGAGTGCTGCCTTACAGACTTAAAAAACTGAGGTTGACCGAGTTCAGGCACTTCATCTAAACTGTGAAACTAGCTGTGAGTAGAGTTAAGATTCAAACTACAGCACTGTGGTCCAGAATTTCCATAGTATAATACAAGGGACCACCAGGCAAGGAATCTGGCCATATAAACTGCAGTGTCATCACCCAGAAAATGCCCATTGGGAATCCCACTTCCTGTAGGCTTCAACAGACTGCAGGGGTTCCAACTTTTCAGAAATCATTATCGGCCTAATAATATAATAGCAAACTATACATATATATATATGTATATATGTGTGATGAGTTTATTCATTACATTCTCACTGCATTGGTCATTACACCTCATTTAAATCTCACACCATATTCTGCTTCAAAATTATCACCAAATTTGATCTTTTGTTGCATTAGATTACACGTTTCTTGAAATGAACCTGTGTGTCTTACTTACTTGCTCTGTATCCACCCTTAGGGATTTCCATAAGGCAGCCTCAAACAGGCATTTTATAAAAATCTGACTGAACTCAGTGCTCTGAGAAGAAATCTGTGAGGAGGGCATGGTGAAGAAGCAGCACGACGAAAGGAGGCAAGAAAGTAAGTCCAGGAGAAGTCAACCTGGTAACCTGGGAATGCTGGGAGGAAACGGCAGCACAGCTTTGCTTCACAGAGCTGAGACAGCTGGATCATGACACACTACGTTAGACAGACTGGGGCTACTATTAGACAGGGATGAACTTCCAAGGTATCTCAGCTACACACTTCCCATCAGCCACAGGCAATACTCTGATGAAACCTGTAGCTATGAGTCTTTAACCACCAATACCTACGGCAGAAAGGGGATGAGCACACTCAGCCAGTAAAGAAAATCTGGAGAGGATATTAACATCCATTACAGAATCCCATATACGACTTACCATAGCTCAGCCAATAGCAACTGATCTATTGGCAGCTGTCAACTATAACTGCTGGGTGTAGCTGAGCCCTAGTTAAGACAGCTCTATTCCACACTAGAGTGTTCAGGCTCAGTGTCGAGTTCCAGCTCCTGATCCCAGCTTTGTGCTAAGGCAGTATCTACTAGGCAGTTGCTGCTTCAGTTACCTGATTCTCTTGTCTCAGCCATGCAAAGTCTGGGAGACATTCCTGGTTCCTGGCAAGGGCCTCACCAAAGCCTAATCACTGCAGCCATTTGGAAAGAAATCAGAGAGATGAGAGCTCCTTCTATCACATTTTCTCTCTCTCTCTCCTTCTATCTCTTTTTTCTCCCTTTTTTTTCTCCATCACCCCCTCCCAAGCAATTTTTTTTTAACAAAAGAACTGGCCACTTGGGCTGAAACAGTATCTATGAGGCTAAAATTTTTGCCTTTGACAGACCAGGATCCTATATGGACACTGCTTTGTATGTTGGCCCCACTTCCCATTCAGCTCCCTGCTGTGGCCCAAGAAAGCAGTCAAGAATGGCCCACGGCATTGGGACCCTGCTCCCATGTGGGAGACCTGGAAGAAGCTCCTGGCTCCTGGCTTCAGGTCAGAATTGATCTGGCCATTGCAGCCACTTGGGGAGTGAATCAGCAGACGAAAGATCTTCCTCTCTGTCTCTCGTCCTCTCTGTATATCTGGCTTTACAAAATAAATAAACAAATAAATACATAAATAAACCTTTTTTTTATTTTTAAGGAACTAGCCACACAGGTGTATCATTTCATTCTGCTATCTGGTGCACATTTGCACATTCTTACAAATAGCAACTTGTTCACGTTTGTCAGCTCAGGTTGCTATGACAAAGTACTTAAGATCAAATGGCTTAAAAACAACTGAAAGTTCATTTCTACTGACTCTAGAGGCTTACCGTATGCAGTCTGTGCCCAGCCTAGTTGAATTCTGGTGAGAATTCTTCTAGGTTGCAGACAAACAAGTTCTTGTGGCACAGTCCCACAGAAAACAGCAGGCTAGCTCTCTAGCCATTTTACAGGACCAGTGAACACTCCAATCTTCACACTTTACTCATGTCTGGAAAAGCCCAACCTCTATATATAATCACATCTGGAATCAGATTTTTATATGTGAAATCAAGCATTCACAGGTGAACAAAGAAAGAGAAAGAAAAATGCAGGAGTTTCTTATACTATATTTTTGATTTAAGTTATTTTTGAACTCAGCATGAAATCAGAACGAATATATTTAATTTTAAATACATATTTAAGAGCTAATATATTTTAATTTTAAATTAATGCATATGCATGGAAAAACTCAATCATGTGATTGTTAGAGATTTAAGAAAAAGATTGACAAAAATCGGAGGGCAATTTCTGATGAAGGCAATCATTTTATTTCCTAATAATACAATGTCCATGGTAGTCCCACGAAGCTACTTATAGGCAATAAATACTCAAAGAATCAACTCTTTTCCTATAAACTACAAGAGACTCTCCTGATCATAGTCAATCATCTTCTAAGCTGATATCTTCATTGGATCCAGAAGCAAAAAATGAAAAGACAGGGCCTGCACAGTAGCCTAGCAGCTAAAGTCCTCACTTTGTACAAGCCTTGCATGTGCTGGGATCCCATATGAGCACCAGTTCTAATCCTGGCAACTCCACTTCCCATCCAGCTTCCTGTCTGTGGCCTGAGAAAACAGTCAAGAATGGTCCAAAGCCTTGGAACCCTGCACCTGTGTGGGAGACCAGAAAGAGGTTCATGTCTACTGACTTAGGATTGCCTCAGCTCCGGCCATAGCAATCGCTTGGGAAGTCAATCATGGACTGAAGATCTTCCTCTCTGTCTTGCCTCCTCTCTATATATCTAATTTTCTGATAAAATAAATAAATCTTTTTTAAAAATGAGAAAATATTTCAGTAGGAAGCATATTTATAAAAAAACTTTCATGATGCATTTCCATAGGCACAGGGATTCTCCCCTCCTTTCCAGTCCCCCACCCCGCCATAGTTTTCCCCCATATTATTACAATAGCAATAGTCCTTCAGCAATAGTCACAAGTCCAACATTCAGCTATTTAGCATATACTGGCATTGTAGTATACACAATAGTAGAATAGTCGAGCATCACACTGTGAGGGTGCATTCTCACAGATGAAGTGTATAATGGATACTAGCATACCAGGAAGAGAAGATACCTTACAGTGCGCATCTCTGTTCCTGAACAAAACGAGGGCTCCCAACGAAACTGTTAACCGTGTCTTGACAATAGGAAGCATATTAAACTCATCAGTGGCATTGTGTCTCTGCTTTCAATCCTATCTTATTTAAGCCAATGTTTAGGGGAGGGGAATCCCTAGGCTTGCATTTTAAAAGCCCTAGTAAAAATAATTAAAACAAAATGTACATAATAAGGAAACTTATTCATGTAATGAATGCTTTCAATAATTCAGCAAGCTTATTTTGATTATAACATGAGTGACTTCACCCAAAACCAAAGAGAATATATAGACGAGTACAGATTACCTTTCTGTGATCTAGATCATTATAACGTAATCTAATCATGCGAACAATAAACTTGCTGAAAACTCCTGAAAAAATGCATCAAGCCCCAGATCAAAATACTTTACTAGCGTGTATCACCTTTACTGTCAAATACAAATCCCACAGCACTTAATATCCTACCCCTATCCACCTATTTTGAAAGTAGGTAGTACTGTTTACGTATTTATTCATTTCCATTTACTTATTATTTACCAAACAGGTTACTCTTTGGGCAACACATGTGTGTCCCATGATGTTGGAAGATAAAATATATACCAGCTTTGCTGCTGCCATGCTTGTATCTCATTCTTTCCTTTCATACACAGTAATCTCCAATCACAGGTACATAACTCTTTGAAGAATTGGCCATTGAATTTCATTTTTTAAAGATTTATTTATTTTTACGGAAAGGCAGACTTACAAAGAGAAGGAGATACAGAAAGAAAGATCTTCCATCTGCTGGTTCACTCTCCAAGTGGCTGAGCAGATGTGAAGCCAGAAGCTTCATCTGGGTCTCCCACGTGGGTGAAAAGTCCCAAGGCTTGCTTTGCTAGGCCACAAGCAGAGAGCTGGATGAAAAATGGAGCAGCCGGACATTAAGCAGGGCCCATATGGGATCCTGGTACATGCAAGGTGAGGATTTAGCCACTAGGCTATCACGCCAGGCCCTAAGCCATTAGATTTCTAAGTGCTATGATTCTAGCAAGTGTTTTCCACCCCACCTGTATGCCTTTTTCCATATCTTTCATTAATTTATCTTCCACTAACATGTTTCAGCTTCCAAGGTATGCTTTGAACTGTATTTCCTACTTAGTAATCCTAAGTATCTGTCTCCTCTCTCCTTTGTAGCCGTTCTCTTAACCTGCTTTGTGCTGCTCAGTGACACTTAATGTCAGAGAACATCCCAGAAATTACTCTCTTGCATTACAGCAGCATTTATTTGAAAAGAACTATCCATACAGTTTTTGGCTGTATGTTCGGGAGTCACAGGATTAGCACAGTAACTCCAGGTTTGTGACAAAAAAAAGTTGTTATCATTCTTATCCAAAACAATCAAAGGGAGAGAACATTCACCAATATCTCCAAGCAGAGAACTGGCAGAGAAGGTAATCATCTTGAGAGAAGTCAGATGGTGCAGAAACTCAGTCAATACTGCTCTTTCTTACCTGCTCTGGGGTACTTTTGCAGCAGGCTGGACAATACTAAGATGTGATTCAGGGAGCTATCATGGTAGCTAATGCAGGCTGCCCTGGGGCACATAACTGGTTGAGCAGAAGAAGCATAGGCCTGCAGGGCCAAGGCAAGACATGCATTACGCTTATATATCTGTCGTCTCTTTCATATTTGCATTCTTTAAAGTTAACATCTGTGTCTGAATTCACTTATAACACTGGTTTCTAGGATAATAGCTATAATATAGTAGAAGCATCTTTATATATTCAGAGATCTAATGGAAGCTGTATTCTAACAGTAGCACAAACGAATGCCAGATTTCAGGTGAAGACAGGTTATAGCAAACAGAAAGCAGTGAGCCCAGGTGCACAGGTTCCATTCGTTGCTGTCATAATTGAACACGCTGGCGGTTTTATCAATTCAGTAAAATTAGACTGATACTTCACCCCCTGACTTCTTCAAACTGATATCATGAACAGACATTTGATTAGTTGATTCATAGAGAAAATACTTTCACCTGAAATTTATCCATTTGTAATTTTACCCTAGAAATGGTAGTGAGAAAAAACTGTTTTCACAATCAGATTTTCATCATCTCTTTACACTTTGATGTTGTGCTATTGCTGCTTATCAAATATGACACTTACTTCTACCTCCGAGGCATAAAATTAAGTTTCATTTCCAGAAGTGCTAGAGCAGGAATATTTAATAAATATTTTACAGATTTTTAAAAAAATCTATAGATGATTCTAAATCCTAGCTATGAGTTTCAACATCTTCTTCCACAAACCTTTTAATGAAACTGAAGCAGTTAACCCAATTGACTGATTTAGACCTCACTTCCAACCTGTAAATTCTTGTCAAATAGCTGTTGTAGAAAATGGACAGATGACCGACAGAGCAGCAAAAATGGATTTATTAACCTACAAAATGTGAGATTTCGTACTCTTCCACCAATGACCTAGCATTATTTTTATGGATGCCTTATCAGTTGTACATAAAAACACCTCTATAGTGATACATATATAAAACTTTTTAAAATATTTAAATTAAGTTATAGCCATTTGTGGAAGAACATCCTTCATGTTTTTGGATCTGAAACTACAAATCTGACTGCATGTTTATACGAGTGGAAAAGTTTGCCTAAAGTTTTATAAGCTTTACATAAGACAGCCCAAGTGTATCTCCTCTTATACCTCCAGCATCATAACTAGATTAAAATGAGCAGCTCCACATAAACATACACTTCCCTACTGCTGGAGTTCTATTTTCATGCAGAGAAAAAAAAGAAATCAGAGGATTCCAATTAAAGCTTAGAAAGTCATGGGACTCACCTCCACACAAACAAGGCATAGTTCCACCACTGCTAGTGCCCCCAACAATCCCGCTCAAAACAAAAACACTGATTTCCAAATACTTTTATTTTGATGACAAGGGAACCACATGCTTCATAAATAAAGTAATTAAAACACAGTAAGCAAATGTGGAACTGAAACTAAGGGCACTGTATGTACAAATCTGTGACCTTTTCTTTACAACAGCTTTGTGGGTTCTCTTGGGGTATCAAGGGCTTCATGGCAGCCAATTTAAAATCCCATGTTTGTGGACAGAAACAAAAAAGCACCTTTGCTGATGTAGCACCTCCAAGACTGTTACTACTGTGACATTCCATTGTTGCTCACTTTCTGCTGACAAAGAAAATGTTATTTCATTTCTATCTGGCTACACTTGAAAAACACCAGAAGGAGACGGAATTGTCCTGACTACATATTTCTGTATCTGTACAGAGTTCTACGGAGTTTCTGGATTTACTGCATCCTCCTAATAAATACAACTTCCCAGTACACACTACAAGGTAACTCGTCTCCTTGTAGAAACCTGCATTCCTTGACGTCTTCAAGTCTACCTACCTTTACTTCATTCTTCTACACAGTTGAAACTATTCACTCAATAGCCATTTACAATGATTTTCATGCGCAAGTCATTTCAGTGGGTAAAGACAAATCCAAATCAGAGACAACCTTTGTCCTGGAAGAACTTAGTCTCTAACTAAGGAAATAGGTGCAAATAATCAGAAAACAAGCAGAACACAAGTACCAACACTGGTCAATTAAAAGATACATACATGAATATAAATCAAATATCTACCAACTACCTTGGCATGTTATCTGTCACACCTATCCATATCTGGAGTTAAAACATTATTTTCTAATTGCAGGGAGTATTCTCCCATGTAAGTACTAACTAGGTCAGACGCTGCTTAGCTTCTGAGATGAGCGAAATAGGGCGCATTAAAGGCAGTATGGCTGTAGACTGCAGGTACTATTCTTCCTATTACTTCATATCAACTTATAAGACACAATTTTTGCCACGCTCATTTCTACTTGAAAACATCAGGCCTTTGTCAAGGTAAAATACTGCATTTATTGCATATTCACACATGTTCTAGCCAATTAACACATATAAAACATGCTATCACTTTACTAGGTTCCTATATTTATTTCTCATGGAGAAATTTTTTGAATTTTGTACCACAGCCATATATTTTCACTATGCCTGTGATGACTTGCTGTGCAATTTCATATAACATGATTTTCACAAATGCTTATGTTGAGTTACAGATGGATATATTATTAAAACATACACAAAATATATAAATACAATTAATATAAGTTGTCAGACACATATAATAGCCCCCTCACCTGCCTACACATATATCATATACTAGTATTCAGTATGGTTGATACAACAGAATGACCTGTAGCTTCTTCTTTCTACCATCTTGCCTCCTTTCCCTATTTCTTTTCTGTAAGTGCATTTATTTGAAGAAGAGAATGAGAAAGAGATCGAGAGAGAGAGATTGAGAGAGAGAGATCTTCCATCCACTGGTTCAATCTTCAGATGCCCACACGACAACTGAAGGTAGGCCAGGGCAAAGCCAGGAGGCAGGGACTCCATAAAGTTCTCCCAGATGTGTAGCATGCTTTGGAAGTATCTGAGGTACCACCCACTGCTTCCTAGGATGTTCACTAGCAGAAAGACGGATTGGAAACAAAGGTGGAGTCAATTCCAGGCACTTTGACATGGGAAGTGTATGCCCCTAGTGCTGTTTTAATTTACTATGAAGCAATAGCCACTCTCACCTACTTCTTCATAAGCATAGCAAGGATTTTCCCTTTTACTTTTGCTAGCATCAAATTTTAAAGTCTATAAGAATGCTATATATTCTGAGCTGGGATTCTGCTGCAGCCCCATCAGAAAAATATGTCCCATATAACCTAGATTTAATATTTGAAATCCTCAAGGAAAAAACTACTAAATTTCTATTGAACTGGAATCTCCAGTGCCTTTCACCTTACCTGGCATACTTTAGGTATTGAATAAATATGAACTGAAAGTTAATTTTAAATAGAAAGGTATTTTTTTCACTAAATAACTATTTTTATTGTTTTGTACCATGACTACCTTTATAATCTTTAAGCAAAATAAGAGGTTTGACACATTCTGAAGAGACACCAAGAAATTATACTCCAAATAACCAGTCACTGAAAAGTTGGGAAGTAAAGACATCACTTATTTTGGAATGCCATTATTGTTTAGCACGTAAAGCTAACACCTGCAACATTGGCACTCCATGTGGGTGTCTGTCTGTGTGCTGTCTACTCCACTATCCAGCTCCCTGATAATCATTTGGCAAAAGCGACAGAAAATAACCAACTGTTTCAGTCCCTGCTACCCAGGAGGGAGATGAGAGATGGAGTTCTTGGCTCTTGGCTTTGGTCTGGCTCAGCCCTGGCCATGGAGGTCACTTGGACTGTGGTAAAAGACCTCTCCCTCTCTCTGTCTCTCTCTATCTCTCTATAACTTTGACTTTGAAATAAATAAATCTTTTTAAAAAAGATATTACTTGTTTAAGTTAACATGATGCCAACATTAATGTAACCTTATTTGAACCCTAATTTGTCCTTCAGAGCCTTCTGAATTTACTTCCTAATTAAGACTTAGTGACTAACAAAAAGAAAAGAAAATTTCCCACCATTGTTTTTAAAGAGTAAACAATAGAAGCCTAAAATAACCAACCTTGTTTCTGAAGTTGTCAGAAAGTGACATTTGTTACTATAGGAACAGAGCCAGTAATTATTCATCTTTAATTCAGTTGATTAATTTAAACAGCAAAAGAATTGAAAAATTGGAAACTGATGTTTGAACTGAATTAAAGAGGCAATTCAAATGCAAGGAAAACTAACCTGCCTTAGGGATGAATGGGTCCAACTCAAGATAATTATACCACAAAGATAACTAAAGTAAGCATCAATTCATGAATAAGATGTCTTTATCAATAGATAATGAGTCTGAGAATCAAATTTGGATACATTATAACTGAGTTTTTTATTTTTATATTAATATAGCACCTTATTTCTCAAATGAATTTCAATCAATATATAAAATTTAGGTTGATGACAGTGAGTTTCCTCAATGGGTAAATGCATCCATCGGATTATGACAGTGCTATGGTTTGAATGTGTTAGAAATGTAATCCGACATGTTACAGTGTTAAAGGCACTTACAAGATGTTGGTCCTTTAACCATCCAGTGGACTCTTTAGACAAAAACCAAAAAAATAACATTTAAAAAACCCAAACAATTTCTGTCCCTTAAAAATCACCCAGTCTGTAGTAACCTTGTGACAACACACAGAAAAAAAAACAAATTATGTTGTATCCTGAACTTAATAAAGCGGGGCATGATCCAAACACCAACATTTTTACATTCAGTGTAACATAGAGGGAGGCAGAGAATCTAAGGATTTTGGAGTCTATTTCTATCTTTAAAAAAAATCACAAGTAAATGGAAGGTTAGACTATTTATAATATTCAACGGTCTTAAAATTTCAAGAAAATATGGAATCAAAGAAACAGAGTCTGGATTTTATTTTTTAAAAGGCAAGCCCTGATACTAAATAATTAATGTTGCTATGTGTCAAAATACACTAAATATTGTAGAATATCAGACATGATTTCTTAAACATCATCTCACATTTTACCAAACAGAAAGAAATTGCATCTTTGTAGAAGCAAAAGTCATAATAATACACTTAAGAAATGTAATGTTTGAAAGCAATGCATTTAAGTTGATTGTAAGAGTCCTGTTTTAAAAGGACAAGTAGAAAGTATTCAGCTTTCTTTAAGAACAATTCACAAAGACAATGATCCTATTTTATCCCAAAAAGACAGTGGAGTTTTAGGGCACTGTCTCCCTGATTGCTGCTAATCCATGCCCTCCTTCCCACCTGCTGTGTCCTATAACTATTGCATAAATATGCAGACAGGAATTAGAGGCTGAGCAGTTTGTGGGTGGAGGAATCAAATGAGGGGAAGTTAACACACAATTTGCAAACAGTAACCTGTTCCTCAGAGGTGTATGATCTTATTGCAGGTCAGACAAGTCTAGGATGTATTAAGGAGTCTTTATTTAACAAGCTTGGTGATAACAGGGCTCCACAGAAGTTAGTAAGTGACAAGTCCATGTGGCAATCCAGGCTGAATCCTTGAGAGATACAAATGGTCATCGCCATGAAACCCCTCCATTAAACTGAACAGCTATGTCCCAGCTTCCCAGCAATGTCAGTTATCCTAAGAAACACACAGTGAACAAACTGGACACACTTACAAAGCTGCAAATATTCACCTTTCAATGGCTTCTCTGACCATATTCCATTACTACTAGGCTTCACCGCTCCTGGAGCTCTTGAAAGTACACAAATTAGAAATATAAAGCATGTCAGCATTAACACCTTTGCTGACTCACCCAAGCAGTGAACATAGAATGAGGAAAACAGATACATAGGGACCATGTTCAGGGGTTATCTGATTTAGAGTTTGTCCACGGGAAGCCAGAGAGCAACCAGGTATTGGGAAGGCCCAGAGAGGGAGTACAAGAGCAAAGGAAGCATGGGACCAAGAAGGAACCCCTACCTATCATGGGCCCTTATGGGGGCTTCTGAGGGACATGGATATGCAACAATGCAATACAGCACCCTCTCAGGTTCTAGTTGATTTTAGGTCAGCATCACAGGTAGGCAGGAAAGATCACACAGGGTTGGGAGGGTGGCTTCCAACCTAATGCCCCTGAACTAGCTGCCTAGGACCACAACATTCCCTGGGGGCCTCAAACAAAGAAGTTGAATCTACTGATCAGAGTAATAGAACTTGAAGTTTGATTTTTGGAAGCTGATCTTTTGCCCTCAAGGTAAAACATCAAATACATCCTTAACTTATAAACATAAGTCCATTACATAAACAAAATTTCATACAGAAGTCTTATCTTCTCAATTGGTGCTTCTGTATTTCAAAGTGACTGGAGCTGAAGGTATAGACAAGCCATGCCTTCAAACCATAGCCTGAAGCAAACACAGCAGCTTCATTTAAACTGGAGAAATTATGCCACAGCTTAGAATTTTCTAATATAAAATTTTCAGCACTGCTTCTTAAACTACTTCATGTCTAACAATTCTTGTGATGAAATGGTTACTAAATAAGCCAAGAACCCTCAGCCCTCCCTGGATTCTGATTCAGTGCATGAAAATAGTGGCATATATGAATCACAACTTCTTCAATGAGCCTAAGAATTTCAAAGTTGAATAGGAACCCACCTCATAGGGAGCTAGAAGCATTTCCAAAGGCAATGCAGTCTTCCCTCCTTCACTAAGCATTATAGCTCTATATCCAAATAGCAAATAAAATTGATGATCTGGAAAAGCATGTTTTATTTTTGGATGGAAATAATTCTATATCCTGTATTGTCTAAATGGAAATAGATATATGGAATAGTTTTTAAAATGAAGCACAATGACTTGAAGGGTAGAATTTAAAGCTGGAATTGGGATGAATGCAAAGTTCTGCAACAACCTGTGTGGCTGTAGTCCTTAGGAATCATTAGTGAATAAATATGAAAATAGATGTTTAACACCAAAAATTCTGATGGTCCCCTTTGATATAATGCACAGATTCCTACTTCCCTTGTTGTCCTCTTTACAGTATTACAGTACACTCACAATGGCAATTATTAGCCTGGAAAACTCATTTTTTTTTTTGAAACATAAGTATCTCCCTTAGGACTTCTATGATTCAGTGGAGGTACTCTACTCCTTCCATCCTGGTTCCTGGCTCCTGGCTTTGGCTCTTTGGTTTGGCTCACCTCCAGCTACTGCAGCTATTTGGAAAATAAGCCAGCAGATGGATGTTCTTTCTCCCCAAACCCCTCCCCTTCCTTTCAAATGAATATGTAAATCTTTAAACAAAACAAAAGAAATGGGACTGGCACTGTGGCATAGCAGGTTAAGTCTAAAGTCTGTAGTACTAGCATCAGACTGGGTACTGGCTTGAGTGCTGACTGCTCCACTTCTAACATAACTCCCTGTTATTGTGTCTTAGGACAGCAGTGGAGTATGGCACTGGACACTCCTATCTTCACATTGGGCTCTCCTACCTTCACACTGGGCTAGCCCTGGTGGCTATGGTCACTTAGGGATTGAATCAGTGGTTGGGAGACTTCTTGGTCTGTCTTTCCCTCTCTCTGAGTAATTCTTCAATTAAAAAAAAAATCCCTGTGCCTGCACTCCAGTAGGGAGTGACATTAAAAAGTTCATTTAAGTTGAAATATTAATTTAGACCAAAAACTGAAACAAATAGAATATAAAGAAAAATAAGAAAACTTCTGGATGTTTCCTGATTCATCCAGCATTGTAGGCAATGGAGCAATCTAGACAATCATCTGGTTCTTCAAATTTCTTATTTGGTTTTGTTTTAGGATATCTTTTTATGACCCACCATCATCACCTTCTTCATTGTCCCTAGGAGCTGTTTTGCCCATTCATTTCTTATTTCATTTATATTCTCATTCCTATTAATTCCCATCTTCCTATTCACTGTATCTCATCACTTGCTCATTAGCCATTCGTTGTTCTAGATTTTCTTTCCAGTGCTGCTTTAATGACTCAGTTCACTCAACTAAAGACTTTAGTGCAATACTATTTTTTTAAAGATTTATTTTTTTCTGGAAAGGCATATCAGGTTTATAGAGAGAAGAAGAGACAGAGAGAAAAAAACTTTCATCCACTGGTTCACTCCACAAACGGCTGCAACAGCCATTGCTGAACTGGCCTAGGGTAGCAGCCAGGAGCTCCTTCTGGGTAACCGACATGGATGCAGAGTTCCAAGCCTTTGCGTTATCCTCTACTGCTTTCCTAAGCCATAAGCGGGGAGCTGGATGGGAAGCAGAGCAGCCAGGACATGAACCAGAGCCCATATGGGATCAACACTTACAAGGCAAGGATTTGGCCACTGTGTCAACCCAGTGCAGTAATTTTTGTGAACCAACACCTATAGTCTAGCCTCTGGTATATAAACATTGAATTTCATGCTTATTTCTATTATCCTATTCTCTTCATGTTATTTAACTTGGTTAATAGATAGCTGTGTAAATAGTTGTATACTTATTGACAATTGAAATACAAAACACAAAAGATGAATTACCTTTAGAGCACAGGTATGCTGTGTTGTACGACTTCAAATCCGTAGTGATTCACATACCCATATGCTAACACATACAACTAAAACTACATTTCCACGGTTTTTATATGACGGTGCACTGGACAAAGTATCAGAATGCCTGAATTAAAATTTGACTTGAGCAAGAGTTGTAACACAGTGGATTAAGCTGCAACTTGTAACTTCAACCTCCTGTATAGAAGTAGCAGTTCTGAACTGTGACTGCTTCTTTTCTGTTCTAGCCTTTGATCAAGCAAAAGATGTGCCAGCTCTTGGAATCCACACGAGAGAAATGCATGGAATTCCTGGCTCCTGGATTCGGCATGGCCTAAACCTAGTTATTTCATCATTGGGGAGTGAACCAGCAGATGGGACATTCCTTTATACCTTCCTTTCTGCCACTCTGCCTTTCAAATTAAATAATTAAACAATTTATTTTATCAACTGGGTTATTACTCTTTTTTTTTTAAAGATTTATTTTTATTATTTTTTCATTGGAAAGGCGGATATACAGAGAGGAGAGACAGAGAGGAAGATCTTCCGTCCGATGATTCACTCCCCAAGTGAGCACAACGGGCCGATACTATGCCGATCCGAAGCCAGGAGCCTCTTCCGGGTCTCCCACGCGGGTGCAGGTTCCCAATGCTTTGGGCTGTCCTCGACTGCTTTCCCAGGCCACAGGCAGGGAGCTGGAAGGGAAGCGGGGCTGCCGGGATTAGAACCGGCGCCCATATGGGATCCCGGGCGTGCAAGGCGAGGACCTTTAACCACTTGCGCCACCACGCCGGGCCCTGGGTTATTACTCTTTATGGAACCTTACGGTAAGGCATTGAGAAACTTAATTTTCTGATTTTTTTCATCTTAAGGGTCTCAGAGGCAAGGACTTTAAAGGAAGGCTCCAGAGACTAGCACTCTCCAGGGATACCTTGATGCAGTTCAACCTTCACACAACATGGAGTGAAGAGTAGAAAACTAGTCAACAGACACTTGTACTTCCTCTATAACCAACTCTGTTGAATCCAGCGGAAACCTCTCCTTCCTTGCCACCTCAGATCTTGAAAGCCTTGAAGTCGCCTGACTCCGGCTCCTGTCTGACCCTTAAAATGTGGCAGATGTTTTGTTATACTGTCTTCTCTATGGGATCTTACACAGACTCGTCCTTTCAGGGTCTTTTGATTTGGGTAAATTTGGATTAAAATACCTATCATAGATCCCTTGAGAGGTTTCAAATTTAGTCTTCCAATGATCTGCAGAAAATGTGTACTATGAAAACAATGCATGGCTTCTAAAATTTTTGGTACCAAAAAAAGCACTCATGTATTTAAATTCCATTTTCCAAAAGCTTTTTAAAGTACTCTCACACTTTTGAATTTTTTAAATGTAATGAAGATGAGGGGCAAGTGGTCTGACATCCATGTTTCACATCAGAGTACCTCTGAATGATTCCCAGTAAGTTCCCAGGACCAGCTTCCTGTCGACGCAGACTCTAAGAGGCAGCAGGTGATGGGTCATGTTGTTGGAACCGTGCCACCCACATGGAAGACCTGGATTGGGTGCCAGGATCCCAGCCTCCATGTGCTATATCCTAACCACTGGAAGACTTGGAGAAGCCAAGTGGAAATCTGCACTCTCTGTTTTTCTGCCTCTGCTTCTTGAATAAATACGTACAGTAATTTTTTAATATGATGATATTTCAGGTTGTTTATGACAAAACCTCTTGTCATGATTGTATTTTTCAGTTTACTTCAATTGTGTCTTGAAAGAATAAAAGTTCACAGGAAAATATATTTTAACATATATCATATTTTACCTAAACAATCAGATGAGACAGATGCTTAAAGATCCATTTTCCACTAGTTTAAAGCAAAAGGGACTATGGAATGAAACTCTCCATAATTGGGACATAGAATTGTTCGCTAAGATGAAAAACTACATAAGAAATCTTATGATCTAAAGTTACTAATGTGTGCTGTCCTTCCTAAAATCTATGTCAACAAAAAATAGCCCATGGCTAGATGAGGTCAGTTATAATTAAAAGATCTTTTATAAAGACAAGACTGAGGGCAGACAGTAGTGGATAAACACAGCTGGCTCTGTTAGCCCTTCATTTCCTCAGCAGTGTTTATCATATGGTGCAAGAAAATGACATGAAGTGTTTCGAGCCTCGGACTAAATCCACTCAGAAAATTCTATACTTCTAATTTTCCATTCACATTGTACTAAACTTGGGAGCAACAGAAGACAAACATGAAGAGAACTGTACCAATGAAGACTCTATCCTTTTCTATCAGCAGAATAACTTTGGTTTCTTAGGCCCAATGTATAGAAAAAAACTGAAGCAATGTCTGAAGAAACTAGTGGTTTTGATTATCCTAGTGGTTTTCAAAACACATAAAAAGAGATAATCTTTGCATAAAACAGAACAAGATGCCCACTGTCTTTTCCAAGTGATATATAGAGCTATAATATTCAGACACGGGAGCCTTATGTTCTGAGAAGCTAAAGAAGTCTACATAGCTGCAATAAAATGTTCTTTTCACAGGATAGATAAATCTTTTGAGTAAAGGTGGGCCAGATTTTAAATGTATTTTGAGGACAAGAAGACAAAGAACTCTATGATATCTATCAAAAAAAAGTTAACTCTATTTTGCGTAAGCTATTCAGTTAGCTGCCAAACACACTGAAACAAACTCAGGACTTTGAGTGGTTCGACAAGCAAATACATGTTAGAAACTTTAGTCTCTGAGAAACCAATACAAGGAAGAAAGGTCGAGTTTTAAATAACTTTAGTCTATTTTTATGACTTAAGATTTTAACATTGTCGTTTGGTACTAAAATTATATTTTTCTTCCAGTTAGCCTGTTCTCAAGGAAAGAAGACTTTAAAAGTACGTGGGACTTACTCCATTGCCCTTATTTAGATGTGGATTCTATTTTGGAAATTCATTTTATATATTCCCAGTAAAGGTGGGGAACAGAGTTTTCCTTGCTAGAAATGTTGTGATGAACTTCAAATATATTGATTTGATAAGAATTTATGATTCACATACTAAGCATAGTTATAAGGATTGATAATAATATAATCTCCAGACATTGTTGATATAATAATCATGAAAATAGGCATGGGTATTTGGTGAGGTGGTTAAGAAACCACTTAGGATACCCATACCCTATGCTAAAGTGCTTAGGTCTACACTTCTGTTCTGGTCCCCATTCCAGCCCCCTGTTGATGCATACATTGGGAGGAAGCAGTCTGAACTTTCAGCCTGGCTCAGCTCTTGCTTTTTGGGCCATTTGGGGAGTGATCCTGCAGATGCAAACTCTCTATAACTCTCACAGTCACTTTCTTCCCCTGTATCTCAATTAAAGAATGATTTTAAAATAAATAATCAGGAAGATAATCAGTTTAGACTTCTGGTGTCAGCATGATTTGTAAGTTAGGATTTTCTCTGTTCTCCCCCTGAAAGCACCTAAAATAAAGAAAATAAACACAGGCCTTGCAGGATTCATTTTTCATAAGATGTAATCTGTAAACTTCAACTCTGTGTAAAAAGTAAGATCAGGAAAGAGAGGTCAAAGAGGCAAAAAAAAAAAAAAAAAAAAAAGAGAGACCTCAGCAGTGATTGGGCCTAGCATCAGGGTATCTGAGAAAGACACAGTTCTTACTGAACAGGAGAAACATACTGAGATGCAGAGACACAACTGAGTAATGGGACACAAATTAAGACAATGAAAAATGGAAAATGAAAGAAAGAAGTAGATAAAAACGCAATTCACAGAAATAATGTAAAAAGGAAAAAAATAACAGTCCTCTCTAAGACAAATTTAAAGTCTAATTCAAACTTAAGAATACAGAAATAATTTTTCATTTAATCAAACCAAACATGCATATGTAATTTAATGAAAATAACTAAAAACAGAATATGGCCATGTTTTATTTCATAACAGATGGAAGGTACTTAAGGGCTACCACCAAATAGATGAACTAGGCCAAAACGGGTTCACAGACCTCCGAAAACTCTTTAAGGAATAAGTAGCTTCTTTCATGTTTCAGCATAAAGAAAAATTCTCACCACCTGCCTCTGTGAAGTGATTATATCACTGTATAACTACATCAAAGTTTGCTGTACAAACACAGGTGCAGTCATTTATGTATATACACACAGAATGAAAAACAAATTCTCCTTTTTGACAATTATTTAAAAATCCTAATTAATGTATGAGGAGATTGAAATTCACATTATTAAAATATCAAAACTTATGCAACATTAGGAAACTCAACCACATCACAGCAGAAAAATACAATGATTCCTATTGGAAAGCAGTCAATTAAGGAGTGAACCAGAGGATGTAAGATCTTTCTTTGTCTTTTTCTCTCCCTAAAACTGCTTTTTATTGGAAAGGTTTAATAACTGGGTTCACTCCCCAATTTGACACAACAGCAACAGCCGAGCCTATCTGAAGCCAGGAGCTTCTTCTGGCTCTCCCATGTGAGTGCAGGGTCCCAAGGCTTTGGGCCATCCTCGACTGCTTTCCCAGATCACAAGCAATGAGCTGCAAGGGAAGTGGAGCAGAGAGGATGCAAACTAGCACCCACATGGGATCCTGGTGCATGCAAGACAAGGATTTAGCCACTAGGCTATTTTGCCCACCCCCATATCCATATTTGAACCTGAAATTATTCTAACCATTTCACATTGAATACCTTTCCTTCTTATCTCCTATGGGTTACATCATCCTATCCTTAAATACCTGCCTGCATGTTACATTTTTAGACAGCTTTTTATTTCAGATCCCAAGCAGGTATTCCCCATAAAATCTACACTCAGTGCTGTTTGTGTTACCTTCCAGATACCTTCTCCATTCTAATATATATGTTGGATTTCTCTGTATTTTCTTTAATCTATTATGAAAATGTCAGTCCCAGGTAGTCAGAGGCCTTGTTGACCTCACTTACTTCTGTGTACCCAACATCTAGTATGAATTCATAGACAAGGTGCTCAAGAAATGCTTGGAGTGTGTTTTAGCAATTATCTGCTAAACACTTATAATTTGGGAGCACTTCTTTGAGACTGGCTGCTCCACTTCTGATCGAGCTCGCAGCTTACGTGCCTAGAAAATCAAAGGACGATGATCCAAGTCCCTGGTCCCACGCACCCATGTTGGAGACCTGGATGAATCCCCAGTCTCCCAGTTTCAGATCAGCCCACCTCTGGCTGTCGCAAGCATTTGGGGAGTAAACCAGCAGATGGAACATCTCTCGTTCTCTGTTAATCTTTCACTTAAAAACAAATAAATCTTTAAAAATGTTATGTTTCCTAAATGGAAGCTATTGTATTATGCAAAATGGTATCAGATGTTCAAAGTTCTTGCATAACATCAAGAACAGTGCTTACAGCTCTGAAGTACAATACAAACGAGCTTATATCAGAAAAGCAAAATGATTCATTTTTCTCAGTAATGAATCCCCTTTTTATATAGTTTGTACATGCTTTGTCACAAACTAACACTAACTGTACATTATCCTACAGCTTTCACATTCTTGTGGCATTATCATTATATATGAAGCAGGATCATCACTGGCATCATCGTGTTATTATCTTATTAGTTGGTCATAATTTTAACATTTCTACCAAAAAGCACTATTTGGCTTATATTTTAAAGGATAAAGAAGACCAGAGAAAATGCTTTTAGTCTTTGCTCTTTGCCTAGATTATATTTTATAAAATGGTTTAGAGACGTCATTCTTTTCATTCAGCATAAAAATATGTTGACATTCTAAATTTTCTTATAGGAATTGGACCCTCTCATTCCATGCACATTGTCAGTTGAATAAAACTAACTCAAAAGTAAAGCAGCCTCTGCAGAATTCAAGTCACCTTGAGGGCCTAGGAAATTTGCAATATATAAAGGCTGTTAGCATGTTGACATCAGATTCCACAGACTATCTGTGGCACTCTGGGTGGTCTCATGCACATCTGTTCCTTGTTGCTGTTTTTGAAGTTCTGAAGACTTGCTGCCTGCCTGGATCTATACTACATGCCAGATCATGTGGGCACCTTGAGAAAGCCTGCAACTGTTGTGTTATTCTCAAACAAATGCTCTCAAAATGAGGTAGGTGCAACACTGATCAAGGAGCACGGCTACTGCGGAATGGCCATGGCCGTGGATGTACTGGGACAGAGACATAGATACATTGGCCTTTGGATATATTGACATGAAATCTTGATGACTAAATGCATCACCACATACATTTCAACTGAAACGAACAGCAAGCGAGAACTCTGATTTTCAGAATTCTGATCTTCACAGCCAGATTCTCATTCTTACCCACCAAGAGTTTTCAACACCAAAAGAAAAAGGATCCAAAACATCATTAATGTGAAAAACATAATTTCTTCCATGGAGTCAGAGTAGAAGGTTTATGTTCCACTCAAAATGTGGGTTATGTTCTGCTGGATGCCTACATGACCAAAAAAACTGCCTTTGAATAATAAGAAGACTGTACGTAGTAATGGGAATTAGGAGCTTCATGACGAAACATGTCACTGATGTGGCAATGGGTTGGGATGAGACTATCTTTCTCCTGGGGTCTGTATTCTCCCCGTGCAGTTTATATGATATTTGCTGATACAAAACTTAACAGTGATGCAAGCCTTCCTTAATAAGATTTATATTTTAAATAAGATAGAAATGGAATCAATATTGAAATAAATCTTTGCAGGCAGAATAATAAAATAAATGTATCAAAAAGAGCAAGACTCCAGAGAGTTCATTTTTATTTTTCTAGTACTTCCAGCAATTAAGAATCCATAAAACAACATGTCTTAAATTCTACAAGTGGGTGGACTGAAACTTTCCTCAAGCTCTCTGTATTAATATATAGGAAGTACCTATTTGCTGAAAAACTAGAAGTTTGTCTACGAGCATCACCACTGCCAGAGACAGAGCCTTAATGAGTGATGCTACATCATGCTACAGCAGTGGGTCCCTACCCAGACCTACTTAGAAACCAGGCAAACTCATCACAACAGGGTTTTACTCCATGAGTGGACATGAGAAATTCACATACTTTGCTTGGTTCTCCACTTGATAATTAAGCACATGCAATCACTAAGTTTAATGAGATTGAAATTACATGAAAGAGTATCACATTTAACAGTTTCATATATGTTAACTGGGTTTTCTTGTCTATTACATGAGATTTAATCGTATGCAACAGCTGTCTTTAGTTAAAAGATGGTGATCTCTGAGATACTAACAAATGGTAAAAATATGTTAAAAGGGAGGAAGGCAGATGGCAGAAGCAAAGTCCACTTAACTATTTATGCCTTAAGGCCAGCCCTGAGGGTACAAGTAAAAAAGAAACACACAGTAGGCACAGGTAACAAAATCAACACCAAGTTGCCCTCACATCTATAAGAAGTAAGGCTTCACAGAGGGATCTGAAGAGAGCTGACAGGTTCCGCATGCAATCCTCCCATTAATATTCCTTTAGAGAGAGGCCATGAGTGCTGCAAAAAACACCTGCAATATTTACTTTTGTGCATTAAGTCTTTGAAGGTTTCCACTCAAGTGCCAGGCACAGTATGGAGGCTAAAATATTAAGACCTTGTTGATTATTATGATCCTCACTTGAATTAGATCAAAAGAATACATAAGTAGACAGCTCAAAAACTTCCAAGGAGCAAAGTAAGAGTGTAAAATGGCATTATTTATGGAAGGCCTTCTTTATACCAAATAATGTATTAAAGTGGTAAGATGCTAGTTAAGATGCCTACATCCCATTTTCCCATTTGTGAGGGCCTGAAATCTACATTCTGTTCCAGCTCCCAATTCTCACTTGCTAATAAGGCAGGCAGTAGGATGCAGTGGTATGATTCAATGATTGGGTCCCTGCCAAGAAGGAAGGAGACTTGGATTGAGTTCCTGGCTCCTTGCTTTGGCCTGGCCCAGTCTTGGCAACTGCAGGCAACTGGGGTGTGAATGAGGCAGAGGAGATACATTCATTCATGCATGCATTTTCTCTCCCTCTACTGCTATTCTCTCACATTTTTGAAAATCATTTTCATAGAGGGCTTCATTGTAGGGACTAGTAACACAAAATAGGGAGTATTATTATCTTTATTTCACAGATAGAGAAACAGATCATCAGAGAAGTTATATAATTTACTTGGAATCACCCAGGGGAAAACTAGAAATTTTTCACTGGAGTTTTTGTTGCAAAAGAGTATACTTTTACTACTATTGTAAAAGTTAAGACTTTTCAACAGAAGAAACTACCATAATGTTCGAAGAATAAAGACTAGGAAGTAATGCAAGTCACTAGTGGGCACCAGGTTTGTGAGGAAAACAACTATTGAAAGAAAAAAGAATTATTTCATTGTAATCTGTAACTCCTAATTCAGAATAAGATTCCAAAAGTAAAACCAATCTACGCTCACAATTAACATGCTGAATAAAAATCACAAGTATGACTTTCATTTCTTCTCATACTTCCAGGCAATTAATGCCTCCTAATAGTTTTCTATTACATCTGAAATTTCAAGATGTGAAAAGTCATTGAAATGAATCTAAAGGATATGCATGAAGACTGTTGAAAATTAACTATCGCATACGTAACAATGACATTTTATAATCTTTTCTAAATAATTAAGTTTCACCTGTGTTCAATTTTGGCATGTAGTTATTATATGAAGGGATATATTAAAAAAGGACACGAAAAATGCACACATCTGGTATGGCATCCTCATGGCTTCCATGTATCGGGATCCCATATGGGTGCCAGTTTGTGTTCTAGCTGTTTCACTTCCCTTCCAGCCCCGAGCTTGTGGCCTGGGAAAGCAGTAGAGGACAGCCCAAAGCCTTGGGAACCTGCACCCATGGGGGAGACCCAGAATATGCCCAACTCCTTGCTTTAGATCAGCTCAGCTCTGACTATTGCGGCCACTTGCGGAGTGGACCATTTGATGGAAGATCCTTCTCTCTGTCTCTCCTCTTTGTAAGTCTGACGTTCCAATAAAAAGAAATAAATCTTTTTAAAAATTGTACCAAAATAGATTTTTAAAATTTTCCATCAATGTTTTCACAAATACCCTCACATATTTTATTTGTTTGTTCCCAGACTGATATACAAACCAATGTTCATTTCACTAACACCAACAATGAAAACCACTGGAGAAGCCTAAAACTAGGGATCAGGAATTCAGTTATTAGAGCCATCACTTGCTTTCCCCATGGTCTGTACTGGCAGGAGGCTGGAGTCAAAAATTTAACTGAAGCGTTTCAATATGAGACACAGGCAATTTTAACTATTAGGTCAAATATCTACCTCAGCTCCATATTTCAACAATTTCTTTTAACGAAAGCAATGAATGCAGAAGATACTGGGTTGTATTTTTCTTAAACTAGTTTTGAAAAAGATGCTGAATAAAAGTAGGACACATTCTTCATGGTCCAAAGATTTTACCTTCTGACATTTTTTTTTTGAGAATTCCAAGCTCTTCTAGAATTTACAACAAAGTTCTGGGTATCAATTTAATATATTGATAACTCTCGGTTGCCTGTAACTTTCCATCATTAAGTTGAAGTCTTTGAAAGCTCATGAAACTTAAACAAAAACTTCTCTGGATATTTTATAGAAATGTTAAAATACAAATGTAGTGCATCACCAGTTTTAATTTCACTGCATTAACCTCTCTACAGTCTAGTTTGTTGGACTTAATGCCAGGACACCAATTGTCAGCTTTGGTGCCAAAACATCAGGATACTGAGAAAACGTATGGTTTTTTGGTTATTGTTCACAATCACAATATAAACAATTACATGTTTACCCTATGAGTTTATCCTCTTATTTTTTCATAATTAACTTATTCTAGCAAATTTGTATTTTAAAAAGAATATCAATATATAGGATATGCCTCAAGTGTAAGTTCCTCTGCAGGAATACTTTAATAATCTCATCCATACTCTCTGTTATATTCATACAATGAATATGACAAGTCCAAGAATTATTGTTAGAATTTAATGAAATAAAAGTATTTAACTCAACAAAATCTAAGGAAACAATTTGTTATAAGATTCTTCACTCTGCATTCATATTCTTGTACCTTAATCCTAGCTCATTGTATGTAATTTTTCTTCTCCAAATGATAATTTTCAAGTCAATTACATTGCTCTTTATTCTCCTAGTTAATCAGATTTTATATCTTTAATTGTCCTTTAGTCATTGATTTATTATTTCATTCAACAAATATGTTGAAGGTACCTATTTTATGAAAGGTACAGTTGCACTCCTAAGTCCTGGTCCACATGGAGCATGCAGCCAAACTGGAAGCTAAATTATACACTCAGAATGAGGATCACTCAGAGGACTTGTTAAAGCACAACCTGCTGGGCACCAGCCTCAAGTTTCTGACTCAGGAGGTCCAGGGTAGGTCTTGAGAACTTTTATCCTTAACAAGGTCTCAGGTGATGATGTTACAAGATCCAGGAATCATACCTTGAGAATTAATGAACGGAAGCATAATATTTGCCCCAAAAGCACTAGGAAGTTTGGCGATGAATAAATCCATAAAATTTTAAAAATATACATAATTTTAATGCAGGAAATGGTGTTCAGTTTGGCCTTGAAAGCTGAAGAGAGAGGGGAGAGAAGATGAAGGAGGAAAGGGAAACAGGGGGTTCAAGCAGGGAGACAGGTGGGGAGAGAGGGGAGAAAGGAGGAGGTATACAGAAGGAAAAAGAAAGAGAGAGAGGAAATGAGGGACAGGGTGGGAGGAAGAAGGAGGAACGAGCAAGAATTGATTCAGAAGCTCTACTACTTTCATCAAAAGAGAAATTATCCGCATTGTATAAATAAAAACGTTGCCCATGTATAGCAGAGCAAGCTGCTGTAAGAACTGACTGTAGCTTCAAAGTATTGGTTTCAAGTAGGAAAAACTAAGGTTCTATGTCAGCTGCAACTTCAAAGGTGAGACATGAAAGGAGATTACCCAGCTGAAAGGAATTAGCATGGAACCTATAATCAATGAATTTCATGATAGAAAAGACAGAGCATGAATAATTAATAAACACAATGTGCCAAATTCATATACCAATTTTTCACTTACAGACATGATTAAGCACTTAGGATCACACTTGGTAGTATATCAGCTGATTCGAAACTAAGAGCTAACTCTGCATTTCAGGCATGTTGTTGATAGCTTAAAACTGACCACTAGAGAAATACTTAGAGTGGAACTTTATGAAGAGTCCAAAGTCAAAGTTTTTCTTTCATTTCTCTTTTTTTCAAGGCTGTCTGTCAAACTTTTATCTTTGTCAATTTCACTTTCCCACTTCTTGGTACTGATATAAGGAAACTTGATTATATATATTTTGAAGAGATAAGAAGAAAGCTAAATATTTGGATTTCTTACATTAATAATTAGTATATATACACACACATATATATTATATAAATATTACAGTGTCCTTCAGGTTCACATCAGTCTTCTTCACAAATACACTTTAAAGAAAGCACTGTTAATTCACCATTTCACATGAAGTGAAACAGGCACATAAAGATGAAATCACTTGCTCAAGACTTATTCTTTTAAATAAAAAAAGAACTCTATACATTTATGCTATATAACATGACCTGTTAACATATGTGGATACTGTGGGATGAGAAAATCATAAATTAACTAACACATTCCAGTAATTCACTTATTTTTCTTGGTAGTGAGAACATGTAAAACAAGTTCTTACTGAGACACTGCTTAACTTTCTCAAGGCAAAAATACATGAGGGATATTTTTTTTTTCCCTCAGTACTGGGAACAAGAAGAATTCAACAGTACTTTATAAAAATTTCTCCATTTTAGTTATAATTATAGTTTAATTAGTAACAGTTTAAGCTGTTTTTATTTAAGCCCTGGGAAAAACACTGTTGATAGTGACATTTTTTATGAAACAAAGTTCTCTCAAATTTAATAGGACTTGCAGACTTCCCTAACACAGTTCATGAAAACAAAGTGAGACTTTGTCAGGTCACTGCAAATATGGCAATTCTGTGATAAGTTTGAGTATTTGTAGAAGGACATATACTTGGCTCAGTGAACTGAAGAAACATATGTCATGAATGCTAAAAGTTTATTAATTAAGTGCCTTTTAGTCACAAAGCATTCTAAGATATTCAAAGCTAAATATTTCTATGAATCTTTTCTAAATTTCTTTTACTATTTTAGCTCAATACGTTCTCTCCTGAACATACAAAGATATTCTTCCTTATTCATGGAAGATTCAAATACAATTATGTGAATCTCAGCAATTTAAGAAATTGAGAATGTACACACACACACACCAATTCAAAGTATCTTAATAAGAAATGTATAAAATGCAAATGTTACTATATTATCAAATAAATTTTTACAGCAGTTTATAAAATTGTATCAGAAAATTTAGAAAGTTTAAAAAATTAAATATGGGAGATTTAAAAATTAAATCAATAAAAGTTTCAGCAAGAGTTAAAATAGATTATCTTCAGGGCTAACTAGATGGTCTCTAACTATCCACTTAAAATTGTTCAGAAGCTACATGCTTTATTCTAAATTACCACAACTGGGACAACTCTGTACTTGAAGGAAACTGACTACAGAATTGTTTACATATTGGTGTATGTCTGGGAGATCAGTGTACATGATACGTTTTTGTAGGTGTGTGTGAATATTTGCTAAAGTAAACTATAAAGCTTTATTGTCAACATGTACATTTTAAAGATTTATTTATTTTTATTGGAAAGTTAGATACACAGAGAGGAGAGAGACAGAGAGGAAGATCCTCTACCCGTTGATTCACTCCCCAAGTGGCCGCAACGGCTAAAGCTGAGCTGATCTGAAGCCAGGAGCCAGGAGCTTCTTCCAAGTCTCCCACACGGGTGCAGGATCCTAAGGCTTTGGGCCTTTCTCGACTACTTTCCCAGGCGAAGGAAGGGAGCTAGATGGAAGCAGGGCTGTGGGATTAGAACTGGTGCCCATATGGGATCCCGGTGCTTGTAAGGTGAGAACTTTAGCTAATAGGGTACCACACAAGGCCCAGTCAGGCACATTCAGGATTCAATAGTAATTAAAAATATCTGCTAAATGAATAGAAGACATACCACAAGTTAGCTTAGAGTAAGACACTATGGAATTAGGTTTCTGCCCATGAGGAACATAAATTTACAAGGTTTTAAATATTTATGTCTTCATTTAATCTTTTGAACAAAAGCTTATTAATGAATTAAAAAATATGCATTTGCTACATAAACCTAGCTTGAAGATACGCAAATAAATTTTAAAAACCCTTAAGCATTCCCATAGAAGATGATTAGAAATTAGCATACCGTTTTCCACAAACAGGATAACTAAATGATATGTAAATATACAGAAATATGATGAATAGTCAGATCAATCTTAGAAATGACACAGGATCAGGGCCAGCATGATGGTTCAACTGATCAGTCCTCCACTGGCCTCCACAGCATCCGAATCTATGCCTATCAATGTTCCATCCCTGCCTAACACCTTGCTTGAAAGCTTATTTGTGAAACAGAAGACCCAATTAATCTGCTCTTGAGGTTTGTTTGTTTAATATTTCTGGGGGCTGACAGGAAGGAGGGTGCCTCAGCAGGTTAATCATCCATATGCAAGCACTGGCAACCCATATGTGCACCAGCTCATGTCCGAGCTGATCCACTTCTAATCTAACTCTCTCTGTATGGTTTGTAAAAGCAGTGGATTATGGCCCAAGTCTTTGGGAGGTGGTACCCATGTAAGAAACTGGAGGAGACTCCTGGATCTTGGACTTGATTGGCTCAGTTCCAGCCATTGAAGCCATTTGGGGAGTGAACCAGCAGATGGAACATCTTCCTGCCTTTCCTACCTTTCAAATAAAAATAAACCTTAAAATAAACACGATAGATTTTCAATTTTGAATATTACGAAAAAATAAGAACTGTTTTTTCTCATAGCCTAAGTTTTCCAATTGATACATAGTATACTCTGTTATATAATATTTTGTATACCAAAATATTTTCTTAATAAGTGTTCAAATGAGAGTTATTATGTCAAAATAAAATTTTAAAGGAATATCTTGGCTATGATATAAAACTTAAAACCAAATGCATTTTCAAATTTTAAACTAAGCAGTACTGAGAAGATGGCAGCAGCACTGAGCTTAAATAGAGTCTTAGGCAAAATTTAGAGAATGAGGCAATTTGGAATTCATGATGCAATTTTGTGACATGAAAGTGACTTAGTCTTTATCACAAACTGATTTCTCAAATTGCTATTTGGAAGTAATTGTGTGCAGTGAATACTAAAAAAATGTAATAAGTGATAGCTGATCATGATTCATCTGATAATAATTATATCTAAGACACTAACCTAGAGATTATTGGAATACAACAGTTTTTTTATTCTTTCTTTCTCTCTTCAGACCTGGCATGATGACTCAGTGCCTAAATCTTTTCCTTGCAACTACCAGGATCCTATAGAGTGCTGGCTGATGTTCCAGCTACTGTATTTCCCATTCGGCACCATATCTGTGGCCTGGCAGAGCAGTAGAGAAGGACCCAAACCCATGGGACCCTACACCCATGTGGGAGGGCCAGAAGAAGCTCCTGGCTCCTGGCTTCAGATTAGCTCAGCTCTGGCTGTTGCAGCCACTTGGGATGTAAATCAGTAGATGGAAGATCTTTGTCTCTGTCTCTCCTTTCTGTAAACTTGGTCTGCCTTTCCGATAAAAATAAATCTTTAAAAATATATAAATAGTTAGGATGTCAAAAATACACTCCAAAATATGAAAAAAATTATAAAACTGACTCCAAAATCCATAGGATAAAACATAGTACTAAGTAAAAAGTAATTTTCAAAACTATATAATAATCTCTTTAGGAAGGAAACCGATGTACAGTGAAAACACAATGAGTTCAAACACTATAATAGCTATGAGACATAACCCATAGCTCCTGACCTTAAATTCTTATGAGCAAGTGTCACATAGGGAGAAAAGTTCCCTAGAATCCATTCTCTTCACCAATTTTTGACAGAGACAGTTGCCGTCATAAGGTTTTTGTTTGTTTGTTTTTTAATATGTCTGTAGCTAAGTACTGAGCACAGGATGAGAGCAAGCGAAAGACCCAACCTTGGGCAAGAACAGAAGCAGCTTTCCCTGCTGTTCACCTCCTGGTCCCCTGGGATGGAATGCAGAGAAGATCACGACTGGCTTTAAACACATTGACAAGGACAATCCGTGGATGATACTGGAGCAACAGGAGGGAGACAGTCTAGTGCTGGAACTATAATAAGGGTTTTCACTGCTCCACTCACCCTTAGAATACCGAAGCAAAGAATATAAATACCAATCTTATTGGTATTCCTTGAAAGTTCTTTGTTATTACAACTCAGCCAGTCCCTGACACAATTATCAAACAACTAATGTTCAGTAACATATTCTTTGTCAGGCTTGTTTTATGAGTCTTCTCAATTTCTGTAACTCTATTACTGCAAATGTCCAAACCATAAACCCAGACTTACCCTTCCCTATTCACTTCAGCTCACATACCATTCTAATCCAATTGAAACTCTCTATTAGATAGCTCCCATATTTGATTATTTATTGCCACCTCCATACTATAGCTCAAGTGAGCATCAAATACTCCTATTCCAATACTTTACTAACCTCAAATTCCTTCTTGCTACCACAGTGTTTATTTTCTACAGCTGCAAGAAAGATCATCATTTAGTCATAATGTGGAACACGCTGGTCTTTTGCTCAAATCCTTCTATGAATTTCCATCTGAAAAAATTTAATTTAAAATTCCTTAGCAAAGCCTACAATGCCACATGAACTCTGTCTTATCAGATTTGTTTCCAAACTCCCACAACATAGAAATGATTCACTCCACTCCAGTCACACTGGCTTTCACACTATTGTCTGAAAATTTTAACAACAACCTTGTCTCATTTTGCTCATTTTTATTCCTACCTTTGTAAATGTGCAGCTGTTCACACTGCTCCCAACCACTTTGTGCTACACGACATCCTTTTCCATCTTGCACATCAGTCTCCATCCCCTTATCTGTCATTTTCATTTTCATAGCCTTATCACTGTATATGCATATACTGTCATGTGTGAGCAAACATTATATAGGTCACAAAAAATGGAATAAAAAAAATTTTTGCACCTAATCTTTTCATTCCATTTCCATGAACTTTTTGAAGTTCTAAATGCATACACATACATAAATTACATAAATGCTTGTGTACGCATCCAATATAAACTTGTTTTCAATAATTTGAGATACATTTCCCTGTGAGGATATACTCAGCATGTTTAATAGAAATCTTGCCCAAGTATTCTTCGGTCTCTGGGATAGCCCAAACACTTGAAACAATGCCTGCCAGATGGCATAGGCTAAATTAATATCCTCTGAATGACTAAACTAGATGAATAAAATGAATAAAACACAGTCTGACCAATTTGTTTTAGACCGGGCCACAGAGAGTATACAGGAGCACAAAAGGGAGTCCAGCCAGCCAGCAGGTAGCAGGAAGGCTTCTTAACAGATCCAGCTCCTACACTGACACCGAGGAGCAGTCATGATTCTAGTGGGTGGAATCCAAGTGAGGAAAACATGTGCAGAGGCACAGATGAGCACTGAGGAAGCGGAGCAGCAGCCAGAGTGGTGAGTACAACATCTGCCAGGGAAGAGGGCCGGGCCAGCGAGCAGTGCTACTCACTCCCATGTGCCAGGTCTGGAAGCAGGGCCGGGTCAGCGAGCAGTGACTACTCACTCCCACGTGCCAGGTCTGGAAGCAGGGCCGGGTCAGCGAGCAGTGGCTACTCACTCCCATGTGCCAGTCATGAGATTTGACACCTAACAGACTTTTTGACAAATCAAACAATAAGATTTAAAGGTAAAAACATTTTCCCCTCAAGTCACATGGCAAAATCAGGATGTAAGTTTATGTCTGACCAATTCTAAGCCCCCTTTCCCATCATTTCATGCACTCTTCTGTACTAAGAAGCAGGGCTTTTTTTTTTTCACTTCAGGAAAACATCAGAAAATATTAATCAGAGATGACATAAATATATTTGCCTTTTAAAAATATATTACACATAGTTGAACAGTTAATGCTTTAAAGTAAGATGTGGAAGTGAACTACCTAGAGGGATTAGGAAAATCCAGAAAACAAGTGATGAAGGCCTGAAGGCAGTAACTAACAGACAGCGACATATGACAGTGATGAGGTGATAGGCTGAGGAGGATTTGCACTTCATGTTGATGCCCCTGGACTTCTACTACTGAGAAATGTGAAACAAGAAAGCAGATGCCATCTATGATGCAGGAGAATGAGTAGGTGAAGTGCAGAGGGGATTATCTCAATTGCTTCAATCTGGTCACACAGCTGCTTAATGGATGGATCTGGATTAAACTCTCAGGATTTACTGCTCTTAGTTCTGTGGTTATTCCTCTATATGACAACTTAGACCAAATGGCTAAAGCTTGCAACAGAAACCTAGCTTAGCAATAAAGTTACATGTTTTGTGAACACAGGAATATAGGAAGAAATGTATCATTGCAGAAAATATGAAACTATTGCTTTCATAAAAACAAAACCCTGAATTAATTTCTCATAATATAACATCATGGATCTCATTGTTGGAGAAAGCTGCTTATCTTCCAATATTACTTACGTCAAAACAGCTGCCTTTGTGAGAAGAATGTTGTTTTTCCAAAACAAATCAAAGCAGTGAGATTTTCTTTAAACTTGTCCCAAGACAATGTTTAATAGCAAGGTGGTGAAATACAAAAATATAAAAAATGTACAAGAAAAGGAAAACGCTCTTTGCAAAATACATCACAAGTGAAACATGTAGAGATTCCAAACACTTAGTTAGCTCTAAGGATTTTTACAAAACACCCAATTGATACTGACCACTAAGGCTTACATATGCACAGAGTATAAACTACCCTGAGACTACACCAAAAAGAATACATTCTCTCAATGATTGGAAAGCATTTACAGTAGTAAATGAACTAATGTGTTCAGCCTTCAAAAATTAAAGTGGTATGTCTCAAAAATTTTTAACAAAAAAAAAATAAGCATCTTCATCACCCTAATTGCTACTTTAAAAGAACATTTGATTATTTTAAAACTATAAAATCTAATTATCAAACAATTTCATCATCCTACTTCACTAAATCAGGCTTATCACTAGAGAACCCAATTAGGTTAAAAAATGTTGAATATTAGAAAGCAAGCAAACAGAACCCGCCAGATGCCTCAAGGATACCATTAAATCTGCGAAATGGACTGTAATAAGAGAATGCTAAGCCCTTCTGCAGACGTTACTTGTCCTCAGTTTACTTATATCAGCTATTTGCACTAAATTAAACTGCTCTCTTTTACAGAAATTTTTCTTCTAACATAGCAAGACTTTACGTATGTAAATGGCACTTGCTTTGTAACATGGTTCAACTTCTGCTTAATGTGGAGGGACATCTGCAATGTTATCTAATCTGTTGAGCTTTAATTTCAGTTTGTTTTCCAACAGATATATGCTGGTCGTATTAGTCTTTATGTCATACGTCTTAAGGTAGTGGTTCTTATACTCCCAGGCTCCAGACCTCTGTTGGCTCTTGAAAATTAGTGAAATTCCCCAAAAAAACTTTTCCTTGTGTGGCTTCTATAGATACTTCTTCTCTTACATTTAAAAAGTGACAAATAGTTTAAATATCTATTTGATTTCAAAATTATATTAAACCCACCACATCTAACCAATACATTTTTATGAAAAGCAATTACTTCTATAAAATGAAAGATTTGATAAGAAGGCTGCCATTGTTTTTATATAGTTAATATAATTGATGTCTCAATTACCGGAAGGCTACAGGACTCTGCTTTGGCCTTTGCTCTGTTGCAACATCACATATTCTGTGGCCTCTGAAGACCTGGTCTGTATGCTTCTAAGACAATGAACAAAAGACGAATAACAGGTTAGTATGAAGATACTTCTGACCTCATGCAGCTCTTCAAAGAGCTCCATGCCACAGTTTCAGAAGTCCTGCTCTAAGTTTATGAGATGGTATAAAATAAGAAGGAATGTTCAGCTTACATTTCTCAGGGAGAACTGAAAAAATATTTATGAATATGTGCAGCAAGAAAATGGATGAAAATAACTAAATTTACACATTGAACCTGTCATATTCATGGAAAGTTATTTCAAGAGAACTACTTTCATCAATCTTCCCTCTACAGCTGGTGTAATCAATACATTCACATCCACGCTCTGATCTCTTCACTGAAGTTTCAGATTTGAGCATCTGCTGTAACCAGGTTGAAGAATCCAACAGTATGTCTTATGGACCTTATGGGTTTCCACTATCAGAATGTAACTTAATTTGCTCATTTAATAAATCATCTCACTTTTACCATCTCACATATTCAACTATTTACAGAAAAAATTGCACAAGCCGGGGCAAGTGTTGGCACAGTGACTGAGCTGCTGTTGGGATTCTCACATTCCACACTGGCATGTGTAGGCCCAAGATCCTGCTCTTCTCTTGAGTTCAGCTTCCTGCTAATACACACGCTGGAAGACAGTGGATGGCGTCTCAAGTCCTGGGATCCCTGCCAACAGATGGAGTTCTGAGCTCCATGATTTGCACTGACCCACCCCTAGTTGTTGTGGGCACTTGGGTAGGGAACAAGTAGACGGAAGATCTCTCATCTCTTGTTCTCATTTTCTCTTTCATTCTCTCTCTCTCTTTCTCTCCATTTTTCTATCCTTCCCTCTCTCACCCTCACTTCGTGTATCTCTGCCTTTCAAATAAAATGAAAATAAACTCTAAAAAGCATGCAATTCATTCCTACTTTTTCTTTCCCACCCATATCTAATCTGAGCTGACAAATTGCGCCATACTCCCCAAAATTGCCACTTTAGGCCAAGTCACCATTATATATTTTGTTCGGATGATTGTTACAGCTTCCCAATTGATTTACATGTTTCTTCCATCACTCCATATTTCATTTCTTTCCAACTTGTGATTGTTACTATCAACCCATTTTTTGTACTCATGAAACATAAATCAGACTAGGTCTTATCTCAACCTAATCCTTCCTTTGAGTAATATATCTATTAGAATAAGAAAGAAGATTACTTATGGCCCTCATGTGGACCTTGCTTCTCTCAACTGCCCCAATATGAATTTAAGTTTTCTGTGTATTTCACCATGCCAAGCTTTCTCCATACCTTACAGCCATTCTAATTTCTATGTTCACATCTTTTATTTATAATTTGCTTTTCCCACTCCTTCATGTCATTCAAGTCTCAAAATGTTATCATCAGAGAATAGCCACTCTTAACCCCCCACAATAATTGCCAAAGCCACGTTCACTATTTCCTATTATCACTCAGCTTTATCCCTTTTATGCACTACATTTAACACTCTAAAACTATTTGGGTTCTTTCTAAAAACATGTGTTACCACCTGTACTGGCATGTAAGCTCTAGAAAGGAAGGGACATGCATGTCTTATTGATTAAATCTCACTGTCCACTGAAACCTGATCAGTACTGAGCAGATATTTCTTGAATGTGGGCACACATCATTCCTCAACCTTTTTGCAAAGACCAACTGTTGAATGTGGGCATAAATAAATAATCAAATGACTTACTAAAATGAAAGCAAATAAAGACACCACATAGCAAAAGGAGTTCATTAAATACTGTTTTTCTATTATCAAGTGTTCAGGAATAGATAAAGGTTTCAAATATTCATGGACCATACTCTGTTATCATTTCTAATGCCTTTTCTACTTTGTAGAAACATGCTATTTGAAAGTGGAGGAAACCACAGTGGTGTAGTAATGTGCGTCTGGTGTACATGTAACCTAATAACACAGATATTAAACTTCCACACTATTTCCCCTAAGATATGTGCCTTTGAACTCCAGAATCGATGAAACAAGAAATCACTTAAATCTACTGATTTTATGAAATTTTTAGTTCCATATAAGTCAACTTAATTTCCTCCCAAGAAGACAACAAAATACTGCTCACAAGCTTATCAACTGAGGCTGGTGTTGTGGCATAGAAGGTAAAGCCATTCCTACAATTCCAACAGTCCCAAGTGGGGGCTGGCTTATGTCACAGCTACTCTAAGCAGCTCCCTGCTGATGACCTGGAAAAAGTAATAGAAGACAGTCCAAGTATTTCAGCCCTTATTGCCCACGTAGGAGACCCAGATGGAACTCCTGAATCCTGCTTCAGCCTGGCTCAATCCTGACATTGTGGCCATCTAGGAACTGAATCAGTTGATGGAAGGTCTCTTGTTCTCTCTTTGTTTTTCCCTCTATCTCTGACTTTCAAATGAGTAAACAAACAACACTTAACTACTTTTTCTTTGAAAATTGTTTTTAATTTCCTTGGTAGCCTTATCATTAATACTCATGACAATTACTAAAAAATCTTCTGTTTTTTTCTTATAACTTGTATTTAACCATTCATAGCATTCTTAATATGGCATGATATCACCTGAAACATAACACAGAGTAATGGAAGTGGTGCTGTCTTGCAAATTTATACACACATTATTTGGCATTATATTAATATAATTTATAATGTGCATCTGTGTACTGCCAACAGGGCAAGTCAATAAGCAGATTTAGTCTGCAAACATGGAGCAAAGTTTGAACAAGTCGCTGTAATTTGAGAGAATGGACCCTACACAAGTGAACTGCCAAGAACAGCATAAATCTATATTAAGAATGTTGTTTAAGGTATAAATATTCTAAAGCAATACAAACACCAAGTAATAGAACAGTAATATGCAATGCTGCTCTGTAAACAAGAGCTAAACATAAAAGGTAACAATCAATTTGCTCTTCCAGTTACAAAAATGCAGAAATAAATTTTTGATAAGTATACAAATGACTTGCTGTGAAAGCTATCATAATAGGCTATTAATTAAAAGCTATAGGAAATAACTGTGCACTCCTTTTTTCTTATCAGTGAGAAATCAGTAGTCTTTTAAAGCAATATGGTCCCTTTTTGAAGAAAAACTTTTAAACACATGGACAACCAGTTGTGATTTTTTTTGGTGGAAAAATGTTAGTTTTTCTCTGTAAATATACCATTATGTATTTGTGAAACAAAAAACATGTTTCATAAAAATTTTGCTTCTTTTACTAGCTACTTTTTTGTTTCTGTTTTTGTTATTAATAACTAAAAGTAACAATTCTTTTTATTCTGAAAAGATTACAGAGTGATTTAACTGTTGTTAAGCTATATACATAGCAAACAGCAAATGGAACTTAAGTATTTTACTTTGTTCCAAAAGCATTCCCTCTAATGTATTTTTATAAATACTGTACAGTGGTTTTGTAAAACACAGAACAATTCACTCCAATAAGGTTAAGCACAATAGGCAGAAAAATAATGGTTCTAACAAAACCCTAAGGTACATATAATCAATAGTAACCCAGTAATATTTTAAATATGTACTGATTGCCAATTCTCAGGAATACGTTTCAATACAATTTTAAGTCATGTGTCATAGTTTTACACCTGTCTACTATGTATGAACTTTAGTATACAAATATTTTCCTTTTTAAAAGAGTTTAAAAAAGCAAACCCAGGTAGAAAAATGAGACTCTGCCTGCTGCTTTCCAAAGCAACAGGAGCTAAAGTCAGGTAAAGGAAAAATTACAGCCAGTATTTCTCTCGCTCAGATTTGAATTCATGGGGGAATCCCTATGAAACATGGGAGACCATATCTAATGTTCTCAGGAATGGAAGCAGGGTAGGCTGTTGCCATGGTAGTCACACCATGAAGATTTTGTGCACTGGGAAGAAGCTCCCATCTGTCCTATCCTCTGAGAGTGTGTCAAAATGATTACAATCTATTCAAGGGGTTCTCATTACAAGAGTGGATAAGGAAAAAATTAGTCTATCCAGCCTCATGCAAAAAATCACTGGAAATCTTGTTAAAGCCCTTATAGAAATACATCTAAGTGCTTATGAAATGAATTCTGCTAAATGTTCAGCATGCACACTATCCAACAGCCTCCACATGACAATGACTGAAGTAAATACAACCTCAGCCGGAAATCAATGTGTCATTACACTATGGTCTAGAACTCACTAACCCACATTTTTTGTTCTCACTTTTCAGCCACCTTGTTTTGCTTTCCAGCATAACTAAAAAATATGCTTTGGAGCTTTCATTTTTGCAATTTTCACAAAAAGAAGAATGGAGACATGATATTTTAGCAAAATAATCAGTACAGAAATGAAATTCTTACCTTTTTGGACTGATAATAACAGAACAAAAAAAACACTTTAACCTGTTGAAGATAGGTTATGGACTATCTTGCCAGTGTCTGATTATTAATTAAGAAACTGATAGTTTTAATTACAATCTCGACAAAATAAGCATGGTAATTTTCAATTACTTCAGATTTCAAAAGTCTTTCCAATAAAAGTAAGGAAAGGCATGCAATTTTCCTTCCTATGGTAAAAAAGTTAAGTTCTGACAGTAATAAATTTAAAAGAAAAAGGAAAACTTTACAACAATAAAATTACAATAGGCTGAGGTTTTATTAGTATAATCAAATACTTTCAAAAGCATGGCTGTCACTAAGGAAAATTCATTAAAAAGCTTTAAAAAGTTGGAAAAACATAAAAAACAAAAAATTACTGCTTTTCAAGTTTCTTATTTTGAAAACAACAAATATCCTTTTGATTGTAACTTCAGAGATCTTATATACACAACACCTCCCATACCTTACTTATCCATTTGTTATCGAGGTTACATCAATCAGTATGAATGTAAGCATGAAAAACACTATGAATTCTCACAAAAACACAAAAAAGCACAAACCAAGATTGCTATATTTGAATACATTATATTTAACAACTTCTGTTCATCATAAGATATTGTAAAAGAATCATAGATGAAAAAAATTTGCAATTCATGAAGTTGATTAGGATTAAGCTCCAAAATGTGCCAGCAAACAGAAAAAGTAGACCAAAAACTACAAGATACTCTTCACAAAAGAAAAAACAAACAAGCCACAAATAAGAGAAAAGATGTTCAATCTAATTAGTAATCAAGGGACACACAGTTAAATTGTAAGATGATATCTCAGCATCCACCAGATTGATAAGATTTGAATGTTTGTCAATATAAATTACTGTCTGCAATGGAACAGAAAACTCAGTGATCAATTATAATCAGACCCTATTAGGTAAAAACACTCTGGAAAAAAAGTTCATATTATAAAACAAATTTTAAGATTTACAGTCCACCTGACCCATGACAGGCACACTGGAATATTTATGAAATATACTTTCCAGGATAGACAAGCATCATTCAGAGAACAAAATAATGAGGAACAACCCAAATACCATCAATAATGAAAGGATAAAACAAATACATGTAACATAACGTGTGTGTACATACATGTGTATATAATAGAACACAACAGTGAACCAAAATCAACTGGTATGCTTACCAATGCAAAGAACACTCAAAAATTCAAAAAATGAAATATGAATGCATTACATATGAGGGAAGGTTTCCACGAGGTAACCTTTTGAAAGCCTGGTTCTTAGAATCTAAAGAAGATATAGCTTAAAGATGTGTAGACACAAAATTTTGGAGTTTTTGAAAGGAGGTAAGATGTGTTGTGGTTCAGCCATGGGGAATCCCTTCCCCACATACAGAAAATGTCTGGATGCAGGTGCTAAGTATGGGTTGCATCTTGACACATGGCTCTTGTCGCTGAAACTGCCTACTTTGCTTTTGGAACAATCCTATTAGAAGAATACTGAGTCTCAAACAAGTCCAGTTAAACTTCTGCTAAAACTTTCACTGTTTCTGCGGGCATCTTGATTCACATAGAATGTTTTTTCATGAGCTAGTGTTTTTAGCATTGACAACATATTCATCCTTTTCTCCTAACTTTCCACCTACATCTGAAATACTGTCAAACCCTTTAAATACATGTTTATGCTTCCCAAACCTGCTTAGGAATATTAAATGCTCTTTGAAGCTTGCTACCCTGAAATGAACATGAAAACCCAAATGTCCCCAATACATCTCAATTTTCTTGTCTTTTACCATTGCCTTAAACTGAAATCTGTTTTAATATTCATATTTAGTATTTCAAGAGTCTCCTTATGACAACCTTTTAACAATATTTTGTCTTTATTATGATTAATAAATAAAGTTTGCTCTTTAGGATAACAGTATAAAAACAGTCCAGTAAGATAACAGTAAAAAAAGTAACATCACGTGTATTAGTATTATAACTGTGCTGAATAAGGCTTTTCGATTAACATGAAAAACTCACAAGGCTAAATGGCAGAACCTGATTTTGAAGAACATAATGGCCTGTTTCTCAAATTAACTTTACTGAGATCTAATTCATATGAAAATGCATTCAATTTTCTGATACTCTCAGGTAGTGCTTTGAATGTCAACAGAAAGAATGAGGCTCATAATCAACATTCAATTTTATTTAAAAAAAATCCCTCTTTGAATGTCAGCAATCACTACATCATTTAATTAATTATAGAAAGCCAGTAAAAATGTTTCAGAGGAACTTAAAACAAGACTATTGAAGCTCCCTGCCAGTGATGGTCAGCATGATTAGGGTTCACACAGAATAATACAATAATATAGAACAACACCATAACAAAGAGACTATGGATCAACTAACTCACTGTAAAAGAGGAAGGCAAAGGTAACATCTCGGTTCAATAACAACAGAACCTAAACATGAAACTATTCCCTAAGAATTGAATGTAAATAATCACGCCACTAAGACTCAGTATGTAAAAGTCCTCATTAAGACAGAAATAGGAGGGTAAGCTGAAAAACTGTTCCCTCTTTAAAAATCATTTTTCAATGTGAGATAAATGAAATCAATGCTACTGAATTCAATCACTTACATATTTGAATATAACCAAACTATAAACAGTTATGTATCTTTAGGCCATGAATCTTTTGGGCTTCTGAGATCCATGGTGGAGTTTAATCCTAAGTAACAAGGACAACAAGGTTGGCCTTGGGTGAAGCCAAATCACAACCAATTTTAATAAGAAAAAGGGATCTATTATGAGAATAGTTGTGTGATCTGTAAGAGGTCAGGAAGCAGTTCATTACTCAAAAGGTATGAGGCCAAAGAAGTAGTTATAAGAAACATAGACTGTTTACTTTTTGAACTATTATTGTTGAAGTTTTATTTTCCATTCAAATGATAAATATCTTTTTTATCCTGTAATTTAATGTTGTTCATCTTTTTTGGGCTCCCCAAACTAGAAGATGTAACTGCAGTATTTTCACTCTGTATTTCAAACTTATCATTGCACTGAACTTAGGTGGAACAACTCCACAGCTAAACCTGCATCTCAGCTTTCTAACTCCGCGAGCTGATCCTGGTCTAATTATTCAACTTCCATAGGCATCCATTTCCGCATCCAGACAACATGTATGCAGAATATAGATTAACATGTAGTTAACAGAAAGGATATCTCTTAAGGTTATTAAGAGGATACAAAATTTGGTAGGTACCTAGATATTGAAAAAAAAAGCACAACAGTATCTTGAAGGTGAGTGGTTAAAAGAAATTACTGCCAACAAACCATTAAAAAAAGCTTTGCTCTGTTAAAAAAAAAAAAAAAAACCTCTCCAGCATAGAATAACTACAGCACTAAACAGACATCCACAATTTCAAAAAGTAAAATATCACCTGTCTGCCTCTTTATTAAAAATTCATAAGAAATAACCAAAACCAGTATATTTAAATAAAACAATCATTTTACTGGATATAAAATATAACATCTCAATGTTAGAGTGTAAGATTAGATTTTTAAATTACAAATGGATCACTGATTCTAAATCACTAAAGATTTTGTCTTACTTTGGACGAGGGTAGACCAAAGTTTGTCTCAATGATCAAAAATGAGAAGGTAAAGTTGCTGTTATACCATAATTATGAATAATGTGTATTTATTTAAATGAACTATATTAAGTGCTCTTTAAGAGCCAATCATATACCAGGACATAATTAAATTTTAAGTAGAATCTTAAACACCTTAATCTGCTTACATTACTGTCTTAAGAAACTAATTCTAAAGAATGCTAACAAAAATTGAATTTAAACTTCTCTACTCAACAGCTGTTAAGTATACAAAAGCAACATGGCTCATTTTCTAACAAGAAACTCATAATAATATATGTTCAGTACCCTTAGATTATTCTTCCCCCTTGTCATCTAATTAGTCAAGTTCATCCAAATGACTATTGTGTTTTGTTAAAGCCATGAGAAACTTTGGTATTTAGATATGCAAAAACATTTGAGATACTGCCCAGGCTTAAAAAAAAGTACTAAAAGCACATGGCAAGCATTTCACAAAGACCACTTCATTTCAGTAAGAAGAAATATGAAAAATTGGACTCATTTTCTAGGCTAGTTTTCTAAGAAACTTTCTGGGTGCTTTGCTCAGTATCTTCATAGTAAGTCTGCAAAAGATCTTTATCCATTGTTGCTATGATATACTCTCTATAAATATTAATGTTCACACAGGAACATGAGCCCATCTCTTTCAAGAACACTGCTATCTAAATGTGAAGACAACTGAATGTATTGACAAAACAATATGCAAAATAAAATTTTCTCAAAACTTGGAAAAACTTAGGTGATGGAGCTTTTTATTTTAAATTGCTTTGACATAAGGATAAAAGTGCGCTATCTGCTGAAGTTACATTCAGTTAGCCAGACTTATTTAACAGAAAACCAGCATTTGTTAAGATGTGGTCAATTCACTGACTTTTAGCTTTAGGCAATCACTATCATGCAAAATCTTTGACTATGAATATTAATATGTTATTTGGCACTTTGTTTGTAAAAGGGTAATTAAAACAGGTTTCTTAAGAGGTAATTAAGATGGAAACTTTTTAGTCAATTTAGCAATAAAAGCAAGATAAATATAATTCGTAAAATTTTTCTTAAAGCAATGAGAAAAATTTAGTATATTTCCTTTTTACCTAAAGAATTAATGATGGTCACAAGTATTTCTTCTTTGTTGTGCTGTGAATATAATAGTGCTGTGTGTATCTATGTGAAGGCAACTAAAACTTCATGTATACATGGAATTAAAATAAAAATTATTTTCAAAATAAAAGATCCTTCCTGTATGTATATCTGTGTATACATATCTGTGCACATATAAAAATGCCTTTGATTTTTATCTGTATGTCATTTTCCTTATGTTGCCAAGATACACTGACTTTATATCATAGTATTGTCAAAGACACAACAAGTTATAAGATATCCATGAAATGAGTAAACTATACCCAAAGATTTTGAATCTTGTCCTATGGAAACGGGTAGCATATTTTTCGTCATACACTGGATCACTGCATTATGGTAAGCAAGATTAAAAACTTCTTATTGCTTTTATTTAAATATTAAGTTTTATTTAACAAGAAATGTAGAAGTATCCAATTGACAAGAAGTGGACTTTTAATGGGTAACTTTGTGCATCAATGGCAACAGCATGAGATCAAATAATCAAACATTATTCTGCTTGTTTCTATAAAAATGTTTCCTGAATGAGATTAATATTTAAATCAGTAGATGCTGAGAAAAACTGATTGCCCTCCAAAGCGTGGGTGTGACCCATTTAATCAGGCTAGATGGACAAAACATTGACTTCTCCCCGGAAGGCAGTTGGTCCCGTAAACAACTCCAAGCGTGACATGCAACAAGAGCTCTCTCTTGGTTTCCAGTCAGGTAAGCCAGTTTCTGAAGACAATTTTTTGTCCCTGTACATACATACATATTGTACTGGGTAATACAGTGACATAGCCCAACAGTGAAGAACATGAATTCTAAATAAACCAGCTATAAATTCAAAATCTAAACTCTTGGGAGACCCGTGCTAAATACATAACCTTGTGTGTCTCAGTCTCAGCCGGAAAGAGGGTAAATATGTCAGCTTCCACCTTACGGAATTACCTGAGGTTTCAGCACATTTTGTATTTGAAAAATACTTAGAAATTACACAGTTAAGTGTTAAGCATTGTTTACATATTTACTGTTAGTTCCAAGCTCCTTTGAAAATAGCCAGAAAATTTGCACATAAGTCCAGCAAACAAAGATGGTATGATTAACAAAATTTATTGGGAGTATATTCAGAGTTGCTCAAAATCTATATTTGTAAGAAATATTCAAGATGAAGAAAGAATGAAATCAGTGAATTTTCATGTTTGTTTTTCAAGTAAAAAATCAATAATTAGAATTTAAAAACAGGCTAAAATAAAAGTATTCTTCATTTATATGATGGCATTCTTCTTAGAAAAATGACTGCCAATACAAACTCTAGTAAGGTAAAGCATATTTAGTCCCAGATACACCATAATCTCAGAGGTTAATTATAGATCTAAAAACAAACATATCATATAGCCCAGCCAATTACTCCTGAGAACTTACCCAAAAGACATAAAATCAACATATGAAAGAGTCATTTACACACTCATGTTACTGTAGCTCAATGCCCAATATTTAGGATATGGTATCAACTCAGATGCCCATCAATAGATGACTAGATAAGGAAAATGTGGCATGTATATACATATGATATACATACAAATATATGTATACATACATGAAATATATACATATATGTATGCATACCTGATATACATGAAGACAATGCAATTCAGTCATAAAAAAGAATAAAATCCTGTTTTTTTCAACAAAATGGATGCAACTGGAAATCATCATGCTTAGCACAGTAAGCCAGTCTCAAAAAAGATAAATTCTATATGTTTTCTTTAACATGTGGCAGCTAATACAGAGCACAAACAGAAAATTTAAGAATGAAATGGTCACTTAGGGACAGGATTGTTCATTGTAACCCATATTTATGCTCCAGAGGAAATGTGTTTTTCTAGTTGAATATTATGATTAGTGGAAAATGAAGTCCATGAATATGGAATAGACTAAACATATGACACTGCAAACACTTCTATAGAAAAGGAATGAAGGGAAGCTTATTGGGGGAAGCAGGGAAGTGAGGAAACTTATGTAAAAAACCTGTTCTTTTTATGTTAATAAAATTTAAAATGTAAAAAAAAACATTTAAAACATGGTTTCTTATTACTACCAGTTCTTAATTTGTTGCATCATTTTTATATTCTGTAGTTAAACTATTTCTCCTATAGTTCTCATCTTTCCTGGTTATTGCCATGCAACTTTGCCCTATAATTTCATCTCCTTTTTTTTGAAACTCCTTCCTAAATGTACACTATTTGTTCTTTCATTATTGTGTTTTGGTTTTGCCAAATGAATGCCCTAACTGAATATTTATAGCCTCTTGGCCTGGGGAAGAACTTTATGATACTAACATTAGAAGTGAAAAGTATAAAGAAAACAAATGCTAAAACCACTCCTTGAGAACTGAGTGTCTATCACATGCCCAAAAGGATTACATGAAAAATTAAAACGGAAAAGAAAAATGCAGAAATAATAGGCCTTATAATGGTATACTAGCAAGCGTTTAGCAGAAACAACATTTACAATTTCATGCTGCTTTATCAAACATCCACACAAACGATCTCACCTTCATTTCTAACTTCTGCAAAGAAGGCACAAAGCAGAGAGACTTGCAAGGTCAGCACTAATGATGCAGTGGGCCAGTTTGTTCTTGGTTCTATTAACTACCTTGTTAAGCAGCATCTCTGCTTTGTTCTGGAAATCCCTCACTACACAATCTTTACCCCACACATGACAAGAAACGGATAAATATACCTTGGGAAACAAAATCATTACCAGTTAAGAATTGCTGACAAAAAAAAAAAAAAAAAACCAGCACCTTAGCTTTCAAAAAAAGGTACATGCAACTCAAAAATTAAGACACTTGCTCAAATACATCCCCCACTCTTAAGGATCTATAAACTTCTCAATTATAGAATAATGTCTTGAGCACATGGATAAAAACATCAGCCATCACGTAACAAATCAACTTCAGTTTTCATGTGCCAACTCTTTGATAGTACACAAAGTTTGAACTTTCTTCTTAGCTGGCTTAGTCATCATGTGAAACTTCTTTTTTCTTCATCCTTTCTCTCTCTCTCTCTTGCCCTCTCTCTCACTCTTTCTCTCTCTCTCTTTGTCTCTCACTCACACACACACAAAACTCCTATAAATTTCAAGTTGTAAATTGGCACCATGAAAACTGACAGACATAAAACCTACCTATGCAATTCATTTCTCAGTTTTTTCCACCAAAGCTTTTATCTCAGCTTGTGCAAGTTTTATGAAACAAGCTACCTCTCTTATTAATTAGGTAACTCATATGCCCACCCATCTTTTTTATATGCCTCTACTATACACAAGTGATATCAGATTTCTTTACATATTGTCACAGAAGAACAGCTCATCATATATTTAAAGTCAGAAGTTAAAGACATTGATTTTCTGATCAAAAAACACTAACCATGTTCATGAACTCTCACTGAAATTTTTGAGTTTGCTCAGTGACCTGTCAGAACATGGTTTTATTCAGCATAGTAAGTAGCATTTCTGTCTTTATATTATCATCTTTCCCATGTCTAAAAATATTGGATTCTCATATTAATATACTAAACATATAATAGTATCATTCATATAATTAGTCAAACATTCTATCTAAGTAGTGCTTCATCTCTTTTCAGACTGTTTCCAAACAAGATGAAGAAAAATGAAATTGCATCACATAATGCATTACCATCTTTGTGTAGGCTGATAAGATGGAAATAAGGAATATTTGAATGTGAGAGGATCAGGGTTACAAACCATACCTTCCATGACATACACCAGTGACCCCACATCTCCTTCCTTGATGATGCAGCTGTCCTTGCCATACTCCACTGGATACATACAATCCACAATCTCCTGGATCTGTGACAGCTCCAAGTTTTTCATAAAGTCATTGTCAAGGATAGCTTCCTTTATAAGATCCTTGGACCTATGGCAAGAGAAGGAGACATTACTGGCACACAGAACACGTGTTTTCATAATAAGTAAGGTCTAGCAGAGCTACACAATACTCTGGCACACTACAAAAGCATTTTCTTATTGTAAATTCAAAATTGTCTGAAATACCAGAGGACAAAGCAGTTCTATGGCAGTGGAATAGGCATCAAAGAATTTTCCTTTAAGTGAAGCATTATTTAGTAAACTAGTTGTCAACAAACAAAATAAACCATATGATTGCATTTTGTTTTACACTTCTAATATCCACAGGGTTTTAGGAAAACTAGTGGATAACATTAAAAAAAATGAAGCCTGTAAATTAGTTGAAGAAAAAGTGTGAACAAAATACAAAAGGATCTTATGGAATGAATACTATTCTGCTAAAAAATCAGTCATGTATTGCAACGTAAGCAATTATATTTTTAAAAATACAGCTTGCTTACTTATTTCCGTGTGTTCTTTTCTCACTAGAGTGTATGCTTTGCGAGAATAGGAATTGTCTTTAATTGGTTGCCTACTTCTGCATGCTTAGTGTCTACTCTGATGCCAGGTATACAGTGAGTGTTAACATTCTGGATGAAATTTGTTAGAAACGAGATCCTTAATTAGCTAATGGAACAACCGGTAGAAATGGGATAGTTCTTTCGCCACAACTCAAGCTTTTTTATAGAATATTTTCTTCCTGAAGTAGTTTAAGTTGAGGTAACTTCGCAGATAACGCTCTGCTCAAATGCAACATTCAACACGATTTAGATACGGGTTTAATGCAAACAGTTAGGAGGAAAGATATTTACAAATTCTGTAATTGTGATTCAGCCATGATGAAGACAATTTTGCACAACTTAAAAGATGGTGCTAATTGTATTTATTGTGCTAAAAACTTCACAAAACAACAATGAAATACATACCTTTTAATATGATACTACATTTTCCGCCTTTGCCTATAGCTACAATGCTGTGATACATTTAAATAGTTCTAAATGATTTCATAAGGATGCAAAATCAAAACGGAGGGAATATTAAGAGGTACTTTATGAGGAAGAAGACAGAGTTATGATAGAATTTGGAAACTGGGCTTGTAGAAACAAAGGCACCAACAACAATACATTAGAGATTTTATAACTACAAGTATTAATTTTTTAAAAAAACATGAACAGAAGCTATCTTTTAGACACATTTTCTTAGCAAGTGGGTTTCAGAAAATAATAAAAAGAGGCACTAAAGAGCTGGCTTTCCATGTTCATTTCTGGGACTTTGTAATCTATCTCAATCTCAGTTTGGCTGCCCTACCCTTCACATATTATGCCTTACACTGATTTAGTTATAAGTGATACATGCTCATTTGAAATACAAATGTGTACGTCCGTATAAAACAACTGAAAAACAAATATTATGAAGCATATTCCTAGGATAAATTGTTATGTTGCAATTATAAAAATGTTTATGAATACTATTAATCTCATGGGTAAGATTCTCAAACTTCTCGCAAATGAAAGGGGAGAATGCAGGCTTATTATTCATAGTAAGAAAATATTTTGTAATGAAATGGGAAAAACTATTTTGACACTGCCTCTGAGTTCTAAGCTAACCTTGTCATTCACAAAACTCTAAGCTGCTTGTCTTAACTTTTTCAAATCCATATTTTATCAGATTTAAAATGGCATTAAAAATTACCAAGCTAGCAAATGTTTGTATGTGTATACTGATGACATAATGTGACTATGAGTAAAGTGTGGGTGAAAAAGGAGGCAACAGCTCTAACAGATGCAGTAATAGTGAAGGAGGTGACTAAAGGACACACCATTATTACTTGAAGCAAAAGCATAAGTAAATTAATAAAATGTTGACATTGCTTACATCTGCTCACCGAATTACATGTTTTCTTTATTCCTTTATAAATACAAAAAATGTTCTACATTGAGCACGTTTTGTATGCTAAAAAATCATCTATACAAATGTCAATAACAAAAATAACTATGCTATAAGGAAATATTAAAATAAATCACCTTGCCCATTTAATTAATAATTAGATAACTTAATGTTGGTTAACAACAACTACCACTAATGCATATTCATTATTATATTTTTAGTTTATTTGTTTATTTTTATTTTACCTGAAGGTAGACAGATAAAAAGCTTTCAATTGTTGCTTCATGGGAAATGGGCAAACATTTCACAAAGAAACAAGCCCAAATGGCAAACAAACATATGAAAAAATGCTCCAGTTCCCTGGCAATAAGGGAAATCCAAATTAAGACATCGATAAGGTACCACCTAACACCAGTAAGATTGGCCCACATAAAAAAGAACATCGACGACACTTGTTGGCGAGGATGTGGGGAAAAGGGAACCCTACTCCACTGCTGGTGGAGCTGCAAGTTGGTACAGCCTTTATGGAAATCAGTCTGGAGAACACTTAAACAACTCAAAATCTTCATACCATATGATCCAGCAATAGCACTCCTAAGAATATATCCAAAACGCCTGTTTCACAACAAACCAACATGCACAAAAAAAAAAAAATAATTGTTGCTTCACTCCCCAAATGCCCACAATAGTCAAGACTAGGCCAGGATGAATTCAGGGGTCCAGAACTCAACCCAGGTCTCTCAGATGCGTGACAGGAAGCCAAGTTCAGGATCCATTACCTGTGGCCTCCTTGTGTGCACATTATCAGGCAGCTGGATCAGAAGCAGTGTAGTGAGCCTTTAAACAAGCACACTGATTGTCCCAAACACCTTCCTGTTTTGCCTACTCCAAATATTGCTCTTTTCAGAAGATTCTCTTTCTTATAGTTTATGTGGAGTTTGGCACAATGGTAGGAATACTCAGTTACTGAAGAGATGATGCTGGACAGCCAGTAATTAAGAATTTCAGGTCCCAGTACGGTAGCCTATTGGCTCAAGTCCTTGTCTTGTCTCTGCTGGGATCCAATATGGGCACCAGTTCGTGTCCCAGTATCCTTGCTTAGCCTCCAGCTTCCTGCTTGTGGTATGGTAAAGCAGTCAAGGACAGCCCAAACCCCTGTGCCTCTGCACCCATGCAGGAGACCTGAAAGAAGTTTCTAGCTCCTGGGTTCAGATTAGCTCAGTTCTGGCTGGTGTAGCCACTTGGGGAGTGAGACAGCAGATGGAAGATTTTCCTCTCTGTCTTTCCTCCTCTCTGTATTATCTGACTTTCCAATAAAAACAAAAACAAAACTTAAAAAAAATTTCAGAATACTGTCTACTTTTAAAGTGGTTGTTATGAGATTTCAATATTAATTTGAGCTCTTTATCTGCAGTTTTAATATGTTGAACTTTATAAAACAAATTATAGATAGCAAAACTTTGTCTTAAAAGAAAGAGTTGATATTTTGAGTCTTCATTTCAAGATGTAAAACTTATTGCTATCTACTATTTTCATGATTTTCCCCATAAGTACCTTCACACTCTTGACTTCAACAACATCACTGTCATCATCATATTAACTCCTACGATTTACTGTTCTTGAAATTGCTTTTCCAAACTCCAAAGCTTAACTGAACTTCAGAATTTTAGCATAAGTCAAGTTGCTTTGTATTCCCTCTTTATTAAAAAGCATCTTTCATTTGGGTCAGAAAGTGAGATCATCTGGCACATTCAAAATTGTTAACATAAAAAACACTTGAAGCAATGAATTAAGAATCACAACTTATTTAGCCTACATGCACAATCTAATCCTTTGAGAAATATTAGTAGTGCTCCATTAAAGATCCGTGTCCTAGAAATGTAGCAGATTAGAAATCAAACCCTCCTCCAAAAAACAATTAGCTCCATCCAAAGATGATTGAGGAAAGTCCCTCTATCTTCTCATAAAGATCTGTATTTACCTCTTTTATGAAGACATCAGATAAAATGGAACAATGAACTCCAACACAATCCCTCAAAGTTATTAAAACTTTCCAAGTACCTAACACAAGGTTGAGAAAGAAAGGGCTTGTGGAAAAAAAGGGATTTTAGGATGTTGTTACTTGTCACATTTAATTTTAGATGGAGTTCCTTTAATCTCCTATCAAAAAGGAGATAAACTGGAGGCTTTCATACATGCTTTCTAGTAATAATTAAACAAACTGATCAATATTGGACCTAAGTCTTATCATTTATCTCATCATATGGGATAATAGTTTCTTTTCTCTTATGTGTCATCCCTCTCTGCCTTTATAGCAAGGTAGGAACGTTGTGCCTCTGTGAAGTGCAACTCAAATATTCTTTTCAAGGAGTGAAAGTCTTGTCAAAGCCTTGCCTTTTCATGTAATTTTCATTTATGTCCTTTAAACATTGAGGGATGGGAAATGTGGGAAGACTCTCATTAACCTCTACTTGCTCCAACATTGCACACTATAATCAGAGATTCCACATAACCCTTCTTGAAACACATTTCTTTCCCTGAAAAAATGATCTCAGACAATCACTGTTAGCAGGCCATAGTGCTGCACTTAAGATTAGGTGAGTGGCACTATAAGCACATTTAGGTAGGAAAAGCACATTGAACAAATACCAAAAGACAGCTATCTACCCAACCCAGAGGTAACAATTAAACCTTTTGCAGGAATCAAGCAATCTGATGTTAGTAGTATGAGAAGCAAATATAAAGATCTTCCTTTATTTTGATTCTTTCCTGCTCAGGATGGGAAACCTGGAAGAAGCTACTGGCTCCCAATTTTGGATCAGCTCAACTCCAGCTATTGTGGCCAAATGCAGAGTGAACCAGAGGAAGGAAGATCTCTTTCTCTTTCTCTTTCTCTCTCTCTCTCTCTCTCTCTCTCTCTCTCTCTCTTTCAAATAAAATACTTTAAAAATATTCTACAATGAATACTAGGAAACACATACCTTCTTATGAAATAAAGGAGCCAGCACTGAGCACTGCCAATAAGCAGACCTTTGTTTCCTTAACCTTACAAAACAACATGTTATGTCAGGACTTCTTACAGCAATCAACACTGGCTACAGCTCTTCCAATTTTATAACAGAAATAACACTCATGAAGAAATCAAAATAATTTGTAATATGCATACCTCTAATCAGCATTCAATACAAAACATGAAAGTCAAAGTATAATAACACAATTCCTAGGTGATCAATGCTATTTATCTTTTGCTCATTATATGCACTGAAAGTTTTTTCAGTAGCCAATTTCCTTCTCATATGTTTTCTATAGTTCTAACACAAATGTTCTGCCTCCACAGGACTAAACCACAGCATATTGAGGAAACTGTCCCATGAACAAAAGCTATGAAAGGAAAAATATGGCTAACACATAAAACATTTGCTCTGTTCCATCTTCCTGCTAATGAGTAAATCCTGGGAGGCACCAGAGCTTCAAGTGATTGTGTCCTTGTCACCACAGTGAGGCTTGCACTGTCCCCAGCTCCCGGTTTTAGTGTTGGGTGAACCAGAAGATGGAAACGTTCACTCTCTCTTTCTCACTTCTCAAATATAAAATAAAACAGTATTTTGAAATAAGTATGTTCCTACAAAAATTTTGAAATTCTTGCATATTTTTTATGCTACACATTTTTCATGAACTAATTAAAGATCCTGCTTACATTTAACAACCCCAGATTCTGTTATGTTCTTTGGAAAAATAATAAATTTTTGTTCTGTTGGGCAGCTAAATCATCTGAACTATAAAATACAAATATTTTCCTTTTTTTGGTGTGTATTTTTTCAGACCCATATTCCTTAAAATAACTAATATTTAAATCAAGTATTCATATTCCCAATTGTAAAAGCTCAGTGGTTTCCAAATTTCTTAGTCAAAATTTTTAAAAAAATCCCTCAATATTGGCATCAGTCATTATCACAGCAATACTACTGCTCTCATTAATATTTATTACATAGTTATTCTATGTTCCATGAGGAATAAGGAGAATTACCTCAATTACATCTTGTTATGATCCTCTAGGTTTGTCACAAGTAGAACTCAGACACACGTAAATTCCTTAATTCCATAACAACCAGCAAATTGTAGGAAGAGTCAAGATTGGAAGGGAAAACTATTTGACTTCTAAACCCACAGTCTACCAAACTGTTTGATTTCTCAACCCACAATATGAAATTGTATTTGACAATTTGAATAAATTACCCCAATTAAAAAATCCAAAAGCAAATGCTTTGCTCACTTATTGCCGCTTAAGCAAAGGAAGGGATGCTATGCTTGGGTAGCATGACCTCTTATCTGTAGAGAGCATTTCATGCTTTCAAAACAGTTCCACTATTAACATTTTGTTGTCACAAACCTGTGCAGTAGGTAGAACAGATGCCACTATTTCCCCTAATTAACAGATTTTTTTAAAAAGGCATAAAGAGGTTACAAGTCTGCCAAGTTCACAACAGAGATTAAAGTAGGACTCAGGTCTACTGACTACAACCCTGAAATAAAACAATTTCCTTGATTTCATGTGTGTAACAGAAAAGCTTAGAGCACTGATAAAAATAGGGTAAATTCAATGATTGTCAGTATGGCTTTAGGAATTCTGAGACATCTGGGTGAACAAAACTATACACAAAAGTACAATTTAAAACTTATTATATAGGACTAATTTTAGCTTCACTAATGATATTTCAAAGCATATTAAGAATGCACATTTCAGTTTGCCTGGAAATTAGAATTTGAATTTTATGTATGTGTTTATTTAATTTGAAAGGCAGAGAGACAGAGACACAGAGATGTCCTATCCATTAGTTTGCTCCTGAATGTCCACAATGGCCAATGCTGAGCCAGAACTCAATCCAAATTTCCCACAGGAGTGCTCAGGATTCAAGCACCTGCCTTTGAAAAGTATAATCCTTTTAAAGTTTTTAAAAATTTATTTGAAAAGGAGAGAGAGACAATAGCCAGAGGTGGGTAGGCCTGAAGCAAGGAGCCTGGAGGTCTTTGAGGTCTCCCACATGGGTACAGGGGACCAGAGACTTGGACCACTATCCCCTGAGTTTTCAAGAATATTAGTTGGGAGCTGGATCAGAGGTGGAGCAACTAGTCTTAAAACAAGGGCCTCAAATTAGAAATGCATAGCAAACAATTGCTGAAATGCATTTCTCTCCCAGTATTTCTTGAGCACCTTGTCTATGAGTTCATACTATGCATTGGGTTAACAGAAGTGAAGTGAACAGGGCCTCTAAACTGCCTGGGAGCAACACTCTCATAACAGGTGAAAGAAAACACAGAGGAATCCAGCAAACATGTTAGAATGCAGGAGGTATTTGGATGGTGACAAAAACAGCACTGAGTGTAGAATTCATGGGGAATACCTTCTTTGGATCTGAAATAAAAATCTGTCTAAATATTCAACATGCAGGCAGATATTTAAGGATAGGATGAGCTAACCCATAGAAGCCATGAGGGAAAGGAATTCAATGTGGAAGGAACAGAATAATTGCAGGTTCAAATATGGAGAAAGAAGCAGTAAAATAGAGCCTTTTGATCAAGAGAAAAGAGAGCTGGGATGAATTTGGAGACATAAGCAGGGCCTGATTTTAGACAGGGCCTTTTAGATTGTGGAAATCCTTAGTGAAACTGGGAGCTGTTAAAAGGGTGAAACAAGGACAGTGAGTGATACTGTCTGATTCAAGTTTTTAAAAGATCACTAGAATTTCAGTGAATGAACTGGGCAATTGCAAGCGGAAGAGGGGAAGGCAAGTTCAGGCAGCATGCTGCTGCAATACCTACAGCAAGGCAAACAGAGAGCCTGTATTACAATGGTGACAGCAGAGAGAGGTGAAAGTATGAATAACGCAAAAGCATGTTTTGTGAGGGAAAGCTATAAGACTTATTGGTACAATAAAAGTGGGGAAGATAAAAGTGGAATAATTTTGGTTTTTCTGCTTGAGCATCTTAACAGACATCAGTGCTGTCTCCCAACATAGGCTAGACTTAGAGAAGTCCTGGGTTCCAAATTGCTATACCTAGGTGGGAGGAAGAGAATCTCACAATACTGAATGAAAAGTACAACAGCTATGGAAAGACAATCAGGTCACGTCAGGGAGAAGGTGCAGAGGAAGTATTTCAATGGGAAGGAATGGCAATCTTTTCCTATTCATTGCTAAAAGAGCTGTGCTTATAAACATTGTTATAATTTTACACCAAAATATGTATTCATTTTATGAGAAGAGAGTGTCTGTGTGTGTGTGTGTGAGAGAGAGAGAGAGAGAGAGAGAGAGAGAGAGAGAGAATAAAAGAAAGAGAGAACGAGATAAAGAGAAAGAAAAAAAGAAACAAACAAACCCTATATTCAATGGTTTACTCCCCCAAATGTCCAAATTAGCCAGGGCTAGACCAGGCTATAGTGAGGAGCGTGGAAATTCATCCCTGCCTTCCACTGAATGGCAGCGTTCTAGTTGAACTATAACCTACTATCTTCCGGGGTGTATATGAACAGGGAGCCAGACAAGGAGTGGGACTGTGAGTCAAACCAGGTACTCCCAAACAGGATGTTTGTGTACCAGGTGGCAGATCTGCTGCATCTTATCCTGCCCCAATACGGTTACTTTAGCATCTTTAGGCCACAGCTTTGATATCAGTAAATCATTTAGTATAGTTAAATATTGAGCAGCACAAAGCCGTGCTCTCCATTGTCACGGGCTAAATTTTAAAAAGTCACTTTATATTTTTCCTATGGCTTTATTCCTCAGATTACTTTACGCATAAGGCTATCATACAACTGAAACTTGCTGGAAAACAGAATTATTCAGAAAGAGCAAACCAGTAAGATTTTACTGTCAGTTTTAGAATTACATATATATGTGTGCATAGTATGCACACAGCATACATGTATATGTAGTGTAAATAGTATGTATACACCAACACCATTCTAAGTGAATGCACACTAAAGTCTGCAAAATTTATTGTGTGTGAAGTTTGGTAAGAGTGGGTCATATGTGTTTAAAAATCCCTGCATGTCTACACGTTCTAATGTTCAAAAATCTCTTCATTTATCACAACAAAATGGCAATCAGTCTGAACTAAATCAAAAATATACTGCTAACTTTCTGGGGGAAAAAATTCCTTAATGTTGAGGAATATATACTTGTTAGCAACCTGATAGGATAATCCATACGGGAAACTTGTTTAATAGATTTAATTCTCACACTAGGTTGCTGTAGATAAGAAACTGTTAGGCAGACAGGCTGGCAACAGAATATGAAAGTGACTCAGTATTAATCATACGTTGAGTCATCCAACATCGTATAAGCTTCATTACCCTCCCTTCCATTTATTTTCTAGGCCCAGAGTTGTATTGTAAATTATACTATTCAGAGAATGACTGCACCATGAGGATCATTAAGATTTCTGTGCCAAATATGGTATTTTGGATTTCTACATTGCAGTAAAGCAAAGCCTTTCCTCATAGTTAATAAAATGAGTACCTCATTTCACTTTGACTCTTAAGAGTTCCCAAAATATTTATTTACTTTGTATGTTTGTGGATTATCCTAGCCATTAAAACACAGTTTTTTAAGTACCTTCAGTTATTTTGAAAACACAATGGATGGGGAGTATGCAGTTAAGTAAAAGGTGAATACTTTTTAAAGAATAATGTAATATTTGGAAAATGATGGCAAGAGCAGCCACATATTTATTCATATTCAATTTCATGTCCATGTGGAATTCTTCCTAAGTATTATAAAGCCCGATGCTCCATTTCTCACGTAAACTGCATTGAGCATACATTTTTCATATCCTTTCTCTGAAACCCACAACTATCAGCTTCTGTTTTACATATAGAACCACACATGTGCTCACTCACTCCCTGCTAAAAGTTTTCAAGGTAACCTTCAAGTGATTATCATCCAGAATTACACATCCAGAATAGTCAGGTGTTTCTTCCCATGACATTTCATCATCAACCTTTCCTTGTATCATGACTTTAACTGCATTATGTGTTCAGTCTTCTTAAACTGACCTTCTCTCTCCTTCAAATATCAAATGGTCTTGACAATGTCATTTCAGCCTGTCATTCTGAACTTGTCACTTGGTTTGCCACAGCATATACCTCCTGTAAATCAAACCTTGTCTCACTAACTCTAGCCTTCAGTTCCCTTTTAGATTTGTAATGATGGCTTTCTAATTTAACTACACATTCCTTATCTTAATCCTGTATTAGTTGCTGCTTTTGTTTCATGCAAACTTATTTAGCATGCCCTTCTTTACACTGGTATCAAAAAGTTGGCTTTGGGGTCACTTCTTCTCCTCAAATTGCTATTTAGCATGTTCTCATTACTCCTGAGACTATCACTGTAATTATATATTCCAAAGAGTCTCCCACCACACTGAACAATAGAGTCAATCGGGAAGATTTAAAAATTATACACATCAAGAACGCAGCCCCCTAAAACTTGATTTCAATTATTTTGGGTATGGCATTTATACCATAGGAAATAAATTTTAATTATAGTTTCACATTCTCAAGTATTTTGAGTTTTATTAAATTTAAACTTTCATGGATGGTTCATCACTCCTTTACCTAGCAGTTTTTTATGTTCTTCTTCACCTTAAGAAAAAAACCACTGAATAAAATACGACATTTTCAAGGCATAAAATAACATTCAGGAAGACGTAAACTTCAGCATTTTACAAAAATTTTTGTAAAAATAAAAAAAATCACATTTTATCAAGTTGACTTTTGTGCTATAAACATGAAATTTCAAAAGGAAAAAATGGTACTATGAGAAACCTTTCAATCAAAGCTTTAAGATGCTCTATTTCATTGGTTTACATGAAATAAATTTGTTAATTTTCCACACCTCCCCAGTCATCCTCTCCTTTTCTGGTGGTCTGTCCCTCTTCTCCCTTTCTCCTGTTATTGCCTCTCACTCTTCTTACTGTCAGTTCCTCCCTAACAATCTAATTATCTGCAGTTTCATTGGATCTAAATCTTACTTTCCTCGCTTTCCATTTCAAACAGTGTCCTTAGAGCATCTTGCTTAAATTACTATTCATATGCGAATAATATCTAAATCTGAATTCTTTCCAAAACTGCACATCGAACGGTTTTGGCCTAGAGTTCACCATGGTGGCAAGAGAATCCATCCACATTCCTCAGCAGCCCAAGTTTTCCTCTTAGACTCTCACGCTCAATAGGAGCATTATCCCTTACTTCCCCATTTGATGAGGACAATTCCAGAGGCCTTGTGCTCACACAGCCCATTACTGATCGTCAAGACTCACTAATCATTCTCATCTCCTGAAAACTTCTTAAATTCCTACCAACTGCAAATCTGAACAAAGTCTGTATCTGGATAGCGCCGTATTAACAACATACATCTTATTGTTTTGATACCATTTTATGATTATGTATGATATCAATGTCAGGGAAAACTGGGGCAGGGGAGAGGGATTACATAAACACTCTGCATACTAATTTGGCAAATTTTTGTGAGTGTTAACAAATTTTAAAATAACAAGTTACTTTACAAAATACAACTCTAATTATAGCCCCTGCTGTCTGCTCTACCCTTCTAAAGCCCTTATTTAGCTCCTGAGTGTTCTTAAATAAAACCACCATTCTTCTAGAGACTTTTAAACCCACTCAAGTTCAAATTTACTACATGCTCTATATTATTCTTGGACTTGTCCTATAACTGCACCACCCTTCTTTTAATTTCCACAGGCATACTCTTCTCTTGCCCTATGAACTTCAAATACACTATTTCCTCTGCCTAAAACATTTTCCCAAAAACCTTGCCTGGCTTACTATCTGTTTGCCTTTCAGGTATCTGTCAAATTGCTCGGTATCAAAGAACTTTTATTTCCTACTAATTCATCCCCCTAAACTAGATGAATGAACTCCTTGTTTAGGTTCTCACAGTGCCACTTAATTTTTCTCCAGATAAAATTCATCATATGCGAAATTTCTTGTTCAGCTTTGCACCTCACACAGTAGCCTACAAATCCAATAAACAGGGAATTAAAGCCTGGCAAGAAAATATGAGATGAGTAAGATCCAAATTTTTTATCTATTTTATCATTTCTCAAATGAGCCTCAAATCTATATAAACATGGTGTGTACTGAGTGATGTTTTACTTCCCATAATTTGTAATACTCCCTTTTGTTTATGAATAAAGATTTAAGGGTGATAGTAGACTCTGAGGAAAGTGACAGGTCACCAGATGTTAGAGAGTAGTTTACAGATGGGAACATGATATCACCTAAAAATGTAATAAAGAATCAGATATTTAAATATATGTCTCTATTCTAGAAATAATTCAACAGGAAATCAAGGGACACATATTCCACAAGGTATGCTAAAGTGGACCTACAAAAGGATGATGTTCTGGGCCCCATGCAAAGGATCAATTAGCTAATCTTCCATTCCGAAGTACCAGCATCCCATGTGGGTGCCGATTTATGTCCCTGCTGCTTCACTTCCAATTTAGTTCCATGCTTGTGGCCTTGGAAGGCAGTTCAGGACGGCCTAAAGCCTTGAAAGCCTGTACCCATGAGGGAGACCTGGAGGAGGCTCCTGGCTTATGGCTTTGGATTGACTCAGCTTTGATGGTTGGGGCCCTTTGGGGACAAAACCAACAGATGAAAGATCTTTCTCGCTGTCTCTCTTTTCTCTGTGGATCTGCCTTTCCAATAAAAATAAATGAATATTTTTTCAAAGGTGAGATTCACTATGCTTTTTCCACTGTTATCTTGCCATATATGTTTAACTTTCCACATTCCTAGCACAATTTATAGAATAACTAAGTGCTTGGCATCCTCCTAAATAGTATTAAAGCTAACTGCATGGTTGTCACAATGAGTGCCTCATTATTGCCAGAATCAAAATATCAAGAAACAGAAAGCATCAGTTACAGATCACCTGATTCAATCCCTTGCTTAAAAATCAGGAAGAAAACAAAAGCAGAGTTAACTGAAGCAACAACAAGGATCAGAATATAGTTTGCCTGGTAAAATGAAAATAGTTTTTACATTTGCATACAGATTTTAGCAATTTCAATAAATGTATTAATTTGCAAATATTTCCATTTGGAACATTAAATCCTTAATTCTTTTTATTACAGCCTGTAGAAGTACAAAGAATTACTGAAATATAAATTTGGAAGAAATAACATGGTAATTCAGATTTCTGATACTGACAGATACATGAATCATTTGAATGATTTAAAAGTTCTGAATTAAGTTTTGAGATCTCTAAGACTTAGTTCTTAAATTTTTTTTCATTATGAGTTTGCTTCAAATCCAATTCTAAATGAAATTGTAGAAAAATAAAAGTCACCACTACTTTTATGTCAAGATCAAGGAAAGAATTCACTAAGAGTTATGATGTTGGTTTTCTGATTTTTGAGTTTCTTTCATTTTTTTTTTTAAAGTCAATGCTGCTACAATGTACTATTGTTCTCATTAGCATGGGTACCATTTAACTTTTTAATGTTTTTTATTGACAAAAGCCGTATCATATCTATCTTTATTTTATATGCCCATTCATATTATTTTAGTCCATGAAAAAGTATTCATTAAATTCCCTTGAGTTTTAATATCCTCTCTTTGATACTAAAATTACATTTTAAAACTTACAGGGGATAAGCAAATAAAAATGCCAGCCCATCTCTTCTCACTGTTAGCTGTGCTAAGGTTTTAGCAATCAAAGCTCTCCATACTTTAACCAGAAAGTCTGGTGGTAGGTTTTGCATAGCTGCAGCTGGCTCACTAACTACAAAGACCTCAGCTTCAAGTCTCCTTTCGCCACTTCCCCACTGTTTGGCCGTGATCCCACAGCCTGTCTAACCTTCGGTCATATAATCTGAAAAATTAGCATAAAACTAATACTTTTCTCTAGGGTTGTTGTAAACGCTGAACTACAGTAAGTGAGAAAATAAACAATGTAAATGCCTGGAAGTGTCAAGTGAAAAATCACTGACAGCTGTTAAAATGTAGAGGCAGTAGAAAATCAGAGAGGAAAGGAGAAGTACCCTGCTGGCAAGAGCCACACAGCTGGGACAGGCATTAGGGCACAACTGGTAAGAAGTTACTTGGGAGGCAACAACCCCTAACAGACTGCCTTGCTCATAACTCAGCTACTCATCTTTGAATCCTGTTTCTTGTGAATGTGCATCTTGGGGTTCCACAGTGATGGCTCAAGTACTTGGGATTCAGGCATGTAAGATAACCAGACTGGGTTTTAGGTTCCTGGCCATGGCCTGGCCCAGTCTTGGCTATTGTAGGCATATAAGGAGTGACTCAGTAGATGTAGATGCTTCTCTGTCTATGCCCCTGCCCCCCCCACTGAGCCCCATGCTTAAATAAAGTTTTAAATAAAAATAAAATTAATAATTAGAAAATAAAAACACATTGGTGGTATCAGTGAACTTCTGAAGAAGCCCAGAGGTAATACTGACATGCAAAGCTGTGGTAGAATTTTGGTTTTGTCATTTACATGAAGACCAGAGAGTAATTAATTAGAGTATTTCTAGCTATTCATTCATCTATATTTCAAACATTGTAAGGTTCAGCTGAACAGGTAAAAATGGAAACAGTGAAGTTCCTGCTCAAGTATTTCAAATTCTACATCTCTGGACACAGCCATTTGCCATTTTAATAAGCAAGTTGTTATACCTTAAACATCTAGTATTTAATATTCTTATGTGTGAATATGTATGAACACATGTACATGTTTCTGTTCACAGGTCATACTTGAGTAAATATTGTTCCAGACTCATTATACTATACTGTTTTACTAAATCACACTAGTGAAGAGTTCTATCACTCATACAATTATGCAAGCTTCCTAAATAATGTCTTCCAAAAGCTACATTTTAATAGTAAACATTAAATTTTCATGCAGTTTGCAGAAGAATTAGACTTGTCACAACATCCATAACATGTCAGATGTGGACAATTGCATTTTTTAATGTTTCTTTGGCTAATCCTTTTGAACAGACTAATATTGTAAAAAACAACTACAAGTCATTTTGCTTATTGACTCTTCAGAGCTAGAAATTCCCAGCACTATGAAAAGTAGCCGTGGGCAGGCAAGGAGCCAGTTTACCTGTGTAGCCCAGTCAAACCCAAATCCAGAGACACCAAAAGTGGAACTAAGAAGAGATAGTGAATGTTCTATTCTTGATTCTAGAATAACTGTGCTTTTAAAATCTGCCAATCAAGAAACTTTCTGCACATATTTTTTATTTTAATGCATCCATAAAATTTATAGGGAATTTTTATTTTGGTTTATTCTTTGTCTAAGGCTGGAAAGTGAGAGGGATTTGGTGTTTTCAATCTAAGAAAAAATGATTTATTACATATTTGATTACAAAATCATTGGAAAACATTCCAGATGTTTACTTAAATCATTGCTGTACAATATATAAAAAAGGTGAGTTATTACATATTTGATCATAGAATCATTCCTTAGGAAAACTTATTTCATGATAACGTTTATTTAAATAATTACTCTGGCATAAAAATTTCTGCCCAAATTGCTTAATTAACATTCTCCAACACACACACACATGAACTTCAGCTAATCAGAACTAATAAAAGGCCCAAATAAAGTGAGAAAGGCTCTAAATATTTCAAAGTTCAGCCTTTGAAACCATACATTGTAGGTAGTTAAAGAAAGTTCTTTGAATGAAAACAGAGGGAAGAACCACACAAAATTAAGTACCAAAGGAAACAGACAATTTGGCACTGCAACTTAAATTGTGCAAGGAAAAAACAAACTGCACCTTAATCTCCTCATTAAATAAGTTACACGGCAGGGGTTGACACTGTGGCATAGTGGGTAAAGCTGCAATGCTGGCATCCCACAGCACTGCTCCATTCCTGAAAATGTCTCCAGTGGATTTGGACCCTGCAACCCATGTGGAAGATCCAGATGAAACCTTTAGTTGACCCAGCCTTGACTCTGGCCATTGACGGAGTGAAACAACAGATGGAAAATCTCTCTCTGTCTCTCATTCCCTCTCCATAACTACCTTTCAAATATCAAAATATCAAGTAAATATTTATGTGAAAATGTTCAAAGCCAACTCTAACTCAAGTTATTTGTTCTACTATTAAATAGAGTTTCAAAATATGCTAAGGTAATTAGACCCTTGGGGGATGAAAATTAACTAACAACCCTTCAAGAAATAGTTGCTTATCATATCTCAGAACAAAAAATTTCATCAGTCATTTCCCCCTATATATCACTCTGTCAATTTTCTGTTTAGATAAATAAACTACAGAAGACTATATAATGATAAATTGGATAAATGACAACCCATTTGAGGAACTAAAACTGTAAGGAAGGGTCCAGAATGATGGTTTATTAGCTAATCCTCCACTTGCAAGTGCCAGTATCCTATGTGGGTTCCAGTTTATGTCCCAGATGTTCTGCAGGGAGCTGGATAGGAAGATATTCTCTTGAAGTATATCAGATGCATTGAGAATTATTTCATATTTTAAACTAATCTCTCAACAACTAAACACTATTTTTGTAGAAATTATTCTACTTTTTAAAATTTCATGTGTTTACCTGATAGGCAATGTGACACACAGAAAGGAGGAGAGGAAAAGAGATCATCTACCCCTGGGTCACTCTCCTACTGCCTGCTACAGATGGGACTAAGCCAGGTCAAAGCCAAAAACCAAGAACTTGGACCACCATTTGCTTCCTCCCAAGCATGACAGTAGGACAATGCACAGAAGTGAAAGTGGCATTGGGCCACAGGCTCTCAAGTATGGGGTTGGGTGTCCTAAGCAATCAGCTAACCCACTGAGTTACAATGTCTGCTCCTCCCCCTAAATATTCTGACAAAGGTTCCATTGTTGACTGTGTTGTTACTAAAGGACAGTTTCTCACCTTTCCAGAAATCACAAAGAAATAACTATTTCCAAATAAAAAACAAACAACTATATACAGTATGAGTCAACTAAGTAAAATAAACTATAAAAAGATAAATTGAGCAAACTCAATTCTGAATTTGAGACTCCTTCAGAGACTTAAAGAATGTTATTTCCTTAAGATGCACAACTTATTTCTCTTCTCCCAAGAGCCAGGACCTGTAAGGTAGGAGCGCCAGTTTATCCTGAGCTGGTGATCTCACAGATGTGCAGACAATGTCCTCCTTCAACATTGTACAGGAGAGCAGGGGCACACAGACCACTCAACCCAAACAGGCATCCCCTGTGACCTGAAGTGACGTTTTCAAGAATACCATAGAGGAGGAAGAGTGGGTGGATTTATACAACCTTGGAAAACTAAGCAATCCTACAGTTTCAAGCGGGTCAGGGGGTTCAGGTGTTTCTTTCTTTCTTTTTTTTTCCCGGTTTTTGTTTTGTTTGAAACATCAACCTGCTTGGCTTTGCTGGGCCCTTTTTCTGACAAGTCAAGCATCAGACACAGATTAGCCTTGCTTGGTTCCTTTCACAAACAAAGGCTTCTGTCCATCCTTTAACTCAGTTTCAACATGATCCACATCTGTAGTTGCTACTTGTTCCTTATAGGCATCTGTGTAAATAAGTCACATTTTGATACAACCTTGTACATGGAAATACTTTAACAAGTTACAAAAACGAGAGCTCTCCAGGGAGGGGGACCCCAGAGTGGAGCAGGTGGACAAAAGGAGGCTTGTATCCCAACCCTGGAGACTTCCAGATCCTCACCAAGGACCATCAGTACGGGCACCAAGGACTACATCCCAACTGCCAAGGAGACTACAGGGAACTGGAGTGCCTTCGGAGGCCGAGAACTCTGAGGTCATCCACTCCCATTTGAATCTCCCACACGGGATGGAAGCAGCCCAAATCCTTCCTTGCAGGATCCAAGGTCATCAGAACAACAACCAGGAACGCTGAGCGGTCCGCAGAAACAGAAGAATGGTAAACTCCCTTCAGGAATCAGAAGAACTTTCTCTGGTCCTTACCTAGTTCCAACTTTGGATCCCCACCCTCTGCTGCAATGAACATCAGGGTCGCTCCAGAGCACCCCCTATCCCACCCCGTACAAAAAAACTTAGATTAGATAGAGAACAATAAGGAAAGCTTAGAACCAGACAGGTACAGTTAGCCTGGAATCACATATACCTTACTAGATAGGACACAAAGATAAGTTACTGCTAAGGTATTGAAGAATTCTCTGCACAACCCCTCCTAAAACTGTTCTGTGCCTCAACTGCTGACAAACGCCTTGTTAGAGTTATAAGCCAGCATGGACTATCCCAAAATCCACCAAGTTCAGTAAAAATTAGGCTTCAATACTATGCTATAAACTGCTAAATACAAAAATGAAAATAGACATGAGACAGCTGAATAGTATCCTATAGCCATTTTAAGGTGGATAGAAGCCAGTTGTGTATATACTAAAATTGAAATGTCAATGAAGTAATCACAGGATGTGGTTAAGAACTTGCATTTTCTAATCATATTGGTCACTCAATACCACCTCAATTAACTCCATAAGGCTGTAAACCATTTTTAATGTTGTGGCTTTTAATGGGTCAGGACAATATTCTGGCAGCTCTGCCTTCAGACCAGAGATGGTCTCCCCAGGAAACCTTTGAATTTATCTGGACAATAAGATGGACTCTATGCATGGTACATGCTTGTAATGAAAGAATTATTACTGGATTTGAACTATAATATAGCAATAAGGTGGAGGAATCCACCATGGGGGGAGTGCAGGGGGAGGAGTTAGGGGAATCCCAGAGCCTATGAAACTGTGTCATAAAATCAAATGTAATAAAAAAATAGCTCTCACTGTTGGCTACACATAAAGATTACTTGTTTTTTTTGCTTTATAGATCTATATACAACATATACTTTAATATATTGATTACATATAAATAGGTTATATGTATAGAAATGTAGTATATACATAAATATTATATGTGTGTGTGTACACAATTCTGACCAGACCAATTGAATCAAAATGCCTGATAATGAGGATCCAGGCATATCTGTTTTAAAGTTACTATTGATTCCAAAGTTAGCTATAGTTGATACCCCAGGAAACTTGGTTTGCGCCCAGAATCTTCATATCTTAATCACCTTTCTTATAAAATAATTTCAGCAAATTAGGTACTCTAAAAGTATATTTTAAAATCTGATATTCAAAAATGTTTATCACAAGTTTTAATAGTTTCCAGGGATATAGTTTCTGAAAGTAGCAAGTATTGACATATAGAAAATATTCAGAGGTGATGCTGGATTTAAGTATTAAATGGAAGAAAGTTAAGATACTACCAATGAAGGAGAGAAAGGCTGTGTCAAAGTGTACTGCAACAGAGGTTGTAGTATATAAAAAAAGACTAAGACACTAAAGTAATTGTAAACATGTTGACAGTAAACCAGGGCGCAATGATGGAGCATGAAGAAATAGCCAAGTCATACTGAATATTTAATGTCATTCTAAGGAACTTCCTCTCTAGTAGAAAGACTAAAGAAACATTGGAGGACCATAGGCAAGGATCCCAGAAATAGAAATACTGTTTGTCATGAAATTCCTAAGGCCTGGATTATGGTAGAGTTTCTAAGGATGGAGAATGGAGCGCGTACTGGGAAAATATGTAGACAGGAGAGCCAGAGATGCCTGCAAGAGCAAAACTGGGTGGTAGATAGAAGACGCTGAGGATGACTCACAGCCTACTGACTTGAACAATTGGATTGGATGACTAAGTAGTATAAATATAAGCCCTGATTTACTTGAGTTTTAAACAAATCATTTCCACAATTTTCCAGTTGTTTCTGAGTCAGACTATCTGAGCTAACCATTAGAATGAGTTCCATTCTTGAAGGCTCATCTTGGAAATCATCAAATCCTTAAGGCCTTTTCTGCTTGTACCCAAAGAGTCTGTCCTTTACAAGAATAAGAAACACATACGTCCCTAGAATGCCACTGATGTTCCTAGGAACCATATTGCCACTGAAGATGAGGGAAGTGGAGCTCATCAGAGTTAAGCAATAGGTGTCTCTACCCTTTCAAGAGTACGAGCTGCATGTTAGGTAACACAAAACTTGCTAACAGACTGCGGAACTTAGTATTAAAATGAACTGAATCCAAAATTCTCAAAACACTGATGGAAAAATAAAACACATGTCTTACTCAGATACTGTTTATGTATTGGTGACACCTGCAAGGGTAAATTTCTGAAGGCTTTGTGAGGTTCTTAAGAACATATCTGACTCTCTTTTGACTCTCCCTAACATATAACTGTAAGTGAAAAAAAAAATTGTGCCCAAATTAGACTTTGGGTCTTCTTGCAAGCAGAGAATTGGGCATATTTCTATTTACATCATACATTGTGTTTTCCTGCTTTGAAAAGCATGCAGGTGGTGATAAAGGCAGTGAAATGACACATATGAAAAGCATGTCAGAAAGCCACAAAGTGCTTACAACAATACGTCCATATTAGCAAGAGTAATTTGAAATTACCTGAAAATTTCACAAGAATCTATGTCAGCCATCCAAAAAGCAACACTAAGCAACATATTTACAGTCAGAGCAGGTAATCCTGGGAGGCAGTGATGGTGGCCCCAGAGAGTGCTTTCCTGCCACTCATATTGGAGACCAGCTCCTGACTTTGGCTCCAATTCACACCCAGTTCAAGCCACTGAAGCACTAAGGGAATATGTGTGTATGTGTGAGTGTGTGCATATGTGTACGTTTATTTCATGGCCTCTCAAAAAAAAATAAATAAACACAAGAAGAACTAGAAGTCAAGATGGCTTCTTGCAGGTCACCATTACCAATAACTGAAAAAACGAGAGGCATAATTAAAACATGTACTTTTGGGGCCCGGCGCGGTGGCGCAAGTGGTTAAAGGTCCTCGCCTTGCACGCCCGGGATCCCATATGGGCGCCGGTTCTAATCCCGGCAGCCCCGCTTCCCTTCCAGCTCCCTGCTTGTGGCCTGGGAAGGCAGTCGAGGACGGCCCAAAGCTTTGGGAACCTGCACCCGCGTGGGAGACCCGGAAGAGGCTCCTGGCTTCGGATCGGCATAGTATCGGCCCGTTGCGCTCACTTGGGGAGTGAATCATCGGATGGAAGATCTTCCTCTCTGTCTCTCCTCTCTGTATATCCGCCTTTCCAATGAAAAAATAATAAAAATAAATCTTTAAAAAAAAAAAACATGTACTTTTGGCCCCAGCGGAATAGCATGGCAACTCAAGTCCTCGCCTTCCACACCCAATATCCCATAATGGGCACCAGTTCTAATCCTGTCAGCATCACTTCCCATTCAACTCCCTGCCTGGGGAAAGGGAAAGCAGGCAAGGATGGCCCAAAGCCTTGGGACCCCCGCACCTGCATGGGAGACCTAGAAGAGGCTCCTGACTCCTGGCGTTGGATTGGCGCAGCTCCAGCCATTGTGGCCACTTGGGGAGTGAATCAACAGATAGAGGATCTTCCTCTCTGTCTCCCCTCCTCTCTCTATATCTGACTTTCTAATAAAAATAAATAAATCTAGAAAAAATAAAATATATGTATTTTTATTATATTGGCATAGTTTTCTTGAAACTAAGATCTTTGCTGCTACATCAATGGCTATTAACAGTAAAATTGAGATATGAATAATGGATTTTTACTGTGTTTTTTAATGCATTTTTAATCTTTCTTACTAAACAAGCAATAAAATCTGATTTCTAATTACCAACTATTTAAATCTAATTACTAAGAATGTTTCATATATTGCCATGGTAATTAAAATTAAGATTTTATAAAAGGCTGTTTCTCAGACCCAAGAAAACCAGTAGCACTAATTCACAATTTCAACTTCAGCATTGTAAAGACAGAGAATCGGCAGTTCTGTTTGAATTCTGTTCAGCCTAGGGCTCAAGTTGTTTCCAATAATTTTACATATTTATTATTATTATTATTATTATTATTATTTGCTTTGAAAACCATGAGTTGAAAGTTTACAAAGTGTTAAGTTTCCAAAGCCAAACTACAGATAGAAAAAAGACACAACTTATAAAGAGGGTATATGGAAATCCAGAAGATTTTACTGTTCCACAGGGGAAAAAACGGTAAAGCTAAAATAACTGTTAAAATGTAACAGATTATGAGTTCCATTTTAAAAGAATAATTTTGACATTCAAATATATATGTGAAAATGCTTGGTTGTATTCACAATTATTTCAACTAAAATTTAATCAGGCACGGAATACTTGGAATTCTAACCAGGATCTTTAGGTATCAGAAAAATCTCCCAATTTTTAGTAGCAAAAGAAGGTTAACTTAAAGTATTTTTCTTTTTTATTTATTTGCAGGGCAGAAAGACATAAAGAGATATCTCATCCACTGGTTGCCACTCCAAATGTTCACAGCAGCCAGGATTGGACCAGGCTGAAGCCAGGAGCCAGGAACTCAATCTGGCTTTCACGCAGGGGACAGGAAATCAAACACGTGGGCCATTAGCTGCTTTCTTCCAGTTGCACAGCAGCAGGCAGCTGGAATAGGGAACCAAGCCAGACTGTACTCCAGGTACTCCAACAAGCAATATGGATGTCTCTCAAATGGCATCTCAGTTGCTATGTGAAAAGCCTGCCACTAAGCAAAGGAAATTATTAAATGGCGACATTTTAAAATCTATATATCTACTGGCTTCCAGATTTGATGTGAGAACTGAGTTAAAATATATAAAATAGTTATTAGAACACTGCAGGTCAGATGTAAATTCATAGGGAAGCTTTTTGTGACACAACTGCACAAAAGCATAATAAAAGGCTATTTTAAATGAATACTTTGGCCTTGGACCCAGTGCAATGGCTTAGTTGGCTAATCCTCCACCTGCAATTGCCAGAATTTCATATGGATGCCAGTTTGCATCCCCGTTGCTCCACTCCCCATCCAGCTCCCTGCTTGTGGCCTGGGAAAGCAGTCAAGGACAGTCCAAAGCCTTGGGACCCTGCACCTGCGTGGGAGAGCTAGAGGAATCTTCTGTCACCTGGCTTCTGATCTGATCAACTCTGACCATTGCAGCCACTTTAGGAGTGAGCCAGCAGATGGAAGATTTTTCTTTCTGTGTCTGCTTCTCTGTAAATCTGCTTTTCCAACAAAATTAAATAAATCTTTAAATATATATATTGAATCTGGCCAAAGAGGACAAAGATGCAATGATATACAAACTGCTTAGTAACTAAATTTTCAAATTTTCAAATGAGACCGTTTGCAGTTTATCTGATTGTATCTATGTGTGTGCACAAACCAACAAATTATTGGACAATCTGGGCGTAAGCTATATTATGTTTACATAATACAGCTATAAAATCATTAATCTTTAAAAAGTTCAAACACAAATTCTTCCAAACACAAAATCTTCATACATGACACTATCAAATATAAAATCTTTCACATATGAAATATTCATATGTAAATTCCTCCACTAGCACAGGCTAACAACATGGTAAATAAACAATAAATATTTCACTAACCCTTGAATGCAATCTTAAGCATTTTGGCATTTAGGGATCAAACACACAAGGTGTATCGCCTTCTTCCTCCTCTCAAGCGCCACCCCCCACAAACAGGGGTCAATTTTCTTAAATTATTATTTTTATAAACACGACTCAGCAACATAGGGTCACTTGTATAAAATCAAACTGGAAATAGTAAGACCATGTAGAAGGACATTCAGAATCATTGCTATTGTGGGAGACAGAGCCAGTTGAATCTCCTCTGAAAGGCCAGGGAGCAGCTGATACGGAGATGAAAGGACAGGAAACTTCCTTGTCCCACAGGTTTAGGACCTGCTAGAGGAACAAGCTGGATGTTCCTGGATGACACTTGCTGTTATTCTTTCTTTCTTGGAAGATAACCAAGAAGGTTGTATCTGTGAATGATTACCAACAGCTTATAATTTTGATTTACATTAACTAGGTTTGGACATTTGAGTTTCCCCTCAGGAAATTCTGATTTCCGTACAGATTAGAGAACTGATGTCATTAACAACTACATACCCAGAAGTGTCAACCTGCTTTTACTGTTTCCAAAGTTGCTAACCTTATTTGGATTTCAGTAGCAGAGCTGGGAAGGGAACTGGTATTTCAACAGAACCCTCTAACTGCTGTACTACCATTGCCTACAGGTGGAATTTCAGTAGGATCCATGCCACCCTAGTATTTGGGAGAAGATCAAATCAGAGTTTGTCCTATCATATGCGTGCCCCATATGTCTTGCCCTTTCCTAAATCCTGCAAAAGGTGCGATGGAAGGATTTTGTTCTTTGGCTGTAGAGCCTGCCCCATATGTCTTGCCCTTTCCTAAGACCGGCAAAATGTGTGATTGGAAGATTTCATTCCTTGGCTTAAGAGCAAAAGGAACATGAAGAACACTAAAGCATGAAACTGCCAAGTGTCATCCTCTTTTGACAGGGAGCAGCAAGCTTGTTCTTGCGCTAGGGCAACAGATGTTTCTCAAGTTCCTGCCAAAATGTTTAGTGGGGATCGGATGCAGAGGTAGAGCAGAAGGTATGACAGATGTATGTACAACGTAAGGAGCAGAGGGTGGCAGCAACGAGGGACTGCTCTAGAGGACTGTGCCAACAACTACCATCATGGAAAACACTGAACTCAATACATGCAGCAGTGTTCCTTAAGACTGTGTCATTAAGACCATGTTTACCTCATCCTTTAAATGCAAGAGTTAGACAAGACCATTCATGAATCCCATGAACACTTAATGGGGGCCTACTGAGAAAGAGCTAAGGGGTGATTATGACATTTGCAAATGCTCAAGAAGTTTCACCAATGTTGGTGTCACATTGTCTGTGTACTTACTTTTGGCTATCACTTATTAGTCAGAAGGCCTTGAGAAAATCATTTAAAATTACATTTTGCAATTTACAAAACAGAGAAAAGTAATATATTTATAAAAATTTGTAACTCTGCATTCGATATTTCATAAATTTTATCTATTTTTACTTGTAACAAATGTCTTCAACACAGTTGTTATTTAATTATTGAGAGTTTGAATACATCCCAAACAATCTAGAATATGAAGAAAGAAGAAGCTGGCTCAATGGCATAGCTTGCTAAGCCTGTACCTGTAGCGTTGGCGTCCTATCTGGGCACCAGTTCTAGTACTACTGTTATACTTCCCATCCAGCTCTCCGCTTATGAACTGGGGAAGCAGTAAAGGATGGGTTGAATCCTTGGGCCCCTGCATCCTGATGGGAGATGCAAAGGAGGCTCCTAGTTTGATTGTCCCAGCACCAGCCATTGTAGCCATTTGTGAAGTAAAGCAGCAGACAAAAAAAAAAAATCTCTCCATTTCTAAATCAGCCCTTTCAATAAAAGGAAATAAGTCTTCTTTAAAAAGATAAAATGAAAACATGGTACAAAATTATGACTAAGCTACTTTATATCCACATATATATACAGATGATATATATCATATACATATATGTATGTATATATGCATACATGTATACTTATATATTAGATTTATTTTATCTTTATTGGAAAGTCAGACATACAAAGAGGAGGAGGAGAGACAGAGAGGAAGATCTTCCATCGGATGATTCATTCCCCAAGTGACCACAATGGCCAGAGTTACATCAGACCTAACCCAGGAGCCAGGTGTCTCCTCCAAGTCTTCAACACGGGTTCAGGGTCCTAAGGCTTTGGGCCGTCCTCCATTGCTTTCCCAGGCCACAAGCAGGGAGCTTGATGGGAAGCGGGGCTGCTGGGTTTAGAACCGGCACTCATATGAGATCCCAGTGCATGCAAGGTGAGAACTATAGCTGCTAGGCTACTGCTTAGGCACAGATGATTTATTGCTTAATTAATTTAATTATATATTAAATCACACACATATAAGCATACACTTTTTGCATCAAAGATCAAAGCTTGTCATGTCTATGGACTGCAAAATAATGGCTCCCCAATGATGTATTGTTTCTAATCCCTGGAGTTCGGGAATATTATATCATTTTAAGTGGCAAAGGGAACTCACAGAAACAATTATGAGTATAGACCTTGAATTGAGAGGTTACTTCCACATTAGCCAGATGAGTTCAGTATAATTGTGGGAATTCTTTTAAATGAGAAGGGCAAGAGAACCAGAATTGGATATAGTGCAAGTAAAACTAAAGTAACACAGTATAATGGCACCAAGAGCCCTCCCCAGCTCCCAAAAACATTTGGCAGTCTCTAGAACCTGGAAAAAGAAAACAGACAAGAAAACCAGTTCTTCCATAAAAGGTTCAGAATGGAGTGTAGTACTGCCAACACTTTGTTCTTAGGGAGGGACCTCATCAGACAGAAGCTCTATGGAACTACACAATTAAACTCTTTTGCTTTTAGCACTGAATTTGTATCAGCAGCAATGGAAAATTAACATGATGGCTCTCAGCTTTATTAAATCATCTTTGGGTCACGGAGAAAATGTGGTCTGTGCATACTACACATGCTAAGAGGAAAGAAGGATAAACATTTACTGAAGATTCTGCCTGGTCCATTATGTATTATAAGGTAAGGGTAGTGAGATTATTACAGAAATTTACATCAAAGGATGTCACACTTACATGGGCACTGCTGGCCATCTGGTAAAACTCCCCTATAGCTATTGGAGAAATTCCTTGAAGAAAGGCTGTCAAGCTGCCACACACACAAAAAATTAGGAAATATAGTAGAAAAATAATTTGAATATGTTTCAAAGGAGGACAGAAGGAAAAGTTGTACATCAGGAGCTATGATTTGCACATGGTAAATTTCACAGACATTGGTACCCCATGTAATGGTATTGAGAGGGGTACGATCTTCAAGTGGTAGGAGCCAGTGAAAGGTGATTAGGACACTGGGGCACAGTCTCATGAAACAACTAATATTTTTCCAGAGATTGAGTTCTCTTGAGACTAGGTCTCACAAGAATGAATCTTAAGGCACTAGATCAGTTACTACGAATATGGCTTGCCACACAGTGTATCAACCTCCCCTCCGCCTCTCTCATGCTCTATGCTCTTCCTCCCAAATACACCTGCTCCCCTCTCTCCAGGAATCCCCACCAAAACTAATCAGAGGTCAGTACTACCTCCAAAATCCTAATTAGAAGCCTCCATCCCTATAAAGCACTCAGCATCAGGCATTTAGTAATAGTAGAAGAAAACCAAGACACTAGGCCTACAGAAAACATTATTTGACTTTGGGGCAATTACATTTGTTTTTGCACTCCTTTTCCCTGATCATAGTTAGCTTAGAATTTGTTAGGGTTTTAATTTTTTCGCTTTCTGTTTTTAAAAACCATTTATTTATATTGGAAAGGCAGATTTAGAGAGAGAAGTAGAAACAAGGAGAAAGATCTTCCGTCCTCTGGTTTACTCCCCAAGTGGCCACAATGGCCAGAGCTGAGCCTTATCTGAAGCCAGGAGCTTCTTCTGGGTCTGCCAGATGGATGCAGGGTTCCAAGGCTTAGGGACATCCTTTACTGATTTCCCAAGCCACACTCAAGGAGACGGATGGGAAGTGGAGCAACGGGGACATGTACCAGTGCCCATGAGAGATACTGGCATACGCAAGGTGAGAATTTAGCCACTAGGCTATTGTGTTGGGCCTGGCCTATTAATTTCTTGAACTAACAAACTCCTAAGGATTCCTATGGAATTGCTTCCTGCCATCAATACACATATTCCTATGCATGCAAGGTGAGGATTAAGTGACTGAGCCATCAAGCTGTGTCCAAGGTTTAAGTATCGCCAGAGAAACCTGAGCACCTGTTCCCTGAGCCTCCTATCCTTCCTGATATTTACACAGTTCATCATTACTTAATTTTCTGCTAAAAGTGATCCTGGCGGGGGAAAGCATACTAACCCTTATCATTATTGACACGGAGATAAAATGAAGCTTCTCAGCTCTCCAGAACAAGTTCCACTACTGACTTGCATAAAATAATGAAATTTTCCAAAACATTTTTTATACAATAAGAAGCACTTCCAACAAATATTCCAAAAATTAATAATAATTAATGGCAATTTTAATGTAAATCCTTATGGACAGCAATATGTTGAGAATCTATTGAAACTTAAGAACTCTGCAAATTTGTAAAATTTCATGTCCGACTCACAGTATTTCAGCTTGTGAAAAATAAGATATTTTTTAGTTACAAAGGCACAGTTTATAACTTTCCTAGATAAACGTCTCTTTAAAATACAGTAAATTATTCTCTTTATTAATCCAAAATTCTTATTAAAATGCACTAAACCAGCGGTAGCCTAGCAGCTAAAGTCCCCTCCTTGAACTCACTGGGATCTCATATGGGCACCAGTTCTAAGCCCAGCAGCACCATTTTCCATTCAGCCCCCTGCTTGTGGCCTAAGAAAACTATGGAGGACGGCCCAAAGCCTTGGGATCCTGCACCAGTATGGGAGACCCAGAAGAGGCTCCTGGGTTCAGATCAGCACAGCTGTGGCCACTGCAGTCACTTGGGGAGTGAATCATGGAAGATCTTCCTCTGTTTCTCTCCTCCTCTCTCCCTCTCTATATATAGATATAACTTTGCAATAAACATAAATAAATCTTTAAAGTTTTTCCAAAACCTCTAAGCTAAATAAAACTCAAAATGCTTTTTATTTTAAAGTATATTAACACAATCTTTCCATAAAATAGACGGAGTTGTCTGTGGTCAGATTAAAACTGTCATTATATTTTTAGGCCATGATTTGTAACACTCTCTAGAGAAATGGTCTTGGAATATTGTCTAGAATCAAAACAGGAAATGAACTGGATCATTTAATTAAAGCAGAAATGGTTTTATATGTTTTTGTTTCCCCCAAGCTTTTCTATGCAAACATGATCTTTTTGAGACAAAAGCATGATTGGCTTTCCTTGATAATCAGATTTAGCTACACACATGTCTGTACCAAGAATCTTAAAAAATCATATTTTTAAGATTTGCCTTTAAAATATAATTGGGCTTCCTACACAACCAAGAAACTATTTCTACATATTGAAAGAATTCAAATTTTTTAAATATGTCTACATTTTCAGGCAAAAGTACAAACGAATAAAAATTATGAACTTAGATTGTGACTACTTGCTCTTATTTTCCATCACTCACTGAATACTCAATATTAATTTACCTAAAACATAGTAGGGGACAATTGAAGCATTCGAGCGAATAGAGAAAGCATAACCATATTGTAAAAATAATAAAGATCGGGCCCAGCTCAATAGCCTAGTGGCTAAAGTCCTTGCCTTGCATGGCCAGGTATAACACAGAGGTAACGGTTCATGTCCTAGCTGCTCCACTTCCCATCCAGCTCCCTGCTTGTGCCCTGGGAAATCAGTAGAGGATACTCTAAAGTCTTGGAACCCTGTACCTGCATGGAAGACCTAGAAGACGCTCCTGGCTCTTGGCTTCAGATAGGCTCGGCTCTGGCCATTGCGGCCACTGGGGGAATGAATCAGGATGCAGGATGTTTTTCTCTGTTTCCCCTTCTCTCTGTAAATCTGACTTTCAAAAGAAAATTAATAAATCTTAAAAAGATATATATAAAATAATACAGATTTTTCTTCTGAAATGATTTATTTATTTTTACTTGAAAGGCAGATGTACAGATAGAGAAGTACAGAGATCTTCCTTCTGGTGGTTTATTCCCCACATGGCCCAAATGACAGAACTTGATCCAATCTAAAGCCTGGACCCAGGAGCTTCTTCCAAGTCTCCCATGTGGGTTCAAGGTCCCAAAGACTTGAACCTTCCTCTGAGCATACAACTAGATCAGATGGCTCAAGTTAGGTCATTTGGGGAGTGAACCAGCAGATGGAAGATCTGTGTGTGTGTCTTTCTTTACCTACATAAGTGTATCTTTCACATAAAATTAAATAAAGCCTTAAAAAATTTTAACAAATAACAATACTTACCTCTTTGGATTTGGAATAAAAACTATGGACAAAATACATGTAAAACATTTAGTACAGTGTGTGGCACAGATAAATGTGCTCAACAAAGCTTCCTGTAATGATAATGTTTCTACATCTGCTTATTATATAAACAGTTATCATTTTAATACTTCCTTGTGAATTTAAGCTATTTTAGAAACTCGCTAAAAACAGCATCACTTGCCAAATACACTTCATTTCATGGATTTTCAAAACCAAATAGTAACCCACCCTGATAGTTAACAATGATGTGACATTACATGATCTATTGTATACATATTGATCTGAGGATTCGTTTCCTGAAATTCACCCTTTAAAGTTACCTATCTTCACAAAGAAAATTGCTCCAGCTTTTTCTGGTTTAATTTTTTCCCAAATCCCATTATATTTACTTCTCTTTGTTACCTCAACCTCTGAATGGCCTTTGGCCAAAAGCTACAAAACATTGTACTAAAAATTGCTGCTCCAGTCTTAACTGTGTCCTGAAATAGTTTTAATGGAACTGGAATCTCAGAGAATCTCAGAGTTGGGAAAGAGCTCAAATGTCATTTGACACAATATCCCTTCCCCTCAGCCTCCATCTAGGAGATCTTCAGTAGGTCTACAGTGACAAAGAAATCACTACAAAAAGCAGTTTACTACTAGACAACTACAAAAGTTACTTTCAACAAAAACCATTCAGCCTGCAAATACTTACATCGACAAAAGGAAGCAGATATTCTTAATTTTAACCTGCGCAATTATGTCTAAGGAAATAGTTTAAAGACTCAGCCATATCCACTCCTGACTTCACTGGAAGCACTTGTAGAATGTGTTTTCATTTATGGAATCAAAGTGTGTCTCATGAGCACAATGCTCTTCTAAAGATACTCCAAATTGGTTTTGAAATCTACAATTGCCATGTATCAATTAGCAATAAATAAATTCAATTTATAAGTAGTATAAATTTAACAGAATTTATTATGTTATAAATAAATATTAAGGTCTGGCACTGTTGAAAGGAAGCAGTGTCTTCACTAGAACAAAATTCATTTCCTTGGCTATAAAATAGCAGGAATAATATCATTTCGTTCTTAAGTCTTGGGGAAATTACAGGATATTATTCACATAGAGTGCCAGGTACTTAGCAAATATTAAACACATTGTAGCAGGCACTAGAATAAAATGCTCATGAAGTGCCTGGAAACATGCCTATGTACATTCCAAATCCTAAGTTACTGATTATGTCATTTATTTCATTACCCAACAGTTCATTAGGTCATTTGTTTCATTATACAACACCTCAACTGTAATCTGCCACAATACATAGCTCAACAAGTGATACCCCAGGAAAAGTAAGTGAACTTGTTAACATGCTGGTGGAGGAGGAAAAGAATACAAACCATGATAGAACTTTCTGATAAGAAAGAGAATTCCACTATTCACTGAAAAATAGAAGTGTAATGAACTCGTGCTATAAGCAAGTCTATTACTGCTTTCTAACAGCTAAAGCTCATACTGTGTTTAGGATTCCAGTTACCCAGAGTTAGGAAACAGGACTAACTGAAGGGGGAAATCTCCCTGAAGCATTTCTGTATCTCCTGTAATGTAAAAACATTGCTTCTTCAAAATTAGCACCTGATAACAAGAAGCAGACTCAGTGATAACAAACTAACTAACCAAAGCAGAAATAATGCATGAATTGTGCTTTTCCACCATCTCTCAGATCGACCTACCCTCTTCATTTATGCTCCCAAAGCCTTTATCAAGCCTGTCTTCAATGATCTGCTTCTGCATCCTTCCATTTCTACTCATCCTGAGCGGAAACACAAAGCATCGAAGCTCTCTTCCTCAGATATCCATGCCATTTTCTTGCTCAGAAAGACCCCATGGACATATATTGTTTATCCTATCAGATCCTCTCTTTTTAGTCTAGCTTTCTTGCTGCTGCTTCAACACCTATATTTGATCTAATAATTTGTTTCTTTTTTAAAAATGTATTTATTATTTTTATTGGAAAGCCATATCCACACAGCTAAGGAGATACAGAGAGAAAGATCCTCCATCCACTGTTCAATTCCCAAGTGGTTGCAATTTGGCAACCAGAGCCGAGCCTATCTGAAGGCAAGAACCAGAAACTTATTCTGGGTCTCCCATGAGGGTGCAGAGTTCCAAGGCTTTGGGCCATCCTCTACTGATTTCCCAGGCCACAAGCAAGGAGCTGAATGGGAAGTGGGACTGCCAGGACATTAACCAGCACCGATATGAGATCCTGGCACATAGAAGGCAAGTATTTAGGCACAAGGCTTTCATGCTGGGCCCAGGCTATTAACTTCTTGAGCTAAGCCACTCCTAAGGATTCCCAAGGCATTGCTTCCCACCATCAACTCATCTATTCCTGCTTATCTTCCATCTTTTTTTTTTTAAGATTTTATTTATTTTTATTTGAAAGGCAGATTATTACAGAGAGATAAAGAAGGCCAAAGAGGTCTTTCATCTGCTAGTCCACTCCCCAAATGACTGTACAAGCCAGAGCTGAGCTGATATGAAGCTGGGATCAGGGAGCTTCTTTCTAGACGCCCTATTCCGGAGAAGGGCCCAAGGCCATGCACCATTCTCCATTGCCTTCCCATGCCATAAACAGAGAGCTGGATCAGAAGTGGAGCAGCCAGGTCTCGAACCAGCAACCATATAGGATGCCATTGCTTGTGGGAAGATTAGCATCCAACACCAGAGTGCAAGTCTCTGTGCTTTTCTCCTTTTAAATGTAGCTCAGAATTTAATTCCTGAAGAATTTGCACATATATGATTTACTATTCACTCACTTCAGATTTTCTGTATTCTGTTTGCATCATATTAGCATTCACCTCAACTGATGTTACTTCCAAATGGATTTAATCCTTGCGGATGCATAAATGTATTTCACCCCAGACTTAATGGAATGTCCTTTTGGGACTAGCCCATGTCCTTCACTTAACAGATCGTGACTTGAGGGACTGAAGAATCTGAGTTCTTTAGAAGCTTAATAATTAAGTTCTTTTCTTTCTGAAATGAAAATCATTCCATGTCCTCTGTTTTGCTTCCCCTCTGCAGGAGACAAAGAATACATGGTTGAAATAATTTAGGCAGGCAGAGTATTTATATGTTTGCCAATTCATTGTGGATAATAATACAAATTGATATGTCATTTTAAGATTCACAAATTGACCCACATTGGCTATTTAATTTCATATTAGCTCTTTAAAACAAATTAAGTAAATAAAGCATCTCTCTCAATTAGGAATCGGCTGACAGAAATGAGAAAAGACCCCCAATCTGCTGAGTACAAGCCCAGCCCTCTTCTACCAGTGTACCAGAACTGCCTCTCCTCAGTGAAGCTCTCTCCTTTTCCCTGGTCTTTGAATATCTTCAGTCTCCTCTAACCCCATCAACTTGGCCTTCAATTTCTTTGCTACCTTCTCCCCAACATTCTCTATAATTATACTGTTACAGATCTTAACTGGATTTTGATAGACCTTCTTATTACGTTAACCTCATACATTAATTGAATGGCATCTAGAATCTATATCCTATAATTCACAAGTTAATATGCAATGAACCATGGCACCCATCCACTTGTACTCTCTGTAAATTTACTGTATGATTTTAAATCTGTATATTTTAACCTCTCTAAGTGTATGCGTCCCTGTAGTATGCATAGATTATATAACAAATATTCACTGGATAAGTCAATCCAAATAAGTTTTACCATCCACTAAATCAAGCTGTAACCAATACATTTTCAGAAAACCATTCCACTGAACATATAAGCTCTTAAAGGGATAAATTTAATTGTCCACAAACCTGGACTCAACAAAATGTTTTATTATGTGATTTATCTAACTTACACATTTACTCTGCAATTGAAAAGAATAGGCAAGTCATGGGGGGAATACATTTAACAAGACATCTTCTATCCCCAGAAAAATCAAAATATTGTATACTTCCCATCAACTTAGTTGGTATTAGTTTGACTGCTTCTAATCTCTTTTCAAAGCATTCTGGGATGAGGAAAGCACTGTGGTACAGCTAGTTAAACTACTGCCTGCAGCAATGGCACTCCATATGTGCTGTTTCAAGTCTTGGATGATCTCATTTTGATCTAAGTCCCTGCTAAAGTGCCTGGAAAAGCAGCAATACATGGCCCAAGTCCTTGGGCCCCAGCATCTACGTGGCACACATAGATGAAGCTCTTGGCTCCTTACTTTGGTTTATCCCAGCCCCAATGAATACAGCCTTTTGGGTAATGAATTAGGACATAGACAATTTCTCTGCGTTTCTTTCTCTCCCTGTAACTTCTGTGAAAGAAACAAATAAATAATATATATTTTTAAAACCAACATTTTGGGACCACTCATAAATAGATGAAAATGGATGCTAAGCTCACGTAAGACAGGGCCAGGACAAGAGTAAGTCAGATTGGCACTGCATGACTCTACTCCTCTCTAAAGAACAACAACAACAAAATCAAAATACAGGAAAAGAAAGTCTCAGGAAGCGTTCCAAACAAAAAAAAGATTGTAAAGAACAAGCAAAATAAGGAAGATGAAGAAAATTAAGAAAATGAGGAGGATGAATGAGGAAGCCCAAGGCAAAGATGAAGGTGGTGAATAGTTTGGTTCTAATGCCAATAAATCTTTTCTTGTCTGTAAAGCAGTTTGCTCTGCCTCCCTGTGCACAACTCACTCCTTAAAAGGAAAAAAAAAGGAAAAAAAAAGAAATGTAACATTGTGTAAGATTTGTTCTTCACACTGTACACTGCCATTTTTAGTATAGTTAACACACTAAGAATTGTATCATTAGGTAGACCTAGCTTTGATGTATTTTCAATAGCCCTTACCCCTGCCTGGTACTATATCAGATTTACATATTGACATGGAAATGTAAGGCAGGTTCTTGTTGGTGTAGAGCACAAATTAGCTACACATGACAAGGTGGCTTTTTTCATATTCAACTGTTACTGATACAGCTTCTAAGAAAACATTTTTCTGCAGTTAATAGTACTCTGTAATTTTTTTTTAAAAAGTCATCACCTTACTTTGCTGACATTCTGAATGCTACTCAATAACTACATTTTTAATTAAGCAAAAGAAGAAAGAGGCACACACACAAAAAAGAAATTGCTGAAAGTGACAAAGGGTCATTTGCATTTTCCTTCTTGCTTTCCCTTGCCTCCCCACACTCTCTACCCCAAGCACACACAATCTTCTGGGCAGCAGCCAGTCAGTCGATACAGCTGACAAACTGTTGACTGCCTCTCTTTAGGAAATCATGGAATAGAAAGGCATCACATAAAAGGAAATCAATGAAGCTATTTCTAATCTTTATTGCAGAGTAAAAAGCCATCTCCCTTCATCTTAAAAAAAAAAAAAAAGAAACTCACATGAGTTTCCACACTCCAAGCTCTTCTATCCGTATGGTCTTTCATATACGTAACCTAAACTATTTTATGTAACAGCAATGTAGAATTCAAAGAAGTTGGACTAGAGTATAACCTTCCTGTTGAAGGATATGAAGAAACAGAGCTGAATAAAGTTAAGCCAAAGACAGGAGACTATTAAATTCTAGACTTTTTTTACACTAAGAAAACAAATAAATAAGAACTTTCAGGCAAGCAGAAGTCATAATTTTAGTTCAAATGATCAAAACTGCCTATACACACACACATACATGTATATGCACCATAGACTTACAGGCTGGTTTTTCTGAAATGCTCTATTGGAAACACCCCTTCCCTGAATGCATCTTATGCTCTGAGTGTGAAACCCATAGGTGCAATGCCAACTGCTACTACAGAAATAGCTACTTCAATGGAATCCAGTTATGTTTGGCAAAAATTATAGCTTTTAATTGAGGCTTTCAATTTTTTCTTCTTTTTTTATCAGTTTTTTTTTTAACTAGAATGTTCAAAATACCCTTAGTGCTGTGGTTGGTTTATACAGTTTGCTTCTATTTATAACAGGCTAATGTTATGTGACTAAACAAATTGCAAATTTTAAATTATTTGTGTTTTAAGTAGGTTCTTCCCTATGGAAACCCTTTCTCTCCATGTATGTGGCAAACAGATGTTTGTGGGGTTTTTTTAAATATATATAATTAACAGTTTTACTTGATAATCTATCTTTCCTGTAGGGGTTAATACATTCTGAGGGGGCAGTAAGGAAGTGGGAAGATAGCAGTGGCTGAATTCATAGTTGGGATAATATGTATTCACAGCTAACGCCCTATATAACACACTGCCACCCTTATGCTAAGTTGAAAAGCTCTGAAGTTACAGAAAGGTATAAAAATACAGTGGCAACTTCTCCAGCCTGAAGAGTTAGGAAAACTAGCTCCTTTCTCAAGCTGTGTCACTGACTTAGGATAGCATTTCTGAGAGTTGGTCACTTAACCTCTCTGGACATCACTCACCAGTGACTGAAATCAGCACCCTCTTCTGTTTTACTGCAAAGATTAATAGTTCTTTCCACCACACCTCCCTGTATATCATAGTTCAAATTATGAACAACAAAGTCTATGGTTGTCTGGTAATTTATGAGAAAGATGGGAAGTTGGCACAGAGGTCTGAAATCATTGTTCCATGTCGCCAATTAATGAAAGATTTTGGTAGCTTGTTGAATCAAAATTAAGCTCTCTTGCTGCCAAGGTGAGGCCCATAGAGCTTTTGCAATTTTTGATTCTAATTGCTGCTGAATACAACCTGGTATATGTTGAATGACAATATAATATGCTGATAGTGTTTTCGAAAACCAATATACATATCATGTTAAAGTAGGATAACTTCCAGACAAACATGGAATATGGACATTTCCTTGCTGACTCTAAAATCATATTTTTAAGGAAATGTGTTTAAGAGTGAACAAAAGCAGACTGAAATTTGAAATACTGTTTTGAGTATTCTACATCTCACCCCAATTTTCTTGACATACAATAAAAGTTAAGTATATGAACAAAACAACTGGGTCTGGCACTTTAATCATCAACTCTATTTCTATAATTCATGCAGATCTGGCTCAGCCTCATAACAAGAGTTTTGTAAATTTTAACTAGCAACATCTCTGGCAAATGTGCTTACAAATTTAATGAAAAGCAAAAAAGGAAATCTAGATTCAGAAATGCATGATGATAAAAGCTGGCAAAATCTGTATTACATATATAACAGTTATTTTTAGTGGAAGGATCCATTTTGAGCTTTTGGATTTTTTTCATCTCCTTTGTTGACTAGAAAAAGCAGCATATACTATTCTAACAACCCACATTTTTTATTTCTGTTTGAAGCACAAAACCTTTCGTTTCTGCAAAGAAAGGGTATAACTAGCATCTATGGTAAAGTTTGGTTATACAGCATTAAAGGCATTGCTTCCTAGGAAACAGGGAGAGGTTTTAAAAGTATCAAGTGAAAGAAATCTAGTGTTTACCACTGTGAAACAGTGATGACCTGGGACCCACTTTGCCAAAACTGCCTCTCTCAGAAAAAGTAAATAAAACACCATCAATTACTATGTTGGAAAGGCCTTTACTAGCAATACACAGAAAACATAGATACTACTGTACTTAACCTATTTTCTGCCCAACGTAGCAATCATAAAACAATGCTTGCAGCACAAAACAAAGAAAATACAAGTCAGTTTGGCCCTGTAAGTGGTACCCAGCAGGGCTACGGAAAATAACACCTGTGCGGCTCATTCTGGACAGGCAATGTAGTTTCACAAGTAAGAACTTCAGATTCAGAGAGAGGGGAAACAAAAAGTAGAAACTAAATTGTACTGTAACAGTTTTCCACCTTTGCATAGACTTTCAGTTTCTCATGCTCTGGATACATTAGAGATCTTAAAAAAAATCTTTTTCTAAATTAAACAAATGGAATAAATCAATCAAATAAGGTAGTGGAGAGTCAAGTCCCTTATGAATGTACAAAATTACTGGATTTCAGCTAGTGTTATAAACATCCTGTATCCAGTCACTTGCTCGGCCTCGAAGACACTTCCCCTCTGCATCCACAATTCCAGACCCTTAGCATCAATCTCCTTTCCCACGCCACTTCAACAGGTTAGAATTAACATCTCCTTCATTTCCCTTACTTAGTCTTTCTACCCAAACTCAAGATAACTGCACCACTAGCTATAGGTTAATCTCCTCCCCAAACGAAAAACACAGAATACCTTCTCAAATAAAACTATGTCATGTCTCTTCACTACCTGCCTATACTACAAAGTTTAAATCCTTTTGTGGCATTCAAAGCTCTCCATATTTGGACTCAGTTCTGCATTTCGAAGCCTCCCTAACCCTCATCCTTATCAACTCTGCACTTCACTCGAACTGAAATATTCATGATTCTCCAAACCTCCATATGGCTTCATCTCCCTCATCTTTCCTTAGAGTTGAAATGTACTTGTAAATCAACACAAGGATAACAAAAATGACCTATTTTCTATATCCTCTTCCAAATACAGTTAGAAGGCTGTCTATGGAAATAGTTTAATCTCACATGTAATTACGATGTCAATTCACCTACAAGGAAGCACTCCTTAATGCATGGATCCCATGGTTGCACTCCAGTTTTCAGTCTCACTTCCTCTCATGTAGTCTTTCACCAAGTAGCCTCTAGAGCTACTCAGCTCTACTTTACTGTAACTGACATGCAAAAAATTGTGAACACACCATCCCATTCAAAGAATATCTTTAAGACCTCTATAACATGTTCAACCGATCCAGTATTTCCTACCCTGGGCAAACACTATAGATTACTTTGCATTCTCTGTAATTTTCTACTAAAAGAACCATACAGTTCATACTTTATGTCTGTATTGTTTCATGCTTCATTAGCTTTTTATTACTGAGAACATATTTCATTGTATGGACATATAGCAGCTTGCTTATCCTCATCTGTTCATGACCATTTGAGTTATTTCTAATTTCTACGCTTCTATGAAAATTCATGTGTAAGTGTTTGCATAACTACCTCTTTTTTTCCCCCTCCTGAGTTAAATATCTAGGAATGGAATGGATTTATCATGTGGTAGATGTATCTTTTTAACATTTTTTTAAAATCTGTAAAACTTTTTCGTTTTTTCATAATATTTAATATTCTCACAATGAGAAATCCAGTTCCTTCAATTTTGGTATGATTAGCCTTTTAATGGTAACCATTCTAACCCTAACCATAGGTATGTGGTGATATTACACTATATTTTAATGTTCCCTTTGCTCATGATTCACAATGTTGAATATTTGTGTCTATATTTATGTGCCTTTGTACTAAATACGTGAAATGTCTGCTTAAGTTTCTGCCAGTTTTTTTTTTTAAGATTTATTTGTTTTTATTGGAAAGTCAGATATACAGAGGGGGAGAGACAGAGAGGAAGACCTACTTTCTGTTGATTCATCCTCCAAGCAGCCTCAACGACCAGAGCTGTGCCTATCTGAAGCCAGGCCCAGAACCTCCTCTGGGTCTCCCATATGGGTGCAGGGTGCCAAGGCTTTGGGCCATCCTTAACTGCTTTCCCAGACCACAAGCAGGGAGCTGGATGCAAAGCAGGGTCACTGGGATTAGATCCACCACCCATATGGGATTCTGGTGCATGCAAGGTGAGGACTTTAGCTGCTAGGCTACAATGCCAGGCCCAGATTTCTGCCAGTTTTTATTGGACTTTTTCCTTATCTTTCAATGATAAGGGTACTTGATGTTCTGTATACAAGTCCCTTTTCAGATAAATTATTTGCAAATATATGCTTGCAGGCTGTTACTTTTCATTTTCCTTTAAATAAGGAAATTTTTAATTTGATAAAGTATATCCTATCAATATAATATTTTGTGGATTGTGCTTTTAATGTCCTAACTAAGAAATCATTGACCTCTCTAGTGCACAGACACATTCTTCTAGAAAGCTTATAGCTTTTAGGTTTATACTTAAGTGAATGGTCCATTTGGAGTTCACATTTATACTGATATCAAATTATTCTAAAGACATTTGCTGAAAGCAGCATCACTTTTCCACTGAAATGCCCTTGCACTTTTTCAAAACCAATTTGTTTGGGAAAGTATCTGGCATAGCAGTTAACACACCCATGGAGACACATATGATGAGCACCCACATTCCTGTCTCAGCTCCACTCCCAATTCCAGGTTCCTGCTAATGCACACCTTAGGTAACAGCAGGTAATAGGCCAGGTGCTCTAAAATCCACATGAGACACAGATGGAATCCCCAGATCCCAGCTTCAACATAGCCCAGCCTCCCCTGTTGCAGTAACCTGGGCAAAGAATGCATGAATAGATCTTTTTCAGCCTCTCTTTCCCTTCCACCCTCCTTACATCTCCCTCAGTCTATATCTCTCTCACAAATAACCGAATTAATTTTGCTTAAAAAGAATCAAATCTTGAAACAAAAATGTGTGTGTGTACACATGTGTTCCATTTTGTCACATTACTCTATTTGTGTATATTTATGCCACCATCACATTGTTTTGCCTTTATACTTTTAAAACAAATGTTAAGTATTGTTAGTTTGCCAGCTTTGGTTTCTTTTAAAAAGTTTTTTTTTTTTTTTGGCTATCTTGAGGTCCTTCCATTTTCATCTAAATGACAGAATCAGCTTGATAATTTCTAAACAGATGTAGATGGAATTTAGGATGCGATGGTCTTAAAATTCCAGAATGTTATGAATTGAATATGAATGTTTTATATCTCCCCATTTATTATTCTGTAAGGTAATTTGTCAGTTGTACGTCTTTTACAACCTATGTACAATTTTTCATATTTTATGTTATTATAAAACGTATTTTATTTCAATATCTGTGTATTTATAGAATTCTGATACCCTTTGTACAACGATATGGTTCCTGAATCTTACTCACTTCTTACTTCTAATAATTTTTCTGTACATGAATCAGTTTTGCTATATAAATAATAATACTGCCTGGAAATAAAGGCGTTTGTACTTCATCCTTTATTTTAAAGTGGGTGTCTTTTCACTGCATTTGCATGTTCCATTGTCTAGAATAATCAGTTCAACATGGAATATGAATGAAGAGAAAAATGTCCTCATCTTGATCCACTTCACCAATAAGGATAATGGTTAGGTTTTATAATTGTCATTCACCAAGTTATCCACTGAGTGTTCTATATCAGGAACACATATTCCGTTCAAGACTTTCTATATGCCAATTTAGATGATTACATACATACATTCTTCATTTTGGCATTTTTTCTTTTGTTAATTTGGGGAATAACAGTGGTATGTTTTCAAAGGATAAATCAAATTTGTATTCAGAGGACAAAAACCAAATGGTCACAAGGAAAATAACACTTCACGTTTTTGCTAGATTTCATTTGCTAAACTGTTGTCTACAATCTGTACCCTTAATGTTTGTAATAGATATTATATATAGATTATTTTTGCTACTTTATGTTTTGCATTTTACACCAGGAAGTTCTGACACCATAAAAACAGTGGCAAAGCATTCCCTTCTTCTCCATTTTCTAAAAGAGTTTGTAGAGAGTTGGCATCAGTCTTATCCTGAATGTTTGGTAGCATGTAACAACAAAACCTTCAAGGCCCTTTCACTTTTTGTGGGGAAGTTATCAGCTACAAGTGGGTCTTTCTAAATTTGGGCAAAATTTATGTCATGAAAAGAAAACTGTACATGGATCTCAGAAAAATAATCCAAATTTATCTTATACTAAATTTTTAAAAACACATCTAAACTGAAGCTCTGTGAAGGATGAAACATCGGTCTGGAGAGTTCCTTCAGAGCAACATGAACTGTTCTAAAATTAAAGCAAGAACAAACATTAAATTAATGGTGACAGTTGGATGGAATAACAGTGAAATCAATGATGCTTAAGGGAAATTTTATGGAAATAATCCCCCAGAGAAACCACCAGCTTACAAATGGATAATTAATTTTAAGAAGGAACAAGATGATGTTGAAGATGAAATCTGCAGCAGCAGAGCAACCAAATCAATTTGGAAAGAAAAATTAATCTTTCTGGTAACTCTGATTAAAGGAAACCCATAATTAACAAAGGAAAACATGATCCAATTACAGTTGTCATACATCTTTCAGTTGGCTCAACTAATAAACGACTGACCACAAACTTAGAGTCAACTTTCTACTCAGCGGATCCCAAAACTCCTGCATTAAGATTAGTTGCACACACAGTAGACCTTACAATGCACGTTTAAAAATAAAAAAGTGAAATAAAAATCCTGAAGTACTTATTTGAGGAACTGAAATAGGAAATAAAACCAAGTTTTATTAGTACAATTCTGAAGACTATACACAAGCAAAGTAATGGCTACCAGGAAGGAGAGGTGGTTCAATTAAAGCAAAGGTGGATCAGTCAAGAGAAAAGTCATGGTAACAGGTTTTGTTTACTTATTATTGTTTTGAATGCTCACAGAATTTTTTGTTGTTGATTTTCTGGAAGCCTTAACAAGAATAACACCTGCTTATGGGCAGAGTATTTTGAGAAAGGTACCCAAAGCTTTAGCAGAAAACCTCACAGGAAAGCTTCATCAGAGAATCCATTTTCACCAATATAAACGTTCTTGCTCATTCCTTTCATTAAACAAGGTCAATTTTTCAGCATTTCCAATGGGTGATCATCAGGCATTTGTCTTATACTCTGAAATGACTCCTTGTTATCTCCTAGATATTCATTTTTCTTCCTTTAGCGAACAGACTGCCTTGATATAGTAAATTCCCAGGACCATCATCTCTTTGGGGATGTAGCAAATGGCTGGTAGCAACACTTTCAAAATTTAACGAAATTAATGAGAAAGTTTTTATCTTTATTTCTGTTTCCAGTCCATGAATATTCTGAAGACCCATGTATGTTTTTGAGATAAAGCTACATAAAATTTTCCTAACTATCCTTTTAATATCCATACAGTTTGCATTCTATTTTCTATCCTGATTGTCTGGCTAAAGTTTCATCTATCTCATTGGCTTTACCAAAGAACAAACTTTGCCCTCAGTTTTTAGTGCTTAGAGTAGGTTATTAAGTGCTTTTGGGTACCACATTTTTTATGTCTCTATCCATTGGACAGTTTATGGGTGGGGTCATATCTTTCCAGACCCAGTTAGACAAAACTGAGTAGCATTTTTAGTAAAACCAACTAATCTAGTCATTTTTAACAATAAATAAATTTAGGCTGTTTAGCCTTAATCTCCAGATTTAGGTTGACAGCTTGTTGATTACTCATGCTCATTCATTTCTTTTTAAGATTATTAAGCTTTCAAAAATGCAGACTGTTACATAAAATTATATAACAACCAAGTAGCTAGTGCTCCATATTAACAGACCTGAATATCTTGCAACACAGGACTCAGATCTCTTAGCTTTTCTCTTTTCTTGGTGGTAGACACAATTGGATATACCTAGCACCTCGCTTGTTATATCTATTAAATCCATCTTTCATCACAGACCACATATCTGAGACTGGACGTTATCCTGATGGAGATTTTTATAATTTCACTGCATGTATCCTTTATTATCTATTATGTAGGTCAAAAGCTTATTGATCTTTATCGGATAGTATTACGTGATATTCAGTCCAAAATGGTTTTAACCTTTGTCTATAAATTACCACTGAATAAATTTTAATTAAATGAAAACTTTTTTTTTCCAATAAGAAAAAAATGCAGTTTTATTCAGAAACACCAGTAACTATCTCCTGTTACTTATGACTTTGCCAGTAATATCTGTCAGTCTCAGGATATGTTTATTTGAATGAACTTACACTTGAAGATAATTTCAAGTGTTCAACCATTCCGTAAGGCCGCTTTCCAGCAGTTTGCCACTCTAGATCTGCTCTATCCTTGGATATTAGCCACTGTTCAAGTTTTAAAAATAATTTCTTCTTTTCCTTCCAACTAAAGTAGTTTTATTGCTGCTTTTTTTCTTTTCAGCTTAGAAGAATCTACACTCTCTACTATGGAATAAACAATAATCAATTCTCTCTATTTATGAAATGGTTCTAATTCTCTATCTTCTAATACTTTACATATTTCTTCCAATACTGTAAAACATTAATGTTGGTACCATCATTACTGAATGCTTATAATAACCATACACACATGCTTTATAGCCAATTCACAATGAGGAACAAGCTTTGCTTACTCTGTATATAGTATTAGGATTTTTGTATTTTCAAACTCCCCATTTTCTATCTTTCGTTAATACAAGTCATTTTTTCACTGACATTTTCAAAAATTTTGAATTTTACACAGAGAAAAATCACATATTTATTGTTTTGCCAAAGGCTATGAATTTCAGTTATGAGGAATAAGTTGGGGAGTTCTATTGTGCAACATAATGATTCTAGTAACATTATATTCTTGAGAAATGGAACAAAAGTTGATGCCACATATTTTCACCAGAGGAGTGATAACGGTGAGATTATGTAGATTTGATTTACTCACTCCAAAATGTATACATAATTGTGCTTGTTTGAAAGAGATCTATTTTTGTAAACGTTTCTGCTTTTGTGTTCATTTCTGATTAAGATCAATTTGGGGGGAGTATGTATCCTTTAATCTCCTTTGGGTATATAAATCTCTCAATATGTTCCTAGATGCTAGAGACGCTATCAAGCACATCTACACAAAACCACTCAAAAAGACACTATCATTCAGTCAGGATAAGGAGCTCTTGTGGACTGATCCCCAACTGTGGCCATGAGGTCTCCTTTTCCCCAGACCGGAATTTCCATTTGCTCACTCTTATGCTCTTCTTTTGTCCCTTGGATCTGACTTTCTTAATCTCCTCCATCTTTTTCAAGTAAGCAAATCCTTCCTTGGCTTCCACAAAAAAGGTAGAAATGAGGAACAACGAAACCTTGACCATCTGAAAAGTCTCCTGCCATCATCATCATCGATGATATTAGGTCCAGAATTCTGTGTTGGGAATCATCTGACCTCAGAATTTTGAAGATACAATTCATTTTTTTTTTTTAAATTCAAGATGAAGACAGATAGTGAGCTCCCCTCTGGTGGCCCACTTTCCCAAATACCTGCAATGTCATCTGCCCACAGGGCAGGAGCCATACTCCAGGAACCCAACCCACATACTCAAGTTGGGTAGCAAATGCCAGCCGATTGTTGTCTCCCAGTGTCTGCAGTAACAGAAAGCTGGAATCAGAACCTAATGCTTCTGTGTTAATCATTATCCAACTAAAGATATGTAAAGCTATCCAGTTCTTGTATATAAATGCATTCATATTTGAGACCCACCCAGTACTGTAAAATTTCATAACTGAAATCCTTCATTGGTGGGCATATGTCATAATAACTGGGCACTCAATTGGCCTCTACATTCCAAAAATTCTTATTTTTCAATTCTGGCAGGGTTTTTTTTTTTTTTTTGTCTTAAACAACACCTACACATGGATCTCTCTTTCTCTTAGACCACTTAAATGTATGCTCTACTTTTATAATTTCCTACTTTCCCATTTGTTCAACTTACTACATTATCTCATTTTTAATCCTTGAGTATTTCACTGCTATAGTATTCTCCATTTCATTTCCAAGAGCCAATTTTATGCTTTGTTACAGCATTCCCTTTTGTTCCATTCATGTAATATTTCCTCTTATCTTTTTGAAGCTATTCATGATTGATGGTTGTTTAAAACAGTCCTCCTCCCAGCACTCCCAAAGTATCCGACTCCTCCAAGCAGCGATTTTATCCTGTGTGTATAATACACGTGTGTGGTATGTGCACACACATGCTTCTTTTTCACAGTACATGCTTTAACCAAATATCTTAATTGATATCTGATTCGTTAAAATGTGGATTAGAGGCTCTGTGCAAAATTCATTAGATTTGATAACTGTGTCCCTTACCACAAAGAGATCTACCTTGAGTATCTTCATAGTTTATCATCTCACCTTCTTCAACTGGTCAAATTTCCCAGAATTTTCTGAGTAGGAAGAAATACACTAAGAGCAGGATGGGAGAAAAAAAATTCAGTCGCAGACTTCAATTTAATTTTACTGTTTTATGTTCAGGGTCTCTGCCTTTAACTCTACCTGATTTAACAAGCACAGAGATTACCTTTAAACTTGAAAATGATATACATCATGTCCTCTAACAGAATAAGGAAGAGGTCGCTGCACTGGCCCAAACTTATAAGGGTGATTTGTTTGAGTCCTAGTGTCATTTTGCTTACCAATAACTCTCACCATTAAAAACTTACATAAATATGCAATTAAATAAATCTGTTGAGAATATTAAACATTAAAGTCTTACTACTTGATTGATATTGATGCTTTTGAGACTATTTACACATTGTATTACAAGACTATACTACTTACTTCCCAACTTTGTATTCAGAGACATCATGTTGGTATAAATTATAGTGGTGGTAGTATTAGTATTTATATCACAGAACTTGACTCACATTGGAAAGCATATTTTTAACTTGCTTATTTATTTGGAAGAGCAGAGAGAGAGACAGATGCAGGGGCTACCTCATAAAGATCTCCCATCTACTGGTTCATTTCCCCCATGCCATTAACAGATAGGGCAGGACAAAGTCAAAGTCAGGAGCCCAGAAGTCAATCCAGCCCTTTCACATGTGTGGCAGGAACAGAACTGCTTAATCTATCACCTGCCTTCACACACTGTGTACCAGCAGGAAGTTGAAACAGCCAGGACTAGAACACAGCCACTCCAAAGGGAAGAAGATACCCAAGCACTATCTTAACAATTGTGCCAAATGCCTGCCCTGTATTCTTTTTTTGACAATTGGTTGAAACATTTGTTAGAACACCATCAGGCAAATGGCCAATTTCTCAAAAACCAGGAGGGGTTCTGAGGCTCTTACCACTTCTTAAACAATCCTTGCAATCATTTTTATCTCATTTCACTTTACATTTACTCCAGACCCAGAGGTAACCACAGCTTCAGAGTCATTGCCTTCTAAAATTGAACAACAAAAATCCAATTGCTTCCCTACTTTCCCTGGTTTAGTTTTTTCAGTTGTCTAATAGGTCTAGACTTCTTTCCACCCCTTTCCAGCTCACAACCTGTATTCACTATGATCTCTCCGATTTCTGTTTTCATTGTCCTTGTAGAATGGGACATTTAAAAATAAATACTCTGTTGTTTCAATGACATTTGGGGAAGGAATAATAACAAGAAGTCATGTAGTATGCAAAAATTACTGCATTTTAACTTCCGAAAGCAGAATTCAAAGTTCTTGAAACATGGGACAAGCAATCTGGAGTCTGTCTCTAGGGAGTCTGTTAGTCTCTGCTTGTGTTGCTATAAGACAATATCATGGATGGAATGGCTTTTGAAATGTGTTTTACAGTTCTGGGGATTGGAAAGTCCAAGGCTGGCCACACAGGTGAAATGCTTGCCAATTCTGATGAGGACCCTCCTTCTGCCTTGTAGCAGACTATTACCTGTTCACTGTCCTCACAGTTGGAAAGAGATGCCCCTGGTATCTCTCATTGAAAAGATACAAATACTTGGGCAGATATGCTGCCAACAGTTGAGATGCTATTTGAAATGCTTCTGTCCCATATTGGAATAGCAATTCCACTCCTATTCCAGCTTCTGGCTAATGCAAATCATAGGAGCATCACCTGAGTAACAGACTGGAATTGAATTTCCAGCTTCAGGATTTGCCTTGGTTGAACACCAGCCCCATCCACCGTGGGCATGTCAGAAGTAAAGCAGTGAACGAAAATATTCTCTCATTTGCTTGTTTGTTCTTGTACTTTCTCCACCTCCTCCCTCTCAAATACATAAACATTGACATATATAAATTTATGTACCTATATATGCTAATATATATTATACAGTTCCTTATGATCTTGTTCAACCTCAATTACTTCCTTAAAGAACCTATGTCCAAATGGCCAATGACAAGGGGAATGGGACAGTTAGGCTTCACCATATCATTTCTAGCACGAGGAAAACACGTAGCCCATAAGAGCAAGGTAGTTTTACAACTTTTCTCAGCTGCAGGGATAACTACAGAATTGAGCCAGGAACTATTCTCTCAGTCCAAATCTCTTCAGGGTCTTGCTGGGTCAAAACTTCATAAATTAAGGAAAGAAGAAAAAAAGAAAGCAGACTCAGAATCATCATCTGTTTACAGTTCTGGGAGCTTATTCAAGCAATACCTCAGCATTGAGCTAATATCTCAGCAGTGTAGTTTTTCTTGTTTGCAGCATTGTCTAACAACTCCTTAGAATTCGTTTTTATTATCTGCAGCTTTCTTCAGTAGTCTATATTCCTGCTTTGTATTCCACAACCTCGCTAACAAACATCACCATTTCCACTATCAGTCACTTTGCTTCTAATCCCCCAACTCTGAAAGTTCCTTACATGTTAGTGCTTAGCAAAGTATAGTTATTTTACAGAAGGAGCTCTATTTTAACAGCAACATGCAACATGCATACCGAGCAAGGGCCAAGCTTACTGACAGTACAGGGAGTAATTCTTGCATTAAACTAAATATTCTATCAAAAAGAAGGAAGTTGTACTTCATTCACTGTGTCATGCTAGAGAACTTGTAGAGTTTACACAGAAAATGCAGGAAGTTCAACAGTGAACAAAACAGGAAATGAATCTTTCCCAGAACTTACACTGAGTAGCTGAGCCTGGGTTCTTAAGTCCTAGCCATATTTCAAATTTTGGATGCCCACAAGTTCTCCAGAAGGTTCACAAATTTCAAAAATCAACAGCATCCATCTCAAGGCTAGACTTGACATTTTCTATCTTCACCTTCCAAATGCCTCCTTATGTTTTATTCAATTAAACATGGTAATTAATTCTTTTAAAATCCCAAATCTAAAGCCCTAAGACTTAAAATTTTTTTTTAATTAAAAGAATCTTTGGTAAGCATAACTCAGTAGAGAGCAGTGGTGTTAGCACATGCTAGAGTGTATAGTCATTATACGTGTGGAAGAACTATCAGATGTATTAAGAGAAACTAGCCGAATACTATCAATATCTATATATTTATAAACAGTTGTGTATAAATTCCTATAGTCACCCTGTAGCTTTAACATGCCCATTCAAAAATGCATGTAATAATATGCGGAGGAACAAAGAAACTAAAATGATACATAAGGAAATGTTCTTTTCTATTCAGGACTTAGTCCCTGGATAAGAATCCAACTGAACCTTATGCTGGCATTGTAATAAAGCCTGCTTCCTGTTAAAGGCGTAGGTGTACTGTCTCTCTGTTCATGAACCTCACTACAATATCATAAATTTGATTCACAGCAAAGCCTATGATTAGAAAAGGTTAGTACATAGGGCCAGCACTGTGGCATGATGGGTAGTAAACTGCCTCTTACAATGAGGGTATCCCATATATACATATATATATATATACACACACACACCCCTTTTGGTTCAAGTGATACTCTACTTCCAGTCCAGCTCCCTGTTCACAAGCCCAGGAAAGTCGTGAAAGATGGGCCAATTCGTCACAACCCAGCACACACGAGTGAGATCTGGATCAGTTTCCTGGCTCCTGGCTTTGGCTTGGCATAGCTCTAGCTGCTGCAGCCATCTGGGAAGTCATCAATGGAGGGAGGATCTCTCGGTATAAGTCTCATTCTCTCTATAAGTGTGCCTTTGAAATACATTAGTATTTTTTTAAATTGATAGTATACTAGAATACTAGTATTCTAGAGATATCCTGCAGTTTCCCAAAGGCAAGACCACATTCTAAGTACAGTCTCTACACCAAATAGAGAATATCTGACAACACAGTGGGCACATAAATATTTACAATATTGATATGTTCCTCACTAGCTTGACACCATGGAATACAGGGTTAAAACATACCTCAATATGGGTCACCTATCTCTACTGTTAAGTATTTCGAGCCATGAGCATGTTTTTCCCAAAGGATGAGAAGCACGAGTTGTAAATTCCCAAAGGAGACTACAAATATTCCATTAACATTTATCTAGCCGAACAGTTATGTATAAAAACCAGAGGAAAGAATATCAATATTGTCACAATGCCAGTTGTTAAAATGGATATTTTAAAGAGTGCTCATTAAAATGGTACCTTAAAAGACTCATATACAATGGAATAAAAATACTATACCCTTAAATCTGTTTATATAAAATATATGAAATCTGCTCACCTTGTAAAAATTTTTTAGACGGGCCTGGCGCAGTGGCGCAGTGGTTAAAGGTCCTCGCCTTGCACGCCTGGGATCCCATATGGGCGCCGGTTCTAATCCCAGCAGCCCCACTTCCCTTCCAGCTCCCTGCCTGTGGCCTGGGAAAGCAGTTGAGGACGGCCCAAAGCTTTGGGAACCTGCACCCGCGTGGGAGACCCGGAAGAGGCTCCTGGCTTCGGATCAGCATAATATCAGCCCGTTGCGCTCACTTGGGGAGTGAATCATCGGACGAAAGATCTTCCTCTCTGTCTCTCCTCTCTGTATATCCGCCTTTCCAATGAAAAAATAATAAAAATAAATCTTTAAAAAAAATTTTTTTTAGACAAAAGAAAGTATGCAGTTTAAAAAGTTTTTTGACAACACTCACACAGGGTGTGTGTTTGTGTGTGTGTAACTCCAATGCTGATATCTGAGGCAAAGCCAACTTTAAAAAATCACTTACAGTAATGTGAAATTATGCAGGGGCATTTTGTTCTTATATAATGTGTAAACTCGACTTGTAAAATTCTTTTCCCACTACAGACTCTCACCCAGGTAGCCTTACTTCAGAAAGGGAACTCATTTAGCTATGACTCTTAGATAGGAAGAGTTAAAGTATCTTAGGCTAACCAACCAAAAAAAAAAAAAAAAAAGATCACGAAGAAGAGGTTGTGTTTTTGTTTGTTTCTTTTTTGTCTTGATTTTGTTTTCTTTTATAGCAGTTAAGAATACTGTTTGAGAAACAAGCATCCCATATCTGAGGGCTAGGGATGGAGTACTAATTCTGCTCTTTCTTCCAATGGCCACCCTGAGAAGTAACAATAATGGGCTAAGCAATTAGGTCCCTGCCACCTGGGAGACCCCGATTGAGCTTCTCACTCCAAGTATGGGCCCGGATCAGGAATGTACAGGTACTTAGAGACTGAACACCAGATAGTAACTCCCGTTCTCTCTCCCCTTCATTCTCCTCTGACCCTCTTCTCCATCTTCCCTTGTTCCTCCCCTCCTCTTCCTCTCAAATAAATAAAAGATAAACTGGAGACTGACACTGTGTCACAGTAAATTAAGCCATTGCCTGCCATGCTAGCAACCCATATGGCTGTCTACTTGTGTCCTGACTATTCTTACAATCCATCTCCATTCCAATGGCCCGGGAAGAGCAAAAGATGGCCCTAATGGTTAGGCTCCTGCCACCGAGGCAAGGGACTCAAATGAATTTCCTGGTTGCTGGCTTCAACCTGGTTCAGCGCAGGCTGTTGGAGCCACCTGGTGAGTAAACCAGTAGACAGACCAGCTCTCTGTCTTTGTCTCTCCCTCTCTCTGTGAAAATCTGACTTGTGGGCAAATAAATGTCTCTTTTGAAAGACAAATAAATTTTTAAAAATAAAGCTGTTAAGGAAGTGCTCTCCAGGACTCCAGAAAATAAAGCTGAGCTAAGTTAAATATTAGACAAAGTTCAAGAGTTTGTTCCACACGGTACATAAATTACAACTCTGGAGGGAAAAAATGGCATCTCTCTCAGGCAAGGGAGCTTGGCTGCTAGCTCCCACAGCTGTTCAACATCTGGCAAGGTTTGTTCGGGAGGGACACCAATTCCCAGGCCCTTCCAGGTTCTACTGATGCCTGTCAAACAGTCAACCACCCAAGAAAAGTCCTCTATGGAGGAGCAGCAGAGACGGGCCATAGAAGCGGAAATGGAAGTAGGTAAAGGCATGGAACAGTTGCCAAAGAGAACAAAGAGGATGTGGACAGAGCACAGAGGTGTCCTTTATAAGCTGAAAAGGACCCTTCATGGATGGACAGCTTGCAATTCAAAACCTGAGAGTTTAAGATATTTTGTCATTTCTTGCTTTTTCCATAGATCATGCCAAAAGTTGGGTGTTCTGCTTAAGTAACTGATGGGCACACCTTTTCCAAAGCACCTTGCTTCTGACAAAAAAAAAAAAAGGCTAGTATAGGTTCACTTTTACTCATTTTGTATCCTAACATGACATTCATGAGGAGCAGCTCTTTCTGTTTCATTCCCCTTCGCCTGGGTTTTTCACTCTGTCACGCATGCTCCATGCTGTGTCATTTCCCATTGAGTACCTCGGGGATACAATAAATGTGAAAAAATGGGAGCGTGAAAGAATTGATTTATGAAAACTAGAAACAGCTTCTCATTTTATCCTCAACTATTCTCTAAGATGCCAGTATTGTTCAACATATTTTATAGATGTGGAAACCAAGACACAGAAAATCTGAGTAACTTATCCAAAAACTTAGAAAACTAAAACGTGAATAACATATAACTAGAAAGTGACGGGACCTGAAGTCAAACACAGATCCCAGGAGCCATGCTCATAGCAACAGTGCACATTTCCTCTCCTGACAATGTGTGATCGTTACCTCTGCTGACATTAAGCAAAAGAAGAAGTCAAAGCAGACAAGTGGTAGAAATTTGCCCATGTTCATACAACTAAGGAGGGTGTAGTGAGAACTTGGCCACAGGTCAGAAGACCCTAATCCCAGGCTATTCCAGTGATATCTCCCTGGAAAAGAAGATTGGCTTCTTCTCAACTAATATGGAGGGGAGAAATCCGGAGGCAGTAGGTTAAGACCTGTTGCTCAGAGTTCACACTAGGATCCAAGAAAGAAACAAAGCACTGAAAGTTAAAATACAAAAAGTTCTTGGGAAGAAGACAGTAGCTTCCATATTTTGCTGTTGCTGAGCTTTCCAAAAGGATTAGTATGGAACCGAAACCAAGCTCTACATCTACCAGAAGGACACTGCAGATCAAAAGTTCCTGGGAGTTAAGCTGCTCTAAGGGAGCAGGGGGGGGGCACTGCAGTGCCTAGAAGAAGAAAGAAAACTTTGAACAAAGAGGAAACCCTACAGAAATGAGATAAAAGAGTGAAAGGCAATAGGGTTCACAATCAGTCTGCCTATTAGCCACAGTCTCGTTGATACCATCAGCTCTAAGACCAGCAGAGAAAATGCTCAGTTTGTAGCCTCAAGGTTTTCTTCAACATGAACCCTGGCATAGGAATGTCATGATTGAGATAGCTAGGCAGCAAGTTGTGTTCAGCAGAATGCAAACCAATAAAAACAGACACAAGAGAATAAACTGCCCAGTCTCTAGCAACTGCTGAAGATCAGTTTAGACTGAGAACTGGCGTTAGAGTTCGTAAGGGACTTAGGGTACAGTGCCCTAGCTAAAGTGAAAGGAATGGGCCAGAATCCAAGTCAGAAGGAATCTCGGTTGCCACAAAGGCTAATGCATCTTGGAGACCAAAGTCATTACCAGTTAAGAGTCACTGGGTCACTGGAATAAGATAATAGCATCTATTAGTGCTTTCCACTCAACAAGCAATATTGTAAATCTGTTACAAATATGATCTTTGAAATTGTCCTAACCTAGATCCAATTATTATCCCTGCTTACAGACAGGGATAGCACAGAGAGAAGCAAGTACAGAGAGAGCAAGCAACTTACCTAAAGAAACAATACATGCTTTTGAATTCCAACTAAATGGTTCCCTTGCGCAGACAATGAATACCCTTACCCAGTACAGAACACTGTTTCCGAGATGGGAAGTCCAAGGTGCAGAAAGGTACAGAGGAAAGTTGGTGGTAAAACTCAGATGTCAATTCAGACTTCTCTGACTCTGCAGCCCAGGCAGTAAACCACCATTTCTCTTGGTGTTCGAGTTTCTGCCAGAGGAGGATTATCAAGAATGCCGAGGCGGCTACTGACCAAGAAATGACTCATAATGTCTAAACTCAAGCTCAGTCTTTAGTCTACAAATGCAATTCAAGGGTTACTTTCTTGATCTGCAATGTTTGATGAAGGATCAGGAACCAAGAGCTCATTACTCAGGGTCTTGAATCTGTTAACAATGCCCTGTTCTCCTGTCTGTGTCTTCTTCCTTCCCTCTCCCTCCGTCTCTACTGGAAACTGTGATTTCACCTTTTTTTGGCATTTTTTAAAATTGACCTATACAATATATTAAATAAAATAATGCAATGCCCATTTCGTTCAATTCTTAGATACTTCTTGGATAGGCACATGCATATCCTGTATTAAATTTGCTTACTTTGATCACATGAGCACTCAAAAAAATCATGAAAGACCCCAAATTTAAGACTATTAATATTTTTATCTCTAAAAAAGGCAAAGCAATATAACTAGCACTGAGATTCATCTCCTCTTATTCAGCCAAATGCCCTCAATTTCTTTTCTTCTGAATCAGCTACTTAAATAAAATGAATACTTTTTTTAAAAACTTGAAATGTGAAGTTCTCTAGTACTCTCCAAATCCTTGGTGTGCACAAATCTGGCACCTAACATCTTATTGTAAAGCTGTAAAAACCTGAGAAGTATTCAGGCAGAGCATGGTTCCTGGAGCATCTCTCTGCTCAGATACACAAATTTGTCTAAAAGCAGCAAGAGCAAGAACACTGGTTGACTGCTACGAAAGAATTCCCTTGAAGCTACACTGGAAATAAGTAAAAATGCAGTTAACCATAAGGCTTCCCTTAGTGAATAAGGCAAGAGTAAGACTGGGGCTATTAATGTTAAGCGAAATTGCTTATTTTACTCTTGAAGACAGCTAAGGAAACAGGGAATTACAAAGCACTCTAGCTGTGCCCAAGTAAATAAAGCCCTGGCTTGGACCTAGGAAAGCATGCATTACCAGCACTTAGGCATTTGATTACACAAATCCACAAAGCCAAATCAGTTGATCAAAACATTTAAGAGGCTCACATAGGAAACAGAAATGATTAGAAAACTGCTTTTACATCTACAATAACAAAAATTTGTGTGAACAGTAATAGAGAAAAATCTAGAAAGTGGAAGTCAACATGCGAAATGCAACAACACAGAGCTCCACCTGAAATGACCAGGGATCTGAACTGCACCCCCTACCACTGACATCATGATAAACTACAAACCCTCTGTCTCATTGCTAGTAATTATATAATGAAGGGGGTGCACTGTCAATCACGGCAGTCTCTTTTTACTCTCACATAAGAGTCTAAGGAACCATACCCTACAGTGCAGTCAGGATGGGCTTTAGAGTCAGATTCCAATTTGTCTAAAATGCTGAGGCTTTGATCAAGTTGTTTAACCTCTGCGAGTCATGCTTCAAATGTTAATTCCTGACTACTGTGGCTTTTGAAAATGACAAATTCCTGAAATTTAAATGTTAGCTCCCTTTATAGACTATTTCCTTTACAAGTTCTCATGGACAAATTCAGAAATCAAAAAATGTAAAAGCTAAAGTGTTTAGAAGCTTACGAGTATCACTTGGCCCAAAACTTTACCTAAATTGACCACAAGTTTTTCTGAAGATTTTATTTATTCTATTTAGATAAGTATCCATATGCTACACCAAACAAAGGTGGTTATGTTTGTCTAAGGAGACCCTGGGAGTGTAAGAGACTCCATCAATGTGTACGTATCACACTACTATTCAAAACTCTGCCTGTCAACCTGCCCCCTCCATCACCAAAAAAAAAAAAAAAAAAAAAAAAGATTCTGACTACAAAGCACACTGGGGCAAAAAGACCTGAAGTAAGAATGAGAAATCTATATTATGGTACACATTTTGATACTTCACATGTATTTTAATATTAATTTGTTATTTGCAACTCAAAACCAATCACCTACTTGCTAAATAATTCATGCAAAATCTATACATGGAGAACACTGATATATTCCATTTTGTTTTCCAATTGCTATTATCACATTCTAATTCTCTATCTAGTTGTTATGTTCATGTCTCCCAAGCACAGATTCAGTGCAAAGCATTTTTAGAAGCTGAGGGCAACCAGGATACTAAAAGGGAAAAGAGGGGAGGCATCCAGGGTAATGATGTGAAAGTTTTCTACACTGTAGATACTATACGAGTTTCTTTACACTTGACAGTATGTGTATATTTCCAATTTTGCACTGAGACAACAGTTCTATACCCTAATAGCTTACAACCTAGATCAGGATTAATAAATATCTCTCTGTTCATTGTACCACTACTATGCACCAGTTACCGTAATAAAGTCTGGAACTTGGGTCACCTTAAGTGTGCTTATGTGGAGGTCCCTCAAAGGGAAAAAGCCAAAAGACAAACAGAAATAAGCAACTTCCAGTAATGAAGAGTTATGAAAAGCCTAAGGAAGGATGCAACAGAGAAGATGTGGTACTAAAGTGATTCTAGTATCTTTAAACAAGGTACGATTGAGGAAGAAGGTCACATAAGTCTGTATGTGTGTGTACTCAAGTAAATCTTTGAAAAAAAAACATACATGGAATAAGTAATGCAACAAAAAATATAATGTTTAATGTTAAGTCGAAAAGGAAAGGGAAGCGTGAAGAAATTCACTCCGGCACACAACCTAAAAGAGAAAGTGCTTCTTACCAGTGCGGGCAGAGAAGGCTGCCTGTCTGTGGAGGGCAGCCAGGCCTTGACAAGGAGGGTCCATGCCAGTCACTGGAGGGACCACCAGAGCCTTGTGTGTATTCGTCTGGGTGTGGGATGAAAGCCTTCAGCATCATCATCTACCTCACACACAGCTAAATCATCCTCCTACTATTACAAGTTCTCACACTTCAGGACACAGAGGAATCACCCTGATGGATGGTTAGAAGGTAGATGACTAGTCCCTAGCCTAGTGTCTATGATGGGCATTCTCGGTAAGGTTCCCAGGTGATGCTGATGCTGCTGAACTAAGCAGGCACTTCAAAGTCCACAGAGTTGCTGCCTATACTGCCATGTCCAGTGTCCCATTCTACAAATCAAAGCTGACATGCAGAAACAGTGTCAGCCTTCAGCATGCCTTACAGTATGCTTGTGGAAAGCTTGCCACATCACATGCATTTTTATGAAATTGGTCAAAGTCCTTGGTATACAAGGATGTGGGTAAGCATGTGGACCTCTGATACTTCACATTCTTATTTACCTTGTACCAGAGTATTTATCAAAACTGATTTCCACACACAAACATCCCTCATTTTTGCTTAGTTTTACTTGTTTGGATAATAAAATCCAAATCCAGCGAAAGGAAGTTAAGATTTACAACTACTTGGGTACTGAAACTTGAACCTACAACTTGCTGCAAACACATGAAATGGTTTATCATCTCTGAAATCCCTTTTTATCAATCCCTCCTGAATTCTCAAAGTGAAATTATTCCTTATTCTCTTAAACTGAAACATTTTCCTGATACCTGAACCGTAAGAAAGCAAGCTAATGGTGGCCACCTCATTTCACTGCTGAATACACCACAAATTGGCAGTGTCTCAGATTGGCTTGTAACCCACAAACCCCTGCAACAGGTAGGATTGACTGGCATCACAGCAAAGGCATCTGGGGAATAATGGCCAGCTAAGTTTGCAAGCCAGGATATTAAAGGAAGGCTAAGGGAAGTCAGTGCTAGCCCCCTAAGCCAGAGGGCTGTCTTGCTAGGAGCAGAACCCCCTGTATTACACACCGTGAAGGCCTCATTTGCTGTCAGCCTCACCAGCATGGGAAGTCATTAATCTTCCTTTAAAATGCTTTCTACTATAAAGGAAGTGCTAATTGAAACCTTCCACTTTATTCATGAAATCACCTCCTCGGGCACATCGAAAGAACCAAAAAATTTTCCCTTGCTCTCACCTTGTAAGTTCTCTGGTCTTATATTTCTCACATGCACACGTGTTCACTCACATCTGTATGTCCTAACTAAAACCTCTCTCCTGTCACACACAGCTCCCTAATCAATTCTACATTCATCTCAGGACCCGGTACTCATCCTGAACCTGTTGAATCACTTTAATACTCCACAGTACAATAGGTACAGGAAACCAAAATGCCGAGTTGTAAGGTAACTTCCAGGCTCAATCATCATGCTGAAGAGAATGGAGAGAAGTACAAAGTTGTGTGATGCGTCGGCAACACATTGGTCATTCAGCAGCATGTTTTACAACTTCATGTTGTTGTAAATTTTCTGCTTTTCTTCCTGTTGTTGATTTTGTTTTATGGTGTTTCATTTAAGGGGATAATAACTAGGTAATAGACACTTTCATATTCAGAAGTGAAAATACAATGCGGCATGCATCTCTACTTCTAAGTCCAAGATGGACTCCCAATGAAACTGTTAAATATATCTTGACAAGAGGATGCTGGACTCTCTGCCACTGCACATACCTAGAAAATCAGGATATATTTACACAGCAGGATGGGATGGACTTAGGACTGTTTATGAAGGAGTGTAGTATTGTAATAATATAGGGAAAATCAGTGGGGGAATAGAAATTCAGGGAAGAGGAGAATAGAAATCCGAGAGCCTATGGAAGTGTATCAGTAAATAAATAGATAGATAGATTTTTAAAAATCGGTATAATTTAGCTGAGGAAAAGTAACTCTTAGCATGTCTGCACAGAGCACAACAAACTGTGAACCCAGGTAACATTATGTGGTCTTGAGCAAATTATTTAATTACTTTCTGAATTTGCTTTAATTTTATTATCTCTAAAAGGTAGCAAATCCTATCTACCTTTCAGAACCATTATGAAGACCAAAAAATATATACACAGTGATTTCCTGGTAAAATGCCTAAACACAGTGAAGTATTTTATAAAAGGCAACCTGATAAAATCTTGGTATTATTGTTTTTGCTAACCAGGTCATTAACATGTTAATATATCATATCTAGATACAAAACTAAATCCCCTAGTCTCCACAGTACTTCAAAAAACAAAAAAAAAGCGAATGAATTTTAAAAAATAGTTAAACCACTTGAACTTTTCTTATGCTGTTAATATTTAATGTTTAATGTAACAGCAAATGCCCTGAATCCAAAAACAACATTAACATTCTAAACTTTGTTGAATAAAACAAAAATTGATGTCATACAAGTCATGCAACTAAATTGATATCACTTGCAAAATAAGATGCCTGTTTGCATACAGTATTCACAAAAGGCAAATCTATAAAGACAGAAAGCAGACCTAGGGTTGCCTGGGTTTTGGGATGGAGCGAGTAGAGGCTGCAAATGGCCTCTGGGTAATTTTGGAAGGTCATGGACATGTTCTAGAACTAAATTTAGCGTCAGTCGCAAAATTGCATAATTTTACTGAGAATCCCATTACTGTACACCTGTAGTGGGCGGATTTTATGGTATGCTGTGTCTCAATGAAGCTCCTGAAAAATCATCTCTCTTACTACACGACACATTTCAAAATGAATCGAATTTTTCTTTTATTTAAAAGATCCCCATTATCAGCTCATCTTCATGACTGTCAAGAATTTGTTCAAGACCATTAATGCATCCTTCACAGACTAACAGGGCTGTTATCACCCACAATCATATTGTTTTTGAAAAAGCATCTTCAGATTCAGTATGAAGGTCATTAACAGAAATCATTACAGGGCCCAGATGATGTTCTGTGTGTGGCAGTTTCTGAAGACTAAACAGCAAATAGTCAAGTTGGGAATAAATGGTTTCAAATAGGAAACCATTATCCATGAATAACTTCTACATAAACATTTCAGGAAACAGACAAGCTATTTTGCTCCAATACTTTCTATCAAGTAAAATCAGATTGAGGATTGGTTTTTTTTTTTTAACTTTACTATAGAACAGTAATAACATAATCTACATTTGCAGTAGCTTTAATATTAAAATGAATGTTAAGGACAATATGATCAAACTGCTATGTAAATGAATCTGCAAAAATAATCACTAAATATCCTTCCTCTTTTTAGAAAACAAAATTATTTTCACTATATGTTTTTGAAAAGCTGTGTTAATTTACTTAAAAAGCCGACAGACATTGGGGGAGAGACACAGACGGAGATCATCTATCCTCTGGTTCACGTCCCAAATGGCCACAAAGGTCAGGGCTGGGACAAGCTAAAGCCAGAAGTCAGGAATTCCATCTGGTTCTCCTATGAGGGTGTCAATGGCCCAAGCATTCAAGCCACCGTGCGCTGCCTTCCCAGGTACATTCATAGGAAAATGAATTGAAAGCAGAGCACTCAGGACTTAAAGTTGTGCTGCAATATGGGTTGCCAGGTGTCACAATTGGCCAATTAACGCACTTTGCTACAACGCAGACCATCACTGCAATTTTTCAGTTTTTAAATCCTTGACATTCAGTTCAAACTGGGTTAGATTTTTCTGAACTTGTCTATAGCACTACAACTGCTCGCTGAATGAAATAAATCGAGTTCAGATCTGCAAGCTTGCCTATATTCTATCTTTCTCGCCTGAGGTTAGCCAACACAGATAAAATGTTTGCTATCAGTCTTTCTCTGAGTCATATTCACTGGGTTCTCCATCAGAATAGTGGCATTACTAAAACTGCCATTCTGTCTCATGCTCTTCAGTCTGGTTTAGAGGTAGCACTTTAATAACAAACAGTGTGGTGACAAAATCAGTTTAAATGATTATAGTAATGATAACCTCAATAACTATTTACTTGGCCCATACTAATTTTAGGTAATGAGAGACCTAAAATGTTACCTCTAATTGTGGTATATACTATAATAACTGCAAATATAATATAAAAGAGAAAATAGATGTTTAGACATGCTCAATGTCACATGCCCAGTTAGTGATAAAGCAACTGAATTATAATCATGCTCAGATATATTGTATATGCTAGATTCTGAGACTACTTGATTTCAATTTCTATAAATACACTGTGAACCACAGAACTTTTTGTATTCTCTAGGAAGTGACATGAATCATTAATCCTGCATAGACTGTAGAAGGGAGTTGAGCTAAACCCCAATTCACTTTTGGATTCACAGTGTTGCTACGTAAGAACTACTGGATTTGAGCTATACGATTTATCACATCTTTGATCTATAAATTGGAGATGTGTTGTTTTCTGCAATTGACAATATGCAAACAAAATCAAACTTTGACTTTTTCCAGTTTTATTGTGGCTAGTATAGATGGAAGCACCTAATTAAACAGCCTTTCATGGTGAATTTAGCTGTCTCTACTACCTCATAATATTAATACTGATGAGAATTTTTGGAGAGTCAAAACTAGCAAGCTATTATTTTAAGTTTGGTAGGATTTTGTAGATGAGAGTTATGGCTATGTTTTTAGCAATACGTAATAAATTGAAAAAGCTGCACCTGTAACAATTTCCATTAATTCTCTGTTTATAGTTCTTGGTAATCTATCCATTTACTTTTCAAGGCTAACCTGCTTATGAGATTTTACATTGAAAAGCCTGAGACTAGACATTCATTTATAACTTAAGGACAAGTGTGTTTCCATGAAAGGCACTTGACATCATACATTATTCAAACCAGAAGGGACTTTTGAAGACTTTGTAAACACAGAGGAAAAAATTCAATATACTAAATAATCAAGAATCAAGGGACAGGAACTTACCTGTTTAAATGCCAGTATAAACACCTGTGCCCAAGCTTGTTGGCTCTACTCCCAATTCCAGCTTGCTGCTAATGCAGACACTAGCGGGCAGTCAGAATGGCTCAAGTTATTGGGATCCTGCTACCTGTGTGGGAGTCCTGGATAGATTTTCTGACCTTGGCATTGGCCTGGTCAGGCCGGTCAGGCCAGTGCAGGCATTTGGGAAGCGAGTGAAAAAGTAGATGAAAATACTAATGCTTGTGTTGTGCTCTCTGTATATGTAGGTGCCTCTCTCAAACATAAACTTAATGACATCTCAAAAAGCTGAAATTCCTTTAGCGGCCACAAAGAACCTACAAACAAGTGACATGGATTATACAAAGCGTGGGACAGCAGGCACTGCGAAGAACCTGTGGAGCCCATGCAGTCTGCAAGAGCTTGCCAAAGCATCCAAACTCAAGTATTTGGACAACCCTTTTCAGCCAAACCAAACATGCCTCCAAGCTCCACTGAGCCCAGTGACATAAGTTTCCAATTTTCAAAACTCTTAAGTTTAAAAGATGAAGTATCTGAGGGCCAGAAACAAAGCTTGATCTTGTTCTTCAACTGAAAAAATAATCCTTGAGCATCTGCTGTGTGCCAGTCATGTTCTGGGCTCCAGGAATATAACCCAATCAACAGAGACACTGGCCTTGTTTGCAGGAAGTTTATCATCTTCTGGTGGAAGTTGATATTAACCTCATAATGACCACAATAGAAAAATTCAATCTCTCGGGAACATGAGGAAAGAAAAGTAGACTGCACTACGCCAACACTGAGACCTAGAAACAGACTCCAACCCAGATGTGCTAGGCACAAGCCACATGGGAACAGACCCAGACAGGTAGTGTCCTTTGAGCATCTACTCTGCAAACACCAATTTTCTGACATTAAACAACTTATGGATAAAAAGCTACACCTCAGTTAGCCTCTCTACAGTCATTTTTCTCTAATAAGTACCTGGTGAATATTTAGACAAAAAATTACACAAAAACTGAAAACCAACTTACAGGAAGCGTTATTATTAATAACCAGAGTATGGAATGAAATGAATTTTCATAAATGTTCTAATAACATTCAATTAAAGATGTGACTATTGGGGGAAAGTAAGCAAGGCAATGGACCACTGTTAAGACAGAGTATTTCTGCAAAATGAGAACCATATTCAACGAGGACAAGCATAAAACACTCAAATTTTCTTAGCCAAATGTAAGTAAATAAAAATTAGAATACATGAGTACAATTTTGGTGAAACTATCCACTGTCATACATCAAAGTATTCTATAGGCTTGTGTACCTATATATGATGATTTCAATATAGTAGGAATACATTGTTAGCATAAGAAGAAACCATTAAGCTATTAAGGTGTGCTAGTCTCCAAAACAGAATATGTCCATGGCCAACTTGGCTATGAAAGTAGATAGCATAAAGAAAAATTGCCAAAGCACCACATAAAATGAACAAAACTGCACCCAGGAATGAAAAACAAGACGTCTGCTGAAAAAGGAGGAACAAATGCCTGCATAGAAAGCATTTCAATTTTATGGAAAAATGAAATTAAACAATGAGTGTATTTTGGTACAATTTTTTTTAAATTCATGCAGTTTTTTTCATAGCACACATTGCAAATTTAACTCATACTTTCAATTCCATTTTTGCTGAATGTTGTGGAATACCCTTGTAGAGAAGAAGGTGGTTCTGGCGACACACAAACCTAGGTTAGGAACATGTCAGTCCACTACTTTTTCCTGGGTAGGATATTTAACTGCTCATTTTCTCCATATAAAAAAATTGATAACAGTGCCTATATTAGCAGATTCTTGTGAAAATTAAATGAGATAGCATGTCTGACATAACAAATATTTTCAGTAATTATAATAATCAGTGATAATTGGCTAAAATTAACAACTGCTGCCTTCATTTTATAAAGAACATCTATGAAGAAATCACTTTCTTGTGTACAGAAGAAAAAAAGATAAAGAGTGCAAGATTAGCTTTAAATATTATATTTTCCACTTCAACATGATAAACCAACAGGCTCAACTACACAATGATCTTTTTAAGGGGAGTCAAGGAGGAGGGACATACTGTCACAGAAGATTTAAAAACTCACTAGCAAGGGTTTGTTTAACTATTATTTAATAACCTCAAACTCCATCCTGCTAAGACTCCCACTCTTACTAAGACAAATAAATGTATAGTTGAGTCATTTCCCATCTGTCACGCTGACAGTAACCCTCAGGAATCCAGATGATGGAGCACTGTTCCCTCCTGATAGACGACTTACATGGCACAGGACTTCAGGCGTGGCACCGACAAGCTACAGAGGAGAAAGGTTCATCTGAGCAGGGAAGCAGTCTCTGTAGTGAGCTGGACTTTGGTCTGATGCTTATCTACCTGATTCCAACATGGTTTGCACCATAAGAAATTTACTAGTTGATTCCATTTCCCACAATTCTGACATACCCTTATAAATTGGAACAGGAGGAAGGTTTTAGAAATATGCTTGTTCAACTAATCCACCTCTCAGCCTGTCTAACAAAGGTAACTTTGCCAAAAACAGTTCAATATTGGTTATTTCAATCATTTCTGAAGGCATAGAAGAAATTTGGTTGCTTAAAATCATGGTTATATCATAGATGGACTATAACTTTTGATGAAAATAGGACATTCAAACATTAGAATTTTCTAAACCACATTCTAATAGTTTCAAATACACATGCAAAAGTCATATATATATATATATATATATACACACACACATATACACAATGTTTTAAGTGCCTAAGTGATCTATTTATGAATATTTTCTCATTACCTATTGCTGTTTTAAAGGACACTGACTTAGCAGTTACCTATCAAAAGAAATTGCTTGTTTTAGGCTAGTAATTTTTCCATCAAAGGTCAAAAAGAGAAGGAATTAAACATGTTAATAACTTTGGCAAAGCAATTAAAAATAAGTTCATTTTGGTGCAACAAAATTAAAATCATGTGTAGGAACAATCTTCAAAGACTTCATGAAAGATATCTATCAGATTTCAAAATCTTTTTTCATCAGACTAAACTTCCCAGTTTCGTTGAGAGGAACAGAGATAAAGTGTTCCCATCTATTAGTTCAAACCCCAAATACTCACAGCAACTGAGGAAAGATCAGGCTGAAGCTGAGACATCACCGCCCATTAACTGGCATCCAAAACCCCATTTCTAAATTTATCTTTTATTTTTATTTTCCATTAACTTTTTCAAGTCCTTCCAAACAGAAAATGGCTACAATATGTTAACAATGAGATTTCTTTTTCACCTATTTGCTATCCCTTTACAGAACTACCTCAACGTAGTGTCTATTTAATTTTATGTGATTCAGTCCTCAACAAAAAAGACCCATTTACAGGGTCTCCATACTAAGTGATGCTAAAACATCTGGAAAGCAGAATCAGACAAATTATAATTTTTCATGTCATAGTTTTCTTCTAAGACAAGCAACAAAAAAATATGAAGTGAAATTTTTAAGAAAAGCAAAAAGATTATTTCCTGATCAAGGCTACAACTATTTTAAAAGTGTCTTTCACAGTATTTCAAAAAGCTTTTCCAAACCTGTAACAAGAAGCATCGGTCAAGCAAATGTGTGTTGGAGCAAAGCATTATATTCTTATAAGGTGAAGAATTAAATAACTAGAAATTTTGAGTTCTTTAATTTTGTGCCATATCATATACAATATTTTCCTCTAACGATTCAGATACAGAAATGTTCTATCAAGGAGTTGAAAACCATGAGTCATATAAAGTCCTATTCTCTGACAATATACCCAGTGTACATTCTAGTATTTGATCTGTTATTTTTTCCTCCCATTGACATAATAAGTTGTCATAACATGGTATCATCACTTTCAGAAACTTAATACTCTTTGAAGACTATATTGATGCCTGTCATACCATCACAAGGCTAAGCACTCGGCCATCTTCTCTGACTCGCCACAACACAAACTGTGTTACTCAGTCACCAATGACTAAGGCCAAGTATGTCTTCTGAAAATGGTAGTTTGGAGCTGTGCTTCTTCTCACAGCCACACGTACACTAGTGGAGTACAACCAATGTACCACACAGTCCATCTGTAACAAAACCTCCAGTGGGACCTGCCTTGGGATTCTCACTTTTCTTCTTGTCATGACAATCCTTTTTTTTCTCCCTCCGGGTCCAGACATAGAAGCCTGCTAAAAACAACTTATTGATAAAGCTGGAACATTAAAAGGATACACAGTATATCCAGAAAAGAAGATATTTTCCCCTCACATTATTTCATTATCCATTGGCCCAGGTCTGGTGAAAGTTTAATATTAATCTAATCTAATTGCTCCAAAAATTGCAAAAGCATTTTTCCTTCACTGGGGCTTACTGTCATCACGGACATTCAATACAGTTGACTAGCCAATACTTCCTTTTTTCATGTTTAAAGATCTAGTGTCATACTACTTCTAAGAGAAGAAATCATCTAGAAGTGAGAAAATGAAGTTGAATTTTCAAAAAACATTTATTACAACCCTGGAGAGATAGGCTATTTACTTATGCCTTGTGTAGGGCTAAGTTCTCCATCTCCATACAGAGGATAAAGCAACTACATCTGTCTTACAGCAAACCTAATGAAACTCAATTTGTATTTATGCTTTTTTATACAGAAAAGCGCCATTAACATTTATGACACAGGTGAAACATAGTATATGTTGGCACTAAATGTCACTGACATTTTTGTGTCTTTTTCTTTTTGTCACTGTCTTTTATACCTGCTACTGTCCATTCATATTTTAGGATTCAAAGAAAAACCCAAAGATTGACATTTTTTCTGTGCCCTCCATGGACCTTTGTCCATTACTCCACTTCTAACCACAAGCCCATAATAAAAGAACACCTGCTTCTATCCTGTTTCTTTATTGTTGCTAATTCTTCTGATCCATTCCATTTAGGTGCAATCACCAAACGCATGATTCATAATGAAAGTGTTTATTTTCCTTATGATTAACTTTCCTGTCTAATTAATGCCCCTAATCCTCTTGGTAGACTTAATATATCTCTTGTACTGTAATATGCTATCTGTCAGAGGAATACATTTTCATATTTTAGGCATGAGAAAGACAAGCAAACTCCTCACTGAGTGGTTCCAATATTATCATTACCAAAAGTATTTGTGATTATATTAGCATTTTTATTGCTGACATAAGGTGCTCAATTGGGCACCCCGACCTGAGAAGACCATAATTAAATTACAGATGTAAACAACACCTAGCATTGAACAGAAGGAACACCTTGAGGAGTATTAACACTATGATATACAAAGAGCTGGTGACGGGGATGATAGTGCAATCTGACCACAGGGTTTAAAAATATTTATCTCCACTGGGAGCTTTTCTGAGGGACACCCAGACCTTTTCTTACAAGTATTATCTCAACCCTCTCATCAGCCAGCAAGATCCAGATCTGTTCATTCAAAGCCACGGTATGCAAAAGGGGACAGAGAGGTTGACAGCTCGCTCTGCCTTCCCTAAAGCCTCCTTGGAAAGTACTCTTCAGCCTGAGCTCAGGCTGTTTGCCTTAAAAGGATAAAATATCTGTAGGAGAAAAAAAAAAGAAGCTGTAGCTGGCTGCAGAGACACCACATACCAGAAGCAGAGGCACTAACAAGCCCCGTACAGCTCTTCTAGGAGGTGCGAAACATTGTTTTACCTTCATCCTTCATCGACCTAACACTGCAGAGCAGCAGCTGGGACCCACACAGTCTTATTGGCTACCAAGGCAGCTGCCCTCAGAAAGACCGGAAAACAAACTTGGGAGGGTAGTTGATCCCAATGTGTGTCATTTGAACAGCAGCCAGCACTCATAGCTGGCACAAAAGGGGAAACGTACTCACTCACTGAACAGAACTGCTGCCACTTTTGTGGCATGCCCATGGCAAGTAACCACAGATAACACAGTGAAATTGACAGCTCTAGAAGTTATGGGAACCGCAGAACTAGAGGTGCTTCATTCCACTGCAAGCAGGGACTTAGGGTTGGACCAGAGGGACCAAGGAGGCAAATTCTCCAAAGAAAAGGATTTCAAGCAATTTAGAACAGCCCAAATTGAATAGGTTATGACAAAGGTGCTCACTCTTGACCACATATTAGAATTACATCAGGAACTAAAATAATATATCCATATACCAGGTCCACCTCAAAGCCTCTTGATAATTCTAACATGCGGGAAGGGATGATGAGAACCAACAGGGTAGGTAGGATAGCAACAAGTTATTTGAGAGAATGAACATGGAAACATAAATGAACAGCTATAATTTGGCTTTCTAAAAAATTCCACTACTGTTTTACCAAGCCTCTAGTGCTTAAGAATTATAGCCACAGACAGAATGAACTCTTAAGATGAAAAGTTTGTCCTGATCCACGTACGCCATTGTGCTCCCATCAGACTGTTTCCCAAATGTTGCTGTAGGTTGAAATTACTTATGAACTGTTTCAAAATAATATTTATCTTACTTGAAAGTCAGAGTTACAGAGAATGGGGGAGAGAGCGAGAGAGAGGGAGGAAAGGAGGGGGAGAGTGAGGGAGAGGAAGGGAGAGTGTCAGAGAGAGGGAAGGAGGGAGGGAGGGAGAGAGAGAGAGAGAGTGTGTGTGTGTGTGAGTGAGTGAGTGAGAGAGAGAGAGACAGAGAGACAGAGAGACAGAGAGAGAGAGAGAGAGAGAGAGAGAGAGAGAGAGAGAGAGAGAGAGAATGAATCTTTCATCTGGTTTATTCTCCAAATAACCATAATACTCATAATGGCCAGAGCTGGGATGGTCTGAAACTGGGAACCAGGGTTTCTCCTGGGTCTCCCATGTGGTTGCAGAAGCCCAAGAATTTGGCATCCTCTGTTGCCTTCCCAGGCTATTAGCAGGAAGTTGAATCAGAAGCAGAGCTGCTAGGACTCAAACCAACCTCTATACAACATGCCAGCACTGCAGGTAAAAGAGAGGCACTGGATTTTTTTTAAAGTTCCCCAAGTGATCTTAATGTGCAGCAAAGTTTAGAAACTGTCCTATCCTATTTCACCCACTTCTCCCAAAATATTCTGCTTGTTGTTAAATTGTTGGTGAGCACAATCTCATGAGAATAGCCTCTGTTTGCCTATAAGTGCCTAATCCTCACAGTACTTTAGAAAGTGGGACAGCCTGATGGCTAAGGAGAAAGTCTCTTAATTTCAAATCCAGGTTGAGACTTTGACTAAGTATGTGCAATCATGAGAAAGCTACAGAACTCCTCCAAGTCTCACCATTCTATTCCTATATAGAGGTCCACAACAGCCAGAGAAGCACGCCTGACCCCCAATAAGAGCTCCATACACGGGCAATGTTATTCCAGATCCATTAACTCAAACAATGACACACCAACAAGTTATTGCTCCCATTACCTCCTTTGTGATATAGAATGTCCAAAGACCACCAAACCTTCATGGAAAGCAGATTTGAAGGAAAATACAGAGAATTTAAACTTAGCATTGGTATAGAGAAAAATATCTTCTTATGGACTTTCTAAGGAAAAAAGGCTTCAAATTACTTCTTCTTACACACAAAGTACAGTGCTACTTAAGGGGCCCAGCACCACAGACTAGCAGACTAGGTGCCTTGCACGCACCAAGATCCCAATATGGGTTCCAGTTCTATCCCAGTGTCCCCAGTTCCCATCCAGCTCCCTGCTTGTGGCCTGGGAAAGCAGTCAGTAATGGCCCAATGCTTTGGGACCCTGCACCTGCGTGGGAGACCTAAAAGAAGCTCCAGGCTCCTAACTTCAGGTAGGCACAGCTCCAGCCACTGCAGCTGTTTGGGGAATGAATCAACAGACGGAAGATCTTCTTCTGTCTCTCCTCCTCTCTGTTTATCTGACTCTCCAATAAAAAATAAATCTTTAAGAAGTACTGTGTTACTTGAAAATTTTGTTCCAGTCTTTTCACCTATTTTTCACCCACAAAGCTCATCACCCTTTTCCAACTTCCTTGTAAATACAACATAGCTGTAATAACTCATCCTGTCTGGCCTTTTCCTGTGTCTCCTCATCCACATGCACATTCCTTCTTCCCACTCTACTTTCTCGTTTTTGTATTAATAACTATAATTACAAAAATTCAGAAACAAGACATTTTTGAGAACATGCTATTAGTTCCACCTTGTGTTAAACATCTGCTTTGTGTAGCTGCAATTTTTGTGCTCTTGTTTATATTTACATGACAGTTTTGGAGAACATTCCTCTGCTCTTACAAGAAAATTATACTTAGAGAGTTCAAACAGGCTACACATATTTAACTTCTCAGGAAATAAATTTGAAGGAGATGCCGAGGAATGCAGTCATGACGGAAAACAGTGAGAGGAAAGTAGAACTTGTGTCAGAAGGCTGGATAACAGACAGCAGAGGGGGCCTGACAATGAAAGAGAGGGGAATAGCACCAGATCCACAATTCCGATTAGGATTCAAAATGCCACAGATGTGATTGCATAATAAGCTGTTGAGCATACTGGTAAAAGCTGCTCCCAGCATGTGCTTATTTGCGACATTGTTTCGGATTCTCTGTGATCAAAGGGTTCAATTCAGAGGGTCTGGAATGTGAGCATCAGGCCCAGTTTAATGGGATGGACAGCAGCAGCACCTATGGTAGCGATGGCAGAAAGAACAGCAGCCTAGTGTTCGAATATGGTTGCTAAGATACCATGGAGACCCTCCATTGCTAGGCAGACAGAAAAAAAAAAACTGTCCATATGCCTTATAACCTACAAACAGCAACAACAGAACCATTCCCTGTCTTCCTCTACCCTCTTACATTAGGAATCCAAACCCAAGTCTTTAGTGAAATAATAAGTAGTGGAAGGTTAGAAATGCTGCCCAGTAGAGCAAGCAAAGCTGGTCATTTATATTCTCAAGCAGTCTCCAGAGCAACTCCATTTAAGGGCTTGTCAGTATTTCCATTATAAGCCCTATTTTAGGGGCACACAACCTGTCTCTGCATTAAAACACTCTAACAGGGTTTAAGCAACTTTGTGTCATACATTTTCATAAAGACGTCCCCAACTTCCATTTTATTACATAGACAGTAATGTCAAATTAATGATCAACTCAATCTGGAAACTAATAGAACATGAAGTTGTACTCTAACTCCTCCACACAAAGAAAGACAGATAAATTTCAAAAGGCAGCTTAAGGTTCCATGTTATTCTATGTCCAACTTGCTGAGTAAGTGCAGAATGCGCAGTGCTGGTCTGTGGCATAAGAGCAGATTAGATTATTTTCAATGGCAACACATGAAAGTGAGTGGAAAGGGGAACTTGGTTTCTTTAAGAGTGAAACAATTTCTTTAAGAGTTCTAGTCCTCTACTCCTTGCTTAAATTAAATGTTCTTACCTACTTAGCATAATTATGATAAATATCAGCCCGGGGCAGGTAGGGGAATGGAAGCTTGGAACAACATTCTAAGACTTTGAGCTTTTCTAGTGGACAATAACTGGTCCATGATGTAAAATGTTCACTCTATCCCACACACACACACACACACACATTTACTCTTGATCAATCTAGCAGCAGGACCCTCTCACATACAATCACAGGGACTGAGATCTTCATTCACACTGGCCTAAACTTACCTCTCCTCAGCTCCCCCTTGAGCGCTGTTCTACAGTCAGTAGTTGCTGCTATTCCTCAGGTAGACCATTTTCGTTTTTGTTTTGCCTTTTTGCTAACAGCTTGGAAAGTATCTTCCCCCAACCCCACCCCAGGGCATATCATAATCAATGACCTGAATTGTGATCATCCCACAATTATTAAAAAAAAAAAAACTGCCTTCCAAAAGAGTTTATGATACCCTAAAATTAAATGTCAACTACCTTAGTTTTCTCCGCTTCAACTCACTTTACACTAATTTCTATAATACTTGTGTAGTATTGCTAACCCTTTATTAATCCCATGATGGAAGGACTTGTGTATCTCTCTCCTCTTTGTGCTAGGCTGCACCTGGAAGACATCCCATAAAAGTACCGAATTCAATTAAAGGGCACATTTGGAATTTGATTCATACCTTTAAAGAATGCTGTTTTAATATTGTGTCATCTAAAATATACTAGGATTCTCTCATCTTGCAACAGAATTCAACATAAAGGCTTTGGGAAACTTTTTTTTTCCTTTTATTTTGGAAACATGTTAGTTCCAATGTTTAGAATGTCCTCTACAAATGATTAACCCTCCTTAAAATCAGAAATTATTTTTCATATGCTAAGCCCTTCCACTGAACTTCACAATCCAAAAAAAAAAAAAAAAAAGAAATAAATAAGACCATGTCAGTGATTTTTGAAATTCAGAATGCTGAAATTCAGTTGCCTCTGGAGTAAAAAACAATCACTCAACAAAAACACAGATAGTAACAACCTTTGATAGGAATTCAAGTCTTGATACTCCAAGCAAAATAACAAGAAACACTGTAACTCCTAAAATGGGAAAGATGTGGGAACATTCACAATAGAGAATGGGTTTAGGTCAAAACACCTGAGACTGGATGTTCTAACTTCTTACACTGTTTATTTTTAACAAGGAAATGTCAGAAGGGAAAATTATTTCTTCAAGTCTATAAGAATCACTCTATATAACCCATAGCATATCTGATCTCATACAATAAATGTTAGGTTTCCTTTTTTGTTGTTGCTGTTTTTCATTTTAAGGCTTTATTTGTTCAACTTACTTGAAAACACAGTCTGTTTTATATTCCCAAATACTCATTAGGTGGTAATAATATGTAAATTCTATCAGCTCTTTAGTTCTCCTTCATAACATAATAAGAACTTTAGGGTTATCTATGCATACAGGTTGTTAAAACAGCAAAATAAACTCCAGCCACCATCACCACCACCACCACTCACCACTGGGTAGGTGCAACAGAAGCACCCCGTCTCTTCGCTACAATGTGGATTTTCCCATCAATCTCCACATCAGGGAGAAAAATTCCAAATCAAAAATATTTTAACATTTAGTTTACCCTTTTCACTATTTTAAGTCTTCAAAAACAGCTAAGAAAACTATTTTCAAAAAGGTACAGCCCTTAGAAGGAAACCACAATAGACAAAATCTAGAAAAATATGCCTGTATATATTATGCTAACTGAACAAAACATCCACCGGGAAGTTGCCTCTGTTGAATGGAAGCAGAATTGAAAGTCAACAATAACCCAAACTTGAATCATGAACTAGAATGGACTTTGGCTTACATGGATTATTTCAATTTTAATTTGAATTTGTAATAATCCATTTGTAAGTTCAAGGAAAATGACAGAAGCTAAGTATCACAAGAGATGAAACACTTGTTGGCATTCCGACTGAGTAAACACATTATTCATGGTAAAATAAGGTTGGATAAAAAGAAGTCTTTTTGGATTTACAAGTTTTCATACTTCTTGAGGAAGTATATTTTTACAGCCATTCAAACAGCCTGACATGAAATCATTTTGCATACAATGTATTTCCTTTTCCTCCAAGTAAGGTACATGATACCACTCAAGCCAGTTTTATTCTGGTTTTCTTTATGTAAGTGTGAAAAAAGAACAGATGTTTTTCCAAAATTATTTAAGCTTGGAAGACATTCTATAATTTTCTTCAATATAATCCTTCAGAATCACTAAAATTATCATAGCAATATTTTAATAGCTGAATGCAAGTGGTCAAATGAGTAAGAGAGCACAACGCATTGTTCAAAAGCTAAGATGTTTATTATAACGGGATGTTGTGAATTATGTACACAATAATTTCATTTTCTAACATGGTCTGCTTTTTTCAAATCTAGTTATGCCACATGCCAAGCACTAAGAGGCTTCTAAAACTCACCACATCCTACAATTCACTCCCCACTGTCTAGATTCCTTCAGATCTTCTCGGATAGAATGTTTAGCTGGAGTTCTCAGCTGGTTTGATCATGCTTCATTACAAAACCTAATAAAAGATTATGTTTATAAAAGTGTATTTTGCTGTCATTATAAAGAGTGTCAGTTACTAAACTGAGATCTTATAGAATACTTAAAAGATGCAGAGAGCCATTTGTGAGTTATTTTCTAATAATATACATCCTCATTAGTTCAAATAGGCAAGGGTAACAGGTCTGCAAATTAATTTACTAGATGAAGTTGAAATGGATTTGATTCCTGGAGGTTTCTAAGTGAAATCTACATCTGCCAAACTTCCAAGGCAACTCGACAAGGTCAGAATTTCAATAATTTCTGCCTGTATTATTCTCTTCCGGGCTCCGTGGCTGACTACAAACTCCACCTTAAACTGAACTTGCATGAGAAACGGCACATGTCCCACAGGAACCAACACACACACACACACACACACACACACACACACACACACGGGCACAGCTCTAAGTTTTCAAAATTGTAATTAGTACCTACTCATGACTCAACCACCCAACAAATCCAAATGGCGCAATCATATAGTGACTCTTTGTCCCTGTACCTTGGATTAACTTCTTGTGCTTTTAAAGTGCTACAAGAGACTGTGCATTACGTAACATGTGCCATCCAGCCAGTGCAATATAGTTAGAAACAGGAGAAAAGTCTTTGTACCAATTATGCCATTATCTATTAATTTAAAATACTACTCAATTTTGGTGCTCTTTCTACTTTCACCCCATGTTCCTGCTGCCTTACTCTCCATATGGACTCTGAGTTGAGGATTGTATAACAAGTTTCATTCAATGTTTCCATTCAAGTTAAGAAGCCCACTGACATTAGAACAGCACACTCTCTAAAATGCTAGAATAATACCAGAGTGGTTGCAATTAAAGCCAAAAGTCAAGCAAATAAATCCACACTTTAAATAAAGATATAGGTCCTTGTGGAAATTTTACCCTGGAAACAGGCAAGCCTCTTGGGAGATGAACCTGCCCCACTGGTGGTATTATGCAAATCCCTTAAGGAAAACAAGCTCTATTCTCCCTCGAGTGTTATGGAGGAAAATGTTACAAAAAAAGGAAAAAAAAGAAAAATCAGCAGACTAGTCTTTCATGGATGGATGGGAAATGTCATCCAATTCAAGAAATCGAGAATTCTTCCCTTCTGTATTCATACTGACTTATCGCTTACACTTTGATGATCATAGAACGTCAGGTCTGAAGGGTACTGGCATGAAGCGCTGACACCCAGGAGCGCCACACAGGCATGGAAAGTAAGGGTGAGAGCAGACGCATTTCATTTCAAGTCTGATTAGACTGCGATTAGTGTTTTCCAGCTAGGCAGATTTGCCTGGGTTTGGGGGAGACAAGGTTTAAGGTTTTTCTATTCTTTTCTCCTATCTTTCACACACTGGAGTCGCACACACACCTGGTGAGCATTCAAACTCGGTGTTCGGCAGGTGGTATGCATGAATGTCTCTATTTAAAAGAAAAAAAAAATACCTTGACATCTGACAAAGACAGGAAGGCAACGTTTGTGCAGCTAGTCTGGCTCTGAGAAACGTGAAAAGCCCGGCAAGAAGTGCCAGTGAAAATGAAACATTTCTGAGGATGAGGACAGACATGGTAAGCAGGAGGGGCGAGGGCCGACAGACAACACAGAGACCCACAGCTCCCCAGCGCCTGGGCTCCACAGGGACCCGGTGCGCAACCCCTGCTTACTGTGGGCTCTTGGGGTAGAAGGGCAGGGTCACATGGCTGAGATCTTGGATGTCGAAAGCGGTGGGCTCCGCGGAGATCGCCTGGCGCTTGGTGCGCGGCTCGCCCTGCACGGTGCTCGCGCTCTGCTTCTGTGCCTGCTGGGTGGCCGGCCTGATCACCGAGCGGTACTTATCCAGTTCGTTCTGCAGCTTCTGGATCAGTTCGTCTTTTTGGTCCAACTCCAGCTCCAGCTCGTCGATGAGGGCATCCCGCTGCCTCAGCTCCTCGATCTTCTCCTGGAGCGCATACTGCAGGTCGCGCAGGGTGCCCATGCTCCTCCGGGCTGCCGCGGGATCCTTCCTGCCGCTGCTCCGCGTCTTGGGGCTGCTTCCCCTCTCCGATCAACTTTCCCTAAAGTCGCCGCTGCCTCCCGAGTGCAAAAGCTTCCTACTTGAGACCAAAGCCTGCCCTGGCTTCTGAGCATGCCCAGTCCGCCGGCTCCAGCCACCGAGAGTTTCAGTGTGCAGATTCCACTTCGCGCTCCGGGAGAGGCTGAGTGCGGGGATGAGCCAGGCAGCAGGTCCAACCCGGCAGGAAACCCGGAACGCGGTGGGCACCCGCCGCGGCTCAGCACGAGCTGCGGTAGGCGGAGACTTGGTGGGGGGCTCTGAGGCCACGGCTGCTCCGAGGGTCACTCGCCCAGGACTCCCGAGGAAGCCCGCGGTCTGGGAGGGAGGGGACGACCGCGAAAACCTGTGGGGCGCGTAGCTTGTTGTGCAGGCGAAGCAAGGCGCGGGGCACTAGTTTGGGGGTGGGGAGATGGGAGGGCAAGGCCAGGGAGGACCCCGAGCAAAGTAGGGAGGCGGCAACCGGCTCCAGACCATACCAGACTCGAAGATGTCGGGCTGAGAACGTTGCGAGGGCTTGGGATGGCAGAGCGCACGGTGGCCGCCAAAGGCTCCGAGCCCCGGAGGCGCGCTGACCGCCAGCCTCACCCACGGAGCCGAGCGAGCGCGCGGCGGCGACACTGCGCTCGCGCTTCTCCCACGCCGCCTTTCCCGCGGGAGCGCCGCGCACAGGTGGCTAGCGCTAGGGAAGAAAACTTGCAACGCGGCAGAGGAGAGCGAGTGCGCGCCTTAGCTGGTGTCTCAGGTGCCTGCGGGCCAGGAGCGTGTGGATGAGGGTCCTAACCTCCTCCCCTCCTCAGGCATGTGGCTATTCCTCCCGCCCCTGCTAAGGCCCTTCCACGCTCAGATCAATTAACTCCTTTTCGGGTAGCAGCTGAAACGGATTTGGGCTCCAGAAGGCCCCTGCCCTTCTCCCTTAGCCCTCCCACCTGAGCAGGTGTCTGTGGAAGAGTTTGCTACAGGGCTTTGTGCTACCTCTTGCTGACCGTGATTGGGAAGGGGCAGGAATTAAAAATCATTCTCCATCTTCCAAAAGTTCGCCATGAGATTGAACCATGCGTTTACAAACTATTACTGCCCCAGTCCAGCTGTTAGCAATGTATATTCCCATGTAAATGGCAAGGAAGAACACCTGAGGCAAAGTTTCCAGGGGAAAAGCCCTAGAGAGGAGGGGAAGATGTGCTGGGCTGCAAGACACCCTGCACCAAATCACCCCTGCCCCAGCTCTACTCTCTCACGCCCCATCCCTGACCTACACACTTCTCTAAAATGATGACAGTCAGCATGGTGTCTGTCTAAGGGTCATTCTCCTCTCCCAGGAACACTTGCTTACAAGCCCCCTAATATATGCCTGACATGCGAATTCCTAATCATTCCCTAAGCCTTCACGAACGGATCCAGTTTTATAGAGCTTTAGTAACAGCTTTTCCATGAACATTCTCGGGTGCATAATATTATAATGCTCAGTACTCTTGTATTGCCCATTCTTTAACAATAAAAATAAAGTACATGAAAAATAAAATTAAAACTGCATTGCATCACCGGACTGTTAACTGCACTCTAAATTGAGCCACTAATATCACTCACTTCCCAAGGATGAAAAAACCTTGCACACTTTTACTTTTATACACATACTTCTTGTATTAAGGTTTAAAGAGAGAGAGAGAGAGAGAGAGAGAGAGAGAGAGAGAGAGAGAAAGCAGCTAGCCCCTGGAAAATGAGCAAGTGTCTTGATTTATTGGAGATAGATGATAAAGAATATACAATCGGAAACATTCTTCCATACAGATTATGATCTACGTCTTAGTACAGATGACATAAGACATTCATTCTGTCTGCTTTCCAACACAGATATTTTCGGAAGTGCATTTATTTCAGAATGTAATATATGAAGTGGATAATTCCCAAAACAATTTTATTTGTAATGAAAAAAAAATAATGTGCAAATACTGATAGCGGTAAATAATAGTTTTGAATTTTTTGTTTTAATTATAAGTGAACCAAGCAGAAGCCCTGTGACCCCTTTACACTGACAATCACCTTCCACACAGATGGCCAATTTTTTATGTTATTAACATGTGGAAATTCTTCCATGGGAAAACATTAGATTCTAAATGACACTTTTGGGGCTCCTTGAGAAGTTTGTGTCTAAAATACATGTCGGTGGATATTGGGAGCAGTGGTTTAGGCTCACAGATGGGACACCTGCATCCCTGGTGTCCGCTCTCCTGCCCTGGCCTCTGGCTTCCTGCTAAGGTAGGAAGGGCAGCAGATAAGGGCTCCAGTATCTGCATCCTGACACCCTGTGGGCGACCCAGGCTGGGTTCCTCGCTACTGGATTGAGCCTGGCTGGTGTAGGCTCTGGAGGAATGAACCCACAGACGGAAGACAGATTCTCTGTATCTCCTCTCTCTTTTCTCTCTCTTTCTCCTCTCTATCATTCTCCTCTTCCCCAACTCCTCTATGTCTCCCTGCTTTTCAAAAACTGTGACAGAAAAAAAAGATACTAATGAAAGTGAAAATTTATTAGCAACAATAATATATAGGGCTCATCTTTGGATATTTTCTAATTAGCATTTTTAGATTTCAATGTGAAACATAAATAGAATTACTTAATGTCTTTAAGCATTTCTTTAGAAATTTCTTTAGAAATTTAGAAATTTTCCTTTATTTGTGGAAAGGCAGTCTACACAAGCCATGAAAATTAGACATTAAAGCACTCCAACCCCCTTAGAACACTTCTATTAAATATTGGGTGGGTTTCTGGTCCACTGGTCTGATCAGCCAGTCCCTACTTCACATCAGAGCATGTGGGCTCAGCTCCTGGCTGTGACCCCTGAGTCAAACGATATATTCATAAAGAGTCTGAAAGGCACTGGTGATGGCTCAAGTCACCGGGTTCCTCCCACCACGTGGTTGACCTGATTGAGGAGGCTGAAGTCATTGAGAGCATTCAGGGTGTGAAGCAGCAGGGGTGTTTGTGTGTGTGTGTGTGTGTGTGTAGCAGGTATGTGTGTGTGTGTGTTTTGAACAAAAGCGAATTTTCATACACTGGGTTAAGCTTATGTAACTATACACAATGTAATATTTCCACATTATGTTTCCACATGAAGTAGAATTCTCATGATACAAAATATGTACCAGGGTAAATCTAATATTGAAGGTCAGGAATCTTCTATAATAATAAAAAAAATAGCCAAAAAGGTATGCCTATTACAATTAAATTCCACCTTAAGATGTGTAGAAAGGGCCAATTTTGAGGCATAACAGGTTAAGCTGCCACAATTAATGTCTACATCCCGTATGGACATCATGTCCTGGCAACTTTACCTCAGTAACACACTAATGACCTGATTAAAGCAGAAAAAGATGGCCCACATGTTAGCACCCCTGCATCTACACGGGTCATCCGAACGAAACTCCTGGCTACTGGCTTCAGTTTCAGTCTAGTCCACTCCTGGCCCTTGCAGCCATCTGGGCAGTAAACCAGCAGATGGATGATCTGTGTCTCAGTTTCTCCCTCTGTATATATTAACCTGGCTCTCAAATAAGTCGATATATCTTTTTAAAAAGAGTGTTCCAGATATGGAATATATTCAGTTATAGCAATCAATATGATGTTTAAAAAGTAAATTTCTTTATGCTTTAAAATTACATTTGCAAAATTCAGAATTCTAGGTCTTTCTCATTCCTGATGTTTTAGACTGCTTACTTAGACCTTAAAGTACCACATTTTCATATCAATCTTATATGATTCTAGTAATTTCTGAGTTAACTTTTTACATTGTACTTGTTAAAAACTAGAAATATATTTTACGTAGAAAATCAATGTGCTACAATTATAACAGATAAATTAGCCTTATGTCCTAGAGTAAACTTAACTGCACAAATTACAAGATCAGGCACAAGTCTGAGTCCAGCTTTTAAGAAAGTATCTACCAGAAATCTGGACCAGAGTGGAATGGGATGTTACAGGCTGAGCTCCCCACTGGGATCTACATGGCATGAGCCCTTGATGGAAGATAATAATAACACTTAAGAAAAGGCAATTTCTCAAATCAATTATTTGTTTGCTTATTTGAACTATAGAGTTACAAAGAGAGAGAGAGAAAATCAGAGAGAGAGAGGGAGGAATTTTCCATAGACTGGTTCACTAGCCAAATGGCCACAACAGCTAAAGCTTAGATCCAGGCTGAAGCCAAGAGCCTAGAACTCCATCCCCATCTCCCGCATGGGCAGAGGGGCATGCGGTCTTGAGCCATCACCCTCTGCTTTCCTAGGTGAGGGAGATGGATCTGAAGTACAGCAGACAGGACTTGAATCAGCATCTTTATAACATGCTGGCATCACAACATAAGCTTAACTTGCTGTACCACTACACCAAATCAGAACAATGCAATTTTAAGTCAACTCACAAGTTGCTTTTCAGTGGTCTCTCTTTGTTAGAACTATTTAAATGCCAGTTTCTATTGGTAACTGGACCAAACTGTGGCATAGTAAACTCTAGTATGCTGTTTAGTTTTGTACTTAGTCCTCATGACCAAGGATAAGAATTACCATGCCTTCCTTAATGAAGTTTCAGAGAATCATTCAGTGGGTTATTCAGTAAAGTAGGTTCATTATAATATTGGCCATTAAAAACATGGGGAATTTGTCATCCTTTACTAAAAACATAATTTGCCTCAAAAGAACTGTAATAATTTTTCATCCATTTGTGTGTTCCATGGGCACTAACTACATTTTCTATGAGAGTCCTAAGTTTGAAATTTTCTTCTGCCATTTCTTGTATTTCTCTTGAACAGGAAAAAACAACACACCAAAAGTGTGGCTAAGTACTTCAGGCAATGAGAGTCATCATTTGTAGATCACTGAAAGTAAGAGGGACTCCTGAGAATCTATATAAGAAGGCTACATTATAAGCCAGACACACTGGTCATAATCATGATCCAATAAAATAAACAATTTCTTTAAGCTCTTATACCATGACTGAATGTGATTATATTCTTTCTAGGCATATCTGAGAAAACAGGTGCAGAATCTCCCACCATATGAAAGGCAAAGCCAAGATTCTGACCCAGATAATTTCATTCAGAGATCAACGCCCGCCATTCACTGCCTCCCAATAGGACCAGCCGTTATTGCTTCTCTCTACATTCTGCACTCAGACGAGAGTGTCCCCATCATGGACCACCTTAAACATGGGGTTAGGAAGATAGAAGAAACTTGGAAAGTCATGAAAGAGCAGGAACAAGACTTTTTAAAAGTTCCTTTCCTAAAACAGTCTTCATTATAACATCATTTCATAGTATTCTAAGCAAACCAATTTGTACACATAGGCCTGCAATTGACCTGGTTTTGATATTTGGAATGCTCAGGATTGTTCTGATTTCAGAATTTAAAGTGAAAAAGAACAAAATTCTATCATTTGCAGCCAAAAATGGTCACAACTAGAGATCATTATGCTCAGTGAAATAAGTCAATTCCAAAGATAAATATCATATGTTCTCTCTAATGTAAGGCAACCTTCATGCAAATAGAAGATCAATAACCATTTCAATATTGTTTGTGTTACATCTCAGGGGTTTTGATATTTTTGTTTTTATTTTGATTCATTCAAAAAGTTTTTTTTTGTATTAATTTCCTCACTGACTCATAGGTCCCACAGAAGCATCATTTGCTTCAAGAAAATTTTTGATTTTCTTTTTCATTTTTTCAGTGACACATTGGTCATTCAATAACATATTATTTAATTTCATGGTTTAAATTTTCTTTTTTTCTCTCTGTTGTTGATTTTGTTTCATGGCTTTTCATTTAATGGGATGTATAGTAACTGAATAATAGGCATTATCATATCCAGATGTGAAGATACAATGAAGTATGCATCTCTACTTCCAAATCTAAGATGGACTCCCAATGAAACTGTTAACTACATTTAGACAATAGGATGCTGGACTCTATCATTGTCCATACCTACAGTATGTCAGAATACACTTAAATAGCTGAACAATGGATGTATGACTTTATGAAGGAGCATACTATCATAATGATATAAGGGGAAAGAGCTTGGATGGGAGATGTTGGGCAGAGAGGAAAGGAAATCCCCTAGCCTATGGTATTGTATCATCAAATTAATTAACTAATTAATTAAAGCCGTGCTTATGTATATTTTTTAAAAGTCCTACAGCCAGCACAATGGCTCAATTAGCTAATCCTCCACTTCTAAGCACAAGCATCTTATGTGGGCACGGGTTCGTGTGCAGGCTGCTCCACTTCTGATCCTGCTCCTTGTGTGTGGCCAGGGAAAGCAGTGAGGACAGCCCAAGTCCTTGGAAAACTGTAACCCTGCAGGAGACTCAGAAGAGGTTCCTGGCTACTGGCCTGCCATCAGCTCTGCTCAGCTCCAGCTGTTGTGGCTATTTGGGAAATAAAGCAGTGGATGGAAGGTCTCTTTCTCTTTGTCTTTCCTTCTCTCTGTAAATATCCCTTTCCAATAAAAATAAATAAATCTTAAAAAAATAAATAAATGGAGAAATAAAACTTAAAGTCCTGTTTCTTAGTTCCAGGCAAACCAAGACAAATCATCATCTTATTTAACTTGAGATTATTTTAGCCTTTCTGTGTTATAAATATTTTCAAATCCTTTCAAAGTTACTGATATAAAAGTAAAATCAAATAGCTGCAATGATAATAACTATGATTTTAAGTATATTGCAAACCCATGTACACCTGTGTCAGTGATGTAAATATGTTTTAGGAAAGCAATTATCCTGTTTTAGGATAAAATAATACACCACAGCAATTATCTTTAGACTAAGGGTGAATGAGTCACAAAACAGAACTTTAATTATACTTTGATAAATTAAGCAGAAATAAAAGGCATCCTTTTGGTTTGTATACTTTATACAAATAGAAGTTCCATAGATTGGCTTCCTATGGATTAAGCACAGTGATTCAAGCACACAATAAATTCCTATCACTTTAGGATTATTACTGGATTTGATGGAAAGAGTCAGCCATTGAAATGAATATTGACATGAATAAAAGTATCATTTCTAGTGATAAAGCTGTTTTGAAGCCATACTATTTCAAATGAGAAGTTTACCAAGGGGGAAAAAAAATAAACCATTAAGAAAGAAGATTTGCTGCAGAGACATGGGAGGTAATAGTGCCCTGTATCATAATTGCTAATGCACTTAGCATTTAAGACCAAATTAGTGTCATACCTAATATGAGTGCTAATGAATTCTTATATTCTACAGTTTAACATGATGGAAAGTTATTATTAGGGCTCAGCCTCAACCAGTGTTCATGAAAATCAAAGCACTTTCTTATAAAATGAACATTTCTTTGGACACATTACTGAGATAACCATTTCCAATGCCCTAAAGCAATAAAAGATATTCAAGAAGAAAAAAAGTTAGAGTTTTTTGCATTTTTTATGAATAGAAAAATTTTATGTGTATAAAATACCATTTAAATTATTCACAGAAGTATGAATTTGCTGCCACTGTTATTTTATCTATTGATTTAGTTATTTGCAAGGCAGAATGACAGAGATCTTCCATCGTTGGGCATAATCTCTCAGGGCAAGCAATATCTGGGAGATAGTTAGGACAAAGGTAGGAACTAGGAATTTTATTCACGCCCCCTCATAGTGGCAGGAACTCAGGTACTTAGGCATCATCTACTGTCAAGCACATTGGTAGGAAACTGGATCAAAAGGCTGGAGTAACCAGATTTCAAACCAGTTCTATTAAGTGAAATGTGTGCATCCCAAGCACAGGCTTAACTTACTGCACCACAATATGTGCCCCGTCTTACTGCATTTGGAGCCCAGTGAACATATAGATGAGGATGCAAATAGCTTCATATCTATTGCATATGATTACTAAATCACAACTTCTCTGCTCCATTTCAATGATTATCCTGGGATATTAAGCATACAACATATATTAAATTAATGTATAAGTGTTTTCCACAAAACATTAGCAAATTTAGTTATACTTTTGAAAAGCAGATTTGTTATACTGTGGATTACAAGAGAACAGCTTTGTAGACACTAATTTTGTTGTTGCTTTCATTTTAAGTACCATTTAGTAGCTTATATAATGTAGCCATCTCCTATAGGTTTTATAAACAGAAATTACAGTTAAGAAACCTAGAATTTTGCTAGTGAGCTCATTAAAATTATTAAGGCATAAATATACTAAGGATATAAGACAATAGAAAACAGTTCAAATGACTGAATTTTTATCAAATAGCAAAATAACTGCATTGGACAAGATAAAATGTATTATTACCATGAGATTCTGAGGGATGGGGGAGGAGAATTACAGAGAAAAAGGGAAAAAAAGTTGGGAATACAAAGAGGTAGCCATTCTCATTAACTTAATGGTCAAGTAAATATCCCCTAGATTCAAATTAAGGAAATTCTTAATTTTATGACTTCTTCACAATCATAATTAAATGGAAATACAGAAACTCGACTTTTTTTTTTTCATTCACTGGGTCACATTCCCCAAATGACAGCAATTAGCAAAGCTGAGGTGATCCGAAGCCAGGATCTTCTTCCAGGTTTCATAGGTGGGTATAGAGTCTCAAGGACTATGGCCATCCTCCACTGCTTTCTCCGGTCATGAGTAGGGATTTGGATCAGAAGTAGAGTAGCCTGGACACAAAATGGTGCCCATATGAGATGCTGGTGCTAGGAGATGCAGGATTAGCTAGTTGATTAGCCACACTACTGGCTCCCATAAATCCAACTTTCTAATGAAACAAATAATTATCATTCTAAAGCCAAAATATGATACCTGACATGAAAGTGTGACTTAGCTCAATGATGTACACCCAGGCTGAGACACTCAAGAGACAAATATTTGCTGTGTATTTGTAACCAATTATAAAATTATTAATCACTTTATCCAATACATCTTTGTAGAAAAAGACTCAGAAATCTCTTCCTGATCTTAGATTGGATCTTTAAAAATTCATTCTTCAACACATAAATGATGAACATGATAAGTAAAAGCACTTTAAAGCAGAGGTTCTGATTTAAATTAAAAGCCAAATATGCAAATACGTATCATAATAAATAAGCAACCAATAGTAACAATATATAAAGTATCAGAGACTTTCAATGGCCATAAAAATAAACATAAAATAAGAAGTAACACTTTTTGGTATTAGTGAAAGATATTCAGTGTCTATCTTGAACCACCACAATAAGTCAGATGTTTTTATTCAGAGATCAGAAATAACTTTGGGAATTACTATGGAAAATTCATCTGAGTTTTCCATAGATGAGAAGAACCAAAATTTTAACTATCATGCTTAGAAAACCATTCATGCTAACTACTAATTTTAAGTAGAACATATGGTAAGAATGTATCCAAAAACATTTGTACAATGTTAAAAGTAACTGCTGCTGTTAGGAACATAAGAGAACTTAGTGAAAATTTTCCTTATTTTTGTTTTTCAATTCTCACTGGTCCGATACTCCCTCAGACACAGCAAGAAACATTCTCTCATCAGTCACAGAATGAAATTTGCCAAAAGTAATAGCATTTCCAGGTCACTCAATTAATGTAGTTACTTTATGTCAATCTTGAAGGCTTGCACTAACACCACACAGAAGCAAAGAGCAACCTGTAACGTGACCTGACACTGCACACTTCTTCACCCACCACCCACTATACATACATTCAAGAAAAGGTGCCCTAATTCTTTACTGCTGCTGACCATAGTACAGAATTTTGAGCTGCAATTCGCCATGTGCAGCCTAGTTTAAAACTAAAGAAATCTAAAGACCATTGAAACTAAACACACCCAAGGTAGAAACAAGAATCCAAGTCATCAAATTTTCTACAAATTATTAAATTGGGTTTTTTTTCATTCACTTGGTATTTTTTATTTAATCGCAAAACTGGGAACCAGGGTTTGGGTCATGTTAACATCCTACTTCCTATCTCTTAGGAACTAAGAGTTGGGGAGCCAGTATTTGTGGTTCAGCAGGTTAAGCCTCAACTTGTAATGCCAGCATCTCATATTAGGGTGCATTATTTTAGTCCTGGTTGCTCTACTTTTGAACCAGCGTCCTGCTAATGCATAGGGGAAGCCAGTGGAGGATGGTACAAATACTTCAGCCCCTGTCACCCATGTGGCAGATCCAGATGGAGCTCCAGGCTCTCTGCTTTCACCTGGTATGGTAGCAGTGGTCATCTGGGACATGAACCAGAGTGTGGAAGATTCACTCCCTTTCCTGTCTCTCCCTACCTTCTCTTCAGTGTCACTCTGCCTTTCAAATAAGTAAGTAAATTCTAACCAATTTAATTAACTACAGAGAGCAAAATATATTAACAGGTCATTTCAATGTGTACATAATTCTATTATGCCTCTTCATTTGGGAATGCTGACAGAGGATCCGTAAAGACAAATAATTGTGGTGTGGGGTGTTGCTTGAGACATTCACCACCCGAGCACGAGCGTAAGTCACAAATGCCCAACATCAAACCTAGCTCCCTCCTAACAGGCCTCATTAGTGGGAGTGAATTACTCAAATACCTGACTCCTGCACCCCCAGGGAGACACAGATGGAGTTCCTTGGTCCTGAGGTCAGTCTGGCTCAGTTCCAGCTGATGTGAACATTTGGGGAGTTAATCAGGAGACAGAAGAGCGTGCTCTCTCCCTCTCTCACTCACTCACTCACTATGCCTTATATACACATAAATTTTTCTGAAATACATAAAATCTATTTTGTTTATATGAATATATTCTTAAAAAAGAAATGCCAAAAGAAGACGTTTGTGCCTATGGTCCAGTAAAAAAAAAGAATAAAATATTTGTTAGATTTAAAGAGAGGGAGAGAGAGAGGGAGCTAAAGAACTGAATATTGTCTGTATGCTTGTCCATGCCTTACAGCCATGTACTTATCCCAGACATGATATAAAAATCATACTCTCCTGGTCAGCCCTCATTCATAAAGCATTTATCCTAACTACCAATGAAGCATATGAAGCAGATTCATCCTGATTTTCTGCATTTCACCTTCTTTAGAACAGATCTATGTGGAAAAACAGCATAAAGGATATCACTTACTTGTTTTTGTAGACATAGCTCATCATGCCTCACTTCACAAAGTTTTAAAAGCTCTTGAAATAAAAAGGTGATTTTTACCAATATTTCTAACTTATAGAAATGAAAACACTAAAACTCACATACAACTGTAAAAATTCAAACGGTGACACTGACTACCTGCATTCATGAGATTGGTCTTAAATGGAATGATTGATGAGGAAAAAACAAATAGCTAAGAAAAGGTACACATTAAGAACAACAGATAAGCCCAGGCTTCAAGGTAAAGCTCTGACACAATCCAGTGTCTCCATTTCAGAACTTTGACCAACCAAGGTGAATACTTAGGCTGAAGTGCTTCCTCAAAATAGGAGTTGAAGAACTCAAGTTTTTCAAAATAATGATAAACATTGAAAAAAAAACAGTTCCATGGTTTAAAAATGTGTGGGAGATATGGAGAAAAATTCAACAGAATAAATTCTTTCCTACATTAAATTTTCTAGTATGTACTCTGAATTTCCAAACTATGTAAAGACAATATGTAATAGTGCATATATTATGTGAATAAAATGTAGATATATCCAGTTGATTTCAATGGCTCAATTTTATATCCTCTAACATTTTAAGTGCTGAACCAGATGAATCATATTTATTTAAAAGAAATAAACAATCTAAAACTTCCAGCATTTTCTCCACTTATAAAATTTCTTAGTGGTATTAACATACACAGAATATCTGGGGAAAGAACACACAACCACCAGTGTCTCCGCCATAAACCCACGATTTGCCCAGCCTTATACCACAGCCAATGACACAACAGGAAAACTTGAACATACGACTAATTCTGTGCCTACAGGAAGGAATAGCATTGCCATTGGACCTATAATCACATTTCCTCTCTTTAAAATTAGGTTGGCTTGCAAGACTGCTCTCAGGTTGAGGAAAATTCTCAAGGGGAAATTACAATAGGATCAAAATTAGAAGAACTATTGATTAATAATTACTGACATAAGTTGTCATTTTGACCTTTTGCTTTTAATTCTTTTGAAATCTCCAAGCACCAAGCAATTTCTTTTTAGCATTTCAGAACTTTTCCAGCAATGATTCTCTTTCTGTGTGCAAAGCTATTCTGCTTCCTTCATTTCCTACTTTCATATCTCAACCCCATCACTGCCTCATCACCACTACATTCCATCTTATGATTCACAAACCTAATGAACTCATTCTTCTCTTTTTCCCCAATACATTCATCGTCATGATATTCCCCAATAGTACTTAAAAGTGATTTACATCAGGGAGCTATAGCTATTTTGTCCATCAGCACTGAGCCTAAGTAGGCACTCATGCTATACTTGTTGTAGCAGAGAATGAACCAAGATCAGAATCAAAGGATTAAGCCAACCGATATTTAGTTGGTAACCATAATACAGTTCTGACAGAGAAGGAGAAAAGGGGGCAGCTTTTTCTGTCAAAGGTCTAATTTAAACCTCTCTGTATATAATAAATTATATAGAGGCTTAACTTAAAAATGTTTTCCAACTACAAGAAAAAAAAAAAACACTACATTTTGACCAATATTTTTGCCAGTTTAAGACACATGATAACCACTAAAAAATGTTCATTGATACTCAACCACTTCAAATTACTAGACAATGAACACGTTAAAAGCATTTTCAATGACCATAATCTCAACATCTTCCTTTTCAGGTCCGGTACTCTTTTATATGAAATTGCCAAGCTTATGGAATCAGCTGTTCCTCAATTCCCTTCTTTCTGTTTCATCATTCTAGTTATTCCTTCAAAAATCAGTCTTTCTTAATATAGAAGTCTATTAGAAAAATACAAACACTGCATCATAAGATGTTAAATGCGGGTTTTTCCACTTAAGGTACTTCATAAATTACCTCAATGACTGTTGCTGAATGCTTCTGCCCCACCTAGTCACTTAATTTGCAGTCACTTTGAAAGTTTGGGTCAAAACAATGCAGTAAGCAAAATGCACAAAAATAAATTATCTCAAAAAAATTTTAATTCACCTTTTTTAAAAGATTTATTTTATTTTTATTGCAAAGTCCGATATATAGAGAGGAGGAGAGAACAGAGAGGAAGATCTTCAGTCCGATGATTCACTCCCCAAGAGACTGCAACGGCCGGTGTTGCACTAGTCTGAAGCCAGGAACCAGGAACTTCCTCAGGGTCTCCCACACAGGTGGAGGGTCCCAAACTCTTGGGCTGTCCTCAATTGCTCTCCCAGGCCACAAGCAGGGAGCTGGATGAGAAGCAAGGCCACCAGAATTAGTACCGGTGCCCATAGGGGATCCAGGCAAGTTCAAGGTAAGGACTTCAGCCACTAGGCCACGGCACCAGGCCCATTTTCACCAATTCTTTATATATATATATTCTTCTCTTCTTTTTTAGCTATTTTTGATAGAATAGTGAAGCTCTTTAAATAAAACTACAGCTAACCTTTGAGTATTAGGAATAAACATAAAATCACAATGTTAAAGAGCTGTTCAATTAAATTAAAAGGTAAGAATACAAAAAAGAGGGCCCGGCGCGGTGGCGCAGTGGTTAAAGGTCCTCGCCTTGCACGCCCGGGATCCCATATGGGCGCCGGTTCTAATCCCGGCAGCCCCGCTTCCCTTCCAGCTCCCTGCCTGTGGCCTGGGAAAGCAGTCGAGGACGGCCCAAAGCTTTGGGAACCTGCACCCACGTGGGAGACCCGGAAGAGGCTCCTGGCTTTGGAACGGCATAGTATCGGCCCGTTGCGCTCACTTGGGGAGTGAATCATTGGACGGAAGATCTTCCTCTCTGTCTCTCCTCTCTGTATATCCGCCTTTCCAATAAAAAAAATAATAAAAATAAATCTTTAAAAAAAAAAAAAAAGAATACAAAAAAGAAATTGTTCTCTGGTACAAATTTTATGTCATTTCAAGAACAAAGTTCCTTAGACTTATTATACTGGAAATTAGGATTTGTGAAAAAGAGTAATTTCTGCTAACCTTCCCCAATTTTTAAAGGTTTATTTTTTTATCCTTTTTCTGTGGAAAAAAAATTACCCATGGAAGGGTCAAATTTAGAGATAAGGATTTAGAAATTTTCTCAACCCTCCCCCCCTTGAAATCTACCAACGAAACTTTAAACAATCCGAGGTTTTGATGTACAGAACTTCTAAATCTTTAACAAAAAAACATTATTGACAACGACGTAAGTGTGAGAAAGCTCTGGACACTGCATCGTTTATCTGCAGTGTTTCTATTGTCTACCTAAAGAAACAGGATTCTCACGAAGCAGTTATCATAATACATAAATCTTCTGCAAGCAGCATGATTCTATGACAAACTCTATGCAAGAAACATTTCTTGTGAATAAATATATGCATGTATATAATACACACATGCATAAACAACTTCATAAATAGGAAGTATATTTTTATTCAGCTAAAATAATTTTATTAAATAACTTTCAATATTTAAATTTGTCATCTCCTAAAAAGCAGAATTAGGCAAAGTGTTACATAGTTGAAAGATTGATACTCCTTTTACATGACTCATTTTAGTGTAAATATACTTGCTTGGATAGTATACAGCTTCAACTACACTGTACATCCTCCCATTTTTTCTTTCCGTCATTAAGACTAATTTTAATGTCTAAAATACACAACTAAAGGTACAACTGCACCCTCTACTGTCCACATTTTCTATTCCAAATTGAACAAAGCACTGTGTGCATTTTATTCACCATCAAGTAACAGGTAAATCACATTGCTTTTCTGTGGACATTAGCAAATGCTCAAACTGTACATTCCAACTCTTACAATTTATATAGTCACCTATACTCAGAAAAATGATCCTTTGTAAGTTATTTGAAACATGAACTAATCATTATCCTAAATGACAATTAACAGTAATCATGTTTGCAACCTCGGTCCTAACAAGAAAGTATCAAAATGTTTAAGGCAAAAGTGGGAATATTTATCCAGTACAGATAAATTTGTCTATTTTTGTTTAGTTAAAATTCAGAAAACAGTAACATTTCTCTAAAACTGCACTTGAAATTTTTCAAATCAGTTTTTAAGTTCCTCTTGAGACTGTGAAAATTTAAACTACCATGCATCAAGATGAAAGTTCAGTTGTAATTTTCTTTCAGTCAGTACTTTTAAAATTAACTTATTTGAAGCCCAAGGATTTTAGCCACGGCCCAAGGATTTTAGTGGCTAAAATCCTTGCCTTGAAGGCACCAGGATCCCATGTGGGCACCGGTACTAATTCTGGCAGCTCCACTTCCCATCTAGCTCCCTGCTTATGGCCTGGGAAGGCAGTTGAGGACGGCCCAAAGCCTTGGAGCACTGCACCTGCGTGGAAGACCAGGAGGAAGTTCCTGGCTCCTGGCTTCAGATCAGCACAGCACCGGCCATTGTGGTCACTTGGGGAGTGAATCATGGGACAGAAGATCTTCCTCTCTGTCTCTCCTCCTCTTTGTATACATCTGACTTTGCAATAAAAATAAAATAAATCCTTTTTAAAAATTAACTTATTTGAGAGCTAGAGACAGAAATGTGGATTTCCCATCTTCTTCCTTAATCGTCAAATACCTAAACTTGCCAGAATAGACAAGATGAAAGCTATTTCTCGCCCATGGGTGGCAGGGACCCAACTATTTGAGCCAAGGTGTGCATTAGCAGCAAGCTGAAATCAGGGTCTAAGTCATGACTCAAACCAGCTGTTCCCATAGGCAAAACCATTGCCCCAATCCATTGTATTTACTGTCAGCACAGTGTCTATACCTCATTTTAACTAGTCTATTTTTTTAAATTAAAAAATGAAGTATTATTCAAAAGACTTTCTAATTCATCTTTTCTCCTGGTAATAGGTTATCAGAATACTGTTAATTATTTCTTCTGCCAAAAATAAAGAGAAAAACTGGACATCAGAAAAATAAGGCTTTGTAACATTCACAAGTAGCAAAATATTTGGAAGCCAGTGTTCCAGATAAGGGGAAGCCAGAAAGTTAAGTCCACCCCTGACCATATTCCTAGGCACTCATCAATTGCAGAATACTCTCAGGAGCAAAGGTATACATCCAAGAGGCTAGGAAATTCAGCAAGGCTTCCAAAAATCTCAGCATTGAATGAACAACTGAGGTTCAGGTTCAACCACACTTGCAGACAGCAAATCTAAACTAATACTCGGCAAAAAGTTTATATTCAATCTGAAATTCCAAAAACATACAAATAAAGTCAGAGAACGACAATACATGGACAAAATATTTGAACAAGCACTTCATAAAAGGCTATCTACATAACAAATAAACATGAACATTTCTATGTTGCGTTACCATCAGGGAAATACAAATTGAAATCATTTTTTCACATACCTACTTACCAAAATTGCTAAAATAAAAAAAAAATCATGATAAACAGTTTCTGAAACAATGAGAATTCTCACTGGCTAATGTAGACAGGGGCCCTCCATAATTGGAAGGGTCATTCACTCATCGCATCACTGTTAATAAACAAGTATCCCCCAAGAATTTGTTTTATAAGCCGTTGCATGGCAACAGAGATAAAGCACCTGTTTAACCAGGTGCAACTTTTTGAGAAACAGATACCTCTTCTCATTAAGGATAATTCCTGAAAACATTTGATTTTCATCGAGCTGGGGTTTCCCTCCCTAATGCCAACTCCTCTGCAGTCCCACTAAACACAAACATTCAGGCCAGCACTAGCGGGAGAGTAAGTGAAAATCATTGAAGCACTATTGATTTGGCACCATAGGTATAAACTCCATTCCACCTGCAGAATACCTGCATGACAACTGCATACCTTCCATGCCCTCCAAGGTCTGTTGCAGTACCTAGAGCTCCATGTACTCTCTTCTGTTTTCAATAAGTAAGGCTAAAGCTAATGGATCTATAGGTGCTGATCATCTTATGCATAAATTGACTGTCTCAGTCTTCTCATCTAACCATTTTTGGAGGGCATGACTTTTCCTGAACCAAGAGATGGTTCTAATGTGATGCAGATTCAGCAGATGAATGCAGGAAGAAGACAGGAAGCACAGGTACATGGGGGATGATGGTGATATTTCACTAAGCTGTGGCATGAAGAGAATAGTAGTTGCAACATATAAGGAACTGAAAGAGGAAAACGGGCTTCAGGAATACCTTTAAAGTATAAACCAAGTTATTTTGATAAAAGGTTATTTTACTTATTGATTTGACCCTACAGTGAGACAATGTGCCATGTAGACTAAGATTCCCATGAATAAATTAATCAATGGGAATTGATTACAATGGTATGTGAAAGCCATTCAGATATCTTTAAAGGGAAATGAATTCAGGTTATATTTCAAATTAATCCTTAAAAGGAATCTGTGAACTACTCCAACTTCTCTAATGTTGATTTTGCTTGTTGATTTGGGCAGAAGTTACAGAAGCGAAGGCCTCTAAGGATATCAAACCTCATCTCAATGTAAAGCACTGATGAATTTTCACATTCAGCACAGCTCCAGAGATATGGAATACCATTTCTGAAGTCTTCCTAAGTCAGAAAAGGGAGCCAAGAGGGCTGGTTTACAGTAGAGTGAGCTATGCTGCCTCCTGCAATGCAGGCATCCCACATCCATCCATTTTGGAGAGGTTATCTGAAGATGAGTCAAGTCATCCATATGGGAGACCCAGTTAGAGTTCATGGGTTTGGCCTGAACTAGCCCCTGCCTTTGCAGCTCTCTGGGGACCAGCAAATATATGATTCTCTCTCTCTGTCTCTGCATTTCAAATAATAAATAAAACTTTAAAAAGTGGCCAAATATACCATTCCAGTCATACAGCTCTTGGTAGGCATTTGCATTGTACTCACTAAACTGGGCTATGATCATGGACACGAGGTGATATATAAGGGAAGAGATCATGAATAATAATAACTAATATCAACAATAGTGTTAATACTTTTATATTAATGCTAACAATATTTTATATGAATGGTAATAATAGCACTAATTACTATTTATTGTATTATCTAACATTTGTTGAGTATTTTTTATTACAGTATATTCTTAAGAGTATAAACTTCTGGGCAAGGTAATTTGCACAAATGATCTCAATCAATACTCCACATATATGAGATTCAAAATATCTTCCTTAGCCTCAACTGAATGGACAAAACTGAGAAGGATTTAGAAACTTGTCCAAGGCTACATAGGTGGTAAATATAAAAGTTTTCTTGATACTTGGGAAGCCTTGACCACAGGGCCATAGCTGCAGTTGATGATGCAACAATTGTAAACGGGTGTCTGCCACCACATAAGGTTACAATGACAATAACTATCAACGAATTAAGCTAACTATGTAATTATATAGTACCAGTCACTTTGCCAGTAAATGACAAGCTTCTAACTTGGAAAAAAAATAAATCAAAGTAATTAATTTTGTATTTTCCTTTCATCTTGTAGCTTTCTTTCAATACCATCCATGTGACTGCATTTTAAAAACAGAAAAGAAACACATTCTTTAGAATTCCCTATGAATTCATTTTTCTTCTTATGAAAATTTGGAGGAGAAATTGTGTATGTCAGGTTTAGATCAGGTCGGGGTTTAGTTCAAGATGACATAATTTCTCAAAGGACTTCTTATCAAAAGTTACAGCTCAGAAGGGCACAACAAGACATTTTCAATTAGGAAAAAAGGAGATTTTCCAAATAATGGTAGTTTTATGTATACTTCTGCTAAAAAGTGTTTATACTTAGCTACATCACTTTTACTGTACTTAGCTTTGGAAACTGTAAGTTAGACTCTACATGAAACACAGAACACTAGAGAAAAAGTTATAAATAACTTCATTTCAGCAAGAGGTTGAGAAGAATCCGCTGCCAATACACAAAACCACAAACCACCAACTTTTCCAAATTTCAGTTCCACAATGTCTTAATAGACTCAAAAGTTTTTAAAAAAAAAATTGACATAACTACTGAACACAATCACACTGTGTGGTCATAAATTACAAAACTTAAACTACAGTACAATCTTACAGTTTAATTTATATTATAAACTGCTGATTTTAAAGCAAAGACTGTTAACATTATCCTTTTTAAAAACAGTTATTCCTTGTTATGTGTAGAAATTAAAATGTCACTGCTGTGTTACTAAATGGAAGCCAGAAGGCCATTATAAGCATGTGGGCAATTGTTGAAAGGGAATTTCCTATACAAGCTTCACAACATGCAGCAGGGTACTTCAAAAATTTTGGAGAAAATTATAATTAATAGATATGTTTATTCTTGCACATAAATTTGAGGACCATGCCTAGGTTCTTCCTGTGCCTTTTCCATGAACTTTTTAAAGATCTCAAACTGTGCACAGATTTTTAAAAAAATCGATCATGCATGAGCCTGCTGACATGTCCTTGTACTTCTGAAGATGATAATAATCCAAGTTAATACAATAATAATGTTTCCAGTGGCAAAAAAAGGCTAACCATACACATCCCAAAGGCCCCCAACCTGCTGGACTATTTTAAAAACTCAGTCTTATATTTGCATTATATGGCACCAATTTTTAATTAGGAGAGTTTATCTCAGCACATACTATTTTATAGCCATAGTAATTACCATTTGGAATAATGAAGTAGGGGTGGAACAGGATGCATAATGATTAAGATAAAAGTAATTACATGTTAAATATCATCTACTCGTTATCCAAGAAGTCATTAATGACCTAAAGATATGATGGCCCAAATCTTTTATCTACCCAACACCAGCAAAAAGGAAAAACAGAGTGGAAAGTTAACTACTTTAGTGATAAATCTTTTCTTTCAGAGCAAAATCTGTACACTGAACACAGAAATGCTACTAAGTACTCAGTGATAGGACTGGTTTGAAATTAAGAAATGATCCCTGGCTACCATTCATTCTCTTCCATTTCAGGTTGTTATTAATTCTTTATTTTATACAGAGCTGTATGTTAACCAAGTTAAAAACAGTATGGGAAATGGACAAAGGTCTAGGCCAAGTCCTAAGAAAAAGGGGGCACATTTGAGTTCTAAATAATTTATCTTCATTCAATATTTTATTTGGATAACTTTCTTTTCAAAGTTTCTGAATAAAGAAAACTGCAAAAAGAATATGTGCACATCTGTTTATGTATTCAAGACAAGAATATTCATACTGGGCATTGGTCCATGGGAAAGCCTGCACAACATAATCCAGCCCACCAAACACACTCCTCGTTTATTAATAAGAAAATTCCAGGTTACAGCTTTGCCAAGAGATATTTTCCTTTCCAAAAATTATCTTTGGCCATATTTTACATTTGATTTGCTCCCCTTGGTGCAGAAAAGAAATAAAAAAATTAGAGTCCAACATTAGTGGTTGGAATTTATCTCAACTCTGCTGAAAGAAATATAAACTTATTCATTGAAATTGTTTTTGGAAACATAATTTTTGTAGGCTATTTATTATCTTTTATTGTACTATAAAATCCATAGGTATTATGCAATAAACATTTTCAAGATATTCTTTCAAAAAGCATAATTCCATTCATCCTCTATCTTATTTTTCTTGCCAATAATGATATCTTGTAATTTAACTATTGGTTTTTACTTTTTGAAGTATTTTCATATCACTCGGTTTATTCACATGGGCTAACTCTGGTTAATAGTTACTTAAAGCTCATTTATGTTATCATCCTAGTTTAATTTCTCTTAGGCCTTAAAGTATGTTAATTTGAATATTTAATATAATGCACTGAAAATTTGCAACATGAACTGTTTGTTATTCAAATTTGTTATTCAAGTAAAGTTTTAAGAATAGATCAGTGCATTTTGAAGAATTATAAAGGAAGTAGATCCCGAGTTTATTTTAAAAGAACTTTTGGATGAGACACTCACAGTCACATAAAATTGCAAACAGTATTTGTCAAAAAGCAAAGATAGTTATAGCTCAGCTAGAACATAAACATGTAGTAATGTTGGAATCATCAGATCAAATAGGACTCACTCTCAAAAAGTGGTAGGGAAACAGCTTCTCAGAGTCAAAAACAAAAATGACAAACAAGAAATTAAAAAGTAAATTTTAAATGATGTAGTATCTAAACAGATCTTCAGCAAAAACATCAAAGACACACAGTTAAGAAAGAACTTCCCCTCAATAAATGGTTCCAGGAAAACTGTAGTTCCACATGTAAAAAAAGCTGAAAGGATTTTTATCCCATACCACATGCAAAAATCTTAACTAAACAACTTAAACATAAAGCATGGCCCAATAAAAATCTTAGAAGAGAATGTTGGTGAAAAATGTTCTGGTTTGGCCTTGGTAATGGTTTTTAAATATTCCATCAAAGGCAAAAGCAACAAAACCAAAAAGAGATAAGTGTGAGTACATTAAAATAAATAGCTTCAACACTGCAATGTAAACATGCAAGCGAGTGCAAAGGCAATTTACAATATAAGAGAAAATTTTACAAGCTACATATTTAACAAGTGGTTAATCCTGAAATATGCAAGAACCTATCATAATTCAATAATTAAAAAATAATAAAATGGGCAAAGAACTTGAATATACACTTCTTCAAAAGAGACAATTGAGAGACTGGCACCATGGCCTAGTGGCTAAAGTCCTCACCTTGAACAAGAAAGGATTCCATATGGGTGCTGGTTCTAATCCCGGCAGCTCCACTTCCCATCCAGCTCCCTGCTTGTGGCCTGGGAAAGCAGTCAAGGATAGCCCAAAGCCTTGGGACTCTACACGCATGTGGGAGACCTGGAGGAGATTCCTGCTCCTGGCTTTGGATTGGCATAGCACCAGCTGCTGTGGCTACTTGGGGAGTGAATCACTGGATGAAAGATCTCCCTTTCTGTCTCTCCTCCTCTCTGTATATCTGACTTTGTCATAAAAATAAATTAATCTTTAAAAAAATAAAAATAAAAAGGGACAATTGAGTGGCTATTAGATACACGAAAAGTGTTCAATGTCATAACTCATCAAAGAAATCCCAATCAAAACACTGAGATACCATCCCACAGTGGTCTACACAGAAATCACCAAAACAAAACAAAAACAAAAGGCCACTAACATTGGTGAGGATGTAGAAAAATTTGAACCCTGGAATTTTGCTACCAGCTGGTGCAGCCACCATGAAAAACAGTTTAGAGATTCTCTTTTGAAATAAAAAATAGAGATACTATATGATTCAGTCATCCCACTGGGTGGTGTATTTCCAAAGGAACTAAAGCAGAATTTCAGGAGATGCAAATATGTCCATATTCACTACACCATAATTTTCAGTAGTCAAAACATGGAAGAAATCTAAATGTCCATGGATGGACAAGTGGGTAATTAAAATATAGTGTAACCATAGCAATATTATCCAATCTTTAAAGAGAATGAAATTGTTATTTGGAAAAATATGCAATAAGCCTGTCACATAAGGATAAACATTGCATGCCTCCACTTGTGAAAAATCTGTAATAATGAAATTCATAGAGGAAGAGAATAGAACAGTGCTTCCCAAGGATGAGGAAGAGTCGGAAATGGAGTATTAGGAGGAGGATATGGTATAAACTCTGAATATGTTCAAGAGATCCATCATAAAATATGGGGCCTATACTTAACAATAATGAGTTATATACTTAAAAACTTCATCAGGGGTAGACCTTAGGATGTGTTCTTATCATAAAAAAAGAACTAAAATAAGAAAAAAACTGAGATCAGTTCAATGGAGGAAGCGGTTGACAGAAAAATTGCCCATGACTTAAATGTAATGCTAGGTACAGAAAGTTGGAAGATTCGGTATACTTTCATACATGCAAGGGATATACTTACCTGTGCCCTAATTTTCTGAATCCCATAGTATAGTGTCATGTGTTTGATCTCAAATAGCCATGGCATACATACTAGAACTTTTGAATATTACTTTTCATAGAGCAAAAATTATATTATTGCCAAAATAAAAACCATCAATACAACAATACATATCAGTTATAATCAGCAGTTATTTTACATTTTGGTATTGAGACTAGAAAGGTATCACTAAAAGGTAAAATACATGAGAGAGAACATAAAACTTTCAATTATTAGTAGCAGTAAAGACAAAATAGTAACTTAAATGTTATGACTGGAATGTTCAATGTCCCTCCAAAACACATATGTTAAAGACTTGGTTTTTAGTCTGGTGCTATCAGGAAGTGGTGGAGCTCCAGTGGGAACTGCTTAGGTCTCTTGGGCCCTTGGAAAGTACTTCTCATGTGAGTTCCTGTGAGAGGGTCGTTATAAAAACCTGAGTTTTATCCCTGCTCACTGTTTCCTGGCTGACACATGACCCTTCTTTTGCACCTGCTCTGCCATCTGCCATCCTCCATAGGCCCTTTACCAGATCAAAAGCCTGTGTCATGCCTTTGGACCTTGAATCAGTGAATCAATATATCTTTTCTCTTTCAAATTGGTTGTCTCAGACATTTTGTTGTAGCTCAAAGCTGATGACTACAAATACATCTTTATATAGTCGCATAAAGCTTAAAATTAAACCAAACAGGTAATTCTGATAATCTAAACACATAATACTTACATTAAGTTATGCAGGATGCAAAATGCGAGCCATATCAATAGATGATACTATTCTCAAGGGAGAAGGGGAATGAAAATGAAGGATAAAAACGAAGGCAACAATTCCCCCAAAATCATTACTTACATATTCTACATTAAATATTGTTTCTGCACCAGCTTTAAAAAGTACATGAATTATGAGACTACACATTATTAGTCACACTCAGATGAGAGGCAGGAGTATTCACTTGTGTACTTAGGAATAACAAGTCTTTCTTCCCAAGCACATGATAAAACTGCATTTCCTCAAGTTGAACCTTAGACACAGCCAGGTGGACTCTGGCTGAGTGAGACAAGTATGAAACTGTGACAGGTCAAGTTTCTGGGAAGATGCATTCAATTGAAACTTTGACAGAAGAGCTCCCTTTTCCCAGCCATGTTTGTCATAAAAGCAAAAGCATGTATCCAAACAGAGCCTCTGTCAGCTCTGATCGGTGACAGAAGTTGCATTAAGGCCACAATGGGCAGGTGAGCAAGAGAGAAACCCTGGCTCACTTCTATTAGTAAAAGTTTCAGACAAGCCTGACAAGTATGCAAGACATACTAGCAACATTACAACTCATCCATTATTTTAATTGTTGTTATTACTTTCCTTCCTCTTACTCTGGACATCAGCCTTCAGTTCAATCTTCCCCAGAAGGAACATACATTCTACTAAATAATTGTAACTGTTGACTACTTGTCTACTGGAAAAGGTTTCTCTGCCATGGCAAGTCGAAATCTGCAAAGATAACTTTATCTAATTGAATACTGATGATTTAAGCTCCTTGAATGAATAGACTAATAGATTACAGCTGGACTAAAGAAAAACAACATTCCCAAAAGAAAGAGCTATGTGGCATTATCAGTATTCTTTTTGGTGGGTGTGACTATACCTCCAATTTGAAGCTCAAAGAATACATAGCAAAATGTAAGATCCCAAAGACACAGATTAAAAAATTAACCAGAGAAATTAATTCACAACATGAAAAACTGCTATTCAGGGGAGATTTGATATACCTTTGGTCACACACCATGTAACAGGTTAAAATAATAGATATCATACACATTGAGAGGGCAGAATAACTGAACTATAATACTAAAACTATATACATGTACAGGATGAGAAGGAGAGACAGAAGAAGAGGCAGAAAGAGAGGGACAAGGTAGAAAAAAGGACAGAGATGAATAGAAGGATTGAGAAAGGAGGGAGGGAGGGAAAAAAAGGAGGGAGAAGTCAAGATCTGATAGGGTGCTAGTTAAAATCATGGAAATGATGGGAAAGAAAATACAGGAGACTTCAGAATTTTAGCGATTCAAGGTCCCTTTGTGAATAACAGAGCTGTGTGAACTCAGTGAGGCCCAACAGATGCTTTGCAGGAGCTTTTAGGGAACATAAGTGTCTTGGGAAGTTCTGGCCACTCCAGGCCCCAGGGCCTCCCCCATTCTTCATTATCCTGTCTAGATCATGGGCCACCAGCTAATATGAAACACCATTAGTGGGGGAAAAAAGACCAAATCTATTATTTTATATTATATGAGCATATTAAATGCCTAAGTATTTTTTCTCATTTCTGCAAAACGCTCTCCTAATTTTCATGTAAATTATGCCCTTTCAGACCATCTTGTTTTGTCACTTTGGATAGCAAATATTTCTCCTTTCTGCAACAAAATATGGCAAACACAATGATGAGTTCCAACTGACACTTGGCTCCAGACAATAGGGAATGGTGAAGACCACAGTGAATTGGGAAGTGCCAGTTCTTTTCTGAAGAAACTACCAATTAGTTCCTGAGATATGATAGCAGATAAGGTTTTATGTTAAATCTGTCAACTTCAAAATGCTACTCAAATTTTTTTAAATGTCAAGATAAAACAAAATAAATCTGTTAGCTTAATTTAGTTCACAAGCCATTACTCCATCACTGCTAGCCATCTGTATTATCAGCTTTTTATCACTCTAACAAATCTCTGAGAAGAGCTGCTTATGAAAGAAGTTATTTCAGCACAGGGTTTTGGAGATTCACAGTCCAAGACTGCCTAGTGTTTGCGGAGGACAGGAAGGTGGATGGTGGAACCAGTGCAAAGGAAGCTCATGGAAAACCACAAAGCTGGAAGAGACAGGAAGCCCAAGACTCACTTTAACTCCATGTGATCTCTCTTTAAAAATCAACCATGATGCTATCATAGGAGCTGAACATTAATAATCAATTCCAAATAGGATAAATTCCCACCCACAGCCCACTAATTTAAGGCTCTGAGGATCACATTTGCAACATTTGGGTCTCTGGGGGAACACTCACATTACTAAAACTGTAACATAACCTTTCTTCAAAAATGACCAAGATCAAATGCACACAAACCAAATGCAACAAGTACACATTATGGATTTCTAATCTGCCAGGCAGTGAGCTCTTCTGTGAACAATTATTTCAATTACTTTTCTTAGGAATCTCATCCATTCTTACAAAAACTAAGGCTTATTATGGCTTAAAAAACAAACAAAGAAAAAGCTTGCTTTGAGGTCAAGATAAGTGGCAGAGTGGAGATTTAATACCATAGGTAGCTTACTATTTTGGCTGTAATATTCTTTTCGTGGTGCTTAAATGTCCATCCCAGACCACTGTTACTGGCTCAGCCACCTTAGTACCAGCTAAAAGACCAGTAATTGACCTTTAAGAAGGAAACATGCTACATTTTAAAATGAGAGGGAATAACAGCACTTCCTTTTTTTATTTAACTTTCTTGGTCCACTTTTATCTAAATGCATGTGGTCACTAATTACATAAAGAGCATTCCAGTGTTAGCTCAGTGTATCAAAAATGTAAGAAAAGGAATATGGTAGTTATGGTAGGTATCTGTGTACCCACATGTCCCATGAACATCTGCTCCATGCAAGCACTTGACATCTCTAATAAAAAGCACATTCTGAGCAGGCTACAGGAGGAGAACCGCCAGCAGTGAGCACGAATTGCCTGACGCTAATAAGAGTATTTACTATTCCTCCAATCATCTGCCTAGCACTCAACAAAGACCCATGAAGCCTAGCAGCAATCTGTGCTGCCTGGCAGAGTTGACATAAGCATTCCACCGTGTGTTTTGCCTGACCCAAATCCCACAGGTTGAATATTGAAACCTTTTTCATTTCCGCTGGCCTGACAGGCTCTCAGTGTATAAAGAATCTTGCAGCAGCAGCAGCTGTTGAAGACCTGTGGTCTTTTGAAAAAGTGATAGCTCAAGTCTGTGCAGACTGAAGATTTGTGGCCAAAGTAAAAATCATTTTTATTTCCCAGAAAAGATTCAGTTCAAATTTTTTGACAATAGCCTGATTTCCACCCTGATGTTAACCTGTGCTTTCTTCAGAGTCAAAAGATTTATGTTTGACATCATTTATCAACAAAATACCCTACCTCTGTGTGCCAACTCTGTTCTCTCTTTTAGACTGATGTGAGAATATATCCCCTCTACCAAACGAAGTGCTATAGGAACGCGTGGAATTCCAGAATTGAAAACCTCATCAGATTCCATGCTCAGAGGACCCACACAAGAATCCAATCAAACATCTGGAATGAGCATACTTGCTTTGTTAAAATTATTAAACCCATTACTGGTGAAGAGGAAGCATATCTTAGTGCTTAATTCTACCTAGGTTACTTTGTAAACAACCACGATGTGCCACAAGATTATTTCATACGTTCTTTTACTCCACAAACTTGTTGATTTTGGACATTGCATTTTTGAAGCTGGGTATAGCTCCTGTACTAACTGTCAGGAAAGCTTAGAGTCTGCCTTGTGGCACACTGCTTAACAAAAAAGTACTATAGTGCTTATGTGGTCATGCAGAGTCTTACATATCAATATTAGGAATATCCATCCCTATTAAACTAAATTTGTTGGTGATTTACATTACATACTTAAGTTATAAATGAATTGGTCCATCAGGAGTAATTAGGTCACTTATGGTTCATTGATCTAGTGGAAAATCAATCCTTTAAAAATATAAGTTATGAAGACTAAAGTAATATAGGAAATATTTTGTGATGTATCACTAAATTTAAAAAGATAAACACCAAGTGTTATAGAGGTTATGAGCACAACCATGGGATCCGCTATGTGCAGCTGGACAATGAAATGAAAAACACAGCTACTCTACAGCTGTGGGATTTATAATTTAAAACATTTCCGCTACGACAGTTCTAAAATAAGAACTTTGTAGAATACTATGTAAAATATTGTCTGAGAATATTCAGATTGTTTCTACTAGTTTTTAATTGTGTCCTTAAATATTTTTGATCATTGATGTGAATTTTATTATTTATTTCACTAAGTAATAAAACATATTGAAAGTGTTTAAAAAGATAATATTCTTCCAAGAATAAAAATATCCCTTGCTTAAAGCAATACTTTTGCCACCTTAAGAAATACCAAATTAATGCACTAAAGTTTAATTTCCCTAATAATTTTCTCAAGTGTTTCTCTGGAAACAAGTTTACTAAATTCAAGAGGCCAGTTTTGTGGTGTAGCATGTTAAGCTGCCCCTCACAGTCCTGGCATACATACTGGTATGCCAATTCAAATCCCAGCTGATCTGCTTCCAATCCAGCTTCTAGCAAAAGTGCTTTGAAAAATAAAGGAAGATACTTCATACACTTGAGTCCCTGCCACCCATGTAGCAGACTAACAATTGTCAGATCCTAGCTTCAGCCTGCCCTAACTCTGGCTGCTGTCACCATTTATGGTATGAATTAGAAGACAGAAAGTAGGCTGATCTTTCCCTCTCTCACACTCCAAAGCCCTCTTCCCAATTTCTTCCTCTTTGTCATTTTGCCTTTCAGCTAGGGGCAATGGCCTAGGTCACACTATACAGAGGCAAGTGTTACACTGCTGGGAGAAAAGCAGCTAATAGCCTGGTCAATGTCAAATTAGTGTTAACCATACCAGTGTGTCACCATAGTCACCTAGCCTATTTTTTTTTCTAAAAAATATATGTGTGTGGGGTGCTCCAGGTTCATATGGCCCAGGGCAGGGGTTCTAGTGGGGCCCAGATCACCTGGCCTGGCTCCTCAGGCCCACCTGCACAGTGGGTGCCAGATCTGTGAGCCCCAGAGTTGGGTGTCAGGTGGGGTCTGACAGTCTAGATGCACATGGAGGATATGACAGCACATTGGGGCTTGTATCCCAACCCTGAAGACTCTCGGATCCTCACCAAGGACTATCAGTACAGGCACCAAGGACTACATCGCAACTGCCAAGGAGACCACAGGGAACTGGAGTGCCTTCGGAGGCCTAGAACTCTGAGATCATCCACTTTGATTTGAATCTCCCAATGGGATGGAAGAAGCCCAAATCCTGCCTCGCAGGCACCAATGTCATCAGAACAACAGCCAGAAGCCCTGAGTGGTCCGCAGAAACAGAAGAACAGTAAACTCCCTTCAGGAGTAGGGAAAGGAGCTTTCTCTGATCCTTACTTAGTTCCAACTTTGGATGCCTACCCTCTCCTGCAATAACCATCAGGGTCGCCCCAGAACCCTCCCCCAAAAAACAAAACAAACAAACAAAAAAATTAGAATAGATCAACAGAGAACAACAGGGAAAGCTTAGAACCAGACAGGAAACAGTCAGCGGGGACTCACACATACCTTACTAGGTAGACACGAAAATAAGTTACTCCTTCCTGGAGTATCAAAGATTTCTCTGCACACCCCTCCTAAAACTGTTCTGTGCCTCAACTGTTAACAAATGCCTTGTTAAAGTTATAAGCTATCCTAAAATCTGCCAAGTTCAGTAAAAATTAGGCTTCAATACAATAAACTGCTAAATACAAAAATGAAAATAGACACGAGACAGCTGAATAGTATTTTACAGCCATTTTAAGGTGGATAGAAGCCGGTTATATATAAACTAAAATTGAAATGTCAATGAAGTAATCACAGGATGTGGTTAAGAAATTGCATTTTCTGGGCCCGGCGCGGTGGCGCAAGTGGTTAAGTTCCTTGCCTTGCACTCCCTGGGATCCCATATGGGCGCCGGTTCTATCCCAGCAGCCCCGCTTCCCTTCCAGCTCCCTGCCTGTGGCCCAGGAGAGCAGTCGAGGACAGCCAAAAGCTTTGGGACCCTGCACCCGCGTGGGAGACCTGGAAGAGTCTCCTGGCTTCGGATCCGCATAGCATCGGCCGTTGCGCTCACTTGGGGAGTAAATCATCGGACAGAAGATCTTCCTCTCTGTCTCTCCTCTCTGTATATATCCGCCTTTCAATTAAAAAAAATAATAAAAATAAATCTTTAAAAAAAAAGAACTTGCATTTTCTAATCATATTGGTCACTCAATACCACCTCAATTAACTCCATAATGTTGTAAACTGTTGTTTATGCTATGCTACGGCTTTTAATTTGTCGGAACGATATTCTGCCAGCTCTGCTTTTAGACCAGAGATGTCTCCCCAAGAAACTGTTGAATTTATCTGGACAATAAGATGCTGGACTCTATGCATGGCACATGCTTGCAATGAAAGAAGCATGACTGGATTTGAACTGTAATACTGAACAAAGTGGAGGAATGCATCATGGGGTGAGGGAATGAGGAGAGGTTGGGAGAACCTCAGAGCTTATGAAACAATGTAATAAAATCAAATGCAATAAAAAGAGTTTAAAAAAAGAAGAAATTAAAAAAATTTCCTGAAAAGGGCAAGAATTTGGTTCATGGATTCAAACGTCACTTGGAACACCACATTCCAAACAGAGTGTCTGAGTTTGAGTTCTAGCTCTTTTCCCAATTCCAGCTTCCTACTATCACACAACCTGGGAAGCAGTATGAGATGGCTCAAGTAACTGAGTCCCTGCCAATGAGAAATGAGTTGGATTGAGCTCCTGGCTCCCAGCTTCAGCCTGAACCAACCTTAGCTATTACAGCACTTGGAGAGAAAATTAGCAGATGGTAACTATCTATGCAATGCAATATGAATGTACCTATCTATGTATCTATTTCTGTCCCTTCACCTTTCAAATAAATAACGAATTTTAAAAACCACTTGAAACAACTGGAAATGTGAACAGAACATAGCAGGCCATCTGGAATACAGTAAAAGCAGAACTAGCAAGGAAGTTTATGTCAATTAATACCTACACCCAAAAATGAAGATATGAACTTATAACTACATCTCAACAAACCAGAAAAACCATAATAAAATCTAAAACTAACACAACATAGAAAAAAATTTTAAAAACAGAGCAGAAATAATTGAAACAGATACTTTAACTGTGCAAAAGATCAGTGAAGCAATGAGCTAGTGCATGGAAAAGCTAGGTAAAATTGATCAATCTTAACTGGACTACAGGAAAAAGGAAAGAAGGCTACGCTAAAATCAGAGACAAAGACACATTGCAACTTATATCACATAATTATCATGAGATTTTTATGAACAGCAATACACCAACAAATCTGATGAACCAGAAGAAAAAGACAAATTCTTGGACACAAGCACATTGCCAAGTTGTATCACGACAAATGAAAATATTGAACAAACCAATGATCAGGAATAAGATAAAGTCACTTTTTAAAAATCTCTCATCAGAGAAAAAACTTAAGCCTAGATTTACCACTGCTGAATTCTGCCAAACATAAAGGAGAACCAATACCATTCTTAAGTTATTCTACAAAACAAAGCAAGAGAAAATTCTTCCATCTTATGAGACCAGCATTATCCTCACACAAAAAATCAGATGAAAACACCAATGAGCAGGCCAACCCCAGGTTGTTTCTCAATTGGCCCTGCCTTTCCTTACACATCCAGCTTCCTATTTGTTTTTCACATTCTACGTATGCCAGTGGCATACATCAAATTTCCATAATGAAATTAGGACACCCCATGAAAGGCATGCCTTTTATTAATCTATTCAACTAAGAACACTCTTTATAAGCTAAGTAGTATATTAGAAACTGAGGTGACAATGGTGAAAATAAGAGATTCTGTTTTCATGGAGTATGCAATAAGAGCAAAAAAGGGGGCGGCTATTATAGGCAAATAATTCTACAGGCTCTGTAGGTGCAGTCAGGGCTGCAATAATCCAAATACTCAGTACTAGGAGAGTGTGTAGGCAAAAACGAGGGGACACCAGGGAACATGCAAACATGTATCAAGAGTGAAGTTGAAACAGAGGCGCAAAAATGGAATTCTACATATAATTTGAATGTCCAAAGAGAAATATTAGGGGACTTGTACAAATTAAGCAACCTTTATTCAAAAGGCTTAGAATCGGAGTATTACAGGTTTTGGTTATTGAGGGTTTGGGAATATTTGCATAAACTTTACCAGTTGAGCATTTCTGACATGAAATCCAACATCTTAACATGTGATGAAGCAACTTATCCATGGGCTAAACACCTATACCTAAATATTTTAATTAGCAATTATCTTTACTAAGTTAACAATCATTACATGTTCTTTGAGGGCCATTTAGAAATTATAGACATTTTAAAAATGGAATACTTATAATTCCACCATCTAGTAATAATAATAGTAATATAGCTGTCTACTGGTTTTCCATGCATTAACAATTTAAAAATTATTTATTTGAAAATCGGGGAAAGAGAGAGAAGCAGAGAACACTTGAACGGATACTGGGAGTAGGGTCAGGCTGAGGCCCCGATCCAGAAACTCAGTTGAAGTCTTCCACATGAGTAGCAAAGACCCAAATACTTGAGTCATCAATATGTGGGTACCTCCAGGGTAGGCATTAGCCAGAAACTGGAAAGGAGAGCTGACACAGGATTTGAACCCAAACACTCTTATATGGGCTGTGTGCCAAATACCTTCCTCTACACCTTTGATTTTAGCAACAGGAAAATAATGCAACAAAGAGGTTAATAATTTGATAGCCTGTCCTTTCACTAAATTGTGAGTGTGTGTGTGTGTGTGTATAAATACATTATATATTATTATATATAAAATTATTCTATATAATTATATATATAATGAACACATATGAACAAATGAATATATATATCATGGATCAGCAGGTGGAAGCTATCTCAGGTCCATCTCTCTCTCTCCTTCCCCCTCTCAAGTGAATAAAATATTTTATAATTGCATTTCTCACATTCCTAGCATGACACAAAGTACTATGCTAGCTACTAGACTATGGGGCCAAGTAAAGAATGCTCCAAGTTCTTCAGCAGATCAATGTACCACGACACAGACAGGTAGGTAATGTTTCACAGGTATAAAACGGTAGTAAAATCTGATAATCATTAATCCAGAGCTGATTCCTTCTTCTCACTATAACGAAGCCAACAGGACAAGGCAAGACATTTGTCTTCTGTGACTAACAAATTATGAAACAACAGAATACAGAAAATACCCTTCTGCTGTTTCTTGCATTGTTATTTCCGATGTGATAATCTAATTTGTTGTGTACTTATTTCACACAATCATTAAACCACCCTATGGATTAACAAGCTTTATTATTCCTTTTTCAGATACACAAATGAGGCAGAGAGGTCAAGGCCCCAAGTTGCTTCTACTCATAGCGAAGAGTTAAGTTCACGCATTGAAACCCATAGTCCCAAATCTCTGACCATTTGTACTCTGCTGCCCACTTATAAGAAGCATTGTCTTCATCTTTGTTCTCTCCCCATCATACACCTATTTTCAGATTTCCAATAAGAACACACCATCACAAAAGCTACAGAGAAGGATAAGAGGAATCACCTGAAGACAGATCTGCAATGATATTTCTGGCATCCAGCACAGACCAGGGATTCACCAAGGTTCAATAAATGATTTGCTGGAAAACAAGGTTAGGTTCAAGAACAAGTCCATTTCTGAGGTTCCCTAATCTCTATATCAACAAAAACACACAGCGATATGCACACACATATCTTTTTTTTTTCTTCCAAAACACAAATTCAAGAAGGGGAAAGATTTCAAACAATAATTTTTTCCTGAATTTTACATGACAATTATAAAGGCATAGATATTTAAAACATACATTATTGTAGAATTTTGATATTTGATTGAAGAAAAAAGTGATAAAATGCAAGGATAAACTCCTCCAATGTGCATATACTGCATTTAGATATATATATATTTTTTAAGCTGGGCATATTTTCTTGGAGCATTACAACAAATCACTCTTTTACTATGTGGACAAAACTAAATTATCATCAACAACTACAAATTAAGGTTTTTTATTAAAAAGACAGGGATAATGACATGTTTCAGAATGTGGCAGTATTATAGGCATAGACTATGAACTGCATAATTTTCTTGTCTCATATTTAGATGAACATAAATCAACAAGCTATTTAGTATTCATTGGCTGGAGAATGAAGATAGCAACTTACTGCCATTAGGTCTTGTCCTATTCGACTCTTCAACTTAACCACTGCTCACTAACAGAAAAAGGATATTTTCTAATCTAGTTGAAAAAAATAATTATATGGAAATATATTATGAAATTTAATTCCTAAATCTGTGAAAAGTGACGTAATTTAATAAGAATATGAACACTTCTAATTTCCCAATGAGATTTCTTACATATTTCACTGATTATAACTGCACTATAAATCTTTTATTTGAATTTCAATTATTTCTACAAACATGTCATTGCCTTCAGTGTGAGACAATGCTGTGCCCGATACAATATTCCAAGTGATTGAAAAGAAGAGGGTCTATTGATGATTTAAAACCTTTTGCATGATACCAATTGTAAGTAAAGGGATTCCTCCCACCACGTCTCTTCCTCCCTCTGCATTCTCTTCCAGCATCATTTTATCCCCATATTAATCCACCAGTGTAGTCCTTCAGCTAGTCAGTGGTTCCAACATTCTGCTACTTAAGTGTATTATGGTATTGAGGTATAGGCAGTGGCAGAAAATGTAGTATCCTATTATCAAGGTATATTTAACAGTTTCACTGGGAGTTCCCTTTTATTCCAGAGTAGAGATGCCTACTGCAACATAGCTTCACTTCCATTAGATGCTTGTCTCCATTATACAGTTCATCTATGAAAAAATATATATGTATATAAATATGTTTATCTATGCTTATCTATTTGCTTTGCTGCATTTGTGTTTTTGTTGCATTTGTTTTTGTAGTTTGCATAAATGTTGCGTTCTATCAGAGAGAACATATGATATTTGTCCTTTGGGGATTGGCTTATTTCACTCTACTCCATGTAATACTACTCGGCCATTAAAAAGGATGAAATCTACTATTTGTAACAAAATGCTCAATTGGAGATCATTATGCTCAATGAAACAAGCCAATTGATGATTTAAATCTTAACAAGGACTACAGGGAAAGGGAGATCTTAAAAACAATACACATTTGAAACTAAAAGCAAATATCACAATTACAATGGAGTAAAGTGTATAGACAAATCTTGTCAGAATATTCACTTTCTTCCTTCCTCCAGGTATTACATTAGAATGGTATAAAAATGGCCCTATATGAATCTAACTCTCCACTTGATTGATATTTTCTTACAGTTATTTTCATGACTCATGTTTGGGAACCATATGTATATGAGATATATGGCTTAAAACAATTCTTCACTCTGAACTATGTCTACAACACTATGTGGTGGAGAAAATATCAACTCACTGAATCCCTCCCACGTGCACAGCAGCACCTAAGTTCACCAGCTTAAATGCTTTTACTCAATATCAAAGGATGGCTTCCTTTCATTCAACAGCAAGCAGAAAGCACAGCAACTGGAGGAAGGGTATTAGAAGCAAGTTTAAGACATTTGTGGAAAACAAGTGTTATGCAAGAAAATATTCATGAATGTTGAAACATTTTGTGCCAAACTTGTCATTATATTTCTTCTGATGAATTTTTGAAGTACTCTCATACATCCTATACTCAGACCGACAGAAAATTCTGTCTCCAATACTTAAAACTTACAGCTGTAAAATGAGAAGTTACCTTTCCTCCTCAAAAGCATATTTCTCAGGGGGAAAAATAAGTTACAGAACAGCTGATCAGTTTTCAATACACATTTGCTGTTACCATCACCATCATCACTCTGATTATCAACCACATCAGGTACAGATATCAGAAATGGAAATGAGGTGTTACTCTTGAAAGATTATAATGCAATCAGCACTAGATATTTGAAGCAAGAATATCACATCCATACAGGGATACCTACTGAGTGTCACAACATAGGAGTCTAAGAATAAATGATGAAAACTCTACTAATTCTGGAAATATGAGACAGTGAGCTTTGAGAAAAATGAACACTCAAAAACAGAGAATATAGAAAGACATGTAAGCTGAGGGACAGGGAGAAAAGGAAAACAGTGGAGAAATAAAGCAAGAAATTGGAAAATATAAGTGGAAAAAAAAAAAGAATGGACACACACACTACCCCAGTGTGTCCATATGTATTACATTGAGCACATACATTAATTCTTATCATCTTTAGAAACAAAATCTGCTGGATTCAAAATGCAAAAATAAGAAAAGAGAGAGAGATGAAGGAAGGGAGAGAGAGAAATGAAAGATTAATTGATCGATCAGAGCATTGTATGTAAATTATGGAAGAAAAGAAGAGTCGAAAATGTCAGCACCAGAAATGGGCAGTAAAGTCAGAGAACATCCAAGAGACAGGAATTGGAGACTGCAGGTACACACGGCCCCTCAACATGTGCTGTCTCTGCTGGTCTCCAGCAACACTGGCACCTGCTCCAGGAGATGGGAATTTTTTCTGCACATGCCCAACCACTGAAACAATATTCAGCAAACCTGAAGTACTTACATTCAACCTGACCTCTTGTCTTAATGTCTTCCCTGTGCAGAGCATTCAACCAACTCTACAGTAAATCTGCTTCCTCATTGCTTTTTGAACTATTCATCACAGAAGAGTTCTGCAAATTTCTTATGCTTTCTTATTCAATTGACAAAACACTTAATATCACAGCTTAATTATTGTCCTAGCTAAAAGTCTAGGAGTGCATATTTTCCTATGTAATTTCCCTGATAATTTTCTGTTCATGTAGTGAGGCTGCATAATAAATCTTCACATGTTATAGTCTGGTGTTAATAGGTAAAGAACACAAGAAGGCATCAAAGAGACCTGCATTTTTATCTGTGACTTTGCCAGATACCGGCCTTCTGACCTGAGATAAGTGACTTAACCTCTCTGAAACTTAATTTCACCTGTAAAATTGGGTTACAGTATCTCCTTCACAGGAATGAACAGACAAAATGAGACATTGTGTATAGATAGATGAGAGAACTATGCTTAATGAATACCTTCCTTCTTCCCCATTCCATCCCATCCCCTCTGTGCCCTCAGTTCTAATCCTTAACTTTAGAAATGAATGTTTATTTAGAGGTTCTTAGAATACGACCACTCTAAAATAAATGCTGAATATCTGCCATTTCTTATCTTTCTGCCTCAGCCTTTGGTCTGTTCAAGGTCAATGAAAAGAGGCTTGCTTCTAACAACCTCGAATTTAGTTGAAGAAAGCAATATCAACCCAAATTTAAGAAATATAGCTGGTTTATCTAAGAAACAGCATAGATTTGCCTCTAGATGAGCACAGAAAATTAATTCCAACAACTATCTTTTACTCCAATCTACATACTAGAAATTTGTTAGATATGACACTGAATTACTTTTTAAAATACAGCAGTCATGACTGCTGTTATTCAGGCAACATAATAATCCTTCAGGATAAAGAACCAGTTTAGGAAGCAGGTAACTTTTTGAATCCTTTCTCAACAGGTCCCTAATTAGCACAAATAAAAACTAGTGGATCAAATAGCATCTATGAAGCCAGAGTGGTCCATTTGCGAAATTTGCATGAACACATCTTTCTTTGGTTGTAAAGAATGAATTGTGTCAGGAAGAACTTCCATCATAAAAAAGTGAAAATTTAAAGGACCATTAGTCTTAAAAAAAAACTGATCAACTGAATTGATTCTTTTCTCTGATTTCATGTCTTTATAATTTATGCAATCCTTTGCAGTAGTGGATAAGCAGGAACACATAATGGTTCAGACATGTAGATCTTCATGGTGCTTTAACGAAGTATAAAGTACCATGCATTTCAGATAACATTTACATGAAAGAGGCAATTCATGGGTAACTTATCTCACAGTTTACTATAAAAAGTGAATGCTGTAATCAGTACTTATTTGACATCAATGATACTACAGTATTAAGTTTACTGCCTCAACAATTAAATACTGAATATCTACTTGGAGGAAGAGCAACTAAATACACTTGAATGACTTTAATTTCTGTTTTAACAACAAAGACTTTAGCTGGTTGCTTTTCTATTAGGTGACTGCTGTTTACCTGGCAAGCATTATCCTAATTCCTCTCAAAACATTTCCAGGAGACAGAGGTTCATGACAGCAGCAATGTCTTCTCCAGGTAACACAGCAAGTAGTGGAGCCCTCGTTTCAACACAGGGAGTCTAACTCCAGGTCTCACAGTTCTACATTTGTGTCATTTTTTTATTGCATTTAATTTTATAACAACATTTCATAGGCTCTGATGTTCCCCCTTCCCCTCCTCCTGCCCTCCCCCCATGGTGGATTGCTCCACCTTATTGCAGTATTACAGATCAAATCTAGTCTTATTTCTTTCAATGCAAGCATGTGCCTTGCATAGAGTCCAGTATCTTGTTGCCCAGCTGAATTCAACAGTTTCTTGAGGAGACTAACTCTGGTATGGAGACATAGCTGGCAGATTATCGTTCCGATCAATTAAATGCCATAACATAACATCAACAACAGTTTCCAACATTATGGGGTTAATTAACAATGTAATACGACATTTCACTGGTGTCATGTTTTGTACTTACATCAGAACCATTGCATTTGATCTTCACAAGGAACCAATGAAATGGGAAAGGAATTTGGTTCCAAGAATAAATTTAAACAACTTATCTGATTACAACTTGCTCATGTCATAGTTGGGATTGTGCAGCTGAATACTTGAAATCTACCGTTATTTCAAGAGGGCTTGCTCCCCAGGAGCTGAATCCAATAAGCACATTCTGACACATCTCTTGTAATAAAATCTCACAAATTTTATGACTTCTGACATTCCAGCATAAGAAATATGGCAATAAAGGAAATGGAAGGGCTTCTTTTAAAAATAGTTACAGGTTAATGACACGGACTGTTAAACACTAGGTGCTGACACCTTGCTCAAATATAAACCATTAGGCACAGCCAAATAGCTTCTTTCCACAGCAGCAGATGCAGGTTTGGTGACCCATTCCTTGGTTACAATGACTGCATTTCTGGATGCCAAATGAATAATATCTGTGTGATCATGCTGTGTGACAGATACTGGTACAGTCAAGAGGCCTTGATCACCTCCCTGTTATTGAATTGTTGCCATCAAGGTTGAGTCTTCATTTTCCTAGACATTATTTTGAAGCAAATTTTCCCAGAGTGAAATGGCAGCTAGTGTTTTCTGTAACCTTACACTGTGAATCTAATATTAGACAAAAAACTAAAATTACAAAATGGTTTTATTTAGTATGTTTCTATGCCTATCAAACAGCTTGTGAAAGAAAGGGAACACAAAAAATCAAAGTCATTTATATTATACTTTCTGAGAGGACAACTGTCAATAATCTAGTGATTATTTTAAAGTAAATTTTGATTGCACCTAATTACAGAGAGGCCAGTACTTAGAGGGCTTTGACACTCAGAATTCAATTCAGTAAGGCAATGAAAGGTGATTTGAAAGCTGAGTTTATATCCTAAAATAAACAAACATCTAACTGTAGATAGCTACAAAAATAACAAACAAAAAAAAGTCAGACACATTTGAAAGGAAAAATCACTCTACCTGGCCTTGACAGCCCTCTGGGGCAGAAACATCTAAGGGGGCACCTGACTTATTTGAACCGGTAAATGGAAATCCTTCTTTGGTGAGGGTTCCTAGCATCACACTCATTCTTCCTCCCTAGTAATTTTCTACCTCATATTTTAGTTCTTTATTATTCCAATCCAACTTTGTTGTCTGTTTTCATCTTGCTCCTTTTTTTTTTTCTTTTCCTCTGGCTCTTCTTGCCTCTCAGCTTTCAGCAGTAAGATCAAAGAGATTATTGTAATTTTATTATTGTTGAGGCCCATCATCCTGCCAAGCTTTTTGTTTTCTAAATCTCTAGGCTTTTACTGAGAATACAGTCAAATCCAATCAACAGCTAGTCACTGGCTGACTTGCATGTAAGCACATGGGGAAACAGCACTGCCCAACTCCACCAAAGCATTGGCTTTTGACCTAAAATTCACTGGATTAACAGAAGAAGAAAAAATATCCACTTATGCTCCTGGATATTTAATTGTTTGACTCCATTACTAAAAGCTAGCAGGAAAATAAGCTGAGACTCCCCAACTATATTTTTCATTTGGGTCTCCAATATTTTAATAAATTGGCATATCTGGCTGAAAAAAAAATCCAGACTCTTTTAGGATTAATATGGAGCAGGGACGCTATCTGTCTTCCTCAAATATTCATCAATTTCCTTTTAGTGGTTTTGAATAACAGAAATAAGGTCACTGGAATAAAACTGCCGCACAAGAGAAAAGATCTTTCACTTTGATTGTCTCAGCGTTGACTCCGTGTGTTTATCTGTGATAAATGCCTTGTCTTTGTCTAGCATTATCTACCAGAGAGAAATCAACTGCATATAATTATTACAACCAGAGGATCGTTTCTATTCTGCTTGATACTTTAAAGAATGAATAGCTGTCAGGGTGAACTGACAGTGAGGACAGTTGAAGAGTTTGGCCCCTGGGTTGTACATAAGGACCTAAGATTCTGAAACAGCAAAATATATTATGAATAAATAACCGCTTTTTTCTATGTGTGACAGCATTTTGATTTGGTTACCAGAATAAGCGCTAAAAATTGCAAGATGATTTTTCTCACCCGAGGAGGTTTAATAAAAAGGATGATATCTCTTACACATTTTAAAAGTTTTATTTGCTTTCCTCTTAAGAAAACATTGAAAATAGTATTACTCAATGATCCTACTCTTGGCATGGTCATTTTGATTTCTACTTGAAAATTTCGTTACACATCAAATTTTCTATAGATCTAACCCAAAATCACATTAAAGTTATTAAGATGAATGAAAGCCCGGAAAAGGAGTATCAATATGTCACTAACAAAACTGATTGTGCCATAATATCATCCCCCAAACATCCAAAAAAGTACAAACAAGTTAGATAAAGAGCTTGTCCGTAAGTCAGAAACACCAACTTCATAGGAAGAACACTAAGTCAATATACCTTTGAGAAGAATAGTTATAAGGATATCATTTCATTTTCCCCATGGAATAGACAGGATCAATGTGATGCTAAAATCTTCCAGGCAAGTGTTTCCACATCAGAGTGTTTGGGAGAGAAACAGAGCACCAGCTTGATAGACATATGCAACTAGTGCAGACACATGGAATGGATTATGTTAAAGCTCAACAGCCACTATCATGAAATTATTTATAATTTTCAAATACGAGGCCCCAAGTTTATACAGCCAGTCCTAAGCAGAGATTTGGAGTCAGACAGATATGGATTTGAGGCTAAGTCTGGGATTGCCGTGGTGAGATGCAGACAGTCTGCATAACAAACATATCTAAATCCCTTATTTCCTCTTCTCAAAAGTAAATATTAATACCTACTAACAGAGTTGATGATTAAGAAACTGCACATGGAATATTAAGCATAACCCCTTTCACAGATACTCACTTAGTAAATGTTACTTCTCTGCCTCTTCCACCCTGTTTATTCCTTACCATCAGCAACAGCTGGTGCAGGGGTCCAAATGCTAAGCTACACTTAAAGAATTTTTTTTAATTGGAAAAGCAGATTCACAAAGAGAAGGAGATAGAGACAGAAAGATCATCTACCCACTGATTCACTCCCCAAGTGGCCGCAACTGCTACAGCTGAGCTCATCTGGAGCCAGGAGCTGGGAGCCTCTTTCAGGTCTCCCACAAAGATGTAGGGTCCCAAGCCTTTGGGCCACTTCTACTGCCTTCCCAGGACACAAGCAGGGAGCTGGATGGGAAGTTGGGCAGCTGGTACACGAACCAGCACCCATACGGAATCCCGGTGCATACAAGGTGAAGACTAGCCCCTAGGCTACTGTGCCAGGCCCTAAGCTATATTTCTAATGCTAAGAAGTTAGTCACTACAACTGACCTGATTGGTAAGTCACATATCAGTGCACTGCCTGGACCTATGGCCAGCTGTCATTTTGTACACTTTTTTTTTCTGTTATGCTTCAAAATAAGGTGCTAATCTCCAAAACACCCAGGTTTGCCTGTCAGCCTTAGTCACCTGTATCTATACTCCACGACACCAGATCCAGCCAGGTAAGCTCAAGTCCTTTCCCACATCAGACATCACAACTGTGTACAAGCAAAGATCACCAAACAAAAGAAAAGCAGTCAGACACATTACACTTCCCCATTGCTACTTTAACCCCGGCAAAGAATCCTGCCAAAGAGGATTGAAATTTTGGTATTTCACCATATGGAAGAATTTAAATGATGAAAATGGGACTAAAACAATTTGATGTCCATGCACGATTCCAACCAGATAACAGGAAGAACAAGTCTGTGGATCAGGTTTAAGAAGGAAGCAGTGGAAAAGAAAGGGTAGCTAAAGCTATCCCCACTCCAGCTCAGTCAATCATCTGGATACCTGGACTCCAGCACGAGTAAGACAAAGCAGCAAGGCATACAGCAGTTCAGCATTGGAGACCAAAAGGAATGGTGTGTGTGTGTGTGTGTGTGTGTGTGTGTGTGTGTGTGTGTGTGTGTGTGTGTAGGGGTGGAAGGGGCTCAAATAACAAGTGATTTTTAAAAAATAAATTCCTCATTTAATAAGTATCTATTGAATAGACATTTTGCCTAATGGTTAGAATGCCAACTGGAGTATCTGTACTCCACATCAGAGTACCTGCTCTTTCCTTCATCCCAGATTCCTGGGAAAAGCAGGTGGGTCCTGGAGCTCAATGGATTGAGTTCCTGGCTCTTGGGTCAGGTCACAGATCCTGTCCAGGCTACTGCAAGTAATGAAGGTACAAATGGATGGGAGCTTTCTCTCTCTCTCTGATTGTTTCTGTTTCACTCTTCTCTATTTCTCTCTCAAATTAAAAAAGAGAACTTGTACATCTAAACATTACCATAAAGATTTACTAACAAATCAAATATGCAGAACTTAGTACCAGGTTAATAAATATAAGCAACATCATTACAAATGGAGAAGGTATAGGTCCTGTTTGGAATGCAAGGAGGAGGAAATTAAAATGAGCTCCATTTAACAATAACCTCAAGCATAAATTACCATACATCATTGGTTATAATGTGAGCTTCAACAAGAAAACATAATAATTACTCACGAGAAAAGTACAAATTGCTAAGAACTGAATTCTGGCAAACACTGAGAAAGGTTCTGATTCACACTTGAATATAAATGCAAACCAATATCAAGTCCTAAGCACCCTTACGCAGTTAGGGCTATTAGGACATCTGGAATTCTGACATGGATGCTATGACTGAGCAATGGAAATGCTAATTTTGAATACCATCTATTATTCTAATATATTGAAAATGACAGTGCCAATTAGAATGGAATAAATGTTTACTTCATCAATCAAAATATAAAGCTTAAAGCATGTAATATTTGCCTAAAAATGTTTGGAATATCAGAATCTCTGCCAGTTCTGAATGTTCTTGGCTAAATTTTAAAAGCAAAAATTGTTTTGGGCAATGTGGCTTTCTTTGTGTTTGTTTTTCTCAGAACATGACCAGTGTTATCTAAGTCCTAAATATAGTTTGTTAAAAAACAGGGGAAAAGTTTGGCTTAAATTCAAATGGAATTGAACTATGAAACACAGTAAATTTTGAAAACTCAGAGAAATTTTTCAGGTTATACATTATTTATTTTTATTTCTAATCAGATTGCTCTATGATTCAATTGGATAATGTAAACAATTCCTCCTCTTTTGATACTGGATCTATATCTGTGGAATTATCCGGTAACAAAGAAAAGTTAACATAAGATAATATTGGTGCACCCATCACACTTCCTTCTAGTTTTCTACGTGGTGTTTCCTCTTTGCCTTCATAATCTTGACATTTGGCACAATTATTCTACCAGACTTCCCAGTGCGTTACAGATAAATCCCAGTGGACAGGTCATTGCAGAGGGCTATAGCTTTCACTGTGTTGCTGTAGAAGGACCACAGAGCACATATAAAAGGCATAGTTCAGGCTGAGTTTTTCACATGGGAAATTAGGACAAGTGCCCTTTAATCTAGTTTATGATTGTTCATACCGATAGAATGTTGTTAGAATCATAAAATATTCAAAATATCAGGGCATTGAAGATAACCTATCCTTACCTGATTAACCTGACAAAAATGGCAGAGCCTGAGAGAACCCACATTTTTCTTCCACTCTCGTTATGTTGCGTACAGTTTAATAGGAGCACAAGTAGTAAAGTCCAGATCATTTCTCTTCCGGGCAAATGTCCTTTGCATTCAGCCAGGCTGCCTAAGGCATTACTTGGTTGCATACCATGGATGCCCATTACTAAGTCTTAACCTTGAGCAAACCAACATGCAGTCCTATCTTTGTTCTTCAGAGTAACTGTAGACAAGAATTTTTTTTCCTCACAAAGCAGAGAAGCAGAACCCTGAAGAAATGTCATGAGATGGGGTATTCCTAAAGAGGCTAAACCCAAATGTGGGACTTTAGTCTTACCACAGATCCCCAAACTCCAAGAGCAGTGTAGAATCAGTAGTTATCACCTGACCTCAGGTTCCCATGCTAACTCAGACAATCGTTATATCAGCGATGAACAACAAAGTCTTACCATTGAGAACTAAAAGGGTCTCTCCAATGTTCTACTGATGGGTCAAAAATCCCAGGAACTCTGAATAACATCAAGGAAAAAAAAATCCAATAGTTACCAGAACTGAAAATCCCAACAGGGCAGATGTGGGCTGATTTAACAACAAGAAATATAAGCATCTCAGCTTGTGGAATAAGAATCAGATCAAAACTCACTATCTGAAGCTAACTTTTTATTTAGTAAACAACCTGTGGGCACTTACACAAGCAGACAAACTATTTTCTGTTTTAGCTGCTCCATAGCATGCTAAATCTTGTGAAGATGAAAGATTTCCCCCCCAAGTGTTTGACTGAGCTGGCAAGAATATGTTTTCTTTGTGGAAATTGGGTCATACTAATGAACTGAAAATAGTCGTGATGGAGAAACACATTGAGTAAACAATAAGTGAAGACTGTCATCAGGACCTAACCCTACGATTCTTCCACTGGGGTCAGTTCCCTGAGGAGCTGTCACCGTTGAGAGACAATATCCTATAAGACTGAACTGGACTATGTTGTTCTTACCTCTTTTTAGGATTTCACAAAATAATGTGATTAATCAATAAGCTGTATTTCATTACTGTGACTCAATAAACTCTCCCTCTCCACAATAAAATTTATATCAAAAATATAAATTTCACTGAATTTAAGCACATACCCATACACATTCACTACCTACTTAGGTAGCAATTTAGAAAAGTACAAAATTGGGACACAAGAAGGTCTCCTCATACCTCATATCTGTATCAAGTTCTTATGGACCAATGACACTAACACTGCTCCATCAAGAACCACCATGCTGTGAGTAATTCAAGCATTACTATGAAAGAACACACACATGTTTTCCTGATGCAGCAATAGTTGAGGGACCAGCCAACAGCCAGTGTCAGCCCTAAATGTGTGAGCATCTGCAGATGATGCCACTGTAGAACTGACAGCAAAAACATGTGAAGACCCCCAAAAGTTCATAAGGATATATCTCATAAAAATCCTTAAATATTTCACCTCAAAATAAACTCATTTTTAGGGTTGTTGAAAACAAATTTCAATACCACATGGGGTACCTGCATCCCAGACTGGAACATCTGGGTTCAAACTGCAGCTCCTTGACTTCCTGTCCAACTTGCTGCAAATACTCTGGGAGGCAGCAGTAAATGGGGTCTTCCCACCCACCTGGGAGACCCAGATGAAGTTCCTGGCTCCTGTCCCTATCCCAAATGGTGTGGGAATTTGGAGAAGGAAGAAAAAAATAAATCAAAATTTTAAAAATAACCTTTTACATTAATTTCTGTGAGCTTCTTAAAATTCTCTCACATAATGTAAGATTATGAGTAAAATAAATGTTTTAGCTAAATCACTATTTCAGATATTCCTTGTTTTAGTGTGATCAATAGAATCTTTCAATACCCTCAAACCTATCTGCTTGAAAATCCTTTCTTAATTAAAAAAAAACGTACAAGGATACACCGAATTACACTTGCAAAGGTTTGGAATATAGTCTAATGGTGATATAGCCTACTTAAGCTTTATTTGCTGGGCCTCACCGTTTGTTTCATGATGCATGGTAAGAAGAAAACTTCCTTCCATAAGTTAGAGTTGTTTAAGTTTAAAAATGAACACTAACTAGAGAACACTGCCCTAAGGTAGGGTATCAGTAGTTCTTACACAGGATGGTTTTCAACATTAAGGGCAGGTGGGAAGTGCTAAAAAAATGACCACTTTGAAGAAAGGAGTACTGATTCAAAGAAATTGATGAAGAGTTCGGTGCAGAAGTGTCACAAGGACTTAGTAATTCTATTTATTTAGATGTGCTCGGTATTCTGAGTTTTTTTCTGAAGGGCAGATAGACAAAGACAGAGGGAAAGTGAGGAGGGAGAAGAGGAAGAGAGAGTGATTTGCCACCCATATGCCCACAATAACCAAGGCTAGATGGGGCCAAATTTGGAGCTGGAAACTGCAGCCACGTCTCCCATATGGGTGACAGGGAGTCAAGTACTTGAATAAGTTATATCCTAAAAGCATATTACAGAAAATTGGATTAGAAATAGAAGTCAAATCAGATATTTGTGAAATATGGCCATTTCACAAATGCCCCTCCCTAGTTTTACTTCTTCAATGAGGATTCTCCTTGCCTATAGAAGTGTCTCTGCACTCAAATACACAAGAGTACAGGATAAATATGCTGGCAGGTGTCTTGTACATGGGGACAAAGTTGTATATCTACACAAAAATAACATTAACATACTCTAGGCTATATATGTGGGTGGGGTTTGGGGCACAGCAGTTGAAACTACCGCCGGGAACACCTGTATACAAAATGGGTTCTCACTATCCAGCTACCTGCTTTGGGTCTAGGAAACCAGTAGAGAATGGCCCAAAACCTTGGAACCCTTTCCCTTCCTTCCCCCCCCTACCCCTACCCCCCCCCCCCCCCCCCCCCCCCCCCCCGCCAATGGGAGATCCAGAGGAAGTTCCTGGTTCCTGGTTTAAGACTGACTTAGCTGCAGGCACTGCAGCCACTTGAGGAGCGAGCCAGCAGACAAAAGATCTTTCTCTCTGTATCTCCCTCTCTCTGTATATCTGCCCTTATGATAAAAATACATAAATTTTTAAAATGGGGTCTCACTTCCACTTGTGATGTATCTTCCTACCAATGTGTCTGGGAGGCAGTGGGTGATGGTACAAGCGCTATTTTTTCCTGTGCTTGTGTTGGAGATTTGAGTGGAATTCCTAGCTGCTGGCTTCAGCCTCGCCTATAAATGGCTCTTGGAAAGCATTTGAGGAGTGAGCTAGCAGGCAGAAGAGCTCTCTCTTTCTCTGTCTCTGTTATTTCACCTTTCAAATAAATGAATCGTTTTTTTAAAACATAAAATATATGACAATTTATAAGAAAAATAACATCATCCCAGAAAATTTTTCTTGGAAAGAAATTGTCTAAAGTTATATTCCAAATGCTGGTATTTTTGTTTTTCATTTTACTCATATCACCTTACAAGATTTCTCTGAATGATAGTTTTAGTTGGCCATCTGAAGTACAGTTGGAAGAGTGAAGTATATACTATTATTAGGCATGCATTATAATTCAAAGCTTTAATATCTAAAAATGAATTAAAATGGCATATTTCCAATTAAAATACAGATCACAAAATTAATAAAGTCTCAAAAAAAAACAGTTAGACGTCAGTGCAACTATTTCTCTTAAAACTATACATACTATACAAAGAATGTGCCTAATTCAGCTGAAAAGTAGGCTCCTTCAAAATACAATTACTTGGAGGCCAGTGTTGTGGTGTAGTAGGTAAACCCACTGCCTCTGATGCCAGTATCCCATAAGGGCTCCTTGCCAAAATAAATCACAGAGGCATAAAAGAAAACAAAAAGGGTCAACTTGCAAAGAAGAGGACCAAAGCACACAAATTTTTTAAACCTGCAGGCAAAACAGAATTGGCAGAGCCTCTGATAGAGGACAGAACTCAATAATGTGCTAACTTATACCTGAAAATTCAAAGAGGAAGGTCCACACTCATCCATGCAAAAGCCTACAGCCTTGTTCCCTGGAAAAATACAAACTAGATCTTTTAAAGTAAAACTAGATCTTTTAAATTACCATTGAAAAAAAAATTGTGAGGTCTAGTACGTACAAGCATGGAACTGTGTATTATCCATATCATCACCTTCTCCAGGGAGTTCCCCTGAATGGCAAGGCCTGCTTCTCCTGGTACCCCATCTCCTCTCTCTGTCTGCAGTCATCATTCTTTACACCGCTTCTGGATACTCCTCTGTGACTACATCCACTTGATTTTATTTCTCTAGCATTAAACATGTCCAGACTACTGTGGACATTCATTTGAACACTTTCCAAGATAGAATGATCCAAAATAGAATAAAGACTGATGTTTAGCGATGTCTACTCAACTTCAGCATTAAGAGGAACTCTCATTTCCAAAGCTACCGTTGGAACAGATAGTAGGATGAGAAAACAAAGTGTTTGGTATGCCACGGTCTCAGGCAACAGAAAATATTTGGAGCACAGTACATATTAAATAAAGATTTGATGAAGACATAGTGGGCAATGATGTTTAGTAATTTTAACTTGGAGCTCTACAAGAGCCTGGGAGAACAATTTAACTACAATCTGGACATTCTTTTACAGTTAAGTAAAGACATGACTGGACTTAGAAACTTGTTTCAACAAGGGTTGCAAGGAAAATGGTTTTTCATCTACAAAGAAATTGTATTTAGCCAGTAGACTCTTCCACAGCACCATGGGTGTGGTTTTCTGGAGGATTATTTAGTACCAGTTTTGTAATATATTTAACATACATAGTGGAGAATTATTGCAAGTTCCTACCACACAGTGAAGAAAGACACTATCAGCTTTAGCCTGTATCAGTTGAAACACAGGAACCAAATATTTCTACCCAGTCTTTGTCTATCTGTAGTTCAGAGCCATATCTAAACCAGACTATGGAATCCAAACAACAGGATTAAGCAAGTAGGTGTGAGATTACACACCAGCTTGCCCAGACCTTCATCCCTTTAGTTTCCCCGACCTTAGTGCCACATGTTCGAGCCCACAGCGACTGGCATGACCTCTATGTGCAGCCTCATCCTAACAGGGAGCACAACTGAGAATTGAAGTCCAGAAAACAAAATGATTTCAAGATAATTATTCTATACAAAAGCCCTTTTGCTTACAGCTGAGATTTGATTGCTATCACTGCTCTTTTAAGGAACGATTAACCTCAAAGCCAGGGTATGGCAGACAATTCTGCTTCATAAAACTACAGATAACTCCATCACTCATCAGCTAATAGGATGAGAAACTGATAGTGCCCTTGAGGCATTTAAGAACTGAGGAAGAGACACCTGCACCCAGCAGTGGCTCCACCAGACAACAACACCATGTTCCATGAACACCTAAAGCCCTGGTACATATCAGGAGGCGGTATCTTGCATTTAAAAAGTAGACTCCACAGCAACAGAGAGAAAATGATATGCCACAGCTCTATGGTTACTACACTATATAAAACCACTCACTATAGATTAGCCATGTCTACCATCAAGAATTTCCAGAGCCTTTAAAAATGTCCGAAACTTCCTTTTTATTCAGGAAAGACAGAGACCTTGGTGTCCGAAAGTGTGGATTTTATTATTATCAAAATATTCCTTCCTGCATATTATTAAAGTTTGTTTGGGTTTGTAGCCTAGAAAACATGAGAGCTATTAATGACAATGATTTAAAACAAACACTGCTCAGTTGTTGAGTTGCCAAATGATTCAAATCATCTAAATGGAAAACTGACAACAAAAATAACCAAAAAAGTTCCCTTTTAAAACTGAACCAGTTTTGTTGCAGATAGTATATTCCACACTTGAAAGTTAACTAATTACATGTGATTCCATATGAGGTTCGCATGATTGCTTCTTGTTTAAAAGTCTGAAGATTCATCCAAACTGAACAGTCTTTCAATGGTAATGCCTAGTTCTAGGGATAAGATCCAAATTCCTTAATATGGACTAAAAGATCATGAATAGCAATGGTAGCAGCAATAGCAACTGTAGCAAAAATGTCCAATATCCATAACTGCAAGCAGAGTTCCTAGCACTCTTGCCACTTTAACTCACCCCGTTCTCACTATTATCCCAGGGATCACTTACTGACGCTATGCACACAGGTGGCTGGAATGAATGCTCGTGGCAGTATTCTATCACAGACGTAATGGCTAGCTAACGTGGAGGACATGACAAATGGACAGATACACAACAGTTCTCTTAGAATACTTTCCCACCTTATCATGCCAAAGAGCCTGGTTTTTTTTTAGGGCTGGTGTCAACTAATTTCTCCATAAATATCACCGTTTATCTTTCTTCCTAAAATAGCTCAGTCCCGAGCCACCAGCAAACTCTTCGAGACACTTCTTACCCTGTGCTGGAAACACCACTGCCACCTGCAATCATCTGTCTTCATTCTACCTCATGAAACCATGCAGACCATGAAATATCTTTGCTCAAACCCACAAATAACTGTCCCTGATGGAAGACAAATGATGGGGCACAGAGAAATACCACATCTCAGTGATTCTATGCATTTCCATAACTGGTCACAAATTCTTTACTATTTTATTAGAGGATTTTTTTAAGGAAATAAATGTACACACATGAGTAACATACTCATAAGTATGATGTCCATAAATTAATAGATAAATAATGATTTTAAAAATGCTTATTTACTTATTTTCAATATACTTGAAAGGCAGAGTAAATGAGTAAAAAAAAAGAGATTTTTTCATTTGCCACAACAGGCAGCTTAGGGTCAGCATAAGCCAGGAACTCGAAATTCCCTCTAGGTTTCCCACATGGACAGAAGTGTCCAAGCACTTCAGTGTCATCTGCTACCTCCCAGGACACATGAGCAGGAAGTTGGAACAAAAGTTGAGTGTCCTAGACTGGAACCAGCACTCCAATATGGGATGAGGGCACCCCAAGGGATAGCTTAACTTCCTAGGTCACAACACCCACTCCAAGAATCAGTAGGTGATTTTAGTAAACACATCTCCTGGTTGATTCGGAGATTACATACATATAGCTTCTAACTATTGCCCAAAACACTTCTACAAGGTCATTTTAATCATTATTTGTTTCAAGGTTCCTAGGGAAAGTTTTTCCATTAACCCACCCATTCAACACTGTTTTGTTAAGTTAAATGGGTTCTATCCTGGATGAATCCTCCCTTCTCCCTACAGGGGGCACTAGGCAATGTCTGGAGACATTTGGGTTATCCTAAGTGTGAGCAGGGTTTCTACTGATATTGAGTGGGACCTAAGATGTCACCAAACATCCTACAACACAGAGAGTGGTGACCCTAAACACACATACATACAATCACAAAACAAATAATCTGACCCAGAACATGCTTAGTTCCAAGGATGAGAAAGTTTGCCCAAATTCTCAGTGGTGGTGGTACTGCCCCCTTGTGGGAACTTTGGGGATGTGTGCAAAGTTTTGGTTGTCACCTAGTCTTGGCATCCACAGAAACACACGCACTGTGGAATTATTCGAAAATCTATACATCTTCAAATTTTCCATAATCATGGTGGATGAAAAAAACTCATATATAATTATCTAAATATAGAACTTAAGTCCATCTGACATGTTAACAAAGTATTTCATTTTGCATGTTTTAAATCACGTTAAGGTTGAACAACTATCAGAAAATTAAGGGAAGTGGGTACCTCATTTTGCTGGAAACTTTAAAGGGAGTTTACCACATTGTAAAATGGAGCATCTTGACAAGAATGCTCAAATGCCATTGGAATGACTAATATAGTTTGTGTGTATGTGTATACATAAAGTGTTACAAAAAATGATTCTAAAAACTTGGAACAAATACTTCCCCATACTTTGTTCAGCTCATTTTGGAGCCTTTAACATGATCAGCTTCAGCCCAGAGAGCTCAAGAATGTATTTATCAAAGCATTATTATTCTATATTGTACATTACCCCTACTTTTCCTTAATTTTGCAATTCATACAGTATGTGCATATATATATACACACATACATACCATGTGTATGCATGAGTGCATGGGTTACACCATCTATGACATTCACTTCAGGACAGCCAGGGAATATTACAAAATTTCTTTTATGAAAAGGAAAACAAAATTGTCAACAAGTTCTATTGCTCATCACAGCCTTTTGGAATCTTGTTTCATTTTCTAACACAGTAACAAACCCTCACAGTGTTCTGTCTATGAAAATTTAATGATATTATTGACAGCCTCAAATAATCGGTAAAAATGCTTCATACAGAGCTGATACCTTATGTTGGGTAATAGAAATTCCACAGCCAGCTTTTAAACTATCCTCATACAGCGTGCACAAAAGCTGGTACTGGAAAATTCCATGTGTCAGGGGTCAATCACCCTTCCCAAGATAGCTACCACCCTTTGTGGATCTCGCCTCCCTGTATTGAATTGCAATTGCACATTTTTTATAATTAAAAAAAATTCTACAAAGTGGAATAGACGTCTGAATTATTCCCAAGATCTTTTACAGCAAAGTGAAGACAAACTTTCCAGAAAAACCTTAAAATGAGAAAAAAAATAAATCAAAGAATGATACATCCTTGAAGAGAATGAAGAAAAATACTTCTGTTGTGTAGCATGAGTGTTCTGACAGATCTTTCTTTCTTAAAAGGTTTAGTGAGTGCACAATGAACCAATATATTGTTAAATATTTTATATTGTCATCATGCCCAAAACAATTCCCAGAAATCTGTTTTTTTGAAGCAACTTACATGAGTGTTTGAGAGTTTGAAAACAATACTCATATCATCACAAACTTTTATTCGTACTTTTAAATTTTTAAAAATAAAACTAAGTCACCAAGAAAACTGTGTAACTTGTTTAGGCTGTCCAAGTTTTATTAATTGCTTAACAGAAGGTTTAAATCCTCAGTGGTATAACAGAATAACAATTCTCACATCTCTATAACAGGCTACACTAACAAAAACTTTCCAGATAGTTTTTCAACTCTCTATGTGCATTTTAGCTTGAAGGGATGTGAGAAAACTAGTTAAGTTATGCTTTTAAAAACATAAAATGTTAAAATAGATTTAACTATAAATCTACTGTTGCAAAGTGTGTAATTGCAATGGATCACAGCACACTGAGTTTTCCAAATTAAATTGTATATGAACAGTGCTCAAATAAATATGCCAAAGAAAACCTGCCTTCATCCTAATAAGTCTATCTGAAGTTTATTCCTCCTGTTCCTTATAACCCTAAGGAAACAATTCACCAAAATCATAGGGAAGTAAACTGTTGAAATTATAGCATAAAACTTTCTTTTTTCCTGAAATTACAGGTAAGAAAACTACAGTCTACAGAAAGGAAAATCACTGGTTGTCTCTCTTCTCAATCCCAATTTTCTCTCCTGTAAATCTTTACAAAACTCAAGCCATGAAAACAAGAGAACCATAAACCACCAGAGATCTGTGACATTTCATGGAACCACTAGAGACTAATACTTTCATCTGAAGCAGAGACTATCAATCAACAGCATAGCCTCTGAAAATAAGAAAGGAGCAGGAGGGGAGAGAGTACAGAAATTGCAGGTGAAAAAGCTTCCCCTTCAACTTCACATTTCTGATGGCTCATGTATGCCCCTCTCTTGCATCAGCTCATCTGAAACCCTTTTCCCATAGGACTCAGGAGAGTTCAGAAGTCACAGACCTATACTTCAGGCTTGAAGAAACATAAATTCGGGTGGTATGATATATTGAGCACCCCAAAACTCATGTACAGGTGAAATCTTTATAGTCACTGATATTCTTACAAAAGGAAAGTTTAGACATATATAGAAGAAAGACAGCCATACGAAACTGAAAGCAGAAACAAGAATGATGTGAGCACATGTCACGGAACACCAACAACCACTAGTCACCACTTGAAGCTGCAAGTGGCAACAGAAGATCATCCCTAAAGTCATCAAAGATAATGTGCCCTGCTGAATCCCAGAATTCCAACTTCTAGTCCCAGAATTACCAGAGAATAATTTGCTATAGTTTCAACCACTAAGTTTGTGGTACTAGGTAATAGTAAGCTATGTATTGTGATTAGATTCCTTATAGCGTTCACCTACCTAAGGTAGTCTGGCCCATTTCTTGACAGCAAATTTCCTAAGTCCATGAAGTCAGAATCATTGAAGATGCAGCCCAGGAATTCCCAGTAACAAACCTCCAAGGTCTTATTATATACACTACACTGTGAGAGCTACTGGGTGTTTGGATAGTTGATGATCTTCACAACAACCAGCTTCCCTCCACTTCTCGTTAGACACCTGTTGCAAATTATCATGTATACCACGGTTACACTGCTACCGCCAAATATCCTAATACAGCAAGACTTTAAATAAGTTACTTCACCTGTTGGTCTGTGCCTCCTCATGTGTATAGAGCATCTCTGTCTAAAGCCAGCATGATGATAAAGCACCTCACACAGCATGAGCTCCTGATGATGTCTTACTCTCCCAGGTCATCACAATCAAAATTCTTTCTGAATCACATTTTTAAGTTAGGAAAAAAAAATATTTAAAACACTGGCATTAAGACTCCAAAGCAATGGTTGTCACTGTGTGCTGAGGACAGGTCACTGGCTTTGTCATCAGTTAAAGCCAGTCTTCTAACCACACCACCCCAATTTACAGACCAGAAAGAGAAGTTCAAAGTGGTTAAAGGAACATGACTAAGACATTACAACATTGAAACACAGGCCTTTCTGATCCCATAGTCCTTACTCTTAGCAGTATACTGTTTAGCTACTGTTTTGCTTATGATCTACAAGAGAATACCAGAATGCTTCCTCTAAATTTTATTCATCTTGCAATGTACTCCAGGTTAATGGGCCACTAGCTTACATTTCTGTCTTTGATGGCACATTGCTTAAAAACTAACTTGAACAACAATAAAGGAGGATGGCTGAAGAAGGAAAAAAGGAAGGAACCAAAGAAATGAATGGCTAACCACTTGCTACTGACTGGTCTTCACGGGACCAGCAGCATCAGTGGAATCTGAGAGATCAGTGCAAAGGCAGATACTCAGGCCTTCCCCACACCTGCTGTATCACAGCCTGCATCCCCTGACAGTTCTGGGATTACCCACCATAGAGAGCAGATGGCTTCAGAGGAGCTCCCCACACAGCTAAACCTACCCCTTTTCATAACATGCCTTTATTTCCTTCTAGAGTTACAGTGTCTCATAAGACAGGGTGAGAGAGAAGGACGAGAAATGTGCAGAAAGAAAACTACGATGACATCAAGGGTAAAAGAGAAGAAAAAGATGTCTTAAATATGGCTTAAATACATCCTAAATATGGCCTATCATACCATCAATGATTCAAAAAATAAGCAAAAATAGGGGTACAGTTATTTCAGTGAGCAAAATTAGACACCAAGCATGGGGTTAGAAATATGAGACAAATATACATGGGCCCATTTCAGGGTTAAACGTCTTTTATCTGTTGGGTGAAAATCAGAGCCACTAGGTAATAAAATGAGAGTGTTTATTGAATGACTATACTCTACAAGGAACTAAACTAAGCATGTGTGAGTGCATTCAATCCTCTCAATATCATGCTGAGGTTTTCAATCATAGAAGAAACTGATCATCTGGTATATTTTTTTCATCGCATCACCAAACTAGTAAGGATGGAACATGGCTCTGTATCTCCAAAACAGTTTTTGCATTTTCCATATATTTGCTGGCTGACTGACAGATCAGATAGTATTGAGAGAAAGCCCGAAATAATATTTGGCCACGTTAACACGCTGAATACAACAAATCAAGTTGTAGACAGACACTGGGAATACACAGATACAAACTTGATGGGACTCAGAGAAGTGGGCACACACAGGAAAAGCACCCTCCCCTACCTTCAGACTTGGAGAAAGAAGTCCACTGCACTGTGAGAAGATCTACAGTCAGAATCCACCCCATGCCTCTACATTCTCAACTCTACCAGATAAGAAAATGTGTGCTTTCATGATTTTATGGACATTGAGAGGGCAGAAAGAAAGAGCTTCTGGGAAATGAAGCACCCAGCCTCACAACAGGACAAGGACCAGAGATTCCTGGCCATGCAGATGTCCCAGCTTTCTGAACAGCCCTTCCAGTGTCTCCAACGTATGTATTTTCTGAACTTGACATGGTGGTTGAGCACTACCCTATATGCACAATTCATGGCAATTAAACGCAAGACCCTCCAGAAACTCTTCCAAGAAACTCACCATCTTCTAGAGTTGCCTAGCATGGCAACCTGAGTAACGACACATTTTGGTCCTTGGCTCTGCCAGGCCAGATCACATTTTAGAATTGATTAAAACATGGCAACAACATCTAATCATCTTATTTCCAATTTACAAGTGTGTATATAAGGCAGGTGGTTGGCATAACTTTAACATATAACCCAGGAGGCCCCATTTCGCATCAGAGGGCCTGGACTTCAGGTCAGGCTCAGCTTCCAACTCCAGCTTCTCCCTCACGTGCATGCCAGGAAGCAGTACATGTTGGTTCCAGTTACTGGGGTTCTGTCACCCATATGACAGACCAGAATTGAATTCCAAACGCCTGGCTTGTACCAGCTGTTCTGGGCATTTGGGGAGTAAAGAGCAGATAGGATATTCCTATCTCTTCCCATTTTACTCATCTTGCCTTTCAAACAAGTTAAAGTATAGATGAATAATTTTCTAAGTTCTTGATTATCCTCATTGCACTCACAGCTTAGGTTGGTCAAGGTAGACTTATCTAGTCTGTCTCAAGGAGAGCTGGGATGCCAAGAGGAACCTGGGATTAGTCTCAAAGAATCACTAGTAAGTTCCATGTCATTGGAAATCACAGTCTCCCTATAATTGTGATTTTTTTTTTTTTGGTTTGTCACTTTATTTGGTTTGTCATTGTGTGTGTGTTTTTTTTAATCAAGAGGATGAACAAGACTATCTCTTAAAATCTTTTCTAGGAGAGAAGTTCTAAAAACATGCTGATATCAGAATTAATTTTTTTGGAAACTTCTGATTTCTTTTTAAAAATAGCCATTGTCACAGTTATAGACCTTTCCTGCATCCCTTCACATTCATTGCTTTTCATTAACTCATACACAGATGTGAGGAGCATTCCTTGTATTCAAACTCCTACGGAGAGCAAATATCAATATCCCATTTCATAGACACAGAAGCAGAATTCAGATACAAAGTAATATTTTTAAAATGACACATTGTGGGAAAGAAGAGCCAGAAGCCAACTTCTCTGCAACTCCCAAGGCCATCCTTCGAAATGTCACCACGTATTCTCAGGTTTTCCTCTGTGGACTGGGTTAACCTTCCCAAGGAGACCCCTCCTCCCACAGAAAGCGTCACATTTTCTAATTTCAATCTCACGACAATCTTTGACATGATTGTATTCTGGCCTTAATAAATGTTTCCCAGCTTTCAGTAAATACTGTGTAAGATTATTACACTAACCAAAGACAACAATAACAACATAAAAAAAAAGAAAAGAAAAACAAAGTAAAGTCGTAATGGAGATAGCCGTCCTATAAAAAGCAAGCTTCATGGAGTGGTTTCAACACCATATATGTCCAAACCTTCCTACCAGCCTTTAACAAAATATGTAGCTGAGAGACTTGGAATTTGTTATTTCCCAAGCGGGAGCAAAGTTCCTCAGCATCCTTAAACTAACAAAAAATGCATTTTGATGAAAAGAGAAACAGACCATCGTCATTCTTAAAGAAAGGGTTTGTCACTTTATAAGAGCAGTATATGCACACAATTTTAGTCTTACATTCAAGATTACATAATTGGAATTCAGAAGATTAATTCAACTTACATTTTTAAAAAGTCAAACCAGATGCAGAAAATGTGGTTTGTACATAGAACAAGTAAGAGGACATGCGGAGTCACGGCACGCTGAGCGCCACTCGCCACACCAGCACTCCGTGTGGGAATGCTGATTTGAGTCTAGGGTATTCTGCTTCCGATCCAGATCCCTGCCAACGTGCACAGGAAGACAGTAGAGGCACTGCTTAGAACTCTGATGCTCAAGGGGGAGACCAGGGTGAGGCTCCTCTTTCCTGACCGTTGGGGTCATTTGGAGAGTGAACCCACAGACACATTATCCTTTTCTCCTTGATTACCTAGTTCTGGCTCACTGACTCCACCTTCCCACCCCGCCAACTCTCCCTCATCCCCTGCAGCTCCGCTTAAAAATAATAACAATAAAAAAAATCCCTCTCTCCAGTCCTCTCAACACACACACACACACACACACACACACACACACACACACAAGAACAACAACAACAAAAAGCATGCCCTCATTTTTAACATGGTCAGTAAGTAAGGAAGATGCAAAAGAGCCTGCCCCCTCTCTTTCTTGACTGCTTTAATATCAGAAAGCCCAGCGAGCCCTCAGCCTATCCCATCTTCTGCTGACAGCCCTTACAATGCCCCTGAGCCGGATGGGGAGGCTAGATAACCAGACGGTTTCAAGGAAGCATGCTTTCAACTCTGCTCTACTTCAGGAATTTGTCTTGCCTAGATAACAAACCAGAAACATCAAAGAAAACAAAAGGTATTACTCTTATCACTTGCTTTGCCCTATAATAAAGACTAGATTTTCTTTTTGGGCCCTGCAGACATCAGGAAACATACCCTATGTCTTATCTATCCTTGATTCTCATGGACAGTAATAGACTATATAAAATGTTTTTTTTTTCCTCAACTAGGAAGAATATACTGTCCCAAGGAACATTTTTACATATTGACAGCTTCACTGCTTTTTATAAAGAACATTTATAGTTAACAAGGTATCAAGACATGCACTGTTTCAAATCTTCCCTGCCTGCCTAGTTAAGTACAGCCGAACACATTTGAGCAGAGACACCAATGAAAGAAGCTAAGTAATGACATTAATTCAAAATTGGCTTTTCTTTAACCGAAGTACAACTTCCCTTTGCCACTGACCCCTGGTTACTGGGACACTCCAAAATAAGCCCACTTCCCCTCAGTGTCAAATCGCAAAGGATGCCAGCAGTGAAACTCCAAGTCGGGGTCCCTGGAGGCTTCCCACGACAGGGGTCACAGACTGAATGAAGAAGGCTTTTACAGGAAGGCTGAATGGCACTTTCCAAGGGAATATTGATTCAGAAGCTTCCAGTCCATTAGACATGACTCACAACTCATTCCCTCATGGCAGGCCTAACTAGACTAGTTTTTTTTTTTTTAACCCTAAAATGTTGGGAGGCAGTTTATATTTAGGGCACCTCATAAAACACTTTATTTTCCTCTTGAAAATACTTAGCTATATGTATATGCTGACATTAATGATGTGCATTTTTTTCTTTCTAATAAGGATCTCAGACTGCAAGAAGCCATACTAAGATTTATCTAATTATACTGCAACATGATAGATTTATCAAGTAGATCAATCATCTAGTGACGGACATATCTTTTTCCTAGAATAATTTTCTTTCAGTTTTAGTTGTGTTTTCTTTTTAATGTCTGTGTGTTTTTATGTTTTTGAGAGGCAGAGGCAGTGGCAGGCAGAAATCCTTCATCTGGTTCACTCCCCAAATGCCCTCAACTCTTGGAACCAGATCAGGCCAAAACCAAAGGCCAGGGACTCCCACTGGGTCTCCTTGAGGCTGGCAGGGAGCCAGGCACAGGAGCCCCGATCTGCTGCCTGCAAGCATGCTTTCCCACGAAGCTCCACGGAAGCTGGGGAGCCAGGACCAGCACCAGACACCATGGCGGGGACAGGAGAGCTCCAACAGTGACTTGCATGCCAACTGCTCACTTCTGTGAATCCTTTTTGGAGGTGGGGAGAGGCAGGGAAAGGAAGTGGAGCCACTCTGTTTATCATTTGCTCTCATACATATTTTTTGTATTAACTTTCCCAGGGCTTTTTTTTTTCTGTCATCTTTCAGCCAAATCAGAGTCCAGAGGTTCCCTCAAAGGGGTTATAGGAATTCCCCTTAGCACTGCTATCAGTGTTCAAAGACTTCTTCATGTGAAGTATGCTGTTTAGTTCTTTTCATGTAGACACTGGACAAGAATACTTTATCTTTCCAAAATCACTACTAATGGGAAAGATATGAGACAACATGTATTCCATTATGTGTTTTCCAAACACTGGAAGCCTGGTGTAAAGACAGTTGTGTGTTTGAAGATATAACTTAAATTCAACTAAAGGCCATTTCACAGTTAGTGGAGTTTATGTTGTTAAACATTGTACTTCTGCTGCCATCTTGTGGTAAGTGTTAAAATTTCTCTTTTTCTCCAATTCACGCTCTTCATCCACCATTTGTTTTTCCTACTTTAGTAAGTAGATATAATCAAACCTTAAGGACTCACTTTTTGAGGAAATTACCTGCACTGCTCTCTAGAATGAAAAATATTTTTTGCAAATTCCTCATCCTGCACTTAATACATTCCCTCCTTTTTCATATTTTTCTTTTATCCACAAAACCATTATTTTTATATTTCTGATATTTAAAAAGCATATGTATTTATTGACCAAAATGTATGTAATACCTTGAAACAATAAAGCGTGTTAAAACTCACTGCTATGATTTAGATTAATCTAGTTTCCCACAAGGAAAAGGAATCCAGATTAGAGGGAAATAAATTTGCATTTTATCACAGATTTTTCCTTATAAACTTCTCCCAAATTTAAGAAGCAGCAACCACAAAGCATCATGTCTTTCTGGATATGAAATGTCATATCAGGGCAGCCCTTACAGCCACTGGAGTCTACTCTCAGGGACCAAGATGGAGCCTGAAGGAGGAGGCAGGAGCCCAGAAGTCTTAGTCCAAAGTCTGGTCCAGGAAGTCCCCAACCGGCTGCAGGTGGGGCCCCTCACTCGGTTCCCTTGCTTGTTTCTGTGCCATCCTTTTCAGCTTTGTGGTCTGCTGTCGCATGGCAAATGGATGTATAAGTCTGAGCAGAAGTCAAGTGTTTTTATGAAGAATTATTCATATAACTCATGAAATCGGCTGATATCAAAGCAAACATAATTTTACAAAAGCCAGAGCATCCATGTAACTCCATGCCTTCCCTCCAATACCTCTAAGACGTTAACGGCCATGCAAGAAATCATACCCAAATGACTAGCAAGATAACCCAACTGGCCAGAATCCCCTCCAACAGAGCCAAGGTGAGCAATAAAACAAGCCAGAAAACAACCTGTCCACTTCTTGTTGAAAACTAGTTGACAGCAATCTTTCCACAACCCTCTCCATGTACCCATATTTGTCAAATGAACCATCTGTGCTTCTTTGTTAAAAATTTATGAACCCTTAAAGCTTACACTTCTCTAAGTAATGTAAGTACACATTCTGGGTTTGATGTGATCATTTTCTTCCAACACTTATTAAAATGTCTAATAATATAAAACAAATCCACTGGAAACAGCCCCTGTGCCATTAAGGATATGAAGGAATAATCCAACAACCCTTATTGTGCCAGTCAGTAGTTTTAAGTATCACAAAACCAAGCTTCTGATTTTCTTCAACTGTAGTTCACAGCAGGGGAACTACATGTAGTTCTCGTGGCTTGAGAAAGCCATGACTCACAAGATGGACTGCATTCCCATGTACAACACACTCTTGTGAAAAGACAAGACCGTCTGTGAACTGTGCAATTTCCTGCCATGTATTTGTAACCCTCGCAGTCCAGAAAGCCACTGGGAACGCAAGCAAAGGGCTCTCCCCAGGGAACTGCCAGGGAACTGCCTGCGAATGCACTATGAAACAAACAACTCGCAAATTTTGATGTCTACACCAATATTTACTTGTTTTAACCTTATAACTCATCAGATATACCCCACTGCTTCCCGACACCGCAGCTGAAACAATTTGGAGTGAGACAGGATTGCAGACAATGTTCTGCAGTGATTCTCCCCTCTGAGACTAAGCTGAGTATGAGCTGGAGCTGGTTGTCACCTCCAGGAGGCTCAAGAATGGTCTATTATTATTATTAGAACATATTTTAGGTATGTTCTGTTCTTACCTTTTCTCCAAAATGTAACGTGTGCAGAAAGGGAAGTGTAGTAAGCTGAGAGCTGTATTTGGTTGGAATTTTTACTGTAAACAGATCTGGTTTCGACCCATAGGTTTGCAAACTAAGATATAAAAGAATTTCCTACTTTGTGAAGTTTCAGTACATGTAGGCATGTCCATTGGTGATTGCGTAATACATGAAATTTGCATTATGTACCCATAGTGAGCATTAAGCAGCATCACGAAAAGTATTAAAATTTACCCAAAACCTTTAGATTTTCTATAGATGAGAATAGCATCGTCACACATCTGAATGAACAGACCCATGAATATTTCCAGGGATGAATAAACAGGTATTCTGAGGAAACTTACAGGTTTTACAATAGCGTTTTTGTATCATTTAAGGTCAGAATCCTGAAATAAACATACATCTGAGGACTTGAAACACATTTAGAGCACAGACTAAATTAGAGCAAAACCAAGCAGCAGTCTGAATTAGCAACAAGTGTAATCAAGAGAGTAATGGAAGAACTGCAGTTGCACAATGTTTCACAAAGTCAAACTACCAGCAAGATAATTATGGGTGGCATCTTACTGGACTTGACCTTAATAAAAACTGGAAGCTAGCACATTCGTGTTATTGACTTTGCACACTAAGGTGCTATCAATGCACAATATCCATCCAAATTAACTGGCTCAGTAAGAACAGTAACTGCTCAAAACTCATTTCCAAGAATACGTATCATTAAAATGCACTTTATAAAGGCTAAATTTACAGATTGCACATGAGGCAAGAGAAATTATGAATAATATCTTAAAGCTTTCTGGTCAATATACACTATACTAATTACATTTTATCACCCCATTTTATAAGGTACTATGGGTTTCTATTACATAGAAAAACAACTTGTTTTCTAACATAAGATAATATCTGTGATCCACTAATAATGAATACTGCAGAAAACATTTCTTAAAACTAATCTCTTAAGGACAACAAAAATCAAACAAGAGATGGACCTACTACTCTCACTCCTTACTAAGTAAAACAGATCTCTTTTTAAAATACATATTTTCTGGATATGTTAACTGCGTAAAGAAAGCATCACGTTTTTCAGTATGAACAGTTCATAAAAACTCTTTTTTAACTTTAAGAAATTCTAATTATATAGTATCTGAGGACATGAAAGATTTTAGGAAGTGAGAGTACTAAGTGGAGTAAGAACTATGTTTTTCATAAATGAAGTAGATCTGGTGGGACTTACTGATGTGAAGCTATAAGACAAAAACACAGAGAGCAACCCAGAATAGCGATGCATAGCACAGACGTACCCAGGAGCAAAATAAAAGAGGTGGAAAAGCAGAATACAGCGCTTCCACACAGTGATGCTATTATCTTTTTCTGTGGGACAGCACTAGATTATGCACCAAATATAATCATTTGACCAACTGTAAGACTCTGTGTTCTAAGGTTGAATAACAATCTCATAAAGGAAAATCTCCTTTTTATATGAAACTGATTTGGGCCAACCCAGAGAGATTTTGTAAAAGTAACTATTCTAAGTGCAAATCACAAACCAAAGTGGCAGTTTGGTACATGCGTGGGCATGAGTGCTTATGTTTGTAAGTACATATGCATATATAATATGTGCTTTTATAAACACAAATGCACATGTCTGTATTTTTTTTCTCTCCCCTTTAAAACTTTTATAACCTCTTCTTTCCTTTTAGGGACCAAATATCACAGCACACAAAGCTAGACTCAAGGTCACCACTCCTTTCTGACAATTCCCAAACTTCTGAGCTTTCACTTTTCTGAAACAGGATACACTATCCCTGGTTTATCTCAGCGCTCACAGTAATTTCCAAGAGCTACAAAAAACCTAGATAACACAGGGTCCTGAATTCTGATAAGCAAATTCTCAATGGCAAATGAAAACAGTTATTCAGAAACAGAGCAACTACGAAGTCACCTGCAAATCTTAACAAGAAAGTTTTAATGGACTCTCAGCATCCCCTACACAGTGCCCTACAAGAACACTAGGAAACAAGGGCCTGCGCAGGAGAGAAAAAGTCACCTTTTTGCTTTTTCCACTTCTGCTGAGAATAACTTCATGAATGTCAAGTTTCTCATGTACACATCATTAAATATAAACTTTCAACCTTTACGAGAATGAATGATTCAAATACAACATGGAATCAAAGCCCTAGGAAAAAGATAAAATACAAGATGTGCTACACATATTTGGGAAAATGTACGTGATTATAGAATCTAAACTATTAACAAGGCAAAGGTTTCTGAACAGCAAGCATAAACTGAAGATGGGGCAAAACCATCAATGTACTCATTCTGATAATGAAGGCAAAGTCAAAAAATCAAAATCTGTCTGGTCTTGCATCTGAGCCTCTTTCAAAGTCATTTCCATGATGATTTACTCATGTTTCTCATCCCTGAAACTAGAACCTTAGCCACCCTCTGCACAACCTAGAATGAAAATATGTGCATAGCACTAAGGCTTGGAGCCTGTCTCCTTCAAACCACATGTGGCAGTATACGAAGAGATTTTCAGATCAGATCAGACTGCTTAGTCCACCCCTTAAATTCTCATTGTAAATGTTCCTCATCTGAGTCTACTAAACCAATATCCTCTCTCCCAAGCCCCTGTTAAAACATAATGAGGTTAATCAGAAAGACAAAACAAGTAAACATACATTATCAGAGAGAGAGATAAGTTCATTATGATGGTAGCAATGGTAGGGACTAAGGGATTAGCCTGGGAGACCAGAAAGGCAAAAGGCAGAAGGTTATCCAAAGGGGGCATATCCTTCCTAACTGCCTTATTCATCATGACCAAGAGCCAGAGGAGTCAGGCCAGGAAGGAAGAAGAACAGCTGGTAAGTGGCAGTCTCAGGGGAGACCGCAGCCTTGCAGGGCACAGTCAAGGTGTATGCCCCACATACACAGGTTTGTCCATCACTTTTGCATGAGATCAGTTCAGTGCTAGCTCTAAGGGGTTTCAGTCCTAGCATCATTTAAGGCAAGCGTGTTTCTTTCAGGTGGGAGGATTTTCCAGTTACTAACACAGAACCAATCCTATTCAGAACTTATTACACATATCATGTAACAATGTACACCTTGGGCTTTAAAAATTAGGCTTGAGTTTCAATTCCCCTGCAATATTTCTTAGCTATGAGACTCTGAGTAATTCAGTGTCTTTGAGCAGCAGGTTCCTCACCTGAAACATAGAGACATGATGTCATTTAGGACTACTGACAATGGACGATGAGGCACTGAGTTACACAGTTTATCTTCATTATTGCTACTGTAATTTTAAAACATTGCATTGATGCTAGGCCCCAGAATTCAACTGGGATATTCTGTCTCACTGAAGTTGCTTGTGTTCAAATTAGGCCAAATCCCTCAATGTAGTCTGTAGGTCAAACTAGAACTGAGCTGCATCAGACATACAAAACATAAGCTTTCTGGGGCAACCACCCCAAGGTATCCTTGTTGAACTGGAAGGACATTCAAGCTCCAAATGGCAAAGTTTGCATCCTTAAGAATCAAGGGACTGATGACAGTAATAGCTCAACAGTCGCTGGAATACACGCGGCTGTTATTCCTGGAACAAACTAATATCAATTCTAGCCCTTACTTAAACTATTTTTTTAAAAAAAAAAAAAGTGTAAAGTCTCCTGAGCACATACCAGCTAACCACATAGCCGAAATAAGGAATTTACATATATGCAAAAAAGAAAAATAACTAAGAGAAATGGATAAATATTCATGCACAACATAGATAGGAAGAGAATCAAGTGTTCACAGAAATCTATGTGAAATATTTGGAGTCCTTCGGCAGAAAGAATTTTAAATATAAATTCAAATATCATCACTGTCATCCAAAACAGCCTGCAGTTTTCAATGATAATCACTTGATCCCCACTGAGCATTTCCTTAAGGGTTCTGAAAATGAGGAACGCAATAAGTTGGATGTTTTCTTTTTAAATATGATCATCGTATTGTACACTTGATACTTACGCTGAGAGCTCAGATCTTCCTTTTCCCCGGTATAATTTTCATCTAAGCATTCCTTAGATACTTAGATCATTCTTAATGGGGATTATGCATTACACCCTCTGTGGACACATGGAAATCTGGCTAATTGGACTGACTTGATTACAATAGTCAGTGAATTCTCCCATTTCCTTCCACTACAATAAATGCTTAAGATATTTTTGTCACCTATTATGTGAATGTTGAGCTCGCAATCATGTTCTATAGCCCAAGTACTTTTTTCATTCTTCGCATCAAGTACAATTTCTACATTTTCAAACTATCTTTCCTTATTGGCATAAGAACAAGATGTCCTAATTAAGCTCAAAATGAACCTGTAGCATGAGTAGTTATTTCTCAGATACAAAAGCAACTGCAACTAAACATTAGCTTTGCAATAAAGCAGTCTAATCTTTGAGCCCCAGTGTGCCCATCAGGTGTCACCACATTTAGCAAATGACATCTGAGGTGATGGAATATTTACTCCCCAAATCCAAATATTGGAAAATCAGAAAAATACACTTTAAATTTAAAGCCATCTCACGTGCTAAGCATCGTATCCAGAAACACTTTCACAAATTGTCTTTTTCTTGGCTAAAATAGGGTGCCTCACCAAGGCCTATCCAATACCATCCCTTTTAAGTGCCAGGATGACCGCAACCTGATTCTATCGGGGTTGCCATCCCAGTAGATTGTACCTGTCAAAACTCTTTAAATTCTGATGAGTCAGCTGACCAAAAATAAACCCAATACTTCCCTGGGAAAGGGTTAAGCGAGAAAAACTTTACCCTTGGTCCCAGCACAAATCAGGGTAAAGAGGAAGTAGCAAAACCTTCTCCTGTCTCATTAGAGAAACAAGCTTGCCCTGACTCCGCTCCAAGATCAATGTGCCTACCTTTAATACTGAGACGGAGGGTGAGAAACAGGGACAGAAAAATTAAAATGTGTACACATGAAAGATCAGCCACCTTCCCCCACTACCCCAGTGTACACAAAAAATTCGTCTCACTCATAAAGGTGCCTTGCCCATTTAAAGAAAATAAATAAATAAAAACAGTTCTACAAGCAGCTCCTGAGTGAGCGTGCGCTCTAGGAAGGAGAGCCTACCTCTAGTCCTCTCTACACCCTGGTGAAATGTCTCCACTGCAGCGTGGTGCTGTGACCCCTGGGGGCGGAGGGGAGGAGGAGGGACAGCCCAGGCAGAGATCTGAAATTTCAAAAATGCGATAAAGCCCTAGCCCAGCAGCCCTGGGAGGCAGCAGCTGCCGGGGACCGCTGATGAAGTGGCTTCTTAAGGAGCTGGGCAGATTGATTCCAGCTGCTGAGCGCCAGGCAGGGCAGCGGCCCGGAATGCGCAGCCCGGCTGAGGCGAGGCTCCCTAAGCAAGGGCAAGGCCAAATGGTAGCTCTGCTTGCAGTCCTGGCCTGCGAGAAGGAAGGAGCAATCCCACTGCCCTGTGCAACAGGGATTCTAGGTCAGCTTGGGCAACAAGGTAGCACGCGCACAATGAAGTGGCTCTGGGACTGTCTGACTCTGTCCCGCGAACCAGCTGCTACAAGGACCCACATTTCCTAAGGACAGAACCTGCTCCCTGATTCCTGGGGTTGTCCTCCTACTCAGTCCAGGTCCTCTTATAAAAGTTTCTACCACCTGCCAAGTTTCCCTTGCCTCCTCGCCCCTGCCCCCACTGGGAGGGAATCAGGAAGAGTTAAGGGACTCTGAGAATCCTGGACTTCGTGTGGAAGGCGACAAAGGAATGAGCATAATCCTCAGTAGAGCTGGCTTCAAATAAGAGAGCTAAGTGGGAGAAAGAGTTGAGGGGGTCCCTTGGGGGCCCCAAACTCGGACTGCAAGTGATCTAAACGGAGGGAAGGGGTAAGAGGTGGGCGGGCATGAAGGCACGCCTAATGGAATACTCAATATCCTGAGAAATGCACTTTGGGCCAAGCACTTCCAGAGACTAAAAGCCAGTAATGGGCTTTGGAGTCTGCACTTCCTCTCCTAATGTCCACAGGCGCTTTAATGCTGCAGCCAATCGATCAGCCCCTCCGGTGCAGGCGGCGAGCGCAGTGCAGAAGCTTCCTAGTTGTGGCCAAGCTCTGCCCAGCCTCCTCCGCTCACATACACACACACACACACACAAAACTATGAACCCGCAAGATTTCGCTTGCACAGTTGCCCGGGAGGCGGCTGGAGAAACTGTCCTCTCTCCCTGCTCATCCCAGCTTCTACCCGGGTGGGTGTTGGGGGCGGCCCCAGAAGGAAGGCTTCACCGGGGGCAGCAGGTCACCCCAAGAGATGAGCATTAGCTGCAACCCTGCTTCAGGTGTCGGGTCACTGAGCCACCTGAGCCCAGGGCAGCCCAAGGAGGGGCGCTTGTGGAAAGGAAACAAGGGGAACAAGAGGAGCACAGGAACATCCAGAAGGTGGGGCTTTGCTGACATCACAGCTGCCTCGAAAGTGACCCCGTGACCCCCCCCCCCCCCCAGGCTACATCCTTGTAGTGGAGACAAACCCCAGTCCCGCCTCCCCCTGCTCCCGCCCTCACGCCCCGTTCGTTCCTCTCCCAATCCCTCCGCCCTAGCCGAGCTCCGGCTCTGGGCAAGTTCAGTCCCCAAGTTGAACCCAACCCTGTCAGGCTGCCAGCCGCCTCTCCCCGGAAGGCTGGGGTGGTCGGACTGAGCATGCCTCGCGGCCTGGGTCTTGGGGTCGCCTCTGGAAAGTTCTCCAGGCCCGCCCGAGAGTGGGCAGTGTTCGTTCCCGGAGTGGGCGTCCCCACCGGGGTGCGCGCAGAAAAGCCGGCGCGACGGCCGCCGGGTGAGGAGCGGCCAAGTTAGCGGGCGCGAGAAAAACTTTCCACGGCCTTTCTCCCCACCCCCACGGCACAGGGGCGCGTCTCCCCGAGGAGCTAGCCTTTCCCAGCCCGACAGAGACAAGCACAGCACGTGATGGACAGAAATTAAAAATAAACACTTCCCATTCCCGAGCCGCCCGGCCACCCCCACTCGCCGCCGCCGCCGCGAGCTGTGGGCGCCCCGCGCTGGGCAGCCCCCGCGGCTGCAGCCTGCAAGTCCCGGCCGCCACCCCTCAGCTCCCGGGCCGGAGCCGCTGCCCCTCGGGGGCGCCCGGGCCTCAGACGGCAGCGGACGGCCGTGGCCCTCTCGGCTGTGCCCGGGGCAGCCGCGCCCAGACTCCTACCTTTCAGACTTGGTGAACTTGCGGAACGCCTGTCGCAGGTCGTGGAAGGACCTGTAGGTCTGCGGCTCAGCGGAGATGCCCTGCGCCCGGGTGGTCCGGGGGCCAATGTGAGGCGAGGGCACGGGCAGCACTGACTGGCATTTGTGGAGCTTCCTCTTCAGCTCCTGGATTTCCTCCTCTTTCTCTGACAGCCGCTTCTCTAACTCTTTGATCCTCTCCTCCTTGAGCATAAGAATCTTGGCAAAGTCTTCTTCCAGCTCGCTCATTTTGTCCCCGAGCCCCTGGGTGAAACTTTTCCTCAGGCGAGCAGCTGCGGCGGCGGCGGCGGCCGGGCGAGGGCGGGAGAGGCGAGCGCGCAGCGAGCGGGCGGACGGGGCGCGGAGGACCCGAGCGCCGCGGAGCGCTCCGGCTGAATGGACCGAAAGCGCCCACCGAGGGAAGGATGAGAAGGTGGAGGAGAAGGCTGAGAGCGAGGAAGAGGAGAGGCAGAGTGCTAATCCCCAGCCTCTCCCGGGGCTAGGTGATTATCTTTCATTGAGAAACCAATTAGAGCTGCCCTACCTCCCCTGAGACCCCCTCCCCCGTCCCCTTGCCTAGCAGCACTCTGTGAGAACAGGAGCGCGCGCCACCCCACGGGGGAGCCGAGTTCCTAAACCTCAGCCGGTGCCTGAGAGCTGGGTCTCACTCCATCACACAGAATCCCTCTTCCATGCTATATGGTACCAAAGGAAGGGAGTGGGGGGGAGTAAGGGGAGGAGGGGAGGTTTAGGCCACTTGATCCTTGAAATAGCAACAATTACCATGTGATCTGGAGGATGACGCAGCGCTTGTAACTGGATCCTAAAGAGTGTGTAAGTAAGTGTGTGTGTGTGTGTGTGTGTGTGTAAGTAAGTGTGTGTGTGGTTTCTAAATATCAAACTGCTTTCAGACAATAACCTGCATAAATTTGTCTGGTTTTGCACTCACTTTTTACTTGTTTTCTGCTCTGGATGCCTGAGTGGATGATTCCGAGGGACAGGCGCGCGTGTGTGTGTGTGTGTGTGTGTGTGTGTTACTGTGAAGTCCTAAGAGCGGGACCCTATGCGATAAGAATGACAGGGCCCCAGCAGCATCTGGTATTTTCAGCCTCCAAGTTTACTGGAATCACTCAACTGCAATTGTTGAAGGTGAAGCTGGATGAGGTAAAAACAATGAGTCAAGTAGTTTACAGATGAGAGAAAGGCCTTGCGTTGATACCAAGCTCGTTAGGGTGTAGATTTTTTAGGCCATCTGCTGCGGTTGCACTTTGTGTATGGCGCCACGGAGTTGTCTCACACCACTGTCCTCCATGATTCAGAAGTGTTTGATGCCAGGTTCCAAACTGCTGGGTCACCAAACCTCCCCATTCCAAGAGAGACAGCCTCCTTGGTCACCTGGGCTCCTTCCTTACCTGGCAGCCCCCTCCCCATCCCAAGCCCCCACCACTGCCATCCTGCTCCTCTGTTGCAGTGGGGAGCAGCGAGGGAGTTCTCCCCACTTGAGCCTGAGCACCTGCTAATGCCTTCACTTTGTGAATATGCACTGCATCCATCATGGAGATCATTTCTCAAAAAACACAAATCCCAGTTTTGAGTGTTTTGGGGTGTATGGAAACGATATTTCTTCAGATCTTGATCTGTAAATTAGTAAATCTCTTTTTTGCTCCTTTTTTTGGTATCTCAAAGGAGATAACAAATAACTTTCTGAAATACTAATTTCTACAAAAAATAAAAAACTGTATATAATTAATGGCTAATTACAAAAAAAGAAGTTACTCTGCCTTATCTCACACAGTTAAGTAGAGGGAAGCCAGACAAATGAATATTTTGGGTTATAAGTAAACCCTAAACCACATTTATTCTGGAGACTTCTTTATTAATTGTTAGTTCTATTCATCTAATTATTTGGAATGTAACATATTGTAACACATATGAATGTCTTAAGTGCATTAGATGTTTGAGTATGGCCTGATCTGCTCTGTTGGGCAAAGGTTACTATACTGTTCTTGATCTGTTGCCTGTATGAATAACTTCATTTGTAATGATCTGTTCTGAAACACTCAAAATAACTGACATTTAGAAATAATGCATTTGAAAAAAAGATTTAGTCACTTTTTTTTTTATAAAAAGTTAGGCATAGCTTTAACTTCATGGAAAAACTAAAATAGCTTTAAATAACTCTTAGGGAGTCATCACAAGTTTCATACTATCTTAGGTATTATTCTAATATTTTCCCTGCTGATTTAAAAATGGCATTTAAACCAAGTTCACACACTCCTCAATATTTTATAATCAAAAACAAGTTCCAATATTCCATATTATACTCATTTTCCAAAATGAAACTTTGAAACTTGTTTTTGAATAAGCCATTTTTAACAAGTAGTTTTGAAAACCAGTAACATTTTATCTTTTCCATTGGCTTATGGAATATTTAATTCGAAGAACAGGAAACCTTGGGAAAAAAAATAGGCTCATACAAGAATAAATATTGAATGTTTAAAATTTTGGTATATTAGAGCTGAAAGGAATTTTAAAGATGATCTAACCCGAACACCTCAAAGTATAACTCAGAAAAATGAGATCTATTTGAGAAAGTCCCAATGAGCCAGAGGTAGATTCCACATGTCAAGCAAAGGAGCTTTCCCTACCATACTTGTCTGGCTGAAAATTGAGAAATTTTAGGAGTCTGACCATCCTGTGCTCAAGGATATGACATTACCTTTGTTGCTTACTTCTAAATCTGTAACCAGGAGACTGAAGGCACAAGTAGTAAAGAAACCTTAGATTTTTTTTTTCCTTAAAGGAAAAGGCCTCCATCTAGTGCTCTTGGACAAATTTGCCACATAAAAATATCTTAAGTATAACCCATTGAGGTTATGTTCTGAACTGCCTGTAGTAGTGTTTCCCTGTTCTGTAACTGAGGGTGATAATGAAAATATATAGACTGTTACCTCAAAGTAAACCGTTTTTTTGAAATGTGAAATCTTTTAGTCCCTAAATAACAATCATGATAAACATTTTAGGCAAGCACAGAGTCGATGCCTCTACCTAACTGACATAGTTTAATAATTTAATTGGAAGGTGCTAACATTCATTTCCATTTTGTAGAGAAACTGATGCTTATCCACATTAGGTAAATTGCCAATGGTCATTTTGGCCACATTTGACCCAGGCAATCTTAACAGATATGACATCGTGGTTAATTTCAATCTCAATATAATCTCAGATGTGGTCTTCAGCTTCTGGCTTCTAAGAGTTAGTTTATCAAAATCATTTTCCTTTCAGTACTTTGGGATATAGAATACATTTCATGCATAATTCCCAATGACTTCTAAAATGTACGTGCTTTTAAATGTTACTAAGGTGACTTGCCTCCTTTTCCTCAGTGGCTGTTAGGAGATTCCTGTCTTTAATCTAGGTCAGTAACAGAGGACAATGGGAGGGCAATATCTATTATAAAATAAACAATAATAAAACAGTACTAAAATAAAAGTCAACGTGTTTTCATGACTCTATTTGCCTGAATTTATATACCATGTTGATGATAAAATACTCATATTCCTCCTCTAAAAATAATTTTATTGGACAAAGTTCAAACCATTTGCTGCATTTACTGTTGAGGAGGTAGTAGATTCCCACCATCCCACCCCTTGGCATAATGTTGACCGTTAGTAAAAGCTGTAAGTCTCTAGACCCAAGAAAATAGTTACATACAGATTGTCTGAGCAAGGTCCATATCAATAGTATAGCAAAGAAGTGCAGAAAAGAAGTTTGGGGAAATGGAATGCAATGGGAAAGTGGCAGTCAGCAAAATTCAAACCGTCTGTTTGAATACATCTGCATCCAAACATTTGTACAGATTGCAAAACAGACATACAGGTGAAAAACCACCTTCAATGTGCTCCCTATCAGGAGCTAAAATTGGTCAACTAGAGAGAGTACTGAATGAAGAATGAAAAATCCATGCTATGTTTCAGTTTGTTGCTTTTTAAGCTCCATGAATTCCTTAACCTTTATGAGAAGTTACAGGTGGGCCTTGTGGTATACTTGGCTAAATCTCTGCCTGTGGCGCCAGCATGCCATACAGGCAACAGCTCGTGTCCTGGCTGTTCCACTTCTAAACCAGATCTCTGCTTACGGACTGAGGAAGCAGTGGAGGATGGCTCAAGTTCTTAGGTCCCTGCACTCATGTGGAGACCCCGAGGAAGCTTCTGGCTCCTGTCTCCGGGCTTTGGATCAGCTTAGCCCGAGCTGTTCCTGCCACTTGGAAAGTGAGCTAGCGGGTAGAAGAACACTCTCTTTCTTTCCTTTTTATTCTGTAACTCTAGCTTTCAAATAAAAATAAATAAATCTTAAAAATAAATAAAACAAGAAGTTACTTAAGATTCATTTTATCATTCTACCATCCCTGATTCTGCAAAATTCCATTTTCCCAGTGACATATTTGGACATCATCAGTCTTTTCCTTCTCACTGACAATATCCACTAAGAAACCCTCGCTGCAGTTAAAACTGTGAATGAAGGTAGATTTAAGAAGTAAAGATTACAGAGCACTTTATGAGTAATAGACATTTGAAGTATTTTCAGTTAATTTGACAGCATATTTGATGTGGCTTCATCATCACCTACACCAGTCATTTCTGGTCACATCTTAAGCAAGATAAAAGTGTAAGTCCAGAAACACCTTCACATCTTTGGCAAGTACCAGGCAGAACTTGAAAATAGCAAGTGAGGTGTTATCTTTGATTAAAGAAACTTCAAATTAGTTGTTTTCCATTTACTAAATGTATGTACAGAATTATGTAACTTTTTAAAGTTCCTATAGAGAAGCCCACATAAACGCTTACTAAAAACTAATCCTACTGGTACAAATTGAATTCTTTTTCCTGCTGCATGCTCTCTCAATAATAATTTCAATTTTTGAAATTTCTTTCAATTTTTAAGAGACACCAATGTTACAAAACAACTGATAAAAGAGATTTCAAAATGCTTTACTATTCTCAAAAACCTGACTTTACAAGAGTCATTTTCAGCAAAGTATTTAATACATTGTAAATGGATACTTGAGAATGTAAAAAAGTTGCAATAAATCATAAACAGCCTAAAGCCAACTGATGACAATATGAATAGTCTTTTGAGTAAAACAAACCCTCTTCCACAAAAGATGATTATACTCAAAGTTGCACAGTATTGTTGAAGTGTAAATCCTTCTGATCGCAGATTTTAGAAAGGGTTCAAACCATTCATTGGTTTAAAGTGCTGTAGAGCAGAATAGTTACTGTAATTTTCCTTTAATTGTGGATTAGCTTTGTGATCTTGGAGCAATTATTTAATGTGCTGAGCTTTCATTTTCTCAACCATAAAACATCTATAATATGCATTTATAATGCTATTTATTTTTGATAAAGAGCTTGATGCTTGCAATACCTTTACACAAACAGAAAAGCCTTGCTACTTTAGCATGTTTTCATGGTGATATATGGAAATTAAGTGCTCCTACATCAAGTAATTTCCCATTAATAATAGTATCAGATATTTAAGAAAAGTAGGGAGTAAAATACAAATCCTTTTTAAGCTTAATTTTATATTTGATATGAATTGACATTTTGGTTAGATTTTTTAATTCAGAAAAATCAGAGTAATCTGCCTGAAATATTTTTTTAAGATTTATTTTTATTGTGCCTGCAATACTTTAATAAGAAACATATGTATAAGATATGGAATTTAAGAAGCACAAAGGATACACAATTTAAGATAAATTCCCCTCTCATCCCTGTGGCCAAGTCTTCGTATTTGGAGACAACCATCACTAGGAGCACTAGATTCACTCATAAAACACTTATTCATTTATTTATTCATATAATTGTACACAAACAAGAATGTTTGCTAGCCTTTCACCTTAGAGCAATTATTTCCCAATTATTAACACCATGAGCTCAAGGCAACATGTCACAGGTCTCACGTTGTGACAAGATGCTCAGCAACAAGTCAAGACATGGCTGAATTTACAGAGTGTCCTTCCCTCATTCAGTTATTATTTGTGGATTTTATTTCCCCTTCTAGTGATAGGCATTTCTGATGTATATACATAATAACAACTTTAGTGTGGTCTTGTTTTCTAAGAAAGTAAGCCGAAGACTACTTGTATTAGATACTTGTATTTTTTAAAGAGATGCTCAAATCTCCTCTAGTCTTATCCTCCCTACTTATTTTTTGTTTATGGAGACTCTAGTTTTTGCTAATTTCACTTCTCTCAAATTAACAGTTTCCATGTAAAAAGTTAACTAATGATTGCTTGGCATTGGAGCCTGTTTTGACTGTCTCAATCCTTTATAACATGATTTATTCGGTCTCTAATTGAAATCACATGGTTAGTTCAATAGTTCATCCACTGTTTCAGATTCAATGATGATACATTTTTTTGGAAGCAGTTCTGTCTGAATATTTAGGCATTTATCAAAATAGAGCAGAATTTTCAACTATCTGTGAGAAAAAAATTTCCACAGAATCTACGCTACTATAGGAGGTATCAAAACTCCACAGTTTATAAATAACATTGCCAAATGCTTCATTGATTATATCGTTTGTATCATGCCTGCCTCTGTGTTAACAGTCTTAATAAGAAATAGAAAGGCACAACACTCAAAATCTCCCCTAACAGTTTCAAAGTATTTTATCTGTTACATAAAAAAGTCTGTCTTTGCTGTAAAAACTGCTTTGATTCAGCACTCTTTCCTTTCACGGCATCCTTTTCAGCCAGCAGTCTGGAGAGAGCAGAGGCGGCAGAATGACAGGATATTGAACCGTGAAGACACATTCAAGACTTCATCTCAGCAAGGGAGATCACTTTACAACACACAGGCAGTCAGACAGTCCTCAGATTGTGGCTAAAATCATTAACAAGAACTCTGCCAGGAAGATTTAAGAGTAACATAAGTGTGTAAGAGTGTGTTGTGTGTGTGTGTGTGTACTACTAAATAATTTCTCTAGCCTCTCTAGCCTACTACTAAATAATTTCTCTAGTATATTGGTTTCAAAATTTAAAAAAATAATTAAAATAAACACCCTACCTTTAAAGGTCTCCATTGAGACTATTTGGCCATACAAATGTTAACAACCAATGGGAAAGGCCACAGGTTCTTGAAGGTTAAGACTTTAGCATACTGTTGTCAGTCAGGGCCAAGACTGCTACCCATCCATAGTCAAACTGCTTACCTTTTGTGCAAATGTCAAATTAGCATTCTAAGAGAGCCACAGGAGAAGAGCCATTTATTCCAGGAATCCTTTTATTAAGGTTATCATGGATCTGGCATTCTTCCTTTGGACGGGAAATTAAAAATAAATGTTTGTACTACTTGAGCAGATATATTTGGTTTCATTCATTCAACAAATATTTCTGTTCGCTTTTATAGAAGGCATTCTGCAATATGCTGAGATTCTAAAGATGAGTAGCTCAGGGCATCTGCCCTCCAGAAATTTGACAGGGGACGAGAGGAAATCTGGAGACTAGGGCAATGAAGGAAGGACTGCAAGTCAAGGGCAGAAAATGCAAAAAGTCTCTTTCCCTAAGGTGCTATCTTGTTTCAGAGGAGGAAAGGGAACAGCACTAAGCTCTCTGTGAGGGAGAAAGATAAGAGCTTCAGTTAATTTTCCACAAATTTGCCAAAATACCAAATAGTCAACTTGACATAAGCCCACTTCATTGAAGCTAACTGAATTAGTTAACCATATTCCTCGTAATTTATGCTTTGCCAAAAACTTCCATTAAGGAAGAATCTTCCCGAATATATATAAAATCCCTTACAGTGAGTTCTTTTACAAAAATGTTCTCCGGAAAGTCCATGATAATTGTTTGGTCAGGGGATAGCTAGTCTGTGGGACTGGTGTGGACCAGATATTTATAGCAAGAAGGGTCTTTTGGAATGTCTGTCAAAGAATAGTGGATCTCATTCTATAAGTATGATAATATGGATAATATAATGCTATGATATTATACTATAACAAAAAATATATGAATAGTAAAAATGCTATAACAAGTGAAACTTTTTATGGGAAGTAACATATAAAATTTCCAAAAAGACATCTGAAAGCAACCAAATATTATCTGTAACACCAACAAAGTGGTACTATCATCTCATTGGGTTTCATACGCATTTAAAATTAGCCTCTTTTTTTTCACTTCTCCTCTAAAGACTGCTTGTTCATTCTGGGTGTGAAAATCCATTCACCAAGAAAATCAGGTTAGAATAATTAGATCGCTTAAGGATATAGAGTACTCTGACAGAGCTAACCTTGCAAATTCAAATGTGCATACTTGTTTAATAGAGAAACATATCATACATTTGAACCACTGTTATCCTGTTTCCTAGAGTGTGCAAATGTTTCTTTTTAGTTTACATAAATTAAACCATTACCCAAATAAAGACACAATTAATATACAACTGAAACATTGAATAACAGAGAATGATAATGTTCTTTACTGTTACAAGTTGTGACAAAAAGAGTACCACCCTCCCCTCTCCCCGCCCCCGCTGCCAAATACTGGTGAGAAAATAAAGCTTTGGTAGTAAACCATTTAATGATTATTTTCCCAGTTTTAAGTGTGTGTTTGCTTTTATTCAGTGGTGTTACTTCTAAAAACTAACATTATAGAAAAAAGCATTCTGTGAATAAGCAAAGTTTTTTAAAAATTTTTTGCTGTCAAAGAAAAATGTAATCTAAATAAATAGCGAAATAATTGATGATACCCAGGGCCAGAGTTAGGGCATGGTGGCTAAGTTCAGCTGCTCCACTTAACAGATCCAGTCCCCTGCCATCAGCCTAGGAAAGCAGGGGAGGATGGTGCTTGGACCCCCGCAATCCTGGAAGAAGTTCCTGCTCTCGATTTAAGCCTGGCCCACCCCGAGTTGTTGTGGCCATTTGGGGAATGAAACAGCAGATGGAGTAAACCTTTCTGTCTTGCCACCCCTTTCTGTAACTTTGCCTTTCAAATAAATAAACAAATCCTTAAAATTTATGTTATCATTGCATGATGAAATTCTGTGTTGCCAAAAAAGAGATGTGAAGAAGATTTGCAAGACAAGACACAAAGCCAACACAAGCAAGAAAACATTGTGATTTCATTTACATAATCATGTTTACATTAAAACTTCACTGTTGGTGGCAATGTAGGCTAGTACAACCACTATGGAAGTCAGTATGGAGAGTGCTAAGAGAACTGAAAATTAACCTGCTGTATGACCCAGCTATCCCCCTGCTGGGAATACACCCAAAGGACATGAAATCTGCATATGAGAAAGGGATCTGAAATCCTATATTTATAGCAGCACAATCTACAATAGCAAAGATATGGAAACAAAGATGTCTGTTTAAAGAGGAATAGAGAAAGAAACCGTGGTACATCTACTCCATGGAATACTACTCAGTCATTAAAAAGAATGAAATTCTACCATTAGCAATCAAATGCCCTGAGTAGAAACCATCATGTTCGGTGAAATGAGTCAATCCCAAAAGGACAAATATCATATGTTTTCTCTGAAATAAAGCAACTTTCATGCAAGTTTTAAGATCAATAGCTTTTTCAATGCTCTTTGTGCTGCAACGTATGCATTTTGATATTTTGGCTTTTGTTTTCATTTCTACAAATTTTTTTTTCTCTTTTTAAATTCTTCATTGACTCATAGATCCTACAATAGCATTATTTTCTCCAAGAAGGATTTTTGTTTTCATTTTCATTTCTTCATCAACACATTGGTTATTCAGTCGCATATTATTTAACTCCATGGTGTTGCAAACTTTTTTAAATTTTATATTTCTGTTGTTGATTCTGTATTGTGGTTCTTCATTTCAGGGAACATACAGTAATTGTGTAATACAGATTATCATATCCAGATGTGAGGATACAATGCAGTATGCATCTTTACCTCTAAATCAAAGATAGACTCCCAATGAAACTGCTGGATATATCTTGGCAATAGAATGCTGAACTGTCCACCATTGTCAGTGTCTGCAATGTCAGAATACACTTAAATAGCAGAATGATGAACTTGTGACTACTTATGTAGGATTATCCTATTATAATAATATTGGGGAAATCTGTGGATGGGGAGGAGACTTGAGGAAGGGGTAATGGGAATCCCAGAGCCTATGGAACTGCATCAGAAAATAATTTTTAAAAACTTAAATACATTTTAAAAGAAAAAATTCTTGTTAGCAATGGTATCTTGCACAAGTAGGTATTTGAAGAAATGTGATGTTTTTACAATATATGCATTATCTGTAATGTTTTGTATGAAGATATTATATATAGATTTCATAATGTTATTGAGGTAAAATCAAGATCCAATAAACTGCATATATTTAAGTTGTACAAGTATCTCATGAGTATAGACAGGCATACACATACTATTTTCATCTATCACCGAATTCAAAATACCAAATCACAGAAATTTTCCAAAAAAATTATTGCGCTCCCATTTCAAAAAAAAAAAACATAAATGTCATCAAGAAAAATACTAAGCTTTACTGATCAACAATATCCAGAAAGACCTAAAAGTCAGTCTTCTCTACACCCTCTGCTTCCTCTTCTACTTTACTCTTCTTACAATACCCATAGTGTGGGGATCAACAATACTCTCAGTGATGTCTCCTCCAAGAGAGAGGATCTAGAAGGCATTATTGCCTAGTTTTTATGGATTCTTAGGCTTCAAGAGGGTGTTTAAGCATATAACCTGCTTTGACCAATGGGACAGTAATAAATGAGGTCCCTGCCTAGACTTGCAAAGTGCTCATGCATCTAGGACTAACTCTCTATTTTTTCATATTCTCATATTCCAAATAATCCGTCTAAGTAATGACTTTTCTGATTACAATCATCTCATTCATTTAAGCCTTGCAAAGATTCTGGGATATATGGTAGCATGTAGACACAGGAATGGAATCTTAAAAAGATAGAATAGTTTTCCCAAGGTTATACTGTAACTAGGTCACAGATCCAGTTTGGGAGTCCAGGTCACTGTGACTACAATGGCAATGCACTTACCCTCTCTGTGCTTTTCTGCCTCCCACCCTTCAAATCCAGTATGTCCTTGTTCTGTTAAAGCTTCTGACTTGGACACAAATCCCCTTATCAGTCTCTTTCAAATAGTGATCTTGAGCAACTTCCTTATGCTTGTGGCCCCAGTTATTTTATTACTAATATAGTTTATACTCAGAGTCCTAGAGCAATTAGGGTGACTTAAAATAACCTAAGGAGAGGAAGGTTTCCCAAGTGTATTCTTTTCACAAGTAAGGAAGCCACCAGATGCTGAGCCCTGTAAAACTGGACTTTTACTACTCCTAAAAAGAAAAGGTAGAGAGCTTAAGAGATCCTTAAAAAAAAAAAAAAAGCTATATTAAGAAAGTCTGTGACTTTCAGGAAAGGCTGCTACTTGGTCCCAGGCACCACCACAAGGGAGGGGTCTGGAAAAGATCCATGCCACCCTTTTCTGCCTTTTCTCAAGTGACCTCTTGCTGTTAACTTCCAGTGGCCAAATCCACAGACCCAGAGGGGAAAGGACCACCACTGCAGCAGCTCATGTTGCTCAGCTTCCAGTGGCAGAAAGTAGGTTGAGAAGAATTGAGAATGGAACCACAACAGCCAGAGGAAGCTACTGGACCATGTATTAGAATAATAATATCTCCTTAAACAATTTGAGTAGTGATTAAATAAGCTAATAATACAGAATGCTGGAAATATTATCTTACACTCAATGCATGTTAGCTATTATTATTTTATTCATTGACTTATCTGATAAATTTTTAATGAGTACCTCTACATTTTAGGCACTAAGGACATGAATTCAGTTCTAAAGACACTCAGTTGTAATACAGCTGTGCTCATTAAAGATAAACAATGAATGGAGATATCAGCATGAGTCTTAGAAATACCTAAAATTGGGGTTTAGGCACATCCCGGAAAGTCTAAAAAATTAGGGTAAAGGGAGATTTTGGCTTCTTAAGTGGTTCTTAAGAGCTTGCTGGACAATGACACATTATAATGAAAAAAGTGGCAAATTCACAAAGGTTTAATTAGTAACAAATTCTTGGCTGTCAGATGAAGGTGTGGTGTGGAGTAGAGCCTGCTGTTTTCCAAGATGATCTGTCTCCTGGCTTAGCTTTTAAGAACTTTGTACTGAGTCTGGTGATGATGAAACTGTGAAAACATAAGAGGGGTGAAAAGCTAAACACTCATGGGTGCCGAAGGCTCAAGTAAATAGAAGCACTCAGCCCTGCTTTACAAAGATATGCCACTAAGCTGGCAGCAGAGTGGCACTGGGAAGGCCATAGCACAGGTCAGGGACAGACGTGACAGAGGCTAGTTCCTCAACAAGAGGGTGATGTGGACTGCATGGTGCCAATCAAGGTGGGACTGCAGGAGACAAACACAATATCAAAGCTACCTGGTGACCGACTAGATATGTCTGTATACTCCTACTGATGCACAGTGGAACTCCCAGAAATATTTGGAAGAGGTAGGCTACTGTGAAACTCTTGGAAAAAATCAATAAGACTATGTTTACATAAATTGCGATGACATATATGGTCAAAGGATTAAGTGCTCTTGAACACAACCACAGATTAAGGACTATACAGAATCTGAAGAAGAAATAATATTGGAAATTAGGCAAATCTTAAATGAGGAGGACTTACAACTAGACATGGAAGAACTAATATGACTTAACACTTCAGATACAAGCCTTTTGACTATCAAGGTATGAAGAAGCTTGTGGTAAAGAAGAGTTTTCAAAGCTGCAGGAGAATCATAACAAGTAGCTTTGGACAGGAGGAAGCGAGGTGATAAGATCAGCTGAAGTCCTAGAAAACCAACTTTGAGGATGACATTTTTCAAATGAAAATTTTCAAGAGGGAAATAACAGAAAGGGAGTGACAAATTTACAAATATATAGAACCAAAATACAACAAGAAGGCGCTAAAACAAGGGAAATCCCTGAAGATTCACTTTAATAGCTTGCTAATAGAAAAATAAATGCATAAATATTTTAGGCACTAAGGATTGTTATTCATGCAATCACAGCTACTATTTATTTAACATTAAGTGCAATGAGACATGCTATTTTATGTATTCTTTTCAATGGATCTGTGTTAAAAGTATTCTTATTTCCATTTTGCAGATAAACTACAAATGTAGAAAGATATGACCCAAACTCCACACGTGTGTAGTCCTGTTTTGAACCTAATCTACATTCTTAATCACTCTAGGCAAAAATTATGCTGTAAAAGGATTCGGACAAAATGAAAACAGATTTCCTAAAGTAACTGGTTCCAAAGAGATCATTTGCTTTGAACAACAACAACAACAACAACCCAGATTTTTCTGGCTTTAATATGCTAGAAGTTAGAAAAATAATCCTTTAAACAGTCCTTAATTCCTAAAGAATTGCTGAGAACAGCTCAGGAAGACAAATGACAACCAAAACATCATTCCAATTAGTGTGTGAAAGCAAATAAACAAATCAACATATCTAAGAGAGACTAAGTAAAATATGACCTCAGAAGAAATTTGCTGAGGAACAAGTATTGAGTTTGCAAGCTAGGCCACCACGCACACAAAAGTGTGGGTCTTTCTCCAGAGAATAGATGATATCCACAAGCCTGCCACATAGCAGGTGTACAGTGAGTTCATAATCAACTAACGGAAGAAACGGGCAAACAATTGAAACTTTTTTAAGATATAAAGAATAAAGCAGTAAGATCTGTTCCTCTACTTGCAGGGCTAGGATTCCACATCGGCACTGGTTCATGTCCTGGCTGTTCTTCTGATCCAACTTACTGTTAATGGCCTGGGAAAGCGGCAGAGAATGGACCACGTACTTGGGCCCCTGCAACCATGTGGAATATCCTGAAGAAGCTCCTGCTCCCAACTTCAGATGGGCCCAGCTCTGGCTATAGTGGCCATTTGAGGAGTGTATTTGCAGATAGAAGATGTCTCTCTGTTTCTCTGATATATCTCAAGTTCTACCTCTCATGCAGAATATTTTTTTTTTCAAAAAGAAATGAGCTACAAAAAAGGAATGCTAACCACGTGGCTCACCCAGAATAAGTGCTAATACAATGTCTGTTTATCTGATTTAAATCACAGTCAGCCAGAGGAGATAACACATGGATATTTTTGTCTGTGACTTTTGTGGGTGCCACCACATATCACCTCCTGGATGCTCTCACACCAACTTCTGGATCCTTGGGTTTCAAGCAGACTGTTTATTCTAACCACAAATTTCTCCTCACCTGCTGACATGCTTACTCACAGGGCGGCACAGCACACTCAGAACTGTTAAGTCTGACTGTGTCCTCAGAAACGGTTCAAATCAAAGCAATTTTATTCACTAGGCACCACAATGCTGCAGATGATACGAATTTTTGAAGAGTTAAACAAACATGGGAAAACATAACTTCCCCCATTATAAGAACAAAAAATCATTATGTGAGTTTCATTTATTTTTACATATAGTGGTTTTATATGGTTATATTTGTGGATCTATTATTAAAGGGAAAAGGAGAAAGAGAAGGACAGAGAGAGAGAGAGAGAGAGAGAGAGAGAGAGAGAACAGTGAAAGAGAAGAGAGACAATGACAGTTGAAAAATGTAGAGAGGATGGTAACAGACACCCTTTTGTAATTCCATTGTAAAATGCTACTCAGGTAAGGATCATCAGCAAATGCTAAAGTCATTGGGTAAAAGAATATTGAGATAACATGCATGTATTTTTTCACAAAGCCAAAGCAGCACTATATGTTACTTAATCACAGAAGGGAAAATCACACCTTTACACCAGACAGACCAGGAGTCCCCATGTGTAGCAGATGGTCAAGCTGGCATTTTGAACCCCAGGCAAGTTGAAATGAACATTTCCCTGTGTGGTGCATCCTGTGATCAGTGTGATGTGCAGTGTCTCTGCACAATGTCACCATAACACAGGCTTCCAGCAAGGGTGCAGCCAAACTCAGTTAACAATCTACATCTAACTATTAAAATTTAAAGGAAATAAAGTAGATAGAAGAAAAAGTTAATCATAGCCATAAAAAAATAAATGTTAATGGAAGTATTCTAAAAAAAATGGAAAAATTAAAAGACATCAGAGGAGTAAATGTCCTTTGTTAACAATAAAAAGAATCTTGTCAAATGTATTAATGAAACATGATTGATCCTGATATAAAAAAATCAGGTATTGGGTCCCACACTGTGGCACAGTGGGTGAGGCCACAACCTGTGACAATGGCAACTCATATGGATGTCAGTTCTATTTTACCTTCTCTGTTTTCTATCCAGTTTCCTTACAATGGTCTGGGAAAAGGAATAGAGGATGATATAAGTGTTTGGCCCCATTACTTATGTGGGAAATGTGGATAAAACTCTTGGTTCCTGATGTTGGCCTGGCCAACCCTGGCTGTGGCAGCCATCTGAGGCATGAGCAAGTGAATGAATGATCTCTCTCTCTCTCTCTAAAATTGACTTTCAAATAAAATAAATCTTATTTTTTAAAAAACAAAATGATATAAAAGATTCAGAAATGGAATAAACAGAAGATATAATAACTTAAGTTGCATAAAAGCATATAAAACAAATTGTTGAGGGAAAATCAAGATGGCAGAGTAGGGCAAGGACACATTTATACAGAGAAACATTAGCTAGGGTGAAGCAGAGAGGGCACATTTCAGGAAACAGCAGAGGACAGACCAACAACAGAGGGGCACCACCTGGACACTGACAGACATAGGAAAGCAGCAGCAGAGACAACAGTGTGGTGCTGCAGTGACCAGATACTCCTACGGCAGTTAGCTAATAGTGAACTGAACATCAGTGGCCAGAGTTCTACCAGCAGCCAGGTGGGAAGGGGAGTTTACTGAGAGCTCAGGAGGAGAATGCAGGCAAAGAACTGCCCATCTTGCTGGTTTGTTTGGTTTGACCAGGAGCAGAGACAAAGCAACAGATCCAAAACCAGCCACATGGGAACAGGGTATATTTCACAGCCCAGACTCCCACTAGAGTAAAATCAGGCACCATTTTGTGTAGGGAGGCAAAGGCTACAGGATAGACTGTGCATGCACTAAGCTGGGAGCAAACTCATTACCTGGCTCAGTGACTTGCAATGACGTGGCATCTACAGGTTCCATCCATAATAGGTCTGGGTGGCTCAACAGACCTGTTAGCCAGCAGATCAAAAATCCACCAGGGGCACATTTTGTACAAGTTGGCAAAGGCTTTGAGACTACAGGGACAACAGTACATGCATGCTCTGAGCTGGGAGAAAACTCACTGAGTTCAGTGCATTGCAATGGTCCCACATTGAAACTAATGTTGACTTTGGCATCTTATGATTCAAAATAGGTCCATATGGCCCTCTGACCTAAAGGCCAGCAGGTTCTAGCAAGATCAGCACCAGCAATAACCTAGCTAATTATGACACCAGATATCTCCTTAATATGGCAACTGCTCAAAGCGGATGTAAGAGAAAGGATGCACAGACAACTGTGCAGCCACGGCACAGTATTACAGGAGGTAGAGAGTCGTGAACCAGAAGCTGGGGATACAGAGACTGTGGTGGAAGTCCAACAGAAGAGACCAGACCTGAAACTCACTTGAGGGAGTGGCACAAGTGACTGCAAAAAAAAAAAAAAAAAAAAAAACCTGACAAAAAACAACAGGACTAACAGCAACAAGTAAAATCGAACTTTAGACCTGTAGGTGATACAGCTCAGAAACATGCCCTAAGAAGAAACTGCTAACCAGAAGTACAATGACTGAGAGCAAAGGAAAAGAAAGAAGTAAAATGAATATTACTGAAGACTTCCCTACAAAGGAGCAAAATACCTTGCCAACCTCAGAGTTAACTGAGAAATACATCAGGAAAATGGGGGATACAGAATTTAGAAAACTCATGATACAGCTTCTTATCAATAATGAGAAGCATATGCAGGAGTTCCAGGAATTTAAAGGATATGTCAGACAGAAAATAGCAATGCAGAAAAAAATAAAACCAAATTATTGGAAATTAATGACACAATAGAGAAAATTAAAAATCCAGTGGAAAGTCTCAATAATAGAATGAAGGAGGCAGAAGAATCTCAGAATTGGAAGTTATTTCTTGACACAATGGGGAAATAAACAAAAACCTGAAAGCAGAGCTGTATCAAACTAAAAATAGTATTCAAGAATTAAGAGACACCATTAAAAGGGCAAATATAAGAGTTATGGGAGTTCCCAAAGGTGCAGAAAGAGAAGTTAGGTTTAAACATGTATTTAATGCAATAAGAAGGAAAAATTCCCTAATCTAGAGAAAGAATTGGGAAACAACATCCAGGAGGGTCACAGAACTCCCAACAGGGTTGACCAAAAGTGATCTTCACCACAACACACGATAGTCAAGCTCTGTTCAATCATAAGAAAAAGATCCTTAAATGTGCTTGGGAAAAAATCCAATTGACATGTAGAGGAATAGCAAATAGATTCACAGCTGACTTCTCAAAGGAAACTCTACAGGCCAGAAGAGAATGGAGTGACATATTCCAGATTCTAAAAGCAAAAAATTATCATCCCAGAATAATGTACACAGTAAAGCTTTCCTTTGTCTTTGAAAATGAAATAAAATTCTTCCATAGTAAAGAAAGGCTAAAAGAATACACTTATTCCGAACTTGCCCTACAAATGATACTTAAAGATGTTCTCTTGACAGAGAAGAGGAATAGCACCCACCAAAACCAAAGGCAAATGTGAAAAACATCTCAGTAAAATGACAACAGAAGACTAAATTAATGAACAACCCATTTCTAAAATGACAGGACCAAATTGCCACCCATTCATATTAACCCTGAATGTAAAAGGCTTAAATCAATCAATCAAATGTCATAGATGAGTAGAAGAGACTAAGTCTAAAAACACAAAACCCATCTATTTGTTGCCTACACATCTCACCAACAAAGATCAGTGGAAACTATATGTCATGGGTTTTGAGGCTTTGGTTTTGAGTTTCATTTCTTCAAAACAGTGTTTTCTTCATTAAATTCTTCACTGACTTCATAGATCATACAGTAGCATAATTTTTATTCAAGAAGATTCTTAATTTTCTTTTTCATTTCTTCAGCAACTCATTAGTTATTCAGTAGCATGTTATTTAACTTCATGGCATTGTGAATTTCTAATTTTCTTCCTGTTAATTTTGTGGTTTTTGTTTTAAGGGGATGTGTAAAAACTATGTAATGGAGACTATCAAATCCAGATGTGGGGATATAATGCATTATGCATCTCTACTTCCTGGTCAAAGATGGACTTCCAATGAAACTGTTAAATACATCTTGACAATTGGGTGCTGGACTCTCTGCCATTATCCATATTCACAATGATGGACTGTTTATGAAGAACTATACTATTGCAATAATATAGGGAAACTCAGTTGAGGGGAGGGGGATTGGGGAGAGGGAAATCTTAGGGACTATGGAACTGTATCATAAGATAATAATAATAATAATAATAGTAATAATAAATTGTTGTATCCTAATAAAAACATAAAGTGTGAATTAAACTGTTGTTTCAGTTTCCTTTGTGTGTTCAAAATTTTCATGATAAAAATTTGTAGAAAATTTTCCCTATCAAACCAAAAGAACTGTCATTTATAAAAATAATACTATCTTAAAAAGGATCAAAAGATTTGACTACCACTTGAAATTATCTTAGTGTGAGCACAGTGATTTCTTTTATACTACAAGAAATATAACTTAAATGCCAATAGAATTAAATGATTTTCAAAATAGACTCACAAGAAGTCTTCTTGAAGTTTTAAATCAAATAGGGGCATTTAATATGGAACATGAATATACGAATACATGCAGACTACCAGAGAGGGTGCTCCTTTAGGGAGAAGGGTGTGCAGTCACTGAGAAAGGCAGGCATGTTGGAGGTGGGATCTTTTTCTCATGTCCCCTGAATCACACCTTGTGATGCACCTTGTCTATGCAGCAGAGAGCTGGCCCAGAGCTGAAACAGCCCAGAGGGAAATGCAATCTAAATTTAAATCTCTTCAAAAGTATTGCATGGTGCAAATATCTGGGAGAAGAAGTTGTTCTTAGAAGAGATCAGCGTTATATGAACAGAGACAAATTCTTGTCATTTCTGTATCTACATTACTCAGGTAGTTCCCACAGACTGTCACAAAACAAAAACCAGTGGGAAAGAATTTCTGTATAATTTTCTTTAAGCAGGTAATCATCAGAGACAAAAATGGTGAAAAATCTACCAGAATTAACTTCTGATGTCGGCATTGTACCCTCTGGAGTTCCTGCATGATCTGCACTAACTAAATCTCTGGTGGTTACTTTGCTATCTTAAGAATTCTACTAAGTCTCAGTGAGAATAGCTGGTTTGGTAATCTTAAAAGACATGAGCAGTTTCTGCTTATCAGGGAATAAGAAAAAAAGTCCATCTGCTCCCTTCCAGCTTAAACATGGCATATGGGTATACAGGTGTACTAGTCAGCGTGTGTTTGTGTGTATTTATGTGTGTGAATACAATAAAATTCAGAATCCAGGTCTAATTTTTCTGTAATGCTCATTTTTATGAATTCTTCAACACGTGGATTTCAAAAAATTTCTGCAACAAAATCCCATTTTTCCACAAACCCTTTGAAATGCTCACAAAGAAAATTTAGTATAAGATACTGGCTTATGCAATTATGAAGACTAAGAAGTTCTATGGCATTTGGTCAGCAGGATCAAGAGAACTGGCGGAATGGTGCTCAATTTACATTCAGAGGTTTAAGAGTCAGGAAGTTTATGGTGGAGGTCCCAAAAAGATTTCTGGCTCTGCTTGAGCAGTCAAGAAGGAAAAGTACCCTCTTCAACAGCCTTTTTATTCTATACCGTCTTCAACAGGTTGAGTGATTCCTACTCATGAAACAGGGCAAACTTTTTCATTTGGTCTCCCAATTCAAATGTTAATTTCAGCCAAAATAACTTCCGTAACATATATGTCTGGCCATGCCATGTCATATGCAAGCCAATAGAAAACCTGGTTATCACAGTGGATCCAATTATTTACTTGTGGCTACTTGTCAGAATTTTCTAGTCATGAGAGAAAAGAAGGAAGGAAGGAGGGAGGGAGAGAGAAAGGAGAGGGAGAGGAGGAAGGAAGGAAGGAAGGAACGGAGGGAGGGAGGGAGGAAGGAAGGAAGAAAGAAAGAAAGAAGAGGTCTTTGACCTTTGTAAATCATGTATGTATGCGCCCAGTATAACGGCTCAGTGGTTAAATCCTCACCTTATATGTGCCAGAATCCCATATGGGTGTCAGTTCTAATCCCAGCTGTCCCACTTCTCATCCAGCTCTCTGTTTGTGGCCTGGGAAAGTAGAAGAGGATGGCCCAAAGCCTTGGGACTCTTCACCCATGTGGGAGACCTGGAAGAAGCTCCTGGTTCCTGACTTTGGATTGGTTCAGCTCTGGGATTGTGACCACTTGAGGAGAGAACCAGCAATGGATGGATAATGCTCCTCTCTGTCTCTTCTCTTGTTGTAAACTTGCCGTTCCAATAAAAATAAATCTTAAAAAAAAAAAAAAGATGTGTGTGTGTGTATGTGCATTATTTGTTAGAGGGACCAAGAATAATAACTTTAGCTTTTACCTTCTAGTATGTCCTAATCTGGCTATAAGATCATCAGCCTATAAGGATTAACCTGGGACAAGCATCATCTGGCTTTTCCATCATGTAACAAGTTCTTTGCATTTTGAGTCCAGATAAATGTGCGTTAAAATTTTATAATTTTTGTTAACTTATATCGGGTATTTCTATGTATAATCTTGCATTTCTATGTATTAGAACCAAAATCTCTCAAAATTGAACTTTGTTGCTTGAAATCTTCAGTTAGAGTTTAAAGATTTAGATACTAGGGAGAGAGGTCTTTCATTCATTAATTCACTATTCAAATGGCCACAACAGCCAGGTCCTGGCAAGGCCAAAGACAGGAACTCCATCCTAATCTTTCCACATGTGTGGTAGGGGCTCAAGTACTTGGGCCATCTTCCACAGCCTGCCCAAGCACATTAGCAGGAAACTGGACTGACAATGGGGTTGCCAGTCTCGGGCAATAAAGTGTTGATGTCACAAAAGGAGTCTTGCTTGATGTTCTGTACCAAAACACTGGTCCCTTCACTACATACAGTAAAAATACATTTTTATATTTGAAGCAAATTATACTGATATTTCATTGTTATACTATAAAATGCTTTAAATACAAGCTTTTTCAGGTGCACACATGTATAGGACAAGCATACATGACATATAGCAAAAGAAGTACAGGTAAAGGAAAACACTCATTAAACACATTGCTTAGCACACAGTAAACCCGCAGTAAATATCTGATGATTGAATGAGTCAACAGGAAAAAAAAAAAACACCACTCTCTTGCCAAAATTTTTCTCTTTATCAGTGCATCAAGAGCAATGCTGATAGAATTTTCTACCATAAGAGAAAGATTTTCCTTTGATATTCAAAATAGTAGGTTGCAATTCAGCCATGTTTGACAACTTAGTTGAGTACCTGAAACGTATCTGCTGTAGCTAAAATTTTCATGTTAATTAGCTTAAATTTGAATTTATATAACAATGGATAATTGATGGCTCCCATATCAGACAGTACAATTTCCAGTGCTGTCCCAGTCCGAAGTGCACATTAAAATCATTTAAGGAATTTTAAAAATATATTAAACCCAGATGCATTTTTAGACCAGTTAAATCAGGATGTCAACTTGCTACAGCCCAGGCATTGAGATTTTTGATTTTTTACAGGCTATGGGCATTTTGCTTTTTATTTTTTCAATGTTATTTTTAAAAAGCATAGATAATAAACAAATTACAAAATCATGTTTATGAGTTATGAAATCTAGCCTTTTGTAATGACAATGCTCTTAGACAATCTGGTTATTACTGAAAACTAATGTCCTGGTGGTCAATCTATTGGATTAATTGGGAAAATACTGACAAATAGATTTGTTATACTATGTGCTCCACTTAACCTGATGTAATACTGATGATTTTGCCTCTCCTTGATCATGATCCTATGGTGAGGCAGGGAATAGTTAAAATGTTTGCTAAAGATAACATTATTGATAAGGAACAATATTAAATGCCAAAACTTGTTTTAATGTAACATTCCCAGTAAAATGCTAATTTTTATTCCAATGCATGGCAAATAAGTAACATAGCATGAAGACTGGAAATTCATTCCTTACTTCTGTTTAAATCTACAAATCTAAACCTGAAGACTGAAATACATTTCCGAATTTATGTAAGATTAATGTGGAACAAAGATAATATCACTATCTAATGTTAAATGTTCAGTTAAATTTGATATCATTTAATCAAAATCAGGAAAATCTGCATTACCATAAAGGAAAGAAATGAACATTTTCTGAAGAATAATTTTAAAATGTACCAAGAACCATAAACATTTTCAGACATATTGCTCCAGTAATGCTGAGATGTGTAATCTCTCCTAAAATGCAATTAGATATCAATTTGTCAAAGGTTGCTATCAATAATTTCATTACAGAAAAATCCAAAGCCCTGGAAATAGAGTTAAAATCAACAAGGTGGAGGGTTGTATATATAATAAATTCTTACAATAAAATATTGTGCTGGAATTTAAAATTCTCATATATTAACTAAAGATAAATAGAAATTATTCATGTTATTGTTAAATGTTTAAAAAGCTTGACTACAGTAGGATAGCGTACATATGTGCAGCAAATAATATCAAGCAACAAAAATCCCTTCATCATTTTTGATAGGTATTAATAGAATAATAACTTTGAAAATTGTTCAGTATTGCATAGAAATGTTAAACATGAGCATACCCTCGACCTAATGATTCTACAATGGAGTATTTGTTACCTAGAGCTCTGCTTTTTCAACTGAGTTTTGATTAATGAACTTATTTTGAAAACAGATTTATTAGGCTGTAAGTGGCACTGTATTTGTAAGAGAACAGTGCTCATGTGACATAGTAAAGAATAGCATTGTCTTTTGAATTTTTAGGTCACTTACACATGCATATGTGGATATGTATGTTTTAGGGATGTGAAAAAAAAGTATTAATTTCTATTGGGCATGATTAAGAGTTTGTAAACCACTGGTTGCCACAGAGAAACTTGCACATATGCCTCAAGAAATAAATCTTACCAGGAAACAAGCAAAGAATGTCCATAATGGCTGGAATAAAACATGTCCATTAGTATAAACATTACAGGATATTTAACGTATTTGGCCCTCATCCACTAAATGCCAGCAGAGCCAGTAATTGCAGCCACAGCAACGATAACAAAATTCTCCTATACATGTTTTCAAATATCCCTGAAGGGAGTTAGCCCATTTTGACAACTCCTAGCTATCATTTCGTAATTATTCAATGATTGCTTACATAATAAACAAATGAACACAAACTTTTTAAAAAATGAGACTGTGCTACTGTGAACTAGTGGTTCCTAATGGTTAACAGAATGAATTGGGCTAAAAAGTGATTGGACTCTGAGTATTACAGACTATTATCACAGAATCATTTACTTAATTTCCAAAAAGTTCTATTTTTTAAAACAATTTATTTTACATAATGTTTACATAGTTTATCAGAGTGGGAAGGATCCACGGTTGGCGAAAAGCAGATGTGATCATTGTTTCCAAATTCTCTATTTCTTTTTCTTGTTTTTGGGAGAAGGGGAAAGTAGAGAAGATAAGGGGAGAAGACATATCCAGTCTCCCAACTTCCCCAGTAACCAGGGATTGGGAACAGCCACCCGATATCAACCCAGGGTCCCAATGTGGCACATGTTCCATGGGTTCTGCCAGGAGGTTTTAATAGTTCTAAAATACTATCCATCTTGCCAATTCAAGGATGAAGAAATTATTCCAATGTTTACTGGCGGATACTGTCAACCTTATAGTCTATTCAACGAGATTTTTGCTGTTATTGTTTGGCTGGAGTGATTGTCAAATTAGTTCCATTCTCCTTCCTTCCTCTGTTGTGGTATCAGACATCCTTTGTGAGCCCCAGTGGGCTGCCATCTCCTCTATGTGCATTAGGGCCTGCCATCCACTGCTCTGTCTTTTTCACTGAGGAGAACCAGTTCTTGTAAGTGGGCCCAAGAACCTGGGCCAGCGACCAAGGCCCTGCTGGACACCCTGCCTCTGGGGCTAGTGAATCCGGTGGCACCCACTGCCTCTAGACTGGCAATGGCTTGCCTCACATCAGCATCCACCAGCGGGTGTGGCAACTTGGCTCAGTCCAGCCTGGCAACAGTTCTAGCTCCTGCTGGTGGGTGCTGCACCCTAGCCCAGCCCAGCAAGCCACCAGTCCCACCCTGATGTCAACTAGCTGGTTTTGCAACCCATACAGGCCTCTCCCGTATCCCATCTTGGTTCTCTCATCTGCCAGTGGATGTTATGAACTGGCCCAGGCTGACCCAACCCCAGACCAGACTTACAAGTATGCCAGTGGGTACTGTAGCCTGGCTTGGTTTGGGCTGCTCCTTGCCTTGGTTCTTTTGCTTACCTATACTGATTGTGCCCTGACAAAGGAGTTCCCCAAGCTCCTCCATCATGTCTCCCCCCAGTGGCAGATCTCACACCTGTGGGTGCAGGACACAGATTCACTCTGTGTACCTCTTGTTCTGGCAGGAACAGTGTCCTTGCCCAACCGGCCCACACCAGTATGGTTCATACTATTGGGTAGCACAGCCTAGGCACACCTGGTCCATGCCCAGACACAGGTCTCACATGATTCAGTAGGAGCCAAAAACTAACACAGCCCGTTCTACATCTTCCCTGGCTCTCATGAGTACCAGTGGGTGTTGGATTCTAACCCAAGCTGGCACTACCCAGACCCAGGCCAAAACACCCATGCCAAAGTGGGCTGCAGCCATGTTCAGCCCAGCCTGCTGCCCCATTCCAGCTCTCATGTTCTCCAGTGGGAACCCCACTGCAGCCAGGGTGTTCCCTTAGCTCTCCAATCAGGCGTATTCCCAGCTTCAGATCTTGTGTGTGCCAACAGAGACCACTGTTCCACAGGGTTGAGTCCACATACCAACTCTCCCCTGCCCCCCGCAGATTCTGTCCCCAGATCTGATTCCTTCATGTTCTGGTCAGTGTCATAGCCCAGCCCAATATCACCAATACCCCGTTCTGACTCTCATTGGTAGGCACTGTGATCCAGCCCTGCAGGGTAGGCTCCTAGCCCTAGCTTTAGTGTGTACCAGTAAGTGATATTCAGTGATAGTCGATGCTAACTACCCCGACTCTTATCTCCCATGTGTGCTAGTAGTTTGGTCTGAACCTTAAATGTTCTCCACCCACCCTCCCCCAACTCCAAACTGCTTGGTCTTGGCCCCCTCGCTTAACTTCAAGTACAGTGGGCTTGTCTATGTTAATCCCTCAGCAGTCATTCTTCACCTGGACATGAAACCTCAGGCCCTGCTGCCCCCTGCCCACACCCCCCCTCGTGTGATCCCCAGGTCCCCTGTAAGTCCACACCAATTCCACAGAGTGCAGTGTCAGGGGCCAAGGGCTTTACTTGGTGTCAGTGGTACCCAGATAGCTCAACCTGAGTCCCACCAAGTCTCTTCCTCCCCTTGCAGCCAGGGTTAGCTGGCCTGACTGCCTACATGCCAGTGAAAAGACCCAGCATTTTTTTTTAAAGAAACAAAGGAAAGATCCACTGTCCACTGGTTCACTCCCCAAGTAGTCACAACGGCTGGAGCTGAGCCAATCCAAAACCAGGAGCCAGGTGTTTCCTCTGGGTCTCCCACATAGGAACAGGGTCTCAAGGCTTTAGGCATCCTCCATTGTCTTCCGAGGCCACAGACAGAGAGCTGAAAGTGAAGTGAAGCTGCCAGGATAGGAACCAGAGAGCCCAGATGGGATCCTGGAGGTTGGAAAAAGAGAATTCAGCCACCAGGCCATCACACTGGGGCCCTGAAGAATTCTTATGTTCCCATCTTTTCAATTGTCATTCAGAAAATGTTTATGGAGTACGTACTATGGGCTAAGGTCTTTCAAGATTCTTGTCCTTAAACAGGTTACAATCTGGATTAGAGTTAACTAATGGGAAAGTAAGTGCATGGGAGGATTTTCAGACTGATGTGACTTGCAAATGCTTAATAGCATCTCCTTAAAGGTTTTTGTGATTGGAGACTTGGTTTCAGGATGGCAATATTAAAAGCTAGTAGAACCATTAAATGGAGGGAAACTGTACTAATAGGATGACTTGCTAGTTCTCTTGAGAATGTAATTGTAAATGCCTCTGTTTGGCTCCTACCGGTTTTTGTTTTGGTTCAATGCATAATCACTTACTCCTGTGTACACTCTGGAAAATACAATCTGCAAACAATATAATGGATGAAAGCTACAAGATGGCTTTTGATATACTGTGTGGACTTTCATTCTTCTACACTGCTGAGCTAAATAAACCTACTTTCTTTCTAAGTTGAAACCTGACTAACACAGATGCCATATCTGAGTAAACAGTGTTCTTTGCACACTATTCCAACCCTCCCTGCATTCTTTCCTTTTGCTTATGTAGAAGCAACAATCAAAGGACTTGCCTTCTCTAGGGTGCATAGTTAGGAAAAATGTAAGCAAAGTCATTTAGAAAATCTAATTTGTCTTGAGTGAATAGAAAATTTTATTTCCCAAGTCCCACTCATTCCCACAATAATTCAAGCAGTATGGATTCAGAAATATCACATATATTTATGATGGACAAAAAGCTGCATCTATGTTCAAGAAATAAAATAGCAAACTCCATAAAACTGCATAAATCCTGGATCATGATGACTGCACATTAAAATGAATGCTAAATGTGACTATGACAAATACAACATGTCATCTGCATTTTAATATTCTATCTCCTTTCCAAACTAATCTCTTTAATCCCCCACTTCCCTATATGCACATATTCACATATATGCATACAATTAATATGATCAAACTTTGGGTGTTAAACTTCATAGAGTATTTCACATAATTATAAAGGAATAGAAAAAAGATATATCTTATTGATCATTAAGTCATGACATTCCGAGGAAATCTGAGCAGTGTGTTTTGAGAATAAGGACTGAGCACATAGTTGTGACCCACGGATAGTCATTCTACCACAGACTCAATAAACAATTAATCAGATTTAGCATTTCACCGACCTCATGAGAGAGGACACAAAATTCTGAGCAGTCAGACTTTCAGATCTGGTACCCAGGACTATGCTAGCTAAGTGTCCCTTCAAGTTCCTGACTAGATAGAACTCATGGAGCTGGAAGTGACTAAAAATGAAATAGCTTGCTAATTTTTTTTATTATTATTTAAGCAACTATATGATGTAAAATTTACTACTGCATAAAGTTATAAAGAAAACCTCACTTTTAGCTAAAGGAAACTTTACTGGAAAAATTCAAATAAATTTGGTTTCATGTTTGATAGAATTCAAAGTCTCAAATGATGCCCTCACATCCAAGAGCCTCCACTTTCTTAGGCTCCATATTGTTAGAAACATGACTACCTACAGTGACTTTTTTTGTATTTTCTCCCAGAGAATTGAAATTCTGGACCTGTCTTTTACCAGTTTGAATGGGGGGGGGGGTCACAAGACAGACGGATGCCATTTCTGCCTGGCCAGGATAAGTTACATTACCATTTCTGCAATCAGGGATACAGCCACTTTAGTTAAAGTACTTACACTGAGAATGACAAAAGTGGTAGTCCTCATATGAACTAAAATAACATTAAAAACCATTAAAACACATTAACTAAAATAACAGAGCAACATGAACTAAAATAAAGGAAACAATAGACTGGGTAATCGAAGCAGAGGATGTGTACCACACATTCCGAGCTTCTATCTTCCAGGTAACAAGGATTTCCATTTGGAAGTTGGTGTTATATGTAGCAAGTTAAGCCACCTCCTGCAGTGTCAGCATCCCATAATAGTGCTGGTTTGAGTCTCTGACAGGACCATTTCTAATATAACACCTTGCTAATGTGCTTGGGAAAACAGTGGAAGTTGGCTCAACTGCTTAGACCCCTACTATCCTCTTGCGAAACCTAGATGAAGCCACAGATACTTTGTTTTAGCCTGATCCTCTTTGGGGAGTGAATCAACAGTTAGAAGATCTCTCTGTGTGGCTAACCTTCTTTCTCTCTGTGTAACTCTACCTTTCAAATAAACAAATGCATCTTTAAAATTACATGCATTAAGAATTTCTATTTTTAAAGGAGGAATACAGAGAAATAGCTATATATTAGTGATCAAATTTCTGAGGATAAGAAATAATAGCAAGATTGTATAAGACATAACAATACACAAAGTCACTTTTTAAAAATATCAATAATGACTAAAAAGAATTTGAAATGAAAAACCAATCACAATTTACATTAGCATTTCTCAAAATAAAATATTTTGTTATAAATCTAACAAAATATACATAAGGTCTACATGAGAAAAGATATGTGCTATGATGAAAGGCATCAAAGAAAAGCTACAGGAATGGTAAGACATTTCATATTCATGAATAGGTAAAGTCATACTGTGAAGGAATTGGTTCTTCCTAATTAAGTCTGCATATTCAAAAAATCCCATAAAACACAGCAAGTTAATTTGTAAATATTGACAAACTGATGCTAAAGTTTATGTAAAGAAGTCAAATACCCTGAATAGAAAGTAAGTATTAACCAAATGAACAAAAGTTGGAGAACGGACATCTTTCAATTTGTAGACTAACAAAGAAACTGAAATTATCGAAACAGGTTTGATTAGCAAAGCAACAGACAAATCAATGGGGCAAAATAAAGATCTTACAAATAGATTCACATAGATATGTACGGACACTAATTACAAAGCACAAAAGCATTAAAATAGAGCAGATATTCTCTCAATAAATGTTATTAGAACAACTGCATGTTCACTTCCAAAAGATGCAGTATTCCCATATCTTTTCTAACAATACAGTTAAAATGATTCTTAAGTATAAATGAAAAAATCGTAAGGCTCTCTAAAAACACTAAAGGAAGAAATTCTAGGTGACACTGGGAGTTGTAATGACTTTTTTGGATTCATCATTAAGGCACAATCTACCAAGGAAGTAACTGAAACATTACTTCTTCAAAATTAAAACTATGTGGTCTGCAAAAGTCAAGAGAATGAACAGACAGGCTATCAAGCGGAAAAACACTTGCAAGATATACCTGGCAAAGCATTGTTAATTAAAACATGCAAAAGAACACTAAAAAAAAAAGCAAATTTAAAAATGAATAAAAGATCTGAACAAAAGTTCATAAGATAGATGTGCAATAAAGATGCATATGAGCATTTTTACAAAAATTTTGAGAAGACATTAAAACTGTATATATTTATGGGATATCATGTAATTTTTGAATACACATATATTTTGTCATGTCAAATCAGAATATATATCTATCAAATTTTGTCATTATAAAAGTGAAAATTTAAAAAAAAATCAGCTAAGTACTCACATTAGAATGATTGGAACCCAAAACATTAACAATGTAAAATGTTCACAGTGATACTGAGCAGTACTACTCTTGTTGGTTGCTGGTGAAAATGCAAACCAAGTCAAGCTATGCTGGAAACGGTGGATTTCTAAGTTTCTTCCAAAAGTAAATACATACTTGCCATATGATCCAGCAACTGGATCTCTTTATATTTACCTAAACAGCTTGAAAATGTATGTCCACAATGAACCATGCACACAGAGTTAATATTTTATTTATAATTGTTAAAGCTTGAAAGCAACCAATCTCTTTCAATAAGTACGTGGAAAAATGACTGTGGTACATGCAGAAATAGAGTATGATTGAATTGTACAAAGAAATGAACTATTTGCCTCCCTGCTGGTCCCCCAACGCACAACATTACACAGTGAAAGAAGCCAATCTGAAAAGCCTGTATATAGTATGATTCCAAAGATACTACACTCTGGGAAAGTCAAAACTATGAAGACAGTAAAAGTGATCAATGTTTTCAGGTGTTGGGCGGAGGAGGAAAAGAACAGAGCATAAGAGGGTTTTTTTTTTTTTCAGACAATAAAACGAATCCGTATGATAGTACAATGGTAGATACTTACTATATCCATTTGTCAAAACTCAAAGAATACACAACACGAAGAACAAATACTGATATAAACCAAGGACTCTGAACAATAACAACTTGCCAATTTAGATCCAGCTATTCTAACAAATACATAGAAGCGTTGTACATGCATGAAGATAGGGCTAAATGGGAACTTTCCATTCTTTCTGCCCAACTTTTACGTAAGCTTACACTGGCTCTCAAATCTCATCAATTATTGATGCTGTCTCAACCCAGATGTTTCGAAGAATGGAACTTGCATTATTTTTAACATATTGTTTACCCAATACTATGTCAATTAATTCCATAATGTTGTATATTGATACTGAGGCCTTGTTGGGGCTTTTAACCGACCGGATCTTTACTCTGTTAGACCTATCTTCAGACCATAGAAGGTCTCCCCAGGAGGCCACTGAACTTATCTGGACAATAAGACGCTGAACTTTATGCTAGGCATGTGTTTGCAAGCAATGAATCTCAACTGAACTTGAACTATGGTTATGCAGCAAGGTGGAGGAATCCACCATGGGGGGAGGGATATGGGGAGGGGTGGGGGGAATCCCCAGCGCCTATAAAACTGTACTACATAATACAGTGTAAGCAACAATAAAAAAAAAAAAATCTCAGTGGCTTACAGTACAATAGTATACCATATCTTGGTCAAAAATAGACTGTATGTATAATGGTAAGCTCATTCAAATACATTGCTTACTGATATTATAATCATTTTAGTTTGTACAATTATACTTTATGATTCTTACAATGACAATAAATCACCTTTTGATGCACTTCATAGGACAAAACTACCACTGCTAAATAATGCTTATAAAATAGATAATATTTAATTAGTACAGCAATTTAAACCCCTATTTTAGCTCTTTCCTCCTATCTAGATCTCCTACCTCTAATATCCTGTATCTGTAATGTTCAAAAGTTCTACCATTTTAGGTTTTCATAAAAAATTTTGTAATTCTGCCTTAAAACCTGGCAGCTGACAGGAGCAAGATTTCCAGTTTTCATCTTCATTAGCAGCTTGATATTTACTCAATAAATGAAGAATAATCAACCATTGATGTCACTGAAAGTCTGTTCAGAACTATGCACAAATCTTTTGACTCATGTGTGAGAAGAATCTTCTGCTTGGAAACAATGTTGTCAAAAATAAACCAAATCAATTTCTCACCATGCAAAGTGCAAAAAACACAGCATCAGCGTAGCTGTTGATAATGTTTCATACTATATAAATATTGATATATTCAACCCAAGTCTAAGGCTTTTCCCCTCCCACATCTTACTTTCTCTGCCAAAAAAATCAGTGTGTAGGATTAAATTTTCTAGGAGTAGCACACAGCTGTTAGGTGCAACAAATATATTAAGCAACTCAAGTCTATTTGAAGGCAACATTTCTGAAAAAGGCTTCCCATCTCATCTGTTAAAGTCTTAGAGCCTCTTACTCATTATAATTAGGTTCAACAGGCAAATAAAACAACTATGTTTAAACAAAACACCGAAGACCATGTTCAAAGTTGGACAGAAGACCTAGTGGAATATGTGAGATGGAGTTTTTATAAAAGCTGTCTCTGACCCTATAGGGTCTTAACACAATAAATCCATGGTTTGGTGCTAGTTATTTGCTTTAGTCCAACAGATAGTAAGATAAAATCATCTCTTGTCTGAACAGTATCATACAAAGAAAACAAACGAGCATTAGAGACAAAATGATCATAATTATAATCATTGCCCTTACTGAATACCTGCCAGTCGATTCGTAGTTCTGGAACATCCTAGGCAGTGGGAATTCTTCCTTCCAGGAGCCCAAACCTTCATTACATCCAAAAATACTGTAAGACACAAATCCCCAAAAGTCCAAATTTTGGATTTTCCAAAGGATCATATAATTTTTATCATTACACTTGGCCCCAGTTGAGCTCATGAAAAGTTTGAAGGTTAAAAAAAATGTTTGAAGACAGTGATCACTAAGTTTAAAAAATCAGATGAATAAAATACCCTCTCTACATTAAGTGACTTGCTTATATTTTCTCTTTTTAATACCCTAATTTCTACTGTAAAGTAAGAATCACTTTCTTCAATTCATAGAAGAAAGAATCAAACTGGAAAAGCCTAAAGGATATCAGGTCAGTAAAAAATAAGAGTCAGAATTCAAGCCCAGCTTTGTCTGGCCTCGGAGACCATGCTCCTCCATCTAACTTATTCCGATCAAGGGAATTTGGGTCTTCACCAGCCTCTCTGGGCTGTGTTAGATGCTGAGCATTCTAAACAACATTTATTGTCTCCAATCAGTGGTTAATTCATTGTCCACCTTAGGAATGACCTTCTACATAACAATCAAAGCTTTGACACAAGTGTCACTGCTGGGTACACAATAGCAATGGAAGGAACCAGAGAGCAACTTTTAAATATTTTCTGTTGTTTTTACTTTCTGTATGCACACATAACGTTTTCCCCTTAAATTTGAGATTGTTACACATGACACATTTTTATCTCTAAACATATCGGTATATACAACATAAAATTAATATTGAAGAAATCCTAGTACACTTTTACCAATTGTCCAGTTAAGGTTTTCATAGTAGTTATTTTTAAAAAATCATGAGTTGTATTTAGTTTTGTCCCTCTTCCTGGCAAATTTCCTCAGTCTTACTTGTATTTTACAATATTGCTATTTTTGAAGATCACAGGCCAAAGAATTCATCTTTGTCTGAGGCTTCTTTGTGATTTGATTCAGGCTATGCCCTTGGCATTCAAGGATATTGTGTTCACCTCAGCAAACAGCATCAGAAGGTATTTGATAAGAATTTGTTCTATTGATGATGATGTTATGTTTGATGATGTTAGGGTGATCATTGCAAGATTTTTCTACAGGGCCCGGCATGGTAGCCTAGCTACTAAAGTCCTTGCTAGCATGCACTGGGATCTTATATGGGCATTGATTCATGTCCGGAGGCCCTGATTCCCATACAGCTCCCTGATAGAGGCCTGTGAAAGCAGTCAAAGACTCCCCAGAGCCTCGGGACCCTGCACCCTGTGTAGAAAATCAGGAACAAACTCTGGTTTCCTGGCTTTGGATTGGCTCCACTAAAGCCATTGGGCCACTTGGGGAGTGAATCATTGGACAGAAAATCATCCTCTTTGTCTCTCCTCCTCACTGTATACCTGAATTTCCAAATAAATAAATAGATATATCTTAAAAAAATATTTCTCTACCACAAAGCTCCTGTTTGTCCCTCTGTTATTAACCAGGACTTTATAGGAAGAAATCATGTAACTTATAGGATTCCAAATTTCAGAAATTATAAAGTAAATTATTCTTTTTTCTTCTCATAGTAGAGTCTAAGCTGCTATGAACCTGAATTTTCAAGAGACTAAAATAGCCACCCTATCTGGAACACATGTGTGTTCTAACTATTGTATTACTGTATGTCAATTCATATCAATTCTAACTAAAATATTAGCTTTTTCATAAATTTTAAGGATAAATATGATCTTACAGTTATAGTTTAATAGCTGCTTGATGAAAGAGAAGACATTCCCACTTTGATAATCATTCTTGTTCTTGAAACTAGAACTCTATTCATTCAAAGCAATTTATTTGGCAACTGATCATAATTCAATGTAAGTCAAGGCCTATTCAGATTTTCTTAGAAATGTTTATTTTGAAAAAGTGCCCACTGGCACATCTTACCCTACAGCATTAAGTGTAATCTAATTGCCTGCAGAAGAATTCAAGACTGGGGATAGTGCAGGATAATTGTGACCTGCTGTTGGACAAAATAGCAAATCATTTCCTTATTGACCTGGCTATGGAAGGATCCCTTAGAAATCATGTTATCTAATAAAGAATCTTGTGTGTTTGGCAAACATTACTTTATGTGTGCTGTGGAGACTGAGTTGGAGAAGAGATACGAATGGAAACAGTGAGACCACATAGGAGGACATTGGAATAATCTAATGGAGAGATAATAATTATACCATTCAAGTCATAATCCACAGAATAAATCATTAGGAATTGCTGTTCAGTTGGATATAAGAGGAAAGACACAGAGAAAACCTTCTGGAGTAATTCTTTTTTTAAAGATTTATTTATTTTTATTGCAAAGTCAGATATACAGAGAGAAGGAGAGAGAGAGAGAGAGAGGAAGATCTTCCGTGCTGCATCGATCTGAAGCCTGGAGTCAGGAACTTCTTCCAGATCTCCCACACTGGTGCAGGGTCCCAAGGCTTTGGGCCGTCCTCTACTGCTTTCCCAGGACACAAGCAGGGAGCTGGATGGGAAGTGGAACTGCCGGGATTAGAACTGGTGCCCATATGGGATTTGGCATGTTCAAGGCGAGGACTTTAGTCACTAGGTCACCAGTCCAGACCCTTCCTGGAGTAAGTCTAAGCAGGGTGGATATGTTGTCACTCATGAAGGGAGAAAGGTAGGCAGGCAAACACAGCTTTGCACAGGTAACTCTGAGATAGTGTTGAGACACCCTAGTGGTAATATCCTTGTGGCCTCTGGAGATACAAGTCGGGCACAAAAGAGGTCAGATGGAAACCACTCTGTTTAGTGTTTTCATATGCTGACACTGCTCCAGCACTAGTTTCCAAATAACTTCCATCCAATGTGATCACTTTAAATTCACGAAAACTGTTTGAAGCAGATGAAGTGAACATTAACTATGTTTACAGTAAAGTTGATCTTTGTGAAGGCATAACCAAAACAAACTGTAACAATACTTTTGGTGAGGCACTCTGTAAGAATTTCAAATATATCCTCTCATTTAAATCACAATTCAGTTTTTAGGGAGAGATTTTATCCTCACCAAAGTAGAACGCTGTGTGATTTTTCAACCATGAATAGTCTGTTGACCTGTTGGTACATGCATAAGCTTCTTTCTCAGAAAATAATCTGCACGTACTCCCACTGTGTCTTCATTACACCTTATTGTGCTTCCTCTTTCTGCCTCTCTCTGTTATTATTTCATAACATGTCAAAATTTGTTGTCCAGAGCAGATTGTTTAGGGACAAGGAATGTACAAATAAGTCAAAATCGCAGCCAACTTCTTCATCAGAAATCTCAGTAACTATGAGAATCCTGGGAGTCTTACTTCTCAGTCATAGCACCATTTTCTATGTCAATACAATATCTCAGTACTCCCAATTAACTCAGTCAGGCACGATTTTAACTTACTTGCACTCACCAAAACTGACTTGAAGTGCAGAAATCCATACCAGTTCCTTTATGAAGTACCACTACTGGGCTAATCAGCCAGTTAGTTGCTTGGTAGCAAGCTGTTCACACTGGAACAGTTCTATAATGGAATAAATGGTGCTTTGTTGTTACCAGAACCAACACTTATTTTGTTGGGTTTGCTTTCCAAGCATGTATGGTGTCTTCGGAAACTACCATTCATGGCCTTACAGAATACGTTACTCATCATCATAGAATTCCACACACTGTTTCTGATCAAGAAAATTGTTTCACAGAAAATAGAGTGCTGTTGTGGGTCAGTGCTCATGGAATTTGCTAGTCTTACTAGCTTCCCCACCAAGTTAGTTTGATAGAATGGTGGTATTTTTTTTTTTTTGGAAATTCAGTTGTTAGTTATGTGGAAATTGCTTCCTGGGTTCAATCAAGGTTCACCAGCAGGTGTATATGCTTTGAATCAGCATGCATGGTATTGTTTGTCCCATGGGTTGGATTCATCAGTTTAAAATTCAATGAGTGGAAATGACATCAGCCATCATTACCCATGGTAACACCCTTGCAAAAATGTTGGTTCCTGTCCCTATGGTTTTATGTTTTACTGGTTTAGAGGTCTTACCACCAAAGGGAAGAATGTTTTCAGCAGGAATCATAAGAAAAAGTTCACTGAAATAGATCGTCATCTTCATAAAAGCATTGTACAGATTAATGGGATATGGTATGATAATTCAATTCATGCATTCAATAAGATGCCATCATTCCAATTAGAATGACTGGTATAAAAAAAAACAAGAATAACAAATGGTGATAAGGATGTGGAAAAAAGGGAACTTGTTTATTGCTGATAGGAATGCAAATTAGTATGGTCATAATAAAGGAAAATACGGAGGCCCCTCAAATTACTAAATATAAATTTACTATATGATGCAACTACCAATTTACGGGCATATAACCAAAGGAATTAAATCAAAGAAATACTTCCACTCTGATGTTTATTCCTGCACTATTTATAATAGCCAAGTTATGGAGAATCAACCTGGATGCCCATCAACAGAAGAATGGATAAACAAAGGTGGTTTCAAAAACATGAAAAATTTTGCTGCACAAAAAGAACATTAACTTTTAATTATTTTGCTTTCTGAAAAATTTCTGAAGTATCTTCTTCAGTAATTTTATATATGTGAAGTGTATATATATATATATACATACACACATAAAGAAAATAAGTATTTTACATATAAAATAATTGTGGTTTTCTTTCTTTCCTGTCTTATTAACTAACATGATACATACAAATGATAATTACATTTATACAACCATATTTAGGTCAGTATATTAAGAAGAGTGAATATATTCCAATTAAAAACAATCAACAATACCAAGGACTGAAAACCTATACATTGATGACAGAATGTAGAATGATTTGACAACTTAGAAAACAGCTTGGTACTTATCCCAGAGGAAGAAAAACTTAGGCTTTCATGATATCTTTATGAAAATGTTTATGGCAACAATATTCATAATCACCAGCACCGGGAAATAAATAGTCTTCAGCAGGTGAATGAATAAATCACAACAAGACATACAAAATATAATTCAGTAACAAAAAGAAATATTGATAACTTCAATAACATGAATGAATTCCATGTGCCTCATGATCAGTATATGAAGTAAGAACCAAAGTTTTGATCCTGTGTTATTTCATTTGTACAACCTTCTGGAAAAGGTAAAACTACACATTCGAAGGACAATCGGTGATTGCCTAGGGTTAGGGTTAGGGAGAAGTTTTGACTATAAGGCAGCAAACCAAGGACATTTTTTGAAGGTAAGGTTAATTGGGCTATATCCTGACCATGATGGTGACGATTAAAAAATTTTGGATTTGCCAAAGCTCATGTAACTATATATGTAAAAAGTGAATTTTAATATGCATATATTTCAGAGTTTATTAAAGGATCATGGTGTGCATCATGGTGCAATGAAATAAATCATTGATTGTGGTCCACACATCCAACATCAGAGAGCCTAAATCCAATCCTAGCTATTCTGCTTATGATCTGACTTCCTGTTATTGGGTGTAGAAAGCAGCATATGTTGGCCCAAGTACTAGAGTTCCTGCCAGCCAGTTTGGAGATCCTAGACTTTCAGGCATGTGGTTTTGGCTTGGCACAGCCTTGACTGTTCTGAACATTTGCAGAATGAACCAGAAGATGCAAAAAAGCTCTCTCTCTCACACACACTCTCTCTTCCAACTTTCTGTCCCACTTCTCCCTCTCTGTATCACTCTGCCTTTCAAATAAATAAGTCCTAGAAAAATAGGATGTTAATCAAGGGAGTATGTTTTTAGAAACATTCAGTGTGAAGAATGAATCAGATGCATCAAGCCCCAGAGGTATAAAAGCAGCTCATTGGTGCACTAATCCAATAATACATGATAGCTTTATCAGGCAGTGACAATGAGCACTGAGAGCATGCATTTAAGAGAGACTGCATAGTAACAGGTAGAATATGAGAATTTTAGAAACAAAGCTCCCACTTTTTATTGTTGTTAGCCTGATGAGGTCATTCATCAGAACAAAACTGGATTTAGAGGAATTTTAGAAAAGATTTTAGCGGGAGGGCAACAGTTTGGGACACTTTTAGATTTATGATGTAATTGTCAATTTCAAGGCAGATATTTATCTGATGTAATGGTTGAACAAAAATACTTGTGTCCTATTTAAGTAATGGTGCTGGAAGAATGACATAATATGCTACAATTTATAACTGACATTTCCAGGAACCCAAAGCAGTTCATTAAAAATGCAACATGTATCTTTTTGATTCATTGAATTATTCCTTCTGAAGACATTTACATTTTGGAACTTGGAGTCTTTGCACATTAATTCTTTGCATCAAGGTGCAAAACTGTTGACTACAGTTTGAGTAATGGGAGCGATTACTTAACTCTGCACAGTAGCAGGCATTTCTCTTTAGCTCATGTTGTTGGTTATCAGCTGCACTGAGAGCAGGCTCTTCAATCTACAGAAAAAAATTAAAACACTGAGAGTAGGACAATTGTTCTCAGAAGCCCTTGAAAGCCTTTCTTTAATAACAAAGGCTAAGGTGGCCTTTAATTTCACAGCTCAAGAACAATGAGAAAAATGTATCTGCCTCTTGTCACATAATATTTCTCAGTAGGCTTAATTATATTTATGATACTTAAAACTTACAATGACTGGTTGGATTTTTAGTCTCATTAGTGCTGGAAGAGTTGATACAATGCCTGCTTTCCAGAGCTAGGAACAGTCAGTAACCTATCATCCTTCTCAACTGCACAGGAAAGTCTAAAAAACATCAGTTTGCGAAGCCCCGGATGATAACACTTGTGCCAAGGTTGTTTTGTTTTTTTGTTTCATTTGTATAGATCTTATGTTCAAAAACATCACCCACCTTTCCCTTTACTTCCTTCCACTTCATTTAAAAGACACAGACATAGATAGAACTGGCCATCCTCTCAATAACTGCGTCCTATGCCCTCCCTCTCCCCACCCCCGCATACCACCTAATAAAACAGTCAGGATTGCTCCAGGTTGAAGCCAGGATATGGAAAATTTCTTGGTATTTCCCACATGGGTGGCAAAGACCCAAGCTCCTTGAACCATCATCTGCTGTTTCCCAGGCATGTTAGCAGGAAGCTCAATTGGAAGAAGAGGAGCTCAAACTGAAACCAGGTACCCCAAGAAATGTCTTTTAACTCCTATGTTAAAGGTCTCTGACTCATCGGCTGTTGTTTGGACTTCTCCGCCATTCCTTACACAGTGCCTTATTGTCACAATCCAAAAAGCACTAATGACTGTGATGTATAACGATGAACATTAAGATTCTTGGTTATGCTTTGAGTCAATTATTTAAGTATCTTTTTTCTTCCTCACTACTGTCTGTTCCTATGCTCTGTACCCCACACTAAGCCTCACACAAAGCAGTTTCTTTGTTTTTATGTCTTCTCTCGCAGACCCTCCCAGGGTCCTGAAGGCAGGGAGGAGCCTGTCATGAACAACAGGAAATGAGTTCAATCCAGTGTGGCAGGTGTTTCCAATATGTCTTGGAGCTTTAGCTGAACTAATTGGGATGCAGCCTCTAACTTACTGTGATGGTTTCTGGTCTCTCAGGGGAGTTGTCCTTTGTGGAGAAGTAAGGAAGTAAGGAAAAGGGAACAAGACTAAGAAGAGAAGATGTTTTCTGTCTTACAGCAGAGGAAGATGTGAGAAGAGGAGGAGAGGGAACAGGAGGAGGAGGAGGAGACACTGGTTTGTTAGTTCAGCCCCCAAACTAGATCTCATTCTTTGAAAGGTGGAGAGTAAAGAGCAATTGTGTAGTAAATTCACTGTGTAATACTATTCTTGGATGACTTTATGAGACATAGCCACTACCCAGAGATACTTTGTGGCCAAGGTAACCAATTCTGAACCTTCACTGAATACCCTGTTCTCTGAAAACATCAGCAAAGGCAGTTCAGGATATGTCTTTAAAAAATCCATCCCCTTGGAAAAAAAAGATGAGACTAAATGTGGAGAAGTCAACCAGGTAACAGTGGAGAGGAAATTTCAGGCAAAACAAATTGAGCAAGAGCAAAAGCAAAACAAAGACCTCACTGTTTAGAATCTCAAGTTATCCATTCTTTGTGCAGTTTCCTGTTACAAGACAAGGAATAGCAAGTCTGAGAGTCAAAAACAGAGAAGTCTTATCTGTTCTGTTTAAATTCCAGCATAGCTGTAGTAAAGCAAAGAGGTAGGCTAGCACTTGGCATGCCCATGACCAATACAATGTTAGTTTGCATCCTGCATATTCCATCCTTTCATTCCAGCTTTCTGCTAATGTGCTGTAGATGATGGTTTGAGTAGCTGATCCTGTCATCCACTTGGGAGACCTGAATAAAGTACTTGGTTCTGTCCTCACCCAGCTTCAATTATTGCAGGAATCTAAATAATGAACCAGTAGATGAAAACATCTCTCTCTTTCTGACTTTCAAAATGAAGAAACAAAATCTTCTTTAAAAAAAAAAGAGAGATCTATTTATTTTTATTGCAAAGTCAGAAATACAGAGAGGAGGAGAGACAGAGAGGAATATCTTGTATCTGATGATTGACTTCCCATGTGGCTGCAGTGGCTGGAGCTGAGTCAATCCATAGCCATACGCCCAGAACCTCTTCTGGGTATCTCACATGGGCACAGGAACCCAAGGCTTTGGGCCATCCTTGACTGCTTTCCCAGGCTGCAAGCAAGGAGCTGCATGGGAAACAGGGCTGCCGGTATTAGGACTGGCATCCATAGGGATCCTGGTGAGTTCAAGGCAAGGATTTTAGCCACTAGTCTAATGCACCGGGCCCAGAAACAAAATCTTTAAAACAATACTCAGTGGTGAGCACTGTTGTGGTGAAAGAGCATTAAGCCATTAAGCACAGTGTGTCATTCCTGATCAGAATACCAGTTTGAGTCTGGCTGCTCTGCTTCTGAAACTACTACTTACCAATGCACTTAGGATGCAGCAAATGATGGTTTAAGTTCTTGGGTCCCTGACACTCAAATAAGACACCTGAATATGAATTCTGCAATCCTGACTTTAGCCTGGCCCAACTATGGCCATTGCAACCATCTGAGGAATAAACCAATAGACAGACCACCAATTAATCTCTTTCTATGCCTTTCAAATAAGTATTTATTTTCTTTAAAAAAAGGATATTACAAACCAAAAAATTGGGATTCTGCCTTGAAAGCTATGGAATGCTGATCCCTAGGGTTGTACTTTCTGAAGATTTGGGTACAAACAGCAACCTAGGACTGCATTTATATTCACCAAGAATGTTAGGATCAAGCAAAGTAAGAGGGATAGTGTGTACACTAGATTTTAATGTTTTTACTTTGGCAGTGCCTGTTGATGGTTTTTTCTGCTTATCATCAGCATATATTCCTTAAATTTGGGCTATTTCTACTGGAGTCAGAGAAGTCGTTGATCATATTCATAAAATTATGCCTTCAGAGAGTTGTCAAGGTCTTCTGGTGAAGTTGAAAATGTATGTTGATTTATTTTGTGACACAAAATTTTCTGAACTCACTCACAATTGCTTTGTGCAAGGTACAACTGAGGTATGACCAAGCTCAATTCTCCTATGTCAGGGCCTCCTGCAGACCAATGAATCTCTCCAAGGCTGTTTGGAAGTTCATCTACCCATTGGCAAGACACAGTATTACATGACACCACTAACTGCTGATTCTCTCCAATTCAAGTCATATAAACTTAACTTTCATTTTTCGTATTTTTCCATGAGTTCTCTTGAGATCTTAAGCAAGTAAAGATTTCCACTTGAATACATGCAGTAATAAGGCTAGCCAAAATAAAAAAAAATAAGAATGGGAAAAAAGTTTCCTTTAGCACAATTGTAAAATATAGACCCTGGAGGAAGGGATATCATGGTTAAACTTGGCTTTAAAGCATACAAATGGGTGAATAGTTGAACAAGGGGATATCAAATTATGACAGAGTTCAGATGCTAAAATAGGCAAAAGGAAAAAGTCAATCAGATTATAAAACCCTGGCTATGCAAATGTGAAGCTTTATTTTATATTATTATAAAATCTGTATGAAGAACTTAGAAGCAGGCTATCTATAATAAACATCAAATACAACATAGCTGCAGTATTTTAAAGATGTTATTATTTAATAATTGCAAATATTTCATAATAGGTTTTTCTTCTCAGTCACTTTTCTGCACGGCTAAACATCAACTATCCTGTGTCTCTTATGGTTGAGAGCAGAAACTGAGCATAAAGCAACTGCCAAGGGCTACAGGCCAGCAAAGTAACCTCTACTACTTTACTGCTTACTTTTGTTAACCTTAAGTGAGTTAAACAGTTTGTCCTCGGTGCAGGAGAAGATAGAGAAATGTGTTACTGACAAAAACTAAAAGGAAATGCTTTGCCTTTTGAATTTAGACATATGGCTACTCCAAAATCAGTGTAGTCTGGCCAATAAAAAAAAAAAAAGGAGTGGTTTTTCTATAGGCAACCAAATATTTCTGACACATTCAGCACTGAGGATTGTCAAGGGGAAGGGTAGATACTGTACTTGAAAATGAGCAAAAGCAATCGTGAAAAAGAGAAGACTTTCAGGCCCGGCACTGTGGCTTAGTGGCTAAAGTTGTCGCTTTGAACGTGCTAGGATCCCATATGGGTGCCGGTTCTAATCCCGGCAGCCCTGGTTCCCATCCAGTTCCCTGCTTGTGGCCTGGGAGAGCAGTACAGGATGACACAAAGCCTTGGGACCCTGCACCCATGTGAGAGACCAGGAAGAAGTTCCTGGTTCCCGGCTTCAGATCAGCACAGCTCCAGCAGTTGCAATCACTTGGGGAGTGAATCATCGGACAGAAGATCTTCCTCTCTGTCTTTCCTCCTCTCTGTATTTCTGACTTTGTAATAAGAATAAATAAATCCTTTTAAAAAATAAAAAAATAAATAAAAGACAAGACTTTCATTTTGGACATAACAATTTTGAGATGCTGCAGTATGTAAAGGGGCATGTATTCAAACAAAAAAATGGTGCAAATCTTAGGAGAAAGTTTGTGCTTGAGGGAAACTTCATGGATTTCAGTGTAACTAAATAGGAAAATCATAAAGAAATAAGAGACAATGATGCGAAGTGCTTTTTTTTAAAGAAAGATTTTTATTTATTTTTATTACAAAGTCAGATATACAGAGAGGAGGTCAGACAGAGAGGAAAATCTTCCGTCCGATGATTCACTGCCCAAGTGGCTGCAAGGGCTGGAGCTGAATTGATCCAAAGCCAAGAGCTTCTTCTGGATCTCCCACATTCATGCTAATATGAACTTTTTCAATATAATAAATGTTACAATCCAACTTGAGGTTTATCTCTAATTACAAAACATAGTAGCTTTGTAACCTTAATAAAGTGGTTTGTTCAAGAGCACCCGTCTAATTTACATTTTGATTGGACTCCAGAGTTTACAATCACCAGAACTGAGATTTCCAGTCGTCCCAATGAAATAGGAGCAAGCATCAACTTTCATCAATGCCAACCTGACTTTAACTTTTCCATATGAAATTACCAACTCTCCATTCCATAAACACAAATAACGGTTATGAGATAAAACTGAGACAAGAGGCCCTTCAGTCAGGAATTTTGCTAATGTGGGAGAAAAAGGGTATTGTCCATATTTCTAAGTGTGAGAAGTTCATCTTTCTTTCCACTCAAATATCCATGTTCCTGGAATTTGAAGAAATGTGGACTCCATGAAATGAACAATGTATGTGAAAAAAGAACTGCAGTTAAGTGATATTGGAGGTATATATCTTGAGCATGTAAACTTCATAGTTTGTGCTGTAGCCTTTATTGAGGGCCCTTCAAGTAGCATCATGCATGAAATAAACAGTATATTCATTATGTCATCATTAGCATGAAAAAGTTTCTCATTTCATGGGAAATGAGAAACTAAGTATTGATTTGCAGCCAATGACTCATTTTAAGTGGCTTAGAGGTGCGATGTAGAAAACTCACTGAAATAGAGCAAATAAATTACTATCAAGAGTCTCCAAGGAAAATTATTGTTATCTAAAATTGAAGTTATATGTTTTTTTAAAAAGATTTTACTATTTTATTGGAAAGGAAAATATACAGAGAGAAGCAAATATAGGAAGAAAGATCTTCCATCTGCTGCTTTGCTCCCCAAGTGGCCACAATGGCTGGAGCTGAGCTGATATGAAGCCAGGAGGCACTATCCAGAAATTTCTTTCAGGTCTCCCTCATGGGTGCAGTGTCCCAAGGCCTTGGGCCATCCACAACTACTTTCCCAGGCCACGAACAGGCAGCTGGATGGGAAGCATGGCTGCCAGGATTAGAACCAGCACCTATATGGGATCCCAGCAGGTACAACGTGAGGATTTAGCCATTATTATTATTTAGCCATTTAGGCTATCATGCAGGGTCCTGTAGTTGTATTTTTATGGGTTTCCATGGCCATCAACTTGTCTTTCTTGCCTATTTCTTTTTCTGTTATGCTATCGAAGCAGAAAATAATGCCATATAATGCCAGGTCCTATGAGCTTTTACTCTATACTAAAGTCATTTAGGGACACACAGAGAGAATGGAGTCAGCTTTTACGAGAAAGCTATTCATGTTTTCCTCTAATACAACTTTTCCATTCAAATGTTTTATGACAACTACAGTCTCTAAGGACTGATGAACTATACAAAGACTGATATTTTAAAATAGAGCTTTGGTTAGTACTTAAACAGTACAATCTGACAAAACCATCCACCTATAAGAAGACAACTCTGAAAACCACTAAAGTTCAGAAAACAGAGTACCTAAAAAGACTCATTGCTTCATTCTTGGATGGCAAATTTTATCTTCAGATAGAAAATTTGAATCTGATTTTTATGCCATCAGTTGGATAAGACATTTTGTGTTGTTTTTCTCTACGTAATGAGTAGGTAGTTTTAAATGAAATAGTGAGAGAATCATTATCAGAGGGCTTAAGGATAATTTAGTTTTCACATTTGGCAACATGTTGTTCTATAAACACAATAGCAGTAATTACTGAGATTTACTCAGTTGTAATCATGTGCAGGACACTTAACATGCAGTATGGCTTTAAATGCATGTAAGAACTTTTCAGTGTAACAAATATTATTCTCTCCTTTTTCTGTATAGCTTCCAAAGTCACAAAAAACTATTTACTGACAGTGATGGGGCTCAACTTCAGCTGATTTGGGGTCAGAGTGCAACATTCCAAAGCCATCCTACAAAGGAAACAGAAAGCATCAATTCCTATAATAAATGACAACTTTGACTTAGAAGGTCATGCTAAATGGTTAATGAGTTAACACTACAGCAAGAAAAAGATAGCACAGTTACCAGAAAGGCAACACCTGCCAGGGAAACCTATAAGGAGTGTGTCAGACAAGCCTAGGGAAGCCACAGATATCGGCACGCAGCCGCAGAGAGCTGCCCTGTGGACAGAGTCCAACAGCGCTGTGGAACCATGGAGGCTTCCACAGAGATTTCAAAGGATGTTTTGGGAAACTTATGGCTCACAAATCAGGTACAGAGGTACAATCACTACAAGGAGGTCTTACTAGGACAATGCCAAGTAGAATTTTGGTGCCAGAGCTGCTGCCTAGTCCCCACCAGAGCCAATGCCTAGTGAAGCTGTGGAGAAGACACTACACACACTATTTGGAAACCAAAGTTCAAGCTGTGATTAGGCCATACAAGAGGTTCTGCCAGAGTCAATGTGATCCTATCACCCAACACAGTGTACCCTGCATGCCAGATAAGAGCTTTAGTTTTCAGCCTTGCAAGTATCCAATTAATTTTATTTTATTTTCTACCCTGTTCAGAATGGAAATTTATAGATGGTACTTGCTACATCATGATATCTTTTGGAATATATAGCTTATTTTTTATTTTACATAGTTATGTTCATAGTTATTGAGTTTGCCTTGAGCATCAGAAGACGCTTTTGGTGTCTGAATTAATGTCAGAATTGGTTAAGACTTTGGAATTTGAGGAAAGAATGACTATATGTTGTTTGTGACTGGGGTTTGAGTTTTGGACAGCAAGGGATAGAAAGTCAAAGTCTGAATAAGATTTGGATCTCCAAACTTATGCTGACATTTAAATACCGAAGTCTTAAATTAACAGGAAAAAGACAAATGCAGTGGTAGGTGGAGGCTAGATCCCCTCTGGTGTCTGCAGGTGGAGCTTAGATTAGATGAGATTGCTAGAGTGGAATCGTGTGATAAAATCACAATGAAGAGCCTGCTTGTTTCTATGCTCCCTGAATCACTATTCGAACAACCCTATACAATCCTGTAGCCTTACGAGACACCTGAACTAATGGGGCTGCCTGAACCTGGACTTCAAATCATGAAAACTGTAAGCCAAAATAACTCTTTTTCCTACCTTAGTAGTTCTTCTCAGCTATTTTAGTTAAAATAATGAGAAGCTGACCAAGATAAACAGGGAGAACTTCAAGAATAACGTGATAGTTAGTACTACTACTAAGTAAATGTTTTGATTATGTCATGTTGTTTAAGTCTCATAACTTTACATAGTCTATATTCTTATACCTATGGTTATTGATTAGGATAGATCAAATGTTTTGCCCAACTGTACAGATTTTTCAAATGGTGAGACCAGAGCTACCTACAGGTAGGCTGTGTCCACAACCTTCACTGTCACCCACCGCCACACAGAGGTCTTCATATAATAAATCTGGGGAACAGTGACTGAGGACGTGGTCTCTAGATTAAGGGAAAGGTTTACTGTAATCAGAGCAGTGAGATTTATGTTTTTGCTGGAAAATAAAAGTGATGATGTAGGAGAGGACAAAATGCCTCCTGCTCTGATCTCTGAAGAGAACAAGGAAAGGGGATTTGGAGATGAAATCCTTGCAAAACAATATATCAGTGAAGAATTACCCTCCCTACTTTAATGTGACACAGAGAATGCAGACGCTATGAGCACCATAAAAGGGCAGAGCTTAGATTCTATGTTTGCTTTCGGGGAAGGTTGATGGAAATTATTGCTTGACAGACATCAGGCGAGCAAGATTACACGAGACTGACCGCAGAAGCAACTGGTTTCGAGTAGAAAAGGGTACTGTTAATGATTATGATGAGTCACCAAGAATAAATTTAGGACATTTTATAGCCCTACCTAAATCCTTTTCTAATGACCTTCTGGTGCAGCCACCGTCTGTTAAAATTAGGAAGTAGGACCAATTGTGGACCTTGAATATAGCTGAAAATCCAAAAAGGCGGGATCTTTGATTAAAAAATACGGGTGGGCAAAGAGTACGGATCCCACTAAAAAGTTAAGATTGAAGAAATAAGATTAAAATTCCTGTTTGGACCATGTCTCTTTAAATGCAAAATCATTCTTAAGCTAGACTAATGGGTCATGGTTTATGAGTTTTACTGGAGTTTGTACATAAGAGTTCATAAATACATGTGGACACAATCATAGTGAGGCTAGAGGGCCGAAATTCATGTGAGAACAAAAATGAGAAAACAAAAGGGCATGAGAGGAATTCAGAGTGGGCAGTTTACACTGTATAAAATAGCCTCAGGTTTCCTCTGTAGTAAAATTTCTCGTAGGATACATGTTGAACAAAGAACGATGAGACTTATCACCAAGTAGCCTGTGTTTACAAAAACTTATAAATAGCAACACAGTTTGGCCTGACAAGAGGGAAATGTAATTCAGAGACTGGGAGCTTGTTTATAACTTAACAGGATTCTAGACCCTGGGTTAGCTCTTCCTTTTGGCTCTTGTATCTCTCTGCACCATGGTTGCAACTCAGCTACCCTTTCTGCCTCTGCTCCAATCTGGAAGCCACTGGATTCTATTCTTCCAAGAAAGGATATCTTCCCTTGGTCTCCCATCCAACAGTTTCAGGACAGGGGAAGCAACATGGTCATTCACTCTCCTTTCAAAAGAGACTTCACAGGAGAATTTATGTCAGCACACCTCACTTGCTTCTGACTAGCCCTCGATCAGCTGGCTCTGGGTTCAACACTTACCCCTGGTCTAGGAGCCAAGCTCACACTAGTCCACCCTCCTGAATGTCCCACCACTTATCCAGCTGGCCCCTTACATACACTTTCAGGGCACACTTCTTTCCTGCTGAGGCTTTACATGTTTTATTTCCTTGAAGGTAATTCTAGGGCTTTTCTCTATTTTTTTCTCTCACACACAATTTCTAACACACTAATGGCTTCAGTTCACATACATGGATCAGTTGTTTCCATGCCTGTATCCATATTTGTTTCCATATTTGTTTCCATATCCATGTTGTTTCCATATTTGTTTCCATATCCATGTTGTTTCCATATTTCTCTTGCCTGTATCTCACCTTTGAAATCTAGATATGCTATAAAACTGTCAACATCTCTACTTTCATGTCTCAGAGTCCTCCCAAGTTCAACATGCTTTGGATTTGACTTAATCTCTTCTGTTTCAAATCTATCTTCTTGCAGACCCTTCTTTGGTGAGTGACATCACTGTCTATCCACTTGCAAAAACCATAAACTTATGAACTATTCTTAACATATCCTTCTGCACCAGACTCATTTTCGAGCTACCTCCTCATTCTATTATTTTCATTTCCTTAGCATGTCTCAAAGCCACACACTTCTCATGCTATTTGTAGCTACTAGCCTTGTGCATATTATCATAATAATTCTCCTGTACTGCTGTAAGGATTCTCACATTGATTCTCACCATCTACAATGGTTCATTTCCAATACACTTCCTTTTTTAAAGATGTACTCATTTCATTGAAATGACAGATTTTTACAGAGAGAAGGAGAGACAATGAAGTCTTCCATCCACTATTTACTCCACAAATGACTGCAACAACCAGAGTTGAACTGAACTTGATCTGAAGCTGGGAGCCAAGAGCTTCCTTCAGGTCCCCCACATATGTGCAGGAATCTAAGATTTTGAGCCATCTTCTGCAGGTCATAAGTATGGAGCTGCATCAGAAGTGGAACAACTGGGACATGAATCAGCACCCATATGGGATGCTAGCACTTGCAAGTGGTGGATTAGTGCATTACGCCACCACACCGGCCCCACTAATGTATTTCTAACATCACAGTCACATCATACAAGTTTCTGCTCCCTGTCCAAAACCCTTCAATAATTTTCTATGGAGCTGAGAACAGCATCTTGTGTCCTTGCATGTGTAGTCTATGCACCCATACTTCACCATCTTTACTTTTTATAACACTCCTTTGTTACAACCACTCTGGCCTCATTCTAGAGGTGGAAGTGTGCCAGGATGCTTACTGATTCCAGTTCCAGGCTACCTCTTAATCTGGATAAATCCTACTCAAACTTCAAGTTTCATCTTTTTCTGATTCTTGTTTATGTCTGAAACTTTTTCTATATATTTTTATTGGTTCCACATTCTGTTATTTGCCCACACAGTTATTTTATATTTGCCCACACTTACATCCCAAAGGCGAGATTCTGTAGTTTAGGGAGGAAAAGTGAATTTGAGAAGACTAAACATATTCACATATTAAAAAATTATAGTTAGGAATGTAGGCTAATCTCACTGGAGTTAGGTGGAATCTCAGTATAGTTTTTATTTACATTTCCCTGTTAACTAGGGAGCCTGAGCACTTTTTCATGTGTCTATTGGACATTTGGATTTGTTCTTTTGAAAAATGTCTGTCAATTTCCTTCACTCTTTTCCGTACAGGGTTGTTTGTTTTGCTATCATTGAGTTTCAGAAGCTCTTTGTAAATGCTGGATATTAATCTCCTATCAGTTGTGTTGTGTGCAAAGATTTTCTACCATTGCCTCTACACTCTGCTGATTGTTTTCTTTGCTGCACAGAAACTTCTTATTTGTTTATTTTGGATTTGAATACCTGTGCTCTGGGTGACTTGTCTAAAGAGTCTTTACCAATGCTTATACAAGACAGAGTGCTTCCTATGTTTTTGTCGAATAGTGTGATGGCTTCTGGGTGTAGATTTAGGCTCTTGGTTCACATAGAGCTAATGTTCAGATAAGGTGACAGGTGGGGGTCTTGCTTACTATTTGTCCCAACAGCATTCTTTTGATTATACCAAACTTTTGCTTATGTTATTTTCAGTTCTCCTGGCCTACATTCAGAACTCTACTAACAAGACCTGCTGGTGTGGATGTGTGCAGAAAGGTACCCTCCTTCATCATTGGTGGGAGTGTAGGCTAGTACAGTCACAATGGAAGTCAGTATAGAAAGTGCTAAGACAACTGAAAATGGATCTGTCATATGACCCAGCTATCCCACTGCTGGTAATATTTGCAAATAAAATGAAATCTGCTTATGAATAAGTAACTTGTAATCATAGTTTTACAGCAGCCCAACCAACAATAACAATGAGATGGAAAAAACCCAGTTGCCTGTCAAAAAGAGAATGGATAAAGAAATTGTGGTACATCTACTGTATGGAAAACTACTCATCCATTAAAAAGAATGAAATCGGGCCCGGCGCGGTGGCGCAAGTGGTTAAAGGTCCTTGCCTTGCACGCCCGGGATCCCATATGGGCGCCGGTTCTAATCCCAGCAGCCCCGCTTCCCTTCCAGCTCCCTGCCTGAGGCCCGGGAAAGCAGTCGAGGACAGCCCAAAGCTTTGGGACCCTGCACCCGTGTGGGAGACCCGGAAGAGGCTCCTGGCTTCAGACGGGCATAGCATCAGCCATTGCGCTCACTTGGGGAGTGAATCATCGGATGGAAGATCTTCCTCTCTGTCTCTCCTCTCTGTATATCTGCCTTTCCAATAAAAACATAATAAAAATAAATCTTTAAAAAGAATGAAATCCTCTGATTTGCAACAAAATGGTCATAACCAGACACCATTTTGCTCTGTGAAATAAATCAGTCACAAAGGACAAATATCATATGATCTCTCTGATACTATGTAACCTTCATGTGAAGTACAAAAAAAGTAGATATATAAGTAAACATGTACATAAAGTAGCTATCCAGAGAGATTGTACAATGGAGACTAACCTACCAAGAAATAAAGATACATTACAGTATGCCTCTTTATTCATGAATAAAAGGAGGACTCCCAATGAAAATGATAAATATATGTTGCTGGACTTCCTACTATTGTCTATATTTACAGTGTCATGTTACATCTAAATATCATAATGATGGACTTGTGACTCAAAAAATATAAAGGAAATATAAAGGAAAATGAGGATATTTTAAAATATAAACATGTTAAACTTCCACACATCATACACACACAAAAAATAAATCAACAAATACTATTAGAAATGGAAAGAAAACAAACTAACCAAAAATGTGCAACACATAAAACGTGTTGAGTTTGAAAGGCTCTCTCAGCCCTGCATTGTACACAATGCTAACCTAGATTATTAATCAGCATATGATGCACACCTCTGATTTTATAAGAAATAATGATGAAAAAGAACGTTGAAAATGCACATAATTTTTTTGAAGCCTATAAGCCAGGGTGATATTAGTCTTTACTGTTGATACTGCAAACACTGGGAAAGATGAGTATGCCCAGTGGCAGTACGCCTGCTGGGGCAACGGAACACTCAGGCACTCTGTGGGGTAATGGCATTAAACTGGTGCAATCATTCTGGTGGTCAGTCTAATGATAACATTTTCAGTAAGTACATTTGTTTTTCCTAGAAATTCAATCTGAGAAAATAATTTAAAAAGTGTAAGAACTATTGAAATAAAAGATCATTATTTCCCAAATAATTACAATATCAAATATTCTAAAACGATGATTTTCATAAGAAATTATCTAGGTAAATAATTATGATAGCTCTATTCTATGGACAACACTGCATATGTATAAATATAATAACATTTTTAAAATGCTCTTGCTTATTTAGTGACACAAAAAATAGTCTGTAATTTATTTGTCAAAAAAAAACCTATACAAAAATGTTATTTTTCAAATATTTAGAGCTCTCTCTGTATAAATACTTATATACGTTTTAGAAAGTTGCAAGATCTTAAGAAAGTGTACCAAAAGATTAACTAAACAATTTGGGATAATGAGATTTTCTAGTGACTTACTTTTATTTCTTTCTATAAGACTTGTACACATAGCATGTTATATCTGGCTCCTTCAGATAACAGCTTTTTTCAAAGATAAAAATTTCCATTCTTTGCAGCGGACTTCCTTTCCCAGAATAGTATCATAACTCTACCACGCCATCTAGTGTTGAGAACTTGAGTTGTCTTGAGGAAGACTGGTAATTTCAAAAAGATGTTAAGCTTTCAGATTCACATTTCTACAGCAATTTGAATAAAAGTAATACTTCTTTTAAGAAAGATGCTGAGATTTATTGTGATTGTGCGTCTTTGATAAAGCCCAGGGAGCCAACATTAACATGGAGCACAGCCTTTCGTATCTGTTAAGGAGTCACAAAAGAATACCCAAGAGGGAAGATAATTATATATTAATTTATAGAAATGCAGGATCATGGTTTTCTGCCCTCATGAAACCACACATAAACACCCACACACAAATTTCTCTTCCACTATACCATCAGGACCATAAGGGTTTCTTTGAAAGATTACAAAAACAAAGATTCTATTTGAAAACCTTTCCAAAGCCTACTTTTACACTTAGAAGCCCCCAAACAGTAACTAGTAGATTTATTTCCTTCTGCCCGACCTACACAAATTAACATTCGAAGAAACTAAATGTTCTGTTAATAGCTTAGCTCCAGGCTCATTCAGTAATAGCTTACTACAGTGAAATGTAAATATCTAAAGTCAGGGGAAAAAATTCTTGAATGCCAGTCTTTTTTAGGTTACAGGGAACGATTTGAGATGATACAAAATAATAATTTAAAAAGTTAGCAAAGACTCTGTTGTGAAGAAAATTGTAGAATAGTGTGAAATTCTCAACTCAAACCTTTGGAGTTGAAACCGTATATAAAGTACCACACAAGGGCTGGAACGATGACTCAACTGGCTAATCCTCTGCTTTCAAGTGCTGGCATCCTATATGCGCACCAGTTTGTGCCTTGTCTGTTCACTTCCAGTCCAGCTCTCTGCTTGTGGCCTGGGAAAGCAATGGATGATGGTCCAAAATCTTGGGACTTTACATCCACTTTGGGGACCTGGAAGAGGCTCCTGACTCCTTGTTCCTGGTTTAGATTAACTCAACTCTGGCTGTTGTGGCCATCTGGTGGAGTGAAGCAGAGAATAGAAGATCTTCACCTCTCATTCTCTTCTTTCTGTGAATCTGCCTTTCCGATAAAAATAAATGTCTTTTTTGAACAAGTACCATACAAACTTTCATATTCATGACTACTCGGCCTACTTTATCCCTAAAAAATTACTAAAAAGATCTCTGCAGTATATTGTAATGATAAATTATAAACAATCTAAATGACCAAAACTAGAGAATTGGTTAAGAAATTAAGACATCTTTATGCAGTAAAATACTGAAATCATTTAACATATCACAGACATCTTAATATATTTTTGCAAATATCCATAGTTTCCAGTGAAAGCAGAAGAGAATTCTACTGTTCAGAGTATCTGAAGTCATTCAGCAAGGCAGGTAATCATAAATGAGTCAACTTGTGGACTTCAGTGAATCATAATGGATCTGGCCAAAACCCAGGGCAAGGGGAGTTGGTGGAGCTACCCAGGAATCCCAGACCTCCCTAACACAAGTCTCTGCTAATGTGATGACAGACAACCAGGTTCCTGCATCATTTTTAGAATGGAAGATGACACTGTCTAGGTGTGGCTACACCTCATTAAATCCACATCACACAGAATGAGGCAGAATTAGATGAATCTAAAGAATACAAGTTTCCTATATTGATTGTAACTATCTGAAAGCCAGATTTGGGGGCGATAGTAATCTTCTCTCCCAACTTTAGTTTCTTGAATACTTTGAAGTATTAAGTGATCAAGTATATCCTGTTTACTCTTCTATAAAATCAAATATATGATCAGGAGTTTTCTAATGTCTTTTTCAAAAATAATACACTACTGGCCCTTCAGTGCCTATGTTGTTTGCATAAGTCATATTTGCACTGATTATTCAATGTGTGATAGAGTTCGTTATCACACAGTTCAAATTGGCAGTCAACAGGAATACTGTGATACATCAAGAAACAAACCCTGTTTAATTCCCTAGGAAAATCCTTTTACCTTTTATTTAGGCATCCTTTTAATAACTCAGCTTATCCACTGAGACCAACCTAACCAAGTCTGCCTAAATAAAAGCAATATATCCATCCACAAAATTCATTCATTTAGCAATGCATACTGAATATGTCCTGTGTATCAGTCAAGCCATAACCTTCTTAAGCTTTCAATCCATGGTAAGGAAGGACGTAGATCTCAATTATGATCAAATACTCAAATAGAGTAGTAGAAGAGGCTGTACGTGGGAAAGTAAGCGACATCAAAGACTTGGTGAAGGGTATGCGTCAGCAGTAAAAGTTGAAGGTTGATTAGACACCAACTAGCGAAAGAGCAGCCCAACCAGATGTCCTAGCAGTTAGAAAACACGGAATGTGGGAGGGAATTGGTGTACTTGCAGAACTGGAAAAGGCCAAGAAGTGCTGTAACGACAGCAGAAAGGGGCTACACGCACAGGGCTATGTTAAGGTCATGATCTTATCCCACCAGCAGGAGGCTCTGCAGTCCACAGTGAGCTCTGCTTCCATCTGCTCTCTCACCTCACAACAAATATGCTGTCTTAATAGCTGCAGTCCTAATTACCGCTTTCTTCCTCAAAAGTCAAAATGAAGAATTAAACAAGCACTTGAATCTATTCCAGCCATAAACTTGTGCATTCTATATACTCTATAAATACCTATGCATACATCATTAAAATATAATGGAGATTTCCAAAGACCTAGTTTGTCATAAAGCCGTTGGCTGTCGTGAATGTTTTCTTCAGGGGAGCTTAAGCTTAAAATAATCTCTTCATCAACCATTTGAACTGCAAAGCAGTCATGAGCATCACATATAACACAGCGATCAACAATGCATAGCAAGCCGTTTAGCTATTATTGTTTACTTAGTAGTCAAAATGAACAAAAAATAAACTCTAATGTTCTGAACATTCAGGCAGATTTGGAATGATGGTAATACTATTCTTTCTGGTCACAGCCTACTACCTTAGCAAAACAAACTCTAACAAAGAACATTCTTGAGAGTTCTATGCCACCTACAGTTATGTACCTTGCAACATAGATATCTAACCTTTTTTTCAGTTCTAATCAGTATAGTTTTGAAGAGGGCATTTTCTTCTCAAGATATATTTATAATTTTTTTCAGATGTTTCATAATGGATATGAATGTCAAGAGTAGTCTAGCTTTAGTATTAAATGACTGTTCAAAAGAAAATAGTTAAACATTGTTGTAAAAGTCAATTAAACATGAATATAAAATAATTACCACACCTGCCTGGTTTGAAGATGTTATTGCCACCAAAACCAACAGAATCTTTTCAGAAGTTCATATGTGGTCAGTGGATTGAGTTGCTAAAGTAACATCAAAATATCTTTCTTCAGACACAGAGAACTTATTACATTCCAAACAAGAAACTATGATTTGAGACTTGAATCTGAGTCAAAACAATTTTTTAAGACTTCTCGAGGTTTCCTAAGAGGCTGTTTCAATCCCTATTGCTTTTGTTTGGCGGGAAAATAAGGCTCGATGTGGGTGAAGAATCTGGAATTTTAAGTTCAGAAAGTGGTGACTTTCCCACATGCCATGAAAGGTAGATATTTAGCTATCTAAAATGAAAATGTCACTTTTCAAAAAGTTTAAATTATATCACAAATACACAGAAGAGACTTTCAAAACGAAGAAATGATAGAGATTTGGGGGGGAAAGGTTTTTTTAAAATGTGAGGAAATTACAGTTGCATATGGGTTGTATTCAGGGATACAGTAGACAAGGAGGGAAAAGATGGGGAGAGATGTTTCTACTGCCATGTCTGTGGGAAGAGAGAGAGCATCCCTTCTGGCTGCCTGACTTCCAGCCTAGAAAGGGCAGTGACTACACGATACAGCCCCCAAGTCCCAGGGGAGACGTCATTTGATTGGTACATAGACAGAGTACTAGGCAGGACGGGGGAAGCTCTCAGCTAGCTTTTTGATAGGACATTATGAATACTGGACTGTAAACATTTTTATAGTTCTTTTCCTCTGATGAGTTGGATTTCTGTTTTTTGAACGTCTGTGTGTGTGTGATGTTCAATGTTGAAAGGTAAGCATTTGTAGTCTCTCAGGATGAAAAGCACAGGCAACAAGGCGTAGAGTAGTACAGCAAAACCAGTAGGGTGTCTGCCCTTCTTTGTAGGAAGGAGCTTCTGTGCAGGGCGATTAAGGATGTCCATTCTTAAGTCAGCCAACCAGCTCAGCCACCTAGTCATCTGAGTCACTTAGGCTATGGTGGACTATAATGAATCTCTGCATTGGATGCCTTGCCCAGGAAATGGGCCTAAAAGAATCTACCTTCTGGGATTGTTGTGAGGATTGAAATAAAGTGATGCACATAGATTCCTAGAAGAGTTGCACATTATTTAACCCAGCAGCAATCTCCAAACGTCAACAACCTTAACCATAGGTAGGTGGTACTGCTATTCAGCATAATAAAAAAACTTAACAATTGGAAAGGACAGAGATACTGTGAAAGAACCTCAACAATTAATGATGCTTTTTATCAAAACACCAAAATACGTTTAAGAGAATCTGTTGGTACAATAATGCACATACCATATTATTTCTTAATACCAAGGTGAAGCAAATGTTATCTCCATTTATGACCCTATTCATTAAAACAGCTTCTGATTTTTAACTTAAAAATAAAATCACCACCAGCAAACTGAAAACACATACATAAGTTTTCCAAAAAGGAACAAGATCTTTGCTGCCACTCCTGTTAGTACTATTTGAGAACACAGGGGGTTTTGAAGGGGTAGGAGGGTGGAAGGAAGCTATTCGCTTTTCTGTGCTTTTCTAGAGGGAATGATAAAACAAAAACTGGTAGTTACACTCCTGTAAAATTTTTCTTTCTCCCTCCCTCTCTTTCATTCTGCCAAATAAACAAATCTTTTATCTTAAATAAGAAAAAGTTGCATTGGATCCTGATGATTTTCAGATTTCTGATTACACTGACATCTAAGGATATCAATTCCATCATTTTAGTTTTAGTTATATAAAATATCTTTGTACACTCAATTTGATTAGATAGTTTCTGTTTTTATCAAATTTGTATAGGTTAGTTTCTTTCACTTGGAAATAACACACTTTTGATTAATAAAATATCTATTGCCAGCATGCTCAAATAATTATACATTTATCTAATTGCATGCCCTCCTGATGGTGGGTCAGTAGTTCTGTATTTGAGCACCAAGGAGAGGAATTATTAATAGTTTCTAGAGCAGTAGCAAGGTCCACTAATGCTTCTGAAAACAGAGCTCTAATGGAAAAGAGCTACCTAGTTTTCAATTTTCTTTGTTAATGAGCACATTTCATTCTCAGGCCAACGATTACTAGTTCAGATTCCCTAGTGTCAGGACAGTTCTAATCTAAGTGCTATCCTGGTCAGCTCTCATCACAGTGCAGATAAAGGTTTCAATCTCCAGACATCAAGATGGATTTGGCAACTAAAGCTGAATTAAAAACATTTGTAAAAGTTGTTCCCTAACAACTCAAGTCAAATGCATAGCAACCAGCATCTGATGTAGGATAACCTTAAAAAAAAGCAAAAGACAATTTATAAAAACCTCAGTCTGTCTGAATCCTGGACAGCCTTGTTTTCATCCCTGTTCTCTCGTCTTGCTTGGTCCCTCCCACCAAGTCTGAAGGTAGAGGTACCTGAGCCACTAAAGACAAAGGGAGGCCCTAAGAGTTTGAGAGAGCACTCTGCTGCCTAGAAAAATAAAACAATGAAAGCTGCAATCTTGAAGGGATCATCAGTCCTGAATCTCTCACCAGCGCCAAGACGGGCCTTATACCAGTGTCAAATGGCAGATGCTTCCTAGCAAGTCTTCGGCTACCCAAAAGTCAACTACTTCAAAACTAGAACTCAGTTTCCAAATCCTTGGTTTAAAACATGCTATTTCCCATTACACTTAGAACAAAACCTACACTCCTTACTGCAGTATAGAAGGCCCTACATAATCTAATCACTGCTGGTGACCTTATTTGTTTCCTCCACTAGTTTGTAAAGTTCCTAAGGACAATATATTGTCTTCCCTCACCCTACTGTGACGCCAGTTTCTGGCTCATACTAGATGGTTGAGGAAAAAAGAAAATGAATGAACGGATGAATGGAGGAGGAAAAACATTCCAAAAGTACCAGCTTTTCTACTCCCAGGTTATGTTACAGTCAGCTAGTTACTTAACTTCCCTACATCTAACTTTTCTTCACCATCAAGTTTTCTTTCCCCTTAAGTCACTCTATAATTTTTTTCTTTTTTAGGAAGACTAAAAACAATGCAAAGTGAGTCTTCCGAACCGCCAGAGAAACTATTGAAGTTACAAGTTGTGAATATGTGCACCCACCTGAGTGTTGAAATTTTACCCTTTATTTGGTTATGCTTTTCTGTTTCTGTCAGTTTTTCAGAAATAAGAATGCTCCTGAAGAAAATATTCATAAGATCATTTGCATCTTAATGAAATTCACATTTTGAATGATTTTTTTTTCTATGACTAAAAGCCCCGTGGACTAAAACCAGAAACCAGAATGCCCAAAAGAAGTTTTGTGGACACCTAGAGGGTTTGTTTAATTAAAAGTATAGCCTGAAATCAGAGCCCCATGTATCCCATTAGACATGAAAGAGCTGTTTCCTGATCAGGGAAGGTTAAACACGTGTCCTTTAGCATTGCACCATGCCGGTTGGTAGCTGGTTTCTATCTGATCAATGGGTGATAATCATGCCGGGAAATTCCCAAATGGGGGAGCCAGAAACAAAGAAGTAACTGGGTTAAAATGAAAATGATTATTATTCTAAAAGACCTTAAAATTTCTTTTTCCCAATAGCTAAACTCCTACATTGATTCAGGTTAACACCTGTGTCTTATATTTTTCATTTGTTGCCAGAGGCAGAGGAGGCAGGAACTTTCTGGAATCAGCTATCTCCTGCTTTTTCCCATCATCCTTCCTCCAAGGGTGCACTGATACAACCTCACCTATGCTGCTCACACCTCCTGAGCCACTGAAGTAGTCTGGGCCTCTGACAGTGGGATATTCTCATCTCACATCTCTTCAGGAATTCTCTTCTGTCCACCTTACAGTCTACAATCTAAAAATGCCTACACACCCTGCATTACTGAGAATGTAGGATCAGGGCAAAGTCCCTAGAAACCTAAGAGCTGTGAGTAAGCCCTGCTGGAGGATGTTAAAGCTATCCTTTTGTTCATTTTGCCTTCTTTAATGGCATGCTCTCCCTGCCTCCAGCTGCTACCTCCAATCTTAGTAAATTTCTTTTTAAAGATTTATTTTTTTATTTTTATTGGAAAGGCGGATATACAGAGAGGAGAGACAGAGAGGAAGATCTTCTGTCCGATGATTCACTCCCCAGGCGGCCACAACAGCCGATGCTATGCGGATCCGAAGCCAGGAGCCTCTTCCAGGTCTCCCACGTGGTGCAGGGTCCCAAGGCTTTGGCTGTCCTCGACTGCTTTCCTAGGCCACAGGCAGGGAGCTGGATGGGAAGCGGGCTGCTGGGATTAGAACCGGCGCCCATATGGGATCCCAGGCGTGCAAGGAGAGGACCTTAACCACTGCGCCATCGCGCCGGGCCCAACCTTAGTAAATTTTTGAAGTTGAAAGCCCTTTAGAAAAATGAATGACACTTCATTATTTCATAAAATATCGTCTTTTCTGGCTGTCAAAATAGTTTTTCAAAGTATATTACATTTGAGTATGTATACCCATGAGGTAGATTGTTAATTGGTTTGGCTAAAGAATTGCTTTTATTTCCTTACATATTCCTGGATGTGATCTTGAACCTACAATCTTAAAATGAATAGCTCTTGATTTAATACTTAGACATGAATGATACTGATTTTTGCACAGACATAAACTTTATTTTTATAGACATTGATGCTTATTTTTTACACATAAGTACCTGGAGTCCAGCCAAAGCTAGCCTCTCTCTTACAAATATTTAGGTTGCTAATATTTCTCAGAAAAAAGAATTTTAAATCAGAGAGGGAAGAATGACCTGGAATCTCATCAGTGCCCTAAATTTTGTACTAGTAATTTTAGAATCATAATTTTAGAACATGAGATTGCACTAAGGAGCTAATAGTACTACTAAAATATGTAGCTATTTTTTCTCAGCTGAGATTAAAGGTTTCATAAGCAAAGAACACTAGAGCTCTAAAAATTAATCATTACTATGTCACTTGTAGGACAAGCCAGGTTCATCTTTTGTTGTGAGAGGTCACTTTCTCTTTATGCTAAAGCTAGGGAAGAAAAAAGAGTGGTGGTGGAAGAGAGTCTTGTTTATTAAAAACTTAACTTACTGGCTAAACTTGATTCGAAAGTGGAAAGTTCTTAACCTAATTTTTTTTTTTAGCATTTTAGTTCTTTAGCATTTTAGTTTTAGCATTAAAGTTCTTCCTTGCTGTTCAAATTTTGTTGCTAATGAAGAGGAAGACAAAATGGGAGTTTCTAAGGTCATCATTTAATTAAAGGTTTTTCAGAGATTTCTGGTCCTGCATCAATGACAATGATGCCCCATTCTCTATTGTTTTCTCTATTTTCAATTAACTTTTTAAAATTAACGAGTGTTTTACTGGAGGTCATACACTATGCCTGCGTCCAAGGTTGACTCCATCCCTACTGTCACAACAATATGTCAGCCTTCATGTTCACTTGCCCTGACCAGTGTCTCTAGCCAGAATGACAAAGCACAATTGTTTCTAGGAGCCACTGACTCCTCTTGCTCCCTTCAATGCTTTACTCTCTCCAAAGACTGTGCTTTGAAAAAGCAGCTTGAAAATGGAGTCTAATTTATATAAGAAAATATCAGATTCCTCCTTTCCCCTTTCTTAACCTTCCCCATTAGATTAAGAAGCTGTGTTAACAGAAATCTTTCAAGGAGTTGTTTTTTAAAGATGAGCCAGGAGAGAATAAAATGTAACATTTAGTTCAGGATATGAGGCTTCCAACAATGAATGTTCATGTTAATGGGGTATGTGACCACGTAGTATCTATGTCTCTTATAAAAAGCAAAAATAAGTATGAAGCTAACATAAGTATGAAGTGGAATGAATGATAAGAATAAAGACATTTTGTATACTAAAAGCAGCATTTTTCCTGGAAATTGGAATGGTCCCAGTTACTATTCTCTATCCCTCTGTCTCAAGGTTTCTTATATCTGCTTCTCTCTCTACGGTCCAGCTTCTTCTCTCAATCAGTTATATCTTTATTATTATTATTGTTATTAATATTATTGTTATATTTTATGACAGTTCCATAGGCTTTGGGATCTCCATTAACCCCTACCCAAGCCCTCCACCCTGTAATGATTTCCTCTATATTATTACAGTATTATAGTTCATAAACAGTCATAATTCCATCATTGCAGGAATGGACCATGCAGAGTCCAGCAACTTATTGTCAAGATAAATTTAACAGTTTCATTGGGAGTCCATCTTTGATCTGAAAGTAGAGCTGGCAGAATATCATCCCCTTAAATGAAAAGCCACAATACAAAATCAACAACAGGAAGAAAAATGGAAATTTACAACATCATGAAGTTAACTAACATGCTACTGAAAGACGAATGTGTTAGAAAATGCAAGTTCTTAACCATATCTGTAACTACTTCATTGACACTCAATTTTAGTTTATACAAAACTGACTGCTGTAAACCTTAAAATGGTTATAGGATACTATTCAGCTGTCTCGAGTCTTTTTTCCATATTTATATTTAGCAGTTTACAGTATTCAAGTGAGATTTTACTGAACTTCATGAACTTTAGGATAATCCAAACAGACTTCTAACTCTAACAAGCCATATATTAACGATTGAGGAATAGAACAGGTTTTTAGGAGGTGTACGCAGAGAAATCTTCACTAACTTAATGAGGAGTAACTGATCTTTGCATCCTACCTAGTGAGGTATATGAGAATCCAAGCTTTTTCGTGTCTGTTGTAAGCTTTCCTTATTAGTCTCTCTCTGTGTCTATCTGATCTAATTTTGGGGGCTCCGGAGCGACCCTGGTGGCCAGTGCAAGAGAGGATGGAGAGCCAAAGTTGGAACTAAGTAAGGACCAGAGAAAGCTTCTCTCTTGAGTCCAGAAGGAAGTTACTATTCTTCTGTCTCTGAGGACCGCCTGGGGCTCCTGGCTGTTGTTCCGATGTCATTGGACCCTGTGAGGAGGGTTCTGGGCTTCTTCCATCCCATGTGGGAGATCCGATAGGGAATGGTTGACCTCAGAGTTCTCCACCCACAAAGGCACTCAAATTCCCTGTGATCTCCTTGGCAGTTGGAATATGGTCCTTGGTGCCCATACTGACAGTCCTTGATGAAGTACCCACTGCTTCTGTGGCAAAAGCATTTGGGAGGTTACCGGGGGTCTCTGGGACTAGGATACAGACATCTTGTCCTCCTGTTCCACTCTGGGGTTCCCTCCTGCTCTGTGCATTTGACCTCCTGTTAAGAGGCTGTCAGGATTGCTCTTGGATCCCACTGTATGTCTTTATAGCTTTTGCTAATGTCTAATGCAGATTCGAGTCTGCTATCTATATGTTACCTGTTACAATCTTAATAGATTATACTTAACATCTTCCTCACACACTCTAAGAAAGTGGAATATTTCTCTGCTCTCTTGGCCCATTGCAGAATATCAAATGGTATTAAAAGCCTATCAGACTTTTCAGTTCTTTGTTGTAGATCCTCTGAGTTGTATCTTATAGTTGGACTTAGCTCAATGTAGCTGGCAGAGCAACTTTATATTGTAAAGATTTAGCTGTTATTCCCATCACCAACTAGAATCAGTCTTAGCGTCTCAGTTCACATGTGTAGGAGGCAGAGAAATGGGGATGATATGTGAGTCAGGTTGGCTCCACTGATTTTTTTCCAGACCAATGCAGAAAACTTGCTGACTAGCCATTGTACGCACAGTCATCCTTCTGTGTAGTAGACTGGAGAATTCATTCCTCTACTCTAACATTTATTTGGAAGTCAGTGACCAATCTTTCCACAGGCCCTCACTTATCCTCCCCAGCCTCTGATAACCACTCTTCTACTGTCTGATTTTATGAAAACAGCTGCTTTAGGGTCTAGGTATGAATGAAACATCTTTGGTGGACCCAGCCTATGGATTCCTCCCATAAAGCCTCTGCAAGTCTTTATAGAAAATAATCTGTCATTCTTCTCTACTCCTACTCCTTTTTTTAAAATTATTGCAGATTATCTGGGTTCAAATTCATTTTGTATTTGTTTGCTTACCTCCCACATCTCCTTTATTCTCTTCCACTTCAGACCCTCAACCATCAGAATCGAGGTTGTACTTAAACAGAACAAAATTCACATAGATCCTCTAGCGGTCACAATTGTCCACTTCTGTAGCAATCCTGTGAAGAGGCTGTTCACTCAGTCTGCATTCAGCTGGCACACTGAGTGCCAAGGAGATAAGCAGGAAAAGAGGACAGAATGTTCATAAATGCCCTTTACAATGCATTCAGAGAGGAGCCCAGGGTCACTCGAGTGCTCCCTGTGCAGCTGAGAAGATTAAACTGATCTAGTGGCACAAGATATTTGTTTTAATTAAAATGTTTAAGTTATAAAAGAGCAAATTTCATTTATTTCATATATGTAGTTTTAAAGAACATAATAATACTTCCCATAGTCATTCCCTAGTCCCACCCTCCTTCCTTCTTTTCTTATTTGTCACTTTTGCATTAATATGCTTTCAAAATTACCTTATCTTCACCAAATGAACCTTTTTCTAAATAAAAAATTCAATAAATATTAAATAGAAAAATCATTGCTCCTTAGGACTATTGATAAGTGCTATAAATCTCAAAATCTCAATTTATTCACATACATTGCATTTATATTCTATATATAGTTATCACAAATCAGAGAAAATATATTCGTTTTCGGGGGACTGGCTAACATTCCAGCCACCAGCTGATGGATGTGAAGGTTGACTTAATCTATTAGCTATTGTGAACTAAGATGCCGTAAGTATTGGGGTGAAGATAACTTTTTTTATAAATTAGCTTCATTTCCTTTGGTTAAATTCCCAGGTGTGAAATGGCTGGATCATATGGTAGATCTATTTTCAGATTTCTGAGGAATCTTCATATTGCCACCATAATGGTTGTACCAGTTATATTTTATTTACTTATTTTACAGCTCAGTCTTTTTTATAACCTTTATTTAATTACAGTTTTCACCTTACTTAAAAGGCAGAGAAACAGAGAAATCTTCCATACACTGGTTTTGTCCCCAAATGCCCAAATAATCAAGACTGTGTTAGTCTGAAGCCAGAAGCCTAGAACTCAGTCTAGGTCTTGCGTAGGTATGGCAGGTACTTGAATAGTTGACTTATAATCCACTGCCTTCCCGGGTGCAATGTCTGCTATACCACTTTTTCTTTGTATTTCTTCCCCTCTTCTTCCAATATGTTAATCCTAATGTTAGTTACTGAAGAAAAGCAAAAAAAAAAATTTTTTGTTATAGATGAATTTCACAATTGTTTGTAATACATAGTGGTCCAAACACTGTGTCATGGAAAAAATAAAACATAACCTGTGGCTGATACAAGACTTCATATGGAACATCCCACTATTGCCCAAACTCAAGTAGCCTATGTAGTTATAGCAAAAGGTTTGTTTCATAGAGAAACTGATCATTCTATCTGGGAATTTCTGGAAAAGATATTTTTTCATATTAACAACAAATCTCTCTCCTACATGTTTTTAGAAGTCTTCATGTCTGGTGAAAGCCATCATACAACTATGACCATAAGCTAAGAGGATTACATAGAATCCTGAGCCCAAGCCCTCTCAGCTTGGAATTTCTGAGTTAGTATTAAATAATTTCTCATTGTATAAACTACTTTTATTTGGATACTACATTGCCTGTAGCTAAAATAAACCTTATTCAGTAAATATCTTTATTTCTAAAACCCACTTTAAGAAAATGTGACCCTGTAATTACCAAAACAGAAGCACTAAAAGTTGTATCTTTCATAAGTTTATCATTTATCATTTTAAGGATCAACAGAAAAGAGATTTTAAGAAGTTGAACTCTAAAAGTAGAGCTCTGTGGATATGGTCTATGTTAGCCTACCCCAAATACCTCCCTCTTTCACACCTTAATTGGGAAGAGGCTCTGTCATGCACATTAGTGACATTTTGGGCACCCATTCTTTTTTTTTTTTTTTAAAGATTTATTTTTATTATTTTTTATTGGAAAGGCGGATATACAGAGAGGAGAGACAGAGAGGAAGATCTTCCGTCCAATGATTCACTCCCCAAGTGAGCGCAACGGGCCGATACTATGCCGATCTGAAGCCAGGAGCCTCTTCCGGGTCTCCCACGCGGGTGCAGGGTCCCAAAGCTTTGGGCCGTCCTCGACTGCTTTCCCAGGCCACAGGCAGGGAGCTGGAAGGGAAGCGGGGCTGCCGGGATTAGAACCGGCTCCCATATGGGATCCCGGGCGTGCAAGGCGAGGACTTAACCACTTGCGCCACCGCGCCGGGCCCGGCACCCATTCTTTTAACACCCCTCTTATTTCAAGACTGCCTCTTATTGTGGAAATCAAAGGGAGTTTTTATCCTCTATCTACTCCCAAAAGCTCGAGTAAAAGAAGGTAACTAGCGACTGGCTGCTTAGGACTGGTATGGTGCATTATAGAATAATGGTTAGTCACCACTTCAATGCCCACTTCCCATATGGGCACTTGTTCATGTCCCAGCTGTGCCCAGTTCCCTGCTAATGATCTGGGAAAAGCAGCAGTAGATACCGCAAGTATTTGGGTCCTTACCATCCTAGAAGACCCAAATGAAGTTCCTGGCTGTTGGGACCATCTGGGGAGTCAACTGGAGGATGGATTATCTTTTTCTGTCTTTACCTCTTTCTGTATAACTCTTTCAAATTAGTAAACAGGCTTTGAAAATTATTTTGAAAGCTATAAAAGTGATTTAAAAAGTTTAGATTTTGCATAAACTGATGAAAACAAAATTCAGAAAAGGAGTGTTATGGCTTAGCAGGTAACCAGCATCCCACTTGGGTACCAGTTCAAGTCTAGAATAGTCACTTTTTATCCAGTTCCCTGGTAATTCACCTGGGAAAGCAGCAGACGACCCAAGTGCTTAGGTCCCTGCATCCCTGTGTGTGGTCCTGGCCCTTGGCCTCATGCCTGGCCTAGCCTCTATGAATGTTGTGACCATGTAGCCTCTGAATGTTGTGACCATTCAGAGAATGACAAATGGATGGAATTTTTTTTCCTCTCTCTCTTTCTCTACAATTCTGTTTTTTCAGTTAATTAACCCCTTTCAAGAAGCTCAGAAAGACAGTGCTTTTGAAGGATGTCTGGAATTTTCTACTTTCTTCTGGGCCTATCTAAGATAGGGATGAGAGTATTGGGAGACACAGGTGGAACTAAGTCAGTCTTCCAAGAAGTAGCTTTGAATAACTTGGTGGTCTATATACTGTACAGAGCTTTCCAAAACACTTTAGAACAGGTGGTCATTTGTGAGACTAAGGGGAAAAAACCGATTTAAATGTATTTCTGAACGATACTTTCTGAGGGGTGTGTGTGTCTGTGTTTGAAAAAACACTGAGTCCGACCTTTATTAGAAGTGATCCCTACAGAGCTGGCTGGAGAGACAGGCATAATAAGTTTTCTGTTTATCCTGGAACTTCTTCCCTAGTCCCCAAAGAATAGATTTCCTGCCACATTTGTAAAAACAAGCTATAAACATTTTTTTTTAAATACATGAAAGCTATGTCAAAATAAAGATAGTAAGTTAATTCAGGCAAAAGAGTTTAGAAGAAAAATATGATAAACAATATGAGCAACAAAGATAATCATGTAAAGGAAAGCAGCAATCAGGGCTGTTACAATATAACAGAGAAAAGATCCAATGGATTCAACATTAAAGAAATTTAAAGATAACATGGAGAGTGAAAAGGAAAATAAAGCCATAAAAGGAGCCAAAATATAGAATGAATCCAAAAGGAGACACTAGTTTAAAAACACTAATTCCAAAAAAAAAAAAAATGTATAGTAAAGTGATGCTAAGCTTTAAATGGTGTCATGTGCCCGTGTGGATTTTAAATAAAAGTGATTTCATCCGCAGTGCAGATAAGAAAAGCATGAACAATTGAAGCAGGTAATTTTAAGACCAAAAAATATCAAACTGCTTCCTTCGCAGGAAGGCACAGTATCTCCAATGACCTTCATGAATCAAAGCCAAAGGGGCAGAGAACAAAACAAGCGCTACAAAAAGTCCCAGGACAGACACCTTTTTTTCAGTCTTGCCCAATTAAGATGACACAGTGTCTAAGAAAACAAAGCCCTGGCAGTTAGGCAATGGAACAGATGTCTTAGCATTTCCTTTTGTTGCCTTTGGTAGTAACTAAAATGCTCTTTTTTGAACTTGTACTATGTAGATGTCAACGTGAACCCTGTCACTTTCATATTGGTTTTCTTCATTTCTTCAACAACCATTCTGAGGCTGGATGAATCTCAATGATGATTCAAATACTGAGTGTTAGCTTCCTATGTGTGCTATAGCAAACTGCCACAGCATTTGTGGCTTTAATCAGTACAAATATATCAGGCCTGCCATGCTAGCCTAGTGGCTAAAGTCCTTGCCTTGCTTGTGACAGGATCTCATATGGGCACTGGTTCATATCCCAGCTGCTCCACTTCCCATCCAGCTCCCTGCTTGTGGCCTGGAAAAGCAGTAAGGGATGACCCAAAGCCTTGGGACTCTGCATTCACATCAGATACCTGGAGCAGGCTCTGGGCTCCTGGGTTCGGATTGGCTCAGCTCCTGCCATTGCAGTTGCTTGGGGGAGTGAACCAGTGGATGGAAGAACTTTCTCTCGGTCTCTCCTCCCTGTAAATCTGACTTTCCAATCAAAATTTCACAATCTTTAAAAAAAAATACAGATACATTCTGCTAGTGTTGAGGAGATCAGAAGCTTACCATGAGTTTTGTGAAGCTAAAATGACTGATTTTTTCCAGAGGCAATGGAGGAGAATCCATCACCCTGCCACTTCTGGTATCTAAAGGTGTCCTCATTTCTTGATTCACTGCACAGTATCACAATATCCTCTCTCCCTCAACTCCTATCATCACATGTCTTGTCTAATCCAAACCCCTTTTTGCAACTCAAAGCAAAGAGCAATCCGCAAAGAAGCACCCAAAGAGACCAGCCTGCGCGGCAGGGTAAAGGTGTGAGTACCATGCTGATGTTACACTTGAGATTGTAGCACTTTCTCCTCTACCACCTTCCATCACAGTCCACCCTGGAAGTGACGGAACTAAATACCTGATGGCTGACATCAGCAAAGTGAGGGTGGTGGAGTTGGGCTAGTAGGGGCAGAGGATGTGGAACTTTGAAAGCACTGGAAAACAGACATTTTTTTCTCCTAACAACTTGGAGAACAGTAGCTAAGTGGGGGCCCTACGGGCGATGAGAGTGGCACACGCACACTGAAGTTTAGAACAGTAAGTGGCTAAAAGTAGCATAATCACTTGTGGCTTCTAACCTACCTGTAGAATCATCAGACATAAACCTGAAGAAGGCTTTGGCAGTTTGTGTTTCTGGTCTTTGATATACTTGTCCATTTTATTGCCATGCTATCTAACACTGATTCAAACTCTGATCCTATTTAGAGGCCACAATGAATTCTGAGTAAAGAGCAGGCCAAGAGATGCAGGGAAGAGGGGGAGAAAAAGAGTGAGAGAGAGAGAGAGGTGTTTTAGCCCAGAGTGAGGTTTGGTGAGAGAACAGAATCAAATTATCTAAGCCTGCGAGAAAAGCTATACCCACCACATGGCCCCAGTACCAAGTTCTCCTGCTGCCTCCAAGGCTGGGACGTGGCTAAGTACACTGCGTATAAGGTAGCCCACCTCTTGTCAAGAGCACTTCCGAGGCAAAGCACACTTTAAAGCTATGCTCATTTTAGATTCTCATTTTTTTTTTTTTAGAATCCATAAAACATTTAGCTATGGAGAAATTCAGCTCATTTTGAGGCAGCAAAGATCTTGGGCTCTGTTTGACACTGGCTCTGCAACTTCTATCATAGCCACCTACAGCCAGATTAGAATGAAGTACTTTGTAAACCACTCAAGCACTTAGCAGCTCTTGGCCTGGGAATGGAGGTTAAAAGCCTATGAACAGATTAGGAAATAGGGAGAAACTGCTCCACCCTCTGTCAGAGCTGTTCCAACACAATGGCTGCATGCCAGAATACTTGATTAAATCAGGATCCAAATTTGTCACGGGCCTGTTTGGGGATAGGCAGTTAATGTAGGCCCAATATTCTGCAAGTTATTTGTGTGTGAAGCTTGTGTGTTGAGTCCATTTTGTTTTTCATGCTGGAATTTTGCTAACAGTAGCCTGTGCTTCTAATTATTGTCAGAAATGAATAATGACCTCACAGTGCAGGGGCAAAAGAAGACTGGGAGAAAGCCAAGGCCGGTAGACCAGCCCCTCCTCCAGAAATGGCTTCATAAACACATGAGATGACTGCAGAGGACACAAGAGGCTACCGAGAGAAGTCCCTGAACTGACTGGATCCCACTCCACATCCTTCACATGTCCCAGCCCTGCACTGATACTGAGATCAACTCTCACCCCAGGATTATTTCATCCTCTGTGACTGAGAAGCACTTGGATAAGGTGTTCAATATCAACATTCGTGGAATAGGATATTCAAGAACAACACATGCAGCTCCTGGTCTCGAAGAATGTACAGCTTAGTGAAGGAACTACAGGAAAACATATTTCCATGGATGTGAGCCAAGACAGAGGTGAGCTCCTGCATTGTGGGAGTAGTAGGGCATACGGCCTTGAGGAAGAAGGGTTGGGACTCTCAGTGGCAGTAGCGAGGAATATTTTCTGCATTCCCATGAAGTTTTTACTTAGCTCCATGTTTTCCAAAGATAAGATCTGAGATTATCTTCTGCCAAAGCTCCCTGACTTTTTCACCAAAGCCTGGGATTCTAAGAAGCCTAGTCCTTCAGGCCAGGCAGGGCTACAACACCTGAGAGCCTCATGTGAACTAGATCAGGGAAAAGCCAGGTTGGGCTGACTGTTCCTACTGGTGCAAGCAAAAATTAGAGTGGGTGAAGGTTGGTTGGGCATTGCCACAGCATCAGCTGGCAAGGGCTGGCACTGGAGGCTAAATCTGTCCAGTTAAATTCCAGAACCACCTGGAGAGTGCATAATTCAGGAGGGGGAGTGGCCTAGTAGGGAAATAGTAGGCTCCTCCCTCTTGGGTTACCACTCCCACTGGAGAGCATGAAAACCAGGACAGGGACAGGGGTGGCTAGACAGAAAGACATTCAAGAGCCTGTATGCAGGCTGGATAGTGAAGCTGGTTGGGTTGAACTAGGCTTCAATGCCCATTGACATGTATGAGAGCTAAATGGGAATGTGGGACAGACTGGACTAGTCTGCTGCACATACTGGCAAGCACGGAAACCAGAGCAAGGGGTGGGACTGGTGGGGTTACTGTGGGTCACTCTGACTAGGCTGCAGCTCCCACTTGTTCATGTGGGGGACGAGTATGTGCTGGGCAGAATCAGGCTGAATTGCAACACCCATTGGTTCCAGTGGAAGACAGGGCTGGAAACAGAACCAACCCAGCAATTGCAACCACCAGCTGATTGGGGCAATGGACTATACTGGGTCCTGTACTTGCAAGAACACACACCAATCTAGTCCGGGTTCACCTCAGACAACGTTTCTTTTGGGATCTTTCCAATTGAAATGCCAGACTCAGAACCCATGATCAGCCATGGAATGCAAGTGCCAGACTCGAGCCTCCTCAGAGGCTCAGATGGAACAGTGGAGAACATAACCAGCTGCACATGGAGGACACGGCAGTCTATTGGAGATTGCAGAGGGTACCTGGCATCACAACAGAGGACAGAACAAATCAATCAACTACCTGAGCCATATGTTGGCAGTGAAAAACTGGACAAACAGAGACTCTAAGTTGGACTGTGTCAATCAGTGGATTCTGCAGTGACCTCATTGTGCTTGGAATGGCAAGATTGGCAGCAATTCATAACTGTTGTACTATCAAAACCACTTGAGCAAGACCCTTGGATCATGCCCCACTCAGGGACCCAGGATGGGTGGGAGACTGGGTGGAACTTCTCCCTTTATCTCCCCTTTTACCCCAGATACAGGAAAAAAAAAAAACAATGTGGAAATAATAGTCTTACCCATTTTTCTGTAGCCCTTGAACCTTTGTGCCCTAATTAACTATGTAAAGATTGTTAAAAATAAAGAAAAAAAGGGGGTGTGTATAAAGTCTAGTCCTTTGCCAAGGAAGGAGCCTAAATGATTGATGGCAACCAACACCTGCCAAGGTGTGTAAGACAATTTACATAACCATCAACCACAGGAAGAAAAACAACATGAATCCCTCCTTACCTCTTAAAATATTCTATTTTCCTCACCCATTATTCCCCAGGAATTCTCCGACTTGCATGGGCATCATAATTCTTTGGGAAGTTTTTAAAATAAACAATAAATAAACACACAAACCATAGTTCCTAGCCTCATCCCTACATTATCTAATTAAGTAATTTTCATAGATTCAGTTATTCAAAATGTGGCTCTCACATGACACAGCTCCGGCCATTGAGGCCGCTTGGGGAGTGAATCAATGGACGGAAAATCTTCATCTGTCTCTCCTCCTCTCTGTATATCTGACTTTCTAATAAAAATAAAATAAACATATGTTTTAAAAAGCTAGAGAAACACTGAGCTATACACCTCTGCTCTCTGTAAAAATTTTGGTGAGCAATAATTGTGCCTACTCATGGAACACAATGTAACATTCATATTATACTATACTCCTTTTCAGTTTATTTCTTGGACTCCATCCCTTTGTATCTGCATTTTTCTTATATATATTTCCTTAAATATTCATTGTGCATAGCACTAGAAATATACCAGTGATTGAACATTTGACTCCAAATCTCATGCCAATTGGTCATTAATCTCTTTTAGCTGACATTTCTTGTCAGACAGGCTTGGTGGTGAGAAATACTCTCAGCTCTTGTGTCCCTGATCATATGTTTATCCCTCACATGTTTTTTCTTCAAGCTTTGAGAATCCTCCCTTCGAGAGCTTGATCATGACATGAATTCAGATCTATCGACTGGACTTGATCTGACTGAGGACTTCCATCCTTGCTACGCCTGGACGTTGGCAATTTTTATGTCATCTCTTTGGATATGCTTTCTACCCTTTGGGCATTCTCAAGTCCCTTTTGGATTCTAAAAACAGTTTCTCTTTTGGTACTCTCTCAATGTTCCTGTAAGCTTTCTTTATTCCTCTTAATTTTTGTTTCTCTTTTCTCTTCCAACTGTGTATTTTCAAATAACTAGGATTGCACTTTACATATTCCTCTCTGATCTATTCTGCCTTCCATCATGTTTTCAGTTTTTTTACTGTACTTTTTAGTAAATGGATTTCTGTTTGATGTTTTGAAAACTCATTTCATCTCTCACATATATGTTAAAGAATTAAATCACGTATCTATATTTCTTGTAGTTTGTTGAGCCTCACTGGAACAATTAATTTGCCATCTTCAGGCAAGCATTTGCAAAATTGAAATTTCTTCATGGTTGGTCTCTGGAACTTTATTTGGTTTGAAAGGTGAGCTCATGGTTCCCCCCAAATATCCTGATGCTTGTTGAAATATGACACTGCACATTGAGGGGAGAGTATAGAACCTGGCTCCATTTAGTGGCTTTCCTTCTAGAAATACTTCAAAGTAATCTTTTTATCTAAGACTGTAGATAAATCTGCTATTTCAACACTAGAGGGTTCCCAAAGTTGAGGCTTTGTCAGAGGTCTGTTGTTGGTATTTTCATTGTTTCAATTCTAAAATACACCTTAAGCTCAAATGTGTCCCCAGTCTACAGTTGATGTGTCATCCGCAATGAACTGGGAAGGTGTAGTCTACCCCTACAAACTTTTTTCCTGGAGCTGGATTAAATAAAAAATATTTCCAGTCCTGTAGCTACCAGCAGCACAGTTCTAGACCACACCCAATGGCTCACAGCCCAGTGAGACCAGTGCAGCTTGGGAATAGGACCAAAGTCCACCCTGCTATGGTTTTCTGGAAGCAAACAAGCCTGGGTCCACTCCCACCACTCACTGGTGATGCTGACAGGGACATAAGACTGATCTACTAGGGCCCTAGATCCCCACCTGGTACTAGAACAGATCCAGAAGCTCAACCAGGAAACATTGGCCTGGGTACCCAGATAAGTAGAATTTGCCCAGTGTAGTGCCTTACCAGCTTGACGCTGGTTCCCTATACAGTCTTTTGATTCCTAACAATCTCCCTGAGGTTAGAAGGGAGGTAACTAAGGCAGCGCTTTGGTTGCCCAGACAAACACTAGCTGGCCCACACCTTGAGCTACAATTTCACAGTCAGTAGATCCTGTGCAGTCTCAGGTGAGTCTGTCAGGTCCCACAAGTCATCCCGCCAAGGGGCAAGTAAATTTAGCAGCTCCACCACAGGCACTGGTCCAGGGATGGAGCAGTTTAGGCATAGAGCTTTATGGCCCAGGACTCAGCTCTAAAAGTCCTGTGATTCTCTGTTGTCTGCCCAAGGTTTGGCATGGGGTGTAATAAAGGCAGTCCCGTGGCTGCCTAGAGCCTGGGTCACCTAATAGCTGGGTCACCAGGTCTAATGAAGTCTCAGGGGTGCAAACCAGGCCCACTTGAGGCTGGCACCAACACACCCCACAATCAATCTGTCTACTGATGCACAAGTCTGACACTGAGGCATGCCTAGGGACTCATCTGGGAGCACTGGCATAGGGTAAAGTTCTTTGGGTTGCATTGCTCAGGGTCTCATAGCAGCAGCTTGGCTGTGAGCTCAGAGGAAAAGTTTCCAAGCTCCCTCTGCCCTACTCCTAAGTAGAATCTTATAAGAATTGCAGGAAGGATAATGAAAACAGTCCCTTTGCCACCTGGCTACAAGAAGGCCAACCACTCAGTTTGTAGGTACAGACCAGGGAACAGGCCCTGGGTAACTCAATTTTATTAGTGTAGAACTGGCATTGGGATTTATATCTAAACATTCTCTCTGTCTCCTGAAAGCAGTGGCAAGAGTAACTCTTCCTCCTATTTTAATATAACCTTTCTTATTGCATGGAAACCAGGTGCTGTGGTCTCTCACTTGGCATCTGCAATGCTTATGAAAGTTACAGAGCCTCTTACTGAGTGCCATCCTGGCTCCATCTCTCCACATTTTCTTTATGCATTCATCTGTATGGGGGGGTGTTTGCATTCCTTCCCTCTGGGCTATATGAATAGTTCTGTAAGGACCATGGATGTGCAGATGTCTCCACAATTCTGATTCAGATTTCTTCAAAACTGGAAGTGAGATTACTGGATCACATGATATCTCATTTTAAATGTTTTAAGGGATTATCATACTGTTTTCCATAGTAAATGCACCAGTTTACACCCTGCTAACAATGAACAATGGTTCCAGTGTCTCCACATTCATATCAACACCTATGGTCTTTTTTTTTTTGGATAACAGACAGCTTAACAGAGTTGAACAGGTATTTCATTTAACTTGGATTTCCCTGGTAACAAGCTATGCTGAGCACCTTTTTGTAAACCTTTTGATCATTTCTGTATCTTCCTTTAGAATACATCCATTCAAACACTTTGCTCCTTTTTGTTAGGTAATTTTTCCTTGTTCAGCTATAGAACTTCCTTATACATTTTGGGTATTCAGCCCCTAACCAGAGATACGAGTTTTGAAAACTTCTCTCACTCTGAAGGTTGCCTTTTCACTGTTACTTATTTCCTTTGCTCTGCACAGCCTTTTAGTTAAATCTAGATCCATTTGTCTCATTTCACTTTTATTGCTAAGAAATTGCCAAGACCAATACCAAGATTTTCCTTCAGGTCCCTTCCTGCACTCCCCCCACCCCAAGTTCTGGAGTGCCCAGTGTTATGTTTACATTTTTAATCTATCTAGTTTGAGTTTTGTATCTGGCATAAATCAGGTTTCTTATTCTTTTTTGCATGTAGATAACCAGTTCACTCAACTACATTTTCTTGAAGAGACTAGGCCTTTCACACTGAATATTCTTGGTTGTCAAAGACCAGTTTGCCACAATATGGATTAATTTCTGAGATCCCTGTCTGTTCTGTTCATTCATTTATGTCTTTATACCAGTGCCATACTGTTTTAGCTATCACAGACTTTTAAAATTTTTATTTTTCATGGTAATTACATAATTGATCAAGATGGAAAGAATTGAGGATTAGGGATAAATGGCTGAAATAATTGTTTCCAAACTTGCTATTTCCTCTTGTTTCTGGGAAAGGGGAGAGATAAACGAGGAAGCCACACCCAACTTCCCTAATGTCCCAGTACCCAGGGGTGGGGAATCACTGCCTGATATCCATCCAGGGCCCTGGTGTGTGCATGCTCCAAGGGTTCTACTCAAGTGGTTTGGAGAGTTCTGAAATGTTGTCTATTTCGTTGATCCAAGGATGATGTAGAAATAGATAAGGATGCCTGTTTCGTTGATCCAGCCTTTCCAATGTCCATTGGCTGACATGGTCAACCTCAAATCTTCATTAATCCAGGTTTTTGCTGTCATTGGCTGGGGTTTTCATCCTATTTGCTCTGTTCCCCTTCTTCTTCTGTGGTACCAAATGGGCTGCGATATTCTCTATGTGCATCAGTGTCTGTGTCCCTTGCTCCACTTTTTTCACTGAGGAGGGCATATTCTTGCAGGCATGTCCAAGGTTCTGAGCCAGGTGACCTGAACCCCACCAGATGCCCCACCTAGATTGTTAATATACTTTGAGATCTGAAAATGGGATGCCTCCGCATTTGTTCTTTTTCAAGCTAGCTATGTCTAGTCTCAGTCTTCTGGCATTCCATTAAGGATTTTAGGACAGCTTTTTCTGTTTGTATAAAAAATGCTATTGAGGGCCCGGCGCAGTGGCGCAAGTGGTTAAAGGTCCTCGCCTTGCACGCCCAGGATCCCATATGGGCGCCGGTTCTAATCCCGGCAGCCCCGCTTCCCTTCCAGCTCCCTGCCTGTGGCCTGGGAAGGCAGTCGAGGATGGCCCAAAGCTTTGGGACCCTGCACCCGCGTGGGAGACCCGGAAGAGGCTCCTGGCTTCAGATCGGCATAGTATTGGCCCGTTGCGCTCACTTGGGGAGTGAATCATCGGATGGAAGATCTTCCTCTCTGTCTCTCTTCTCTGTATATCCGCCTTTCCAATAAAAAATAATAAAAATAAATCTTTTAAAAAATGCTATTGATAGTTTAACCTATAGCTCACTTTGGGTAATATAAATATTTTAACAATACTACATCTTCCAATCAAGAATACAGATATCTTTCCATTTATTCATGTTTAATTTATTTTGTGCATGCTTTATAGTTTTTGGTTTAAAGATCTTTCACTTCAATGGTTAAATCTATTCCTATTATTGTCTATCATAAATGGGATTTTATTAGCTATTTTGTTGTTACAACATAAAACTAATTTTTCCAGGTTGATTTCATATTTCGGAATTTCACTAAACACTTTTTAGTTCTAACAGATCGCTGTCTCTTCAAGGATTTCGATCCATAAGATCATGTCATCAGGGGGCAACATTATGGAAAAATGGCTAAAGGCACTATCCTCAATATTGTCATCTCCTGTGGGCACTGGTAGAGGTACCAACCGTTCCACTTCCGATTTAGCTCCCTGCTAATGTGCCTGGGAAGCAGCAGATAATGTTCCAAGTACTTGGGTCCCTCCTCCCATGTGAGAGACCCAGACAGAGTTCCAGGAGCCTGGCTTCTGCCTGGTCCAGCCCTGGCCATTTCAGCCATTTGGAAAGTGGCTTCCAACAGTTGAAAGTTCTTTCTCTTCCTCTCTTCCTCTGTCTCATTAAATAAACAAGTAAGTAAAAAAATACAATTTAAAAAGAGCAGTTAGTATTTATAATAAACTTTAGTTGCAGGGTAAGTGGAGAATGACTCCTGCCCTTTAAAAAAAATTTTTTTTAGAGATTTATTTTTATTACAAAGTCAGATATACAGAGAGCAGGAGAGACAGAGAGGAAGGTCTTCCGTCCGATGATTCACTCCCCAAGAGAGCACAACGGCTGGTACTGTGCAGATCCAGAGCCAGGAGCCAGGAACTTCTTCTGGGTCTCCCACACGGGTACAGGGTCCCAAGGCTTTGGGCATCCTCTACTGCTTTCCCAGGCCACAAGCAGGGAGCTGGATGGGAAGTGGAGCTGCCAGAATTAGAACCGGTGCCCATATGGGATCCTGGCGCGTTCAGGGCGAGGACTTCAGCCGCTAGGCCAAGCTGCCAGGCCCAAAATTTTTTTTTTAATTTAAAAAAAATTACGGGAAAACATTTTCTCTAAAAATTTTTTTAATTAACTATATTTATTTTTATGATAGTTGATTAGGGTGATAAGGGTCAAGGGCTACAAGAAGGTGGGTGAGATCACCATTCCCACATTCTTTTTTTCCTTCCTGTATCTGAGGGAAGGCTGGGAGACAAGCAGAGAAACCACACCGAGTCTCCCAAAGGCTTCTGCACCCTGGGATGGAGGACAGCCACCCAACACCACCCAAGGGTCCCTGATGTGGAGCATGTTCTGAGGGTCCTGCTCAAGAAGCTTCAGTGGTTCAACAGTTCTAAATTACTGCCAATCTCACCACTCCAAGCACAACGAAATCACTCCAGAATCCACTAATTGACATAGTCTACCCTAGAGTCCCCATTTGCCCAGATACTCACTGCCAACACTTGCCTTAGGTAGTTAATCAATTTATTCTGTCCTCTATCATGGTACTAAGTGTCTTCTGCAGGTTCCAAAGTATTGCCATATCCTCCATGTGAACCTGGATATGCTGTCCACTGCTCAGTCTAAGCCGCACAGTTGAGGGATGCATGCCCATGTGGGCCTCAGTTTAAGGTGAGGAGGGCCAGGTATGGAGGAAGGTGGGTGGCACATATATTTCAGGTTTTTGTTTTATTTTCAGCTGTGTTTACAGGGGAGAAAGAGGAGAGGGCTACTCCCTACTGTCAAACCACATCAGTGCCTGGGGTTGGGGGTTGGTGTTCTTATCCAAGAGTCAACATTACTGGAGTCACTTATTGAGTTAGGCTTAGCCAAGGGCTACTGCCTGGGCGGGATCCAAACACGTGAGGTTTCTACAAGACTCACTTATTAACCCTTCACCATATGAAGGATATTATCACATACTAATATCAAATGCTTTCATGATCAGCTTGGCAGGAACATTTTACAGGGTCTATGCATCTCTCGTAGTCTTCACAGCACTCTTAAAGATAGGTATGGAAATTCTCACCTTACAGGTGAAGAAAATAATGTTCAGAAATTACACAGACTTAAATGAGAATGTGTCCAACTATGTTTATTCCTTTACGACCTAAAATAATTGCTTATCTCACATTAACAAAGCGTTATGACATAAAAACCACTTTTCAGAACTAGTTGTTGGCCACAGTCATTTGAGAATGTATAAAGTTCACATAAAGGTGAAAATGTCAATCTTTTATTCTGTGTTTTTTTAAGCAATATTGAAAAGAACTCCTCTGGCATAAAGTCAGCAGTCAGATGTTTGAACTCAGAGGAACTCAGCAAAGTAGGTCTTGTTGAATTAAGTGTGCCTTTAATGGGTATTGTGATTGAATGTCTCTTTTGTGGAAAAGGAATCTGCAAAAACTGCATTAACATGGAGCTCATTTTCCAACTGAATGAACAGAAGTAGGTGAGGGTGTACATTCTGGTTGTTCCATTTTCAGTGGTGCCCCATTGTGTGAAGTTAATGGGTCAGAAGTAATCTGTGTGGACAGGCAAAAATATTTTCAGCAACAAACTCCAGAAATATTTTGGTTGGCCAAAGTAAACACAGTTCGGGATGCATTTTAAACCAGGAGCTGTTTTCTTTTCCAACTCTCTCACCCCAGTATTTGGGCATAATAGAACTATCCTAAGCAGCAAGAACATATTTTGATCCAAGTAGAATGTACTATGAGTCTTTACATACTTTCTTTCATGGTTCTATTAAGCAACAGCAATAGTTTTTCCCTGCCCTCCTTATTAGTAAATTTTTCTAGATAATGTACTTATCATTTCACTGGGGTGCATCATTTATTTCAATAACAGATAGCTTACCTGCACAGAATATCTATTCTATGTTAGAGAATAAGCCAGGGTTTTCCTATCATTGTACTAATCAGTTCTCACAATAATCCTATGCCCAAAGAAGAAGGGCATTAAGAATTCAGTTTTACCAAGATTTCATAGCTAGTGAGTGGGGGACCTAAAGCATTTAAACAAGCAAAAGCCTTTGTGGGTATATCCAAAGGAACATAGAAAACGTGTATATGAAAAAATCACATATAGGTTTCACCATATTTTTGGACTGAAAGAAATTTAGCTTTTCTATTTATATGTATTCATTTATTTTCATTTGGAAAACAGAGATAGATGGACACACACACACAGAGTCAAAAACAATAAGAGGGATCATTCATCTGTAGGTTCACTGCCCAGACAGTCACAACAGCCAGACAGCCCGGGTAGCAAAGACCCAAGTACTTGAGCCATTCATTGCTGCCTCCCAGTGTGTGTTTTAGCAAGCATACGGTAGTGGAAGAGGAGGAGCCAGAGCTCAAAAGCAGGCACCTTGGTACGGGATGCAGGTATCCTAAACAGCTTGTTAATCACTGCACCAAACACTTACCCCCCTAAACTGATCTTTTAATTCCGTTTCCCAACAACTTTGCAAGTACCTGTGTGGCAATTTAAAGCAAAAATCTATACTAAGCTCTAAGCTTGGAATCCACATTTTTATTGAGATTTGTTTATTTTTATTGGAGAATCAGATATACAGAGATGGGGACAGAGAGGAAGATCTTCCATCCTCAAGTGGCCACAATGGTTGGACCTCAGGTGATCCAAAGCCAGGAGCCAGGAGGTTCTTCTGGATCTTCCATGCAGGTACAGGGTCCCAAGGCTTTGTACCATCCTTAACTGCTTTCCCAGGCAACAAGCAGAGAACTGTATGGGAAGCAAGGCTGTGGGGATTAGAACTAGCACCCATATGGTATCCTGGCATGTGCAAGATGAGGACTTTAGCCAGCAGGCTACGATGCTGGGCCCAGAATCTACACTCTTATGGTTGCTTATACCAGTTCCTGCTCTCCAGATTTTGACCGTATCTGCAAAGGTCTGTTCCTGCTGGGGCTCAGCTTCCTCAATCATAAAAGGAGAGCGTCAGACTAAAGACATTTCTGTGTTTCAATATTCTGTCTTCCTATGCATTGGAGGCTCTGACTTAGTGATCAACGGGAAAGTTCACTGTGTGCTTCCGATTTGCAAAGAACTTTAACCTCAATAAATGCACAGGCCCTTTAAGGAATCATAGTACAGTGCTGGCAGGGTCAAGGTCGTGGAAGAAAAAAATCACAAGGTTTTGCTACTGGAAAGGAAATTAGCAATTAAAGGTTGGCTATGATCACTCAAGCAGCGAGGGAGGACTTGGGAGCAGAGGTCGACAGTCCCTAACTTCAGTTTCTCCTAACGTTAGACTGAACACAGCTGCATTTCAAAGCATTTAGCAAAGTTTTCTTTCCTTTCTCTATTTAATAGAATAAAAAGTAAATAACATGATACATTGTCATAGTCAAAGGTCAAGCAATATTGATACCAATTTTTTTTGTCTTTTTATCTTTTTACAAAACCTCTTTTTTAAAAATAATGCATCTCACTTATCTCTAGGCAGTAATTTTTAGACTCTTGTCTATTTGTTGCTTCCATTTTGGAATTGCCTTTCCTCAAACACTTATTGATCTTGATTGTCCCTTCATATGACAGCTTATTATCCGCGTGCAAGTATTGTTTATAGTTGTCCCAAGAATGTGCATGGGGTATAATGTTGGGGAGGCAGGGGTCAATGAAGGGAAGGTTGTACAAGTACTCCTGATCTCTATTCAGCTTGTTCTCTGGATGTTGCAGTTCCTCAGTCTCCAACCGTCACCTCCCTGAGCCAGGTTTCCATGCTTCAAGCCCCAGCAACCTCTTGGCAAGTCTTTGGAGAACAGTATACCTCATTCTATCATTCACCTCTTCAAATGTTTTCACATTTATAAAACAGGATGAGAAAAAAAAACTTTCTCTAATCCCCTTCCAAGCTAAACAGTTTATGATACACAAAGCTGAATTCAGGTGCTTCATAGAGATATAGAACAGGGTATGTATACTTATTTATGTATTTATAAACATACAACACTCAGTTGTTACACACACAGCTTTCTTAATGATAAAAAATATAATTTGTAGATTGCCAACCTCACTTTGTAAATGAGGAAGCTGGTTTCCAAAGTCATCCAAAAACCCTCCAACCCTTCTCAGTGACAAAGCAGCAAAATCCTGGACTCTGCTCAGCCTTTGTTGCTTCCTTCTGTAAAACTACTTTGCACAATACATTTATCCTCATTATCTCATCTTCTACTTCTTCAAAACAGAGGAAATTGTCCCTCCTTCCCTAATCACTTCCCAGAATTGCTGTAAGGATAAAATATGAAGACATGAAATAACATCTTAATTTCCACAATGATCTATGAACCTCAGAGCCCATTCACATTGTTTATTGCACAATGTAAACACATGGAGTTGTCAAGCAAACCATGCAGATGATCTTGGGGTTTACTGCAGGAAACAGCTATAAGAACAGATTTAGAAACACTTAGGATTACAGTTCTTATTTCTGTTTATTGTGATAACGGAAGTAGTATGAATTCAGTTAACAATCCAGATTCCTTTAAAATTTGATTATTATAAAATTAGTATAGGTCAGTGTTCACCATGAAACTGCCAGAGGATGAAATATGCTCCAGGTCTTCTTTCCTTGGAGTATTATGGGAACTTCAAAGGTAGGTACTGCTTTTGTCCTCATATCTATATAGGAAAATAGGTGCTTAGATCATGGTATGACTTACCTAAAACTAGGCAATGAGTAAATGGTTGAGATTTCAACCCAATAAACTAAACTGAAAAACCTATGATTTTTAACATTTTATCCTATCAACTTTTTTTTTAAGTTTTTTTTAATTATTATTGGAAAGGCAAATAAGATTTATGGAGAGAAGGAGAAACAGAGAGAAAGATTTTCCAGCCACTGGTTTGCTTCCCAAATAGCCACAACAGCCAGAATTGAGACCATCTGAAGCCAGGAGCTGGGAGCTTTTCCCAGGTCTCCCACGAGGGTATAGAGTACCAAGGCTTTGGGCCATCCTCCACTGCTTTCCCAGGCGACAAGCAGGCTAAGGTGCTGGAAGGAAAGTGGAGGAGCTGGGACATGAACCAACATGTTTATGGATTCCCAGTGCTTGGAAGGTGAAGATTTAGCCATTGAACCATCACACTTGGCCACCTTAATAACTGTAACAGTAACTCTTACTATTGACATGGTTGTTTTGGGGCCATCATTGTGGTGCGTGGTTAAGCCTCTGTTTATGACACCTGTGTCCCATGCTGGAGAGCCAGTTCCAGATGCTCCATTCCTGGTCCAGGTCCTGGCTCACACACCTGAGAAACAGCAGGGGCTGCTCCAATTACTTGGACCACTGTTGTCAGCATGAAGTTCCCCAAGGAGTCCCAGCTTCTCTTTCAGCTGCCTCCAGTCCTGGCCATTGCATCCATTTGGGAGAGTGAAGGTCTCTTGATCTCTCTAACTGTGTATCTCTGCCTCTCTGTGAGTACGCCTTTCAAATCAATAGTAGGACATTTTGAAGGAAAGATTCACTAAAGATATTACAGAACTGAAATACACTTTTGCAAGGTACTTTAATTTTTATAAACTGCTATTAATATTCTTAATACATATTAAGAATTAGAATCATCAAACAGCATATTCCATGTTGTGTAAAAGGTTAATATTCTCATCACAAAACACTTGACACTAATTTCAACTTTATTTGAAAATGCATAAAACTCTACAATTAATATTTAATTGCCTCCTTAGTATTATTAATATTTATTTTCTCTAATACTTATTAGAAAAATTGGAAAAAAGATTCTTCATTTTACTAATGAAAGTTTTATCACTTGGATTAGTAATTCTCATTTGGATTCAGTCCTGATTTAAGACATCATAGTGAGCATATTTAGTTTTTATTAGAAAAAACTTTGAAGATGTTACCCAAATTCTCTTAATTTCTTAGATTCTTTGCTAATCTAAAGAATTCAAGATATCAACTGCTCACAAAAAGTGGTACATTAGTGTAATATAGGAAAACAAGATATAGTGTTTTCACAATATCTTGCTTTATGTGTTTAATGTACATACAAACACACATCCATAGAGTATCATGCTATTGAAGCATGAAAAACTTTCTAAGAAACATGAACTGTGTTGTCAGGTCATTTCATTGCTCTGTTACTATTGCTTCTAGCTTACAAGCCTGCACAGCATGTTGCTGTACTGACTATTGTGTACTGTTGTAACAATGGTATTTGTCAATCTAAACATTTAAATACAGAAAATATGCCATAAAAAACAAAAACATGGTATGTCTGTATGGGGTATACTGAACATGTATGGAGTTCTTAGGCCTGGAAGCTACTCTTAACGATATGTATTTTTCTATAGCTGGGAATGTGGTAGGTTTGTCTGTGCCAGCATCAAAATAAAGCATTATGGTATATTACAATGGCTGTGACATCACTAGGTGATGGAAATTTTCAACACCATGATATCATCTACAGCTTCTTTTGTTGATGAAGACTTCATTCCATGGTACATGGCTGTGTGTGCTTCAATTTGGCTTGCTCCACAGTAACTCAATGCCTTTTGAGAGTAATATTTCTTTTTTTTTGTCAAAATTTATTGAAGTTAGCTCAAAGAAATAGGCAATAAAATAATCATTAAAAGAAAGATTATATAGCAATTCCTCAATAAATTATCTAAAAGCCAGTGGAAATTTTTCTGTGCGTCTAAAGAGAATAAATTATAGCAGAGTTCAAATGAGCAATGATCTGTATTTTTTTTTCTAACGTGTTTAATAAAGGAGAATATCAGCTTTGGCAATGGAATTTTTTTCTCTAAAATTCCTAATTTCCAAAGATCGATTTTTGCTTTTGGATTTTCAGAGTGAAATAATATCATGTCAGGTTTTTTGTTGTTATTGTTTTACGAATAAGACAAGCATTTAAAAGCCTTGTGTCAAGAACATTCGTTCATTCATTAAATCAGATAGGACTGCGAAAAATAGCAAAGAGAAAAAGATTGCAGATACATTATTCAGATTTAAAGGAAAAGGCCAATACAGCATTTCACTTGCTGCCATAGTCTTTAGGTGTCTTCTAGAAACCATATAAATTCTCAGGCTCTCATTTAACCCTAGAATTAAGTGATACTAAAACCTCATTTGAATGTGCCAGGATATCTAAAAGTAATTCGCATATCTTCTCTCTCTCTTTTTCTCTCGCTCTCTTTCTCCCTCTCTCTCTCTCTCCACGTATGAATCAACTCAACACTAGATGGCTCCAGCTGCAAAACCAACACATTTAAAAGTCCAGTCCTGGGATATAACTTTAGGATAACAGATGGATTCTAACCCGCTAAATATCATTTCTGCTATCTTCCAAAGTTTTACAGGCATTTTTAAAAAATAACAAATTAATTTTTTATGATGTTTATATAATTGAGAGGGATACTTGGCCATGAGGGCCACCATTTATGGTGGGGCTAGTTGAGGAATGGGAAAAGTGGATGAGACAACCCCTTCCAATATCCTTTTCTTCCTCCTGTATCTGGGGAAAGTGGGGAGAGAAGGGGAGAAGGTTGCTCTCAGAACACCAACTGCATCAGTACCCAGGAATGGAGGCCAGCCAGTCACTGTCATCCCAGGGTCCCCAGTGTGCAGTATGCTCTGAGCATGTTTTGAGAGTACTGCTTAAGTGGTTTTTAATTTTCTGAGATGCTGTTGATTTTGTGGCCCCAAGGTTTATTTGCTGACCTTGGAGTCTCCATTCACCCAGATACTTGCTGTCAAAGCTTGACCGGAATATCTATCCAATTTGCTCTGCCTTCCATGGTAGTAGATGTCCTCTGCAGGCTTCAATGAACCAGTTGCCATGTCTCCATGAGCATCTGGGTATGCTGTCTACTGCACAGGCCTCAGTAACCAAGGAGACCCAGTCCTGATACCTGCACTCCATGGTTAGACCACAAATCCTGTGATTTTCCCCATGGTTGGAGTTCTGTTTCCATGATCCAGTTTTGGGGTAGGGTGTTTCTAAAGAAACCTCACCAGAGGGCTCCCCCCCCCAGGCAAACCTAATTCCTGTGTGCTAGCCAGTTTGGGGTCCACCTCAGTCCATCACCCACATTTGCCTACACACTAGTGGCTGCAGTCACCTGATCAGTTCTGTCCCCAGCCCCATCTCACATGCAAACAAATGGATGCTGTGGCCCAGCCTAACCCTGCACACCACATACTTGGCCCTCACACAAGAGGAGTGAGGTCCAGAAACTCTCACCAGGCCTGTCCCTAACCTTGGTTCCTGCACATGCTGGTATGTGAAGCAGACTGGTCCAATCCATCCTGTATTTTTTTCAGCTTTCGTGCACATCAATGGGTGTTGGAATCTACCTCAGCTCAACTGACTTTACTATCTATCCCTCTTCCATGCCAGCAGGTGCCACTGCCTGTCTAGCCAGACCCACCACCAGCCCTGGTTTTCATGCTCATTGGAGAGAGCTACAGAATGTCAGAGGGGTGCCCACAATTTCCCTACTAGGACCACTCCAAGCCCCGGATCTTGCACTTCCCAGGTGGTTCTGCGGTCTAGCCTAAGAGGACTAGCCTGTAGTCCTAGCACCTGCTAGCCAATGTGCTGCAAAGCTCAACCAAACTGCACTTATTCTGGTTTATGCATGCACCAGTAAATAGCCACTTACCCAGCCTGGTTCTCCTACTCAGTTCACATGCAGGCCAATGGAGTGTTATAGCCCTGAGCAGCCTGGTCTGTCCCAGTCCCAAGCTTTTATGCTTACCAGAAGAACAGTGGCCCAGCAAGGGAGTCCCCGATTCAAGTGCTCCCTGCTGGGCCCTCCCACTCAGGTCTTACTTATGCCAGTGGGTGCTATAGCCAAGACTGGCATGGCTGGCCTCACCTTGGTGTTCACCTGCAGGTATTACAACCTGGGTTGGCCCAGTCTGTCCCCAGTTCCAGTTTATGGAGGCTGCAGCCTATTCCAGCCTAGATTGCCCAAAGCCCCAGCCCTAATGTGAACTGGCTGGAGTTGTGGTCCAACCTGTCCTGTCCTGTACCCCGTCTTGATTCTCAATCTGCTAGGGAATGGTATGAACTGGTCCAGCCTGGCCTGCCCCTAGACCTGACTCACTTATATGTCAGTGTGTGTACTATAACCTGGCTTGATCTGGGCTACTCCCAGCCTTGGTTTTTGTGCTTACTTGCAGGGACTGTGTCCTGACATATGAGTTCCCCAGGCTCCTCTATCAAGTCACAGATCTCACACACACTAGTGTGTTCTTGGCCTAGCCTGACTTTTCTCACTTCTGGGCCTGACAGATACAGTGGGCTTGCTTGACCAGCCCACATCCATTCCATCTCTTACTGTTGGGTACTATAGCCCTGCCCTGCCTGGTCCACCCAGACCCAGCTCTTGTGTGGATCAGCAGATAAAGAGATCTTACTCAGCCTGTTCTATACCTATTCTGGCTCTTGCAAGTACCAACAGGTGCTGGAACCTAGCCCAGCGTGGCACACCCCAGACCCAGTCCATACTCATGCTGAAGGATACTTCAGCTATGTCCAATCTACTTTACCACAACCATCCCAGTTTTCATGCTCACCAAATGGCAGTGACATACTCTTATCTCCCTGACCAACCTCACTCCCAGCTACAGATATTGCACATGACAGTGGTTGCTCTGACTCAGCCCGGCAAAACTCACCACCCAGTTTAATCTTTGCCATCACATGTTGCAGCCTGGCCCAGACTTCCCCGAGACCTGACTGTCACTAATGGGTCCTGCAGCCTAGCCCTGCCCAGCCTGTCCCCATCCATGATTTTCATACAAATTGGTGGGTGTGATAAACTAACTTAACCCAGCATGCCCTGCACTCTATCCTGGCTCCTGTGCATGCCAGTGAGCTATGGTTTGGCCTGGCCTTGCCCAGTAGGCCCCCCTCCTTCCAGAGCCAACCTACATACCAACACCCAGCTGACTAACATGCTCACTAGTGGATGGGGACAAGCTTTGGATTTCATCTTAACCTGCAAAAATATAGACTAATACTAAAACCAGAATTAGTTAAAATATGCAATTCACATGTGAATAATTGGTCATTGCTACCATTTAACGATCATTTACTATGTACCTCATATAGGCCCCTTTGACAGCCTCTTCCTTTTTTAGTATTCCCACCTCATCAAATTTTACCATCCTCAGCCAAAGGGAGCCATCCTGCAGGTGTCATTTTCCCTTATGTCCCCATCCTCCTGATGATTCACCCATTGCAGCCACGCATTTCACTGAAGGGAGTCTACCACCCCAACCTTAACCTCTCTTGCCTGCTACTTCCATTGGTCTAACTGGTTTCCTAATGATTTGCTTCTCCCAAATACAAACCATATACTATAATTTGAATACTCACACAGATGGAATAATTCAAAAGATATAAAAAAGGAGCAGGGCAGGCTATGTTATTCAATACAATTCATTCTCCATTCAACACCCAGAATTTCCCTTTCTTCAAGTCCTTCAGTCTTTTCCCATGGCTCCAGGATAACGCTAGAAATCAGGATAATACTTGTGCTAGGTCAATTACAAGCTAAAGTTCTTTCCTGCCTGTTCCAATTGTTTTCTCCAGCCTTTCGGCTTTGCCTGCTCATAACAGTCGTTATCAGTTATTTGAAGCTGTCACACTCATTTGAACTCAGGGTAGCCACATATGCTATTTCCACTAGTGTCAATGTCCACTCTCTGTGCACACATTGTTGTAGTCTTTGGTTTAAAACATTGCACTCTAGAAGGCTTTTCACTGTTGTCTTTTGGTTCCATTCAGTCCTATACTAAGTTAGGTCTTTGTGTGTTTTGCTCTTTAGCATCCTGTACTTGCCCTCATAAGAGTTATAAGGAGGCAGGTGTTGTGGTATAGTGGATAAATGTTCTGCCTACAATGTTGTTATTTCATATCAGTGCCATAGCGAAGCTCCAGGCTCCTGGCTTCTATCTGGCCATTGCAGCCATTTCAGGAGTAAATCAGCTGATGGAAGATCTGTCTTTACCTCACCCTCCTTCCACCCCTATTTTTCTCTCTCCCTCTAACTCTGCCTTAAGTAAAATAAAACTTTTTTTCTTAAAAAAAAAAAGAGTTGTTACAGCCATGTGTCACATTAAGACATTAAGATCAACGACAGACCTGCATATATGGCAGTGGTCCTATAAGATTACATTGCCTGGTGATGCTGTAACCATCTCAGTTTGTAGAAGTATTTTCTGTGGCATGTGTTCAGTGATTTAAGTCTCCTAACAATGAATTTCTAGGAGAGTATTCTATCACGAAGCAATACACAGTGTATAGTTATTATCTAGTTGATCAATAGTTTAGTAATTTAGTGTATGTACCCCGTGTCTGGTTTGTTAACTACTGAGTCCCCTAAAGACTACTGCAGTGTCTTGGAAATGTTAAAATTGTAGCCCTATACTAAAAATAAATTTACCTCATAACTAGTACACATAGATGTGCATGTAATGTAACAAAATCTTTATGAATAATATACAACTTTTTAAGGTGAAAATCATTTTGTATTTTCCATTATGTATTTAATATTTGGAATACATCCATGTTACTGATTTTACAGCTGACACTCAGATTTAATTTTCACCTTAAATCATCACCACATTTAATAACACCTAGCAGAGATTAGATCTTCTACAGTTGTTTGCCAAATGAACAATTAGAAAAATAATGCTTGCTAGCCACTGTCTAGACTGGATTTATTTTTACAAAGGAAAATTAAGCCAGGTCATTCGGGATATAGTCAGCTCCCTTGATTAGACTAATGAGATCAAGGTCAGGAATTTGATTTCACTTAAATCAATTGCTTTCTCTTGTTCAGGACCTAAGAATATAACCCGAAGAAGACCCTACTGACAATCCTGATTTTGGAGTTTGAATTTCCAGAGCTGTAAGAAAGCAATATTTCCTGTTGAAGCTACCCAGTTTGTGCTATTCCATGAAAACATCCTGAATTAGCTGACACTGGTCAGTAGAGTCTCTATTTTATGGTTCTTCAACTTAAGACTTTTTTGGGTTAAGACATACAACTTTTCAGTTAAAAAACTACACTTACAATTTAGATTTTGATCTCTTTCTTAGCTAGTAGGCAACAGAAGTGAGGCACAGCTCCCAGCCAGCCAGCCACACATCAAGAAACAACCACTATTCTGCAGTACACTCTGTTGCTTGGCTATGATATTGGGTGGGTTAGGCATTACCTCAGCCAAATGCACTGCTGTAACTCAAATAGCTGATAACAAGTTTTACAAAGGGAGGGAAGTTAACTGTGGTTCACACTTTTGAGGGTTGGTAGTCCAGCGTCAGATGGCTTCACTGCCTGAGATATCTGGTGAAAGCTGAGAATGATAGAAAGATAATCACATGGCAAACGAGAAAGCAGGAAAACGAGGCCAAGCTTAGCTTAAAAATCAGCTCTCTGGAAATCTCCCAGTGACCTGAAGGCTACCCACAGGGCCCACCTCCAAATGCCATAATTAAATCAAACCTCCTTATTTTAGTAACCATCAATGTAAGATTTGAGGGGAGGGGAGGTGGTGTTAATCTTCTACATGAATTTGGGGGAAACAAACATATTTGGGGAGAAGTTCTGCATGAATTTTGGGGAAGCAGGCATATTAAATATATTTTTGACTTTTTTATGTTTGATGGGCTTACTGGGAGGTAACATGATTGTGAAGTCTGAAATATCTATATAATTTATTGTCTTACACTTTACATTTTTCGGTTTCTAGAAGACTCCTCAGAATCCTACCTTTCGTTTTTTCACCTCCATTCATCACCATTTAAGCACCTTATCACAGAAAAAAGAAGAAGAAACAACCCCTCCTGGAACTGTCAATTTTGCAACATCAACAATTCTGTGCTAGACCAGGCAAATTATTAACTAAAAATTTCCCATTCATTTGGACGCCATACACACAGAAACCAGCTTTCACCAAGAAACCAAATAAGAGCATCTACTTCCAAGGCGGAAATTAAGGAATGTATCATCACACATCCATCTAGCACAATGCCAGAGCAAGACAACCACTCCTGAGTGATTTTGTTAAATCCTGTCTTGCATTACTTTAAACAAAGTATGTGTAAGTGAGAAGTCTCTGGCATTTGAACACTGGAAAATGTAGGCACAACTAGCATTCCAACAGTATCCTTTATCTTCCCTTCCATGTATTTAGAGATGTACTTAACCAATGTACTAATGTGTCCTTCTAGCCGTCTATATTAAAAGAAAAGATTTCTTTTTCCATGCTTTAGTCTAAACAAAAGTGCTCTGGTAACAGTTGATTCCCTGAAAATTTAACTTGACCCACTACAACTGAAGGCCAGTGAGAGCATCCACTAATTATAGATTTGCAGCCTTGTGGTTTAGAACCCCCAAAGCCAAAATTTACTCTAAATCAGGAGAGTTTGTTTCTTCCTGTGTTTAAAATGGGATTTATCATTCTTAGAGGTTTCCTCTATAGACTACAGCTTTTACTAGAGAATTCAGGATGTAGAGTTTGTGTGTTTAAAAATACAATTTCTCTGTTTTGGAGACATCATCAGGCGCTGAGATTTGGGGTAATAAACAAAAGTCACAGCTCTCCTAAAGGCCATGTGTGGCTGAGTGTCAGGCCTTCGCTACCACAGCTCCCTCTTAAAATCGGAATGAGCAGTTTGCATAAAAAAATGTATCCCCTCCCTACAACTGAGCTGGCCTACATCTAGCTACTTGGTTATATAATTACGTGTATTTTTCTATTTATCAGCCAGTGCTTATCTGCACACTTGACCTCAAACTCAATACTTAATTCCATGTCACACAGTGATAAAAAAAAAGTGTAAAACAAAAAAAATCCTCCTTGGTTATGTTATACTGATTATTACTTTGGCATATCAAAAAACAAGAAAGATAACATTTAAAAAAAAAGCTTTATTGCCCAAATTGTAGTGATTTCTGGTTTTTAACATATGATTGCACATGAGTAAAATAGCTTCAAAATAACATTGATGCCTGTTTTAATTTTGAAGCACAAAACAAGAGTAATTTTATATAGTGTGAGGGCTGTTGTGACCCAATTATCTGGTCAAAGGGCTGGATGGATGCAAGAGACAGGGTGAGTTAAAGTTTAACTCCCAGGAATTGTAAACCAAACCTAAAGCCACTGAACCTTTGGAGCTTGGTATGATGATTAGAATATAACCAGAGGGACACGTTGAATTCGCCATAATCAAGGAAACCTTTTCCGGGTGGGGATCTCTGAAATTACTCAGGTATGGTCCATGTGCTTTTTTCTGTTTCAAGTTCGTGAGACTGCCTTGTACTATTGGTGGGAATGTCGTGAAAACAGCTTTTACCCTCTCCTACTACTGAACCTAATTGAGGGAATGGTCTAGTTTGTTTTTGGATGGATTTAACAAACTGAAAACAAGAAAGTACTTAAGAGTGACCTCACAATCTCAAAATGAAATGGTCTCTATATGTTGTTCTTTGACTTAAATGATTTCTGAAGCTAAAAAAAAAAACCAAAACCAAACAGAAATAGATGTACCTGTGATTTAAGAGTGCAGCTAATGCTCTAAGGAATCTATGCTGTGGCCACGTAGCAGGGAACTTTGTAGCTGACTGCCTATCCCAGCTGTAGGATCCTGGAAAATCAAATGTCACTAACAGGAAAGAAAAAACCCACTTAACATTACTGCATATTTTTGAATTTTCTGAATGGGTCTAACTCCTATCACATATTAGACTTCCTACATTCAGATATTTCCTGCACTACCAGAACCACCATAGGAAATTTCTTGGTCAATTCTTGTTATTTTCTCTCTAAATTCTTGCTATTATCTCCTATTCACCAAAAAAAAATCACCTTAAGCTATTCACTTTTGAATCTAGCAAAAAAGGAAAACATGGTCAGTCATGAAAATAACTGGCTTTGAGAGCGTTAAATCTCAACCATGGACCAGCTAATGATTACTTCATTTCCACAGTTTCGGCAACAGTGGATGTATACTCACGTTTTTGTTTTATTCATTCCAAAAAGATCATTTCAACCTAAATATGAGTATATTTTACCTAACAAATCAAACAAGATCTTTAAAAAGAACATTGCATTTCCACCAGAAATATCCTAACCTCTAATTGAATTATTTACCAATGTCAGTTCCAAGGAAAGTGAACTTTGCAGTATGATTTCAAAAGGTATTGTGCATCTCAACAAAGATGAGGAGCATTATTTCTGCAATGTACAGGACTACTGTTTCATAAAGCATCTATTAGTCTATTCTCAATATAATTTAGGAGCATCAAAAATGTTTTACTTATGTCTGAGTCATTATTTAAAATAAATGTTGGGGAGCATGCAATAGGTAGGCTTGTCAAAGTGGAATCAGTTACCCATCAAATAAATGAAGCTTTTTTCCCCCTTGTAAATACAGAAAACTAGGAAAAATACTTGTAGATTCATTCTCAAAGAATTATTATTTTTTGTTAATTGGAAAGTCAGATACAGGGAAAGACAGAGAGGAAGATCTTCCATCTGCTGACTCACTCCCCAAGTGACCGCAGGGGCCAGAGCTGAGCTGATCTGAAGCTAGGAGCCTCTTCTGGGTCTCCCACACGGGTGCAGGATCCCCAGGCTTTGGGCCATCCTCAACTGCTTTCCAGGCTACAAACAGGGAGCTGGATGGGAAGTGGGGTTAAAGGGACATGAACTGGCGCCCATATGGGATCCCAGCACGTGCAAGGAGAGGACTTTAGCCGCTACGCTGCCATGCCAGGCCCAGTAGGGTCATTCTTAAAGACTACTCTTGTTGGGATGACATCAACACTGCCCATTTTATGTAATTTGTACAATGCATTGTTCCAATTTATGTATCACATGTAAAGGTAGAAAGAATGTAGTCAGTAAGTCACTAAAATCATTGAAGAGATAGAAAAACAAATATAATATCATCTGCACTTATACTAAGTTAGTTTTATGTCATTCCACATACTTCTTATACAATATTCAGTGGGTGTGAATAAACTGTACATCAAAAGAAAAAAATGGCCCCATTGTCAAGAATGTTTAGGCAGTGGTTGTCAACCAAGTTAAAACAGTGTCTTGGTACGACATGTGAGTTTTAAATAATGACATTCATAGATTTACTCAGCAGCATATGGCCAAATACATCTCTAAGCACTTTCCACACATTGACATTTTTCCTATAACAACTGTGTGAAGCAGCTACTATTATGAGAAGAAGGAGGCACAGATAAATTCTGTCTCAGCTCCAGGTCCCATAGCAGGTGCTAGAGCCAGGCTCCCCGCCACAAAGTCTGAGTAACCATGATACTATCTTGTAGTTGCAAGTGCTGGGGATTCATCAGGCCCACTAATATGTCCATTCATTTTTGACAACAGAGAAGAGAGCATATTTTATTTGCTAAGTTTGATTTATAAGGAATATCTTCTTTCAGGAATGACTGTTAATATTTCTCAGAAGCGGATGCCTTGCACCCAGATTATGTACAGACAAATGGTTTTTATGGCCCACATCCAGGTTTAATAACAACCTGAATTCACGGAAAGGATCATCATGGAAATCATCACCATCAAACACATCTCAGCAGGCATACAGCCTAGTCAGATTGCACCAAACAAGATTATGCTTGTTGAAGAGACTTTGGAGATTAATCACAGAAAGGACACGGGGCATTTCTCCAGATAGAGCCAGACTGAGTGTGTTTCCAAGACTTCCTGGGTTTGTGGCTTCATGTGCATTCTTTGACTTCCCTGAATCTCAGATTTCTCAAATATTTAAAGGCATAAGAATCTAGAAATAGAGTTGTGTGAGGACTGAATGGGAAGACAAAGCAGGACAAAGTATAGTCCTGGTGCTTAGGAATTCAGCATACCTTTCTTCCTTTCCATTGCCTTATTTGTAACAATCTCCAGAAAAAATTTCCTGCAACTGTCTGAACTTACTCATTAGTGTCTTTTAGTCAAAATGTTACTAAAACAGTTCATATCAGAAACTGTATATATATACATATATGTGTACAGTTTACATGTTTACATATATATAAACAATGAAATTTTGATTACTCATAACTAGTAATCTTACTCTATGAGAAAATCTGTTTTTAATATTAAGACACACACATATTTTTCAGAGACCACTGTTTAAGAATACTCAGTTGAAAGCTAAATACTCATTTCACTCAAACCCTCGGCACACTCTGGCACAGTGTATGTTCATTTCCTCACACAGTTGGTTTTAAGAATCTGTTTCAATTATTGCCTACTAAAATGTTGTTGTCCTTTGGAAAGCTGGGTAGTACTTTGGGTACTATTGCACAACAGTTTTCATTACCTTACATGTTTTTAAATGACTCAATAAGTTCAAACAAGGCAGTATTGATCGTCAGAGGATAAACGCCATTTTGCCTTTTCATGGAAACAGTAACCAGGTTCCTCTAAAGTGCATTTCTAAAAGCTCACACTACCACAGGAAAGCAGGTGGAAAGGTGGCAGTGTTCCTGAGTCACTCTATCCTAGAAACGCAAATCCAGGCTGTCCTGTCGCCTGATACGGAAAACCCAGGCAGTGAAAGTCAGGGGATTCCTGCCGACCAGCTCAAGAAGCATATTGTTTCAGATAGCTAAGTGATAGGCTTCAAAATTTAGTTAGAATTTTTAATTTAATAAGCTGAGGATAAATGAAATTCATGCTCTTCCAACCAAGAAAACAAAAAATTCAAGCATCTCGGTTTTATAAGAATGAACATTTTGACTAAATTCTGCTGTAACTTTGAAACCTGATATTTGACTTTTTATCCTCTATGAAAACATAATGAGATATTACAAATACATTTCATAAAAGCATTTTCCAAGTTCGTGTATTCCAGCAGGGATCAGTACCTGGTGAGGTTAAGACAGTAGCAGTAAAAGGATGTAAGGCAGCACCCTCAGGGTTGTGTGCCAGTCAGAAGGCTAAAGAGAATAAACATATGACAATTTGGCTAGACAGAATGTATAAGAGAACAATTTATAACTCCATAAAATGTCACTTTTAATGGGGTTTGAATGTTTTCCTTCCTCTATCAGTTAAAAAATAAGCCTTGTTTTCGGATACTCAAAGACAGCTAGATGTTAGCCACAAAATTAACTCCTGCGGTTGCTTATTTTCATAGCATACTCTAGTTTATAAGAGAATCTCTTGTAGAATACTTTGTGGGAGTTCTTTAAAAATGTTGAATTTCTCCATAGTAAATTTGATTGGGCTAATTTCTCTCAGGTAGTAGTCATTATTCATCATTCCAACGTTAAGTGATTTAAACTGAAAGAGGTTTCCCCCTACTGTGTTTAGATAATCACAGTGCTGATTATTTGGTGGTCCTTTAGCTACTTTACTGGACATTGACTGGTTCGCTAATCAATTCGAGTGTAGACAGGACAATGGAGACATATAGGGTGCACACAAAGATAAGAGGAAAACTAGTCCTATGTTGGTTCGGGAAGAAAAATACCCCTAAAAATATTTAAATTAGTACAGGCATTGTAACTAGGATGAAGGTAAGGTCCAATTTGAATTGCTTTTCATCCCCAGTTATTTTAGCATTTTTCTATTCAGTTTTTGTTGGGATTCTGTTTAATGCTCATCTTTTTTAGCTGGGCCATTCAGTATGAAGTAAATTGGTTTATTAGATGTAGTCAAATCCTAGTGCCTCTTATTATTTTCAGAAGTCAGAAATCAGAATCCCAGATACCATGCCTTTGGAAGATGGCAGGGATGAAGTGGCAGAATGGTTTTGGCGTATTGGAGAAATACATACCGGGAATTTTCTTCCTCATTTTCTTGAGGATTTCAGTCAGAGCTTCATGGTATAGAAATTCACTGTCAACTAACTGGAATTGGTGCCCTAAGGCTATGCTAATGATTCACATAATAACCCAACTTTAACATCTCCTGTTATGTGCCAGCATTCAGGTCAATCCATTTAATCCTCCCTCTGGAATGGATACTGTGTTATGCAACTTTCCCAACAAAGCAGCTAAGACAGAGGGATGTGAAGAAACTTGCCCAAGGTCACATTCTAATAAATAGTGGAATCAGGAATAAATCCTGTCAATCTGGCACAGACTATCCTGGCAAGGCAGGATAGATGAAAACAGTTTGAGCTAAGGCTTGAATCTAGAAGCAAACTACAAGGACCTTCAACTGTCAGAGGAAAACTACATGAATATCCAGGGATACTCTATTATGAGATATGGAGCGTGAAACTCTATAATAGATATGGAGATATATCTATTATGATATATGGAGTGTAAAACTCCAGCCCTACAGGCCATGCTACCAACTCCCACAATACCATTTTCAGTCCAAGCCCATTTTACTGTATGAGTTTTAGGAGACAGGTTAATTAGACCTGCAGGACTAAGAAGACTATTTCCTTCACTAAAATCACACCCTTCTTGCCATGCCCGGACTCCCAGTCTGACATGGAAGAAACTCAGAAAACTAACTCAGAGGGGACCCCCTACTGAGGAGACTCTGAGGCCCAGATGATGGAAGAAGCATGGAGACATATGGGTCCACATGGAAGGAGGGGGAGAAAGCAGGCACAGGCACCATGAACACAGTGACATGTTAAATTATGGAGGCATTGCTAAAAATACCAAGTCATTGTCCTGAATGATTGGGCCGTCTTACACACAAATGCTGGTTGTGTGTGACGAGGACACAGCACCTCCCATCTGAAGTGTCTTGTCTGAAGAACACATCCTACTCCCCAGGGAAAGGGTAATTGGGCTGTGAGGTCTGTATGTGCTAAGGGAGTTCCATATTTAAACTGGCCTAATTTGAAACTCTGAAACTCAGATGCTCCCTGACACCAGCCTCAGCAGCCCAGTCATTCACTTAGGATAATAGTTTCCAGAACCTCCTTGTTAAAATACTAATTAATTGGCATGCAGACAGAGTAACTAGTCTGGCACAGGCTGTGGGAAGGAAACTGAGGAGTAGTAAACCTTGATGGCAAAAAGACAGGAAGGGCATCTGACTGAGGGAGCAAGTGATGGAAGGGATATGAAAAGCAAGTGTTTGTTAGATCTTTGAGGAAGAATGTTCCTCAAATTTGATTTGGTACTAAAGTCACCACGTCTCTCCTATAGTGTGTAACAGGTCATTGAAACGGGTACAGAGATTTGGACTAGAATCATCCAGGGAGTGATAGTATCTGAACCCTCACCATAACTCTAAAAGAAAAACCATAATACTTAGAAAGTCTTGTGTTTTCACTTCCTCTGCAGAGATAAGCAATGAGGTTTAATTTTTTTAATGATGATAATGCAGTAACAGAGTTGCAAGGGATTTCTTAAAGCTCAGTGACCCAAAGCTCTGATTTATAGCATTGACCTGGCAAAGATCAAAACCATTATATGTTAAAAAGCTCTGAGCCCAGAATACCTAGGTTGAAATCATGGCTCCAGCACTACATGATCTTGACCAAATTCTTTAAAATTTCTGCTTATCTCAATTGGAGTTGTTCTAAGAATTTGACGGAAATTATGTATGAACTGTTCAGGACAATACCAAGTAAGTATTCATAAACAGCTATCACAGCTATAATTCTTATCACACCTGTGTATCATGTAAAGCTGTATAGAAGAAAGTTGGTTGCCATGAGGGGAAAAGAAAGTTGTTCGCTGTAGTACAATGAGGTGGTTGAGAAAGTAAGGCTATTCTTACCACTATCTGGTGGTGCAACTTCGAAACTGCCTCTCCCTAACTCTGCTGCAGTTTTTCAAAGCAGAGATGTGCTACTCTATGTCCATCTGGGCCTCTTAATTAAGTCAGTATAGAATGATTTGTAGACACTTGGGTCATAATTAAGGGCAGCAGAGTAGAAATACAGATCCTCTGCCAGAGTTCAAATCTCTTGGGTTTTGTTAGCTTCACAGTTACAGAAAAGCAAGATCAGTACTCAAAGCCACTTGCAAAAAATGCAGGTGATACTTGGAAATAGGGTGGTTGTTAGCAAAACAAAAATGCAAGCATGGAGTAAATTAGCCTGCTCCAAAATAGACCCTTGTAACAGGCACTGTGACTTTCTGAAAGCTCAAATCCCTGAAGAATAAATTGAGCCAGGGTAGGGAGTAAGGTAGCGGAGAGGGTAAGTGGGGCACCAGGACCGCAGTGAAAGGAATTATGGGTCATGGTCCATTTTAAAGACATGGAGGCTTCTCTTAAGCTCCCACAGCAATTGCTGGATAATTCATCACTTCCTTCTCTAAGGTCTCAAATTTTCTGGTAAGTTAACATATATCATATTAAATTAGAAGCTTATTTAAAAAGGGAATATATTCTGTTTATGTTTTAATTTTCAGACTTAGCACAGTGTTACTCACATAGTTAATATACAACACTAATATTCTCTTCTCTTCAACTAACTCCTGACCATCCATCAAACTGGTCGGAGTAGAAAAAAAATTACATGCTGGACATGAATGAAATACATAGTTGGATAAATTTGACAGTTATAAAACCAAAAAGAGGCCATTAGCTGGCAGAGTGGTAAAATGTGGAATCACATAAAGCATTTCAATAGGAGAGCAATAAATAAATAAGTTTCTCTAAAAATTTACATTAAGTAAATTTAACCATTGTTACGCAGTTAGTGTTGGAATTAGTAAACATCACCGCTAAAGGAAGAAGTAATCATTTAGCTATGATCTGATGGTAGGAGAGATGATAATTAACAGCAGTCAGAATTCAAAGGCAGTCCAACACATCAGGACATGGCTGGCTAGAAAAAAAAGGAGTCACTGAATTTGGTAAGGGCAGTTATGTTGATCCATATAAATTAGCATAAAATTGTAACACATAGCCTGGTTAAAGGGAAGTATAGACTGCTTTTCACCACAACTATCAAACCGACTCAGTGTCATTGTAATAGAGTTCTAGTTAGATTTTACAAGCTTTATTCAAAGGAACACATATATTTCATTTGTCAGTAACTGTCAATCTGGGTGAGAAATTTCAACTTAATTTTCTGTAAATTGGTCTGAGGACATCGCATGCGGACCTAAAGTTCAAAGGTGCAATGTTAACAAAGCAAGAGAGAAAGATATGCGTGTGAGTGTATGCATATACGTGTGTGTATATGTAGAGAGAGAATGTGTGTGTGTATATATATATATTCACTGCCCTTATCAAATCTCTCTCTCTTTCTCCCTCTATATAAATATATCTCCATATATCCCTTTATAGAGGGAGAGAGAGAAAGCAGGAGGAAGAGGGAGAAGGGGCAACAATAGGCTAAGAATGAGTGAAATATAGCATTCCCAACTCATCATAGCTCCATAATACTGATCCTAAGACTAATGAATAAGCAATAATTTAACTTAAAGATAGCTACCTTGTCATTATCACTTTTTCAAAATTATGACTCCTCTTTAAAATTTAAAATATATGCAAAGAAAATCTATTCTTTTCATTAAACTCTATTATTCTAGAATTTCTAAATTCTGACACATTTTTCTCAGGAATCTAGGCATGCTGAAAGAATTTGGTATCATTGACCTAAGGAAAATAATACAACAGCCATCTGTAGTCTGATCTTATGGGAACCAGCACAATGATATGGCCATCAGATTCACTAACTTATGCACAGTCAGGATTCTCCAGAGAAACATAGCTGATTGATGGATAGGTAGAAAATTATTTATTACAGATTAAGTTTTATTATGAAGCACTGGCTTGCATGATTATGCAAATACAAGTTTCAAGATTCACAGTTTGCAAACAAGGGATCTGATGAGTAGTTCCAACCCAAGTCCAAAGGCTCTAGGAGTGTAAAGGGCATTCCAGTTGGTAGCTGCCAGGCAGGAGATGCAAGAAGAGACAACACTTTTTTCTTTTCTTTTTTTTTTTTAAGTTTTATTTATTTTTATTGGAAAGGCAGATATACAGAGAAAATGAGAGACAGACAAGGATCCTCCCTCCACTGGTTCACTCCCCAAGTGGTCAAAATGGCTAGAGCTAAGACAATCTGAAGCCAGGAGCCAGGAGCCTCCTCTGAACCTCCCATGCTGGTGCAGGGTCCCAAGGGTCAGACCATCCTCAACTTCCCTCCCACGTCACCAACAGGGAGCTGGATAGGAAGCAGAGCATCTGGGACATGAACCAGTGCCCATATGAGATCTCAGTGCATGCAGGCTGAGGATCTAGTGGCTAGGCCATCATGCTGAGTCTCCAACATTTCCTTAAGTCAAATGGCCAGGAACAAAGCAAAGGCACAGGTCAAAGCATTAGACAGGCATAGTTGTCCTAAGCTTTGTTGTTCTACACATATCTTCAGTTAGCTGAACAAAGCTCACCCACATTAGGGAGAGCAAACTGCTTTACTCAGTCTACTTGTTCAAATGTTAAGTTTATCCACAAAACATCCTCACAGAAACACCCAGAATAATATTTGGCCCAATGTCACCTAGTGGCCTAGTGATAGTGCCACATCAGATTAAACCATCAATCTGATCTTAAGTGTAGCAGACAGCTCCTCATGTAGTTTGATATTTCCATTTCCATCCAACTATCTTTTAACATCTGCAGTCTCTTTTATTAACACTTTGCAAAATATTTTTAAAATTAAAAAAATCCATCACTTTCTAGTCTCCTGTATTGATATTACAAATCAATGAGGAGAATTCACCGTTTTAGAGTTTCTGATACCCGTGCTAAGCTGAGCACCGCATGGAGGATCATTAAGACAGAGACTTGCTGTTGAAGCTAATTATTAAGGCAAGGAACAAGAGAGAAGTCTCTCACTTGGTGGTGGTACCAACGCCAGCCACCAAAGGTGCATTCACTCTCGTGCAGATGACACATTCATTTCTAACATAACTTGCCGATACACTCACAACACCCACAGGTACTTCACAGAAAAGTTGAAATAGAAGGTGTTCTAGACCCCAGAATTTGACTTTCCATAGTTTTTTTTCATGATAAGCATTCAATGCACTTTCTGAGGACTCATCATGCATACACACACAACGTCACACACGCATGAGCCATGGAGCAGTTGGAAATATCTTAGCCAGGGAAATGGTAGGAAGCAGGAAGGACAGGTAAAGAAATGTAAGGACAGAAAACAGAAAGAAAGTGAAGAGCAAGGCTTCATGAGGTGCCTACCTGGGAGACTGCCGTCAATAGGACTGGAAGGAGGTAAAAAGTAGAAATCCATAGAACTACTTTGACGCTTCATTGTCAACCTGAGTCAATTCTGTCCTGATCAGCTCTCCCCCTTCTAGAGCCTTTCTTACTCTTTCCTTTCTCTACCTTACAGCGTTTTGCTTTCTCTTCACATATAGGGCTACAACAAATAATAAAAAATAAACCCTAACCCAAACCCACATATATAGTGGTAACATAACTACATTTTTGGTTGGTCCTTACTGAAACTAAATGAAAAATTAGTTAAGCCAGAACCTAGTAAGAATGATTGTTTTGTGTTTTTTGTTTGTCTCAGGCAGTTCTAGGTTGATATGTCTAAATGCCAATAATTTTGAAAACATTTACTCATTAGGAATGGTAAGACTATAAACAAAAATGGCAATCTGATAAAATTTGGGATCATCCCTCCTTCTCTCATGTAAGTTTTCCTTTAGTATTTAAAAAAAATTTTTTTAAATATTTTTAACCTGAGTATCCATCTAGTCTTTTTGTCAGGTGGAATGAAATTAATGGCTCTGAATTACTTTGTTTGGACATTTAAGACTTATAAATTAGGACTTAAATTAGCTGTTGTAAACTCAGTTGCATTTTATTTACCACCTGCTGGGAACAGGGGGTGCTTTAAATCACATCATTTCCTGGGCCATTTTCCAGACTAGAATCACTCTAGAGCTGGACAGGATGATGTCCAAGGGCCAGCTGGCAATTCAAATGTGAGGCCAGGCAGGGAGGTTGTTCTTTATCTGCATAGCTGCTATGTTTCAGCTAGAACTGTCACAGCTATTCCCTAGTTAACCTTTGAGCTGGTTTAAAGGGTATGCATTGGTAGTTGTATAGCATTTTAAGGACAGGGCTGTCCACCAAGTTACTGCAAGTCACGCTTAGTGGAATTCACTCAAACTGGACACAACCTCTATTTGAACGGAATATTTTATCAAAAGTTGTTTTTGCAAGCATGATAAAAATTGGAGAAACTCATATGCTTTGTTTTTACTGAAAAGAGAAGGAAATTCATGACATTGATAGAATTTTATAAGTGAACTATTTTGAATCTTTTAAAAACTGAAAAACTAAAAATAATTTAGAAACAACAGAGGTTTAATGTAACATTACTTGCTAAAATGTAAGAACACTTTAGCTAAATATCAAAAACCCATTCATGACAAGATGGGTGTCAGTTAATACTTTCTCTTGTCTTGTGCAATTTACAATTCTGAGCGAAATCTCAGGGATTTAAAGGGCCTCCTGTTGATATTCAAAGGGCATGTTAAGCAAATAAGAATGTGATATTTTTTGAAACAGACAAAATGTATCACTATTATATTCATTTAATGAGAATATGTTAAAATTCAGGTTGTATTTCTACTAGATCATAAGTCATACAAACTTCTAAATGAAAAGAAATTGGTGTGTTTAAAGTTACTTTTTACTCCAACAAAATACAAAGAGTTCCAGAATGTTTGGATTGTTTTTGCAAGAACAACTATTTACAGGCTAAATGACTATGTTTAACTTTCCCAAGAGTTAGAACAACAGTTTTTTAAATGAGATTATGTCTGATTCCTGATTTTCATAGAGTAGAACAATAAAATAGTGCAAGGAGGGACTTGCCTCCTCCCTTCCTTTGTACATGTTGTAAGTATACAGGCCAGACAAAGCAAACACGTATAAAAATATACAACAATAATATTGTGTTATACATCGGCTTGTTTTTTCTCTAAAAAATTCTCAGTAGCTCCAATTGCATTCTTTCCTAATACAGTTTGCTTCTGTTTAAATATTTCTTCCACAGTGCAATCTTCATAGTAGCTTAGGTTTTGCTGTTTTAAGTTACTCTAAGACAGAGAATGATCCCAAATAGGGTAGTACGTGAATTTTCAAATTCAACACACAACAGAATATCAGCTGGCCCCGAACAACACCTTCGAAAAAATAACCATTTCTTAGAAGGTTGTGTCTATCAGCCCTGCCTCCCTAGAAAAAATTAACATCTTGTCTTTAAAGTATAATTACACATTTTAGATGCAATTAGCAGCTTAACTCCAACTCTCATCAGCATTCAGGAAAGAACACAAAGAATTAACGCATGGAAGAGCAGAAGAGTCCGGAGCAGGAAAAAGGAGTTGCGTGAATATTTTCAGTGGGGTCACTGAGAACACGTGACGCCCAACACTGTTGAGCACTGCGAGAAGTCCTTTGCCTTTGGTTCCAAATGTAACCCCATAATGCTTTGCTGTCATCTATCTCTGGTATCCTATCCACAGGCAATGTCTTCCTTTCTGATTACCTACAATCCAGAAACCTAAAGACCAATAGAAATAAGAAGTCTGATCCTGCTAAGTAAAACATCACTGGGTACCCCACGAGGGAGCCACAACCCTGCAAGACACTTCACACTGATCTGTGACTCAGCACCTACCAAAGCCTGCAAGGAATTTACACATTCCAAATGGGTCCAAGTGAACTGTCAGACAGTCCACCCACAGCACTGCTTATTTTCATTTTAGTAAGGAGACCAAATTAATCTAGATCTTTCCATGGCCAAGGGTACACATCTCTGTGTAAGGGGAGAAAGAATTAGCATGGCACTCTGCCTTATCAGCATCCTCGGCACCCAGTGCGTTTCATAGCAACCCTTTAAGGGAAGCAGAGTACATGTTGTAATCCCCTTCCCCACTGTCTCTGTGTGTTTTACATGAGGAAACTGGGGGCAAGTAAAATGCAATAATTAAGGGCACAAACAGCACCCAGCCTATCTAGATTCAAATTATTTCTCTCCCACTTATTTCCTTTGTGACCTTGGGCCCTCAACTAATCTCTCTGTACCTTGATTTATTACCTGCATCATAGGAATAATATTATGCTTTCCCATTTTTTATCAAGATTAAATGACTTTAAAATTTTCTAGATTATCAGATCCATTGTATTCAGTAAATGTTAACTATGTTTCTTAACTTCAATAGGTAGAAAAGGGTCTTATTTTTTAACTTCCTTTTAATTGATCCCTGAGGTCCATAGCCATGTTTAAATTATATGTTTGTAAACTATTTTTTTCATATGAATTGGTTTTTTGTGTCCGGTTTATCCGCAGATTTTTAAATCTTAAAAGTATTGCTTGCATGTTACAGATAGAAATTTCTGTGACATAAATCACAGTAATTTTATTCTGTGACCTTTTTTATATATTTCTAGTAAAGAAGGATGCTATTATTCAGATTTGTTACTTTTATGTAGTCAGATCTGTTAGTTATTCAAGTATAACTGATGTGCTTGGCTTGGAAGAAATTTGAACAAGATTACACAATCCCCCTGCTATCTCTCCTTCTAGTAGTTGCACAATGTGTTTAAAATTATTTAATCTAATTAGCATTTTGATATATGTGATTGGATGATAAAAGAGCTTTTTTTTTTTAACCTCAAATGATTTGTGATTTCTCAGTAATTTGAAATGGAAATTCAAAAAAAGAAAAACTGTTGTTTAATCCCACTAAATCATTTATCTATTCCTGTGCTTGATTTCATTTAAATGTTGATTAGGATGATTTCAATTCTATGTGTTATGGCACCTTTTATCCCACTAGGTGACCTATAAAATCAAATTTGTCAAATTTCAAAATAATTTTATTGGGATTTAAATTGGGATTACATTAAATTAATAATGTGGGAAGACTTGATATCTTGACAATGATAAGACTCAGCCACGCCCTGGGCTCCTTCAGCAGAATAATTTTCTTCACATATTTCTTCTCAAATTTAGTCCATTTTATGTATTCCTTATACTTTTTACTTTTTATTAAATTTATTATTTCTCTTGGAAACCACTTACCTTATAACAGTCCTTATAATACTTTTACTGCTTTGTATAGTTTTATATAAATCTTTCAAAAGCTTTATATAATGATTTTAGTGATAATGAATGTTTCAGTAAGCATGATTTTTGTTGCATGTTTACTAGAGGTTTTTTAATATTGAATTTTCAATATTTAAATATTAGACTGAAAATGTTTAAATTTTTAATTTAAAATATTCAATAGTATATAATATTTTATTGCTGACTTGGGGAGAATTTATTGTCTAGTCAACAGAAGGTAGCACCTTCATACTTACTGTGATGATCAGTCTTCATCTTTATCAATGAACAGAATCTCTCATGTTCAGCATTGCTGTATTCTTATAACAATCCCATGCTGTTTATTATGGATTATTATTATTATTATTATATTTTGCTAATTGTAGTTCATAACGTGTACTCAGATTTGCTATTGGTCTAGTTTGTTGCTTCGTGATATATGCTTGGCTTAAAGATATAGGATAATTCTAGAGCTAATAACATAAGCTTCCATTACTTTTTATTCAAATTATTTCATATAGTAAAGTTGTTTGTTCCTTATGATAAAATTTATCTAATAAAGCCATCTGTATCTGGCCTTATTTGGTAGGAAAACACTGAATATTTTTTATAGAGTCCACATTGCCAGCTTCTTCACATGTTTAACTTACCCTTGAAACAACTTATAAAATGCACATTTTTCTAACTGTATACTATATCTCTGTTTTTCAAATTTTTGGTAAAAACACTCTCTTTTTAAAGATATCTCTGAATCTTTGGTTATGTCCACCTTTTCTTTTTATTTTAAAAGTATGTTTTCCCCTTTTTACCGCAAAGGAATGCTAATATTATGCTTATGTTCTAATTTTGTGAATCAGCTCTTCTATTTATCAAGTCTGTAGGTTTTTGGCTTATTAATTGTATGCTTATCTTTGATTGCTTCTCATTTCTTTTAGTATATTTTATTTCTAGCTTATTTAATTGAATGCTTAGTTATTGTCATTTTTTTTGTTTCTTGATAAATGTAAGCCATTTCTTCAGAATGGAATCTGACTCTAAAGGCGCATTCATTCATTCATTCATTCGAAAGGCAGAGCAACAGCAAGAGTAAGAATAAGGACAAGAGCAAAAGCAAGAGTGATCTTCCGCCCACTGGTTCATTCCCCCAGTAGCAGCAACAACCAGTCTGAGCAAGGCTGAAGCCAGGAGCTGCACCCTGCCCTCCCACATGGGTGTCAGGAGTCAGTACTTAGCCCATCACCTGCTCCCCTTTCATGTACAGCAGCAGAAAGCTGAATGGGAAGTGGAGGAGCCAAGAGTCTGACCTACACTCAAACATGAGGCGTCAGCAGCTGAAGTCTGCATCGCAACTCCAACCCTCAGAATAGAACCTTAAACACACCTTATGATGAAAAGCAGAATATTTTCACTAACACCCATTTATTGCTGCAACTTTAACTTTTTAAAAATAAAGATGAGTAGCACCCTCATATAAAATAAACCTAAAAATAAAAAAAGAAGGAAGAAAACAAGAATAATTTGCTCGTCTACCACCTAGAGATAACCAGTTTGGTTGTTTTAATCAAGGTCTTTATGAATGTAAAATGAACACAAAGTAAATAAAGCCATGCATTCTACTTTCTAACCAGGCTTTTATATTTGGTTATATTTCACAAATATCCTTCTACGTTGCTATATATCCTCCCAGAGTATCAGTTAGATTAACTGTAGTATGGTACTGTTTATTCAAGTGTCTTTAACATTGTAGATTTTTTGGTTACATGAACTTCATTAACTAATGTGCTCCATGGAGAGCAGCTTTCTCTGGTCCTTACTTAGCTCCAACTTTGGATCCCCACCCTCTCTTGCAATGACCATTAGGGTAGCTCCGGAGCCCCCCCCCAAAAATTAGATCAGATAGACAGAATTCAATGAAGAAAGTTTAGTAATAGACAGGAAACAGTCAGCTTGGACTCCCATATACCTTACTAGGCAGGACACAAATTTTAGTTATTCCTCACTAAGGTATTGAAGATTTTTCTGCACACCCCTCCTAAAACTGTTCTGCACCTCAATTGTTAACATATGGCATGTTTGAGTTATAAGCCTGTTGGACTATCCTAAAATTCACGAAGTTCAGGAAAAATCAGGCTTGAATACTATAAGGTGCTAAATATAAAAATGAAAATAGACATGAGACAGCTGAATAGTACCCTATAACCATAATGTACTCCATGAGAGATGACACATATATATAATCTCATAGCCATAAGGACATTTTCCTCTACATATCAAAAGACAAAATAACAATTGCTTAGGCAATATGAAAGAACTCAAGATAATGCATTCAACACTATATTTCTCTCTACCTTAGATAATTGCTAGAAAAAGAGAACACTCAAGGAGAAAATTATAGATGGTAACTGAGTCAACAAACACAAGTGATAAACAAGAAAGCATCTTTATTGAGCACCATCTGTATGCCAACCATTGTGTTGGGTGCTCTCTCATCTGTTACTTAGTTCTTTCAAAAGAATACCATCAATTTCAAATTTAGTATCAATATTCCTGTTCTTGTTTTCAGAATAGGAAACCAAGTCTTAACATGACAATGGCAAAATGGCATGCTTGTCTTTCTCTAAAAATACTAAGTCAAATACAGAGCAGGGTGTTGTCTGTAGTCACAAACAAAATTTATGTTGTACTCTGAAGAGCTTAAACTTTGCATTCTCTAAGCCTTGTCAGTGTGCATATTGAGGCAACTTGAATTAATGCATCACTTATTATTAATGTCTTAACAAAACTACTTCTAATTAATTTGCAGTTCTTTGAGTTTTGTTTGTTTACTATTGCTGATATTTATATAGCTTTCCAAAAGATGCCACATATGGCAACATTGTATGACAACTTTATAGCTATGTTTTGAAACTCTAGATACACTAATATTCTCTACTAATTTCACTCTACTTCATGATGCACCCATATCACCTTCACTAACTTAGAAAATAAATGTACTGCAATCATAACTATTTTTCCAAGGTGAATAATAGAGCTAACTTACACGTATTTTATTAAACAGTACATGGAACATATATTTAACATCATCAGACAAATGTATTTGATCATTCATCTTAAATAAACTATTTCTGTATTAGCTGAAACTCTTGTGTAACATTCTCAGGAGAAAGTCAAAGGCTGAAAGTCACGTCCAAACCACTTGTAACCCTTCAAGTTACACCGGAGCTACATCCAGCCTACATCACACTAAGTCAGGAAACAATAAAGCACTGGGGAAGGACTGAATTCTGTTGGGAGAGTGTCCTATGCAAGGAAGTCCCGTTGCCACACACACCCTGCCCCAATCTCCCTCTCCCCACCACCAATTCCTGAACACCTCTCCTCTGCTTACAAAGCCTGAAATAGTCTTTCTTCCCCATAAAAGTTTAAGTTTTAATTCCCTATGTTTTGTCTCCTTTGTGTCCTTTCTGCCTGTCATGCATGGATACCCTTTCTGCTTTTGCATTTCCAAGCTATTCTCTCTTGACTCTTTAAGTGTGCTTTCCTGTCATATGCTTCTCTAACTTTTGCCTCATGCCATGCCCAACTAATCATTCTGCAAGGCTTGAGAAACAAAACAAAATTTGTTTTCTCACTTTCTTTGCTTTCCTAGCTACCAACTTATGTTCCTCCAGGGAAATCTTTCACCATTGCCATAACTTTCCTCTTGGCTTTCCTCCTGCAATGTGAATCTGCAATTGGGACCGTTTTATGCAGAAGATATGTGTTTCCTGTTTCTAGATCAGGAGTATAATTACAGAACTGCATGTAGGACCCATCTACGAGGTCCGGAACTAAAGAAGTCAGAACAGACTCAGAGATGCACACATCATCTGTTTCCCTGCCACCAGCCCTGAATCATGACGGTCTCGCACATGAGGTCACCAGGGCCAGGAACTATAGCTCTGCTCATGTTCCACAGTGACCTGCAGCAATTTCTACTGAGCAGCCTCAGTGATAAGATATATTCATTGCAGTCTCCCCCATGACTCTTGGCAAGGCAGTAAACCAGAACCCCAGAACCCCAAATTGTAGGCCTTTGTTTTGTTAGAATGGCAACGATCCTATCAACCTAAAACCAGCAAGAAACAGAGAAAAAAACATGTATTCAAATACCAATTTTAGTTTTCATTCTCTTTTCTACTCTCATCTCTGTCATAAATATGATGCCATAAAAATGAATTCTCACATAAAGCCAGCTCATTCCAGGATAGAATTTTTTAAAAAGTGATTGGAGAAAGAAAAACAATAAGTGTTAGGATATTATATTTCGATTAATTTTACTTTTTCCGAACTTGTTTCTTTTAATGAGAAGCCAACTTGAAATACTGAAAAAGGGCGACCTACAATCAGTAAAATATAAACATGACATATTTCTGCTTTGTGAGCATTTTTCCATTTCTTAACTTTCTTCTTTTTAAAATTATTTTATTCATGTAAGTTGAAAAAATCTCATGTATTTCACAGTACAGATACAACAGCATGGTGATACGCCACACCCTACCCACACTCTGCCTACATTCCTAACCCGCCCTCTCTCTTCTTGATGTCTTTCTGCTGTTTTTGTTTTAAATTTTTGCAGTGACATGCTTTTGTTTGGCTTCAGCATCCTAGGCCTGACACTCCATGAAGACAAGGAATTCAATAAACAACCAGTAGGAAACAAACACACAAAAAAAATCAAACACTGTTCCTTGAGAGTACAGGAAAAGGCTGTAAACAATTTTGCTCATAGAGAATACATTTTACTGTATTCTACATTTTAGGTAGCAGAGAAGTCACTGATATTTACCCAATCGTTGATCTAAAATCTCTTGCCTGTCTCCAAAGTATCTGTTGCTCATGTAGCATAATGTCAGTTTAAACCTGTGTAACCTGGGAACAGCATGAGCCCTCTCCTTGGGATGCTCACAGTTTAGTGAGAAGGACACGAAAGTGGATCGTGATGCTATTGTACGCAGCAACATAGGGATGTGCAGGCTTTGGGGAAACACTGGGAGAGGGACATGTCACCTACGGAAGCTGTCATCCCAGAGCTGACAACATTTCAATAATTAAGGAAGAATTATTGATGTGGTAAATTCTGAATTTTATTTTTATTACCTGATTTTCACTGATTTGCAATTATGTTGAGATATCATTCAGATTTTTAAAAATTAATTCAAGGAACACCTGAGTCAAAGACATTTCTGATGTCAAAACACCTTTAATCACTTTTTACTAATTATTAACCAAAACCAAAGGTACATTTTTGCAAATAAACATGGATTTCACCATAAACTGCTAGGTTTTTCATGGAAAACATGAAGTTTTGCATAGAACAAACTGACAAGCTGGTCAAAAAACTATAGACTTTGCTTTCAAAGAGCTGGAAGGCACATGTAAATATCCCATCAGATTTCATCTACTGCTTCCCAGCCTTTGTGGATTTCACTCTGCACAGTGTGGAAGTCTGAGAGTGTTCTGATCCAAACATAGTTGTAGCAACATTTGGAACAAATGCAAGATTTTGTCTTAGAGGTCAGTCTTTGTGTGTAAATATTTTGTACTTACCTGTCTGTTCTAAAATAATGTGTATTGATTTGCAGACATTTCTATGACTATGTTTAACAATAATGTAGGATTATATGCCCAATATGTCTTTCACCTTACCTCTGGGTTACTCAGAACTGTGAACATCAATTAAGGTACTAGTCCCAGCATGGATAACTATGCACATATCAAAACACTAGTAGAAGAAAGAAGTTTTCTAACTATCTCGGGAGATACAAATCAAGATTTTTTTTTAAACCACTGCATGTTTCTAAGACAATGAAGCTGTAAGTTAGCATATCAGCAGGCTGCCCATAAAACACAATTCCTTAGAGCTAGGTAGAAAATAGAGTTGGCACACAATTGGCACTAACCAAATTTGTTCTTGAAACAACAAATGAAAGCAAACTGAAATGACCTGGGTTAGAGGCAAACAAGAACTATCAGAAAGGTCAAAGGCAACAGTTCAGGAACGTTTTTAAATTCTGTTATTTAGAAAGGGAACATCTGTTACTGTCATTGTTAATAACATTGCTATTATTGCTATTACTCAGTTATAGTGATTGTAGCAACAAAAAACCTTTCAAGTTGCATTTTTTCTGAAATGATCAACTTCACTTTTCTTGGTCAGTTTCCCATATTATTAATTCCCTACTCATTCTGAATCTATATGACAATAACAAGGTATGTGGAAGAATTCAATGCATATGACATGAAATTTACAAAAGGATCTACAAACATATGAGAGCTGGGTTTCATTTGAGTCATTGCAGAATGCATTTCCTCTGTCCTGGTTGGCAGAGCCTAGGCAAGCACAGGGAAAAATCATTTCAAGAATCTTCGCTGAGTCACTCACCTGCAAAGCAGCCAGACAGCCAGCCTGCAACCCTGTGTCCCTGAGATCCTCCAGGACCAACAACAGTCCAGAATCTTCCAAATGGCTGTTATCTTTGTCTTGGGAACCTGTGGATTTAAGTAACCATGACATTTAGTTCACATCCCCAAATCAGAGCATGTAGAAAACATACTGTCACAATTGCGTATCTACATATGATCAGGAGTGGGAACCTCTTTTCTATCAAGGGTCATTTGGATACTTACAAAATCACTTGTGAGCCATTCAGATTATAAAACTTAAAAGTTAGTCTGTTATAGATTTAACAAATTTGTAGTTCCACCTCAGTTTCCTAAGCAGGGTCAAACCAAATGATTTCCTGGGAGTTATTCAACCTGTAGGCTGGATACAACCCCCTCAACAGAAACACATGTCTATTTTAACTTTAATCATTTCTTTGATTTTACAAAGGGTTTCTATACTCTTGACTGGTGTATGGAGCATATGGTCTGAGTATCAGTAGTCTTTTTTATGGTTCCCATTGAAAGAATTCACTGTTCTTTTGTTCAGACCCACGTAGATTTGATAACAGGGCATTTGCACATCTGACATCAGCACACTCTGTGCTGAACATTTATCTTTGGAGAGGAAGTAGGCAGCTGTCCTGGGGAGCGTGAAGAATGGACAAATGAGACTGAATCTCAGAGAAGCTTGATGCACTCAGTTGGTTTGTCTCACTAATGGTGTTCTCTCACATCTGTAAAGATCATCATTATTAGTTATCATAATTGAGGAGGACATTTACTGTCATTTTCCATTGGAATAAGAACTACAGATCTGCATTCTAATTAGGGAATGTATGTTGTTTGTTCTTCTGAATTTCACCTGGAGTTGAACTTTAAAAAAAAATCTCTTTTAATGAATCCATTTAACCTGCCTTGTTCATGTGCAGCTATTATTTGCTCCATTTTTCATGACACGCTGATAGACAATGTTTCCTAAAGTTAACCCTCATGAGATGGTCAAGTTTGGACTTGATGATAGTAATTTACTTAATTTATCTCAAATTTGGTTTCAGTGAGCAACCCTAATTAAACCTGATTTTTTGCTGATAATCACTGTCAATGGAATCAAATCACAAATCCGGGGATGGATTGAGCGGCACCCAGAAGGAAGCAGCCCTCCGCGCACTGGTCCAGCGCACAGGATATAGCTTGGTCCAGGTAGGAAACTCCTATTGCACATGCTGAGATTGACCCCTGAATTCACAGAGTGATGATAACGTTAGTGTCCTAAGATGCAAATTGTGAACAGTCAACATTGCATAACTCTTAGATGACATATCCTTTTCCAAAAGAGAAAGAAGCTACATTTCAGCTGCATGGGTGAACCTGCCAGGGATGTTCTTTCTACTCTGGGTTGGCCTTTCAAATTTAATTTGATAATTGAAAACAGAATTAGAGACCATCACAATTTTGAAAGATTATTTTAGCACATGAAAATATAGCCGGAAATCACTTTCATTAAAAAATATAACAGAAAGCAAACTACCCAACATCACAGAAACTAAGATGCAGAAGGATTTCTAGATGCAGGATCCTATACGCAAACATTTGACAGTCTGTGTACTCAAGCTTATTTTTCAGAATCCCCACTTAACCAATCTGGGAAATATAATGCTAATGTCTGCTTATATTTTACATTTTGAAAAGGAAAAAAAAAGGGTTCTAATTACAGCAATCAGTTTTTAGAAATTATGTATATATTAGTATTATTTTATGAGAATACTTTTTAAAAATATTTATTTATTTTATTGGAAAGTCACATATACAGAGAGGAGGAGAGACAGAGATGAAGATAATTCACTTCCCAAGCAGCCACAATGGTCAGAACTGAGTCAATCTGAAACCAGGAGCCCAGAGCCTCTTTCAGGTCTTCTATGTGCATGCAGGATCCCAAGGCTTTGGGCTGTCCTTGACTGCTTTCCCAGGCCACAAGCATGGAACTGGCTGGAAACTAGAGCAGCAGGACATGAACCAATGCCCACATGGGGCTTACAAGGGAAAGGTTAGGTAATTGAGCCACTGTGTCAGACCTAGTTAATTACATTCTGCATCCTAATAAAAAAATGTTATTTAGGTTTTTATTTATTTATACCAAACATAGAGTATGAGAGATAGAGACAAAGAGAGAGAGAGAGAGAGAGAGAGAGAGAGAGAGATCAAGAAGAACAAGAAGGAGGGAGGGGCAAAGTAAAGGCATGGGGGAGTGAGGGAAAGATAACCTTCATCCACTGGTTCACTTCACAAATGATGGCAACTATGGCTTATCCAGGGTGAATTCAGGAGAGAGAAAATATCAGTGTCTCCAATACAGGTTACAGAGCCCCAAGCACTTGAGTTACCCACTGCCTTCCCAGGCACGGTAGCAGGCAGTTGGATTAGAAGCAGAGCATCCAGGCAATGAACCAGCACTCTCACATGGGATTTTATGCTAGTGTCACAAGCAGTGGCTTAAGCCATTGCACCACAATGCTGGGTTCCACTGAGGAATTTTAAAAGTTTCAGTATGCTTCTATTATTTCATGGTGTACTTTTAAAAATCTCATTTAAGTTGGAGGAGATATGGTAGCTTTCTATTTACTTAATACAAGTCAAGTAAATTTAGGGTTATTCATAAACCTCTAAAAGGTTTCATCTCCAAAATTAATACACTTTAAAATAAATGCAAAATTTCTGTGCTGCCTTATACTTCAAAAGCAGTATTTTGCAATTCATATTTGAGAAAATTCTATAGATTTTACAATCCACAAAACAAATTATTTAATAATTTTGTTTTCTGTCTGCTCAGCCACAATTAGTTGAACAGGACTTTTCTTTTGCCGTGAAATTTTGTTAATTTTTATAAAAAAGATTTTTAAATCATTGTTGTTTATTTCTTATGGTCTGAAACTTTCATGCAAATGCAGTGATAACGGACCCCTCTAAGAAGCGATCTGTGATTATTTACATATAAGAATGTTCTCCTTCTTTAATAATCCACAATACAATGACAGAAATATATACAGACCTAATGTGATACAGTATCTTACTGTCACAAAAGTAAACCAATAAAAATAATGGCATGATTAAGTAAGCTATGTAATCATGATATTAAGCAAGTACAACTTACAGGAAATGATTTCAAAATAATATAAATATTCCATTTAGTTTCATTCTAGGGACTAGGTCTACTTGTTCTCCTAGACGAAATTCAGAACAGCTTTATTATGATTTTTTGGTAACCTTCTGATAATAAAAGATCCTCCACTTAAAAAATTAGTATTTTTAGTCCAGAATAAGAATGAAAACTCACAATGTCCTCGGTTAGATCCAGTGCCCTTTCCCAAGCAGGTCAAGGTAAAGAGCGACTCTCGGTTTTGTGCTTCATGCTTTGCACTTGCTATACCAGTTTGTCAACTGGTGTCTACTGAGGATCCAGGCAGAGGAAGGGATAAAAACATGGAAGTGAAGTAAGCATTTGACACAGGATGTGAGACACCACAGGGGATGCTGTATCCGGTATTAGTGCACCTCAGTTTGAATCTCAATTCCATTTTCGATTCCAGCTTTCTGCTAATGTGTATCCTGGGCTCAGCTCAACTGTTTGGGTTCCTAACATCCGTGTGGGAGACCCAGATTAAGTTTTAAGCTTTTGGCTTTGATCTGGCCTAGTCCTAACTGTTATAGGCCTTTGGGGGAATGAACCAGTAGATAGAATTTTCTCTGTCTTTCAAATAAAATGAAAATAAATGTTTGATTTTTTTTTTCAATATCAGAGAGGAGGAAGAAAAAGTATTTTATTTTAGCACTGGGCTCTCTGGGCCACGTGACCATTGAAGCTGCTAGGATACTTTGTAGGGTCACTAAAAATGTCCTTCCATCCACTGTGGGTGGTCTCTTACTTGGCCTCAGCCTCCTCCTGCCAAAGTTTCAGATTCTTGAGGCAGTTATGTTAGAGAAGATGAAAGATAACTGCCAATCCCAATTATTACCAAATTTGTGTTCCCCAGAAATACTCCCACATTTTCCACCCCCACAGAATCCAGAAGTCTAGTTAGCACAAATAGACCCTCTGCTGCCAACCCCGAAGCAGCAGGCCATGCTGTGGTTCACTGAGTGAGAGCAACAGCTGCAGGTATGTTTCCAACTGTAGGAGGCACACACCAAGTCCTCTAAGGATTCCCCTACTGTTCTCCCCCTGCTCTAGGAAAATTGAGCAGCAACTCCCAATTCCTGCCTCTTAGGAGAAGCAAGGGATTCCCACACAACAACATTTGCCTTCAAATGTCATGCGTAGTGTCCAAGACCCGCACTTTCAAATTCTCCAAACGCTAAGCTCAGGGAGTTAAGAAAAAAAGAAAGAAAAAAAAAAAAAGAAGAATCCCCTGCTATTTTCTGCCTGCTGAGTGCCCTGGAATTTTGGTTTAGTATCTAAACCACAGGCTCAGAAGCCAGTTGTATCTGGGGATTGGGAACAGCCACCCAATGCCATCCCAGGGTCCTTGACGTGGAGCATGCTGTGAGAATTCTGCATAAGTGATTTCAATAGTTCTGAAATGCTGTTGATCTCGCAGATCCAAAGATGAGAAAATCCTTCCAAGGTCCATTGGCTGACACAGTCCACCTTAGTGTCTCCCTTTGACCAGATATCTGCTGCGAACGCTTGGCTTGGGGTAGTTGTTCAATTTGCTCTGCCCTTCTTCCTCCAAAATGGCACCAGATGTCTTTTGCAGGCTCCAATGGACTGCCATATCCTCTACATGCATCTTGTCATGCTGTCACTGCTCCATCTTAGCTGCTAAGGAGGCACAGTTGTGACACATGCCATTGTCAGTCCACCAGGCATGAAATTCTCCCGATTATTGGAGCTATGAGTCCAGCGGTTCAGTTGTGTGAGCCTCCTAAAGAGACCTTGTCTGAGGTGATCCCAGACCTCACTCTTGCCGGGATGGGGTCTGGCTCAGTCAGTCACCCACATCAGCCTATGCACACACTGGTAGTTCCATTGCTGGATCAGTTATATCTCCAGCCCCATCTCTTACACAAACCAATGGATACTGCAGCCCAGACCAGCCCACTACACACTTGGCCCTCACCCTCACACACAGGAACTACAGCCCAGTCAGGGTGACCCCCCAAGAACCCAAAAAAACTAAGCACTAGAAACTGTAACCCAACAGTATTGTAGCCATGTATAGAGCTGGCAAATGATGTGGGTTTTTTTTTTATAGAAGTAAAATCATTTTCCATGATACAGTTTTGCAGGTAGAGGATTCTTTCCTCCCCCTCTCTATTTTCCCTCCTCCCCCCTTTCTCCCTCCCTATTTTCCTCCTAGCATTTTCCCCATATTACTACAGTGTAATAGTCTTTTACTAACAATCACAAGTTTAACATTCTGCTATTTAATTGAACCATGGCATTGTAGGAATAGGCAAAGGTAGAAAATCCGATATTGTACAGTAAAGATATATTTAACTGATTCATTGAGAGTCCTGTTTTCATTAATGAGTGATGATGCGTACTGTGAAGCATTTCACTTCCTGGTATGCTAGTCTCTGTTATACAGCTCATCTATGAGAATATATGTAAAAGGCAAACAAGCACGTGATGTATTTTTTAGAGACAAATCTCAATGGAGATCATTTTGCTTCATTGTAAAACATGCTGTGATTTGGGAAAACAGACATAATAGAGAATGTTCACAAGTTAACAGCAATCATTGCCATAACAATAAAATACCTCAAAACATTTGTATTAGTAACTTACATTCTGTTTGTGCGTATTATTCCACTTAGTTTTTACTACAGCACCATGAAGTTTCTACCATGATTACCTCCAGTTATCTGGTGAAGTAAGTAAGGTAAAAGAGGTTTGAACATGCATAATTCACACACTGGAAGTCCAATGCTAGTGGCAAATTTCTGGCCAGGACTAAAATAGTAGAAATTATTAAAATGTGATCTTTAAGATGGTAATTGTTGAAATTGGCATTCCAGGGCAAACAATAAATATTTTTATTTAAGTTTCTAAAAAAGACTTATTTCTTTGAAAGAGTGACAGAAACAGGGAGAAAGAGATCTTCCATCTGCTGGTTCACTCCTCAAATTACTGCAGTGGCTATAGCTGGGTCAGGCCAAAGTCCAGAGCTAGGAATTTCATCTGGGCCTCTCGCATGCCAGCAGTGGTATGGGCACATAGGACATCTTCTCCTGCCTTACCAAATCAGTTATCAAGAAGCTCGATTAGAAGTAGAGCAGTCAAGACTTGAACCAATGCTGCAATGAAGGATGCCAACATTTGCAGGTTGCACACCACAATATCAACCCAGGAAAAAAAGTAGGAGCCTAAACTTCATAATATGCTTGACGTTTATTAGGAAAATGACCACTGGATCAGAATTTCTCTGGCAAGAAAGCAAAGAAGCCCAAAATTATAAAACCTATTAGTTGATCTAAAACTAAAATGAATCAAAATGTAAGTATATATGATTCAATCATTTTGAACGAATTAGGAAATCTCTCCTGATCTTGTGTGCACAATGTCTCCCAAGAGCTCAAAGCAGCACCCTATAACCTGACCTGGTGCTTACCCCCTACAAACTGTATGGTTTTCATTAAGCACTCTGGGCCTACATTCCCTGGAAGATAATCTGGCTCCAACCTACTGTATTATCCCATAACATGTCAGCAAACAAGAGCAGCCCAGGTATATTTCAACAGTCTAAAACTTTTTATAAATTAGAGACAATCCTTTAGTCTTTCCAATATCTAAATAATTCAGTAATCTCATTCCACATTATAGGAATGATTAGAATGCCTACATTTAAAAAAACAAAAGAGAAAGCAACATCAGGTTTAGTCTGTGAAGTGTTTCTGTTGAAAACTGAAGAACAAGAGGCATCTTAATTTGATGACAGTCATAAAAAAATAGCTTAGAATTTTATTGTATTTACTAAGAAAAGGTTTGAAGGATTTCCCTTTGCAGTACTCCTGCAGTATCTGATGAATATTGAATTCTTATGTAAGAATAAATAAAAATCAGAAAATCCAATTTGTAATTTCTTATTATTAGCAGGACAAATGTAGCTATAAAAAAGAAATTTGTCAGCTAGTCAATAACATATGTCAGTTTTTTACATCTCAACTGAGGCAACATGTGCTTGTACATGCTTGAAACTATTTTGTGGGATCTTTTATACAATTGGTTATATTTGGATATTAATGGCTGTAAAGTTTGACTAAGCTACTTCAAAGAATAAGGGAGACTTCATACAGTATTCTGCAGGCAGCAGAACACATTCATACTATAGTTCAATGCACATTACAATGCTGACAAGTTAAACTTTAAGCTTCAAACTTGTAAAATATTTGGGAAGGAAATGTGCTATTATGCTAACATGTAAACAGTTTCAATAAATATCTAATCATGTGTGACCCTTCCTGGTCATTCCCAACTCCGTTTCCCAGGCTTTCTAATGATCTCATGCTTTTTTGAGAGTCATAGAGAAAAAAAATGATAGTCTTTTTCTCAAGAATGCATTAATTACACAGGTCATAAGCTTGTGCCATGTGATGCCTCTTCTATCTGGGACTTTCTCTCTAGAACCAACAAAACACATTCTCTCAGGTATACTAAAAATGTTCCACCCAATAAAGGATCAGTTTCTATCATTTTAAAATCTGTTACACGGGCCCAGCACGATAGCGTATTGGTTAAGGTCCTCATCTTGAATACGCCAGGATCCCATACGGGCACCGGTTCTATCCTGGCAGCCCCACTTCCCTTCCAGCTCCCTGCCTGTGGCCCGGGAAAGCAGTCGAGGACAGCCCAAAGCTTTGGGACCCTGCACCCTCGTGGGAGACCCAGACAGAAGTTCCTAGTACCCGGCTTCGGATCGGCATAGCACCGACCATTGCGGCTACTTTGGGAGTGAATCATTGGATGGAAGATCTTCCTCTCTGTCTCTCCTCTCTGTACATCTGCCTTTACGATAAAATAAATAAATTATTTTTAAAAAAATCTACTACAATCAATACTAAAAATATAGTAAAGATTCAACTAATTCATGGAAAGGCAGAATGTAGAAATAATGCATATTTTCCATGAACATTTGGATACTCCCTCATATTTAATACAAAACATCCTCAAATAGTCTGAACATCATTAAAAAATAGACCCAAATAGGATTTTCAAGCAATTTAAAATATGGTATTAGCATTGTCTGTCCAATTATCCTATTATTAGTCTCCTAAAAATCATTACCACACAGTCAAATCTTTCGAGGTTTGAGAGTCCCATTCCTTTTCGAATAATCATCCGTGCTGAAAAAATATCAAGGAGTTCATTGTTTCTGTTTTATTTCCTTAGTCTCCACATTAAAAACAAAGTGCTTGTGCTAGGCCTTAGGATTACAGAAGTTTAAAATGCAGTGCCTGATCTAAAATGCATGCAATGTAGATTAAAAAAGGAATTTGTTAAAAGTTTAGATGACAGCATAAGGAGTCTTGAATGACGAACACCTGTGGTTACCACAAACTATGAGGACACCTTTCCTATAAAATGTAAAACTGACTATGCTCTTTGAGCTAAGGAGTTAAGAATGTTCATCATAGTAGAATTTATGAGTTTTTTTAAAAAATTCACATATCCTAAATCTCTAATAAGATATAAATGGCCAAATAAAATTTTTTAATCAAATTGCAAATCATTTGAAATCTATTATTTCCAAGAATTTTCTGAGTCACAAAGCAATTTCCAAATTTTAACATTCAGTTAAAATCTGAATACTATATGTAAGGCTAGTGTTATTTAAAAATATTATTAATAAAACATTAGGTAACGACAAAATGTAATGTCTAAGTGTAGTGTGCTTTTTTCTTGATGCTCTGCTTTCTAAACTTTCTGTAATGATCTTTTTTCGTGAAGTCCCATAAAGCAGAAAAAATTTCTAAGAATCCTCTCATTAAGAGTAAAAATGAGAAATTTTCATAGAGATTCATTACTGAATCTAGAAGATAGAGGTTTGGGCTCATTTAATATAACGATAGTCTAATTTTTAAAATCATGCACTTAGAAAATAAGCCCCGGAGTTACACAGTCACAGACCAGGGGTCAGCAGTCCACGGTCCTGAGCCAGTGTGGTTGGAGCCTGTTTCTGTAGTCATTTCAGGTTACAAACGGTTTTTACATTTTAAATGAGTGTTTTATTAAAAGCCTAAAATTTCAGTTTTCCTTCTACTAGAAAAATTTGCTGATCCCAGCTCTAATCTTTGAGTACTCTTCATTAGAACTGATTCTACAAACTACAGAAAATTCTTTACGTGAATAAACTAAACACAGATTATGATGAATTCCGTGAATATCATAAACCAGAACTATGACCGAGGCTGGAAGCTGACCTTCTTCAGACAGGATAATGTTGGACCCAAGCCAAGGCAAAATCGATATTCCTAGTAGAGGGCAATGCACCTTTACACCTTAACCAAAATGCTGATAGAATTCAGACTATTATTGTGCAAGGAAGATATGCATGAGTCTTAATTTCAAATATTCAGTAAGAATACAGCAGACAAAAAAGAGAAGAAATTGGGCTTCATCTTTCTTTTCTTTACTTGCCAAGCATAAATCTGGTTTCCTGGGAGCAATGCCCTCAAACAAGAGGAAGAAAAATACAGCCTTAAACTCCCATTCCTCAAATTTTGCTCTGTATATGTTTAACACAGCTTTAATGCAATCATGTGTTTTGATTTTTTTTCAACATGTATATGTAACCAACAAGATACAAAATATCCTCAGATCAATTAGGATACTATTTCTATTCAAGTTAGCTATTTTCCTCCTCTTCCTGCTTGATGTAATACACCTAGTAAATTTAATTGGAGTTATCAAACTGTCAAAGACCAAAGACAGAGAGGGTTGGTGGGGAATGGTGTTGTGTGGAAGCTAAGCCTCCACCTGGAATGTCAGCATCTCATAGCAGCGCTGGTTGAAATCCTGAGTGCTCCACTTCCGATCCAGCTCCCTGATAATGCACCTGGGACAGCATTGCAAAATTGCCCACGTACTTTGGCCCCTGTGCCCACGTGGGAGACCTCGATAGATTTTTAGGCTCCTGACTTTGGCTCAGTTCAGCCCTGACCATTGTAGTCATTCGGAAAGGGAACCAGCAGAAGGAATATCTTTATCTCTGTCTTTCTCCTACTTTCTTTCTCTCTCTCTCTCTGTAACTCTTTCAAATAAATGCATACATTTGTACACAGATTCATCTTTTTAAAAAAAGAAGCTTTTGTATCAAAAAAAAAGAAGAAAACTGCCCACCCCCCCACCCAAAAAATAACAAAAAACGAGTTTAAATAAAATACGCCCTTTTTGCAGGTAATTTTTTAATGGACAGATTACTAGCCAGGGACAAGTGGAATAACTCATTCCAAATGCGAAAGGTAAAAAAGTGCCAGGCAGGAGTATTCTATCGTATCACTAACATAATTTCAAACTTCAAAGCACCATTGTGACCACAAAGCAAAATCCCCTAATCAGTTCACTAAAAATTGAAATTATGTATCAAAATATATTACTAAAGAAAATCAGGTAACCAAAATCAGTGAAAAGAAGAAAGGAAAAAGGAATCTGAAAAGTAATTAAAAATCAATGAATAAACTGAAGTTAACATGTCCCTTCCTATCAATTATTACTCATAATTAGAGAATTCATTCACAAAGATACAGAGTGGCTGAATGAACTTTTTTTTAAATGACAACTCTGTGCAGCCTAATGGAAACTGCATTATCAGAGACTGGATAGAAAAGATTAGGGGAGAAACCCTCTATACAAATGAAAATAAGCAAGCTGGTATGGCTATACTTATATCAGATAAAAAAAAAGGATTTTAAATTAAAAGCTGTAGAGTGAAGAAACAAATATTAGATTAATAAGGGAATCAACACAGCAACCAGATACAAATAATGCAATATAATTAAGCAACTTTAAGATCCTAGGGTTCACTAAGTTGGCTGAGAGAGAACCAGATGGGAAAACATGGTGGCAATGACATTTATTTGCAAACACTGCAGAGAAAATCCCAGGACAGAAGAAGGATTTTGGCTTCATGATGACTTGCAGCTTTTAGGTCCTGCTCTCTCTGCTATCACCTGTACTCACCACCAGCTCACAACCCTGCTATCCAAGACATTCACCAAGTAACATGGATTCTAATTCTTTATATAGGAACCAATGACAGAATAGAATGGAAACAGCAGATCATCACAGGCGTGCTTCCTAAAGCTCATCACCCCAGTCAGCCACAGGTCAACCTTAAAGCTCAGAAATGACTTGCTTCTATGGCAAGACATAACTCCTGCACAGTGTGGAAGATTCCAAGGAAAGGGACATCAGAGGGGATAGAGGAAAGGAAAGAAGGGCAGTTATAGTTGAGCTTTATCTATTTTAAACTTCTCAATTATGAAAATGCCAGCAATCCAGAGCCCTATTGTCCTTTCTGAGCAGTGAACAACTATTCTAACCCCAGACTTAACACCCAGAGCTGATTTTAAAGTGGCCCAGACTTCTGCAACCCAGTGGGCAGTTCGTAGAGCAAGTTCACACCCCTTTCAGCATGTCTGTGTAGTGTGGTGAGCTGTTAGCAGTAACAGCTGTCAAGACAGTAAAAGGTTCGAAAAGGAAAAGTTGCTTATTTCTTGTCAAATTAGATGAAGCTTTCAAATCAAAAATTCTGGAAGAGAATTTGGTTTCTTTAGTCTAAAATGTTGCCAAGTTTGTACTGAATTTATTTTAATGCTCTTTGCTGACTGTTACAGACATACAAATTCCGGAATGGACTCAGAGGGAGAACCTCACCCAGTGAATATTGCTCTAGACAGGACAGTGATTTGGCAATAGTAATGTATTTCTCTCCCAGCAATAAATGTGGGATATGTTTTCCTCAAATTTTTGTGTATTAAAATTTTTGTAAGTCAGGGTGCAATGTTTGGCTTAGCAGCCAAGACTTGCATTCCCTACTGAACAACAGCTCCTGAATCCAGCACTGACCATCTTAGGCATCTGGGAAGTCAATAAGCAGACTGAAGCTCTCGGTGTCTCTGTTTCTTTGGGCTCCTCAAATAGTTTTTTGATTCACCAAAAGGTTACTAGAAATTGGGAAGGACATGAAATACAGACAAGTTTCCAATTTTTGGTTTCACAATATAAGCATGAAATATTTCATCTGTCCGATTTCTCTAGTGCTAGGGAGTACTGTAGGAATGTAGGACAGACAGAAAACAACATAAGAATGTTATAGACACAATTTAAATCTTCAGTAAGATGAAAAATACTCAATTGTTTGCAGTAAAACATGATCAGGGCAAGGTAGAATACTTGTCTGCTATCTTTCCTATAATCATTTAACACTACTTGGTATAAATTACTAGGAATGTAAGAGTAATCATGGCCACAGATATCAGTTAAGTATTTGTGCTCTCTTTATAACTGAGAAGGGCTCAAGTTGGTGGAAAGTGTCATTTCACAGTGCTACTGTCAGTTGCTACAAACTGATTTTAAACATCAAACATCTATCATATAAGATAGTATGTTCAAACAGCTAACATGTTTTTCAAATGTACTTAGAACAATTTGGGAAAAGATGACTGCTATTTGAAAACTTTTAAAAATGCATAAATTAGTGCCACAGAAGTTTTTTTGTTTATATATTTTCTTTTAAAAAAAGATTTATTTTTATTGCAAAGTCAGATACAGAGATGAGGAGAGACAGAGAGGAAGATCTTTCGTCCGATGATTCACTCCAGAAGTGGCCACGATGGCCAGAGCCGTGCAGATCCAAAGTCAGGAGCATCCTCTGGATCTCCCACATGTGTGCACAATCCCAAAGCCTCGGGCCGTCCTGAACTGCTTTCCCAGGCCACAAGTAGGGAGATGAAAGGGAAGTGGGGCTGCTGGGATTAGAACCGGCACCCATATGGGATTCTGGAGCGTGCAAAGCAAGGACTTTACCCACTAGGCTACCATGTTAGGCCCCAATTTTGAATGTTTAAAGTTATTAGATCTTTACTCTTGAAAAATAAAGATGCCACTGGAGAAAAAAAAAAATCTAGTTTTAATAAGTACCTCTTCTCATCCTATCAGCATTGAAAAGAGATTGAACTCTATCCCCAGCTTTTCCCAAATTAGCCAGTTTTACGTCTCCAAATGTCAATGTGCATGTGTCTTTCTTTAGAGGTCCTTGCTAAGCATATGTAGTCACCTCAACTGAGAGGGGAAGAAGGGGATCGTCCAGAATATGCAGTTATATCAAAGACCTAGAGCTGTACCATGCACGTGCTGCATTATCTCCCTTGTTCAACAGCTCTATTGTTTTATTATATCAGACATTATTCCCCATCTCCCATATGGGAAGTTGGGGATTGGAGAAGTCATTGGCCACCAGGTCCCACAGCTAGTGAATAATGGAGCCAAGTAGTTCAGCTGGAAGACCCTTGCTGCCACAACACACAGTCCTCAGCTGAAGGTCCCAGGCTTCCAATTTTAAATGACAGTGTGTCCCTTTGATGATTGGGCTTTGGCAAATTTATAGCATAGGGAAAAAAATGCAACCCCTTAGTTTATTAAGGAGACAGATTTCATGTTAAATCTTCTTACCATAATAAAAATCAATGATTTTTATTCCATAACCCAATTTATCTAACTATCCCTTGACAATTTTTATCATGCTCATTTCAGGCAAGTATTTAAGTCTCTGAAGCACACAGCCTGGCATATTATTCACATCAAAGACTTTCATTTTTATCTACTGCTATCATTTCTTGACAAAGATAAATATATTACTCACTGTAAAAAGAGTTTGAAAAATAATTAAGATTAAACTGAATTATGGTTATCTCTCCCTTTTATTCCACTCTCCGAATGTGCAGGAAAATGGACAAAGAAAGTATGGTGGCCCCCCACCTGGTTGGGATGCTGCACCCCCAGAAAGAGGCTGTGAAATCTTCATTGGGAAACTTCCCCGGGACCTTTTTGAGGATGAACTTATACCATTATGTGAAAAAGTGAGTCAAGATTTAACATTTAATGTTCCTTTGTCTCTAATGAAAAGTCTCTATTCTCTTTACTGTTTTCACTCTCAGCTTTATCAGTAATGGTTTCTCTTCCCACAGCTATTCCTCAACTTGGACAATCTTAGAACCTTCCCAGCCACTTAAACTGTTCCTTTACTATGCCTGCCTCGACTCCACTCTTTGTTCCATCACTGATAGTTTGAAGCCCTATTGATAACGTGTTCAAATGTACATACATCTATATGTGTTTGCATACGGTCGTTGCTCGTCCCCTGGAAAGTGCCTGTGTTCATTCTGCTGAGACGGCTCAGCTAAAAAACGTTCACGAACATTCCAGAGGAGTGTTCCTGGTTTCTGATTTCAATGTTAGTGATACAATATGAGCTAATGAAAAAAATACAGTGTGGAGACCTCAGAGGAAAATATATGGGGGATGGAAAAATCTATAAAGAAATTATACTTATAATGGCAAATTGATTTGAAAGGCTTGAACACACTGCATAGACTTCCAGATAATCATGTGACAAGAGGTCATTTGCTCTATCAAAACCAGATTCTATTAACCCAAGTTGAAATGTCACTTAACACGTATTTTCTTCAACTTGACCTTACCCATGGGTCAGGTAACTGATCTACCCTACATGAAAACACAGAAACCATCCCACACAGAACGCAAATGACAGTATGGACAGAAAGCAGGCTTCAGGAAACATTGCAAATGAGTGTACGTGTGTGTATGTGTGTATTTGTGCCATTAATCTGAAAGTATGTGTATAAATGTAAATTTTTATTTCTATTGCTTATAGATTGGTAAAATTTATGAAATGAGAATGATGATGGATTTTAATGGTAACAACAGAGGATATGCATTTGTGACATTCTCAAATAAATCAGAAGCCAAGAATGCAATCAAGCAACTCAATAATTACGAAATTAGGTAAGATAATCTCTTCTAGCTTAAAAGTCAATCCAACAATGTAATTATCTGTTTTTCTATCGTGATTATTTAATGCAGTATAGACCCTGTCAAAAGCCATGTGAGATAAAAAATATTTTTTTCATTGTTGAGAACAAACTTGTTTATTTAATACAAGTTCTATATGACATATCAAACTGTACTGTGAAATGTTGAAACAAAATTCATGAATCTATTCACTTCTTAAATTTGTTCTTGCACTTCCAAAACATTGAAAATGTATCAACATTCAATTTCCTAGTCTCATAAGTAAAAAAGTGAGATGATTTAACATAGTATGAGAGAATAAACCAGGGGTGGGGTAGAGTTGTATGCGGAGTTACACTCTCACTTGGTATAGTGAAAAAAGAAATCTGGGAAAGAGAAAAGGGTCAATCATGACAGCCATAAGGAAGATTGTCCCAGAGAAAGGGAGCAGTAGGTGCAGAGTTCCTGTAACGAGAACAAGGTTTTATTTTATAGTACAATTCTGTAGGGTCTGGGCTCTCCACCCCCTAAATGGCTCCCCCCAAACTGATTTTCCCCATATTGTTACAATAGTATAGTCCTTCATAACAAGTTGTAATTCCATCAGTCTGTTATTTAAGTGTGCCCCGACATTACTGGTACAGACAATGTCAGACAGTCCAACATCCCCTTGTCTAGACATGTCCAACAGTTTCATTAGGAGTCCATCTTTGATTTGGAAGTACGGATGCATATTGCATTGTATCTTCACATCTGGATATGGCACTCTGTATTACTCTATCACTATACATTCCCTTAAGAAGAACAAGTTTTATATGCTTGCGTGACAGAAAGAACCCATGTGGCCAGACACAGTGAGGAGGAAAGAGCTGAAAGTACAGATGGAGAGCTTTGTATTCTATGACAATGATTTTGAATTTTACCACCATAAAAAGAGGAAATCACATGAGGGTTTTCATCAGATTCATGTTTTTTAAAGCACTGCTCTGTGGGTGCAGAGTGTACTGCAGCAAGATGGAGGTCAAGAAGGAGAAGCCACGGAAAGGGCTGCTGCTGTAGTCTGGATCCTGACAGGAGGTGAAGGCAATTAGACAAGTGGGTCAGAAGCAGTGCAAAGTAGCAGGGGGAACAGAGCTGAGGTATTCCTTGGCATTTGAGCACACAAGACTACCCAGATGCTAGATTTACAATGTGAGAAAATTCAGAAGCTACCAAATATTATAGGCCAATTGTTGGTGGATATAATAGTGCCATTGATATGCCAATGTCTGGAGAAATAGCTGGAAATAAAAGGAAAGTTCTGTTTGGGATACTTCACTTTAGAGACGCACATTAGACATGTCAGAGGAGACAATGAGGAGGTAACTGTGTGGAAGTAGAATCAGGAGAGAGGTTACCACTGGTTGTACAGCGGAGGAACAGCCACGTACAGATGGCATTTCAAAACCACAGGATAAGGCCAAGAGGATATAATTGAACCTGTGCAATTAATAACTGGTTTCTATAAAATGGAAACAGGGATAACTCTATGAAAGTGCCAAGTTCTAAAACCTAGGCTTGGCAAGGGACCCTTTGTAAATCGCTTCTCAGAAATGCTGGGGCTGACTTGGAGGAAGACAGTGCAGCCATGGAGATCCAGGACTGTCAGGTCAGCGAGGTTTCACCAGGTCACAGAAAGGACCTACACCACCTGCTCATTTACAAAATGGTGGTGATGCCCATTTCACAGTATGATTGTGGAGATTCTAAAAAGATCTTTAAATGCTTAATCCTGGAGTCAACAAAAAATACAACTGAAATGTATTGGCATAACTGATCAATTCTAATACATATTTCTTCACAGCTATTGAGTGTACTTCAACAAGTTAATGAAAGATACATTTTATGGAAAGAAATCTGCATGGATTTTAAAAATCACACAAACACAATTCTACCCTTTAATTCAATTTCCACAGACTAAAGCACACTCTCATTTTGTTTTTAAAATACAGAAGTACCCTACAATTGAGCCTTAAACGAGGAAGGAAAAAAAATCTCACTGATTTTTTTTCTGGGTCCCACATAAGTCACCTATCATCCTTATAATTCTTTACATATTTCAACTACTGGGTCATGTTTCTTGAACATCTTAGTCTTAGGAATATAAGCTTGGTTTGGCAGCTAGTAGAAGCCTCAGCATTTTCCCCAAGATCAGAATTTAGGCCAGGGTCTTAGAGTAAGTAGAAAGAAGGCTCCTCTCTCACACAGTTGTGCCAACCCAAAAGATCTCTGCGTGGCATGTGGAGATTGTTTGAAGTAGGAATCAGGAGACTGAATTTCAGCCCTGTATCCCTTTGGAGAGAACCCCTTTGATAGCATCACTGGTTTCATCAGTACCTGATGGCACAAAAGGTCAGAAGATCCACTACAGGAGATAAAATACACTCAAGTGCACAAAATATCTGATAATATAGTTTCTTAATTACATAATTTTATAGATTGGAACATTTTATCTATCATGAAATCCAGACATCCTAACAACAGTGAACATTCCCCAGTTTCTGAGTTGAAATGGATGCGGAGTTTGTTGTGTAAAGAACCAACAGGATCTGTTTCATCTACTTGATACATTTTTATTCACTGGTTTCAGTTCAATATATTTTTTTTAAATAGGATGGGAATAATGTGTCACAATCACTGTTATTTGATAGTATGCTGTGAATTTCAGTGTCTCATCAGTAAGAGATAAAATACATCTACCGCATGGCGTGTTTTGAAAAATGAATGAGGCATGTAAATCTCAGGGCCCGACGTATACTGTGTGCTCCACATTTGCTGATGGCTTTGGCAGTGGTAAGTTAGGAGGAGGAGGAAGAAGCAGGTCATGTGATACATTTTCAGAAAGTTGGTAGTCAGGATGGCAACAAAAGTTCAGGTTGGATGCCAGAATGAAGGTAAAAACACAGAGTGACTAGAACTTGGAAGGGTAAACACAATGTGAAATTCAGACAAACTCATCTATTTTCACCCTGCCCTGAGTCAGTCCAGCCAGCGAGACAGCCTTCCTTACAGGGAAGAAAACAGGCTTTAATTTGCTTTTTGCCACCATCTCTCAGGGGATAGATAAAGCTCTTATCCAGAAAAGATCCATAACTATCCAATCATCCTCCTCATCAAATATTCACAGAATATTGTCGAAGTGTCTGGTTCCTGGAGACTTTAAAACCATGCTCTCAGCTTTTGAGAGGTGGCTCTTTGTCTCCGAGCAATTCTGGGAAAAATGCCTGACCAACCACACACATTTAAAAATAGGATATGGAAACCCCAGGCTCCTCCTGCTGGTAATTGCTACTTGATAGGCACCCATCTAGCCAAGATAATATGATTTCTAAATAAGTGCTAGCTTGGAAGAGAGGGCTCCTTTGTTTGCTGTTAAATGAAGGTTAAAAACAATAATAAACTGAAAGTTCTCTTTATCATCCCCCCCTCCAAATGTGCATCTCTTGCCAGTGTTCAGCAGCTGAGATGGGCCTGTTGGTGGTCTGACTTTCAGCCTTGCTTCTTCAGGAAAGCAGACAACTGAGACAAGGGCTCAGTCCTCACCCAGTGTCACATAATAACCAAGAGCCGCTGGCCTCAAGGAAAGTAGATTCATCTCCCACTCATCTTTAATTCTTGACAAATGAATGGTTTCTGTTAAGGGTTCTTCATTCATTTTTGATTCAGACAGCCTAATATTCAACACATACAAAACACCAGGAAACACAAACTAACAAAAGTTAAAATCATTATAGCAAAACCCCAGAACCCAAAAATAACTGTGTTTATATTTTATTATCTATTTTCTATATATTTGAAATCAAAATGACCCTCTTGCATACTTAGTTATTTAACCCTACCACCTTTATGAACTATTTTTGACCCAAAAAAATCATCCTTTTACATTTACATTTTTAGAGACTCAAAGTGTCCTATGGCTTAAAGACTCTTGTTGTTTGCCGCTGAATCTGTCCTTAGCAGTGCTATCTACCCACGGGGACATTTAAAAGATGAGAGGCAGTTTTGGTGGCTAGCTATTGGTCCTTAAGTAGACAAGAATCAAAGACAATAAACATGCTATACTGTGTAGTACAAATGATCCAGTCTCAGGGTCAATAACATCTCATTTAGATACATTAAACCAGTTCATGGGAGGTATTATGCTCATTTCCAATTTGGGTGCTATTTTAAACAGCATTGTTAGCTTTTGTTGTCACAAACCCAAAAAGCCAGACACAGTAAGTCACAAAGGATGTCTTTATTCCACACAGAAGGTGGCCGTGGGGAGGAGAGAGCAGAGAAAGGGTCTGGTGGGACAGCCTGGGACTACTTCCACATGGCAGGGTGACCCAGGAGGGAAATGGCCACCCAGGGCACACAGCACTGGGCTTTTTTAGTTTTAGGTGTGGGGGATGGGAGAAGGTGGTAGCCCCTCAGTTTGCAGAGGCTTGTGATGTGTCACCATGGCGGGTGTTGATCTTTGGTGCAGACTCCGGCATTTCCAACATTCCTGGATGAGAGTGTCTGCTTGACCTTGGCAAGGATAAGGATGAGGCCAGTAAAGCTCTCTTCTGTTATTTGCGGTCAGAGGGAGGCAGGAAAGAGGCGGCACCAGGACTCTGCTGCTTGGTGTTCCAAGGTTACCAGACGTTCCTGGCTTGTGATCTACTCAGCTCCTTCTGCTTGGCCCAACACATATGAATGTCCTAAGGACACATTTCAGACAGGAGCACAACTGGTTAAATTTTATGGATACCTAAAGACTTTTGATATATTTTGCCCAAAATTCACCAGAATAGATTGACCAGGCTCTATTCTGCCAATTGCAGTGAACTTGCAGCAGTAATTTCTCACAGGCAGCCCTGTACAGGGGATGAATGGGGACTGAGGCCCCAGAATCTAGTTCCTATCTTTAACATCTGTAAATTATTAAGAAAGTCATTTAATTTCTGCAAGTCTTAAGCCCTCCATCTATAAAACAGAAATAACAGGCAAGTTACCTGTCCATTTCACAGGCTGCTTGGCTGATCCAAATAGAATAGCATGTAAACAACCATTAAAATACAAAGGACTACTTTGAAAATTAATCATATCAGAACAAATTTTTCTTTAGCTAGAAAAGAAAAGAAAATCCCAAAGTTTGTAAAAGCAGAAGCCTTCAGGGCCAGGCAGGTGGAATATAAGCCAGGTGATGAGGCCTCAGCAGAGTACATATGTCAGGGAATGGTGAGGTTGGACAGTAACTGGCAAATTCACATCTGGTGAAAAGAGCAGATGCTATCCAGGTTTATATATTGTTTTTTCCTTTATAAACGCAGAACCTTGGCAGGTGTTTGGCCTAGTAGTTAAGGAGCTGGTGAAGATTCCCTCAGCCCACATCAGAGTGCTCAGGTTTGATGCCCTGCTCTGGCTCCTGACCCACCTTTCTGCCAACAGCGGGGAAGGTTCATACATTTGGATTTCTGCCACCCGTGTAAGGGATCTGTGTTGACTGCCTGATTCCCAGCATCAGGGTCCCTTGCCCCTGTCAATATTTGGGGAGTGAAACAGCACATTGGACTAACTCTCTCTAACCATCGGTATCCACGTATCTAATTTTTAAATTAAAAAAAATTAAAAAGAAACAGAGCCCATGTCAACACATCTTCCGATCTCTCAAAAAATGCCACGATTTTAGGATGCACCAAATATCCAGTATCTGTGCAGCACATCTGGACCAGAGTCATGTCTTCAACCTTCGCCTTAAAGCTGAATCACACAGAGATTCTCATCCATCAAATGCCTGCTCTTTCTGCAGGAACGGGCGTCTCTTAGGGGTCTGTGCCAGTGTGGACAACTGTCGATTGTTTGTTGGAGGAATTCCAAAAACCAAAAAGAGAGATGAAATCTTATCAGAGATGAAGAAAGTCACTGAAGGAGTTGTTGATGTCATTGTTTACCCAAGTGCTGCGGATAAAACCAAGAACCGGGGATTTGCCTTTGTGGAGTACGAGAGTCACCGGGCAGCAGCTATGGCCAGGAGGAAACTACTGCCAGGTCAGCAGCCCCGCCTTGCCAGACGCGAATGCTCCCCTCCAGCCTGCCGGCCGCAGGCCGAGGGGATGTTAGCAGCGATGCCAAGTACTCTATGTCCTTCGTGTTTTCTCACTCTGCATCTTTGGCAGGTTGTGTGTTAAAACTCTTCCTCTTTCTTACTGATTCAGTTTTTTAAGGCTTCACAACCCTAGTTTTGAAGAAATAACCATTCCATGCACTGAGCCTGAGTTATATACAGGGCAGAAACCCAAAAGGTTAAGCTATAGCAATCCTTCAATGAATATTTAAAGTGAATAATCCTCTTAAAATTAAATGTATCCATCATGCTTATTGTGTGTAGATTTTATGAAGAGGCTTATTAGAAGCAGGGTATATTATCCATTAAGATGCAGAAATAATAAACATCAAATGATACATTATCTCAAAGACAATTAAGGGATATACTTTGAATATGACTCCCTCATGTGTGATAATTTCTGTCTAATTTAAGAGAAGAGAAATAACAGCTCTTCTTTGAAAGGCACCTCTATTAAATGCTACAATCACATGCCTGGTCTCATTTGAGCAAAAAACATCTACTCCTGGGTTCAAATGACCTCACTAAGACACAACCTCGGTCAGAACAACTTAGGAGAAATTATTTCATGAAAGTTCATGGCTCAATATAAAATAGTAAAATTTAACACAGTGTGGCCTACTAAAATGATTTACTATTGAATAAGAAGATTTCAAGAATGGCAGACTAATTGCATTGGGATCAACTTCCCTCATGAAACTCACAGAGAACCACAAAATACAAAAAAGAACAAAGGCACCAAAATATTCAGAGTTACGTTGCCTTTGCATTAATCCTTAAAAATGAAGCGACTAATATAGGACCAGCCACTGGAATTTTTCAAGATTTGGAGATGGATTTTGAAGTTGGGGAAGATGTCCTAATAACATTTTCATGAAATCAGCTCCAGGTGAAAAATTATGAGATAGCTCCAAAAAATTGCTCCATTTATTACAGAGGTAAATATTTTTCATACTGAAGCTGCCATTCTGTTATTCTTCATTGAGTACTTCCCAGTGGTCAAATCATCTGAATCACAGGTCCAGAGACATTCGTCCTGAAACTGATCACAGGACATGGCAGTCTCCTGGCTTCCTAGATTTCACATTTTGTTATCTCCTTCAATTTTCTCTCAACACCAACACTTGTGCCATTGAACAAACCCATGTACCTATCCCCAGTTCTCATGCCACTATCCTAATCTAAATCTTCCATTGTTTTAAAAGTTCCTAATGATTTTCCCAGTGCTGTTCTGCCTTTCACATACCCCACCATCTGCCTGCTCTATTCTGCACATGATCACCAGAGTAATGTCTCTAAAATGTCGTTATCAACCTTCCAACAACTTCATGCAAACATTAGGCAGGTTACATGGTATCTTTCACTCGCCAGTTTAGTAATATTCACCTGGGAGTTGGCATTGTAGTGTAACATTCAGTCCCTGTCTGCAATGCCAGCATTCCATAGGGCCACCAGTTGGAGTCAGCTGCCCCACTTCCAATCCAGCTCCCTGGTAACACAGCTGGGAAAGCAGTAGATGGTGTAAGTGTTTGGGCCCTTACACTATCATGAGACACTTGGAGGAAGTTTCTGGCTTTTGTCTTTGGCCTGATCCTATCCTGGCCATTTCGGTCATTGCGGAAGTAAATCAGTGGATGGAATAGCTCCATCTCTTGCTCGCCTTTTCTCCTTCTCTAACTTTGCCTTTCAAATAAAATCTTTTTAAAAAAACTTCACCCACACTTAGTTGCATAAGAGAGGAGAACTTAATCTCTGAGCTTATTATTCAAAACCTTTTATTCAGGCCCCCACTACTTTATGACCACTTTTGCTACCTTATAGTCTTTCCCTTCCCCCAAAAAATCCTCCTTCTGGGGTTGGCATTGAGGCTCAGCAAGTTAAGCTGCTGCTTGATGAACAGCTGTATCCCACAATAGAGTGCTAGTTCGAGACCTGGTGGCTTTGCTTCTGATCGACTTCCCTACTCATGTATCTGGGAAAACAGCACAAGTTGTCCCAAGTATTTGAAACCCCTGCCAACTATATAAGTGATTAGGGTAGAATTTTTGGTTTAACTCAGCTCATGCCATTGCAGCCATTTGGAAGGTGAGCCAGTGCATGGAAACACCCCTCCTTTTGCCTTTCGCAAAGCAATGAATTGTGGTGAGCGGGGAGCGGGGAACCTCTCCTAGCTGTCAGGACAGACTCTTTACTATGCTAGATACCACCACATGGATACCATCAGTCTGCTTTATCCTAACACTGTGTTCACTACCTGAAAGATGTACCCCTCCTTCCCCCAGCTCAGCCACTACCTACTTGTGAACCCACTGCCGGTCTTCCCCAGTCCACATTGATCACATTCATCCCTCAGCACAATGAAAGATGTAAGATCAACAGCGCTTCCAGAGCTTGGCCTGTGTGAAGCTGGAACTCTGATCAGAGATCACAGCAAATGTACCCACTGTCTTTCCAGGAGTTGAGCCTCCATTCAATTAAGTTGGCTTCTCTGGGGTTTAGAGATACAGTGCTGATGTTTTAAGCTTTCCAGACAAGTCCCTTCTTTAGCCAGACTTCGTGACCCATTGCTAAACCTATCAGCTAATGATACTGGGCATTCACCTGCATGGACATGAATAGGAACACCAGGGGATACTCAGTAAGCATTTATGAAGTGATACAACATATGTTGTTCTCTTCTAACTTGCATGAGAGATTTACTTTAAAAATGGAGATGTAATCATGGCATCAAAAAGTTCATGTTACAAAGCAGGAAGCTACTCATACAAGAACACAAATCACAAATAGAGAGAATATATTAAAAGAATATACTATTGAGTCATCATTTAAAAGTAATAAACTAAGTTCTGTATCTACATTATTGTCTTCTGTTTTTACAACCATATTAGGTGCTCTCGTTCTCCTGACTTCACAGATAATGAAGGTGATGCTTTGTTTACAAGGATACGTTTTCTAGCTATGATCATGACTCAGATGTCTAAACAAGTGTTCTCAAATCACTCAAATCACTGGCTTCTAGCAGATACCTTCGAAGTGTTTCTAGAAAGAAATTGGGTGACATTGCTTCTCAGGCTGCCTCTTATTTCTGTTCTTTCCAACCATTTACAGCTCATCAGCCCTGTGTGTTTTGACAGTCCTGAGCTGGGAAGGCAAAAGCTAAAGCACTGCTATGCAGCCTTGCCTACACGTGCATTAGAATAAACAGGGATACTTTGAAAATATCTGAAGCCCAAACTCCTTCTATCATCACTGCAAGAAACAGTCCAGGGATCAACCATGAGCGGGAAATCTTTATTAACCTGCTCACTGGAAAAATATAAATATCCTGAAGTATAACATTTGTTTGTTTTCACAGTATTGATACTTTCACCGTGGCTAATTTCAAGTATCTATGTGATGAGAACTGTATCACAGAATCCTGAAAGTGCCTTTATTCATTTACCTGTTGATGGACCTTCAGGCTGATTCCATGTCTTAGCTACAATGAATAATGCTTCAGTGAACATGGGGCAGTGATAAGTTTATTTCATTTTCTATTATCATAGATTCAGTGGTAAAAATGTTGGTTTTACTTCTAGTTTTTTGAGAAGGCTTCCTAATATTTTCCATAGTTGCTATGCTAACTAACATTCACACAGTGCACAGGGGTTCTTTTTCTTTAAATCCTTATCAACATTTATTTTTGTCTTTTTGATTCTACTCAGTGTGAGGTAATAGTATACTGTAGTTTTAATTTGTATTTTTCTGACAGTGATGTTGAGATTTTCACGTACCTATCAATCATTCATGTGTTCATTTAGAAACGCCTTGTCTCTTCAACTGTTTTCTTTTTCTGCAAATCATTTTGTTTACTATAATTCAGTGAATTTCTGTGTCTGCTTTTGTTGCCTGTGTTTTTAAGACCATAAGTTTAAAAAAAAAGTTGCTAAGACCAATGTGAAAAAACTTTACCCTGTTTTCTTGCAGTCATTTCAGAGTTTCAAGGTTTACATTTAAACCTTTGGTCCATTTTGAATTGATTTTCATAACAAGTATGAAATAAGATTCAATTTTTATTTATCTGCATGTTAGAGACCCCATTTCCCAACACGTTTTATTTATGAGACTTGCCTTCTGCTTCAGATGGTCTTGGCAACTATTTGAAAGACCAATTCACTGTCAGTTCATGTTACTGTGATAGATGCACTATTGAAGTTTGTAAGTTTCCTTCATACACTACAACCTCATTTATTTGATTATAGTATAACACTGTTTAGCCCTTAACAACTAGTAAATTCTGTCATTTGTGAAAATATGACCATTATGGGCATTATGATAATAGTCAAACACAGAAAGACAAACACTGCCTGAACTCACTCACATGAAGAATCTGAAAAAGCTGATTTTATAGAAGCAGAGCATAATGGTGTTTGCCAGTACACAGGTTGAGGAAAACAGACGCTATGCCAAAGGGTACAAACTTCCACTAAGAATAAAATTATTGGAGACAAACTTTACAGATCGCTGAACAGAGTTAGTGACGAGGTATTAGACACATGACACAGCGAAGAGTGTCCTAAGTGTTCTTACCACAAAAATAAGTGTGTGAAGTGATGGATATGTTAATTAACTTCATTTAACAATGACCAAAACATTATAGTGCACATGATAAACATATACAAGTTTTATCAAATATATTTTAACAAAGTGGAAAAGAAAAATCTGAAAATGTAAGTCTATTCTCACACATGAATATGAACTCGCTTTGGCATACTGTTGAATGTAATCCAAGCTTTAGTAGTTTTCTAAAGCTCTGCTTATATGAAACAACCAAAGGGCTACAGAAACCAGTTATCTAGAAGCCTTAAAGTACTGGGATAAAACATTCCACTAAGGCATACAAAGGGGAAAGGAATATCAGGGCTGGGGGAAAGAGTTGGATGATGACACAAGGGAAAGAAAGAGAAGGAAGGGAATTCTGAATGAAACCAGCCCTGGGAAGCAACGTAGAACCCGACATGGTAGCTAGGGTAGCAAGAGTCTGCCTCTGTGCGATCCACTAACTCATTAGGACAGGATGTGTCTGTTCTTACTTGGATTTTAGAATGCCAATGCACGGATGCCTTCATTCACAGTTATTGAAGGAATAAAAAAGACACATTCTGATCAAAAATAATTGCCTCCCATGTGTAATAATTGAGCACTGCGTGTGCCTGATTTTATTCTCTTAAGCTTTGTGTCGCTCGCAGGATGTAGCTTGTTCTCAAACAACTAATATAAAAAGTGGAAAATCACTTCTGCTGAAGTGAACTCATTCCTCTCCTTACAGGATTAGTGTGGAAAGCAACTGCTGTAACATATAGGAAATACAAAATACAATAATATAGGACTATAAAAATATATACGTGGTCATAGCAACTACCTTTTCAGCAACAGCTAAATTTCACATCATGCTCACTGCTATTCTTCATCTATCTTCTTAACTGGCCTGACACAGGATTAAGAGGGAATAAGGTTGATGTAGATAATGACCAAAGGCCAAGGAACAGAGGAGTGAGGTCTGAGCTCTCTCCATCCTTACGCTCTCAGTGGTGGTGCCTAACCAACACCATAATAGATTCAATTGCAGTGACCTTTGTATTATTTCATGAGATCAGACACTATATCTGAATCCCAAATTCATTTCTTGTCTTTCTCCCTTTTGCAATCTCACTTAAACAATGACCTTCACTACCTGAGAGCCAAACATGGCCACTGCTAACTCTCTTCTGCTCCATTTCAAGAAACATCCCACTTCCTTTCTACATAACTGCTGCAAGAAGCCTCTAGCCACACAGAACTCCCTTTTAGTCAAGTCTTAGATTTGTTCTGTAGATCTCTTAAAAATCAATAATCATCCTTTTTAATGGTGTGGATCTTTCAAGATCTCAAGGGTCAGTTCAATTTAAAAGTTCATCAGTACGAACTGAGAGGTTCTACTGTATATATAATTCATGATATCTGTTACTATTTTCAACAGGAAGGATTCAATTATGGGGACATCCGATCGCAGTAGACTGGGCAGAGCCAGAAGTGGAAGTTGATGAAGACACAATGTCTTCAGTGAAAATCCTGTATGTAAGAAACCTTATGCTATCTACCTCAGAAGAGACCATCGAAAAGGAATTCAACAATATCAAACCAGGTAGGATATGTATGTAAGACATATTCCAAAAGTACGATGATGGAAATGGCTTCCCATAGCTCTAATAGGCTGTTATTTAGCGCATTATCATTCTTGCATACAGATTTCTCAAATAACATTCCTATGTATTATAAATACAGGTATTTGGCACCGCAACATTTATCAATGTGATAATTTTACACACATCTGGGTGTTATTTAATAAACATGTATTTGTTTTGTAAACTATAAACTCTATGAATTCTGTTTCTATCATTGTTTTTTTTTTTTTAATTTCTCAGGACCCAGGCCTTGGGCCTGGTGGATAATAATTGATTAATAAACATTTACTGTATTAATGAATGCAAGGTCATAACTTTAGGTCTAATAGAGCTTCTCAATCTTACTATTGGCTTTTGAAAATACATTATTTTTTGCTGTGGGGGTTGGTCCACTAGATTTACGAAGGCCAGTAGCATGCTAGCATCATTCCCTTTAGAAATCAGCGGTAACTGCCAGGTTGTAACAATCAAATATGTCATCAAACAATGCAAACTGTGAGGTACCTAAAAAGGTCATGGCAAATGGAATTAGATGCTTTGTTTCAAAATTTTTAAACTTCGTGTAGTTTTTCCATACCCTCTAATGCCTGGGTATAAACGTTTCTCCATATGAGTCTGTTGGTAGAGCAGTTCAGATGCCAGCAGAGATTCCCACATCCATTATGGAGTATCTGGCTTCAGTCTCAACTCCTCTACTTGCAATCTAGCTTCCTGTTGGTGTGTACCCTGGGAAGCAATAGCTGATGGCTCAAACTCTTGGGTTCCTGCCACCCAATTGAGTTCCAGGCTTCTGGCTTTAGCCAGGCCTACTCCTGGTACATTTAGGGTAAGTATGAGGCAATGGGTCTCTGTCACTTTGCCTTTAAAATAATATAGTCTTATATGTAATTCCATCACCCTCTTTGCCTTCCCTTTTCTGCTTTCCCAGGAGGAATATTTCTTATATTTTTTTCAGGATTTATTTATTTATCTGAAATGCAGAGTGACAGAGAAAGAGACACAGAGAAAAAAGAAGTCTTCCATCTGCTGGTTCCTGCCTAAAATGGCCAAAACAAATGTTCTGGGCAAGGTCAAAGCCAGAAGCCAAGGACATCATCCTAGTGGTTATGCTCCTCTGCCTTCACTGGCACATTAGCAGGAAGCTGGATTGAGGCTGAGTGGCAGGAACTCAAAGTAGCACCCTGATATGGGACACCGGCGCTGTCAGTTGCAGGTTAGCCTACAATAACACAACTCTGGCCCCATTACTTCATATTTTTATCTAAATAAAACTACCTCTTTCATGAAAGGGCTAGAGTGGGAAACTCCCAACAAGCTGCTTCATTTTTTACTCACAAGGTATCAACTTCCTCAATCGGTAAATTGGCATTACAGAAACCTGTGCCCAAACACTGTTTATTACAATGAAAATAACTGATGCTAGATAGATTTCCTCTCCTTTTTCTTCTGAGCCTAAAGTATATGCATTGATGGTATAGTGCGTTCTAACCCTGGAGACAAAACTCTCCAAATTCTGTAATGTGTGGCTTCCTCTTTTGGATACTCTGCAAATAAATATGAATTATAAGGCTGAACAACAATCAGATATCAGCTGCACTAAGAAAGGAAAGTCAAAACTAGCGAGTTAATTTTCAAATGAAAAGGACATGTTGTGGGCCTGGCATAATGTCTCAGTTGGCTAATTCTCCCCTTGTATGCAACAGAATTCCATAAGGGCATCACTTTGCGTCCTACCTGCTCCACTTCCCATCCAGCTTCCTGTCTGTGGCCTGGGAAAGCAGTGGAGGATGGTCCAAAGCCCTGGGATCCTGTACCCATGTGGGAGACCTGGAAGAAGCTCCTGGCTCCTGGCTTCAGATCAGCTCAGCTCAGTTCTGGCTGTTGCAGCCACTTGCGGAATGAGCTAGTGGATGGAAGATCTTTCTCTCTGTCTCCTTCCCTCTGTAAATCTGCCTTTTCAATAAAAAATAATTATTTTTAAAAAGACGTATTTAGGATGCACTTGCCTAGAACAAAATTGTGGAGAGGCAACAAGAAAATAACATTTAAAATTCTATTTAAAATTTGGACCTCTCAAAGCAACCTATTTTATCCCTTGTAAATATTTGACTATATTTCATTCTAGCACTGGCTAGCCTAAAAACAAACAATTGGCACTCACAAATACAAAAGACAATTAGAACAGAAAGTGAGGCCAGAGAATGTAGCTTCTGGTCCAGGGTAGCCTAAAGGCACAGCTTTAATTATAGTCATTCTACAAAATCTGTTTTTATAATTCAGCAGCATGAGAATTGCCCAGAGTTTCTTCAAACACAAAAATCTTGTGCTAGCTGGGGTAGGCCCAAATATCTGCTTTTTTACTGTTTCTGGGCAAAGTTGATGCTGCTGGTGGCCACGCGTAGACCACCACGGCCCTCTGGTACTTCTCACTTGCATACAGAGTTGTTGCCTTTAGGTAATTGACGTGCTGCTGACAAGTCTTAGTGAACAGAGCAATCTGTTTCCAATTTCCTATGTCATGATTTCAGAAGACTTATTTCTTCTTTGTGGATGGATTCTGCATTAATTATGATACCTCTCTCGCTAGTCAGTGACAATCAAAGAAAAATCAATATGCCCTAAAGCAGGAATATGTTAAAATAAGCCACATGCAGGTGGTGTTTTGCCTAGCGGTTAAGCTACCAGTGGGGGTAACCACTTCCTACATATGGGAGTTTCTGGATTTGAGTCCTGACTTTACTGCCTGTTCCAGCTTCCTGCTAACCTGCTTGCTAGGGGACAGGAGGTGACAGATCACATAGCTGAGGCCATGTGCCAACCACATGGAAGATCTGTATTAATTCCCTAGATCCCAGTTTTGGCCTGGCCAGTCTCAATCATTGTGAGCACTTGAGAAATGAACTGGAAAATGGGAGCATGGTCTCTCTTCTTTAAATAAAATAAAATAAAAATAAGCTATGTGGTCAGTATTATTGTACAGAGGATCAGCTTTTATGACACACAAAGTCTTTCTGATTCATCTTTTTTGTAAGGCTAAATTTTCATGAATTTTTCCAAAGGCAAGTGAATCTGAACAGTAGCATCCAAAAACACAAGACAATTTCAAATAGCTGAAAGTCGAATTCTAGTAGACCTAAGATCATTATCATCTGAACTATCGCCTGCCATGGGTCACAGAGGCTGGAGTTTGTTTTGCTTGAGAGTGTTCTCTCATTTGGTGTGCATTCACTTAGTGTCCCACGTGTCCAGAGCACTGGGCAGATACTAGGTGACCGGGATTGCAGGAACCTCTGAAGTCAATTCTGTTTTTAGCACTGCAGAGGATGGTGTTAAAGTATGAGCTGGAAAGGTGGAAGTGACCACCTACTGACCCAATCCTTCCACTAAACAAGCAATGGGGTTGAGTCATGCTAATCACCTCACCTGACAGTGAAAAGAATAAAGTACCAATTTGAAAATCCATTGCATTCCCATGCGTCACAGCATCAATTACCTTCATTGGCTCAGTTGAGCCAGACAATTTTGCTCTCTATAACCAGTATCATACATCAAAGGGTGAATGTTGAAGAAAGAGGAAAAGAAGCACCACATCGTTTTTCCATTTTTCCATGGGATGATAACTTGCAGTCATCACACCGTGAGGTACAGTATCAACTCCAAGTGCTTCTGGGACCTTGACTCTTAAGAGGATAACTGAACTCTGATAGGGAAAGGAAGAAAAGACAGAGGCTCCTCTTCTTATCCTCCCTGGCATAATGGCTCATCCTTGGTTATTTCCAGGAGCTAAGAGGAAAAAAAATCTATCCTCTCAATATGCCCCAAATGAGAAAAAAAGTTAAAAGGGGACCACTGGCATGCATAACCCATAGCATAAACCACGCTTAACCTCACTCTACACAATGAGGTTTATTTTCAAAGTTGAGTAAGCAACAATATTTTTAAAATATAACAATCATCTTAACATTAGTTTCTATTTTTGTAAATTATCAATATAAATAGCTCTTTCGAGTGCCTACATATAATATAAACAGATATTTATAAAATGCCAAAATATATCGAGTAAGCCACAGTTTTCATTCTCATTTTTTTCTCTTTCTGAAATAACACTAGGATTTCACCTCCACCTTTCAGTTCCCATACTGCATGTGTGCATTTATATTAATAGATGCAAATTTGGACTCTGAGATTTTAAAAAAATGTTCTAATATTGTACTTAGTTTTTTACTTTAAAAAATTTAAGAAAGTCTTGACTCTTTCAAGTACATTTGTCCTCATTAAAGACTCCTTGTTATTTTGTATGTGTACCAGATTTAGTCATTCCTATGACATTTACATTTTAGATCATTTCATGTTGGCTGTTTCAACAGCGGAGTGATATTTTTATGAATGATTTTTATGTACTTTTGTAAAATATATTTTTCCAAATACGATTAATATATATTTGTGACTGTTTCCAACTTTTAGACATCATGACAGCATGGTTGAGAACCACCATAGTCCTCAGGTTTTTTAAGAAAAAATTGCTAGTATTATTATTATTTTGCCTTGCAAGTGCTCAGGATCTTAAGCTACACAGAATCATCTATTTCATCTTTTTTGTCAGGATAATAGTTTCTTAATATTTAAGTGGAAAGACATAGAATTATGTAAATAAAAATTAGAAAAAGTTATTGCTACACTACTCCAAATTCTATTATTCAAGCATACTTCAAAAAGTTTGTGGAAATTTGAATTAAATTGTAACATTTTTGTGATGCAAGGAATTGAAGTCTATGTATAATTTTTCCAATATGTGTTTCCTATGAACATTTTAAAATACCTCCAAGACACAGGAGAGAGATTTCTTGGGAGATAAAAGCATAGAACTTAACAAGGTAATCACCTAAATATATGTTTATAAACATGACCAGTTATTGCTATCATTTGAACAAACATTTTATTTATAAATAAGATATATTTTTACATTCTATAAGATATCATGACTAAAATAACATTCCTACCTTAAGGATCTTCTAATGCAGATGATAACAAAACATAAATCCACAACTAGTTATATCAGAATATAAAAGTTATTTAAAAATTAAAACAAAATCTTCTAAGAAATGTGTCGAATTTTAAAGTCAGTTACATGATATATTCTCAACTCTTGGAAATTACATGAACTATTTGCAGCACCAACTCAAGTTTTCTAATGGAACTACTTTTACTCCATTTACAGGAGCTGTGGAAAGGGTGAAGAAAATCCGAGACTATGCCTTTGTGCATTTTAGTAACCGAGAAGATGCAGTTGAGGCTATGAAAGCTTTAAATGGGAAGGTAATGTAGGGGGGATGAAAAATAGGTAGAGATTCCATCCAAGTTTGGCATGGGCATTCTATTCAAAAGAGCAATCCTACAAGTTAATCTTACCCTGATTTTCTCCACCTCTGACATGGCTGCATCTACCCAATTAAGATGCACAAAAAACAAGTGAAGGGAAATGGAGATAAGGTGAATATCGACAACTCTCCCTGTAAATTTTTGGAGGTTGGACAAATTACTGGCCCTCGATTCCCTTAGGAAGACAAGATGAAAGTAAAATATTTCAAGCAATCTCTTCTTAATTACATTTTTAAAAATTTTTTCTTCAAAAATACTATCACCTTTATAGCACAGTATTTTGGAGGTTGATGATAAGATATCAAGTTTGCCACATGCGGCACTTGGAATCTGACCTTGAAACTGAAAGTCTTATAAATAGATTCTGGAGAAAAAAAAAACTACTAAATCCTTTTGCTGATGTACCCATAGAATATAATCCCAATAAATATCAAACTCCTTCTGTAGATTACTTACTATACATAAGTCAAGAATACAGAAGAATCAAACCAAAGATGTTTGTCAAAAATTCTGCCAGAGGAATAAAACAAGCACAAATACTTATACAAAGTGCAGCAGAGTAAGTATCATAAAAGAGAGAGAGAGAGATGAAAATAAAAACAAAGTTCAAAGAAAGAAGTGAGTTTAAAGAATCAGAAAAATTTCACGGATATAAGATGATAATAGTTTTTTTTTTAAGCCACAAAAATTTGGTCTAGTTTCAAACAACAAAATATGGGAAAAAGAGACAATTTTAAGCAAAGGCACAGGATTTGGGAACTGTAATGCAAGCTTGGGAAACATCAGTCAGGGTACCAACAGAATTGTCAGCAAAAAAAAAAAAAAAAAAAAAAAGTACAAAATTAAAGTATAGAGTAGAGGGATGAAGAGTGAGCCAGGAGAATGAATGCCCTAATTCACTTTTTCTCTCCAGTCTTCCATGAAGATTTCACATCGGTCAAATTCATTTAAATCTAGAAGGCTAGGGAACTCTGCAAAGGATCTCATGTAAAGGACCCTCCCAGAGCACAGCCAGTGGGAAGTAAATTTAGAGCCCAAATGGAAGCTATGAGCCAGACACAGGGAATTCTCTGATTTATGAGCTACCCAGAGGACTACACAGATAAACTCTGTGGGTTAAAAAAAAAAAAAAGTACTGATTCTGAAACACAAAAGGAAAAGTTAGCACATATTTAAATGTATCTATATGAAGCAAAGCATTATTACTGCTTTGAAAACAACATGTAAGTTCACTTTTTCTCTTGGAATCATTTCTTAGTGTGTATGTTGCCACTAAGAACATATACACATAGCCCATAATTAAATGCCAAATCATTACATTGGATTAATGCCAGTGAAGAAGTGTTCAAATTATGTTCAGATCCTATAACTGGATATTTTTGCAGCAAACTTTTCCTATGTCATACAGAAATAGATTTATTAGCAGTAAATATTTACTGCATATTATAACTAACACTAATGTGGGATAAGGAAATGAAAGCATGTTTTTCTAGCACCTGTGTTTTGAACATCCATATAGAAATTTGTATTTATCAGATCAGGTGTGGCTTTGAAGGATTGTGTGTTTGTGTGTGTGTGTGTGTGTAATTATATTTATAATTTAGGGAAATTAACCTATGAGTTAATTTTTCATAGGTTGAGGAGAGAGACAGAGGCAGTGGAAACTAGTAGAAAGCTATTCTAGTCACCCAGCCAGGATAAAGACCTTAAACTCTAATGGGAATGGAATGTAGCAGAGGTTTCTACAAGTTCTGTGGGGAATAAATGTGAAGGCCCAAGATCTGCTTGGGATTAGAGCTCAGAAAAGAATAGTCACTGTAAGTCTTCAATAGGAAAGCCTGATAAGGAACTCAGGAAAGCAAGTCCAACAAGAAAGAAATGTGATGAATTGAGCTTTAGATGATTATTAACTTGTTCCACATATTTATGAGTATTCACTCATTGTATAAATTTGTCAATATCTGTGATTTGAAGGAAATGTTGTTGGGCTTGAGCAATGTAATTGAATAAGAAGTCGTCCTAGTTTCTGAAATATCTACATCAAGTACTTAAGAATGATGCACTCTTGGAAGGAGCAAAAGAATGCCGAACAAAATCTATCACACAGTCAGAAGTTACTGATTCATTCAACTCTCCTGATATGGAAGTGCCTGTAACCATAGACCTATTTAAGTTTCTTCCCCAAGATGGGACTAAATACATAGAGAATGTTTTGTCTGAGATAAGCCTTCCAAGTCTGTTTCTTCTAACTGTAACAATATCAATGTAAGACTGCTACAGATTATCTGTATCTTACCTCTCAGTGTGTTTCATCTAACCTAGTCATATGTGACACTGTGCCAATCACTAAAACGTAAGGCAGGTAACATGAAATTAGGAACAGACTGCTTGCAACAACTGACCAAAGTAGCCCAGATAACTAAGAAACATGGACCACTGAGGGATGTGAACAAGGGTGAAATTTCAAGTGATGTGAAAGGCATTTTTTTTCAAAATGTTTTTTAGTATTTCCTTTATTTATATGAAAAGAAGGTTCAAACACTTTCTGACAGTGCTTTTTGAGTGAGAATGCCCATCTGTTAAGAAGCTGTTGAGAGCCACCTTGGTTTCTTGTGTAGGCAAACAATATGTAGAAGTTAGTTGTGTGTGTAGACCTGCACACACCCATTGCCTTCCACATCTGGAGCAGTTTGCTATTACATAAGTATTAGTAGGAACTACTGCAGTGATTCTTGAGCACAGCTTTAAGTGTTGTATGCCTTGGAAACCTCAGTACTGCTCCCACTGTCACTCTCGGTCCCTATTATCTTTTTTTTTTTTTAATTCCCAGCTGTTTAGCAAGTCATGAAGTACCCGTGGGAGACAACACAGTAGCCTCACAGACTCCTCTTCCTTAAGTAGAGTTATACTTAAATCTCTCCACTTCCCTAAGATTTACCGAATCTGCAGGCTGCTCTAAGGAGGAAGACATTAAGTTGGAAAAGTCTGATTGGGTTTGCCATGCCAAGACAATATTTCATAAGATCTCTTGCTTTTGCTTTCATCTTCATTGACTGACTAAGCAATGGAGAATGTATTCTACTCATCAATAACCTAAATTTTTATTTACTTCTGCAAATTGTACTATTAACACATAGGTAATGAAATTAAAAATATAGCCTACTTTTCAGTCTTAGTGATTATTTCAAAATTAAAATTTACAACCAACACATTAATGGGCATGCCCAATATATCACTGTCAAACCGGGTAGCATTTTATATGTAACTCAACAACTGGACCAGAAAAAATTCAACTGACATATAAACATAAGCCAATAAAGTGACAAAATATAAGTAAGTGAAACAGTCAACACACAGCAAGTGGTCCAGCCCTTAGAAGGAAATGGGTGGCTACTTAGGAATCAGACCTTCTCATGGTGTCTGTCTTTGCTCTTCACACAGGTACTGGATGGTTCTCCTATTGAAGTGACCCTAGCCAAACCAGTGGACAAAGACAGCTACGTTAGGTACACCCGAGGCACAGGTGGAAGGGGCACCATGCTGCAAGGAGAGTATGCCTACTCTTTGGGCCATATTTATGATCCCACCACAGCTTACCTTGGAGCTCCTGTCTTCTATGCCCCCCAGGCCTATGCAGCGATTCCCAGTCTTCATTTCCCAGCTACCAAGGGACACTTCAGCAACAGGGCCATTATCCGAGCCCCTTCTGTGAGAGGTAACATCAGTTAGCTCTAGCCTTGCAACAACCCAAAGATGTCAAATGATTTGCACTGTAATAGCTTTGGAAAAAATGGATGACTCCTCTGGGAGAAAAGGATGGAGAACTGGTGTATCAAAAATCAAATTCATCAAAAGTTCTCATTCCTTAAGAATCTTTTATTTACATTACAACTGGTTACTAAAAAAATCTTAGTCAAAAACATTTCAAGGCACATATATACTCATTAGCGACTCAGTGGCATCATCTTTATGTGTACTATTAAATCACAAATTATCATAAACATTCCAGAAATATGAGGTATCCTATGATACACCTCAAGAAATATGAATTGCAGTTTTAAAAAGGTAAACCTTCCAGGATATCGACTTACATCTCTAGTATGTTGGTAACTAAATAAACTCCAAATGGAAAGCAAAACTTAATCTGTTTACCAGACAATAAATATTTCATATTTCAAATCTGTAAGAATGCCGAATATTCAAGCAGTTTTCTGATTCAGTTAGTTCAAGCCATGTAGAAGATAAATACATTATTTTTTATTTCCTGGAAATCAATCTTTTTCTGTTTATTGGGCTCTTCCTGAATAGATTTTCTATGAAGTGGCAAATGGCAATAGAATTCCAGTTCTATCTCCAAATACAAACCCACCTGGGCAATTCAACAAACTATGTTTAAATTTATTCTTCGGTTTGACCTACAAGCAAAGGGGGCACCTCCAGATCACTGTAGAAACAACCTTCTTATCTGTTCTAATATTTTTCAGGAGAACTGAATTGGAAATCCTACAAGCTCTAGCATTCAAAAATCTTGGAACTTCCTTACTCAAAATACAGCCGCTGCTCTACTTCCAAATTGTAGAGTAAAAGAAATATCAGAGTTTCTTTCAAATATCTTGTCTATAGGATAACAAACTAATGTCAGAAACATTACATATTTATAACCTAAAATTATGTCACTAACCAATCTACATATTATATGTAAGTTGTCAACCAGTTGTAATGTAGAGAAAAGGAAACTTTAAAGGAAAGGAAGGACTCATTAATATTCACAGATGAAGGATAATCAGTTTAATTTTTATCTCTTGATGCCACTAATAGGAAATCAAAGTAAGAATATAGGAAAACAAAAATCAAAAGGAATCTATGCATGAAACTCAACGGACATTTAAGTCTCACACTGTCAGAATGTAAGATCGTAGATGGTGACCTTTAAACATGGCTTTCTAAATGTTGATTTTCCAATAAGTCATTGGGGGTTGTGTAACTGGGGAAGGTAGAATTTGTATCTAATGTAATGATCAGTGTCAGTCTCTATGCAAGACAGATTTCAATGAGTGATCACACTACGTTGGAATGTTTTAATAGGCACATTCCCAATTTGGCTAGTCTAAGGAAAAATGTCAACAAAACATCAACTGAGGATATAAATTCAAGAAATTCTGTGTTCTAAATTTTTTTATAGTAAGAGAGCGAGAGAGAGTGAGCACTATGGTGAACCTTACCCTAAGTTGAGTTTCATTACATTAGAATCCTAGCATTTTCCACTCATCTTCATGGCAATAATCAATGTGACTTGGGCTAACTTTTCCATTACAGTAAGATTCAGGGTGATTTTCTGGTGGTTTGATTCAGTTTAATGCCTTCTTACATTCCTAGAAATTTACATGAATGTACCTGTAGGGGCTGCGGGAGTGAGAGGCCTGGGCGGCCGTGGCTATTTGGCATACACAGGCTTGGGTCGAGGATACCAGGTCAAAGGAGACAAGAGAGAAGACAAACTCTATGACATTTTACCTGGGATGGAGCTCACTCCAATGAATCCAGTCACCTTAAAACCTCAGGGAATTAAACTTGCACCCCAGGTAGGTAATGTCATTCCAGACACAGCTTGGAAGTGGAATCAATAACTATCATATACTTTCCATCAAATTATTTGGTTTATTGAGGTTTTATTTGAGTGGCCCATCAAAATGAAGTGGTCTGAGGGAGGCGTGGGCATTGTTCCATTATCTTCTTGATTTTTTTTTAAGTGATAAGGCATAAATTTTCAACTTAAACACAAATGACTTCAGAGCTATGAAGAATTTCCAACCAATATTTATGGTGAAAATCAAATCAAGAAAAGACCCAAGGGGGTCAACGTAGATGAATATGGTGTGAAGGCCATGTTGATTGCCAAGTGAAAAATATTAGAGAGAGAGAGAGAGAGAATCCTGAAAAGACTATCCAGGGCAACTCTACTTGAAAACACTCTGCTTGAGAGACAACTGCAGGCTGACATGGAGGTGAACTCTCATCTCCGTTAAGGTGCCATCAATCATGCCAAGACAAGTCTTCTATAATGTTCCCATTTGTACAGTGACATTATGGCAAATCTTTTTGTTTTTGCTGAATAGTTGTAAGTTTCCATGTTTCTGAATGAAACTATGGTTTTTATTGTAAGAAAATGAAAAGCTATAAAAGTTGTACCCAAATGAGAATGGAATGCCTGGGTTTCCAAGAAAATCTAGCAAGACCTGTATTAACCTTTGGATTATTCTCTAAGACTGTGTAAGCTATGGTGACCTTTCCAAAATATACTTTGGCTGAAAATATCAGAGTTACAGCCTACATGTACCTGAGGAAGCTTTCCTCATCCCACCAGAACGGTGTAAGCTCCAAGTTTATGGAAGTAGGCCTTAGGATCACAACCAAGAAGAAACACTGGATTTTAAAAAATTCACATTGGTTGATTTTTGGATGAAGATGGAAAATTAATGATTTTCTTTTCATATTACTTTATATAAACTTTCTGTTAACTATAACCAGACATTTTTTAAAAATGCTTATCAGAGTGATAAACAAGCTGTTTGTCCAAAAAAATATTCATTAGACTTTCACGCAACCATATGTTATACAAGGTAGTGGAGGGGTATGTAAAAGTGAATATACTCAAATCCTTTGTATCAAAAACATATCCAGAGGAAAAATTTGAACACATAAACAAGTAATTCTAATAAAATTTGTTAAGTAAGGGGATAGAGCTAGCTCCAAATACATAAATCCAAATTATTCAACAAGACTCCTGGGGTAAAACCCAAAATAACCTAAATAAAGTGCTGGGAGAGGGGCCATGTTGCGTGTGGTGCATCAGGTGAAGCCACAGTATCCCATGTCTAGTTTGACTTCCAGGTGTTCTATTTCCAATCTAGTTTCATGAGAAAACACCTGGGAAATAGTGGACAATGACCCAAGTACTTGGGCTCCTACCACCCTGGACACTGACCCAGATGAAGCTTTCAGCTTCTTCCTTAGTCCTGGGTGTTATATTTTTTTATGTGACTCTCGCTCTCACTGTCACTCTACATTTCAAATAAGTAAAATTTAATTCAAAAGTAATTATTCTAAGAAAGTTTGAGAAAAATAAGAAGTCATAAACATTGTGTAACAGATCTAAGAGCTACTATCACATGAATGAAAAGCTGTACTTTCTATACTAAATGGAGGTTAGAAATGGATCATGCCTTATATCAATATGCATAGTACTGGAGCCAGTACTATGGAACAGCGGGTTAAGTCACTGCTTATGATGTTATCATCCCATACGAGTGTTGGTTTGAGTCCCAGTTATTTTACTTCTGAACTAAATCCTTGCTAATAAGAACCAGGGAAAACAGCAAAGGATGACCCAAGTGCCAGAGTTCTGACTTTGGCCTGGGCCAGCCCCTGTTGTGGTGGTCATTTGAGAAGTAAACCAGCAAATGGAATCAACTCATTTATCAGTCTTTCTCTCATTTGTTCTCTCTCTCTGTCTCTCTCTCTCTCTTTTCTCTCTATCCCTCATTCCCTCCCCCTCCATACCCCTTGCTTTCTTACTCTCTAATTCTGCCTTTCAAATAGATACATATTTTTAAGTCTGTAACCATCTCTAAATTAGTGGCTGTCTTGTAGTTGACTCTGAATTCCTATAAATGTGGCTTACAGGTAGAAGGTCATGCTACTCTCAAGCAATGTAGATGGGGTTTAAGCAGTCTCACAGGAAGGTTATGAACTTCAAAGGACTAGAGCACAGGACAAGGACTGCCCTGCGAAGTCAGCAGCTGGCAGGGGTGCCGCGTTTGTACACCTGGCATAAACAAGCAGACAGAACCAGCAAAAGCTAACTAATTACTTAATATTTTTCCAGAAAAAGCTAATTTATTGTTGTTGGGAAGATAAAGAATGCTTTAAAGATTCACCAGAAACTACAAGAGTGCTCAGAAGAAAAAAATGATAACAAAACTAGGCACCATCCACAAATAAACTGGGAAATGGCAGGCTCCTACAGCTGGATTGCTGTCAAAGCAAACGGCATAAGCAGCTGCAGAAACCCTGGGGCCCTGTTCAGTGCCACAGTTACCCCGTCAGAAGCCACCTCTGCTCTCCTTGGCAAGGGGGACTTCAGGAGCTCTGGGACCCTGGAAAGGACTTCCACACAGAGACCAGCCTTCAGCAAAGACTCAACTTAAACTCATTGGAGAAGGAAAAGAAACACACAGGCAGGTGCTACAAGTCAGACCATGATAGAAACAGCCAGGAGTGGTGCCTTGTCAAAGAAACTAAACCTCGGACCCTGTCCACACCCATGACTAATGCTCACCGGAAAACACAAACCCACTGAACTTTTTTCACTGTTTTTTTTTTTTTTTGGTGAAAATGTGAAGTAAAACACTTTGACAAATGACATTAAAGAAGAATATAGTTTTAGAGTGTTTTCTTTTAAACCGTTATAATCAGAGGTATTTAACATAATAATAAGTCCATCCACATAGTGTTGGAGCATGTATTTTTTTTAAGGAAAGAAAAATATATCAAACAAATCATAAAATTAAGCTCCTGGCAAAAATTTACAGCTAGCAGACTAAACTAAAAATATTAAAGCAAACGGTGTGAAAATGATTTTTTATGAACTAATAGATATAGCACTTTAGAGAGTTCAAACTGAGTTCAACTTAAATTTTATGAATCATTTATTAAGCCATGCAGCATTTTGTGTCTATTTCTAGTATCTTTGACTTCAAAAAGTAAAGTTTAAACACCTGAAAACTGGAGAAATAATGCCAATATGACAATTGAGGAAAAAAATGACATTTTTTTTAACTCTTGTAGATATTAGAGGAAATCTGTCAGAAAAATAACTGGGGACAGCCTGTATATCAGCTTCATTCTGCCATCGGACAAGACCAAAGGCAGCTCTTCCTGTACAAAATCACGATCCCAGCCCTGGCCAGCCAGAACCCGGCAATGTGCGTACTTCCTCCAAATTCCTAGTCATCCCCACACTAGGCTAAGATTCCCTTGCAAGAGAAGTGTGCTGCTACCAACACTCAGAGCTACTTCCTACTCATTTGTTAGAAAATGTCAACAGCGAGAGGTACAGTTGGGAATGTACCTGTCAGCTATGAGACTGACATCTTAATGTCCCCAAATTTCATACACACAAGTAGTATTCACAATCACTGGAATAAAGTAGGTAATAGGAAATGTAACAGACATGCAAAGTACAAACCATTCCCTTATCCATGGAGTACTTAGGTTGAATCATCTGAAATTGCCATATTTACTGCCATTTTTATAATAACAAAATGACTTATTATTTAGAACTTAAACAAATACAACATCTCTGTTGACACATAACACCTTTTGCATTTTTACCTGAAATCTGCATTTTAGGAACCAGTGTGTTCCACACACACCTTAGGAAAAGCCATGCTGTGAATTGCAGATGTGCCCTAAGAATGTCAACCACCACCTGAATTCTACGTCAATTTACAGATGTTTCTGAATACACGTGTATTTAGGAACAAAGAAAATGAACTCATCCAATCTTCTTAAAAGTAGGTGGGGCTTTAGGTTTTCAATTGACCATAACACAAGTTTAAAAGCGCCTGCTTTCCCTGCATATGCCTTGCAGCCACCCTTTCACTCCACCAAAGCTAAGTGCTTTCGTGGATGAAGCAAAGAATTATGCGGCTGAATACACACTGCAGACCCTGGGCATCCCCACCGACGGAGGCGACGTGGGGACCACTACTGCCACTGCCGCCACCTCTGCTGCTGTCTTCCCAGGTATGAGGAACGGTGCCAGAAAGGGCAGCCTGCACACGGTGTTTGGGAGGGCATTCCTGGTACCAAGGTCTTAATGCCACTTGCAATAAATCAGACCTCTGCCATATGTGGACTAAAAAACTTGACTAAATGAATTATGAAAGCCTGAGGCCAGAAAACTCAGCTAGGCATATGTGAATGGCAATCCCAGCTCAGCTTTAAGCAGCTGCATGGTCTGGTTTCTTTGGGTTGGGTTGAATTGGGTAGAGTTTTTATCTTAGTAAGAGAGTTGGGGACTATTTTAAGAGCTGGTGATTGGTTCACACTCTGCATGGAACTCATCTAAATGCTCTGCAGGCTTCATGCTATCGCAGTAATCCTCATAACACTTAACCAAGAGTTAAGGATTGCTCATAAAGTCCATTCTGCAGGTGAAGCAATTGAGGACTCATAGGATTAAATAATTCAGCCAACATCACTTTGCTCTGAAACAATTCCTTGAGCTCCTTCCTAGTTCTAATCTTCAACTTACGTTTTTGTTTCCTGAAAGAAATGTGTAGGTCACATTGTTCTTCCATTATTTAAAGTCAAACACCGTGCCTATGCTAGTGACAAAGACAGGCAGATGGATCCTTTTCAAATGTGAATCATCACGCCTCAACTTACTTTTGTGGTTGGGGCCTGAAGCATATTGCTAACTATTTAGTATAAAGCCTATTGCAATTAACATGCCTTTGGGGACCCTTTTTAAAAGATTTTTCTCCAGTTATTTTGTAGCCATTACAAATGTAACAACAGCAATAATAATAACAATAAATGAATTCGCTAGAGATTAAAAGGAACTAGGCAAGAATGGTCTCTCAAAAACTTGCTCTCTTCAGTTGGAGTAATTCCTTTTCTTTTTTCTAGTAATAAAATTGTATTTTTTTCTAAAGAATAAGTCATTCTGTCATGCCATTGGGTCAGCATGTTCCTGATGTGCCCACATGAGAGTCCTGACTACCCCCACAAATATCACAATCTTTTAAATAATTCATTCATCTATCAGTCGCATGTTAAGTATAAGAATGTCTATATTCGTCACATCCAAGACATTTGGACTCAAACTTGATCTACTGCTTCACTGTAAGTGAGGCCAATCACACTTCACGCTCACCACCTTTGCTTCTCCAGGAGGAACACGCAGACCCTCTGGTGAGTCCCCGAGAGGTTCCCAAGGCGACCACTGACCCAGCAGAGAGCAGGAGTCCTTCCTAGCAGAGCGGGATTCACTCCCTGTGCTTGTCACCGTGGGAGCAGCAGGCTAAGACACCTTTCCTATAAAGACAGGCTAGGGCTTCTCAGTTCCTGGAGAAAGCTGAGCCTGTGTTTTGCCAAAAAGTATATTCCAAAGATACCTAGTGAATGATGCACTACAAATATAAAGGAGCCACTGCCAGAAGGATTGTCAAATTTGTTTTCTTATTGGAATGTTTTCCCTTATCCTCACTTTTATTTGCTCCTGCAAGAAGTTAAAAATATTTAGGGCATGTGAGTTTTCTGCAGAACACATAAGAATTGGAGGGCTTCCCTTAAACACGTCTGTGGAAACAAAGACTAGGCTCCCAGGAAACAAACTTGGAAATGCAAATGCTTTGCACTGAAGAAGTTATCCAAATTGAAAAAGGGTCAAAATGCTCATGGGTAAAATCGTTGCTGTACACACATGTGCAAGCGTGCATACACACACACACACACACACACACACACACACAGAATTTCACATTCCTATTACCTGCTTATTTGAGAAATACTGCTTACAAAAATCAAGAAAGTAATTGTTAACACATTTTTCATTCCTCTGGCATAAATATATAGCAAATTTCACTTGTGCATTAGTCAGCATTACTGACTAAACTGAATGAGACATGGAGTGGAATCAATTTATAAGACAACAGTCCAGCCGGCTTCCTGCCACCACTTCCTAAGAAGCCACTGGGGGAAAAACATATTGAGTGCGTCTGGAGTTGGGCAGACTTCACCACACATGCACCAAATGGGCTTGCTTAAGAGGAAATTCTGGCCCCATTTGTTACTTGTATGGACCGTGTCCTTTTGCTTAATATCTTCCACAAGTCTCAGAAATAGCCTGGCCTTGATCTATAAACATTTACAGGGAAGTATTGCTCTGGGTTGTAGTCATTAACCTCTTTTCTCCAGGAGTGTGTGTCACCTAATGGTAATGGGAAAGCAGGGGATCGTTCCTTTATCACTGCTATGGCTCTCTGAGCAAGGGTGAACAGCAGGCCCTCTAAAGACAGCCAGAAAAGCCCGAGGATGGGATCACAAACTGCTGCTCCTGCTGTTCACACCGAGTTTTGGATTTGGAGGGGCTGCTATACCTTTGCTTGCACAGTATGATCTAAAAAAAACACACTAAAACTTTACTGTTTCTTTCCACCCACTCCTGGGTTCCCCAGTCTCCGTACATCCTTCTTGGGTGAAAGCAATGGCTTTTCCTGTCTCATTTAGGCAAGTGAGGAGTCACAGCTGAACCATACCGCAGGCCCACAGCACAACCTCCACCATGGCCTGGCCCCGCCTTCCACACCTTCCCTTATTTAGATCTGCCTGGAACCTGGGGAAAAGTTCTAAATTACAAGTCTCTGTCAGCCCTGCATCCTGCTGAATTTGTTTTTTGAATCTTATCTCTCATGTTTTTACTTCTTTAAGTTTGAAGGAATGCTGACACAAGTGGTCACCTTGAACAGTTTTGAGTCTTCTCAAATGCCATTTCAAAATCACTTAATTAGATTGGGCATTTGGCTTACTGGAAAACATTCCAGTTAAGACACCTGTGTCACACGTTAGAGTTCCGAGGCTTGCTCCCCTGTCACAGTTCCTGATTCCAGTTTTCTGCTAATGCAAACCCTGGGAGGCAATAGGTGATAGCCCAGTAGTTGGATGTCAGTCATCTCTGTGGGACCCTGTGCTGAGATCCCACTTCCTGGTGTCAGCTGGCTAAACCCCAGCTGTTGCTTGTATTCAGTTTACAGGTGGATCTCCTGAAAGCACACTTTAGCTTTAAGCAATGTTAGATTCTCCTCGTCCTAAAGATCATGGTAAACCAAAGGGAACAAATTTGAATCCTTCCATGACACTTTCTTTGCCCCCTCTTGCAGGTTATGCCATCCCTAATGCCAGTGCTCCCGTGTCTGCAACCCAGCTCAAGCAAGCAGTAACGCTTGGACAAGACTTGGCAGCATATGCAGCCTATGAGGTCTATCCTACTTTTGCAGTGACTGCCCGAGGAGATGGATACGGTGCCTTCTGAAGACATCTTCCTTTTAAATTAAGAATAAGTCCTATACAGCTCTACAGAGAAGAAGTAAACCTCTAACTCAGTCTGCTGGTTCTAAGTCATACCTTCCGTAAAGCATGCTGTCCTGAGACGGTATACCATAGACACTGTAGCACTGTGAAATGACAATGATATCCCTAACTGAAATTCATGTCAAGGACCCTTTCTTTTACCAGAAAGCTGAAGAGTCCGTGCCCCTATAAGTTATTCTTCCAAGGATCCTGGATGGCCAGGGAGTGTATTTACACATCCCAGTAATGCAGAGGGCCCTCTTAGCTGGCTACAGAACTGGGGCTGAGCAGACCTGTGTGGTCAGAACCACAGACTAGCCCACTAAGCTCCAAAAATCTCAACTCCTGGCTCACAATACACAGTTGTAAAGAAGCAAATGGAAAATAGTAGGTTTCTTTTCAAACTTGTGCACATTACCCACAGACTTGGGTCATAAACGATTCTCCAAGGTTTTGTGGACTGAACTCAGCAACACAGCAGTCTGCAAATTCCATCCAGTGCCACAGGTCAGGTCTTTCCCATTCCCTGCAGCGACTGGGGGTTTCCATCAAATTAGTAGGACAGGCTGTAGATACAGATAAAACAAATCCAGGCCCAGTGCTTACTCAGTAGCCCAACTCATCACCACACCTTCACCAATAATCCCCAGAACACAATTACTCCGATATAAAAGGACATTTTCTCATTTAAAAATGTTTGACATCTCCTCATGGTTCAACACTCATCTCAGACTTATTTGGCTCATATGTAAAGAGTGTCATTTAAGATACTTTTCCTTATTAGGAAACTGGTCAAGAGGTCCTTTCAACAAGAGAAATGATTTGCTCTTATTTTCTTTCATCTAAAGTGCAGGACTACCCTTCAAAGACATATGAATATTAACTTGAACTGAGCCATGCATTTTTTCACTCACCCACTTGTTAACTGTGCTGAGAAAGGCCCTATCTTCCTTTAAAAAAAAAAAAAAAAAAAAAAAAGACTTCCAGTTTCCGGCAGTTTTACCTTGCTTACATCCTTTTATCCTGAAGCTGTCACAAGTAAACCTTACCTCCATCACTGCTGACAGAAAGTTTCTTCAGAAATGCAGTAAGGGTGTTATTTTTCAAAAGTCCCTTCAGCTCCTGGCGTCTTCCCACCACACACCTGACTGCGGTTAGGGTGGGGTAGGGTGCTACAGATCCAGAATGAAGGCGGGAAGAACACACTATTTTCTCGCCAGATTTTAAATGACTGCATTGTTCCAAACACGAATACTCCAAGTCCCGTGGTCCTGTCCCAGTCGCATTAGTGGTGTAAGAGTTACTGCACTACAGTTTCCATTTACAAGAAAACGCCCTTGCTCCTTATAAAAGGCAACAGGACTCAGGAAAAGACGTCCACAAAGGTGTTGAAAATTTAGCCAATTCTTTCATGGAGTTCTGTGAGTCAAACTCAGGCCAGACTGCAATCAAAATTAGATCAATTTCGGTCACAGGTGAAAGTCTTTGTAATTTTTTTTGGTCCTGACTCCAATCAGATAGCAAAAGCTCCAAACGTACCACTCAAGTTCATGAAAGATTCTGTTTTCTGTTTTACATTTAACTCCTCACACGGCCAAGGACAGTGGTTCCCGAACCTGGCTGCACATTAGAAACACCCAGAGAGCTTTAAAAATTTTTAATGCCATCATCACTCCTCATACCAAATGCACCAGGTTGTCTTGGAGAAGCTGGCACCAGTACTTTTTAAAAATTCCTGGGCGATTTCAATATGCAGCTAAGTTTGGGAATGACTATATTCTTCCTTGTTTCTTCTATCCCTTAGGGTTTTTTTTTTCTTTTTATTTCACAGTATTTAATAGAAAAAGTAAAGTTAAAAAAGTTAGAAAAGTCAAAGTTAAAAAAAAGAGCCAAATATTTCTTCCTGTATTTTCATCTCATAAAAACTACAATTTTGAACATAACTCATATTGGCTTCACATTTATGCTTGGGCCAAAATAACTCTAAAATTGAGAAGTAAAACATTCCTCCTAAAGTAATTCTTAGATTCAGACTTGCTTTCATTCCCAAAAAGAGCAATTACAGTGAAACAGCAAATATCCCCTGGGCAGGCAAGTAAAAAAACATTCTAATTCCAAAAATAAAAATTTTGATTTCCTTTAGAATCCTTGGAAACAATTAGCAAAAAGCATTCTGCCTGACTAGTCACTACAAAATGGAAAGCCTGGCTTGGAGAAGCTTTAGAAGTAATCAAAATGAAGAGATAATTAACTCAGAAATTTTTGTATGAGAAAAATCGTTGCTCAAGATAAGGTCAGCTTTTATGGGGATTAATATCTGAACCTGCAAGGATATGAGTGTGTCAAGAACATTACCCTTGCGTACTGTCTTGTTGCCCCTAAAGAAAAGCATAAGTATTACCTTTTTACTATCAATTTATACAATTTGTACCCATGGGATTTGTCTTTCGATGGGCTTTTGCTGCTTTTTGGTAACATCTAGTGAATATTCTGAATTACGTTAGAATATACTCATGGAAAGGTTCATTGCGTTTACCACAATCTATGTTTACTCGTACTTTTCCCCAACATAAGTACTGTAGAGCGCTGATTCTACACTACATTGAAAATGTTCAGAAAATGGGCTCTTTAAAATGGAATGTAGAACCAAAGATAATTTTCCACATTGTTTATATATTTAGACTTGAGAAATTAGCACCTATTTAGTAGCTTCATAACTTCGTCCTAGTTACCCCCTTTTCTATTATTTCTTCACTGCTTCCCAATTCTTCATAGGAAAAATTAAAATTAGCCACCCAAGTGATAATAACAAAACAACCTAACCAATACTTTAGAAACATGTCACAAACTAGAAATAGGGTTCTAAAAGTCGATGATTATCATTAAAATCAGCTTGAAGTTACTAAGATGAGAGGACTACAATGGAACAACAATGAGACTGGGTATCTATGTTCCCCCACGAGACTAATGCCTCCTAACACTACTTTGTCATCGCATTAGGATAGCTAGAAAAGCATGTTCACCGGCCATAGCAAGTAATTCCGGATGCTCAGGCTTTCCTCCCACCCTGGATCATACCAAACCACATGAGTAACATGACCCAAAATGCTGCTAGAAAACTACCTTGTATGGACGAAATATGACTTCAAAAACTATTTAACAAAAGAGGACCTATTTTCAAAGCACAGTCCACCAACTTTTTAAATGTGAGATGGAAACTAAGTTATACCTTACAAATAAAAGTGAACAATGTGCCAAATAATCACTTAAGGCCATTATCATTGATCCTCTTCTGACATCCATATGAAGATCTCTAGCAGAGTTGAAATATATCTAGAAATTAACTCAGAGACTTTGAGCTATTTTATGTATACAATTTCTAATGTAAAATTTACCTGTGATGGGAAAACAAAGTTTTAAATATAACACAATAAGGGAACTTCATGATAAATTCCTTAAAGAACAAATGTTAATAGCATAACCTAGGGCTTTTTATATGTTTTGGAAGTTTCAGAAAAATTAAGTAACAAACATTCCATCCTGGGATACAATCACATTTCGTGTTGAGATTCTACTTGATTCTAGTAACAACTTGAAAGTACTCAAGATTTACTAAAAAACACACAAAGAAAGTGTAATGTGTCCATCAGAACGTTTGTATTTGCCAATATTAGAATAGAGCAAAGCAAGTCATGCTATAGTGAGTTGAAATTATTAGAAAGTCAAGGTTGTTTCTATGTCTTCACTTGTAGAATAAAATATGTAAAAAAAATTTTTAAGTAAAAAGTGAGTATAGAACATCCTATTACTGCCAAGGTATTTGACTTAAAAGCCAGATTCTTCTTACAGTGTTTACACAGAAAGTAGAATGCCTATGTTTAATATTGATAGCAAGGCATACAATATATAGAGGGCCTCAACCTTGTACTTCTTCAGTTCTTCTCCCTTTGGTTAAACAAATACAAGGAAAATTTTACTCTAGTTAACAAGGGAAAGGAACTCACAAAATCTGGCAGTCCCTGAACCAGATAAATCAGAGAGCAAGAAGAAAGGCAACTTTTTCATGCACTGCCTGACCTGTCAAAATCCACAAGGCATAATAGAGATTATTTGCTGGTTCCCTTTTTCCTTGAGTCAAGCTACCTATTCTCCAAACCAGGGAAATTTTTCTATGTAGTCCTTTATCTCAAAAAATACATAGAGTTCACAAATTCATTCAAACACTAATTCTCTTACATTTAAACTTAATATGGTAATTTATCAGTTATTCCTTACCAAAATTCTCATGTAATCGTGTACTTAAATTTGATTATCTTAATGAAAAAGTAATATTAACTGATTATTTTCCTTTTTATAGATTTTTTTTTACTCTTCCTTGATTCTCTTTGTTAATATAGAGAATTAAATAAGTTTATAGATTGCATGACTATTGATTCACAGATCTGCTCTTCAAAGAATGTACCATCAGTCTGTGTTTACTTTGCACCTGTTCTTGTGCCAGAAATTAAACACCAATGCACACAAAGGTACTTCCAGTATTTCCTGGAAAATGTTTGTTTTGGTGCAAAACATTCTTAAAATCAACTCAGTTTTTCCAGAATATGCACTTTCATGAGCTTTCTGAGAGCCCCTCGTGTTTCTTGCTTCTTTCCTCAGTGGAGTGCAAGGTGTAGAGAACCATTTGTATTCTTAAAAACTGGACATGAATTCATCAGCTCACAGAATTTGCTGCTCAGAATCCCAAATCAATTCTGACCTAAACCCCAGGTTTCCACTATTATTACGAAACACAAGGTTGGTACAGTATTTAGGAATCACTAAAAGACGGATTTAAAGATGAATCAACACTTGAACCATTAGTGTTATTTTAGGTAAAGTAAGTTTTCAAATGTAAAGACTGCACAAAACTGGAGGAGAAGAAGGCTTAGCTGGAGATGCAAATGGAATTTAAAAGTTAGAATTGACAGATTCTTAAAGTAATGAGTGTGTAATGGGTTAACAAGTAGGTACTGTTAATGAGTGGATAACCATACTTTTAATTTACTTGAAAACATGTTGATCATTAATTATTGTAGTTTTCTAAATATATTTTTGTTTACAAAAAGGTATTTAATAAGCCTTAGCCATATATATTTCTTTGCAATGAAGTATAAACACCTTGTTAAAAAAATAAATGACAAATTTTATATTCCTTGTTTTAATTCCTATGATATTTTTGGGCTCATAGACCTCAGAGAAATCCACTTACATCAGTTTTTACAACCACTGGCTTAGATATTTAATGCAATTGTGTATTTTCTTTCTATTCTTTCATGTAATTCCTTTTCTCCTATTTTTATGACAGCAAAGCAGTAAGGCATTGCTATTTCCAATGTCTTACTGAAAAGTTAGCTATCAGAAAAATCCATTTCCAGTCCCAGATGTTAAAAAAAATCTGTTTCTTTTCCTTTTTGTTACTGTTTTTATTTATGTATAGTTATCTAAGGTATATCAAAAAGAGATAAAACAGTATTAAAGAATGTGCATAAAACATATTTTTGTACTTTGAGTACAATGTTTTATAGAAGTCTGTAATCTGTGTTAAGTAAAATTACACCATTTGCTTATTGGGAAAATAATTGTTAGCTTAGTTGATATTAATGTAATGGCACTTTGGAATCAAATTACATGAAAAGAGAATACAATACTCTGTAATTAATTCCAGGATGATAACATGTTTAATTGAATTTTCAAGTAACATCATAAAGCCTTACAAACTATCAACATGAGTTTCTGACTATTTTTTTCTTCCCAAATAATCTATTTTCACTTTTGGGGGTACATATCTGAACATTAATAATCCATAACGGTAATGTGTTTGGGATGAATTCTTTATACCTTTTCTGTATGCTCCTTCTGACACATCTTCTGAGAGTAAATTTAACTTGAGTGCATCACTTTGCAACCAATAAAGAAAGTAAGAGAGAAACTTAAAAGCTGAAATAATGACAAAGCAGGACTCCAGAAAAGGAACAGAGCTCTGAAGTCAACACATGCTCTTGGGATCAGCTGCTGCCCCCGGAGGAAGACACAAATGGCTGCACGAACGCCTCAGTCCCCACTCCAGCTGCCTCTTGGATATTGGAATTTTTTTTTTCATTTTTTGAAAGGTTGTTAAAATAATAAATGAAGGATTTGTGACTAAGATTACATAAAGTCTACAAAGGATGATTGCAGAACATATGAACAATATGCAAAAAAATGAGCTGCATTTCTACATATTAGCATTAACCTATCCAAAGTTGAAATTAAGTGCTTATGAATGAACTCCTGGACTTTTCCTGGTATCAGGTAGAGACTTAGGCTCCAGGTGACATGGACTTGCTTTGGAATATACCACCACCAGCCCCACACAGCAGTGACATGAAATGACAGGATTTAAAAGAACATGGTGACAGAGACCCAAGTGTGACTCTAGTACCTGGTTGCAAAGCTCAAATATGCCTCTATGACCCCTCCTACAGCCTTGGAAAGACAGCAAGGAGTCACAGGACTGACTGGGAACACAGCATCAGGCTGGCAAAACCTGGCATTGAGCACACCCTAACAGTCCCATTCTCCAGACAAGTGCCTACAGACAGTGCCTCCTCAGTGTTAGTTGAGTTCCAGGGTCCCAGCTGAGTAATTGTGTACTTCAACAAGCATCACCCTTGGTTGGGTGTAGCATCAAGTACTGAATCCACCTCAGCAGCAAACAGAACAGAGCCACAACCAGGGGAGCTTTGGTCTTGTCCTTAGGCTAAACTAGTCTTGGTGGGTTCAGAGCTCAGCGTGTGATCTAACGTTGTGGCATTCATTGGTGGACACCGGGCAGAGAATATTGAAGTGCCACTGGCCCAGGAAGAGGTTGCAGAAATGGGCCATCCCCCTTTTGGCAGTCCCCTAATCTACACTAGTTAGCATATCGAATAAAGATTTGAGAAAATTCAGTTTAGGAAGTATTGAAGGGACTGAGTCAGAAAAAATGTATCGGGAAAAACCTCACTTTGAGGGTTACCTAGTGCTATCTAGGACAGAAGTATCCAGATGCTCAGAGAAAATAATCTGGGATTACAAGAGGGATACCACAAAAAAACTCAGGTGACCATAACTAGTCCTTCAGTGAACAGAGGATAACACACATCAACAGTGTCCAGAATTTCCATGGAAATATACCTAAGGAGCAAAGCCACCCCAAAACCCCCAAACTGCATCCCAAAACCAAGAATTTCAAATGCTCAGATGAAGATTTCAGCCCAGATGATGATTTTCAAAGCAGCTGTTTTAAGTAAACTCAACGAAATCCAATGGAGCCCAGAGAAACCTTTAACATTCTAAGGGAGACATAGAGACATGCAAGTAATTAAAGAAATTCATACAGACATTCTTACACTGGGAATTAACATTAAGTGAAGTTAAAAGAAGGCATTAATAGCAGAATAGATCAAATAGATGAAAGAACCATTCAGCTCAAATACAGGCCACATGAAAATAGACAGTTGGAGGAGAAAAATAAAGAATCAAAAGGAGTGAACAAAGCTTACAGGAACTTTGGCACTGCATGAAACGAGCAAAAAATCTGAGTTACTGGGCTTCAATAGACATGTGACAACGCCAGAGGGACATGTCTACTCAAAGAGATAGTGACAGAAAACATGTAAAGCTCAAGAAAGACACAACTATCCAGCTATAGGAAGGTCAAAATTTGCCAGCCAGATTCAACCCAACTCTTCCCCAAGACATATTACAACCAACCCCCCAAGCTTGAATATAAAGAAGATTCTCAATGCTCCCATGTAAAAGAAGCAAATCTACACAGTTCTCACCAGCCATGTCAGCAGAAACTTGACAGGAGTGGGATGAACTTTTAGCATCAAAGGATCCAATTCCCCAATTATAAGACACAGAGTTAAGAAATGCATCAAAAATGCAGGGTGGTGTGGGGGAGAGAGCTTACAAGAAACTCTTCACTTACAAGAACTGCAAGTGAAAGAGTGAAACCAGACAGACCATGAATGTGGCATCCAGAGAAAGCAGAGATAGCCGTGCTTCTATCACATCAAATAAACTCAAAACATGCACAAAAGATACTGGGAAAGTCACTAATTCTACCCTTTATGGAAGCACTGATTCCAATAATTTCTTCTTAAAAAGCATTTTTAAGCATTTTAACAGCTCCACTACAGTTCATAGGCATAGTTCTGAGAATACAATAGTATTTGCCTTTTCCCTTTCTCTCTACACTTCCCCTACCTTCCCTTCCTCACTTTTTTCCTCTCCATTTATGAAATAATGTATCTACAATTTACATTGAATCCAATAGGCTGATATTCTAGGAAAGTAAAGTTCATTAAGCAAAAAGCAAAAAGACCCTAGTTCAGCAGAAATGTAGATAAGGGCAAAATAAATAAATAAATTAATTAATTAATGGGCCTGGTGCAGTAACCTAGTGGCTAAAATCCTCATCTTGCACACACTGAGATCCCATATAGGTGCCAGTTCTAATCCTGGTATTCCCGCTTCCCATCTAGCTCCCTGCTTGTGGCCTGATAAAGCAGTTCAGGATGGGTCAAAACCTTGGGACCCTGCACCTGCATGGGAGACCCAGAAGAGGCTCCGGGCTCCTAGCTTCAAATTGGCGCAGCTCCGGCCATTGTGGCCACTTGGGGAGTGAATCAATGGATGGAAGATCTTTCTGTCTCTCATTTTCTTTGTATATCTGACTTTCCAATAAAAGTGAAAATCCATCTTTAAAAATAATAATACAATGAGAAAATAACTTCATATACAGAAAACTTTAAAATAATCACAGATCATTAAAACTGTGGTAATATAACATTGTTAACCATTAGTTAAGGAAATCATTATGCTGAGTGAAAGCAACCAAGCACAAGAGAATACCTATTGAATAATTCTATTTGTACAAAATTCTAGAACTCACAAACAAATCTAGACTGAGAGAAAACAGATCAAAGATGGTCTGAGGGAAGGTTCAGGAGGAAAGGATTACCAAGCAGCACTAAAATACTTACAAGGGCGACAGGTTTTTTTCTGTCATCTTGATATAAATTTTTTTAATAAAAAATAATGTGTCAATATATAGCTAATCATACAATGTTATGCACAGTTCATTGTGTATCAATAATACTTCACTAGAAAAGCAAAATTTATATGAAACAATAAAACTATTATGGTACTTAAAGAAATAAAGAAATGTGTATTCTGGTTATCTCAGTACTAGACAGTACTGTGTCATAGGGCAAGCACTTGACGTACAAGTTAAATCACTGCTTGGGATCCATCCCACAGCTGTGCAGTTGTGTGTGGATCTAGGTTCATCCCCTGGGTTTGGCTCCAGCTCTGGAGTTCAACTTCTTCCTAATGCTTACCCTGGGGAGCCCCAGTAATGTCCCAATGAGTGGGTTAATCCACCCCTTGGGAACAGTCCCCATTCCTAGTTCCAGCCCCAATTCAGGCCCAGCCATTGTAAGCCAACAAGTGGGAGCTCTCTCTCTTTCTCCCCCACCTTCTAGCCTTTCTCTCTCTTAAATATATATGTATATATATATATATTTAATAATATATGATATATATTTATAAAGAAATAAATATTTACTTATTTATTTAAAGATTTTATATATTTTTAAAGTCAGAGTGACAGAACAAGAAGGAGAGAAAAATGGAAGTTTTTCAACCACTGGTTCACTCCCTCAAATGACTGCAACAGCAAGATTTGGACCAGACTGAGGTCAAGAGCCAAGAATTCCATCATGGCCTCCTACACAGTGGCAATGGGCCAAGTACCTGGACCATCTGCCTCTACCTTTGCCAGGCATATTAGCAGGAAGTTAAACTGGAAACAACAGTGGTACTGGCACCAGCACTCCAATATAGGATGCTGGCATCATAAATTTCAGCTTAACACGCTGCATGACAATGCCAATCCCCAAATAAATACATTTTCACAAAAGTAATGAATTGGCTCCAATAAATGGCTGCATAACCACAGCAGATTTCCATGTTTAGTTCTATGACATGAAGTAGCTGGACGCAATGCTCTCTAATATTTGTTCTAGTTCTAAGAGGCTGTGCTACTATTTTTAACCACTAATGAGGGATTATTCAAAATAGACTTTATAGAGACTGCCAGTGAGCTTCCTTGGGAAACTTAAAAATTCTCGTCAACTAGAGATAAAAATGCTTATCTTCCACATTTCCAGATCCTTAGAGAAGGGACTACATCCTCCCTGAACCGCACAATCATTCAGAACAGGAACTCTGAAACAGCAAAACGATTTCACAGGAAGCTACAGTCACTCTTCTCTTGTGCAGGTCTGTTTCTGCCACCAAGATCACACAAGCAGCATTTTACTGTTCTTCAGAATACAGCCTGAGAAACCTAGAGTTCAGAGGCAATTGCCCTCCCTCCCTGACCTCTTGGTACTTTCCAAAGAGAGTGGGTTGTATGAGAAATACTAGGCTATACCCTCCATCTGGCAGCTACAAAACTTTAAAATTCTTTGTGTGTGTGCGTGCACATGTACTTACAATTTACGAGCCCTCTGAACAAGCTCTTTTGGTTTGCTTTTTCTGATAAGAGCTGGAATAAATCACAACCCTGGCTTGTCTTACTGATTTTCAGCCTGATGTGTCTCTGTGAAGAGTCTTGGGAATCACATTCCGATGTTCAACCACAGTCCCAATTGCCTCAACCAAAATCATGAGCTAAAACACCCAATCTAGCGCCAATTTGCAGGCCCCAACATAGTTTGTGCTTTGTGATTAGCTCCAGTTTTGGAGAGAGCCAGATCCAGATATTCTTCTCAGCTGATACTGCACAGTAGAAATATCCTAACGGTACAGAACATTCACATATCTCCACAGTGCCAGGCCCAATGCCAGGGACCAACCTGGAAAATCGACCCGAGTTCTAGCTTCAGGTTTGCTACCAGCTTCACCTGTGTCCTCAGTCCAGCTCTGTTAGGTTTACCTGGATGATTGAACACCTCCATAATAGGAAATCACAGCATTCCATCCTCCTTTGCCTTATGGAATCTGGCAGGTAATGCAAACAACTGGGCTTCTAGGAGTCCCAGTCTTGGTTACACTGGAGCACACTCTCTGCCCAAATTTGCAGTTTCAATCAAAACTGAGAAAAACTAAATATGTATATAACATAATTTGCCAGTAGGCTATTTTCAAAACCTGGTCTCAAAAATCATTAATATTCACTCCGGTTCTAAAGGCTCACCAGTATCCATGCCTGAGTGCACTGGTCAGTGTGAGTACAGTAGCTTAGATCAAGTGTGACATCCAGTGGCCTCTTTGGCTAATGACACACGGAGACCAAATCACCTGGAGGATGCTGACCTCACTGGCACTCCTCTGGCTGAGAGACATTTCAACTGAAGAAAAACCTGGAAATCACATATATTCTCCACTGGTTTACAGGCATTGCAGAAGAGATTGTTCCCATTTACTCTTGTACTCCATAGGAGCTATGAAAACAATATTACTCTCCACCAAAACCACACGCTAACAGACCAGTGGGCCCGGAGAACCATAGTAAAGCGGTTGCCAGGAGGCTCATGTCCCATTTGAAAATGCACAGTTGTCTACCCAAACAGATTCTGACCCAGCTTCCTGGGGATTTCCGCCAGAGAGGCAGCAGATAAAGCTTAAACGACTGGGATCCTGACAGCCGCCTGGGCTGAGTTCCAGGCACCAAGCTTCAGCCTGGCCAGAATCAGACTGCCGCGGGCATTTGGGGCAGAAACTACATTAACTACTGTATTTTATCTACCTACCTCTTTCACAAATGTGTGCTTGCTCCTCCTTCTGTCCCTCCCTTACATTAAAGAAAAATTAAGAAAGAAAATTTTTCAAGGAAACAGAAAGAGGCACAGAGGTTAACTAAGTTGAAAGCTACAAGGGTGTGGGAATAATTCTTACAAGGAACGCAGAGTTGGTCAATAGTTGCTTAGCTATTCCGGTGCTTCACAGAGGAGTAACAGGGAAGTGTGGCTGGTTGACAATGGCTACAGGCTGGGAAACCCAGAAGGTCCCTTAGGCAGCTGATCTCTTTCAGTGGGAAAGTCACCACAGCTCAGGAGCAGATAGGGTGCAGAAATGAAATATAGAACATATTTTCTATTTATTCACGAAACTCTCAGGTGTCCTCTGCCAGATTCAAAAACCATGTCAATTGCTTTCCTATGTGATTGTCTTCATGTGGTTTTAAAGCCTCACAAGAATTTGAAATAAGAGAAAAAGATGCAGAACCTCCTGTGAGAACCAATGCCAACCAGAATGGTAGATGCATTTATTTCCTGTTAACATGTCAAGAAACTGACACTGAGAGGCACATCGAACGATGGGCAGCGTCAGGAGTCCAAGAACCCATCTCGCCCTGTCTCATACACGGACACTCCTGTCCCCACCAGCTCTCACACATCACCCACCCTAAGCAGTCTACCTAAAAGCAGCTTCTGGGTAAGGGACCCCCTGGAGCTGTCTGTTCTTCAATGTCTATTCCTCACTGACAATGTATACAACCTAAGACCTCTGCATGAGAGTGACTTTGAAAAGTGAATTCTACTTTCATGGCTCAAAAAACAACCCAGTAGAGACCTAGGGATGGAACAGAGGCAATGTTAATCTTACAAAGAGAGAATTCTCCAGAAATGTCCTTTCTTTCAAGGTATCCTTCAAAGCAAGCCAGCTTTAGGAGTAGTCTCAGTGGACTGTGTTTTTGAGGAGTGACACACAAAGATTGCTTGGCACTCACAGGACAGAATTTCCAGCATCCAGAAAGAGCAGCAACTTCATTCTCCAAGGAGAAACTAAAATGTCCATCTCAGGAAAAAGCCAACTGACAAGGTTTCTTGTGATGTTTCTTATCAGAGGACTTTGAAAACTAAAAGGACCAGGCCCAGTGCAGTAGCCTACTGGCTAAAGTCCTCACCTTAAATGCGCCGGATCACTCACAGGCACCAGTTCTAACCCTGCCTGCCCTGTTTCCCTTACAGCTCTCTGCTTGTGGCCTGGGACAGCAGTCAAGGACAGCCAAAAGCCTTGGGACCCATGTGACAGATCCGGAAGAGGCTCCTGACTCCTGGCTTCAGATCAGCTAAGCTCTTGCTGTTGTGGTCACCTGGGGAGTGAATCATCAGATGGAAGATCTTCCTCTCTGTCTCTCCTTCGCTCTGTATATTTGACTTTGCAATAAAAATAAATAAATCTTAAAAAAAAAAACTGAAAGGACCATAGCCTGGTAGAAACAGCTTGAGCTTGGAACACAGGCAGGCTTGTGTTTTAATGCCACCATTGACACTCTCAAATGGTATACTTGCATAGGTCCCAGCTCCCTCCTCTCTGAAATGAGGATAAGGTCACCAAGTTGTTATAAAGTCTTAAATAAGTTAGCATATATGAAACCCCTACTTGAGTGTCTGTCACATGAAGGACCAATAGTGAAATGCTTCAACTACACTTAAGAAACAATAAATTAGAACAAAAAAGCAGATGTCTTAGCTTCAAAAGCTTCTCAAACTCCAGGCCATCTGAATATATCCTATGAATCTGTAGGAGGGATTGATTATACAATTCCCCAAACCATGAATTGTGACATCTCTTTTAAAACACTAAAACAAGCAACGATGCAAGCGCCAAACAGGAGCAAAATTTGATTCTTAACACTTCTCCACTCCTACTGCACTTGTTTAAACTTTAAGGGAAAGATATCAGAAGTAAAATTCTGGATTTGGATTTTTAAAAATTATGTAATTCCTTCACTTCAATTATAACTTTAAAGAAAGAAACAATAATTTAACATGCATTGACAATGTATGCATGGTTGTCATTTACATTAAGTTAAAATTGCTGTGGGAACTTATCAAAATAGCTCAATCAAAACATTGCACTGTGCATTTAGGAGAGCATTGTGGCACACCAGGTTAAGCCACCACTGGAACACCACATCCCATATCAGAGGGACGAGTCCTGGGTTGGGGTGAGAGCCTGGCTACCGAACTGGCCCGTGTTCAGGGAACCTGGCTCTGCTTGCCCAGTCCAGGAAGTTGCCAGCATTTGGAGAGTGAACATATGCTTGAAAGCTCTCTGTCTCTTTGAGTGTGCCTTTCAAGCAGTTGGAAATGCATAAACAAATGTAAAAGATGTGATTTTTTAAAAAAAGATTTTTTATTTATATTGGAAAGTCAGATATACAGAGAGGAGCAGAGACAGAGAGGAAGATCGTCCATCCAACGGTTTACTCCCTAAGTGACCACAATGGCCAGAGCTGGGCCAACCCAAAGCCAAGAGCCAGGAGCCTCCTCTGGGTCTCCCATATGGGTGCAGAGTCCCAAGACTTTGGGCCATCCTTGACTGCTTTCCCAGGCCACATGAAAAAGTGCCCATATGGGATCTTGGTATGTATAAAGCAAGGACTTTAGCCACTAAGCTACTGCACTGGGCCCAAAACGTTGATCTTAAAGTGAAAGATTTCTTCTTGCTGTTTGGCATGCTTTTGCAGCCTTTACATTAGTTCCTGTCTGATGCAGTAGATGGCACTGCAGATTTAATGTAGGGAAAACTCAGCACATGTAGAATCATTCTGGGTGTGAACATGTGGCTTTTTCTGCCCTCTGTAGTAACCCAAGCTTTCTTCTGTGTATTTTTATGTAGTCTTGGTGTAGAACAGTGTTTCTCAAACAGTTCTTTCCAGGAATTCAATACACATTTGTAAATAGTATATAATGCTAAATCTTGAATCCAAGGAAATTCTTAAAATATCTTTGTAGGCATACGATACACTTTATTGAGTTATTCTATGTGCTGGACATTTTGATAAATGCTTAATATATGTATTTTAGCCTTACAGCCATGAAATAAAAATGTTAAACTAGAGATGAAGAAAAAGCAGCGGACATTTATTAACTTCCTCAAGGTTGCACAGCCGATAACACATGAGGATGATTCTCAATCCAAGCCAAGTAGCCACCAAGGTCCACCTCTGTAAGCCACATCCTGTGCTATACCTTCAAGTATTAACAGACTACGGCACTGTCACAAGTTCCCAAAGAAGTGGGGCAGGGTCAGATGCTGCTGTTGCTCTCAGCTGTGCGGAGACCAACGGATGCCACAGCACCTTCTCCACTGTGAACTCTGCAGCAGAACAAGCCGAGGGCAGGAGCAAACGGAATGAGTCATCATTGCTCAGCGGGACATCACAGGCAGGCTCAGAAAAACCCAGACAAGAACAGCCAGGACCATAATTACATTTCAAGTGGCAATTTCATTTCAACAATACAGCCTTATGCAATCACATTGAATAATTACTATTATTTGATGGTTACTGATTTGTGGTATTCAGTGCTTTTAATATTTTTAAATTTGTTTTGTTCTCAGTTGTCCTAGATAACCAAAATGAATGTATGCCTAATTTTGTTTCCTCATATATAATTAGTAATTTAATAAGAATTTTATAGGAAATCAGGGGAACCGTGAGATTATACTTTCCTGTTAACTCTGATTCATTTATCATTTCCTTCTGAAAACACTGATGTAAAGACAAAACTGCAAGAGAGGCCCCACACATCCCACAGTTCCCACTTCGGCCCCCTAGCTTGTTGTGTCTAAAGACCCAGTGTTCCCAGACACGCCTTGTGTTGAATGGCAACTTCTGCTACACAAATTAGACAACTGACCATGCATTCAGATATGTGAGGAACATTACCCCTTTTCTCCTATATTTCTTAGTTCCAGGAATATAATTTGTCCTTACCCCTTGTCTGTCATCACAGGTGACTGCACTTGAAATACGTATCTTTTTCAAAACCAGAACTTCAACATCAAAGGTATATGAAGCTTGTGCTGCTATCTATGATAAACTGAAAACCCTCGTAATTCCTTCCTAAGGAAAGGCACCAAGACATGCTTTCAACAGGAGCAATCAACCATTCTCCCAAAGCTGGTCATCTGAGTTGAGACAAACAGAAGATACATCTTGTCATTGTATTTCAGAAACAATTCTTGAGAGTTGTTCATCAGGGGCCCAGTGCAGTAGCTCAGTGGCTAAAGTCCTCACCTTGCACACACCGGGAACCCACATGGATGCTGGGTGAAATCCTGGCTGCTCTACTTCCCATCTTGCTCTCTGCTCCTGGGAAATCAATTGAGGACAGCCCAAGACCTTGGGACCCTGAACCTGCATGGGAGACCTGGAAGAGGTTCTGGGCTCCTGGCTTTGGTTCAGGTTCAGCTCCAGCCATCGCAGCCACTCGGGGAGTGAATTATCAGATAGAATATCTTTCCCTCTGTCTCTCCACCTCTTTGTATATCTGGCTTTGCAATAGAAATAAAAATGAATCTTTAAAAAAAGAATTGTTCACCAGAAAAAGTTATTAAACAAGCCATGTTCCAAGCACTGGGAACACAGCAGTAAATAGATAATGCCTTAGGTCAATTTAATAAGCTGTTGATTCCTGGGAAGGAAATAATACAAGCTGGAGCCATCAGGGGAGGAAGCTGCTTTATATCAGGCTGTTAAGGAAGGTGTCTCTGAGCAGGAGACACTGTATGAGAGTGCACTATACATATTGGGAAGAGCATTCCTCTTCTAGGAAACAACCAATATAAAATTATGTCACTGAAAGGAAACCAATGAAAACCCTCAAATATAATGCTATTTTTCAGAGTCCTGGAAGATAAATGGAAGTGTGCCAACCTAGAAAGAATGACTACCTATAAGGAAATCAGTAAAGACAAAATGTCAGTCCAGACTAATATCCATGAAAGTAATAAGCAATGTCACAAAAGAGCTTCACCACAAATTAAAAATACACACACATGCACAAATGAAAAACCACACAGCACTTCCAGATATTTAAAAAAATCAGATAACTCTGAAAAAAAAACTAAAAACAGTTCACTATATATCTCACTATCTACCTCTCTCTCTCTCTCTCTCTCTCTCTCTCTCTCTCTATATATATATATATATAAATCCTCCCCCTGTAGCATTGGCATCCCATATGGGCACCAGTTCGTGTCCCAGCAGCTCTAGTTTCAGTCCAGATTCCCGACTATGACCTGTGAAGCAGGAAAGGATGGTTCAAATCCTTGGGCTGCTACAGCAACATAGAAATGATACACATTTCTATGCCTCAGTCAAAAGTTAACATGTGAAACAGTGGAACAAGCCCGGAATGCTATCTCCATTCTTCTTTAATCCCATATTGGAGAGCTTAACTAATACAACTACACAAGTCAAGTTGGAGAACTAGAAACAGAAAAAGAGAGCTAATTTTTACAGTTTGTGCTAGTTTCCCAAAGAATATTTTGACCTTTCTAAGCACACGCTGAAAAAGAATTTAGTAAGGTAGCAAGGTTTAAAATTGGCAATAAGATATCAATAGCTTTCAAACAGTAACCTACTGAAAGAAATCCTGAGAGAAAACAAAAATAACATCAAAATTGAGATATAAATTTACTAAGAAATATGAAAATTAGGAAAACATGAAAACAGATTTGATAAAAATTCTATATAATGGATACAAGGACTCAACATCAAAAAGAGGTGGATTTTCCTTCAGTCAACTTTACAAATTATTGTGTTGTTAAAATGCCTTTAGCTTTTTCAGAAAGCTAAATGAGTTGACCACAGAGTTCATATGGAAGAGACAAGTTGAATAGCCAAGAATAAACTGAAAAAAAAAAAAAAGATGAACAATGACAAAGGTGGCAGCCCTAGCAGATAATAAAAGCATTACAGAAGTCTCAGTATTTAAAATTGCGGTATTAGCACATTAAAAAAAAATTAGGCCAGTGCAACACAATGTCTAGAGTATATTGTCAAAGTGGGAGAAATATCTACAAAGAAACTCAAACACATGAGTAATTTAGTAGTTGTGGAACAGCAAGCTGAGTCGCTGCCTACCACCCAAAATGCCGGCACCCCATAGGAGTGCAGGTTAAGATCCAAGCTTCTCCATTGCTGATCCAGCTCCCTATGAATGTACCAGAGAAACCAGTGGAAGATGGTCTGAGTGCTTGGCCATGCCTCCCACATGGAAAACCCAGATGGAATCCGAAGCTCCTGGTTTTGGCCTCACCGAGCCTGAGCCATTGTCATTTGGGGAATAAAAGAGATTCTCTACTTCATTTCTCTCCTCTTCACCTCGCCCAATTCTCCTCTCCTCTTCTTTCCTCTTTCTCTTTTGCTGCTCTCTCTCACTTCCTCTCTCACTCTCCTTTCTCTCTCTACAGCACTGTGTTTTGAATAAATAAATACATCTTCAATAAAAAATAAATTTAGTTTTTAGAAAGGACAGAATCTCAACTCAGTGATAAAAATATCTTCTTAAATTAATATTAAAATGATTGGAGAGACATTTGGAAAATACTAAATGTTGTGTAGTTACGCATTCCAAGTTAATTTCCAACTAGATTAAATTTCTTAGGGTAAATAGTGACACCACACAGCACTGGGAGAAAACATGAGTGAATTCCTTTAAAACTTATAAGCAGGGGAGCATTTTTTTGGTCTTTGTTGTTTTATTATTTTTGTTGTTGTTTTTCCTTTTTTTTTTACTTTTACTCAAAATCCTGGCACATGAAATACAAAATGGTCAATAAAAACTCAAATTTTGCATAGGAAAAAATGCTAAAAATAAAACCAAACATAAATGACAAACCGGAAACAAATGCTTTATTCCTTATCAAGGTCTAATATACTAAACATATTAAACTATTTAGAAATTCAGAATGAAAACCTACAATTTATTGGAAAATGAGGCAAGGCTTAGGAACATATCGTGAACAAAGTGAAAACATATGCAATACAAAATCAGTCTTGGCAAAAAATAATCCAAAGGTAACTATTTCTTACCTATTATATTGTCAAAAATTCTTAAATCTGATACTATATTGCAGTTAACATGGCTCCAGAGAAACAGAAGTTGTCATTCAATATTCAAAAAAAATGAAATGCTACACCTTAAGGAAAGAAATTTGACTATTTGCAGCAGCAAGTGCCATTGTCTGACACTCAGCAGTCAACTCCAGGAGCCTATTCAAAGATACACTGGAAAAAAAAACTATGCAATTTTTAGTATAAAATAAAAAGAAATTGAAAAACTACTCTCTGTGAAACCCTAAGAAAAAAGGTCTAATGAACTTTCTAATAAATAAGGAAGCTATGACTACCAAACCCTAAGAAAAAAATGTTGAAACTGATATTTATAATAGTTGGAGTTTGACTGACAAATTCTGATTGCCATGCCAATCCTAATATGCATAGGAGGGAGACAATCACATGTTAGGCCCTGTCTCTCTTGATTCATCAAATAGCAGGTGCACAGCACAACCAACAATAATTCCTGCTGAAAGAATGTTTTTAAAAAACTGAATCTATCCAAGCTATGGAATCTAGCCAATATTTGCAGGAAATAGTAAGAACTAAGGCAGAAACAGGCCACTGACCAGAATGTGGGAAAATCTACTGAACAGCATGCTTTTCTTAACAAATAAAGATTTGAAAGACAGCAGCATAAGAAACATTATATTTTAAAAGTGGCAGAAAAGGCAAATAAACCATGTGCTCTCTATAGAACTGATCTGTATTCTGATCAAAGAAATTCATTGTAGAAAGACACTTTTTAGACCACTGAGAAAATACAACCAAATGGTAACAGATGAAATTGAAGGGTTATTGTTAACTTTATTGGGTATGAGAATGACCTTGTGGAAAAGGAAAGGCAAATCTTTTATCTATTAAAGAACTAAAGTATTTAGGTATGGAGAAAATAATTCAGCTTGACCACTGGCATTAGTGAGGAGATGAATAAACAAGATTGGCAAACGAGCAGTAAATCCTGGAGGCGGGTGATAACGTGGGTGGGTCATCACCATACTCTTCTCTCCACTCACCAAACCTTGCTGGCTTAGTCTTCATGAAAACAAAAAGAGAAAATACACAGCATTCCCACTATTTGCAATGGAGTTTGTAACATGTGTAACTTTTGCAAAATAAAAGCTTTCTTTTTTACTTCTCAAAATATTCTAGGTAAGTTTAAAATCACAGTGGGATTCTCCCAATACCCATACCACGGCGGAGTGCTGCAAAGGAGAATACCTACAGGTGGAGAGCATGAGACTTCTCTAACTGGACTTCACATTTTCCAACACAGAGCAAACAGAACATTGCCTACTGGACCTCTGTAAACTTTAGTAAGTGGACACTGTGTGGCTGATTCTGTGGGACAGCAGGTTAAGCTGTCGAAATGCTCTCTAGTTCAAGTCCTGTTTCTGATCCAGTTCCTTTCTAAAGCACATGAAAGCAGAGGAAGATGGTCCAAGTACATAGGTCCTTGAAACCACAGTAGGAAGCCAGGATCCTGATTTTGACATGGCCCAGCTCTGGTCATTGTCTGGTCTAGGGGTGGGGAGGCAGGGTGGTGGTGGTGGTGGTGGTGATGGTGGTGTGTGTGTGTGCATTAGACAGTAAGGTGCTAAGAATATAGAATGCTCAGAAAGGATTGGAACATTTCTCTTCAATATGGTTTGTAGAATTCTCTGTGCATAAAAGCATTTCCTGAAATAGGAACTAGTCACCTATTTAGAAGTAAAATGAAGTGCCTGCCAGGAGAAAAACCTCACTGTTAACCATTTTGAGCAACACATTTCTATAATGTGAAAACAGCCATCACCTGCCTCAACATAACACTGACCTTCCAGATTTTTTTAAATGCATTACCATTTTTGGCTTTATCTCTGTGTAAGCACAAAAAAAGAACTACAAAGTGACATTTTCACCACTTTCAGCTCAGCTTATATCACATTGTAATAAACGGGAAAGGAAAAACCAACTCAGTTCATTTGCCATGGAGAGTAAAAACACATAATCACATTTATTTTCATTCTGTCACTTTATGTGTAAGTTATTCATAGTCTTACCTACAACCTAGAGAAAATCTATTTCCAAAAACTGTAAGATGTTTATTCTATATACAATTTAGAGATACCTCCCAGCTGATTCATTTGGCTTCTATGATGTTGGAATTTGCTCCAGAATGTCTTGGTTGACAGATGTCACTCTTAGGCAACCAGTGACAGTGAGATCGATTGCCTTAGAGTGCCAATATTGCCCAGGAAAGTAAGGACCAGAAATAATTACCAGGTCCGCTCAAGTGGAAAACACCCAGGAATCTCTTCCAGTGGATGCCTGAAGAGGAGAAAATTAATCTGTTGACCATTATTAGTTTTCTAGTAGCAAAGCAATACAGGTTGAAAGACTTCAATAACAGAAATGTGTTGTCTGTTATTTTCAAAGCCAGAAGTTCAATACCAAAATGTTGGAAGGGTTAGTTTTTTTCTGAGAGTGCTGAGGGAGGTTCTGTTTCCGGTTTCTGACAGTATGCTGGTGATATTGATAACTAATAGATCTACCTTCACGTTCACATTTCATTCTCCTCATTTGTATCCTGAGACACTTTTTAAAAAAGATTTATTTAGTTCTATTGGAAAGGCAGATTTACAGAGAGAAGGAGATACAGAGAGAAAGAACCTTCATCTGTTACTTTATGCCCCAGGTGACCTCAACTGCTGGAGCTAAGCCCACTGGAAGCCAGGAGCCAGGAACCTCCTCCAGGTCTCCCACGTCGGTGCTGGATCCCAAGGCTTTGGGCCATCCTCTACTGGTTTCCCAGGCAACAAGCAGGAAGCCAGCTAGGAAATAGAGCAGCAGGGACATGAATTGGCACCATTATGGGATCCTAGCACATGCAAGATGAGGACCCTACCACTCCTGGCCCCATACTTTTCACAGGCCCATCCTACTATAGTGTGACATTGTAATTGGCATATCTGTCGTGACTTTGTTTCCAAATAAAATCTTCCTCAGAGGTACTGGAGGTCGGGAGTCCAACATGTCTTTTTTAGGGGGTCACAATTCAATATGTAAAGCAAAAAAACTAAAACAAGAACCAAAAAACCAAAAACCAAACAAACCAAAAAAACGCCATTCTTAAAAGCACACAATTTCCCACTGGTCATCTGCTTTTATATGTTACTCCTATCCACAATATAACAAAGTAAAAATGATAGCTTTCACACAGAGTGTAATTGGCATACTATCTAGAATAGAGGTTTCAGCTGTTTGGATGGTGAAGTGTCATCATAAGAAATGTTATGGGTTTTATCTTCCCTCGGTTAATCATCTGAGAACAAGAAGTCAAGGGATGATGTGAATTCTTTTAGCTCTCAAAGACCCAGGAATGTAGTAGGTTGTTGCCCTCTCTAACATGAACCTCCATTCTTGGGCTCAGATGGCTGTCCTAGCTCTTGCCACCTTGCTCATTCTACATCTATTAGGAAAGGAACTGGGGCGAGGGAAGCAGCACATCTCTTTTTCTTGAGAACACAGGTGCCAAGGAGAACACAAGATTTCTCTCACTTGTTTGAAGAGATCTTAGCCAGATGGCTGTCCTCAGCTGTAAGTTGCAGTCCTGGGCAGTATGCAGGCTGTGGAACACAATCCTATCCTCATAGTTAATCAAAATCATCCCCATTGCAGTGATCATGTGGTACAGTGACCAAGATGTCACTTGCATCCAGTACTAGAGTGCTTGTGCTTGGGTCCCAACTCTGCCTATAACTCCAGCTCCTTGTTAATGTGTACCATGGGAGGCAATGCAAATGGCTCAAGTTCTTCAGTTCTTAACAAGTGACAATGGAGACCCAGATTGAGCTTCAAACTCTGGCTTTGACCTGGCCTTCTAAACTGTTGCTGCCATGCAGAGAGTGGACCAGTCAGCAGAGTGAACCAGAGAGAGGTGTTCTCTCTCTCTCTCTCTCTTTCAAACTTTGCCTACTATATAAATATCATCTTAAAAATAACTCTTCCAGACCCAAAGAGATGACCCAATAGCTAAAATCTCATCTTGCAACAGCCAGATTCCCATATGCACACCAATTCATGTCCTGGTGCTCCACTTCCCATCCAGCACCCTACTTTTGGCCTAGAAAAGCAGTAGAGAAAGGCCCAAAGCCTTGGGACCTTGCACCCATGTGGGAAACCAGGAAGACATTCCTGGATTCAAATGGGCTCAGCTCTGGCCATAATAGCTGCTTGGGAAGTGAACCAGAGGATGAAGGTTCTTTCCATACCTCCTTCCCTCTGTAAATCTGCCTTTCCAATAAAAATAAATAAACCTTACAAAAATAACTCTTCCTGCCAAGCAAATATTTTTAATTAAAAACATTTCAGATCTTTTAAACTAGATTAACCATTAGTTTCTGAAATCTGCCTTCTTTTGTCTCTACTCTCATTCATACTCTTACTGTTGCCCAAACAATGCTGCAGGGTCCAATAAATGTGTTCACTTTAACTCTAGACAATTACACACCCAAGCCCTTCTTACCTGCTCCTAACATCACTATGCTGGTTTTGAGTGTCATTATCTCTCAGTCCTGGCCACTCTAACGTCTCAGATATCTGCCCCCTGCCAAATCTTTATACACTAACAACAGAGACTTCAATATACAACCTTGAGGAAAAAAATCAAGGAGGGCCTCGTTCCATGGAAGCCAGCTATCATTCGGTTCTCAACGGAAGAATTTTTCAGCTCCTATGATTTTCCAGACACTTAGATGTATTATCTTATAAACACTGACAGTTCAATAAATTAATAGCTAAGTCAATTATGTGCACACCATTTACTAGGAACTGTGCCAACAAACTCACCTCATTTTATTTCACAACCTCAAAGGTAAGTGCTATTATTTTTCTCTCTTTAAACATTAAGAAAGTTAATAAATGTTGTATAAAGACTGTGGATATTCTATCATTGGGTATATAGTTACAAATATTCCCTCATTGAATTATACCTTGTACATGTCAAAATAACCTCCTGTTCCCATGTTTTAATCATTGTCATGAATTACTTACCTTTTAATATCTATAGTACTGCTTTCAGGACAAAATAGTGTACATGTATATGTGTGTAACATAAAGAAAAAAAATCAAAGTGTGAAAAAAAAAATGTGGTTTCCTCATGCCTAGGAAGGAAGAAAGAACGAACGACACCTCAGAATCTGGCGTAGAGCTCCCCAACCAGGGAAGCACCAGTTCCTTCCCTAACATTGCAGTGTATTTTGGACAGGAAGCTCTTTCAGTCTATGATTCAGGCTAAAATGTAGAACTGAGCCTCCAGGCGGCTCCCGTGATCATGTAAAAGGATTAAAAACTGTATCCCTCAGGCCGGTGTTGTGGTCTAACAGGTCAAATTGCTGCCTGTGACACAAGCCGTATGAGAACTGGCTGATGTCCTGACCAGCTTCCTGCTAACAACCTAGGAAAAGCAGTGGAAAATGGTCCACGTGTTTGGGCTCCTGCAACACATCTGGGAGACCTTCCCAAAGCTCTTGGCTTCCACTTAGTTTACCTCTGGCTGTTGTAGTTACTGGGGGAGGGAACCAGCAAACAGAAGACCTCTCTTTCTTCCTCTCTCACTCTTCCTCTGAAACCATAACTTCCAAATAAATAAATTTATATATGTGTGTGTGTGTGTGTATGTGTGTGTGTGTGTGTGTGTGTGTGTGTGTGTGTGTGTGTGTGTATAATCCCTGGTAGCAGCAAAATTAGTTTGGACAGCCTGATATACTTTTTTTAAAAAGATTTATTTTTTATTTGACTTTGTTAAATTACTTTTTTCAATTTTATTTTACAGAGAAAAGGAAAGACAGACATCCAGATAGAGATCTTGCATCTCTGGTTCACTCCCCAAATGATCCATACAGCTCAAGCTGAGCAAATGTAAAGTCAGGAGCCAGGAGCTTCTTCTGGGTCTCCCATGTGAGTGCAGGGTCCCAAGGCTTTGGTCATCCTCCACTGCCTTCCTCTGCCACAGGAAGGGAACTGGTTGGGAAATGGAGCAGCTAGGACATGAAAGGTACCCTTATGGAATGCTAGTGTTGCAGACTGAGGATTAGCTTGTTGAGCCACCATGCTGACTCAGCTTGTAATAGCTATGTGCAACATCTCTTCTATCTTGTTATCAAAAATTGCCTCCCAATCAATAAGAGGGGAAAAATTCCCTCTTTTTATTTTCCTTATAGGTAAGGATAGCCATGTGACACAGTTGTGGACAAGAAGATCCAAGAGAAATTATACTTGTATTCCTACTAAGCATTCTCCAATTTCCAATAGAAGATTCTGTAGAGAATCCTCCTCTCCCACTTTGCTGCTGCACATGATTACATGAAGTAAGAGAGAATCATCTTTTGAATAAGAGGAAGAGCCTTACAGTGAATACATTAAGAAAAGCATCTGTGAGAGCAGGCTCTGTAGTGAGAAGGGTTAGGCTGCCATATGGGACATCCACAGCCCCTGTCAGAGCACAGGTCCTAGTCCCAGCTACTCTGATTCTAACCCAGCTCCTTGTTAAGGTGCCTGACTGGCAGTCAATGGTGCCTTAAGTACTGGAACTCCCACAACCCTTCAATGAAATCCAGATGGAGCTTGATTTACCCAGGCTGCTGTGATTATTTGGAGGGTGAACTAGTGGATGGAAGATCTATCTATCCTTCTCTTTCCCTTTCTCTCTCTCTCTTTCCCTTCTCCTCTTCCTCCATTTCTCCCTCCATATTTCATGGCCCCATATTGCAAATAAATCTTAAGAGAAAAAGGAAAATCATCAGTGACATCACTGACTAGCTGCACAATACATGAAATTTCTTCAAGCCTGATGACAGCACTGCAAGACTTCATGCAGCATGAGGCTGCCAGTGATTTTATATTTAGACCTCCATTGATTAGGAATATTGTATTACACATAACCATATCCTAACAATGGTGTGAAGGATATGCACACCCCCTTCTCCAGCATTACATCAGTCTGACATTCCGGACATTCCAGTCTGACATCCAGCAAGGCAGACTGAATACCCAGGAACAAAATGCATCATCCGGAAAAAAAAAAGACATTGTCTTCATCTAGCAATAAAAACTTCTGACCGGAAAATAAAATTGACATGTTAATATGAGCAAAAGAAAAGCAAGCTTACCTATATTGGAGGAAAGTTATGAGAAGAAAGATGGAAAAGGATACCCCAAAGTAAACTTAATTTTGATTTCCTTGTTGTAATTATCTAATAAACCAAATTTATAATTAGCGGTCTATCTAGAAATCCAGCAATTGTTCTCAGAGTAAAACAATACTAGCCATATGAGCATACTTTACCTGCAGTAGATCTTCTGAAGTTGGGAAGAAGCTGATGAAGAACTGGTTCCATTATGCTTCAGTAGCTGTTGTAGTTATCTTTATCATCTTCCAACCTGATTTACACATAACCCATCCTCTTTCATTGCCTTTATTTTTTTGAAATATAAATTTTTGATTGTCCTTATCACCACTCATTAGGAAATGCTCTTAAGTATAATTCTTAATTTATTGCTAAATATTCTGATAGTGACAATGTTGCATAATATTCATTTAAAAATATTAATCTAGAAGTGGAAACAGCAGTTCCATTTGAAGAAGTCACAGCAATCTTAACACCAAATCAAGCAAGAGACCAAAAAAAAAAACAAATAAATAAAACTCTACTATGAGAAACATTATGTGCTCTAAAATATTCAGAGTTCTCGCACCAACCCAACCTATTGGTTGCTTTTCACCTAATCCGCCAATTTAAGTAGTTTCTTTGCGGTTTGGCTCCAATGTGTCTCTCTCCGGCAGCAATTAAAGATACAAAGTGATTTTTAATTTGAATTTTTAATTAATACATGAAATCAGTTGATCTGCAGCCTTCTTTTATGCTCAAGCATCTGCAATGGATGGGTTTGGCTTTACTCTGATGAAAAAAAATAATAACTTTACGGTCTAAAAGAGGTGACAGCCAGATAGACAACAGATTCTTAGGCTTTTTAAGACTCACAGTATGGTTGAGAGACGACTGGGTCAGAAGGACCAGTGGGTACAACAGAATACATAAGGATCAGGAGATGCATTAAGGTACAGGAAGATCAAAAGTGAACAACAGAGTGTGGAAAGATCAGTAGGGTATAGGAAGGTGCGAAGGATCAGCAGGAGGCAGACGGTTCTGTGGGTCACAGTAGGACGAGTTAGGGTGCAGCAAGATCAGTGGCTGACATCACTGTTGCCTTGATCTAGATTCAGTGAACATCTTGGGCAGAAAGGAAAGCCTCAACAGGAGGAATGAAGGCGGTGAAAGTATTTCATAAACTCTTGTTATTCATGAGAAATACTTTTTTCAAGACCATTCCATAAGTTCTTTTCTGTCTAGGTGAACCATTTTTCAGAAATACTAGCTCTTGCAGGTCTCTGAACCTTTTAAAGCTGGTAGTATCATTAGGCAAACTAATCACAACTCCTAGAAAGCATGATTAGCTGATTCCATAGCAGTTAATTTGCATAGAAATAGTCGGTACAGTACTGATTCATCAAAACATGTCCAAGGTTCAGGTTCATTCTAATTCAAGATACAATTAAACCAAACCCCAAATTAATGTTAGTATTGTCATTATTATTGTCACTATCATTTCAACCCTTACAGTTTTTTAAGTAAAGGTTAATTTTTCCTTAAAATATTAAAGCTTTTACACTCATACAAAATGTGACTTGGAGTTAAGAAGTTGAACTTCTCAGGCTGAGAATTTCTAACTAACAGATAACTTTGGAGAGACAGTCAGATTGTCATATTTCATTCTTTGGCACATTAGGTTGGATATAATATACAAGGCTGACACATATTTTGAAGACAGTGTTTGATAAACTGTTCAGAGCCTCTTTCCCTTCAAATTAGAATCTCCAACACAGATGCTAAACAAGATATGACTTGCACATTACTCATTTTTAAATTTCTCTCCAGAATTCTTATAAGAAAGTGAAGCTTCTCCATCAGAGTAGTTACTTTTGAGTTGCTTTTATCCAATGCACAAATCCCAATGCCTACCAAGACCCAGGCACTAGTGTAATATTTGGTATGTAAGTCTAAATCAATATCCTATGACTGAATAATCCATAAATGAACGAATGAATCAGTGATGAGAGAGGAGAAAAATTCATTTAGAACCTCCATGTTGTGGACTGCCTTCCCCAGCCAATAACACTTTCACTTAAATGTCAGCACTAACAGAATAGCTTCATGGCTTTAGAGGAACCTGATTTATGAAAATAGTGAAAAAATCACTTCGAGTAAGTCCAGGGAATAAGGGACACAATCTAGTGGGATAAGGACACTTAAGGAAACACAAGGCATGACCAAAACATTCCAAGTCTGACTTTTTCATAATTGTTCTCTGAGGACAATTTCAGAAATGATTGAGAATTAAGAACCCTAAACCAGGGTAGTCAACACCAGGGTTTCTGCTTTGAATCATGCTTATTTGAATACAGAAAAACTGGCATGCTAATTTTCTGCTTCTCTAATTGATCTATGTATTTCTCAAATGCAATTGGGAGAATAGGTCCTAGAATATTATTGTAATTTTAAGTCCACAAACCTCATATTTCCTGGTTGTAAAATAAAGGATCAAAGTAGACAATTGTTATAAATATTTCTAGTGTGAACATCCAATAATCTCTAACTAAATAGGTTCAATATTGTTCACACAGCTTTGAATTCTCTCACCAACAGTTTCTAACTAAGGGAATTGTTCTTCAAACAATCACAAGGCTTCAAGACAAACCATGTGTTCGCTTGTAGGACATGGAGTGCAAGGCTGCCAGGCAAGAAATCAAATGGGACAACAGGACTCTTCTCTCCCTGTCCCTCTCCCATTAGTCTCCTGTTTTCTTCTCCCCCCTTCCTATAAACCCCCATCCTGTTCCATTAGCAATTTTTATCTGTCCCTAAACAGGAACGATTATAGAACCCAGTGGCTCATGTTCACATGGGATCAGTTAGACAGCACATACAGATTAAAGCTACCCTTTAAATGATGTGTCAACTTTCCAATAAGTAGTTACAACTTCAAAAGCAGATGAAGTTCCTTCAAAGGAAAGTATAACTGCGGGCTGCAGAAGTTCCTGCTTCCGATTGTTTCCAAAGTATTTTATTCTGTAGATTCCAGGCTGCGCAGTGTCTGGAATATGCCATTCTATTGTCACATTGCTCAGGCCCAGTAATCCCTTGTGCCAATAAAAACTGTGGGTGGAAAACAAACAAACAAGCATAACCCAATTTTACTCCTAACAATGTGTCATTATAAAATGTGATGATTCATTCAGTACAGATTTAGGGAGGCCATACCACAAGGAAAACACTCTTCTCTCAAGCCATCACCAGGTAGATACACCAGCGGGACATTAGATGGGAACCAGAGATGGACCAATCCTAGGCACTCCAGCAGATACGGATCTTAAGTGCTGGTCTAACCAGCCTGGATCCACAATGCCTGCTCCATCAACATATCTTATTTTAATCATTTATAAAACCAAAGTATTTTCTGTTTAATGTACTCAACATGTAGTAGTATGTTTATTAATGAGATGTCTTATATTCTTACTTATAACACATTTTTTATTTTGCATTTTACAGTTCCAATGCCTCTCAGAACAACTGTATTTCAGACTTAATAATAACATGTGACTAGTGGATATTCTGCTGCAGAGCCTAGGTGTAAAAGAGTAACAGAAGATCACGACCTGGTGTGGAAGGAAGTTTTACTAGACTTTGAAGATACAGCAATGAACAAAAGCATATTCTTGCCTCTTCAAAATATCTGCTTTGCTAACAAATCTGATAACAAAAGGTTCTGAGAGAGCTGTCTCAGAAAGCTCCATGAGCCTGTGACCTCCTTGAATTGCTGCGTTAAACAATGGGACTGGTGTTGTGACTTGATAGGTGAAACACCACTTCCAATTGCCAGCATCCCATGCATGTACTAGTTTGTGGCTGCTCCACTTCCTATCCAGCACACTGCTAAAGGTCTGGGAAAAGAAGGGGAGAATATTCCAGGTGCTTGGGCCCCTGCTGCCCATACAGGAGCAGGGCTGGAACTCCAGGCTTTGGGTTTCGGCCTGGCCAAGGTTTGGGTCTTGCAGTGAATCAGCAGATAGAAAATCTCTCCATTTCTTGCCCTCTCCCTGTAATTCTGCCTTTCAAATAAATAAAGCTTTAAAAAAAATCAAGTCTCACGTGTTTTACTCTCCCAAATGCAGAATCACTGACTATCTAAAAGTGTGCACCAGATCCCTGGAATAAACTCAACTATTTTCCAATAGGAAAACCAGGCTCTACAATGCCATGTCAACTTTCTTGTTCAACATGCAATCTACTTGTAAGAAGGCTAGGCAGCTTTAGGGGATCAAACTGTGACCATGGTGGAAACAGAAGTAACAAGATCTCTGTAAGATTGGAAATGATACTCTCCATCGACTCTAATCTGACTCTATTTGGGAGAAAAATAGAAGCAAAATGAAGTCTTAAACATCAACTCAATATGGTCAAATAGGCTCCTTGGAAATTTGCTATCATTAGTACCAGGAATTGCATTAGTCCTCTCATGTTTGGGGCTCAAAACACTAAACAGTCAACAGACACACTCACCGAGTTTCCCACGAAGCATCATTATGCACCACCCGCCATGTGGCTGAATCGTCTTCATACTTCTCCACAGCGAGGAAAGTCGAATGAGTCTGAAACATAATTAACATAACCAATCTGGTCATACACACTCACAGAAAAATCTCTGTAAAATTCCAATTTTTGATCACATGTTAACTGAGCAACACTTGGCATTATGTACAATGTCTTCAGAATGTTTATTTCCAGCCTACCATATTATTTTTAGAAATGTGAAAGAAGCAAAATTAAGGAGGTTATACCCAGTCTTGAAAATAAGAGCAGAGGAAAAACTGGGAACAAAAGTTGAAATTTTATAAAGATGTAAGTCAACTGTTTTCATGATGTGTGCATTAATTTATATCACTAGACTTTAGTAACCTCAAGATTTAGAAGGGAAAATGCTATGGTTTACTCATATTTTCATCTCCAGATAAGCGAATTACTAGTTATTTCACCCCTGAGAGTAAAAGAATTGAAAAGAATGCATAAATCTTTCTTGTCCTGGAGTGCTAACGGCAGTACCTGTGCTTGGTTCTAATGAGTTTTTAGAAACATGCCATAGGCAGATTTTATTTCCTCACTGGAAGAATACCATAATAGAGCAATTTGTTCCTGACCAAAAATTCAGTTTCACATAAAGCACAAGTTTGAATGATAGGACAAGTTAATAAATTTTTTTAAAAAGCTATAACTCTACAGTTTGCTTCAAAATATTCCACATTGTGGGGCCTGGCGCGATGGTGCAGTGGTTAAGGTCCTCGCCTTGCACGCCCAGGTTCCCATATGGGCGCCAGTTCTAATCCAGCTCCCTGCTTGTGGCCTGGGAAAGCAGTTGAGGACGGCCCAGAGCTTTGGGAACCTGCACCCACGTGGGAGACCCAGAAGAGACTCCTGGCTTCAGATTGGCTCAGCTCCAGCCATTGCGGCCACCTGGGGAGTGAATCATTGGACGGAAGATCTTCCTGTCTGTCTCTCCTCTCTGTATATCCACCTTTCCAATAAAAATAAAATAAATCTTAAAAAAAAATATTCCACATTGTGGCCCATAAAGTTAAGACTTACACCTAAGTCATCTTTATCCTTCACAGTCCTTTTTTTAAAGCTCTGCTCATTTAATCAATCAATAGATAATATTTAAAATATTTTTAGGGCCCAGTGCGGTGGCGCAGTGGTTAAGGTCCTCGCCTTGCATGCCCCGGGATCCCATATGGGCGCCGGTTCTAATCCCAGCAGCCCCGCTTCCCTTCCAGCTCCCTGCCTGTGGCCCGGGAAAGCAGTCGAGGACGGCCCAAAGCTTGGGACCCTGCACCCGCGTGGGAGACCTGGAAGAGGCTCCTGGCTTCAGATCAGCATAGCATCGGCCGTTGCGCTCACTTGGGGAGTGAATCATTGGATGGAAGATCTTCCTCTCTGTCTCTCCTCTCTGTATATCTGCCTTTCCAATAAATAAATAATGAAAATAAATCTTAAAAAAAACTTTTTTAATTTTAATTTTATTGGAAAGGCAGATATACAGAGAGAAGCAGAGCCAGAGTGGAAGATCTTCCATCAGTTGATTCACTCAAGTGGCCGCAAAGGCTGGAGCTTAGCCAATCCAAAGCCAGGAGTCAGGAGTCTCCTCCAGGTCTCCCACACGCGGGTGCAGGGTCCCAAGAGTTTGGGCTGTCCTTGACTGCCTTTCTAGGCCAGAAGCAGGGAACTGGCTGGAAAGCAGGGCTGCCAGGATTAGAACCGGTACCCATGTGGGACCCTGGTGCCTGCAAGATGAGGACTGTAACTGCTAGGCTATTGTGCCGGGGCCCATATATTCTATTCTGTTGATAAGCTTTATAACTATGGAGACTTACAAAGAAATGCATTTCTGTCATTTCCACCAGAATGGAATTGAGAAGGCAATGGATGAAGATCTCCAGTGGGCTCTGCTGATGAGCTCTAGCTAAGAATGAGCCTAGACCACTGACAGTCAGCAGCCAGTGGAACTGTCCTCTTATCACCTCAACACAGATTTTTCCAGATGCATAATCACTTAATATTAAGTTACTAATGCTCTCTAGGGGAAAGTTTACACATTTGTATTTTATAAATATGTTATGTGTGTATCATAAAAGTCATTGGGTATGGGTGAGATAATGTATGAGAGGGCTACGAAAAGTTTGTGGAAAATTAATGGAATGATAATGTACATTTTCCATGAACTTGCTGACGTTCCTCCTATATACAGCACTCAGCCTAGTGCACCTGCAAGTGATAACCACTAAAGATGATGGTGATAGAGCCTGGTGCAGTGGCCTAATGGCTAAAGCCTTCACTTTGAACATGCTGGGATCTCATATGAGCACCAGTTCTAATCCTGGCGGCAACCCTGCTTCCCATCCAGTTCTCTGCTTGTGACCTGGGAAGGGAGTCGAGGATGGCCCAAAGTCTTGGGACCCTGCACCCATGTGGGAGATCTGGAGGAAGTTCCAGTCTCCTGGCTTCGGATCAGGGCAACACTGGCCATTGCGGCCACTTAGGGAGTGAATCATCGGATGGAAGATACTTCTGTCTCTCTTCCTCTCTGTTTATCTGACTTTGCAATAAAGATAAAATAAATCTTAAAAAAAAAGACAATGGTGATGATGAGGATGAGGATGATGTGACTGCAGGTAATGAAGGATATCAGAAAGTATTTTACATTGTTAGAAATTAATTCTGGTCTCATTACAGTGACAATAATGATAATGATATTTCACTATCTAAGCACAGCAGATGACAATTAAGGCTATTATTTTGATACTGTCCTTTGATAAGATTCAGAAAATCCTAAGACAAACATGTAGATATTATTATATAGCCTGACTTCTGAGAAAAATATCTCAAATAGGTGCCTACTAACTATCCAAGCAATCGAACATTTTTCCCCAATGTTATACTTGACAGGGTCATATTGCTACAGTTGTTACCATGGCAAGTATGATATTTTAATAAACAGGAATGCGGGGACACATTCTAAATGAATGTTTCCTCAACAGTAAAATAATAGAAAGTCACCTTTATGGCCATTTTTTTTCCTTTGTCAATTTTGTTATTGTTCTAATTTTTACAACTAGAATGTGTCCAGTTATTAATTGAGTAATACGCAAAGATTTAAAGGAAGCTATAGAAAGTGAAAATTACTTATTTTTATTACTAGGTAAATTATGTATGTGTTCAGACTTCATACAATAAAAAACAAAAAAGTAAGAAGTGCTTTGTAACAAACTGTAACAATGAATACCCCAAAATCAGAGTTGTCACACAGGGGTATTTTCAAAATCTACATACCTTTATTTTCTTTCACATTGAATATGTATTTTTCATGTCATTTTTCAAAATTAATATAGAGAGGCCATATTAGTGCCAGGAGTAAAGAATGGGAAAAAGTTATTGCACGCTGCAGCAAGGCAAATGAGCTGGGATCACAGATCACAGAACATGACGTGGGCATTTAACCATTCCCTCAGGGGTGGTGGTGGTGTGGGAGGAGGAGCAGCATCCAAAAAGGCAGAGAGAAAAAAACCAAAGATGATGATTCGCTTGCTTTGCCTCTTGATTTTGTTGTTTCACTAAATTCATGGAGCTTTCTATCTTATTTCACAAATGGATCTGGGTTCAACCTAACAATGTCCCAAAAGACAGCATAATCCTCTGGCATGTCTCCTGAAATTTATTAAGAATATGAAAAATTACATAGAATTTCAATTTTTTCAAATAATCTTGCTTTCCACAAGCTTTTAAAAACTCAGTTATATGTTATGCCTTACTTCTACGTGATTCTAAAAAGAGCAAGGTAAGTGCTTTCTAATATTTTCTCTAGAGTCAGTTCAATATCACCAATGTCCATTGAGCATTTTTTCACAACTACAAAAGAATACAGAAAATAAGTTGGCACATTTTGCCGTTATGTTGTTAACCTCTAAAGTGATTTTCTTTGGGGGTAAAAGAGAAGATAAAAAATGGATCTAACTGTACAAAAATAAAATCATTGATTAGTAACTCTTACCTGGTTTTCTGCTGAATTCTTTGGGTTAGCACCTACAAAAACAACTTCAACAACTTCTCCCTGAAAATAAAAGCTCATTTAACATTTTCTATAAAATATTTCATCATAGTCACATATCAAGCATCATTCATTCTCTGTTGTAGGATTTTGGAGGCCTGTGAATATTCTTTATTGAGTTAAATGAATTATTTTCTAAGAATATAATGGAAAAATACCCTCGCCACAATGACATAAGACATTTTTGGCCGAGGATATTGTTTTGGCATATTTAGCTATAGATGAAAAAGCTAGAGTTATTGTCGATGTCAGTGATTGTACATTAAAAAGTTTTCTTGTGCACTTCCTATTCTTTCACAGCTCCCTCTCACATATATGCAAGTACTCTATATGTATAATTCACCTACTGTATTAGAACAGTAGTCACCATAACAAACAAACTTGTGTGTACACTTCATTTATGAGATAGCGGTACAGGATCTATATTCATCCTCCCACCCAAAACAAAAATGGGAAAAATATTAAGCAATGATTTTAAAAACAATGGATATCAATTAGTTAGATACTATGACCCTTCAGTGGTAGAAAACCTAGGTGAATTCTAAGGCATCGCAGCTTAACACCTTGGAGTGTCTACTGGCCCAAAATCTGGCATAGAAGGAAAAGTTCTAAACCTGATAAAAAAAATCACAAAAAATCCTAAAGAAAATATCATACAAAATGGTTAAAAGCCAAATTTCTTTCTTCTGATATCAGAATCAAAACAAGGATTCCAGTCTTAAAACGTTTATTCAGTGTGGTTGAGAGGTTCTGATAGGTTAGAGAAAGGACAGCAATTAAAGAATCAGAAAAAAAAATAAGAAAACCTATTATTACTTGTAGCTGACATACTATATGTTGAAATTTCTAAGGAACACACATAAAAATCAGGTCAAAACAAGACAATAGACACAATCCCACTGGAACTAATAAATGATTTTGCAAAGTTGTGAGATACAGCAGAAACATAATGATAAAGATCCAGCTTCATTTTTTCGTGCTTTTCTTGTATTTTAAAAGACATCTTCTCTCAGGTCCAGTTAATGTGTTCATGACTGTACATTTATAAAGAGAATCATCTGTATTTTAGAAACTCAATTTTACATAATTACTTGCAGGAAAAAAAATATCTCCCCATTTTCATTGATTTTGCCTATTCTCTGTGGAGGTAAACACAGTTGTCCAAATTAGTACTGCTAACACATATCTATGGTATAATTAGCAGCAGGTACTTGCATTGAAAAAAAAACAAACAAACCCTGCCCACACCCCTCCACACAGGCCTTCTCTGGGTCTTACCACTCGGTATTCAGGTTTCACGGGCTCCAGGACATCCCCAAAATTTCTGCCTAATGGTGTTCTGTCCGCAATATTAGGAATTAATGGGAGTATCAACTGACTGAAAAATGGAGGCTCTGGGCCTTTGCTCAGATTGGCTACTGTGTCCTGGAAGAGAAAGCATTTGCTTAAGCAAAGCACAATATTGATTCAAACACCCTTTGCCCAGCCCTCCAACCCCAGAAATCCCTTCACCAAAGGCACAAGTGCAAGAGACAGCAACCTCTAACAAAATATGAGGGGAATCTTGCCAAAATGTGAGCCTACACACCTACAATTTAAACTTTTGTCACAAGAAGAAAGTTCTGGTCGTAGGCAATCCTTTGATTGCCTTAGATGCAGAGTTAGCATGCAAACTGCATATTTCAGGGCGATCATTTTTAAATTATGTCACTTTGGGGGCCTAGCACATGACAATTTTCTCATGCAACAGTATAATTATCTTTCTGATTTTTAAAAAGTATTGGGCTTCTTTCACCTGAAGTCCACTTCAAGATTCCTCCTGAATACTTACTTGTTCGAATTAAGAAAGATAGTGAATATATATTTTATTTAAAAGTTGTTAGCATCCATCATGTTAGGTTTAATCTGACCTTGACTATACCATCAAAATGCAAATCACAATGGTTTTAAGTGGCCCATGATACATATTTTACGTTCTTTAATCCTCACATCATATATTTAATCTTTATAACAGCCACATGAATGAGACAGGCATGTGCTGTCATCCTCAGTTTGCAAATGAGAAACTAACATTGGAGATATTTAGCAAGCTGTTTTCCAAAATGATACAGCTATTTCTAAGACCATATAACTAAAATGCTTGACCATGACACAAATCACTGAGATGAACATTATGATAAAACAAATTAATAAAATACCACAAAGTAAACACATTGTCCTGAAATTTGAAGTACAGAATCATCAACTGTTGGTGAAAATAAATGAACTTAGAAGCACTCATAGGACTTGCCTTCAGAAACAGCACTTACTTTGTTCCAATATGATATAACCATGCTTCCTGTATATGTACTTGATTGTCTTAGCTATGCCATATTTATCACACAGTTTTTGTTTAGGTCGATATGTTATGTGTATTCCAAGGTGCTACAGTTTTTCACCAAATGTAAGCCTCTATAGATCATAGCAACTTATTTTTTGGATCACCAAAGAAGTAAAACATGCTACTAATTAAAGTATTTCTGAGTGGAAGATGGCTCCTTTGGGATCAGAGGTGCTATAAAGTAGGAACTGGGCATTGTAGAACCTATCCACTCCACTGTTGGAGTGACTGTGAGAAGCTGGTGGGGATTCAGGGACACTGGTTCAACTCCCAGTTACTGTTACAGTGCTCACCCACCAACTTCAAACATTTTACTCCCCTGAAAACTAGAGGAGAAATGATATATCATTATTGCATGGTGGCTGTGGGACACAATGAGATTATATGTATATATACATATCTGCCACACAAAAGGATATTAACAGAGTCTGAATTTTACTGTAAGATTGCTCTTTTCAGGACTGGCACTGTGGCATATCAGATTAAGCCAGCACTTGAAGGACCAGCATCCCATGTGAGCACAAGTTTATGACCCAGCTCTTCCATTTCAAATCCACCTCCCTACAAATGTACCTGGGAAAGCAACAGAGGTTGGCTATGAGTTTTGGTGCCACCCATATGCAAGATTTGGAGGAAGCTACTAGAACTTGGCTTCATCATGACCCCTCCCCAGCTTGTGTGGCCACATGGGGAATGAATCACTAGTTAGAAGATGCTCTGTCTCAACCTTTCTGTCTGTCCCTCTTTCTGTAACTTTGTCTTTCAAATAAATATTTTTTTAAAGACATTCTTTACTTTCTTAAAGATGCTGTATGGCTGTGATTTTTTAAAATTATAACGACTATCAGAAAAAAACTCACAAAAAACCCAAAACACTGCAAAGATAAGGTTCCCTTTTTTCTTCTCCCTATATTTCCTCCCTCTGAAGCAAACACACACACATAGTATTTGCTTACCGTAGCAATGGCCTTAGCAAGGCCTCTGAACAGCTGGATGTAAGCAGAAAGACTATGTGGTCCATAAATTGTAGATGCTGCCTCATATCGCTGAGCCTGCAGAAGAAGCAGGGAGAGTTGTCCATAGTTCTGCAAAGTTCAACCCATCTGCATAGGTATAGCATTTTAAGAAGGAGTAATGCTCGCACAACTCAAGTTACTCTAAACCAGCATAATCTTCAAAATTATTTATGACCAAAAGGATAGGGTTTTCCATATACCAACTAAAATAAGTGGCTCCCAGCAACTATACTAAAGGCAGTGGGTTCTCTTTGCTCATGCCAGTTGGACTGTGGCATCATTTACTCTGGTAGAGAAAGTGAATTCCTGAGCTTTCAACTACTACAACCACTTACATGTTTCCCCAAGGACAGGAGCAGAGGAGACTTAGGGGCAACTCCTGGGGTAACTGAAAGTTGTTTGCCCTCTCTGGAGAAGCACATGGAACCCAAAATAGAGCTACAACAGGAGCCAAATGTATTTCCTTTATCCTGGACTCCAGTGCTACAGTCACGTTGCATGAACCTGAAAGCCATCAACTCTAAGAGGAAACTCGTGGTTCCAGACACATCAGCTTCTTCTGCAACGTTCTGCATCATGGACAGTGCCAGTCTTTCACATGGAGATAACCAAGAAATCACAGTAAATTTATCCTTCCCATTCATCCAACATCTTGTAAATTTCCAATCACGTCATTTGGACTCTAAAAAAATCTCTTGAGGAAATGATGCATGGCATGGCCGCTGTCCGCAACACTGGCACCCCTTAGAAGCTGTTCCAGCTGCTTCACTTTCAATGCAGCTCCCTGCTAATAAAACTGGGAAAGCAGCACAGAAAATGACCCTGGTGTTTGTGTTCTTGGAAGACCTGGCTGGATTTCTGGGTTCCTGGTTTTAGTCTGGCTCATTCCTAGCCACTTGCAGTAGTTTGGGGAGCCAACTAGAGGACAAAAAAATCTTCCTCTGTCTCTTTCTCGCCTTTTCCCTTTCTTACTCCCTTTTTCTTTACCTGTACTTCAAATAAATTTCTTAAAATTCTCTTAAGTCCATCTGGTTTTCTGTTTTACATTTAGTTTCACCCAAGCCCCCATCTCTCATTCACACCTAATCACAGCATCTTACTTTGGTCTCTGCCTAAATACACTCCTTCCTATTTATTTCCCACATGGTGATTGTAGTGACTTTCTAAATCACAAATATGATTAGTGCACTCTCTTCAAATCCTATAAAACCACTGCCCAGAAGTTCCTCAAAACCTGTCCCGTGAGTCGAAGCTTTACAGCATTACATATAAGACAATTCCTCAACTGACTCTTGCCTCACACTGCAGCTGCTGTCTTATTGCCATCACCTTTATTAGACATCATAATACTCAATGACATACAGTCCAAAATGTGATGAGACTGTCCTCTTTGATTTTCACATATATATACAGTTTCTTCTACAAAGAATACTCATTTTTATTTTCTTGATTAAACCTTACTTATTATCGAAAACTCAGAGAGATAACTTTTCCTGAAGGTCTGCCAGCCCATCAAATATGCAGGATGGCCTGGTAGCCTTTCTGTTTTCATAGCATCTGTGCCTGCCTTTCATGGACCATAACCATCTGCTTTCCTCTCTATTAGACCACTCAATTTCTAGTGGTCTGGCAGCCATGCAAATCCTTTCTTTTGTTATGTCCCAGAAAATATCAAGTGTAATGGCTCACAACAACACATCTGTTGAATAAATAAATCATTAGTTAAGTAATAGGAATTCTTGTAGGACCTCATCCCTGAACCGGGAGGCAATGTGTGGAGGTTCTTTAATTTCTGGGGCAATCTGTCAAAACCTGTGGACCCCTCTCAGGACAGCTGTTCTTACTGCATAAGAAAAACCACAAAAGGCTTATAAAGAGAATCAATAGGTTGAAACATATTTATCAGCTACAATAAACTACATAGTAAGATATATACTCCTTTATTGCATTATTGAATAGCAAGATCTATAAGTACATCTAGATCTTGAGGTAGATTTTAGATTAGTAATAATAAAAGATATTTCCAGATAGATAAAACCTGTATGTGACACAAAAAATATTTGTGGTTTCTACTAGTGACAAAGTCATCACTAATATTGTTTATTGTCTACATATATAATTGAAGGAAATGGTAAGTGCTAGGATCATGAAAAAAATCAATTATTTCTAGTTTAACCTAGGAAAAAATGATTTTTAATTGTTTCTATTCGAACATAATGCAGATAAGAACCTAGATGCAAGAGCACGTTTGAGAAGACAGTAAACTTCAGAAGTAGCAGGCAGACGCCACCTCTGGCCGCAGTAAACTCTTGCCAAAGGGTTACCGCTCTGTCTTTCTGTCCTGATACACCAACAGATGTATTAGAAACCATTCAGTGTGGGACTCTAGACTGTTTTCATGTTTTAAACAACTATCATTTAAAACTTACTTGGACTGTTCTTTGAACTATTTTTAAGAAAGAATGACCAGCCACAAACCTCACTGAACCTCAAGGACTCTGTTTTCAAAACTATAATATGGGGCACAGTGCAGTAGCTTGGTGTTTAAAGTCCATGTCTTGCACATGCCAGGATCCCATACGGGTGTCAGTTTGTGTCTCATGGCCCCACTTCCCTTCTAGTTCCCTGCTTGTGGCCTGGGAACCATTGGACAAAAGACCTTCCTCTCTGTCACTGCTCCTTTCTGTATATCTGCCTTTCCAATAAAATAAATAAATAGATCTTTTTAAAAATCTATAATATGAACATAACAGCACTCTAAGACAAACTATAATGATTACTTAAGATCATATCTTCAGTTTAATAACTAATGCTGGGCTCTGGAACCATAGCATAGTAGCTAAAATCATCACCTTGCACGTGCCAGGATCCCATATGGGAAAGGATTCTAATCCTGGCAGCCCTGCTTCCCATCCAGCTCCCTGCTTGTGCCCTGGGAAAGCAGTCAAGGACTGCCCAAAGCCTTGGGACCCTGTACCCATGTGGGAGACCCGGAGGAGGCTCCTGGCTCCTGGCTTCAGATTGTCTCAACTCTGGCCATTGCAGTCACTTTGGGAGCGAACCATCAGATGGAAGATCTTTTTTTCGTTTCTCCTCCTCTCTGTATATCTGCCTTTCCAATACAAGCAATAAATCATAAAAAGAAATAATCAGTGTATTCAATTAAATGTAACAGTTTCCCCAAGTTTTACAGAGGAGTAAGACACCAAGTGATTTATGAATAGGATTAGGATGCTGTGTGCTCCCAAGCTGGGTTTGTCTTCAGTCCCTTGATAAGATAATTGATTTCAGCAAAGGTGAAAGAGAGCGGGACTAGAATTTGGACGTGAACTTGGAAAGGAGGAACGTAAAGTCGCTAAAAAAGAACTGTGTGACTCCTCATTCACCTAACTTTCCAAACCTAAAACAAAATCACCTCTCAGAAACATGATTGGAGAAGTTCAATAACATTTAACATAACTGTCTTAAAGAGGGTATAATTTGTCCACATGGTGAGAACTTTTTACTTTACCTGGTATTCTTCATATGTGGTAATATAATGTGTATAAACATTGCATAGACCTGAAACAGTAACAGTCATATTCCTCATCCCATAAGTTGCAAATTCCTAGGAGGAAAAGTAGAGCAAAGTAAAGTCACACTCTATCTAAAAATATGTTATCATCCCATTACACTAAATTCACAGTCATTGATGTGAATGGTTAGTTCAAGCTAATACCCAGACAATTTCTTCACAATGACCACAACTGCATAGGAAAGCAGAGGCATCCAATAATCCATGAGCAAATGGGACAGCTATAACTCTGCACTATATAGAGGGGTAACTCAATGGATCCATTAAGACCTTAATGATGATATTTGCAGATATAGTATCTTCTTATTAATAATAAAGAGATTTTTTAATTGCAAGTCAGATAAACAGAGAGGAGGAGAAACAGAGAGGAATCTTCCATCCAATGATTCACTCCCAATTGACCGCAATGGTTGGTGCCGATCCGAAGCCTGGAGCCTGGAACTTTCTCCAGGTCTCCCACGTGAGTGCAGGAACCCAAGGCTTTGGGCTGTCCTCGACTGCTTTCCCAGACCACAAGCAGGGAGCTGGATGGAAGTGGAGTTGCTGGGATTAGAACCAGTGCCTATATGTGATCCGGACACGTTCAAGGTGAGGACTTTAGCCACTAGGCCACCGTGCTGGGCTCAATAAACAGAGATTTTGCCACTATTCTAATAAAATACAATGGATGACTAATAGCTAGCCAGAATGATTATTTACAGGTCCAAGGAACACATATGATTTGGCATGTAACTTTAGAATCATTTATGATACCAGCTAAATATAAAAAAATCAAAAGGCATAAAATCCAGAATTCTAAAAACACCATCCATTTTTATTGATATTACTCACTTGAATTTAAAGTTTTAAGATATTTATGGAGATATTTACTATTTGATTCTTAATATTATCAAATTTTAAATTGTTAATAAATAAATGATGATAAAACATCTTACTCTGGCAATATTTTCTTTTATTTATTAAATGTTCTTTTAAAAATATTTATTTATTCGAAAGGCAGAAATTCAAATGCAGAAGAAGAAGCTTAGACAGAGAAATCTTCTATCTGCTGCCTTACTTCCCAAATGATCTTAACCGCCAGCAACGGGCCAGGTCAAAGCCAGGAGCTTTACTGGAATCTTTCACGTGAATGCAGGGGCATAAGTACTTGGGTCTTCTTCTGCTATTTTCCCTGGCACGTTAACAGGAAGCTGTGATTGGAAATGGAGCATCAGGGACTCAAATTAGTGCCCAGCTGGGATGTCAGGGCTGCAGGTAGTGGCCATGCCACAATGCCAACCCCAAGTCTAATCCTTACAACACCAATATTTCCTTTCCGCCTCGAACTATTGATTTCAAAAAAAGTAAAATTTTATTCATATTAGGAAAGATCAAAAAGTACCAGGTTAGGATCAGCATTGTAGGTATAGTAGGTTAAGCTGCTGCTTATAACAACAACATCATATATCAGAACCTGGTTTGAGCCCAGGATGCTTCACTTCCAATTCAGCTTCCTGCAAATGATATGGGAAGAAGTAGACTATGGAGCAAGAGCTTTGATGTGCCACCCAGGTGGAAGACCTGAATAGATGTCCTGGCTCATGACTTTGGTCTACACAAATTAGCCATTGTAGCCATTTGAGTTGTGAATCATCAAAAGGAAGACACCTCTGTGTGGGCAAGTATGTGTCACTTTCTCTCTCTTCTTTTACCATTCAAACAATTTTTTTTTTCTAAAAGTTACTAGATTTAAGGGATAGGAGATATTCTCCTCTTGAGTGGATATTAAATTGTGAATATTTCACTTCATTTGTAAAAAATCATGTAAAAGTATCTTTCATTAATCTTAAAGTTCCAGGTATATTCTCCTTAGGTCCACATAAAAATTAGTTTACATTTCCAATTGTTGCGAATTACAGACTTACTGCTTGAACTGCCTCTCGAAGTCTTCGTCCAGACATGGTTCTATGTCAAGAAAACAAAATCATGAAAGTGGTTTCTTATTTATGGTATATGCAAAATATGCAGAAATACTTGTAGTGAAAACCAAAAAAACCAATTGTCCTGGCTTGTCATACAACAGTAAAGTATGTAGGTCTCAATGACCACACAGAGGTAAAGCTGAGCTTGGTTTCTCTTGACTCTCCTACCCTCAAGGTCAAATCCTAAACTGGAAATGGCTAACCAGATAAAAGGAGGAAAGAGACCCAATTTACTAACAAAAGAGCATCAGCATTTTCCATTCATTGATTCAACAAAAAACATCAGTTATCTTCTATATTTATAACAGGTCAGGCATGTAGAGAGCACACTTGTCTTTCTGTTTTCGAAGAACTTCCCATTCCACTAATTCAGCTAAGTCTACAATAAAATATTGAGCATCTACTGCATACAAACCCAATTCTATGCATTGAAGATTATATAGCTTGGAGTTTTCACTTGAGGATATAAAGAAGTCCAACAGGAAACTTATAAACAGGATGAATGTAAACTCTATGGAGAATATAAAGCAGGGATAGGATGAGATAAAGTGGGTACTGGGATGAGGATAGTGGTATTGTAATAGTGGCAGGGGTTGTTGTGGTAGCCATGGTGATAGATGAAGACTATATTATATAGTGTGAATAGTATTCCCTGGAATCTTTGTGATTGGAGAGAAAAAAAAAAAAGCAATGAAAGTCTCTGTCGAGAAGATAGCAGAATACAAAGTTCTCCAGGCAGAAAAACAAAAACAAAACAAAAAAAAACTAGAAATTCAAAGGCTTTAAGACAACACTGGCCTCGGTAGTCTGAAAAACACAATGCCGTCAAGGTGGTTGAAACAGTAGTCAGTGAAGAAAGAAGATTAAAGAGTTTCCTGAACAACAGACCAGGTAACAGCTGTGGGCCTGTGGATTTACTTGGGATGAGACAGAAAGGGTTTCATGCAGCCAGCAGCATGAAACATGGAGGAAAAAATCATAGATAAGTAAAAGAGGAATCAAGCCGACTTTTAAAACAGGAAGTCACAGCAATAAATCTGGGTAACAGATGGTGGTAGTTTATACCAGGACACTAGTGATACAAAGTGATGGGTAGAATATCCAGAACTTGCTGAAAAAATGAAAGAGGGAAAATAAGAGGTAATATAGTTCAGGCAAAACTCAAAGGCACATGGCCTGAGTAACCAGAAAGATAGAAAATCTTCACTCACTAAGATAGGAAATGCTTTGTAAGAAACATCTTTTAGGTGTTCTTTATATATTTTTTAAAGTTTTACTTATTTTTATTGGAAACAAAGAGTTAAAAAGAAGAGAAAAAGAAATTGTCCATCCATTGATTTACTCCACAAGAAGCTTCAGTAACCAGAGCTAAGCTGATTTGAAGCCAGGAGCAAGGAGTATCATCTGAGTATCCAACACACATCAGGAACCCTACTATTTGAGCCATCCTCCACAGCTGGCAGGGAACTAGATCAGAAGTGGAACAGCTGGGACATGAATCAACACCTATAAACAATGTTGGTGTCACCAACAGAAGCTTAGCCTACTATAACACTGGCCCCAATCTCCATGTTTTTAATACCTAAACCGATCATTTGGAGTGTCCATATTATTTAAATCTGGAAGGCTAAAGTTATAAATTTTCATGTTTACTTCAGGTCTGCCACCAGCGATAGGCATAGAGACAACTATTTCTTAGAAGCCACACTAAAAGAGGATAGAAATACCACTGCTGCCAAACACAGTGCAAGAGGATACCAAGGTGTCAGTACTTAATTATCTTTCCATAAAAAGGAAGAAAGATGGGAGAGGAGAGAAGGGAAAGGGAGGGACAGAGAGAGGCAAAAAGGAAGGAAGAGGGAGAGATGGAGGAAGAGAAAGAAAGAGGGAGGAACGTAACATATCTACAAACTAACTTGGGTCTATTCTTGTACTCGTATCACATTGGCATGATACTTGATTTTAAAAAGTAATTCAAACAAAAACATACACACAATAAACATGCATTAAGCTAATAAGTAGAAGCATGAACTTACGTAAACTCCCCAGGGATGGCAGTGACAGCCAAGGACCCAATAGTAATAATCTGAACATCAACAATCTCTGGATGCCAGGGATGAGGTCGTGAGAGCTTGGAGCCCCAAACAGAGAAAGCTGTGTTAGGAGTATTACTCTTTTTATGGTAACAGATAGAAGAGAGTTCCAGCGGTTCCTTTACTAAAGGCCTTTAAATATTTAAAGCTAGTTGCGTTGATTTTCAATTTATGATATAGTATGTCCTTATCAGAACACACCAACCTCAAATGTCAATGGTACATTAACCTAGACTTCAGTTTTTCTTTGATTTTATTTTTATTGGAAAGATAGATCCACAGGGACAAGGATAGACACAGAGAAGAATCCTCCATCTTTTGCTTCACTCCCAAAGTGGCTGCAACAACTAGAGTTGTTCCAATCCAAAGCCAGGAACCAGGAGCCTCCTCTGGGTCTCCCAGGCAGGTTCAAGGTCCCAAGGCCTTGGGCCATCTTCTACTGCCCTCCCAGGCCACAAGCAGGGAGCTCAAATGGAAGTGGGACACTAACCAGGGCATTAACCAGTGCGCATATGAGATCCCTGCACACACAAGGTGAGGATTTAGCCACTAGGCTATGGCGCCAGGTCCTACATTAAAATTTTTGATAGATTTCTCACTGAAGAATCACAGCATGTCATGGATAAGCAAGAGCACTTCTACAGTACTATGGGTTACTATCTTAACACATTATGAGTAAGTAAACTCTATTTAGAGTAATAAAAATCAATAATTATCCCTTTTTCACTCCCATGGCACTTAAAAGAAAAGTCTACTTTCAAGATCTTTCTGCCTTAATAATCTGCTTTTTCTGAATAATGGAATGATCCTTTGACAATCAGAATTGAAAAATGGAAGTCCAAAGAAATGTTAGACAAAAACCACTTAGTTAAAAATGTTTCCTGAATTAACGTGTTTCTTTTTATGTGATCTGATATCTTTTGCTCTATATAGAATTCTGTGTGAACTTCCTTTCTGGAGCCACAGAGTAGATGGGCAATGAAAAAGACGATTGTAATCATATTCCTCTTTTGTTATTGCTCTAATTGTTTCATATAGTTAAATATAAATGTAATTAAACCAGTAAATTTAATAATCATACTCTTATCTGATGGAATTGGATTCACAGCATTCATATTTTATTCTTAAAATCATTCATTGTTCAATACTTAAACATTCATAAGGAAAAAGTAAGAATGTACTAATGCTACTGGGAGAACCAAAACACTTTACCTCTCCTGTAGGAAGAAGGATCGGCTTTGGTTTATGACATTCTTTGAGTTCTTCAGATGGCTTGCCTAGGAGCTCATCTCGAATGGTGTCCCAAAAGGGATCCCCTTCTGTCATTCCTATTAGAAAATTCTCTGATTAATAGGATTTCTTGAACTACACCTCTGAAAAAGTCATGATTGAGATAAATATTGTACAACAATCTTTTTGGGAGAAGGGTCAAAGGTTTTATTAAAGTATTGCTGAAAACTTTCAAACAATAACAGGCATCAGATTTTCTTAAATATAGCCATTATTCAATTAATCCTCAGTGCACTTAAGAAAATAGAATACATTTTCAATATCTATAAAATTTCATTTCTATTGCTCTTGCTCATATGTGCTGCAAGCAAAATCAATTTGATATAAATAACTGTAGACTTGGGAACTAAATTACCTTTGCCTATTTTGAAACCTGAAAATGACACCACCAACACAAAAGTACTAGTTCTTTGGATTTTAATCCCTAAGAGAACTGTTCTTTAATCTTCAATAATCAATCACCATTAATTATCTAATCTCTTCCTCCGCACACTTACATACATGTACAATGCAAGCAAAAAAACAAAACACAGAATCTGAAAAAAGGGTTCACTAATTAGCAAAGCTATGAATTGAAAATCTACAATTCACTGTAAAAATTGAGTAACAGTAACGTGTATGTAATAAACAAAATGCACCAAATCCATGAACCAAAATGGACAGAAATGAAGACAGGAACAAGCAATTCAATAAAAATAATAGAATTTTCTCCCTTTAAAAAGATTCATTTGATTGTATTGGAAAGGTAGATTAACAGAGAAAGAAGGAGACACAGAAAGACCTTCCAACTATTGGTATATTCCCCAAATGGCTGCAATGCTCAGAGCTGTGCTGATCTAAAACCAGGAGCCAGGAGCTTCTTCCAGGTCTCCCACGTGGGTACAAGGTCCCAAGGCTTTGGGTCACCCTCCACTGCTGTTCCAGGCCAGAAGCAGGGAACTGGATGCTAAGTGGAGACGCCAGGACACAGACATGTGCCCATACAGGATCCCTGCATTTGTAAGGCTGAGGATTAACCAATCGAGCCATTGTGCTGTGTCCAATCGAACCTATTTTCAGGAATGACTGGCACAACGATACAGAAGAGCAACAGGGAAATAGAAAGCCTCAACAAACTTGGAACCAACAGGTTCAAGAGGCATATTATAGGACAGTCTTCTCCAACAGCAAAACACACATCTTTCTCTAATCTACTGGACGTTATCCAAATAGATGGTGCATTTGTTATAACGTTTACCTTAGTAAGTTTTAAAGAGTAGAAAGAACACGAAGTATGTTACCCAACAACAATGGGATGAAACTAGAAATAGCTAACAGGAACAATTGGAGAAATTCATAGACATGTGAAAATTAGGCAACATGGTCCCTAAATAGTAAATGATGAGAAAATAAATCAAATTTTTAAAATCTTAAGATTAGAGCAGCAAATTAAACCACAATCAAGCAAAAAGAAGGACATTGCAAAAATTAGAGACTCTTAAACAGAAAATAAAAAATCAATAGAGAAACACAATGAAGCCAAAACCTGGTTCCTTGAAAAAAAATAAACAAAATTGACAAATCCTTAGCTAGATGGAAAGGGAGAAAGAGCAATGAGCAATAATGGAAATTTCTATAATTAGAAATTAGAGCAGGCTTCCCTACTGACGTGTGTGTGCATAAATAAATAGTATGAATATTTGTGTGCCAACAAGTTATCTAATTTAGATGAAATAGACAAATTTTCAGGAAAACACAAAGTACCAAAAGTGACTCCAGAAAAAACAGTCAATATAAATACCTCCAAAAAAACTAAAGAAATTAAACAAATAATATTATATATCAATTTGCTATGAAAAATCCAAAAGTTAAATTAGAAAACCATTTCATGTTTTCAAAAATCTACCAAAAATAACCTGATTCAGATAACATCACAGCTGGATTCTACCAAATGAAGAATTAGTCCTTAAAAACTCTTCAAAAACATTAGAAAAGGAAAAACTTTTTGTTTTTTTCTCGGTGGCCCATTTTATACTAATACCAAACCAAACAAGTAAATCACCACAAAGAAAACCATATGTCAATATTTCTTCGGAATATGGTCATAAAAATGCACAACAGAATACAGACAAACTAAATTTAAAAACATATAGGAAGAATTATTATAGATCATACAAAATGTGATGTATCCATGAAATACAAATTAAATTTAATGTTCAAAAATGTATTAATATAGTACAACATATTAACATATTTTAAAATTCACATGATAATCTCAACAGACACTTTAAAAACATTTGCTCAAATTGCAAGACGATTTCATAAAACAGCATTCAATAAATTTAGACATTGCCACCACCCTTTAAGGGACAACCCACAGGCAACATCATAATAGTGATAAATAGCTGAATATTTCATCTTACTATCAGGAACAAGAGAAAATGTCTACTCTGTCACTTCTATTCACAGCATTGCGCTGAAGGCTTTAGCCAGAGCATTTGGGAAAGAAAAAAAAGAAATAATTAGTATTTAACTGTAATCGAAGAACTCAAACTATTTCTATCTGAAGATAACAATCTTTTTTGTAGAAAACCTCAACACAAAAATACAAAAATCCTAACGAATCCATAAAAAAGCTAAGCCTTTTTCGCTTCAAGAATGCAATCAAAAAAGCAAAAAGACAATTCACAGAACAGAAGAAAATATTTGCAAATCGTACATCTGATAAGCAACTTGAATGGAGGATATATTAGCAATTCATATATCTTGGTAACGAAAAGAAAAAGAATCCACATTTTAACATAAGAAACAAATTAACGGATATTTCTCTATTCATATCCAAATGATCAAGGAGCATAGGAAGAACACTGAACACTATTAGTCATGAGGAAGATGCCAATCAAATCCACAATGAGATATCACACTGCACTCAGCTGGGTGACTAGAAATGACAAGCACACAAAGCAAATATCAGAAAAGGTGTGAACCCAGAACCCTGTGATGGTTGTGATAATATAAAAGGATACCGCCATTTTAGATATAGTCTGGCATTCCCTCATATGACTAACTACATGCTCTGCCAAGACCACTCCAGAGAAAAATAAAATAAAAACCTCACACAACACCTGTACATAAGTAGCAACATATTTATAATAGCCAAAAAATGGAATGACTCAAATTTTGCTCAGCTGAGAAATGTATAAGCAAAGCTGGTATACAGATAAAGTAGAATATTATTCAGCCATAAAAGGAACAGGTACTGCTGCACACAGCAGCACAGACGAACAAGGAAATCATGATGCCAACCGAAAGGAGCCAGCACAAACATCCCACATATCACATAATCTCATTTATGTGAAATGTCTAGAGTAAGAAAATATAGAAACAGAAAGATTAGCCATAATGTACATCTAGAAGAGATGAGGTAGCCAGTGTCAAACCTGAAGTATGCAAAATTTCTTTTGCAGCAATGAGCATGTGCTAAAACTGACTAAGGTAATGGTTGTGTTTATCTGTGAACTGCACTCGCCAAATGAGCGGGTCACATGGTGTGTGAACTTTATCTCAATAAAATTGTTGAAAGCAAAGACTATATAATATTGTGGAATGTAAATCATATTGCATGACAGATGAACAGGAAATATGAAGTATATTATACCAAATTGCCACTCTATTTATTAATTTTTAACTAATTGTTTTAAAACATAAATAAAAGAATGAAATAAATCATAACATTGCCTGTAGGTGGTGCTCTTCAATGTTTTCTACTTTCTATTATGTATAATGATAATCAGAATGAAGCCACAGAACCTAAACAATCAGTCATAAACTTCTGGAAATACACGTAGGAAGAAGCTCCAGGTCTACAGGCTTTAGGCTACCAAAACCCTCTGTCCTGAGTAAATTCTGAAGCCACTTAAAGAATCTGAGCGACACTGAAGAACCAGATGGGAGAACCAAGTAAAAGAAATGGAGATTCCTATTATTAAATAAGAATTCTCCTTCTCCTTTCTCCCCTCCCTCCAAGCCCCAGCCCAGTCTAAGGTTATTCACTTGTCCTTGCATATCTACGCCAGCACCATTCACAAAACTATCAACCTGAGTATCCACCAACAGAGAAGTGGATGGGAGCATGACAGTCATACGCGTGGAATACTATTCAATGCCCCAAAGGGCAAGATCCTACCATTTGTGGAAACTTGGATGGGCTTGACGGTTACAATGTTAAGTAACAGAGGCCAGGCAGAGAAAGATAAGTATCATATGATTCACCCAGATGTGGAATCTACAAAAGAATTCATAGATGTTGGGAGCTGAGGACTAGAGGGGAGAAAAAGTGATGCGGGGAAAATGGTGTATGGGTACAGTGTCACAACCAGATAGGAGAGATAAGGCCTGGTGTACTATGATATGTAAGCATGACTGGAGTTAACAACACTGCACCAAAATTCAAAGTGGTTAGAAGAAGGGCTTGAACGTTCTTGTTGCAAAGCAGCAGTACACGCCTGTGATGATAAATAACCTAATCTCCCTGACTTGATCACAGTATAAAACACAAATGCACTGAAACATCCCAACATACCCTCCAAAAGATGTACAACTATTACCTGTCACAGAAAGAAATAATTTTAAGAGTAAGTAAAATATTAAATTTGAATTGAATGCAATTGAAATGCATTGCCATAAAAGAGCATTTGTGTCTGGTTACATCCGAAAGAATGGACACTCTCCTAGGTAACCTGGCTCTTACATCTGCAAATCCTGCAGATGCCTGAATATAATCATAATGAACATCTTGACTACAGATAAATCTCATCTGAGAACAGACCTCATAGCTTCAGAGTTCACCAGCCAAGGGTTTGGCAAACTTCATCTTACCCTGTGTAAAATTGAGACCTCCAACTCCATCAATTGTGCCAGCTGCAAAACTGTAGCCCAGTGCTGGTTTACATGTTTTTACCTAAGGGAAGTTTTCCAAAACAAAACAAGAAAGAAACAGAAGTTGAACTGCGAGTAAATATGATCAACCTATAACCTAACCTTTGTGGCCTAATCACATTGACTTAACCATACTTACCGCATGTGTGGAATTGAGCCAGACGGTCACATCTGTCATATTGACCCACTGGTGAGCTGACCCCAGAGCTCCTGTCAGCTCCTGAGAGGCAGAGGCATACAGCTCCTAGAAAACACGCACAGGTTTAATGTCCCACGCAGAAAAGCTGGAGTGCTAACAGCCATCAACTGGCGAAGTGCTGACTTGAAAAATCACGTCTCAGCTAACAGTCCCTCCCTGTGTGGAGCTCCTGGCCAGCCCCAGGTGCTTCCCACTGGTTGACAGGCTCAGTCCCTGGTGATACGCATCTTTACTTCCCACATACAGGAAACTGCACTGCTAAAGGCTATGGTACTAAAAGGCTCCAATCTCACTTGAAAGAGAGTCCAGAAAATTTAAGATTAGGAGTAGGTGAACCTAATTACTTCATTTGTGAGAATGAAAGTTTATTTCTTTTTGGGGGCACATTTATTTGTTTATTAATTTGTTTGTCTGAGATGCACAGAGAGGGGTCTCATTTATGATTCACATCTCAAATGCCCACATCAGCTGCGCCTAGAGGTGGCCAAACCTAGGCACCCGAAACTCAAGTGTTGGTGACAGAAACCCAACTAATGGAACTTTTGCATACTGCAAGAAAGCTGGACTCAAGAGTTGGAGCTGGGACTTGAACTCAGGCATCTGATGTGAGATGTGCACAGCTAATCTGACACCTTAACCACCAGACCCGAAGAACATTCCTTAGATGGTACTCTTACTGGAACTTACTTCTATGGATCTTAGATTCCATCAACAGAACTGGTAACAAGGTTGATTTAAAAAAAAATTTCAGACCCAACTTCATCTGCATCAACTCTCTCACCCACAATCCACCCTGTGATAGTTTTAATTTGTAATATGGTCACTGAGGCTTCTTTAATCACATAGAAAATAGGAGTCAAAACATGTTTAGAAATTTTTGGCTTTCTTCATCTGTATCATAAAACACAGGCAAATCTTGCTTCAGTACAAGTCTCCTAATAGCTCCCTCCTGCTGTCTCCACAGCATGCGTGAGCTCTCCTGTTAAGCTGTCAGCAACACCTGCTGTGACTAGCCTCTCCAAATCCTGAGGGACATTGTGCCTTGCTGAGAATCCAGAATGTGGGACAAAGCTCTCGGTTCCCAGGCCTGGAATAGAAACAAAATTTCTGACACTAAAGTGTGTCATGGGCACACACCTTAAATGGAATCTCTTAATTTAGAATAATCTACTGGTAATAGCATAATAATTAAAAAGAAACTACAGCAATTAGGCTGGCTGCTGGCACCAATTTTGTGTCTGATTTTTTTTTTCAATGTCCTTTTGTTCTTCCTTAATTGCTCCTGAAACAATTTAGAAATTTTGAAACAAATTATTTACTTAAACACAGGCAGGCATGACAAAATACAAGTTAGCTATAATGACAAAACTATCTCTATCATAGACATCTTAATCTCAGGTCTTGTCTTTTCTCTCAAAAATTTGTCTCTCCAGGAGCTGGTGCAAAATAAGAGGACACATGGAAAACAAAATATAGGCGATAGAGAATACAATTAGTCACAATAATCTCACTGGAGATCAGATTCTGTCTTCATCAAGTCTGTTCTTTAAGAAAAGAGTGATTTTTTTTTTCATTTTAGAAAAGGCCAGATACTTATTGGCACCCAAGATGCAGAAGTGTGTAATTAGTCCACTCAGCTTCAACTTATGACCAAAGGAGACATTAAAAAATGGACAGGGACCAATTGCAAAAACAAGACCCAGAGAATTTCTGGAATTTGGATCAGTATGGACCTTTCTGATGCTGAATTCATTGAAAACCTTAGAATCCCTCTTGCTGCTACCTGAAAGCTTTCTAAGCCTTCTAACAGAAAGATTTCCTGATAACTTGGTTTTAGATTCCTATTAGAAATCACACCCAAAGCATGCGAGGGACTCCTTTGTGGCTTGAGAAGGCCACCATTCAAGCCAGCTCCCTGACACAGCCTGACCTCGTGCTGTCTTCTCACAATTACTACTTTCTTAACAAATGGGGTCAGTGGAGTTTGGGAACAATTCTAGGGATCCAGCATTGTGGTGCAGCTGGTTAAGCTGCCAGATGCAACACAGGTATCCCATATTGGTATCAGATCATGTCCGGGTGCCCCATTTCCAATCCAGCTCCATATTAATGTACTTAGAAAGGCAGTTAAAATATTTTGAAAAAGGCCTAACTCTTAGGGTCCCTATCATCCACAAGGGAGATCTACAAGAAATTCTTAGCTCCTGGATTTGATCTGACCCAGCTCTGTCCATTGCAGCCATTTGCATAGTGAACCAGCATATAGGGGCTCTCTCTCTCTGCCTCTCTCAGTCTCAATCTCTCTTGATGTCTCTCTTGTAACTCTGCATTTCAAATAAATCAATAAATATTTTAAAAGAAACAACAATTCTAAATGAAGACAAAAAGAGCTGGGGCAAGCCATACCTTCGCTCTCTGGTATATGATGCGTCCTATAATCTGTGTGCTGTCAAGCATATCCTGTCCAGGTCCTGCTGCCATGCACATATTAGACTGCAACAGAGACAAAATGCCTTTTGAGTGAAATAAGGGATGATTTTAAGCAACAAGAAATTACAACTGAATGTAGGCAACCAAGCTTTTTATGCCTTATACTATCATTTCTTTTCAGATATTTTCTCAATGTCAAGAAGATATAAAACTGTACACAGAGAACTATGAATGTCTTTAGCAAGCATGTATTGCAGAAGTTTTTAGAATTAGGAACTAGGCTAAAAGATTTGTGGAACATCATAGAGACAGTATCAGATGCCAGCCTCTTCCAGGCAGTGTGCATCTTTCTACTAGCCTGTTCTTGCCTAAGACCCTGGCTGCTGACTGTTATGTAAACTCAATTGCAATGATATTGATGATATCGGAACAGCTAGCTGGCTTCTAAAAAATAACAAATAAACCTGGTCCTATACCCTACCTTAGACATGTGAAAAATATTGGCTAAATAATTTAAGTATTATAGGTGGAATAAAAATATCCCCCCAAAATGGGTGAACATACTGTATAGTCTGCAGGATGGCTGGCACAGCGCCATAGTGGGTAAGCTGTGTCCTACAACAGCAGCAAGCTATATGGGTACCAGTTAGAGACCGAGCTGCTCCATTTTCAGTTCAACTTCATACTGATATAACTTTGTCTTTCAAGTAAATAAAAAGCAAACAAATAAATATGGTCTGCTATAAATCTGACAATCTAAACACTTTGTTTCTTTTAGGGGCAGGAAAATCTAGTTTGAAAGACATCTGTCTGATAAACTGGGGGCAGTACAAAGGTTGCACTGAGTGTTAAAGAAACTAAGCTTTTAAAACATTAGGAACATTAAAAAGTCAAAAAATACCCTTTTAAATGTCTTTTTGACTCATCCATATTGAGTTGGAATTTCTCTAACAATAAAAAAATCCTAATGGTTACACCATGGAAAATGTATTAAATAGGTAATACAAAAAAATGCAAACATCCATTGACATTAAATTTTGCTCAACCTCTTGAACAATGAAATTAAAATTTATATGATGAGGCGATAACCCCTCATGTACCACGTTGGTAAAGACCGCAACATAAACAACCAAGGTTTGGGTGAGGGTTTGGAGAAACTGTCATTCACATACTGCAGGTGGGAATGCTACTGAAGTGTAGCACACAGCACACTGCCTTTTAAGAATTTTCCTAGGTGGAAATACGTATGACAAAAAAAGGCATGTCTACAGGAAGAAAGAGAGGAGAGAAGATTTGTGAAAGAACAAAGAATGGAGGCAAAGTAAACATCACTCATAGAAGATGACTTAACTGCACTGCAGTACTTTAAATGGAAAATCACAGTTACATAATATAATATAGCATAGTTATTGGGAACAAGGTGGCAGGTCACAGCACAGTTTCCAGTGCAATTCTTCAGGTGTAAAGGTGGACATGCACCTGTGTGAGAAGAAAAGGCTCTTTGGAAAGATGCCCACAACATTTTAACACAGTGAGCACTGTGGGCTAAAGGGTTGGCCCTTTGGGCTAAGATTTGAATCTCCAAAAATGTTGATACTTGTTTTTTCTTAAGCAAATGTAATTTAAAAAAAAAAAGACCCAAGCTATTTTCTAAATTAAAATAATAAAGATACTACTACTTTCTAAAGAAACTGTATCAGTGCCAGAGATATTGAAGTGACTGCCCATCCTCCTGTTCCTCTCTCTTATGAAAAATCTTTTTTTCAGAGAGCCTTCCCTCCCTGGAGGCCACCTTGACTCGGAGGTAGCAGAATCCATTCGCAGTCTTAGATCAAACCACAAGATCCCAGAAGCTCCTGGACTGAGCAAGAGATTACTTTACAAATCCCCACTTATGCCAAACAATACCTGCATTGCCCCGAAAATTGTTTATTGCAGGGACGAGCAAGTGACATAAACTGGTCCAACTGAGCTAAAGGGAAGAATACTCATTCCGTGACTGAAGGTGTATTCTCTCTTAGCCTCTGTATTTGGGAGAGAGTGCAAAGTCTTCTTACACTGATAGCCATCCTACGTTAACCCAAGGGAATCAAATCAAATCAAACCCAAGGGACATGCAAAAGGAAACAACCAGAATTCTGTTGCATGGAGGTAAGGTGAGGGTTATGCCTTTGTTTGTATTTTTCTGATTCTAAAAGTTATAATGCCCACCACAGAAAAAATACAAAAATGCATTAATGGAAAAATTAAAAACCATCCACAATGCTGTCAAAAAGAAAAAAATAGCATTTTTATCCAGGTTACTTCATTTAATATTTTTACTTTATTAACTTCCAAAATAGCATTCAAAATAAACACGTAAAATTAGATTCTGACTTTCTCATTCGGCATTGCACATCATGAGCACTTTTCCCGCACTACTCCTAATTCCAACATAAGACACTGAATTGAAGCATGATATCCTTCTGCACAAAGTAACATCATTTATTTAACCACTTACCTACAAATTTTAGAAACTCACAAAGTAATCTCAAAATTTACTGCAAATTAATGTGTGAAAATTTGCAAATAAAGAACAGAAAACTTTATAAAAATAGCAATATATAGTACATATAAATATATAGTGTGAAACTATTAAAGCTATATTGCTCACTGGGTGGGACTGATCTGAACAGTTAATAACCCAGAAATAGTATATTCTAAAAGATATTATTACAGGTGAAATATTCCACAGGCCAATTAAATAAGACCACAGAAACCAGCACCCACTGTTCATGCCATTGAAAACCAATCCAAACGAACACTGGGGAGAAGCAGTTAAATAACTAGTGGTGTGCTTATACTTACTGACAGGTAGATCTGGAAACAGACCCAAAAGTATTGCTGAGATAATTAGAAAACACAAGTAACAATATAAATACAGTTTGTTCACGATATATACATACATACATGGCAGGGGGGATGAGAACAGTCACCTGTGGGAAAGGCGGAGGGCAGAAGGGACAGAGGTGGACAGCAGCTTTCACTTTTTACCAACCTATGTGTTTCCACCTTGTTAGAATTTTTAAAGGAAAAGGAACTTTGATCTTATATTGGGGAAAAAAAGTTAAAAACTTTATAGTCAGTGAGCAATGCCTTAGGCAAGCAATTTCTGGCACAAACCTAAAGTTTAGGAATGTCAAGCAAACCGTTTCAGACTGTCCAGGTTTGAGGAAGGATACTTAATCTCTGACATTCATTCCATTTTCTCAGCATTAAAACAAATAAAAAAAAAGTCAATCACACTGGAAAACACAACTTTATCCAAGTTAAACTGAGTTTGTCCAGGTACCTTTAAGAAGAACAGATGGTTGGAGCCAGGGGATCAACATACATGAGGACAACCTAATTGTAAACTAATGATGATTATCCCAACATGAAGTGTATATGAGATGCAAAACCAAAGATGTCATGTAGCACAGTTACTCACCCCACCAATGGGACAAGAACTATTGGCATTATCACAAGATTCTCCCGTGTTGATGCAACGGGGGCCAAGAATATTGGGGGACACATCTCCTAGGTTCGATGAAGCAAACGCTGCTACATATGGTCCCTGCCAAAACAAACACGCAATTGCCTTTTATTCTCTTATTTCCTGTAATGACCTCCATTAAAATGCAAACATTCAATCCATTCCGACAAACTACTCAAAAATCAACTACAAACAGAAAGATGTATAATATTCTCCCATCCAAGTACTAACCAGGCCTGACCCTGCTTAGCTTCCGAGATCAAAGAGATCGGGCATGTTCAGAGTGGTATGGCTGTAGACAGATGTATAATATTCTGAGAAGATATTTTATTTCTGAAAATCTCTCATTGCTGTCACTACCAATAATGTTATGGAAAATAACCCAGTGATCAACAGAACTGCTTTAAGAACAGTTTCCAACTTACGCATCAGACAGAAATATTTTGACAGGAAACGTACTATGCAAAAATAAAGTGCTGACCAACCCATTTAGTCTCCCTGATGCTTTTATCTGGAGATCAGGGATCAATTTGGCCTTTAAAAATAAACATCTTATCAGCTTAAAAAGAAAAGAACTAATGCAGACTTTCCAGTTGCAAAATGAATCCTAAATATACCATTTGCCATCTGGACCTGCCCTGCATGTATTTTGCTTTAACTGTTCAATCAGATTAGAGTCATGGAGGGCATCAATATCAATCAAGCTAGCCCACCAGTCCATCTTAAATGTTTTAAATTTTCTTAGGGAAAGAGGTTATTAAGAGGTTATAGATATCTACTAAAGACATTTTGACAAAGTGCCTATCATCCTGGCTGAGACTATCAATGTCAACTTTTTCCACATAATAGAGACTACAATGAAAAAATGAGTGTGTATTGTCAACCAAGATGCTAAAATAGCAGAATGAATTTACTGAGGTTCTTTATCTTTATAACGAACTATTCATTCTAAGTAGGCACAGTAAGCACTTGGGACTCCATCCCATCAGATGTTTTTACATTTGAGTCTTATGCATGCTGGGTCAAGTAGAGCAAGGTCTGGCTCTCTCCACTTAGCTTTTGCAAGTTGCCAATTAAACCAAAATTGATGGTCTTTTGGAATGCGTGGACTGGCTTCTTGAACCCTCATGTCTCATCTCATCATTCACTGAATTTGAAAGTTATAAAAATAATTCTGATAGCATAAGACTATCAGACTTAGGCCTAATTGCAGGAAAAGAGAACAATGTCCTTGAGAAGAATTTCTCCATTAAGAGAAATGTTAGGACAAGGGAAAAAGATGTATCACCTGTCCTCATTCAAGGATTTTACCCCCAATAAGATGTGTAATCCTTCCACAGCTCTAGAAACAAAAACAAGCTTCCAACTTGATTAAAAACGTTTATGTATTATGGAACCCTTGAATTTGCCCTTCTTTATCCAATTAATATAGCTTCACAAGATCATTTTTATATGTAGCACCTGCCACAAAAAAACCCACAAATGTCGTGTTACCTTGAGTTTTCTTTTCCCTATTAAAGGCAGTGTATTTTTTCTATTCTATCAAGTTTATCCAGATACTCTCAGCGTTGCATGAACACTCAGTGGATAATCTTCCAAGAACAAATTCTCACCTCTCCAGGTAGATATCCTGTGTTCTTTTCTTGCTCAAAAAGGTAAGCTGCATAGCCCACATTGTCACTATTTACAAGATGGTTGCTGTTGTTCATGCTGACAGGATGGATGGCAAACCAGCTAAAAAAGAGTTAGAATCCCTAAGTTATTCACAAAGCAAGAGAACTGGAGCCAAACATGGAGACTGAAGGCTTCCATCTTCTGTAGCAGGAAAAAAACACATTAAATAGGACCTTATGATAGCCTAGTGGCTAGAGTCCTTGTCTTGCATACAATGGGATCCCATATCGGCACCAGTTCTAACCCTGGCTGCTCTGCTTCCCATTCTGTCTTCTAGTGGCCTGGGAAGACCGTCAAGGAAGGCCCAAAGCTTTGGGACCCTGCACCCATGTAGGAGACCTAGGGGAGGCTTTGGGTCAGCTCAAGTCTGGCAGTTTTGGCCACTTGGGGAGCGGGTCAGTGGACAGAGGATCTTCCTCTCTGTCTCTTCTGTGTGCCTGACTTTCCAATAAAAATAATCTTTTAAAATGTTAAAATATAAAAAGTATTAAATAATAGAAATTGCACATTTAGATTATTTTCACTGAGATGAATCATAAATAAGGAACTAAAAAAATCTGGGAATTTGCTTGAATAAGTCTACCTCAGAATTTTATTTCCATCAATATTTGATCACCTTCTTCATCAAATGCTTTTAACAAGACCCAAGTCCATTCAGTTACCAGATGACACATTTAAGGAACTGTATAGACATAGACTTTGTCCTTCAAGTCAAGTACCTAGGTAATAATTATCCAAATGAATCCAATCCAATTCTCTAGTCATTTACCGAGGGTCACCTTTCTTCCAAGCATTGAATAAACTGTGCTTACTCAGACTGTCACAGGAAGCTGAAATGTGAACTAATGGCTTAAATACGATATGATAAATGGCAAGAAGAAACAGACATTGAGTGTTTGGAAACCAAAGTTAATTGGCCATTAATTTTTGAAGGCATTATGGGGAGAAGAAACAGAGGAATATAAAGGCACATAGGGGTGAAGGAATATATTCTGGATAATTCAATACATTCCTATGCAGAGTAATACTTAGTTCAAGCATAGAGCTATGCAGTTTATAAACTAATTGCACATCTGTTACCATCTTTGAGCTTCGCAACAACCATGAAGGATAAGCTGTTTACCTCCAATAGATGAGTCAGAGAAGCGAAATGATAAATCATTTGCACAGAGGAGAAGGACTGCACTCTGAGTCTCCTGACATTTCCAATGAACTTTGTAGGATCAAACCTCCACACAGGTGAACAAGGTATTTACAGAATGGAAGTAGTGAAGCAGACTAACTGGAATGCTCAAGGAAAGAGAGATACCAGTGTATGCAGTTCCAGGTTAATTTAGGAATTTTTAAAAATAAATCTACTCTTTATTAAAATCTTTGCTCCAAAGTTGTAAACAGTTTCACTTGCAGTCCTACAGAAGTAATATAGTGCACTCAAAATAAGCATTTTCTTAATGATAAAGGATATTTTAGGACTTCAAGATCATCTTTCAAATGCAGTTCTCATTGCCTAACAGTATACATGGGTCAAAAGTGTTCAGCTCACTGTGGTTGGGCAGGCACCATAGGTGAGTTACACTGGTTGCTGCAATAAGAATAGTCTGGCATTTGGAGATCTCTAAGCACCTGCAGAGTCTAAATGCCACAGCCTCTACTAAGCTTCAGCCAAATGATACCCAGGTGGGAGTGTATGCCAGTGTTACCAGCTAGTCACACTTGCTTAAAAGAACCCACAAATTCATGCTTGTACTTCAAGTCTTAAAAGGGAAATGAAGTGAAGCCAAAGAAAGGAAAGATGACAAATTAAGAGATTTAAGATACATAGCCAACAGGGTTTGAAGACTGTGTCTGGATTCTGATTCATTAAGTCAATAGTCAAAAGTAAAGACCTCATTGATATTATCAGAGAAAGACAAACACAGACTGATTATTAAATCCTATTAAGAAACACTTTTAAATATTTTTGTGTAATCATTGTGGTTACATTTAAAATCTCTATCTCTGATAGAGATACACACTGAAATATTCATGAGTTAAATGTAAGACACCTGTATTTGCTTTATAATATTCTATCAAACAAGAGAGAGAAGGTAGGGATAAAATAGAAGTTAGGTATAAGATCATTAACTATTGAAGCTTGATGTGGAAACTAGTGACACAAAGCACTCCAAGTTTTCATGTTGGTAACCATTTTGAATTTTTAAAACCACACTACCAAACCAAATCACCAGTGAAGTTAGTTCCCAAGGGGCCTGTTTACAAAAGAGCAAAAGTGCAGAAGTTAAAACCAGGATATTCAACATTACTGCCTAGAAGTTATTTGAGTAACTTTTATATTTAAGAAAATACCACCTCTGGGATGAAACACAAGTTACTCAACATATGTGAACATCACTTCAACTATCTATAGCATAATAAAAATAAAAGAATCCCATAATACTTGATAAGAAACAAATACATGCAAAGTGCTTAGCACCTAAACTTGCCTACTATTAGAATAAGCTCTCATTGTGATGATGTTAATTATGTTGATACCAACATTGCAGCTGAAGATGATAATGATGGTGATGATAAGAGAAAGAGATACAGGCGCTGAGATTTTATATACATATAAATGATTCAATGAGTGTCAGGCAATGTGGAAATATATGGAAAGTGTATATGCATATATATATTTCACACATTCAACACATGAATATCCAACCCATATTCTGCAGCCATAACATGATTACATAAGCATACACAGTCCTCTTGTGGCAGAGACTTGATTGTTTAAATATTCCTGAGCTCTTCTACTTCCCAGCCCCACCTGCAGGGTGGGGCATGTGAATAGATCGGGCCAGTAACATGGGTGCAGAAGGGCTTCCCAAACCTCATTAGACTTTGCCTGGGTGGGGAGTGAAGTCTTTGATGCAGGAATCACTGGCATTTCATGTTCTGTCTGCTATGGCACTGCGTTAATTAACACACCTCCTTGTCACCTCCTTCACAACCCTCCTCACCCATCTCATTATAAACTGGGAATTAGGAAAGAATGGTTTCACTCTTATAAGGCAAGGATTTGTGTATCTGGAATTTTTTCAAAACAGCAACCTTTGAATTTTAAAACAACAAAAGCAATGTATATGAACAGACTGCCAGATTAAACAAAAACAAGCCATTACCAAAAGGCTCCTTCTGGTTTCAGGTAAACCTGGTGGACCTGGTAAATGGCATCCTGAGACCATTCCTATCCCTCCACTACAGGGGAGAGACAGAAAATCTCCACAAATCTTTTTTTGTTATCTTCAAAATACCTGAATTAAAAAGCCCCTGAAAATGGCAATATTGGAGAGATAATCTGGTTTGTGTAAGGCAACTAAAATGCCTGCACCTTGAGCAGCATGTCTAAGTGATCAACAAAATAAAAGCAGGAAAAGGCCAGCAAGGGTATTTTTAAAAATTCAGTCTAACTAGGAATTGAAGAAATTTAAAGGAAAACAACAGTAATTTGGCTTTTATATTACTTGGCAACAACTGCAAACATAATAATACTGAGATTGGCAGGAGTTTGCGAAACAACATTCTGCTCGTGTTTGGGAAGCAGAAATGCAAACCAGTGAAATGTTTCCAAAGGACTGATGGGCAATTTATAGGAAAATCTGTAAAATATAAACATAGTCTTTGGCTCAGCAATCCCCACTTCTAAGAACTTAGCTGAAGGAAATCATTGGCAAATATATAAGGATACAAGAAAAAGTTCCATGGAAAACTGGAAGTAAAAGTCTCAAGGTGGGCATCTAGCCAATTGGTTTGGGTTTCAGTTAAGATGTCTGTGTCCTGTGTCTTGCATTTGAGTGCCTGAATTTAACATCTGGCTTTTTTTTTTTTTTTGAAGTATAACATATAAGTGCAATACACCTTTTCAAAATACTTATTTTTCTAAATAATTAAATGTATTGCATAAAGGCAATAAGGTAAAAACATAAATATTGAATGGGGTTGATCTGTTGAATAATCATAAACATATAATGGGATACCTCACAATAATTTTCAAATAGCAATTTTTAAATACTAATTTTAAAAATACTAACAATTATTGAAATATACTCATGAAGTATCAGTAAACAGAAACAAACACCAAACTGTATATACAAATTCAGCTTTTTCTAAATAAAAAGTTTATAAATCTGTTTAGGAAAAAGTCTAAAAAAAAATCTAAAAAAATTTGGTAGATGACTATCTCAAGATTACTAGATAATTTTTTGGCTTTTTTAACGTAAGATTTTTCAGGAAGTACAAGAACAAAACAAAGATGATCAGGACAAAATCACTTGATAGAACACTAATGTAGAAAGCATGGTGATGACGAAGTATTAACGCAGCTTGATCAGTTGCAACAACGGGCATACATGGCAGCATTTTGTGCTCTTCACTCAATTCTTCTGAGAACCTAAAACTGCCCTAAAAATTCTAAATTTTCCAATTAAAGCAATAATGTAATGAAGTGTTAAAGAAAAGGAACCCTGGGGTCTGCACTGACTCAGACCCACTCTGCCATCTCCTACTGACCCAAAGAAGCCACAGGGGCAGCCAGCCAAAGAGGCAGCATGGTTCGGATAACTGCACACATACAATTTTTTTTTTTCATTCCTCAAGCCACCACATCCCTAACCCTTCAATAGTGTCCTCATCCCACTTTAGAAAATATTTCAGAGATTCTTCTACTTGAACTCTGACTTTATCTCACAACCCTCTGCCCCAGGTGCTCTGCACTCCAGTCTCCCAGGCCTCTTAGCAGTTTTCCGAATGGGCTGTGGAACTTTTGCATGTGCTTCTCTATGTTAGATGTTCTTTTCAATAGCTGGTTTGCCAGATAATTCCTAGTCTCCCATTAGGATTCAGCACCTTTGCCAACCTTCCCTAAGAAACTTTTCCCAATTCCTGTGAAAGATCACATTTCTCAAACATAGATATACACACATATTTTTCCTTTTAGTTGTTAACCCATAGTTTAATTCTACAATTATATAATTCTTAGCACTTACCCCAATTACAGTTTAACATGGATTATACACCCCTCTGTAAAACTTGAATGCCTTTTGTCTAAGCAAATAGACTATAGTCCTACAAGGGCAACAATTCTTGGGCTCATCAGTGTGTCTCTAGGATTAGTTCAGTTCACGACACATAAATTCCACAAAGAATAAATTAATGAATCGTAATCTCTATGTGGGAAGAAGATATGAGAGACAATTGGAACAATATTAAACTGACTCACGAAGCTTAAGGGACTTGTACAAGAAGCACAGATACTTGTGAAGTATTTGATATCTGATTTCAAGGTTAAATGATCCACTATTCCCCAAATTAGGCAGTAGTGTACAGCATGCAGTAGGTAGGCATCTAGTGCAGACTTACCAACTGAAGAGATTGTTAAGAAAAATGAAAGTCAGAAGGATTGAACTACAAACTGCACTGGGAATTTTGACTGCAACACTTGGCAGAGAACATCTCTTTATTATCCTTTGCCCCAACTGAAGTTTAACCTAGATGATCTCTGTGCTCTGAGACTTTGTGCTGCCGAACTCCTCATACCTTGGGGTTCCAACAGCAGGTACCTACATGTGGTGGCAGAGTTATTTAACAGCCAGATTTTTATTTTGTGTTTCTGAGTCACTTTTAATGTAGTCAAAAGACAATTATCACTGTGTAACAAGAGGTAATTTCAGGAGCGATTACATCAAGGAGAACATATGGTGGCTAATGAAACAATGGAAAGTTCCTGCCGGATGTTAACAAAGCAGAAGCAAAACCTTTACTGTCACCTTGACAGCTGACCCTGGAATTTTTAGGCATGTGATAGGATTATATCCCAGGAGGCAAAGAACATCTGGATAGCATTTTAGAGAATCGGTTCCTGTTGTCAGATAATAAAAGCAAATCATATATGGCCCAGGTAATTCAGTCAGGAGTTAAGCAGAAACATAATGGGAAAATATACCTTCTTCCAATTTGTGATAGTCTAACTAGTCAGGGATCCCCTTATCCAGACCCTCTCCAAATCAGATTTCTCGGTGAAGTTCTTCTTAACCTAAAGATGGCAGCTTACCTTTCCAGTTCACTTCTCCCCAGTGGCCTGCACACTCTGACCTCACAACTCACTGTTGTTCATGACTGAGAAATCACCTGACCCCTCCAAGGTTCGGCTTACAGGTTAATTTCTCTTGGAAATTTCTACAAAGCTCTAAGGCAAGCTGAGAACTACCTCCTCCAACCGTCCAAAAGCAACAGCACTATTGGTCGTCTGATTTATGCTAGGATTACTTCTCTGTTTGTCTCTGTTTCCTGCCTGATCACCCCATTAACCTGCAAGACTCTTGAAGACAGGAACCCACGACTTATTCATCAAAACATACTCCCAAATATTCCGTTGCTTACCTGATAGCTAGAAAGTCTAAGGAGTTAAACACTAGATGGCAACTAACTGATACACAAATTTCTTGTAATAAAACACAAATACAATAAAATAAAATCAGCCCATATAGCCGAATATTTTTTCTGACCACACTTCAAGCCCAAAGGAGTAAACCAACGCTAAGGATTTCAAATTCTTTCACATGTCAATAATGAAGTTATTTAAAAGAAACACAATTGTATTCTATTTCCTACCATTTAAATGATTGAACACGTGTTCTGTGCCAGAATCAGATCTAGAGCTTTGCATGCATTAACAAATTTAATCCTCAAACAACCCTATGAAGCATTACTCATAATTTCAAATCTGACAGTTGAAGTCTAAGTGATGAAGTTATTTTTACCTAGCCAGAGGCTTAGTAAGTAGCAGACAGGGCTGAAATTTGAACCCAAGTCAACTTTACTCCAAAATTTGAACATCTATCATCAAGGCACAACCCTCCTAGTCTTTGGGCCAATTAAGGTGTGTGATGAACCATGAGTCATACTCCTCCTCACTCTTCACACCACCAAGTTACTTCCAATTTACCTATAATTCTACTCAGAATATTTCATTTACACACTTTATCATTCTACTTGGTAGTCCCCTCCACATTTCCCTAGAACTTACCACCAATATTTTCAGGACTCTTCACCCAACAGTGTACTCAGAAATGCTTAAGGATTTTTTTTTTTTTAAGTCTAACAGTGGTCACTATCTAAAACTACCTGGCCAAAAGAGAGATCTGAGCATGGGCCCAAGTGATTTGGTGCCAGTACTCGAGCACTATCCTAAACCTCCTTAGGCTACCTTTACATCATTTGCAAGACCATAGATTAAGGCATACAGCGCTATGATACCCACTCCATTCCTGAGTCCATCCATTTGCATTAATCAAAGCCAAATGTGAAAGCAAACGCCTTCTTCACAAAGAAAACAAAAATCCATGTGTTTTTCTGTATGCTGTTGCAGCCAGACAACGGTGGTCAAATCTGTGCCAGGTTACAAATCTGGGTCCATTTTCTCCAGGAGTCTTTGATTCTGCTCCTATTCCTACTGTTAAAGCCCTGCATCAGACTTAGTTCTTTTTAGGAAAACACAGGTAAATCATTTCAAATCTGTAACCATGTGCCTGATTGGTAATATCATTTTCTCATGTTATCAAGAGACAACTACCTACTATCACTGCATTTCTCCACATGAGCTTTGGATAAAGTACACATCACACATCAGACACTGTGCTAAGCTCTCCTCCAGGATTGCTCATAGACCTCATCTGATTATTAGCCTGTGCCAGGGATGTAGAACTCAATGGTGAGGGGCCAAGAGCTTGGCCCAAGACCTCGTGACTGGGTCTAAGTTGTGCCTGACTCCCAAGTCTGATGTCTGAACCACTCAACTTACCCATAGTATCTACTGGCACCATTTAGTTTCATCTTCCGACTTACAATCAAAGAAAAGTTAGGGGCTGGTGTGGTGGCTTAGCTAGCTAATCCTCAGCCTATGGCACCAGTATCCCATATGGGTGCCGATTTGTGTGCTGGCTGCTCCACTTTCAATCCAGCTCCATACTTGTAGTTGTTAGAGATTCAGAAAATGTTCCTCCCTTTCAGCTTCTGATCAGCTCAGCTTTGGTCATTGTTTCTATTGGAAGACCTTCTCTATCTCTAGGTAAAATCTGCCCTCTAAATAAAAATAAATCCTAAATATAAATAAATGACCTTTAGAAACAAACAAAAGAGGAGGTTAGGCATTCCTGGGGCGCCTCACACTGCCACCCAGCTACATACTGACTCCAGGTTCCTGCAAATGCAGATGCTAGGAGACAGCAGTGATGGTTCAAGTAAACAGGCTCCTGCCACACCCATGGGAAACCAGGAGTGCATTCCCATCTCCCAGTTTCAACCCACTCGAGGCTGGGTCATTCTAGTTACAACAGAGATTTAAGAACCTAACTAGAAGTTGGGAGTGCTCTTTATCCATCTTTCTGTTTGTCTCTGTCTGTCAAATAAATAAAAATCTTAAGGTTAAAAAACAATATATAGAGTACCTGATAAGGCCCAAGTCATCACCATCCAAATCCACCATTTTCAAGACTACCATTTCTTTGTCTGTATTTGAAGAATACCTAGTTCATAAAACAAAGAAACTTAGTCAATCTAGGTTAGAGCTTGTCTTTCACACATTAACAATGATAAATTTGACATGAAAACATGTTTCGGTAACTGAGATTCCTCAACAAGCAGTGTCCCCTGTGTCCCCTCTCTCATCCCTTGGGTAAGCAAATGGTTTACAATTGTGATCAAACTCAGGTCAACTGTCTGGACCAGAAATAAAAGTATAATATTATACAACATGCATGTATTTGATACCAAATTTCTACCTATATCAAATTTTAACAAAAATCTCTTTAAAAGATATGCAAGTACACAAAATTTAAATCAGTCAGAATCTATAACTTAAATGCTCATTTATGTTCTTTCAGGAAAATTCAGATCATGGTTTGTAAAAATAAGCTCCTTTAAAAGCTATTGAAGAACAGGACAAAAATGTAGAAAGTCAAGTAGAAATTGAGATATTATTTTGTACTGCTATCGCAACCACATGCTTCTCTTCTATTTACAAGTCTACTTCATAATTTAAAAAAAGAGAGAGAGAGAGAGAGAATCATCTTCCCCAATCCTTCCAATCAATTATGCTGGATTTTCCTCTTGTTCTTTCTTCCAGATTTTTGTTCTGTTATCTTCTCTCTCTAGTCATATTCTCCTGGACTGGAATGATTTCTTCCTGATAACTTGTAATAAAAGAGCTATTCACTAATTTCGCAAAGACCTGGTATGCACATGTTAATCTCCATCTTACAGATGAAGAAGCTGAAAGCCAATAAATTAAGATAAGTAAACCACTAAAGGTCACACGACTAGGAGACTAGGAAATGATAAAACTAATTGAGACCACATCTGTCCTGAATGTAAAGCCTGGACTCCTTCAGACATCTGTATGACCTCTCACAGTCAACAGAGCCAAGAAATATGTGGGAAAGTTAGTGCTTGCTTCTGAGCCCATAGCATGTTTTAAAATTATTTGGCTTCATTGCTTTCCCAGGATCACACCACATTTATCAAGTAATAGCCCTACTCTTAGAGTGTGTAGCTGTTCCCTGAGGGAAACACAGTGAACTTGTTTCAATAATTCTTTCTCACCTTGCTCTCTCTGACTGTGGATTCTGAAGATAAGAATAAGGGCTTCGATTGATCTGTGCACCATCCACTATTCCTTTGTTGATAAAGATTTTGCCTGGTTTCAAATTTTCATGTGCTATCTCAATGCTCTGAAAGTTAAAAAAACAACAACAAAAAAGGTGTTGTAAACGTAAAAGTCCTGTTGAGGATCACGACCTAGTCAATACAAACAGAAAAACCCCATGAATAATCTGAACAGTCTTCTGTCTGTAGCCTGTCTCTGTTATGGGATAAATGTTAGAGATCCACTTGACTGCTGTTTCCCAACTGCATTGGGTTGGGATAGAATTAAGGCTGTGCAGAGAGAATCCCAGTGCTGGCCAAGGCCTGGACTGACAGAGTTCCATCCGCGTGGTTCTCAGGGCTGTTGAACAATGCATGATGAACAATTTCAGATGGAAAATTTAAAAGAAACCTGACTTTTATAACATTGGGACAAGATTAGTTAATATGTAAATGTCTTACCACTCAGTAAGGCAAAACTCTTCACTTTTTTTTTTGACTGTGAACTACAATGAGATACGTATTTCATCACAACTTAACACATATATAAACATGCATCCTAAAGCAAAATATCACAGAACAAGTATTTTTTACCATGTGTTAGGTGTATGATATCTTCCAATACATTTTACAAAAGTTCTTTTTTAAATGAATGCATATCATACTTGATAAAATTGACCTTACAAAGCATTAGTAAATTGCTTCCCTCATTTTGAAAAATATTTTCATTATAAAGAAATGTCTGCCTTTGCCAGCCGGATTACTCTAATTTCAGGATGATACCATGACAAAAGAAAATAAACAGAAACTGTGCCTGGAAGGCAAAGAAATGAAGAAAACAATGATCAAGAATCTAGGAAATAAAAGCATGGGCTTAAAGACAAGAAGGAGAAAGGCACAAGCTCTCCAACCTGGGAATGTGAGAGGAGCAGGATACTATTGTTCTTAGTGCACCATGAAAGCCTGTATATATGCTAGAGGATTTTAAAAATATGCATACACGTTCATCAACTAGATATTCTCTACCCTTTGGGAAGCATAATGAAATATTAGTATTGTTTGCAATTACTTCTGGTTCCATGACAGGTTTTGTTTCAGATACCTTTATGAAGACCATGTTGGACTCTATATCATTTTTCAGGATTGCATGCAAAATACACATAGGACAGTAAGCCATAGAAACTTGCTATACCAGTCAATCAGAGCTACAGTCCCAGAAGCCCACAGGTCAGGGGAATCACGAAGAAGGTGGGGGCCAAGATGTGCTAAAATCCACATTTCACAGGAAGTCTCTTCTTATCACACCAAATCACCCCTTAAATGCTTGGAAGCAGTGGTAAAGGACAGCAGCCTCTGGGGGTCTTTGCTCACCTTCACAATGCCATTGACCATGTACTCAAAAGTTCGATTGCTAAATCCCTCACTGGCGATGACAAATACAGTGTACTGGAAATAGCCGGCTGGACCTGAGTGTGTATGGGTGCCACTCAAGATAACGTTGTCCCTTCTGTACAGGGAACCATATTTGCTTTGTAATCTGTTCAGGACCTTCAGGAAAAAAAAAAAAAAAAAACAGAAAAAGAACAGAAGAGACATGACCTATTATTCAGCATGACAAAGTACTTGGGTGAGTTCAGTCATGGATCCACACCGGTGACACCTTTTCAAAGTGGACCCCCATTTGTGTTTAACTATGTCATCTTAGTAATAACATCAGTCATTGCAGTAGCTAGCATGTACAAGCACAATACTTAGTATTTTATATACATTAGTCACTGACGAATCTTTATCACAATCCCCAAGAGGTAGGTATTGTTAGCCTCCCATCTTAGTTGAAACACTGAAATATATGGAAGTTAAATATTTTGCCCACTAATCTCATGAGGAGTAGAGCCAGGTTCCAGATCCAAGTCTTTCTAACAATAGTACTCTTACTCCCATTTTCATTCAATACATTGTACTAATATTCTACTGTTCTATGTATAAGTAACATATGAAGCTTCTACCTTGAAGACATACTTATTCTGATGATGAAAATTAAATAGAGCTTCCAAGTATAAGGATCCCATAAGGCCACTGGTTCATGTCCTAGCTCATCCACTTCCCATCCAACCCATGTTTAGGGCCTAGGAAAGCAGTAGAGAATGGCTCAAAGTCTTGGGACCCTGTATACACATGGGAGACCCAGAAGAAGCTCCTGGCTTCTGACTTCAGATCAGATCAGCTCTAGCCATTTAGGGAAGAAACCTTGCTTCCAAAGTGGTTCCTGTTAGATGCTTTGAAATACTGAAAAACTAGTTAATACAGTGATATAGACAGTCTGATAAACTGTCTATCAGGGACTTAGGGTAAAAGAAATTCTCATTTGTATTGTTTGCCAATTTCTATGTTGTAAATAAACCACCTTGGTCAATTTCAAGCAACCAAGTTTAAGAGCCAGCTCACAGCATTCCTGAGAATTTAATCATTGGCTCTCCAAGCAGGTTATAGCACTCCACCCTTGCACAGGAAGAGCTGTTTGTACGTTATTTACTTCACATTCTTAAAGATTTCTGTTCAACCTCTTCTACTTTGATTGAAGAGCTACACCACTCTAATTCCAAGTATACACTCACAAAAGCAGAAAGATCTTACAAGCCATCTTGACCCACTAACCTCTTCCTGCCCCAAAGCGGAATTATTGGGTAACCACGTTCATGCCAGCAATCGTATGATACGATGCAAATATGGAAAGGAAATATGCTACAACCAAGATCCTAACATCCCTCTAATGAAGTAATCTTTATTCTCCATCCCAGCAAGTTTCTAAGTTAATTCTATTTGATCCTAACTCCAGCGACACCTCCTCACTACTCTTACATTGTCTCCGAAAGTACAAAGTTTATTCAAAAGGCAATGGAGGGCCTGGTGCAACAGCATAGTGGTTAAAGTCTTCGCCTTGCACGCGCCCGGGATCCCATATGGGCAACGATTCTAATCCCAGCAGCTCCACTTCCCATCCAGCTCCCTGCTTGTGGCCTGAGAAAGCAGTCTGGGGCAGCCCAAAGCCTTGGGACCCTGCACCCACTTGAGAAACAAGAAGGAAACTCCTGGTTCCTGGCTTCAGATTGGCTCAGCTCCAGACATTGCGCTCACTTGGGGAGTGAATCAATGGATGGAAGATCTTTCTCTCTGTCTCTCTTCATCTCTGTTGATCTGCCTTTCCAATAAAAATAAATAAATCTTTTAAAAAGGCAATGGGAAATGTGCATTATCAAAAAATAATGCATGGATTTCAAAATTTTCCATGCCAAAATTTACTTTTTAAGTTTGTTTTTTCCACTAACTTTTTTTTCTTTCTTTCCTGCCATATTCTACAATATAATTTAAAGATTAAGAGATTTTTTAAAAATGTTTGTAGAAGATTTTCAACCTACATAACAATAATCTGACTGATACAGTGAGCCCCTTTTGTGTATCACTGGATTCTGCAATTATCAATTCATGGGTGGCTTCACTTTAGTGTTGGATTTTAATTCTCATCTGATTCTTCTCACTAGTCTCAATTGTCTGAGAATCTGAACGAGAGGTTAGTGACTAAGTGGCACTCTCAAATGTCTAACAAAAGGATTAAATGGCAGAATATATGTGAAAGTCGCCTGGAACAGAATAAGCAGTCCAAAGCACATTTGCACAAATGATAAAAAGCTATCAGCAGAATTGAATACAATTTTTGATCAAGATAACATGGATGAGGAAGCAAGGCTCAGTCTTCTTGCATGATTGTCTGCTAGATTGCCATGTGTTCCTTAACACTGAAGGAAATGGAAACTTCTAGAACTGAAACCAGGAGGACTTGGTTGTGATCACAATCACCCAGGGACTTTCCTTTAACCATCTCATTTCTTCTTCCCCTCTGTCACTTACCTCCAACCTGAGTCGTTGAGATACCATGCCTATCTCAATGCTGACAAACACGACTCGATTTGACCCATCAGATTCTGCCACGATGAAAGCCCGACTGTATAGCCTCGTGAGTACGCCCTGTGCATTCTGGCCGCTTTTGCTGTAGCCCATCTAAAGAGGAAGACAGAATCCAGGCAGGGACATATGTGAAAGGATTACTTTAGGCAGGCAAAACAAAAAGATCACAGCACTAGAACACTGAATGAGAAAAAATTTTTCAAGAATTAAAAAAAAAAAAGCCAAAACCATAAAGACATCTTGAATCTTATGTGTAGAAAATGGGAAGGCCAATATTAACCAGAATGGCAGAAGTTACTCAATGACCCACAGGCGAGGAGGAGTTTGGCTGGCTCTGGATTCTATAACTGCATTAAAGATCCTTAAGGGATTTTGTGTTCTTTAAACAGCAGCTTTCCTCTAGGATGCCCAAGGCACTGCAGGAGCAAAAAAACATTCCCCATTTCCACCCTGAAACTAGGAGGCATTCTCATGTTGGTTGGCTGGTGTGTGATTTGACTTTCTGAAGAAATGATATCTTTATGACTAAGTAATTTTTTCATTGTTAATAACATTGTATTATGTGATATAGTTTTATAGGCACTGGGATTCCCCCACCCCTATGATTAAGTAAATTTTATGATGGGATTTCATCCTGATATCTATCGTGCTATCACTCCCTAAGCCGTGTCATGTCTAGTCTAAGCCCCCCTTTTCATCATGGCACAAATCCACCTCTCAAAGTCATGCCCAGGTCTTCAGGATATGCCCTGCTCATGTAGATTTCCCAGGCCAGGACAGTCAGCAGTTGCTAGAATCTGAAGATCACATAGTAGAAGGAAGAAAATCCTATCATACACTGTCATGCTCAGGCTTCCCAGCAAAGCATTAACAGAAATGGTTATTTCAACCATCATAGGCAAGATATCACATTTTGGTAATCGTCAGGCCACCCCAGAGCTGACCTACATAGAGTTAACCCATAAATTTTGCCTATTTTTAATAGGTGATAGATTAAAATCCTCACATCTTCAATCCAGAGATTTTTCTGACTTCTCTAGGGAAAAAAAAAAAAAAAGACAGCACACCCATGAGCCCACACTGCCACATGGCAACACTCAGCTACAGCCATGCACTTTTTTTTCTTTGTACTCACCATTTCCTACTAATCCCTTTTCTACATAGAGAGTTTACTAGACATCCATGATCATCCATTAAACCCGATTCAATCATTTGAGACATTTACACACTGATGCCCATTCCATAGTATCTGAGTTTGCCTGATCTGGCTCTTCCATTTATTAAAAAAAAAAAAAACTGTCCAGTTGTCTTTACAACAAAGTTGTGATTAAATACATTTTCTCCTTCTCAGAGTCTGTTATTCATAGTGCTAAACAGGAACAAATTTAATACAAAAGATTGAAGAAAATAATGAAATAATAATTGGGAATGAAAGCAGGATATAAAATAACCAAATGACTTACAGGTTTCTTGAGGAGCATTGGGTTTACCTACCAAATTGATGTCTGCCACTTGTCCTGTGCAGTCAGCACGCCCTGCCCCAACAAGGTAGCCACTGAAGTTCTGAGGCAGAGGTGGCTCTGGGGTGCAGGTCACAGGAGCAGACTGTGTGGCTGCAGGGCCCTGTGTGCCTGGAGGGCTCTGGGTGGTTGAAAAGTCCACGTTTCCTGAGTTTAAAATGGAATAAGACATTTGAGAAATATTTTGGCTCACTTATGTGTCATAAAGAATATATAAGTTCCAATTCCTAAGGAATCGTATATCTATATACTTTCTTGTATGTCAGCTGTACAGTGAGAGATGCTGTTGGAAATCCTAATTTTAAGCAGGGTCTCTTTCTTAGACTAGAGATGTTTCAGACTAACAGTCAAATGCCCTTCACCTTCCCATCATGAACCATTTTTTTGTCAACTCATCCCTTTTGTTCACTTGACTACTCATCTGTTCCAACAAATAAAACAAGAATCATTTCCACTGTGATTTACTAACGCAATGTCTGGGGATTTCCTTCTTCCATTCTTGCCATCCTGTTGTCTCCTTCCTTTCCACTCCACCAACCAACATCCAACACTCAGAGTTGATCTTCTTGCTCCAGCTCTGCTCCTCATCTCCAGGATGTCCCAACTCTCTCTATACTGCTCTGGTCTTCCTCAACTATCTAAAGACTTATTAATGGAACTAATATATACTATATATGGAACTATAATGGAACTAATATATACTAACTATATACTTGTTGACATACCTGCAACTTATTTAAATCACTCTGGTATCTATATATCCATATCTAGGCATATTTATTCACACATACATTTTCCATATAAACATGAATACCATGGGAGGCAGAATGACAAAGATTAAGAAGTCAGTTACCAAAAACACACTTTCTGATGACTACTTAATTAAATTCTTTAATGTATCTCACCCATATTTTCCATCCATTGAATGGAAATGAGAGTAACAGCCTGCTTCCTAGCATTGTTTTGAACATTCAATATATTCATGCACTCCAAGAATACAGAACAATGCTAGTGTATAGCTTTGGGTTTACTTATACCTCTAGATATCTTACATACACCTTTTAGTCAGGAGTAGGCAGAGCAGGACATGTTGGTGTCACAAAACATTCGTGGCCATACAGTGTTTTTGTCCAGGAATTAACAGCAGATTCCCACCAGAATTCTAGGGCTTTCAGAGCTAAAAGAAATTATACATCACCTGGCTCAGCCTCCTGAGTTTTATAGAAGAGATGTGATTTAACCAAGATTTCATGACGGGCATGTGATGAATCAGATATCCAACCTAGGTCCTAGAGCTCAGACTCAGATACTTTTTCAGCCAAATTCCAGATAGGGCTACAAACAATGTCTCCTCATACCAAAACCTAAGTTTTTTTCATGACACCAAATATTTCAAAGAGGAAAGTGGGTACCTTTGCTATTTAGTTCATTGCTATCAAGATAGAAATCTTAACCACTTAGCCCAGAACAAGTAGCGCCCTCTATAAAGAGGCCATTCAACAGGCAGTAATCACTATTGGCAGGACAGTTACTGTCTTTATTAATAACTTCCTTAAGTTGAAGCTCCTGATTAGGAGCTAAATGAGTCCTAAGGATCCTTTCATTTCCAGCAGTCCAAGACCCTGCCTGCCTGCCTGCTTCTGGAACAGAAGGTGTCTCTTCCTCAATGTTTTTAAGGGATGAGAAGCACCAGGACACAGAGCACACACAGGAAATAGAGACCATAAAAAGAAACACTGTGGTGAGAAACATCATCTCCTTCTCCATTTAGCCTAAGACCCGACCCACCTTCTGCTTTGTCAGAGCATTCAGTCTCTGCCCCCTTCACTCATTTAGCAGGTATGGAACCTGACCCTGAAACAGACCTTCCAACAAAGAACTACTGCCAATAATTCTTGAAAAGTAGCCTACAATTTGAATAATTTGAAAGACCTCAAAGAGATGTATAAAAAATCATCTTTCCAGCTTCTTTTGAAAAGCTCAACCCATGTGACATTATGAAAACATGCAGCTGATAATGGGGAGGCCTTGTGAATACCCTTTACAAAATCATGCACTGGCTACCTATTGCATCTCATTTACGGAACCTAATTGATTCCTGTAACCCATTTTTTTTTTGGCATTTAACACCCCCTTATCTGAAAGTTTTTCACAAACTGATTGACACCTAATAGACTTTTCACTCTTCTTTTGATCTTAGGAACTGAGGATACCAACAATGAGACAAAGAAAAAATATCATAAATATTAGACACAAAAAGTTGGAGTAGATGTTGTGGTACATCAGGTTAAGCTACTCCTTGAGACAACTGCATCCCATAATGGAATGCCTGGAATTGAGCCTCATGTCTGCTGCCAATCCAGCATCCTGCAGAGGCACCTGGGAAGCAGCAGACTATGGCTCATGTATTTGAATATGATTTGCAGTCAAGGTGGAGACCTGCTGCTTGGCCCCATCCAGCCATCTTGGGGACTTGGGAAATGAACCAAAGATTGGAGGAGACATCTGTGTGGTGCTCTCCCTTTAAAGGAATAAAAAATGAATACATAAACTGTTTAATATAAAAGCTGACATCATTGTGTTTGAAAAATTTGAGCTATGTTAGATCAGTGGTTAAGTAAAGGCAAATTTCTGCAAGTCAGAAATTGCTAACTGGCTCTTTGGGAACAAAGGTAAACTAGATAAAAACTGCTATCAAGCAGACAAGGTAATGAAAGTAAAGGGAGAGGGCTACCCCCAAGTGCATGTGAGTGTGAGTACACACTGAACTAACAGCAGGCCCTGCTCCTTATCTTGAGGTTCTTGGTAACATTTCCCAACAGGCCTCGGAAGGGCATCCATGGGAACCCATATGCTTGCCTTTGTTGTTTTCAATGGTGCCACTGGTGATAAACAAGAGGCTGAGAAGGGCCACGGTAATGGCAGTCATCATTACAAGGAGGAAAATGAGGAATGCCTCCAACGCGGAGAAGCTTCGTTTGGCCATATTCCCTGAAGCAAAACAGAGATGAAAATATATATAAAGGAGGAAGAAAAATGAAACACAAGTTAAAATGTACATAATTCATATGCTTCAACTCTCTCCTAAGGCTAAGATGCCTTCGCTCCTTCATATTAACACTGTACCAAGAAAGGAAAACGCAGAGCCTACCTACTGCGAATTCAGTATCCCATGGAAAACAAGACCAATTTACAACATTCACTTTGACTAGATCAGATGAGGTTTCTAAATCCTGCTCAACACAGTGCTGTGCCTGGCAGCTACCACTCATGATTTGGCAGTGACAACAGAATTAAAATATCTTCACATTCCTTGGCTACTCATACTGCTTTCATATAAGCAAAGACGCTGTTTACAGGTCTGGGTTGGGAACACTGTTGACAGCAAGGATGATTGAGGGACATACTTTTCTTGCACTTGGACAAAATCGCACTGGGATCAGAGCTGTACTTGATGGTTATGAACTCAGTAGAACTGTCTTCAACACATGGATGTGGAATGATATATTCTTTTTTTAACTTTCAGTTATTACATGGTGGTAAAAGGGCATAGAAAAAGGAATGGCATCTTTGATCTCAAATTGGACATTTTTACAATTTCCTTTCAGTGACCAGAAAGATCCCAGGTACCTGGTGTGATGGTTCAATAGGTTAATCCTCTACCTCCAAGTGCCAGGATCCCATATGGGTGCTGGTTCATGTCCCAGCTTTTTTCCACTTCCCATCCAGCTCCCTGCTTGTGGCCTGGGAAAGTACTCAGGATCTCCTATGGATGTCCTAACTTCTGCACCTCCAGTGCATCTCCCTGATAATGCTCTTGAGGAAGCAGCAGAAGACGGCTTAAAAACTTGGGTGCTTGCACCCATCTGAGATACCTGAATGAAGTAGCTGACTCCAGGCTTCAGTCTGACACCGACTGACCATTGCAGCCATTTGGAGAACAGGCCAGCAGATGAAAGACCTCTCTCTTTCACTCCCTCTTTTTCTCTCTAACTCTGACTTTCAAGCAAGTTTAAAAAAAAAATTTTAAGTCCCTGTGTTACATAAAAGCATTGCATGGCCTAAGAGATTCCTTAAGCTGTTTTAGGGTAGAAATTCAACACAGAAGCTAAAATCCATGCAATATAGGTAAATGTATTAACATGGAGGCTTAGACTCTGAAATCTCATTGCAAAATTAGTCTCATACATTTATTAAGGAATTTTGGGGAATCTTCCCCTGACACCAAGCCTCCGTTATCCCTCCCATCTGTAAATACCCCTATGGGGGTATGTTGACAATGTTAGGACCTGTCACATATAGTTCCTCTCAGAATAAGATGAAATGGTGTAAGCAATCCCATTTTTGTTCAATAGAGTATAAGTACAAAGAACACTAGCATTTATCATCAGTTTCCAAAATAGCAGAGTTTGTACTCCTCCCTGTCTTCAAGGAGCTTACAAGAGGCTAATACTAAAGGGTTATTAAATCCAAGTAGTTGCTTTCAACATGGATTGATTTGCAGCTAAGACTTTTGCTACCAGCAAGAGTTGCAAATAGCAACAAATAAACAGGTATTCAATATGATCATACAACTTTTTTGGTGTTAATTTGACTTATGTGACAAGATGAAAAATAGTATTTAAAATTTTAGCTGAAAAGAAAATAAGTTCTTATTTACAGGTGTGAAAATCAGATTGCTTTTTATTTTAAAATAATTTGTAAGGTGGCAAACCTGATCTAGAATTCCCTAGGACTCAGTTTGTTAAACTAAAGTTTTCTAGGATGGACTAGTGGCTGTTTCCTTTTGCAGAGCAGGGATTCCTCAGTCAATCACAGTCCCTACCAGGAGGGTCATCTCTATTTAGTTACTGATTTTTCTGTGGGCATGCCATTCTAAACCCCATCCAAGAGTGGAAGATCAGTCTGACAGCAGATGTTTCAGAGGTGCAGTTAAGCTGGGAGTGGACAAACAAACCGGAATTGAAAATCTTTCCTCATTTATCTGTCATCCCTGTGATCACATTCACCACTTATAGTGGGGACAATTGAAAATCTGGGGCAAAAACAAAGTCATTTAGTGTCTTGGTACCAACTTCTATTATCAACTTTAGGAAAAGGAAACACCTCTAAGGTATACCTCTGACACTCGGGTGACCTAGAGTATCTTATTAGGTCCTAGGCGGTAGTTCAGATGCAGATTTCCAACCCAGCATGCCCAGTTCCTGCTCAAAGTTTTGATTTCTATAACAACACAGTAGGAACCTGTGTATCAAACAGACATGGCACACACACACACACAAAAATTCCACACCACTGTGTGTTTGTGTGCATGTACCAATTTTCCTCTATGAAACAGATGATAGCCTTGTATACAAGCCAGGAATGATACTTGATTTCAGATTAGACCTTCTATCTCTAATTTAGATTTGAATAATCTCACATGTTCCAACATTCTGTGGAGTTCCTGAATCAGTGCCAATGTATTACATTTTTTGCACCCAGTTCAGCTGACTCAACCACTACCTTTACAGAAATTAGGATATGGGTTGGTAGTACTTCTTCCTACTAGTAATTAAACCATGAATTTGAATATTAAAATAGATGCCATATCTGTCTTCAGGGGGGAAATGCATCTTGAGACACAAAGCCAACAATTTTATTTAGAGATTCTAAATGTCATGGTTTCCACTTAATCTGTTCTATACTTTCAAGCTCATGATACAATTACGATGCTGTCAAAATACAATAGCAAGTCATTTGCTTTTCAAGGGTGTGACAGTAAACAGTACTAATTCAACAAAATGCATTTCTAGACTACGAGAACTGCGTGGTTCTCTAGTATTAGACAGAAAGATGATCCAAGATTTCCCACTCCCTAGGAAAAGCCAGTCATGCTTACCTGAATCCACCACTCAGAAGAGCTGCCACATCCCAAGACAGCAGGTGACCATCCAGAATCTTGCTCCCGTTCTGCTTGTATGGTACAGGATTCAGACTTCTCACAGTGCTTCCTGAAATCTACTGAGAAGAAATGTGCACAGTCAAGTTCCAGAGGCAGAACTCTGAATAGCACACCTTGGTACATGGATAAGATTAAAACGTATTGATAACAAAAGGCTTATATGCAAACTATCTTCAGGGAGAGACTTATCATCAGAGAAATAGGTGGCAGAAGGTCTGCTGAGCTGAAGGTCATGCCAGTCTTCATATATCTCTTTCAGCCTAACAGACTGTGGTCGGCAACCCAGACCACAAAACATGCACCTGGTTTATGTACCACTGCCAATCAACCCAACACCAAAGGTAGTACTTATGTATGTTAGTTATCAATATGGACTATGTCTACCACTGGACAATATGAGACAGTATTATCCCATTTAAGTACATCTGACTTTAAGTATGTGGGGTCATATGCCTAAAAAATCAACAATCTATTAGTTTATCACTATTACTGGTGATTCCGGGTGTTTTTTTCTTTCATCTTTCTGCCTCTTGGTATAACCATGCATCACATGTCCAATGAAGGCTATACAGCATTACACTTCCTCTTAAAATATGCGTGCTACAAAACAGTGGAAAGTTAAGTCATGGCCTGTCAAGACAAAGAACAAGAAATAGACCAGCCCTCCTCCTTTTTTCCTTCTTGCAAGCCCAATCTGCCTAGGAATCCCATCAAAGAGAACAACGCAGAATTAGGCAACAGACCAGCTCCCAAAGTTCCAACCCAAGTATTATCAGTGTAAGTTCCTTCGAATAAAGTATTACATAGTGGATCTTTGAAAGCTCTGTTACTATAGGTGGGAGCACCTTAAATCTTGTTAACTTGTTAACAAGTTTATTATCGGTGCTGATATTGGTGAAATTCTAATTCTTTTTTCTTTTTTTTTTAAAGATTTATTTTTATTATTTTTTCATTGGAAAGGCAGATATACAAAGAGGAGAGACAGAGAGGAAGATCTTCCGTCTGATGATTCACTCCCCAAGTGAGCGCAATGGGCCGATACTATGCCGGTCCAAAGCCAGGAGCCTCTTCCGGGTCTCCCACGCGGGTGCAGGTTCCCAAAGCTTTGGGCTGTCCTCAACTGCTTTCCCGGGCCACAAGCAGGGAGCTGGAAGGGAAGCGGGGCTGCCGGGATTAGAACCGGCACCCATATGGGATCCCGGGCGTGCAAGGCGAGGACCTTTAACCACTTGCGCCACCGCGCCAGGCCCGAAATTCTAATTCTTAATTACAATGTATGGAGAACAAAACCAGCTGAACTGATCCCAAAGGAAGAAAAAAATATTATAGGAAAGACAGCAAGAAAAACTAAAGGCAGGGGCTTAGAAATGCCAGCAATGTGGGCAGTTCTGCAGATCTAAGGTACAGGAGCTGTGGGACCATCTCTTCAGGCCATCACCCCTGAGAAAGAAGCATCCGAGCAATTCTATGCCTTTGTATTGTCCTACTCTGGACTCAGTCCTGAAGGATAACATCTGGTTGGCCTAATTTGGATTTACACGATCTTCCTGCTGATGCCACTACTTAAATGGAAATTGCCGAGCATACCCAAAGAAGAAAGGGATGTTCTTCAAAATAAGATGAAGATGGGCTAAATGTTGGCAGATGAAAGCAACAGATACCATCTAGTCACCTGCCACTAGATTTTGCTCCTTTGCATCCATCTTCTTTGCAATGAGAGGCCTCCAGCGTGCCCATGTGGTCTCTTCCAGAGCTCTCTAGCCTTTTTCCCCATAAAAAGAAGCCATGCCATTACCCACTCACTAATCACGCTCAGTGACCACAATCTAGACAGATAAAATCATTTTACCCAGCTTTTAGTATATAATAGTGACATATCTCCTCTTACAGAAACAATAGACAGTCCATACCTGAATAATAAGGGGGTGCGAATGGAGTTGATTCCAAGTACTATGGCAGATCCAGTGGAGGTAAGATGCTGAGCCCAGGGGATTTACAATACCCACCGAAACATCTGCCTCCTATATGCAGGAACACAATCCTGAGGTGAGATGGAGATTAAGTGACTGTAAATATTTCATTTCTGAGTGACTCTCACAGAATCAGCAAGGACAAGCTGTCTTTCCCTATCCACCATCCTGACATATTCACCCATGTATACATTATACCCATTTTTCAGATGAGGCAACATATACAGAAATGTCAAATGGTTTCTAGAACAGGAAAGGAAGATCAAAAGGGAACACGACTCAAAAAATAGGATATAAATCATAAAGTCTCCAGACTCCTGTATATGACCTTTTGCCCTTCTCTAGATGCTTATCATCCATGTCACCTTGACCCAGTCCCTGGCAGGGCAGTCTCTGAAGAGAGAAAGACAATGTGTTCCTCAAATCCTAATTCCTAAGTCATTAGCCAAGAACTGCTACTATCATATACTTTCTTAATATTTTACATAGGTCAACCAAGCCAGGATCTTAAAAGGCATAGAACAAATTTCATATACTCCATGCTAACAGTCACATCCTTTCACTCTTTAATTCTTGGAATAATTCATGATTAAATTATTTTCAGTAAACAGTATTTCACTAAGAATCCAGCTTGTCTTTTCTAAATGCTATTTCTTACTGAAAGAAGCCAGGTATCTTTGGAGAAAAAGCTGGTTCTACATGCATCCCTGCTTTTAGACGAAAGATAGATTCCCAATGAAACTGTTGGACATGTGTACACAATGGGATGCTGGACTGCCTGACTTTGTCTGTACCAACAATGTTGGGGTACAGTTAAATAAGAGACTAATAGAATTATGATTCCTTATGAAGGACTACACTATTGTAGTAAAATAGGGAAAATCTGTTGAGGGGGTGGGAGTCTGGGGGGGAAATCCCAGCCTATATGAAATTGTACCACATAATTCAGAATTCAAAATAAAAATATATTTTTAAAAAGCTGGTTCTAAGTCAAGGACAGGAATTATACAAAGATATATGGAATATTTTAGTATACTAGAAATCAGAAAGATCATCGAGATTGTTAGAAGTGTGACAAAACACTAAAAGGCTCCCACTAATCAAAGATAACCTCAATAAGTTAAAAAAGCAAATCATATGCTTAAATATATAAAATCATAACAATACTTAATTATTATCATTTATTTGAAAAGCAGAGGGAGAGCAATCTTCCAATACTGGTTCATTCTCCAAATACTCACAAAAGATGTGACTGGGCTAGATCAAAGCCAGGAGTTTGGATCTCACTCCAAGACACACACGTTGGTAACAACGACTCAACCTCTTGGGTCACCTGCCACCTCCCAGGGCACACATCAGTAGGAAGGTAGTATTGGAATCAGAGCAGAGGCTTGAACTCTGGCACTCCTATATGAAATGTGAGTGTCTTAACAGATGTCTTAACTTTTGCACCAAACACCCACTCATGGCTATACTTTTAAAAGATGATAGAAACCTGATGTGTTACACTGGTATATTGGTTTACAAAGTGGGGCAGGGGTGAAGGCAGGTGTTGCAGTACATCAGCCCTGACACTTGGGTTGCTCACACCCCTTCCTTATTGGAGAGCCTGAGTTTGATCCCACGTCTGCTCCTAATACAGATTCCTGTTAGTGTGTACCATGGAGTAAGCAGATGGTAGCTCAAACACTTGGGTCCCTGTCTCAGAACCTGGAAACCTGAATGGAGTTCCCAGATCATCTTTCCTGGGGCTTTGGCCTGGTGCAATCTGGTTGTTGCAGGAAACTGGGCATTTGGGAAGTGAAACAGCAGATGGAAGATGGCTCACTTCCTTTTTCTTCTCTCATTGTCTCTCCCCCTTTAAAATAAAATTTTAAAATACAAGTAAATCAAAATGGAGTGAGAATTAATAGCCTAGGATATACTCTGCTTTTCCTGCAAAAATGCACATTTGGGAAACCAAATAGGTAAGAGGGAGAGTTTATCACTGTAGAAGTATTTGAGCCGATAAATAAGGAGGGAATGCTTAATGAACAATGAGGAAATGATGAATCTAGGCAAAGATCACCAACAACTGCTTATGTCACCAAGAGATAATCAGATAACCAGTAAACCTTTGAAAGGCATCACAACCTTAATTATCATGCATTCTTACCAAAAGTTAAAGTTAAATCAGATCAGCTACTTGACAGTGCTTGTTTACAGAAGAGCGACAGATAACTGAGCATAGGGAAGAACAACATGGGATGCAGAAAGCATCTGTAAATTAATGACTGTTGAAAAACAAACTCCAAGTGCACCTGAAGAGAAATGAGGGGGCGGGAGGAGAGAGCAGGAAAGGTCAGTCCAGGATGGCAAGCTTGAGAATGGGGAGGAGAAGCAGCAGCAAGGTGAGAGGAGAGAGGGAGAGTGGCCAGCAAAGGAGAGGAAAGAGAAAGGGGCTATTAGAATAAAAAACATGAGAGACATGGCATGGGGTTGTAAGCTCAAAACCAACATTTGATAACCAGTTTGAAGTATATTTTTAAACTATGAAACTGTTTGGGACAGTTGAATACTGAACAGATATTTGAGGCTATTAAGGAATTAGCATGTAAAACTTTGGTGTACTTCACCAGAGAAGTGTTGAGAAAGCCCTCCATCCAGCAATCTTTTAGAGAGTGGGTAGAGGGAGAGAAAAAATACTCATACACATAAAAATTTCCTGTTAGAATACAGACTGGGCTCTCATTCTCTTTGGAGATGACTGCCTAGTTTATCAGATGTGGAAATTGGTCTCTTCAAATTTTCAATAAACTTTGTTTAAAGTGCAAATAAATTAAGTGATAGTGTAATTGTGGTGTTGGGATTATACTTTGTAAAGAAAACCTTTCTTTTAGAGATGTATTCTGAAAAACAAAATTCTGAAAAATTAAAAATTGCAAAAATTGGAAGGAAGGAAGGACAAAAGATTGATTAGAACTAAGCTTTCTTTAACATGCTGGATGATATACTACGACAGACACATCGGATTGCTTCACTCCACACACAAACGTCAGATCCTTCCAGGGTACAGAAGCTGGACATTCATTTGCACAGATTTAGTTTGGGTCCTGCCTTTTAGATGCACTGAAATGAGTCTATGAATCAGAGCTGAGTCATTTGGGGAGAAAAGCAGGGCATGAGCTATCATTTTTGCTGGTTTGTATCAGGGCAGCGTGGTTCTCAGCTCTCGGCTTTCTGCCTGTGTCCACATATTGCAGCCATGAGTTTGACCAAAACAGATCACCATTGAACAGATCTGCTCTGCAAGGTAAATTGGGTAACTTCTGAGAGCTCAACCTCAACAATCAGCTTTCCCAGGGTCTCTGCGTGTTCTCTCCATTCCTGAAGAAATCCTTTTGTTTGTACCTCCAACATCAACTTGTCCAATTTCATAGCACATTGGACCTCATTTTGAAGAACACAGCCATTCCACCCTCTGGACACTGTGTATGGGAATAATAGGCTTGGTGTTTCACATGCTGAATTGAGACCTCCACTTGTCATATTGGAGTGCCTGGATTCAAATTCCAGCCCCACTTCTGACTCCAGATTCCTTTTTATTTCTTTTTTTCCCTCGCCACCTCCAGATTCCTTTTAAAGCACAATCTTTTTTTTTTTTTTAAGATTTATTTTTATTATTTTTTCATTGGAAAGGCAGATATGCAGAGAGGAGAGACAGAGAGGAAGATCTTCCATCCGATGATTCACTCCCCAAGTGAGTGCAACGGCCGATGCTATGCCGATCCAAAGCCAGGAGCCTCTTCTGGGTCTCCCACGCGGGCGCAGGGTCCCAAAGCCTTGGGCCGTCCTTGACTGCTTTCCCAAGCCACAGGCAGGGAGCTGGAAGGGAAGCGGGGCTGCCGGGATAGAACCGGCACCCATATGGGATCCCGGGCGTGCAAGGCGAGGACCTTAACCACTTGCGCCACCGTGCCAGGCCCTTAAAGCACAATCTTGCAGATAGTAGCAGGCAGTCCAAATACTTGGGTCTGCTTCACCCACCTGGAAGACTTAGATTGGCTTTTTGAATTATTGGGTTTGACCTGGCCCAACCTCTGCCACTGTGGGCATTTGAGGCAGATGGACCATCCCATTCTTTTTCTCACTCTCTCCTGGATGGATGGATGGATGGATGGATGGATGGATGGATGGATAGATAGATAGATAGATAGATAGATAGATAGATAGATAGATAGATAGACAGACAGACAGACTTTTTCAAGAGTGGTAAGCAAATTGGAATAATGAAAATTTTCACTGTATCCAAAAAGTGTAGTTTCAGCTACACAGGGATGCCATGATGGCAGCTTATCATCTCAAGAGTCCTCTACAAGACTGGAAAACCCGTTTGACCCCAGAGCAGCTCCATCATCAGGTAACTACAGATTTACCTTTCAGTTGTTTGCATTTAACTATGACTTCAATCCATAAGCAGTAGGAGAGGCCAGTTCTGACTCTAGCAGGAATGAGGGTCTCTGGCATAGCCCTTCTGCATCTATCCCACATTGGGCCCAGGCTGCAAGCAGGGCTCTGGAGGTGCACTGGAGAGCGTAGGTCCCTAGAGGGAGGTTCCAGCTCAGACCACAGAGACAAAGTGACGGAGCCCGACAGAACAGCACACCATGGAGCTCTTCTGCCAGGAAGCTCACAAATCCCACATCCACAGCCAAGGGTGGAGGTAGAGGATGACACTCCTCTGCTAATCTTAGAGAACAGGGCATACCAACTAATCTCCTCCCACATATCATAGCACTTCCTTCAATACAAAGGGAACACGTGGGACACTGAAGGAGTGAGGGTTGGAATTGAAATCTAAAGATCTGGGGCCTGGTGTCCTGGCATAGTGGAGAAAGCCACCACCTGTGGTGCTGAAATCCCATGGGCACCAGTTTGAGTCCTGACTGTTCTGCTTCTGATCCAGTTCCCTGCTAATGCATCTTGGAGTGGAGGATGGTAAGCAAGCAGTTAGGTCCTGCACTCATGTAGGAGACCCAGTAGAAGCTCCTGGCTCCTGGATTTGAACCGGGCCACCTACCAGCTGTATGAGTGGCCGTTTTGGGAGCGAACCAGTGGATGGAAGATCTCCACCCCCAACCTCTGTGACTCGGACTTTCAAATAGGTAAATAAGTCTTTTTTAAAAAACATGAAGATGAAACTTGCTGTTTGTTTCTTAAATCCCTCTGTTCCATTTTCCTCATTGAAATATGGAGACTAACAAGAGCCTCCATCTTAATAAAGGATGACAGTGAAAATATAAGGAAAGATGTGTCACAAAGTCAGGGTTTTTCCCTGCATTTTCTATGAGATGTTTGAAGACTCCTTCTATTTATGGAGTTCAAAAAAAATGTTGCCCCCAAATAATCTTATCTTTCAATTCAATTAAAGAGAGGGATAGGATATGTGCATTTAAAAATCCTGCTGCAAAGTTATCCTCCCCTCACTGGGTTCTAAAGATTTCCACATTAGAGTTTGGTAAGCTCAGCCCTGGTGGAGAATGCTTTTTGCTGTTCCCCACACGCTCCGAGGGTTAAAAACCCAAATTAAAAACTTCTCTATTTCTCCAATGTGGGATAAACTGTGTGAGACTGTATCACTGTTTTTAGAATATTTTTAAGTTATGCTGTGATGGTCCATCTCTTCACTATTTTTAAAAATTATTTATTTTTATTGAAAAGGAAAATCAGATTTATGAACAGGAGAGAGAGAGAGAGAGACAAAGATCTTCCATCCACTGTTTCTCTTCCCAAATGACCACAATGGCCCAAGCTGAGCTGACCTGATCCAAAGCCAGGAGCCAGGAGCTTCTCCCAAGTCTCCCACGTGAGTGTAGGAGCCCAAGGCTTTGGGCCATCCCCTACTGCAATTTCAGGCAATAAGCAAGAATCTGGTTGGGAAGTGGAGTAGCTGGGACATGAATCAGTGCCCATATGGGATCCCAGTGCTTACCAGGTGAGGATTTAACCATTGAGCCATCATGCCAGGACAAATGCATCTTTTTTCAAACCCAGAGGTAAGAATTTATTTCATTTGGCAGTGACAAATTTGACCTGCTTGTCATGCAAGATTACAAAAACAGATTGGGAGAAAAACTGCTCAGCTTCCATTGTTTTAGGGACAGAGAAACTATAGCATTTAATATAATCCTTGCCCTTTACAAAAATGTCAGATGCGGAGATCTCCCACATGCACAGTGTACCTGTAGAAAAAGTACCATGCCCCTAATAGAAAAGATCAAAAGAAGCAGAAAGCAACTGGATATCAACAAAGTACAGGCTGACTCAATCATTCTCTGTAGTCAAAACTCACAGGAGGGCAGGAGAGCCAAGGCAAGGCTTGGTATGTAAGTGGATTGTCTTTTTTCTTAGTTGAACAAAATCCAACCTGCAGAATTACCCTGCCAGAAACAAATTTCCTCTCCCATGCCTTCAGCAAATCCACTGAGAATCACCCATTAGATTAGTCAAGAAGCAAAACTGGATATACACCAGACCATTCCAGTGACAGATAATACACACACACCACTGCTCACATTCTCTGTGGCTGCAACTAACTTGTTCCCAAGCACACTCCACTTAGGACCAAGAGGGAAAAGGGAAGAAAAAAAGTCTTGCTCTTGTTTATCTATCTCTAGGGTTAAGACCTACAAGAGGACTTACCACTTTAGGTTTATCATTGATTTGGGATAGTGATAAGAGCTAGGTGACAGCTGAAATATCCAGGCATAAAAATAAGAGTGGGTGTTTACCTGATGCTCCCTCCCTTCTGTGGAGGCCAGGGCCAACCCCTAGGGCGAACTGGAGGCTAAATGTGGAGCTTGGGTCTGGAGGGGCTAAGGTTAGGGTAGGAAATATCCACTTGAGCCTCAAGAGTCAGGGAGTCAACAAAAGGAAGTCTATGGAAGAAGAGAACTTGCTGACAGAGGGAAATACACAGCTTCTTAATACCAACAGTGGATCCACCTTGTCTGTCAGAGTCAAGATGCATCCAGATAAGGATGGAATCTAGAGTAAAGCAGTAGAAGCACAAGTCTGAAAGGACTACTACAGGTGGTGTTCAGGACTCCATTCTGTGGGTCAGGTGATTAAAGGCACTTGTGTGGGTTGGGTTGCAGGACAACAAGGGCAAACACTGAAACAATAACAACAACATACTAGGTTTTAGCATGTAGATACTTACCAAGCCAGGGTAAGGAGAGAGTTCATTGTCTTAAAATAATCATAATTTAAAAATCAAATAAACTTACTGAACTCTTGATATTTTCCAGATACTGTGCTAACAATAACTCATGAACTGCATCATTTAATACTCACTATTCCTACCTCCATTTTGCATTAAACTAAAAAGTAAAAAAAAAAAAAAAAAAAAGAGTCATAGAGAAAGCAGACAGATAGCCAAACGTTACATCACCAAGTAGGATTCAAAACCAGATCTTTGGCCATCAGATTCCTCTAGCTTAAGCATAAACTACTTCTTTCCATTATATGGATGTATCATTCCTAGTAGTAACACATGTGATGTCCTTTCCAAAACAATAAGAGAGAATAAGAAAAGTAGTCAAAACCACACAGCTAATGCAGGAAAAAAATATCAAACATTTAGACTGAGGGATTGTGAAAAGAAAGTTTCTGAAGTTATCTGGCCCAACCCCCTCTGTCACAGAGATAAAATTCAGTTACTTGCCCAAGTTGCCGATAGTGGAGACATGTAGCACCCATTTACCTGGTTCTCTACTCCTTCAAGGGCATGTGGAAAGACACTGGCCAATGAGCTGCGAGCAGTGGTGACATATCACCTCTGGATTGAAGCATCTAACACTGAGGCATTTGAAAGCAGGTGGGAGTTGTGTGTGGTCTCCCTTCCCCTGCTATGGTAACCCTGATTGCCATGTGTCCCAGATGCCAGATTACAAGATTCTTGAGTCACCTGACCAAGAGTGGGCTTTGCATAATAAGAACTTAATGTTTATATGTTAACCAACTAGATTTGAGAGGTTTACTTATTCCCACAGCAAACTTTCCTGCCTATCCTAAAAGAGTCACAATGACAGTTCATGAGAATGACTCTCTAGAGTTCAAAAATTATAAACTTATTAAATTATAAATGTCATTTTAAACTCCCTTCAGTCTAATAAGAAACTTGGATCAAATGGTGTTTAATTCTATTTTTCAAAATATATCAAAATCTCTCTGACATAAAGACCAAATTTCAGGCAATCTCAACTCAAAGGCATAGCTGAAAATAGAAGAGCTATACATAGGCACCTGCAGGTAACAGGAATTCATGCAGTGGAATCCATACAATTTTATGCTCCCCCAAGAAACTCTCAGGCACATACAGCTCATCATTGGTTTAATTTACATTCAGCTCTAACCAGCTATTCTGTTTCTTCCAATCCAAAAACTTAGAATAACTCAATTTTCTGGAAGCAAGCATAGAGGTAGCAAGAGATAGCTGAGAGATATTCAACTGAAAATGTTTCAATCTAGGACGATAGTCAGAGGTCATAGTGACAATCTGGGTCATTTTTTTCAAAAGATTTATTTTGGCAGATGCACAGGGAGAAGAAGAGACAGAGAGAAAGATTTTTCATCCACTGTTTCACTATCCAAGTGGCCACAATGGCCAGAGCTGAGCCAATCTGAAGGCAGGAGTCAGGAGCCCCCTTGGAGCCTCCCACATGGGTACAGGATCCCAAGGCCTTTGGTCATCCTCCACTGCTCTTCCAGGCCACAAGCAGGGAGATGGATGGGAAGTAGGCTGGATGGGACATGAACCAGTACCCATATGGGATCCCAGAGGTTCCAAGGTGAGGACTTTAACCACTAGATTACTGCGCTGGGCCCAATCTGGCTCATTTTAACAACTTAGACAGCAGGACATTTGGACACACTTTCTTTTCTGAGATTTTTTTAAATGTTTTTTTTAATTTTCAATAAAGGGATTCCAAATTGTAAATCTATCCAATATATTAAAGGAGACACGGGCAAAAATGTAACCAGAATAATTCCTCCCAAATGTATAATATTTTGTTTGTGTGGACTTCAGGGGATTTTTAAATTTTTTTTTAAAATTTATGTTAACTGTATTTAAATTTCTCTGCAATGTCGTGTATTACTTTATGATAGAAACACAATTTTTAGAAAAAGGATGGATTCAAGTATACAGAAACATCACAGTTTCCCAGGTAGACCATAAGAAAGCAGATGTCAACTAGTAGCCTAATCACATGTATCTTTAGATGAAGAATAAACACTGTTTGAAAGCAGACTTCTGGGGACTGGCACTGTGGGCCCCTACTGCCACGCAGGACCAGAACCAGCAGCAGCCATTGTTGCCACTTGGGGAGTAACCTAATGGATGCTAACTTCTCTCTCTCTCTCTCTCTCTCTGCCTCTCTCTCTGTAACTCAGTCTTTCAGATAAAACAGACATTGTATTTCTTTGCTTGGGGTTGTGAGGAAGAGGAGGGCTGTGAGGATATCAGACTTCATCCTTGGCTGAGTGCACAGAACTTCTAGAAGCCACCAGGTATCCACCAATGCAGCCAGGGTTAATTGAATAGATTGAGCTCTACCTGCCCATTCACTACACTAATCAAAGAACAGGCTGAGCTGCCTTTTTTGTGCCTAGGTAAGCTGAACTCTGGAAGCATCATAGAGACAAAGGTTCTTCTGAATTGGATAATTATATTGGTATGTGCATAAAAGGTTTGATAACATGAGGTTACAGGGAGCCATGAGCAAGTTGTCAATCCTGTTGTCTTACAAACGAGTCCAAAGTCAAAGACACATTCCAGTGTGTCAGTTCTAGGGTTTTTATATTCAAAACATGTAACTGCTGGGTCAGCCAGGGCAGTAACAAACTGGAGCAGCTACCACAACAAACAACTGATAGACCAGTACTGGTGCACTCCTAGAGAATATCAACCAGTCTTTCCAAGTTCCTTTTTGAAACCTAGAATCATGAATTGGCTGAGAGGTGTTTTTTCTCAAAGACCTTATCTTAGAGTTACACAGCTTACAAGCAGAGTAAGTAGTTTTTTATTTTGTTTTTTAATGATTTTCCTTTTTTTTTTTTTTTACTGGAAAGTCAGATCTACAGAGAAGAAGAGAAAGATCCTCCATCCACTGGTTCACTCCCCAAGTTGGTGCAAAGGTCAGAGCTGAGCCAGTCTGAAAGCCAGTAGCCAGGCACCAGGAGCTTTTCTGGGTCTTCAATGCGGTTGCAGGGTCTCAGAGTTTTAGACCATCCTCTGCTGCTTTCCCAGGCCATAACCAGGTAGCCAGAAGAGAAGTGGAATAGCCAGAGCACAAACTGGTGTCCACATGGGATCCTGGCACATGGAAGGCGAGGACTTTAGCCACTAGGCTACTGTGTCATGCCCAAGTAGAATAAGTAGCTATATATATGTACACCCTACAAACCTCCAAACTCAATTCAACCTGTTGAAGAATCAGTCCATTCAATCATGAGGGATACAACACACCAATAACCGTTTGACGGAAAGTCTTATTAAGAACATCATTGGGCCAGGGCGGTAGCCTAGTAGCTAAAGTCCTCGCCTTGCATGAGCCAGGATCCCATATAGGCATCAGTTCATGTCCCAGCTGTTCTACTTCCCATTCAGCTCTCTGCCTGTGGCCTGGGAAAGCAGTCAAGGACGACTTAAAGCCTTGGAATCCTGTACCTGCCGTGGGAGACCTGGAAGAAGTTCTTGGCTCCTGGCCTTGGATTGGCTCAGTTCCAGTCTTGGACACTCAGGCAGTGAAGCAGAAGACAGAAGATCTTTCTCACTGTCTCTTCTCCCTGTAAATATAACTTTCTTATAAAATAATTTTTTAATTGCATCAGTAAAGGAGAAAGCATCAGAAAATAGGCACAATTATCACTGAGCAGCATGCCAGCACTGTTGGATATGAAAACCTCCAGCCAAGCCACAACTGCTACAGTCACAAAACTCCATTATGTGATGAAAGAAAGCATCTTGCTCTAGTTTAGACAAGTTTGTAAGATGGATTATCCTTGAAGCCCTTTCGAAGGGAAAGAAGAAAAACCCCATTGGTAGAGGAGAAAAACAGCATCATAAGAAATACTTCCTTGCCCAAGAGGAGGGGCTGCCTAAGACACACCTGTATTGAAGACAGAAGTAAACAAACGGGTACATTTATTGCAGCAGGTGAGTGTATAAGGGAAATCTACAGGTCCTGCCACAGATGTGATGACAGATTACAATAGGTTTTGAGGAGATGACAAGACCAGTATTGACTGTCACAACCAGAAATCACCTGCTGTATTCAAGAAGGATGCCCACCACTCACTGTTGTCATGAGGAAACACAGGGCCAATGTGGATGAGTCTTCCCAATTATTGTTATTTTTTTTTGGGGGGGTAGTCCTAGAGAGGATTTAGGGGGAGAGAGTTCCCATTTGCTGGTTCACTCCCCAAATGACTGCAATGCAGGATCTGGCCTGGAGCCAGGAACCCAGAACTCAATCCAGGTTTCCCACATGAGCAGAAGGAACCCAATTACTTGAACTTCCTTCCTGGGTCTGCATTAATAGGAAGCTGTAGTTGGAAGTCAGAGTTGGGCATTGAACCCGACACTACAATATGGCCATGGGCCTCTTAACCACTAGGCCAAATGGCTACTCCAGATCTTCTTATCGATATGGGAAATTAAGTAATACAGATGTATTATATCACATGTCTTCATTTTAAAATGTACTAAGTAAAATTTCATGGGTGAAAAATCCAAATACTTATTTTATACCTCAGATCAACATTAAGTAGGACAAACAATTCATAAATTGTAGACTCAGTTTTAATTCAATCTTCATTCAAAAATAATGAAGATACCAGACATACTGCGCTAAAACTAAAGAATGTAATTCATAAAACAAAGTTCCTGCCTTTAACAATGTGGCATACAGATAACACTCAAGAACTTACTTGTAACACCAGACTGCACCTCTGAGGTACAGAAGCATTGGGATTGCCAGACACATGATTCAGTCTTGCCAAGGGAGTGATAGTTGAATTGAGACACAAAATTATAGCTATTAATTTGATGTAACAGTTAGCTTTGGCTATATCACAAATGACCCCATAACTTAATATCCCCAAATAACATCAATTTGTTCAGCTCACAACTCTGTGGGTAAACAATTTGACTGGGGACCAGTTGGGCAGCTGTGATCTAGGACTTGCTAAAGCATCAATATAGAGCTGCTGGGTTGGTTGAAGCCTTCACTTGGACATTTGTATGTGATGCTCATAGCCTCATTTCTAGCAAGTAAGCCTTGGCTTTTTCTCATGATGGCTGAGCAAGTTTCCAAGAGAATGGATGGAAAAAGGCACACCTGTTGTTTTTTTTTTTTTTAAATCTAGGCTCTCAGTCCTGCTAACTTCCTCTGCATCCTATTGATCAAAGCAAGTTCCAAGACCAACTCAGATCCAATATCAGGATAATGCTCTCCACCTCTTGATGGGGTGTCATATTGCAAAAGGTGTGATTACAGGGAGGGGTGAAGAACATCTTGGCAATCTACTTCACCAGAGAAGAAGGCATGGCATGTGCAAAGGCTTGAAGATAATTAAGAGAGAAAATGGTGCTTGGGAAACTCCATGTTGTTTACTATGGTAAAAGAGAAGGCAGAGGGAAGGTATGTCAGGTACGTCAGATCATGAAGGACCTACTATGTGCATAATCCTGTGAAACAGAAAGAGTTGGAGGGGAGGATACATTTATTCTATTTTGTAGAGTGAACTGTTGCCCAATTCTATAATTGGAAGATAAGCCAACTACAACTAAAGGGAAAGAAAATGGTGGTGGTGGTGGTGTGTGTGTGTGCTGTTTTGGGAAGGAGGTTTTCTGTGTGCTGTGGTCTACATAATAATGACAAGATAAAAACAGCGCAAGTTAAATGCAAGCATACTAAATCAAATGCTCTTGGGGCTCCTAATGAAGAGTCATCAAATTTAGTTTGAAAAATGAGGGAAGACATTATAAGTAGGGAAGAACACAAACTAAGTTTTGAAGGAGGAAAAGATTTTACAATCAGGAAAAAAAGGGGGGGTGTGGTGGGGTGAGTATTCTGGCACAGTGGTTAAGCTGCCACTTACTAAGCCAGCATGCCATATCAGAGTGTTGGTTCTAGTCGCAGTTCCCACCCTTCCAAACTTCCTCATACTGTGCATTGAAAGAAGCAGATAGCAGTCCAAGTAAATGAGTCCCTTTAATCCACATGGGAGACTCAAATGGAGTCCTAACTCATGGATTCATCCTAGCCCAATTGCAGCTGTTGTAGTCATTGGAACAATGAACCAGCAGATGGAAAATTGTTTTCTCTTACTCGCTCACTGTCTGTCTCTTTGTCATTCTGTCTTTCAAATTAAAAAATTGTTTTTAAGGTCTGCTGGTCCACGGCTACACAGTGTCCTTCTCCATTTTGCAACTTCCCGATGTATCTCCAGTTCTGAAGGAGAACCTGCGGAATATGTGCAAGACTTGATCAAATTTTGCAATTAGCTATTCTGCAACTTCTAGCTCAAGATAGTTTTCTGTGCAGCAAAAGAAGATTCTCATATTCAAATAAATGGAGCTTAAGCTAAGTATTTCCCTTTTCGTAAAGGGAATAAAAATTTTTGGTTAGAAGACTGGTAGAGTAGTGTAGCAAGCTAATCTGCCAGCAAAACCAGCATCCTACATGGGAGCTGCTTCAGATCCCAGCATCTACACTTTAAATCCAGCTGCCTGCTAGTGGTCTGGGAAAGCAGTGGAGAACAGCTCAAGTCCTTGGGTCCCTGTACTCATGTGGGAGACCTGGAAGAAGCTCCCAGCTCCTGGCTTCAGGTCAGATCAGTTCTGACCATTGTGACCATTTAGGGAGTGAATCAGCAGATGGAAAACCTCTGTCTCTCCTCTCTGTACATCTGCCTTTCAAAGAAAACTAAATAAATCTTTGGAAAAAAGAATTTTGATTAAAGTCTGGGTTCTAGGTTAAGATTTCTGGAGTTCATATCCCAACACTGCCTTGAGGCAGTCACTTAATTATCGGCATGCTAACATCTTCATCTCTACTTCTTGTGAGGACTAAGTCACAAACGCATGTTACATGAACACAAATATTTCTTTATAACTAAATTATAAAGTGTCACTGACTAATTCTTTGAACACTTTATTATATTCTTTGGGGATTTCTCACACTTTTCTAAGGAAAAAAAATCCAATGGGTTTACTATGACTAAATTGGAGAACTTCAAGGGCTTAGAACTGAATAAACGCTTCCAATAAAAACAATTCTTGGGGACTTCCTCAGTCTCTGAGGAGTCATGATTCTAGCCATATGGTTAATCTTCTACAGGTACCAGTCCCATCCCATCTCCAAGTACATGAGATTAGAAAGATGGACTTTGGCAAATGACCTTCAACATCTGTGTTTGGTGAATTTCCTGTTTCTATTTCTTTTAATCCAAAAAGTGAAAGGAGTTGGAAAAAGGTTAGCATATGTTCCACTTCAGCTCCAAAATTTCTTTATAAATTCCTCCTTGTTTTAATCCGGTTGCCAAGATGGAGTAGGGTTAATCAATTAGCACAATCCCCAGGTCTGAGCATTAGTAGAAATAGTAGTTTATTCTGGACAGGAAGTATCACCAGGATCCTCTCCATTTTCAAACTCTTAGAGATGTCCTGCCAAGCAAAAATTTATCTTGGGCCCATGATAATATCCCACACAACATAAAGTAATGCTCTAATTTAAGCTATTTTTTCCTTTCCTGATGTAATAAAATAGCACATCATTTCTTTGCCAAAGAATCTTCTATAAGTGTTGGCAGTAGAAAGTTGTAAAATATTAAAAATCGGCTCTCTTAGGCGTGTAAAGCCTTTATACCAATTTCTTTGGTATAAATATTCCAGATTTCAAGGGGACCAAAGGAATCACGGACAGTGAAATTGGTTAGATCTGTACACAATTAGCTCTAATGAGCAGATAGAGCTGTTCCCACAAATCCTTATTTTTGTGTAAGCCAAGGACAAGGCAACTCTCAAATTTAATTTCAGTCTTGCCCTAGGGGCCTGGGCTGGAAGTGAGACTGGATCCTGCAGGTGGCTGCCGAAACCCTACCCAGTCAGTGCAGACAGCTTTGTTTTGAATCATAAATATGTTTTGAGACTTTCCTTTATGTCAGGTGTACTTCTCAGACCAGACCAGTCTGGAGGAGTAATCAGGAAATGCAGTGAACAATACAAACAATATTGAAAACAGTTCCCGGAGATTATCTGAGGCCCTGAGGGACCTGGTGTCTTGGCTGAGTGCCGGAAAGCTCAGGTTAACTCTCCTGAGATTTGGACAGTCTCCCTTCAGGATCACCAGTGCCATGAGCTGCACTCACTCTTCTTTAGTGTCCTCTGGTGCTGACAAAGATTTTTGACCCCTGTCTTGTTCTTGTGAGGCACTGAATTGCAGATACAACTGCCACTGGAATCCACCTTCCAGGAGAAATTTGAGATAAATCTGCTGAATGGGAGGATAGGTGAGTAACACAACTGAGTCACAGCCAGATATGTCTCTTGCTGCAGGGGGTTCTCTTCTATCACAGGTGATCCCCTGACATGCAGATCTAGTGAGGTGCCCATCCCACCTGAGGCTAGCAAAACCTCTGGTGCCTGCTCAAATGAGCTGGGCTCCTCTCCACCCTTGTGGCAGTGTGTGCTCACTAGAGGTTCCATGTGCACTCTACTTTTCTTACCTGCTCTTGCCCTGACTTTTTCTCTTTGCAGAGAAATGGGCACTTGTTTCTCGGAGAAGAAAATGAAGAGACTAACATAACCGCCGCACAACGGCTTTGGTAAGGTGTCATTGTGGAGGGATGCTCAGCACCAGTTTCTTGGCATTTCTGCTTTAACCAGTGAGACAAAGGCTGAAGGCAGCAACACAGTGGCTCTCCATCACGAGCAGAGATGAGGATGAGCAATGCATTCCTTATCTCCTACCCTCAAAATCTGCTTTTCATGACCATGCAAAGGATACAGAGGAGTGTATGGTAGTGCTGCAGAAACTGCAGAGCACTCAGAAGGTGACATTTGTTAGATCAGCTAATGCCTCTAACCAGTTAATTGTTTAGCTCATTTCTTCCTCTTACACTCCATACATTCTCCTATTCTGGTACTTACTCCTTGATGAGTATAAGTCCCCACTAGGTATCTTGTATTATACTGCCATTTTATTCCTCTTCATTCGCTGATCCACCCCTGATTCTGACACACAGGATCCCAGTTTTTATAAATGTAGCAAGAGAGGTTTAAGGAAATCCAAAGAGCTAATGAGTTGCAGACATGGGCTTTCCAGTCACATGTTTGATTGGAACTGAGGGATCATGTCATCCTGACATGTGATACACACCCAATGAAGGTCTAATAAATCCAATAATGAATTAGCCCTCCTTTTATGTATCCTTTGCATAGGAAAATGTTGCTCTTTGCTGTTGCCTGTCCTATCCTCAGATCACTAGACAACCACTGAACACATCAAAGAAATCAACCAGTGGGTCCCCAGAAAGGAAGCTACAGACCCCTGAAACTGTGGCAGAAAACAAGTTAGATGGATCTAGGAGGCACCAGACATAGGAGGCAACTTAGTCAATCTAAGAGTGGAAGCATTTCCTGTCAGACAGGCTCAGCTCCACTCACACAGAGAACACATCAGAGTTCACAAATCTTTGCTTAGAAAACCCCTAAAAGAACTTCTACACAATGGTTGCTTCACACAATCTAAAAGAAAGCACCTTAAACTCTTTTGTGCATAGTAGTTTCAAAAAGTTGTGTTATCTCATTTTTGTGTGTATTATACACAACTTATTTGGACCAAAACCTTTAACAGCACAATTTACTTATTAAACTTCTAGAAGATATCCACCACAAACCCTAATCTGTAACACCAACATCACCATCAAATCAAGTAGCCAAATCAGCCAGGTATTAGAAAACGTCTAAGTTCCTTTTTTTTTCTCAGTGAGACATTCGTACATACTCCCTGTATGGTGACATTTTCACTCTTTGCTATATTTTCAGGACAGGAACAGGGACTTTGCCTGAGTTTGAAACCCACATGAAACAAGACATAGTCTGTTTCTCTTTCAGGGATCTCCCTCTGGAACAAGATTCTGAAGCTGCCTCCCTGTAGTGTAATGCTAGGAGACGACTATCTTCTTTGGGACAGAGCCCCTTAGTGACATTCTAGCTGGGTGAGAAGGCCTCCCTTACTTCTGAATGATGCAGGAAAAATTCCCTAGGTGACTTCTCAGGCAAAAGGAAACACACAAAGGTTTTGGTGGGAATTCAGATGGAAGTAGAGGATATGGACACAGATTTGCTTGGGGGGCTAACAATGCCTGTGTGCCAGTAGAAGTCATTAGCCATCTTTGCTTCCATCACCATGCCCAGTACTTTCCAGATGCTGCTCTTACATCCTACCAACCCTCATGTAGAGCTCACAACCCAGTGTGCCCTTCCTCAGTGTGCCCTAGCTGGCACTGTAGGCCACTTTTAAGGTACCACCCTACTTGATTTTGCTCAGCAGACCCAATCTGCAGGGCCCAAGCTCCGCATTTCAGGTTCTCAACTCCTTTTCATTCCCTTAACAAGCTTCCAGGACATAAGGAGAGTGATTTTAAAGCAGCCTTAAGCTGATTTTTTTTTCAAAGTGTTTGCAACTGTCTGCCTAAGTTTTAAGGTAGCATTTGCATTTTCTCAAAGGAAGTTTGCTTATCAAAAGAATAATCCATTGATTGGAGAATTCAAACTATCTACGGGCATCAAGAAGGAAATATTCTGCATGTCATCAAGACATTTCAGTACCAGTTTCAATTAGTGTGCCACGAAGCAGTAATTTGTGGAGTGGGGTCCAAGTCTGAGAAGCAACTTCTATTTTTAAATCTGCAGGAGGTGCTATTGCCAGGAAAAGTCATCAATGTGCTATAATCAGTTGGTGGCTGATACTGCAATGCCGAAATGGAGATAGAATGAGTTCCAGACAAACTTTACTTAAGCCCCTGTATCCCTAGAAATTCCATCCAGTCCTTGAAAGTACATTGAACTAATCAATTATAGGTCTTAGATATATATTTTTTAATTAAATAGGATAGAGAAAAGTATGCAAACAGACATGAAAGCCCACGTGATCCCAGCTAGGAGATCATTCAAAGCACTGGGATCCTGAAGGTTATTACTTGCCACGTTGCGTACACTGAGAGTGAAGTAGTCAGGCTTGAGGGGAAAAAAAAAAAGGCCACATCCAAGAAAATGCCTTTCTCCCACAGGCATATGGTAAATTCAGAGAAGTTTGTTTTTCAAATTCAAGGATTTGAATCTTGCTTTCCAAAATGGGATAAGAAAATGGATTTCTGCCACTTGGCTTCACAATTCAATAAATAACTCTTTAAACTAAATACATAGCTCTAAATGTAGATAGGAAGGCTTACAGAAAGAACAGCAAAAAGATATCTTTTGAACTCTGCTGTAACCATGACATTCAAATGACCTAATCACACAACAGTGGAATTCAGATTGAATTAAAAAAAACCTGTCATTATAATCAGAAACACAGATGAGCTCCCCCACATCCCTGTAATTCTATGACTTATTCTCGTGATAAACAGCAGGCTAATAAACATCTGTGCCTTTGCAGTGTTCACAGGATCTTGTTTGTAAACATGAACAACCATCTCTTTGTTCTCTCAGGAGAAAACAAAGCACTATCAATCAAAGCAAAGCTACATACCCAGACCTGCTGCGGCTGCTGCTTGCTCAAAACCGCATGTCATTCCCCTGCAAGCCAGAGCGCCAGGATGCCTGTGTATCCTCTGCCCCTGCTCTTCCGAGCAGTGCTGCAGGTTAACTCTTAGAGGCTGGGTGCTTTAGCCAGCAAAGCCAAGGCTCACCAATTTAACCACTTGCATGCTGACTCATGCACAGGGAAGGACGCACCCCTACGGAGCTTGCTGCTAGAGGAAATCTTGCACCATCTTTTGGAAGGTCACACCTGGAGCGCTTCATTTTTGCACTCTGCCCAAACACAGCTTGGGAAGTAAAGCAGTCACTCCTTTTCTCAGACTGACCTGCTTGTCCTCTTTGACTTGGAAACTATTCTTTCTCCACCACATCAACCACACACCACAAAGAGGAGCCTTTACAGCACAATTCAACATAGGCAGGTACGTTAAGACCATTTTAGAGGAATGAGTTCAGCTCCAGGAGATCAGCTGTCCCCCCACTGTCCTAGAAAGCTTACAATGTGGAAGAAATGGCATTGTATATAGTTCCATTGGCAATGTAGGGAAACAAGTAAGATGGTGCTTATGTATTTGTTGGTATTCTTCCCATAGAAAACCAAAAATCAGCTTCCTGTAACGTTGCCTATATAAAAGTTGCCAGGGTCCCTAGAAAAGAAAATGTGTTTTTCTGACTTTTGCCCTCTGTTAGAAAGTATCAAAGGCAGGGAAAAGGAAACAAAAATCTGTCTTGTTTGATCAGCTCCTGGGTGTCTATGTCCGGTGTCTATGTCCGTCTGTCTTTGTTACCATGCAGCAGGTCTTGAAGCACAGGATTCTGAAGGAAAAGTGCTGCTGCTTTGCCAGTTATTGGAGTGTCATCTGAAATAACAGTTTAAGCAACAAAGACTTGGCCCTCAACCTAGAACAAGTCCTTGGTTTTCTTCAGGCTGTGGAAGAGTCCACTATGGGATGCAAATGGAAGCAGAAGTTGTAAGACACACAGGGTGGTATAAATGTTAGGCAAAAGATGAATTGTCGAGGCAGGCATGAAATAGACATGCAGCCTTATGGGAACTTGTGGGTTAGGTAGTTAGCACAGGTTCCATCTTTGTCCCACAACCTGATGCCCCAGGGTTGCCAGCTGAGGCTTATTAGCTACTAATTACACTCCAAGGCTTCAGGGCCTCTTTCGTCTAAAAGTACACCTAAACTGGGGACTGAGAAGCTCCAGGAAAAGGACTACAAAATCATCTATGTCAGGATAGCAATTATCTAACACAAGCAGCAACTCTTACGCTGAACACTTACTACATGCCAGCAAAGATGCAGAATGCTTTATACGTATTCTGTAGCAAGAATTGCTAGCTCTGCAACAAAATCTGTTTCTTTCTCCAGTTGCCTGCAGTCAGGATAGTCAAGTGACTGAAGTCTACACAATGGACAGAGCAAAAGTGATCTGCACCAATTGCATCCTCGGATTGTAAAACTGTCTCTCCCCATATATAATCTTCCATAATCTCAGCACAGAGGGAACTGGAGGGAGAAATCCACAGTGACCCAGAGGCAAAGAGGGGGAAGAGAGGAAATAGAGAGAGTGCACATGCAAAAGCACCTGTAGGAAAAAAAAAACAAAACATTGCTAACTTTCAAATTATTTTTAAATTACAGGAGAAAAACTGGCTGACAAGCTAAAAACAGCTTTCTTCAAAATACCTGCAGGAATATGTTAGCAAAACAATGTGAAGGCTACTTCTCTGCACAGGCACTACCTTTTTTAGGCAGCTATTCTCATTGCCTCCAGACCAAAACCTTGGCTTTGGATGCATCTCGGGCTGCTCTCCTAGTTAATCTCTCATTCCATGCCCATGGATCCCTGTGCAGTTTTAAATATACCCACTCTTTCCTACTCCTGCTCATTCTTTTTCACAAGACACTTTGACAACTACTCAACTCTTAAGGCAGTTTGGAAACATGGCTGCAAATTCTTTCGACACCCCATCCGTGGAGAGGCCTATCTTCTCTCTTTCTGAGTGGGCTTGTGGCTGCTTGATACCACCAGTACTATGACTGTTGAATCTGGGTTATGAGGTTTTGCATCATCAGCTGTTTCCTGGAAAACTCACATTTTAAGTGCTGAGAAATCGTATGGAAACTCTGAAGTTGTCACATGAAAGAGATTAAATACAGGTGCTTTCCAGCCACCTGCCACAAAAACACTAGATGTGAAAGGTAGCATTAAACCTTCCAAACAAGTCCATCTGCCAACTAAATACCATGGAGTAAATTCAATCAACAAAACATGGAACAAACGTGTCACTGAGCCAAGTTCTACTTGAAATTCCTGACCTATAAAGTCATAAGTGGTAACAAAGTTACTGTTGTTTCAACTTCAATGTTTGGAGCAGTTATTGCTAACAATAGATAACTGAAACACTCTCCTTTGGGACCCAATAGAGGTTCCACTTTTTTTTTTTTAATGAACATTCTCTGGCCATTGTACTAAACACATCTCTGAATTCACCTGTCCTAATTCTGGTCTTTAATAAATTTTTTTTTTATTAGAGAGATTCCCAATTCTCTTTGGAGTCCAAGCTCCTTTTAATACTCTATGTCTCTATAGTACTTTATGTAACAGGCTTTTGGCAAATGGCTGTTGACAGTAAGCACACTATCCCTATAACTGGAGGCATATCTAGAACTAAAGTAGGCACATGGGCAGAAACTGGGGAAATGTGCTGCCCCCATCTGGCTTTGCACTTTCTGGATACCACAATCTTGACTCTAAAGGTCAAGTGGTATTTATCCAATCTAAGACTTATGCATACATTTATTAAGTACCTACTATTTGGCAGGTTTTTTTTGTTTGTATTTAGATCCTGGTGATACAATAACAAACCAAAGAAAGTCCTTGTTTTCATTGTACATCTATTCTAAATTGAAGAAGACAAAAAGCAGAGTTTAATGTGTTTTTTTTTTTAAGATTTATTTTATTTTTATTGGAAAGGCAGATATACAGAGAGGAGAGACAGAGAGGAACATCTTCCGTCCAATGATTCACTCCCCAAGTGAGCGCAAAGGCCGATGCTATGCTGATCCGAAGCCAGGAGCCTCTTCTGGGTCTCCCATGCGGGTGCAGGACCCAAAGCTTTGGGCCGTCCTCGACTGCTTTCCCGGGCCACAGGCAGGGAGCTGGAAGGGAAGCGGGGCTGCCGGGATTAGAACTGGCGCCCATATGGGATCCCGGGCGTGCAAGGCGAGGACCTTAACCACTGCGTCATCGTGCCTGGCCCAGCAGAGTTAAATTTGTTAGAGTTTACATGTTAAGAGTATGGCCCGATATGATGGCTCAGTTGGTTAATCCTCCACTTCAAAGTGCTAAGATCCCATACGGGCACCAGTTCATGTCCCATGTGGCCTGAGAAAGCACTGGCTCATTTTCCCTGTGGCTTGGGAAAGCAGTCGAAGATAGTCCAAAGCCTCTGAATCCTATAGCTGCCTGGGAGACCCAGAAGAAGCTCCTGGCTCCTAGCTTCACATCAGCCCAGCTCTGGCTATTGCTGCCATTTGGGGAGTGAACCAGCAGACAGAAGATCTTTCTCTGTCTCTCCTTATCTCTACAAATCTGCCTTTCCAATGAAAATAAATGAATCTTAAATAAGTAAATCTTCTAAAAATATTTTTTAAAAAAGAATAGAATACGCTAAAAGGTAGGTAATGTTGTTTTAAATAGCATAATTAGAGAGGTCCTACCTAATAGGCGTATTTAACTACACATCTTAAGGAAGTCAAAGGAAAGTTGTCAGATTTATGCCTCCATAAAAAAATACTTGAGGAAAATGGGGTAGTGAGCACATCTTTCTGAGAGAAGGCTCTGAGGGTCTGAAACTTGAAGAGATGGTCAGGATGACTTGACCAGAGAGAGAAAAGGCTGAGGATGCTATGTGGTCAAGAAGGGCAAGGTGCAGATGCCAGAGTTGGAGGGCCTGCAGGAGCAAGTTAAGGGCTGTGGATTTAGCTCAAAGGTGATAGGAAGTCGTTGGATATTTTGAAGTCGAACGGTGGTATATTCTATTATGTAGCCTCTAGCTTTTAGATAGAAAAACCACCACAGAAATGCAAAATTGAATAAAGGAAACTGATTTAGTAGATTCTGAAATATCCAAGCAAGAGACTCAAATCAAACAGCTGAAAGTGTGAAGTGGTCATAATGTGAATGCATTTTGAGAGTAAAGCCAGCAGAGTTTCGTGTGAGATTAGAATGTGAGAGAGACATAGATACCGAGAACAATTCAAAAGCTTTTTGGACTCAAGAGCTAAGAGAATGGAGATGACATTTTCTACCGAGGGGATTAGTATGTGAGAAGTAAGTTTAAATAAAGAAAATTAAGCCTTAGTTACACCTGGAACATAATTCTTGAGGGATTCTTTAATTGGAGAATTTATATAAAAATAATTTCCTGAGATGGTAGAGAATGAGCTAGTAGCTATAAAGACAACAACAGATAAAGGTATTTCCCTAAAGTCAATATGTTTCCTATGGTAAAAGCTAGGGCTGGGTTAGGAAAAGCCAGGAACCCAGAATTCCATCTGGGTCTTCCACGTGGGCAGCAGGGTCCCAGATACTGGAGCCATCTTCCAATGCTTTTCCTGGTGCATTAGCAGGGAGCTGGATGATAAGCAGAGCAGCCAGCACTCAAACCAGGATTCTGATATGGGAAGCCAGCACTGGAGGCATTGGCTTAACCTGTTATGCAAGCCCTAATTCCATTTTTAAAGAATCAGTTGCTTTTTCTTGAAGTATTTGGTGTAACATACCAGTAGACACATCCAGGTTTCCAATTTTCCTTTTTCATTGTTAATTTTTGTGATATATGATACAGCCCCATCCCCAAGGCCAGCCACTCATCTGCTACTAATGGCGCCTCTTGATATGGAGGCTCATTATTCACATATACACATTATTCACATATTCACATATACATTGCATTTAAACACATACACATACCTATATCATCTGTATGCACATGTTGTATGTAACACTTTGGTTTAGTTTGCAAAAACATTTTTACTTTAAGTAATAATAATTTAAAAAGTCTTTCTGGGGATGGCATTTGGCCTAGCATATAGGAAGCCCATATCCCTCTCTTAGAGCACCAGGATTTGCATGCTAGCTCTGACTTTCAATTCCAGTTTCCTGATTATTACAGATCCTGGGAGGCAGTGGTGATAGCTCAATTATTTGAGCTCCTGTTACTTACCTGGGACACATGGATCAAGCTCCTGGCTCCTTCCCAGCTTTGGCCTGTTCCTACCTTAGCTGTTGTTGGTGTTTGAAGAGTGTACCAGCAGGTGGAAGCTCTGTTTCTCACACTCTGTCACAAGCTGGCAGAATAATCAGGAAAATTGTTAATTCACAGAACTAATAGTCCAGGGAGGGCAGACCCAGAACTGGTTATTTAAGACTCTAGTGATATGATTAAGGACCTGGGATATCTTCTTGTGGCAGTCCTGTCCCTTAAGTTGCAGAAATTCTAAACATTGCATCTAAGTACAGTCATACCCACAGAAAGAAGCTGTTCTCATCTGTAGGCATTTTCAACTACATAAGATCAGGAAAAATGGTCTAACAGCAACCTAGAGAACCTGCTTGCTTCCTGTGAAGGTAAACACACAGACTCATTACCCTCTGAATTTGTACATGGATATTCAGTTATGAAAAATAGAAACATGTGCATATAAATACACATATATACAGATATATCTGTATATATACAGATATACACATACATACATATATATATACACACACACATACATATATATACAGGTGAGCACACATACTCACACCCATAAAACTTCTGTAATAATGTCCTCAGTTGCTTGCAAACAATGGACTGTCAATTTATAGAAAAGCAAGTAAACAAACAATAACCCATTAAGGAGATGGAATATGGCTCTCAAAAAATAATTTCTAAAATACAGGATGCAAGAATCAAATGGTCTAAGGCAAAGGAAAATGAGTTATATACAAAGAATGCATTTATAATCCGTAGTAAGAGGGAGGAGAAAGTGGGTGAAGACGGAGATAACCCCGAGGATTGGTAGGTCTGGTCAGCACTGGCTGGGAGAAGGAGTAAAGACCTTTTTGGGGTGACAGCACTTACTCGTCTGGCTAGGTGTTTCAGATATATGGCTGTGGGTGCTGTCAAAATACTACATGTATACACTTAATATTTAGCTATATCACTGCCTATAAAATTTACTGCAAAGAAAAAACAGGTAATGAATTTTGCATTTTAGTTAGGCACAAGCATATCAAAGCAGAAAGAAATCATCTGTCAAAGTCTAAAATGGATTGATACATGACAACATAAAAAAAGGTTGCATGAAAAGGATTTTGAGATAAAATATGATTGGAGAAATACAAGCCGATTAAAATGGAAATGGTTTTTTAGGGAAAAATTTGTTAGCTTTAACTATACAGGAAGACAGGCTCATTTTACCTACATATCTTGTGTGTGTTCCTATTTATTTCCCATCAAAGCATAAAGAAAGGCTACGGTAAGTGGGAAACAGAAGTCTTTGTGCTCAGGACCTAACACTGACCTGCTCTCTAGTGACCACCATTCAGTGCCCTGGCCCCCAACCCCAGGCTTCCTGCTCCCATCTGACTAGCTCTCCTTTGCTCCTGGGCATGTGAAAGAAGCTGCCCTACCTCAGAAGAAAACACAGCAGGTCTTGCGAGTAAGCTGGGCTGTCTTTCCTGCTCTGACCTCCTCTCAGCAGCAGGCAGACTGCCATCAATTCCTCATCATGCTTGTGAAGTGAAAAAGACTTGGATTTGGGCCCCCTTCAGTTCCAAGAGGAAAATGGATTTTCTAAGGCCTGGGTAAATGTATTGTTGTTACTGTTTTAAATTGGCGACTTAGCTCTGAACATCTTGAGAATTAAAGCCAGTTTTGGTAGCCCAGATCTACAGGAAGCCAACTTGTCACAGTTCTCCATACTTGGCATGTGTTAAAATGACACTTCAGATACCTTCTCAGCTAATTTTGGTGACTTTTTGTTTGAATTTGCACTTGGTGTATGCTAATAGTATGTGGGGGTTATGTATGTTGAATACATTGACATTTTCTCTCCTGGAAGAAAGTTTTCTCCCTTCCCCTACATCCCATGAATGCTCCCTATACAGCACAACTGGGTACAAGTTGTATAAAAGATTCTGGAATGAAACCTTCTGCATATAATCTGCCTTCAACTCCTCTACCCTCCCTCAGTTGGATCCCTGTGCCCTAGGGTGCCAGGAGCCCTTGGGGAAAACTCATTGAGCAGCTACTTCCCTAGGGGAGGGGTTCAGAACATCCATTGCAAGTTGCATGGGAAGGGTGACAGATAAAGCTCTGTAGAGGCATCTGGTGTCAGCTCATGAACACAGAAATGAGCAAGAGAGATGAGCACCAGTGATGGTTTCAAAAGGAGCAGGTGCCAGCAGTACTAATTGGACATGATTTGTTTTCAAGCCATTTGCTGTACATGTTCATTCCTGGAGTTGGTGGAGAAATGCAGTTAGTGAATGCCTCCAAATTCATCTTCTGGCCTCTGGTATGGTGCCTGTGAGGCTCACTGAGGCAGCTGCAATGTGGTATGCTAATGCTGACTGCTCTAAGAAGTTGGTGTGGAGAACACACATCATGCTCTCTCCATTTCCTCCCTACCAGGGGACCATGGCACAGCCTAACAGCAGCCAGACATCAAAGGCTAATAGGTTTGTAATGAACACACTTCCCATCAGTGCATTGTGATGGGATTATGGCTTCCTGTGGCACGCTGGTTAAGTCATTGCCTGGGACACCAGCATCCCACTTGGGTGAATTTGCATCCTGGCTGTTCCACTTCTGATCCAGCTCCCTGCTAAGACACTAGCAAGGCAGTGGAAGATGGGTCAAGTGCTTTGGCCCCTGTCACACAGAAGACTCAAATTGAGATTCAGGGTCCCGGCTTTGACCTGGCCCAGCCATTGTGACTCTGGGTATTTGGGGAGTGATGCGATGGATGTATGCTCTCTCCCTTTCCATCTCTTCCTCTCTGTCACCCTGCCTTTCAAATAAACAAATAGATACCTTTAAAAAAAAAAGATTGGCATCTTTGCATGGCTGTGGGTTCCTCATTACATGAAAATGGAGAAAAGACAGTGCATACTATATGTGTTTTCTCTCCTCTCCTCTTATGCTAATACATAATATTAGCAGGAAATAATTCTAACAATATCAGTTCTGTGAGAGTACAGAGCTGGGAAGTGGAACAGACACAAGGTGCCACCAAATCATGGTGAGCACACATGTTTCTGCCTCATTGCTTTTCTGGCTCATCACCTGAAGTCCTGTTAGGCTATTTCAGTATCCACCAATATTTAAATACCCAGTATCCATATACAGCAAACAATTACTTTGTTAAAGGTACTAAGGTGTGAATATGTTTAGACTATAAAAGTGAATACTCAGAATTTCAAATGAAGGGTGAATACAGATTGGAGCTGTTCTTTCCATTGTTTGGAACTTTTTTTATTGGCTCCACAGAGTGGGGTCTATGCTCTCTCTCACACTCTCATTCTCACTTTCTCCCTCCCTCTTTATAATAATGAATAACCCTGGTTCTTTACCGAGCACTAAACCAGTATGTCCAGGCCACTACTGATCCATATGTAATTCAAGATACACAAAATAGCCCCTGTTTCCAAGTGAAAAAGCTCAGAGAAGACATTTGTTTCTCCACGCTTTCTCAGACTGCTCCTAGAGCTTCCCAATACCCTCAGCTACTTTCTTTCTTCACAAAACAATGAAGCCATTCATTCATTCATCTATCCCCTTAACTTTCAAACCTGTAATCAATACCTAATACATAAGATAAATTGAAAGAAGGCTTCGTTCACTTCTCCACACAGATGATGTGCGATGTTTCCTTTGAATCTGACGTTCCCCTTTCTTCACTCCCCCAAGGCTTTTTGGGTCTCAGAGATGCACAGGTTTGCAGATCTGTTTCATTTTCATAGAGAGCAAAGCTGGCTGCTCACATCAATTTTAAGAGTTTCTGGTTGTTAAAGCATAAACTAGAGCAACTTCCGTGATCACCTCTTTAGTATGTTGATCGCTCCAGAAATGACTTGACTGACTCATTTCCTTTCAGGAGCTGTTTAGGTTTATATTTGGGAATGACCACATCTCCATCCACTACTACCCTGCCTTACTTAGACTCAGGCCTATGACAGAAGATCTGAATAGAACCCTAGGGAAAAAAATAAGCCTATTTTGTTTTGGTTGAAGCTATTGTTAGAAGACATGTTGATTGGGCTAGCTAAAGGAATAACAAAAGCATGTATTTAGCCTGGCAGTTAAGATAGCCAGACCAAAGCATCCAGCTTTGAGACTGAATGCCAGCTGCTGACTCCAGTTTTCTACTCAGGCAGATTTTGGGAGGCAGTAGTGATGGTGCAAGTAAGTAGCTTGCTGCCACCCATGTGGAAGATACGGACTGAGTCCCCAAGTCCTAGCTGCTGACTCAGTCCAGTTCCACTTGTTGCTGGTGTTTGGGAAGTGAACAAATGGATGGGAACTCTGTGTGTCTCTGCTTCTCAGAGATAGAGAGAAATGGAGAGAAAGGGGCTCACCTCTGTTATTTCATACTTCCAGGTAGAACTGCTTTGGATAATCCAAGCTAATGGAGAACCTATTTAGGGTCACATAGATACCATTACCTGCCAATAAAAAGCCCCACCCAAAAGAATAAGAAAAATGAAATGGACTAAACAAATAGAAAATATTGCAGATTATAGCTTTGAGCAAACATTGTACATCCCAAAGTAGGACAAGCATTCTAGACTACAGGCACCTGACATTTGCTCCTGGTCTCCCGAAGTTTCTTTTAAGCAACTCTTGGTTGTTGACCAATGTTTCTGGCAATTCTTTTCCAGGCACCAGCTTCAAGCATAGCACACTGCTCTCAGATACCTAAAGTAGTCGAAAGAAAAAAATTATCCAGCTGCTGGAGTTTGGCTTCACATTAATTCTAGAATTTTAACAAATAAAAGCTGTTTCTAGCTATAAGTTTATTTCGAAGCTCAAGGGACCACTTCTACCTAGAGAAAGGACCGAGGGAAACAAACTCACTTTCCCTTGGTCTAGAATTTCCCATTACATCAGAAGTCTGGAAAGGGATAAAGATGCCTAAGAGGAATTTCCCAATAGTCTGTCTCATATAAAAGATAATGTCATGGGCTCAGTGCAGAAGCCTTAGTGGCTAGAGTCCTCACTTTGCATACACCAGGATTTCATATGGGCACTGGTTCAAGTCCCAGCCGCCCTGCTTCTCTTCCAGCTCCCTGCTTGTGGTCTGGGAAAGCAGTCAAGGATGGCCCAAAGCCTTGGGACCCTGAACCTGTGTGGGAGACCTGGAGATAGCTCCTGGCTCCTGGCTCCTGGCTTCTCTTCAGCTCAGCTCCAGCTATTGCAGCCACTTGGGGAGTAAATCGGCAGATCGAAGATCTTCCTCTTTGTCTCTCCTCCTCCCTATATATCCGACTTTCCAATAAAAATAAACAAATCTCAAAAAAAAAAATAATGTCTTGAGACAAAAAGTCCAATCAGTTGCAGAGAAGAAAATCAGTTCTATTTAATACTAGAGCTAAGACAATTTTTGCCTTTGGTATAATATAGCATGTAGTAAATAGGCTCTTATAATCCTCTTCAATGAGCTTTAAAAGAGCTAAATTTGTCTATCTGACCTGAGAGGAGATAGGGTTTACCTTCAGGAAAATGAAGGTGACTCACTCAAGTATCTACAAAACACTGAGGCATTCTGAAGACAAGACAGGACCAACTGCCAGACGTGGCCTTAGATGCCCAGCTGTTTGGCTGAACCCCAAACCCTCTACCCTCCCTGTCCAAAGGAATCTTCCTCAGAAAAATTTGGCGCTCTTTTCTTCCTATATTAACATGTTTCATGGTATACACTCACATTTTCTAACACAGTTACAGGATTTTGAGAATTCTATTTTCAACTGGGTCTTTAGAGAAGCATCATTTTTCCTTTGATGAGGTTGTTTGAGGAACATTTATTTTTCATAGAGCATTATGTTCCTACTTCCTTAAGTCAATAGGTTTTCCACTAGACACCTGGACTTGTACACACCCCCTTCCCAGCAGAGTCAGAGCACATGTTAGCACACAACAGGCTCGGGTAAGCCTCCAAGCCCTGTGTGTGTCTCTTAAAACACAGAACAATCAAACAAAAAAATTAATTAATTTAAAAGTCAAGACTTAGAATTTTTTGTCTGGTAGTTTACTGCCCAGATGGTCACAATGGCCAGGGCTCAGACAAGCAAAAGCCAGCAACCAGGAGTTTCATCTGGGTTCAGTGGGGGGTATGAGGGGCCCAAACATATCATCTTTTGCTGCTTTCCCCAGGCCATTGGCAGGCAACTGGATTGAAAGCTGAGCAGCCAAGACATGAGCTGGAACCCACCCACATGGGATGTCGGTGCTGCAAACAGCAGCTTTATCCATGATGCTATTCTCAGAAAACATCTTCAAAAAGGAACCCATAAAGAATAGAGGTCACAGGTTCAAGGACTATCCCCAAATCTTGAGAGACAGGCTTGCTCAACATCATAACTAAGATCTGCTTACATGAAACAAAAACACTAACACTGATTGGCACAGCTGCATGAAAACGAAGGAGTTATCAGTGCCTGCTCGTCCCACTCCATTCCTTTCTGGGCTTTCCATCAGACTTTGGGAGATAAAAATAGAGTCAAAAGAACAGGGGTCAAGGCCGCAAAGAGATTGGGAATGCTGCAGCTAGGACAGGAAGGAGAGGTGGCTGAAGGGAAAATTTACCTTGTTTGTGTTAAATCTGGAGACAGAATCCTACTGAATCAATGAGCAAGTTTTAGGACAACCCTATCCCACGTACCCAGTGCCTTACCACCACACCAATGGCTTTCCAGCATGAAAATCAGTGTATTAAACCTAAAAGTACTGCAAGACACAAACTCTGAGTAAGTCAGTGCAGGGAACGTCAAAGTCAACCCCAGTCATGAAAAACTATAGAAACTCGGAGCCCCTGACACCTACAGCTACATCAAACATTAAAGAGATTTTAACTCCCAGACTAATCAACCCTCACTCTCAGGTCCACTTACCTTAATTTCTATCGTCTAATACAGTGTAACCATCCCCTACCCCCATCACCAAATTATGAAGCATGCTGAAATCTGAAGATAGAAAAATATCAGAATGAGACTCAAATAGGGCAGACATTAGAACTACAAGTGAATTTAATATCAACATTTATCACATTAAATGTGTAAGGACCGTCTGATAAATCACTTCATTTCCTCCTTACCGGCACCCTTAACTTGAAGCCACATTAAGTACTGTAAGGCGTCAATGAGCAGAAAACTCAGTTTCTAATTTGTTCAGAGGAAGTTTCCTGATTACAGGAAGAAAAAAGATAAAAGATTAGAATCAAGCAACATGTCTCCTATGTAATTCAAATCCTGGTTGATGTTCTGTACATAGTGTTCACACTAGGGCATGTATTCTTTTTATGTGGTACTAAGTTTGGATGATGTTTAAGAAAACAGTGATTAGGAAACTGGCAAAATTCTCTCAGATCTCACACTGTACAATTCCTGCCATTTGAACCACAGTCAGACATCCCTTAGCTCTGCTCCAGAGGCAAAGATTTCCCTCACCGTAGTCTCCTCCTGAAGACCTCTGGAAAGTTGACAATATTGTTGGAGGAGGGCAGAAACTTGGATTCCAACCAGTTTCACCAACAACCGGTGGCATGCCCTTGGGCAAGTTATTTTGTATCTCTGAGTCACCTTGGTGGGTGGTGTATACGTAAAATGGAGCTAGTAACTACATAGTGTGGTTGTGTAAGGGTTAACAAGCAACACAAATACAAGGAGCCAAACAGACCAAAGCCTAGTCTAGGTCCTTAGCTTATCAAACTAAAGCACAAGAAAGCACATGTCTTCACTCAGACAGCTGTACTGTACCACAATGTTCCAGAACACACTGTAATTTCTTTTATTCCTGGGATTTGCAGATTAGAGAACCACAAGGTATGTCAACTCAAGAGCATCAGCAGGTGGCTGGCTTGATCCACACATGGTATACAAACTCACAATCATGACTTTTTCATGTGATTATTTTAACTTTTGCAGAAGATGAAGGAACTACTTTTAGCATTTACTAATTTACTTCCACTGATTCAATTTATATTTCCTTTCAATATGCAGCACCTAATCCAGCGTCCAAGATAAGGATTTTCATGGATAAATAAAAACGGATTCTAGCATGTCATGTCCAGGTTCAAAGCTATGCAGGAAACTTACACTGGCTTTGTTCCCAGCCTTGCTAAACACACCCCTCAACAAAAACAGGCCTCTGCAGGTTACACCTTCCTTTTTCTTTACCACAACAGAATTAGTAACATTCTATTTCATTCCTAAAGATTTCTTTTCTATTCCTGTTGATTGTGAAAGTACTATTACTCTCTTTTCAGATTTACTTTTCCTTTCCATCTCAAACTGGAAAAGTTGTACTTTTAGTAACAGGGAGAAAAATTAAGTGACTAACTTGGTTAGGAATTAAATAATTCAAAATTGCTGGTAAAATTTGACTGTAACATCTCTTCTTGTTTTAAATATACTGAAGAAAAATATACCCAGTCTGCACAGGTTAGAGATTAGAATACATATGACATGATCTCAAGGATAAATTCAAAAACACATAACTAAAGGTCCTGTGTGAGACTTTGTGAAACAACTGAGAAGCTTGGTTTCCTATCTTGCTTCAATTACTTCAATTATACTTTCTGTGAAGAAATGTGAACGAACACATTAACCATACGAGCCATTTATTTTAAGTATCAGTTTTTATTAAAAAGTGCATTTTGATTAATTTATGATCTAGATAAGCTGTAAGATATCAGTATACTCTCTGGAATAATAACTTTACAAATATTTTAAACAAACAAAATTTTAAAAGCCTTTTTATTTCCTTCACCATTATTGTTATACAATACAAATATCACCTTGTGAATACACAAAAAACCCTACAGAAGATAATTCTGCTGCACGTAAAATACAGAATGGATATTTATACTTCTTCATTCTTAAAAAACTATTTTGTTCTCCACATTGGCAAGTATAGAATAGAATACTTCCCCAAACATACGTATGTTAGGAGTGAAACAGAATTACATGCAGTTTCTGCACAAATATATTTTAAAGAAATAGATCTCTTTTTTGTTGTTCACCAACAAAATTGCCATGAGAGTATGGATACTAATTTTCAGCTTTCAAGTTTTAGATAAGTGATCATTTTCAAAACTCTCTTTAAAAAAAATATTCATGGCTGTTTTCACTGTGTAGTTAGAACTGAACTACCAAATAGATGACAAAATTATGTAAGTGCTACAATGACACTGTCAACTGCTCACAATATGTGAACAGGTTCTGACTTTCTAATTAACGTCTCCATTTTTAAATTCAGAGCAATTTTAAAACCGTAAGCAGTCTTCTGATTTAGTGACAAATGCAAAATTTAGTAGTGTATACATACATTTATATTTTTGTGGAATACTTTAAATAAAAACATTTAAGATTGCCTACTGACCATACAATCAAGACAAGAAAGGCACTAGAAACATAGACAAATTTCTCTCCCAAGAAGCATTTTTATGTTTTAACTCTCTTCTCTCTGACATGTAAAAATCTTCAAATTTGGTTTTCATAACATCATTTTGAAAAATAAAGTTAGCAAATACTTAGAAAATCACTTTATAACAGAATCTTTTTTTTGCACTTTTTGACACACTGTATTGATTTTACAAAACCTGAAGTTACCATACCTTTCTGTGTCTGTCATTTTTCTTTGAATATCGGTGCAACAGGTAGAAAGTTTTCATAAGTGGACCCCAATCAGGTACTTAGAAACCTTCATAGAGACATTTGCTAGAAAATGGCTTACAGCCCAATCTTTGGGGCAAGAGATATGAAAAGTATGTTTTCCCAAGAAAATAATACGCTTTATTTCCAGATTTGACTGGAAACACCAGAACTTATGTTATATAAAAGCTTACATTTATGCTGCTGCATCATATACAAAGGAACATGGTGGTTGTGGGTTATTATGCAAATCCCCGACTATGAACAGGAAATGTGAACAGTGCATGATAGGTTAACTTTTCTTTATTGTTGTCCAACGCAGGTCCTTTGGAGAGAAAAAAGATCACAGTGCTGACCAGGTAACTCGATAGGTTAAGTCAAGGTAACTGTTGAAAGGTGATAGGATTAGGGAGGTGTTTGTTTATGGCATCTTCTCAGTGGAGTTCTTAGCACTTTGGACAGTTCCTCTTCACCTCACTTGTACAGCTGTTACGTGTCGTTCACCAGCCGGCTGTATTTAACTTGCCTACTGAGGTGCACTACTGGCCAGGGAAAGGGCCAATGGTAAGATCGAGGTACAATTCCTTGGACATTCTTTTCAAAGTACTGAAATGGTCTGTACCACCACACTCTGGCCAGGAGGTTCATCTGGGAAGCTTCCTTTAGCACCTAAAATTACAAAGAATCATGGAATTTTTCACTTCAAGTTCACATACTGTTAAAATTCATAAAGGACCCCGGACCTGTGCTATGCTCACCCAACAGCTTCACTCACATTATCATCATTCTGCTAGACTCAATGCTCATCTGGAAATTGAGTGCACACCACAAACAGCAGCAGCATCTTTGGGAGTGCAAGAACTTGTGACTACTCACTCACCTATGGCCTACCAAAGCTTTAGAAAGCTTTCTAGCTATTCACTCATAAAAGAGCAAACAGCATAGAAGCTAAATGCAGAGACTTAATTGCTAAAATACTGCACTGATGATGGGACCATGGTAGGAAGAATAGGGCGGGAAGGATCAAGCACTGAGAAGACATGGGCTTAGGAAATACTTTTCCATGGACAGTGAATGTGACACTCTTCTAGAAGGAAGCAATCTTCTATTTAATTACATTAACATATTTCTTTTTTCTTCTTGATTTCAAAGAGGATCCTATGGCAGAGGGTAACAAACCCTCAGTTGCTAATACTTTGAGTAACATGTTAGAGACCTGTGGATTATCAGTAATCCAAACTCCACCTTACCCCTCCCTTCCTCCTCCAACCCTTCATCCTTTGACCCAATTGAGACAAAACTCACTTGCTGATTGGCCATAGTGTGATACCACCAGAAGAGTCTTGTGGTGATATAATATGCCACCACCACGTCCACAGTATAGTGGTCATGCGCTAAGAGAATACAGAAGATTCCAACTACGCTGAGAAGCCAGCAAATCCAGTGGTACCACCAGAGTCTTCGAGGGGAATCTGAAATGAGAAGACATAGGCAATAGTTCTATTGTACAAATAATTCTAACACCACCTAACAACACCCAACCACACCCAAACCATAATTTCTGAACCATTCACTTATTTATTTGAAAGGTAGAATCATACTATATGTGTGTGTGTGTGTGTGAGAGAGAGAGAGAGAGAGAGAGAGAGTGAGAGAGAGAGAGAGCGAGAGAGAGAGACCTTCCATTTGCTGGTTCACTCTCCAAATGGTCATAATAGCTAGGTTTGCACCAGGCTGAAGTCAGAAGTCAAGGACTCCATCCTGGTCTGCCCAAGAAGAGAAGGAAGGGGCCCAAGTACTTGAGCCATCTTGTACTGCCTTCACAGGCACTTTAGCAGGAAGCTGGACTGGAAGCAGAGTAGCCAGGACTTGAATTAGTGGTCCAAAATGGGAAGATGGCATCACAATTAGTGGCTTAACTTGCTGCACCACAATGCTGGCCCCAGGTCTTTCCTTTTGAACATGTATTTCTTGGACTACCAAATATTACGGGTTCTCACTTGCCATGTAATCAAAGTTAGATCATAAACAATTTTTTTTATAACATGATTTCACCAGCAAGTAATATTTGGTTATTACTTGATTCACTTCATCAAAAATAGAGTTTAATGATGATCCTAGTCAAATAAGGTCATACTAACCATGCTCCATTTTTAAAAGACAACTTTTTATTTTTTTAACCTGTAGCTAATTTGGGGTTAATGCTCTGTACAAAAATCAAAACCCATTAGCCCACAGAACCTTCTAAATGGATAAAGCAATTGTAAGTGATTCAATGGTCTCATTTCCTTTCCAAGTTGTACAGCCTTAGAGAAGGCTGAAAGTCTTTGAGAGTTCCATATTAACAATTAGAAGAAAATGCAAATGCCTAAGAATTCTAGTCCGAAAGAGTCTTCCCCAAAATAGGATGCTATCAGGTAAGTCCTTGGCTGTGCATTCTCTCCCTTGCTTCTCAATGGGCTGACTAGGCAGAACGTCAGACTGCTGACTCAGGATACCACTTCTCTCCACCCCTTGAGAGCAGCCTCAGGTTTCTATCAGATTCTTAAGGGGTTCAGGAATTATTTATTCATCCATTCATCCGCTATGCAATAGCATCTACCATATCAGGCACTGCTTCAGGTACCTGGATCACTGAAAAAAAAGGCACAGAGCCTGGCTCTGTGGGGAGGTTGCCTTCTGGGAAGGAAGACAGGAGATGATGACTACTGTAAATAAGCAAGCCATGCATACTACTAAAAGCTGTTAAAGCTATGGAAAAAAGAAAAAGCTGAGTCAATGGGGGGGAGAGTAGAAGAAAGAAGGTGTGAAGTTCAGTCCATGGTTTTAACTAGATGATTAGGGTGAGGATGTCTTCCAGGACTATTTGCATTGGCTACTCTGTCAAGACAATACAAACGATAGCTACTCTTTATTTTTTGAGAAACTCTGCTAGAGTCCATATGCACCATCTATTTTATCTTTTGTCCTCTGTTCTCCAATCTTGAATAACTCATTGGAAATATGAAAAAACTAGGTCTTGAAAATGAGGTAAAAAGTTTTTTTTTTTTTTTCCCCAGTAAGAGATGGCATCAGGATTCAAAAATCAGAGTTTTGCAACCTAAGACCTCTGCATTTCCCAGTGTGGAACACTGCCTTACCATCAAGAAGGCTAAGCTTTGATCCCACTGAAGGATTTCAGGTACCAGCCAACAGAAGGAATCCCTTCCCCAGGGTTGCTGACACCTGGTTCCCACTGTCCACACAAGGCTACATATGCTACACGGCTGGACAACACCCTAAGCATTCTGAATACACACGGCTAGAATTCACTATATTTGGTCACATACTAAGCACAGGAAGAAAGAGTATTATTCATCCTTTTCTCTTTCAGTGTTCTAAATGCCATGTTCTCTTCTCTTTCCATGTTTTCTTATCTGAGTTTTTCAAGGTCCAAACTGGGTTTTCATTTGGTCTTTCACCTCTGCCCCTTCCCCAAGTCTACCATGTTACCAGATGACTCAGGATCCCACTTCTCTCCATTTTGATGCTGTCACACTAGATCAGGGCATCAAGTCTTCTTTCCCAATTAAAGCAGAAACCAACCTCCTAACTTTTCTCTTGGCCTCCAGTCTCACTTCTCTCTGACCCACCTTGTAAGCTGCTGCAAAAGTGTTTACCCCTCTCTGAAGGACAAACAAGATGACACTGCCCCCGTACAGGCATCCTGTTTCCTGGGAATTCAGCTTCCTTATGGCTTAGGATGGCCTTCCATGCCCCATTGTCCCTACTTCTCAAATGGCCCCTATTCCACCACATAGAGCTGCCAAGCCACCCCCAAACTGCAATGAACGACCTCCTCTGTGAAAACTCATTGCTCTTTGTGGACATGGCCTGTGTAAAATTCATTAGACTGCTTCTCACAGTAATATACTGAAGACAGCTGGATTTTCTCCAAGCTGAAAGTGAATTAAATAACCAGTAGTTTATGTGCAATGGCTGAAGTATCAATGATATTAAAATGCAAACCCAGAATCACATGTCTCAAAAACATGATCTGTGAGGAAACAATGGTATAAGAACACATATATGTATAGATATGGGACACACACACACACACACACACCATTTAGGTAAATTTTAAAAACACTATAACACTCAAATATAAAAATATGCCTGAAAATAATCATAGAAAATGAGAGAGAAATTATAAGTTTTTAATCATATGCTAACATTTCATCTCCTCTTTAAAGTGAATTTGGCACAACACCAATAACATATGGGTATCTGAAATGTGAACAATATAAAGGTAACTATTTAGGTAACTGTTTTTGTGTGCTTCATAATAAAAAATGTTAAGTATGTCTCTTAAAGAAAATTTCTTACTTTATGTTTGTCATTCACAGGCTCATTGCCCTTTGAGGGCAGAGATATCACACGGTCCATTCTGTACCCTTAGCACAGCACAGCAACACACACACACAGAAAACTGGCCACCACGTGAGCAGATGAATCACTACCATCACACGGGTCAGATCCTAGATCCTTGTATTCCTGCAAGATTCCCTTCTGGCTCCTAACAGAGGCTGTGTAACCAGCTTACAACATACTTTCAGCACTACCCTTGACTGAAACTGCCTCCACCCCAACGTTATAGCTGATGCTTCAAGAAACCAAGACAATCCCTCAAGAAGGGCAATTATGTCCTTCATTCCACACATCTCTCTGGGTGACAGCTGCATCCCAGGAAAGGTGAGAAACCCTCAGTCTAGTTTCAGCACTTTGCAGAAAACTTGATTTACTAAAGGACCACAGATCAAGGAGCTATTGGTGAGGGAGGAAGTTAACAGTGGAAGGCCATTTTAGACTTACACTCCTTGATAAATAAGTAGGTGAGTGTGAGCATGACCGTGTGGCCACTGTAAAGGTAGTCCCCACACATGTTGTGAGAACCGGTGATGGACAGTCCACCTCCAGCGATGAGCTTCATTATTCTCCGCAGTTGGGCTTCCCAGTCTCCAAAAAGCTGATGGGAAAAGAAAAAATAGGATTCATTACTAGTCCACATGAAATTATCTTCTGATCACAATTTGTATCCAGAAGTAAATGTATAATAAGACACAGGCCATCTCCACAACGAAGCTGCCCAACCAACACTGGCTTCACAGGGGTAGCCATTCCAAAAGCATGGTGCAGTGGAGGAAGCACGTAGCTTCATAACTTCCTTGAGATGCTAGCATGTTTTACAGCACATTTCAGCAGATGTTTACCTCACAAAACTGATTTACTTCAGCCGCCGTTTTTGGGAAAAGAAAATTTAAATCTACAGCCTAGCAAGACTTAAGGAAATGTAGTTTTGCCATGTTTGGCCTAGGGAAATTAACTGTCCTGACTTGGCTGAAGCCAGTGGGAGCTGGGGTAGTCAAATGCGTAATATTTGTTGGTGATTTTAGGGGGACCAAACTGTAAAACAAGGGACAGAATCAAACGCGTTCTCAGTGTTCAGAAATTATGGGTTTAGCACTGGATGTTTCTGTTTTTACTAAGAGTTATAAATTACATGTTTAAATTACATGTATAAATTATAGATTTAAATATTAAATCTGGATTACACAACAGAATAACAAATAACTTTAAAAATTCATTGTGACTTTTATTTGCCATACTAAGTATAATATGTGATCTCTTACACTGTATTTTTGCCACAACTATTGGAATTTCTCATTGGCCTTTTGATCCCCTTTTAACATTTCCAGATTTGGGAAAAGCACTTCATTCTAACTTTGCTTTTAGAAAGTTACGAGGATTACTAGTCTTGGATGGCAGACAGCATGGAATACAGTACACAGAGGATCGAAAGCTCAAACCTAAAGGGGTCAGTCACACTGAACACTCCTCATAAGAGAAGATAAAAGACCTACTTAGGAAGAGGCACGCAATTTCACAAACTGGTGACTATGAAAAGACCCTAATGTCTTGAAAGATGAAAGAGGAGCTTTACATGGAGCACAATTAGGATGGGACTTCTCAAAACTAACACTGGAAAATGAGGAAAAATGTTCTCAAATTCTGAGAAAAGGGCCTTTTGGCCTAGTGGCTAAATCCTCACCTTGCAAGCACCCAGGATCCCATATGGGTACTGGTTTGTGTCCCAACTGCTCCACTTCCCATCAATTTCCTGCTTGTAGCCTCGGAAAGCAGTGGAGAACAGCCCAAAGCCTTGAGACCCTGCACCCAAATCAGAGACCTGGAAACAGCTCCTGGATCCTGGCTTTGAATAAGCTCATCTTGGGCTATAGCAATCATTTGGGAAGAGAACCAGCAGATTGAAGATCTTTCTTTCCATCTCCCCTTCTCTGTAAATTTGCCTTTTCAATAAAAACAAACAAACCTTTAAGAAAAATTCCAAGGGAAATGATTTCTAAATTATATCTCTACACTTTGCTGTATCATAACTAAGCATAAATGATAAACTAAAGCCTCTTCCTACACTCAGAATCCAGAATATCTATGCTATTTTCTAAGTATAACTGAGCATATGTTCAATAAAGCTAAGGTCAAGTGCTCCAAAGGGGGGTTTCAGGTGAGACCATTCCACACCCGGTGCCTCCCGTGGGATGCCGTTAGGGGAGAGTCACTCCACCACTGGGGAGGTAGTACGTCTGAAAGTGTGACAGTTGGGGTCTGGTGCAGTGGCCTAGCAGCTAAAGTCCTCACATTGCATGCACCAGGATCCCATATGGGCACCGGTACTAATCCCGGCAGCTCCACTTCCCATCCAGCTCCCTGCTTGTGGCCTGGGAAAGCAGTCGAGGACATCCCAGAGCATTGGGGCCCTGTATCCGTGTGGGAGACCCGGAAGAAGTTCCTGGATCCTGGCTTCGGATCGGTGCAGCACCAGCTGTTGCAGTCACTTGGGGAGTGAATCATCAGACGGAAGATCTTCCTCTCTGCCTCTCCTCCTCTATGCATAGCTGACTTTCCAACAAAAATAAAATCTTAAAAAAAAAAAAAAAGAAAGTGTGACAGTTGCTTTGGATTGCACAACAGGGGGAGGCTCAAAGTCTCTCCCTAATAATTCTACTGCCTTGTTTTATTGTTATCTGGTTAGTTGGAAAGTAAAACTACAAATAAAAATTATAAAATAAAAATAGGAGGGTAATTTCACAAAATAAAGTTTTTTTTGGTTTGTTTTGTTTTATTTTGCGTAGCCATTCAAACATTTAAATCAAAGAAGAATTTCCTTTAACAACAATATTTGCTTTACATTTGGTAGAATCCTTCAGCCTACCTAATCATGAAGTAAAAACAGTCAAAAACAAAAACAAATGACATGATGACAGCTTTATATGTATATGTGTAGCTGAATTCATATCTACTTACATAAACCTGAAAGGCAGAGAGACAGAGAGGAAAAGAGGAAGAGGAGAAAGGGAGAGACAGAGGAAGGAAAGAGGGGTGGAGGGAGTGGGAGAGAGAGAAAGAGAGAGGGGGAGAGGTAGAGAGAAAGAGGAGGGCAGGTAAACAGGCAGACAGGAGGAGAGGAAGAAACTGAGGGAGGGACATAGAGGGAGAAAGGGAAGGGAGAAGAGAATTTTTCATCTGTTGGCTTCTTTTTTAAAATTTTTTACAAGGATTTATTTTATTTTTATTGGGAAGTCAGATTTTGCAGAGAGGAGAGAGAAAGATCTTCCATTCACTGGTTCACTTCTCAAATGGCTGCAATTGCCAAGGCTGAGATGCTCCAAAGCCAGGAGCCAGGAGCTTCTTTCAGTTCTCCCACACAGGTAAAAAGTCCCAGGGCTTTGGGCCGTCCTCTAGTGCTTTCCCAGGCCCCAAGCAGGGAGCTGGAAGGGAAGTGGAGTAGCCAGGACACAACTGGTGCCCATATGTGATCCTGGTGCATGCAACGTGAGGACTTTAGCCACTAGGCTACTGCGCTGGGGCCATCAACATTGTTTATTTTGCAACAATGTCTGAGCCAAGCTGAAAACAGGAGCCAGAAGTCCAACTAGTTCTCCCATGATGGTGCTTGAGGCGTCACCCACTACCTCTCAGGCATATGAGCAAAAAGTTGGGTCAGAAGTGCTTGTTGGATTCAGTTTCAGCTTTGATATGGGATGTGGGCATCCCAAATGGTGGCTTAATCGGCTGCATCACAACACTTTGCCCCTGCCACTGAATCTAAATCTAAGGAACTGTAAAATGAACATCATAAACCCTGCAATTTGGCTTATTAACAGCATTTTGTCATATTCTTCTCTTTTTCATTTTCCCCTTGGTCATTTGAGAACAAGCTGCATGTATTACTAACGTTTCATTTCTACCAATAAGAGTAACAACAATCTCTTCCATAAACACTCCCCAAAAATGTAACAATGACACAAGACTACATTGGTCAACAGTCCATATTCAAACTGCTTGAAACAACACTCTGGAGAGCTTTTTCCTTCCACCTAGGCTCCATATGGAGAATATACATGGAGGCTTCTACCCAGGGATTGTTTTTTTTTTCTTGGTCATTTATAATTTCCCAATCTGTTTTTTGTGTTGTTTTTGCTTTTTTCACAACACTGACAGGTTTCAGGAATCCCACTTGGTATGTTATAGATATTATTATATAAATATGATGATCTTTAACTTTTTACCCACTGATGACTCTGAATTATGATTATTACTACAGTGATTACAAAATGGTCAGTCTGCATTTCTAAATTTATGTCGTAGTAGTTGATTTTTATTGGGTAGAAAGCCTCCTTCTCACTAATTATTAGAAACATTTCACTCATTTATTCTAACCTCACCAGGTCATTATTCATGGACTGTGCTCAAATCGTCTCAACCATGGGGGGTGGGAGCCTCTCCAGCAGGACAGCAGGGCTTCTGAATGCAGCCTCCTGGGGTCCTGATGTGCTAGGAGTGTGGGACCAGAGGTCTACTGTCCATCTGCTCACACTCTAAGATCATGGTTATGTTTCATGCATTCACGTACTGTTCTGCAGGGCTCTCCAGAATTCCACAATGAGCTCTTTCTTTTGGGACCTCTTCCTTTGATAGCTGTTGACATGAGAAAACCATTCTCACCTTTCCAATGACTCTCTGGGCCCTGGTTTCGGCCTTTCTCCCCTCCACATCAGACAGGCTAAAGTATTTCCTGGCTCCCTCATGGAAGTATCAGGAACACAGAGGTGACTAAACTTCTTGTCTCTGCCACTGAGCATCTCTGAGGCACGAATGACATCACTGATCTCTGAACCAACTACAAGTTTCTCCCACACATTTGTAGGAATGACATGACAACAAAACATTTGGAAAGTGGTAGGCACAAAATAGGTGGACAGAAAATGAAGTCATTGTAAATCCACTTCCTTCCACAGAGTGGTATCTTCTTTTCAGCATGAAAACCATTTAGAATATTAAGGTCCATAAAATCATGTAAAAATGCATGTAGCAACATTGAATCTAAGGAGACAGTAACAAAAATATGTAGATATCATGATTTATATCATGATGTAAAATTGAAACTCCACTAAATATTAACAGCCATGAGTGTCCCTGTAAATCCCCGTCTCCCCTGTTTTTGGATTCTTCAATGTAGTGATAATGAACATGCAGCTTCTTTACAATGAAAAAAAATAATAGAGAATAGACAGAGGAAAAAAGAAAGTCAAGGCAGGACTGGACATGAACAAGGCTATAAGAAATTCAAACAGAAACACAGAATAAAAAAGGAAAATTATACTGATAGTTAGACATCAGGAGGCAAGCAGAGAATAAACAGGTACTGATAATTTCAGTTTCTCAGTTCACAAGGATGGCATGAGGTTATTTTGGTAATAGAAGAGGAGTCATGTTCTGAGAGAACTGGCAGGAGCTAATCAGAATCTCAAAACCTGTCAGTGTGAAGGGCACCTGGAATATTGCAACTGCCACCTGATAAGCACGGAAACAAAGAAAGAAGTCTCTAAGTCCCCAAAGAAGAGAGGCTCTTGCCTGGGGAGACAGGACTCTTTAGAGAAAAAAGGGACCCAAGGGGAGATGATAACTCCATCAGTGCTCAGCTGTGACTCAGAGGAGGGGCTCTGCACAGGAGCTGGCAGGCTGGAGAGCAGGAATGGGCCTTTCTGCTGCTGCGTTTACATTTCATTGCTCCGCCAATCAAATACAGAGGTCACATCACCTACATCTAATTCTTGCTGGGCTGTGTTCACATGTGTTGAGAACAAACAAACAAACAAATTTAGTCTTTCAAGTTGAAGAGAATATCACCAAAACCTCCATATCTGACTAACCCATTAGCCAGCTAAATGCCATTGCTATAAAGTAATTTCTTTCCAAAGGTTTTCAAATCTAAGGTCACCACGAAGATCACAATATGGAATGAAACATGCATCTCACTGTAACGCTTGGTCATTATTAACCCAACTCATGTGATTATTTAAACTTGACAACTGTGTGGCATTAAGCTATCTGTGATCTGGGGACTGAATGGTTTGTTTCCCACCCCCCCCCAAGGAGTTTGCCAAAAACAGAATAAAAACTTTTCTGTAGAAACCTTAGAGCCCCCAAAACATCTGAGATGCTTCTGTCTTAATTCTTTATTCAGTCACAAATGCTCATAGTTGTAATCAGAAAAGAAGAGGTTGTTTGGGGGGACGGAATGCATGCTCCTGAGGGTATAGCTGCAATCAGACTAACACAGGTTAATGAAAGTATCAAAGCTTGGCAGCCTCCAGTTAAGCCTTTCAAATGTGTTCCTCAGGAAATAGCACAAGTACTTCCCAGAAACTCATAATGGAGTAACAGAACACGCCTACTTCCTCAGCACCCAGCAGCTTATCACTGTAGCAGCAGCCTCTCAGGGGAGGTCTACCCTTCCTTCCTCCTCATCATGTCACTGTGATAATTTCCCAAAGCAGTTACATTTTGTGATGAGAACAGCCATCAAATGAGTGAAGAACAAGACTAATTTTTAGAATTACTATTGCAGATTTGTTGGAGCACTTTTCTTAGAAGTCATGCATTTTGAGAACTGGTACTGAGAAGATCATTATGTATTATATAATTAAAGGGCTTAATTGATGGTGGAACAAAATTTGAGTTTGTATGACTGTTAAGGAAAAAGTCACAGTCTTAAGTTCAACTCTCTTGCCTCATAGTCTGCTGATCAATGAGTAACTGTAAGAGTATCCACCTACTGACATGTCTCAAATAGTGTCTCAAATCAGCAGATAACCCACTGTGAAAGCACCATGTTTGTGTGTCCTACCTCTGGGCCATTTATTTCATATCCACAGCTTTAAAACTCCCTCTATTGTATGCTCATTGCAAATCACAAACATCTATTTTTTAGTATTGACTTTTTCCTCAACTTTACACATATGTTGATAACTGTCCTAGACAATACCACTTAGCTATGTAATAAGTGCCTTCAGGAATGCATGCTTCATTCAACATTCTAATGACCCTTTACCCCATCTTGTAACCATCCCAAGTGATAAAAATCTTCAAAAACTTTCCATCTATTCTCACTGCCTGCATCAACCTATTACCAAGGTGCATCCTTTTGACTTCTTAAATAATACTCAAATCTTGTGTCTTCATCCTTAGAACCTTGGGTTTAGCATTTAAAGACTGATTAAATGAGGAACAAGTCTCAATTAGGTGGTTTTAACATGCTTCCCACAAAGGCAGTAGCTTTATCTGTCTTGTCATTCCCTTACATTTTATCCCCTGAAAAACATGCATGCTTACTACATCAATTCTCACTGGATGATTGAAGGATGTCAAACCTAAGTTCTTTTCCAGTTTCTGTATGGTACCTTTCACTGACATGGCTCCTATACATTGTTTTCTTTCAAACCCACAACTCCTTAAGATTCAAAATAACAACAACAAAGAAGGGTTATTAGTCTTTTTTTGCTATTATTATTTTTCCTTGTCAATAAAGCAACTGAGTTTCTGGAAAGTTAAAAGAGCGCCCTGGTGCATTGCCACAAAGCTAGTAAGTGGTCTTGCAAGACATCTTGAACCCTGATTTTAGGACTCTCTCCGCTACTAGGTAATTTTATCAGGGTAAATATGTTTCCTCTCCACTTAGTGGTTCTGAGAAACGCTGATGATGATCACATATCAAGCTCATTATTGGAGCAGGTGACTTGTAATAAAGTTCCTTTTGATTCTAATTTTCTAAACCCCAAATAACAACATAAAGAACATAAAGTTTCCCCTCACCCCACCTTCAGGTCTTTATCTGGTGCCACCCTTCTTTCCCTTCTAACACAGATTTCCAGGCAGCATGGAATCTTTTCCTGACCACAAACTTCTAAGGCTTGACTAACCAAAATGGGGCAGCACCAAATCTTCAAGGCCTTTTCCAATTCTTTTTGTTGGAAATCTTTCCATTTTGCCTGTGAAATGGGGTTGATGCCCAATCACAACTGAATCTAATTCTGTCTCCAGAGCCAACTTGTGATTCAGAGGAACTATGCAGGAGACAGGAACAAGTAAACTGGCTCAACAAAGAAACACTTTAAGTTGACCATATGGGACATCCTCCAGAATGACTGACTTGCTCTCTACAAGCCACTAGCAGGGAGAAAAAAGGAGAAATGACAGTTCTGGTACTGTAGACTTAAGAAACAGAGCAAGCAGTTGCAAAGGCTTTGTGTCCCAATTTATAAAAACCAACTGCAATAATCATTAAAAAATGGCATTTTAGAAAGTAATATTCTCCATGAGCTGGTATGTGCTGATATCAAAGAATTATGTTAATTTCATTGAGTATCATCAGCATTACGACTGTGCAAAAAAATCTTCACAATTTTGAGAAATATACAAACTTAAATAGAAACAAAGTAATGTTTTTGGGGATTTATTTGCAAAAAAGAAAAAGAAAAAGATACTGGAAACTATTAAATATAGTTGGATATATTAGAATTCCTTATTCTTGTTTCTCTACTTTGGAATACATCTAAAATGTTACAGAATTGTGACAATGTATTTTGAATCATTTATTCCAAAAGTCCTATTCCACCAAAGAAGTGCTCAGACTCAGGGAGTTTTCCCAACTCAGTGTTGCTAGGATGTGTTGGTATCCTACTCATTACTGTCACAGGAGGATGGGCTTAGTAGGGATTTCTGCCAATACAATAAAGAAGCACAACTTGAGTTGAGCATTTTTGCACAGTTCTTGTTGCTACATTTGCCTTTATCAGGAAAGCCACAAGCTATTCTTAGCTACAGAATGTTGGTGAGATAGTTGAGCAAGTCAAGCATGGTCACTAAAGATTGACCAAAGTCTGGGCTCAGGTGATGAGAGTCTCACAAAGCAACAGGGCTACAGCCAGAGAAGCAGAGGGCTGCGTGGCACAGTGCCCCAGCTTTGGGTGAATCTTCAGTATGTGCTCAGCCAGAACCCACCTCTAGTTATCCATCTCCTGGTAGTCAAATTTCTTAATGCACAGGCTTTTAAAGTAGCTGAACTGAACCAAGACACATGTCAACAACTGTCAGTTCACTGCCGGCAAAGTGATGTTTTATCATGCCGGTCTCCGAGGAGAAACCTACATCACTGGGTTTTTAATGACACCATGAGATTTCCTGTGACCCTGGTGATGAAGATGAGCAAATGCTTGAACATTTTTATAGAAGATGAAAAAAATGTGAGGCTGGCTTCTTTGGAAGGGCTCAAGAAACAGCAATCTTAAAGAGTGTAGACTAGCAGGACTGCCAACAGAGAGGATAGGGATGTTGGGAGCTCCATTACAGAATAAAGGAATCAGGATATGACAAAAAATGGACAAGAGTTAAGAATCTGGTCCCTTCTGTAGTAACAAAAATAAGCTTAAGAAGGAAGGAGGACCACAGTGCACACACCAAAGTGACCCAGCATTTTCCATGATGAAGACACCACTTGTAAACCTCACGGCGATTTTTTTCTTCCAGCCCTCTAGCTCAAGCTTCTGTCTTGGAGAATGTCCAAAAGTACAGAGGAATGAGACTGAGAGAGTTTGGCAGTTCTGTCAATATAGGTGCATTACAAAGAAATGATTTCAAACAACCTATAGTCTTTCATACTTTTTCCCACTAACATCAAGAAGAGAAATTAGTTTGATCTGCTTCCTTACTGTAACACAGAAATTGAACGCATGTAAAAATTTTTAAAAATGTATGACCCTGCTATTTCATTAAGTTATAGGCAGCTCCCTAATAAAAATTCTTCCAACGTAAATGTTAAAGGGTAAAGAGTGTTTGGGACATCTGAGGTGAAGCCAGAAATTATAAGAGAAGAATAAAGTTTGTTTTTTTAAAAAGTCTTTTCTACTAGAGAAGATCAATAAGGCAAAAGTTACCTCCTGCAACAGTGATCTTATTTGAATTCTTGGAGTGTTACAAGGGAATATGAATATTTTCTTTTGCTTGCTCTACTGTAGGATTAATAGAAGGAAAAAAAATCATTTCAGATTGAACTCTCCACTCGAGGAAGGAAGAAAGCAGACAAAAGCTCTGGATCTGTGTCAAGCGGAGTTCATGATGTTTTAGAAGTCTGGCAGGAAACCAAAGAGCTACACCCACACACAGCTCTACTGCTCCCAACACACTAACTAGCCCATCTATTCCCCATCTGGGAAGCACTGGCGGGACTTGAAAACTCTGACCAGGTAAGGCTGCCTAGCCCCACTGCTTATGAACACTTCAAGAAGCAGGGAGAGAGACTCGACTGTATTCTGAAGAAATTTTCATCTTTGGCCTTAGTCAGAGGACCCCAGGGCAAAAAGAGAAACAAATAGAAAGGAAATTAAGTGAGGAATAATTTACCTTTGGAGAACAGTTGAAATGCATACCGGGTACTGGGAGTGTGGTAACATACATTGTAATACACCGATACAGGTACAGCGTGCCAACTATGCAGAAAAATCTTCTGCTAATAATAGACCTAGAAAAAGGGAAAAACAGGGCACATACTGAGTCAAGAAGTTCTGCAGGTTCATTTACTTTATGTTTTCAATGACCCAACAAGACATACAAATCCAAAAAAAACTTGCAAGCTAGAAATTGAATGTCATAACTGCAAATGGAGAGTAGACTGAGAAAAGGAGTATCAGAATAATGTTGTGTTGTATGTGCAATTTTTAAAGAGTACTAACCAGTCCAAAGAGTTTAAAACACTGTCTATTGTTTAGGTTTTGTGAGGACTTAAATGTCAACTTGAGTTGATATTCAACTGATGTACAAGTGGGATCCCACTGTGTCTAGGCAGAGCCCCCTAGTATATGCAGCTACACATTTAGAGAGCTTTTTCTGTAAATAAAAGAGATGATGTTCAGAAAGCCAGAATAACATTAGAATGAGATAAAGTATTTAAGCCATTTAATGAGTTAAAGTCATTAAACACACTCCACTCACATACACCAGGTACTAATTCTCTGTGGCAAGCTGAGGCCAAGACAAGCATCTATCCTGAATCCTACTGTTCCACCACAGAACAGAGTACTTCTCTGAATCCCCATGTCACTACCAGTAAAATAGGAGTAACAGCATTAAAAATTATAAGTTGAAAATCCTCAAAAATAGTGCATTTAGGGCCTGGCATGGTAGCCTGGTGGCTAAAGTCCTTATCTTACATGTGCTGGGATTCCATATGGGCACCGGCTCATGTCCCAGCAGCCCTGCTTCCCATCTAGCTCCCTGTTGTGACCTGGGAAAGCAGTTAGAGGACAACCCAATGCCTTGGGATTAGAAGAAGCTCCTGGCACCTGGCTTTGGATCAGCGCAGCTCCGACCATTGCAGCCACTTGGGGAGTAAATTATCAGATGGAAGATCTTCCTCTCTGTCTCTCATCCTCTCTGTAAATCTGACTTTCCAATAAAAAAAAATAGTACATTGAAAAATCCTTACCATAAAACAGGTGTAAATGGTAGCTATTTAATGTGTAAGTTATGTGAACATATACAATAATTAGAAATAATTTTATATGTGGTTGTAACTAAAAGTATTTGAAAGAAGCACATGAACTCACACATACTGAGTTTAATAACTTCTCTGTAAGTAAACCTAAGTGGATCCTGGCCAAGACCCTGCTTCCTCTCTTCCTTTCTGCTATTCTACCACAGTCCAGATTCATTATCCTCTGGGTTTTCTCTTCCTCAACATTGGGGAATTCGAGTTCCTAATTTTCCTTGGCTTGAGTCCACCTGAGTCAAACAAGAAAAATTCACAAACAGCAGATAGATCCTCCTCTTAAAATGTCCAGCATCCAGTCACTCTGTCAACTGTACAGTGTGGGCATTTCCTATGCAGATGGCCATGTCTACTGGAGTGTATGGTGGCCGCAGGAACACTTATCTCATTTTTTTGTTTTAACAAAGGGAACAAAGTGCAATATTATCTGAGTGAATAAAAAGAAGTTCAAAATAGCATGTAACTTATCTGTGTCATATTCCAACCACATAATTTGGTTGGGGTTATGAGCAGAATTTGGATGTTTCATCATCTTACTTAGATATCCACAACTGGGCCATAAGTGTTAATCATGGGAGTAGTCTATTTCCTCTCAGCGTCTATGCCACCTCCAAACACAAGAATGTATGGCTCATTTTTTTCCTGTTGCTGATTTTGTATTGTGGCTTTTCATTTAAGGGGAAATATACTAGTAACTGAGTGTAATGGAGACTATCATATCCAGATATGAGGATACAATGCCGTATGCATCTCTACTTCCAGATCAAACATGGACTCCCCATGAAACTGTTAACTCTATTGTGACAATAGGATGCTGGACTCTCTGCTATTGTCCATGCCTGCAATGATACACATATGACTATGTATGAAGAACTATACTATAGTAACAATATAGGGGAACTCAGTGGCGGGGGAAGGAAAATGGGGAGGGGTAAGGGAAATCCAAGGCCCTTGGAACTGTATCATAAAACTATAATAATGAAAAGAAGTTAAAAATTTTTTTTTAAAAAAAGAATGTATGGCTCATAAAGCTGTCTGGCAACTGTATGGGTGGCTGATTTCAAATACAATGAAAAGTACTGTAACTGAGCAATACACCAAGGGGCAAGACAGGAGAAAAATACTATTTTATAAATGTCTTTGTCAAGAACTCCAAAAAAGAAATGGCATAGTAAATTGGACATTATAAAATACGATAGTCATCTTACTTAAAAGTGTCCTTCTCAGTCATCTTCCGCAAACAAGTAGACATTATTTGCAATTTCATTTGACTGTACAAGAAACACTTAGGTTTAACAACTGTCAAGTCTAGATCTGATGAACTCTTTAAAGGAAGGAAAGGGGCCCAACACAGTAGCTTAGTGGCTAAAGTCATTGCCTTACACATGTCAGGACCCCATATGGAAGCCAGCTCGCATCCCAGAGGCTCTACTTCCCATCCAGCTCCCTGCTTCTGGCCTGGGAAAGCAGCAGCGGATGGCTCAAGGCCTTGCAACCCTGCACCTGCGTGGGAGACACAGAAGAATCTCCTGACTTTAGATTGGCTTAGCTCTAGCCACTGGGACCATTTGGGGAGTGAACCAGCAGACAGAAGATTTCTCTGTCTCTCCTTCTCTCTGTATATCTGCCTTTACAATAAAAATAATTTTTTTTAAAAAAAGAGGAAAGATAAAATTACTTCTTTTGGGAGAGATTACTAGCTTAAAATCACTTTGCCTGATCATTTGATACTCAAAGACAGGACATAAATCCCAGTAACTATTTCTTTACCTCAAATTTGAGTCACATGTCAGCACCAATGAAATGTTTTTAGAATTATGTGAGAATGAAGCGAATAAACGAACAAAAGAATGACAAATGCTTAAGTTTTTTAAGGAAAACACTTAATGTTCAGTCCTCTTTACTATTTGACTTGACACACAAAAGTCAAAGGAATTTATTCATGTGTATTTGTAAATGTTTGACAATAAGGTAATAAGCTGGATGTGGCTACTTCTAAGAATTTTCTATCTTTCCCATTTACTTAAATCTATTTCTAAAAAATCTTTTTGTATAAGGTTATACAACGACCTCTTACCACCAACTTTAAAAGGCAGAACATGAAAGTATTTCATGAACCATACGAAGCTATGCCTTAATCAAAGAACCTCATGCAGTTGGGATTCTTATTTACTTAAACGTTAAAAGTTCAACCAGGATTTTAAGAGAAAGCCACAAAAGAAATGCCAATGAGAATTACTGATGTTGAAGCAAATGTCAAAACAGAAGATGCATGGCAGAATCCCATAACTACATGATACTCTTCTCTTTATAAAGATTTATTTATATATTTTTAAGACACAGTTACAAAGAAGATGCAGAGAGATATTCCATTCACTGGTTCACTCCTCAAATGGCTGCAATGGCCAGGGCTGGGATGGGCTCAGTCCAGAACCCAGGAGCTTCATTTACATCTGCTACATAGGCACAGAGGCCTGAAGACTTGGGCCATTTTCTTCTGCTTTTCCAGGCAAACCAGCAGGAAGCTGGATCAGAAATAGAGCAGTTGGGACTTGAACTGGCACTCATAAATGATGTTTGTTTTGCAGGCAGCAGTCTAATTCACTACACTACAATGCTGGCCCCCAAATCACACAGTTTTAGTATGTGAAACAGGAGCAACATATCATTGAGCTGTATCTGCATTTAGATGCTACTTCTAACATCAGAATCACCTAGTGACCTTGACCATCTCAAGTAATTTCTTCGGAAATTGGATTCCTCAACAGCCAGGGTTTGGAGGAAAAGGACATTGCTTACGAATAACAAAAACAGACTAGAAATATATGGAAAAGCTAAGAATAAGTACCAAGAAAGGGGCATTGAAATGGTCATCACTTGTTGCCCTACTCTCTCCACTACAGCCACTCCGCCTCGACCTTTGACCACAGTGAACTTGTCACCTGTGAGCCAGGTTAGGGATGGGGGAATTCTAGCCATTGTTTATTGAATCCAATCTCTGGAAAGAGAAATCAACAAAGCAAATACAATGTTAACCTTAAATTAATAAGAGTTAATATCTATGGCAAAAAAAAAGGAATGGTCATTACTTACACTTCAAATATTTTTTTCTAAAAAATGATGCAATTTTATTTAGAGACAATTATCACATTATCAAAATCTTTTTTTCTGGTGATGAATTTTTTTCAGGCATGGTATTAATGGCAGCAACTGTTTTGACGAAGTTCCCTATACACCAAGCTCTGGGCTACTTAGTGCTTTAAACAACCCAGTACTGTGTGGTTATGATCTGTATTATACAGATGGGAAAACTGAAGCTCAGAGAGCTTAAAATGAAATATATCATGCAAGACAAAAATATCTAAGATACTGCTTCACATTGTGTAAAGAATTCCTAGTACCTATAGATGAATAAACATTCTTCATATTTGTTACATTACAGAAGTTACCTAAGCCAAGCTTTAGTAGGTTAGTGCTTTAGGTTATATTTTATACTGACCAGAATTCTGTAAATAAGCAATTTAATAATTTAGGAACTCTATTAGCTAACTAAAGTACTGAAACAAATCCTTCTACTGACACATTCAGCATTAAATGTCACTTTTTCACTGTTCCTTGCCATCTGTGATGAGTTAAACTTGCTTATCACTGCTTCCTATATATTCAGTTATTTGGCAGTGTCACCAATGTCTCAAAACTCTTATTTCACTTGAAACTCCAAATATTTGTTTTTCTATCGGTTGCTCCTATACCACTTTTGCCTCTTGCTGGAGTCCAAATGTCTTTGTCCCCCATGGGGTTAGTGCCAGTCCCTTCTATCACGAGAACATAGCCAGTAGGTGCTTTCTGTGAGCCAGGTAAGGGCTTCCCAGATGCCAGTCAATGGAACATTTGATCATGAACTCCACAGCCTTCTGGAACTATGAAAAGCAAATTTTATTTCTGTTGTTTGTAAACTATCTAGCCTACGGCATTTTGTTAGGAGAGCAGGAACTGACTGCTAACTCCTTAAAACTCATAAAGCAGAGAGTAGCCAGACTCATTTCCTGTGCAATGGTTCAACAGAGCAGACCTTACCACCATCCTCCACTACCTTATCAAATGCATTTTGGATCAGCTTCAAATCCTCTAGCAAGTCCACAAGACTCTCAAACTCCAACCTCAGCTCCAGATACTCTCCCCATCTTCAGCAGGTTCTGTGAGCTCCTGGCACAATGCCTCCTACCTGCCATAGTCCAGTGTCTAGGGTCTTCTCACTCAGGACCCTGCTTTCTGCTGCAACCAGGCATTTCCCTGTCTGATGTTGGTATATGCTTCAAGTTTATGTCTCAGAAAGATCATCCAACCTACAGAAGTTCCCTGGTCTTCTCTCAACTTCACTGTAGGTCTGAGAAGGCTCATCTGTATCCTCCCAGATTCTCACATTCTAGGAAGCTGTTTTCCCTTCTTCAATTCACTGCTCTAACTCCTGGATGCCTTGGATTGTGATAACTGCTCATCACCACCTCAATTCTAATCTTCCCAGCATCCCCTCAGGGCTCTCCTTAGCAGGACTTTGAGCCTTCTCTTTGGTTTTAGAGCTGGCAGAGGGGAATCCCCAGGCAATCCAAAGACACAAGGAACACTCTTGTTCCCAAAACACAATCTCAGCTTCTCCCATTTGCCTGCCAGGCTCCTTCCTTGGTTCCCTCATCATCTTGCCTGCTTAGGTCCAATCCACCTACTTAAGCCTTCTGTATGTCCCCAGGTGGATAGAGCCACTTCAACCTCCCATTCACTCTGATGCTTTGTATTTTCTGGAACATTCAATAGCAAGACTGACATCACCATTACCAACGGAGGTAATGTCTCATCCTCTTTCTCAGAGGAAACTCCCACAGAGCTGTACCATCCTCGTCCTTTAGTCCCAGTGAGTGTGTAACGGCGGCAATACTACACAGCCCTGTGCCTCAGAGTCAGCTTTCTTACTGCAGCCTTTCCCTATTTATTTCCATGTTTATCCTTCAATCTTTCCTGTACCAGCTCTGACACTTGCTCATGCTGCAGTCATGTGCTAAATCTTCCCTCAAAACCAAGGAAGACAAACTCCTGGAGATGGGGAATGTGTTCTGTTCCCTTTCTGTTGTCTCTCCCGTGTCTTTATTACCCTGTACAAGTTTCCCAGACTTTCTCAACAGTCCTACATGGCAGATTATGAAAATCCAGGACTCAATCCAGGGCTTTAGGTGAAAAAGGTTCTAAGGACAGAGAAATTTCAACAAACTTTAACAGAAAATAAAAAAGAACTGGCATTTTTCTTCTGCCTGTCCTAGGTGGCCTCTATGTCACTATGTAATGAGTTGCTAAGAAAATATATTGACAAAGATAAGTGCTTGCTAAACCAGGGAATTTCTAAACTGGATTCGTACTAACAACATTTGGTCTTCAACAGAGACTACTGTGGGACACTGAATAACTTAGCTGCTTCTCCCAGTCTCAGTTATCTTTACCGAGAGAACAACACTACTTACTTTTAAGGACTGATTGAATCAAGTGACAATGCATGTGAAAAAATTCCTGTCACTCAAATTTCAGCTGTTTTGAACTCTGAATAGGGTGACAAGGGGTTATGACACGTGTGGAAAAGTTCAAAACAAAACCAATGTTGCAAAAGCACATAACCGAAGTAGCTACAAATGTAGTGGGAAGATGGAATAATGACACAGCTTGATAAATTAAGTAATGGGAGAGGTACCCAAAAAAGCTGTAAGCACATGAGGTCATGAGAGATTTTTTTTTGTTAACCTGATAGAGTTTGGACAACACATTTTCAAAAAAAAAAAAAAAAAGAAATGTTTCTATGAAGAACAAACAAAAATTCCCCAAACTCTAACTGCCACCAAGGTGTTTTGCTTGCTGCGGCTCTAGCAGTCTCTAATAATTCCTAGCAAATGGCTTAACATAAAGGTGTTCTGAAATTCCATGAGAGACAAGGCTTGCAGTATAAAGACTAAAAGTCAAATCATCTTAAGGGGCTCTTACGGAACTTACAGAATAAATTCTATTGCACAGGAACCTGGAGTGACCTGCCTCTTATGATACGTTTCATTATCAAGTGCTTTTAAATGGTTTACTTAACTACATCTATCTTGTGACAGTAACTGGTCATAAATTATCTTGAAGAGTGGAAGAGGAAGAAGTACTCTGATCTAAGCAAGTAATGTGAAAAGAAACAATGATGGAATTTTAAAAAAGGTAGATGCAAGACAGATGTTATGGAGAGGCTAGTCTACAGAATAAAATACAAGGGGACAGAGCTGTGGCACAGCAAACTGAACCGGTGCTTGTGGCACCAGCATCACATATAGGTGTTAGTTTGAGTTCTGCTGGCTCCACTTCTGATCCAGCTCTCTGCTAACGGTCTGAGAAGGCAACAGAGACTTGCCCAACTCCTTGCGCTTCTGCACCCACATGGGAGATGCAGAACAAGCTCCTGTCTCCCAGCTTTAGAATAGTTCAACTCCAGCAACTGCAGCCTTTTGAGTAGTGAATCAGTGGAGGTAAGGTCCTCTTTGCTTCTCTCTTTGTATTTAAAAAAAAAAACAAAAAAACAAAAACAAAAACAAAAAAAACCTAAAACCCAAAACAGTTAAATAAGCAAAGAACAGAAACAGCTGCCAACCAGTCCAAAGACTATGCTCCTGGAAATTAGATTCTCTTCATAAAAGAGAGATAAATGCTGTATTGGCAAACACACATTCAATAAACTATGGCCCCCAAGCCATAGCCTTTATCAAAGATTAAAATATAAAATAAGAGCTTCCCAATATGACTGAATATAACATATTCGACACTTGTAAGCATCTTAAAAGCCTCCCCAGGACTCTCAGAGTACCATCTAGAAAAGCCACACTGGAAAATTATATCTGTTCCTTCCTGTTAGATCAACAAAGCCCATAAAACAGTTCTAAATATAGATAGCATGCCAGGTCACAGGTAGGGTCTCTTAGCACCATTTCCCTGCTCTAGTTCCTTCCCTTGGGGCATGGCATCAACTTTCAAAGAACACACACAGTGATCATGTTCATTCTAAGAGCATCTCTCCGAGGATGCAAACATTTATATACAAGGATGTTCTGCCCATTCCCCGAAATCCCTCTCCCAGTAAACTCTTTGGTCTCTACCTCACGGCCTGACTGTCCAATGGCTCCTTTCTTTTTTCTTCTAATCTTTACCCCAACAAAGGACCAATGTATTTCCACAATATTTAATATTTCCTTATACAATCTACCCTCACTCCCAAATGAGTTATACTACACATTTTGGACAAATTATTTAATTTCTTTAATAGGGAGTCAGTTCTATCACTCCATTAAACCAATTGTATAAAAATCAGGGGTTCATAGAGACACTCAAGCCTTCCATGAGAAAAACATGTGACAGAAGCCAGTCCCATGGCTATAAAAGATTGGTAGTGCTAAAAATGGAACACAAATCACTGTTTGTTGAAAGACTCCACCATCCTCATCACCCAGCATAAACACATTCAACACGCAAACATTAGCAGTCTAGGCTGCAATCCTGTTCTACCACCTGGACTATTACAACGGCATCCGGACCTGTCCGTTGGTTCTCTACTCCCTACTACAGCAGGCAAAGTCATTCTTTCAAAGCATGGATGTGTTCACATCATTTTCAACCTATGACACTTGCAGTGAAATCCAAACTTTTGACCCAAGATGGCTCCTTGTTCCACCACTCACATGGTGTTGACCTCCTGTGTTCTGGCTCTCCCCTAGCTAACCTGGCCATACAAGCCTGCTGCTCTTCAAGCAAGCCTAAGGAAATTTGTACTTGTTGTGTCTCCTACACAGACCCCCTGCCCTCAACACCTGCATGTATCCCCTCTTGGTTGATTCAAGTGTCTGCTCAACTGTGACCTCAGTACAGGTCTTTTCTAATCACTCAGTTTGGAAAGCTACTCTCTCCATATTACGTTTAACATTTGCCAGTCCTTGACATTTTCCTATTCTCCATTTCCCTCACACCACCTGGTATCACACTTTCACTTGTTTCATGCCTACTTACCCTGGTCATAATATAAACGCCACGAGGGCGTTAGAGTCCTCTACTCACTGGCTAGGGCTCGGATAAAATTTAAATGAGCATTTTTTATGTGTTTCTATGTCCCAGATACTCTATCAAGCAATGTAGCAATAAAAGTGAATGAGGGATGGGATCTAGTGGTTTTCCTGTGAAGAACACAGAGTATAACAGTGAAGGAAACCCCCCAACACACACACACACACACACACACACACACACACACACACACACACTTGTTTGCACATCCTTAAAAGAGTAAAAACAGGTATGAACATAAGGCATTTGTCCAGAACTAGGAGAGAAGGGAGGCGATGCTGGGACTGGACCATTAAGAATCATGAACATCATGCTCCACAGTCTGACACAAATGTGTATTTCTTAGGGATTTTTGCAGGTCAGTGGTTTCTAAGTTCAATTTTAAATGGAGAGGAAATATTATTCATAATTTCAAAAATTAAACAAGATCTCAAGGAAAGCATTACTGTGGCTTGACCTTGCAATATTATAGAAAGGTCATGTGGCTAAATGTATACAATAACATACACACAATGTAGACATAAGGACAGATGTTAAGAGTGAGAAGAGAGAAATTTTTTTCCAGTATAGAGAATCAAAACCTATAATCAGTAGGAAAAAAAATTGAATGCAATATAAGGACATAAACAGGTGTCACAAATTTAGCATGTCAAATATCTGGCTAAAGAGCGTTTTGCTGGAGACACTGGTAAAATACTTCATTATGCAACCAAAAAAGTCATCCTCCATAGTTTCATCTTCAAATTGTTCTCTAAAAAGTGAAAAGGGTATAATAGGCTGATTTTATTTTCAGAGCTTTGGGACTCTCAAAATCAAAGCAAAATGCCCCAGACTGGTCCAACAATCTGAATTCTGATGAGTTGTACAAAAGAGGAATCAAGATTCCTAAGAGTCCCAAAAGAAGGGCAGGTTAACTCGCTATTACATACAGTATTTCATAACCAGAATAATTCATTTTTCCAAAACCCTAGATAAATTAAACTGCTACACATCAACAGTCTGAACTGGGAACAAGGTGTGTGTGTGTGGGGGGGGTGGGCAGGGGGAGTGGTGACACTGAGAAACTCACCCTTCTCTAAGCTCACTGACGCCTACTGCCTGCCTGACTTGTCCTTTCCCCTACGTCCTACAGGTGTTGACAGGCCACAGACACTGAAGAAAAGTTACCAGGCTGGAGATGGGGAACCAAAGACATGCCTGGTGAATGGAGAAGGGGTACGGCTATTCAGAATTACCTCACCAATCTGCTTCCATTTCCTATACCTTCACCCTAACAGAGGAACAAGTCAAACAGAAGACTTCAAAGAACTCTTAGATATATTCTGGGCAAAAGTGATCTAAAGCTAATAAAAATCCAAGCATAACTGGCCCGTCCAATAAGCACAACAGGAATCTGTTAGGCTGAGAAGCCATTATCTGATCTGTCTAGTCATGGCTGGGGCCAGAACCCAATCATCAATCATTTACATTTTTTTAAAGACAATCAATTGGTCTACCACTGTTCAGCAATTTAAATACATCAATGACCATAAGTATCAGAGAAAGATGGACTTGTACAAACTAAAAATAGAGACTGGAAGAAATTTCTTTGTTGGGAAAACATACATTAATACACCTCTAAAAAGAAAATCACTTCTATGTGAGCACATGTTCCTAGGTCAAGAATAAAATTACCTAAAAGTTACTGTTCTGTGAATAATCTGGATTTGTTGCTTGTATGCTCTACTCAAAATTTTATTTCAGGGCAATAAATTTATTCCAAAAAACATATTCACAAAAACAAAGGAACAAATACAAGAAAAAGCTTAGAAAGCATTCCCCTGAGTTGGCCTTGCCTTTGTGGGGAAAAAAAAGGTACTGGCATTTCTCTTATGATGCTTCCTAGGGAAGAGATTTAAAAATCAAAAAGGCAAGACTGAAGATTAGCTGTGAAAATAATGTATTTAATAAAGTCTGAGCTCACCAAGTTTCTGAAGCCCATTCCCTACTTATTTAGACTCTGAAACCTAAAGCAACAGGAACGGGCCTTCCACCAAATCAAATGCAGCTCAGATCTATTTCAAATTTAGCTTAAAAACTAATTTTTTGAGGGGTGGACTTGAACTCTGGGATCATCGCAAATTAGCCTCAAATAAACACTGGCTACCAAAATGGTTTTGTTTGTACCCATGCAAGTTAAGATAATCCTTCCCTGGAAGAGGACTTGCTCTATTTCCATTTATAGACATCATTTAATAAGGTTTTAAAAACGTCTTTATAAAATATCCCAAAGCTCATAATTTCTGCCAGAAAAATTTCAGTATAAATTCTGTTTATATTTCCTTAAGATGATCAATATTCCTCCCCACTGTAGATCATCATACATACTCAATCAAAGACACATTCCTTATTAATTTGCTTCCAGCCACCATGCAGGGAAGCCATAAGAATGTTCCACTGGGAGTGGGTTTGTGGGGAGGAATTGTACACCAAAGACAAGAGTAACGAAGATTTACTTTGCTACAGTTAACCCAAACACTCAGCTTTTCAGAGACAATCCATGTCGAGTTTAGAACAAGGGTTGTGAAAGCTATGTTTATCCCAATGCTAAATGGAGATGCCTATTTACCTTCCTGAGAAACTAGAATAGAAGAGCCACATTTTAGAAGGTGGAAACATAAACAACTTCATCCACATCCCACCTACCCAAACAAAAACATACTCTAGGGATATAATTTTCTCAATAATCCCAATTGCTCTGAAATAAGTACTTTAAGTTTTCAATGAGAATCAGCTTTACATGCATATTGCTGAGGTCCCAGATGTCTGTGTGGGGAAACCTACTCAGCTACTCAGCCACTCACAAGGATCAGGCCAATTGTCACTAATGTATTTAATGGGTTAATAACATCAATCAAGATTAAGTGGCTTATCTGTTGGTCCAAAGCATTTACTATCTGAAGATGTTTGAGGGTTTTCATTCTTAGTAAGCAAAAATCAAAACATTATTTCTAACAGTACTATCTATTATTCTGTACAAAATTGGCAACAGACACAGCATTTTCTTTAAGATGCCAAAGCCCAAGTTAACGCAACAGGAAGTATTGTTGAAAAAGAAAAGGAAACCAAAATAAAAAAGGAATTAAATGAGTTAATTCTGACTGCCTGGCAAATTTTACTTCTAAATAATAATTATATGTTTGGAATGCAAACATTGCAATTGTTGAATTTTTGTTTTTTTTACTTTACTTACTTGTATTTTAACAGCAGCCACTGAATTAACCAAAGTCCTACAAGGATCATGCCGTTAATTTCACAAATAGAAAAGGCCCACTGCACCCGGTTAAAATGGTCAAAAAACGTGTCCGGTAGTGGAGGCTGCACCTCCTTAGGAGGTACTCGTTCATGGACGACCGAGATCATCACTGTGGTGAGGATAAAACAGGAAAGTGCATAAAGAAAGGCCAGAAATGTCTTGCCCCACTCCATGGGGTACTGAGAACGCTCCGGTTCTGGCATGGGGATCTTTATCATCTCTTTCCTATACCCATTTGGCATTCCATTGGGTTTAATCTTGATGCTGAAGTTGCCATCAGGGGTAGGGATGTCCACACCAATGTTGAGGTGCCCATTGGCATGGCCGTTCTTGTGTGCTTCCATGTGGTGCTCCATTTTCAGGGTCTCTATCATGTCTAGGAGCCGCTGCCCATTGTCAGAGGAGACTAGACACAAGGGGGGTTTTTTAAAATCTTCCTGGGTTAGGTTGATCAAATCCAGGCCTGTAAAATGCCCCAGAGGTTCACAGTATTCTGGCATGGCATTCTCCAGCAGCCAGTCTGCCACCTTCTTGGGTGACCAATAAACCACTTCCTTCATTGTACTGGCAGACAACACGCAGTCTCCAGTTCACTCTCGGCAGGTCAGCAGTCACTATTTCTACAGGGCAGGGCACTGTCCCTCCTTGGCTCACTCCTCCTGTCGGGCCCCATGAGCAGCGATCTGCTTGGCAAGATGGTCAGGGCCGTTATTAAACACTTCATGTAGCTGTCCAGGGTTCCTGAGATCCCAAGCATTAATTCACCTCATTCTTCAACAGGACTCTTCATTCTGCAGAGGCAAGAGAAAAGATCAGGGTGGTGGGAATCCCAAATCAATCATCCCCAAATGCAAAATTTCACATGCGTAAGAAAAAATAAAAGTGCTATTATCAGGAAACACCACAGCTTTTGAATTTGTGTTAGTTTTAGGGACAACAGAATCTTGGTTATAGTCTTCTCTGACACTGGACAGAACTGTATCTGAATGCAGATAATGTCAGAGAGGACACATTTTACAAGTCACTTTTCCTTAGAAGTATTTCAACAGTGCTTTGGATACTGCCCCGACCCCCGCCAGATCTGTGGTTCCTTTAAACTTACATGCTACTGAGAGAATCTGAAAGAGCATGACAAATTTACTTGGTATGTCCTTCTATCTGGTGAAGAATGTTTTAAAATGTACACAATGCAAAACAACTTAATACAAAGGGTCTGCAAAAAGTTCATAGAAAGAGTGGCTACAGTGAATGTAAAACCATGCCTACATTTTTGTTTCTGCAACAAAATAAACTTATCTTTTAAGCTATCTTTTTCCACAAGTATCATGAAGGAAATTATAGAAACACAGGAGTTTCAAAATCATTTGGTCCCATAATTCTGCACTCATTTATGAAAAAGAAAACATCGAATTCTCTTTTCCAAATATATTCAAACCCAAAATATGTACATCATGAGTCGTCCGTGCAGGTGTTGGGGCACAGGTGATGAGAGCTGCCTTGGTCCTTCCTGCTCTCTTATCCTCCTACTTCTAGCCCCTAGAGGTTTCCATGGAGCGATACAGTTTGAAAATCTAGAATCTGATCTATCTCCCTATTTATAAATGAAGAATGTGATTCCTAGAAAAGTTGGGGGAACTTGCATATAATAAAATCACAGAGACCTTGATAGAATCAAAAGTGAAGTTTCTGATTCCTGGTTCATTTTATTTATTAAAATACTCAACCAACAACATTATAGAAATTAAAAGGCATCATGCTGCTCAAAAGCAGGGTTCACACAATTTTAAATGCACATGTGATTTATATCAATATGTCATAAATGTGACCCTTTCACAATAACAGTGAATAAATGTAATACTGCATAAACCAAGTGAAAATAACATATCAAATATTAACTGAAATTAATGTGACTCTTGGGGTACTTCTACTTTTCCCTATACTAGTTTTCTTTAATAAACAATCACTGAAAATGAAAAAACAAGAATGGGTTATAAGAAAAACCGACTCTGATGAAACTTCATGGTGAATGAGACAGTGTGACAGGAGACACACTGCCATTCTGTTGTCACAGCAGCCCATGTATCCCCATTATGCAAGCTTCAGCTACTCCATCTGTAAAATGGGAAAGTCATCCAATGTTCCCTTCTCAAGGTTGTTGTTGTCAGCACTTAATTCAGAAAGCACATCTGAAATCAGAGCAATACAACCTGTTTTCAAAGCTGTAATTTTAGAGAACCCACTAGTGTACATAACCACTCTTTTCCTTCCTCAAACTATCATTTCCAACAGCTGCTGTCCACTCCATCTTGCTATGAAAGTAACACTGATCACCACGTGGCTAACTTGTTTCAAATGGTCAAGGTATTAACTACAAAATAAAAACAGGGTTTAAGAGTTGTGAATGATTGATGACAGTGGCTCCCTAAGTATGTTCTTGCAGAATAATCAAAAATGTTACGTGATTTAAAAAAAAAAGTACACCTAAATAAGCTTAAGAGCTGCATACTGGAATCTCTTCTGGCAACCCTAGTACATAAACGGATGTTAAAATCTCAATGAAACCCTCCAGGAAAGAAAGTGTTGCTGGGATTTCTCAAATTGACTCCATCAAGGCTTTCTCATATCTTTATCCCAGGCTGGTCCTTACTAAGCCCCAAAATATAACTATGGAATGAGGTTAGACAATACATTTCCTGCAAATTGCTTCATCCAAATGACACACAATCGGTGATACCAACAGCTTTAAAAGATAGTCCAGTCCCACAAAAGAACTGGGTGACCTCTCTATCCCTGCTGGACATCCACAGCGCGATGCTCTTCCTTAGCACCCCTTCTTGTCATGAGGAGCCTGTCTAGACTTCCCCAGGAGCCTCTGAGCACTACACTAAAACTGCTACAAGATCCAGCACCACCTGACTCACACATCCAGGGCTCAGGAGGTATACAGCCAACACACACTCAACATCTCTGAAAGTCTCCCACACAATAAGCAAGCCTAAATGCTGCTGTGGTAGAACTAATTAAAAACAACCTGGATGTTCAAGGACAGTAAGATGAACATTTTGTATAGGGAAATATCGGAACTAGAATGAATCTTTGACCACTTCAAATGCCACTAGTCGTGAATGATGAGAAGACAGACTTGCTGAATGGGAGTCCTGGCACAAGGTTGTGCATGGAACGGCTTCTCCTCTGATCCTTCTCAGTTGGGCATATCCAACAGCTTGAGGTGTGTAAGTGCCAGAACAATTCTCAGTGGAGCACTAGGGTCTAAGGCAAATGAGCTCAACAGGTTTTATGTCTAAGTTCTTCATTTTTCTCTTGACCACACAGAAACTACCAGCACCTCAGAAGCAAAGATACCACACTAAGGCCAAACTACTGTTTTACTTCTCCTTGATGAGAGGAACAGACACACACTCTCCTTTCAGGAGATAACAGGCTTTAAAGGGGAAACACACACAAACAGAAGACAATCTACCCCAGGGTATCAAGAGTCCATCTGGCATTGCAGTCACTGTAAACATCCACCTAATCTTGCTGAAGTGAGCCCATCAAGCAGTTTAGATATCAAGATAAGCTAATGACTCCCACCAATCAATCCTTGCCTCCTCAAGACAGCCCTTTTGACTTTTCCATTTACACTTTCTCAACAAGGCCCCTGTCAGACCTAACTCACTCACTTCCCTTCTTTACAAAACCACTGCTCCATTCTGACCCTTGGTGTCTTCTGGAAAACAGGACAACCTATCATATCTACCTCCACACAGAATGCTCCTGTTGAGAAAATCCAAATGCAATAGGAGTAAAAGTTGTAAATAACCTCAACAAAGATATCTAACTTTCTCTGCAATGTCTTACTTCTTTTCTCATCCCCAATCGGACCCACAGTGACATTTAGAATTTACAGAAGCTGACACTTTCTTAGTGCATTTGTGAAATCTAACCATTTCAATGCACACAGCCTTCCAAATTTCATGTTTTTTTTTTTTAAGATTGTATTTTTACTGGAAAGGAGAATTTACTGAGCAAAGGAGAGACAAAAATATTCCACCAAGTGGTTCATTCCCCAAATGGCCTCAACAACTGGGGCAGTGCGGATCCGAATCCAGGAGTCAGAGACTTCCTCGGTTGCTTCCCCAGGCCATGAACGGAGAACGGGACCAAAGTGGAGTAGCTAGGACACAAACTTGTGCCTATATGGGATTCTGGTGCTTGCACACAGAGGATCAGTCAGTTGAGCCACCACATCTGGCCATTACATGAGCTTTGAAGTATGGAAATAAAGGGATGCACACTGATTTCTCATAGATAATGCAGTTGCAGGAGGTGAGAAGACAGTGCTGTTCTCCTATACTCACAAACCCAATGTGCAACATACTAGCCGTGTTTCTAGAAAGCAAAAGAAGGGGCCAGCACTGTGGTGTAGTGCGAAATGCTGCTACCTGTGACAATGCCAGCATCCCAAATGCACACTGGCTGCTCTGCTTCTGATCCAGCTGTCCATTAATGTGCTGGGGGAAGGCAGTGTAAGACGGCCCAGGTGCTTGGGCCTCCATGCCCACTTGGGAGACTCAGAAGAAGCTCCTGGCTCCTGACTTTGGCCTGGGGCAGCACCTAATGTTGCAACCATTTGGGAAGTGAACCAGTGGATTGAAAATTTCTTGCTCTCCTTCTAATCTCCATAACTCTGCCTGCTAAATAAATAAAATAAATCTTAAGAAAATCCAAACAAACAAGCCAATAACAAAGAAAGTAAAGGTGAAGGCAAAGTATTATTTTCACACCTAGATTCCACACACTGCATGTGAGTCTGGGTTCAATAAACAACCACAACATTATCAGTCAGAAAAGCCATCTTGAATCTATTACTGGGAGAAGGTTAAAAAATGACACATGGACCAAATTCTTAGATATGTTTTTCATAACCAGGAAGACTGAAAGAATAAAACCTAGACATATTCTCTTTACTCCAGGATATCACAGAATTTGATATACAAGAAATGCTGTGATTCTCGCTTATCCATAATTCTGAGATAAACTCAGTGAAGTCCAGTGAGACTGTAGTTTGTTTAAATTCTCATAAACAGCAGAAAGTTGGTCCTGAGGCTACACAGAGACCCAGGATGTGTTTCAGAGCTCTTCTGCTACACAACAGTTGACAGTTTCACAGAAGGGGTTTTGAGGCTTCTTTTAAAAAATGAAGATGGCATACAGGATACAAAGAAGGAACAGCAGCCCATGTTCATTAACAGCTCAGCAGGATTTTCTTTCTGGCTTCAATCAAGTGAAAGACAAATATACTCAATTCAATTTGGCTTCAATTCTTAAAATAGATATTTTAGTCCTAACATTAAAAAGTCATCAGATACTGTGCCATGATACTGTATGAACTACTTACATTTCATTATCAAAGCGAGATCTTTTAAACTAAAACACAGGTTAAAGTAATCGTTTTAAGCAGTGAAAAAATTAATTAAGCAAAATCATTAAATAAATCATTTATTAACAATTGCTTATCCATTTTTAAAAAGAGAGCATTATGTAATTATTTGAGAGCAGAGGTACACACACACACACACACACACACACACACACACACACACACACACTCCTTCTGCTGGTTCTCTCCTTATATGGCTACATTGAGCCAAACCCAGCAGCCTGGAACTCCACTGGGTTTATCCTTTCAAAAAGAATCTATTCTCTTCTTACCTGGCCCTGTGTACAAATCATATATGGTGTTGTGTTAACTACAATCTATTGTTTTAATTGCAAACTGAACATGAGTTTCTAAGAATCTGAGTAACAAAAAATAAGCCACACAACTACTCACGGAGCAACTGCTCAGAAAATTCCTCTCTAATGCTTGCTCCATCATTGACTCATAGTCCAACCCCAACATCTTGTTCCAGCCACTTATTCCATTAGCTAAGGGAACTTACATGTACTTGCCTGTGTTCTAGAAAGCATACATGAATATACACAAATAATGCAAGAAATGATTATACTAAACAAAATTTATTTTTCCCTTGAGGATCAAAAGGACTTTTGAAATGGGTGCCAGGAAATTAAGAATTGAGTGTATATAATTTTTTAAGGTATGATGCTAAGCAAACACTACCAGCTGGTCAGAGATTTCTCAATGCTAATAGTGGCAAATAAAAGCAGGAAGCTGGCATCTCACAAGCAGAAGTCTTACAAGCAGAGTTACAGGGAATGCAACTTTCCACTTCTCATGTCTCATCTCTAGCAGCAAAGGCCAAAGTAACACAGGGTACACATACGCGTTTACTCTAACTGCTGTCTGAGAAATTTAAGGCAAGATCAAAATTTTATTGACATTAACATTTTGCTTATATTTTACAATATGAAACTACCTGTGGGCACTCTGGTAGAATCCAATAAAAATCAAGAATCAATGCTGTATTAGGATGAGACATCCTATCTGACCTTTTGTTAAAGCTTCAATTTCAGATAAAAGTCTATACATTTACTAGAACCCTCTATAAAAATCAACAATAGGCTAACTTACCTATTAAGACAACGTAGCCCATTGAAATGTGAGGAAAATATTTGATTCTTTATTTTAATTTTGATTGCTCCCAGACGTCTTTCTCCAAACTAGTCTAATCAGCTTGTGAATTTGTTACTTGGCATTTGAAGAACTAATTCAAATAGAGCACACTATATTACCTCAGCAACACAAATGGATACAGTAACAACCACATAATTAAAGCTGAAGCTCTATACATTTACTTCACTCAGTAGTGGGGGAAGTTCCAGATTAGTTTTGATGCTCTAACCTTTAAATTGCCCTTTATTTTGATTTGCTATTACATGCTGTGCTCACAATTCCACAGTTCTTTTCTGGTTAACAAATAAAAATCATTGTGTATGGAACATGCTCCTTCAGCTAAGTGCATGCTGACCTACTTTGTTTAGACATAAGAAGGGCTTTATGAAATGTGCACATTTTGGCTATGAGGCCTCATGTGATACGCCGTTTGCTCTCCGCCACACCTTACTTAATAATGCTTAATACTTAAGGTTTTGCAACACCTAAATTTTTCCTTCTTCTTCCTCTTACATAATGATGTTTAATACTCAGATTTTGCAATATCTGAAATATACACCCTCTCTGCAATTGCTCTCTGCATTACCTAACTTGTAGTCTCCCTGTCTATGCTCTCCCCAGCAACAGGCACTACTCTGGATTATATCATCCTTCAATGTTCCAGAGGGAAGGATATGAATTCTGGCTGGCACAATAGACATAATGACAAGAAATCAGCTGTCAATTCCTAGCTCTAATTGCTTCTGAGAGTATGAAATACAAAACAACCCCAAAATTTTTCAGTGGTAATTGAAATACCACTACACAACAGAATGCTTCGTTTTTGTATTTGCAGAGATAAATATTTATACTTTTGTTAAGTGACTAAACAGATTAGAAAAAACAGTACCTTTGTTTGTAAACTCCTGTTATAAGTATCATAAAGGAAAGTCCAGAAGTCTATATATATCAATTTCTTAGCTGTTAGCTTTGAGCAGTAAGATCACACACAGTTTTGTCTTTTTCCCATTATTTCCTACTTCTCTAATAAACATGTTAATTATCCTAGGTGGGGGAAGGCATGGTGTTCTTACTAGCATGTTCTATTTTTAAACTTTTAGGCTGAACTTAAAAAATAAAAATTAGCATTCCCTACACCTGCTTTCTTTAAAAACATGAAGTGGGCTTGCAGATTTCTATAATGATGGGAACCTTTGACCTTTCTGAATAATTGGTTTCCCAAACCCTTCAATAATGGGTCCAAGAAGTAATGCCAATTTGCAACAAAGATAAAGTTGCAATCTGAATCCAAGGGCATAAAGTAATTTCAGAATTACACATTCCCAGAAAACCACCAGACATCAAAATTACAACTCTTCTATCACTTAGATTTTCTTCCACATCTATTCATCCATGTTACTGCAAAGTAGGAACAAAAAAAAATACTGGAAAGTTATTTCTATTGTCTTTACCATAAGGACAACTTGGCAAGCTCCACTGACAACTAATCATGACAGTTTCACCATGGGATTTCACTCTGAGGATAATCTATTCTCATTCATCAGATCAACTGGCTCTCAGGGTCTGAAAGCAGCAGGACTATTTTAATATTTGCTTAGTTAATCTGCAGAACTTGGACACAGACCTTTTTAGCGGCACTCAAGAATGTTTGAGTACAGTCAGTGTTTCCAAATCCCATGAACTCTCCCATGAGCTGATGTGCACAGAGCTAATCTGGTTTAACCAGAGAAGCTTGGGAAAGACTAATGCAGACTCTTCATTTCCAGTGCATGACATTCTGTTTCTTCCTTTTATTCTAATGTTTTAAAAATGAGAGCTAAAATTCTTCTGATTTACTGCTCATTTATGACTGGAACAACAAGATTGCATATGCCTCTGAATTTGTCATGGGAAGTCAAATGGTTTAGGTAAAGCCTGAGCTCCATGTTTCTGCCTGCTGTTCTGCACAAATTCCAATTATGGGCTTTTAGGGTCTGTCAGCAGTGGCCTCAGGTGACATTGTCCTGAACTGCAGCAGAGCTGAAAAAGATAAATATTAGATATCTGATGGGGAATTTAGAAGGCACAAAATAATGGGGATTACTCAAAGCCACAATAGAAGAAAAAGTTCCAACTCTTGCTCTTTTATTCCCTTCCCTTAAGAAAATCCAACAGTGACCGGACAAGAGCCTGGGAGTAGAGTGGAGTGGAGGCAGCAACTGGAAGTTGGAGATGGTGACAGAGCAAGTGTCACAAGAGAGAAATGAGGTCACTTTGCCTTATCTTTCTCATAATCCTTATTCATCTTTGTCTTTCCACACTTTCAGAGCAAGCAGATATAAACCAAATGAAACAAAACTAAACCAAACCATGCCAAACCAAGGACAAAAAGACTGCCCAGAGTTCATTCCACCAAATTCTCAAATTCAGATTCTTTCAGGGACCGGGCTTGCAAGTCAAGCTGGTCACAGAGAACATGGAAAGGTGAGGGCAGTAAAAGGGGGATACCACAAAGCATACCCAAGGCAGTTATAATTTGAGTTCCTAAGTGACAACAATAAACCAAAAAGACATTAACTGAATGTGGCCCATGCATTGCCACTTTGCAGCTCCACTCAGTATCCCACCCATTCTATCTAATCAGTCACAAATTCCTGGAAATCCCACCCTAAAAGCTCTCTCCAATTTGTGTCCCCTTTCCCATACACATCTGCTTCTTTCAATTTCTGCTTCCAGCCTGGTTCAGTCATAATCCACTGGCATTCTGCTCTCAGTTGGCTTTTCTGGTGCATTAATCCCAGCTCCTTGCTTGATACTCAACACCTCTAGCGACTCCCTCAGCTCTAGGGACAATGGTCAGGATCCTGGGCCAGGCCCCAATGCCTTTACCTTTACCTTTGAGTATTTCCCTTTGAGCTCTGGGCATGTATTAAACCCTTACCCATGAGGTTCATCTGTTCCCCTCTAAAAGCATTTACTGCATACCTTGTTAGTTTTCTTCCTATGAGGGTACCTCACAAAGTTTCTGGGAAAGCATAATTAAAGGTAATTGTGCCTGGAAAAGAAGCAGGGGATGGCTAAAGTGCTTGAGTCTCTGCCACCCAAGTGGGAAACCTGGATGGAACACCAGGCTCTTGGCCCCACCCTGACCCAACCTTGGCTCCTGGGCCATGTGGAGAGTGAGCAAATGAAAGGTCTCTCTCTCTATCTCCTTGTACTTTGTGTGTAACTACCTTTCAAATAAATACTTGTAAAAAAAAAAACCCCAAAAAACAAAAAAAACCTCCATAAAACGTGGTTACTCAAAATTTAATACCGCAATCAGCTTTAAGATAAAGGAGTTTTGTGCATCAAAGGAGAATAATCTAAAAGGCAAAGTGGAAAGACAGAAGTGAACACTTAGGGTCTAAAGGGACCTTGAACCCCAGTAATTAAAGATGATATCACCAGATTCCAGCCAGAACAGGAAACAGGAACTTGCGTCCAGCTTCTAGAATGAAATTAGTACTAAGACTCTTGAATAAAAGAAAGATCCCTTTAAAATTAGAAAAAAAAAATGGACTGATGACTTAGGTACACAATAATATAGAGTCAAAAGGCAACAACATGGTATGAGATTTTCAATACAAGAAATTAATGTAAATGCAAAAATGCTCCTTCTAGACCCCAGCAGGCAGAAGCCCACAGGACTCCCATACAAAAAGCAATCCCTGCCGAGGATTAGCAGACAGATGCAAATTAAGTCCCCTGAAGAAATGACCCGCCAGGAGGGAGACTTGGCAGACATGACAAACAAGAAGTTTAAGAAACTATGGATTTAAAGAATATGATTTGAAGACTTATAAATAAATATAATAGTGAAGTAAAATAAGCAATAAACCCATAAAGATAAAACATCATTAAAAAGATACAATAAGCCAAGCGCGTTTAAAGACGGAACAGGAAGATCCTAGTTTCTCTTGTAGCCTGTGACCCACTGATAGCTCAGGAGAAAAGATCCAAGAGCAAAAACCGAAAGGAATGTCATTATGGAGGAAAGACCAGTACTAACTCCAACAGCAACTGACTACTTCTTCAGACAGCAAAGATGCCGGGCAATCCAGCACCCTATTTTCTTTATTGGGGGAGAAAGAAATACAAAACTGAATATAATCCACCAAAGCAGGAATCAGATTTCAAAAAAGACATACACTACCTCTGAAAATTCTGAAACAACATGAAAACAAATATGGCATTGTGAATAGAAGAGACAACAGAAAAGAGCTTCAGAAGTGGGTAAACAGATGGACTAGCAACAAGTGACCTTGCAGCCCTCAGAGAAACAGACCCCAAGCCAGCAGAGGGGAAAAAAACAGGACCTAACAGGATTTATGTAACAGGATCCTTATTAAGTAAAGGGGGAATTGGTGGAATCTGGTAAGTTTTTAATTGGAGCTAAAAACAGAACTGTCTGAGAAACCATTTAAGAAGGTACCTCTCAATCCTCCCTCCTCACAGCTGGGCAGCTGTCCCTGCTCCACACTAGAGAAGATCTCGGTTGATTTTCCACAAAGACAAGCAGACAGTCTCCTGATCGGAGACATCTAACATCACTGAAACAGGGCTTCTGCACTGAAAACAAGGGTACACATTGCAAACAGATGGGTAAGTAGGACTTCCCTCACCAACAATGGGCACATATGATCACTTCCAGAGAAAAAAGCACAGAACACTGATGGTCTCATGCTGCAACCCATATATACATGCTCCCCCAAATGCAGAGAATTTCCCAACAGCATTCCAGACGCTTACTTCAAAAGATAACGAAAATCATAACTTAAACTCAAAGCCAAACATTATAAAAAGCTCGTGTAATTCATAGAAAAACCAGAGACTGAAAAAACAAAGCCACTGAAAAATGGAAGAAATGCATTTCTAAGGAGTTAGATATGCAACAAAAACTAGGTGATACCTAAGGAAGGAAAAAGAATGTAAAGAATCAACAGGAAAAAAAAGTTGAAAAGAATCTCTTAGAAAGTAGAACAGAAGCAGCAAAATTGAGAGAAATGACTATTTAAGAAGTTATCTAGGAATTTCAGTATCTGAACGGCAGAGTACAGGAGGGGAAAAGCCCCAAAGATTTGGAAATCTTTTAATCTAAAAATAATCTAAGAAGTCATTTAAGAAAATGTCTCAGAACTAAAGGAGACATGAATTGCCACATTGAACATTCATCATCAGTGTTCAAGCAGTGACTGAAAATACAAAACCCTTTTCTATTTCAGCTCATCCTAGCCATTTTAAAGTAAACAGGAAAACAAAGAGACCTGCAGGAATGTTCCAGCCTGCCTCCTGCTCTTCAGCACCCTGGAGTGTTTTCCTGTGTCACCCCCAGCACATCTTCCAATCCCTGTTCTTCACTTTGTTACTGTAATTTCTAGCTCCAGCCACATACAGCAATAGGAATTTAACATGAAAGACAATGTTCCTGCTATCAGAAAATGGAATTTAAATTGTACTTTCAATCAAAAGCTTTTAAGAGGTAATGCTGTCTCTGCAATAATTCATAAATGATGAGAACAATACTATAAAGTTTACATATGTTCTGCATTTTCAAAAGACGTTTAGGTTTCAAGTATTTTTTCCCTTTTCTCATAACACCATAAAAAATCCTACAAGGTTTTAAATTTTACTCTCTACATTACTTCTTTAACAAAGTGCTGTTGCTACTCAGATGCAATCAGAAATTGTTGATCAGATACATATTGATTATTTTCACTCAAAAACAAGGTCACTTTAATCATCTAGGAACTGGGGCAGGCATTGTGGCACAGTGCGTGAGCTGCCAGTTAACCTTATCACTGATTTGGATGTCCCATCACCATATCTAACAAAGAAAAGCAACTATTTTCAACTACACTTTTGGGTTTAAAAATTGGAAACTTCCTAGTGCTGGTAACAGATTGACACAAGGCTGAAAAGAAACAACAATATTTCTTGAGTAATAGAAAAAAATACTATGTACCCTTTAGGTGATTTTAACCACCGAGGATCAGGAATGACCACTAACTAGGTACCTAAAGGCTTCCCACTGACAAAATGTCTTCTAAGTGACACTAACAGAAATAAATTTAACTCACTGAGGTAAAAGCAAATCTAATTTAAGAAACATGACCCTGGGGACTAACACTATGTTTCAAAATTAGCAACACTTCACAGGCCTACATAGGAAAAATCAAGTTCAATTCTCTCCAAATGTAAATTCCTAACTGAAAAGTTCAACCTTTTGCTCACATGCTAGAGGCACTCTGGTCGAGCCATGTTCCCATCATTCACAGCTCCATCATCTCCTCCCAGGATTTCAAGGAAGTGAGTATAGCTCTCTCCCAAATGTTCATGGTCCACGTTTTCTGACCCTCTTTATCCAGTGACTGAGGGCTGCTTGTAGTAAAGCTCAGAGAACAGAAGGGACACTCCCTAGCCTCAAAGTGGTTACACAGGCTGTGAAGTGACTGCAATCAGGTGTGGAATAAGGTACATCACCCACCAGGGGGCAGCACAAAGTCATTGAAACAACACTACTCCTCCCAGAACCAAATCTCCAGGTCAAATGGATCTTGTGGATAACGCCCAGCAGATGTCCTGGGCCCAAGAACACCATTAAGTAATGCAATCACAAGGAACCAAATCCCTGTTTTCTGAGCCATCAATTGGTGCTCCCTCCACTGTACCTGTGTGGTTTTAACGTATATCCAGTGACTATAAGTAGCAGTGTGACCATCTTGAATTTTTCATGCAAACATAATACATGTTTGAGTTATCCTGCACTCTCACAAGACTGCCAAGCACAAGGAGTAAACATTAAAGAGAACACACTTTACCAGAAGGATTTACCCAGAGGCCATCACTGTAAATACTGACTATTGTTTTTATATGAAATTTTAACAAGACTTTTTTTTGGCACCCATGACAAGAATGCAAAGCAACAAAATTAGAATCACGGAACTAGTCAATGATGATGGATGGATTGTAGAAAATTATATAAGATCTCATAAAATCAGTTAACAAAACGCATAACAGAAGTACAGAAGTTTTTAAAATGGACAAGAGATTTGAACAAGCAAAATTAAGGCTGTTTTTTCCTTCTTTTGTATTAACCCAAGCTAGTTTTACATTTTCAAAGGCTTTGAATATATGAAAGTACTTAGGTTATGAAAGCTCACAGAAGAGGGCCAGTGCTGTGGCACAACAGTAAAGCTGCCACCTGTGGTACCAGCATGCCATATGGGCATCAAGTCCCAGATGCTCTCTTACAATTCAGCTTCCTGCTGATGCACGTGGGAAAGCAGCTGGACATGGCCTACCTGCTTGGGATCCTGCACCCTGTGGGAGATAGAAGAAGCTCCTGGCTTCAGATCAGCTCAGGTCATTGTGGTCACTTGGGGAGTGAACCAGCAGATGAAGGATCTTTATGTATCTCCTTCTCTCTGTAAATATGCCTTTTCAAAATAAATGAATAAAACTTTTTAAAAATCTACTTTCCCCACCTTTAAAATGAGTATTGAAAAACTGCTTTGAGATTTCATAAAAATAAATTTAAAAAAAATCTCAAACCACAGCTAATAATTTTTGGATAAGAAACAATATTTCCTTTAATTATACCATTTCTTCACTGTTCAGACTGCTTCAGCAGAGGAAAGCACCCAGGAGCCCTCTTAGTCTAACAACGTAATTTCTTAAACATTGAAAAGGAAAGAGCTATCCAATTCTTATACTAAAAGGGAAGGTCAGAAAGGTTCTCCTGGTTTTATTTTTTGCAAAGGAAACAATCCAGAATCAATGCTACAATATAAAACTAAACCTATTCCAATAAAATTTATTATTTTATATTTCCATAATGATGAAAAGACTTGAGGGTTTATTCCTCTAAAATTGTATACACAGCTATCTCATCTCCTAAAATTAAATCCTTGTGCTTTTCAAAGCTATCAAAATCTTCCTTGGTGATATCTAATTGGATTTTTTTATTTGAAAGGCAGAGGTGCAGACTGAGGAGGGGGCAAGGAGAGAAGGAGAGAAAAGTAAGGAGAGAGTAGGGAGAAGGAGAGAGGGGTAGTGACGAGACAGGTCTTGCACCCAGTGGTTTACTCCCCAAATGGCCAAAATTTCTTTCGGGTGTCCCACATGGGTGCAGGGATCCAAGTGCGCAGGCTATCACCTGCTACTTTCTCAGTTGGATTACCAGAGAGCTGCACTGAAAGTGGAGCTGCTGGGACTCAAACTTACCATGTGGGATGTGGGTGCTATAATCAGTGACTTTTTTACCTGATGTACCTAAGCACTGGTTCCATCTAATCAGATTTTTAAGCATATCACATATGGAGGTTATTCAACCTAAATACAGGACCTCTCAGATACTTCTCAAAAACTTCTGGAGGTTTAATTTCAACATCCTTTCGAGATGAGTTATTCATTAATCTCTACTAGTGACTGTGACATTGGCAGGAATAATATGAGAAACACAGATACACTTGAGTGACATGATATCAAAATTATCTATCTCTACTTATTTGTCACTTATTAAGGCCTGGATACAGACATGCACGTGTCACACTCCTAACTTGTTTTCTCACTTCTCAGTTTATGATATGCTGTATCTTCCACAATTCTCTGCATTAACCACCCAAGTCATTGGACAAAAAGATCTTCAAGAGAATAGCATGCAGTCATTTCAAAGAAGGAGGTGTACTCATACATACAAACATGTCTGTAATACAGAAATATCTTAATGTATTTATTACAGCTGTGGTCATATACATTTATGTGTCTGCATGCATGTATGTAAACATAAGAAGTCTAGAAAAATACACATCCACAGGTTGGGTAGACAAGAACAAAGAAAGCCAATCAGAGACGGTAAGGGAGTTTCACCTGTTTAAATTTATACATAATTACCTACCTATAATTCTTGGCTTTCTAAACAGTAAAAATTAGAACAGGATAAAACATAATCAGAAGAAGGGCAAGAAGACTGTCTAAGAATGTTCAAGACCACAGTGAAGGATATTCATCTTAAAGTAAGTGGCCCTCAGGAATGGTTGCAAGGAAGTCATGGAATTCACTTTCTCCTTGGGATTTCCACTTGCCACCCTCTGTGGACACCTGTATTGTTTGGGATCTGCCCAAATCTTGCTGGCAGCAGCAATCATGGCAAGAGCAAAATGTAAGGAAAACAGAAAGCAAGTGAGGCCCAGAGAAGAGCTCCTTCCCCTGTCAGTAACACTCTGGAAGCTCGGTGGCCCTAAGTCGTACAGGGACTTAGGTGACAAGGTTTCCCAGGGGTGTCTAGGTGCTCTTCAGAAGCATCACCCACACTGGACACAAGAAGAAATCTTTCTTTCAAGATCTGAGCTGAACCAGTGACAGGCTTATAGGACAGACCCTCTTGTCCTATGACCTCTCATGTCACAGGCAGTAAAAACATCATAGGCACAACACAATCAAGGGGAAAGGGCCATCAACTATAGAGCCATCTTCTTGTAAAAAGTTGAGGGATATGAAGAAACACAAGTGATAGTCTACACTGTTAACTGTAAGCAAGTTTACAAGTAATAAATGCATAGCACTTTTTAAGATACTCATTGTCAAATATTAAGTGCTCAGACAGTAAGAAATTAGGTCTATATACTAAACTGATACGTGCTACTCACGTCAACTTAAAAACCACATATCCTTCCATAGTTTAAAATTTATTAAAAAGCACATATTGTACTTCATGGTCAGTAAAACAGACTATAAACACGAACAGTTGTTTCAAAGCTGGATGCCCTCCCCCAAAACACACACACACACAATCCTCTAATATAAACAGAAACTGAGAGCAAGGAACTGGCCAGCTGACAGACTAAATTTAGCACACAAATCTAAATTACAGATCCTCTCAAAAACAGTGCCTAAAATAGTTCTGGTCTTATGAAATGAAACTTCTCAGGCCTGACACTCTGGGCTTCATTTTATGAGCTTCTAGTACTATCAAGTGGTCCCAGGAATAATAAATTAGTAAAAATAGCAACAGAACATATGAGTTGATACCACGTCCTGGCTCCCTGCAATTCATTTTCCATATTTAGATGAAACATTGAACACACACAAACCAATTTAGCAAGGGTCAGAGGGTTTAGAAGCCCTCTTCAGACACCTATTAGCTTCAGGAATCATAAACAAGGATAAAATGGTTTCTTCTTAAGAAAAGCAAAGTTTACTTTAAAAATATTGAAATCTTGTGTTGCTGCTTTTTTAATTATTAAAATTTCTTGCAAAAATTTTGCTTAAGTATATTATACCCATTTTAGAGATGAGGACACACAGGCTCAGGATGTGATCTGATATTTGATAGTCAATCTAAAGCTCCATTTCCACTATACCCAAAACAGTATACAAAAATAATCATTAAATTGTTTAGAGATGAATCCAGTCTAAGGATCCACTTCCTTTTTCTTCTTCTTCTTTTTTAATCTCAACATTTTAAAGGACTTCTGTCGTCAGGATCTTAAAGTTTAAACAGGATTTTATTTTAAAACTTGCATTTTTCTCTTTTGGTCTGACATAATCTACAAAGTATTTTTTCAAACTATCAAATCTTTTTTTAAAAGATTCATTTATTTTTATTACAAAGTCAGATATACAGAGAGGAGGAGAGATAGAGAGGAAGATCTTCCATCTGATGATTCACTCCCCAAGTGAGCACAATGGCCGGTGTTGTGCCAGGAGCCAAGAACTTCCTCCAGGTCTCCCATGTGGGTGCAGGGCCCCAAGGCATTGGGCCGCCCTTGACTGCTTTCCCAGGCCACAAGCAGGGAGCTGGATGGTAAGTGGAGCTGCTGGGATTAGAACCGGTGCCCATATGGGATCCCAGTGCATTCAAGGTGAGGACTTTAGCTGCTAGGCCACTGCGCCAGACCCATCAAACTATCAAATCCTTAAGAAAGCAAAACAATGGGGACTAAGCGTAAAGCTGCCTCCTATGGTTCCAGCATCCCATATGGGTATTGGTTTGAGTTCCAGCTGCTCCACTTGCAACCTAACTCCCTGTTAATGTGCTTGGGAAAGCAGTGTAGAATGCCCCAATTACTCCGGCCACCACACCCACGTTAGAGAGACCTGGAAGAAGCTCCTTGATCCCGCGGTTGTTGCCATTTGGAGAGGGAATCAGCAGATAGAACGGAAGATTTTCTCTCTCGCCTCTCAATCTCTCCAACTCTGTCTTTTGAATACAAAAATAAATCTTTAAACAGCCAAAAAAAATGGCTGTTGTCTTGTATCTTTTGAATTAAACAGTATATATTTTATATGTATAACCATACCAATCATAATAAGGAAAAGTGTGGGAAAGCTGGATAGCATAAAAGAGATAAGCACAGTGCTCATAATTTGGCAGCTAAAGCTGTGAAAAATTATCTGAAAAAGCACAACAGGTTATGCTTTTTATTTTCTTTGATAAACACATACACATATAGAAAGCACTGATTTGTACTGCTCCATATAGTTTTTTAAATTGCCTTAAATAAAAGAATTCTCTATTAATATTAGTCTTTTAAAAATACACATAAGAATTTTCTTTCTCATGGGCACAAGGTCATCTTTTTTCCTAGAATAAAGTGAAGACTGTCTAATGGGAAAAGGCTCTGCCTCAGTGACAAAGCCATGAAAGCACGGATATGAGTCGGGCACAGACAGTATCCCGATACCCCATTCGTGGGCAGACACCTGAACCCCGAGGTGACAGCATTAGCAGGCAGGGCCTAAGTGGGGCTGAGTATGATGGTGGGCTCCCCACGAACAGTACTGATAATTAGAGTAAGAAGATGGTTATCTCTGAGGAAAGTACCCAGTCCACTAATATTTTTAGACTTTCCAGTCTACAAACTTAAAAATACCTGAGATTTTTCCTCTTTCTTTCTTCAATTTACCATCTGTGCAATTTGGGGTAAATTACCTAATCTCTCATCTTGTTTCCTCATCCTAAAATAGGAATACATAATAGTAACTTCATAGGGTTAAGGTGACATTCAACCAGGAAATCAATGTTATAATACTGCTAGCTAAATAACCTATCACATATCTGCATGCTACCCATTCTCTCCCCGAATATCCTTCTTCTATTTCCACAATCATTTTGCTCTGTCTCTTCAGACTCTGCTAACTTACAAAAGTTCCTGTGCCTTTCCTTGCCTCCAGGAAACTTTGACGGTAGTGAACTACTAGTATATTGTCTCTCAACTTAGGCAACTCACATGATTTCTCACGATTAGATCTAGGTTGTATATTTTTGGCAACAATATTCCAGAAGCGATGCTGTGTTCCACTCAGAGATCACATCAAAGCGGCCATGCTGCCCATCTGTCTTATTTCTGTCACAGTAAGCTCGATCCCTTGTTTAAGTTGGTAATTTCAGAGAGTTATGTTTGCAAACATGACTCTGGGACATAGGAAGGTTGACCAATGACACATATTCTAGCTGTAAAGTTCAGACTCAGAGATTTCAGAAGCCAGTAGCTTTGGGTTCCTATGTATAGTTTTCCACTTTGTACCATGTGACCATGGGCAAGTGTAACTTCCCTGATCCTCCTTCATTTGGTGCATTATAAAAACAAACCTATTTGTGAAGTTGGTTCATAAAACTGTTATGAATATTAAATGAAATGGTACATGTAAAGTGCTCAGTGCCTGAAATTTCTAAGCATTGCATGAAATCAACCATAATCAGTACTTGAGCTATTACTTTTTTCACAAAATAAGTAATATGAACTAAGATCAAGGATTCTGAGACCCGGGAAGGAGGGTGACTTGGGGCATTCTGGGAGTGGAATGATTACAATGAAATGGTGGGGAGGAACTGGGAGAACACCAGCTGAGGGCGAGCCAATAACTCCTCTCTTACACCTTATCTCATCTTTCCCTTGGACAAACAGGTTTTCTAATTAGAGTTAGAGAACAGGAAAGGCGCTCAGACTTGATTCCCAGTGCATTAATCACATAATGTCAGGGCTGAACCCCTCTCCATGCCACAGGAAGTTCTTCTTTGGTTGCTCTGACAAAATCACTACTCATTCTTGCAGGGATTTTTAGGCTGTAACACAGGACATCAAAAACTTTCCTTCTGCAGTTCTGTTGCTATTTAGATCCTTAGGGGGGCAATTACACAATACCCAACTTACAGTAGTAAAAACAATGACAAAAGAACCCTTCCTTCTAAAATTTAATTTTAACACTTCAGAAACCAGGAAATTAAAAAAAAAAACACAAAAATCTAGAGAGGCATGTTAAATGTTTAAATATGCCCCCACCAGAATACATGATTTGTTGCTACATAGCCTTTGTGGATTTGACCTCAACTTTGAAAGCTATGTCATTATTTATAAACATGAGATATAATCAAGTTGACTGCACTATGACTTCATGTAACTTAAATGGCAATTACAGCATCATTATGTGTTGAAGCAACTAAGCAATCAAATACTTTTCGCTACAGGACACTGTCATTTCCAGCCTAGTTCTTCAAGCATCCACACTTTGGAGCCCAGGAAGTTAAACAGTCATTTACGTTTTTTCAACACCAAAGAAACAATAGTTAAAATGAACTTCGGTTTAGTTCATAAACCAATTGGACAGATGGAACTCACTGCTCGTTTTCCAGACCAGGATGAGAATGACTAGCCCAGGTGATTGCTGCATGAGTTGGAACAGCACTCAATGTTTAGAAGCCTACACTGCAATTCAGGCAGATGGCTGGGGAAGAGTCAGGAGTCCAAGTTCTTTTCTCAGCACACTGTATCCTGCCTGTGAGAGGGAGGGTCCATCACTTCCTTGCCTTTCATGTTTTGGACAAACTTGTGAGATGCAGAGCAATCAGAGGCTAAAACCCAGGTCCCGAGAAGCAAGACATTCAAGGTCACAAACTTACAGAACCCAACAGTAGGCTTCAAAGCCTTGAACTCGCCCACACAGGAAATGTTATCACTGTCCCCAAACCCTGATACCTTCATGCTATATTTTCAGTTTCTTACAATGAGGCACACTGGGGCTGGCACTGCAGCAGAATGTGTTAAGCTGGCACTGGCGATGTTGGTTGGACTTCCTGTCTAACTGGCATCTAGTTTAGCTTCCTGCTGATGTACCTGGATTGGTACACAGGCCCCTACCACCCCTGTGGCCAACCACGATGGTCTTGCCCCAGTATAGCTATTACAGCCATTTGGTAAATGAACTAGCTAGTGGGTGAAAGATTCTTCTCTTCTCCCACCCCACCTGTCAAATAAATAAGTATATCTTTTACAAAAGATGCGCCAGGTCCAATGACATAGCCTAGTGGCTAAAGTCCTCACCTTGCACGTGTAGGGATCCCATACGGGTGCTTATCTAATCCCAGTGGTCCAATTTCCCATCCAGCTCCCTGCTTATGGCTTGGGAAAGCAGTTGAGGACAGCCCAGAGCCTTGAGACCCTGTCCCCTTTTGGGAGACTCAGAAGAGGCTCCTGGCTCCTGGTTTCAGGTTGCTCTGCTCCAGCCATTGCAGCCACTGGGGAGTGAACCATTGGACAAAGATCTTCCTCTGTGTCTCTCTTCCTCTCTGTATATCTGACTTTCCAACAAAAATAAAACAAATCTTAAAAAAAAAATGAGGCACACTTCAAGAACTAGCATTAGATGGCCATTAGTATTAAGAACCTTATTTTCCCCTTGGGGCTAGCAAGTATAAGAGGATGGGTCAAATATTACACCCAGGAGGCTCCGCGGTGATCTTGACCTGTCCTCTGTTCCCAGGCTCAACGTCCGCTCTCTCCACCCTGCCACATAACTAAGGAACAACAGCAGTTTTCCTGCCAAGCCTTCCTTTCCATGCTGCCTCCCATTCTGCATCTATTACAAAATTCCTGAGATGACTCATTATGTGTTACAGCTGGGGACACAATTGAACACCAACCCTGCCCAGACCAGGAAACTGTGCAGTTTTGCCTTCCTTAACACTGAAATAAGAAATGAAAGCCATGCTCCAGGAAACTTTCAAGATTTCCTTTAGTCACTCTCTACCCAGGGTCCAAGAACCCTCAGTACATGTGCGCACGCACATGCACAAGCACACACACTCCCCAAATGCATTGGCTCCCTAACCTGGAGGGAGCTACAAGAGCAAAATTACAACTTATCAGCGTTTGTGTGAATTTCTCTCTTCATCCTTTTTCTTTGAAAAGGACGTGTCCTCTGTTAATATATATATATACTATCTCTCTCATATATATAGATATATATGAGAGAGATATATGGGCTGCAAAAGTCAGTACTGTATTTTTCCCACAATGTTTGCATTTTGAATCATGTTAATGAATAATCTACTCAAAATATGAATTACATAAATTAAATAGTAGAGCAAAGACAATGAACTAGCCGAATGCCCAAAATGGCACCTCACACATAGCCGACACAAGATAAATTCTGCAGAATGAATGAAATCAGCCTCTGTATTTGAGCATGACTAGAATTACAGTGCTCAGATGACGTGCTGTTTTAAATAATCTACCAGAAACACTTGATTACTGACAAGGAAAAGCATACTTGAGCTGTTGGGGAATGGTACAAATTAAGAGTGAAATAAAATTTTATATATCACCTAGCAACTGGCCAAAACATCAACTATTACTCTGAGTATCTTAAGACTTTTACAGGCTAGGGGAAAACAGCTGCTCAAAAAGCTGGAAGCTTGGCCCTGCCAGATTCTCTAATACAAGGGGCGTGTTGTAATGCTTACAGCTTAGCTTGAACTACATGAAAATTTTGTGATTTCCCTCTATTGAACATCCATGGTCTGCTAGTCATGGTTTTCTACTTAGGCAAACCACTGTGTTTGCCTAACCAAAAAAACCTATGCATCATGTGCTGGGATGGGAGTAGCACGTCATTTCATACCTCTTATCTGAGGGAGCTTAAACACCCTAATTTAAAAGTCACAGATGGTATTTCATCTTCAAATTTTATATAAACTCTAATCATCAAAGCAAATACACACACAAACCTTGTCCCCGGCTCCTTTAGAAAAACAGCCCTCTGATATCTCGTGCAGCTTGAAATACCCCCAGCGTATATATGCCCTATGATTACAACTGGCTGTGCTAACTGTGCATGTTTCATGTATGTGTGTGTTAAAACGAAAACCCTACTTCAGCAGCATTTGATTTCCCAACCACGTCAGCTACTTTATGCATTTGTTTTTTGTTTTATTCTTAAGATTTAGTTTTTTATTGGAAATGAAGATTTAAAGAGAGAATGAGAGACAGAGACTCTTCCATTCACTGGCTAATTCCCCAAATAGCCACCATGGCCAGAACTGAGCTAATGAGAAGGCAGGAGCTTATTCCATGTCTCGCACTTGGGTGCAGGATCCCAAGGCTTTGGGCCATCCTCTACTGCTTTCCTAGGCCATAAGCAGGGAGCTGGATCAAAAGTGGAGCAGCTGGGACACAACTAAATACCATATGACATGCTGGTGCTTGCAGGTAGAGCATTAGCTAGTTGAGCCATAACATTGGCCCTTACTTTATGCGTCTGAAAAAAAATTGCCTACTGTAAATATTCCATAGAGGTTAGCAGCATGTTGTACAGCAAGATTAAAGCCATACTTGTAAGCCAGCACTAAAACAGGAAACAAATGTGAATTGAGGTATATGTGTGTTTGTGTGTATCTACATATGCCAGCACATACATATTTTGGCAGAAACAAAGTCCACAAAATTTTAGGCTGCTTTATAATTTCTAAATAAAGTATAAACTCCTATGGAATCACTAAATTCCCCAAAGAATTTGAGGTTATGTAATACTCATGTCTAAACAGTTGAAAAACTCTTTTTTAAAATTCCCACTTTTGAACAATTTAAGCAACTTGGTGCTGGCACCAAATTCCTATGGTTGCAGCACAATTTCAAAACAAATTTTCTACTGGATCCAATATCAAATATTGACATTTCAGGAACAAATGAATTCTACTCTGTCACAACAGCAACTGGCACATCAAAGTACAAGTCCCCGACAATGCTCACAGTTAAGGAGAGAGCTAGAAACCAAGAGGAAATCAGGAATGGGAATAGTACCAAGAGGGGCTGTGCTTGCTGTCCTGGCCCTGCCACGGAATGAGCTGCAGCAGGAATGGAGGCTTCCCAGATCTGCTCTGGGGCCTTGCTGTGACAAGTGTGAAGACATAACAGGGCCAGACATTTGGCACACACATACACACAGGTTAAGATGGTATATGGGACATTTGTGCCATAATCAAATGCCTTGGCTTGAGTCCTGGTTCCACTTAGAATCCAGCTTCCTGCTAACACACACCCCAAGAGGCCGTAGGTGATAGCTCAGAAACTTGGAGCACTGCCACTCACATGAAGACAAGGACTGAGTTCTCAGTTCTGGGCTTTTCCCTGATCCAGCTCTGACTGCAGGCATTTGTGTGAAAAACAGTAGTTGGGAAATGTCTTTCAGATAAATTCCAATTTCAAACATATTTAAAAGCAACTCATTTCAGAGAGAAAGACATCCAGGCTGCAAGGATGAAGTCCCAAAGTCAAGTCACCATGCGCTCATTTTTTTATTTTCTATTGACTTAACTGAAGGAATTCAATACTTTTCCTTATTTGCAATGCTGTTGGTAGAACCCAAATATGCAACCTCTATTAACACAATTTGGGGAAAAAAGGAAAAATTTTCACATATGCATTATTGTTGTAATCAGGAGAAAATTCAGGACACATTCTCAAGAGAATCTTACTTTTCAGAATCATATTTCTTTATGGATATACAAATTATGCAAGTTACTATGACTTAGACTTAGTCAACTTTTAAAATACATCCCACGGTAAGCACCCAGCTTCCCATCTAACTTGACAATGAGGTGCTCATACCTCTGAATTCTCCCAGTCACTAAATCTGAATGTTACACCAGCAGGTCATTATTGTGGAGGCCCCTGCAGACCAGCCCACCAAGCATCATGCAAAGGACAGTACATTTAGAAGAAGAGCACACCTCCAACCTCACAGAACACAGGCTAAACATATCTTGTTATTTCAGACACAGAGAGTTTAAAAACAAAAAGAAAATAACCTAATAATAAAAATGAGAACGAAGTCCTAGAGTGAAACAGGATGATGCATTTGATTTTCTTTACAATTTTGCCCCTCCCCAGCCTTCCCCAGCACCAAGCGGAGAAGTGGAGAGTGAGAACAAGAACGTCAAGGATCCAACAACTGCAGAGACGCTATCTCGTAAGCACAATGACCCATTTTTAAAAATTGCCAGAACAAAATGAGTTTTAAACAGAAATGCAAGTTGACAAGAACATAATCTGTTTTTTTTTTAAAAAAAAAAATACCACACACACACACACACACACAGCATCCAGAAAAAAAAAAAAAGGCAAGAAGAAGAAGAACCAAAAAGAGTTCTGCTGGATGGTCTGAAATAAAGCAAGGCAGCTGCCCTGGCTACCCACAAAGCAGGGAAGCAGCACCCACAGCGGCAGTGGCAGTTCTTCCTGCCAAGCCTCATGTGTTTGCCACCATCCTTTCTAATAACTGACTCAGGTCTACAACACCTCTTCAGCAAAGTGAAAGCCAACCCAAACAGCAACATATCACTTCATCTGCTCAGTAAGGGTTTTATCTACTAGCCCCCTTCTGACAGAAAACAAACAGAACCATGCCCAGCTTCTCAGAATAAAAGGTTAAGGAAGATATGCAGAAAAGAATCTCAAAAAGATCAAATTGTGACATGTCAGATTGTCTCACAGACATGATAAAAACCAAACAAGCCAAAACCAAAACATGCTACCTAGAGGAAAGTTGCTCAGACACCCTGAAGCTTTATTCTGCATTTTCTTACCCTATATTTCCTCATTTGCTCCATACCTCCTTCCTAGCTCTTCAGACAGACAAGACAGCCAGGAAATATCTGAGGAATGTCATAAGAGCAGATAGAAAGGCAGTCAGGGCACTTGGGCAGTGTTCTTAGACATTGCATTTCATGCTATCTCTGACTGATTACTGCAGTGATCACCAGGGCTGATACAGACTAAGTTCTGAGACCAATTATAAGATATCTTTAGCAACAATGCATCTTTCCCAATATCCACTCTCTAGAAACACAAAAGGATTCCATGGAGAAATATTTTTACGCTAGTGTGGACAACCAAGATTTGGCTAGTCACAGCTCTGAATGGGCAACACAGCTTTTGTTAGCCAAAAGGGCTGAAATTCAAATAAAGACATCTTTGATCTTTTATACCCTAGCAATAATGTACTAAGCTCATCTTCCTAGAGCACGATACTCTTTTCTCAGAAGTTGGTACTCCTCATCTTTGGCATCTGAGACTTAAAACTATCATTATAATCAATACCTCAAATGAAAAAATAGAACAATATTAAATCAGTTCTCCCAGCTGAAAGCGAAAACCTACGTCTCACTTTCAAATCCAAAAGAGATTTAGTATGTTTCTATCTCTTATAATAACATAAATCTTAGGTTTACCATTTGTGATATTTCCATCTTGGCTTGCTACCAGAGATCACTAAGTCAAATGTCCAAGCCAAACCTAGCAAATGTGTGGAACCTAAGGCCTCAATATTGATATATGAATGCTCCTAAGGCAAAATCTTCATCACCCACCATGTAAACTCCTAGTTTAGGAAAGAGGAGCACTAGGGAGAGCATGCTCATAAAGCATAAATTACTGTGCTCACCTGAATCAACAGGTGCATTCTGCGGCATATTTTATGAAACATAATAAAGCAGGATCTGCTCTTGTTTAAAAATCACATCCAACTGGAAACTTAATTTGCCTTTCAACTATCCATAACCATCAACAAGTGTCATTTTCTCACCGTGTGTGGTCTTTAAGCAAGTGTATACAAATTTGGCGCCAGTAATCATAACAAGGAAATCAAAATAAATCAAGGTTATAGGACAAATATGCTACAGCAAGGGACATTTTGTATCAGCATGCATCTTTTGTCTTAAACAACAATTTAAGGGTCAAGAAAACAGGTAAACCTTGCCTCCAACTTTCAAGATGTTACATTTACTCTAAGTTGCTTGTTTTTCCCTTGTTTTTCATTACATTCAACATCAAATTATGTACATCTAATAGCTGGTATGAATTTTTTCTGCCTCATTAAAATCTCTTTACTTAATGACAATGAATATTCCTCAAAGTAAATCAATTAATGAGTCAAATTAACAAACCACTCTAGCTCCACCTGAACTAATTACTACATACAAAATAACTTTGTAATCTGCAGACTCCTTGTAAATTTTATGTAACCGCACTTGGAGGAGGCATTCGGGTGGCATTCCAGCAAGCTCATCTTTAACTAACCCAGAGATGTCATCACATAAGCTGATGGTCACACAGCCACCTTTCTGTGATTAGAGAAACCATGGGTACTATGATTTGGTCCCTTCCCCACCTCCCACCCACCCCCCCCCAAAAATATCAGCATGGTCTCCAGTACTGCAATGTTGTTAGGTGGTATGGACCTTCAAGAAGTTAAGTCATGAAAAGGACTGAGGTATTTTTTGTAATAGTAGGGCAACTCTGCCTGGCCACAGGGGATGTGCCTCTCAAGCACACCACTGCCACTTTGATGTCACCTGCCATCACCAAAGTCCAAATTGGTAGGTGTCCAGCTTGGATTTTTAACTTCCAAAAAAGGCAAGATAAATAGACCTCTTTTCTAGACAAAGTAGCCTATCCTAAGAAATTCATCATACTCAGCAAAATGAACTAATACAATGGACTATTACTACTATGATTGTTTATTGAATGTTTACAGTTCCAGATGCCATTCACAAAAATCATCAAAGAACCTGGGAGAAGAAGAGGAGAGGGACCACAGGTTAAACAAAATCTCCTTTCAACTATTCAGGCGCCAGTGTAAACTGTCCATCAGCTGAAATTTGTTTAATGCCAACCCACCCCTGATTGGATTAGTTGTTCCCTCACTCATTCTCTGATGTGGGAGATACCAACCTGACTTCCCTGACATCAGTATTAGCTCAAAGAAGCCTGCAGCCTTTCACAGGTCCATGGGTAATGCCTACTTACACTATGCTGTGTCTGCTTCCAAACCCGCTTATGTAAGTTGTCACTTGATTGCTATCACACAACTTGATCAAACATTAAATGATTACTAAAAAATGTAAATCTGAAAAGGAAACAACTGCTTTTTCTATAAATTAAGTAAAATGCATTAGAAAGACCTGATGAAGGTAAACAGCTGGAAAAAGAATGCTACGGCCTGGTGCGAAGGCCTAGCGGCTCAAGTCCTCACCTTGAATGCGCCAAGATCCCATATAGGCACCATTTCTAATCCCGGCAGCTCCAATTGCCATCCAGCTCCCTGCCTGTGGCCTGGGAAAGCAGTTGAGAACGGCCCAAAGCCTTGGGACCCTTACCCACATGGGAAACCTGGAGGAAGTTCCTGGCTCCTGGCTTTGGATCAGCACAGCACCGGCCATTGCAGCCACTGGGGAGTATATCAACAAATGGAAGATCTTCCTCTCTGTCTCTCTTCCTCTCTGTATATCGGACTTTTTTAAGAAAATGATTTATTTTTATTGCAAAGAATACTACAAAGCTAAATGTATTGAGGGCAGCTTAAATATTCTGAAGGGGAATAGTTTTCATTATCATTTTTACCATTAACTGATTGAACATCAAACTATGGATCCCAATTATAATGAAAAGAGAAACTAAGCCACAGTTTGGATCCTTTCAATGTATTTTCTCCCTTTCCTTGATGAAATCCTTTAACAAAAATGAAAAGAAGACAACTTTCCTTGGGTCCTTTCAGGGACCAAGTCCTCAGGAGTCTGGGCTTCCTTAAATTCCTGAAAGAGGGGATCAGATTTCCAGCCTCTGTCCCCATAGTTCCCCCCTCCCTGGTGTCCAAGCATAAGCACGTCCCCTTCTCCTCCTCTTACACAAACTCCAGTGTCTTTATGTTCAAGCATTCTCAGCCGGGAGGTGTCTCCAGCAAGACACAAGTTGATTAATACTAAGCGGATGTCTCTCTTCCCTAAGATTCTTCCATATCAGAACTGCTGTGGTCACCATCCATAAATGGCACCAGATCCTAAGTATACAAGGGAGAAATAGAAAAATTCAGGACTGTGGAAAGGGAGAGATTCCAAAACCATGGAGAACAAGGAACAAATTAGACCGTTCTTTCTAACACTGAAAAAATTATTAATTTGAAAGGCAGAGAGAGAGATGGACACTGGTTCACTCTCCAAATGCCTTCAATAGCCTGGACTGAGCCAGGCTGACGCCAAGACCACTCAATTTTGGTCTCTCACGTCAGCAACTGGGATCCAAGCACTTGAGGTACCACCTGCTGCCTCCGAGGGTTGCTGTATTAGGAAGCTAGAAGCAGGCACTCCAATATCAGACATGTATCTCAAGCATCGTTTTTTTTTAATTTCTTTTTTTTTTTTAAGATTTCTTCCTTTTTATTGGAAAGTCAGATATACAGAGAGGAGAAAAGACAGAGAGGAAGATCTTCCATCAGTGATTACTCCCCAAGTGACCACAATGACCTGTGCTGCACTGATCCAAAGCCAGGAGTCAGGAACCTCCTCCAGGTCTCCCACGTGGGAGTGAGGGGTCCCAAGGCTTTGGACTGTCCTCAGCTGCTTTCCCAGGCCACAGGCAGGAAGCTGGATGGGAGTTGGAGCTGCCAGCATTAGAATTGGTGCCCATATGGGATCCGGATGCATTCAAGGTGAGGACTTGAGCCGCTAGGCTACTGCACCAGGTCCTTCAAGCAGCGTTTCAAAAATTGCACCAAAACACACCTCAACAAGTTAACTTTAAGGCAAATGAATTACAAAATCTAGCCAGCTGGAATGTAAACTCCTGTCAGTTTCATTGTCCATAAAGAAATCCATAACACCATCTAGCTTACAGTCAAAGGAGATGGAGCAGAAGGACCTTGTAACACAGTAGCACAAAACAGGTGCTCCCCAACTCACAGCTGCTGCAAGGCTACCTTCCCACATGCAACCCAATTCCCCCTCCCCAATTTCAACACGCAACGAATTCTCACAGAAGTTCCTGTTACCCATGCCTCAGTAGCCCCCATATGCAGCAGTTTCAAAAACTTTCCTTATAAAGTGTATGGGCAAAGGTACGACTATGTAAAGATTAGTGTGCTGCCTCACTACAGACTTGAGAACCTGGCATGAATAAGGCACTTAATACATAACTATCAGTTCATTTATTAAATGTACTCAAAATTTACAATAAGAGGCAAAAAGAAAAGCAAGAAGCCACGTTAATCTCCTTACACAACTGTCAATCCATTCTCTTCCAATGAATCATTACTTAAGATCTGTGCTGTAGGGCCCAGCATAGTAGCCTAATGGTTAAAGTCCTTGCCTTGCACGTGCCAGGATTCCATATGGGCACTTGTTCTTGTCCAAAGGCCCTGTTTCCCATCCAGCTCCCTGTTTGTGGCTTGGGAAAGCAGTCGAGGATGGCCCAAAGCCTTGGGACTGACCATACACCCACGTGGGAGACCCAGAAGAAGCTCCTTGCTCAGGACTGGCTCAGCTCCAGCTGTTGTGGCCACTTAGGGAATGAATCAATAGACAGAAAATTTTTCCCTCAGTCTCTCCTTCTCTGTATTTCTGACTTTCCAATAGAAAAAAAAATTCTTTTTTTTTTTTTTTGTAACAAATATGACCTGGTGCAGTAGCCTAGCAGCTAAAGTCCTCACCTTGCACAATACAGGATTCCATATGGGCACTGGTTCCAATCCCAGTAGCCCCACTTCCCATCTAGCTCCTCACTTGTGCCTGGGAAATCAGTCGAGGACGGCCCAAAGCTATGGGACCCCGCAACCTCATGGGTGACCCAGAAGAAGCTCCTGGCTCCTGGATTCGGATAGGCTCAGCTCTGGCTGTTGAGGCTGCCTGAGGAGTGAACCAGTGGATAGAAGATCTTCCCCCTCTGTCTCTCCTCCTCTATGTATATCTGACTTTCTAGTAAAAACAAATAAATCCTTTAAAAAAAAATCTCTGTTGTAGTTACTAGATTTAGAGAACCAAGTGGTACACTGTTCACGAAAAGTATATTACTGCCCTGCAATGGTTTATTAAACTCTTAGTCTAAGATTTCACTCAGTGCACGTGTTTTTTAGTTACGTTCCATTTCAAGAGAAGGATCTGGAATCTAATGTACCAGGTGTAACAAAGCAAGATGAGATGTTGAAGGGTATGTGAAAGATCAGGAGCAGTTGCTCCATCACTCAGGCTCCCCCTGCTTCCTCCAACAGTCTGCACATCAGTAGAAAACTGGGGTCAGGAGTGAAGGCAGAGTATCAAACTCTAGAATTTCTACGTATGACAAAGGGTGTCTTTGCTGCTACCTTAACTGCTAAGCCAAGCATGTGTGCCCCAATCCAATTTTTGGAAGTGATGAAAGACAAAATTTATTTAGACATCCGTATCTCTACCTCCATGCTCATGAGATATCTTTTCTATCTTATTAGTTGTTAGATACTACTCTGATTTTCCCTTTTGTTGAAGCAGCTAATCTTTCTCGCCAAAAATGACAAAACACAATAGCTGTTACCTTAAGCAACCATTCAGAATTCAAAAGTGTTCAAGATAAATCTGCTATTTCATCCAAAGGGAAGATTTTACCTCTCCAGGTATTAATTACTGATTCACAAAGAAAACACTTAAAAAAGAAAGAGCTGTGGGACCTATGGCTATGACAGCTGACAATAACAATCTGCCTCAAGGAGGTGATCGGAGGGTGCTTGCTGCTGCTTACCAAGTGCCTTTCCTTGCCCCCAGTATGTTTTTTTTTTCTTTTTCCCGTTGCTTTTTGTTTTTTCTTAAGAGGCAGAGACACAGCTCCCATCCTTTAACTCTCCACCAAATCCTGTCAACAGTTGGGTTGATCAGGCTGAAACCAGGAGTGGGAAACCCAAACCCCGATCTCAGGAAGTTGCAGGAACCCAAACCACTTGACCCAGCAGTTGCTGCCTTCCAATGTGCCCATGAGCAGAAAGCTGGACCCGAGAGTGTCCCTGCGATGTGAGCCTCAGCATTCTAATTGGGGATGAGGATGTCCAAAGCAGCACCACAACTACTGCACTGAATACCTGCCCCTTAACTTAGTACTCTGGTATGTTACCAGTCTTCAATATGGTCAATATAATTTTGTCTAGATTCTTTTTTCTTTCAGGAACTAAAAAAAGGCAGACAATCTAAACGTCCCCAGTGAAAGCAGTGCACAGAAGCAGGTGTTTAACACAAGCAGGTATGCTGCTGCCTGGACAGACTGCACCCCTTGCCAAAACAGCTGGTTCAACTCCAACTCCACTCCAAAATCTGGCTCCCTGCTGAGGCACACCTGTGATGCAGCAGGGTGCTACCTCCAAGAGACAGCCAGGCTGAAGCCAGGGGCCTTGAACTTCATCTGGGTTTTCCATATGGGCGACAAGGCACAAGTACCTGGACCATCTTCTGCTGCTTTCCTTGGCAAAAGGTAGGAATTTACCCAGAACAAAAGAGCCTGAATTCATACAAGCACTCTAAAGGACCTGCTGAACTATGATGCTGAGCTTTCCCTTTGAACATAGGAACATTCAAGCTGATTTCATGTTAATCTTTTGCTTTCTTGAAGGAGAGGGTTTAAGTTGATCATTAAAAGGGGTCAATTTTACATACCAGTGACTTGGTACTGACACCTGATTTTGTATCTATGCTTATAAGTGAAAGCGCTTGCACTTTCACTTCATTCTTTTTGCTTTGTCAAACTTCATTATCAGCGTTATTCTCAGAGATGAGAATATAATTATTCTTTTTTGGAGTCAGTGTGGGGTCATATTAGGTTAATCCCCTGTGTGTAGTGCAGGCATCCCATATGGGTGTTGGCTCTTGTCCAGACTGCTCCACTTCTGATTCAGCCCTCTGCTTGTGGCCTGGATGTAGAGAATGGCTCGGGTCCTTGGGTTCCTAGACTCACATGGAAGACCCAGAGGAAGTGGCTGGTTTCTGGCTTATGATCAGCTTAGCTCTTGCTGCTGTGGTCATCTGGGGACTGAAGCAGAAAATGGAAACCTATCACTCCATCTCTCATGCTCTTTCTATAGTAAGATCTATCTTTGAAATAAAAATAAATAAATCCTTAAAAGCGAGAGAGAGAGAAAGAGAGAGAGAGAGAAAGAAAGACAGCCAGGCTGAGTCCTGGGCTCTTACAGGTATCTGGGAAATGAACCACTAGACAGACAATCTCTATCTGTATGTACAGATATATTTCTTCATATTTCAGATATATAAAAACTAAAACTAAAATCTCAAAGACTAAGTGGTATACTAGAAGAAATTATGGTAGAGCCATCATACAAAAACGGCGCGTTTGGGGCTGCTGTGATGGCACAGCAAGCTAATCCCTCACCCTGTGGTGCCAGCATCCCATATGGGCACTGGTTCATGTCCCAGTTGCTCCACTTCCCATTCAGCTCTTGCCTTATGACTGGGGAAAGCAGCGGAGGATGGCCCAAGTCCGTGGGGCCCTGCACCCAGGTGGGAGATTCAGAAGGACCTCCTGGCTCTACGTTTCAGATCAGCTCAGCTCTGGCTATTGCAGCCATTTGGGGAATGAACCAGCACACAGATCTCTTTTCCTATCTCCTTATCTCTGTAAAATCTACCTTTCAAATACATATTAATGTTTTTTTAAAAAATAAGATATATTCAGGTGCTGTGGTTTAGGGTGTTAAGCCTTCATCTGTAGTGCCAGGATCCCAAATCAACGCCAGTTTGGGTTCTGGCTGCTTTATTTCCAATCCAGCTCCTTGAAAATGTGCCGGGGGAAAAAGCAGAGGATGATCCAAATATTTGGGCAGCTGTACTCACACTGGAGATGTGGAAGAAGCTCCTGGCTTCAGCCTGACCCAGCCCTGGCCGTTGCAGTCATCTGGGAAGTGAACAAGTGAAGGGAAACTTGTGAACCAAGAACTTTGCTTTCTAAATAAAGGAAGTCTTTAAAAAGGCACATTCTACAATAAATAGTCAATACAAATACATGCTGGATTACCTATTTCAATGTACATAAAATAGATCCAGTAGACATGGGATAAACAACAGTGCTTAGCAGAATGATGCACATAGTAGCATACACGTGAAATGTGTGAATTGTATATATAATGCGTACAAATTCATATTATATTGGGAAAAGATAAAAACATCTATTTGCTCACTGTACTTAGTCCTGAGAAGCAGAAGCAGAAAAAGAGGAGATTCTGGAGCCACATGGCCTAGCTCCAAGTCTTAGCTCTTCTACTGACTTGTTGTAAGATCCAGAGCAAATTCCTCAACCTTTCTGTACCTTAAGAATACTAAAAGCACCTACAATAATTTGTGAAGAACTAAGCATATTATACACCTAGGGCACACACAGTGAGTTATTCTCTGCTAACTTTCATCAACATTTACACTGTCTCTTTATAAAAATAAAATATGAAAGAAGCTTTATTGTTGTTTGGAGGAAGAAGTAAAGGACAGAAACACAGAGACACTGACTGTTGCTTTACTACAAGTGTGTGTTATTACCAGCATGTATGTAGGACATATTAGATAACAGATAATCAGATGTGAAACCCTGTCTTATGGCTGGCATTGATGAAACCAACTTCCCTAGGGGCCACATCCAGGCCAGAGAAGAGCTGGGCAGGACACTCCCAGGTGCCATGATTCAAAGCATTGTGGTAGAGATAGGATACTGCTTCCCAGGCAACAGCACTGGCTGGTGATGGTGATAATTACTTGTGTGGCCAGACCAATGGCAGAGGACTCCTGAAATACAAATGCTCTGAAACAAACACATATGCCTAATAATTGACCTCAATGGGAATTGTGGCCTCATCTGGAGACACACAAAATAAAGCAGGGTCAATTCTCTGACACTTGAGCCAGCAATGGGAGAAAGAGTGAATTTCTGCTTTGCTGCTGAACAACAGTAACCTCTAGATCTGTTCTGCTTCCCATACCATATGTTATAAGTGGTCTTTTCAGCTATCAATAGTCCTAAAAAGGTTTTCCAATGGCCATCCTGTCAGTATGCACAACACTATGTACTCTCTCATAGGAATAACTCATTTCTCAATGATCAATGTATACCAAATTATCCATTTCTCTAAAAGGTTGGTATTTTAATTTCCATTTGTACAAATGAAAAGTCCTGGGCTCAGAGGACATGTCTCTTCCCTGGATCCTGCACGGTACCACAGCCCTGAGAATCACTGCCAAAGCCTCTACTCTGCACCCCATACATTTATCTCATTCCATTTAGGCAGTTCACGACCTCAGCTGCAACACATTCCTCCAAAATGTCTAGTTGCCACCAAAAACTTACACCATCTAACTAGAAATACCTCTGTTATCTTGAATACCTCTGACATCCGTGTCTTTAGATACCCACAAAATCTGTTTTCCCTTTTTAATTCTCTTCTCTAAAGTCAAGTGACTTTCAACAAAGCTCCAAGCTGCTACCCACAGACCTGTCCTCACCACTAATAAAAACATCACAGAATCTCATACTTTCAGAACCCCAGGTTCCATTGTATTATTCATTTATATATTCTCGTACAAAACATAAAAAATTCACAAATGAATTTCTCTGTCAGATTTATTTAGTCGACTTGATTTATAACCTAAAGAAAAAGATACAAAGTGGACTAGAGCCATAAAAGTACTGGGACCAGTGCTGTGGCTCTTCAAGCTGGTCTTTCACCTGCAAGCACTGGCAACCTATATGGGCATTAGTTTGTATTCCAACTGCCCCACTTCCAATCCAACTCCCTGCTTATGGCCTGGGAAAGCACTGGAGGACGGTCCAAGACCTTGAGCTCCTGCGCCCACAGTGAGAGACCCAGAAAAGGCTCATAGCTCCTAGTTTCCATGTGGCCACTGCTCCAACAGATGGAAGAGCTTTCCCTCAGTCTTTCCTTTTATCTCTTTTTTTAAAAAAAAGATTTATTTATTTTTATTACAAAGTCAGATATACAGAGAGGAGGAGAAATAGAGAGGAAAATCTTCTGTCCAATGATTCACTCCCCAGTCAGCACAGCTGGTGCTGTGCCGATCTGGAGCCAGGAGCCAGGAACTTCCTCCAGGTCTCCCACATGGGTGCAGGGTCCCAAAGCTTTGGGCCGTCCTCGACTGCTTTCCCGGGCCACAAGCAGGGAGCTGAATGGTAAGTGGAGCTGCTGGGATTAGAACCGGCGCTCACATGGGATCTTGGCGCGTTCAAGGTGAGGACTTTAGCTGCTAAGCCACGCCGCCGGGCCCCCTTCTATCTTTAAATCTGCCTTTCCAATACAAACAAATAAATATTTGAAAAATGTTCTCAGGCATCATTTGTGAGCTTTTCTATGTCATGTGGCATTTTAAGAATCCCCTTTTTCTTTTATCTCAGTGTGTTGTTTATAAAAGTGTCATTATCAAACTACAATAAACTTGTCTGGCCAAAAGCCTAACTAATAGCATCATTCATCAATTATTTCATCAGTCTGTACTGAAGCAACAACAGTGGTTCTCTAAGGTTCTGGCATCTAATTAGTTTTGCGTTGAATGAGATGAAACAGTAACAGAACTCAACGTTTAGCATTAGCTTTCTCAAAAATGAATCTATTTTCTTATTGTAAACTTTCATTTCAGTAAATTCAAGTTAAGAGTTGACTGTCTTCATCAAACTGTGTGTGTAGTAAACAAAGCTACAGACTTATAATATCAAGTCAAACAGCAAGACAGGCCATAACTTTATCAGAGCAGAAGATTTATAACATCAACAAACACTAAAAATACCAAGCCAAAACCACTGTGCTACAATATTATTCCTTACCGGATATGCATAAAAAGCAAATACAGATCTTCTCTGGAGACATTTAATGAAGAATTAGCAAATTATTTTCTCAAGATTGAGGTTGAATCTAAGCTTTCATAGTCATCTGTACACTCAATTTTTGTTCATCATTTTACATGCCTAAGAAGAAAGTGTGTTCTCTGAAGAAATCTGGAAGGAAATATGTTTGTACCTGCAAATTTTAAATCTTTCATTTCTAACAGGAGATACATAGTTTTAATAACACTAATCACAAGAGAATAGATAGAATTATCTCTCACTGCCCAGTCTAGACAGTTAATTACATAAACACAAAGAGACAACAGGGTCAACCAAATAATTCCCGACACAAATACACTGTTTGTACATTCAATGCTCTTTGAAATTTATGTGATAGCTGACATATTACTATCAGAGTCCACCAAGCTGATAGGGATGGTTATGAAGATAGGAAATCAAAACATCCTGGCTACATGCTAGCAGTGCTTCATGGGGCAAATATGTGTCTCTAATTGACCTAGGTGTTATGGAGCGCATCTTTATTTTTTTCTATTCCCATTCATTCTCTTCCCAACATTCCTTGTCTCCACTCATTCACTCACACAGTCAACCAATTGTTTCATGAGTCATTCTAAATGCTGAAGATACAGGAGAAAGAGCTATACCCTCACAATTTCTGGCTGCTTTGATCTCATTAGGTGGCTAAATTCTCAGGGTGATCATAAGTTCACCTTCTCTTAAGAGAATAAACTAATGAAGATCTGTCAAGTGCAAAGTGGAAGGAAATCAGAACTCCTTCAGAACCGTCTTGGTGTTGATGAGACAACAGAGGTCTTTGTGGTTGTGGGGCATGTTAGGAGGAGCACCAACAACTGTTCCTTCCAGACTAAAACTACCCATCCTTAAAAACAGCAGGAAGTATGACCAAATGTCACACATCCTTTTTTTCACTTCTCTTTAAAGAACATGTTTAGTATTTCTTACACCATAATAAAAAATATTTTCAATGAAAATCAAAATATTAAAGAAAATATTGGACAATATTTGAAATACCTGTGAATTAAGGCTTTATCAACTCGTTAAAATGAGCTTACATTCAGTATGATAAAAAAAAAAACAAGCACAGAAGGGAAAAAAAGGAGGAAAAACAAAAAAATAGGGAAGAGGACGACACACCAAGAAAAGGCCATAACAGAGGTGACAGAAAGAAACTAGAATGGCTAACAAATCCATGAACATATCCTAACCCTCACTCACTCACAATTATAGAGAAGCAAGTAAAAACAGAGACAATACTTTTAAGCTACCTAATTGTCAAAACCTTTAAAGGTTGGTGATGTACAATGCTGGTGGGGCTGGGGACGAATACAACCCTGATCAACAATAAAATAAGTATTTAAAAATAACGAGGGGATTACTTTTAATGTTCTCATGAGAATCAATAACGGCAAGAAATAATGCATATGCTGGATACCCTATTTGATTACAAAAGGTATATGAATCAAAACACCACACTCTCTCCCAGATGTACATGTGATCACTATGATTCAACCAAAACACCTTTTTAAAGGAAAAAAAAAAAAAGGTAACCTTTATGGGACAGAACTTAGCAATTGCTAACAAAGTTCAAGATGCATTTATTTGCCTTTTGCCCTCCTAATTCTATTATTAGGAATTTAACCAACAGATATCAGGAAGATGTTTCTATACAGGTATTTACAAAAAAAAAAAAAAAGGGCAAACTATAAGCAGTCCAATGTTTCAACACAATACTGCCCCCAACCTAGTAACTACTAAAATAACTAGAAATAAGGCAAAGGTGGAATCAATATTTAGCATTTACTGAAGAAGCATGCATCCGTCCAATGAAGTACTGTACAATTACTAAAGTGGAGAAGCGAGATGTGTGTTGATGGGAAAGATTTCTAAAATCCATTAGTGAAAGTACAAATAAAGAGACAGAGAAATGCAACCCCTTTAAAACTATGTTACAAAGGAATAGGAGGGGCAGGTGTGGCACAGCATGTTAAGCTACTACTTGGGACACTTACATTCCATAAGGATGAGATGGTTTCACATGCTCTGCTTCTGATCCAACTACCTGCATTTGTGCCTGGGAGGCAGTGGAGGACAGTTCAACTACCTGAGTTTTCATAGCCCAGTGGGAGACTCAGATGGAGTACCTGCTTTCTGGTCCAGTGTGGCCCCCAGCCCTGAATACTGTAGCCTTTTTGGGAATGAGCCATGGAATAAAAGATTTCTTTCTGATACTATTCCTTCCTAACAAATTTTTCTATATAGAAAGTGAAAAAGCAGTGCCTGGCACAATGGCTTAGTGGCTATATCTTCACCTTACATGCACTGGGATCCCATATGGGCTCCAGTTCATGTCCTGGCTGTTCCACTTCCCATTCAGCTCCCTGCTTATGGTCTGGGAGAACAGTAGAGATGCCCCCAAACCTTGGGATCCTGCACCCATATAAGAGACCCGGAAGAAGTTCCTGGTTCCTGGCTGCAGATTGGTTCAACTTCAGCCACTGTGGCCACTTGGGGAATGAACCAGTGAGTAGGAGATCTTTTTGTCTCTTCTGCTCTCTGTACATTTGTATTTCCAATAAAAAGAAATTTTTAAAAAAAGGTGTAGGGCCCTGTGTGATAGCCTAGTGGCTAAAGTCCTCGCCTTGCATGTGCCAGGATCCTATGCGGGCACCATTTGTGTCCCATCTGTCCCACTTCCCATCCAGCTCCCTGCATGTGGCCTAGGAAAGCAGCAGAGACCTGCACCTGCTTGGGAGACCCATAAGAAGCTCCAGACTTCAGATTAGCTCAGCTCCGACCATTGTAGCCACTTGGGACTCTCTGTACATCTGACTTTCCAATAAAAACAAATCTTCAGACAATGTGTAAAAGGCAATGAGCTAGATATGTGCCCCCCCTCCAATTTTCTCTTCTAGAAGAAATCATAATATCACATTTACATTTAAGGTCAGCTTTAACATCTCTTTTGCATATTTGGCCTCCATTTGTATACTAATTATATATTAGTACTATCTTCATTTACTTTTAATATTATCAAACTTATATGAATTTAAGATTTTTGGTAATTATTTTCTTTCTGTACACTCTGCTTTCCACCAAATCTAAGTAGTACAATAAAAGCAGAAAATGTAAAGCATTTACAATAATCTGTGAACGTGTGGACCTCCCCAAAGAGTGAATGAGTGCAAGCCTTTTTCAGAGTGCTCTCAGGAAGGGAATAACAGGCAAAGGAAAAAGTTTGTGCAGACAGAGATAAGGGGTCAACCTGAGTTCAAGGACAAGGCTGAGTATTGCCTCCTTCCTAATGTTGTTTTAAACAAAACAATAAATTATGCATCACATCGTATTATGGAGCAAGAAGCCACAAAGAAGCCTAGTTGCTCAGAGCTGTGGGATATAGAAAACAACCAGGAAGGGGTGATCTTTCAAACACTTTTTGAAAAATAAATAAATAAATAAATACACAAACTCTTCTTGGAAAAAAAAAATCAACCATCCCAATTAATGAGAAAACAGTAAATAAATGTACTCATCTAGTAAATGCAAAACCTATAGTGTACAAATAAAACTAAGATCCTAGTTTTATATCCTAGATCATAATATGTTATGAAACCCTTTAGCAAATATTTATAAAGCCTAAAGGATGAAATCACAAATTGCATTATTTCACATGCAGCTGTAATTGCAGGGTGGGCTCTAAAACCTCACCAACAGAGAACAAAAAGCCTGGAAAATCTCCTAGCTGGAGGTCATCTCACAGAAGCAATGCCAGTATCAAACGTAAGATGTAAGAGGTGGACAATGAAATCAGGAAATTTCATCCTTAAAAGTCCGTTAGCAGGGAGTCAACATATGGACAACCCAGGCAGCAGAAACACAGAATGTTGATAGTGTGAGGAAAACAATGAAATATCCCTGGGCCAAAGACCCACCCAGGCATGTAAAAACACATCATAGTTAAGTGCCTGGCTGAACAAAAGAAAACAAAGGCTCTAGAAAAAAGATGCATTTTTTTTCTCCCCATCTAGCATTCAATTTATGTCCTCTCAGCTACAAATTCCTCCTTTACTGCCTGGTCTGCCCTCCTCCAGAACTGTGGTTCTGTCTTTGCTACTGTTGTCTGAGTTCTACACGTGTGGCAGGAACGTTATGATTGGAGTAATGTCTTGCTTTGCCCCAGGACCTCTATTATGAGTCTGTAGCCAAAGACACAAATTGAATCCAGCCAAACTGTAAAGTGAGACACAAGCATCTTAATGGCTAGGTCAAGCACTTACTCTTTTTTTTTTTTCTTTAAATTTGCTAGTTTACATGATTTTTAAGTTTCATCAGTATTTGGCTCTGCAGAAAGACTGCCAGAGGAAGGAGTTTTGCATTCCAGTTCCACTGTCATCTCCCAGTAAGCACATAGAGCATTTTTACCTTCTACAGCACCTGCTGCTATCACAGGCAGTCTTGTTGCATGGTGCCTCCAGTAAGACTTAGCCCTGAGAACAGCTCTCTCTGGTATCCTAAAGGATGGATTTCCAACAACTTCTGAAAGGCGTGTTATTAGCCAAGTCTACTTGCGTGGCATCACAACTTTCTATTTTTAAAGTATGAATGTAACTATTTTCACAGCAGACAGCCAGAGAGAAAAACAAAGCGAGGCCTTCCATCTCATAGTTATGCCTCAAATAATCTCCATAATCGGGGCTGGACCAAACTGAAGCCAGAACTCCATCTGGGTCTTTCACATGAGTGGCAGGGACTCAAGTACTTGAGCCTTCACCTGCTACCTCCCACAGAGCTGGATCAGAATGGAGAAGCCAAGACTCAACCCAGGCTCCTCGATATGGGAAAGTGAAGTCCCAAGTACTGGTAACTTAGCAGTTATGCTAAATGCCTACTCCCTACAACAACTTTTTTGCCATGAGCAGGGCTGTATCTTCCTCAACAAGGCTTGATCAAGATCTAGATCTCAGCCCTGTGAGGAGTCAAAGAGGGTGGTCTCCTGAATGAGTATTGTCTCTCAGTGTCAGGAGTAATGGTTGCTTCTGCTATCTGCTATTTCTATACAATTCCATACAATGTCTGCTATACCCTATACAATTCTATTTATATCCCTTAGCAGTCTATCATTGCTCCAAACGCCTGTTAACAGTTCATAACTTTTTAAAAAAAGATTGATTTTTATTTGAAAGGCAGGTTCTCAGAGGGAAAAAGAGACAGTGAGATCATCTATCCACTGGTTTACTCTTCAAATGGTTATAATGGTTGGAGTTGAGCTGATTTGAAGCCATGCACTGGTTCACTGTTCAAATGGCCACAATGGCCGGAGCTGAACTGATCCAAAGCCAGGAGCTTCTTCTGCATCTCCCCTGTGATACAGGGGCCCAAGGACTTTGGCCATCCTCCACTGCTTTCCCAAGTCATAAGCAAGGAGAGGGATCAGTCATCAAGCAGTCAGGACACAAACTGGTAGGCACTGGCAGGCGGAGGATTGGCCTGTTTCACCATCAGTGCCAACTATGAGTGTCATAACTCTCACTATTAAACTTTCCCTGTTCACATTACTGTATGGTTTCTGCATTCAGAATCAACTGACACATTTCTTTTATCTATTAGTATTTCTGCAGTAGGCATCTGCTAGTGCCCAAGCTGAAGAGAAAGAATTTCAATTTTTTTAAATTCTATCCCTAGCTGCGTGGTTTTTAACTACCTAATGTCCAGCCATCTGCTAAATAGCAACTGACTGTCAATGAAAAAAAAAAAAAAGAAATTCTTAATTCTGCACACCAGAACAAGAATTGGAGATGCTAACAGGAAGCTGTACAGCCCACCTGACTATCTGCCAAATGGCTGGACCTCCTTTGTGGCTTCAGTCTATCCACCCGACCTCCACTAGCAGCCTCCTGCTTTTGTCCCTTCAGCCCCAGGCCAACAGTGACTTCTTGTGCCTCCTCATATCCTGGCTTTTTCAATGTTTTGACTTCTTTAGTGTATCCTTTTTGGCTTCCCAATACATTATCAAAGTGTACTACATTTTGGAAGTAACTTCACTCAACTCTCTGTTTTAAATAAAGGTGACTTTCTTTTCTCCTTGGTAAGGCCCTAACTAGCCAGTTAGAACAGTTATATAGACAGGCATCCAAACTTAACTCTGCTCTTAAAAGCCATAATACCCTGCTGAGATCCAAAGTTTCAAATTTAAGGAAATTCAAAACAATGCACTTTCACTTGGTCCCAAAGAGGCAGAATTAAACCCTTCAAATGTCTTGATTTATGCAGGAATACCTTCAAAATAAGTCCAATGTCTTACACTGGCAGCTCCCTTTTTAGCTGGTATGCAGTATAGGGCTGTCTGGAAGACATTTCTGAGATGATGGAAATGCTTTGTATCTGCTCTGCCCAGGGTAGTAGCCATTTTTCATGTGTGGCTTTGAACACTCAAAAACAGTACAACTAAAAATTGGAATAATTTCATGAATTTCAAAATCTGGATAAAGGAAATAATTTGGTCTACTGGTTCAATGCTTTGTGGGACACTTGCATTCCATATCAGAATGCCTGGATTAGATTCTTAAGGCAGCTCCCAATTCCAGCTTCTTGTTAATGTGCAAGGGAGAGCAAGTGGGTAATGGGCCAAGTAGTTGGGTCTGTCCCCCTCAAGGCAGGAGACCTGGACTGGGTTCCTGGCTTCCCACGATAGTGAAGCAGCAGGACAGAGTATTTACTCTTTCCCCCTTACCCTCATTTTCAAATAGGTAACATTCTTAAAAAATAAATAATGATCTGCATGTGGCTGCTTCCGTATCAGAAAGCAAAAGCCTAGCAGTCTTCTCTTTTAAGGGGAAGAACTTTGGCTTCCAGGGATGCTCTCAGGTGCTTTACCAGGGAACGTGTAGTCAGGGAGAGAAGCAATGAATAAGTGGTTATCCCTTTTATTCTTTCTATTCAGTTTAAAAATATTCTAACCCCTAGCCTATCCACCCACTCACTTCCAAAAATGGACACCTGTGGGACAACAGAACTCATCCAAACACAATGACCACTTGAGAATGAAAGATCTGAAGAAAACTGTTGGCTGAAGGAAGGTGCAGACTTGAGTTCAGACCCCCTACAGGGAAATGTTATCTTCACAAAGAGGGAAAGTAACAATTCTTGTTTTGTTTTCTCCTGTTCTTCATTTTGGTGGGAGTGACACCCTGTTTATTTCCCATGAAATGTTTCAGTCCATTCCTTACTCTTTTCCCAAGAGCACTGCTCTAGTTTTTTACTGAGTGTACATAGTTTTCACACAACCGCTCACCATCTTTCCAGGCACTTTTGAAATGGCAAGACATTCTCTTTGATCTAGACTGATAATGATTAGTCCCTGAGTTAGCAGTAAACCTCACCTCTGTGATTTTTTGTAGGAGAAAAGTCAAACAAAATGATATCATGCTTCTCAGAATTTTGCCTAAAAGTAAATATTAAGGACTTAGGAAAGTGACCCTTCTCGATCATGAGATTCAAAGCACTGGTGAACAACAGCAGAAAACCACAGCAAATCAGTAGTGGAGACATAAGAACAGTAATAGATGACCATGTGTGAACAAACTTTTAAAGTACCACAGTATTGAAGAACTAAAACATCCAAGTATTATATGCAGCATATTATCCCAAGAATTAAATAAAAGCATACATCACAAATCTTTAAGAAGTTTTATAATACAAAACCCACACTAAAAAAATTCAGTGAAATTTGGCTATGAACTACTTTGACAGGGAATTGCAATAAGTGTTAAGTAATCTGTCCAATTTTTATGAGAATTACGGGACATCCTAAGCAGCAAAATAGAAAATAATTTTCCTTGTAATTGTGTGTATAACAATGAACTCTAGTTTGCTTTACTCATCTGTACATGAGTCACTCCCAGAACAGCACATCACACCACCACACACATTTCCAGCATGAGCAAACACTTAGGAACATGCATTTTCCTGCTCAAGATTTTCTAAGTTGCAAAAAGACAGTATTACTAAAGTTATCACACTCCTGGGTTACAAGCTGCAAGGGAACTAACAAAGACACCACAAAACCCTGGAAAAGCCCACCAGCATCGCCTGAAGGACCCAGTCCAATCTAAGGCTGGCCCTCAATCATGCAAATTCATAAACATGATGACCAAGAAAAGGCCCAGGCAAACAGCACTAATAATGACACTGAAGGAAAAATGCCAATTTAATACCTTCTCATGAGAAACAGAAACCATGGTGTTGGTTGGATACCAGTATGTTTCTCAAAAGTGTAACTACACGAGGAGGCCAAATTGCTATCAGAAAGATATTCAGCAGGAATGGAACAGAAATGTATTTTGTGGTTTCCTGTCGTGGCCTAACACTGTGCACCATAAGGTTACACCAGGTTCAGTACCATTCGCAATAAAAGTATGGCCACATCCTAACTCAAGTTTGAAACCCAGGCAGTCTGCTTGCAAAAACCCATGGGAACTCACCTTTGGATAAGGTCTGGATAGAGCTCTGATGATCATACACAAGGGTACACTCACTGTAGACAAATTTTTCAAATCCAGTTTCCAAGTTCCCTTTAATTCCTCTCCAAATAATTTACCAGAGTGTTATGTTAATTCCTTTAATTCTTTCATAATTCTGCCCTGCAAGCCATGTAATAATTATTGTGCTCTGAGTATCTTTGCTGTGACCCATTCATGACAGCTTTGTTTTATAGCTTCTTCGAGGTTCAGATAATTTGTGCCCAACACAAGAGGAAGGGATCTTCATTTTGGCCCTTAAATACAGCACACAAACTCTACATTTGTGCTAAGACAGACAGTAATTCCACCGTGAAATGAAGAGATTAGAAGTTTCAGGAAAAGACGAGGAATCTCTTGAACAAAAGGACTATATTGATTTCCTGTACCTGATGAAAATATTAAACATGAAGCTCAAGCTCTGTAAAAACACTCAAGTTAACAGACCTGTGACACAGGTAATGAGGCATATTGTTTCACTCTACCAAGACTTAAATTTTGTTACTCCTTCTAGGCTTACAACATTAACCAGCGCTTTGGTGAAACACTCATTTCAAAAAGCAAAGAAATCCATCATTACATCTGTTTATTCAGTGTAAGTCTAGAGATTTTCTTTTTATAAATCACATTTTGCAGAATTATACCAAGTTGATGCCCAGTTTTATGAAAGCTTCAAGAATTAGCAGAGCTTGTTTTGGGTTAGAAATTTCTCAGAATGATGATTTGGAATCCAACTCATTCTCATTCCACATACCATTTCTGCCACTGTTCAAGGGCAGAGGGGTAAGCTTCTGAGAGAAAGAGACCGACATTTGACCCCTGTGAAAGTTGGTTCAATTCATTTGTTTATGTGATGTTTCCAAAACTCAGTTTAAACACAGTAGGGACCTTGATAATGCAAGTTAAGAGCAAACTCTTCAGTAAAAATTCACTGACCAACTTCAATTCTCCAACTTGAATAAGAACCTTTTCCTAAGCCAATGCTGAGGTCCTGGTCCCTCTCCCTGCCTCCATCCTGCCCCATCTCTGTCTTGTACCTTCCTAGATACTTAACAGAACTGCACAACATTTCCATCCTTAGGAGTTAGAGGTCAGGTGACTAGCCGAGTATCCAAAAACCCAATCATACCCACACAGAAAGTCTAAGTCGCTAACATGAACTGTCAACTGATCCTCTGGACAAGCCGTACACTGCTGTGAGTTGTAACAGAAAGAGGAACACAGTGGACCTCCATAATCCAACCTCCACAGCTGAAATACATGCAGACATAATCATCAAGATACAGTGCACAGAGGCAGTGCTGGGAACAGAAAATCACTAAGACAACAAAATCAATATATTTGCATATCCATTGGTTGAGTGTTTTATTCCTTAAAGCGCTGGAAAATGGATTAAAGAAACAATAATATCGAGAGTGAAATAAAAGCAGAATGATGCAGATCAAAAACAATATAAACTTTTATCTAAAATTTACAGTGGAGGCAATTCACAAACACTGAAGTTATATTCTCAGCTAGTTCCAAACTAATATGAAACATATATTTTTTGTTTTCTGCACAGCATTTCCAATAGTGCTTCTACACTTGATCTCAGCCAAAAGACCAAGAAGTGATCCAATAGTGCTTTTTACCAGATACCGTTCATTCTGGTCCACCAAGGTCAAAGTAACAATTCCAAAGACATTTATCTCTTCTGAGATTTTATCTGCTTCTGAATACAACAATCTTTTCACTTTTCAACTCATAATCACTAAAATCCTATTTCCTTATCAGCTTTTCTCAAAACATTTTAATAAACACTGCCCAATTTCATTAACCTCTGAAAGAATATAATGTTAAGAAATATTATAATTTATTACTGTGCTCCAGGATTATGGTAGGACATATCAATATATTCCTCTAAAGTGCACGAAGCAAGCATTTGGTTTTCACAGATAAAAATGTGCCCCAAAGCAGGTGAAATTGGTAGGAGTAAATGGGAGCACAGGTTTATCAGACTACCAAATCACTGTAGTGCATTCCTCCAGGGAGTGGAGCAAATGATATTTTGGCATGCTGCTGTTGATAAAATGAGTATGCTGTATACATGTATATATTTCAGAATACATTACCCTCAAAAGTGCTTTCATTAACATAACTCATAAAGCTACTCTGCAATACATCTTAAGCACAGATAAACATCCAAAAGTCTCAGAGAAATGTAATACTGAACTTTAAAAGCCAGGGGATTTCTCAACTGCAATGCTCAGGACACTTTTCAGAGGACAATTCTTTGTTGTGGAGACTGTCCTGTGCACTGCAGAGCTGTTGAAAAGCACCCTGGGCAGAAGATCACTGGCTGCCTGACTCTGTCTCTATCCTTCCAAGTTTTTGTTTTCTAAGGAAGCAGTATCCCTTGCTTTAACCCACTAAATGACAGTAGCATAACACCCTGGTCTCAGCTATGACAATCAATGTGCCCAAATACTGGTACAGAGAGTAAAACAACACTCAATGATAAATTACAGTGTGAGCTCAAATACCCAAGAACATATAACTTAGGACTGTAGTAACTCCAGGAAACAGCTCTGCCAAATCTTTGTTGAGTGGAGAGGTCCCTGACAACACACCACAGTGCCCCAAGAGGAAGCACTTGTGGAAATGAACGAAATGCACAGAATTCAGAATATGACCATCTATTTCACTATGTGGAGAACATTAAATACTGTCTCAGTTTCTGCACAAACATAAGCATGCTCACTATGTCTGAATCAATATCCAAACAGCATTTTTTATCTAGATCCTCCTCCAAACTTGACAAGCCTATGCTGGCCAGATATTTAGACTCAAATTCAGTAATATGCACAATATTGCCTCGAGAAGTGTTGAAGTAGTAAAATCAATAAAACAAAAAAGGAAAAATAACACTCTATTCAATATTGTAACTCATTTTGAACTGATTGATTTTTCAACATCTTCAACAGGCTTATAAAGTAGGCATGACTTCTCTGCATTTTATAAATGCAGAAACAGAGGCAAATAATATTCAAGTAACTTGCCCACACTGTTGTGGCACTGCAAAGTGTGACAGATGAATGTGTTTTCCCAGATACACTAGTGGGGAGCTGGGTCAGAACCAGAATAGTTAGGACCTGAACCATACTACGATATGAGATGCTTGGGTTGCAAGCAAAGATTTGCTTACTGAGCTACAATGCCAGCCCCATATTTTCCGTCTTGAGTAAAGAATTTGCATAGGCCTTGGTTAAAATCTCATGAAGACAGAGCCATTCTGGTTAAAGTGATGCCCTGGTATCCTTGTCTAGGTTACCTGGCATGAGCGATCTTCAACAAACATTCTAGTTGTGGAACACCAACACTTTCTCCTGACTGATTCACATCCATCTTTTCAGAAGTGTGATTTATAATTCTGCTAGACACCATCATAAGCTCTGAATTGCAAAGTTTCAGAATCTAATATTTTCCCAGTTTTGAAAATTGAATCTCCTAGCACAATTCCCCCCATGATTTTTCCAAGATCGTTCCCAAGCGGTGTATCATAACATTGGCATGTTCTTTCAACATCCTCAGGAATTTAAGTAACTAAAAGAAGCCATGATTTAGAGATAAAGCAGGCAGCTGCAGCATCCTTGTTCCACCTGGCAAACTGGGGGTACTTTGTGTCAACTAGATGGTGAGAGCAAGATGGGACTGTAAGAAAGCCCCAGGCCCAGAAGAGATGCTGGAGTAGATGGTCTTCTATGAAGGGGTTGTTGTTCTCTTGCATTCTGACATATAGCAGATGGTTGGCCAAAACTGGCTGCCCATAGTGAGATATGCTCAAACTTTCCCAACTCCTTTGAATAGGTAAAGTTTTAGCACTCACAGTGTGCCTTTCATGAAGTCACCAAGTTTTTTTAAAAAGGATTAAACACCAACCTCAGTGCTAACAAAAATTTAAGAACAGTTCACGCAGTATATATAAACCATGAGAGGGCTGTGCTGACACAAGATTCAGCCACTACAGACCCACGGTTTCATCCCGCTCTGGGTTTTCCAGCGATAAAGTCTGAGCTGTACTTCATGGGAGGAGGAAGAATACAATTTGATTCAGGCAGAAAGCAACAGAGTAAACAGAAAGGTTGGCAACTCCAAAGCAGCCACATGTGTCAACTGGCTCATCAAGAGGCGGACTTGCTCAGTTAATATTTGAAAACCAAGAGGTTCCAAAGTAAACATATCATTCCTTGAACTTTGATATTTTGGCACTGTAATAATAAGGAGCTCCTGAATCACTCAGATGCATTCTCTGAACCAAGAACGTCCTCTGGATCATTTCACACAGAAAAATTAACGCTATTTTAGGAGTGACTGAAGCCACACGGGAAAAGTAACAACCTTTAAGCGCTAACTTCTAACGTAAACTAGCTGTGAAATTTAGAGCACATTATGTAACCTGAGACTCTTTCCCTGTAAGACAGGATAATACCTCCACTTTCTAATACTGGCAAAAACTACATGAATTGATAGATGAAAAGAATTTCAGTGTCTGAGAAATGGAGATACTGAAACGCTCAGCTTTGTCACAATTGGTAAAATTCATCAAACTCCAACTCAATTATGTTTTCAGATTTTGGATATCTTAGATGACTTGATATATTTTCCTATTCTCACCACCTGTGGGGGCTTGTCCAACTGCCCCATGAACTTGAGAACACAGGCTTTCAGGCCTCTTCCCTTTGTTTCTTACAAGGAAGAGAATTTCAGGTAATCACCTTTCACAGAGGCACTTAATCAGGTAAACGCAAAGCAACTGAGCGTAACAATTAGCCCATGGGCTTGAAAACTGTTCCCAGGAGGCAATGGCAGTAAACTCAAGTTTCCAGCATTTTAATTATTCCATTTAGATGTTATTTTTTCTAGAAGTTTCCCACATGACCCTAAAAAGAAAGAAAAGAAGAGAAGAGAAAAGAAAAGAAGGCAGTGGGAAAGACTTTTCTGCCTCTCTCCATGACTGTCTGCATATGGATTGCATCAGGCTGTGGTTTCAAACACGCAATCGTGATACCACTCATAACTTGCTAATTCATACTCATAAATTTATCATTCCACAGACAATTTTCCATCACCTTTTACTCTACCAGGACAACTTCAGCCTGCCTTTTCACACACCATCTAGGTTTCTAGTGATAGGCATGTCTCTGTCACACTGTGACAAGATCATATTACAGGTCTGCTCTCCTCATACCCTAGTCCCCAACATTTGCAAAGTTACCTGTGCTGTACAGATGCACTTGCCAATTTCTTGCATAGAAAAGCAGGTTTTTCAAAGCAGCTCAGTTTCTTTGTATATAATCTGAAAGTGATAGTGTACTTAATGAGACAAAAGTGGAATCATTCGTGGCACTGAGGGGAAAAGACGTTAGGGCTCCTGAACCCTATTTGAGTACAATTTAAGTAAAACTACCCATAGCAAGAGAAATGGGGGGGGGGGGGCAGATGCCATGCCTTTTTCTTTCATATATTTATTTTCACAAATTCCAAAAGAGCATTTACCTAAGCACCCTCAACAGAAAGCACAAGAACATATTACCCTACTCACTACAAAACAAGGGAAGCACGTGCTTCCTCTGGCTCTTGATACCAAACTCTCTTACCAGCTAGCTTCTAAGCAGCCAGAGAAGTTAGCGGAACCATCCTCCACAGAGTCCGCATTTGAAGACGGCAAGGAGCCCCCAAAACTTTAAACCACCAAACTATAAATACAAGCCCATTCTCTCAAAACCTCCATATGGAAAGCAGGCAACATCAAACCTGATCCCTGGAGGAAAGACCACAACAGTCAGCATTTCCCAACACTTGTATGCATGGTCCCATCTTGGGCAGCACCTGCGTAGGGCTTTCTCAGGTGTAAATCGTCCCTGCCTACTCTGTCGTTAGGTGGGATGTCGTTCAAAAGTGAAGTTCCTTTCGCTTTCCTGGAGAAAATACAGCTCTGACTGGGATAGGGCTATTTTCTGGAAGGGAGGAACGGTTCTTTCTGTCAGGTCCCACAGTCTGAGTGCCTTCCCCGAGAGCATTTTAATGAGCCACAGCATCCCAGAAGGAGCAAAACTTACAGTCTCCTGTCTCCAGAAGCTTTGCCTCCTCCCGAAAGTTGCCGGGACTAGAAGTTGCGTGCAGCTCCGGCGCGTTCCGCCTGCTCCAGCACAGACCGCAGGGCAGACAGCAGCGGCGCCGCGCGCCGACCCTCCAGGCCCGCGCGTTGTGACCGCGGCGCGCTCGCCGGCGCCCGGGCCCGGGGACCGAACGGCGGGAGGACGCGCAGAGCTGCTTTCGGACGAGCGGCGCGAGCTGCAACGCTAACTCCAAACTCCGAGGCTCCAGCAGGGAGGCCGCGGGTGTGGCCGGGCAGCCTAGGCTTTTTGGAATGCAGGGTGTGGCCCTCTGCCGCGGCAAAAAAGAAATGAGTCAGCTTGTTCCGTCTTAACCAATAAGCACGTTCACTGTGGGCTAGGGCGGAACTTTCCTTGCTTGATTTATATCAGACTTAGCAGCTTTTTACAGCCTTTTTCCCCCCCTTCGTTAAGCCTTTAACAATTTCACTGTAACTCCCAGAAAATCATAGGCTGTCTTTTAAGATCCCTTAGGAAACAAGGATTAATTTTGCTAATGATATGTGATCAGTGGATGTCTGTTTAGATTATGTTGGTAAAGTTCTGGAGTTAGTTAGGGATTTCAGTGCAAAGTGTGGGATCTGACCTCTGACACTTTTTGTACGACCTTGTTCAAGTTCAATATCCGCAAAGAGGTGGAATAAGCTGCCTAAATCTAATCCTATGTAACCATACGAGCAAAGTGTTAGCACCATGCTGGACATATAGAATGCAAATGTTAAAAGCAAACTGTTTCTTTTCTATTCGCTAGTGTCTGTCCTTTGGCAAGAAAACTAAGAAGTTTTGGGTTTAGGTTTTCTAGACTTGATGTTATTATGCAATGGAAATTTTATTAGTAGCATAAGCCCATAGTTAAGCCAATTTTTTTTTTTCAAAGTAAGGGTGACTTTGTAACTATTTTATCTGGATCATTGTGCCCTTAACATTATTTTTGGAATAGAAATATTTAAAAGGAACTAAGTAGTATGGAATTAACAAGTTATAGAGGATGACACAACTGCTTATTGCTGAGGGTTCATTAAGAAATGAATTGCTTAATACTGCTGGTAGTTTCCACAAGCAAAGAGAAACTTTTCTCAAGTTACAAAATATTTGAAGGAGAGCTCAAATTTAATTTTCTTGTATTTGTTTAGCACAATATTTTTTCAAACACTCATCAACCAAGAATAAGGCACAGAGCAAGACTGAAGCCTTTCCTAAAATGCTACTTTCTCCAGAGCAGCCCCCAGTGTGGCAAGAACACTGCAGCAGAAGCCCAGGCCCCCCTCCCAGGCCCAGTTCCAACAATCAGTGACCAAATGAAGGGCTTCATTCTTTGTGAGTATCCTGGAGCTCTCCAGCTGGGAGACCAAGCTATGGTCAAAAGGAACAAAAATAAGCTAGGCCAATCACCAACATTTATCCTGAGTGGTAGGTAGGTAACCAGAATGTGAACTTGGGCCTGTGAGCTAAATGATACAGGGGACAAACCTTTCAACTCTCATGTTCCTCATAGAGGTAATCTTACTCTCCTAGACACTTTAAATTTTGGACACCAGGGCCCCCTTCCTTTCTCTCTTGACAACTCATTATCAACAAGTGTAATATGAAGGCTTCTTTCCCACCTGGACCAGTTCTTCCATTCCTGGTTCAGGCATGCCTCATTCTCTGACTCCAGGGTCACAGAAGCTGAGTGGCTGCTAACTGCCCTTCCACCTGGAAGGCCTCCCCACACATCAGGACCATCATATGATAAAGGTCAAAGTCCAGTGTGCCATCATGTCATAAACCTCTCCTCTCTCAGTTAAAAGAGCTGTAATTTAATAATGGAGATCAAAAGGAAAGCAATTTGCTTCATTCACATAAATTAATGTGTTTAAGAGCATTGACTTTGTTAAGATTATTACAACTAATTATATGGGATAAATAATATGAGTGACTGCTACAACAAGGAAAGCAGCTCTTTTATAGGAGAAGCCTACATAAAACTCATGTAGATATGAAGTGTGAACAACCTGGCAAGCTTCCTAACACTTCAGTCTGAAAAATACAAGTGTGTGTGTGAGTGTGTGTGTGTGTGTGTAGACATGAATGGATATTTTCAGACATGGTAGAGGAAGGGAAGGGTAGCACTTATAAATGCTCCTCTATTTATGGTGGTGTTATGCTCTGAATACTTTATCATTAATTGAAGTTATCTAAAATATATCTAAAATATATGCAATACACTTAACTTCTCAAACTTCTCATCTTAACACAAAACACTAGTATATTGGTTACCTTCCTCATCACATGACTGACTCTGGAGGGCCCAGCTCTCTGTCACTGCCCAGGATCATGAGAAGGTATTACACTGCATACTGCTGGCCCATGAAAAGATCAAAATCTAAAATACACTTCCTGCTAATGCAAACTGCTTTCATGCCACTGAAGTCAAAGCCACTGAAGTTAAATGGAACTCTCCTGCATTGGGGAACATCTGTCATTTGTTTAAGATTTAGCCAAGCCTAAAATTCAGAGTAGGAGCTCCCTACAAGGCTCCATTACTGGTAACGCAAAGCACTGGAAAGGTGTTTCCAACAATTTTTGGTATTTCAGAAAACACTACCATTTCCAGTGGAGCCAGGACATTTTCACACACACACACACACACACACACACACACACACACACACACACACACACCAAATTCATTAATCTTAAAAAAGGGTAATCCTTTCTAGGATGCCTTTGTGACCTAAAATCAAAGAAAGCATAAGGTACAAAGGATCTTCAACAGTTATTAAAAAAAGAAAGTAAAGAAAACAAGTGGCAATTAATCCATAGTTCCCCTGCATCACACTAAGGAGTCTTTCAAACACTGACTTCCATTTCTCCATCCCAATATTTTAAAAGCCCTCTGCAAAATCTCCCACTGGTTTCCATGTACCCCACCCCCCACCATGCTTTCCTTTTGATGATGCCCAGTTCACACTGTTTTCTTTTTTTTTTTTTAAGATTTCTTTATTTATTGTAAAGTCAGATATACAGAGAGGAGGAGACACAGAGAGGAAGATCTTCCATCCAATGAATCACTCCCCAAGTGAGCGCAATGGCCAATGCTATGCTGATCCAAAGCCAGGATCCAGGAACCTCTTCCAGGTCTCCCACACGGGTGCAGGGTCCCAAGGCTTTGGGCCATCCTCGACTGCTTTCCCAGGCCACAAGCAGGGAGCTGGATGGTAAGTGGAGCTGCCAGGATTAGAACCAGGCGCCCATATGGGATCCCAGCATGTTCAAGGTGAGGACTTTAGCTGCTAGGCCACGTCGCCGGGCCCTACATTGTTTTCTACTGTGTATTCACTCACTTTTCTCTGGCAATCCTTGCTTGCAGCCCAATTCCTGGGGGTCTCCTCTGGCAGTACCTTATTTATGCCTCTATTTCTCAGCTAACTTACAGATTCTTAGCATCTTCCTTCTTCTAGAGTTCCCTGACCTTTCGGTCCTTCTCCAAGTAGCAAAAGCCCATCCAAGGCAGACCATGTTTCTAAGGCTTTGCATCCCCCAGGGCCTGGCAGGTTCTGAATAAATAGTCATTGTTGCTGATAGAATGATGTTTAAGTTATATAACAGCCACAAAGGAGAATGGAAAACTTCCTTTGACTAATGACATATCAAGAATAAACAAATATTATAGCTGTTCAAACCAGTTGGCAAGCAGAACTCAAGCAACAGATGCATTTTTTACTCTTCCAGAAAAGTTCCAACAATGCAAAATGCTACTGAGAAAGCAAATCCTCATTTCCTAAAAGGAAGTGGAGTTTACAAAACACTGTCATCCCATAAAATCTCAATTCCCCAAACAATGATCCCCTGCAGATAACACAGGCACAGGAAAAGGCATTTCGTCTTCCCTTTTATGTAAGGGGCATACACTCGACAATTTTGCCAAAATACTTCATGTTAGTGTCCTAACCACAAACACCTACCTGTTTACCTACCTACAAGTGTTCCTAACCATAAGTGGTACCAAAGGACATTTATTTAAAGTAACTAGTAAGTACCCGAATCAAATTAGGTACGTATTTGTTTAAATACTTTAAAGTCAAAAGCTGTGGGGTGTTTGCATGAAAGTCTCCATCCAGTAGTATCTACTGATTAGCATTAACACAGTTCTGATTTTATAGAGATCAGAAGAAACATAACCACTATTCTCAAGAACCTACGTCATAAATCAGATGTTCTGCTATACAATTAAATGCTTTATTATAATTGCCCATGACAAAGACACTGACTTCTTAAATAAACATTCCAAGTAAAAACAACCAAATGAATTAGTCAGTGCTATTTAACTGGCAGGCAACAGACATGGCAGCTGAAACACTACAGGCAAGCTGCAACATTAATTCCGAATAGCTCAGCCACTGGAAAGACAGAGTAAGGTGGGCATTAGAACCCAATGAAAATAGTACTCCATGAGGAAAAGATGGCATCTTTGCTTCCACAGATTTGTTCTCCTCTCCTGAAGCTTGCCTTCTGCTACTTAACTGCCAGTTCTGCTATGAAGAAGGACTACTAGTCCTCCTGTACAAGACTATAATTTTCAAAAAATTCAAGAACTCACACTGGTCTGTTTTGGTAGCATGCATCCATGACTGGGTGGTCTACCTTAGGACACCTTGTTACATTGACTGGTGGCAAGAATAATTAAGTTCTCTTGAAAAAGATGGTTTCAGTTTCCAAAGATAGAGAGAATTGCTCATCTGTATGCTGAAAAACTACCCATCAAGGATTTCCATTTTACGCCTAATGTGAGAGTTTTTGCAAGCAATCTTCAACCTGGTAATAAATCACAATCTATAAGTTCACTTCTAGAGTCTAAACTCAATGAACTCTTATGTGACACTGTACATTCTCTTATGACAAAATATCTATATTGCAGACAGTGGATTCTCTGGCCAGTCCATAAAAATATAGTTAACTGGTGATTTATTGGAATATCAATATTTCTAATATTGCATACAAACTCAATTTGTAAAAATTGTTCCTCAAGGAAAATGTATTTGAAAATTCCAACTATAACAAGAAAGCAAGCTCAGTTTAATTGAGTACTAATAAAATAGTGACTTCAGTTTTACACAATTATTTTACATTTAATGCATATGCAACAATGCAAGACAGGTGTTAACAGCTACACTGTCCCCATGAGAAAACTGAATCTAGCACACTATATACATCCAGTCAATCATCAGTTTTAGTCAGAGCTAGCTTCTAAACCAGAAGTCAGCACCAAAGCTGAGACAACTGTATTTAAGAGTCAGAGCAGCCAGACAGATGTGAGCTTAAAGTGAAGAGACAATGAGTGTTTCAGATTGAGTATGTGAAACAATACAGGACTGACTAGTGGGATAGTGAAGCAAATTAACCAGACTTGAATCTTCAAGCAGAAGGCACCTCTCTACAGCTGAATAAAAGAAAATACTTCTCTAGGTAAGTACTCAACTACCTTGACATGTGTACTTACATTAAGATCAACTAAAAAAACAAGGATTTTAAATGGCATTATTATTTTTAAAATCTATTTTACCTATTTTTAAAAAGAAGGTATTGCCTATGTTAAAAAATACATGCCTAAAAGTGTTTAAAGTGTCTCAGATTTGCTAATATAAATGAAATGGACATGTCTAGCAACACAGATAACAATAATACTCATGAGTTTTACGTTTAGTTTTTTCCATACTTTTAAAGTGCTTCCCAATTAGCACTGCTAACGTCCATAACTTAGTAAAAGATATTTTAATAAAAAGGCATGGACCATGAATTAATCCAATCTCATCTGTTCTAGAACTATTCCTTGATCTGGTACATTCTTGTGGTTACCCAGATAACTGTTCTCTCTCCTCCATGTCCTATGAATTTATATAACTTTTATCACATCTACCATATGTGGTTTGAAATTGTAACTTTCTATGTTTAGGGTTGACTATCAACTCCTACAGTATAAGAAGTTTGCCTGAGTTGTTTTGGATCCACTGTCAAAACCTGTTGACTCCTAAGTACCCAGCCAACCACTGAGTTTGTCAACTGAATATAACAAGACTAAAGACTACATGCCCTTCAGAGCTCTCTGCAGGAAAAGTCAATTATATTGGGGATGTTCATAAATAGCCCAAAGTCCACTCTGGGCACACAGATGATAACATATTTGTATAAATCAGAATTTGTTATCTTGATAAAATCTCTGCAATTACCATTCCAATATTTGCTTTCAAAGCTACCAAAAACATCCTACTGAACTTGAGGAGGGCACAGGAATTATTTCATAACCTAAAGGCAGGTCTCAGATATAATATGAGCTTTCACATAAAAAGGGCAAGAATTACTTTGTAATATTGTAATAATCCCCTAACTCAGCAGAACTATAAACACCTTTTGTTTTAAGAAGAAATAAAGGAAATGAATGCTTTGTGAGTCTGATTCAGGGAACTGGCACAAATGAATGTTTTGAAATATCCAAGCACTCTTTTAACATTCAACAAAGTGTTTTAAGAAGTAGGTGGGTGAGTGTAAAAACAAAAATAATCAGCACAATCTTACTTGTTCCTTAGCAATTTCAGGCTTCAATTGTTCCTTTCTCAAGAGTAAATTAGAGAACTGAAGGAGAAACTAGCTCCAGAAAAAACATTGAGATACCTGATCCACTTTCCTTTCTTCTTTCAGGTTGCTGGCTAATACTTTAAACAAGTCAAGATGAACTTCAAACTGCCTAGGATCCTCTTTTAGGAGGCAACTTACTTGTCACCAGGAACTCACTTTTCAGTCAAATGCAAAGATGCATGCCTAGGTTTTTCCTACTGGAATTTGAATGGGAAGGAGCCAGGGGAAGGAACAAGAGGGAGTTAGGGGTAGCCCACAGTGTAATCCATCTCCCTGTGTTCATGCTCCACGGCCAGAACAGGCCAAGACAGAACATAGCCATCATCTCAAAAACTTCCTTCTGTCCTCAAAAAATAAGTCAGTACTTCTTTATAAGGATTTTTTAAAACTCATAGAAAATATGCATTATGAAAAAAAGGTGTACACTTCAAAAGTTTCTGCAATAAACTTATGTTTCAATTATATTTTTCTATGAATTTGTTAATATCTCCTCATATGTTCAATTCCAGAAGCTTCATGAGCATAAAAGCTTGGATCATGCCAATTACTATTTTAAATCAAGCCTTACTTTTATCAACCAAATCAAACTTTTACCACCAGGGCCAAAACAGACAACTGAAAAATTGTGGCTTCCAAATGTCCTTTTCAATGACAAACTTATAATCAATGTGTGCCACAAGCAGGGACCACCAGTTCACTAGAGCCAAGTGTTCATTTCTCAGGAAATTTAGCAAGTTCATTATAAAGCATAGACATAACTAACAGTAAAATTATGTAAGCTTAAAAATTTTTTAATATTACTAAAATTGAATGTAATGATAAAATTATTTCCTCATAATTACTTTATTACTCATGCTACTGATGCTATTTGCAACTAATGCAGTATGTAATTGGTAGAAAAGAATGTAATCGTATGTACAATCTTCAGTGACTTTCCTTTACAATTGGAAATCAGACAAAGTGGCAGTATTTACAATATTGGAACTGGCAATACTAGAATCCCTCTGGCATAGTCTTCTTGTTTACCTGTATATACCCCCTGCAATGTTAACTGTCACTAAATCTAGCTGACCAATCTTTAGTGTTAGAATAAGACCTTACAAATTATAAGTCATAGTACAAATGTAAAGAAAGAAACTTCACTTACTGTAGTCCTAAAATATACCAACCATGGCACAAATTACTATCCACAGCCCCTTATTTCAAAAAAATTCATTATCAAATCCAATATAAACATGAGTCAACTGATGTTTTGAACGCTTGAATAACAACTAAATGTACAAGGCCAAGAGTGAAATCTAGAAATGTCTGACTCAAAATTAACTGATCTTTCCATTAAGTTAACCCATGCATTCATGTTGTCATCATAATGTCATCATAATAATCAAAATGAACTATGTGTAAGGATCAGATAATTCACACTAATGTTTCTAACATGTAAAAAGTGACATACATGAGATATATGGAGCAAGGGTCAAGCAAGAGCTCATGTTATTCATATTCACCAAGTTTACTCATATTTATTTCTAAATTATGGCCACAAAAGGTATCTAAGTGAGAAATGGAGTACAAGGAAGTGCTAAGACCAGAAATCTTGCATTTCAGAAGGGTCATTCCAAGCTTAGCTACTGACCCCAAGAAAGTGATCCCTTTTCAGTTTTTAAAAATCGTAGGTTCTAGCCACCCAACCAATGTAATCAAAATAATATACCCCACACCAGAAAATATACATATAGATATGTATGTACAGACTGACATGTTATAAATTTCCTTTTGTGTAAGAAAATATTTTAGGTGTAAGAAAATATGTTGCATTCAAGTTACTCTTCTTTTTATTACTTTAAGTTATGTGATATTGATTTTTTTACCATGATTTCTTAAGAAAAATTTAATCATTAATCAAAATAATTCCAAAGGCTTAACGAAAATGCACTTACAAATTATTTTTTAAAAATCTTGTCATCTTGGCTTCCTAAAAGCTACTGGCTTCTTCCATTGTTTCAGTATATTTCCATCACCTGTCAGGAGAAAAAGAATCTGATCAGTTGCATGTTTCATGAAGGCCATCTCTTGGTCTCCACTACATTTGCCTTTTCTTTGAAGTCCAGCCTTCTCTTTCCTTTATTTCCCCTCAAAACAAAAAAGGAAAGAGTACAATAACATAGGTCACCTTTGAGAGGAAAAAGATAAAGAACAGTGTTGTCATTGTTTGGATGAGGAACTCAAAACACTGTCCATTATGTGTTCAGGAAAGTGATTTTAATTTTGTTTCCTAGGAGCCAGATTACCAATGTAACTCACTGCTCTCTGTACCTCCTCTTCCCATCACCCCCTCCCATAATTAGTTTCAAAAGTGAGTGAATAAATTGCCTGGGGAGGATCAGCTTAGTGGTTCCCACAACTTGGAGGAAGACAAGGGCCTCCCTCCTACAGCAGCCAGCTTCCACTCACTAGCCAGAACAAGGGTTGCCTGTTTCCGAGGGCCAGTTGTCTCTCCCTACTTCTCTCTAATGGTCACTGGGGAACTAGTCAGAATTCCTAGTGTTGAATTCATGTTTTAGCTTTAAAGCCAGAAATATGGACACTTATGAAAGCTCTCCAATCCTGCTTTATTAGCATTTAATCTGATTTCCTTTTAATTCTTGCTATTTCTCAAACTGCTTAAGATGTTAAGGAATGGGAAGATGAGTAATCAAGTAACCAAAACCACCAACATCTTTCAAAACACATCACACAACACAATCCTACCACTTACTAGCCTTGTGATCTTGAGAGAATCATCCGTCTTCTACTAGTCTCAATGTCTTCATTTCTAAAAGATTAACTATATCCTTCTACATTGTATGGAGGCAAAGATAACAACAGAATATCTATATTAGAACAATACAGTATATCATATATATATATACACAATGCAATATATCATTTATATGTATATATATATAATCTACCTAAATCACAAATGCTTTGTCCAAGACAGATATCATCCCTCTACAAAGAACATCCAATGCTTAGTGGCAAGAATAAATATATTATCCAACTGTCCAATTCATCAAATATCAGATTCCCGTAATTTGTGGAATAATGGAATATGCACAGCAGTGTTTTTCTAAGAAGACATTTAGTCTCATATTTTAGAATTTTAATTTCACAAGATTCTCAAGAATTGAGATAAGATCTTAGCTTTCTTTGCCTCTGCAGAAGGGACTAAAACAAAAATGTCCACTTTCATCAGCTATTGCAATTATTGCTCATTTTACATAAAGACTATCTGACTCCAAGTAGACAGCAGAGATTTAAACAGCAATCTCAGTTAACTTTTGTTACCTCAAATGTTAATATTAAATGGGATTACATCAAACTAAGAAGCTTCTGTACAGCAAAGGAAACAATCAACAAAGCAAAGAGGCAATCAACAGAATGGGAGAAAATCTTTACACACTACATAAAACACAGGGGACTAATATCCAGGATTTAATATCCAGAATTTCAGAAACGCAATGTCAACAAAACAACCCTGTGAAGAAATGGGCAAAGGATATGAACAGGCATTTTTCAAAAGAACAAATACAAATACCTAATAGACATATGAAAAAAAAATATTTCAGGCTACCTAGCTACTAGGTAAATATAAATAAAAACCACATTAAGGTTTATCCTGGCTTCAGCTAGGCTGGCCTACACTCAGAAAACTACTAACACATGCTGGCATGTATGTGGGGTAAAAGCAACGGAATATAGGCTAGTGCAACTGCTATACAACTGAAAACTAATCTACTATATGACGCAGCTATCTCACTTCTGGGAATACAGCCAAAGGAAGTAAAATCTGCATATGAAAAAGTGACCCGTAACTATATATTTATAGTAGCACGATCCACAATAAGAAAGACATGATGACATCTATCCCCCCATGGAATACTACTTAGCCATTAAAATAATAAAATTCTACAATTTGTAACAAAATGGTCCCAATTAGCGACTACTATGCTCAGTAAAATATCCCAAATCCCCAAAGAACAAATATATGTTCTGTCTGATATAAAGCATCCTGCATTCAAAATACAAGATAAAGAACTACAGAGGTAATCATGTATATACATATATATACTCATAAATGAACTGTATAATGGAGACCAGCATACTGGGAGTAAAGATACATTGCAGAATTCATCTCTACTCCCAAATAAAAGGAGGACTCTTAGTGAAACTATTAAATATACCTTAACAATAGGATACTAAACTATCTACCATTGTCTATACCCACAATGCCATGATACACTAAATACTAGAATGCTAGACTTGTCATTTTTGTTGAAGGGATAACATAATAATATAGGGGAAAACCCTGGGGAGGGGAGATGGAAAGTGAAGGGGAGGATTCCTGTACCTAAGGAACCATATCATGAGAAATAATAAAACAAGTCAATATTAACTTACAGAAGAAACTATTATGTGGGAGCTTTGAAAATTTATGAAAAAATGAAATTTAAAAGTTTATATCACTGAAAAAGTGTTTTTTATAAATTATGAGCTTTTCAGGTTATGCATTTTACCCATAAATCTTTCGAACATCCTTCTTTGTAACTAGCATGGCCCCATCGATACATTGAGGGACCATGAAAACTTCAGTTATCTGAAGAACAAAGAAACATCAATTTACCCAAACCATGGTGGAGAAGGGAATGAAACACATTTTCATAAATCTCCAGTTTTCTTAGTAACAAAGAAAGAACTTGTCATCACCAATAAAACAGCAGGAAAGCACTAAAGAGTCAAAAACCAGGTGAATATACCAAACATAGAGAGGAAAACATTCTTTGGCTGGGTACGGCTTTACGTGCCTGGCCACAATACAAGAAGTCTTTTAGAAGCATGGGAAATGCAGAAGGTCTCATAGAAATATGAAATACTTAGGCCTGAACGGCACTCAGCCATTTAATTTGCCTAGTAATTGACTCTTTCCTAAGGTTCCAGTTCTATGAAATAAGGACAGCAGTTCACACATTAAAGGGTAGTTACATAATCTAGAGATAATATATGAACAGTGCCCATTGGATAATGGGCTTCTCAAAAGATACCTGCAATTACTGTGCCTCTTATTACAATTCCAGCAGAGGATTATTTGGAGCAGTGGTAAAAGAAGCTGCTTCAAAGGCGGGCACTGTGGTCTACCAGGTTAAACCTCAGCCATGGGTTAAGCACCCATATGGACTGTTCCAGCAGTTCCAGTTGCTCCACTTCTGATCCAGTTCCCTGCAAATGGCCTAGAAATGCAGTGGAGAAGGCCTAATGCCTTGGGGCCCTGAAATGATGTTCTGGCTTTGGACCAGCCCAGCCATAGCCATTTTTGCCATTTGAAGTGTGAAATAGTGGATGGAATACCTCTCCCTCTCCTTCTCCTTCTCCCCTTTTTTCCCTATAATTCTGGCTCTTAAATTAGTTAATTAATCAAAGCTGCTTCAAACTCCCATGTTCTCTATCAAGGTGCATGGTTCATGTTTCAGCTCCTTTCTCCACTTCCAATCTAGCTTTCTGTTAATGTGTACTATAAGAAGTGGCAGATGATACAGCTCAAGTGCTTAGGTTCTGCCATACATTTGAGAGACACAGATTGAGTTCCAGGTTCCCAGCTTCAATCTGGCACAGTCATGGCTATTATGAGCATGTAGGGAATATATTAATGGAATATTTTAGTAGATGGAAGATTCTCTCTCTCTTTCTCTCTCTCTCTCTCTTTCCTCTCTTCTCTCCTTCAAATTTCTTTTGGAATGGACACTATCTTCTAGGACATGGACTGCATGCTGCCCCATGTGGAAGGACACAGCATAAAAATCAAGAGCAATCAAAAGTTAGGTGGACCTAAGCCTTTGAGTCTTCTTTATACTAACTACCTAGGTCACTAAGATGACGGGGTTCTTCACTGAGAGAAAATGTCCTATGGTCATTAAAAAACATGTGCTGTAAGTCACATATAATTGGATTGGCCCTAAGAACCTTGGGCCTGTTGTTCATTTCTCTAAACCTTGGTTTTTTCATCTACATAATGGAAAGGATACCAGTATTACAACAGATCCTGACACATGAGTTGAAAGACACAACTCTATGAACAGTCTAATGCAATTCATGGCACACAGCAGGAGGAGCAGCACACTGACCTGTGGGTGCTAATTCACTTCATTTCTCTAATAGCACCATGAGGCATGTTATTACTGCTATCCTAGGAGGAAGTTCAAACAGACTTTCAGAGAAACAGGTAGTTATTTACCAAGTAATACTGCAAAAAAAAAGGTAAATATTTATCTTTATAAAATGAAAAACCCCAAACTTAGTTAGGTGTAAGAATATAACCAATCGGTCATGTCAGGAGTCTGCACTGCAAAAAGGATCATGAGTGACCTGATCTTCTATCTAACTCATTCCCAAATGGCATCTAAAGGATAGGTTTTTCTTCTATTTTTCTCATTATGTCTGACATGAACACACGATCTCTCTTCCAAATAAATAATTGGACACTGGTAGCCTTTTCTACTGCAGTAGAAAGTACTGGAAAAATCTCTTAGCAGTATCTTCATTCCCACAATACAGACAAGGTAATTGAATAGTACATATTATCATGTCTGGCAGTCTGTTTGCATCCATTGCTGATGCTTCTATCACAACCACAGTAATATATATATATACACACTCATACACATATGAGTCCCCACATATATGTGTGTGTTGTACATATATGTGTGTGTTGTGGAGATTAAATATATTTATATTTGGTATATACACATATTTGTTATGGAGATTCAATGCAAAACAATTGGAGTTTCACACTTTCTTATTAGAACTGCATTTAATAAGAATAGTTTCCTTACTGTTATCCAAACAAAAATTTAAGAAATAGCGCATTTCTTCAACATTAAGTTTAGAAGTAAATTGTACGTTTTCACAATTACATGCAGGTGCAAAAATTCAGTCATCAAGCAATCTCTGCCATTCATAAAACAGTAAGTGGCATGTACAGCAGTGCTTAGATGTTTGATCCTTGCAGCAACCCTGATAGAGGAAGACAGCAACACTTTTTGAAGACCCTGACATTCAGAGAAATACAGTGACATGCCTCAGTTAATCCACTTGTCAATTGGCAGGATTCATTTAGGATTTATTTCTGTATGAGAGGCAGAATTACAGAAAAAAAGGGAGAGACAGACCACTTGTTCACTCCCCAAATGGTAGCAATGGTCATAGCTAAGCCAATCTGAAACCAAGAGGTAGGAACTTCTTCTGAGTCTCCCACACGGGTGTAGGGGTCCAGGAACTTGAGCCATCCTCTGCTGCTTTCCCAGGTCATAAGCAAGGAGTTGGGTCAGAAGTGGAGCAACTGGGACTTGAACTAGCACTGTTAATGGTGTCACAGGTGGAGGATTAGCTTGCTATGCCATGATGCTGGCCCAAAGACTTTTTTTTTTCTTTTTTAAGATTTATTGACTTTGGGGGGGTGGAGGGAGAGACCCAGCACAATGGCTCAGTAGTTAAATCCTAACCTTGCACGTGTTGGGATCCCATATGGACACCAGTTAATGTTCCAGCTACTCCACTTCCCATCCAGCTCCCTGCCTGTAGCCTGGGAAAGCAGCAGAGGATGGACCAAAGCCCTGGGACCTTGCACATGTGTGGGAGACGCAGAAGAAACTCTTGGCTCCTAGCTTCAGATTGACTCAGCTCTGGCTGTTGCAGCCACCTGAGGAGTGAACTAGCAGATGGAAAATCTTTCTCCTTGTCTCTCCTTCTCTCTGTAAATCTGCCTTTCCAAGAAAAGTGAATAAACCTTTAAAAAATTTATTGACTTTGAAAGGTAGAGCCAAAGAGATGGGGGCAGAATAAAGAGGGGGCTGGTTCACTTCCCAAACAGCCAGAACATCCGTATCTGGGCCAAACTGAAGACAGAAGCCAGTAACACCATCCTGGTCTTCTACAAGAGGGGCAGGAAATCAAGCACTTGGGCCACTTTCACTGCCTTCCCAGGTGCCTTAGTAGAACACTGAAGTAGGGGGTCAGAACTGCAGCATAGCAATAAAGCCCATACCTGCCCCACCAGCATCCCACATGGGAACTGGTGGGAATCTCAGCTGATCTACTTCTGATTCAGCTTCTGGCTATGGTCTGGGAAGGCAGCTGAAGACGGTCCAAGTGCTTGGGACCCTGCACCCTTTTCTTTTTTTTTTAAAGATTTATTTTTATTATTTTTTATTGGAAAGGCGGATATACAGAGAGGAGAGACAGAGAGGAAGATCTTCCATCCGATGATTCACTCCCCAAGTGAGCCGCCACGGGCCGATACTATGCCGATCCGAAGCCAGGAGCCTCTTCCGGGTCTCCCACGCGGGTGCAGGGTCCCAAAGCTTTGGGCCGTCCTCAACTGCTTTCCCAGGCCACAGGCAGGGAGCTGGAAGGGAAGCGGGGCTGCCGGGATTAGAACCGGCGCCCATATGGGATCCCGGGCGTGCAAGGCGAGGACTTAACCACTTGCGCCACCGCGCCGGGCCCCCCTGCACCCTTTTCAAAGACTGGGATAGAATTTCAGGTTTCTGGCCTCAGCCTGGCAGAGCACTGGCCATTATAGCCACAAGGAGGATCTTTCTTTCTCTCTCACTCTCTTTTCACTTTCTCTCTCTTTTTCCCTTCTCTGTACCTTAGACTTTCAAATTTAAAAAAAAGAGGGTCCAGCGTGATGGCTCAATTAGTTAATCCTCCCTTTCAAACACTGGGATATGGGCCCCAGTTCCATGTCCTGGCTATTCCACCTTCCATCCAGCTCTGTGCTTATGGCCAGTGAAAGCAGTCCAAAGTCTCAGGATCCTGAACCCAAATGGGAGACTGGAAAAAACTTCTGGCTCCTGGTTTCAGATCAGCTCTGTCCTGGCTACTGTGGCCATCTAGGGAGCAAACCAGTGGCAGAAGACCTTTGTCTATTTCTCCTTCTCTCTGTAAAACTGCCTTTCCAGTTTAAGAAAAAAAAACTTTTAAAAATAAAAAGTAAAATAAGGAAAGAGAAAGAAAGCTGAACTGGAAGCAGAGCTACTAAGACTTGAACTTGCTACAACATTAGCCCTAGCACTCAATTTTACTTAAATTGGAGCTGAAGTTTGTGCTTTTTCTATTTTGAGTCACTATAAATCAGAAAGTGTTAGAGAAAGTCTCTGAGAGTGAGCAGGGATCAAAATGTAAATAGAAAAGAAGTGAAAAAAAAAAAAAAGATTAACATGGCATGATGGAATGTGTCTGTCAGCCCTGTTCAGATTTTTATTAACACAGCCTGAGATGGCCACTAAAAAAAAAGAGGAAAAAAGAGAAAAGTGGACTAAGAAAGAAGAAGGAGCAAACACTAACCATTCAGGAGCAATTACAGGGCACATGTGGTTGTGCATTCTACTGAGACTGGGGTCAGCAATGTTTTCTATAAATGAATAGAATTTATTTTAGGCTTTGTAGGATCGGTATCTTTTGCAAATACTCAACTGTGCTGTTATGGTATGAAGACAACACTCAAATGAATAAGTGTGGCTCTGTGCAAAAGAAAAATATTTACAAAAACAGGTCTCCTGGCAGAATTGGCCTGCAGGCTGTAGTTTCCAGCCACTTGGCCTCCACAGGAAGCCTGCATCACAGCAGCAACAAAAAGAAGATACTTTAAAAATCTGGGAATATCACAGTCATTTAATTGACAATACAAACCCTGTATCATGCATAATATTAATTAATTTTATCTGTGTTTTCAGCCGTGATCCTGTGGGTTTTTATTCCCGCCCCAAAACAAGCCATAGAAACTGAAGTTTTCCTTCCCCAGGAATGGTCATAGAAACTTCTTCCACCTTAAGCTGGTCAAAGCAAGTCTCTGCCATACCTGTCTGACAACAGATCAAACTGATCTTAAGACTCTGCTCATTCCTGAGGGTCCTGCTGCACTCCCATGAGGAAGGACTGCTCAGAATCTCGACAGACAGGCCTTGCGGGGTCCCCACCCCTCCACCAAAAGTCATACCTGTGCAATAAAGTGTCCATAACAGCTCCAAAGGACAGGGTTTGGAGAGCTGTCGCATACTTCAGTGTGTGGGATTTCCTGACTGTTGTGCACCAGAAAAAAGAGCATGGAAGTTACATGCCCTTCGCTCAAACCACTCACCATGAATGTCTGTAACATATGTACTATGTTTAATACTGTATGTAATAAGCCCAGGAACAGAATTGTTTTCCTGAGTTTTAAGAGTTCCTCAAGCAAGCTGAGGAAGAAGTTGTGGGAACCATCATGTACAGCTGGTGGGTCAGAAGCACAGGTAAATCACTCTGGCACTGTTGACGAGCATCTAAGGTGAGAGGGTGACTTCTACCTATCAGGACTGACTCCATGTTCAGGCAGACAGTGTCAGTAACAGATTCAGCTGGGAGACACAAAGTGGGTGACCACACTGACAACATTCTTATTGGATTGCTCATAGGGCTCTTTGCAGCTTTTGGGGTCCAGAAGTCTTCTGTGTTCACTGTTGTATGGAAGTAGCGGGACGATGGTTGGCCTGGTCACTACATCCTCACAGATGCAATTTCCCCTGAGTGTTTTACCTGGGGAAACTCAGCATGGCTATGAGATCAGGACAGCAATATAATTTTCCAGTGATATTTTATCCAAAGTTACTAACATTCAGAGAATTTAAAATCCATAAAAGATACCTAGACCATGACTCACAAAACCATTAACCCCTGCCTTCCATGAATGTGATATGGAAGTGTACAGGAAATATCACCACAATGTTCCACACATAACTAACACAGAATATTCATGAATGAAGATGGCTGAATGAATTCTGATTTCTGACAGTTCCACAGTTGGAAGATTATCCTTTGACTTTCTCTTTCCCATTTATCTCCCAACTCCTTATTTAAACATCTTTTCCTCTAAGAGGTTTTCCTCAAGCATCCCAAATAAGTCAAGATATGTCATTTATCTCTTTGACAATGAACATTTTTATTTCAGTGTTCATGTAATTCCTTCTTCAGCAGGTCTGCTGGATGGCAAACTTCCAGAAAGTTTCCCTGATAGGTGCCCAGACACAAGGCTGATTAGGAGAGACTGATTAAATAAAAGGCTTTGGCACTGCTAGCACTGCTATTCAGTAGCTGAATATACAGGTGATTTTGCTGAGCAATTATGGGGCTTTTCCAGTCTATAGCCTGGAAAGGGGGCTAAGGATAATGAAAGAGCCTGTGTTCAGCTTCCAGTAAGCAAACTGCTCCCTGATTCAAATGACTAAGTGCAGGCCACTCATTCTAAGGTCTGTGGAAGTTGAAACTCTCATGCTCTGTGACTTTAAAAAACCAAGCACACTTTCAGTTAATGACAAAATCTGTATTATCCTAGGATATAGCTTTGTCTGACCTCCTTAGAAGTTCCCCCACTGCTGCCAGCACCATAATGACAATGCACCTTACCATGGCAAGCAGCAGCAAACAAAGAAGGAGCCAAGGCTAAGAGTGCTCACTGCATTTCAATGGCATTCTTACTTTTCCTGGCACATGACGTATTTTAAGTTGGCCTAATTTCTCTGCTCCTAGACTCTGAGAACTGTGTCAACAAACCTGGTTGCTTTTAGTGACCAAAATGCATTAGGGGCTGATAAGAAGCTTCAAAGTAAGCTCTCCTCTCTTAGGGTTATTTTTACAAGTCAAAAACTGGCAGCCAAATGTTGGGAATGATCAAATAGCTACATAACCCTTTAAATTCATATACCAAGAATGTTTGGTTTTCTAACCTCAAACCTATATGCCTAAATTAGAAAGAACATAAAACTCTGCCTCTTGGCCTGTACTCTGATTTTACATTCTTTTTATCATGTTAAATGTTTCATAAATACTCTCCTGTGTTTAAGTAATAATCAACATTATTTCACCTATGAGGCAGGACATGGAGATATTTTCAAGAAGATATTTTAAAAATAGAGACAGAAATGTGATTCAAAATTGCTTTATAAATCTAACCACACACAACTCTCTAGGAGATCTGGCTTTGGGATGGCTGAATTGTCCTCTCTCCAGCAATTACTACAAACTGTGAACAAATGTGAAAATCAACTATGTGATGCTGCTGAGTGCAACCAAAAGCAAGAAAGTGGTGAGTTCACAGCCCTTTCCTTTAATGAAAGGTACACCAGAGTGGGCATGGTGGCACAGCAAGTTAAGATGCTGCCTGGGATGCCCACATCTCATATTGGAGTCCCCAGTACCCTGCAGTCCCAATCCAAATCCCTACTAATAGAACTGATCAACCACTCTCATCCAGGCACAATAACAGAAACAGAAAACTAAGTAGATTTTATCTTACTTTCGACTCATTCACTTTGACAGAAGTGAAAAGTAACAGAATATGAGGATGTCAGAAAAAGAATCATGTGTTCAAGGATTTTTCTTCACAATTGCTTTTCTGACTATGTGGGAACTTGTAAATGTTCATTCATAATTAATAGTTTCCACTGAAACATCTTAAAAGGAATCTGTAAATGAGTTGTTACTTACCTAATCTTTGCTTTTTAGTTTCTTTTCCAAGTTAATGAATAAAAAGATATACAGTACAAAAATATTTCAGTGTGACATAAAAAACTATCAAGAGTTCCCCAATATTTACAATTTCTTTCATTTCCAAAAGAAAAGAAAATATTTATATCCACATCATTGACAGCAAAAAATCTTGGTGAATGGAACCAATAGACATTAGGAAGGTGACATCATCCTTGGATTGGTGAAATTGGCAGCATTTCAGAACTATCCAAGCCACCTGGGTAGAGCCCTTGGAATATGTACACACTGAGACTCTGAGTTGATATGAGGTGGCAGCTCCTCATCCCTGGGTATTAGGACATGTGGAAAGCCATGCGTGGCTTCCCTCTTTGTTTCTTGAACTCTTCCCCCAGGAAGAACAAGAAGAAATAGCAAATTTGGAAACAATTAATTCACACAATTTTCCCTAAACCTTGATCTTTCCCACCCTGATTCAACTACATAATCATTAAAAAAAAAAAAAAAAGATTTATCCACATTAAGAAAAGTTTCTTCAGGCAGCCATTTAGCCTGGTGGTTGAGATGCCTATGTCCTATAGTGGAGTAATCTCAGTTCAGAGCCTGACTCACCTGACTCCAGCTCCTTGCTGATGCAAACCCTGGGAGGCAACAGCAATGGCTCAAGTAGCTGAGTTCCTGCGAGATGCATGGGAGGCCTTGATCTGGCCAAGATCATCCCTGCTCACGGCAGTGACTGGGTAACGAATCAGTGGATGAAAACCTCTTCTTTTACTAATCTTTGGCCTTTCAATATAATAAATAATAATTTAAAAGAAGAAGAGAAAGTTTAATTCACTTCACTAAAAATTAATAAACTTTTTGTCAAGTTTAATTTATTTAATACATTAAGATAAAATTACAGAGACTGATAATTAGTGGCACAGTATCTTAAGCCTCTACCTGAGACACCATCATCTATATGAGCATCAGTTGGAGTCCTGACAGCTCTACTTTCAATCCAATTACATACCAATGAGCCTGGAAAAGCAGCAGAAAATGGCTCATGTACATGGGCCCACTAACCACACAGGAAACCAGGAGGAAGCCCCTGGCTCCTGCCTTTGGCCTGGTCCAGCCATGGCCATTGCAGCAGTCTGGGCATGAACCAGTGCATGTAAGAGCTTTCTGTCCTTCTCTATCACTGTCTCTACCTCTGTAAACTAGCTTTTCAGATAAACAAATACATTTTTAAAAATATAAGCAGGTGTGATAAGAGGAGAAACTTTATTAGAAGTTTATATATGCAAACTTTGAGCAACAAAATGCCTTCAATGAAATAAATTTAAAGCTTGAAATCATTCATAACATACAATTCAAGTAATTTTTCTGCTTAGAAACTATTTCTTCCAATGCCAATGAAATATAAACATTACAATATTTTTTTTAAAAAAAACACATTTTTCATGCCTATCTGTGGAGGTCTGTCAAACAACAGATTTTATAAACTTATGACTTCAAAACAGTCACTCAAAAAATAATTTTAAAAACTGCTCTAAGCTCTCAAAATGTTAACTGTAACATTTTCAATCATAATTTGGTCATCTGTGAGTGACTGGCTAGCAAATAACAATAATAAATAAATAACAAATACCCAGTTAACATGTTTACCATGTTGTATTTCTGATTCATGGTGAATATTTAAAACACACTACTAATTTCAAAACCTCAAAATATATTCTGTATCAGGAAATCATTATTGCTACTTTAATCATCACAATCTGATCTGTCTACCAATATAAACTGACATTTATTCCACTTAATGTATCTTTAAAACCACAGTGCATGTTTTTTAAAAAAAAAATATTTATTAATTTAAGCCACACAATTTGCACTGCTATTTCCCAGAAATTATGTTTTAAATTTAGACTGATACGTGGATAAGTGTAGAGTATGTGTATTAGATTAGTAAAATATATGGCAACTCATCTTGTACAATTAATGTATTATGGGATTCTAGACATAAAGCTCGTAACAGAGTTCATCATTTTTGGGGTGAGCTAATAACACACACTGACAGTAGTTGTCAACATATCACAGAATACAGTGAACTTTCAAATCAAGAAACTAATTCTGTAGATCTGAAAATTATAAACTCACCACTCCAGGCCTAAGAAAGTGCTTAGATTGCCTTGTACCTAAGGTAAGTGTTACATTGCTGGTAGAAAAGTAGCCAATAACTGATGGGCACTGTTGGCCTGGTTAATGCTAATTCTGTGTTAACTATACCAGTGTGCCAGTAGAGCAGAGTTGCTTGTTCCTTTTTTTTTTTTTTTTTTTTTTTTAATGGGGAAGGTAAATGGGGAAGGCGGGGGAGCTCTGGGCTGGGATATATCATCTGACCCCCAGGTGGTGGTGGTGGTAGGTGGGTGGGTGGGAGTTTCAGATTGCCCAGGGAAGGGGTCTGAGGATAGACCTGAGTGGGAGTGAATGAGGGCATGTTTGACTGGGAAGGAATGACTTTTGGGGTCCTCTATGGCCTAGGCCACTGAACTTGCAGGTAGGCAGAGGAACTAAGACAGAGTGGTTTAGATGGGGGAAACTAGAGGGTATGTCTGGGTCAGGCCAGGACACTCACCCACATAGGAGAGCTAGACTGAACAGCATTACCTGCCACCCTCTGATGCTTGCAAAAGCTGGACTTGGGGACATGCATGGCTGGGCTAGGTTGCAATACCCATCCATGAATGTCAGAGCAAGGGGTGAGCCACATTGGGCTGGAGAACATAAAAGTGTTGGATCTAGGGGTAGATTCTGTAGAATTACAGGCTTGCCTCTGTGGAACTGCAGCACCCAACAGTTGCATGGAGTGATGCAGGCAGTGATGGGCTAGGCTTGGCTGGACCACAAAAACACAGCTGACAGGAACCCACCTGACACCGTGGTTGAGACTGGGAGAAGGCTGGTTGGGGCCAGGCTGCAGCATCCACTGGTGCATGCAAGGGCCTGACTGAAGGCAGACAATGTCAAGCAGGGCCATTGTGCTAACTGACATGCATGAAGTCCAGGGTGGGAGCAGGCCTGGTAGGGGAACTTGGGGAAATCCCCTGCTAGTCTGCAGCTCCCTCTGGGGAACACAGGAGCTGGAACTGGGAGTGGATCAGGCCAGGCAAGGCTATAGCACTTGTCAGCATTTGTGTAGGCCAGGTTTGGGGGAACGTTGTGTTGGGCCAGGTCATAGCACCTGCTGGCAAGCACAAGAGGCAGAACAGGGTGTAAGCCATGCCCAGCTGGGCGGGGCTGTAACACCCACCAGTGAGATCTGAGACTGAGGGTGGGCCATGTCAGGCTGAGTCAAAGCACCTGCCAGCACATGAAAGACCTAGGGCTGGGAGCTGGCCTTATAGGGAAACTCTGGGGACTCCTCTGTTGGGCTCTAATTCCCAATGGAAGTGCAAGACCCAGTGTTGTGGGTGGATCAGTGTGGGCAAGGCTATAGTGCCTATCAGCATGCGTGTAGGCTGGGTCAGGGGTTGAGTCAAACTGGGCTGGGCTTCAGCACCTGCTAGTGTTCACAAGAACCAGAATAGGTATGGGGCAGGCCAAGCTAGGCTGCAGCACCTACTAGGTCACATTAGAACCAAGGATGAGGGTGGGCCAGGTTGGGCTAGGCTATAGCACACACTGGTGAAAGCCAGAACAGGGTTCTTTGGGCCCATTTTCTTGACCAGGAGCCAGCAAAGTCAACATCTCTAGGATACCAAAGCCAGTTGGCTAGCAACCTCGGAGCACTTCCCCACACTGGGATCTCTAAGTGTCATCAAATGACCATCTTTCATCCCAGGATGCTGGTGCAGTGGCCCTCTCCCCCTCCTCCCCTACAGATATAGGAGGATAAAAAATAAAAGACTGAAACATGTATCTCATCTACCTTCCTCCATACCTGACCCTTCCCTAATTAGGAGACCACATGAGCATGCATCCTCCTAAATATATAAACAATACTAAGATTTAAAAAAGAAAATTATACAATTAAATCATAATATTAAAATATATTTATGATGGGTCAGTGTTGTGATATAGCAAGCTAAGATGCTTCCCATAATGCAGGCATCCCATACAGGCACTGATTCAAGTCCTGGCTGTTAGACTTCCAATCTAGCTCCCTACCAGGACCACAGTAGATCAGAGCCTCTCTCAGGATATTACTATATAGATTTATGGTGGATAATATGCAACAACTAGTATTACTATTATTGGGGGGTTTACTCAGGAATCCAAATCTATTTGGAAGGATATAATTACATGGTAAATCATTAGACAATACATCAATGAAGAACAACAAAAAAAATTATTCCCATAAAGAAAATCTCTAAGACATTGAGGTTTCAGCCAACTCTGAACGTGTATTACAAAGGAGTATTCTGCACCTCAGTCGTAACCTAATTAATGGCATAACAGCAGATATTCAAACTTAAAGAGGAGGCAGCACTGTACCTAAGTTTTTAATAACGATTTAAGCTCTGCTCAAAGGTATTCCCACCATATCTATCAGTAGCACTATTAGAAAGGCAGCAACAAAAATAATCTTTTACTTTTGCAGAATAATACACATGATACCTTAAACCACCTTCCTTATGAAAGTAACTGAAGACAAATAAAATGCAGCATCTTTTAAAATATTCCAGAGAGGTGATAATAAAGCAAAGAATGCACAGAGATCAAAACAAAGTAAAAATGGATGCTGGGAGGTAAAGACTTATCAAGGCAACACCCTGGTCACCTTGCTAACAATTATATAGGGCAAGAGAAGAGGAAATAAAACTGGAATTATTCAAGACAATAACTTAACAAACACTAACATAGGACCTCAACCTCATAAAACGTCAGATATAAGCTTGCTGACTAAAAACAGAAACTGTTTTTTTAACCCTAGCATCTTGGGGAAGTTGGAGGTGCAAATTTTCTCTTGAGAATTCACAACAACCAGCACTCATATAGTTCTGTAGTCATGCTATATGCTTCCAAAAAGCCTCAAGCAGAGATGTCAAAGACTGCCCAAACTAATAGTGGCACCTGGCAGAAGCCAATGTACACATTCTCTTGAAAAAAATCTACTTTCATTCTAGGACCCAAAGAACTTGCATAGATAAAATATACAAGGCACAAGAGCTCATGGTCAATGCGTGAAAACATAAAGAAATATGACACCATTACAGAAAATAAGCAAAAACATGTAAAAACTACTTGAAGTACTAAAACTATGGCCAGACATTGTGGCAAGCAGATAAGATATCTACTTGCCTGGAACCCTTATCAGAGTATGCAAATTCAGGTCCCTACTCTGCTTCTAATCCAGCTTCCTTCCTATGTGTACTCTCTAAGGAAGGAGGAGATAATCCAAATGCTTAGGTCTGTGCTATCCACATGGCACTCCTAGATGGAGCTGAGCAGTAGGCTGCCATATGACCTAGCCTTGGCTATTGAAAACATTTAGGGAATGAACCAGCATGGAAGATTCCCCAACTTAATCTTATCTCTCCTTCCCTCCTTCTTTCTCTCTTTCAAACAAATGGATAAATAATTATTTTTAAAATGCCAAATTGCACCACAATACAGTTAATCTATTTTAATAAATAAGAGATTTGAAAACTAGCAAATTTGCTCTGGAGAATGTACAGGACAAATTAATTTAATTTAAACTGTAAAACTCTGCTTTACCAAAAACAATTTTTCTGTTTGTTGTTAACACCACAACTTCTACCTGCATATTTTCAGCATAAAACCCAAATGAATTCTTCTGTAAGTCAATTCTTCTACTTGCTAGTATTGGGTTTGGTCCTGTCTAAGGAAGTGGGGGATGGTGTAGGTAAAAGGGGGTTCAATAAGGAAGAAGGTTTGTCTTTCTCATGTAAGACATTGTAGGACAGGTTTGCAGCACCACAGTATTACTAGAGCTCTTCTCTACCGTTAGTCATCCATGACATTCACTTTGAAAGTTACCACAATGTCTGCAACCTATGTTGTAGGCTGCATATGGAGGAAGTAGGGGTAAAAGGATCTAACCCCTTCTGCCTCCCAAAGAAAACTCCCAGTCCTGGGCCCGGCGCGGTGGCACAAGTGGTTAAGGTCCTCGCCTTGAACGCCCGGGATCCCATATGGGCACCGGTTCTAATACCAGCAGCCCCGCTTCCCTTCCAGCTCCCTGCCTGTGGCCCGGGAAAGCAGTGGAGGATGGCCCAAAGCTTTGGGACCCTGCACCCGAGTGGGAGACCTGGAAGAGTCTCCTGGCTTCGGATTGGCATAGCATCGGCCATTGCGCTCACTTGGGGAGTGAATCATCGGACAGATCTTCCTCTCTGTCTCTCCTGTCTGTATATCCGCCTTTCTAATAAAAAATAATAAAAAAATAAATCTTAAAAAAAAAAAGAATGCATGAACCAAGACGTGGTACCACTTTAAAACTGGTGCGTAGGGTCAGCACCGTGATATATTAAATTAAAAAAAAAAAAAAGAAAACTCCCAGTCTTAAGCGTTTATGCTTTGTTTCCCAGAATGTAGTTGCTGCTTAGTTGTAAAAGAGTCTGAGAATACAGCTTTTGATGTTTTGTTTTGGGTTGTTGTGGCTTTTGTTGAGTGTACACTGCTGCAACTTAGTTAACACTGAGCTCTAACACACATATGCAGGGAAAACTGCAAGGTGGTAAGAGACAAACTATTTTTGTTCATTTGATTTAAAGATTTACTCATCTATTTAAAAGTTAAACAGAGAGGGAAAGATTGTCAGAGAGAGAAATGTATCTACTCATTGACTGGACTCCTCAGATGGCTGCAACAACCAGGCTTGGGCCAGGATAACACCAGGAGAGAGGAACTTCATCAAAGTATCCCACAGACTTGGGCTGTCATCCATCACTCTCCACAGGTCATTAGCAGGGAGCTGGACTGGAAGTGGAGGAGCTGAGTCTCAAACCAATACCCTTATGAGATGCTAGTGTTACTGGCTACAGCTTTACGCACTACACCATAGTTTAAGCCCCAGTGAGTCAGTCTTTGCCACTGTTTCAGAACCATGGATGTTACTCCTCATCACACACAGTCCTTATTCAGCTTTCATGATTATTCTTCTCAGTAACAGAAGCATCTTTTATTAATTACAATTACCATTTTTCATTGATTCACAAAAACCATACATATTTATAGGGTACCAGGTAATGCTTTGACACATACATATATTAAGGAAACATTCTGTAATAGCCTTCAGGGGAAACATAACTAGTTTCTCAAGCATTTAACATTCCCTTAGGGTGAAAATTCTGGATTCTTTCTTTTATTTTCTATTGTTGTTGCTACTATTGTTGTTAAGAGACCATATGATACCTTGTCACTATCTGTAGTCATCCCACCATGCAACAGAACACCAAACTAGAACAGTTTAAACAGACCAGAAATAAGTGAAAAGGGAATTGGTAAAGCAGAATTGTGGGGAAAAAAAGGAAAAAGATACAAAAACACAGAAGAGAAAGTAAAAAAGTCTAATACATTTTGCTCAGCTTCTAGAAAGAAACAATGAAGTATGGGGGAAAGGTATAATTCTAAGAAATGGCAAATTTTTCCTAATATCAACCTTCAGACCCAGGAAACCTAAAGTATTACAAATAAAATTTAGGAAGTAAGAAAGGTGAGCGGGAAGGATGGAGGGGATGAATTCCTTACCTAGATATAAGCAAAATATAGAACTAAAGGCAAAGCTAACTTTTAGAAGTACCCAAAGAAAGAGAATCTATTTAAACTGCAGGCTGAATATCAAAAAGGACTTCCACAAAATTTTAAAATAATAAATGAATGAATTTCCAGATACCTTGACTCAAATCATTGAAACAATAAAGAATAGAAAATCTGGGTCCAGGTAACTAAGCAGGGGTAAGCCTGGAGAAGCAGGTTAGAGCCAGATCACAAGAGAACCTTAAATGTCAAACTAAAGAACCTGGGCTTTGGGGTCAGGTAGTGCTTGGGCAATCTTGAGCGCCATGTCAGGTAAGGAGATCTTCTCCCAACTGGGTCAGGTGGTAGTTTGGACAACTTGGGCACCAGTGGTGCTGGGCAAAGCCATCGGGCTACCCAGCAGCATGCTCTGGGGACTTGAGGGAGCAGATTTGCAGAGAACTGAGGGATCACAGGTGGAAGTGAGCGATGACCTGTGCATTCATGCCCAGGTGAGGAATTACTGCTGACGGACATCCAAGGATAAGGCCACCATATGTGTAGGTAAGCAAGGGGCCGAGATCAAATGTTCTGTAGGGAGGCACAGGAGGACCTTTATGGGTCAGACTGAAGTAACAGCACATGGAGACCTGAGCTGGGGTAGTTAGCATCGATCATCACTAAGCACCACTCACTAGCACATATTAAAGCTAAGGTTGGGGCCTACCAGTGAGAGTCTGAACAGAGAATGGGTGACATTAAGATGGGCCATGACAACAGCTAGCATATGAAAGAACTGGTCCATGTGGGAGTATCTTGCAGGTGATGAATGACTCTCAACAATAAGGTCACTGTACTTGCAAGTAAATGAGGGACTGAGACCTGGTGGTTTGGAGGGGAGAATCCAGATCTGTATGGGTCAGACTGATGTACCAGCCCACATGCAAGTCCTGAGCTGGGACTGTTATCATGGAACATTTCTAACTACCAAATGCCAGCCCATGAAAGCTGGAGCTAGAGCCCTGTCTGTCAGGGTTAGATCCTACTAACTGAGAGTGAGTGTTGGAATAGAGGATTGGTCACATTAGGCTGAGCCATGACACTAAACAGCATGCAAGAGAACCAGGTCTGGGGTAGATTTGTGGGAAGCATGTGGGCTTAACCCTGTGGAAATACAAATCCTGGTGGTTAGCTCCAGAGTTGGGGTGACGATGGTCTGAGCTAGGCATGACCACAGAACCCACCAACACTCATGGGTACCAGGGCTTGGAACAGACTGGGAAGGACCAGGCTGCAGCATGTGCCATTCATACCATAAAATGGTATGTGGGGCAGGCCACAACATCACCAGCTCATACAAAGGCCATAATGGAGGGGGCAGGCTATATCAATTAAGGGTCTAGCACCTGTTGGCATGCGTGACATCTGGGTCTGGGAATGGGCCAAGTGGGAGAACTTGGGAAACTACCCTAGTGAGTCATACCTCCCACTGGTGAGCAAATGGTCCAGGACTGGGTGTTGGGCAGACTGGGCAAGGGAACTCCAACTGTTGGCTACTGTGTGAGTCAGTTTTGGAAAGAGGCGGACCAGGCAGGGCCGAGTAAATCTGGCCTACTAACAAGTACAGAAACCAGGCTGCAGTATAGGTCATTCCTGGCTAGGCTATCACATCTACCAGTTTGCATCAGCCAGGGATGGGAGCAGACTGAGCAAGGCCAGGTTGTAGCACTCACCAGTGAGAGCTGGGACTGGAGGCCGGTTGGGTCAGGCCAGGCTACAGCATCCAAAGAGAAAGGCCATGACAGGTGAGGGACTACGCCAAGCTTGGTCAGAGCAATCACTGGCATACTCACAAGATCTGTGGCTGGAAACAGGCCTGTATAAGAAGCTAAGGGGACACCCCGGCTGTGTTCTGGTTCCCACTGGTAAGTGCATGGGCCAGAGTAGGGGCTGCGATCTGGTCTACATGACTATAGTGTCCTTCAGCACAGGTGTGGACTAGGTCTGGAATGCACCAAACTGGGCTAGACTCCAGCATTCACCAGTGCTTGTGAGAACTAGGATGGGTGTGGAAAGGGCTAGGCTAGGTCTCTGCACCTGCTGAGCCATGTGTGAGCTGTGTCTGCATGTGGACCAAGTTTGGCTGGGTTATAGCACCCAACAGTAGAAACTGGAATGGGTGAGGGCCAGTCAGGAAAGGCCACTGTTCCTGCTAGGACAGGAGGTGGACTAAGTAGGGCTGGCCCATGCACCTGCAAGATCTGGCATTGGGAGAGGTTCTGACGAATGAGCTTGGAGAACTCCTCTGTGAAGGCACAGTCACTGCAAATGAGCACGAGAGCCAAAACAGGGAGCAGCCCAGACCAGGCCAGGTAACAGTACCCACCAGCATACCTTTGGCTCAGGGCTGGAGCAAGTCAGGCAGGGCCAGTTCATATCACCTGTTCACAAATCTGAGAGCCAGAATGGTGTGTGGGTAATGCCAGGTCAGGCTGCAATACCACCCAGTTCACATGAGGGCCAGGACTGGGGGCTAGCTAGGCTGGGCTAGCATGAGTTGGAATTGGGGGTGGGCTGCGCACAGCCAGACTACAGCACCCACTGGCAAATGCCAAGGTGTGGCAGGCCATGCTAGACTAGGCCACAGCATCCAACAAACACACGAGACCAAGGGGGGAAGGGGCAAAACTGGTAGGGGAGCTGTGAGGGGCTCCCCTACTGGACTACAACTCCCACTGGAGAGCATGAGACCAAGGTTCTGGGGCAAACCAGGCTGGGCAGGGCTACAACATCTGTTGGTCTGCATGTGAGCTGAATTGGGAAAGCCAGGCTGTTGTCTGTTCCTACTGGTGCATGCATAAGCCAGAGTAGGTACGGGTTGGTTTGGCTTTGCTGCAGTATCAGCTGGCAGATGCTGGCAAAAGGGACAAATTCTGTCAAGCTAAACTGTAGAACCACCTAGAGAGTCAAGACCTGGGAGCGGGAGTGGGCCCAGTATGGAAACAGTGGGCACCTCCCTCTTGGGTTGCCACTCTGTCTGGTGAGCATGAGAAACAGGACTAGGGGTATGCATGGCCAAACAGAAAGTGGCATCCCCCATATCAGTGTGGACTGCATAGCGGGGCTGGTTGGATTAAATTAGGCTTCAGTGCCCATTGACATGTATGAGAGCTGAATGGGATGTGGCACAGACTAGACAAGTCTGCTGTATATACTGGCAAGCTTGGGAACCAGGGCACAGGATGGGCCTGGTTGTGGGTTTTTGGGGGTTATTCCGGTTAGGCTACAGCTCCCACAGGTTTACGTGAATGCCAAGTGTGTGGTGGGCAGGATCTGGGCTGTAACACCCATTGTTTCTATGGAAGACAAGGCTGGAAACAGAACTAACCCACTAATTACAACTACCTGTGTGTGCATAGGCTGATTTGGGCAACAACTGTGTTGGAGCTTGTATTGGCAAGCACACACAAGAATCAGTTCTGAGGTTACCTCAGATGAAGTTTCTTTGGGGATACCCCAACTGAACCACTGGACTCAGAACGCCAGATTCCAACAAGGGAGAAAATTACAGGTTCCATGGTCTGACTGTAGAGTGCATGTGTCAGAGTTGGGCCTTCTCAGTGGCTTAGATGAAGTGGTGAACAGCATATCCAGACACACATAGAGCATATGGCAGTACATTGGAGCCTGCAGAAGACACCTTGTATCATAACAGATGACAGAGGACAGAAAAAATTAATCAACTACCACAGCCAAGTGTTGGCAATGAATATCAGGGCAAATGGAGACTCTAAGGAGCACTATGTCAGTCAGTGGATTCTAGAGAGATTTCATCATGATTGGAATGGCAAGATCAACAGCAATTCAGAACTGCTGAACTATCAATTCCACTTGAGTGGGACCCTTGGAGCAGGCCCCACATCGGGGACACTGGGAGGCTGGTGTGGCTTCTCCCTTTATTTCTTCCCTTTCCCTAGATACAGGAAGAAGAGAATGTTGAAACAATGGTTCCACTCAGTTTCCTCTAGCCCTTGACCCTTAGCACCCTAATCAACTATGTAACAATTACCAACAATAAAATTAAAAAAAAAAAAATTCTGGGCTTTATCTCGAACAAGTAGGCAATCATCCCTAAAGGCCTTAAAGGGAACAGAATTAAGAACGTAGCATCTGAACACTCATTCTATCAGTGAGATCAGAGGCAAGGGAACAGCTATTATTCTAATATTAGACCAGATTAAGGTAATAAGTGCTTCATTAGGGTGTAGAGAGAGTAGCGAAAGGGCCAAGAATCAAGCAAGCAAAAAGGACACTCTGAAGGGGGGAAAAAATCAGTGAGATTTAGTAACCTATTTAACATGGGCAATACTCTGTCTAAAACACTTGAACTGATCCAACCTTTATGAGCAGTGCATCACATTTTGTCCTCAATGGATCTAAATTTCTCTTGATGTGATATGATCCAGAAATTAATTACTACATTAAAATTCTGTCTCAACAAGATACTTAAGAAATCAAGATATCTTAGTGTTCACCACTAAATGGTTACTCTTGAGAAACATCTGAATCCTTAGTTCCTGCAGAAAACCATTTTGACAGGAGGAATTTCATCTCTTCTAAGGGTTACTTAATGAACATAAAAAAAAAAATGTGCCTTGGGGCTCATGTTGTGGCATAGTGGGATGAAGTCACTTCCTACAATACTCGTATCCCAAATGGGCACTGATTCATGTTCCAACTCTTTCACTTCCAATCCAGTACTCTGCTAATCTACCTGAGAAAGTAGCAGAAATGGTCCAAGTACTCAGGCTCCTGTACCCACATGGAAAACTGGATGAAGTCCCTAGTTTCTGCCTTACGCCTGGCCCAGTCCTGATCATCAAAGCCACTTGGAGAATGAAACAGCAGATGAAAGATGTCACTCTCTTTCTCTGTCACACTTTCAATTAAAAATAATAGTAAATTAATCCTTAAAAAAAAGAAACTATGTAAGAAATAAAGCTGGGCCAGTTTTGCAGCATAGCACATTAAGTCACTACCAGTGATGCCAGCAGCCCAAACAAGAGTGCCAGTTTGAGAGCCAACATCTATGTTTCCAATTTGGCTCCCTTCTTTTGTTCCTGGGAAGGCAGCAAATGGCAACCAAAGTACTTGGACCTCTGTCCCCAATGCAGGAGATCAGGATGCAGTCCCTTCCCAACTCCTCTTTGAACTGGCTGTTGTGACTATTTGGGGAGCAGAACAGTGGATGGAAGGTCTCTGTCTCTCCTTGTCTCTGAAAAATGTACCTTTCAAATGAGTATTTCAAAGCCAAAACAGAACAAACAAGCAAAAAACCCTGAAAACTAGACAGCCAAGATCAGAGGCTGTACACTTTAGTTGGAAACTTTAGATGGTCTTTTAGAAGGAACACACTTTAGATGGTCCTTCTTAGTCTAAAACAATCTGTAGCTCTGTTTTATTGTTCTCATTCTACCATCTATGTTACCTATTTACTACTTTATTGCTATATCCCTCAAACCCCATGCCCTCACCTATGGGACTGACAGTCCCATCAGAGAAGACAGTTTGCCTTGTTCCTTCTTGTATTCTGGTGCCTAGAATAATGCCCGGCACAAGGTCCAGATGCTGTTTAATAAATGAATGACAGAGAGAATGAATATACCAAGGCCTGCAGATTGTATAGGTATATGTGTGGCAGCCAGCCAGCAAACAGCTCAGGACCAACTGATTCTAATGGATCCGTTATATTTGCAAAGTGGGGATAATTTCCCCTTCTCTCCTGATGGGGAAAGCAAAACTTTTCTTTCTCTGAATAACTGAGTAAATCACATTAAGCCTTCACAGAATGACATTCCTATGCCATCTTTTCAGTCAAAAAACACTTAATATTTTTAGCAGCTGATTAAGGAGTTTGAGCACCCCAGGTAAATCAGCAACTATGAACTTTCCAGACAGTTCTTCAGAGTTTGCTGGCTAAGAAATGTTCAGAAAAATCCCTTTGGAGTTAACCAAGCTGCAGCACAAATGCTGCTGAAGTCCCCAACTCAGGAGTAGTCCAGTATCAACCTCCAATGTAGGAAAGCACAAAAAAAATGTCTTCAAAGTGGCTAGAAGTAAATTATGAAGACTGTACAGTGCTCAGACTCAATTCTGTGAACCCCACAATCACACTGCTGAGGAGAACATTCCCCTCTGGTAATCCACATTTCTCAGAAGCAAAAACCCACTGTCTCAGATCTCTGGGTGTTAAACTTTGCACCACTTATAAAGCTCAGCGCTAAAAGGTTACTGTCCAGCACTAGCACTTGTGGAGCTGACACTGCATCTCTCCTAAACCTAGGATCTCTGAATTACCCCTGTGGCAAACACCTTCCTCAAGGCAAGTCAGTCCATGGGAATTGCAACTTGAGGGCCTGGGATAAGCACCATGTCATCATTGGAGAACCAAACATGGAACAGCAACTTGCAAGTAACACTCTGTGTCAATGTTGTTACCCTCCCAAAGGAGCTACATGCCACAGTAACTGTCAAAGCCTTTTTTTTTTCAAGGTAGCAGATATCTTTTTTTTTTAACTATTTACTTTATTTTTATTGCAAAGTCAGATATACAGAGAGAAGGAGAGACAGAGAGGAAGATCTTCCGTCCAGTGATTCACTCCACAAGTGACTGCAATGGCCAATGCTATGCTGATCCAAAGCCAGGATCCAGGAAATTCCTCCACGACTCCCACGTGGGTGCAGGATCCCAAGGTTTTGGGCCATCCTCGACTGCTTTCCCAGGCCACAAGCAGGGAGCTGGATGGGAAGTAGAGCTGAAAGGATTAGAACTGGTGCCCATATGGGATCCTGGTACATTTAAGGCAAGGATTTTAGCCACTAGGCCACCACGCCAGGCCCAGATACCCTTTTTTCAACAAAGGAAGCTCAATACATAAAATACAGAAAATTAGAGAGGTTGGTAGAACAGTCAAAGGTCTTATCCTCTTTCTTACCCCTTACCATCCTACCCTGCCTCATGGCACTTTGGAATGCCAAGGGCATTAAGGAAAGACAGTGGTGTGGTGAAATGAGAAAAGAGAACAAGTAAGATACTTCACAGTTCTAGCCTCTTATGAACTTTTTCTAAATTTGATCATTCTAATTCCTGGGAATACAGAACTCTTCAGCCCAGGAGAAGCCTACATTATGACTGCCTCACTCCAAAAAAATTAAAAATGCAAAAACAGCATCACTCATGAGTCATGGGGATTTCCCAGGTGAGTGAAGCTTCCTGGCCCAGAGTTTAGCTCATGTAAAATAGTTAGCCAAAAAAGAAAGTAATACAAGGTTTTATTAATAAGCAGGGTCACTAGAAGAGCAAAATCACCTATAAGCTAGAGTTTAAAAGTTTCATATAACAATGAAAAAGTAGAAGTTATTTGTCACACATGGGCCACTTCAAAGAAAGAAAAATCCTACAGTTTTAATTTTATGTATTCTTTTTAAGAATACATATTGGGTGAAGTAAAAACTGAAAACATCTGTTTCAAAATATTATCAATGCCTATATCTGGAGTTTCCTATTTTGTTCCTTAATATTTCCAATATTTCACAAGCGTTTTTATACAAAAGCAGGGAAAATATATTTTAAAACAAATAAAAACAAAATTTAAGTGATTGAAAAGATATGGTAGCCAAATTACTGAAACTCTGAGTTTGCATAATAAAAGCCAGTGTTATCCTCCAGTGTGTGACTGTGTGGCCCAATTTGGCAGACAACATAAGTGATGTCAAATGGCTGTGACAGTGTGGTAAGCACCACACTCCTAGAACTCAGCAGGTTCAGCTCCTCAAGAAACGGAACAGTCAACATCCTGAAGCCCTGACCCTGAGCAGCACAAGAGAGTCTTCCCTTCCATGAAGATGGGGTTTATCTCAGAGTGTTTGGAGTACATATGTATGACTGAAAATTTTTTTAAAAAGTGCTTGACACAGGGGGCTGGCAGCTAAAAGTCCTCACCTTGCCTGCACTGGAATCCCAATCCCATATGGGTGCCAGTTCTAATCCAGACAGCTCCACTTCCCATCCAGCTTCCTGCTTGTAGCCTGAAGCCCAAAAGCCTTGGGACCCTGCATCTATATAGGAGATCCGGGAGAGGCTCCAGGCTCCTGGCTTCGGGCTGACTCAGCTCTGGTCATTGTGGCTACTTGGGGAATGAATCATTACATGGAAGATCTTTCCTCTCTGTCTCTCCTCCTCTTTGTATATCTGACTTTACAATAAAAACAAAATAAATCTTAAAAAAACGTGCTTGACTCATTGGCAAGCTCAGTGTCACTGCCAGGACAAGTGTTGTAGCGCTGTGATGTAAGCTAACACATGGGACACCTGCATCTAAAGAAGCTGGGTTTAAGTCGTACCTCTGCTTCTGTTCCAGCTTCCTGCTAATGCACACCCTGGGAGGCAGCAGCTAATGGCTCAAGCCCTTGGGTCACTGGCCCTAACACGGGAACACCAGATGGAGCTCCTGGCTCCTGGCTTCAGTCTGGTCCAGCTCTGGCTGTCAGAGGACTCTGAGAAACGAACCAGTGGATGGAGGATCTCTGTCTCTCTTTCCGCCTTTCAAATAAAGAAAATCAATAAATATCTTTCAAAATAAAAGCTACTTCTATGTGTAATAAGGGATATAGTGCAACTGTCAGAAGCACAGTCCATGAAATCAACCATGCCTAGTACAGGTTCTGGCTCTATCATTTCCTACTCTTAAGAACTTAGGGAAGTCTCATGATTCAAGTAAGTTCAGTTTACTCATCTCACAGAAAGGTTCACCACCCCTACCTTCAAATATTTTACTGAAGACTTATAGTGTTAATCAATTTATGAAGCATTTGCTAATTCAATAAAAACATTCTCAAAATCTAAATAAATACAATTTTAAGCAAGTAATCCCCTACTGAAAAAAAAATGGATACCATGTATTCATAAGTTCACAACCTTAAAATCCATATCCTTCAGGACAGCTTCCCAGCTAAGTTCATTGAAAGGAGACACAAAGCTCACACTAAGCACATGAATAGACCTTCTGTCTCTTAAAGAGTTCACATTCAGATAGAACTCTGAGAATCACATAAGAGGATTTCTAGTATCATTTTATCCTTTCTCTTCACTAATTCCACACTGACAGGAGACAGGTAATGATACAAATGACATTACAAACAAAACACAACTACAGTAAGAACAGCAAAGTCTGCTTCCACCCCCTCCCCCAAATCCAGGCCTTATAATCAATTCAGAAACACAGAGGCAGTAAATGTATCAGATCCACAGATAGAATGACATTTTAATGATGTCACATTTTAGTAATATATTCTTATTAAAACATGAAAAACATGCCAAGGATATTTAATAGGACATAAATTAAATATTGTGAATTAATTATACATCCAATCAGATTCCATGAAATGGAGAAAAACAGCTGTAGCCTACAATTTAAGAATGAGGATATTGGGGGTGGCATCTAGCCATAGCAGATTAAACCTGCAATGCAGCCACCCCATGAGTGCCAGTTTCTATCCCAGTTGCTCAACTTCCAATATGGCTTGTTGCTAATGTTCTGGGAAAGCAGTAGAAGATGGCCCAAGTACTTGAACCACTGGCACTCACATGGGAGACTCAGAGCAAACTACAGGCCTCTGGCTTCAGCTTGACTCAGAACTGGCTGCTGCAGCCATTTAGGAAGTGAACCAGCAGATGAAAATTATCTCTCTGTGTATCTCTCCCTCGCTCTAATTCTGCATTTCACATAAATAAGTACATCTTTTAAATTTTTTTTGAAAAATAATTAAGATATTTTAAAAACTGTGCTTCAAAAAGGGGAGGCAGCATAGTAGAGTATATTGTCAACCACAAGGTTTGAGGCAGACCAGTTCCACATCCCTGCCACGTATCCTTAGGGAAACAATGGGGCAATTATTTAAGTACACAGACTTTAGCTTCCTCATCCACAAAAGGGGACTTGTTCCATGTTTCGTGTTATGGTGTTGACTATTAAAGATTTGCACAGCAATCTGTATTGTAAAGGAGAGCTTGTTTAAAATCCACAACGATTAAGACTATGCCTTAAGAAAATAGCTCTTGCATCATAAAGTCAGACATCCTCTAAAGGTGACAAGGGTGATTAGGAACACAATGGATGATCCTGACAAAAAGGATAAACATTTTTGAAGGAGAAAAAATTAAGACTGTATCTAAGAAAATAATCACTTAACACTGTAACATGGATGTCAAGCAGGTCAAAGTAAACAACTGACAGGGACAGGTCACTCTGATGCAACTACCAGCCTATCAAAAAGGCCTTCATGATGGTCAGGATAAGGGTAAGAGGAATAGAGGACAGCTGGTTCAAAAGGCACAGGTCTGCAGATCTCTAAGGAGACTGCTCTATTGCCAAGAAGAAAGGAGTGAGGTCATCAGCTAAAAATTTGCTGTCACTTTCATCTGGTCAGAGTGAACTGTCACTTCTATGTTCTGACAAAAGGAAGGACTCTGAGGGGCTAAGTCAGAGCTGCTCCAAGAGCCAAGAGCAACACTCAGCAGCATACACTCAGATTTAGAGAACATATACTAAGGCCAGAGGATCTGCCCTAGGAAGAGGCTCCATCCCCAAGCAATGACTCATACCAGCACAATGTACCTCCAATGGTTACTGTTCTGCATTCATCTGTAAGTTCCTTTAAAACTATTCTCATGTACACTTCCTGAGGCAGGGTCTTGTCTTGTCTTTCATAGGTTTCTCAACCAGATACTCTTCTGCATCCCAAACAACTCAATGGTGTGCCTAGAACACAGGAATAATTGAAGCTTAATGACTCTGATATAGAATCATGTAATCCTAAAGCTGCAAGAGAATTTATAAGCTTTTATTAACCTGGAAACAAAAATTCACAATGCACTTTGACCACCTACATTTCTTTCCTGGTTTTGATTAGTGCTTTCATTTTTAGTTGAAATTAAACATATATAACACAAAATTTGCTTTTTAAATTAAAAATGGAAAGCCATTATCACTTAAAGGAGTTCACCCTTTTTAAAAAAAAATATTTTATATTTTGTCTAAAAAGCAGTTACATAGAGGAGAGAGAGAGAGAGAGAGAGAGAGAGAGAGAGAGAGAGAATATCTTCCACTTGCTGGTTCACTCCCCAAATGGTTGCAACAGCTAGAGGTGAGCCAATGCAAAGCCTGGAGCTTCTTTCAGCTCTCCCACATGGATGCAGGGTTCCAAGGCTTTGGACCATCATCTACTGCTTTCCTAGGCCATAAGTACGAAGCTGTATGGGAAGTGGAGCAACCAGGACACAGACCAGCACCCATACAGGATGTCGGTGAAACTAGAAACAGACAACTAAATCCTTACCAATCCTGGAGAAATGTTTGCAATGTTGACATCTGGAAACAAAACTAACAGACAAAAAAAAGTGGGATACACAGAGAAATGTATAAAGAGCAGAAGAAAACAGAAAAAGAGTGACATATAATTCAACTCATAATTCCAAAGCAAAAAAGAAAATATGCCAATTATAAAAAAAAGGATGCTATTTTTGAAAATACTCACAGGATCAAAAAATCAAATTGAAAATTGAAACACAGTAGTAGAAATTTAAAAAACCTTAATAAATACTAAGAAGAAATTATTTGGCAGGAGATGCAGAGAAAAGTGCTAAGGAAAATAGTAAAAAAAAAATCAGAGAAGCCAGCCAGTAGGTCTCAATACCCAAACAACAGATTAACTGAAAACATGGGAAATGGCAACAGTATAAGAGAATCTTTGAATTCAAAGATGTGCTTCAAAGGTGAGAGGAAAACACACACACACCCGGCTAAATGTTCCACTATGAAACTTCAGAATACTGAGGATAAAGAGAAGCATCAAGCAGCTTCCAGAAACATGAAATGGTTCACACACAAATAACTGGGAAGCAGAATGGCCAAACACATGTCAATTTACTTGTGGCTCAGCCATAACAAAATACTCATAATAAGCAATACTTGTGCAAAAACAAACTATAACATGCATTAAGAAAATGGAGTGACAGGAAGAAGAGGTATGCACTAAGGGTTGTCCATGTGAGATGTATTTTCAGCAGAAAATCAAAGTATGTCCAAAATTTCTTTAAAAAATCAATCAACAGCACTTAGACCATAGAGTGTGTTGTTTAGAAATAATTTGGGGAATACAAGAACACAAAACTAGGAGTTTCTCTTTTCTTCTAAAGGACTATTTTTACACAGAGGGATAATAGAGGTATGCCAAGAATAGAGAATAGCAAGAACACTCCTTTTTATTTATTCAACAATGTGCATGTAATATCCTCAAAGTTAATGAATGTATGACAGAGAGGTTAAATAAAGCAGCTGTATATTATACAACGGAGATATCTTCAATATTTATCTACACAGAAAATACGAAGAAAGCCATTGCCCAAACATTATGTAAATGGACACTTGCAGTGTTATGAAATGTCCAATTATAGCACCAAACATGAATTCTAAAAATGTTATATCACAGATAACTAAAATGATAACATGTTGTGGAAAGTTGTGCTCAGTGCTTAAAAGATGTCACCTTAATAAAGAAGAAATTGATATCAAATATGTATTCAAAACTGGAAAAAAATCACTGTGGGGTAGGAGAACATTATTTATAACATTCTGCTCTGCATAATTACAAAATTGTTTAAAATACACATACAACTAAACTAATTAAATGGTATAAATTTGTTTCATCATTTATTCTATAGACCCAACATATTTACTATATATATCCTAGTTGGCTACAAAGACGAGTTAGAGCTTTTTTGGGAAAAACACAGAAAATAGAAACAAAGCAAAAATAGTACATAGAGACACTTTAAAAATTAATTTGCCTGAATTGTTATTTTATCTGTCTTCTTACTAAACTAGAAAAGATAATAAGGAAATCAAAATGCATTCTTCAATTTAATTGAGTTGTTTATAAGAAAAATTCCAAAATCCATGGTAATGGTTATTCATTTTCTGTTGTCTATGTATGGGGCAGGAAGTGTAGTTCTTTCCCAATCCCCAACTATTTTCTGGCTGCCATGGTATTCACCATAAGCCTCCACTAGGAAAAGCTAAGTAGACCCCAAAAGATAAGTCCAAAGTGAATAAAAGCTGAACATCAGGGGCAAGCACCGTGGAACAGTACCTAAAGCTGTCACTTACAATGTCAGCATCCTGTATGGGTGCCATTTTGAGACCCAGCTGTTTCACTTTCAGTTTTACTCCCCACTAAAGTGCCTGGGAAAGCAGTGAAGAATGGCCCAAGTAACCATGTGGGAGTGCTGGAAGAAGCTCTGGATTCCTGGCTTCAGCCGGGCCCAGCATCAGCTGTTTTGACTCCCTCTGGGGAATAAACCAGCCGATGAAGATCTCTCCCTCTGTGCCTGTGCCTCTCTGTTGCTCTGATTTTTCAATAAATAAATAAATAAATAAATAAATAAATAAGACATTTAAAAATGAAAAATTAGAAATTCTGATCCTGGCGCAGTAACCTAGTGGCTAAAGTCCTTGCCTGGCACACACTGGGATATCATATGGCCTCTGGTCCTAATCCCAGCGACCTTGTTTCCCATCCAGCTCCCTGCTTGTGGCCCGGGAAAGCAGTAGAGGACGGCCCAAAGCCTCGTGACCCTGCACCTATGTGGGAGACCCAGAAGAAGCTCCTGGCTGCTGGCTTCGAATCAGTTCAGCTCTGGCCATTGAGACCACTTGGGGAGTGAATTTCTGTCTCTCTTCCTCTCTCTGTATATCTGACTTTACAATAAAAAATTACAAATACTATTAGGAATTAGGAATTAAAATTGGGGTGGAAAGCGAGAATAATGTATTTAATTTTTTTGTACAAAAATGTAAGAAACAGCAGATGAAACAACTATAGCCTGTATACATGGGTCTATGAATACAGAGCTTATACACTACAAACCATATCATCCTAGTGACCCATCAATGCTTTTTTATTTTACAAAATATTTTTCTCAATGAGATATGACCCTCTATCTATAAAATACACACATGAATGAGCCATCTGCAGAAAAAGACTTCATGTAAAAACTAATAAATATACTTATTAAAGTATGACATATAAACAAACAAAAATGCTGAGAAATGTTGAATTTTCCCAACACAAACACTACTCTACCAAAATGTCAACATTAACCTGACTTCTAATACTATATTATATTAGCTTTGCCTGTTGGGCAAGATTTTGTTTTTCAGGGAATTGGTCTTAGAGGCTAGGAATACCAGTATCTAAATAAACACAATACTTTGAGGAGAGTGAAGTGGTAGCTGCCTGCACAATGGCATGATCTCTGCAAGATCTTTTGTGAGAAAGGTATTTTCCTTGGTTGGTTGAGCTCAACTTGCTCCAGATGCAGAAAAGTTGTTTTGTGGTCAAAATAGAAGGGAAGAGCCTATTGCAGGATAAAGATAATACTGGGAGTGAGAGTCAAGTGAAGAGAGGCGGCAAAGAAGGAAAGTGACAGAGACCCAGAAAAAGGCTGGCCTCTTTTCTCTAGCTACAAAAATATCTACCAAATAATGATAATGAGCAAATGAATATGTGCTAAGCTACTATGGCATCACTGCACCGATCTTACAGTTCCTAAAAAGTCTGTTTCATCACTCCAGCCCACACGTGATCACAGAGTATCACGACAGCAGTATATACTCTGAAGAGTTAGTAAAAAAAAAAAAAAGTTATTCTTTTATACAGTTTTATAGGCATGGCTAGAGATGCTACAGACAAAATGAGCATTGTTCACAGAAACAAAACCATGTCAAATTGTTCCCGCCTTCAAATCACTGAGAGCCCCGAGTTATTCGGGATCCACATTCTTTTGAATTATCAGAGAGCTGAATGGTTTGTCATTGTACAGTAGACCCATTTATCTTTCTGTACCTGAAAGGAGAATTTCAAACACTTCCACTTACAAACTACACTTGCAAATTTATACTTCTCAAACTAGAGCTTTTTGGCATGGTAACTGGTTTCATTGCATGCTGTACTTTCCCAACACAATAGGAGAAATCAGAATGCAGTGTTTCTCAAAGACATTCAAGAGGCAGAGGTATCTCAGAGAATCACTGAGGAGCCTGACTATATCATGTCTGAGTGACAAACCACAACTGTGAATATTTAATTCATACAAAAAGCAGGGACCACAACATAAACATAGATCAAAACAGGAACTTTATGTGCTGCCACTTGAGAGAGAAAGGAAATTAAAACACATAAGATAGACATCTAAAAAAGTCTTCTTGTATCTTCACAAAACAGTATGGTCATAAAAATGACAAGATTTTCAGACAAGATAAAATGGTTACTGAATTCCACAAGAACTCTGTGGGGGTGAGCATGAAAACATAGAAAACTTTAACTTAATCAGACACAGACTTTGAGCTTAGATATCATGTAACTTGTCCAAAATCTGCCCAACGTTTCATGGTGAGGAAGTAGGAGAGGGATCCAGGTCAGTCCTGCTGGGTACCACTAGGACACTGCGTTGGAAAAAACAACTCTGGCTCCTGGGTGCATGTACCCGAAGCTGCTTTTGATCCCAAATCACTGGTGATCTGCTCTTTTCTGAGTTGTTGTTTTTTTTTTAATATCAACCCAAGCAAAGGATATTGACACTCCTTTCTCCAATGAAATGGAAGAAGTGTCTTGCTAGCCAGTAGTTTTGTGACAGGACCCCAAAATGTGTCTTAGCCACATTCTTTAGAAAATATGAGGGCCCAGTGTAGTAGCCTAGTGGTTAAAGTCCTCGCCTTGCATGCATTGGGATCTCATATGAATGCTGGTTCTAATCTCAGCAGCTCCACTTCCCATCCAGCTCCCTGCTTATGGCCTGGGAAAGCAATGGAGAAGTGCCCAAAGCCTTGGGACCCTGCACCTGTGTGGGAGACCTGGAAGAGGTTCCTGGATCCTGGCTTCGGATTGGCTCAACTCCGGCCATTGCGGTCACTTGGGAAGTGAATCAATGGACAGAAGATTTTCCTCTCTGTCTCTCCTCCTCTTGTATATCTGACTTTCTAATTAAAAAAAACACTGTTAAAAAAAAAACAAAAAGAAAACATGAGATAATTGCTGAAGCCACTACTGCACCCTGGAGCCCCTTCCTTAGAGGATCTCACATGAATATAATAGGAGCTACAGGCTCGATTTTGCAATGAATATGTGCCATGCAGACAGCACAAGAAGTTCTTTCTGGGTCCCTGTGAGCAGGTAAGTGAACCATGCTACTGTGCACAGCAATGCCTCTAGAGAAAAAAAAAGTACCTATTTTCATTTTCAGTTGGGACTGACTAAACTAAGGCAAGAATCTTTGTAAACACTGACCCATTCAGAATTTAGTGAGAGGAAGCAGGGATAAGCTAGGGTATGTTCTCTTATTCCCAATAATTTATTCAGAAACACAGACACCTATGTATCTATCACTGTTGGCTTACTTCCAAGAAAAACACAGTGGAAGGAAACAAGTTTTTAAATGCAAAATGGAATACACACAAGGACCAAGGCTGAGGATGAAAGTTTACAAAATTTTGCAACACAGTGACAAACTCCCACTTGACAAGTTTCCATGTGCAAGATCAGTCCTTTCAGAAACTACTGCTTTCTCTTAGAGAAGGCAGAGCCAGTGGTGTCATCCTGGGGCCCCTCTGGTTGACTGGACAAGACAGTGGCTGGCCAGAAAGAACACTTGAAGACAAGGTCAAAATCGGCTACCATTGTCTGCCATGCATCCGTGACATGGAAACTGCAGCAGACAGCCTGTTTTTGGCAGCTCTGTTCAAAACCTGTTATCACAGTTCTGCTGCCTCTTCTCAGGGGGACAATGGCATGCTATTAGAAAAGAATAATACAGAGAACAATGTTAGCACAAGATCAATTCGGTTACATTTTTCTATTAAAACTGAACTTCACTGGAATAGCAAGAAACACTGAAAACCTTGGCACTTTTACTCATAAATACTATGATATGCAAATTACACTTGGTTTAAAGGAATATAAAATATAAAGTTTATGTTTTCTTCCTTTAACGTCTGACTCCCTTTCTTGTGTTTCCAAGAACCTTTACTCTCTCACAAGTTCTCTGACTTTTGCTGAAAGCCTGCCTGCAGCTTTTGGTGGCTACAAGTTGTAGTTACATGCTGGAGCCATTCAGGCGTACTCTACTGAGGCAGCTGGGACCAGCCTGCTTCACAGGCAAGAAGGACACTCACCTACACTGCAGGAAAGCTATAATCTGCCCTTCTTTGCATTTGAAACTTCCCAAAAGTCAAAGAACAACACAAAGAGGAAACTCAGTGTCTTCTTGCAGTCCTTCCTCCAAGCTGTCCCAGGTTACAGGCGATTGATTCTCTTGGTAAGTAAAGAGCTCTTCTCCAAAGGGCTTGGCTGAGGTGTTAAAGAAAAGCGAATACAGAGGAGATCATTCATTAACTGTGGGAGCTGAAGAGGACTGAGGGTGGGTGGGAGGTGACAGAAGAGTGAACACCATCTATGTCTCAGGATTTGGTGAGATCTATTCATGGGAACAAAACAAAATTGGAAATGAACCCAGTGAGTTCTCACAGCAAACAATTCCTCTCTCCTTTCCACAAACATTGACCAAATGTCTATACTTAATTCTGAAGGAAAGAGAAAACAATCTTTTCATAGAGGGGGGCACCTACAGGTATCAAGGAGGGATAATATAGGGACCAAGAATGACTGCCCTGAAGGAGCTCACAGTCTAACAAGGAGAAAATGAACTTACACTGGTGTGATGCCTGCAAACGGTACCACTGAGGTGGACGCAACAGCAACAATCCCAGGCCTTCCCTGCTAAAGGCTGCACACCAGACTGAGCGATCTACCCGACACAAATCTCTGCTGGACACAAATCTTTTGGACCATCAAATACCCTTCTCCAAGTCTCTGACAGTAACTGTAAGAGACCTACAAAAGTATCTTTCAGACAAAAAGAGAGGTTTTTATCCAAATTCAATGTTCATGTTATATACCCTCTCCAGTGACAAATCATAATCCTTAGGATCCCTTATGCTGTTTGTCACTAGTTATGCTAGTAATGCCTGAGGTTCTTGGAATTCGTACTGAGAATTTGAAATGGGGATCTAATATCTCAGTTCCTGTGATGGCAAACTATATGGGCAATGTTTGTCTCCAGCAGCAGGGGAGCACCTGGGCTGCTTTCACAACCCACAGATATGTGCCAGAAAAGCCTTCTTCGTTTGTTACTTAAGCATCCAGTTTCCTGGGAACAGGAGGCACATACTACTTCCATTCTACAATGCACTCAGTAACTAGGACAGGCACTAGGCAGTCATCCAGCAAAAACCCATGATCATTAAAAAGGGATATCAAGAAAACCTGTGCAAGACTTGGAAATGATCAAAAGAGATTTCTAGGTATCACTGCACTGGTCACCCAGACAGAGCCTGGAGGGTCTTCCAGAGATTCCTTGAGACAATAGCACTTAGCACATTTCACTTTTTACTTCACTGGCTATCATTTCAGTAGTTCCAAAATATTTTTCATCCACAGAAATGTATCTAAGCCTATCTAACAAGACAGAATTTTTTCTGCCTGGGGAAAGGGAAATATTGGACTATCCTGCTCCACAAGTATTACTCAATATTTTTTATCCACTAACAAATTTGTTTCGGCACTCCTAGTTTTAATTTTTCTCAGTCTCTCAAATTCTTATTTAATTGCTTTATTAAGTGAGTTGAATAAGCTCTCTAAAACATACTTGATTTACAGCATGTAGTATATTTTTTTATTTTGGAAAATTATTCTTTTGCCATTTATTTTTAAGTTTTTTAAAAGATTTTTTTCCCATTGGAAAGGAAGATTAGATTTATGGAGAGAAGAAGAGACAGAAGGATTCTTTCATCTGCTGGCTCACTCCCCAAATGGCCACAACAGCTGAAGCTGAGCCAATCTGAAACCAGGAGCCAGGAGCTTCTGCTTGTGTGCAGGATCCCAAGACTTTGGCCTATCCTGTGCTGCTTCCCCAGGCCATAAACAGGAAGGTGGATGGGAAGTAGAGCAGCCAGGACAGGAACCATCACCCATAAGGGATCCTGGTGCTTACAAGGTGAGTATTAGCTATTGAACCATCATACCAGGCCCTATTTTTTAAATTTTTTAAGAATCTGAAAGGCAGAGCAACAGAAGGGGGATGAGGGAGACAAGGGGAGACAGAGAGACCACACTTCTATCCACTTGTTCACTTTCCAAATGGCCAATAGTCAGGTCTGGGCCAGGGTAAAGCCAGGAGCCAGGGACTCTATCCTGGTCTTCCTTATACACTGAAGGGGCTTCAACTCTTGTGCCATCACCCACTCCCATCACATGCACATTAGCAGAAAGCTAAATTGGAAAAGGAGTAGCCAGGATTCAAACTGGTTCTCTGATAATGGATGCTAAGGGGTAACTTAACTTACTGAGCTACACCTGCCTTAAGTTTAAATCATTCCATTGTAACAACTAAAAAATATTTGCTATAGTTCAGAGCAGGTTATAAATCTATATAACTCACTGGGCTTCCATGTTTTTGGAAGCCAGATCCTAAAAATAAAAATGTGATATAGATACTAATAAACAAATAGCAATGACATCCAAACAAATTTTTTTTACCAGCAAAGCAATGCTAGTACACAAACTTAGCTTTCAATGTATCTCAGTGGTTTATAAGTAATGCACAGGCCTGGATTCAAATTGCAAAGATATACATGTATATCATCTGACCTTTTCCTAATGTATAAAGAAAATCCACGGAAAAGCGTGAAAAGGATGGCATAAGTGTGCACGTGCCTAAAACATGGATAGAAAGCAAACTATTAAAGGAAAAAATATCTTCATCACAATCTAATGTTCTTCTTTAGTTTTCTGACCTGAAGATTCACATCCAAAGTTTCACAAGTAAAACTTTTTCCTTCCTATATTCATCCCTTGATAATGTTTCTTTCAAAGAAATACTACAGACATTAACAAAAAAGGGAAAATGATTCCTCTTTATAGAAACAGTAAGGAGGATGTCCATTCATTTTTTTTAATTATGAAAAAGCATCTTGAGTGAAAATCAATAGAAGTTTCCTATTACATATACACAAACCTGACGCATCAGCAGAAAGCATGAAGTCTTTTGTAAGTAAAAAATATTCTGAGATTAAAAATTCAGATTCTTTTTTAACATCAGCTACAAAAAAGTAATTTTAAACATATCTTTCCAGTTTACAAAAAAATATTACTAAGTTAGGAAAACATTTCAAATTTCATGAATATGTTCAGGGAAGCAAGGGTTTCATGTAACTCTGGTATCTCAACAAAAACCACTTTGATCAGTAAAATTTCCTCTTCCTCTTTTATTTGCTTTTCTTTCTTTCAGGAACCATTCAAGTTTCCTTTCTGTCCCCAGTGCTCCATTACATTCCAATAAAACCCCTGAGTTGGCTGCAATTTTCCTTTTCCTTGGCTCCTGAATTGCTCAGAGCCTTGCATGTGGTCATGAGCACTGGCAATCTCCAGAAACATTTCACTTCTTGCCCATAATTTTTTTCAGGTTCACTACAGAGTTTTAGAAAACATAGTTGGATTTTACCAAATTAATGACAAATATACATATCATTTTACAAATTCTTCTCACCAACAATGTATCCTGAATATTTTCCCTTCTCCTTACATATGTTTTTTGAAGTACTTCTTTATTTTTAAACTAGGGATTCCCTAGAACTCTATATAGTCTTTATCAGTTTTCACTAAAAACACTGATTATTATAACACACTGTGGTTATGGGAACAGGTTACTTAATAAGAATGAACAATTCCAAGAAATTCCCTAAATGTGTTCTATTTTTTTAAATAAATTCTATCATATCATTCTCTCCTGCATAAAGATGAAAATGGTATAAAATAGAACTCAGTCCTGTCTCTACCAAATGAATTGATCATACAAACAGATTTTTCTCCAAACATTCAACCATTACAAGAAGGAAAATTATTCTGACTTGCATGATTTTAAGTCAATCACTACAATTTCTAAATCATTAGTCTACATCAACAGCTTAGTGAACTTCTCTTCCCCACATCAGCAAGAAACATGTATCATTCAACACTTCCAAAACTATTGAAGCAATTGGAGAAAGTTTATGCCAGCACACACACATTCTCTCTCATCATTCTTCAGAACACATTTCTGCACTGGTCAGTTTCTTCAAACTCTGATTACCTGACAAGCTACAATCCAAATTTCTGCCCAGGTAACTCCATAAGATTGAAAATGCTTATTAAATCCATCTAATCATTTGGTGGCCTTCCATGATAATGACTCAACTTCTTTCCAATTATTCCTATATAATATCCCATATCCTAGTAAACAAAGAAGAACAAAAGCATCAGACAAATTCTGTCCTGGTAGATATAAGCAAGTGATCTTTCAAGGTCATCTTTTATTGGCGCAGTTGCAGCACTGGGGAATGAATCAGCAGATGGAAGATCTTCCTCTCTGTCTCTTCTCTCTGCATAAATGACTTTGCAATAAAAATAAATAAGTCTTTTTTTAAAAAAATTAGCCTTTACTGAAGGTACAGAAAGTGTATGAAAACCTCATTTCTTCATGTTATTAGAATCTACACCTGATTTATACACAGCACTTAAAACTGTGTCTTACATATGCAGTCAATGAATTCTCCAAAATGAATGTCTGTTCTCAAACAGCAACATTTTCCATTCACCCAAAATTATTCAGTCTGCCTTTTTTTTAAAGATTTATTTTATCTTATTAGAAAGGCAGATGTACAGAGAAGAGGAGAGACAGAGAGGAACATCTTCCATCTGTTGATTCGCTCCCCAAGTGAGCACAATGGCCGGTGCTGTGCCAACCTGAATCCAGGAGCCAGGAACTTCTTTCTGGGTCTCCCATGCCAGTGCAGGGTCCCAAGGCTTTGGGCTGTTCTCGACTGCTTTCCCAGAGCTGGATGGGAAGTGGAGCTGGATGGGAAGTGGAGTTGCTGGAACTAGAACCGGCACCCATATGGGATGCTGGTGTGTTCAAGGCAAGGACCTTAACCATTACACTATCATGCCAGGTCCCAGTTTGCCTTTTAATCTACTTAAATTCTGATTTGCAAACACCTGCTAAAGTAGTAACAACAAGCCACATATAAACATCCAGTTTTGTTGGCACTATAAGGCTGCTTAAATAAAAGATCATGTTTGAAATACCTTTTCCAAAATAGCCACGAACTGGCTCTGCAGTTTCATGGTGTGCTGTCTCAACTCAATTACATCAACCCCCAAATGTCTGCCTTCCAAAGGTCAAAATCACTAAGAAATAAACACAGTTCAGTCACATACATTTGCCTAAAGCAAACTGCTAACTTGAAGACAATGGCCACTAACTTGAGCTCAGAAACATGACTGCCAACTTGTTTTTGACACTGAGAAGGTTTTCGTCATCTCTTGGCTTGCGTGGGAAAGACAGAGAGGCGATTTTAATCTATAAAACAGGCAGTTGGGTAACATGCTATCTCTCATCTGTGATTCTATAACACATGATTTCCATCTCCAATTATTCTAATTATTCTAACTACTCCAATTTATGGGCAAGAGTTGAGTTTGATTACTGCTGATTTAAAAATGTCATGGGAGACAATGTAGCATAATGTTAGGAGACAAGCTATGAAATTAAGAAATATAAATATGACACCTAAAAGTAGGCACAAGAACTATATGCAGGCAGTTTTAGATGGCACAGTCTAAAACTCTAGTGGTTCCAGGGACTCTAGTGGTTGTCAGTGGGTAGGGTCCAGGGAAACCAACTGTCCTGAAATGTATGTTACAGGTCCACATGGAGGTTCTGCTTTGAATAGCAATTCTGAGTTTTAGACCATAAGGTTTCTCATAAGCTGTTTGACCTTCAATGACCTATGAGTCTGTCACTTAATTCAGAGCTTGAGTTCCACAAAGGCAACATGAAAATAATGCCACTGAGCTCAATAAAATCTTGTATAGAGTAAAGTAAAACATCCCATTGTGGGTTCTGGACTTCGTCATTCACTAATCATGAGCCCCTTACGCTCAACTTAACCTCTCATTATCCATAAAACTCAAGCAAAAAAAAAAAGCTGTAAGGATTTGATAAATAGTAGCTCAACACATGCTATTTGTTACCAGCATCGGAGCAGGCCCGATTACTAATAGATGCTCAAAGGATGACAACATTATGGAATCCAGATACTTCCATAAGTTTAGTAATTACATTTATTGAAGATCACCCTTCAGAAGAACAATCAAAACAAAGGAGTAGGAATTACCCATTAATGAAATTAACTGACAGTTTAGCAGACTTTCAAAACAAATTTGCAAGCCAGAATTTAAAAAATAAAAAACGCACTAATAGATTGATGAGCAAATAGCAATACACACAAATGTTTCTAGATATATTCCACAGTATAATTGGCTACAGAATTAAATAGCAAAGCCCAGACTCCAAAATCTAGACAAAACTCTGAAACATCTACGCCAATGACAACAATAACAAAAAAACAGTTTCTCTGAGCATCCCCACACCTTCCTACTGACATAAAATTTTGGAACAATAATGAAAACTAAAAACAGCATTTTCAGAAACTCACTGAAATAAACAAGAAGTTTAAGGCCTCTCCACCAGGCTGGTCAACATGTTTGAAGCTAGAATAAAAAGCATCAAAAACTGATGACACACACATGTAGTGGCACAACACAGTCAAGTGGTAATTCAGCTGTAACGAAGTACAGGTCCTCAGACAGGACTTTGCACTGCCGGGCACTCAGCACATCCCCCGCTGAAGGGACCAGAGTTCTGCCTCCAGTGAAGGGGAAAGCCCCCAGGCTCACCACCATTAGCTTGTAGGCTCGAATTTAATAAGGTACTTGGGGGGGGGGGGTCAGAACTGACCATATGATATATCTGTCAAGGGTATATATGGGGGTTGCAGAGTAATGAATTCATTACTAAATTATACTCCTTTTAAATAAATTTGCGTTGTAAAAAATAACCCTTAACTTGGGGAGAAAGCATTGAAATACAATTTGATATATTTTACCAATATTTCTGCACAAATTCAAACAGAATGGAAACCATATTAATTGGGTTAATTCAATAAGATGACTGCTCATTCACACAATAGATGTTCAAAACTAAGTTTCAGGCCCAGCATGGTAGCCTAGTAGCTAAGCTAAGGTCCTTCAGGCTCTTTCTATCTCTTCTCTCTGCAGATCTAACTTTCAAAAAAAAAAAAAAAAAAAACCAGTTTCATAAAATCCAACAGTAAATCTTCCAAGTTTTAAATGTGCCTATACATTGATGTAGAAATTCACTTTAGGAGGCCAGGCATGGTGGTCAAGCAGCTAAAGTCCTCGCTTTGCATACACTGGGAACTCATAAGAATATCGGTTCATGTCTCAACAGCCCCACTTCCCATTTAGCTCCCTGCCTGTGGCCTGGGAAAGCAGTCAAAGATGGCACAAAGCCTTGGGACCCTGTTCCCACATGAGAGACAATGGAAGAAGCTCCAGGCTCCTAGCTTCAGATTGGCTCTACTCCAGCCATTGCAGCCACTAGGGTATTGAGTCAACAGAAACTTTTCCTCTTTGTATCTCCTCCTCTCTGTAAATCTCACTTAAAAAAATAAATAAATAAATCATTTAAAAAGTTAATTTTACAGTTGTATTAAGGTGTTATAAAAGTTTTCATGTCTAAATAAGGGACTGATTTTAAACTGGCTATTTCATACACTAAAATTATACAGCTATTTAAATGAATAAAGCAGCTGGCTTTGTGGCAAAGGAGGTTAGGCTACCACATAGGACACCTGGAATAAAATCCTCCTACATTTTTAATCTGGCTTCCGCCAATATGTTGAGGAGGGAGCAGATGATGGCCAAGTTCCTGGACTCATATTGGAGTCCTCTGTCTCCTGTCTACCTTGGCTTAGTCCTGGATGTCTCAGGCATTTGAGGAGTAAGCCTGCAAATGGAAGATTTCTCTCTCTCTTCCTCTCCTCTGTCACTCAGTCTTTCAAATAAATAGAGTTCCTCCTGCCATTTTGAAAAAATCAATCATGTGAATTTAATATATATTTTTAAAGCTGTGGCATGTAGACAGCCTTAGATGCATGTCAACTAACATCATATTACTACTACCTGTAGCCACCAATCAGCAGCAAGGAAACTCTGACACTGCCCCCCGACCCCCGCCACCTTCTCCAAACATAGAGTAGCCTCTGCCAGAAGCGCTCCCAGTACTCCTTTGTTTAGATTTTTACACTTAGAAACATAACATTCTGCAACAGGGCCCATTCTGCTCTGGAGTTCCAGCTCCACTCACCACAACACAGCTGGTACCACGCACAGTAACAACTCAAATAGCTGCTGACTCCTAAGCATCAGGACCCATGTGTCAACCCAAACAACACCCAGTGGTATGAATGCTGGAAGACGGACAAAGAAGCTTCACTGTTCAGTCCCACTAATCTTCCCCATCTGGAGTTCAACACAACCCATGGGATTTTGTATGATAAGCCCAGGGTTAAGTATTAGTTAAATTCCAATCTTCAGTTGACCAGCTCAGACTAGATGACTCAAAGAACACAGATCTCAACACAGGTTTTACTTTGGAAATGTTGGTCTACCCATATGAACGTTAAATAACCAGTTATTCCTGCATTTTGTTTTTACTCTGAGGCTGAGAGCACTGCTGCTAAAAACACTCAGAGTGAAAGTATTCTGATACCACACTCTCAGGAACCAGGTTTCTTCAGAAAAGCTCACTTATTCATTTTGAATCAGACAAGATAAAGAGATGCAGACTTCAAACAAGTTCTGTATTAGAGTTAAGAGAAACAAAACCCCAACTCTCAATAACATTCTGCCAGCCCTGCTATTTAGAGATATCTCCTTGGTTGGGATGTAATCATTTGGGAATATGTGATAGTATAAAATCCTTTTTATCTTTTGGAGGGAACAGCTCACAGCCAATCATTTCAACTTTCTTATCTACCCTCTCAGTAGATATTTTTTTTTATTTTTTTAACTGACTTATAAAGACACAGTACCAGACAGAAAAATAAAGATATTCCACCAACTAGTGCACCTCCCAAATGGCCACTACAGCCATTCTGGGGCAGCCTGAAGCCAGGAGCCAGGAAATTCATCCTAGCCCCTAAAATAGGTAGGAGAAGATTAAGCAATGCTACAACATCAAGTGCACTCACATTGTAGTGCAAAACAATCACTACAAGTCTTTTCTAGAACTCTGTATCATCTCGACCAGGAACCCTGTGCTCATTAAACTTTGCCTATTCTTCCAGGCCCCAGCTGGCAACCATCATTTTACTTTCTGTCACTATGGGTTCAACTACTCTAAGTACCTGAAATAAAGCAGAATTATACAATATTGTCCCTTTGTAACTGCTTAAATCCAATTATAATGGCTTCAAGTACTTCCATTCTGTAACATGTATCAAAATCCCCCCCCCCTTTCTTAGGCTAAATAATATTCCATTGTATGTTTGCCCCATGTTGTATTTATTCACTCATCCATCAACAAACACTGAGTTGTTTCTACCTCTTGGCTATTATCACCTTGGAGCTATGAACATATGCAAATATCTCTTAAAAAATCTGTTTTCAATTCTTCTGGACACATAACCAGAAGTAGGATTGTTGGCATCACCTGGCAGCTCTACTGCTAATTTTGGGGAGGAACTACCACAGTATTCCAAAGCAGCTATACAACTCTCCATTCTCACAAATAGCATGTAAGGGTTCCAACTGCACCACATCCTTACAAGCACACCTGTTGTATAGTGGGTTTTTGGGTGGTAGCCACCCTAACAGCAATCTTTTGTTTAAACTTTGTAATCATCTGAATTAAACTTTTACCCTAACTATGTAGCTGGCTAATAATGTCAACAATTATTATTGATTTTTATGAATCTTCTGACTATTCACCTGCTGAGAAAAAAATTTTAAAAATATGTATATATTTGAAAGGTAGAGCAGGACAAGCAAGAGCCAGAGAGACACACAGACCTTCCAACTGTTTTGTCACTCCCAAAGTGTTTATAACATCCAGGTCTGGACCAAGATAAAGCCAGAAGTCGGAAACTCCATGCAGGCCTAACACATGGTTGGAAGGTGCTCAAGTACTTGGACCATCTCCTGCTCACCTAGGCTCAGTGGAGCAGCCAGGACTTGCACTGACACTCTGATGCTGGTGTCAGGAACAGTGCTTAACCCACTGTTCCACAGTGCTGGCCCATGAGAGACAACTTTGATAAAGCACATCACACACATGCACAGGTTCACATATATGTTTTAGACACAAAACTATACTATGTTAAACTTTACAACAATCATTTCTGGCATTAAGTATTTTCATAAACCTCAGGTTATTTATGTTGCATATAAGTTCAAATTTTCCCTCTGAAGTTTCAGTAATTTAGCTTCTGAGAAAAATTGATAGCTGAGCAGGAGAAAAACTAGCAAAGTTATACACATGCATAATGAGCACAGGGCCCATACAAAAACACGAAAATTCAAAGATGGGCCAGATGGTTGAGCCTAAATATCTTTGCCATAGGAAAGGGAGGTGGGGGATGTAGTAACACTGGGGAGCAAAGTGAAGTTCCAGAATAACACATAAGGTCTGTGACACAACTTCTTCAGCCCAAGGTGTGTGATGTGAATTGAATCTTTCTTCATGAATGAAATAACAGTAAAAGGATTCTCTTTATAGGTTCCAGACTCTAAGTGATAAGGGAACTTCAGGGAAAGCTCCTCCCAACATGCAGTAGCAGAGAAAAGATACAGAGAAAGTACAGAAGGGCAGGGCGGACACCACTGAGACACTGGGGCTGCTGCTTTAGCCCAGCATGCCACAGTATCATTATTTCACAGTATCATTTTCTGAACACCCAAAGAGGAAAGAGACACATGGGGGTGACCTCATGGGATAATGGGTAAAGCTACCACCTGTGACACCATCATGCCATATGGGCAACAGTTTGATTCCTGGCTACTCATCTTCCAGACCAAAATCTGACTAATGCTCCTGGGAAAGCAGCAGATGGGACAAGTTTTTGGACTCCAAAAGCCACATAAGAGACCCAAGTGAGACTCCTACGTCTTTCCTTTAGCCTGGTCCAGCCCTGACCATTGTGACTTCTTGGGCAGTGAAACTGCAAATGGAAGACCTCTTCCACCCTGCTTCTCCCTCTCTGTAACTCTTTCAAATAAACAAAATTTTAAAAGAGAATGAGAGAAAAATACTCATTTCTTAAAAATTCTTCTGATAATTTATAAAGTTGTACAATGCACTCAGCATAGTGCCTGGCACCCAATCAGTACTGAAGGATGACAAGTGATGATAAGGCTGAGGAAAGTCTCTTACAGCTGGAATTTCACTAAAAATTAAGTCAGAAAAAAATCGTGTATTTAGCATTTAAATGCATACATTTTTCCTCACCTATTCAAATAAACTCCCCAAACACTGAGGATGTCACAGCCAAGACAGAATTTTCTTTTATATATTTTTTCTTAAACATCAGTACTTTAAATATTTTTTTTTCCACAGTAGCCAGAAAGTCAGAAAGCAAGCAGTGATAGTATGGCACAAATTTACACCCTTTTTCACAGTTTGAAAAACTGATGACAAGAAATTGTCACATAGTTTAAATTATACTAAATCTAATTATAGCAACAGGATAAAGCACACTATGAGACAAGATGGTTTTTCCCTCATCTCTTAGTTAACTAATTAAAAAGTTAATGCCAAATGGCTATCTTTCAAATGTATGGTTTAGACTAAACCTACACAATATTTTTTTTCAAATGTGAGATGCTAAAGACTGTGTAGGTATCTTTGACTTCGAATTTTTTCCTAGGTTCATATTTAAATCCCCAGAAGCTGCGGAGAAAGTCTTGGAAATAATCTAATTCAAATTCCCACCAACTAACAAATTTCTAGCAACTATATTTACTAATAAATTATAACAAAAATTAAGTACATTTGGGAACCTTAGGCAGCTATAAAAGTACAAGTATATTTCATATTTAGACAAATATATGGTAATACACTTTTTAATCAGTCAAAATATGATGAGTTATCATGAAAGCACTTCAAGATCATTATATGTGCGCACCTGGCAATTTCCTAGGAATTACACGTTTATTAACATTTTTAAAAAAAAATATTTTATTGATTTGGAAGACAGTTACAGGAGAAGGAGACAGACATGGAGATATCTTCCATCCCCTGGTATACTCCCCAAATGGCTACAATGGCCAGAGCTATATAGATCCTAAACCAGGAGCTTCTTTTGGGTCTCCCACACAGATGCAGGAACAAACATGTGAGCCATATTGTTCTGCTGTTCCCAGACACATTAGCAGGAAGCTGGTTGGAAGTGGAGCAGCTGGAGTAGCTGGGGCTAAGGCCAGAGCTGATACGGAATGTTGACACCAAAGGTGACTCCATTAATACTTTCCACACAAGTTTTCTAATTTGTGTTCTTTCAATACTACAGCATATTAATGCATTGAAAATTATTCCTCAAAATTCTGACATTATCCTATCTATATATTCCAGAAAAATATTCATGCAAGATAACCAAAATCTTAATTATTTTGTAGACTTCAGGTTTCTAGAGTCCCCATCTTTCCTTCCTGGCTAATATACAGCCCCACTAATAACCTTCCTTCATCCACCTACAGTGGTTCAAAACATTGAGATGGCCTGAAAATGACTTTGGGTCAGGTTTAAATAGGAAAATGCTCTGCTCCTATGCTTGTTCTGATAAAATACTTTAAAGTCACTTTTTCATGCTAATAATGATAGATATATGGAATATGGAATATTAAATCTTTCTTTGATGGCTCAAGATGTAATGAAAGATATTAGTTGAATTTCAAGGAACACTTCATCCAAATCTAGGAAGGTTCAGGGTCACAACAGGTTAAGCAACTGCATATAACTCCAGCATATTATGTGAGCACCAGTTCAAGTCTCAGCTACCCTCTTTCTAACACAAATCCCTGGTGATGCACCAGGAAAGGTATGGCCAAGTGCTTGGGCCCCTGAACCTATGTGGGAGACGTGAATAGAGTTGAGGGTTCTGGGTTTAGCTTAGCCCAGCCCTGACCACTGTGGCTATTTGGGAAATAAATCAGTTGATGGAAAACACCTCTATTTCTTTTTTTTTTTTAATTGGGGAAAGTCAGATATACAGAGAGGAGAAGAGACAGAGAGGAAGATCTTCTGTTTGTTGATTTATTCCCCAAGTGGTCACAATGGTCAGAGCTGCGCTGACCCGAAGCCAGGAGTCCAGAGCTTCTTCAGGGTCTCCTACACTGGTGCAGGGTCCCAAGGCTTTGGGCCGTCCTCTACTGCTTTTCCAGGGCACAAGCAGGGAGCTGGATGGGAAGTAGAGCTGCCAGTATACAAACTAGCAGCCACATAAGATCCCATTGCATGCAAGGCGAGGACTTTAACCACTAGGCTACCGCGGACATCTCTATTTCTGCTTCATTCTCCCTGTCTCTCTCCACTCCCCCTCTCTCACTCCTTTTGCAAACATATCTTTCAAATAAATCTTTTAAAATATGTTTTAATAATATTTATTCTCACTGGGTCACACTGATTACTGAGATTACTAACTTACTTGTCCCAAATGGGAGACTGATCGTTACTGACAAACATGCTCACTATGGTTTGGATATAGTTTGCTCTAGCTGTAAGTTATGGTTGCTTTGAATATGATTTAAATTTCCCCCTGCCCATCATAAAGACTTGTGAATAGAAATTCCATCCTTATTCTGATATAAGAATGGAAACTTAACCAGCTATAGCTTATAAATGGGCACATAGGGTGAGCCTAGATATTTCATAAGAATAAGGAGAATTGGAACAGTGGTGCAACAGATTACTCCTCTACCTGCAAGTACCGACATCCCATATGAGCATCAGTTAATGTCCTAGCTGCTTCAATTCTAATCAAACCACATGCTTATGGTCTGGGAAAGCAGTAGAGGATTGCCTGAAGCCTTGGGCCAATGAACCCATGAGGAAGGCATGGAAGAAGCTTCAGATTTGTTTAGCTCTGGCCATTGTGGCCATTTGGAAAATAAACCAGTGGATGGAAGACCTCTCTCTGTCTCGCATATATCTTTTACAAAGAGAGCGAGAGAAGGCAAAGTTCCACTTAAGAAGAAAATAAAAACAGGACAAGGGATCAGAAGATACACATATGTGCTCCCTGTCTGATCACATGATGCCCTACACTGCATTAGAACCCCGCCAGCAAGGTCATCACCAGATGAGGCCCACCAAACGTGGCCCAGAGCCATGAGTCAAAATAAGCCCCTTTCTTTACAACTACCCAATTTGAAGTAATATGTTACTAGCAATAAAAAGGGGTCAATGCAATGCCCTGTCAGTACCTAAAACTAGCTTTACCACTCTCATTCATCCCCAAGAGACTAGGCTCTGAATACTTGGCATCACTGCTCCTTTCTCTTAGTTTTCACTGTAATTTGACCACCAAGGAAAAAAGCCAACAAGAAAGAATGTCAAAGCTAACAAACTCGGTATGTGTCAGTCATCATGCTTACTTAACTCTCTTTTTATCAGTTTTTGAATCCCATTTCCCAGAGACAGCTGACTAAATCCTTCAGTATTTATAAATCCTCTGCTAAGTACTGACATCATTTACCTGGGTCTTCTGTTTGGTTCAGAGTCATGAAACAGGCAGAGTATCCGAATCTTTTTTTTTAAAAGATTTATTTTTATTATTAATTTTTTTTATTGGAAAGGCGGATATACAGAGAGGAGAGACAGAGAGGAAGATCTTCCATCCGATGATTCACTCCCCAAGTGAGCGCAACGGTCAATGCTATGTGATCCGAAGCCAGGAGCCTCTTCCGGGTCTCCCACGTGGGTGCAGAGTCCCAAAGCTTTGGGCTGTCCTCGACTGCTTTCCCGGGCCACAAGTAGGGAGCTGGAAGGGAAGCAGGGCTGCCAGAACCGGCGCCCATATGGGATCCCGGGCGTGCAAGGTGAGGACCTTAACCACTGCGCAACCGTGCCGGGCCCGAGTATCTGAATCTTAAAACCGCAGCTTCTGAAAAGAAACCAGGGCCACAGGTATTGGGACTAGAATCCAGTCCTTTTGCTCCTATTCACCTTCTTACTGCTTCTCTGTGTCCTGAGGCATGGCCCAAGCCACCTGGAGATGGAATGGCCTCTGAATCCTGACCACTTGCCCAGAAAAGTTAAATCAGGTGTCAGCACTCCCACTTGCCCTCCACTTGCCCTTTGTGTACTCAAGTTTGTCAATCATCTCCACGTCCTTTAGGGAACTATTCTTTTCCCAGCACAACACCACAAACAATTTAGTTGAAATGTCTGCATAGTTTCCTTTAAGCTGAAATACTTCTTCATCTTTTGTCTCTTTGGCAACTGATACATTTTGTTAAAAAAGCCAGTCACTGAGGCCAATACCATGGTACAATAAGTTAGGTCTCAACCTGCAATCAGTATCCCATACAGGATTGAGTCCTAGCTGCTCACTTCTGATTCTAGCTCCCTGCTAATGTGCCTTGGAAAGCACCAAATGACCCTTATACTCATATGGGAGAGCCTGAAGAAAATCCTGGCTCCTAGCTTTGGATCAGCCAAGCTCCAGCCATTGTGGCCCTTTGGGGACTGAACCAGCCGATGGTTTACTTCTGTAAATTTGCCTTTCACATAAAAATAAATAAATCCCTTATAAAAGCCACCTATTTAACAGACCCTCCTTCAATTTGGATATTACTTATACCTACTTTGTCTCCTCAAAATTGGACTCAGGTGACACATTTTGGGCTGAGATATGATTTAAGAACATCACATTCTGCCTACTATTACTTATTTATTATGTTAATTATCTTCCCTGTTTAGGACGCTGTATGATTTCCTCTGTTAATACTTTTAACACTCACTGTCAATCAATCTATGGGGAAACAAAAATACACTGATTACATAAAATAATTCATTCACTTATTTGGTTACTGAATATTCACTGAGTGCAAGTAATTTGCCAAATATTATAGTGGCACTAGTAACACCACAGTGGAAAAAAACAAAATCCCTACCCTGGTGAGCTTACATTCTAGCTAGGAAAGGAAGGCAAGGAACAAATGAATAATGCAAACATACTGTGTGCACTGATGATAAAAGCTTCCAAGAAAACAAAGATAGGACCGGTGGCCCAGAGAGTGCTGAAAGAAGAGAAATTTGATCTGTAATTCCTATGACAGCCTTCAGTGCACTAAAAGAAAAAATGCAGAAGAAATCTCCCTAAACAGAAAGTTGGATCTTGTCACAGCCCAGAATCCCCTGTGAGTTCCACAGGATGTCCACAGAATAGCCTTCTCCTCACTCACCTCTCATCTGCCTCTCCGGCAAATGATGCTCTGGCATAACAAACGCAGCTTGCTGTGGCTGCCTCATTCCACTAGTAGTAATTCTCTCTCTCTCTCTCTGTCTCCACAAACCCTACTCCCCACTTTCACCCATTCACACCACCTGTTCAATGCTAAAAAGTAGAGAAAGAATAGCAACGCAACAAACTCTGCCAAAATAACATAAAAATTGGACTACCAATTATCTGAAAATTAGAAATGCAACTATTTACATAATTTACTTCGTACATTTCATACAAAACTCTACATTATTCACAAAGGTACTTCATTACTTTTTTAATTAGGGAGAGCACTTAGTGAAGCATGCTTAATTTTTTGAGTTCATTAAGGAAATTGCAAAGATAATTTTGTATGATTCACACACAGGTTAAGAAACTTAACAGGCAGGACCCGGCACAGTGACCTAGTGGCTAAAGTCCTCACCTTGAACGTGCCAGGATCCCATATGGGCGCTGGTTCTAATCTCGGCAGCCCCACTTCCCATCCAGCTCCCTGCTTCTGGCCTGGGAAAGTAATCGAGGATGGCCCAAGGCTTTGGGACCCTGCACCTGTGTGGGAGATCCGGAAGAGGTTCCTGGATCCTTGCTTCGGATTGGCATAGCATTGGCCATTGCAGTCACTTCGGGAGTGAATCATTGGACGAAAGATCTTCCTCTTTGTGTCTCCTCCTCTCTGTATATCTGACTTTCCAATAAAATAAATAAATCTTTAAAAAAAAAAAAGAAACTTAGCAGGCAACTCAAGCTAAAATAGCTTGAAAACAAACATTAAGAATATGGAACAAGTGTAAGCACTTTGAAGACAAGTACTATGGAATTCCATGTACATAAATTTGAGTTTCATTTCAATCCAAAAAAATTGTCTCCAGGTCCTTTTAAGGTAGTCTGTTCAGTGTTCCTCACTACAGAACTTGAAAGATAGGAACCACACTTTCAAAGAGGCTAGAAAAAAATGCTAGTAAAATATATGGTCTCATTAAAACCCAAAGGGGGAAAAAATCTTATGGACTCTTTAGGTGATCAGGTGTGTGTGTGTGTGTGTGTGTGTGAGTGTTTTAAATGACAATTTTTAGGGGCATTTAACAAAACTGTTTCATGGTTCTTTTTGCTGCATAGACATTTGTTGGGGAAGGCTTTCTTTGCCAGAGGGCCAGTTTTCTGTCTTCATTTACATACTGTATTTACATTTTAGAAGCATCTAAAAGCAGGCAGTTAAGACTCCTGTTAAGATATGTGTATCCAGGGGTTAGTGTCATGTGTATTGGATTAAGTCACTGTAAGTAGGACTGGCCCAATGCAGCTACTCCACTCCAACACAGTTCATAGTCCATACACTTAGAAAGGCAGCAGATGTACTTGGGTTCCTTCTACCCATACCAGAGTCATGGATCTTGGCTTCAGTTTGGCCCAGCCTTGACTGTTATAGCCTTTTGGGGAATGACCCAAGTGAATCAGAATATCGAAACTTGATCTTTCTCTCCCTTTTTCTTTCTCTAACTGCCTCTGCCATGCTCCACATCAGAATGTCTGGATTTGACTCTCTGCTCAAGATTCTAACTTCTTGCTAACATGCATCCTAAGAGGCAGTAGCAACAGCTCAATTAGTCAGGTTCCTGCCACAAATGCGGGGATCTTGATTGAGTTTCTGATGCCCAGCTTCAACCTGGCCAATTTTTCCTCATTCAGACATTTCAGGAGTGAACCAGCAAACAATAATGGGCTCTCTCTCGCTTCCTCCTTCACTCTCTGCCTCTCATATACATTATAGACACATGTCTGCCGCAGTTTGCCTCCTTACTGCTGTGAGGATCTGAGCCCATGCACCTAGCTGTTCTTTCACTCAAGACAACCCACTTGAGAACTTATTAATCTGGAGCTTTTACTGATCAAAGCTCTAGATATGCAAGTATCCCTACTGCCTGTAAAAGATGACGCTTGAATTTCTGCCTCATGCCTCTTCCACACAAAGATGACTGACAACTAAACAAACACACACAGAATGAGAAGAGTCAGGCATGCGCTCATCCATCATGGAGCTCGTGGGGCTCAGTGTTGGGGCTAAGAGGATGCCACTTCCTTCTACGGCTGGTGTGAGATAGGAAGCAAACTCACTTGCAAGCTGACCTCATTCTAGTATCTTTTTTCTTTGAAAATGAACAGCTTTCCAAGTATACTCACAATTCACAATATTGTTCTAATAAGTTATTCTTAAATTGGCCAAAATTTGAGCTTTTCTCTATTTAAAACTTTCACAGGAGAACACAAAGTGTCAAAGGAGAAGGACGTTAAAAGAACCACCTCCTTTCCCTTTGCTCTCCAAATCCTAAACTTAAAATGTTTTTGTATGGATGTCCCCAAGACCGCAAAGTCTTTTCTTTTTTCTAAAGGGAAACAGCAGTATGCATCTTCATGCACATGCATTAACTTCTCAAAGTTTAAAAAAAAGTCCCACAAAAGTCAATATGTCACCCAAATAAGTGTCACAGCCCAGATCAGTTTCTCTCAAGGTAATGTAAGCAAAGATAGAAACAGCTGAGCCAAACATGAAGCTTAGTACAGTCAACATGAAATCGTAACTAATGTCCCCCTGCCAAATGGCTGCCAGAGAAAATGCTTTGTTCTCACAAACAAACTCCAACTGTGTGTGTGTGTGTGTGTGTGTGTGTGTGTGTGTGTGTGTGTGTGTGTGTGTGTGTGTGTGTGTGTGTGGCTGGCGGATGGGGAACAGGAAACTACCCTCCATAATGGTATGAGTTTCCCTGGCAATATCTACCAAATCCTCAGTATTGGCAGTCTGCTACAAGTTTATCTTCTTTTTCACTGGTGGGAAAATTAGTGACTGCCTGCCTGGTCCACAAAGGAAAATGAATTTGCAAATTTGTGTGAATGCAACAACAATGTAATGTTTTACCAGAAGAGTTGAGTAAGAACCTGCTGTTGCAAGTGCGGTGGAGACAGACAATAATAGTTTCCTGGTTCCCAGGTCTCACAGACAGGAAGAGCTCTGCAGGCCTGATGAGAGGAAGTTTCAGGGACTGCACAGGGACAAGGGTTGTCAACATACATTCATTATGCCACTGAATGGTTAAAAGAGCAATTGCAAAAGTTTCATAAAGAGAAAAAGAAGTGGCCAAGCCAGCAGAGTGACATCACAGATATTCCTGAGAACCCAGGTGCATGCTATCCTGATAACAAAGAAGATTCTAAATAAGATGCACTACCTAATAGGTAACCAAATTTCCCATCTGAAATGTGGGTCTATGGCCATACCACCCTGAACGCGTCCTATCTCGTCTGAAATGTGGGACACAATCTGACAAGTGAGAACACACATCTGAAATTCTTCACGCAGAATTATCTGAAGGCAGGACAGGCTCACAAAACAGGGTGTGTTATCACCCTGCCTACGCAGCAAGGTTCCCAGGCCCCTCCTCTGGAGAGCTGAGTCAGCCAATCTGGGCGGGGGCATGAGAACCTGTGTGTTTAACAAGCACCCTGAGGGGATCTTAAACCTCAGAAAACCTGGAGGAATAGGGTGAACCAAATACTTTGTACCCTATAACATTCAGTTCACCATCAGTTAAATTCCATTTAGTAATATCACTAATTGTGGTAACTGATAAATGGTGGCAATAAAGAATATCTTCTGATCCTCCAAATCATATGCCATTACAATAACATCCATTTTAAACAAAGAGGCTAAGTAGCCTGTGCAAAATTACACAGCCAGTGACAGGGTATTCAAAAGAGTTCAAATTTCAACAGCTCTAAGAATAATCATTGTATATGCCAACAGTTTCAAGAGCACAGATTCTATTCCTTTGGTTTTCGTGTTTTGTTTTGACAAGCAGAGAGAAGAGAATGTAGGGGGAACAGGGGAAAAGGGAAAGAGAGCAATCAGGAAGAGACAGGGAGAATGAGTTCTCATCTACCAGTCTTTCCCCCACAAACTTGCCAAGCCCACAGCTGGGCTGGGCCAACACTGGGAGCCACAAATTCAACCCAAGTCTCCCAGGTTGGCAGCAAGAACCTAAATACTTGTTGGCTCCCAAGGTCTGCATTAGAAAGAATGCTGGAGTCAGGATCTTGAACCAGCAACCAAACTCAGCAGTCTGACATGCGATGCCATGGGATGTACCAACAGACTAACCCCGCACACCCTAGATCCTGCTCATTTTCTTAAAAGGAATAACAGTTGATTCATTCCAAAAAAGTCAAAAAGATTTAGAATAACATTTTGTGAGTTACTAGTCTTCTCAAATTACTAACTATACCTAGGCTCAGAAATTCAACAGTCTTGGGGATTGGCTTTTAGTACAGCAAATAAACCACTCCTGTGATGCGGGCATTCTATACTGGCATTCCAGTCCTGAATGTTCTACTTCTGATCCAGGCCATTAGCAGCAATCTGGATCTTGAAGGGAGGGAGGGAGGGAGGGAGGAAGGAAGGAAGGAAAGAAGGAAGGATAGAAGGAAGTGAAGGAGGAAGGGAGATAAGGAGGGAGAAATTCAACAGAGAGTTAATGCCACCACCTATGATGTCGGTATTCCATATGGGTAACCGTTTGGCTCCTGGCTGCTACACTTCAGATGCAACTCCCTGCTAAAGGCCTAGGAAAAGCAGAAGAGCACAACCCAAGTCATTGAGCTCATACACTCATCTGGGAGACCTGGAAGAGCTCCTGGCTCCTGACTTCAGCCTGGCCCAGTACTAGCTGTTTCAGCCATCAGTGGATGGAATCTGTCTGTCTGTCTGTCTGTCTATCTATCTATCTATGTATCTATCTATCTAACTATCTCTTAGTGTGTGTGTGTCTCCCTCTCTCTACAACTATTTCAAATAAATTTCTAAAACATTTTTGGATAAGCCAACTATCTAAAAATAATTAAAGTAATTATATGGAGTAATAGAGACTACCATTACCAGATGTGAGCATACAATGCAACATGCATCCCTACTTCCAGATCAAAGATGGATTCCCAATGAAACTGATGAACATATCTAGACAATGGGATGCTGGACTGTCTGACATTGTCTGTACTAGCAATGTTGGGACAATGTTGATGGAATTATAACCTGCTATGAAGGACTATGCTATTGTAACAATCTGGGCAAAATCAGTCGGGGGGTTGGGAGTTTGGTGGGGGGAATCCCAGACTCTATGGAATTGTACCATAAAATTAAAAATTAAAATTAAAAAGTAATTAAAATGTACTTTAACTTAACCCCGAAGTCTGATCAATATTAGGTGAACAACTATTACAGACTGTCCCTAACTTATCATAGTTCAAGTTTTTTCAAGTTTACACCACAATGATAAACACACTCAGTAGAAACTATACTTCAAATTTTGAATTTTAACCTTTTTCCAAGGCAGCAATTCAAGGCACAGTGCTCTCCTAAGACTCTGGGCAGTGGCAGCTCCGAGGCAACCCCACAATCATGAGCAATAACCACCACACAGATTTGCTCCCTGATAACAAAAATTGGCTGCAAAAAAAAAGCCAGGCTGAACAGACTGAACCACTGAGAGCATTTCATGCTCAGTTTCCTTTCATGTTACCAAACAGTAATCTGAAAGAAAGGTCAACAGGAACAGCTGCCTGTCCCTAAGAGTGCTGGAGCCGTCACAGTGCCCCTCTTGAAGTAAACTAAAGTGATGTGCTGCTTGCTCACAACCATCAAAAATAGTAAGGAAAGGTAATGGGAGCCACTTTCTGATAGGAAGCAAAAAGCAGTGCTGCAAGACTTCCACATATCGCAGAAATCCAGTGTTAAACAGTAGCCTCCATGGGCTTCACCTTTACAAGGTTCTAGACATTCCCACACTTTACTTCACATGACCAAATTAAACCTGTGTAACCACACCACAACCCTCATGAACAACTGCTTCACCCACAGGAAGAAGCAGTACACACAAAGCAAATCAGGATTCCATGTTCTGCTATTAATGTAACAGTATCCAAAGCACAAAACACTCCAACCGGTCTAGTCCAAGCTTCTCCAGTTTGTAGGACCAGAAAGGGGAAGTGACTGGTACAAGATCACACAGCCAATGGGTAAGATCTTGATCCCTGTAAGGGAACAACTTCTCATTAAGAAGTCCCTATATTCCTCACAATCAATGCCCCGAGTCTAAGGATCACTGCAATGGTGTGGAACTCCTATAGCATTGCTTAGAGTTGAATATGAGCCAAGCAGAAGGACTATCTGTTCTTGCAGCTGCCATTGGTTTGAATCTGCACAAGAGCCCCTTGTTTCTGGGCTCCCAGGCAGCCTGGCTAAGCAGCAGCAGCTGCCCAGGAACACTGAGGTCCTGGGCTCAGGCCAACTGAGCTGAGCTAACTAGGCTTCACAGAGGAGGCTGTGACATTTCTTTATCACTCTGCAGTACCAGAAATATAACCCTACATGCATGATCACAATTCTGTGTAACAGCATGGCAAGTGTGAGCCAGGGATGCAATTCCTCCACTAGAAATTTTCTTTTTCTATTTTTTTTTTTTTTACAGAGGCTAACTAATCACTCTCAGAACTTTGTATTTTTTTAAGACTTGATTTTTATTGGAAATTCAGATATACAGAGGAGAGACAGAGAGGAACATCTTCCATCTGTTGATTCACTCCCCAAATGGCCTCAATGGTTGGAGCTGAGCCAATCTGAAGCCAGGAGCCTAGAGCCTCTTCCAGGTCTCCCATGAGGGTACAAGGTCCTAAGGCTTTGGGCTGTCCTCAACTGCTTCCCCAGGCCACAAGCAAGGAACTGGATGGGAAGTGGGGCTGCCAGGACACAAACCAGCACACATATGAGATCCCAAAGCGAGCAAGGCAAGGACTTTAGCTGCTAATCTACCGCACCAGGCCCCTTTTTCTAAACTTTAAAGACTTACTCTTCTTTGGTAGGCAGAGCTACAGAGAGAAGGAGAAACAGAGAGAAAGAGAGAGGGAGAGGAAAAAAAATCTTCCACCCACTGGTTCACTCCCCAAAAGGCCAGAATGGCTGGAGATGGGCCAATCTAAAGTCAGGAGCCAGGAAATTCTTCCAGGTCACCCACTTGATTGCAAGGGCCCAAGGACATAGGCCTTTCTGTGCCACCTTCGCAGGCCATCAGCAAGGATCAGAAGTACCTGAGAACACCACAAACATTTAAAGACATAAATGATCTACAAGCACAGCAAGAGTCATCACTTAGAACACTGACCACACCCTGAAAATAGAAATGTAGGAACACGCTTTCTGAGGTCTCTTTCCAGGGTAATGGATACAGTCTAAATGAATCCTAGAGCCATGCTCTATAGCAACTGATTCAAGCTTGCCAATGTTCTCTCTTTTTTTCTTAAGATTTATTTTATTTTTGTTGAAAAGGCAGATTTACAGAAAGGAGAGACAGGCAGAAAGATCTTCTGTCCACTGGTTCACTCCCCAAGTGGTCACAACAGCTGGAGATGAGCCAATCCAAACCCAGGAACCAGGAGCTTCTTCCAGGTCTTCCACACGGGTACAGGGCCTCAAGGTTTTAGGTCATCTTCTACTGCTTTCCCAGGCCACAAGCAGAGAATCAGATGGGAAGGGGTACAGCTGGGACACAAATTGGCGCCCGTACGAGATCCCAGAGCATGCAAGATGAGGATTTAGACACTGATTCATTACGCCAGGCCCAGCAACCTATCCTTTTTAGTGTAGAGAGCTATGAATTTTTACAAACATAAAGGCACACATCATCACCACAATCAACATATAGAACATTGAATTCATTCCAAAAATACCCCTGTGCCCTCTACAGTAAATCTTTCCCCCTAACATCTGCTTCTGGCAATCATGTTTTCTGAGACTACACCTCTCCCTTTTCTAGAAACTCATTTACATGGAATTATACAAACTAAAGGGTTTGGCTTGTATCATCTAACAATGCATTTAAGATACATCGAAACAGCTGTGTTGTTCTTTGAGTGTTGAGTAATATTACACTGACAAACATACTAGTTTGTTGATCTAATCACCAGTTGAGCTTCATTTGAGTTTTTTCAAGTGTGGGCAGTTATTTTAATAGCTGAGAGCAGCTTTTGTGCAACAGTGGTTAAGCCATCACTTGGGATGCCCACATCTCATACTGGAATATAGGATTCCAATGTTCTTGAGGCTATCTAAGGTATGAGGAAGTAGACCACAGACCATAGACAAAGGGTCTTAAGACAAGTTACCACTGAGGGATAATGTTATGGTATAGTAAGCAAAGCCACTACCTGCAATGCTGACATACCATATAATTGCCAGGTCATGTCCCCACTTCCAATACTAGTTAATGCGCCTGGGAAAGCAACAGAAAATGGTTCAAGTGCTTGAGCCCATTACTCACTTGAGAAACACAGATGAGGTCAAGCATGGTAGCAGCTAAAGTCCTTGCCTTGAAGACATCAGGTGCCATATGGGCACCACTTTGTGTCCTAGCTGTTCTACTCACCATCCAGCTCCCTGCTTATGGCCTGGAAAAGCAGTTGAGGACGGCCCAAAGCCTTGGGATCATGTACCCACATGAGAAACCCAGAAGAGTCCAGGCTCTTCAGATCAGTGCAGCTCTTTTGTGTTGTAGCCACTTGGGGAGTGAGTCAACAGATTGAAGATCATCCTCTCTGTCTCTCCTCGTCTCTGTATATCTGACTTTCCAATAAAAAAAAAAAGAAAGAGAAGAGACGAGAGGAGAAGAGAAGAGAAGAGAAGAGAAGAGAAGAGAAGAGAAGAGAAGAGAAGAGAAGAGAAGAGAAGAGAAGAGAAGAGAAGAGAAAAAAGGAAAAGAAAATGAAAATGAAAATAAAACGAAAAGACGAAGCTCCTTTGGCCCAGGCCAGCTCTGTTGTAGACATTTAAGGAATAAACAGCAAATGGAAGATCTCTTGTCTCTCCTTCTCTATGGATAATTCTTACCTATCAAATAAATACATATCTTAAGAAGAGAGAAGATAAGTTATCACTAAGAGGCACAGGAGAAGTGGTCCAGTTCAACAAGTGGATCACAGAACAGAAGGTACAGTTCAACTGTTTGGGTCCCTGCCACCCATGTAGAAGACTTGAATGGAATTCCAGGCTCTCGATTTTGGTCTGATATAGTCCCAGCTGTTGTGAGCATCTGGGAGGTGAACCAGCATATCAGAAGTGTTCTTTCTCTGTTTTCCTCACATGCCTCCAAGCACCAGTATCCCATAGGGGTGCCAATTCATGTTCTAGCTGCTCCACTTGCCATCCTACTCCCTCCTTATGGTCTGGAAAAGCATCACGGGTAGCCTTGTGACCGGGCACCCATGTGAGGAACTTGGAAGAAGCTCCTAGTTCCTGGCTTAGAACTGGCTCAGCTCTAGCAATGTAGGCACTTGGGAAGTAAACCAGTAGATGAAAGATCTGTCCCTGTTTTTCCTTCTTTCTGTAAATTTGCATTTCCAATAAAAAATAAATAATAAATCATTAAAAAATAAATCAAGCCATTACAAATAATAGCTTAAAGGCTTTTATATGAAGAGAGGTTTTCTTTTGTGTAAATACCTAGGAGCAGAATTACTGGCTAATACGGTATGCATGTTTTTACTTTGTAAGAAACTGTCAGTTATTAACAACAGAAAAAAGAGAGTTTTGAACTTCTGTCAGGAAGTCACATTTCCCAATTTTGTCTTTTTTAACCTTTCAATAGGTATACAGTGGTATCCCATTGTGCCTGGGTTTTTTGTTGTTTATTTTTGGAATAATTCTAGACTAACATAGAAATTGAAGAACACTGACATCCTATATGGACATTGGTTCAAGGCCTAGCAGATCCAATTCCAATCGAGCTGCTTCTAATGTGCCTGGGACTTCAGATACCTGCACCTGTGTGGGAGACCCAAATGAAGCTCCTGGCTTCTGCCTTCAGTCTGGCGCAGCCTCAGGCCTTGTGGTCATTTGGGGAATGAACTATTCGGTGCAAAATCTCTCTTTCTCTGTTTCCCCTTCTCTCTGTACTTCTGCCATTCAAATAAATAAACAAATAAATCTTCTAACACCATTTGTTCCCAATGCATCTCAGTGTTCTAAACAATCAATTTCATCTCTGTATTGCCTGACATCTTTTCCATTGCTCACATGCACATAGTAGGTGGTCACTAACTCTCTTGAGATTATACAAGGCATGACTCAGTTAATAATATTCACAGTAAGGCTTTAAGGGAGTGGATCATAAGATCAGCGGGTCATAATAGGAAAGCTACTACTGGGAGGCATGGGACAAGAGCTTCAGTTCAAGAAACGGACCACAGAATACATAAACACAATATGACATCAGGGCACCTGAGATAGTAAGAGGACAGGACAGAGGAGATGGCAGGAAACAGAGATGGTCATGCACAATAAGGCTCAGGGTCACCCAGCCCAACATCTGCTAGGAAGCAAAGCAGACATATTCTGTGTTGGAGGAGAGGCTAAAAGGGTAAGGGTGGCCTCTGACTCAACTCCAAAAAGTTAACTAGGTAATCATTAAAAAATGAAAGAAAGAGGGGTGTAAATCTGGCAGAAATCAGGTAGTTATACATGCAACTAGTTGTCTCCAGAAAGACTCCAGTCTTCCCTAAACTATCAGGCACCACATTCAAACCCCCTGAAAACAAGGAATGGCCATGTTGGCTCCCATCCTATAAGGCCTCTTAGGTCAGCTATGGGAAACTCACCCACTACACTCAGCTCTGTGCTAGTGCAGCCTCCATATACAGAAACTATGTGATAAATAAGACCAAGAATCTCCCAAGCCAATACACTGATTGCTTTGAAATCTAAATTTTAAAGTCTCAGAACATGATCCTAGACTGTTTCTCAAAGAATCAGAAATTGTAAGCATCACTACCTGCCCTGGACCCTAGACTTTTCACTCAGCATGCTGATTTTACCACCTGCCATGCCCCACGTGGACTTCTGAGCAGGAGAGGAACGCCCAACAGCCAGCCAGACTCTCCATTCTCGGAACATGCAGATGTGAGCTCTCACATAACTTGAAGTAGCTTCTGAAAATGAAACAGGGATGCCCTTCCACCAGTTTCACTTCTAATTTTTGTATTATGCACATATTTGGGTAACAAATGCTACTATAATGTTGCTATTTGCTTTCCTTGGGTGGGAGGAGAGTACCAGCCAGGCCCAGTTACACAAGTTCAAGTTATACCAACTGCTTCTGCTCTCAATGACTTAGTTAATTAAGATTTCCACAAAGACCAGGCTTTCTGGTTACACAGTATACCGCAGAGTAAAACAGATCTTGGCAATTTTCAGTGGCCTTCGAGAGCAACACAACCAACCTTATCAGCTCATTTTGGAAAAATCAACAGATAATCAGTATCAGAGGGCCAAATCAGATGGCCCTCTGTCCAATTTAAAGACCCCTGATGTGGCTCCCAGACAAGTGTTCCTACTGCCCATAAGAGTTTGTGTCTCCAAAATTGCCTGGTCCAGCCACATCTCTAATCAAAACTGCCTTTTCTCAACCAGGTCAGTTATGAAACAATCTAGAACAAGATGACATGAGGGCTTCAAGGTCATATACAGCATGTTAATACCACCATGCTCTCACTCAACCAAAAGCTATGCAGTAATTGACTAACTAAAAATTCATTAAGTACATACTCTTCAATTAATGAAATTATCATCCTGTTTTATATTACGCTCAAAATGAAGCCACACAAGCCCACAGTGTTTTATTATACCTAAAACCATTTTGTAAAAACACAACAATTACTGCTGTTATTTCACATTGGAAACTGGAACTAGGGCTATTCTGTAATGGCATTACTATGCCAGAAAGCAGCAGGGACTGTGTACAAAACGATCCCAAAGGAAATATCACACCCCATGTATTTTCAAACCCACAAAGAACAATTATGAATCAGAGCTGAGCCTTAAATCTCATTTCAATCCCAACTCTCCTCCCACCCAAGGAAAGGAAACACATTAAGTTCAAAAGGCCCAAAGCAGATATCAAAAAGCTGCCTGTGCACACCAAAACAAAAGAGATTTTATAAAATTTATCTGCAAATGCTAAAACTGCATCTCTGCCTCTGCCTATACACCATTGTGTTTGGCATAGGTATTACTCCATGAGGCAAACTAAAATGCCCATTTTTCCCCTTGCTAACTGACGAACAAGGAGAAAGAACCTAATACGTTGGTGAATATCTACTGCTTTCACTAAATGTGTGAAAAACTTAATCCTCAAATTCATGTGTTAATGATATTTGGAAACATGGTTTTGGGAGGTAATTAAGATATGCTTCGCATGATGGCATTAATAGTGCTATAAGAAGAGGAAGAGCCAGTCTTCCGGGTATGTCTTACCACCTGAGACCCTCCATCACGAAATAAGGCAGCAAGGAGGCTCTTGTCATGCTCTTACACTTCAGAAATTTGATCCAAATATACTTCATAGACAACCTGCTCTCAGATATTTATTTTAACAGAAAACCGAGTGAGACATCAAATCTTGGCATGACACATCTTACATACTGCTAAATATCCCTTAATATGCATTATTCCTCTCTTCCTTAATAACAGAACCCACAGTTTTCTGTTTTGTTTTGAAGAAACTCAGTTTCCACACTGTAGTGGCAAGGTGTGCTTACATGGCTGTGAGTTAACCCAGCAGTTTTCAAGGAGTAGGCTAGGGATCCAAGAGCGTCCAAAATGTTTTTAAACAGTCTGTGAGGCCAAAATGCTTTTCCAAGTAACACTAACACATTAATTGCCTTTTAGTACCCATTCTTTCCTGAGTGTGCAGTGGGATTTTCCAGAGGCCATCTGTCAAATGATAACCACAGCAGCCTGCATGCAGCAACAGGCAATAAAGCAGCTGATAAAAATGACAAGGAGTGGCACTTCTCAGAGATGGGAAAGAGTTACTTTTCATTTAAAATAATGTATGCACATCTGCAATAAATTTATGGTTATTTTTAAGTGAGCTGATTTTTAAAAAAATTTCTCATTTGATTTCTAATACAAACATATGCATATTTGCTTCAAATGAATGTTAAAAAATGGGTGGCTTTAAAATAATATACATTTTTTAGATTTGTTCTGGAGGTCAGCTGTCTGAAAGTGGATCATACAGAGCAAAAGTCAAGCCTGGGTAGGCTGGGTTCCTCCTGAGCCATAAGAGAGAAAATGTCCCTTGTAGAACTCAGGGATTGGTGCTCCATCTTTGAACAACAGCATCACTTTGACCTGCCTCTGCTTCCATCCTCATGCTGCTTGTTCTGCCTCCTAAAGGACTCTTGATTATATTGGGCCCACCTGGTTAGTTTTTAGGGATCCTTATTCACATCTGGAGGTCTTTTGCCAGGTAAAGTAACATGCTAATAAATTCCAGGGATTAGAACAAGGTCATCTTTCAAGGCTATTATTTGGTACTACATCACAAACTATACCAGTAAAGCTCCTGGGGGAGGGGAGGAAGCTTAATAATTTTAAGAATATAAATATGGGACCCAGTGTGATAGCCTAGTGGGACTGATGGCTCCCTGGCCAAAAGGCAGGGCAAGGGTTACCAGAGTAACACTATTCATCCCTGGCAAGCTTCTCCAATGCACTCTCCTTGTTGCCCAAGAGAAGTTTCTCAAGTACTCAGCTAACCCAACCTGCAGCAGAAGATGCTGAGCTGACAGCCAGAAAAGCATGAAAATACAAGGAAACATACATGAAGAATTAACCACTCAGTTTACTATCCAAGGTAGGAAAAAAATGTAGAATTGTCTGATACTAACATTTCTACATGAAATTATGAGGCTAATAACCAGTCTTTTTTAATTTCAGAAGATCATGAGTCACAAAGCTCAGCATTTCCTACAAATCTAAGAAACTCCCCATTTGTCCTGTGACTGCACTAGTACCCCATTTACCTACAAATCATAATCTGCAGTTTAGAGCCATCCTAATGTATTATTTTCACCATGAAATCCAGGCACACATCCAGCATTAAAAAGGTGTAGTTACCCACAGATGCCTATTCTGCTGCAGAATGAATTAAAATTTAACATTCATGTCCAAAAGCCCAAGGCAACTTAACATCTTGTGGACCAAAAATTTCACGCTGCTTTCTATGCCTATTAAGTAGATGTAGAATGCAAGGACATGGAGCTTACAGCTATGAAACTGCTAATTTATGACAGCAAACATCTATTTCTTGCACTCCGTGTGAGGAACAAAGGCATCCATAGGCAGAATCCCACAACTGAATCTTTCACATCTAGCATTCCAGCCAGAAAGATGAATAATACTTTCACAGAATAAAGATCAAAGGCATAATGAGATAGTGTTGATAAATACTCAGCTCTACTAAGTTATTCCAACAGTAGTAATTCTAATTTCCAAGAGAGCAAATGCTCAGTACATGAACCAGAAAGACTTTTTATAGATGTGCAAAGATAAAGCATGTGGTATGAATACAGAGCTAGCCCAGCCAACTTTCAAAAACATCACTATTTCAGTAGTTTCATTTTCCTTAGGTGAACTAAAGGAAAGCAGTTTACCACTTGAAATATGATGTGTTTAAGAGCACTGACAAAGGGTATTATCAGAAAAATGAATTTGAAAAATCACCTGGGCACTCTAATTCAGAAATTCGGGTCTAGTAGGTATTTTCATGGCCATCTATTGTACTACAATTAGATTCTGAAAGAAGTATTTTCAAAAACACCTTTTAACTGATTAGCTCAGCATAGAAAAGATGGCAAGAACAATGCACTGAAACCTAAGCAAAAAATAAAGAAGAAAGCAAGAGTGACATGGGGGCAACTGTGAATACAGTAATGGGGTGAGTAGTCCAACCCTCCAGCATTTAACAAGGTAGGAAAGCCCAGTCTTATACCAGAATTCAACAGGGAACACAAGTGGCCTTGGCTTGATAGTGTCCTCCTAGACCCTAATACAAACAAACAGAAATCTTGAGAACTAATCATTCAAGATTCCAAAAAATAATTATCAAGTAAATGCTAACACAAAGTCAAAATTCACCACGTCCTCTAGCAAACAGATGCAAACACAGATGTACACCATCCAGAATTTCAGAGCCTTATCATCAAACACAGGATATGAAATAACTATTGAGTAATTATTTAAAGATAAAGTTTAACAAAGAAATAATTAAAAAGAAAAAAATTCAGATTTAAAACAGAACTAGAACTTTTAAAATTGAAAAATATAATCACAGAAATGAAAATGCAGTAAAGATTCAAATAGCTGAAGATAAAATTATTTTTTTTAATTTTTTTTTTTAGAAAGGTAGATATACAGAGAGGAGAGACAGAGGAAGATCTTCCGTCTGATGGTTCACTCCCTAAGTGACCACAACAACCAGAGCTGAGCCTACCCAAAGCCAGGAGCCAAAAGCTTCTTCTAGGCCTCCCACGAGGGTGCAGGATCCCAAGGCTTTGGGGCTGTCCTCAGGCCACAAGCAGGGAGCTGGATGGGAAGTGGGGCTGCTGGGAGTAGCACTGATGTCCATATGGGATCCTGGCGTGTTCAAAGCGAGGATTTTAGCCTCTAGGCTATCACGCTGGGCCCTGAAGACACAATTATTAAACTGGAAGCTAAATTTTAAGAAAGTACATAGAACGTAGAAAAGAAACCAAACAGAAATTAAATATATTAAGGGTAAAAAGTTTATTTAATCAAAATAGAAAACACAGCCATGGTGTGATTGTTCAGTGGCTAAATCCTTGTCTTACATGTGCCAAGATCCCATATGGATGCTAGTTCATGTTCCAGCTACTCCAATTTCACTCCAGCTCCCTGCTTGTGGCCTGGGAAGGCAATGGAGGATGGCCCAAAGCCTTGGGACCCTGCACCTGCGTGGGAGACCAGAAGAAGCTCCTGGCTCCTGGTTTCAGATAGCTCAGCACTGGCCATTATGGCCATTTGGGAAGTGAACCAGAGAATAGAAGATCTTCCTTTCTGTCTCTCCTTCTCTCTGGAAGTCTGCCTTTCCAATAAAAATAAATAAATCCTTAAAACAAAATATAGAGAACACAAGAGAGAAAATGAAGAAAAGACATATACAAGACATCAATAACTGAGAAATTTTCAGAACTGATGAATAATGTGAATTAATGGATACATGCAACACAATAATTACAAATAGGATTGTAGATATCAAAAAGAAAAGAAAACAAACAACAAAAAAAGCCAAAGTTGCATATAAACACAGAGTAGCAAAACTGAAAAACAAAGACAAAAAGGCAATCTTAGAATAAGTCAAACAATCTATCAAATAATGAAAAATGAAAGTATCACAAATATATAAGGTATGTACTTAATATACATAACAAGGTATATATAATCATATGATAATATATATTTTACATTCCTTATATTCATTATTCATTAATTATTGTATTTGTGTTGATATTATAGTATAATTACATAAATATAAATGCATGTATTTTGTTAATCAATATTTTATTAATTGTGATAGGTGCATATTAATATTTGCATATTATGTATATGTATATATATAGAGAGAGAGAGAAGTGAAATAAAGACATTTCAAAATCGAAACAGAGCAGTTTCTACCAAGAGACTCTCAGAATTCTGAGGGAGAGAGACAATGCAGAGAAAGCAAAGGCACAAGAAATGGTATACATATAAAAATTAAACAAATACCATCTCTAAACAGCAATTCCTTCATTTGTTATTATAAATGGTCTGATTTGTATGGTAAAACGAATAGAAAATAATGAAATATTGAAAAAAACCTTGAAGGACAGAAGATTCACTAGTTGCCATATGAGCTTTTATTATTCTGAAGGGAGATCAGACTACTTTAAATACAACTCACTTCTAAGCTGTTAGGTGTGCATGGTGTACTTCTATGGTAATGATTACAGGAAGAGAAACAGAATGCATAATTTCCCAGTCCGCAAATATAAACAGATCTGAATGAGAATATAACAACATCTTCAATGCCCCCAAAAGAAGGAATATTAGCAACAAAAATGGATCACACACAAACTGAAAAAGAAATTGTAGGACTAGTTTCAAAAAAAAAATAGAAACAAAATGCATTAGCCTTTTAAATAAAGACTAAAAAATAATCTGTCTACATTAAAATCATACACTCTGCTTCTCAAAAATCACTATAAAGTAAGATGTTTAATCTTACTACTAAAGAAGAAAAGCAAATTAAGAAAACAATGGTATCTGGCAACAAAATCCCAAAAACTAGAGGGTAGAGAAACAACAGATAAACCATGACAGATTTTTCAAGGAATTTTACTTATAATAAAAAGTAATTTATTACCATTGCATGCAAAAAAATAAATCTTACAGTATATTCACACACACAAAAAATAAGTTTTAAAATACTACATGTACTATTTCATTCTTATCAAGCTTACAACCTTAAAAACAAAAACAAGCAATATTCTGTGCACACAAACACAGTAACCGTGTGCTGGAATGGAATCAAACATCGCTGGAAGCACGGTTTAGTTCAGCTGGCGTCTACATCCCACGTCATTGCACAGTGGCACTCTGAACAGCACTGGCCTACGCTGTTCAGCTCCAGAGACGGCTAACCTATGACTGTAATCTTCCAAGATAAAAGCCTCAATCAAAAGCAATTTCAGATTTAAGGAAAAGGTCTTGTCCCAAATAGCACTCCAAGGTCTTCGTGGAGCCTTTCCCACAGTTTCATGTGACTTAAAAACCAGCAGCCCTCATTTCTGAACCACACTGGCAAAGCTGCTCACCTCTTACAAGGGCGTTTGAAGGCAACTGACTTCTGCCATACTCTTTCCTCATACCACATCAGCCTTTGGCAGCTGATTTTGCCCTGGGCACGGGTCTAAAAGTTCCATCTACTCCATCAGAGCCTCATAATCCCAGAATAAAGTAAGAGCATACACAAGAAACTTCAGATCCAGAAGTTCTTTGAGAATGAGACTCACCTGTACCTTCTTCTATATAGGTTCTGCTGTATTATAACTTCACTTTTCTTGAGATTCGCAAAATGCACAACTACTTAGGTGTCTGATGTGTTGCCTGGAATAAAAAAAGGCAGGGAATGAGAAAGGAGGTAACCAGAAGGAACCAAAATATTCACTGGGAAACAAACTCTACTTTAATCAAGTTAAACTTGGTCTCTAAGAAGGAAAAGGATCATTCAAACTAAGGAAAAGCTCCATCTTAGTGTAAGATATTTTTCATCTTTATCCAAAAGTATTAATGGCAACTTAATGTTTCCAAAAGAAATAATCATTTATAAAAAGCCTTCATGTGCATATTCTTATTGGAGTCTCAAGATTTTTATAAAAGAGATTTATTTGAAAGGCAGTTACAAACACACAGACATCCACTGGTCTGATGGCCTCAACGGACCAGGTCAAAGCCAGAAGCCCGGACACTCCATCCTGGTCACCCGTGTTGGGAGGCAGGGGTCCAAGTACATGGACCATCATCCACTTCTCTTCCAGACACATTGGCAGGGAGCTGTATCAGAAGCAGTGTGGCCAAAACTTGAACTGGCACTTGGATACAGGAAGCCAGCATCAGAAGTGGTAACTTAACCCACTCTATCACAACTTAACCCACAAGTCTTAAGATTTGAAGACTAGACAGAGTGTTATTTTATTTATTTTTAAAGATTTATTTATTTTTATTTCACAGGTAGAATTTATAAAGAGAAGGAGAGATGGAAAACGTCTTCCATCTGCTGGTTCACTCCCCAAATGGCTGCAATGGTCACAGCTGAGCTAATCCAAAGTCAGGAGCCAGGAGATTCTTTTAGATGTCCCACGGGACCTGAGCCATCCTCTACTGTTTTGCTAGGCCATCAGCAGAGACTTGGATTGGAAGTTAAGCAGCCAGGACATGAACCAGCAGCCTTATGGGATGCCTGCAGCAACAGGGCAGAGCATTAGCCTGATTCACCACACTGCTGCCCCAAGAAGTGTTATTTTTAAACAACAAAATTCCTATAGGGAAAGGCAGCTAGCTCCTCCATCATCACACTCCCCAACACCAAGCACTAAAGAAGAAATAAGAGCCAAGTTCTACAGTCCCTCCTTCCAAAGCCCTCCTGCTAATTTGGAAATAGCTTTAAGTTTACAGACCAGTTGCAGAATAACAATACAAAGAAAGCCCACATACTCTTTACCTAGATCGACCTACCAACATTTAACTGACTTCACTGACTCTCTCCATACACATTAATCTAACATTTGTTTTGTTTTGTGAGCCATGTGGAGGTAAGTGGCATGCACCACAGTTCTTTCTCTCTAAATTCTGAATAATTTATTTACCAAGATTAGAATATTCTCTTACACAACCATAATGTAGTCATCAACCTTCATAATTACAATGACATGCTACCATCCTTTAAAGTACTGTCATATTCAATTAATCCAATATGCTCTTTAGGCATTTCTCCCCTACCCCATCAGATTCTAACAAAGAAATATTCTAAAAAGCATTTAGCTGCCATTTCTCTTTCACTTCCTCTGTCTTTGGTGACACTGACACATTAGAAGACAGCCTCTCCCCCTTTTTATATTAATAGAAAATCTCCCTTTTTGACTTTTGTGACATTTCCTAAGGTGACTCCTGATGATTCAGTTCGGATACCACATTCAGCCAAAAAACCACAGAAGCATTACTTCTGACACATCTCAGGCACGTGAGGTATCTACCCAGGACTTCTGATGCACTCATTAATCAACAACTAATGTGTTGGTCAGTTTCCCCCAATAAAGTATTCTTCTATCCCTTTTTACTAGTAAGTAAAATGTTAGATCCTTTAAGGCCATACAAATCTCTTCTCTGTCACCAGAACTACCCACAAGATTTACTATCCATTGGTGATGTTCACCTGACTTTATACTGTGATGACTACAACAACCTGTTAAAACTCCAAGATTCCCTCCTCATTTCCATGCATTACTCAGCATCCTACATTGTTTATGCACTCAATTATCTATTTATAAGCAGCACAATATGTGAAATTCAGTGATTTATAATTTATCCTGTATCTTAGGGCACACTCCATCTTTTCTTTTTCTTCTCTTTATCTTCTTAACTTTCTGACATTGAAAAAATATATACTCCGTATTCATCTTGGACCTGTCTCTTTCCAGGCAATTAGAGGGTGTTTGGTTTGGATCCGCTGGTGACTAAAATTTGGTATATCATCTTAATTGGTACTGAGGTACAACAGGCTAAATCTGGTACAAGTTGCCCTACCATATGGCCATCCTCTAAGGTCAGTCCTTCCTCCCGGTGTCTCTCAGCACAGCTAAGGTGTTACTCAGCAAGGTGTTCCGCCTGAGCTGGCAGAACCCAATCTCTTTCTCAGTGATGCTGATTCCTAGCTCTGTACTGCCATCCTCTTCTTGGTCTGGCAGCAACTGCTTCCTGCTAAGCTCACCATGCCTCTTCTCCAGCACTCTTCTGTACAAATGCCAGCCTCTTCAGCAGCTCCGAGCACCAATGCTTGTCTTCTCTGTGCCACAAGAACACAAAGATCTGCTGGGACTCAGCTCCTTGTACCTCAGCAGAGAACTAGGGCAAGCTCAAGCATCCCCTCATGGGATCCTCTTCTCTCCAGTATTGCACTCCTGGCTGCCAACTGCCTCCTAAATGGCTGCCCCATTTTCTAGTTTATGGTAGGAAGGTAGAACTAGCACCAATCAGCTTTTGCTTTGCATGCTTTTCACACTTTCAGCATATAATGAAGGCTCTTTATTTAAATGTGTCCACGAAACTCACTTTCTTTCTAACAATCTGTTTCTTGGGAATGTGCATGTTCACTTTCGCTGTGGCAATGGAAATACTCTCCAGCAGTGAGGAGATTGCTAACAGGATGAGAGGGAGGTGCCTTCATCTTGTCCAGGAAGCTGACACTTCCCTGCTCTCTGGCCATTCGCCATTCTGACACACACGCAGGACTGTGCCCAATTCCTATTCAAAAAGGCAAAACAAAGCACTACAGTCTATAGCAGAAGAGAAGTTGCTGTCTTTCATTTTTCCTGTTTATGTGCAGGTACTTGGGAAGAGAAGACTCCATTTTGTCTAAATCTCTCTCTGGTATATTTCTAAACCTACTTGGAAGCACTGTTTGGAAAAAAAAAAAAAATCAGAGGACCTGACGTGGTAGCCTAACAGTTAAAGTTCTCCCCTTGGACACGCCAGGATCCTATACAGGCACCAGCTCTAACCCTGGCAGCCCCACTTCCCATCCAGCTCCCTGCTTGCACCCTGGGAAAGCAGTTGAGGATGGCCTAAAGCCTTTGGGACCCGTACCCGTGTGGGAGATTCAGAAGAGACTCCTGGCTCCTGGCTTTAGATCAGCATAGCTCCAACCATTGTGGCTGCTTTGGGAGTGAATCATCAGATGGAACATTTTCTCTCTGTCTTTCCTCCTTCTGTATATCTGGCTTTCAAATAAAAAATAAACTTAAAAAAATCAGAAAGCAAACTAGAAAGGAAGCCTACAAGCCCATATACCAACCTAATCAAAAGAAAACTGGCCAATAAAAATAGCATTTTCATCAAATACTGTGAAAAATATAAGATTTTACAATCATACAAAAATGGAGGTGAGCCCTTTCCTTGCATAACCAGTAGATTTGTGCCCCTCACATGTGGAATACCTACATACAATGTCTCAGCATGCCAAGGAAAATGGGAACAGCTTCTTACTACTTCATGAACAGATTTTTCTCCCTATTAGAAATCCATGCTGCAAATAAAGAAAGAAAAATAGGAGGGAAAAGGAGAGAAGAAAATGCATGTTGCAGCCCATCTGTCCAATTCATTGGCTCAAGGGGAATCGAGGCATAGCACATTATCTCTCTCTCTCTCTCACTGGTTTACTCCAGGAACTTTTAATTAAATCCACACCCACTTGTCCTTCTGCCTGCATCAAGGCATGCCCCCATCCATAGCCTCCTCCAATGGTCATCTCTCAGGTCTCAGTGTCTCGCATAGATCCTGTTGAATTCTCTGTCCAGAGCCAGCATGTGTTCAGTACCCTAAGTGCAAGTTCTCTTATAGGTTCCCAGTTCCCAGGAAGTCAGCCAAAATTCTGGGTTGCACAGAACAAGATTCTCATGATCTGTTCCCTGCCCCTCTCCTACATGCCCCACCCTTAATGAAACACTTGCAGACACTTTGCAGAATGGGTGTTGGGTGTCACTTAAGATGCAACTTGGGACACCTGTGTCACATCAGAGTGTCTGAATTTCAGTTACAACTCCAAATTCCATACTGCTGATAATGTATATCCTAGGAGAAAGCAAATGATGGATCCCTGTTAAGTAACTGTGTTGCTGAGTCCTACGTGGGAGCCCTGGATTGAGTTCCTGGCTTCCACCCTGGCTAGTCCCAACTGCTGCAGGTATTTGAGGGATGAATAAACAGATATCCTCCCTTGTGTCAATTAAAACAAATAAAATTTGGAAGATTTACCTCTTTATTTGAAAGGCAGGAACAGACATATGTATATAATGTGTAAATATATACAGTAATATCTATATACATGCTATTAATCCTCAAATATCCTTTAAAGTATTATTTATCATTCCCAATTTACAGAGGAGAAATTGAGGCACAGAGAAAAAAAAAATGTAATATATCCTGGGCTATGCAGCTTATAACTGGCAGGGCTGGAATTCAACTTCAAACTGCCCAGTTTCAGAACCTTAAGCTCATAACTACCTTCCTCCACAGCTACTCACCAAGAACTGGAGCAAGGACAGACTGTGATAAGGGCCAGCTCAGCCAGAACATAAAATGCCATGCTCATGGGCGAGATATGCTACTGGACACTTACTAGAAAGCACACAAGCCCTTTAATCGCAAAATGATGGGTTTGCACACATAGTAGCAACCCAGAATGAAATCACCCAGAAAACACTTAGACCTGTCACTCTGAGAAGCTGCCATTTCAGTCACTTACCACCTGATGAAGGCAAGAAGAAAGGCCAAGAATTTGGGCTAGGAAGTCACACATGCCTGGGTTTCAACTGCAGGTCCTCCAGTAACCATTCAGCAGCCTTGAACAAAATACACAACCTATCTCTGTGTTCTCATGTCCTTACTATACAGATTACATAAGATAGTTGACTTGAATAATTTAGCTCTTTGGAACCAAGTTATAAATATGTAAACAAATAAGGAATATGTAAACAAATAAGGAATAATAATCGTTGTTAGTATTTTATTTCAAGACTCAGTTCTAAGCCATATGGAAAAGCATCAAAAAGATGACATCCATCTCTCAACCAAAAAGGATGTAATCCTTAGTATGGATTCATTATCAATAAACAGGAACTATTACAACTCAAAATATAAGACAAGCCTATTTCAAAATGCTAGAGGATAACAAAGTCATCTTCTTAAAGAGACAAAAACAGTTGCTGTGTATCAAGGGCCTACTCTGTCCTTGATCCTCTAATGGGAATTTCGCAGACATCATTCAATCTTCAAAACTACTCAAAGGTCCATCAGATGATACTGATTTCACAGATGAGGATTCTTAGCTTCTCAGGGGCCTTTGTAATAGGGTCCAGGTCAGACTACCAATAAGCATCAGAAGTGTTGCTTAAAACTAAAAGACTCACACACCAGTGAAGCAATGAAGGACATAATCACCACTGCAAACACAGCCATTCCCCAACTTATTTCCTTGACATCAATCAGAACTTTCTTGACCAACAATGAGTGTAATCAATCCCTACTTCTCAATGATGTGTACTGTGCTTCTGCATATGTCATGCATAAATCACTAACAGATCATGACAGGCCATTCACCAAGGTGACAACCATTATTCAGTTTAGTTTTGACATCCTATCGCTTCTCTGCCTTTTGGCTAAGATTATGTGTAGTTCTTACGTCCTAAAGAGTAGCCTCAATTTATGGTAGCAAGCAAGTTCACTGTGTAAAATCTGGAACTTTAGCCTATTGTTAACAGTTTCAGAAAACAAATGCTGTCCATGCTTTGGCCACCAATGTGTCCTTAGCACAACACATAGCCAGGTATATGAGAGTACTTCAAAAATTCATGGGAAAGGCACATTAAAAGATAAGTTTATAGAACTGTCATTATGATATAGTGGACTTAGCCACCACCTGTGATGCCAGTGGCCCAAATAGGCACCAGTTTGAGTTCTGGCTGCTCTACTTCCAATACAGATACCTGTTAATAAGCCTGGGAAAAAAGCAAAGGATGGCCCAAATGCCTAGTTCACTGTATCCATGTGGGAGATCTTGGAAAAGCTCCTGATTCTTAGTTTCAGCCCAACCCAACCAGGGATGTTGCAGTCGTTAGAGAGTAAACCAACAGATGGAAAATTTATCTCTCTGTGTGTGTTACATTTTCAAATAAATAAAGAAAGATATTTTAAATAAATGACAAATTTGTTACGGTACAAAAAAATTAAATCCATGGATTTCGCATAATAAGCATTCCCATTAACCTTTTAAAATATATATTTACTTATCTGAAACAAAGGTAGCAGAGAGAGAGCATGCTTTTCCCCAAATGAGCACATGGGACAAGGCTAGGCCAAAGCCAGGAGTCTAAAACTCCCAAGTCTCCAACACAGGTGATAAAGGCTTAGCCATCTTTTGTTACTTTAGGCATCCATATGGGCTGTGGCATTGCAGGCAGCAGCTTAACACACTATACCACATTCATGAGATTTAAAAAGACTCTTCTCAAATTTTTTTTAACACCAAAACAAATTTACCTTCTAGTACCATTTCTAGAAAGTATCCTTGTACTGAAGCCTTTGATCAACAAGGGACAATGCTCACATCTCATCATGGTGCAAAAAGGGAGAGGTGAAAAGGTATGAGGGGCACTCTTAGGAAGATTACTCCACTCACTGAGGGAGACCTCAGCATAAAAGCACAGTATGAATTAAACACTCTCAAGCAGCATGGATCACAAGGATAAATTCTATGAATTTTGACTGGGTTTTTTTTTTTTTGGAATGAGCATATATGACACTCTTGGGATGAAAATGCTTCCCAAATCCTTTCAATTATTTATTTTCCAAAACATTGAAATACCAATGGACATAAAAGTGCCTTCTAATCCACTATTTCAGAAATATAAATTCCACATATGAAAGCTCACCACCAGCACTGTGTTTTATACAGCAGACACAAAAAACAGAGCTGGGCCAACTACAGTTTAACAGAAACAGACCATAAACAAATAATTAGAATACCATACAATTATCGCCTGCCTTCCACAAAGTAGAACCAAGAGTGGGAGGATGCAGAGGAAGGAATAGCTCACCCTGCTTACATTTCAGTCCCATGTTATGAGAAAGGGCCTTTCTTTTCACAACCACCTTTGTAACTTCATTGAACAATCCTCTTTATTTAAAGCAACAATGCATGACAGTCCAGCTATACAATAACTTTTCCTGAATAGTCAATATGCTCCTGGGTTTTCATCAACAGAAAAAAAAATCGCACATTGTCCCTAATGTAGCTTCCAACATAATCATCAACCACACTATCATAAACAAATCAAGTATTTAGCTAAGTTCCAGCTGATTTTTTTTCTTTTCTTTTCTCTCTCTCTCTTTTTTTTTTTTTTTTTTTTTGGTTTAGCATTTCCTTCAAACCACAAGGCTATCTTCTAATAAATCAAACCCACATGTGATCTGCTTTGCAAACATCTTAAAGACTCAAACAAACAAATAGCTGACCTAACATTATGATACCATCACAAGTAGTTCCTTTCATTAAATTCACGTAATAATTTTCATTTCCAAGCAAGATTTGGAACAACATACAAAAGAGGACATATGTGCACTGAGACAATAACCAAAATTCAAGAAATAAAGACAGAGGTTATCTTTCCAATCATAAGAAAACAGTCTTGGTATGACTAAACATTAGCATTATTTTTAAATTTCTGACAGGACAGAAGGGGAAATGGGACAAACCACAAAATTCTGATCAGAGGAAAAACATAAAAGGGTTTTCCCCCTTCAGCAGTCCAAAATAGATTTTTACTAATATTTTGAGCAACACATGAAAAAGCAGCCAACAGACAGGTTTTTAGGATTTTACTAAAAATTATAAGCACAGTATTAAATGGACCTCAGCTAAAACACACTAGAAAATGCAGAAATTAAACACTTGCCTTAGTTCAAATTTAAAAGAATTTAACAAGGTGACTAAAAATAACTGTGCAAGATGTTGCAGAGGTTGGTCACAACAGAATCTTTTAGGAAAATGATTTGCATATGTGAGAACCAGGCACTAGTCCTATGTTAGTTCCATCACCTACAGATAGATCTCAAATTGGCTGTCAGTGAAGAATCCATTGTCATACACCTAACCAGAAGGGAGCAGAAATCCCACAATGTTTTCATGGAGCCCCTTCATATTTTAAAAGAAACAGACAGGTCATACAAAGTCCTAATCTCCTTGCTCAACTTTTACTTTTCTGTGTAGTAACAAGTTATTCTTTATCTGGGAAAGTACTATACTTTGGCTTTGTTTTTAATTTTTTATTTCCCTTTGAATATTGTTTACATAGTTGAGAGGGACACATACCCATGTGGACCTCTTGATTAGGGTAGGGAGGTTCAGGCGTGGAAGAAGGTGAATGGGACAAATGTTTCATTTTTTTTTTTCCTCCTATGTAACCACAGAGGAAGAAGAAGGCCATTCCTTGCAGTTAAACTACATCAGCACCAAGGGATGGGAGATGGCCATTTGATATAACATCTTAGAGATCCCAATGTGAGAAATAGTGTTCTAAGAATTACTTGAGTGGTTTTGATAGTTTTGAGAGGTTGTTGGCTTCGTTGCTCCAGAGCTGAGAAAAACTTCCCAAAGTCAATTAGCTGACAAAATCCACCTTAGTGCAACAATAGACACAGACATGCTGCAAAGCTTGGACACGAGAGTTATTCAACCTATTCTGCTTTCCGTCCTCTGAAGGGACAGTCAATGTCCTCTGCTGATCTAGATGAGCTGGCAGTCAAGGCTCCCATGTGTGTCTGGGCATGCTATCCACTATATTGAGATCAGCAACTGAGGCAGCAAGTCCCAATACCTGCACTCCACGGTCAAATCACACACCCTGTGATTTTCCTTGAGGCTAGTGTCTCAGTTTATCAGTCTAATTGGGGAGTCCCCCAAGAAACCTTGCCTGATGTAACCTCAGACTTAAATCTTGTGAGCACCAGCCAGTGCAGTTATGTTCAGTCTATCACCTGCACCAGCCAATGTACTTACTAGTGAACGCAGCTGCCTGATCAGTTCCACCTCAGCCCCATATCTCATACAACTGACCGGTGCTACCAAAAAGCAACATCCTAGATCATAACCAGTCTTCATAGGTTATTCATCAACCTCACAAATGCCTACCTGTGCAAATTCGGGCCCTGTTCACTAGGCTTCCAAAAGGTTTTCCTGTGGCACTTAAGATCTCTCAGTTCCATCATTCACCCTCAACTGCATCAAAAGCTCCTAGCTTTAAATTCCCAACAAAAAGCTACTGAATATATACCAAGTATCAATCTTCAACTCAAGAATAAGAGTCCTCATATGAACAATGTTTTTCTCATCTAACTAAACTTAGAAAATTCAGGGATCAACCTAAATTCAAAATACATTTTTCAAGGCAAGTTTTTGGGTGCCCTCACACATCCTGTGGAAATGTATTATCATTAAATGGTGGGTTTCCAGATATTATTTTTTCTTCTTAGAGTGTCAAAACTTCCAGAGAAGAGGACACAGCAACAGCAGGACATGCTGAGCTACATTATTGCACAAATCTTGTTGTCCCAATCACCCCTTTTTTGGTTTTGCCCATAGAGCCATCTCGTATGAAGGTCCTATTCTAAGAAGTGCTGCTCTAAGTTCTTTCCTTTAAAAAAAAAAAATCTAAATCCCTCACAGGCTGACTGATGATAAAGCTCTGTGGCCTGTGGCCTTAGTCCTAGGTTGGAAATCCAACTATTCTCAAAGCAAACACTAGTATCTGAACACTCTCACACCTCTGATCTGTTCACTCTGGGGACAAGACCTAGGTTTGGAGGCTGTTCCGCAGCCACAAAGACATGAGTATATTTTTTAAGATTTATTTATTTTTATTGGAAAGTCAGATATGCAGAGGAGGAAAGACAAAGAGAAAGGTCTTCTGTCCAATGATTCACTCCCCAAGTGAGCGCAACAGCAAGAGCTGCACCACTCCAAAGCCAGGAGCCCAGATGCTCTTCCAGGTCTCGCACTCAAGTGCAGGGCCTCAAGGCCTTTAGGCTGTCCTGTAGTGCTTTCCCAGGCCACAAGCAGGGAGCTGGATGGGAAGCGGGGCTGCTGGGATTAGACCTGGAGCCCTTATGGGATCCTAGTGCATGCAAGGCTAGGATTTTAGCCACTAGGCTACTGTGCCAGGCCCAAGTGTATGTTTTAGTAGGGACTTTTCTAGGCAGTTTCAAACCAAGCAAATTTAGTTAGTACTATCATGTTAGACTTGGGGTTTTTTTCACATCTCGAGTATATTAACATCACTTCCTTCTTCCTATCCTGTAACTGACCCACATTCTTCTCCTACCTACACTGACTCCTTGTAATCAAAATACTCACTTCAAGTCCATATTATAACATCGTGGGTTAAGCAGCTGCCTGAGATACTCATATGGGCACTGGTGTGAACCCTCTACTTCTCTTCCATTCTAGTTCATTGCTAATAGCCAGGGAGGAGCAGCAGAAAACGGTCTACATTTGTGGGCCCCTGCTACCCACCCCAAAGACCTAGAAGAAGCTCCCGGCTCCTGGCTTCAGGCTAGCCCAGCACTGCCAGTAAGACCATTTGGGGAATGAATCTGCAGATGGAAGACCTCTCTCTGTCTCTCTGTGTAATTCTATCAAATACACAAAATAAGTAAATAAATAAATAACACAAACACTTCTTCTGTGCTAATAATCAGCTAATATAGAATAGTAGGAGAGACTAATAGTTTCTTAGCACTACTTGCAGTTTATAGATTTAAAATCATTTATTTGTTTTTACCTAAAAAGATTAGATTTTTCAAGAATATTTGGAACAAAAGGTTGACAAAGCATTTTCAATACGTAAGATTCTATTTTTATAGGACTGCTTGGGTTCCATCACAAAAATAATTATACATGCTAATTAAAAGCACTACAGGTATCGATTGTCTAAGAGAAAAAATATTTTCTGGAATTTCACCACTCAAAATAATTTAAGTGTACATTTTGCTTAATGCCTTGACAGATCCTCTTACCATGTTCATTTCCTTATTAAAATGTTAACCTTATACATACTTTTGCAGCCTATTTTGCACATATTTTGTTGCATGACAATACTTTCTTCAACATCATTGCCACGGTTACAGTTTCCAAAATTTCAATGAATCATAACACACTGATCCAACCCCTTTTGGAGGCCATCTGGGTTACTTCCGATGTTCAGCTCAAACCATGCTCACTAAGCAACCCCAAAGCTAAACTTCTCTAATTATTTCCTTAGAAACTATCTAGAAATAGGCTCATTGAGTCAAAGGCCTTACACACTGCTTCCTATTTGATCATTTCAGACCTTCAAAGGCACAGGTCCCTGTGAGGCACTTCAGTATTTGCATTTCTTACAGACATTTTTTGGTTAAGTTTTCCCAGTTTGTTCCTGTTGCCTGTACTGTTGCCAAATTACTAAATGCATTTCCAGTAACTCAGGTATTACAGATCAGGCTATCTGGCTTAATGTAACCTGTAAATTCTTCATGATCTAAAGTCCTTCTGTCTATTCATTCACTGTTCCTCTTAATGGTTCAACTAGCTCTCATACCTCCAATATCCCCAACACAACGATTGATTTGAATCGACATTTATCCCAGGACCTTCTACTGACTGTGTTTGGTCCTTAGATGAGATCTCTTCACAAGCCATCTAGTAGCTCTCTGGTCCCTGGAGAGGTTTCTCTGTCCATGAGGTTTGAGAGTTTGGAACTTTCCACCAAATCTCAAACGCTCCTACTGCTAAGAGCTATCACCTAAGTCAGTGTCAGCAGAGTTCTTGACCTTCACCTCCTTTCGTAATAAGCATTTAATTTATTTAGCCTTACCTTGTCTTTTTTACAATTTCAGTACTAGAGAGGTAAAACATTGTGGTTTTTTTTGAATTAGGAGTGTTTCCCAAATGAGACAGTAGCAAGCCAGGATTATCCCTTGGTCTTAAATCTTGTAAATAGTTAACAATCAGGAAGGGTAAAACTGAAAGCAGAATCCAAGAGGGGTTCACCACCACTCCTGGAGCACAAAAGTCATGCAGGAAGATGGCTTCAATCCTGCACAAAGGCAAGCTCACAATGCATCTAGTGAGCCACACAAATTGACTGGACATTAAATAGCTGGCCTACTCGCAACAAGGCAATGGGCTAAAGACAGACACGCCCAAAGAGCTGAACTGTTTACCAGTGGGACTGTCTCCAGCATTATGGAAAGAATAATCCTTCATAATCCTTCACTGTATGGTTCTGTTCCAAGGACGGGGGTGGGGGGACATTTAATGCCTCCCTGCAGAAAATGAATTGCTCGCATATAACATCCCTCTCATTATCATCACGACCACCACACATGTCCCCATCCATTTCTAAACACCAGCGGGAAGGGATTGACATCATCCCCCTCTGGTTCTATTTAGTGAAGCAGAATTAACATCCAGGAAATTATGGCAAACAGTATTAATTTTGAGGTGATGAATTTTGAGGTGCAAGCTGCAAGCACCATAAAGTGCCTAGGGGAACCCTAAAGGAGACTTAGAGTATCAAAGCAAGCTTTGGTGTGAACAGGAAATGGGTTACTAGAACTTCCCTCGGGAGCCAAGTCCAGGATTAGTTTTACATGAAATGCTTTCTCATCAACACCCTGGATTTCCCCTGCTTTGTGCTCCTTGCAATGAGCCAATACCAGCAAAGCACTGACTCACTAGCAGTGCGTGCCTGATACATGGGTAATGCCCAACTTTCAGAACCTGTCACTTTATTGTTCCTGTTCCTTCAGCTAGGGCAAGTCTTCACCTTGCACACATGACATCTAAGTAGGATAGAAGCACGAGAGTCCTGGAGGAGGTGCAGGGCACTGTCAACCAGCCCTGCTGAGCTTCTCCACAGAACTGTTCATTCACTAATTGGCCAATATCAGATCCCTTGCCTAGTCCCTTTCCGGCCATGTCAACTGTGGCCAAAGAGCCATTGTTCCCAGAAAGCTAGTGTGTTTAAGCCTCAGGAACAATGCCCCTTGTTGATCTTCTATGTTGTACTTGAATAAGGTCATTAACTTTTTTAAACCTTAGTCACAATCAATATCATCACCTTTTATTGTACAGTGTTAGCAAGCAGAATGTCTTCTGATGATGTCTTCATGCTCAGGTGAGACTGAAAGGTCAGTACATGAACTATTTGCTATGGACCATATTCAAAATATCTTATGGATGTACTATATGCTAGGTATTATATGGGCCCTGGTTCTCAAATTTCTGGAATTTATTTAAAATGCAAGGCACTTGTTTTAAAACACAGATTACTGGGCCACATAAAGTCTGTTCCCGGAAATTGTGGGACATGCACCTGCAATTTATGATACAGGTGACCCATGTCATTTTATGGAGCACTGCCACACAGCGACAGTAAACTAGAACACACTGAATTTTGTTGGCATTTTATCAGCTATGTACAAAAAATATTACTTACTATGAAGGAACTTGAAAGAAAAGTCAAATGAAAACAAGAAAATAATCAAAATCTAGGTTAAAACAGAAATCATGCTTTATGGCTCACAGATCCATAAGCTTATGCAATTAATATTCATATTTACGCATATGTAAAATTTATACTTTAGCTCCATATATGAGTAACTGATTACAAAATGATTATTTATATCAGTGCATGCTGAATATAATTATACAACCTATCATTGGGTAACCTTTGCAATTCTTTCAATATTTATTACTTTATCCTCAAGAAAGCCTGTCTTATCATTGGAGAATTTGCAATAACAGGAAAAGTAAGGTACAGTTTATACAACATGTAATGCAAGAGCCTCAACATTTTGAAGGTTCTACCTTTTTTTTCTTTTTGTTAGATTAGAATTGCAAACAGACTTCATGCCCTACTCAGACAGACCAGTAGATCAGAAACAGCTGTCTGTAACACAAAAACAGCAAAGACAGACACTGCAAGGGTATGGTGGGACTTTAGCAGTGACATCTGTCACCCACATGTGCTAGATATTCCACTTCTCAGAATATCTGGCAGCATATACAATATTCATAAATACCATTACTTTCATTCTTTACCCCAATAAATTACTGCTTCCTATACAGGCACTAGAAATATACCAGTAGAATACTAAGAACTACTAGGGAGGTGGATATGCTGTAATAAAGCTAATCTAAGACTTTCTCTCACAAAATGAAATTCAAGAGGGAACTGAAGAAATAACAGAAATCAGCAAACATGAAAAAGGAGAAAGGAAAGTAGAAATGAATGCTGTAAGGAACTGAAACTAAGCTTCCACGGCTGAATCAGAGAAAGGGAGAAGGAGAACAGAAGGGTTGGGCTGAATGGGCAAAACCACCAGCTCACGTAATATTTTGAGGTATGAAATTCGAACTTTGAAACCTTGGGGAGTCCTGGAAAGGTGGGCATTTAACATTTGCTTGTTTCTTGTTTGAGTATTTTCTGGGAGGGCAGTAATCAGCAAATTTGCACTTCAAAAAGAGTACACACAAGAAGTCACAGCAAATGTGTTAAGTGATCAGAACTGGAGGGCAACAGGCAGCTGGTGAGGAGTGAGTGGATTTGTGATACTTCTTGTTGGCAACAGATGTGATCTAGGAAAGAATACAGAGGATGGTAGAATGGGGAGAAACACACAATCTTTATCTTCTATTTTCCAGTTCTAGTAATTTTGTAATAATTATGACTTTACACATGTAAAGATTAAATCCAACAGATTTGTTATCAGGTAAGTCTCTGATTTTCTAAACAGCACATTGATTTTTTTCTCTTGCGGCAAGTAATGTGAGTAATTATAAACTCTTAATGCTGAATATATTTCTTGGAGAGAACAACTTCAAGAAAAAACTGGAGTTACCCAAATGTGATAAAGGAGAAAAGAAAGTAGAAATGAATGCTGTAAGGAAGTGGAATTAAGTCTCCATGGACGGACCATAGAGAGGGAAGAGAACAGGAGGGCTGGGATGAGTGGACAAAAGCACCAGCTCATGTGTGAGACTTTCCTGTCTTGTAAACAAGAGTATAAGAACGTAATCTCTAATCTCATCTCTTTTGAAAATGTAACAGTTTACATATCTTAGCATTCTCTCTAGGAGCAATAATCTTATCCTCCAGAGTTCTGCCCACAACATGACTCTACCCAAAGCCACCTGATTACGTTAGAAATGAGTGCCTAGGTCACTTTTCTGTATCACTGTGCCACATTCAAAGTGTACCAAGAGTCTCTGCAAACTGCTTCATTTGGTGACAAGAAGAGAGATGGGTCAAGATCACTGAAAATGCAAGAAAGACATTAGTCCCTGGCAGTCATTCACTCTGAGAAATATTATGGGCAAGGTAAGTGTTTGTTTCAAGGGAACCAAGTAGAGCATCCAGAAGATATGACTAAAACCAAACTGTGGCTCATCCATCATTTTATTCCTAGAGCTGAAGCTTTCTTTTTATGATAAAATGGAAGTGTGTCCTAGCAATAAGGCACTAGAACCCTTGGCGGTCATTTTGACTTGCAAGGAAGTTTCTGGTTTTTTGCTGCCAATAGATTTTAACAAGAAAAATCAAGATACTGGCATAGGGAAGAGACACCACACTTCACTCCTTTGCCAATAATCTCTAGCAGAAAATACTGTATTTCCTTTTTTATAAAGATTTATTGACTTGGAAAAAAAAGATTTATTGACTTGATTTAAAAGGCAAATTACAGAGAAATGGAGGAAGGGAGGGCAGGAAGGAGAGATCTTCCATCCACTGATTCATTCGCCAAATGGCTACCACAGACAGGGCTGGCACAGGCCAAAATCAAGAGACAGAAACTTCTTCCAGATCTCCAGGTGACAGGGGTCTAAGCACTTGAGTTGCCTTTTCCTGCTTTTATCATACCATTGGTAGCTGAATAGGAAGTAGAGCAACAGAGACTTGAACTAGCAGCCATTGCAGGTGGTGGCTTTCCCACCAGGCTACAATGCCACACTCCACCTTTCCTTCTTAAAATCTTCCCACCACTTCTGCACCAAGAAAAGAATTGCAAGGGAGCTTTGAAGTTCCAGCAACCACAGACCTTTTTATGGGAAAGAAAAATAAAGATAGCCACATCCTGGAATGTCCGCTTTTCATTCTTCAAAGATTTGCACAGCATGGTCTAAAAATGGCCGGAAATCAATTGTTATTGTCCTAAAGTGTTTTTTAAGAACTCAAAAAGATCTCACACAGACATATACTTACAAATCGCTGTTTTGAAGTGCAGCCACTCATTTAATTCTTAGATATTTGTTTAGGAACAAATTATGTGATATCTAAAAGATTAGGTAAAGAAAAACTACAACTCTAATGATGCTCAGAAAAGAAAATATGCATATTTATCCAAATAACAAAAAAAGTTGAGAGAATTTAAGAATGAGTAAAAAAAATGTTGAAAACAAGCAGAACAAGGAGAGGCAGGTGTTGGCATAGTGGTTAAGATGCCACTTGAGACACTCTCATCTCTTATCAGAGTGCCTAGCTCCTATGTGCTTCCAAGTCCAGCTTCCCAGTAACGCACATCCCAGGAGGCAGCAGGTGATGGCTCAGATAGCTGAGTTTCAGTCGTTGAGATTCAGATTGAATTTCAGGCTTCCAGCTTCAGCTTGTCCCAGCTTGGGCTATATGGACATTTGGAGAGTGAACCAGTAGATGAAAGATCCCTATCTCTCCATCTTTAACATAAAAATGAATATAAATATTCTTAAAACTTTATGGGAAAATAGAAATGCTTTGTATACAGTAATGTGAAGGTTAATAACTATATAGCACCTGTTAAATTCTATATACTGAAGTCATGATTTTTATTAACTTTGTTTTTCAGCAATCATTCAAGCAAACTTTTGGTTGTCAAGTGAAAAAAAAAAGGTTTCTTCTAATCCCCAGGTTGTTTTGCTTTCAACATTCAACTTTAGGGCAATGGTTTACCATCAATACTTAGATCTGGATCTGCCTGCTACACATCTACTTGCTTGACCAGAGTATCATGACAATCACTCTTGGTCAATTTTTAAAAATGACATTAAGCATGTATGTCTGATCTTCCACAATCCAAAGCATACAGGAGACTAAAATTAGCATTTAAATAATGTTGGAGAATAAGTGTTGACTTTTTGCAGAACACTGCGAGTAAGACAAACTTAGAGTTTTCCATTACAATATACTCAGATGGAAAAAATGAGTCTAGTAAAGCTGGCAACTCAGCTCACAAATGACTCTAAACCATGCAGCTGGTTTTCACATCACTTCAAACTGTGGAAATGGGAGAGGACAGCAGAGGCCAGAGGCAATGCAATTGAACACGTTTCCATAACAGACCTAAGGCTGCCCTTCCAACAAGTTAATTAGAAAAAAATACAAACAAGATGAATAGATAGGTACTTCAAAGTCTGTGGGAAAATAGAATTAAAATACAAGCTTATTTTGGCAAAAAAAAAAATTTTTAATTCATCAATGGTTTATTGATAGTACACATTCATTTTCCATAGATTATTTAAGTTTTCTATGAGCATTTTAAACTTTAATATGTTTGGATCTGAAAATTTTTCAAGCCAAAACAAATTTATCTTTAATTCTGTCTTACAAAAATAAAGATTGTTGCAGTGCCCTTCCACATCTTATCCAGTTAACAAATGTATTCATTAGCCTATGGAATTGTACCATAAAATTTAAAATAAAACAGAAGTGGAAAATTTAGCTGCTAAAATTTGTTAACCATTAGAATAAGGGTTTAGAGTGAAAAACAAATCATTAAGTGAGAAAGAAAACATGTAAATTTGAGGAAAAGGAGATTTCTCTCAGAGATTGTGACATGTACACCAAATGTTTATGTGCTACTGATGATGCTAGCTTGTGGGAGAGCAGGATAAGCCACTGCCTATGATTACAGCATCTCACTGCCAACATCCAATTTCTGATTTCCACTTGGATATCCCAGATTTTCTGATTCTGATACAGCTCCCTGCTGATATGCCTGGGAAGCCAGCAGCAGATGACCCAAATACGTGGACCTCCATTACTTATGTTAGAAACCTAGTTGAAGTCGGATGTTCCTGGCTCAAGACAGGCCTGGTCAACCACTGAAGTCACTAGGTAGTGATGAAAGATCTCTCTCCTTCTCTCCTGCTCTCTCCTTTACTGTCAATCTGCCTTTCAAATAAAATAAATCTTTAAAAAAATAATAAGTGTGGCCTGTATTCCACTTCTGGAGGAGGTGAGATAGATAATGAATTCTTGAGGTAAAAAACAACTGGACTTGGTATACTTGTTTAGCAAAAAGTAGATGTGAACTAGTGATTTCCAAAAGCCCAAGACCCAAAATAAGCTGCATGTGAAAACCCAAAACTTGCCTTAGTGTAGCCCAATGGCCTTCTTAGGAAAGTGCTCTACAGACACCAAAACAAAACAAAATTTTTTTTTCACTTAAATATCTTTGAGATTAAAAAAAATTTAAATCCACATATGAACAGAAACAAATTTTAAAACACAGCTAGTCATCCAAACAGCAAAGGCATTCCTGGGCAAACCACCCCAAAACATTTTATTTGCACAGCACTACAACAATTTATTGATTTTCCAAGAGAGATCATTCTGAGAAAGAAAAACTCCCTTGAATGTGTAGATTCTGGATTTTTTTTTCTTAAAAAAATAAAAAAGATTCATCTGTTTATTTATTTGAAAGAGAGAATTACAGAGAGTGTGCGACAGAGATTTTCCATCTTCTGACTCACTCCTAAAATGGGCCTCAACGGCCAAACCAAAGCCAGGAGAGCTGCATTGAGTCTCCCATATAGGTGAGGCGGTCCAAGCCTTTAGGCCATCCTCTGATGCTTTCCTAGCCACATTAGCAGGGAGCTGGGCCAGAAGCAGAACAGAACTCACCCCCATGGAATGCCAGCACTGGTCCCTGATCCATTTAATTTCTCAAATGGCTGCTGGATCACATGAGCTGACATAATGTATCAGAATGTAATAACAACATCAGGAAGCTGCTACTGAACATGAGGAGCTGTCTAAAGCATTTACACCATCTTTATTCCACAAATGATGAAACTAAAGCCCAGAGGATAAAGTAAAATACTCAGGAAACACAACGAGACAGAGAGTATGTGAATCAGAGTTTACTGTAGCAGACACTATCACAAAGTCAAACAAGAAATTTCTGCATATGTCATAGGGTTTCCGTAAGATTCACAGGAAAGGGATGTTGTAAAAAAATTGTATAAGAATTTCAAAAAAGTTTATAGCAAAATAATCAAAGTTTCTGATGTACCTACATGCATCCAATTGCCATATTAACTATGATGCCGTCTTGCTTCAGAGAAGGCAAAATGCATTAGTCTTCTTCACTTTATCAGCATTGTTTCCATATCTATGATGGATTTTCAGCTACAACTAGGAATCCACTTTCTGCTCACATTCCATTTTTGCTTAATAAAAAATGTAAATCCAACATCCTATTGTCAAGATATAGTAAACAGTTTCATTGGGAGTCCATCTGTGTCTGGAAGTGGAGATGCATACTGCATTGTATCCTCACATCTGGATATGATAGTCTCCATTACACTATTACCATACATCCCCTTAAACGAAAAGCCACAATACAAAATCAACAACAGGTAGAAAAACAGAAGTTTACAATGCCATGAAGTTAAACTTTATGCTACTGAATGACTAATGTATGCTGAAGAAATGAAAATCAAGAATCTTCCATGCCTGCAACAATGAACATATGATTGAGTATGAAGAACTATACTATAGTAATGATATAGAGGAATTCAATGAGCGGGGAGGGAACTGGAGAGGGGATAAGGGAAATCCCAGGGCCTATGGAACTATATCATAAAAGGATAATAATAAAAAGAAGTAAAGTTTTAAAAACGTAAATCCAAAGCTTTTACAAAAAAACTAAGACAACAGCATTAGGTCTGACTACCAATTCCACAGAAGTAAATCTAAAGCAGATCCAATGTGCAAAAGATGCTAAAATTCAACCTGGTCATTTCAAATTGTAGAGAAGGATAAACAGAAAGTATTTAAAAGGAAGGAGTCGGAACCAATGCTGGGAAGTGCTTAAAGCACACAGTATCTATCCTATCAATCCCATTGTGCCATAATAAGCACCTATCCTCCTTTAGTCTAAAAAGACATGTTTGCTACCATTTCCATGTATGTGCTCAAGCTGTCAAAACTTACATTTTAAATTGTTGGACATAAATAATTTCATTATATTATTCACAGTTTCCACCTGAAAGAGGAACAAGAGAAGTAAAATGCACAAACTAGCAGTAACCATTGTTGCGCAAAGGAAGAAATGCAGCACATGTGCAGAATCGGAAGCACAAGAGGCTGCACAAGGATCTTTGAGGATGGAAAGGCAGCTATTTCACTGAAGCAGCTGGAGACTGTCCCTACTCTGCCTCAAGAGGAAGTTGCTCAAAATTAAAGAGTAGCACAGGGACCCAGCTTGATCGAGATTGCTTGGGCAGGACCACAGAGTAAGGAACCATGCTGTGTAATGCCCCAAGAGTGTCTTCTCCATCAGGTTTCCTTCTCTTCAAAGGATGATTCTTCCCTTGGCTAATTCATCTGCTCTGGAATGGCTACCTTCTACTAAAATGAGAGTCCTTTCTCCTCAAATTTTCTTTAGCTATCCCCTGGCTGAACCATTTAATTCTGTAGCACAATTCATAGTATATCCAACCCCATCATAACTCATCTGGCACAACATCAGCTCCTACCACATCATATCCTATCATTGAAGATCTGTAAAACTGTCTTGGTTTTCTTCTCTCCAAGCAATCCCTGACATATTTAAATCACCAAGTAAAAGAAAATCAATTAAAATACATTCTAAGCTTTCAAAAGACTAACAGGTAACATGTGACTCCATTAGCCCTTCCTGAAACATGTTTACTGCATGGCCAAATGTATGTAGGTGTGCCCTTTAACAACAAGTGAGTGGGAGCCAACTAAATCTGAGGAATTCTGGGTTCAACAAGGTTAAGCAGCTTTCTTCTGCCACAGGAATGCTCAAAGCCTTCATTGTGCATTGTGACCTTTCTTAAAGAGGGATATATTACACAATTCCTCCACCTGCTTGACATGGAATTATTTTACATTCTTAACCTCTGTGTCCTGCAAAACAGCTAAGGTATTGTTCAAATGAAGCATAACTCCTACAAGATGGACCAAAAGTTCCAATGGCACTTGCCACATTAGCAAGATGAATAACAGCCCCCAAAATGTAGGCCCCTACTAATCCCCAGAACCTGTGAATGTTGCCTTACAGGGTGGGGGGTATACACTTTACCAATGCGAATAGGTTAAGGATGTTGTGGTGAGATTATCCTATGGCTCTGAATGTTATTAGAGGTGTTTTTATAAGACAGAGGCAGAGCACAACCTACACCAAGTGTAAAAGAAGGCAATATGTTGGCAAAGGCTCATGTAAAATAACCCACACCAAGCAGGGATGGCAGCCCCCGACACACAGCCAAAGACAAGAAGGAATTTCTCTCCTAGAACCCACAGAGGGAGCATAACCCTGCCAACACTGTGATTTCTACCCAGTGAAAGTGAGCTTCAATTTCTGGCCTTCAAAACTACTAGAAAATAAATTTATGTTGCCTAAGTAATCACTACTTTTTGTGGCTGTCCCAAATAAACAGGGCACCTACTGAAAGAAAATGAGACAACACATGAGTACAGTGTTTGACTTGACTTCCTTGACTTAAAGCCACACCCTCAAGAGTTGCCAGGTTACAAAAACTCAGAGTGAAGAAAGTAACATCAACACAACCAACACATCCCCACAGCATCCCACAATTAAGTGCTGTTCAGAGTTTGTACTATAAGGAGTGACAAGCAACAGCTAAGGCCAGGAGGCGGCCAGGCAGAGCTCAGCTCTACAAGTGAGAAAACATAAGACATCATAAGTCATCCCTGGAGCTTTCAGAGAAAAGCAGAGACTCAGCAAGAAGAAACTGAGTAAAAGTCACAAATGGCTGCTGCTGAGAACTCTGAGTTGTACACCCCATAACCCTCAACTGGCCTCCCCCAGGCACCAGGGGCTATACAGAAAAAAACACAAGTCAACCACAATTTTCACAAGTTATGATAGAAACAAGCCCAACTAAGGGGCTAAGGAAGTCACACTTCTGTCCACATTCAAGAAACAGAGGAATAATACCACAAAGAGTCACAAAGCATACCTAAGAGACAGTAAAAATAGAGAATGCTGTCCTAACCTATCTCTATCAGGGCAAGATAGCTCTGGAAAACACCAAAACTGCATGTAGGCCCACAGCTAAGGAAACCAAGCATGGGCTCATGGGCCCATATGCCTATAAAAAGTTAAAATGTCAAAATGTCAGAGGCTGTTTCAATGGGTCAGCTGGGTAATCCTCTACTTTCAAGTGCCAGCATCCCATATGGGTACCAGTACAAGTCTCAGCTGCTCCATTTCCCATCTAGTTCCTGGCTTGTGGCCTGGGGAAACAGTGGAGGACCATCCAAAGCCTTGGGTTCCTGCACCTCATATGGGAGACCAGAAGAGGCTCCTAGCTCCTAGCTTCAGATTAGCTCGGCTCCAGCTGTGGCAACCATTTAGGGAGTGAACCAGCAAACTGGAGGATCTTTTTCTCCTTCTCTCTGTAAATAAGCCTTTCCAATGAAAATAAATAAATCATAAAAAACAGTCGGTGATTTTTACGAAGCATCTCCTTTGTTAATTTTTAAATAAATGGTATAAATCCAAAAGCCAAGGGAGCCAGGTATGGAGGGCAAATGTTTGCAGCTGGCAGGAAAGAAAACACCAGAAGATACACAGCTAGTAACTCCAAAGCCCTAACCAGCTGACATTGTTGGGAGTGTGGGTACAGGAGCATTCTGCAGGTACCTCTGCACAGGCACCTGAGTTGGTTTAGGGGCTGTCTGCAGCATAATTAGAACAGGAGCAGGAAATGTCTGGCTGGTAAGTCATATAAAATATGTGAAATCATTTGATCTTGTCCCGCATAGACAACTAAAGATGGGACTTAAAATTCAATAAATTTATAACAGTTTAATTTTTAAGTTGATAATTTTGAATGGATTTCAAATGATGACATACATATTTTTTAAAAGCCCTTGGTAGGAAAAAATGTTCCATGTCCCTTATCCAGAAATCACAAAATGAATGCTTGCTTTTCTTTTAAAATTACAAAAGTTGTCACAATAAAATTTAGCTCGAAGGGATATAAGTTAGGAAGTGAAAGTCCTTCCCTTCTACTCCCCAGCTGTTAAAAAGATTAGATCACTCTGCATTCCTCCTTTTCTAGGCACACAAAATGTTCTACAACTTGCTTTTCTTTACTCAACAATACATCATGGATGTTGTTTACATCAGTTTGTCCAAATCTACTGCATTCCTTCTACCAAGTGTACAATTAGAACACAGAATTTCAACACTTGAAGCTGACCAAAAGCCTCTAAGCCTACCCCTATCACCAAATGGGGCCCCGGATTATCTCACTGTACAGAAAACACACTAGAAACTCCCCGCATGAACCACTCCAGCAGGTGTCACCAGCATCCTGCTCTCACCTTTGCTTTACAAAGAAGCTGGAGCCTTAGAATGAATCAAGACAAGGGCTTCCCACATGGCCAGTGAGAAACAAGAAGGAAGACACAATTATATTAGAGCAAAGACAAAGACTATAATTAGTGTGGAACCTCATATACAACAACTTTGGCTTTTATGATCGGCAAATATCTAGACTCTCTAAATCCATCCACATTATTAAATTGGAATTTACTTAGTCATATTCTACCATCTTACAAAGCACATGTTAAAGGGAAACAATACTGATTTCATGAAATTCACCATTCTGCTGCTTCTGGGCCTAACAGAACCAGGCTCTCTCACAAGCTACTCGCCCAGTCCAGCCAAAGCTGTACACATAGAAGAAAGGATGTAGTTGAGGCCTCTGCTTCAAATGTTCCTTTAAAAAAGAACATTTTTTAAAGAAAGAATTGTTTCTGACTGAGATCCTGCTGGGTGAGATGATGATTGTTCAAGGGTTGACACTGACACTTGTTTTGGGGATGAGTCTTCAGAATGATTATAGTACTGTTTTTTAACAAAAGGTGTTTTGTTGATAAAATAAGCACCTGAAGCCATTTTGAATGTGTAGAAGGAATGACTGAATAGATGCTGATGACAAGAATTCTGGCTTTACATGTTGAGTGAAAACAAGATCCAGTTCTAGCTGTTTCTTGACACATGCCCTGTTTGAGTTTTAAGCAAAATGTAGAGCCTGTAGTAGTTCTAAGCTGTTGTCTCAAAGTCAGACGCAAGATTGCAGAAGATAGTAGGCTTTTAGTTAATTGTGACAAAACTTGTCAGATTTTATGGCATATGGAAAGACTGACTACACCTGCCTCTTACAAAAGGTTGAAATAGGACTGTTTAGGAACTCAGTGGTTTTGTCAAGTATGACAACGTGTCTCGTCATAGTTAACTGCAGATTCCTTATGTAAATGAAAATGGTCAAGTTTGAGGTAAAAAAAAAATAATTGAATGAATTTTTAGGTTAATTATCTGGTAGCTAAGAATCAAGTACATGTACAGATTAAATGAATTTGTTTATTTATGTTGGTACTATATTTCTCACAATTTAGAAATAAAGACTGCGCTGAGGATTTGAATAGGGTGAATGCACATATTTTATAAATTCAAGTTGCAAAAAATGTAAAACTCACTTTTTAACTACAACTGTTACAACAGACAAATCTGTTATATTTTTAAATCCATGTATCAAACTTTTGTTAGTTGAATATAGATTATTTTGTGTGCTTTACGGAACTAAGTAACTTTTAAAATAAAGCAGTTGTCATTTGAAAAAAAGAAAGAATTGTAAACTTAGTATTTAAAATATGAATTCAGTTAGTGACTCAAGGTATTAAAAAGATAATGAAGTATTCAAACCTGCAGAGATTGCAGTTTAGTTCCCAAATATAGAAGAAAAGAAAAAAAAAAAAACCAACCCTAGAGGCCAAAGCCTGCCTGCATGGCTGGCTGCTGAAAATTTTAAATTTTCAATTTTAGGAAATTTGGCCTAAAATTAAAATCAACATTTCAATAAGGGTTACCAGCTTTTAAGGATCCACATTTCAGACAAATACACATTTGGAAATAATTTGTTCATGAACCACTCCATATATTTTGCTATATAATACATACAGTTTGCTATATAAAAGTGTTTCTTCATGAATCTATCTTAGCTGAATGAGAATACCAAATCTAATTGCCAAGTCAGAAACAGGGAATATTCCAGACTACCCTCTCTTTTCTCTACTCCATTCCCAAATAAGATCCTGCACCCTTACATCTAACCACCCATGTCCCTTGACTCCCTCTTCCCAAAGCTTTTGTTTAGGTCCTCACAAAATTCAAAGGAGAAGAGGCATGAAAATAGCCTCTTCATACATGTTTCTGTTATCAGTCTGGCTCTACTCCAACCCACTCCTGCAAAACTGTCTAAGAAAGCTCATTCATTCATTCAGCAAGTAACTAGAGCTCCTATCACACTCCAGGCCCTGAAGAAGAAGTCACGTACACAATCAAGTCCCTGCTCTCAGAACCCCGCACTGTGATATCAGATAAGTGCTAAGAGCCTGGAGACAAGCTTTGGAACTGGGTTGCTTTTACCAAGAGTGCTCAGCAAAGCATTCAGTCAAAGGGGACAGGTGAGCGTGTCCTGAAACGGTGTGCATGTCAGGGACAGAACGTGGATCACAGAGACCAGGGCTGTACATACTCACAACTGGGAAGCTTGTTTGGAATAAAGCTAAAATAGTGTGCTCCTTTCTAGAATTTCCCTAGAAAACTTCAAGTTCTCCACAATCCCAAGAAAAATCAATCAAGAAATAGACAGAAAATATTTTAACTTTTCCATTTATCTAGCAGTCAACAGAGAATCCACTGAGAACCCACTGACATTAAGTTTAAATAAAGAAAAGCCAGGAAACACTGGCTTGCAAAAATGAAGGTAAAGTCCAACTTTTCCAAGAACTGGGACAAGAGCATGTAGAAAACAGGCAGCTTGATCCAATCACTTAGTTTTGTTTGTTATCTATTATCATTTTCTAAATCTGTGAGCAGGGTCCTGTTGACTGTCAATGAGAGGTCCAAACTGAAAACAAGCTGTTAATAAGAAAATTTATACCAACACTGATTCTATACAGTTCTGATGATGGTTTCATATTGATGAAATATGGCACTACAGAATAATGTTCACAGGGTTTTGTTTTCCACAGAAACTGAATATTCACTAGAAGGCACACCTCTTCATGATTATTAAGTCTACCATTTCTTATGAAATAATATTTAAATATCCATAATAAAGGGTAAATATTAAAAAAATGTTCTAAACGTTTCCATAAAGATAAAATATAGCCTTTTGCTAATAGGTTTTAAATCACAGAAGTACATAGCATCATTATTAGTCATTTAGAAAAGCAGAATCTCAGGCCAACACTGTGCCATACCTATAAAGCCACTGCTTATGGCAGCAGCATCCTATATGGTTGTCGGTTGGGCTTCAATTACTCTACTTGCAATCCAGCTCCCTGTCTATATGCCTGGGAAAGCAGCAGAGGATGACTCAAGTTCTTAGGCCCTTGTACCCATGTGCGAGACCCAGAAGAAGCTCTTGGCTCCAAACCAGCCTAGCTCTAGCCATTGCAGGCATTTGGGAAGTGGAAAAGGGGAGGGGAGGGAAGGGAAGGAGAGGAGAGGAGAGAGGAGAGAAGAAACGCAATCAATTTTCACAAATATTATTTTGATTCATCTGCCGATTTATAAAATTATACTTCACTTTAAGGCATCACCTGAGCTTACAGAGCCATAATCTGAATGTGACATCCAAACCAGAAGCTCTTCCAAGCATGCCATAAAAAGGGAACAAGTTATTTCTGACTTCTTAAATTTCTGGCGTGAAGTAGCTCAGATAAGCAACTTGGAATGAGCCAAACACAACAACACAAAACAGCATCTGGCATCTTTCCCTGATTAATGGAAGAACTGGATGCCATCAGTGAGCAACCACGTCAGTGAGCTTTCTTGTAAGTACATTTTGGTCTGAAAGCAACTGAGCACTGGCCCATAGCAGTCTACTTTGACTGTAATGCTTCAGGACCAAAGTAAACATGGCTCAGGATACATGTCACTACAACTAAGAGGGCTGGACAAGGAAGCCCCAAAACACTGTTTTACTTGCCATAGTATTTTACTTCAATTTTCTTTTCTTTATCCAACTACCAACCATAAACCACACAAACCACTCACATCTGGCTGTCAGAGTTGCACCCATGGCTGTCATTCAAGTTATTTCAGTCACTCATGTTCTGCGTTTCTGTATCTGCAGTTACATGAAACAGACACTCAGGCTGCTTTGGGAGACAAGAAAAAGAAAGTATCAAATGTGGATCTGCAGCCTAATCTCTGAACAGGAGTGCAAATATTGGTGTATACTAAAATTAAACTCATTTTGCTAAGGAGAAACTTGAACATTCAAACAGTTAGGTAACTTCCTAAGGTCACACAGATCTGTGAGTGTTACTGTTCCTCCATAACCATTATTAGTAAGAATATTTTAGCAGCTTTTCTCATAGAACTAAAGACTGCCCATAGGACACAGGAAATACGCTTGCTAACAGAGGGTCTCTCATAGGGTTACCCACAGAGTGCCTCCACAAGGTATGCAGGGCTAAGAATGCATAAAGTCCCAACACTTGGAAGTTTTTACACACAAAAGCTATCCCTTCCTATGTAAAACTATAAGGAATTGCAATTTATAAAAACAGGAGAAACTATCTGACACCTCTTCCATAAACACAGGAAAATCTGTTAAGACAAAAGAAAGGAAACAAAGCAGGTGTAAGTACTTCAGTGAGAATGTCATTTTTCAATAAGAACTTTTCACTATTTGTCCTTCAATTCATTATACCTACAGATTCTCATATATAGATAGGTACGCATTGTATAGATTTGCTAGATTTCTTCTTATTGATCTAGCAATATAACTGTCAACAAGGAAACAGTTTCATCAATGAAAAATGCAAGGCCAAACTACAGGAGAAGGTGCACAGGAAGCTGCACACACTCCTGGCAGCCCACCTTTTCTGTAAAAATCTGACGTCAGCAAGCAAGCTCTTTTATCTCATAATCCCTAACATTTCGAGATTGTTTTAATTCCCCTTCTACTCCTCACAGCTTCCTTTGACCTAGTTGTGATCATAGTTTCTGTATCCTGTTGCCAGTTTTCCTAACAGACATTTTAAAGGTTGTATTACTCAGCAAGGGATCACAATCATTGGGAGAGAGGAGACAGCTGCACCTGTTAACCTTCTTATGATTTATCACATTTTGGTATTCAAGAATAATCTCTAAGCACTATAACTAAGCACAGTTCCAAGAGTGCTAGTGTTTTTAAGGAGTGGACAGAAACATTTAAGCCCACAGATTAAAAACAATTGACTGCTACAGTTGACAGAAACAAAATAATATTAGATAGGAAATAAAAGGACATTTTAAAAAAAATTATTTATTTGGGCCCAGCATGGTAGCCTAGTGGCTAAAGCCCTCACCTTGCATATGCCAGGATCCCATAAGGGTGCCAATTCTAATCCTGGCAGCCCCACTTCCCATCCAGCTCCCTACTTGTGGCCTGGGAAAGCAGTCAAGGACAGACTAAAGCCTTGGGACTCTGCACCCGCAAAGGAGACTCAGAAGAGGCTCTGGGCTCCTGGCTTCATATTGGCATAGCTTCGGCCGTTGTGTCATTTGGGAAATAAATCATCAGATGGAAGATCTTTGTCTCTTTCTTCCTCTCTGTATATCTAACTTCCCAATAAAAATAATGTATTTCTTTTACTTGAAAGTCAGAATTATAGAGCAGGAGACAGAGAAACAGAAGGCTCTCCAATCCACTGATTCACTCCCCAAATGCCTACCACAACCAGAGTTGGGTCTAAAACCAGGAGCCAAATGCTTCTAATGAGTCTCCCACATAGATGCAGGATCCCAGGGACTTGAGTCATGCCCTGCTGCTTTCCCAGGCTATCAACAGGGAGCTGGATCAGAAGTAAAGCAGCCAGGAAATAAACTGGTTTCCATATAAGGTGCCAGCACTGCAGATGGCGGATTAGCTTGCAACACTATCACGCTGGGCCCAAAAAAGCCTGCTTTTTAAAACTTGAACTATTCAACTACTTAACATAACCTCAGGCAAAACAAAATTCTTGTTTTTCTCATTTGTTATATGACATGTTTTCTGTGTATGAGGCACTGCCTCAAGCATTTTGAAAATATCAACATGCTGCAATCCCATGACAATATTATAAAATATCTCCACTCTCATCTGACAACCGAGGAAACTGAGGCACAAAAAAATACATCAACTAGTGTTGACTGACAGAACACGAACAGAACACAGACCATCTGGGTCCAGCCCAGTCTCTTAATTATTGGCACTGATGGACGGAGGACTTTTGGGATTTCTTCTAGATCAGACCTTCTATGATTCTAAAATTCTAAAACTGTACTGTGCATACCCAGTCTTACTTCGCCAATTTCTTGGATTTGTTCTGTACCCTCCATGATACATTCTTCATCTTTAAACACTGAGAAATCTAAAATAGCTGCCAGGACTAGGTGCAGTAGCGTAGTGGTTAAAGTCCTTATCTTGCGTGCACTGGGATCCCATGTGGAAACTGGTTCATATCCCAGCTGCTCCACTTCCCATCCAGCTTCCTGCTTGTGCCCTGGGAAAACATTAGATGATGCCCCAAAGCCTTGGGACCCTGCACGCATGTAGGAGGCCTGAAAAAAGCTCCTGGCTCCTGGCTTTGGATTGACTCCGTTCCAGCCATTGTTGCTGCTTGAGAAGTGAACCAGCAGATGAAAGCTCTTTCTCTCTGACTTTCCTTCTCTCTGTAAATCTGACCTTTCAACAAAAAATAAATAAATCTTTTAAATAAACAGATAAATAAAAATAAAGTAGCTAGCAAACACACTGACTTTAGACACTCGTTTTTAATGAAGTGTCAACCAGAAACAAACTAGCAAGCTATGTGTTGCTTCAAGTGCTTCTTGTTTAATTGGAATTAAGCCAACTGAACTAAAAGGCAGAAGTATCCAAGAAACAGAAATACTTTTTTGGAGTTACCAAAGCTGGAAATACCAGTTTCAAAGCTCACTAATGTTTGAGGTGGGCCCCTCACCCCCACTCCAGCTCCAGGCAAGACAATGAAGAAGTTGCAGTAACTTCTCTACGCTCACCAGAGAGTATATCTTCATCTGGGTTCAGGACATTTACAAGAAATTAAAGTTAAAATCTGAGATTTCCAAAACAGTTTGCAAAACCTAGCCTGGTTTATCTACCTTTCTTCTTTGCAAATCAACTAAATCTGAAGTCTACTCTTTCATGTCTTGTTTAAAAATCCCAGTGTTGCCTCAACCCAACTCAAACGAATAAATAAAACTATCACATTCCAGATCAGAGATTCTAGGACTCTGTTATGAACAAAAACTCAGGTGTCTGATTGAAATGCAGGCTTTCTGGCCTCTACACCTGCAGACCATGGGTTGGTGACCGTGCTGTGGGGCTCAGAAGTCTGCATGTGAACAAATCTCTTGGACATGTACATCTGCACGCAAGCATGCATGCCCACACACCCACACAAACATACACATACCCCACCAAAACATTCCTCAACATTTCCCTAACTGGCACATATGATATATGGGTCACACTATAAGAACTAAGTTATATGTCCTTTAAATCTTAGCATAGGGATCCAGCATGGAGGCACAGTAGTTATGGCCATGACCTGCAATACCAACAGCCCAAAAAGGACACAGATTTGTGTCCCAGCTGCTCAATTTGCAATCCAGCTCCTCGCTAAAATCCTGAGAAAGGCAGAGGAAGATTGCTGTTGGACCACTGAGACTCATGTGGGAGACCAGATGAAGCCCCTGACTGACCTGGCCCAACACTGGCTGTTGAAGCCATACAGAGAGATCTCTGTCTTTCATCTCACTGTAATGCTTCCAAAACAAATTAGTCTTTGGAAAAAGAATCCCAGCTTCAGTACCATTTCTACACCATTTAGAAAAGGGAAGTTTTCTGTGTCCCTCTCCCTATATGCCTTGCAATGATGAGACTGGTCACTGGTTTGACCCTTGTAGTGAGTTCCAGCTCTTTCTGTAAAAAGCAAAACCTCAAAGCTCCTCTAAGCTTCAGCAACTCATTCCTAGCATCAATTTTCCACTGTGAGAACATGAGAGTAGTGTTTTCATTCATGAACTAGTAAGTAGTACACCAGTACTTGCTTCCTGTTAGGCATTTGAGGGCATCTAGAATGTGTAGCAGTACAACAAGGTAAGCAACAGGAGCTTGTAGAAGCTCCTGATTATCACCAGTTTTGTTTTTTTGTTTGTTTATTTACATCTCCACTTTTGAACCCATCATTCTCAAGCCAGACAAGAAAGGGCATAGCACTCCCAGAATATGCCTACAGGAAGCATCTTCTACATGCAGAGGAAACCATCTTATGGCTACTGAAATAAAATAATGCTCATGTGTTGCTACTTCTATTAAAGGAATGTATTACACCAGAGTGAAGATCAGCTCCTCTAAACACTGAGATACTGAAAACCATAGTAAACCCTCTGACGTAAGAAATTCTTTTAATGGAATCCATTTCCTATGCCATCAGTCCATAGTGACAGGAGTTTGGGTTTCAAGACTCTACAGGCTCATGGTTTCTGATTACACTGGTGTATGCTTCAGAATGAGATACCTGATAGTCCACCTCCAAGTGCCAGAGGTAGCCTGAATGCCAGCTTTCAGGGCTCCCAGGGCTCCCAACCAGCCCTGGGACCAGATCCTGCCAGCTAAAGGGCTCCAGGAAGCCCAATGGTTCTTCCTGAAAGAAAAGCAGGCCCCATCCAGGATTTATGAGAAAGAGAACTCCAGGCCTGACAAAATAACATAACATTCACTATGTTGTTAAACGGCAGAATGCAACACCCTTGCTCCCAAACACAGTGGCTTTCCTGAGGCCACATATAGGTACCAGAATCCTCCAGGTAGAGGGGAGCTGGCACTTTGAGAGACAGAAAACATATGTTGTAAGAAAGTGGCTTATATTCTTGTTAAGGAATGTTATATTTGGGGAGAAGGGAGAGCATTGTGTTGTTGAAGTAAACCCTTCTAAGGGGGGCTCCTCAAGACATAAATGGCAAAATGGTCAAAATGCCACTTGGGATGCCTGCCCTGAGCCCTAGTATTGCCTCTATTTGCTACCAGTCTCTTACTAATATATACCAGCAGCAGGCAATGCCTCAAGTGCTTGGGTTCCTCTCACCCAAGTGGGAGATCTGGTTTGAGTTCCAGGCTCCTGGCATAGTCCTGGCTCTCACGGACATTTTAGAATTAACGAGTAAACGGAGAATTGACCTTCCTACCTCTCTCTTTCAAAAAATATTGTTTTTTGTTTTTTTAATAAAGAGACAAACATCTGTTGCCTGATCTCATTATGACCTGTGTTTCTCTGTAGCTATGAATATTTGTTTCATAAACTTTAAATGCAAGTATACAAAAATTTTTAAAGCACCTGCAATGTGATGTTACTGCAAGCTCAGCACTTCAGTTGTTACCCTGGAGAGATCCCTCACAACCATTGGGCCAACTAGACCCTAAGTCCACGCCATAATCAGAACTCAGCAATGTTCTCCCTGGCAGCCATACACTAGCAGCAAAGTTGTTTGTTTACAAGACTCTCAAAATTCTCTAACACAAATGTAATCGGGGTAGCCAATGCGGTACTCTTTGACAAAGAGAAGAACCATGAGAATAATTCTGTTAATGCAGGCCAATAAAACAGTATTTTATCCAAGGAAACACTGGTAGGGAGAAAGCTCTGAAAGGTTCAACAGCAGCTAATTTAAGGCTCACTGAGGAAAGACTGGCGCTATGGTATAGCAAGTAAAACCACCACATGCAATGCTGGCATCCTATTTGCTCTCCAGTTTGTGCTCTAGCTGCTCCATTTCTGACCTAGCCCCTTTGCCTGGGGAAAGCAGCAGAAGACTGCCGAGGTGCTTGGACCCCTGCGACCCAGGAGGGAGACCCAAATGAAGCTCCTTGCTCCTGCTCCAGCCATTGCAACCCTCTGAGGAGTGAACCAGCACATGAAAATCAATCTCTGTTTCTCTGTCCTGATCTGCCCTTTTCTCTGTAAATCTGTACTTTAATGGCACAAATAGAACTTTAATTTTTTTTTAAATTCTTTGAGGAAAAGAGTTCACATTAAGCCTCCCTCAAATGGACACATTACTCATAATATGAAATGAGACCCTAAGTGCCAGGTAAGGGACAAGTACTATAGCTATTCAAGGAAGGGGACAGGCACAGAAATCAAAAAGGGCACAAGGAACAAGCCTGCACTTCAGAAAGCTGGCTTTAAAAAAAAATCCCATTTTCTGCCCTCTTCTCAGCTACTATCATTCTATTTTAAACACCGTTTTAAACTTCCAAAGCTTTCCCTCTTGGTTTTTCATCAAATAAAAAAGACATGTATACATCATTGCCTTCCCTTTTCTTCGTCTATCTACAGTAAGAAAGGACTGAAATCTTCTTGCTCAACTCAGTATCCCAGCTTTAGAACCCAGTGGCTGGCATCCTGCAGACAGGACAGGGACACAAAGGATACAGCCCCAAATCACTTTGAAGAACTGTGCTGTAAAAAGACACTTCCACTAAAGGCTCTGTACCAAAACCACTTGCTGACACTGAGAAATCCCTCACTGCTGCAAAGCTGAAGATGATATCATTAAGTGGCACTGATTTTTACTACATGTGCTCAGAAAGGAAAATAAGGCAAATCCTTGGGACTGGAAGATTAGGAACAAATTTTAAAATGCTGTCCTTCAGATTACGTGGAAGACACATCTGCATAAAGACCTGGTTAAGAGCATAGCCTTGGCAGTCAGGTAGAAATTAGTTAAAATACCCAACTTCCATATAAAGTATCCTGGGCAAGTCACATAACTTCTCAGAATCTTCTACTCCTACCACAAGCCCTAGGAATGGCATAGCCTCTGACTCCTTCGCTATAGTATAGCTCCCAAGGCCTCTATTTTCCGCCCCCAAGAGCAACGTTATGGTTAATATAATGCCCTCCCCTGTTGGGGCTGAAGATCCTCTCCATCAGAGGCAGTAAATAGGCCACTGCCTCTTCCATGCCTGATACCCAGCATTTGCCAGTGATCATCAGATGCTCCAACCTAGGGTTTCAGATCTAGAGCAAGCTGCACAATGTGACAAACACAGAGGATGCTGCTGCTGAGTGATGAGGAGGTACCCATAATGACAACATCACCAAGGCATCCACACACAGCGGTACCTCACTGCTACTGTGGTTCATTGCAAACAGGTTCCTTCAGTAGCTGTGGAATGTTCTTCCAACACTTTTTCTGTTCAAGTTGTTATTTGCAATCAAAAGTACATGGACAGGGAGTGTGAATATTCTGACAACTTTTTGGCTTTCAGAAGTGCAAGAAGATGATATAAACAAAAACAAAAGTATCAAAAGAAGTCAAGCTGGAGAGGTGGTCATTTAGAGGATGACACTGAGCAAAGACCTATACTGCAGCAGCAGCATTCAGTGAGTCTGCACAAACCACTCTTTTCCAACCCTTACCTTGCTGTTGGTCCTCTGTTTCTCAAACAGATGCTTTCTCCATTTGCTTCACGCAGTGGAGGATGCTACAGCCAGAAAATACTGATTTTCTTTGTTTTTCTCTACTGACAGCTTCTTTTGTTTTCATATTTCTTTGCTTCTGATATACTAGAAGGCTACAAGTTATTTTTTTTTTATTACATTGCATCATGCAACACAGTTTTACAGGCACTGGGGTTCTCCCCTCCCCTTCCCAAAATCCGCTCCCCGTCCCCTCCATAGTGGATTCTTTCATCTTGTTGCATTACCACAGGTCAAATTCAGTTGAGATTTTTTTCCTTGCAAGCATCTACAAAGCATAGAGTCCAGCATCTTATTGTGCAGATAAGTTCAACAGTTTCATGGGGAGACCGTCTCTGGTCTGAAGGTACAGCCGAAAGAGTATCATCCCAATCAATTAAAAGCCCCGACATTACATTAGTAACAATTTATAATGTAATGGAATTAGTTGGCATGGTATTGTGTAACCAGCATGTTCAAAGAGAGAGTGAAAAAACAACAACAACAAAAAAAGAGTGCAAATTCTGAACCACATCCTATGACTTCTACATTGACATTACAATTATTAGTTTATATACAGCTGGGTTCTATACACCTTAAAATGGCTATCGATTACTATTCAGCTGTCTCATGTCTATTTTAATTTTAGTATTTAGCAGTTCATAGCGTTGAAGCCTGATTTTGCAGAACCTGGCTGTTTTTTGGGTAGTCTAACTCTATAACTGTAACAAGTCATATGTCAACAGTTTAGGTGAACGGTTTTAGGAGGGGTGTGCAGAGAAATCTTCAATACCCTAGTGAGGAGCAATTAATCTTCGTGTCCCACACAGTGAGTTATAAGTGCATCCCCACTGCCCATTTCCTGTTTCTAAGCTTTCCTTGCTGCTCTCCATCTATTCTAGGTTTTTGTTTGTTTATTTGTTAGTTTGTTTTGAGGGTTTCTGGAGCAATCCTGATGGTCATTACGAGAGAGGGTGGGGACCCAAAGTCAGAACCAGGCAAGAACCAGAGAAAGCTCCTCTCCCTAGTCCCGCAGGAGGTTTACTGTTCTGTTTCTGCGGACCGCTCAGTGCTCCTGGTTGTCATTCCGATGACCTTGGATCCTGCAAGGCAGGCTATGGGCTTCTTCCATCCCATGTGGGAGATCCAAATGGAGATGGGTGACCTCAGAGTTCTCGGCCTCCGAAGGCACTCCAATTCCCCGTGGTCTCCTTGGTGGTTGGGATGTAGTCCTCGGAGCTTGTACTGATAGTCCTTGGTGAGGATCTAGGAGTCTTCAGGGTTGGGATACAAGCCTCCTCCTGTCTGCCTGCCTCACTCTGGGGTCCCCCCCTGCTCTGTGCATATGACCTCCTTTTAAGAGGTTGTTGGGATTGCTCCTGATTCCCCCCATATGCCTTCATAGTTTTGCTATTGTCTAATGCTGTATTTAACCCACGTGGCACAGATGGTTTTTTTCAGATTTTTAATCAGCTATTTGCAAATCTGAGTCTCCATAAAAACCAGAATATCTGCCCTCCCTCAAAGCTCTACCTGAGCTGCCAGCTGGCGAAGAAAAGCAGGCTGCAAACTGCAGCCACTCCTGTTATAAGGGGCACAGAGCTTCCCATGTGTCAGTGTCCAATTGCCACTGCTACCTAACATCTAGCCCACTTCACCAAATTGTGTTTTCTGCCTGGCCCTGAGAGGCATTTAAGATTCGTATGCTTATTTCAGACAGATTATAAAGAAAGTGGGCCATGAAAATAAATACACACACACACACACACACACACACACACTTAAATTGATACAAAATCCCATTCTACAAGGTTAAAAGGGTAGAAAATGCCCTTTCCAACTCATATCAAACAGTCCCTGGATTTTAGACATACTAGAAATGTCAAATCTCTAAACCACAATACCTCTGATTTATTACTGAAATTTGTATTTAAATGTTTGCTTACAGGAACTTATCGTTGCTGATATGACTCTTCATGCTGTTCACTAGAAAGCTTTTTAAGATAGAAAATTGTGGCTGTTTTTCTAGCTAACAAAACAGTAAAAGAATTACATAGTTATTTTAAGCATTTTTAAATTAACCACTACCATTCTAATGTACACCATGACAAGGGCCTAATGTTGTCAAATAGAAGCCCTCAAGTACCATAAGAGCAGATCTTTACAGCGTCCAAATATGTGTTATTTTTTCCTAACTTCCCAATGAAAAGAGCAGATAAAATTTTCCTGACTTTTTGTTCTTACACAGTAGCTCTGAACAGAGTTCAGAAATAGCAGTCATTCAATAATTCTTGGGAAAGGATAAATTCTTGAATTCATGGAAGGAGGGAAGGAATAAAGGAAGGAGTGAAGGAATATGAACCCCTAAGAACAGCATAACACCTTCTCTGAGCTAAAGAGGCCATCAGGATTCCATGCTGCGCCTTCTCATCCACCCAGCTGACAGCATTGCCTTTCATGCCTACCTCCAGCCAGCTCCATCACAGTACCCATCACCTTCATCCAAAGAATCACGCCTAAGCCCATTTTCCTAAAATCTATTGAGAGCTCTGTGCAATGGGTCAATAGGCTATTCTTCTACCTTACAAGCCATGTGGATGCAATTTCATGTCCTGGCCGCTCCATTTCTCATCAAGTTCCCTGCTTGTGGCCTGGGAAAGCAGTAGAAGATGGCCCTAAACTTTGGGATCATGCAACATGTGGGAGATCCAATCGAGGCCCCTGGTTCCTGGCTTCAGATCAGTTCAGCTCCAGCCATTGTGGCCATTTGAGGAGTAAACCAGTGGATGGGAGATCTTTCTGTTTCTCCTTCTCTCTGTAATTCTGATCTGTCTTTCCAACAAAAACAAAAAGTCTAAAAAACAAAAAGTTTTTAAAAAAAAAGTCTATTTTGGGCCCAGTTCTGTAGCCTAGTAGCTAAATCCTCACCTTGTGTGCACTGGGATCCCATGTGTGTGCCAGTTCAAGTCCCAGTTGCTCCACTTCCCATCCATCTCCCTTCCTGTGGCCTGAAAAATCAGTCAAGGATGGCCCAAAGCCTTGGGACCCTGTACCCATATAGGAGACCCAGAAGAACCTCCGGGCTCCAGGCTTTGTGGCCACTTCATGAGTGAATCAGCAGATGGAAAATCTTTCTCTCTGTCTCTGTTTCTCCTTCTCTCTCTCTGTAAATCTGACTTTCCAATAAAAAGTAATTTTTTTAAAAAGTCTACTGAAAGTAAAAGTTGGCTTTAAAAACAAAAGCATACTTAAGCTATTATTAACATTTCTATGGGCACTTTCCCCTGACATAAATAAAACAATCTATAATGCACTAAAGTGATACCATTTTGTCTAGAGGAGCTGAAATATATGGTGTGGATGAGAAGCTTTTTCAGAAAGAATGGACAGTAAGGATGTCAAGTAAAAAGGAACCTGAAGCATAAGAAAAACACATATTCTAGATTTGAGGAAAGAGCATTTTCCTACATGGAGGCAACAGCTCCTTTTCATCAAGCAAGGACTTAGCGGACAAATGGCCTAGGGTTAGTGATTTCACCCAGTTTGGGAACCTGGGCAAGTAGCTTCCTGGTCTACAGTCCTCATGACCCTTCTGAAGTGGAGGTTGGCTTAAGAACCCATGACAAAGCTCCCAGATGGCATACAATAGCCAGCGTGCTAGAGTCAGCAACATATTTTATTTTCCTGGGTTCTTTTAACGATCTTTACTGAACTTTTAAGAATAGATGGGTGCATTTCTTAAACATAATTTTGTACTGACAAAGCACTGCTAACTGTGAACCCTGCTATGAAAAGACATGATTAGAACTAACAGAAACTTCTTGATGCCCAATCTTCTTAGCCCCAGAGGAGAGTGCTGGAAAAATGGAAAGTAGTATCCTCATTGTCTTTATTATTTGAAAACACCTTCTTTACTCACAAAAAGCATAAGGTGACAAACATCTTCTAGTTCGGGTCCCTCAGTACCAGAGGTTGTAAGGAAAGAGTTCAATTATGCAAAAATCACTGAGTCATGCGAAATCAGTTTCAGGAAGTCAATTACTAAGCCCCAGGTCAATGTCAATGGGTCAAGGGAAACTGGCACTCTCTAAGGACTTGAACAACTATGAGCATAATCAGCATAATGTGGTCCTTTATATGACTCGGTAACGCCACTGCATTACACATGAAATTCTCTTTAGAAGAGTGAATGAAAGACCCATTAGATATCATAAGAGGCAGACACACCAAAGTCTGTGTATTACTGCACTGCATCATGGTTCCCAGGTGGGGTCCTTATAGCAGTTTTGACAAAAGGCCGTTCAACTTTCTGCTATTGCAAAAGGGTAAAAGAAACTGATTCTACCTGTGATTCTTCCAGACAAGGTAACTATCAAAACAGTCCTTGTTCCAGGCAAGAATTTCACCAAGCCCAATTGCCAACATCAATTCTCTGCTGCTGACTATCACTCTAATCAAATTATTGCTACAAAATGGAAAAACAGATAGCTACCTAATAAATTCAATTTGTTCTATCAATAATTTCTTTTTCCTTTCCTCCATGGAAAGTAAAGAAACCTAAAAAGGTAAAAAGATTAAAAAACACATCTTTATAAGCTACTCTGATCATGCCTAGGCAGTTTACATTTCCTGTCCCAGGAAACAGTCACAAACAAGCCACTATCAATTTTAATGCTTATGGCTTTAAGGAAAAGCGGAAGACTCCTGATTCACAAAAAAATAAGAACTTTCAAAAACACACTGGAACTCCAGCACAATTAAAGTGTGCAGTGAGCACAGTTGCTTGGGAGGGTATCTCATGAAGAGTGCCCTCAAGCAGTGCCAAATGCATCATAATTCTGGAGTATCACATAGCATGGTGACACCTAACACAAGACAGTCACCATGTGGCAGGACTACCACTAAGCCCTACTCAGACACAGGGTACATGAACATGTGCACACAGACACACTCAACATATGCCCTAAAATTCATGCATATATATGACCACAAAACTCATACTTATATAAACATTATAAGCATATTCACGTATATAAATATATATAATCTCAGTAATGTGTAAAATAATCTTGAAGCATTTTATAAATGAGGAAACTAGGAGCGGAAATCGTCAAGTAACTACTCAGGGGTCACTATCAGGAAAGCAGTATTTGTACCTACATCTGTCTCATCTGTTTGAAGTTTTTGCATGCCATATAACCAAAGAAAGTTCTAACGCAAGAAAAGGCAAAAGACTGATGTCAGGTATCTTGTAAACATTATCACTGCAGGCCTATGTGAATGTTAACTTTAGTGTCAACTTGACTAAACTAGGGAACACCTGGAAACCCAGAAAAAGTCTTTGAATGTATCTATTGTGGTATTTCCAAGGAGAAGAGCAGCTGAGTCTGAGTGGACTAGATGGGAACACTATGCCTCAAAGCAGGTGGTCATCATATGCTAGCTAGGTGTCTGGAGAGTCTAAAAAAATGTGCTGGGGAGTTGGTATTTGGTTCTGAGACTTGGGCCACGCTTACCTACTTCAGACACCACCTTCTGGCCTTTGGCTCCAGAACTTATACCAGTGGCTCCCATAGCAGAACTCAGGCTACCACCCTGGAACTGAGAGCTATACCCTTGGTTTTACCCTGGTTCTGAGGCCTCTGTACTTTGACTAACACACATATAATTCATATGTAAATAAAAGATTCCGACTAGCCAATGTGATTTTGAGCAATTAAAATAAAGAACAAATAACATTGCACTAGCGTAAAAACAGATATATAGACCAATTGAACTGAAAATAGTCCAAGAATACACCTCATTTGCAGTCAAATGATCTTCAACTAATGCTAAGAATCACAACAGAGACAGGATGGTTATTTCAATTAACACCGCCATATACAAAAGACAGAAAATTGTACACTAACATGTACCATAAACAATTACATAAGATGAATTAAAATTTGAATATATTATATAAATATGCTATTAAAAAATTGAACATGACATCTGAAGTCCAAAAACACTCCAAAAAGAAAACCTAGGGATAAATTTTGATACTGTATTTGGCAATAATTCCTTGGATATGATATGAAAAACACAAATAGGAAAAGCAAAGCTAATTAAGTGAGGTTACAAACAAAAAAAGCTTCTGCACAGCAAAGGAATCAACAATGCAAAAAAGCAAGTCACAGAGTGAAAGTAAAAAATTTCAAACCATGCCATAACAGCATTCAGTATTCATGATGCCAACTTCAGAAAGTTCATAGAAAATGCACATTATCCAGAATCAAGTTGGCAGAATATGGTAAGAACATGTTTACACATATGGAGAATCATTAGCCAGAGTGGAGCAGAGAGGGCACATTCCAGAAAATAGGAGAGGACAGGCCAATGACAGAGGGGCACCTGAAGACTGACAGGCATGTAAAAGCAGTGGAGACAACAGTGTGGTGCTGCAGTGACCAGATACTCCAGTGGCAGTTAAGGAGTGGTGAACTGAACTCCACCAGTGGCCAGAGCTCAATCAGCTGCCAGGTGGAATGGGGAGTTCACTAGGAGCTCAGGAGGTAAACCCAAAGAACTGCTCATCCTGCTGATTTGTTTGATGCAACCAGGAGCAGAGACAGAGCAGTATACCCCAAACAAGCAGTGCAGGGACAGGGTGGTTAACAGCCCAGACTCCCACCAGAGCCACATCAGGCACCATTTTGTGTAGGGAGGCAAAGGCTATGGTGTGGGATTGTGCACACATTGGCTAGGAGCAGATTCATTTCCAGCTCAGTGCATTGCTCCAAAGTGTCATCATACAGATTCCAACCAAAATAGGTCCAGGCAGCCCCCAGACCTAATGGCCAGAAGATCTAGAACTCCACAAGTGACACATCAAGTGCCATTTTGTATAGTGTGGCAAAGGCTGTGAGACTGCAGAGACAACAGTGAATTGCACATGTGCTGAGCTGGGAGCAAACTCACTTCCAATTCAGTGCATTGTACTGGTCCCAAGGGGAAAAATAATACTGACTTTGGCATCAAACGGGTCAAAATGCATCTGTGTGGCCTTCAGACAAATGGTCAGCAGGTTCTGTCAAGACCAACAGCACCAATGTCCTAATTATTTAGGGTACCTGGTGTCTCCCTAATCCTGGGAACTGCTCAAACCAGAAGTGGGAAAAGGCTGCACAGACAATGATGCAGCCTCAACATGGTATCCACAGGAGGTAGAGAGTGGTGAGCCAAGAGCTGGGGCTACAAAGACCTTGGTAAAAGCTTAATACAAGAATCCAGATCTGAAACTCTTTGTGGAGGCAGTGGCACAAGTGACTGCAAACAAAGGACAGGGTACCAAATGCCATCAATAAAACTGAATTGTAGACCTGTGGGTGACACACCTTAAAAACCTACCCCAAGAGCCCAGAGCTGTGGCATAGTGGTTAAAGTCCTTGCCTTGAACATGCCAGGATCCCATATGGCTGCCAGTTCTAATCCCGGCAGCCCTGCTTCCCATCCAGCTTCCTGCTCGTGGCCTAGGAAAGCAGTTGAGGACAGTCCAAAACCTTGGAACCCTGCACCCGCATGGGAGACCTGAAGGAAGTTCCTAGCTCCTGGCTCCTGACTTCCGATCGGTGGAGCACCAGCCATTGTGGTCACTTGGGGAGTGAATCATCGAACAGAAGATATTTCTCGCTATCACTCATCCTATGTACATATATATCTAACTTTACAATAAAAATAAATAAATCTTAAAAAAAAGAAACCTGCCCCAAAAAGAAAAATCTTATAATCAAAAGCACAATGACCAAGAGCAAAAGAAGAGACAAAGGCACAATGAATATTACTGAAGACTCCCCTGCAAAGGAGCAAAAGCCTTTGCCAACCCCAGAGCTAACTGAGGAGTACACTGAGAAAACAGGGGATAAATAATTCAAAACACTTGTTATAAAACTTTTTATCAACGATTAGAAACACATATAGGAGTTATATATAGGGAATATAGGGAACAGCAACACCGAAACAAAATCAAGCAGAATTATTAGAAATGAAGGACACAATGGAGCAAATTAAAAACTCAGTGGAATGTCTTTGTAACAGAATGAATGAGGCAGAAGAAAGAACCTCAGAATTAGAAGATATTTCTTGTTACCACGGAGAAACAATCAAAAGGCTAGAAGAAGAACTGAGTCAAACTAAGTATTCAAGAATTAAAAGACACTATTAAAAGGTCAAATATAAGAGTTATATGGGACTTCCAGAAGGTGTAGAAAGAGAAGTTGAGTTTAAATATGTATTTAATGAAATAATAAAGGAAATTTTTCCCTAATCTGGAGGGAAACATCTAGGAGGGGCACACAATTCCCAACAGGTTTGACCAAAAGTGACCTTCACCATGACACATGATAATCAAGCTCTCTTCAGTTGAACATAAGGAAAAGATCCTTAAATGTGCACATGAAAAAAAAAAATCAATTGACAGAGCAATGGCAATCAGACTCACAGCTGACCACTCACAGGAAACTATACCAGCCAGGAGAGCATGGAGAGACATATTCTAAATTCTAAGAGGAAAAAATTGTCAGCACAGAATAACATACCCAGTAAAGCTTTCCTTTCTCTTTGGGTTATAATTGTGACCTCAGTATAAGACATTGAATTCTGGGAGTCACATAAAAAACCAGCAACTCTAAAAACACTGACTACAGAGTGTCTAACCAGTCATCCTTGTCCCTGTTGCACATTCTTTTTGGCATTCAGTCAAATTTCATAACTGCTACCCTTTCTTCTTTTTGCCTTTCAAAAGCTGTAGGAGTCTCATAATAGAATATTTCATTCGTTCTTTCTTTTTTTTTAAGATTTATTTTATTTTTATTGGAAAGGCGGATATACAGAGAGGAGAGACAGAGAGGAAGATCTTCCATCCAGTGATTCACTCCCCAAGTGAACGCAAAGGCCAATGCCGTGCTGATCCAAAGCCAGGAGCCTCTTTCGGGTCTCCCACACGGGTGCAGGGTCCCAAAGCTTTGGGCCGTCCTTGACTGCTTTCCCAGGCCACAAGCAGGGAGCTGGATGGGAAGCGGGGCGGCTGGGATTAGAACCGGCGGCCATATGGGATCCTGGGGCATGTTTAAGGTGAGGACCTTAACCACTGCGCCATCGTGCTGGGCCCCATTCATTCTTTCTAAAGAGCAATTTTTCCCACAGACAAATTGGTTCGTTGGAATCTCAATCGAATGAGAGATCTATTCATGGCAATCTCAAATGACAAATGACAGAGCTGTTTTCTGTCTCAAAATAGTTCACATATTTTTTGGATCATAAATCATCTACATTATAAATTAAACCCTTTGCTTTTCCAATAGCACTTTAGATGTCACTCATTATGCTATAATGTGTGTATATGATAAGCTTCTCTGAATAGAAGTTTATTAAAGAATATAAATTACAACTGTCACATACTAAGTACAACACTATGTTGGCAACAAAATACAATTTTAAATAGAGATGGCCCTGTGGGCATATGATCTAAACCCTCTAGGAACCGTAAGCATTTGCTCTGCTCTTTTATCTGGCAATCTATAAATACTGCATGGAGAAGGGATGTTGAGTTCTAAGCTAAAGGGGTAATCTGGTTCTGGCAAGATCAGAAACTGGTAGTTTCTGCAAACAACCACTACAGTTCTTTGATTTTTTTTTTTTAAAAGCTTAGCCTTTTTAGCTTGTCTTCAGAATCATGAACAATCTTTTGGAAGTCTCTAGCTTCTTCAGTTTGGCTGATGATAAGGAACAGGTATTTTGCTCAGGCTTGAGCTACAGTTTTAAAAGGGAAGTATTGCAGAAACAGCAACTTTGAAAATCAGCGGGAATGACGCAAATCAGGAAACCCAAGCTGGGCATTGGGCAGCTAAGGCATCGTCAGCTGCAGCGTTCCCTCTTGGCACTGAAAACCTGGTCTACGTTTTCTAAGTAACAGACATGGCTACCCCAGTTCCTTTCACCACAGAACTATTAAGAAACAACAGATGTATTTGGAAGGAATTAGGCAAGAGTCAGAGCAGTACACAGAAAGGGAGGAGTTACTAATTAAGACAAAAATGTCCCCTTCCTTACATGTAAGAATTTGTAATTTAAACAAGCAGGCATGCCTGCAGTACTGTGCTTCCTTTTTATTTGAAATCGGCCTCAAGAAAATAACTCAAAATTCTCTCAGTGCCATCAGTGCCTTCAATAGCTGCAGTAAATTTCTTTCCAAACTTAGGAAACTTATGAATCTGATCTCCTCAAAACTTCCTGAAGAGACCAAAGCTTTCCAACAAAAAGCAATTTCTCACCTTTACATACAGCTCTGCACACCCTAGGGAAAGAATCTTAGGTAAAACTCCATGGCAATCAGCATGGAAGCAGGTAAGGATTCACTCCTTTCCCAGAGATGGAGTACAGCTGTTGAAGAGCCTCCACTGTGCTGAGCTGTGGGGCTTGTGAAGAGTCCTTCTGGCCTGCAATCAAGGCAAGGGTCAGGAGCAACCATCTCAGTCATGGCACAATCACAAGGACCCAGGCCCTCCTCTGAGGGACTTGGTGCCAGCAGGTGGGAAGGAAGCATGGATTTCTGAAACAGGTCACCATGAACATTCCCAGAGGACAGGAAAGAGGAAAGTTTCCTGGAGGACCACAAGCAGCAGATGAGGAAATAATCCAAGGTCAGTCAGCCCAAACTCAACAAACAACTGCCCTCCTAGATTAACCACTTGGTTTTCCGCAGATATCTGCCATCAAAATTAAAGCTAACAACAGTTTTATCCCTACTCCTTTTCCTCTATCTATACAAATTAACTTTGCTTTAAACAAAACCACTTTAACCCACCCACAACCCCCCACCTCCCCACCACTTACCACAACTCCCAATCATACCTTCCCCCCCATACTAACAACTCTCAAAATCAAAACATTCCTCCTTAAAACATATACTCTCAAAACTACCCTCAACACATCAACCCCACATCCCCAACAAACTCCCACCATCCCCCTCACAAAACACCCACTTACCCCCACCACACACACATAACAACAATCAAAACTCCCCCTCCCACCTCATCCTATCTCCTCCCTCTTCTCTCACATTTCCTATAACCCCCCCCCCCCCCCCTCCCCTTAACAATCATCTCCCAAAACCACCAAACCATCCAACACCCCACCCATCCCCTCCCTAACACCCATACCCCCTCACATCCTCAAACTCCCCCCCACCCCCTCCTTCCCCCCCTTCCCCACCATCCAATTCACAAAACCCCCCCACCCCCACTAATCCCCACAAACTACCCCATACAACCATCCCCCACCCCCCACACAACTCCCAAAAATACACATCCCCTCCCCACAACAACCACTTAAAACCCTTCCCCCACCACCCAACTCTCCTTCCCACCCAAACCCCTGTCCCTTCCCTCCCCACCCTACCACGCCCAGTCTGCGACCACCATCTTAAGTCCTATGCCAACCCTGACTTGACCAGCCCCCCAGACCCCCCCCCCCCGAGGCCCTGACATTTCTGCAACTTCCCCCGTTGAAGGTCCCCATTAGCTTAGTCCCATGAACAGACATTCAAGGATCATCAGACACGTGTTTTCTTAAAAATGATCTAGAGCCAGGCATGGTAGCCTAGTGGCTAAAGTCCTTGCCTTGCATACGCCAGGATCCCATATGGGTGCCAGTTCTAATCCCGGCTTCCCATCCAGCTCCCTGCCTGAGGCTTGGGGGGGTGGGGAGAGGCGAGCCTAAAAGCAGAAACAGAAAACAGGAGAAAAGGCAGCTGTGAACAAGGCAACATATAACAGAACACTCAAGAAGTAGAAAACAGAGAAAACACAGTAACACACTTGAGAAGAATTTCTAAACGGAAGAATGTGAGTTTCCAGACTGAAAATGTTCATTGGATCTCAGAGCAAGCAATGAACAGACTCCTGACCAAGGACTGTGACCATGAAATTTTCAAACACTGAAGCTAAAGAGAAGAATTAAGAGCCTAGGAAAAACCTCAGAAGATTGAAACCACCTCACAAAGCCAGAGAATTACCATGGACAACAGATGTAGCAAGACAATCAGCACTGCCTTTGCTCCTCTGTGGCTCAGTGATTGCCCTACCTGGAATTCCATACCCAGCCAGACCATGAATTAAATATGAATGTGACATTCTCAGGTACATAACAGCTCAACAGTCTTACCTCCCACGTGTAATTTCTTAGGAAACTTCCAGAAAAAATGCTCTTCCAAAATAAGGAATAAAACAAGAAGATGAAATGAGGGATGGGAAGCCAACACAGAAACACAGAAGGGAAGCCCGAGGATGGTAGTGAAGGTGGAGTCCCTGGAAGCCATGCACAGCCGGCCTTCAGAACAAGTGGGGCAGAGCAGGAGACACCACATGAGATCACTTCAAGAAGATGAAATGGTTAAAACAGCAACTGTGTTAAGGTTTAGAGAAGAGATTCACATGAACAGATAAATTAATGCTAAGTGCAAAGAAAAATATAAATTGTTTTTAAAGACAATTATTAAATCCAAGTTTATTAAAAAAAAACTCTGTATGCAAGAAAATTAAGCAAACTGTGCTACACAGCACATCTATGAATCCCATTTAAGCAGCACCAGGTAAGCAACAGGTAAGAAATAAAGGTGGTAGAGGTTAAACAGCCAAGGGAATTTTTTTAAAATATTTATTTATTTTTATTACAAAGTCAGATACAGAGAGGAGGAGAAACAGAGAGGAAGATCTTCCGTCCAGTGATTCACTCCCCAAGTGAACGCAAAGGCTGGTGCTGAGCCGATCCGAAGTCAGGAGCCAGGAACTTCCTCCAGATATTCCATGCGGGTGCAGGGTCCCAAAGTCTTGAGCCATCCTCGACTGCTTTCCCAGGCCACAAGCAGGGAGGTGGATGGGAAGTGGAGCTGCCAGGATTAGAACCGGTGCCCATATGGGATCCCAGCGCATTGAAGGCAAGGACTTCAGCCACTAGGCCATGCCGCCAAGCCCAACCAAGGGAATTTACAAGTATTCTTAAAAAGTTTGTGGAGGAACATAATTTTCCTTTTTTTTTTTTTAAGTTGTAAGTTGGATATACAGAGAGGAGGAGAGTCAGAAATGAAGATCTTCCATCCAATGATTCACTCCCCAAGCAGAAACAACTGCTGGATTAGAGCCAGTCTGGAGCCAGGAGCCCAGAGCCTCTTCCAGGTCTCCCACACAGGTGCAGAGTCCCAAGGCTTTGGGCCGTCCTCTCCTGCTTTCCCAGGCCTCAAGCAGGGAGCTGAATGGAAAGCAGGACTGCCAGGATTAGAACTGGTGCCCATATGGGATCCTGGCACATGCAAGGCAAGGACTTTAGCCTTGAGCTACCCAGAACATAATCCTTCTAAAACAGTGGATATTACAGTCTACATTTCCTGGCTTTTGATAAACTGCCTGAAAATTTAACAAAATTCTTTCACATGTGGGTAAGCATTTAACATATCCCACAGCTCTGCAAGTTATATTGTTACCCTCCGCATAGCTGATGAAACTACTTCAGTTTAAGTAGGCAACCTGATCAAACCTACACAGAACAATAAACTGGCAGAGGAGGTACCATGGGGACAAGGTGAGTTTAAGAGTCATACAACAGCTGAAACTAATGGTATATGTCTACAGCAGAGAAGCCAAATCCACTTTGGGGCTCAGCAGTTCTCAAACTTGAGTACCCCTAGCACTCCACCTACACAAAGTAATCAGATTCATGAAAACAAAATAGAATGATGGATGCCAGAGATTACTGAAGAGAGGAAAAGGGATTATTTAATAGATACAGTGTTTCAAATCTGCAAGATGGAGAAAGTTCTGGAGATCTGTTGTACAACTGATAACACTCCAAAGATGGTTAAAGTGGTAAATTCTATTTCCATCACAATTCTTTAAAAAATGTCATTTGGAAAGCTCACTGGTTGCTACCCTAAAAAAGTCATTTGGAGAGCTCACTGCTTACCCCAGGAGTTTGAATTCCACTAACAAGTTACCAGGGAATACTGATGCTGCTATCTGGGCTACTGCATTCCACAAACCACTGTTCCAAGTCAAAAGTTCCCAATCCTGAATGCACAACAGCTTCACCTGAGACCCCAGACCCAGTAAGCAAGAAAGTAAAGGGTGGGTGGAGGTTATATAACTGGACAGGGGAATGGTTTTTCAGTCCTTCAGCCCCAAGCCTGACCACACTGATCCACACATTGTACAGTATATTTGTGGCTTCTAAGAGCAGGCATATGGCCACCCAGCCATATCCCAATCATTTTCCATCTCTTCATCTAGAGAAGAAAAATAACGGAGTTGTTGTGAACATTATATAGAATGATCAATAGAAGAAACCATGGTGATTATTGCTTTTATTACTGATACTTTAGAAATAAGGTTGACCTTATTTTCTCAGCTATAAAATGAGGTCAGGTTACAGGGGATGAAGAAACTATTAATATTCAATCCCAGAATGCTGAACAAGCCAAAACACTCCTGAGGAGTTCACAACAAAGTAAACAGGATTAAATTAAGAACCTAGTTTGATTCCCAAATTTGCATTTGGCAAATTTAAGGTCTTCCCACAGAATTAGTAGCTAATCCCCCTCTGGATAAGTACTATTATGTGGAACATCAATATCACTATAAAACCAGGTATTGGAATCAACACCACCATCCCCACCTAAAGAAACAACAAATAACAGTGTTTTCAGGCAAAATATGATGAAAGACCCAGAGTTGAAACTCTTGCAGAACCTACATGATAACTTCTAGTCAAAAAAATTTTTTTAATTAAGGCAAAGGTATAGTTCAGGAAGGTTTGTTCATTAAGGCTAAGCACCTCCTACACACCAGGCAGTTACACCAGCAGAGGAAACAGCAACCTGCAGGAAAGCGAGCGTCATGCAGAGAACCAGGTGGGCCTCGCCGCCACCAAGCAAGCTTTGCAAATCCTGAATAGCACCATTTATCCTCAAAATCACTGCAGGGAGAGCAAAGATTGTGTTTTGGCTAATTTTTTCCTGCTTGTGGAACTGCATATTTGGAGAGTGTATCATGAATCAACTACAGTGGCACTTAAATAAAATAAATAAATCTTTAAAAAAACTTTAGAAAAAAAGCAAATATACTTGGACATGCATCGCAAACAATAAAGATGTGCTTATTAATAATTAATATCACAAGGTGCTTTCCTGTACCCACTGACTCTCCTGGTGACTCTCGTTAGGTCTCTATGGAGAGAACTATTGCCCCGCCTATCAATCTGTGCTTTATCTTCAACTCAAGCTGTGCTGACCTCAGGCTCTAGGGTCGAAGCACATGAATTGGGCAATACAATCAGGACAGGCCAATGACCCTGGCCATTGTGACTGACCTAGCACTAGGCACACAGCCAAGACTGCTGTTTGTGGATTGACCTGAATGATTCCTTAATAATGTGAACTTAAAGCTGGCAGAGACCTCTATCTGCTGGCTAGCAACACACAACTAGATTGTAGTCTTGTAACATCAGCTGGATACCAGTCACAGCCATTCTGAAGGCAGTCCCATTCCTAGACTTTCAGCTAATGTGAGCTGAAGCACTTTTCACTTCAGATAATTTGACTTGGATTTTCTGTCATTTGCAACCAAGAAAATACATTTTACTCTATCAGGCTATATTTATCTGCATTTCAGTACTTTACCTTGCATGAAAATAAAATGGAGACACTGATGAAATAAGTTTTAATCATATAGCCTTGACGAGACACTTTGGAGGCTGGAATTCTTGACAAGATTCATTTCTCCTAATGTCACAGAACACTGATTTGGCCTACCATTAAATTTGTTTCAGAAAATTATTTTCACCATAAAAAGCAAGCTTCCAGTTTCCAACTTTGCAAGGTAAAACAAATATAAACTGTAATATTTATTTCCTCTGAGTCTTCTCATTCTCATTTTGCCCCTAAATCCAAACACTTCTAGAAAATGTTAGAACATTTTAAGTATGGGCTGGTGTTGTAGTGTGAGTTCGTGTCCTAGCTTTTAATCCCACTCCAGCTAATGGCTTGGGAAAGCAGCACGTGGATGAACTCTGGGATCCTGCTTTGGCCTCCTGGCTCAGCCCTAGCTGTTTTGGCCATCTGGAGAGTGAACCAGATAGATTTCTCTTTCTCCCTATCTCTCTTTCTCTTTTTTTCTCTCTCTCTCTCTCCCTCTGTATACTTTTTTCAAATAAATAAATAAATCATTCAACAATGTTAAAAATGGTGCTTGCTTTGGCAGCACATATATTAAAAAATTGAAAACAGATGATATGAACAGATATAAATAATTTCTTCCAGTTGTACCTTACTTCAACAACAAAACACTTAGAAATTTAATCCCATTCACTAAACTATGCATCACAGTAGCTGATGAGGTTTTTCTGTTTCCTTTAAGTACCTAGGACTTCAGAGGAACACACTGTTGACACCCAGATCACTGCTCCAAACGGCAGCAAACAACATTCTAATCAATGCCAGATGTCTCCTAAGAAAGAAAAACACCATATATTTCATATCTTGGAATTACTGTACCTAGCTAAATCACTGCCACTTCCACAGTAATAGATTTTCAAAAAAGTTTAAGGCAATATATATTATTTTAAAGTGTGCATGGGGGATGTGAATGGGGTACCATGGCTCAACTGGCAAATCCTCTGCCTATAAGTGCTAGCATTCCATATGGGCACCAATTCATGTCGCAGCTGCTCCATTTCTAATTCAGTATCTTGCTTATTGCCTGGGAAAGCAGCAGAAGATGGCCCAAAGCTTTGGGTCCCTATACCCACATGGGAAACCCAGAAGAAGCTCCTGATCCCTGGCTTTGGATTGGCTCAATTCTGGCCATTGTAGCCATGTGGGAAATCAGCCAGTGGATTAAAAACCTTTGTCTTTCCTCTCTGTACATATGCCTTTCCAATAAAAACGCATATTTAAAAAAAAAAAAAAAAACTATGCAGATTTCAAGGTTGTTATACCACACACACACACAAAAAAAGTTTTAATTCTAGTTTTCTGTGAAGTATACTTGTAAATATTCAATCTCACCTTCTAAAAGCCTTCTCAGGCTAAAAGAAGGCAATGCAGGCTTTATGGTTTATGATGGTTCACGGATATGATTCAATTGTATTTCTTGTTTTCCATCAATCTGGAGTAGTGAAAGGGCAGGCACACATAGTCCAACTTTACACCGGTAAACCATCAATGAACAAACAAAAATGCTGCCTGGGTTAAAAAATGTTAAAATACATTTTTGAAATTCCTTGAAGAAATAGAAAATATTTCCATATTTTATTTGCTCATTACAAAGCCTCCTATTAATCAAAAAAACTTGTATGACCTTGAGTAAGCAATCAGATAAGCATACAAAAATACATTCCAACCACATTATCTTGGTATGCTGTTCTATTACTATTTATCACTAGAGTAGCATAAGATTAGAGGTCACCTGACTTGCTTCGATAAGCACTTCAAAGTTCATCAGCCATTCTCCAGACACAGCTGCCTTCAAGAGTATGTATGTTACCACATGCAGTCACAACATATCAAGCCCTAAAATCTCAAGTATCATACTACATGCCCCTCATAACTGAAGTAGTCTTTAGATTACATAGAACACATATTTGTCAAATTAATGAAATTAAGAAAGAGCTGATATTAGTCTTAAATGCAGGATTTGGTAATTCTTCCACATGATACACTTGTTTGATTCACAGAAGGCATATTCCTACAATGGGCGTTTGAATTCTTACACACATCTTATAATCTTGTTCAAGGGCAAGAATTATATCTGATTAGCACCATCTTATGCCTGAAATTCAATAGGTACTATGAAAATACTTGTTGGATGAGCAGACAGATGAATGCCTGAGTATACCTCTCTGTAACTGTGCCTTTCAAATAAATAATTTTTAAAAAATCACTCTATATTTAAGTCTTCTGGGATCCACCAGAGTTCACACACCTTCCCTTCATTCTTCCTTCAAATCACATTTTGTCTTATGTGAATGCCCACCACCCTTCACTAACACCCCAAAGCAAAACCATGTTAAGGCCCAACTAGATCCTCCCACACTTCCTGACTCCAGACACAGATCATCTGAGCCTGACATTCCAGGAACCTTTATAGCTGTCACTAACCTTTTGTTATAAACCAGAAAGGAGAGAGCAAGAAGTCACCACTGCCTTAAATGGCTTGGTAAAACACATTTGCTTTAAAATATGCTCTCCATGGGCAATACTAGTTCAAAAATGTCAATAAGGAAATGCTTATTTACACACAGACTACCTGAGTAGGTGCTATAATTACACTGTTAACTGAACGCAGGGCAGTTCACTACTGCTGTGCAAGGACCATAGCTAACTGACTGTATGTTGATCTACAACTGTCATCTTAACCACATCTTTCCGATTTCGTGTACAGTTTCAATTTATACAATCAAGTTGTGGGCTGGGGATTATTTTCAATCTAACATTGGTTTTTAATACACTAATTGCAGCTTTATATGACCACTCCTGTTCTTTCTACATTCTCCGACAACTTAAGGTGTTCAGCAATCAGTTAAGACTTCTGATTACATTAGATCACAGAAACTGCTCTACTGGTGAAAGCTGAGCAGGAAGAGGTAAAGAATGGTAACTAGATCCACTGCTGTAACCATAAACCACCAGCCACAGGGGGCGCTCTGGCTTACTGCAGAGAATAAAGAAAGCCCAGGAATCTGCGTTTTGTTCTTTCTTTAGATGTATGTATGCATGTATTTATTTGAAGGACAAAGATACAGAGAGAAAAGTAGAAATAGAGAGATCTTCAGTCTACAGTGATCACAGTGGTCAGGGCTAAGACAGGGCAAAGCCAGGGACCAGGAACTCCAGACAGGTCTCCCACACAGGTAGCAGGGGTCCAAACACTTGAGTCATCTTCTACGGTTTTTCCTAGGCCATTAGCAGCAGCCAGAGTAGGAAGTGAACTGGCACCCATAAGGGATGCTGGTGTAGCAGGTGGCAGCTCTAGCTATTCCGCTACAATGCCAACCCCGGGAATCCCTCTCCTACAGAGAGAACACAAATTCCATACCTTTATGTTCAGATGGCTCTCATACCAAACAAATTTACATTGTTTATTTACTCATTACATCAGTCACTGTTTAAAAAGATTTTAATCTGACTTCATTTTGATCAGTACGAAAGCAGCACAACTCAACACAGAGCACAACTTCAACAGAAAATTCTGGTTAAATGATTCTATGTCACCAGAGTTTATAAATGTTCTAAAATGTCTCTCAGAGAAGAATATTTTTAGCAGCTGCATTCCCAAGAATTTAGAAGAAAATGTCATGATGTCTGTGACTTTCACAAGTTTCACACGCATTGAAAATGTGGCAAACTGCTAACAACTATAAATCCAGGGAGTGAATACACAGACACTTAACAAAAGAGGCAATTCAAGCCCTGGACACTCTGCCCTCAGTCTAGTTCCCTGCTAACATGTGAAGGAAGACAGTGGAAGACAACCCAATCACTTGGACTCCAAGTCACCCCCATGGAGTTCCTGGCTTCTGGCTCTTGGCTTCAGCATGGCCCAGCCCCAGCCCTCACTGCCATTTGGGGAGTGAATCAGCAGGTGAAAGTGTTTGCTCTTCATTCTGCCTTTTTCAAATAAATAAATCTTTTCTAAATACTGATGAAAAAACTGAATTCAAATGCAGGCTTTTCATATCTTCCACTCTCCATCTTAGGAAATATCATATGTATATGCTATGAAATGATTAACACAATCAAACTAATTTATCCATCATCTTACATTGTCACCAGTTAATCACAAGAATATCTGAATTCTGTCAGTAAATTTCAAATATATATTATTAACCATAAACAATTCACTGTACATTAGACCCCCTGTATATTAAGTCTTAATGTGCTTCATTCTAACCTTGGATTTCTGAGACCATGTTTCAAGGACATCCACATGCACTTTTGGAACCTCACCAGAATTCCTGAATCTCCATATGATTTTTTCAGGCCTGGGTATCCAGATCCAACCTACAGTATGCTGAACTACAAAATCTACATGCTGCACAGCAACATGGCAACCTGACCCAATACTCACCCATGCACTGTCAGCAACAAACCTTCATTTTTGCCATTATGCATTACATTTGGTCTTCTCTACAGACTCATATGGTGAAAAAGAGTTTTCTGATCCTATTTTCTAGAGAAGGCAGCCAAGTATCTGAGACAATGTTCACTGAGGATATCCAACAAGAAAACAGGAGAGACACTGCCTAAGCCTTGGTCCCCACACTTAGAGTTGTCTCTCCCTATAAGTCATCTCTACCCTCCCTGCCATGCAAATAATGCTCTCCTGAAAACCAAACCCTGAGTCAAATGGCCAAAGATATTTCAATCTGGAGGGTGGGAGCAAGGGCTGTGCAGTTGATTCCCTAAGCATATATGTTCATAATCATTCTTAATAATACCATTAGTGCTACACTCATTACTACCAATTACCATAATTACTGTTAGTAATTACACTTCTCTGGTAGACATAATAAGCCTTCATGTATTTTCGGCATTTCATATATGCGTACTTTGTTTTCCTCCCTTATCCAAAGGGCACACTGCTAGCCAACTAAAATAAAATAACCATGATATTGCTCTCCTGGTAATTGTCTGTGCCAGAATTAAAAACTGCCATCATTTGTTTTTCAAGAATTTCCCTTCATTTTTACAAAATGTAAAATTCAACAGAACTCAATGGTACAGACACAAATCGGGATTATATAGAAACAGCTTCAAAACTATAGTTGGGGACAAATGAAATAGTTCTAAGTGAGGATCTGATGTAGTCCTTCATTTGCACATTGCCAAAATTTTTGTACTCACACAAATTGAGATTATCAATGCTGACTTTGTACAAGTGTTTGCACTCAAAAACCCAGGGGATGCCAATCCAGGACCCCCATGCATTTGGCTTTCAGTTCTAACTTCTTACTTGTTAATTTAAATTGAGGGAATATGTCCATGCTGCTCCCTCACCTGAGGGTTGGAACATCTGCACCCAAGGATGTTAGGATATACTAAGGACAGATAATATGACTGCCTCACACACTGAAGCACTTGCATGCCTAGGAACACTCACCAAGGAGCTATGCCAAGAACTATGCCAAACGTAAGGAAAATAAGCATTATGTGCTTTCCAGACACACTGATTTCTCTTAAAGATTTTTATGTGGAAAGGTTAAGTAAATGAATCAGTAATTCAAAAGTTATTGATATTTAAAAAAATGCATACTATGGAATAGACTGCAATTTTACATGTGTTTTTAAGTTAAACCTCTTACCCTCACTTGTCCAAGTCATCTCCAGCCTGGCTCTCAAGACAGGAGCAGGAACACTGGGCTGAACACTTGAACCCTGTTCACTTCAAAGATGGTCTTAGAAGAAAGTGTGAGGCTAACAGTGATTTTAAGATTAAAAAGGCCCACGTCCTGAAGAATTATCCTTAAAAATCAGATTTCTGCCACATCTCAGTAGGTAAATGAAGTCCAGGAACACATAAAATCTCTCTAGACCACATGTTCTAGTACAGATACCACTGAAATTCCTTTCCTCACCCCAATACACCCACTCCCCTGCCTACCAGGTGCCCCAATTCGTACCACTAACACTTCCTCGAGGCCACACTGATCGGTAACATATCCAATATTCCAAATGAAAACTTTCATGTAAATGGACATCTACATCACTGCTAAAAAAAAAAAAATCTTACTATAAAATAATTAAAGTGCCTACCCAGGGTCAGCACTACGGTGTAGAAGGCTAAGCTTTGAACTGATGTGGCAACATCCCATTTGGATACTGGTTCATGTCTCAGATGTTCTACTTCCAATCCAGCACCCTGCTTACAGCCTGGGAAGGCACTGGAGGATAGCCCAAGTCCTTTGGCCCTTGTACCCACATGAGAGACCCATAAAAAAAACTCCTGGTTCCCAGCTTTGGATAAGCTCAGCTCCGGCCTTTAAGCAACAAAGTTCTCTCCCTCTCCCCACTTCTCTAACTCTTTCAAATAGCAATAAATAAATCATTTTTTTTAAAAAAAGTGCCTACCCATGGCAGCCAGCCTCCAAGAGGCCAACATGATCCCTGCTTCTGTGACTGTGTGGCCCTTCCCACATTCATCAGGGCTGGCAATTGTGACCACTGAAGCATGGTAGAAATGATAGAATGGCACTTTCATCTTGGGAAAGAAGCTGGCTGCCACATATGGTCACATGAGATACTCCACAGAGAGGTCCATGTGATAAAGAACTGAAGCCCCCTGCACTAGGACTGAGAGTGAGCCACCTTACGGAAGCATCTTGCAGCCCTTGCCCACACCTTCAAACCTTTAATGGCTACCTCAGGTGATGCCTTAACCACAACCTCATGAAAGACCTCAAGTCAGAACTCCTCAGCTCAACTGTTCCCAATGCAAGAGATGGGTCTTGTTTTAAGCTGCTGAGTTATGAGTTCACTTGTTATGCAATAACGATATGTATTAGCTTAAATAATAAACTGAATTTCATTTACCTTATACACAGTTGGTATGTGATTACATTATCCCCATTCATTTGCTACCACCTTGAGTTTTGAGTCACTCTTTCGCTCCTCTTTTGGTTTAAACATATTCTCAGTAGGTTGTTTTGCCTGGTTTTGAGGCCAGTATGAAAGAAACCATAGTGTAATAGTATGTGTGGATTGCACTATTTTTTCACCAAAATTAACATCTTTCAATTTCATTTTCCATGAACTTTTTAAAGTGCCCACATACATATTTCTTTAAGATGTGACTCTTAAGATTTTGACATTCATTCCTTTTGATTCATATTGCTATAATTCATGCACTATTTCACCAGTATACAGTTATCATTGGATGGACACAATCACTATTTATTGCTCTGCTTTAATGTTAAGGATCTCCTGAAGATGTTTTAGCTTTTCACTACTTGAAATAATGCTGCTTGGGCCCGGCGCGGTGGCGCAAGTGGTTAAGGTCCTCGCCTTGCACGTCCGGGATCCCATATGGGCGCCGGTTCTAATCCCGGCCGCCCCGCTTCCTTTCCAGCTCCCTGCCTGTGGCCTGGGAAAGCAGTCGAGGACGGCCCAAAGCTTTGGGACCCTGCACCCGCGTGGGAGACCCAGAAGAGGCTCCTGGCTTCGGCTCAGCATAGCATGGGCTGTTGCGCTCACTTGGGGAGTGAATCATCGGACAGAAGATCTTCCTCTCTGTCTCTCCTCTCTGTATATCCGCCTTTCCAATGAAAAAATAATAAAAATAAATCTTTAAAAAAAAAAAAAAAGAAAGAATGCTGCTATTTACTTTCTAGTGCTTGTCCTGGAAAACACAGGGAAAATTTCCTGCAAGATTTACACCTAGGAGAGGAAAACTGGTGTTGGGATGGCAAATGTTCTACTCCTCCAAAGAATGCCAAATTCTGCCTTCCAAAGTGGTCATGTACAATTGATTCTTTAGATGCCTTTCCCCTCTCTCTCCAAATAAGAGGCATGCTTGTTTTGTTAATTGCCAGGAAAGCTTTTAACCAGCAAAAGGGAAAGCTTTTCCTATTTGCAGCATCACTACTGCAAATAAATAGTACTCCAAGGCAGTGACCCAGACAGCTGGAACATATTAGTCACAGGACAGAGGTACAGACTTCAGAATAATGAGATCCAGCTAGCACCACACACTGCCTACAGGGACAAGACCAACGTAATTTCTAGACCTACGATAAATTCAGAGACTGTTTTCCTTCTGGCATACTCACTTATGACAATTCTACATTATTGCTGTCAACTTGGAGGTAAAAAAATAACACACAAGGCAGCCAAATTCAACATTAAAGCAGGAGAGTAAAGAAGTCATTTCTATGAAATAAAGACACTTGTTTTTCTTTTAAATGTTTATGCTCTTCATGTTTTCACTTATAAAATGAAAGTCACTTACTATGCCTAATTTTATTTGTAGGAATTATACTACAAACTAAACACATGTTAAGTATTTTCTTCACAAAATATCCTCTGCAGACTTCATTAATCTAACATTTTAAGTGGTCAATATTATGTTACATAGTAACTTAATTTACATTTCTTATGAAAATGTGCCAGAAATGTTTCTATTAGCACTAAATACAAATAATGAGCAATTCTTCCAATATGCACAGTAAGGGAAGAAGTAATGTTACCACAAAAAATATTATCATATGTCATGAAAAAAAACAAGGGTACCAAAGCAGCACAAAATGAGGGCACTTGAACTCAACCTCTTCTTTAAAAAAAATATATTTATTTTTACTGGAAAGGCAGATCTACAGAGAGGAGACAGAAAGAAATACCTCCCATCTGCTAGCTCACTCCCCAAATGACCACAACGAACAGAACTGAGACAATCTGAAGCCAGAAGCTAGGGGCTTCCTCTGGGTCTTCCACATGAGTACATGTGGAAGCTTATGGCTTTCCCAGGCCATATGCAGGGAACCAGAAGGGCAAAAAGAGCAGCCAGGATACAAATCGGAGCCCACATGAGATCCTGGCACTTGTAACAGGAGGATTAACCAATTGAGCTATTGCACTGGGGCCTGAATTCAATCTCTTGACAGTTCTTATTTGTCCCTTTCAAGTCATTTTTTTCCTGAGGTAAAAACTGTTACTAAACCCATCTTGTAGATAGAGAAAATGGCAACACATGAAGCAACGAAATTGTGCAGAGTCACAAGGCTGGTAACTGAAGAAACAAGGTTTCAGCCCAAGCAGTTCACTCCAGAGTCCATATGTTTTATAAAAATTTAGTTACTTATTTGAAATGCATTGCACCAGAGGAGTGATAAGGGAGTGAGAGAAAGAGAAACAGGTATCCTCTATTTGACCATTTTTTCACAAATGGTTGCCAAGTGTCCAGGCTGAAACCAGGAACTCCATCCACGTCACCCACACGGCTGGCAGTGTCCCAAGCAATTAAACTTCTCCAGCTGCCTTCCCAGGAACAACATCAGAAACTGCACTGGAAACACAGTAGCCAAGACTCAAAATGGCTCTCCGATATGGGATGCACTGTTATAATACATGGCAGTTTAACCTGATATGCCACAAGTCTGGCCCTGAGTACATGGTCTTCACCATGGCTGTAGTCAGTTTCTTTAGTCCTGCAAGATCAGTGTAGTACCCTGATATGGTTACCATAATAGCAAAGACAAGTTACTAAGCTTCTATAATATGCTAAGCACTTAATTTTTATTAACTGAATTATTTCTAATTCTCTCCATAGCTCTACCAGGTGCATTTTACTCCCATTATAAAAAATATATGTATTTTTTATTGCAAAGTCAGATATATACAGAAGACAAGGAGAGACAGTGAGAAAGATCTTCCATCCACTGATTCACTCCCAAAGTGGTTACAATGGCCAGAGCTGAGCCAATCCGAAGCCAGGAGCCAGGGGCTGCTTCCAGGTATCCCATGCTAGTGCAGGGGACCAAGGCTTTGGGCCATCCTCCACTGCTTTTATCAGCTCACAAGCAGGGAGCTGGATGGCAAGAAGGGCCACTGGGATTAGAACCAGCACCATATAGGATCCTGGTGCGTGCAAGGCAAGGACTTTAGCCTCTAGGCTACTGCATCACACCTTTACTCCCACTTTTACAGCTGAAGAAACTTGGGCTCTGTGGGTTTAGGCTACTTAGCCATAGAGAGTGAAGTAAAATGATGGAGACACCATTAGAACTTCTCTTTCCACAACTGTCTCTCTGAACAAAACAAAACTGCCAAATTTTGATGCATAAGATATGTTAAGTGTGTACCCTGGGGTATGGAAACGAGCCAATGAAACAGGCCATTCTGGAGATGGGGTACTGGATGTCCCAGTGAGCTCTGAGAAGCAGCATTCTAAGGCAGAGGTGCATTAAGAGCAAAGGAAATAGTAATAATTTTTTTAAAAATCTTGTTTGCTGTAATCAGGACTTGCAACCGCCCCCTCAGAGGGTCACACAGGCAGGTCCAACAGCTTCTCCAATGCAGTTGTGTCATTTGCTCTGATCTGATAATTGTCTACAGGCCTTACTTTGTCGTGATTTTTTTTTTTTGCTAATATTATTTCTTATTCTATCCTATTCCAAATAGAATAACATTGCCAACTAGATTAACCCTTTACGATATGGGGAAAAGTCAGACATTTTTATGTAAACATCAGAGCTGGAATGGACTCTAAGTAAAATATTTGGCTCATTGAACTTTTCTGTTATTGACTTCAGAAATTCACTCAATTCAAATGGCAGCATCTCTTTAAGGTATCCCCAGTTTCCTGGAAATCATTCCAAATTATTTGGCCAACACTTGATTAAATAATGGTTGATTATGTAACACAGCTCAACTAGCAGCTGTAAATGGTAAACAAAAAAAATTCAGCAGCACCACAAATATCAGAACTATAAGAGATACAGTTATTTACAGTGCCCTTTAGTCATATGTCACATTAGGTATTTAATACCTGACATGTGAGTTAAAAAACAGAGCATACAGGTTAGCTCCTAGCAATCTCCATGGTAACTGGAACTTTTTGCATTTAGGAAAAGGATGAGGGAATGGCAGCAACTGTAGCATTGTAGATCTGTTTTACACAATGGGCCAATCCTGTTTTTCATGGCCTGTTGGTATAACCCATTAGTGAGCTACACAGAAGACTCTGTGTATCTTTATAGACCAAATCTGTATCTTGTCTCTTCTGACAGTTCATAATGGAACAGAAACCCACAGAGGCAATTCTGCAGATGGAGGTAGCCAGGGACTATCTTAAAACAGTGAGAGATTTTTTTCAAAGATTTATTTATTTACTTGAAAGGCAGTTATAAAAGAATGGAGGATATAGAGACAGAGAAAAATCTCCATCCACTGGTTCACTCTCCAAATGGCTGAAAAGGACAGAGGTAGACTGTTCAAAAGACTAGTTTCTTCTGGGTCTGCAACATGGGTACAGGAGCCCTAGCACTTGGGTCATCCTCTGCTGCTATACCAGATCCCTTGGTAGTGAGCTGGATGAGAAGTGGAGCAGGCAATATTCAAATCAGCACTCATATTAGATGCTGGTGCCACAGGCAGTGGCTTTATATACTATGCCACAACACTGGCCTCAGTGAGAGGTTATCTGAAAAGAACAGAAGTTGCCATTTTCTCAGCATCTGCCCTGGGACAGACCACTGGTTTATCATGTTTGCTTCATTCTTCCTTAAAATCCTTTACTTGAGAGCAAGATGGCAGAATAGAATGGAACATGATAAAACAGGATTAGCAGAGGTGAAGCAGAGAGGGTGTGAACCCGGGAAACAGGAGTGACACCTGGAGACCCATGAAAGCAGCAGAGACAGCAGAGCAGCGCTACAGTGAACAGATAACCCAATGGCAACCAACTGAAGCTCTACTGGTGCTCAGGGGTAAAGCAGAGATCACAGAACACAGGAGGTAAATCAAGCCATGGAACAACGGGCCCCACTGATTTCTTAATTCAATCACCAGCAGAAGCACAGTGGCAGAGCCCTTTCAGATCGTGTGGGAATGGAGTGCATTTCATCGCCCATGAGTGTCACATCGGTGCCATTTTGAGTTCTGCAGCAAACCTCGGGGAAGAGGATGTGGGGGGCTGGGGAAACAATAGCAAGCTGTACATACGCTAAGCTCCAGGTCACTTTCAGAGCAACTCATTTCCAGGTCAACACATTGCACTGGTCCCACCAAGAAAATAAATGCCTACTTGGCACTGCATGAATTCCATCCAAAATAGGTCTGGGTTACCCCCCAAACCAAACCTCCAACAGATTCTGGTAAGCAGAGGAAAGAAAAAAATCTGAGATGGATAACACTGACAATTTATTCTCAGTCAAATAAGCAAATCCCAACAGGACAAATACCATGTTCTCTCTGATAAAAGGCAACCCTCCTAAAGACACAAGATAAGTAGATATATTCATAACATATTCATAAACATAGATGAACTGTGAAATGGAGCCTAGCATTCCTGGAAGATATGTTATGATATGCTTCTGCTGAATAAAGGGACTTTCAATGAAACTGTAAAAATAGGATACTTGATTTTCTACCTTTGCCTATACCTACAATGCCATGATACACTTAAAGAGCAGGATGTTGGACTTTTGACTGTTGCTGAAGGACTACACTATTGTAATAATATGGGTGAATATGGTGGTGGGGGGAGAATGGGGAGAAAGAAAGAGGAGGTACAGGAGGAAATCCCTATACCTACAAAACTACATCATGGAAAATAACAACAATAAGAAATTTTTTAAAAAAAAAACCTTTACTCAACAACCCCAAGAAGGTACACTATAATACAGAGCCCTGCTTAGTAGATAAGGAAATTGACTCAAAGAGGTTAAATGACTTGCTCTCAGTTATAAAACTGGTAAACGCTTACAATAATTGGCTTATAACATATGGCAGAAACTCAGTTACGTGAACATGAGAATCCTATGTGAGCTAACACACTTAATCAACCATCATTTTTAAACACTTCTAGTCATACTACAATTGTATATGAATCAAAAGAGATTATGTATGTGAACTGCCTTCCTCAGTTAACCTTTGGAATATGTCATGTTGGATAGCCAAGTATTATAAAAAGCACAGCATGTTAGCCACGTAGAACAGGATTACAAACATAAAGTGAGTATAACAATATAATGTGCAGCATCCAGTGCCTAGAGTAGTAGGCTAAGCCTCCACCTGCAGTGCCAGCATCCATTAATGGTGCAAGTTCCAGTCCCAACCGCTTCATTTCCAATCCAACTCCTTGCTTACATCCTGGGAAAGCAGTGAAAAATGGCTTAAGTCCTTGAGACCCTGTGCCTACAAGTGAGACCTGGAAGAAGCTCTCGCTCTTAGCTTCAGATCAGCTCAGCTCCAGCCACTGAGGCCATTTAGGGAGAGAATCAGCAGATGGAAGACATCTCTCTTTGTCTTTCCTCTGTAACTCTGCCTTTCAAATAAAAATAAAAAATAAGTCATTAAATAAAAATATGCAATGAGCAGAAAATACAAATTTCAATTGAATACATAAGAAGATGCTCAGCAATATTTAGGAAATATGAAACAATATCACGAGATGATTTCCAATTAAAAAAAAAAGAAAGAAAAATATCTGTACTTTAAAGGCTATCAACACAGGGCCCAGTGCGGTAGCCTAGTGGCTAAGGTCCTCACTTGGCATGCACTGGGATTATATATGGGAGCCGGTTCCAATCCCGGCTGCCCTACTTCCCATCCAGCTCCCTGCTTGTGGCCTGGGAAAGCAGTCAAGGACGGCCCAAAGCCTTGGGACTCTGCATCTGTGTAGAGGACCTGGAAGAGGCTCTTGGCTCCTGGCTTTGGACTAACTCAGCTCTGCCCATTGCAGCCATTTTGGGAGTGAATCAGCGGAGGGAAGATCTTTCTGTCTCTCCTCCTCTCTGTATAGCCAACTTTCCAATAAAAATAAATATTAAAAAAAAAACTACCAGCAAATACAGGTAAAGATGCAGCTCAATTCAGACTCTCAATTTTTTGTTGCTGTGAATGCAACATAAACTGTGGTACACATATACAATGGAGTATTCTTAACCCATTATATCCCATCATCCTATATACATATAAAAAACTTAAATTGGGGAATATGTATACATACCACTTATGGTAACTTTGAAATAAATATCAAGTTATTAAAATATCTCTAGAACTCAGAACTTGGGACTTAACAGATTAACAATAAGAAGGAACAAATCATTGCCACATGCAACATAGGATGTAAGAGTTAAATAGTGCTGAAGTTCCCAGCCAAAGGAACAATAATCTGGCCAAAGACCATCAAGAGTCAATATGAGAGGGTCTGGCATGATAGCCTAGCATCTAAACTCCTCACCTTGAATGTGCAGGGATTCCCCCATATGGATGCTGGTTCTAATCCTGGTAGCTTGCTTCCCACCCAGCTCCCTGCTTGTGACCTGGAAAAACAGTCGAGGATGGTCCAAGGCTTTTGGGGATCCTGCACCTGCATGGGAGACCCAAAAGAAGCTCCTGGCTCCTGGCTTCAGATCAGTGCAGCTCTGGCTATTGTGGCCACTTGGGGAGTGGATCAGCAGACAGATCTTCCCTTCTGTCTCTCCTCTCTGTATATCTGACTTTGCAATAAAAATAAATTAGTCTTAAAAAAAAATCAGGATGAGAGAAGTCAACAGAGGCTCTGAGAGGTGCTATATATATCAAGATAAGACCTTGGCTAGCACCCACACAATGGCTCAGTAGCTAAATCCTTGCCTTGCATGTGCTGGGATCCAATTTGGCAATGGTTTGTGTCCCAGCTACTCTACTTCCCATCCAGTTCCCTGCTTGTGGCCTGGGAAAGCAGCAGAGGATGTCCCTAAGCCTTGGAACTCTGCACCATATGGGAGACCTGGAAGAGGCTGCTGGTTCTCAGTTTCAGCTCAGCTCTAGCGATTGGCGGCCACTTCAGGAGTGAACCAGTGGACGGAAGATATTTCTCTATGTCTCTCCTTCTCTCCATAAACCTGATCTTCCCTTCCAATAAACATCAATAAATATTTTTAAAGCCCCCGCAAAAAAACCTCTTGGCTTCCAGGCTGATTTTACCAAAGAGTGACTCTTTCAAGTTATGCAAGCCACACCACTTCCCCGAGCCATAGCTTACTTTATTAAATAATAAAGCAAATTTAATTTTTTTACAGGATTTACTTATTTTTATTGGAAAGTCAGATATACAGAGGAAGACATACAGAGAGGAAAGATCTTCCATGTGCTGATTCACTTGCCAAGTGGCCACAATGGTTGGAGCTGAACCAATCTGAAGCCCAGAGCCAGGAGCTTCTTCTGGATCTCCCAAGTGGCTGCAGGGTCCCAAGGCCTTGAGCCGTCCTCAATTGCTTTCCCAGACCACAAGCAGGGAACTGGATGGGAAGCAGGGCCACCAGGACAGGAAGCAGTGCCCATACAGAATTCTGGCACATGCAAGGTGAGACCTTTAGCCACGGGACTACTGCACCAGTCCTGAAGCAAATATTCTTGAAGGTCCCTTCCTGCTACAAACTTTTTTTTAATTGCTTTATTTATTTTATTGGAAAGGCTGATATACAGAGAGGAAATACAGAGAGAAAGATATTCTGTCTGCTGGTTGACCCCGCAAGTGGCCACCAATGGCCAGAAATGCGCAAATCAGAAGCCAGGAGCTTCTTCCAGGTCCCCCATGGAAGCGCAGGGTTCCAACGCTTTGGGCCATCCTCAACTGCTTTCCCAGGCCACAGCCAGCAAGCTGGATGGGAAATAGAGCAGCCAGGACACGATCAGCGCCCATACGGGATTCTGGCGTGTGCAAGGTGAGAACTTTAGCTACTAGGCTACCACACCGGGCTCCCTGCACAAATGTCTAAGGTCAGTCAAAATCTAAAGAATCTAAATCAAGAATCTAAAGAATCAAGGAAGAATCAAGGAAGATGGCAGGACAAAGAAACAGAAATACCCAGAGAGTTCCTCTGTACAAATACCACCAGAGAACAAAATGAAGTGAAGCCTGTCAATATGTATGAACGATATGGTGATGCCAGAGAAGACAGGCTACATGGAATACGGTGCTGTTGGGTGATGGAAGCAAGAGAGGAATGTTTCAAAGTGGTGGGGGCAAGGGAGTTGGAATAACTCAGAGATCAATTGTTTAAACAGTCAAGAATGAGTGGTAAGAACAAAGCCTTGCAGTCTTGCAAGAGATTCACAGAGTGACTGCTCAATGAAGAAACATATATCCCGGCTGTATGTTGATTGTGCCCTCATGTTTTACATTTCATGAGTTAATTCAATAATCCAGAATTCTAGAAAGGAAGAAAACACTTCACTGTTAAAGGAGTTATCAGAACATAAAGTGTGCAATTTAAGAACTAAGATTTTATTGTTGTCACTAGAGTAGCCTGTGAAGCATGAAATACCTTGGAGCTAATTATAGTTCAAACTGACCAACTGAAATGTGACAAATGCTTCATCTCTCACTGGAGAAGGCCTCCAGAGCACAGGGCCTCAGCAATTTCAGCCAAATAAGTCCAATGAGACAGAACCACTCTGAGCACTTAATCAGACCTAATGGGGGATTAAGGAAATTAACAGTTAAATGCCCACAAGCAAAATTAACATACAGAAAATTCTTCCAACACAAATACTTTGGCCAATTTTCCTTTCTGATGACCTGTGCCACTACAGTATCTGTTCCTACTGATTGCAAAAGAGCAGAAAGAGCAGGAAACTTTGGCTTGAAGTGTGGCCTTTCTTGTCACCAGCAGCTCACTAACTGGGCAAATGTTGTTCTTCCCCTTTATCTCCCTCTCTGAATCTAACACTCAGCCCAGATGGTGACAAGTGCGTGATGAGATCATGTCTACAGAAACCCCAAAGGAAAATATGGATCCAATGGGAGGTGCTATCTTACTGTTTTGTCTGGGGATGGGACAGATACATTTCAAACACAGAGAATCATATTCCAACTGCCTCTTTTAGCCAACCACACACTTCCATCACAGCTGGGCTGTTAAGCAGATGCCAGAAGTGATAAAGACAGCAAGGTAGTGAGGGAAAATGCTTCAGTTACCAAGCTTCAGTCCACGAGTGGAAAGATTAAAGAAAAAAAAAGTCACTGCTTATCCACTTACATTCTATTTATCGTTGTGCAAAGCTTCATAGGTGTCAGGTACCATGCTAACTACTAAGAAAAAGGAGATGTTCTTAAAAGAACAGGTTGTATTACCAAGCAAGTTCATTCTGGAAACAGCTAACTAGCCAATCAGTTAAGTAGAAATGGCTAAAGCTGAGTCTAGAAGGATGAGACTGAACTAGATGAGTGAAACTTGGTAAAGGCTTACAAGGGCACAGAAAGTGAGACAGCAAAAAAATACAGGAAAGGATGGATAAGAGGGCAACACCACAGACAAAGGCTAGGTAGGGCCCATGTGTCCAACTGTGTGACACTAAGGTTTTCTGCTTTGGGCCATGGGAACCAGACTCTAACTGGGAGGAAAATGATTGGTCATGCCATGTAGAGAGAAAGAATTGTGACAGTAGTTGAAAAGAATAAAGGACAGCAAGGATGGATTTAGTAGGGATGCAAGCAGCAGGGGTAAGAGTTTGAGAGCATGAATGAATACAAGACATACAAATAATGTGCACTGGCCACTGGAAGAGGAAGTGTGGGTGACCCTTGGAAAAGTCTTGATGACAGAGGGGAAAGTTGGCTGTACCATAAGATAAAGATTGGTGGGCAAGAAGAGTTACCTTTGTGTATAAGCTCATGTATGTGAAATCACCTACATACGTTAGACCATTTCTTTTTCTTTTTCCAAAATTTACTTTTATTAGAAAGGCAGATTTACAGAGACAAAGTTCTTCCAACCACTGGTTCACTCCCCAAATGGTCGCAAGAGCTGGAACTGAGGCAATCCAAAGCAAGGAAACAGGAGCTTCTTCCAGCTCCCTCACATGGGTGCAGTGTCCCAGGGCTTTGGGTCATGCTGTACTGCTTTCCCAGGGAGCAGGGAGCAGGATAGAAGTGGAGCAGCTGGGACATGAATTGGCACCCATATCGGATCATAGCACATGCAAGTAGAGGATGTAGCCATTGAACCATGACATCGGGCCCTCTGTGACCATCTCAAATAGCCAGATGCCTATTTCAAATTCCCATAGGCAAGAGGACCTTCCAGGAACCATGGTGAAACCATTGCCCACTTCAGAACTGAAGTTCAGAGAGGTTAAGTGATTTATGCTAGGCCACAAAGCCCAAAAAAGAGGGAACTAAGCTTAATTCTAGGAAGGTTTGTATGACACGAAAACAAAACAAAACAAAACAAAAACTGGGAGTGTTTTTCTCCTCTCACACACCCCAATACCAAATCTTGTGACATCAGTTGTTTGAGGACTCTTCCCCCCACACCACTTTGTTCTCCATCAGACACCAGCTGGGCATTGTCTCACTCTGTTCAGATTGGCTGACTCACATGGCCTATCTAGGTGTGACTGATTTGCTAGAATGGCTTACAGAACCCAGAGAAACACTTTTCTGGACTTGTTTGTTACAAAGCACATTACACAGGTACAGATAAGCAACCAGATGGAAGAGCTGTCCAGGGCAAGGCCATGTGAGAGGCACACAGTACTTCCCTGCCCTCTCTGGTGAGCCAGCCTCCATGTATTGAGCTGGAAGCTCTCAGCAGACTGTGCTTCTGGGTTTTTATGGAGGATTCAGTACAGAGGCATGCTTGAATCACTGACCACAGGTGACCAACTCCACCATAGCCCCTCTTTCATCCCCTGGGGTCCTCCTGGTAACCGATTCAGTACCAACACTATGCAGGGGACCTGAGCCCTAGGACATCTCAGCAGCACACAGAAGACACTGCCAACATTTCTACAGAGTCCAAGGGTTTCTAGGTTCTGTGTGCCAGGAAACCAAGCACAGAGACCAGATAAACAAGTCTTACTGCAGCACACTATGCTTCCACAATACTGGCCTAGCACTATCCATCATATGTAATAAAGGTTCAACAACCCTGTTCTACAGCCATTCCATTCACTTCTTGATACCCCTCAAATAAGACTTCAGGCAACCCTACACTACCTAGCATCAACCTCTAAAAGCACTAATCACACTGTTGAGCCATGGCTCATCTGTCCCGAAACTGTGGACTCTGCTTCTTAAAGTTCATTCTAGTGGTTCTGCCAATGCAAGGAGGGTGTTCTGTTTCTACAGGAACTATTTCTGAATTCATCTCTCCTACCTGATATCATGGGATTAAAATTTCCCTAAGGGCAGTCCTTACTTCACTGGCTTTTACACAACTAGCTAGACATACCATGACACTGCTCCCTGCTCAATGGCTTTCTGTGTGGCTATTACCTCATAAGGAGAGAGGAAAAGGTGCCAGAGAAGATGCAGTGTTTATTTGGAGCCTATCATTCACCAGGCACTCTCCTAGGCACAAGAGGTGGGGGGGAAGCACAAACTGAGACAAAATCCTTGAACTTATAGTGAAAATGCAAATATATATACATATATTAGCAAATATATATTTTTTCTATAATATAGTTTATATTATAAATTTATATAATAAATATATAATATTTATGTATTTGCTGAGTATGCATGTGTTCATTGTATTAGTCTCTATATTTTGGAGGATATTTAAATCTTTTTTAAGATTTTTTAAATTTTAATTGGAAAAACAAATTTACAGAGAAAAGGAGAGACAGAGAAAGATTTTCCATCTGCTGGCTCACTCCCTAAATGTGATAATGGCCAGAGCTGAACTGATCCAAAATCAGGAGCCAGTAGTTTCTTCTGGTCTCCCACATAGGTGCATGGTCCCAAGGCTTTGGGCCATCTTCCTCTGCTTTCTCAGGCCATAAGCAGGGAGCTGGATGGGAAGTGAAGCAGCTGGGATATGAATCGACACCTATATGGGATTTTGGTGCTAGCAGGAGGAGAAAGAGTCAATTGAGCCATCATGCCAGGCCCTTAAAACATTTTAGTGGTTACAAAATTAAATAAGAACAAATAACAAAGAGACATAAAGCCTCTGTTCTTGGGGTCATCAGACTAACTCATTTTTGAAGGGTTCTAGATATAAAAAAGTTTACCATGGTTTAGTTTGTTCTTAACATCATGTTCCACAGCTGAAATAGTCAGCAGAAAACATAGAAACAAACAAACTTAAACAACTGAATACATGGTAAGTCTAGAATGTCCTCATTTCTACCTCTGGAATGGTAAATTACAAAATGACAGAAAATCATAACTATCTTCTAAAATATTTTTATCTCAGGAGAGGAAGCCCTAATAACACCCATTACTGTGTACTTTTTATCCCAGTGGACTGGAGGTAGACATGTGCAGTTCTATTTCAAAATTGTAAGGTGAGTACTAGCAGTCTCATTTTGTACATAAAACATCAGTACTCAACTAACCAACTACTTGCATAGCACCTGCTGCTCCTATTGCTGGCAACTGGAAGCCTTGGAGCCTTTTAAAGGCTTGGTTTTGCTTTCATTAACCTCTCACTATCTGTGTCTTTCTTTTCATTTCTCATAAACTTCCTTTTTTTTTTTTTTAAGATTTCTTTTCCTTTTGGAAAGTCAGATTTACAAAGAGAGGGAAAGAGAAAGATCCTCTACTGCTGGTTTACTCCCTAGGTGGCCACATTAGCTGGAGTCAATCTGTTCTAAAGCCTGAAGCCACAGGCTTCGTACAAGGCAGCAGGGTCCCAAGGCTTAGGGGCCATCCTCGACTGCTTTCCCAGGCCACAAGCAGGGAGGCAGATGAACTGGAGCAGCTGGGATATGAACTGACATCCACATGGTATCCTGGTGGATGCAAGGCAAGGATCTAGCCACTAGGCCATTGCATCAGGCCCTCTCATAAGCTTCTTATAAAGAAAGAAATCCCTAATGGATTTTTCAGTAAATTAAAAAAAAAAAAATAACCCAAGAAATCCCATTGTTAAGATGCACAGTATCTAAAGAGTACCTTTAAGTGTTAACCAAAATCAGTAAAGAAAATAGAAGGGGTTAAAAAAAAAAACTAAACTGTACAAGGCGCTTCAGTTATTTAAAAACACTGTGTGATGGGGGTTGATGTTGTAGCATAACAGGCTATTCCGCCTGTGGTGCTGGCACCCATATGGGAGCCAGTTTATGTTACAACTACTCCACTTCCCATCCAGCTCCTTTCTTATGACCTGGGAAGGCAGAGCAGGATGACCCAAGTCCTTGGGCCATTGCCCCCGCACAGGAGACCTGAAGAAGCTCCTGGCTCCTGGTTTTGCATCGCTCAGCTCTGGCTGTTGCAGCCAACTGGCAATGAACCAGAAGAGGGAAGATTCTCAGTCTCTCTGCAAAAAGCAAAAATAAATAATCTTTATAAAAACCAAAAAGAAACACCATGTGGTGATCTTAAAGTGGACAGTCACAGCATTTGAAAGGAGTTTAAAATAGCAAATAGCAACAGATTTGTTAGAAAGAAAGAAAGAAAGAAAGAAAGAAAGAAAGAAAGAAAGAAAGAAAGAAAGAAAGAAAGAAAGAAAGAAAGAAGAAAGAAAGAAGGAAGGAAGGAAGGAAGGAAGGAAGGAAGGAAGGAAGGAAAGAAAGAAAGAAAGAAGAAAGAAAGAAAGAAAGAAAGAAAGAAAGAAAGAAAGAAAGAAAGAAAGAAAGAAAGAAGAAAAATAAATAAATAAATAAATAAATTCCATTTATTTTCACCTCATTTGAAAGTCAGAGAAGGACAAAGATATAGACATCTTCCACCCTTAATGCCCAGGACGCCAGGACAGCTAGGGCTGGGGCTGAACCAGGCCAGAGCCAGAAGCTGGAAACTCCATCTGAGTGGCAGGAACCCAAGTTCCTGACCTATTACCAGCAACCCTCCACAGTGTACATGAGCAGGGACTAGGAATAGAAGAGGGGCTGGGACTCAAACCCAAGCACTCTGACACAGGGTGTGGGTATACTGAGTGATAATTTAATACTGTGACAAATATCTACTCCCAAAATAATAAACTTGGTAAAGACACTTCCTAATGCTATTTATCTTTAAACATTTTTCACTGTGAAAAGTATATAAAATTTATCTTCTGCAAATGTGTCCTACAGAGGGGCAGGACAAACTAGGGCATGCAAGCAGTTTATGATATTACTATTTACTAAATTATCAAAAAATTAAGACTAATAGAAAACTTGAAACATGCCACTGATTATCCCAGCAAATGTTATATTAATTCTTCTAAAGATGAAGTGTAGATCAGAAAGCAAGGCAAAGTCAGATTTAACCCATACATCAATATTCCTGACTCCTAGACTCCTAAAACAGTCTTAATGCAAAAAGAAAAAAAGGGGAAAAAAAAAAGCCTGCAGCACTTCTTCTTGCCACAGATCTGATTTAGGGTCTGAACTGTTTGACCACACCTCCCAGATAAGAAGGTAACTTCTGGGTCAAAGCAACACAATCAACACCCTCTGCCAGTCACACCCAAAAGAAAGCACAGATCTTCTCTGTCTCTCCTTCTCTCTGTAAATCTGTCTTTCCAGTACAAATAAATCTTCAAAAGAAAAAAAGAAAAGATTAAGCTCTAGTTCAGGACAGGAGCCAGTCTTGAAGATAAATGTTCTCAGGGCATTTGGTCCTATTCCTTTCAGTCTTACCCTGTTACCTTCCAGAGTGGTGTCTGCTCTCCCTCGGGCAGCCCACAGCAAGAAAATCACAGTCACTTGGCATCAGGCCACCAGGAAACATAGGCCACCCCAGCGGGACAAGAGCCACCATCAGGATTTATCCTGTCTTGCAACAGAGCAGATGCCATGCCTCTGAAATCATACTTCTTGCCAGACCCCAAACACACAGTGTGAAAGGGACATCAGTGTAAACAAGCAGCTGTCTGCCAGGCATCTGATGCAGAGCCAGGTAAGTTCACCACCTCTGAAACGTGAATGGCATGAAGGAGTGCCAACTATCTTTTTTCCTTGCAACACATGTCTCTGATTGCATCTTGTATGCTGCAAAAAAACAATGTGTTCAACTGAATTCTGCTTATTCTTCAAAATAAATATTTGACTGGTTGCCAAAAATGCTTAACTTTACAAATTATGTGACTTGTATGAAACATGTACACTATTTAGTTCCAGAGGTCACCTACTCAAATTAAAGGCCTTTTTTTAACACCCATTCCACAAAATGGAAGAAAGATCACTTAGTTCAACAAATTTACACACTTAGCCATAAAAAGCAAGACCAGTGCAAAAAGGGATAAGGAAAAAAGATCCAATAGCAAGAAAACAGATTTTTATCAGATAAATATAACCCGCATTATTGTCAGTCAACTCCCAGATGAGCCTTCCCCTTCAAATAGGTCATGCACCTTAAAAAAAAAAATGTGCAGCACAAAGAAAGGAATCTGATGGGCAACGCCTCAAACCTGATTCTTATCAGGCTTCTAAAGGCATGCAACATCTCACTTCTGCCACCACAAGACAAGAAGCTAACCTCAATTTCCTACATTTCTACCCAAAAAATGCCTTCAAGCACACTGCTGCAGGAGGACTGGGTATGCTGTGCCATGGAAGAAAATGTGCTGCTCCCTATTCTCCATCAGTCCTCCCTGCCGGGCTGGAAAGGACACCAGGGAACATCACAGACAGCTGGTAGCCGGGAACCTGAGCCACTTAGCCAACTCACTAGTGTCATGCTCTGCACAGAAACTTCAGGGCTGCCACATTCAGACACGTGCACAGATAAACACACCCCTTCTATCAGTCATATCTACACTTCCAAAAACAAATTCTGATGAAGATTTAACCAGCTAAGACTGAACCAAACACAATTGCCAGTTTTCCCTCTTGAAATATTGACAGACCAGAGCTATCAGCAAAAGATACGGAAAACAACAGGCTCTCTGCCAAGCACCCTGCCAGGCCTCACTCAAGGCTGCTGTCAAGTTTGCTGGTGACAACGCCCTGAAATATTGTGAAACTGCTCTCCTGGCCTCTAGTGATAAGAACATCTTTAACTGTACACTGCTGTCTGTGTGACAGGCATCCCCAGGACCAAACTGGGGTAAGCCAGTCCTCCAGTAATGCTGATCACCACAAGGCACCTATTTATAAAGTGCCTCATTAAAGAGAGGAAGAAGAAAAGGCAAGGCCTGAAAAAGATGGGGCCCTCAAACATATGCTATTGCACACCATGTTCACAGCAGCACTATTTCTAACAGCCAAAAGGAACAAGTCACCATAATGCCCACAGTAGGTGAATGGATTAAAAATGTGGTATAGAAAGACAGAAAGATAGACAGAAATAATGCAGTATTATTCAGTCTTCCAAAGAAGGAAATTCTGGGGCTGGCACTGTGATATTCTAAATTAAGTCTCGCCATTGGCACTGGCATCCCATATAGGTGCCAGTTTATGTTCTGGCTGCTCCACTTCCCATCCAGCTACCTGCTAATGGCCTCACTAGAGGATTGCACAAGTTCCTGGGCCCCTTCACCCACGAGAGAGACCCATAAGAAGCTCCTGGCTCCTGACTTCGGATCAGCTCAACTCTAGCTGTTGTGGACACTTGGGGAGTGAACCAGCAGATGAAAGATCTGTTTCTCCTCCTCTCTTTCATCCTTTCAAATAAAAATAAGTCTTTAAAAAGAAGGAGGAGGAAGAGGGGGAAACTCTGACATATTTTACAATATGTGAATCTTGAAAACATTATGCTAAATGAAGTAAGCCAAGCCCAAAAGCACCTCTTCAACTTACATGAAGAAAGTAAAAAGAGTCAAATTCAAACACATAGAATGTAAAGTAATGGTTGTGGGCAGCTATGGAAAAACAAAATGGGAATTATTTAACAGAATGGAAATTATTTTAACATAAAGAACTTTGTGGCATAGCAAGCTAATCTTCCACCTGCAATACTAGCATCCCATATGGAGTCCTGGCAGTTGCACTTTCAATCCAACTCACGGATGATAGCCTGAGGCAGCAGCGGAGGATGGCCCAAGTCCTTGGATCCTTGTACACACGTGTGAGGTCAGGAAGAAGTTCCTGGCTCTTGGCTTCAGACAAGCCCAGCTCTTGTCATTGTGGCCATCTGGAGTAAAATAGTAGGTGGAAAATTGATCTCTCACCCTCTCTCTCTGTCTCTCGTTCTCTCTGAAAATTTGCCTTCCAAATAAAAATAAGTAAATCTCAAAAAAAAATTAAAAAAGTATCAGGTTGGTATCATGAAAATTTCCAGAGATACTTACTGATGCTTGCTGTATAACAGTATGAATGAAATTAATAACACTGAATTATACATTCAAAAATCATTAAAATGGTAGATTTTATATGTAAATGTATGTATTTTCCTAATAGCTTGGAAAACATTAGTAAGATAGGGTTAGGTATCATCGCACAGCAAATTCGGCCACTGCCTGGGATGTCCATATTAGGCTCAGCTGGAGGCCTGGTTCCTCTGCTTCGGACCCAGCTTCCCATTGACGTATGCAGACAGCGACACATGATGGGCTAAGTACCTGAGCTTCTGCCACCCACAATGGAGGCCCGGTTGGAAATTCCAGGCTTGTTTTTTCAGCCCGGCACAACACCAGCTGTTGAGGTCTTTTGGAGAGTAAACCAGCAAATAAAACATTTCTCTCTCTCTCTCTGTTATTCTTTCAAATAAATACTTTTTATAATAAATAAAAGATACTTTCAGTATCTTTTATCTATTTTACAACTGAAAAGCAAACTTTATTTTTTAAATATTCTCAATTATATTTTAGAAATATAAACTTCTATAAATAAAATTATATGACTGGTATATTTAAGAATCTACCAATGTCATCTCCATTTTTCATTCATGGGCAGAATATGATCTTTGCGCTTAGTTTGGAAGGTCAAGGAGCACAGTTACTTCTTCAGACATCACTGCCGCCTGCTTGGGCTGGTGTATGTTTGTGACCACATCATCATGCAGATTACTACATCAGAATGACAATATCAGTGAGACTGACAACGTACATCACTTAAGTCTTACCAGTTTTAGCATCTAAAGACACATTTTCAATGTAGACTAGAATAAAAATCTTCTCCAGCCCGTGGCAAACTGCAAATACCCAAGGGATGGTTTCATGTATTTACATAGGTATTCAAAGATGGAACAGTCTGTTTCTATGTATTTTAAAAGGAGGATGTTTGAATAGATAAAGCTGAAACATTTCCTTCCCAGATGACAGCACAGACATAGCATGCCACTAACAACCATGCTTGCAAAGTGGTCAGTTGTTGCAAACAGAAGGTGTCTCGGGAAAGCAAACATTTCTCACTTATTATCTCTGGAAAGTTCTTTAGTCATCCTTCTCCAAGGAAGATGCTGAAATTAGTGTGCAGGAAGTAAAAGCTGAGATAAAGATAGAGATTCAAGAAACAGCTCTTTTATCTTGAACAACCATTACATCGCCACACTGCCACACTTTGAGAGCCAAGGTCGACAGACACCCATTTCCCTCAGCAGGTTCAGTGAAGCAGCAGTGCAGGCTAAAACAAGGGGGGGAAATGTGTCCTGGACAGCATTCTCACTTATGCTTCAGAGATTATCCAGATATCGATATTATCCAGACACATTCTCCTTCATGCAGGACACAAAATGAGGGGTAAGGATTACTAGGTTGAAACTATACCACCACAGTCCAGGAAATACCCAGACTCAGAAATCAGGTAGAGAAGTCAGTTATTTGACAAAAGTATAGCAAACTGGAGGCACACTACCACCATAGTGTATTATACTGAGAGAAAGAGCCAGAAATAATAAAAACTAAACAAATAAATAATACAAGCCCTACTCCCAACTCAGCTAACATGGAATCTACCCAGTATGACAAGTGTTGACTACCCTAAACATATACACTAAATCAAGATCTTGTACCATAATGCCAACCCTATTATACAATTAAAACAGAAATAATGTCTATAAAATTTCAGACTTATTCTTGGATCCCAAAAGTCTATTATAGGACAGTGAGATCTAGCATTGGGAGAACTATTCCTTTTAGCATTCCACCTTTCAGGATCTGGCCAGAATCTTTGCTAAGTACACAACTAACATTTGTAGACAAAAGATCAGTGTGATACACATCAAAATGACAGTGGTTACCCATGAGTGACAGGGTTATGAATGATGTTCTTTTTACCTACACATTTGCTAATGCAGAGAAGGGGAGAAGAGTAGGAGAAAAGGGAGGAAACAGAAGAGGTAGGGAAAAGAAAAAGGAAAAAAGTTGCCATTAAAGGAAGCCAAAATGGAAGTTAGAAAGCAAAGACGATGTGGCCTTGAGCTGTGAGCACAGGTTATTCTCTGCCATACCTCAACGAATACCATGCAGACCCTGCTGTCAGCACTGCTCCTCAGAAACAACTATAACTTCACATCACACCCAGAGACCCAAAGAGACTTGCACAGTGCTAAGGGAGGAAGGAAGACAGGGTACCTGGAGGGCAGCATCAGCATGACATAACCAAGCTACCAGACAATCAGTGTTTTCAGCTGAGCAATGTAGTTAGTGACAGGCACACTGGGACACACTTGATAAGATTACACAGGTGGTAGAAATGCCAGGGAAGGAGTCATTCTTTTTGCAATCCTCTAGTTTACTGCCAGCCACAATTCAGCAGGGTGCCTGGCCCACATTAGGTACCAAACTAGTATTTTCTCAATGATCTATTGTTTAAGAAGTGACACATACCTTTTCATGTATGCTTTTTTTTAAACTCCTTAAAATGTTTATTTATTTTCATCTATTTGAAAGACAGAGTGACAGAAAAAACCAAGCCAGGAGCTCAGAATTCTACCCAGGTTTCCCTCATGGGTGGCAGTGACCCAAGAGCTTGAGCCATTATTTCCTGCCTCCCAGAATACTTTAGCAAGAATCTATATCCTAAGGAGAACCACCAATACTCAAACTGGCACTCTGATATGGGATGAGGATGTCCCAATCAATGACTTCACCTACTGTGCTACAATGCCTACCCCTGCAGAATAGTTTAGGAACAATTTCCTTTGGGAGGATGATTCTTCTAGATATTATTTTAAGGCTGTCTTATATTTCATTGTGTAAATATATATAATTATTTTAAAAAATAGATTCCATATTGTTGAGGATTTAAGCTTCCAATTGCTTAGTATGATTTAAAAAAAAAAAAACTCAGATGAAAATCGTATTGGTTATTTCGTAAAATAAACTTCCACATATACAATTGCTAGGTCAACATCTGTAGCTACCTACCTCTGCCATCCCTGAAAGTCACCCTTGGTAGCCTTATTGTGAGAACATCAGCCATAGACTCTACTGTTAGGGCAAGCTACTGTAGATTGCTCAAGCAGAGGAAACTTCTAAAACAGGTGCCAAAGTCCTAAACTCTTGAGACTGAGGAGCAACATCTACTCCAAGGAGGCCTCTCCTCTCTTTCCTTCTGTTCACACTGAATGGAAGCAAAACCACAGCATAGCATCACCTCCCACCTTTCCTCCAACTATGGCAGCTGATCTTCTAGTGAAGTCAGCTCTATCTTTTGCTATTCTTATTCCCTCAGAGGAAACAAAACGAACTTGTCTCACTCATGAGCTGGAAACGTCAGGCCCCACAGACCTGCAAGGAGCCTCTCAGGGGAGAGTCTGCCTCCCCCTTTTAGGCAGCCATTCCCAATGAGGTCTAAAGGAGGATGGTAACAGCAAAAATTCAATGACACAATTTTAACTTTTTATCTACTTTCATAAAATGTGCCTTTCAGATACTTAATAAGAGCTTTAGATATACTCCTCCAAAATATAAATATAAATTCATACACCCAAAATGATAAATTTGATTTCAGGGGCTTCATGAAACTCATTCATGAATCCCAGTAAGAACCTCAGGGTCACTGGTAGGACCTTCCAACAAATAATCAAAAAGAGGCTTGAGAAAATTTTGAATGTTCTAATGACCCTGTCTCATTTTGACAATTAGAAGGAGAAGGAAAGCATGCGAGGTTGAGGACCTTATGGAAATTCAGACCCCTGCCCAGCTAGCTGCTGCTAACTTTGTAGGGCCTCACATGCTCACTCAAGTATTGCTCCATGGGCAGACAGGAACAATAAAGCCAATGTCAAGTCACCAACCTGTAACTGGATGGTACAGACATGGAAGAGGTTCTCCTTCTGCCATTCTACTTACCTGTTCACTCGATTACTGCTAGTCAGCCCCATTACCAAGCAAATTCCAAAGGGGTAAGATTCTGCTTTGTTCATATTCATATCCTTAGCCTTGTCCAAAACCTAAGCCACTGGTGCCAGTAATTCTGAACACCTAGTCAGAAACTGAGGCCTCCCACAAAGATTGCCACAGGGCATTCATGGAATGGGCATTCATGCCTCTGCACTGGGAATTGGAGTGAGGAATGAACGGACAGCATGAAGCAACAATAGTGACAGGCTCTGGGAAAACACTAGGTAGAAACACAGGAAGGGGGTCCAGGCAGTAGCCTAGCAGCTAAAGTTCTCACCTTGCACGCGCCAGGACCCCATATGGACACCAGTTCTAACCCTGGCTGCCCCACTTCCCATCTAGCCCCCTGCTTGTGGCCTGGGAAAGCAGTCAAGAGCAGCCCAAGGCCTTGGGACCCTACGAGCACATGGGAGAGACCCAGAAGAGGCTCTGGGCTCCTGATTTTGGGTCAGCTCAGCCTTGGCCATTGCAGGCACTACAGGCTATAAATCAACAGACGGAAAATCTTCCTCTCTCTCCTCCTCTCTGTATATCTGCCTTTCAAATTAAAAATAAAAATTAAAAAAAAAAGAAATAAAGAAACATAGGAAGGCAACAACACAGTCCACAGCGTAAACTCAATGGCACCTGGCCAGACATCGCAAACAGTTGGGACAGCATTTGTGCAATGGTTCCAAGTTCATTTGGCCAAGTGAATGGTCAACACACTACACACCACGGGAGTAAAGGGAACCGGCATACTTTCCAATCATTGGTGGGGGGTGGGGGGAATCTCTAGGGCCTCATGAGCTGCCGCCCCCTAAGGCCACCTCAGCAAGCATACAATGACCTCCTGCAGTACTTGCAGGCTCATGCCAATGGTATTCACATGACATTTGGGACACAGTGGTCCTTTTTCACACAAAAGAAAGCCAGTGCCTCCAAACAAGTTAAAGCTTAAATTCTGCTCTGTCACTCCCCAGCTGGCTCTCCAAATCAGAGACTGAAGGACAGAGCAAGCAGGTGGCTGAGTTGAGATGCTCCAGTTATCATGCTCCTCCATAGAGATACAAATTCAAAGAGCTGTTTAACACTAAATAACCTGCCCCAAATTCCAATGAAGCCAAGTGAGAGACCACACTGCTGGTTCTAGTATAATAAGAAGCAGACACAACAAAGACAGGCAAGTTACCTACATCACCCGGGCCCAGTTTCAAGCAGTACGGCATAGCAGAACAGAGAATTAAGTCCAGACTAATGTCTTAAAACCTGATACCAGGCCCAACACAGTGTGATCCAACGCCAGACAAGTCTACAACCTTTACCCTCAGGCCAAAATCAACTGTCCAAGCTTGTGGACTATCCTGAGCCAGGCAATCAATGAACTGCCTCCACAATCCCTCCTCCAACCTCAGGCAGCAAGCAAGAAGCAATACCCCAAACACTGGAGTAGAGCCAGAAAGCAAGCACAGGACTATGCCTGAGAGCTCCAGGGCTGCTACAGTCAGATTCAGCACTAGATATCGTTCCCAGGCCCTGACCCAAATTAAGTACTTATGTCTCCAAATCAAGTTTCTAGAGCTCCCCCAGCAACAGGCCATGATCAGCACTTCTGTATCCTTGAAAATCAGGTATGACCAGGCTTACTGTCAGCTGGGTGGTCAATAGACTGATTCTGCCATCTCTCCCCCATCCTTGAATGTGGGATGTAAGTCTCCAGCAAGAGGGGAAAAGAAGAGGCAAGTGAGCAGAGGTAGTGTTAGTAGTACCCAAAGCAATGAGAACCAGCATCAGACAGAGCTGAAAAGTTCCTATTCCAGGCCAATGCTTGAGACACAGACTCCAGACCTGCCCCAGCATTAGGCAGGATAGTACTCCAGCAGAATGGATACATGTCCCAGCCTGTTTCATCACCAGCCACATGCAGGCCTGGTACACAACCACAAGACTTTCAGGTCCCTGCAGCTGTGAGACCCAGGTGTAACCTAGCCAATATCTGCCTGAACAGCTAAGTGACTGACTCTATCACCTCTCCCCTATCCTCAGGCAAATAGCAAAAACCTAGGCTCCAACTGCTGGGAAGAAGGGTAGGAAAGTAAGCACAGGACTGTGTCTTTAAACTTAGTTTCATGCTGGTAAAATCCAACAAGATATAAATGCTAACAATTCCTAACCTAATGCCTACAGAGGAAGCCTTTGGACACACCCTGGTGCTGAAGCCCCATGGTCCTAATCAATCACCCTTACAGCCCAGCCAGTATCACCTGTCGCTGCTAACAGTCTTGGGCTGCAAGCTTAACCCCAGCAAAAGGCAGCCCTTGGTCTGTGCTGGCCTTAGCAGGCTGGAGCCTCTGACTATGATCTAGCATTGCCACATTGATGGCCACAGGACTTGCCGCTCCACTACTCCTCTGACACCCAGCAGCACAAACCAGAGTAACTGACTGCTTAGGGAACAAAAGGGGAGGTGGGTACCAAACTGCTACACAAGACTCGGGGACTAGTCCCTCCACAGGAAGGGTTGGATTTGGTCAGAATTCTTCAGTGCCCAATTACAGACCAGTAACTGTGCATAAGATGTCAGGAATTATCACAGTCCCAAATAGGGGACAGGGTGGGGTTAGATTACCTTTTCAGAACTTTGACAATTCATTCAGAATATACCAATAGATTTGGAACAAATTTGGCCTGGGACACCCTCTAGTGCTGAAACAGCAGCAATACACCAACAGGGGACTCAGCAAATATGTACTTAGAGCACATGCTAGTGTTGAAATAGCAGAAGCATCCACAGGCTGAGAAAATGCATACTGTTTAAAATTTCTGGAAGGAAGGGCACAAAGCCATATTGTGACAACTGGACTAAGTATATAATCCTTTAATTTGCAGATGACATTGTACCCCAACAAGCTTTGGGAATTTCAGAGACCCACAATGAACAATGAGACACTAAAAACTGCTCATTTAGCAACTGTTATCCTCAAATTCTGAGATGCAGAATTCCAAATAACTGCTTTAGGGGAACTCAATGAGCTCCAAAAAAGGAGAAGGACTTACTATTAAACATTTCTATAAGCCACTGATTTTTTTTTAATATTTATTTATTTTTATTGGAAAGGCAGATATACAGAGAGGAGGAGAGACAGAGAGGAAGATCTTCCATCCAATGATTCACTCCCCAAGTGACTGCAACGCCTAGAGCAGAGCCAATCTGAAGCCAGGAGCAGGAGCCTCCTCCAGGTCTCCCACGCGGGTGCAGGGTCCCAAGGCCTTGAGCTGCCCTTGACTGCTTTCCCAGGCCACAAGCAGTGGAGCTGCCGGGATTAGAACTGTCACCCTTATGGGATCCCGGCAAGTTCAAGGTGAGGACTTTAGCTGCTAGGCCACCGCACTGGGTCAAAGACATTGATTTTTAAAATACACAAATAAAACCATAAAATGCAATAGAAAGCATCAATTGCAGAACAGAGCAAACAGAAGGAAGAACCGGCGAATGTGAAGACAGACTGAAGATACACAGCTATAGGAGACAAGAGGAAAAAAATGAGTATATCCCTTGTCAGAGTGCAAGTTAGAATTTGCTCCATTTCTAATTCAGCTTGCTGCTAATGCAGCTGGAAAAGCAGCAGATGATGGCCCAAGTATTTGTGTCTCTTGACATCCACATAGGAGACTTAAATGGAGTTTCTGGCTCTTAACTTCATCCTGGCCCAGCCATTTGGGGAGAAAGACCCCAGAACTCCACCTGAGTCTCCCACATGTGTGGCAGGGGCCTAAGCACTTGAGTTATCATCTGTTGCCTCCTAAGTACATTAAGCAGAATGCTGGACTGGAATTGAAGTAGCCAGGACTCTATCCAGGCCTCCAGAGTGGCAGCTGAACCAACAGAGGGTCATTTTTGTCCTCCTATCACAAAATTGCCTGAAGAAGTTTATTACAACCCATTCCATCTCCAGTGAACAGGGCAGCCCTCCTTAGGCTGCTGGCCAGCGACCCACCCACTCAGGGCCCTTCCTGCACAGTCCCAGAGGCCTTTCCTCCAGCATACCGGGCATGTCCCTTCTCCTTTCTCCATTAGCCTCTGCACCTTTGTCCCAGTCACTCATCTGCTTGTGCCTTCCCCTTTCCCCTACTTTCCTCAAGAACAATAAAATCCTCTTCACTTGGCTTCAGGCACACCCATACCCCTATCCTAGTCTCAGCCTTCTACCCACATTAGAAGCCTGTATGCTAGGAAAAAGCTGCGGGGTAAAGCCTTCTTGTTGGCCCTGCTGTCTCCTCCGACCTGATTTCCTCTGCCTTTGAGGCTGTCTGAAGGGTTCCCTCCAGTCAACTGCTCACTTCCTGAAGAATTAGGTCTCTTGAGGTCTGTTCACCACCACCCTGCCCTCAGTACTTGCTTCTATCCCCAATCTTTATGTAAACCTGTGGCTCTTGAGAACTCCATTTCAAAATTGTACTATATTTACCTGAAAAACAGAATCACAGGGAAAGAGACAGAAAGAGACCTTCTATCCAATGGTCCATTCACCAAATGGTAACAATGATCAGAGCTGAGACAGGCCAAAGTTAGGGGCCCAGAACTCCATCAGGGTCTCCCACATGGACGGCAGGGCCCAAGCATTGACGACACCTCCCCCTACCCCACCACCGTCTTTCCAGGGCACGTTAGCAGGGAGCTAGATCAAAAGGAAGGCAGCTAGGGCTTCCCCAGCCCACATACAGGATGCCATAGCATCACAGGTAATGGCTTGACTCACTATACCACATTCCCAATGCTTTATTTCCTTTAACCTTTTAAAGATTTATTTTTATTATTTTTTCATTGGAAAGGCAGATATACAAAGAGGAGAGACAGAGAGAAAGATCTTCCATCCGATGGTTCACTCCCCAAGTGAGCGCAACGGGCCGATACTATGCCGGTCCGAAGCCAGGAGCCTCTTCCGGGTCTCCCACGCGGGTGCAGGGTCCCAAAGCTTTGGGCCGTCCTCGACTGCTTTCCCAGGCCACAGGCAGGGAGCTGGAAGGGAAGCGGGGCTGCTGGGATTAGAACCGGCGCCCATATGGGATCCCGGGCGTGCAAGGTGAGGACCTTTAACCACTTGCGCCACCGTGCCGAGCCCGCTTTATTTCCTTACTTATTTAAAAGGCAGAGATGGCCATGCCAGATCACACTTCCCTTGGCACACTCCTCAAATGCTGACAACAGTGGGGGCTGAGTCTGGCTCTTCCATGTGGAAGAAAGGGACCTAAATATTTGAGCCATCATTTGCTGCTTTCCACCATGTTAACTGATAACAATCATAAATGAACAGCCCACCACGATGGCTCAGTGGCTAAATTCTAACCTTGCAAGTGCCAGAATCTCATACAGATGCAGGTTCATGTTCTAGCTGCTCCACTTCCCATCTAGATCCCTGCTTATAGTGTGGGAAAGCAGTAGAGGACGGCCCAAAGCCTTGGGCACCTGTTCCTGCTTGGGAGACCCAAAAGAAGCTCCTGGCTCCTGGCTTCAAATGGACTCAACTCTGGCCGTTGAAGCCACTTGTGGAGTGAGCCAACAGATGAAACATCTTTCTGGGCCTGGTGCAGTGGCCTAGTGACTAAAGTCCTTGCCTTGAATGTGCCAGGATCCTATATGGGCGCCAGTTCTAGTCCAGGCTGCTCCGCTTCCCATTCAGTTCCCTGCTTCTGGCCTGGGAAAGCAGTCGAGGACGGCCCAAAGCCTAGGGTCCCTGCACCCACATGGGAGACCTGGAGGAGGTTCCTGCCTCCTGGCTTCAGATTGGCACAGCACCAGCCATTACAGTCACTTGAGGAGTGAATCACTGGTCAGAAAATCTTCCTTCCTGTCTCTCCTCCTCTCTATATATCTGACTTTGCAATAAAAATAAATACATCTTTTAAAAAAGATTTATTTTTATTTTTATTGGAAAGGCGGATATATACAGAGGAAGATCTTCCGTCTGATGGTTCACTCCCCAAGTGAGTGCAACGGTCGATGCTATGACGATCCGAAGCCAGGAGCCTCTTCTGGGTCTCCCGCGCTGGTCCCAAAGCTTTGGGCCGTCCTCAACTGCTTTTCCAGGCCACAAGCAGGGAGCTGGATGGGAAGCGAGGCTGCTGGGATTAGAACTGGCGCCCATATGGGATCCCGGGCGTGCAAGGCGAGGACCTTAACCACTGCGCCACTGCGCCGGGCCCCAAAATAAATAAATCTTTAAAAAAAACAATAATAATCATTAGTGGAGCTGCAATTCAAACCCAAGTACCAAGTTGGTCCCAAGAGGTATCTTAACGGCTATACCAAACATTGCTTTTGATTTGTTATTTTGCAATTTCTTAAGCCTCACCCTCATAGAAAAAAAAGAAAGAAAAATATTTTTCTATCTACCATTTACTTACCCCCACAGGAAAATTAAGGCACAGAGAAGTTAAAATTGTATTAAGATACACAGTCTGACAGGGAAGAGGCAGACTATAATCTGATTTGGCAGCTTAATTGTAATAGCAAACCACGTTTGCAGGAAACACACTTGTGTGCATCTTCCCTAGCTACTGTGAGGTAAGATGGTCACCATATGTGCAAAGCTCAGTAACCCAGAGCCTCAGGAAATAGGAATTATTGTTATGAAGGCAAGGTATGCTCCTATGTAGTTCAGACCACACTTCCTACCCTAAAGTGCTACATACAAACACTTGGGAGGAGGAATTTTAGACTTGGAAGATTTTGTAGGAACTCTGGACTATGGGAGCTAACTCCATTAAATCTAGGAAGAACCGCTGTTCCAGATGCCTGCCTATACCAGTTATCAGAGATCTTCTGCGCCCTGCCAGCCTGTCATAGCTCCTCTGCTTTATTAGGGGATATGATGAGGCAGAGAGGAGGGTGAGAGTGCCAGGACTGAAAAGGCACTCTCAGGCCTGATGGATTTACTTTGCTAATTACCGAACACTCAACAAGCACCTGCTATTGGCTGGGCCCCCTCTGAAGCCCCGAGATTCAGAACTGAGTGATATGGGTCTTTGATGGATTAGTGATATACAGACATGTCTTCAGCTAACAAGTGAAATATCACCACTAAAGCAGGGATGGGACAAATAGAGACAAGTCACCTGTTCCAGGTTCCCTAACTCAGTGGCCTCTGGCAATTTGGGGCTTTAAAGTCACCTAGGAAGCTACATAGGACAGTTTACTTTGTCATTAAAGAACAGAAAAGAAAAAAACTGGTTAAGGGCAGGCGCCTTGGTGTAGTAGGCTAACCTTCCACCTCCAGTGCTGGCATCCCATGAAGATGGGTGCTGGTCAGTCTCTCTCTCTCTCTCTCAGTCCTCTTTCTGTAAATCAGCCTTTCAAATAAAAATAAAACACATCTTTTAAAAAGAAAGTAGCTCTTAGGAATGTAAAACTTGGAGATTTTTTACTTTCTATCATTAATAAGTTTTAAACAAAGACTCCTATTGCAAACAAAGTTGTGCTTCATTTTCCCTCAATCTTTCCTAAGGGCTAAATTCTACATTGTCCCAATTTCTCATTTCCACCCCACCCCATGTGTGCATTCTCTTTTGTGATACTATTACAAGTGACATGCAAGTAGAGAAATATATTTCAGAAAGTCTATGGAAAATAAAAATAAAATATGAGTTTACTACCACCCCCCACACAAAGTGAAATTCCCATGTGCTCAGCTATGGCCACAGAGTAACCCAGGGATACCTGGGCCCCGTCTCCTGGTCTGCAAGTGGAGAGTCTGGATTGCTTGACACTGATCGAGTTCACCCCAGATTCCAGGTTACCATAGACACCAGGAAACAGCGGCTCCTGTACTGGCACATCACCCACTGTTCATCCATAAAGCAACTTACTCCTTCCTTTCCATCTGCCAGCAGCCAGAAGTGAACCAGAATGGGTGCACTCAAGTTCACCAAGAAGCTATAGGAAAAGGAACCATCGCAGGGCACATGTGTTCTGATGAGGTCCACCGGTGCAGTGCCGCCAGCTCTTCACACTGCAATAAGACACACAGTCTCGGACACGAGGCCAGCAAGGCCGTCACAGAGAGAAGATTCCTGTGTGTGCGCGGCAGCCCAGGGTACAGCAATCCTGACCCTCACAGTGTTGAACGGCTACAGCACGCAGAAAGCCTTCAACCTGCTGCTGAGGAGCAAGCTGGGTACCCTCTGGCGCTCTCAAAGTCCTGAATTCTCACTAGGCTGGTAAAAATTCCACTTACGCATTCTTTGAGGTTATCCTCATGGATCCATTCTATAAACTACCAAAAGACATGGTGACACCTAGTGAATCACCATGCCAGTCCGCAAGCACAGGGAAATGCACGTGCCACCATGTGCAGTCTGCAAGTGCCAAGGCCTTAGAAAGGCAACAAGTTGGTGGTCCTTGTGCAGCCTGCAGCAGATGCTGTACCCTCCAGCTGCATTCTCACTGCTAACACAAGCAATGCTTGTGAAATTAATACCCAATCAGCAATTTAAGAGAATCACAAATGAAATTCTTTTAGAAATGAATTAAAAGGCTTATTTCAGCACTGCCTTCTCCAGCTCTTTGGAGTCGTGCATGAAAACCACTTGATAGAAATAGCAAACACACACTGGATTTTTCCATCATTTGCATCTTCTGGGATGAGTCTGATGTTGTTCTGGGCAAGTCATCTCTACTAAAGCAACAAAAATGTAGATATTGAATTGTCTAATGGCTTCATGCATGTCTACTAGATGAGCCCACGAAGGCTGGGGGATAACTCATTACAGGCTCTGGAGTAGGGTAGGGACTTCCCAGTGAAGCCAGGCTGGTGGGTGATGCTTAAGCTAGAAATGGAGGGCCACATGAGCAGAGGTCTTACTCATGAAGTAAAAGGCACTTACAATTTCTAAATTGTTCTACCTGAGCATAACTACAGTGAGACACAGCTGGCTCCTCAATGACATGGAGCACTGCTTGCAGCCATGGTTGGTGGACTGGTCCCTAGACCAGCAGCAGTGGCATCTGAAAACATGACAGATATGTAAACAACCAGTTGCCACCTGCCCCGAGGTGCTTACCTCCCATACTCCAGCGGGGTTGGGAGGAACAACACTTAGGAGTTGTAACCAGCTGTCCAGGTGATCCGATAAAAACTGAAATTTGAGAGCACTAACTGAGGCTGATAATCACCCAAGGTCATGGGAACACAGCTGGGCTGACCTGTGTCTCACAGCTCTTACGTAACTGTGCTGGCTCCCCACCAACTGTACCTACTCTGATTACTTTTGCCAACTGGCAAAAGCCCAAACACCAATCTGCTTTAGTATATTCCTTTTTCCACCTTCTCAGGCAAACTGTGTGTGCCTCACTTTCTATCACCAACAAGGGGATAATATTAAGATTCATCTCTTAGAGTTGAGGACAGAGAAAGTATCTGGCATCTGGTCAACTCTCAACCAAATGTGAATCCGTATGATTACTACATCTCTGCCAAAAGGTCTAGTACATACTAGAAATACAGCAAAAACAAAACTTGCTTCTTGCTGCATACTCACCCCTTGACTTGTTCTACTCCCTCCATTCTATAGTATTCTCTCTTTCTCTCTCTCTTTTACTTTCATTGGAAAGACAGATCAGATTTATGGAGAGGAGAGATAAACTTCTTCCATCTGCTGGTTCACTCCCCAAAGGACCACAACAACCAGGGCTGAGCAACATCCAAAGCCAGAAACCAGCAGTTTCTTCCAGGTCTCCCACATAGCTGTAGGGTCCCAAGGCTTTGGGTGATCCAGCTATAAGCAGGGATCTGGATGAGAAGTGGAACAACCAGAACACCAACTGGTGCCAATATGGGATCTCGGTATTTGGAAGATAAGGATTTAGCCATTCAGCCATTGCACTGGACCCCACCCTATAGTTCTAAGTGAGGATACTCAGGACCAACAAAGACTGTACCAGGCTCCTGCTTCTAGTATTTACTTGTTCAATAGACAAACTAACCACCCATCACATGCCTACCCACCAAAGTGCGGAGAAATGCATGTTGTTAGATTGTACAGCTTTCAACCAGGACTTTCTAAAAAAAAATCTGTACAACTCTGGGCCAAAGGTCTCCCATCACACAGAAGAAACCTGATGAACATTAACAACAACAGTTCATATTTCTATTATGAAGCACTCCAAGCCTTACAGCAGTCCTGCAAGGCAAATTACTACTCACCAAACAGCTAAGAAGCTAAGGAAGGCATGGCAGTCTATATAACTCATGCAAGGTGAGAACAAGATCCAAACCCAACAGGCTGAGTCCAGAGTCAGGGACCTCCCCCTCTGCACTCTAATTTAGAGAGCTACTAGCTATCCAGGTATCTGCTGGCCATCTCACACCGATCCCAAACCAATGAGTTAAATACACTGAGGTTTATAGGCACCACAGCCACAATCGAGGGATTCAGTATGGAGTCCTCAGAGCCCCAGACAGAAATCCCAACTACACTTTGTTTTCCAGACCCTTCTCTCCACACAAATCTAATCCCATTCATGTCACATGAAAACTCACCAAGCAGGATTTCTCTCTTCTCACAACTCCCCTGGCACCTCATCACTTAACCCCTAATTATATACCATCTGTCACATAGAGTTCTCTAATTGTTTCTTGTATATTAGTGTTTTCTTCCCCACTCAACTGGAAAATTCCATACACAGAAAGTAACCATACTTTCTGTGAAATTCAACAAAACCAGGCATAAGCATGGGCTTTCCTAGGTAGACTTAGCAAGTGCCACACTGTTCCTTAGCTAGCTAATTCACATGGCTTTTTCTGACACTTCTTTGCTATCAATTCTGACAAACAGATGAAAGTATGGCCCTTATGCTGTTTATAGCTGGTGTCAGGGAGGTGTGACACTAACATTCACCATGTAGCAACTCTATTTCAAGCTTGTGTCTCCTACAAGATCTCTTCTAAATCCAAAGGCAGCCTTGCAAGGGAGTATATTACTTAAGGAGGAACCTTTGGCTGCCAGAAGTAAGTCTAGTGACCAATGTCACTTAAGGTTGGTGAGGAAAGAAAGGAGACTTTAAGGGATGCCCCAAAGCCCTTATCTGCCTACCTCTGAGATGGGAAAAAAGATGCAAAGACTTAAATTCACCTCAAAGCAAAGCACATTACTTCTCAATTATACCTGTGTATGTATATGAACTCTCCTCAAAACATACATTACTTTCCTAACTGCACACACACCCCTACATATATACACATACATATATGTTATCATGACAGGAATGTTTAAACTTGATTAAAAATTGTGTCAGAGGCTAGCATAACATAGCAGGTAAAGCTGCAGCCCACGCCATGAGCATTCCATAGGGGCACTAGTTCACGTGCAACTGCTCCTCTTCAATCCAGCTCCCCGCCAAAGCTCTGAGAGGAGTAGTATGGCCCAAGTATCCAGATCCCTACCACTTCTAAGAAAGACGCCTATCACCTAGGAGGGAAACCACAATAAAGCTCCCAGCACAGGGCTGCCACTTTGGCCACCTGGGGAATGAATCAACACAAAGATCTTCCCTTCACTCTTTGTAACTCTTTCAAATAAATAATCTTTTATTTTAAAGATTTTTAAAGATGTATGTATTTTTATTGCAAAGTCAGATATACAGACAGAGGAGAGACAGAGTGGAAGATTTTCCATTCATTGATTCACTCCCCAAGCGACTGCAACAGCCAGTCCGAGCAGATCCAAAGCCAGGAGCCAGGAGCTTCTTCCAGGTCTCCCACATGGGTGCAGGGTCCCAAGGCCTTGGACCATCCTCAACTGATTTCCGAGGCCACAAACAGCAAGCTGGATGGGAAGCAGGGTTGCCGCGATTAGAACCAGCGCCCATATGGGATCCTGGCGCATTCAAGGCAAGGACTTCAGTCACTAGGCCACCACACCGGACCCCATAATATTTTTTAAATGCCATTTTAAAGAGATAGGATAATAACTGCATTCATGGATAGAATTATAATATCAAAATTCTTAAAATATTAAGTTTTCCCCATTAGCCTTCACTAGATGCAATCCAACTGTTTTTCCTAAACTCTTTTGAAAACATAAAATGCATTTCAAAATGAATATGAAGGGCAAAGATTCACAAGTTACCAAGTCACAGTCTGAAAAAGAACAAAGGAAGGTCTCACCCTGCCATATCAAACATGCTACAAAGCAATAACAATAGAAAAAAAAATTGAGGGGCAGCTATTTGGCACAACACTTAAGACAATGCTTGGGACATCCACATCTCATATCACAGCACCTGGGTTCAACTCCCAGTTCCACCCTTAATTCCAGCTTTTGGCTAACTTGAACCCTGGGAGGCAGCAGGTGATGGCTCAAATACTCAGTCCCTGCCACTCATGTGGGAGGCCCAGATGGAGTTTCCATCTCCTAGCTTTGGTCTACCTAACCCAGTCCCAGATGCTGTAGGCATTTGAGGAGTAAACAAGTAGATGAAAGTTCTCTGTGTTACAAATGAACAAAATATTAATAAGTACAGTAACAGTATTTTGATATAAAAACACGTACGACTGGAACATATGGAGAACTATAAAATGGAATTCCACGAACACTTTTAAGATCAGGATATCAAGTCTAATGGAGTTCCAAATTTAGATATTAAAAATTTTCTGAAGATGAGACAGCAGTGATGTTTGAACAACAATACAAATGTGCTTACTATCACTGAATTACATGCTTAAAAGTAGTTGAGAGGTCAACTTTACACTGTACATATTTCACCACAATTTTTAAAAAGTTAAGTCTTATGCAAATGAGAAGAGCCAGACACCAAAAAAAGAACCAAGCTGTATAGTCAGTCCACTGAGACAGAATTCTAGGATGGCTAACTCCAAATCAGTGCCTGCCTAAGGCTGGGGACCAGGGCAGAACTGACAGAAAAGAGCCTGAGGGGAGCTCTCCATTCAGTAGTGTGGCGCTGGTGGATTCACAGGTTGGCACACCTGTCATACATAAGCAAACTGCATACTTTAAACGAATTTAACTTACATGTGGAAATTATAACTCTCAGTAAGGTTATGCATATATGTGGGAAGTTAGTGAAGAATAAAAAGCTGCTCCACAAGAAATAAGAGAGGAAGAATGCTAGAAGAGAAACTGTCCCACAAAATTAAAAAAGGACAAACTAAAGCTGGGCTCCATTCTCAGGTCATACATTAAAACGAGTCTCAAATACACTAAAGCTTCCATGCAGAAGATAAAATTTAAACACTAATAGAATATCCTCTTCATCCTAGAGTGAGGAAGATCATTCTAAGGCTCCTTAAGAGCAACTTTAGACAAGGTGTAATAGCTTTGGGTCAAATCAAAATAAAGCATTCCCACAGGTTCTATTAGGGTAACAGGTGGGATCTAGAATACTCTAGCAAACATGTGTAAATCAACCCATCAGAAAAGCAGACTAAGACTGGCCAAAGAAACTGGCAGCACTAACAAACACATTATAAGAGCTCCAACTCTCAAAGAGAGCACATAAATTTACATTAAAATTATAAAGATCTCTTTGTTACCACTAAATATTTAGTAAAATGAGGAAAATGAATAACATTGGACATTAGCAGAGATCTTAGGAATCAAGAGCCCTTGGGCACAATTCAGAGAGTCTTGTAGCTCTCAGCTTTCCCCATCATCAGAACCTCAGGCCCAACATGTTAGAACTCAGACTAAGCATGCTAGAGCACAAATCCACAATCTGCATTTCTAACAAATTCCTGGAGGAGACTGCTATCTATGCTGGTTACAACCCACACTCTGAGAACTACTGACCTTCAGCTACACTCTCAACTATCCTGAGGAGAGTAAGACAGAACATCCACTGGTTTCACTTTTTGTAGCAGGAGCAGAATTTAGCTTGCCACCAAGAGTACAAGGAAATTTTTCTAAAATACAAGCGGGGGGGAAATCAGGCCCTCAGAATCCACCACAGCTGCTAAGAACTAAGTTCTCACTCTCTGGTGTATCATTTAGAAAGAAGTTCAGTCTTGGCTTTTGGCTGTGTCTGTTTGTGTCTATGTCTGTGTTTCCCTCTTGGGTGTGCCTCTGTGACTGCACATTAGTACACGTCTGTTCCTGTGCTTGCTTGTTCTATACATGGTGATAAAGAGGACTTGGAAGGGAAAGAGCAGAGCAAGGTGTGTAGGCAACCAAGCCACACTTGTTCATTATTCACTCACTTTGGTTTTATTGAAACCAGAAGTCACAGTTATTAAACTGCAGCCTCACCAGCCTTTCTCTACTCCTTTCTTCACTGCCACTCCTCCTGCACCACCACCATTATCCGTTAATGCTCCCCAAAACTCCACTCAAAGAGAACTGAGCCACAATAAGGCCTCTAGGGATTGGATAGTTTCAAGGTGATGGCAGAGTTATTGGAATGTAATAGGAGACACTAAACAATCATCTATATTCCAGTCCAACAGCCTCTAACAGAAAAATAAAATTCTTTGAAGCATGCCATGGCACTTTTTCCAGAAGAGAATGCTGTGACCATAACTATCAGCCAGAAAAGTAAAGACAAAGTCATCTACAATGTGCCATGCCCTAACAGGAACTAAGAACTTCATTGGACAGTCACTGAGCAGTTGGCCTTACAAAATGCTGGGTAGGTCTAAGGGGACAACCAGAAAATAAAAATCACCAATAATCAAATTTATGTGAGAAAACACAATAGGTTCTCCAGTAGCAGCTTTAAATAAGCAAACCTGTGCCAGGAACATATATCCTTAGGGTAAAAAGAAATTGCTATTTTTGAAAAAGGATCAGAACAGTGAGGGTAAGAAACAGATGAGTGCAGCTGCTACACAAGTACCTTCCTCCAGGAGCCCTTGTCCTCACACACATTCTAACATCCAAACCACTGTTTTACATTAAGAGTACAAAGAGGTTTCCTCTTTGCACTGGATGATAAAAAATTAGAAATTCCATGGAGTCTTCCTAAAATGCTTTTTACAAAATAATTTTGTAAATTAAAGGATATTTGATATGCAACAGAAGTACTTTTTAGTTTTAAAAACATGTATATCGACAGCTCTATGTAGAAGTCCTTCAGATTTTCTTGAGATAGATTAGCAAAGTACGCCTGTTTTTCAGGTCCTAAAATACAGGATCTGCTATAATCGAAAAGCAAAAGGATTTAACCAAAAAAATTAATGAATTGTACTTTCAAATTAAGACTGAAAGTCTATAGCCAGACATGTCTTTAGTCAACAAACCTGAAAAAAAAATAGAGTTCTTTAAGGACCAAAGATCTTTCGGTATTTCTGTGTAGACTTTATTCTAACTCCATTCATAAACTTAAAACAGATGAGTAACACAATACTTATTGACAAGCTTTTCCATTATGAAGAATCTTAAACTTCAGCTGAACAAGCACTTGCCACATACTATAAGTCAGGCACTATGCAAAGATGCTAAGGATTCTCCAATGAATGAAGTGTTACCTTTTAATGACAGTTTAACCTGCCCTTTGAATTAATTTCTCTTCAAAAAATAATGTTTCCAGATATCTTGGAAAAAAAGGTCCCTATAAGCTTTGAAGAACTGCAGAAATATGTTACTGTTTTGAGGAAGGAAGGAAGGAAGGAAGGAAGAAAGGAAGGGAGAGAGGGAGAAAACAAGCAAGAAAGGGAGGAAGGAAAGGAGAAAGGGAGGGAGGGAGGAGTCACGGCTCTGAAGAAGAAATGGAAGAAGGTGATTTTGCTGCTTTGCATACCGTTATCCCTCTGCACAACCGCTAGCTATTTAAACTGCTTGGTAGCAGCAGCCACCTCCAGCTACCCAGCAGGTCACAGCGATACAGAAACTCAAAAACTAGAGAATGATCGTCCAAGAGCAGCAGCAAGATGAAACTTAAAGGACCAGGGCCTCCATACCTAAGATGGAACTAAAATCAGGAAAGGGAAGCTGCTACAAGCAGAAGGTAAGGCTCTGAGATTCCCCCAGAGCTGGCACCTCTGACAGCAGGCACAGGCTGCACTTGCTTGCTCCGCCAAGGCATGGCTTCAGAGCTGGAAGAATGCCACCTGCTGAATCACCAAACATCCTGGGCTTCCCTTGGAGCACTGACCAGAAACACTCCCATGCCGGGACAGGCTTCTCCCGTGGACGTCGTACACCCTCACCACCCGGACCAATGAAAAGCCGGCCCTCCCTCCTGCACAGGCCCAAACAGCAGCCAACCCTATTACGTCTGGGCAGTCCTCGGCGACTCCAAGCGCATCGCATTCCAACGTCACCAGCCCCACTCCTCTCGTTTTGCCCACTCAGTCCTCTCTGAAAGCTCAACTGCCGGTGCCAGGAAGCGTGGGGTGTTCACAGCACACCACCGCAGGCACTCACCACTTTCACATCCAAGCAACCAACCAGAAACACCCCCAAAATCTAAAAGCAAAATAACCTGAATACACGCCTTGAAGCGTCCAGGAAGGTAACTGCCAAGGGAGCTAAAACAGCTGGCAGGCCCCCCGGCAAGACATAGAAAATAAACTTCCCTTGCCCGAAGGCAGCTCACACTTTGGCTTTCCTAAGCGTTAGCCGCTGAAGTCGGTATCATTTTGAAGGTGAAAAGAAACACCTGAGACGCACCTGTCCGGATTCTCTTCGTACCTTCCAGCCACGGCAACTCCTACCCCGATTTTTACTGGCAACACCCAACAGGGAAACAAGCGTTAACCAGAACGCGCCAGCTGAATCCGTTAGCGGGACCGGGGTACCCCACTCGACCACAGGAGGAAGCCACAAGCCCAGGCTTGGCTTGAGAGGTGGGAGAGGCGGCCGCTGCTGTGGCTGCTGTGGCTGCTTTGCCCTTGACGAGGCAACTCGCGATCGCGCAGACCCCCGCAACTCGAGAGGCCAGCAGCGTCCAGGAGACAAGGGCTAGATCTGAACTGCGCCCCCCGGGGACCTCCAGGCCTTACCCCGTAAGCATCTCCAGTCGGAGTGGGGGGCAGCCCGCAAGGTCTCCGTGCCGCGCGCGGGCCGGGGAGCTGGTACGAGGCCTGGAGAGAAAAGCTCCCTCCTCCGAGAAGTGGGGGGTCCCACCTGTCCTGACGTCGCGGGGCACCGAGGGGCCGCGACAGGGGGATCCGACACCATGGACGCCTGGGCCACCGTGATCCGACCCCCGCGGTACCAACTGTCAAGCCGCCGCCCGGGCCGTGGGGGTGGGGCCGTGCCGCGGACTTGGCCCCTGGGGTGTCGGGACCCTAACGGGAGACCCTCCACCCGAAAACACCTCCCGGCCGGCTTCTCTGGCCGCGCCAGGTCCCACCCGCCCCAATGTGACTCCAGGCAGCCTTCCAGTCCGCACGCAGCACCTCTGAAAAGGTACCCACGGATGCCCCCGCCTCCCTCCCCGCCCCGACACGGCCAGGGATGCCCGCCCCCTCCGAGCCCCGCGTCCCCGCCGCCGGGCCGGCCCCCGCGGCCACCCCCGGGAGCCGCGAGCACCGGTGGAGCTCCCGCCAGGTACGCGCGCCGCACCGCGCGGGCTGCGCTCACGCCCCCTCGCCCCAAGGGCTGTCCGCCGCTCGGCCGCCCCAGGCCGGGCCCGCGCCACCCGCGTCCCGTCGCGCCCACCCCGGCCTCCGCCCCCGACCCCACGACTCACTGGTTTCGGAGTCGCGGCAGCCGCCGGAATTCCGCTCGCCGAGCCCCACCACCCCCCAACAGCCGCCGAATGAGAAATTCGGGGCAGAGCAGCGTCGTGGCTTGGCGCCCGGCTCGCGCTCTGAGGCCCGGCTCGTCGGGCGCCAGGCAGAGCCGCCTGTCCGGGCCGTGGTGTTCGCGTCCTGCCCGCTGCCCGGCCGCTGCCCGGCTCGCTGGTGCGAACGCTTCCGACTTGCCACCGCGAGCCTTCCCGGGCTGCGGAGCATGCCCAGTCCGCGGCCGAGCCGGCCCGGCTTCCCGCGCGACCAGAGTCCGCCTCTCCGGGTGTTCGAGAAGGCCGGGGGAGTGAGGGGCGGGCCGGGCTGGCCGGGCGGGGTCCGGGAGGGGGGGGACCACTGGGGGTTCCTCAGCGGACTGTGGGAGACCTGGTCGGGACGCAGGACACTCGGGCCACCCCCTCCCTTTTATCCGGCCTCTATGGGACGGGAACCTGAGGGGACCAGGACTTTCCTCAGGCAGGAGCGGAAGGCCCGGGGCGTTCGCGTTTCAGTGAGGGCAGCCCGGGGCTGGCTTGGACGGTTAGGGACCGAGCAGCCGGACGGAGCCGGTTGGCGGGGCACGAGTTTGTGAAGTAGTGTTGGATCTTTCCGGCCCACCGGCCCGGGGGTTGCGACGTTGGTGACTCGCTCCCGATGGGTCACCCATTTTTAAACGGACGGTCCTGAAACCCTTTCGGCTCGCTTTCAAGCCTCTCAGCATTAAATTTGACTCTTCCTCCCCGCCCCTAAGATAACAGAACTCTCACGCCGCAGGCCCTTAGAGCAGAGGAGAGGCTCGGGGCGGGCCGGGGCCGCCCCCACTCCGGCCCGGCTCCACCTCCGCCGCCCCGAAAGCGCTGCACCGAAAACCCGGAAAGCGGCCGCCCGGGCGCGAGCGCGGCGCATGCCCAGTACGCAGACCTGGTGCTGGGTCGCCCGGAGGAAGGTCTCCCTCTGCTCCGCCAGCGGAACTCCGGCACCCGCGGTCGAGGCCGGTGGCGGACAGGCCGGCCCTCTGCCGCCGCGTCCTCCCTGGACTCCCTGCGTCCAGCCTCACGGCCGGGAGGCCGCCTGTCACGGAGGCTGTGCCTGTCACGGCGTCTGGCTCGGCTAGCGGGGGAGGGGGCTTGCGGCGGTGTCGCCGGGACACGTGACTGTCCTCTGCTGCTCGGGGCAGCCATCTTCCGTGTGGCCATGGGGGTGCCGCGGGCCCTCGGGACAGGGCCCGGAGCTGACGGGACCGGGATCGTTCACAGCCTCCTTCATCCCGGACACGCTTTCCTCCACAGGCTGCTGCCCTGCCCGGGTCCCGCCCCGAGGCGCCGGAATCGTCGGGGTGGCCCTCGACTAGCCAACGGCTGCGAAAGGAAAGAGAGCAACACTCCGGTGGCTGATGGTCTCTGCTTGTTGCCAGGGTCCCCTTCTGTAAGACGGCGACACAGCTGCCCCTGCAGCCCCCCTCCCTGGCCTAACTAACCGAATCCCCGCGGCGGAGGAGTGACCTATGGGCCAGCTGCATCTGGACAGAGGCCAGCTGTGCGCCAGGGCTTGGTAGCGCAGGGCCCTGGGACTGCTGGGTCGAGATGTTAATAGTGGACTGGACTTCGATTGAGCTCCAACCTAAGAGTTAATCGGGCCCTTGTAATTTCAGACAAGCCGCAGCATCATCACCCGGGGTCTGATTCTGTAATGCAAGGTTTCTGCCCACCTAGACAGAATCAGACCTCTGGGTGGATCCTGTGATCTGATTCACAAGCCCTGCAGGGCACTTCATGCTTTACTTTGCAGTAACCCAAGTTCTTAAAGGAAATGCTTTGGAATTTGTACGTAGTTTCTCCTCAATCCCCCACCCCACCCGCAAAGCAGGAGAATTTTTTCTTTCTATCATGTCCTCCACTCCAGCTTCCTCACCTCTGCACTTTTCTCAGTGATATTTAGAGATTGCATCTGCTACCATGCGGCAGTAACAGCTGAAATTCAGTGCAGCCACAGGTTGGAGTGTGGGCTGAGGGCAAGGCTGTGAGAGTCCTAATGGACTTGGTGTTTTCAGCCATTTGACCCTCAGGGTGAAACGAAAGCTGGGTTTCTTGCCAAGCAGTCTTCAAACTAAAGGAGTGCCAGAAAACTGCTGGCGGGTTTCTCTCCAGTGTTTCTTTATGCAGAATGTTTTGTAAGTCATGGGTTTTCTGGAACATCAGGATCAAGTGAGCATCCTTGTGTAGACTCAAGGAATCTTTAACTTCTTTCTCATGTCTTCTCACCACACCACCACAGAGTAGAGATGAAGTAAGTTTTGCAAAATATTAAATTACTAGAGTTGTGTGGCCAGGGTACTCATCTAATTTTCTGTACGTTTGAAATGTTTCAAGGTACAAAGCTTTTCTGAAGTGCTTTCCGTGACTGATGTAGAGATGAATGTAATACATAGAAAAAGATATTTCCACTAAAGCCAGTTTCATAACTAATTTAGAGAAAATGGCATATATAAGTGTACCATATGTAAAAATAGCCAAAAGTAAATACAGGTGGAAAAATATAGAGAAATCGCAAAAACAGTAACAATAAATTTTGAGTGAACCCACTATAGGAGACACTTCAGAGTAGACTACTTGAAATTGACTTTACCTATGCTTCTTAATCAGTAAACAAAAAACATTAATAAAGATAACTGTCCAGTCCACCCAACACTAAACAATTCTACCAGTAATTTCTCACAAAATTTCAGTAATTCTCAAGTACAGAATATGAATTACAATGCTGTCAAGATCACAAAGGAGCAAAATAAACTTAAGTCACCTCCAGCTGCAGTCTGTCATTAAAACATCATGTTATAAATAATACCAGAGCAAATACTCTGCCCAAACAGCTATGCTTAAGTAGGTGATCCGGTTTCATACAAATGAATTCTCTGCCTTTAGAAGGCAATCTACCTGGTTTTATCTGTGGTTGTTTCATCCAGTTGTGCTCATCCTATAAATGCTCAGAGAGCAAGGTTTCTCTGTATTCATGGAAATGTGTCTCAGAAGAATCCAAAGCCTCGTAGCCTGAGTAGTTGAAGCAAGACAACATGGGTCCCCTCCCGGCCCACCACCAGCACCTATCCTTTAAACTCAGCTGGCCAACCCAACAAGCCAGCTTCCAACCCAAGGATGACCAGAAAAGCTAGCTGTAGACAAGGGGGGTTCTCAGTATTTACATCAAGGTTTACATTTGGAAGTAGTCCTCTGTGTCCCTTACTAGAATCCCTGATTTAACTAACTGCTTCTTTATTGACTTAACAGCAGCAACAACAAAAAAAGATACCAAGACAGATTACAGATGCAGCAGAAGCACAGAAAAAAAAAAGAACTGACAGAAACCCAGTCAAGTCTCCCACTTACCTGCTCGGCACTTTTGTTTTTCCTCTCTGCTTACAGTAGAGTGTTCTCTGCCCTCAGTTCTCATAGTAGGAAAGGAGCACTTGGAAACTCCCATGTTTCTGTCTCTTCCAGAAAGTAACATTCATCACTCCCTTTTCCTACTTGAATTCTGTTTCTCCAACACACTCTGTTCCACTTGAACAAACTTTGCTAATGTTTTGAGACAAATCACCAGTTGCATTTCTTTTATAAAATGTCTCTCCTTTCCAGGACACAAAACCCTAAACATATATTTTGGCATCTATTTATGCTATCTTGCATCATTTACAATTCTATGTGTTTCTTACAGGTAAGTTTTAACTCTCCAGTTACTTACTAAATGACCATATCAATGATATGCATGAGGTCTTCAGAAAATTGGTGAAAACATGAATTTAAAAGGTAAGGTTGAGGTGAAAGTTTGGCTGACCAGTTGAGATGTGACTTGAATCACTTCATTCCACATCTGAGTCTTGGCTCTGCTCCAGATCTCAGCTTCCTGCTAGGGAGCACCCTGAGGGCAGCAAGCAATTGCTCAAATGCTTGGGTCCCTGCGAACCATATGAGAAATCTGGATTGAGTTCTTGGCTCCCAGCTTCATCATGGCCCAGTCCCTGCTGTTGAGGATTTTTAGGGAATGAATCACCAGATAAAAGCTCTCTGTTTGTCTGTTTCTCTCTCAAAATAAAAATAAATAATAAGAATAAAGTTTTACCAAGAAAGGCTTACATGGCACAAGTTTGGCCTAGTGGTTAAGAGGTTACTTGGGATGCCCATGCCTATAAGAGTACCCAGATTTGATTTCTACCTCCAGCTCCTGACTCCAGCTTCCTATTAATGCTGACCCTGGGAGGCAGCCTGATAGCTCAAAGTCATTCCTGCCATCCATGTGGGACTCCTGGATTGAGGTCCTGGCTCCTGGCTTTGCTCCGAGCTATGTAGTAGGCATATATAGAGTAAATTAGCTGATGGAAACTCTTTGTATCTCTGCCTCTTGGATTAATAAGTAAATTTTTTAAAAGGTAAGTTTATTTTGGTACCAAAAGTCATGTATACTTTTTGTAATATAGATTTTTCATGAATTTTTTGAAGCTCTGCATATTTGTCTTAAATATTGAACTTAAATTTATCGTTTTGTACTTTTTACTTTGTTCTGCTGTTTTTCGTTTTTAAAAACATAAACCACTAGGAATGGAGATGTTACTATTTTCTGATTAGCGGCTACTCTTCATAATATGCCATATATGTTTTCATAGGATTTTAAAATTAGACATTTATGCCTGAACACTAACCAAGGTCTAATGAATCAATACTGTGAGCAGGACATTGCACCAGCTGGCAGACATTGCACCACAGTCAAGACTTGGAGTTCACGCAATGTGTAACTTCAGGCAAGGTTTAATTACTGCCTCTTAAAATGGAAATGACATGACCCACCCATCTTTGCTTCCCATGGGTATCATGAGAAATAATTAGATATTTAATATGAATATATGTCTATTAATGCTTTATAGCTAATTAGAGGTAAACATAAAGACAGGAGGTACTATTTAATTTGTTGTGAATATTTACTGTGGTGTTTAGCAATCAGTTTCCTTCAGGTACAAATACTACAGCACAAGCAGTACTGCTCAAAATAGTGAATCCAGGTGGAGTCCACATCCCTACCAACTACAACTTGCAAACCAGTCCCGGATGGCCAGCACTAATTGGAAGGTTGACACAAAAATTATATCTCCCATACAAAAGGGGGGATTATTTACATAGTGCAATCACATAAATTTTATAGTTCTTGCATGAAATCTTCAAAGGTCCCAAATCTAGGCCATGCTACAGGGACTACAGCAAGCAACTGAAGACTGGTGTGGCTGGAATCTCAATAGCACTTCCCTTCTTCAGTAAATATTTAAGGAACACTTCAAAATTCTCCCACCATTTCCTTTACAACAAGTAAGAGTCATCCTTTTTTCATCCATAGCTGATGGAATGAGATGTCAACCCACTCCAGGATATATGGCTATAACTTTTGGATGACAGATTGTTAAAGTTCTGTGCACTGTGGTCCAAATCAAGACATCTAAACTTCATCTCTGTGGACTTTGAAACCAAATAATTCTTGGTTGTAAGGGATTGTCCGGTGTATTATAAAATATGTATCAGTTGCTGGTGATACTCATTCAGCTATAACATCCAAACTATCTCCAGATATTGCTGTATGTTTCCTTAGAAGGAGGTAGGGAAGGGGTAATCCTAAGTTAAGAACCACCAAGTTATGCAATGGTCAAAGTATGGTAACAACAAACCTGGACCTAAAGTTAATTAAAAATCTTTTGAAGTCACTTGGTACTTTTATATGATTTATTTGTATCACATATAATCACATCACATCAATCTAGGTAATGTTTGTTGAACTCTCAATGCCAAACTCAAGATCAAGTACTTCTTTGTAACCATGAAACAAATGGATAGGATATTTTCCAGATAACCACAGCACACACCTATCTCTTTTTCATTCCAACATTTGTTCCCAGCCAGGGTTGTGAAATACTGTGTGTTACCTACTTACACACACACAACATGCATGCAAAAGTATGAATTTATTTGAAAATCAACATTAACTGGTTGCTCTTCATTTTTATTTGTTGAATCTGGAAACTACCATAATGACCTAAATTTCATCTTCATCTATTAAGTTTTATAATGTAATTTAAAACAATAAAGAGGAGTTGTTCCAAAGGCTTTGCAAAAATGAATATTGAGAGGCATAACTAAATTTGAGAATAGTAAATTTTATTTTTAAAATGTTTGTTTCCCTAACAAAGATTATGGTAAGTGCCTCAGAATCCTTTCAAAGCCTGATTTTTAGGTGAGTTGGCATTAAGAGAAGACATGGAAGAAGCTCACATAAACCTCTGTAACTTCATAGGAAAGAAAGGAACTGAGTGAAGTTGAGACCAGCTTTACTGTTAACTTCACCTTCCCAGCTCTCTGTGTCTGGTCCTCACACCAAGAACATGGGAACTTACAATGCAGATCTCTGGGCTCCAACCTAGACCAAACAAGTTGGAGACTATAAGTAGGTTGCAACAAACCATGTCAGCAACCATTCCAGGTGATTTTGGTGTATACTCAGATTGGAGGTTTAAAGTAGTGCTTCTTGACCCTGGAATACTTGAGGAATTTGAAAATACTGATGCTTGCCTCTCACCCCTGGAACTTTTGGTTTAAGTGGAAACGGATGTAACCTAGGCTTGAAGGTCTTTAAACATACCCCAGTGAAAACTACCACCACACATTTTTCAAATGCCAGAAGAAGACAAGCTCCTGACACATCAAATATACGGCTTTCTGCTCCTGTCCTGGCCAACCCTATGGAAAGACAGACTAGACAGGCATTTTAACTTGGAGGATGTCAAAAAGTCAGCCAGTTTAAGTAATTCCTCAAATCCATAAATTCACTCATTAAAGATCTAGTAGGACCCATATATACTAACATGTAATACAGAGAAAAATTGTTTTGTGTCCATCATACCCTGCCGAGATGGAGCTGAGCTATCAGTGGACAAGGAGGCTTATCACGAGCCAACAACACTTGGTGCAGCAATGTATCTTGGAGCAACAAAGTCCCAGTGCTATTCTCTCCTTCAAGCCTCCCTCCAGAAGATGTCCCTAACCTCAAAGCCATTTCATCTCACCTTTCTCAGGTTGTAAATAGCTATGTTAATTCCTCCCCTCCCCCTTTCTGACTTTCTTCAATTTTAATTAACATAAGAAAGACAATTCTAGAGACTGTTACTTTCACCCAAGATAATGACTTTGTAGAGCTTCTATAACAAAGGCCCTGGCTTTTGTAAAGAGAGCTCTGATACCCTGACTTTTTGGGGTATAAAATGAATCATCGGACGGAAGATCTTCCTCTCTGTCTCTCCTCTCTGTATATCCGCCTTTCCAATAAGAAAATAATAATAAAAATAAATCTTTAAAAATATATAAATATAAATAAAAAAGAACACACAGGTTTTTTTTAAAAAGATTTATTTTTATTATTTTTCATTGGAAAGGTGGATATACAGAGAGGAGAGACAGAGAGGAAGATCTTCCATCCGATGATTCACTCCCCAAGTGAGCGCAACGGCCCATGCTATGCCAGTCCGAAGCCAGGAGCCTCTTCCGGGTCTGCCACGCGGGTGCAGGGTCCCAATGCCTTGGACCGTCCTCTACTGCTTTCCCGGGCCACAGGCAGGGAGCTGGAAGGGAAGCGGGGCTGCCGGGATTAGAACCGGCGCCCATATGGGATCCCGGGCGTGCAAGGCGAGGACCTTAACCACTGCGCCACCGCGCCGGGCTCCCTGTGTGTTCTTAGAAAAAGCACGTTCATCCTGCAAGTGTGGAAGATGGCCACAGTGTAGATAAATAAAATCATTTCTCCATTAAGCATTTTTTCCTTCTGCATTCAATCAATCATGACACCCAAATGTCCATGAGACTCTCAGGGTCTTTATTTCTCATGTCTGCATTGAGGATGATGTTACATCTGCAGAGAACTTGGGAATGAGTGAGTGAAAGAGATTTTGTGGTTATAGAACACAGGGAGATTAATAACCAGTAACCACATCAGGACCGGAGAGAGGTTTATACCATGGAAGTAAGAGGAAATTTTAGACAGACAAAACTCAATAAATTCACAAATGTCAGTGTCTTTCTACAGTGCCCTTACTTCTTCCCCATTCACCATCTTCCCTGTTTTCATGTATGCCTTGGTGATCCACTTGTAGTTTGGACCAAGCTATCTCTATGGCACTGAGAATTGTAAAGATATTTAGTTATGACACGCTGTTTGGTTATTCCTGGGGCTTTAACAGGGTAAAAATAGGCTGTTGATTCTTAAGCATGCTAATCTGGGGCTGGCATTTTGTGGAACACCGAATTAAACCAATGCCTGCAATGTCAGCATCCTGTATGAGTGTCAGTTTGAGTCTCAGCTACTCCACTTCCAACCCATCTCCCTGTTAAGTTCCTGGGAAAGATGGGGAAGATGGATCCAGCAGTTGGTCCTCTGCTACCCACATGGGAGACCTGCATTGAGTTTCAGGCTCCTGACTTCAGCCTGCTGCAGCCCTGAAATTGTGGCCATTTGCGATGTAAACCAGTGAATGGAGATCTCTCTGTCTCTCTCTGTTTTTCAAATACATAATTAAAAAAAAAAAAGCTCACATCTGATAGGTACTGATAGGTACTAGGTCTCCTGTGCATCTCAAGAAGCATTCTGTAGGCTTTCTGTCAGACATAATTTTTCACTAATATGAAGCTACCATGCCTGTGTAAATGTTGTCATTAAACAGAACAGTTCTCTACTGAAGCAGTAGATGTTGGTCCCCTCTCAAAATACTGCTGAGTTGAGGGCTTAAATGATCTCCACATGACCTTGGAGAGCTGGTCAGAATAGGGCTCTAAGAAGGAAGAAAAAACATTGGAGAACTTTCTAAGGAACTCAGCCAACCAAGAGGAAGGAACCCACACAGCCCACTGGTAAAAATAGGTAAAGTCTACTAATTTAGCCCTCTGAGACAACTACAGATTTAAGCAGAAATCCCTTCTGTAAAGGAACCTATGGAGTGAAGTCAAAGGCAACACAGAAAGGGTTCAACTAGTCAACTTCAGGGATGTGAGCACCAGGAAACTCAGTGAGAACCACATTCAGGAAACCAGAGGCAGGGACAGAGCTGGGGCCATCACAGAGCAGCCAGGCCAGACAAGTTTCATGCAGTCTTCACTAAACAAGTGTTTTTGTTCGCTTAAGTCTCTGCTAAAGCATTTTTAAAATTTCAGCCTCAGGCCCGGCACAGTGGCCTAGCGGCTAAAGTCCTCACCTTGAACGCGCCGGGATCCCATATGGGCGCCAGTTCTAATCCCGGCAGCTCCACTTCCCATCAAGCTCCCTGCTTGTGCCCTGGGAAAGCAGTCGAGGATGGCCAAAGCCTTGGAGCCCTGCACCCGCTTGGGAGACCTGGAGGAAGTTCCTGGTTCCCGGCTTCGGATCGGCACAGCATCAGTCGTTGCAGCTCACTTGGGGAGTGAATCATCGGATGGAAGATCTTACCCTCTGTCTCCCCTCCTCTCTGTATATCTGACTTTGTAATAAAATAAATAAATAAATAAATCTTTAAAATTTCAGCCTCAACAGAACAGATTCATACACAGATTCTTCTCCACTTATGATGAGGTTACATCTTGAATAAACCCATCAGAACTTGAAAATGCTGTAAGTGCAAATGTACTTGATACATCTGCTATGATTTGGATATGGTTTAAGAGTGTCCCCTGAAGGCTCATATGTTTAAATTTAGTCCTCATGTGAGTTATAAGGTGGAAACAATCCAGATGCAGGATTTAGAAATGAAACTTTATAAAGGCCATTAGAATTAGATAAGATTCCAGAGCTGGGAATTTAAAGCGCTGACTGCAGCCAAGTGGCTGACGCCATCTTGGCCTGGGCTATGCATCCAATCGATCCAGACACCCCGCCAGCTGCTTTGGCTGGTGGGAAATGCAGAGCCTAGCTCCAGAGCCAGGAATTTAAAGCACCGGCTTTAAATAATATTATATAATTATTATGATTATAAAATATTATTTATATATATACTTATTATACATTTATTGAAGATCATCCTGGAAGGTTTAAAAAGGTGAAAAAAAATCAGAAGGGTGGTGTAAGCACATTTTATCACTATTGTAAAATTGGAAAACTCTAAGCTGAACCAACATGAAAAGGTATCATCAGCATTATTATCAGCATGCAAGATCTGAAACATAATTATCTTAGATTATCTCAGGTTATTAGGTTAAAAACAGATTCCCAGGTCTAAATTATGAAACCAAAGAGCAGAGCTGCCAGAATTAAAGGTGTGGAAAGGAGAGCTCCATTCACAACCATTTACCTCTGGAAACATTGATAATTTCAGGAATACTTGTAAAAAGTTTCCCCAACCAAAAGTTTTTATTTATTTTAATTCAGTAAAACGGAGCTGGCACTGTGGCACACAGGCTGAACCTCCACCTCTGGCACAGGGACTAACACTGGTCTAAGACTTAGTTGCGCCATTTCCCATCCAGCTCCCTGCTAATGCACCTGGGAAAGTAACAGAAGATGGTCCCAGTGCTGGAGCCCTGCATCCACATAGGAGATAAGGAAGAAGCACCCATCTCTTGGCTCCAGTCTAGCCAAGTCCAGCTCTTGTGGTCACTTTGGAATTGGCAATAAATGGAAGATTTCTCTCTCTCTCTCTCTCTCTCTCTCTCTCTTTGACTCACTCACTGACCCTGCCTTCCAAATAAATAAGTAAATCAATTTTTTAAAGCACACACATTCTTCTGAAGCCCAAGGTGCTTTGTCCTGGGCATTTTTTTGTTTCTAAGCTCATACAGTTTTCCTAAAAATCACATATTGTTCCCCTGGATTACTTCATTTTCTTCCTACCCTATAAAAATATTTATAATATGTTTCTGAGTCATGCTGGGCAGGTGGGTAACCACATTTCTGTCATTTCCCCCTGTGGCTGTGCTGCTTCCTCTTTTGCATGTTAAGAAATATGTTTGTCATCTTTCTATTTAAACTATTTGCAGTTCATTTCAGTGAATCTACAGGGGACAAAGAGAAGTCTCCTTCATCCCTACAGTGCTCACACCACAACTGTTGTGATAGTGATGAGCCTCTGGCGTGATGATTAGGATGCCAGTTGGATGCCCATGTTCCACATCAGAGAACCTGGGTTCAATTCTCAGATCCTGCTCCTGACAGAACAGTGTAAGCCCTAAGAAAACCTCAGAATTCGCTGACTGTGCTACAGGGAAGCATTTTGCTCGCTTCTCAGGCTTGATGAGCACAATACAGAGACCTTAGGCTAGTGTGGTTGAAGGTCGCAAATTGGCCTCCAGTGACTTCCCCTAAAATCTTTTTCCTTGTTCTTTGTAATGGCCTTTAACTTTTTTTCTAATCAACATTTAAAACATTTTTTATTATCTCTGCATGAGTAAGAGCGTATGCGTCATTTCAGCCTCCTTGTCAGCTTCTGTTTCACTTTCATTAAATCCGTTGGTTGCGAAGTGGGATGCATCATCATCATTTCCAGATTCTATTCTTACAGGTTAGCTCTCTCTTGGAGCAATGCTCAGATTTGTACCACCGTTTTGTGCTAGAGACCTGGAGAGTGGCACCATGTCTGGTGCATCCAGGGAGACAGCATGAGCCTGGAAGCAGTCGGTCTATCTCCCCTCTACTTACCCCATTGCTTCACAAATACTAAGCACCTCTTGGACAACAGACAGGATTTAACTGCTTGGAGACACAATGGAGAGCAAAAACAGACCTCATGGAGTCTATGGTTTGGTGGTTAGACAGGCTTTAATCAAATAAACACACTAATGAATGTCTAGTTACCCCCAGAGATCCTGATTTAATTGAGCTAGAATACAGCAAGCATCAATATTCTTTATAAGCTCCATGGATAATTCTAATAGGCTGCCAGGGATGAGAATTGCTAGGCGAGACCACAGTTCCAATCACTAAGTTCTAGCCAAACACTGCATTTTTATTTTATCTTACATGCAATTGTTTTTTGTTTTTTATATTTTTAAAGATTTATTTATTTATTGGAAAGTCAGATATACAGAGAGGAGGAGAGACAGGAAGGAAGATTTTCTGTCCAGTGATTCACTCCTCAAGTGAGCACAACGGCCGATGCTATGCCAATCCAAAGCTAGGATCCAGGAACTTCTTCCAGGTATCCCACACAGGTGCAGGGTCCCAAGGCTTTGGCCATCCTCAACTGCTTTCCCAGGCCACAAGCAGGGAGCTTGATGGGAAGTGGAGCTGCCGGGATTAGAACTGGCGCCCATATGGGATCCCAGTGAATCTAAGGTGAAGACTTTAGCTGCTAGGCCACTGTGCCGGGCCCAATGCAATTGTTTTTAAAAAGCTACTGAAGAGAAGTAATAGAGAAAGATTTGTGGGACTTTTAAAATTAAACTTTAATTTGAAATAAATGTATATTCATATAGTAATAAGAAATAATGCAGAGTGGGCTTGGTGCAATGGCTTAATGGATAAATCCTCACCTTCCAAGCACTTAGATCTCAAATGGGTGCTGGTTCATGTACTGACTGCTTCCCATCCAGCTCCCTGATTGTAGCCTAGGAAAGCAGTAGAGGATGGCCCAAAGCCTCGGGATCCTGCACCTGTGTGGGAGACCCAGAAGAAGCTCCTGGATCCTAATTTTGGATTGTCTCAACTCCTGCCATTGTGGCCATTTGGGGAGTGAACCAACAGATGGAAGGTTTCTCTCTGTCTCTCTTCCTTTCTGTAGTCTGATCCACCTATCAAATAAATACATAAAAATTAAACTAAAAATTTCCAATTTCTTTTTTGAAAAAAAGAAATAATACAGAGTGAATCATATTTTTCCTCAATGATAATTCCTGCAAAACTGATACAGTGAAGATACAGAACATTCCCAACACTACGTAAACTACTGCTGTGGCCTTTTATAACTGGACCAATTCCTTCTGCTATACTCCCTAACTTCTGGCAACCACTTATATGTTCTCTACTTTTAGAATTTTGTTGTTTTAGCAAAGATTATAGAAGGAATCATATAATCATATAATATAATCAAATATTATAGAAGGAATCATATAATCATATAACCCTTGAACAGAGTTGCTATGTTTGTTTATAAGGGTGGTTGTGGTGATTTTTTTTTTTTTGCTAGATTGATCATTTTAATAGGCAGAAATGCTTCTATCAACTGGTTTACTCGTCAGATGCCTACAATGGTTAAGGAGCCAAAGCTAGAGGCCAGGAACTCAATCCACATGCCCCATGTGGAAGACAGGAACCCAGTTACTGATTCCAAGCCTAGAATCCAACCTAGGTATTTTGACATGGGATGCAGTTGTCCTAATGGATTTCTTAACTTCCAGACCAAACACTCACTCCATGTGTGCAGGTTTTTGCGTGAACAAGAGTCTTCACTTCTCCGAGATAAATGTCCAACAGTACAATTTCTGAGCTGTGTGATAATTGCACATATACTGTTATACAAGGGAGACTATCAAAGCCTTTCCAGAGTAGCTGTACCATTTTACATTCCCAACAGTGATGTACAGGAGAATTTCAAAAAGTTGATTTTAAAAATGGATCTTGAAAAATACAAATTAAGGGTGCAAGTAAGCATTGTGGCACAGTGGAGGAAGCTGTCATTCGTAATGCCCACATCGCATGTCAAAGTGCCAGTTTGAGTCCTAGCTACTCCACTTCTAGTGAGGTCCCACTAATTCACCAGGAAGCAGCAGATGATGGCTTGAGTACTCGAGTTCCTACAACTCTTGTGGAGACCAATTTAGGTTTCTGGCTCTTGGTTTCCACAAGGTCTAGCACCAGATGTTGTACCTATTTGGACAATGAGCCAGTGGATGGTCTACCCCTCTCTTTCTGTTACTCTGCCTTAATAAATACAAAAGGAGTGTTGAATCCCCAACTTGGTTCTGTTTTGGGCCCCAAGGTGCTTGGATGAAATGCCTTCTTTGTTCTTTTTAGAATTTTCTTATGATTATTTTTTACAGTAGTCAGTAGAAGGAATAAGAAAAATTAAGTCTACTTCATCTTCCCCAAAACAGAAATTCATATTTATGTTTTCTAAAAGATGCTGGAGCATGGGCATGTATCCCTCTTAACTATGTAAACATCATTAAAAAATAAAATGAATTTATTTTTTTAAAAAAGTAAGATGTAAGTATGACTGCAATTTCTGTGTGCACCATACACAGGTGACAATGAGGTTATGCCTATTTCTCTCGGCAGTAACATACACTAGTTACAAAGAAGAAAGATAACATTAAAAAATAAAAGGCAGTACTGATAAATAAAGAAAAGATGCTAGAGGTAGGGAAGGGAAAGCAAAGACTAAGTAAAATGTATTGCAGTGGTCTAGATGAAGGAAATAATGTCATCCTCCTCCTTTACCACTCATGTTTTATATAACCTATGTATACTCCCCTGCATACTTTAAATCATTCATAGATTACTTATAATAACAAGTACAATGTTTACACTATGTAAACATTATACTGTATTGTTTGAGAATGATAAGAAGTCTGTGTATGTTCAATACACATGTAATTTTTTAAAAAACATTTAAAATTTGTAGCTCATTTAATTCCTAGATGTGTTACCTCTACATAGGAGGGCCAACTATATCAGAAACAGGGAAAAAGAGTCTTCATGTTTAGGTAAGAAATTATTGAACTGATTGTATTCACAATGCCAGTTTTCTTTTAACCACATACAATTTGCCCGGATACTGGGGCTTACTTCTTAGGTCCTATAAATTAGAACTAGAAGGTCATTCTACGTTTTCTAAAAGATTTATTTATTTTTATTTTAAAAGGTAGATTTACAGAGAGAAAGAGACACAGAAAGAAAGATCCTCTATCTGCTGGTTCACTCCCAAAATGGCTGCAATGGATGGAGCTGAGCTGATTTGAAGCTGGGAGCCAGGAGCCAGGAGCCAGAAGCCTGCTCCAGGCCTCCCACACAGGCATAAGGATCATCCTCTACTGCTTTCAAAGGTCATTCTATTTTCAAATAAAACAAATAACCACATTTAGCTTCTTTAGGCTTCTTTGGTTATCTCAGTATTGAAGTAGTGTCCCATAACTGGGTTTAAATAATTATAATTCATAAAGATTTGCAACTCTGGCCTTACATTAGAATTACTGAGGGAGATACTTAAAAACAAACAAACAAACAAACAAACAAAAACACCTTGTTAACAGGAATACACTCTCTGAAATTGCTATTCCATTCGTCTCAGGAAGGGATGGGTTTGGGTATTTGTTTTCTGAAGAGACATTACCATTCATTGGCTGCCTGAAATAAAGTCATTAGGCTTACCGGGAAATTGCCAGCAGCTGTGGGATTGCTGCCAAGCCTATCAAGCTGTAAACCTTTAAAGCTCACAATCATTTTCTATTTCAGTTACTGTGGAACATGTAGAAATCCTGAAGTTCAGGCTGCACCCCGGACCAATTAAATCATAACCTTCAGAAAAGGAATTCAGACATCTGCTTTACAATGTTTATAGCCAAGATGGAGACGCATGGGTTTCAATGGGTGGCTTCCATAGAGATTAAAATGAAATACATTTCATTAGATTTTTGGTTGTGATGAAAATTGATCAATCAAGATATTTCTTTAAATTTCTACTGAGCCTCATTATTTCAGTTCTCCTAGTTGTTGTTCTTCAACTAGGACTTGGGGAAACAAACTGATTGTCTAAGGGCACTTGGTCATTTCAATACCTGTCATCTGTAATAGGCATTCATAAGTGAGAAATCTCTGTTACAAATTCGTTCAGATTCTGTTGTATCTAAGTTGTGAAACACACTCCTAAGTTAGACCCCCAAGTCTATAATTTACAGCATGCTTGTGTAATTAAAGGACAGAACTGCCTCTTATGAAATAGCTAATAAATAGAAGACAGTCTCACTTTAAGCAGATATTACTATACGCATGAGCACACTTAATGAATTTGCTAACAATTTGTTATTTTTAGGCACAAATAGCTGTGTATAGTACTAAATCAATGATAGAGTTTTCATTTTTCAAAAGAAACATTTCTTTGTAAGAGTGATTTTGTTTAACAGTACAAAGCAATTTTCCATAGACATTGTTCTAGGTTTCTTTTGTTCTTTTCAAAATAGTCAACACATTTTATAACAGTGAAAATAATGTTAAACCCAATTTATTCCAATTCTCTATAAATACAGCTTTGTCTGTGCACAATAATAAAAACAAAAGAGCAACCCCATTTAGGAAAGATGCCCAACATTAAATTGGATTTCAAACTTAGAGAAAGAAAAGTAGAGAAAGCAATGTACTCCACTTTCATGTGAAAGGCAAAAATGGGAAGGCGAATCAGATTAGACTGGGGTTTCCACTCCCTCTGGGAACCTGCCTTGGTGCTTTAAGTCTTGCTTTCAATTTCAAATTGCCTTTTCAAATCTAACTTTCAAACAAGAATTGATTCTGTTCCTTGATAGAAACAATCATTAGTTGAACAAACACTTTTCCAAGGATAGTTACATGTTTATACTCATCTTTATTTTGTTTTTAAGACGTATTTATTTTTATTTGAAAGGCAAAGTTACACAAAGGGGACAGACACACAGAGTTCTTTAATCTGCTGGTTTACTCCCCAAATGATCTCAAAAGTCAGAGCTAGGCCAGTGCTAAGCCAGGGTCCTCCCTCAGGTCTCCTACAAGGGTACAGGGGCCCAAGGACTTGGACTGTCCTCTGCTGCTTTCCTCGGCTAGTAGCAGGGAGCTGGATGGGAAGTAGAACAGCCACGTCTAGAACTAACACTCATATGGGATGACAGCATCACAGCTAGAGGCTTAGCATGCTATGCCACAGCACTGACTACCAAGACTCATCTTTACTATTCTTAGAATAATAATTATTGTTAAAAAGAAGTGTTATATCCTGAAGGAAATGAGTTGCAGTAATCTTGAATTAGTAGGTTTGCCTACACTCTGAGTTGTCTTGGGTGGTGGTGGGGGAGTTGACTTAAGTGTGTACTGAATTTGAATGAAAATAAAGAACTACTATAAAAACACAATGTTCCCAGAGTAATAAAAATAGGGCTTCATGGTGTGATGGCTCAATGGCTGGATCCTTACCTTGCATGGGCTGGGATCCTATGTGAATGCTGACTTGTGTCCTGGTTGCTTCACTTCCAGTCCAACTCCCTGCTTATGGCCTGGGAAAGCAGTAGAGGATGGCCCAAAGCCTTGGGACCCTGCATCTACATGGGAGACACAAAAGAGGTTCCTGGTTCCTGGCTTCAGATTGGATCAGTTCACCTTTGGCTGTTACAGCCATTTGGGGAGTTAACCAGCAGACACAGGATCTTTCTGTCTTTCCTTCTCTCCATAAATCTGATTTGTCTTTCCAATAAAAATAAATAAATCCTTTAAAAAATAGAAATAAATTTAAAAGATCAAAAGAAAAAATTTTTTCTACAGATCAAACAAGAGAAAGAGAAAGAGAAATAAAATATTGTCCAGGTTACCATCCAGAAAAATAGGTTACCAACAACAGAAATAGGAGAGTGTCCCAAGAGGCAGCAACTATTCCAAATTCACAAGGACAGTGGTGATTCCATGGGAGGGTAAGAAAGACACAAGTTAGACACTGATGGGAAGGAATGTTCATTTCATAATTCAGCCCACTTACACGTTCATTTCCATGGTTGAATAATATTAAACCTATGACAAAACGGATTTTGAGTTTCTGAGATTTTGCTTCAAGAAGATGCAGAGTGGAAGACTTCAGAAAATTCTTCCTCAGAGGTGGGGATTTTTGGAAGTGAGGCGATACAAAGATTGTTAAAATTTTGAGTAACTTCTGTCCATATAGACTAGACTATCCTTTCAGCCTGAGCATTTAATAAATGTCAGCTCTTACTGCCCTACCTTTGTACACTGATACCTCCTTGTGTCATCCCACAGCTTCAGTTCCTCCTTCCTGCACACTGCTTCCTGCTAGACTGCTGACCCCAGGATTTAAAGGCCTACTTTTTTGTCCTCTCCCTTGCTTGTTAGTCACCACCTCCACTTCTGAGTTATATCCTCTTATTTTCTCTGTAGTCTCATGGCTGCCACTACCATCCTGGTGATACTGCTCTGGAGGAGAACATCAAAGCCCATCTCCCCAGAAATGTTAGCTGAAACCAACAGATAAAAAGACACCGTCAAAGGGTTAGGCATTTGGTCTGCTAGTTAAGATACCTGCAATTTATATCCAACCATCTGGATTCCGTTCCTGCCTCCGGCCCCAACAGTTGAGAGCCTTTGGAAAGTGCTCTCTGTGTATCTCTCATTCCTTCTCTGCTTCTCAAAAAGAGCAACTGCAACAACAAAGACATAATCAAAACATATAATGAAAAGGGAGAGACAAGACACATGGTAGCAATACTCACAATGTGGGAGACAGTAGAAAAGGAAGCTTTGCATTACCACATCAGCCAGGGAAGTTCCTCTTAGCTTGTCTGTCTGAATTTCTGCCTGAAGGAAACAGCCTTCCAAGCCCCCCAGGTGAACACCATACTTCCATCTTTAGGTCTCTGCTCATTCATGCCTTTACTTCTCATATCCAGTCTCATGCTATCAGCTATACCTTTCAAAAGCCTATGCTTAAGAAAAGAATTTTCTACTCCTTCTTCAAGCTCAGTTCAACTTATTTCAAAAGATTTATTTAATCTATTTTTTTCCTAAAGACTTATTTTTATTGCAAAGTCATATATACAGAGAGGAGGAAAGACAGAGGAAAAAGATCCTCCATCTGATGATTCACTCCCCAACTGACCACAATGGCTGGAGCTGAGCCAATCCGAAGCCAGGAGCCCACCTCTTATGGGTGTCCCACATGGGTGCAGGGTCCCAAGGCTTTGGGCCGTCCTTCACTGCTTTCCCAGGCCAGAAAAATGGAGCTGGATGGGAAGCGGGGCTGCTGAGATATGAACCAGCAGCCATATGGCATCCTAGCGCATGCAAAGCAAGGACTTTAGCCACGAGGCTACTGCGCTGGGCCCCAGTTCTAATTTTTAAATTAGTAACTGTACCCAAGTTTCCGAGCAGGCCTGATGGCAGTCACATGGTCTTGTCTCAGAGTGGTCCTTGACCTGCCTGCCATTCTTCCCTTGCAACTAATCAGCCCCACCCAAAGAAATTCTCATAGTTTGATGTATCAAATGTCTTTTTAAAAAAATAAGCTTATTGTTCCCATAACCAAGCCATAGTTTCCTTTGTACATACTGCAGCAGTCAAAAAGTTCCCAAGACTTTCTTTGTGAGGCACAAAGTCACAGTGCTCTGCCCTTAGCTGTGTGTGTTCAACTCTTTCGTTTAACGATTTAGTACTTTCCAGGTTCTGGTTTAAATGAGATAATCCTGTAGGGAATCAAATAGAGGCTTCCAATTAGAATCATTACAAGTTCCCTTAAGAAGCTATTACGAAGGTTAGTCCCAAGTGGCTATTTCCCTCTGTAATAAATACCAACAGCATTTTCGGGGTGTTTGCCAACACAACGCCAGGGTTTAGATGCCACATTTACTCCTGTATCACTAAAGGATCCTTGAAAGCTTGCAAAACTGTGAGTACACGTGAGTACAACTTTGTACTTACTGAATGCCTTTATAGGCAGTAAGGACAAAAACAGGAAAGTGAATGCCTCAATGAAGGTACAGAGTTACTGCACACGGACTTGGGTAGTTAGTGCTGTTTTACATTCCAGTGTCAGCTACAGGACCTTGGATGGATTGGCAGCCTTACGATCTGCTGTGACAGAGCTTCTGTGGTGAGGGTTGAACCAAGCCTATAGTCAAGGCTGGACTACACTAGGCTGGAGAGCCTGGCTGGCACTTAGGGAGTCCGCACTGCTGCCACATAACTGGTGTGGGTCTTATTGACCGCAGAACCTGACAACAGTAACACAAAACAAGCCAGGATCTGCCTTCATGTCATGACCCATCTGCTCTGCAAAAATGGAGTGCACATGTCCAGGAACAAGGAAAATCAACAGGGAGTAAAAGAGAAAGATGTCTCTTTTGTCCTGTGTGGGGAAAGAACTGGCTTTGTATAAACAAAGGTCTGGTCTTTGCACTAAAAGGTAATCTTTAAGCCACTGGAATGTTCTGTCTGATAAGAATGCTTCGTCACCTGAGGTTTCCATGGCATGCCAGACAGACTGTACTAACAGTCCGATTATTGTGTGCCTTTGGATCATGCAACATCAGCTTAGCTGCTGCAGGGGCTGGAAGCTAAGGCCAGGCAGGTAGTAAACCTTATCTACTGATGGTCAACAGGATCTATATGAACAAGCTCTAGTATACTCTGGACACCAAGGCTCAAGCCAGCTTCCCTGGCCAGCAATTCTCTGTGCATACTGTCCCACATCACTGCCAGAGGAGGTAACACTGTCCACGGCTCTCCTGGGAGAGGGCAACTGGAAGCTTTGCATTTAGACTCTATTGGATCCTGCCTGTTTCCTCTTCCTTTGGCTGACCTTAATGTGTAATAAATTATAACTGCATTTAGGACTACTTTAGCAAGTTCTGAAAAACCTTCTTTGAAAATGATGGATCTGAGGGCAGCTGTAGGGACTCCCAATCTCCATGAATTGCAGAAACTCAGCCAACGGCAGTGACTGGTGGCATCCTCCGCTGCTTCTCTCAGAGCAAACCAAAGAGGTTCGTGACTTTTACTGAATTTGAATGGCAATTATTTATGTGACTCTACCACTTGAGCAAGTGAGGATTTCTTACTGTTCCAAGGCAGTAAGGCATGGAGCAAGGATGGAGAATTGGGGTTGGTAAGTCTTTCTTTCCTTAGGGTAAAGAAGATGACAGGAGCAGGATCTTCTTCTTTTTTTTTTTTTAAGATTTATTTATTTATATTGCAAAGTCAGATATACAGATAGGAGGAGGACAGAGAGGGGGGAAGATCTTTTGTCCAATGATTTACTCCTTAAGTGCTCGCAACAGCCGGTGCTGCACTGATCCAAAACCAGGAGCCTGGAGCTTCCTCCAGGTCTCCCATGTGGGTGCAGGGTCCCAAGGCTTTGGCCCATCCTCTACTGCTTTCCCAGGCCACAAGCAGGGAGCTGGATGGGAAGTGCAACTGCCAGGATTAAAACTGGCGCCCATATGGGATCCCAGTACGTTCAAGACAAGGACTTTAGCTGCTAGGCCACTGCGCTGGACCAAGAAACACTATCTTCTAATCTTTTAAAATATGTAACAGAGGAACTGGGACTAGTGTTTACCTACCTGGAAGGTTATACAAGGCCAACAAGTGCAAGCTATGAAGGTCATGTCCCAGCTTACTGTAAGCACAGCCAGAAGTGCCTGACTAAAGGAGCTGGCTGAAAAAGAGTTGAGTTCTCCATTAGCAGTAGCCTTGGAATAGCTAATGACTGCTTGTACTGTGTGTGTGTGTGTGTGTGTGTGTGAAATGAAAATGACCTTTACAGTACATTCTAAGCTAACACGCTGTGACTGGGATACAAGATGATATGATAAGGGGAAGGAAAAAATCCTTATATCTACAAAACTGTATCATGGAAAATAAGAAAAGTTAAAGAAAAAGAGATGAAATGGTAAATCACTAGTTACTGATGATACCTGACTATATCTAGATGTATTCTACTTTTAACTTTTCTGTTGGCTTGGAATTTTTTTAAAGATTAAAAAAGAACCAAGGGTAAACATTTTTTTTTTGAAATCACGTGGTTGCTGAAAATTCTTTGCCATTCTAGAAAGAAATAAAATATTCTTTTAACCTAAAGATAACGGTATTCCACTCAGCGAAAATATATAATAGTTTCTATTTTATATTATTACTGCTATAGCTAGGTATTTAGTCTCTTAATGTTGGTGACTGCTACGGAATGAATTATGCTCCTCTCCTGCCTTCCCACAACCCAACCCAAATGCACATATTAAAGCCCTAATCTCCAATGCAACTTAGAGACTGAGCCTTTGGAAGGTAATTGGGTTAAATAAGGTCATAAGGATAAAGTTCTAATTTGATAGGATTTGTGGCCTTATAAGAAGCGGTGAGGAGGGAGGGAGGGTGAGAGAGTTTATCTCTGCCATGTGAGAACATGGCAAGAAGACAGCCATTCTCAAGCAAGAAAGACAGCTCTTACAGAAACTTTTGTGAAAACTTACTTTTGAAATTTCTCAGCTTCTAAAACTGTGAGCAAATAAATGCATACCTTTTGAGCTGACCAATTCAGGGTATTTTGTCATAGCAGCCCTGTTGGACCAAGACAATGATCTTCAGGTGATTTACTCATTTACTTCCTGCCAATGTGGTATTTTTCAGATCATCATGGTTCTTACAACCAAAAGGTATACATACCTTTGTATGTTCACAAACTTTGTGTTTCTGGGGACAGTTTTCAGGTGTGCTTCTTGCAAGTGCACAAGAAAGAGCAGGTGATGGTGACAAAAGTTATTGCAGAGGGACCTGAAGACCTCGTGTACCAGAAGGAAACAGCAAGAGAAAAATCTGGAGATTTGTAAATAAGAAGGCACTATACGAAGCAAGAGTGACGCAGGCAGGTGCCCATTGATGAAACCAAGATTAGGATTTGCTGTAAGCACTACCTTCTGTACACACATTCACATCTAACGAGATAAGGTTGGAATTTAACCACAGCAAAAAAAACCTATCTGTTTAAAACAGTAAACAGGATAGATGATATCAAAGGAAATGAGCTGATTTTTCTACTGTCTCCCCAAGCACATCTGGCAATTCCCTCAAAACACCAAATCTCCAACTGACAAAACTGAGCAAAGGCACCAGACCCCTCCAGAAAAGGACCCTAACCTCCTCCCACCCGCGCCCCCTTTTTTCCTCTTCTTGTTTCTTAACATTGGCTAACACTCCATCCTGTCCTCATGTTTAGTTTTCACTATGCTTCCTGGAAAATTGTTCCCCTTAAATATAATATATGTAATGTGAAGACTACATCAGGGAGCTTTTAAATGAAAAAGCTAGTCTTTAATTTTGCAGATAGTGTCTTGGAAAGGGAAGCTAATTTAAGTGCATAGTAACCCATTAAGCTCAGTTCTTTCCCCACACTCAGTGGTATATGTGTATGTGTGTGTGGCTCTGTGCAGACATCCATGTACATGTGAAGTATAATTTGCCTAATTCTGCATCTCTGTATCTTACCTATTGACCAGACTCAGATTTTGAGGCTCCAATCTTCTTTCCTTCTCCTGCCTCACCATTAAATGTCCCCAGCTCCCAGACTTGGAGACTAATCTTGCCCTTATCCAGAGATGTTTGACAAGCTCCACACTCAATTCTAAATTCTTGGGTAAGACCTCATCTTCACCTCACACACAGAACATGGAGTTCTCTGCCTTATCACTGAGCCCACTTCTTATAACTCAATCTCCAGTCCCCACATGAAACTTGGCCCTTTTATTCTGTATTTCTGGGTTATCTGTTTGGATCCTCCACTTTCTGGAGAGCTCACTAGGGAGAAAGATCTAAAAGAAAGACCATGTAGGTTGGCTAGAAGGTTGAGAAGTGAGATCTTGCAGGCTGTGTGACAGCACAGCCAGGGATGAGTTCTCTGAGGAACCATAGATGGTATCAATGTGTTGGAGGTTCATTACAGGGCTCCTTAGTAATCAACACCCAGGCAAGAGAAGGGAAGAAGGAAGATGGAATACATATGTAGAGAAGTCAGATTATACTTTAGTAGGCCAAAGAGGAGTTCCGAAAATGAGCTGAACCCGAGGAGATGCCTTAACTAGGGACCAAGCCGATCTCCAATACTCATTGCTGGCAGCACCTTGGGCAGAGGTCATGACCTCAAGCCAGCTGAGACAGTGTTCCAAGGGATCCTATCCAGAGACCCATCATCCAGCAGCAAGCAAGAACAGCAAGTCTAAGGAGACCTGTCCTTTCCTAATGGAATGTAAGTTTTCCCTAGAAAGATGCCTGGGTAGTGCATCCCAGCATCCTCTCTACTCCACATCACCTCCAGAAAGCACCACCATTTCCTCTTGTCTACCACAATAGCACAAAACCTTTATTTCTTACCACTCCTACTTTAGTTGTCAGTCCAAACCCTGATCCCAAACATTAGGTGGTTTGGAGGTTCTGCTCTCTCCCCTTCACAACACCCCTCCCCCGCCCCACCCACCACCTCACCCTCCGTGACAAGAAGTCAACTCCTAAAGAAGCTGGACAGTGCTGAGCAGCAGAGTCAGCACTGGAAGAGAACACAGTGGGAGGAGGAGAGTTGTCTGTTCTAAGTCAGTGGTGAAGTAGCCACAGGCACTTTACAGCGCATACACCATGAAGGAGAAAACCTTGCGAGGAGAGCGATCTTGGGGCAGGTGGGGATGCAGACTTTTCCGGGAATGGGGAATGACCATCCCAGGAGACAAGTGCCTAACACATGGCTGTAATCAAAAAGCAAAAGAGGGATGGAAGAGAAAATCAGACAGAAGACTGATGAATAGCAGCAATCTTTGCCACACTGGGTTACCATGCTTTCCCCCCCGTTTCCTTAGGAAGAGAGAGCAAAAGAGAGAATGAGAGAGTTAATTTCATACCTTTCCTTGTTCCACCAGTGATTTGCTATAGTAGATCTTTAGTGAGAGGGAACAATTCCTAGTAAACTGAACACAATTCTTTACCTACATTAGTGACAAAGACAGAGAGGTAGTTAATCTGGCCATCTGTGTAAAGTTCTGTGTTCAAGGGTCCTCCCAAGCAAATGTGTGAGTCTCACTCTCATTTGCCTTGTTATCCAGAGGAGATGAATTTAACAAGCTTCTTTGTTACAGAAGAGCACCTTAAGCTGGACTCACTCTTCCCAGAGTAGGTCACACAGAACACAAAAGGAAGAAGCAAGGCTGAGGGATGAAATCACCAGAAAAGGCAGCTTTAAAATGACAAGCGAAGCACATATGTAGCTTAGTGATTAGGGCACCTGTGTTCCACTCTACATTAGAGTGTCTGGCTTTGATGCCATCTCCAGTTTTTGATGCTTGTGGGAACCTTGGAGTGCATTCCTGACTTCTATCTCCAACTCTGGATCCAGTTCCAGCCATTGCACCATTGCAGGCACTTGGGGGCATGAACTGGTATGGGCTTTCTCTCTCTCTATGTACATATATATACACACATACATGTACATATATATATCCTTATTCTTTTACTCTCTTATAAGTAAATAAGTAGACCATTTGAATAAAAAGTGACCCTTACAGAAAATAATAATAAAGAAACAAAAAATATTAGCTAGTCCATAGGAAGTTTGCCCAGCATAAAAGAGGGAGAAAATAATTTAAGTATTTGGCCCTTTAAGGCTTATTCTACATAAAAGGAACTTTCTTAACTCTTACAAATACATAGCACCTACCAGGCAGTATGTATTAAGTGCAGGAAGAGATTAAAGGGATAAAGTAGGCCAAACAAGCTGTGCTTGTGGAGGATTAGACTGCAGTCTAATGGAGGGGAAATGGTAACAAATTAAAGAGCATACAAAGGGATGTTGACAAAGATGAGTGCAAGAGAGAAAGCAAGGTCAGTGTCAGACAAGGTCCTGGGAAGGCCACATTGAGAAGGGGACATAGCAGCAAAGGCCTGCAGGAGGCACAGGAAGTAAGTTGGGGAGCCAGGTGGTTCACTAATGGAGGTGTGTTCCTGCAGAGGGGATAACAGTGCAGAAGCAGGCAAGAGACTCATTCCTGTGTGCTGAGAAAAGTAAAGGCACTGGAGCAGAGAGGGTAGAATGTGTGTGTGTGTGTGTGTGTGTGTGTGTGTGTGTGTGTGTGTGTGTGTGTGTGTGTAGTGAGGAAGAACAGGCCTGATGAGTGTAGACCAGGAGGCATGAAAAGGTCAGCAGCTGGGTCAGTAACAGCCCAGCTGGGGAGCTGCTGCTCTAGACCCCACTGCCCAGAGGGGACCCAGGGACCAGCAGCTTTGGCTTCATTTGCTGGCTTATCAGAAATGCAAATTTTTGGCCTTGCCCCTAAATCTGATGGGATTTGAGCAGAGATTAGCTCAGGGAGAGTAAATGAGAGCAGGTGGAGGGAGACAACCCCTCCAGAAGTCAGACTCCAGCAATCAGATCGCCTTATATGGGTTTCTTTTGAATTCCAGAGAGTCATGGGGCTGAGTTCATAGAACTTAGAAAAATTTCACTTGCTTTCAAAACGTTTTCTAAAAAAGCAGTTTTGTGTGTGTGTGTGTGTGTTTAATTATTTTATTTGTGGCAAAATAAATATAGATAACATAAAACTTACTTTAAAATACACATTTCATTGGCATTTAGTGCAACAATGCTGTGTAACCTACCTTCAGAAAAATTTCACTATTTCATATAGAAGCTCTGTATCCATTAATCAATATTCCTGATTTTCCCCTCAGACATGGATTAACCACTATTTTTTTTTGTTTGTTTGCTTCTGTGAATTTCTAGGTGCTTCATTTCTGCACCTTCCATAACTCTTACATTTGGCCTCTTAATAGTGTCTTTCAATTCTTGAATACTTTTTTTGGCCTGATCCAGCTCTGCTTCCAGCTTTTTGTTTGCTTCCCCCGATGATAGGAAATAGCTGCCAATTCTGAGATTCTTTGTTCTGCTTGCTTCATTCTATTTTGGAGACTCTCCATTGTACTTTTAATTCGCTCTACTGTGTTCTTAATTTCTGATAGATCAGCCTTGATTTACTTTATTGCTTCCTTAAATTCTTTGGACTCTTGGAATGTGTTTCTCATTTTTGATCAGAAGCTTTAAAATGAGTTTTATGAATTCTTTATACCCCATTTTCGTGATGTCTCCCTCAGTTAACGCTGAGGTTGGCATAGGGTTTTGGTCCTTTGCAGGGGAGTTTTCAGTAATATTCATTGTGCCTTTGTCTCTTCTTTTGCTCTTGGTCATTGCACTTCTGGTTAGCAGTCTTCTCCTTGGAGCAGGTTTCTAAGCTGTGTCACCCACAGGTCTACAATGCGATTTTACTTATTGCGGTTGGCACACAACTTTTTGCTTGCAGCCACTTGTGCCACAACTTCCAACGAGTTCCAGGTCTGGGTTCTTATGTTAGATTTCCACCATGGTCTCCACAGCCCCAGCTCCTGGCTCACCACTCTCCACCTCCTGTGATACCGTACTGAGGCTGCACCATTGTCTCTGCAACCTTTCTCCCACTTCCGGTTGGAGCAGGTTCCAGGATTAGAGACACCAGGTGTCCTATACAGTTAGGTTGTTGGTGGCACTGATCTTGCCGGAACCTGTTGGACATTAGGTCTGGGTGCCACATGGACCTATTTTGACCGGTACGATGCCACAGCCGGTATTATTATCCTGCGGGACCAACCAGTGCAATCCAAGGAACTCAGTGAGTTCTCACAAGCTCAGCACATGCGCAGTTCATTGCTGTCCCTTGCAGTCCTAAAGCTATTGCCACAGTGTACAAAATGGCACCTGATGTACCACTACAAGAGTTCTTGATCTGCTGGCCATCAGGTCTTAGGGCTACCCAGACCTGTCTTGGGTGGAACCTGTAGAATGTCACGTCGTTGCAATTCACAGAGTCAGAAATGAGTTCACTCCCAGCTCAACATATGCTCAGTTCTTTCCCTTACCTTTGCCTCCTTACGCAAAATGGCGCCCAATTCGGCTCTAGGAAGCTGACTTGGCTGTGAAATCCACGCTGTTCTGACACTGCCCATCTGCTGCTCTGTCTCTGCTCCTGGTCAAATCAAACAGACCAGCAGGACGGACAGTTCTTTGTCTGGGTTTACCTCCCAAGCTCCCAGTGAAAATCGGTTCCCACCTGGTTGCTGGTGGAGTTCCGGCTGCTGGTGCAGTTCAGATCGCTGTTAGCTGAATGCCACTGGAGTATCAGTCACTGCAACAATACACCGTTGTGTCTGCTGCTCCTGTGTCTGTCAGTCTCCAGGTACCCCTCTGCTGTTGTTCTATCCTATTTCCTGAAATATGTCCTCTCTGCTTCATCCTGATTAATTGTTTCTCTGTCTTTTTAAACATGTCCTTATCCTATTCCTCCATCTTGATTCTCCGAAGTCCTCTTATACTTTTTGTACTTGTGTATATATCCTGACAACTCTGTGAGGCAGACCCTATTAGCCCCACTCCACAAATGAGGTCAGTCAGCACTGGAGAACATGGGCATTGCAGAAATTCAAGACCCTCACAACCAGGTTGTCAGCATCACAAAGCAAAGAGACTACTTTATTTCCAGATCTCTGGTTAATGTCATGACAGAGGCAAAAATTCTAAGCTCCCTGACACTTGTGTCTCCTAACTCTCCCAGGACTCAGGCCAAGTGGTCTCAAAAGCAAATGCCATTTTGACTGACCCCAAAGAGTGAAGGGTTGGTGTCTCCTCAAGAGAGAGAGTAGAGTCATGAAAATCTGAACAGGACTCTCTACCCTGCTTCCTTTCTTCACCTACAGCCTATCTGGGTTATGCATGGAAAGTTTCCCCCGATTCCTCTGGGTAAAGTGAGTCACAATGTGGATCAGAAGTTGACTGCATCTCATCTTTCCACTGCTATATGCCTTGTTCTCCTAATAAGCTCTTTTCATGTTAGTTGTGAGCTTAAGGGGATACACCTTGTTACACACTGTGTTTTCTGTACCTGGGATGGATACTGAAGCTAAAATGATAAGGAGCTGCATGTCAGTTGGAGTAGCGTAAGGGCAGGACATGGACGACACTCCCTAAGATTTTATTGTCAGAATGATTCCACCATTTATAAGGCCTCTCAGCAAAATTACTTCAGGTGAGAAGAAGGGAGGTGAATCATCACCTGACTGTAATTTTTAGAGAATCTGCTTCCATTTACAAGATGTTGTATCATAAAAATCAAATCATGAAATCAAATATGTTCATTTGGTGTATTTGCTCTTCACTCGTGTGTGGGGGTGAAAGGGGGAGGGAGTTGGTATGCTGGAAATGGCTTTTCTTTCTCTGTATCAGAGGCAACATTCGGTTCTTACGGGCATCACACCGTTATACGGGTTGATTATTTTCCATCAATTCTACCCCATCAAGAGACCAAATAAATGGATTTTTGAAATTTCACTCTTCAGTCTTGGGAGGTTTTCTGATTTTGTTTCTTGTTTTTCATGTCAAATAGAAGTTTCATTACTCTCCTAACAGTCTTTTATGCTTTTCTGCCGGATGCTTTTGGAGCAGTGCTTACTGGGCTGGAGTTATCTGGCCCTTCCTAGCTTGAGCAGGTGCTGCCTTCTGGCCTGGAGCCTTCTTGCCTGCAGCACTCGCTTTCTTTGCTGAAACTTCAGCAGCTGCTGCAGCCATAGCACCCTCAGAGCAGGTGATTTGGGAGACGCTTTCGGCAGAACTGTCCTTTGAAGCTTCTTACCTTCATTCCTTTTTTTTTTAAAGATTTATTTTTAGGGCCTGGCACGCTGGCGCAGTGGTTAAGGTCCTCGCCTTGCACGCCCGGGATCCCATATGGGCGCCGGTTCTAATCCCAGCAGCCCCGCTTCCCTTCCAGCTCCCTGCCTGTGGCCTGGGAAAGCAGTCGAGGACAGCCCAAAGCTTTGGGACCCTGCACCTGTGTGGGAGACCTGGAAGAGGCTCCTGGCTTCGGACCGGCATAGCATCAGCCGTTGCGCTCACTTGGGGAGTGGATCATCGGATGGAAGATCTTCCTCTCTGTCTCTCCTCTTTGTATATCTGCCTTTCCAATAAAATAATAATAATAATAATAATAAATCTTTTTTCGTGCAAGGCGAGGACCTTAACCACTGCGCCACCGCGCCGGGACCCTTACCTTCATTCTTGATTATTCTGTTCCTCATTTTCTTTGCCTTCATGATTTTAAAGTCACCAAAAATCAATCATCTTTGCTTTCCTTTCTCTGGTTTCAATCTTCTTGGCCCATCTTGTGGCTGCCCATTTTGTTCTGATACCTGTTTCCTCCCATGATTTTTACACATACTTCTGGTGGGCACTGTGTGAAAACTTAAGAATGAAGTCAGCTGCAGGCATATCAAAGGTGTGGCCTGTCTTCTGCCGCATGTGACTGGTCCGTCCACCAAAGCCCTGTTCTGATCAGTGACATCTTCAGTGAGGATCAGATTCCAGGCATGAAGTCTAAAAGTGACGTGGGCCACAAGGCCACCCTTCATGAAGCACCTGGACACCACGTCCTCAGTGCTGAGCAGGAGAGAGGAGACCTGCCGTTCCCCTGTGCATGTGTCTTTTTTTTTTTTAAGATTTATTTATTTTTATTGGAAAGGCAAAGTTACAGAGGGAAGGAGCAACAGAAAGATCTTCTGTCACTGGTTCACTCCCACAGTAGCCAGAGCTGAGCCAATCTGAAGCTTCTTCCAGGTCTTCTACATGGGTGCAGGGCCCCAAGGCCATCCTCTACTGCTTTCCAATCCGCAAGCAGGGAGCTGGATGGAAAGCAGAGCAGCCAAGATAAGAACTGGCACCCATATGGCATCCCGGCACGTGCTAGCTGAAGATTAGCCACTAGGCTATCTCACTAGGCTCAGGTGGGTTTTTTTTTTTCTTCTTTTAACAAATATAATAACACATGTGTTAAGACAAATTGCATGATTTAAAATCTGTCCCTAACATTACTTTTGCATAAAGAAATATTCAACAACTGTTACAGAATCTTTTTTTTTTTTTTTTTTGGTGCTGCAAGCTATGTATGATATAACTACATGAATTTAGAGGGAATTTTTAAGTGGCCTGACTACATAAAAAATTAAAAGTAGTTCAAGAGGCAAGGATGCAATGGGAGTTGTTGGTAGATTTTCCATTTGGTGTATTATATCTTAACATACTGGAATGATTGAAATGAATGAATTGTTAGACATTCTTAATATTGTAAGTGGCATATATCATCATAATAAAAGTGGAGAGATTATATTATTGACTGACTTTGATTCTAAAAATAAAGGTTGTTATTCAGACTAATATCATTTTATTACTGTCTGTCCTGCTGTCAAACTTAAAAATTTAATAGCTGTCTTTATTCTTTTTTAAAGTGTGAGAGTCATCAAGATGTTGACATCTATCGCAGTATATTTAAAAAGAAGTCATTTCTGTGGATGAGTTATAAGTACTGCAAGGACTTCCCGTAAGAAAGTCAATACATTCATGGACATCTCAGAGCCTTATTTCACAAAACTCACCAGCAATGCCCCAGGGCATTGCTAGACACACCTTTCCCAGATTTTAAGATTTTGTGTGTGGGGCAAAAAGGACGCTGTAAATTCCTGCTGTTTTCAACAAGGTATTTTAGCTAGTACACTATGAAAATTTACTAAATTAGCTTAAATGAGAAATAATATTCTTACAAAGACACAGCGCCATGTCTACACTAAGAATTGGAGCTATGATTTGGGTTTATGAGAGTTTAAAGCCTAGAACTCTGAGGGAAACTCAGGCAGTTGCATCTCAGTCTCTCTGCCTTTCTCTCCAGAATTACAGGCTTTCATGTCTAACTTTCTTTGTGCCTGGGCATCAATCTGACTCAGAAAAACAAGATTTCTCTACTTATTTCTGCCTACAACAAAAGAAAACCTTGCTCTAATCCAGCAAGCACAGCCTGATCGAGTTCTTTGATTAGGGGGTTCCCATCTAACTCACAAGCATCCTTTTTTTTTTTTTTTTTTTTTAAAGATTTACTTATTTTTACTGGAAAGACAGATATACAGAGAGGAGGAGAGACAGAGAGGAAGATATTCTGTTTGCTGATTCACTTCCCAAGTGGCCACAATAGCAAGAGCTGAGCCGATCCAAAGCCAGGAGCCACGAGTTTTTCCAGGTTTTCCACACGGGTGCAGGGTCCCAAGGCTTTGGCCATCCTCAACTGCTTTCCCAGACCACAGGCAGGGAGCTGACTGGGAAGTGGGGCGACCGGGATTAGAACCGGCGCCCATATGGGATCCCGGCACGTGCAAGGCGAGGACTTTAGCCGCTAAAGTACTGCACTGGGCCCACTCCCTATATTTTTAATTTTTTATTATGAAATTCTCAAAATATGCCAAAATACAAACAAATGTATAATCATCTCCCATGTACCTATCACATAGATTCAACAATTATCAATATTTCGGCAATTTTATCTATCCTTCTTTTCCTTGTCACTTTTTGTTTATCTTTGGAATATTTTAAAATAAACCCCAGATAGCATAGAATTTTACCAAGCACAAGTCTGGACCTAGTAGAGCCCAGTAGGAAACTTGACAAGAATAATACATTGAAACATGTTGCAGTGGTCACACATTTCTTGTTTAAAATAAGCTGGTTGATCCCTATTCTACATAGGTCAAATCCTTAGCCCAGCCTCTAGGAGTCTAAGTCATGCGGCTCAAGCCCACCTCATGAACACCGCTAGACTACTAACTTTTGCCCAATAAAACTCTAGGCAGATCAGTGCTGTTTTATATCTAACTCTTTTTCATTAAGTCAGGGTCTTGCTACTTCTTTCCTTAAGCCTGGCAGGATTTTTCCCTCCACTTATCCTTCTATGTAAATGTCACTTCCTCAGAGAGATGTTTGATGCTAAGTAGGTTTTAAATTCTCAGACTATTTCTTTCTCAGCCTAATTCTTTCTTACAACAACCTATTCATTGCTTTTACCACATTTTTCATAATGGATACTACTGCACTGATTTTTATGTTTGTCTCTCTGATCCTGGGATATTCAAGACCTGTCAGTTTTGTTTACTCAACGAAGTCTCAGTATAGTGCCTGGAAGATAGTAAGCACTCACATGTATATCTATACATAACAGACAAAAATTTTAGAGTATATTCTCATATGATTTTTCTATATACGTAAAATACAGTTAAAGTATAAAAGAAAGTTATATTAAGTTTTGAAACTATATTGTTGAAATAATAAATTCTCTAGTATTTGTGGCCCTATTAATAGATGGGCTTATTCATCAACTTGACAAAAAGATTGATAAATTATTTCAGACCAACTATTAACAAAAACATACGCTTTTTCTATTATATAAGATCTCTTCCCATTATCCTCAGAATTAGAATTTAATGACACTTGCATTTCTTGGAAACTTAATGAACAAGGTCCTGGAAACCTATCTCTAAAGCAGTAAATATGAAGTAATCGCTTTCCATCAGCATTAAGCAGCACAAGTCTGGCATCTGTTATCTGAAGCAATTCCTGCTTCAGTTTGCTGTCTTGAAATGTCTTTGGGGCCCAGTGCTGTTGCACTCTGTACAAAATGGAATCCTAGGCCATTGTCACATTTGCTGCAGTTACAGGCATGATGCATTTCAGGTACTCAATCAACAGTGCATTTAACATTATGATTTTGTCAAATGACTGAAAGGGGAGTATTTATCAAATTTCTGCTTTTCAGCAATGTTCTTATTAGCAAAGTAATACATGCACATTTCAACAGTTTGGAAATGCAAAAATATAATAAAATTGCTCATGATCCTTTCACTAAGAACCAATCACCATTAATGGTTCATCTCATTTGCTTTAAGATTTTCTCCATTATGAATTTTCTGACATTTGATCCTTTTGGTCTATAACATGTTCATATTTATGGCTTACTCTAGTAAATCTAAGTAATGTCATACACATATTATGCTATTTCCCGAGAAGCCTACTTAAACAGACTGTTTAGTAGCTTTTCTCATTTTAATGAAACTTAAGTACTTGTCATTATATAAAACTTCTTGAAAATATTATTACAAATACCTATCATGTTCCAACATATTACAGACTAAAATTTACCTGCTGACTTCCCTACCATTAGATATAGCTGTTTCCAATTTATCACCATGATAAATGATGATCTGAGAAGCATTTTTAACCATACTTACTTATGTGCATTTCAGATATTTTTCATATCTAGGAATAAAATTCTTACATTTTATTTTCAAAGTTTATTTTCATTTATTTAAAAGGTAGAGAGAGAGGGAGAAAGAAGAGAGAGAGAGAGATAATATTGTATTGGATTACTCCCATCACAACATGGAGCTGCGGGTAGGAGACAAGGACTCCATCTGGGTCTCCCACATGGATGATAGGAATCTAAGCACTTGAAACATCCTCTGTTGCCTCCTAGCGTCTATGAGCAGGATTGCTGGATTTTCAGCGGAGGCAGGCCTCTATCCAGTGCTTGTGAGTGCTTCTCAGCCTCACCAATGTACCATCAGACACTTCATAAAGTGGTTGAAAACTTAAACTCGTAAGTTATAAAAACTGTACCTCAAACTTAAGATAGATTCCCTCCCACTAGTTATACACACTTGGGAGCCATAGATCTTCTCTGGACCTTAGTTTTCTTCTTCACAAAATGGGGGGGTGGGCAGCACCAATCTCACTAAGGTGTTGTACTAAATAATGGATCATGTGTGTGAAGAGACACGCTATGGTGCTGAACACAGTCAAGGCCCATTAAATATCTTCTGTTAGAATCATATACAATAGTTACATAACTGGGAAATTCTGAAGATGCTTTTTCCCAAGAAAACATATGTAAGAAAACATGATAATTTTATAGAAATATATCCCCCAAAATGTGTCCAAAAATACAAATAAGAAAATACAACTGTCAGCATTGTGTAAACTTTAATATCTGGTTCATTATTTTGGATACTTTTGGCCTGCTTTACCTCTAACAAATGGCAGAAAATATGCAGATTAAAGAGCTCCTACCACAGGGGAGCATGGTAGGGGAGTAGGACATTCTGCCTTACAGTAGATCTTCCCAGGGACACGAAACAGGAGACTAACAGGTGCTTGAAGATCTGCTCTGATGTGGACAGAAGGAATTTCAGGGAGAAGGTGTAGACTAAGAAAGTACATTGAGGCTTGGAAGAGTTTTGAAACTAGACAAGCTCCAGGCATCGTGTGGCAGGGTCAGGTCATGCAGGGTATGGATGCTACACTTGATCTCAGCCAAAAGGCTGAGAAGCAATATGGATGCTTACTATGGAATAAGCACAAAGGTGGTGCTGTGGTCCAGGTTCCACTAAGGACTGCCTGCCACCAGGCTGTAGGCCCTTGGAGAGGACCAGTCCTGCTGGGGAATAATGTGCTGGCATCAACAACAAGGACTAAATCAAGTTTTAATTTTTTCTCAGATATGCCATGTTCAACTATTTAATCTATCACTACTACTGACAGTCTCCTCTACATTCAATACATATTACTGGATGCAGAATCAGCATTCAACAGATTAAAACAAACTTCTTTCCTTTGTGGAGTTTGTAGCTTAGTAGGATAATCCAGACAATGAATACTAAATATTGCAGGCATGGAAGTGATTGTATTAGAAGGCATTAGACGTTTGGGGGGAAACCAGCTGTGTTGCATGGTGAAGATGAGGCTTATAATATTATATGGCGTTAGCAGTGTTGTCGGACCTGGTTCAGACTTGACATAAGAGGCAAAACTTGTATGAGGACTAGGAGCAACTAGGAGACAGTGTTCTGGGTAGAGGACCAGCAAATGGGAAGGCCCCCAAATAGAGGTATATCTGTTTATGGGGAAAAACATGGAAGTCAAAGTGACCACTACAGGATGAGTGAGGGTGTGACAGGAAATAAGTTCAGGGAGATTAATAGGGTACCAGTCAGTGGAGAACCCAGAAGCCATGGTCATGTTGTGTTGCCAGACTTAAGTTATATTCCATAAGTCTTGAGTCTTCTGAGAGGTGGTTCTTCTTGGCTCCATCCCTGGGCTGCTCAGATAGATTAGGGGTACAAAGTGTGCACCAATTTTGCCATTCCATTATTTTCAAAGGCCCCGTTTCCCTGCAAAAGGTAGAGAGACTTTGGAACAGCCTTGGGAATACAAGCAGGAAGTGAGAGTGATGCTCAGAATCCTTCCTGGGTATTTGGAGGTTCTTGGAACTTAATGGCAGTATTGTGACACCCTGAGTCCTAGGGGTCAATTTCACGGTCTCTATGCCTTCTGCTTCTTCTGGGATACAATTGGCCCCCCTCCATCCTCTGGGGAATGTGACTGTCGCTGCAGACCCCAGCACAGAAAGCACTTGCTACCATGAGAAGGCCTGACAAAAACACATAACTTTGGGCTTATGAGGAAAGCTTTAAAGCTCCTTGCCCTCCCCCCCATACACACACACACACCAAGATGGTGCTGAAGGCTTTAGAAAGACCAAAGGCTTGAAAGCCAAGATGGCAGTGTTGAAAGGCATCCATAATCACAAAGAAAGAAAGGAACAAACAAACAAAAAAACAAAAAAAAAAAACCCACCTCTGTCATCCATGTTTCAGCGACCCAAGACACTATGCCTTTGGCAACATCCCAAATATCCCAGTGAGAACATTTCAGGAGAAGCAACCGTGACCCCTGGGCCATCTTCAATACGCCCCTGAGCACTGAGTCATGGAGAAGACAGAGGAGAACGACACACTCTCGTGTGGATAGCGAGACCAATATGCAACAGACCAAGCAAGCTTGCAAGAAACTCTGTGACACTGATAGATGTGGAGAGCGGAGCTGCGCCTCAAAGATGGCGCTTGCTGACCATTGCTTCGTGGCACAAAGGTGGTAAACAGGTTTTGGGAAGTTACTGAGGATTGGGCCGAGCACGCAGGGAAGCTACGTGACCTAAGTCATGATTGGTGTGCTTATCACATGATGTGAGGAACTGTGTATGGATTGGTTTGTGTAATGTAAAAAGGTCTGGGTGAAAAATAGTTAATGAGGAGATTCCACCAGGCACGCTTCAAGGCTAGAGCTAGAGCTAGAGCTAGAGCTATCACTTCAAGGCTATTGCTAGCTAGCACTAGGCTGCTTTTGCTTTACTGTAATAAATCTTACAAGTGCTGTAACTGCTTTCACTTTGACACAACGCTTGAAGTCTTGACCAATAAACTTTTTTAAGACTCTTTACTGTATCGGGGTCTTGCTCACGGGACGAGGGACCCCGATAGATAGAGCCAGATACACACTTGATCAGATCTGATGGAGAGAACAAGGCATACATTATTAGACCAGCTTCTGATTATGATGCTTTGGATGTTGCTGAAAAAACTCAGCATCATCTAAACTCAGTCGTCTGGCTAATTCTAAATATTTTTCTTTCACCATTAAAAAAAAAAAATGAGAAAGGGCCCGGCACGATAGCATAGTGGCTAAAGACCTCGCCTTGAACGCGCCTGGATCCCATATGGGTGCCGGTTCTAATCCTGGAAGCTCCTCTTCCTATCCAGTTCCCTGCCTGTGGCCTGGGGAAGCAGTCAAGGATGGTCCAAAGCATTGGGACTCTACACTCCCGCGTGGGAGACCTGGAAAAGGCTCCTGGCTTCGGATTGGCTCAGCTTCAGCCATTGCGGTCGCTTGGGGAGTGAACAATGGAATGGAAGATCTTCCTCTCTGTCTCTCCTCCTCTCTGTTGTATTGGCCTTTCCAACAAAAATAAATTTTAAAAAATGAGAAAACCAGAGAAAGTGATGCTCTAAAAACTGGATAGTGTCTTCCAGGAGCAAATATTTTGACAATGAAATATCCCTGCTTTATTTATCTTATAAACAAATTAACTTTTATGACATATTAATGAATCCCCATTGTAAAATATTAGGAAACTGTAGTTGCAATGGTAATTTGGCTGGGTTAGATCTGAAAGTGCTTAACAAACATATCTCACGACACAATATTGCCCCCTAGTGCCTGTTTGTGCACTGCGGGCCGACCAACCCTACCCAACTGCCAAAGTCCTTCAGTTTCTTGAAGGTCTGTGAACACTGACGTGCATTCTATGATTTCAAGCAAGATTGGGAGCCCTGTTGGGCCTGGTCCACAGTGAGCTTCACTGATGAACAGATATGCCTGAGGGTCTTGGGCTCCTGGAGGCTGAAAATGGAGGGAGAGTCTTCAGTCCCCGAGAAAACACAATGCATGAGGCTCCTACCTACCATGTCAGTAGGACAATGGCGAGAGAGAGTGAGCAGTGTGAGATGTGCTCCTCTCAGACTTGTCCTGCCTCTGAAAAACAGAAGAAAAGGTGTTACCAGAGAAACAGTAAGAATTCTGCTGGAGAGCAAGGCCAAAGACTATACCCCAGGACAGTGATTCTGGGGAAGCTTCTAGAAGCACAGAGGACAAGTTAGGAGCAGCACAGCATACCTGTCAACAGAGTGATGGAAAGAGGAAACTCGAATAGTGTAATTTGGGGGTTTGAGATGCACGAAGCCATTCTGACATCATGGTTCCACTCATGCTAGAAAAGGGTCCCAGGAACTGGCGAACTAGTACCAGTAACAAGCAGACTGGGGCCTCTGATTATGTGGACATGTTGGAGGCATCACAGTACTGTATTTCAAGAGATATACAAGGTAGTTATTAGTCAAAATTGCCTAGTACCAGCACACAAATAGGTATGTAGACCAAGGGAAAAGAATAAAAACCTCAGAAATTAATCCACACATCTACAACCATTATGCTTTGGGAAAAAATGCCAATCCCCCAAAGGCAAAATATGTTCTCCTTGATTTGTGCTAACTAGTATTCCGAATATAAAAAAACATGATGTATGTAACCAAAAATGTCATTTCGAGATTAGGTTGTTGTTCACAGCCCTGGGTGAGCTCAAGGAACAGTGGCTTTTCTATTTCATGTCTGTTGAATTCTTTGTTTAATGGAGGCTTAAACTTATGATTGCAAAACAAACAAGGTATGTCATTATAAAAAAATTGAAGAAGAAAATAAGAAAGGAAGGAGTAGGGAGGGTAGGGACATGGGCAGGAGGGAGGGCAGGGTGGGAAGTATCATTATGCACAGAATCTGAGCATACGAAACACAGACATTTTCCCCATTACCTTAACACAACAACAACAACAACAACAACAACAACAATTATTTGAGTTATATAAAAAACAAACACAAATACCATTTCTGCCTTCAGGAGCTTACAGTGCAATGGGTAAGAGAGAGGTTAATATTACTCTTCTGCCTTTCTTTCTCTTTCATCCTTTTAAGATTCTAATGATGACCATGAGAATAATGATATCAGTAACTGTTTAGTTATTTGAATCAGGAATTTCTACTCCAAGATGCATTCATCAAAGAACTCATTACGGAAGATGTGAATTAAGCCATGTTTTGCATGGTGGGTGCATCCAGTTCGCTGCATCCCAAGTAGTGGACTGACATGTTCAGAGGTGCTAGCCTTTGCTACAGGAGTGTGCAGCAGTAGCTGTCTCCCTTTGATTACCTTGTATAAAAATAAACAACCAGCATTTGACAACTTCTCTCTTGGGGTGAATGGAAGCTGCCTCTACAGCCTGTCTCCCTGTGTCAGCCAGCTAGTGAAAATGGGAAGCAATTCCCCAGAGCTGTATTCTTCTCACAGAACTAGAGATATCAGGTACAATAAATTGGGAAAAGTTGCGAAATGAAACATCTGTTCTGGATGCTGCTGCACTGAGGCACTCTCAGGGTACGAATTTCCATTCTGTATTCTAGGTGCTGTGACGAGGAGCTGGGAATGAGTTTGGAAGGCTTATTTTTTCCAAATAAAAAGGTTCATCATGTCTCTGAAATTTTTACAATAATTATTTTGGAACATTTTAAATAGGAAATTGAAAGAGACAGGAGGGGAGGAATGATGACAGAACTCAAGAATTAATGAAACAGTTACTAAAGCTAAGGAACATTGAGAAATGCATTTTAATGATGGAACCAACACCCCTCCAGCTAATTTAAGCAAATCAATAAAACCATTATATTGTATATACGGTGTTTACTTTGCTAAAAATTATGTCGAATGAAAGGTACATTATAAAATGCAAAAATCCCACATATTTAGGATCTGAACAACTGCATAGATGTTTCAGAAAATAAAATGTGAGTGTTCTTACATTGAATGTCTTTAGAACACAATGCCAAGGTTTTTTTCCTCCTTACAATGAGCAATATATTCTGCCTGGGTGCTCTCAATTACTCTACCAGGAAGCACCTATCACTTTCTCACATATAGTTGGTTTTCAGTCCAGACCAGTCTCCAAGTTCACTCTTGATTTTGTAATAAACAATACCAACTCAGAGATTCCTCCAGGTAGTCAGGTATAAAATGGCTCTTTAAAAAAATATATTGTATCTATTTATAAGGCAGAATTACAGAGAGAGAAAGAAAGGGGCGGGGAGAGAATATTTCACTTGCTGGCTCATTCTCTAGATGACCCCAACAATGTCAGGAGCTTCTCACATGGGTACAAGGGAAATTACTTGGCCCAATCGCTTGCTCCACATCAAACTGTTTTCTCAGGCACATTAGCAGGGAGCCAGATTGGAAGTAGAGTAACCAGAACTAAAACCAGTACCCATTTGGGACGCCAGTGTCATAGGCAGCAGCTTAATTTACTACACCATTATTTTTATTTATTTTAAGATTTACTTACTTCTATGTGAAAGGCAGAATTACAGAGAGAGAAGGAGAGCCAGAGAAAAAGAGGTTCTATCTGTTGTTTTACTCCCCAGATGGCCCAACAGGCAGTGTGAAGCCAGGAGACAGGATCTTCTTCTGAGTCTTATGCATGGGTGTAGGTGCCCAAGCACTTCAGCCATCTTTTGCTTTTCCAGGCCATTTAGCAGAGAGCTGGACAGAAAGTGATACAGCCAGACTCAATCCAGCATCCACAGGGAATGCCAACATCAAAGCCAGAGACTTAATCTGTCATGCCATGGTGCCAGGTTCCCTACCACAAAAGGTTTTGAGGTCACGTCTAGGAACAGATTCTTTCTTGTATTTTTTAAAAATCTGTTTATTTATTTGAATGGTAAAGAATCTTCCATCCTCTGGCACACTTCCCAAATGGCTAATCCGATCTGAGGCCAGAAGCCGGAGCTTCTTTGAGGTCTCCCACTTGGATACAGGGTCCCAAAGATTTGGGCAGTTCTCCACTGCTCCTCCAGGGGCATTAGCAGGGAGCTGGGCTGGAATTGCTGTACCTGGGATGCTGGCACTGCAAGCAGCATCTTTTACTCGCTATGCCACAGCACTAACCACTGCTTTTTTTTCTTACCATAATGCTGAATAGTGTTGATACTAAAGCTACATTTTTTTTTTAAAGATCTTCTGTTTGATGATTCACTTCCCAGGTGGCCACAATGGCTGGAGCTGAGCTGATCTGAACCCAGGATCCTGTAGCCTCTTCCAGGTATCCCATGTGGGTGCAGGGTCCCAAAGCCTCCGGCTGTCCTCAATTTCTTTCTCAGGCCACAAGGAGGGAGCTGAATGGGAAGCAGGGCTGCCAGGAATAGAGCTGGTGCCCATATGGGATCCAGATGCATGCAAGGTGAGGACTTTAGTCGCTGAGCTACTGCGCCAGGCCCATGCTAAAGCTACATCTTAAAGATTTCAAAACACATTTCCAAATCTTACTTCATTTGGACCTGAGTAGAACCTGAAGTAAGTGGTACAAATATTTTCTAACTATCACTCTCTAAAGGAGGAAGTTAAGGGTCTGGGAATGATTTCTCAAAATTTATTAAAGAACTAAGACAAGAAATGGGCATGTCTCCTAGATGCTGTTACTCTATTTTTCCAATTGCATTTTACACTGTATTCCTAGACATTCCCAGGCAGATCTTTTTCAGAGGAAACTCTCAAGAGAAACACTGTCCAGTAAGAGAGAAGAGGCTTATATATGGATTAAAAGGAAATCATATGAGAAACTGTCTTGGCTCAGGAGATGGACAAGCCAGCTTGCAGGGCAGAGGGCTGAGCCCCTGTATCTCTGACCGTGGGAGTTTGGGCATAAGGCCATGAAGTGTAGAGGTTTGTGGATCATGGATCATGACTGAGTTTCTTTCTTTCTTTTTATTTTTTTTAAGGATTTCATCTATTTTTTTAAGATTTCTTTTATTTTTATTACAAAGTCAGATATACAGAGAGGAGAAGAGACAGAAAGGGAGATCTTCCATTCCATGATTCACTCCCCAAGTGACCACAACGGCCAGCGCTGCGCCGATCCAAAGCCAGGAGCCAGGAGCTTCTTCCAGGTCTCTCACACAGTTCCAGGGCTTAGGGCCTGCTTTCCCAGGCCACAAGCAGGGAGCTGAATGGGAAGTGGCGTTGCCAGGACTAGAACCGGAGCCCATATGGGATCCCAGTGTGTTCAAGGCAAGAACTTTAGTCACTAGGGCACCGCACCGGGCCCATGACTGGGTTTCTATGTACCCTCCCTGTCTGAGCTTCCTCGATGGTAGCGATGGATCTTGCAGAGCGGGCTGATGTTTGGCATGGACGACAGGCCTAAGCGAGTTAGCTATCCTGGCACAGTAAACTCCCTCTCAGCTGTGAGTTAGCTGAGACTGGTGCCACACTAGACAGGTCCAGCATCCCTTCCCACCACTGACGTTAGCCAGAAACACTCTAGCATGTGCATCTTTGGTGACACTCTGGACTCTTGCCCCACCACAAGTGGTGGTGGCCAGAAATCTCCGGCCCAGCAAAGAACACACTCCTATTACTTGAATATAAGCCTTAGGAAATCCACTAAGCTCCAGAAACGAATTTCGAGGAATAAAGTTTTCAGCAATCTTTCAGAGGAGATAGAAATAAGAAACACCCTCCTCAAGATGTGCAAAACTCACCGTCCAAACACAAGTAATGACAACAGGAAGGCCGTGTGACTCCCCAGCAGGAATACAGTCATACATTTTTATTGGATCACAGAGGAAGGAAGGTTGATGAAACACCTGTAAAAGAATTCAAAATGTAACTAAAAAATACAGAGAATCAGTTAAGTGAAATAAGGAAATCAGTAATAACATGGGTGAGAGATTTATGAAGAGAGACAGATATAGACAGAGATAAGGTATTCAATAAGTTAAATAAAAAATAATGTAAAAACAACACACTTGGCAAGGCAAAAGAAAGAAAATCAAATCTGGATGAACTGTGTTTTGCATTATCTCCCTCAGAAGAGGATGAGAAGAAAATAAAGGGGAAGAAGAAGAAAGAAACGAGAAAATTAGAAATACTGAAAATTGTTCAGGATCTATGGGGAACCATAAAATGACCAAATATGTATAGCTTAGGGAATACTTAAAGGTATGGAAAAAAGGAATGACTTAAGAAACATTATTACATGAAATAATAGCATAAAAGTATACCAATTTGAATAAAGATATGAACATCCAAATACAGGATGCACGTGATAAGAGAAGATCATGACCATTATAGTCAGGCTTTCAATATATCACTGAATGAGGTTCAGTTTTAGGGACTGCCTTTGTTTTGCCTACCTTCCCCCCAACATCCCTCCCAACATCAAAACATAAGGTATGTGCGTAAAGATAGATTAGTGCTACTCAAATTTTAATGAGCATATGCGGTAATCTGGGAGTCTGATTAAAATAGTTTCCAATTCAGAGGTGAATTTGGGGATTCTGCATTTTTAACAAGCTCCCAGGTGATCTGGCTATCTTTGAATAGACTTAAGCAGTTATAAATCTTACCTTTCCACTCAGAACATTTTTGAGTTAAAAAATGCTACTCTTTGTTTATTGAAAGTGACTCAGTATTCTTTTTGTTCTGTTTTAAATGTTTTTTCTAAATCTGTTTGAAAGTGAGAGAGATTGATCTTCTATCTCCTGGTTGACTTCCCAAAGCCTACATATTTGGGACCAAACCACGCCAAAGCTAGAAGTCAGAAACCCCATCGCTCCACTTTTGATTCAGTAGTCTCTTTTAATTCCTGTGTTGATTTCTTAGAAAGAAAAAGAATTTCCAGAAGATTGTAATGTGCAGCCACAGTTGAAAACCACTGGTTTAGCAAAAAGTTACAAGCTCAAAGTTCCCTAAAGGGAGGGCCTACTTTATTTTATTTATTATTTTTTGAAAGATTTAGTTATTTTTATTGGAAAGGAGAGAGGAGAGACAGAGAGGAAGATCTTCCAACCGATGATTCACTTCCCAAGCAGCCGCAATGGGCCGAGCTGAGCCAATCTGAAGCCAGGAGTCACGAGCTCTTCCAGGTCTCCCACATGGGTGCAGGGTCCCAAGGCTTTGGGCCATCCTCCATTGCTTTCCCAGGCCACAAGCAGGGAGTTGGATGAGAAGCAGGGCCGCCGGAATTAGAACCGGCACCCATATGGGATCCTGGCGCGTTCAAGGCGAGGACCTTAACTGCTACGCTATTGCACTGGGCCCAGGGAGGGCCTACTTTAAAAGTCATTTACAAATGAAAAAACAAAATCAAATCATGGTGTACAAAAAATCCTTGAGAAGTAAAATTGCTAATCGGGTCATATTTTTAGAACATAATATCAGACCATAAAATATGTCTTTTTATTTAAAAGGCACAGTTACACAGAGAAATAGGGAGAGATATCTTCTATCTGTTGCTTCGCTCCCCAAAAGGGCAGCAGCCAGGGCTGCTAGCAGTCTAGGCCAAAGCTAGAAGCCGAGAATTCCAACTGGGTGTCCTGTGTAACTGCATGTGCTGTCAAATGTGGAGTTGCTGGCTCCAGCCAGGTCACTGCAGGTTTGAATGAGTAATAGCTTCCTGAAAATACTTCCTCAAGGGTCAAGTTTGTCAAAGTCTGTGGTCAAACCACCAGCAGGTAAGACAGGAAGGCTCTCGCTGTGGTGGGAACATGTCTCTGCTGACACTTTGATTTTGGATGTGTGCTGTTCTGTTACGACAGCTTTAGGACACTAATACAGAGCCTCTGTGAGATTTCAGGGCCCCCTAGGTTCTGATACTAATGTGTCTGGAAACATCATTGTTCGAAATTTTTTCAAACTGTGAACACTTATAGGAGACGATATAACTAAACTATGATGCTATTTGTTAAATACAGACCAATGACTCCAGAGAATCTTCAGTAAATCCCTAAAAAATAAGAGCTGGAATAATGATTAAAAATATAGATTCTTGGGGCTGGCACAGGGGCATAGGAGTCTAATTCTTTACCTATGGTGTTGGCAATCCATATGGGTACCGGTTTGAGTCTTTGCTGCTTCATTTCTGATTCAGCTCTCTGCTGATGGCCTGGGAAGGCAGAAGTTGGCTTGAGGATTTGGGCCCTGCACCCATGTAGGAGAGCTGTAGGAGGCTCCTGGTGCCCAGCTTCAGATTGGCTCAGCTCCATTGCAGCTGCTGGGGGACTGAACCAGCACATCAAAGATCTGTTTTTCTCCACTATCCATCTGCCTCCCATGATTCTCATTTCAAAGTAAAAAATCAATACCTTTAAATTAAAATCAATCTTTTTTTTTCAGAGTGTCTACTCTCAAAGCCAAATGCCCGGGTTCACATGCCTTTTAGGTCACTCACTAGCAGTGTGACCTTCAGAAAATTAACTTCTTGACATCTCTATTTCCTTGTCCATGAAACAAAATATTTACTTCACGGAGTTATATTTACTTAATGAGGTCTGGAGGAGGTAATGAATGCAAAATGCCTTAGAAGAGTCATTAGCACAGTATATTGCATAAGACATTTCTTGTTCCTTTTTTCTATTATTAAAAACGTAGCTGATCGTGTTTGTGTGTGTGCATGTGCACATGGAGGGAGTTTGAAATGACAGTTTATCAAACAGCTGCAACAACTTGCAAGGCACGTATTTCCAGAACCATTGCCATGTAGTCATTTTGCAATAGACATTTGGCCACATGACAAGACTGGTCCTGCTATGTACCTTTGGTTCACATGACACCTTATTGTTGTGCTGGACCAAACTGTGTTCCTCCACACACCCTCTTTCATATGCTGAATCCCTAATCCTCAGTGTGACTTTACTTAGAGACAGATTCTTTAGGGATTATAAGAGTGGGGTTCTAATTCTACAGGACTCTGGCCTTCCAAAAAGAGGAAGACAAAGAAAGCTCTTTCTGTATAACACACTGAGAACTGGCCAAGAGAGTGCTCAGCAGACAGGGAACTGTCTATATAGCGGAAGACAGCCTTCACCAGAGGCCAACAAAGGGAGTGCCCGGATCTTCATCTGCTGCTCTGCAGACCCGTGAGAGTGCTCATCTGCGTTGTTGAAGTTATCCCGGCAATATTTACTTACGGCAAACTGAGATGAGTATTGTTGCCCAGGTGCAGGGCTCAAAAGTGCGCACGCGTGCACACACACACACACACACACACACACGCACACCTTTTACGAAGCGTCTGTGGATCTCGATACTTGTCTTTCTCCCCCTTCCCTATCAGACCTCAAACTTTGGAGTTCTGCAGGACCCTGATTGCTACATCTAGATCCTCCCCCAGATTCTCATCTCAATCAAGCTCTGGACTTCTAAATATCATGTGATGGGCCTGGCATGGTGGCCTAGCGGCTAAAGTCCTCACCTTGAGCATGCCAAGATCCCATATGGGCACAGGTTCTAATCCTGGCACCTCCATTTCTGATCCAGTTCCCTGCTTCTGGCCTGGGGAAGCAGTCGAGGATGGCCCAAAGCCTTGGGACCCTGCACATGCATGGGAGACCTGGAAGAAGTTCCAGACTCCTGGCTTCCGATAGGCACAGCACCGGCCGTTGTGCTTACTTGGGGAGTGACTCATCGGATGGAAGATCTTCCTCTCTGTCTCTCCTCCTCTCTGAATACCTGACTTTGTAATAAAAATAAATAAATCTTTAAAAATAAATATATATGTGTGTGTGATATGATTGGAATATTTGCATCTTCTGTAAAGTTCATATTGAAATCTAACCCTTGATTCGACTATAGTATGAGGAAATGATTAGGTCATGAGAGCCTTGTTCTTATGAATGGACTAGTGCCTTATAAAAGGGCTACGGGGAACTAACAAGCCCCCTTGACCCTTCTTTATTCTACCATGTGAAGAGGATGTCACAGAAATACAATTCCATTCATGGAACAGGCACTTATCAGACACTGAAATTAGTGACGCCTTATCTTGAACTTTGCAGCTTCCAGAATTATAAGGACTAAATTCCTTCTATTTGTTGGTTTCCCAGACCATGATATTTTGTGACAGCACCACATAAAACTAAATATATATACTCATTTATTCCCCCAACTATGGGAGTCTTGTGTTTAATTTCCTGTCTAATGTTAGAGGCCTGGAAATACTACAAAAAAAAAACCCTATCTATATTTCTATGAAGTCCTACAACAAAAAAACTTCTCACACAACACCACTTTCTATCTCAATTTTGATCCTGTTGATAATTATTCAACTTCCTGTATCTGAAATTATAGTCCCTTAATGTTCTATCTATCTCAGCTTTTCTGACCTCCTTATTTAAAGAAATATTTATATCACCTCAACTAAGTTATCAGTCGTTTTGTACTGCTTATTCCTTATTGGAATCTGAACTGAATTTACTAATTTTTCTGTTCATTCAAGTCTTGAGTTGCCCGAATGTACACGTGAAGGCAGGAATCTGGTTCCCTCATATGCCACACTATGCATCCAGCTCCCAGGATGGCATCTAGCACACAGGAGCTCTTTCGTGTTAGCTAGGACCATTTTCCATTGCCAACATATGACTATGTGTCACCTGTAAAAGCGGTGAATATCTGCTTAGGGAAGGACCTGGAGTTCCAGGTTGCTGCCAGCAGGAGGCAGTAGACAGCTTCATTTGTGTGTAGCTAGAGTTTGCTATTCTGAGCAATTTGCTCCAAAAATTATTTGTTTTAAAGAGTTATTTTTACCCATCTGAAATTCAAAGTTATATATAGAGAGACAGAGATCTTTTATCTGTTGATTCACTCCCCAGATGGCTACAGCTGACAGAACTCGGCCAGGCCGAATATGAGTGCAGGTGCCCAAGGACTCAAGCCATTCTCTGCTGCTCTCCTGGGAGCATTAACAAAGAGCTGGATCGGAAGTGTAGCAGCTGGGACTTTAACTTATGCCCACATGGGATGCCAGAGATGCATACAGTGGCTTAATACGCTGTGCCACGGTGCCACCTTGAAAACTATTTCTTATCCCTTCACGAGTCAGCTCCTCTTCTAACTCCAGGCAGCCATGAATCATTAGAGTGAAACTGAGTCTTTCTCAATGTCTCTGAGTCAGACTTTATCAGGCCCCAGTCTGTTTCCCTTACCTCACAGTTCCTCTCTCCTCACAGTGGTGATTCCAACTCAACTTAGTGAAGACCAACTGACTCAATTAAGGGAATGATAGAAAGATCAAGCTGACCTTCCAGGACCCCATAGTCTAAGGCTCAGAATTTAATTATCATTCAATTTTAATTATCATTCTCATGGTCAACATCCTACTGCTAATTTCTATTTTGAAATGTTTTGCAGGACTGACCTATATACCTTAGCCAGGCTCGATTGCACTTTGCCACCACAGCATCTTTCGAAGGGCATGCTGGCCTCCAGGTGACCACAGAATGCCCTAGAGCTGAGGGGCAGAGAGCTGCACACCAGTGGATCATGCTCTGCTCAACCCCCACTGTATTCTAAGAGATTCACTCTCTTTAATCCTTTGTAGAGTCCAAGAACTGAGTGATGGCTACCTGACTCCTTGCTCTGAGCACTGCAAATAAACCCCTACCTTCTTCCACTGCCCTGGTGTCAATACTCAGCTTGCGCCCCATCCAGACATGGCTTTGGGGATTCTCCAAATTCTCCAATCAGTTTTGGGAGAGTTCTGTGGCAATACTCTGCTTTGTCTAGAATGTTAATCTAATAGGATCACACATGTCGTTTTTTGTGTGTCTGTCTTCTTTTATACTGTACTTTAAAAAAAGAGAGATTTATTTATTTATTGGAAAGTCAGATATTTAGAGAGGAAGAGAGACAGAGAGGAAGATCTTCCGTCCGATGATTCACTCCCCAAGTGAGCGCAACGGCCGATGCTATGCCAATCCGAAGCCAGGAGCCTCTTCCGGGTCTCCCACACAGGTGCAGGGTCCCAAAGCTTTGAGCCGTCTTCCACTGCTTTCCCAGGCCACAAGCAGGGAGCTGGATGGGAAGTGGAGCTGCCGGGATTAGAACCTGCGCCCATATGGGATCCTGGCGCGTTCAAGGTGAGGACTTTAGCTGCTAGGCCACACCGCCGGGCCCTTTTATACTGTACTTTCGAGATTGATTGCCTGGGTTTTTTTTTTTTTCCTGGCCCACTGCTAACTCTTCATGAATTACAGTGGCACATACTTCATGAACCTTCCTGAACTTCTCAGACACATGGTCTTTTGAGGCAAGTTTGATAGCACTAGTAGGTGACACTGCATGGTAACTGCAGGACCTCCTGACAGGGATGCTGGCTGCACTATTCACCTGCTAGAAGAACTTGGTGAGTCTCTTGTCTGCATGTACCCCGGTTCTTGGCTGCCGTTAGGAATAGGAGAGTCCTGCCTCAGGGTTGCTGGAGGATCACATTGGTTAGTGATGTGAAATGTTCACGGCAGTGCCAAGCGCAGAGAAAACACCCCGTAAGTTGTACCTAAGTGCTACCTCAGCTAGATCTCTACAGCTGCCTCTCCAACAACCCAGCTTTCCTTTGCATTTTCTATTCAACTCTTCATTTAGCTCAGCTTCTCCATCCCTGGACGACAAAGCTTCAGAAAGGAAAAAGAAGACATAGACCATGGCTTCTGTTTCTAAGAACTAAAACTTACCTTTTCTCAATAAGTTGGTTTATTTATACTACTTATTTTAATGTCTTTTCCTAGCTCTTCATAAAATGACTCTAAGCTTCTTTCCCCTCATTTAATCACTTTATCTGCATACAGTGTTTAATGGGGATGCAGTGTGCAGTGGGAGGGGTAATTTAACGGCTCCTAGCAATCACCCTTCAGCTACCAGGTTTGAATTCCTTTAAACAACATAGCAAATTAGACAGAGAACGAACTGGTTTCATTCATGGGCATTGTAATTAGATGCAAGAATAGGAGATGCAGACCGCTTCAAGTGGCGATGCAATCAGCAGAGCGGCGATGGCTTTTCCTTCTGCTTAGTGTCCACAGGACTACTGAGGCTGTGACGTTGATGACATTCCTGAACACTCTTGTTTCTATGATTCTGTTTTCTACCACTCAGGAAAGTGTTCTTTTCCTCCACTGTTGTTTCTTTAATGCCTCCATTTATTATTTCACACACACACACACACACACACACACACACACACACACACACACACACGAAGGAGAGAGAGAGAGACCAAGAGAGGCAATCTCCCATCCATCTGCTGGATTAGTGCGTAAATGCCTGCAACAGCTATGGTTGGCCTAGATTTAAACCAAGATCCCAGAGCTCTGTCTGGGTCTTAGGAGACCCTAAAGGGTGACAGGGGTCCCAGGACTTCTGTCATTGCGTGCTGTCTCCCTGTCTCCCCAAGTGGAGACATTAGCAGTAAGCTGGAGCTGGGATCAGAGCTGAGACCTGAAATCAGGCATTTGCCTTTTATTCCTTTGGACAGTGTCTTGAGTCCATCATTTCTATTTATCATCACTGTCACCTGGGTAACTTCCTGTGTGTCTCTTACCCAGGTGACTAGTGGGTGTACCACCAACTCTGTCCTCATAGCTGCCATATGAGCAAGTCAGCATAATCCTCGTTTACAAATGGGCCAATTCTAATGGATACTGTACAAGGACTTACTCTTTTTTTTGGATGTCCTTCTTCTGCATTCTTACAAGATGTGATCGTTTCTGCAAACCACTCACAGATCCCTGCACTGCTTCTTGACGTCTTCTACAGCTGCACCATTTCACAGACGTCTCTAAGAATATAGATTGCTCAGGCCCGGCGTGATAGCCTAGTGGCTAAAGTCTTCACTTTGAATGTGCCGGGATCCCATATGGGCACCGGTTCTAATCCCGGTAGCCCCACTTCCCATCCAGCTCCCTGCTTGTGGCCTGGGAAAGCAGTGGAGGACGGCCCAAAGCCTTGGGACCCTGCACTCCCGCGTGGGAGACCCAGAAAAACCTGCTGGGCTTCTGGCTTTGAATTGGCTCAGCGCAACCACTGCGGCCACTTGGGGAGTGAACCAGTGGACAGATCTTCCTCTCTGTCTCTCCTCCTCTCTAAATATCTGACTTTCCAATAAAAATAAATAAATCCTTAAATAAAAAAGAATATATATTGCTGAATACTAGTACTCTGAGAGTATGGAATTGTTTACTGAAAGTTTATTTTTCCTCATGGCTGGTGCCATGGTATAGTAGGCTGGCTTCTGCCTGCAGCACTGGCATCCCATGTTGGCACAATTTCAAGTACTGCTCCACTTCCAATCCAGGTCCCTGATTATAGCTTGAGAAAGCACTGGAGAATGGCTCAAGCCCTTGGGTGCCTGCATCTGTGTAGGAGACCCAAAAGAAACTCCTGGCTCCTGGCTTCAGATGGTTCAGCTGCAGTCATTGCAAACATTTGGGAAGTGAACCAGCAGATGGAAGCGCTTTCTCTCTCTCTCTCTCCCTCCCTCTCTATATAACTGCCTTTCCCATAAAAATAAAATAAAATAAATCTTTTTTGAAGCTTATTTTTCTCCCCCAATAGGAATATTTCTTTTTATCATGGTAAATTTAGAAAGCAGAAAAAGATGAACCATTCTCTATACTGCTATCCATTTACAGTAGGCATAACTTTTTATTTGCCTGTTTTTATCTGTGTTTGTAATGGCTCTATCATAAAGCAGGGATTTCCAGGTTCATCATTAACATTACTACAACTACTGAGTAATATACAGTGAAATGCATACACACATATATTCTATACAGTTGAATTAAAGGAGATAAAGTATATGCAGTGAAATGAGAGATTTCTGATATATGATAGGAAATAAAAATATTATCACAGTGTCAATTTATTTATGCCTTGTTGAAAGCACCAAAACAAAAGAAAATGTATTGTCTTGATTTCCCAAGTTTCTTCTCTGCACTGTTTTCATACAAGTGTTCAGCTATGTTTTGGGAACTAACAGGAACATAATAAATACTGCCATAAAAGGGCAGATATTGTGACACAGCAAATTGAGACACTGCTGGGAAACCCACATCCCATAGAAGCAGGTAACTGGAGTCTTGACTAACCAGTTTCCAATCCAGTTTCCTGCTAAAGTACCTTGGGAGGCAGATCATCGATGGCTCAGGTGATTGGGAACCAGAAATTCTGGGCTCCTGGTGTCACCTCTTGGGGGAGCATTTGAGAAGTGAGCCAGGAGGTAGAAAATCTCCTTCCTTCTCTCCCTCTCCCTTTCTCCACCTCTCTCTCTGTAGCTCTGCCTTTCAAGCAAATTAAAACAAATGAGCAAACCTCTAATCTCAGTCCTCAGAAACAATAACATAAAATATTCATTGTCCCTGCGTTTTCTTCCAATCTGAACTATGTTTATGTTCTATAAGCACACAGACATACAGAGAGCAAAACACATATATGAAGCACATAACAGACATCCAATTTTTTACCCAACACTTTATGAAATCCTGCATATCTTATACCCTATTAAAAAATCAACTCACAATGGGTCAAAATCTAAACTTAAGGCCTAAAACAATAAAATTACTAGAGAAAAACACAGGGGAAATGCTATAAGACATTAGCCTAGGGGGAATTCTTAGGTAAGACTCCAAACGTACAGACAGTAAGACCAAAAATACACAAATAGGCCTACAACAAGCCAAGAGATTTCTGCACTGAAAAGGAAACACAACAAAAGTCAGTCAACAGAAAGGGAGAAAATTTTTACAAACTACAAAACTAGCAAGAAGTTGCATCTAGAGTATAAAAGGAGCTCAAGAAACTCAACAGCACTAAAACAGTCTAAGAAACAGGTAAAGGATATGAAAGGATAAAATAGTGGTGAAATAGGATGGCTGCTCGGGGTCAAACTCAATGCTTGGCACCCTGGCCATGGTGACCGTTGTCACATGGTAAGCGAGTCCTGGGCTTTGGGCTTTTGGGTGTCAAGTGGCACTGGGCTCCACCCACTAGCTGCCCAGCTGTGAGCTCTAGGGTCTTGGAGATATGTAATTGCTACCTAGGGACATCCATGTATAAGGCCACAGTGCACTAGGTGAGGAATGAATTCTGTGTGACTCCCAGCGACAGGGTCACTATACTGACAGGTAAGCGAGGGGATTGAGACCTGGTGGTTTGGAGGGGAGAGTCCAGAAGACCTGGAGATGCAAATAAAAATCACAGTGGGGCTTTACCTCACACCAGTTAGAATGACATAACAAAATATAATAAACGCTGGCAAGGATGTGGTGAAGAGTTCTCCAATATGCTGAAGAAAAGATTTTAAACTAATACATGAGTTTTATAAGACAGGACAGAGATTTCTCAAAAAATTGAAAACAGATTTATGTGACCCTGTCATCACATTCCTGGGATTTTACTCATAGGGAATGAAATCAGCATATGGAAGACTTATCTACACCCATGTTTATAGCAGATCAACTGAGAATAGCTAATATAGAGAATCAGCCCAGATCCCCTAATGACTAGATGAAAAAGTTATGACATGTATATTCATGATGGAATACTACATGGCCATAAATGAAATGCAATAATGTCTTTTGCAATAAAATCACTCTTAACTATATATATATAGTTAACTATATAGAGAGTTAAGAGTGATATATATTAGAAGGACCATATGCAATAGAGGCAGGCTCTCCAATGTAATAATTACTGGTAAAAATCCTCAATGAAGTTAACCATAATCACTTTCAAAGTACATTTTTTATTTTTGATTGACATATATTAATTGTACAACAATCACAACTTATTATTTTTATTCTACATTTTTAATGAATATCTGAGAGCTAAGAGGTTTACCAAATTTAAGGTTGAACAGCATTTTGGGGATATCAGCTCTTAAATTTTTTTAAAGATTTACATATTTTTGTTGGAAAGACAGATTTACAGAGAGGAGAGACACAGAAATATCTTCTGTCTGCTGGTTTACTCCCCAAGTGGCCACAATAGCTGGAACTAAGCTGATCCCAGGGGCCTGGAGCCCCTCCCATGCAGGTGCAGGGTCCCAAGGCTTTGAGTCATCCTCCGCGGCTTTCCCAGGCCACAAGCAGGGAGCTGGATGGGAAGCAGAGCAGCCGGAACATGAACTGATACCTATTTGCAATTCCAGCATGCGCAAGGTGAGGATTTAACCACAGAGCCATCACACTTCAACTCTTAAATTTTTAAAGTCTTACAGCAAATTGTTTTAGACTCTGAAACAAGTAAAAAATTTTAGGAACAGGAAGTAAAGATAAATTTCATACTATGTGTAGTGTAGAGTTAAAAATAGAGAGCTACAGCATGACAGAAGCCAAGTAATTCAGTCTTGTCTTACCAATCACAACCTATCTATTTTCTGTAAAACAGACAATTGCTGATAATAATTTACACAATATTTTATTTCCTAAATTCTTTAACTTTTTTTCATATAGATATTAAAAAGTTGCAGAAAAGCTACCTAAATTTCCAAATACTTAATAATAACTAGTTAGAGAAACCTAATATCTTCTCATATTTTTGTCTTGCTCCAGTTTTATGATTTCCCAAAATAGATGTGTTATGTGAACAAGGAGTTCATGGGCAAATGTCACACTTGCTCAGCTAATTATATTCCTGCTTTCACTTAAAATAAGGTTAATTTTCTGTTAATAAAACATGTGATAGCAATGATGCTTTTATTATTTTTATGCTGGGAAAAATGCCTTTGGTGTTTTAAAGAATTGGTAAGCCATCATTTGCATGAAGATAAACGTATTCTTATGAAATGTTCAATAACCAGAAAAAAAACTGATTTAAATAACAGTTTTTCACAATTAAATTATTTTGGAGTCACGGGAAATAATTTCATCTGAGGATTAAGGTGCCTGTCAACACAAAGAGTAGCTAAAATCATGATGAGCAAGTAGGGATTGTACCCATCGAAGGTAGCAGAATCTTGTACAGATGTGGTCGTCTGCTTTGTGTTTCAGTATTCATAATGAAACATGGCAGTTGGAATAACAGCTTTATTCCAGAGTGCCATCAATATTTTCCAGTTCCTTTGCCCTGAATTCCTTGTCTGATTTTCACCTTTTTTCAAGGAAAAAAAGTACATAATAAGTGCAAATATCTACTGACACTTTTTAAATCTAAAACATTCACACCCATCTATTTCTATTGAATATGGGAACTACTAAGAAAAAATAAATAAATAAGACCAGAGGCACTAAAACCTACTGATAATGAAATTGATGGTAATAAATTTAGAATGGTGCTAAATTTCTTAAAGATTAGCCTTCACAGCCCTGTGTCCTTTGGTTTTCATTCTGTTTGTCTGCATTCCCACAGCTGGGCTAATAGTTGTTCAGTTTTTTTAGACTAGGGGCCAGAATCATGGTATAGCAAGTTAGGCTGCCACTTGCATTTCTAAAATTCTATGGCACAGTGCCAGCCAGCCTGGTCAGTAAAAACTTATTCATCTTATTTAATATACAAAGTTACAGAAATATACTTTATCTATGTAAGTAATAAAATATAATAATTATAGTGACTAAAGAAATTTAAAAGTATTAAAATAGAATAAAATTACCTTGAATGGTGTAAACTGAGACATACCACATTTAATGTTTAACTGAATATCAAGACACGGGTGAAAAATTTTATATGAATGTGGTATTTTATAGATTTTGTTTTAATGCTAGCATTGGCTATTACATTTCTTCCATTCCAGAATTCTGTTTGATCAAAAGTGGCACGTTATTAGTATTAGTTAAATGTTGGTTGTATTACACTCAATTTAAAAATATTAGAATGATGAGCCCATATTGTAGCACAGAAAATTAAACCACCATCTGGGACACCAGCATCCTATATGGGCACTGGTTTGAATCCCACTGGTTAGGTGTCTAATCCAGCTCCTGCTAATGTGCCAGGAAAGTGGGAGCTTGGGCTCCTGCCACATTTGTGAGAGACCCAGGGAGAGTTCCAGGAGTTCCTGCTTTCAGTATGGCCCAACTCTGGGAAATATAAGCATTTGAGGAATGAACCAGCAGATGGAAAATTTCCCCAATTCTCTTTGCTTGTCTATCTTTGTATTTCTTTCTCTATCTGCAAATCTGCTTTTCAAATAAGCAAAATAAATCTTCAGAAAATTATGAGAGATACGTTGAACACTGGAATGTATGTAATTCCCCAGCTACGAACACTTGGCTGGGAAAGCTGGTTCTACGTGGATGAATGGTTATGCTTCGGCTTTGTTTTCCGTAGAGTGCTGCCTCGGACAGCAGCCTTGCTATCAATGCAGACAGCGCCATCTGCTGACAAGCATGCAGGGTCCACTCTGGAGTGATTTTCTTGTCTTCTTTCCTTTTGTCCAGATCATCCTGGCGCGGCAAGTGCTTAAGTCTTCAACTTTAACTGCTAGACGTCAATTTATTTAAATAAAGACTATCACGTACGTCTGCAGATTTTCTTTAACCCCTTTATTCTCACATCTGTTTTTCAAAGCTTGCCTGGTTTCGTTAGGTGGATTTCTTTTTGTTTTCCTTTTTTTGCTTCTATTTTCCCTTCTTGTTTTCTAAGAAAATTTTCCCCCTTTCCCCTAATATTAGTTTGGAAGTTATCCACAGTCATAAGTTGACTGATGACAAGGAAATGTTCTGAGAAATGCATCCTAGGGGGATTTCAATGTGTAGCATCAAAAAGAATATTTAGCACCTACAAAACTGTCACATAATGCAATGTAATTAATAAAAAAAAAAGAATACTTACAAGAATGACTATGATCTCAGCATGGGGTTATCATTTTATGGGACAATTATCCTATACATAGTCTGCAGTTGACCAAAACACTGCAATGTTGGTATTTTCATATTGGTATTTTAATTGAATTTTTGTCAACAATTGCCATTAAAATATCTTCAATTTAATATTTTCTTTTGTTGCTATACTAGTTTATCTATATATTTAATTTTTAAAAGATTTATTTATTTATTTTTTAATTGGAAAGGCAGATATACAAAGAGGAAGATCTTCCGTTCCATGGGTTCACTCCCCAAGCGGCCACCATGGCTGGAGCTGAGCCAATCCAAAGCCAGGAGCTCTTCCGGGTCTCCCACACGGGTATAGGGTCCCAAGGCTTTGGGCCGTCCTCTACTGCTTTCCCAGGCCAGAAGCAGGGAGCTGGATGGGAAGCAGGGCTACTGGGATTAGAACCGGCACCCATATGGGATCCTGGCACATGCAAAGCGAGGACTTTAACCACTATGCTATTGCACCAGGCACTAAATTTTACCAAAATTTTCACAAAGCATATAGCTGAAAATATAAAACATTTCCTCATGATTTACTAGGAAAAACTTTTTTTAAAAGAAATGGTTTATTTATTTATTTATTTATTTATTTATTTGGAAGGCACAGTTATAGAGAAAGAAGAAGAGATAAAAGAGAAGAGATTTTCTATCTGTTGGTTCACTCTTCAAATGGCTACAATGGCCAGGGCTGAGCCAGGTCTAAACCAAGAGCCTAGAGCTTTATCCAGGTCTCCCATGTAGATGGCAGAGCCTGGAGCTTCATCCAGGTCTCTGATCTTGGTGCAGGGACCCAGAACTTGGGCTGTTTTCCTACATGGATTAGCAGGATGATGGATTATAAGTGGGGCAGCTGAGATTCAAACTGGTACTCACCGCGGATGCTGGTGTTACATGCTGTGGCTTTACCCGCAATGCCAAAACACCAGTCCCAAAATATCAGTCTTGCATCATCCCTCCTGTCTCTTTTTAAAAGGTTTTGGTGTTTAATTTACTGATTATGTCAAATAAACATGTGTCTTCTTTCCTTTTTACAGACTCACAATATAGGGGAAATCAGTGGAGAGAGGAAGTTGGGAGGGAAGGGTGGAAAAATCCTGCAGCTTATGGAACTTCATTTAAAAAGTAAGAAATAAAGAGCTTTTTAAAAATCAGAGGTGTGGCATTTTGGCATAGCAGGTTAAGTTACCACTTGCCTATATCCCATATTGGAGTGCCTACATCCTGGCTACTCTACTTCTGATGCAACTTCCTATTACCGTCTCCAAGAAGGCAGTAGATAATGCTACAAGTGCATGGGGCCCTGCCATCCCACATAGAAGATCTGTATGGCGTTCCTGGTACCTGGCTTTAGCTAAGCCCAACACTGGCTATTGTGGGCATTTGGAGAGTAAACCAGTGGATGCAAGATTCTCTGTTTCTCTCTGTGTTACTATGCATTTTACGTAAATGAAAATAAACATCTTTGAAACTTCCATTAGCCTGTTGGCTGCTGGTGGGTGCCAGGCCGGGATCATCTCCATGCTCGGAGCCCCGATTCCAGCCACTGCGTCCACGCGGTGACCTGTCCCTGGGCGGCCAGTGCGCCATTTGACACCAGGCTCTGCCTGCTGGCCATCCAGCGGCCTGCTCTGGGGTTTTGGGGTTTGAATTGCTGCTTAGGTATCTCCATGTCAAGCCCACTGTACTTCTGGGACGTCAATCAATCCTAAAGAATCCCAACAATAGAGTAACTTTTCCTTTGAAGGTTTGCGAGGGTAATGAGACCTAGTAGGTTGGAGGAGAAGGACCAGATGATCTTTATGGATAAGACTGATATACCAAACTCCTTTAAATACTGTGTAGTACTTGTAATCATTGAACACCAGTCCATGCAAAAGCTAAGGCTCGGGGCTTGTCTACTAGGATCATATCCTATTACCTGACATGTTGATTGATCAGGAAATGGGTCATATTAGGCAGAGACATGACATTAAGTAGTACACGAGAGAACCATGTCCGAGGGTAGATACTGTGGGCAATGTGTGGGCCAAACTCCGTGGAAATACTAGCCCCACTGGTTAGCTCAAGGGTTGAGGGGATGATGGACTAAATTAGGTGTGACCAAAGAGCCTGCCATCACTCACAGGTAAAGGAACCCACAACAGTCTGGGCTGGTCAAGGCAGCAGCACCTGAATGTGCATCCTGAATAGGGTGAAGGGTGGGCTGGGCTGCAACATGCACCAGCTCATACAAGGCCAATAGGAAGGCTAGACGACGCCGGACACTGGCCTAAAACACAATGGCATGTATGAGATGAGAACTGGGTCTGAAAGGGGATTAAGTGGAGGAACTTGGCTCCCACTGGTGACCCCGTGGTCTAGACCTGGGGGTCTGACAAGCTGGGCAAAGAAGCTCCAATGGTTGGCTTATGTGTGGATTGGTAATGGAACAGGGTGGACTGGGAAGGACTGAGCAAACCTTAGCCCACAAGCAAAATTAGAAATCAGGATGTAGCACAGGTGATACTGAGCTAGGCTCTTGCACCTACTGGTCTGCGTGAGCCAGGGATGCTAAACCACAGTATGTAAGGCAAGGGCTGGGACAAGTGAGGGGCTGTGCCAAGCTGAGTCAGAGCAACGACTGGCATGCGCATGATCTATGGCTGGGAATAGGCCTGGTTGGTGAGCTAAGGGGACACCCTAGCTGGGTTGAGGTTGCCACCAAGGAGCATGCGGCTGGAATGGGGGCTGTGTTCTGATCAGGATACGGTTGTAGTTTCACTTAGCACGAGTGTGGACTGGAACTGGATGCACTAAGCCAGGCTAGACTCCAACACCATCTGGTGCTCTGAAGGACCAGGGTAGATGTGGGATGGACTAGGCTAGGTCTCAGCCCCTACTGAGCCATGTGTGAGCTGTATGTGGGTGGTGACGAGCTGTGGCTGGGCTGAAACATCCAACAGTAAGAACCAGAATGAGTTGAAAGCCAGTCAGGAAAAGCCACTGTTTCTGCTAGGACAGGAGGTGAACTGAGTAGGGCTGGCTCATGGACCCCCTGGTATGCGCAAAATCTGACATTGGGAGAGGTTCTGATGGAGGAGCCTGGGCAACTCCTCTGGCAGGACACAGACCCGGCAGGTAAGTGCAAGAAGCATGATAGGAAACAGTCCAGAATAGGCCATGGAAAGTTTTCCACTGGCATACATTTGGCATGGGTCAGGGGAAGACCAGGCTGAATCAGTTCACATCATCCACTGGCAAATCCGAGCACCAGAACAGAGTGTGGGTCGAGCCAGGTTTGGTCACAACAAAAAAACAGTGCACATTATGGAATGTCAAGGTGAGGTTACCTGTACCAGATGTGACTGCAGTGCACCTCATGTGAGCTAGATCAGGGAAAAGCCAGGCTGGGCTGACTGTTCCTACTGGTGCAAGAATAAAATCAGAGTGGGTGAGGGTTGGTTGGGCTTTGCTGCAGCATCAGCTGGCAGGCGCTGGCACAGGGAGCTAATTCTGTCAAGTTAAACTGCAGAACCACCTGGAAAGTGCACAATCTGGGAGTGGGAGTGACCTAGAAGGGAAATAGTAGGCTCCTCCCTCTTGGGTTACCACCCCCACTGGAGGGCACGAAAACCAGGACAGGGACAGGGGTGGCTAGACAGAAAGGCACCCAACAGCATGTGTGTGGGCTGGATAGTCAGGCTCGTTGGGTTGAACTAGGCTTTAATGTCCATTGATAAGTATGAGAGCTGAATGGGATGTGGGATGGACTGGACCAGTCTGCTGTACATACTGGCAAACCAGGATAGGGGGCGGGCCTGGTGGGGGTTATTGTGGGTCACTCTGACTAGGCTGCAGCTCCCACTGGTTTATGTGAGAGCCCAGTGTGTGCTAGGCAGAACCAGGCTGGACTGCAACACCCATTGGTTCCAGTGGAAGACAGTACTAGAAACAGAACCAACCCAGCAATTGCAACCACCAGCTGATTAGGGCGATGGACTGTGCCAGGCCCTGTACTTGCTAGTACATACAAGAATCTGGTCTGGGAACACCTCAGACTCCAATCGAACTGCTGGACTCAGAACCCTAACCATGAAAAGACAGAGGACTGAACAAGTCAATCAACCACCTCAGCCATGTGAAAGACTGGGCAAATGGAGACTCTATGATGGACTATGCCAATCAGGGGATTCTTCAATGACCTCATCGTACTTGGAGTGGTGAGATTGGCAGCAATTCATAACTGTTGAACTATCAAAAAAACTTGAGCAAGAATCTCGGAGCATGCCCCACATCAAGGACCTGGGGTGGGCGGGAGATTAGTTGGGGTTTCTCCCTTAAAATCCCCCTTTACCTCAGATATATGAAGGAAACAATGTGGAAATAATAGTCTTACCCACTTTCCTGTATCCCTTGAACCTTTTTATCCTAATTAACTATGTAAAGATTGTCAAAAATATAATAAAAATGGAAAAAAAAGAAAAATCTTTTGAAAATCAGTAAACAAGATTAGCAGAAACCATAGAGTCATAATAACAAAAAACATTACATGTAACCAAAAGCACTTTAAATGTTTACATTTTTGATGAGTATACCTTAAGAAGCTCCTTGGAATATAAGAATTGTGTTATTATTGCTCCTAAGGAGTTCTGGACAACATTAGACATGAATTTGAAGCCTCATAATGATACTCCCTCTATAGATTAGGTTGCTAAGTCACTATTTCTCCCTTTGGTTTTTTTGTTTTGTTTTGTTTTGTTTTTGCAGAATTCATTGCAAAGCTAGCCTGATCTTGTTTCAGTTGGATAAAAGCTAAGCAGCACATACACAAAGAAAGGTTTTAACCTCATATGACATTCAGAGCAAAAGTTGCAACACTTCACTAACTCAAAGATGGCAGATAGAAACAGAAGAGCCAGGTGGCCCCATGGAACACAACACCCACTGACTGGACTCTTCCTCATGTCAAAACACCTGGGTTCTTGCTGTGGCTCCGTCATTCAGAAACTGCCCTATCAATGAATCATGATTTCTGTATCCTGATTCCATAAATCCTACCCCAACTGGCAGACTGGGAAGACAGATGAGCCTTGTCTCATTGCTAAGTGAAATTACAGAAAATATTTATCAAAAGCTGGTGCCATGATATAGGTTTCTAAGGACCTTGGGGAGCAAACCTTTGTTTCATTTCAAATTTATAAATTATACTTGTTAACGTGTGAGCCATTTCAAGGGTATAAATACAGTAATTAAATTTCAAGTGTATATAATCACGCAAACGTGTTTCAGGGCTTTCATTTCTCAATGATCACACAGAAAGTCAGTGTTACTTTCTCAAAATCCCTGGGACAATGACAAAGAACTAAATGACAGCAGATTTACTTGGCTCGAAATTATGCTTGTCAAGTTAACATAGAATCAAATTCAAAGGCTAGAACAACATGTGCTGAGAAGCCACAGTAAAACAAAGGTAGAACTGATCAAGCAGTTCAAGGTGATTGAAAAAAACAGTGATTGCTTCAGTATAGGAACGAATCTGGGCAGATCCAAGCAACAGCAGCACTTACACGTGCACCCTAAAGCAGGGTGTGGGGTGGTGCAGGCCAGGCCACAATATCCTCCAGTTCATACAAGGCCAAGTAGGAGGGCAGGCTATACCATCCAAGAGCTAGCACCTGCTGGTATATGTGAGATCTGGGTCTGGAGGTGGGCCAAGTTGTGGGGTCATCGCGTCCGTGGGTGAGCCTGTGATTCAGGCCTGGTAGTCCCGCAAGCTGGGCAAGGTAGCTCCAACTGTTGGCTAATGGGTGGGTTGGTTTTGGAAGAGGTCAGACTGGGCAGGGCTGAGCAAACCTTAGCTCACCAGCAAGAGCAGAAACCAGGCTGGAGTACAACCGTATCCTGATCAGAACATAGCCCCCATTCCAGCCCCGTGCTCCTTGGTGGGAACCTCCACCCAGTATATGCATAAGCTTATTTGGCCTCAGACTGTGCCAAACCCTGTATTGGCAAGCACACACAAGAATCAGGTCTGGGATCAGCTCAGATGATGTTTCTTTGGGGAGCCCCCCAACTGAATTGCTGAACTCAGAAGCCCATCCATGAAGAGAATTGCAGGTTCCATGGTCTGACTGTGGAGTACATGTGTCAGAGCTGAGCTTCCTCAGTGGAGCAATGGACAGCATATAAACTACTACAGTCAAGTGTTGGCATTGAGTATCTGGGAAAACAGACTCCAAGGTAGACTACGTCAACCAGTGGATTCTGGAAAAATTTCATCATGCCTGGAATGGCGAGATCAGCAGTAATTCAGAACTGTTGAACTATCGAAACCTCATGAGCAGGACCCTCAGAGCATGCCCCATATCGGGGACCCTGGGTGGTTTTCCTCCATCCAAGGGTGCAGAGGCGTTTAGGAGGCTGGGTGTGGCTTTTCTCCTTGTCTTCCCCTTCCCCCCAGATATAGGAAGGAAAAACAGAATGTGGAAATGGTGATCTCATTCACCTTCCTGTAGCCCTTGATCCTAATCACCCTAATCAACTATGTAAAAATCACTATAAATGAAAATAATAACACAAGAAAAAGAAGGTGAATCAGCAAGTGGAAGATCTCTCACTCTCACTTTTGCTCTCCTTTTTTCTCTCTTTCTCCCTGTGTGTGTGTATTCTCCCATATGGGTGGCAGAAACCCAGCTACTTAAGCATAATTGCTACCTCCTAGTAGTAAAAGAAGTAGCTATTTGGAACAGGAACTGAATTCAGGAATACCAAAGTAAGCATCTTAACTGCTTGGCTAAATGCACACTCCTAGAACTTTTTAAGCAGTAGTAAACCATCAATTGTTTCTTAGTAGTAAGGAAGTCATATAAGTAAATATTCACTATGAGATGTTAAGTAGCGGTAGAATGGAGGATGTATTGAAAAAGACAAAACCTGAATAAAAGGATACCATTTAGAGGGCTCCCTGAATATGATAAGGGCAGTAGTGATGGAATGATAAAATCAAGAATTCAAAAGGCATTTTAGAATTGTAATGCTCTGGGGGAGGGTGTTTAGCCATAGTGGGTAAAGTCATGACATGTAATGTCCGCATCTCATATGGGCACAGTTTGGATTCTGGCTACTCCGTTTCTAATCCAGGTCTCTGCTAAAGTGCCTGGAGAAACAGCGGAGGATGGCCCACAGCATGCACCTGCAGGAACCTAAAGAAGCTCCTGACTTCTGGCTCCTGGCTTCATCCTGGCCCAGACACCGGAAGTGAAGCAGCAGAAGGTAAATTTCTCTCAGTTTCTCCCTCTCTCTCTAACTCTTTCAAAAAAATTTTTTTTAAGTTTTTTTTTTAAAGTGTAATCCTCTGGAAATAGAGAATGAAGAGGAAGAGAAGATGGTTGGGTTACTAAGAGGAGTTGTAGTATCTGTCTTTTCAAATTTACACTTGGATACATGGCATGTCTATGGAATGTTTCAGAACTGAAAGACCACAAGTAATCTGAATAATCACCTGAGATTCTTCCCTAGTTTTAGTATCTGTGATTAAAATCCAGGCGCATGCGTATGGCTTCTTTCAGAGCAAGTTATGAACTGCTAAAACACTCTATGAATCTCTCTTCTCTGGGAGAACGTATACCCTGGAATGCTAACATTCTTCCATACTGATTTCCAAGTGTGCTCAAATTCTAAAATATATACAATATTTTATATAGATATAAATAAAGAAAAGTAGTTTTGACATTGTCAAATTTAATACCTGAAGACATTCCTATCATTCTTTTAATTTTTCTTCTTCAATCAATGACTGCCTTCCTCTAAATTGTTCCTCTTTAATTCCAATTTTTTTCCCTTTAGGTTTCATTGACTTTCATAAACATTTTTGGGTAATATTTTTCATGAGGGATAAATTATGAAAATAAATGAATCAAAGCGATCCACTGGCATATTTAGCATTGGGATAAATGATAGTAGGCAATTTTTTTTCTTTTTAAAAATTTCCAGCTGCTCAAGGGGGTTCAACCAAATGAGCAGTCTTAGCAATAATGCGTTCCAAATTGTTGTATATTCAGGTTTGATTTTTTAAAAAAGATTTATTTTGATTGCAAAGTCAGATATACAGAGAGCGAGATCTTCCATCTGATGACTCACTCCCCAAGTGACCACAATAGCTAGAGCTGCTCTGATCCAAAGCCAGGAGCCAGGAACTTCCTCCAGGTCTCCCACACGGGTGCAGGGTCCCAAGGCTTTGGGCTGCCCTCTGCTGCTTTCCCAGGCCACAGGCAGGGAGCTGGATGGGAAGTGGGGCTGCTGGGATTAGAGCAGCTTCCATATGGGATCCCGGTGCATTGAAGGCAAGGACTTTAGCTGCTAGGCCACCAAGCCGGGCCCTATTTAGGTTTAATTTTAGAAAAGTGATGTTTGTGGAATGTGCATCATCTAAATAAACTGATAAATTAGCTTCATCTCTAGTCAACCATACTATATCATTTTTCTAAGAGATGAATTTTAATGTAATGCAGGGCAGATTTATTCTCTTGAGTTATCTCTAATACATCTTATTACTAGAGCCAAAAACCTCATTAGCATTTCCATTTCTATTGTAAATCCCAGATCATCAATAAACATGACAAAGTCAGTACTAGCTTGTGAAAAAAGTCCTGGAAGCTGCAACAATACTGTACTGAACAATCAGTTCTCCATCAAGATTTTCCTTCCAGGATGTCTTGAAGTAAGAATATGTAGGGCCCGGTGCAATAGCATAGTGGTTAAGGTCTTCGCCTTGTACGTGCCAGGATCCCATATGGTCGTTGGTTCTAATCCCAGTGGCCCTGCTTCCCATCCAGCTCCCTGCTTGCGGCCTGGGAAAGCAGTAGAGGATGGCCCAAAGCCTTGGGACCCTGCACCCATGTGGGAAATCTGGAAGAAGCTCCTGGCTCCTGGCTTCAGATGGGCTCAGCTCCAGCCATTGCGCTCACTTGGGGAGTGAACCATCGGACAGATGATGTTCCTCTCTGTCTCTCCTCCTCTCTGTACATCTGCCTTTCCAATAAAAATACGTAAGTCTTAAAAAAAAAAAGAAATAAGAATATGTAATTACTTTTTACTAGAATCTTAACTCAGTGTGTTTCACTGAATTTTGTTTACATAAATGCTCACGAGGTTATTAAACATTTATGCAAACTTTTATGAGGCACATTGTACATTAAATACTGTAGGTACAGAAGCAAATACTAAACATCCAATTCCTTCTCCTGTGGAGTTTTGTTGAGCAGAAAAGATAAATTAGATGTATAATTCCTAATTCCTTTATTTATTTTAAATAAAGAACACTTACTGGTTTATTTATTTGACAGAAAGAGTTAGAGAAAGGGAGAGACAGAGACAGATCCTGCACCCTCTGTTTCACTCTCCAAGTGGAGACAATGGTTGGGGCTGGGCCAGACTAAAGCAAGGAGTCTGGAGCTTCATCCAGCTCTCCTCCACAGCTGGCAGGGGCCCAAACCCTTGGCCATCTCCTGCTGCTTTGCCACGTGCATTTCTAGGCTTGCAGATGGGGAAGCAGAGCAGCCATGACTTGAACTGATACCTGTATGGGATGCTGGTGTTACAGGTGGTAGCTTAACAACCTGTGCCACAATGCCAGCCACAACAAGCAAGATTCCCAGGAGAGAGATTTCCAGGGTTTAATATTTTGTGAGAAAGAAAAAGTACAAAAGAGTATCTAGAAGAGCTGGCAGTGTGGCATGGTAGGTAAAGCTGCCACCTGCAATACCAGCATCCCTTATGGGCTGTAATCATGGCTTCTCCATTTCCCATGCAGCTCCATGTTAATGGTCTGGGAAAGCAGCAGAAGGTGGCTCAAATTCTTGGGTCCCTGCTACCAATGTGCGAGACTGGAGTAAGCTCCTGGCTTCCGGCTTTGCCCTGACCCACTGAGATGGCCGTTGAGGCATCTGAAGAGTGAACAAGGGATGGAAGTTGTCTCTGTCCCTTTCTCTGTCTCTGCAACACTATCAAATAAGTATATACTTATAAAAATAATCAGACTATGTTATTCCTCAAATAAGAAAGAAGTGTATCCAGGAAAACACATACATATTCATACATGAAAAGAAAACAAATTCTAGAAAGGTAAACCTCAAGCTAACAAGATTAGGTGTTAGCTTTTATTTCCACAAACCTAAAAACCCAGACTCAGTCAGTTACCCAGAGGTGTTTATATCAGCAACACAGGTGGCTGTGGAGATAAAAGGGAGCAGAGAGATAGGAGGTGGGGTGAGAGAGAGAGTAAGAGAGAGAGAGAGAGAGAGCCTGCTGCTTGGTAGGGCAAAGGCTGGGACCATTTCCAAACGGCAGAGTTACCATGTGAGGAAATGGCTGCCCAGGGTACACAGCTCTGGGGTTTTATACATCTTAGGTACGAGGGATGGGAGAAGGTGGCAGCTCCTCAGTTGCTTGTGATTGTGATGTATCATCATGGTGGGTGTTGATCTTCCACAGACTCAACATTTCAAGCATTTCTGGAGGGGAGTGTCTGCTTGGCCTCAGCAAAGATAGCGTCAAGGCTAGTGAAGCTCTCTTCTGTTGTTGGTGGCCAGAGGCAGGCAGGAAGGAGAAATAGCAGCAGGACTCTTTCTGCTGCTTGGTGTTCCAAGGTTACCAGGTGTTCCAGGCTTGTGATAAGCTCTCTTGTTTCCAGATACACTTAGCTGCTTCAGGAGTCGCTTCTGCCTAGCCCAACGTTAGGTACCAGAGGACAGCCAGGACCAATGTAGAAAAATGAATGAATGGAAATGGGGAGTAAGGATTAGAGGGAAGTAAGACCATTGGTGTGTTCATGTATGTTTCACTGCCTGAAATGTTCAGCAAGAGTAGGGATGTTTTCTTTCTGACTGTGGGCTGCCTTTTCATACTGCTCTGTTTCTTAAGAATTTTTTTACAGGTAGATACCATAGGGGGACCAGGGTACAGAGAGAGAGAAAAACACTCCTGTTTTTGGTTCATTCCCTGGATATCTGCATTAACAAGGGCACAGGAAAATGATGCGAATGAAACACAGGCTTGGAACAAAATTTTAAAATATCTCCTTAGTGCTGTAATGTCACATGTATGTTTGTATCATTTAAATATTTCACAATGAAAAAAATATTCGCTAGCTTCTGTCACTGGTAACTGAGAGAGAAACATCTAATTAGATGGATACAGGTGATGCAAAGCAATGAATAAAACAGAAGCCATATCAGGATGAGTTCCAGTACTTGATTATCTAATAAATCAATGACAGGTATAATTCAGGTAACACCAAAGCACCAAGTCAACATCTTCTTAGTTTACAACATTTTCTTGACAGATAACTGTTCATTTTTATAGGGTAAACTGTGATGATCTGGTATATTTATATGCAGTTATTGATTAATTCAAGGTATTGGCTAAGGTCTTGATAGATCAGTTTGGCCATTTCCAGGATGTGTCCAGAACCAGTTCACAACCTTCATGCTTAACTTCCTCTCTGACTGGGAAGTTCTTCCCCTGCACACCTTCCATTCAGCTTCCATTGGGTGGTTCTCTTTTTGGGTGAAGCTTTCGCTGAGAGTTATAAAGAATAATTGTGTTCCACCACTCCTCAGGCTGGAAATAATCAACACTGACAGTTGCAAAGTCACAGAAACTATTTCCCTGAAAGACACGCTAGAAAGCCTCATAATAACCCCCTTCCTTGAGTAATGACTGTTTTCTTCCTTGCTGAGTAACTTTGTTCTCTAAAACATATCTTACTAGAAACCTTGTTATTTGAAATCACATTGTTTTAACGTAAGAAAACACTGCATTCTTGTTTGGAGACTCTTAAGACTTTGACACAGAAAGCCAACTTGGACTTTGAACCCAGGTACTGTGATGAGGTGCAGCAGGTTGATGACTAGCACCTGCGTGTAGGGTTAATTGACAGAGTCTACAACGCTCTGTCCCTCCTACCTCCACGTTAATTGAATGAGGGTGACAGTTCCTCCGGACGCTCCTCCTGCCTCCTCTGCAATACAAGTTAAATGACAGCACAGAAATGGCTCTGGAGGCTCCTGGCACACAGCCCCTCCTGCCTCTACTGCACTACTGTAGATTAATAAAACTAAAGGGAAACTTAGTTAATTGAATGTATGCAAACTTTGGCTTGTCCTGTGCGTCTCTCTGATTGGAGGATGAGACCTTAAAAACATGTAGCGGCTGCCCCGTGGCACAGTGGCTCCAGCAGTGTAGGCAGATGCTGTCACCAAGATTGGCCAACACTCCTCCTAACATCGTCACGTGGGTGCGGTTTGATCTCTCTCACACTCCACACTGTGTAGTTTTTGAGGAAGGATCTGAATCCTCACCGATCTGACATTAAACCCTTGATTTGCTTGGAGCTGATGTGAACTATTTTGGTGTGTTCAAGATGAAATAGATCCTCCATTCATTGTATCATAAGGTCCTCTACTTTTACTTCATGGTATACAAGCAGTGCATACCACAGAACTCCACAGAATGTCAGTATTGTGAAAAAACCATGCATACATTTTAAAAATGTTTTGCAGCAAAATAAACTTATATTTTATTCAATTTTCCATGTTGCTTTTGTAGTACCATAGTATACACAATTCAAAATCTCTGAGAAATGCAACAACTTAGTCACATTATCTGGTTAGAAATGTAAAGTAATTGAATTCTTCTGTATTCTGTAACTGAGAGCAACTTAAATCTTCAATTGTTAAGATTTGGAGGACCCAATGCAGTAGCCTAATGGCTAAATCTTGCTTTACACGGGCAAGAATACCATACGAGCACTGGTTCCTGTCCCAGCTGCTCCACTTTCCACCTAGTTCCCTGCTTGTGGTCTGAGAAAGCGCTAGAGGACAGCTCAAAGCCTTGGGATCCTGTACCAAAGCAGGAGACCTGGAAGAAGCTCCTGGCTCCTGGGATTAGCTCATCTCCAGTCATTGTGGCCACTTGGGGGGTGAAACAGTGAATGGAAGATCTGTCTTTTCTTCCCTCTGTAAATCTGCCTTCCCAATAAAAATACATAAATCTTAAAAAAATGTGGAGGTTAAATCATGACATTCCATAGTGCACAAGACTTTTAGACGTCTACAATGACGGGAAATATTAACTTCTGAAAAAGTTAGAAATAGAATCAAGATGGCAGAATAGGGTAAGGACACATTTAAGCAGATGGAGAAACATTAGCCAGTGTAAAGCAGAGAGGACACATTCCAGGAAATAGGAGAGGACAGAACGACAGCAGAGGGGCACATGGAGACTGACAGACATGGAAAGCAGCAGAACACCAATATTTCATCCATTTTTACAAAACTTAAACTGTTTGGTATCATTTCTTTCCCGAACATGCCTTCACTCTCCCCTCCAAACACAATATTTGATTCTAAACAGCCATGCCATCCCTACCACTGAAGTCTTTATGTTGATATTTTCTAATTTCCAAACCCTAATAAAAAAAGGGAAGTCTGAGACTGAAGAAAGAACATAGGTAGAATATGATGAAGCGACTGAAATCAAATATCCCACTTTACAAATTTGCTTTGGGTTAATTCTGAAACCCTAAAACTACCAAGGAGCCACCCAGTAAATAACTGTAGAATAAACAAATGAACAAAACAATTTACATGACTATTTAGTGTTTAATTTCTCATAAGAATGTATTTTCATTATGGATAAAAACCTAGTGTTTTTATCTTAGGAGGTTGGGTAACATGGGCTCACAGTTATCTGTTATTTGGCACCCTTCTGTTCTGACAAGCTTTTGCTGTCAGTATTGTACTATCTAATTTAGCCACACTGAACTGGCTGGCACCTTATCACTTTATACTTTCCTTACCTCTTCTGTTCTATGACATCTAAGTGCTTAACCCTAAGTGCTTCAGTTACTGCTCATGTTAAGCATAGATAACTTACCATGGGTGTTTGGTTTGAGGGCAGAAATTATATCACAGTCGTCAGTCCAAACGTTAAGAATCAAGAAACATTTTTGGTTTTGTTTTGGACATTTATTTATTTATTTTTATTTTGAATTTTATGGTACAATTCCATAAGGCTTGGGATTCCATCCCCCCGCCCCTGGTTCCCATTCCCCAACTGATTTTCCTCATATTATTACAATAGTATAGTCCGTCATAAGCAGTCATAAGTCCATCAGTCTGTTAGTAAAGTGTGCCCTGACATTTAGCATCCTATTGTCTAGACATGTCTGACAGTTTCATTGGGAGTCCCTCTTTGGAAGTAGGGATGCATACTGTATTGTATCTTCACATCTGAATATGATAATCTCTACTATGCCATAACTAGAATTTTCTTTCAATGAGGAGCCACAAAACACAGTTAGCAACAGGCATGAAGATAAAACAAAAAATTACAGCACCATGAAGTTGAAAAATATGCCACTGAATAACCAACACATGGGTGAAGAAAAGAAAACACAAAAGCCTCTTGGGTAAAATGATGCCATTGCACAATCATGAGCCAGTGATGAATTTGACAAGAGAAAAGAAACTATTTGGAAGAAATGAAAATGAAAACAAAAACATCAAAACACTTGGGATACAGCAAAAGCAGTATGGAAAGGGTTACTGAGCACACAGTTTGCATGAAGGCTGCTTTGTATTAGAGAGAACATATGGTATTTGTCCTTTTGGGATTGGCTTATTTCACTGAGCATAATGACCTCTAGTTGGGATCATCCAGTTGGAAATGGCATGATTTCATTTTTGTAATGGCTCAGTAATATTCCATGGAGTAAATGTACCAAGGTTTCTTTAACAACTTCTCTTTGGACGAGCATCTGGATTATTTCCATGTCTTTGCTATTGCAGATTCTACTGCTATAAATATAGGCTTACAAATCCCCTTCTCATATGATGCGGTTTTCATTTTCTTTGGATATATTCCAAGGAGTGGGATAGCTGGGTCATATGGCAGGTTTATTTGCAATTCTCTAAGCAGTCTTCATCCTGATTTCCATAGTGACTGTGCAGGCCTACACTCCCAACAGCAGCGAAGGATGGTACCTTTCTCCCCACATCCACGCAGCACTTGTTATTAGTAGAGTTCCAAATCTCACTGGAGTTAGGCAGAAGCTCAGTATGGTTTTCATTTGTATCTCACTGGTGACTAGGAAGCTTGAGCATCTTTTGTTACGTTTATTAGCCATTTGAATTTGTTCTTTTGGAAAATATTTATTTCCTTCACCCATTTCTTCACATGGTTTTTGTTTATTTTTATTGTCCTTGTGTTTCTGAAGCTATTTGTAAATCCTGGGTATTAGTCCCCAATTAGTTGTGTAGTGTGCAAATATTTTCTCCCATTCTGTTGCTTGCTTCTTCACTTTGTTAACAGTTTTCTTTGCTGTACAGAAGCTTTTTAGTTTGATGTAGTCCCATTTGTTTTTTGTCTTTGCCTGTGTTTTGGTGTCTTTTCCAAGAAGTCTTTCCACATTCCTATATCTTGGAGAATGCTTCCTATATTTTCCTTTAATAGTTTGATGGCTTCTGGGTGTAGATTTAGGTCCTTAATCCATTTAGGGCTGTCTTTGTATAAGGTGACAGGTGTGGGTCTTGCTTCTCACTTCTTCAAGCTGCTATCCAATTGTGTCCACAGCATTTATTGAAGAGACCAGGATGTTTCCCTGGATTGTTTTCAGTTTTCTTGTCAAAGATTAGTTTATTATACATGTGTGGGCTCCCTTCTGGTGTTTCTATTCTGTTTCATTGATCTTTTTATCTGTTTCTGTACCAGTACAAGACTATTTTGGTGACCACTGCTCTGTAGTATGTCTTGAGGTTCAGACTTGTGATTGCTCCAGCTTGATTTTTATTCTTTTTTTTTTAAAGATTTATTTTATTTTTATTGGAAAGGCGGATATACAGAGAGGAGAGACAGAGAGGAAGATCTTCCATCCGATGATTCACTCCCCAAGTGAGCGCAACAGGCCGATGCTATGCCGATCCGAAGCCAGGAGTCTCCTCCGGGTCTCCCGCGCAGGTGCAGGGTCCCAAAGCTTTGGGCCATCCTCGACTGCTTTCCCAGGCCACAGGCAGGGAGCTGGATGGGAAGCGGGGCTGCCGGGATTAGAACCGGCGCCCATATGGGATCCCGGGCGTTCAAGGCGAGGACCTTAACCACTGTGCCACCGCGCCGGGCCCTTGATTTTTATTCTTAAGGATAGTTTTGACTATTCTGGTCTCTTGTGTTTGCAGGTGAAGTTCTGTATCTTCTTTTCTATTTTTGAAAAGGATGTTGTTGGGATTTTGATTGGGATTGCACTGATTCTGTATATTACTTTCAGTAATATAGACATTTTGATGATGTTGATTCTGCCAATCCAGGAATATGGTATGTTTCTCCATCTTTTAATGTCTTCTGTTTCTTTCTTTAATGTTTTATAGTTTTCATCAGAGGTCTTTCACATATTTAGTTAAATTAATTTCTAGATATTTAAGATTCCTCTCCACTATTTTAAAAGGGACTGTACTTACAATTTCTTTCTCAGCCATGGATTTATTTGTGTACACAAGTGGCACTGATTTGTGTTCATTAATTTTGTATCCTGCTACCCTGCCAAAGTCTCTTATGAGTTCCAATAGTCATTTGACTGAGTCATTTGATTCTCCTAAGCAGAGAATCATGTCATTTATAAATTGAGATAATTTCAATTCCTCATTCTTTGTTTTTATTTTGTGTATTAAGCTATCTCCCATCTATACTCTGAATCATAAAATATTTAACAATGTTCTTTGAGACTTAAATTAAAAAAAAATTTACTGTATTCTAAAGTAAAATAGGACAGCAAGTACAAATTGCCAGTGTTAAGTACTTATGTCTCTTCAGTGTCTTCTAGATTTGCTACTGTTTCCAAGATGTAAATATATATTATATACATATATGTTGCAGTAAATATTCCACTCATACAGAATATAAGATTAAAACTTCAACAAATAATATTAATGCCTAACACTCAGTAGTAATGTTAACTATGGACAAGTTTTTAATATAGAAAATATACAAAGTAACTTAGAAATTTTAAGAAAGTAGAATCTTCTTTTCAAATTACCTGGTTATGAATCTCCAACTCTGAAACAGTATCAAAATGACTATTGTTGGCCCAGTGGCTAAATCCTTGCCTTGCAAGTGCAAGGATCTCATATGGTCATGAGTTAGTGTCCAGAGGAAGCCCCTGGTTCTGAGTTTCAGTATGGCCTAGCTCTGGATGCTATGAGCATTGAGGAGAAAACCAACTAATGGAAGGCCTCTTTTCTCTGTTTTTTTTTTTCTTTCTCTCTCTCTTGCTCTAAATGTTTTTTTCTTTCTCTCTCTCCTGCTCTAAATCTTGCTCTAAATTTCAAGTAAATGAAAATAAGTAAGTGCACATTTTTAAAGAAAAAAAAATGAGTCAGCAAGGCTCCTTTTCTTTTGAAAGGCCAGAAGAGGAGTCCGTTTCCTTGGCTGCTGTAGCTTCTAGAGGCTGCCCAAATTCCTTGAGTCTGGTCAGGGCATCCTTGTTTTAGTCTTCTATTACTTATTTCATAATAATCCATGTGATGACCGAGGGTCAACCACGGCAAGGTTTTATCCCAGGATCTCTAACTTAATCACATTTGTGCTGTCCCTTTTGCCACATGACATTCATAGGTTCAAGAGACTTGCATGTGGAAAGAATGAGGGCAACTATTCTGTTTACTACAGTTAGTTTTTTCTAAATCAAGGTGGCTCAACTTCTAGAAATAAGCCTTAAATTTCCACAGAATCAATGAAAAAATTTCTAATATCTTATCTTGCATTAAAGAAACTTATTTTTCTTTAGACACCACCAGATAATACAAATAACATCATTTCTGATCACAGTATAGTTTTTCTGTTTATCAATGTTATATTAGAACTACTTGCTACAGTTTCATAACAAACATGTGTTAGGTTAAAGAAGCTAAACTGAGAGGCAAACAATTTATTTCAACATTGATCCTGCAGGTAAGTTACTTCATAGCCCCAACACTGTATTCAACTTGTAAAACCAGTTCTTCACTGTGTTTGTGAATGTGTGATTAAAAAATGTATACAAGCATCCCAAACCCAAACATCTGAAATAAAAAACACTTCAAAGTTTGAAAATTCCTGAGCACCAATATGATGACACTTGTGGCATGGCAAATTCCAAGCAGAAAATTCCACACCTGACCTTATGGGATAGGTTGCAATCAAAACACAACTGTAGTAGACACATTCTGTAAAACTACCTTCAGCCCTTGAGTGCACGTGAGACATGAATAAATTTCATATTTGAATTTTGGTCTTATTCTCAACATACCTCATACATGTGCAAATTCCAAAATTCCCGCAAGTCTAGAATATGAAGCATTTCTGGTCCCATTTTCTATATTTAACCTGTAATAATATACAATTTACAGATTTGTAAATAGACATTATAATGGCATTAATCATATTCAGTGTTAAATTACCATCACCTCTATTTCCAAAACACTTTCATACTACAAACTGTACCAAGAAATAACTTTTGTTTCCTCTCTCCCAGTTCAATAATCACCTATTATCTCTATTAATGTCTATTCTAAATATTTCATGTAAGTATTATCATACAGTATATCTCTTTGTATGTGGCTTACTACACTTAGCATACTATCTTCAACATTTATCTATGTTGTAACATGTATCATGACTTCATTCTTTCTTATGGCTTTAATAGTCTTCTGCTTGTACATTCTGTATTTTGTTCATCTGTTTATGTTTAATAGATATGAGTTTTTCTATATTTCAGTTATTGTGAAAAATTAATACACTGATGTATAAGTAATCGTTTAAGATATCATTTTCTATTTTTGGGGATGCATACCTAGGAATGGAAATGCTGGGTCCAAGGTAATTTTATGTGTAGCTTTTTGATGAATTATCAAATTGTTTTCCTCAGTGAACATACCACTTTATATTCATTGCAGGATTGTATGAGGGCTCTAATATCTTCACATCTTTTCTAACATTATTTCTTTTCTTCTTCTTTTTTTTTTAATGATAGCCAAGCAAGTAGGTGCAAAGTGGTATCTCATTGTGGTCCCATTTGGCATGTCTGCATGTGTCTTTTATTTTTCTTTTTTAGAAAAATGTCTAATACTCTACCTATTTAAAAAATTGAGCTTTTTTTGCTTTTCCACATTGATAAATCATATTTTTTCTTTCCTTTATTCTATCAATGTAATGTAATACATTGATTTAGATATTGAACCATTAGTAATATTCTAGGATAAATCCCACTTGATCATAGAATATATTACTTTTAATATGTTGCTGAATTTAATTTGCTAGTCTTTTGATGAAGATTTTTGGATCTACAGTCATAAAGGTTGTAGGTTTCATATCTTTGTCTAGTTGTGTTGAGTAATGTGGTGTCATAGATGAGTTAGAATGTATTCCATGCTTCTTTTTATTTACAGGAAGAATTTGAGAAGGATTAGTGTTATCTTTTTAAAATGTCTCATGGGGCTCAGGCACCAGGACGTAATAGGCTAAGCCTCCGCTAGCAGTATGGGCATCCCATGTGGGTGTCAGTTTGAGTCCTGGATGCTCCACTTCTGATCCAGCTCCCTGCTTATGACCTGGGAAAACAGATGGCACAAATACTTGGGTCCCTGCACCCATGTGGAAGACCTAGAAGTAACTCCGAGCTCCTGGCTTCTGATGGGCTCAGCTCTGGTTGCTTGACCATTTGGGAGTGAATCAGCATGTAGAAGATCTGTCTGTCTCTCTGTGTAAATCTGCCTTCTAAACAAAAATAAATAAATAAAGCTTTAAAAAGATGTCTGGTAGAATTTACCAGTAAAGTTATTTGGAGGTATTTGATCACTAACTGAATCTTCTTGCTTATTAACATGTCTGTTTAGATTTTTTTTCTCCTTGAATGAGGTTTGGTAGTTTATTTCTATGAATTCATCCAATGTATGCAACTTGAAGCCGATATCGACATGTTAGTTATATGGTAGGTATGAGGAAGAGAAACACAAGGATAGCTCTGTCTTCATAGATCACAATCTAGAACTGGTTCTGCTGAATACGGTTTGGAATACTTTAGGTCAGACATCTAAATTCCTACTCGATTTCTATTTCCTCAATATAATGTAATTATTGCTTTACAGTGTCATGGGATAGCTGGGAAGATAAAATGAGATAATTACACTGTATAAATGCAAAATAATATTATTTCTATATTTTGGCTTCCCATACTGCTTGCTTGCTTCTATTTTCATTTATTCATTTAACAAGTAAGCCATAGAACCTTTCAACAAATAATTGCTGACAATACATTTACTATAAGATATGAGATGAATATTTTTTTTTAAGATTTATTTTTATTATTTTTTTATTGGAAAGGCGGATATACAGAGAGGAGAGACAGAGAGGAAGATCTTCCGTCCAATGATTCACTCCCCAAGTGAGCGCAACGGGTCGATACTATGCCGATCCGAAGCCAGGAGCCTCTTCTGGGTCTCCCACGCGGGTGCAGGGTCCCAAAGCTTTGGGCCGTCCTTGACTGCTTTCCCAGGCCACAGGCAGGGAGCTGGAAGGGAAGCGGGGCTGCTGGGATTAGAACCGGTGCCCATATGGGATCCCGGGCGTTCAAGGCGAGGACCTTTAACCACTTGCGCCACCGCGCCGGGCCCGAGATGAATATTTTTACCATAACACCTGCACTTAAGGTATTAATTAATTAATTAATTAATGGGTTATGTAGCAGCACCTGCCTTTTATCTTTGAGTGTATATAATCCGAGTAAGTAGTACAGGAAGTCAAACAGGATGGGTAAGATGGAATAATAAAAATGTTGCTATGGAGCTATAATGGTTGCAACCATTTAAAGTGTGAACTGTCCTGTTTAGGAAGTGATTGCAACCAAGTCTGGGAATCCATAGATATCTATCGGGCTTTTCTGACTTAAATAATGTCTGGGTTTTAATATCTACTGGTATGTTAATATAGCCAAAGCAACTTAATCCAAGCAAGATGGATTTTTGCTATGACAAAACTGAGCAAAAACCGAAAGATAAATCAATTCACGCATGATCTGTTGAGGCAACACAAAAATGGACAAATGAAAATTGTCTTCCTCATAGAGAAATATTTTTTAAAAACCTAGAACTTCTGTTCTTAAAGTATTCTATTTTTTTGGACTAAGGAGACACTAATAGCTTTAGAGTTTTAACTATTTTTTTTTATTGCAATGTCAGATATACAGAGAGAGGAGGAGAAACAGAAAGGAAGATCGTGCTTCCAGTGATTCACTCCCCAAGAAGCTGACATGGCTGGAGCCATTTCAAATTGGCTGAGCCAATCTGAAGCTAGGAGCCAGGAGCTCATCTGGATCTCCCATGTGGGTGCAGGGTCTCAAGGCTTTGGGCTCTCCTTGACTGCTTTCCCAGGCCAGAAGCAGGGCGCTGGATGGGAAGTGGAGCAGACAGGATTAGAACAGGCACCCATATGGCATCCTGGCATATTCAAGGAGAGGACTTTAGCTGCTAGGGCACTGCACTGGGCCTGACCCTAATAGCTTTAAAGTCAGCTAAATAATTGTCAGAAAGACCCAACTGCTCAAAGAGATTTTTCCAGTTTCAGAGAAAAACAGGATGCTAATACCACTGTAAACACTATCAATGTTCTTCAAAAATACAAAAGGGAGAGATTTATTTTTACTAAGTGGAAACTCGTTATTTATCTTTGTGATGGGATAACAATATATTTTGGATTGTGGGGCCTTCTGGAGGAAATAATGGTGCTAAGCAACAACCCAAATTTATCCAAGAAAACCACTGTTTGTAACAAACTAGAAAGTATACAACTTTGGATTCCCTCTATTAAATGAAAATAGCAATGAATATAAAAAATATTACCATTTAAACCTATGATAATTTTATAACTAGTTCCTTAACTAGTCTGTGGGTGATCTAGAACCAAAACTTGATGGAAAGAGTTATAACCTTAAGGTCTGAGGATGTGTCAGAAATCCAGAAGTGAAATTTTGTCATTGCAAAATAACTTCTCTTGCAGGGTGTACCAAAATAATTCAAAATCATTTCCATGGTTATATTTGATTCAGCAAAACTTTTCTACATCCATGGAAACACAACCTTCAGCAATTCCACTGAGCGCTGACATGCTGGAGAACTAGTGGTTAACTGTCAGTGATGGTGCAGTTCTTTTGAGAAAAGGTATCCTACAGTCTTTGGAGCTTGTGATCCATGTGGCCTCCACATTCAAGCAAGATGAAGGCATTGAAGCAAGGATCACTCACCCATATTCGAGGACTCATCTGTTGCCTTCTTCTGCAACAGAAGGCAAATCACCAACTGACAAATGTCAACAGAGATGTGAAGCCAACAGCAGGGAAGTAAGATAGTAGAGTTCAAACTTTCTTGGCACAGGCACCAAGGTAGTTGCTTACTGCAGCTGTGAGATAACAGGTATCTCTGAAAACCTGACAATTGTCAGTTTACTTCATGAAAAGAGAAGCAGCAATAAGAAGGACTTAAACTTTAACCAAAGTAACTGGTATTTATTTAGAGCAAAGGATTGAAATCTTAACGTAAACTGTCTCATTTAATTTTCTCAACCATTATACGACATAGGTATTATTTTCACTTTATAGATGGGAAAAAAGCAAGAAAATGTCACTTTATCACTTATTAAGTGATGAAGCTGACATTTGTAAGCCACAAAGTCTAATTTCAGAGTCCATTTTTTGTTTTGTTTTGGGCTGTACTATGTCTTTATTTTCTCAGGCTTAGAAACCAGCAACATAATAATTTTTCAAAGAATACTCATACTCTAATTGCAAAATATGAATATTGAGAACAGTTTTGGAGGAACATTTTATTTTTTCACTTTGGACTGAATTTGAAAAATAAAAAGTAATTTGGGCCATTGTTACTACTGTTCAGACTCGTTTCATAACCCACACAGACACTTCCAAATAAAAAGGAATGGAGTCAATTATAATAAAGGAATAGTGAATGACTGTCATCAGAACACTTTCACCCACCAAAGTCGGGTGGAGGAAAGAATGCTGATTCTATTTCTCTGCGAAAAAAAAAATGGACCATATACTCTTCAAAATAAACAACTTGCTATTTTGTAAGAAGTCGGCTGCAGCACTGCCCGACTGAGCAACGAAGGTGGCACTTTCAGAGATCTAGCAAGCGAGATTCCTCTTCAAATCTTACTGTGCCTTCCGCCTTGCTCAGCAACTTTTTGAGTTATAGATCCACTACCTAGCACTAGTTTTAAAATAATTCCTTCTGTCCTTTTAATTGGCAAACCTCAAACATAGTACAACAAATGTTAAAAGTGATCAAGTTCCATAATACCTTTAAAAAGAAAATGTTAAGTGGTAGTGGTAACTAAGTAAGTAAAATTTGGTGCTAAACAATGTGTTCATTTTATACGGTGATTTGATTCTTGTGCATGGGCAGCAGCATTGTCACATTCCTTCACCCCTAGGCAGAGGGCAGAGTGGATTTATTTTAGGGATACTTTATTTGGGCCAGGAATATGTGGTTCACTTCCTCCCAGATACTTTCCCAGGACTCCTTGACATTCCAACTAGGGAGAATGTGCCAGCACACACATGTGCATGCTTGTGGGTCTGCAGGGATATGCTGAGGGGAACAGTCCTGTGTAAGTCAGGAACTCTGCACTCCCTGGGCAGTCAATGTTCTTTTTTCAAATTATGAATTATTTTTAATTTTGATGATTTTTATATAGTTGATTAGGGTGGTAAGGGTCAAGGGCTACAGGAAGGTGAGTGAAATCACCATTTCCACATTCTTTTCTGCCTTCCTGTATCTTGGGGAAAATAGGAGACAAGGAGAGAAGCCATACCCAGCATCCCAAATGCCTCTGTACCGTTGAATGGAGGACAGCCACCCAATACCACCCCAGGGTCCGCAATGTGCCGCATGCTCTGAGGGTCCTGTTAGTGAGGTTTCAGTAGTTCTACAGTTCTGAATTACTGCCGATCTTGCCATTTCAAGCATGATGAAATTTCTTCTAAATCTACTGGTTGACATAGTCTACTGGTTGAACATAGTCTCCATTTGCCCAGATATTCAATGCAAACACTTGGCTGTGGTAGTTGATCAATTTGTTCTGTCCTCCATTCTCTGTTATGGTACCAGGTGTCCTCTGCAGAATCCAATGTTCTGCTATATTCTCCATGTGAACCTAGATATACTGGCTACTCCATCTGAGCCACTGGGGAGGCCCAGTTCTGACACATGCACTCCACGCTCAGACCATGGAACCTGCAATTCTCTTCATGGATGGGGTTCTAAGTCCAGCAGTTTGATTGGGGGATCCCCAAGGACACATCATCTGAGGTGATCCCAGACCTGATGCTTGTGTGTGCTTGCCACTACAGGGCCAGCACAGTACATTGCACCAATCAGCTTATGTATATGCTGGTGGCTACAATTACTGGGTCAGTTCTGTCCCCAGTCCTGTCTGAACTCTGCCCACCAACATGGTCGCAGTTGGTAGAGCCATGATCCTGAGCATGCCCCAGAATCATCCCCAAGATCTGTCCACAGCATGACTGTTGTGGACAGAGGAAATTCTTGGAGCCAAGGCTTGGACAAGTCCAGGATTTGTCCACGGCTTGGCAGCAGTAGCTGGGAGCTAGGATCCCCAGCAGGAAGCCTGACCCAGCACAGGTTCTTCCAGCCACAGCCACATGGCTTGGAGATTCAGAGACCTGCACCTCTGAACAGACTGGACTCAACCCACCAACATAGTTCTTAATATTATAAATATTTACATGGAGAACCTACAGAATTTTTTTTTCTTTGTTATTTCTCCACTAGGAAAGCATCTTCCCTAGTGGCCTTTTTTAAAGTACAGCAGATGGTTATAACTTAAAATACTATTAAGACACCAAAGAATTCTAACAGCAGACTAATTACTTTGGAAGTCCAGTGAAGAATAGCGTAAAACGTTAGTACTGAGGATTTATAGAAAAATATGGTAAAACTTTAAGACTGCGATTGGTAAAAGTCCTGAGGTGTGTTTAATCTGTCTACTAGCTAAGACATTGATGCAATGGCTGAACCTCACATAAGAGTACTAGGTTTGATTTCTCACTTCAATTATTGATTCTAGCATGTTGATCTATGGCAAACCACTAGCAACTCAAATCTTCTACTCTGTTGGATCTTCAGAGCTAACCATTCAATGGGTTACTTGTTTCCCCACTTTTAAAAAATATTTATTTATTTTTATTGCAAAGTAAGATATACAGAGAGGAGGAGAGACAGAGAGAAAAACTTTCTGTCCACTGATTCACTCCCCAAGCAGCTGCAATGGCTGGAGCTGAGTCAACCTGAAGCCAGGAGCCAGGAACCTCTTCTGAGTCTGCCATGCAGGTAAAGGGTCCCAAGGCCTTGGGCCATCCTCGACTGCTTTCCCAGACAAGCAGGGAGCTGGATGGGAAATGGGGCTGCTAGGATTAGAACTGGCATCCTTATGGGATTCTGATGCATGCTAGGTGAGGACTTTGGCCACTAGGCTACTGTGCCAGGCTCCACTGTTCTTAATGACACATCATTTTTTCTCACTTTCCCACTTCCCTTAGTTGCAAATCAAAGCCATTTCCACATTCCAAGACTTGACAGTGGTTCCCCCATTTTGCCTCTACATAAGAAATGGAGGTCTTTTTTGTTTCACGTATTACCTCTCGTAACAAGTGCAAATGTATCCACATGTTCAGGCATCACAATCTTCCCTAAGAAAATAAAGTTCCATGGGTCAGCATGATGGCTTAACTGGCTAATCAGTGAATCAGTGGATGAAAGATCCATCCTCTTTCTATCCTCTTTCCAGATCTCCTTTGCTCTGTAAATCTAACTTTTCAATAAAGAAATAAATCTTCTTTAAGAAGATGAGGTCCTTCTTCCATTCCAAAACAAGTTCTCCATCTGTGCTCTGGACTCCATCCTCTCCCTATCTCTTCAAGCATGTTGTATCATTACTTTTCTATTCTTTCTCATACTGTGATACATTTATCAAAAGTATTGCTGCATGCCCAGAACCTCCTTTAAGGAAAGGAATCCACCCATGATGCCTTCAGAGGGGGATATCCATGTTTTGTACCATGCAAATCCCACTTGATTCAACCAGTTGGGCTCATTTCTCAAAGGGTAATAAGGCCTAAGCAGTAAAGAAGCAGATCAGGATACCTTTGTCTCATAACTGACCACCTGGATTTGACACCTAATTCTGAATTCTGACTCAGGTTATCTACTAATGAAGATCTTGATCTTGGGAGGCTGCTAAAGTAACTCCTAGCTATTGTAGGCACTTGGGGAGTGAAGTAGTAGATGAAAGTTCTATTTGTGTTTTACTTTGCCTCTCAAATCTTTTTTTCTAAAATAAATAGGGCAATTTCAAAGGCTGCTCATTAGTCAAAGAAAGAAATAATCCAAATATTCTGGGTGGATTTTGATTATCACAGAAGTTATAAATCTTTGATCTTTGGACATATCTTGCCTATGGAAGTCACTTGTTTTAATGTTTAAGAGATGTAAGTATATACAATGTAACTGCTAGACAGTTAAGTATTTTAGCATAGGAATAACTTTATATGATAAAAATACAACTTATAGGAACCTTCTAGATGAGTTTTAAATACAGCTCTCTGATTCTATTGCTATTCCTATAGTGTTGGTTCTAATATTGTTAATTTTGAAAGAAATTAAGGCTCAAAGAATTTATTTAACTTCTGAAGGTCACTCAGTTAATAAATGACAGAATTTGGAGTCTGGATCCGGAGGTTTTTTTTTTTTTTTATAATCTTTATATTATATGTACCTTTTCCCTAGTGACAAATATCAAGGGGTTACTGAGTTTTACTTATCATTGTTATCTTGGCATTATATCGAAAGGACTGAAGTGTTTTGCCTACTATATGAAATGCATAAAACTAACAAATGAGGGAGCAGGGGAAGGATAATAAAATTAGGCTAGATATGTACTTAATGTGTAAGAATGTGTGCAACAGGTTTTGCTAGTAGTTTGAATAGCATCTCTCACAAGTTCTTCATCATTTAGAAATGAATGATGCCTTGGGAAGTCCTGCTAGCTTTTAAGGCTATGAGAGGTGATCACCGTTAAGGGAAACATGGTGAGATTCACTTTGCTGAAGAGCTTAGAAAACCCGAGGTCAGGCTACAAAGCACAGTGATTAGAAAGTCTACAAAGCAGCACTACATATTCACTAAATATTCAAACTTTCTCACTGACATGCAATCAGGCACTGACTTTCTACAAAATATGTAAAATACTTGTTGCCCTAAAGCATGTCTTAAAGTTTTCAGGTTTCAAGCTTCAATCTATGCTTAATTTTAAAATTCTCATCATGATTAATTTTAGAGGTGTATCTCTTTGAACGAGAAAGATATTTAACCTAAGAGACTAAGGGTAAAGGATGGTGCTTTTGAAAAGCAATGCATTATTAGCTTTGAGGGGAAAAGCTACATACACCTAGAAAAACATGCTCCAAACTTCCTTCAATTTGGAGCTTTTTAATAACCCATCCTTTTCCCAAGTAGCATATAAACTGGGGCTCAAGTGTATGAACAGGGATATTGTTCAGATTTATGACTTTTGGGTTAGGCAAAGATCGAGCAGCTGTGTTCACTAGTGAACTGTTCAGTTAGCGTGTGGGACCTCAGGGGCGGTTAACAAAGTGCAAGTTTGCTTCCTGCTTAATGAAGGAGGGAATCTGTCGAGCTATGACTCAATGGGCCCAAGCTGTCACGGTCAACTATGTCTCTCCTTGGCAGGCCTTCGGGATCAGCAAGCACCCAACTTTCGCTCTCTCTCACTGGTCTGTCAGCTTCTGCTAATCCAGGTCAGGACGATCCCAAAGCTTCAGAACTCCAATTTCTGGAGAACTGTATTCTGTCGACTGTGGAGTTGTAACTTCATTATTTTCAAACTCAAACGGGAGAAATACCTTGGGCTTCCAGAGGCATCTTTGTGCTCTGCAGTTCAACACACGGATTTGACATGGTTCGCTCAGGGACTACACTTGCCAAATCCCTCATGGAAAGGGAGGACAGAAGGTGACAGAAGACTCTCATCTGTCAACCTCGGAGGCTCAGGCGTGGCCGGGGCTGCATTCCCACTGCGGGCGAAACAACAGCGAGGGAGGCGTCTATGAGTCAGTGCCCGAGGCGCCGGCTCAGAGAAACTCGCCCACGCTGCCGCTCCGCCGACTCCGGCTCCACCTCCTCCGGCTCCACCTCAGCCTCGGCGGCCCCAGGCTTTTTGGAGGGGTGTTTTCGCCGTTCCCTTCGGAGCCTCAGCTCCTGCTGTGCCCACACACACACCGCCCTCCGCGAGGCTCGACAGAGAGGGAGAAGCGCAGCGCCTCACGACGACGCGAAACACCGGAAGCGGCCTTCGGGCCCGCCTCCTGGCCCCCGGAGCCGGAAGTTAGGCGTCTGCTGCCGGAGCGCAGCCCTCGGCGGGCTCGCCGCACCATGCTCCGGCATCCCGGCCGCCTCCTCGGGGCCTCCGTAGCGCCCGGCGTGGCCCTGGCTGCGGCGTTGCTGTCGTCGCTCGCGCGCTGCTCTCTCCTGGGGCCTAGCGACCCGGCGGCCTCGGTGTTGAGCCCCTACTTCGGTACCAAGACTCGCTACGAGGATGTCAACCCCGGGTTGGTCCTGGACCCCGAAGCTCCGCGGCGGGATCCGGAGTTGCTGGACGGCACCTGCACCCCCGTGCAGCTGGTCGCCCTCATCCGCCATGGCACCCGTTATCCCACGGCTAAACAGATCCGCAAGCTGAGGCAGCTGCACGGGCTGCTGCAGGCCCGCGGCCCCGGCGATGGCACGGGCGGACGCGACCTGGGCGCCGCGCTGGCCAACTGGCCGCTGGAGTACGCGGACTGGATGGACGGGCAGCTGGTGGAGAAGGGGCGGCAGGACATGCGGCAGCTGGCGCTGCGTCTGGCCTCGCTCTTCCCGGCCCTCTTTAGCCGGGAGAACTACGGCCGCCTGCGGCTGCTCACCAGCTCCAAGCACCGCTGCGTGGACAGCGGCGCCGCCTTCCTGCAGGGGCTGTGGCAGCACTACCACCCCGGGTTACCGCCGCCCGACGTCGCAGGTGACCGCCCGGGGCGCTTGTGCGTCCTCAGTCCTCTCGGTCCTCCCCCGGGGATGGAGGAGTCCCTCTGAGCCCCGACCTCTCACTTCCCTCTGTTCCCCCAGTCCTCCGGGCTCTGTCCTCCTCGGGCGCGATGGTCCAGACTTGGCAGTCTCCCTTCTCTGAGGTGTGTTTGCTTATTCTTGCCTCAGGTATTGGCGCCTTTTTACTGCGGCCCAAACGCGATGTGGTGGATGTTGGACATTTAGTGGGAAAAGAGGGACACCGTCTCTTTCCCAAATAAATAATTTTTCATCTGCCATCCCTAAACAAATTGAATTGCTTCCTGTCTGAGCTCCACCGCATTTCGCCTCCGGTTCCCTGGCTGGCAGTTTTATAATTGGGTGTGCTTTCTAAAAGCCCAATCTAGAGCGTTATTCCACAGGTGTTGCTTTTGATACTTGTGGGTTTTGATTGACTTGCTGGTTTTTCAGCTGTTTAGTTCTAGACGGCTGCTGCTGAGGTGACTGTGGCTTGCTTTTCTGCTGTTCCCTTATTTCCTGCAGAGCTCTCCTCGTGGCTTTAGTCCTGGGTCACAGTAGCTTACTAATTTATCCTGGGAATTCCGCTTTGTTAGAATTTGAGAAATCCTGTAGTGGGGCCCCTTTATTTCACATAAACAGACTGGGTGGAAGAGTATGCTTCTCTTCATTGCATCTCTAGTTTGAAGGCTAGAGACAGGCCCAGAGTTAGGGAGCTCTGTTTTCTCGGAATGGTGCTATTTCCCTCAGGAAATGTTCCAGTAGCCACAGACCCGACCGATATGCTAGTGACCACTTAACAGTGTTATGTGTCACACATGCCTTATCTTTTTTTTCTTAACCATTACAGCTTCTTTCTGAACTTGGTCTTTGCCCTCTCCATGCCCGCACCACATCCCTGGTCTCACAGATGAGAACATTGAAACACAAACACAAAAACTTCGCCCAGCCTATTTTCATAAAGGAACCAGGAGTTCTTGGGGGGGAAAAAACCCTCTAAAAAAGATGTATTTACTTTTAGTGGAAAGGCAGATTTACAGAGAGAAGGAGATACAGAAAGAAAGATCTTCCATCTGCTGGCTCACTCCCCAAGTGGCCACAAGGGTCAGAGATGGTCAGAGATGAGCTGATCTGAAACCTGGAGCCAGGAGCCTCCTTTGGGTCTCCCACATGGGTGCTGCATCCCAAGGCTTTGGGCTGTCCTCGACTGCTTTCCCAGACCACAATCAGGGAGCTGGATGGGAAGTGGAGCAGCCGGAATGCAAACCAGCACCCCCATATGGGATACCAGATGATTTAGCCACTAGGCTATCGCTCTGGTCCCAGAGCTTGTTTTCTTAATTATTAACACTATATATACAATTTCCAGGTCTCCTTTAGTAAATCAAGAAATAAAAGCACGTGGCATTGCTGGCTTAAGAAGGTGAACAAGCTGATAGTTGATAGTTCTTGCAGTTAGTTTTAAAGTCAGAGTTCAAATGAGGAAGCTTAACTTCAAAGCCCAAGCAAAAAAATAAACTCTACATTGATGTTTCATCTTTCTCCAGCAGCATTTGAACTGTCTACACACTTGCTGTGTGTTGTGTTATCCGTTGCTTTGTGGATAACTCATTTGGCTCTCTTGTGTTTAGTCACTTGTTGAATCATGCATTGTAATTACAGTTGGATGTTTCCCCTTCACATGGGTGAAAATTCCCCATAAATCCCTCAGAATTAACTGAATGGTGAAGCGGAACATAGTTGTATAATGCAACCCTTGGAATTAATGAATTCTTGCCTTGGGATGGCATTGCAAACATTGGCATTTGCTTCAGAGTACAAAGCAAGGGTGGCCAGAGTTCAGGACAAGCCCACCTTCCATTGTATTCAGCCTCCGGATTGCGTGCTTTGCCCAGTCACTTCATTATCATCCTAGACAATTGTTTTGCCTGTTGTGTGTATTTGGGCTTTTGAGGGAGGCCACTGAATTAGAGTGTGTATTCTTAATAGAAACAGAACAGTGCTTTTGTTTAAAGAACAGTAGTTAGACAAGGATGAAATATTCAGATCCACTCAGGAAATCACACTTTAAACCACAGAAGAAGATGACAAAGTTCTTATTTTCCTAGTCAAGATAGTTTCTTAAGAACTTAATCCAGTTAGTATTTAACTTAGGCAGAAATTCCATTTCAATGGACATAATTAGACAGCTGGATTTTATTTTGCACACATAGCCAAAACAGTGGTGTTAACTACATTAAATTTTTCTCAGATTTTATGTATGCAAATTGTGTAGTTTCTCTTTTCATGGTAAATTGTTAGCAGATACTCCAGTAGTTGAATAATGATAAATACTTTTCTAATGCATATCTGTTGCTGAATTGGGGAAATAGTGCATTTCACCAAGTTTAAAATTAGTCCCTTGCCTTACATGTGCCAGGATCCCATATGAGCACCGTTTGTATTCCGGCTGCTCCATTTCCTATCCAGCTCTCTGTTTGTGGCCTGGGAAAGCAGTTGAGGATGGTGCAAATCCTTGGGATCCTGCACCGTGTGGGAGACTGAGAGGAAGCCCCTGGCTCCTAGCTTTGGATCAGCTCAGCCCCAGCCATTGTAGCCTCTTTGGGAGTGAGCCAGCAGATGGAAGATCTTTCTCTATCTCCTTCTCTCTGTAAATCTGCCTTTCTGCTAGAAATAAACACACTAATTAATTAAAAAACACTTTTTTCAACTGAAGACATCTAGTTACCTTTTTTTGTTGTGTAGTAGTGCTATCATTATATAAATGAATGGATCAATGTTGTGTTTTCATCATTTTAGCATCCTCAGGCCATACAACTACTGTACATGAGAAATAATGTCAGCCTTTTTTCTAGTATATGCTTATTTTAGACATGTGGGTTAAGTTGTCTTCCTCATTCATACCTGAAATAGAATTTTTTAGCAGTTTGAAATTGTCATTCATGTCAAGTGATTTATGGTATGTGAACTTTTTTGTATTACTTTCAGATATGGAGTGTGGGCCTCCGAGGATTAATGATAAACTGATGAGGTTCTTTGATTATTGTGAAAAATTTTTAACTGAAGTGGAAAGGAATGCTACGGCTCTTTACCACGTAGAAGCCTTCAAAACTGGACCAGAAATGCAGAAGATTTTAAGAAAAGTTGCAGCTGCTTTACAAGTTCCAGTAAATGATTTAAATGCAGGTAATGTGCTTATTATTTCTCATTTGAACTTTGGCGTTATAATTTTGAGCTGTGAGAATGACAAACTAAGAAAATAGCTATTCTTCTTAAAGGCCAGTAATTGGATTTGTTAAGAAGATAAGGGATCAAGAACATTGTAACACTCATGCTTGCTATTTTTATGTTCATATTCTGTGGGTTTTGTTTATTGATGTAAACCCATTCTTGGTGTATTTTTTTTTGGAGGACTCAATTTTAAGTTTAAGGCAAACATTTTCTAAATTATTGCTTCATTAAATGGTACAACTAGAAAAATCAGGGCCAGTGTTGTGGCATCTCATATGGACACTGGTTCAAGTACTAGCTGCCCCACTTCCAGCCGCCTGCTGGGAAAGCAACAGAAAATGGCCCAAGTGCTTGGTCGTCTATATGTTTGTGGGAGACCCAAATGAGAGTCCTGGCTTTGGTTGCATTGCAACCAGCATTGGCTGTTGCAGCTATTTGGAGAGTGAACCACTGAATGGAAAATTTGCTTTCTGTCTCTGTCTGTCTCCACCTCTGTGTGTCTTTCCCCCCTCTCTGTGACTCTGCCTTCCAAATAAATTATGTCTTTTCAAAAAGTAGAGAAATCCTTCTCACATGTTATCTTATGATAAGTTTTAGAAAGTGAATAGCTGAGTGGAGTCATGTTGTTTGAGGATTTTATCCATAGAGATGGTGAGATGGTGAGCAGTCAGGCCAAAAGGTATTGCAGTGAGTAATCTGTGTACTTTGTCATCCAAACTGGGACCTTTTGAGAACACTTAGTAACTATACTGAGAAGGTAGCTAGGAAACTGGGGCACATGGTTCTCTAACCATGGGGAATTAAGAAAATCAGATTTATTTCTCTTTTCTGGAAATTCATTATCTGTAGAGCAAATATTGACAAATTTAAGTGTCTGGATATTTCATTACATTATGAATCATTTACCAAAAACACTGAAAGTAGGAAATGTTAGAGAAAAGAAGAAATGAAATTAGAACCCGTTAATTATGGATCCTGGGGGCTTTATAAGGGTCAAAAACTGAAGATGCCAGGGCCAGCAATGTGATGTAGTGGGTAAAGCTGTTGCCTGCTACACCAGTGTCCCATATGGGCACTGGTTTGAGTTCTGGCTGCCCCTCTTCTGCTCTAGCTGTTGTGACTGGGGCGGCGGCAGCAGTTGCCCCAGGTGCCCTACAGCTGGGTAAGATTCTTGGCAACAGCTCCTGGCTTTGATCTGGCCCAGCTCTGTCTCTTGCTCTTTTTGGGGAGTGAACCAACTGACACAAGATCTTACTGTCTTTCTCTGTAGTTCTGCCTTTGAAATAAAGAATCAAATTAAGATGCTTAGACAGTACGTTACAATTGAGAACCAAGGTTGGGCATTATAATTACCTGTCAAGCATCCCAAATACAGCGTCTGGCTCCATGTCCAGGCCCTGCTTCCACTCCGATTCCTGCCGAGGCACACCCTGGGAGGCAGCAGGTGATGACTCAACTTCTTGCGTCCCCGCCACCAGGTGGGAGACCTGGATTGAGTTCCTGTTATCAGCCTGGCTTAGCTTCCGCTACTGCTTATGCGTGGAAAAAGCACAGCAGATAGAGATCTGTGTCTTTGTACCTTTTTTTTTTTAAGATTTATTTATTTCTATTGCAAAGTCAGATATACAGAGGGGAGGAGAGACAGAGAGGAAGATCTTCTGTTCATTGATTCACTCCCATAATGGCCACAACGGCCGAAGCTAAGCCGATCTCAAGCCAGGAGCCTGGAGCCTCTTCTGGGTCTGCCACACGGGTTCAGGGTCAACTGCTTTCCCAGGCCACAAGCAGGGAGCTAGATGGGAAGTGGAGCCGCCAGGATTAGACCCAGTGACCATATGGGATCCTCGTGTGTACAAGGCAGGGACTTATCTGCTAGGCGACTGTGTCAGGCCCATCTCTGTGCCTTTTAAATGGATGAAGTTAGAAGACTACTGAGGCCCAGTAGTTCCTTTCCTGGATTTCTTCGTCTTTTTCTCTCCACAGGTGATCAGTGTCAGGAATTTAGCACTTATTCTAAGACTGTTTCTATATGTTTCTGTGTATATATATGGAGTATAGTTTTGCAGATTTCCAAACTTTTAAGAATATGAGTAGAAAGTATGAGTCTGAATTTTAATTTTTATGTACAACTTTGTGTTTTTTAATTTTTAAAGGGATTATTTTTATTTGGAAAGTAGAGGTATACAGAGAGGACAGGGGAGAGAGAGGGAAAGAGAGATGTGTTCTGTCTGTTGGTTTATTCCCCAGATGGCAGCAAGGGCCAGAGCAGGCCAGTCCAAAGCCTGGAGCTTCTTCTGAGCCTCCTGTATGGGTGCAGGGACCAAAGCGTATCTTTACCTGCTTTCCCGGCTCCTAGCAGGGAGCTGGATCAAAAGTGGTGCCACTGGGACTTGAACTAGTATCTATATGGGATGCCAGTGCTGCAAGTTGAGGGTAAATTTGCTATACCATGGTGCTGAATCCTTATTTAGTATTTTGATTACAGGCCCTGTATTTGGAATTCTGTTATATTGCTCTGCTAGTATCTAGTCATTATTTGCTCCATGAACATTTAGATTGTTGAAAATCTTTATTAAACTTTTCAAATGCAGGTAAAGATTATTTGCATTTTACTAATGGGAGCTAGGAGAAAATACAAGCATAGTGGTTAAAATTGTGTATTCTGGATTGTTTGTATTTGCATTTTGACCTTACTCTAGTATTAGATTTTTAGCCACTTCCTTAGTATCTCTATGCCAGTGTCCTTTGCTGTATAATGGATATAGGTATTATGCTTACCCATAGGATCATTGAAAGGATTATGTGTGTTAGTTCATTCAAGGCTTTTAGTGCAGTGTCTAACAGGAGAGTTTCTCAGTAAATATTTGAGCTATTTGAATATAATTTTAAACTTAGATGTGTGTATGGTATGTGTTTTCTGTAATTCAATCTTACTTAACAATGTATGTATTGATATGAATCTGTACATTCTTTCATATTCCATGCAGGTTCTTGGATATATGACTTAGTTTCTGGTTCAGTGCTAATAAAAACTTAGCAAATTTTACTGCTTTTAAGAGGCTGGAACTCATATGATCCATCTTCTTAAAAGAAAACGATTTCCTACTGAAGTTTTTCCTAGTTTTTAGCTCTGGCTTGCAGCAAACGTTCTTGAGAGTTTCTTTATAAAATGGCCATAATGATTGGATTAACAACGATGCTTGTTTCACATCTTAACATATACTTGAAAATTGTTCTCTGAAAGTAAATATTGTATCAGTACTTCATAAGATTCCTGATTTTCCAGTTTTACATCCAACTCGCAGATGTTGTTTTAATTTTTACTAATTTGTTCCACGCACAGTGGTATCTAGCTTTAATATGTGTTTCTCCAATTATTTCCAAAAATTAGCATTATCCGCCCCCTATGTTTGTTAGCTTTTGATTTGTTTTGAGAAGTATAACTTCATAAAAACCTGACCTGTTTTATAATGGGTAGTTTTACTGCCCATCTCATTGAGCATAGGGACCCTTTAGGTGTTGTGAATGTATTAATTATGTAATTTTTTTTAACATTTATTTATTTTTATTGGAAAGATGGATATACAGAGAGGAAGATCTTCCATCCAATGATTCACTCCCCAAGTGAGTGCAACAGTTAGTGCTGAGCCAATCTGAAGCCAGGAGCCACGAGCTCTTCCAGGTCTCTCATGCAGGTGCAGGGTCCCAAGGCTTTGGGCTGTCCTTGACTGCTTACCCAGGCCAGAAGCAGGGAGCTAGATGGGAAGTGGGGCCGCTGGGATTAGAACTGGAGACCATATGGGATCCCAGTGCACGCAAGGTGAGGATTTAACCACTACACTATTGCACCGGGCCCTAATTACATAGCTTTTGGTTCTCCCTGACAAAAGATTAGTTCTTATTGTGTATTGCTAGTGCTTTTTCTTAATTTGTTGCTTATCTTAGGTATATTTATAGTGCTTTTGATTGACATTCACATCTGTTATATAGCGAGAACTCAAATTGTGGTACAGGGTAAGCAGCTGTTTTGGCGCCAGCATCCCACACTGGAGTGCCCATTCAAGTCTTGGCTGCTGCACTTCTGCAGCTTCCTGCTGATACCCCTGGGAAGGATATGGAGGATGACATGAAAGCTTAGGATGTTCAGGTGGATTTCTGGGGTCCTGGCTTTGGCGTATACCAGCCTCTGTTTGTGCAGCCATTTGAGGAGTGAAGCAATGGGTGTAATATCTCTCTCAATGTACAGAAATGCTTCAGCTAAATAAATCTACAAAAGAAAAGTCAGAAGGAATGAGTCAGAGCTTTAGTTTGCCAATGAAGGTTGTCTTGCCTTCATATTTTATAGCTGGGGACACTGAGACCCCAGGAGCCCGAGTGATTTTTCCAGGATAATGAATGGCATAATCAGAACACATGACATCAGATCTGATCTCAAGGCTTTCCCCGCTTATACTTCAGAGAGCTTTTTGGTGAACTTCTTTTTCATCAGCCTTTTTTTTTTTTTTTGGTTAAACAAGACACTGTTGAGCCTGACTTTTGTGGTTTTTAACTTGAACTTTAAGTCTGATAAATGAGCCAGTACCTTTTACCTAATATACATGATACTTATTTTAGATGTTTACATTACAAAACCTTTCCTTTAGATGAACAAAAATTTATTTGGGATTTATTTATTTTAAAAGACAGTGATGTGGAAGAGAGGTGTGGGGGGGGGCGGGGACAAGACAGCTTCCAACTGTTGGTTCCCACTCTCTTGGGTGGCAGGAACCCACATACTTGAACCGTCACTCTTGCCTCCCAGGATGCGTGTTAACAAAAAGTTGGACCAGATGCAGAGGTGGACTCCATTTCAAACACTCTGATGTGGGATCCCGGTATTCTAACTGGTGGTTTAACATACCATGCTGCAATACTCACTGCAGCTTCAGTGTATATTTTCAAAGATCCACTCCTTTTTTTGCACTCTGTATTGCTTAGGGGGAACTCTTTAAGTTCAGAATAGTACCCAAGGCATACAATTAGGTTTTGGTCCATTTTTCTTTGAAAAATAGGAAGGGTAATAATACTGAAGAAAGAGCAATGAAGACAACTCCTGCACGTGACTTCTTTCTCTGGCGTCACACTTCATCCCCTTCCCATTGACTAGAGAGCAGCAATGTTTGTTGCTGTCAACACTACCTTTTGCAATCTAAGCACATGTTTCTTTATCTCTTCTCTTCAGCGCCAATGTGGCTGCAGGTAGTAGAATCAAAGATTAGTAATGTAAAAAATCCCAGTAAGTTATTCTGAAATCTGAAATCGTGTGAGCAGCTTAGTTTGAAAAAGCAGTGCTACCAGCCTTTCTCTTCCTCTTCAGTGTGTTGTTTTTTCCATGATCTTTGTTTCATCTTTCTCATGTCTCCCTCACTACTCATCCTTCTGCTCCATCTTCTGCAGTCTTCTTTTCCCCCTCTCTGGCCTTCTCTTTCTATTTTTCATAATAAATGTACTATGAATTATATAGGTTTAAAAGGTATTTGTTTTGTCCCCCTTCTCCACTCCTCTAAATTTAACAAATCAAGTTAAGTTTTACATTGTGGAGTCCTTAGGCCCACAGTGTTTGTTGGGCTTGCTAGGCAAATATGCTCTTAACAACAACAACAAAATTTTTTAAAGCATTATGTTATTATTTACAGAAAGTTTCTTAGTTTCATTGTGGTCTATGACTCCTTAATTGTCTTCCTGATGGTTCCACTTCTACCTCTTTAAAATGCTATAGTGCAAGCCTTTTAATTCTTTGTTAGCCAGGAAAACCCAAATAGTTCCTTTACCAAGCTAGAAATACATAGTTTTTTCAACTATACCATGCACAGGCTTCTATGGATATTTAACCTTTAAAAGCTTGCGGGAAATAATAACCCACACATTTTTACTTTTTTCCTCCCAGATTTAATTCAGGTAGCTTTTTTCACCTGTTCATTTGACCTGGCAATTAAAGGTACTAAGTCTCCTTGGTGTGATGTTTTTGACATAGATGATGCAAAGGTAAGTGTTAATTTTTTAGTTTCTTTGCTTATTTGTTTGTTTATGTTTGCATGATGTTGGTTTTTGTTACTTGAGGTCACTTTTTCTGAAAATAGTTAGGCAGCATAAACTGTTTTGTGGCTAACTTCTGACTTTTTAATAAAGAGATATGTTTGTTCAACTAAATGTCACTTATTTATAATAAACAGTTCGGGTTCATAGAACTCTGGAAAACATGTTTTTCCATGGTGATTGTATTTCTAGGTCCACCCAATTAAAAATCTGTTTATCCCTTCATCAGATTTTACTAGTGGACGGCATCATTGAGTTGGTATAATCCAAATATCTGTTTTTATAGGAAGTCAGTTTTGCAAGGATAAATGATTTTTTGGAGTCCTGTCTCTGACTGTTTTCATGAGAATTGGCTTCTGTGTTCCACCTGGTGGTGGCAGTAATTCATCTACAGTTCTTTCCTGCATACTTCATTTCCTTTTTTTTTTTTTGTCTTTTTCCTTTTTCTTTATTCATGTTTCTGACTTTCAGCCTCTACTGGCTGTAGGAGATAAATTCAGGTCAACTTTGGGATGTTAGGTATCAGAGATGGGGTAGGAGAATATTATTTTGTTAAGCAATTTTAAGCTCTTATCGCTCAGGATATGGATTTGTGACATCTTGCATACATATTAAACCTTAGGTATTTCTCATGGAAATTGATGATGAACTTCAATATTTAATTTCAGAGTTTGTGTAGAAGCATACTGTTTGCCAGACAGAGTGGAATTTTTAAGCTGAAATAATTTTACCAACCCAGTGTGGAAGATCAACACATGATTATGTTGTCAGGAACTTCAGGAATCAACAATAGAATACAGTAATAAGATGATTCCTGTGCTAGTGTGTGAGTATGGTTTGCAGGGAAAGGACTCTGTAGGTGGTTGCTGTGGGGTGCTGGAGACCAGTAGTGAGGAGGTATATGGTATTTCCCTTCAGTGCTCTAGGCTCTGGTGGCCTCCTTGTTTTGCTGCCTTGAGTACCCAGCATCCTCCTCACCCTCTGTGTAATTCAGGGGCTCCCTGGTCTCTCTTCCTGTGATGTGCTTTGTGCCTTGGATGGTCATGCAGCTTGTATTATAAATTCTACTTTTAGAAGTGGAATGGGCACTGCTAATATTTATGCCAGTGTAGGTATAAACGGAGGCTTACAGGGCCACTCACTGGGAATAACTCCCTTTCTCTCTGCTCAGGTTGATTCCAAGGGAAGAACATGATTGAAGTGATCTTCAGTGTTGTGTATGGGTGGGTCTTGGCAAAAGGGAAATTCACTTTTTAACAGAATTTACCTACCCAGTTAATCTAGGTGTTGGAGTATTTGGGCAAATTCACCTGCCTGTCGCCACGTCTGTTCCTTTCCTTTTCTGAGAACTCTATCATGTGGCCTCTTATTTTGAAGATCGGTCATTTCTGGGTTAAATACAGCCTGCTTCCCTCACAGTGACCGTGTGTTTCTCAGGCCATAGCCAACCTCTGTTTATTCATCCCCTGATCACCTGCTTGTATTTCTGTACTGTATATCACTGATAGTTAATCTCTCTCCCTAGTGTTTTATGTTCGTTTTTGTGCTATTGTAATAAATGACCTCAGATTAGTGAACTAAAACAATGCAGATCTATTTTCTTTAGCGTTCTGGAGATCACACATCCAAAATGAGGGTGAAATCAAGGGAGTGAGGGAAGCCTTGTTTCTGGAGCCTGCAGGGAAGGAGCATACCTTGCTCTTCTAGTTTCTAGAGGCTCCTTGCTATCACTGCGTCTTCTCCCTACAACACCTCTGTAACCCTGACTGAAGGAATCTTCTGATTACGTTGTAACCCCTTATACTTCAGAATTTTCTCCCCATTTCAAGGATCCCTTGCTGATCACAGCTTCAAATTTGTTTTTGCCATATAGCGTATTCATAAGACATACAGAGTAACATAGAGACACAATGGCAGGCATCTGTTGTGTTCACTATATATATTTACTTTTTTTTTAAGGAAAATTCTTTTTACTTCTTTGAAAGGCAAAGAGAGATTAATCTTCATCTGCTGGTTTCCTTTCCAAATACCTACAACATCAAGTGGTGGGCTGGGCTGAAGCTGAGCCTGGAACTCAATGGGGTCTCCCATATGGGTAGCGGGGGCCTAGGTCCTCGACTATGGCATACATTAGCAGCAGACTGAATGGAAGTAGAGCTAGAAGTTGAAACTTTGGCACTCCATCTCTTTGCCTTTCAAGTAAAATAGAAATAAAAAGGAAAAATTTAAAAAGATCCGTAAACTAATGCTTTTCTGTAGGATATCCTTTTTTGCATCTTTGTATTTTTCCACTGTAATAGATATATCTAGAGTTTCTGTTTCTTCTAGATCTGTGTTGGTATTTAATATTTTTACTATAAAGATCATTCATGTCATTCGGATGTGCAGAGATCAACAAACTTAGTTTTTCAGTTTTTCCTCTCTGATCATTTCCCCATTATTGTGTTTTTACTTTTTTCTTCAGTATGATAAATATATATTACTCTGTTTTTTTTTCCTAAGAAGCAATTTATCTTTTTCTGTTTTTGAATCTTGTGTAATAGACTCAGCAAGCAGGTACATGTTTTTTGTACATTTTCAGCATTATGCTTTTAAGGTTTTATTCATTCCATTGCATGTAGGAATATTTTCTTTGCTGTTTGCTATTCCATTATGTATGTATGATGATTTATTCATTATGTTATTGGTAGAGATTTTGTTTTCAATTTAGGGCTGTTATGAACAATGTTGCTGTGGACATTCAGGTCTACATCAGTGGCAAGGGCGCAAGCATTGGCTGATTTGTTGCTGTCTTCCCAGGAACAATAGCATGGAGCTTGATCAGCAGCAAAACACTAGAATTGGTATTCTGATGTGGGAATGTGGCATCAGAGGTGTTAGATTAGCCCACCAACGCTGGCCCCTTGTTTTAGCTAGCCCAGATGAGCGCATATGCAAGAAGGATTAGGATTCTTTCAGTTTGATTACTTGCACTGACCATCTGACCTTGTGTCACACAAACTGTCAGAGGGGCTGTTTCCAGGGAAAGATTGTTGTTTTTTTGTTTTTTTTTTTTTGCTCCTCCAGGTAACTCATGCTTTGAAGATCTATCTTTTGCTGACTTTGAGGTTAATACATTTATTTTAAATTTATTTCAAAGGCAAAGAAACGGGGATTGAGATCTGCCATCTGGTTCACAGGTTTATGAGACTCCTGCCTAGCTTTCTCTTCTGATGCTCTGCCCTCCTGATCCCTTTTAACACCTCACAAACTGAGCCCTGACCCCTCAGCTTGTGTCAGTTTTGACGTTTACCTTTCAAGCACTTTGCTATGATTTTACTTATAGTTTGTGTAATTCTTCAAACGTTAAGGGTGCCATGTGTATTTATGTTAGTGTTTTGGTAATAAATGAAGTTATGCTGTTTATTAATCTTAACCCACTTTTCACTCAGCAGTGTGTCTTGAAAATCTGTTGTGTCAATTATCTCATTATGTAACTTCTGTGATAACTGTGAAGTATTGCACAGAATATGTATACCTTAGTTTGTTTGATAGTTACTATCTACTAGTGGAATGTAGGTATTTCCAGGAGGGGTTTAGTTCCTCTAAGACGTTCCTGTAGAGTCTCTGCTGTGTTCCTGTGTAAACATTAATGTGTAAAAAGTAGGGTTAAATGGATCTGAGAGTTTGTGCGTAGAGTATATGTGCTTCCCTAGATTTTGCTGTCTTGCTTTCTGAAATGTCTATAGCGGTATACTTTCCTCCGTTCAGACTCATGTCCCATATCCTTACAATACTTTTATTAGTATTTTTGGCAAACTGATTTATGAACCAAAGTAACTTATTTTCTATCTTGTCAAAATCCCAATTCACTGTTGGAATCTTTCTGTGCTATAATGAACAAATAAATATAAAACTTCTCTGTGTTTTTCCTGTTTCGTCACTATCATCTTAATATAATTTTAGAAGAAACGTGTGATGAATGCTTGTTCTTAACCCATTCTCCTGAATTGTCATGAATACCGGCTTATGTGGATTTACTAAACTGCTTTTACTTCCAATCCCTAGTATTCTCCTGGATCAAATATGTAATGCAGCAGAAATCTCTGTGTCATTGACCATGTGGCTAATTCCTAAATACTTGAAATGACGGTTATAAACCAATGAATATGAAAAATCTGATATATTTTGTGTAGGATAATAATTAGACAGTATAGCTTTTATAAAGAATCTTTATAAAATCAGGAAATATTGTTATATTGATGACAGCATGTTAAAATGATTTTAAAATTTTTTTCTTTTCAGGTATTAGAATATTTAAATGATCTGAAACAGTACTGGAAGAGAGGACATGGTTATACTATTAATAGTCGGTCCAGTTGCACGTTGTTTCAAGATATCTTTCAGCACTTGGACAGAGCAGTTGAGCAAAAACAGAGGTAAAAATTAAAAAAATAGAAGTACATTTTGAGCTGACTATCAAGCTTTGTATTAAATGTATTAGAATGAATGATAAAAATAAGGTTTGCATGTGATTTTTAAAAAGCGTTTTATTGGTTGATACACTCAAACAGTATGCTGTGCTTGGAATCCTGTTTATTCTGAAACTTTGTATGTAGCCAGTTTCTTTTTTTTGACAGCAGTACAATGATGGTGAATATGCTACAGTTTATATTATCTACTTTTGCTTGGAGGCATTTAGTTTTTGTTTTTTGCCATTATAAATAATATGATTATGAACCTTCTCCTACAACTCTTGTTTTGAAAGTGCCAAATGTTTTTGTTTTAAAGGACATTTTCTCATTATAAGGCCTTTGTTAACGTTCTTTTAAAGACTGTTACAGCCATTAAATGACTAATATGTTAACTTTTTTTAATCCTCCAGTTAACTCTTTAATCTTTTACTATTTTCAGGTTTTGTAATTGAATATTTCTTTAGATTGTGTAGTTCCATGTTTTAACATAAGGTGGCAGCATTGAAATAATGTGTAGTGGTATAATATGTACCTGTTTTGCTCGTCTGCCTGAGGTCCCACTCTTTATAAGAGGGTAGGTACCTTGGTATTCAAAGTTTCTAGGAACATATGGAAATTCTAGGTCTTTTTGTTATGACTTTCTGATGTCAGTATTCCATGCACTTTAACCTGGAACATCAGGAATCCTAGTGTAGATTGCTGAGAACTACTAGCCAAATAAGACAAAAATTTATAAAACTAGATTGGCTATATTTGAGTGCTGGTTCAAATGTCCAGTTGCCTTTCCAGTACCTAAGTTTTGACTCCCACTCGGTTGTCGAGTGTGGGCTCTAGGGCTTGTTCCGTTCCTTGTTGTCTCCTTAGTGTCTAGAGCAGTGAATAGGATATTGTTAGTGCTCCCATTGTTCTTGTAGTCTGTGCTCTTATTATCTTCCAAGAAACCCAAGCCACAAACCTGCAGATGATTCTTTATTCCAGCCCCATGGGGCATCTTCTATACCTGTTGGTATAACTTTCAGCATATTAAGAAAGAATATGCAATTCTGCTGTTATAATAGTGGAACACTGTTGTACATTGTGTTGTTTTATCTTCTTTCATTCCATTCTAATTACCTATTATATGCATTTTATTGTAGGTAAGCAGAGGTTGTTTAATGTTAGTTTATTAATATATTAGTTATTATTTCTGCAATTATTTTCCATTGATACGTATTTTTCAACTTATTACTGAATTGTATCCAACATTTTTGGAATTACTCTCAAATTTATTGCCATTATCTGTTCTTGCTATATTTGGGGCGTACGCTTACTCTGTGCAAATTCTAAGAGCATAACTGAGACAAGCCTGGTTTCAGCTGATACACACACACCCCTTGATTTTTAATAACTGTTGTTCCATGGAATTGATTGTTATACTCATTCTTTAAGTACTGACACCATCATGACAATTGTCTAGGTAGAATTTGGTTGGAGAGGACTGATGAGAATGTTCTAAGAAGGAAGAAGATAGATCAAGATCTGTCTGGGACTGAAAAGAGAGTGTTTGATGGGGGATGCTAAGTCAGTCAGTTTGATGGTTTCAGTGGAACAACATTTGGAAATAAGTCATACTAGGTATATGGTTTTCTCTGTGTTAAAAAATATACTTAATCTGTCTTCTAGATGCTGATTTTAAAGTTTGTTATTTGTCTTTTAATGTTTGTGTTGAGAAGATTGTGTGGATTGTGATTGTCAGTGCTTGGACATCTCTTAAATTAGGATACTGGTGTGTAAGATTTTTTTGTTTAAAAAAACTGGACAGATCTATTTAAGATTTATTTTTATTATTTTTTTATTGGAAAGGCGGATATACAGAGAGGAGAGACAGAGAGGAAGATCTTCCATCCGATGATTCACTCCCCAAGTGAGCACAACGGCCGATGCTATGCCGATCCGAAGCCAGGAGCCTCTTCTGGGTCTCCCACAGGGTGCAGGGTCCCAAAGTCTTGGGCCGTCCTCGACTGCTTTCCCGGGCCACAGGCAGGGAGCTGGAAGGGAAGCGGGGCTGCCGGGATAGAACCGGAGCCCATATGGGATCCCAGGCGTTCAAGGCGAGGACCTTAACCACTTGCGCCACCGCGCTGGGCCCAGATCTATTTAAATACAGAGCTTTTTTGCAGTTACTTTTTGAGTGTTTGCTATGTTCAGGTTATTATGTAGGTATAGGCAGTAGAATTTATACAAATAAATAAGCATATCTTAGTTATCTCAAAGAACTTTTGTCCTGTTAAGGAGATTATATAGCAGCACTGAACAGATAAAAACACAAGTGTTAATAGATTCATTTAGTGTTAAGTGTTAAGATTCATTTAGATTATGGGATTTATTAGGGGTTAAATGGGGAAAAAAGAGTCTGAGGCAGGCCACTGAAGACTTTTCATTAATCTCAATATCAGCTGCTAGTACTTGTTTTAGTATAATATTTTCTACAGCTTTTATTGGGAGCTATAACTGATGTAATAAAGTGAACTGCACATATTTAAAGTGGGCAATTTGATGAATTGCTACAACCTGTGACATGATCACTGCAATTAAAATAAAATTTCTGGCCTGTCCAAAGTTCTGTGGTGGCCATTTAAATTTGGGGGAGGGGAGGGTTAGGCTTTTTTTATTATTATAACTGAAATCTTGAAGTTGAGACTAAATTTTGGGGGCTGACATTGTGATGCTAACATTCCATTTTGGAGAGCAGTTAAGTCCAGCCTACCCTACTTTTTTTTCCCCTATATATGGTACAATTCCATTGGGTCTGGGATTTCCCTACCTCTTCCCCAAATTCCTACTCTCTTACTGATTTTTCTCATATTATTACAATAATGTAGTCCTTCTTAAGCAGTCATCATAACTTCATCAGTCTGATATTTCAGTGTGATCTGACATTGCTAGTGCAGACAAGGCCAGATGGTCCAGCATCTGATTGTCTAGATATGTCCAACAGTTTCATTGGGCGTCCATCTTTGATTTGGAAATAGAGATGCGTACTGCATTGTATCTTCACATCTGGATATGATAGTCTCAATTACACTGTCACTATTTCCCATTCCAGGCAACTGATGCTTTGCTTTCCGTCCTTATAGATTACTCAGTATACTTTGCAATTTTATGTACGGTAACTATTACAGAATGTACATTTTTTGGTTTGGCCTCTTTGATGAAGAATATTGATTATAGAATCCATCTATATTGCTATCTGTATCCATAGCTCATTCATTTTAAAGACTGGTATCTCATGTCTAACTTTATCACTGATTATTTCTGGTGGATATTTCAATTGCTTCTGCTTTTAGGGCTATTACAAATAAAACAGCTATAAATATTCAGGGCTTTGTATGCATATGTGTTTTCTCTTGGATGTAGTCTAGGGATGAAATAGTTAAATGTAGTTTCTTATTTGTTTACTTTTTTATATTTCAGAAATAGAAAGGGACAGGTCGGAAAATAGTGAGACCTTTTGTCTGCTTGTTTATCTCCCAGGTGAATGTATGGCCACAGGTAGGCTGGGCCAAAGTCAGGAACGCAGGCCAGGACTTCCGCGCAAGTGTTAAGAACCCAGTGACTTCTAGCCATCTGTTACTTTGCATGGTCTACATTAGCAGGGTGCTGAAGTCAGGAGCTGGAACTGAGCCTTGAACCCAAGCCCTTCGATGTGGGATATCAGGCTTCGTGCGTGGTAGCTTAGCCACTAAACTAGCTTATCTTATAGGGGAGATTTTTGCTTCTTATGCACTTTTTATGAACTTATGAACTTCTTCTGAACTGTTGAACTTTTTCTATCAGTGTTTGAGAGTTCCAATCTCACATTTTAGCTGAGTCTTATAGTAGGCCTTGTGCTTCCCTGGTAGCTAGTGATTGCATCTTTTCTTCTAATTGTTTACCGTATATGTTAACCACTATGGTAAAGCCTGTTCAAATCTTTCTGCCCACTTTAATTTTTTTTGCCCATTTTTAAATTTGAGTTGTATTCTCCATTATTGTCATTGTAGGAGTTATTTATATACTAGATATAAGTTGCTTGTTAGATTTAACCTTTGCAAATACTTTTCATAGTTTGTGATTTGCTTTTTTAGTAACACCTTTTTATTTTATTTATTTTTAAAGATTTATTTATTTTTATTGGAAAGTCAGATATACAGAGAGGGGGAGAGACAAAGAGGAAGATCTTCCATCTGATGATTCACTCCCCAAGTGGCCGCAATGGCTGGAGCTGAGCTGATCTGAAGACAAGAGCCCAGAGCTTCTTCCGGATCTGTCACATGGGTGCAGGGTCCCAAGGCTTTGGGCCATCCTTGACTGCTTTCCCAGGCCACAAGCAGGGAGCTGGATGGGAAGTGGGGCTGTTGGGATTAGAACTGGTGCCTGATATGGGATCCCTGCGTGTGTTAGGCAAAGACTTTAGCTTCCACCTACCACACTGGGCCCATAACACCTTTTCGTTGTTGTTGTTGTTAAAGATTTATTTATTTTGGGCCCGGCACGGTGGCGCAGCGGTTAAGGTCCTCGCCTTGCACGCCTGGGATCCCATATGGGCTCCGGTTCTAATCCTGGCGGCCCTGCTTCCCATCCAGCTTCCTGCCTGTGGCCTGGGAAAACAGTCGAGGACGGCCCAAGACTTTGGGACCCTGCACCCACGTGGGAGACCTGGAAGAGGCTCCTGGCTTCGGACTGGCATAGCATCGGCCTTTGTGCTGCTCACCTGGGGAGTGAATCATCAGATGGAAGATCTTCCTCTGTCTCTCCTCTGTGTATATCCGCCTTTCCAATAAAAATAAATAAATCTTTTAAAAAAAATTTATTTATTTTTATTGGAAAGTCAGATATACAGAGAGGAGGAAAGAAAGAGAGAAAGACCATCCATCTGATGATTCACTCCCCAAACGACCGCAACGGCCGGTGCTGTGCCGATCTGGAGCCAGGATCCAGGAAACTCCTCCAGGTCTCCCATGCAGGTGCAGTGTCCCAAAGCTTTGGGCCGTCCTCCACTGCTTTCCAAGGCCATAAGCAGGGAACTGGATGGGAAGTGGAACTGCCGGAATTAGAACCTGCGCCCATATGGGATCCCAGCGTGTTCAAGGCGAGACTTTAGCTGCTAGGCCACCACATCGGGCCCCCATAACACCTTTTTAAAAATTGTTTTCATGATATGATTCCGTAAGCACAGGGATTTCCCCTTCCTCCCCACACTGTTTTCCCCCATATTATTCAGTTGTATAAGGCTTCATCAGCATTCACATGTCTATCATTCTGCTATCTAAGTGCATCATGGCATTGTAGATATAAATAGTGGTATAAAGTCTAGCATCCGATTGTCAAGAAGTATTTAACAGTTTTGTTAGGAGTTTTTCTTTTATTTGAGAGTATAATTGCATATTCAATATATATTCGCTTCCTGGAATGCTAGTCTCTATTTTATAATTCATCTATGAGAATATATGTATATACATGTTTACCTGTGTACCTGTTTGTCTTGTGTTTTACATGAAAGTTGCCTTATATCAGAGAATGTATGGTTTGTCCATTGGGATTAGGTTATTTCACTGACCATGAGAGTCTTTGATTGGGATCATTTTGTTGTAAATGATAGAATTTCATTTTTAATGGCTTAGTAGTATTCCATGGACAAGATACACCGCAGTTTCTTTATTCATTCCTCTTTTGACAGGCATCTAGTTAATAACAGCTTTTGATGAGCTGATTTTTGTACTACCATTAAGGCATTTCCTCCCCAGTATCTGTATTATATCCTGTTTATGTTGAAGTTTTCCTAGTTGGCTAAGTGAACACATACTGTTCCTGCCCCCTATGTTAGCTTTGAGAATTTTTTTGCCTGTTCCTTTACAGCTGTTTTCCTTCAGATCTGTGGTTTTCTCTCATGGTTGTGCTGAGTAATGCCTGCTGGAAACAGGAGGGAAGCCCCTGCTGAGCTGCAGCGCTCTCTCCAGGGTCTCTTCTCTGGTACTGCGTCCTGTGGATCAAGCCAGCATGGCTTCCCTGAATTCTCACTCCCGTCTCATGGTTGCCCTGCTGTTCAGGCTTCCTCTTTATGTGCCTGCAAACTAGGTGGTGAGTGGGAACACCTCATTTCCTTTCCTTTTCTCCCCCAGTGTCACGTGTTGAATTTCTGAAAACTGTTCTTTCGTCTGTTTTGGTTTGACTTTCTAGTACTTTGAGGTGGAATGGTAAGTCTGATCCCCTTATTCTACTTCTGTGTAGTTTTGCTTGAGAAAAGCTTTATGCTGATGGTGTTCTTTCTGTTCTTGATTTTTGTTAAGCTGTTGTTGATGGTTCTCCATGTGCTCGCTGGATTTGATGTTGCAATCAGAGGTATAAGATGACCTGAAATAAAGCCTTTTTTTATGGTGATTTTCTTCCCAAAGCATCTCATATCTCTGCTGGTTCATGTTGCTTATTTGTGCACTTACATAAGCCGGGGAATTATGAGTTGTATAAAGCTCTATCTGATATGCCTGGATCATGTTTAAAAATATACTTGAAGTAATATCAGTTGAGTGTGAAACATGAATTAAGAGCTTAGAAAGATCTAGCTGAGTGCATTTGGGGGAAAAACATGCAATTATTATTTTTCTGGTTAAGCTTTTTGAATGACTTTTAAGTATTTGTTTTGTATATTTTACCTATTTTGAACACATGCGTTATAATCAACCCAGATTTAGTGATGCAATTTCAGACTTCAAAGTAAATATTTTTTTTGGGGGGGGTGGACCGGCAGCGTGGCCTAGCAGCTAAAGTTCTTGCCTTGAACATGCTGGGATCCCGTATGGGCGCTGGTTCTAATCCCAGCAGTTTCACTTCCCATCTAACTCCCTGCTTGTGGCCTGGGAAAGCAGTAGAGGATGGCCCAAGGTCTTGGGACCCTGCACTCTTGTGGAAGACCCAGAAGTTCCTGGCTCCTGGCTTTGGATCTGCTGACTTCTGGCTGTTGGGATCACCTGGGGGAGTGAACCAGTGGCTGGAAGATCTTTTTTTCTGTATCTCCTCTTTTTATATCAGCCTTTCCAATAAATAAAACAAACAAGCACATCTTTAAAAAAAATGAAATAAGGTAACATAAGAGTTGACTGGATCATAACCCTAAGACATTCTGATGGTTTCTGTACATTCGTATAGATTATTTATTTTTTCTTATGTTTGTGTTATATACATTTTCCAGTGTTTTTAATGAAATGTATATTCTTTTTTTCAATTTTTCATGATGTTTACATAGTTGATCAGGGTGGGAAAGATCAAGAGTTAGGGGAAAGTGGGTAAAACCATTGTTTCCGAATTTTCTTTTTCTTTTTCCTCTGTCTTGGGGGGAAGATGAGGGGAGAATCCGCACCCAGCCTCCCAATTGTCCCAGTAATCAGGAATAGGGAACGGCCACTTGATAACAACTCAGCATCCCCGATGTGGATCGTGCTCTGAGGATTCTGCTTAAGTGTTTTCTTTAGTTCTGAAATGCTGTCGTTCTCACTGGTACAAGGATGAGTAAATTTTCCTTTCAAGGTCCTTTGGCTGACATGGTTGACCTTAGAGACTCCATTCACCCAGATATTTGCTGTCATCACTTGATTGGGGTAGTTGTCCAGTTTGTTCTGCCCTCTTTTCTCTGCTGTAGTGCTGTATATCTTCTGCAGACCCCAGTGCACTGCCATAATCCTCCGTGTGCATTTGGGCCTGCCACCCACTGCTTGTCTTTTCCACTGAGGTGGCCCGTTCTGACACATGCACTCTGTGGTCAGTCCACTGATCCTGGACATGAGCCCTCATGTCCCTGCACACTCTGACCTGTGCCATCCCCCAGACACCCTGCATCGTTACAACTAAGCATCCACAAGCACGCCTCTGGACTTCACCCAGCAGCATTGGTGCTCAGGCCACCTGACCTGGGCCTTGCCAGAGCCCCCTCCACCAGACTCACAGTCCTGGGACTCAACATGCAGGTGGGACTAAGTACCCAGGCTCACATACCTGGCACCCGTGGCCTCCCCCTCCATCTTTAGGGAAAAAAAGATAGAATAGGCTAGGTGACTATAGGCTAATAGGCTGGCACACTGGTATGGTTAACACAGATTTGGCATTAACCAGGCCCAGGGTGCCTGCTTTTTTTCCAGCAGTATAACACTTGTCTAGGTACAAGACAATGTAGGCCATTGCCCACAGTTCAGGGCAGTGTACACCTTTAAAGTGGTTTTGTCCCAAGATTAATGCTTGTTTTAAAATTAGAGCAGAGTAAAAGATGTTGTTCCATTCTGTGCTTCTGTGTTCCCTGTTCTGTGGGACGCTATTTTGCTGAGAGTCCCAAAGTAAGAAATCATTATAGGTAGTCAGGTCACAGAAAATACCATCAGAAACAAATATGCATGAAAAATAGACAGATTCAAAACCAGTTGTTGGACATCTGAATTATTCTTTACTTGATATTAAGTATTTTAAAATAATTCATATGTTACATGTTTTAAGTACAGAATTCATTAGAATAAAAATAGCCAATCTTTGGAAATTCAGGAGAATTGTAGGTGTAATATTCTCAGGATGGAAGATTCTAAGGTATATAGCACAGAGTCCTGACTGTAGAGCATCTCCTAAAACTGGATCCAGGTTTTTATGAGTGTGCATGTTTTTTCTTTTAGTTCTCAAATAGCTTAGTCAAATTCTGAAATGATTTTATGCTCCTCAAAAGTTAAGAACCACAGTTGCAGTGGATATTGAGTATGTTGGGTCTCTTGACAGGCATTCCTTAAAAATATTTATGTCGGGCCCGGCGCGGTGGCGCAAGTGGTTAAAGGTCCTCGCCTTGCACGCCCGGGATCCCATATGGGCGCCGGTTCTAATCCCGGCAGCCCCGCTTCCCTTCCAGCTCCCTGCCTGTGGCCTGGGAAAGCAGTTGAGGACAGCCCAAAGCTTTGGGACCCTGCACCTGCGTGGGAGACCCAGAAGAGGCTCCTGGCTTCGGACTGGCATAGTATCGGCCCGTTGCGCTCACTTGGGGAGTGAATCATCGGACGGAAGATCTTCCTCTCTGTCTCTCCTCTCTGTATATCCGCCTTTCCAATGAAAAAATAATAAAAAAAATAAATCTTAAAAAAAAAATATTTATGTCTTCCTGCCAAAAATTTTCATTCTTATTTTTTTTTCTTTTAAAAGAAAAAAAGTTTGGTCCATTTACTCATGGCACCCTGAATCTCAACTCTGTTCACTGAATGGCAGTGGCTCAGAAGGCTATGTGGGGCTATTGATAGAGTAGAATAAATTAATCTTTGTATTTTCAGTCACTTGATGACAAAGTAATATCCAGCAGCCATATATAGAGAGTCATGTAACAGAAGTAACTCATTTCCCATTTCTTCCCCTTTTGTCCTCTATCTACCTACTTTATAACCCTCCCACTGCCCCCCGCGCAGGCACCTGCTCTCTTACTCACGCAAATGCTCACACCAGTTTGCTGCTGCCAGTGTTTTGGTCCTAACCACAGACCGCCTCTGCTTTGGAGGAGATTGGGAATGCAATCCAGCAGAGTCCTTGTGACATGCTTGGGGTTTCAGTGTACTAACAGAAAAACTGTGACTGTGGCTCTTTCATATAGCGTGGGCATTTTCTAACAACCAGAGTACATCAATTCCTAAGAAATAAGTGGCTTGGAACCAGATTGAATTCTTTAAATTTTAATGTGAGTTATGCACAAAGCAAAGAGTAACCATGTTCTTAGATACGAAAACAAGTCAATTTCTTGCAGAAATTACTGATATATTTTGTAAAAACCTGGATGATGCTTTTAGTGAAAATTGGACAATAACTACTCTTATATATTTGCTTTGAGATGCTTAAAGTTATGAAAAGAAACAGAAAAATACTATTGTAAACGTACACACACAAACCCCACAACTCTTTAAGTTTCTAGCAGAATGATGCAAGTCCCATATTTGATGTTTCGATTTTATGTAAAAGAAAATGTGATATGTTTTTCCATTTAACACTTACTCCACTTAACTTGGCCAGAGAAAATAGAAATTTGAGTTCAGTCTTAACGAAGGACAAAAAACATAACGAGCCTGTGCAGGTGTTTAAGAGGGATTAGATTAACCTTCTAGAGGGAAAATAAACTACTTATGGTCACAGACACCTCCATGGGAATAGCTTTTTAATATACCAGAGCTTGGTATTTTTCTTGTAGTGAGTTTCAGTGTGGTAGGAATCAGTTTGCTTGTTTATCCTTTCTTGTTAAAAAGCATCATTACATTGTTAGTTGTAAATGGACCCCTGATTTGAACTTTAAGAGGGTTCTTCAAAAAAGTTTGTTGGAAAATGGAATTAGAAGGTAAGTTTGGGGCAGGCATTCAGTGCAAATTAAAGTGTCTCTTGGGATGCCCACACCCCATACTGTAGTGCCCATCCTAGGTTGGAATCCTGGGTCTGCTTCTGATTCTGCCTTCCTGCTGATGGGCATCTTGGGGGCAGCTGGTAATGGCTAAAGTTATTAGGTCCCTGACACGCCAGTGGGAGACCTAGATTGAGTTCCCAACGCCTGTTTTAAATCTGGTCCAGTTCCTGATGTTGAAGACATTTGGGGACTGAACAGTGAGTGGCAGCCCTCTATTTCTCTGTCTCCCTGCCTGTCAGATAAAAAAATATTTAAAATTGTTTACAAAGTTAAAAAATGTATTTTGGTGCAAAAAAAAAATCTGAAACCATGTGTAGTTTCTATGTACTTCTTTGAAGTATCCTTTACATGGCAGAAAATTATTAGGTAAGTTCTTGGATTATATACCTCAAATTATGAGTTAGCGCTTCACGTTTCTTGGCAGCCGTGAGAAAAAAGGCTTTTTGGAGGGCATAATAAAAATTATTTTGTTGTCTTTATTCTAGTTTTCACTTGAGCCACTAAGGGTAAAGAAATTGAATTCAGGATAGGAAAAACAAAATAGTGAAGAAAGAAATTTATGTTTTAAACCTCAATTATTTGAACTTCAAGTTGTTACTTAGTGGGAGTACTTTTGAAATAAGCAAAAATTGCTTAATACTTTTTTAGATGTGACTTGTACTAAATTCTGCTTCCTAGCCTTAAAACTTCAACCTAGACATTTAGTAAAAATGATTAAACAAAAAAATAAAATTTGCTTTCTTAAAAACTATGTATGCCTTGCATAGCTACTTAAAAATAATTTTTGTTCCCTTTAGCATTTTAATGCAATGTTCATGTTGGCAGCATATGTAATAAAATATTAATAGTGGGCCTTTTGTTACTTTGAGCAAAATACCTGAGAGACTTAGGAAGGAAGGAATAAGGTTGGCTTCAGGTGTTTCTTGGACCCTAGGCAGGCTGATTTTTGGTTTAAGTATCTAGTGTGGCTTGAGAATGGCAGAGATGATCACATAGTGAGCCAGAAGCCTGAACTGCTTGCCTGATCTAATACTGCCTTCTGAGGTTATTCCTCAGTGACCTAAAGAGCTCCCACGAGGCCCATCTTGCAGATGCTGTAGGTAGATAAAATCTTAAACCTTTAATCCATCAACCTTTTAACATTAATCTGTTCACCAGTAACATGAATGAGACTTTGGGGATGAAACATATATATGAGTTTGGGGGACTAAATCACATTCTAACTATAAGAATAGGGCTTCTTTTTAAAAAGTTTTATGAATGAGTTCTTTCTGAAATAAATCTTGCTTGTTCCATGTTTTTGAGTCTTGTTTCTTGACTTTTTTTTTTTGAGGAAGACATAAACCAAACCAATCAAGATCTTTTTTATTCTATGTCCAGTAAAGATTGGTGCACATGAAAATAGGAATAGTTTGTGCATTTTTCCTTTAGGTGATTGATTATATAGGTGTATAATACACATAGGTGTATTTGTGTTGCTTTTAATACACCTGACCAGTAGTGAAGTTATTGTCAGAAAGCAAAAATGTAACATCATAATATTAACTCAAATGTGCTTAGGTTACAGTGACTTATAATTGGTACCCTGGAAATGGCCAAACTGATTTTAGGTCTGTCTGGAAAATCAGGGAGACGATGGAGAGGCCAGTATTTATGGGAAAGAGTGTGTGTGGCAAATACGGAATCTTTTCATATCAGTTCTGACTACAACTCGGAGTGCTTGTCAGTGGGGTGTCAGGTAGCTATTTCTGACTCACTGGAGATTTGGCCTAGATACAGAGTTCCATGAAATATCCCTATTTTCATCACTAGAATGAAAATTTAGGTGCAAACAGTCTTTATTACCAATCAAATTGAATTCAAAGTTGAGAATATAAGGCAATAAATGTAGTAAGAATTACTAAGAGAAAGAAGCAGGTCTTGTTAACCTCATAGAGACATCTTTCCCGTAACTGTAGGAGGCAGTTAGTCATATAGTATGTTCCTGAAATAGTATTTCTGCTCTGTTCATCACCTCACATGGTTGATGCTGAGTTTTTATAGGACAGTATCTCTTTATTCAAGTTTTTATTGCATATTCATTTCAGATGAAAAGCCTGAAAGTGTGATCTTTGCCTTTTTTACATTCTTGTATAAAACTGATGCTTTATTTAAGAAATAATCAATGTTCTTATTCTGTAGGATTTTACGTGTACTTTGACCAAATTGCATATTGCATGGCCAGTCCATATTTTTGTAACAGGAACCTTGTTGCCAACTACTAACAATATAGTCGTCCTTAACTAGTATACTGAAATACTGTGTTTCTCATATAAAAACTGATTTCACTTAAAATAATTTAAAATAATCAATGAAGCTGCAGCATTAAAATACTGATTTGGGGGGCTAGCATTGTGGTGTTGCTGATGAAATCACTGTCTGAAGTGCTGGCATCCCATACAGGCTCTGATTGGAGTCATGGCTGCTTTGCTTCTAATCCATCTTTCTGCTAATGCACCTGGGAAACAGCAGAAGATCCCCCAAATACTTGGGCCACTGCACCCACATGAGTGGCTTGGATGAAGCTCCTGTCTTAGGATTGGTCCAGCCCTGGCCATTGTAACCATCTGAGGAGTGAACCAGTGGATGGAAGATCTCTGTGTGTGTGTCCCCTTTCTCTGTAACTGTCTTTCAAATAAGTTTAAAATATCTACATCATCGTATGAAGCAGCTACGAAGCCTGTAGTGATGAGTATCTCATCTGATTATGACACACATTAAGAATGTATTCAGGACCCTGTTCAGACGCTACCTCCTCAGCAAGACCTTCAGTTCTTCTTGCACAGAATTCACTTCCCTTCTCTGGGTTCCCGTAGCACTTAGATACTAGTCTGCAAGATCCAAGAAAATGGTTTGTGTTTTTATTCTTTTACCCTCAAATCCCTCCCCCACCCTCTTAAAAAGAAGAGCTGTACGTTGCACTTAGCATGGAATGATAGGACCTGTTGCATTCAATAGATTACCCATGTGGACCTTTGAAAAGTCCTCCCATTTTAGATAACTGAACACAATAGTTTTCGCCTGGACATGAACCATATGGGATCCTGGCACTTGCAAGTTGAGGCATTGAGCCATCGTGCTGGGTGTGGTTTTGAGTACTTACATTTTTTTTTAATTTATTTTTTTTAAGATTCATTTATTTTCATTGGAAAGGCAGATTTATAGAGACAGAGAAAAAGATCTTCTATTTGCTGATTCCCTCCCAAGTGGCAGCAATGGCCAGAGCTGAGCCAGTGTGAAGCCAGGAGCTTTCTCCAGGTTTCCCACGTGGGTGCAGGTCCCAAGGCTTTTGGCCCATCCTGTACTGCCTTCCAGGCCAGAGGCAGGGAGCTGGATGGGAAGAGAATCAACCGGGACATGAACTGGCACCACTAGGGGATCTCAGTGCGTGTAAGGTGAGGATTTAACCACTACGCTACCTCACTAGGCCCTGGTTTTCATTACTTTTGATGGCCTAAATAATGTGTAATAATGATGGTGAGGGACTTAGAATGTCCTTTTGATGAATGGCTTTGGAATTTTACATCTTTCAAAGAATATTAGTCTCAAAATAGTGAATATTTATTCTTTAGTTTATTTTGAAATATTGTATTATAGTGTCTCAGTTTCCTAAATGGGTATTTCTACCGTAAGTTTGTTTTTTTAAGATTTGTTTTTATTTGAAAGGCAAATTTTTACAGAGAGGAAAGAGACAGAGAAAGTCTTCTATCCACTGATTCACTTTCTAAATGGCCGTAATAGCCAGAGCTGAAGTGTTCTGAAGCTAGATGCCAAGAGCTTCTTTCAGGTCTCCCATGTGGGTGCAGGGGCCAGAGAACTTGGACCACTCCCCCACTGCTTTCCCAGGCTGTGAGCAGAAAGCTGGCTTGGAAGTGGAGCAGGTGGAACATCAATCAGTGACCATATGGCTGGCACCACAGGGCAGAGGGATTGGCATGCTGCACCACTGTGTCAACCCCTGTTGCATAGCTTTGTTTTCTGTATGGATTTCACTTTGCTTCTTTCCTTTTGTCTGTGTTAATATGTGTTCAGTTTCTGGGACCATTTAGAATAGCAGGAGTGGGTAATGTCTCACCTGCAGGCCATGTAGGAAATCATTTGTTCTGGCATTCACAAGTAGGACTTGAAATTTAATACATTTGTAGCAGGCTAATTTTTAAGTTGATAAGTTTTCATGGCCTGTAAATGATGACATAGCTACCTGCATGACCCTTGGCAAGAGTTAAGGTTCCCCATCTCTGTCTTAGAAGCAGGCCTGCATCAGATTGCATTGCTAGTCTCAGAGTTCCTTTTCCCCATGTGGGTGCCTTGCAGGTGTGTGGGGTTTGCTCTCCTCTGAACCTGCTCTTCCCTTTGTCTCTGCTATTCATTCCTGCCTATGCTTGGCCCCATGCCCGGCAGTTTCTGTGCAGTGTGGGCCCTGCTTGGGATGTGCACCAGGACTAGATTTCTCCAGGACCCTCGCCTAACCTGCCTCACCCTCACCAAGTACTAGAATAGGCTGATACCTTCTGGCTTCAGCAGCTCCCTCAGGGTGGCCCCCTGCCATTTCAAGCAAATACAAATAGGCTGTTTGGGGTTCTGTCCTCAATTCAGCTCTGGTTTCTCTCTGCTTTCTCCAGCAGACGCTGATGATATGTGATTCTTGAGGTGATATGTGATTCTTGAGGCTATCTAGTGGCTGATGGGGTTACTTTTCCACTTCATTATTTGTGAATGTTTCTCATGGGTTTTGGACTTGCTCTCTGTTTTCATGTGGGGAATCAGGATGATCCAACACTTCTGTGTCTGTCCTAGAAATCCAGATACACTTAAGTTATAAGTCGACGTGGAAAGTGACTGGCAAGAAGTCAGATGGCTGGTTTTGGGTAAATAGATTTACAAACTGTATTTAAGAACAGGAGTCGTATTTGTTCTATAAAAGTTGGAAAAGAGCTAAGCAGTCATTCATTGCTTCTTGTAAAAAGATTTCTTTACCAGGAAAAAGTTACAGGGGAAAAAAAAAAAAGAACTTGAAGAAAAATACCTTAGCTGATAGTGTTGAAAGCAGTTTCTGTTTCTGGCGCTGTGTAAGCTCCTACTTCTAGCACAGGGACATGCTGTGTTGGCATGGGTGTGTTACCTCTTTCTGCTTCCCTGGCTCTGTTCTGGATTTTATACACAGATTGGGTCTTGTAAATCATCAGAGCGTTACATGAATTACCATTCATTGTTCAGACTTGATATTAACAAAAAAAAAATTACTGAATGATGTTTATCCTTATTTTTTAAAAAAATAGTAATAACATTTAAAATTTATTCTGAAGAGCTCCATGAAGTAGCCTATTTACTAAGGGCCAGTTGGCTTAGTTTCAGTTATAAAAGGCAATAGTGTTGAAATATCTGCTTCAAGTTCTCTTATACGCAGCATACTTTGCAAGTACAGTATTTTAGATGGATTAACGTCATGAGAGTGATCCTGGATTTTGAAACGTGACTTCCAATGTACAAGGTTCTGTTTTTTGCCACACAGAATTTCAGCCATTTGCTTGAGTGATATATAAGAAGATAAAACAAAACAAAACAAACCACGGAACTATTTAAACTTTAAAAATGAGAAGAAATTGAACAAGTTACAAATGAGACATTGTTCTGTACTGTGAATATATATTCTCTTTTTTTTCCCCTCATGTTTCTTTTAAGGTCTCAACCAATTTCTTCTCCAGTCATTCTCCAGTTTGGTCATGCAGAAACTCTTCTACCACTGCTTTCTCTCATGGGCTACTTCAAAGACAAGGAACCCCTGACAGCTTATAATTATAAGGAACAAATGCACCGGAAGTTCCGAAGTGGCCACATTGTACCTTACGCCTCGAACCTGATCTTTGTGCTTTACCATTGTGAGAATGCTAAGACTCCTAAAGAAGAATTCCAAGTGCAGATGTTACTGAATGAAAAGGTGTTACCCTTGGCTCACTCGCAGGAGACTGCTTCTTTGTATGAAGATCTGAAGAACCATTATAAGGACATCCTTCAGGGTTGTCAGAACAGTGAAGAATGTGAATTACCGAAGGTGAACAGCACATCTGATGAGCTGTGAGCAACTGAAGAAAACTTGTAAATCTTAAGCAAACTGTAGGGGTGATTACATGCTTAAGAGGTAGGCAATCCGTTGATTGCAAAAAGCTTTCACATTTTTTTCCATAGAAAAAAATTGGGGGAGGGTGTCTGGACAATATATGTAAGAAATGATTCTTCACTGGAGCAGCTCTTTTAAGGGGAAACATATCTGTCCCAGGCAACAGCTGGCACTGCAGATGTTAACAGAAATAAAATTCTTCCTGCTTACATAGGAAACCTCACACTGAGATAAATTGTGATTTCAAATGATACTTGAAAAAAACCTTTAGTAGCAAAGTAAAATGCTAATTTGCAACTGGTCACGTGGTTGAACTGAACCTGGGGACTTTACCAAATGTGCTACAGTTTGCATTTTCCCCTCAGGTAGGACAGTTGCAGTATTAATTGTCTTTATTATTCAGAAATATTTTGATTATAAGCATAGCATCACTTGGGAAGAAAACATTTTTGTAGATGAGAATTTGAAACTATTATAAAACAGTCTGATTTCAAGATATGTTCACTGAAGCAAGATAAAAAATATTTTTGTTGCTACTATTTATAAAATACTGCGGTACTTTTTCAGTTATTTCCTTAAGCTTCTAGTAAGTCTTGAAAAGTTGTCATAGATTACCATACAGCTTTTACATATATAGCAATGGAAGGACCAACAGAACCAGTAACAAGTCAGATGGATGGAATGAAAACTTTTAAAATTGTTGCTTAGCTATCTTGTTATCACATTGCTCTCTGGCTTTGTATTTTGTTATATGAGATGTATTTTTGGTTGGTTGGGGATTTTTTTTTCCAATAAAAACTTCATTATGGCTTGCTTTGTTTTCATGAAATTGAGCCTATTTTGAAGAAATAGTTGAGTTGTGTCAAATACCATGAGATCTGTTTGCTGTAATAAAATTCTTATGACTTTACTTACCAGAGTTTTTTTTTCTTCCTTTTTTTTTTTTACTGTTCTTGTTACATTTTAAACAGTAAAGGGTTAGAATTTCAAGTAACTACTCAACAATTTCCTCAAATAAATGGATTATAGATAATCCATTTAATTTTAATTCGTGACCACTTAAACTTAATCTTTTAACTTTTATTTTATTTGGAAGGTACAGTTACAGAGAGAGAAGGAATGAGAGAGATCTTCTATTACTTATTGACTCCCCAAATGGCTGCAATAGTCAGAGCTAAACCGAAGTGGAGCCAGGAGCCAGGAGCTTTTTCCAGTCTGCCGTGTGGGTGCAGGGGCACAAGTCCTTGTGTCTTCCTCTGCTGCTTTCCCAGACACATTATTAACAGAGAGCTAATCAAAAGAAGTAAGAGGAAGTGGAACAGCTAGCATTTGAACTGGCACCTATGTGCTATGTCACTTGGAGGTGACAGCTTTACCTGCTATGCCACAATGACAGTGCCCATTGTCGCTGTGAAGATCGTGTATTTAAGGAGCTATTTAGGATTTTTGCTTAAAAACATGATTATTCTTACCAAATAATATGCAGTGAAATCCATTTGCTAGAATCTACTGCAGGAGTTTTTCCGTAGTTTACTCTTGATTGGCCAGCCCATAGGAAAATAAACAAACTAATTGTGTGTGTGTGTGTGTGTGTGTGTGTATGTGTAAATTACCATAACCAGGATTAGGATACTCTACCAAATTTCAGGTGTAAAAAATGAAAAATTTCTTTTCAGCTTCAATAAAAATCAAAATGAAATAGGATTATTTGTGGTCCTGAGAGTTAAAATGTTTTCTGGATGATGTTTAATCAGTTTATTATGTACTTTTTTTTTTATTTTTGTGGCTTTTTTTCTTAGTGATATTATTTACAGATTTAAGGTTAATATTTTTCACATGTTGATACTTTTTTTTTCTGTTGATCATAAAACCTTGTTGCATTCATTCTTGCAAAATAAGACTGGAATACCTTTAAAATTTCATTTGCTGTGGAGTTTATGTGACTTTGCTAATACCTTTTTGAACAGATCTGTAATTCTGGTAGCACTAATCAGTGAGTAAAAGATTCATGGTGGTCCTGGTACTGTAGCCTAGTGGCTAAAGTACTTGCCTTGCATTCACCAGGATTCCATATGGGCACTGGTTCATGTCCCAGTTGCTCCATTCCCTTCCAGCTCCCTGCTTGTGGCTGGGGAAAGCAGTACAGAATGGCCTAAGGCCTTGAGACCTGCACCCATGTGGGAAATCTGGAAGAAGCTCCTGGCCCCTGGCTTCGGATGGGCTCAGCTCCAGCTGCTGTGGCAACTTGGGGAGTAAACTAGTGGATGGAAGATCTTTCTCTCTGTCTCTCCTCCTCTCTGTAAATCTGCCTTTCCAATAAAAATAAATAAAACAAAACAAAAAAACCCAAAAAAGGAAGACTCTTGGCAAGGGCAGACATTTGATACAGAGGTTAGCACTGTGGTGGAGTTGGTCACGTCCCACGTGGGCATGTGCCTGATTGCACACCAGCCTCTGCTCCTGGTTGCAGCTCTCTGCTAATGTGGATCCTGGTAGAAAGTGCTGATGGCTCATGTGGACTGGGCTGCTGCTACTCAACTGGGAGTTCCTGGCTTCAGCTCCACCAAGTCCTCGCAGGGGTCTGTTGGGACATTTGGGGAGTGAGCCAGCAGATTGGAGTCCGCCGTTGCTTTCTGTCTCTCAAAATTCTACATTTTTAAAAATCAAGAGATAAGCTACATTTAAAGATTGCAGTATATTCAAGGATATTTCAAAAAGTATGGGAAATGGAATTAAAAATTTATTGTGATGGGCCTAGCGCAATGATGCAACTGACTAATCTTCTTCAAGCCTCTGGATCTCATATAAGCCAGGGACTCTGCATCCATGTAGGAGACCCGAAGGAGGCTCCTGACTCCTGGGTATGGATAAGCTCAGCTCCAGCCGTTACAGCCACTGGGGGAGTGAACCAGCAGATGGAAGAGCTCTCTCTATTCTCTGTAGATACGACTTTCCAATAAATATAAAATAAATCTTAAAAAAAAGTGAATGAGCATAGTTCTTTTATTAGAAGAGGTTTTCTTCAAAGAACTTAAATTTATAGGGTGTGTGACATTTTAACTGATTTATATCCACTCCTTGAATACTTTATAAAAAGACCACATAAGTTTTATAAAAATTGATTTAATGATTGAATAAGATCATACAGTGATCTTTGATTGTATAAAGACGTGTGATACAATAAGATAGTTCAGGATTGGGGAAGTAAGTATGCCCCCCTTCTGCTAGTGGTGCAAAGGTGGTAATATTACACTGGTACTGTGATTCATATTTAGGAAATGGCTGAAAATGAAGAATCTCATGATGAAAATGTGATCTTACCCAGGATATGAAGAGATGAACTTTGAGAAATGGTTTTTGCCGAAGAAGGATTTTTTTCATAATAGCTGGCCAAATTGCCCAATTAAGGCAATATTTGATCCTTTTTGTTTGTGATATTTTGGTTCATTGCTTAATGTCTGCTGCCATTAGGTGTTTTTCTGTCTAATCTGCGACTTGATGTGTGCATGATATTGTACTTAGTTCATTCTGATTATATCTCTTTGAAGCTTCTGCTATCACACACTCACTTGATAACGTCTTTTTAAATAGTCTTGAACTTAATTTTAACACTGAAAACAAAAATCAATGTGTAAAGAAAAAACGGCTTTGTTTTTTCAGGCGTAATCAACCTTTGCAATAACTCCGAGTGCTTTTCTTTTCCAGCTGCATAACCGATGCCTGTTTTCTGAGGTTTATGAGTTACACACAGCTCAACTAATACATCAAGTATAAATCTTGGGTGCACATTTCTCCAACATGGCATTTCATGTGGTTCATTAATGATCCTTAAAATTTGACTGCCTTTTGCCAACTGTGAGCTAAAACACTGCTATATGATTTGCTCATATCTGGCTTTTGTCTTGAATTTGTATCACAGGATTCTCAGTTCTCTAACCATTCTTTTTGTCTCACACATTTTCTTCCACTCACCTGGGAATCTGTTCTACTCTTAAACTTCTTCTCAACCTGGTCAGCTTTTTTTTTCCTTCTCTCTGTAAGATTTATTTGAAAAATTTATGTAGAGAAGGAGAGAGATCTCCCCATCTGTTAGTTCTCTCTCCAAAGGGCCACAATGCAAGGAGCTGAGCCAGTCTGAATCTGGAAGCCAGGACCTTTCTTTGGGTCTCATGTGGGTGCAGGGGCCCAAGAACTTGAGCCATCCTCTGGTGCTTTCCTGTGCTATAAGCAGGGAGTTGGATTGGAAGCAGTTAGGACCGGAACAGAAGCTCATATAGGATGCTGGCACTTTAGGCGGAGGATTAGCTGGCTGCTTCAATCTGCCAGGAAAAAAAAAAGTCTGTGTTTGTGTTTATGAATGGTTTTGTATGATGGTTTCACTGCATGAAAAGCTGGTAACTTGGCAGGTTAACTTAAAATTTCGAATGTTTTATCGCCATTGAACTAATACATCTTAATATAAAAGTGTTCTGAATTTTATTTTTAAAATTAGTGTTCATTCAAGATTTTCCAGGTACTGTATTCCCAAATATCAAGCCATTCAAACCCAAACAGTTTAGGTTTACACTTTGTGGTACTAGTACAACAAATATGTGTTCACTATAATACAGCTTTCTGATTTGGAGAACACTCCTGATATCATAACAAAGCTTAATTTATAATATTCATTTTACATTATTCCTAAAATAACTAGTGTAAGAAGTTAAGTTAGTATGACAATATGGATTTGTCTTTCCTTTTTTTAAGACTTTATCCTACCAAATTTGATTCTGTGTGTATCTTTGTTGGACATTGAACAGTGGTGGGTGCTTGTGGAAACTTCCAAAAAATTCTTTTGGGAGAAATTGTATGATGTAGATTACTTAAGTGTATTTTGGTGAAACACGTGTAAGAATACATGTAAACAAAAAAGCTCATTAGAGACTTTTTTTTTTGCTCTAATGAGCATTGCTGACCTTGTAAGGCCCATTATTTTCTTTTCCTTATATTTTCCCCCTATTTCTTGCCTTCTTGAGAGAGCAGGAAGAGCAGTCTTGGTGTGACATAACGATGCTTGTTTTTAGTGTGAAGTGTTGCTCCCCTTATACAGATAAGGATGGGAACCTGGTTTTCTATTTTATGTTTTCAGTTATAGTTTGTAGTCTCCTTAATCTACCAAAATGCTACTGACAGTGGAGGAAACAAAACAAAAAAGTGGAATCTCACAGCTTCTCTTGCTGCTTCAGTATGGTGTTACTGAAAAGAGAAACTGAGATCCTTGGCACAAGACATTGAAAAAGTGGAATAGAAGCCAGCAGCCTTTTGCTGTTCCCTTGCTAACCTTATGCGTAGCTCACAGATTGAGATGCACATTCCTTCCATGAGTCTGGCTGAAAGGCTTCAGGTTTCTGTAGCAAGGAAAATGTGATAGCGTTGGCAACCCTGTGGCATTTTTCATAGAGATGCTTCTTTTTGCCTCAGTCACCTCGTGAGGTACGTGGGTCAGTAGTACTTGCTTTTCAAGTCTGGCTGCTGTCAGCTTAGCTCTTGAAAATAGCTAGAAGCGTGACTAGAAGACTCCTCCAGTCCCTTGACCTACCTGATGTTTCAAAGCACTGATTTAACAGATCTGAAAACTCTTCTATTTTATATATTTTATAAGCACCTTTATAGATCTGACTGCATGGACACTTAGCTATTTACTCAAAGAAGGGTGTCTAAAGTCCAAGCTTAAGAGAAAGACCATGTCCCTTACGAAGCAAAATGTAAGAGTGCTTTGTAATTCTCAGTCCTCAACAGTGTATCTAATGTGAATTAGGTTATCTGTAAGTCATGTGTATTAATTAGTCATTGTTACTGGGGAATTACTGTAGATGATGTACTGTTACCTGTTATCCCACTTAACCTTCATAGAATTATGAAGTCAGGAGTAATGAGACACTTTTCAAAAGCACTGTTCAAATTTGTTACAGCAATTTCAGTGGTGGAAGTGGAATTAGGGGCCAGCATTGTGGTGTAGTAAGTAAAGCTGCTACTTATGATGCCAGCATGCTCTACAGGCAGACATTAATTGAAGTCCCAGCTGGTCCACTTTGATCCAGCTGCTTACCTGTGTGCCTGGGAAAGCAATGGAGGAGAGCCCAAATACTTGGGCTCCTACACCCATGTGGGTGACTCAGATCCTGGCTTTGGCCTGGCCCGGTCTTGACTGTTAGGGCTCTTTAGCCAGTAGGTGGAAGGCCCCTCTCTATAACTTTACCTTTCAAATGAATAATTTAAAACTTTAAAGAAGAATTTGGACATGATTTACTTGGAACATTTTGTCTGTAGGTTGTTTCTTCAGTGCTCATCACTGATGTAAAAATACAACTGTTCTTAACATTGCAGTTCTTGTGCTTTTCTGTGGCTCTTGGTCCCAGGTCCTGAGGTCTGAAGTTGTAGTAGGTAGAAAGAAGGAAGTGTGTTATGATCAGAGCCTTGAAGATGGCCCAAGCCAGTCAGTTTCTTCTGTCTCTCTAGGCCCAGCTGACTGCACAATGCACCTGTTCTAGAAGGCTTTCTAATTTAAACAGGAGGGTAGCTGCGTTGATTCTTGTATTTTAGATGATTATTTAAAATTCTATGTGACTATTTCTCTCCCCATGGAGGCGCTCTCTTAACTTTTCCTGGCCCACTCTCCCTGAACATTGCCCACATGTGTCTGTATTCCTCAACTTCTAATAAACCTTACCACTTTCTTCTAAAAATAATCTATTTGAAATAGTCCTAAGCAGATCAAAATTCAGATTCTTTTTGGAAATTCAGTTGTTTGAATTCAGGAGTAATGGGAACTAGAATAATGGCAAATATTTTCCATTGCTTTTATTACAGAACCCTTTTGAGCAGTAATTGTACCTTAAGCATGGTATTGGGTACTGGAAATAAAGTATTTTGTGCCCTCAAATATTTAAGTACATACTGTATTTGCTAATAAGGTGTTAGTCCTGTCTTTGAAACAATACATCTTCAGATATCCTCAGCCGTTGGAAGTTTCCGGATGAATTGTGTACTTGAGTTAGGATTATGTGACTGTGATCTTTGTCACCACTCCCATCTTCATTCAGATAGCACATCTGTCATTTACTTAATCCTAACCCGTGTAGCTTCACTCCTATAACTCGCATATTAAGTCTATAAGCCAGGCTTCCTGAGTATATACACAGTGACAGCTGGCAGATTCTCTACCAGGTATTCACAATGCAGGATTCTAAGCAGGATGGAAAAAGACAATTAACTGCTGCTGACTTGCCAAAGACATATGGCATATGTTATCCCATTGAAGCAGTGTGTACCCCGTTCCATCACATGAACCAAGTACGCCATTTTGGCCATTTTTGCATTAGCAGTGTGTTACAACAAATACCACATGACCACCCTGTTGTTCTATGTCAGCAGAATCTTGTTACAGACATTGCTAGAAAGTATTTCCCCATCAGAGGACCTGACAGTGGAACTTGATCTCTCAGTGATAACATTGCCACTTAAGGTGTGGTATCACCTGGATACTTCAATGTTGATGTCTTCCCTGTACATCTCTTGCTAGTTCATTTTCCTGAACTTTGGTTGGGGTCGGGCAGAGGGAGCTGTTCAGGAAACCTGTTCTTTGTGAGACCTCTGGATTCAGTTACTTCCTCTGTTTTTATGTAGAATCTGCATCCCCCCCCCCATCTCTTTTCTGTTGCTCTGCCTTTCAAACAAAATTGAAAAAATTAAAAAATGGGGCCTGGCGCAATGGCTCAATGGCTAAATCCTTACTTTGCAAGCGCCAGAATTCCTGTCAGTGCTGGTTGATGTCCTGGCTGCACCACTTCCCATCCAGCTCCCTGCTTGTGACCTGGGAAAGCTGTCAAGGATGACCCAAAGCCTTGAGATCTCACACCTGCACAGGAGACCCAGAGGAAGCCCCTGGCTCCTAGCTTTGGATCGGCTCAGCTCCGGCCATTGTGACCACTTGGGAAATGAACCAGAAGAAGGAAAATCTTTGTCTCTCCTTTTTCTGTAAGTCAGACTTTCCAGTAAGGAAATAAATAAATCCTTTTTTTCAAAATGGTTTTTTAAATTATATTTTAAAGAGTTATAGAAAGAAAGGGAATAGACAGAGATCTTGTCTCCACTGCTTCACTCCCTAAATGTTACATCAGCTGGGGCTATATCAGTTTGAAGACAGGAACCCAGAGCTGCTTCTGTGTCTCCCAAGTGGGTATAGTGGGCCAAGCACTTGGGGCATCATCTGCTTTCCCAAGGTGCATCAGCAGTGTATGGGATCAGAAGTGGAATATCCAGGTCTCAAACCAGTCTATGACCTATCCTACCACATTAGCCCCTGTTTATATAATTTTGTTTCTTCTTCTTTTTGTTTCATCTTATTTTCTCTGAATATTGAAGCTAGAAGTAAATGTTTGGTACAGTGGTTAAAATGCTCACAATACAATATTCAGAGTCCTTGAATTTGAGTCCTAGCTCTGCTCCCAGTTCTAGCTTCCTAGTACTGCACATCCTGGCCACCAACAGTGATCACTCAAGTACTGGATTCCCTCCTATCCTTGTGGGAGACATGGATGGAGGTCTGGGCTCCTGGCTGTAGTCTGGCCGAATGCTAACTCTTAAAGCCATTTGGTAAGCAAACCAGCGGATGAGAGAACTCTCTTATGTCTCTTTGTACCTTTCAAATAAAAACTTTTTTTTTTAAGGAAAACTCAAGTTGAATTTTACCTGTTTGATAATTCTAGTTAGAATATTTTTCAGCTTGTTCCATAAAATTAATTTCATCTGGGGCCAGCACCTGGCTCAACAGGCTGATCTTCCACTCTGTGACATCAGTAGCCCTTCTGGGCACCACTTTGTGTCCCAGTTGCTCCACTTCCCATCCAGCTCTTTGCTTATACCTTGGAAAAACAGTGGAGGATGACCCAAAGCCTTGAGACCCCACATCCATGTGGGAGACCTGGAAGACATGTCTGGCTTCAGATCAACTCAGCTCTGGCTGTTATAGCCACTTGGGGAGTGAACCAACAGATGGAAGATATTTGTCTATCTATCCTCCTCCCTGCAAATCTGCCTTTTAAAAAAGGTAAATAAAAAATCTAACTTTATCCAGGACAAATTCATCTTCTCATGTTGTTTTTGTTGCTCTTTTTTCTTAGCAGATTTTGTTTGGAATATCTTTAGCACACTTATTTAGCATACAAATTGTGTTCATCTGTGTCGCCTTTTTCTCTTTCTTTTTCTCACTTCTACCTGTTTAGTGTTTTTATAGTTGCCACAGTCAAGATACCCAGTCTAAAACCCTGTGCTCTGTCACAGCACTGGGGAAGCGTTTCTGTGTCATGAAGCCTTTCCAAGTCACAAGCTTTGACTTCCTAGGCCAGTTTGTTTACTGTTATGCCTTTTAAGGCCTGCTGCTTCCTCTTAATTGGGAATTCCTAAAAGTGGGAGAGCAAGAGGTGGCTTTTTTTCCCCCTATCCTTGGAGTCCCTTGACCCTTCTTTCAAGCAGTGAGTCATTAATTTCCTGTTTCACTTGGGACGTTCATAGATGAGAGACCAGCCACCACTGCCTGCTTCCTAGCCAGAAGCATCAGTTCATTTCACTGTTTACACCCTTAAGGCCCTTGAAATTTTTAAAAAATATATTTGAATTATTACTGTTTGAACAGAGGGGCATGTCAAAGTATGGACTTAGTAGGTCATCTTTCCCAGAAATCGAATTATGTATTTGTAATTTTGGTAGCTACCTCCAAATTGGGAAAAAGTTACTGAACTTCTTCCTCCGTTCATTCATCTGCAAAGACTATTGAACCACTTCTTTGAACTCCGTTCTAATTCTAAATTCTGTAGTGTATGTAACTTACAACCTGAGTACTCAGGTGTGTAGCATAGGGTACTTGGACTCCATGTTCCCTGCTTCCCAACAGCTGTCCTTGCCATAAACAGTGAAGACTCAGAAATTCCAGTCCACAGGCTGACACATCTCCCACCCAGCCCTGTAACCACCAAGTTGGAGAGTTATCCGAATGTCGTTCTGAGTAGCCTTGCTCTTACACCACTTTTCAGTATCTGAAAAGTAAGTTCAGTTGTGATTTCAAAAGTTGAACCTCCATGACTCAGAAGTCAGTTTTCACTGAAGGAACAAAGGGCAGAAATTGAGACAGACACTTTCTAGCAATGATTGTCAGAAACTCAATCTCTGTTTTAATCTTATCTGAAAAGAAATTTCTAAAGGGCATATAGAGTAATTAAAATACACTTGCATCATGAGGTCTGGAGATTTCTTCCCCCTCCCTACCACATATACCTTCTCTAATTCTATTTGTTGTGTTCATGCAGAGGTGCTGGTGGTTGATGTCAGTTTCAAAGCCCAGAAGGAAAAGTAAAAAACATTGGTATTAAGCACATGTAAATTTAAAAAATACTTTTTTATTTGAAAGGCAGATTTCTTTTTTTATAGAGAGAGGAGAAAAAGAAAATAAGTCTTTCATCCAGTGGTTTACTCCCCAGATGGCAGCTATAGCCAGAGCTGATCTGATGCAAACCTGAGCCAGGGCCTTCTTCCTGGTCTCCCATATGGGTGCAGAGTCCCAGGGCTTTTGGCTGTCATCCTCCACTGCTTTGCCATGCCATAAGCAGAGAGCTGGATTGGAAGTGAAGCAGCTATAACATAAACCGGCACCCAAATGGGATGCTAGTGCTACAGGTAGAAGATTAGCTTGCTATACCCCCATGCCAGGCCCCTTACCTGTTTAAACTTGAAAGTTCATCAAGAATAAGTAATAGGGAATTTAAAGGAATAAGCTGAAAAAAATCAGTTGCTTCTATGCCAAGCTCTGCTTCCATCATGCCTCTGTTTACATCAGGGACCTAACTGATAATTTGAGTTGGTTTGGTAAAAATCATCTGGTAGATCATCTTTTTAAAAAGTTTCTTTTTTTTTTTTTTTTAATTTGAGAAGGAAACAGAGTACCTACACACTGGCTTACTCCCCACATGCCCACAGCAGCTGGCAGTGAAGAGAGAGTAAAACCAGGGCTGGGAATTCAACCCAAGTCTCCCATAAGGATGGCAGGATATCAACTATTTGAGTCATCATCGCTGCATCCCAGGGTCTGCATTAGTCAGAGGATGTAGTAAGGAGCTAGAATCTGGAGTTGTGCTTGGGCATTCGGATGTGGCATGCTACAATCCTAGCTGCTAGGCCAAATGCTGGCCTCTAGTGGGGCACCTCCTGTCTCTAGAATTCAGACTTCATTTCCACGTAGTGCTTTTGAGTAGATTATTAATGATGTTGACTAATCTTGTGCTAAAAATCTTGCTGCATGGGCCCGGCGCGGTGGCGCAAGTGGTTAAAGGTCCTCACCTTGAACGCCCGGGATCCCATATGGGCGCCAGTTCTAATCCCAGCAGCCCCGCTTCCCTTCCAGCTCCCTGCCTGTGGCCTGGGAAAGCAGTCGAGGACAGCCCAAAGCTTTGGGACCCTGCACCCGCGTGGGAGACCCGGAAGAGGCTCCTGGCTTCGGACTGGCATAGTATCGGCCTGTTGCGCTCACTTGGGGAGTGAATCATTGGACGGAAGATCTTCCTCTCTGTCTCTCCTCTCTGTATATCTGCCTTTCCAATGAAAAAATAATAAAAATAAATCTTTAAAAAAAAAATCTTCCTGCTTGGGATGGAAAGCAGGCAATTAATTTTTCAAAGCACACAAGTATGGATCATCTGACTGAATCTGAAACTGTCCTGTCTTATGAAAACTACTTCCTCTCTCCTTTTATATCAACTGATTTCCTACTTGGGGCTTAATGACACTCCAGTGATGTCTAGAGCTTATTGTGACTCAACTGAGAGAGAAGAGGCTTCTGTCTCTTCACAGTCCACACTCAAGCCTGCCGGCAACCACTTTGTATTCCCACCTGTGACAACAGTGGAAACAAGCAAGAACACCTCCCAAGCTCTTGGTATTTCTCTGGGTTGTATGTGCTGGCTGTGGCTATCTAATTGTCCTTCACTTTCCTTCCCTCTCTTCTGCTTCCCACCTTGCTACAGTTTGGGCTGAGGTCTGATGCAGTTCTGCTCTGACAGAGTGAGGAGCAAATTTAAGGTGCGAGGCATCAAGCGTGTGAATCTTCTTGATTGAAAGATTGGTAAGGTTTCAGTCTCTACCACATGTGCACAGATTAGAGGCTCAATGAAAGGAGTCAAATGAACTGAACAACCTGAAGATCTAAGCTCAGCTGGGTAGTTGCTCTTGACTGTGTTCTGATGTTCTGTCTCTCTGAGTTGCTGCTCATTCCTTGAGCTCTAGGCGAGGATCATCCACATCCCTTCTGTGAATAAGCTGCTTCTTTGCCAACTTGATAGTTCTTCCTAGATACCCTTTTCTTAATTGTTGGAGCCAGAGAAACCAGAGTGCGGGTTTTGGGAGGAAGGACCTTCGGCAGTGCAGCGGGGAAGCGGGTAGGTGTTGGCTCTAGGTCTGCCTTAGTGCAAAATGCATAAAGATCTTCTGAACTGGTCAGCCCAATCCACCAGGCCTGTGCAAGGATTTGGTCCAAGGTCTTCTAACACGCATTTGGCTAGTCTTTGTGCTTTTGCTTTAGTTTCTTTCAAGAACCTAAAGTGGGAAGGACTGCAAGGCCAGAAACCAGGAAGGAGAGAAACTTTGGGAATCCTGAGTCTCCGCCATCCATTCTGCTCTGTGTAAATCTCTGTGCCTTTTTCGTATGACTTACATTATTCATGGAAGTCTGGGGAAGGCTGTGGGCAGATGCTGACACATCATCCATCTCCTTTTTATTTCAGTCATGCTTAGATCAAGGAAGAATAGCAAGAGGATCTAATGGGCTTCTTGATCCACACAGTAACCTAGGAGATAGATATGGTAATTATCTCCCTTTACAGATGAGCGAAATGAGACTTGAGGAAAAGAAAACACTGTGTTGACAGGAAAGATTAAGTCTAGGAGCCAAATTTCTGCAATCTGACTATGGAGCAAGCATTCCCATCCATCGTGTTTGTCTTCCTTCTCCCCATGTACGTTCTGGCAGCCCAAATTAAAGAGAAAAAAAAGTATCAGATTCTTCAAAGAGTGATGATAATGATCCAGGAAATGCAAGCTTTCCAGATGAACATGCATACCATAGCTAACTGTGGGTAGAGTCAAGGAAGTTGAGCAAGAGGAAGTTTTTTAAAGGAAAAAATGAATAGAATTACAGTTGATATTTTGGAACTACTATTTGGGCCCCTCCATGAGTAGTCAGTATGACGTTAGTCTGAGATTGAAGAGTTGCAAGACAGGTGTCTTCTGGCACTTTTCCTGTGTGAGGATGTGGTGACTGCTGTGCAAACTTGTAGTTCTAACAACATGTTCTGGGATAGTTACTATCAGGCATTCATGCATAAGAACCCTACTTTTGTAAACCTCAAGCTTCTGGTTATTATGTTTTTAGGGTTGACACAAAGGACTCCATTTTGGATCTTAAGGCTTGTATAGCCTTCCCTTTCACAATACTGGGAAACAGCAAATGGCATTCTTACAGCGGCCCCTGGCTGGCTGACATCCAGAAGGAATTTGCTTCTGAGGGTGGAAAAAAGTCTCTGTGCCTTGAGGAACACCAATCTCTACACAGTTGCTATTTAGAATCCCATTAGACTTCTTCTTGACTTGAAGCTTTGTTCAATATAACAGATGACTGTGTCCATTCAGTTCCTCAGTGTGAAAGAATAAGATGTTTTCCTGAATGATTGTGTATGCTTCTGCACTTTCACCTAAGGATAGATGCCATTTGGATCTCATCACTATTTGTTTTAACAGAAATGCTCTAGGTCTGAGTTTCACAGTGGGTTAATAATTTCTAACACTTTCTGACTAGCATATGTTTTATAGCAACCTCTTGTAGCATATATATATATAATTGTAGAAAGGTTATTAGCTCACTGGTATGGGGTTTTTAAATTTTGTTTTGTCTTGTTTTTGTTTGTTTTTCTGTTTAAAAAAATTTTCCCCTGGAAAAGTGGAGGAAGTGAGAGTAGAAGAGAGACAGCCAACCATAGTGCCCCTCCACTGGTTTACTTTCTGAATGCCCACAACAGGCAGGGGTGCGCCAGTGCTGGAACTGGGGGCTAAGTTCAGGCTTCCCATTTTGTGGCAGGAACCAAGTGCTTGAACCACTACTACTGCCTCCCAATGTCTGGAAGCTGGGACCAGGAGCTAGAGCTGGACATTGAACCAGGTTTTCTGTGGAATGAGGCTATCAGAGCCACTAGACTAAACACATGCCCCCAGTAATTATTTTTATCTGGAAAGTATCAGCTCGAGTGGAAAAAACGAATGGTTGTAGAAAGAGAGAGAGAATGTTGTCAGCCAAGGGACAAGACTACTGTATTTCTTTTTATTAATTAATCAGGTGCCCTTGGAAAATCATTAATGTCTCTCCCTAAAGGAGAAAAGACACAGAAAATCCTTGTATTCATTTAGAATTATAGTGATGCTTTAGATGTTTTGTAGAAAACTGTAGAATATTCAAGAAAATAATAATAATAACTTTATATGGCAAACACATCTTTAGCATATAAAGTGACTTCATTTTTCACACTAAATGTGCTTCTGAAAATGACTGTTTTGAATTTAGCTAAGCTAAAAAGGGGAGGCTGATTTTTTTTCCAGTGCTCCCTCTTTGCATTCCAGTTACTTATGAATATTTACTAAAGCTAGTTCATTCTCAAATGCTATGTACAGAGCCTGATGTGATGGCACAGCTGGTTGATCCTCCCCTTGCAAGCACTGGGAGCATCTGTGGGTGCCAGTTCATGTCCCAGCTACTTCACTTCCCTTCTAGCTCCCTGCTTGTGGCCTGGGAAGGTGGTCGAGGATGGCCCAAGCCTTGGGACCCTGCACCCATGTAGGAGATCTGAAGGATGCTCCTGGCTTCAGATCAACTCAGTTTTGGCCATTGTGCCCATTTGGGGAGTGAACCAGTGGATGGAAGATCTATGTTTCTGTGTCTCCTTTTTTTCTGTAAATCTGCTTTTCCAATAAAAATAAATCTTTTTGAAAAGTTATATTCAAGGTAGCTATGCAATCACATATTATGACTGTGTCAAAGGTCACAGAATGACAGCATCCTGATGTACTTGGTAATATTGTTTCCACATTAAATAGCAAAAAGATTTTAGTTTCTGGGTTAAAGCTCAGCTTTTGATATCCATTTTCTGATGATATTTTTCAGACAGCCAGGAGCAATTTTCATTGTCTTCTAGTTGGTGATTCCATAGGAGTTCATCTAAATTGTATGTGCAGAATTTGGATTTCATCTTTTAGACTTTTGCTGAGTGCTTACTGAGGCTCCACTCTCATTGAAGGCACTGGAAAAGTAATGTATGTGTATATACATTTTTTTGTTGTTGGTTCATCTGCTAATGGATACCTTAGCCAAGTAGATCTTGGCTATTATTTATATAGTTCAGTAAATAAACATATGAATGCAGCTGTATCTTTGATATTCTGATTTCATTTTCTTTGGACATATATCTGTTGACAGGATAGCTGTATCATATGGTAGCTCCATTTTCAGTTTTTGGAGACACCTCTATCATTTTCCCTATGGGCTGTATTAATTTATACTTCCACCAGCTGTCATAAGTGTTCACTTTTTTTCTCCACATTCTTTCTTGCATTTGTTATTTTTAATTTTATTTGGCCTTTTTAAAAAAAAAATTTGAGAAGCAGAGATGGAAAGAAGGATGGAGGCAAGGAAGGAGGTAAAGAAAGTGCACTTTTCCACTTGCTGTTGTACTCTTCAAATGCTTACAGTGACCAGGACTGACAGGGCTGGGAACTCAATCCGCATCTCCCATGTGGCGAGCAGGCACGCCGTCATGGAGCCACGAGGTTATGCCGTCTTAGATCTGTGGTAGCAGGAAATTGGAATCCAGAATTGAGCCAGGACTTGAACCCAGCCGTTCTGATGTGAGGCCCAGGGGTCCTAACCATTAGACCAAAAACCTGATGTGTGGAATTTGTTTTGCTTTGTTTTAGTCCCTATCATTTCCTATGTTCCAACCTGAATGGTATGATATTTCACTGTGTTTTTTATTTGCTTCCCTTTGATGATTGTGTTTAACTTTTTGATATATAATTGGTTCTTTTTTAAAAATGGTTATTCAGATCATTGGCATATTTCTAACCACTTATTTATTCACTTACTTACTGTTGAGTTTTGGGAGTTCTTTATATATTCTGAGTGTTAATCTCCTGTCAGATGAACAGTCTGCAGATGTTTTCTCTCCCTCTGCAGAGGCACTTTAGTTTGCTCTTTTCTTATAGGTTTAGTTTTGCTTTTGGTGACTTTGTTTTTGGGATCTTCCCCCACACACCCCAAAAAAGAGTAATTTCTGTGCCGATATTTTGAAGTATTTCTACTGAGTTTTCTTCCAGTGATTTCATAGTTTTATATATTTTATCCATTTAATTTAATTTTTATATAAGGTATTGCAAAATTTCACTAAAAAATAATTTGTGATAAAAGGGAGACTTTGGGGCCCAGCACAGTAGCTTAGTAGCTAAAGTCTTTGCCTTATATGTGGTGGGATCTCATGTGGGAACTGGTTTGCATCCCAGCTACTTCACTTCCTTTCTAGCTCTGTACTTTTGGCCTGAAAAAGCAGTGGAGGATGACCCAGAACCTTTGACCCTGCATCCATGTGGGAGACCCAGAAGAATCTCCTGGCTCTTAGCTTCGAATCGACTAAGCTCAGCTCCATTGCAGCCACTTGGGGAGTGAACCAGTGGATGGAAAATCTTTCTCTCTGTCTCTCCTTCTCTCTGTAAGTCTGCATTTCCAATATAAAAAAAAACTTTAAAAAATTATTTTAGGAAAGGGAAACTTTGGTTGGAATTGCACTGAATCTGTAAATTGCTTTGGGTACTTTAACGATTTTCATTCTTCCAATCCATGAACATGGAAGATTTTTCCTTTTTTGGGTACCTTCTACTTATTTCCTTGATGTTTTGTAATTCTCATTATATAGATCTTTCATATCCTTGGTTAAATTTATCCTATGGTGTTAAAATTTTCTGTAGCTAATATAAATGTACCAGTCTAACAAGTTCTTTCTTAGCCATGCTACTGTTTGTGTAAGAAAGGCTCTTGGTTTGTGTGAATTTTACATCCGGCAACTTTGTCAAACTGTCTTATGACTTAATAATCTCTTAGTGGAGTCTTGTGCTTCTCCTACGTATAGATTCATGTTATCTCTAAACAGAAATAATTTGACTTCCTTTTTTACTGTTTGTATCCTTCTGATTTCTTTTTGCTCTCTAATGGCTTTAAAATTTCCATTGAATAGTAACGGTGAAAGTGGATATGCTTATCTGGTTCTGGATCTTAGGGGAACTGATTCTGCTTTTTCCCTATTAATATGGTACTGGCTCTGAGTATGTCTTACTTGTGCCTTAATTGTGCTGAGGTATGTCCCTTCTATACACGATTTGCTTAGGTTTTTTTTTTTTTAAGATTTATTTATTTTTTACTGGAAAGTCAGGATACAGAGAGAGAGAGAGACAGAGAAGAACATCTTTTGCCTGATGTTTCACTCCCCAAGCAGCTACAACAGCTGGAGCTTAGCCAATCCGAAGCCAGGAACCCGGAGCCTCTTCAGGGCCTCCCATGCAGGTTCAGGGTCCCAAGTCTTTTGGCCTGTCCTCAACTGCTTACCTAGGCCACAAACAGGGAGCTGGATGGGAAGCGGAGCTACCAGGATTAGGACCGGTGCCCACATAGGACCCTGGCACATTCAAGACAAGGACTTTAGCCACTAGGCTACTGCGCTAGGCCCAAGGATGCTGTATTTTATCAAATGTTGAGTCTGTATCTATTGAGATAGTCATATGGTTTTTATTCTTCAGTTTATTAGCATGATATATCACATTTATTGCTTTATATGTGTTGAACCATCCTTGCATCGCACATGTGAATCCTACTTGGTCTGGGTGAATTATCTTCTTAGGTGTTGCTGGATTCAGCTAGCTAGTATTTATGCAGGATGTTAACATCTATGTTCATCAGAGATATTGGTCTGTAGCTGTCTTTCTTTCTTGTATCTTGTGGTTTTGAAACTAAGGCGATTCTGGTCTCACAGAAGGAGTTTGGGGCATTCCTTCCCTTTCAATGGTTTTAAATAGTTTAGGAGTTGGGATTAGTTCTTCAAAACTTTGGTAGAATTCAACAGTGAAGCCATCTGATCCTTGGTTATTGGTCTGTTCAGATTTTTGCTGTTTTCAAGTCTTAATTTGAGTAAAATTGTATTTATCCCAGAAATCTATCCATTTCTGTGATATCAGTCAAAATACTTAGGCCATTCTTATCAGATATAGAAGTTAAACGGGAACACAAAAGACCCTGAATAACTAAGGCAATCTTAAAAACAATAAAAACAAAACTGAAGGCACCGCGTTACCAGATTTCAAGATACAATACAGAGCAGTGATAATCAACCCAGCCTGATACTAGCATAAAAATAAACATGTGGACCAATGAAACAGATTAGAGATCCTAGAAATTAATCCACATGAAGAGATAAAATCACTCCCTTAGCAAAGGACACTCTCCTCAACAAATTGTGTTGGGAAAATTGGATCTCCTCATACAGAAATATGAAACAGAACCCAGGTGATATACACTCTGCATAAAAATCAACTCACAATGGGTCAACTGTATTTGTAGTAGTTGTATAAAATATAGGAGACAGTGTAAAACTTTTGTGGAATGGTGGGGGAATTTTAACTTTTTAAAATTAATATTCTGTGGAGATATTAGAATAATACCAGAAGCAAAATCAGAGAAACTTACTGTTGTCTTTAAACTCCCAAAAATGTTCACATCACAATCCCCTGAAACCTGTGAATCTGTTAGGTTACATGGCAGAGAGAATTAAGACAGCCAATGGAATTAATTTTTTCTTAATTTTTTTATCTTTTAAAATTTATTATTATTACCATTTTATGACATTTCCCTTATTCCCTCTCCAGTTCTACCCACCCCCGCAACCGAGTTCCCCTGCATTCATACTCAGTCATATGTCCATCGTTGCAGGCATGGACAATGGCAGAGAGTCTAGCATCCTATTGTCAAGATATAGTAAACAGTTTCATTGTAAGCCCATCTTTGTCTGGAAGTGGAGATGTATACTACATTATATCCTCACATCTAGATATTAGTCTCCATTACACAGTTACTGTACATCCCCTTAAATGAAAAGTCACAATACAAAATCAACAACAGGAAGAAAAATAGAAAGTTACAATGCCATGAAGTTAAATAACATATTACTAGATAGGACAGTTTCCATTAAGCAGCTACTATACATCTGGTAAAATGAAAAAGCCACAAAACAAAATCAACAACAGGAAGGAAAAAGAAATGAACAACACCATGAAGTAAAATGACATGTTACTGAATGACTAATGTGTCACTGAAGAAATGAAAAAGAAAATCAAAAACCTTCTTGAAGACAATGATGCTACTATTAAGTTTTCATCAACAACTTTAGAGAGGCGGATTAGCTTCATTATCCAGGTAGGCCCAGTACAGTCACAGGGGTCCTTAAATACGGAAGAAAGAAGCCTTAAGAAAGCTCAGAGTGTTGAGAGGGGATAAGCACTGCACTAGCTGCTGCTGGCTTTGAAGACTGAAAAGTCCATGCGTTAGAATGGTGGGTGACCTGTAGAAGCAGGAGACAGCAAGAAAACAGGTTCTCCTAGAGCTTCAAAAGCATTTGTTAATGTCCCGAACTATGGCAGACTTCAGGCTTCCAGAAAGGTAAGAAGATAAGTATGAAATGTTTGAAGCCACCATAGTTGTGCTATCTTTTGAGGGCAGTAATAGAGGATTAATCTACGTATGGCCAGAGATAAAATATATCTTTTTATATATATATAGCTCTACAGATGACCTAATAGGCCAGTTGTGTCAAAGATGAAAGACAGTGAGATTCAAAACAGTCAAACCAATGGTGGTGTGCTCACTGACCCTTTAATGTAAGGATTTCATGGTGTGCCACCTGACAACATTCACTTTGTACATGGCATAAAGATGAGAGGCAAGTCTAAGAAATTATCAGAGCTATCAGATGTAACTTCTTACGAAATTGGAGTTTTTAGCTTTCTGGGATTCAAACTGCTTTATCAGGAATCACTTCAACAATCCAAACATAGATGCTATCTTGTTTTTTCCATCAGCCCTCCTTCCTACACATAATGAGATAAAGAAAGTTTGGGGTTATGCCTACTTTTATTTTTTTGTTGATCACTTGTTTTTTAAAAACACTTCAAAAATGAAAAAAAAGTAACAAGTTCATTTTTTCCCATGGAGTTTTTCTTTTGCTAGATTTGTGATGGCTGTTGAGTTCTGCACACTGTGGTACTGCTTCATACCAGGAAAGTTTTCTGTTGTTAATTTATTGCTTCTGTTTGTTCTGGCTGGTGTTTTAGGAATAAATATTATCTTTCTGTTGAGTCTCTACTCTGTGGTCCACATTTTTCTCATATTTTCAGCTCTTTTTTTCCTCACACTTCTTGGGAGGTCTTCTCAAACATATTCTTCAAGTCACTGCCTCAGTTCTTCCCCATCTGTAGGATGAGTTAATTTTGATTGTGCTTATAGTTTCTTAAAACAGTCACATCTTTATCTCATGTAGTTCTTTTGATCTCTAATTTCACTTTTGCTCTATCTGTTCTTATCCATCTCTTATTTTAAAAAATGTACTTTTTCCTAAATGTTGGTAGTGCACACCTGATGTTTCCAGGAATATATGTACTATATTTCTTTGAGAAGTAATTTCCAAACATGTGTTTCTCTGAAAATTTTGAATGGTGCAGGCCTTTTAAGATGCCACTTGGATATTTTTTAAAAAGATTTATTATGTTTTTTTATTGGAAAGTCAGGTATACAGAGAGGAGGAGAGACAGAGAAAATTGTCCATCTGATGATTCACTCTTCAAGTGGATGCAACAGCTGGAGCTGAGCCGATTCAAAGCCAGGAGCCCAGAACCTCTTTCGGGTCTCCCATGCAAGTGCAGGGTCCCAAGGCTTTTGGGCTGTTCTTGACTGCTTCCCCAGGCCATAAGCAGGGAGCTGGAATTAGATCCAGTACCCATATGGGATCCCAGCATGTGTAAAGTGAGGACTTTAGCCACTAGGCTACTGCACTGGGCCCGCCACTTGGATCTTAACCTGGTTCTTAAGACCTGGTTGCTCTGTTTCTGATCCAACTTTCTCATGTGCACACATGTACCTGAGCAGATGATTATTCAAGCACTTGGATCTCTGCCCTCCATATGTGAGATTTGGATTGAGTTTTAGGCTCCTGGCTTTGGCCCCACTTAGCCCCTGACTATTGCAGGCATTTGGTGGTAAATCAATCAGTGGGAGATCTCCTTCAAAAAAATAAACATAAATACAAATTTTTAAAAATAGATAACTTTGAGTGCCAGAGTAACTTGTTTATGTTTTATAATGTTTTGTAGGCTTCTGCCATCACTTTTTAAGTATCAGCTATCCTTGAAGAAGAACTTTGTTTAATGTTGGTAAATGCCTATTGTCATGGGGAAGCAGTCAATGTTTAGAATCCTCCATTTGCATCTCAGATTGGGAGAGTGGGTTTGTAAAGCACCAAGCTCAACCTCAGACAGCTTATTGCTGTTTATTTATTCTGCATCTGTTCACTGGAAGGTATAGAGCGCTTGCACCTCAAGAGCTAGGACTTCTGGTCTTGAAAACTGCTTCTTCTTTATTTTGGGGGAGAATAATCCTAGTCATTCTGTAGCATCTCTTATTGGCCCCGTCCCCCCACTTAGAGCCCTTCCTTTATGCCCCAGGCTTTGGTCAAGGACATCCTTCCCACATCTGGTTGAGGGCTACGTTGTGCCTCTGGACCTAATGCCACAGTAACTTCTCATTTCCTTTCTTTGGGTTCATGAGCATTTTAATGGGAAGAAGATGAAAGGCAATCAGTGTTGCTTGGTTTCTGCCCTGCAGAAGTCCTGGCCCGCGATAATGGAAGCTTTCCTGCTGGGCTTTCAGAAACGCCCCACTTTCTAACTTGCCCCTGCTCCAAAATCTGAGTCGTGTGCTCAGCTCTACCCGCTTCTTCCCCTTCGCTCTGTAATGACACCCTCATGTCACAGTCCCCTCAACCCCTTCACACAAATCCCTCAGCTTGGACTTCTGCAAAGCTGGGTCTGAGCTGGAGATCAGAGTTCAGGAGTTTACCAAGGAGTGCCTGTGGTCTGCACCTGTGGACAGGATAACAGGAAGCAAAATCAGGCAGAATTTGAACTGAGATACAGTCCCAATAAAGGCCTGACGCAATCTCATTGGGAACCCTGAGGTGAGGATGACCTTTTAGATAATCCTGGTTTGGACAAGGTATCCGGAACGTCATGTTCTCAAATAATCATTCTTTAGATTTAGATTGTCCCTGGAGGAGGCAGAGTTGTGGACTGAAGGACTTGAGTGCTATTGCAGTGTCTGTCTTCATGTCATTGGGCAAGATTGCCCAGTACTTTGGCCTTTTGGGTCATAAGGACATGAGCTAAATATAACAGAACACCACTCTGCATTGTGTTGATTAGTATACAAAAGCAAGATTGTAAACTTCTTATAATAAATTTTAGTAAGATAATAACCAGATAACCTTAAATTAGAAAAAGAATTTTTATATTACTTCAGGCTAAAAGCAGTTTTTGTAATAACTGGTGAATGAATACGGAGTAGCTCTAGATAAATTCATCCTCCAACAGGAATTGGTTAAAGCCATCTGGGGATTCAACTGCTTTGAGATGTGATGAAGAGAATTTGAATTTTCATAGGATTTATGCTGTCTCATCTGCCTAGATGTTAAATGAGGCTCTGACAGCAAAATGATCATAAACTTTCGTTGCCCCTGTAACAGTCTTATTTTATTCAACTGTAAGAGGAAATCACCCATTTGTGAGTGTCAGCACAGCCACAGTGGTTGAAAACTGATTTGGTTAATTGGTATATGCTTCCTCAGATACTGCCTAGTGATGACAGTAGTGCAAGCCGAGAGTTACAAACGCATACACCTGTAGAAACCAAGGAGCTGCATAGTGATGGCAGGTGTCAGTGGAAGACTGAAGATGGCCGTAGGGTGAACGTTTGGTGCAGGGGTTATAATAGCGCTTAGGATGCTCACATCCCATCCCATACTAGATTGCTCAGGTCCGAATCCCAACCTCATGTCTAGCTTCCTGACAGTGCATACTTGGGAGGCCAGCAGGTAAAGGCTTGAATAACTGGGTCCCTGTCAGGCATGTGGGAGACCTGGTTTCTGGCTTTTTCCTAACTCAGTCCTAATTGCTTTGGACAAAGAGGAGTAAACTATTGGAAGAAGGATCTCTGACTCTCTCTGCCTTTCCAATTAATAAAAGTCATCAAGTAATTAAAAATTCAAATCAAAGAGTGTGTTTGGAGATAAGGGCCTGATGCAGCAAACGATTTGATTTTTCAAGAGAAGCTAGGCATTCAAACTTCTTTGTGAAATTTCTAGATTTTTTAGTAAACAAAAATAACTGATGCTTTAAAAGAATGTCTTCACTTTGTGAGCTAAATAGTGAGTGCTTTAAGGTGAAATCAGGTCTGTGTATTGCCTTGTGGTGACCTCTGAGTTAAATGTTTTGTCAGAATCCTTTTTGCTGAGATTGGGCAGTGATAATTACAAGCAGAATGCTGTATATTGTCTAAATAGATAGCCAGCACCAAGAATAGCACTAATATGCATAAAGATAATAACTATGTACTGTTTTTATTTAGCCAGAGAGTAAAAGACTTTGATGCTTTGACCCAAAGGCTATTATAAAACATTTAAAGACCAGAACTCTGCTGCTATTTGATCTTCAAAGTCAGTAATGACATGGACACTCACTGTTTCAGATTACAGTGTCTTCTTCGCACTTGGGGAAACATAGCCCTGTTGGGGGAATTTACTCTTCTACACCCTTATCCTCCTGTCATTCTGTTAGGAGCTCCTGTGTTTTTACAATACTTGCTTTCTTGTCCACTATTGGTTGGTCAGGTTTCAAGTGCCTAAACTGAAAAGCAAATTAGAACAGAACTCACTGGAGAGGAGAGTCAGCTCCTCTCCATGGCTGTGTGGAAGTTGTTCTAAAGGGAAAGTGAGAAATCCAATTCACCTACAGTGAGAAACAGGAGGAGTTTCTCAAATACATGCTAAATGGAGGAGGAATCTTTTGTAATCACAAAAGATCAAATGTAATGTGAGTACATTTGTATGAAATGGCCAGAATAAAAAGATCCACAGAGAAAGATCCAGAAGTGGATGAGTATTTGGCAGAAACATAAAAGAAGCGAGAGAAATGTGTTTGGAGGGGTTTTAAGTGTGGAAAATATTCTAGACTTGTATGATAATTTAAGGGTCTGACTACAACATAGATGACACTTTAAAAGGATACCTTTTATGTTATATAAGTTGTAGCTAAGTAAGGGCATTGTGAAAAACAGGCATGCTAGCTTCATTCAGATAATTTTTTTATGAGTATTTCTCTTGACAATCATGCTTAATTTAAAAAAAAGCTCAATAATTAGCAAGACTCAGTCAAAAACTATAAGCAATTGTAGCAGTGTTTATAATATAAAAGGAGGCAATGAGGTACTAAAGTCTTGAAATATAAAACAGGGTTTAAAATGAAATAAGCTATAAAAGGTGAGTGGGGGGGGGGGTGGTCAGAGAAAGTAAGGAGGAGGCCGAAGTCCTTGCCCTGGGTGTCTGATTAAGAAAGAGGTTTGGAATCAGCTACCATGCCACTGCCTATGCAGGTGGTTCACTGCTCCAAAAAGGGCATGCAGCTAGCAGGTGAATAAGGGCTGAGATTAGTCTGTTCTCTGCCCCGCAACCGTGTGCCCTGGTGTAAGGTGCATCTGTTCAGAGAGGGCACATAGATACTTGCTGACTAGTGCCAGCCATTGATACAAACTATAAATAATAAAGCAGGAGACAAGTGATGACAGACACCAAAGGAGAGGGTGATCTCCAAGAGGTGGGCTAATAGGTCTTCCTTAAAAAATGGAAGGAACGAAGGAGAAAAGGAGGGTGTGAGTGAGTGAAGAAGGAAGGAAGGAAGAAAAAGGGAAGGAGAGAGAGTGGGAGGAGAGGATGGAAGGAAAGAAGGAAGAAGTTGGAACTGAAATTGATACTTCAAGGAAGGATCCAGTTTGCTTATATAAATAGTTATAATGGGGGTGAGGAGGGTGTTTGAGGAGTTGAGACAGGTGATAAAAGCTAAGATAAGGAGGCTGGAATGCACAGTGTAGGTTTAGGAGAAGCATGTAGCTCAGTCCATTCATTGAATGTCAGGCCCTGAGCTTGAACTCTAGGACTCTACCTTCAATAAGACAGTTTGATCTCTAATGGGGCGAAAACCAACAAGAGAGGGAAGGAGACAAGGGCTGAAAGTGGAATGTCAGGAGGCTTCTGGATTCTGTATAAACAGAATAATTTGCACAGGGAGCATTTTTCATTCTTCAGAAGCTGGTGAGTACAATAGGCGAAGAGAAAAAAAAAGTGCCTACAAGTCTATTCCAATGCAAATAAAGCAGATTAGAAAATTCCCTACTTGGAAACCTTTGGAATGTTAGACCTGCAAAACAGACTGACTCTACAAGCCTGATTTATGTCATCACTATCCAGTTGTCCTAATGCTCTTGTCTGACCAAACTGGACATGAAAATGCCAGATAAATGACATATGTTTTATTTTTACTTTACCTGTATGCTTAAAGTGTGATGATAGGAAGTTTCTTCTGAAAGTATAATGTTAGGGAATTTTTTTCTCGTTATGCCAATGGAAGGCAAGAGCGGCTGTCACAGTTGGAACAGAAACATGAAACCGGATTCAGCTTAATTCTTGGAAACTCATTAATTATTTAATGGTTAGGAGATAGTCATAAAAATTTTATGTACTGTAACTATGAGGATTTATAGAGGCAGCTGCTCAGAGGCCAATATAATAATAGATCCTCCTCCACAAATACAGAGCAACAAGTGTGTTAACAAATGGATTTATACTTACTTTTTTCCTGGGAAAGTTACTACATTACATGGGATAATAGCTTCAAAACTGGAATCACCTGAATATACATAAAGACCTTGGTCAAAACCATGAATCCCACAAAGGCTAGTAATTATCACTTGAGCAATAAGACCGGCAAATAAGATACATTTGAGAAGGCTAAAATGTCAGCCTTTCTTTTTAATCTTTGTTTTTAATTTCATTACCCAGCTTTCTAAAAAATTTTTTTTATTTTTGGTAATGATTACATTGTTGACCAGGGTGGGAGGGATTGAAGGTTAGGGAAAAGTGGATGAAATTATTGTTTCCAAATTTTTCATTTCTTCTTGTCTCTGGGACAAAGGAGGGAAGCCACACCCACCCTGCCACATGTCCCAGTACCCAGGGATGGGGAGCTGCCACTCAACATCAACCCTGGGTCCCCATGTAGTGCATGTTCTGAGGGTTCTGAACAAGTGGTTTGGATAGTCCTGATATGCTCTTGATTTCTCTGATCCAGGAGTGAGGCAACCCTCCCAATGTCCTCTGACTGATGTAGTCGATCAAAAGATCAGTCTTACAAACAAATATCTAATTTATTCTAATTTTTTTCTTACATCCAAAGCCTTTTCTATAAATAACTAAGAAGCTTTCAATCATCTGAAAGCACCAGCTTCGTGTTGCAGGGGTTATAGTATGTCAGAGAGTGGAGTGGCGAACTGGGTAACATGAATGTGTGGCATTGTTGAGTTCTTCATGGAATGCTAGAGACCCCAGGATTACCTGATTCTCATCTCTTGCGAAACTGGAAAGGTTGCAGTTTTAGAATATGAAATGGTCAGGACTGTGGGATGACCACCAGAAGGGGAAGGGAAAGGCCCTCTGTGTGCCTCCATAGGTTTTCAACCAATGAAACCAGAGTATCTTCTCTTAATAAACTAAGGTAGGTGATTATATTATGTTATTATTGTGGTAAAATCTGTGTAACATAAAATTTGCCATTGAAACAGTTTTAAGCTTGCAGTTCAGTGGCAATAATTAAATTCTAAGGGCTACAAAATCATTGCCACCATCTATTTTCAAAATGACCAAATGGGTGAATAAAATAAATGCATACATATATGAAAGGAATAGGCAACTGTCAATTTTCCTGGGGCCTAGCCTTCTAAGAGCGTTTGACTATTGTTTTCAGGTAGACGACCTTCTACTTCATTTCATATTATTTGCTGAAAAGGCATAATAATAACAATTGAAAGCACAGATCTTGACAGTCAGGAAGACCTTCACTGGAGTCCTCCTAGTTTAGTACTTCCTAGCTGGGGTCTAGGATGTAATATTTTATCTGTCTGAAATAAAATTTCCCCATCTCATGATAATAAAATGAAATAGTGTAAATAGTGAAAAAAAAAAAGTATTTAATGTACCTGGTAGGTAAGTGATAGCTGTGAGTATCCTTATGTCGTGTGACTGTCTAGTGCTGAATCTTTCTTAAGTCCTTTTAGCTCTCTTCCATCATTATAGTACATCTACCATTCTCAACAAACTAAAGACATATCTGTTCCTTTTAAGGACTCCCTTTCCAGTTGATGGTTGACCTCACTCACTGGTTAAGTTGGAACCTCAAACTTTAGAGTTCTCTTTCTTTGGGCAGGTATTTGGCACAGTAGTTAAGATATCACTTGGGACACCTACGGCCCATAGCAGAGTGCCTGCTTCTGGTCCAGCTTTCTGCCAGTGCATAGTCCAGGAGGCAGAAGGTGATGACCAAGTACTTGGGTACTTATCACCCATATGCGACCAGATCAACATGCCAGCACATAATTTCGTGCTGGCTCAGCCTGGCTCTTGTGGGCATTTGAGGGGCGAAACAGTGATGGAAAAATCTCTCTCTGCCTTTCAAGAAATAGTGAAAATGAAGACATAAATAAAATTTAAAGTCCCTTCTCTTGTGGTACCCACACACATTTTCATATCCTAGTCTTGTCATATTCTGCTGATTGTGTGGGCAGGGCACCATGACAGAAAATGAGTAGAAAAGGTTTAGGGAAGACTCTGCAGCTTTTTCCCTCTGTTATTTCTCCCTGGATTCGCAGAGGAACCACCAAAACAAACAAACATACAAAATTTACACACTTCATTCTTCTGAGCTGAATTAAAATGAAATTATTATTGCTCAATGGGCCAGTCAATGTTCTGTATGGGATTGTTAAAATTAGAGTAAACAAACAAAACCAGAAACTGACTGACACTGTCAACATGGCACAAGCAAAATGTTTCAGATTTTGAACAAGGAAGCACTTACGTCGGATTAAGAAACACAAAGAAAGGCTTCATGGATGAGAGAGCAGATGAGAGAAGATTGATGAAGTTTTGATAGATCATGAGGGGACACAATTTATGATGCAAGCATAGGAAAAGGATCAGCCAAGACTTAGAAGTAGTTGTTGTTGTATGTAAATTACCAGCAACCTTGTAGCAGGGATTTCTAAGTTGGCCTCATCATTGGGGTTAGACATGTTTGCTGGACAATTAAGCCAGCCATCAGATAATGCCAGTTTGTAAATTTGGCCTTCATGGCTCTGTGTAAACCATCTTTTTGCGTGAGTGTACTATATCTGAGAACAGGTATGACTCACCTGGAACAAGAGAACACGGCTGAAATGATGAGATGCCACTTCTGAGATTAGGTTATAAAAATACTACAGCTTCAGTTTTGGACTCTCTCTCTCTCTCTTCACTCGGAATACTTTTTATTTAGCACTTGTAAAGCACCCACCGCCAAATTAGAATAGATAGACAGAGAAATACAAGGAAAGCTTAGAACCAAACAGGAAACGGTCAGCGTGGATCCACACATACCTTATTAGGTAGGACACAAAGATTAGTTACTCCTTGCTAGGGTATTGAAGATTTCTCTTAACACCCCTCCTAAAACTGTTCTGCACCTCAACTGTTGACAAATGCCTTGTTAGATTTAAAAGCCAGTTTAGACTATCCTAAAATCTGCCAAGTTCAGTAAAATTATGTGTCAACACAAGAAACTGCTAAATACTAAGATAAAAATAGACATAAGACAGCTGAATAGTATCCTATAGCTACTTTAAGGTGTATAGCAGCTGGTTCTGTGTATAAACTAAAATTGAAATGTCAATGAAGTAATCACAGGATGTGGTTAAGAACTTGCATTATTTTAACATATTGATCACTCAATACCATGTCAATTCCATAATGTTGTAAATTGTTGTTAATGTTGTGCTAGGGCTTTCAATTGATCGCTATGACATTCTGCCAGCTCTGCCTTCAGACCAGAGATGGTCTCCCCAAGAAACTGTTGAATTTATCTGGACAATAAGATGCTGGACTCTGTGCTTGGTATATGTTTGCAAAGAAAGAATCTTGACTTAATTTGAACTGTATTATTACAACAAGGTGGAGGAATCCACCATGCGGGGAGGGCACAGGGAAGGGTTGGGGGAATCCCAGAGCCTATGAAACTGTGTCACATAATGCAACGTAATGCATGCCAAACACATTTCAGCTGCTGCATCAACTCCTGCCTCTCTCATTCTTGAATAATAAATTAAATTAGAAAACAGCCAAGTTTATATAAGTATTATTAATAAGGAGAATGATCAACTGGAACACAGTGCTTTTCTTTTTTTAACTTTTTAAAATTATTATTATCATTTAATAGTATTGTTCTATAGGCCCTGGGATTTCCCTTACCCCATCCCTAAGCTCCATCCCCCACCCACTGAATTCCCCTAAATTGTTATTATAGGGTAGTTGTTCATACACAGTCATATGTCCATCATTGCAGGCATGGACAATGGCAGAGAGTCCAGCATCCTATTGTCAAGATATTGTAAACAGTTTCATTGGGAATTCATGTTTGTCTGGAGGCAGAGATGCATGCTACATTGTATCCTAACATCTGGATATGATAGTCTCCATTACACAGTTACTGTACATCCCCTTAAATGAAGAGCCACAAAACAAAAACAAGAGGAAAAGAATTAAAAACACTATGAAGTTAAATAGCATGCTACTGAGTGACTAATGTGTCACTGAAGAAACAAAAAGAAAATCAAGAATCTTCTTGAAGAAAATGATACTGCTGCCTGATCCATGAGTCAGTGAAGAATTTAATGAGGAAGCAAATGTTTTGAAGAGATGAAGCTGAATTAAAAAATAAAAATCCATGAGATGTAGTTTTCACTTATCTTTATTGGTGAGATAGATCTTCTGTAGGCGACAAATAGATGACTTTTTTTTTATGGTGAAAAACATATATTTAGAATAGAGAGAGAGCTGGATGCAGTTTAGATGATCCCAATTTTGTTGGCAACATCCAGAGCATCATAATCGGGAGCCAACCGCACGTACGCCTTCTTTTCTCCATCGGGCCTGATCAGGGTATTGACTTTGGCCACATCAATGTCATAGAGCTTCTTCACGGCTTGTTTGATCTGATGCTTGTTGGCCTTGACATCCACAATGAACACCAGTGTGTTGTTGTCTTCTATCTTCTTCATAGCGGACTCTGTGGTCAGGGGGAACTTGATGATGGCATAGTGGTCAAGCTTATTCCTCCTGGGGGCGCTCTTGCGGGGGTATTTGGGCTGCCGGCGCAGGCGCTGCGTCTTGGGCCTCCGGAAGGTGGGCGACGTGCGGATCTTCTTCTTGTGGCTGTGGACACCTTTCAGCACCGCCTTCTTGGCCTTCAGGGCCTTGGCTTTGGCTTCGGCTTTGGGAGGAGCGGGAGCTTCCTTCTTCGCCTTCGGCGCCATCTTGGTAAAAAGGACTTTTGTTTTTTTAATCCAGTCTACTAATCTGTGTTGTTTGATTGATGAGCTTAAGCCATTTACATTTGGGGTTAATATGAACGGGTGGCGATTTGGTCCTGTATCTGTCTTTTTTGAATCTCTCACTCTAGGAAAAGGCAGCTGCCGTGTAGTATTGCAGCCCATGAGGAAGTCCTCATGAGAACATGAGTCCTGGCATCGGGCACATGAGAAAGCTCAGAACAGAACCTCCTTCAAGGAAACTTAAGTTAATGGCAGCTCCAAAGGGCATTTTAAAAAAAATTATATTTAGGCCTGTGTAGTAGTCTAGCGGCTTAAGTCCTTGCCTTGCACACACGGGGATCCCATATGGGTGCTGGTTCTCATCCTGGAAGCACTGTTTTCCATCCCGCTCCCTGCTTGTGGCCTGGGAAAGCAGTCGAGGATGACCCAAAGCCTTGGGACCCTGCACCCACGTGGGAGACACGGAAGAGGCTCCTGGCTCCTGGCTTCGGATCAATGCAGCTCCGGCCGTTGAGGCCACTTGGGAAGTGAATCAGCAGATGAAAAATCATCCTCTCTGTCTCTCCTCTTCTCTGTATATCTGACTTTCCAATAAAAATAAGTAAATCTTTAAAAAAAATATATTTCCCTTTGTCTCCCCCTTACCCCAGATACAGAAAAAAAAAAAAAAAAGAGAAAGAAATTGTGGAAACAATGGTCTTACCCACTTTCCTGTAGCCTTTGAGCCTTTGTACCCTAATCAACTATGCAAAGATTATCAATATAAAATAATTATTTTTAAAAGATGGAAAAATTATATTTAGTTGACAAATATATTTCTGGGTGGCAATGTGGTGTTTCAGTATCTATAAATATTGTGGAGTGACCAAAATAGGCTAATAAACATCTGTTGTCTCCAATATTTATCATTTCTTTGTGGCAAGAATATTTTAAATCCTCTCTTTTAAACTACTTTGAAATATGCAATGTTGGGCCCAGCATGGTAGCCTAGTGACTAAAGTCCTTGCCTTGCATGCATCAATATCCCATATGCGTGCCAGTTCTAATCCTGGCAGCCCCACTTCCCACCCAACTCCCTGCTTGCAGCTTGGGAAAATAATCAAGGATGGCCCAAAGCCATGGGACCCTTCACCTGCCTGGGAGACCCGGAAGAAGCTCCGGGCTCCTGTCTTCAGATCAATGCAACTCTGGCCGTTACAGCCACTTAGGGAATGAATCAGCAATGGAAGATCTTCCTCTTTGTCTCTCCTCCTCTATGTATATCTGACTTTCCAGTAAAAATATTAAAAAAAATTAAAAAGGAAAAAAGAAATATGCAGTGTTAAGTAAAGTTATTGTGCTGTGTCAGAGAATGCCAGAGCTTATTTCTTTTATCCAAGTTACATTTTGCACTTTTGGACCACATTTATCCCTTCTTCAACCCCTTCCCCACCCGCACTGCAACCTCTGAAAGTCATCTGTCTCATGTTCTTCTGTTTCAAGTTTGACTTCATTAGATTCTTCATATACAAGAGAGGGCGTGGTGTGCATTCTGACAAACTCCGTGACTCTGTGTAGCCTGGGGGAGACACTGAGGCAAAGGCATCCAGCCAAGCCAGGACGATTCCTGACGCACATTGGTTATAAGACGGTGAAAGTTGTTTGTTCTAACTTGCTAAATTTTGCAGAAATTTGTGGCACAGCAGTAGACAGCTAAATCACACCAGCCAAAAAGATGGATGGATCTGTACGAAGTCCTAAAAGGCCAAGATGTTTGTGGGTGGAGTCTGCCCAGGATGCAGGAGGCTCCTCATTACCAAGGGGGTCAGCGGGGCAAGAAGCATCATTCTGTAGGTGCAGATCTGAGGTTGACATCCATTTACACAGATGTTAAATAGCTAGAATTTATACCCTTTATAAAGATATACCCTTTATATCCTGGTTGAATCCAGCAGGAAGTCAGATTAAATAGATCAGAATGCACAAATTTTTACTGAATACATTTGCTTTTAAAAATTTGTTTCTAGTAGGAATCTGGGAATTAAAATGGATAAAATAGTACATACATACAAGACCAGGGAGAGTCAGGATGTTGAACTGTATAGACAGTGAGGGGATCTAGCAAGGCAGTGAGTGTGTATGTCCTCTTGTTTTCTTGTCCGTAATCTGAACAACTTGAAAAATAACTTTTAACACATTACAGAAATGTATGGGCATTTGCCTCAACAGGTGAGGATAAAACCTGAGTGATTAGCATGAAGGCTGTGTTGGTTAACATGCATTGGGATACTTCTGCTAAAAATTCATACACTGTTGACTTTCGTAGAAGTGTTAATTATGGCTTCAAGTAGCTGAGAAGTATGAGGGTGCAGAAAGCTTCAGAAAGTGCTGAAATAATTGTTTCAAAATGTATCATTTTGAAGACATTGCTAATTTTGACTCATTATATTGAACATTTTGAGAATTTTCATTTTGTGTGAAAGAGAGAGCTTCTCGAGAGAGTCTTTTTTTTTTTTATCTGTTCGTTTACTTCTCAAATGCCTCTAACAGTTTGATAGAGCCAGGTTCAAAGCAGGAACCCAGAGCTCAATGCAGTCTTCTGCTTGAGTGACAGGGACCCAAATATGGGCCATCCCCTACTGTTACCCAGGATACACATTAACAGTAAGCAGGAATCAAAATCAGATCCAGGACTCAAGCCCAGGCATTCCACCATGTGAAACAGGTGTCCCAAGTGGCATCTCAACTGCTGTGCAGAATGTCCACCCCATCGCCGCATTTTCAAGAATTTCTCACTGTGACTTTTTGCATTTTTCCTTTGAATTAACTTCTTTCCTTGCAGAGGTAAAGTCTAATCTATGGATGCTAAATGTTCTCAAATTTTATTTTGCCTTAACACTTTGCACGATGTTTGGGAGAGATCCAGAATGTTGGATCCAAATTTATCTTCTCTAGAAGCCTCCGGCCTCCAGTGTTGCCAGCAATCTCGTGCTTGTTCTTATAGTTATTATGTGTTTTTCCTTCTGATGGTTCAATACCTTTCTTTACTTCTGATGTTATCACTTACATATTGACAGGCTTGAATGTGCCATCTACATTGAACTTTTACTTAATCAACATTTCTCTATACATTACGTTCTGGTTACTGAAGTGTTGTGTTTTGTTTTTTTTTTTTAACTTCCAGTTTACTCATTGCCTCTTTAGCAGTATTAAAGCTGCCATTAAGCTCATCTATCAAATTAAAACTTTTAACAGCCATGTTTATCATTTTAACATCTCTAGTTGATTCTGGTATCATCCTGCATGTTGTAGTTTCGAATTTTCTCTTTTTCCCCCTGCTTTTCATTCCTACACCACATAAATATGTATCTTTCAGGATTTTGAGAACACAGTGTTAACCCCCTAAGCTCAGGATTCCTAAGTACCCAACAAATGAAGTTTGTTTCTGAGGGGATTAAACTGAAGTAAAAGTCTAGGAGATTGGAAGCTTCAAAAGATGGGGAAAAGCAAAAATACCTTATCCCTCTATTTTCCATATTCTCAAGGAATAGCATGAAAGGGTTACACTGAAGAGTCTCAAATATATTTTACTCAGAAAATAGTTTTAAGAAATTAGATTTCTATAGAGAATGGAAGTTGTCCTCTTTTTTTTTTTTCTTTTCAAAACTTGGCCAAAACAAAGCAAAACTCAAAGGACACGTAAAACAAGATCTGTTTGCTGTGCACAAATGTTTGTGGATGGAATATTTACATGCAAAAACCATGCAAAATACAGAGGCCATGATCCTGGGCATTTCGTTAGTTTATAATCTGAAGCTTAAACAGTAACACAGAATCAGTCCTAGCAAATGAGAACAGATTTCTATCTTTAGGAGTTGATAACAGACATGAGTAAACAGAGCTGTACCTGAATTGAGAAGAGAAATAATTTGCTTTTCTGCTTTATTAACTCCAATCTGCCACGGGAACCTCACTGGGAGCTCTAAGTAACTTCAGTTACCTGAAGCTACAGTAAGAAACCTTAAGTGTCGCTCGCTTCTTGCTCAATCAATATGGAATAAACCAAAACATGAAGCAACTGGTTCTGATTAGGTAGAATGAGCCTTTATTTATACTTGCTAATGAAACGTCCTGTAATAAGCCAGTTTCACAAAAGCAAGGTTTACTGTTGCTTTGACAGTTTCATCATTGTGGATAGTAATTCCCTTTCTCTTTTTGCCCCCCAGGTGGGATTTTATTCTCTAAATGTTTACTTTTCTTGGGGTTTGATTTGTTCTTTCTTTCAGAGAGCACTTTGAAATAATCATCGATATGCTAGAATTTTGTCCACAAAGTTTCAAAAACCACAAAGACAAAAACCACTGAGCTGCTTGCTGGGAGTTTCTGAGCTCACTGCTGCTAGAGCACCTTACCTCCTACGTCACTTTACAAGCAGAGTGTCTTGCCAGCGGTGAACTGGCGGTGCAGAACAACAGTCTTATATGTAAGTTCTTTGGGTAAGTTTTGCTGCTACTGCTTGTTTTTCTCGGTGTGTGTGTTCGGAAGGATTGTTCTGTCACGAAGTCGTCCTAGAAACAAATGCATCAAGAGGCAGGGAGCTTGCCTTGCATTATTATCAGAGGCATTATCAGAATATATTTTTTTCACTATAAAGTCTGTTTTATAAGTGGATTAGCATTAAGTGTGGCAAGGGGAACAGTATTTTTTTAAATGTCAAATGAGCCAGCAGAAAGATTTTTTTAAGTCCTGTTGAAACCACAAATTAAAGTTACTAGCGATATTCCAAAGCAAATTTTATTAGAAACTTTTTGTTAGAGAACATCTTATATAGTGAAAGTGATGCATACATGTTAGATCTATTTATATTTGCCATCTGTTTAATGAGCCACTGTACCACATGAACTATTGGTCTGAGGTTTCAGCTTAAAAAATAGCTTTTCTAAACTTTATTTTAAAGCTTAGGAAAATCAAACATACCCATTACCCAACTTTCTCCTTCCAGTCTGTGAAGTGAATCACCTCATTGAAACCTGGTTGTTTTCAACAGATACCCTTATTATACATTGCTTCTGGGCAGTCAGTTTCAGAATTTTCCAGATGATCATAGAACTGACTCAAGCTTTCTGGGCACTTTGCGCCAGGGATAATTTTGTTCACAAACCTGTGATTATTCTGCTCTTGTACAGAACTTGTACCAGGTCAGTCGTGGTAGATACAAGCATTCAGCATCCCCTAGGATGATGTTTTTTGTGCACAGGAAAGAGGAGAGAAACACAGAGGGACTGTGGCCCGGCCCAAGGTCACAGTCATCTCTGACAACCCCACTGGAAGCAGGGTCTCTCAGCTTTGGGCAAGATGGTGGATTGACCTAATACCAGAAAAAACATTCTGCTGTTAGACAAGTTTCCTAATCGCCATTTAAACAAAATAATTACATAAAACTTTGCCTCTCCAAAATATGCAAATATAGAGAGCAACGTATTATTTTAAAAGTGAGAAAATACATAAACAACTTATGGGATTACCATGAAAATCTAGATTCTTATCAAATATGAGCAGTTTAAGGTGTGTAATAAGAACATAAAAATGGTTGAACACCAGTTCATTGCCTCTTTGGGTTTTGTCCATTAGCTATTGCTGTATAACACACTATCCCTAGACTTACAGGGTTAAGAGAATGCTCATTTACTACTGTTTAAGAGCCTATTAATCATTGCTCCTCAGCCTTTTGGCTAAGATGAAGTGTGAAGAGCCTATTAATCAAATGAACATTTTGGAGCCTGCACTATGGCATAAGGGGTTGAACTGCTGCATCCAATGTGGGCATCCCATATGGGCACTGGTTCAAGTCCTGGATGCTCTGCTTTCCATACAGGTCCTGCTATTAAGCTGGAAAATTATAAGAGAATAACCTAAGTGCTTGGTCCCCTGCCACCCAAGTGGGAGGCCTAAATGGAGAGCCAACTACTTCTCTCTGGTCTAGCCCTGACCGTTGCTGCTGTTTAGAGAATGAACTGGTGAAAGGAAGATTTCTCTTTCTCTCTTCTATTTCCTTTTGAAATAAATAAATATTTTTATTATTAATTATATTTATTATTAATGATAGTTGATTAGGGTGATAAGAGTCAAGAGCTAAAGGAAGGTGAGTGAAAGCACCATTTCCACATTCTTTTTTTTCCCCTTCCTGTATCTGGGGGATGAGGGAGACAAGCAGAGAAGCCACACCCAGCCTCCCAAACACCTATGCATGCTGGAATAAAGGACAGCCATCTGACATCACCCCAGAGTGCCTGATGTGAGGCATGCTCTGAGAGTCTTGCTCATGAGGTTTTGATAGTTAAGCTGTTCTAAATTATCTGCCAGTTGATGCTGTGGCCAATCTCGCCACTCCAAGCACAACAAAATCTCTCCAGACTGTCTAGCTCTCCAGACTCCTCCAGCTGACATAGTCCACCTTAAAGTCTCCGTTTGCTCAAATATTCACTGCCAACACTTGGCTGGGATAGTTGATCAATCTGTTCTGTCCTCTGTCATGGTCCTCCACAGGCTGCAATGTACTGTCATTCCTCCATGTGCACCTGGATATACTGGCCACTGCTCCGTCTAGGCCACTGTTCCGTCTAGGCCACTGAGGAGGCCCAGCTCTGACTCATCCACAATCAGACCCTGGAACCTGCAATTCTCTTCATGGATGGGGTTCTGAGTCTAGTAGTTCAGTTGGAGGGATTCCCAAAGAAACTTCGTCTGTTGTGATCCCAGACCAGATTCTTGTGTGTGCTTGCCAGTACAGGATCCAGCACAGTTTGTTGCCCAAATCAGCTTATGCACATGCTGGTTGCAGCTGCTGGGTCAGTGCTGCCTCCAGCCTTGTCTTCTAAACAAACCAACACTCTCGGCCCTCATGTAAACCAGTAGGAGTTGCAGCCTAGTTGGAGCAACCCACACTAACCCCCACCAGGCCCACCCCTACCCTGATCCCTGTGCTTGCCAGGATATAGAGCAAACTTTTCAAGTTTGTCCCACATCCCCTTCAGTTCTCATACATGTCAATGGGCATTGAAGCCTAGTTCAACCCAACCAGCCCCACTATCAAGCCCACACACGTGCTAGTGGGTGCCACTCTGTCTAGCCATGCCTGCCCCCACCCTGGTTATCATGCTCACCAGACAGAGTGGAAACTCAAGAGGGAGATGCCCACTGCTTTCCTATTGGGCTCACTCCCACCTCCGGATCCTACATTCCCCAGGTAGTTCTGCAGTTTGACTTGACAGAATTAGCCCCCAATGCCAGTATCTGCCAGTTGATGCTGTGGCAGAGCCCAAACAGCACATACCCACTCTGGCTTATGCTTGCACCAGTAGGAACAGTCAGTCTAGCCTGGCTTTTCCCTGACCCAGCTCACATATAAAGCCAACTGGTGTTGTAGCACTCCTTAGTCTGGTCTGCTCCCATCCCAACTCACACCTCCTCTACTGGCTTTGTCCCCTCATCCTCCAGTCTCACCTGTGCTGGTTGGGTGCTGTGGCCCAGTCTGGCATGGCCTGCCACCTCAACTCGGCATTTGCCAGTGCATGCTGTTGCCTGGCTGGACCCAGCCTACCCCAATTCCAGTTCTGGTGGGGTTACAGACTAGCCCAGCCTAGGTGGCACCCAGTCCCAACCCTCACGTGAACTGGCATGTGTTGTGACCAAACCCAGCCAAATCAACACTCCATTCTGGTGCTTGGATTCACCAGCTGGTGATGTGAACTAGACCAACCTGGTTCACCCCTGACCTGCACCAAATGTATGCTGGTGGGTACCATTCCCTAGCCTATTCTGGGCTGCTTCCTGTCATGGTTCTTGCGCTTACCTGCAGGGACTGTGTCCCAACAGAGGAATTGCCCAAACTCATGCATCAGAACCTCTCCCAATGTCAGATTTCATGCACATGGGCAGGTCTATGGGCCAGCCCTACTCAGTCCACCTCCTGTTCTAGCAGGAACAATGGCCTTTCCTGATCAGCCTTCAACCCATTGTGGTTTTTACTGTTGGGTATTACTGCCCAACCAAGCCTGGTCCACAAGCAGACACAGCTCACACCTGGCTCCTCAGGGACAAAGGCCTAGTCTAGCCTGTCTTACACCTACCACATTTCTCACAAGTACCAGTGTGTGCTGGGATATAGCCCAGTCCAGCACACCCCAGACCCAGTCTTCATTTTTGCTGAGGGACTTACAGCCATATCCAGACCAGAACATAGTTCCCACCCCACTTTCTGGCCCATGTACTCACCAGTGGGAACCACAACCCAGCCAGGGTGTCCCCTTAGCTATCCAACCAGACCTAATCCCAGCCATTTATCTTGCAAGTACCAGTGGTTACTCTGACCCAGCTTGGCATAGCCCCTTACCTGTCTTGGCCTTTGCCTTTGAATGCTGTAACTTGGTCTGACCTGGCCTGCCCCCAGTCCCAGCTCTCACTGGTGGGTGCTGGAACCTGGCCTTGTTCAGTCTGCTCCCAGCCTTGGCTCATGCAAACCAGTAGGTGTGACAGCCTAGCCCAACATGACCTGCACTCCAGCCCACTTTCTGGACTTGCCAATGAGCTAAGGTTTGCTCAGTTCTGCTTGGTCTACCTTCCAAAACCAACCCACATATTAGCCAACAGCTGCAGCTACCTTACCCAGCTTATCAAAACCCCCAGGCCTGGACCACATGCTCACCTGTGGGAGCTATGACCCACTAAGGAAATTTCCCTAGTTCCCCTACTTGGCCCACTCCCAGACCCAGATCTCATCCATGCAAGCAGGTATTAAGTCCTTGTCCAGCATAGCCTGTCCCTACTTGTATGAGCTGGTGAATGTTGCAGTCCTGCCAGCCCCACACCCTGTTTTAGGATGCACATGTAGGTGCTGCAGCCTGGATCTGCCCAGACTTTTCTTGGTCTCTGTACCTGTGAGTGTTGGCAGGTTCCATTGTCACACCTAGCTTAGCCAATCACCACCCCAACTCTTGAGCTAACCAGCAGGACTTGCATTTCCATAGGGCTTGGCACTCAAATCCTTCACAGAATCTACCCCCTGGACCTGGTTATCTCGTGTGCTGGTTAGTGTCATGGCCCTGCCTAATGTGATCCATCTCCTGTTCTGACATTCAGTCTGGTACTGGGATCTAGCCCTGCTAGACAGGTCCCCAGCCCTAGCTATCATGTGGACTGGCATGTGGTGGTCAGCAATGTTCCATGCTAACAAGCCCTACTCAAGACTCCAATGTTAGCTGGTATATCAGTCTGACTCAGGAAGATCTTCCGATCTCTCCCTCCAAACCTTCAGGTCTCAGTCCCCTCACTTACCTGCAGATACAGTGACCCTGTGGTTGAAGTCCCTCAAGAGTTATTTGTCAACTACATACACAGTGGCCTTATCCATGGATGGCCCTAGGCAGTAATTCCACACCTCCAGGATCCCAGAGCTTTCCACCAGGCTGCAACTTGGGCAGAGCCTAGCACCAGTTGGCACTCTGGCTGCCCACAAGCCCAAGGTGGTGGTGGCAGGCGGAGAGCCAGGGACCAATCTGAGCTCCCAAGAGATTCTTTCACAGTGTACTTACTGTGAAGGTAGAAAACTCTCGGGCCTAGGCAAGTCTTAGACTTGCTCACCACTTGGCAGAGGTGGCTGAAGCTAGGGCCCCAAGCATTGAGTCCAACCTAGCTCAGGTACCCTCAGCAGCCCCCATGCTGCTGGGAGCTCCCTTCACCTCAAAACATCTATTTTATAAGAAGATTTATTCTGGCACCAGTATCACGGGTCAATAGGCTAATCCTTCACCTTCAAGCATCATATCCCTTATGAGTACCAATTCATGTCCCAACTGTTCTACTTCCCATTTTTAGCTCTTTCCATATGGCCTGGGAAGGTGTCAGACAGTGGTGGCAATGTACCTGTTATGTACTGTTGAACTAAGATTGATCTAGACCAGTTATGTCCATCTTGTTACCCTTCTAGTTAAGATGGGCATGTTCTGGGACCAACACTGTATCACAGCAAGTTGAACTGCTGACTGCGACTCTGGCATCCCACATGGGTGCCAGTTCAAATCCTGGCTGCTACACTTCTGATCTAGCTCCCTGCCTGTGCACCTGGAAAAGCAGCAAACAGTGGCCCAAGTCCTTGGTCCCCTGCATGTATGTTGTAGACCTGGTTGAAACTTTTGGCTCCTTCCTTTGGTCTGTTTTAGCCCTGGCTATTGCAGCCATTTGGGGAGTGAATCAGAAAATGTAAGATTTCTCTTTCCAAGTTTCCTCTCCCCTCTCTCTGTAACTTGGTCCTTCAAATAAATAAAATAAACTTTAAAAAAATTGTTTCAAGTTTTAACTGTGCCTAGAGTTAGGGCTGCCTTCTTGAAGTATAGCAATAGCATAATTTCACAGGAACCCTCATTTAAAAGGTTTCCATATTCAGTCTGCTGTCTTCCTGATGCTGCCTTGAAATCCTTGCTTTTTCAACAAGCAGCCCCATCTCTTTGTTCGGCATTGGCTCCCACCAGTTGTCTTGCTGGTCCTAGCTGGGGTGCAGAGTTCCCTGGTTTTCTTTTGCTTGCAGCCCACACACTTGCCTTTTCTCTTGAGCTTCTTCAAAGCAGCAGAGACAAGGGAGCATTCAGCTAACTTATGGACTTGGAACCATTGGCCATTGCAGCACAATGGTCCTGTGTACCCTCCTTCAACGTAACTGTCACTCTGCACAGTTCTTCGAGGGTCCTGGTATAATCCAGTTCCTCTGCCCAGAGCCGTGATCTTGATGACACATCCTGCATTTGATCTTTTGTACTCTGCTTTATCCCTCCTTCATTCCTGGCCCTTGATCATCTTCCAAAGAAACATTCCCATGCAAGAATAATCTCAGATTCTGCCTTCAATGGTTCCCAAGCTCAGATACAATCAAGATTTATTTGTGGGTTTATTTTTTATAAAGATTTATTTATTTATTTATTTTTTTGGAGAGGCAGATTAGGTTTATGGAGAGAAGGAGAGACAAGTAAAAGAGACAAGATCTCTGATCCACTGGCTCATTCCCCAGACGACTACAGTGGCCAAAGGTGAGCCGATCCAAAGCCAGGAGCATCTTTTGAGTCTCCCATGTGAGTGCAGGGTCCCAAGGACTTGGGCCACCCTCTGCTGCTTTCTCAGGTTATAAGCAGGAAGCTGGGGAAGTGGGGCCATGAACCAGTGCCAGTATGGGATCCCTGGGCTTGCAAGGAGAGAAGGTGAGGATTTAGCCAACTGAGCCATCATGCCAGGCCCAGGGTGTCTTGTTGTTGTTGTTGTTGTTTAGTTCTTTCTATGTAGTAGCTTCTATAAATAAGAGGAAACAGGTGATGTTTGTGTTTTTGGGTCTGGCTTATTTTGATTAACGATTTCCAGTTCCAAACATTTTGTTGCAAATATCAGGATTTCATTTTTTAAAAAATGACTAAGTAAAGATTTCTTATGCAGAAGAAAGATACATGGCTATGGCCCTGGGTTAAGCAATGCCAGCAGTGTCTGTGTTGTGTTTGGAGATAATGGACAGAGGCCATCTCACATCCTACATTCCTGATTCCCCCCAAAAGGTCAGCCCCTTGTTGAGTACCTTCTATGTGTCAGACACTGTGCTGTCTTCAAATCTGTTCTCTTCTTTCAGCTCACCAGCACCATTTGCAGTAGTTGCCCCATCTCTGTTTTACAGATGAGAATACCAAGGATTAGAGAAGTGAAGTGATTCTCCCAAGGCTAGGGAATAGAAGCCTAGGATTTAAACACAAGTTGTTTGGATGTCCTTCCCACAGTAACACACTGCTAGAAGAAAGGACATTATATGTGAAAACCAACTAGCCGGCATTGGTTAGGGGCGAGGAAGGGATGTACAGCCCTGTTGCAAGCTGGAGGCTGCAACCAGCACACAACAGCCAGGGGCAGGTGTGGCAGCAAAGAGCAGACTTTCTAACTGGGGTTCTTGTGTAAAAGTGCTCACAGCAAAGTTTCAGGAATAGAGGACTGTGGCCAGCTTGCCAGGCTGCTGCTCACACATTTTCTTTAAACCAGTGGCAACCTGGCAACAGTATTTTGCAAGCTTGGCTAGACGGATCATTCTATTTCGGTTTGTCACTTTCAAGGGAGTGTCCTTCACAGACTCAGTGCTGTGTAGCAGACTACATTAACAGAATGTTCTGGATAATGAGGTCAGGCAAACATTTCAAGAGGCCAGATTACAGACTACAAGGACACCACTCTGTTTGTTTCCAGGGTAAGCAAGGAGGAGAAAATGGATGCCTTGCTAAGAGGTGCCAGTATCTGGCTAGTAGTCAGAGACATGGCTGAAGAAAGAACTGTAATATTATTCTTCTGAAAAGGTGTATTTTTAGTACAGTCTGTAGAAGGTGGGACTCTCTTCTGTGAGGCATCACAGAGTGGAAATTTGTGTAGTACCATTTGCTGTCCTGTAGTGAAAAACTGAAGCTGTGTTAAAGTTCATAAAGTGTGTGTATGTATCCTTCAGAGGGTTTTCCAGCAGGAACCTTCAGAATCACCTTCATTATAATCACACATGAACAGTACCCTTGTGTTCCTAACAGAACACAATGTGGAATGTCTCTACCTCTTCCTGAGTTTCTTACATAAATTTCCTTGTGGTTTCTTTCCTGTCATATAACTAGATATTAAAACAGTGACCCCCACAACTCAGCTGGTTGTGCCTCCCTTTAATGAAAAACCTCATGCCTAAATCTGCAATATATGCATATTTCCATAGTGAGAAAACATATCCTTGTACTTCTGCATTACTGTTTCAGGTACAGTCTAAAACAGACCTGGGTTAAGTGTTTAGTGGATAAGATAAAAATGAGAATTAAAGGTACACTCAAGTCAGCAACAGTACAAAACTCACCAGATTTGCTAGTGCATGTAACATGATTAAATATACTTCTTTCTATAAAAAAACGTACCTTTTTGATGCTTGCATTAAACATTTTATATCCTTCAGTTTATTACAATACATTTTTAAAAGGTTTGTTTATATATTTAAAAAGCAGAGTCACACACGCACGGAGAGGGAAAGACAGAGATGTCTTCCATCCACTCTCCAAATGGCCACGCTCAGCCTGAACTGAGCTGATCTGAAGCCAGTAACCAGAAGCCTCTTCCAGGTCTCCCAAACAAGTGCAGGGTCCCAAATCTTTGGGCCATCCTTCACTGCTTTTCCAGGCTACGAGCAGGGAGCTGGATGAGGAGTGGAGCAGCCGGGACAGAAACCAATGTCCATAAGGGATGCAGCGCATGCAAGCAGAGGATTGATCCATCACACCATCCCCACACAAAGCTTGTTTTTTTTAAAAAAAAATTTTTATTGAGGTTTTATTTAAGTAAATTTCAGTATGTTAACAAAATTTTGCAAACATCACCACCATCTAATGTTAGAGTATTCTTATTATCCCAAAAACTCATGTTCATTTTTGGTTGCTTCCCATTTCTTTCCCTGCCATGCTCCTGGCCACCACTAATATGTTTTCTGTCTATAATTTACCTATCTTAGACATATCCCATAAGCAGGATGATACAATATGGAATTTTAAAAAGAAGTGGGTTTTTTTTAGTGTTTGTCCCAGTTGTAACTTCCTTATTCTTGATGATCAAATAGTTTTTCTTTGTGTGGATATGCCACCATTCTTTTTTATCATTATTATTAGAAAGTCAGAAATACAAAGAGGAAGAGAGGCAGAGAAGATTTTCCATCTGATAATTCACTGCCTAAGTGGCTGCAATGGCCCGTGCTGTGCTGATCTGAAGCCAGGAACCCAGATCCTCTTTTGAGTCTCCCACATGGGTGCAGGGTCCTGATGCTTTGAGCCATCCTCGACTGCTTTCCCAGGCCACAGGCATAGAACTGTATGGAAAGCAGGGCTGCCAGAATTATAACCTGTGCCCATATGGGATCCTGGCGTGTGCAAAGCGAGGACTTAAGCTGCTAGACTATCGCGCCTGGCCCCCATTCTTTTTTTTTCCTTTTAAAAAATCTTTTATTTATTACTACTATTATTATTATTACTCTTGTTATTATTATCATTTTATGAAACAGTTCCATAGATCGTGGGATTTCCCTTATCTCCTCCCGAATTCCCACCTCCTATAACATTACTAAAGTATAGTTCTTCATACACAGTCATGTGTCCATCATTGCAGGCATGGACAATGGCAGAGAGTCCAGCATCCTATTGTCAGATAGTAAACTGTTTCATTGGGAGTCCATCTTTGTCTGGAAGTAGAGATGCATACTGCATTGTATCCTAACATCTGGATATGTTAGTCTCCATTTCACAGCTACTGTATATACCCCTAAATGAAAAGCCACAATACAAAATGAACAGGAAGAAAATTGCAAATTTACAATGCCATGAAGCTAAATAACATGTTACTAGATATGATATTCTCCATTACACAGCTATTATACATCCCCTTAAATGAAAAGCCACAAGATAAAATTAACAACAGGAAGAAAAAAAAAGAAATGAACAACACCATGAAGTTAAATAACATGCTACTGAATGACTAATGTATCACTGAAGAAATGTAAAAGAAAAATCAAGAACCTTCTTGAAGACTATGATGCTACTGTATGATCTATGAGTCACTGAAGAATTTAATCACAAAAAAGTGTTTTGAAGAAATAATACCAACAACAAGAAAAAATCAAATCCATAAGATATAGTTTCCACTGATCTTTGTTGAAGTGTGTCTCTTCTAGACAATAAATAGATGAGACTTGTTTGTTAATCCAGTCTACTAATCTATGACGTTTGATTGAGCTTAAGCCATTTACATTCAGAATTAAATATAAATGGGTGGTACTTTGGTCCTGTCATTTTAGGAATGGGTCGTTCGTTGGTTTAGTCTTCTGTTGTCATTTTATTGGGATGTTTTTCACATTTGCCTTTGGTTTTGTTTGGTGCTATTCCTCCTCTCTGTCAAGAGAACATCTTTTTTTTTTTAAGCTTTATTTTTATTGCAAAGTCACATATATAGAGAGAAGAGGAAAGACAGAGAGAAATATCTTCCGTCCAATGATTCACTCCCCAAGTGGCCGCAATGGCTGGAGCTGAGCTGATCTCTTCAATGACTCATAGATCATACAGTAGCATCATTTTCTGCAAGAAGGTTCTTGATTTTTATTCCTTCAGCGACATGTTAGTCATTCAGTAGCATGTCATTTAACTTCTTGGTGTTGTTAATTTCTTTTTTCTTCTTGATGTTGATTTTGTTTTGTGGCTTTTCATTTAAGGGGATGTATAGTAGCTATGTAATGGAGAATATTATATCTAGTAACATGTTATTTAACTTCATGGCATTGTAAATTTCTATTTTTCTATTGTTGATGTTGTATTATGATTTTCCATTTGAGGGGATGTACAGTAGCTGTGAAATGGAGACTAACATATCCAGATGTGAGGATGTAGTGTGGTATGCATTTCTGCTTCCAGACAAAGATGGACTCCCAATGAAACAGTTTACTATACCTTGACAATAGGATGCTGGACTCTGCTATTGTCCATGCCTGCAATGATGGACACATGACTGTGTATGAAGAACTATACTTTAGTAATGATATAGGGGAACTAGTGGGGGGGGTGGGAATTCGGGAGGGGATAAGGAAAATACCAGGAGCCTATGGAACTGTTTCATAAAAAAAAAAAAAAAAAAAAAAAACAGAAAGAAAGAAAGAAAGAAAGGCTGATTTACAGAGAGAAGGAAATACAGAGAGAAAACTTCCATTTGCTGTTTGACTCCTCAAATGGTTGCTGCAGCTGAAGCTGAGCCAATCTGAAGTCAGGAGCCAGGAGCCTGGAGCTTCCTCCAGGTCTCCTATGTGGGTGCAGGGTGCCAGGGTTTTGGGCCATCCTCGACTGCTTTCCCAGGCTGCAGGCATGGAGGTGAATGGGAAGTGGAGCGGCCAGAACATGAATTGGTGCCCATATGGGATCCTGGTGCTTGGAGGTGGAAGATTAGCAGGTTGAGTCATTGTACCAGTTCCTGGCCTATCTTCCCCTACTCCTGCTCTGTGTGTGTGTGTGTGTGTGTGTGTGTGTGTGTGTGTGTGTGTGTGTGTGTGTGTGTGTGTCTCAGCTGGAAAAAAATCAGATATCAGAGAGAGAATTACATCAAAATCTACCATTATTTTCTATCACATCTACCAGTTATTCAGATGATTGGCTGGAGATTTAGCTAGTGATGCTGGTAAGTTGTTCCTGCAAACCAAATAGTGAAATACTTCTTTCTAATCCCCCTGTTTTGTAGTATTTTAAAACAAAACAAAACTCTCTAAAGTATGGCTTGGGTCCTGGGGCCCCTACACCTACAAGGGAAACCTGGAGGAAGCTCCTGACTCCTGACCAACTCAGCTATGGCCATTGTAACTATTTGGAGAGTGAACCAGTATGTGAAAGATCTCTCTCTCTCTCCACTCCCTGTGACTCTGCATTATAAATAATAAACATAAATAAATTCTTTTTAAAAGGACAAACATGTTATTTAAAACTCCTTAAAACACTGGCTTTAGAAATTTTTTATAACAAGTTAGCAAATTTCTTTTAAAGTTTTTGAAAAGGCAACTGTGAGAGTTTTTAAAAGGTGTTTGTTGTAATTGTAGCAACAAAAACCACACAGCAATGAAAATATCTCCGTTAATTTACAGCATGGCCTTTCAGTAACTCGGGTTTCTTGGTTTGCTGTTTTGCAGAAGACTGAATTTATTTCTGAAATGAATATTCTGGGAAATGTTATAAATATTGGATTTTTACTTTTATGGGTATTTTGTATGTGTTATTTGTATTCTCTTCAATCGACAATTACATGGGGCAAATATGTTTAAGCTGAATATCCATCTTGTGAGCATAACAGTAGTTAAAACTGTATAAGTATAAATGAATTTTAAACATTTTTGTGTAAAAATAAATGCATTCGTAATTCTACTTCCCACAAGATTTTTTTAAGTACGCCATACATTTTTATTTGCTGGGTATTTTTGCCTTTGTCTACCTTAGTTGTTCTTCATTTGACCTTTTTAGAGGTAATTTTGGTATTCTTTCCCAAAACCACTAAGTTAGATGTTATTGATTTTAACTTTTTTTCCGAAGTTTTTGAAGACCTGGCTCTAGGACCTGATTTAGTTGTATCTGCAAGTATCACTAGTTTTGTATCATTCACAATCAAATATTTTCTAATTTCCCTACAATTTTCATGTTGATCCATAAACCAATAGTGTGATTTAAAGTTTTTATGTATACGATGATTTATTTGTTATTGTTGATTCCTAAGTTAGTTGTGTTGCTTTCGGAAAGGACTCTGCAGGCCACTGGTCCTTAAATTTGTTGAGACTTGTTTTGTAGCTTAGTGAATTTTTGTAAATGTTTGCCCAGAGTTAGCCAAAATAAAACACTGTGAGCACAGTCTCCACAGTCCCCCCACACATTAATTACCAGGAATTTCAGGACAGAGAAGAGTACCCCAAGACTGCTTTCACTTCTGACAACCACAACTTCAGGGGTTGGCTCAGGAATTTTCTAGAAGAACCCAGAGAACTCATGGAAAATTTTATGCCTGTGGTTATGCCTTATTCCAAGGAAAAGATATTGTTTTAGGTACAGAGTCTGCAGACAGCACGTACCTGAATTTCCTCCTTGATCTACACATTCTGAGAGTCTGTGACTTTTGACTGCCATCCACTCCCTTGATCTTATTGATGGTCAGTGATGTATTTGGGTTTGTTTTGCCAATCTGTTACATATATGCACTTCAGAAAATTCATGGAAAATAGAATCAAAAGAGTATCTGCATTTTTGAAGACTTCTCTTATCCATTTGTTTCCCCTGCCGTTTCTGCCTTTCCCCCTATTTTCCATCTGCTTTTTTTCTTCTTTTAGATTGATTAACATTTTTTTTCTCTCTCTCTCATTCCATTTTCTTATCCTTTGTGAGTTTCGAGGGCATACATTTAATTTGTATAGTGTTGGTGGTAACCCTTGGAAATTTAACGTATAGACTTAAACTATAACTTTTATAGATATATTTCTCTTTAAAAAGTGCCTTAGGGGCCTGGTGCAGTAGCCTAGTGGCTAAAGTATTTACCTTGAACACGCTGGGATCCCATATGGGCGCCGGTTCTAATCCTGGCAGCTCTACTTCCCATCCAGCTCCCTGCTTGTGGCCTGGGAAAGCAGTTGAGGATGACCCAAAGCCTTGGGACCCTGCACTCGCGTGGGAGATCCAGATGAGCTTCTGGCTCCTGGCTTCAGATTGGCTTAGCTCTAACCATTGGCCCACTCAGTTGCTTTCCCAGGCCACAAGCAGGGAGCTGGATGGGAAGTGGGGCTGCCAGGATTAGAACTGGCGCCTATATGGGATCCTGGCATGTGCAAGGCGAGGACTTTAGCCACTAGGCTACCATGTCGGGCCCAGTTTACCTTTTTAAATTTATTTTTGCAGATCTGTTCTGGTTCACCAGTTCTCCCCAAAGAGAGACAGAACATGTAAGGAACCAAATGGCACATTCTAGTAGAATTCTGATCCACGCAAGAAGCCCAGGACGCCAAACTGTAACCTTTACAATGATCTGCCTAGAATCGCCATGATTTGATTGACAACTGCCAACTTTCCTATTTTCTCTCTCAGCAAAAGCCAGAGAACTGAGTAGCAAGCAGAGACGAGCTGTGTGTCTCAAACCTATTGCATAAAATGATGAGTGCTAGTTAGCTTCTCCCATCTTCCCTTTGCCAGCACCTCCAATCAAAGGATTCCTGTCACTATAAAGCTTTTCCATTCAGCTGCTTGTGTTAGAGCCTCTGCCAAGCTCAAGCTCAGCCGGCTCCCTGGCTGCATAGGAAGCTCTGGGTGGATTGTCTGCGTTTTTCTTTGGTGGTCTTTGATTCACTGCCAACTAACGCGAGGCTGCTGTTTAGTGCTTCTCTGTTTTTATTTTTCAACTTTGTTAGTTCTCAGTTTCAGAAATTCCACTTCAAAGCTGTCTGCCTAACTTTGTGCTCTCCTATTTTTGTTTCTGTCCATATATCAAATGTTTTATCCAGTAATTTTAAAATGTGAAATTTTTATGGGATGCTTATATCATTTGTTGCCTGTGCTGTCTCTTGTTTTTGGTAGCTTACTTTTCTTGAAGTTTTTTGTTTGTTTGTTTGTTTGTTTCTTTCTTTCTAAATAGATTTTGAGCTCCAATATTTTCTTCTGTCTGAGAGTTACTTCAGGCCTGACCTGAGGAGGTATGCTGTAGGAAATATTTGCATTTGCTTCTGCTGGGCACCTGGAGGCATCTGAGGATGATTTAAGATTATCTTCTAAGGGATTTTGAGTCTACATTGTGATAGTGCATCTACCTCTCTTTGGAGCACACGCATGAAATGAAGTCTTATCTCACTGTCCTTGTGTAAATTTAGGAGTCGAGTGTATTGGCAATACAATATGTTCATAGTGAGTATGGAAATAGACATACTGTTTGATGATTATATTCTAAATTCCCAAAGACTAAAATAATTTATTAAGAAGTGACTCTAATGTATTAATAGATTTAGGTGAATCTTTATTTTTCTTAAACTGAGAAATTATTTTTTTTTAAAGATTTATTTATTTATTGGAAAGTCAGATATACAGAGAAGAGGAGAGACAGATCTTCCATCCGATGATTCACTCCCCAAGTGAGTGTAACGGTCGATGCTATGCCGATCCGAAGCCAGGATCCAGGAAACTCCTCCAGGTCTCCCACGCAGGTGCAGGATCCCAAAGCTTTGGGCTGTCCTCGACTGCTTTCCCAGGCCACAAGCAGGGAGCTGGATGGGAAGTGAAGCAGCCGGGATTAGAACCGGTGCCCATATGGGATCCTGGCGCGTTTAAGGCGAGGACTTAAGCCGCTAGGCCACACCGCTGGGCCCGAGAAATTATTTTTTTTAAATGGTTTGGATTGCAGAATTGAATTCACAAATTGAACTCAGGGTATTTGGCATCTGTTTGTTGTCTTTTCCAAAGACATTTCTTTAACTTGTATTACATGTCTGAAATAATTCCCTGATGCTCTCTTGGAATCCATTGTTGTTACAGAAGCACCCCTGACTGTACAAATGGCATTCCTACTAATGGCATTTCTCTCCCTTTTCCTGACTGTCTTCTGTATCTCAGAGTTCTAGTTCCAGTAGTTCAGTTATTAGGTTGGTTCAGGCCATCTCTGGGATACAAAAATAATCATAAAAAGTAAATAAACAGCTATGAAGGCAAGCTGAGGTAAATGTGTTCCCAGCAGCAATGTTTTGTGAAAGCTAGAAGTGGGGAGCCAGGCTGAAGCCAGGAGCGGGCACTCAAGCAGAGTCTTCCACTTAGTAACCCAGATTGAACTACTTGCTCCAGCATCAGCCTTCTAGGCTGTGTATTAACAGAAAGTTGGAATTGGGATCAGGGTCAAAACTCAAACCTAGGCACTTTGGGGTGTGGGATTCGTTGTCCCAACTTTGTCTTCTTCTGTTTTAAAGATTTATTTACTTGAAAGAGTTATATAAATAGAGGCCTAGTTCTCTCCCTAAGTAGCTACATCAGTCAAGGTTGAGCCAGGAGCCAGGAATGTTATCCAGGTCCTTTGCATGCATGGCAGGGGCGCAAGTACTTAGGCTGTCTCCATTGCTTTTCCCAAGTCACTAATATCAGGGAACTGGATTAGGAATGGGGCAGCCGAAACACAAAACTGACACCTATCTGGGATGCCAGCATCACAGGTGGTGGCTACACTTGCTAAGTCACATTACCAGCCCCCATCTTAACTCTGTATCAAACCCTGCTGCGTCTTCAAGTCTTTGACTTACAGAAAGAGGAGAGAAGGTGGAAGCAGATACTGAAACATGGCATTTGGAATGATGTTACTGTGCTTTTGAAGGCAGAAGGGTAGCAAATAAAAAATAAGTGCATTTGAATTTTTTAGTGATTTATTTTTATTTGAAGGGCATAGGTACAACAGGGATGGAGGGAGGGAAGAAAGGGAGAGAGAGAGAGAATGAATGAATGAATGAATGAATGGGAGAAATAAGTTCCTTCCTCAAATGACAACAAGGGCTGGAAGTGGGAAGGAACTTCTTCCCATTCTCCAGTGTGGGTGGATGCAGGGGCCCAAGCTTTTGGGCCTTCCTCTACTACTTTTCCAGGCCATTAGCAAGGAGCTAGATCAGAAGTAAAGCTGCAGGGACTTGAACCCCTGCTCGTATGGGATGCCAACACTACAGGCAGAAATGCCGGCTCCCTGCATTTGGATTTTGACACAAGAGATGAGACTGAAAAGAAGCATATATTTGAAAGAAGGATGGCTAGGCCTGAACCAAGCACACTTTCAGAGCCCAATCCCATCCTGCCTATGAGCAAGCCCTGATCATCAGATCAGTTCTAGGGATGACAGAATAGGTAAATGGAGAAAAGTTGAGTCCCTAAAAAATTAAAGAAGAAAGAATGAGTTACCTTAGTTCTAAAAGAGCTGAAATACTTGTTGATGCACCTAAAACAGGAGCTCAGGTATGGCTGGTGCAAGAACAAGGGGACGCCGGAGGTGGGGAACTAAATGGAGTGCCTTGTCTGGAAGAGGTGTCAAGGTAATGACAAGATGATAGGAAATAAACCAGGAGCTTGGTTACCAAGACAAGCACTCAAGCCTGGAGATGGTGAGATTAGTGTAGGGTTTCTGATTATCCTATCAACATGATTATGCATAAAGCCAATTTCAAGATGATGGACTTTTATCTACAGTGACAAAGCAGTCAGTCCATTGTTGAGCAGATTTCAGGATGGCCTTCTGAGTGAGGACAAGGACTTTGGCTTCTGACATGGCTTTGAATCCTGGAACATTTGCTGGGTCACTAATCTTGGGCGTGTTGCCTTCTCTGACTCAGTTTTATCATATGTACAATGAAGACAATTATCATGACATTTTAGAGTTCTAAGAATTCAGTGAACTCATGTTTTTATAAATTTAGTACAGGGTTCAGCTTAATGGCCTAGTGGCTAAAGTCTTTGCCTTGCCTGCACCAAGATCCCATATAGGTGCCAATTTGTGTCCTGGCTGATCGCCTTCCCATCTAGCTCACTGTTTGTGGTCTGGGAAAGCGGTAGAGGATGGCCCAAAGCCTTGGGATCCAGCACCTACATGGGAGACCTGAAAGAAGCTCCTGACTTCTAGTTCTGGACTGGTTCAGCTCCTGCTGGTGCAGCCACTTGGGAAGTGAACCAGGGGAAGGAAGATCTTTCTCTCAGTCTCTCTTTCAGTAAATCTGCCTTTCCAATAGAAATAATAAATAAATCTTTAAAATTTAGTTTAGTGCTTGCACATATCAGTCAATCAGCTATCATCGTCAGTGTAGCTTCTGGGTGGTAGGGGTGTATTCTAGACTCTGAGAGTCACCCTTTTGGGTTATCTGACTCTGAATTTATAGGAGCAGTTTCAACAGATTTGTAGTTTGTGACATAATTACTATGTATAGATATATAAATTCTTTCCTGTCTCTGGTAGAGATTCAAATGACTTTCCTTTCCCAAGCCTTTTGGAAAAGGCAGTTTTGTTTCCATTTGCACATTTATTTCAGATAACTTACCTATAAGCAAGGACACCCCTGGAATATTGAAGTCCTGTGCATATATTTTGATATAAATCGATATACATTTTAAATTTGCAAATTAAACGCTATACAAATTGTACCCAACTCCAGCTTTGCGCAGTGGCAGTATCGTTGCCAATGAGGTTTATCTGAGGCATGACAATTGCTAATTGAAAACTTTTTCCAAATTGTACCTAAGTCACAAGATTGTTACTTGCATATGGGCCCAGCACAATGGCTCCATTAGCTAATCCTCCCTCTTTGAGTGTCAGGATCCCATATGGATGCCAGTGCATGTCCTGGCTGCTTCAAGCACTTCCCATCCAGCTCCTTGCTTGTGGCCTGGGAAAGCACCAGAGGAAGGTCCAATGTCTTGACCCTGCACCTGCATGGAAGACCTGGCAGAAGATCCTTACTCTTGCCTTGGGATTGGCTCAGCTCCAGCCATTGTGGCCATTAGGGGAGTGAACAGCAAAAGGAAGATCTTTCTCTCTGTTTCTCCTTCTCTTTGTAAACCTACCTTTCCAATAAGTGTAAATAAATCTTTAAAAATATTTGTATGTATGTGTGTGTGTGTGTGTGTGTGTGTGTGTGTGTGTGTGTGTTGTATGTTACACTCATTACCTAGCAATGTTCTGTCAGTCTCAGATCCAATCTGGTTTGATCCCTTGAAAAGGGACTCAGGCAAAAGCCATTCAAGTCATTGATCCCTTAAGTAATCCCACGAGTGTGAATCCTACTGCTCCTTCCGGTCAATCCCTCATGTAGGGGGCAGAGACCCAGAGAAATTCCACAGAGGAGAAAATGGGAATGTGGCCAAGTGAGTCCCAGTCTGAATCCCAGACCTACGGGTACTTGACAGAGGAAGGTGCTTTAAAGTGTGGGGAGAGGGGTCTGGATGGGCATGTGTAAGAGTACATACCACTACAAAGTAGACATCTCTTTCAAAAATACTTGCTTTTAATGTTTGTTGAGCTCCAGCGGTATCGTTTCTCCCTCTTGAAATTTGCATAAATACATGCTTGCTTACCTGGAAAACTAAGTGCAGCAGAAATATAGAGAATTTGAGTCTGGGCTGTAAGCCCTCCGTCTTTTCTGCTCTGAGTTGTAAGTGTATAAACAGCTTTTAAATTTTGACTCATAGGTTCCAGCTCCTTCCACATCAAAAAATCCTCTTATCACATCAAAACTCCATCTCATAGACTTAGCACATCAGATTTCCCTAAAAGAGATCTTTGCTTGCCCATGCTACTTCCAGTTCTGGGAAGTATTTTGTATCTGCCTTGCAAAACAGCACGGTTCTTTCGCTGGCCAGCCGGAGTGAATGCTGTTTTCCTCAGAAGCAGTTGGATGCCTTATGACTCTCAAGCCTCCCTTCATCAGTCTTTCTCACATTATTTCCCTTTCTGGACTTTGCATTCTTTTGCCCTAATCCAAACAGTTTTCCTCCTATCATTCTCTAGAGGTCCAATTCTTCCAGCAATAAACCGTTTCTGACCGTCATATTCATCTCCTCCCCACACCCATGCTGGCTTCATATTTGCTGTTTCCCTGCATTCATTCCTTTGATCAAGTCCTTGCCTGCACCTGGAATGCCCTCTCCATCACTTCTTTTCACCAAGAGTCACTTCAAAGCGTGTGAAAGTACCAACTTGATCTCAAGGCTGAGTTAAAATGCCACTCTTCCAAAGAAATGTGTTTTGAAATTCCCTGCAGGTAGAACCATCAGAGGCACATACTGACGTTAACGAGTGCTACACACTTTGCCTTCGCAGGCCCTCTCTCACTGCAAAGAATTTTCATGAGTCCTAAAATTCTTTTTCCCCCTCCTTGGTGTGAGGAAAAAAACAAAACAACACATTTTTTTCAAATCAATTCTAAATCCACTTTTTTCCCCTCTTGATTTTAGAAGAAACTAAACATTTAGAAGAATTAAAACATTTTGTGGTGTTCTAGGCATTGTGCCTGATGGGAAGTCAGCTCTGAGACTGTTTCTATTGGAGCAGGGAGTCTTTAGGAGTCACAGTGTTGCAGCAAGGATGTTTAAATTTGAATCAGGCTTTGCCCCTCACTGAGGTCTCTATGTAACCCCCAGGGGAATTATTCAGTATCTGTGAGGCTCAGTTTATTTCATCTGTGAAACAAGAATACTCTCACTTAGTTTGTAGTGTTGTGATTAGTGTTCAGCAAGCTACAATATGCTAACATCAGTGACTGACACATAGCATTGTATGTGTTATCCATTATCATTATTAATTATTATTGATATTGTATAGCCAGTTAATGGAAAATAACGTGAATAAACCAAAAAAATTCTCCTATGGCAACATATTATTTTAAGCATACTACCATCAAGAAAGCTTTAAAACCTGTGCATAATTATACTGTTTTTGATTAAGAAGGAAAGAAAGCAAAACCCTCTTGAAGATGAGGACACATCATTTTCTATACGTTGTCGGAATTTTAAACCCCTTTCAGCTGGGAGGATGTAAGAGGCCATCTAGTCCAGCATCCAGTGAGCAGAATCATTTCTAGGATCAGTGCTGCGGTGCCATGATGGAGCTGCTGCTCACGACCCCAGCATCCCACATTACAGTGCCATTTGGAGTCCTGGCTGCTCTGCTTCTCGTCCAGCTTCTTCCTTATACACCTGGGAAGGCAGCAGATGATGGTTCAAGTACTTAGATGCCTGTCACCCACATGGGAGGCCAACATGGAGTTCCTGGTTCCTGGCTTTGGCTTGGCCCAGGCCCAGCTGAGAGTTAGGGGCATTTGGGAAGTGAACCAGCGAATCAAAGTACGTGCTCTCTCTTTCTCTCTCTCTCTCTGCCAAAGAAAGGAAGGAAGTAGAGAGAGAGGAAGAAAGAAAGGAAGCGAGCAAACAAATCTATCTCAAAAATAATCCTATCTGTACTACAGATTCCTGGATATTTGCAGGAGCATAGAGGTAAATCTTTCTTCAGACTCTTGTTGCACTGTCAAATCCAGCCTTATCATCCTTCCATACACGCTAACAACTGTTGCCTCCTTGTGAGTTCCATTCATTTATCCTACTTCTGCCCATTTGAAGTCACTTAAGACTAAGTCATTCTCTTTCAGACAGGAGTTGCCAAGATTTTCAAATGGGTTCAGGTATTCTATCTTTTTTTTCCTTCAAGATGCTATCCTTTTTTTTCCTAAACTCCATTTTCTGAGGGCCTTGACTTTAGAACTCTTCACCCTCATTAGGTTCCTCCACATACCTCTCTCCGTTGCTTGTCTTTCTCTGTGGTTTCCCAGGGTGCACACACCTCAGCCCCACCCTGGCCAGACAGAGAACTCTGCTGTGTCACTTCTTCCTTCTTGTTGCCCTTTCTTGTTAATAGGAGTGTAGGTTAAGATTGCTTAGGGTGCTTTGCTAGCTGCATTTAGCTGTTGGCTTATATTAGTGATCAGCAAACCTATTAGGATCCTTTTTACGTCAATAATTACTAGGTAAGTTCTTTCTTTTATTTCTATGATTTACTTAATCAATCTGAATGAAGGAGTACACTTATTTTGACTACTTCTAACCTTACTGCTTTTAGGGAAGTGTTGGGACCTATTGTGCCTCTTTAGAATCTTGACTTTGTTTTAGCCACCACATTCAATTCCCCACCAAACATTTACCACCTACAAATTTCATAGTTGTACTTTTTAACCAAAGTTAGTCCAGTCATCTAAGGGATTGCCTCTGGGTTCAGATATTTCTTCTGACAAAGTTACCCAACCAGTTTTTTAGAAAAAGATTTATTGTTTTTATTGGAAAGTCAGATTTACAGAGAAAAAGAGGACACAGAGAGAAAGATCTTCCATCCACTGGGTCATTCCCCAAGTGCCTGCAACAGCTAGAGCCAAAGCTAGGAGCTAGGAGCTAGGAGCTTCTTCCAGGTCTCCAAAGAGAGTTCAGGGTCCCAAGAGTTTGGGTCATCCTCTACTGCTTTCCTAGGACACAAGCGTGGAGCTGAATGGGAAGTAGAGCAGCCAGGACATGAACCAGCGCCCATATGGCACCCTGGCACATGCAAGGCAAGGATTTAGCCACTAGTCCTAAATGTCCAAATTGCCATGAGTTGACTGATGTCTTCATTGATCTTAGCTACAGTGTGATCCGGAAAGACTTTGTAACAAGGCCATTCAAGGCATGCAGTCTACAAAATATCTCTTAAAACACAGATTTCCATCACCTGCCTCTGAGAGTCTGCTGCCATCAGTTTTAAGTGAATTTTGGAAATTAGTAATCAACTTCACCCCAAATGACCCTGGTCTGACTGGTGCCTGAGAATCCCATGCTCTTGATAAGGAAAGTGCTGAGGAAACACAATGGATGAGGAGAGAGTGGCAGGGCATTATGGCACAAGAGGACAGGGAATGGCGGTTCTCCATGGAGGATTACAGCCAAGACTTCTTCAGGCTGGCAGAGAAGCCATGGTGTCTGTAGTTGTTAGGTTTATGTGCCAACGTGGCCGGCTCACAGAAGGCAGATTTTGCTTAAACACCATACTTGTTGTGGCTGTGAAGGAATTCTTTATGTGTGACTAATACCTACATTGGTAAATTTCTAGTGAGACAAATTTCATTACATAAAGTGGGTGAGCCATACATAATCCAACAAAGGCCTCTGTAGAACAAAGGACTTTGGTTCCTCCAAGGGGCAGGAGTTAGGCCTCCTGATTGCCTTTGGACTAAAGTCTGCAGATAGGCCCTGCTCTGGCTATGCAGCCTGTTGGCAGCATGAACTGCAGATGGCTGTACTGGTGGTTCTTACTGTAGGTTGAAACAATTCTTTCTCTCTGTGTCTCCATTTCTGTCGGTGTGTACGTGTGTGCTATTTTTGGTTCTGTATCTTCAGAGGACCCTGATTGATATAGCACCTAAACCCTCTGTCTTCCTTCTGTGGTTTGCTGCCAGTGCCTGCCACCTGCAACCAAGCAGGCTTGGGGAAAGGGAGTCTCTTCATGCCACGCGTGGAGCTTTGCCTCACAGCACACAGGGTGCAGAGCCTGGAAAAGGGGGACCTGGTCTTGGAGGACCAACTTGAGATGATCCCCACAGACGCAGCGTCTTCCTGACTTGAGGTGTTTCGCTAGCCGTTTGCCGTTGATGAAGCAGCCCCACACAGCCATGGCCCTTTGGAAACCTGCCTTTCCTTTCCACTAGCCTCGGCTCCTACCTCTACCTCACCATAATTCCTGGCACTGAGTAGGTTTCCTTCATGCTCGTGTGCCTCCATACACACCACTCCATCTGCCCCTGCTACCCTTTGCACTCTGACCACTTGCAAAACCTTGTTTGTTCTTCCCAATCCAGCTCACATATCGCACGCTTTGGTCAGGCTGTCAGTCCCTGGAGACCCACATCCCAGTTTCTTCTCTGTGTGGTTCTCTTATTGCAGAGAGTACACAGAACTCATTGATTTCTATAGACTAGCACCTCTACAGCGCTCACAGCACCCTGAAGCCGGAAAGGAATGTGATCCGATCCTTGCTTTGTGGCAGCTTCCAGCTGTAAGCCTCAGCAAGCGGTGGGTGAACATGTGGGAGAGAGGTGCTCAGTCCTTGCTTAGAAATGCAGACAAGCTGCTGCTTATAACGCAGTCCCAAACGCCAGCTCCAAATGTTTACAGACACATCTGTGCTGAAAATCCCTGTGTTTCTGTACAGCATGCATTGTGAGGCAGCCTAGGAAATGTACAACCAGTTTATTTATTGACAAGTGTCTGATGTCAGCCTCACTCATACCAGCTACCCACAGCGTGTACAGAAACACTCTGAGCCACATTCTTTAGCTGCTTCAGGCAAAGTGAAGGCATAAAAAGCAATTCAATAGCTGGACAAGGCTCTCTTGGTTCCTGTTGTACTGAGGTCCCAACAACAAGTCAGGCTTTCTAAAACCTCTTCCAAAATGATTCTGTCACTGGTGCACCAGAGAGTCATTTCATGGAGCTCTGTTAAGGAGAAGATTGCATTCAGCCAACAGATTTGTATGTGTGTGTGTTGAGGGGAGCGGGAAAGGGAAACACAAGTACATTTATTTAGTCCAGTTTTTTACTACAGTTGCTATTCATGTTCTTTGAAACAAACGATAATGTTCAATTTCAAATATTTCCAGAATGTATCTAAGCATAACATAAATTTCACACTGCCAGTAAATGCTGAAAGACTGTGTTTCAAGCTGAGATTCGTGAAAAGTAACAACACCACTTACTAAGCATGACTGCTTGGGATCAAGAGCAGAGCGACCAACATGGTAGCATGATGATGGAGGGTAATTCAGATACAGTGCTGCTAATTAGTCAGTTCTGTGCATTAATGAAAAATATTATTCCACACACATCTATTTGGTGATGTCTGTGCAAAGCACGAAACTGCATGATAATAAATTCCAAGACATATCCCTGCCTCTAAGAAGCCCACTGTGCCTGGGAACACCCTGTGTCTCATGGTCAACTATGGAATAAACCCTGGGAGGACAGCCTTGTTGGATAAACTTGGAAGTTTTGTGGTGTGTTGGTTGGCTTTGGAGCCTGGAAGAATGGCAAGGTTTTAATTAGAGGATCACAACAATATAGACCAAGGAGTACAGCAGATCCCATGTGGGTTACCTTGAGTGAACAGTGGCTGCATCTGCAGTATTAGGTGCATTGGAACAAATGACAGGTGAGGTAGGCACGAAATTCCAAATATGCCTCAGTCGTCATATCCTAAAAGACTTGAATACCTCTGTAAAGAATTTAGTCTGAAAGCACTGTGCTTCTGTCAGCAGACAGTCTAATGGATGGCCTTAAAGACAGGTTGAGGGCCATGAGCTCTCTTCCTGTTTATAACTTCTTGATACCTTACTGCTCAGATTTTATGACATGTTACTCATTAACAAGTACACAGTGTATGTCTGTGTCTCTCTTCCTCTGTCGGAAGTTTTTTGGCTCAATGAAATGATTCTCTGTGCCCCTGTGCTCTTTGTATTAGGAATAGAATACAACCCTTGCAATTATAATACACGTTGCTTCTTGTATGCAGCTGACTTCAGTTTTCTGCCCCTTCTAGTAAAGGTTAAATATGTGTTGTAAAATACTGAGCTATGTGACCAAAAATTGCTCTGGGAGCTTTTAAAGTATGTGATCTCTTTGATCTAGTAATTGAGTGGATGGCAATTTTTCCCAAAGAAACATTCAGGATGGCCACAAAAATTTATCTTTGAGGATATCCATCTCTGCACTGCATGTAGTAAGAAATGCTGCTCCCAGGATTTTTAATTAAATATGACTTCTCAGTGTTTAAGGAAGCAGCCTTAATTAAGAACACATTGGGTAAATAAATGATATACCCAATTAAAAAGTTTGTAGAATTTCTATTAACAAGGGTGGATATTGTGATGTAGCACTAAATTTCACAAGATTAGAAAATGATTTCACTTTTATAAAACAATGAATAAATAGTTTGTGAAGGGAGATTTTAACAGTGACTGGATTTGGAACAGTGGGTATCTTTGCTTGATGGGTGTTTATGGGTGTTTTTATGTCATTCTTGGCCTTATATTTAATGAATTTTTATTATTAATATGTAGAAGTGAATTTTTAAAAACAAATACTATAAAATGAATACTTTGAATAGTGAGGAAAAGAGCTACTAACAAAATTACTTTTAGTAAAAAGTACCTTCAGTAATTTTTACTTTAAAAAAAAGTGCTTTCACTAGGTTTAGAAACTTTCTTCCCTTGCATTTCTTGATAAGTCTAGGTTTCAGAGTCTGTGACATAGGATTCATAAGGATAACTTCTAAGATCTTTTGCAGTGCTAGGATTTTTCTCCCATGTCATCTATGTCTTTCCACATCCCCACCCCATCATAGTGGGTATGAACCTGATCATAGGACCCCTCGCTAAGTAAATGATTGTATTATGGTGATGTACCTGCCTATCTGGAATGGATGGCAGCACTTATGTATAGGAATAGTCTTGTGTTTCTTCTATTGATTAGAGGAATTCTGGTTTCTAGTGACAGACATAACACTAAATAGATTTGAGGCAAAAAAGTAAAGTTTTAGTTCTTAGAGCGCGCACACACACACACACACACACACACACACACACACTATTCCGGAGAAGATCCTTTCATCTGTTTTACATATTATCTGGATCTAGCATCCAAATGATGTTACCCAGAATCTGTCTTTCTCAGTTCTGCTTTTGTTTCTGTTGCCCATTGGCTTCCTAGCAACCTCAACCTTAAATTCTCATGGTTGTGGCCTCCCCTGAGCAGAGGCCTTCATCTTTCAATAGTTCTTTTGAAGAAGTCACAGGATTGCTTTTTTCTTTTCTTTTCTTTTTTTTTTTTTTTGACTGCCTGGCACAACACTGTGGCCAGAGCCTAAGCCTATGCCTGATAACCCTGCACTATCCATGGTTAGTGGTGGTAGTGGTGGACAGGATGTAAGGAAGGGATGGCAGAAGAAAACCACATGAACTAAGAGCAGGGATTTGGTGGCTTCCCAAAGCAAAATCCAGGTGCTACCATCAGGAAGAGGGGAAGTGGATTCTCTCCAAGGGACAATGGCAGCTGTACCGCTAACACTCTGCATTGTGCTTGCCATCAACTGAATAAGGAAAGTCCTGTAGAATTAATGAAGACTCAGGGCAAAGTGACACCTCTTTCTTCCCATTGAAAAGCTTAAATCTCACCCATTTCTGATTATCCTGGTGTATTCCTGACTTTCATTTTCTGCAGTTATAATGTCTTACCTCCAACAGCTTTCCAGCATAATTGCCTTTTTCTCAGCTATTAATAGAAAGTTTAAGTTATTTTTTATGAAGCTACTTTGCTCTTCCACGTCTTCTGCATATTCATTTTCTCAGAACCAGGTGGAAAATGTTCTTGAATTGGCATATAGAAGCATTGTCCATTTGTAACTTTCAGTTGCAAACCAGGCATTATCATTAACTGAATCAAATCTTGTCTTTGAAAGTCTGTTGGACTTTTATTTGTTTCTATAGTATATGGGAAATAATTCAATTCCAGTAGGTGTTCTTTCATTTAGTGATCTCAGAATTCTTTTGTTAGAAATGAGAGTAAGAACTCTGTTACCCCTCTGGATTTTTTTAGGTCACATGACTTTTGAACTTAATCTACACTAAATCTGACCATCCTACCCCACTGAATCTCAACTGATCTTCCCTGGGGCTCTCAGAAGTAAAGGAGTGTGCCAGACTTCACAGGCCAGGGAATAAATAGCAGGACCAGAACTCAAATCCTTGCTGTTAGCAGGGACTATATGAGTCCTTCGCTGCATCCATATTTATAACTTCATCATCTGTGGTAATCACTATCACTAGAATTATCACCTATAGCTAGGAGAATGAGTGCAGCTCTGGCATGACTGATTGACCGGCTTACTCAGGACTGAGAGATTTCTCTGGATTTTTTTAATGTTTATATATTTTTATTGGAAAGGCAGATCAGGTTTACAGAGAGAAGGAGAGGCAAAGGGAAGATCTTTCATCCGCTGTGGTTAGTTCCTCAGATGAGCACATCTGAAGCCAGCAGCCAGGAGCTTCTTCCAGGTCTCTCATGCAAGTGCAGGGTCCCAAGGCTTTAGGTCATTCTTGGCTGCTTTCCCAGGCCACAGATTGGAGGTAGTTAGGAAGCAGAGCAATCAGGACACAAACCGGTGTCCGTATGGGATCCTGGTGTTTGCAGTGATGATTTAGCCATTGGGAACACCATGCCAGGCCCAGGACTTTGAGTTCTAAAACAAGACTGACCCAGGTAAATGATGTTTGGTTGTCCTGTTTGGGTTTTGAAGACTCTAAGTCATGCTATGTGACTGTCCTGTTTCATTAATGTGCTTATTTCTGCATCCTTTTTAATCTAATATTCTATAAATGACTTTATCGTGATTCATAGAAGAGCACTTTGAAGGTTAAATGGTGCCTTTAGTTAAGTCTGTTAGATCCAAGGCAACTTCACTTGCAATGAACTTTGAGCTCTCTATGAAGATCAGTACATTAAACATTTATTTCTTTACTTTTTTTTTAAGGTAGAAAAATAAACAGAAATGTTTTATCCACTGATTCATTTCCCAGATTCCCTGAAGCAGCCTGGGTTGGGCCAGCCCAGGCCAAAGCCAGAGCTGGGAAACTCATTCCAGGTATCCCTCATGGTTGGCAGGGACCAAACTACTTGAGCCATCACGTGTTGTTTTCCAGGGTACACATTAGCAGGAACCTGAAACTGGGTGTGCAGCTGGGATGCAAACCCAGGAACCCCGATGTGTGATGTAGGCATTCCAAATGGAGGCTTAACTGCTGATTCAATCTACCACAAATGTTGATGAAATAAATAACCAATCCTTGATTCATGTACTTCATAAATATGTTTTCATTATTTGCTGGAGATTGTGAATTGTAACAAAGTAAATAAAGCTAGTGATAAACTGTTAACAGTAAGTTTTCCCATGAGAGGAGAAACTGAAGCAGTTAAGAAATGAGTAATGAACAGAAAGTTTTCCAAGAGAGTCATTTAAATGGCCAATAAGCATGTGAAAGGATGGTCAACATCATTGACAATTAGGAATATGCGAAACAAAATCATGGAATACTACTTCACACTCACTGGTATGACTATAAAGACAGACTGTTGTATGTGTGGGTGGTTATATGCAAAAACTGGAACCCTCATCCATTGCCGATGGGACTGTTAAATGGGGTAGCCACATTTGGAAATGATCTGTCAGCCCCTTAAATGGCTAAGCATAGGGTTTATACCTCTTCATCACAGGTTAAATGAAAAAAAGTTCAGGAGCTGAGAAATAGTTCCAGTTGTTGATGGTATTTTTAAATGTCATAAAGTAGAATTTATTTTAAGGAATTAAAAATTGAAATGATGGGGCCCGACAAGATAGCCTATTGGTAGAATTCCTCACATTGCATGCACCAGGATCCCATGTGGGCACTGGTTTGTGTACTGGCTGCTCCACTTCCCATCCAGCTCCCTGTTTGTGGCCTGGGCAAATGTTTGAGGATGGCCCAAGGCCTTGGGACCCTGTGCCCACATGAGAGACCCAGAAGAAGCTCCTGGCTCTGACTTCGGGTAAGCTCAGCTTCAGCTATTGCAGCCACTTGGGAAGTGAACTAGCAGATGGAAAATCTTTATTTCTATTTCTCCTTTGCTCTATAATTCTGCCTTTCTGTAAAAATAGATGAATCTTTTTCTTGAAAGATTTTCTTAAGATTTTCTTAAGATCTGAGAATATTTTTTAGGCAGAGAAAATAATTTACAATGTCCTGCAGATAGTTTTCTTTCCAAATGTATTTGAAAACAACACTATGTATCAGTTGGAGAGATTTTCATATCTCCATAAATTCTTGAAGTGTTTGTATCTTGAACTCACCTACTATCCATGTCAGCACCACAGTGCTTGTAATGAGACAAATGAATTAAAATAATAGTTTCCTATTCAAATAGGTTTTTAAGGTTTAGATGTTCATAATAAATGAAATTTTCAAATAAGTTTATTTGGTGCAAAAACATTTGAAATCTATGCATATGCAGGGTTTTTCAAAAAGGTTTCTAAAACACATTTTATGAAAAATACTGTGCATGAATTTTTTAAAAATTTTGCACTGAAATAAGTCTTTTAAATTTATGTTCTAATTCCATTTCCCCCAAACATTGTGAAGTAATCTTGTATAATAATTTTACGACTCCTGTTACACACAAATTTGTGTTTTTGTGTGTCCTGCAAGTTCACACATGTTAGCTTATTGGCATTTCATTTCAGTTCTATCCCCAAAAACTTCTAACTTGGTTGACTCATTTTGGTGGGCACAAAAATCTCACCTACTAGTGTGAACACAGTGAGAAGGAGTGGTAAGCATTTAATAATTAACTTAGCAAGACATAGAATTTCCTTTTTGCACTTCCTAACATAGTACCACTCCAGGATTGAATGACTTGTAAATGCCACAAACTCCTGCCAGTGCGCTCACTCTAATTTATTCTATAAAGTTTATTCACAGGGGTGGGGAAAAGCCCTTTGTGTATGCTGCAAGATTGAAATACCATTCCCTTACTTGAAAAATATGAAACTGTCTTTGGTTCATACCAAGACAGAATATGTGAGTATGGTGAATTTCTTTCAGATAGAAAAAGAAATAGTCTTGTGATCCCCCTTTGGAAAAACTGGCTGTCCTTCTGCAGGGATGGTGCAAGTAAAATCTCAAGGAATGTAGACGCACTTAGAGCTGAGATAACAGTCTCACCCAAGGTACAAAAAAGAGTAATTTGTTGAGCAATTTAATGAAGTACCTGATCTGAGGAGCCATGTGATCTGATGTGGAATGTCCAGGTGTGTGTGTGTGTGTGTGTGTGAAGATAGGCACTGCTTCCCTGCCTTTAGCTGGGACTGCAACATGTTACTGTTTCAAGGTACCCCGGGGCAGCAGACAGAGTGAAGTGGAGAACACAGAGCTGGAGAGGAGCCCGGATGAGCCCCTTTCCTACAAAGAGACAGGCAAACCTGGAGAACTTATTCAAATGTTCAGAGCTGTTCATGTCATCTGTGTAATACAGGTGCTAACACTCTTTCATTTGCAGTAATGTACATAATATGAATTATCTGTTTTATTAGAAACTTAGTGGCTTAAAGCAACAAACATTGATAATCTTAAATTTTCTGTAAGTGTCAGGGTGGCTTAGCTGGGAATTTCCACCTTGAAATCTCTGACAAGGCTGCCTTTGAGATCATGCAGGGCTGTGGACTCCTCTGGGGCTTTGACTTTAGGAGGATTCCATTTCAAGCTTGCGTGTATGACCCTTGGCAGGCTGCAGGTGGTCCCTGGCTGTGAGATGGAGACAGGAGCTCCTTCTCCTGTGATCATCTCCATAAGGCAACTTGCAACGAGGCAGCCAGCTGTTCTCAGGCAGAGCCAAGGATACAGCTGGAGGGACTGGGGAAATGGAGTCAGTCTTTTTGAATTTTCATTTTGGAAATGGCAACCCTTCACCTTCCTATATGATGACCTACAAAGCCAGTCATTTGTGAAGCCCATTCTCAAGGCAGGGCATGGGGACAAAGAGGAGCATCTCAGAGGACATCTGCCATCCAACAAGCCTATGCCAATCCTGGCAGTAATCACCCCTGCCCCAGAATCAGAGTGCATCAGTCAGACAGCTATGGAGTACCATCCCTGAGTTCCTTTGTGAGATCAGCGAACTAGCTATTAGCTTTCATGAGATTGGGAGAGGCTCTGTGCAATAATGTAATTTTTAGAATGGGATATTCATGTAGCCAGCACGTTGAGGCAAACACAGAAAACTGAGAAAATACCCTTCTATAGCTCAAAGCTGTTATTCAGCAAAGAGGCTGCCTGTGTTGTTGGAGAGCAGGTGAAGTCCCAGCTGATTGCAAAAGGAAACTCAATTTAGTGAGTATAATTTACATGTGAATGATAAATGGCTTAGTAGTAGATCATGTGTCAGATTTAATGGTGCTAAGTTTATTGGGAGAGGAATCAGTAGATTAGGATGCAATCACATGTCAGCTCATGCCTGATTTATGCTCATGGGTTAACTGAGAATTAGAGCATTTGGCAAAAATAAAAACATTGGATTCTGTGGGAATCGGTTTGCTATGTGGAATTCACAGTAGAGAGGATCAATATTAGTACTAAACTGTGGCCTCCTGAAAGGCCACAAGTGCAGGCCTCAGTTTACCCCCAGCCGTCGTCATGTTTGTACTAGGCATGGCAACAATAAACTGGTGAAAACTCCCTATACTCGTGAGAAAAGCTCTAAGGTTCTAGCAATGCTGAGATGTAGGCAAAGCAATTCCAGGCACAGGGAAGGAATACATTTTCCTCCACTCTCTTACATTTAGCATCTGGAAGCTCCCGATTAAAGCGAAAAAAAGAACCCAAGAAAAAGTTCATTTTTGCATGTACATGGGGGAAAGGGGGCTACACAGGAAAGAAGCAAATTCCCAAATGAGTGAAAATCTAAAAACTTGTGTATCATTTTGATGAAGTATGATAAATGTTGGAGAAGTGACAAGACAAGGATATTGGGTTCCTAGGGTTGGTAAATTGTGGAAAAGATAACTGCTGGTGACCAGGGGAACTGATGGGGGAAAATACTTTCTGTGCTTTGTGCAGGCAGGCTGACTTCAGTGCTAACTCTCCATCAACTATTGAGAGCTGCACTCCACCTATTGGTTCCAGAAACAAGAGTGGGGTCATCCTCACAAATGGAAAATTCTTTATTTTTACAAATGGAAGTTTACACTCTGGGACAAAGCATGGGGAGCAAAGGCTTTCCCCTGAATCTGCTAAATCTCAGTTGGCAACTGTGATGCTAGCTGAAAGCTAGTTGCGTGGTAACCTGAACATTTTTACCACATTTTGATATTTTGGAGCACATTCAAATTTGGGGGAAGAGTCATTTCTATTTTATACCTTTAAAACCAAAGTAAGGGCCTGGCGTGGTAGCCTAGCAGCCTCAGTGCTCGCCTTGCACACACCAGGATCACGTATGGGCGCCAGTTCTAATCCCGGCAGCTCTGCTTCCCATCCAGCTCCCTGCTTGTGGCCTGGGAAAGCAGTTGAGGATGGCCCAAAGCCTTGGGACCCTGCACCCACATGGGAGTCCTGGAAGAAGCTCCTGGCACCCAGCTTCAGATTGGTTCAGCTCCAGCTGCTGGCGGCCACTTGGGAAGTGAATCAGTGGATGGAAGATCTTCCTTTCTGTCTCTCCTCCTCTCTGTATATCTGACTTTACAATAAAAATAAGTAAATCTTTAAGAAAAAAAAAAGAAGTAAGCCCAAAGATTATAAGAATTTTCCCATCAGGCCTGACACAATAGCCTAGTGGCTAATGTCCTCACCTTGCATGTGCCAGGATACCATATTGGTACCAGTTTTAATCCCACTTCTATCTAACTCCCTGCTTGTGGCCTGCAAAAGCAGTCAAGGATAGCCCAAAGCCTTGGGACCCTGCACCCACGTGGAGGACCCGGAAGAAGCTCCTGGCTCCTGGCTTTGGATTGATTAAGCTCCAGGGGAATAAACCAACAGATAAAAGATCTTTCTGTATCTCCTTCTCCCTGTAAATCTGTCTTTCTAATAAAAATCAATAAATATACCTCTTTTTAAAAAAGTTTCCTATCAGCCCTGAAATCTTAAATTCTAGATAGTTACGTCTGACTCAGCTTAGCTCTGTGCATCTATTAAACCTTACTCAGCACCTTATCAAACTATTCACGGGCCTGGCACAGTAGCCTAGTGGCTAAAGTCCTCACCTTGCATCTGCCAGGATTCCATATTGGCACCAGTTCTAATCCCGGCAGCTCCACTTCCCATCCAGCTCCCTGCTTGAGGCCTGCAAAAGCAGTTAAGGGCTGCCTGTACCCATGTGGGAGAACTGGAAGAAGCTCCTGGCTCCTGGCTTTGGATCAGCGCAGCACTGGTCTTTGCGGTCACTTGGGGAGTGAATCATCAGATGGAAGATCTTCCTCTCTGTCTCTCCTCCTCTCTGTATATCTGACTTTGTAGATATAATAAATAAAAATTAATTAATTAATTAATCCTAAAAAAAAAAGAAAGTATTCATGCACCCTTCATAGTTTTACAGTGGTCCACTAAGATAGTAATTATATCAGTCCCAAGAGAGGTTGTTCAACTTAAATTATCTCTGTCAAAATAAGCTATTGCACAAGGAGACTGGAAAAAGTTGTGGAAAATGAAGTTAAAACGGAAGTTTATTTAAGTGCAAAGCAAAGTTGCAATCAGGCATACAAGGTGTCTCCAAAAAGTTGTAGAAAATGAGTATTATGAAAAAAATATAGATATGTTTTAATTTCTTTGCGCCAAAGGTTTTATCTTTTCATTTCATCTCTGTTTTGAACTTTTGAATTAGCCTCATATTTGTTTGATGGCTAACAGTTAAAGCATAAGATTCTTTTAGTAGTACATATATTAATGTTGGCCAATATATATGTTTTTATTATTATGGGCAATAGTCCCTAATTTTTACTTCCCAAATGGTGGTAATATCTGTAGCTGAGCCAAGCTGAAACAAGGAGCCTGAAGTTTCATCTGTGTCTCCAGCATGAGTGCAGGGTCCCACGGACTTGAGCCATCTTCTCCTGCTTTCCCAGATGCCTTAACAGGGAGCTGAATAGGAAGTGGAGCAGCTGGGACTTGAACTGACAGCCATATGGGATCTAGCATTGCAGGTGGTGGCTTTATGTGTTACACTATAACACGAGTCCATGAACTTTATTCTTTATTATAGGACCTCTATACATTTGAAAAATTGCAATATATATGTAAACTTATTAATTTTTCAGAAAATGTTAAAATTTATATAAACTCTGATAATACTTTCAAGTGATCAAAGGCCCGTAAGTTGGAAACCACCACGGGTTTTACATTTTTTTTTACCTAAAGGAGAAACAGAAAGGAGGAAGGGAAAACAGGAAGGAGTACAGAGAGGAAAAAAAAAAAAGATGGGCTTTTTAATTTTTTTTACTCATTTTTCTATGGTGTGAGTGCCCAACTTATACAGCCCTTTTGGAAAGTCTACAATTCACTAATGGACTAAGTTATGTTTAGCATATTATGTTTTGTTTCTTCACGTGTTAATTATCCATTTACAGTTTCTATGATTTTCCCTCATAATTATATCATTTAATTATATATCACCACACTATTAAGTTTTGCTTAAAAATAAAGTACTTGCTGTATAATCCCACATAAGCTATTTTAAAATGAGCTGTGTCTATCCTTTAATTAATTTTAACTGATTTATGATATTAGCTCAGATTTAAGCCAAATATCTCATTTTCGACCTCCTTTCTTTTCTCCTTTTTTTTTTTTTTTAACTTTCTCTGCCTTTTTCTTTCTTCCCCTTTTTCTTATTTAAAATCTTTGGTTCATGGGGGTGGGTGTCTGGTCCATATCGAATGTCTGGGTTCCATACCTGCCCCTCCTTATTCTACCTTCCTAGCAACAGCCATGATGACACAAGTAGCTGGGTCTCTGCCAGAGACCTGGAATGAGTGCTTGGCCTGACCTAGTTCCACTTACTGTGGACATCTGAAGAGTGAGCCAGCGGATGAGAGCGCCCTTTCTCACTTGCCTTTCTAATAATGATAATAATAATAATTCTTAAAGTCTAGCTAAATTTAGTTGGATATTTCTCTAAAAACTAAGTTTCCCAATAATAGGTTAAGTTTTTTTCCACCTGGTAAACACCTTTGCAAGAACCAGTTGAAGGATGAAAAATTGAGCTAATTAATTAACTGAAGTGACTGATTGGCCTGCCATTAACTATAAGTAACTCTAATTATTACTGAAGGTTTTTGAGATTTGGAATGAACAAGTTTAAATACTCTAGTTGTTTACACTTTGTGTAATGTGTGAGTATGCTACTAGCTACATTTCAGTTTAGACTAAATCAAAGTCTGTGTAATTACTGGACTGGATTCCAGGCAAGGAATGGCAGAAGAACGGGACTTTTGCTTGGGAATGTGGCCTTTTCCTGTGACTGACTAAGCTCTCTGGGTGGTTGCTTGGTGATGGAGTCAGTATTGCCATTGCAATGTCTGCCTCTTGGTAGTTTACCTCCATGTACTATGTTTGGGGCTTTAAGGGTAGAATGGGACACTTAATGAAGGAGACACAAGGAACAACTAGTTAGGAAGTGCATACTTCATGCAGCTCAGGCCATGTGATCCATCAGTAGTAGAGATTGTTCTGCTATCCAGCTTCCTGTTATCCTCAAAACACAGAGTATATACCACCATCCACAGACATCTCTCCATGGTCCAGCAGTCGTTGCTTTTGTGCAGGTGGGTGGGTGTGTGGGTGCACATGTGCTGCCCCTGCCCACCCTAATATCCCTTCATTTCAGCACCTATCACATTTCCTTGGAGTTATTCATGTACATATTCTCTCCCCCAGCTGACAGCAGCTGCCCATCCTTGGCCCATCCTTGACTATCTAAGAAGTACTAATGGAACAAGGGAAGACCAGTCACATGACCAACACTCTCTGGTGTTGGAGAATGTGCAAGACCATGTTGCTGCCGGATTATGCTCAACGTCCTCTGCTATAACCTTCCCACTCCTCTATTATGTCGTCTAAAAGCAGCAGTAGTTGTAATTTTCTGAATATACCGTGTTATTTCCACATCTCTCTGCCTTTAAATTTTCAGATTTGTACACCACTCCCTTTGGAGTCAGAAGATTTGATGAAACCCTACCATTTTTTTTAAAGCTCCAATTTATAGATCATCTTCCCTGTCTCCTTCCATGGTTGAACTTGATGTTCCTCCTTTGAGTTTTCACAATATCCTCTCTTTCAGCTGACTGACCTATATAATCCATACTTTCCATGTCTTCTAAAGAAAAAAAAAATGCAGTGACTGATGTCCACAGGAGCAGGGGTTTTCAGTGCTAGGGTGCACTGGAATGTCCACACCCTCCTGCACCTAAACCGGGTGCTTTGGGGCTCTTACTATGTTTATTCTCAAACCTATTTATGCCAGTTGTACTTAGTAGTGTAATATTCTTAAATAAGATATTACTTAAATGAATAGCAAATGAATGAAAACAAAAAGGGTTTTGGAAAGATAAGCTGCTGAATTCTTCTTTTGGATTAGCTGTAGCCAAGAAAACAGACAAAGGTAGGAAGAAACTGTAGCGACACTGAAGGAATCTCTTCCCAGGTTGTTTCTTAAAGGCCATTAATTCCTAACTCAACTTTATAAAACCACAAATTGGAAATGGTTGAAGATGGCCAATGAAAATGGTTTATGAACTCTTGTCAGTACACTCATGCCACAATAGAATTCTTTAGCTGCTATCAAATATAGTGAAGAGTATTTGTTTCGAGTCAAAAAACCTACATTTATTCTTTTTCCCCCCAATCATGTATTACATTAAAATGATAGGGAGAAGGAGATTGTCTGCAATAGGTTGTAAGTTTTTTAAAGATAGGAGCAAGGTCTGGCTCATCATGGTGACACCTGCACTAGAAAGAGTGTTGTGGTACTAGAGGACTTTGACTAAAAACATTTTGCTCAATGGGATTATGTGCATTTTTTTTGTGCAGGGGGCTTTCAACAGTTAGGTCTGTTTTACAAGTGATACAGTACAACCTCTAGGGGGCAACGTAGCTGCATTCACCCAGGGGCAGTGCCTTCGCCAGATGCCCCCAAATGTGGACCTTGCCTCCTAAACAAGCAGCGCACCTCCCCTACACAAACATTCTTGGTATTCTTCCCCATTTATTTGGAAGAGGTGACAAGTGAGTTCCACTTTCAAATCAATAAAAGGATCAATCAGTGATCACTATTTCATCAGATTATTTGAATCCAGCCAATTACTGGAAGAAAGAAAAGGGGATGGGGGTGGGGGGTTGGGGGGTAGTTAGTGGTTGTAGTGATGATGATGAAGGTGGTGGTGGAGGTGTTCCTAGTGGCCGGGCTGGCAAAGGCCCAACTGCCCATGTTGCCAGTACTGTTCAGCAGTTTCAGTTGCCACACTGGAGTGGGTGGTGTTTTTTTTTTTTTTTAAAGATTTATTTATTGGAAAGTCAGATATACAGAGAGGAGGAGAGACAGAGAGGACGATCTTCCGTCCGATGATTCACTCCCCAAGTGGCCACAAAGGCCAGGGCTGCGCCGATCTGGAGCCAGGAGCCAGGAACTTCCTCTAGGTCTCCCACATGGGTGCAGGGTCCCACGGCTTTGGGCCATCCTCAACTGCTTTCCCAGGCCACAAGCAGAGAGCTGGATGGGAAGTGGAGCTGCCGGGATTAGAACCGGCGCCCATATGGGATCCTGGCGCGTTCAAGGTGAGGACTTTAGCCGCTAGGCCCGGAGTGGGTGGTGGTTTACAGGAGCATCCTGAAGGCACAGTGGTGAGGAAGTTCTGGAGAGGTGTGCATGTGGACAGCAGAACCCCACTGGCAAAGTGAGGCTCCTCCCAGTTCCCAGGTTCCAGAATCTCACAGACTCCAAAAATTGTCTAGTTGTTCATATGCTTTCAAAAGGAATACAGTCTCCTAGAAGCAAGAGTGAGCCAGAGGTAAAAGAATTCAAGACTTTAAAAAGCTTCATGCCCTGGGGCTCGCGCAATAGCGTAGTGGTTAAAATCCTCACCTTGTACGTGCCAGGATCCCATCCCATATGGGCGCCGGTTCTAATCCTGGCGGCCCCGCTTCCCATCCAGCTCCCTGCTTGTGGCCTGGGAAAGCAGTTGAGGATGGCCCAAAGCCTTGGGACCCTGCACCCACATGGGAGACCCGGAAGAGCTTCTGGCTCCTGGGTTTGGTTTGGCGCAGTACTAGCTGTTGCGCTCACTTGGAGAGTGAACCATCAGATGGAAGATCTTCCTCTCTGTCTCTCCTCCTCTATGTATATCTGCCTTTCCAGTAAGAATAAATAAATCTTAAAAAAAAAAAAAAGAGTGGCCCTGAGAAAGCAAGAAAGAATTTGGGGTTTTATACTTTTCAGTGATTATCATGCCAAATTATCACTAAACACACTATCAGTGCTTTGAAAAAAAAAGTCACGAAATCCTAGTTTGAATCCCAGGAAGCTAAAAACTCCAATTTCGTAAGTCTTTGAAATTCCAAAAAACAAAAACAACCTGTTTGAAAACACTCCTTGAATATGAATGAAATATACAAGCTGAGTGATTCCGTGGTTAGAGCACTTGGGGAGCTGGCCCACCCAGGCTGGTGTCTCAGTTCTGCCTCTACTCAGTAACTGGGCTTGAGTTAGCCCCCTTCTCCGATCACCTGTTTTAACTTTGCTCCAATGGAAGATACAAGAGGAGGGAGATTGGACAGCACAGTCTCAACCATCACATACTTCTCAGATCTAAACAGTCATATGTATCTTTTCCAGGAAGCAGCCCTTAGAGATTTGCCCTTAACTTCCTTCTGTCTCAAGTACACAGTAAAAATAATAAAAAATAATAATAAAGCAATATGAAAAACACAGCAGTCACATAAATTGCATGATTTCTCAATACAGCCTTAATCCTCTCTCTTAGGGTGGGCCCTGCAGGAACTGAGATAGGACTGGAATTCATGTAAGAGGATGTTTTCCCAATTAAGAACAAGTTGTTGCTATTTAAACTTCACAGCAGCTTTTTTTAAAAAAATGCTAGTTTGTGTACAGAATAAAAGCTCACTTCCATAATTTGCCTCCTAGCTGCTCACATTGGAGGCCAGTGGTTAAAATGAGTAGGAAAATAAGCAGTCATAGCACAGGGCTCCCTTGGCCAGCAGGCTGCCTGTCAGCTTTGCCTTCCCGTGGAGGTGTGCGTTTGATGTTGGAGTGCCTGGAGAGCTGGCAGAAATACAATTGGGTTCTATCTCTCACCTCTTCACACGTAGTTTCTCCAGCTCTTGCAGAGAAGGAAGACCACAGGTAGAAGTGTGCTGTCTTATTGAGCTGGGCCTGGCCAAGTGCCTGTCCCTATTTGCTGCTCTGCTCCTTACCTCTGCTAGCCCATGGTATTTGACTTCTTTCAGAGGATTGCCTTCTGTTGACACCTGACAAAAATCCTCAGGGCTCTGGGGTCTAGACCATAGGTCCCTTCAGCCTGTGCCCACTCTCCCTGCTTCTCCCCACCGGTCTATCCTAATTGCTGAACACGCAGTATTTCTTACTACTGCTGGAACACTTTTGGATCCATTCCTTAGTATGATGCCTGGTGCATGGCGAGCAGGCCGTGGAAGTTGGTGTAGACGGCCTGCCCTGCGGAGTTTTAATGTAATCTTGGCAGGGTGCTAGATCCTCAGCTGTCTTGTTTGTAAAGTGGGGAGAAAGCAGGATTTGCGGCTTAAGGCAAAACCTAGCTGACCGTAGATTGCATCAATACATAAGGACGGATGGGGGTAGGGGATTGTTACTGCACGCGAAGAGCTGCGCGTCGGTGCCCTCAAAAACCATGCCAACCACCCGGCGACTTCAACCACCTTTACTTTTAGCCAAAAACAGGTCTTGTTGCCAAAGGCCGGCAGGCTTCCTTGAAGCCTCCGGGATGCGGTGAGAGGTGGAGGACGCCCCGGAACCTTCTCGGGTGGCTAGGGCACACGGCGGCACCCGTCTGTGGCTCCGATGGCAGGGTCCAGCTCCGGGACGCAGTCGGAGGGGCGCGCGCCCGCGAGGAGAGGGCCGGGCCGGGGGACCCCGCCCAGGCGGCGGCCGGGTCCCCGGGGCTGGGCGCTGCTGGCGGAGCCGACGGGGCGGAGAGGAGCGGCGGGAGGAGGAGTAGAAGGGGGCTGGTCAAGGGAAGTGCGACGTGTCTGCGGGAGCCCTTTTATACCTCCTTCCCGGGAGTCTGGCAGCCGCCACCGACATCCGTGCGCCCTTTGCGTCGCCGATCCGGTACCCGAGCTCCGCAGCCGCCAGCCAGCATGTCGGGGGTCAAGAAGCAGAAGACGGTAGGCTCCGAGCCGCCTGCCCGCCTCTCCATTCCCTCCGCGCCGCTCCCCCACCGCTCCCCTTCCTCGGGGGACCTCAAGTTCCAGTCTCCCCGGGAGGAGGCGCGGGTGCCGGGAAGGGGAGCCCCGGAGGAAGAGGAGGGAGCGTGCCAGGGGGAGCTGGAAGGCGCGACTGGGTGCGCGATTCCCGGGGCAGCCCCACTCCGCCCCGGAGAACCCACGCCAGTTGTGGTGGCGGAGAGACCTCCCGGGCTTGCGGAGCGGGCGCTAGAACCAGAAGTGGGAAATCTCTTGCCCCCAGAACGATTCCAGACGCGCTTTTTCTTCTGTAAATGCCGGCGCGAGCCGAGTGGGTGGTAGGCTGAACCGACTCCGGTTCTGCCAGGTCTGATCGCTGGGCACACGACAGCGACTGCCACTAGGGTTCTGTCCATAGAACCCCCATGCCATAGATCCTCATGACACTTACGTGCAAAAAAGAAAAAAAAGAATCAAAAACCAGAAGGATCACTGGAGGAGATCGTGTTTCTACATTGGCAGAATTTAACCCTCTAGCTTGATTCTGCTCCTTTTTGGCACGGGGTAATAACCCGAGTTCAAGACGGGGAGGGGCGAGGTGGTCCTTTGACCTGATGAGTAAGATGAAGGGAACTGCTATGAGGGGGCGTGGTTTCGTCAGCATGAGGGTGAGTTGGCTCCTTTTAGTGTGAAATAGGAGGATGCCTCAGCGGGGAAAGTTCCTTTCACATTTAGCTGGGAGCATAGGCGCCTTGAAATGTTGTATCTTTAAAAATGGCAGCATTCTGCTTGTCAGTCTGACTCCAGTAATGCTGGTGGTAGTGGTGGTGAGGGTTGACGGCAGTGGTCACGAACTCCTCGCATTGGAAGGAACCTTATAGATGTGAGCATCTGAGTTGCCCCATAAACCTAGGTTCAGGCACGCTTTCCCCGAGACATCTACTCTTCACCCCGACACTGCAAGCATCAGCTGACTGTTGTAGCTGCTACATGGGGGACCTCCCTCACGAAGTTAGACTTGGGCCTGCACACAGTTCGTGTTTATTGCCATTCTTATACAGTACTTACTCCCGAGGAGTCCAGTGTTTGTGGTGGACTGGGGAAGAGGTGAGAGAGACCAGAAGAGGGGCAGGAGAGCGGTGAGCCCATGTGAGGGCTGCAGATGTCCAGTGAGCAGCAATTGAGAAGGGTGGTAATCTCTGCTCAGTGCGAACCAGCTGGAGGTGAGGGGACTGGACCAGAAGGAAGGTAGCATCAATTTGGGAAGGAATAGTAGTTGAAGTTCAGCTACCTCCTTGGGGATGATTTTATTTTTAAAAACATTTTTGTGTATTTGAAAGGCAGAGTAGACAAAGCCTGTGAGAGCCTGTTGGCCAGGCCGAAGCCAGGAGCCTAGGACTCGGACAGGGCGCCCCTGTGGCTGTCAGGCTCCCAAGCACTGAGCCATCGGCTGCTGCCTCCCATGGTGTGCTTTAGCAGGAAGTGGATGCAAACCAGGGACTCCGATATGGGGCAGATGTGCCAGGTGGCACTTAACTGCTGCCGTCTCACTCCCACAAATGACCCCTACATCCAAGAGCCAGAAATCGCATCTGGTTCTACCATGTGGGTGCCTGGGAGGCAAGTAGTTGGGCCATCTTCTCCTGTTTTACAGACATTACCCACGAGCTGGACCAGAGGCAGAGAAGCAGACCCCCAGCTGGCCCTCAGGCATCCCCAGCAGCAGCTTGAACTGCTGGGCACAGTGCCCAACTTGGGGTTGAATTTAAAATGGCCTGACTCTCAACTTTTGAAAATATTAAGTGAAAATAACTTGCATTTTTTTTTCCCCATTTCATTTGATTAGTTTCTGCGAGGTCCTAAGTGGTATTGTCTAAATGGCAAGCTTTTGTGTTTTTTTTTAAGATTCTTTTTTTTTTTTTTTCAAATTTCATTTCACTTTAAACTCAGAATTACAGAGAGACAGAGAGAAATCTTCTATCTGCTGGTTCACTCCCCAAAGGGCTGCAATGGCCAGAGCTGGGCCAAACCAAAGATGGGAGGCAGAAACTTCTTCAGGGTCTGCCACTTGGATGCAGAGGCCTAAGAGCTTGGGCCATTCTCTGGTGCTTTCCTTGGCTGCAAGCAGGGACTAGAAATGACGCACCTGGGACTTGAACTGGTGCCTATGTGGGGTGAAAGCCATTGCAGGTGGTGACTTGCTATACTTCTGCAGTGGTCCCAATGGCAAGCTTTTAAAATTAGTGGAGTTTTATTCACATTAAGAATTCATGGCACCTATGGAACTGTTATCATACAGCAAAAATAAATTAAAAAAAAAAAAAAAAGAATTCCTGGCGAGTTCTAATGGGAGGGCTGGGGCAGGGAGAGCAGTTCAATATTAGTGGGAAAGGAAGAAGTGATTTGTCTTCCTGGCTTCTGTCAGCAAGAGCCTGTGGAGTTTGTGGGCCAGGACGCCATACATGCATCACGAGGCCCTGCACATTCTGAAGGAGAAGTATTAGGGGTGGGGTTTGGTGTCTGTAAGCACACATTTTGCACCTTCTTCTTTTGATCGAATGTGTGTTCTGTGTAAGATTAAATTAAAACCTGGAAACAGTAAACTGAAACGGGACTTCTGAATTTTTAGTGTGGCCAATCAGTTACAATCCAGTCACCGACATGAATTCCCGGAGAGGTCTTCACGGTGCTCATTAGAGCACCGAGTGAATGTGGCTTATTAATATAGAAGATATCTCTTAAGCCTTAAGTGTTAACTCAAAATGTGTTTTGAAACCTGGCAAATCAGACCAAAATCTGTTCACCTGTGTGACCTCTGAACTAATCAATTATTTGAGGAGCAGGAAGCTAGCTTAGGAGTGCGGCTCAGCTAGCCTTCTGAGGGATTTTTAGGATTTATTACATTATTTGCAACACAATCTGGGATTGGTGCACACAGCAGCAACTTCAGATGCTTGTTGAGCCTCTGCTGTGGGCCAGATGGCATACGGGGGTCATCTTTCCCACACTTTTTTTGCTAGAATCCTCTGGATGAATATTGGCTTTCAGTTCAGACTACACCAAAAAGACTGTAGTCTTGATATAAATGAAAATGTCCAGGATGATTTTTGTCTTAAGTTTGAGAAAAAAAAAAAAAATGTTCTTTTTTTTAAGGACAGTAGCATATCCCGTTTGTGCTAATGCCATCGGAAACTTAAAAAAAAAAAAAAGAAGAAAAGACAAGGCCCAGCATAGTAGCCTAGTGGCTAAAGTCCTCGCTTTGAACACGCAGGGATCCCATATGGATGCCAGTTCTAATCCCCGCAGCTCCACTTCCGGTCCGGCTCCCTGCTTGTGGACTGGAAAAGCAGTTGAGGATGGCCCAAAGCCTTGGGATCCTACACCTGCGTGGGAGACCCAGAAGAGGCTCTGGGCTGTTGGCTTCAGATTGGCTCAGTTCTGGCCATTGTGACCCCTTGGGGAGTGAATCAATGGATGGAAGATCTTCCTCTGTCTCTCCTCCTCCCTGTATATCTGAATTTCCGATAAAAATAAAATAAATCTTTTCTAAAAAAAGACGGCTGCTCTGGACACACAGACAAAGAGACCAATTGCTGGGAGAGGATTGTACAGAAAAGGGAAGACAAAGATCAGAGCCCTTTTCCCATGGAGATTCTTGGATTGTGTTTCAAGGTCTATAGCAATACTAGATATTTCAAACTCAGTCTTTAAAAAAAAAAAACTGCTTGAGAAATTCAATTACTTTCTACGCCATTGGTTAAAAAGGAATGAAGGAGTAATGAAACCATAAAGTTCACCCTAGAGGTAAAGGATTGTCTACTTCTTCAGTGTAAAGTTCTGTCCCCTACTACATTCATTTTTCTGAAAGTAGCTACTTGTTAAAGCTATAGAATGCACCTCCTAAGTCAAAATGTGGATTTCTTTGGAAGGTAGAGTTTCTTTGGATGAGCAGCCTTTGGAAGGAACAGGCACAAATATACCCTGGACCAGGCACTCAGAATCATTCAATTTCAACTCCGCTCGGCAACAGCCCCAAACACTGAGCCCCTTCCAGAGAGCAGCAGTGGCAGGGACAGGGCGCAGTTTCAGTTCAGGTCTGTCCACCAGGATGTAACCCGCGTGATTACCTCATCTATCATTAGTATTCTGCTACATGGCTGTGATGTGGCGTACCTAAGAAAGCACGTGTCATGGTATTGTGCAGATTGAAAAAATAGCAACTGGTAGGGTATTTAAGAAAACAGACTCAAGCATTCAGGCGTGACTATTTGAATCTTTAATGTGAAAAGCTGTGTTAAGGACACCGGATAATGGTTAGTATAGACACACCAAAGTAATCCAACTACCATGTGAGCACATTTTCGCCAACAGCTTTGGTTAAGAAAGGCAATCTACATGTAAGTAAATATTTAATTAACTTCTCTCCACCTTTCCTGTTTCCATCAACTGTTTCCTTATTTACTTTCAAATCAATGTGCCCTAATTCATGCTGTTATTCCTAAATCACCATTTGTTAGATCATCTGGGCTACAGTTAAAGGTAAATGCAACTAACTTAGGCTTCTCTCTTACTTTTCTCTTACTCACTTTCTTAGCACACGTGACTCTGGTTTACTCATGGCATAATTGGGCTCAGCTTCACCATGGGATCAATAGGGAATGAAAATCTGTGTGAGGACTCCACGATGTCAATCTTAGTCTTAAGAGATTACTGCCTGTTTCCAAATTTGTCAATGAATAGTAATGGGTGTCCATTAGCCTTTGTGTCTGGACGTCCTAGGCAAACTCAGAAACTAAATAAACAGGTGTAATGGGAGCTCAAGCAACCTTTCAGCCCTTGAATCATCCATTCATGTGACAGTGGGAACAGCACATCTGCCCATCCCTGGCATGAAACCTGACGCAGAGTAGGTGCTTCATAAATATTTATTGAACAAATGAATGGTTCCCGAATTCATTAGAGGGTGCATTTGCTCTCAGCTTCTGAGCTTAGCTCCCTCCCTCTCCTCTCCTATCTGTTCCCGTGAGCCTGGTTATTGTCAGCCAGGTATTTGTCACTACTGCTGAAAGTTACTTGCAGGGATTCTTTGAGGTTTAAAATGAATGGCCTCCCACTCCACCTCCACCCCTACCCCTCAGGGGGTTTGCTTTTGTTTCTGCCAGGTGCCAGGCCAGCACTTCTAGTCCCAGACCACTTTACCTTACATTCACTACTTTTTTAGACCACCCAGGTGATATGAACTTGGGTTGTAATTTTGCACACAAGGGCGGGCTTGTGCATCCAGGGACCTAGCTCCTCCTTCTGTACGCTCTCTGTGCCAAGGCAGCTGCCTTGTGGGAGGTGGTGGGCTTGTGGTTGTAGGGTCTTGGAGTGGGAGCTGTGTTTATTCAAGTTCACCCCTATCCGTGAGGAGGGTCTGTTCATTCTCCCCATTTATGTGCATCTTGGGGTTTGGTTTCTGTTCCACCTTCCCCACTGATGCTGTCAGATCGGCTTCGAGTATGCCCCTGGAGAGAGAAAAGTGCTTGCCTGTGTGTTTCAATCTGGGTATGTGTATCCCCCCAGAGTTTGGCCTGAGAGTTTCTTCATATTTCATCAGGTATTTGCTCTTTGAAAATTGGATTATTTAATATAATAACCAACAGTTTTAGTTATTTTCAGTGGAAGATCTGCCTGAGCAACCTAAACTGTTAATGCTGGAAACAGACATCTTGGCAATTCCCAAGTAGTATTTCATACCATACTTGAACCTCACCATAACTGTGTCAAAAGGGAGAATTTTTAAGAACAAATGAACATAAGTCAGATAGTTAGTTAGAAAATACTTAATTCAACTTCCGTTTCCTTACAACCTAGTCTGGGGACTGCTAACTACTACCCTCTCATCCTGCTGCCCTAGGCCTTAGAAATGTGCCTTTGCTTGGCTGATCCCTAATGTGGGTTCAGTTCAAGTACATTCCTGCCTGAAAGGGCCCTCAGTTTCAGCATGAGTAGCCACAGGTTATTGTGTCGCTGGGGCTCCAGGAGAAACTTGGCCAGGTGGGTTAAAGCTCTTGACTCTTGCTTGTTTGTGGGAACTGAGCTTCTGCTTTGATGTGACCACGCTGAGATTTTGACGAGCTCTGGAACTGCTGCAGCCACCTGTACCTCTTCCACTCTGAGATCAGAAGCAGACCCAGTGCACCCTCTTCTCAGGGACCCTAAATCTGACCTACCTCTGCTCCCCTAAGCCCAGCATGAGGACTAAGACACCACAGTGTTGTTCACACTCACACTGGTATCTGGGTTCCTTTTGCTTCTTGTCTAGTAAACATGAAACAGAACTATCCAGAAAGGATAATTGGATTTGTAATGAATCTGGAAGCATTGAACTTGTAATGAATCTCTTGTCTTTTTTTTTTCCTTTTTAATCACCAGCTGACTTTTCAGTTTAGCATAAATTGGTATTCACAGGATGAAAACATTTGTCTCTTTGCAAGAATCACTGTATTAAAACTTGAAATACAACTTCCTCCTCATGACATATGGTATGTCAAATGACTTCCATCCGGTGGTGATTTGACTTCCTTTAAAATCTTATCAGTGGTTCTTTCTGCGTGTCAAATTTGCTCCTGAAGTTGATTTTGCTGTAACTGATATTGGCAGCATGATCGTAACATAAGCATGAGAAACTCAGTCTCTCTTTTACCAAATACTAAGCTGTGGTCTTTTACAAAATTTTCTAATTTTCTAATTATGTACATATATCAATTGCTACATCACTAAGAATGCTCATTTCTCTATAACTATCCAGTTAACATTTGCTTCATGTTTGTTTTGTGATAAAAAAAATAGTGATTTTTATCCACCAGTTATCTACATCAGTCTAATAATACTGTAATTACTATTTTTAAAAAGTGTATGCCAGGTGTGTGCTTTTAAATCATTTGAAGACTTTGCAGTTTAAGACACTTATAATAAAATCTGACATTTATACCTTTAGGCCATATTATTCTACACCCTTCTCTAAATACTATTTGTGGATGATTTGTGCCTTCCCAGTTTGAAGCAAAATTGGCAACTCTAGACATCCATGGTGATTTTTAATTTTTTTTATTTGTTTCACGACTTTGCTAATGTTGGAAAACTAGATTAACTTTTTGGTCCTCTACATCCTTAGACCTTACTTTAATTTTCCAGAGGTTTCTAAAATCCTTTCTGTCTTTAATTCTTGGCAAAACTCTTACTTACATATGTGTTTGCTTTATTCACTAAACAAATCTTTGCTGAGTGACCAAACCAGGAACTCTGCTTGTCACAATTACCCATAGCTACTAAAGCCTTCTATTCTTTACATATTCTATTTCCTACTGTCTTTAAGTCTTTTCTTAATACAGTATTTACTTCTTCTAATTGAAACACCCACCCATAACTTTTATATCCCATTAATTTTCTGCCTAGTAAGTCTCCAAGTGGCCTCAAGCCAGAAATAATAAAATCCCCAAGGGACTTTTCTTACATTTCAAAATCTTTCTTTTTGCTTATTAAGTTTTCTACTAAGCTTTAAAATTGTTGACTTTTTGTTCAGGCTGTTCCTATTTGAAAAGTGTGTGTGAATGGGTATTTCCAAATAGTTCCAGCATTTTATTTCTGGAAGAAAAACGAAGAACCCGCTGTCTTTGAGCATTTTACACTGCGCTTGGTTGACAAATGACGTGGAAGAGAAGCCTTACTGGCCTCCTGACTGATGTGCTGTGAAAGCCAGGACCCTGATCACCTGACCACACACCTGCTCTTCTCTGTCACTTGTCCTTGCAGAGGGCCCTGTCTGTTTCCCACACCTTTGTTTCTTCTTCTGCTTTTGTTTTTTAAACCAAGAAACATTTTCTTAAGATTTTAAACATTCTAGAAACAGAAAATTCAGACCGAAAGACAATATCAGAAAGATGTGACTTCATGCTTTTGCAGTGCTTTTGACTGGCAGGCTTTATCTTTAGAAAATTCAATCTACTCCCCCAACATTCACGCTTCCCCGCACTTTTTCCAACAGTTTATTTTTATCAAAAATGAGATGTCAGTGATAAATAGCAGACAATGCAGAATTCAAGTTAGACCAAATTCAGTTTTATGTGGAAACTTCCGTTCAATTTTATCTCTAAATCCATCCATTTCTGTTGTTTTTTAAACTCCTGAAGTGCCAGAAAGTCTGATTGCAGTAATGATATGGTCCTGTGAGTCCATCGACCTGTATTGTTGAGTCCTGGAGAGAGTCCTTTCCTGAATTCAGTGCGTAATTACAGCTCTTGTACTATTGAATCATTAATATGACAATGTTTTGAGTGTTTACTTAAAAAAAAAGAAGAAAAATTACATTTACATTTAGTCCTGTGTTGAATGAGCCAAATGACTAAGAAGAGATAAAATTAAACTAGATATTAAAATTTCAACTGTGGAATATGCATATGAAGTTTTGCTTTAATTTAGAACTTTTTAAAAATAAAATTCCTGCTTTCCTCTGATCTGTTTTTTGTCAGCATCTATTGAGCACTGATGCAGCTGGTGCCAGAAGAGAGCTGTCCTGGGTATTAACTCATTTAGTCCTAACCATCTCATCAAGAAAGCTTGTGAGCAGATAGTCAGAAGGGATCTCATTTAACTGAAATGAGTCTTTCGAGAGCTACCCAAAGGAAAGGCTTCTCTGTGTTTAAAGAAGTTGTTTATTTCATACAGAGAATGAAACTTAATGCCAAATTGCAAACAGTCATGCTGGGTAACTAATAATGTCTTACTGCTTCATTTGTAAAGTATTTTGGCAGCAATCTCCTGCTAATATCTCAAGATAATAATAATGAATTCTATGTAGAGATAAAATGAATGGGAGGTATTGGCAAATTCATGTTATCACACACATTTCTTTCCTTATGATAAAATAAAATAAGTACTTAGAAATTTTTTTTGTTCTCAAACTCAGCAAGTATAATAGTAGTTTTTATTGTTCGTCTTTACTACTATGTCAATATTCAACAAACGTGAACAGAATGATTTTTTTTCCACTAAAGCTATAATGCTTGAGCCAACTTATAACTATGATTTTTTAAAAAGATTTGTTTTTATTATTTTTTATTGGAAAGGTGGATATACAGAGAGGAGAGACAGAGAGGAAGATCTTCCGTCCGATGATTCACTCCCTAAGTGAGTGCAACGGCCGATGCTATGCCGATCCGAAGCCAGGAGCCTCTTCCGGGTCTCCCACATGGATGCAGGGTCCCAAGGCTTTGGGCTGTCCTCGTCTGCTTTCCCGGGCCACAGGCAGGGAGCTGGAAGGGAAGCAGGGCTGCCGGGATATAACCGGCGCCCATGTGGGATCCCGGGCGTGCAAGGCGAGGACCTTAACCACTGCGCCACCGCGCCGGGCCCCATAACTATGATTTGTAGGTGATAAAAGGAAAGCAGGCCACCCATGAATCTTTCACATTGTTCAAATTTGTCTCAGCTGGAGTTCAAGGCTTCAGGATGTTGGCATTGAGCTAGTGCTTGCATTTCCTTGGGGTCGATGTGAAGTGCCTAGAAATTGTGAGATCATAAAAGACATCTTTCGTGAGGTTTTGAAGAAAGATTTGGAGAGTTGTTTTAGTCTCTTATCCTGGGTTAGGAAAGTCCAGATTTTTCAGCAGTCCTGGGACAGTGTCTCAATGCTAAGCACTGTGATGAGCTCCCAGGAGATCACGGTGTAAGAGGGTAATGTCCATGTTCATGTTGAAGAGGGCAGTGTTGGCAGATGCATCGCAGGAGAGCAAAGTGGAGTCTTTTAATTTTTAAAAAATATTTTATTTATTCTTATTGGAAAGTCAGATATACAGACAGGAAGATCTTTCATCCGCTGATCCACACCCTAAGTGGCCGCAATAGCTGGAGCTGAGCTGATCCAAAGTCAGGAACCAGGATCAGGTCTCCCACACAGGTGCAGAGCCCAAAGCCTTGATGCATCCTCAACTGCTTTCTCAGGCCACAAGCAGGGAGCTGGATGGGAAGCAGGCTGCCGGGATTAGAACTGGTCCCCATATGGGATCCCGGTATGTGCAAAATACTTTAGTTACTAGGCTACCATGCCAGGCCTAAAGTGGAGTCTTTTACAGGAGATGAGTGAGTTACATTACTTAGATTAAAATAATAGTGGTTACTGCATGGAAGTGCAGTCACAGTAACCATGTCATCACAGTGCTATACAAACCCTGTCAAAAGCAGAGGCTAACCTGTATAGATAGTGGAATTTAGTGGATGGAAAGCCCTGAGTCATCAAAAATACCTGGGCCCCTTTGTTTTCTTCTTGGTGTTGAGGCCGTGATTAAAAGATCTGGTAAAAGACGTCACACTACGTCTTAAGTCTTGTTGACGTAGTAAACTCCCTTGAGCTTCACAATGGCACCTTGTGTATCCAGACAGGTTTCCTTAGTGAAGAATGAAAACACACTGTTATCTAAGGACTCTTTATACAGTAGCCTGACTCATCCTCACAGTAGCCCATGATAGAGTTGGTGTTCTTATCCCTGTGTCATAGTTTAGAACTCTGAAGCTTGTTGAGATTAAACAGATTGCCTTAGGAGCTGGATCATGAATGCCATCTTTGTAGTCACTCTGTTTGGTTTTCTGGTTAACGTAGTGGATATAGTGACACCATGACTGTGAGAATGAAGGATATTTTGATTATTAAGCATAAATTTCAGTGTTGTCTTATTGGAGGCAAAGTAGTGCAGTGAAGAAACTGAAAAGATGGTGGGGTGGCTTGAAAGTGATTTTTTTTTTTTTTTAGATTTATTTTTATTATTTTTTCATTGGAAAGGCGGATATACAGAGAGAGGAGAGAGAGAGAGAGGAAGATCTTCCGTCCGATGATTCACTCCCCAAGTGAGCGCAACGGGCCGATACTATGCCGATCCGAAGCCAGGAGCCTCTTCCGGGTCTCCCACACGGGTGCAGGTTCCCAAAGCTTTGGGTAGTCCTCCACTGCTTTCCCAGGCCACAAGCAGGGAGCTGGAAGGGAAGCGGGGCTGCCGGGATTAGAACCGGCGCCCATATGGGATCCCGGGGTTGCAAGGCGAGGACTTAACCACTTGCGCCACCGCGCCGGGCCCCGAAAGTGATTTTTTGAAGGAACTTTTGGGAATGTTTTATAATCTTAAGAATATGTGAATTTTAGCTACTGCCATTAAAAGGCAATAAATGTTAGTTCGGACGTAGCTCTGTGGCCAGTTTTAGCAACAGTGTTGTTTGGAACCAAATCTGATGTTTCTCCTTCCTAGTACAAGGCTTCAGTGTTCTGGTGGGTGAATGCATGCACTCAAGAGGAAGTGTCCTTAGCAATAATTGCAGTGACTTACATGTAACCCTAGACCCTGCCCTTTTCATTATGGGAGTGAGGCACAGTTGAGCATTCATGAGTTACAGGTTGTCAAGCCCCACAGCGATGGGCCGCTTCTCTCAATGTACTAGAGGTTTCATTCAGAACGGAATTGTAGTGTTTTGTGAATCAAGGGGCCCGTATCGTCTACACAACCCCATTAGCAGAAGCAATTGCAAAAGAATATTAAAGTATGCAGAGGCAGCAACGCACAGTCTACAGCAGGACATCAGCAGGGAGGGTGTTAGGAAGTAGAGGAAGACCTCTGTTAAGCACTGTGATTGAATGGCTTTGAGCGTTTTCTGAGTGGAGTTTTACATCGCAAGAACCATGCACTGATGTGTGTTTTATTTCCAGGAGGGTGATAGCCATCTCCCCTGTGTATATAGCAGGTTCCCCTGGGCTTGCATAATCCCTTTCTTTCATCATACTTGTCAAAACTTATTCCTACAGTTATTAATTATTTTAACAGCTCTTAACAATGGGTAGTTTTATGTCTTCCAAATCAGATATGAGGACACTAACATAATTAATTAGATAATTATTTGTAGTAGCTAATTATTTTAGAAGCTCTTCATAATGGGTAGTTATAAGCATTACAAATATCTAAGAACACTAAAGAGATGCAGTAAATCCCATGTGAGTTTCTTGTGGGCCAGATCGTAATACTGACACCCCAAATGTGCTAAGTCCAGTGGCATAGTCTGACATTTTGTCTCTGAGAACAGACAGAAACTCAGTGATACCTGAATGATGTTAGGAATGAAGGGGAGTTTTAACTGGGATTACACCAAGTTAACTGTGTGTTGTGAAACATGATTTGGCCTCATTTTCATTTGGAGATCCGGTGCTATTAAGTGATAAAAATGCATGAATTAAGCTACCTAACTAACCATACTTATTTTTATACATGTTTGTAAAAACCATGATCACTGAAAAAGAGCGAGTTATGCATTCAAATTTGTCTGTGCTTTGTGTGCATATATGTTCATTTTAATGAAGGTGCTAGAAATGTAACCATTTCTTTGCTGCTGATTTATCCTGGGTTATCTTCTTGTTTACATGGAATACAAGAATCATGGAGCCGTGTCAGATGTGTATTTTGGCTTTGTGCATCATTGTAGATACTACCTAGAAAGCATTTATATTCAGACACTTAAGAAAAAGAGGGTAGCAAAATCAAGAAGCTATCTGGGAGGAAAACTGATTCTTGAAGACTGGGGGTTAGCAGATTACTCCCCGAGTGCCAGATCAGTCCCCTGGTATAATTTAAGAATGGGTTTTACATTTGTAAAAGATTTGGACAGGGAGGAACATGGGGAACTTAAGGGGAGAATTATATTACATGATATGTGAAAAGCATATGAAATTCAAATTTCACTGCTTATAAATAAAGTTTATTGGTGCTTTCTGAGTAAGGATGGATATCTGGAACCAGGAGTATGAAGCCTTAAAGGTTGATAATGTATATTGTCTGATCCTTTAAGGAAAGTCTGTCTCCTCCTGCAATCAGTGTGGAGGCACTGTCCAGCTCAGGGACTGAGACCCACGGCCTGTCTGCTGGGCACTCAGTGTTTGCATTCAGAGAGCCAGTACCTCACTGTCCTTCCTGAAAGCTCCTGAGTTATGTTTGGCATATTGCCACTGTTTTGGTTTTTTATGAAAGCACTGTGTTTCTCAAAAGTTCTGTGGAATTCATTATTGTGTCTATTGTTGAGGTTATTGTTCATTAAATTATAGCAGCTGGCTAGAAAGGTCTGTGGGGTTCTCATTATAAAGTATGCTCTTGATGAAGATCCCCTGGGGAAGTTTCTGAATTTCTGTGTAGTCTGCAGACAGAAGGGTTGTGTTTTTCTCAGCATTTTGTGGAGAAAGACAGTTATATTCCTTTGGCAGCTGAACTCTGTGAGTGTAGATTTCCCTCTTCAAGGTGCTTGCCAGAAAGCTTAGATGGGAACTTGTATCTCACTTTTTTTTTTTTTTGACACTGGTTTCAGAGTTGGGCCATCCAGTTTTGCTTTTTCTTTCTCTCTGCCACTTCTTTTTAATCTTAAAGACATATTTCTAAAAATTTATTTCAAAGGCAGAGAGACAGAGACAAAGATCATTCATCCACTCAAATGCCACTCAAATTTGAGTTTCACTCCTCAAATGCCCACCACAGCCAAGACTGAGCCAGGACAAATAAGAGCCCAAAATGCCATCAGTTTCCCTTGTGGGTCATGGATCCAAGTTATTGAGCCATTACCTGTCATCTCCAAGCATATACTTTAACAGGAAGTTGAAATCAGAAATGGAACTGAAATTCCAGCACAGACACCACTAATATGGGATTGCAGGTGTCTCATCTTAACTGCTGCCCCAAAGGCCTGCCCCTCTTGGCTGCTTCTGGTTCATGAGCTATTCCTGAGCTTTATATTCCTCGTGCACTACTGCGCATCGTAAAGGGACTATGTAGAACATGGAAGGTTAATTGACTTGTTGTCTCAGAACGTCTCAGAGCCCTCTATTACCTTTTTCAGGTGACTGGGGCATGCAGGGTCAGCACAGTGGTTGTTTGCAGAGGACTTAGGGCCCGATATTCCACAATTTCTGGAGGTTTAGGAATAACCATTTTCAAGACGGGTAAAGATTTAGATCAGAGAATTCAGGAGGATTGTGAAACCCCTAACAGAAATTAACACCTCATATTATGACCAGAGGCAACTGACATAGCAACCTTAGCAAACTTTATGACTGTGTCACCAATAGAAACCCAGTTCGCTTCATCACGTTATTTTGTTGTTACAGATATTGCAAAAAGATTTTATGCTTTTTATTACTACAAAGTTAAGATTGTTACTGTTAGCTGTTTATCTACATAGTTAGATCTTGTTGTTTAATGCATGATAAATGAGCATATTTATTACTGGGCTATAATTTTTTAAAAAAACATTTAGATTACTATGTCCTTTCAAACCTTTGTATTCTACACATTTAGAAACATGACTCTGTCCTGCAAGGGAGTCCATAGGCTGGCTACCAAAGGTCTTCTTGACTCAAAAGTAGATAAGAAATGTCTGTGGAAGGCCATACTCATGTGTGCGCACACATACACACGACAATCAAGCTATGCAGTTTCAGGGAATTTGTTGTCCCCTCTTCCAGGGCCAAAGTCTAGGATCTGCAACTTACAAACTAATGCCCTATTGGCTAAAACTCATGACATCAGATTATATGAGGAAGAGTTTTCTTTTTCTTCTGTCTGGTCTTAGTTGTCTTTTATTAGGCCTCATTCAAATGACTTATCTCAAGCGATTGACTTTAATATCTTCTCAATCACAGCCTCAGGACATTGGCTATTATAATTTAGTATTACCTCTTTCTTCCATAAAGGAGGGAGTGTTTGTGTTTCATAACTTACTCATCTTGGTGAGGCTGGCACCAAGGTATAGCAGGTTAATTCTCTGCCTGTGGTGCTAGTATCCTGTAGGGTGCCAGTTTGAGTCCCGCTGTTCCACTTCCAGTCCAATTGCCTGAAATGGCCTAGTAGAACAGCAGAAAGTGGCCCAAGTCCTTGGCATCCATGTGGGAGACCTGGAAGAAGCCCCAGGCTCCTGGCTTCAAACAGACCCAGGACCATCCGTTTTGGCCATTTTGGAATGAACCAGTGGATTGGAGATCTCCCTCTGTCTTACCTTCTTTCTATAATTATTTATTTCAAATAAAAACAAACAAACAAAAACCTTTAAAAATTCATTATCTTGGTTGTTACCGTCGTATACTATTTATATTTTTTGTTGAGAAATTAAAAACCTACTACTTCACACTATTTGAATTGTAGTTTGTATTAAAAAGATTGAAGTAGTTGGCATTCTTGAAACTTGCTGTGTATCTATTTCATAAGTGCAGTGTTAGATGAAAACTACAAATGTTACCACGTATCATGTGGTTTGTGCCTTGAACATGTTTGTTGTTTTCACTAAGTCTGGCTTATTTACTGCTCATGAATAGAGAAGCCAAGGGTCATTGCTTAAATATAGTTTTCTGCTAACATTTTAAGTGCTGCCAATCACTGGTTAGAATTCATTTGTCCCTGCTCAGGTCTTATGCTTTCTCATTTTCCATTCATGATGCTGGTGTTCTTAATGCTTCTTTTACTTTACTGAGGTCTGGGTGGGATCTTAGAGATTATGTCATCCAGTGTTTCTCAGCTTGCTACATTTCACAAAATATTGATTCCTGGATCCCTCTTCCAGAGACTCTCATTTGGCTGGTCTGTGTTGGGGTGCTGGGAAATTCTGGGCAAGTTGCTTTTGAGGTTTCTTGATTCAGCCAGGTTTGAGAATCATAGTCTGATCCAATTGCCTTCTTCAAAGCACCAGGGCCAACAGCTATATAGTAAAAGACATTTTGGGCCTGGTGCAGTGGCCTAACGGCTAAAGTCCTCACCTTGAATGCACCGGGATCCCATATGGGTGCCGGTTCTAATCCTGGCGGCCCTGGCCCAAAGCCTTGGGACCCTGCATCCATGTGGGACACCTGGAAGAGCTCCTGGCACCCAGCTTCAGATTGGCTCAGCTCCAGCCTTTGTGGCCACTTGGGAAGTGAATCATCGGATAGAAGATCTTCCTCTTTGTCTCTCCTCCTCTGTGTATATCTGACTTTGCAACAAAAATAAATAAATCTTAAAAAAAAAGATATTTTCAAAAAAAGAGAAAAAGTAAAAGACATTTTCTCTATTTCAGAATGACATCAACCCTATCTAGAGTTTTTTGAAAAATGTGAGATCGTGTACGAGGGAATGTACATTTATGTGAAAACTATATTCCTGGGCCTGGCATGATGGCACAGTGGTTAAGGTCCTCGCCTAGCATGCCCAGGATCCCATATGGGTGCTGGCTCTAATCCCGGCAGCCCCGCTTCCAATCCAGCTCCCTGCCTGTGGCCTGGGAAAGCAGCCGAGGACGGCCCAAAGCTTTGGAACCCTGCACCCGCTTTGGAGACCCGGAAGAGGCTCCTGACTTCAGATTGGCTCAGCTCCAGCCATTGCGGCCATCTGGGGAGTGAATCATCGGATGAAAGATCTTCCTCTCTGTCTCTCCTCTGTGTATATCTGCCTATCCAATAAAAATAAAATAAATCTTAAAAAAAACTATATTCCTCATTGAATATTCAGACAAATATTCCAGGAGCTGGCACCATGGCATAGGAGGCTGTCTTTATCTGCAGTTCCAGCCTATGGGCACTGCTTCATGTCCTGGCTGCTCCTCTTCCCATCCAGCTCCTTGCTTACCGGCCTGGGAGGACAGCAGAGGATGGCTCAAGTCCTTGGAACACTGCACCCACATGGGAGGCCCAGAAGAAACTCTTTGGCTTCTGGTTTCAGATGAGCTCAGCTCCAGCTGTTGCAGTCATCTGGGGAGTAAACCAACAGATGGAAGGTCTTTTTCCCCTTTCTGTCTTTCTTTCTGTAAATATGCTTTTCAAATAACAATAAAATAAATCTTGAAAAAAAAAAAGAAAAATATTCCAGCTGGAACATTTCCAAATTTTCTGTCCTTACCCTGTTTTTATCAGGAACAACTGAACTGAGAGCATGCTTGGAGAAACTGGAGACCACCCCTTTCTTAATCAGCTGCTCTTGGCTTTGGGGACTGTTTATCTTTGGGAATTTGCCTTATTCCCTAATCACAATTGGGTGAATGGCTTCAGTGGGTAGTTTGTAATTCTTGAGACTGTCAAATCTTCAGACCTCATTGTTGTTCCTTTCATGTTGGAATGAGATTAACCTAAAAAGGTCTCTTTGTCCCATTCTTTAGGCAGGAACATTCAGGACTCTACACAGATGAACCTGCCTTTGATCAGTGCGTTAGCTGTGGTCTCACATTTCTGAGAAAAATGTGTCACTATTTCATAGGCAGAAATATTTTCTATTTATATTTTATATCAGTCACATAAATTGCTTAGAATTAATCAAATTAATTTATAATCTTTGTACCTTTTACAACCAAGCTCCTAGATTTCTACCCTTGGTTTATGTGCTCATGAGTTTTCTATCAACTTTGTTTAGCTCATAAGTTTAAAAATTAAAAATTTATTGCCTTATCTTCACAGGGATTATTTTGATCTTAATGTAGTAAATAAATGAAAATGTCCATATTTAGGCTTAGTAAGATCAGTTGGCTCAGCTAATTCAAATTCTTTTTTGAGATTAATTTATTTGAAAGGCAAAGTGACAGAGAGAAGGAAAGGGAGAGGGAAGGAGGAAGAGAGAGAGAGATAGAGAAAGAGAAAGATGTTCCACCCATTGGTTCATTGCTACTGCAATAACCAGGGATTGGTCACACTGAAACCAGGAGTTAGGAACTACATCCTGATCTACTGCGTGGATGGCAGAGGTCCAGGTGTTTGGTCATCCTCCTCTGCCTTCCCACACACATTAGCTGGTAGTTGATCAAAAGCAGGACAAGCTGGGATTGGATTTGTAGTCCAATCAACATCCAATGCCGGCATTGCAGGCAGCGTTGAAATGGCTGGGATACAATACCAACCTTTAATGCAACTTCTCAAATTACAGTTCTTTTCAGAATATCACCTTGTTTATACTTCATTTTTCCTTAAGTATTATTTTGAAATGAATTTTGTCACAACCATTTTAAAACTGATATGCTCAAAAGAAACAATTTTTCCTTTCCCTTTAATTCTACCAAGCAGCAATTAGGATGGAACATAAATTTCAGGATATTTTGAAACCAAAAATGACAAAGACCATCTGACGTGGCTTTTTTTTTTTTTTTTAAACGAAGGTGATTTTAAAGGCAGCGTTCTCTGCCAAGCGCTCGCAGCAGTCCCGCTGTGGGACAAGCACGGAGAGTGACGTGAGCTGCCTCTCAAGGAAACTGTGCATTTCCTGCTTATCTTCATGTTCAGGATTTTCTACAACAAAGTCCTTGTGTCGTTACCACTGGAAGCTAGCCTCTACCTATAGGAAATCAACAGTCACTCTATAAAGTTTATACTGCCTGGGTATCTAAGGTCATAAGTCCACACCCACAAGAGGAAGGAGGCTTTTAAAAAAATACATATTTATTTATTTATTGAAAAGGCAGATTTACAGAGATAAGGAAGGACAGAGAGAAAGATCTTCTGTCCACTGGTTCACTTTCCAAGTGGCTACAATGGCTGGAGCTGAGCCAATCCAAACCCAGGAGCCAGGAGCTTCTTCCAGGCATCCCATGGCAGTGCAGGGTCCCAAGGCTTTGGGCCATCCTTGACTGCTTTTGCAGGTCACAGGCAGGGAGCTGGATGAAGTAGAGCAGCTGAGACAGGAACTGGCATCCATATAGGATCCTAGAGTGTACAAGGTGAGGATTAGCCACTGTGCCATCGCACTGGGCTCAGGAGGGAGAATTTAAAAAATGTAACCACTGGGTTGAGAAATCATCTTTTTTTTTTTAAGAAAACATGCTTAGCTTGTGACTGAAAGAATATTTTATTTTCTTTCTTTTAAATTTTTATTTATTTGAGGGAGAGAGAGAGAAAGATCGCACCCCCGTTCACCCCCCAATTTTTCACAGTGGCTGAGGCCTGGCACAGTAGAAGCTGATCTCTTCTGAGAGTTTCATGCCCTCAGCCTCTTGAGCCCTCACCTGTGGCGTCTCAGGGTATGCATTAACAGGAAGCTTGAACCAGGAACGGAACCCAGGCACCTCGACCACAGAAGTGAGCATCTGAACCACTCACTGAATGCCCACGTCATTTAAATATATGCTTTAAGAGCTAGCTTAAAAAAATTGATGAAGCAAAGACTTAAACATCCACTGGAACTATAAAAGAAGAAAACACAGATCTTTTATAGTCTCAGTTGGGAGGACTTTTTCAGTGTGACATACATTCAGATGCCATCAGACATTTTTAGGGACTAATGTGATGGCACATCAAGATAATCCTATGCCCTGTGGTGCCAGGATCCCATATAGGTGCCAGTTTATGTTCTGGCTGTTTCACTTCCCATCTAGCTCTCTGCCTGTGACTTGGGAAAGCAGTGGAGGATGACCCAGGTCTTTGGGTCCCTCTACCCACATAGAAGACGTGGAGGAAGCTCTGGCTCCCAGCTTCAGATCAACTCAGCTCTGACCATTGTGGCCACTGGGGAGTGAACTAGCAGATAGAAGACCTTCTTTCTTTCTCTTTCTGTAAAACCTGCTTTTCAAGTAAAACTAAGTGTATATTTAAAAAACATTTTAAAATATAAAATTTTTAATTATATGCTAAAATTTTTAAGTTAAAACTAAGTCCAAAGGCAGCATTCCGAATAGTAGTTTGTAACTTATAGAAGATATGAGACTGTTTTCCAAAACACATAGAGTCCTTGTAAATTGATATTTTAATAAGATAGCAATACTTAGGAAAAATTGGGAAAAATATGAGAATTCACAGAAAAAGAAATACAGAAAACTCTGAAACATATTTAAAATGCATAATCTCATTCACTATAGGAAATACAAATTAAAAGTATGAAATTTAGTTTTCACCTCCTGGCTTAGCACGCGTAAAAGTTTTAGCTGACATATCGTATTGGCAAAGCCATATGAACAGGCACTCTAAAACATTGTTAGAAGATACACATGCTAGCACAACTTCCCTAGAAGCTGTTGGGAATACCTAGCACAGTTTAAATAAAAGTGCTATATCCTATGTGCTAGCAATTCAAATTATGACAATTTTCTACCGAGGTCTTGCAAAAGGGTAAGATGATATGCAAGAATATTTTTGACATAATTTACTAACAGTTTGGGAACAACATAAATACCAAACAACAAGAAGACTGTTGAAGTGTATATTCTATACTATTTCATTTACTATGATATAGCCATAAATTGAACTAATTTGTAGAAAATATAAAGGCATTCTCTATAAGTACAAATATGGAAAGATCTGCAAGCACTTAATAAGGGAAAATGGTATAATGCAAACATTGTAAAATGGTGAAAAAAGAAAAAGATACATCTTTCTTAATATACATAGACTGTGGATGAATAAATAGTAAACTGAGAACATTATTGCCTCAGGTAAACAGAATTGATCTACTAAGAAATTTATTTTTCAGCATTATAAAATTTGGAAAATATATAAATAACATATGAAGGATTCCTCAAAAAGTTCATGGAAAAATTTGTGCATGGATTTCAGCTTTTTTTTTTTTTTTTTTTTTTTGCACAGAAATAAATGATGTTTTCATTCTGTCTCCTGTAAGGTTTTTGAAGTACCCATTATTTTTATGGCCAAGAACTGCGAAGAGCCTAAGATACCACCCACTGATAATCTAGTAAATTAGCATAAATGCTAGTAGAAAACATGGGATGTGCAAGTCAGAGACAAGCACTTCATTCCTAGGGCACAGTAAGCGGTAAGCGCAGCAGTGCACATGTCAGCTTCCCTTACTTCCAACTCCCAGAAACGCATCTAAATGGATACCATACCAGCATTCCACCAAAGGAATGGTCACTCGGGGAACTTGAGCCTGAGCCTGAAAGGTCAGTAAGCAGGTTAACCCTTGATCGCCAGCTTCCAGCATTGCTCACTGTTCAAACATCTGACAGTCTGAATCAGTGGGACTCAGCCTCCTGCTCACAAGACGGCACAGAGATACAAAAGAGCCATGGAAAATTGCCTTCCTCTTACTTATCTGGAAATATCTACCTATGTGAAGTTTAGTTGCTCATAGTAATCCTGAGGCTTAGAGAAGTTGTGTGGAGAGTATATTGAGTAGTTATGGGTTAGATTCTCAGGCCTGAGTTTGTTATCACCTAACTCTGTCTAGGTCAAAGGTTGCAATCTCTATCCTTATCCCTCATGCACTATCTACAAGGGCAAGGTGTTGGTCAGGAGAGATCCTAAACAGGAGCGAGAGCAGGAGTGAGTCAGCACAACTCATTCCTCACTACTGCAACTGACAGCTTCAGCCATCAGCAGTATCCCACAGGGCACCTGTGTTACTAAAGGGGCACTTGTAGTACTCGGAGATATTGGAGTTACATGCGTTATATTCTTCAGCATTGAAGTCAATCTTCCTTTATGTGGCCTCACTTGAGCTCAGTTTTACACTGAAAGCACACTGAAGAATCTGTGTTTTGCTAGTATGAATTCAAAGTGAGATGATGTGTGTGTGTGTGTGTGTGTGTGTGTGTGTGTGTGTGTGTGTGTGTGTGTGGAGATGGTCACTTTCTTGACTTTGGCACCTCGATAAAGAAACACCTCAGAAACAGGCTTTCATTCATCAACAAATCATACTGCATTTCTGTGAGACAGCTCAGGGCGGCCCAAGGGAGCCATGGAGGCCTGGGAAGGGATGGATTAGGAAGCTGGATACTGCCCCCTGAAGCACCTTAAATGGCCTCTGTGTTATAGCAACAGTGGGCTATTTTTTAAAAGGCTTTTTATTTATGTGTATTTTACCTGCAGAAGAACACATAAATCTTAAGTGCACTGCTCAATCACTTCTCATGATTTAAACAGACTTGAGTAGCCAGCATCTAGATTAGGAAACAGGATACTTCCTAAATCCCTGAGGCTCCTTTAAGTCATGTTCTCACGCACCTAGATAATCATTCTGCTTAGCTTTGCCTGTTTGGGGGTTTTATCAATGGAATAGCACATTATATGCTCTCCTGTTTATGGCTGATTTTATTCCAGGTTGTATTTCTGAGTCATCCATAAATTTTTTTAGCACAATTGGAATTGGGCCATTCTCCTTGCTGTATAGCAGTGGTTCTCAACTGAGGTGACTTTGTCCCCTCCAAGGGGAGTGGTACGTTTGGCTAGCAATATTTGGAGACATTTTTCTACTCGTTACAATTGAAAAGCAGGGCGAGTTTGCTGCTAGTCACCCTACCATGCACGAGACAACCCCACGAAACAAAGAAGTCGGGCTCAAAATGCCAGTAATGCTGCTATTGAGATGCCCTGCTGTGTAATATCTGTGAACATTCCAGTGATTTACCAGTGTCTCGGGGCTGGAACTTGAGCATTGGTGAGCCTGGCAGAGCTCAGCCCAGGCTTTGAAATTCTTGAAACCATGCCTACCACAGACTCATCAGAATAGGGACTAACAAATGGAAAAGATTTTGTTGTTGTTGTTATTTTCTGTTGTTACCAAAAAAATGAGAGTCAAGCTGAAATGTTGTGTGTGGTCTTTGTCATAGATAAAAATTATGTATTTTGGAACTACTGTAAGAATCTGAAGAAATTCTAAATGAGAGCGAGATGGGTTTGCTCAAGGTTTCTTCCAAGAATTAAAGAAGTTTTCTTTAAAATTGTTTTATTGTGGGGCCTGGCACAGTAGCCTAGTGGCTAAAGTCCTCATCTTGCATGCACTGAGATCTAATATGGGTGCCAATATGTATCCCAATTGCTCCACCTCCCATCTAGCTCCCTGCTTGGGGCCTAGGAAAGCAGGATAGAATGGTCCAAAGCTTTGGAATCCTGCACCTATGTGGGAAACATGGAAAAAGTTCCTGGCTGTTGGCTTCAGATTGGCTCAGTTCCAATTATTGTGGCCACTTGGGGAGTGAACCAGCAGATGGAAGATCTTTCTGTCTCTCCTTCTCTCTGTAAATCTGCCTTTCTAATAAAAAAATCTTTAGAAAATAGTTTATTAAGGAATGATTTATACATCATAGAATTCATCCCATCTTGATCGCACAATTCAAAGATTCCCAGCAAATTTACCATTGTGTAGCCATCTTCATAACCTAGTTTTAGACTATCGTGTCACACCAAAAGGGTCCTTGGGGCCATTTGCAGCCATTCCGATTTGTACCCCAAATCTCAAGGAACTCCTTTAGATCTCCAGGTGTTTTGCTTTTGCAGATATTTCTTACAAATGAAATAATACAATAAGTAGTTCCTTTGATTTTTTCACTTAGTCTAATGTTTTTTTTTTTCATTTTAAATATTTATTTGAAAGACACAGTTACAGACATTGAAGAATAGAAAGAAAACTTGTGTAAGCTGGTTTACCCCACATATGACCACAACAGTTGGCTCTAGCCCAGGCCATAGCTGAGTGCTGAGAGGTCTAAGTGGATCTCCCTCTTGGCTGGGAGTGGCGAAGCACTTTGGGCAATCACCAGCTCTCTCTTGAGATGCAGTAACAGATAGCTAAATCAGAAACAGAGCAGCTGGGACACAACAGGTCATCTGATATTGGATACAGGCATTTCAAGGGGCAGCTTAACTTGCTGTGTCATGATACATGCCCTGATACATATTCCCGAAATCCTAAGGCATTCTAGGAGGGTTTACTGTCCTGAAATTATTTCAAGTCACTAATGCCCCTCAAGGAAGTTGCACCATTGAGAATGGGTAGAATTCCTAGAGGTGATACTTGCTGTGTAGGATGTGAATTTGTGCTCAACAGAAGTGAAGTGCGGTGCCCAAGTAGCAGTGAATGCCTGGCCTTCTTCCTTCTCTCCTGAGGTTGTTCAAACAGTGGGAGTCTGTTCTCTAGCCATGTGGAACTAGGTAGCTGCATGAAATGAAAATTGTTCCTTTTATAGACCAGAGTAATTATGTGGTAGGTGTGAATGTGAGGGAGTTAGAGGGAAAGAGAATTGGTCTTTGAAAAAACTATGTACTACCTGATGCTATGTCTTTTCCTGTTTTTCTCCTTAGCCACTGAATCTTTTATTTTAAGCACTTATTTTCCCCCTCCTTTTATAAGAAGGGCAGCCAGACTGTACTAGATGGTCAAGCCTGTACTGTTGAAAACCCAACTAGCATTACCCGACCTCATTTGACCAATGCCCAGGCCTCTGATTCTGCATCCTGCCCACGTAGAAAGCAGAGTAATATCAAAGCAGTTTATGGAGTGTCAATACAATTCAGCCTCATCATTTATAATTTGTTCCTTATTTTCATTAGATTAAGTTCTTAGGAATCAAACTGGGTACTTAGGGTAAACATATTCTATATTTGAGTGCCCAAGTTGAGTCCTGGCTTTGTTTCAGATCCCAACTTCCTGCTAATGCATACCCTAGCAATGATGGTTCGAGTACCTAGGTCCCAGCCATCCAAAAGGAGGCCCCAAATAGAGTCCTGGGCTCCTGGCTTTTACCTGGCCCAGTCCCAGGCCACTGTAGAATCACTGTGGTAGATTCCTGTCTCTTGTCTACACTTCAAATAACAGTAAATATATATATTTTATAGTTGTTGCTTCTAACTTCAGGAGTCTCAGATAATTCTTTCAAAAAGAATTCCCAGTCAGTAAGCTCTTGGATTTTTTAGTGCCCCCAGTGAGGTAGGTCGGCTCTACTGTTACTGACAAATAATATGACAACTCACACACCCCGTCATTCGGCCGCACTGAATGAATTGTCATGAAACTATCCTCAACGGTTTGTGTTCTCAGTTAATTTGAGTGAATATTTGTTATGCTTAATGTGTGTGTTCTGATTCAATCTGGAATTATCAACACAGAGACCATGAAATCTTTGTCAATAATAGAAAAAAAATCAGTTTAATTTTGAGAAGTATAAATGTCATCCATGCTTTTCACATATTTTATTTTACTCATTCAATGAAATTCAGATTTACATTTCTATCCAACATTAACCAATGCCCTGTTCATTTAAAAATGAAAACAAGAAAAAAAGCAGGAAAGGAGAGAAAGGGAAGGGTGAAAGACAGATGTGGAGGGTAAGGAAAAGGAGTGGAGGAGGAGAGGGAAAAAGAAATAAAGGAGAAACTGACTCACTGATCCAAGTTTCCACTTTGGTAATGATGTCCAAAATAGACTCACTGTTTAACGTTTCTCGGGTAGCTGGACCCTGCAGTCTAGAGAACAGGTGAGAACACCTGTTCTAGAGAACACCCTTCTCTCCTCCTGCACTCCTGTAAGCAGAGGGACAACTTGGAGGGAAGCACACGGAATCCACGCAGCTCAGACGTAAGAAGTTTCCTTAAGATGGAAACTTTATATTTGATAATCATATACATGATTTGTATTAGAGAAAAGTTATGATCTCTATAAAAATAGATTTCAAAAAAAGAGAAAATATCACCAGAAACAATCATGAAATGGTAAATTCCTATGATCCATATCAAGCCATGTTCATCAAATGAAAGTGTTGTCCACCACGTAGATTTTAGGAAACATACTGAGCGAACACAGAGCTGCCCTCTCCTTACTCTCCATGTGGACCACTGGAAGGCTTAGAAGAAGCTTACAGGAAAACAGGGTCAACTACAGACATCCCGAGGTAGTGCCAAGCCAAGAAAGACAGAGCATCTGTTACTTCTCTCTTCCAGCCAGTGACTACGTATAGAGTGTAAAGAAGGTTTGAAACATGGATGCTTTCTGTGCTTTCTCAGTAGACTCTTTGAGAGATGCAGAGTATTCCAGATTAGGCCCAGAACCGCATGAATCCACAATGATTTGTCAAGCATTAGTTCTACAGTGTGTGTGTGTGTGTGTGTGTGTGTGTTGTGTGTTTCCAAACAGGATTCCGCGGCATCAGCCTTCATTAGTGGGAGGGGTTGCTACATGGTGATATAAGATGACAGTCACTGGAACTCGAGCATTTTGTCTTCCATGTGGGTTCATGAAGGTTAAAATGCATGGTCAGAGACTTAGCCTCACTAATAGCTGTTTTAAGCGCCCACTAATTCGGAGGAGACATCTTAGAGGCAGTCTGTTTTGTATTGCCATAACAAAATGCCTAGAAATGTACTTTATAAAGAAAAAACGTTTTGTTTAGCTCACTCTGCAGGAACTCCCAGAGTGTGGTGCCAGCTTATGCTTGGCTGTGGTAAGGCCTGCCAGTAGACAGCATCACATTGGTGGGAATCAGTGTTAGAGATGTGCAGGGAGAAGGAAGAGAGTCAGGAAGGACCAGGCTGGCTCTCTTTGTAACACCCTGATCTCGAGGAAATTAATCCACTCCTGCCAGACAAGACTTAGTCTGAGGGAGAACATTCTTCATTCATAGTGGAGGAGACTTGAAGTTGTCTTCCACCACCTGCCTATCAGCACACTGTGGACCAGACTTCCAGCACGTAACATACTTAGACCCTCACCAAACCATGGCAGTCTTGAATCCACTACCTTCTGAGAGAGAAGTGATGTGCAATCGGTACAGCCTTTTGACTCTCATTTATTATTAAATTGTATCAGTACAGGTTGTTAACAAAGTGCAGGAAGATCAAGAGTTGCATAAGGTTTTTTTTTAACATTTATTATTATTATTTTTATTTATTGGAAAGGCAGATATATAGAGAGCAGAGACATAGGGAAGATCTTCCATCTGATGGTTCACTCCCCAAGCGGCCACCACGGCTGGAGCTGAGCCAATCCGAAGCCAGGAGACTCCTCCCGGTCTCCCACATGGGTGCAGGGTCCCAAGGCCTTGGGCTGTCCTCAACTGCATTCCCAGGCCACAAGCAGGGAGCTGTATGGGAAGCAGGGCCAGTGGGATTAGAACCAGTACCCATATGGGATTCCAGCACGTGCAAGGTGAGGACCTTAACCACTACGCTATCACGCCAGGCCCGCATAAGAGTTTTAATGCATGATCAATGGAGACCCAAACCAGCCCTTCAGATTAGTTCTATTTTGATTTTTGCATTTTGTTTTGGGTCTTTTTTTTTTTTTTTGTCCTCGTCTTTCCCCTCAGGGAATGGGTTTTTGGCTCACCAGGCTGGTCAATTGTCACAGAAGTTTCACTTCTGTAGGTATGAAAGTTGTCTGTGGAATGGAATATGTGATTAAACCATGTTAGATAACATGTTTAGACCATGCTGTCATTCCAGTTGCAGTTGCAGAGGTAGGCCGTGTTGCTCAGGCTCTCCAGCCAGTCTACTGATGCTGGGCCTAAGTCTGCAGGGAGCAACTCACCTGTGCTCCTGTCGGGTCCCAATCACATTGTGTCTTCTCCAGCGCCCGGGCAGCCATCTCAAGATGTCCACTTTGTCTTTGCACACCCTCACTCATTTGCTTTGCTAGCTTGAGGACTTAAGATAAATGGAGTCACACAGCTGAGCTCTTTTGAATCTTCCTTTCAGCATTGCTAGTGAAAACCATCCTTATTGTTGTGTATAGTTGTCCTTTGTTCATCTACATTGCTGTGTAGGTTTCAGTTATGTAAAGACACCATGATTTATTTACCTAGCCTGCTGTTGACTGGCAGTTAGAATCTGTAAATATTGATGGCTGTGCTGTAAGGTATGTGGCATTATTCCATCCATTTTACAAACTGGGAGACTGAGGCTATGAGTATCTTTAAAATTCATCACTTTGGGCCTGGTGTGGTTGTTTAGCGGCTAAAGCCCTCGCCTTGAATGTGCCGGGATCCCATATGGGTGCTGGTTCTAATCCTGGCAGCCCCGCTTCCCATCCAGCTCCCTGCTTGTGGCCTGGGAAAGCAGTTGAGGACGGCCCAAGGCCTTGGGACCTGCACCTGCATGGGAGATTTAGAGAAGGTTCCTGGCTCCTGGCTTTATATCAGCGCAGCACTGGCCATTGTGGTCACTTAGGGAGTGAATCAACGGATGGCAGTACTTCCTCTCTGTGTTTTCTCCTCTCTGTATATCTGACTTTGCAACAAAAATAAAATAAATCTTTAAAAAATAAATAAATAAAAGTTGTCACTTCAAGGGGCTGACACCATGGCTCAGCAGGCTAGTCTTCTACCATATGGGTGCCGGTTTTTGTCCTGGCCTCTCCTTTTGCTATACAACCCCCTGCTTGTGGCCTGGGAAAGCAGAAGAGTTTGACCCAAAGCCTTGGAAACCCCGGAGACCTGGAAGAAGCTCCTAGTTTCAGATTGGCTCAACGCTGGCTGTTGTGACCATTTAGGGAATGAATCATGGATGGAGCATCTTTCTGTGTCTGTCTCTCTCTGTAAATCTTTCAAATAAAAATAGTAACTAAAATCTTTAAAAATTTTTTTATCACTTTTTACTATGTTTTCTCGTCATCACACTAACTGCCAGTTGCTGGCTGAGCCAACAGACTTCTGACCTGTTTCAAGCTCACTTTATCACTTTAGATCATACAAGTCATCATATGGCTAAGCCAAGCCTTGAGCCCAAGTACCCGACTCCCCACTGTCACTTTCTCCTTCATGACTCTGCGAGTGACTGAGCTCTGCAGTGAAGCAATTATTTGATCTCTTTCTCTTTCTTTTCGAATCTCTCGAAACGATTCAAATGTGAGGCTGTCAGAGCTGGCACAGGACACAAATCCAGATCACCAGGCTACATGTTGACTCATCCCTACTCCTGGGAATAAAGGTTTGTACTGGGTCAGATTTTCTGTGTTTAGAGTAAGGGCTTTCTCAGGGGACCCCATTAGCTCACCTGATTTGTGGGAACTCCAGCTGAGCCCTTTGTGGTCCCATGCTGGGACTTTCATTTTATAGCTGAGTTTAGCACTTTGTCTTTTTGTTAGTGTGTCTTTGGTTTCAAAACTTCTATTTTACAGTTTTTCAGAAAATATGGATTTCTCCCAAACCAATATTTCTCCTAGCTGCTTGCTGGGAAACATTCAGGTGGAGGAGCACCAAGAAGGCCTCCATCTCCCCCTGTCAGAGTTCAAATAACCCATACAAGACAAGTTGCACACCCTATTTCCTGTTCTGCAAAAGAAGCAGTTTTTGACAGGTTTTGAGTGTGGATAGAAGTTTTGGTTTTGTTTTTTAGGGACAAAGGTGATGGGGTGAGATGGTATGTGAGATAGGTTAAAAAAATTCTTTCTAAAAGGCATTTTGTAAAAGCTAAATGTTCAAGCTGGTCTCTGTAGAACTTTGTCCTTTTCTTGCAGGCACCCCTTTCCACAACAGAAACAGTGAGCGGTGCCAGCCAGGAAGAAAGTGGCAGTTTTCCAACAAGCAGAAAAATAAATAAATAAAACTAGAGATCCCTTTACTCACTGGCTGATAGAAAGGGAGGGTGCAGTATCTAGGAACTTCTGAACTCTGTTGTTCTAGAGTCTAAAATTACCTTCTCTTTGCCCCAGTATCTGCATATAATCCTTCTTATGCCCTGCCCACAAGCTCTGCCCTGGGTTTTGTATATAACCTTCAAACTCTTTCTAGGCAATGAACAAAATCCAACTCATTTCAAGGTAACATGCAAAAGCTGAAAAATTGTAGTCAGAGCCTGAAATTAGATCTTGATGGAAAAATGATCTTTACTTTGAAAATTATTAAGTCTGCAATCTCAGAACTGACTGTATAACTACAGATTCTCTCTTTCTAATGACTTTGTTTGAAACACAGAATGAAAGAGGGAAGGATTCCTTCCATTTGCAATTTCGCTCTCTTGGCTACAACAGCTTGGGCTGGGCCAGGCTGAAGCCAAGAGCCAGGAGCTCCATCCCAGTACTCACATTTGGGTAACAGAAACTCAGGTACTTAGCCTGTCATCCACTACTTCACAGGCAAACCAGCAGGAAAGCGAATCAGCAGTTGTTGCCATGGTGCTCAAACTGGCCCTCTCATATGGGGTGTGGGCATTCTCAGTGATGACTTAGCCTGCTTCTCCACAGTGCCCACCCCACAGTGTAGATTCTTGAGCAGCTCTCCCATAATGCAGCTATAATTGGGAATGAAGACCTTTATAGCATCCCCTCTGACTCATGCCAGAAGATAATCCCATTTCTTTTGAAAGAATCCCTAATGACAGAATTTTGTCAGTGGAGTACCAAAAACAATGAGGTAGAGAGAAATAGCTTCAGTGCTGAATATATCCAATGCAGGTAATAAATGCAAGAAAGGGCTTCTTGCTTGAGAAGTAGACACTTAGGACGCCAGGTAAAATGTGGCATATACAGTTACATTTGAATTCCAGACATCAATGATTATTTTTGGAACTGAACATGTCCCAAATATTTCTTAGGTCATATTGTATTTTTATTCATTACACTTGGAAAAATCGAACTAGGTTTTCAATATGTTTGCAGCCATTTCAATAATTATAATTTTCAATATAATTGCAGCAGTTTTAATAAAAATAATAATTGCTAAATACATTTGATGTGATTGTGGGGCTCAGAGGTGATCTCAGGAACTGTGGGTCTTGGGTCCCTGTCTTTGGCTGTTGTATCTGAAGTCTCTAGCTCACTTTCAAGCATAAAGCTGATACTTAATAAATATTTTTTCAAAAAAATTGATAAAAGGAATAAGGAAGTACACAACATGATGGATTGAGGCTGCTATTCCCTGGATGGGAATGCAGTTAAACAGATATAAAAATATAATGCAACTAGTATATCTTATTTTGGATTTTAATTAGTCAATTTATTGAATATGTGGATTAGGATTGCAAATATGTAAAAGAGCACTCCCTTTGCAAAAAGAAGTGATAGAAAAATGAAAAATGAAAAAAACAAAATAAACAAACAAAAAAGAAGTAATGATTCAAATAATACATTGAATACTATTATGTACATTTTATGTTTTTAAATTATATGATTTACATTGACCTATTAGATATAATATTCTCTGTCTTCCTCTATATATGGTTTTATTCTAATGTTCTTTTTTTTTTCAATACAAATTATATTTATTGAAAGTTTGATTAACTTTCTTTTTTTTTTTCTGAGTTTTGCACTTAGCTTTTTTTTTTTTTCTTATTAATAAATTTTATTTTGACATTCTTTACATAGTTAATTAGGGTAAGAAGGTTCAAGGGCTACAGGAAAGTGGATAATACTAGTATGTTTTCCATATTGTTAGCTTCATATTCAAAGGGGGGTATTTAAGGGAAAAGCCCACCCAATTTCCCACCCTCCCCAGGTCCTGGATATAGGGCATGCTCTGAGGTTCTTGCTCAAGTGGTCTTGATATTGCCACAGTTATGAATCACTGTCAATCTTGCCACTCCAAGCACTATGAGATCTTTGAAAAATCCACTGATTGACATAGTCCATCATAGCTGAGATGGTTGGTTGACCTGTTCTGTCTTCTCTCTTTTCTTCGTTATGGTTCTGAGTCCAGCATTTAGATTAGGAAGATCTCCAAAGAAACTTCTTGTATGTGCTAACAAGTACAGGGCCTGGCACCGTCCATCGCTCCAATCAGCTGGTGGTTGCAATTCCTGGGTTGGTTCTGTTTTCACTCCCGACTTCCACTGGAACCAATGGGTGTTGCAGTCCAGCCTGGTTCTGCCCAGCACATACTTGGCCCTCACATAAACCAGCAGGAGCTGTAGCCTAGGTTGGAGCGACCCACAATAACCCCAACCAGGCCCACCCCCTACCCTGGTTTGCCAGTAAGTGTAGCAGTAATCCAGTCTGTCCCACATCCCATTCCACCCCAGCCGCTGTCTTAGTTTTATGTCCTCCCATGGAAGTGGTAACCCAAGAGGGATGAGCCCACTATTTCCCTCCCAGGCCTCTCCCACTCCCAGATTCCAGTTGATGCTGCCCAAACAAACCTCGCCCACTTTAATTTTGTTTGCACCAGTAGGAATAATCCGCCCAGCCTGGCCTTTCCCTGATCTAGTCCACATGAGGCGCACAGGTGTGGTAGCTCTGCCTAGTCTGGTCTGCCCCCATCCCAGCCCATGCTCTCCTGTGGAAGTAGCTGTCCAGCAAAGGAACCCTCCCTTATTCCCCTGCCAGCTCTGCCCACTTCCTTTCTTGTTCTCAGGCTGGTTGGGCGCTGTGGTCCCTTCCGGTACAGGCAACCTCACCTCGGCATTCCATAATGTGCACTAGTCTTTGTTGCGACCGAACCTGGGTCGACCCACACTGGTGCCTGGATTTGCCAGTGGATGACGTGGACAGATTCAGCCTGGTCTTGCCCCCACGTCTGCCAATTGTATGCCAGTGGGTAGTTTTCCGTGGCTTTTTCTGGGCTGTTTCCTATCATGTTTCTTGCGTTTACCTGCTGGGTCTGTGCCCTGCCAGAGGAGTTGCCCAGGCTCCTCCATCAGAACCTCTCCCACTGCCAGGTTTCACGCTTACCAGTGGGTCCATGAGCCAACCCTACTCAGTCCACCTCCTGTCATAGCAGGAACTGTGGCTTTTCCTGACTGGCCTTCAACCCAATCTGGTTCTTGCTGTTGGGTGTTCCAGCCCAGACATGGTTTGCCCATACCCACGTATGGCTCACACATGGCTCAGTAGGGGTTTGAGACCCTGCCTAGTCCATCCCACATCTGCCCTGGTCCTCCAGAACACCAGGGGGAGTCGGGGTCTGGCCCAGTTCGGTGCATTCAATCCCAGTCCACACTTGTGCCAAGGGAGACTACAACTGTTTCCAGATCAGAACGCAGCCCCCTTCCAGGCCACGCGCCTCTTGGTGGGAACCTCAGCCCAGCTAGGGTTGTCCCCTTTGCTCCCCAACCGGGTCTGTTCCCAGCCATAGATCACATGCCTGCCAATGGATGCTCTGACTCAGCTTGGCACAGCCCCTCCCCTGTCCCGAACTCTGCCTTAGACACTGTGGCTTAGTGTCCCAGGCTCCCACAGACCAGCAGGTACAAGAGCCTAGCTCGGCATGACCTCTGCTCCCTCCTGGTTTCTAGTTTTACTTGTGGGCTAAGGTTTGCTCAGTCGTGCCTAATCTACTCTGTTCCATTACCAGTTGACACTTTGGCCAGCTGTTGGAGCTACTTGTGCAGGACAAGCCCCAAGCCATAGCTTCTGCATGACTGGTATTTGGTGCTCAGCATTATTAGTGATTACAAGTTTTGCTAAGGAAGAGTTACTGCCTGTTTCAGGTCCAAGAAGCACAATGGGTTCAACCTGGAGCTAATTAAGCAGCAACTCAAAGAACCAAATCCCCAGAGCTCCCGGGCCGGGCGGCCAGCAGGCAGAGCCTGGCACCAATGGCGCACTGGCCGCCCGGGGAGAACGGCTCACCATGTGCCCATGGCGGCCGTCCGGGATCCAGGCATGAGATGCCCCGTCCTGAGACCCACCAGCTGCCAGGAGGCTGCTGGAGGTTTAAATAACCCAGGCCCAAGGTCGCGCCCCTCCCAAATCCCATTCACCGCCCCATGAAGGCGGCGGGTGGGCCCCGGACCTGCCCAGTCCCGGAGGCCTCCCCCCCTCGGTCTACTCACCCCGAAGGAAGCGGCCCCCGAAACCCAGCAGGCCCGGGGAGAACGGCTCACCATGTGCCCATGGCGGCCGTCCGGGATCCAGGCATGAGACGCCCCGTCCTGAGACCCACCCTATTCTAATGTTCTAATTAAATATATCACATATCTGACTGAATTGAGTTTGATCAAGGAGAAAGGGATGTTTACTAATTATTCAGTTATACCTGGAGCTTTAGTATAAAGTAAAAGTTACTGAACATTTGTTCTATATTTTTCTTCCAAGGAATTCATAACTGATAGTATTTTCATTCATCATAACATTACATATAAAATTGATGTGTGTTTTTATTGTCAAAATTAGGTACATGAAAGTTTTCATTGTTAGAGTTTGTTTTACTATTTTTCAAAATATAATGATGAAATGTAAATAGATTTAATATAATAACACATTTATCAGATCTCAGGATTATAAGGTTGTTAATATACTACTTTTCACTGGGAGTATATGCCCTCTCTTCTTCAGAGGAAAAGCCTGAAAAACTATGGAAATTTTCAAGGAATAGCCCAACCACTCTTTATTTTTTTGGACTTCCTTTTAAGACTAACTAAAGCAACCTCTCTATTTTTCTGACTTGCTCAAAGTGGTGTTCACATTCAATCCCACTGTATCTGAACAGTAATACAGCCAGAACAATTGAGGTCCCAAGTGAAAAGATGCATTCATAAATTTGACCACATTAGAACAAAACTAAAACCATGTGACAAGCAATCTTGTGAATAAAATCATAAACAACACTGACATGAAGAATATAAAGAACTTATGAGAAGTCTACCTAGTAAAGGATTCATGTAAATCATAAGAAAAGACCAATAATGAAATAGAAAAATGAGTAAAGACTATGAGGGCTCAAAACAATAGTCACAAAACTTAATAAATATGGGCAGTATCACTCATTTTTAAAGATTTATTTAGTTTTATTTGAAAGGCAGCTTTACTAAAAGAAAGAGAGAAAGATCTTCCATGCACTGATTCTTTCCCCAAAATTTGCGACAATGGCCAGAACTGAGGTGATCCAAAGCCAAGATCCAGAAGCCTCTTCCTGGTGTCCTATACAGGTGCAATGTTCCAAGGCTCTGGACCGTCCTCCACTGCTTTGCTAGACCATAAGCAGGGAGCTGGATGAGAAGTGGAATAGCCAGGATATGAATTGGTGCCCATATGGAATGCTGGTGCTACAGGGTGAAAGATTAATCTGTTGAGCCATAGCACCAACCCAGCTATCACTTATAGTAACAGAAATTCCAACTTACATAAGCTGAAATGTCAGTACTGTTTTTCTTCCATCAAGTTGGCAGAAACCCACTTTGTGCCAATGCTGTTGGGAACTTGGAACTCCATCATTTCTGATGGGAGTATAAATTGATATAATCTTCTGTAGAAGGCAATTTGGTCATATTTGTTAATATTGCAAGGGCTATCTTGATGGATTTAGTAATCCCACATCCAAGAATTAGTCCTACAAAACTGTTTCTTGTGCAAGAAATGAAATATAACATTACCATTTGCAGCATTGTTTGCTGAACTGAATTTGATCAAGTAAAAAGAGTTTGATGGTAAAAACTTGGAAGCCATTCAACTATCATCAAAAAGGAAATAGTTATATCAATTCCACAGAACATTATTTAAGGGTGAAATTAAATACCCAAACTCTGTACTGATATGACAAAATTTAGCAAGCTCTATCTAGAGGAGGAATGTGTGTAATAGTGTGTAAGAGAAGATGTGTACATTTGTTGAAGAAGCTGGCAGGCCAGGAAAGTGTTTGACCACATGGCTATAACTACTTATTCACCAAGAAAGTAAAACAAAAGTGGATTGGCATGTGCCTAGGCAAGAGGGAGCTTGAGTGTTGGAGCGACTGCCTACTGTGTGGACTGTGAAGCAGGGGCGTGGTGAGAGATGAGATGGCAAGCTACCGGAGATGCCTCAGAGGAGGCCAACCAATGAACTATGACGGGGCTGGCAGGTGAGCAAGGATCAAACCAGCTAGGCAAGGGTGATTTCCATGAAGGCTCTGGATGAACACAGAAGGAGAAGAAAATGGGTCAAGTACAATCCAGGAAGGGATCTGGGGTAGATAGATGTAGGTAATTTCCAGGAGCCAGGTCTAAGTAGATAGGATAGGGATGCCATGTGAATGTAATACACATGTTCGCTACAACCCTGGCTGTATTATCTAGAAAAACAAAACCTGGCTTCTTTTGGCAGCATTTGTTTATCATTGTGTGTTTTTTTTTAAATCATTGTGTTTTGTGTGTCAGTCCAAGGGCATCTTTATAAGGAAGCCACAATAACTTCTGACAACTTATTTGCCCTGTGTAGGCTTATTTCTAAACTGAATTTTTTTTTAAAGATTTATTCATTTTTGTTAGAAAGGCAAATTTACAGAGAGAAGGAGACAGAAAGATCTTCTGTCTGTTTTTTCACTCCCCAAGTGGCCGCACTGGCTGAAACTGAGCCCATCTGAAGCCAGAGCCAGGAGCTAGGAGCTTCTTTTGGGTCTCCCATGAGTGAGTGCCAGGGTCCCAGGCCACAAGCAGGGTGGGACATGAACTAGTGCCCATATGGGATCCCAGTGCGTGCATGGTGATGATTTAGCCACTGAAGCTATTGTGCCAGGCCATAAATGGAGTTCTTAAGATCCCAAAAGATTGCTCAATCTGGAATAAGAAGAGTTGGATTTGAGGCCATTAGTGATCAATTGGGAGTGAACCAGCAAATAGATCTCTCTCCCTCTCTCTTTCTCTTTCTCTCTCTCTTTCTCTCTCCTTTCCTTTCCAAGATAAGTAAGCCTTAAGAAAAAAATTGAAAGAATTAATACAGGCATTCCAAATGGCATCCTAAGTGCTGCACCACGTGCCCACCCGATGAGAGTCTGCCCACGCTGTGTGTTATGACAGGGGAAGCTTGAGCAAAGCCTGAGCACCAGCTGTCTAAATACTTGACTGATTCTATGAACTTAATTATTGTTATTGCAGTTATTTTATTGGTAATAACTAAATTATCATCAGCACTAACTGTTTTTCTTACTCTAGCAAACATTAATAGCTTAACTAGTAGCCAAGTCCTGTGCTATTTTTACGTACATTTACTCATGTAGTCCTCACAAGATTGTGGTAAGATGGCATCTGTTATTAAAATCTTTTTATTAATGTAGGAACCAAGAGATTAAGTAATTTGTTGCAGGGCATGTGGCAGGCAGAGTCAGGAGGTGCGGACAGGCGCTCTGACCTTGTTGTTTATATTCTTCGCTTGTGCACCATTCTGCTTCTTCCAGGAAATATACATCCAATTGAGGGGCGTGGGGTGAGAGGAACAAGAATATCTGTCTTTCCACGCAGGGATTTTTATTAATATCGTTGAACTCATCTTACAGTACCAACAAGCATGGCCACTCCCAATGCTGTAAATCCCCCGTTCTTATAGTTCTACCATTTTGTCATACACATTTTTCTAAGACCTTCTCTGCTCCTGGCTCTCCACCTTTGACCATAACAGACACTTGAATAACTAACTCAGTTTACCAACTATCTTAGGTGCAACAAATTACTTTGAAAGAGAATAATTAACATCCATCCAGTACATTTGTAAACCCCTACAACATTCCAGGTTACATGGATTCAAAAACAAATATAAGCAGAGTATCCCTTACAGAACTCCCATTTGGTGAAGTGGACATATCATTGAATATCCATAATTAAACATTATGAGAATTCCCTAGATTTGCCTAATCATTAAAAATCTCCCCAGGACACTTTAAGACAAACAAAGCAAACCACAACAGTTTTTTGGACCTCACTCCAAACCAGTTGAGTTAAAATTTCTTGGGCGGGAATCTGGAAATTTATATATATATATTTTAAGTAGCCTGTGAGAGTCTTTGCAATTGGGTAAGTTTGGAAAATGGAATCTGGAGAAATAGGATACTGTGTGGTTAGAGGAGGAAGTTGCTAAGTGTGTTTGTGGGTGAGAAGATTAGCCAAAGCCCCATGACAGTGCTTATACCACACCTTAGTGATTAAGCAGGTAAGGAGAGAGGAAGAACATTCCAAGCAAGGAACATGCTTGTAGCATGAAAAAAAAAAAGCTTTTTCTGGGCTGCCATATGGGATCTGTGTAACTGCCAAGAGGGCAGAAGGAGAGGCTGGAGAGTGGCAAGTGTGGTTACAGTCTCAAGGTGAAGTCTGTGAATACCACCCTAAAAACTACACAGATTACTAGGCATTTTTGGAAGTCTTTATTTGCGTATGTGTTTATTTATTTAGAGGAGAGCGCTCTTACCTGCTGGTTCACTACCCAAATGCCTGCAGCAGGCAGGCTGAGCCAGGCCAGCACCAAGAGCTGGGAACTCAATCCAAGTTTCCCACCTAGTTAGCCCTTAAGGTGTACATTAGCTGGAAGCTGAAATTGGGAACAATATTGGGACTTGAACTCAGGAACCCTAATAGGAGCCATAAGCAGTATGTTGACTGCTACGCCAGAGGCCACCCCTACTGCTGGATTGTTAGTAAGGGAGTTTTTTTCTGGCAGAAGGAAGGTGATGTGATGACAAGAGATAGGGACTATTTGAAGACTGCTAGGAATGTTTCCAGAGCCAATTAGCTAAGTAACAGTAGGAGGATGGTTTAAAGGGTAATTCTTAGATAAAATCCACAGTATTTGTTGTTGGATAAGTGTTTTTGTTTTTGTTTACAAATGAAGGAGCCCAGCGATAGGATGATTCCTGGCTTCGTTTATGGAGAAAGCCCCAGGTCCTTGCCAGGAGTGAGGAGTATGGGGAGAAGAGCAAGAGATGATGATATGAAAATGAATTCCATCTTGATCATGCCACCAGAAATTTGGATATTGAATATAGAGATTTGAGATGCCTCAGCCTACCTTGGAAGCAAGTGGATGCCACCAAGGAGTGAATGGAGAACATGAATGCTGATGGCAGAACAATGAGAACTCTGTTCCCATCACAATCAGAGTCCTTTGGCTGTGTCTATGGTGGTATCAGTAAGAAAACTGTCCACATCAGGTCTCCTTATAACGAGACTTCAGCACACAGCACACAAGTGGCTGTCACCATAGATAACGTGTTGAAATGTGACTTTATTTAATGAATACTGATACTGAAATACATGTGCTGAGGATGATCAGAGTTTGTTTAAAATAATACATATTAGCCAGCTGACAGATATTTTTTTAAACTTCTGTTACTCATCCAAGAAATATTGCTGAGCATCTAATAGAGTCCAAGCACTCCTCACTTGTCACCTCTTTTTAATCCTTGCAGCAATTAGCAAGAAGTATAATCCCACAATTTTATGGGATTGAGAAATATTAGGCTTTATTTGTTCAAGGTTCCTGTGGAGCCAGAATTTGGACTCCAAACTATTCAACCTTGAAATCCACATCATTTCCTCTTAGCTGAGCCCTGTTAGGAACTCAGAGCTGTAGGAACACACTGACAATGAGCTACAAAACATAATATTGATGACTACAAATCTAAAACATAAGGTGTAGCCTAAAATATCCAGGTAAGAGCCACTGGATCCAACAGTAGTTCAGAGAAAGGCATCAAGGAAGGCAGTTTGAACCTGTGCAGTTGATGCTGGTTAAAAATCAGACCCTGTGTGGTTACTGAAGACTTGGAGAGACAGCTCCAGGTAGGACAACCTGATGGAAAAAAGGCACACAGCTAGTTATGTTAAAAAAAAAAAAAAACCATGAATAGACCTGCTCCCCAGACCAGAAGTTCCATATCTGAGAATAGCAAATGAGGTTGACAAGGTCCAGGGGACCTGCTAGTGCAAAGTCACAGATTCTAAGCTCAGCAGGACCAGGGTTTGACCTGATGTTGGGGACAACAGTGAATGGGCCTGTTGTTGCAATGCCTTCTTACCATCCACCTCTGGCTCCTAACTCCAGCTTCCTGCTAATGCAGACCCCAAGAAGAAGTGATAATGACTGCTGGTTGGCAACACATATGACAGACCTTCTTTAAATTCAGGCTGTGGACATTTAAGGAATAAGTCAGCAGAGGGGAGCTCACTGTCTTCTGTACGTCCACCCCTCATATTTAAAATTTAATAAAATAAAAAGTCCCAAGCTAAGAGGTTGGATTTTATTCAGGTAAAAGGGAGCCAGTGCAAGTTTTTAATAGGGAAGCACCCCGCTTAAGGGTGTTTTAGAAAATGAGTTTCAATGCCAACTGGAAGACAATTCGAGCTGGAAATCAGTGAAGGGGCTCAAGCTGACGGCCAGGAAGACTATGCACAAGGAGTAGCATTCATGGGGGACTGTGCCCAGGAATAAGGCCCACACAATCAACGAGCAAAGTGAGGTGTCTATTCATAGCAGGGGCAGGTGGTGTAGCCAGATGAGGTTACAGCATGTAGGCAAGAAGATTATGCAAATCTCATCAGGTGGGTCTGAGCTGCATCCATGTCCTTTTCCATGCAAGCTGCTATGTCAAAATACCTCCCACCAGGTGGCTTAAAAGTGACAGAACTCCTCATGGTTCTAGACTGAAAAGTTCAAGATCACCACATTAGCAGATACTGTCTCAGGTGAAGGTGACCTTCTTGCTGTAAATTCACATGACAGGAAAAAGATGAGGCAGCTCTGAGCCCCTCTAGCCCCACTCTTTTTTAAACTTCTATTGATTTATTTATTTGAAATACAGAGTTGCAGAGAAAAGGAAAGATAAAGAGTTCTACCTGTTGATTCACTTTCCAGATGGTTTCACTGCCTAAAATGGGCTGGTCCGAAGCCAGGAGCCAGGAACATCTGGATCTCCTGTGAGGGTGGCAGGGATTCAAGCATTTGGGCCATTTTCCATTGCTTTCCCAGATCATTAGCAGGGAGTCTCAGGCAGAGGCTTAACCTGTTATTGCTTGGGAAGACAGTAGAGAATAGCCCAAATCCTGGGATCCCTGCACCCATTTGGGAGATCCTGGAAAAAAAAACCCTCGTGGATCCTGGCTTTGGGCTGGCCCAGCTCTGGCTGTCACAGCCATTTGGGGAGTAAACCAGTAGATAGAAGACCTCCCTGTCTCTTCTCTTTTCTCTGCCTTTCAAATATAAAAAATAATTTAAAAAAATAAAAAGGACTCTTGCCCATAAGGATATATTTTAAAACCAGTCCAGCACATTAGGAAATTGCGGCCCCTAGTAGAATGGAATCTTCACCTTTGCTACCTTTTCACCTGCTTCTCAGTAGAAGTTTGAGTTATGTCCACCCAAGTCACTGATTCTGGCTTTGGAGCCAGCGGCCATGATGGATAAGCATGTGTGTGTGTGTGTGTAATAACTCCTTTCCTGAGGTTCTGTGTACCCAGCTGTGTAATTCTCCATCCCTGGCCCATGCAATTCCAAGATTATTTTTTCTAACTATTCTTTTACACTACAATAAACCCTTTACTATTTCTCATCCATTTTCCTGTTTCTGACAATGTGGTGCTTTTGAACTTTTCCCATTGATGGAATTTCAGATCTTTCTTTTTATTTGCTCAAATCCCTCTTTTTGGATAATTAAGAGGGTACATATGAAAGTATCCTCATCTCCATTTTGGAGGGACAGCGAGGCCCAGGAAGGACACAATTGGGCCTTGTTAGTTTTCTCTCAAACTAGAGTCTTATTTGGGGGCCTAGCATGGCAGCGTAGCAACCAAAGTCCTTGCCTTGAGTGTGCCAGGATCCCATGTGGGCGCCGGTTCTAATCCCGGCAGCTCCACTTCCCATCCAGCTCCCTGCTTGTGGTTTGAGAAAGCAGTGGAGGACGGCCCAAAGCCTTGGGGCCCTGCACCAGCGTGGGGGACCTGGAGGAGGCTTCAGGCTTCAGGCTTCGGATTGACACAGCTGTGGCTGTTGAGATCACTCAGGGAGTGATTGGGGAGTGAATCAACAGAGGGAAGATCTTTCTCTCTGCCTCTTCTCCTTTCCATATATATGTATATATGGAATATATATGTTTTTTAAAGATTTAGTTATTTTTATCACAAAGGCAGATATACAGAGAGGAGGCGAGACAGAGGAAGATCTTCCATCCGATGATTCACACCCTAAGTGACCTCAACGGCTGGTGCTGCGCTGATCCGAAGCCAGGAACCAGGAATCTCTTCCGGGTCTCCCACTCGGGTGCAGGGTCCCAAGTCCTTGGGCCGTCCTCGACTGCTTTCCCAGGCCACAAGCAGGGAGCTGGATGGGAATAGGGCTGCCAGGATTAGAACCGTCGCCCATATGGAATCCCAGCGGGTTGAAGGTGAGGACTTTAGCTGCTAGGCCACTGTGCCGGGCCCTCTTTTGTAATATTTTTAAACAATGTCTGTAATAGTGTGTCTGTGTCCACACTTGACATATGTGTTCCTAAGTGTTATATCCCATGTGTTTATTTTCCATCTCTGCTTTACTCCATAATATGCTGCAAGATTTCTCCTATAACCTCATGCATTTTTATTCCTCAAATAAAAAATAAAATGATGAAATTAATTATTTAAAAAATATGTTAAGGAAAGATAAAGAATATAGCTGGGCAAAACTTAAAGTAACTAGGAAATACTTGGATTTTTCAAAATATTGCTTACTGCTAAGGTTCAGTTAAATTGCTCTTAAGTTTTTTTTTTTAGTTTCCGATTAACAGAAAGTATGAGAAAATTATACTAAGAATTTCCATGTATACTTACACATGGATTGTCCTAATTAAGAACTTTGATGTTGTACATTGTCACTTGTAATGAATTGAAGATACAATGTTATTCATTGAAGTCTGTACTTTCTTCAAATTCCTTAATTTTTGCTAATAATCCAGCCCACATCACATTTGGCTGTCAAGTTTCCTTTAGCCTTTTCTGGAAGTAAAGTTTCCCAGACTTTCTCTTGGTTTTGATGATCTTGATGATTTTGAGTACTAATTTTGTTGTTTGTCTTTCTATATGCAGTGTTATAGTAGTTTCCTCATATGGAGAAAGGGAATCCAACTATGCAAGCTATGAAGGTTAGACTGGCTCAGGCTTGTGCCCAGCCAGCCCAGTGTGCTGTCCCTGTGTGGGACATGATTCTGTCCCTGAGGCATGGTATACACTTGAGTAGATGCTACAGTAGGCTCAGCACAGGTGCCAGCAGCAAAGGAAGAGAGGTGTGTGTGTGCAGTGTATTTTAATTAAGGGTTTATTATTTTATTTGAAAGGCAGATTGATAAAGAGAGAGATAGAGAGATCTCCCAGTTGCTAGTTTACTCCCTAAAAGGCCAAAGCCAGGGCTGAGGTAAGCCAAAAACAAGAGCTTGAAACTCTATCTAGTTTTTCCATATGGGTGGCAGGGGTCCAAGCACTTGGGTCATCTTCCTCTGCTTTAATATATATTACCTCATTTAATTCTCAGTGAGAATAGGGTGGCATTGTGGTACAGCAAGATTAAGCTGGTTGCTTGTAATACTGGCTTCTAAGATTATAAGGCCTAATTCCAGCCCCAGCTGCTTCACTTCCAACCCAACTTCCTGCTGATGTGCCTGGGAAGGCAACAGATGATGACTCAAGTCCTTTGATCCCTACCACCCAAGTGAGACACTAGAATAGAGTCTCTGGTTCCTGGCTTTGGTCTGGTCCACATCTTACTGTGCAGCCTTTTGGAGAGTCAACCAATGGATAGAAGATATATCTCTCTTTCCTCCTCTCTCTCTTCTTCTCTCTCTCTTTTCTTTTCATTCTTTCTCTTCCCCCCTCCTGCTCTGCCTTTCTAGTAAATAAATGTTAAGATTCTTAGTGAGAAATTTTAACACAAAAATCATACATCTGGGGTTGAAAATGAGATTTGTTGTACAAGACTAAGAACTGGACATAACTTATGTGTGTCCTGCGTGTTCGAGGTATGCGATGTCAACCGTATCCCTGACACATCTGCACGTAGTTATCGGATCTATAAATGAATCACAGCTCCCAGACTTGGTATAGTATGTGAGATGATGCATATGAAAGTAGAGATTCTGCTATGGGCCTGATAGATAACTGAGGTTGCTGCTTCTGACAACTGATATTCACACTGTACACTGATGAGTGGGGCAGTTTGGAATACTCTTCATCTGTAAGAGAACAATGGAAACAATAGCCAGGAGCAGCGAGGGCTAAGTCCAGACAAGACAGAATGGAGTTGCAACCAGAGAAGTAAAGCAGATTTCTGTGCACTATGTCGGGGGAACAAGAGGGAATAGGGAAAATTTAAAGGCACCTGCTAATTCTTTATTAGCAGCATGCAAAACTAAAAAAAAAAAAAATGAAGCAAACAAAAAGAAAACTACACACAAAAACCGCCTTTGAGCATTGCAAAACTCAACCTGTGAGGCTGCCAGCTTCCTCTTCCCCTCAGAGCTTCCCTTTCATGACGCCCCGTACTGTGACATGCAGCATGGATTTGGCCCTGTGATGCCTTGCCCTACTGTGAAGCCATTTGAACTCTTTCCCCTAGGGTATTTTTTTTGTGTGTGGTCATCAAAGTCAAGGCTGAGGCTCTCTGCCGAGACCTGGAGTACCCCACCCTGAGCTCCAGAAGCCACTTGGGTCCTCCCCTTTCTGCACTACCAATAGGAATGAGGGGTGGGCCTGGCAGGCACACACCGCAACCCCAGGCCAGGTGACAAGGCCTGACCTCGGATGAACTCGTGAGGCTGTTCTGAGTCAAAGGCCAGTGTGCTGTCCTTGCAACAAAGCGTTGGTGACTCTGAGACAATGCAAACAAGGGCAGCATCGGGTAGAGGGAGCAGCCTTCAAGTGTGTGTGTGTGTGTGTGTGTGCACTCAGTGCGGGAGCCTGCTCTGTTGAGCTTGAACAGTCTGACCTAGAACCATAGCCGTGCTGAGTGTGTACGTGCATGCGTGTTTGTAAAGCTCTTCCTCTGCAGAAAGGGCTGTCCTGTCCACTGCCAGATTTGACCATGAACCCCATCTCTCCAGCCCTGCCTTACAGTGGACCAGAACTTTCAGAATCCTCCCAGCCCTGGGTGATTTAGATCTCAAGCCACTCTCATTTCTCCAGGCTGGATTAGATGCCACTTGGGACTGGTGTGCAACTTCCTACAAAGCTTTTGTATTTCTTTTCTATTTTAATGTAGATTCTGAACTTATTTAATCCTTTCGGTAGCCCTGTAAAGAGAGCATTCTTATCCCCATTTCATAGATGAGGAAGTGGAGGCTTAAATTAATAATTTGCTCCAGGTCACACAGACATTAATAATTCACTCCAGGTCACAGAGCCAGTAGACTGTTAAGCAGGTTAAATCCAGGTGTGTTAACTCTGAAATCAACACTCATGCTATTTCTGTGCATGTAGGAGGGAGGTTTTTCTGGGACAGTGACCTGGAAGAAGGTAGGAATTTTTTTGCAATTTTTTCCCCTGGGGTCCTAGAATAGAAATATGCCACCAACGTTGTGGTTTCTGGGCTAGTTTCTGCTGAGTTTATTAAATTAGTGAGGGTCTGTGTACTCTTTACAAAGAGGAAGGTGGAGCTGTTTTCCTGTTCCATATGTTTGCTTTTCTATTGAGAGAATCCTTTGTGCGATAGCCACTTTATTTCCAAAGAACGGAACATCATATGCTCCTTAGGAGAATGTAAAACTTCCAGTGAGGGCAAAGTTTTTCTTGGCTGCTCCACCCATTTGCAGTTCAAATATCATTTAAAATGTCTGCTTCTGTTTTATTTGCTTGCCTTTTGCAAAACATCGAGTTTTGCTTTTAAAATAAATAATATGCACAGCTGAAGGAAAACAGCTGAGTACCTGGCCATCTGAAAATATTTTGTTCATTTAAACATTACTGGATTTATCAAAAATTGTGCAAAAACTCAGGATTAAAATATAGTGCAAATGAGTTGGGGTTTGACACACTGGTGGAGATGCCACTCGGGATGTCCAAATCCTAATTGGAAGTGCCTCAGTTTGAGTCTTATCTCTACTGCCATTGCAGCTGCCTGCTAATGCACTTCTTTGAAGGAGCAGGTGGCGGCTAAAGTGCAAGGTTTCCTGCCACCTGCTTTGAGGACACAGGTTGAGCTCCTGGCTCCTTGTTTTGGCCTGGACCAACCCTGCTTGTTACAGACACTTGAAGGGTGAATCAGTGGGTGGAAAATGTGTGTGTGATCATCTTTTTGTCTTTCAAATCAATGAAAATAATTTTAAAAGATGTAACTATTAAATATCTAAATTTGAGAGGTTAAATGTTAATTATGTTAGAGCGGTTCCTCTGGGTGAATTCTGGCCTGTTTCTGAAAATGAAGATCTTGTTGGCAAGGCAGTTATCAGGATCATAACAAGGTTCTCACAGAAGATTAACAGTCTGGAACTTATTCTGAAACTCTGGCCATATGGAGAAGAAGCGGCCACAAGCAAGGGAAGCAATTGTCTCCATAGGCAAGTGAAACTTCGGGGAGTGTCCATGTGCACAGATGGACAGCAGCACCTTAGATTGTAACAGTCTGGAATTGGGTTCAGAGTCCTCTTCCGTGAGCACAGATACACTGAACAGTGTTAACTCCACTGTCTGAAATCTTGTGTGCTTTCTTATTTGCTTACTTTCTCCATGGCCTTTGTTATGTGTTATGAAGTTTTTGTGTGTGATGGGGTTAACATGCCATCACTACGCATGTCAAATGTACATTCAGTGAGTTCCAGCAGTAAAAACACTGTGTGTGCAGGCCCTTATCAAGATGGACGGCACTGCCATCACCCCAGAGGCAACTGCTGCTCTGACATGGGGGATTAGTTTCTCTATTTGGGGACTGATATAAATGACATCATACAGTAAATAATAAATTTTTTTTCCTGTAAGTTTCTTTTGACTCACATAATGCTACTCATTTGTTATCATTCATGCTGGCTGTTATCGATGGCCCTTCCATTCTATTGCTGAGTATTATTCTTGTCTAAGACTGTTCTGCACTTTAGGGTTTCCTTTCCTTTTGTTTTTATCAGTTTTCCTATTAACGGACACTTGGCTGTTTCTATCTTTTAGCCAAATAAGGAGTCTGAGAGCTTTTCTACAGAAATATGTGAATCCATGTTGCCATTTCTTTTGAGTAGACACCCATGGTTGCAATGGCTACCCCGTGAAAGAGGTGAATGTTTTAGTATTGTAAGAATTGTCCAGGTTTTGTTCCAGAAGGAATGTGTGACTTTATGTCTGCACTTTCTAGGAGCACACGGGAGTGCATCTTCGTTGCCATTTATATGATCAGTGACATGTCTTTTTATTTCAATTTGCATTTCTCTGACACCTGAGGACTTTCTGAACGCTGCATGCTTCTTAACTGCCCCTGATTCCTTTCAGTGTTAAGTGACTATTCCAATCTTTCACCTACTTCTACTGGGTTGTTTTTTTGCTCTAGAGTTCCAGATGTGCTTTATGTATCTTGATATAAAAGATTCAGTATAAATATTCAAGCCTCCTCTTTCCCACTCGCAGGATTTGGGACCCCAATTGTGTGACCTTCCTATCTTTCTCTCCACAGTGATGGTAGGGATTCTTCTTTATTTTGTAAATGTAAATTATTGATTTTTTCATGATACAGTTTCTTAGGCTCAGAGATCTCCCCTCCCACCTACCCACACTTTCTTCCCCCAACAGTTTCCCTCTATATTGTAACAATATTTTAGTTTCTCAACAACAGCCACAAGTCTATCATTCCGCACCTGACATTGTAGGTATAGAGAACGGTAGAAAGTCCAGGATTCTATTGTCAAGATGTAGTTAACAGTTTCATTGGGAGTTCATCTTTTATTCAAAAGTAGAGGTGCATACTGCAGTGTATCTCCACTTCATGTTATCTTATCTACATTATAGAGCTCATCTAGATAAATATACTTGTATACATGCTTACCTATTGATCTTGTATTTTACATGAAGGTTGCCTTATGTCAGAGAAAACATATAATATTTGTCCTTTTGGGATTGACTTATTTTACTGAGCATAATGGTCTCTAGTTGGGACCATTTTGTTGCAAATGGTAGAATTTCATTCTTTTTAGTGGCTGAGTAGTATGCCATAGAGTAGATGTACCACAGTTTCTTTCTCCACCCCTCTTTTGATGGGCATCTGGGTTGTTTCCATGTCTTAATTATTGTAGATCATGTAAACATAGGATTACAGATCATTTTCTCACATGCAGATTTTACTTCTTTGGAAATATTCCCAGAAGTGGGACAGCTGAATTATATAGCAGATCAATTTTCAGTTTTTTTTTTTTTCAATTTTCAGTTCTGATAGCACTAGCATACTAACTTCCATAGTGGTTGTAGTAGCCTAAGGAGGGCACCTTTCCCCCTACATTCATGCCAGAAAGTATAGTAGATAGAATTCCAAATGTAGGCCAATCTCACTGGAATTGGGTGAAATCTCAATGTATTTTTAATTTGTATTTTCCTGATAGCCAGGGAGCTTGAGTATTTCTTCATATATCTCTTAGCCGTTTGAATTTGTTCTTTTGAAAAATGTCTGTTCATTTCCTTTGTCTATTTCTTCACAGGATTGTTTTGCTGTCATTGAGTTTCTGAAGCTCTTTGTAAATCCTGGATATTAGTCCCCTATCAGTTGTGTAGTGTGCAAATATTTTCTCCTATTCTGTTGATTGATTACTTTCTTTGATGATCATTTCCTTTTCTGTACAGAAGGTTTTAGTTTGATGTAATCTGGATTGCTTATTTTGGCTTTGACGATCTGTGGTTTGGTGTCTTTTTCAAGAAGTCTTTCCGCATTCCTATATCTTGGAAAGTGTTTCCTGTATTTTCCTCTAACAGTTTGATGGTTTCTGGGTGCAGATTTAAGTCCTTGATCCATTTAGAGCTGATTTTAGTATAAGGTGATAGGTGGGGGGGGTCTTGATTTTTACTTCTGCAGGCTGCTATCTTCTTGTCCCAAGGGCATTTGTTGAAGAAACTAGACTTTTCCCTGGATTGTTTCCAGTTTTCTTGTCAAAGATTAGTTTACTATACATGTGTGGGCTCTTTTCTGGTGTTTCTGTTCTGTTCCACTGATCTTTTTATCTGTTTCTGTACCAGTGCCAGACTATTTTGGTGACCACTGCTCTGTAGTATGTCTTGAGTCCAGACTTGCGATTCCTCCAGCTTGATTTTTATTCTTCAGGATACTTTTGACTATTCTGGTCTCTTGTGTTTGCAGATGAAGTTCTGTATCTTCTTTTCTGTTTCTGAGAAGAATGTTGTTGGGATTTTGATTGGGATTGTGCTGATTCTATATATTACTTTCAGTAATATGGACATTTGATGATGTTGATTCTGTCAATTCAGGAACATGGTATGTTTCTCCATCTTTTAATGTCCTTCTCTTTCTTTAATGTTTTATAGTTTTCATCATACAGGTCTTCCACATATTTGGTTAGATTAACTCTAGGTATGTAAGATTTCTCTCCACTATTTAAGGAGATTGTACTTACAATTTTTTTCTCAATCATGGATTTATTTGTATATACTAGTGCCATCAATTTGTGTTCATTAATTTTGTATCCTGCTACCCTGCCAAAGTCTCTTATGAGCTCCAGTAGTCTCTTGACTGAGTCTTTTGAGTCTCCTAAGTAGAGAATCATATAATCTGCAAACACGGATAATTTCAATCCCTCATTTCTGATTTGAATTCCTTTAATTTGTTTTTTTTTGCCTAATAGCTCTGGTAAGGACTTATAATACTATATTGAATAGCACTGATGAGCGTGGACACCCTTGTCTAGTTCCAGATCTTAGTGGAAAAGCTTCTAATCTTTCCCCATTTAGTAAGATGCTGGCATTGAGTTTTATATATATATAAATATATATAATATATATATATTGCTTTGGTTGTGTTGTGGAATGTTACTTTTATACCTATCTTGCTTAGGGTTTTTAGCATGAAGTGGTGTTGGATTTTAACAAATGCCTTATCTGCATCTATTGAGATGATCATATGGTTTTTGTTTTTCAATATCTTAATGTGATATATCACAATTATTGATTTGCATACATTGAACCATTCCTGCATGCCAAGAATAAAAGGGATTCTTCTTGGTTAGCACCATGTTTGTAATCTCTAGAATTCCCCCTGACACATGGTAGGAGCTCAAGAAACCTATTCAGAGCAACAAGAAATAAGGAAATAAACTGACTTTTAGGCCTGATATTAGGACACAGTGCACTGTAATTTAGTGGCATTAATTAGCAAGGAAATAGATTTTTTAAAAAAAAGATAGTAATTTTATTATCAGTTGTGAAGAAGAACATAGCATAGCTTTAAGGGATTTGTTTGCCCAGGAGAAATACAGCCCCACTGGCTGTACATCTGTGTTTATATGCACAAGGCTTATTGATTTTTAAGGTTCAGAAACCTATGTCTGTCATTAGAAATTCAGGTAACATATAACAGATATGGGTAATGCTCAGTCTTTTTGTTTAAATTTCCTTGCAGTTTCTCCCACTCTTATGATCATAAGGTATTAAAGAGAGAACTATACCAAAAACTGCATTTATTGAGCCATTCTTTTTTATTCAGTGGACACACACTTTCCAGCCTGAGTTAAGAATCAAGACTAGATTGTATGTGACCTCACCAGGTTGATTTTATTGCAGTCAAAATAAAAGCATTTGATATTTTAATCCATCTCCAAGGCTAATAACCAGGGCATTTCCATTTCTGCTGGGCTTTTGGAAGATTAGAAGATTTGTGCGCAGTGGTTTAATTCTTGCCTTGCAAGCGCTGGGATCCCATATGGGCACTGGCTCATGTCCTGGCCGCTCCACTTCCCATCCAGCTCCCTGCCTGTGACCTGGGAAAGCAGTAGAGGATGTCCCAAAGCCCTAGGACCTTGCACTCATGTGGAGACCTGAAGAAGCTCCTGGCTGCTAGCTTCAGCTCATCCTAGCTCCAGCCATTGAGGCCACTTGGGCTGTCGGAGCACTCTTGGGCTCTTCTTGGTTCAAATCCATATGACTTGGAGAAAACTTCCATTTTCTAGGAACAGACATTTTCCCCAACCATCACCTAAGGTGCAAAGGTTAAAACCATGCCTGTTGCATAGCTTCACAAATTGTCTAACTTGAATTATAGTCTCAGAAGGTCCTAATGGGCACTTTAAAGGCAGTGCTTGGTTTTAAACAAGCAGAATTAAGAGCTGATGTTCTGCCAACTGTAGAAGAGGAGGTTATTTAACAGCTAGTGTTGCATAATCCCATGAACTATTTTTTTTTAAGATTTTTTTTTTAATTGGAAAGGCAGATATACAGAGAGGAGAGACAGAGAGGAAGATCTTCCGTCTGATGATTCACTCCCCAAGTGAGCGCAACGGCCGATGCTATGCCAGTCCGAAGCCAGGAGCCTCTTCCGGGTCTCCCACGTGGGTGCAGGGTCCCAAAGGCTTTGGGCCGTCCTCCACTGCTTTCCCTGGCCACAGGCAGGGATCTGGAAGGGAAGCGGGGCTGCTGGGATAGAACCGGCACCCATATGGGATCCCGGGCGTGCAAGGTGAGGACCTTAACCACTGCACGACTGCGCCACCGCACCGGGCCCTCCTATGAACTATTACACAATAATCTATCTATCTATCTATCTAAAGCATTTTGTGCAAAGAAAAAGGCATGAGTAACACTAAGTAAGTGACGGGAATGGAGAAAGCAGTATATATACTCACAGCTGTGAGAAATGCATCCATGTGCCTAATGGTTCAGAGTAATGGGCAGAGGTGATTAAAGCTTATATTAGGAGGGATAAGAGTAAGCCTTTTCCAAAACATCTTTTATATGATTTGTTATATATGTCATTTTTGCAAATGAAAATTTCAAGTGGATTTGTATTACCCCAGTAGTAAATATGTATTTTATTAAATGAATATTGTGCTTGATATTATTTTGTTTTACAGGAAAGCCAGAAGTCCACAAACGTAGTCTACCAAGCCCACCATGTGAGCAGGAACAAGAGAGGGCAAGTGGTTGGAACAAAGGGTGGATTCCGAGGCTGTACGGTGTGGCTAACAGGTATGCCATATTCTCTCTCTCTCTCCACTTCAATATCTAATATCCATTTCAACATCAATATATGCATCATGTATTTGTATTTCTCAGTGTTTGGATCAAAAGCTGATGTGACACACAGTTTTATGGTGATCAGATTGCACATGTAACATTTGGGTGTCAATCCTAACTCTACCAGAGAGAAAAAGAGCAAGATCTGATTGTAAAAACACAGTCTGATCAAGTCGCAGAAAGCAGCTGTCCAGCAGTTTTCTCGTTTTTGGCAGCAAGGATGGAACATCTGTTTCCAGCCCCTGGGGATTCAGTCACTCTATGCCTCGAAACTGGCCCTTATGAATGGGGCTTTTCAAAGATACCAAGCAATTGGCCATCATAAGATGTCAAATTTTTCCTATGGTTTTCCAGTATTCTGACATCCTAAGGGTCTATCTCACTTGAAACTAACTTAACAAACCTTACAGTCTGTGCTAGAAAGAACATGAGTGATTTCCGTTTGCATGAAAGTTCCTTCTTATTGATGGGCAAAGCTTACTCCCACTGAGGTGACTTCATGAATCCTCTTTTTCTTGCATTCTTACAGTCACAAGTGTCAGAGCTGGGGATTAGGGACAGAGCTGCCTCTCCCTGCCCAGTGGTGGGCTGTTACCTTATATTCCGAGTACAAGGTAGAGGAAGGCATTCCCTGCGGAGTAAGTCTACAGCGCCTGGACTCAGAAGGACAAGCCAAGTTCATTCATCTCATAGACATGACTTTTCAAATGGAAATAAGCCCAGGCATGAAACTACGTTTATCTGTGAAATCAGTGCCTGTGTTACTCTCTATTCACAGACAGACACCTCTCAATATGGCAGGCAAGGCTCTGCCTTGTCTCCTTTCTTGCTCTTCTGTCTCCTGTCCAAATCAGTCCTACTGTTGCTTTTTAGCAGGTTTCTTCCTAGCGGCTTTGGTCTCCTGATTCCATTCATGCCTAAACTCCAGGTGAGAATAGACATCGGGCCGGGAGCCTGCTGTATTCACATCTACAGCAGTCGCCTGCCACTATGCCTGAAATATTGGCCCCAGCTCCCTCCGAGAGACCTGGTTTGAGGTAGTGAGTACGGCTGTGTTCCAAAAACTTCACTCATTTTATGTTTGCCTCCATGAGAGGCTTATTTGCAAAAATAACTTTTGTGTTGGTATGTATCCACAAAATCCATTTTACCTAATGTGGATTTCCCCTGAAAAGAAAAAGAGCTCTAGACAAAGAGGAAAAAGGACTCTAAAGAGTAGATTTTCTCTGTTTTTCTCTTAAATCATCCGGTGGTCAGCATTGTGGTTTCACAGATTAAGCCACTGCCCGTGATGCCAGCATCTCCTGTGGGTGCCAGCCAATGTACCTAGGAAAGCAGCAGAAGGTGGCCCAAGGGACTGGACCCCTGCCACCCCAGTGAGAGATCCAGGCTCTTGTTTCAGCCTGACATAGTTTGAGTGTTGTTGCCATTTGAGGAGTGAGCCACTGGATAGAAGATATTCTCTCTCTAATTCTTCTTTACAAATTAAGTAAACAAATGATTTAAGACTAACTTTTTATTTTCTATTTTATTTTTTTTAAATTTGTTTTATTTTTATAGTAAAGTCAGATATACAGAGAGGAGGAGAGACAGAGGAAGATCCTCTGTCCGATGATTCATGCCCCAAGTGAGTGCAATGGCTTGCACTGCGCCGACTTGAAGCCAGGATCCAGGAACCTCCCCCAGGTCTCACAAACAGGTACAGAGTCCCAAGGCTTTGGGCCATCCTAAACTGCTTTCCCAGACCCAAGATTCACTTTCTGTATATTTATTTTTTATTCTCATGTCACAGAGGTAGATGGTTGATTAAAGAGATCTAAAGACACCAGATACTTCACATCCAGAGACACGAAGTTGGATCCCAGCTCCACCTACATTAGCTGTGTGTCTTTGGACAAGCCATTTGCCTCTTTAAGTCACAGTTTTCTTATGTGAAAGATGAGAATAAAGAGAGTATCTGTCTCATGTTTGACATGACCAAATGAAAAATAAGGCATTTAAGATAAGTGCAAGTTTTGCGCCTGGCACAATAGCCTAGAGGCTAAATCCTCACCTTGCAAGTGCTGGGATCCCATATGGGCACTGGTTCGTGTCTTGGCTGCTCCACTGCCCATGCAGCTCCCTGCCTGTGGCCTGGGAAAGCAGTAGATCATGGCGCAAGGCTCTGACACCCTGCACCCACCTGGGAGACCTGTAGAAGTTCCTGGCTTCTAGCTTCAGCTCTGCTTAGCTCCAGCCATTGCAGCCACTTGGGGGGTAAACCAGCAGAAGTAAGATCTTTCTCTCTGTCTCTTCTTCTTTCTATAAATCTGCCTTTCCAGTAAAAATACATCTTTTTAAGAAATACAAGTGCTTCAGGCCTGCCACTGTGGCCTAGTGGCTAAACTCCTCACCTTGAACGTGCCAGGATCCCATATGGGTGACGGTTCTAATCTGGGCAGCTCCACTTCCCATCCAGCTCCCTGCTTGTGGCCTGGGAAAGCAGTGGAGGATGGCCCAAAGCTTTGGGACCCTGTGCCCGTGTGGGAGACCTGGAGGAAGTTCCTGGCTCCTGGCTCCAGTTCGGCGCAGCACCAGCCTTTGTGGCCACTCAGGGAGTGAATCATCGGACAGAAGATCTTCCTCTCTGTCTCTCCTCCTCTCTGTATATCTGACTTTGTAATAAAAAAACAATCTTTAAAAAAAATAAAAAAAACAAGTGCTTGATGTGTAATAAGTTATTGTTTTTTCTGGATTTTGATGGCTTTGATTTTAATTAATTTATTTATCTATTTATTTATTTTATTGTTTTTTGATACAGTTTAATTGGTGCTGGGCTCTTCCTTCTGCCTCCCCCAAGTTCCCTCTCTTCCCTTCTCTCCTCCCCTCCAGTTTCACAATGTGTGTCTTTTGTTAATTTTCCCAAGTCCATCATGCTGTGATGGCTTTGATTTAAGTTCGATCAAGTGATTGTAATGAGAAGTAGTTAATGCTGAGAAGTGCAGGCTCAGTTCAGAACAATCTGGGACAATAGCAGTGTATCTTGCCTGCTTTTTATAGGACTTTCAGGTGCTGGAAAGACAACAATAAGCTTTGCTCTGGAAGAATACCTCGTCTCCCACGGCATCCCTTGTTACTCCCTGGATGGTGACAATGTCCGTCATGGGCTTAACAAGAACCTCGGCTTCTCTGCCGGAGACAGAGAAGAAAACATCCGCCGGATTGCCGAAGTGGCAAAGCTATTCGCAGATGCTGGTCTGATCTGCATCACCAGCTTCATCTCTCCTTTCGCCAAGGTAAAATGTTTGGGGAACAAGCACTTAAGCCGACAGCTAAGACACTGCGTTCTGTGTCATTCAGTTCTTCGCTGTGCTCGCAGCTCCTGGCTCTGCCCCGAGTCAAACCCTGGCTGCTGCAGATTGAAAGAATGAACCAGCAGAAGGGAGCTCTTTCTCTCCCTCTCCTCTCTCTGTCTCTGTCTCCTCAAAATAAAAGACTCCAGAAAGCTTTGGAACTGCACACGATACCTGCAGACAGCGTGAGTACGTTCAAAAGGACTTCCAAACTGTTAGGAAAAGAAGTTGGACGCAAGGAAGGTGCAAAGCAGCGTTGTGCTTTCCGTCCGCCTACCGTTGCTCTCCCTCACGTGCTCCCTCATTTTTCCTCTGTTTAACATAAAGAAGAATTCCCTTACTTCCAAATTCCAGGTCTGCAATTGACATTAACCCTGTCACTCTCATTGCCATTAGGGGTATCTGGTTAGAGTTGAACAGAAGAAAAAAGTTAAACAAGAACAACTCTTAACATTCAGCAATCAAATGTTTGAAAAGAATGTTTAGCTGAGTCAAGAAAAAAGCGGCCAAAGCATTGGGTTATGTGTGTTTAGTATTGACGTCACTGAGGTAGAGTATCACGCTTCTTGTTTTAAAACAAGAGACTTTGGGGAGTTACCAAAAATGTGCCATGTACTTTGAATACTTGCTTTGGCTAAAATGTTCCCACTTTACTGGTTTTCTCTAGTTTTCTCTGCATGTTCCTGATAAAGCTGTGTTTACCAGAGCAAGGCTTCTGGTCTTTCTCTGAACACGACAGAGGACAAATCCCAACGCTATCTCGAGCTTAACAGACAACAGAACATACAATGTGGTGCGATTAAGAATTGTACTATGGAATTTTGTCTTAGTCCATTTTCTGTTGTATTAACAAGATACCACAGCCTGGGGTATTTATGGAGAATAGAAGTTTGATCAACTGAAGATTCTGAATACTGTCAGTCTTAAGAACATGACCTTGGCATCTGGTGAACGCTTTGTTAGGGCATCAGGACACAGTGCTGTACAACAGAGTGGGCAGGCATCAGCTCAGGTCGCCCAGGCTGTAAAGCCGTCCACTCCCACCCACTGTGGGGATGCGACCCTGTTAGCCTTAACTGGTCCTGATGGCCTTCCACAGTCCCACCTCCAAAACATGAATTTATGAATAAAATGTGGAAGATATAAAGCTTGGGGAATTCATTCATACCATAGAAACCTCCACTTATATCCTTAAGTGTGTTGTTTTTCAGGATCGTGAGAATGCCCGCAAAATCCATGAATCAGCAGGACTGCCATTCTTTGAAATATTTGTAGATGCACCTCTAAGTATTTGTGAAAGCAGAGATGTAAAAGGCCTCTACAAACGAGCCCGGGCTGGGGAAATTAAAGGTATGGGAATAAGCTAGCCATCCCTTTGTCAATTATTCAGACTGCAGATCCGTATTTATTCTGGCCTCAGAGTCTGTCTGAAGTCTCAAATTATGTTTTACAAAATTGCATGTAATGTTCACAGCTTTTTACTAAATCATACTATTTGCACTATGTGTGTGGGTTTATTAAAAGGCAGGGTTTTGGTTTGTTCTTCAAGAAGTGTCACTCTGCTATAGCAGCAAAGTTGAGAGAACTGAAATACAGGTGTCTGTGAGTAGGCAGGCAGGATGGTGTTTCCGAATTTCCCCTTGCTTTTCTTTTCAGTGTTAACCAGTTGTCAGTGGTTTGTACTTAGATTTTTTTTTGATGGCTTGAGTTTTCCATGTTAAAAATAACAGCTGTGTAACTTCTTACCCATTGTTGGAAGTCAAAGATGGGTGTTCAGTTTAACACATCATTCCCACATATGTTACTGCCTTTTTGATTAAAAGGATTTTTCTCTGGGGTGGGTTTCTGGTCTAGCAGTGAAAGCAGTGGTGACGTCTGCTCTCAACAGCACCTGGCTCTGATTCCTAGCTCAGCTCCTGATTCCAGCTTCTGGCCAACGCTGACCCTGCCAGGTGATGGTTTAAATCATCAAGTCCCTGCCTGGGACACCTGGACTGAGTGCTTAGTTTCTGGGTTCTGCTCAGCCCGTTCTTGCCGTAGCAGGCATCTGGGGTGCAAAACCAGTAGATGACAGCTGTCTACCTCTGCCAAGTCAGCCAGCCAAGCAATTGATCACACAAGCCGTCTGTCAGTCTAGCTGTAATTCTTTCTTTTACTCTCCTGTTTTGCAGGATTTACAGGTATTGATTCTGATTATGAGAAACCCGAAACCCCGGAGTGTGTGCTTAAAACCAACTTATCCTCAGTAAGTGAGTGTGTTCAGCAGGTAGTGGAACTTCTACAAGAGCAGGTGAGTAGGCTAATGAGCCCTTGTTTTCAATTTAATAAAAGTCATGGAAGATCATCCAGGCTGCTTTTATGGAAGCATTCTTTTTGTGGTTTTAATTTTATTTATTATCAATTTTGCTTCATTGCAGAACATTGTACCACACACTGTCATCAAAGGCATCATTGAGCTCTTTGTGCCTGAAAACAAACTTGACCAAGTTCAAGCTGAGGCTGAAACTCTCCCTTCACTGTCAATTACCAAGGTAAGAGGGTGCACTGTGATCATTCCCAGTCATTATAATAACGTTACAGATACTGTAAAATCACTGCATTTTTGCCATTTTGTAAACCTCTTCTACAAGCCTGTCTCTCATCAAGAGTTGTTACACAGCATTGATCAATACAATGTGCAGAGGCAGACCGTGAAAGTAACTTCTGTTTATGTATGGATCATTTTTATGCAGCTATCTTTGTATATTCAGCTTTGCAAGGGTCAGCCTTCAGGCTGATAATAATTTGTTGGCAGTGACCAAGATCACAGTTTGTTGAGAAGGTAAATGACTTCTTGGGCAGTTGTAAAGGAATTTGAAGAAAACAAATTATACAAATGCCTTGAACTGCTCTACTCTTATCTTCACAAGGGAGAGTCTAATCTGAAGACAGTGATAGCCCTGGTTGCACTGATTCTGCCACCTGGACAGTGTCAGATGCAATTCCAGTGCTGAACTGTGCTGTGTATGCTGTTCTGTGAATCAGTGTTAGCTGGTCTGTAGTAAAAGATCAAGTCTTTACTGGAATATTTTTGTTCTCCATTAAAGCAGTAGAGATTTCTAAAAGCTAGAGTAATTTAGGGAAACTACTTCAGCTACTGATAAGCCATCAGCTTTTTAAAAACAGTATTGTCAACTGCATGGAATAAATTCTGAACGCCCCGGACCTCCAGCCAGACAGTAGATACATAACTGTAATTACAGGGTGGTGTTTTAGTTCCAATAATATAATGTTCCACAAGAACTTCACAAAATCCAGTGATTAATTTTTTGGTTATAGGCACAGCAGGAAGGATTTTAGAGCCATGACTGGCTGCCAGGTTTTCAAGGATGAATAAAAATCTGCAGGTGGAGAGGAGGATGGGTACCACATGTATTTAGATGACCCACTGTCTAGCATTGTTGGTGAAAGGCCCCAACCAGAAAGCAGAAGAAGATCCAAGTTCCTTGAGTGCCAGGAGCCAGAGTTAGAAGGGTTTTCTCTCTCTCGCTAATAATTTGGGACCCTACCTTATAGCCAACTGTTTGTCCACATGGTGGAAAAAAATCAGCCAAACCAGAATTTTTGTGTAATAAAGAACAAAAGGTAAAGGACAGGCAAAGGAGGGTTGGTAAGAGACAAAATCAGCAGTGTAGGGTTAGATAGAGCTTAAAGGGTTTGGATAAATCATTTCATTTAGAAATCTTTTTATTACTCTTCCATAGGAGAGTTCTAGACTTAAATCTGTCTGGTCCTTGGATCGTGGGTCAACATAAAAAATTCAGACAGTTAAAATGTAAAAGGTTCTGCCTCCAGCTCCTGTCAGCTGTCTCAGAAGGCACTGTGCTGGGTGAGATGCCTGAAGAACAACTTATGGAAATGTTCACCTGCTTTGGTGTTTTGCAGCTGGACCTTCAGTGGGTCCAAGTGTTGAGTGAAGGCTGGGCCACACCCCTGAAAGGTTTCATGCGGGAGAAGGAGTACTTGCAGGCGATGCATTTTGGCACCCTCTTAGATGGTATGTTTGTTTTTCTTTGTTGTTTTTATTGTTGCTTAGTTGTTTTGTTTCATACCCTTAATTAGTAATAAAAAACTTATTTCTGAAAAGTTTCACCAAAACAGGAAATGTTCATTTTTGGCTTGTCAATCTTATTGTGACAAAATTTTTTTATCACTTATGGGGTGTTCAATTCTATTATGCCTAAGCTTCCATTTGGGGATTTTTTTTTTTTTGGTTGTTGTTCTTAAAGGGCTACTGGTTGTTTAAAACTAAAGAACTGAAAATGAAGGTTTCTCTTGCACATGAAGGCAAGAGGTTAATCCTCTTTCCCCTCCACCTGCTGTTTGCTGTTCTTGTATTGAGAGGGACCATGCTGGGGCAGCCCCTGTATGCACAGCACATTTTGCTGACTCCCTTGGTACCCCCCATCCTCCAGGTTGGTCTTATCAAGCATTATTAAGACAGCTGCTTTGCTTGGTGGACGTTGAAGTGTCCAGGTTCACTCCCATACATAGAATACGTTATGGTGATTCCATCTGCTGCACTCTGACAAGGGAGAGTTAGGAAGCTCTGCGGGCATAGACAAAGTAGCTTTTAGAAACTAGGTTGGTCAAGGTCAGAAGCATGTGTTATTCAGAAGAATTCCTGAACTTTTTATGATCATTTTGTGTTGGGGCTTATCAGATACAATTTGTTTACTTACTTGAAGATTTCGGGGAATGGCTGCCAAGGGAGGAAGAGATGGTGGTGGAGTTACACTGAATTTGCAAAATTGAGCAGGGCTCCAAATCTTTGAGGAAGAAAAATCAAATATGTTCTTTTTTTGGAAAGAACTTCATGTTCCTGTTCTCAACTTGTGCTGTTGCTTAAGGAATGTGGCATAAAGCTAGGCTCAAAACTCAAACGGTGATTAAAATAGGCAGTTCCTCTGCTATAACTGTTAATGCCCCATAAGCCAATATCTTTATTTCTCAGATTAAATAATATTCCAAAAGGACATAGTATTTCTACATTGCCTAAACAATAATAAGCATGCCAATAGAATCCGCAAGGCCAGGATGTGCACACAGGCAAGGCTGGTGTTAATCTGGATGCCTTGCCTTGGGCACATGCTGAACACAGACTCACTGGAGAAATAAGAGCTTTACTCAGCATCCACACCAGAGCTGTAGCCAAAAAACAAGTGAATCGCCCTGAAAGAAGGGGATTTCATTGTATACACTGCTGTTGACCTTCCACAAGTCCTTGTTCAATGAAGGAAAATACCAGGGTGGCAGTTGTAGTCACAGAGGTCAGTGTTCGCAGGAACCGGGGGCATCCACGTGACATCAAGAACTTCAGTGAGGCCGAACAAAAAGCACCCTGAGTTAAGCAAGACTGGTGTTTGTTTTGAGGAGGGGAGAGGGCATTTTCTTTGTTTAAGAATTTAGAACTTTTGATAGATGCATAAAAGGTCTTGTGATCCAAAAAGTTAGATGCCTAGCCCTACCCAACCCACCAGCCTGGAGATATACATGAGATCACCTTCGCATTAATGCTTGAATCCCACTGGTTTCAAGTTCTGTCTGTTCATATGGAAATCCTAGTCCTTTCCTAAACCTATATGCACATATCTGGGAATCACTCTGCACTATGTCCTGTGCCCCTGAGTCAGACACACAGATACATGCCACCTCCTACCTGGCTCTGTGTGGCTGTCTGTGCCCACAATGCTGCAGATCCTGCCCATATGCTTCGCCACAAAGGTTCTTGGTTCTTGGTACTCACAGGGCTGTGGCAGTCCGTAGATTCTTCCCTTTCTCTGTGCTGGCCTCAGCTGAGGATTCTTTAGAAAGTTGTTTGAGAACTGTAATATTAGAGAACTGAGTGAGACAACTCATGGTTCATTATCCTCTTGTGACTATGCTCATTATCCTGGATGGCTATGTCCAGATGAGATGTGCAGTTCTATAATTCCTACTCTCTTCCGATCTGCAGGGTCAGTTTCTGGGACTTTCTGTAAGACTCCTTTTCTCCTTAGGGAATTCTCTGGTGGCTGAAGTCATCCACCTCCACACCCAGAGTTCATTAGACATAATGTCTGCAGGCCCAGGAGGGTGGGGTTCTAAGCTCTGCATACTGCCCCCCACCCACCAGAAGCTGCCCCAACCTCTTTGTGAATCAAGCAGTAAAAACAGGCAGCAGAGATATGATGCGTACCTCTGTTCCTCTCCGTGTCTGTGTAGCTGTGGCCTGGCAGAGAGAGAATATTGAATGAGTAAGAGTGTGAGCCGTGGAGTCAAACTGGGTTCTGATATGAGTGATGAGCTATAAACCTGGGCCATGTAAGTATAGACAGACAGTTGCCTCGATTACATATTAGAGATGTTAATAACAATACCTCACTCACTGGAATATTGAAAGTTTACTTCTCGAATGCCCCTGTATGCCAGGACTTGTCTAACTGCTGTGATGACAAATCAGCTTGCTGGCGCAGGGAACACAACTGGTCATACGCTGGAGAATTCTCCCCATCACAACAGTAGTTGTGAAATGGTTCTTTCTAAGATATCAACTCTTTATTTTCTTTTAATATTAGAGTATTTACATATACACAATGATGTATCTTTGGGATAGAACCCATCTAAGCACACAATTCATTTATGTTTTATAGACACTTTGCATACATTACCTGAAGGTCTATTTTTATAGAATATTTTTAGCACATCTGCATATTCAACTGTGCTCCAACACATGAGGTCAGGTGAGGAATTTTCCTCTAGTGGTATCGTTATCACTCTGTCCTTTCATGATCTCTAAACATTTGAGATTCCAGAATGTTCTAAGGCAGTTTACTTCTACACTGTCTCCCAAAGCCAGTTTGTGAGCCATTATGTATCTGTTCGTGATGGAATCTCGTATTTGGAAAAGGTATCATCTTGATGAAGTCAGAGGAGGCTACAAGTGTTTTTTATAAATAATTATTTAAAATTATTATCTGAATAGCGCTTTGGAGTTGTATTAAATGATGATCCACACAAATCCTCATTTCACCAACTATTTTTCTTTTTTGCTATTTTTCCCCACTTTTTAAAAGTAGTATACTAGATAGGCCCCAAATATTTATATGTTGTGTGTATGAGCTGTTATAATAGAAACTTCATTCCTTGACACTGTTGCTTTAAGATTATTTTGCAGAGTTCCAAACTTGTTTTTTAACTGTGTTTGTATTTCTCTAGGCATCATCCTTCATGGTATGTACTTTAACTTCACAAATGGTTAAATTATTGTAATTGGATACATTATTTAATTTGAAATGGTTAAGAATATGTCTTTAAGAAATCTGAATTTAACCAGCTGGAATTGCCATCAGTTCATGATCCAACCAGTTATAATACAATAATAATCCATTCTTTTGTTGAGTGGAATATAAATAACAGGAAAAATTCTGGATCAAATGCAGCTGCTGTTTGTAATGTTGTAAATAACTGACAAAAGTAAATTTTTCTAAATAATTGTGCATTTTATTCATGAGTGTCTAAAATTTTGTGATCCTGCCTGTTGGCTCTTGTTTCGTTTCATAAATCTGGAATTTTTAAATTGCATTTATGCAACATTTTTGATTGATGGAGGCCAAATTCATTTTTAATGCAATTGAAAGTGGATGTGCCTGGTTGGATTGTGTATGATCATACTTTGCAATGTGTGATTGTGCATGAATTTAATTTTAAGTTATCATGATTCAAGTTATCACACTAAGAATACATACACATTTGCTGTGACTATAACTGCTGCACCGTACAGGAATGAAAAGGTAAAGTTCTGTAGATATCTGTCACTGGAATTTTAGCAACGTTGTTTTCTCTTTTTTTGAAAAGAGAAAAAAAAAAGCACCTCACTAAGCAATAAAGAGAAATTTAGTTCTTGCTGAGAGCCCCAAGTATCCAACCAATATGCACATTTACTAAGGCTAAAACAGAAAACCTTGAAAATTACAACATAAGGAAAAGTATTCAGTGAAACAGGGAGATATCTTTTGGACTTAGCATGGTTAAAAGATAAATAGCAACACAGTTGTCTTGCCAAGAGAGTTTCCACAGTCAGATCATCCAGGCAGCCCCTGCCCCAGCTCAAGCCCGTGAAGGAAAAGACTGACACTCCCAGTCCATGTGCAAAGCCATGGAAGATGTTTTAGCACGGTTTGATTTGTTCATGTGTTAAGGAAGTTGACAAAGATAGGGAAACCACTGAAAATGGACTACTCCCGTGTGCAACTGCAGTCACTGTCCTGCAGAAACAGTTAGCATTAGTATGCTGTGGAACTCCTTTCTGGAACATCCTGCAGTTGCCCAGCTCTCCTGTCCTGACAACCTGCTGGGGAGTGCTGTTTAATCATTGTGGAATTGCACACAAGGCCAGGACGGTACACTAGGCCGGAACCCAGTGTTCTGAAGGAATCGGCTGCAGCAGCCAAGCCAAGTATCTCTTGGATTGCCATGTGGATTACTTATGTGGTGGAAAAGAAGGCTGCAGGCAGGTCGCAAGTGGGGCCAGGTTTCTTCCCACATGGCTGGCTTCAGCATTTGTTTGTTTTTTTGTTTTTTTGTTTTTTTTGAGCCAGCCACTGTTTACTGAATATTGTAGTCTTCCTCTGAGCCATGTGGCGGATAATCAATCCACTCTGAGCTCAGTGTTCTCTGCAAACGGCTCGCTGCTCTAAATGCTCGTGAACACTGAAACAGACTTTGAGTGAGAAGCACTGCTGTCTGTGCGCAGCGGTTCACCTGTGGCTTGCCAATGGTCCCAAAGCACGGGACAGGACTTCATGACGGATTGCATTTCTTTGTTTCTGGATCTGCTGCCTCCATCCCGTGACATTCCTTAGGTCCTAGTGACTTTGGAAGAGTGTTTAACAAGTGAAAAATGACATGCCTGGAAAATTATTTTTACAGCTACTGGAGAGAGCCTTCCGCATGCCTTAAAGGAGTAGAATTTAAATCAAAGCTGTTTTCAATGTTAGATTTGAATGTCCTCGAATCCATTAATAACTGTGTTTGCTTTGTCTGGAGCCAAATGTTTTCCTTATACATCTCTCTCTCATTCTCTAAATACTTTGTAATCCCTACAAAATTTTCCCCTATGTTTTGTGTTACCATGCTCCATCGTGGGTCTTTATTTTCTCACCTGCAAATATAACTGAGTGACCGGCATATTTGTTACAATATCAGGATAACATTACAAAGGGAAGTTTGCTGATTTCTTTTCTTTTTTTTCCTTTACATTATCTGGCATCAAGAAATGGTGTCTTAGGCGAGGGTATTTAGCTTAGTGGTTGATTCCCACAGCTCATAAAGGAGTGCCACGATTCAAAGCCCGGCTCTAGCTTTGCAAAGCTAGAAACCTGGGAGAAACCACCAAAGCAAAACCTGGGAGGCAGTGGGTGACGACTCAAGGGACCAGGTCCCTATTGCTCCCATTGGACACCTGGACTGTGTCCCTGCATCCTGACCCTGGCCCTAGTCCATACTGCTGCAGCATTTGGGGAGTAAAGCAGCAGATGGGAGCTCTCTGTCTCTCTGCCTCTCAACATTTTTTTAAAAGCAAAAGAGATTTTTCCTTGTTTAGGGAGCCAAGTATTTACCTTTTAAATATCCAACAGTGGGGTACTCCTTGGAGCGCCTTAATCCATAATGGTGTGCTGGAATTTGAATCCAGCTTCCTGCTAATCCACCCTGGGAGGCAGCAGGTAATGGCTCCACTAGTTGATGTCTGCCACCAGATGTAGAGCCCTGAACGGAGTTTCCAGCTCATGACTCCCCCCAGGGCCTGGGTTGTGTAGGCATTTAGGAAAGAAACCAGCAGTGGGGACAGTGGGGCTCCCCCTGTGTGCCTTCCTGACTGTTTTTCTCTTCTAAAACAAAAGCTGTTTTCTGGCAGAATTTCGCTTGTCCCGGGTATATTTCACCCCAGTCCTTTTTCATTCAGACTGATCGAAATAGGTCCACCTATATTTATGGAAGGTAATTTGTTTTATACAGTCTGCTGATATTATTGCCATATAAAAACATGACCACAAACTCATCTACAATAATGTTTAATATCTAGGTACTGTGGCATGGCCAAGTTGATACATAAAATTACCATCAGTTTTATGTCTGTTTTAAAAAGTGTTCTCCAGTGTCTTCCTTTGCCATCAAGCTTTCATTTGATATTTCTTGTTGCTGGAAATGTGACTTCTCTGAACACTACATTCCATCCGTTCTCTCGGACTCATTGTGCTTCATACTGAGGAGTCAGCGCATTTGGTTGACTTAAATCCTTTTTCAATACAGGAGAGAGGGGCTTATACAGGAACTCTTAAAAATGACCTTGTCATTTTTTATACTTTAAATGCTGTAAAGTTTATTTATTTATTAGAGAGGCAGATATCTCTTATCTGTTGGTTCACTCCTTAAATGCCTACAACCTCAGATTAGGCCAGGCTGAAGCCATAAGCCCAGAACTCACTCTAGGTCTCTCTCCAGGTGGCAAGGACGCAAGCTGGCACTGATGCTTCGCAAGAGCTGCATCAGTGAGAAGCTGGAATTGACAGTGGAACTGGGACTTGAATTCAGACACTCTGATGTTGGATGCAGGAATCCCAAGCAGCATCTTAAGCTTAAAATAAAACCCAAGACTTATTTAACATTGTTATAAGGTTCATTTTTTATAAGAGAGACTGGAGATGTTTGGGGATGGCTTATTTATTTATTTATTTATTTATTTATTTATTTATTTATTTGTTTATTGGAAAGTCAGATATACAGAGAGGAAGATCTGTCCACAGATTCACTCCCCAAGTGGCTGCTATGGCTGGAACTGATGCAATCCGAAGCCAGCAACCCAGAGCCTCCTTCGGGTCTCCCACGTGGGTGCAGGGTCCCAAGGCTTTAGGCCATCCTCAACTGCTTTCCCAGGCCACAAGCAGGGAGCTGGATGGGAAGTGGAGTAGCTGGGAAATGAACCAGTATCCACATGGGATCCTGGTGCATGCAAGGCAAGGACTTAAGCTGCTAGGCTACCATGCCAGAACCTTTTTAAAGACTTACAATTTCCCAGGACATGGAGGTCAGGATTAATCTTTATAAAGAGAATTCAGTGGAGCTTGGAGGGATACATCCATCCCGTAGGCCCCTTAGTCACCTAATGAGGCCACCTCTGTGATTAGAAATTCAGTCTACTTTTCACATATATTTCATCTCCTACTTTGGGAAATCCCTCGAGGACCCTCATCAGCGCTAGAGAACTAGTTGCAGCTGACACAACCACATTGACTTTGGCTTTTACTGTCTTGGAAGGAAAGGCCACACAGGAGACACTGTGGGCATCCGAGTCATCCTTAAAGGATGGCACAACGTGGACCTGGTATTTACACACAGCATGGTTCTCTTCCACAGATGGAGTGATCAACATGAGCATTCCCATCGTGCTGCCCGTCTCCACGGACGACAAGACGCGGCTGGAAGGGTGCAGCAAGTTTGTGTTGACTTACGGTGGACGGCGGGTGGCCATCTTGCAAGACCCTGAGTTCTTTGAACACAGGAAAGAGGAGCGCTGCTCCCGTATGTGGGGCACAACGTGTGAAAAACACCCCCATATCAAAGTAAGTTGTTAAGTCTTTGTGCTCTCATGTTCTGTTGCAACTGAGTAAAAAATCATTGTTTTCAGTTATTTCACAGAGGACTAAGAACAACCGAGGCTAGACGACAGATTGCATTTTGCAGATATGTTTTACAAATTTGCCCTAACAGAGCTTTTTACAAAGAAATGTCTGGCCATTTAAGGATATGTCTCACTGACCTCATTAAGTCCCAAGTTTCTGTACTGGCTAACATCCCCAGCTAAACAGAATGAGATTTATTCTGGTATCATGAGCAATGGAACCAAGCTGGAGCTGGAGCTACACAAACCATCACTGCTCTGGTTTGCACCCTTATCTGTTTTGAATAGGCACCAGGAAAATAAATATCCTCACCCAGAATGAATTCAACCAATCACTGGAAAGAACACTCAGAGTTTATGCTCTCTGGCCGGGGCAGAGGTTAATGACATTTTTCAGTACACAGAAATCAGGACAGACAGCACATTTTCATCAGGACATGTTTTCTTGTTCTTCTTCTCCTTTTTTATTTTGAAGTGTTTTCCCCTTCATATTTATTTGAAAGGTAGAGAGAGAGAAAGGGAGGGAGAGAAACAGAGAGTACATGCTTCCAACTGCTTCCATCTGCTGGGTCACTGCTGAGATGCCACATTGTCGAGGACTGTGATGGGCCAAAACCAGGAAATAGAAATTCAAGTCTGCCACCGGAGTGGCAGGGACCTGATGATTGAAACTGCGGGTGCTGGGTGCCAGAGTCTGCACCAGCAGGCGGCTGGAGCTAGGAGCCAGAGCCAGGCGCTGGACTCAGGTGCTCCAATGTGGAACCCAGCCCTGGTAAGCACTGGTGAAACACCTGCCAATCAGTGGATACTTCCCTTCTGAAAGTGATACTACTTTGTCAGCATGGGAGGCCACAGAGGAGAGGCGGTGGATGCAGCCAGCCGGAGGAAGCTGCTTGGCAGGAATCCTGGATTTGAGTCCTGGCTTCCGGAAGCCAGCCAAGTGCATTTGCCCGCAGTGAAACTGCCCTCGCTGACCTGGAAACGAGGATGTTAACTCTACAGAGCCCCAGTGTCCTTACAGTTCCAGATTCTTTTACTCCAACAGATATCACAGAAATGAACATAGACTCTTCCATCGGAGCACGTTACTTCTCCGTTGCCTTCTCCAGACCTCCTCATGGTTACCTTTCCTAGGAAAAGCCATTCACACGGGAGCTGTTCTTTTTCTTTTTTTCCCCTCTCTGCCTTTCTGTGTCCTTTATACCATCTCCCCCTCAGCTGCTGCTCTCACTCCATGCTCATCGCCTGCCCTCCCCAGGCTGCTGCTTTTCAGTCTTCTCCTGGCCTTCTTCAAGCCAGTCACCACAGCTGTGTCCTCAGCCTGGTGTTGGAGCTCGTCCTCACCGCCAGCTCACACTGCTATCGCCTAGGACTCCAAGCACAATTCTTCTTTCACTGCTTCTCTAGACTCCCTAAGATGTTCCTCATTTTTCTTGGTGCATTCAGTTCTGTAATTTCCAAACTGTGGCGCCTCTTCTGTCTTTGGATGGAGGTAGGGCCTCGTAGGCCAAGCCCTGGATTATCCACTGGACTTCCCTTCTCAGACAATTCTGTGGATGGCGGAACCAGCTGGAGGAGACGTGTTTGGTTTCAGCATTGATCTTCGGATATGCTTTTTAAAAGGCTGGATGGGGAACAAAGTGGGTTCAATGCGGCCCTCGCCGTTAGAGCAATACGGTATTAGGTGGGCCTCTAGCGTTCAGAATGAGTTACTGCATCCCCACAGATTTGGTGATTGTAATTCAGAACTGTCATCTAACTCGCAATGAGGAGTGTATAGGTATGGGAGTTTGAAAATATTTTTCACAGTCTTACTGAGCACAGACTTTAGAAAGGAGACCATAAATACACACACACACATATCCCTGACCCCAACACCCGCGTTGTAAATTGCATAGCATCTCAGATACTTTCAGATACCACCAGATGGGGCAAAATGGCTCTCTGTAGATCATTGCTCTAACCCCCTGTGGAATGCAGGTCGTCCATTATGAACCCCACTTGAGGGCCCTAATGGGGAATAGGAACTGGAGCATTGCCACCGTCATCTCTGTCAGTATTTTAGTAAGTATTTTAAATCAAGAGGTTCTTGGCCTGGCTTCCCTCTTCTCTGACAACACTGAGGCGGCAAAGCTGCTCTGACAATGGAGTGTGATAAGGGAAAGAATTATAAACCAATTCCGCACCTTACTAGGATTAACACTTCCTTAATTGAGGATTAGCATTTGTCAGGATATATAGCTGTATAATTGGTTATACTTCAATACCAGGTGGAAGTTAACTTTATAGGCAAAACAGAAGTTGTCCCTTTTTTGTCTATGTTGTTTTGACATTCTTCACACCAGGCTGACACCTGCCATTTATGAAGTTTAGGGAAGGGAGACAAGTAAAGATCCACACATTGTATGTAAGTTTTAAATATTTTTTAAAATTTGAGACACAGAGCAGCTCCTATCTCCTGGTTCACTCCCCAAACGTCCACAATGACTGAAGCTGGACTAGCTTTTTGAAGTATAGTTCACCAAACTCTCAGAGCCCCCTGACTCTGCAGAAAATTTCCAAGCCCAACACTGTGTTCATGACACTAAGTCATTTTATGTCCTTCATTGCATTGATATTTGCACTGCTGGTCCAGAACCAATGGCAAGTAAGCTGATTGCTATGTTAGACAGTGACGGCCAATTACGCGGTCATTGCTTTTCATCATTACTCTTTATTGCCATGCATTTGCAGAAAAGACATGACTATCAACCTTAACCTTTGTATTTTAATAAAATCCATGTCTTTTAAAATTTATAAAAAGAAGAAATGTGCACTAAAGTACTTCTGCCGCATGTATCCGTGCCCAACAGTTGTGTCAAGGGAAAGTGCTTGTGTGATTAGCTGAGCTGACAAAAACACTTTATTCCTCCCCCGCCCACAGAATACCATTTCACTTGAAAAAATTAGTAACAAATTATGTGGTTATTTAGAGTTGGGTATTTGGAAGACATTTCCCAAAATGAATAAAGAGAACCCATCATTCAAGAAAAACAGCTGAGAGTAGTAGTTGTTAATGATAGACTTTGAGGTTTAAAGCAAAGACATTCTAGAAAATTTTTACTAGTATCTGTGAACTTGACTGGCCCTTTCCCAGTATCCAGAAAACCTTCAGACAAGCCTAGCAGTGGTGTTTAAAAATGTGGTTTTTTAAAATTAAGTTTTATTTAAGTGCCTTTCTCTTTTTCAACTTCCTATGCCTAATTGGATTTTCTTTATATACTCGAGTTTAAACAATACATTATTCAGATTAAATGCACAGGACCTTAGAATCTAGAGAGTAAAGAGATTTAAAAACATGTATATCAATGCCATTGTTCCTATTTTTTTGAGGGGGTGGGAGTATTTTAAATGTTACTTATGTTAATCATAGGCTTACCAATGTTAATTTTAAATGAGTGAATAAAGTTTCTCAGTTTGAATTTTTAATATAAAACAATAAATAGCCCTGACATAAACAACAATTCATGTAGAAGTTTTCAATAATTTTTAAGCGCACAAGTGGAGAAGAAACCAAAGTTCAAAGAAATGCTGTGCCAGTAACTCAAGGTTGGTTCAGGGAAGGAGCACCTTTTTCATGCAAAATAGAAACCACTGCTAATCGTTGACAACTTCCACAATGTTCTTTCTAGATGGTGATGGAAAGTGGGGATTGGCTGGTTGGTGGGGACCTTCAGGTTCTCGAGAGGATACGGTGGAATGATGGGCTGGACCAGTACCGTCTGACGCCTTTGGAGCTCAAACAGAAATGTAAAGAGATGAATGCTGGTATGTAGGCTGGCTCTGGTGAATCAGTTACTACTCGTAACCGCCCTGTGATGAAAGAAAGCATCAGGAATCAGCATTTTTACAGCTTAAAAAACTGTAAACATCTTTTTACTCATCCATCTGATACAGAAACTGTTTTAGTTGTACCATATCCACATGCTAATTACAAATACACACGGACTCAGAAAGCTACCTACAGTGTATGAAGGGGAACAGCATGCTGTAGCACTGGTGCATTGTGGAAAACAATGCAAAATTTAACAACAGGTTTTCAAATTCTAACCAACTTCTGTGCAGAGAGTGCCAAAGTTTCAGGCATCACAAATACCAAAATACAGCTAGCAGCAGCTACATCTTGGGATCTAGATGAGGGCACGATTTTGACTCTGTATATTTTCAAAAAGAAGAGAAAAAAATGTACTGAGAGGATTATCTGCAGGTTTTTTTTTTTTAAAGGTAATCTGCTTTGGGCTTTTCTATATTTCCCTGGTTTTTTTTTAATAATGGATATATATAAAATACATTTCATCAAAAAAAAAAAGCTCTAAGGTTCTCATGAGTCCATTCTTAAGTGGAGTAGTTTTGAAGATCTCTTTGAAATATAGGTAAAATGCTTATGATATCTGCAGATTGTTTCCCCTTGCACAAACCCCAGAAAACATCCCATCAGAATGACCCATCTCCCTGGGGACAGTAGACGGGCAGCGTCCAGGAGGATTGTGCAGTGACAGCCCTGTTGGAGCCTTGGTTTGCAGGAAAGGCCTTTCCACCAGCTGTTTGCATTCCTAAGTAAGGTTTTCATTGCCTGTCTTTGCATCTTCCTCCATCTGAGCAACCCAGTATTGGTTATTGCTGTTGGACTAATCAAAAACAAATAGATTTAATGAACATACAGAACAATTAACCTAACACCACCTTCTTATCTAGCATTTTTTTGACCTCAGCTTTTCTGCTTGCCTTTCCCAGATGCCGTGTTTGCATTCCAGTTGCGCAATCCTGTCCACAATGGCCATGCTCTGCTGATGCAGGACACTCGCCGCCGGCTCCTGGAGAGAGGCTACAAGCACCCTGTGCTGCTGCTGCACCCCCTGGGCGGCTGGACCAAGGATGATGATGTGCCGCTGGCCTGGCGGATGAAGCAGCATACTGCTGTGCTTGAGGAAGGGGTCCTGGATCCTAAGTCAACCATTGTTGCCATCTTTCCATCTCCTATGCTGTACGCTGGTCCCACAGAGGTAAGAGATCCCCTGATGGGCTGTGGGATGTAGGAGGGCAGGTTCAAACTGTACTGGGAATTATGGGTCTCTGGGCTTTCTTCCTGAGAGCAGATTCTGGGATCTTCTAGATGCTCTCCTTTATCTCCTTTACTACTGTTAGCATTTAACATTTATAAAACTGTTGGAAACATCAGACCAAAGCTCCTGTATGCTGCTCTTAAGAGTACTGTATGTGGTGTCAATGAGGTAGATAATGAAGTTTGACTGAGTCATAACCTAATGCTCCATTTCAGTCATTCCAGTTACTCTGACTGACCCTGCGCTGGGAACTATTTGAGAGGATGCCTTGAAAAGATAAATGACTCCTTTTCATCCTAACATGGCGATCTTATCAAATAGCAGTTCCCTAAAACCCCCTGTACCATCAGCGTGATAGATTTGAATGAGTCTAGTGGAAGTAATAAATTGAAAGGGTCTTAACACTTTCAAATGCCACACATGGAGTTGAATGAATTTTCCAGCAGATTACAACTCCAGACCCTTAACTCTCTTCTCCATCCTTTGTTATTATCTAAATTTTTTTTTTAAAGATTTATTTTTTATTATTTTTTCATTGGAAAGGCGGATATACAGAGAGAGGAGAGACAGAGAGGAAGATCTTCCGTCCGATGATTCACTCCCCAAGTGAGCGCAACGGGCCGATACTATGCCAATCCGAAGCCAGGAGCCTCTTCCGGGTCTCCCACGCGGGTGCAGGTTCCCAAAGCTTTGGGCTGTCCTCGACTGCTTTCCCAGGCCACAGGCAGGGAGCTGGAAGGGAAGCGGGGCTGCCGGGATTAGAACCGGCGCCCATATGGGATCCCGGGCGTGCAAGGCGAGGACCTTTAACCACTTGCGCCACCGCGCCGGGCCCTATTATCTAAATTTTAAACAAGTGTTGTTTTGAGCTGGGATCAATGGCTGGATATGATTGGCAATTCACTCACTATTGGCAGATAGTCAGATGTTGGAGTTTCCTGTGTCTGAATAAGGAGTGAAACTGATGTTATTGTTTAGGAGAGTTGAGTGTTCCTGAGCTGCTTGTCTGTCTGGAAGAGGGTATGAGGGTGTGAGGAAATATAACCCAGAGTGTTATGAGGGGAGATTCGTATCCTGAAGACCCCTGGCCCATCTGTCCAACACAAGCAAGCTCACAGCAGAGAGCACAGTGCCTTAGAACCTCACTGACTTTGTTGTAACTTTTAGTAGACACCCATGACTGAATCACTTGTGAAGCAGAATGAAGGCATCCCCACAGCACGTCCTTTATGTAATGTTTCCTAGGTGCAGTGGCACTGCAGGTCCAGGATGATTGCAGGGGCAAATTTCTACATTGTGGGCAGAGATCCAGCAGGAATGCCCCACCCAGAGACCAAGAAGGACCTGTATGAACCCACTCATGGGGGCAAGGTGTTAAGCATGGCCCCCGGCCTCACCTCTGTGGAAATCATTCCATTCCGAGTGGCTGCCTACAACAAAGCCAAGAAAGCCATGGACTTCTATGATCCAGCAAGGTATGTTTTCAGAGGAAAATGCTAAAAATAATGTCTGTACACATAGAATGATCAGGCAAAATTTTGGCCTTTGGGGGAACTCTCCAGTGCACTTCTACTTGTTCCCAAATGGAATGAGAATCCCATCATTGTCAAAACTAGTTCTTACACATTACAAAACCCTTAAAGTTATAGCAGAGCCACTTGCACGAAGCAGGTAGTCCAAAAATAGCTCTGTTTCAGCGTGTGAGCTTGAACACATACTGAGTCCCTGGACACATTAAGTGGAAGAGGACTGTAGACACAAGATCAGATGAGTCTTTGCAGTGCACTCACTCCTCATGCTGGGCATTACGAAAGTGGGCTGAGAAAGAATTCTGAATCTCTTGCCTCAAGACACTGTTCACGAAGAGGTTAGAGATGCAGTAAGCACAGTGGTAGCGACTATTATTTCCCGAAGGTACACTCTATTTGCCATGTTTGAAGGTGCAGTCATGCAGAAAGAAAAGTTGTCTAAGAACCAATAACCTACTCCAGGAATCGTTAAGGCAGATGTTATTTCATGTACAATGAGTTCTTTGTTGCCACCCTGTGACAGGCACAATGAGTTTGACTTCATCTCGGGAACTCGCATGAGAAAGCTCGCCAGGGAAGGAGAAAATCCTCCAGACGGCTTCATGGCGCCCAAAGCGTGGAAAGTCCTGACAGATTACTACAGGTCCCTGGAGAAGAAAAACTAAGTGCTTTTTGCTGTTGGAGTTTCTTTCCGAAGTGCTCTTTGATCACCTTTTCTATTTTTGTGATTAGATGCTTTATATGCAGTTGCTTCTCAATGACTGATTTTGAAGTTAGTATTTTATAGGGAGACAAAAATAAGACAACTCCAAAATATAAAGTTAATCTGAAGACCGAATCTTAGTAAGTGAAAGCAATATTGTTACACATTTCAGAATAAAGCTAGCTATATTTCTACTTCATTGAGCAGGTAGGACCCAGATTTCTTAAAAGCTTTTATTGTGTATCATTTACTCGCCAGAAAGTAAAGCATATTTTTCCAGCTTAAATCTTGCCAACCTGCATTCTTCCAGCATCAGTAATGAAGTAAGTCAGAGGGGCAGCTTCTTCCATACAAGGGACTCTCCTTCTGCCCCTAAAGAAAAAATATCACCATAAATGAGCTGGGGCTCAAATCAGTATCTTGTTTCTATTTTACCTCATGCTTTTATGTAGTCTTATTTGACCAGAGAACCCAAGCGTATGATAATGTGAATTTAATCCTTGTGATCTATGAAGAACGTAACTCCATTTAAACGATGACTTCTAACAATTGTAGTGTATACTGATGCAAGGATTTGCACAGAAGGGCTCGTAGTCTGGCGATGTTGTGAAAAGTGATTTTTCTTCCTCTTTTGCTGTGCTCACTGTGTTCCACAGAGAGGCTGGGCCTGTCTGACTACACAGTATCAGCTATAACCTAAGAATATGTTACACCATCCAACTAGTAAGATGCTAGAACTGGAAAGACTGCAGTAAATGTTGAACGTTAACCTTTCACTTGACAGAAAAACACACTGAGACGCGGTGGCTGCACAGGTGCAGAACACTGTAATAAAATGCAAGGTAGGGCATCCTTAGCAGGTTCCCATGCACAGTGAGCACTTAGGCCACCTGACTGCACATCTCAATGTCTGTGGACCCCGGACATCACAGGAACCTGGTCGCCTCTCGGGCGCTTCACAAAGCTTCTTGAACAGAGGGTGCATGCAAGCAGCCTTCTTGGGTAACAAAAGCTCTAGAATGTTCTAAACTCCTTTCAGTTTACTCTAGTTGGAAACAAATCCTCAGATTTTTCCAAAGACAAGAGCTGTTTTGAGACACCCTCTGTTGGATTTATTTCCTTAGAGGCAATCTTTTGTACTAAATGCACAATTCATTGCTGGCTAGTAATTATGAAGACACAGCACCTTTTATACATAGATCTCTCTGGAAGAGACCGAGATAGGAAAGAGAAAACTGATTTTTTCATATTCTCACTATTTTTGATTTTAAATGATAAACTTCTTTTGGGGATTAATTTCTTTCAATGGCCACAGCAACATTCATAGGCACTCAGTGTTGCCTTTTTAAAGTGTATTTATTGAAATGACAGGATATAGTGCCTTAACCAAATGTACTTTACGATTTTTAAAAATCTATTTAAAATTGCCCTTCTGGTGTAGCACATTTATGCAAATGATTGTTTTCTATGTACAACTGATGCCTGTTCTTATCTTAATAAATGTCTCAAAACAGGGGCTGAGTGAGTCTCGAGTACCTGAAACTGGGTGTGACTGGCCACATGACTGAGGGCTTTGTGGTTTCCTATCATTGGAGACAGCCAGCAGCAGCAACTCTACAGCCGTAAGCGAGAGTCTGCCTTTGTAGGTGTTTTCAAATATCGAGATGTCGGGGACCCCCAGCATGAGCCATCCAATTGTGGTGCTCTTCAGGAGGGACTGGGCTGCTCAGGGGCCTTGGCAGCATCCCTCGCAGGAGCAGATCTCTTCCAGACCCCTATCTAAAGAAACCAAACTGCCATCCAATGCCTCCCTTTCTCTTGAAGGAACACATCGAAGCTTCTCCAAGGTGCTTCACCTGCAGGTTTGGAAGACGTTGCATTTTTTCCCTTAACCGTGCTCACCACCTCTGTTAACCTCAGCAGCTGCTGCCTTTCTGAGTACCAAGCAAAGACGGCTGTTTCCACCTGTACTGTCAGGTCTGGCAGCATCTTCTGTCCTCCTTGACTCCCTGATCCACTCCAATCTTGAAGGCTTCCTGCAGCTTTTTGTTCCCGATTCTCACCCCAAATAAAACTGGCCTAAGAACCAACTCCAACCTGCCCTTTGTAGCTCTTCCCTCTTTCTTCCCCAGATCTTCCTCGGTAGGAAAAAGCAAGGCAGGCATCGTAGGTGGCACTGAGGAAGTATGTGAGAATATTTAGTGTAGGGAGAAAAAGGTCCAGGAAAAGCATACTTAAATCATGTGCTTTGATAATGGTGGTGGGCCTTAATTTAGCAACACTAATTTTCATTAGGCCATATCCAAACCATCTCCCCTGTGAAGAATAAACAAGCCTAGGTTATATGACAATAATAACATCATTCTTTTCTGTCCATTTTCCTCTTTCCTATTGGGTATCTTTTATATCTAGCACTGATCCTCAACAAAACTTTCCTTACAGGCAGGAAATCAGCCAATTAGCCTGACACCAGATCAACTATTCTTGTCTAAAGGTTTGTTAGAACAATAGTACAGCTTTTTCAGTGACACAATTTTCCATTATCTATGAATAGGCATAAAGTACCAAGATCTGGGGCTGGCATAGTAGGCTATTCCTCTATCTGCAGCATCAACATCCCATATAGGAAGCAGTCTGTATCCTTAGCTGCTCCACTTCTGATCCAGCTCCCTGCTAATGGCCTAGGAGGGCAGCAGAAGATGGCCCAAGGATTTGGGCCCCCTCACCCACTTGGAAGACACAAAAGGAGCTCCTGGCTCCCACCTTTGGATCAGACTGGCTCTGGCCATTGTGACGATTTTGGGAGTGAGCCAACATAAGATCTCTATGGTGCAGATACTGAAAGAATAAACACGTTTGGTTCTTTGGAGAATATTAACTATTATTGGCCCATTCACGGTACACATCACCAAATGATATGCAAGCCTTTTTACAATATGCACTCCAAAGGACTATTTTTTGCTTCTACTCTAGTTTTATACACATTATTAAAAATCAACAGTCACTGGCTAGAGTTTGGGGGGTCCTTCTTGCAAAGTTCCAAGAGCTCCTTTTGTGGGTTTTGGCTGGGTTTGGACATTTACTTTCAGGACTCTGAATCGACTGGGCAATTTAAACAGTGTATTTGATAGAGTGGAGGAATAAAGGCAAGATTATTGAACATTTTCTCCTTAAAAAAAAAATCTGAAGCTTTCCCAGTTTCTGTCCTAAATGTGACACTTTAGCTTCCCTTTGATCTCATCAACTCCTCATGTCCTTCAAATAAAGCCTTTATTGCTTAAGCTAAAACTGGCCGCTTCTAAAGGAATTCTAACTTTGCGTATCCTTTATTATCTATATCCATGCCCACCCCCAACCCTCATCAGCCTGCAAAAGCCTTTGTTTTACTGGATTGTAACTGCCATCCTCAATTTGTGCACTTAAGTCACTCTTCAAATTTCTGGTAGCTATGTTAACATTTTTTTGAACAGTGTGGTACATCCCACACCATGTCTGATTTTCAGTTTGGGTTGGTTTTAGCTTTGGGGCTGAGCTGCTCAGCAGGGTAGACCCGTAACCTTAATACATGCCAGCCCCAGCAATAACATCTAATGAGTCCACATCAAGTTGCTGCTGGAGTTTTAATCCCACAGGATATTAGATTCTTTGCAGTATTCTATTTTAGGAGAAGCCCCCTCCCTCCCACCATCGCCAAAAAATACTACTACTATCTTACCTAGCTTCTGTGTCCAGAAGAGAACTATAACATATCCACAATCCATACAGCTTCACTAAGAAACATCCTACCAATGAGATCGTACTGCCACTTTTACACAAGTACATGTACAATTTTTAAACCAGTACCATGCCCAAGTTATAGCTACTAAGGTTAGGTTACTGTGGTTCATAACCAGCTCAGCACTTAGTAACATGATAAATTCGGGGTCTACTAGCCAATGCGAGGACTTAATGGCAGAGACGGGGGGGGGGGGGGGGAGGGTAGAAAAAGAACCAGTAAAGATGACACTGATTTGATTGTTATTGAGTATTTAAACTCCACCTGAGATAGGCCAGGCTTATCAGAGGCCTTCCAACAGGGAAGCTTTTCTGAAGCTCCATCACACAAGTGAGCCTTCCGTCCTCAATCTCTAGAGCACAGGGTTAGGGGTAATAGAAATGGTTTAAACAAGCAGAATGCTTGAAGACTGCGCCTGCTCAGCAGGGCATGTGCAGCAGTAGGTAGGAACAGTCATAGATTGCTAGCAGCTGAGAACAATGCTGCCAGGCACTGTGCCTAGTGCTTCAGATGAGAGCACTCATGAGACATATATACATTATGAAGAGATTATGCATGGATTTCAAGATTTTTTTTTTTGCAACACACTTTTAATTCCATTTTCCTACAAATCATTTGAAATACCTTCCTGTGGATGATCATATTTGATCCTTTAATCTGGGTGTCACTATTATCCCATTTTGTAGCTGAGAAACAGACTCGAAAAGGTACCCAGTCTAAAGGAATACAATTAACAGAACTCAAGCAATCTGATTCTAGATCCAGGACTCTTCATTGTTTGACACAATGAATTGTCTTAGATCTTAGAATCCAGCTACATAATTAAAATGCACCCCTAAAGAGAGAGAGAGAGATTTTACATTAACAGTAATAAGTTCTTGAAAATTCTAGAAACCACAGTTTCTTCAGCTACTTTATAGCCTTAACATGCTTAGCTGGGTTATGCATTTGGGAATGGAGCATGGCTCTTACTTCATCTGATGATTAAACCACGCAAACATGCAGTGCGCTCTGGCGCAGCAAGTTCAGTTACTGTTCCAGGATCCCATTACACCATACCAGTTTGAGTCCTGGCTGCTCCTCTTCTAACCCAGTTTCCTAACAATGTACCTGGGAAAACAGTGTTAAGATGCCCAAGTACTTGGGACCCGCTACCCACAACAAGAGACGTGGAAGTTCAGGCTCCTGGCTTCAACTTGATCCAGGCCTGGCTGTGTGGTCTTTGTGCAGAGTGAACCAATGAGTGAACCGTTTCTCTCTTTCTGCCTTTCAAGTAAATAATAAATCTTAACAAACAAACAAGCAAACAAAAAACCAACCTTTTAAAATCCAGGCAAATGCAATAACTACCACCCCTACTACTCTGAATTTGAGAAAATGAAAAGTATAAAGGATACGTCACCCCTAATTTTCATGCAACACATTGCCATGTGAAAATTAAATGTTTACTGAAGTTCACATTAAAGACAGAATGAACAGAATTCTAGAATTTCCATCTGAAGATAAAAATCATCCAATACAAGCTCTACAAACTTAAAATACCCCAGAAAATTTGAAGTAACTTGAAAAGACCAAGGATTAAAAGATGGAAAAATAATGTAGGACCCTTTTATTATACATTTATAAAATTAAGTCTAATAATGTTATTAAAAATGGGACAATTTTTTTCTGGTATCTTGTATTTTGCATTCCATTTTTCATTATCTTCAGATATTTTGGATACTTGTTATCCAAATTATTCTGCAATCTTTATACACCATTCAAAGTACAAGCGAATAGTAAACTATCCAGTAAGTTCTCATGAAAGACATCAGAGAAGTTAGTCCAGTGACTCATGAATAAAGACTGAAGATTTCAAAGAAATGCAACAAAAACAAGACCATGAGGCATGGTTTAATCTTTCTGATGATTCAGAAGGCACCACAAGATTGTGTGGTGCCATTTTCTTCCCGATGGGCTTAATTGCCTGTAACAAAACACTGATAGATTTTTGGAAAAATTTTCTTTCATATGTGTGTGCTTCACATAACATCAAATGACTACAGATACAATATGAGGGCTTTGAGGTGTATGCCTGTTCTTAACTAGGGCACTCCTGATAATAAGAAAACTAAAAATTCTAATTACAAAATGAGTATTTTTTTTAACACATTTAGTAACAGTTTCTGATTAAAGAACATGTACCTTTAAAACAACATTTGAAAAACATGGTTACAACAGAACTCTGTTACATTAAATGAGGAAAGGAAAATTTCACACCTGTACAGAAGGACACTGAAGTTTCTAAAACCCATTTCAATCAACTCAAAACTCTCAACAAAGTCTGTTCATCAATGTGCTTGCAGAAAAAGTGAACTCTGTTGATTACAGGACTGCCTAACAACCATTCAGGGCTCATCACTGAACAAGTACTGATTATCCCGACAACTGCAGCAGAGAAATTCCCAAATTAAAAAGGCTGAAACAACACCTGGCAATGGCTGAATCACTGTACCTTTCAGACACAGCATTAAACCTGTTTTGCTATATACTATGTGGTACTTTTGGATTCAGTAGCTGGGGTAAAAAAAAGTTTCTGTATTCAAACATATCTACAGAATGTTGATATAAAATGTGTGGATATATACATTTAATACATACATACATACACACGCACACTCACACACACACACACCTGGGAACCAGCACCTCTAATCACATTCCCACTTCTCACTAGACCTGATGAATCATGTATTACTTTAAGACCAGCTTAGATTCTATAAGGCTGTGACAACATATGGCTAAAGAGGTCAAACACAGGCACCCACACGCAGGCTGGATCAAACTGTTCCTCCTCATGATTCTGACAAGTAGTAATACCGTTTATATCATAGTTGTGTCTCAATAACTTAGAATGCAAAGTATAAAACCACACACATTGAACTCCCTCACTGTTCACAGAGCACTCCTTCCATTCTGTTTCTACTAACTGGTAAGAGGGCACATCAAACTACATCACTGAACAGTACAAATGATCTTTACTCTTAATCTAAACAGACATGTGTTAAAACATTCTGAAACGCCGCATCCTTTGATTTCTTCATCTTTTCAACTGCCCGATGCAGGTCCTGCTGTTGCACAGGCCGGATTTCATCTTCATCATGGCTACAATGCAAGCAAAACAACCAAATATTCATACACCTTGTCACGCAAAAATATTTAACAAGATTAAAGAAAGATGTATCTGGCAAAAAAAAAATTGTTTTCAACTGTATAAAAGGTTCTAGCGATAAGGTCGTTCCCAAAGACAACAACTAACAGCCCCATGCAGATTCTCCCAGGAATTACCTACAAACACACGAGCCCAAGCAGGTTTGAGAAAGCAATGACTGCTAAGCAGTGGTAAGGTAAAATGTTAGCTAAAATCACACTTCATAGCAAGCACAAAAACATGAAATATTGCTGTACCAAGAAAATGTTAAACAGTTTAAACGTGTCAATTTATCCAAATGAGTTTGTAAGGTCAATAATAAAGAAATTAAAATGTATTCCCGTGAAAATTGGAATGAAAAAATAGTCTTCTTATGTATATACTTATTTACATGCTTAGCTTTCATGAATTTTTTCCTCTTACAAAAACCCACCTAAGCCACGTCTTACCCGTTTCAACGAGAAAAATAAAATTCATCATTTTATGCCTCCTGTGTAATTCATACACATACAGGGAAAAAGATTCAGGGAAAACATTTTAATAACCTAAGCTATCAGCCCAACTTTTCATATGGAAACATAACCTTCTCAGGGTCTGAGGCATTAGGAAAGCAGGCCTTCGCTTATTACTGTGACTGACTCGCCCGACTCCTGCAAAGCGCCTCAGGACGGTCCTGAAGGAGCACCAACAGGGCTGACTCCATGCAACCTTTCCAACACCAAAAACCAAAAAGTCAAAAAAACCAAAAAAAACCATTTTGTGGCTAAGCTTGCCAGAGAACACTCTGTAAATAAGCAACTACACCACAGGTGAACAACATAGGAATAAAAACCTCAGATAAGAAAGGGGTAAACTTAAACACTACATCCCAAAGCACACTGGATTACTCACAGTAACAGAAGGCTAATATTCCATAAAGGAACTTAGTGTAACACTGGGTCAGGGCAGGTGGACTTTGGGAAATTTCCTTAAGAGACCAGGTCCCCTGAGGCGGAATCGCTCCAGACCTCTGGCATCTCTGCCGCCACGAGGCTCGTAGTAAAGTTCAGGGTCAGCACAGTTTGAGACTGGTGTCAAGCCAAATCCGCAGTTTTAGTACTTACATGACTGCTAACGAGCAGAAGCCTAGCCCTCACCATCCTGCTCTCCCTACACTTCCACATGCAGAAGCAACCTAGGAGTGCAGGACAACCCTTAGTGCCTAATAGAAACGGGCAAGCCCAGCTTGCTGTCAGCTCTATCAGGAGAAATTCAGAATTTTTGTTCATGGATAGTTCTTCCTCATGACTCTTCTCCATTTATTTTCAGAATTTTCTAGTAGAAAAATGGCATGATAACATACGTGGGGTAGAGTGGAATACCTGCTAATTTAGACTCCTCTTTTATTCTACAAGTCAGGATTTGCTATTATGAAACAAAATAAAAGGAACTAATCTACAAGCTCTAAGAAGTTTTAACAAATATTGTAGATCACTCTAAGAAATCCTATCTGAATAGACCTACCTTTCTTCTGATGTGGAATTAACATATTCCCTAACACAGAGGAGTGCAGCATCCCGACACATCTCTTTCAGGTCACTTCCTGAAAACCCATCAGTTGCCTGGGCAACTTCTAACAGGTCTACGTGCCTATCCACCTGAAACAAACAGGAAACATGCTTAATAAATAAAATACATATTATACTACAAATGATTCCTCAAATATGTCTTAAAGTTGTACATACTGTATAGCAGAGAAGAATCAAATAGTATTTCCAATTTATATAAGGTTTTAAAATCATAAAAGCCTAGAAAATCAGGCCTGGCGTGATAGCCTTGTAGCTAAAGTCCTCACCTTGATCGTGCTAGGATCCCATATGGGTGACGGTTCTAATCCCAGCAGCCCTACTTCCAAGCCAGCTCCCTGCTTGTGGCCTGGGAAAGCAGCCGAGAACTGCCCAAAGCCTTGGGACCCTGCACCTGCATGGGAGACCTGGAAGAGGCTTCTGGCTTTGGATTGGCTCAGCTCTGGCCGTTGCGGTCACTTGGGGAGTGAATCATCAGACAGAAGATGTTCCTCTCTGTCTCTCCTCTTTGTATATCTGACTTTCCAATAAAAATAAATAAATCGTTAAAAAAATAAAAGCCTAGAAAATCGTAATTTGTTTTTCAGTATCTGTTATCATTACTGAGACAGAAATTAAATCTTACTTGTTACACTGTGACACAATGGGGCTCTTAAAAAAAAAGATACTTAAATACTGTTGGATTCACTTTGGCACCTCTCAGGAAGGTATGAAGCTGACTCTCTGCTAGAAAATATTCAATATACTTAGCAAAGAATCTGCATTTTTGAGTCCAGAGCCTATTACTAACAAAATCTACTCTGCATTTTTACTACCTCAACACTAATTTAGCACCTATTTACTCTCCAACCTAAGCTTGGTATCAAGCGAATTAAGAGAGTGTTCTAACAAAACTTACACCGGCTTATGTACAGATTAGCAAAGAAAATGAGCGAGTAAAAAAGTATTTATGATCTTACCTGCTAAATGATTCAATGTGCTATAAATTCCACCTTTAAATGCCTCTTAATATTTTAATGTTTATTTCATTGCTAAGGATACAAATAAAAACTCAGGAGATAATCATTTGGCCTAAGAATAAACTGGCATGAGCCATTTGGCAATAGCTCATTAGTTCACCATATTATCATTTCTAGAAAGAATGAAATGACATCTGTAGAAAGCTATTCAAAATTGTATTTTTCTAGTAATGAAAGGTCAGATTTAACTCAAATGTTCCTCAACATGATATTGATTAAACAAATCACAGTATAATTATACAATGGAATTTTATACAATATATGGAGGGGGAATGGTTTAAATAAACTATATGCCAATGTGAACAAAACCTCAAAAGTAAGTGACAAAAAGAATGGCTACATCACAGAGCTTATGTAAAAAAAAGGAAAGAAGAATAACAATGCTGTATATTGCTTGTACAGGCATAATGCCAACATTAAGGAATACAGAAGAAAAACAGGGAGGGCATCATTTGAAACATGTATTTAAATTTAAAAAGCGGAGAAAATCCTTCTTTACAAAAATATATGTATTTTCAACAAGATAACACCGAAGTGTCAGAGTACTTTAATCTGTAGACACAGTCTACAGGTATTCAGTCCTTTAATAACCTAAGCAAATTATGTTCAGTTCAAAAATACCACAGCTATTCAGTTACATGAGCAGCCAAGAGTTTTATAGTAATTTATAAAGTAAAAATGACTTTATAAACATAAGCAAACTTACAAATATCTATAGTATCAGAGAGAATTTTAATTTTCCACTTACATTTTCATTTTTCAAGATAAGTTTCAGAATTGCTTCTCTTTGTTTAAGAGCCTGAAAACAGGAAAATATCTGGTAAAGATTTCTTTGAAAAAATATGGGGAGATTGGAGTGGGTCAGTTGGTTTCCTATTATTTCTCCAATGACAGTACCTACAGAAGGCGTCAGGCGAGGTCTAGCTCTGAGACTCAGCGACAGTGGTTTTCCTTCCCTGGATTTGGGATTCTCTATCGCCAGTTCCTGGCACCATGTCTGGGAGACAACATGTCCTCAACGATCCCGAGTACATGATGCATGACTGTCACACCCATGACGTGCATCCTGCCTTTGTATGAGCTCTCCATCTTCGTTCACTGTTTCCTTCACTTAGGAGACTTATGAAAACTCCCTTGCCAACAGACTGTTCGTAAGGAACTAAGAGGTGGCAACTATATTCCTTAAGTTCTTCCATTTCAGAAATTCACTTATTATCAGTGAATTGTTCACTAAATGCCAGAAGTTTTACCTAGTGTTAAGAACATATTTGTTGACATGTCTCTACGCTTTTCTCTCCAGGAATGCTGCATATTATTAAAACTATACTTACCTCCTTTTTAGGAATACGTTACATAGTCACATGCAGTAAATACAAATGCTTTTAGAAATTATTCTTGAGTTTATACTTATTCCCACCACCACTTACAAAACAGAGCTAGTTACAATGAAAATCAAATCAAACTGCATGAAAACACAAGACAAAAGTCCCTACTGCTCCTGTAATTCAGGTGTGTCCAGCAGGAATGTTAATTTGGTATGTTATATGAACACCAGTAACCACTTTGTTAATAAGCATTTAACTTGTGCAGGAACTTCATGTTAAGGTTAATCATATAGAAAATGATTGTATATAATGCTATAAACAGCATATGACTTATGTTACATACACGTATATAGTTTATGATTTATACAAGAATAAATCTACCCTATAATGAATGTATGTTCACTAAAAACAGGATGAAAGGGGGGTTATGAAATTCATTTCTGTTAATGGTAAACAAATGTATAACAAATTTGATTACAACTCATTTTGGTAACTTACAACCTTAATAATTCCTTATGGCAGCTTATTCTACTTTATGTCAAAAACTTCAGCTGTCTATTGTACTACAATTCCTGATTGAAAAAACAAAATGTTTAATACGAATCATACTAAGCTCATCTGAACCCAGCAGCAGTCCATGTTCCTCGTCTCCTGGTGCGTTATCTGAATGAGCCACACATCACATCACAATACTGCTTCCACACCTGGCTCTTGTTCATTACGACAGGAATGCCTCTCTGTTTCACTTGCCCCTGAAACTCCCGCCATCCTTCAAGGCCCAGCTGGATTCTGTGAACTCTACTGACCCTCCCAGAGTCACTAACTTTCACCATCATCACAGGCTCAGTTCCTTAAACAGCTCTTTGTAAACATACTTCACACAATTCATTCGTGAGCCTACTTCCCCTGATCAGGATCCTTGGAAGCAGGGGCGTTTGTCCCACTCACCAGCAGGTGTGAGACACGCTGATGCTCAGTATTAATCATACCAAATATATTTTGTACTCCCCTTTGTTAAAATTTTCTCCATTCCTTTAAAGAGTGGCTAAGCATGGGCACAGCCTCAGAGAGATCAGAGGGCAGAGCTCTAACGGGCACAGGACAGCAGTAATCCAGGAGGCCACAGCTGGGCATCTTTAGGACACATGTTCACAGTAACCTAGACAACTGGTTTTTAACCAAAGATTATGGACAGAGTTATGGTATTTTTACTTCAAAACCTGAAAGAAATGATAAACTACATTTCTCTAAATGACTATAAATGCAACACACTGATTGCACAGAATATACATCCCAAGAAAATTGGCTTTAGCCTTTAAAAGCACACAAAATTCCAGATCTGAGGAATCTGCACAAAAATTATAGAGAATCAACTTCTGACTATTAACGTAAGGGTACTTAACTGACAGTAACAAAATTCTGGAAAAAAGGGATCACTTGCTAAATAATCACACACTTAGCTCCTTGAATCATTAATCATGGCAGTGGGAAGTACTGATTTGGAAAATGTTCTCCATCTCGCCAATTTTATGCAATGTTACTCTCAAACTGTAATTCGGATTTTCTTACGTTATCTTCTTCCCTGGTTGAATTGCTACATCCTAAAGTAAATTACAATCCTACCTGGGCAAACCTGAAATAATTATAAAGTTGGGAGAGGAGCAAATACAATGTTTTCAGAATTAAAAAAAAAACAAGGAAAAGAACGTAGAGAACATTGTATCCTGCCCCATTCCTTCCTGTCTGTAATAAATCCTATAAAACTAAACAGCTCCTTCTTTAAACCAGTGAAGAACCGTTAAAAGGATGAATTTGTAACTGTTCACTATTATCAAGCAAGAACACCTACCGGCTGGTTGATGTGAAATCTCGTGGGCATTCTTCTCATGATAGCCGAGTCAAGGTCCTGAGGACGATTAGTAGCTCCCATCACTATGACCTAAGTATACAAAGGAAACAGAAGGTATTAATCTACCAACAGTATTCCTTGAAATCATTATTTCTAGGGTTTAGAATATGAAAAGACGAAATACATCTTACAACCATTGAAGAGAAACCTGACCTTCATACAACATTATCAAACATTTATACATAAGACAATGTAATTCTAAATAGATAAAAAGGCACAACTGGAAAGACTAATATATTTCACTTTTAGAAACTAAAATATGTAACATTCAGTTACTAATACCTTTACTGAACAATTATAAGGATTTTTTTTAATTACTGCATTTTGTTTTTTAAAGATTTTTTTTTAATTGAAAAGTCAGATACACAGAGAAGAGAAGATAGGAAGATCTTTTGTCAGATGGTTCACTCCCCAAGTGGCCACAATGGCCGAGGCCGAGCCGATCCGAAGCCCTGAGCTCAGAGCCTCCTCTGGGTCTCCCACATGGGAGCAGGGTCCCAAAGTTTTGGACCTTCCTCGACTGCTTTCCCAGGCCACAAGCAGGGAGCTGGATGGGAAGCGAGGTCACCGGGACATGGGCCAGCGCCCATATGGGATCCTGGCGCATATAAGATGAGGACTTTAGCCACTAGACTACCACGCCAGGCCCCAAACTACTGTATTTTGTAAGAGATGGTTGCTCATGTGTCAAAGCTAAGCCTTCTAGTGGCTCAGTCAGAGCAGTGGACAGCACATCCAGGTGCACATGGACGAGTGGCAGTACACTGGAGCCTGCATAGGACACTTGGTACCTGAACAGAGGACAGAACAAATTGATCAACTAGCCCAGCCAAGCATTGGCAGTGATAATCTGGGCAAGCGGAGACTCTAAGGTGCACTATGTCAGCCAGTGGATTCTCAAGAGATTTCATCGTGTTTGGAATGGCAAGACTGACAGCAATTCAAAACAGTTGAACTATTGAAACCACTTGAGCAGTGCCCTCGGAGCATGCCCCATGTTGGGGACCTGGGATAGTTGGGGGTGGGGGTGGCTTCTCCCTTTGTCTCTTCCCTTCCCCAGATACAGGAAGGAAAGGAGAATGTGGAAGTAATGGTCTTACCCACTTTCCTGTAGCCCTTGACCCTTTGAGCCCTAATCAACTATGTAAAGATCATCAAAATATATTTTAAAAAATGAAAAAAAAAAAAAAGAAAAAAAGAAATGGTTGCTCAATGGATGCATGTTAAAAAGTATGTCATTTGGTCAGAAAATAGAGGCTATCCAGAGGCCAAGAACTAAATGAAACTGAAAACCCAAAGAACAAAACTGAAAATTGAGCTGGCTTTCTCTCTGGAGGCCTATCAAGACAACTGAGATGCACTTTCAAGGTCTTGCAGGGGAAAGTTCAAGCCAGAGAGCATCTTGTATAAAGGGCAGATCCCTGCACAGAGGCACATGTCACGCAATAGGAAAAAGTGACTGAGTTTCAGCAACTAATGAACATGGTAAAATGAAATAAGGGACATTAAGAACAGAGTAAAGACTCTAAGAAATTATGGCAGCAATCAAAAGTAACTGTTGGACCCAGTGTGGTAGCCTAGTGGCTGAAGTCTTCACCTTGCAAGCCCTGGAGATCATATATGGGCACTGGTTAATGCCCTGGCTGCTCTCCTTCCCATCCAGCTCCCTGCCTGTGTCCTGGGAAAGCAGCTGAGGATGGTCCAAAGCCTTGGGACCCTGCACCCACGTGGGAGACCTGGAAGAGGCTTCTGGCTTCAGATCAGCTCAGCTCTGGCTGTTGCAGCCACTTGGGGAGTGAACCAGCAGATAGAGGATTTTTCTGTCTCTCCTCTCTGTAAACCTGACTTTCCAATTAAAAAAAATCAATCTTTTTTAAAAATAAAAGAAAATAACCGTCAAGCAAACAGAAAGAATACTGAAAGAATCATGTACCAAATATCCTCAGACCTAGCCCCTTCCTCTCACTTGGCTCAGTGCTTCTGAGAATTCCCGGAAAAGGTATTACTCTTTTCTGGTTTTTGCATCTGTCTCAGACACTCAGGCCATAAGTTGGTGTTCTGTTACACAGCACATCTTCAAACTGGATGAAACTTATACAAATGATATCCTTTTCATTCTCCATGACTTAATGGTAAGTATGCAAGTTATGAAAAAGCAAAAAAAAAAAAAAAAACCACCAAAAAACAAAAAGCAATCTCAAACAACAATGTAACAAGCAGCCCACCCCCTTCTCTACAGAGGTACCTGGCAGCTGTGATCCGTGTCCAGTCCATCCCAGAGACTCATAAACTGAGCTTTCATCATGGCTGTAGCTTCATGGTCAGAACTGGAACGGTTTCTTAGAAAGGAGTCTAGAAGAAGGTCAATAACTTCAGAAGTTAATAACAAACTATCCACTTTATATAACTGGGTGTAATTTCATCAAAAACTGACCACTTGGCAAGAGATTACAAGAGAGTTAATTATGACTTTTCAGATATTATTCTATTTTATAAGAGTCTTAGTAAATTGTTAGCAAAACACAATTTACAATCTTTTGTTTTTCTTAAAAATGCACGCATGCTCACATATATATAACAAGCAAAAGATCTGGTGCGGAGAGGCTAGAAAAGGGTCGAAAGAAAGCCTTACAGAACACCTTCGTGCCTTGCCTCTCCCTGTACTGGCCAGCTGAACACTACGTGTTTTTCATTATGGTGTTACATGCTTTCCCCCACATACTTACCAGACAATAAACAAAATCAACATGCAAAAATGCTCAACCCACAATTAACTGGGAATATCTAGGACAGAAAACAATTAAAAAGCACATGCGAGCATGCACATATATATATTGTATATGGCATGCATGGCAAAAAGCCTTGGGGATATATCAGAATGATAATGACTCTTGTTATCTCTCAGAGAGGGACTTAAACACAATGCTAATGCTCTAATGTAGTTCCAATCTCATACAATCTGCTCCATAATTGAACTAATCGACTTGCAGGTAAAAGTTCAGAATATTTATAATGTGCTTGTTTTTTTTTAACTATTTATTTGAAAGGCAGATATCTTGCTTTTTTAAAGATTTATGCATTCCTTTTTGAAAGGCAGAATTAGAGAAAGAGAGTCAAAAAGAAAAGGATCCTCCATGCGCTTGTTCACTACCTAAGCAGGTGTAACTGAGCCCACTCAGAGCCAGGGCCCTCCTCCAGCTCTCCCATGTGGGCACAGGCCCCAGGCACTTGGGCCATCCTCCACTTTCTCACCATCCTCCTCAGAGGCCACAAACAGGGAGCTGGATGGGAAGTGGAGCAGCTGAGATTTGAACCGTACTCACATGAAATCCTTGCACTTGGAGGTAGAGGATTTACCTGTTGAGCCACAGCACTGGCCCCTAATTTGCTTATTTTTAGAGAGAAACTTTAACAATTTACCTGACTTCCATTTATTATCTATATCACTAAGTAGTAGTTTTGACAAGATGACTGAATGAAATAATATGAAAACTTTAAAATGCCAGATAAGTATAAATATGCATTTAATAATTCTATCAGCATGAATGATTAGTGCTCTCTCCGAGTACATGGTTAAGACACTAGAGTAAAGGTAAAATACTATCATATGATTCAATGATGGTGCTTCTAAGTATTTACCCAACTATGTGCTGGAACTACTCAAAATGATAAAAGTACTCAACAAGGAAACAGACACACACAAGTATTAACAAAAGTCGAATAAAAAAAACATTTTAGTAGCTCATGCACATCTGAGAAATGGTGCTAACAACTGGATGTCATATGTTAAAATGAAAAGTAGAGGTAGAACAAACCATGGACCTCTCACAAAAATAAACTCAAAATAGAGTATATTTAAACTTCTAGAAGGTCACATTAGAGATGACCTTGGTTTCAATGATGAGTTTCCACATACAACACCAAAAACATGAGTCCTCAAGAAAAAAACAATTTTTTATAAATACTGCTCTGCAGAAAGCATTGTCCAAAAAAGAGGGGAAAAAAAAGAAGAAAGAAAGCACTATTTGAAAAAGACATATCTATATTTGGAAAAAGATTTATACCCAGGGGCTTGCACCATGACAAAGTAAGCTAAGCCTCCGTCTGCACTGCCGGCAACCCCTGTGGGATGCTCCACTTCTGATCCAGCTCCCTGCTAAGGGCCGGGAGAGCAGCAGAGGATTGCTCAAGTCCTTCGGCCTCTGCACCCATGGAGGAGACCCAGAGGAAGCTCCTGGCGTCAGACTGGATCATTGCTAGCCTTTGTGGCTTTGAGGGGAGGAAAACAGCAAATGGAAGATTCTGTCTCTCCTTTGCTCTGTAACTCTGCCTTCCAAACTAAAATAAGTAAATCTTACAAAATTCACCCATAAGAAGCTTAAAAAAAAGGACAAGAACTTGCATCCAAAGTATAACAAAAAAATCTTAAAATTCAGCAACATAACAAACAACCCAATTTTAAAATGTGCAAAAAATATGAGCAGACATCTTACCAAAGAAGTAATCCACATAGCAAACAGGCATATTAAGATGCAGGTTTATATCTTTTATTAATAAGGGTTGATAAATACTAAAAGTTAAATCTGGTTATCTCATTATCACTTTAAAAAATGGTTCTTTCAAATGTTCACACAGGACACACACCATACCTATTTCATCTATAAAGATGATGGATGGCTGCAGCTTTATGGCAAGGGAGAAAACAGCAGCCGCCAACTTCTGAGATTCTCCGTACCACTTGTCGGTCAGTGTTGAAGGCTGAAGGTTAATGAATCGGCAGCCTGCTTCTTTGGCTGTGGCCTTGGCAATCAGCGTTTTACCACAGCCTGGAGGGCCATAGAGAAGCACACCTGGAAATGAACAGTATGTCATGAATACCTTTAAGATAATAATAGCTGCTTAGTTTATCTGATAATCAATAATACTAATTCTGCACATATATTTTTCCTAACATCCACCTGTGTTTTGGGTTAATTCTGTGTTTCAACGATGCTTCTTTTAGGACAAGGTAATAAAGAGAAAAGATGCTATGTTCTTCAATGTTACCCAGGACATGCGTTTGGGGGTTGCAGCATCATCATGCCCGTTCCTTTCATAAAAAGCATAATTACAATCTAAAATCACTCCACTCTATCAATGGTGGAAAAACAAAATTATCTAATGTTCATTACCTCTGTAACTACAGACTGGTAAACACCACTTTGCTAATGCTCAGACTCAAGTTTAGCCAAAAGGACATGTGCCTTTATCTAAACAAATAACGCTCTTTTCCTAAAAGAGACAAAAACGATCACTTCTGCTTTAATTTGTAAAGAATAAAACTGAAGTTGTGTTTCCTTTTTTAAATATATTTTTTTTTAATTTTTATTGGAAAGTCAGGTTTACAGAGTGAAGGAAAGACAGAAAGATCTTCCATCCATTGATTCACTCCTCAAGTGGCTGCAATGGCTTTAATTGTGCTATTTGAAGCCAGGAACTTCTTCCAGGTCTCCCAAAGCTTTGGGCTGTTCTCAATTGCTTTCCCAAGCCACAAGCAGGGAGCTGGATGGAAAGTGGAGCAACCAGGATATGAATCGGCACCCATATGTGATCCCAGCATATGCAACATGAGGACCTCAGCCACTAGGCTCCTGAGCTGAGAAAACTGAAGTTTTTTTAAAATTTATTTATTTCACTTGCAAGAGAGAGACAGAAAATCCAATCTATTAGCTCCCCTTCCACCAGCTGGTACCAGCCAGATTGGGCCAGGGTGAAGTGTGCAGCCGGGAGTTGGATTCAGGTCTCCCATGTGGTAGCAGAGACCCAACCCCTGGTGCCATCACCTGATGACTCAGAGATGACATAAAAGTAGAAAATTGAAATCTGGAACAGAGCCAGGACCCAAACTCAGGTACGTGCTGACAGAACACATTGTCACTTCAAGCACTTCTTCAAACTTTTTCACTTATTTGCTAGGCAGGCAGGCAGAGACAGAGAGATCATTGCTATGTGATTTGTCAATTCCCAAATATAATGTGGCTAGGTCCTAGCCAGCGTGTGAGCCAAAAGCTGAGAGCTCAACCAGGCTTCCCACCCTGGCAGGAACCCAAACAGATGAGCCACAACGGATGTCACCCAGGAAACCAGAAGCAGAGAATTAAAATCAGACCCTCCAGTGCGGGATGCAGGGATCTCTACTGGCATCTTAACTAAGATGCCAAGCACTTGTCCCAATCTTACATTTAAGTGCTTAAAATGTATTTATTTATTTGATTATACTTTGAACATTCTCTTGACACTTTTCTTTGGGATAGCTATGTGAAACAACAAATAACAGAAATCCAATGTCATTTCATTTAAAGCTGAAAACACAGGATGACTACAGATGCTTGAATGACTACGTTTCAGCATTTTGATCATAGACTTTAACATGGAATGTGCATCTATTAGCAAACTTCTAAATGCATATTACTTAAACCTCATCTTTTAGAACAAAGCATTGAAGCAAAAGCCTCCAAATTTTGTATACACTGCAGCTACGCCCTATGTCATAAGTATATATACACAGTAGTTTCATAATGTGCATCTCAAAGTATTCACATCTCACTTTGAGTATTTTACTTCTACTTGTTTAGTTTGGGCATTTCTTAGTGGAAGTTTTTCCAATTTTTCTCTTGCATGGATTGCAACTAGTATTATTGATTGAACTGTTACTAGCGTCTGAAGATTCTATACTCAATGAGACTCTCCGGGTCTCATAATTTTCTGGTGGATGGAACTATGACAGATGAAGAGAACATGAGGAACCATCATTATCTCACTTCTTCACCTTGGTGACAACTATGTGATTATTCATTAAACTTACACTCATATTAATGCTAAAAAGATTTATGGTGTCTCACCTGACACATCAGTCAATCTAACAACAGTATTTAAGGTAGCATCTTTTTATCTTTTGCCTTAAAACATCTATAGTATTAATAAATATGAAGGGTGATTTGGCAAATCAATGTGAGGCAAAGGATTTATTACTTTTGCAAGCTTGTTAACTAGTTTCTTGAGCTTAATCAGATACTTTAGCAGCCAATTTTAATAAACAATGTTTTATTCTTTGTTTTACAGAGGGGCTGGGACTGTGGTGTAGAGGGTGAAGCCGCCACTTGCAATGCTGACATCCTGTAGGGGTACTTGTTCACGTCCCTGCCCTTCCACTTCCAATGACCTGGGAAAAGCCTCTGTCATCCTCACCTATGTGGGAAATCGGAATGAAGCTCCTGGCTTCGGCATGGCCCGGTCCTGGCCATTGGTGGCCATCTGGAGAGTGAACCAGATGGTTTAAATCCCCTTCTAAGATGGTTTTGATTGGTAATACATAAAAGAGCTTTAATTTGAAGAAATACTTATGAGCAACATGCAAATTTGAGACAATATTTAAGAATACAATTATAAGCATCTCATTTTCATCTCTATATTTTTCTTTCTTTTTTTTTTAAGATTTATTTTTATTATTTTTTTATTGGAAAGGCAGATATACAGAGAGGAGAGACAGAGAGGAAGATCTTCCGTCCGATCATTCACTCCCCAAGTGAGCGCAACGGGCCGATGCTATGCCGATCCGAAGCCAGGAGCCTCTTCCGGGTCTCCCACGCGGGTGCAGGTTCCCAAAGCTTTGGGCCGTCCTCGACTGCTTTCCGGGGCCACAGGCAGAGAGCTGGAAGGGAAGCGGGGCTGCCGGGATTAGAACCGGCGCCCATATGGGATCCCGGGCGTGCAAAGCGAGGACCTTTAACCACTTGCGCCACCGCGCCGGGCCCTTTCTTTCTTTTTTTTAAGGTTTATTTCTCTCTACTGGAAGGGGTAGATTTTTACAGAAAGGAGAGACAGAGAGATCTTTCATCACTGAACCACTCTCCTAATGGTCACAGTGGTGAAGCTGAGCTGATCTGAAGCCAGGAGCCACTGCACCTGCCCTTCATTTCTACATTTTCAAAGTGACTGTTAGTTACAAATTGGGAAATTTCCCTTTAAATAATTGTGTTGCATTTCCAGCTCATTATTTCCTATATAGAATCACTGTACTTTAAAAAAGATAATTAATATCACCAGCAGGAAAATAAATTACTAGAGTTGTGAAATAACAAATATATGTCTTTATTTGAAAATGAATGGGAAAGCTCATATCTTAACTTTGGATTTTTAACTTTCTAAATTCTACTTTGTTTTGAAGTAATAAAAATTACTTTGACAAAGGGAGTTATTTTAACAGGTAACCCCGGGAAAGGAATTTATCTGTATTTCAGAAGCTGAAGGAGTGATGAATTAGAAGTGGACATTAGGGCACAGGGCATGTTAGGTCACGGCTTGGGATGCCCACATTACAGGTAGGAGTCCCTGGTTCTAGTCCAGTTATCCTTTACCCCCAGTTGACCTCCCACCAACGGACCTGAAAGCAACAGGTTATGGCTCACTCCCTCGGGCACCACCACCCAGAGAGCAGCCCCCGAGTCCCTTGTCTCATCTCGGACCTGGTCTCGCCCCAGCTACTGCTGGCTTTTAGGTAGTAAAACAGGGAATGGAGTATCTCGGTCTCCCAGTCCTTCAGTCACTTTTAAAAACGCAAATAAATCTTAACAAAAAAATAAAACACAAAACAAATCACTGGATTTCAGCATTCTTTCAAAACAGGATTTCACAAAAGCCAGCTCTATAAAGGCAAAATGTTTTAATGTGCTTATAGACAATATTTGAGGCAAATATAAATTTTTACCATACCCTTTGGAGGCTGCAGAAGTCTAGAGTTCTCAAATAAATGCTTCTTTTTGATAGGTAAGATGACTGTATCCTTCAGATCCGTAATGACATCATCTAGACCTGCTATATCACTCCAAGTAACCTGGTAAAAGTATTAATAAACTGCTATAACATTGGACAAAGAAATTTGCCAATCAACTTCCTATTATTAAAAAAAAAATCCCTAGGTTAAAGACTCCAAGATCTTTGATAGATCTATCAGGATCTGGCAAATTGAATAAGTTCCATTTATGAGGAAAAAATAAGCACCCTGCCACACAAAAGGACTAAGAACCAATTTAGCTTTCGCTGATAGGGATCACCATGAATGCTACTTCATACAGGCTATCTTTAAACACAATAGGAATCAATTTTAGAAAACGGTCTATAACCAACAAAGCGAACTTTTGAGTTTTATCTCTTAAAAGTAAAATTACATTTATTAGTAATTAGGGTTTACATATTTTCAAAATGGAGAAAGAAAAACCTTCTGACTCATCTTCTAAATTTTTGGTGGATAAACTAATTAAAAGAGATTTAAAGGAATAATCAACAGAGCTTTAAGCTGGCATAGTAAGTAGAATGGAAACAGGAAACTACTTTTTATCATATTTATTTTCCTTACAACTAAACAATACAAAGAAAACAGAAAAGAAAGGAAGGCAGAAGCCAGCAACCAAATTTGAAAAAGAACTCACAACATGTATTGTGGCAACAAGTTGTCCATTGGTAATAGCTACTTAGATGTGTAAATTCATAAATCAAATTCAGATGGAGGCTTTATTATAGAATGTATATGTCTCTGTTACATATATAGATACTAAATAATTCTGTAGACTACATGTTAGATTGGAGATGGGAATATCATACTTCATACTACTTATAGCAATATAATAATATTAAATCGTCTAGTATATTTATAGCTGTTATAGAAATTCATTTTGGAACTCTGAGCTTATATAGTCTGATCCTCAAAAGAAAACTCTTATGAACAGGTATTGCCATCTGTCTTCAGGCTAGACTCAAAGAGGAAATTATCTTGGAATTTGGTTTTTGGGAAGATCCTACCACTCCCCAACTGGAGCAGTTTACTGTGCTTAACTGTTAGGAAAAACAGTAAGGCTTTCGGTGATCAGCTGTTTTGGCAGATACAAGTGTGCTTCCAGGCCAGAAACTCAGCTTGCACTTACACAACTTGATGCAATGATAAATCCCACTCTGCATTATTCCACTTGGAGAGAAGTCATGAAACCTTTGACCTGGCTTTGTCTACTCTTCAGTCCTTGCCCTGTTGCCTCTGCTGATTGTGCCTTGTACCTGTCTGGTGTATATACTCCCCTGAGCAGGACTATATGCTGAGTCCTTGATTCATCTAAGATAATCACTGAATCTGGTTCTTCAAGACCACTGACATAGAACCACCACACAAAGTAGTTTTAAGATTAAAGATACGCACATGCATGTTGAGAGGGTCTACTAGATGAGCAGCAATACTCATTTCATATTCTGAAAGCTTCACATTTTTCACCCCAATCTGCTTCATTAATTTTTCTGCCTAGAAAGAAAAAAACAAGCAACATCCTTTCATTTGATATTTAGATACTGGCAGTTCAAAATAGATACAATGTAAAACCTAAATAATGAAGAATAAACATACAAGAATTTCCAGGGATATTCTAGGTCCTTTAATGCTACTGTTCCCCATTGTGAGCAATTAGGTAAAGATTCTAAGCTCATTCATTTTTGATTATACTGCTACAAATGTGAACACATTGCATATGTGTTCTTTAGGCAATATTCTAGAACAGTGGCTTTCGACCAGAGGTATTTTGCCCAGGGAGTCATTTCATAATATCTGAATATTTTTGGTTGTGACACCTGGGCATGCCGTCCGTATTTAGTGACAGCTGTAGCAGGGACATGCTACACATTCAATGAGGCAGAAGAAAGCTCCTTTTTCCAAATCCTAAACTGTCAATAACACCCTATCTCTTCTCTATTGTCAGTTCTCCCAAATAGATTTTTTAAAAACCAATTTATTCGAAAGGAAAAACAAAAGAAAAAATTTTACATCCACTGGTTCACTCCCCAAATGCCTGCAACAGCTGGGTCTGGGCTAGCCTGAAGGCAGGAGCCAAAAGCACCAGGCACCTTGTTCTCCGTGGGAGGCAGGAACCAAGCACCTGGTCATCATCTGGTCATCATCTGCAGCTTCCCAGCTGCAGTAGCAGAAAGCTGGACCCGAAGCGGAGGCAGGACTCAATCCCTGGCACTTACTGGCACCACACACAACACTGCCCTCAAAATACCCTCTACGCTGCAACTGCCGCTTGCTTGAAATAACAGCTTTTGTTTTTTATCTAGAATTTTCCAAAAAAGAATAATCAATTACATTGTTTAGTTTTCAGAGACAGAAGTGCTATCTTGTCAACTTTACTGATGGTCTCTTCTGAAATAGAAGCCCATTTTAACGATGGCTTCTCCACTATGTGGTAGATACTTTACAATCCACACTAAAACCATTCTGATTATTTATATTTCACAGATAAGGAACTCCAGGCCCAGAGAATTCTAAGAATTACTAAGATTATACATCTAGGAAGTGGTGTTACCTTAGCTCAAACCTTGATCTGTCTAATTTCAAAGCTCCTATTACATTCAAACACACAATCCTTTTCAGGAATGGCAGAACACAGGTAACAACTAGACAAAAAACAAATACCAGAAAACACACCATAACTACACTACCCAGCTGCATCCCAGGAACAAGTTACCCAGTTGTCTAGCTTCACACGTGAGGCTCTGCCTCTAAACTTTAAACTAGAAAAACACAAGTCCTGATGGAACTACTCAAAACATGGCTGTTTATATACTGCTTTATTGTTCACAGCCTAAAAACAAAATTACATTTTTTAATAGTCAGTGTTTGCTTGTTTCCTAAAGTGCATCCCTGAAAGTGCTGTCTTTATGGTAAGAAAGTAAAGGACTTGGGTCCAGCGTGCTAGTGCAGTGGCTAAAGTCCTCGCCTTGAGCATGCCCCGGGATACCATATGGGCGCCAGTTCTAATCCCAGTGGCCCCACTTCCCATCCAGCTCCCTGCTTATGGCCTGGGAAAGCAAGAGAGGATGACCTTGGGACCCTGCTCCTGCATGGGAGCCCTGGAAGAGGCTCCTGGCTCCTGGCTTCGGATCAGCTCAGCACCAGCCATTGCAGCCACTTGGGGAAGTGAACCAACAGATGGAAGATTTTTCTATCTTCTCTCTGTAAATATGACTTTCCACTAAAAATAAATTTTGAACAACCACCAAAAAAAAAAACCCTCCCAAAGATAGGTTTCTTTCTAAACACACAGAGACAGCAACCTTCTTTCAGCATCAGTGTTCCTGTATCTTTTTCCTTGGATTTTATCACATGCATCCTGAAAACCATTATAGAAGATGGCTTTGACCCCCTGGTGCTCTGGTCAGTATGTGCCTAAGTACATAAACCAACACTGCACTAAGCCTTCTTTCCTTTGACTTTCCTCTTACTGCTTTTCTTTCCTTATCGCCTCTTGTTTGTTCCTTATAAATCTCCTTTTTCAGTTTTACTGATTTTACAAAGTTTCAGCTCCAAGAAACCCTAATGCTGACGGCCACATAACTGACAATGCTGTTCACTATGCAAACGTTCGTTATTCCAAATTGGCATGCTGTGATGGTTGCTGTTAAAAATACCTGCCAATTGAAGGTTCTAGTTATTAAGGTTTTAGTATAAATACCCTTCACAAAAAAATCGAGCTATTGTGTCTCTCAAACAGGAATAAAATTTTGAAGAGCATGATGCCATGACTAAAAATAGGAAGGCATTAAGTTCAATAACTAAGGACACAGTTTGTGACCTTCCTGTGTCTGAAGAATTCTCAGTTCTGATTCCTTCCTGGCCTCTGAATACTAAACCACAATCTCAGGAAAACAGTAGCCTTAATGATATATTAAATAAAATGTTACATTTATAAGTTACACTACAACTTATTTGTCCTACACTTAAAAGCCCATAAGTAATGCACACATTTTCAATTAGCCCACTCTCTTCATCACACATCACCAAACTCCACTATATCTAAATATAACCTAGCTGCAGCACAGCCTACAAAATCTCCTCTCAGCACCAATTAAATATTCCACATTTCACATATTGGAAGTTTTCCAGGTTTCAGCCTACAAATTATTTACAAACACCCTATTTGATCCAATAAGAAAGTATTTCCGGATTACTGCTTCTGCTTTGAGTGCAACCAGGCCACTAACAGGCACATTCTATGTCCACAGAAGATGGCCGCAATGACCTGTGCTGCGCCAATCTGAAGCCAGGAGCCAGGAACTTCTGCTGGGTCTCCCATGCAGGTGCAGGGTCCCAAGGCTTTGGGCTGTCCTCTACTGCTTTCCCAGGTCATAAGCAGGGAGCTGGATGGGAAGTGGAGCTGCTGGGATTAGAACTGGCGCCCATATGGTATCCCGACGCATTCAAGGCAAGGACCTTAACCATTACACTCCCACGCCAGGCCTTAATCAAACATTCCTAAAGAAACTTTACACCCATCTGATTTCCAGAGTGTTATGAATATTGATAACATAATCTAGAACTGGAGATTACTATGTATAATCAATCCCAGGGAATAAATTCAAAACTGTCCAAGCTGCTTTTCAGAGAGTTCCTATATTCTTTACTAAACTGGTTTTAACTTCTGACTGATTGAAGAGCTACGCAATACTAATAAAAAAGGAATTTATTTGCATCACTATTTCCTGTACTAGCCTATGGCATTCTGAAAGATCAAAATTTATTCCTCTTTTTACCTCAGCATCAAGCATTTACTTGGAACTCAACAAATGTTTACTGAGTGAATTAGTATCACAACACATTAGGTTAAATGAACAAATTGCCCTTAAATGGCAGGAGAAACCTCAATATTCTGTTAAGGCTTTTATTTTTTGAGGATGAACAGAAACCAAGCAGAAATATCATCCCAATAAAGCAATGACCACAAGAAGCACCAGTGGAAAAAAGAAAAAAATTTAATTTACATTAGTAATCGACAACTTTTCATAGCAATTTCCTAGATTCCACTCTAGTCTGTGAATCTGAGACTGACAGCTTCTCAGTCACCGTCTCCTTTGTTTATAAGCTGACAACATTTTAATGGGGAAGTTCACCACAAGTGAAATGACTTAAAAAATGAATATATTACGAAATAATAATTAAATGTGTGTGTGAACACATGGTGATACAGGTCTCGCGGAGCTTCTCATCGGTTTTTGACTATCGCATTCTTAGTTTAGGGTGGAAATATGTGTAGCCACAGAAAACATGATGTCAAGAACATTTCAACCATACCTGTTTCTGAGCTTCTACTTTTTGCTTTCTCGTCGGATCAATCGCATCTACCATCCACTTAATAGTAAAGTACGTCACTGCGCCAAATATCGTCAAGCGGAAAATTAAGCCAACAACTTCATTCCGACTCAAGGGGCGAGAAAAGGCTTCAGCATGTACCATCTTGATTGTTAACCTTTAAACACAAACAGAAATTACTGAGTAGTAAGAAAGTCATTAAATTGGAAAACTGGTAAAGTAACTTAAGCTAACTTCTGGTCAAATTGAAATATGACCTGCCTTTAAAAAGTATCTCATTTTTAAAAGTTATCTTAAAAAGTCTCATTTATTTATTTTTTTTTTATTTGAATGGCAGCATTTCAAAGAAAGAGAGAACAAGAGACACAGAGATGCTCCATTCACTGGCTCACTCCTCAAATAGCCACAATGGCGGGATATGGATCAATCTGAAGCCAAGAGCCAGGAGCCTCTTCCATGTCTCCTACAAGGATGCTGGGGACCAAGGACTCAGGCACTTCTCCACTGCCTTCCCGGTTGCATGAACAGGGAGCTGGATCAGAAGTGGAGCAGCCAGGGCCCAATGCGATAGCCTAGTGACTAAAGTCCTTGGCTTGACCATGCCAGGATCCCATATGGGCGCCGGTTCTAATCCTGGTGGCCCCGCTTCCCATCCTGCTTGTGGCCTGGGAAAGCAGTAGAGGACGGCCCAAAGCCTTAGGACCTTGCATCTGAGGGGAGACCCGGAAGAGCTCCTGACTCCTGGCTTTGGATCAGTGCTGCTGAGGCTGTTACAGTCACTTGCGGAATGAAATCATACGATGGAGGATCTTCCTCTCGGTCTCTTCTCCTCTCTATATATATCTGACTTTGCAATAAAAATAAATTAAAAAAAAAAAGTGGAGTAGCCAGAATCCTGGCAGCCCATAGCAGCGGCTGCCTGCATGCCACAGTGCCAGCTCCAAGAAAAGAATGTTTAAATGTTAACAAGTACATTTAGGTAGAATAGAAACAGGTATTTAGTAGAAGTAATATTTCCATTTGAAAAATACAGTAAACATCTTCAAGTGTTTTTTAAAATTAGTTTTAAATAACTATTTCAAAAAGTCTTGAAAACCAACCGATATAACACGAATGCAACTGACAACAAGAAGCCTGACAATGACATATTTTACTAATTTAACAGTCAGAGTTTCTTCTATTAGTGTCATGTATACAAGGTAATTTTTACAAGTGAAATCCAGGGGGCTGACACGGTAACACAGGATGTCAGCTCACAAACAGCACTGCTGGCGTCCGTATGGTTGCCTGGTCCTGTCCCCGGAGCTACACTTCCGATCCAGCTCTCTGCCTGGAAAACCTAAGTGCTTGAGCCTCTGTAATTACACGGGACCAGGAAGAAGCTTCTGGTTCCTGGCTTCAGTCAGCCCCAGCTCCGGTGCTGCAGCCATTTGGACAGTGAACCAGCAGACAGAAGATTTCAGTCTTTCCCTGTCACTCTCCGTAACTCTGCCTTCCAAAAAAAACACTTAAGGGTAAAATTCAAACTGTGAATTGATGCTTTCTTCATAACCACCCTGAAAGGTCTTAAAAGTCTTAAATTGAAACATGTCATTTTCTGAATAACTGACATTAAATTTTTGTAGCCAGCCTATTACTTCCACAAATCCAACTAAATAGAAAACAACAGAACTTCAAAAAATAGAATCAACATGGGGCCCAGCACGCTAATCTACTGGCTAAAGTCCTTGCCTTGAATGCCCTGGGATCTCATGTGGGCAGCCAGTTCTAATCCTGGTAGCTCCACTTCCCATCCAGCTCCCTGCTTGTGGCCCGGGAAAGCAGTCGAGGACGGCCCAAGGACTTGGGACCCTGCACCCGAGTGGGAGACCAGGAAGAAGCTCCTGGCTCCTGGCTTCAGATTGGCTCAGCTCTGGCCATTGCGGCCGCTTAGGGAGTGAATCACTGGACAGAACATCTTCCTCTCTGTCTCACTTCCTCTCCATATATCTGACTTTCCATAAAAAATCAGTTTTTTAAAATATTTAATCAACAAAACAACCAGAAGAATGTAGCACTCATCCTAGAAACCAAGAATAACAGGAAGTACCAAGCTTGCTTTTACATAACAGTACCAATAGCTACTTCAAGAGAAATACAACTCCACTATCAAAAGCAGCAACTACCCAGAATAAATTTGTTGTGGATGATGCAAGTATCACATTTGAGAAACAGGATCTCAGCTCCAAATCATGCCACTGAACTCTCAGAATAAGACTGTGCAGAGTGCTGTGGGATAGGAAAAATGAACACATATTTTGTACTGGTGAAAATGAACAAATCTGAATTTCTAAAGATGGCTCCATGACAGGTAAAAACTAGGTCCTGCAGGGGCTACGCTGTGAGTGGCAGGGGTCACTGCCTGTGACATGCAAGCACTGGCTCAAGTCCTGGCTGCTCCACTTCAGATGCAGCTCCCCACTAATGCCTGAGGATGGGCCCGTCACCACTGTGTGAGACTCGACGGAGTAACCCAGTTGTGGCGGGTGGTGGCCGCTGGGAGTGAACCTGGGGCGGATGACAGCTGCTCTCCTCATGTCTCTGCGTTTCTTAAAGAAAAAAACCACTTATTATTTCTCAAACACACTGCTTCTCTCTTTTTAAAAGACTTACTTATTTATTGGAAAGGAAGATATACAGAGAGGAGGAAAGACTGAAAGATTCTCCATCTGCTGATTCGCTCCCCAAGCAGTCATCAAGCTGGAGCTGAGCCAATCTGAAGCCAGGAGCCAGGCACTTGCTTTGCCAGCACATGTATTAAAATTGGAACAATAAAGCCAGGAGCCTCCTCTGGGTCTCCCATGTGGCTGCAGGGTCCCAAGGTTTTGGGCGATCGCCAACTGCTTTCCCAGGCCACAGCCAGGGAGCTGGCCATCAGCACATGAACCAACACTGGTGCATGTAAGGGAAGGACTTTAGCCACTAGGCTACTGCACAAGGCCCTCTTTTTTTATTGTTGTTGTTAAAGATTTATTTATTTTTACTGGAAAAGCACATCAGATTTTATGGAGAGAAGGAGAGACAGGAAAGACCTTCCATTCACTGGTTCACCCCCAAGTGGCAGCAATGCACACAGATGAATCCATCCGAAGTCAGGAGCTTCTTTCACATCTACCGCATAGATGCAGCGTCCCAGTGGTTTCTGTCGTCCTCCACCACTTCCCAAGCACAGGCAGGGAGCTAGATGGGAAGTGGAGCAGCCAGGACACAAACAAACTGGTGCCCATATGAGATCCCGGCACTTGCAAAGCAAGAATTTAACCACTGAGCCATCCTGCCAGGCCTGCTTCTCTGTACCTATTACCACAAATTAAAGATCCTCTTCACCACTATCCCCCTAGAAGAGACTCTACATTTAAAAAAAAAAAAAAAAAAAGATTCACTTGTTGGACAAGCAGAGTGAAGGAGATACAGAAAGATCTTCCATCCGCTGGTTCACTCCCCAAGTGGCTGTGAAATGGCCAGAGCTGAGCTGATCTGAAGCCAGGAGCTTCTTCTGAGTCTCTCCTGTGAGTGCAGGGTCCCAAGGCTTTGGGCCATCCTCTGCTGCTTTCCCAGGTTATAAGCAGGGAGCTGGATAGGAAGGGGAGTATCCAGGCACCCATATGGGACCCTGGAGCATGCAAGGTGAGGAATTTAGCCACTAGGCTACTGCGCCAGGCTCAGTACCTACAATTTTTAATACCTCCTAAGTCATGGCCCATTCATTAAGAAAAATATGCACTTCTCCTAATCAGACGATCCCAAAACTTACCTCTTTACACAATTTCCAAGCAATCAAGGTTATGCTAACCTCTGTCCAATGAGTGACTTTTAAGCATTCTCTCCCCATCCCATCTCACTTAGCTGGAGCCAGGTGCCATCTGAAAACGCTGCACATACAATCTGCTTTGTGTCCTGAATGAGCCACATCATTCATCTAAGAGCAGTCAAAAACCAATCTCATTCACTTCACAAAGTCTCTCAGATTACATTAATCCTTGGTATTATTATAACCCTATTACTATCTGGAGAAATGCCTTATTTTTAACAATTACTATTCTTTATTTTAATTAAGTTTAAATCCTTATAAAATATATCTTATCCATCTTTATAATTATCTAACACACTAAAAAGCTTCGGGCCCTGGGCAGTAGCCTAGCAGCTAAAGTCTTTGCCTTGCATGTGCCGGGATCCCATATGGGCGCTGGTTTGTATCCAGGTGGCCCTGCTTCCCATCCAGCTCCCTGCCTGTGGCCTGGGAAAGCAGTCAAGGACGGCCCAAAGCCATGGGACCCTGACTCACACGTGTGGTTATCAGCTCCGTGCGCCAAGTCCATCACTGCCAGACAGCGAACAGGCTTCCAACCGTCAAGGCTCCACACTTGTCTATAATTAGATATCATTCATTCACAGCAATTACATTCCTGGAATCAAACTTGACAATTCAAAACTGAATGCCTTCATTTTGGATGAAGAAATTGATCTATATAAAGTGATCCAATTCATTTAACAGTTATTAATGCCTACAAATCAATGGCCAAGATACCTGAGGAACACACCGCCCAGTTATTCCCTCAGCATAAAGGGAAAAAAACGGTGCCAGAAGAAAGAAGCCAACTAAGAATCTCTCCTCAGGTCACAAATCAAAGGGTGCTGCCTCCCATCAGCATGGATTACAGGAAATGGATTACCCAATCTTCCCCTTCTCCACTATTTACTGCAACAACGTTGAAAGTGCAAGCAGAATGCATGGCATCATTTTATGGGTAATATTCATAACTGAAAATAACCCAATATGCAAGATAAGGACTCTGACTGGGAAAATTGGTAACATCCCAATATTATCGTCCTCAGTCAGTGACAAAACTGACACCTACTGGATGATCACTGAACTACATGAACAAATTAGGTCTGTTACCAGCACATCCCCAATCAAGAAAATAGTTACCACTTACTTTTGTTTTCAAATTGTACAAAGAATATCAGCATCCAAATCCATGTCTATATCTTCCTGTTGTGAAATCATTAACTTTCATATCTTAGGGACCTACCTATGTCTCTTCTAATGACTTCAAAATTCTGAAGCGAAACTGAAACTTTTTTGTGTATTTTGTCCCGCAGTCACCTGCCAGTACCAACCACAAGACACTGATACATTTGGCAAAGGGAGCACTTACAATATCAATACCACTACAGCGAAAACACAGAATAGACGCTGTGTCCACGATAGGAGGAGGCAGGGAAGGTGTTTCAACAAACAACCACGCAACCACGTACAGATGCACAGGGCCATGCACAACCACGCCAATATTCGGAATTCTCTATTAGACAAGCACAGGCACCCAGTAGGTTGTGTTGCAAGGGGCTCTGTGCACTGCAGGGTGCTACCTTGTTCACGAGTAGTTTACTGACAGGTTCGGGGCCCCCGAGAGCACGCACAGCCGAGCCGGCATCAGCACCCCCAAGGCCCGCCAACCTCCACGCGGAGCTCGGGCTGTCAGGGAGGCCCCCCTCCTCCGCGACGGCGTGCTCCCGTCCCGAGCCTCCACCCTCGTTCTTGCACAAGGTGACCGGAGCGCCTGTGCAACACCCAGACCCGGTTCGCGCCCACCGCCCTAGCTAGGGTCCGAGGTCACCCAGGACGACCCACCCCCCCAAGCCGCCACGGGGACGGGATGCTCACAGAGGTTCTCTCGGGAACCGCACCAGTCCTGTGGCCCGTGCCCATGGCGATCTGGGGGGCACGGACCGGGCAGCAAGCCCAGGCGAGGCCCGGGACGCCCTTGGAGGTGAATCCGTAACCCAACTAGGGCTGCCGGGCACCGGGAGGGGGTGGTGGGGCAATGAGGTGGCAAGTGGCGGGAGGGCGAGGTGACCTTGCTAGCTCCAGCGCGACGCTAAGCGAGCCCAGCCGAATCCCGCCTCGGCCGCTCGAGACCCCGCGGGAAGCCGCTACTCACCCCGGGACACAAGCAGCGGCTGGAGCAGCCCACAGTCGGCCTCGCACGGGAAGAAAACGCCGCCTGGGACAGGGCACTTCCGGCGCGAGCCGCGGCCCGCCCCTTCCTCCCGCCGAGCATGCGCGGCCCGCGCGCGCGCCGGGCTGCCAGGACCGCGAGCCGGAGGGCGCGTCGCCGCGCACCTGACAGGGCAGGCGACCCTCGGGGCAGAGCCTGTCCGCCACAGCCGGTGTCTCTCAGCCACAGCACTGGCCGAGCTCTGAGTGCAGCTAGCGAGTGTCAGGGACTGAGCTGGGAAGACAGTTGTCGCATCACATCCCAGTCCTGACTGAGTTCTCTGGTCGCAACCCTGACTCATCTGGGCGCCTTCAGGGGAACGTGAATTCTTCCCTAACTGCCTGATTCCAGTTCCCCGCCACTACCCCGAGCAAACCCTCAGGCTTCTATTCTTCAGCACCCCATTCACCATCTGCTTTCCAGTTTCTGGGGTGAATCCCCAGCCCCCACCCTGCGCACGACCCCTAGGGATGGCACCTCACAATCCCTGGGCTGCAGGATTTGGCAGCCCATGCTGGCGGGCTCTGTAGATTTTGCCTTTTGAATGACTTCCCCTTTCCAGCATGAGCGACGTGACGTGAGAAATCCCCAGAGACAAAGTCTGAAAACCAGCGCCTCCTGAGTCTGCAGACTGTATGGGGACGAGATGACAAAAGACCCTATGCCCAGATGCAAGCAGCATCACTTCCTTCACGGGGAGCGGGTGAGACCGTGATGTCGCCCTCCCTGTCTTACTCGGTAAGACAGTTTGTGTTTCTTAGTTTTAGGGATCGTCTTTGGTAGCTAAAGAATTCTGCAACCTCATGATTGCATTACCAAATCCTGCTGTTAGAAGCATATAATACTGCAGCGAGATGATGAGGTATGATTTGGCGCATATATACTGGGGAAGGGCAATAGGCTGCTTTTTGTTTTACATCCATAATCTGAATTCCTCAAAAAAAAAATTTTTTTTGGTGGAAAAGCTGTCATTTTTTCTCTTTTTATAGATGACCAAATTTTAAACCTTCAAGTGAGGAGCATTCTTATGTTCATGTACCTACTAAGTGTCTCAATTTCATTGGCACTTGGGTCTCTAATTCAAATCCTGCACATTTTCTCTTTCAAATAGTGAGTTGTTATTAAGTTTTAAATCTAGTTCAAAGAGGAAACAGTGTGAAATGACAAAACCCCACAAGGCTTTAGAGGATAAGGGTGGGTTGACAGTGATGTGTGAATGGCTAAGGTCATTGACGAGAATTAGAGTGGAATTGGATTGTTTTGTGTTTCGCACCATCCCTTTTTGTCTTTGAGGTGCTTTAACATATATGTATGTGCCTACATTCATGATATTATTTTTAAAAGATGATGGAAAGCCAGGTTTAGGAGTGCTGGAATGGCTATCTAGAAAGGGAGGTAAAACTTGGGGAACAGGAAGAATTGTTGGAGGACAGTGCTCTCAGAACTAATGTGTACAGGGCCCGTTGTAATAGAGGACTCTTCCACTGAGCGCCTGGGATGATCACAACCCCAGGCCATTGCTGGGAAAGATGCAAGGATGTGGCTCAACAGGGATGGGGGCGGGGTGTGGAAGAAAGAACTTTAGGGTTAAGGACCCACTAAAGTAGCCATACTCACCAGCAAGGAAAAGGAGCCGAGAAAATCAAGATGGTAATGCATTTCCATCATTTATTGAGTGGAACTGCTCCATCTAAGAATGCAATCAGCCTTGCTGTAGGAACCAGGGTTGCTACCCTCTTGGTTAGTTTTGGGGCTGTAGGACTTTCAGTGCTAGAACAGAATCTCGGGCAAATTGCGAGGAAGTGTTGACCCCTACTAAGGATATCCTCAATGGAACGCTGAGTAGGGTTCCATGGAGTTTCAATTCCTTTGCTTCATGTACAGAAAAGGAAACTGCTGGATAGATTCATCAAGGCTGACCAAGAATCCATATGTACAAAAACAAATCTCCAAACCACTTGGGCAGAACCCTCGGAGTATGTCCACACTGAGACTCTGGGTTGATGTGAGGTGGCGGTTCCTCATCCCTGGGTACTGAGACATTTGGAAAGTCGTGAGTGGTTTGCCCCTTTGTCTTCTCTTCCCTTCCCCCAGAAACAATAAGAAAAAATAGCAAATTTGGGGGAAAAAAAGGGTTTTTTTAATGTTAAAAAATATGCTGCTGCTCATTCATAATCCTCTGCAGTGATTTGAGTGTAAATGAAGTGCCTAAACTAATATTTTTTATCCTAATGTTTTTTTTTTTAGTAAATTCTCAGGAAATCTCATACGTCTGGATTCTAACACTTCGTATCACTATCTTATCACACATCATGTAAGATCATTTCCAGCAAACATTAATTCAATGAGATTCTTCCACAGTAGAGTGGAGGGAACATATGCCTTTCGTCACAGGATAGCATTATATAATCCCTGGCAACACAAAATACCATATTTGGTCCATAGCAGGGGCCCAATAAGTAATTAATTATACACAATTTTAGGAAGTTATAGCAACAATTTTTTTTTGGTAGACTTTCTGGGCCTTCTCTGTTAGAATGAAGATATTAAAAATACTTGTTATATTTAGTATAGATGTTTGCATACTGTATTATAATGCCAGGGTTTAATTTCTAGCTCTACCTCCAATTCAGATTGCTACTCACGAATCCTGGAAGGCAGCAGCTCAAGTAGTTTGATCTTTGACACTCATGTGGGAGACCTAGGTTGAATTCCTACATTGGAGAGTGAACTAGAGAATGGAAGGTGTCTGTCTCTCACATTCTTTATCTCTCTCTCTCTCACACACACCTACACATTTTGTTAACATTTTTTTATTTTTAGGGCCCGGCGCGGTGGCGCAGTGGCTAAAGTCCTCGCATTGCATGCCCGGGATCCCATATGGGCGCCGGTTCTAATCTCAGCGGCCCCGCTTCCCATCCAGCTCCCTGCCTGTGGCCCGGGAAAGCAGTCGAGGACAGCCCAAAGCTTTGGGACCCTGCACCCGTATGGGAGACCCGGAAGAGTCTCCTGGCTTCGGATCGGCATAGCATCGGCCGTTGCGCTCACTTGGGGAGTGAATCATCGGACGGAAGATCTTCCTCTCTGTCTCCTCTCTGTATATCCGCCTTTCCAATAAAAATAAAATAAATCTTTAAAAAAATTTTTTAAATTTTTATTGGAAAGTCAGATATACAGAGAGGAGAAGAGACAGAGAAGATCTTCCATCCCCTGATTCACTCCCCAAGTGTCCACATCAGCCAAAGCTGAGCTAATCCAAAGCCAGGAGATACGAGCTTCTTCTGAGTTTCCCACACGGGTGCAGGGTCCCAAGAATTTGGACCCTCCTCGACTGCCTTCCCAGGCCACAGGCAGGGAGCTGAATGGGAAGCAGGGTGACTGGAATATGAACCAGTACCTATGTGGGATCCCAGTGGTTGAAAGGCGAGGACTTCAGCCACTAGGCTACTGTGCTGGTGCCCACCCATTTTTTCTTTTAATAAAAAAGATGCAGTATTGTATTTCTCCCTGATGACATCAATCTTTGTCCTTTTGTTATTGAGTGGCAGTGTAATTAGTTTGTTGTAGTGCAAAGGTAAATATATTGGGCACCAGCACAGTAACGAAGTGGCTAAAGTCCTCACCTTGCATGTGCCAGGATCCCATATGGGTGCCGGTTCATTTCCTGAGTGATCCACTTCCCATCCAGCTCCCTGCTTGTGGTCTGGGAAAGCAGTTGAGGACAGTCCGAAGTCTTGAGACCCTGCACCCATGTGAGAGACCGGGAAGAAGCTCCTGACTCCTGGCCTTGGATGAACTCATCTCTAGCTACTAAAGCCAATTAGGGAGTAAACCAGCACATGGAAAAATCTCCCTCTGTAAATCTCTCTGTCCAATAATAATTTTTAAAATAAATTTTATTGTGGAAATTTTATTTTTGATAATTTTTACATATTTGATTAGGATGTGAAGGGTCAAGGGCTAGAGGAAAGCGGGTGAGACTACAGTTTTCATATTCTCTTTTTTCCTTCCTGTATCTGGGGAGAGAAAAGGGGAGAAACCACTCCAGCCTCCCATCCATCCCTGGGTCCTTATGTGGAGCGTGCTCCGAGGGCACTGCTCAAGTGGTTTTGATAGTTCATCAGTTCTGTATTGCTGCCGATCTTGCCACTCCAATCAAGATGAAATCTCTCCAGAATCGACTGGCTGACATATTTCACCTTAGAGCCTATGTTTGCCCAGGTATTCACTGCCAGCTCTTGGCTGGGATAGTTGATGAATTTGTTCTGTCCTCCATCCTCTGTTGTGGTACCAGGTGTCCTCTGTAGGCTCCAGTGTGCTGCCATATCCTCCATGCGCATCTGGATATGCTGTCCACTGCTCAGTCGAAGCCACTGAGGAGACCCAACTCTGACACATGCACTCCACGCTCAGACCATGGAACCTGCAATTTCCTCCATGGTTGGAGTTCTGAGTCCAGTGGTTCAGTTGAGGGGGATTCCCAAAGCAACTTCATTTGAGGTGATCCCAGATCTGATTTTTGTGTGTGCATGCCAGTGCAGAGTCCGGTACAGTCCACTGCCAAAATTAGCCTACACACACAATGTTAATTGCAATTGCTGGGTCAGTTGTCTCCAGCCCTGTCTTCTACACAAACTAATGGGTGTTGCAGGCCAACCTAATCCTGCCCACCTCACACTTGGCCCCATGCAAACCAGTGGAAGTTGTTTAAGATATTTTTTTTAATCTTTTAAAAAGATATTTTTTAATTGTACTGAATATTTAGTCTAAGAAAGTTCCTTTGATTAGCTGTTCTTGAATCTCATTAGGTATAGATATTCACTTGACAGATTGGCAAGATGCAGATTCTTAGAACCTAGCCTTTAAAGCACCCACTCCACTGCTCCTAGATTTTGGGAAGGAATATGCAATTTATTAACCATGTGAGATCTCTACCAGGCGAGAATACACCAAGACAGGACACAGTCTGGCCCCCTGATTTTGTACTTCCTAACTTGTTTTTTTTGTTGTTTAGCCAATTGATTTTTCCATCAGTCAACACCTAAACATCAGTAGTGATTCAGAAGTCATTTTGGAACATATTTTGAGAAACTGCCTGAGTGAGTAAAGTATTTTTTTAAGTTTTTTTTTTTTTCTTACTTGAAAGTCATATACAGAGAGGAGAAACAGAAAGCAAGACCTTCTGTCAGATGATTCACTCCCTCAAGTGGCCGCAATGGCTAGAGATGAGCTGATCCAAAGCCAGGAGCTTCTTCCAGATCTCCCACATGAGTGCAGGGTCCCAAGGTTGTGGGCCATCCTCAACTGCTTTCCCAGGCCATAAGCAGGGAGCTGGATGGGAAGCAGGTCTGTCAGGATTATAACTGACGCCCATTTGGGATCTTGGCGTGTGCAAGCTGGGGACTTTAGCTGCTAGATTATTGCGCTGAGCCCAGTAAGTAAAGTAGTTTTACAAAAATATCCACCACCCCAGACTAAAAACTCATGTATTCATCTGAATGTTTTTTCTTTTCTTTCTTTCTTTTTTTTTTTTTTTTGTTAACAGGGCTAGGAATGACAGAGAAGATCTTCTATCCACTGGTTCACTCTCCAGATGGCCACAACAGCCAGAGATGAGCTGATCTGAAACTGGGAGTCTGGAGCTTTCTCTGGGTTCCCCATGTGGGTGCAAGGTCCCAGGGAACTGGGTCATCTGCTGCTTTCTAAGGCCATAAGCAGAGACACTAGTTCGGAAGTAGAGCAGCGAGCACACAAACTGGCACCCAAATGGGGTGCAAATGCCACAGGGTGGAGGACTAACCTACTGCGTCAACATGCGCTTTAACCATTTGAGCTATTTTTAAGTTGCCTCTCAAATTAGAAAAGAAAATCAAATCAGGGAAGCCCTCAGGATGAAATTAGCAGCAAAATTCCCTTTTGTGAACAACAGCAACAAAAAATATCTGAAGTAGCCATAGTAGACTTCATTCATTGCTCATTAGAAATTCACTTGATAGTGATTTGTTAAGGGCAGTACTTCAACATATGAATGTAACTATACAGTGGTAATTATGCCTCTGTGACAAATACGTGGAACCTTGGTGTTTTTATGATAGTTCATGGGGGTTCAGTGTCAAAGCATAGCAAGTTAGGCTTCTTCCTGCTCTGCCAGCATCCCATATTGGGGCCAGTTTGAGTCCTTGCTGTACTTCCAATCTGCCTCCCTGCAAATGGCCTGAGAAAGTAATGGAGGGTGGCCCGAGGCCTTGGCCACTAGAGCCACTTGGGAGACCCTGAAGAAGCTCTGGCTCCTAGTTTCAGACCAGCCTCGCTTCACCAGTTGCCACTATTTGGGGAGTGAACCAAAGAATGGAGCGTCTCTCTCTCTCTGTCTCTCCTCCTCTCTGTTATACTGCTGTTTCTCAAAATAAGTAAATAAATGAACCTTTTTTTTTTTTAAAAAAAGATATTTCACTGGAAAAGAATAATCGATTATTATTTTGACAAAATGAAATAAAATGGATAAAGAAAGAAAAGTAAAGCAAAAATATGAATTACCAACCAAAGCAGTAAGACAAAATTTAAGTATTTGGACTTGCAACAGGAAGAATAAGATGGAGCTTCAGACAAAACTAATAGAAAACTAAAATATCAGTGGATTAGTGAAGATAGAATGCTGTTCTGGTAGCTCTGTTTCCTGAGAAGTACTGAGGCATGTGTATTGCTGTGGTTGCCTCACAAGTTGGGATGCTGAATCCCTTATCAGAGTGCCTGGCTTAAGTGCTGGCTGCCGCAGGGTTGATTCAGCTTCCAGTTAATGAGCTCCCTTCCTGGGCAGCAGCAGGTGCTGGCTTAACTTCTTGGGACCCTATACCCAGGTGGGCAATGTGACTTGAGTTCTGAGTTCCTGCCTTCAACCTGGCTCAGATCTGGTCGTTACAGGCACTGGAGTGTGAGCCAGCAGACAGGAAGATCTCTCATGATCTGTTACCTTACCTTTGTGCCTTTCACATAAATAAAAATAAGCAAATAAACATTAAAAAATACATAGAGAGCTAAAACACAGCAGCAATGTAAAAAAAATGTTGTAAATCTACAAAGTAAACTCTATACTGACTTTAAGCGCATATATGAAAAGGTGTCATTTTTTGTCTTATCCTGCAATGGCATCAATCCCCCCAAAATCTTAGCATTTTTGTATAGCCATTTTTGGTGATCAATACTGCTAATTATTTCTTTTTCATAGCTTCTGTTACCAAAAAACGCATCCTAGGACCTAATAATTTATCTAACAGCCACAATAGTTTGTTGTTTAATTTTAATACAGTGCTAAAAATAACCTACTCAAATGATAGTACTCTGTGCAAAATCCAAATTAATTAAAAATAGAATTGCTTCAAGATATTTAAACTTTAAATGTAGCCTCATTAGCAAATGTTATAAAGCATAGATCAATGATTTTTTTTCTGGGATTCATTTCAGATCCTTATAAATGCCTCCCCCATATAGTTTTATAAATGGGGAAGGAGATGGAAAGGATTGGGCAATTCATAGCAGAAAGGTATGAATTCATTAGCCAAAATAGAAGAAACGGTTATTGAAATGTTAATTCCCAATTCCTGTAACAACAGACTGATAGATGAGGCATGAAACAAGACCAGATGCTGTGGTTTCCAAGATGCACTTGGCTTCCCATGCTTTATAACCTGAAGCAATTTTTGCTCTTAAGTAGGTCACTTGCTCGCTCTCATTTACCTGATTCTAGGAAAATGCCCTTGGAAGTATCTGGAAAATAAAATGTACTGGTGTTAAAAATTTTTAAATTAAGGTTTTGTAAAACTTCTCTTTCCCGCAAATAACTTCTAACTTTGAAGCATATGTGAAACTGAAATGGACGAGAAAAATTTGAAATCCTTTTTTTTTTCTAGGCACAGACTAAAATCTGTGTTCATTCTATTAGGACCTGTAATTCAGTGTGCCCAGCACTGGGATATTAGTCAGTTTACAAAGGTTATAGTTGGAAACTATATTCTCCTATCAGCTGTGACCTTCTTGAGAAACTAGGATGCCTAGGGCAGAGGAGGGGTTTTACAAAGTTGTAACATAAAATAGGACTTTTGGGGGCTCCATTCCTATGGATTTATCCTGAGCATGGAGGAAGAAAAGGAAGGAAATATAGAAGATCTAGATAGTATGCAGAGAAAATCGATCTGTTGACCATAACCATACGACTGCCCTGTCATGACAATTCTATTCCTGATCCTGATGTGTCCAATGTAAACCAGTCCAGTCAGAGAGCTTTGATATTTGCAGGGTTTAACAACATGGACTTCATAGGCCTGAGCTTGAATTTAAGATCTGATATTTATTCATCACATTACTTTCAACAAGCTACTTATACTCCCAAGCCTCAGTTTCCTCATAATGAGCATAGGAGCAGTAACAGTATACCTGCTATGGATTTGCAAGGAGAATGAAACGAGACATTGCATGTAAATCATGCAGCTCAATGCCTGGCACTTAGCAGGTGTCAATAAGCTTGCTGCTGTAACACTAAGGTAATATTTCTTTTTTAAAAAAGATTTATTTATTTTTGTTGGAAAGTCAGATTTACAGAGAGGAGAGACAGAGAAAAAGAGCTTCCATCCACTGATTCACACCCCAAGTTGCTGCAATGGCCAGAGCTGAGCCAATCTGAAGCCAGGAGCCAGGAGTTTCTTCCTGGTCTCCTACATGCATGCAGGGTCCCATGGCTTTGAGCTGACCTCTACTGCTTTCCCAGGCCACAGGCAGGAACTAGTGCCCATATGGGATCCTAGTGCATGCAAGATGAGGACTTTAGCCACTAGGCTACCACTCTGGGACCTTAGGGTAATATTTCTATGAAAGTATGAAGTGATGTGCTCTCATCCTCAGAAGTCTATAAGGTCAATGGGTTTTTTTATATCTTCTTTGTGTTTGCAGGAGGACTTTATCTACTTTCCAACCATGGTTTCTTATCTGAAATATTCATCTTCTTTGACTTGTACAAAGGCTATGCCTTGTGTTTGCTTAACCACTTAAATCTCTTATTCCCACCAGGAATACAACTGTCTGGCTGAGACACACCCACCAGGAGTTTACAAACTGTTTCTGATAGCTCTTTAAATCCTATAAGTTTCCATCCTTATGACCCCATGTGTGGATATTTCTTAGTTCACTGAAGAAATGTTGGCTGTTATTAATTTTGGTTGTTATTTCCATCTTGAATATTAACAGCCATTTATTGAGCTTATAATTCTTGCTGTCATAAAGTTATGGAGTAAAACATTTCATTACAAATGCAAGACCTAGGGCCTGGCATGGTAGCCTGGTGGCTAAAGTCCTCGCCTTGCAATTACTGGGATCCCACATAGGTGCTGGTTCCAATTCTGGCTGCTCCACTTCCCATCCAGCTCCCTGCCTGTGGCCTGGGAAAGCAGTAGAGGATGGCCCAAAGCCCTGGGACCCTGCACCCATGTGAGAGATCTGGAAGAAGCTCCTGGCTTCTGGCTCCTAGCTTCAGATCAACTCAACTCCAGCCATTACAGCCACTTGGGAATGAATCAATGGATGGAATGTCTTTCTGTCTCTCCTTCTCTCTGTATATCTGCCTTTCCAACAAAAATAAATAAATAACAAACTTTATTAAATATTAAAATCTCTCTTCCCTCCCTGTTTATTGTCATTGCTTTTGGAACCAGAAAAACAAAACTAAGTGGTAAGGGGTTGTGGGGAAGCCTGTAACTGAATTCAAGAAGTACAGGAAACAAGTAAGTATCCTAAATTGGCAGAATTTAAATTCCCATTCAGCTTCAAAATCTTTCTAGTGTATAGTCTGCTGCTTCTTAAATTTAAATACCAGCCTTATTGTGAGAGGTTTGAAAGCTCAAATAAGGCCCAGTGCCAGAGACATGGCAACACCCATTTGTTTGTCTCCTGAGTTCTCTGGTTAATGAGCAGTCAGAAAACCTAGATAGAAAGGGAGGCAAAATAAAAAGATTGACTTTCCAATAGTGCTTTCTTCTCTGGGGCTGTTTTATGAAAAGTAGAAGAGATGTTAATGATTTTTAGCTAAAAGTAGTCTTAAGATCCTGTTTAGATTTTCTTAAGCTTCTGACTGGACTGTGTTCCATTTTTTACGTTGCCCAATCTATGACTTAATGCTCCTTGTGCCAGAAGGACTGACTTTCCATAGTCTGTCTTCATGTTCTCTTCATACGCTGGCCTTCAAGAATCTTCTTTCCCCATTCCTCTGACATTGTGATGATCCAGAGAATTTTGTAATGATATGATTCTATGATTCATTCTGATTTTAGTGTGAAAAAGCTTTGATTTGGATTTTCTTTCTATTTGGAACTCAACAAACAATGCTGATTTTGAACTCTGAGTATGCTTTAACATTGCTGCGAAGATTTCTGTAGTAATCTTTAGTCAGCCACTAACTCATCAGCCATGGTTTCATTATAATTTGGCTTTACATTTACCTGCCTGGAGTTAAAAATCTGATGTCTGTGTTTATATGTTTGAGCATTCTTCCTTCAAATTAGGGCCTTCTAACTAATTATCCATGCTCTCATCCCCACTTCATCCCCAGCCATATGGTCACATCTGTGGGTTGGTGAAGGCAGAAGAGAACTGTTACTCTCTACCCCAACTGTCCGCCCTCCAGATAAGTGGAAGATAATAGTAGGAAGCTGCTCCCAGGAAAATGATGTCCTAGGCCTGGCATGATAGCTCAATTGGCTAATCCTCCCCCTGCAAGCAATGAGATCCCATTTTAGCACTCGTTCATGTCCTAGCAGCTCCACTTTCGATCTAGATCCCTGTTTTTGGCTTGGAAAGCACCCTGGAGGATGGCCCATTGCCTTGGGACCCTCAACTGTATGGGAGACCTTGAAGAAGCTCCTGATTCCTGATTTTGGATCAGCTCAGTTCTTACCATTGCAGCCATTTGGGATGGAAGATCTTTCTGTCATTCCTTCTCTTCATAAATCTGATATATCTTTCCAAAAAAAATAATTAAATCTTTCAAAAAAATTATGTCCTTCACTTGCAGAAGGACTAGCTAACTAGAAAGTATGCTTCCTAGACTTGAACAAATGATACTAGCAAAAAAGCAATGGGAAGCATTAAGTATCAATGCATAATAATAATGACTGCATCAAGAACTTAAGAAGGAAGTTTGGATATTATTAAATAAGCTATGTTTCACAGCAAATTGTGGCATTTAGAAGGTAAACTTGGGAGCAACTAAGGGTACAATTATTTCTTGCTTTCTCATTAGCCTAATTTAAAAAATTTTCTTGACCACTTTAAGGAATGTAACCATTTCTACTCTCCACTAATGGGAGTTTACTGTTAGAAATTCTGAAAACAAACCATGTAGCTTGTGCTATGATTCATGTTTTAATTGAAAATAGCCAAAGAACAACAGAGAAATAAGGACATGATTTACCACTTCATTTGTGTCCCTTTACCACTTTCATTAAGACAAAAGGCATTTTACCTCTGTTTTTAAATATCATGCTCTGGAAAGTAAATTCAGGAATATGAAACTTTATACTTATATTGATTTTATTGGAAAGGCCAATTTATAGATAGAAGGAGAGAAAATCTTCTAACTGCTGTTCATTTCTGAGGTGGTCTCAACAGCCAGAGCTGAGTTGATCAGGGGCCAGGAGCTTCTCCTGGGTCTCCCACATGTGTGCAGGGTCCCAAAGCTTTGAGTTACCCTTGACTGCTTTCCCAGACCATAAGCAGGGAGCTGGATGGGAAGTGGAGCACCCCAAACACAAGTGCCCATATGAAATTCCAACACTAGCAAGGTGAGGTTTTAGCCACCAAGCCATCACACTGGGCTTGAAAGCAATGCCTTTTTTTTTTTAAAACCAATCTGCATCTCCCATCTTTTCCTTGTATGCACTGTGCAAGCATGCTAACATCCCCTTTGTGTGCAGCCTCTTCATGTTATTCTCCTTAGAGCCATCTGTAGCTCTGTCACTCGTGGCCCAAGACATGAATTAACTCTATTTGACTCCTTTTGGATTAAAAAGGTTATTTCTGAACCTAGACCTTGAATAGGAACACTCTAATTTTTCTCTCCCACACTAGAATTTTGTTAAACCATTGCATTTTTTTCCAGAATTAATCAGGACAATTGATGAAATTAAGCCTCAGTTGTGATTTGGCCACTTCTATCTTAGATAAATATCAAAAATTATTTCATCAGAACTTAATGTGAAATAGAAAGATTACTCTATTAAATGAGATGAAGTGTCCAGATTCTAGGAAGTTTTGGTGGTTGGATGTGTTGGTTTCTAGTTCTCAAGGCTTCATTCCACACTACCTTTGGGTTTCTTCAGGGCAGAGAATATTAACTAAGTATGATACTTGCTCTCTCCAGATGAAAATAATGATTAATGTCTTTCCAGATAGTATCCCAACCAAAACTTAAGAAGAAAAGTTTATATAACACAACACGAAAAAGTGGCATATGGGCATTACTCTTTCAGGTCTATATTATAGTCACTTGATAAGTTGTGTCTGTATGTTTATGCTTATATTTGAAAAAATGAGTAGTTTTTTTAGTCACTGAGTAAGATACTTTATCTGATATGTAAAAGCATTTCATCTGTAGGCTTTGGGGAAGTACAAAGGTGGAAGGGCTTGCCCCAGTACATTATTTATTTATAAGTATAAAGTTCCTTGGAGGCTAATATATGTGATGCTTGTTATATATTTTATAATGTATATATTATTGCATTTTATAATAATCATATCTAAAATATACAATAAATGTGAATATGTATGTTAAATATAGAAGATATACAAATATAAACTTACATATAATATGTACTATATATTAGACTCCAAAGAACTTGATATATTCTATATTTATATAATAGAAATTACATTATATATGTGTGTGTGTGTGTATTAGCTTCCAACGAACTTCAGTAGAAACAGCTTCACTGAAGCAAAAATGAAGATGTAGATTGGAATTGTCGAGCTTAACTGAGAGACTCTAGATGAAGGTTTGACTTTCAACAGTACCGTACCTTCTGACAGCTGTGATTGAAGTTGGTTCTCAGGAAGCCGGTGTTGGCTTGCCCTTTGCACAGTTTAGCAGAATCTAGCATCTTTCTAGTTTGTAGGAGATATTCCTCAGGGAGCTGTAGAGGCCATGGGGGAGATGACAACTCTCAAAGCTTTCCCCCACAGAGAACTTTGAATTGGGGAAGAAAAGAGATTCTGTGCATTCTTGCTGTCACAATGCTGGTCATGTGACTTCAGAGAATCATGTGACTAGAATATGGAATTCGGTTGTTCTCACAACACCAAGCTTTAACTCTAGAGTGCCTCAGAAGCCGGGACAGCTTAGTAGAGATCCTAACTGAAACATCAACATGGGGTTGGCATTGTGGTGTAACATATAAAGCCATCGCCTGAGATGCTGACATCCCATAAAGATGCCAATTTGAGTCCCAGCTATTCTATTTCCAGTCCAGCCCCCTGCTAATTTGTATGGGAAAGCAGCAGGGGGCGCCCAAGTCCTTGAGCCCCTGCACCCATGTGGAGACCTGTGGGAGGTTCCTGGCTCCTGGCCTCAGACCCTCCAGTGTTTGGCTGTTGTGGCCATTTGGGGAGTGAACAAGCAAGTAGAAGATCTCTCTCTTTCTATACTCCCTCTCTCTTTGTCTCTTTGTAACTCTTTTGTTGCAGAATATGCGAGAGATCATGCCAGACAAGAATAGGAGGTACTTAGGAGTGGTAGTTAGCCAAACTTGGCAATGGCAGTGCCCATTACTCTAGGAACCACCAGCATGTTCAGAATCATATATTTCTAATTACTAACTGTAGGTACTAGCTATCATTCATCTGATAACAGATATTAGCAAATGAAAAGTCAAAATGGCAGTCCAGTCTGAATTAAATCCCGGAAAGGAGAAGAAATGGTCATTACTGTGAAATCTGTCTGTTAAACTAAAGACCTATGTTCCAGCTTCCTCAGCAATATTAATTATCCTAAGAGAAGCACAGTGAACAACCTGGATATACTGATAAAACTGCAAGCACTCATCTCTTCCTGGCTTCTCTGTTCACATTCCATTACTGCTAGGCCTCACTTCTACAACTCTTGTAAATGCACAAACTGGAAATACAAAACACTTAGCATTTGTATCTTTGCTGACTCGCCCAAGCAGTGAACAGAGGGTGAAGAATACAGACATACATGGGCCATATTCAGGGGCTACCTCTTCTCGGAGTCTGTCTGCGGGAAGCCAGAGAACAAGCAGGTACCACGGAGACTTTAGAGTAGGAGTGCAAGGGTGACAGACGCATGTGACCAAGGAAGAGAGCCCCTCCCCATCATGGGCCCTTGTGGGGGCTTGCAAGGGGTGTGGTTACACAACAGTGCAATACCACCCCCTCTCAATTCTAAGTGATGATAGGTGAGCATCATTTGACTCACAGGTGGGCAGAAAGGATTACATAGGTGGAGGAGGTGTGGTTTCCAAACTCATGGCCTTAAACTGGCTGCCTACAAACATAACACTGTCCTTTAAATAAATAAAGGCTTCAGAAAAAAACTTGCCATGAGGTAGGATTAACTAATAAAAGACATGAAACTATTTAAAAGTATTTTTTCACTGGGACATAGGACCAGAAGAATCCTTGTTTTCTTATGTCTCACACTGTATTGATTTAAGACCATTTAGTTAGCGTTTACTAAAAACTTGCCACATATTAAACAGTATGCAAGGTGTTAGAGATAGCAACAAAGGAAGTACAACTGAGACCTAGTATCTATACTTGCTAGCAGCTGATTTCCCATAGTGCTTGCTATGTTCCAGGGTTGTTATCAGTGATTATAAGAGGACTTCAAAAGGTAAAAAAAAAATGCAATTAAAAGCTAAGCTTAGGGCCCACATGGTAGCCTACCAGCTAAAGTCCTTGCCTTGAACGTACCAGGATCCCATATGTGTGGCACTGGTTCTAATCCTGGCAGCTCCACTTCCCATCCAGCTCCCTGCTTATGGCCTGGGAAAGCAGTCAAGGACGGCTCAAAGCCTTAGGACCCTGTACCCGCGTGGGCGATCTGGAGGAAGTTCCTGGCTCCTAACTTCGGATCGATGCAGCTCTGACCTTTGCAGCCACTTGGGGAGTGAATCATAGGCGGAAGATCTTCCTCTCTGTCTCTCCTCCTCTCTGTATATCTGACTTTGCAATAAAAATAAAATAAATCTTAAAAAAAAAAAAAGCTAAGTTTAAAGCCAGGTGCCATAGCCTGGTGACTAAAGCCTGCCTTACCTTGCATACTCCAGGATCCTATACAGGCGCCAGTATCTTATACAGTATCCTATACAGGCGCCAGTATCTTCTACAGTATCCTATACAGGCGTTAGTATCTTGGCTGCTCTACTTCCCTTCCAATTCCCTGCTTGAGACTCCTAACTACCTAGCAAAACCTAAAAATAAGCTTATCTTACTGTGTGAAAATTTATACCATTTTTTGTTCTTTCTGAATTTTCTTTCCAAATTCTGCCTCCAATTTTTATTCAAATGTAATATACAGTATGTGTGAATTTTTAAAAATATTTACTTATTTGAGAGGCAGAGGAACAGAAAAAGACGTTTTCCATCTTCTTCTGTCTTACTCCCCAAATGACTGCACGATGCTTGTAACTGAGCAGGTCAAAGCCAGTTTAGCCCAGGTCTCCCACATGGGTGACAGGAATCCAAGGACTGGAGCCGTCTGCTGCTGCTTTCCCAGGCACCATAGCAGGGAGCTGCATCGGAAAAGTGAAGCAGCCAGAATTTGAACTGGCATTCATATAGGTTGCTTATGTTGCAAAAGGCAGCTTGACTTGCTGCACCATATGGCAGCCTCACAAATCTTTTTAAAAAGAAATGTATCTTTTAAAATAATTAGTGTATGCATTTAACTTATGTGAGAGACAGAGCTACCATCAGCTGGTTTACTCCCCAAACGTTGGCATTGGCAAGGGCTGGTCCAGACCAAAGCCAGGAGACTGTCATCAATCCAAGTCTCCCACATAGGTAGCTAACACAGCACTTGGTACTTCCCAGGGTGCCTGTGAGCAGGAAGCTGAAATCAGGAGCAGAGTTGAGGCTCCAGATTCTCTGACCTGGGCGTGGCAGCCCGAGTCACATCTTAATAGGTCAAACACCTGCTCCTGTGAATATGTTTTACTGATAATGAACCCATCATACTTCTCTACAATAAATTTAAATAAAGAATGTAAACTGTGTAAAGTCTCTATTAGGTTCTGTTAGTCCATGGAGGCACAGGTGAAATTGGGCACAGATAGATAATGAGAAATGAGAGTAGAGTTCTTATTGCCTAGCATCAGGCAAGGGCTTTGTAAGCCCTACTTCACCTGAGACATTCCAAACTGCTAAGACAAGCCATTGTAAACAAGTGGCTTTACCAAGGGGCCTTTCTGCAGCTTTCCCACCCATCTGATCACAGTCGGTCAGTGTTGCACTACACAGGTCCACACGACCCCTCCAAAGTTGTAGATTTTAAAAGGCAGATCTGAAAACTGCACTTCCACATCCTACTGGGCTGCCTCACCTAAATAAAGCCTTTCCCACATTGATTGGTTGCCCCTGTACCTTGCTTGGACCCAGGGAATCCTGAAAGGCAGCTTTTGGGACTGAACCTGGAGATGTAATTTTGAAGGCACCTGTCCCTGGAGAATCTCTGGCTTTTCCCTGCTCCTTTGACATACCACATGGGTCATGATCCTGGGGAACATGAGGAGTCTTTGAGATTCCTCCAGAGGGCCTTGCTGCACTTTTTAAAAAATGTATTTATTTTTATTGGAGAGGCAGATTTACAGAGAGAAAAATCTTCTGTCTGCTAGTTCACTCCCCAAGTGTCCACAATGGCCAGAGCTGAGCTGTTCTGACACCAGAAGCCAGGAGCTTCTTACAGGTTTCCCATGTGAGCACAAGGTTCCAGGGCTTTGGGCCATCTATTGCTGCTTTGCTGGGACACAAACTGGCACCCATATGGGATCCTGACAGATACAACGTGAGGATTTAGCCACTAGGCTATTGCACGGGGCTCAACTTCCTCTGTGCTTTTAACTCCTCTCCAAAACTCCTAGTGCTAGGTCAAACTCCCTGTCTGCCTCCAAGGAGCTGTGCTTTTCTGGCCCAATCTCTGTAATACTGGAGAGGCGCTTGAAGTTAAGAGGTGGTCTAACATTGTTAATAGTAGTAAGAGATCTGGGGATGCCTGCCCGCTCCCTCCTTCTTTTTCTTTCATTTTTTATTATATTTTTTGACAATCTTTACATAGTTAATTAGGGTAAAAAGGATCAAGGGCTATAGGAAAGTGGGTAAAACTATTATTTCCATATTGTTTCCTTCATGTATCTGAGGTAAAGGGGGACATTGAGAGAGAAGCCCCACCCAGTTTCCCACCCACCCCAGGTCCCAGATGTGGGGCATGCTCTGAGGGTCTTGCTCAAGTGGTTTTGATAGTTCAACAGTTATGAATAGCTGCCAGTCTTGCCACTCCAAGCACGATGAGTTCATTGAAGAATCCACTGATTGACATAGTCCATCTTAGAGTCTCCATTTGCCCAGTATTTCACTGCCAACATATAGGTGAGGTGGTTGATTGACTTGTTCTGTCTTCTGTCTTAGTTAGGGTTCTGAGTCCGGTATTTCGATTAGGGAGATCCCCAAAGAAACTTTGAGGTGTTCCCAGACCAGATTCTTGTATGTACTAGCAAGCACAGGGCCCGGCACAGTCCATCGCCCTAATCAGCTGATGGTTGCAATTGCTGGCTTGGTTCTGTTTTCAGCCCCGACTTCCACTGGAACCAATGGGCGTTGTAGTCCAGCCTGGTTCTGCCCAGCACATATTTGGCCCTCACATAAACCAATGGGAGCTGCAGCCTAGTCAGAGCCACCTACAATAACCCCCACCAGGCCCGCCCCCTACCCTGGTTTGCCAGTATGTGTAGCAGTAGTCCACTCTGTCCCACATCCCATTTGGCTCTCATACATGTCGATGGATATTAAAGCTTAGTTCCATCTAACCAGCTCAACTATCCAGCCCTCACGGATGTTGAGTGCCTTTCTGTTTAGCCACCCCAGCCCCTGTCCTAGTTTTCATGCCCTCCTGTGGGAGTGGTAACCCAAGAGGGACCCCTCCCTCCTTCTAACTGAGTTGGCTGTCTAGGACTCACCCCATACCCTCTCCATATGGGAAACACTCTGATGGCTACTCAAAGACTCATCTGCTAGGTGTTTCCTCTATAATCTTAAGACTGTATCCAGAAGGGAAAATTAAGCCGAAGAGACTCATCTTTTTCTCTAATCTTGTCTGGTCACAATATATAAATTCAACAACAATGAAACTTTTTGTCCCCCAATTCTCTGAGACCTAGACAACTTTATCAGTCGTAATAGAAAGTAACATGAGGTTCCCTGTGTATGGCATTCTTCTGTCTCTGTAATTATTCCTCACTCTGCCAATCTGTCACCACTTATGAGATTTTCTCCTTAGGGGAAAATGCCAAATTTCAAACTCCCAAGCCTCTGAAATCAGGCTGACTTTGATCCTGCCACTCATGGCCTTCCATTTCCTTCTGCTCTTGGACCTTATTAGAACCTCCCAAGGCTTCTTGTCTTCTGAGTCTTCTTCTAAGCTGCTTCTTCCCCATCTCTTTCTTCTCCCACTCACTCTCCTTTTCCACCCCTACAGTCCATTTGTGCTCTCAGCAGGTGTGCTGTCTGAGGAATAGTCCCCTCCTTTAAACTTGCTGCTCAGGCCCCTTCTCCCCACTCTTCTCCTTCCTCCTCCCTTCGCCTGTCCATAGGTGTCTATGCTCACGTCAGCTGCCATTTACAGCTACACACCCTTCACGACCCATCCTTATGTTGCTCCTCTGTGAGGTGGCTGGGAGAGGCTATTGTTAATGTCCATGTTGTATTCTTTCTAATCTGTCCCAAATTAAAAGGCACCTAGTCTCCTATACCACAGATCCTACCCATTACACCAAGGCATTCTCACTCCTTCTATACCCTCGCCTGTTAGGATGTTTAAATTATTATTTCCTCTTCTGTCACATCCACAGAAAAGATTCACGTCCAGACTGCTGCCATAGCTTCTGCCAACTTTTTACAGAAACAGGACCCTCTCAGCTACACAATGACACCAAATGGAATTAAATACTCCGCTCACTAATCTGTATTTTATGGGAATGGAAAATGCTGCCTTTAAGGAAGTAAATTATGATAAAATTCCAGAAGTCATTCAAAACTCTGTTGAAAACTTTGAGGCTTTTTGTGAGACAGCTTAAGTCAGTAATTAGAGGTTGGGAGACTTTATCTTCATGCTCATTTCTTCTCCAAAATTTAGATGAGGCAGAGACCCCTAAAAAGAACCTCAAAATATTTACTTTCAGGTTCTTTAATAATAAAGAGAGGGAAATAAATTTAAAAAAAAAAAGCTAAAGTGAGATCAGGTTGAATGCCAGCTACTGGCTTTGCAGTTCAGGGGAGCCAGGAGAAGAAGCCTGCTAATGACCCTCAGATCCTCCAGGGACCTTGCTTCAGATGCAAAATGGAAGTTCACTGGGAAAGAGCTTGTACTAATCTCTAAGCTCCACTGGGGCCTGATGTATGAAGCCAAGGGACACAGAAGTCTGAGTAATGTCTCTGGAAGCAAGGCCACTGTGTTCAACCCATCCCTGAGCTGGAATTGTCCCTTCTTGGACTGGCCCTCGAGGATTGACAAGGCATGGGTTTGAGAACCCTCATCATTACCATCATTATAATTTTTAATTTGAAAGGCAGAGCTAGAGCGAGACAGACAAAGACACAGAGATGATCTCTCTATCTGCTGTTTTACTCCCTTGATGGCCACGACAGCCAGAGCTGGCAGGTCTAAAGCCAGGAACCAGGAGCTTTTTCTGGGTCTTCCATGTGGGTGCAGGGCCCAAGCACTTGGACCATTTTCTGTGCTTTCTGGGCACATTAGCAGGGAGTTGGATTGAAAACAGAGCAGCCAGGACTTGAACTGGCACCCATATGAGATGATGGTACAGCAAGTAATGGCTTGTTGTACCACACAACAGCACAGGACCCCATGTTTAGTTTTAAAATACAGGTAAGCAGCAGCCCAGTGTGGTAGCCTAGTGGCTAAAGTCCTCACCTTGCACATGCTAGTATCCCATATGGACATGTTCCTGGAGCCACTCTTCCCATGCTTGTGGCCTGCAAAAGCAATCAAGATGGCCCAAAGCCTTGACACCCTGCACCCACATGGAAGACCTGGAAGAAGCTCTTGGATCCTTGCTTAGGTTTGGCTCAGTTCCGGCCACTGTGGCCACTTGGGGAGTGAATCAGAGGATGGAAGATCTTTCTTTCTGTCTCTCCTTCTCTGTAAATCTGCCTTTCTATAAAAAAATGACAAATATGAATATACAGGTAAGCAATCGCTTGTCTCCTGAATATGGGAGGAAGACAGCTTTAAGAGAACATACAGAGCTCTGGCCATTCCTTTCTTGATTATGAGGCTCAATGGCCAACTTTCACAGCTGTACAGGACTCACACTCTCATTTGATCAACAGGATCTACCATCACTGCTTCCTCGCCCTACCTTCTTGGGTAGAATTATCCTTGGGTTAAATTACACTCCACCATCATTTTACAGATCTCTGACCCACATTTGCCTACTCTCTTATCACTAGCCCCATCTCCCTGATACCCCAAACTTTTTACAGCTTTTATATATCCTAGTCAGGTAGACCTTCCTTATTTGAGACATCAAGCACCCCTTGTTTTCTTCCACTATACCCCTATAAAAACATCCCTTGAGGATTGCTCCTCAATCTATAACAAACCTCAATATCTTCTCAATCTACAATGTAGATTGCAGGAGTTTCAGCATATTGACCATGGGCTACTGTCAGTCTCCTTATAAAACATCCTTCTTGTAAAAAAAAAAAACCTGATGAAATATACCACATACTGCAAATTTTATGCATCATAAAGGAAGCTATATAGTTCTCATTGTCCCCAACCATTCATCTTCCTCTTTTATTCCAATCCCCAACACTACATATTTCATTGTTATAGATTTTAAAGATGCTTTGTTTACTGTCCCACTCAATGCTTCTTCTCAAGATCTTTTTGCTTTCAGATGGATATACCCTTCTACTATAACTTCTCTGCATCCAATATGGACAGTGCTCCTCAGGGGTTTGGGGACAACCCCACATTTCTAGGGACAGGCTTTATCAATGGCCTCTGCCTGTGGTCCTTACATTGCAGAGTATGTGGATGGTCTTGGTGGTCTGGTTCTTCCTTAATGTAATGTATTTCACATTGATATCCTAGCACACCGGGCATATTGAATTTCCCCCTAAAAGAGTCAGTTTTTAAAAACACGAGTTATTTTTTAGTATTACATATTACATCTGCATAAAGGTTCTTACCCAAGACTAACTATTTAGTTGAATAAATTTCAATTCCACAATCAAATTTAAACTAACTGTACTCCTTCAGACTGGCCAATTTCTTCCATAAGTGGAAACCAAATTTATTCTTCTCACTAGACTAACTCTCTCCCATATTAGGTAGCCTCTGGACACCTGTGACCCCTTAAATCCCTGGCTTCTATCAGGATGGCCTTCATGCAACTGAAAAATGTCCTTATTTCAGACCCAGCCCTTTCTCTCCCCAGTCGCTTTAAACTCTTTCATTTATATATAGGCCCTAAGAGGGGTTTTGTATTTGAACTACAGGCCTGGTTTTCTGGCCATTATATTCAATTGGTAGCTTATTTCTCAAAGCAACAGGAAGAAACTGTGCAGCACTGGCCAACCTGTCTCTGTACTTTTGCCACAGCTTTATGGCTGATATTAGAAAGCCCCAAATTATTTGTTTTAAACCTCACTGTACGCATCTCACACTCTATTCAGACCCTTTTATCCCACCAGATTATCTTCATAATCTTGGCTACCCACTTATGAACCTTTCATGCCATTCTTCCACACAACCCTAATATTACACTCCAGACTTGCCCTTCTCTTAAAATGATCAGTCTCCTGACTCCTACTATCACTGACTCTAAAGTCCTCCAACTTAACTGTGATGAAGTCTGTTCCTAAGTTCCTTCCCCAATCTTTGTGATCCCCCTTTACCAAAGCCCTCTCCTCTCTGTTTAAAGACAGAAGCTCAACCAAGGTTAACATGTCCTCTTAGGCAGGCTAGGCCATCATCGCTATCAACTCTATAGCCAAGTCCTTTAGCATACCTTCACAGCACACAGGGCTTATTGTTCTTACCTGAGCCCTCACTCTGGGCAAAGGTCTAGAAGTAAATATATACACAGACTCTAAATACTTCTATCATCTCATATAGTTTCATTCTCCTGTTTGGCAAAAAAAAAAAAAAAAAAAAAGAGGATGGGGGCAACCCTGTCATCATTGGCACCCTCCATCTAAAATAGCTCCAGGTGCCAATCCTCCCACAACACGCAGCCGTCCTCCTCTATGGAGAACATCAAAGGGGAAAATTCTTTCATGTTCTTGGGAAATAACAAAGCAGACAGGGTAACAAAACGCCAGGCTGTCCAAACCCACTTTGTAGCAACTTTCTTGCTCAGAGCCTTCCTCCTCTGACCTCCCTAATATTCACCAGGGGACAGGGGTGGGGAGGTGGAGAGGAGACCAATTTGTCTTTATAGTGAGAATTTACACTGGATGGCTAGCGTCTTAAGAATTATCAAATATTACTTCTAAAATAGGGGACCCTTGGTCTTCTCACTTCCCTCTACAAGCAGTTTCATGTAGGGAACAAAACCCTTCATCTCCTGCTTTCCTGTGTATTGATTATCTTTATCTCTCCTTAGACCTCTCTGCCAGCACTCAAGCAATCCCATCTTGTTTACTAAAAGGCCTTTCTGCATGGTTAGCTCAGACCTGACTCCTTCCCAAGCCACTATGCAAGAGAGAAAACACTTGCACAGGACTGGTGAATAGGCTTTACCAATATGCCTTTTGTAAAAAAGATTGTTACCTTTGTATATAACTTTCCTGGGTGGGTGAGGCTTACCCTAGGTCATCAGAGAAGATACAGTGATAACATTTCTTATGATAGAAATCATCCCCCAATTTGGTCTTCCCCACTTCCCATTGGATAATGGACTGTCTTTTATTTCTCAAATTACTCAGGGGACATTCACCAACTTAGCCATAAGCTGGGAGCTCCAAAGTCCTCAGGCATGGGGGAAAGAGCAAATGGCATCTCTAAGATCATCTCATAAAACTCATGCCCCAAACCCAACCTGCTGAGCTTTCTGTCTGTCTCACTATGCGTATGCAACTTTGTACCACACTGTACCCTTCATATCTGATTAGCCCTTTGGAATTCACATACACAGTTGCCCTTTCATTTTAGGTAATTTCCCCTCCTCACCTTCCTCCCTTAGAGACTACATTTCTGTATTGTCACAGGCTCACCAATTCCTTCGCTGTTTCACAAACTCCTTCCTCCTAAAGCTCTACTCGGACGTAGTTGCCGTGGACCTTAGTTGCTCCTTTAGCGATCGCCACAGCTACCGAACTGTCAGGATTTCCTTCCTGAATTCACTTGCAGGTTGAAACTTGCCCCAACCAGAGAAGGCCACAACAGGTGGTGACCACAGGCCTTGATGTCCACCCTTCTTTGTCTCAGTGCTATTCCAGAGGATTCTGAAGAAGCAGACGTGCTCACTCATGTCTGATCCTGGACTGTTCTATAATTTTGCCCTGAACTTTTTTGAAGGCTGTCATCTCTCTGTTCAAACAGAACAGCAACTCTAACCTTTACTATGGGACCATTTCCTGCAGGATGATTTTACTGATCATAGTTTTGAGTGCATTTCTGTTTCGTTGAGTTGCTCCTCTTATTCTGTGCTCAAACACCCCAAAGATGATTTTTATACTGTTTCTCTTGACTGCTTCCCTCCTTACCAGTTCCCCATCAGGACCTTCTTGCCAAATATCATTTTTTTTTAAACTGGAAAGGCAGATTTATATAGAGAAGGAGAGAGAGAGAAATCTTTCATCTGCTGGTTTACTCCCTAAATGGCTGTAGCCACTGGAGTTGAGCCAATCTGAAGCCAGGGGCTAGAAACCTCTTCTGGATCTCCTACTTGGGTGCAGGATCCCAGAACTTATGGCCATCTTCTGCTGTTTTGCAAGGCTATAATCAGGAAGCTGATAAAAAGGGATGCAAGTGAGTTATGAACCAGTGCCCACATGGGATGCCAGCACTGCAGGTGGAGAATTAGCATGCTCTGCCACCATGCAGATCCAATCTCACCTTCTTGGTTTGAAATGAAATACAAACACAAATCTTGCAAAGGATCCTAGAGATGCCTCACCCTATTTTCCTTGTCTTATACTATAGTTCCTGCTCCTCAACTCACTTTGGTCAACACCAGAGAACACCTTTCTGTTAAAACAAAAAAAATGGATCAACATTTTCAGTTGCAGAAAAATCTCTCCTTAGAAACTATCTGATGCCACACGCAAGACCAGACCATTCAGTTCTTTGCAGACTATATGTTGAGTATCAGATTCCCATATATTAACGTGCCGGTTCTTGGCTCTGTTGTCACTAACAAGCTACTTCTTGCCAGGGCCTGTTTTTGCATCAAGGGGATCATTTGTCTCCTAAGACTTTTTTTTTTTTAAAGATTTATTTATTTTTCTTGGAAAGGTAGATTCACAGAGAGAAGGAGAAACAGAGAGAAAGATTTTCTGTGTGCTGGTTAACCCTCCAAGTGGCCTCAATGGCCGGAGCTAAACCAATCCGAAGCCAGGAGCCGGGAGCCGGGAGCCGGGAGCCGGGAGCCGGGAGCCCGGAGCTGGGAGCCAGGAGCTTCTTCCAGGTCTCCCAAGCAGATTCAGGGTCTCAGGCTTTGGGATGTCCTGTCCTGCTTTCCCGGGCCACAAGCAGGGAGCTGGATGGGAAGTAGAGTAGCTGGGACATAAACTGGGGCCCACATGGGATCCTGGTATGTGCAAGGTAAGGACTTTAGCCACTAGGCTATCACACTGGGCCTGGGATGTTGTTTTGAGGAGATATCCTTGCTGAGTTTATGGTGTCGTGGTTGGGATTATCTAGCCCCTCGGGGCACCACCCTCACTGGCTTAATTATTACATCTCCTCCCCAGGTTCATAGCAAATTCACACAACTGGACCTTGGTCTCAGTCTCCCCAACTCTCCGTCCACAACTCTTCTAACCCTGACTCCCAGCTTTGTGTAGGCTGCTTCTCTACACAGCATGGGTTATTTCCCTGACAACCTGCCTCAGAGATGCTAATGACACAGTGCCTTCTTTTAAACACATTCAAAAACTTGCCAATTGGTTTCTCATAGACACACATAAACATTTTACACTTTATGAAAATATATCATCAAGAGCAAGTGAAGTTAACCATGAAGACTCCCAGCAACCCTTCGCAGGTGCCTCAAGATCCAGGATAATGAACCAGTGACAACATGAGACATTTAACCATTTCATCACTTGCTTTCTATCGATCTGACAAACTGGTTCCATAAATAGAGATCTTTTTCCTTTGTGGGACTGACACTAATCTCTGCCTTTGCATGACCTAGATCAGAGTTTGCACCCTTATCCTGTCTCCTAATGTTAACATAATTTCAAATAACCAATTCCTACTGGTTCATGCAACCATAGATACTTGCTATGAAAGAGCTTCACCCTAATTCTCCTTCTAGCCAACTGTAGCAGTTGCTGCTGGGATGGGCATGGGGTAGGAGTGCTTTGCACCTTCTTTCTAAAGATGTGCAAGGCAGCTTAGATGGAATATCTCAAGGTTCAAGAACAAACGGACTGCTTTGCATCAATAAACTGATAAAACCCATGGGGCTTGGCCCTGTTAACAGCAGAAAGAGGCGTCTGTTTATCCTTAGTGGAAGATTGCTGCCCTACTGTTTGGGATGCTGCTTGCAACCTAGATCTAAAATTCAACAGCGAACTTCTGAATCTTGAAAAAACTGGTTTCAAACCCACCCTGGCTACCTCGGCTGCCTTTGCCATTTCCCTCATTACAGTTTTTCTTCTTGTATCTCTAGGGCTTTGTGTCTTTTGGCTACTAAGTGATTTGTTCATTCTCTGATCCAAAATCTCACTTAAACCCGTGCTCACAATACATTCTTGCTAAGAGGCATCCAGGACCAGCCAGTATCTGCTCCTGAGTTCCAGCACTGTGAGAGGAAGAACTACTTTCCCAAGCCTGCTGTCGGCACGAAGTAACCATGGAGATGTTGGTGTCCCACTCCGCTAGTTCTCCCTCCTCCACGACCCTTTTCCATGAGACACCAAAAGTTTTTTTTTTTCTGCTCTCTTTGTATTAAAATACTGCATTTGTTAGGAACTGTCAGGCCACTGAAGCATAAATAGTCAATCCCGAACTTGGTGAAACTGGGCACATACAGATAATTTAAAAACCAGTGAAATCTTTATTGGCCAGTATCGGGCTGCCCCAGCCTCAGCTTAGGCAGGCCCCTCACCCGAGACGTTCCAACCTGCTAAGGCAATCCATTGTAAATATGTGACTTTACCAACAGGTCTTTCTGCATATTTCCCACCCACCTTTATCATTCTGCGTTTAGCACATCCACATGAACCTTCTCAACAAGTAGATTAAAAGGGAGCTGCTACCTGCTGTCCAGCAGACTGAAACCTTGCTTTCAGTCTTCACTGCACTGTCTCATAAATAAGACCTTTTCTAGCTGAGCTAGAAAAGCCTAAGAATTCATCTGATGATTTAAAAACTTATAAATTATCACTGTTTTTCAGTTTATAGTTGACCCATTAAGTGCCTTAGGTGTTGATAATTATTAAACATAAAATAAATCACTGGAGCCTTTTAAAAATAGGTTTGTGTATTATAAGTGAATTTTACATATTTCCATAAAGAAGTTCAGCATCACTGAGTAATATTATTCACACAGATACGTAGATGGCAGTTGGCAATAATTGTAGTCATTTATTTAAAAGCTTTCCCAATTATATGTCATAACTGCATGTGGTAATCCTAATGATATGTCAGGGAGCAATCTGAATAAATCTTCAATTTATCAGAAAGAAAATTAACATGAAATATTCTAACTTTATTGAGTTTGTTAGTAAAAATTATTTGACTTCTCAGCACCAATATCATTACTTGGGGGCCATCCAGTTATTCTTTGATATCTCTGGATTCTAGAGGACACCAAAATCTGAGACTGCATGAAGTCCCTTACATAAAATGATACAGTATTTGCATGTAATCTATACATATCTCGTGTATTCTTTTCAGATAGAAATAGAGAAATGAGAATCTCCCCAGTGTCTGCCGTAGCCAGGGCTGGGCCAGGACACAGCAGGAGCTGAGCTCAATCTGTGTCTCCTTGTAGGTGATAGGGACCCAGTTGTTTGTGAGGAAGAGTGAGAGAGAGCGAGCTAAAGAGAAATATTTTCCATCCACTGGTTTGCTCCCACAAAGGCCACAAAAGCCAGGACAGGGTGTGGCTGAAGCCAGGAACCCTTAGCTAAGTACTTGGACTATTACTGTGCAAGGTAGCAGGAAGCAGGGTCAGAAATATATAAGCCAGGACTCAAACCAGGACCCCTGAAATGGCATGCAAGTACCCCTGGCAGTGTCTTATCTGCTACACCAAAGGCCTGTGCTCTGTTGTACACATCAGCTTACAATCCAGCCAATAAAACATATGCAAATAGTTCTTACACTACATTGCTTACAGTGCAAGGACAAGAAAAATATTGTACAGGTTCAGTTCAAGTGCCATGTTTTTTCCCTAAGTATTTTCAATCCACAAGTAACTGAACCTAAGAATTGTGGAGCCCGCAAACAAGGAGGGCCAATTGCACATCATTTCGGCATTCAGATGGAGATGAGCATGCTTTCCCATTTTAAAAGCAGAGAAAGCACCACCGTGAAGGGAATCATGGTGAGGCGGGACAAGGACCCCCAGGATCACTTTCCTGCTTCTTATGTACTTAAGAGGGAGAATTTAAGGAAACTAAAAAGCTGGAATTGATTCCCTCAAAGTGAAATGCCTTATTATCTTTTTTTTTAAGCAATATATATATTTTTTTTTGGAAAGATTTACAGAGAGGAGGAGAGTTAGAGAGAAGTGGAGCTGCCGGGATTAGAACTGGCGACCATATGGGATCCTGGCTCATTCAAGGAAAGGACCTTAGCCACTAGGCTATGCCGCCAGGCCCCTTATTATCTTTTTTGAAGACCACTACTCTGACATTTTTACTCAAACCTGTAATGGCTGGAGTTGCTGTCTCCTAAGCTGTGGACTCTTTCATCTAGCCTCATACTGAGGACATTTTCTTGCCTCTCAAGGATTCCAGAATAGTCCCTCTAAAAATCCATATACATGGCCCGGTGCCGTGGCCTAGTGGCTAAAGTCCTCGCCTTGAATGCACCAGGATCCCATATTGGTGCCAGTTCTAATCCCGGCAGCTCCACTTCCCATCTAGCTCCCTGCTTGTGGCCTGGGAAAGCAGTCGAGGACGGCCCAAAGCCTTGAGATCATGTACCTGCATAGGAGACCTGGAGGAGGTTCCTGGCTCCTGGCGTTGGATTGGCATAGCACTGGTCGTTGTAGTCACTTGGGGAGTGAACCATTGGATGGAAGATCTTCCTCTCTGTCTCTCCTCCTCTCTGTATATCTGGCTTTGCAATAAAAATAAATCTTTTTTTTTTAAACCATATATATGAGTGATATGAGTCATCTAACATCATGAACATTCCAGTCACTTTATTTAAGCAGTTGGCAACCAATAAGAGTCTGTGAAAAGCATAATTTTTGGGCCCAGTGCAATGGCTCAATGGCTAAATCCTCAACTTGCATGTACCAAAATCCCATAAGAGTGCCAGTTTGTGTCCCAGCTTCTCCACTTCCCATCCAGCTACTTGCTTCTGGCCTGGGGAAGCAGTGGAGGACGGCTCAAAGCCTTGGGACCCTGTGTGGGAGACCTGGAAGAGGCTCCTGGTTTTGGATTGGCTCAGCTCAGTTGTTGTGGCCATTTGGGGAGTGAGCCAGAGAAGGAAAGATATTTCTCTGTCTCCTCTCCATAAGTCTGATCTGCCTTTCCAATCAAAATAAATAGATATTCATAAATCTCAATTTCTTTCTATCCTTGGTTTGTGACAACTTCTGGATGTACATTTACTCATGACATTCATACTCCTTTCATTAAGAGCATCACTGGTACATATATCGCCCAAGATGCTGCACTGCCATTGGTTCATACTTTGTGTCCTAGGCACAAATTCTTTTAAAGTCTCCCTCTGTGCTAATTGAAAAAAAAAATGGAGGTTTATAGTGGAGAAAGCTGTTAGAAATATTGGGCACAGGGCCCGATGTGATAGTGTAGCCTGGTGGCCAAAGTCCTCGTCTTGAACACACCGGAATTCCACATGGGCACCAGTTCTAATCCCGGCAGCCCCACTTCCATCCAGTTTTCTGCTGGTGGCCTAGGAAAACAGTGGCGGATGGCCAAAAGCCTTGGGACCTTGCACCCGAGTGGGAGACCTGGAAGAAGCTCCTGGCTCCTGGCTTCGGACTGCCTCAGCTCCAACCATTGCGGCTGCTTAGGGAGTAAATCATTGGATGGAAGATCTTCCTCTCTGTCTCTCCTCCTCTTTGTATATCTGCTTTTCCAATAAAAATAAATAAATCTTTTTTTTTTTTTTTTTTTTTTTTTTTTTTTTTTTTTTAGAACTATTGGGTGAAATCAGGGAGAACCAGGGGTCAGAATTGCCTAACCAACTTTCTGAAAACATACCAAAACCTGGTAAGTTATCAAGACAGCACATTCTTAGGGCAAAAAAATTCCCGATTTGGAAATGTATACGGATGTGGTCAAAAAGGAAAGTACATTTCAAAAATGGAACAATAGCTCTTCTCAGGTAGAGCATAGTTTAGTTTTACTCTAAAGACAAAAAAATGTTGTGTGTCCCATTCGAACCATCAGGAGAAGTTCACTAGTTAATAGGACTAATGCACCAACATTGTAAAACAAACTGGACTGGAAATGTAGACATTCCTACTTTACAATTAGAAACCCACCAGAACATATTATTAATAAGGAACAACTTAATTAAAGCATCTCTCCTTGGTTCAAGAGGTGATCAAGCAAGAAAGTGGTCCCAAGATGTGCAGCAGTTGATGGCTGTGTGCTGCACTCAAAACAAACAAACAAACAGTAAAACAAACAAGCAAAAACACTTTCCAGAAAACAATTTCCAGAAAACAAATTTCAAATAAGACCCAGAATTCATGGGCCCGGCGCGATAGCATAGTGGTTAAAGTCCTTGCCTTGCATGGCCGGGATACCATATGGTCACTTGTTCTAATCCCGGTGGCCCTGCTTCCCATCCAGCTCCCTGCTTGTGGCCTGGGAAAGCAGTGGAAGATGGCCCAAAGCCTTGGGAGCCTGCACCTGTGTGGGAGACCCGGAAGAAGCTCCTGGCTCCTGGCTTTGGATTGGCTCAGCTCCAGCCATTGCGCTCACTTGGGGAGTGAACCATTGGTTGGAAGACCTTCCTCTCTGTCTCTCCTCCTCTCTGTATATCTGTCTTTCCAATAAAAATAAATCAATCATAAAAAAAAGAAATTGGAAAATTTCTGTACATTAGCTTTCTCCCAACCCTACAATTTCATGAAATGTGTTAAGATTTTGAGGTATGGACCTGGCACAGTGGTTCAATGGCTAAATTCTCATCTTTCAAGCACTGGGATCCCATATGGGTGCCCATTCATGTCCCAGCTGCTCCACTCCCATCCAGCTCCCTGCACGCAGCCTAGAAAAGCGAAGAATGCCTCAGTACTTGGGACCCTGCACCCGTATGGGAGGGAGAAGTTCCTGGCTCCTAGCTGGGCCGTTAAATATGAAGAATGCAATCAAGGCATTTAAAGTTACATAAAGGCTTACCAGTGGGTACCAACAGCAGGCTCAAATACATTAACTATAAAAATACTACATTCGTGTGGTTGAAAACCAGAAGGCATGACACGGTAGCACTGCTGCGATGTGAACTGGTGAGTTTGCAGTTCTATATTCTCTTCCTCTCTGTCTTCCCAGACACAGCAGTTTCTTGTATAATAATGTGGGGAATTCTGAAATATAGAGGTGAGGAGGAGGAAAATGGAAACAGGAACAATGAATGGCAAGAGACAGGAGAAAGGAGTGAAAGGATGGAGAAAAGACAAACGCTGAGAAGTACAACTGATACATGAAGTATCAGTTACTCCCCCGCCTTTGCGAACATTTGCATGGCAGTTTGATCCATATGCATGTATTACTTGAATAAACTGGATTTCTTTGTCTTTGTATCCCGTTACTTTTACGTGGCCTGAAACATTTACATTCTAGTATTTTGATATCTAGGTTTTTGAAGAAAAAAATTTCAAAGCTGGAAACCTACATATCAAAATACTAGAATACTATGGAAGAAAGGAAGCTTGCAATCCTCTACCGTCTCATACTAGAGACAAAATAGACTTTCTCCAGAATAAATTGGCTTAATGAACTTTCTCTTTGTACTGACTTTGCCTCCAATTGCAAAGGTCTATTAACTGAATTTCAGGCATGAGGCACCAAGGACGCTGCTTTGATGCTGTGTGGCAGCGCTGTAGTTGACAGCACTTTCCAGCAGGTGGCAGCATTTCCCTGTACCCAGTGGGTGTTGGTGTTTCAGGAGAGCCCAACCCTTTTCATTGAGATTACATCTAAGGGCTGCCTCCCTTACATCCTGGTTTTGAAGACATTCTTCCACTGATTTTAGAAACTGAGAAGGAACAAGCAAACTTTTAACTTGTGGCAAGTTATGTTTCGCATTTGAACCGGGAGGCTAATTTCAGGACACCAAGGGGACACGTTCACGTAAAGGGACATGTTCTCCTAACCCCTTAGCCAATCTATCTTTTCCCTTTGTTCACTCCTGTCCAAGGCTCGGAAATGCCATTAAAAGCCATCTCTAGTCAACATCTCAAATTCATTTGTTTCGCTTTCTATAAAAGCTGGGTTTTCTTTTCATCTTTATTCACTGATGTGGTGTCAGGAATTTCCCTGGTATAAGCACGGATCCTTTACTGAACTCTATGCAATCTGGGTGAATAAAACCCTTTGGGGTTTAGCATCCTCCTTTGTAAAATGGAATTGGGGACTTGGGGGTTCGTTTAACTCTTAACTCTCTGGAGTCATATACTAATTGCACTGTCTTGAATCAAGAAAAGTGGTGATACACAGATACTATATAATTATTTCTGGAGGATTTTTTTTTTGAGCAGCAAAGTTATTAAATCATGCAAAGTGATAAATAAATGTGATTGAGGCAGCTGACCTAGGGAAGATATAGCATTCAGGATAAAACACAATGTATCCGCTGTTTGACATCTCCAGCTATGAAAGATATTTTCATGTATTTCTATGGTGGAACACACTGAACAGACCATTAATTAGTTTATAGTGCTAGAAATTCCTTATTGTACTTAGTTATTTAAAAATAAAGCAAGTTGAAGTCCTGCCAGGTTAATATTCTTTTGCTATTGTTTATCTTTAGCTTTAACTCTATTGGATAGCCAGTTTTTTTTTTGCCTTATGAAAATAAGTGATCATTGTAAGGTAACTTTAAGCCAAAAAGAAAACAACATATGAAAAGAGAAAATCAGAAATCATGTTATCTTCTCCCTGCTATTCTTCCAATGTGTTTGTGTAAAAAAAATACATTATCAATTTTATTTCATTGAATTTTAATAAAATTTTATGAAATATGTTAATCTTGCAGAAATATGCATGTAAAGCAGAAGAGTCGGCAAATTATGAAATTATAAGATTCAAAATAGAAAACATTCTATTGCTAATTAAATTCTCAGCCGGTAGTGGAGTTTTTTGGAGGATATTCTACACAAAGCAGAGCTGAACGATATTACAGACAAAACCATTTAGTCTTTGCTTTTGGTTTGTTTCTAGGAATCATTTTTAGGAGAGGTGTGACTCCCTGCATGCTCCTATCGCCAACAGAAGGAGATCACAGACAGTAATGGAACATGCCCTTTCATGAGTTATTCAAATGACCCGAAGCAGCGCCCCTGGGGAACGTCTTGGGCAAATTGAAAAACAACAGTGTTTGTTCCTGGGACAATGAAGTAAAGGAAAAGCTTTCAAATCCTTGGCAGAATGAGACAGTTTCAATTTAAGCATATATAGATAGATAGATATAGATATATACACACAACAATACAAATATATATGTATATATATATTTGTTCTATCCTATTTGGAAAATACAGGTTAAACAGATAAAAATAGAGAAGATTGCTTAGCAATTAAAACCACGGGTTTAAATCTCTTTTGAAAGGCCACTGTGGGAGAGGAGGAAGGCACTGTACCAAACGTGGCTCACACAAGCCGCATTTTAGCAGCAGGTTCAAGCTACAGCACATCAGCTGTCTTGCTCATGTGCACTTCATGTATCAAAGAAAATAGGAATTTGGGGGTGCATTGTTTGGGTGGAGTACCAGTTTTGGAAGAAGCTGTTAGAAACTATAATTAAAGCTGGTTTATCATGTTCGCTAATGATTACAGAGCCTCCCCGAAGGTGCACACCAGTCTCCTTTTGTTACAAGTTCCTCTTTCTCCCCAGGTCTCTCTGAATGTAGACAGGTCAGGAAACGCAGTACTTGGGAATTAGTACTGCAGTATCTAGACACTCAAGCACCTGGTTTTGACTGAATTTAAAATCCAATTTTATTTTTTTCTTTATATTAGGTTTGTCAGTTATTTAGAAGTTTTACTTCTACCCTTTGGGTAAAACAGCCTTTGAGTAAAAGTGGGGGGGGGGATGAAGAAAAGTATAAACATTGAGAAAAGATCCGTCCTTATTTCTGTAGGGAACACAGCCCCAGGAAGGGATGAGGGGAGGTTTGGAGCCACCTCACGCTGCCGTCGGGGTGGTGAGAAGCCTGCCGGCGTCGCTCGTTCTTTCATTCACCACTAGAGAGAGCAGGCAAGGGAGCGGATGTGGAGGGAAGCAGCAAAGCCCCCTTTCCATTGGCTTCCTTCAGCTGGAAGTGCTTGCAGGCTGAGCCCTCGTGGCAGCACGCTGGGGTCCGTGGGAATCCCGGACGAGCCTTTCTGCTCCTGCCTCAGGGCAGCAAGGAGAGGAATTTTGCAAAGCAGCAGGTGCTGGAGACTAACCAGCGTAGGTCCAGGCGAGAGGCTGAGCGAGCAGGTGCTCCGAGGACAGCCTGGCAACCCGAGAAACCATGGTGGGCCCTGGCACGGCGTCCGCAGGCCACCTCCCGGCAGTGAACTCTGCATTTCCCCTCGCCCTCCCTAGCAGCCCAGCTCAGGTGTTTACTGTGTGCCGAAACTCGGGATCCTAGGTCATTTGTAAAATAATGAACTCTCCCGCTGTGCCGACAGGATTTGCGTAGCAACCAGCCCAAGGGAGGCCCTTCTTTTCTTTCTGGACTGCCCCGCATTTCCTTTTCCACCTAATGGCCCCTGGCTCCCCAGAGCTGACCAGCTGCACGCACCCCGTGTCCTGGCTCCTCAGCCTTCTGCTGAGGCCTCCGGCAGCTTGCTAACTCCTCCAGTGCAACTTAAAATAAGCAGGCTGCATATGAACGCAGCTTTATGTAGCCCGAGGAATCTGTAGATACCCCCGGTTTAATGGTCCTGGAGCTAGGCAATGGCCGGTGGCTTGCTGAACGAGGCCTCCTGAGGCTTCCAGTGTTCAGGGACCGCTTGTAATGATGTACACACGTACGATTTTCTTTTTTCATAAGAAAAGTCTCTTTAGACCTTTCTAGGCATCTAGTCACAATGATATTTGTAACATACATGCTAATCGATCCTTATTTTCTCAGATTTCAAAAACAACCCAGGGCTTCAGCCTCGGTGTCAAGACACGTATTTCTGAACTCATTGTGTGTGTGTGTGTTTTTTTTTTTTTTGCCTGTCGCTCTACGACCTCAGGAGAGAATAAAAAACGCAACTGGGGCGGGGGTGGGATTCCGAGGTTGGTGTTGACTGAAGCCCATTCTCTCCAGGGCGCACGGACCCCTTGCTCCGAGGCTGACCGCTGTGCCCGTCGCGGGGAAGGGCTGGAGGGGCGCTGCCGGTCCAGGTCTCAGCATTTCGGGACTAGCTCTCTCACCGGGTTAGGTCAGCCAGTCGGGGCGGCGCGAGGACTTGACAGGTCTGTTCTGGGCACACAGCCATGGACTAGACCAGATAAGTCTACAGTGGGTGGGGCGTGCTCGCCAGCGCAGGGGCAGCGACTCAGCTGGTTGCAACACCTGCGAAGCCGCACAGCAGGCTGCAGCGGGAGCTTGCCTTCTGCCCCGAGAGCACGCCATCTGAAGGGCTCACCCTAACCGGCGACGGAGAGGAGCCAGAGCCCTCCAGCCTGGCCCCTTCTCTCACGGTTGGAAGGGCTCTCGTCAAGCAAAGAAGAGCTCGCGTCGTGGGTAGCAGGCGAAGGGTGGGACTGACTCTTGGTCGCGACCAGCGGGGCGGGGAAGCGGGAGGCACGTGCTCGGATAGGAGCGCTTGTGTAACCATCTCCCCGAGCCCTGGGCCGACAGCGCTCGGGTGAGCCGCTCCGTCCAGCCTCGACCCCGAAGGGCCGTCCAGGCCTGCGTCAGGCGGGAGCACCAGGGGCAGGGCCGGCGGAGCGCTTCCTCCCTGGAGCGATCCTTAGGGGAGTGGGAATTTGGAAAGTTCCCCAACTAGGAACACACGTGACCTCCCCCGAAAGTAGTTCCGACGGTGGCCAGTGTATCCTTCCACCCCCTTTTGAACCCTCCTCGGGCTCCTCGCCCCGCCCCGTCTCCGGGCTGCCGCGTCCCACCGTCCTGTCCCCGCCGCTCGGGCTCGGCCGTCCGGGCCTGGAGGCGCGCCCCGGCCGGTCTGCGCCCTCCTGGCCCCGGCCGATCCAGCGGCCGGGTTTTCACGGTGGCCAAGAAAAAAAAAAAAAAAGAAAGAAAAGAGGGCGGGGCGAGGCGGCTTGGGAGGACGGCGCCCGAGCGCGCTCCGAGAGCCGCCCTGGAGCCCGGGGTGCTGATGGTCAGCTCTCGGGGGTCCCGGGGAGAGCCCTGGGGGGCTCGTCCCGTCCCCGGGGCCGCCGTCCGCCCTCCTCCTCCTCCTCAGGCAGCTTGCGGCCCGTGGGGTGTCGGGGGGCGACGCGGTGCCCCCCAGCGCGCCCGGCTGCGAGCTTTCGCTTTCCGGGCAAATGAACCGAGTAGCCGGGGAAGCGAGCAGTGGGGCCTGTGAACGGGGAGACACAATGGCGGGCCGAGGAGGGGGGGCTGTCCTTTGTGCTGAGACACCTTGAGGACACGGGGGGCGGCCGAGGGCCCGCCAAGGCCTGGGACCCTCTCCGAGGCGGCGCCGGCCGCGTGTGCCCGTCCTCGCCCCGCCACGGCGGCCGGGGAGGGGGTGTCCTCCCGGGGCCCGCGCTCGCCCTCAGCCCGCCGGCGCCGTCCACCCGCGCACGGGCCCCGTCGGCGCCCCGCGCCCCCGTCTCACTTGGGATCGTGCACCCCGTCCCGGCTCCCCACGTCTTCCACACACACACACCCCCAACACCCACGTCCCGCCTCAGACTGTGCACAAGACGGCCGAGGCCGGTGCGGCGACGGGCGGGCGCCTCGCAGCAAGCCCGAGCCAGCCCCGCGGCCGTCCCCCTGGGCGTGCTCGGTGGGGGCCGGCAGGCGGGCGGCCGCGCTCGGCCCGGGAGCGCCCCGACCCCCGGCCAGGCCCTGCCCGCCGCCCGCCCCCAGCCCGGCCCCGGCCGCCGCGGGCTCGCCCCCTCCCAGCCCCCGCCTCCCCTCGGGCGGTCGAGGCGCCCGGGTTCCCGGCGCGGCGGCGGAGGGGGCGGGCAGGCTGGCGACGGTGATGTGGCGGGACTCTTTGTGCACTGCGGCAGGATACGTGCCCGGGCGCCGGGACGCGGCTGCGCTCAGTTCTCTCCTCTCGGAAGCTGCAGCCATGATGGAAGTTTGAGAGTTGAGCCGCTGTGAGGCCAGGCCCCGGCTCAGGCGAGGGAGATGAGAGACGGCGGTGGCCGCGGCCCAGAGCCCCTCTCAGCGCCTGTGAGCAGCCGCGGGGCCAGTGCCCTGCGGGAGCCGACCGGCCTGCCGCGGCGGCCGCGGCGGCGTTCCTCGCCTCCTCCTCCTCCTCTTCGTCTCCTCTTCTAACCGTGCAGCCTCTCGCCCGGCTTCTCTGGCGAGGGAAGGTGGAAGCCGCGGGCTCGGGCGGGAGCCGGCTGAGGCGCGGCGGCGGCACCTCCCGCTCCTGGAGCGCGGGGCCGAGGCGGCGGCGGCGGCGGCGGCCGCGGGGGCTGCAGCTCCGGGGAGGGGGTCGGAGCCGCCTGTCACCATTTCGAAGGCTGGGAACGCCGGAGAGTTGGTCTCTCCCCTCCTCCTGCCTCCAACACGGCGGCGGCGGCGGCGGCGGCACATCCAGGGACCCGGGCCGGTCTTAAACCTCCCCTCCTCCTCCGCCTGCTCCTCCTGCTCCGCCGCCGCCGCTCCACCGTCCCTGGCCCGGGCTCCGGAGGCCGCCGCAGGAGAAAGCCGTGCCGAGGATTATCCGTCTGCTCCCCATTCCGCTGCCGCCGCCGCTGCCAGGCCTCTGGCTGCTGAGGAGAAGCAGGCCCCGTCGCTGCCACCATCCAGCAGCCGCCGTCGCAGCAGCCATTACCCGGCTGCGGTCCAGAGCCCAGCGGCAGCAGAGCGAGGGGCATCAGCAGCAGCTACCGCCAAGTCCAGAGCCATTTCCATCCTGCACAAGAAGCCCCGCCACCAGCAGCTTCTGCCATCTCTCTCCTCCTTCTTCTTCAGCCACAGGCTCCCAGACATGACAGCCATCATCAAAGAGATCGTTAGCAGAAACAAAAGGAGATATCAAGAGGATGGATTCGACTTAGACTTGACCTGTATCCATTTCTGCGGCGGCAGCTCCTTTGCCTTTCTGTCACTCTCCTGCCTAACGTCCCTCCTTTGGGGAGGCTCTTCCCTCGAGCCCCGGGCAGATTTCGGGAGCAAGGGGTGTGTGTGTGTGTGTGTGTGTATGTGTGTGTGTCTTTTTCGGGGTATTCTACCAAGCAGGGCGTGTTGGGCTCGACGGAATGCGTGCCCGGTTGCAAGTGTCAAGGCACTGATTGGTTTCGTGGTGCACGTATGCCGGCGCCTTCCCCTGGGCCATTGTCCGTTCCTGCCGAATGCCGTGTGCACTGTCGGTCGGTGGATTAGTGGGCTCGGTGATCCGGGCTTTCTATGTGAACGACCAAGTAGACGCTGGGGGATGCAGCCGATTCATTCTTTGCTTGGCCCCCCAGATCGAGGGTATAGATGAGATGAAAATGAAAATTAACCTTGCATGTCCGCAAGGTTGCATCAGAAATCGTGCAGTGATTTGTAGTTTCCTGGTCGTCGCATTGTTAGAACCTTCAGAAACGCGGATTGCGGGCTGATGGGGGTTTAAGTTCAGAAGCTAAAGCATGTTCAGCGTGAATGGTGTGCACGGGAGAGCAAAAGTAGATTTGTGTGTTTCAACGAAGTTAATTACCACTTGGAAGTGCACTTACAAGTTTTATAGTTTGGAATCAGTCGTGCCATCGTGCACCTTGTAAGGTGTTCTGGCTGAGTCTCTCGTTAAATTAGCCGTTTTCTGTCTTGGTGGGTGAGGTAGGCTCCGGAGTGAAATTTGCATTTTGGGAGCGGTTTATGTTGAATGTTCTGTTCTTGATGGAGCGGGAGATTGAGTGGTTTTTGGCCCCTGAGGACGGTGATGTGTGGGCTCAGGGTTCCTGTGTGCAGCAGGTAGTAGCTGCAGAGGCTAAGCCTGGGCTCCCACTGTGTCGGTGCTGTGATGCCCGAGTTAGTACTCACCTGCTCTAGGTTTCAGATCCTCTGTCACCTTGGGGTGAATTCTGGTCTGATAACCGTGCAATGTCAAATACAGTCTACCAGCTCATATCCAGAAATGCTACCAAGAGCGGTGCCTGCAGCTTCAGATTGTAGGTGTGTTAGCTTTTCTCGTGTGGCAGATTGAATGTCCTGAGTCAGCTTGTTGAATAAGACAGAAACCCAAGAATTTCAAGGGTGTGTAGTTTTGGTTGTTTAAAAAGTTGGGTCTTCGTTACTTCAGAAGTTAGTGGTTACAGAGGAGCTTTGGTATATTTGCAGTTTCAGGTGCAGCAGCCTGGTTTTGGTCGAGGATGGGGATACAGCCCTCCTTTTTTGCTGAATGGAAAGTATTGACAGGAATTGAGAGTTCTTGGTAGACAGGCGTGTCTGAGCTGGGTGAGAAGAGAATGCAGTCGCTGGTCTGAGCTGCCTGAAGCGTCGGGGCTCTGTCAGGCCTCTGGAAAGCTTGTGAGTTGTGGCTGCAGATGCTGTCTGATTAAGGTTATATATGTGATTGCTTGAGCTTTTATATGGTATTGTTGCTGAAAATCATTTCTTAGCAAATAGCACTAAATGTTTTGTTTAAAAGTAGAAACAACTAAAGTGTCCCTAGGCTCTGCTAAAAATTGTGGGGAGAATTTTTTGGTAAGAAAGTAGTTTGTACTGAAAGAGATTATTGGGATCCTGTCACCTGCACGTAACTTTGCCAAAGTTTTTGTTTAAAGCGAAGATAAAAACTTAATGCGGAAGTAGCTTTACAAAGTTCAGTTCTCGGTTAAGTTCAAAACAGCATTTTAAAGGAGTGTTTAGAAAGTTTGGATTCTGAATTAATCGAGAAAACATACTTCTTGATCAGCTTGCCTGGAAGGTAAATTATGGAAATTTTTCCCCCCTGATTTGTGACTTATTTTAAAGGCAGCTTTACTATTAATGGGACTCAGTGACCATCATCTAGATATATAAAAAGCACATTAATTTTTTTTTTTGTAAAATCCCCACTCAAAAAAAAATTACTGGAATTCTGGTGGACAGATACCTTTCAGCACTCAAAATATGGTTATGATTTTACTCTTCTCATTTGACTTAAAATTGCAAGAGTCACTGTACCTGAAAAATGCTTTTCCCAGCTTCTTTTATGTGACCCATGAAGTGATTGGTAGTTTCTGCTTTGATTTCAGAGTACAATGTGAAATTTATGTGTGTTGGAACTTTCTGTAAAATTGCCTAGAGTATGCATAGAAAGCAGCGTCAAAAATGATGTGAAATGACTGAAAGCTTAAATTTCTGGAGTTACGATTTTATTGAGGCAGATATTAAGTGTGAAAAAAATCAGCAAGGAAAAAGTCAGCAAAAGCCTTGCTTTTTTTGTTCATTGCATTTTCAGTCATTTTAATATACCGAATTCCTTAGGTTTTCCAGTTTTCACTTCAGAGTGTGTGTGTGTGTGTGTGTGTGTGTGTGTGAAAGAGAGTGCGTGCCAGAGGGAGAAGAAGGGAAGGAATTAAAATGGCCATTGAAGACTTTATGGCAGGTTCAAATATGTTTCAACAGCTAGCCTATTAAAAGTCAAATGCCTTTATGAAAGTAGTCATTAGAGTATGTTTAATAAAGAAAACTTTGATGAAGATATTTCTAAGAGAAAGATTGAAGGTGATAGGTCAAATTTAAGTTATTTTGCAAAATTGGGTGCTAAAATTTTATTTGGTTTTGTTAATGTCAGTCTGGATAACAGTAGTGAGATGTGAGGCCGTAAAAATTTAGTGTAATGTGGAAACTTTAGGCTTCTGTTGTATTTTTATAGTTTGATAGATTTGCATCTTTCCAAGCACTGTTCTGCACAGGGAATATTTTTAACTTGTGCGGAGGGCGGTGACTGTTGAACTTAGAGATTGTATCTCCCAAGGTAAGTGATTATTGAAATTAAATGTGAGGTCTTAAGAAACATTATATTCAGTTTGTATTCTACATTGCTTTGTGTCTGCTAAGCTATTATTTCTTTCCTGAAAAATGAGACTGGACCACCACCTCATTGCTGTGTGATAATATGTCAACTTCGTTTTCCATAAAGTGTACTCAAGAATAAAGTGCATCTGAAAGGCGCAGTTTGTAGTTCATAATAGAAGAAAAAAAGGAGTTTATAATCATACATCGTAAAGGGTTTACACAACAGTGATCAGTGCAGATTTCTGTGTGCTGCTTACATGGAATGGTTTCAGAGAAAACATGCCGAATTATAACCATTTTGCTTTTTAGACTTAGTTTTATATACTAAGAAAAGGTGTATCTGTATGTTTCACATTTACATTGTTTAATTTTAATGAGAAAGATGATGATGTGAAACTTGTATGGAGCAGTTTATCTGCTTTTCATAACACATGTAAACTCTTAGATGTTAAGGAATAACCTTTAGGAAGTTAAAATCTTTGATTCTTATTTTCAAACCTTGCTGACAGCGTAATACTTTTTAAAAGAATTTTAAGTGCCAGTTCTGGAATAATCAGATCATTTAAGTAACTTCTAATTGAAGGCATATTCATTGTGGGAAAATCAATTCAGAGTTTCAGTATTAATTCACTCTGAGTAAACTTTCTATTAAATTTGTAATCTCAGTCTTTTAATCTCCATGGTTAGGAAGGCGGGTTGGAGGACGTGTTTTTACACTGATAGTGCGTGAGCCTTCAGGTGGAAGAGGGAGCTGCCGCAGCGCGCACAGGTGACCGTTTGTCACTAGGCCTCTGCCAGGCGGCAAGGACTCAGCTCCCGCAAGATGTGTTCCTAACGTAACTGAGGATACTTTTTGTATTACTCCTTTTTTCTGATAATGCCATGGGCTTAAAAGAGTCCTTCAGTTAGGCTGCGTAGAGCTCACTGCTTCTCACTTTGCTGTTGAATGACGCTGTGTCTCTGTCCCTCTGCCTTGCTGTTTTTAGATAAGTTTGATTTTCAAAGTTAATGTTAGATAATTCATTTTTATGGCTCCAACTCATTAAAAAAAGATGTATTTTGGTTTTGCTCGGAAAATAGTGACTTAGTGTATTTATATCCGTGTGTAAGTAATACAAAAAGTAATACTATAATTGGTACTTTCTGTTGTTCTCTGTCTGATAGCTTTGAAATTAATGCAGTTGTTAACAGAAATACCGATAATGTTGGGGTTAGGCTAAGTTGGTGAAAATTTGCTGAGCAAATGGATATCTTTCATTCTTTTTGTTATAGGCCACATTCCTGCTCTATTTGGTTTTTGCTCTATTAAAAGTATTTTGTTCTGAATTGTTTTCTTTGTAAGTATTGAATACATATGTGTGTATGCTTTTGCTGGTGTAAAAGAAATCTTCATTTGTTAGAAAACATGAAATTACTGTGTTTTGGGGTTTTTTGTTTTTAGTTTACCTTTTCCTTAATTTTTTGAGTTTTCTTCATTGGTGGCAGAGGTGGTATTAGCCATTTTTATTCTTTTGAAATAATTTGCACTGGAATAGAAAAGGCTATTGTCAGTACTGGTATAAGAAGAAAAACTGTCTAACTTAGAGGTAAATTAATTTGAGATGATACATTTTAACTTAATTCATTATAGTTAAGACAGACTCTTTATTTTCAGCACTTGTCGTTAGGACTTGGGTAGACAGCTATGAGACATTAAACATATACTTGTTGAGATTAATGAGAGAGAGATGGGACGACTACCTGTCAGCAAAGGTATTCTTGACCTGTATGTTTTGTGTGGAACATTGTTAAACATTTATTGATGTAGCTATGACTTCAGATATGAGTAGTAAATCTGACTTTACAAACATTTGAATTTTCTTTGTATGTAAATAGATGCAAAGTCAGCAAATCCTTGTTTTTGATATTCTAGAATATCAGCTTTCTCCTGTTTGGAAAGAACAGTATGGAGGATATTGTTTTATGGTTTTAAAATATGTTTAAATCTATTTTAAATCATTGAGTATCACTTCTAACTACATTCTAAATGAGTACATTGTTTCATTTTAGGTTTAGGCAGGCATCCTGGGCTCTGGAGCTAGACTGCTTATGTTGTAATCCTGGCTCTGCCACATAGTTGCTGGAGAACTTTGACTTTTTTTCAGTATGATCTATTATTGGTAGCTATCCATAAAGCTTGTCTTGAAGAATCCATGAGATTATGTATATAATTCAGTCGTTTTGCCTAGTACCTGCAATAATGATACACAATTAAATGGCAGTTCTTGCCCTTAAAAATTATGATTTCAAATGACCTCTGTTGAGAATTTATTTGTATTTTCGTTTGTAGGTTAAGAAGTAATTGCCCTTGAATTTCCTCAGTTTGGAGCATGTTAAAAGTTTAATAGGTTCAAAATACAAATGTTTTTATATTATAGGAGTATTCCTAAAAATAACTACAAAAAGGGATATTGCTTTAGGAACTCTGGGTTGCCCTGATGTAAGAAATAGACTGTAAAGCTTGGCTCACTTAAGGTACTGACCAGAAACAGCAAATCATACTAACAGGTGATATTTGGCTTAAAATATTAAAGTTACGTAAAAACATTCTATTACAGTGTAATAAAATAGAATTTTTAAAAATTAAATATTCCTTTGTGTTGAATATGGATCAGCTGAAATATATATTTTTATTCACAGTAGTCTGCCTCAGATGAAATAAAACTATGATACAAGTTATGTAAGCTTTTTTTATCAATAAAAATTAATTCCTAGCACTTTTTTTTTTTGAAATTCAAGTTTGTGTGCAGTCATCCAGGTTACGTTCATTACAGTAAGACATTTACTAAGATCTGTAATGCATAAACATAGGAGCTTACATCCAATGTGGAACCTACGATTCGGCCCCGTTTTTAATGTAATCTAGGACCTAGAATCGGGGAGAGGAATCTGAAGGACTTTTCTTCTTGGTTTCCTGTATTGTCGAGGCTGGGGTAAGGTGGAATGAGCCCGTGGTTATCCACCCAGTGGAGGCGATTACATATGTGAAGGGATCACCTTTCCCTACGGCCATCCATCCCCACCCCACACGTCTTTTTTCCTTGAACAAGTACTGGTTTTCCAGCTGTATGACAGCATCCACAATAGTACATCCTAGATTTTTGGTGGTTTTTTTTTTTTTTTTTGCCTGTGTATTGCAGAGTGAATGGCATTCTATCTATATATGTACCTAATTATGTGACTTTTATGTGTGTTACGATGTATTTTGTAAGCTAGCTGTGTTTTGATCTCAGTCTAGGTTATGGAATTAAATTGTGCATCTTGATACTTGAGTCTATCTGAGTTGTCCAAATCAATCTAAATCTATTTTTGCACGCATCTATCTTTTGTTTTATATAATTTCCTAAGTCTTGCATTGTTTACTATTACAAAAGCCCTTCAGAATAGTTTCAGCTTTCATTTCCTTTGATTTTTGTAGGTATTCAGGGTAAAGTACAATAAGGTTCTTTTTCAGTAGTGATTGTAAAGATTAATTTTTTTGTTATGTTTAATGTTTTTGGTCTTTAAAGGATGTATCTGCTTAGGGTATTATGAAATGCAGTGTGTGGTTTGAATCAGGTATTTTTTGGCCTGAAGTTGTATGTTGCTTAATAAACACAGTTTATATATTGAAAGGTATAAACTTCTGCTGTGAAATAAACGGAAGATTTCTTTTCCATCTTCTGTCTCTTGAATAAGTGAGAGGCCTTTTGAGTGTTGTGGGTATTCTAGATTGAAGATGAAATAAAATTGAGAACTACTTTTAATATGAAACTTGGGGAATACTTTTCTTCACTCCGGGGTTATTCTGTATTTGTATGATATAAAGTGAAGTGCCGGAGTTTTTGAGTTTTTCTCCCACTGTAACATGAAAACAGTGCTTTGCAGGCTGATTTTGACATGTTGTAAAAGTTATTCAACATTTTGGCATAATCGTCTATGAAAGATACTGCAGGCTTGAGTCGAAAGTTTATTATTTTTTTAAACTGATGCATTGGGAATAGCATGTATTGTGTTTCTTTACTGTTTTTGGATTAACAGAATCTTTTCTTGAATCATTAGGCAATTTGATTTTGCAAAGAACAGAGGCAACTTTAGGCAGGCAGAACCAAGTTGTCCTTTTTTCCTTGTTTTACATTTTAAGAGCAATAGTTGCTATAGAACATTGATTAATTGTTAAAGACTAGTAGATACAATTTTTTAAAAAAGGACTAGTAGGAAATTGAGTCCAAATAAAGAATGTAGGATTTTTTGGTACCTAATGGATTATTTTTTCTTGTTACATCACTGACACAATAGTTCTGAAGCTTTTGTGTGTATTAGAACATACTGGAGGGCTGGCTTCTTCCCCAGAGTTTGAAATTTACTAGGTCTGAGTTGGGACTTCAGAATCAGTCTTTTCTCTTTTCTTTTTTTTTCAGGTTCGTTTTCTCTTAAGAGCTATAGAGAAAAGGAAAGATAGAGGGAGATGGAGAGAGAGAGAGAGAGATCTTGGTCTTCCATCTGCTAGTTCACTCCCTACGGAGCTGCAGCTGCCCGAGCGCATCTGAAGCCTGGAGTTTCTTCTGGGCCTCTCAAGTAGGTGCAGGGAGCCGAGGGCTTGGGCTTTCCTCTGCTGCTTTCCCAGGCCACAGACGGGCTGGATGGGAAGTGGAACCACAGGACGCTAACCTGTGCCCATATGGGATGCAGGTGCCAGAGGTGGAGGCTTAGGCTACTGCACCATGATGCCCCAAAAATGTGTACTTTTTTTTAAGACTTATCTTTTGTTTTTTATTTGAAAGACAGATTTTATGCAAAGAGAAGAGAGACAGATCATCATCTGCTGATTTCCCCCAAATGGCCATAACAGCGGGAGCGTAGCTGACCATTGCCAGAAGCCATAAGTTTCCTCCTGGGCTCCCACGTGGTTGCAGGGATCCACAGGGACTTGACCCATCCTCTGCTGCTTTTCAAGCCCATAAAATGAAAATAATTGATTTATATTTTCTGGCACCAGTTCTCCCCTCCCCCCCCAAAAATTGTTGATTTTTATTGGAGAGTTAGGTTTTCTTAGAGAAGGAGAGACCTAAATAAAGATCTTCCATCTGATGCTTCACTCCCCAAGTGGCTGCAATGGCCAGAGCTGAGCCAATCTGAAGCCAGGATCCAGGAGCTTCTTCCAGGTCTCCCATATGAGTGCAGGATCCCATGGCTTTGGGCCATCCTCGACTGCTTTCCCAGGCCACAAGCAAGGAGTTGGATGGGTAGGAAAGCAGCCGTAAAATGAACTGGCGCCCAAATGGGATCCTGGCACATGCAGTGAGGACTTAAGTCACTAGGCTACCATGCTGAGTCCCAAAGTCTTAATATATGATACTCTTTCAAATCAAATTTTAGTGCATTCATTTCATAACTGTAAATGCTAAATGGCTCAGCTTGGGAAACATCCTGATTTTCAGATGAGGTAGTGACTTTAGAAAGGCAGCATAATGGAAAGGAAATAGCCATAATATGAAGTCACCAAGACTTAACGTTTAGTTATAAACTCTGCCCAGCCACTCCTTGGTTCTATGTGAAAAGATACACAGCACTCTACCTTAATGAATCCTAGCTTCACATCTAAAAGGTGAGGTAAAACTTAGATTTTTTTGGAGTTTGTTACTAGTACACATTAGGTATTTTCTAAATATCGGTTGTCTATTTCGAATGATCCCCTCCTACGACCTCTGGGACTTTTGGCAATGTCTGGAGGCATTTTGGTGGGCATAATGGCGGTGGCAGGGCATGCTGTTGGCATTGAGAGTTGAGGCAAGGGATGCTGGCCAACCATGCTGCAGCGCACAGGGCTTCTCCCTCCCACTCCCAGGAAAGATTGATCTGGTCCCAAATGCTGCATCCAGTGTCCGATGCGTGATGAGTGTTGTATTTGATCAGAGTAATTTTGCCTTCAGGTTGTGGTACTGAAGAAGGTCAAATTGCTAAAGCGTGATGTTGCTAGGCCTACTCTCTAGGTTTTCTGACTGCGGCATGGCTAGCATTCTTTATAATAAGAACTTTGTCCAGGAAAGGTAACCCTGATAACGGAGAAGATGTGTTTGAAGAGGGCTTTTGTGTTCTTTGGCTGATTGAGAAAGTGTCACTTTGAATCTCTGCTGGAAAAGGTTGGAAATGCTTTCAATAAACACTTGTAAGTATTATGTATTGTATTTAATATTCAGGAAACTTACATAGAGCTGCTAACAGAATGGTATACTTTGATAAAAGAGCAATGAAAGATGTATGTCGGTTTTCTCAAAGTATTATTTTAATTTTGTGAAGGGGTTTGGGAGATACTTGGTTACAGATGTAATTGTTGAAGGAATTCTTAAATCTTCTACTTTTTTAACCTTAAGCTTTTGTTATAATCAGGTGCCGTAAAGTTAAATGTACTGATGTAAAATGACAAATTTCTGACACATAATAAAAACTTCTCAAATCTTTCCAGATTGAGAAAATAGGACTGAGGTTTTCTGATACCTGTGTCTTTTTATAGGCTGTAAAGTTACATGTCTGCCTGCTAAATTAAAATATTTATCTAAAGGAAAAACTGATTATTAATGAAGTGGTTAGGAAAAGTTGGAATGCAGTGTTAGATTAGGCTGGAGATGGGAGGGTTCCAAGGGAGTAGCTTCAGTGCATTCGGGATTTTGTTGTTTTGCTTTTAGGGCAGATAAACATTATTACGAAAGTGTTCTAGAAATAGAGTGTTCGCTCTCATTTTTTTCTGTTTGCTTGATTTTACAATTTACTTTGCCTGTCACTTGCATATTGGAGAAGGAAATGTCAAGGCCTTATTTTTCTAAATCTTCCTATGAAAATTACGTTTGACTATCATGATTCTTTTTGAATTTATGAGATATTCAGATCCTGATAAACACGTTAAACCAGGATGGTTTATCATCTGGTAACTTCAGAAATTTGTAGTCATTGCTGGATTTTGACTGAAAAGGGCTTATGATGTTAAGTAATGAATTAGTAATGAATGAAGAACTCCAATTTGCTTACTGTACTTAAGAAAATTTCTTTTATGAAAACATGACTAAGAGAATTAAAAAATTATATGGTGTTATACTTAGCTAAAACTTTACATATTAACTTCCAGTTTTATTTTAATATGTATATTTTAATCTTGTTCATGTACTTGATTGGCATATATTTTTTTCGATGAAACACCATATCCATACTCTTTATAAATTGCCTTTTTAATTACTTTATGTGGAAAAATCAGAAAATTTTTTTATTTTTTGTAGTTAAATATTAAGCATATTTGCATTTGTTATTTCTTTAGCATGGGTTGAGAGGACCTACATATTTGGATACTTTTCTTGATTTTGATTTACAAAAATAATAATCAGCTACACAGAAAAGTAAGTAGCTGAAGTTCTGGAGCTTTATTTTTCTCTAAATTACTTATAGGAACGGTGTACATTTAATACTACTTAAAGTATTTTCACTTGAGACATAATTAGGTTTACCAGAATGTTATACTCTGTTGAAATTAAAGTGGGAATAGAATAATATGAGAAACTGTCACATCATTTTTATAATTGAGTGATGATAATCTTGCTGCTTTCCTTCTCCACTCAGAAGGGGTGTTGGGTTGGTGATGATGTTGCTGTTCCCTGAAGCAGAATTAGAGTGATATGGTTACTAGTTGCACAGTTGCCTAGGCGATTGATGTAATATTAATTGAGCAAGGTTTTCTGTGCATTTACATTTGGAATTAGTATTAGCTGTGATGATAAATAAGTTAAATTTATTAGTCATTTGTCAGATTTTGTTTATTCTTAAGTATTATTCTAAAATAGAAATAATATTTTAACCTTACTAGCAAATAATTATCAATGATGTGTATGTTCATTTAACATATTCTCCTTTTAAAAACCCTGCTACTTGTTAAGCGTAGCATTTTTCCTAATGAGGTAAAATTGTTTCAGCCCCCGAACTAAAGGGAATTTGATCTGGGTTTGGTATATACCTCTTTGAATGTTAGTGAAAATGTTAGTGATTGTAAAAATGTATGTGTGAGTGCATGTGTAAGCAAGCTATCTTTTTTTTTTCCATAAACTTAAGAAGCAATCTAACATTTGGTTAGCTTCCATGGATTAGATAGTGGGAATCTTCTGTAAAATAACTTAGTATGCTAAAAGCATGATGTAGTTTTTTTATTTCTAGGTTGTGGTCATGATTTGTGCAGTATCATAAAATGTGCTAAGGTACTGGCTATTTAGGCTATTTGGATTCTTTTTAATACTGAAAAGGTCACACAGATTGTGATTTTGTGTGTAGTGTCCAAGAACCAAGGCCTGCCATCTGTTACTCAAATGTAGGGGTAAGTTAAGATAATTTAGTGATATAAAGTGATTTTGACACCTTGGTTTTTGGTATCATCTACTATTAATTTTTTGAGATTGATACCAAAGTTTAAACTACAAATTTAAGTTACCAAAAATGCAACTTAATAGTTCATGCTAGTGTTTATATTATTCTGCTAAAATAAGATTGGTTCAGAACTGAAGATGTAGTGAAAGGTTGGCTTGTTCTACAAGGTTTCGCTCTTCAAGGGGAAGCATCATGCTTTAACTTGAGATACTGAATTATACAAGATTTTGAAGTATAGTTTTCCTTAGGAAGCCTACTTACTCAGAAATTTATCTTAATAAAAATCAGAAAACTAATTTTGTTAAGAACTTCCTTAGTACTTAAAATTTTTTCTGCCACCTAAATCTTGAATGCATTTTGACCACCATAGACATTGTTTCACCATAGACCTTTTCCAAGAGCTTGAACTTACCAAAATGCATGTAATTCTTTGAAATAGTATATTTGTTTTGATAGAAGCTGGAATTTGTTTAATTTTAATCTATTTTGTGTTATTTATGTTGTTACCCTTTGTTTTAATTTTCTTGAGTTTGTCATACCAAGTGACTAATTTGGTCAAAAATAATATTCAAGTTTAGGTATAATTTGCTTGTAAATTTTTTTTTCTGTAAAATGCATGTCAATTTTCAGATTAATGATTGTGAGGAAAATAGATTTCTTCACTAGCATCAGTTTTTAAACATTATTCAGAATAATATTGGATTGTGGGTCATGAAAAGGATACTCTTTTGGACTGGTTTTGAAAGAACGGATAATGTGTGCATAAATTTGTCATACTTCAGTTAGGTATAAAACAGGTGAGATTTTTATCCAAATATTAGAAGATGAAAAGTATTTACTAGTTCTGTTTAATTAGTAATATTTAAATGGTGTGAGATAGATGAATTCCTGTTTGTTATTTCATTCCTGCCCCTCCCTCTCTTCTGCCTGGTTATCTTTTTGGTGTCTTGTGTATTAACCTTGTTTTTTATAAGCTTATTTACTAAATATTTTGTATGTTCTTTAGTATATACAAAGAATATATTCTTTGGATATCATATTACACAACAAATCATGATGAGTAATTGTGTTTTTCCCCCTAATTTGCAATAGACTAAAATGGTATATCACTGAAATAATATTGATAGGTAGCTTATTAAAATTTAGATAGTTCCTCAAGCAGTGTACTTAATCTTATTTATCAGTGTGTTTTAAAATTGCATATTAGCTTTCAGAATATAAATTTGGAATATATAATGTATGTGTAATCTCAAGAGTTTTTGTGTATTTTATTAAGGCAGTAGAAAAAATGATAGGATTTTATATTTTCATTGGAAATAGATCATTATGCAGTTTTAGAACAGGGCATTTAAAAAGGAGTAACAATCTTTTTAATATGATAGTGAAATATATATGCTTTCATATTTTAAAATTTACGTATTTCCAGCTCATATTGTTTCTTTGTAAACTAAAATACTGCACTTCGGCAAAGCTATTTTTGCCAGCTGGGAAGAAAGCAAGCAGTTTCCAAATGATTTCCTGGCTTGTAGTATAGAATAGAGATTACTTTTCTTACATTAAAGCCAAATGAAAAGAATCAAGCAGTCTACCACACATTTCTCAAACGGCTTCAGATTAACAGATTTTGAAAGGTAAATTGAAGAACAAGTTTAGAAATTTTGCAGTTTTGGCTGACTGGGAAAAAACAAGCCCATTTACTGTCGACACATTTGTATTAAAAGATTGTTTTCTTAATCCCTGGTGCATAGTTGAGTTTGAATATTGGTTGGTTCATGACTATATTTTCAGGATACATACAGATGGGAATTTTATAAACATGTATATTTTTCAGAGTGCAATTTCTGGATGAATTGGCATTAAGTATTACTGGGTTTTTGTTCTCAAATTACTGTTAGTAGCTTCTGCATTTTACCTGTTTGAATTATCTTTTTGCTATGAAAGTCATTGTAGCTTTTGGCGAAGAGATTACAGAGTACCCTAACCCTGAGTGTTTTAACATAATCTCTTCTAGTAAAAGAAGCGTAATGATTAAACATAAGTAACTTGTAGATTTTAACTTTGCAATTAAAGATTTGAGCATAAAAGATACTCTCTTAAGAATGGTATGATTGCATCAATTCTGATTTTTTTTGTGGATAATTACTAAATATTAGCATTTGGTTTAGTTTTAAGTGTATAGCACTCTAGACAAATGTGTCTAATACATATCCTTAAAACTAGTAATTTGTTGAATGTTGTTAGGAATGCTAGGTCCACATTTTGATTTGTCATTAGTGGTCAGTCTTAGGTATTTTTTAGTGGGAATACAACTGTAGAGAGGGTGTGTGCGTATTTTAACAGTAACAGAGTTCTGAAACAGGAAGCCATTCTTATCGTATTCATGCAGAGGCCTAGGAAGAAGGTAATTGTTTGGTATACTCGTTAAAGCCAGTTTGTTGGGCAGCTTAACTTTCAGAGGTTTACAGATGTCAACTGATCAGTTGTAGGTACATTAAACAATTAGTAGCTGCTATGAAATGAAAAGATAATTGAATTAGTTAATCTGATAAAAATGCTCCAGTAAACTGTATCTTGGATTTTGGTGTGTTGCTATCATAATCAGTGACAAGATAATATACATTTTCTGATGTTTCATTTGCCTATTTTAATTGAAGTTTGGAATGCTTTGATTCTTTAAAAGCTAAAATTTTCATCAGAGTGTAATCTTAATATATATGTTCTGATTAAAAATTCTTATATTTAGGAGTTGAGTTGGCAAAAAAATAATGTCACTGAGTATTACTGGGGAAATATCTTCCCTTTTGTTAATGCATATGTGCACATTATAAAGAGTTGTAACTATTCTTACACTATTCAGTGGCATGCTTTTAACGAATGTAATCTTTACCTGTCAGCATTTTTAAGGCTAATATAGGTAATACTTTTTCAGGCAACGTTAAATACCATAGTTACTTATTGTACTTTTTGGAGTTCACTTTTTTTCTTTTACCCACAGCTCAGTTATAAATATATTTGAATAGATTACTTTTTTGTTTGTTTTCTTCCAGTGTATTGCTAGAATGGAATTTCTGGGTTAAGAGATGCAACATTTTTAAAGTTCTTTGTGATGGGTTATAGATTTCTTGCCAAGTGAGCCAGTTTAAAATAATGCAACTAAGTAGAAACATGAACTATTCTTGAAGTTACTTTGAAGAGTATAAGGTAAATTTATTTCTAAATTTCAAGCAAAAAAATAATGTGCCAACCTAATTGTAGGTTCAGACATGAAAAATGTGAGGTTAAGATCGTTTGGAGAAGTAGCAGACTTCAGTAATGTTTGCAGATTATTTGGCAGCCTTTTTTCCTTTTGAATTGGCACTGCTGGCAGATAACTAAAAAGTGTTAAAGGGATCCTAAATTTAAAGCTAACGTGAATTAAGTTTATTAAAATCCTGATTTCTTTTTTATTTGCAATTTAATTATAAGACAGAATACTGGCTTGTGCTAGGACAATTAAATTGAAATAATGGCCATTTTAAAGTCATATCACCTCTATGAATAATTACCTTACTTAGAATTGTAGAAACCTTTGCATTTTATAGATTTGCAGATGTTTCCAGATATCTTGCCTTTTCTTTTTAAGATTTTCTTTTTTTCTTTTTTTTTTTTCATTTGAAAGGAAGAGTCATGGAGTGAAAGAACTCTTCCATCCATTGATTCACTCTCCAAATTGCCACAATAGCCAGAGCTGAGCATGTCTGAATTCAGGAGTTACTCCAGGTGTGCCATGGGGGTTCAGGGAGCTATGGGCTTGGGCCATCCTCCACCGCTTTCCCAGGTACATCAGCTGGAAGCTGGATTGGCAGTGGAGCAGCTGGGTTGGGTTGCTGGTGCAGCATGTGGAGGCTTAGCTTGGCCACGGTGCTGACCCCCCACCATGTTTGGTTCTTGAAACAAGCAGTGAAGCTGTTAAAAGTGAGTGATAATATTTCATAGAAAAACACAACAAAATTTTGGAGCCAGAAATTGAGTAACTTAAGGCTTTAAGTTGTAAAGTAGGGGCTTGACCCTCAATGTGCTATATCAAATAATAGCTTGTATCACTTGCTTAGTTCAAGGGCAGGCCCCCAGTAAATATTTAGATGTTCTTGTATTGTTCCTGACTGTTACTTCTTTATTCTTAAAAATCTCACTTTTTGGACCACTTTGTCATAATATTCATAGAAGAAGCTTTTATGCCTATGTCCCAATTTCTCTATTTTAGAAAATAGTTTTTGGCTGTGCTAATTTGTTCTCTACAAGAAGGCTTATATGCTTTATACATGAGGGAAAATTGTTATTAAATAACAGTTAGTACTTTATCAACTGGAGAATTGAAGGAACTGCTAGTTCTGTTTTTCAACCTGAATCTTCAGTTTACACACCATAGCCATTAGCAGTGTTCAGCCTACTGAACAAGGAAAAACAAAATTTATCAAGACATTAAGAAAAAAACTTTGATTAAATGCAAATTCTTGAGAATAATACTTGGAGCGTAATTGGAAGTATTAGCATGGATATAACTGTGACATGCTTTTAAGTGTTTGTTAAACCTATTAAGAGTGCTGAGGTAAGCCTCAGCTTTCCTGCACAGGCTCCCTAACTGGTTGAAAGCACTGACAGCAGGGAGAAGACTCCAGCCTTTCCTGGGAGATACTTGAATGGCGAAGCTGCTCTCTTGGCTGTTCTTGTTATCATTTCTCATTATATTAATATGATACTGAAACTTTCAGCTAATTTAATTCCAAAATAATTTAGTGGTATATACAAGTAATTTTTCTTACAGTAGTTATGGCTAATGAGTGACTTGGTTTGTATTTCCACTCCAGTCTAGTTTATACATTGTTTAGGAATAGACATAGTTTTTTTTTTTTAATTTAGTTTTATTGGAAAGGCAGATTTTACAGAGAAAAGGACAGACAGACAGATCTTAGATAGGCTGGTTCACGCCCCAGGTGGCTACAGTAGCCAGTGCTGAGCTGATCCGTGGCCAGGAGCTTCTTTGGAATCTCCCTCGCGGGTGCAGTGTCTCAAGGCTTTGGGCCATTCTCTACTGCCTTCCCAGGCCACAAGCAGGGAGCTGGATGGGAAGCGGGGCTGCAGGGACGTGAGCTGCACCCATATGGGATCCCAGTGTGTGCAAGGTGAGGACTTTAGCCACTAGGCTATCACACCGGGCCCTTAGTTTTGTTTAGTACTATACTACAAAGAAATTTTTATAATGACTTTACCTTTAATTGATAACCTGCTTTACCATTCAGCATATATGTCAAGAATACTTTTCTTAAAAAGTTTAGACAGCTACATTTGGCTGTGATATCCCGTTTGAAAATTGCATTTAATTTCTGTTTCAAAACTATTGATATAAATACAGATTTGAGATAAGGTAGATGTTTTGTATTTAGATCTTAGCTTGGAAGTTGTTTAATGAAAGATTTTGTTAGATGAAGGAAAATGTTTATGTTTCAAGTCAGAATTTGACCAACCAATAAAAGTTTACTTAGCCACGTCAAGTAATAATAATGGGTCAGTTATGTTGTGGATTAAATTGACTTTGTGAACGGACTTATCATGTGTTAATAGTTGTCTTTGAAGCATTCTTTGTGGTGAAATGAAATTTTTGTAGCACCAAAATTAAGACTAATCATATCTGGTTTATGCTTTTATCAGAACTTACCAGACTAAGCTGATAGGTGTATTTGATTACATACAAGTTATATCTCAGAACAAGGAAGAGACAGTCTGCTCAGATGTGGGAGGAGGAAGGCTAGGCTACTGATTGTCAGATCTGTAGCAGCTGTGGTGAGCATCCAACCTGGGCATAACTAGGAACTACATGTTTCTTCCACCTCCCTTCTTACTGTGAATATAGTAGTTACAGATAGTAGGAACAAAAATAGCTTTTTCTTTTGAAATAATATTTTGTGTATGGTACATCTACTGCATGGAATATTATCCAGCCACTAAAAAGAATGAAATTATACAATTGGCAAGTAGATGGTCCCAACTGGAAACTAATATGCTCAGTCAAATAAGTCAGTCTCAAAAAGACAAATGCCATAATGTTCTCTCTAATATAGGGAAACCATTCTGCAAGCTGGAATGTGTAGTGACAGAGAATTCACTGCCATATCCAGGTTTGAAGATAATGCAACATGCGTCCCTACTTCCAAACAAAAGATGGACTTGTAATGAAAGTGCAAGTCTCCCACGCAGGTCCCAAGGCCTTGGGTTGTCCTCAACTGCTTTCCCAGGCCACAAGCGGGAGCTGGATGGGAGGTGGGGCTGCCGGGATTAGAACCGGTGTGCATATGGGATCCCAGGGCGTTCAAGGCAAGGACTTTAGCTGCTAGGCCTCCACGCTGGGCCCTGGAATTGTAACTTTTTATGAAGAAATGTACTGTTGTGACAATATGGGAAAAAATCAGTTGGGGGTGTTGCACTTGCAGTGATGGACTTGGTGGGTGGGGCCGATAATAACACACGTGGACTCTGACTGATAGTCAAAAGCCAAAGTTTATTAGTGGCATCAGACTATCCAAAATGAGGGTCATATTGGATAAGGGAGGAGGTATTGAGCTTATGAACAAAACCCATCAAGTGTTTCTATACTTTTGTTTGGGACTCCTTTTGTTTTGTATATTTCACCAGGTGTTCTCATTCACATGCTGTCCACTCAACTGTTCTCATACAAATGATATCCAATCAGTTATACAAAAGGTATCCATTGGTTGTTATCATACAAATATTATCCAATGAATTGTAATCCTGTGCTCACTGACCTTCCAGGATCATAATGTCATTCTACAGGGGGCTAGAAATTGAGGGGTGTGGAATCCCAGACTATACTGAATTGTGCGATAAAATTAAAAAATTAGAATCAATAAATTAAAAAAAAACTACACTTACTAAAGAGGATGATTAAAAGACAAGTTGCTGGGCCTGGCATGATAGATTGGTCACTCAAGTCCTTGCCTTGTATGTTCCGGGATCCCATATGGGCACTGGTTCTAATCTTGGTAACCCCATCGCATCCAGTTCCCTGCTTGTGGCCTGGGAATGCATTTAAGGATGGCCCAAAGCCATGTGACCCTGCACCTGCGTGGGAGACCTGGAAGAAGCTCCTGGATCCTGTCTTCACATTGGCTCAGCTCCAGCCGTTATGGCCACTTGGAGAATGAGCCTGTGGATGGAAGATCTGTCTCTCCTTCACTGCAAAAAAAAAATTGACTTTCCAATAAAAATTAAATAAAAGACAAATTACTGTAAAAGCCTTCAAAGTATATGTTTTCTATCAGGCTTTGTTGTCTAGAAAGATTAGGTTAGTCACAAGTCATTGTCAGTTAAAAAAATTTTGTGGGCTCTTAACAAATGAAGCTGTACTATTGGTTCAGGTGATAGACACCTGTCACTATGTTGTATCATTGTTGTATTCACATATTTAATCCTCATAATGTTGCTATAAACAAGTATTTTTAATTAGCTCCATTTTACTTAGGAAGCAGGCACAGAGAATACTTGTCTGAGGTTATATAGTAAGTGAAGCTGGGGTAAGTCCAGGCAAGTTGGCTCTAAAAACATGTTTTTAACCATTTATACTACATTGGTTCTGTGAAAATATTTCCAGATACCAGAAATATCTTGGCTTCCTTTAGTGACCCAGTTAGTATAATTCCTTAGACTTATTAATTGAAATTCATGAGATCAAAAATTAAATACATCTTCAGAAGACTATCCAGTAAGTGTAGATTAAGGCCGGTTTTATTGAAAACTGTATATACTCATGCACAGTGTTGTCCTGGTTCACGAAGGTGCTTGGTGCCAGGACCCTCTCTTCCACGTCGAAACCAGTCCCTGTATTGGCATTGTATAACTTGGGCATGACCTCCTGTTTACTAGCTCCCATGCCAGGTACTGGCATTGCAGGTGGCATCTGTGAACATGCTGCACTACAGTGCTTGCCCCTGTCTAGTCATGAAAAACTAATATTATTTTGTAGGATTATTAGATTAAATGGGAAACATGTTCAGACTGGGAATACCTTCTAGCACAAACTCAGCAATAAGTAGAGTGTCCTTGGGATATAGACGCCAAAATCTCAACTATTTAATATGTAAGGAAGGTGAGAATGTAAGGAAAATAATATCATATGAAAGAAGACTTGCTCTGCAGGCCGTCCCCAAGTTGACCTTGGCCTTTGGTTCCTTTTATGTGTGATTAGCTGAGCTCTATGCCGTGGCATCCTTAAGACTACACCTATGCTTTCAGCCCTGCCTCCCTCCTCTTGCAGCTTTGTGAGTTATGTTAGGCTGCTAGTTCCTGAATATGTTATGCATTTGTGTATCTGCTCCGGCCTCTACTTGGAACATTGGAACGATCACGCTTGTTTCTTCCACTGATGTCTGAATTAACCTGTTAAGGATTGTCTGACATAATGCCTTTTTTGGTGATACTTTATCTGTGCTTCCTCAAAATTAAACCCTCTTTCCTTAACTCTTAAAGTATTTAGTCTTTCATGTCATAGGACCTTCGCCAAGGTTGTTCTGTGTGTCTCTTCCCTGTTAGACTGGGAACTCCTTAAGGGCAGTGCTTGCTTACTTAGTCTTTATTCTCAGTGCTGCTTGTGCAGAATGTTCAATATATGTTTGAAAAATTATGTGAATGATGTAAGGGGGTGCTGAGTTTACAGAGTAGAAAATACCCAGTTACATATAGTTATGCACAAATGGTTATTTTAAAAGTGAGTCAGATTCTTTGAAATATTAATTAGTATTTGTAGTGCAAGAATGACTTTGAGTTAGCTCTTAATTAAAATCACCACATTTCAGAGGATTCTGTACTTCTATGCCTTTTTGTAAGGAGAAAGTAGCATTCTTGTGAGATATATTGTTAGATAGGTTTGTTATCGGTCATAATGGTTCTTGTAATAAAATAACTCTTACATTGTTTAAAAAAATCCTAGGTGATAGCAGTTTATGTTTTTAAACAAAAATGAATGTTTAGCTTTTTGGATCCAAATTCCAGAATGGTGGTAGCTGGCGGCCCCAGCTTTGGGCTCCCTGCTGCAGCTTCTAGTACCTCGTAAGTTTCTGCTATTTCCTGTCCTCTTAACATTCCTGTTCCAGGCCGAGTTTACAAAGTAAAGTCTGTTGAGTTTTAAGAATTGTGTTGCTTTAGGCTTGGCTCAGCCTCTGCTCTCCTGCCTTTTTTTTTTCCCCCTTGTGAATACATGTATTATACCAAACATTTTAATAATGGAATAAAAGTTTTATTTTTAGGTGAAACTGCCCTCTTATGTGAGTAGAATAGATGGCAGCAGTTTGTATGATGTTAAAGTGATATTCCTAATGGTTTATTTTGGAGTCTATGTTAAAATTCCATTGAGGTTTGTGGTGAATGTATGTGTTCTTGAAGTGATAAAAATTGTTTTTGGCATGTAATGAGTATTATTTAAGTCTTAGATGCTTTTATTATGAATTCATCATTTAAAAAAACTGTAGAGTTGATTCTAAGTCATACAGGGAAAGACAGTGTTTTGGCATGATACTTCACAATTTTTTTGAAAGATTTATTTTATTTGAAAGAGGGAAGGAAGTTGATGTACGAGTCACTCCCCTGGTGGCTGCAAAGGCCAGAGCTGCACTGGTTTGAGGCCGGAGGCCAGGAGCTTCCTGTATGGATCTTCCCACATGGGTGCAGTGGCCATTCTCTGCTGCTTCCCCAGACCAGTAACACGGAGCTGCGTCAGAAGTTAGACTGGGATTTGAACCAGTGCCTCTCGGTGCAATCCCAGCACCTCAGGGGAGGCTTATCCTAGTACACCGTGATGCTAACCTTCACATGACACTTTAAATAGATACAGAGATAATTATAACCTGTATGCAACCTAAAAAATTCTATTAGAGAAATAGTGCCAGGTGAATTGTAGCTTTTTTTTTTAATTAAGGGATTTATTTATATATAGAGATACACCATTTACTGGATCATATTCCAAGTGGTTGCAACAGCCAGAACTGCTTCCAGAGCTTCCAGCTAGTGCAGGAATCCAGGGGCAATCTCTGCTGCTTTTCCAGGCTGTGAGCAGAGAGCTGGGTTAGAAGCGGAACTCGAACCAGATGCCCATATGGGTTGCTGGCTCTGAGGTGGAGGATTAGGGTGCTATGCCACTGCTCCAGTCCCTGAAAAAATTTTTAAAAAACTAACATATAAAATCTGAACTCTTTGACATTTTTATTTGTTCTTAGTGATTTTTTACTGTTGTTTGTAAATATATATTGATATATTCTTTCATCAAAATGGTATCATACTATTCATTCTGTTTTGAAACCTGCCTAGTTTCAATGTGTGGTTGTGTTTTTAAAGAGAGCTCTGTGGTGCACGCGCTCGTGTGTGTGTGTGTGTGTGTGTGTGTGAGTGATTCTATGAATTTTCATTTGTATTTTGAGTTCAGAAATAGGTAGGCAGAAATCTAGAGCGATTCTGGAAGGGAGCCTGTAGACATGGCTTTGGCTGCAAAGATCTGGATCAGGAAACCATGAGGGGAGCCAATGGGGTGATCCTTGAGCCTGTGAAACTTGTGTTATAAAATTAATTAAAATGTTTTAACAAAACCATGAAATTATTAAGGATAGGTGGAATTCAAGAAAAGCCAGTGTGATGAGCAAGAATTATGGAAATTGTGGATTTTTATAGCTGCTTGGATATGATTTCTTCCTGAGTGTGAAGGTTTGTTTATAATACCAACTATGGTTTGTAATGTAAGTGAATGTAACGCATATGTTAAGTAAGGATTACATTGATTAAAAGTGAGAATAATAAAGTTTCTATCCTATTTCATTATGAACTCCCAAGATATAAGAGCAGGAGGAAACCTTGAACCTACTCATCATGTGGATTCAGAAATCCAAGGTCTAGAGTGTTAAGACATGTTCAGATATCACAGCTGGTTAGGATAGCCAGTCTTAAGTCTCACTTCCTTAGTCGTACTTTTTTCTGTACATGGTATCTTTTTGCAACCTTGAAAATTTAGAGTTGTAGCATCTTTTCATGTTTTAAATTTGATTGCATTTTTACTTGATGTGTAGGGATTTATGAAGTATAAGATTTTTCCATTTTGTTATGTAACTAAATATAGTAAATGTGGAAATTGTCTTTTCTCTTAAGCATATTCTTAATGTACCTAAGTATAGATGTTTGAAAATTATTTTGTCATATAATTGGGGATCTTTTTTTAAAATAATGTATTTATCAGTATTTTAAAATGACAAATGACTGGTTTTAGATAAATAGGCTTGCTGACTATTTATTGCTGAAGCGCTAAAGAGGAAAGTTTTCCTCTTTATAATTAATACATATTTTTAAAATGTGCATATTTGTATTCCTGCATGTTTCAGTTATTTCCTTAACTTAAGTATGCAGATATTTATCCGAACATTATTGCTATGGGCTTTCCTGCAGAAAGGCTTGAAGGCGTATACAGGAACAATATCGATGACGTAGTAAGGTAAGAGCTCTTTGGAATTTTTATTTCATATATTGACATGTTTTATGAATGTTTGTGCTTTTAATTAAAAAGTTTTTTAAAACCACAGAAGAAAATACATACAGTGTAAATTTTATCTTGTTATACTGTTGCTGTATATTTATTTGTTTGTTTGTTTATTTGCTTATTTAAGCTTTATGGTTCTAATAAATCCTGATCTGAAAAATCTTACCTTGTATAATATTGTGATTCCATAAAATAACCTTCACCAGGCTAATAGCTAGATTCTGTTAAAGTTAAATTTTTCTTTTATTTCAAGGTGAATGAATAGACTTGAAAGTTCCTGGCGGAAGTGTTCACTTTAGTGTCTTCCTCCTAAGGTGTTGATGACTGGTAGCATGTCTTTTTTAATAAAGATTTACCTGTCTATCTATCTATTGAAAGTCATGCATATAGAGAGGAAAATCCTCTGTCCGTTGGTTTGATCCCCAAGCCTTCACAATGGCCAGAGCTGAGCCAATCCACAGCCAGGGGCCTGGACCTTCTTCTAGGTCTACTGCGTGGATGCAGGAACCCAAGACTCCGGTAGTGCCTAACTGCTTTTCCAGGCCACAAGCAGGGAGCTGGATAGGGAGTGGGGCTGCCGGGATTAGAACTGGCGACCATATGGGATCCTAGTGCATGCAACACGAGTACTTTAGGCACCAGGCGATTTTGCTGGGCCCAGTTTTTATGTGGAGCAATTTTTAGGGATGTGAGTGTACCTGAAGGGCTATAGCAATAATCACCTATGTTGCCAAACCAATGTGATTCCTGAAGCTTTGAATTCAAATGTCTGATGATGATACAAATTAAAGGTAATAAAGAATTGGGAAAAACTTTGTAAAGCATTATGCAGATGTAGCAACTGTGTATAATTGTTTTGTGAGTGTATAAATCTCCACCTTTTCATAATCTGGCCCTAAATTATTTTCTACATGGTTGAGTTTTAGTAATTTGCCTAGATTCCACAATTTATGTTTATGTAGTATCAGATTATTTTCTATTGAATTTTTATAGTACTTATTGTTTTTAGAATTGAGTTTCACTATCTCCCCCCAAAGTCCCCAGTGGTGTCAGTGGTACTTTTCAAAAACTTAAAAACAGAAATAAATTTGCTTGCTCATAATAGGCAGGCCATGGTGGAAAGATGCCTTGCTTTGAAAACTCATGGGATCTAGTAATTTGATAGAACTGTGAGTCAGTGATGGCACATGTACAGAAATGCAGTGGACTATAGAGAAAAAAATGAGGGAAGTAGATTTTGAATTAAAAGATACTAAAAATTCTAGAAAACGAACAAGTACTTTAGAATCAGCAGACATGTTTATTCTCTGCTGTGATATGGGAATGTTTATCAGGGGTCTTTATGGCCTGAAGAAATACCTCACAGGATCATGTGTTCCACATCCCTGTAATTCTATATTCAATGAAGTACAAATCCAGTGAAGACAGATTAGCCCTGTCGTTAGACCATAAAAGAGCTGGAGTACTCTGATAGAGGATGAGTTTCTTATTACCGCAGGATATCTTTGTGGTGAAGTATATCTGGTATGCTATTGTTTTTTTCATTGGCCTTTTCTGAGTGTGAATTAATCACTGGAGATGACTGATCATCTTATAGATTACCATTAAAGCCAAATTTCAGACCTTAAGTAGGTTGAGATTATCAAACTTCATATTATAGAAGCATTTTGTTCCTTCATCATCATGCAAACATTATGTTTGTGAATTATGGAATTTACTTTTGTAGCCAGTAATGAGTAATTAGGCAGTAATCAAGATCTGAGTTTATTCTGTCTAGCTTTATCTGGTTTATTTTATATTGCCTTACAATTTTTTTTAAACATTTATTCATTTTTCTTGAAAGAGTTACAGAGAAAGAGGGAGGAACAAACAACTGTTTCACTCCCTAAATGGTTAGAATTGACTGGAGGGAGCTGAGTCTGTCTCTGGCCAGGAGTTTCTTCGGTCTCCTGTGTAGGTGCATAGGCCCAAGCACTTCAGCCATTATCAGGGAACTGGATCAGAAATGGAGCAGCCAGGATTTGAACTGTCACCACCTGGGGTGCCAGCACCACTACAGACAAAGGATTACCTTGCTACAGTACCAATGGGTCAGCCCCATGTAACAACTTAAAAAATCACCTATATAAAAATCAGCTCTAAATGGATTAAGAACTTAAATCTGCACTCAGAAACCATAAACTATTAGAGGAAAACATAGGAGGCACTCTGTCTTATATAGGCATTGGTAAAGACTTAGAAAAGTTACCAAAAGCTCAGGCAGCCAAAGCCAAAATAAGCAAATGGGACTAGAACTAATTAAGCAGTTTCTGTACAGCAAAGGAACAAAGAATCGAAGGAGCAACCAATAGAAAGGGAGAAAATTTTTAACCACAGAACAGGTAGGGATTGATATTCAGGATTTACAAAGAGCTTCAAAAACTCAATAACAGCAAAACAGACAACCCTGTGAAGAAATGGGCAAAGGAAATGAGCAGAAATTTTTCAAAAGAAAAATCCAATGGCTGATTGACTTATGAGAAAGTGCACAGGCTCCCTAGCTCAGGGAAATATAAATAAAACTACACTGAGGTTCCACTTAACTCTAGTGAGACTGGCCTATGTTCAGAACTCTACTAACAACATCTGCTGGCGTGATTGTGGGGAGAAAGGTGCCCTTTTCCACTGCTGGTAGAGGGTAGGCTAGTGTAGCCATTGTGGAAATCAGGATGGAGAGTGCTGAGACAATTGAAAATTGATCTGCTGTATTACCCAGCTATCCGATTTCTGGGAATATATCCAAGGGAAGTGAAACCTGCATAGGAAAAAGTGACCTGCAGCCCTATGTTACAGCAGCAAAATCCACAGTAGTGAAGACATGGAAACAACACAGATATCCATAGAAAGAGGGTTGGATAAAGAAGCTGTGGTACATCTACTCCATGGAATACTAGTCAAGCCATAAAAAAGAATGAAATTTTACCATTTGCAGTAAAATGGTCCCAACTGGAGACTTTCTTGCTCAATGAAATAAATTAATCCTAAAAGGACAAATCCTATGTTCTCCCCAATATTATGGAAAATTCAAGATAAGCAGATATGTAGGTAAAACATGTATATACAAATATTCTCCTAGAATAGATGAGGAGGAAAAATGAGGCAAGCTGAAAATGCTTTTTAATATCTGCTGCAGATGTTTTGCATAATAAGCAGTCAGAATTGGCGGGCCAGGGTAAGGACATCTCAGAGAAGGAAAGTTAAAGGGCTAACTCCTCTAAATTGTTTTTTCTTGGTTTTCCTTGTCCTATTTACTACCTTCCTTTTTTTTTTTTTTTCCTTACCTTTAGCTTTCACCCTGACCTGCTGGTAATGTGAAATGGAGTTTTATTCAGATAGTTGATTATTCTTTGATAAAAATGTGCTAATATGAGCTTCAGGTTATTACTGAATTTGTCTGGATTAGATGTTATCAGATATAAATCTGTTGGTCTTAAAACAAATTGGTACTTCATATGTCTATGAGGTGCAGCTTAAGAACTGGTTTTTCTTTTTCCTTAATAAATCAGAAAAATGTAGGCTTAAATGAAGTGACCTGGCTTTCTTAATGCAGAACATTTGAAATGCCAATGTGCATTCTGAATCTCCCAGGACTGAGAATTTCCTTTTTGTAATAACCCCTCTTTCTTTTTTAAAACTTGAGGTAGTATCTTTAAAAGTGTTCCATGGTGCATAATTTGGGAAATACTAAAAATGTTTATAAGATGCATATAAAAATATTTTTCCCTGTTTACATCAATAGGAACTAACTCCCTTCCTCTCCTTTATTTATTTATTTATTTTTTGTGGGAAAACCCTGTATTTATTATAAGAAAATGGTTATGGAACTCCTTATTTAAAAAAAATTTTTTTTAACTTGTGATGTTGTTTACAGTTAAAAAGGATATATTCACTTGGGACCACTGATTAGGATGGGGAGTGTCAAGTTATAGGGGAAAGTGGATGAGACAGTTGCTTTCAGTTTTTTCTTCCTATAATGCCAGTCTAACCACATCAGTACCCAGATACAGGGGATGGCCACTGGATGTCTAGGATCCCTGATGTGGAGTATGTTCTGACGGTACTGCTTAAGTGGCTTCAGTAGTTCTGAGACGCTGTTGATTTTGTTGCTCCAAGGTTGAGGAATTCTTTCCAAGGTCCATGGACTAATGTAATCCACCTGAGTGTCCACTCTCCTGGATACTTGCTGTCAAAGCTTGACCAGGAGAGTTAAACAATTTGTTCTACCCTCCATCCTCTGCCATGGTGTTAAATACCCTCTGCAGGCCTCATTGAGCTGTCATATGCTGCACAGACATCAGCGACTGAGGAGGCCCAGTTCGGATACGTGCATTCCAAGGTCAGACCACAGAGCCTGTGATTTTTTTTCCCGTGTGTCAGAGTTTTGAGTACAGTGGGCCAGTTGGACTCAGCTGTGATGTCCCCAGACCTGACTCCTGTGTGTGCCAGCCAGTGCAGGGTCTGGCTTAGTCCATCACAAGCTGGCTCTTCTGTTAGTGATTTTTGAAAAAGGAATTTTGGGGCCTGTGTGGTGGCATAGCAAGCTAAACCTCTTGTCTGTGGCATCAGTATCTGATGTGGGTGCTGGTTTGTATCCTAACTGCTTCATTTCTGATCCAACATCCTGCCTAAGGTGTGGGAAAGTAGTGAAGAATGACCCAAGTCCTTGGTTCCTTGTACCTACCTGGGATACTCGGAAGCAGCTCATGGCTTCGGTTTGATTCGGCTTTGGTCACTGCTGCCATTTGAAGTGAGCCAGTGGATGGAAGACCATGGGACCATGGAAGTGCTGCTGATGGTTCAAGAAATTGAATCCTTTCCACTCATTTGGGAGATCTGAATTGAGTGCCCTGACTTTGACTTGTAACCAGACTCTGATAATGTAGAGATTTAGGAAGAGAACCAGCAGATGAGAATTCTCTGTCAAAAAAGAAAAAATAAAAAAAATTTTTTTGATTTATTTATTTTATTGGAAAGTCAGATATACAGAGAGGAGGAGAGACAGAGAGGAATATCTTCCAGCTGATGATTCACTCCCCAAGTGAGCGCAATGGTCAATGCTATGCCGATCTGAAGCCAGGAGGCAGGAACTTCTTCCGGGTCTCCCACACGGGTGCAGGGTCCCAAGGCTTTGGGCCATCCTTGGCTGCTTTCCCAGGCCACAAGCAGGGAGCTGGATGGGAAGTGGAGCTGCTGGGATTAGAACCGGCACCCATATGGGATCCCAGGGCGTTCAAGGCGAGGACTTTAGCTGCTAGGCCACGCCACTGGGCCCGAAAAAATGAATTTTAAAGAAGACATGGGCATCATTAATTGTTTTGTGTCCAGGTATAAGCCACTATGTTACAATTTAAGAGACTACGTTTTCCCTTTTGTGCTGCATGTATATGTATTTTTTTTCAAGAAAATGTTTTTCTTTATATTATGTTGATCTCTCAATAAACCTTAATTAATTTTTGAATAAGAGGAAAGTATTTGTTTTTCTGACATTATTATTATTGACTATTCAGTTTAAAAATATTTGAGAAGGGATTACTTCAGGAAAAGTTTGAAGCAATTGAGGAGAAAGAAAATTTCTTCTGTTCTCCCTTTCTAATAATTTCTGACTCTGCCTGTTTTCTTCCCTGTTTTTCATTTGTTTGAAGTGTTTAGTTGAAATTCATTTAACACAAAATTAACAGTTTTACAGTGTGTGCTCCGGTGACATTTAGTTCCTTTACAATGCAATCAGAGTTAGTGCAGCCACCACCACTATAAAATTCCAAAACATTCTTATCACCCCAGAAGAATCACTGTTTCCATTGGCTCTCTCCCACTTCTTTTGTTAGCCCTATTTCCTTACAAATTGGGAGCTTTGGTGGATTAGCCCATGTTTATATTATAAGCACCAGTCCACCTTTTTGGGATTTTTAAAAATAGGTAATATTTATTGTACATTGATCAGTATTTCAAAAAGTTTATGGGAATATGGGATTAAGAGGTAAGCTAGCATTAACCTGACCTGATGCCAACGGTTATAGGCATTTAAGTAGGGAACCTGCAGATGAAAGCTTTCCCTGTCACACGCTTTGCCTCAAGCACAAAATATTTTTTTTGAGGTAACATTGTATTTACATACTGTTTACATGTATTTTAGTTGTACAAACAGTTCACATGTACCATCATAAAAATCTCTGCAGTAAATCTAGCCCCATGTTATAGATTATTTAAGAGGAGTTAACTTCCATAAATGTCTTAGCTGGTAAATAGTGAGGCTGAAGATTGAATTTATGTTTGTTAAGATTCCATTCTCTTAATAGCAGTATTATCTTGCATATCCGAGGACAGAAACTAGGAAGTTGGGCTAACCTAGTATGGCAATATCCTTTGACATAACAGAGTTGATTTGTATTCAGTATTTGTAATTGGGATTATTGCTTATACTTGTATTTAAAAATCAGGAAGTCTCACATTAAAAAAAACTGGTTTCTGTCACGTTTTGCAAAGTTGGTCTGTTGGTGCTGTTTCACATTTCTGTTTGCCGGTGATCGTCTGCAGTTGTATCATTTCTAACCCTGCACTCTCATGGGAGACCAAGAAGCAGCTCCGGGCTCCTGCTTCGGATCGGCTCAGCTCCGGCCGTTGGTTAATTCCTTAGTATTTTGTTTCAATGTTGTTGTAAGCCAGTTTCTTTAATTTCATTATTTATTGTTAGTATATAGAAATATAACTGATAGTTTCATATCTGGTTAAATTTTGAAAAAAAAAACATTTGGCCTATTTTTCTTCACTAAATTAGCTTTTGTTTTGTTAGAGAGTTACAGATAAAATCATGTCCTCTGCTAACAAATTTGACATGACTTTATTATTTGCAACATTGAACATTAAATACTATGATGAATATGCATCTTGGTTCTTTTAGAATTAAGTGTCATATTATATTAGGTGATTTTTTTTTTACCCTAATTTAATTTTTTAGGAATTATTTCCTTTTATTCTTGATTTGTTGAATGTTTTTATCATGAAATGATAAAATTCCTTTCTGTACTAATGGACATGACCATGTGTTTTTTTCCCCCTTGTTTTGTTAATATAATGTATGACATTTTCTTTTTCCTTATTTTTGTTTTTTTATGTGTTCTAGTATGTTGAACCATCCTTGTGTTTGAGGAATAACCTTTACTTGATCTTTGTGTATAGTTGTTCCAATATGCTACAAAATTCAATTGGTAATGTGCTGAAGATTTTGCATCATTGTTTTGTGTTCATCAGGGATATTGTAATTTCTTGTAGTATGTATATCCGAATGCTTTCAGGGAAATTCTTGCCCATAGAATATGTTAGGAAATGTTCTTTTTCATATTCTGGAAAGCTGGAAGAATTGTTAAGTATTTAAAGGCTGCTACTTTTTTTTTTTTTTTTTTTTAGAAATAGCAGCTTTAAAAAAAGATTTATTTTTATTGGAAAGGCAATTCAGATTTACAGAGAGAAGGAGAGACAAAGAGAAAGATCTTCCATCACCTGACTCACTCCCCAAATGTCCATAGTGGCTGGAGCCGATCTGAAGCCTGTACCCAAGAGCCTTGGGCATGGGTGCAGAATCCAATGGCTTTGGACTATCCTCTCCTGCTTTCGCAGGCCATAATCAAAAAGCTGAATGGGAAGTGGAGCAGCTGAGGCATGAACCGGTACCCATGTAGCATCCTGGGGGCTTGGAGGGTGACGATTTAGTCATTGAGCCATCTTATTGGCTCCCAGCCCTTCTCACCCCACTCCTCCAAGAGCTTTTATATGTTTGGTCACTCCCTAAAGACCCAAGAATCCTACCGGTCTTCTACAAGAATGACAGTGACACAGTTACTTTGGTTACCACTGTTACCTTTTAGGCTGCTTGCCAGCTAGAAGCTGGAATTGGCATTAGAACCACTCACATCCAGGTTCTCTGACATGGGTTACAGGCATCCCAGCTGGCACCTCCTTCAGCCACTATCTGGTGCCCGTTACTAGAGGTTTCATCTCTGTTCCCATTTTCTACTTAAGCCTCTTATCCCCCGCTCCTTTTTTCCCCCAAAATTGTGTTTTAGCTGATATAATATTCTACCCTCCTTTTTTTTTTTGACAATTAGCTACATAGAATATATTCTCTTTCAGCCTTCAACCTCTTAGTATCTTGTATCTAAAATGGGTCTCTTGTAAACTGTGTGTATTTGGACTGTATTTTCATATATATTCTACCAGTTTGTCTTAGGATTAGAAAGCTTAAGCCATTTATGTAATTTCTGCTCTCACCCCTCTGCTTCTCTAAAGGAAAGGAAAAAAACAGGATTTATTGAAAGGAAATGTTTTATGTTCAGATGTGAAAGGAGGCAACCTCATGAGGAGAAGTGCCCTCACCTAGTATTATCCTATAGGTCTTTTTATAGGACAAGGTGTGGTGCTTGGAACAAAGGGATGGTGTTGTAACATCTGGTGGTCTTTGGGAAGGTGTTATGGCATTGAATGTGTGGTAGAAAGTTAGACGTAGCTGCATGATGAGGAGTAGGTGTGTCAAATCTATCCCTATTGAAATAGCATGGAAGGTGATAGGATTTTGGTGGTATATACAGCTTGGGTGTTAAGAATTGATTCTTGGGCCCGGCGCGGTGGCGCAAGTGGTTAAAGGTCCTCGCCTTGCACGCCCGGGATCCCATATGGGCGCCGGTTCTAATCCCGGCAGCCCCGCTTCCCTTCCAGCTCCCTGCCTGTGGCCTGGGAAAGCAGCAGAGGACAGCCCAAAGCTTTGGGAACCTGCACCCGCGTGGGAGACCCGGAAGAGGCTCCTGGCTTCGGATCGGCATAGTATCGGCCCGTTGCGCTCACTTGGGGAGTGAATCATCGGACGGAAGACCTTCCTCTCTGTCTCTCCTCTCTGTATATCCGCCTTTCCAATGAAAAAATAATAAAAATAAATCTTTAAAAAAAAAAAAAAGAATTGATTCTTTGCTGCTTCTTAGCCTACTCATATCTTTTGCTCTGCCTGCCCTCAGGAGATTTGTGTCGCTTAATTTTTATGGGAGGTTAAAGATGGAAGGTAGATTTGTCTTCCATAACTTTTTTGTACTGATTCAGGGCATCATTTCTTGCCTAGCTAAATAGGAAAATCCTTGACTGACTGAGCTAGAGATTTACCACCAGTTGGCAATGGCTGGAAGCTTTGCATGGCCATTATGTTTTCCATTGAATTCAGGAAAAGATGATTTTTAGTAATTAGGAATAGTTTACATGATTCTTCCAGAATTTTCTACTTGGAGTTCACTAAGTATTTTGAATGCTTATATTTATTTTCATTATATTTGAGAAGTTTTGGTCTTTATTTGTTCACATAATCTCTAGGATTCCCAGAGTACATGTGTTAGTCTGCTTGGTGGTATCCCATAGGTCCATTGGACTTATTTTCTCTTTGTTCCTCAAACTTGATATTTTTAATTGTCCTGCCTTCCAAATTCCTGCTTGCTTTTTTCTGCCTGCTCAAGTCTCCTTTAAAAATCTTACAGGAAATTCTTATTCTAGTTATTGTGTTTTTCAGTTCCAGAATTTCTTTAATGGTTCCTTTTTATGTTTCTCTGTATTTCCATGCTGCTTATACATCATTTTCTTGACCTTGTCTTTTGTGTTCCTTTATCATGTTGATTGTCTTTAAGATAGTTGTAGTAGGAGGATCCAGATGGAGTTTCAGGCACTTGACGTTGGCTTGGCCTAGGCCTGGTCCTTGTGGCCTTTTGGGAAGTGAATCAGCAAATGGAAGACCTATCTCTTCTCTCTCTGTAAGTCTTGTCTTTGAAAAAAAATTTGTTTTAGGTTTATTTGTATTGTAAAGGCAACTTTTATATATAGAGAGAAGAGACAAAGAGAGGGGTTTTCTATCAGCTGGTTCACTTCCCAAATGACAACAATGGTCAGAGCTGAGTTGATATGAAACTGGGAGCCAGGAGCTTCTTTGGGTCTTTCATGTTGGCAAAGGGGCTCAAGGCCTTGGGTCATTCTCTGCTGCTCTTCCAGGCTATAGGCCTGTAAATCTGTAAATCTGCCTTTTCAATAAGATAAAATAAATTTATTTTTATTGGAAAGACAGATCAGATTTACAGAGAGGAGGAAATGGAACAGCCAAGGCACAAGTGGGTTTGTGTATAGGAAGCTGGTGTGAGCAGGTGAAAGATTAGTTTTTCATGCCATTGCCCCAGCCTATTTGTTTTTTTAAGAGGATTGTTTTAAAGTTTTAGTGTAATAAATTTGCCATATGTTCTTTCAGAGACGTTTGTAGTTGATTTCTTTTTCCTCATTTCTGGGTGTTTTGCCTTGTAACTTTTTTTTTTTTTTTTTTGACTGAAAACTAGTTAGGATCTCGTGGCATGCTATCTGGAAATCATATTCTTCTGTACTTCGGGTTTTGTTGATACTTTGGCTTATTTATTTTTTATTGTACTATTATCTGTGTTAAAGATAAATTTAACATCTTTACAGCTGATACTTTTCTCTGTTATATGTGATTATTTTCTGAATCTTTTGTATGTGGGATTTCATTTTTGTGTCATTGTCCTTAATAAATATCTTAGGCTCTGGATTTTAAAATCCTTGAACACTGTGGGTGTGCAATAATGGTAGCCTGCTTCTCTATCAGTGATCACAAACAGCCCTTAACTATACAAACACATAATTTCTGATTTTGAGGGAAAAAAATCATTATTGCCAGCTGGGGAGTCCACAGCTAAGGATAGGCCATTTTAGAGTGTGTTCATCCTGCCTGTTGTGAGGAGTGAGTAACTTACTGGAAATCTGAGCTGAAGTTGTCCCTAACCAACTTGCATTTACTGCCCTTCGAAATGGGTATCTTTAAATATTACACCAGAGTTGCACAGCAGTTGCATTTGACAGATTTTGCTGACTCCGTTATTGTGTAAGCTGAGAAATCGATGCCTGATACTTTGTTCATGCAATTTGCTTTGGCTTTTTTTTTTTTTTTAAAAGATTTGTTTATTTTTGAGCTCAGCACACTGGCTTAGTGGCCTTGGAACACTGTACCCAAGTAGGAGACCCCGAAGAAGCTCTTGGCTCCTGACTTTGGATCAGCTTAGCTCTGGCCATTGCAACCATTTAGGGGGTGAACAAGTGGATGGAAGATCTTTCTGTCTCTCCTCTGTAAATCTTCCTTTCCAATAAAAATAAAAATAAATCTTAAAAAAAATAGATTTTTACTAGAATTATAGGTCAGATTTACTGAGAGAAGGAGAGTCCAGAAGATTTTGCATCCACTATTCCATTCCCCAAGTGGCCGCAACAGTTGGAGCTGAGCCAGTCCAAAGCCAGAAGCTTCTTGCGGGTCTCCCACGCAGGTGCAGGGTCCCAAGGCTTTGGGGCATCCTTTAGTGCTTTCCCAAGCCACAAGCAGGAAACTAAATGGGAAGTCAAGCACCTGGGACACAAACTGGCACCTATGTCAGGTCCTGGAGCTTGTAAGATGATATTTTAGCCACTGAGCCATAGTGCCAGGCTCTTGACTCATTTTTTATGGTGAACTTTGTATATATATTAATTTGAGAAAAAAATTATTTTACAATGTGTTTTTGCAGCCTATTTAGATATATTTCATAAAACTCGTAAGTAAAAAATGTTTATTTACAAATCTTTGAGTCATTACTGAATTCAGATTTTTATATGCTGAAATGACAAAACTGTGGTACAGTTACACTGAAAGATTTTACTTTAGGTTATCCAAGTTTTAGGAATGTTATTTATCTGTTTTGCATATAACTTTATATCATAATATTATAGATATTTTCTGAGTTTCTACAGAAAATGTCTCCCATTTCCCCTTGGAAAGTGCTATTTTCTTGCTTTTTTCTACCTTCCTGTTGTAGTAGGCTTCTAAGACAGTAAGCCAACTGTGGGCTTGAAAGTGTTGGGGAGAGGAGGAAGTGGGAGGGACAGCCATAGTAAATGTTTCCCTAAGTAATATCAGAGTTCTTTGAGAGAATACAGCTGCCCCACCCCCTTTAAGTGCTGTACTATCTTTTTAAAAGTAAATTGTTTATTCACCTATTAGTCTCCTGTTTTCTACAGTGCTAGCTAACTGTGAAGTATAAACAAGGAAATACCCAAAAAAAGTACAATTTTATCAGCTCTCAGTCAAATTATAGGAAAATGTTGTCAAAGAAGTCAGGATTCTGGGGCCAACAATCCTTTATGTACAGTGGTTTAAGTTCAGCTGCTTTTCTTCTGATCTGGCTCCCTGCTTATGACCTGGGGAAGCAGTGGAAGCTGGCTCAGGTTCTTGCAGCTGTGAACCCACTGGGGAGAGTCAGAAGAAGCTCTTGGGTCCTGGCTTTGGATCGAACAAGCAGATAAAAGGTTTTCTGTCTTCCTCTCTGTAACTTTGACTTTCAAATGAAAATATAACAAATTAAAAAAAAATCAGGGTGCCAGATTGAAGACAATCTAATAAACAGTTTCATGTATGTGTCTTAATGTTGTTTTGCAAGTTTGAATTACTGATTTATGACTTGTGCATCTCATCTATAATTACACAGATTCAAAATTTTTTGGTTGATGGCTATTAAGTAAGAAGTAGTAAGTTTAAGGTAGCAACTAGAAAATCCTTTTAATCCAAAGGGGGAAAAGTTTTTATATCATCAAGGAATATTCTTAGAGAAGATGGATGTGGAAAGGGAATTTAGTTAGTTCTTGAATCCTCCCCCCACCTTGCCTTTAGCAATATGTAGCTGTATAACTTGTGGAATTTTAGTTGTGTTATTGTTCTTTCAGATCTGAATGTTCACTTCTACCTCAAGCCTGTTGCTTTTATTTTTATGGTCTGTGTATATGATATTGTTTCATATTCACCTATGATGTTTTTCCCATATTTTGGGCAGTTGGTGATATTAAACCTGAAAGGTACATCTAAATCTGGGGGCAGATTCTCTGCTACTGTGTTGCTTGTTTTTAGAAAATTTTCTTTTCTTTTCTTTTTTTTGAAAATTTTATTTTCTTCCTTTGCCTATTTTAAACTAAAATTATTTGCAATCTTCTTCACAGAATTTTGGTTTTTAAAGCCTCTCCATAGACTTTCCTTTTAGATTGAGTCAAGAATTTATAGCCTGTTATTTAAATGAAGCTTTTGAAATCTGTTTTACTGATTGGTATCATATCTAACTATGCCAGTATTTCCTTCCTTTTCTAATACAAACTCTAAAATTACATGAATACTTTTCCTTGTTTCCTGGTATTTCCACTCAAATTTGTTCTTCATTTGTAGTTAGAAAAATGTCCAGGGTTGTATTTTTGCTTTATTCTTATTACTCTAATGTTAATTAATCAAGCTTATAATGAATTTGTTACAAACTACACATAGTTGAAAATAGTAGGTATTTTGACAGTATCTTTCTTCTATTCCAGTCTTATGCTTTATTCCAAGAATATGCTTATATCTTTTCTTTTTAAAAACACTTTAAAGACAGAGTTAAAGAGTCTTTCCCCTGATGGATCACTCAAGTGGCTTCAACAGCTGAAGCTGAGCCAGTCCGAAGCCAGGATCTTGGCAGAAGCTTCTTCCCAGTCTTTAATATGGGTGCAGGGGCCCAAGGACTTGGACCATCTTCTACTGCTTTCCCAGATAATAAGCAGGGAGCTGGCTCTTATGTGAAACAGCCAAAACTGGAATTGGGATGCTGGTGCCTCAGGCTGAGGCTTACCTAGCCGTGGTGCACTGAGTATACTTTGTTGCTTGACTAGAAAGCATATGTTCTAGTGTGTTTCTTTCCATAGGATTTTTTTTTTTTGTTAAGACCTCTTCCTGTATAATATATGCAAATTGCAACTAGCTCTTTAGGATTATGTTTAAGTTAATTGTAATAGCATAAGTTTAGTCATTTGTACTAAATGTATGCCTCAAATGCTCAGGAGCTACTTGTGGCTAGTGGTTACTGGGCAGTCTGAGCATAGAACAGTTTCATTAGTGAGGAAAGTTCTGTTCATCACTGCTTTTCTGGACATGCTGTTCATTCTAAGAAGTTCTGCTTCTGAAGGTGCTATGTTCCTTCTATTGCTGTACTCTGGTATTAATTAAAATAGCTTTGAGATTTTTTTCAAAAGCAAACTGCATTTTAAAAATTGGTATTTATAAATTAAAGGATATTCATATTACCTTTGAGAACTTTGTATTAACTTCTATGCAATAAAATGTACAAGTGTCCATTTTAAGTGTAGTGTTCAGTGAGTTTGAAATAGATGTACACAGCTCTCATTTAAATACCGTTACAATCAAGATTTAGAACATTTGTATTATAGAAAGTTTCCTCATGCACATTTGCAGTCATTGCCCAAATCTGGCCCCAAGCAGTCTTTAATCTGCTTTCTATTTTTGCCTAATCTAGAATTTACAGTAAATGTGGTAATCCAATATTTTTTGTGTCTGGTGTCTTTCTGTTAGCATTATGTTTTGAAATGTATTCCTGTTGTTGATTGCATCATCATAGCAATCTTCCTATTTCTTGGGGAATGGTGTTAGGACCCCTTGCAGATACCAACATCTATGAATGTTCAGCTCGGGTCTCTTAAATAAAACCATGTAGTGTATTTATATAATTTTACCTCTATCCTCCCAGTCACTTTACATCATCTCTATAGATTATTTACAGTATCTACTACAATGTAAATACTGTATATATGTAAATATGTATACGTAGCTCTGTCCTGAGGAAATGACGGAATATGCTCACTACCAATACAACTTTTATTAATTCATTTGAAAGGCAGAGCTCCCATTGGTTCATTCCACATGCCTGTAACAAGTATTGTAAGAACAAAGAACTGCGAATGTAATCCTGGTCTCCACAAGGATGGCAGAAACTTGGATAATTGGGCCATTACTGCTGCCTCCCAAGATCTGCATTAGAGGGAAGCTGGAGTCAGGAGTTGAGCATTAAAACCAGGAGGAACCCTAGTGTGCAGTGCAGGCCTCAACAACAGGCTGAATGCTTGCTCTGTAGATATGATTTTTTTTTTTTTCAGAAATATTTTTATTTGGAAGATCTAGGCTTCACAGATACGAAAGCTTGACCGTAATTGATCTGTTGTTTTTATTGCTGAGTAGTGTTGTGTACACAGTGTCATCATTTTTCCATTCACTGGTGGACATTTGGGTTATTACAGTTTAGATCTAATTTTTTTGTTTTATGTTTGTTTTTCCAGTTAATTTATTTGAAGGTCAGAGTGACAGAGAGAGAGGGAAAGAGATCCTCCATTCACTGGTTCATTCCCCAGATGTCCACAGCAACCAGGCTTGTTCAGACCAAAGCCAGGAGCCAGGAATGTCATCCAGATTTCTTTGTGTGTGGCAACGAGGGACCCAAGCATTTGAACCATTATCCACTGCTTCTGAAATATTTCAGCAGTTGGGTTGGAACAGCTAAGTGACTGCCACTCAAACCAGGCTGTGCTGTGTCAGATGCAGGCATCCCGAGGGGATGTTTAACCTGCTATGTATAGATAGTGCCCACCCATTTATGTCTGCTATGAATATTGCTGCTATGAGGATTCATGTATGAGACTTTTATGGACAAGTATGTTAATTTTTCTTGGTTAAATAAAAAAGGGTAGGGCCCCGGCGCGGTGGCACAAGTGGTTAAGGTCCTCCCCTTGAACGCCCGGGATCCCATATGGGTGCCGGTTCGATCCCGGCAGCCCCGCTTCCCTTCCAGCTCCCTGCCTGTGGCCTGGGAAAGCAGTCAAGGACGGCCCAAAGCTTTGGGACCCTGCACCCACGTGGGAGACCCAGAAGAGGCTCCTGGCTTCGGATCGGCATAGTATCGGCTGTTGTGGCTCACTTGGGGAGTGAATCATCGGACGGAAGATCTTCCTCTCTGTCTCTCCTCTCTGTATATCCGCCTTTCCAATAACAAAATAATAAAAATAAATCTTTAAAATAAATAAATAAATAAAAAAGGGTAAAAATGCTGGGTTATATACCACTGATGGTAGAACAGAGTAGAAATGTCAGAAAAACAAATTAATTTTTAATAAAGATTTTGTTGAGATTATTTTGTAGGGAAGATTAGTTTTTAAGCAGGTGATACTGGATCAACACGAGATGAACCTTGAGTAATAGTTCTTGTCATATAAAAAATAAGTCATTATATGAAACTGGTGGGATGGCTCAATTGGCTAATTCCCCAACTGCAGGTGCAAACATGCCATACTGGCGTGGGTTTGCTTCCTGGCTACTCTGCTTCCCATCGAACTCCCTGCCTATGGTCTGGAAAGGCAGGGGAGGATTGTCCAAACCCGTGGCACCTGCACCCATGTAGAGAACCTGGAAGAAGCTCCTGGCTCCTGGCTTTGTATTGACCTAACTCCAGCTGATGTGGTCATTTGGAGAGAGTCTTCCTGTCTCTGAATCTGCCTTACCAATAAAAATGAAATAATCGTGAAGAAACAAACAAAAAGTTGTTGGAAATCTAAAAAGTTAGATCTAAAGGTATAAGTCTTAGAAATAAAGACAGGAGGAGTATCTTTGCGTGTGGTTAAGGGATTTTTTACTATATATAAAATTAACCATGTAAGAATGGACAAATTGGATTTCATCAGCATTAAAAATGTTGATTGTGTGAAAGATACAATTAAGAAAAAGCAAGCACCATGTTGTAGGAAATATTCATAACAGGTTTCTTACTTGACTGCAGTGTGTAAAGATAACATTACAACTTCATAATGACAAAATAACCCCGTAAGAGAAGTGCATAAATATAAATAGAAACATCACAAAAGAATATATAAAAAGATATTTAAAACCATTCAACAAGGGCAATTTAAAACAGTGAGATGCTGTTTTATGTTTACTAGAATGGCTAAATCTTGAAGGGTTAACAAGGGTTGGCAAGTTATGGATCCACTGGAATTCTCATGCACTTTGAGAAACACACAAAATGAGACTTCTTTAGAGAAATATTTGGCTGTTTATTAGGTCACTTCCTCCGTATTTCCATTTCCCTTCATTTTTATACTTATTAAAAGACAATAGAATTTTGTTTTGAATACAGGGAGTCCTTATTTCTCAGTGGAATTGTATAAAAAGCTGTTGATTTCATTTTTCTGTGTAACATGAGGTAATGTAATAGTACTGTGCAGGTAAGAGTTATAAGTACATGTTCACCCAGATAGTGTGCCGCTTTTCTTGTATTGAATATATATCTAGCTCAGAATTTAAATGATCTGTAGCTGGTCACGAGACAGTACTTAAGCATTAGAATGTTTGGAGTTCCATTATGTTTTCAAAAACTCCAGTTAAGTATTAACAGTGGCAGCAGCTGTAGTTACGGTAAGTTTTAAGAGCGAATGTTCATTAAACATAAATACAGCAGGGGAAATACATATGATTACCCAATAACAAGTTAGTTACTGAAAGTTGTAGCAAACATGTAATTATTTTGCTTTTTTAGATGCTAATTTTTCTTTTTTCACATCTTTATGATTAGTGGGAACTGCCCAGTACTGGGCTGTTTTACACATGAGATACCTTAAAATGAAGGCTGGTTCTGCATTTGATTTCTCAAGTTGGCAGGAACATTCTTGATTGTGGTTTTCAGTAGCTGGAGTGTGTATGTTGTTTTTGTTTAAAAACCCTGTCTATTATACTGCTTGTCACGCTGCACATGCCTACACAAATTTTTGGTGAATACAATCTACCATACTTTTCCTCTGTAATTTGCTGTTTTCTGTTGAGAATATCCAGTAGATTTTTCTACTGTGCTTTTAAAGTCTAAAATTTCTGTTTTCCCTATTTGCTGTTTCTTGTTGAAACTTTCCAACTTTTCGTTCATCATATCCTTTTTCTTTACACCCTGTAAATATTGATAATAGCTGCTTTAAAGCCATTGTGTGTTAAGTCTGAATCTGAGTCATCTTGGAATCTGTTTATTGTTTGCTTTTTCGTTTTTCTTTTTTTTTTCTCTTTCCTTTTCCTTGGTTATGAGTCATGCTTTTCTGCTTTTTCTATGTAATAATTTTACTGTATGTTGAATTGTTATAAGGAATATGGATTGTTATTTTCATCAGGTGCCAGGTTCCATTTAAATTAACGGTAGATGTGGTAACTGTCAGGCTTAGAACATATTCAGGCCAAGTGAAGTCCGTCACACTTCTTTGATCTCCATTCCTGTTCATCCCTTCTTCCCTACATGCTTCAAGAATAGCAACTGCCTCGCAACCCAGAACTCAGATCTGCTCTTAACTTCATTGAAAATCCTTGTTGAAGTTCAGTTCTGTTTCCTTTTCTGTGTCAGAAAAGAGCCTCTAGGTTCACATTTATAAGAGACCACCTCATGTTTCTTTTTTTCTTAAGGATCATGGCCTACATGATGCAAAGTGCTATCATTTCTATCACTGACATAGAGGTACTGCTATACCACTGTGTAGCATGATCTTTTTTAAGTTCATGGACTCTTTTTCACTACTCTCACCACACACACACACACACATACACACACACACACACCCTTCCTGTGCTATTCCCTGTTCCAGTAAATTTGGTTATAACAATATTGAGTCTTTATGTGATTATAACCAGATAAATGTAATCCATAATGAAGCAATACAGGATATTGTAAGTCTGCTTTTTCTGTTCTTGCTGGATTTGTGTCTTTCATGTCACTTTTAGCTCTTTGTGATATCGATTTTAATGTGTTCATAAAAATGCCCCTAACTTTATAAATTTCTTAACATACTGAGCACAGCTTCAAAAACCTTCTGATGTACAGTAACCTGAATTAGTAACTGTAAGCTTGCTTTGTGGCAGTCAGCTTGAGCTATCCCTTCACTGTCATTAACAAGGATTCTCTGCTCTTCCGCTGAGTTGGATTCTTCAGTTCCTGCCATTTGCCATATTCTTTCATGTACTTTGATTTATGTTTTTGTGGAACACATCTCTTAGTCATTTCTAGGGCAAGTGTATGGGAAGCAAATTATTGAAGATTTTGAAATGCCTTTATTGTATATTCTCACTGGATTTATACAATGTCTTGGTATAGAATATTAGACAGGAAATTTTTTCCTTCAAAACCTAAGAACAGTTTTGCCCAGTTGTTCTTGGAGACTGGTGTTGCCTTTAAAAGGGGTAATAATGTTTTGTTTTTAGACTTTTTTTTTTATAAAATGTGTGGTTTTTTGTTTTTTTGTTTTTTCCTCAGGTAGCTTTAAGTCTCCTGTCTCCTTGGTACTCAGAGATTTCGAATGTTTCTATTTGGGCCTGTTTCCATTAGTTTGCCGACTAATGTACTCCTTTGGTTTGAAAACATCTTTTAGTTTGGGATATTTTATTGTTCCTTCTGAATGTTTTATTTTGCTTTGTTTTGAACACAAAATCATATATTCAACTCTCTGGAACCTGTCTTTTTTTCAGTCTTCTGTTTTCCATTTGACTTTTTATTCTGATAAATTCTATTTACTTTGATAGTTTTTAGGTTTTGTTTTTCAAAAAGTCTTGGTTGCATGTAACTTTGTTGCAAATCATGTATAAGCCAGGTGAATAAATGCTAAATGCTAATCTTGGTTTTTAAAGATGTTATTTCTGAATACTCAATCTCATTATTAGGCTGAAGACAAACTTATGAGCATGTTCAGTCTGTGAAAAGCTCTGGCGGCGTTATATAAATCTAAAATGCAGTAATTGCTTAAGAATAACATAAGTACTACTTCATATCCATTGAGGAAAGACTCATGTGGTTACTTATTTTTTACTTAACATGGCAGATCTTGGTTTTCCTTGATATATTAATGTAGTTTCAAGTGTTAGCTGATTTTTGTTAATGGTGGCTTTTTGTTTGTTTTGTTTTAAGGTTTTTGGATTCAAAGCATAAAAACCATTACAAGATATACAATCTGTAAGTATATTTTCCTCTTTGTATGTTTGCAAATCATCTAATTATTAAGTAAAAGTTATTTTCTTATTAGAGTAAGAAAAGATGTATTTTAAGAAAATTATATTTCTTAAACTGTTAGTGCAAGAAGTCTACATGAAAGCATTGTTTGGTCATTTAGAAAGCCTAGTGATGAGGTAAAACAATGTTGGCATGGTTTCATGTTACTTAATCTGCTTCAAATGACTTGGCCTTTAGCCCATCTTTGAGCTGGTAGTTGTGTAGTAATGTGAAGTGTATAATTTACTGCAGAACTTCTATTAAAACTTCGTTAATGAATCTTCATGGAGGTATTATACAGTGTCAATATAATTTTGCTTATTTTCTGTCTCTAGGGTCAACAGCAATAGGTATTCTCTATGTATAAAAAATAGGTTCTCAAAAATATTGAATTGGATTTTCTCTTATTTGGAACAGGGCTTTAACAATTGCTCACCTGTTAGAGAGTTGAACCTTAACTTTCTGTTTTTTTTTTTCTTTTGACTTTGATTAGAGATATTAAAAGGAGAAAAAGAAAGGAAATACTTTACAATTTTTGCACTTGAAAGCTGTTTTTCCACCCCCAAATACTGACCATATTCTGAAATGGTACATGAAATACGTGCTTTTTCCAGGAGGCATCTATAAATTACACAACAGTAAAACTTTTCTGTGGGAAATTACATGTACTAATTCGCTCTTATTTTAAAAAAACACTGATTTATTTTTATCAGAAAGTCAATTTACAGAGTGAAGGAAAGACAGAAAGATCTTCTGGCTTGCTCTCCTAGTTCCCATCATGGCCAGAGCTGAGCTGATCCAAAGCTAGGAGTTTCTTCTGGGTCTCCCATGTGGGTGCAGCTTCCCAAGGCTTTGGGCCATCCTCCCCTGTTTTCCCAGGCCACAGTCAGAGAGCTGGATGGGAAGTGAGGCAGCTAGGACGTGAACCAGTGCCCCTTTGGGATCCCGGTGCATGCAAAGTGAGGACTTTAACCACTAGGTTACCGCACTGAGCCTGCTAATTCACTCTTAGAATTTTTCATCAAATGTTAAAAAAGCGAAATTTTCTTTTTCCCCAGTGGGCATATAAGTTTCTGCCAAAAAGGTTGAAAGATTACCTCTGCTTCCTTGGCTTGAAGAGTGTTCTTTTTAAACCTTCAATAATATCTCTCTCCTAGTAATACTTCAGAAATGTGCAGAGTACTTCTAGTGAGCTTTTGTGGATTCCTCAGATTTGAGGAAGAACATTTGTTCTGTATTTAGCTCATGCTGTAAAAGGGAGCCACAATGTTGAAAAAGACAATTCTAGTCCTAGAGTAATTTATGGTCTTATAATACAAAATAATATAAAAGCAACCCCCCGTGTAGGAGAGAATGATGAAAAGGATAGTGGAAATAATAGGGAAGGACAGTGAACGCAATAGGGAAGTCTTCTAATAAAGTTTTGATGGGATGGTGTCCAGAGTAGAAGCAGGAGACTGATAAGAGTGAGTGAAGGTTGACTGTGGACCTCCAAGGAGAGGAAATGACATATACCAGATGGAAAGAGTGGCAAGTAAGCAGTATGTTTGCATACTAGTATTTAGAAATATGGCAGGAAATTCATCATGAGCAGATTGTGTTGAGTGAGGGGTGTTGCTTCGATAATAGGTAACGAGATAAAAAGAAAGCAAAAGGTGTTTGAGTTTCAGTGATGTGTGCTTTTAGGGCCTTCCTTTTTTCTTGAATAGCTTCTCTTAAGTGATCTGCGTTGTAGAAAATGTAGTGATGAGGTAAAACAGTGCCATAGTGAATCTTTGGAAGAAAATAAGAACTGCAAAGCTTTGAGCTTTTTGAACAATGGGATTCTGAAATTAAAGACAAAAGTCCAAGACTATCAAAAGTTGCAATCCATTAAACAAACCTTAGATCCATTAAATTAAAGACCTTTCAGGCTTCCACTCTCAGGATTGGAGATTCAGGGTTGCACAAAGGAGATTGGGAGACACTGCAAACAAATTCTGCCTTTGTCAGAGTTTCATTCCGCTTTTACATGTCCAAAGAAAGGGAAGGAAATTCTTTTCATTCCTGTATGTAGTGGCTTCCTGCTTCCAAAACTTGGCTCTTAGGCTTGTTCTAGCAGTATTGTAGGTCATTTATATTGTTATGGTTAAAGTTGTCATTAGGGGGTAGCCCGGGAACATTGCTGTCTGTTTGTTTTTGTGTTTTGAAACATTGGACTCCCAGGTTGATGTACATCTATTAGTTGAGAGTAACTTTGGGGGGGGGAGGGAAATAACTTTTAAACTGTATTTTAATTCCCCTTCCCCACATGGACTCATAGACTTTCAGGACTGGAAAATTCCTGGAGGAGATCATTTAGTTCAAACTTCTCATTTTACAGATGGGGAATCTGAGGCCTAGAGAAGTTAAGTGAGTTGATCAAGGTCATCCAGGTACATGTGGTGGCAGATCACCCACTCTTTATGCCAGCATCCCCTTTATGTTTTATGTTCATTTGTTTCAACCTCCCCAACTTTTTCACTTCAGGAGTTTCTGGAATTACGTTGTAGAACATCTCGATTTCTGATATCACTTTATTAGTCTTCCTTTCTTTTTACCCTACTTAAATATATGGTTCTGGGTGAGTCCGGCAAGCATCACGTGTGTGTATTTTGTCTTATTTTTAGGTTAGCAGTTACATGTGATACATATGTTTTTGCAAACATATAAATGTAAAGATCTTAAAATAGTCTAAACATACCATATTGATTGCTATATTAAACATTTTATAGCAATTTTGATATATTTATATGGAAAAAAATCCTTCATGTTGACTTGCTAATAATTAACTGCATCTGTTTATAGCTTCTTCTGGTATTAAAAAAGTTATTTTAGGGAAGGTTACAATTAGTTAACTGCATCCAGGCATACCAGCACTTTGTTATATTAATCATCTTGTGCAAATGATTTTGTTTATTCTGCAGCATAATTTGTATTCTTGTAGGAATGGGGAAGAAGGGAAGTCAAGAAACAGATTGTGTTGGTGTTTGCCTTTTGAGGAACTTAAGTGTTCACTGGAAACTATTTAACTGTTTGTTGTATTGCACTCCATTTTCTGCTTGACATACTCCATCACTTTATGATCAGTATTTTGTTGTTAATCTTATGTATTAAATTTTTTTTGTAAGATAAGGATGCCTTCGTTGAAGAAATAATTCTGTGCTAAATCTCCTCACTACTCTGGAAGCTTTTCCTGTTCCCCTGAGGTTCTGTCTGCTGCTTCATAAGAACTCTGTCTCAATGCTTCATTTATCTTGTTTCATATAAGTCACTTGAAGTAATAATAAAAGAGTTACATATTTTGAGTTAATCTAAATGTTAAACAGTTAAAAATCCTATTTGCCATATGTGTTTCTTTCATTTTGGTTTATTGAGAAGTGTATTTCATATATATCATGAAAAAAATTAAAAGGAAGCTAAGTTTTGTAGGAATGGCATTCATCTGAGAAGATTTTCAAAACAGTTTTACCTGCTGGACTTCCAGCCCTTCCCTGAGCACTCTGCTCACTACCAGTCCCAGCCTAGGCTCCCGTGTCTACCTATCTGTAACAGTTTATGAAACTTTTTTTTTTTAATCACAGTTTGATTGCTCTACCTTTCTTGACAAACCTGCTCTTATAAGAATTATTCATAGTGATTAAAATTTATGACTGCTTTTGGATTTTGTTGTTATAAGTGGAAGTATAAAGCAGTAGTAGAAAAATTTGACTTTTGTGATCACTGAGTTCCTATGTTTCATTTACATGTGATGATTTGGAGAAAAGTATTCTTAAATATTAACTGTCTCATAAAATGAGAATAATCTCATCTTTGTCATGTGGTAATGAGGGTAAAGCAACAAACGGGCAAATTTCTTTGTAAGATGAATTTGTCTGGGAGATTTTTTTAAAATTAATTACATTGCATTATGTGACACAGTTTCATAGGCTCTGGGATTCCCCACCCCCTCCCCATACCTTTCCCCTGTGGTGGATTCCTCCACCTTGTTGCAGTATTACAGATCAAATTCAGTTGAGATTCTTTCATTGCCAACATATACCAAGCAAAGAGTCCAGTATCTAATTGTCCAGATAAATTCAGTGGTTTCTTGGGGAGACCATCTCTGGTCCGAAGGTAGAGCTGGCAGAATATCATCCTGATCAGTTAAAAGCCTGGAAGATATTATTGACTTTCATGTCCACTTTCTTCTCTTTATATTAATCTTGTAATTTTTGAGAATTATTTTATGAAGGCTATTTTAAACCAAGTCTCTTGAAATCCTGAGAAAGTATGGAAAGTTCAGAAAAAATGAAGCTTCAAAGCTATGTTTATTTTCTCTTGAGCTGTGTTGAAATCAGGTTCTTAGCCTTATTTCATAGTCCTTTATTCCTGCCACCCCCTTATCTGTACTCTGTTTGCATTCTGCACTACTGGTCATATTTCCTCTTTAATCTATTGGAAAAGGTATTGAAGCTACTAGTTTCTTGGTCAGTTTTTTATATTAGTGAGTATGAAATTACTTAGCCAAGATGCAAATTTGAGCATTTGTCATTACTAAGTAAATTTTTTTTCCAGCAAAACTCAATGTAATAGACTTCACCAAAGAGGAAAAAACTTATTTGTTTTGGAGTGATAATTGTGAAAGTTGAGTTATTTCAGGTCTCGCCAATTAGAACTCAATGAGTTGCAGTTTGTTTGTAATTAGTTCCACCTTTGTGAATCTTATTTTGAAACTTTGGAGTAAAGGAACTATATAAATGTTTGCAGGATCTCTAACCATAATACAGGCCCACATTCACATCCTTGGCACACTTGGGTCTGATAGTGTTTGGGTACTCATTTTCTTAGTTTGCAAATATTTGACTCCTAAGTGTGTTGATTAAAGACTATATACAATCTCATAATCTTGGCTCAACTCAGTTTGCCATAAACTTAAAGTGTTAGTTGTTTTGATTCTTGGGAATTTTAGAATTACTGGCTAAAGAACAATCAGCCAAATACTTAAGTTTTTATTTAAAATAATTTTCTGAAGATTAGCTTGGATAATAGTTGGGTTTACCAGGATTGAGCTGATTACATTTGACGTGGTATCCCTTTCAGAACCTATTCATCATTTACTTTAATCATGGCCTGTTAGTGACAAGTAAATCAGAACACAATGACAAATACCTCTACTGTTAAAAAGGCAAATACATATATTAACATTCTCTTGTAATACTATCAGCATTTTTAAAGTTTATATTGATTTTATTTATTCCTTTATTATTTTAGGCTGTTTGTGTTTCCAAGTAGATTAATATCATTCCATTTTTCTCTACTGTTCTTTTCCCTTGTGTTTTTACTGTTTTTTAACATCTTTTTTAGTAATGGTTGGAGAATTGGATGTGTTCCATTGTGAAGTTGATATAATGTCAAACCTGGTCTATTATTTGAGTACTTGTGCAAAGATAATATTTCCTTAGCATACAAAATTCTATAGAAAAAGTTGAAATGTAAACATGCAGATGAATTTGCAGTGATGTTTGTTAGTAATATCACAACTTTTTAAATGAAATGTATATGGTGAGATAGCATACATGTAACTGTTTAACTGTCACTTTTCTTAATTATAAATTAGGAATAGTAACAATACCTACAACAAAATTATTGGGATTAAATGAAGTGAATACAAAACACCTTGCATCAATACCTGGTACATTATAAAGGTTCAGTAAATTTTGTTAATATTAATGCTTTTCCTTCTAAATACAGAATGGTAATGCCCTGTTTAAACTTTTCTTGTAGATGTGCTGAAAGGCATTATGACACCGCCAAATTTAACTGCAGAGGTAAGTATTATGTAAATGGTTAGATGTTGTATAACTTAAAGTGGTTCGCCTATTTAATGAATCATTCAGTTTATTACTGAGGTAAATATCTGTGATAAGGATTGCCTTAAACAATTTGAAAAAATCATTTTGTTGTTGTGCTTTAGGAAGTAAGTATCCATGAACCTACTGTCACTAGTATCAGGCAGGTTGAAGTATAGGATATTTTTAAGAAGTAAAAATTCCTAGACCATTATAATAAAGAAGGATTTTTCAGTTTGGAAGATTTTGTGTGACAGTGAGACTAGAAAGTAATTCTAATTAACACATCTATATTGGAATGACTTAAAAGATGGTACAGATATAATATTATGGGAAAATGGAATCTGCTGAAACTGTTTTAAATGAATTCTACCCTGACCACTGGTAAATTCTTTTCTGGAATCTCCGGGAACTTCCTCATGTATTCCTTAAACAATGATTAAGGTAAAACCATGAGAGGCATGGCAGACAAGGCAGTTCAAAAAATAGTGAGTGACATGAGGTACAAGTTGATATACATACTTGCCATTGATTGCTGCTGAGGGCTCCAGAATGAACTTTTAGACACTTGAGGCACCTTGACTGAGAACCAATAGAGACTCAGCAAGAATCTTTGTTGTTGCTGTTGTTGAGCTGAGACTACTGCTTCCTAGGCAAAGCATGCCCTAGTTAAGGTTTATCTAGTTTTAGCAAATTGTTCCGGATGCTTTTGTGACCCTGCAAAAGTGACGATGGATTGGTATTACAGATGACTGAGTGAAAACTCTCCTGACTCTTTCTAACAGTAGTTACTGCCTACCACAAGAACTCTCCCATCATAGCAAAGGACTTAATGATAGATTGCATCCTGTGTCACACTGGTGACATAGATGATGCAAACAACGGGTAGGATTTTTAAGACCTTTAGTAGGCTGGACCCAAGGTACAAACTAAGAAGGTAAGATTTAATAGTGATGTATCCCTGGGGCCTGGTGCTGGGTGGCCTAGCAGCTAAAGTCCTTGCCTTGAAAGCTCTGGGATCCCATGTGGGTGCTGGTTCTATCCCGGCAGCCCCACTTCCCATTCAGTTCCCTGCTTGTGGCCTGGGAAAGCAGTCATGGACGGCCCAAAGCCTTGGGACCCTGCACCCACATGGGAGACCTGGAAGAGGATTTGGGCTCCTGGCTTTGGATCAGCACAGCACCGGCTGTTGCGGTGACTTGGGGAGTGAATCATTGGACAGAAGATCTTTCTCTCTGTTTCTCCTCCTCTCTGTGTATATCTGACTTTGCAATAAAAATAATATAAATCTTAGAAAAAAATAGTGATGTATCTAAAATTCTATTTCTAGAATAATTTTTAAAAAGCCTCAACTCTGACTATAGGGAATAGGAGAATCTTGAATTCTCAATAATTCATGTAAAAAGGCCTGAAACCTCACTTGGTCAACTTTACTACAATTCTGTACTTTTTGTAAGTAATTTTTTTGTTTCTTCTGTTACTGCTTTTTAAGTCATGTGGAAAACACTAACATTTGCAAGACCACATTTAAATAACACATATAATATTTTTCTTTTATGAAATTTAAAATTCAGTCCTTTCAGTAATTGATTCTATTAGTTATCTATACTTTATTTGAAATATTCTGGTGATAAACATTATTACTTCTTTTGTTAGAAAATTCATTGAGAGTTCTTATGTAAGGATTATGTGACATTTCATTTTGGGTCCAGCTCTACTGGTTATAAAATGTGCCCTGCTCTATGTCCCCGTTTAGTATAATTTCCTTGTGCATAAAGTAGAGACAGTAATTCTTGACTTTTCCTGTCAGGTTAGTGCATGTAAGAGATATGAAGAAAAGATTCAAAACCTAGAAAGTTAGCAGTTAATGGATTTTTTTTTCACTACTTTTTTTTAAACATCCAGTACGTTGATCTGCAACATTTCTAAAGTTTACATACTTTTAATTTAAAAATTTAGAAGAGATGCTTATCTAACTCTGACATTATCTTTTTTCCACAGTTGCACAATATCCTTTTGAAGACCATAACCCACCACAACTAGAACTTATCAAACCATTTTGTGAAGATCTTGACCAATGGCTAAGTGAAGATGACAATCATGTTGCAGCAATTCACTGTAAAGCTGGAAAGGGACGAACTGGTGTAATGATTTGTGCATATTTATTACATCGGGGCAAATTTTTAAAGGCACAAGAGGCCCTAGATTTTTATGGAGAAGTAAGGACCAGAGACAAAAAGGTAAGTTGAGTTTGATGTTTTCCTCTCTTTAAATGTAAGAATTCGTTGAAATAGATTTTTTTTTCTTCCTGGTCCTTTCCTTCCTGCTTTCTTGAGGTATAATTGACAAATAAAAATCATGCATATGTTATATATTGATGGTATCTGATGTTTTATTTTTGTATATATGTGTATTATGAAAAGATTATTACAGTCAAGCTAGTAGCATATCAGTCCTTTACAAACTTGTCCTCTACTGCATGTCCAGTGGTGAGAACATTTATGATTTCCTCTCAGCAGCTTTCAGGTGCATAGTAAATTATTATTTACTATAGTCACCATGTTGTTTAGTCAGTTCCAGACTTTTATTTTGTTTAACTGAAACTTAGTAGCCTTTCAGCAATATCTCCCCATTCACTATCCCCATGACCCCAACCCATTACCTCCAGTTTCTGGAAAACACCTTTTAAAAAGATAATTGCTGATTTTCATTTTTTCTTCTGAATTTTAAAAGTCTGTTATTGCTTCAACTTCTGAATGAGCAAATAATGCATTCATTTATTATTTTTCTCTTCATGCTGCCATATTCATATCAGGTTTACAAATTTTAGCTGTTAATTGTATTGGAGTTTTAGTATCATGAAATCCTTATAATGTAGCATTTTAAAAGAGCAAACATGATGAAGCTTCACATTTCTGAAACTTGGTTTAGAATTTATTGCACTAGAACAATTTGAATACCAGTACATAGTGAAGTTGATTTGTGCTTCTAAAAAGCAAGAATTATCTTTGATCTTCACATTCTTAAGTGTTATAGTTGCATTGATCTGCAATTCTTTTGGTATTCACGAAATTAAAGATTGTTGAGTCTGTGACAAATTTTGCAGTATATTTGAAAGCAAACAGCCTATTCATTGGATAATTTTTACAATGAGTTGTTAAGAAATCTATTTTGTTGAGTGGTAAAATAAGAAAAAACTTGTTAACATTCGATAGAAACCAATTTTAGGTACCTCTCCATTTCCCAGAATAACATATTCTAAATCACTCCAGATGGATGGAAAAACTTATGTAGAGCATTCTGTGGATGGGAAACAGAACAATGTTATATTAAACATTTGTAGTTTTTGAAATTTTTAGAATCAGGACTTTTTTCTCCAGGTTAAGCCAATTTTTACTTAATTCGACTTCAGAACGGAAATCGAGGTTATGATATCCATCAATAATCCCAGTCCCTCTCCTCATCTCGCTCTTACTTTTAAGATCTATTTCTCTTGGGGCCTGGTGCAGTAGCCTAGCAGCTAAGATACTCGCCTTGCATGCGCCAGGATCCCATTTAGGCACTTGTTCTAATCCTGGTGGCCCCGCTTCCCATTCAGCTCCCTGCTTGTGGCCTGGGAAAGCAGTCGAGGGACGGCCCAAAGCCTTGGGACCCTGCACCCGTGTGGGAGACCTGGAAGAAGCTCCAGTCTCCTGGCTTTGGATTGGGTCAGCTCTGACCATTGTGGCCACTTGGGGAGTGAATCAATGAACGGAAGATCTTCCTCTCTGTCTCCTCCTCTCTTTATATCTGACTTTCCAATAAAATTAAAAAAAAAAGAAATCTTTACAAAAAATTTTCTTTATCTTTATTTAAAAGTCAGATTACTTACATTGAGAAGGAGAGGTATCGAGAGGTCTTCAGTGTGCTGATTCACTTCCCACATGGCTGTGATGGCCAGAGCTGAGGCTGCTGAAGTCAGGAGTCTCTTCCAGGTCTCCCACATGGGTACAGCGACCCAACGCTTGAGTCATCATATTCTGCTGCTTTCCCAGGGCTTAAGCAGAGAGCGAGATAGGAAGCACAGCAACCTGCACTAGAACCAACATTCAGATGGGATGGCGGCACTGTAAGGCAGAGAACGAGCTTGTTGAGCCACCATACCTACCCCATCATTTCTTGTTTTCTGTGTTTGTGACTTTTTTGGTATATAGATAGAAGTACCGAGTTATTGATGATTTCTTGTAAAATTGAATCATATTACTGTAAGATTTTGATGAATTTTGGAGATTACAGTGGACTTCCTTATACTCATGCAGTGGTAACACTAGAGTGAGCTTTGGAGCCAAGGATCTGTAGATTTTTTTTTCATCCCGTTTTCATTTAGAGGGAAACAGTTGCATTTGCTGATTATAAGTTAGAAAGTTAGTTTAACATGTGAATGAATAAATGCAGGGCAAAATAGAGAAAGAGACTGTTAAAAAAAGCATAGAGGCAAGAGTAAAATTAAAGTAGCAGAAATGGGGGTTTGAATTTAAGACATGGTTAATCAACAACAGACATTTTGTGGAAAGCAGACCAAAATTATTTTTATAAGAAACCACAACAATCAATTTAAAATAGAAGAACTAAGGGCCCTGTGAGGTAGCCTCGTGGCTAAAGTTCTCGCTTTGTATGTGCCAAGATCCCATATTGCCGCCAGTTCTAATCCTGGCAGCCCTGTTTCCTGCTTGTGGCCTGGGAAAGCAGTCGAGGATGGCCCAAAGCTTTGGGACCCTGCACCCACGTGGGAGACCCAGAAGAGGTTCTGGGCTCCTAGCTTCAGTTCAGCACAGCTCCAGCCATTGTGGCCACTTGGGAAGTGAATCATTGGATGAAAGATCTTCCTCTTTGTCTGTCCTCCTCTCTGTATATCTGACTTTCCAATAAAAGTAAAAATAAATCTTAAAAAATATAGAGGCATGTAAACTCTTTAAAAATTTTGTTGAAGACTATAAATCCCCTCAATAAAATGTGCATGATATACATCAATCAAAAAAATTTTGTTTGAATTTTTTAGTTGCATAAAAATTTTTAAAAATAGCGTGGAAGAGGAATCTTATAAGGATTATTTTCCTCCTTCCATGAAAATGAGTGGCAAACTATTTTATTCAGTAATGAATAAATTCAGTTGGTGCACACTACTAAAATTAAGCTTTAATTTTGCTCGTTATAAAATTAAGTGCAAGCACTGCTCTAGTTTAACTTAAAAATAAGTTGAAACTGTCATTATCTTTAGTATCACAACTTTCATAAAAAATTTGTTATCAACAATTTTTGCTTTTTTTGTGCAAATGCAAAAAAATGCTATTGTGCAAATAGAATCTGCAGATTCTTTTGTGCAATGATAGCAGGCTTTTGTCAAGAATTAAGAATTCTGAGACTATTCAAATAATATTGCATCATTTTCTTGCCTTCAAGTTAATGAGATACCTTTTCGGCAAAATTTTTAGCAGTGATTAATATTGGAAAGGACAGGTGTGTGACTGTGTTTTTCTGTTTTGTGGTTGAAGAGTTAAACTTTGTAAGCATTTGTGTTTATTAAGTGTCCAACAAGAGCTGGGTGTAGAATTTGTCTTCTGAGAATCAGTAAACTTCTATGTAGCATAGAATTGTTCCCATTTCTTTGCAAAACCTCTTGTGGAGTTCTTGATTCAGTCTTCACCTTCTGTATTTGGCAACTTCCATAACAGTAGTTTTTTTGTTTTTTTAAAGATATTTAATTTTATTGGAAAATCAGATTTACAAAGAGGACGGACAGAGAAAGAAAGCTTCTTCCTTGTCTCCCATGCTGGAGCAGGGTCCCAAGGCTTTGCGCCATCCTTTACTGCTTTCCCAGTCCAGGGAGCTGAAAGGGAAATGGTGCAGCCAGGATACAAACTGGCACCCATATGGGATCACAGTGTATACAACGTGAGAACTTTAGCTACTAGGCTACTGCTCTGGGCCTGAATTTTTTTTTTTTAAATGGCAGTTTCCTCTTGCACAGGCTGTTATTCAAAGCTTGGTAGTTGTGAAGTGGTAGAATACTTTCATAATTGTAGATAAGATTCCTTTCAGGGTTGATGTTAGATAGAGTCTTACAGGGTGTCCTGATGAACAAAGCAGTGAGTGACATTAACAGATTTCTGCTGTAATAAAAGGACAGCAAAACCCATTGTGTTGTCATAAAGAAAGGTTTACTTTCTGTCTACAGAATACTGAGAATTTTTAGGATAAGTTTTTTGGGCGATGGGGAAGAAACTTCACCAATGTGGAAATGTTCATGCTTCTTGAAGTTTCCAAAGGGGACTCTAAAGCAGGAATTCGTTTTTACTTTTTGTCACCATACATACATTTGATAAAAGCTGGTACTTGGTCATATGGAGAAATCATATACTAAAAAGAGGTGCTACTTAGAAAACTTCTGTGCCCTCTTCATAATTTTATGGGAAAAAAGATGACTTTTTTTTTTAAATGAATGGTAGTGAAACATTTTACTTTTTCTACAAATTATAAATACATTTGAATATTTCTGATATACTCAAATTTATCATGTTTGTGTGATTTTAGTGTTTGGAGTTAGTAGCCTATCAAAGTTGGGGCAAATAAAGGTTTTTTAATGGTGGAGATCTAGGCTTTTTCTTACTAAGCTTACTCTCTTCTTTTCCTCCCTTTTCCTGTACACGTACCCATCTATTTAAGCATACAATCCTATTTTATGTAGGTAATTTATTTCTTAGAATAGTTAGGTGATGCTATTCCTGAAAGTTGCCCTATTAGAAGCAGTTGGGATAGTCCATCTCCTGATGTTCAGGGATTAAGAATCAATCCTATACATTTTTAAGCTTCATTATAGTTTCTTTTTGTTTGTAGTTCAAATTATATCCAAGACAAGTCTGCTAACAAAAAAAGTGATTTAACTTGTCAATGGGAAGATATGCTAGGCATTAAAATGGTCAATTCAGTTTCCCTGTAAGGTGAAGAGAAGATACATAGTGAATTGGCAAGCCCCGTGTGAGATTGTTATGAAGCCAACTGTAGACTTTGCAGACTCTTGAAAGCAATATGGCTCAAAATTTTTGCATTTCTTCATCAGATATGGTACAAATCAGGTGCAAAGTTACTGAGAGGAAACTGACCATAAAATGTAGCATTATGTTACATATATTCCTTAGGTTTGAATACCTTAATAACATCTTGATTTAATGCTTAAAATAATTCCTTACATTTGAAATGATGAGGGACATCAAACAACTGATAATTCACTTTTTATGACATAACCCCTTCATGGAAGGTGACAAACTTAAAAATAGGGAGTCAACTCTTATACTTCCCCAGGTGTCAGTCATTTGTGCACTTGGTATTTTCCTTTATTAAAGTGTGGGATATGATTCCAAAGAAAGCCATCAAGAAAAAACAAATGGTGATAGGCATTTATTTTGGAAGCATTTCCTAAACTTCTTAGTTCACTAAAATAGCTACACTTGTGTGATGTAACAAACAGCTGTAATCATTGCTACTCTTTCCCTTTTGTTGTCTTCCTTCCAGAATGGTGTCAAATAAAGGAAGCATTGATTTTCTTTTGCTGTGTTTTCAAACCAGTTACTGCAGATAGTATTCCATTATACTGTGAAATATGTATATTAGTTCATCAAGCTTCTGTTTTTGAGGACTTCAGTCCTCTTGAAACAATTTTAACTTGATCTTAAGAAAGTTTTTTTAAAATTTATTTATTTGAGCAAGACAGAGAACTCGTATCTGTTTTTTGACCCTCTGATGAGTATAACTAGGAACCAGATCCAAGTCTCCCACATGGTTGGCAGAAATCTGTTTGACTCATTATGTCTACCTTCCCCAGTCTGCATTATGGAATCAGGGGCCAAAGCTAGCTGTCAAATCCAGACACTTCAGTATGTATGTGAGCATCTTGACAGATAAACTTACAGGCCAATTGACTGTCTAGAAGCTTGTTTAGTTTTCTGGGGAATTCGTTTATTTAATGTCTTTGTATTATAACCTAATGACATTTTTTTCCTAATTACCTCTTATTTAAAGCAAAACAAATTATAAAAATGTATTTTTCTTTGTTCTTTTAAGATTTATTTGTCAGGCCCAACAGGATGGCTCAGTGGCTGAATCTTTGCCATAGACATACCAATATCCCATAAGGGTGCCAGTTTTTTATCCTAGCTGCTCCACTTTCCCATCCAGCTCTTTGCTTGTGGCCTGGGAAAGCAGTAGGGAATGGCCCAAACCCTGGGACTCTGCACCTGTTTGGGAGACCAGGAAGAGGCTACTGGCTTCGAATTGGCTCAGTTCCCACCATTGGTGCCACTTAGAAAGTGAACCAGTGGACAGATCTTCCTCTCTGTCTCTCCTCCTCTCTGTACATTTGCTTTTCCAGTATATATAAATAGATTTTTTAAAAATAATAAAATAAAGGGTTACACAGAGAGAAAGTTCTTCCATCCACTGGTTTACTTCCCAAATGGCTACATCAGACAAGTCTGGGCTAGGCCAAACTTAGAAGCAGCAAACTTCTTCTGAGTCTCCTATACGGGTTGCAGGGACATGAGCACTTGGGTCATCTGCTGCTGCTTTCCCAGGCTACCAATAGGATGCTGGATGAGAAATGGAGCAGCCGAAACATGAGCCAGAGTCCATATGGGATGCCACTTGCTATGCTGACTGCCAGCATTTTTATTGTTATTTCTTATTATTTCTGATACATGCTATTTAAGTGTGTTACCCATTTGTAATATGCTTGTAGTTTCTTTTTTTTTTTAAGATTTATTTATTTATTGGAAAGTCAGATATACAGAGAGGAGGAGAGACAGAGAGGAAAATCTTCCATCTAATGATTCACTCCCCAAATGAGCGTAACAGCTGATGCTATGCCGATCCAAAGTCAGGATCCAGGAACTTCTTCCAGATATCCCACACGGGTGCAGGGTCCCAAGGCTTTGGGCTGTCCTCGACTGCTTTCCCAGGCTGGATGGGAAGTGGAGCTGCCGGGACTAGAACTGGCGCCCATGTGGGATCCCAGGTGTTCAAGACGAGGACTTTAGCTGCTAGGCCACACCGCCGGGCCCCTATACTTGTAGTTTTATAAAATTGTGGAATTTTATATCACGAAGGTTCCCAACATTTATTTAATTCAAACGTTGTAATATAAATGATAAGAGACATCTCCAAGTATCGGTGTCTGAAGTTGTATAATAGCTCAAAAACAGTTTCTCCTAACCTTAAACTCATTTGATTTTTTTCTACTCAACTTCATTATACTGTTGACATTTTTCTTTATTATTTTAATCCCCACAGTATGAATAGAAACTTAGAAAGGAAATGGGAAGCTTTTGCTTTATAATATATAAACAACACTTTTTTAGTTTTAGATCACATAATTCACAGTAGCTTAAACAAAAGCATACATTGGTTGACTATGTGGTTTAAAAGCTCCTAGCTGTGTCTAGGTGCTCAGCAGTTCAGGGATCTCTCTCCTCCCTGTCATCTGATCGTCTTTCTTCTGTATATGCTTTATTTTCGTGGAGGCTCTTCCCAAATCATGGCAAGGCATGTTCTTAGTAGTTTTAGTTTGTATTCTACCAGCTTAGTGAGAAGAAGGCTACAATTGGAGCAAAAAAATGTCAAGTTGTGTTCTTATTTCCTTGAATTAGAACATGTTCCCATTCTGGAGCCAAAATGCTTGTCGAGGAATGGAATTCTCTGGTTTTGTTGTGTGTCTTGAGATGAAGAAAAAGGTCCGACACCCTCAGATCCAGAGTAAGTGGTAGCGTACAAAGAGAAGTCAGCGAGGGAAAGAGGGTGTGGATGGAGAAGAAAACGATCAGTTGTCTGCCTCACGTTTTCAAAGATCCTGCTCTTTATACACTGCTCTTTAACACATGGCTTAAAATTATTTAGAAATAAAACCCTGTAATAACCCCAATTTTAAAGATTCTTCAGAGATGAAAGTAGTAAAATTCAGGGTATATGAGTAGAAGGTTTAGCTAAGAATCACATTTAGAGGCAGATCCTGGTTTTGAACAAAGTAATTATGTGCAGTATGACTGCTTAAAAATAGAGGTGATAATACATATCTTACAAAATTATAGCAGGAATATATCTGAAATATTGGCAAATAGCCATATTTCTTCCTTTGTTGAATTACTTTCCTGTAATATTCACACTATGATTGTTCTGAAATGCAAATCATAAAACTTCAGGCAAACATTATTATATTGAGCTATTTATCGCCATTGTTTCTGAATTTAAAAGTACCACTGAAAATGTTAATGAAGCAGAAAATTACCTTTTTAAAAAAGACTTCATTTATTTGAAAAAAATTGCAGAGGGAAAGAACGCAGTCTTCCATCTGCTAGTTAATACCCCAGATGAGCACAGTGGCGAGAGTTGGGTCAGCTTGAAACCAGGAGCCACAGGAACTTCTTTTTGGATGTTCATGTGGGTGCAGGGGCCAAATGACTTGGGTCATCGTGTGCTGCTTCCCAGGGACTTTAGCTGGGAGCTCTCCTGGAAATAGAGAAGGCAGTTCTTGAACCAAACCGTACTCACATGGGGTGGTGATGTCTTTACCCACTATGACACCACTGTTGTAATTGAACACATCTAGATTGCAAATACATGTTGGAGGTGATGACCTGAGAATGTCAACATCAGAAGCTGGAAAAAATGATAGAAGACCAGTGATAGTAAAAACCTTTAATACACCCCACAAAGACACAAAGTAACATATACACGTGGCTTAAATAATAACAATCACCCACTAAATGTGGTTTTTTTTATTGTCCACAAAAGTTATCAATATTGTAAACTCCCTTAATTTCAGTTTAATAAAACTGAAGTCATTTGTTCATTTATAAGGCAGTGTGACATAGAGAAGGAGAGACAGATCTTAAACCCATTGGTTCCCTTTCTCAAAAGTCAGCTGCAATCAGAGCTGAACCACACTAAAGCCAGGATCCCAGATTTCCATACGGGTATCCACTTGGGTGGTAGGGACCAAAACACTTGAACCATCATCTACTCTCTTCTCGCATTCCATTAAATGCTGCCGTCCCATGTGGCGGCTTTGCATACTGTGCCTTAGTGCCATCAATGGTGTAAATAACCTTACATTGTTATAAAATTAATCCAAGAGGGGTGTGAAAAGATTGTGAAAAATAGATCATTCAAAAGCTGATAAGTTGGCTATTATAAAATAATAGAAAAGAAACTGAAATAGATGATAGAATCCAGAATTGATCATTTTGAGTAGCATTTTGGAGTCAGGTTCTAGATTTGGGTAACAATGTTCATTTGTAGGAATTGAAAATTGATTTTCTAAGTGAACTTAATTTGTGATTTATCTCCCATTTTTGAGTATGTATATGTATACATGTGTTTGAACATTCATGTATGTATGTGTATGTATGCCAGGTAGTGAATTTGCTGATTGATAGATCTCCCATCATTACTGTGCTGCCTAGAGCTTTACCATAGTGTTAGGGTTTGCTCCTTTTTTCAATCCCACTGTCTGTATCACTGCTTTTTCTCAGCTGTCTTTTCTTGTAGCAAGACGGCAAGATTTTATGCTGGAATGGTAACTCAGGAATTTGAGTGCTAGAATAGAATCCAGTTCTTTTACTTACCACATGTGTGATCTTGTCTTATCTGTCCTAAGAGTGTTAGCAGCAGTACCTGCCTTGCCAGGTTTTATCAGTATTCAGTATTTCTGAAGCCATTATTTGCAGGAATACCAAGGACATGATAAAGGCTCAGTTGGCAGTGGTGGTAGTTATTAGGAGAAGTTTTGGCCTCTGGTGCCGGAAAAAGTAGTGAATAGTGTATTCCTGGGATTTCCATGTAGATGCATCCGACTAAGTGCGGAAAATTTTGTGCTTAGAAGATAGGAATAATATCATTGAAAGAGATTAATTTTAGGGTTACTATGTTAAATTGATAACAAGTGCTGGAATAGATCATATTGACAAAAAAAAAAAGAAAAATATTTTAGATATGTCTATGTTTAGGAACCAGAAAAGAAGAGACCGCCAGTATAAGTAGAAGACACCAGTAGAGAAGTCTTCTAACAGGAGCAGGGAGTTTCAGAATGGCTGCCACAGGGCAGGACGAGGCTAGAGAAACAATAGAAATTTGCTTGCAGCATTGATGGGTGCTTGCCTGTGGCACCAACATCTCATATGGGCACCAGTTCAAGTCCTAGCTGCTCCACTCTGATCTAGCTGCATGCTATTGTGCCTAAGAAAGCAGTGGAATATGACCCAATTGCTAGGGCCCCTGACCCACATAGGAAACCCAGAAGAAGCTCCTAGTTTAAATCTGTCCAAATCTCACCATTTCAGCCGTTTGAGTAATGAATGAGCAGGTAGAAGATCTCTCTCCCTCCCTCTCTGTAACCCTGCTTTTCAAATAAATAAGTAAACTTAAGAAAGAAAGGGAAGGAAATAAAAGAAAGAGGGAGCATTAATGACCATTGATATTTGATTTCTTTGGGTTAGAAGTAAAAGAGATTTTGTTGTTGGATTGAGAAGAAGGATGCTAGTTTGAGAGGATTAAGAAGTCTGGAGAGAATGTGGGGTTTTGCTCTCTAAATTGTTTGCTTGTTTTGAAAAAGGAGTAAAGGCTATCTGAACCCAGTTTGAGGCAGATATAGTAGGTAAGGAGAAACAAAGCAGTTGCTGGAAAAGAGGTAATTAGTAGATCACTCGCCCAATGTGGAAATTTAATATTAAACTATGAAATGCTCTTTGAAATGTTAAGAATGAAGAAGAGATCTTTGGATGGGAGAATGGAATTTTAAAGATTTATTTTTATTATTTTTTATTGGAAAGGCAGATATACAGAGAGGAGAGACAGAGAGGAAGATCTTCCGTCCGATGATTCACTCCCCAAGTGAGCCACAACAGCCGATACTATGCCGATCCGAAGCCAGGAGCCTCTTCCGGGTCTCCCACGCGGGTGCAGGGTCCCAGAGCTTTGGGCCGTCCTCGACTGCTTTCCCAGGCCACAGGCAGGGAGCTGGAAGGGAAGCGGGGCTGCCGGGACTAGAACCGGCGCCCATATGGGATCCCGGGGGTGCAAGGCGAGGACTTAACCACTTGCGCCACCGCGCCGGGGCCCGAGAATGGAATTTTGAGTGTGTTCATACTGGATGATATCTGGGTTTCTAGTAAAGCAGAAGGAACACAAATCATTAAGGATTATATCTAGGTCAGGATGGCAAAAGATGAGATGAACAAAGCACTGGAATTATGATAGTCAAGAGTTGGTAAGAGTACACTGAAACAAAGTGTAAGTTAATATTTCGTGGACACTGGTTGAGAATATAAGTAAGTAATTTTCCTTACATTTAAGACTGGAGAGTTACTGGTGGGAGAGTTGAACCGTATGTTTGGGATAAAGTTTCTTTTTAAGCAGTTTAACTTGGAAGTTCTTGGTCAGTGACTAAAACTAGCTTTTATTAGCTTCAATTTAAATGAAGAGTGGAAAATTTGAGAAAAATGTTGTTTTTAATGTAAAGTTTTGAGTTTAAAGTACATTCTCTATTCATATAAAAAATAAATATGTGAAAGACATAATTTTTTAGATTAAAAAGTTATAAATTGAATCTTTATAATGAAAATACTGTAAATAAGTCAGCTACATAAAGCAGTTTTCAGTGTATATTCAGGAACTATATTTGAAATATTATAGTTGCAATATTTATTTTTGTAATTCTTTTCAAATCCTAGATTACAGGGTATTTTAGTAAGTATACATCACTGCTGTGTAAGATGAGGAGGGAACGTTCAGTGCTGTGCCACACACAAGCAGACCTTCCAACTCTTTAATTTTTGAAGAGCACTGAATGTGAGATTTTGACAAGCAACAGTTATATAGATAAGAATTGCAAAGTAGTTAAGAAGAAATGGGAAAATAACAATTATAGTAAAGTATAATAAACTTGTTAAAATTTAAAGTGTGCTTTTGTGTCAGTAGTTTTGGTTCAGCTATACATATAAACTACTTGCCCGGTGTTGACAATAGTTTAGTGTGCATTCTACCCAGTCTTTTTCATGAAGATTAACTGAGTGTATTATTACACCTGCCTTATAAGTATAATTACTTGAGACTTAAAAACTTAAAGCTTTAAAAAACCTTTTTATTCACATAAATTTGTGCCAAAATGAAGACTAAGAGAAAAAAAAATCCAGTAAATGCTTGATTGCCTGATTTTGTAGACTTGCATTGATTTAAAAAAAATGTTTTATTTAATGTTTTGACTAGGCAGTCACTTCATAAGTTCACTGAAGTATCCTTTTCATTTATCTTCTACCTGCTGCTTCCCTAACATTTAATAATTGTTTTTACTTGATAAATATGAATAATAAGTTATTTTTTGAAGTTATGGGGAAAATGTACTATAATAAACTTTTAGCTTATCTTGAAACATTTGAAAAAATTTTTCTAAGAATTATTTTAATTGGAAAGTCAGATTTACAGAGATAAGGAGAGACAGAGAAAGATCTTCCATCTGCTAGTTCACTAGCCAAGTGACATAACAGCCAGAATTGAACTAATCCGAATCCAGGAGCTTCTTCTGGGTCTCACACATTGGTGCAGGATCCCAAGGCTTTGGGCCGTCCTTGACTGCTTTCCCAGGCCGCAAGCAGGGAGCTGGATGGGAAGTGGAGCAGCCAGGACACCATCTGGTACCATATGCGGTCAGGTTCACACAAGTCAAGGATTTAGTCACTGGGTTATCACACCGGGCCCTAAAAAATAATTTTAATGTTTTTTAATGCATCTTAAAAACATTTTTTTTTAAAATTTTATTGGAAAGTCAGATACATAGAGAGGAGATACAGAGAGCTCTTCCTTTTGCTAGTTCACTCTCCAAGTGCCCTCAATGGCCAGAGCTGAACTGATTTGAAGCCAGGAACCTCCTCCGGGTCTCCCATGTGGGTATAGAGTTCCAAGGCGTTAGGCCATCCTCTACTGCTTTCCTAGGCCATAAGCAGGGAGCTAGAAGGGAAAGGAAATGGAACAAACAGCTGTGTTATGTACTGGTGCCCATATTGGATCCTGGTGCATGCAAGGCAAGGACTTTAGCCACTAGGCTACTATTTCAGGCCCTGAATGTTGTTTTTTTGTAACCATTTTCAAAGTAGTAATCCATTACTACTTTTTCTTCTTCTTCTTCTTCTTCTTCAAAAAAATAGAAATAAAATTAAGGTTTTTCCGAAATTACATCTTAAATATAAGTATGAATTTTAAAACTATTAATTAGTATTTTTGTTCCATTTTGAAGAGTTAGTACATTTTTATGTCTGTGCATTTGGTGCTTAGCCCTAATGAGACTCCTGTTAAGAAAATGGTGTTTATATTTTTATTCCCCTCATTTTCTAGAGGAACCAAGTTGGATTTTGCATTTGAATCCAAGTTTCAACTACAGAATGTTTGGGTTTTTTTAGTATAGGTAAAATCTTACATCACTTTTGTCATGATTTGAAGTAGTATATAATCATTTTTTGACATTCCTATACATCTGTCTAGATAGAGTTAATTATTTTTAAATCATGCTGGGGGCTTTGTGCTAAACAAGAAAAAAGGATTTTTGTTTCTGGAGTTTTCAGTATACTGGGGAAATTTACATGTCTTCCATCTTTTGGTTGATTCTCCACATGGCCACAACTAAGCATGGATGAAGCTGGGGACTGGGTGCTTCATGCAGGTCTCCAATGTGGATGGTGGTAGACTGGCCTCTTAACGTTATCTGGCTTACATTTCTAAATAAAAGCCTTTAAATAAGTGCTTCATTTTTCAGCATCGTTAGTGAATACAATGTTGCATACATTGCACTCATTGTTTTTACATCACATAGGTTCCCCTCTTAAATACCACCTCAGTTATATATATTTTAAGCATTTGCAATACTTAAGCCTTTCCCAAAACATTCCATGTCTGTAGCATAAGGATGTGTTTCAGGACTTTGGTTAGTGGAATTGTTGCTTGCGAGCAGTGACATCAAGTGTGTGCTCCTGCTGTGTTTATGGGGCTCTGGGGCCTGCGTCACTTCGTGCTCCTGCTGGTTTTGTCTCCTACAGACCTCTGTCTAGTTTGTGTAGTCTACTATGCTTTCCTCTGGAATAGAGATACCCACGATTGTGAGAAACTATGTGTTTTGTAATTAAAAGGTTCATAAATCCTTGGGGGGAACCCCAAGTATAAAAAAGCGTTACTGTAGTACAGAGGCCCTTGGCCAGATTTTTTAATAACATGCCAGTGGCCTTTGTTTATTGGGTTCTTGGGCAGAGATTATTATGATCTTTGAATAAATGAGATGTTATAATATATCTTAAGGAAGAAAAGTTACACTGACACTTTCCTTTTATTGGTATTACTCTGATTTACTCAAAGGCGGATTATTGATTAATCATATCAGGTCAAACTTATGTATACTTGTGTTCCTTAATGAGTACAGCTTAGTTACTATAGCAATTTAGTGAAATAACTGTAATGGAACTTTTTTTTTGAATTTGGCTTCTCTTTTTTTTTTTTTTTTTTTCTGTCCACCAGGGAGTAACTATTCCCAGTCAGAGGCGCTATGTGTATTATTATAGCTACCTGTTAAAGAATCACCTGGATTATAGACCAGTGGCACTGTTGTTTCACAAGATGATGTTTGAAACTATTCCAATGTTCAGTGGCGGAACTTGCAGTAAGTGCTCTGAATTCTCATTCTTCCGTGTATGGAACACTTATCCTATCTAGAAGTATATATAAGAATCTAGAAAAAAATTTACCATATTTTGTATTTATGCAGCAGAGAGTGTATTTCTGAAATATTTGAGTTAATTGCTTAGTTCCGTTGTTTAGTTTATTGGAGCAAAGAAACTAAGAACAATGGGTTTTTATGTTCTTGAAGCCAAATTTTATTTTAGAAAGAAATATTCTGTGCTGTAGCCACCAAGTGTAGTCCGAATTCTGCCCAGATGAGTAAAAGCCCATTTTGTCAGAAAGATGACAGGAGAGTGGTAGTGGGATTCAATTTACTGATCTTGGGGCAGGGCTGAATTCTTTAATATCTTCGAAAGACTAGGTATTGGTAGTATCAGTGAGAGGATTTGGTAAATGGATCAGAGAAATGAGACACGGCAGTAAACTGAAGTTTGAGTGAAGAGTGGAAGTGAATCCGTGTACAGAGTTCAGGGAAACCTAGTTTTAGGATGTTTTGTTAATGTACAATGTAATCCTAGCAGTATCATCTACCTGTGTGTGAGTTACTCATCCATAAAATGAAGGAAATTTGAAGCTTATGGATGTCACTGATGTCTGCCTTTACTTGATCGCTTTCTCTGACTCTAGCCTCTGGGAACCCAACTTGGATATCCTAACTTGTTTGCTTCCCTTAGCCAGTGTTTTTAGCTGTGCTGGTGGAAAGGAAGAATACACAGAAGGAAATATTACGCAGCCCTACAAAACATTGGATGACTGCTGCTTTTTATTGTAGCAGAGTTTTGTAATGCTAGAACTATTAAATAGAACGGGCAATAATCAGGTTCCCTGTTTAAGAAATATATTGCACCAGCATTTAGAGTAGTTTCTAAATAACAACCATTTCATTTTTTTTAAGACTTCTGATATTTTGATTATAGTTTATAATTTGCTAATACTTTAGTTTCCAGCTCTGTTTTTTGAAAATATTAATGTGATTAAATATTTTTCAATTCCTAAGTCATTTTTTTACCCTGAAAATAAGTCAATTGATGTCACATATTTTAGTCATATAATCACCATCTCCCCTCATTCTCAGAGCAGGACAGTTTTGTCAAAGGCCACAGATTTATTAACATAGCATATTGAAGGTTTCTGAAGAACACTGATTTTTTTGTTTTAACCTCAGTACAATTTTAAGAACTGCTCAGTGCAAGGCCCTGGGCTACTAGAGGTGATTGACACAGGAACTTGCCCTCGTAGAGGAGAGGGGAAAAAAGGAAGAAGAGATTCTTATTCTTTTCAGTAGTATGGGCATCAGTCTAAGAGCCCTGAGAAAGGTATAAGAATATGGGAGTATTAAGGAAAAGAGAATATTCAGGTCAATAATACTAGCTGATACAATTTGTTCACAGTAGCTTCTCTATTAAGAATCTTTTCTTGGTTTCATTCTGCGATACTACATTTACATGCTGGTTTGTTTTCCCTATATGTCCCTTTCTCTTTTCTTTTTCCTTTTTTTTTTTTTGTTGTTGTTGTCGTTCTCACAGTATTACCTTTAACTTCTAGTCTTAAAAATTAGTAACTAATGAAACCCTTTTAGTCTTTCCTAATTTTTAGTTCCTTGTTTTTGCATTGTGATTTCAAACTGAGTAGGGAATAATGTTTAAAAAAAAAAGATTATACACATAAACTGTAAATACAATAAAAAAAAAGTTTTAGGGGTTGCAGGCAATTTCACGAAGGAAGTTCAGAGATCTGTATTGAATACTTGAGAAATTGTACAGTTTAGATGATATTGGTACCTAAGGAAATATTGCAGGCAAAAGAAAATAGCTTGGATGAAACATAGCAAAAGGAAATGAAGTGGGCAAAAAATAAATACAATGATACAGAATAGTGTAGGAATGGAATGTGGAGTGACTTGGGAGGTGGGGATGTCAGAGTTGATTTGTTAAATACTTTGGTGTCGCGATAATACTAGATATTTAAGCCATGTTTTAAAAATAGTTGTATAAAAGTTGTTATTATATGGGAGAAAATCAGTGTACCAGAAGCCAGTAATGTGACCTGTCTGAAACCAGATGTGTTAGGGCAGTCCAGGGAAAGTCCAGGGGATGGAGGGGTATTGTGAGGTTTTTGTTGTCAGTTATATCCAAAGATTTTGTTGAAATATTGATCACGGTTGAGTCAGTGATCAACAGAGAGAAGAAAGAAAAATAAATCTGAGTTAGAGGTACATTGGTTTAAATATATCTGATAAAAGTTATATCTGATAAAAGCTGTTCACATAAGTTACTCAGTGGATCTTTGAAAATAAAGGTTTAAATCCAGTAAGAAATACATTTTTATGTTTTACGAAGCACCAGGAAAGAGAATTAAGCCTTACAAGTAAACATTGTATAGATTTTATGGCTATGAAGGCTTGGAGAAAAGCCAAGGGTGAGTCATGGCAACTTAGATTAAAGAGAACAAAAGAAAATTAGTAATGAAAAATGAAGGATCTTCTGCAAAGGTGTCAGATGTTAACATTCTTTCTTTTACTTGCCTTAGTAGTTCCAAGACAAGGAAAATTGTTTAAAATAAAAAATGATCAACATGTTTTTCCATTTAGATCATTTCAGTATATATAACCCAAGAAAATTTTGTTCTGATTTTTGTTTACTAGGTGTGGGTCTCTTCTAGAACATAATCCTATCAAAAGCGTGTATATCAGAATTGTGTCTTAGAAGTCAACATGATCATACAGATGTTGAACTTCTGATAAGTTAGAGCTTATCTTTCCAAAATGTGAAAATCATGTTTTAGAAAAGATTATTTTTCTTGGTGATTATTTAAATTTTTGATTCATTTTGAGATTTATTTATTTGAAATGCAGAGTGAGAGGGAGAGAGAAGACCTTCCAACTGCTGCTTTACTCCTTCAAATGGCTCCAACTCCTAGAGCTGGGCCAGGCCAAAGGCACATTCCAGGAACTCCATGCAGGTCTCACACAGGTGTCTGGGGCTCATGGACTTGGACAATCCTTGGCTGCCTTCCCAGGAGCATTAGCAGGGAGTGGTATTAGAAGCAGGGCAGGTATGACTGAAACTGTCACTCTAATTTAGGATACTGATTTTACGAGGTATCTTTAGCTTTCTGTGCCCCAGCCCTGGCCCCGACTTAGTGATTTTTCTTCCTTCTCTCTTTCCCTCCCTTCCTCCTTCTTTTCCTCCCTCCCTCCCTCTTTCCTTTCCTTTCCTTTTCTTTCCTTTCCTTTCCTTTCCTTTCCTTTCCTTTCCTTTCCTTTCCTTTCCTTTCCTTTCCTTTCCTTTCCTTTCCGTTCCGTTCCGTTCCTTTTCCTTCTCCTTTTCCTCTTTCTTTTTCTTTTCTTCTCTTGGTTTCTTTTCCTTCCTTTCTTTTCCCTTTTCCTATGAAGAGCTTTGTTATTTCAAATGTAGAGCAACAGAGGAAAAGATGTCCAGAAGTTTCCTACTCCTAGGTTTGTACTAGCCAGGTTTAGTCTAGGCTTGGGTCAGTTACTCCAGAACTCCATCTTGGTTTCCGACGTGAGTGGCAGGGGCCCGCGTACTTGGGCTGCTGTTTGTTGCCTTTCCAGGAGCATTAGCAGGAAGACAAATCAGAAGAGCAGCAGCTAAAACTTTAGTCTGCACCTGGTGTGGGATTTCAGCATTACAAGCCCGGGGCTTAAGTTGCTGTGCTGTAATACTGGCCCTTGCTTAAGTCATCTAACAAAACAGTTATTAAAACATCCTTAGCGTAGTTTTTAGGGGAATTTCTAACATTAATTTGTATTTAGCTTGTGAGTTATTTATACAACTCTAAAATTTCTGAACATACATATTTTATTGTAGTTTGGGATTTGGCTCTTACTGTTAGATTGTTAAATTTTAAATTGATGGAATTTCTATTACTAAGCTTGTAAGACATTTTATCCTGGTTAAATTTGTCATTGATTTGAAATTATACTTGTCCATTTGCTTCTTTAAGCTAGAGTTTGCAGTGTTACCTAAAGTGTTTCCAGTATTACAGAAAGTCTTAATTAAAAGACTCATTGTGGCTTGACCCTTCGATCAAAGAAGTGAAATTTATTGACAGATTATTGGTATAATATTTCCTTATTTGGGGGGTTAGCTGATTCTTAAGAAAAATATCTAATAAATACATACTAGTTTAGTCCCAAATGCTTTTATCAAACATACTGTTTCTTAGGTGATTGCTGTACTGATTTAAATACGTAGGTGAAGCAGCAGTTCAGTTACCAGAAATTTCACTTGACTTGGTTTAGCCATTCCTTGTTCTCAGTTGTTGGTCACACTGAGCAAAACATGACATTTTGCTTTCTTCATCTTTAAGGATAATGGTGCCTTTTGGTACTGACAATTTTATGTTTTATACATAAATGTGTGTACACACACACTGCTCGCACTTTATACAAGCTCATATTTCTGTTTTTTGCCAATCTTTGTTACCTTTTGCACCTGCTTCCTAGTGTTAGTTTCTTAGTGAGTTTTTAGTTTTCTCTTATCACATTATTTGGGAGTTAAACTTTTTAAAGTTCTAGGATCTGCTATCATTAATATCTTTATAAAAGAAGTTTATGAGTAAATTGAAGTACACAATCCATCTTTCCCATATTTTACCAACTTATAGTTGAATTGTTGGTATTAAAGTATGTCAGTTTGAGAAGTTGTATGATGCCAGTACTTTAAAGTCAAAATAACTGTCTATGAAAACGGAATGTTTTGGTGGAAGTTGTATTGTGATTTTCATTTGATGTCTGTTAACATTTCTTTGCAGACATTTCAAATCACTTCCATTCTTCCTGTTTCTTTTGATGGTGGCTTTGTAAAACTTTCAAAATGAAATGTAAAATATGGGTAAAATTTATGGCAGTTAGTAATTTTACAAATAAGCATATTTTTATAGGCCCTAATATAGCTGACTAGATTATATTCTGTTTTTTTACTATTGGCACGTAATGGTTTTTATTTAGTAATTTTTTTACCTGCTAGAGTGTTCAGGATGCTCCAACAAATACTTGTCTAAAAATTAGCTTTTGGACAGTACACAAGTATTTCAAAAGAGTTTTTGTATTATTTTAATGCTTTAAATATTTCACATAGTTTTAGTATAATTTTTATATAAACTTTTGATATTACAAGTACTATGCTATTTGTTAGAAGTCTAATCTTAGACTTAGGATTCATGAACTAGGAATTGGCTTCTATACCAATAATGGAATCTTATTTTGAGTGTTCTAATTGTAAAACATTCTTGTATTGATTATATTTGGATCTGATGTATTTCCATTAATTTTTTTCAATGAGGATTGTAAATGCATGATTATAATTTTTTGTATATTGTTGATCATAAAATGTTTTTTGAAAGTTTGAAAGTTAAAAAACTGTTTTCTGTGAAATGATATTAGTGTGTATTTAATTACGCAGATCCTCAGTTTGTGGTCTGCCAGCTAAAGGTGAAGATATATTCCTCCAATTCAGGACCCACACGACGGGAAGACAAGTTCATGTACTTTGAGTTCCCTCAGCCATTGCCTGTGTGTGGTGACATCAAAGTAGAGTTCTTCCACAAACAGAACAAGATGCTTAAAAAGGTTTGCCCTTTATTTCCATTGTGAATAAAAATCTTAATTATATGTTGAAGAGCAACTTCTGATATTTTCCTAAAGCTTCTGGTTAGGCAGAAATTAAACTTTAAAGATAAGTCTATAAGATTTATGAATGATATCCATTGAGCTGTAAATATTTTCCCATAAGATCTGCAGGTTATTTGCTGACTTTGGCATTGACGGGTTGTATTGGTAAATCATCCTGTTAGAAGGAAAAGACCAAATGGCATTGTAACATGAGATGAATTTTCTTAAAGTTACGCAAAGAAATTTGTGGAAATAATGAAGATTGGTTACATATGGTATTTAATCAGCAAAAAAAATGTCTTAAAGGATAACTAATTAGGAGGAAACTAGAATCAGACTTTATATTTTGAAAATGTTATTTTATGGACAGAAATCTTTTCCCTGTGGTTTTCTTTAAGGACATAAACTTCTCTGCTTTGGTTTATGTTTCTTGGAAATGGGTTATTATAAGTTTAGTTTTCCAGGATTTAGTGCATATTTAATTTTTTGGTTGGAAAGAAATAAATATGAAGAGGAAGTAATAAAGAGTGAAATGGAGTATTACTTAAATACTCATTTTGAAAGTTGGGGCAGTTGGCTTTTTATTTTCTTTAGAGAAAATCAAGAGCTCATTGTAAAATAGATTATTTTGTTTAAAATGTTATGTGTGAACATTGAGATTTAAGGCATATACATTTTTAGGGAGTAATAGAAGGAAAGCACTAAGTTACCTGCTTTGTAAATAAATTAGTTAGCATATTGCCAAATTTTAGAAAGCGTCATTGTAGGATTGAGTTTCTTCCATTTTTAGCTTTTTCTTTTTATTGTAAAGAAAATAAATAGTTTTGTTATATAGTATATTTACTTATTAGAAGAAACATAATTTTTTCTAGAGTCCAAGTAACTGCAAAAGAATCATTAGAAACTCATTTCTTACCTCTTCTGTATAAATGAAAATTAAAAATATTTTGATAACTTGGTAAGTTGTTTTTGAGAATGCAAGAAATGTTAGCAAATGTTTTAAAATTAAAAATGAATAGTAACATTTATTAAATCCTTACCCATCATGAGACTGAACACATAAAATTTTATCTTTTGTCTTTAAAAATAGGCATCCACACCACCATTTCCCTTTAGGAATGTACTAATTCTTTTTTCTGTTCTCACCTCTATTTTAAATAAGCACATGTAAAATTAAAGATTAAATTAAATACTTCTGATGCATTTTATATAAATCTCCATTTTATGTGATTTTGTCCCCAAGCTGTATTTGAATGTCTTGAATGATTTAAATAAACAATGTCAATTTTTGTGTAATCAGAGCACATAAGGAATTGAAATTGCTTTGTTATGATTCTACATAAAATCACAGTACTAATGTAGTGACTGCAAAATGTTTGAAATTAATAATGAAAAGATTTGTTAAAATAAAACTCCCCTGCTATATTTTGTTAAGAAATACAATGAAATTTAAGATAGAAGATCCTTAGGCATCCTATCTTCTTGGATACAAAAAAACATAAGATTTGAAAACAAATTAGAATTATAAAATTAAATGGCAATTTAAAGCACTAGGACATATATATATTTTTAAAAGGTTTATTTATTTTACTTGAAATAGAGAAAGACAAAGATCTTCTGTTCTCTGGTTCACACCCCAAATGCTTACAACATCCAAAGCTGGGAGTCAAGAGCTTTCCCTGGTCTCTCATGCAGGTGCAGGGTCCCAAGGACTTGGACTGTACCCTGTTGCTTTCTCGAACCACTATCATGAAGCTAGATGAGAAGCAGAGCAGCTGAACACAAACCAGCACCTGTATGGGATGCTGGCACTGCAAATGTATCACTTCCTGATATATCATGCTGGACTCATTAGATTATAATATTTATTAATTGTCACATGAACCAAGTTTACATGTTGATCAAAAAGTTTGCAATGAAGCACTTTGGGTGTGTTTTTTGATTAAAAAGGCGTATGATTTCGAACAAGTGAGTTTTTAAAACAGGAATTTTAGAAGAAAAAAAAATCAAAGGAGCCCTTCTCCTTATATTTTATTATGAAGGTTTTCAGGCATACATTATCATGTAAGAGAGTAAAGGCAGTATATTGCTAGGAAGTAAATCTGCGCAGGCAGTTACACTAACCTCCCAGGGACTTCTGTTGAAGTCCATCTTGAATTAGGTAGCTGATTAAAATATAAAGAAAATTAAATCATACCTTCATTTTGTTTGTGCCTAAAAATAACTCAGACTAATTCTAAAGCTAGTATTGGAGTAGATAGGAGTTATTTTACATTAAAGGTTAAGATAATTATCTTAATGTTATCTACAATTAGAATAGAAAAATCAACTCTGAATAAGAATGCAATAGTTAACCTGCGGATTGTCAAATAGTAGTAGTAGTAATAGCATTTGTGTTTATTTTCATTCAGAATACCAAATGATGAATAATTTGAATTTGGGGGGCTGATTTTTTAAAATATATGTGACATCTGAAAGAAAAAATTAGTCATTTCTTCCCTTTTCTTGTAGGACAAAATGTTTCACTTTTGGGTAAATACGTTCTTCATACCAGGACCAGAGGAAACCTCCGAAAAAGTAGAAAATGGAAGTCTATGTGATCAAGAAATTGATAGTATTTGCAGTATAGAGCGTGCAGATAATGACAAGGAGTATCTAGTACTTACTTTAACAAAAAACGATCTTGACAAAGCAAATAAAGACAAGGCCAACCGATACTTCTCTCCAAATTTTAAGGTCAGTTAATATCACCTTGGATAGTCAGTGTTTACATGCCTGTATGTGTGTTTTAATTCCAGGTATATAAATGAAGAACTTGGCTGGGTAATTTTCAAATACATGATGTATTGTTTAGAGGAAATGTTTAAGAATGAGTATCCTGAATGTTTCTAATGCAATGTCAGTATGACACGCAGAGTCAAAGAAATTGCATGCTTCCTTCACCTTTTTTGTTTGGTGAAATCTGGGACAGAGGGTTTGAGAATTAAGTGGATGGTTTGTGAAATAGATGTAGGCAGGGTGGAGAGAAAGAAATAGGTATAAATCCAGATGTTTGGGAATGATTCACATTGGAAATTTCACTGCTTCCAGTACAGTCTGTGCTTTTACTCCCTATTGCTCACAAATAGGCTTTCTTGTGTCACCTCCTTTTTGCACTTTTAAAGAGCTGTTAGGTGCTGCGAACATTTGAATAATTAGGCGCAGGCGTACCTTTTGCACCCATAGCCATTTCTGTTTGCTCTCTGAGATTTAGTCACAGTGGTCTCTCTTCAGTCCTTCCAAATGTAAGTTTCTGCTTTTGGTCTTATCAATCCTTTTCCGTCTTCCTGTGCCTCTCCACCCTAGCTTTTCCTCTGACCTTTATATAGTCCTTCACCATTGTCTTCTCCTATTACTCCTGCTTAAAACTCTTTTCTGTTTCCTCATATTATGTCATAGAATTATTCAATTTTTTGTCTGTGATATGTGTGCGTGTATTTATATTTATAGATATAAATTCTTCAAAGTAAAATATCTGACTTGCAAACATTTCAAAATGATTTTTGGTCACTTTTTTTCTTTTCTTTTTTTTTTTTTTTTTTTTATTCTATTTGATTCCCCCCACTCTTGTTTTTTTAACCAAAGGATTTAATTTTTTTTTTTTCAAATTGGAAATAAGAGAGAGAGCTTCCATTGCTAATTCACTCTCAGAAGGTTTTGATGGCCAGGCCTGGCTGGGCCAAAATCATCAGCAAATGCTGCTTCTGGAGTACCCATGCAGGTGGAGGGGGCCCTAACACTCATGCCATCATCCTCTGCTTTTCCCAGTTCATTAACAGGGAGCTAGACCAGGAGTGGAGCAGGCTAAAGTATAATTTATACCCATGTGAATGCCAGATTCTAGAGTCACAAGTTGAGCTTAATCTGTTAAGCCAGAATGATTTACCCTTTGCCTCTTTCTTTTACCATACACTTTTTTCTCTTTTTGAGAACATATTTGTAAATGTCTTGAATTACCATAGTGTATAACCATTAAAACATTGCTAGTCATACTGTAGGGGTATGGCTTACATGCAAGTGTTTAGAAGATTGTTTTAGAATCTAAAGGTTATTAAATAAATAAATACTAAAGGGAGGATGGAATTATGGTGTGTTGGATTAACCCAATGCCTGCTTTGTGGGTGTCCCAAATGGGCACCACTTTGTGTTTGGGACCCTGCCATCCCAAGGGGAGAGCTGCTGGCTCCTTGCTTGGACACATCTAGGGAATCAGTAAGCAAATGGAGACTCTCTGTCTCTCCTTCTCTCTTTCTCTGCCTCTGTAATTCTTTCAAATAATTTTTAAGTGAATCTACAGGTTTTCCTCCTCTTTTCTAAATTTTCATTTTCCTTAACCAGTGACTTTTGGTACTGTTTTTAATTTTTATTAATCTAAAAAAAAACATTTCATGTATTTCCTAAGTACAGTTCCAAGCATTGACTTTCAAATTATTTTTTTACTCTGGTTTTATAGTTTCCTATATTGATACCATAAAAGATTTTATGTTTGTAATTACAAATGAAAACTATGTTAGTAAGCAAATATGTCATATCATGCATGGTAAATGCTATGAAAAAACAGGGGTGGAATTGAGAAAAGTCCTGTTGGTTTTGTCTTTTTCTGGAGATGCTAGCATGGTTACAGAAGGTTTGACCAGACTAATGATATTCAAGTAGAAACTTAAATGAGAGAATGAACTATACCAACAGATGGTAAGAGGAGAAAAGAAGATGTAGAAGTCTAGAGACAGAAGTGAGCTCAGTGTTTGAAAAGTGGTGTCAGTTTGAGTCCGTGACTAAAGGAAAAATAGGGAAGAAAACCAGTCTGCGTGTGAAGATATAGGATTTTACAGTTTAGAAATGGTGTTATCTTAATGTTGCTTTTAAATGTTTACTTCTTTAAAATACAGACTGATGAGGAAAGTAGGGGAAGGGAGCAAGAATTTGGAGCTAGTTTAGAGGCTGATAGAGTGATTTAGTAATAGGAGAGGTAGTGATTGGACTTAGAATAGTGACAGTGAGGGTAAGAACGAGCTGTCACATTATGTGTATGTGGTATTTTGTAGGTAGACGTAAAGAATTTATGAACAGAGTGTATTTTTGTGTAAGAAATAATTGATAATGGCTGTTGAGTAATAAGAGAGGGGTTATAGAGAAAATGAGCTAGGGATCCTGTTAGAATTATTTTAAATCCCACACATCCACTACCTACTAGATATGCGGCCTTTGGCAAGTTCCCTAACCTTCCCTGAGCCTTGGTTACCTTTCCTCAAAAATCGGGATACATTATACATGGTGGTGTTTTTGTGATGATTTTGAGTATACAAGTGAAGGTCCTTGGCCTAGGTTCAAGTTCACCCTCTACTTACAGTTCTGCTGTCCTCTAATATGCACTCTGGGAGACAGCACTAATAGTTAAGTACTTGCGTCCCTGCCACTTACATGGGAGGCCTGGATTGAGTTTGTGGCTCCCAGCCTTGTCCTGGACCCAGTCCTAGGCATCATGGGTGGGAGCTCTGTCTGTCTGTCTGTCTCTGCCTTTCTATGCCAAACAAATAACATTCCTTTGGAGCTAAGTTATTTGTCGGTTGAATTTTATGATTGAAAAATTCTTATGTGAATAAACAATAGCATTCAGTCTGCATTTTTATAGTTATTAAAGCATGTAGCTTACATTTCTTAGAAATGAGTACCTGGGGCCCAGCGGAGTGGCCTAGTGGCTAAAGTCCTCACCTTGAATGCGCCAGAATTCCATATGGGCGCTGTTTCTAATCCCAGCAGCTGCATTTCCCATCCAGCTCCCTGCTTGTGGCCTGGAAAAGCAGTTGAGGGCGGCCCAAGGCCTTGGGACCCTGCACCTGTGTGGGAGACCTGGAAGAGGTTCTTGGTTCCCAGCTTCGGATCGTCGCAGCACTGGCCATTGCAGTCACATGGGGAGTGAATCATCGGATGGAAGATCTTCCTCTCTGTCTCTCCTCCTCTCTGTATATCTGACTTCGTAATAAAAATAAATAAATCTTCAAAAAAATGAGTACATGAATGCTAACACTCCAGTTTACCTCTTCAGTACATGGAAAGAATACATATTACTCTTAGAAGTAATATGATCACTCAAAGGCACCTTTTTCTTATTTTTATTTTTAACTTATTTGGAAACATTACACAGGAAGGGGAGAGACAGGGAAAGATCCTTCATCCACTGGTTCACCCCCCAAATGACTACCATGGCCAGGACTTGGCCAGGCTGAAGCCAGCAACCAGGAGCTTCTTCCACTTCTCCCACTTGGGTGGCAAGAGTCAGGCACGTAGGCTGTCTCTCACTGCCCTTCCCAGGTACATTAGAGGGGGCTAGCTTGGAAGTGGAGCAACTGAACTCTGGCTTGCCACCCTTATGGGATGCTGGTGTTATAGACGGAAGCTTAATGCACTGACTACACTGCCAGTCCCAAGGGACTTGCTTTTCAAAGATCATGTTTGTTACAGTACTTAAAGATGAATCTGTTAAAAATTTACATCTGAGTAACTTAAGACAGTCTTATTTATGGATTTTCATTGAAAATTTTCTCTTCTCTCTCTAGGTGAAGCTGTATTTCACAAAAACAGTAGAGGAGCCATCAAATCCTGAGGCTAGCAGTTCAACTTCTGTAACGCCAGATGTTAGTGACAATGAACCTGATCATTATAGATATTCTGACACCACTGACTCTGATCCAGAGAATGAACCCTTTGATGAAGATCAACATACACAAATTACGAAAGTCTGAATTTTTTATTGAGAGAGATAATATGCCATGAAAACAAACTTGAATAAACTGAAAATGGACCTTTTTTTTTAATGGCAATAGGACATTGTGTCAGATTACCAGTTATAGGAACAATTCTCTTTTCCTGACCAATCTTGTTTTACCCTATACATCCACAGGGTTTTGACACTTGTTGTCCAGTTGAAAAAAGGTTATGTAGCTGTGTCATGTATATACCTTTTTGTGTCAAAAGGACATTTAAAATTCAATTAGGATAAATAAAGATGGCACTTTCCCATTTTATTCCAGTTTTATAAAAAGTGGAGACAGACTGATGTGTATACGTAGGAATTTTTCCTTTTGTGTTCTGTCACCAATTGAAGTGGCTAAAGAGCTTTGTGAACACAGGTTCATGTCCTACCCCTTTGCACTTGTGGCAACAGATAAGTTTGCAGTTGGCTAAGATAAACTTCTAAAGTTTTGTTACATTCTAATGCATATATTCAGGTAAGGGGAATAGAGGAGATGCTCAGAAAGGATTATATCTAGTGCTGGACTCTGGACCATATACCATCTCCAGCTATTTACACCTTTCTTTAGCATGCTGCAGTTACTAATCTGGACATTTGAGGAATTGGCCACTGTCATTGCTTGTTGTTTGTGCATTTTTTTAAAAAGCATATTGGTGCTAGAAAAGGCAGCTAGAGTGAGTGAAATCTGTTTTGGGGTATAGGAATGAACCTTTTGCAACATCTTAATCCACAGATGAAGGGATATTTTAAAAAGTGGTTATAGATAAGAAACACAGCAACAATGACTTAACCATATAAATGTGGAGGCTATCAACAAAGAACGGGCTTGAAACATTATGAAAATTGACAATGATTTATTAAATATGTTTTCTCAATTGTAATGACTGCTCCATCTCTTGTGTAATCAAGGCCAGTGCTAAAAGTCAGATGCTATTAGTACCTACATCAGTCAACAATTTTACACTTTTTAAGTTTTCAATCATATACCTACTGTGGATGCTTCAGATGCTGCCTGCAAGCTTCCTTTTTCTCTCATTATATGTAAAATACTTTAAAATGCTGCACAGGAAATTTCAATTTGAGATCCTACAGTAAGCATTTTTTTCTTTAAAGATTTATGATGCACTTATTCAATCCAATAGCTGTCAGCCGTCCCACCCTTTTGACCTTACACATTCTATTATAATGAGTTTTGCAGTTTTGCACATTTTTTAAATGTCATTAACTGTTAGGGAATTTTACTTGAATACTGAATACATATAATGTTTATTAAAAAAAGACATTGTGTTAAAAAGGAAATTAGAGTTACAGTAAATTTCAACACTGCACAAATAATAAGGCATGTAATTGTTCAGTAGAAATGTCCTACATTTGCTTTTTCAATTTGCTATTGAAAGAATAGATTTTTTCATTGTGCAGTGTTGAATCATTTCATAGTGCTAGACTTGGGACTAGGGCTTTCAATTTCTTAAATAGCATTATACATTTGATATTCCCAGACTGCGTATTATTTCAAGCAGAGTACAACTACTATTGTAAAGCTTAAGGTGAAGATACTATGAAAGAGGATTCCTCCCTCCCCCCCAGGAATTTGGTGTCTTTCAAATTATACCTTGATCTTGACATTTGAATATCCAGCCATTGTATTTCTTAATGATATAAAATCCCATTTTGAATAACTTACTGGTGCTGAAATTGTTCACTAGCTGTGGTCTGACCTAGTTAATTTACAAACAGATTGCATAGGACCTAGAGCAGCATTTATAGAGTTTGATAATGAATAGATTGGGCAGAACTTCATCTAAAATATTCTTAGTAGATAATATTGACATTTTCCATACCTCATCAGTTTCATTCAGCCAATACAATTTTTAAATTTTTAACAAAGCTCTTAGGATTTACACATTTATATTTAAGCATTGATAATATAGAATATTGATTGACTGCTCATAAGTTAAATGGGTAAAGTTAGAGACAACCATTCCTAAGATTCACCATTGAAATTTATATGTCACCTTGTCTTTCATAAGAGCTGAAAATTGTTGACTAAAAGGAAACTCAGCTATTTGTGTTTTAAAGATATTAATACTGTTCTTTGTTACAGTTTTGGGCACACTATATTAAAACATAACTTGTATTGTTCCAATATGTAACATGGAGGGCCAGGTCATAAATAATGACATATTATAATGGGCTTTTGCACTGTTACTATTTTTCCTTTGGAATGTGAAGGTCTGAATGAGGGTTTTGATTTTGAATGTTTCAGTGTTTTTGAGAAGCCTTGCTTACATTTTATGGTGTAGTCATTGGAAATGGAAAAATGGCATTATATATATATTATATATATAAATATATATTATACATACTCTCCTTTCTTTATTTCAGTTACCATCCCCATTGGATTTGACAAGAATTGCTATGACTGAAAGGTTTTCAAGTCCTAATTAAAACTTTATTTATGACAGTATTCATAATCAGCTTGAAATGCATTCTGTAGGTAATATCTCCCGAGTTTCTGGAATGTTCTCTTAGACTTTTTGGATGTGCAACAGCTTAAAAAAATGTCCAAAGTTACATGAAGGCATACCTTTGAAGAAAGTGTACAGATTGGACCCTGTACCATCTAAAGTCCTCTGTAGCTCCTCTTGGACATTTTTTTTGCCATAATTACAAAAGGGTCGTTGAATAAATAGCATCACCATTCTTTGCTGTGGCACAGGTTATAAACCTTAAGTGGAGTTTACCGGCAGCATCAAATGTTTTCAGCTTTAAAAAATAAAGGTAGGGTACAAATTACATGTTTAGTTCTAGAAAATTTGTGCAATATGTTCATAACGATGGCTGTGGTTGCCACAAAGTGCCTCGTTTACCTTTAAATACTGTTAATGTATCATGCATGCAGATGGAAGGGGTGGAACTGTGCACTAAAGTGGGGGCTTTAACTGTAGTCTTTGGCAGAGTTGCCTTCTACCTGCCAGTTCAAAAGTTCAATCTGTTTTCATATAGAATATATATATACTAAAAAAAAAAAAAATCCAGTCTGTTAAACAGCCTTACTCTGAGTCAGCCTCTTCAGATACTCTTGTGCTGTGCAGCAGTGGCTCTGTGTGTAAATGCTATGCACTGAGGATACACAAACAACAAAACCAATAATGTGTACAGGATAATGCCTCATACCAATCAGATGTCCATTTGTTATTGTGTTTGTTAACAACCCTTTATCTCTTAGTGTTATAAACTCCACTTAAAACTGATTAAAGTCTCATTCTTGTCATTGTGTGGGTGTTTTATTAAATGACAGTATTTATAATTTAAAATTATTCAATCCATTGAGATTTTGACTCATGGGCAGCCAAATATGATTAAGAAATTTTCTGTACATTCATTTTTCTGCTGTCCTTCAAAACCTAGTTTTAGAAAAGCATGCCCTTTTGTCATCTTCGGAGTAAAGTTTTTGTTTACTTGTTTTTAATAGACACATTTACTCTTGGGGCTATAGTTAACACTTAAAATTGTTCCAAATACATTAAATAGTATTGTAACCTTGAGAAAGTAAAGATTTCTAGAAAATTGTGCATATTTTTGTTGTGTTAAGCCAGGTGTTTGAAGATTCTTCCCCAGAATAGATTTGATACTGAATTTCAATCTTGTGGCTTTTCCTTCCCACTCCCTCCCCCCAATAATCCTATATTCTGTCATCAACATACAGAAAGTTTTAAATATTCACTGTGACTTGTGCCATTTAAACGATGATATTCCAGAATAGTCTAAAGGACTATGTATACTTGAATTTTACCTTACTCCTAACATTCTTGAAAGCTAAGAGACTGAAAGACGTAGCCGTTAAACAAAGCATAGTAAGGTGGTAAGTGAAAATGTAGCTTCTGCAAATGTTCTGAAAAAAAAAAAAGACCATTAACGTAAAAAATTCAATGTTACTTCAAGTTTACATTTTCTCCATGTAATTTTTTAAAAGCAAATGTGAATATATAATAACGTTAAGAGGTATGAGTATGTGTACACTGTTGGTTTTTTGTTGTTTTTTTGGGGGTAGATTTTTTAGATATAAGTATAGTTAAAAACTATACTCAAGTCTTCAGGTCTTTTGTAAGAATATATTTTGGTGGGATGTTTGAAAAATGGGAATTTACTGGCTTTTTATGTCTTCACTGTAATGTGAGGTGTCTTGGTTCAATGAATGCCATCGCCATTTCCATTGAGAATTTTTAAATCACCAGTATTGAACACGCAGGCTTCCAAAGGCTTATCAAAAATCAAGACCCTTACATCTGGTTAATTTACTGTTCTCAAAAAACAGTTTTGGTTCTTTTAATTTCTGCTGGATAATTAACTACATATCTAAAACTTTGTGTTAATTGCCTTATGCGTAACTTTTAGCTATTGCTGCTAGTATAGAGAAAAATATTTGTGAGTGGAAATAAAAACCAGTTAAAGGAAAATACCTAAAATGTAGTCCACAAAATGGCGGGGGGTGGGGGGGAAAGAAATTTGAAGTGGTATTCCCTACAGAATTACATAGTTATGAGAGTCCTTATGAGCAAATTGCTTATTGGTCTTTAATTTACAGCAGATCAGTTTTTTCTGTCTTTCAAAGAACTCTTCTTTCTTCTGTCAGAACATAGTCACTCCGACAAATTCATTGTTAGTAGCTTTACAAGTGTGATGTGAAGGCAAAAAAGGACGGAGTAGTTTGGTTGTTGAGCTGTTTTGAGACTCCTCTTCATGTGCAAGAAAACAGCCCACTCCCACCACCTGAAGTTAAGTACTTCAGTGACCATACAATCAGTTTATCTATACAGATGTATATATTTTCTTTAAAAATGAAAGTATGCTGTATGTACTCTCAAGGTCGTTAGCTTAGTGTTTCCATCATGAGTTTGTAGAATGTTCTATTGCCTTGGAAAAAGGACAGTGATTTGATTACTTGCTCATGCCGAAGATGCAGGCTCCCAAAACTTTGAACTCGGAGTCCTTTCCAATTCAGTGGGTTAATAATGAATGTTGAAATGTTGCTGGTGTTGGGTGGTAATAAGCCTAAAACAGTTTCTTAATTTAGCACGAGCAAGCTTCATATTGTGGATATTTCTCTTCAAAAGCCATTTTAAAATAGAATATGTGAGGCATTGTATTAGTAGTGAAGTTTATCACCTTTCTGTTTCCCCTAGATATTGAAAAAGAGAGATGATCTTTTTCCATGTAGTTTCCAAACAGCTATTTAGAGAAAATTAGTTTAATGTTTAACATCTGTTGGGTGGTGGTGGAGAGGGTAAGGAGGCAAAGGAACTTAATATTTTGTGAATGGTTCACCTTGAATTCTGGAATTTTAGTTTATACTGGGCTTAGAGCATGCAACTAATTCTTCACAATAACAAGAAGTTTGGTTAAAAAAAAAAATGAGCTGAGGGCAGCCTGTGACTTCTAAACCAATGTGTTGGTATTTCTAAAGCATTTTTACACATAGGAATGAAGTTAACTGCCATCTTTGAGCATTACATTTTTAAATGAATGCTGCATATTTTTAAATGCCATGTTTAACAAGGATTTATATTTTTATTTTTAAAATTTAAATAATTTATATCTTCTCTGTTGTATGTAAATTCCCATCTGTCCTTAGGATGGTTGGTGATTTTGTTGGTGTGGAATGGAGCAAGGCTCTGATGTTTCCGTTCTTCAAGTCTGTTCACTGTGATGAAATTCTTAAAATGTTTTAGATGTGGTTTTCTGTAGCGTATCACCCCTATTATTTTTGTGCACCTTTAGGGTTTTTCTGCCTACTCTATCATTATCCAAATGATATCCCATGTTTACAATTGTTCTTTCAGTTTCTATTTTGTTTTTCCATTAAATCGCCCTCATGCCCAGATGGGCAGTTTATCAGTGTGTGTGTGGGTGTGTGGTATGTGTGAGTGAATTAGACTTTCAAGAGTGCTAGACATTAACGTTAGCGATTAAATAGTCTGATGCAGGCAAGCATTTCTCACTGGAGTTTCTCAGTTCATTGTAATGAAAATGTTAACCTTGGATGATCTTTGAAACATAGTGAATTCGGATAGTAATGAATTTGTTAGTAGCATCCTTGATGTGTGCATTAATGAGTTATTTTTAAAGCTGTGCATTAAACCAAAGTTGACATATTAGAAATGTTTATATCAAGATCCATTTGGCTATTGATGGACATAAAATTCAAAATGCCTTCCTATGGAGAGTATTTTTCCTTTAAAAAATTAAAATTTAATTATTTTGACTATTTTGTTTTAAACTTTTTATTCGCCCAACAAATATTTACCAGTCTGTTGTACATAGCAGGTGTTTGAAATACATCAGTGATCAAAAACGGCACACCCAAATCTTGCCCTTCAAGATTTTTATACCCTAGCAGAAGAAATAGGCTTTAGTTAAATAATTAGAAAAGGTGGTAACAAGCTGCAAAATGAGGCATGCTTTATAATGTGATCATCAACTAGCGTAACATATACTTCCCTACATTTCCATCCTCTTCCTTGGAATTAAAGGTGACGACACTGAAGTCAAGGCCATGAAAAAATCCCCAGTACCATTCACTCACTGCTATGGTGACTTTCCTGAAGGTGCTAGCTTAGCTATCCATTTAGTTTATGGAGTAGGACTGCCACAAGTTCTCCATTTCCCCAAGCTTAGACTTTAGGATGAGTGAGAATTTACACTGATAGTTTGAGACAGTTTCTTATCACAACATGTTACATTGTGTCTAATGCAAAACTTTGATAAGATCAGAGAATGGGTTCTTGTGCAATTAAGAGGGTGTTCAAAATGAAGCAGGATTTTAAAAAATAATAAAAGGACATCTTTACAACCCTTCAGTAATCTGGAGTGCCTTGTGGGTGTCAGGCACTGCTCTGAATGCTTGTGATGTCAGGGTTAGTGACAGATAACTCCCCTCCTGGAACTTTCAATTTGGTGAAGGAAAATAGATATTTAACTTATAAGCATGCCAGACATAAAGGGTAAGTGCTACAGGGAGAGGTAGCTACGGAGATGACTGCAGGATGGAGAGAAGTCATGTCTGGAAAGGTGACATTTGAGCAGACTCCCAAAGCAGTGGCAGTGGAGTAGTCACCTTCACACAGCATGATGTACTCAGAATCTTAATGTATAATTTTTCTCAGTTTATACAGCTCTATGTATTGATGCGTGTGTGTTTAAAATTAATGCTGGCCTATCTCAGAAGAAAATTTCGACTAATTTGTCCCCCAAATTATCACTATATTCTAAAACATTTTTAAATAGGGTTGACAAACTATACAACCCATTCCTCTTCATTCTCTGGACCAAGTTTGGTTTTCAGTTTCTTTTAAGTGAGAATGGTATGGATATTATTTGAAAACAAATCACTTTTCAGAAGAAAAAGTTCCGTCAAATTTCAGTGTTTGTCAAGCTGAAAGGAAATGTCATTTTTGATTATTGATGGGAAACAGGTTATAAAGTTTAATTGAGAAGGTATGGGATTTATGGTCTAGTGTGATATGTTTAATTCTTACAAACGAAAAATTCTGGGGAAAGACTCATAATTAAATAGCCGAAGACATTTTTTCCCCCAAAAAAGAACCAGCTTCTCTCCACCTCAGAGTCCCAGTTTAACTTTGTGATCAAGAGGAAATAATATACTTAAAATAATTTGACAGAGCAGGACTTTGTGGTTATCTAACAGGACATTATTAACTTTTTATTAGCTAATCAATTTCTTCCATTAGGTATTTATTACAACCCTTCATTTAAAATTAAGTTTTGAAACGATATTTAAAGACATTTCCTTGGACAGTTTCATCTTGCTGTAATTCTGTCTAATGAGACACCATTTGTTGTTTTCCTTTAGAGATGATTGAAGCTATCTGAATATAAGAGAAAATATGTGTATCGTACATATCCTTTGGGCTTGGATTATAGAGTAGAAGTTTATATGGAATGTTTCCTCAACCTGCCGCACTGGAATTTGAAAGTACATTCAAGTGGTCAGATAAGTTGCTCTTTTAAACATCAGCATATAGGCTTCAAACCTAATTTTCAAAGATATAGTCCTGCTATTACTGTTGTGTTTACTTTTTAAAAAGTCCTAAGGGTAGAAAAAAATTTAGTTATACTTGTATGCATGAGTTTTCAAAATTCTTTGTTCCAGAATTACCTCTTCCATTTTCCATGAACTTTTGCACCCCACTTGTATATCCAATTAAATGTAACCCATACGTATGAAATTTAGTAAAAATAAAGTGTGTAAAAATAATCTGTGCCAGCATTTCAGTAAAAATTTAGTGGTAAAGTAGTTTAATTACTTTGATATCAGAACACATATTGACATTGAAAAACTATTAGGGAATCTTAGTTTATATTTATGAACTTTAACCATGTTTTTGAAATAGAATGTGCTTTTCCATTCCTTTTTGCCTATGAGGAAGATGCTTAAATTCCACAAATACATAGAAAAATTATAAAGCTTCTAGTTTTATTCAATATTTTCATGACCTGTCATTGCCAGGAAAGCCCAACATTTTACAGGGTCATCTTTCACAAGCAAACTACAAGTGATCCTACAGTTATTCAGCTAATAGTTTGTTTACAATGTATGATCATTGTAATTCATATTAAATTATATGATTATTCTATCAAATGAATGTTCAAAGGGAAAATAATGCTTAGTCTTTAATGAAGTATAGGGCATAGCATAACGTGAAATTTTCTCATCACACTCAGCAGATGCTATTTTATGTGTTTAGCTGTTTGTAGAGAAGACAAGCCATTGTTTCCATAAAAATCCAGAAAGAGGATTGTAAGGGCAGGCTTTTGCTACAGCAAAAAATGAACCTGTGGATGAAAATTCTGTCTCTCTGTAACCCTGCCTTTCAACTAATAATAATGAAGAGTGAAAGTTATACTTCAGAAAACCTACAAGCCAATAAACAGGAAAAAAGAATAAAATCAGAAAACCTTCAAGCATGTACTAAACAGTCTCAGCAATGCTAAGATAGCCACCATGAGATATAGAACGTCATAAGGCCCCAGGTGAGTTTATTATAAATTTTTGTTTCCCAATGTGAAAGATGAATTCAAGTCAGAAACACAAACAAGGGGAGCAGAACTCATTTAAAATGCAGCACACATTCAAAAGCAGGTGCATACAGCTTCCGCCCATGAGGAAAGAGAGCTTCTACTTGGTGTTTTGCTAAGACTGCTGTTCTCAGCTGGGAAGCTTGGGTCACTCCTTTAAGAATTAGAGGTAGTGGTATCCCAGTTGAATATGCAAATAAGTGGCATTTGGGTTGGGCCTCAGAGTGCATGGTGATCTCTGGAAAGGTTTAATGCCTTTCGGAGTCTGGCATACAAGTGGGAGTCTGGCATACAAGTGGTCGTCAATGTGCTTGGTGGGAGAGTGAGGACAGGAGCCTTGTGGGAAATGGGTGTGACAAGCCTCCACGGAGAAGAAGGTGAGGTTTCAGCAGCGTGTGGCTAACACATGGAGACTGCTGGCCGTGTCATCTCCTTTGTTCACTATGTAAGCTATAAAAGAGAAAATGTATTTTGGAAATTTCTTGACCAGTAAGATGGTGCAATGTTAGTGTATATATTAAGACTCAGAAGAAGAGCTCTTGCAGTTGCTAGTTTTGTGTGAAATACACCAAATACACTTGAGCTTTGAACTAGAATGCCTAGGCTGTTTAAAGTCAGCAGATCTCAAACAGGTCAACAAGGATGTGTTGCTTGCTTACTGTGTCAAATTAGAATTGCAGTAATGTAAAAGAAGAGGTTATGGAGCTTACCTTTCAGAGTGGAGCAATAGACTGAGCAGCGTGTGCAATGGCCTGGCCCTTTATGACCCCACAGAGGGAAAAACAGAGCAGAGAACAGGATAGGACAAAGGGGGAAAGATCAATCGGGAAGAGGCAGGCGGGGAAACTTTGGGTTAAAACCAAGATAGAATAAAACCACTAAATCCTGTCTCTTTTGTAGATGACAACCAAGAGTATTTGGAAGAGTAAGAATTCAGAAGAGTAAACAAAAGCACACAGATTATGAGGGAGAGTCAAAACCTGGAAAAACAACTTGTATGAGGATGGTTCCTGGTTTTGTTGTTGTCATTTTTGTTTTAGATTTACTAATTTGGGAAGGCAGATGTATGGAGAGAAGGAGAAACAGAAAGAGAAAAATCTTCCACCTGCTGGTTCACTCCCCAGATAGCAACAACGACCAGTGCTGTACTGATCCCAGGGTTTTAGGCCGTCTTCCACTGATTCCTCATGCCATAAGCAGGGAGCTGGATGGAAGTGGAGCAACTTGAATACAAATTGATGCCCATTTGAGATGTCAGTACTTGGAGGTGTGGAGGATTAGCTAGTCAAGCCAAGGTGGCAGGTGGATGTTTCCCATTTGCTTTTTTTTCCCCCCCTTAACATCTTTGCCCCAAGGGCAGGCCACACTTATGGAGCTGAATAATGCTGGTGTAATGAGCATCAACAACACAAAATTTCAAACATCCACCCTAAGGAGCTGGGGCAAAAATCTGATGTAGACTGGAGGGCACAGGATAGAGGGCAAGGATGCGGAGACTGGACAATCCTGAGGAGGAAGTCTCTTTATAGATTATTTATAATTTTTGTCGGAAAGGAGGTTTTACAGAGAAGAGAGACAAAAAGATCTTCCATCCATTGGTTCACTCCCCACATGGCTGCAATGGCTGGAGCTGAGCCAACTTGAAACCAAGAGCCAGGAGCTTCTTCCTGGTCTCCTGCACAGGTGCAGGGCCCCAAGGCTTTGGACCATCCTTGGCTGCTTTCCCAAACAACAAGCAGGGTGCTGGAAGGGAAGTAGAGCAGCAGGAAAACAAAGCAGCACCCACAGGGGATCCAGGCATGTGCAAAGCTAGGATTTAGCCGCTGGGCCATTGTGCTGGGTCCAAGGAAGCCTCTTTAACTCTGTGTTTGAATATCTGCAAGTACTAGGCTCACCCTGGGGTGGACTTGTCCAGGACAAGCCCAAAGTAGCAGAGCAAAGACTTGAAAATCAAAACTGAGATGAGAATCACCAATCACAGGGAGTGAAAGGACTTCACTATCTGAGCTTGTGTTCCTTGTCTGAATCAATCCATCACACATCTTCCAGAAAATTCTACCAGGACCCACGATCTATGCAACATAGTTTCCAATGTTGCTTACCTGGGAGAACCAAGAAAATATGATCAGTTTCCAAGAAAAGGACAATATAGAGATGCCAACTGCAGAATACTCCAAATGTTCTAAGGATCTGATGTTAAAAACAGTAATTGTAATCAGTACTCATTAGATAAACATACTTGGATGGGAATATGTTTTCATCTGAGAAGCAGACTTCTAAAAAAGAGCTACATGGACATAACTAAAAGTACAAATCTGAAATTGAAAGAACACACTGGATGGGCAACGGACAAACAAACACAGGTAAGACTAAGTGAACATGAAGATAACATGATACAAATCTAGTTTTAGCAACAGCTTTAGAATCTTAAAAGTAGATGAAACTTAATAAGATACTAACCCAAATGCATTAATGTGACACAGGCACAAATGAGAAATTCGTGCTGTTTTTCAGTTAAACTGAGTCAGAAATGTACATTGTCACAGCTACAACTGTGACAATCATGAAAATGTTAACAATATTGCGCAGCTTAGTACATAGGAAGATGTTTCACATGTGCTGTGTGAGGCTTACCTCATCTCAGGTATTCATGGGCAAAGGAGAGCTTGCTGATTGGATTCGGTAGAGTGTACCCTTGAGTAAGATCAATTTTGAAGCAAAGCCGAGTCATCACCAGGTAGATTTTATAGCTCATCTTTAGAGTCAGGATATGCTATTTGCTTTGCTCAGGTGCTTGACATGAACTTGGTATTTTTCCAAAAGCAATGTACTTCAAAAAAGGTCCTATAAAAACTGACTTATCATTTAGGCACAATGCATGCTTTTCATTGTTGTAACAGAAAAAGATGTAGTGTTTAATGCTGCTTTAACCAAGGAATCTGTCATGAGAAAATATTAAGGTGAGAATAAAAGAAACCTGAGCTAGTGTTAGGTTTGGAAAAATGACTTTCCAGTGAAAAAAGGGATCGTCAAGGTTTTGCAGCGTTCTCATTGTTTTATTAGAACCTTATCACTGTGAAAAGTAGTATAAATTCTTGTCATGGTAATGATAATCCCGAGTTTAAGTGTTTAACAAGTGTTGCCCTTTAATCTTTATAAAATGGAAAGTACAATTATTTTTATCTTAAATGAGGATACTTCAAAAAACTTCACAGAAATGATTATTGTGAAACCATTATATGGGAATTTCAAATTTTTTGGCACCCAAAGAAACTTCTTTCTCTTTTCACACTTTTTGAGGTATCCTTATATTTGAGGAGTGACAGTACAGAGAAGTTCATGGTGTGTTGAACACAGAGCCAGGATTGAAATCCAGGTCAATTTGATTGCCAAGCCTGGGCCATTAACCTCCGTGCTATATATGTTCTTTCTATAAAAACTTAATGAGACCTTTCATCTTTAAAGAGTGCAGTCTTCAAACTGAAATGGGTAGAACGGTTGTATAAGCAGCAGTTTTCAGGCTTCCTGGTTTTAGGAGTCCTGTGCACTCTTAAAATTTCTTGAGTATTTCCAAGACTTTTTGTTGTCACCATTTATCATATTTGAAATTAAAATATAACACTATTTATGATCTGGTATATTTCTATTAATTTAAACATACCGCTGATAAGCTCATTATCTATTAATATATATAAAATTTTACTGACAAAAAACATTTTCCAAAATGAGAATTTTACTGAGAAAGGTGGCTTTTCTTCTTTTCAGGAGTCAGTTCTTCAAATGTCTTTAATGCTTACTTAATAGAAAGGAGTTGAGTTTTCATAGTTGGTGCATCTGATCTGTTGCAACATGTTGTTTTGGTTGTAGTATATGAACAAAATGTGTCCTGACACATATACATAATTCCAAAGAAGAGGTATTTTAAAAGCCATTTCTTCAGAATATTATAGATGTTCTTATTTAAGACTATCAAACTGGTCAAGTTACAGTTTCTTACAGATTAAATGCAATATAGAATTGGGAGCCCTCATGACCTTTTTGTAGACAAGGATCTTCAGAGTTCGTGGAAGGTTTTCAGTGAAGATGCTGGTGTCATACTTCACAGTACCTGGATTTGATTCCCAAATCTGCCTCCTGGCACCTGCTTCCTGTTACTATAAACCCTGAGAGGGAACTGAATTCCTTCCACACACCTGGGGACTTGGACTGAGTCCCCAGGGCCCAGCTTTGATCCACAGTTTTTTGGGAAGGGAAATGTATCAGCAGGATACAGAGCTCTCTCCCCAACCTCCCTAAGCCTCGCTTTTTCCTCAGCCTCTCAAACAAATAAATAAATACATTTTAAGTTCACTGAAAATGCACATTATAAAAAAAAATGATGACTGGATTTTGTTTTTCTCATCACAAGAAATTAACCTTTTAATGACATTTTCCATGAATTTTTTGAAGTATAATCATGTAAGATAAAAATAGTTGTATTGTTCCATTCAAACCCATTAAACTACCTTGTTCTTTAAATATATCCTTTTCCCATACATGATTTTCTTTTTTTAATGATTTGTTTATTTTTATTGGAAAGTCAGATAAAAAGAGAGGAGGTAAGACAGAGAGGAAGATCTTCCCATCCAATCATTCACTGCACAAGCAGCCACAACATCTGGAGCTCAGCTGACCCGAAGCCAGGAGCCAGGAGCCAGGAGCCTCTTCCAGGCCTCCCACATGGGTGAAGGGTTCCAAGAGTTTGGGCCGTCCTCAACTGCTTTCCCAGGCCATAAGCAGGGAGCTGGATGGGAAGTGGGGCAGCTGGGATTAGAAATGGCACCCATATGGGATCCCGGTGTGTTCAAGGTGAGAACTATAGCTGCTAGGCTTCCGTGCCTGACCCCCATACATGATTTTCTTATATCACTCATAGTTTATTTAGGAAAGATTGATTCACCATGTTTTTTTTTTAAAGATGTATTTATTTATTGGAAAGTCAGATATACAGAGAGGAGAGACAGAGAGGAAGATCTTCCGTCCGATGTTTCACTCCCCAAGCGACTGCAACAGCTGGAGCTGAGCCAATCTGAAGCCAGGAACCTAGAGCTTCTTCCAGGTCTCCCACACAGGTGAAGAGTCCCAAGGCTTTGGGCCATTCTCAACTGCTTTCTCAGGCCACAAGCAAGAAGCTGGATGAAAAGCAGGGCCACTGGGACACAAACTGGTGCCCATATGGGATCCTGGCACATGTAAGTTGAGGACTATAGCTGCTAGGCAACTGCTCTGGGCCCTCCGCCTTGTATTCTTACAGATCTTCACAGCCATCTGTACCAGAGAACATTATAATCAATCTCTTGTAGCACTTTCTTAATTTATTTTACTTTCCCTTCCTTAATGTTTTGGTTGGTAAATCAGAAATAAGTTTCCATCGGCAGTTCTTTCAGATTTTTCTGTTTCTTTTACTTTCTCATTCTCAGAGATAACTATTTTACATATTCTCTCTCTTCAAACTCCTGAAGCTTTCATCGGTAATGCAACCTACTTTTTCTTAAACCCACATGAAGTATTCATGTTTCATACCACAGGATTGATTATGTTATAGAGAGAAGAAAAAGATCCAGAATAGCCACTATAGTATGGAAGGAAAAAAATAAAGTTGAATGACCTACAGTACCCAATTTCAAGTCTTATTGCAAATGTATATTAACCAAAACAGTGAGGTGTTGGTGAATGAATGGGCAAGTAGACCAAAGGGAAAGACCAGATAGCCAGAAAGTAGGACCCAAACGAACATGACCAATTAGCCTTAGATGTAGGAGCCAGGGTGTAATCATATTATTGGTAAAAGACAACCAATAGGAACAGGGCCAGGAATAGTGAAGATGATGAAATTAATAAAGAATTTTAATGAGTTAATATAGATTTCATGTTAAAGGGTATAAAAGAAAATGAGATAATTGAAAAGATAAATGGAAGACATTTTTAAAAGAGGTAAATACACATTATAGATCTGAAACTATAATAAATAAAAGTGTGTGAATAAATAAAATATAATAAATAAAAGTGAATGAAAGTAATACTATTTAGAAACTATGGATAAGTTATTAGGAAACATGAGGGCATAGAAGTAGATATTTTCTGAGACAAAACAGTGGAAAAGACTGAAAGCCAAAATGATTAAAGATTCAATGAGTTGTGGGAAATACTACGAAATCGATGTCACAAAAAGGAAAGAATAAAGAGCCAAAAAACAGTCCATGAAATAATAACTACAAAACTTAGGGATTTGATGGAAATTACAAGCTCTCAGAGACAAGAAATTCAGTGAAGTGCAAGCAGAATACACATAAATAAAACCGCATTAAAGTACAATACAATCAAATTGCTGAAAATCAGTGGGGAAGGAAATACATAACAGGAACAAAGAAGGACAATAGGTTTCTTATCATAAACTGTGTAGGCTGGAGGACAATAGCATGATATTATCAAAGAGCAGAAAGAAAGGAAAGAAAGGTTAGTCTAGCAACAAGAACTCAGTGAAACTATTTCTTTTGAAAATGGAAGGGAATAGAAACTGTTTCCAAACAAAGAAAACAATCATTGCTAGCATATTTGCAGAGGGACAGTAGTTTCATGTTTGTATTTAGCAAGGAAATTCAGAACACTAGAAATAGTAAAGCTGTAGCTAAACAGAAAATATATTTTCTATCATTGTAAAATTTTACTGAAATATAATTGTATTACCACTTGTCTGTGTACCAGTACTGGTATTGCTAACTGTATCCATATAAATGACAGAAAGGATTTATTTCTAAGAACTGGCTCTCACAGTTTTGGAGTATCAGTAATTCCAACATCTGATGAGTGGTCCGAAAGGCTTGAAATCGAAGGAAGAGTGGTGATTTGATTCCAAAGCAGGTGCTGGAATCTTACGGGAGCAGTTAAGTCTGTGCAAGTCTGAAGGCATGAGGACCAGGAGAGCTGATGGCTTAAATCCTGCTGAAGAAGGCTTTTGCCCTTGCGTTCAGACTGTCATACAGAGAGCAAATTCTCCACCTCACCCCACTTCCCCCACCCTCCTTTTTAAAATCCTACTCAGGCCTCCAGTATAAGCTCCACTAAAACCTGGAGAGCAGATAGTCTTACCAATTCAAAAGTGAATCTCATCCAGAAACAACCACCACACAGACACACCTACAGTAATTTTTACCTAACCACTTGGGAGCCCCTGGCTAAATCTAGTAGCACAATTAACTACAGTAGTGTATCTACTGATGGAATTCCTTCTGCTTAGGGGAAGTCAGTCTTTTTTCTATTAAGACCATCAACTGATAACATGAGGAGCACCCACATTATAGTGAGTAGTCTTCTTATTCAAAGCCCATTAATTTAAATGTTCATCTCATCTAAAAAGACCTTCATAAAAACATCGAGATTAATGTTTGGCCAAATATTTGACATCAGGCTCAGTCAGGCTGACAAATAAAATTGACTATCACAGTTATTGATTATTTAAAATAATAACAGCATTATCATAGGAAATAAAAGAACAGTGCAAAGGATGGGGAAGAAGCAATAGAAATATATTACAAAATGTTTATACTAATATTTGTAGTTGAGTAATATTGTTCATAAGTAAACTTGTCTGTTAAAGACAGATATTGTAAACTCTAGACAATGACACTACTATGAAAACAAAAAGGTGAATGTATTAAGCCATTAGTAAAGTTAAATGCAAAAATAAAAATACTTAAATAATCCAAAAGAAAACAGGAAAACAGTGAACAAGGAACAAGTGAAAAATAGTAATAAGGCAAATATGAATTAAATCATATTGATACTACATTAACTGTAAATGATCTTAAACTTGAAAGAAAGGTTATGTGATTAGAGAAAAACAAGAGCAATACTCAGCTATGTGCTATTGACAGTAACAGTTTTACTGTCTATTGTAACTGACTTTTCATGTAAAATAAAAACAGGTTAAAAATAGAGGAATAAGAAGATGTTTACTGTGCAACTGATGGTCAGAAGAGAGCGTGGGGTGTGCTTCAGGCACCGCTGCTGTGGCTGTTTGGGATGCTTTTGTATCGGAGAGCCTGGGACTGCATCTCACCTCCACTTCTGATTCCAGTTTTCTGCTAATGTGCATCCAGGCAGGCAGCAGGTGATAACTTAAGTATTTCAGTCTATGCTATGAAAGCTGAGTGATGGGCTGCTGGCATGTTAGCCCGACTAGCTTTGGCTATGGTGGGCATTAGGCAGAGAGAACTGATTAATAGAATATCTCTCTCTGTTTCTGTCTCATTATCTTTCAAATGAAAACAACTTTAAAAAGCAAATTGGAATGGCTGTATTAGTATCAGGCAATGTAAAATAAACACAAAATATTACAAGGTTAAAGAAAGAGATTTCCTAATGAAAAATGGCCAAATCACCAAGAAGCCTTAACTATTTTGACTATACATGAAACTCAAAAGGTGGTTTCAAATACATGAAATAAAACCCAATAGAATTGAAAAGAGAAATAGGTAAACCCCCAATTATGCTGAAGAATGCATTTGTAAATATGGAATAAGACAAAAGTAGAAAAAGTTCATGTAATTTTTTAAATTTATCTTTATTGGACATGCAGTTCACATGGTTTAAAGTCAGAACAGTTAGTAAAAGTTTCTATCACCCTGTCACACATTCCCTAGCTAAGTCTTCCTGGAGACAACTGCTGTTAGGAATTTTTATGGATTGGCAAAAGACACAATCAGTATATATGTTCGTTTTAGTGTGAAAATCTTTTGAAACTCCTAAATAATTTTTCATAGCACATATTTTCATGAACTTTTAGGAGATCACGTATATGTAAGCATTTCAAATAATTTTGTGAAGTTTTTGAAGTGTTCTCATGGAGTATGGGACTAGGCAACCTCAGGGTCTGGCACTTTGCGCATAGCTCTGTGGATTCTTGTTTGTATGCATTTGTGCTTGCTGTGGCTCAAAGTTTGTCAACAAGTCTGAAGCCTCCAGATTGTATTAAAATTTTTTCCAGAGATGTAATTCATACATAAAACTCACCCTTTGAAATATATATGTCAGTGGTTTTTAGTGTATGCAGAAAGTGGTGTAGCCATCACCATTTTAAAAATTCCAAAACCTTTTCATCATCTGTATTCATTAGCATTCACCCTCTTTTTCTTTTTCCCGGTTTCCTGGCACTGATGTCTCTATAGCATTGTGCATGTTGAACATCTCATGCAAATGCATTTATATGGCCTATACTGTGAGACGGCTTTCACTTTGTATAGAGTTTTCATGTTTTGTCTGAGTTATACCTGATTTCTTTTCATGGCTAAATGGCATTTGATTTTGTGAATATATCCTATTTTGTTTGTATTAGAAGTTAAACACTCTTAAAGATTTTAAAATTTATTATTTTCTATTATTATTATTTTCCATTATACAGTTTTGTAGGTCTTGGGTTTCCACTCTAGCTTTCTCTACATTCCCTCTGCTTTCTCTCCTTGCTTCCTCACCATTTTTCCTGTATCTTATAATAATATCGTCTTTCAGCTGCAGTCACAATTCCAGCATTGTGCTGTTTACATGTATTGTGATACTGTAGGTATGGACAATGGCAGAGACTCTAGGATCTTGTCAAGGCATACTTAAAGTTTCATTGGAGATCTTTCTTTTATTCAGGAGTGGAGAAGCATACTGCAGTTCTTTGTGTCCTGTACTCTAGTCTCTATTACACTGTTTGTCAAGCATCCTTTTTTTTTTTAAAAAAAAAAAGATGTATTTATTTATTTTTATTGCAAAGTCAGATATACAGAGAGGAGGAGATACAGAGAGGAAGATCATCCATCCGACGATTCACTCCCCAAGTGAACGCAACAGCCGGTGCTGCGCCGAGTCGAAGCAGGGAACCAGGAACCTCCTCCAGGTCTCCCACGCGGGTGCAGGGTCCCAAGGCTTTGGGCAGTTCTCGGCTGCTTTCCCAGGCCACAGGTAGGGAGCTAGATGGGAAGTGGAGCTGCTGGGATTAGGACCTGCACCCATATGGGATCCTGGCTTGTTCAAGGTGAGGACTTTAGCTGCTAGGCCATGCCGCCGGGCCCCAAACATCTTTTTTAACAGTATATAACTGAATACAAGACTAGGGGAGCTTTATTTGAGACACATTAAAATGTAAATGTCCCTTTTTAAGTTGTGAATTTGAAAATTCTTATTTTCATTATTCATGATTTATTGCACTTTGCAGGAATATTTAGACACGAGTTAGGCACACTTAGAAGATTGGAAAAATCTTGCAACAAACTTGTGAGAAAGATGGTACCTTATGTGTAAGTTTCTGAAACTTTTCTTAGAATTGGAAATTGCCAAGAGACAGGAAAAAAAACAAAACAAAAAAGCAAAACAAACAAAAAAGCCCCTAACTTCCAACCAATTTGTTTTGAAACCAAGGACGAGAGCAAAAAACAGTTCATAAAATCCAAAGAATTTCTACTAGATATGGTGAAATGGGACCACACTGAAGTGAAAGAGCAGAAAGTAAATTCTGGAAATCCTGTTGGAACTCCTTAATTGAAAGAGATTTGAGTAAGTGGTGACAAGGGGAAATGTGAATTTGACAAAAGCTTGACATACAGTTCAGAGCAGCCAAGAGCACGTTGGGACTCTTCTGTCTTCTTAGAAACTAAGAGCTTCATGTGCAAGCATACGAGGACTTCCCCAAGCTGGAGAGGAATCAATGCCCACTTTCCCATCAAGAGATTGGCACCCATTCCAAGTAAGTGAGCCACCAAATCCGATCACAAATTAAATATGGAAACCTGCTCTCCTAGGACAGAGGATGAACTAGGAAAGTCCAATGGCAAGGCTGGGCTTGTTCATCTAGGCAGGTCTGGCTTCCAGTCTTTCCAGACTTCTTTTGAATTCTTCTGGAATGGTTATGGGAGGACGTATCACTAGCCCTCAGGTTGGGTATCGAAGATTCTAAGTGTTGCTAGGGATCAATGATGAAACTCAAGGGAATCTATGCATTCTACTTAGGTGAAATATCTGTGCTGGTATTTGCCTCCATATTTCTAAATACTATATCAATATTCTAATTTTACAGATTGTATTGTAGATGCTATCAAATGCACATATTTCTCATCTTCCAACCTTATCCCTTTCCAATTCTCTGGACAACATTCACTGTTTTTAACAAAATCACTGTTATTTGTACCAGGGGACTCAATAAATATTTCTCTCTGCCAAGTATTGTTTCTGTTGGGTCCTTTCTTACACAACTTTTTGTTTTTCTGTAGTCAGTAATTGCCTGATTTATTTTCAGCTGTTCCTTTCTTTTACTAGTATTCCTGGCTAACGTTTCTCCTTTCTTTCAATATAATATGTCTCATAGTCAAATTGGGCAGAAATCTATCCATTCCATTTATTTTGATTCTTTGCTCATCCCTGGTTCCTCTCTCAGTCTGCTATCCTACAATTCATCTTTACTCTTTCTCATGTCTTAGATTCCTTATTTCCTAGCTACCGAATCTTCTTATTGTGAAACTCTTTTTTTGTACTGCTCATAATACCTGAATTACCTGAGAAAACATACAGATGAAGTGAATTTTTTGTTTAGATTTTGCATGTCTGATAAGATGTTTTTAGTATTTTCATGCCTGCTTCAGAGACTTAGTTAGATATTGGCTTCCATGCAGAAACTCACCCTCAAAATTTGGAAGACCTGTTCAAGTTGTATTCTGTAAACTTATTTAGCAAACACTTAAAAATAGCAGCTGTTAGTCATCAGACACTGTTCTGAGCACTTTATAAATACAAACTAATCTTATCAACATTGGAGTAGATACTTTAATTTTAAAATAAGTTTTATTTACTTATTTGAAACACAGAGTTATAGAGAGAATGGGAGAGACACAGAGAGAGGTCTTCCATCTACTGGTTCACTCCCCAGATGGCAGAAGCAGTCAGAGAGGGGCCAGGCCTAAGATAGCAGTCAGGAATTTCATCCTGGTCTCCTCCGAAACCACAGCGGCCTAAACACCTGGGCCATTCTCTGTTGCTGTGTCCTGGCCATTAGCAGGGAGCTGAATTGGAAGTGGAACATCCGGGACATTAACTAATACCCATATTAACCCATTGCATTACAATACCAGTAACACTGTAATTAATGCCATTTTCCCTCCCCCATAAAGGATTAATTGTGCCAGATCACATTGCTAGCATAAAATAAAGTCAAGACTGAAATCTGGAAGTCACATTCCTAACTTTTACTCTAGGCTGCTGCCCCTGATAGAACTACATCTGTATTTTTGATTCTTTCATAGAAGCTTTCTTTTTTCTCAATTAAAGGTTTCTGGATCTTTTTATTTTTGGAGTGCTAAAATTTCACAATCACGTCTCATAGCAATTCTTAAAAATTCGGCTTGTGTAAAAATAATTGTCTTTCCATCTTGGGAATAAAGTGTCGACATGTGCATGTAAATTAACTTTTTCATCATTTTTTTTCTTTCTTCCTGAACTCCTATTCTGAATGGCTACAGTTATTGTTTTAAAAATATTTTCTTTTTTTTATTCTGCTTTCTGGTAACTAATACCTATTACATGAGGCCTGGGTCAGGTCAAAGAGCTTAGAGCTCTGGGATCTTCCATGTGGCTGTCAGTGATCCGAATACTTGAGCCATCCCGTGCTGCCTGGCCAAGTGTGCATTAATAGGAAAGTCAAAATGCAAGTGGGTGCTGGGACTTGAACCCACGTACTCAGGTGTGGCATGCAAACATCTCAAGAGGTATTAGGATTGTTGTACCAAATGCTCGCTCCCTGTTGATTTTTGTAAAGGCCTTTTAGTTATATCTTCATTTCCAGTATCTCTCTCTTTAATTTTAAGAAAAACTTGTATATTTCTTAATAAGGCCATAATTACTCTACTTTCATCATGAATGAAGGCTCTTTGGAAAATGAATTACATTCTGATGACAGAATCCTGGTTTTCCGATGAGAAAACTGAAGCTCAGAGTACATACTTAGGGGATCTTATTTTCTTTGCATTTTATGTGACTTTTGTTATTGATTTAAAGACATATCCCAATCAATCTGAGGAGAATAATTTCATTTTTTAAATGTCAAGATTTCTTTCCCTTTAATCTCATCTATATCCCATCTTCAATTCTTTTGACATTTCCCTTGGGTTTCTTTTGTTATATTAACAGAAATGTCTGGCGATGCTTTCGTTGTCCATTCGAACTGCAAAGTGAGAGATCCAAGAGCCAGAGGCCCCAGTCTCTGTAATGTTCCCCTTCAGTATCAGACAGCTTTACTTTCTGCCTCTTTCAGAGGTTGGCAGAGCAAATGGGCTTTGTTCTTGTCAGACTCTCACTGCAAGCTCTCAAGTTTCACTTTTTCTGAGTATTCTAACATAATCACTATTCTCACTCCCTCCATCTTTACGCTTCTCGGGTTTACATTGGGTTCTTGCAATTGGCAAAGTTGGAATTTGTATTTTCTTGTCTGGAAAATATTTCTGAGAGGAAAAAATGCAGAAATATTTTGACTTTGTCATTTGCAATGAAGTAGATCACTGCTTCTTCCTAAAAGACTTTTCTTTTTAGGCTTCTGTAAATTCAGCCAGTCCTCAGGCCTTAATCACGTAGATGATGTGAGATGGCTTCTGTATTCTGGTGACCCAACGCTTGTGTGTCCCCCTCCTTTATCTCCTTAGAGTCTCAATCTTGTCTATTTTTTTTTTGTATCCATATCAAATTCAGCCATGTCAGGACTTGACTGGACATGGATTTGTTCTTTTTGTACTTTTTCTCATTTCAATAAATAGCAGCAACATACATCTGTTCAAGCCCAAAGCCTAGTAATTTATTTGTCATTTTTAAAAACTCCCTTCACCTCACATTTGATCTCATCTATCCAGTCCAATATTCTAATTCCAAAATACAATTCAAATCTTATTGTAATGAATGCACATGACTATGCTCTCTTATTTGGATTACCAGCAGAGTTTATTTTTTGAAAGATTTATTTATTTTTATGATTTTGTTATAATTTTTTATTTTTTAAAGGTTTATTTTATTTTTATTGCAAAGTCAGATATGCAGAGAAGAAGATCTTCTGTATGCTGATTCACTTCCCAATTGACCGCAATGGCCGGTGCTGCTCCAATCCGAAGCCAGGAGCCAAGAACTTTCTCCAAGTCTCCCACATGGGTGCAAGATCCCAAGGCTTTGGGCCATCCTCCACTGCTTTCCCAGGCTACAAGCAGGGAACTGGATGGGAAGTGGAGCTGCAGGTATTAGAACCGCTGCCCATATGGGATCCCGGCACAAGCAAGGTGAGGACATTAGCTGCTAGTCTACCACGCCGGGCACCGGCAGGGTTTCTTCATTGGCCCTCTGATTCTACTTCTTTAATATCCTCCCACTCTGCAGACAGCAGTCACTCCATATGAACTTGAAAACACAGTAAAACCATGTTATCCCCGTTTATTAAAGACCCCTAGGAAGTTCTAGTATTTACAAGAACATCCAACTTGTGCAAAGCTTGGAAATGTCCTGAGTTTTATTTTCTCCCCTCACTCATCTCCAGAATCTTGACGAAAGCTGCAAGAACAGAAGTGTCTTGGCCTCAGGGAACTTGTGTGCACTGTTATCTTAGCCTAGTTTAACTTTTGTTCACTTTTCTTTGCATGCCTTGCTCCTTTTCATCCTTCACGTCTCATCTTAAATGTCACTTCTCCAGAGGTTTAGCCAATCATCCAATGTGAAGGTATTCTGTCTCACTGGACTCTTCTTTTTCTTCAAAGGTCCCCCAATTAACATTAAATATTTACCAGAAGATAAAATTGCACACTAGTGCTAGGAATTTTTTTTATCATATCCGTTCAGAATATATCCTGTAGAGATCCTTAGTAAGTGTATTAATTAAATGAATGACTTCAAAAATTCACAAATAGCAAGCAAGCCAAACCAAACCAAAAATAGGATACATGGAAAAAATTTGCCACATAAAATAAGGGGTTATTGCAACATTTCAAAGTCAAACGTAAGCAAAATGTAGAAGGGAAACTATATTTTAAGGATTATTTAGCATTTTCAAAGTACTAAGAAAATCTTGATTTCTTTGAATAAAAGACAAGAGAGGTATGGCAAGGCAAAAGAGTGAGAATAATCGGGAAGTATAAGACCAATGTGTATGTGGCTGGTGTTGTGGTATAGTGGGTAAAACCAGTGTCTGTGATGCCAGCATTCCAAATCGGTGCCAGTTCATGTCACAGCTGCTCCACTTCTGATCCAGTTCCCTGTTAATGGCCTGGGAAAAGCAGCAGAACATGATCCACTGGAGATAGGCACTTAAATCCCCTCGCTCCTTGCTTTGGCCTGGTCCAGCACTGGCCATGTGGCTGTCTAGGGAGTAAGCCAATAAGATGAAAGATCTCTCTCTCTGCCTCTTTTTCTCCATGTAACACTGTGTTTCTAAGTAAATAGATAAATAAATCTTAAAGAAGTAAAAGTCAGTGTGTAAGAACAAATAAAGCTTAACAGATAGGATGGTGATATAGAAGCAAGGGGAATCAAAATCGACAGGGCAGACTAATCAATTGTTGGATTAAATATGAGAAAGAGAAAACTTTTGGAAGCATAGAGGAAAAATTCAGGTAATTAGAGAATTACAAGGAAAATTCTGTAAGTTTCCTTTAGAAGGTAGTAATAATGACATAGCCAATGAGAAATTGATGATTTTGAAAGGGAAATGACAAACGGAACAAAAATATTTCTGAACTGAGTGATCCAGATATGTAGGTATATGTATAAAATTAATGTGAAATTAATCACACCTAGAAATATGTTGTTCATGTTTGGATTTAGGCTTTTATGGCATTAATTACTTTTCAGTTGTCCAGGAAACTCATGTTTATCACTAGAGTATAAGTTTCACAAAGTCACGAGCTATCAGCATAGAAGTTTATAGCATATGAACTATAAGCATATAAGCCTCTCACTATGCCCACTGCACCTGTTTTAAATAGTAGGTGCTTGGGTCCAGCACAGTAGCATAGTGGCTAACATCTTCACCTTGCATGTGTTGGCATTCCATATGGGTGCCAGTCTGTATCCCAGCTGCTCCACTTCCCATCCAGCTCCCTGCTTGTGGCCTGGGAAAGCAGTAAGGGATGGGCCAAAGGAGATCATGCACCTACATGGGAGAACTGGAGGAGGATTCTGGCTCCTGACTCCTGGCTTTGGATCAGCTCAGCTTCTGCTATTGTGATCACTTGGGGAAGTGAATCAGTGGACAGAAGATCTTTCTCTTTGTCTCTCCTTCTCTCCGTGGATCTGCCTTTCCAATAATAAATAAATACATCTTAAAAACACTCATATAAGCAATGATAAAAAACATGGTGTTGTAATTCAGGAGAAATGCTAAAACATAGATAGTAATGTCCATAACACAATGTAAAATATTAGAGCGAATGGACTACATGGGAGTCAGAAGGATTTTGTTGGGCAGGGTGGCCCGGAGGAAGTTTCAGTGGAGCTGTTGATATCTGAGCTAAATCTTGCTGAAAAGCTGCAATGTTGATGTACCACTGCATGAGCAGTAGGAAATGTGATAAGGCACACCTTCAAAATACTAGAAAAGTATAGGGGAAAAGACCACGGAGGAAAAAAAATAGCAAGTTACCATCACAGAGTCCCTGGATGTCACAGAATCATTTCCGCCCTTTCTACCCTAACGTGAAACATCAGTACTTGGTTTTGATGAAGCAGGCATATAGAAATGGGTAGGTGATTATGGGAAATTGATAAAAATCAGATTTTTAAGAATCTGTTTCTGTTCATCTGCCTTTGACCAGCATTTCTCAAAGCAATTGTAAAATTAGTACCCACATGCTGAGTAAGATGTTCATGAGAATGTCAGAGAGCCGACTGGTCAACCGTAGTTGCTAACTGATGTTTAAAACACAATAGAGCAATTCTTCTAATTTAACATGTTACTACTTAATGCCAGAAGAAGAAGAACTAATATATGCAAAGGCCTGTAGAAATGAGAAATATGGACATAATAATCTTCTTTTTGTTTTAGGAAAATGTAGGGTAGTGCCCCAGGGATTGTTGGTAAATATTATCATCTTTGAACGCTACTGCTTAACACAAATTCCGGGAAGCTGGAGGCTTTTGGGTAAAGTGAATCATAAGGAAATAATGCCTCATTTTGTGGCAGAACTTTTAATGGAATACTGGTTCAGCCTAGTAAGAAAGCCGAGGTCAGGGTTAGTTTGGAAGAATTTCCAGCCTGTTCCTGTGGAGACCACTGCATAGGGTTCTGAGTTTGGCTTACTTCTTTCTTGGTTTGCCTGATTAGAATGCTTCGTGTGCATGGAAGCCGCTCACCTCTCTAGAGATGTAATTCTATCTCTACCCCTAACATATAGAATTAAACATGCATGAAGTTTGATTGACTTAAGACAGAGCTTAGTAGAACTCTACGTGTTCTTTCAAATGAATATTTATGAAGCACTGATTACATACATGTCTTTGAAAATTTTGGTTGAGTGGCGATAACTCTCTCACACATAACTATACACATTCATGCACAAAAGGCCTTCAAAAGTTCATGGACAGTGGAAGTAAAAGGTAATATAAATTTTCCATGTAATCTTGGAAGTCTCTTTGTATTTCTATGTATTTATGTATATGTACATATATATGAAAAATATGTGAAAGTATACTTATCTATTTGCAATCCAGTTATGCCAGCAACTATCTTTTTTATTTTTAAATTTTATTTGAAAGGAAAGGAGGGAGAATATACATCAGTTCACACCCAAATCCTCTCAACATTCCGGTCAGAGTCAAGCTCGGATCGAGAAACACAATCTAGATCTCCCATGAGGATGCCGGGAACCCAGACACCTGAGACCTTCCCGGCTGCCTCCCAGGGGACATGTTGGGCAGGGGGCAGCTGGAGTTAAGAGCAGAGTTGCGAATGGAACTTAGGCACTGTGCTCTGGGAAGCAAGCGTTCCAACTGGTGTATTAACCATTAAGCCAAATGCCCACTCCACTTTACTCTTTAAATCAGAGGGAATTTAATGCAGACAATTTGTTTTTGTGATCTGGCAAAGAAGATGTTGAGGCAACCCAGGGATTAGTAAGAGTAGGAAATTGCCTTTGCTCTAGGCAAGGGACACAGCCAAAGGAGGTGGTGTTAGAATCCAGGGGTGAGAGCTGGAACCCGGAGGGCTTGACTGGTGGAAGCTGATTCTTTTTAAAGATTTATTTATTTTTTTTATTATTTTTTTATTGGAAAGGCGGATATACAGAGAGGAGAGACAGAGAGGAAGATCTTCCGTCCGATGATTCACTCCCCAAGTGAGCGCAATGGCCGGTGCTATGCCGATCCGAAGCCAGGAGCCTCTTCCAGGTCTCCCACGCGGGTGCAGGGTCCCAAAGCTTTGGGCTGTCCTTGACTGCTTTCCTGGGCCACAGGTAGGGAGCTGGAAGGGAAGCGGGGCCACCGGGATAGAACCGGCGCCCATATGGGATCCCGGGCGTGCAAGGTGAGGACCTTAACCACTTGCGCCACCGCGCTGGGCCCTGGAAGCTGATTCTTAATCGGGGGGAGGGGCAGGTGGGAAGGCAAGGAGCAGATGTGCTATTTTTGTTCTGTCCCGATCCTCACACAAAGCTGAGGGTGAGAAGAGAGGAAGGTTTATTTACTTTAGTCTTTGAGCTTTCTGTTCCTTGCACACTGTCCTTCGTTGGTTAAACCTATCCAAAGTGAGAGGAGAGTGAAGCTGGGAAGCATTGCTTGCCACACAGCAGAGTGGGGATAGAGCAAGACCGTGGATGGGCACTGAATGAAGAAGCATGAGCTCTGGCCATCCCATGATCAGTGCTGATGTAGCTCCTTGCAGTACAGGCTTTAAGAGATTGAACCAATCTCTGTGGGCTGGAGCTGCCTGGAGCAAAATGTCCTATATGAGCCACTTTGTCCTGAATAGAAGGTCACTGGTAGGAAAGGAGCCAAGGGTAGGAATGAAAGCACGCACTGAAAGGGGGTGAAAGACTTGGAGGGGAAAAGCTTATGTCACCATCAGGGAATTACAAACCACTCCGGTTGGTTGGAGCATCAGCACATGGGAACCCATGGGCTGAGTGTAGGGAGACTTCCAGCCCTGACCAGGACTGGCTGTGCTGGTGAGAGTGGAATTCAGAGTTTCTACCAGTACTACACCCTGTGAAAAGGTGGTTTGCAGTGAGAACCTGAAGAGAAGGTGGTTCATTAACTGCAGGTTATAAGGAAGAATGATGTAACTTGTTAGGGCAGAGAACACAGAGAGCAGGGCATCTCCCATAGGGGCATATGCAGAGTTTGGTGATAGGTAGATTGGGAAATAAGGTAACCCCCAAGGCCCTGCTTGGGTAGAGGGATGTCAGTGGAGTGCTACTACTCCTAGAGGAAGAGGGAATGTTGTACAGTCAGTCATCTGCTGTATAACAGGTGTTTCACTCAACCATGGACTGATTATACATCGGTGGTATGGTGGGCTCTAACAAGTTCATGGAAAATTTCTATTATGGTTTTTGCACCAAAATAAACTTACCTTTTAATTCCATTTTCATGATTTTTGAAATACTCTCATGCCCTATAAACTAGGTGTGTAGCAGGCTGTACATCCTAGGTTTTTGTAAGCACACTCTGATATTTACACAATGGTTGAATGCTGTCCTGTTGTTTAGTGATGCATGCCTGTTTTTATCTTTGTGGTCATCTCTATATATTGCTTTTTATTTTTTTGCTGAACTTCTATAAGCTGTTAGAATTTATGCACTTTTAAAGATATTTTATTTATTTTAAATACACACACACAATGAATCAGACAGATTCACTCCCTGCGTGCCTGTAAAAACCAAGGCTTTACAAGGTCAAAACCAGGGAGCCATAAGCCTTTTTTTTTTTTTTTAAGATTTCCTTATTTTTATTGGAAAGTTAGAATTACAGAGAGAGAAGGAGATACAGAGTGAAGGATTGTCCTTCTGCTTATTCACTCCCCAAGTGGCTGCATCAGCCAGAGCTGGGAGTCAGGAGCTCCTTCCCGGTATCCCATGCAGGAACAGAGTTCCAAGGACTTGGGCCATTCTTTATTGCCTACCCAGGCCACAAACAGGGACCTGGAAGGGAAGTGGATATGAACTAGTACTCATATGAGGTCCCAGGATTGCAAGGCAAGGACTTTAGCCATTAGACTATTGCACTGGACCCAGGAGTCAGGAACTTAATCCAGGTCTTCCATTTAGGTAGCAGGATCCTAAATATTCGAGCCATCATCTGCCTCTCAGGGAGCTCATTGGCTGGAAGCTGGAATCAGGAACAAAGTCAGAACCCAAGCATTCTGATATAGAATGTGGGCCTCCAAAATAGCTGTTCAGTGCCATGTCAAATGCTCAACCAATGCTGGTGAAATATGAAATGCAAAATGTTAAACTGCCAAAATGTTCATCACCCCCACTGCTAATGGGGAGGCAATGGGCCTTTCAGCCACTGTGTTAGAGGATGTGCAGGTTATACAAGCTCTGGGTCACAAGGTACCACAATTACTGCTGAATAGAGGTCACTGCAAGGTGCTTTAGAGCAGGAAGAGTCAAACACCTAAGTACTTGGGGTGGAAGTGGAGATGTCAGGCTTCCTGAGGAAGGGGCTCTCGATCTGATGTTTGCGGGGTGTTTTATGGGAAGAAATGTGTGTATAGAGACACGACGTGAGAGAATGTGGCTGATCTGGGCAGCAGTCACTGGCCTAGTCTAATTGGCAATCACCGAAAGGCAGAGAATGGCATGTACTGGGTTGGCCTTAACACAACAAGCAGTCACACGGTTCACCTGTTAATTAATGAAGAGCCACTGAAGGCTTTTGAAGAGAGTTAAAGGCGTTGATCACGTACTCAGTGACTTTCCAAATATGATCAAATTTCATGAGAGACCACAAAGGTAGCAATGTAAAGAGTGGCAAGATACTTGACAGAGAAAAAGCAACCCTTTTCCGAAGTGTGCTCTTCAGTCTGGCTACATGGCAACATCACAATCTTCTTTTCTACTGTAGTTAGCTGTGGCTGTGTGACCTTAAAATGGTCTGCAGAATGTGTGTGAAAGTAACTTGTGCCACATCTTACTCAGGCTCAGTAAGACTTCATGTTCCTTAAGGCTTTCTGTTCTGCTGGCTGATTAGAATGAGATCTTGGATACCAAGTCATGGAACTATTATCATTGTTGTCAGTATAGGTCTTTCTGCTGTCTTGAACCCCCCTAGAATATGTGATGTGAATATTATGCTGAATCACTATGTGTATGAAAAATAAAACTTGGTTTTCCCTACTATTACAGAGTTGGTGTGACAGCATGAATCTGTCAGCTAGGGACAGTGGAAATGGGAATGGAGAACAGAATGGAAATCATCAAAAGCTGTTCAGTACACAGAGCAATACATTCATAAAGCCAACAAGTGCTGCAAAATGACTGGTGGTGAAAGTGGAGACCACCCACAATATGACTCTTAGGTTTCTCTTTTGGGTAACTTGTTGGACAACAGTGACAATCATGAAAATAGGATGTAGGAGAAGAACAGGGGTAGGAAAAGAGGTGTTTGGTTTTTGAAGTGCTGAGTTTGGGTACAGTGGTTAGTACCGGTTGGAATGCCTGCATGTTGGAATGCTCAGGTTCTACTCCTGGCGCTTGCTGATTTCCTCTTCTTCCTTACGTATGCCCTGGGAGGCAGCAGATGATGGATCAAGGATTGGGGACCTGTCACCCATGTTTGATATCCTAGATTGAATTTGACCTGACCCAGCCCCAGCTCTCAAAGGCATTTGAGAGGGTAAACTAGCAGATAGATTTCTGTCTGTTTCTCTTGGTTTTCTCTGACTCTCAAATAACAATTTAAAAATAGCATGTAATTAATAGAACAAAGATCTACACAAGATTCTAAAGAAATATGTTGAGTTTGTTATGTGTAAGAATCTGGCTTGTTCAAAGGTGTTGAGTTGAGGTAGATGTATGGGAGGCAATAAAGTGAAAAGGTGTGAAATCATTCACTTATGAAGGCAGGGCACAGTGAAGAAGTAATGGGTTTATATGAAATATTAATATCTCTATCTTAATGGGGGGGCCTTACAATTTTCCGTTGTGGAATTTTAAACATGCATACACTGGGAGTGGTCCTGTGCATGCCTCCCTGTACCTACACAGGAGGCTTCTGTTCTGCTCTGCCCAGAGGATTGCATCTGGATCCCCACGTTCTGCACGCTCAGTACTGGAGACTGCCCGATCCTCTGTGTACTCCCTGCCCTAGCAAGCTAAGCTCTTCTCCTGTTTTTGTCTTCTCCTAGTCAACCTCCTTCTCACTCTGTATCACACTTTCATTCGCCATAGTTCTGGTAGAAACTTTGAAGCTCCCCCACCCCCGCTGCCACCAGCCCTCGCCAGTCCTGGTCAAGGACCCAAGTCTCCTCATCTACTCCATTGCTCCTACACATTGATGTGGTAATCCCACAGAGCTGTTTGTAATTCCCAGATGGTAACGTAAGCTTTTCTTCTCCAAGCAGTCTTTTATTTTCTTTCAGTGTGCGCCTTCATCTCCTACCCTCAGCTCCTTTCCTACAAGTGACCTTCTATTCAGGACAAAGTGGCTCAAATAGGATCTTTTGCTATAGACAGCCTCAGTTCACAGAGTCTATTGGGAAGGATTTCTGCAAAGTATCTCAATGGATTCTACTAAATGACCTGAGCAATACACCCTCACTCTCCTGAGTGGGAAGTAGTCCTAACATTTGAGGCAGAAGTTGACCTCCAACTCCTGGTTCTACTAGGAATCTATCTGGGGGGTGGGGTGGGGCTGGCAGAGTAGATGAATCTTCTGTCTGTTATTGCTGCCATCCTATATGGACAATGGTTTTTGTCCTGGCTGCTCCGCTTCCAAATCCAGCACCCTGTTTATGGCCTGGGAAAGCAGCAGAGGGTGACCCAATCCTTGGACCACTGCACCCACCTGGGAGACCCAGAGAAAATTCCTGGTTCCCAGCTTTAAATCAGCTCAGTCCTGACCTTTGTGGCCATTTTGGGGAATAAAGCAGTGAATGGAAGATCTCTCTCTCTCTCTCTCTCTCTCTCTCTCTGTCTCTCTCTGTGTGTCTCCTTCTCTCTGTGTAAAATCTGCCTTTCAAATAAAAATAAATAAGTCTTAAAAAAGAAAAACAGAAAAAGAATCAATGTGGCGAAGCACAGTGTCTTCTTCCAATGACGGGAAGGACACCCCGAGGCTGCCACGCAAGAAGGTCCCACCATAGAAGTGTGGAAATTGTAGGATGCCTCCTGCTTTGTGTCTAGAATATCAGGAGTTTGGTCTAGGAACTTTCAGCACAGTCTCCTAGACCTGCTGTTTCCAGACTCTAGGAGGAAAGTGAGTAGGTGCTTTCTAAGTGCTGTCTGTGATAATGAAGGAATCACCCACAGATGAATCACGTAAGAGGCAGTTTGGATATCAGAGAAAGGCACGGGAAAGATCTACAACCTCATTAGGAAACAGAATGGCCCTGAGGCAATATTTTTGCACATCAAAATTTAATGATTGTGCCCTATTGGGGGGAAGTTGATGATGTTACTGTTACATTAATAGGGTTTTTGGCATCATTTGAGAAATCCATTTGAAGAGCAGCAGGACAGTTGTGCATCAAGAACTATAAAGATGTCCCTATTATTGTCCCACACAGTCATCCCATGCCTGGACATTTATTGTGTGGATTTAGTTCAAGAATGAAAAAAATATGTATTGAATTGATCATTGCAATATGATATGTGTGTGAGATAATAAAAAGAGTTCAAAGAGGAATTGTGCATGGATTGCAACAAAGGAGTGTTGCATGGAGTGGCACCATGATAACAGGTTTTTTCTGATAGTTACATGTGCAAAATGTTTCTTGCCTTTTGTTTTTTAATGGTTAGAATACCAATTGTAGATTTTTTTGCAGCGGATTTGTTTATTTTTTTATTTATTTGACCGGGGCTGAGGGGGGAGGGAAGAAGGAGGGAGATTCCATGTGTTTGGTTCATTCCTCAAATGGCTGCAAAGCCAGAGCTGGGCCAGCCTAAATCCAGGAGCCAGGAACTCACTCAGGGTCTGCTATGTAGGCAGGTGCAGCCCAGATCCTTGGGCCATCCTCCATTGCCTTCCCCGGAACATTAGCAGGGAGCCGGGATGGAAGGGTAGCAGCCGCATCCTACTGGAACCGACATTCTGATATTGGATGTTGGCACTACAAGTGGCACTTAACCTGCACACTGGCCCCCTAGGGTAGTTTATTTTGTATTTGCAAGCAATCCTGAATAAAACTTTCACAAGAGAAACAGGTATTGCTTAATGCTTACTATACAGAATAGTGCAATAGTACAACCAGAATTCTCTTTCCGTCCAAGAGATTCTGATTGAATAGGTTTGTGGTGGGGCCTGAGACTCAGGAGATGCTGTTGCTGATGTTCTAAGATTCTATTTTGAGAACCCCTAGTTTAGAGTAATGGTGTTTGCTCCAGGAATCATAATTATCACGGTGTCTGTAGTAGAAGCAAAAACAAAGATAGACTTTCATTGAGATCACAAAGTATATTTTGTACATCTCTGTATCCCCAGCACCTTGGTGTCTACATAAATGCTCTTTAAATTGAGTTTCATACCCAGGAGTTTCAATAAATAGTGAAAATGACTGCCATCTGGTCACAGTGCTCCTGTTGGAGTACTCCTGTCATGTACTGGTCCTGGAACTGGTAGTTGGTAGCTGGAATAGTCACACTGCTGCTGAGAGTGGCAATGAAAAGGGTGTTAAGTTTTGCTATTATTAGTTTCTGTATCTGTTAGACACTGAAGCTGTCAGCAAAGGAAGCTGAAAAGTCAAGCCACAAACTTAGGGTGGCCCTCTTTCATTTGCAGCAGTGAGGAATGGTAAACAGGGTGTTCATGAGGTCAGCCAACGTGTGTCACTGATTTGATGCACTACGTACAAATAAAGTCACACTCCAGGGCTGGGCATTTAGCAAAGTGATGAAAGTATCACTTGGGATATTTACATTCGGTAGAGAAGTGCCCAGGTTTGAGTCCTGGTTCTGTTTGCAATTCCAACTTCCCACTAATGCACATCCTAGCAGGCAGCAGGTCACGGTTCAAGTGTGTGGGCAGCTGCCAACCTTATAGGAAATGTGGATTGAGTGTTGGACTTGGCCCATCCTGGGCTGTTGTAGGGGTGCTTATGGGGACTGTCTCTTTGAATACCTGCCTTTCAAATAAAAAAAATCTTCAACTCATACTTTTATACTTTTTAAAAAATGTTTCTACATGTTGTGGGAATGTTAGTTGCATGCTTCCAAGTTGTTCTGCAGAATAGTTTTACCATGGCTGTAAAATTTTACTTCCAGTAATAACGTTTCTTGACAGGTTTGCTGATACTGGATATTATTAATATTTTGAGCTCTTTTCCTCTTACGGAGGAACTGCTTTTCTTTGTCTTTATTCACATTTTCCTGACTTGAATGAGTTTGAGTAAACCTCGAATTTATCATCTTTGTTTTTTTTTCTGTTGTGACTTAGTTGTTCCACTTTTTGGTTTATTTATTTGTAGTTAGTTCTCAAAATGATAAGTAGATACCCATTGCTGGACATATATTCTCTCAGTCTGTTGACTGATTCAAAAAACATTTTAATGGTATCTCTTTGTATATACATGCTTATATTTTTATATAATCAACATCACTCTTTTGGCTTTTTTTCTATTACCTAAACATTCATCAGGTTGAAAAAGAATACTTCCTATTTTGCATATTTAAAATTTGTTAACACTTTGTTTTTTATGGGGAATAGGCTTTTAATGTGTCATGAGGTAGAGATGTAGCAGATGTCCATTATTTACAGTACTGTGACTTCTTTCCCCACTGCTCTGAAATGCCACTTTTAAAATAGTCTAAGTTGTCTTATACATATTGCATATGAAGTACTTTGTTTTAGTGAAATATCTTCTTAAAAATATTTGTATTTTTATTGGAAAAGCAGCATGGCAGAGACATACAAAGACAGAGACACACAGAGAACCAGAGAGAGAGAGAAAATCTGTGTGCACTGGTTCACTCCTCAAATGGTCATAGTAGCCAGGGTCAGGCCAGGCTGAAGCTAGAAGCCTGGAACTCCTTCCCGGTGTCTGATTTGGGTATTAGGGGCAGGCACTTGGGCCATCTTCCACTGCTTTCCCAGGCGCATTAGCACAGATCTAGGTTGGGAGCAGCTGGGACTAGAAGTGCTGATAGTATACATTTTAACTTAACTTTTTCATATTTATCAAGTTCCCCCTTACAGTTATGGCTTAAAAGTCTTAGCTCCTTTCATTCATTTTCCTGCACATGAAATTTAGATTGTTTGTCAAGTTCTAGAAAAGTTTCTGTTGGAATTTTGATTAACTTTTAACAAAAAGATATAGTTCCATTTAAATAGTGTGTAATCACTATTTATTTAGGTTTTCCTTTTTTTTAAGATTTATTTTATTTTTATTGGAAAGGCAGATATACCGAGAGGAGAGACAGAGAGGAAGATCTTCCGTCCATTGTTGATTCACTCCCCAGGTGGCCGCAATGGCTGGAGCTGAGCCAATCCCAAGCCAGGAACCTCTTCCGGGTCCCCCACATGGGTGCAAGGTCCCAAGGCTTTGGGCTGTCCACGACTGCTTTCCCAGGCCACAGGCAGGGAGCTGGAAGGGAAGCGGGGCTGCCAGGATTGGAACTGGCGCCCATATGGAATCCCAGGCATGTAAGGCGAGGACCTTAACCACTGTGCCATCGCACCGGGCCCGTTAGGTTTTCTTTTGTTCTCCATAGCATTCTTCAATGTTCTGGTTTTATTTATTTAAAAAATATTTATGGTATCAATAATGTATTTTTGAGTGTCCTGATTATTACAATTATTACCATTAGATTTATGCTTTTAATTTATTGGTTCATGTAAAGAATCATATTATCTTCAGGCCTGGCACGGTAGCCTAGAGGGTAAAGTCCTTGCCTTACACGTACCATGATCCCACATGGGCACTGATTCAAATCCTGGCAGCCCTGCCTCCCATCCAGCACTCTGCTTGTAGCTTTGGAAAGCAGTGGAGGACAGCCCAAAACTTTTTTTTAAAGATAAAGTGGCTTTTAGGATGGGACATTTGGTAAGTCCAACAGTATACTAAATGTAAGAGATGCATCAATTAAAGAGATTTGGCAAGTTTGAGAATCAAAGATACAAGGAAAGTACAAACACAAAAAGCAAGAGTGGCTGTAGTGATGGGCTACTTGGCATTCAAGATCAAGGATATATAATGTGAAAACAAGGGTATGTTATCATATAAGAGGTACAGATAACACTTATAAACACATACTAAATAATATGGCATTTGTATTTATATAATATGTACTTACATATACACACACACACTGTTTGCAAACTTCTTTATATGAGAGAAAACATAGGGCATTTGTTTTTCTGCATCTGGCTTATTTCACTTAGCATAATGGCCTATAATTCATAATGTTGTTATAAATGTCTGGATCTTATTCTTTTTAATGGCTCAGTATTATTCCACTATATTTAGGCATATAATTTGATATATAGTATATAGTCCTTAACCATTCATCCACTGATAGACATTCAGGCAGAATCTGTATCTTTCCTATTCCACCCAGGGCTGCACTAACATGGCAGTGCGGGCATCTCCTTCTTGGGCTGACTTCATTTCCTTTGGATAGCTTCCCAGACACAGGACAGCTGAGTCATCCAGTAGATCCATTTGGAGTTTTTTGAGGAACTGCTGAACTTCCATAATAGATGTACTCAACTGCATTCTCACCAACAGTGTGTTAAGCTTTCCTTTCTCCACAATCTTGCCAGCTTTTTTTTTTTTTGTCTTTTTATAATAATTGGTAGAAAGCATATATTGTGGTGGCTTTTCTTTATGTTACTTTGATGGTTTGATATACTGAATGTTTTTTCATGTGTTTCTGGGCTATTATATTTTTTCACAAGTGTCTATTCAGAGTCTTTGCCATTTCCTAACTGAAATTTATGCTTGGTTGTTGAATTTTTTTTCTTTCTGTCTATCTCTTGGGTGTTGATCCTTTATCATATGCATATTTGGCAGGTATCTTTTCCTATACTGTTAGTTGTCTATTTACTCTGTTTATTGTTCCCTCGGTAGGAAGCAGCATTTGAGTTTGATGAAATCCTATTTGTTTATTTTTGCTGGTATTACCTAGGCTGTTGGGGTCTTTGATAGATTTTGAATTGAATTTTGTATAGGATGAAATATAGGTATCTGGTTTTCTTCTGTATTTGCATTCCTTGTATAATTTATTAGTAATGGTAGCAAAATATTTGACTACTTCAGGGGTAGTAGGTTTTCCGGCTTTTGAAAAAAAGTTTTTTTGTTTTTTAAATCTTAGTGGGAACTTTTTTATTGGAAAGTCAAATTTACACAAAGCAAAAGAGTCAGAGGTCTTCCATTTGCTGGTTCACTCCCCAGGAGGATGGCAAGGTTAGAGCTGAGCCAATCCGAATTCAGGAATTTCTTTCTGGTCTCCCACAAGGGTGCAGGGTACCAGGGCTTTAGACTTTCCCAGGCCACAAGCAGGAAGCCGGATGGAAAGTGTAACAGCCATAATACGAACCGGTGCCCATGTGGGATCCGGGAGTGTGCAAGGGGTGGACTTTAGCCACCAAGCTAAGCTCTGGGCCCCTGACGTGGTATGTTCTATAGGCTTCTGTCAAATGTCCTGTTCTATTAAATTTTGTTAAAATTTTTCACTTTAGTTTCGGGCCTGGTGGCGTGGCCTAGTGGCTAAAGTCCTCACCTTGAACAAGCCAGGATCCCATATGGGCGCTGGTTCCAATCCCGGCTGTTCCACTTTCCATCCAGCTCCCTGCTTGTGGCCTGGGAAAGCAATCGAGGATGGCCCAAAGCCTTGGGACTCTGCACCTTTGTGAGAGACCTGGAGGAGGTTCTTGGCTCCTGGCTTCGGCTGTCACTTGGGGAGTGAATCATAGGTGGAAGATCTTCCTCTCTGTCTCTCTTCCTCTGTATATCTGACTTTGTAATAAAAATAAATATGTCTTAAAAAAAAGTTTTCATTTTATTTTCAGTTTTTAAGGTGGAATGTGTATTGAAAATTGCTAAATGCGTTAATAAAGCTCCATTAATGTTTTTACTTTTTTTTTTTACCTTAATCTATTATTGTTGTAGTCACATAAATAATTTCTGTGTAAAAAACAGCAAGTATATTTGCTTAGGACACTCAGACTAAGTTAAATTTCATCAGAGTTTTTATTATTCTCTTAGTGTTATTCCCTTTTGGATTCAATTTCCCAATGTTCTCCCTGTGTCAGTGCAGTAGTAAGATTTTCTTATGAAGTATTAATCATGCATTCATGGGTCAACAGCCCTTTCTTTTTGTGTTTGTTCAGCTTCTGTTCTGAACAGTATTTTCCTCTTGTATACGTTGTTAGTTACACTCATGATTTCTAGTCACCGATGAGAATTTGTCCTATTTCCCGGGGCTCATTGGGATTATTCTGCAGCTTCAGAGAGAATCTGCTCAGGAGGGTCTCCTGTGTGCAGTGTATTCTTTGGATTCATTTCAGTACAGGTGCTGCTGGATTAGAGATACTGTGCCTGGAGTAGGATGTTCTGTCCTATGACAGCTTTTTGGATAACCGTGTTTTAGATTCATGTTTTTTCGAGTTTTTAGCTAAACAAATGCCATTAAATACAAACAACAAATTTGTCTCATTTCCAAAAGCTATTTTTTTTTATTGTCTTATATTATTGGGTGAGATATCATGTCTGATTACGAGCGCATGGTTGGGTCAGGTGTGATGGTTCAGTTGGCTGATCCTCCCCTTGCAAGCGCCAGAATCCCATGTGGGTGCTGGTTTGCATCCCAGCTGCTCCACTTCCCATCCAGCTCCCTGCTTGTGGCCTGGGAAAGCACTAGAGGATGATCCAAAGCTTTGGGACCCAGTAGCCACGTGGGAGACCCAGAAGAAGCTCCTGGATCCGAGCTTTGATCGGCTCAGCTTGGTCACTGTGATCTCCCTCTGTAAATCTGCCTTTCCAAAACAAAGAAACAAACACATAAATAAATCTTTTTAAAAAAGAGTGAGAAAGGTGATTCCCTATGTATTTCTGATGTTGCTAAGTCTCAGCCCTTTGCTCACGTGTGTCATACTTGGTTTGTTTTGTGTGACTCTTCTTTGTCTTCTTTGGGTTAGATCTTTATCCCCTTAATTTGGGGATTACTAAAATATTTTCTTAAAAATCCAGGTATTGATGTTGAATTTTTAGCATGGCACTTTTTGACCTTTATTTAGATCATTTCCAAGCTCTTTTATTTTAATGAAATAAACACATTTCTTAACTAAGGGAGGTTGCTTTCATCCTTTTATTTTTTCTTTTTCCTTTCTTTTTTTGTGTTGGAAAGTCAGACATACAGAGAGGAGGAGAGACAGAGAGGAAGATCTTTTTTTTAATTTAACAATTTTAGTATATGTTTATTATTTTTGTTATGACACATTTATGTAATATAATTATATATTATATCACAATGTATCACACACACACGTATATACAGTGTTGAGGATTGTGGACATAGATAAATGAAACATACATTTTTCACCTCAAAAATATTAGAGTTTAATGGCCAGAATAGAATAAAAATAATCCTCAACAATGCCTGTCAAGAGAGGAAGATCTTCTATCTGATGATGTGTTCCCCAAGAGGCTGCTATGGTCAGAGCTGAGCCAATCTGAAGCCAGGAGCCAGGAGCGAGGAGCCTCCTCCTGGTCTCCCGCACAGGTGCAGGGTCCCATGGCTTTGGGCCATCCTCAACTTGCTTCCTAGGCCACAGGCAGAGGGCTAGGTGGGAAGTAGAGCCACCGGGACACGAACCGGTGGCCATAAGTGATCCTGGTGCGTGCAAGGCAAGGACTTCAGCTGCTAGGACTTCAGGCCCCATCCCTTTCTTGTTCCTCATTGCTTCAGCCAGTCTCCTGTTGTCATTGCTGAATAGGGTGACGAGCAGGACCCTGAGTCATGAGAGGGTGTCTTGTACCCCAAGAATGGCAAGATGAATAGACCGGAGTATTTTTTCTTAGTTCTTGTTTCCAGGCATGGTAAGAATTTTCACCACTCTCCACAACCTCACCCATCCCGCAGAGAGCCAGGGCCTGGGGAGAGTCATCTTCCTGGTCAGGCTGCCAGACACATGTTGTAGCCACCCGGCAGGAAGCCCTGGGCAACCAGAGAGAGACCAGGACCTTGGCTCTGTACCAGCTCCATCACCAGGCACACACACACCACAGGGCTTCTTGCCACCAGCTCAACACGTCAAAAGGGAAATTCAGAGATGGCTAATCTCCAGTGCAGCATTTTGAATCCTAACTCTGTGATTACAGTGAGTTGATTCTGAAATACTTCAAATTTGACAGTGTTCCTTGAATCTCAGTTTAAGGATTGTTGGTGTCTGTGAGGAAATGATGTTCTTGTGGATGGTAGCTGTGAATGTGCTCAGTTCATACCTAGAAGTGCCACTATTCCGCAGGTGCATCTTGGTGCTTGCGAATGAGGCATAGGCTAATGAATTCCGTATGTGGGAGCTCCTCTCCACCCAGTTAAAGCGTTTAACAGACTTCGGGAGCTGAGCTTTCTGTGAGTGCACGGTTTTAAAGGCTTTCTTAGTATTAACTACAGAATAAGGTAACAAACAGCCTAAAAACTGGACCCCACAGTTGTGAGAGTAACTACTGTGTTTCTTGTAACCCCCAAATCTGCTCACTGAAGGGAGAGCTGGGAAACTTTGACATGATTTCTAGGCTGCCACAGCCAAGTTCTGCACCACCCTGTCATTGGACCAGTGAGTGAGGTCTCATAGTCTGACCCAACCACAACTCCTTCCGGAAAGAAAAAAAAAAAAGGAAGGAAATTATAGTGTTTGTTCACAGGTATCCCATTTTATGTCTCTATTACGAACACCCGAACACATATACATGACAAAGCTTTGTAGGCATGACCGAGCCAGAGAGTCATAGGACAGCCAGTAGCCTTACTTAAAATATGTTTGGGAGCCTGGTGCAGTAGCCTAGCGGCTAAAGTCCTCGCTTTGAACATGCCAGGATCCCATATGGGTGCCGGTTCTAATTCCAAAAGCCCTGCTTTCCATCCAGCTCCCTGCCTGTGGCCTGGGAAAGCAGTCGAGGACGGCCCAAAGTCTTGGGACCTTGCACCCATGTGGGAGACCTGGAAGAGGCTCCTGGCTCCTGGCTTGGGATCGGCGCAGCATCGGCCTTTGCAGTCACTTGGGGAGTGAATCAACAATGGAAGGAAGATCTTCCTCTCTGTCTCTCCTCCTCTCTGTATATCCTACTTTCCAAGAAAAAAAAATCTTAAAAAAATGTATGTTTGGATAAATCACATTGCTTTCTTGGAAAGGAGGAGTTGTAGCACTGAGTCAATTGGAGAACAGACGTGAAAAGCATAGGTAAAGTTGGGACAAAGAGGCCAAATGCAAGTTAAAGTTATGAGTGAAGAAAGACTATGGTGACCAAAAAGAGACGGCAGTGTGGCACAGGAAGGGATGAGACAGGGAAACATGTTGCTGCATGCGAAAAAGACAAAATGATCTTGGTTTGTGAAGGTTTTCCTGGTTCAAGACGTGTTATGGTTTCCTTTCCTGGGCCTTCTGCAAGCCTCTCTGTGTCTTTGCTTTTTCAATGTGTTTGTGTGTTGTTGTGACCAAACAGCCCTCTCATGGGGCAAAGTTTGGTGCGGTGGGTAGAATGCTGCTTGGGACAGCCACATCTAACCCCGGCATGCCTGGTTCAGGGTGCTCATGTGTCAAGGAGCCTCTCTGCCTGTTTGCTACGTGAGTATTTCTGGAGAGTGAGCCAGCAGGTGATAGATCTCTGCTTCTCTCTCTTTTTCAAAGTGTATAATTACTGGCGTAAAATATATACAATGTAGGAAATTCACCTTCAGATGAGCAGTGGAGGATTTAAAACTCTATCACCAACCAGATGCTCCTAGCTTCCCTTCCTCGTTGTAGGAAACTCTGTGGACCAATATAGTGCATATATAATGTATGTAAACAGATGGCAAACAGAGGTTAATTTTATTTGTCTGAGATGCTTGAATGGGAAAGATACCCACTGAATCAGACGATAACTTAGGACTAAAACCTACAGTGTCTGTGGGGGAAGCAAAGGAAGCATTGGAGTGACATGGACAAGGGGGATGGGCAGAAAGTGGTTCATTGGATGCCCATAAGGAGTATTAATTCGGAAGCCCTGTGTGATGAGGATTGAAGTAAGGATGGGGTGGAAGTCAGGACCACTATTGCATTAGTAATCATTTTTTAAAAGTTTGAATTTAGTAAAAGAGAACAAGAAAGGAGTAAATGAGAGAAATTCCAGAGGCGTGCTCATGTGGGCCCAGGAAGTGGTCTGTGGACCCTTGGAAGTGTCTGCTTGTACTGTTGAAACAATGTTGGCTTGTTCTAGGACAACAGGAAATGCCAGAGGATGAGGAGGGAAGAGAGAGGGAAGAAAAGAGGGAAGGAAAATTGTTCTTAAATTGCTTTAAGAGTTTCAAACACTCAGTTGATGAGCTAACATCAAATCTGAATAAAGCTTGGCTCCACTAGGAAGAGACCCACAATGATATGCTTATGTCCCAGCTAAATCAGGCTGAATGATTCGTGTCTACACTGGGGGAAGCCATTTGGTCTATGTCTGCAACATGCATGCCACTAAATTCATTGTACTTGTAATTTGTATAGAAATTTCAAAAAACCTCCTCTTTCTGTCTTGGATTAAGCTATCCTATGACCTATAACCTTGGCCTTTTATCTCACTGTGGTAATTTTGTTATCATTTAGAATGTTCTTGCATATTATCAATTTATGACTCCAAAATAGAGATCTCTAAGGCCTTCGGTTTAGCACAGTACATCTCTCCTAAGACATTTTTTTTTCTTCTTAAGAGATAATCAGCGCTGTGGGAAACAACGTGATACTGTTGGAGTGGTGTGAGCATTAGGGGAAAGTTCTCTTTTTAAAGATTTATTTATTGTTTTTTATTGGAAAGGCAGATTTACAAAGAGAAGGAGAGACAGAGAAAGAAATGTCTCCCATCTGCTGGTTCACTCCCCAGATGGCCACAATGGCTGGAGCTGAGCCGATCCGAAGCCAGGAGCCAGGAGCTTCTTCTGCATCTCCCACACAGGCGCATGGTTCCAGGCTTTGGGCCATCCGCAGCTGCTTTCCCATGCCATAACCAGGCAGCTGGATGGGAAGTGGGGCAGACAGGACATGAACTGGCACCTATGTGGGATCCTGGTACTTACAAGGGGAGAATCAGCCAGTTGACTCATCCCAATGGCCCCGTAAGACATTTTTTTTCCCACAACAGCATTTGAACAGTCACTGGAAGTTACTGATGGTAGAGTGTGTTTGAGTGAATTTAGAGTTTTAATTACTGCTTTATTTAATTGCAAGCGAGTACTGTGAAAAAAAAAGCCATCAACAAAGGAAATAATTATTCCAAAGAATTACATCTGTACTACATTCTCTGTCAAAAATTTCTCATTAAAAATGTGTTTCTTTCAAAGTAACTCAAAGCAGCTGATGAAACACAAGGGGATGGGAAGTTTCAAATCCCAGTGCAAATCTGGATTTCTCAAGGATTGTTTGCCAGAGACTTGACTCAGTGGCAAAAGAGGCTCTTGTCATTTCTCATAAGTGGTAAGCCACTTTCATATTAGGTTCAGTCACTCGCAACTGCATTTCCATAGGTGGATATTGCCGACTTGAAAACACTTTCCTTTCTCTCTTTTAAAAACTTTATCTGGTGCTTGCTTCAGCAGCACATATACTAAAAACTTTATCTATCTATCTATCTATCTGAAAGAGAGAGAGCGCACAAGCTTCCCACCAATGGTTTGCTCTTCAAATGATCACAGCATTCAGTACTAGGCCATCTTAAAGTCAGGAACGCCATCTGCATATGGGTACAGGTGGTAGGGATCCATATACTTCAACTGTCATATTCTCCTTCCCTGGCACATTAGTAGGAAACTGGGTTACAAGTGCAGTAGTCAGGATTCAAACTGGTATTCTGATATGGGATGTGAATGTTATAACTGGTGTTTTACTCACTGCACCACAATGTCTGCCTCAGCATTTCCTTTTCATGCATTTCCTTTGTATGCTTTTAGAATGTTATCTTGGCTCTTAAGTAGTAACTATGAGTCTTGTGTTACTTTCTGAGGATAGTAAAAGGAAGCTGAGCCATGATTCGCTCTCCCCAAAAGGTGGAAAACCCTGAGAATTGGTTTAAGATGCCTGAGCTACCATAAAGGCTTGGTGCTGTGGTTTGGATGGGGTCTGAGTGTGCACCTCAGCTGCTTAAGTGCTGGACGCTTGGTTCTCAGTGGTGTGGGTGTGGGGGAGAACGTGGTGGAGCCCAGAGCAGAGAGCCCAGCTCCACAGGGATGCTGCTCCTGGAAGGGATTCTGGTTTTCTTGAGAGAAAGGGACAACAAAAAGAGGCAGTCTGACCTCTGAATCCCTCTGATTTTCTGTCCTATCAGGCTGTTGCTTTTGAACACACTGTCAGTGGGTGCCATCTGCCATGGAACCATCACTGGAGCTGAGTAGATGCTGCCTGCTGGCTTTCCAACCTCAGAATTGTGAGCTAATAGAGTAGTTTGCTCCAGGAGCAGGAAATGGACTAAATGGTGACTGACAAATGGTGTTCATAACGAGATAATTCCCCAACATTCTCAAGTTTTTTGGACACTACAAGTTTGGGGACAGCCTGAGAGGCCATTGAGACAAATAAAGATTTTATTTATTTTTATTGGAAAGGCAGACATACAGAGAGCAGGAGAGACCTAGAGGAAGATCTTCCATCTGATGATTTGTTCCCCAAGTGGCTGAAACAGCCAAAGCTGAGCTGATCCGAAGCCAGGGACCTGGAACCTCTTCTGGGTCCCCCACATGGGTGCAGAGTCCCAAGGCTTAGGGACATTCTTGACTGCTTTCCCAGGCCACAAGCAGGAAACTGGATGGGAAGTAGGGCTTCCAAGATTAGAACCGGCATCCATATGGTATCCTGGCGCATGCAAAGCAAGGGCTTTAGCCACTAGGCTACCACAGTAGGCCGTGGGCTACTCTATACATGAAATCCTTATTTTGAACACATATCCAGATGAAGTGAACTCACCACCTGGTAAAAGAAAGCAGCATCCCATTGTTGTCACAGCATCACACAATCGCCTAGATATGGAAACAACCTACGTGGCCATAAATAGGTGAGTGGGTAAAGGAATTTTGGCATATATACAGAGGAATATTGCTCCTTTTTATAAAGAAATGAGATCTCCTCCTAACATGTGTTACGTTCAGAAGACATTACAGTCAATGAGATAAGCCAGACCAAGAAAGGAAAATATGATATCTCTTAGAGATGGGATATGTTTAAAAATTAAACCTATATCTATATACACACACACACATAGAGAGAGAACAAGAGAGTAGTTACTAGAGTGGTGTTGGGGGAAATGAGATATATATACGAAGACATAGAGTAGCAGTATATAGGATGGACATGTGTGAATATATAATCCATATTATGAAGCTCACAGGTAATAAATTCATATTATTTTTAGGACTGATGTTAAATCAATAGATTTTAACTACCCTTATAAAAACAAAAATATGGGTCACTCTATGAGGTATGGATATGTTCATTTCCCTCACTATCAAAACATTTATGTCTTATCATCTATCCATCCTCATGTCATGTTATACACCTCAAACACACACGAAAAAATTTATTTTTAAAAAAGACCATAGGAAAAAATGTCAGCGTGGATGAACTAAAGTCTTAGATGTAGGAAAAAGAAGAAAGTCAGACTCAGATAGGAAGTCATGCTCTGTGCAAGAGAAAGGCTAGCTTCCTGGATGACTGCCAACAGCTGTGGGAATCCCCTTTTTGAAGGCATGGGCATTCTATGGAGGGTACAAGGTCAAAATGGTTATTAACAAGGTGATAGTACCAAATGAATTACCATCAGATATGCGGACATTTGGGACATATTTAACACTTATCAAATCAGTCCATGAAGTAAATGTGTTAGTTGGAATATAGTTGCTAATTGGCAAGCAGATATGCTGAACGGCGCTTGCTTAACCATGCTTGCTTAGTTACACTACAGCACACAAATCCTGGAGTTGGTTGCCTTAGTTGCGGAGCCCAGGAACACAGACGACTCCACACTTCTGCCCCCCGATTCTTTGCTGCATGATTGAGACAGCCACCCTTTCCAAGCGTTCGTGTTTAAGGCAGGATGAAGAAGGAACAGTGAGGCCTTGATGTGAGAAACGCAAAGCTTTCCCCAAAATCCCAAATTCCTTCACTGTGTGTTATAATAATGTCAGTGGATCACTCCGTACCTTGAGAAAAATAGCAGAATGGTTGAGCATTTCGACAGGGCACATTTTTTGCCCGAAATAAAACTGGAATTTCATAAGAATGAAGAGAAAAATCAGTATTAGGCACACAGATAGCAATTTCTGCCACAATGGGTTGATGGTATCGTTTTGTCAATGGGAAACTGAGCCTCAGAGAGGTTAGCTGGTATGCTCAATCACCCAGCCAGTCAGTGGGGAATGCAGAGCCAAACATCTGAAATGAGTGAATCCAAAGTTTTCCCCTTTTAATTCTCATTCAGTGCTACCCTGTGGTAGTTCCAACAAATGATGGAAATGGCTTGGCAGTAAAATCAGGGTAGGAATTCACTGATTTGATTGTGATAGACAGACAGTAGGGAGCAAGACTTTAAGAAAGACTTTTCCTGTCATCGCAGGCATCCATGAGACAGCAGAAAGTTCAAACTGATGATCAGGGAATTACTGTTAGGAAAGAGTAAAGTCAGGCTGGAATCTTTGACTTATGCGGTATGTCCAAACTAACAAATTCAAAATGAATTTTTGATTTCCCTGTTTCCCAAGCCACTCTCTTCCTCCCTTTTCCTAGGTCAGTAAAATATTTGTTCTTATGACAGGCAGGAAATTCACAGGTTGACCTTTATGTTTCTCTTGTCCTCACTCCTTAATCAGCAAGTCCCGAAGCATTTACTTCCAAGATTTCTCTCAAGAATGCCCTTTCTTTCATTGTCATTACACCTTGAGAACCCAGCGTGTCACCCTGTCTTGCTTGGGGAATTAAACAACCTTCTAATGTATCTTTTTCTGCTATCTGCACCAATCAGTTGTCCACCTTGCAGTCTTGAATGAACTTGAACCGTTACAAATCACATCACTTCACAGCACTCAAAGCCTCTGCACTGCAGTTGAAAAGGCCCTCAGACAGGTCTTTGCCTAGGTACCCACGTGTTGTTGTGATACCTCCTAGCTCTTTACTTATTTTTCCAGTGCCACTTCATGTCATTTTTTTTGAGAGGTTGACCCACACATGACACACACATGACACGCGCACACGCACACACACATTTCATTTAGGCTACTTTTCAAATGCTGTAGACAAAGCTGGAAATGCAATCTGTGTGTGGCAGTAACTACATAGGCTAAATTGTCATTACTGCCTCCCAGGGGCTGCTGTCTTAGGAAGCTGGAGCCAGGAGCAAAGCTGAATATTGAATTCAGGTATTCAGATGTGGATGTTAGCATCTTAATAACTAGGCCAAATGCCCTCTTCCCTCCCCGAATCTCATTTTGGGTCATATTATTCCTGTTTGTTCAATTCTTGGGCCCTAGCAGTTGTTTAAAATACCTCCTCTCCTGCCCGAGATCTTTGTGCTTTGGAGCACTTAGTCCCTGGCTCACTCCCGTGTCTTGTGATAGGCAGGTCTGCCCAGAGGATCTCTGCATCCCTGCCTCCTTATCTTCTCCAACAGAACATCATGATTTCCTCTTTTCTTTTTTCACTTTCAGAGCACTTTTTTCTACATACGCAATTATGCATGTATTTGTTGACACATTTCTGGTTTCTTTCCACCACCCACATCAAGATGTAAGAACAAAGGGGGTAAGAATGACATGATTTTCGCTCATGTTCTGTGTCTGGTAGCTGACACAATGTCACAGAACAGGCACTCAAACCATGTTTCTTGAATGAAAAAAACAAGTGATGAGACTGGCTTGGGAAAGTCTCAAAGGCCTACAGCATAGAATGTGTTGTAAACACTTAGAAATAAAGTTTGTTAAAGCTTTAACAAGGAGGAGCCATTTGATTTACCAGAATGAACTCCAAATAGCAGGTGAGGATGTGTTTTCATTGCGGCCTTGGAGGGATCAAATAATGGCAGACTTTATGGAAACATTAAAGGAACCCAATGATAACCAAACCCTGCTGCTTGCTAAGAAGTCCAAGGATTTAGTTCTGTGTTTACTTAACTGTTACATACTCGGGGAGTAGAATTTGATGATGACAACCACTTCCTCTTCCCTGAGAAACTGCTGAGAAACATTGCCCAGTGTGGCTCAGGGGAGCACTTTCAGTTCTGGCCTCATCTGGATTTCTCTTCTCCCAGCTTCTGCTGCCCCTCTGAGTGTGACACAGGTCCTTAACCCCCTCTGCTTGCTCATGAGTCAGGCACTTCCTTATTTCAAGGTCTTTATTCTCAACATCTGGAAATGCAATGGGTAAATTTCACTTTACATATAGTCTTATCAGCTGATATTTATAGAAGTTTTTACTTCTCTTTAATACATGCTGCAGAAAGCTACCTGCTTGTTGAAAATCTATGTATTTTCTTGCCTCAGTAGTAGTAATGCTAATGCCAACAACGGCAACAAAGCCATTATTATTCAGCATTTATTGTATGCCAGGCATCGTGCCAACTCCTGTCAGTAGCAGATTCAGTCTTTGTCATAGAAGTGGAAGCTGGGGCACACAGACTCGTGTTATATCGAGGCAGATAACCACTGTGACATAGAGCCTTGTTGTCAGCTCATTCCCCTGTAGTTTAGTGGTCAAGGTGGCCTGCTTCTCTTAGCTACTGAGGAATTCACATGCCCTCCGAATGGAAGTGCCACCATATTCCAGGGTTTATAGAATTTCCCCTTGGGTCCTCTTGAATGTGGTGGCAGCTGATGAGAGAGGAGACAGGATGTAGAGGATTGCACAGGAAGAGATAGAATCCAGGCCTACAAGTGGTGTATCCCTTCTGCTCAAATGTTGCTGGCTAGAAATTGATTGCATGGCTTCATCTATGCACAGGGCACTGGGAACTAGGGTTTCCTTCTATGCCTGAAAAGGAAATGACTTAAGACTTTAGTGAGAAGCTGGCTTGTCTCCCTGAATTCCCTGGGGATCAAATAATTGATGTGCAACATGTGCAATACATAGCACAGATCCGGGACTCACGTCCATGTCATCTGGACTTCAAGGCCAAGCTGTTAATCTCATGTCTATACTCGCCTGCCCGATGAGTTCTTTTAAAAATGCTGTCACAATGTGAAGGGAAGGGTATAACCTGTTTTTTTGTTTGTTTGTTTGTTTTTCATCTGAAAGACTCATTACCTAGTTAAGGGTCAGCCTGAAAAGATCATTTTCGAAGGGACAGAAAAATGGATGTGTGTGATACTTCCAGTGTGAAGGCAAAATACTCGTGCAGGGTAGCAGAAGTTGATTGCTGTAAGTGTAAGAATCTGTGATACCCTGTGTTTCTGAGTTATAGAAAAGATTTTACCTGTTAGTACATGTCAAGCTGGAATGCCCCACATTACTCTTCCACAATGGGTGTGGAAGGTTGTAGAACACTTGGAGTACACAGAGGGACTAATTTGAGAACTGTTTGATCATTAGCACAGAATTCAATAGTGTGGAGGAAAATGTAAACACAAATTCAGAAGAGCTAGAATCGGAAAAGATTTTTGGGGGGGGGAAATTCTAAATTTTCCTTTTTAATATATGTACAGGAATGATTACAATGAAAATCTTTGTTTCAGTAAGTCTAAAAGATTTTCCAGCAAAGAGAAAGCAAAAATTCTGAGTAATGAGAAATTCTTTTGTGGATTAAGTGGAGACATCTTTCTTAGTAGTACAGCAATTCATGATGCATCTTTGTGATCAATGGGATCTTAGTGTCATTGAAATAACAAATTTTGCATTTGAGTTGTCATTCCTTTGGATGTGGGGAATGAGACGTTCAATTGGCTAAGCAAATTGCCTTTCCATGCTCTCCTTGCATTTGGGGCCTTTTCTAAAACCACTCCTCGGCCTGGGGGCAGTGTAACTGTAGAGCATCATTTACCGTCACAGACCTTAAGATGGCCATTTTTCTGTCTGCTCCTGATCAGGAGGGCACACAGCGTAGGGCTTGGGTACAGGGCCTTTTGTCTGCAATCTCAGAACCTGCTCTGAGCTGGGTGGATCTTTCTCAGGGGTTTTCTGACTAGCAGGACCCCAAGACCACCAAGGGGATGAGGCGAGTGGCGTTCGTCAGCATGAACCACCAGTGACAGTCTGATCAGGCATATCCAAGAGGGGAAGGCAGAAGGGTGTCTCCTGACAGTTCTCCCACCCAACAATGAGAGTGTAAGTGGCTAGAAGGCTTGTCTATATCTCTGGACCCTCCAATCACGTAGCAGGTCACGTACAACACACATGGCTGGTAGGTATGCAGCAGGTCAAGCACACTACGTTTGGCTGGCAGGCAATGTGGGACTGCACTGACTTCTGAGAGCTACTTATCAAGGAAGTCCCAGCACAGCTTGTCCAAGGACAGAGAAGAGAAACTAGGGTGCAGCCCACTGCTCTCACCTGAATGGCCAGTGATCAGGTCAGGTTGGTGAGCCAAGACTGTTGCCAGGGAGTTCTCCTCAGGAACATGGTGTGCCACAACCTTGGGACCTCCCATATAGGCCCAGTAGGCAGAGATCCAGGGGTCAATCTCCTACAGAGCTTTCTGCTGCTTCTGCATGCCCCTTGGATATACCTCCCAGGACCTGAAATGCCTGGGAGCAGGCCCTGGGTCACTTGGTGACTCTGGAATCTGCATAGCATGCTGGCCCCAGTGATCCTGCTGGGTAGCTGAGCACTGGTAGAATTCACCCCTGCCAAGCATGCAGGAATCCAGCTTGTCCTCTGCATCACTTTGGAGTGGGGAAAACAGCTGGCTGCTTTGGACTGTTTATATCTTTCATGACACCTCTCCCTCTCTGAGGATTCTGCCTGGGAAAAGGGCCCCATGATGTTCAAGCCTGTAAGGGCGTTGCGGTCTTTCTCCTCCATTCCTGCATGGTCACAGGAGAGGCCAGGCTCCAGGATCTACTGCCCAGAACCCAGAAGTGTCTATCTTCTCTTAGCCTCCTCTCCACATGTCCCCTTCCTCCTAGACTGGGCAGTGTTTTCCAATTTTGACGGCCAGCCAATCTGTCTTTTATTTCATACCCAAATTCCTTTCCTCCTTGGTGGCTTTCTGCTTGAAAACAAAGGCCAAGGATAGACTCAAGGATTTTCTGTTTTCTGAAAAAAAAAAAAAGTGTCTCAGAACACACAGATGACTAAGTGGAAGAAAGGTCTGGGTGAAGAGAAACCTGAGCAAGTCACACTGGCGAACATTCCAAAATATCATCCCGGTGCAAGTTCCCCCTTGTGCCTACCCTGTCACTCTTCTTTTAACTTGTTGTCTTAGGTCCACATTAACTGGCTGGCTTTTCTTATGCTGCTGGCTTTCTGTCATCCATCTCAGCACTCCGGTGTCTGGTTTCTGTGATCCCATCAGATGTTCTTTCGCTTTTCTTGGTCACCTCAGAAGCCAGGGTGAAAGTGCAGGCACCCACTCCTTTCTCCTCTCTCTCTCTCTCTCTCTCCCTCTCTTTAATGTAAAGTCTATCCTCCCCCAACCCATTATAGCAAGTTGGTAACACAGAAGGTGGAGAAAGGGGAAAATAATCACGTAAGGATCTCACTCTAAGACAATGCCACTTAGTGACAACTTGTCTTTGCTTCTAGATAATTTTTACTGCTTATGTGAGTTGTGTCTATTTTTTATGTAGTACACATTACATCATACAGTGAATACCCCTGCTTTCCTCATTTTATACTTTTCCCTTATAAAGTCTTCTGAAAGATGAGTTTAATATAAAGCAGAGTTTATTCAACCATTTTTCTGGCTTGGAGCATCTAGTTTCTTATTCTGGCTGTTACTACAAATAAATAGTAGCATTGTGATTAATAGCTCTTTTCATGGAAGTTTCTCTGTGTTTCTAACCACTTTGTGATAAACTCTTAGAAGAGAGTTCTTGAAATATTACACTGTAATTTATTCACTTATTATTTTATTTGTTTGAGAGAGAGAGGGAGTGCAGCATGTTTGCATGATAGCTCAATTGGCTAATCCTCCACCTGCAAGTGCCAGCATCCCAGATGGGCACTGGTTCGTGTTCTGGTTGTTTCACTTCCCATCCAGCCCCCTGCTTTGGGGCCCAGGAAAGCAGAGTAGTGTTGCTCAATGCACCCACATTAGAGACCCAGAAGGAGCTCCCGGCTCCTTAACTTTGGATTCTCATAGCCCCAAATGTTGTGGCCACTTGGGGAGTGAACCAGTGGATGAAAGATTCTTTCTCTGTTTTTCCTTCTCTATGTGAATCTGCCTTTCAAATAAAATATACATGCATACATACATACACTCTCTCTTTTTTTAAGAGAGAGAATGAGAGAGCACTTCCATTTACTTGTTCATTCCCCAAGTCTCTGTGATGTCCGGGGATGGGCAGGTTGAAGCTAGAAGCCAGGAACACAATCCATGTGCCCCCATTTGAAAGGTAGGAATCCCTTTATTCAAGCCATCCTCACTGCTTCCTAGGGTGCATATTAGCAAGAAACTGGACTCAGGATTCAGAGCCAAGACCAAATCCAGACACTCCAAAGTGGAACGTGGGCATTTAAACGGATATCGTAAAGAGGCCAAATGCCTCCCCTAAGATGGCCAAAGAGAGGGAGAAAGGGAAGGAGAAATAGGAAGAGAGAGAGAGAGAGAGAGAAAGAGAGAGAGAGACACAGAAGGAAAGCCAAGCTATTGTCTTTAAATTGGAAACATTGTGCCTGGATACCTTGTATCACACCAGGCTGTGCCAGCTGTTCCAGGGTCACTGATGAAAGAATCTGTACATTTTTGCAGAACAATTGATGCAGGAAAACCAGCTGAAAGCTTTGCCTGTTTCTTTCTCGACTTGCAGTGGTGACAGTGATGCCGAGCTGAGGGTGGTATAAAGTGCAAGTGCGTCCCTTTACCTCCAGCTTCCATGGCTCTTGATGGCTTTTTCTGGTCCCATTAGCAATGACGATTGAGGATCCGGCACATTCTTTTCAGTATTCTCCATGAGATAAAGTTGTATTTCTTCAAGCAAGAAGGATGGAGTCTTTTAGTGATACTCAGAATCAAATCTGAGCAGACAGGAGATTGAGTGGACAGATGGACAAGATAAAAAACCAGGGCACCAATGTGTCATGGACAGTGTGGTAAGTGGACAGATGGACAAGATTAAAAAAAATAGGACCCCGATGTGCTGCTTTAAAACCACAAGGTTGATTTTCTTGTGCAAGTAGCAACTAGCACAACTATGTGAGCAGTTCCCCAAGGGTGAGGAACTGGATTTGAAGCTAGGACAAATCATAGGAACATGAAGATTAACTGCAGTGAGGCCCAGGTTAAAATGCCTAAGTGAGGAGGCCTTGAAAAGTCAATGCAAATTGTTAATTACAAAAACAAACTAACAAGCAAAGAAAAACAAAACAAAAAACTATGCACAGATTTCCAAATGGTTTTGCATCAAAATAAACTTATCATTCCATGGACCACAAACTTTTTGAAGATCCTGCCTACAACTCCCAAGTGTGCATGTTTATATATATATATATATTTTAAAGATTTATTTTTATTTTTTTTGTATTGGAAAGGCGGATACACAGAGAGGAGAGACAGAGAGGAAGAGCTTCCATCTGATGATTCACTCCCCAAGTGAGCGCAACGGGCTGATGCTATGCCGATCCGAAGCCAGGAGCCTCTTCCGGGTCTCCCACGCGGGTGCAGGGTCCCAAGGCTTTGGGCCGTCCTCCACTGCTTTCCCGGGCCACAGGCGGGGAGCTGGAAGGGAAGCGGGGCCACCGGGATAGAACCGGCGCCCATATGGGATCCCGGGCATGCAAGGCGAGGACCTTAACCACTGTGCCACCGCGCCGGGCCCCGTGCATGTTTATATTTAATCTAGTCTCATGACCTACTAGTGATAACTTTTGGATTGAAATATTTGCATGATTTCAAAGAAAATCTAGTCTGAGATAAAGAAGAAGAAGAGTCAAACCTATGTGTTGAAATTCAAGGGTATAATTCATTCTAGCAATCCAGTTAGGACTCTGCCTCTTTTAAAACAATGTCATGTTACTTGTTAAAGAAGGCATGGAGGGTGGGTGTTTGCCCAATGGTTAGGACATCAGTTAGGATGTCTGTATCCCACAGTGTGGAGCCTGAGTTCTGCTCCTGATTGTAATTTTCTGCTGATGAGGACCTCGGGAGATAATGATGATGGCTTAAGTGACTGAACCCCTGCCATCCGTGTGGGTCGTGTGGGTCTCCTGGATTGAGTTGCTACCTCATAGCTTTTGTCCCAGCTAAGTACTGTTGAGGGTACATGGGGAGCGAATCAGCAGATGAGGCTCCTCTTGGTCTTTCAAATCCTTTCAAATGGATTTTTAAAAACCCACGAAACACAACAAAACCAAGCAAAAAATAACAAAAACCACCAAAAAGAAGTATTTAAAAAAAAGAACCCCAGGCCCTGGCACAATAGCGCAGTGGCTAAATTCTCACCTTGCAAGCTGGTATCCCATAATGGTGCCAATTCATGTCCCAACTGCTCCACTTCCAAAATAGCTCCCTGCTTATAGCCTGGGAAAGCAATGGAGAACAGCCCAAGGCCTTGGGACCCTGCACCCATGTGGGAGAGCCACAGAAAGCTCCTGGCTTCAGATTGGCTCAGCTCTAGCCATTACAGCTATTTGGGGAGTGAACCAGGGAATGGAAGCTCTTTTTGTCTCTCCTCTGTGTGAATCTGCCTTTCAATAAAAATAAACAATTCTTTCTTAAAACAAAAACAAAAAACAAAAACCCTTAAATAACAGATTATTAAACAGAATTTGCAAGATCTTGAAACTTTGTGTCTCACAGATTCCAGTATTTTTAAAAATTTAATTGTTTAGAGATATTAGGAGAGTAAAACTGCTTCACTTTCTCTCTTTTTAAAGATCTATGTGTTTATTTGAAAGGCTGAGTTAGAGAAACAGGGAGAGCCAGTGAGAGATATCTTCTATCCTCCCGTTCACTCCCCAGATGGTCACCATGGATGGAGCTGGACTGATCTGAAACCCTAAACAAGCAGCCAGGAACTTCTTCCTGGCCTCCCATGTGGGTGCAGAGACTTGGGCCATCTTCTGTGGCTTTCCCAGGTACACTACCAGGGAACTGGACTGAAAGTAGAGTAGCTGGGACTCAAACTGGTGATCATATGGGAAGCTGTTGCCACAGGGTGCAGCATTTTTTTAAAGCTATTTTAGGATTACAGCAAAATTGGAGTCAGAGCCTTCCTTTCTCCCTCCCCCAGTGCATGCATAGTTCCCCATTATCAACACACCTAATCTGAGTGGTACATGTGTGAGTGACCCCACTGATGAACTTGGCTGTGATGTGGCCTTATCACCTCAAGTCAGGAGTTTGCACTAAGTTTCCCCTGTCTATTTCCTTTGGGTTTGGACTAACTTATTATTATGACATCTATCCACCATTTTGGCATCATGCAGAGTGGTTTCAGTGCTGTGTAATTCCACTCTGTTCCTTCTCTTCATTGTATTGTGACATCAAAATATCAGGTTGGGTTCTCTGGACAGACTCCCAGAGCTGCCTGCTGAATATTTATGAGTGAGGATTCCCTCCCCCTCTTCCCCCAGCCTCCAAGAAAGTAAAGGAGGACTGGGCTGTGCAAAGGCAGATGGACTCTAAGTGTGGTCGTAACTGAGACAAAGCTCATCAAAGGGGCAGCTCTGGTGCCAGGACAGCCTTTGAGAGCTGTCCCAAAGTAAGGTAAGTGGGTGGACCCGTGCAACCCCAAATCAGCATGTTGCTGTCTCTCACCCACACAGAGCGGTCTATTTTGGATGGTTCTGTTTCCTAAGGCCAAGCACAATCCCCCCATGAGGGATGCAGCTGTGAGCGATCAGCAATGATATTCCCAGCAGCTGGGGAGGGCGATGTACTCCAAGAGGGAATCTGGGCAAAGACTGCATTCATCATCCATGACAAAGTCATGCCGGAATCAGGAACAGGCAGTGCCTGCAATGGCTCAGTCTCCATTTGTGTTTCACATTATTTGCTGAGTTTTTCACTTCTCATTCATTCCTCTCTGAAAACACCATTCCGAATGATTTTTATTATATAAAAGTATCATTTATGTCACCATTCTCACTGTTGAAATTACTTTTCAACAATTTTTTCCCCTCATAATAAACAATATCATGATGAACATCTTGGTATCTTTAGCATCTTCCTACCTTGGATGCAAGCAACCTGCATGCTATCATTGAGCAGATCAGGCTGAAGTTTTGTTCGCTTTCCTTGTTTTGTTTTTGTTGGCAATAAACATGATGTTACTTTGATTTCTCCTTTTCATTTTGTAGATGGAGAAACTGAGGCATACAGCAATTAAGAAGCTTATCTGCGTGTCAGACAACAGGCACCATGAACCCAGAGTTTCTGCAATACTTCCCATTCTTTTTCTTAGTCTGTTTTTCTGGAGCTTTTTCTTAAATTTATATCCTTACCAGGAGACTTCTGTGGTTAAAGGGCTTGACTTCTCTCAAAGCTCTTGCTGAACCTTGCCAGGATAATTCTAGAAGCAGTGAGAACTTCCACCAGCAGAGTAGGAGTATTTTATTTTATCCTAGTCAAAGGCAAAGAATGCTGATCCCTCATTAGAATCATGATAAAGAACACGTGATTTATTTTTGTGTCTTCCATCAAATGTTGTGAACATTGACTGATTTTAGGGACCTTTTGCTTTGCTCTTTCGCCTGCTCTGTCAGTGTCGTTTCTGTGAGGATCACCCACATTTCAGAGGTGGGATTTTGCTTGTGGAAGGAAAGCAGGGGTGAGAGCAGGGAGAGAGAGCCTGGTTGAATAACCTTGTCCAGGTGCAGCAGGAAACATGCAAGGCAGGTGAGGATTTGCAGAACAAAGTCCTCCCAAAGCCAAGGAGTAAGTTTGGACACCTGAAGCATTTTTTCCGAGTCTTTACCAGGATCCTTCTCAGCTGAATGGCTTGTGTGATTAGCACTTAGAGGAGTTCCCTCGCCCGCAAGGCCCTGCAGCACGCCTGAGAGCACTGACTTGGAGTTCCAGAGGGAAAGAGGAGCTTCAGCTTTGCTCCCCGTTTGGGCAGTGACCTCATCCGGGACTGCGGCCTAGCAGCTGGCTGGTTGGTTGAGGAACTCCTCAGAGAAGTCTTAGAAGGTACCTGGAATTATTTTCTTTTATTTTGCTTTGGCTTTGATTGCTCTTTACTTTTTAATAGCTCAGCACTTGGTTTCTGAATTCTGCGATGTTTCTTTGGAGAAGCAAGAGCTTTTTCACTAGTGCTGACCTTTCACATGGTTTTGAACATCTCTAAGTTCCTTACCACCCTCTCTTTTCCACACGGATTGTTAGGAGACTTAAATGAGTCATGCTGTGTAAAGTTCATAATTTAATACTTGGTGGTAGAGAGGAAATAATCAAAATGACATGGATTCGCTTCCTGCGGGGGAGGGCCTGTTCTGTCCCTTCCTAAAATGGTAGGTATTTGTGTAGTTCATCTGAAAAAAAAAATGCAGGTTGTGTTTTATTCTACACATACCCAAAATTTTAGTGAAAGAGCAAATGAAGCCACCTTGCTGAAGCAACTTGCACAGCACCTGGCAAGGGGCAGGCAGTTGATAATTTGTAGCTGGGATTACTTTAAAACCTGTTAATGGGCTCTAAGTCAGTTGTTGACTTGGCTGGTGCTGTCTAAAGGAATGGGTCATATGCATTTGATTAATTTTCAGTCTTGCTGAATTTAATTTTTTCCCCTTCAGCTTTATTGAGGTGTAATTGACACATAAAAATTGTATATATTTAAACTATCGAAAGTGATGTTTTGATCCATGTGTAGATTGTGAAGTGATTATTAATAATTGGACATAGCCTTTGTCTCAGACAGCTCTGTGTGTGTGTGGGGGGGCAAACACACTCTGTAAGCAAGCCTCAGCTTTATGGTCCACAACGTAACTGTGGTTGGAAGGTTGTGTGTTAGATCTCCAGAACTTAGGCGTCTTGCAGCTGAAATTTTGCACCCTCTGACAGCTTTATTCCTGTCCCATCTCACAACCTTGGCAATTGCCTGCTCTCTGCTTCTCTGAGTTCAGTTTCTACACATTCCACATAGAGGTGAAATCATGAGGTATTGCTTTCTGTGTCTGGCTTACTTCAGTCAGCATAAATTCACCCATGTTACCTCAAATGGCAAGATCTTTTTTTTTTAGGTCCGCTGCAGAATTTAGACAAAAGGTAGAGTTGATTCAGAAAAAGAGTACCATTTAAACTTTTGGGTAAAACATTCATTTCAGCTCCATTACTGCAATTTTTATGTGTTCCTTCTTTCCTTCCTTCCTGTGTGCCTCCCTCCCTCTCTCCCACTTTTTTTCCTTCTCTTCCATTTCCTTTCCTTTGCTTTTCCTCTTCTCTTCTCTTTTCTCTCCCTCCCTTCCCTTTCCCTTTGCTTTCCTTTCTCCCCCTCTTTGTATGACAATAATCAACTATATGTTCTTCCTTATGATTCAGCTAGAGTAATCATTTGTGCCACGGAGGAATTAAGATTGCTGCCCCAGGCCATGTGACCTCTTGGTTGCTCTATCTCCTGGCCTCTGGCAGCATTTGAGTGCTGTACCCTACTTCCCTGCTTTCTTCCCATCTCTCCTTTCCACTAAAAAACCTAAAAAGGCTTGTCCTCTTCTGAGCCTGGCATTAGTGTTTTGAGGTTTCCCTAGGTTTCCTATGCAACTCTCCTTTCTCATGGTTTGTTTGTTTTTTTTTTTTTTTGAGTGAGCAGCTTTTGTCTCTGAGGGCTTTGTGATGTTAAACCCCAAATCTATGTATCTGACTTCTCAGCAAGGCTTGGTGAGTGGATGTTTCCCTTTGGCAATTTCACTGGCCAGTCTGGTCCACTGTGCAGATAACTTGTCATTTTCCGCCCTCTCACTACCACTCCCCATTAGCTCTACCATTCTAACTCCTAGCTATTCTGCAACTCCACTGCACAGCTTATCAGTTCGGATAGCACCACAGAGAGGAAAATTCCTCTCACTTTAGATGTTACCCTATCTCTAAAGACTGATTCAACCCATTGTTCTCTATTGGGCACCCGTTTGCTTTGTCATAGAACTCAGTCTATTCTTTGCTATGTTTTATTTTGGTTCTGTTTCTTCTAGACCAGGGGTCAGTAAAAATTTTTCTGGTAAAAGACCAGAGAGTAAATATTTAAGGCTTTGTGGGCCGTATGGTCTCTCTTGAAACTACTCGATTCTGCGGTTATGGCGTGAAATCAGCCACAGACAAAACAAACGAATGAGCATGGCTATGTTCCAATAAAGCTTTATTTACCAGAATAGGCGGCAGGCTAGATCTGGCCTATAAGCCAGGGTTTCTCAACCCCTGCTCTACAATGTGGACTGTGGGGAGCGGCCGACCTCACGTGTATGAGGGGCCACCGCAAGATGGCGCCTGGCCGAGGGCCAGGAGGCGGGATTTGTCTCGCCAGCAGATAAACAGGAAGTCACAGGGATAGGCTAGCGATTATGTCATAGCTACCGGCCTATCAGGTAGCGCCCAGTGGACCCACGGGGAGAAGTGATTGGTGGAGAACTGTATATAAGCAGCCCGTTTTCGGCAATAAAACTCTTTTCGTTCGTGGCTCCTTTCTTGTTCCCGTGTTCGTTCAGTGTGTGTGTGTGCCGGTTGCGGTGGCGATTCCAGGCCCTCGAGATTCCTCGTCATTTTACTGTCGCTGCGGGACGGCGACAGTGGACTCCTAAAAGGTACCTTAGGAAGAATGCAGGGAGTCTTTTGTGTCCCAGGTCAGGTAACTTGGCCTTAGTCCTTGACCTCCAGGCTCTTCCATGGAAACCAAGCACACATGTTTCCTGAGGCTGATGCAACAAAGTGTCCCAAACTGCGTGACACTTAATGACAGACACTTAACGTCTTACAGCTCTGGCGGTTACCTGTTTCTGCAAGAGAAAAATGAGTCTATGTCTCTCTCCTGGCTGCCAGTGGTGGCTAAAAACCTTGGACTTGTAAATCCATTACTCCAGTCCCTCTATTTGCAAGTGTGTTTCTATGTCCAACTTTTCCCTTTCAGTAAGGGCAAGGGTTAGATTGGAGCCCACCCTCATGACCTTGTTTTAACTTGGTTGCCTACTTCTCTAAAGGCCCTAATTCCAAATAAGATCATATACACAGGAATCAGAAATTCAAAACGTCATCCTTGGAGAGCACAGTCAATGTAAGCTCTGACTTATTTGCTGTACATATTTGCTGTACATATTTGTACATATTTGCTGTACATATTTGTACATATTTGCTGTATATGCCACCGGGACCTGCTGGATGGTTGGCGAGAAGAAAGGGGAAGGCACAACATCCAACACAATGTTTGGCCTAGACAGATGACTAATATCCACTCAATGCAGGACATGGGAAAGGGAGTTCCAGGCTGCGCAGACAAAGTTAACCAAATGCAGAAGAGCAGGATCTGAAGAGCAAAGAATGTCAATTGAGTAATTGCCCTGGTGCCGCTACCAAACAGTGAGGTTTCTGGAAGGAATTGAAACTGATGCTAGAAAGACGAGCCACACCAGGACTGTGTATGTGCAGGCTTCAGGAGGTGTCTGGACAGTATTTGTTGAATGAGTGGAGCGTTGGAATTGAAAAGAGAGGTTGTGACAAATTGGAATCTACAAATTCCTTCTCATATAGCTTGGGGTACTGACTCTTTTTTTTTTCTAATAGCACAATATTATATCCTGGGCAAATTTTAAAGGAAAAGCATTAATTTTGGCATGTGCATGGTCAAGGCATGCATCTGCTTGCAAATGTTCTAAGTTGGGGCATGTGTCTGTGTGTCTGATCTTACAAAGACACCAAGATTCAACCATGACCTTAGCTAATTCTAGCCATATCCCAAAGGCTCTGCCTCTCAGTAAGTTTCCATCTACTTGCTATTTCACAATGGAAATTTAACTCTAACATGAGTTTGGAGGTGACAAACTGTAGGCAAGCTGTAAACTGATCTCTTGTTGCGAGTTCTTGGTAGCATCTTCGTTGTGATCCTGCAGTCCTTCCTTTTTTTTTTAAAGATTTATTTTTATTATTTTTTTCATTGGAAAGGCAGATATACAGCAAGGAGAGGAGAGACAGAGAGGAAGATCTTCCGTCCGATGATTCACTCCCCAAGTGAGCGCAACGGGTCGATGCTATGCCGATCCAAAGCCAGGAGCCTCTTCCGGGTCTCCCACGCGGGTGCAGGTTCCCAAAGCTTTGGGCTGTCCTCGACTGCTTTCCCAGGCCACAAGCAGGGAGCTGGAAGGCAAGCGGGGCTGCCGGGATTAGAACCGGCGCCCATATGGGATCCCGGGCGTGCAAGGTGAGGACCTTAACCACTGCGCCACCGCGCCGGGCCCCTGCAGTCCTTTCTTTTTCGGCACTCACCTGGCCTCTGTAAACGCTAGAAGAATTCAAGGATAGAATAACTAGGGGCCTGACTTGCTATCAAATGCTGTCTAATGAAGACATGCTACATATATGTCTTTCAGTAATAATAATAGCTAACATTAATTGAATGCTCTTTGAACACCAGACATTGTTTTGAGTACCTTAGGTATTAACTCATTTAATCCACATGTGTCCCGGTGGGATTCTGTTAGCTCCACTTTAGACCAGAGATAATTGAGGCTCAGAGTGGCGAACTGGCCCAATATAATCCAGATGGTAAATAACTGATCTTTAACCACTAGATTATGTTGCTTCCCTCCTCCTTTCCCCTCTTCCTCTCTGTTTACTCTTCTTCCCATGCTTTCCCAAGCCCCCCACCCGCTTTTCTGTTCCATCCACCATCAATTAGTATCTGACATTTGAATTCTTATCTTTTTTTCTACTTTGTCTCCTTATTTCATACTCTTTCTTTCTTCCTCCCCCAATTTCTTGGCTTTTCCTTCACTCTCTACCATCCTTTCATTAGTCAGTCCCAATAGATCCAAAGACGTCTCTCATTTTTCTGAACAATGACTAAATTCTTCCCAGTTATGAGGACACAGCCCTGGCAAACCTCCTAAAGGAGGAGAGAATGTTCAGTGGGCTGCATATTCAAACACTTGAAGTATCACTGTAGCCATGAAAGTCCTGTTAAGGAAGGGGACTGACATGCTGAAGATAATCAACTTTCTAAACAGTTCAGAATGTGTGAAACATTCCTCTGACTTGTGCTGGTAGCATGTCTTCTGAGTGACTGTGATTCTGATGTACCAAGTTTGACAGTACTCATTCATGTGGACAATGCTGAAGACTGAAAACATTTTCCTAAATTTGCCATTGCTGAAATTATTGAAGCAGTACTAGCGTAGAGAGACCTCATGGTTAATCATCTGATACTGGCCTGCTGGAATAAGGGCCATGAACTTTGTACTGGAGAAAGCTTTGGATTTTTAGAAGAGAATGTCTTAAGGAGAATTCTGGGAAGGTGGTGGGTGGGATAAGAGTTGGACGGCACTAGATGAAGTTATTTTTCTACAAAGCATTTTTGAGATGCCCTCTGCTTTTCTCGGCTATTTTTCTTGGATAGAAAATAAACAGAGGCTCTTTGGCCCCTGATCACACTGTACCTACAAAAGCCAGCTTTAGAGCTCTGTGAGCAGCTTGTGTGTGTGAGTGTGTGAATGTGAGTGTGCGCGTCTGGTAAGAATTTTTTTTTTTGCAGAAGCATGAAGCTCTACTCTAATTCCCATGGATGCTGCTTGTTCCCCAGAACGGAAAATGTTCTATTTTTGGCCACAAGAATATTTGAGGGGAAAAAAATTTAAACAAAGCATGGCAATAAGTTCATATGTGTAGCTTTCTGAGTTTTAAGGAGTTTGGAGAGTGTAATTTGCTGGGGAGAAGTATAGCTTCTTAGATGCAAAGCTTTGGAGTGATAAGAACAACTGTCTGGATTCCTGAGATAGGACTTGAGGCTTGGGCAAGGAGGATGACAGCAGTTGGGTCCTGGTCTCAAAGCCTGCAGGTGACCTCTGATTGCCTGTGGCAGGTGGGTGGGTGTGGACAAAAATGCTTTTCCTGTTGGAAAGATAGAGATAGGCGTTTCCGGCCAGGGTGCCTGCCATGGGGGTATCTTGAGTTGTAACTCAAGAACCCCTGAAGCAAGACAATCCTGTCAGTATCCTGTCCTCAGCATTGCTACTGACCCAAACCTTTGCTGGAAAGGACTGCCAGAAAGGCAGTTTCCAGAAGCTTCTGTTCTCAAGACAGCTGTATGGGAGCCAGCCACAGGGTGAATGGCATCAACTTTGGCCTTTCTACAATCAGACAGTTTCCCAGGAAGCAGGTTTTTGCTGCCCTAAGCCTCTTTCGTAGCTGTTTGATATTCTTGATCGGAAAGGGCAGAGTGGAGACAAGCCCACCAGGTGGTCCCTGGTGGAGGAAGTGGGACTTAGGAAAGAATCTTTGCACACAGAGATGAGGCTGACCCACATGGCCCTGGCCACCACTGTCATCAGCCTTGGGTGGGGACATTTGAGTGGTCGGAAGGAGCCATCACAGGCATTGTAAAACCTGCAGCCCTAGGAGAGGGAGCTGTGCCCTTGGGCTCGGATTAAGAAACTGGCTTGGGGAGACTGAGCTGTGTAATTGGACACCCCACAGCAAGCCCGGGCAGGAGGAGTTGTGCAGGTGGCCCCAAGGCACTCTGCCCATCTTGCTGTTGAAGCACTCTTAAGTTCCAGTAGGTTGTTTCTTTCATCTGCTTCAAAAAGCAGCCCTGGAGTAGAGTTGCAGTGGTGTTTCTGGGGAGCACTGAATTCTTGGTAGGAAGGGCTATTCTTACCCCAGAGGCAGCCTCTTTGGGGTTAGCGAAGGGTGTGTCAGCGAAGAGGCCTGTTGAGACTTGTCCTGGAGTGCAGCCTTTCTGACCGGCATGGTTCTTGAGCTTTGTAAACCTGGCAGGATTTGTGTGCTCTTGACTTTGTCCTTCCTTTCCCTCTCTTTGGTACTGATTACCCACCCGAGGGTGAGGGGGTGCTCACTGAGGCTTGAGGCACATCCTGTGCATCGCCCCTTTTCCCTGCCTTGTGTGCAGTGTTGGCTGTGCATTCTGGAGCCGGCTGGTTGTCTTGTGCTTTCATCCTCGCTTATTCAAAACATGTGTTTTTAAGCACCTACTAAGTGCCACACACCAAAACATACATAAGCCTCAGTATCTGCTAGTCTTGGTATCTATAGTCTGGGAGTGGCACAGACAGCACATCATTATATTCACACCTTCAGGAATACTTGGAAAGAAAAGAAGGAGGTGGCCAGAGAGACTAATGGCATTGTGACATGTAACAGCATGCCAGCTGATGACAAGCTATGTGTGCAGCACTTGTCTCATAATCTGATAATGAAAGTGAACAATTCTTCTTGCCTACTGACATTGCAGCCAACCTCAGGTGGTGGTGCAAAATGTCAGCCGTGTGTTTGTGGTGATGCTCATGTCAATAAATCTACTGGGTACCAGGTGTCTAAAAACATGACATACAGTTGCAGAAAATGCATAATGCTCAATGATGCTAAAGCATGGCTACTTACTGGTTTATATATTAGGCATTTTATACTTTTCATCATTATTTTAAAATATACTTCTATTTACAAAGAAAATATTTTGTGAAACAGTGGCTGTGTTATGCTGGCAGAAGCCACCTACATCTTGTGCTTATTCTGTGTGCTGAATGGTTCTTATACTCAATTTAATGCTGTTTTTTAGAAATTTTTTGATTAAAGTATTTTTTAATGATCTTTACATAATTGGTTAGCTGCTCAAAGGATCATGGGCTGCAGGAAAGTAAGACCATCATTTCCACATTCTCTTTTTCCCTTCCTGTATCTGGGGGAAGGGAGAGACAAAGGGAAAAGCCACACCTACCCTCCCATTCATCCCAGGGTCCTGATGTGGGACATGCGCTGAGGGCATTACTCAAGTGGTTTCGATGGTTTATCTGTTATGAATTGCTGCCAATCTCGCCATTCCAAGCATGATGAGATCTCTCCAGAATCTGCTGGCTGACATAGTCCACCTTAGCATCCCTACTTGTCCAGATTTTTACTGCCAACACTTGGCTGGGGTAGTTGATCAATTTGTTCTGTCCTCTGTTGTGGTATTAGGTGTTCTATGCAGGTTCCGATGGATTGTTATATTCTCCATGTGCACTTGGATATGCTGTCCATTGCTCTGCTTGAGCTGCTGAGGAGGTTCAGCTTTGACACATGCACTCCATGATCAGATCATGGAACCTGCAACTTCTCTTCAATGTTAGGGTTCTGAGTCCAGCAGTTTGTTTGGGGGGATCCCCAAGGAAACTTCATCAGAAGTGATCCCAGACCAAATTCTTGTTTGTGCTTGCCAGTACAGGGTCCGGCACAGACCGTTGCCCCAATCAGCCTATGCATTTGCTGGTGGTTGCAAATACTGGATCAGTTGTGCCTCCAGCCCCATCTTCTACACAAACCAATGGATATTAAGAGTCCAACCTGATCCTGCCCATTACACACTTAGCCACCACACAAACCAGTGGGAGCTACAACCTAGTTGGAGCACCCTATAGTAACCCCCACCAGACACGCCCCCTGCCCTGGTTTCCATGCTTGACAGTATGTACAGCAAACTGGTCTTGTCTGTCCCACATCCCATTCAGCTCTCATACATGTCAATGGGTATTAAAGCCTAGTTCAACCCAACCAGCCCCACTATCCAGCCCACACATGTGCTGGCAGGTGCCACTCTCTTTCTAGCCATGCCTGCCCCAGTCCTGGTTCTCATGCTCACCAGTCGAAGTGGCAACCCAAGAGGGAGGTGCCCACTGTTTCCCTACTGAGCCCACTCCCACTCCTGGATCAAGCACTCTCCAGGTGGTTCTGTAGTTTGGCTTGGCAGAATTAGCCCCCAGTGCCAGCATCTGCCAGCTGATGCTGTGGCAGAGCCCAACCAACCCACACCCATTCTGACTAATGCGTGTACCAGTAGGAGCAGTCAACCCAGCCTGACTTTTCCCTGGTCCAGCTTGCATAAGGCCAACAGGTATTGTAGCTCTGCCCAGTCTGGTCTGCTCTCATCCCAACTCACTCTCCAGTAGGAACGGTGATCCAGCAGGGGAGCCCCATGCACCCCCTCTACCAGCTTTGCCCCCTCCCCCCAGGTCTTGTGTGTGCTGGTTAGGTGCAGTGGCCTGGTCTGGCATGGCCTGCCTCACCTTGGTTTTTGCCAGTGGTTGCTGTAGTCTGGCTTGACCCAGCCCACCCCCAATCCCAGCTCATGCTCGTTGGGGAACAGTTTAGCCCAGCCCAGCTGGCACCCAGTCCCAGCCCTCAAGTGTACTGGCATGTGTTGCAACCGAACCTGGTCTGACCTACACTTCATTCTAGTGCTTGTATTTGCTTGCAGGTGATGTGAACAGACCCAGCCTGGTTCACCGCCGACCTGTGCCAAATGTATGCCACTTGGTACTGTTCCCTGGCCTGGTCTGGACTGCTCCCCATTGTTATTCTTGCACTCACCTACAGGGACTATGTCCCAACAGAAGAGTTGCTCAAGCTCCTCCATCAGCATCTCTCCCAATGCCAGATCTTGTGCATACCCATGTATCCATGGGTCAGCCCTACTTAGTCCATCTCCTGTCTTAGCATGAACAGTGGCTTTTCCTGACCAGCCTTCAACCCATTCCAGTTATTATTGTTGGCGCTACAGCCCAGTCAAGCCTGGTCCACATGCAGATATAGCTCACACCTGGTTCAGCAAGGGCAAAAACCTAGCCTAGCCCATCTTATACCTACCTTGGTTCTCATGAGCACCAGTGGGTGAGGGGTCTAGCCCAGTCTGGTGCACTCAGCCCCAGTCCACACTTGTGTCAAAGAACACTGCAGCCATGTCCAGACCAGAACATGGCTTCTGTTCCAGCCTCTGAGCTTACCAGTATGTACCACAACCTAGCCAGGACGTTGCCTTAGCTCCCCAACCAGGTCTGTTCCCAGGTATAGATCTTGCACATGGCAGTGGTCGCTGTGACCCAGCTTGGCATAACCCCTCACCTGTCATGACGTTTGCTTTGGATGTTGTAGTCTGACCCAGCTGGCCTCTAGTCCCACCACTTGCTGGAGGGTGCTGGAACATGGCCATACTCAGTATGCTCCCATCCCTGGCTCATGTAAACTGGTAGGTGTAACAGCCTAGTCCAGCTTGACCTGTGCTCCAGCCTGATTTCTGCTCTTCCAGTGAACTAAGGTTTGCCCCCTCTAAAACCAACCTACACATTAGTCAACAATTGGAGTTACCCTGCCCAGCCTGTCAAACTCTCAGGCCTGGACCATGTGCTGACCAGCAGGAGCTCTCTCTTACCCCATAGGGGAGTTTCCCAGGTTCCCCCACTTGGTCCACTCCCTGACCCAGATCTCACCTGCACCAGCAGGTGCTAGACCCTTGCTTGGCATAGCCTGCTCCTCTGTCTTAGCCTTTGTATAAGCTAGAGGATGTTGTAGCCTGGCCTACCCCACACCCTGTTTTAGAATGGACATGCAGGTGCTGCAGCTTGGACTTGCCCAGCCTTTTCTTGGCCCCAGTACCCGTAAGCATTGGTGGGTTCCATGTTCATACCTAGTTCAACCCATTGCTACCCCAACTTTTGAGCTAATCAGCAGGACTTGTATTTCCACTTAACTACCCCTGGACTTGGTTCCTTCGTGTGCTGGCTAGTGTCAAGACCTTGCCTATTGTGACCCTTCCCCTGTTCCAGCACTCAGTCAGATACTGGGATCTAGCCCTACCAGACAGACCCCAGCTTTTGTGTGGACTGGTGTGTGATAGTCAGTGATGTTCTTTACTAACTGCCTCCCTCAGGACACCCATGTGGGCTGTTGATTCAGTCTAACTTATACAGATCTTCTGGACTCTCCCCTCCAAACCACTGGGTCTCAGTCCCCTTACTTGCCTGTAAATACAGTGACCCCATCACTGGGAGTCATATAGGATTCATTCCTTACTTGCACGCACGGTGGCCTTATGCATGGGTTCCCCTAGGCAGCAGTTACATATCCCCAGGTCTCTAGAGCTCACTGCTGGGCAGCCAGTGGGTGGAGTCCAGCCCCACGCTGGCCAGCCAAAGCCCAGGACTTGCTTACAGCTTGGCAGCAATGGCCTTGGCTAGGGCCACAAGCGTTGAGTCTGACATGGCTCAGGTACCCCCAGAAGCCACCATGCTGCCAGAAACTCCAACCACCCAAGCCCCATGGCTGAACTCCCAGAAAATTTTCACTTAGAGAAAGACACACGTGCGCACGCGCGCACACACACACACACACACACATACACACAGGCTTCCCATGCACTGGTTCTGAAGCTGAGAATGAAAGTCAGGAATTCAGTCCAGATTTCCCACGCGGTTGGCAGGAACCTATTTAATACTTTTCCAGGGTCTACAAGAGTAGGACCCTGACATTAGGAGCTGGATATTAAACACAGATCCTATGATGTGTGATGTGGGTATCCTAACCGCTGGTCCAAATGCATGCCCCTAACCTCATGTTGTTCACCATGGCTCCTGGATGCATTAGCTATATCACATGTATGTACAAATGACCTAGGTGTTTTGTGGGTTATCTAGGTTTGTGTGAAATTATTTTGATTGTCACTTGATGACAAAATCTTCTCTAATGATTCATTTTCTCAGAATATAGCCCTGTTGTTAAGTACTGGAAGACTGAAGATACATTAAAAAACAAGTGGTGGGCAGGAATGGTCTTCCTGGTAGGATGTAATGTAAGTGACCATCCAAGGAACGCAGGTAAAGCAAGGGGGCTGTGGTACTTCAGGCAGAAGCAGCGACAAGAGCAAAGATCGTGGGCTGAGAAAGCAGAATGACCCTGGGGAGCTATTGACATCTGTGTAGGCAGTGGAACGAAGTCCAGGAGGAGAAAGGCCTGAGATGAATTTATAGTTAGGTGCAGGACTGGATCAGGCAGTGCCCTGCAGGCCAAGACAAGGAGGTTAAATTTTATCCTGGTGTTGGAAAGTCCCTGGAAGGCTTGAAACAGGGGTATGACGTGATCTTCCTAGTTTTGAAAGCACACCAGCTGCCGAGCGGAGAATGGATGGGGACAGAGGTAAGAGTGGAAGCCTTAGAGAATTCTTGCTGATGTCTGGATGAGAGGAGATGGTGGCTTTTTGAGAAGGTGGTTGCAGTTTCTTCCTGTCTGTGTCCACTCCAGGCTTTTCCCGTATTTTCCAATTTTCTACCTTTATTTTCTGGGAAACACCAGGGCCTTGGCTTTTCAAGATGTGTGAAGGAAGTGGCAGCTGGTATGTTAAACTTTTCCAAAGCTCTTTAAATCAGTTGTCCCCTTTGCTTATATCAATAACCCGGGGAAGAACACAATAACCCTGGGAATTAGGAGATGGTCCTGTTTGATGTGCAAGCGAAAGGGAGGTTATAAAAAGTTTCTAGTAGAGCCAGACTCTTGCCTTCCCACTGTGTGACCCACCTTGTTGATCTTTTGGTTTTACGTTGTCACACTGGACTCTAGAAAATGTGTAAAAAAAGGTAAGAGAATTAGGCCCAGAGCAGTAGCCTAGCAGCTAAGGGCCTCACCTTGCATGCACTAGTTTGCAATATTCATATGAGTATTAGTTCGAATCCCGGTGGCCCCACTTCCCATCCAGCTCTCTGCTTGTGGCCTGGGAAAGCAGTCAAGGAAAGCCCAAAGCCTTGGAACTCTGTACCTACATGGGAGACCCAGAAGAGGCTCTGGGCTCCTGGCTTCGAATCAGTTCAGCTCCAGCCATTGTGGCCACATGGGGAGTGAATTGGCAAACAGATAATCTTCTCTGTCTTCCTCCTCTCTGTATAGCTGACTTTCCAATTAAAAAAAAAAGATAGGAAAATTATGAAAGAAGTGTAAGTCCAGATTGTCCCTAAGTCATTCATAGAAGGAACTGGTGATGTTATTACTTATTCAGAGACTAATAGCTAAGGATATTTATAGACAATGATAATTTTAGATGTTGGGATCAGATTGCTGGATTATGTATTAACTGATGAATGTCCTAAAGAGCATCAATCATTGGGGTTATCTATTCTACCGGCGAGAAATTGTATCTTTATGGGACAAAGATCTGCAATGTAATAGGTAACTACCGTAAACCAGGCACCCTTAGTCAGCAATAATTAAGGATATGAATACAGCATGTCTTAGAAAATCCTTGAATGCCCTTGCCACCAACCTGTGTTTTTGCCTCATTTCCAAGTTTTGACTAATTTAGACGATACAGCAACTTAGAGCAATGTTTCCCTGGCGTAAGAGTTTAATATGGGGCATATGTAATGCCTGGGGATAGAGATCAAAGTCAGTGTGGAATGGATAGGTTGAAAGCACAACAGGGCCTGCCCCAGGGAGAGCCAGGACTTCAGCCCATTTATCACGCATCTCTTGAGCCCTGCTGTGGACAGGCAGACCTGTGCTAGGTTGTGGGAGCCCCGTGATGAATACGAACCAGCCCCTGCCCTGTGAACCTTGCTGTTTAGACGGGGAAATGGACACATACACAGATATTCTAATTTATCATCATGAGCGCTGAGTAGTGATGAGGATATTGTGTGGGTGCCAGAGAAAGGAGAGCAAAGGGGAACCTCCCCAAGAAGGGGCGTTGGAGGTACATCTGGCAGACCGAGCAGAGGGTGGCCAGGATGAGAAGGGCTGGGGCAGGGAAGCTGATTCAGAAAGGATACGTACAATCATCCTGAGAAAAATGATGGATACGGATAAAGAGATCCACTTTGTGGGTTACGGCAGATTCAGGAATTTGCTCAGGTCTTAGGACTGTTAAGATCCTGTGGGCTAGGGGGGAGTAGGAGGGGACCGGCAAGGAAGAAGCTACAGTCTCTTGGGCAGGCCTGCAAGATTTTCCTTAAATATTAGGTCAAATTCTCTATAAAAACTCTATTTAAAACTTTTTGAAAGACTTTGAAGTCCCAGAGAAGCAGGAAGTTAATTAGAGTGGCTTTGATATCTGCGGGTATGTTTTAACAGCTGCTTAAGACAGTTTAAACAATAAGAACTTCTGTGGTTTGGGATGTGTCCGTGATAGCTCTGGCCAGAGTGAAATATCGCTGCCTCTGAGAGCAACAGCAGTTGACTTTAATTTTAGGAAGAGTTCAAGCCAAAAAGTTCTCTAAAAACCCAAGAGGGGAACTTCTGAAGAGGATTGCTCCTAGAGAATCCACGTGGAGGTAAAAGATGAATTCAGTAAGGCGCAGATGATCTAGACGTAGTCCTTGGAGAGGCACTTCTCTTAACGTGGATTTAATCAAGGATATGTCTTGGCATCTTGCATTTGTCAAGGGGTCCAAATGGAATGGATTAGCACCTGTGGGCAATGAAGGGCTAAACCAAAAGATGCTCCACCAGATTTAAATGAAAACTTTCCAGTCATTGTACTGGCATGAACACCTCATATGTTTTCCTAGTCCACACCCTGAGCTTTCTTATTTATTTATGACTTTTTCAATAAACTCCTGTTCTGGATTCTAAAGTTCTGACTGGATTCTTTGTTTGTTGGAGAAGACATGTTGAGGAATTCTGTGAAAAATGCTAAGGCGCTGTCTGTGGTGTGGGATTCCAAGAGACAGTAGCGAAGCATGCTATGGTGGCCCCGCATCGCTGCCACTGAGATGATGATGGGGATGGCGGCAGTGGCGGTAATGATGATGCTGATGGAGAGCTAATGTTTATGATAATAATTGGTGCCTGTTCTTCGGTGTTAATTTACCCTTATGTTGCAGATGGGAGACTGAGGTTCAATGATTTGTCCATACATACCTTCATCTCTGGCTTCTTCCTAGTCTCCCACCTCTCGGTCATTTATATAATATTGTTTCACAGCCTCTTTCCCCATAGGGAAAAATCAATGAAAAACATAAAACTGGATTGTAGAGAGGTGTTTTCAGTCATGGGCCAACAGCTGGCTAACAGATGACAGCATCATCCCATGCAAAAGAGACACAAGCTTTTCCTGAAGCACCGTGTGAGTCTCCCAAGGGCTTTCCACTTTCTGCAGAGTGAGAATCAGGCCCTTCTGCTTGGACCACTTGTGCCAGGCCCCAAGGGGGTGGGGATTGCTTGAGGCCCGAGCAAGTCTTTGCCTGCAGCTGCTATTGGTACTGTGAGAGCTACTGTTTGTTTCCTTTAGAGAAGGTCCATCAATGTGCCCTCTTTTTTTTTTTTGAAGGAAAACTTGGATTTGTTAATAAAATAAAATGGGAATGAAAAGTATGTCATACTACATTTAGTAACACTTGAGTTCACATTACTAAATGGATGGGAAAACATTTGCCTGGGTTTTCCCACCAAGATTACCTGCGTGTTGAATATTCTGTTTTTTCCGGACAGTAGCTGCATAAGGAAAACCTTTGAATCGGTGAACTCTGGGAATGAGTTGCCTTTATAAATGAAGAAATTTCTTAAAGTGCACACAACATAGTTTTCTGTATTAGTGACATTCTTTTGGTAAAATTTCACCTAAAATTACTTTGTTTCTTCAATGCACATAGAACTTTATTTACCTTACTTCTACGTGCAGGTAAACAATAAGTGAGTGGCCCTGTGTAAATGCAGTGGAGGAAAGGGTCCCAAGGACACAGAAAAGAAGTGAAGTGGTTAAGATGCCCCCATGGTGGAAGTGTCTGGCTTCAGATCCTAGCTCTAGCCTCCACTTCCAGCTTTTGAGCAGAGCGGAGCCTGGCAGGCAACAGTAACAGCTCAAGTGGTTGGACCCCTGCCACCATGTGACAGACTGGATTGAGTTTGCACTTCTTCCCTGCTTCTGCCACACCCCAACCTCAGCCATCGCAGGCATTTGGGGAATGAACCAGCAGATGGGAGGTGGGATCTGTCTGCTGCTCTACTTCTGAAATAAGTGAAAAATAGTTTTAAAAAATTCCAGTGTTTCTAAATTTTTAACAGGTGTTTATCTTTGGAAATGAGAAATCTCAACTCATAGGAATTCTTTGGGAATTGCTCAAAAGATCCTAAGTTATGCTGAAACTATTTAAACATTCCTCATGCTGTTTGTTTATTATCATGGATATCTAAAAGAATGTGTTTAATAAATAAGAATCATCAAGTTCAGGAGTGTTTGCAGAGGACTGCAGCATATAGCAAGGGGTTAGGGACCTGAGAATGCCAGCAAACATTACTGGGTAGTGCTTTTAATATTGAAGCTGGCAACTGAAGAACTTATTTTGTTTTACCCAAAGTTTAGTTTTGAAATACCATTACAGGATTTTTAGGAAGTATATGCATACACATTTAAGAGTACTATTCTTGCTTTTGACAAACAACTCCCTGTCATCAGCAAACAGGACTGCAAACATGTAATTATAATAGGGTACCACACCATGGGCAAGACTGACTGACTGGATATAACTTCTACATGTGCCTCTCCCAGTTCTAGGAAACATTGGCCTTAAATTTCAACTGCATGTGTTAGCTCTTTCTGTTCTTGTTCTTTATTGATGCCACCAAATTCCTTTAGACCAATAATGCAATTCTGTTGGTAGCTAAGCTTATTTATGGTCAAAAAGAAATTATTGTATTTTCCCCCATTTCCCAAGTGTTATGCCCGGCTTTTCTTAAGTTTTGGGGACTCAGAAAAACAGATAAATTTCCAAAGATTAAAGCAGCAGGATTTCCTCCTGGCAACACTGAAATATTTTATGTTAGTTCCTGTATTCTGCTTGCTTCTTTATGCATGTGTGATCTTGGACAGAAATGGTTCCTAAAAAAGAAATGGTTCCTGTGAAAGATGCAGACACCACCTGTCTTCAATCTGAAGACCAAGGATCAGAGGAAAAAAAAAATCTCCATTTGCTCATTTTAGATAATCCCTGATTGAGTTGGTGTTGTGGGCTTCACCACTAGCAAAGAGCTGCTTTTAAAAAATTGCAAATGTCAGGCCTGGCATGCTGGCCTAGCGGCTAAAGTCCTCACCTTGAACTCGCTGGGATCCCATATGGGTGCCGGTTCTAATCCCGGCAGCTCCACTTCCCATCCAGCTCCCTATTTGTGGCCTGGAAAAGCAGTCGAGGATGGCCCAATGGCCCAAAGCCTTGGGACCCTGTACCCGTGTGGGAGACCTGGAGGAAGTTCCTGGCTCATGGCTTTGGATCGGCACAGCACAGGCTATTGTGGTCACTTGGGGGAGTGAATCATCGGACGGAAGATCTTCCTCTCTGTCTCTCCTCCTCTCTGTCTCTCTGACTTTGCAATAAAAATAACAAAAAAAATCTAAAAAAATTTGCAAATGTGTGGAGCACAACAGGCAGGGAAACCCAGACCTGAATGTGCTATAGCATCCATCTTGGAGTTTTGTCTTTGTAGAAATGTCTTCATTGGGCTGTGCTGAAGACTTAGATGTTGGTTCCCTTATTTTCTTGTGGATTTTAAAGTAACTGTTAAGAGTAGGCGTGTCAGACCTGGCACAAAGTAGCTGTGAGATAGCAAGCAAGTGACTTTTCTCTAGACTGCTGTTCTCTAGTCTGTGAACTTCACAGAGTGGATGTGGGAGTTAAATGAACTACTGTACGTCGCCTTGTTCTAGTGCCTGGTAACTACGACCTACGGAACTGCCGGTGCATTGTGTGTCTGGAAGAGGGTAATCCCATGTGTCGAGTGTGCATGAAACCAGAACTTTCATTTATTATTCAGAGGTCTGCATTGTCTCAGTGGTGCCAGCAGCTAGGTGACAGGCAGAGCTTTGTTGTCTGTCCTGGCATTGTAAACTTCTAAAACTGATGTTGCCCTGCTGAGGCTGAGGCCCACAAACCAATTCCAAACAGTGGTACCAGGAGGGGATTTTGACTCCTCAGCTTCACATCACAGGACTTCTAGGGACAATATTGGACTTGAGCATCTTCAGAATGCCTGGACAGCAGGGAATAGACAGAACAGATTAGGGATTGGGCCGCCTGAAGCCCAGCTGCAGAGTGGCGCAGACTCCTTGTCTGGGGTAGGGCTTCGGGCTAGACTGCCACGTTTCGCTGCTTAATGCCAGCTGTGGGTGCAGCTTGGTAAAAGAAATGGCCATCTGGGCAGAGTTTGTGAATCTTTCTCAAAGAGACATAGGATCCCTCAGATGCTGTCACCTAATTTGAAGTGAGTCCTTTGAGTATTTTGTTACAGAGCAGCCAGAAAACTTTTTCATTGAGTTGTGGATGAGATTACTAAGGGAAATTTCAACACATTGAGTTTCATCTTTTTCTACATCTGATATTTAAAACATTATTTAGTTGCTTGAGAGGTCGAGAGCGAGAGAGCGAATGGGATGTCACCTGCTAGTTCATTTCCTAAATGTCAGCAATAGCCCCAGTGCGGCCAAAGATGGGAGCCGGTTGGGAACTCAGACCTGGTCTCCTGCATAGGTGGCAACGACTCAACTACTTGAGTCATTACTGCTGGTTACCGCTGTGTTCGTTAACAGGAAGCCGGAGTTAGAAACACAGCTGGTACTGGAGCCCAGACACTTGGTTTTAAACATAACTTTCCTTCCTCCCTGTGTAATTGATTTTAGTTACCTATTGTCTTTCAGGTTCTGTTTCCTTGGTTAAAAGAGTGGGGATTCTGCTTCAGATTATTCTAAGGATCCAATTGAATAATATAAATAGAAAGCGCTCAACAGCCTTTTAGTGTTATTTTTTAAGTGAAAAGGCTTTTGGGGATGGATAATGGGATGGTTGTAAAACTCTATGAATGTACTTTATTTCTTAAAGGACTTATTGATTTTTATTGGGAAGGCAGATTCATAAAGAGAAGGAGAGACAAAGATCTTCAATCCACTAGTTCACTCCACAAGTGGCTGCAATGACTGGAGTTGAGTTGAGTTGAAGCCAGGAGTTTCTTCTATGGCTCCAAGGCTTTGGGCCATCCTCCACTGCTTTCCCCGGCCACAGGCAGGGAGCTGGATGGGAAGTAGAGCAGCTGGGACAGGAACCAGTAACCATATGGGTGCCAATGCTTACAAAGGAAGGATTAGCTAGTTGAGTGTTGTGCTGGCTCCTATGCATGTACTTAATAACACTGACCTGTACTCTTTAAAAAGGGCTTAGATGATTTTATGTTGCATGTATTTTATCACAATAAAAAAATTAGAGGTACAAAACAAGCTCTCCGCAGAGATCCTGAGACACAGGAAACAATCAAGAAATGCTAGTTATTTTTATTATTGCAGTTGAATCAATGAGGTGTACTGATACTCCTTGATGTTCTCTGTAGTTGCATTCTTGGGAACATTAAAGCTGATTTTCTCAAAGCAGGCATGGTGGGGAAAGTGTGGGACGAGTATTTTCCATGTATCAGGCACATCCCACCCCTGGGAACTATAACTGCCTGTCATGCTGGTCTGTGTTTGCACAACATGATGTTCTTGGACGGGGAGAGGTGGGAGAGGTGAGCGCAGTGGGAAAGACGTGGAGAGAAGACAGCCAGGGCAGAGGAAAGGACTCCTTCCCCAGAGGTTGATGGCTGGGAAAGGTCCTTCAGTCTTTTCCTGTCAATCGTTGAACTCACTCCAACCCATGTCAACTTAGTCTAATGATGGCCTGGGTAGATCAGACCATTTCTTTAGAGATTCTTGAGGGACAGGTTGTGAGGAAGGCTATAAAACAGTACCCAGATCCATTACTTGCCATGCCTAGTGGCTGGGAACAGGTGCTGTGAAGACTGTGACTAAGAGCTGTTGTTCCAGAACCAGTGATTAGACTTCAGGGGATTGCAAGCATGACCTCTCCCTGGGGTCAGGTTGGAAAGGATTCTTTAATAGCACCCTGATAAGGGCCGGGCAGGGATGTGTCTTTCTGAGAGGTCTTATTTTCTGTTTTCTCCTTATATATCTGAAGCGTGAGCTGTTAAAGTGAAATCAAAAGAAGTGAAACCAGTTCTTCCAGGCCTGTTTGTCAGACTACATCCTGCATCCTGCTGGGCATTTCCCATTGCTTATAACAAATGTGCAGCTCAGAATGTAGACCGCTCTGAGGGTATCTTCTCAAGAGGTCCACGTTCCCAGCAGCCATGCAGGCTGTGTGACTTCTTCCTCCTGGGATGAGTTCTGGTGTGGTGTTTGATGACATTTAACATCACAATAACTACAGTGGATACCCGGAGTGTTTTCTGTGTATCAGGCACATCTTTAATCTTTGTTTTAATCTTTAAACCAAGTTAAATGTCATTAGCTCTGGTCTGCAGACAAGAATATTGATTGCTACAGAGGATCAATAATTTGCAGTGGATGCAATTGAGATTTTTAACAGATTTTTTTTGTTTTATTGGAAAAGCAGATATACAGAGAAGGAGACACAGAATGAAAGACCTTCTACTTGCCGATTCACCTCCCCACCCCCGCCAAGTGGCTGCCAACAGCCAGGGTTGAGCTGACCTGAAGGCTACAGCTGGGAGCTTCTTCTGGGTTTCCCATGCAGGTACAGGGTCCCAAAGCTTTAGGCTATCCTCCAGTGCTTTCCCAGGATACGAGCAGGGAGCTGGATGAGAAAGGGAGCAGCTGGGATATGAACTGGCTCCCATTTGGGATCTGGGCAGATACAAGCTAAGGATTTAGCTACTAGGCTATCATGCCAGGCCCACAGTTGAGATTTAAATAGGTCTGTTTGACTCCCAGAACTTTTCCCACAACGACCAAATGAAGGCTTCAGTGGACTTGACCATAATGTCAGTTTCAGTTTCTCATTTCAGTGGATCAGAGCTACACACAGAGGTTCAGCCAGGCAACTCACTTGTTGACACCTGTGATGCACTGACAGTTAATACTGTGCATTGGTACTGTGATTTGTCTAAGAAAGGCATTTGTTCTCTTATTTTTACTCTACTGCATGCAACGCTGGTGGCTCTTGCCTTGAGCTTGTGATATACATTTGCTGGCTAGCATTCCAGACTTGCAGTTATTAAGAACTTGATGTTGGAGTCAGATTCAAACTACAGTCCTACTCCTTACTAGATCTATGACCCTGGGCAAGTTGCTTAGTTTCTCTCACTTCTCACATCTGTAAAATGGGGATAGCAGTAGCATCCAACTCATAGGGCTTTATGAAAATCCGCTGAGGTAAAAATTTAGAATAGAAAATACTTCATGGGCCCTGTGCAATAGCGTAGTTGTTAAGGTACTCGCCTTGCACATGTCAGGATGCCATATGGTCGCTGGTTCTAATCCCGGTGGCCTCACCTCTCATCTAGCTCCCCGCTTGTGGCTTGGGAAAGCAGTCGAGGATGCCCTAAAGCCTTGGGACTCCGCACCTGTGTGGGAGACCTGGAAGAGCTCCTGGCTCCTGGATTGGGATCGCCATAGCACCGGCTGTTGTGGTCACTTGGGGAGTGAACCATCAGAAGGAAGATCTTTCTCTCTATCTCTTCTCCTCTCTCTATATCCACCTTTCCAATAAAAATTAAAAAAAGAAAATGCTTCATGTTAGCTGCTTAATGTAGTTACTCAAACTTGTAGGAGGTCACTGAAAGTTAATTATAACCAACAGCCTGCTAAACATTTACATACTGTCCACTATCATCTTTAATTCCTTGCTTTTGGTTTGATTCTTTACTATTTGCTTACTGTGTATCACACACTGCCATATGTATGACATAGATATAGAGAAGAATAAAATATTGGTTGTTCCTGCTCTCGGGAAATGGTGTGGTGGGGTAGACAGTCATGTGCACAGCTCCAACTAACTCAATCTACTAGAAGTGCAGGGACTGCTAGGAGCCCCAAGTGGGGATATGTGGGTTTAGTTGGCTATTCAAGGAAGGAAGAGGAGAAGTTAGTCAGACAGGAAGAGATTTCTATGATGAGAGAACAGGTACAAAAGACACAAATGTGAAAGTGACAGTGTGGATGAGAGCTACTCGGTGATTTGTTGATGTTTGAGTAGACATTGAAGCCAGCAGGTGAGGCTGGAAATAAGTATGGAGTGCGAAGCTTGGTGTTTATTCTGTAGTCATGGGGGAACTACTGAAGGAACTTTAGTGGGACAGATTACAGTATGGAGGCTGGGTACAAAGGGTGAAGGGAAAGTTTCACATTGGGCAGGGTGGGGGCTGGCATTGGACCTAAAAGAATCACTTAGGAGTACTTGGTTCGAGTTGCAGCTCCACTGCTCATTCCAGCTGCCTGATGGTGTGCAACTTGGGAGAAGCCAGTGACTGGGTCCTCGCTTCCTGTGATGGGTGCCTGGGGTGAGCTGCCAGCTTTAGCTGGGTGAAGCCCCAGCTGTTGTGCAGAGTTGAGATGGGAACATAAGTTCAAGGCTCCATTGCCCTGAGTCTTCTCATTTTAGAGCATAATTCTTTATTTCACATTTCAGAAGGATTCATTGGACAATTAATTGCCCAGGTTTTTACTTTCTGACAAAGAACTACCTGAAGAGTAGAAGCTCGTTCCAAGCAAACACTCAAAAAGAGACGTATTATAGCATCTCCTGTCTGTGCCTCAGCTTGCTAATCTGTAAAGGCTGTGCTTGCCACGTGGGCTTGCTATGAGAACTAAACAAGACAAAATTTTTTATAACAGTATTTTCCCTACAGCAAGCCCTCACACTAGATGAGCTGCAGTTAGTATTAGTATTGTGATCATAATTCATCATATAGCACAGCCTTATGCATTTGACTACTTGGGTACAATTCCAACATCTGGGTAAAACTGGAAGAAAATTATGTGTCCTCATTAAGCCTCAGTTTCCTGTCTATAACAGGGGATAAAAATAGATAATAGTTAATAAACAAAAGTGTCAGTTTCATAGGCTTGTGTGCAGGTGAAATGATGAAATGCCTATCAGACGGAAGCCCAGATCATGGCTCACTGTAAGGAGTCAGGAAATGTAAGCTGCTGTCTTATTCTTTGTTGTGCATTAGGCACTTTTGTGTAAATGCTGCAATTTTATTGTCTGTTCATCCAGTGGAGTATGAGATGGGTGAGGAAGTGTAAACATGGGGAGTTAAAGTGATTTGGCCGAAGCCACACAGCTATAGCTCAGCTATTCTAAGTGTTCCTATTCAGATGCTTGAATACTTTCACAATCTTCAGGAACATTCTCTAGGTGCATAGGAAAAGGAGTTTTCAGTTATATACGATTCATGATTGTATTGATTTGTACCAAAAGACAGAGACACTCTCAAAGTTGGAAGTGCCTTGATGGAAATCCTGGAAAATGCATTGCAATCTTGTGTGAAGTTCCCTGTTTGTTATGCAGAACAAACAACTGAAAATAGCCAGCACAATCAGAAGAGCAGATCACCATGGACCTCTGCTTCCTGGAGACCAGTGGCAGAATGCAAGGCACTGTGCCTCCATTCTCTAAAGAGGCTCCCCAAAGACCCAGGGAGCACATTTTGAGAACCATAGATAGGAATCCCCCTTTGATGAGGAAACCAAGCATGGGATGATGGAGTGACTTTCTAGTGTCACACTGCAGTGTCTTCCTGGAATTAACAAGTCACTTCCTGTGGCCAACCTGGGTGCCGAGTCATTGGTGTTGCTCTTCTGCCATCTCTTCCGACCGGAACACGGGAAGCTTCCTTTTGGACAAAGCCTCTCTTAATGTTCATAGCATTGTTGCATAATTTCCCTCTTATTGCTCTCTGTACTCTCTACCTTTTCTATAATAAATGCATATTACTTCCATAACTGGAGAAAAATTGTAAAATTATTAGCTCTCTGTAGCTGCAAATTCTGCCTCTAAGGAGTCTAGCAACCTAGTATGGAAAGTATTTCAAATAGAAAAATATTATACATATGGAGAGATTTCTTTTTTAAAAAATTATAAAAATTATTTGGAAGAGTTTTAAACACACACACACACACACACACACAGAGTGAGTCTTTCATCTACTGGCTCACTTCCCCAAACAGCTACAGCAGCCATTGTTGGGCCAAGCCAAAGCCAGGATCCAGGAACTTCATCTTGATCTTGATCTTCCAAATATTCTTGTGCTTTTCCACGTGCATTAGCAGGATCTGGTTTGGAAGGAGAGCATCCAGGACTTGAATTAGCATTTTGATATGAGATGCTAGCATACAAATTAAATTGTGCTTACATATCATTAATTTCATTTCTGATTGATACTGGCTGAATGAGAAATGAGAATTCCAAACACCCCTGCCCCCTCCCAATATGTCTAAATGAAAATCCAGATAAGGGAGCAGACCTTAATGGGGTGATATATACCAGTACACATGTATATATAGATGTATTTAAGAGAGCGAGCAACAGAGAGGATCTAACTTTCCGATACATTAAGCTTGGGATGTCTGCGGTGATGTTAACCAAATGCTTGGTTGTATAGTCCTGCCATTCAGAGATGATTGTCAGCAAAGATGGTATTTAAAGTCATGCAAATGAGTGAGCCTTTCCAGAGCAGGATTATATAGGGACTGAAGAGGGGAAAGCCCACGTTGACACCTTGAGCTCATCAACATTTAGAGGTAAGGAGGGAAGAGCTACTTGAAGATCAGGGATGTCTCGTTGAAGCAGACTGGCAAAGGGGTGTTGACAAAGCAAATTTCCTAATAGGCAATCTGCAGAATAGAAGAAAACTATTTGTCAACTACTATTAATCACAAGGGATTAATATACAGAATATACAAAGAGCTCAAACTCAACAGAAAAATAATGCAAAATAAAAGTCAGCTAAAAATGTGTTAATAGGACCAGGAGTGATGGCTCAAGGCTAAATCCTCACCTTGGAAGCACCAGGATCCCATATGGGTTCCGGTTCATGTCTTGGCTAGTTTATTTCCTTTCCAGCTCCATCTTTGTGGTCTGGATAAGCAGTAGAAGATGACCTACAGCCTTGGGACCCTACACCAGTGTGGTAGACCTGGAAAAAGCTCCTGGTTCCTGGCTCTTGGCTTGGATCAGCTCAGCTGTGGTCTTTGCAGCCATTTCGGGAGTGAGCCAGCAGATGGAATATTTTTCCCTCTCTGTTTCTCCTTCTCTTGATAATTCTGATCTGTCTTTTCAATAAAAATAAATGTTTTTTACATGTTAATGTCCTGAATAAAATTTCTCTAAATAAGATATGAAAATGACTAACAAGCCTATGAAATAATATTCAGCATCACTAATTATCAGGGAAGGGCAAATCAATGAAATATCACCTCACTCCAGTTAGAATGGCTATCACTGAAAAGCAAATACTATTGAGGATGTGAAGGAAGCGAGGTCTCATGCACTTTGGCAATGCCAATTAGTACAGCTATTGAGAAAACTGTACAGATTCCTCAGCAATTTAGAACTAGAGCTATCTCGTGATCTAGTAATGCCATGACTGGATATCCAAAGGCAACAAAATAAATTTATTGAAGAGATTTTGAAATGCTATCCACAAAGCCAAATATGGGTACAACTCAAGTGTCCACCAATGTGTGAATGGATAAAGAAAATATTGTTCATACACACAGTGAAGTATATCCAGCCATAAAGTTGAAATGTCTGTCAATTCCAGAAACATGAGTAAACTGGAAGACATTATGTTAAGTGAAAGAAGTCAAGAACAGAAAGGCAAATATTTCATGTCCTCACATGTGCAGGCTTAAGAAGTTGATTTTATAGAAGCAGAGACAATAGTGGTTACCAGAGCAGCTTAAAGATGGGAGAAAGGGAGGATGGAGAGAGGATGGTTAAAGATATTCAGTGCAAACAGATAGGAGGAATAACTGCTAATGTTTGATTGCAAAAAGGGTAACTGCGATTGACAATAAGTGTGTGTTTCAAAGTAGCCCATAGAGAGGATTTTGAATGTCCTAACCCTAAGAAATAGTAGACATTTGAGCTGATAGATATGTCAAGGACCCTGATGTGATCATTATGCATTGTATGCTTTATTGAAGTGTCACACTGTATGCCACAAGTGAGTATGATTTTTGTGTGTGATCATAAAAAAGTGAGTGTGATTGTGTATAATGAAACATTTTAGGGATTGGCGTTGGCACGATAGTTAAGTCATCTTTGGGATACTCACACTTCATATCAAAGTACTTCATTTGAGTGCTGGTTACTCTGCTCCTGATCTAGCTTGCTGTCTGTTCACCCTGAAAAAAAAATGCTGAATTTCTGCCACCCCTGTCAGGCACCCACACTGAGTTTTGGGCTCCTGGCTTCGGCTTGGTCTGGTCTTGGATACTGTACACCTTTGGGGAATGAGCCAGTGGGTGTACTCTCTCTCTCTCTCTCTGTTTGTGTTTCTCTGTCTCTCTGCCTTTCATAATAAAGTATTAAAATTAAATATTATAATAATTATGAAGCAAACTATAGTGCCTGGGCCTAATGCATTCTTCATAGCACACTGTTTTGTATATTACCCATTTGTCACTTATGTTCTGGTTGAGGTATTTCTTTTTTAGTGTGTAGGCTACTTTTCCTCTGTGATTAGACTTTAGGTCTCCAGGGACTGTCCTCTGGGATTCCCCATACCAGGCCCAGCACTCTACCTCTAGATGATTCGTTGTAGTGCTTGCAATGATGATTTGTTCTTCTGGAGTCAGGCAGAAAAAGCGTGTTTATAGAAAGGAAGTGGTTTGGAAAAGATGCAAAATGGAAAGTGCTCTGACTCCCAAGGTAAAGGCTTACTGATCAGCAGAATGAGCCAAGAAGCAGAATCTAACCAGCCAGGGCTTTGAAAAAAATTATTTTGAAAACATAGTTGAGTTATAGATCCCAGGGCCTAGGAAAAGTCAAAGGTGAAAGAAAATGTGGTGCTGAAATCACGAATTCCATTGAGTCAAGGTTCAGGCAGAGCGAGAAGCTGTGACTGGGAACACTAAGGACTCACATTCATTAGAAGCTGAGTAGGAAAGAACAGTGCGTTCCCTGAGCTGAGCTGAGCTCATAATGGCGGCTGGTGTCAGGAAGGAGGAAGGAACCCTGAAAGCCTGGGCTGTATGCTGACTCACAGCCGACAGGGCGGGTGCCAATCCTCAGCTGCCTACCACGGTCACTGGTATGAGGTGCTGATGTTCTATTCTGGAGGCCTAGAACTCCTTCTCATTCCTTCACTTGCACATTCCATCATATCTGATATGTAACTACTGTATGCCAAGTTCTGGTGACACAGTGATGCAAAAGACAAAAAAAGTATAACTGATTTCATGGAACTCATATTCTAGTGGAGAAGATCTGTATGTGAGCACAATAACTGAAAGAATTAATGAACAAGTGTGCAGCAATTAACTTGGGTTAGATAGTGAAGTTTCCACTTGCAACACCTAAATTCCATATGGGAGTACCAGCTTTAAGACTTAGCTTGATTTTCAATCCAACTTTTTGCTAATGCACATCTTGGGAGGCAGCAGATGATGGCGAAGGCACTTGGGGCCCTGTCACCCACACAGGAGATTGGGATGGAGTTCTGGGCTCCTGGCTTCAGCCTGGCCCAATACTGGCTATTGTGAGCAAATGGGGTGTAAATCAGTGAATGGAAGATCTCTATCTTCCCATCTCTCTATCTTTCAAACAAAGTGAAAATAAGTAAAAAATATGGAATAACAAATAAGATGATGTTATACAGTGATTAGAGCTATGGAAGTGATGACACAATGATGGGCTATAGCTATGCCACCTGAAGCATGGTTGCTTGACCAGCTGTTTATTATTACCAGGGAGCCTGTTAAAAATGTAGATGGTCATTAGTCACCCAGGCGTGCTGAATTAGGATCAGCGTTTAAACAAGATTCCCCTCCTGATTGGCTGGCAAATTGCTTGAGAAGCCTAGTGTTGCAGAGTGCTGGGAGGAGGATCATTTAGGTTGAGTTGTAAGTTACTGAAGGTTTCTCTGCTAAGGGACATCTGAGCAGAGACGTGGGTGAAGAGGAACCGAGTCAAGTCCTGGGAGCCGAGCCTCCAGGTAGAGGGAGTGGCAAGTGGCAGGGGCTGGGTGGGAACAAGACAGACACATGTGAGAAAAACAAAAGGACCTGCTTCCTCATCATGAAGTGCTCTTCTCCTTTCACCTTACCTGTCCAGACCTCCCTGGCAGGGCCGCAGGCAAAACCTTCCTTTCTTTGGAAGTCTTCCCTGACCTCCAGTCTCTCTTTCCATTCAACCTTGCCTGAACGTATTTAGTCCTTTGGGAGAATGGTTTCATTGTTGGTCTCTGCAACACATCTGTGGTCTTAAAATTGGACAGGTGCTCTGTAACTGTATTAAAGGACTCTTGAAAGGGAGAGAGTGAGAAAGGTGAAGAGACTGGCTTAAAAAAATAGTTCATGCTGTACTTTTTCTGGAGGACATAGTAACTCCTGAGACCTGCCGCCCTGACATGGAGAGAGGCACCCCACTCCCCACTGTGGCACCAGCCCTCACACATTTCCTTCCTCTTGACGCTGGCTGCTCTGCACTGTGCGCTCAGACTCTCCTTAATATTTCCTTTTAGTCATGGATTCAGGGACCAGCGAAGGTTAGGGGCCACTGGAAAGGATGTGCAATTCAATAAACTACAATGCACCATGCTAGAGGCAATTCTGTATTTGAGAACAAGTGATTGTTGGAGCTGAGAGAACAGCTGGGAAGCAAACTCTGGGGGGCCTTAGGAAGTTCCGTTTCACTGGCTCTTGAGAGAGGAAGGGGGAGTATTTTGCCCTAATTGGATGGGGTAGTGGTAAGATGGTAGAGAAGAAGTGATGGTGGTGGGACTGATTGTTTTGAATGGTGCTGGTAGTGGGTTACAGTGGTGGTGGTGATGCTAGTGATGCTGCAATAGTGAAAGTGGTGATGTAGTGGTCATGCTAAGCACGGTGATAGTGACATATATTCCAGACAAGGCTACCACATGCCTGTGAGTGTAAAGTCATGCAAAGTGTTAAGTTCCAAAACTGGGTAACGTACACTGGAAGAGGAGTTGTGGTAAAATAAACAAGACATTGTATGAGGCAAGACAGACCCATTTGTATTAATAGCTTAAGTAGATGTTGCACTTGATGCTTTGATTTGTAGAGAGATAACTGGCTCCATTGGGAGGGGGCAGATGATATGGTGTCTGTTATAATAGTCTCTTATTTTGTAGAGTATCCCATTGCACCTGAAAGTCAAAGGACTTTATGGGATATGCTGGCTTGTTAAGGCTAGCATCCTAGAAATGGGAAGAATGTCACCTTTTAGGCAGGTTCATACTGAAAACCAGAAAGCTATTTGTATTTAATTATATCCTTCATGTGCTTTTGTCTACCTCATCCACTCATTCCTCAACTCATAGAAAATGTTATAATTAAATGCTTGTGAAGTCTGGTGTGTAGGGTGTGGTGATCGGAAAGAAATGGAAGTGACTTCAACTCTCCAGGAGCTTAGAATCCAGTGGACACACAAGGGTTAAAATTGTGGCACTCACAGCATTAAGGGCTGGTCTTGATTTTGCTAAACACCTTTATCCCTTCCTTGGTCCTTACAGTGCTCTTGGTGCTGTCATAAAGGGAAAATAAGCAAAATAGTTCTTGCCTTTTCTGCAAGAAGTTTACAGTGTAGGGAGCAAACTTCTCCAGCCTTTGCACTGTTCATCTGTATTATTTATATGGTTTGTTGTGGAAATGGGCAGGGGGAGGTTATCTGATTTTTGAAATCCTTTACAAATTCAGTATTTTACAACAGACACAAGACTGTGGAAAGCGCTTTCATCATAAATAAACCTAAGTTCTGTATTTTATGTTAACTTTTCCAGATGCTGTAAAAATTCATTGTAGAAGCTCCCTTCTTCCACACCCACTTAAGTTATAGAATAAGTCATCTTGGCGATAGGCATGTAGCATGGTGGTAAAGATGCCTGAATCTTGCATCGGTGCTGCCTCGGTTTGAGGCCCAGCTGTGATATAGATTCTGGCCTCTTGCTAATTAGTCCTGGGAGGGCAGTAGGTGATGGCTCAACAAGTTGGGTCCCTGCTACCCATGTAAGAAATTTGATTTGAGTACTCTGTCTCGCTAAAATAATAACAATAAACAGCTGTTTATCTTAAATCCTTGCAAAAGGCTTATGGCGTGCTTCTGAGGGATTGTCTGTCAGCTTTCCTGCTCGGAAACAGGCATGGGGAGTTTGGGGATTCTCAAAGACATACGTGCCTTGGGACATAGTCATGCAATGAGAGACCCTGTGATTCTGTTTTCGCGCTGGGGAATGCGGTTTGAGTGGCTGTGGGAACTTAAACTTTCTGACTTTCTGTGTGACTGAAATCTCAACCCCCAAGTGTGATGAGGCTACTTCTCTAACGTAGCACATGGAGCTGGGCTCCCTCCTGAGGCCTGTTTCTCTCGCTCTCAGGAGACGAAATGGTCTAAACAATCCTCAGGGGCCAGCAGTTGAAAAAATATTTGTTTTGGTTTTGTTGAGTACTTTTCTTATTGAAACATGAACCGTTTCTGAAGGAAGGGAGATCCCCATTGTGCATGTTGGATTCATTTATGCTTAGCAAATCAATTGTTTGCAGGAGAGACTTTATGTCCGAGAAGGCTATAGAAAGCTTTACTGCCCTTTTCCTTTCAAACAGGAAGTTGCATTTGGCCAAAAGTAAACACATGTGAACCGGGAAGGTTTGTTTAGTTTCTGACGCTGACTTCAGGACCCGAGAATGGAGTCCGTGCTTGGCAAAAGTGCCTTCTCGGGGTCTATCTGGGCCAAAATCTACTCTGCTTAGGACTTGGCCTTTACACTCTGGTAAACATCCTCCTCTCACCAGCCCCCAGAAATTTTGCTGCCAAAGCCTCTGCACAGCTTGACTGGCTTATCGGGAACATTCTAAAACTGATGGCAACTCGGAAACATACTTTCATAGGACACAGCTTTCTGCAGAGTGGCCACTCTGTGGAAATAGCCTGAGGTTTGGAAATCTCAGGGGAATGTGAAGGCAATTCGATGTTCTTTGCACTTGGGCTAAAAAGCTTCCAGGAGGTTGACTATTGCCACTCAACACTATAATGCTAAACATTTTCCAGGACTGATCAGATGAAATCTTTGCACAGCCCCTAGAAGGGAGATGTTGTTTTTGTCTTCTACTTACAGGTAATGGTACCGAGGGTTAGGAAGGGCTAGGGTACTGGCTGAAACAAATTCACTAGTCAAATAACAAGCCACTGTTTTCTCTGGATTTTGGTTTCTGTATTGCAAGATCTGTGCTTAAACTTGAGGGAGTTACAAAATGGGGATGACCCATGTGATTTAGATGAAGATCCATCTAACATTTATCATTATGGAGCAGAGAATTGAACAAGTGGCATTTAAAGTGTTTAATGAGTGAGCTGAATGTCCAATATGTCTTGTTCCAAAAAGGATGGACAGCCATTGAAATAAACCTGGGAAAAATGTGAGGAGTTAGAGGCAGTGAGAGCTAAAAGAATCTGGCTGGTTCTTGATGAATGAATGAGAATTAGATAATCTATCAGGCTTGGTGCATCATATTTGCCTCCTGTTAGGTTTATATTTAAAACAACCTTATGAAAATATTTAGTGATACCCAGTGACCTTTCTCGGGCTGTGCCACTGTGCTCTCACTCTCTGGACTTGTATAGGTTTGGAAGAGATTCCATCCCTAAAACATGTAAGACAACCACTGTCCTGTAAAGTAGTCCATCACCGAGAGACAGTGGGACCAGCCTGTTGATATTGGACCAGTAACTCCCCATTATCACTTACTTGCCCCTAGAGTTGGTCATTAACCAGCTCTCCCTACATCCTGGTGTTGCCAGTCTGGTCACGGTTCTGAACACATCTTAGTGCAAAAGTACACCTCTCACCAGCTGTTGACATTGTGGCTGATTTCCATCACTGCTGTGACATGCTGGATGAGACTAGGCCATGTTGTAGATGAGAGAACTGACACTGAACAGGATGAAGTTTTCCCAGTCTTAGGATTTTTTGATGGTAGAACCAACATGGGTAGAGGAAACATTTGAGGCCAGATTCTGTGCTCTATTGGCTCTGCCACGTATTCTCCTAAAGAACAGAACAAAGATTCCCCAGATGGTTTTAGCTAGTACTCTGGATTTGTTTAAATGTCTTATGAGCTGTTAACAGACTTAAGTCTTGTGATAGGGGAGACCTGAACACCTGAGTGCATTTTCTTTGATTTAAGCTAACAGGGACACAGACCTCTGGTTTCCCTCACAGAACCCTCCTTTTGATGTGTCTCTGTTTTCCTCATTCAGGAGAACAGATCAGCATCTCTCATGTAAGGCCTGGCTCTGTGCCCATCTTACTTTTGCAATGAATTTAGCAACATCTGCTTTGCCCATTAAAGTGATTTTTCTCTTCCTGGCCCTGGGCCTGTGTGCTTGCTGCAATTGATTACCAGTAATTTCCTTCTAAAACCAGAAGGTTCAGTGAACTCTGAATTGAATTGTTACTCACTGGGCTCCTTAGGACCAGTGCATATGGCTTACGTGCAAGATGGTCAAACCACTGAGTTCCCAAATCTATAGGCAGAAGATTCTGGTTAAACTCAACGGAGGACCTGGTAAGAGGCATTTCCCATTTTTGCACCCAGTGGCCTAGAGCTGTGGTCACCTCGGGGTTTCTCAATTTCAGAACCAAGGTGGAGGAAGAGGGTGAAGTCACCTTCCTTACAGCTGGGCTGTTGAAGGGTGCTCATCTTCCTCTCTTTTTGTCAAATAGCAGAGCTGATTGAAAGTGTTGCCTAGGAGACAGCTGAGTAAACAATTCCCACCCTGAAAAAATGTAAAGACCTCAGGAAGATGCACCTTTCTCTACCCTTTGAGAGGCAACTGTAAGTTTCCCTAAGTGGTTCAGGCAGCTTTTAAAAAAATCAAGCAAAGTAAAAAATATGAGGCCAAGTCTGTGTACCTGGAATGTTGCTTCATCACTCCTGGGGTTGGTAAGCTCTTGGCCATTTTTGGAGATGCCATATGAGTGCCCCCTTCGCGGAAGCCTGCCTGTTGCTCCCCTGTGCCTGCCTTCTCAGCACCTAGCTCAGTGAGTGTGTATTGCACATCCCAGTGACAGCATGAATAGGTGAAGAATACTAACCTCTCATTGAGAAGTCTTGACATTGGTCCTGTGAGCTGTGCCTGACATGTCTCTCCTCCTTCCCAGCTGTGATGGCCCCCAGAACACAGAGGAATTGGTTATTTAGAGAAGTGAAACTCAGGAGTCTCCTCTGCCACATAGTCCTAAGATAAAAGCAGAGGAACCCATGACTAAGTTGCTTTTGTTAATTAGAGCAGTTAGTTATATGTGCAAGAAGGAAAAAAAAAAGTAACAAATGACTAAACTCTGCTAATAGTGACAGTTGTTTGAAATCGTGTGTCATTGTATTTTCTGTTTGAGAAGACATTCTCAAACTGCCTATGGCAAACCCACTTGCGTCAGCAACCACTTCTGAAATGATCATGGCCAATGAGCCTGCTGGTAGCCTATCCTCACAGAACCCTTCCACAAGCATCTTTAGCGTTGAACTCAGCCGTTTGCCCCTTAACCTGGAAGGGGCTTCCCATGCAGTTTGGTTGTGCTGCGAAACAGAAAGCAGAGTATTCCAAAGTGGCAGAGCTCAGCTTGAACCTGAGAGATCTATCCTTTCTTACTCAAGTAAATACTTAGGTACTAAGCTGGACCTCTGGAGCAGTGAGGGATCCTTAGGGAGTTTAGCTTCTAGAAGGACTTGAGTCTTCATTTGACGCTCAAACACTGGTAGGAGGACCCGTGGATGTCAACTTCAAGAACTGCTTAGCTGGATCTCTTTCAACCTTTTTGAGCTTTGAGAACTTAATAGAGGAGGCTGGGAAAATGTCCCAATGACATTCACTTTCTTTTTTGAAAAAAATTAAGGGGCAAAGAGAGAGAGAGAGAGATAATAGGACAGAGAGAGAAAGAGAGAGAGAGAGAGACAAAGTTCCCATTGGTTGGTTCAACCCTTCCTCCCCCACCCCCCCCCCGGTGTACAAAAAAGCTGTTGGCCAGTGTTGGGGCAAACATTGAGGGTTTAGGAATTCAGATTAGGTCTCCCAGGACAATATCTCAACCTAATCACATGAACCTAATCACTAACAGGAGGCAGAAGTCTGGGGCTGGAGCCAGCTGTTGAACCCAAGAGTTTGAATATGCGACAATGACACTTAAATCAATATCCTGACTGCAGAAATATTTTTCGACTCTGCCCTTGTTTCTTACCAGTGTCCAGCAGTAGCGAGGGAAGGCCACAGGCCTCCACCCCCAGTGAAACGAGATAGGCTGTGCTGACTCATGCTGTTTCAGTTCTGCTGCCAATCACCCTGGGAGCTGGAGTGTTAAACACATCCTTCCCCTTTCCAGAGTTCTTGGCTCAACAGGATTTTTTTTTTTTTCCAAGAGAAAACCAACACTCTGAGATCCAGCTTGGGTCCAAGCTGAGTTCAGAATTTCAGGTTTGAGCAAGTCAGTAGGAAGAAGAATATGTAATAGTTGACCCGGAGCTTGTGAAATCTCCATGGACTCATCATCATTGCCCTCCACATTACAGTGCACCTGACGTGAGTACTTCTCACAGACTGCATGAGCACTCAACACCCTCCATTTCCCCATGCAGTCCTTACACAGTCCCATGAGATGACTGTTACAATCCCATTTTACAAAGGAAGAAGATGAGGCTTTAATTTTTAAAGGTATCGTGTGTGTTGAGAGTATGGCGTAACATGCTAAGTGCTGAGGATACTGCTCTGTTTACACTAAGCACAGTCTTCTTTTCAGAGGATTACATTTATCCAGTAACTGTGACTAATTCTGAAGTTTATCCTGAACCCTGCGAACAATCTCATAATCTAAGATGCTCCTTGGAGACCCCATGGGAAATAGCCTGTTCCATGTGGAAGTTGGATAAATAGAGCCTGAACTAGATTTACCCTAATGTTATATCTCCAGCAAATGTCAGCTCAATGGACAGGGAACAGGCATGGTTTTAGCTGGGTTGCTGCTGACCCTGAATAAATCAATGTTGGCCGAATGAGTGTGAATGCATTTGCTTTGGTTTTTGTGCTTTTGCCATGGGACTCCTGGGCTCTCTGTGAAGCTTGTATGTTTTGACAGGCTGTGGAGGAAGTCTATGGACCTCTTGCACGTAGTGGGTTTAATTCTTCCTTTTTCTCAGTTTTCACATACCACTGTACTTCCTGCTCTTTCCTGCATCTGGAAGTGGAAGTACTGCAATGTCGAGGCAGCCTGTTCTTATGGTCTCTAGAGGCTGGCTGAAACCGGAAGGCCAAGCTTTCAGAATGCTAGCTCTCTCCATGGAAGAAGACAGGGGTTGGGTCGTGGGACCCCTTGGTCATGTTCCTACTCCTCCTGTGAGTTGATTGGATTGGCAAGGTCAGGCAAGCAGCTGATCATAGCCTCAGCTTCAATGCCAGGTCAATTATTCCCCTCTTAGCTTCATTTCCCATCTGTGGCTAAAAGAATATGTCTTTATTTTGAGGCCATGCTGATCTTCATTTCTTGATTGTATATTTGTGTAATTATCGATTTGTTCATCCAGGAGATATTTATCATGTCTTTTGTGATGAGCCCTCAAGGCTTATATTCCAATGGAGAAAACCAAGTAAACAAAAAAGTTCACATACTAGGAGGTGGAATTGTGATGGGGGAAGCTAAAGAGGAGAAGGAGGATAGGAGTGTTTGGTTGCGAAGTATTGCAGTATTAGTAGGGATGTTGGGTTAGGGCTCAAGAAGAAGGTAATGTTGGAGTGAAGATCACTAGGAGTTAGTGAACAAGCTATGTGGACAGGAAGGAAGGGGACTTCAGAGGAAGAAAACTGTCAGTGCAAATGTCCTCAGGCTACAAGTGCCTGGTGTACCCCAGAGCCAGTTAGTGTTTGGTGCACAGTTAGTAAGGAGTAGAACAGAGAGAGAGATGGTCAGAGAGGAGGAACAGGGTTTAGGTTGTGTCCTGAAGACCGTGGGAACATGGTTTTTTAGGTTATTCTGTGTAATGGGGAAATCTGGAAGGCTTTAAGCTATAGAGAGACATGATGTGCTAACACAACACTGACGGCTTTTTGCAGAAACACTGAGTCCTCCTGCCTGGTGAATGCAGGAGAAGCGAGAGAGGATGAACTGGAGACCCTGCAGCCCTTGGCCTTTCTGGTCTTGGGAGCTGCTGGTGCTTTTCCTGCCTCTTTCACTCCTGCAATAGTACATCCCAGCAGTCCTCCATTTTCAGTCTGTCTCTGATCTCTGCTGGCCAGGAACTCTGCTTTTAAGTTGAATTGTGATTAATTTGGGGTTTACCATGATGATTCAAAATAATCTTTCATTCTCAAAGTTTGTGACTTTACTTATATCTGCAAGATATTTTGCTAGGTAAATGTCCTAAAAATAGGTCCTGGAATATAGGGAGTAGGCATTTATGAGGAGTCATTGTTTTGCCTACCACAATCATACTGGCACTTGCCATCTCTTAATACATTCAAATATCATCATAGCCCTAAGGGGATGGCAAGGATGTTCTTCCATTTTTCCCCAAGGTTAAACAGTATATATATAAAAAGAGTTTGAAAAGGATTGGAATAATTGAAGGCAAGTCAGTTAATTCAAGGCACTAAATCCTGCTAATAAACTATGTGATACAAGCTCAGTAAGTCTAAATTTGGGGTAAGGAATGGAGAATGGAGATAGTAGGTATGGTATATAGTATTTGATCTTGGGTTCATTTTGGTCTTTGAATATAACTTTTAGAATTTAGTGTTCTGTTAAAATGCAGAACATCTGCCATGGGGGAGATTTTTTTTTTTCATATTTATACCTTTAGATCCTAGCAAGTTTTCAGGCTTACTACAGATGCTGAATGAATGTCTTAATCCTGAATTGAAATTCTCCATTGCTTATATCCTACATTTGAAACACTTTAAAAGTCTTTGTTCTACTTCCAACCAATTAAATATTTTATTTTGCTTCATTCATGTGCTTTGGGTAGTGAGGATACTCAGATATGTGGGATAAGCATTTACATTTTTGTTTCCAGAATTGACACTATATTTACTCACCTGATCTTGACACAACTCTGCAAGACAGATATTAGCTCATGTGATGAACAAGAAGATAGGCTAAGGGACATTTTCAGTCCTTCTTAAGTTGTATAGCTGCTTCTGGTGGTATCTTAGTTGGACATAAAATTCTCACTTTGTTTTTATATTGTTTCCTGTGGCTGCTGGGACACATTAATACACATCTGATAGCTTAAAGCAACGGAGGTGTGTCATGTCACAATTCAGAAGGCTGAAGTCTAATAGCATTCTCAATCAAAACCGAGGGATTTACGAAGTATTCTGCAGTTCCTTGAGAGGTTTCAGGTGAGAATGTATCCCTTGCCTCTTCTAGTCTCTCCAGGGTGCTGGCCTTCTTCCTTTGTGGCTTTCATTCCAATCTTCAAGGCCAGCATCTTTTACTGCTACCTTTCCGTGTTACACTTTTTGTGTCTTCCACTCTCTACCAACTATCCCTCAATAAGGTTGTAGGTGATGGTGTTTAGGGCCCGCCGGCATGGTGCCTGCAATCCCAAGACCCTGAATTCAATCACATCTACAAAGACTTTTCCAAATAAAGTCACATTTACAGGAACTAGGGCCAGATTACTTTTGTGGGTCTTTTTTTTTTATAGGATTCTATATTACTTAATATTCTCCAACAACTCCAAACTCTTGGTTTTGTTAATTTTTGGCTATAAAAAGAATTTCTCAAGATTATGTTCTGAAATACTCATCATTATTTTTCAAAACTATTAATGGTTATCTATTGATATTTGGTACATGTCTATTTGGTTTCTTTGTTTCAATTTGCATGTCAGAATTAAATAAGGACAGTTCTCTGAGTCTTCCTTTCACTTCCCGTGTTTTTTCCTCCTGACAGCGTCTGATGTCTGTGGGCATTTACACCATGTTCTTTACAGGAGGTTGCTTTGTTCAATAACTTGAGCACACGTGTGTCCTCAGAGCGGCAGAAAGGCCCACACATCCAGGTCTCTTTGGGTCTTCGCTGTGTTTTCCTCTCTTTTAATCAGTTCTCAGATTCTAGAGAATCTGTCTTCAAAGAAAGTATTTTGATACCTGAGATTCATACAGTTACTACATTTCCCCTTGGCCATCAAACCAACAATGCTCAGGATGACAGGTCCTTATCACCATCCCATTTTTAGGTTTAATTTCCTACAGCGTGAGTAGCTCCAACATTATTTTAAGCTCCCCATTAGTCTCACTGCCTCAATTTGTTGCCGTCACATTGCATAGAATATCGTTAGCCAGAGCCCCACCTAATCATCTGACTTGGCATTCTACATCCCAGCTAAAGAGATGGAAGGGACTTTCTATGCTCATGTTACTTTCTGCTTTCTGTACCATTGCTCAAGCATCTCTCCCCCTCTGGAATGTTGCCTGCGCCTCTCCCTTTTTTGGGCAGTTGTTGAAATTCTACTCCTCGTTCCCAGCTTATCTCAAATGCCATCTGAAATCTCCATGAAGTTTTCCTTGACCTTGTGCAGCAGGCATGACTTATCCCTCCTTTGAGCCTCTTCTGAGGGATTTTGTACCTCCACTTTGGGGCTTACACCGTTTTCCAGTTATTAGTGTACTTGTCTTTTCATTCGCATTAAATTATACTCTCTTTAGACCAGGGACTAGGTCTCACTCTTGGTAACACTCCCTACGGCCCCAGCACACAGTGTGTTCTGGATGCCAGCCAAGCCATCTGCACAAATATGTACAGTCAGAGCAGTGCCACCAACACAACAGTTGCTTTCACGCCATTGCCGGGGTGAATGAGCACATACCCATCGAGGTGACAATCAGACCCCTTTACCTTTGAAAAGGTCACTTGCGTTTTTATTTTGACATGCGCTCAGTCATCAAACCTTTATTTCTTTGCACTGCCTCCACTCTTACTTCCTTAATATTTTTTGAGTTCACTCACCCTTGTTCTCTAACCTTGTCTTAAGCTATAAAAATTCATCACACTTGGGCCTGGTGTGGTAGCCTAATGGCTAAAGTCCTCGCCTTGCAGGTGCCAGGATCCCATATGGGCACTGGTTCTAATCTCAGCAGCACTGTTTCCCATCTAGCTCCCTGCTTGTGGCCTGGGGAAGCAGTTGAGGACAGCCCAAGGTCTTGGGTTGCTGCACTCGGGTGGAAGATCTGAAAGAGGCTTCTGGCTCCTGGCTTCGGACTTGTTCAGCTCTGGCTGTTGCAGCTGCTTGAAGTGAGTCAACTGGCAGAAGATCTTCTCTGTCTCTCCTCCTCTCTGTATATCTGATTTTCCAATGAAAATAAAATAAATCTTTAAAAAATTTATCAAACATATATAAAATAGCTGCATATTTTAACCATGTAACAATACAAGGGTGACATTGGAAAATCTTACTTGTTATCCTAACAGTACTTGAACTTGGCCTCTGAGCTGCTCTGTCTTGTAGGCCATGTTGCCTCAAAATATTTTTTTTTAAAAATTGATTACATTGCATTATGTGACACAGTTTTATAGGTGCTGGGATTGCCCCTCCCCCCATGGTGGATTCCTCTACCTTGTTGCATTACCACAGTTCAAATTCAGTTGAGATTCTTTCATTGCAAGCATCTACCAAGCATGAAGTCCAGTATCTTATTGTCCAGATAAGTTCAACAGTTTCTTGGTGAGACCATCTCTGGTCTGAAGGTAGAGCCGGCAGTGTATCATCCCCATCAATTAAAAGCCCTGACATTACATCAGTAACAATTTATAACGTTATGGAATTGGTTGACATGGTATTGAGTAACCAACATGTTGTTAAAAGAGAGGGGGAAAAAAAGAATGCAAGTTCTGAACCACATCCTGTGACTTCTACATTGAGATTTCAATTATTTATATACAACTGGGTTCTGTACACTTTAAAATGGCTATAGATTACTATTCAGCTGTCTCATGTCTATTTTAATTTTAGTATTTAGCAGTTTATAGTGTTGAAGCATGATTTTGCTGAACCTGGCTGTTTTTCGCGTAGTCTAACTCTATTATAACTCTAACAAGAGATATGTCAACAGTTTAGGTGAACAGTTTTAGAAGGTGTGTGCAGAGAAATCTTCAGTACCCTAGTGAGGAGTAACTAATCTTTGTGTCACACCCAGTGAGTTATAAGTGCCTCCCCGCTGACTGTTTCCTGTCTGTTTCTAAGCTTTCCTTGCTGTTCTCTGTCTATCTATTCTAGTTTGCCTCAAAATACTTTGAAACAGAACTTACAGACACTGTGACCTTGGGTGCTTCATCAGACCAGGAGGCAGGACTATCTTTGTCAGGCCTGAATCGTAGGCACTTTGCTATTATTTTTCAGTTGTAGAACAGAGACATCACATGTGCATATGCATGAAATGGCACATACACATTTTAAGGGAAAATTAATAACTCTGCCAATGTTTTGGTTCACTCTGGACTTGCCTCTTGTGTCTCTTGATTTAATGGACTGCTGTGGTTTGAATACTTCTTCCAAAAGTTTATGTATTAGACATTCAAGTTTGGATGTTACATGGTTCTTGTGGATGAGTATTTGGGTGAGTAATTAGGATTTGAAGTTCTGGGGGAGGGAAGGATCTCCATGATGACTTTAGAGGATGAAGAAGGAGACCCGAGCTAGTACACCTGCTCTGTGCCACCCCTTGGCCTGCCCTCCAGCATGTAATGATGCAGCAAGAAGGCCCTTACCAGATGCCGAGCAGATGTTGGCAACCTGCTCTTCAATTTTCAGCCTAAGTCTCAAATCTGAGCCAAATAAACTTCCACCCTTCATAAATCAGCCAGCCTTAGGTATGTTGTTGTATAGAAACAGAAACCACACGAAGTCATAGAGTGGGACGAATTTTTCATCACTCTTGGCCTTTAGCCTCAATGGGCTGCTGCAGCAGCAGTTCGCCTGGGTGTAGCCAGCCCTGACTTGTTGCTTCTTCTGCCAGCTCCTTGGGGGCTGCTCCCTCACTGTTCTGTCCACTTGTCCCCGCCACATGCTGTGGAAACATTTCCAGCACTCAGTGCCTGAGAAAGGTTTTGCAATTTCCCCAGACCTTTTGATCTTTTCTGTGGCCAGCCATAAATGTGTCTAGATTTGAGCACCTCTGAAGAGAATAATGGCTCTGGACTGATATCACAGACAGGAAATGAGGGCATGGTTATGTCGCACCTGGGCCACAGAGCAGTTCTGAGTTTCCCTACTGTCTCTAACCTTACCGTTCAAAAGAATACTGAACTCATCCAATCACTTTGTTCTCCTGTCAGTATCCTTTGATGTTTGACATAGCTGGAGGTCACTTGAAAGAGAATTTCTTTAGGGGAGCTTTATGTCTCTACTTTCAATGAAGGAAGTTTGTGCTTTAGACATTTGACAGCCTGTGGGAGAGGTGGTCTGGTGCAAGCCATTGGTGATGTCTTTTGCTTTTTCCTTCTCAGGCATCAGTAGGAAAGAGTAGGGAAAGTAAGGGAGAGAGGCTTCAGGTACCAGCAGGAGCAGCATTCTTGGGCTTAAGGGTCTGGAGGACTGGAGTTCAAGTCCCACCCTGTTGACGTTGGTTTGTACCTTTCTTGCTTTATAGTTTTCTCATAAGTAGAACAGGAAATTACCCATTTCCCAGTGTTGCTTCCAACAGGATACACTGGAGGGAACACATCACAGAGATAGCGTGTGGTGGATACTCAGAAATACTAGTTCTCTCTCCTTTCTGCCAAGTGTCCCTGCATTTTACAGGGCAAGTGATTCCACCTCCCTTTACGAACTTGTATGATGTCTTCCAGTGCTGTGAGCTATGGAGACAGAACAGAAACACATACAAAGTGACTTGAAATCTTTATAAAGCATGAGTTCCAATATGCTGCTTAATAGAGCTCAATTTCTTTACCTTTTTTTATCTTTATTGGAAAAGCAGATTTACAGAGAGGAGGGGAGACAGATCTTCCATCTGCTGGTTGACTTTCCAAGTGGCCACATGGTTGGAGCTGAGCTGATTTGATGCCAGGAGCTGGCAGCTTCTTCTGGGTCTCCAATGAGGGTTCATGGTTCCAAGGATGGGCTATCCTCCTGTGGTTTCTTAGGCCACAAGCAGGGAACTGGATGGGAAGTGCATTATCAAGGACACATAGTGCACCCGTATAGAATCCCAGCACTTGAAAAGGGAGGGTTAGCGAACTGAGCCATTGCACCATGCCCAAGAGCTCAAATTCTTTCATGATGTTTGCAAGATGATGCCAGGTAATGGGTTGGGGATTTGGGGGTGTTTGAGCTTAAACTTTGACCTTCTTTTCAGCATAGAAATTCTGTAATTCTGCAGCCTTTGATCTCATGTCTTAGATAGGCTATCCATCTTATTTATCTATTATGTAGAACCTTTGAGAATGAATGGAGATGTTACTACAAATTATGCCTGGATTATGGGTATAAATTAGGCTGTATCTTAGGTATATGTGGTGCATTTTAATGCTAACAAGGTGAACAAGTGTGACATAAGCTGTGTTCAAGTCATAAGGCCTTATGATGATACTTTAAAGAGTTCATGGGAAAATGGAAAATGTAAGTGCTTATAAATAAGTAAATATAAATGAACAAATATTTGGGAGGGTGGGGGAAGGGAGAGAGAGAAAGAGAGAGTAGACTCTGTTTCTTTTTACTGGTTCAACTCTGAAATGTCTGTAATATCCAGAACTGACCCCAGCAAAAGCCAGGAGCTGGGGATGCTCTCTGCAGGTCTCTCACATGCATGACAGCAGCCATTGACTGAGGCCTGCATGGCTGCCTCTCACGCTCTCCTATTAGCAGGAAGCTAGAGTCAGGAGATGGGGCTGATTATTCAATCCAGGCACTCCAATATGGACTAAGAACAGCTAGGCTAAATGTTTGCCTTGATACATACATTTTGTACAAATTCTTTGAAATCTGTGGATAGCATTACATGATGTATTTCCATAAACCTTTTGAGGACCTGTAAAACATGGATCCAGACTCCATGCATTAGAATCCTGTCAGTCTTTCCTGGTTTAAGCCAGTGAGTTATTGAGCAGGTGAGGAACCTCTGAAAGATTAAAGATGCATGGCATACGGCACATACAGATGACATGTTTTATACATCCACACATAGAGGCAGAAGCCAATCCAGAATCTAGATAATCCTGCAGCCCCTTCCCCCCCATACCTCACTGCCTATCTTCCACCCTACTCAACTTCCCCGAGCAGTCTCTGAGGCCACCATGGAAACATGGAAGGCAGAGGGAAGTAACAGGTTGGGGGAAGGCCAAGCAGATGCTATTCCCAGAAAATCTAGGTCAAATCTGACATGTCTGTGGTCTCCATGGTTGTTCCAGGCTCAAAAGCAGGAAATTAAAGGGAAAACTTGCATCATTGTGGTCCTCGGGTACCAAGCTAGCCTCTCTTATGTCTCCAGGTGCCAGGATGCTGTAGTTGGTAGCTTCAGCCTTATAAAGGACAATGCCCTAGGTGTTCTGGCAGGCTATGAAGTACAGTGGGTAGGAAAGGCCTCATCTGGCAATGAAGTGGCACCAGTGCTGCCACCAGTGACCACTGTCCAGAATCATTGGGAAGATAAATGAGATAATGCATATGGAAGGAGCTTATAAATCTCTGCGTAAATCCTAGGTCCCATCATTCCTGAGGAGCCTCACCTGTAATCCCTGATTTTAAAGATGAAAATGTGTGTGTGTGTGTGTGTGTGGGTGTGTGCGCGCACGCGTGCGCACACGCGCTTGTGTTGAGTCCCTGCACAAATAGTGTTACCAGTTGCGAGGTGATGGGGAAGAAGTTGGGTGAGAAAAAGGAAGAGTTTCAGAAACAGTTGAAACCAAGGGACAAAGCAAGGAGGTGAAAATAGTTTCAAGAAGTATAATTTAAATGTGCACTAGATAAGATGAGAAAAGGTATTCCACAGCTGCTGCTTTCAGACCGCACACTCCATCACACCTTCTGTCACCCTCATCACAGACTGGTATGGATCTCATCGGAATCCTTTCCTTCTGTGACTTTGAGGTTTGAATAGATTGTATTGGCATTGAAGCCATGCCATTCTCTTACTAAACCATACCTTCAAGCTGCCTGTTTGGGCTGACACTTAATATGAGCAGCAGCTTTTTTTTTTTTGACTATTTATTTTAGAGTGACAGAGACAGTGAGAGAAACCTCCGTATATGTCACCTGCATATGATGTTTCAGGTTGGGCCAGAAACTGGAAACTCAATCCAGATCTCCCACATAGGTGATGGGGACCCAAGTGCTTGAGCTATCATTCCCCCTGTTTCTTACACTGGAATCAGGAGCAAAGTTGAGACCTGCATCAAGACACTCTGATTGGCAGGCTCTTAATTGCTAGGCCAAATTCCCACCCTAAGAAAATGTTTTTTGATTTGTATCTCAGAGCCTCTAATCTACTTTTTTTTCTTACAATTTTCTGTTTCTGACTTGGAGCTCAGTTTTTTAGTAATACACAATGCCAATCATTTAGATTGAAAATCGTAAATTTCTTCTTCCAACTTTTCTGCCATAATAATTATTGGCCACTTGTGTTGTTGCTCTCAATTGCCAAGTGTGGGCCGTGACTGACAGGTAAGTTCTATGTGGCTGGTATGGGTCACACTTATGTGTGGTTTGAATATTTTTGTTCAACATACCAGAAGAAAGCCATTGATGGGTAGCAGAGGAAAAGTAATAGGAGGAGTCTGCTGGGTGATGATTTGGCAGCTCAAGGAAAGTTGTAAATTTCCTCCTGTCAGAAGGAAACTTTCTGGCAAAGTCAGTGAACAAACACAAGCTGCGAGGCAGCCAGAACTTGTAATAAGCTGACTTTCGCTCTCACTGGTGGTTTCTTCTTGTTGGTTTTTCAGTGAAGTGGTTAGATGTGCTAACTATCACCCAAACAGAATATGGACTGCTTTGGGTGGGGTGGGGCCGCTTGGTGGTAGCCCGCAATGGTAACGAAGAGGTATAGAAATAGACAGACACCCCGGAGAGAGCAGAGTATTTGGAGCTGTAGATCAAGGAGAAAATGTATTGCTGGTCCTACTACACAAGCCTTGACACACATTAAGTTTCTCTGTGTTTTAAGTGATTTCAGCACAAGTGCTTCAAATTACCCCTTTTCTATATTGTCAACTCCGATAGAGGGAAGGCCTATGACACAAGCTCGTGATGTTGAAATTATAGTGAATTCAAAGTTTTTGCTTCCCCTATTCCACTTAGTGGACACCAGGGGTCTTAGTTGTGTAGTCAGTCCAGATGTATTAATTAATTTTCCCATGCCTTTTTGCTTTTTTAAAGATCTGTTTACCTTTAATGCAAAGGCAGTGCCACAGAGAGAAGGAGAGACAGAGAAAGAGATTCTGTCCACTGGCTTACTCCACAAGTGGTCACAACGGCTGGAGCTGAGCCAAACCAAAGCCAGAGGCCAGGAGCTTCTTCCAGGTCTCTCATGTGGGCACAGGGTCCCCAGGCTCTGGGCCATCCTTGACTGCTCTCCCAGGCTACAACCAGAGAGCTGGATGGGAACGGGAGCAGCCAGGACACAAAATGATAGCCATGTGGGGGGCCAGCACATTCAAGGTAAGGATTTAGCCACTGAGCCATTGTGCTAGCCCCTCCTGTCAATGCAACTGAAATTCACACTCAAGCTGAAGTGAGAGTCTATCTTTGCCATCAAGACCACGTTAACATAATTAAGTAGCTGCTTCAATTAGAGCTATCAAATATTTTGATATACCCGGGGAAGTCATAGTTTATGGCTCTCATTATAAGCAATAAATATATGAAAAATACCACTCTTTTCTCAAATATGTCATCTAAAGGACAATAAATGGTATTTCACGGATGAATGAAATAAGGGAAGAAATTTCTGATATACAGGGATAGCATATTGTCAGTTTACTAATCTCTCAAAGACCCTTGCTTTTGATATCAGGATCTGATCATATTTATCATTCTAGCAGCATTCCTTGCTAACCAGGGAGAACTTCCTCTTCACATATTGTTTTCTGAATGCTGTTAAGCCTCAGAGTCTATCTTGTTGCACATGAAAAGTTAGGCAGACATCCTGCGTTCAAAGCAGATTCAGTGGAGTTTTCCTTGGTTGAAGTAGAGTAGGAATTCTGATGCCTGGAACACGTTTGGCCTCTTTGCTTTCTGCTGTGAGGCGCTATGGAATCTCATGGCTCTGTGGCGCTTACACAGAAGTCTGCCAGAACATGTACTGTGTCAGTCTGAAGTTCCGCCTCTTTATGTAGTGAACTGACTTGTTGTGTAAGAAAGCTAACTCAGCAATATGTTGTTTACTTAAACTTGGTACAACTTAACACTAATCAGGCTCTTGAAAAATATCACTGCAAGCCTCAACCTCAACTCTGTTAGGCTGCTCTAATGGCCTTGATTTTCTTTCTTTGTCTTCCCCACAGAACATGGCTGGAAAATGACTGTACCAAGATCCAGTTTTCCAACCCTATATCCCTTAAATCTTGATGTCTGGGCCCATTAGCCTGCTTCTGGCTGTATTGCTCTGCCTCTGTAACTTCAGTCCTTGTGATTTGAAATTCTGACCTCCCAGTGGTGAGTACAATACCCAAGACCTTTTTGAATTCTCAATCTATCTTAAAATTCCTAGCATCTTCAGAAGTGTTCCCATGGAATCCATCACACATTAATGCATTGAAAACCTTCCTGCAATGGATCTTTGGAGTTGCTTTGAGCTTTGCCAGTTCCGTCATTTTAGACATTCTAACTAAATATGGTCTTTCATCAGAAACACCTTTGAGTGTACCATTCCACACTTAGAATTCAACTAAATGAGCATGAGGTCCACATTAATTCTCAACTATTTTGAGCTATAGGTTATTTTTCTTGGCAAAGATACAAAACATTGAGGTGAGAATTCAATATTAAGCTGGTCTCCCCAGGATATTATTAAGAGGGTTCAGTTACTAAAACACCAAAGTATATTGTTGTAATGCAACAAGTTCCCTCCGTGGCTGTGTGCCCCAGACCCTGTGACTGCTGCGTCATAAACCTCTGGAGACCTTGGCATGAGGCGGGGAAGACTGATCATGAATGAAAACTTTTGACTATTTATTCATTAAAAATGTTCAGAATAAAATGAGATTAAGATTTAAGGTATGAGGGATATTTCTAGATGTACAGAAATATTCAAACACTTCTTCAGTCAACTTATCAGAGTGATTCAAATATTCATGGAGAATGTATATTGGGAAAAACCTATGCATGGATTTAAAAATATTTTTCATACCAAAATAAAATCATTGTGATCCAATTTCCATGAACTTTAAAAAACATCTTTGTAATCCTCGCTCTGTATATTTGTGGAAAAGTCATTTATACTTGGTAAAAAGTGTGAATTTGTATTTATTATGCACTGTATACCAAAAGATTGGCCTCCGCTTTTCAGAAAGGAGTAGGTTTTATGAATTTAATAAGCTTTCAACATATTTGTCAGACTTAAACTTACTCTCAGGGGGAAGAATCCACAAATACTTTTCAACTTAATACATTTCTCAGCCTTAGCACTGGGGATATTTGGGCTAGATTTTTCATTGAGGGATTTCCTGTGCTCTGTAGAGCATAGCAGTATACCCTATTGCTACCCAACAGCTGACAGTGAGAGCCTGTTTGCTGCCCAACCAGTGTGACAACCAAAATGTTTCTGGATATTGTCAGATAACCCTTGGGTAGCAAAATTATTTACTGGTTGTGAGACCATGCCAGGGAAAGACAGAGGAAAGTTGCAAGAGGAAGAGGTAGAGGTGGAACTATCTGTGACACTTCTCTGACTGGCTCTGCCCTGACTGGCTGTGTCAGCAGTGAAGAGGATCAATAAGGCAGGATAAGGCAGTGTGTGTAAGAGAAATTGCCTCCCAACTGATATTTGGATCTCTCCAATGTTTCTCCTTTTATAGCTTCTTTTTTTTTTTAAAAAAAAAAAAGATGGATTTATTTTTATTGGAAAGTCAGATTCAGAGAGAAGGAGAAATACAGAGAAAGATCTTCCATTCTCTGGTTCACTCCCTAAGCAACTGCAAAGCCCAGAGCTGAGCCGATTGAAAGCCAGGAGCTTCTTCCAGGTCTCTCACATGGGTGCATGGCCTGGTCCAAAGGCTTTGGGCCATCCTTTACTGTTTTCCCAGGCCACAAGCAGGGAGCTGGATGGGAAGTAGAGCAGCCAGGGCACAAACTGATGTTCATATGGGATCCTGGGCCTTGCAAGGTGAGGATTTAGCTGTTGAACCATTGCACCGGGTCCGTTTCTATAGTTTCTAAAACACTTTTTGCCTTATGAATGAACCACATAAGGAAAGCATACAAAATTCTGGGACCCTGGACAACTGATACAATTTTTCTTTAGGTAAAATGAATAATGCAAGAATGTGCTTACATTGTCAGCTTTTGCTACTTAGCAAACTAATCCAAAAAACGTCTGGCTGGAAACAACAGTTACCATTGCTAATGATCGTATAATCGGCTGGGGTGTAGTTGATGTAGGCTGGTTTTCACTGGGTAGCTCTGCCCAGTGTCATCTTGCTCATTATTGTCCTGGGACCAGTAGGTCAGTTAGTGTATGTCTTTATCATGATGATGGTAGGAGGCATATGTCTAGAAGCAGAAATACATTGGCCACTGGAGTTGTCATCTAGCATTCTATAGTTTCTGATTCATTCTATTAGAGCAAGTTATATAGCTAAATCCAAAGTCGGTGGGAAGAAACATTTATTCTTCCTGTTAGTGAGAAAGGCTGCAAAGTCATATGGTGATAGACATGTCAATATAGGAAAGGATGATGAATTGTGGCCAGTGATCCCATCTATAGCAACTCTTAAGTTGTGGGCAATTTTTACTTTTATATAATTTCAGAACAGAGTGCCTCAGTTTTGCCAGACACCTTTATTATGAGAAAATACAATTACAGAATAGTGGAATCATTTGGTAGGGAAGAATGAACCAAACTACCTGAAAATCGATCGTTGCCAGTAGTTAGTCCATCTCATTTGAATGAAGCAGCATTGTGTCTCTGTGATTTTGTACAATGAAAAAAGCTGGATTTGTGTAACGTGGAGGCAGAGAGGAAAGGCATTTCCAATGATGTTTGTGAAAGGAAGATGTACGTATCTAGATGCTGGACAGAAGCGTTTCCGTTTATTGCCGGGAAATGTATACTGCATGCCTCCTTTGCATCTTTTACAGAACCTGTCAAGTGCAATCCAGGTTGAGAGGTGAGGCCTCCTCTGCAGCTGGGCTCCAGCTCTGGTCTGACCAAGCACCACTAAGAGGTAAGCCAAACTTTACCACTCATAGCATGGTTCCATTTGGTTTCAGTGTATTGTTTGTTACAGGTGAAAGAGTGATGGGTGAAAGAGTGATTCAAAGTAGCTTTTCTCTTTTGGCATTTATCATTATCTCTTCAGCAACATTGTCTTCATCCAACAGCAGAATGACCTTAAGTCAATGTTAGAAGGATTTGAATTTGATGGGATTAAAATCATTTTATCATATCATACTGTGAGTATAGTGAAGCTGGATAGGTTTGAGTATAAGGCGTTGTGTCAGAAATTGCTTTTAATTGTTTATGGTGAGACCCTAGATTTAGGCTAGCACTATTCATCAAAAATAGGTAGGTACTACATCCCTGTCATAAGGAATCAGAAACAATGAAGCAAAGCAAAACTAATGCTGACAGTAGCAAGCATGTGAGAGAATACAGAACAATGAAAGTTCTCAAATTTTATTGTTAGAAATGTGAAAATGAGCCAGCCACTTTGGAAAAACAATATTGTGATTTCTCAACAAGAGAGTATAGGCTTTGGTACCACAGAACCCAGGACACCATTCCTAGGTAGAGACCTAGGAGTTGGGAAAACCATGTTCACACAAGGCCTCTCAGTAGAGGTTTATAGTAGCTACAAGGCACAATCACCAAACATGCTCTCATTGATGAAAGTGCAAGCAAACTGTGGCACATCTATACAATGGAAAGTCACTCAGCACCAGAAGGAAAGGCGCTGCTGATATATGCAATAACATGGTTGAAACTTCAATGTGTTATTGTGGGTGGAAGAAGCCAGACTCAAAAGGCTATAAACTACATGATTGCATTCTGGAAAAGCAAGCCTATAGGGAACGAGAGCATACCAGTGGTGGCCAGAGGCTAAGGGTGGGGGATGTCTGCAAAGGGGCACATAGGGAAATTTTGTGGCTGATGGATTATGGCAGTGGTGGTGGTTACATGATTGCATACATATGTCAAACCTTATGGAACTCTGTGTTAAAAGGGTGGATTTATACCTAAATAGGCCTAGCTTTAAAAAACGTGTGCGGTTCATTATCCTCCAGGATCTCCTATTTTTATACTTGTCGGTGCAAACGTATATTGCTGTGGCCTCACTGGGAGAAGTTCCCTTCCTGGCAGTTCCAAGGGCAGGTCTAGGCTGTGCTCCTTCTGAGTGATGATGCAGTGGGAACCTATTTCATGTGATTGTGAGTAGACATCTATCCTGAGCTAAAGCAGTAAGATGTCATCTTTTGCAACTTTGCTCTAAGAGACATTGAAACCACAGTCCAGAGGGTGTATACTTTGGCTTGCACATGTGTTTTGTTTGGCCTGCACAGTGTTTGCAGAAATTCAATTAGTTGTCAATGTTTAAAAAAAATATGGGAGATTTCACATAAAAATCCAGATTTCTGGTTTCTCTGTAAGAAGTGGGAGGATCTGGTCAAATGGACACAAATTCCCACAGGAAGACAATGGTGGGTGCAGGGATCGCCAGCCACGTCAGCCTGTGTTCTCCATCTGTGCAGGCCACACCGCTGGTAGTACAGAGCCCTGTAGGGCCTGTGCTGTTAAATGAAACTTGGATCTTCTTTTTCTACCAAAAATGAGAAGATAAAAGATAGATGGTATTACGAAAAATAGAACTAAACATATTACTTTGTCAAAGCAAGGACTTCTAAAAATATTTATTGTGCAAGGCAGGGGAGGGTGGAGAGAGAGAGATTGATTGATTGATTGATCAAGGGATCAGCCATCTGCTGGTTCGCTTCTCTAACGCCTAAAACAGCTAATAGGGCTGGTGCAGGCTAAAGCCAGGAGCCTTTAATTCAATCTGGGTGTCATGCATGGATGGCAGGTTCTACATACATAAGCCATCATCTGTTCTTCTCTTCTTGCCCCTCATCCCTTGTCTTGGATTATGCATTAACAGGAAGCTGGAATTGGAAACAGTTAACCCAGGCACTCTGATATGAGATATGGGGATCTCAAGCAGTGACATAGCTGTTGTACAAATGCCTTGCCACAGTTATGACTATTTTTTTAAGACTTACTCATTTTTCATTTGAAAGGCAGATTTACAGAAAGAGAGAGAGAGACAAAAAAGAAAGTTTTTCAAAATGACTGCAATGACCAGAGCTGGGTTGGTTTGAATCCAGGAGCCTGGATCTTCTCCTAGGTCTCCCAGGTGGGTGTAGGAAGTCCAAGGAGTTGGGCCATCTTTTGCTTTCCCGGGAATATTAGCAGGGAGCTGGATCAGAAGTGGGGCAGCCAGGACTAAAGCCAGTCCTACAATGGGATGTTGGTACTGTGGACAGGAGCTTAACCTAATGCCGCAGCACCAGCCAGCCCCTGTAATGACTTTCCTCATGCCTTGTAATAAGCTAACTAAATATATCTGTACTGCAAGAAAATACATGGAAATGCCTTACTGAAACAAGCATGACTGTTTTCATTCTTGTTGCTTGCCTATTCTCTGTAGGCCTTAGAGTCTGTACAGCCCTGCAAATCAAATAGCTATTGAGTAATGGTGTGCCAAGGTTACATGAAGTTGAAGATAAATAGGCACCATGGCAACCTATGCCCATGTGCAATCTAATGTCACTGGGAATGGGAAAATGAGAGCCTTACAAAGAAGCATCTCTCTCTCTCCCTATATTTCCCTCCCTCCCTACCCTGCTCTTTTGTATGTGTGTGAGAGAGGGGAAGAGAGATGTTTAGAAGCTCACAGATGTTCAGAGGAGAGAAGTGAATTTCTTTTTTTTTTAAAAGATTTATTTTTATTAATTTTTTATTGGAAAGGCGGATATACAGAGAGGAGAGACAGAGAGGAAGATCTTCCGTCCGATGATTCACTCCCCAAGTGAGTGCAACGGGCCAATACTATGCCGATCCCAAGCCAGGAGCCTCTTCCGGGTCTCCCATGCAGGTGCAGGTTCCCAAAGCTTTGGGCCGTCCTCGACTGCTTTCCCAGGCCACAGGCAGGGAGCTGGAAGGGAAGCGGGGCTGCCGGGATTAGAACCGGCGCCCATATGGGATCCCGGGCGTGCAAGGTGAGGACCTTTAACCACTGTGCCACTGCGCCAGGCCCGAGAAGTGAATTTCTTAAATGACTCCTAATAAAAAAAAGTTGACATTATCACCTAAGTCTCCCAGTCAATGTTTCTCAGTCTTGAATGTACATTCAAATCCTGAAGAGTCATGGAAAGGCCCATATTCATTCAGCTGGCCCAGAGCACACCCTTACTTAGGTTCTGCAATTCTAATACAATCCCAGGTGTCATTGCCGAAGCTGCTGCTGAGTGTATCACATTTGAGCAGCAAGGGTTGAAATCCTACTTCTGGCAAAAAATGCTAAAAATCTGTCAACTTGAACTTTGCTTCTTAGCCATCTGCTCTTCATTGAAGTACTTGGTAAAATCAGTTCTTTGTTCACTCAGCAAAGTATAACATTCAAGGCAAAAGGCTATTTAAGGATGGTAAGGGCTGGCACTCTTGAAGAAAGAGTAAGTTTTTGTTAACTGGCTGCCATCATCAGAGAGAAGCAAAGCGGTCTAGCGTAGCGTCTTCCTCTCTTCATCTGGACTGCTTAGTTCTGTGGCCTTAGGCAAATCTCCATACTCTTTTTCACCAATGAAGGTGAGTTTTCAACCTTGTAGGCTATTGTGAAAAATTTAATTAGCATGTGTGAGAATTTGTAAGATCTATGGAGGGACCAGCACTTCAGGAAGGCAGAGTAATTTATAGTCTCTATCATCATGTCGTTGCTCATTCAGCTGTTATGCCCAGCAACGCAGCCTGAAAGAGGCAGTCGGCACAATCTACAACTCCCTCCTGGTTGGAAATGCCACATGAGGAACATTAGAGCTATCAGTGGAGGTGATAAATGGCGCTTCTTGTTCACAATGTTCAATATTACTCCAGTGGCTGCCACTTCAGGTTTTAATATAATAGTTTTTTCATGTCCCTTCCTTCTGAATATGGGCCACTGTGATATCTGTTTAAAACTTGGTTGGCTCTGGCTTGGATAGCATCTTTTTAAACTCATCTTTCTCTAAACCAACATAGTAGGGAAGCTCCAATCTAAAGAAATATCATGTTATGCAAGTTAAAAATCTCCAAAACGACATCATGAAAGAAAATTGATCACATAAAATCAATTTTAATAACATATTTTAAAGTATTTATACAATATTTTAAAATATGCCATGAAGATATAAAATAACACTGAAGAGTTACTGTCATTTTTTATACTATCTTTGCAATGTGGTAGGTGGTATTACTTCTAGCAGTTTCTTTTTTAAAGATTTATTTATGCATTTTAAAGGCTGAGTGATGAGAGAGAATAAATCTTCTACCCATTGGTTCAATCCCCAAATAGTCCTTAGAGCCAGAGCTAGGATATGCTGAAACCAGAAATTAGGGTGTCCACCTGTATCTTCCACATGAGTGGCAAGAACCCAAGTATGTGGGTCATTATACTAAGGCAATGTGGCAGAAAGGTGGACCAGAAGCAGGAGAGCCAGAACTCAAACCAGGCACTCTGATGTGGGACACAGACTTCCCAAGCAGCAGTTTAACTCATAGTGCCATAACCTGCCCCTGTTACAGTGGTATCTGTGCTCAGCCCAGCCCAGCCCAGCCCAACTAGGTTCTGGGAACTGTTTTACCATGATCAAGGACTACCAGGTCATCACCCTTATGAAACTTGATATTAAGTGAAATCACATGAAAAATAAAATAATAGTAATATGATACCTGTCAAACAATAACAACAAAAGTATTGGTTCCATGTAATCCTCTGATTCAGGGACTAACCCAGTCTCAAGGTTGAGTAAATCTTCCTTTAAGAAGATGTTTCTGTTGGGACCCGAGGGGATGGCAGTAAGCAGCTGGGAGAGGGGCTAAGCTGCAGAGGAGTTGGTGAGCTAGAGAACATGGCAGAAGATGGGGGTGGTCCACATAGGGTGAAGAGATGGGTAATACCTCTTGATGGGTCCTCTTTGAGGGCCTTGAGCAGAGATTTGGTCTTTTCCGTTACAAACTAGAGACTATCCAAGGCTTTGAGAAGAGTAACTTGATCAGATTTAGATTCTTCTTTGGGTTTACAAGATGGCGAGTGGCTGTAGGGCTTGCAATTGGTGTCTTACATTCAGCCACAGTTGGAAATGACTGTGAAGCAAAATGACGCCTTGATTTCACTGTTCTGATCACTGGTAATGGGCCTCAGACTTGTCTGGGAAAGAAATAGCTCATTATGGACCCAGCACAATGGCTCAGTGGCTAAATTCTTGCCTTCTTTGTACTGGGATCCCATATGAACACTGGTTAGTGTCTCAGTTGCTCAACTTCCCATCCAGTTCCCTGCTTGTTTTCTGGGAAAACATTAGAGGATGGCCCAAAGCCTTGGGACTCTGCAGCCATGTGGGAGACCTGGAAGAAGCTCCTGGCTCCTGGCTTTGGATTGATTCAGCTCTGGCCAATGTGGCTACTTGGGGAGTGAACCAGTGGATAGAATATCTTTTTGTCCTTTCCTTCTTTCTACAAATCTGGTTACCAATAAAAATAAATACATCTTAAAAAATAACTTAAAACTGGTTGATTATGTAATTTTTTAAAGGAATAGCTCATCATGATAGAACAGACTGTATTCCATTTCCCAAGAGATGTCTACCATTTTTCCAAAAAAGCAAAGCAAAAACAATACCACAGACAAACAAAACCCTGAGTATCCCAGCTCAAATTAGAGTTGGATTAGCAATGGCTAGCACTGTTATGGTGGTATCATCAATAGTCTTTAGTATGTTTGTTTGTCCCACTAAAACTCATCCTAAAATATAAGAGGTTAAAGTTAATCCCACTACTGCATCTGGAGATAGGGTCTTAGGATTAGATGAGGTCATGAGGATGGGATCCCTATGGTCACATTAGTGTCTTTGTAAGAGGAGGTAGCAGTATTACACAGGTCTTCATATGTGCTGTGCTGTGTTGCCTTGGGACTCTGCAAAGAGCTTTTACCAGCATAAGGAGCTCACCAGATGTGACTGCTTGACTCCAGATCTCTAGAGCTGTGAGGTGAATTAACCATTATTCTGTATCATTTACTCACCCTTAACTCATTTTCTGTGGCTACAGATGAATACTAAAGACAGCACTACTACTACAACTACTATGGCTACTAATGACCACTGCTTCTATTTATTGGGGGTCCATTGTTTGCCAGTGACATATATGTCAATATATGTAGTATATCATTTCTACTCCAGATGTTATACTGGAATGTTTGATGAAGCTTATATCCTTGACCAGAGTTGAGTTGCTGACAGACAGGTGGGAATATTGGAACACACGACTCACTTCAAAGTCATGTTCATGCCCTCCTACTTCCTTTTATAAGTAGAGGCTCAGTGAGTTCTGATTGAAGCATCTGAGAAGCACCATGGCTGAGCTCAGACAGAACAACTTGCTTCAGTGCCAGGAGCTGATAAGCAGTGGTGTGAGTATTTGTTATCTATTGAGACTTCAGGTAAACCCACCCTGAACATGTTCTTGCCAACATGTCTTTTCTGTATGTCATGCGTGTAGATCCATTTTTTCTTTCCTCATTTACTCTAGTTTTTAGGCTTTTCTTTTCCTTCCTTGTGGCTTAATAGGTCAATTGCCTTTTCTTGTTGGCTTGAGATGGGCTCCTTTTCTGGAGTTTGTGCAACAGCTCCACATTCTCATGCCTGGGATGGCCTCCTTTCTCTGCTACAGTGGTGTGTATGCAGTCTCTCTCCAAATATAGAAGATCAATGCTAATCTAATCCTTACCAGACAGGGTCAACAGAGGTGCAGCTTACCCACCATAAGGAGCTGTGAGTGCCATTGCGCAATCTCTCCCTGCCAAGTGTGCAAAATTCCTGGGCTTTCCAACCCAGTAGCGTTGAGTCTTCCTGATAGAAGGAGATGGCTTCCCTGTATAAGGAAACTAGCTTGATTCATTGGTTAATGATGTAAATCACAAAGCTTGTTTAAATGTCATTGTTCCACAACAACAACAAAACCCCAATGTGATTGAGCAACTAATATGGTGCATGAATGGATCTAGATGCTAATATACCACACATGGAAAAGAAAACTGTTTAAAAACAAATCAGCAAGGAGGACATTTAGCCTTGTGGTTAAAATGATGGTAAAGATGCCTGCATCACGGCTCTGGGAGATTGTGGTGATGGTTGAAGTAATTGTGTACCTGGCACCCCCATGGGAGGACTGGATTGAGTTCCCTAGCCTTGGCTTCAGCCTGGCCCAATCCCCACTCTCACAGGCATTTTGTAAGTAAACCGGTGGGCAGAAACTCTATCTGACTCTTACTTCTTTCTTTATTTATTTTTAAGAAAACAAGCAAACAAACAGCAATCACAAAACCTAAACTCTTTTCCAGTGGAACTTTTTTTAAGATTTATTTATTTTTATTGCAAAGTCAGATATACAGAGAGACAGAGAGGAGGAGAGACAGGGAGGAAGATCTTCCATCTGATGATTCACTCCCCAAGTGACAGCAATGGCAGGCGCTGTGCCAATCCCAAGCCAGGAGTTCTTCCAGGTCTCCGACATGGGTGCAGGGTCCCAAGGCTTTGGTCTGTGCTCCACTGCTTTCCCAGGCCACAAGCAGGGAGTTGGATGGGAAATGGGGCTGCTGGGATTAGACCCAGCACCCATATGGGATCCTGGCATGTTCAAAGCAAGGATTTTAGCCACTAGGCCACTGTTCCAAGGCCCCCAGTGGAATTTTTTTCGAGTACGGGTGGTGGAGTTAAGCAATGATCAAAATAAAACAAAATACCTAGTGTGTTTGATGATGGCTAAATAAATAAATACATACATACAAAGCTGAAAGAGGAGGTGGCAATGTTCAGGCAATCAGAAGGCCTGGTCATGGGGATGGTATATGAGTGAAGATCTTAAGACCGAGAAAAATGATTGGACCATTTGAGGAGAGAGCATCCAGGTGGAAGAAGTGGTTGGTCCCAATATGCTGGGGCTGGAGTGTGTCTGTAGAGTTCAAGGGACAACAGAGGCCAATTCATATGGAGCTATGTGCAGTAGGAGAAGGGTTTGCAGGGGAGGTTATAGAGATCTCTGCAGGCTTATAGGGATTCTCCTCTGGGTGATGTGAAAAGTCACTGTAGGTTTTTTCAAGCCAAGTAGCAGTTTTCAGGATCAGCAGTGTGGAAAATAAATGGTACAAACAAAAGGATGGAGCGTGGACAGCCCAGGAGGCATTGCAGTCACACATGTGTGCAACAGTGAAGCTTAGACACTGCAGAGCAGGGAGCTAGTGTGACGTGATGGAGTTCTACCTATGTTCTGAAGGAGAGCCAGCAGGATTTGCTGATGAATAAAAGAAGTGCGTTATTGGAAGTTGTTTTTTTTCTCCTTACTCAAAAAGTAATTTCCTTATTTTCAAGCATGGAGAAGAAGCTACCTATGTCATTTATTACCCTGGGTTATATATTTCTTAAATTATTTAAAAAATTTTTAATTTTTCAAAATATATAGGCAGAGAACCATTCTGTCTTACAAAAGAAAGATCTCATTTGCTTTGCTATAGTCCTCCTTTTCCGAGAAATAATTTCTGTTTATATTACACATTTTCTATGCATTTACATATTCTATTTATATTACACATTTTCTATGCATTTACATATATATCAAAGTATAGTTTTATTCTTTTATGAAAACAGGATTACATTATTCTTCTTGATATTTGTTTCATACTTCTTGAACGCTTTTCTCTTTTAGTATGTAAAGACATAGTTCGTCATTTCAAGGTCCCTTGGGGGTGCACTAGACCTGTGTCTTATTTTACTCCTGTTTCCTAAGTGGTGTCTAAACTGGGGGAGCAAAGACAGGCATCCCCATGCATGCCCTAGGTAGTCAGTCTGCACTTCCAGGAAACAGCCGCAGGATGCTCTTTTAGAGTGGCAGGAACAAGCTCGGTGTGCTAAGCCAACCTGCTTGAAATGCCTTTCTGTGTTCTTTTAGGGGATCATTGTTGCCTAGAGTCACTTTAGTCTGAGAATGGTTTTGCTATGGAAGACTTTGGACATTTTGTGCTCCTGGTCTCCAACATCTTGCTCCCTGGGATGCATGCTCAGAGAACATTAAAGAGTCTAGGGCTGCAGATTGGTCTGGCAGTGGATGGTGAGCAGATTCAGCAAATTATAAAGGCATCATCTGACTCAACAAGAATGACGTGAATGGATGAATAATGCAGATGCTTCTCAACTTAGAACTGGGTCATGTCCCAATAAACTCATTGTGGATGGAAAATGTAAGTAAAAAATGTAGAATACACCCAACCTAGAGAGCATCACATCTTAGCAACTTGGTACCCTGGAGGGCATTGACTGTTTCCCCTTGTGGTTGTGTGGCTGACTAGGGGCTGCAGCTCAGTGCTGCTCTTGCGTTTTGTGTCTGAGCCCTGTGCATTGCACTGCTGGCCTGGGGAAAAGATCAAAATTTTAAGCCCAGTTTCTCTTGAGTGCAAGTCTCTTTAAAACCATTGTAAAGCTGAAAAGTCATAATCCATACCACTGTAACTTGAGGTCTACGTATACACGCTTTTTCCATGATTATCAGACTATTGTTATAATTACATAGGTAATTCATGAGATTGTGGAAAAATTAGAAGATACAGAAAAAATGTTAAATGACCATCACCGAAAGCTTCCACCAAAACACAGTATTTTGGTGCGTGCAAGAACAAGAGAGTGAGATAGTCTGGTGTACCCAGTTCTGGTGGTCACCAGGGTACGTACTGCGTGTCTCCTGTGTGCATGAATACATCATGAGGCAGTGAGGAAGGAGCACACACACACTCTGGAAAACCAACTCAGGTGTGCCGTCCAGGGCTGGGGCTTCCTCACATAGGAAGAATGCTACTAGAAGAAGTTGAGTGCATTGACCACGGTTTCCAGCAGTTGGGGCAAAGTTCCAGTATAGCAGCTGCCCTTAACTCTGCTCTCCTAGCTATCCTCCACTCTCCACTGACCCTACCAAGCAATAGGAATGCAATCATGCCTGCCTCTCTTATTTGTTTACTGTTTCCACTTAATGGCAGGGTCCTGGTTACCCAGCACTCAAACACATGTACAAAAGAGGGCAGCCAAGAATGGAAAAGAAAGAGATGTGCAATCTCTCCAGGACAGGAGACACCATTGGCAGTGGGTGGCAGAGGGTGGGCTGCAAGACACATTGGAATTTGTTTTTTTGGTACAGCTGGCGTGGGTGTTTGCTTTGGCACTCAGCAGCTGCTTGTCAGTTCAAACATGGTGGTGTGAAGCACAGGCCTGTGAGAAAGGGGAAGCCTGCCTGCATGTTGTGTCAGGAGGGCCTTGTGGGACCTGTTCCAGCTGCTGAGTAGAACTTGGTCCTTTAGACTCTTGTCTTTGATGCCAATAATTAGGGCTAGTATTGCCTTTGAGATGGCAAAAAAGATTTTTGCTATTTTGTCAATATTTATCATGAGAATAGTGCTATAAGGTGGAGTGTTAAAGAGCTATTTGTGTTCTTGTCCTTCTCCAAACCTCATAGTTCAATGGTAGGGATGGAATGTGAGAGGACAAAACATTTCCATTCATGTAGTGGTAAGTGCCACATGGGTAGAATGGAAGATAGGTGCTGATGAAGACCAGAGCAGAGCTGACATTAGTAGACAGAAATTGGTACAGGACTTAGAAGAGTTCAAGGAATAGAGAAATGGAGATGCAAGTGGAGAGAGGATGCTGAGCTGAGAGACAGCTCAAATAAAGGCTCTAGGGGAAGAGGAGATGTGCCAGAACTTACTATAACTATCACAAAGGAATACTCAAAGTGTGAGTACAAGGGTGGAGAGAGAGGAGTGGCAAGAGACCTTTCAAAACTGTGACAGTGGATTTTGGAGAAATGATGCTGTTGGCTGGGTTAGGATTTCAGGGATGATTAGTTTTGGGGAAATGGCTTAGGGCATAGTAAATTGAAGGAGGAAACCATAAATAAAGAGCTGTCTAGTTCAGGAGAGCAGTTGGCACAGGAGAGAGGCCTGGGAAGTCAGTTTCTAGGCCCCTAAAGGCTGGATGAGCTATCCAAAAATGGAGCAGCAGAAACCATGGTGTGAGACTTGTTCATGAGTCTGGGGACAAGAAGAGGGAGAGGGTGTGGAGAAGACTAGGGGTGCTGACCCATGTAGTCATAGCATGGGCCGAAGACTCACAGAACAGGTAAAGAGAGTGCACCGCATGAGCTCTGAGAAGGAGCAACTGACGATGGCAGTTAGGAGTCACTGGTGACTCTTGAGAGTGTGAATTCAGCAGTGAGCAAGCAGCTTAGCAGGTGCTCAGAGTGGGTGGTAGTGATGAGATACACGCAGGGTGGTTTTTAAACTTGGCTGAGCATTCTAATCACTTGGAAGGATTTTAAAAAATACAGACCTCCTGAGTCAAATCTTTAGTAGGTAGGCCTGGGAAATTGAGTTTTCTCAGATGCCTCACAGCTAGCCAGTCCAGCATCAGCATGTGTGAACTCATGATAGTGAGAAAATTGAATAAACTTGAAGGGTGTGTAAGGGTTAGAGAACTTTTCTTGGTAGTGATTTTCCTAACCTAACCTAACCTAACCTAACCTAACCTAACCTAACCTAACCTAACCTAACCTAACCTAACCTAACCTAACATTTTTGGAATAGAGGAGACTCAACTTCACTTTCCAGGCCAAAGGGAAAATAATATGACTGAAAATATGAGGTCAGAATAGGAGGTTTGGCGTCCCCATGAAGAAATCCACTTTGAAACACAGAATAGGGATTCTGATGAAAAGTAACAAGATGGTGGGAGGTAGCTACGTGAGAATTCCAGGAAGTGAGGACACCCCTGAAAACCGAAATTGAAGCTTCGTGAATGAGAGTGTTTCAATGTATGGGGAAGAGGTTTTTGGTGCCTGGTTGCAACACTGCCTGGGATACTCACATCCCATATTGGGGTGCCGCAGTTTGAGTGCCTACTCCATTTCCATTTCTAGCTTCCTGCTAGTATGGACATCTGAAAGGCGGTCACTGAAGTGGGTGTGCTGCCATCCATGGGAAGGGACCTGGGCTGTTTCTGATTTCTGGCTTTAGTCTGGCCAATCCCAGCTGGGGAGTGGAAGTGAGTTGCCAGGTAGGAGGAGAGATTTCACTGTCTTTGCCATTCAAAGAGAGAGAGAGAGAGAGAGAGAGAGAAAGAGAGAGAAATGGTATTTTAAAACTTTATGAAAAATATGTATTACAAAAAACATTTATGCTTGAATTTTCAAATGGTTTTGCAAACTTTCTGAGGTACCCTCAATTTTCTTTGAAGATTGACTCAATTCACCCAAGAAACTAAGAAACTCCCAGATTCCTCTTTAAAACTTTCTTGAGCAAATTACACGCACTTTCATCATGCCAGCTACCCCGGGAAATGTAGGTTATGAAAGCTTAGAATTATGAAATGACACAAGCAATGCGGTTAGACAGGAGATTATCTTTTGAAAGTTTCTATTTCGTAGTTTCCGAGGGGAGGCACTAGGCATGACTTTCAGTGCTTGCATTTGTTGGAGGCAGGAGCTAAAAAAAGGAGCCACTGGTGCCTGTTTGGCCTGAACAGTATTATCTGAGTCGTGCTTCGGGGTGGGAGGGATCCTCTGAGGCCCATGAGCATGATGACGGTGCGTTCTCAGCATTGTGCGTACAGCACCGCGTCCTGAAACACCTGGCCCTCACCATAGCTGTCTCTCTGTGCTCTTTTTGATACCTGGGTGTGAAATCCACCTCCTTCTCCCCTTTTCTCAGTGTAGCGGAGTACCTCAGTCCTGTGTGATTATCTTTTATATCTTGTGAAGTACTGAGCTAGTGTGTTCTTAAGGAGTCCTGGGAGTGAATAACAACCACAGGACAGGGGGTTGAACTCTTATTAGGAACATTTTGCCTAGCACCTCTGTTTGAAAAGTGCATTGGCCAAACTTATATTTTAGCAACTATTATGGGCAAGTAATGCTTTTTTTTTTCCTATTATAAAAGACAGTATTAAAGAGCTTATTGTATGCAGGCACTGCTCTAAGTGTTAAATATATCTCAATTCACTTCAACCTCGGGGAGATCTATGGTATAGCCATTCTGATCCCCACTTGCAGACGAAGGAGTAGAGGCTCCGAGCAGTGAGATATGTGGTTGAAAAATCATATAGCGAGTGAGTGATGTGTAAGGGAATCAAACCCACATCTTTCAACACCAGAGCTCTTAACCTATGTATGATGACACAGATGGAAATGCAGCTTGCTAGAAGAGGAAGGTGACTTTGTATATTAACTACTTGTTCAGGTTCTTGCTGATTTTTCAGTTCAAGCTTGGCAGGACTTTCTTCAAAGCACCTCAGCTGCAATGCCAGCTTGGAAGATTCGCATGCTTCATCTCTAACTTTCGTACACTGCTCTGCTTTAGAAAATGTGGCTGATGAGTCCCCAAAGGCCTGTAGCACTTCCATGACCTCCTAGAGCAGGAGTGAGGCTGAGGACTAACTTGTGTTTATGTTGTGGGTATGGGACCATTCATAAGAAGACAAAGAGAACAATTTGGGAGTGATCCATTCATGACAGCTGCACGTGCAGAGGATCAAAGGGGTCAGTTTCTGTGAATTGGAGTTTATTCCATGCCATTGCACAAGTTCAGGAGTCAGGATCAGTTTATGGCCATAATGCTCCACTACAGGGATGCTGGGGACTGCAACTTTTCCCTTATCCATTGGGAGAAGTGTGATGAGGCCTGTGTCCCCGACAGCCAGTTGGTAAGAACACGGTTATTTGGCACCAGGCCAGCACAACAGGCTCTCAGGCCTCAGCAACAGGCTGGTTTGCTTGCAGGGCCTCCTCACAATTTGCTGGCTGAGTGACTTCAGGCAAGGTATTGAGCACTCTGAGCTGGAGCTGAAGGTTTGAGCTGAAACACAGAGCTTTCAGCACTATTTTTAGCAAATGCTAAAGAGATGCTGGCATTTACCACTGTCCTGTGTCAGTGATTCTCACTAGGGGTGATTCTTCCCCCTGCCAGAGGACCTTGGGTAATATCAGGAGAGGTAATTGATCGTCATGGTTGAGAGGGCTGCCAGCATCGGGTTGTGGAGTCCTCTGGGGTCCTGTGACGCACAACATAGATCTGCACAATGACCTGGCCCAAGCATACTATACTGCCTGTAGTGAAAACTGTTCTACATATGCATTAATGCAAATAGTCCTCTTTGGAACCCCCACAAAGGCACACTGTGATTATTCTGTCTGACAACAGAATGTTAGAGACATTAAGTGACTGGGGAATTCAATGATCCAGCCAAACACAGACAGCTGATAAGAGCCAGGATTTGAATCCTCACTGTTCTGTAGCCTGTCACCCCTAGGACTAGGTAGATTCCTGTGGGAGTAGATTGAAAGGCCACGTAGGTGGGATAGTGGGAATCTTCCTCACCCCATATTGGTGAATCTTCTCCATGCTGTGGTCTGAGTGTGGTTTGCCTGGACTGAAATGCATCTGAAGTCTTTGTCTCTAGTGCGGTGGTATCGGGAGGTGGCAGGACCATTAAGAGATCGTTATGTCCTGGAGGTTTCACCTATGTGAAGGGATTCCTGTGGTTCCCTGGAAAGGAGGTAACTTTAAGAATGAATTGTTGTAAAGTGAGACAGACCCCTCTTCTTGCTCTCACACACATTCTCTCCTCTGCTTCAATTGCATCCCCTTCTAATTTCCATTGTAAGTTGAACTGCCATGAAGCCTTCACCAGAAGTGAAGTAGATGCTTGTGCTGTGTTCTTGGTTTATCCAGAATTGTAGGTTAAAACAAACCCTTTTTTATATCGATTACCCAATCCCAGAAATGCTGCGACAGCAACAGAAAGTGGCCTATGACATCCATTGAAATTCAGAATGACTTGAGAAAGAAACTAGATATGCAGATTCCTGGGCCCTGCACCCAGGTGGTTCTGATGCAGGTGTGTTTGGGACCCCACACCAGTAGCCCTCATAAAGGCTTCTACATATACTAGTCACACTGATACCAGATTTGCAACAAACCTTTCAAGTGTTTGCTGAATCTGTCTTGCTGGAATTCTGTGTTTAAAGCTTAACGTTATTTTTGATGTTGTCTAAAGGAACAGGTTTACTTCAAAAGAGTTTGATGTGGCCATCGGCCATCAGTGTTTCCTTGTGGAGGACTCCATGTCTTCTGGTTTGTTCCTACACTCTTATATTCATGGGGGACAGGAAAGCCACACTTGGCTGCCTGTTGATCACCTTTCATGTGCAATATAGACTTAGGGAGTTGCCACTCCTAACCTTAGCATCCTGAGCTTACTGCTGTCTCACATAGCCATGAACCAGGCCCCAAACTAGTAGCCCTTTGGAATCTACCTTCCTCCCACTCTGCAGCCAACCTCCAAATTCGTTTTTCTTTTCTTTTTTTTTTTTTTGCAGATTAAAAACAATATTGGAAAGGCAGATTTACAAAAAGAAGGAAAGGAGAAACAGAAAGAAAGATCATCCAGCTGCTGGTCCACTCCCTAAGAGGCCACAACAGCTGGGGCTGAGCCAATCAAAAGCCAGGAGCCAGTAGCTTCTTTCAGGTCTCCCACACAGGTGCAGGGTTCCAAGGCTTTGGGCTGTCCTTGACTGCTTTCCCAGGCCACAAGCAGGGGGATGAATGGGAAGTGGAGCAGCTAAGATATGAACTGGTGCCCATATGGAATCTTGCTGCATGTTAGGCAAGGACTTTAGTCGCTAAGCTACTGTGCCAGGCTCCAATCTCCAAATTCTTACACTTCTTGCATTGTATTTCTTGCATCAGTGCCTATATTCTTATATGCTTCCATACTCTGGTTTACTACTTGGTCTCCTCGGACTCTCGTAGTAACCTCCTATTTGGGCGTCAAGCCTCAACTCTTTCCTCCAGTGCACCCAGCCAGATAAATCACATGAGAATTCCATTTTGTTTATGCATTCACCAGTGTAGTTAAAGATATTTACTGACCAGCTTTCTGCACCAGACACCGTTCCACTCAGAGACCTGGACTCCATCGGGTTCGTTTCTGTAGATTCTTCTATCTTGTCCCATCCTCACATCTTCCTACACTGGCTATTCCTTTTCCACCATTCACTGCTCATTACTTTTGAAGTTTTGTCATGCTTTTGTTCATTCAATGTGTCTATTCTCCCTTAGTGATGTATCAAACTCCTACTCATCCTTCAAAATCTTGTCTTCAGTGAGTACTTCTACCCTCCTCTGGGACACTCTTTTTGCCTGTAATTGTACAGTGTCTGATGTCACCATTATTTTTAACTACTGCTTAAAATGTACATATGGATTCATTTTTGTGCATGTCTGGTAGGGGGAAAAGAGGTTGCAATCTGGAGCAGTTTATTGTAAAGGATTTAGTCTCTCTGGGTGGCATGGTCGATGTAGACATGCAATAGGCATCAGTCTGCCAATTGTAGTTTTAAATTCCTGGGGATGGATCTCAGAGCCCACATTCATAAACTATGTGCCTGCCTTACCCACTTGGACCAAAAATGTTGCTGTTCAGAATGGCCTGAACCCACAGAGGCCCTAGTTAGTATCTGCATCTGGCAATAATTCCAAGAATTTCTGAGTTTGTCCCTTAGTGATTTTTCCAAGTTCTATCAGCTGAAAAGAAAGAGAAATGCTTTAGCAATAGCTACTGTTTGTTGCGTTTTTTCCTATTGCTGGGTATTTTGTTAAGTATTTTATGTTGTTCAACTGTTAACAATAACCATATCGGATTAAACGGAGTGTTGACTTCATTTTGCATATGAAGAAACAGGCTGAGAGGTTCAGTAACTTCTCTAAATTCACACAGTTGGTAGCAGGTGCAGTTAGGGAAGCTCAGATCTTTCTGTTCTGAATGTTTGACTCTCTTACGCATGCAGGGGCTGGCTATAAAAAATATCAGACACCTAAGAATTTCCAGTTTAAATGAACTCTAGGACTTAAAGCCTTTGTCATCTAAAAAATTTTAATGAAGCGAGAATTATTTTAGAAATGACATGTTTCCTTTTGAAAAGATGTTTAGTCATATTAGTACAAGAAAATTCAAAATAGTGTCTGCTTGGTCATAACCCTATTCTACCCTGAAATGCCAGCGCTGGACAGCTGATAAGATAGTGAGCAAAAGGGCACATGCATTACAGAGTTTTCTAGGAACAGTTGTAGGTGAAAGACCTCATGAGAAATTTCACAGTGAAAATGATACGCTTGTCACTCGTATTCCAAGGCTGATAATGAACTTTTTTCTTCTGGGAACACGATCCTTGCCCTATGTTTCCAGTTTTTGCTGGTTCAGGTGCCCTAAAATGGCTATTATTGGAAACGCTTCCATTTCAGATTCTCCATTGGTCACAGGAAGAGGAACATCATCCAGTCTTGTAAGAAGCTGCATGGTAGGATTAAATGAGATGGAATTTGTACCCGTTGTCAGAGGAGTGGGTTTTGATGGTTTTTTAAAGTGTGTTTATTTGAAGAAGAAACTTAGTGGTGACAGTGATTGCATGAGTTTATAAATTTGCTTTTGCTTTACTTTTGTGAAAGCTAGATTTTGAAAAGCATGTAACTAAGGTGAAATGAGCCAGTGTATTAGTTTGGAAGATTAATAGAGGAAAGAACAAAAGTCTTTGGTGATTCTGAATGTTACATTTTCCTTTGGAATCAGGTGCAATTTTTGTGTCAGTTCGTATTAAAGTAATGGCAGACACATTCATAATGAAACTTAATGAAGGTGGATAAGTCCCCGAGAATAATAATAATAAACACTTTGTTATGCCCGTTTTAAACATCCCTGGTGCTTAAATTCTAACAGCCTCTCAAAAGTAGCTTCTCCAGGAAGAATGCTAGAATGCTTCATATTTTAATTTTTTAAAAAAATGTTCCCTAACAATGTGAGACACCAAGTCATTTTGCTCTTTTTAGTCTTTCCGGTTTAACATTCAATCAATCTCATCTTATGATTACATTTAAGATACTTGGAATTATGCTGGAAGGTTTGATTTGTGTTACATTGCCCTCAGAGCTTTCAAATGTAGAAAAAACATTAAAGATAATAGATTTAAGAAGTGATCAAATTTTTCTGCAGTTACTCAGATCATGGAGGTGGAATGCAATGTTGTTCTTCCCCAGTGTGGTCCCATGTTAAACAGTACTCTGAGGTACAGCAGGTTAAGTTGTTGTTTGCGATGATAGCATAGCATCTCATTGGAGCACCAATCTGAGTCAGCTCCTCTGCTTCCAATCCGGCTCCTTGCTAATGCTCATGGAAAGCCATGGAGGAAGTGCTCCCTGGTACCTGGCGTGGGCCTGGATGGTTGGCAGCCATCATGGCCATTTGGAGGAGTGAACCAGGAGATGGAAGATTTCTCTTCTCTCTCTGCTTTTCAAGTAAATGAATAAATAAACCCTGAAAGTAGGACTCTTTTTATACCTCATTCATTGGTCAGTTCAATGACTTTCTTTGGGAATCTATGACCAGAACTTTTGAATCAATGAAGAATTATGTATGTCTATGAATAACATGGATCTAACTATACCGCTAAAAACATGCGAGTTTAATTTTCTTCAATAAAAATTCAAAGATAGGGCAGTCTTAGCTTAGTGCAGCAACTCCATACAGGACCTGGTTCAGCCCAACATGGTACCCATTACATTTAGTTTGTGATGTCTACTGTCAAAGACATCTCATGAACTAACATGGCTACTGGAGCTCCAAGCACTACATTTGAATCCCAGGGAGAAACAGGAAAGGGACCCTCTAGCAGTGGCTGCTAATGTCCAGGAATCTTTCCTGTCTGACAGATAATGTAAGGTGATACACTGCAGCTTCAGCCGAAAGTAAGGATTGTGCCCTAATTGACTGTGACCAGCAGTCGCTGTCACAAAGTCTGTTTCAGTCTGTCTAGACTGGGCTTGACTTTAGCAGCAAAGGAGCCCCACGTCGAGTGGCTACATACAACAGACACACCTCTCCCGTTCACACCAGGTGTGGCTGCTCCCTTCAGGTGATGGCTGCTTCCTTTCAGGTTTCCTTCTCGTCTGTGGCTTCTTGGTGCTCATGTGGTGAAAGGCAGAACTAGAGGGGCCACTTTGCCTAGAAGCCTTTGGCCAGAATTTGTCATAGAGTCCCTCCTAAATGCTGAAGAACTGGGAAAATGCTGTCTGCTTTGTATCCAGCTCAGATCATATGGTAATGACTTTTCTTCTTATGCAACTGAGTTCTAGTCTCAAAGTAAGCCAACTGACTTACAGAAAATAAAGTGACATAATAATTCATTTGTCAGCAATCATTTATCAAGTGCTTACTATATTCTAGGGTGTAGTGTAGATGCTGAGGAAAGAAACATGAACAAGATATAAATCCCCTTTCAAGAAACTAACTTGTAGAAACTAACCCTGCTGTATGGTCACAAGGTCACAAGAGCAATAATAAAAGAAAAAGCCAGGTGCTAAGGAGTGAATGGTTGGAAAGATTTCTTCCAGTTGATATCCAGAGGAAGGTTTTTTGAGGAGGTCATATTTAAATAAATCCTTGAAAGACTGGTAGAATTAACCTAACAAGTGGTCCAATCAACAGTGTCTCCTACAAAGACTTTTCTTAATTAGTGGAGAAGCCGGGCTATAATACCAGTGCAACCAGTGTCTAGCTGTCTGATCTTGGACAAGTTTCTTTCCCTTTGCAAAATGAGAGTTGCATAAAATGGTCATGGTTATATCTTTTACTTCTAATGGACTATCATTCTCCAATTCTGAAACCAACACTCTGGAAGTTGAATGATGTGGTTAGGATACATGCAGACAATAAAACGTTTAGAGTAGAGTTAATGCTCACTGAAATGCATATGGAAATTGAGGCAAATAGAAGAAAACTTTAATAATATTCAGATAATATTTATCAGTCGCTTATCTTATTTTGGTTTCTTTCAGGGTTTTTCATGTTCAGGATTAAAGACTTTGTTTTGCCTTAGTTTGCCTTGAATATGAAGAACATGAGCCATATAACAGCATTCTTTATTTTCTTAGTAAACAATCACAAGCATTTGTCCTTTGTGGTTCCAAACTCCTTAGAAACATCAGAAAACATTATACACATTTTTGTGCCTCCCGTGAGGAGCTACTGAAAGACCAACTTTCCTTCATGTCGTAGTGAAACTGCATAAAAAGGAAATAGTTTTGTAGTAACATAGCATTCAACAGCAAGCACAGAATTGCTTTAATTAGTTCATTCATTAAAAAAAATTCAAGCTCATATTTACTGAATATGGGCAGCTGCTTTAGATAGATGAGCTACTATTCATGGTTTTCAGTAGTAGAGAGTGCTGCTTTCATTCTTCGGATAGGGAAAACCACTATCTAGAGTGTTATATAACGTGCTTAAAGGCTCAGTAAGCAGCCGAGCCAGGACCTGCACTTCGTTTGTCTGCTTTCAGAGTTTGCTGAGCCCCTACACAGTATTGTCTATCTTTAGTGCAAGAGACAGACTCCAAATTTAGTAAAAAGAGCTGTCTTAACTAGTGGCCTGAGATAATTTTTAATCCAAGTGGTTCAATCTTTGGGTTTCCAGTGAGTCTCCATTCGTCCTATGTTTCTCTTGCTTACCATCTCTTGGCTTGGTTCTCTCTCTTTTGCCTTTGAACATCAAGCCCCTGGTAGTCTCTGGCCATGGACTAAGCTTGGTGGCTCCTCGGATTTGTGAGCTGAGTAGGAAAAGAGATTTCTTGAATAAACTCTTGGCCATGGAGTCTCACTGGCTTGCCTTTTCCAAATGGCCATTCTTGGACCAGTGGGGGTGGTGGGAGCTGGGATATTCTGGTTGATTAGACCTCAGTCACATGACCCCTGCTTTGCATTGGTGAGGGAAGTGATGGTAAAATTCATTTCTGTCCAAGTGTCGCGGGTGTCCTCCAAAGGAGAATGGGGACTTTTTTTATTTTAATGAGAAGACTGAGTTGTTGCCAGCAGGTAAAACTGCGTTGCCTCTGTAGTTTCTCCTCTGCCTCCAGAGGAGCCTACACTTTGCCATGTGGTGTTACCTCCCACAAACACTTCACTTGTGCCTTAGAAAAATAAACACACAGCCAAATTTTCAGATTATATCTTTCTCAGTTCTGCTGTAAATGGTGTGACTTGCTTTTGCCAAAGCCTGGAGCCCAAGCTGATTTGCTCCATTCTTTGCACTCTACCTTCAACAACGCAAAGAATGAAAGCCATTCACAAAGGTTGTGTTTTTAAGGCTGGATTTGTCCACCTAAAGGGGATAACTATGTTTATGGGAAGAGTTGCAACATTTTCAGTAGTTCCAAGCATCAGTACCAAAGTGGGGAACCTATGTAACAGTGAGAAATATTTTTTAAAATTGAACCTGGGGCAAACCTTCACTTAAGCTGTTTATAACATTTTTGAATTATGGCTACCTTATGTGCATTAAAATTCCATTTTTTTCTTGGCATATCCCATATGATTAGAAAACACCTTAGTACACAGAATTCTTTTAAAGGCTACTTAAAAAATGGAATGAGAAAACACAAAGTTGGAAATTTTGAAGTCTGGATTCTAGGCTTCAGTTTTGTTCATAACTCCCAGGGTGGCCTTAAACTGCTTGCTCTGAGTTTCTGGCTCTTGGTTTCCTCATTTATGATACCACATAAATTACTTGGTGCTGGGGACTCACGTCCCAAATCAGGTATCCATTAATTGTACAATTTTCTGGACCTTTGTAACTGTTCATTGTAGTTGAAGAAGTTTCAGATATGATTGTTTCAATGCCATCATTCTAAATCTTTTTGGAGTTCTATTACTGTTTACTGGCCAGGAATTATGCCCTTAATTTTCTTTGTATGATGTTGAGAATGGATTTTCATTATTCTTTTTAAGATTTGTTTTTGTCTGAGAGATGGTTTTACAGAGGGAGAGAGAGAGGTCTTTCATCATCTGGCTCACTTCTTAAATGACTGCAACAGCCAGAGTTGAGCTGATCTGAACCCAGGATCCAGACTTGAGCCATCTTTTGCTGCTTTCCCAGGCTATTGGGAGGGAACTAGATGGGAAGTAGAGCAGTCAGGACTCAAATTGGCACCCATATGGGATGCCAGTGCTATTGCTTCTTCGTCTTTTGGCTAAGATCAATTGTGGGATGCCAGCACTGCAGGCAGAAGATTAGTTTGTAGAGCTGCTAGGCCAGCCCCTGAAAATAGATTTGACTTAACTGTTTAAAGATATCTATTGGGCCAGGCATGGTAACCTAATCTAAGGTCCTCGCCTTGCACATGCCGGGATCACATATGGGCACTGGTTCTGATCTCTACGGCCTCACTTTCCATCCTGCTCCCTGCTTGTGGCCTGGAAAAGCAGTCAAGGATGGCCCAAAGCTTTGGGACCCTGTACCTGTGTGGGAGACCCGGAAGAGGCTCCTGGCTCTTGGCTTGGGCTCGGCTTGGCTCGGCTCTGGCTGTTGTGGCCGCTTGGTGAGTGAATCATCGGGTGGAAGATCTTTCTCTCTGTCTCTCCCGCTCTCTGCATATCTGCCTTTCCAATAAAATAAATAATAAAATAATATCTATTTTATTTTGAGTACTTTATAAAGATTTCAAGATTGTCTTTGATAAAGCTGAAAGTTTTACCACATTTGGAAATTTCTGATTGAAGTAACTTGTTTAGTACTCTTGAGCTTTGAAAATAGTCTCAAGGCTTGAGAGCCCTCTGATCAAGGATCTCGAGCTTGTTTATTTTACTGGGTCACTATCTTGGTTTTTCTTTTTGATTTTGGGAGTAAAGTTTGACAGCTTTTCCTGCTGTTTCCAAAAATATTGTCTCTAAGGAAAGTGAATGTGGGCTTTTCAAATGTATTCATTCATGCATCAATTATTGGGTATGCAATATTCGCCACTAACTTAGTGTATAGTCTCCAATTACCTGCTATAAAAGGAATAAGGCTATTACATATTTTAATAACTCTAGTTCCGGGACACATACTTTGGAACTATTTGCTTAAAGCTAACTCAGTGAAATATAATTCCATTTGTTCACAAATTTTTTGTTTCCTACAGTGTTTTATTTATTTTTTCTGAAAAATATTTATTTATCTGAAAGGCAGAATTAGGGAGAGAGTGCATACAAGAGAGAAAGAGAGATCTTCTGTCTGCTGGTTCAGTTTCCAAATGGTTGCACTGACTTGGGTTGGGCTGGGTCAAAGCCAGGATCCTGGAACTCCATCCAGGTCTCCTACATAAGTGTCAGGGGCCCAAATACTTGGCCCATCTTCTGCTGCCTTCCTAGGCAGATTAGCAGTTAGCTGGATTAGAAGTGGAACATCTAGAGCTGGAGCTGGAGCCCATTTGGGGTGTAAAAATTAAATACAGGAGCCAACATTTCAGTAGCTTAACCCAATATGTGGTTTGTCTAGCTACTTTGACTTAGCATAATGTTTTCAAATTTAATTCATGTTGGAGAAGATAATAATGCTTCATTCTTTTTATTGCCAAATAATATTGCACAGCTTAGATCTGTCGTGTATTGTTTACTCATTGGTTTGTGGACATCTCAGTTGTTTCCATTGTTTGGCTGTTATGAATAATTCGGCCATGAGAATTCTTTTACAGATTTTCATGTGACATGTTCATTTCTCTTGCATATATATATTTAGGAGTAGTATTTGATAATTCCATGATTAATTTTTGAGAAAGTGTTCAAATGTTTTTTCAAAAGAGCTGTACCACTTTAAATTCCAACTAGCAATTTAAATATATATCAAACATTCTACATATAAAGGTAGACACATCTTCTTTTTTATATAGAAAGATTTGCTAACCTCCCCAGGAGTTAGCAGTTTTCCTTCTGTTAAATGGCTAAAGACGTTAGTATAATGCACTGAACAAAGTCTTCCTGGTGCTCAACTCCCAGGCTTATTCATTCATTCATTCAGCAACTGCTGCTGCCCTGTTCTGTTCCTAGCATTGTTCCCAGGTACACAGATACAGAGGCGAGTGCACGGTGTTGTCTGCAAAGGGCTGCATGTTGAATTTCTGGCAGTTCTTTTGGAATGTTTGAAATTGGTAAAGAAGATGCCCATTTGTGACCTAGTTTGAGTGGTGCTAGCCCAGAAAAAAAAAGGGTGGACAAAGTCGCCATCCCTCAGCAGTTGTGCTGTTTCTCCATGATCAACTATCAGTTTGTGCTTGCTTAACAGGGACAGTGCCTATGAACTTGAACAGAGAAAGAATAACAACTCTGGACATTGGTCTAATTCTTGACCCTTTTCAGAGATCCTTTGTATGTGTCATTGAGCTCATTTGGCCAAGTCCTGTGAGGTAGGCACACGGGTTTACATTATTTCCATCTCATGGATGATAACTAAACCTCAGAGAAGGGGAGTGACACCCTAAGCCCCTTGAGGGAACCAGAAGAGATGGTGCTAAGGCAGTCCTTCCCAAACGCTATGCCCTGGATTGGTGCCAGTGTGGGACAGGCTTCACTGATGCCTGAGGAAATGAGGAAAGTAATGCCAGGCAGTGAGGTTTCCACTTCATTCATTTATCTAATGTTAAGAACTGTCTTTTACTCCAAAATTAAGTCCCTCTTATTTTTATATTGGTAAAGGGTCCCATTTCATGACTGAAATGTGGTGGCTGAGTGATAACTTTTCTGTATTTGAAATTCTTCTTTGACAAAAGTATGTGTTGACAACCTCAACTTTTAAAAGTTAATTTTTTAATCCAGTGATTTTATGAAAACTGCTTCAGAGCAGTTAAACCTGAACCAGCTTTCCTGTTAACCACGCTGCTATTTTCTCCTGAGGACTTAGCCCTAGGTAAATTTAAAAATTGAGTTTTCTTCCAGCACACCTGTGCCTTGTGCATCCTTAACATCCAATCTTGTGGTTTTTTGCTAAATCTTTTTAGGCTAGTACACTTGTATTTCTCAGAGTGACAAACCATTGGGAAAATTTATAATCCTGCTGGTTGAATGACTTACTCATTCTTTTCATTTCTAATTGTGAGCAAATAAGTTTTGCTGTTCAGTTTTTAAATTATTTACGTGATTGCTAATAGAGCTGAATGTTGGGTATAATGTTTCTAGAAATGTACAATTGGTTTGTCTCTGAAAGGATATAGCAAGTATTTTATGCATGACTTTCTATGTATTAAAAGCAACACTCTACGCAGATAGGTTAATGAACTGGTGCACGTAACATACCAATGAGAAGAACTAGAATGAAATGACTTCTTAGTAATAACTACGTACTTTAAAATGTAGTCAGGAGAGCAATGTGCACATTATCAATGGAAAAATATACTGGATTCTTGCAACACACTGAAGAAAAAAAATGCAACAGGTTTAGAACATTCCTACATCCCATGTCCCTTTTGGCTGCTTCCCAGAATTCAGGGAAGCAAAGGCTGCTGAATGGCCCTTGCTTCCATGGCACTTTTGTAAACTTTGGATAGGTCACTCCAGTTGGAGAAAGAGTAAATTAAACAAAGTAAATTCTAAACTTTGGACTAAACTTACTACACAGAATTGGAAATATTAAGAGGTAACGCCCATCAGTCTTCTTAACCGCAAGAATCTACCTCATTCTCCCAGACATCGCTTGTTGAGGCTGTTGTTCTCATACCAGTTGTTGGCCTTGTTTCATGGCTTCTCAATTATGGAAATGTATAATGATGGAGTACTGTGGTCTACCATATCCAGATGTGGGGGTATAATGCAACATGCATCCCTGCTTCCAGACGAAAGACAGATTCCCAAAGAAACTGTTGGACAAGTGTAGGCAATGGGATGCTGGACTGTCTGACTTTGTACCAGCAATGTTGGGGTACATTTAAATAAGGGACTGATGGAATTATAATTCTTTATGAAGGATTATACCACTGTAGCAAAATGGGGAAAATCTGTCTGGGGATAGGAGTTTGGGGGAAATCCCAGTCTATATGAAAGTGTAACACATAATTCGAAAGTTCAAAATAATATATATATCTAAAAAATGAATTTTTTAAAGGCAGAGCTTTAAAGATGAACATTTATTTGAAATGTTCCCTTTCCCTATTTGAAAAGGAAGGAGGGAGGGAAGGCAAGAGAAAGAGAATCTTTAATCTGAGTTTCCATTCTCAAATGCCCACAATAGCCAGGCTGGGCCATAGTGAAACCAAAAGCCTGGAACTACATCTGGATCACCCACGTGGATGGCAGGAAAACAACTAACCCAACTACTTGGGTCATGATGGCAGCCCACTTCGTTCTTATCAGCAGGAAGGTGAACTCCAAAGTGGATCCAAGAATCAAACTCAGGCACTTGGACATAGGATGCAGCCTTTCCTTATAACAGCTATGCCAGCTTCCTCTGTAGAAGCTGGTGCTTTAAGACTTCCTTCTCATTCCATCTCTGCAACAACTCTGTAGTAGGTAAGATTTTCATTCCCATTTTATGAATGAGAATAACCCATGGCATAGGTAAGGAGCTAGCTCAGAGTCACATAGTATGCTGGGCTGTAAATTCACAAGTGACCTTTTCCCTCTGTATTTTTCACATTTGCTAAGTTGGTAATCTGATAATCTGAGTAGGATGGACTTTCCAGTATGCTTGGCATGCCAGTGCACCCATGTAGGTATAATGGGAAGTCATGGACTTTGAGTGAAGCCCATCTGAGTCCACATGCTTTTGCTATCATTTCCTAAGGCGTGGCCTGACCAGTTAGCACTGAGGAATAACAGTGCTTGGATGAGCCTAGCTAAGGATTGACTTGAGAATATAAGACCTAGCAAAGAGGACAATACATAGCCCACACTGTGGACGTTCAACAAGGGTTCATTCCCAGTCCTCCCCTTTGTTCCTCCCTCTATCAAACCCTTCCCTTTCCCTACTCAACTGTGCAAGGATGCTTGGTATTTCCTCAAAGGAAAGGATTTTGCCCTGACTTCATCCACTTGCAACTTCATATAGTACAAGGACTCTAAGCCAGGAGATGCTGTATGGCCTAAGAACAATGGTTTTAGAAGGCAAGCAAAGGTCAAATGTAATCTTCTCCTAGGAGACTGGAAACATCATTGAACTAAGAATGTGGGTAAAGAACAAATGTGTCTTCCAGGAGGTCCTTTAACTAAAGGAAAGAGAAAAATTGGGATTAAAGGATAAGCATTGAAAACAAATTTCTCTTCCCACATGCTGTTTCTGGAAAAAGCAATTGTGAAGTTGTGGAGGCCCTCCAATGGAGTGATCCTGCCACCTAGGTCAGACAGTTGTAAACAGTCTCCATTTACCCTGAAACTCTCTTAGGACAACCGTAAGAATTCACCAAATCCAAAGTGATCATGCATTTCTCCCCAGTTAGGCTGTAAGAATGCAAATGTGGGACCTGTCATGGTAGTCTAGTGGCTAAAGTCCTTGCCTAGCACATACTGGGATCCCATGTGGGTGCCGGTTTGTATCCTGGCTGCTCCACTTCCTATCCAGCTGCTTGCTTGTGGCCTGGGAAAGCAATGGAGCATGACCCAAAGCCTTGGGACCCCACACCTGCATGGGAGACCCAGAAGAAGCTCCTCGCTCCTGGCTTCAGATTGGCTCAGCTCCAGCCATTGTAGCCACTTGGGGAGTGAACCAGTGGATGGAAAATTTTCTGTCTCTACTCTCTATAAATCTGACTTTCCAATAAAACCAAATAAATCTTGAAACAAAGAATGCAAATATGTATAATCTCTCCTGGTAAGCAAACACTAATCATCACCAGGAGAGACGGCCTTAAACCCTCCATAGGGAAACATATTGTATCTTAAACATAGCACAAAGCTAACGGAGAAAGGTTAGTTGCTTGGGGCTAGTGTGGTGTTGCAAGAAAACACAGTGGCATAGACTTCTGTTTTTGTGCTTCGCTATCTTTTTCTGTGTGGTTTCCAGGTTCAAAGTCATAGTATGGCTGCTTGTCCTCTAGCATAATGTCTGAATTCTAGGCAAGGAGTAAGAAGGAAAGAGGATGGCCAGAGATGTCCTTTTTCTGTCCCTCTCTACAATGTCTATTTTCTTTCAAAGAGATTCCCAGAAGTTCCAGGCAATGAAGCAGATCATTAACTGTGTGGCCTTGGGAAAATTATGCAAACTCGGAGGTTCTGTTTTTTCCTTTATGAAGTGGGAGCAATAATTCTATCCTAATAGTGCATGTGATTACCTGAAAGAATACTATAAACCCAGGCCAGCCATTTGTGAAACTCCATTAGGATGCTCGCATCCCACATCCTGTTTGATTCCTGGCTCGAGCCCTTGATTCTAGTTTCCTTCAGTAAACACCATGGGAGTGGTGATGCTTTAAGTTATTGGGTCGTGTCATCTGTGTGCAAGCCTAGATTGAGTTCTTCACTCCTGGTTTTGGTCCTGGTCCAGCCCTGGCCATTAGGGGCTTTGGGAGACAGGGGCAGGAATTAACTAGCTAGCAAAGGGGATCTGTCTCTCAATACTGCATAAAATGTTACATAAGAGTTAAAATAGCACTTTCAGTTCAATGTAAGCTGCAATAGCTGAGATAACTTCACACATCTATGTCCTGGCTGCAAGAGAACACATTACAATCCTTTATCATCATCTCATTTCCCTACCTCAAGTACACTCAGCACAGAGAGAAAGCAGAACTAGACCATGTTTGGTTAATGTCATAGGGAAGTGGAGAACTATGAGATTCCAGGCAGTGGTAAAAGTGATCAAACCCCAAAGCTGCTTCTTATTTCTCTCTGTCTGGGAGAGGAATGTGGTGATGTAGACACACAGGCCACTCCTAAGCTCAGAAGCAGAAAAGCCCTGGCACAGGCAGTTCCCCAAGGAAGCCTCAGGCCACCAAGCTGAGGGGAAAACTCCTCTGTGGGGAGGGTGGCCCTGGTCAAAGTAACAAAAATTGTCCTACTCATGTGTGGGAGACCCTATCTCTGTTTACTTCTCCAATTCCTGATAGCGAAAAGTCCCTCAGTAAAATTTTATTCGTCAATGTTAGCCTTGCCCCAAAAACCCGGAGTCAGCCTTCCTTGTGACTTATTTCAACTGCAGAGCTCCTCAGGCCACAGTTGTTTGGTACTAAGAAGTGCATTGGACTGATGCTTGTTTCCAATGGCATCATCTCAGTCTGTAGAAGAGGACATCAATGTACTGAGAGGGCAAAAACTTAGCCAGGGCCACAAAGTTAAGAAAAGGGAAACCAGTTCAAAATTACTAAATGTGGATATAAATTTTTCTGGAAAATCTCTGATAAAATTATTGAAATAAATTTTAAGTGATTTTCAGGAACTTGTATTTCTTCACAAGTGGCCCACCTGAGGCAGAAAAAAAAAAAAGCTCCTTTAAGCCTAAGTTTCCTTATGAAGATGTTGGGAAAATATCGCTAGCTGTGAGAGCTAGATAAAATGATACATACACACGGCCTGGTACAGAGCAAATGTTCAGTATCTAGTAACCTTTGTGGATTTGACAAGAGCCACATCAGAATCAACAGTGGAAACTTTTAGAAAATACTGAGGTCTAGAATTCAAGCGGAGTGTTTTGGTAAAGTTCTCCAAGTGATTCTGATTCCTGTTCCCTTATGTGAGTCCCTGCTGAATGTGACCAGGATCTGTCAAGGAAGAATGTCGGTCAAGGCATTATGCCATCTGCTGAGAGGGGTGAGGAATGCAATAGGCAATGTCACACAAAAATGAGTAGATCACAGAGATGAATGATGAGGTGGTTCTTCCTTCAGCTGAGCTATCAGCTAAGCTGAATGGAGTTGATCACATTTGGGATGGGCTGGAAGATTCAGCAGGGTTAGCTTGCTGAGGGTGGTGGCAAAGCAGCAAGTGAAGGCAGAAGGCACAGAAATGCAGAGAATGTCAGTGGTGATACCTTTGGCTGGAACACAGAGTCTCTGGGGAGAACTGGGAGAGGAGGCCATGTGACAGGCTGGAGCCAGAGAAATGAGGTCCTTGGATTCCTGAGTAGTTGGGTGTTTACTGAACTTGAGGGACCATGACAAGCCACTGAAATTTATTTATTTATTTATTTATTTGAGCCAGAAGTTAAATGCTCAGAACTGTTCTTTTAGCTAGTACATCTGGTGTTCTAATAAATTAGAAAATGAGGAGCTGAGCAAGAAGCAAGTAAGGGCAGAGACCTCTATTGCCTCAGCCCAGACTGCAGAGTAAGAACTTGGCTCAGACAGGGTACCAGTAGATGGTCAGGATAAAGGAATGATTATGTAAACCTGGAGAATGATCAGATGCTGTGGAGGGGTGGTGAGAGGAACAAGAAGTGAAGATGACTTTGAGATTTATCCCTGGGTTATGGGAACTACAGTGCTGTGACCAGAAAAGGAGAAGTTGGGGTCTGATCTGGGTGGTAGGAGGGAAAATGACACATTGAACGAGTTGAATATGAGATGCCCGTGAACTAGGTGCACACTTCTAAAAGCTGGGTGAAAATGGGGAGTTGGAAGGGGAGAGTAGGGCTATACAGTCAAACAAAACACAGTGTGAGCTGTCTGTGTCGAAAGGTGTTACTTGGAGCCTGGGCCATGGATGGACTCAGGGAAGGAGGACAGAGGGGGAGTCAACCTAGTTCCTGAGGTTGATAATATAATATAATATAATATAATATAATATAATATAATATAATATAATATAATATAATATAATATATAATAAAAAGTCCTCAGTCTTACTGGGTGTCTTACCTTAAATTTAAAAACTACTGATACAACTAGAAAGACATGGGCCAACATGCTCACAGATGTTTCACACAAAATATTCAAGCTCATCACCCTAGGCTGCAGTGGTGGTGGTGGAGGTCTACCATGACCAGTGCATCAGATCGTTATTGTCTTAAAAAAGGTTTTTTCTTGGATTAGACCTTTGGAACAAAGGTTAAGGTTACTCTTGAGATACCTGCATCTCAAATCAAACTTCAGTTGGATTTAAGTCCCAGTTCTGTTTCCAATTCCAGTTTTCTGTTAATACACATGCTGAGAGGAGCAGCTGATGGGTCAAACACTTGGGTTCTCACCACTCATGCTGTGGACTGAATTTTTCTCTCTTGACTTTGGTCTGGCTGAGTCCTGAATGGTGGGCAATAAAGCTGTTGATAGAAGATCTCTCTGTGTTTTTACTTTTGAAGTAAAAATTGATAAATAATTTCAAAACCATTTCCTGGCTAACACAATTCAATGGGGGTAATTTTTTTAGCAGTTATACTGGGATAAAAAATATGCATGTGCAAAAGAATGAATCCTGACCACCTACTTCACACCATATTTAAAAGTTAACTCAAAATTGCCCATAGATCTAAATACAAGACTTTGAACAAATGCAGAAATGTTTATCTTTGTGCCTTGGATTGGGCAATGATGCCTTTCTTAGATATGGTCCCTAAAGTGTGTAAGTAACCTAAAATAAACTAAACTTCATCAAAATTCAACTTTCAGGGATGCTACCACAAAGTGAAAAAACAACCCCTGGAAGGTGGGAAATAATTACAAATCAGATCTGTAATGAGAGTATAGTACATAGAGTATGTAAGAATGCTCAACGACTCAACAGTAGAAGACAAATAAAATAACCCAATTAAAAATGATTAAAAATTTGAGTAGACCTTTCTCCATAAGAATATATAAATAGCCAAAAAGTACAAGAAAAGATGTTTAGCCATCATTAGTCATTGGAGAAATGCAAATCAGTGATAGGCCTGGAGCGTTAGCCTGGCTGCTAAAGTTCACACCTTGTGTGTCAGGATCCCGTATGGGGACCGGATCATGTCCCGGTGGCCCTGCTTCCCATCCAGCTCTCTGCTTGTGGCCTGGGAAAGCAGTCGAGGATGGCCCAAGGCCTTGGGACCTCATACTCATGTGGGATGCCCAGAAGAGGATCCTGCCTCCTGGCTCAGGATCAGCTCATCTCCGGCTACTGTGGCCATGTGAGGAGTGAACCAGTGGGCGGAAGATCTTTCCTATCTGTCTCTCCTCCTCTCTGTATATCTGACTTTCCAATAAAAATAAATAAATCTTTATGAGAAAAAACTACAGTGGCATACCATTTTATACCCGGTAGAATGGCAGTTGTCATTATTGTACAGTGAGGTGTTGGCAAGGGTTAGAAAAATTGTAATCCTTAGATACTGAAGGTGGGAATGTGCAATAGTGCAAACACTTGGTGAGGAAATGACAAACATCTTCCAAAGTCAAACATAGCAATTCTGTTCCTAAGTATATACCCAAAGCTAGTGAAAATGTGTTCGTGCCAAAGATTGTGCATGAATACTTAGCGAAAGCAGTGTTTGTAATAACCAAACAGTGGAAGTAACCCAAATGCCCAGTACTGATGAATAAGAAAAATATGGTATAGCCATACTGTCGAGTATTGTTCAGACATGAAGAGGAATGAAGTACTAATACATGCTATTACACACTATATTACATGTTATACATGATACATGCTATATTACATGCTATTACACACATGCTACTAATACATGAGCTAAGTGAATGAAGCCAGACATAAAATGTGTGTTATAAAATTCATTTAACTACCATATAGAGAATAGGCAAATCTATAGAAACAAAAAGCGTAGACTGATGGATGTGATGATCTGGAGCAAGAGAGGCATGTGGAGTTATGGTTTCTTTTTGGGATGGCACAAATATTCTGGCATTAGTGGAGACAGCTGCCCAACGTTGTGTGTATAGTTTTACAGTATGTAAAATATGTCTTCAGGATTTATTCTGTTTTCTTTGCTTGTTGCTGTCCTTAGATGAAGATAATGTCCATTACTTAAAGGAAGAACATAAAAATACGCAAAAGACAGGTGTGAATGAAAAGTAGATTTGATGGGACATAGGTATAGGTGTGGGGAAATCAGGAGATGACCCTGATATGTTGGGATGGGTCATCAAGCCAGTTTGTGACTGATTACATGGGCAGATACAAGTGGGCAGACACAGTGCCTGTCACTGTTGAATGAAAAGGTATGATTCCTACTATCCCAGGTTTAGCAGGCTGGCTCTGGTGACATTTAACCAAGATTCCACTCAAATTCAGTTAAAAGAACTCTTCAGTGTGTGAAGGGCTGGATGGTGAGAATGCTGCAAAGACACATCAGGGGGTGCTGCTCGGTGTGAGGGGATCCCCGAGGAAGGGGCTGGCTTCTGGCCCTTTTGATTTGGACAGAATGGAGGCTGTTGGGAGCCACTTAAAGAGGGCTGCCTGGGGAGGCGTGTGATCAGAACCAGGGGTTCTTAGGGCCTCTTGGGAATGTTCGTCTTACCAAAATGCTATGTACTGCCGGCCACCCCAGGAGAAGACTAGAGCTCCTTCAACAGTGACAGCTTGTGGGCTGGGTTTAGAGGGTCTCCCTGTCATGTCTCATGCTCCCACATGTGGCTGAGAAATGACACCTGTGACATTTCATGAGACGATGCCAGACTCGCACACCAGGCCTGTCTCCCTCTGCTGTGCTGAAAGCAATTAACCAAAGGCCCCTTATGGCTTTTATGTTTTTCAGTAGGGCAGGTAGAAAAATAATACAACTTGAGGTGCCAGGATTATGTCTTCCCCTTAGTTTGTCCACTGGGGCTTGTTAGAACGAACGCGATGATGATGTGCACGTCCTGTGAGTGTGTGTGCACCTCGGGCAGGGACAGGCAGCAAGCAGGGTATTGTGAACAATTCTGTTCAGTGTGAGGGCACTTCCAAGAATTCACAGGAAAATGGAATTAAAAGGCTAAGTTTATTTTGATGCAATTTTTAAAAATATATGCATGCTTTCCATAATACACATTTTCTATGAATTTTTTGAAATACTTTCATGTGTGGGTGTATGGGTGCACAGAATATACAGCAAACAAACATTCTATATAGAAATATATATTTAGCAATATTATTCCCTTCTTTTCCACCTCTGTCTGTGTGTCTATGTTCACCCACTCATTTATTCTTGCCCACTGTCACAGGAAGATTCCTGAGTTCTAGCCACAATGTGACCAGTAAAGATGTTGATTAAAGCAAAACTTCAGCCCTTTGACACCTGCTTTAGTGCCTGCCTACAGCATTATGCTGGCTGCATAGACCCCTGGCAATGGAAGCCCACATCATAGGCCTGATGTCCAAAGGAGAAGGGAATGCTGGTCATCTTTATCCAGGTCAGATCTTTCTGTAATTTATCCTCTTATTCTTGGGACAGGGTCCATTTGTGCTCACCACTAGCCTCTTCCAGAGCCAGAAGCTTTCTCTACTAGCCTGAGGGTTAGTGGCTCTCAAGTCCAGATGTTAGACTCCACCAGGGAGCTTGTTAAAAAAAAATATCCAATCCCCAGTGATTGTGATTTTAGTAGGCATAACTGGAACATTTTTGTGTTCTAGAACAGCAAAGAAGTGTTTCCTAATGTACTTGTAGCAGGATCATTTTGGCCAAGTTTAATCCTGGCAGATCCACTGTTGGACAGTGTGACATTATGCAGATTACTTAGCCTCTCTTGGTCTTACTTTTGTCACTTTTATTTTAAATTTTTATTTGAGAGGCAGAGAGAGAGAGAGAGAGAGAACTGCCATCTGTTAGTTCACTCCCCAAATGTTTACCACTGCTAAGCCAGGATGAAGCCATGAGTCAGTGACTACATCCAGATTTTCCATATCAGTCACAAGGAACCCTTTATTTGTAGCATCTTAACCATTGTGCTGGACCTGTGTCTTTATTCTTCTCACTTCTGAAAAGGGCTTCATAATATCTGTATGTATGTGTTGCTCTGGCAGATTTACATTTAAGGCAGGTCCCATTGCATCCTCTATCTTGTTAAATGTGACGACATGGAGATGGAATGGATCTGTGGATAAAGGGGCCTTAAAATTCTAAACTTCTAACTCCTAACCTTGAGACAAAAATAAACCCAGCGTGCACACACTCCATTCAGGGATATGCATGTGTAAGGCCTGGTCTGGGATGTTTGATTCAATCAGATCCAACTTAACCCGATGTTGTATTTGGTCCAGACTCTCTCCTGGGTCATGACTGGGTTCAGTGAGCATTGAAGGCCTGTCAGGAGCCATGCTCCGTGAGAGAAGCTGGGGATGCAAGCACATAGGACTCTGGAAGCTCCTGTCTCGTGTGAAGGTCACAGATCTGAACGCCCCTACCATGTGTCCCCAGGCATGGGGAAACTCAGTGAGGTGAAGGCGAGGCTACTTCCAGTGGATGTAAAAGAAGCAGAAGTACTCCAGCTGCCCAAATTCCCATGGCCAACAATCATTTTGCCCTTTGGTTTCTCAGAACCACCCCCCACCCCACACACACACACATAAAGTCCCTGAGCACTGGCTTTTTGATGAGGTAGATTGAGTCACCCACAAGTCCTGCGGATTGGGCTTCCTAAGGTTAGTTGCCAAGGATCCTGCTTTCACATCAAACACACGTGTCCAGGGCCAGTGTGTAGTAGGTGGTCTGCAGTAGTTCTTGCCTTTAGTGGAAGTGTGAACTATTGCAAGGGGAGCTCATGAAAAGAGTCCGCTTTTTCCATTCTGGCCCCTCACTCTCCCAGACCTAATCCTATACAACACCACTCCACAGTTTTGAAGTGCTCTGAAGTCATACTTCTTGGGTAATTAGGCTCTTGGGGGCCCAGGCTTAGGAAACTCCTTTGTTCCTGGTATTGTCCATCTGGAAAGAAGGGGGAACACGCCTGTCAGAAGAGCCCAGGGCTTTAGAAAGTAAAAGCTTGGGAATGGAGCCTGGAGGGAACCCAAGGTGATAAGCGTTGTATCTTTTAGCCCTCAGGATAGCAAAGGTGACTTACCCCTGTGGCGTTAATGGTGTTGATTCTTGTTGTAAGTGCAAAAGAAGCTTTTGTTCATTGGGACAAAGTCTACCTTGGAACAGGAAAAAAACTTCAGCCAAGGGAGGAGGCAGTCAGGCTGGCAATCCCCTCACAGAGCCATCTGGTGGCTCTGCGTGGTAAGCACTGCTCCTGGCACTTCTTTTGTTGGTGCTGAGCTCACTGGGCCTCTTTTCCTGGATGAACTTTCTTCCTCCCTGACTCTACCTCTCCCCCAGCTTCTCCTGTCCTGCACAGGGTGCCAGATGCCTGCCCACTGGGATCTGCCGCCTCAAGCTTACAGAGGCCTGCAGAACCTGCCTCAGGGCTTGCTGCCCTGGCTTACCTCCCCACCAGCTCCGCCCCACTGTTGCCTCTGCCTGCCCCAGGGCCTTTGCTCCTTCTCCCTTATTTGGAGGATGCCTTCCCCAGCAAAGCTGGGTCCTTCTCAGGACTCTCATTTTAGCTCAGGGGCCTTTTCAGAGAGGCCTTCCTTAACCACTTTCTAAAGAAGTCCCCACCCCACATTGTTCCCCGGCAGAGTTCTTTGCTCTGTTTGACTCATAGGATACTTGATAGTATCAAAACCAATCCCATCTGTTTATCTGCTTTCACCCTTGTTATCATCGATGTTCCATCCAAGAGAGCTGGGCCTTGCCTGTTGGCCTTATCCCTGTTGTTTGTGTTGTCCGTGTTAAAACCAGACAGTGCCTGGTTTTAATTGAATGTTCTGTGCATGTATGGTGGAAAATGGAACCAAGTTGAAAGCTTAATCCATGGAAAGGTGGAGGCCTCGGGCCCCTGGTAGATTGGAATGTGTGCTGGTCGCCTGCTCCTTCTCTCTGTTTCTCTCCAGATGGCAAGTTCTGGAAGGCAGATTATTTCTGTGGCTGCCACCATTCTTCTTTGGGTTTGTAAAAACCTGGTGCCCAGGAATTTGGCGCTTCACCAGGATCTCCTTTTCTGGGTTGAGTTTTTCCCAAAGCACACGGGCAGGCCCTGGATATATGAGAAAACCATTTTCCATCTTGGGGATGCCATGGTCTTTCGATTGTTCCAAATATTCTATGTGAAATCACTGGACCATCAATAGAAATGCATACTTCATTGGAGCAGATGCTCCTGGTCAGCGTCCTTCACTGCAGAGAGTGCTCTGAGTGCATGGCCATTCCCCTCAGAGTCAGCGGCTGTCTTTCCAGCTTGTCAGCCAGCCTTCCTCTCCATCAGGGCAGAGACCTGGCCCGGTGCCTTCCTTAAGCCTTTGCTTTGTTCTTTTTCCAGTGGGGCGTGCATGCAGGGAATATCCCTTCCAATTGATATTTAGATAAGATGAGCTAGAACTACCAATTGAGTATGCTGTGGACATCTGGTGATGTCTGCAGATTCTCTAGGGGTGATGATTTTTTTTAACCATCTCCCCTGGCTTTTAACTCCTGTGTTTCTGTTCTGTGGCTCTCTTTCAGCTCTTCTAGTCCACGTTGACTCATATCTGAAACGGAGCCTCTCCCCAGAGTCCCACCAACGCAGACAAACAGAAATCCCCACTCATTCATGGAAATTGGTAGAAGACATTAGACAGGATATTTTGCAAGGAAGATAGGGGTTCTTACAGTGACAGGGCACAGTTACATACTGAAAATAGCCATCCAGTTTCTGATTGGCTCTGAGCTGTTGCCCTGCTCGCTGCCCTGCACATACAGCCTTAGCCCCATTGTGTGTGCTGGTTCTTCTCTTCATCTCTTGCTTCCTTTCTCATCCCCTCCTTCTTGGATTATTCTCACAAATTCTGAATTTTCGAATTAGTCACACAGAGCAATTCAGCCCTTCCCTGTTTCTTTTCCTACACTTTACTCTGGGTTAATTTGTATATTCAGACTCAGGAAGTACTAAGCAGATCCGAAAGACTTCTAAGTTTTGAAAATCCACTCTCCTTGGAAGGCAGTTAGAGTTTCTACCATTTTTTTGTTCTGTTTTGCCGAGGGAGTTTTCCATTAGAAAAGCCAGTTGAATCCCATTGCTTTATGTGTCATCTAAAGGAGTTGGGGGAAGAATCCATGAATGGCCCAAGCTAGCCTTGGCTTTTCAGAAACCTCCTAGGATCTACTGACTGCTCGACTCGGAAATGCTCACTGGCTTGGGATTGGGAGGACATGCTGAAATCAAACCACCACACTTCTAAGAGTAGCTTTACCTCCAAGGAACAGCTAAGACCTCCTGAGGTCCATTTGCCCTTTTTCTAGATCTTCTCCATCTTTGAAGAACTAGTCATTTTCATGAGTTTGTCTGAATGTGGAATTTATAAAGACAGAAGAAGAAGAAATCTTTTTTCCCCTTTTATACTGGCAGCAAAAGAGCTGTGTTGGCAATGGAAGAGTTTTGGGGAGTGTTTTTAGACTTGGGTGGGCTGTGGAGGGAGCCCAGGATTGAGAAGAAAGCCAGTCACCACGGTAGGAGCCGAGGGGTCCTTGCAGAGCCTGTAAGGATGCTGGGTTCCCGGTAGCCGAAAGATCCAAAACCCAGAGCAGTGAAGCCACTTAGCAGCCCAAGGTTATGCCACAGCGTGATTGGTGGCCCATTGTTTGATCTGGCTGGGGAGGCAGGAACTCCCTTGATCAACCTTGGAGTCAAGAACAGGCCCCTGTAAGGGGTGTTGGGACTGCTCTAGAAAACCCAGAGTCTTTTGAGTCAAGCAAAAAATGAGTCAATTGCTTTTTTTTTTTTTTTTTTTGCTTCTTGAACTTTAGCAATCTGAGTTTTGTTTCAGTATGTGAAGTGGTTTGTGCATTGGGTTGAGGGGGTGGAAGGTGACAGGGAGGTTCAGAAGATGGTGATTAGATTCTTCAAGATGTCTGGAGGGGGAGGAAGATCCCAGGGAAGGAGGCGGGTTTCTCCTCCGCAGTGGAAAAAAAGAAATGTAAATGGGTCAATTTGATGTCAGTTCTTATCTTCTTAGACTGTAATGAAAATAGCAATGCAGTCCACTTTTTGTCTGCTATGTATGCTGGAATCAGAGTGGGGGAGGAGGGAAAGGGTGTTGCATAGAATTGCTTGTGATAGAGAATCTGTTATGACCAATTTAATTCAGCTCAACAAGTAATTCCCATGCAGCAATTCTACATCCCTCACAAGGGCAGATGTGTTGAGGAGAGCAGAAGGAAGGCTTTCCAATATCCCTAAGATCTGCCAACCTTAATAAGAAACCAAGACTCATCCACAGGAACAGAAGGAAAGTGAGACTGAGTAGCTTAAATGCCAAAAGTCATGACATTGACAGGGCATATTCTAGAAAGGGATGGGAGAGGGTCCCTGAGGTGGTAGAAACTGAAGCACAGAAAAGTTGCTGATTTGGAGACTTGCACCATCGTAAACTTTATCCTCTCTGGGGTGAGACTGCTCCATAGCAGGTGCTCAGTAAACTTCAGTCATGAGAGGAGGGAAAACAGGCACGACTAGAAGAGCGGATGTGGAGGTAAACCAGAGGTTTACGGCTGCAAGACCCAGATCCATCTAGTTAGGTACGCCTGGCTTACTGGGAAGGCTGGAAGGTTGGGGCATCTCCAGATGCAGGACCTGGATTTGCCTTGTGGCTAGGGGAACAGCAGGAGACTTAAGAGCAGGTGCCTTGAAACCCACGCAGGCTGTAGTTTAGGAAGATGTGACTGCTATGCTGGGCCCTGCCACAGTGCAGCCTTGGAATTGTCATTGATTTCTCTTTGTCTTAGCTTTCTAATATGGTGCAAGGCTGTCTTGTTAATTCTCTTTCTGGTCTGTCCTTGCAGAAAATGAATCTTAGAGTAGTGTGCTGGATGAATATTCAGAGGCAGAGAAACCTGTTGGTTCTGGGAACCCGGGCCAGGATTGTAGTAGAAGAAACTACAAGAAAGGGAAAGATCTGAGCGATCTTCAAACTACTCTTAAGTTGTGGAGGTGAACCAGAGGTTTGCAGCTGCAAGACCCAGGTCAGCAAGTGGAGCATGACTGGCAGGCTTACTGGGAATTTCAGGTATTGCTTAATGGAACTGAAGCCAACACATTTAGTTTTAGGGGAGGAGATATTTTGGAAGTGTAATTTGGGGTGTGAAGTGGCTATTGGGTATATTAGGAATACCAGACATGTAATATTTGATGCTGGTTGGATGAGGCAGGAGGCTAAAAATGGGGCCTCTAAATCAGATGAGGTGTTCTGACTCTCATGTGAACCAGCTGTGTGGCTTTGGGCATGTGACTAGAGTAGGGCAACCAATGCATCCAGTTTGCATGGGGCTTTCCCAGTTGTAGCCCTAAAAGTTTCAGATCCTGGGAAATTCCCCAGTCACAGGCAAACTGGGATGGTTTTGCCTGGGACTGTCCTGTCTTAAAAACTGCAAGAACCATTTCTTGGGCACTATTTCAAGTAGTGGGCAAGTAGGGATCATTGGTGAATCTGTTTAACCAGCTATTACCTCAATTTCCAAATCAGAAAGGTGAGGGCATCTATACTAAATGAGATAATATGTATAAAGTGCTCAGCACAAAGATTAGCAAATACAAGGGATGAAGCAAACATGTTTTGAAAGAATGAGTTAGGTGAGCCAAACAAGTTGAGGGAAGAGGGGACAGATAAAGTAACCTAGGGCCACAGTACAGAAGCAGTCAGTGGCTTTGTGAACAGAAAAGCTGTGGTCTGGAATTCAACCTGTATTTACAAAAGATAGTTGATCGAGATAAGCAGTAACATAACCAAACCGTGATAGCCATGGACCAGGGCAGAGCTTTGTAACAGAATTTACATTTTGCTAATACTTACACTAAAACTATATACTTCTGCTTGAGAATTTGCAAGAGTCTCCAAAGCCACTCATCTCTGCTCTCTAGCTCAGTGGACAGTTGTGTATGCATCTGCCACTAGTGAGTTATTTCTGCATTCATTCACTCACTGCTTCAGGCATATATTCAAGAAATATTTGCTGCGTGTGTTTCATGTGCTAGGCACAGCATGAGGCTGTGTGGAGGCTATATAGAGGTAAGCCGCAGTCTTAGACAATTCCCATGAATATTGTTTTGTCATCACACTTACTTACACATGAGTTATTGTTCTCTATATCTTATTCTCTCCCAGTCCACAGCTGGGCCTTTTGGTGGTTACACATATGATTTTAATCTCCCTTCAGAGTTCTCAAGGTCAGGGACAGAGAAGTCAGCAAGTCCCCACAAAGGCAGCTCAAAGCGATGGACTGGGAACCGGAGAATCTGACTGATGGAGAATGAGAGAGAGAGGGAGGGAAGGTCAGGGGCAAGGAAGGAGTGTGGAGAAGAGAATGGGAGGGGTGGTGAGGGAAGCAGAGAAGGAAGAAAAGAGAGGGGAGGGAGGGGCGGAGGAGGCAGTGCACGGCAGGTGGATGAGGAGAAGGGGAGAACTTGAAGTGAGTTCCTGAAAGCTGGAGGAGCTCAAGGCTGAGCTATAGCTACCCCCCAATCAAGAGAAATGCTGAAGTAGACAGACAAGAGGGCTTCTTTGTTTAGAGGAGATGCTTTCTCTTTAGCCACAGCTCGGAGGAAATGAGAATAGAGCCCGTGGAGGAAGCTGGGGCCGAGAAGCCTGGGCCAGCCTGTGGCTCTGAGCCTTCAGCCTGGTCTTCACCCATGGCTGCAGGTGCTGGCCAATGGCCCCTTGCTCAGGCCAAAGGAACCCGAGGAGTGCTGCTCTCTCTCTGGTCAGCCAAGACCGATCTCTTTGATAGGGGCCACCTCCCTAGGACTTGGCAGCTGCCATGAACTTGGCAGGCTGCTGCTTCCCCAAAATGCTTCCTCCTCAGAGCCACTCAGCTGCATCTGTGGGGCTACCCTGCCTCCTCCTTCACCTGAGAAGGCAAAATGTGGGCAGACAGGGCACTCTTTCCCTGCCCTCTCCTTTCATTTTTCTTTAATATCCATTCTCCTCTTTGCATGTTCCAGTTTTATATGTCCCCCAGAGCTTTTGAAAAGTTAGGATAAAAATGCTTTACACACCCCAGGCCCCAGAATTCAAAAGAGAAGAGTTGTGTGTAAATAATCTGTTCCCTTTCCCTGGGAGAGTGACCAGGCTGGAAGGGCCTTCAGAGGGCATCATTGTTAGCCAAGAGCTGAGACCAGAGGTTGAAAAATTCCATGGTCGGAGCCAGGTGGTCAGGTTACAAGGCCAGGTCTGGCTGGCCTCAGAGCGGCTGCCGTTGTGCAGTGTCGGCAGCTTCACTCTGGTTACCTTAGTCCTTTTGCTGTTGCTCTAGCAGAATATCTGAGACTGGATTCCTTACAGAGCAAAGAGCTTCCTTTTGATGGACAATTTTGCAAGTTCAAAAGCATGGGCCTTGTGGCAGTGGCACAAACATGCATGAATGGAAGATATCACACGGAGACAAGCATTAATACAGAGCCGAGGAAAGCCAAATATACTTGGTCACAAACTTATTCTTGTATTCAGCCCACTCCTATGGGATATAGATTAATCTTTTCAAAAGAACAGAGCCACCATGATTACAGTCACCTCCCACAGGCCCCCATTGCCTCTTAGAATCTGACATTGACCAGTACCTTTCTACATGAGTTTTGGTAGGGACAAACCACAGCATTGAGGATTTGGTTTCAAGGGAAAGACATCATTGTAGACCTCAGGTCTAGAAAGAAGCTATGCATAATGACTTTAAGAATTTAAAAAAAAATCATCCATCCGAAGGGTGCTCAGTCATTAGGTACACTCATCAGTCAATTCCTTTGTGAATGCTGTTCTGTGGTACAGCTCAGACCCCTCTGAGTCTAGGCATCTCCAGTGCGGAGTCGATTTTCGCTCAGCATTGTTCTACCCTTCAGATGCTTTTAGGTATGACTCAACTGTCTGGACAGCCCCTATTCTGAACAAATTCATGAAGATGGCCGCTGTCCAGCATTTCCAGAGGTTGTGGGCTAGCTTGGAGATGATTACCTTCAATGATGCTTTCCTGTCTCCCTGTAGTTTGCCAGCACTTTCTCCACGTAGTAGCTTCCTAAGCCTGCAACAGCTCTGCGGCATGGGTGTGATTAGCCTCAATGTGTTGATAAGGAAACAGAGGACGAGAAAAGAGGTCTAACACAAAGTTCCATAGCCAGTGGCAGATTTAGATTTTCTGACTTAAATGGCATGCTCTTCTGCTAAACCCATTGTCTGTCAATGACAAGAAAATGAAAGCATTTGTAAATTTTGATTGAGCTTTTGCTGTTTGGATTAGTTTTTGCCTGGCTGAGTATCTTTGCATGGATCATGTCCTTCTTCCAATAGGCACACAAGAGAAACAGATGTTATTATGCCCATTTTACAGGTAAGAAAATAGAGACTTAGATAAAGTCAACTTGTCACTATCACATAAGAGGGAGAGTAGATTGGGTGCTAACCCAGCACGCCTGATCCTAAACAAGGTGCTGCTCTCAGTCCCCAACTACTGAGTGAACAGGCCAGAGGTGGGGCATGCCATCTACTTTTGTTTTTGTTATCTGTTCATTTTCTTTGTTTCTTATTATGTTTCTTTTATAGAAGCATATCTTCTTTCCTCATTTTATCATGTGAATTTACCCCTGTTTTCTTAGTATTTCTTTAGTATGTAATTCTTTTTTTAAAAGATATTTATTTACTTACCTGAAAGTAAAGTTACAGAGAGAGCTGAAGAGATCTTCATCTGCTATTTCACTCCCCAAATAGACACAATAGTCAGGCCTGGGCAAGAAGCTAGGAACTTCTTCCAGGTCTCCCATATGGGTACAGAAACTCAGGTGCTTGGGTCAGCTTTTACTGCTATGCCAGGCCATTAGCAGGGAGCTAGGTCAAAAATGGAGCAGCTAGGACTTGAACTGATGCCTTTGTGGGATGCCAACATGGCATACAGAAGATTAACTTGCTGCATCATTGCACTTACCCTGTAATTCTGAAACTTTCTGAATCTTTGTGTTTACATTGCATGTAGCATACAGTTGAGTGTGCTGTGTAACCCCTTCTGAAAACAATTCTGTCTTAATAAATAACTTCTTTTATTTAAAAGAAAAGCTTCAACTTCCAGGTTTACCAACACTTCTGTTAACCAAGACCTTTGGAGACAGACAATACTACTTAGGTATCCCAGGCACCTGGGCTGAGACAACAGAGGAGATGGGGAAGTTTGGTGGGGAGAACAAGGGGTTCCTGCTGTGCGATGGCCACGATGGCAGGAATTGAAGAGCATGATGGTGTCATGCATGTGTGGTGCAGGGGACATTACTTGTTCCCAGCCATATGTGCTACTGTGGTCTTTCTCTCTCTCTCTCTCTTTTTAAATAGTGCCACATATGGCTCTTGCTTACTTGAATTTTTCATAATAATTAATCTGACCTGTAGCATTCTGTTAGTTTTAGCAAAATAAATTCTGACAGGTTTAGCTATTACAACTAAAAACTATACTTCCAGCTAGCTGAGGAGCTATGAAGCAGGTTGGAATCATACTATTGATAATACAGAATCTGCTTACAACCATCAAGTTATTATTTACATGGAGCAAACCAACCAGAGATAATGTGGGTCTTGAATATCTTTCTAGTCTTTGCTGACCTTCCCTAATTGATGCAGCAGAGGTGGAAAAAGTCCTCCCCAGGTCACTCTGGAGTTCCCCTCTGGAGGTTCTGTGCCTCTAGGGAGTCTTCCAGGGCAGCTATTTGCAGCTTCCGGGGACTGTCCCTCCTCAGTGGGCGACTTCAGTTAAAATCCCATGGTTCAGGGGAGATGCTGGTCATCTTGTTCTGCAGATGTTTCTTCCTGGGCATCTTCCTCAAAGCACTCCTGAGCAGGAAGAAAGTTAGCAATGCTGCCTGTGAACCTGGGCGGAACCCAGCTCTGGCTCCTCTTCTACTACACTTTTGCTATGGGACTACGGGACTGTGCCCACATGGAGCCCATTCTTCTGGGCTATCACACTCCTCAGTTCTGAGTGTGTGTCAGGAGGCCACTCCAGCAGGATGAAGTTTGAGCCGGTGGCCACAGCGGTCTGTACTAATGTGAGCAAGATCTGTGGTCTGAGATGGTTGGGGGCAAGAAGCAGTCTTGGGCTCTAGGCTTTTCTCTCCTGCATCCTGCCTGTGAAGAACTCCGAGGGGTCCTGAATTTGAACTTGTCCTTCCAGATTGCCATGGTTTTGGACATAGTTTGAGGGCCTCACAAGGCTCATGTCTTCATGTTTTATCTTCCCTTCTTATTTCTGATGCATTGCATGCAGTATGCATGCATCCAATTATTCACTCAACTTTGATAGCACAGAGGCCATCAGAAATAATCTTTATTCATTGCTTGCCTCACTCATTTGCACATTGATTATCGTTGTGTTTACTCATTCACCCAGTACAGATCCATTGAGCCCCACCACCTGCCAGCCACTGTGCTGATTTATAGGACACAGCAGTAAAAGGCAGATAGACATGAGGTCAGTTGAGAAGGAGCTTCTAGTCCACTTGGGACAACCAAAAAGCTCACAGTTCATTGTAATGCAGTGTGAAAATGCTGAGATCCGAGCCTTGTTGTGGGGAAGACCGTGAGTCCTTGGGAGGAAGCGATGCCTCAGCAAATGCTGTGAGGAACGTGTTGAGGCAAACTCTGAGGTTGGAGGCTCACAGCCAGAGAACACAGGGGGTGGGATGAGTGAAAGTTGGAAAGGTAGGTGGGACCCAGACAAGGAAGGGCCTCATGGTTGCAGAAAGGAGTGGCAAGACACTGAGCCTTTTAAGCAAGAAAACCATATTTTCAAATTGTTCTAGCATAATTTCTATCCTTCAAAATTTTATGTAAACATTTTCCCATCTTCAACACATTTCATGGTTACTATTTCTACTAGCTGTGGATTCACTATACTGTTTCACTATATTACAGCCCTATTGTTGGGCATCGAGATTGTTACCAGTTTTTGTCCCACAACCTTCTCTTATTGTAGTTAACATGGCATTGAACACCCTCATTTTCTCATGTATCTAGATCCTCTATACTCCATACTCACTAACACTGCAGTAGGCGTTTTAGTTACATACTCTGATAGTTATTTCTAGCAATGACTGTCAATAGGATTGAAAATATTTTGGCTCTAACTTGTTGCACCACCGTGTACTATAAACTGGCTTGCTGATTGATAGTCTTTCCTAGCACTAAATGGCCAGGGGAGCCATCCGTCCATCCTTCCTTCTTTCCTTCGTTCCTTCGTTCCTTCCAATTTGTTTTTGCTAGCTGTGCCATTTGTGTGTTCTTTCTGTCTAAATTCAGCTGATAATTTGCCTAAAGACTGAATTATTTGTCATATTGTAGGCATGAATCTCAAAAATTCATGGGAAATGCATGTTACAAAAAGCTATTTATGACTTTCAACTATTTTGCAAGCAAATGTACACTTGAATTCTACTCTCTGGAGCTTTCTGAATGTCCTTTGTATATCAAAGAGTAAGAGAAGTACATGCAAGTTGAAACTGTTCGTTAGGATGGAGTCTCTGCAGAAGGGAAGTGTTAGGGCTGTGGATTAAAGTAAAACCAAGCTTAAATCACTAGTGGTGGTCACGCAGTTTTGCCAAGCTATCCTACCCTGTACTTTTCTGCTGGAATTCTAACATTTTTCCATTGCTTTTTTTTTTTTTAAGAAACACTTCTCCACCCCCACCCCCATTTAGGAGCAATTAGCTCATGAATAGAAACAACATAGAAAGGCACTGGACCTTAGCATAATACAAATCTTTCTAGAACACAATATGCCATTAAAGTCCTCCTTTGAAATACTGTCAAAATAAAGGTGACATTTGAGCACCCTTGGCATACTAAACATAAAAAGGGAGTTACCTCTCCTTTTGTGGAGCCCTATAGGCAATAATATGTAACAGCAGAAGTAGTTATGTCACCTGGATTCATGTTTATCTGTAGCAAGAGAAGTTGGTCACAGGAAGGTCTCTGCTTAAGAAGGTGGTCTATGTTCATATTCAACACATAGAATGGGTTATTATGTGGTATATTGAGCTGGAAGTGATTATCTTGAGACTTCAGTGAAGGAATCCATCATTTCCCCTCTCAGATATCTCTGAGAAACATAGGGGCTTGGCAATGTTTAATGAATAGAAGATATGATGTAAAGCAAGTCAAGGAGGTGTAGGACCAATCTCTACTCTGTCCCTAATCACTTGTTTACTTATCTGGAAGGCTCTGAGTAAGGAATTTTAGAGTCTTGTGATAAAATTTGTATGGGTTTACTCATGGCAAAGAAACAAGGCATGGTATAGTACTTGCAAGGAAAAAGACATTAAATTCTTCCTCTAGTTCATCTAAAATGTTGGCTGAAACATAATACTAATTATAATGTATGCCAGTGAAAGGCAAGCTTGTTCAGGAAGCTGAGGGGTTCAGTAATGGAAATGCATGATGCAAAGAAATATGGAACAGGAAAGAGAACCTGCTGTGTGTCTCAGGATACTTGGATCCGGGCATGGCTCCTGCTCCCAGTTTTCTCAACTTGCACAATTCAAGTTGTTCTCTGGTTTCTAGCTGTCACTTAAGCTTTTTGGCTTGTTTGTGGTCTTTGGGAATTCCTTCTATGTTGGGCATGTGGTGGTTCTATGGTTTCTTTTATGAGGAAGTTCTAGCTGCTGCCTCTATTTCCTCCTAGAGTTTTCATGGTCATCATTGGTCCTAACCCTGGAATCACATCCTAAACAACTGTCAGCTCAGTCTGCTGTCATGCAGTTGTGATGGAACATGTACACATATGCTGTCCAATGGAAACAACTTCCAGAAAGAGAGAAAGAAAAAGATCACATTCCTATTTAATTCAGGTTTCTCTTCAGAGATACGGATGTTCCAATGACTCAAGACATGAAAGAAATGGAGTAATTATGTAGCGGTAGCATGACCATTTGTGAAATGAGTAGAACCTTTGTTAAGATATTTGTTAAGGTATTTAAAGATTATGAGGGAAAATAGCAGATAGCCCTGATAGAGGATATAGATCTTCTATTTCTTTGAAAATGGACTTTGATTCTGTGCTCAGTGAAACAGCCTTCAGAAGGGAGACTCTCCTTACTGATAGAATACAGTAATCAACAAGACATGTTGAGTAAGAGGGCACGTGCTCCTTTTAAGTATTGTCATTTTTTCAGGAATAAATGAGCTCCTCCAGGTACGTAAGCTGGTCATACAAGTAGATGTTCAGTGTGTGCTTGTCACATGATTGGGTCAATATAATGAGAGCTTTTATTTAAGTTTTCCATTGCCAATATATATTTTTTTTACCCTTGATCAGATTTTATCCAATTTCTCTGTGTGTAAGTGTGTGCATATAATGGTAGTGTCTGTGTCACATTAGCCTGCTTTGTTGGGAGGCAAGAGGTGGAAAAATTTAAAGGGGTCGTTGCATCCCAGCTAGGGCCTTCTTTTTTTCGGATGATTTTGGTGTGGATTAACTGAGTCTTTAGAACAGAGCCAGCACATCTTTTTGTTCTCTTGTTTTCTATCCTTTGTTTCTATAAAATCAGCTCACTGGTACTGAGTACCAGCTCTAAGACTGTGGCCTCACATCGAGATTATCATAATCTATGTTGAATTCACAGAGCTCAACCCAAGGAAGAGAACCACTTCCAAAGAGTTCTTCCAGGTTCTCATTCCTGCCACCTGCCTGGTTTTTCAGTGTGGGAAGAGTTGATTTTCATTCATGGAATCTTAATAGACTCCCGGAGCTGGTCACATTGTTCCTCGGTCAAGGCACTAGCTCCTTCCCGTTGGTGATAGAAGTAGGAATCCTAGATAATGTAGTTCATGTAATTGTGCTTTGACTATTTGAAGGTATTTAACAAGTATGCGGTTTCTGGGATTCACCAGTATTTTCTCTCTGTGGAAGTCAGTTGCTGTTTTAGGGGAATGAGGATAACACACTAGAATCTCTTGAAATATCATTATAGAAAACAATCAAGACCTTTCCACGAAGGCAGATGCACTTACATTTTAGAGCACCTGCAGTATCTTAGGCATTGAAAACACCTGCAAACACATGGTCCCTTCTCACAAGGTCTTCTTTCTCCCTAAAGTGGCTTATTTATGAGCAAACCCAAAATTGTGGTAATATAATGGGACAGGAAAAAGGGCACCTTTACTCAAAGAGATCAGGAAATATACAGAAGAAGACAGTGTTGAATAGCCTGATGAAGAACCTGTTGGTATCATCGGCAAAAAGATCCAGAAAAGACAACCTAAGTTGAGACAGATACATGCAAAAGCATGGCCACAGTGCCTTATTTGCACCACTTAATAAACAAACCCCAACATGCTATTCTAGGGGCCTTAAACAGTGTGGGATGGTCAAAATGTGGATCATATATGTGTGTGTGTGTGTGTGTTTTTTGAGTAAGGGGAATTGAGAAGTGGTAAGAAATGAAGTGGGAATCTAGGAATGAATCCTAAAGCCTCTTGCATATGTACTGTTTTAAGGAATTTCATCTTTATCCTTTAATGATAACACAAGGAAACATCTAAAGATTTTAAGCATGAGAGTGAAATTCACTTAGTAATTATCATAAGGTCTGTTGTGTGTTAGGTGTGGTTTTAGGGACTGTAGTTACAGTAGACTAGTAGGTCCATATTTGACATGATCTGATGTGTGTTTTCTTTTAATTATGAGAAAGAGAGAGAGAAGAGAGAGCACTCCTATTTGTTGGTTCACTCTTTAAATGCCCACAACGTTTGGGGTTTGGCCAGGCCATAGCCAGTAGCTGGGAACTCCAACAAGGTCTCCATGTGGTGTCAGGATAAACCTATGTGATCCGTCACCTGCTGCCTCCCAGGATGTGCACTAACAGGAAGCTGGAATCAAGCAGAGCTGAGACTCGAACCCAGGCACTTTGATAGGGTGCAAATGCCAGTTACCCTAGAGGAACATTTAAGAAGGAAGCTATGTGAGACATCAGTTTGGCTTAGGACCAAATGAGAAATGAAAATCAGAAACTCTTATTTTCTGCCTGCCCTGAGATCACGTTGGCTGCATCGGCTGTTAGTGTCCAGAGCTGAACAGTGGCTTATTTGTTCTACTTAAAAAAAATCAAACATTGCACAACACCATGACCTGGGTTAGTACTGTCGAGAAACTTGATGAATCAGCAAGGTAGGACATTTACAGAAATTAAAGACAGAACTTTTATATGTTAGGTGAATAAGAGAACCACATAAAAGATAAAGTTGTGCAAAGTTTTGGGAAGTGATTTTAGAAAATTCTGATGAGTGTAGAGAAATGAGATGGAATGGTGTGCTGTGCGGTGAGATGCAGTGGCAGGCACTGAGGTCTGGTGGGAGTAGACATTTCTGGAAGCCAGCGCAAAATACACCTCAGAAGGACCCCAACTAAGGGGACAGGAAGATGTGGAAGTTATTGACCCACTCTTTGCCTGTCAAGGTTTAAGGCCTACTTCTGAGGGTGTCAACTTTCAATTTACTTTGTATGTAGTCTAACTTAAGGCTTAACAGTCCTGATAGTCCATTGGGAGCAGCGCTCAGTGTGTTGCAGCAAATGCTGGGGGGATGTGTGTGTATGGAAATGGTGTCTATTCTAGGAGTTAATAATTCCTTCATTGATTCAGAGATACTTCACTCTATTTGGATAATAATATGCATAAAATGCCAATGCTAAAAATCTGGTTGAGTTATAATGACTCTCAACTGGAGGCAGTTCAGCCCTCTTCAGCCTACAGCACATGTTAGGAATGTCTAGAGTCACTACTGGAACGGAGAGAGTAGCACTGGCAGGTAGGGGTGGGCCAGAAATGCAGTTAAGCACTCTGTAATGCATAGGACTCTCCCCCCCATCCTGCCCCACTCCCATAAAATTGTAGCAGTTGGAAATATGAATAGTGCTGAGATGGAGAGATTTTGGGTTATATTAATGCCATTTCACAAATAGAAACTCCAAGGTTTAGAAAAGCTGAATAACTTCTTTGGGTTTGTAAATCCAGAGTCATGGCCATGGCCCCATGCTTTGATTTATACTGGTCTGCTTTCCTGAGGGAGATACAGAACCTGAATCCCCGAGGCTCACTGAAAAAAAAAATAGCTTTAGTACTGGCCATGCCTTCTGGCTCAAAACTTCAAAGGAGACTTGAGCTGGCTGGAACTGGGAGGAGGTGGGAAAGCAACACCTTTCCCATCTTTCCCTGGCCTCTCTCCCTCCTCTGGGCAAGTTGGGGCAGGCTGTGTAGGCACAGAGCCCAGACCTGCATACCAGGGCTGGTAAGGTGCCCTTAGCTGGAAGCCCTGACTCTTTCCCAACTCACAAGGACACCCTTCTGCTGTCAAGGCTGGCTGGGGTTCTTTCTGGAATGGCAGTGCTTCCCTCCTCCCCTCCCTCGGCCTGGGCCAGTCTTCTGGCAGGCATATGTACTGAAGAGTTACAGGTGGTGCAGACACAGTTTGGAAGCAATCCCAGTTGGGCCTCCTCCCAGGAGCTTTGTGATCACTCACCAGAGAGCTCTAACTGCCTGCAGCATCTTGGGAACCAGCTGCTCCAGGAAGCCAGGTTCAAGGGCAGCCAGAGCTTCTGCGGAGCTAGGGTGATCCGGGAAGCTCACTGGGCTTTGTCCTTTTGCCTCCTTAGGTAAGCAATATTTTTGCAACACTGATGAATTCCTCATTTCCCCCTCTCGTGATAGAGAGTAAATCAAATAATTTAAAAAGGAGTGGGAAAGATAAAGGAGAAAAGGGACAGGCTCAGAATCTGACGACTTGATGCAGACTCCTGAGGGTGGCGTTGTTTCTGATTTTGGGAGTGCACTACACCCACCTCACTTTCTTTGGGCAGAAGACATAGACTCAATTTGAGACATTTCAGCTCTGTGGTGTCAAGTCTTCTGGTTTCCAGACCCACATCCTGCCCTGGGGGGAATTGACATCCATCACACAAGCTGTTCCTGGTCTGTTTAATCAAACTTGCATTTGATGTTGGTTGGAATTTCACATGTGGACCAAGAATAGAAAAATTAAGTGATTCCAGCAGCTCAAGTTTGAAGGGAAACATTAACCTTTGATATCAAATAAGTGAAAACACAATGCATCCCAATCATCTGTGTGGAGGCCCTGAGTGGCAGTTGGTACATTTGTTCATTCATTACTTCATTTTCCCCCACTATTTCTGCAAGTAGTTATTGAATGTATACCTTGGCTAATGCTTTTAGTAGGTTCTGTTGAGAATGCAAAGCTGAGTGTGATCAAATTCTTGCCCTTTAAGAGCTTGAAATCAATGGGACAGAAGGGATGTGCAGCAATCCCACATTGCAGGATACAGTAATGCAACAAAAGTATGGAAAAGTACAATAGGTTCTTTTCTGTTCTGGAATTTGAAATAGTTCTAGCAGGATAATTGAGTGGAACAGTAAATGTGGCCTATATTTTCAAGAAAGTAGGGCTTGGAGCAGAATAGAATTTTTTAGTCTGAGGGATAGGTAAGTTTTGAATCAAATACGTTATAGTTCAGTAGGCTTGGTTCTCAAATAACTTGTCTCCTAAAAACCTCTTGCCCTAATTTCCCACTATTGTCATTGTTAAAACAATTGAGTTATTGTATGACATATCAATACTGCTCAAAATGTGGCCTATAAACCACTATCAGGCCAACAGCTGCTACTGTTACATATTGAGATAGCATAACAGTTACAGCAGTTTGACAGTGTTTGTCAACTCTAATAAATACCAAATTGAGAGTTTGGTGATTTTGCATGTATTTGTATAATGTGATTTTTCTGATTTCAAAGAATTGGAAGTGAGCTGCATCTGTTTAATAAGAGTTGTATTATTTGTGGCTGCATCCAATCTTTCTTTGTCCTATCCTCTGTAAACATGAGAATCAAAGTCTGACCAACCTTCTTTCTCCCTTTCTCTTCACATGTGTTATACTGGATTTTTTGAGTATGATGGTGCTTCTTAAAATGCTTATTGCATTATGGACATTTCATTCATTCATCCCTTCATTCACTAACCACTCATTTCCAAAACACAAAGAAACAGTTATGGGCTTGGCACTGCAGCAGACACTGGGGATACAAAGAATAAGAATAACAATAATCTTCCCAGGAGGTTACCATATTGTAGGAAAGCTTTGTATAGAAACAAACATACAATAGGCAACTGCATGTGTTGGGAGTTTGAGTGGCTATTTGCTGAGGAGAGAGCACTGCTGGCAGAGAGTATATGGAGAGATTCTAGCATCGTGGATTACCAGAACCCCCTGACTCTCAACACCATCATCACTATCCTTTTGTGGCTCCCTCACCACAACCATCACCAGTACCATCATTCAGCAAAATGTATTGGTCACTTACTATGTTCAGAAATATTACTGAGAAAGGATCTCATCTGGATCCCCATACAGTCTTTACAACTTATGGGTTAGGTTGTAGTACTCCAAATTTCCATTTGAGGGAATTGAGGCATGCAGAGGTAAAATAATATCCACCATATTATATATAACAAGTAACAGAATTCAAATACAGATTTGCTTGATTTCAGAAGCTTTTCAGTAAGTCTCTCACGAGCCTTAAATATCAAGGCTACATGTCTTGCCCTTCCATTCAAATATTCTACTACCTAGGAACTCTTTGTTCTATTAGAAGACATTTTAAATTTGCTTTTTTGTTATTAAAATGTTAAGGTTATTCAAGAACAAATGAGTTGAGGAACTTCCACATGAGCAGTTTTTGACACAGTGAAGTATGCATTCAGTGCAATCTATTGGTTACTATTTTTAAGCACAGTCAAAACCCTTGAGGTAGTTTCTTGATGCTATGTGACCTAATGTGACCAATATGAAATTTTATCAGAGTTTTTTTTCACTTCTGAAAGTATTTTTTTCCCTTTACTTGAGAGGAAGAAAGAAAGAGGAGCCAAAGCTCTCATTGACTGGTTCATTTCCCAAATGTCTGCCATGGCTCTGGCTGGGCTGGGGCCAGAGCCAGGAACTAGGAACACATTCTAGGTTATCCACATGAATGATGGGGGCCTAGATACTTATCAAGGATTTTTAAAAAGTGTCAGATCCTTGTGTTATCAGTTGTGATTATTCACAAAAGTTAGTGACAGAAATGAGGATTGTGTCCTGTTTTTAGTAACTGTCAAGAGTATTTTATTAAAACTTCTCAACCAATATTCCCATATTTCACATGGAAGTATTGAGATTCAGACTGGTGAGGTAGTTTGTTGAAAGTCCTATGTCTTAAAAGTAGAGGAGCAGGGATTGGATCACTGCACCACAGAGTGCCCTAAGATCCTGTGGTTTTATACCACTTGCTAGAGGTAAGAGTGCAAACAATGAAGAGAATGGCAATTTAAGGACTATATCAACTTCAGATATGGCTTATTCTTCAGAGCTCTTAGTGTTCAGGAGCTGGGAAAGATAAGGCAGAGCAAACACTCAGACATGCCTCGTGCCCAGGAGTCTCCAAGCTCTGAGGTGGTGCTGGCTGCCATCCCTGTGGTTTCATAATGCACCTTTCCTCTCCAAGCCCACACCAGGATCGTGCCCCAAACAAAATGGCCTGTTTCTCCTCCACTAATGGGTAATATTGTTGACCTACTCTATCTTGATTATTATTGTTTGGAAAAAAAACTTTTAAAAGTTTAATCATGGGGAATGCTGAGTCACTGAATATTATTTCTAAGGGATTTTAGAAATAAAAGAATTAACCTTCCATTCCCTTCCCTTCCCCATGTTGTGTGGACAAAATGAGATCATATATTAACTTGTGAACACCATATGCCTTTATTGAAATACACGTAGCATCTATTACTGGGTTGCGACTTTTGTGTTTTGGCGTAAGCACAACTTGCTGTGGTCTTTCTGAAAGAAGGTCAAGACATAAATTCTAGCCAAGGATGCTGAAAGGAAGAATGTATAGAAGATGTGATATTAATTAGACATGGCAGTTTTCTAGTTCGATGATCTTGGGTTCATTTTATCATACCTCTATGCTGAAGTTTCTTTATCTGAAAGATGAAGTTACTAGCAGAAGCTCTTGCTACGAGTACCAAGTGTGTTTAACAAGGTATTAGTTGTAAACTGCTTCACACCAAAGTTGAGAGCCCAGGGAAAATGTTAGCTCCTCCGTCACCCCCAATCACCACTGTGCTCCACCTGACTATCTTACCCTTCCAGAACAGCTGGGTAAGCCTCAAGGGCTCAACTGCCCTTCATGGCAACCAACTGATAGAAGGCTAGAACGCCGCCTGGCTGCTCACCAGGGACTTTCTTCTGCTCACGAAAATGCTATCATTTTTCTCTGTGCAAACCATAAACACATTGGCAGAAAGTAGGGCCTTGCCCACTAGGATGCCATGAGCCTGGCTCCCAGGGGTAGCAGTTTGTGAGGCCAAGGCATGGTTCAGGTTACTTAGGAAGAAATAGTTCTGCTGATTGTATGCAAGGAGAACTCTGCAAATTGGCCACGGAGTACTGTCCACTCCTTTTCTTGATCCCGTACTTTCTCGGGTCTTTCTGACAAAGGAAGGGAGGAAAGAAAAGGAAACGGAAGACTTCACTGTTTTCTCCTCCTGATGTGCTCCTTTAATTGCTGTGTTTGAATGTGGCCCCACTCACCCGGTGGCTGTGTCAGGGCTTAGCCATGCAATTGGGATCGTTGTCTGCACCAGCACTTGTCCTAGTTATGCGATACTTTTTTTTCTTGTTGTTATGGGCCGAAGTGACTAGACATTCTGGTTTTGCAGGGACTGTCCCCAGTGACACAGCGCAAAGTGTTTCTTTTTAGCCACTGTGTGACATAATGCAGGCCTTTATTCTTCCTCTCACATAGACTGGAGACAGGAAGGGATTGCTCTTAAAAGATGTTAATTGGAGGGATTGAATGTCATCCATGCCATCCACCTTCCTATCTGTTTTAAAATGAAGACAGATTAAAATCACAAAGGTACAGGGTAGTAGGGGAGTCTCAAGGACCAAACTGCAATGTAGTTTCTGCAGAAGCCAGGGCCACAGATGTGGCCACGCTAGCTTGGAAAACAAAGTGGCTGCTCTGAGGAAGTTGAAAATTATGAATCTGGGAAAGCAAACCAGTCTAGAAAATTGAATCCTAGTCAGTGTTAAAGGTAATCAGCCATGGGAAAGCCCTCAGTGCAGGGCAAAGAAAGTGGTTTGTAGGACTCTCTGGCCCCGACCCAGACTACGCAGTTCTGGGGCGAATACCATAAATAGAGATCCTTGCCCATCACCCGGTTCCTATCTGGCTGCCTATGCTTTGAATGTATTATTAGCCAGTGCAAGACAGGACTTTTAGAGCTAGAAGGGACGCTGGAAGTGACACAGGGCCTACTTCCTGATGAAGGCACCCGAAGGCTTTTGTGTAGGCCAGGCTGTAGCTCTCTGACTCAGAAATGTTCCTTTGAGTGAATAACCTGATGGGTTACACTGGAAAGTCTTGGTCTTTTTGTACAGTTTAAATTGTTCTTGATTGGACTGCTTCTCCAAACACCTTTATCTCATTAGAATAAACTGAACAGAGGTGGGGAATTGTTTGCACCACCATTGAATTGGTAGCTATTTTTTTTTTTTTTTAATATCTTTGAGGTGTAGCAGTGTGGTAAGCATGAGGGTCTGTCCTTTTGGAAAATGGCGCATTGTGCTGTGTGTGGGAGGTTAGGCATCCGACTTGGCTTAGATAGTTAAGGTCAACAGAAGCTTGAGAAATGTGGAATTAACTGGTAATTACTGAGTAACTTCTGAAAATCTATCTTGTGTTGCATTGTTTGGATCTTACAGGAGAGAAGAATCACAGCCAAGGGCAATACTATTCCATATCATGGCTAATTTTACCAGGTGCAGACCTAGTTTCAGAAACTGTTACAAAAACACACAAACACTCATCAATTTTTTTTTTTTACCACATTGAATCTTCACAATATATTTTAGGTATTGTTCTCATGTTACAAATGAGAAGAGTGAGGCATGGAGAGACTGACAGTCTTTGCCCGTTAGATGGAATCGTAGTTTGCTGACATAGTCGAGGTCTCCAGTCACAGGTAGGTAAGCTTGGGGCACATGGGTAAGGTGGTTTTCCTGGGGCAGAGCTGAGACCACAGTGCACATCTACTGGTCAGCTTCTTTTTTTGTCATGTCATACCCTTCACCCCTTGTACACATAGAATTAAATGAAGTGATCTCCAAACTCTAAAGTCCAGGATCTGTTCTTATTGTAAAGTAAGTGTAAGCTTTAGGTGTGATCCTGTAAGAACTTCCCCTACTTAAACTTTTTTGCTTTCAGAGGAGGCAAGACATGTGTTTCCAGAAATCGTGCTCAAAGGCACCAAACTACCATCATTTGGTGGATGATAGGAAAAAAATCACCAAGATGATGCTTTGTCAGTCTCATTCACCATGCACTTTTTTTTTACAAGTTGTTTTTTTAAAGATTCTTTTTCTTTTTTTTGGAAAGGCAGTTATATAGAGAGGAGGAGAGACAGAGAGGAAGCTCTTCCATCTGATGATTCACTCCCCAAGTGGCCACAATAGCCGGAGCTGAGCCAATCTGAAGCTAGGATCCAGGAGCTTCTTCTGGGTCTCCCATGTGGGTGCAGGTCCAAGGCTTTGGGCCATCCTCTAACCGCTTTCCCAAGCCACAAGCAGGGAGCTGGAAGGGAAGTAGAGCAGCCGGGATTAGAATCACTGCCCATATGGGATCCTGGTGCATGCAAGGCAAGGAATTTAGCCAGTAGGCTACTGCACCATACCTCACCATGTACTCTTAAAGAAAGTACTTTGGAGAAACAGGTCATTCCACACTGATGTTAAGCTCTAACTTCCCTCATAAGATTAATTTGCCATAACAAATGACTAAGGTTAGAAATAACAAGGGAGTTTCAAAAAGTTCAGAGAAAAATGGAGTTAAAAACACCAAATACAAATATGTATTGTAATAAAACTGCATGTATTTAAGATCTTCTTTGCACCAAAGCTAATTTATTTTTTATTTTCTCACTGACTTTTTGGGATACCTTTTTAAAGTTAGAGACAATAAGGTTAAAATGGATGGACCAAACGTTGAATGCAAACTTGAATAATACAGAATTCTCCAACCATTTTCCATGCATTCTCAGAAGTTTTTAAATTAAGTTAAAGGCAGTATTTTGTTCCCCTGACATTTTCAATGAAACTTTCCCCTTTTTGATGTTTTTAGTCTACCTCTCGAATCCTTGTACTTTCATTTTTAAAGGTTTATTTTATTTTATTGGAAAGCCAGATGTACAGAGAGGAGGAGAGACAGAGAGGAAAATCTTCCATCTGATGATTCACTCCCCAAGTGGTTGAAACAGCCAGAACTGTGCTGATCCAAAGCCAGGAGCCTCCTCTAGTTCCCCCACTTGGATGCAGGGTCCCAAAGCTTTGGGCCATTCTCTACTTCTCTCCCAGGCCACAAGCTAGGAGATGGATGAGAAGTGGGTAAGGTGGGATATGAACCAATGTCCATATCCTGGTGCATACAAGGTGAGGATTTAGCCACGAGGCTATCATGTTGGGCCTAATCCTTGTACTTGAATAATTTTAAGAATTACCATATAAGGCTGACTATATACAAAATAATGTATGCTGTAATACAGAAATAAGGCCAGGTTTTCTTTGAAGGGTATTTTTGATCATTTGAAAGTTTTCCCTGTAAGCACAGGCTTTAAAACCTAGCCGTTGAAAAAGACGCATACTTGCTTTATAGTTACATGATGGATCAGTGTTTGGTGTATCGTTAAGTTACCATGGGCAACATTCCATATCTGAGCACCTGATTCAAACCCTGGCTCCTCCACTTCTGATCTAGCCTTCTGTTAATGTAAATCCCCAAGGTAGTGATGAAGACCAACACACGTGGGTCTCTGCTACCTATGCAGGGGCTCAAGTGGAATTCTGGACTCCTGGCTTTGACTTGGCCCCATCCTGGCTGTTACGGGAATTTGTGAAGTGAACTAGGGGTGGAAGAGCTCTCTCTGACCCACTGACACTCTCTCTCTGTGACTTTCAAATATTATGAAAATAGATACATTTAAAAAATAAATTCACTCGTAAAGTCAGTGAAATGACAACTTCAACAATAGCCACTGCAATGTAAAACTGTACAGTGGGTTGTTTTTTGGAGTTCCCAGATAGCATCAGATAATGTCTTGAAGCGTCTGTTAGAAACTTCCAAGGCATTAGATTTATGGTGTTAAAAGTTTATGACTGGGCCTGGCATCATAACCTAGTGGCTAAAGTCCTCACCTTGCATGCACCAGGATCCCATATGGGCACCAGTTCTAATCACAGCAGCCCCGTTTCCCATCCAGCTCCCTGATTGTGGTCTGGGAAGGTATTGGGGATGGCCTAAAGCCTTGGATCCTGCACCCATGTGGGAGACCTGGAAGAGGTGGCTGGCTGCTGGCTTCAGATTGGCACAGCTCCAGCTGTTGCAGCAGCTTGGGGAGTGAATTAACAGATGAAAGAACTTTGTCTTTGTCTCTCCTCTCTGTTTATATGAATCTTTAAAAAAAAGTTTATGACTTTCCTTCCAATCAAATGACATCCTCAAGCATTCTGGTATCATCGAACACAGGTCAGTTACTACATCTTTGATGACAATTTCTGTGCCTTAGTTGGTTTTCTAGAGCTATCCCTGTACTTAACCCAACTGTGTATAAAGATGGTTATTCTCATTATGTCGTAATGGCCTGCTTACGTATGACTATCTTCTCAAGGATCTTCCAAGTAAGGATGCTGGCTTTTTCAGTCCTTCGTCAAAATGTCTAACTCAAACTCTTTGCTCAGTTTTGTTACCTGATCGATCAGCCAAAGTCACTAGTCTATTCTGCTTTTGGAGGGAAACGTGATAGCTGTCAGGGCTCGGACTTGGGCATAGATATGATTTGCATGTGCTGAACTTTGTGTCGAAGAACGTAACCTCTGTTGGCTCCAAGGAGGGCTGAAGCTTCTAAGTATGTGCCTTGACTAATTAACTTCTTCCTGAAAAATCTGTGGTAACAGAGTTCAGCATTGATAAGTAACTTAGGAGGAGGTAATACATATGGGTGTGTGTGTGTGTGTGTGTGTGTGTGTGTGTGTGTGTGTGTACATACACTTGTTCTCATAATAAAAAAAACATTCAGCCAACTTAAGGGTCTGGTTTGGGCAAAGACCTGGCCATTGACCTCTAGATCTCCCAGAAAAATTCACATAGCTTGTCTCTAAATATTAAAAGGGTTTCCCCCCCCCTTAATTTGTTATTTATCCCTGTAGATTCAATGGGGAGCATTTTGGAATGGTAATAATTTTTTAAAAAAATTTTTAGCCTTCGGGGAGCTTTGAAATTTACAATTGCTAATTAGGTGGAAAAGATTAGGTACGTATCTTCTATGGTGACTCTGAAAAGCCAGAACATCTGAGAGATGATGTCAAGTCCCTCCTTCCCCCTTTCCACCTGCTGCCAACTTTCTGGTTTGCAGTTGAAACAAAAATGAAAAAGAACAAAAATTAAGTCATGGAAGAAATCTTAACAATGATGGGTCCTAATAACTTAATTTTCTCTTCTTTGTTGAATCCTTTAAAAGTTGGAATGTATGTATACAGAAAAGTACATAAAACTTGCACAGTAGTGTCAACAACATAATGCAAGAATTTATGTGTCGTGTTTATGTCAATAGATAGAATTCTGGCAGCCTTCTAGAAGTTTCCTGGGTCTTTCAGGGTGGCAGTTTTCTCCCTTGTCCCTGGAGGGAATCACCATCCTCAATATGATGCAATCATCTCTTTGATCTTCTATATAATTTGATTATCAAATTTGCATCTCTCACACTTGCTTTATATAAATAGAATGTTGTAAGAGTCATTCATAATGATGTATGTAGCTGTCATTTTCTCACTTTCATTTCTCTTTAGCTTTCCAATGTGGTATTATACCACAATGTATGTACACATTATCCAGTGCACATGCAGGTTCTCCTTTTTGGGTTGTTATAGTCCCGCTGTATAACCATTACTTATGCTGCTGTACTTGGGTGGGAGTTTCTTAATATAGGGCATATGCCCAGCTGTGGGATTGCTGGGTCACAAGATATGTACACACATTAAGTCAAAGTGCTTTCTGAAGTGTCATTTGTCACTCCCATCGTATGCTGGCCAACTCCTGGCTGTGCAGCCTTTAATCTTTTGCCAGTCTGTTGTATGTGCGTGGTAGTGGTATTCCACTGTGGTTTTGATTTTCATTTCCTTGGTTATTAATGATGACCACTTTTTCCCATGTTTATTGACCATTTGGATTTACTCTTGGGGAAGTGTCTGCTCATGAATGCCTTTGTGTCTATTTAAATTTTATCTTTCAAAATTTGATTTGAAGGTGTTTTTTATTTACCCTGGTAGGTAGATGTCTTTCAAATAATTTCAGTCACTCCATAGCTCTGGTTTTTCACTGACAATGTGATGTTTTCCAATAAAGGAATCATGAATTTTAAGGCATTGAATTGTATAAAGTTGTTAAATACCAAAACTGCTTTCTTAATCTTATGTAAAAATTGATCCACTATCTCATGAGACTAAAAATTTGTGTATTATCTTCTGAAAGCTTTATTTTTTTGTTCACATTTAGTTCTGCAATTGTGAATTTTGTTGGATAAGTGGTGCAGGTAAAGATCTACCAGCATTTCTCTCTGAGGATACCTAAGTGCTCCATTTTCATCTTGCCTGAGAAACCATCTTTTCCCCTCTCGCTTCCACAACCACAACTTGTGGACAGAATCCATGCTTGCATGTGTCTGTTTGAGTCCTGCCTCGCTGTTCCGTTTGCATTGGGTCACTGTCACACTGACTGCAGCTTTATCGTGAGATTTGATATCTGATTGAACTCACTCCTTAACCCTCGTTCTTCTGTTTGAAGGCAGATTTGCTCCTCTTTTCCCTTTGACCACCATAAACAGATTTAGAACTAGGCTGTTAAATTTCACAGACATTCCAGGTGAGTTTTCATTGGAATTATGATTTTTTTAGATATATTGAAAAATGACATTTTTGTAATAGTGTTTTCCCATCCTTGAGCATGGAATATATCTTGGAGACTCCCAGTAAGGATTTCTAATGTTTGCCTCTAGCTGTCTCATATTTATTTTATAGATTCTTTCTTAGGAATTTGGTATTTTTGATGTGTTGGTAGATGATATGTTTTCAAAATTTCTATTTGTTATCATAATATAATTGATTCTGTATCCAGTAAACATACTAAATCCTGCTGCTACTTTTTTTTTTTTCTTAAGAAGCCCTTCCTTAGGCTTGCTCGTACAGCTAGCACAGCAATCTGTCTAGGTGTTGGTAGACAGAGGTCTTTGCTATGAGCCATCTTGGGTCCTTGCCCCTTAGGGAGCCTGAGCCTTGACCTGTAAGTCAACTGAACTGAACTGCAGCTGCAGCTTGAAGCTGGGCTAGAGGCTTTGGTTTGGGACTGCTCCTGTGCTGCTCTTGCTTTGGGCTTGGGTCTTCAACTTTCTTTTAGCCTTGAACTTTGCCTAGGATAGCCCAAGACCCTTGTCAGTGCAGGTGGGAGTGTGTCATTGAGCATGGGCTGGGCAGTGCAGGCAGGTCAAGTGAGCTGGTACTAGGCAGACTTTGGGATCATGGTCTTACCTTCCAAAGCCTCGACAAAGGCCTCAACAGCCTCAACAAGTGCACCTGTAGCCTTGGTCCCGTTCCCTGCATCTTCTTCAGGCCATTATTGTACTTCTTGGCAAAACACACATTCATCCAGAACTTGGGGTCCACCCCTTGGGAGATTCCTATCTTTGTTTCCAGAATTACTTGATGACATTCTGTGTCATTCGTGGCATTAGTTAAATGTACGCTGTGATTCTTGGACTTGGCCATGTCTGTACTATAATCCGTGGCTCCTGAAGCACCTCAGAATGTGTTATTGGGGCCAGCATCGTAATGGAACTGTAAAGCCACTTTTTGCCTTGTCAGCATCCCAAATGGGCACTGGTCTGTGATCTAACTGCTCTGCATGTGACTCAGCTGCCTTCTGATGGCCCGGGAAAAGCAGTTAAGATACACATGTGCTTGGGTCCCTGCCAGTTCCTGGGAAAGCCAGATGAGGATCCTGACTCAAGCCTTGGGCCTGGTCCAGCCATGGCCATTGTGGTCATTGAGGCCTGATGTAGCCTGACCATTGTGGCCATCTGGACAGTGAAGCACTGGATGGAAGATTTCTCTCTCCTGCTCTCCTCCTGCCTTTCAAAATAAATAAAGCAGAAAAATAACTCCTGTCATATTTTAAAATTTATCTTAAAGGCAGATTTTACAGAGAGGGAAGAGACAGAGAGGGAGATCCTCCATCTATTGGTTCACATTCAGATGGCTGCAGTGACCAGAGCTGAGCTGAAGTCAGGAGCCAGATATTTCCCCTGGGTTTCTCATGTGGGCGCAGGGGCCCAAGAATTTGATCCACCCTTTGCTGCTTTCCCAAGCCATGATCAGGGACCTGGGATCAGATTTAAAGCAGTTGGGCACAAACTGGCACTCATTTAGGATACCAGTACTGAAGGTGGAGGATTAGTGTGCCATGCCACCACACTGGCCCCTAAATCCTGTGGGTTTTTTTTTAAATGATTTTTAAATTTTTATTGGAAAGTCAGATATGCAGAGAGCAGGAGAGACAGCGATGAAGATCTTGCAACCATTGGTTCACTTCCCAAGTGGCCACAATGGCCAGAGCTAAGCTAAACTGAAACCAGGAGCTCTTCCGGGTCTCCACGCGGATGCAGGGTCCCAAGGCTTTGGGCCGTCCTGGACTGCTTTCCCGGGCCACAGGCAGGGAGCTAGAAGGGAAGCAGGGTTGCAGAGATATGATCCGGTGCTATTGTGGGGTCCTGGCATGTGCAAGGCAAGCTGTTTAGCTACTAGGCTATGGCATCAGGCCTCTAAATCTGTTATTAATGCTAGTGATTTAAGTGCAGTTTCCTTTAGGTTTTCTGTGTTCAAAATCCCATCATTTTTGAATAATGACAGCATTGCATCTTTTTTTCCCATTTCTTTTATCTGGAATCTCTCTCTCTCTCTCTCTCTCTCTTTTTTTTTTTTTTTCCTGATTGTGCTGCCTAGGTCCTTCAGTACATTGACCAGTAGCAGAGAAGGAAAATTTCACCCTTATCTTTTTTTCTGATCTTAAACAGGAAGACTTTAAGACTGAGGCATTAAACATAACATTTTTGTCATAGGTTTTTTTTTTTTTTAATCTTTTTTCCCTTATATTAAGGAGATTACTTCACTATAAAGTTGAAGTTTGTTAGGGCTAAAATATTCCTGAAAATATGTATGTACTCATTTAATTTTATATAAATTCATCATGAATAAATGTTGAATTTTGTTGAAAAATGCTTCTTTTCCTCTGTAAAATAATATGGTTCTTTAATTTGCCGATGAATTGAACCACACTGATTCATTTTCTACTAAACACATTTTAAATTGAACTACAGCCAGCTTATTCATTTTATTTATGTGTGTGCGTTTATGTTTTTTGAAGTTGAGAATATTTTGTCTTTAGGGAGATCATCTTAGTAATTAAAAATAAGTATATTAATTTCAATTGTATTACAGTATAGGTAGTCTTAAAATCTATTTGTAAAATGCTGTTGATTTTATAAACTAATTGTAAGATGTGATTGATATGTTTACCAGAATCAATCTTAATAAAAATAATTTTAGAAAGGATCAAGGAATTGAACTAGTATTTCATTATATCTGTAGAATGCTTTTGGTCCAGTCCACTTGGGTAAGTTCAGAGATCATAAAAGAAATTATACTTGATGCATCAAAGTGATGGAAAAATGTATCAGCCTGGGATCCTTCCACTCAAGATAAAACAGAGAGCCTAGCAAAAGGATAAAAATATAATAAAAATTATACTCATGAGACCCTAGCATTACTAATGTAAATATGTCATATATCAAAATAGAATTCCCCAGTCATTTATTCAACGGTTATTATCATTTCCCAGGCAGTGGCTATAAGCTTTATAATCATCATTTCTAACTTTAAAAACCATTTTTTAAAAGATTTATTTATTTTTACTGGAAAGTCAATTATGCAGAGAGGAAGAGAGACAGAGAGGAAGATCTTCCATCTGATGATTCACTCCCCAAGCAGCCACAAAGACTGGAGCTGTGCTGATCCAAAGCCAGGATCCAGGAACCTCCTCTACTTCCCCCACATGGGTGCAGGGTCCCAAGGCTTTGGGCCATCCTCAACTGCTTTCTCAGGCCACAGGCAGGGAGCTGGATGGGAAGCAGGGCCACTGGGATCAGAACCGGTGCCCACATGGGATCCCAGTGGATGCAAGGCAAAGGCTTCAGCTGCTAGGCCAATGTGACAGGCCCCCAAAACCATTCTTAAGTAGATATGTAAAACTGCTGTTCAATTTTTTTTTTTAACAAAAGAAGAAAATACAACGTATTGAAGTTGCATGACTCAGCCCAGGCCGTAGAGCTGGGAGGTGGCAGAACTGAGGGTTGAGTTCAGTTTTTTCCTCTAACTACACAGTGCTTACTGCATAGAAAAGCATCTGCATAAATCGCTCTTAGGATTTTAGCCAAATTCCATTGATAAAATCCCAAATGTAGCCAGCTACTCTGATATAATATCTGTCTTTCATGATACTTACAAGTCACAGAGAGACCGCACTATGTTCTTTTGAGTTTAGAAGTTTAGGTGTTGACTCAGATAGCAATAAGAAGCTATTCTTGTCCTCGAATCCAACAATTTAGAACCTGATACTCTGACCAAGAATCTGTTTAAAACATGAAGTCACAAACTCAGCGATCTGGAACCTCATTTCTGAATCATTGGACACAATAAAGATTCAGCCTGCAATTGTCAGCGATTGAATAGGAAACGAAGAAGTCCCTGAAGAGGTCACAATGTTGATGAAATTCTACATGTTGGTAGAGACACAGGAAACAAAACCTACCCTTCCACAGAGCCTCATAACGACCTTTTTAAAGCTAACATTTCTTTGTGCTCCACATTTGCCAGTGTCTACTTGCTGAAAGACACAATCACCATGGGTTTGGCTTCCTTCGTGCTGTTGTAGAATTGGTTGCCCCTGCAAAACCCGCGGGGCTATTGGCCGTGGAGTACATCCTTGGTAGAACTCTGTTCAGCAACTCTACCTACTCAAGTTTCAAAATATGGTTATTATACAAGGAGAGCTGTTCTGTACCAGGCTTTCTCCACAGTGTGTATTTGGCAAAGGTTGTCCAGGAGAGCGATGTGTAACCAGAGCTTGTGAGTCTTGATGAAGTTTGATAAGCAGGTTCCTAGCAACGCCAGCTTGTCCCTGGAGACACCTGGCTGTCAGCCTCAGGATCTTCCCACCCACGTGCATAAAGTGGCTGCCACTGGCCCTGAGGAGCAGCAGCTGTAGTGCCATCGTAAGAGCATGGCACAAGCCTCCTCTTCAATCAAAGGCCAGGTCATTATGTGTAATTCATGTTCTGTATCGCTTTAGTCAACTAGCAAATTTGCTTTGAGACCAAGTTTACTATATGATTTTCCTCATTCAGAGTGAATTGCTTTGCTGGTCCGACCACAGGGGTTAAGAAACACCTTTTCTTTCCTTTACTTCCACTTCGTACAACATGTGAAAAAAGCCCGGCTTTAGGCCAGGCTTGCGTTGTATGTTTCTTCTTGTGTCAGTCTTGCAAAGCTAACTTTTTCAAGAAAATGTTTTACTCCTTCTAAAATTAATCTATTGGCATAAATTTATGGTTGACATTGTCATTTTTTATGATACCAGCAGGAGTTGTTGTGAGGTCATATATTTTCCGTTCATGACATATTTGTTATCTTTTTTAAAAAATGGTCAGATTTACCATTACTTTATTTTGCTAGCATTTTTTTTTTTTTTAGAGAATCAATCTCCAGTTTTGTTGATACTCTCTACTGGCTTTTTATTTTTATTATTGATTTTTGTTCCAATGCTTGCTATTTCCCTTCTTTACTTAATGAGTTTGTGATATTCATTTTTTTTCAAAGATTTATTTATTTTTATTGCAAAGTCAAATATATATATATATATATATATATATATATATATATAAAGGAGGAGAGACAGACAGGAAGATCTTCCATCTGATAATTCACTCCCCAAGTGACCACAATGGCCGGAGCTCTGCCGATCCGAAGCCAGGAGCCAGGAGCTCTCTGGGTCTCCCACATGGGTGCAGGGTTCCAATGCTTTGAGCCATCCTTGACTGCTTTCTCAGGCCACAAGCTGGGAGCTGGATGGGAAGCAGGACCACAGGAACATGAACCAGTGCCCATATAGAATCCTAGCGCGTGCAAGATGAGGACTTTAGCCACTAGGCTACCTGGCCCAACAGGATTGATTTTTCAAATTGTATAGCCATTTATTAAAGTTTCCCAGTCTCTGAAGTATTTAAAAATGTGTCTTAAATACATTTTCTGTGGCCTGGGAAAGCAGTCGAGGATGGCCCAAAGCCTTGGGACCCTGTACTCATGTGGGAGACCTGGAAGAAGCTCCTAGCTCCTGGCTTCAGATTGGCTCAGCTCCAGCTGTTGCGGCCGCTTGGGGAGTAAACCATCTGATGGAAGATCTTTCTCTCTGTCTCTCCTGCTCTCTGTATATCTGCCTTTCCAATAAAAATAAATAATTCTTTTAAAAAATAAATCATTCTTTAAAAAAATTATAAGTACATTGCAGTAAGTGTTTTTGTTTCTCTTTTTTGTAATTTATTTTTAATTCCTTTTCCTAGAATTTTGCTTTCTAATTGCCTAATAATTTGTGACTTATGTGCTGGTCACTATGCATTAAAACATTTAAAAATGTGAGTATAATATCTGTGGGAAAGTGTGCCAGTCTCGTGTGCTTATCCTTGTTTACTGCTTACCCATGTAACCATTGCACAGATCACGTATCTAATTCCCCAAAGACTTCCTTGTGACCCCTGCTGTCCTCCCACCATCCTTCCTGGGCTAATCTTCATTTTATTCATCATCATAAATCGATCTGGGCATTGCATACTAGACATATCTATTGCATTTCTTTTTGGACTGATGCTGGGATATGAAAAATTGCTTTCAGAGGGGATATGATTTACTTAGCCACATGGGGGAAGATCAGTGTGAGATGGCCTAAATCCATGTTCCCATTTTATTTGTATTTTTAAGTCAAAGGCAGACAGAAGGAGAGCGAGGTAGAGATCATGTACTGGTTTAGTCTTCAGACGGCTGCCTTAGCTGGGGTGGGTGAGGCTGAATCTGGGAGTCAGGAAGTGCATCAAGGTCTCCCACAGGCATGGCAGGCACTCACATATTTGATTTATCATCTGCTGCTTCCCAAAAGTATTTGCATGGACCTAGACTGGAAGTAGAGTAGCCAGGACTTGAACTCTGATGTGGAATGCATGCATTGCAAGCAATGACTTTAGCCACAATGCCACAACACCATGGCTGAAGTTCAAATTTTGATATTGTCTAGCCCATTCGAAATATGTACACCCAAACTCTAAGTTTGTTGGGAGTCTGGGTGACCTTTGGTACGTAATTAATCAGAGAAGCCATCTGGGCAGTCCCTGCCTTCTGACTTACCTGCCTATAGATCAACCACAGTGCAGTACACACTTACGGCCTTTGGTCTACCCTGGTAAATGCTCTTTGGACCAAGCAACTGTGAAATATGGGTTTGTCTCCTCGTGTTCTGCCCTTTCTTAGACATTATCCCAGGAATTCAGGACTGTTTCCTTCTAATATACTTACTAAAATATTTTTAATTTTCTGTTTAGTTTTTAAAATTATTTTTACTAGGAGGCAATTACATGAAATTTGCAATACATATATATTTTTAGCTGTATGAATACTTTTCAAATGAAATTTCGGGCAGATTCATGATATAAAGATACCTTAGAAGAAGAAAATGATGGTTAAATGTATGCAGGCATCAGTGGGTTTATGTATCTTTTCTAAGAGTCATTTTCTTTCTTGTGTCAAGAAGTGTTTATTTGAATCTTAGGTGTTCTACTTCTGTTTTGTACCCATGTACCCACATCTTTCCATCTTTGAAGTCTATTGTTTTTAAAAGATTTATTTTATTACAAAGTCAGATATACAGAGAGGAGGAGAGATAGAGAGGAAGATCTTCCATCCGATGATTCACTCTCCAAGTGAGCTCAACGGCTGGTGCTGCACCGATCCAAAGCCAGGAGCCTCTTCCAGAAACATCCTTCCGGGTCTCCCACACAGGTGCAGGGTTCCAAGGCTTTGGGCTGTCCTTGACTGCTTTCCCAGGCCACAAACAGGGAGCTGAATGTGAAGTGGAGCTGCCGGGATTAGAACCAGTGCCCATGTGGGATCCCGGCACGTTCCAAGCGAGGACATTAGCTGCTAGGCCACGCCACTGGGCTCCATCTTTAAAGTCTTAACTAGGATCTCAGAGAGGTCCTGACATATAAAAATATGGTGAAAATTGCCAAAGGGAATCATAAATTTTATATTTCATCTAGGTTATCTAAAGAATGAATACTTTGGTGACAATGTTCAGTATTGATTTTTCTTGTACATGCAGGACCAGTGTCTGATTCTCCCTACCTATTGTGACATGTAGTCTTACTCCCAGTCACTTGGAATGTCATGGTCTAAATCTCACTTTGTCCTCATTGCCATCGGAGAGATGGATTTACATTCATCCTCAGCCTGGTTACCCTTCCATGCTATCAGTAAATAATTATTTTTTCCATTAGTTTGGAAAACTGGTTATGAACTGTTAGTATATCTTAGCTCCATGTCCCCTCCCACCAAGGTTCTGCTGTAAAATAACTGACAAATAAGAATTTTTTAAAAGGTGGCATGTTGATCCGTTGAAGTTTCCTGCCTCAGAGACAAGGGATGGTGGTGAGTAACAGAGATGCAAGGATTCAAACCTTGAATCAGTGCAGTTAATGGCCAGCATCTATTTCCAATGGTGTGCAAGTGGAGAGTAGACTTAGTAGACATTCCTGCTCTGTGAAGTGGGCGTGTTTTAGATTCTTTACTTTGTGAGTTGAGTCAGATCCAGGTGGATGTGTAGAAATCATCAACAATCCATTAGAATATAATTTATTCATGTTTTTCTTTCTCCCAGGCCATTTAGAGAGATGGAAAATGTTGGTTTACTTCTCTCTTAAGTGAAGATGAAAAAGTTTTAAAAATGCAAAACAAACATCTGTAATGCAGTTTCTAAAATGATGATTTGGAGTTTTGCAAACAGAACAAGTCTTTGCATGGATTCGAGAACTTGGCCATGGATTCAAAGACGGGGGGTAAGCTGATGTATCTCCAATTAACTCCTAGACATGTGAGGCAATGTTTCCCAATCTGATCTTTTTAATGCTTAGTCCTCACTAGCAAAGGAATTATTATTCAAGTTTTTCTTTCAAAGTCTATGTTGTGAAAGCAGTTTTTCATTTGGCAAATATGTTATTGTATTATAATATGAATATGTGGGGGGTTTGGATTTTTTGTTTGTTTTCAAAATACTATTGCTTCTCCCTCCCTTTAGGGCCCCTATTGGCTCTTACCCTCTGCTTTAGATCATTGAACAGTGCAATTCAAACCACCCTTCTTATGGTACTATGAATCCATAACTAGTTCCAACAAAGAATCTCAGGGTAATTTTCACAGGAAATTCAATCATGTAATGCAAAACACGGTAAGAGAAGGCTTGGTATTTTCTTAAAAATATAATGCAGTCAATGACTCAGGTTTCTTGATAAATGCTTTTTAAATCAATCACTCTATGGGACAGGCATCTGGCATGGCGGGTGAAACTGGTTGAATACCCACATTCCATATGTGAGTGCCTGTGGTTGATCCTGGCTCTGCTCCTGACACGGGCTTCCTGCTACTGTGAACCTGGGAGGCAAGGAGTGATGCCTCAAGTCCTTGGTTCCTGCCACCCACTCATGGCTGGTTTAGGAGCTCCTGTCTCCTGACTTCAACTTGAGCCAACTTTCAGCCATTGTGGACATTTGCAGATTGAAATAGTAGGTAGATTTTTTTTTACCTATTTCTTTTTCAAATAAACAAGTAAAATTTTTAAATTATTTTAAAATCTCAGGAGTCTCATAATTAAATTGTGGAAATAAATAGAAAAATTCTAACTCTAAGATGAATCCCCATGTTTGGGGACATGTGAAAGTCATGATTATTAATATAGTTATGACATTTTTTAGAAAAGTTTTCCACCATTATTTCTTAAGATTTATTTATTTGAAAGAAAGAAAGAGAGGGAGGGAGGATCAGCAGGAGGGAGGAAAACGGAGAAAGAGGGAATAAAACAGAGATCTTCCATTTGCTGGCTCATTTCTCCAATGGCTTCAACAGCAAGAACTGGACTGATCCAACGGCAGGAGCCAGGAGCTTCTTTTGGGTCTCCCATGTGGTTGGCAGGAACCCAAGCACTTGGGCCATATTTTGCTGTTTTGCATTAACAGGAAACCGGAGCAGAAATGGAGCAGCTAGGACTCAAACTGATGCTCATCTGGGATACTGGTGTGAGCTACAGGTAGTGGTTTCACCTGCTAAATCACAGTGCCAGCCCCAAGTTATGACTTTTGAGTCAACAGAATATTTCATTTATCTCTCCATAGCTTTAGAAAGAGGCTGTAATCTTTGTGTCATGTCTAGCGGCCAGAAGAAATCATTGACAAAGGAGGGGAAAGTGTTCAACAAAGTACATTTTTTTCCATGTCAAGGATATCAAACCCTAGAATTCTTCTTTACATTCCTCATTGCCTAATATAGTGCTGGGTGTGGAGGTGATAATTAGTAAAAATATTTAAGCCAACAATTGGGACTTCCTGTGCAGACACACAATTTTGAGGGCTAGTCTCATTTAGTTGGGGATGATGGTGCTGGGGAAGGAAGATGTTGGGTAAGGGAGCAGAACTACAGAGGAAAGAGGAATCGGAACAGCCTTGGTCTCAAATGCTATCTCTGCTGCTACTGTGACCTTGGAGAAATTACTGAAATCCTTGCCTCAATCTTTTTATTAAAAAGAGAATTATACCTTGCAGTTTTATTATTTACAAGGACTAGAAGCAGTATGGGTAAAGTCCTTGGCACACATCTGTTTCTTATTAAGTGGTAGCTACTGTTACTTTTGGTAGTAGAACAACAACAATATTCATTTCAGAAAAATTTTATTTGGAAAAAGCTTTCTTGAGTTGATTCCCTTCTGGATCCCTGTAGCAGGATCTGGCTTTCCCCCAAGATTCTGAAACATGCGGTCTTGGTGTGAACTCTGCACCCAGTCCCTTTTCTGTAATCCCTGTAGACCCCAAGTTATGTTGACCCCAAACTTCCTTAGTCATAGGGGAATTAATGGGACATTTGGCTAAAAAACTCCAAATGGAGATCTTCCAAGGACAGAACATTCTGGAACCCATGGTGTTTTATATCTTCTCACAGTGGCTGGGGTCAAAGCAGAACTAGAGGAAGAATTCTGAGACCCAGATTCCCCAAAAGTGAAGAGGTTTTCTTTCATTGTCTAAGTCATGCACTGGTGTCCGATTTAGGTTTCTTTTCGCATACTTGCTCATCTGATTAGCAGGGAAGTTAATTTGAAAAACGAAACAGCTTTCAACCAGTAAAAAAAGTAGTACTTAAAAAAATGTATTTTAACCGTTTTAACACTAGTCTTCTGATAGTCTGTGCACTAATTTTGGGCATGACAGCTCAAGTGAAAATGGTGGTTCTGTTTTAAATTTGGTTATCTTGTTTGTGAACACAATTCTTAAAATGTTGAGTGGCACATAGTAGGTAAACTATTTTCTGTTAAATTCCCTGGAGGCTCAGTGGAATGTTTTCCTGAATTATTTTGGTTAGAGGGCAAGCCTTTTCTTTGATTCATCTTGGGACCAGCAGAACTTATTTAATATAGTGGTAGATATCCAAAGATGAAGCTTCACTGTTGATTTAGTGGAAGAGCAACCTAATGAAAGCCCATTGTGAGGGGGTAAAGAGAACATAACCACCCCAAAGGGGGCGTCCTCCTTGGCCTCAGCTTTCTCCCTAATTGGCTGTCAACCTAGACAAACCCTTACTGTTTCTTGCGCAGGCCTTTCTCACTGTGAGTTGGAGCAGGCTTGTTCTGCTGGCCTCACAAGACAGTACAGGGTGTCAGGGCAATAATGAATGTGTTTTGTATGCCAGAATACTTGATATAAATAATGGCAGAAAAGCAACACAAAATGCTTTGATTTCTAATGTTCTGACTGCAGATCCCTCCTAATTTAGGAAACTAATGAATACTCTCCCTTGTATTGTATAATGATATAAATAATTATAATATTAGTAAGGGTTATTATTTATTGGACAATTGTACACGCCAGATTCTGTGCTGGACAGATTGCCCTATTTTTAATCTTCATAGCAACCATCAGGCATTGAGATGATGATGATGATGATGATATTTATTTCAGAGATGAGAAAACAGAGGCTCAAGTCTTAGCTATCATTTGATCTTACTGAATGCAAAAGTCACGTTTTGTTCATTGCCAAACTACTACATCACAATGGACTCCCAGTTAAACAGTTGAAGATATCCTGACAATAGGATGCTGAATATTTCAACATTGTCTATGCCCATAATATGGAGAAACACTTCAATAGCAGAATGATGAACTTATAACCGTTTATGAAGGACCACCCATTGTAATACTAAAGGGGAAATAAATGGGGGGGGGGAGTAAACTTGGGGAGGGGAACAGAAATCCTAGAGTCTATGGAACTACATCATAAAACAAAAAAAAAAAAGGAAAAGGAATAAAAATTAGGATAGATTTTAAATGTTTTGCCATAAAGAAACATTAAATGTTGAAAAAGTTACATATAGTTACACTGACTAATATTGTGACATATTGTGAAATGTCCAAGTATTGACAATAGAACCTAAAATAAATAGTTTTTAAAAAGTCTAAAGTCTCAGCTACCTCAAAAGACACTGACAAGAGGAGACCCAAACCCTCTAGTTCCCAGACAGCTCCCTCTACCTGTTGTGCCAGTTCTCTAGGAGTCAGCTCCCACAGTCCTAGGGATTTCACATGTCCTTTGACAACACTGCTGGCTCAGACCATCAACTGTGATGGGCGGATTGACACCCTAGAGATGGGCCAATGCTAACATCAGGGCTCTACTGCCACCATCCTGTTGCTATGCTTTTCTAGTACATCACTGTTCTAATATTTGTAATCTTGCACTTTTTGCTATAGACTTTAGTGAAATATTCTACTAACCTCCATCCAATATTGATGGTTTACTAGGACTTTGGCTCTGAATCAATCTCAAATCAGAAAATACACCTTGTAAGAATTTTGTCCAGAAACCTCATTGACTGCTCATCTGTCTGCAAAACATCAAAACCCATCACAAGTGTTGCCTTCTTTGAATCTGACTGACTCCTTCACTCTGAATCCATCACTATCTTCTGAGCAATGCCAGACAGCTAGTGCACAAATGTACTCAGCTCACTACTCTTTTAAAAAACATCTATACAATACTCACACTGTGACACTATCTGCTTTGGCTGTACTCATTACTAAGCCCACGTAATCACGAAATTAGGAAGTTACTATGATTATCCCCACTTTATAAGTGGAAAAAGGAGGCACAAAGTTTAAACACTGGACTGTGGTCACAAGGTTTCAAACCCATGTCTTTTGGCTTGGCGTCTACAATGATAAACACTGTGGCTTGTGTACACATCTGTCTCCCCTGTAGTCTGTGAAGGGGAGACAGAGTTTGCCTCTTGATGTTGTGTCTTTTAGAATGAAGTCGTCTTACTCATTTTTGGATCTTTAGGTTCCATGCATGGTACATGTCAAGTACTAAACGCTACACGCTCCAGTCACTGATCTGGGGAATGTTTCTCAGTTATGTCCTGTTTTTGAGAATTCTCACGTGAAAGTGCAGTTAATGAAAGATAAGAACATAGCTTCTATGGAGGAAAGATAACCCCCTTGAGCCTTTCCATTGCTGCTCAAGTGTCTCTGTGGACACCCACTTCACCCTCCCCCCCAACCAATTCTGACAAAACCATTTTGTGTATTGCTGGGTTCAACGAAGGACCTTAGTTCCCTAGATTCTGTTTAGAAATTTGGGCCTCAGTATCAGCTGCTGTTAGTGCTGTTACATTCAGTGTTGGAGCTGTTATTTAGGAAAGGAGAAAGAACGGTTGAGAACAGAGTGGGTGAGTCACAAAATAACTAAGAGAGCATCACTTCAAGAGTAACTGGTTACTGTCTATTTCAGGAAATACCTTCTAGAATGTTAGGGTGGGAGATGGGAAGACAGAAGATTGATAGGGAAGGGGCCCCTGAGTGTGGAATGCTGCATTTGCTGGGGTGCTCAGTGTCAGGGACCTCAGGCCCTCTGTGATGACACCACAGGTGGCTGTTTGGCTGCCACATTATCCCCATCTCCACCATCCTGCTCAGTCGTCACTATCTCCTCTGTCACACCTACCAGATGACTTATCAGGGACATTGTGGAATTCCTCTAAGCATTTGGGACCATGGTTAATGCAGCCAGCCCTGAGTAATCACTTGTCCAACATAGGAATTAAGGTTAGGAAGGCTAGAGATAGAGAAAGCTCCTGTGAAGGCCTCAAGGAAACTCCTCTTATATGCAGTTGGCTCAATGCTCCACTTGGTTGTGATCATGGGGACATGGCTGCTATGTGTATTACTTCAAAAGTGCTCATCTATCATCCATCAATCTTTTCTCTGGCAGATTACCAGGCCAGTGGTAATAGTTTACCACAATGTGGGAATGTACATGTGTGTGGGGTGATACGTATTGCTGAACTGTTGTGCTGAAGTCCCACCTCACCAGGCACCTCTCTGTATGTTACGTGTCATGTGACTGTTTTTATTGCAGGGCCAGGATAATGTTTGTTATCCAGGAAGTGTGAAAGCAGAGCCTGTACCCCCAGAATGCACCAAGTCCAAATGCTGCATTCCTAGGAACAACCAGTAATAACTCGGGGAGCAAGGTTCTGGTCAATTTGGTCTGTAATCATGTAGTGTTCTTTTACATGTTCACCTGTGAGATGACTCTAAGAAATAGTGTTTTCCTCTTATGGTCATCCGAGGCAGTCTGTGCAAACCAGGAAGAAAAGCAGGATGGAGGCAGGTTGTATGAGCCACTGGCTCATTGTTTAGGTTCTATAATAGCAACCACATGGCACTGCAGAGGCCTAGCCATGCCCGTAGGGCTAAGAACCTGCTCTTACCCAGTGACGAACAGTTCAGCTGAAAGTGACATGGCATGCTTTAGCAAACCTCAATAACTTCTTACGGGATTCTCTGACTCAGAACTCAGACACAGGATGTGAGCTCAGCTCCTCACATAACGTCCATGCACATGGGCACAGTTGCTTGTTTCCTCCAGGTCTGACTGGAGTGGGAAGAAATGCTAAACATGTGTGTGTAAAAGGCCAAGAGGAATTTTCTGGAGAGGATCTTGAAGAGATCCTTGGGGTACTCCAGAGGATGGCTTGCTCTGTTGTGTGAACCTCAGGGTTTTCCCCAGGGGTGACTATGGGTTTTTGCCTGGTCTCCCTGACTTCGGTCTCTTCATCATCTGCACAGAAATGTCCGAGGTATCATTCTCTACTCTTCCTCTCAAGCAGAGGCTTTTTCCTCCCTTCTAGTCAGCAGAGTTGTCCATCAACCGCCTGTGTTCCTCTCTTTCCTACTTCTCGGTCAGTCCTCGTGCAGTTCATTTCATAATCCAGTTGGCTTTTCCAACTCTGACTTAAAGTTCATTCTCTGGGATGGGTCTTTATGTTCTACAAACACTTTTTGTGAAACATCACCATCATTGCCCTCATCATATCAGGTACTGCGCCAAGGACTTTATGTGAATTGCCCTGAATGATCATGATAATCCTATGCAGTAGGTGCTACATTTATATTCATTTGTAATAGTCCTTCACAAACGAGAAAACTGAAGGTCAAAGAGATCCTCACTTGTTGCACAGGGGCAGGGAAACTTTTTTCCTGCCAAGAGCCACTTGGATAGTTAGAATATCATTTGTAGGTCATGCAAGATTATCAACTTAAAAATCAACCTAATATAGACACATTACAAAGGAACAAATCCAATGGCTAACAGGCATGTGAAAAAATGCTTAAGCTCCCTGGTAATAAGGGAAATCCAAATAAAAACATCACTGAGATGCCACCAAACTCCAGTAAGAATGGCTCACATACAGGAAATCACCAATAACACTTGCTGGCAAGGATGTGGGGTAAAAGGAACCTTGCTATACTATTGGTGGGATTGCAGGCTGGTGTAGCCTCTGGAAGTTAGTATGAAAAATACTCAGACAACTGAAAATCCTCCTGCCATATGTCCCAGCAATACCAAATTTAGGACTATATCCAAAAGACCTGTTACACGAGAAAGCAATATGCACCCCTATGTTCATAGCAGCAAATCAATAATCGCAAAAACATGGAAGCAACCGAAATGCTCATCAGCAGAAGACTGGATAAGGAAACTGTGGTTCATCTACTCTATGGAATACTACTCAGCTATCTAAAAAAAATGAAATACATTTCTTTGTGGTCAAATAGGCCCAACTGGAAACTATTATGCTCAGGGAAATGAGTCAATCCCAAAAGGTCAGATATCATATGTTTGCCTTAATATAGGATAATACGATATCAAATCTAAAAATTGTACCTGTAAATTGCATATTATTGCACCTCCAAGCTATCTGCACTACACAGAATAAGATGTTATAATGTAACCTATGAATCAATAATTCATGAGAGATTGCATATGATCACCTGAGATTATTAATATCCCTCTTATCACTGTTATTACTACCACCCATTGGTAACAATGATCTAGTCTGTACTGTACTCCTATTTGAACCACGTTGGTCATATCTTAGCATTAATTTCTACAGCAAGATATTGGACATTCCTTTGTGCCACCCTAGTGTGGCATCGATACCCCTGCTTCGAGTCTGACAACTTTATGGAGATGAAGGCTCACTATTTCATTTTATTAATTTTTTTTCTTTTCTTTCTTTTTTTCCTCTCAACCCAAGGGGGAGAGGACTGTACCTAAAGGGAGGTATAATGGAAGCACAGCAGAAATAAATATGTCCATAGACAGAAACAGAGAGAAGTATATCCCTGTACTTGTAATACATGAATGGTCTCACACTGAAACAACAAATAAGCCCCTACATTGTTGGGATTCACCAACTTGCTCTTGCTACTGTACTATTTTCCTAATCCAAACTCATATTACTTATTTCTTTCCATGAGCCCCATCATCATTTCTCTCTGTATATGTATTTAGGATGCCACACATGGAGTACAAATTGTTGGATATGTTTTTAGATGTTTTATTTACTTATTTGAAATGTAGTAAGTGACAGGAAGAGACACACACAGAGACATCTCCCATCACTCATAATTCATTCCTTAAATGGATGTGACAGTCAAGGCTGGGCCAGACCAAAGACAAGAGCAAGGAACTCCATCCATCTGGGTCTCCCACATGGGTGGCAAAATCCCAAGTACTTGGGCTGTCATCTGCTGCCTTCCTTGATGTATTAGTAGGAAGCCAGAGTAGGCACCAAGTAGCCAAACCTGTAACAGGCACTCTGATATGGGATGTTGGTAGTGTAAGACACGGCTTAATCCATCATGGCACAGTGTTGGCCTATTGTTGGTTCACTCTTCTGCGATCAGATGCCCTGATCAATTTTTTTTTTAGTTATTAGGAAAATGAAAAATTGGAAAGAGCCTTGCCTAGGACTCTGAAGTGAGCTAATGAACATCTGACTCATTTTTGACTTCGTGCTTGTTTTAGTACAGCATATATCAACCCTTTGTGGTTTTGAAAATCTGTTCTGTTCCAAAATTGTATATCTTAACTCCTCAATAATTGTTTTAGTTTTGCATGGATAAAGGCCATATTTTCTACTTTAAAAAAGTCCTTTTCAAGTTGTGCAGGAAATAGGAACAAGTGTTAAAGGAAAGCAAGCAAGCTGGTTGGTATAGAAGGGAAATTGATTGGGATCATCAAGTTTACCAAGGGATTACTGAATGGGAGATGCTTGCAGTACCTAACACACAGGAAGCACTCAGTGAGTGCTTTTTGAGAGAATGAATGGATGAATGAAACTAGAGGAAAATTTGAGCTGGTTGGGCAGGGGGAGAGGTAGTTCCAGGAATTATGGGTGAAGTTTTGCAACAAAGGGAAAGACCCAGCTTTGAATGCTGCTGACAACTTGGTCTTTAGAGAAAATTACAACACATGTGTACGAACAGATGAGTCACTGGAGAGCAGTTATTGAACCTAACAGGCCCGGTGAACGGAACAGCAGTTGTCTGTGTCTGTTCAAGAGGAATGCTGAACATCTGCTCAGCATCCCCAAGACCGTCTCTCCTTCCTGGCCAGAGGGATGAGTCTGTGTCACATGGTGGCCTCTCATGTTGGCCATTGTTCGTCTCAAGGACCTCAAAGCTGTAATGATGGCAGTTTGGTGGAGTGCCAGGTGTTCTGAGCATGTTCTGTGCACAGTGATCTAGATCAGCACTTCTCCAACTTTCATGAGAATATGAATCATCTTGTTAAAAAACGACTTCTAATTTAATAGGTCTTGGGTGTGGCCAAAGATGTGGCATTTTCTGATATACTACCAGGTGATGCTGCTGCTACTGCCTCTACTGTTCTGAGCAAACTTGCTTTGAATAACAAGGATCAGGGTTCTTTGAGAATGTGTTGACAGAATGCAAGAACTAAATTCAGCTCTCTCTTTACTTCTAGGTATTCTCTTTGACCAGGGATCCCTACTTCCCGTTGTACCAGCTTTCCAACATTTGGCACTCTCTTAGTTCATTTGGATGCATCTCTGGGAAATGACTGGATTCAGGATTCTTTGAATAATTATGGGAAATACTAAGGAAGCATTAAAACTCATACTTTTGAGAGATTTATAGCTAAAATTCCTGCAAGGAATCCTTTGTTCATGAATCTTGGAAACTCATGTTTATTTCTAGGGTCTTGCACATAGTAGGCCAACCAAAAATGCTAAATGAATAAGTAAATGATATGAGGAAAGTTTGGTCAAGACAAGTACAAGCATACCATATCTAAATAAAATTAATTTCACTATCAGGACTACAAACAAATTCAATCAAACACCTGAATAAAGACAAAGCAAATGTCTCAGGTGATCATTCAAAGTCTTAGGAATAAAACCTATGGAGGGATTTCTCATCCCAAGCCCTTCTGTGTTCTTTCATTTCTAAATGAAAGAGTGAAATAGTTTATTATCAGTATAAACAGTGTAATGGTATCTTGACTTTTTAAAAAAGATTTTATAGTCTGTGATGCATTTTAAAAATAGTTTTATTGAGATATAATTCACGTATCATAAAACTTACCCTTTAAAAGTGTTATTTGTACTTACTTTATAACCTTTACTTTTTTTTTTTTTTTTTTTTTACAAAACTTGGCTTTCCATAGTAGATGAGAAAAAGAAAGCTTAGGGCATTTGGAGAGAACGAAAGGCAGATATGGGCAGACAAAGCAAGATAGCACTGGGGTTTATCAGCAAGACAAAATAATATCCAAAGAATTTCACTGAAGTACTAAGAAAGCCATCAGTAATCGAAATATTTAATTTAACGGGAACCTCTTCCAAATATGCTCCAGAATATCCCAAGAACATGAGGGCATACAGCCCAGTGTAAGAAATGGATGTTCAGGATGTTCTCCAGTTGGCGAGGAAAGGCTAGGTTACACACTGTGAGCTTCACTTAAAGAGGCAAGGATGCCCACGATCCAGGAAGGTGCTTTCATTGCAACAGTAATGGTAATTTTTCAAAAAGCTCTGGGTGCTTTATATAAACAGTAAGTTCTCAGCTCTTTCCACTGTGAGTCACAGTCTACGGGGATTCCAGAAAGTCTGTGTTCCCAGGACAAGCTGCGAGGAATGACAGGGGCAGCCATGTGCACTTGGCTCTGCTGCTTTTGATTCTTACCACACACCGGCTTGCGCTTGAGTGAGTGTCCAGCCGCCTGTGGCATGTATTTCTCCTCTGGGCAGTGTCCTTTTTTTCTCTTTTTGGATCTTATTCTCTCCTGAAATCCTCCCAACTGAAAGACGGATGGAAATGGGAGTGGTGCTGCCCCGATGATACAGAGCACACACCAAGAGACGTGCTGTTCGAGTTTCCCTTCACTTAGATGTCTGAAATGCAATTGCTGCTCTGCCCTTCTACCAGCTCTGAACTCAGAATGCCATTGTTCAGAGTCTTGTTACTTTTGACTGTGGAAGTTTCTCTGAGAGCCTGAACTCTTACAAAATGGCAAGCCAGTTTTGAGCACTTACGGCCTCACTTGTAACACAGATGATAATATCAATCCAAGGCCTATGAATACTTTCTATAAAATAAGTAACGTGTACTGAATGCTCACTGGTTTTAAAACAGCAGTTGAAATGCTGCATGGTTTTTGCTTTGGTTCCTATATTAATATTTGAAAGTCAATGTTTGTTTATTCAAAAATTCAATTCAGTGATTAATTAGAATTGCTGGGGGAGAGAAAAATAGTCCCAGCTATTCCACAAATGCTGGGTGGTGGCTGGGATCAGGCCAGAGTTAAAGCCAGGAGTGGGAACACAACCCAAATCTTCTATGTAGGTGGGAGGCAGTGACCCAATTAGCTGAGATACAACTACTGCTTTCCAGAGTTATGTAGCCTAGTGGTTAAATCCTCGCCAGATTTCCACTGGGATCCCATATGGGTGCTGGTTCATATCCCAGCACTTTCCACCCAGCTCCCTGCTTGTGGCCTGGGAGAGCAGAAGAGGATGGCCTAAAGCCTTGGGACCCTGCACCCATGTGGGAGACCTGGAGGAAGGGTTTCCTGACTCCTGGCTTTGGATCGGCTTGGCTCTGGTCAGTGTGGCCACCTGGGGAGTAAATCAGTGAATGGAAGTTCTTTCTCTCTGTATCTCCTCTCTGTATATCTGCCTTCCCAATTTAAAAAAAACATTATTTAAAAAAAAAGAATTGATGTAGACTAGATTTTGAGAGGTCCTTCAATTTCTGAAATTAACTGAGACAATGCTTACAAAAGTCTGTACCTCAGTAATATAATGCTAGATTTTCTGCCTTTGTGCATACCTAGAATGCCATAGTGCACATGGGTAACAGAGTGTTGAAATTGTGGCTGTTGCTGCAGGACTATAGTGCTATAATAATATGGATTGGTAAAGTAGGAAAGGAAGGTGGAGAGAGAGAAAGGAAAGGGAGGGGGAACCCCTATAACTAGAAAACTGTATCATGGAGAACAATAAGCAATAATTTAAAAAAAGTCTACTATAAAGATCTGCGTGTCTATAGTATAATGTATAATCTTAATAGTTTCTAGATCTACTGTGTAGGACATACTAGAGTCTGTTACTGACCCCACATCTTCCCACTTGGCTTTTCTGGCCAACCTTTTTCTAAGCTGTAATGAGTTCTGTGACCTCCAATATGTCTTAAGCTACTTCTCCTGATAGTGCTGACCCCTGGCGTCTTTGGCCAGAAGATCTTGGAGATCTTTTTTAGCTTGAGTTTGACATTATTTTTATTTATAATATATTCATGGTATTGGTATGACCTCTACTTGGGGAGAAACATTTCTTTCTAAGTCTTTGGTAAGAGGTGGGGGAAAGGCATTTCGTATAACAGTTAAGATGCTGCTTGGGATGCCTGCAATCCATACTTGACATGCCTGGATTGAAAGCCTGGCTTCACTCATAATTCCAAATTTCTGATAACATGCACCTTGGGAGGAAGTAGGGCATGAATGGCTCAAGCAGTTGAGTTCTTGTCACTTATGTGAGTGACCCAGACCAACTGACCCAGATTGAGTTCCTCATTCCTGGCTTCCTTCTGACTCAGCTGACCATTGCAGGCGTTTGGGAGAGTGAACCCAAGTGTGAAAGAGGCTTCTCTCTCCCTCTCTCTCTTTCACACACACATACATTGCATCTGCCTCTTAAACAACTTAAACATATCTGATAAGGAAATATTCAAAATGCTTTCTCTTATACTTCCTCTCACTGAGAAATGAAATCACTTCATTTCTAGCATCACTGTGGCTTGGATGATATTTTCCACAGGTGTCCTGGGGCTCCTGTTTATGTAGGTCAGGGCGGTCCCTCCCAGTGGCCATCTCTAGTTGAAAATTGCTGCCTGGCACAAAACACACTGACTCACGTACATCTCCATCACTTCAAGAGAGCAAGTACCATTTGGTGGGAGCTTCTCAGGGTTATGTGAACAATTTCAGAATTTATGAATATATTATTTCATTTATACACCTCCCCTTTAATGCAAAATATAAATTTCTATTGGTGTATTTTGTTTGCACTTAAAAAACAAGTTCAGCCTCAAGTTTCTTCCTGGCTGTTTCCTATTTCTTTCCAATGGGCAATTCTAATCATCTTTGCTCTGGTATATGACTCAGCCTGAGAATATCTCTGTGTTATCCAAGTTTATCCAGCTTATAAACATAAATTACTTTTTTTTTCCAACTGTATTTCACACAGACTATCCCAAACTCTTAGCAGAGTTTTCTATTTAGGCCCAAGGCCAAAGTGTTTGCAATCAAATGTTGCTTTGTTAGCTCTTTTAGCTTTTTTGACTTTGCGCGGTAATCCCTGTGATTTACATAGATGGCTCATCAGCAGCCATCATGAACGAATCTTCTGCCATGGCCACTTCTTATTCCTACACCACCATGCTAGAACACTGTGCTCTACCCTCACAGTTGCCCTCCAGTCTCACTTATCTTGAGTTCTGGTGCTGCTTTACTTTGGCCTGTTTGATTTGCTTTTTCAGGAAGAGGCTAGAATGAGCTGTGGTGAACTTAGAGTGGGAACCAAATAGAAAGGCAGAGTGTCTGAGATGGTCACGCTACTAGTTCTTAATAAATAACTAATTTTAACCAGAGTGTTTGAGGAAATTTAGACATCAGCTGAAGGCAAAAGAAAATGAGGAGAACACTAAAGCAAAATATAATGTGGATCAAACAAATAAAAATATCTTGCTGAATGATAAAGATGTATAAACTTATGCAGGATTCAATAGGATAGGTTTTACACAGTTGAAGAACATAGCTCATGTTCTGCTTTGAAATCTGTAACCATGCCTTTGAAGTTGTCCTGTATGAATGGAAGTACCCTAAAATCTCACATAATCATAATCCTGTGGTTCAGTAAAAGGCAAAGCCAAAAGGCACTTTATCACATAAAATAAAGCCAGACTTGCACCTGTACACACAGAAAATGCTTAGGAAGAAAAAGCTCCTTTAAAAAATTAACTAGTTGTACATATTTTTATGGTACCCTGTGATAATTTGATATTTGTATAGGTTGTATATGGTTCAAATTCAGGTGAACATCTCTATCTCTTCAAGCATTTACCCTTTTTTTTAGATGAAAATATTCAAAATTCTTCCTTCTAGAAAATGTATGTACAGCACATTAATGTTCTAGACAGTAGCCTGGCACAGGTATTCATACATCAATGCACTTTGTTTTGTTGCAGTTGGATGCATTAATATGGATGCCCACTACAGGAACATTCACTGGGAACTTAGTTTGGGGAGGGGAATTATATTTTCTTGTAGCAGAAATAGCAAGTATTGTGTGTTCTAAGTAGTCCTTACTAGGGAAGAAACACTTTTGACAGTTTGGATGACTTTGAACTTTTAGAATTAGAAAGAGGAGGACCAAACACAGAACTGCCCCCAGAGAAAAGGCTGATCCCTGGGAAAAGCGGAACTGCTTGTGTCCGGGTGACAAATGTGCAGGATTGGAAAGTGAGATGTTTTTCTCACCTCTGAATCAAACCCAGCAATATTTTCACATTTCAAGGATTGGAAGTCAATTATTAGCACAGATGATGGGATTTTTACCATAGGCTATGGAGTTTGTGGTGTTTTTCTGTAAAAGAGTTTGAACAGATGCATCAGGAGAAAAATGGCCAGGGGAGATGCTGATGCTGGCCCATTGCAGGAGACATCAGACATCCTTTTGGAGGCTCCTTAAAATGACTAGGGAATGTTCTAAAGGTCTAGTTTTTAGGGTTTGTTCTGGTAAGAGTCTGCTCTCTGAGAAACATATATGAAATAGTATAATACATAGTCCTAGATTTTTTGAATATCAAAGGGAACAAGACAGATAAAGGATTTCTTCCCAAAGAACTTAGTAGCAATGGAGAGAAAAATATTCACTGTTTTCTTTTATTGTCTGGCAGAGTTTGGGGTATCTATGTGTGTCGGTACATGTATTGTATATGAGCATGCATGTGTATATACATAAATAAGTAAAAACAAATAGTAAATATATATGTGCATTAAAAACTTATAGACTTAATATTATATGTCATATTTTTGTAGATAAATTTTACATGGAGTTCCATTTTTTGTATATTTTATTATTATTTTCCACGATATAGTTTTGTATAGAGTCCCTCTTCCCTTTCCACCCTTACCATCCTCCCTTCCTGCACCATAATATAACACAGCCATTAAAATGAATGTAATTCTTCCATTTGCAACAAAATGGTCCCAACTAGTCCATCACGCTCAGTGAGATAAGCCAGTCATGAAAGGACAAATATCATTGTTCTCTAATATAAGCCAACCTTCATACAAAATACAAAACAAATAGATATGTAGATAAATAAGCATATACATGTATTCTCATAGATGAGTTGTATAATGGAGCATACTGGGAAGTGAAGATACATTGCGATATGCATCTCTATTCCTGAATACAAGGAGGACTCCCAATGAAACTGTTAAATATACCTTGACAATGGGATGCTAGATTTTTACCATTGCCTACACCTACATGATACACTTAAATAGCACTATTGGGCTTGTGACTATGTTTGGAGTACCATTTTTTAAAACTATTTACTTTTCCTTTAATTTAAATTCTCCAAATGTACGCAACAGCAGAAGTTGGGCTATGACAAAGCTCAGGGGATGGGGACTCAAATCTGAGTTTCCTAGATGGATGACAGAAAATCAAGTGCTTAAGCCAACATCTACTGCTTCCCAGGGCATGCATTAGCAGGAAACGGGCTCAGAATGGAGCTGGGACATGCTATGGATGTCTAGCTCTCTGATAATGAGATGTAGACATCCCAAGAGGCCTTCTACCTGTGACACCAAATCCCTGCCATAGACAATCATTTTTAATGTTTGCTTAATAATCCCTGTGTTCTACCTTCTGTAAGTCATCTCTCACTTTGGACTCTGGTGTGTCATGTTATACACTATGGGGAGGAATCCAAGTGACTTGACTCCAGCTCAACTCCACGTGGTTTCCAGGGTTTTTCTTCTGTGTTTCTGGAGCTGATTCACCTGTGTGCAGGAATCACCCTTTCCGTAACTGTCTCTCTTGTTGTTCAGCTACCTCAGCCACCAGGGTAGGGCCTTCCTCATGATTTTAACAGAACTCTTGCCACTCCCCCTTACACTGTGTACAGAATTTCTTTGCTAGTGGCTGCCTGGTCGCATGGTGCTAAAACTTTATAGTCTTGTGACAGGATGGATAGAACAGCTCTTTCATTTCATGACTTGCCTTTTCCCAAGAGGTTCCCAAGGGACTGCTTCCTGGGGCTCGAGATATCACAGAGTTCAGTGAAATAACTTCCCCCATTTCTGTCCAATTCCCTCCTTATTCTAAGGCCTTATACATGCTCTTTCTATGGGGTTGGACAGGGACAGACTCAAGATAATAGCCTTGACTCTACGTCTCTATCTCTACATGCTTTTAACACTAAACTTGCTCAGTCTGGCCTATTCACAGTGATGGAGCTGCCACTTGTGGGACACTTTCAGCTGTGTTTGTGTGGCAGCATGACCCTATTATGGGGAATATGTTATCATTTATGTCTGTTTTCTTCCATTAAAACTTCTCAAAGAAAAATGTCTGAGTCTCAAAGTAGGAATATTGTTAAGTGTACCAGTTGATTTTGCCACATTTGAGCTGATCTACAGAGAGAGAACCAGGCTGGATTTAGCACTGAAGGTATGGAGAATAGTGGCTCTATTTGGTTTTGAGCAAGAGGGTATCTAGTGCACAAAAATTATGTTTAAATTCCAGCATTAGTCTCTCCTCAGTGGGTAAAACTTGGTCATCAGAGATGAGTCATCTCCAAGTATTCAAGATCATTGGAAGGAAAAGTCATGGCAAAGTCTTTTATTTTCTTCCTTGTTACTCAACTTGCTACTCTCCCAGTGGTCACACATTTTCACAGGGTTTCACTCCAGCAAGGTAGGAGAGCGGTCGTCTGACCGCCTGGGTCAAGATGGCTCTGGAGTTATTGGCCTGGGACGGTTCATTGAATCAGCTGGCACTGTGCCTTGCTAGGGCAATTCTATGGAGATACTCTTTTGTAAATACAAAGATCTCAGAAGGTTAAGATATTTGATTCTCCTCAATTTCCTGAAAGCAATTGCTGAGGATATCTTCTGGAAAGAGCATACCTTTCCTGAGTACTGTTTGCCAAGTGTGGGAAGTTTCACCTGGACAGGAAGCCCTGAGGATCCTGGAAGTCTGGCCTGTGGGGTGAGCAGTGCCTGGTTTGCCCAGGTCAGCACCAGTTTAGCACTAAGAGTTCCAGGCAGAATGAGACAGATGGTTGTACTGCTCCAAAAGAACCACCAGGACTGAAATCTCATCACTGGAGGGAGGTGCATGGCGCACAATAGTTAGCCAATCAGAGGATGAAGATATGGATTCTGAGGAGTTGGGTTAGAATGTGGTGAGGTAAGTTGTAGACTTGGAAACCTGAAGCCCTGTTCCCCTGCTCCTCTTGTGGTGAGCTCTGAAATAGTGGGGGAGTCAATGCTCCCATCCATGTTTCACTTTCCTTCTCTGTGAAGCAAACTTGTCCTGTGAGACTTCAGAGAATGGTTGCAGGGATCAAATGTGACATTGCATAGGAAAGTACTTTGTACACAGCAGGAGCTTGGCCAGCGTCATGTGCTACTATTGTTGTGAGGCATTTGTGTCCCAATGACATGTGCATATTAGTTATAATTTATTCTGTTTAATTTCTTGGCCTTCTATGTAGTCAGGGGTATATAACACTATACATATCAAGTTTCCCTTACAAGGACAAGATCTGAGTTGAGAGGGTCGGTGCATTTCTGTCAGGGCTGGCATGAGGTTTAGCACTGTTCTGAAACACAATCCGTTTGAAAAGGCGCCATCATTCCTTTTGTGGGTGTTCTCCCTGTAGCTATCTCAAAGGACAAAGGTAAGTTTGAGGTTAAGGTAGACTGAAGACCAATTCCATTTTGTCAGGCATGGAACAGGCTTTTCCAAAGAACAATCAGTGAGCAAGTCAAGAATTGCAAAAGGAGATGGGCTGCCTTTTTTCTTCTTCTCTTCTTTTTTTTTTTCCAGTTGGTAACAGCCTAATTTAGTGAAATGGCCCTTTAGTGGGATGTGTTTTAAATGAGCCACTCTGTGCAACAGAAAACATGATGGGCAATGTGAATTGCTTTTTGTGTTCAGAGTTTTTTGGTGCCCACATTTGCCTGACTGCAGTTCACTACTTGAGAGAGAGAGAGAGAGAGAGAGAGGCAAAGAATGGAAAATGCTGTAGGCACTACAGAAGGCCCATTATCTCAAAATAATTCTTCCCTTTTAGAAAGTCACCACAGCAAGGCTGGCGGCAGAGAACAGATGTGGCTGCTAGTCAAGAATACTTAGAACCCGAACCAGAAATTCAGCTATGGGAATAGCTGACATCCAGGACGAAAGGCCATCGTTGACATGGAGCAGACTGAGCAATAGTGTCTAGCCCCTCTGAATGCAAATGCCATTGTTTGCCACACAAAAGCACTGATGTTTCCTTTAACAGAGCTTGTACTATTAAAATAGCATGTCCTGTGTGTAGTTGCCGCACATTCTTTCCATTTTTTTTTTCCTATGTGAGTCAGAGTGCAGATTCTCAATAAGGCCAAAAAGAAAGCAAGCCATCTCATTTACATGGGCACAGAGTGCCCACATCTGGATGGAGTTAGAGTGAGCGGGAAGCCCTGACAACATTTAAATACAGGCATGCAGAGTTTCTTTTCTTTTGACTATATGAGGCATTCACATACAATTCCATGAAAGCAAACCTAAGACTCTAGTTCTTATTAAAAGGGGTTGTTGCTGGAGTGATTCAACCATTACGGGAATTGACCCAAACTTACAGGAACTGACCCAAACCTGCAGGCTGACAATGAGTGGCATGAGGCCACCACCACCCCTCAGATGTCCAGGATTAAAGGATCCTGGGGGAGGCATGCTAAACACCATGTCTGTGGCAGGATCTGAGATCTGTCTCAGTGGGAACTCCCAAGCATGGCAGTGAGTTGCAGATGCTGGGAAAGCCGAATGAAAATTATCCATAGTGTCGGGTCCTGAGCTGGATGGGTCTTGTGTGCTTTAATGCCAGTACTGATGGACAGTTACTAGCTCAAATAAAATCTTGGGAAAGGGAATATCTATAGTATCAGGAAAGAGAAAATGAGTAGCTAAAATACAAAGAGAAGGATAAATGGCTGCTGAAGCTATGGGTCCTTCAGTGCCTGCTGGCTGGCATGCAAGGAAGAGCTACATAGACCTTACAACTGAGCAGATGTTTTCATTGCTGTGTGGTGGTGTTATCATTGTTCAAGACCTTGGTGAGGAAACTGATGGACAATACAGAATATTATATTAGTAGAGGACTTACAAAGCAGAAAATAAATACCACTTTATGTGCTTGTTTTCAAAATGCCTCATAAAGTTTTAAGATAACATTTAGCACTTATCCATGTTGGGTATCTGATAGAACTTTAGACAACTAGTTGACTTCTTGTACATATTATCTGGGTCTCCTGATTGTCTTCTGAAGCAGGATGGTAAGATTGTTGCCTTTGTTAGTTGGCTCCATCAGAATATCAGCAGTCCTTTCAGAGAAGGAATCTATGTTTCTGGAGGACAAGACCTTAATAAGCTGCTCAGGATAATAGTGAAACTTCTAAAGCAAGGCTTAACAGGGCTAAAGGAAAGTGGCTGAGAGCAAAGTATTCCACACTGGGTAAAAGCTCAATGATGAGAGTACATGAGGAGAAAGCAGACAGAAGAGAGGGTAAGGTGTGGGAGAAAATGAAAGGAATGGGAAAGTCTAGGTCATGGACAGACTCCTAAGAACAGACCTGTCTGTTATTCAGGTTCGTTTCCTTTATTGTTCTAATGGGAATTTTGTCTCCTTATTGTCTTGACTTCAGTATACTCTATTAATTTTTTAAGATTTATTTATTTGTATTCAAAGGGCAGATTTACAGAGAGAAGAGAAGCAGAGAGATAGAATCTCCCATCTGCTGGTGCACTTCCCAAATGGCTAGAATTGAGCCAGTCCAAAGCTGTGAATCAGGAGCTTCCTTTGGGCCTCTAACATGGAGGCAGGGTCCCAAGGTCTCTGTTGCTCTCCCAGGCCACAAGCAGAGCTATACTTGAAGTGGAGCAGCAGGGTCATGTACAGGCATCCGTATAGGACGCTGGCACTCACAAGTGGAGAATCAACAAACTGTTGAACCACCATGTTGGCCCGAAGTGTAGTCTTTTTCTGTTTGTGTAGGTTGCTTTGAGGTCATGGATTTTGGGAGATCAAGAAACCGAGTCCCATGTTGGGCTGATGATGGGATAGTGAATTTGGAGATAATGCCATAGCTAATGAAATAGAAGTTGGAAGGCAGAGTAATAGAAAAGGCCAATTTCCTCTGTTTAAAAAAAGGGTGATTGCCAATTTCCTATCTTTAAAAAATGGTGATATTGTTGTCTGGATATAGGTCCCTTTCGAGCTCTGTGTGAAGATGACTTAAGTCAGCCAATGAATGTGGTAGGAATGACAGATGTTGCGTCTAGGTTGTGCCCATAAAAGGAATGAGCAGGCACTTTATTTCCACCTTCTTCATTTTTGATGGCTGATAGTGATGGAAGATCTATAGCAGCTGCTATGGACCTAAGTACAAGAATCATATGTTGAGGACGGTAGAGCTACCCTGCTAGTCCTGGCTTGACGCTGCAATGTGAGAGACAAAAGAAACCCGAGGTACCATACATGGCAAAAGTACTATCAATTTATGTGACCTCAAGAAGAAAAACACGCACGGTCAATTCAGCAATGACACAATACTAAAATGCCATTGATTATAAACTGCGTTCTTATTCAGAGGAAATATTTATGTCTTAAAATCATTGGAAAAAAAAGCCTTGTTTAAGTCATTGCACTCTGAGTTACATGGTGACAGCAGCTTATGCTGTATCCTTTCTAACATGGGACTTTGCTGTCATTGGGCTATTGCCACAAAGAAACCCAAAATATGTGGCTTAGTTGCTGGGCAGCAGAAGGAAAAAAAAAAAAAAGCATTGCACATTGGGAATCTGGTGATTCTTTTTATGACTTGGCAAAATAGTTAGAAAAAAAAAATGGTTTCCAGTGAAACATCAGAAGACAGACTGTCTGCTTCCAGGTCTAGGAACTTTGGTGAAATTAGTCCAAACAAACAAACAAAAGAAACAAACCAAAAAAAAAAAAACCCAAAAAACCAGATGCTGATGCATTCTAGAAATTTCTTGCCAACTTTGGATCGATGATGTCAGACTAGTTAGAACAGGTGACTCACATTCAAAATGAGCAGCTGTAGCACAAGATAATGTTATAGCCTCAGGAATATGCCATCACTTCCCAATAAGATTTTTAGATTTAAATAGGGTTAACCCAATATCATAAAGTCAGTTTAGGAGTATTGCCTGATCATTCAAACTTTTTGTCTCAGGTCTCAAGGAAGTCACAATTAGTAAACAGCTGGGGGCATGAGGGAAAGGAGAGAGAGACAGAGACAGAGAGTGACCGAGAGAGAGGTGGAGCACAAAAGCCAGTAAAAGGTCAGTTTGAAAAAAAAAAAAAAAAAAAAAAACCTTTGGATGAGCTCTTTGGCTGTAGTTATATATGCATGGAACCAAATAACTAAAAGCCTAAAAATATTTTTAAGGAATTTAATTACTGAAGAAACCACAAGTCTCAGCTCCAGACGCCTATAATTCTTCCATGCCTAAAACATCCCCCAGTACAGCTAATATGTCCCAGTAAGACATGAGTTACAAAAGCTGTACTGTTTCTAAAGAGAGAATGAGCTTCAACATCCATTTCTGAGGTGACAAGAAAGAAGAATTTCCCAGAAGGCAGGAGCAGAATCCAAAGAAATGTGTTTATCCTAGAGAGGGAGACTTGAATGATTGCTATGGATAAAGAGCTGCTGTGTTATAGCCTTTCTTTTTTTCCTAATAGAAGTTTCAGAATGTAATTCACTCTGCCATGTGGGGTGGTGGAGCTGGTGGTGGTGTTGTTGGTTGTGGTGGTGTGTGTATATGTGAGATAATGCCTTACCAGTGAGAAACCACATTTAGATTTGATAGAAAAAGTGGCTTTTCAATCAAGGTCCAAGACCTGGGGCAAGAACTAGATAGAACATTGTGTTGAATTAGTGGGAGGACAGGTGTGAATGGATATTTGAATGACTGGAGAAGAGATCTGTGATGGATACGGTTCTCCAGCATCCGTTTTCCTTTTCCTTTACTAGTGGAATTTTCTTCTAGTAGTTAGACCTAGGTCAGTTAGGATCAGGACTCCAGTTTTAGGATTCTTTTACAACTAGTTGTCATCAGCTCTTGGCAATGGAGTCCGGGTAGACATGATGACAGCCTCTTCCACATTCTGTCCTTTCAAGCGTGGGTGTGGGCTCTGCAGGTGATTTCCTTTTTCCATCTTTCAGGGACACAGATGGGATGGTGAGAGCTGAACCTGAACTCAGCCATGCAAGCTTTGCATTAAAGATGGCAAAGTAGCTTTATTTTCCTTGTTCTGGAGACATCTGGACCATTAATTGAGACAGAATAAATTTCTATTTTGTTTATGTCACTGATGTTTTGGGTCACTTTATTATAACAACTTAAATTAGACCTTAAATAATATAAGCAGCAACCAAAAGCATCCCCAATCAATGAATTCATAGCAGTCCAATGGAAGACTTCCGAATTAGGGATTCAAGTTGAGCTTATCTGTCTCTCATGGGGCAGAAGAGAGACAGATAAGATTTACATCTTCTATGGACAGTCCCATTTCCCAGAACCAACCAGAAAACCTAGCAGCAAACTAACACTATTGAGCAGCCACTGCCCCAAGGGTTTGCCAGAAGCAAAGTGAACTTCACTCTGTCCAAAGGTGTGGGTAATGTTTATAGCTTAAGCACCATCAGGTCTCGCTCCAATATTGCCACTTGTATACTACTTTACCACTTTACTACCCCTAAAAGAACATTCTGTTAGTTTTAAAATGTGGAATTATACAAAACATATGTGTATGTATATATATTTAATAATATATTTAAAAATATATAATAAATATATATATATTTAATTGTTAGTCACTGGATCAAACTAGGAAAGTCTTGTTACAGATTTCTGTAGATAACTTTAACAAAATAATAATTAACATCCTGGGATTTTGTAGCAGCCTTCAGTGTAACTCACCCAAAGGTCTTATTAAGTCACTATCTATGAGCAGGTAAGCACTAAATTGCTAATCCAATTGCTTGTGACCACATCTGCTCTGGGAAACCTGGTGCTTTCTGTCCAAGTGAGTCTTGAGCAGTCACCTGATTTTCATCTCCCATTCATGGAAATGCGAAGGGAGTTCATCCTGAGGGATGGTCAAAATGGAAACTACCATCCAAAGGCTCTCTGTAACTTCTATGGGGACCACAGCAGAAGAAATAAACACACACACACACACGATTTTGGGTCCCCTTTATAACTGCAGTGGGAATCGTGAGCTGAAGTTTTATAATATCCTTTCCGCCTATTTTATACCAAGCCTCCCCTCTTGGGGGTGTGGCCATTTACTCACAGAACAAATATTTATAGAGATCAACAAAAAGTCAAGTGCTATTTACTCAAACTTGGGTGTTGAATGTCCTCCAAGTCCCATGTGTTAATGTCTTGGTCCCCAGGGATGGCATCATTGGGAGGTGCTGGAATCTTTGAGAGGTGGGGCCCAGTGGGAGGTCTGAAGGTCACTGGGATTGTGCCCTCAGAAATTAGTTCTCACAGACCCTTTGAGTTCTCATGGCAGGGTTGTCGTGAAAGCCCGAGTTTGGGCCCACCCACTCTTTGTGGGCCTCCTGGCTCTCCATGTGATGTTTTTCTGTATGTGCTCAACATTGACCCTGGGTCTTTTGCCAAAGCCAAAGCCTGTGCCATGTTAATTGGACTTTGGATTTTTTTTTTTTTTGAAGTGTGAGTTTTTATTGGGAAAGAAAGTTATCAATGCAAACAGCAGCAAATAAAGAATATAAGAAAGCTCCATGTTATTACATGGACATGGACATAATATAAGATACAAGGGGCATTTTAGTTTGTAACACCCTGCCCCCCAAGCCAGAACCATTAAGTGTTTTTCCATTTGATTTAATTCTTACTAAAAAGGAATACTTGGGAGAAGCAGAGTACCAGACAGGGAAGGATGTAATATCAAAATGGGTGATCAGGGTGGACTTCATGGAGAGTTGGTTGCAGAATCTTGAATGAAATAAGAGAATGAATTAAACAGATATTCAAGGGAGGAAGCTTACAGTGGATGGGAGAGGTAATTAAAAGGCTCTGTTGTATGACAGCTTCTGGCTAATTAATAAAACATCAGTGTCTTGAAATGGACAGAGCTTTTTGTAATAAACTTTTTTTTGTTTCTCTCTTATCATGGATAATATCCTAAAACAACACTATTCAACTCTTTTATGCAGATCTCTTATAGGAACTGACATATTCTAGACAGTGCTCCTAGTTCCAAACATTTTGTCAGCCTAATTCACATCAACTTCACAACAAGTCCTAAGATGTAGGCAATATTATCTGCCTTTCACAGATTGGATCATGCAGAAGTTAAATAACTGAGTCACATGGCAGAAGAAGGTCAGAGAGGATTTGCAGGCAAGCATTCTGTACCCCATGATTTTGATAAGAGAGCCCAAACCCTTTACCTCCAATGCTGCCAGATTCCCTGTTGTTCTGTTACTGAAAGTGCACAGTCTGCATTGTACACTTGGGTAGGGGTCAAAGTCTTTGCTAAGAATTCTTCTGAGAATCAATCCTGTATTTGGTGATTGATTCTAAGTATGATCTCCAGTGTGGAGCTAGATCTTCCATAAACAGGAATGGTTGCTGAAAGGAGGTGGGGAACCCTCTGTTTTCCTTAGAACAAACATCCAAGTTACATGGGAATGCACCACATGATTTTTGTGAATTGAAGTCAATTTGGCACCAACAGAAATAATCTTAGGAACAAAGTTTGTATACAGTATGTTCTTACAGAAACCACAGTTAGAATGTAGAGTAAACTGTCAAAGATAGACCCTTCTTTCTGAGGCTGCATTAGTTGTCTTTGGGTGGGGACAGCAAATTGTTTCATTTATAAGCTTTGTACATCAAAAGCTAGATCTGCTTATACTTTAAAACCAAAAGGAGGAGAAAGACTTATTTTTAGCTATCTGAAATTTAAACAATTTTCAGTTGGGACTGAATCCCAACATGGACATATGGATGTGCCTGGCTGTACCAGGTCAGAAATTTCTCAGAAATGACATTAAGCAGTCATATATTACTGTCGCTGTAGAGAGTCAGTGGTGTTCTTTTCTTACAATTTGGTCTACTAGCTACTAGGGTGAAGATTTCTCAGGATTGAAGCAGGCTGGCTGGGACTGGGTCATCCATGGGAACTAGGTTTAGTTCTGTGAGACAAGGATACCACAGCATCTAGAGAAACAGTTTTGGGTACTTTCAGTGGGTCAGCCAGCTGGCAAAGTGTCACCCCTAAATTCAGTTTCTAAGGGACAGTTTTGAACCTTAAGTTCTATGCATGTCTGCTATAGATGCTATACGTAACTCATTTTAGGTAATTTCAAAAATATGTATTGGTCTAAAAAATATCCACCCTTAATTTCCAGTCTCAAAAATAAGCACTCAATGTTCTTGAGCAGACCTCTTACCTGAATGGAGACATAAATATTGAACAAATGAAGATAAATACACAGGCATGCCAAACTCTCTTTTTTCTTCACCAAAACATGGGATGAACCTGAACTGATACGACTGAACAATCGGCTTTTTGAACATTAATAACTTTCAATGTTAATATTAGCATTTTCACAGGCCTTTAAATAGCTTAACACTGTTGCATTTACTCATCTTCTGTGTAAGTCTGTAAATGTTTCTTTCTTCATTGATATACTCTTGTGGTGGGCCTTCAAGGTCAACATGCCCCCATCCCAGGCATCTATGAGTATGTTACATTTCCTGGATGAAAGGAATATTGCAGATGGAATGAAAGCTGCCAGCTTTAGGACAGGAAGGGTATCCTGGTTCATCACACAGTGTAGGCCCAAGGTTAGGGTTCTCACTGTGGAGGAAGGAAGTACGAGTGTGGTCGGAGAGTCTGAACGTGGCAAGGATTGGCTCCACTCTCATAGCATGAAGGCTCAAGGTGGGCTGTTCACCTGGAAATGGAGGGGGTCTCTAAAGGATGGATGTCTCCTTAGCTGAGAGAAAGAAAATTGGTACCTTGATTCTACTTACTGAAAGGAGACAGAGATCTGTTTTATCCTACAGCTACTACAAGGAACAGTAGTCTTGCTGATACCTGGATTTGGACTTGGGGAAATCTCAAAGCTCAGAAGACCACACAAGCCCACTGGATTCCAGACCTATAGAGTTTTGTGAAACTGGTGTTGTTTTTATCCACCAAGTCTTTCATAACATAACAGAAATAGAAAACCAAGGCTTTTATTACTGAATATCTAGATCATTAAAAGTTTCCACTAATGAAGTGAGGCTACAATCAAAATTTTTGTGACTAAATTCATAAGTATGTTTTATTATTGTTTTAGGATGAATTCACTTAAGAGGAGCTCTTGGACCAAGGGATATGAAACCTTTAGGGTCTTAATGTGCATTTATGGAACATAATTTTATGACTTACTGTAGGTCAAAGAGATAAATGATGGCCCCTGTTTCTTTCTTTTAGCTATTGGTTCTAGACATTTGGTTTCCATAGTGTATACAGCATAATGCTGACTTCTTCAGCTGGCCACAGAAGCCTTTGTGTTTTCTCTGTAAATTGAGATAATTGCTACATTAGTGGAATAATGGCCAATTCAGGAGCTGCTTGAGAAGGTCTCTATGGTGAAGTTGCTCCCTAAAGTTTGGAACGTTAGTCAAAGTGCATCAGATCAAGCTTTGGGACCAAAACAGAATTTGCTTTGCTCTTCAAACACCACTTGTACTGGCATTAGGGAAGGGTGGGGGATAGGCCAAATATCCATTACTGGGCAAACTACTTGAAGCATGTTTATTTTATGGAGTTCTTTCCATATACATTAGTCGGAATTGGTCAGAGGCTAACTGCCTCTTTTATGAGCCTCAAGGGTAGCTATGCTCAAATACATTCAGCCACAGCAGAACTTGGAATTGTTGATTGGAAGGCAACTAATGTAGATGGAGGATTTAGGGAAAAAAAAAATATCACCCTAGGTGACTGATGTACCTTAGCTATGTTCCCAGCAATAAGCCAGCTCTCATCTTTCATGTTTAGGATGGCTTAAAGTTTGAAAAAACATTTGGTTTTAGAGAACACGTTGAACATTTTGGTTGGTTGTTCTTTTCTGGAGTTGCATGCTGATCATACTTTTCTGATTCAAAAATGCATGAGAGTCAAACTGAAGGGTAACTCGGCTATATTCAAATGATGAATAATAAATAATACAGAATATAGTTACATTAGGAAATGATCCATTTTACAGAAGGACTCACTATAATATTTTTAAATATTAAAAGTCTCTGGGGGGATCTAGCATCACATTTTATTTACAAATATCAGAATTATATATAAGAAATATGTATGTGTATAAGAGAGAAAGAGATATAAGTTTTTGTGATGCAGAACAGGTAACCTCAATGTATTCAGCAAACTTTTCTTGTTGGATATTTGAAATCAGAGTATCGTTTGAGCCCAAAACGGCACTACCCTATTCAAAAATATTCAGAGATTTCTGATATTTTGCAGCAAAAATCGTAATACATTTATTATTGAACTTATCTTGTTATTTTTTTCCTCATATATTTTCAGCATTCCATGAAAATTTTTGTTGTTCTCAAATTAGTCTACATATTCAAGTACATTAATGCTGGGATAGTCTTCTGTTCTTTTGGCTGTTCTTTAACATCCAACAGTAGCCAGCTATGCTTGGCACCATTCCATGGAGCAAACCATTGAATGACCTATGGCCATTTTTGTTGTTGTTATTGTTGTTGCTAAAACAACATTGTTATCTTGACTACAGTGATTGGAAAGGGGCTAGAAAACAAATGTTCTATGTGGTTTAATCAATGAAACTCATGAGAATTTTGGTGGGGAGAGAAGTGATACAATGTACTGTGTTGATAAAACAATTCAGAAGCAGGCTGTGAGCTTCTGACCACCCGAGCCTCTGTAGTGCAACATATTGAATGCATTTCTGAAAGTGAAGCCAATACTGTAAAAAGTATATCTGAGAGAATGAAGAGAGCATTCTGGTAGTGGCATTTAAATCCCTTAAACATGGATTTGTTAGTGGCCTGAGCCAATAAATTCCTCTTGCTGGAGCCGGTTTGAATGATGTGTTCTGCCTGGTCCACACAGAGGCTTTCTGCTGTGCTCCTGTTTCTCAGGTTCTTGTACTGCCTCTTATTCTCTACTTATTTGTGAGGTTCCTTTTTCTAAAGGCTTCATTCCAGTTCTAGTTCCTTGATGATGCCTTGCATGACCAGGTCACTTACTTCTTATAATATCCATAGACACTTATTGTAGGGTCCCTTGAATTGTCATTTAGTTCTTTGAACATACATTTTGCTTCCTATTCTCTCTAGTATCTTACATGTTCTTCAGTGAACATTTCCTGGGGAGACAGTGGAACTGTCTAGTCAAGGTGTATTTGTTTTTAAGTTTGTTTTGAATGGTCATGCTGGGGAACATTGTTATGTCTTTCTATCCCTTTTCTCCCAGCCAAATGAATGAGAAAGAATATTCAAAATTTGGTTACCTCTCTTTCTATATATTTCATAGAAGCTATTATTTTGTCTGTGACCCTATTCTATTGAGCTAAGGTGACCTATCATTTTGGCATAATCAAATAGGTCACCTGAGCAACAGTCCAAGAAGATTTCCAGATACTGCATGTATTTGTTCTTATTACTCATAAATGACACGCCAAGGTAATCTAGCGATATGTAAGTTTGTCTTCAAGAGTTCACAATTATGGGACACTTTGTTACAACCATAAATCTGTTCCTTGGTCCTGGGGCACATCAGATAATAAGTGTTCAAATGGCTTTTTGGCCACCAATGTATCAATACTCAGAAATGTGGAGAAGAGTCAGGTTATTCTCAGTAACCCTGTATTTACCATGCTTGTCACCATGCCTTTGTTCAGTGTCAAGGCCATTGAGATAAGGGAGGAGTGGGGCCTTTTGAAATCTCCTATTGCCTTTCCATTCACACCAACTAATCAGAAACTGAAGTCAAAGTCACACAGAACTTACACAGATTGTCAATGATCTAGTGAAGTCAAAGTAGCTGTGCCATAAAAAGCAAATATGGAGGAGGGAGATCTGGAAATTTGGTGTGATTTGCTAGCCACATGACACAGAATCATTAGTAAATGATTTGTCTCTGTAGTTTTCACTTTTACTGCTCATAACACCCATTCTGTTGATCACTAGGATATTTTTGTTTTTCTATTGAGATATCTCTTAACCTACCTCCTTCTTTCTCATACTAGCTATTTCTAGTTTTGGTCTCATTTAAACATTTCTCCTCTTAACTATACTTCTTTACTCATTTATATATTCTTTCCAATCCATTCTCTTATTAAAACAGAGCTAGAATAATATACTATCTCTGCTTCATTACTTTTTAAAGATTTTTTTAAAACTTGAAAGGCAGATGTTTACAGAGAGAGGAGAAATAGAGAGAGAAAAGGAGAGAGAGAGAGAGAAAATCTTCTATCCACTGGTTCACTCCCCAAATGGCTGCAATGGCCAGAGTTGAGCTGAACTGAAACTGGGAGCCAGGAGCTTCTTCTGGGTCTTCCACATGGATGCCCGGGCTCAATGACTTGGGCCATCCTCCTCTACTTTCCCAGGCCATAAACAGAGAGCTAGACAAGAAATGGAGTAACCAGGATACAGATTGGCACCCATATGGGATGCCAGCACTTCAGGACAAAGGATTAGCCTGTGGTGCCACTGCACTGGCCCCTGCCTCATTATTTTTAAGGACTCTTTAGTTTCTGTTTAATACCTTTCAGTTCTTGCGCACAACCCTCATTATGTTCCATGATATGAATCCAACTCACCTTTCACATCTCATTTTGTCAATTTTGTCATATAAGTAACTAGAGTAGATATTCAATGGGACACGTTCTCTGACTACGCTTCATGAATCAACCAAGTATTTTAGCATCAGTGTTACATATTTCAAGAACTCTTACATGATGAGGAGTTGGAGAGAAAAGAAATCGCAGTCTAGGATAAGGCCAGACAAAATGTAATACTACATTTGCATCAGTGGGCTACAAAAACTAATACAATTTTAATCAGTGGCCTTCAATAGAAAATATTACCAAGCACACTGGAAAATTGCCAAAAACATCTCCTAGTTTGGGTTTCATTAATCAGTTTTAATGGAGATGTGTTTTTCTCACCAAACGTCTATGAGTATTTCCAGGAAATAGGTCCCCACACTTTTCTTTCCTGCACAGTATTGCTCAACCATGCATTTCTGATGAAACCCATCCAGAGATGATGAGTGAAACCCAGAAGAGATAAGAAAAGTAAATAAATAAAGTGAAATCTGTTAAAAAAAATAATACAGACTTTTCCAGCTTGATGTGCAGACACTAGGCAGAGAATTTAAGCAGACTTGGGAAACAAAATCCCCTTAAACTTTAGTAAATGGGCAGAGATTGGAAAGCCAAGCAAGGGAGTGGGAGTGATGGAAGCAGCTGTGTTAGAAAATTACTCTTGTTTCTTGTATCTTCGATCAGCTAGAGAGCTGCTTACTCCATTCTTTGAAGCCACCAGGGTAGACTTAATATCTCCCAGAAATATCATAGATCATATAAATGCATGGTCAAATACTCTCGCCTCATTATTTAATTCACACAGCCCCATTTCCTCAAAGAAGGTACTTTTTGCACTCCATTACTGTTCATCTCTTTCTCTCTGTGGAAACCCAGTAGATCATTGGAGTCACTGTGTGCAAGTTCTTGGAGACTGGACAGGAATCGTGGATACCCATCCAGCACCTTGAGAGTTCACTCTGCCGGGTAAAGTGCATTGCAATTGCTTGTGCACTTCAGTGACATGTCAATGTCACTTGGTAACACATGTAATGTTTCCCACTTAGGATGTGTTCTTAGCTAACTCTGTTAAAAAGTATTGTATGAAAATTTCTCCGTGGTTAAAAAAAAAAGTGAGCAAATTTTAAACCCGGAAAAAAAAGATTAAGAAAGAACAAACCCATTGCCTGCAATAATGCACTCCCCTCATTCTGAGAATGGTAGGGGTTCCAGTGGCCATACTTGACTGAGGCTGTTAAGAATGAAGGCAGAAATACACAGTTCAGGTATTATTTATAGAATCATAAAATTATCATCAGTACTCCCCCCACCCCCCCCCGCCATCTGAAAGAGAAAGCGGTAATACCAAGCAAACTCTACAGAAATACACAAAACCAGTCCTTTGCCACATTGAACACTCAGATCTCAATACTATCTAATTAGCATGTTCCTGATGCTAAAAATGTGTCATCCCTCTAGGAGTTGACAGGGAACCAGGTATCCTCACCCTGTCCTTTTGCAGGCTCGAAGATGTTGGAGTCTGCTAAGAAGGCTCTTCAGAAACAGTAACAACAACAACAGTAACAAAAGATGAGACTGGAGCATCATGGGGGTCAGGAGTATTTTGTTTGGATATGAGCGTGGCAGCTACTATAGGTATTCCTCAGATCTAACCAATGGAAAGGAGACTGGAGGGAATCCCCCAGGAGATTAACCTTCAGGTTCTGAAACACATTCTGACACAAGCAGATTAAGGTCATTTGATGGGAGAGACATTCTTTATGGCTTTCAGCTCCTGCAGGAGCCAGCCCACACTGCTGCTTTCTCCTTTGCAGTCAGAATGATCCTGAAGCTCTGTGTTCAGGTTTCACAGCTTTAAGAGGTAACAGAATCTGTGAGTAGCTGGGAAACTTCCTGCACCTGTAATGGTCTTGGGGGAATAAGAAAATATGCCTTTCTGTGTTAATCCACTGGGATTTGGAGAAATATTAGCATTGCACAACTTTGCTTATTCAGAGTCACATTCACAGGATCGAGATCCACTTTTTTGTTCTAAGGGAACTTGAAAATTTGTAAGCAATAATTTTCCCCCCAATTCAGCAAATACCCTATTTTCTCACTCTTAAACAAAACGTTATGACTCTAAAACTCCTGTCAATCCTTTCTCATGGACACAATGGGCATTTAGTATACTGATATTAATGCTAATATTTTATATTCATGAATACAGTGTTAAATTTGCACAAAAGAAGCATATATCTTGCACTATTGTCCCTGAAATATTAGTATTTTTATTTGATATATGCTGGGTTCTTGAAAATAAATTTGTTGCTATTAAATTTGTTTTTTGTTAAAATCCTTAAAAAAGTACTTCAATTTACTTGATATTCAGTAGCTTCCACACTTACCTCTTTTTTTAATAAGGAAAATTCAGCTTTAGTGTTTTTGAAAATATCCTTTCTTTACCATTAGAGTTTTTAAATGTATATATATAAAGCTATTCATATGACATTTATGATGTCAGATTTTTTTATTACAATACCTTTTTTAAAAAAAAATTAAAACATGGTTTAGAGCAGACTATTGTGCTGTGTCTACCAAACAGAAATTATAGTGACATGGCTTTTTCTTTGGACCCAAGTCCAAAAGCACTTGTTTGTACTATGTAAACAATCCAGACAATGCAACCAGTGGCTGAAGTTTTACATGATTACAGTCTCAATACTAATTTGCATGCTTTTGAGGGTTTATTTAAAAATGAGTTATTTCGCTCTTCCAAATCCAGCTTCAACTTCCAGGAAATGCACAATAGAAGACAGTTACGTCTATAGTCATCTGCCAGACAATACAAGTAGGAAGAACACAGTGCTTTAGAGTCCACTGTCCATCTGACCTTTGCTTTTCAGTTACAGTGGGCACACACTCGGAGTCTCCTTTTAAACACTCTTCGAAAGCCCTGAATTTTTGTGGGTTCCAGGGCCTTACTTTAAAGGAGAGCGATCTCCTAAAACGATGTCAGTGGAAACGTTCCTTCACTGGTGACAGAGATGCAAGTTCTACTTTCTACTTGGAGTGCTCGATCATAACTAAATGATTATTTGAAATTAAGTTCTCCATTCTCAACATTTTTTTTTTTTTGGTTTGTTTTGGAGTGTCAAGTTCTACCAATTTAAGCTATCTTGATATTCACAACTATTCTAAGGGCGTCAAGATAATCACTTTCATGCATTGTGATTTTAAATATATATAACTAAATGAACAGTGTGTGTCTAGATGGATAGATGAAAAGATGTGCATTTTCTAAATGTTTCAGATATGACTTTATTTTTGTTTATTTATTTAAAAGGGAGATTGACAGAGAAAAAGGGACAAACACAGCGAGGGAGCTTTTTTATCTGCTGGTTCACTTCCAAAATGGCCCAAGGGCAAGAGCTGGGTCAGGTCAGACTGAAGCTTGGAACTCCATCCAGGTCTCCTACAGGTGTTTTATGGACCCAAATACTTGGGTTTTCTTCCAATGCCTTCCTAGGGTACATTACCAAGGAGCTGGACAGGAAGAGGAGCAGCTGTAACTTGAAACAGTGCTCCAGGCCTGGTGCAATGGCTCAGTGGCTAAATCCTCACCTTGTAAGCTGTGGGATGCTAAATGGGGTGTCACTTCCCATCCAGCTCCCTGCTTGTTGTCTGGGAAGCCAGTGGAGGATAGCCCAAAGACTTGGGACCCTGCATCTGTGTGGGAGACTCAGAAGAAGCTCCTGGCTTTGGATTGGCTCAGCTCTGCCCATTGTGGCCATCTGGAGAATGAATCAGTGGATGGAAGATCTTTCCTTGTTTTTCTTTCTGTAAATGTGATCTGCCTTTCCAATAAGGATAAATAAATCTTTAAAAAATCTTAAAAAAGCAACAGTGCTCCAATATGGGTTGCCAATGGCCCAAGTGATGGCTTAACTAGTTGAACCACAAAGCTGATAAAGCTTTAGAAGAGGATAACATGTGAACACTATTTTTCCAGGCTTATCAATTTATCATTATATATATTTTACTTTTGTGATGTTTGAAGTGTCAAAATTTATCCTTTCTGCATTTTAGGTTAAGCAGCTATGAAGGATAATTATTCTAATATCTATTGAGATATAGCAATACATTTTCTTGAAGAACACTTTAAAAAGTTCCTAGAAAATGGGGTTAAAAGTATAGTATATTTTGGTGCAAAAATTTGAGAATTCATGCATGCATTTTTTTATACATACATTTTCTAGGAACTTTTTGAGGACTTTTCACATGAAAAACCAGTGATGAGTTTAACTTGAACCTGGGAGAATTACTTTTTGAGATAATAACAATGGAAAAGAGAGGAAGGGGGGGAGGCTGTGATTGGAGTTCCTACCCAGCAGCACTCTCTCTACCGCAGCTTGGACCCACTGAGCTGATAGTTCCTATTTTCATTTTCACACACTCATCTCATTCCTCCAGCTCTTATTTGGCTCCCTAGATTTTCACAATATCATCTTTGCTGATGTGGGTAACCTGCTTCACTCTGTCAGTTTCTCAAACCTGAGTTTCTCACTCATTCTCTCCTCTGATCTGAACAACCTGCTGCCGTGTCTGAATTCTTCTCCCTGCACCACAGCATGAACCGGAGGGCTCTGTATCTAGCTAGAGCTCAAGACTAATGTAGGCAAAACAGAGATCAAGACACACAGAGAAAATATGCATGAGCCTTAGAACAAATGTGGATTTCATACAGGAGTACATTTGAAGGGTGAATTAACTCGGCTTCCCATCTTTCTGTTTGTAGATGATGATTTATGAGTATACATGAAGTGAAACAGAATCTCTCTAGTAGGGTATCAAGGCTTTTAATTCTTTCCCAACAATCTTTCCTTAGATTTTCATGTAGTGTAACAGCTCTGTTTCCCTTGCATGCTATAAACCCGTTATGATTTGGGTTGATTTGGCAATGTCCTGACTATATGTTCACTCCTCTTCCTCTCTCCCTTGCTCCTGCCTTGTTTATTTTCCTTCATCTTAGATCATAGATCGCATTCTGGAAAGCTTGTCTCAGCATTGGATTTCCTCTTGAGAAGCAATCAAGTCAGCTGTGTCTACCATATTGTGTGCAGCCATCTCCATGACACACCCAACATGCCTCTCCTGGCAGAATGATCCAGGGAGGGTCTGGTCCAGGTTGGAGCAAAGCTGGTAGTTTAAATGGCAGGCCTGTGCCAGCTCTTCCTGGCCTGAGCCAGGGCTTGAATGGGAAGGCAGAGTACCATGCCAGGAGCTTTCTGTAAGGGTTCCTGTTCTTAGACCTGCTAGGAGGCTTGGTTCAGCCGCAATGACATACGTAGGGGCAGAATTCATGTTCCTTTTGTGGGGACTTTGGCAGCTTCTGGTATTGTGGGGTAACTTGCTGCTTTTCCCACCCAGAGCAGCTTTCAAAAGGAGTTCATTACTTATCTCTCATTAACTGTAACTCAAAAGAGCCCCTTAGTGGGATGAGCGTTGTATGATGTGTCTACCTGCCATGGCAAAGGGGGACATGTTGCAGAAATTCATGAATTATAGTTTGTACTCAGCTCTCAGGTTTGTGTCCTAGGAAGTTGTTTCATTTACCATTTCCATTATATGTGTCTTCTTCCATTTTTAATTGATTAATTTTCTTACAAATAAAAATTATAGTGGTGTATAACCTAATATTTGCTATATATTGTGGGCTGACCAAATCAAAATAGTTAACTCAGAAAGTAGGACCCTTCATCACTGTTCTTTCTGTGTTGCAACTGTGATATTTCCAAATGTGGTCAGACATTGCTAAATGTACAGGGGAAATTTGTTCCTAGCGCCAAAGCAGGAGTCGAACTGCCTGCAGTGTTTCACTCTGAGTCCAAGTAGCTCAGATCGTCTCTGACAACTCAGATGATGTCTTTCTTCTGCAACCCATAACAAATGAATTTAACTAAAGAGAGGCAAATGTTTTCTGAAAAAAGCAGAACCATGCCACACAGGGTCATGCACTACTTCTGTTAAATTGGGCGAGGTGTGACCTCATGGTCAGGATGTCGGCTAGGACTCCTGGATCTAATACAGGGGTGCCTGGGTGTGATGGCCTGCTGGCTCCTGCTTCCAGTCTACTGTTATTGTACACCCTGGAAGCTCAGGTCACTGGGTTCCTTATCCAGCTGGGTAGACTGAGTTTCTGGCTCCTGGCTTTGGCCATTGCAGGCATTCTCGGGAAATGAATGAATACTCTACCTCTGCCTCTTGAATAAATAAGTGAATAATTAAAAAGGAAAAATAAAAGGAGAAAGAACAAACAGTATGTAAGTGACATAAAAATAAGCTAAAGACAATAAGAAAGGTAATCAGACCAGTGATTTTCAATATCTTGTAGCTGAACCACATCTTTCAAGGAGAGAATTTAGAAGTGGAGATTTCTGGGCTATTTGCCAGGCCTACTGTGTTAAGATATGGATTTTTGACAAACCCCCAAAGAGATTCTTGTGCACTAAAGAGTTTGAGAACCACTGCATTAGATAGCAGTGTTTATTTGTTTTTCTTTTCTTTTCAAAAAAGTATTCATTTTTAAATAACCAGAGGTCGTATATTAAATAGCACCAAAAAAGGAGGGGTGGGGAGAGGAAGTAGGCCTTTATATGATAAAAAAAATACTGTATCTTTGTTTTCTTTTTAATGTTACTGCCTCCTAAACACTAACACAATCCATATGTTCATGAGAAAACTCCCACCAGAACGTGAAGTTGATCAGGCAGACTTGAGGTTGTAGAATGATCGGATCTGATAAGTGTTGGGGCCAAATGTGGACATCCTTCACAACCATCGCCAGCACCCTTGGCCTGCATCTCTTTTTTTTTTCTTGACCTAGAAGAAGATATTTTTGTGACCTAAAAGAAAAAGTAAAAAGGAAAGTGAGCTCAGATAAGGTACTTCTGGCAAAAGAATAAGATAAAATGCATCCTAATTGCTTCTAAATTAGTGATTCTATCTTATTTGAGTCTGTTTTTATAAGCAAAGCCCCAAATTCTTAACCCTCTACCCTCCAGTTATAGTGCAACTAAAACCATTGGAACACTGAGGTCATGAATAGACAAATTATGCTGCTTTTGTGTGTGTGTGTGTGTGTGTGTGTGTGTGTGTGTGTGTGCAGAAAACAGTTTCTCTGTCTCTCTCTCTCTCTTTTCTTTTGTGATGTTATATTGCTTGGTGATATGAGCATGGGAGTTTGGTAACTACTTGCTGATTGGAAGGCAAGCCTATACAATCCTGCAGGCCCCAAAGTTTGGGGAAAAGAAGGGAAAAGAAGCTTCATGAAGACATTTCCTAATGTCAGAAGAGACTGACAGCAGTAAACCCAGATGCTACACGTACCCTGGGCTTGGGGGGGTGAGGGGAAGGATCCCATCCCGTTTCCTTACCTCTTGGGATCTGGCATAATTGGCACTGTAGTGAGTGTGTCTGAACAGCATGGGAGAGAAAATGGTCTCTGTTGAAAAGACAGACCGATCGAGTTTTCCTCTGGAATTGTCTCTCCTGGGTTCCAAAACACCCCCATCATAGAAATGCTTGGCCAACACACAAAATGTAAATATAGCTATATCCAGAAATACGACTAGAGACCTGTCCTGACTTTCTGCAATAAAATTTAGCCCCAGTCCTTTCCAATTTATGTCTCTGGGAGCATTCAGTTTTTGTTTTATTAGGATGCTTATTCCTGATGGTCAAGTTAGGCTGCTGTCTCCGTTTACAGATTATAGCTGTGTAGCTAAAATGCCAAGTGGGAGAAACACTGAGACCCAAATGTTGAGGGATGTGGTTTTCACTGAAATTGACCTAAGGCTACTTTTATAGATGGCTAAAATTTCAGACAAAAGTGATCTCCATTTTGTAGCCAACCTGGCCTAATATTTTGGTAACCTACAATTTTGTAGACATTTTAAGGAAAAGGAAGTGGAAAGTGGGAGGGAGAGAGGGTTTGTCTTTCATTATCTCCATTGAAGAAATAAGGAAATGTGTTATTATTCATATGCAAAGTCCTTTCTGGCAGATCTTTTGATGGCTAATGGCTTTTACAGATCGTTTCTTCTCTGTCCATCATCTTCATGGTAACATACATTCCCATGTCAGAACATGTCATCTTTAGTTATTCTTTTATCTATACCCTTTGGCAAGTGACTTTCTATTCCCTGCCACAAGAAGCAGAGTCAGGTTTCTCACTAACTTGTGACTTGCTTTGGCCCTTAAAAATGTGGGTTACAGGGACAATGTTCCAGTTCCTTGGCTGGGAGAGAGCAGGAGGGGACTGATTAACCACCCAAATGCCTAATGCTTGCAATCGCTCCAAGCCAAAGCCAGGAGCCAATGTTTCAGGGCAGGTTTCTCACATCAGTGATGGGCCCCAACCACAGTCAAGCCATCACTGCCTCCTTCCAGAATCTGCATTAGGAGAGAGCTGAAATCAGGAGTTGGAGTTGGAAGTCAATCTCAAGCACTTCAGTGTGGGAGGGAAGCTTCTTAATGGGTGTCTTAACTGCTAGGCCATATGCTCACCCCTTAGTAATAAATTCTTTATAATGTAAGTAGTTCCATTCAATACATATTTCATTAAGTCTTATGCCAGTATAAGGTAAGAAGCTGGTTATATAACATTTATTAATATTAATAAATGTTAAAATATTTTTGAAATATCTTCTAGTTAATCTTTCCTCAGTGATGTCAGCCTCTCTTTGTACTCATCCTACCAATTTGGTCCAGATCAAATGCTACCTTGAAATGGAGAGTGAAGAGTGGATGTTGGAGAAGTCTCTGCCGCACAGGAAAGCTGGGAAAGCCATGTGTTTCTGTGCCCAGTCAAGAAAGAGCATCAGAGGACACATAGGCAGGGCAGGGTGCAGCAATACCCTGTCCTTACATCTCATCTTCCTCCAATCTCAGAGTGGAACCATGGACTAGTGCATAGGGGGAGGCATTGCTGTAGGTGAAAGGGAAATTGTGTTTCTTGATGTAGTGGCCTGCCATGTGTGTGGTGTGTCCTAAAGGTGCTGTAAACCTCTAGAACAGTTTTTGTTCAACCTCAGCACTACTGACATTTGGGAGCAGATTGTTCACTACTGGTGACTAGCTGTCCTGTCTCTGTAGGGTCAATAGCATCTCTGTCCAACAGTAGCTCCTCCACTATGACAAGCAAAAATGTCTCTAGATATTGCCTAATATTTCCCAGAAGTAGAATTGTTCCTCTTCTCCCTCCTAGTAACCACTGTCCTAGGAGGCACCCGGAGAGGAATGGCAGTGATTAGGGAGCTCAGATGGAGGGAGATTATGAATCGATGAGCCTGAGGCATGGTTCTTGGCTTTCTGTGGGTTGCACATGGTAAGGAAGACATCAGAAAGTTCCAGTATGTCCTGATGATGGGATTCCTGTGCTGGAAAGGCCAATGCCCTGCAGATGCCTGGTTGCCAGTGTCTGTCAGTGTAGTCAGTATCAGAGCAGGGAAAACCATACCACACATAGAAATAAGCATGACCCAGGGAGGACAAAATGGTTCCAGACCCACCTTTCCCCTTGGTGCACTTGGGCTGTCTGGTGAACTGCAGAGGGAGAGAATCTAGATGCTAAGCAAGATCATCTTCCTAGGAAGGCATTGAAGGCAGAAGAGAGGGAGGCAACTACTCTGGGGGGTACTCAGGAGGAGTGTAAAGAAAAATGAAAGTGTGAAGAAGCTACACTTTCTTTTTACATCTGAAGAGTAGGGTGTGTCTTTGATGGGAGATAATGGTGAAAGTGAAAGACAGCCAATGTTTCGGGTATTTACCATGGACAGTGTTTACCATGGGAATCGGCTTCTTTAATCCTTTAGCAGATGTTTCTCTGATTCCTTTCATTCCCTGCAATGTTTGGTCATGCGCCTAAGTGATGGGAAGGGAGGAGGCATGGAGAGAAACACAGCAGATAACTTCAGAGCCCAGGTATCTTATGTCTCTGCTGTGCTCCTTCTTATTGCTGTCAATCTTTGTGTCTAGGTCCAGAGTTCATTCTGTTATTCCTTGCGCGGTTCTAGTAGGACAAATCATGTCATTCCGTTTCCTCTGTTACAGTGTTTAAAGAAAGCCTTTCTAGCATTTAATTCCTACTGAGCACTGATTCCTTTTCTCCTGGGAACTGAAATACTCTCAAGAACAGAGAAGGGTCTGAAGGGAGCATTTGTTGTAGCAGATTATTCATGGTAAAGAATTTGCTGCACCCAAAGCAACAAAGCCCTATTTGTGTGTTGGCTGCAAGGGTGGCATCTGTGTCACAGTGAGTACTGCAAACACAGCAGTGAGCCATGAGCTTATCTCCCAGCTCCTCGAGTGGCCCCTGGGAACAATTCTGGGTTCATGGAGTGGCTGGCTACTTCTCTGCTTCCCAGGGCCACTCTTTGTCTAAAGCAGCCAAGAACTCACCATTTTCAGAGATGAAAGCTGGTCCCATTAAAATGCTCTCTCGCTCTCTTTTTTTCAGCCATCAGTTGTTTTTTTGAAAATAGTTTTGATCTATTTACAGTGTCTTCATGTCCCTGACCTCTGTTAGCCATGAGCTTGTTTTCTGAGTGTGGAGGTCAGAGGCCATCAAACAACCACTGGTCAAAGTCTTGGTTGTTTTTAGATGACTGGATTTTTAACATTTCATGAAAGAAGCCCTCAAACATTTTTAAAAAAATAATCACTGGTGTTGGGACGCTTAATCACTTTGGAAATTAATTTCTTTTTTCTCCATGTGTGAAAAGTTTAAATACAAAATATTCTAAAAAGTGATCTATTCATAACCGTATTTCATGTTCAACTATTAGTTAAACAAGGAAAACATTCTCTATGTCATTCTATTTTTCCTTCACTACAAATATAAAACCAGATGAATCAATACCAAGTATTTTTTTCCATGAGAGAATTTTCTCCTTAAATGTGATTTGTAGCAGATTAAAGAGGGTTAATTCTGACAGCCCTTCCATGGAGTGGTGGATTCTGGGTTGGCTGGTGACATTCTGGTGGGTAGCAATAGTGGCAGTGACATTTGCTCTGGTCCATGGGAACAGTGAGACTCTATGTAAAAAATGTGACTATCCAGAGTTTGCTGTGCTGTGAGAAGTCCAAGCCCATGGAGAGGCCCTGGAAGAGAGACAGGATGAGGTGTGGCAATGCAGGACACTGTGGCATCAGAACAGTGAGTGAAGAACCGAGCCCCGAACTGAGGAATGGGTTCTCTACCTCCAGTTGCTACAGCTAACCATAACAGGAGCAGAGATAAATCACACATTTCATCTTCTGGCTCTTTTTTTTTTTTTAAAAAAAAAGATGTATTCATTTATTTTGAAAGGCAGAGTTACAGAGAGAGGAAAGACAGAAAGAGACCTTCCACCTGTCCATTCACTCACCAAATGGCCACACTAGCTAGGGCTGGCTAGGCCAAAGGCAGGAGCCAGGAGCTTCATCTGGGTCTTTCACGTGAGTACAGGGGCACAGACACTTGAGCCATCTGCTGCTGCTTTTCTCAGGTGCATTAGCAGGGAGTAGGATTGGATGCAGAACATCCAGTACATGAACCAGATCCCATTTGTGATGCCAGCATCAGAGTGCAGTGTTACCTGCTACACAACAATGTCAGCCCACCTTCTGAAATTTTTGACTCACCAAATTACAACCAAAATAACATGGTTGCACTAAGCTACCAGGTTTCTGGAGAAGTTTGTTGTATAATAATGGCTAACCAATATTTCAACTTCTCGAGATCATTGTAGCTGATCCTAAGAAAATTTTCAAGTGTGGTTTAGACAAAGCATTTATTCTTAGATTGTTTGAACTGATAGAAGTCTTAGATATCATTAGATGTGATTCTTACATTTCACAGAAAAACACTGAATTCCAGAGATGTTATGACATCAGACCTCCCTATAGCCACTTACTATAGAACTCAATTGTGAGCTCAGTTTAACAGATTTGAGACTTCACTAGATGGGATGTTTCTGGTCTTCAAGCTTCTTATGAAGATACCTGTTGCTGACCCTGGTTCTAGTACCTCTGCATTTTGTCTCTCATTGTTCCTTTCCCAACCTGCAGCCCCACTCCATGATGGGCCTCCTTCTTGGGGGTCCTTAAATATATATATTCAGGATGAAAAAGCAGGGGAAGGTGGGCCCTTCAGCTCTAACCCCACACATCTTCCTATGTTGTATGTTTGCAAATCTGACTCTGACTGGTTTGTCATGACTTTCCTTGTCAATGTGATCTGATCCCTCTTAGTGTAGCACTGTACAACAAGGTTTCATGAAAAACAAGCGCAAGGAAGTTGGCTATTTTGAGTTTCAGCCTGTGATCCTGTGCCCCTGTCCTGTTTAATCCTACCCTCTTGGTTATAGGCCTAGAAAACCACGTCTAAGATTCCTCACACTGCACCAGGGCTAGTTGCTGTGGCCACAAGCTCTCTGCAGAAGCTGACCACATTATCTTTGAACTTCACTAGAAAGGAGCAACTCACAGGATAGTCTAGGTCAACTGACTTCCCTCCATTGAAAGGAGGGAAACTCGAGAGGGAATCTTTCTGGTTTTCTCTGTGATTCTTTTTGGGGGGCCCAGGATAATGTAGTCCCCATTACATTTGATCCAGTCCTAGTCAAGAAAAAGGCACTCTAACGTTGGGAGACTAAACTCCCAACATGGGAAAAAAAAAAAAAACCTTCTTGGTTAGTGAGAAAACTGAGCAAAATAGATGTTACTCCAACATGAATAGAAAAAAGAATGCATTTTAAGAGAGACAAATGCTAAACCACAGGCCAGAATTCTCCAGAGTGGTTCAAGGACCATTTGAATCAGAATTACATGGGCTGCTCCTCGAAACTATGGATTCCAGAGCTCTGTCCTGGACCACCTGGGTTAGGCTTTTCAGTGGAAATACAAATTTTCAGTGGTTTTCAGGGTAGTTTTTGTTCTCACAATAGTTGAGAAACAATTGCTTTAGGTTTATTTCACAAACAAGTTTCATGGAACATTTTTGGGATGTGGTTATACTGTTCTCTCTCACAGCACAAACACGGACACCGATGCACGCTGTTTTATAGGTGTCTAAAGAGAATGGGGGGCAGAGGCAGAAGAGGGCTCACTTAAATCTAACTGTGTGGTTTTAGAGCTCCACACTCCATTCCCTCCCCTCAACTCCCGTCATCCTCTATCTTCTCCCTTTCAAATTTCTTTTATGTGTGAAACATCCCCCCTTTAGGGTTTGCTGGTCACAGGGAAAATCCCAGATGCAAGTACATTCAGTCCTCAGCCTCAGGAAAGACTCTGATGTGGATCTTTGAAGATGGAAAAACTTAAATATTAAAGGATCCACCAGGTGCCAACAGAGTTGAGTGGCAGTCCCAAAGGGTCCACCAGGTGCCAACAGAGCTGAGCGGCAGTCCCAAAGGGGAATTTGTTTTCAACATAAAATAGTATCATGTTTGTGCAGTGACTATTTCTAGTGTGTTGAGCACTCTGATCAGGCTGCCTCTGCTCGCTTTGGGGATTTCAGGCTGGGGAAACCAGGCACGCAATATGGGAAAGCAGTGACCAAGGGAATTCATGCAGCACACATTCCTTTGTCTCCTTCATCCTTGACAGTCTGGAATCCTGGCCAATTCCACTTTAACCCTTTAGCAACAGAAACTTCTGTAAGTGCTCCTGTGCCTTGGAGACAGCAAGACTTGCCACCAAGCAGAGACATGCAGATGAAAATGCCCATTTTTGTTCCTGGGATACCCAAGAGCCCAATACTGCCTAAATGTCTTCAGGTTTAGTTCAAATACCAAATTCTCCAGGAAGTGTTTCTACCTTACAAATAGTGTTGTTGTACTATTAGCTTTTTACTAATTGATATTATAACTATATTGAATATAGGAATACACAGGTACATAAGAAGATGGTAATCTTAATGTTAGCAGTGTTATCCCATATATTAACAACTATAATAACATTACTATCATCTAGTTAAAATAAAGGTAATTCTAGCTGGGTAATGATAGCAGACACAACAGAAGGCCAGTTATTCGCAGCTGCTTACTAGGCATGAAGTTCAGCCTTTTGCAAGTATTTTCTCATAGAATGCACATCATTATTCCTTGAGGTAAGAATCCTAAGTGTTCACACTTGGCAGATGAAGAAATGAAGTTTCACCCAACTAATAATCAAGGAAGCAATGGCTTGAGCTGTTCCTTCAACTAGCAGTCTCTCTTCTCACACTCTGGGGTCTGGGCCCCATTCTGTGGCTCTTGATCAAATTCTGCCTTATCATTTTTTACACTTTCAAATTTACTTTTCTGGGTCTGGAGCGGTAGCCTACAGGCTGGGGTCATTGCCTTGTGTGCGCGCCAGGATCCCATAGGGGCAACAATTCTAATCTTGGTGGGTTCATGTTCCATCCGGCTCCCTGCTTGTGATCTGAGAAAGCAATTGAGGACAGCCCAAAGCTTTGGGACTCTGTACCTGTGTGGGAGACCTGGAAGAAGCTCCTGGCTTCTGACTTCAGATTGGCACAGCACCAGCTGTTGTGGTCACTTGGGGAGTGAATCATCAGATGGAAGATATTCTTCTGTCTCTCCTCCTCTCTGTACATCTGACTTTCCAATAAAGAAGAAATCTATCAATAAGTAAGTATTGAAAAAAAAATTTGCTTTTTCTATGCTGGTGTTCTGGCGCAGTGAGTTAAGCTGGTGCCTGTGGACACAACCATTCCATGTGACTATCAGTTTGAGTTCCTGGTAAAATGTTGTGTCTGCTTTTCGCAACAGTGTGCAGTGTCTTGGTAGATGCAATGAAATTAGAAATTTTTTTCCCCTGCTAAACTCTCACCCCTCCCAATACTTCAGAAAGAAAAAAAAGAAGTCCCCAATTCCTGTGTTTCAGTGAACTTTGCTGTAAAGGACATATAAGACTTCCCACTTATATAATCTAGATCTATGTAGCTGCTTCATATTCTGCTGTAATAGAATTTGTTTGGCAAGTTATTCCTCAGTTCATTTTTATTTAGAGTTCAAATTTTGTTTCCACTTGGATGAATTACAAAAATCAGTTGCTTCGTTTTTGTCTGTGTTGAACTGACCAACAGCTGATATTAGTATAATGAAAGAAATATGAAGATACCCAAGGGATTGATGGCTAGTGCACACTCAAGGATGGGAGGGGTTCCATCTGGTACTCAGGTCTTACCTGTTGACTTACTGGAAGCCCGGAAGCTGTCAACCTTTCTTTTTTCTTTCTTTCTTTTTTTTAATGTAGTAACCTGGCATGAGTTTAGAAGGAGAAGCGACCCGCCAACTTTGAGAATACTGCAAATTCCGTGGGAGAGGGCATGAATGTGTGGGGGCAAATGGAAAATTTTCACTTTTCCAAAAACACTGTTTCTAGAGGCTCAGGATTGTGTCTCAGTCATTGCAACAGTGAAAGATGGCACGTGAATTTAGGTAACTAATTTCCTGCCTCACAGGTAGATCGACAAAATAATGCCAGTGGGGTTAAGAACAGTTTCTGTTGACTACACAAAAATGTTTTTAAACATTTAAAATTCTGGCCTGGGGCCAGAATTTTATCTCTTTCAATGAATTAAAAATATTATCCTGGAGAGCTCAGTTGAAAAAAGAGCATTTAATTAGCCAAGTGCTTTTGAAATTACCTTCTTGAGTTCTAGAATAACCCTGAAGAATAAAGCGTTCCAACTGGCATGGACCCTGATTTCCTGAAAGCACAATTTAAGCAGAGAAGTCTAATTTCCCTGTCTCTTCCTCAAATGTCTGTCCTTCCCCAGTGTTCTCATTAGCTAAAATTTGGCAGGAGGTGACCTGTGATAGATTTGTTGTTGTTTTAAAGATTTATTTTATGTATTTGAGCAGCAGAGTTAGCAGGAGAGGAAAAGAAAGAGAATGAGAGAGATTTTCCATTTGCTGGTTCAGGCCACGAGTGGCTGCAATGGCCAGGGCTGAGCTATGTTAAATCCAGGAGCTTTGGGCTGGTGCAGTGGCATTGCAAATCAAACCTCAGCCTGTGGCACCACCATCTAATATAGAAGCTAGTTCGTGTCTGCCTGCTCCACTTCCCATTCAGCTGCTTGCCTGTGACCTGGGAAAGCAACAATGGATGGCCAAATGCCTTGGGACCCTGTGCCCACATGGGAGACCCAGAAGAAGTTCCTGGTTTAGAATCGCATCAGCTCCAGCCATTGTGTCCACTTGAAGAATGAACCAGTGGATGGAAGCTCTTTCTCTGTCTCTCCTTTCTATAGAAATCTGATATGCCTTTCCAATAAAAATAAAAGATAAAAATAAATCTTTTAAAAATATATATAATAAGCATTTTATTTTGGATGATGTTTACATAGTTAAGAAGGATGTGTGCCCATGTGGACTACTGATTAGAGGTGAGAGGGTTGAAGAATGGGGGAAAGTGGATGAGACAACTGTTTCCGATCTCCTTTTTTCTTCCTGTATCAGGGGAAAGTGTGGAGAGAGAGGGTGAAGGCTGTTCCTACCAGCTGAACTGCATCAGTACCCAGGGATAGGTGATGGCTACCCAATGTCATTCTGGGGTCCCCAATATGGAGCATGTTCTGAGGGTTCTGCTTAAATGGTTTTGATACTTCTTAGATGCTGTTGATTTCATTGCTCCAGGGTGGAGGAAACCTTCCAAGGTCCATTGGCTGTCATAGTCTCCCTTAGAGTCTCTACTCACCCAAATACTCACTGTTAGATCTTGGCCGGGAGAGTTGACCATTTTATTCTGCCCTCCATGGTATTAGCTGTTCTCTGCAGGCCTCAAAGATCTGTCATGCTCTCCATGTACATTTGGGCATGCTGTCTGCTGCACAGGCTTCAACAACTGAGGAGACCCAGTTCTGACACATACTCTAAATGGTCAGACCAGAATCCTGTGAATTTTTCCCCCATGGTTGGAGTTCTGAGTCCAGTGGTCCAGTTGCAGGGTCCTTAAAGGAACCTCACCAGACAGGACCCCTGGCTCTACCACTAATCCAGCTCATATGCACACCAATGGGCTTTATAGTCCTGTCCAGTCTGGTCTGCCCCAAGTCCCAGCTTTCATGCTCTGTAGCAGAAGCAGTGGTCCAGCAGGGGAGTTCTTGCAGTCCCTCAACCAGGCTCATGCATCTACCTGCCCCAACCCGCCCTGCCCCTCTTCTCCCCCAACCCCGCAGCTTTATGTATTGCTGGTGGATGCTATGGCCCAGTCTGACATGGCCCACCTCACTTTGGCATTCACTGGTCAGTGCCACAGCCAGGCTTGGCCCAGTCTGCCCCCATTCCAGCTCATACTGGTGGATGCTGCAACCCAACCCAGACTCTACTGTCACCTGTCCCAGCCCTAATATGAACTGGCTCATGTTGTAGCCCAACCCGGCCTGCCCTGCATCCCATCTTAATTCTCACATCTGCCATTGGGTGTTATAAACTGGCCCAACTTGGCTTTCCTTCAGACCTGGCCCACATGTATGCCATCAGGTACTATAAACTGGTCTGGTCTGCTCTACTCTTAGCCTTGATTCTTGCTCTCACCTGCAAGGGTTGCATCCTGATAAGTTCCTCAGGGTCACCTAGTGGCAGATCTCATGCACACCTGTGGGTTCTTGGCCTAACCTGATTTGGCCCACCTCCTGGCATGAACAGTGGCCTTGCTTAACTGGCCTAAAACCATTCCAGCTCTTACCAAACCCAGTCATCTCTGCCTGGCCCACCCCTCAGACCCAGCTCTTGCATGGCTCAGTAGGTATTGAGACCTAGCCCCGCCTGTCTTATACCTACCCTGGCTCCTGCAACCACCAGCAGGTGCTAGAGCCTAGCCCAGTCTGGAAAATCCCAGAACCAGTCCACATGCATGCCGAGGGATACTGCAGCCATGTCAGCCCAGTTTGCCACTCCCATTCCAACTCTTGCACTCACCAATGGGAAGCACAGCCCAGCAGTTGTGTCCTTTCATTTCCTCGACACGGGTGGCTCCCAGCTACAGATCCTGCATGTGCTAGTGGTTGCTCTGACCCAGCCAAGCATAACCCATCACTTCACTTGACATTTGCGTCAGATGCTGTACCTTGCCTGGCCTGGCCTGCCCCCATCCCTCTCATTGGTGGGTGCTACAACCTAGCCCTTCCCAACCGGCTTCAATCTTTAGCTTTCATGGAAACCAGTAGGTTTGATAGCCTAGTCTAGCCCAGCATGGCCTGCACCCCATCCTGGCTTTTGTGCATGTCAGTGTGCTATAGTTTGGCTTGGCCCTGCCAAGTTCACCCTTCCCTCCCCGTAAGTCAACCCACATGCCTGCTGACAAATAAAGCAGCTCTGTTCTACCTGACCAACACCTAGCCCTGACTCACACACTCACTAGTGGAAGTTACGGCCCATTAGGAGAGTTCCCCAAGTTCTCCCAACAGACCCACTCCCAGACCCAGATTTCACATGTGCCAGCAGGCACTAGGTCCTTACTGGGCACAGTCTTGGCCTTTGTGTGTGCTGGTGGATGTTGAGGCTCAGCCTGCCCCACACTCAATTCTTGGGTGTGCCTGAATATGCTGCAACCCAGATCAGTCTGGCCTGTTTCCAGCCCCAGTGACCATGAGTGCTGGTAAGTTTCATGGTCATGCCTAGCTAGTCACCAATCCCAGCCCTTGACCAAACCAGCCAGTATGGCAGTCCCAAGGGGTGAGTCCACAAATCTCCCACAGAATCTGCTCCCAGATCTACTTCTGTCACATGCTGGTTAGTGTCATGGTGCAACCTAACATGGTCCACCCTCTACACTGACACTCACTGGCGGATACTGTGGTTGAGTCCTGTCAAGTAGTCTTCCCCAACCATGACTTTCATGTGTACTTGTAGGTGGTGATTGATACAAACAACCCCAGCCTAGGTTTCCCACATGGGAAGATATATTGGTTTGGCCCTGAAAGGTCCTCCAGTTTCTCTCCACCAAATTATCCAGTCTCAGCTGCTTTGTTAATCTGCAAATGCAGTAGCCTAGTTGGTGAAAGGCCCTCCAAAGTCATTCCTTACCTGTCATGTTCTCCCACAGCAGTCCTCCCTCCCACACACCTGAAGACCCCTTTCCTGAGCAATCCACAACCACCCCCTCTTCCTGCAAGCACACAAATCCCCAAACCTGGTCCTCCTACAGTGTAGCATACCAGCCTATGGTCCTGCCTGCCTACCCAGGGCCCACACACACTCAGGCACAGGTTCCATATCTTGTCTACCAGTGTGCCAGCATATACCTCCCCCACCCCACCCCCCCACATACCTCTTAAAAAAGAATAGGCAGCTATGCTGGCACACATACATTTGACATTAGCCAGTCCAGAATGCCCACCCATTTTGCTTTTTTCCCAGCAAGATAACACTCACCTAGATACAATGCAACCTAGGGAGCTCTCTCCAGCTGGGGAATATAAAGTAAATCTTTAAAAGATAAAAGATGACTCTGTATAAAAATAATGTCAATTTCTTGTGAAATGTGTTATGTTCTGAAAAACTTAAGCAAGGGACTGTCAGTCTTGCATCATGCAGTTAAGGTTGTGAGGGACCATCCTACATATAAAAGCTTATAAATAGGCTAAATAGATCCCACAGATGTGTTCTTGGCCTTCACTGAACTCTCATAAAATTTAAAATTATTTCCAGCATTTTGGAATAGGGATATTATCTATAGGAAAACATAAGAGGACATCTTTATGATCTTGTATTAGACAAAGATTCCTTAAATGGAACACCAAAGTCATGATCCATTACGGGAGCAAAAGATGTTTGACTTCAGCAAAATTATAAACTTTTGTCTTTGAAAGACACTGTTAGATGAATTCAAAGATGAGGAGACAAATCACAGACTGGAAGAAAATGCTTGAAAATCATGTATCTGATAAAAGACAAGTGTACAGATTACAGTTATATAAAGGACTGTCAAAATCATAAATAAGAAAATAAATAAACCCCAAAAGGCAGAAGTCTTAGAAAGACATTTCATCCAACACATATACAAAGAGTAAATAAACACATGAAAAGATGCTCGGTTGAACTGGTCATTGGGAGAATGCAAATTAAACCCCAATGAAACACAACTCAGCTATTAGAATAGCTAAAGTTAAAAAGATGGAACATCCCAAATGTTAGCAAGCAGAGCAAATGGAACTCATGCTTTGAATGTAAAGTGGTACAGTCATTATGAAAAAATTGGCAGTTCCTTGAAAGTTAAAACATTTGGCCAAATATGATGCAGCAGTTCCATTCCTAGGTATGTGAGAGACAAAGCATCGATTCAAAGATTTAACAAATGTTACATCAATTTTACTTTTAGTAGCCTCAAGCTAGGAAAAATTTGTATATATACACATACATATATATGAATATATATTTGTATATATATAACTGGGATATGAATGTACAATGGAATACTGCTTGGCAATATAAAGGAATGAACTGTTGATGTGCACAATTACATGAAAGGGTCTGCAAACAATTATGCTGAGAAAAAAATAAGAGCCTAAAAGGCATATATGGTATGATTTCATTTATATAAATCTCTAAACCCAGGTAAAGGACAGAAATTACAGAAAATAGATCTGTAGTTGTTTGGAGATGGGAATAACAGTGGGAAAGATTGATTTAAGAATTTTTTTTTTGAATTTTTTACCATGGTGCAGTTTTGATTTGCCATGGCTGAGTTTCTGAAGCTCTTGAATATTAGACCCCTATCTGTTCTGTACTGTGCGAAGATTTTCACCCACTTGTTGGTTTCCTGTTCGCTTTGTTGACTGTTTCCTTTGCTGTACAGAAGCTTCTTAGTTTGATGTAGTTACATTTGTTTATTTTGGCTATGACTACTTGAGCTTTCGGTGGGTTTTCTAAGAAGAGGCAGCAGGGACCCTTTTTTTTTATCACCTGCTACTTTTCTTAAGCTATTAGCAGAGAAGTGAATCAAAAACATAGCAGCAAGACCATAAAGCAATACCCATGTCAGATGCCAGAATCACAGGTCCTTTTGCTGGCTTTAAAAATGTTTTTAATGTTTATTTTTATTAGGCAGATTTTACAAGGAGAAGGAGACAGAGAGAAAGATCTTCCATCTGCTGTTTTCCTCCCCCAAATGGCTACAATGGATCAGCTGAGCTGATCCAAAGCCAGGAGCCCCTTCTGGGTCTCACACATGGTTGTGCACAGTTCCAAGTACCTGGGCCAACTTCCATTGCTTTTCCAGGCTACAAGCAGGGAGATGGATAAGAAGTAGAGCAACCAGGACAAGAGCCTGTGCAAATATGGTATGCTGGAGCTTGAAGGTTGAGGATCTGTGTGTTAAACCACAATGCCAGCCCCTCTTTTGCTAGCTTTTGCGAAACTTGCATTAAATTTTGAACATCTTCAGAATAAAAAGCATTTATCTTTTTTCAGACTTTGATTTTGTGACTATTATGTGTCAAAGAATGTGGCCCCCCAATTGATATTTTCAGATTCTAAGAATATAAATAATCCTATCTGAAAATAAGATTATTAGAGTTATAATCACAAAGATGAGATAATACTGGAGTAGGATGGACCCCTAAAATCTGCTATGACTAGTGTCCTTATGTGAAGAGGAATAGATAAAAATACAGAGACATATGAAAGAATACTACATGATGATGAGAGCAGAAAATTTAGCTATCTGTAAACCAAGGAATGCCAGATACTGGGACAGCCACTAGAGCTAAAGGACAGAAAAGCATGTAGCCTGAGCAGTACGTTACTACTTTTAACCTTATGGGTGCTTGTTGCTCAACCATGCACTGTGGGTATTTTGTTAGGGAAACTGTAAGAAATTGACACAATGACTAAGTTGGAAGATGGAGAAAGTATTCAATTGAGTTAATCCTACTGCTGGCCAAAAACGTTCTACCATTAACCTAACAAGACTGATTTTATCTTGAAAATGAACTTACATGTAACTGTTATTAATGCTGCCTAGAGTGGTAGGTCGCCTTTAAGATGGGGTCCTTTAAGATGAGCTTCATCCTGAAAAGCACTTTAAGATGGGGTACTCTTCAGGATGCAGCTCATTGATCCTCAAAAAGCTGTGCAGTGTTGTCTTATCTCCATTTTACAAGAAAATTCCATGGAGCCGATGAATTAGGAAACTTGCCGATGGTCATGCAGCTGGTAATGGTCAGAATTCAGATTTGTGGTTGTTTTACTATATCACACAGCCTTTTGAGTCTAAAGACAGCTTCTAAAAATGTTTGAGCCACAGACATCTCTCTGAACTAATTGTACCATACCCTGAGGTGATGGATTTGCAGAGTAGCTCTTTTGAACAGTAAGTTCCGGCATTTTTATTTTAAAAAATGCCCTGTCATTACTTTGCAACCACACCTTGTCTCTAGTATGTTGGATTCTTGGCCTGCCTAATGTATATTATCACTCCCATGGGAGGGGCTGGGACTTTTCTCCTTCTTGTACAACATTGAAGAATCTGTCAGTGCTTAGTAAATAGTCAGGGTTCCAGCCAGCGCAGTGATCCCTACGAATTATGACCCTGGGCCCTGAAGGCTAAGAAAATGTTCAGTTGTGCAATTTTCCACTCTTGTTGCTCTGAATAGTGTGGCTCATATTCATCCCAGTTTAACATTCTTATCCAAACAACCACTGACTCTCCATACGAATAAGGTTCAGGAATCATGCAGCCAAAGTATCTGCTATCCACTCATCATAGCTACGTGGATTGTTTGACCTTTCCAGTATTTGCAAACTGGCTGGGCTTTTTGTCTCCCCTCTGCCTACGTGGTACTTGCTACGCACATCATAATAGAACAGTTACAGCATTTTATGGCTTTTCTTACTCTTCTTCTGTTTTAATCTTGTGAAGAAGGACTGACTCAGCCTTGTGGGCTAGGCAAGCACTGGTTTGCACATTTGCTGGAACTCTTCACCCAGGGAGGTCAGGTTTGAGAGCACCCATCTCCTCTGCTCTATCCCCAATTCAAGCGACATGGCCCACTGGGGAGGAAGATAACTCAGTTCTGTGATAAAGTGATTTTATGCTAAGTTCAAAAAAGATTCAAACCCCCCCTTTTTTTTTTAAAAGTATACTATTCAATATAAGATTAAAAATCATTTAAGGGGTAGGAGTCCTATTAGGAATTAAACAATAAGTGTATTGTTATCTGCTAGTTCCGAATTCCTAATGCATCTGGCTTTAGAAAGTTCCCATTTCATAAAACTACAGTTCCCCATTTGTCACTGCTTTCTGCTTGTCTGCTGAAAGAATCACACTCCTTCAAAAGGCACCTTCCCAAGTTTGTGGGGACCTTGCAAGTAAGAAGCCCTAAAACATGCAATTGCTCCATGCACCCTCATTCAACATGAGTGCTTTTCTTGTCAAGTCCAGGCACAAAAGAGCCCTCTGGTCGTCTGGAACTCTCATGCATTGCTCCATGTGCCTGCTGGAGTCACCATTTTTAATTCAGATTACTCCTCTAGCTTCTCTCTCTCTCTTTTTAAAACATTTGTTTATTGTAAAGTCAGATATACAGAAAGGAGGAGAGATAGAGAGGAAGCTCTTCCATCTGATGATTCACTCCCCAAGTGACGGCAGTGGTCTGAGCTACGCTGATCTGAAGCCAGGAGACAGGAGCTCTTCTGGGTCTCCCATGTGGAGGCAGGGTCCCAAGGTTTTGGGCCTTCCTCAACTGCTTTCCCAGGCCACAAGCAGGGACTGGATGGGAAGTGGAGCAACTGGAATTAGAACTGGTGTTCATATGGGATCCTGGCATGTTCAAGGTGAGGATTTTAGCCACTAGGCTACCACACTGGGTTCTAGCTTCTCTCTTGAAACTCCCCAGTCGAAACAGCATGGCTGCATAGGACAAGTGGGATGTTTTATCAGTTTGCTTTCTTTTGCCTGAAAATATTTCTTGATTCTGCAGATCAGCTTGTAGAGGTTTTTGGTTGAACAAGCAGTTATGCTGGGCCTTAATCTGTGATCACAGAACTCTGCCTGATTTGCTTACAACTAGTGTAAATCGAGCTTTTTCTTGAATTTGCTTGTTTTTGATCTTAGATATTTGTATCATTAGGTCACTGCAATTTGCAAGTCACAAAATCCTAACTTAAACCAGTTACAACAAAAATGAGAATTTCTCGGCTTGTACTGTCGAGGAGCCAGGGGTAGGCACAGCTGGACTTGGGGCTCCCAGGGATTATCAGGACTCAGTTTCCCCATTTCTTGGCCTGCCTTCTGCTATGGTTGGCTTCAGTCTCGTGTGTCCTGGGCAGTGGTGGTAGTACATCCTCTAATTTTCAGATCCTGTAAGAAAACAAAGCTGAATTTCTCTGCTACAAATGTTTGGCAGAATTTTGAACCTGTCACTGTCTAGAATTGTTAACATACCTGTCTCTGACCCAGTCATTATAGCCAGGGACCTGGGATCATGGTAGAACACTTAAGACAACAAAACACAGCAGACCCCTATCTCAGCTGCCGAGTGCCCTCCCTTCCACCCCCCACCCATTTTTCCTGTCTTCTGTGCTCACTGTAGGACAAAGGCCTGGGCTGTCAGGAGAGGTGAACCTGAAAAACCAGTGCAAACTGAGTTATCAAGGCCTGAGGAAGCCACCATCTTATCCAGGGGTATCATATCATTACTTTCATTGATATTGCATTATTTTTCTCTTTGACTATTATGGCAATGTTTTATTCCATTTTTGGTCTTTTCAGATAATCAGAAAAGGCCCCAGGTATTCTGGCAGTCCAGTTGGCCTAGAAGCTATCCTATTCAGGATGCAGGACTGTTTCACAGTGATCAGGCCTGAGGGAAAAGCAGTTGCCTTTTAAGAAACTGTTGCGGGCAGTTGTTAAATAAACCTTTCGAGACATTTCTAAAACCACCATTGCGCCATACCCCAGCAACTGACACCCTCAGTAATTGATACTGGGGGGCAACTACAGCTTTACTGGTGACTAGCAACTAAGAGTGAAGCAGCAGACCATTAAACGGCATGGGACTGTTCAGGAACACTGAATGAATTGCAAGTCTTCTGGAAGCACATGGATTCAAAATTTACAGAAATCACTTTTTCATCAGTTAGCTAAAAAATGTATGATGGTTCCCAGATTTATGTACTTTTTTTTCATGATATGGTTCTATAGGTTCAGGAATTTCCCCTCCTATCTCCTTTATTTCCCTCCCTCATGTTTTTTATCCCATATTATTATAATAGTTTAGTCCTTCAGCAACAGCCACAAGTCCAACATTCTGGTATTTAAGTGTTTCATGACATTGTAGGTATAGGCAATGGTAGAAAGTCCAGCCTCCTATTGTTAAGATGTATTTGATAGTTTAATTAGAAGTCCTCCTTTTATTCAGTAGTAGAGAGGCATACTGCAATGTATCTTTACTTGGCAATGTTAGTCTCTATTACACAGTTCATCTATAGGAATATATGAACGTGGATGTTCACCTATATATCCATTGATCTTGTATTTTGTTTGATATCAGAGAGAAAATACGATATTTGTCGTTTTTGGATTTGCTTATTTCACTGAGCATAATCGTCTGTAGTTGGGATCATTTTATTGAAAATGATAGAATTTCATTCTTTTCAATGACTGAGTAGTATTCCATCAAATAAATATGCTACAGTTGCTTTATCCGTTCCTCTTTCCATGGGCATCTGTGTTATTTCCATGTCTTCACTATTGTAGATTGTGCTACTGTAAATATAAGATTACAGATACCTTTCTCATATGCAGATTTCATTTTCTTTAGATATATTCCAGATAGCTGGGTTGCATGGCCCTGGATTGGAACATAAAGTGAATAAAAATTCTTATGATTTTTGAAACTCAGAAATTTGATTCAGTTTGCTATTTGAGAAAAACAGTTGTCTTCAAATTTAGAAAAAAAAAGAAAAGGAAACAATTAAAGGATGCCCCCATTTTTAAAAATTTGTTTGTTTGTCTCCTGCTTTGTGATGAGTGCTGGAGAGCTAGGCTCCTGGGGCTAATGGATGCCACTTGGAATGAGTACCCACCTGCCCACTGTGTCCTAGCCTCGACATGGAATGAAGGTGGTGGATGCTGGTCCCAACAACCAGTCCCGTACCTGTCAAGCCAGCAGTTAAGTATAGCATATGGGATTAGAATGGGATTGTAGAACCTCAGACATTTCCAAGAAAAATGAATACTATAAGGGTAGGCCTTAGGCAGTCTGCACCTCATTAATCCTCCTTTCCACAGTGGTGGGCGGGCTGCCGGAAATGTGGGCTGCAGATGGGAAGCACACGTTCCCGGGGGGTTTGTTCTAGTCTTCAGGCTCTTTTTAGGCACCAGAAGAAGTCATTTCCTGTCATAAGCAGGAATTGGAAAGACCATTCCAGGGCTGGCTGGGCCCTGGAATGTTTGAAAGGGGCAATGGAAAGCCACTATGAGAATAGACCCTGCCTTATGCAGCCTCTCATCTATGAATGCCCCGAATGTCCTCTCCTTGTTCAAAATCGCTAGTCTCCAACAAACTCAAACAGTATGGCCAAATTGCTTTCTCAATACCGCCTCAAGTGCTGGATTCTCTCTTCAAGTTCAGGATGGCTTCCCTTGGCTTCCAGGACAGTTTTTGAATATTTTCGGCTGAGATATTGCCAGCATTCAATATCTCCAACGTCCTTCAAGCGCTCTCTCCATGCCTTCTTCCAAATCTTTGCCAATCTCTCCCCAGCTAGTGTTGTTTCCTTGGCATCAGCTCCAAACACCCCTGTCCTTTCCAGACATTGCCAGATCTTTGAGAGTTCAACACATTGTGTGTATGACATAATGTCCATACAAGTCCGTGGACACTTAGCTGTGTCATAGTTTGTGTTTTTCTTCTTAACACATTCTCATACAGTTATGTTGATGACACGATTGAGATCTTCCTCTTTTCTGTCTCCCAGAAGGATGGAAACATAGTAGGTATTTTTTTTAAAGATTATTTATTCAAGAGGTAGAGTTTTACACACACACCTCTCACTCAGTCACTCACAGAGAGAGAGAGAGAAAGAAAATTTTCCGTTAACTGGTTAACTGCCCAAAATCATGCAATGGCCTGAGCTGAGCCAGGCCAAAGTCAGGAGCCAGAAATTCCATTCAGATCTGCTGTCAGGGTGGCAGGTGCCCAAGTACTTGACTCATCTGCTGCTGTTTTCCCAGGTTTGTTAACAGGGAGCTGGTTTGGAAGTGGAGCACTCAGGGCTTGAATTAATATGCATGTGGGTTTTGCAGGTAACAGCAACTGGTCTCTCACCATAGGTATTTAAGAATTATTTTTGTATAAATGGATATATAGATATATGGAATTGGGTGATACTAAAAATATTCCAGTTATTTGAGTAAAGCATAGTTTCAAGCATACCCCAATCCGTGCTAAAAATCTGAATTTGATCTACTAGAGGATAGATGAGCCCTCCCTTCTTCTTTTTAAAATCTGCAGCAAGAAGAGATGCTAGAAATATCTTCCATCAAGAGAATGTTTTTAGGAATGGTCCTCTGGGTAGGAACCTGTAGTGATCTCCTATTGACACTCAGTCAATTACAGAGAGGTGCCCTTGCTTTTCTGGTTCTTATAACTCATTACTTTTATCAGCTCCCAACAAATGTTGTCTGTGTGTTGCCTGCCTGATTCCTACCTCTTGGGGGAGGGCTGAAAAGTGAGCCCTTCCATTGTCCCTCCCCCAGTCCAGTGGCTGCCTTCCCTGCCTCCTGGGCACAGGGCCGGGGCCTTCTGATGTTTTATCTTTAAAGGCCATGTGAAAAGTCTCTTAAGCTGGAGCACAGAAGGGGGAAGGGAGAGAAATCTGATTTACCATTCAGTGTCTGTTACTCATTGAGATTTAAAAAAATAAACAAAAGCAGGCATATTTAAAGCATTAAAGACACATCAATTCCTTGCAGCTTGTGCTATTTCCTTTTGAACTCATGTCTTCCAACTGTGACTGTCTCGTTGCTCCTGGGTCCTCTGGCCCTTTGGCAGGGCTGAGCCCCATCCTTCTGGGGTGTGGCCTCTGGGGAACAGGAAGCTGGGAAAACCCATGACAGTTCCTGAACTATGCTGCTGTCCTCCCCCCATGCCCTTCCTGCTGAATGGACTGGGGACCACCTGAAAACCACAAAGCAGGGCCAAGGACAATGGGACCTTTAAGGTAGCCAAGAGGCTTAAGTCCTTGAATGGCAGCCCTTGGGGCACTATTGAGAAAATCTGAAAACCCAGAGGATGGAAAGTGTTAGTGAAGACAGCCCATATGAATAAGAGGCTGGGGTGTTCCCAGGCCTCACTTTCTCCTGGACTGTCCCCTATTCTAAAACGTGCTTTCCTTTTGCTTGGAATCAACTTGAAGGAGTGGATTGTGGCAGGATCTCTGGGTGTGCATGGTTTAGATTTTGGGCATGATACAGCCCAGGGACTGCTGAGGTCAAGGGCCAGGTTCTATGAACGTCTGACAGTTCGGTCTCATGTCCAGGATAGTGCTCAAATCAGAGTGTGTGCTTTTAGCTATATCAAACAGGACTATAAAAAGAACATTGTTGGTCAAAGGGTTTGGCCTAGTACTAAGATGCCCATGTCCCAAATGGAAAACCTGGATTTGATGGCCATCTCTGACTGCTGATGCAGATCCTGGGTGGCAGCAATGGTGGCTCATAATTGGATTCCTGAGACCTATATGGAGACATGGACTGAGTTCTCGGCTCCTGACTTGGACATAGCTCAGCCCTGGTTGTTGTGGCTATTTGGAGAGTAAGCCTCCTAGGTTATTTTTTTTTTAATTTTTATCTTTTTTTATAATCATCAAAAACAATCTAATCAGTCTTCCTTAGATAGAAAGATGGGGTCCTGAACATTTTGTTTGTTTAGAAGATTTATTTCATTTTGTCTGAAAGGCAGAGTTACAGAGGGAAAGATAGGAAGAGCATGTTTCAATCTACTGGTTCACTCCCTCAAATACCACAATGACCAGAAATGAGCTGACCTGAAGCCAGGAGCTGGGAGCTTCTAGCAAGTCTCCAATGTGGGTGCAGGGGCCCAAGGACCTGGGCCGTCCTCTGCTGTTTTCCCGGGCCATAAGTAGAGAGTTGGATCAGAAGTGGAGTGGTCAGACATGAATCGGCAGCCAGATGGAATGCTGGCTCCACAGGGTGTAGGGTTAAAATACTAGGCTATAATACCAGCCCCATCCCAACAAGTTTAAATAAAATCATTTTTTGGACTTATTTAGTCTTAAGGTATATAGATCAGAGAAGCCACAGTGCTAGTGTATTTGTGATGGAACTGGGACAAGAACTCGGGGCTTCTCAATTTTTGGCAAGGGTTGCTTTCCCCACAAAATGTGCTAAACCAACATGTTCATTAATTATATGACTTGACTATTTGTGAAGTACCCACTAAAAGCAGTATGAGTGTTTGACATAATTAACTCACTCAGCTTTCACACTACCCTGAAAGACAAGGTGTGATTGTCTTATGGTGAGGAAGCTGGGAGGCCAGATTCCAAGGAAAGCTGTGCATTGGCATCTTTCATCTGCTAAGTGATGGAGACAGGATTGAGTTATGGATCCATCTTGGTGCAGACTCCAGGTTCTTTCTACTGTGGCGTATTTGCTTCTCTGTTACACTCTATCACCATACAAGCCCCTTCGAAGTGCTCCCTGCCTCTTCGCCAGCAAACCTTTGTATGAGGGGATCTTGAAAATGCTCAAGGAAAATGCATATTAAGGAAAACAATATTGGGCTTCAACTTTTGGGCACCCAAAGAAACTTACTTTTATGTCATTTCCTCATGAAACTTTTGACCAGCAAGCCTCTGCCCCTGCAGTTCCCTGCCTGGCATACCCTCCTCTCCACCTCTCTACCTTGATTCTAGGGTTCACATCTTGCTTAGCTTATGCTTCAGGAATGTTTAGAGATGATGAAATCTCTGCTCACCACAGTTTAGCTTCACTGAGCTTGCTGTTTAGAGCGCCATCATTCTTCCAATGCCTTTTATTTTGTCAGTTTCCTGACAAGAGCAGGTCAGACTGGCAAACAGCACCATCACATCAATGTTTGTCACTGGCCCTTCGGTAAAAAGGATGCAGCCCTTGACCTGTCTATCTTCTTTTCTCTTGTCTGGGATAAATTGTTATGTGCAGAGGAGGGCTATTTGCTATCATCCAGCTGAGGCAGCGAACACTCTGGATAATCAGATAGCCAAATCAACAGAGTGCATTACAGGAATCAGATGCTTTCAAGGAATTAGAATGATATACACTTAACACAAGCACTGCATTGAACATAATGTACTCTCTAGCTGGCTTATTTTACTGTTGGTCCTGTGAGCACCAGTTACCACTGAGCAGGAGTTAAGGTGCTAGGGAAAGTTTCCTGGACCCGGGTAATTTTGCTAAGTGACTTGAGGGAAACTTGGTCTTCATGTTGGAGTGTTGTTTCTTCCATGTTGGATCAGTTTCTGAAATAGAAGTCACATTGTTGCCATCAATCCCACTGTAAGCAGGTGCCACAATAATTTGCAGTACATTTTTCCATCAGTATTTGAAAGCACTGGGCTTCTTCCAAATGTAGTGTTGTAGCATCATCCACTCCAGGAGCATTGGAGTAGGCCTACGAAATCTATCTGTTATCATCATGCTACAGGATCTCCAGGGTTTGAGATGTTGTGAGCTGCCCGAAGGTGAGTGAGTACATCCTGGTTAGAAAGATAGATGGTGGATAGTTTATAATAATATTAGGCACTAAATATTTTACCATTCAACTGAGGTAGGTGGTTGTTGTTTCCTTTTCTTACAACTCAGGAAAAAGATGGCTCGGGGATCACATGTAAAATACTGGGAAGTAGAGCTCAATTGGATGGTGACAAGGGAAGTTTGACTAGCTTTACACCCAAACTTCAACCTACCTGTTCACTTCTCTCTGAGTCATCCTACTGAGAGAAAATAATCAAGGCCACATCTGAGTTCCCTCAGCCCTCAGCCCTGGACCAGGGTGCTTCACTCTATGTCAGGGTTAGTGTGTTATAAACCACTCAGAATATTATGAACTCTTTAGAGTTTGGAGGACTGTTTAACCTCTGACAACTTGCTTGACCATCTCTACCTGGGCTCTTTAGTTACAAAACAGAGAAAGAATGATCACATGTATTTCAGGGAGTTGTTGTACATGCTGGATGACATCATTGGTGTAAATGTTACTTGAAATACAGTTGTTATTGTTTTATGATAAGACTGTGGCCCGCCACAATGCCTGATGAATGACTGGTATGAAGGCTGGTTAAGCTGACTGGTTAAGCTCTTAGACGACTGTCAGAGAAATATCCACTTTTGCAGGGATTGATCCAAGCACCAGTTGAGGGGTGTGAAGATGTTGTGATCTGTTCACAAGACTGTAGGCAAGCTGAACAGTCAGTCAGTGCATGGCTAACACAAAGCGCCTGAACCTGTCTGCCTCTGAGGCGACCAAGGAGGAAGCTTTAGTCAGCTTCCTGCGTGTAGGAGGGATTTTTATCCCTGAGACTGGAGTTTTCCATTGTTTGATGCATATCCTCAACTCATCAAGACACTTTCCTGGGAGCACGTTCTCATATCATTGTGTCCTCAAGCCAGCCCAGAAGTACAAGGCACTTTGAGTCCTAGAAGATTAATGAGGAGAGAGAGAGGTGCAAAGTGGTTATGTGGCTCTCCTGAGGACACACAGGTTATTAGAAGCAGAGCCTAAACTCAGCTCTGTCAGCCCTTCTCCTTCCTGTCATCTCCATGAACATGTTTCAGATTTCCCAACAGTTTATCCTTAAAGAGCATCAAGAAAAGACCGTTGCAAACATTCATTGGTAGAATCAACTGGTGAGGGACATATACCTTCCCCACATTCCGTCACCTTGTTTCTAATGTCAGTTTTACTTTTTGGCTATGAGAAAGCAAGATTTAGAAATGAACTAGACTATTCTCACAGAAGGAGTGTGAAGCATGCCTGGGCTTGACTGCTAAAAAGGAAGATAGGAACAACACATAAGGCTTACTGAAATGTACAAAGGACAGAACGAGGTTTTTATTCACAACCTGATCTTCATGTTGCTGCCAGATAAAATAAAACAAGCATGAAACAGGCACAAGCCCTGTTGGATGATTTTTCCAAAAGACTTAGGCAAAATGTGAAACCAGGAATTTATGCACAGTCTGAAAAAATTCCACGAGTAAGTATCTTCTAGATGGACATGACTTTTGATTTTCTTTTCCCTGGTGGGGATAGACTTGCAAAGATTTTTTTTTAACCAGTGTATCCCCCAGCCCTTCTGGAGACTGCAGCATACCACAGGCTAACCTTCTGCAGTTGTGTTCTGACCTGAAATGAGTAAGCCTGGGTACCAAGTGGAGAGCTCCTGTCCTCCCCACTCTGGGCTACAGTGGCTCAATTCATCTGACCCCAAAGGGAGCTCTACTGCCAGGACCCATCTTTTAGGAAGGCTTTTGATTTGTTTTTAAGATCTATTTTTACTTGAAAGAGTTACATCAAGAGATCTTCCATGAGCTGGTCCATTCCTCTTGGCCAGAGGTGAGCCAATCTGAAGCCAGGAGTTAGAAATGTCCCTTGGATCTCCTGGGTACCAGGGGCCCGTGGACCTGAGCCATCGTCTGCTGCCCTCTGAGGCACATTAGCAGGAAGCTGAATCAGAAGTGAAACAGCTGGGATATGAACCAATGCCCATATGGAATGCTGGCACCACAAGTGGAGGTTTAAGCTTGATGCCATGGCACTGGCCCCTAGGAGAATATTTTAATCACAGGAAGACAGATTTCAGTTCGTATAAACACTGGAGTGCAGAGAAAAAAGCGAAGATTTGGACTAAGGTAGCTGTATTGGGCCAAACCCCCAATGGTTACTCAGAGACAAATGGCAGGAGGAGAAATAGAGGAATAGTGTGGGTACACATAGAGTATGCTTGTCTATGCAGTTGGCTCTATCAAAATATCTGAGACCTGGTAATGTATGAATGACAGAAAATTATTGCTCACAATTTCAGAGGTCAGGAAGTTCAAGATCAAAGTGCCAGCAGATGTAGTACCTAGTGAGGGCTCTCTGCTCCATAGACTGTAACTTCCTGTGTTGTTCTAACACAACAGAGGGCAAGGAGACCATGCTCAGTCCACCCCTGTACCAATCCCCACATCTTATTCTGGTTGTCCTTCAGTATTACTGGCGGAATTGTTCCAGAGCCTGCTTCCCTCCCTGTCTATCCAAATCCAAAGATATTAAAGGCAAAATATTTGCATATAGCCTATACATGCTTTACCATATACTTTTAATCATAGCTGTATTAATTATAATACCTAATATGATGTAAATTCTATGCAAATAGTTGTCAGACTATTTTGCTTAGGAAACAATGGCAAGGAAAAAGTCTTCTTGTGTTTAATTCAGACAAATTTTTGCCCCAAAATGTTTTTGGTGCTCAATCGGTTAAATCAAGGAATGTGGGATTTGTAGCAACAGAAGGCCCTGGATGTTCAACACTTGGTGATTAAGTTTCAGTATATGAATTTGGGAAGTAGGGGAACACATTCAGCCACTAAAGAGTCATGAATAATGAAAAGGTATGAGGAAAAGCTGTCATGGGCTTGAGAAAGAGAAGCAGTGCTTTCCAAGTCCCAGATTCTAGTTCCAGTCTAGGAAGTGTGGCTGGGTTTGGACACTGTCTCCACAGTCTGGCTGTTGATAAAACAACCCCCTTCTATTCTTGGGCTACATTGCATGGGTTCTTGCTCCTTCTATGTCATGAAGAGTTGACTGATATCCTACAGCTTTATCTGACTGACATACATGTTGATGACTAGTTCCAACAATCAGGTGAGGGTTCTTTATTGTGTGTGTGTGTGTGTTTGTGTGTTTTGAAGAATTGTTCACTTGAAAGTCAGAGTGGTAGAGAGAGGTGGAGGGAGAGATCTTCCATTCGCTAGTTCACTTCCCAAATGTCTGAGACAACTAGGACTGGGCCAAGCCAAAATCATGTGCTAGGAACTCAAATTTGCTCTCTTACATGATGGCAGGGGTGCAAGTACTTGGGCTGTTTTTTACTGCCTTCCCAGGTGCATTAGCAGGAAGCTGGATTGGAAGTGGAGTTACCAGACTTGAGGCAGTATTCTGGCTATACCACAATGCCAGCATTAAGTGAGATTCTGATTTGGGGCTCATAGGAGCTCTTTACTGCCTTGAGTTACGTGCATTATTGTGGATATGTCAATGTTCATTGTTTTTCTGGGGGCAGGGGTTGCTTTTACCAGGTTTCACACAAGCCTATCCTTTACTCCTTCCCCCAAAGTACAAAATATATGCTTCATAGGAAGCTTCAGATGCTCTGCTTCCATTCTGTGTTCTGCCAACCCCAAGAAGGAAATGCTCACTGGATCTTTTTCTGTGAGAAAACAAACAAACAAAAAAATAGATGTCATGTACAAGGGTCCTGGGCCCGAACCCATCAGTCCTGCTGCCCTTTTCACTTAGTGAGAAAAGATTAACTGCAGTTGAAGTTGTTTATTTCAGGCTTGGGAGATATCTTTATTTGAGGAGAGATGGGGTCTTTTAGGCCTCCCTATTCTGGTGGAAGGGAACCCTTACCGGTATACAGATTTGAGCCTTGCTCACAGGGGCTCCAGGCTAAAGTCTTTCATTTTCTTGATCAGACCTGCATATCTGATCATCACTTGGTATTTTTTTTTTAATTATTATGTCCATTTATTGACTTTTTGGAAGGAGGAGAAAAAGAGAGGAAGAGGAAGTTGAGACAGAGAGAACGACTCACAGACTGACATTATGACTGTTCTCTAAGGTCTGCATTCAATGCAGCTGAAGACAGAAGCCAGAGCCAGGTATCAAACCCAGATGCCGTGATACGGGGTGTTGGCATCCTAATTGCTGGAGCAAACATATGCCTTAGTGATGGCTTTCAGTGGTAGAGAGTTTGAAGCAAACATCTCTTCTGATGTCTTTCTGCCTCTCAATGGAAGCATGGTGTCATTTTATAATTTGTCACCTTTTAGGATCACATGCAAACATATAAGCATTATCTCAAATGGAAGGTGGCAGTTTTAATAGACAGCTTTCAGCCATTTGATTGACAAAAATCTAAGCAATTCATCAGTTTAGCTTAAAAATTCAAAATAGTTTGTGAATAAAATCAGCCAGTTTTATCTCTTTTGCATGTATAACTAAAATAAGAACAATGAAATTATTGAACACCTACTTTATGCCAATAACTAGTGTGTTTCCTGCATCATCTCACTTAGTCTTCCCCACAAGTGTAGACATATTACTCTCCATTTACACAGTAGGAGGCTATTCTATTGTATAGGAAGAATCTTACTGAAACTGCCATGACCAGACCACCATTGATTTGGCTCATGCTACAATCAGAAGTGAGTGCTATATGCATGGAATGATATGTGTGAGCTAGTAAATTATTTAATTAGAATTAGCAAAAACTTTTGTTTACCATAAAAATAAATATGATCCTTAATTTATTGAGAGGATGATTTTTTTAAAGATTTATTATTATTATTTTTTTATTGGCAAGGCGGATATACAGAGAGAGATGATTCACTCCCCAAGTGAGCACAACAGGCTGATACTATGCCAGTCCGAAGCCAGGAGCCTCTTCCGGGTCTCCCACGCGGGTGCAGGGTCCCAAAGCTTTGGGCTGTCCTCGACTGCTTTCCCAGGCCACAGGCAGGGAGCTGGAAGGGAAGCGGGGCTGCCGGGATTAGAACTGGCGCCCATATGGGATCCCTGGCGTGCAAGGCGAGGACCTTTAACCACTTGCGCCACCGCGCTGGGCCCAAGAGGATGATTTTTTAAAGGGAATATAGCAGTAAGGCTGCTGTTGTGGCCCAGAGGAAGGAGCTATTCCTTGTGATGGCAGCATCTCATATTGGAGTGCTGATCCGGGCCCAGCCTACTTCTCATGTGATCCAGTTTCCTATTAATGCACTTGGAATGGCCCAGGTATAGGGACTCTGCAACCCACATGGGAGACCAGGATGAAATTATTAGCTCCTGGCTTTGTTCTAGCTCTGGCTGTTATGGCCAACCAGTGGGTGGGAGACCTCTCCCTATGTGTGTCAATAAACCTTTAAAATAAGTTAATACGTATCTATAATACTTACATCAACATCCGGATTCTTTTTTCATCTCACTAAGACCTAGCAGAACTTCATCACAAAATGAGTTTTGTGAACTTTTGCTACTGCAGGATTTCCTAGAAGTTTATTATGAAGTGGGCAAAAAAAAAATATCCTATTTCCTTTTTTAAAAGTTGTTGCTTCGGAAAAATTTTTGTGCACCTTTCCTAATTTTAAAAATTTTAGAGCTCTAAGCTGAGGCTCTGCTCAGAGGCAAAGAAAAAAAACAGGCACATTCAGTTACTGCCAGACATTACAATCTAAGGCATATTTATTCAGCCCAATGTCAAGGACATCAAATTGGCAATTTTAGCTCTTTATCTATGTATGGTTTATGCAACCATTGGCTATACAGCATAAGGTGAATAGTATAAATATGTAGACCCAGAGATATTAGCCTCTGCAATTAATGCCTTTCCCAACTAACCATATGTTCTTGGAAGTAGCTGGAGAGGAATTTCAACTAAGACTTATGAGGGCTCAGCTCCAGTTAGGACTCCAAATTGTGTTTCCAGAACACAAAGAACACTTGATAAAACTGGAGAGAAATATTTTTTAAAAATATGTCACTAGACATCTCGGGAGTAATTTAACAGAACCATCCTACAGGCTATGAATTTAACCTTTGATCTCTGAAAGGAAGGTCAGCAAATTTGTTTTTACTCTACATATCGTATAATCAATTCAATGTCTGGGTAAATCAGTCTCCAAAGAGGCTGTCTTGACAAATAAGTGATATTTTCACCCTCTGGTTTTTAGCCATTTAGCCTTTTCTTTCTGAATTAAATTCTAATGATTTTATCATTTTTCTTATCAAAAGGAGGACTCTTGAAACTTAAAAAGAATATATTAGAAACAGGAAAAATATCATACTCTTGCCTATAGAGGAAATTAAAAAATCCAAGAGAATAGTATCTTTTTTTCCATCCAAGAGATGAAAATTTGAAGATACTGGTTTTCTAGCTGTCAGTTTCCCTGACACCTTCTGGCCAACCTATACTTTAAACTAGGGTTGACAAGGGTTGCCAGTGGGTAGACAAAGGGCTGTTTTTAAAGATAAAGTTTTATTTGAACACAGTCATACTCATTCACTTAGTATTTATGTACATATTAGGCTGCTTGCATGTGATGGAGACTGTTGAATAATTGCAGCAGAATTCATATGGCCCACAAAGCTAAAAATATGTACTATTTGATCCATTTCAGAAAATGCTTGCCAATCATTATTTTAAATCAAAAGAGATTTGGGGCGTGGTGGTGCCACTGTGAAAATACATCCTCAGTCTAGATATAGTAATGGCTTATGCGTAGTAGTGAGTAGCCTTTGGTAATAATCCAAATATTCACTTTGAAGAAACTGAAACTTAGAGTAACATCAAAGAGGTGAAGAAAAAAATACTTGAGGATGAAATATAATGTGGTAAAGAACTAATAACTAAATCTACTTCTCTGATTCTCCAAGAGACTATTCAATAAAAAAAAATGCCATGATAGAGAGTGATGAACCCAGAATCCTTAGCGAATGTCAGCAATTTGGGAATAAGAGTTCCATCTCTGAAGCAAGTGTGTGGCTCATAGTTCATCAGGAGTGCACCGTGAACAGAACACAGCAAGTGTCGTGTGAGGGGACCAAGCACTCGCCTGTCAATGGAATAACTAATCTAGTTATGGGACATGGAGGAAATGTGGGGGTGGATGACTAGAAGTTGAAAAAGAATTATAACCCTTTCTGGGTATGACTTTACTATTTAAATCATAATGGTTTTGTGTCTAAGAAATGCCTATAGAATTTAAACCGGAGCAGTGAAACACAGCCTGTACCAGTCCTCTTCCGTGGACAGCTGCCAGGAGGCTGACACGCCAAGGCGATCATCGCATGCTTGGTTATTTCAGTCGTAGACGTTCGTCATCTCTTGAAATTGCTCCATGGTCAGGATTCCAAATTCCAGCCTCTGCTAAGCCTTCCCATCTCAGAAATCAAGTGCACAGGCTGATGAGAGTGGGTTTTCTCAACTTTCCTGTCCAGCTCAAACTACCTGATATCCATCCATTCAGTGTCTGGATTTTGTCTTCCTCTCTTGAAAGTAGAAGAGCTGAGATGTACCTTTTGGCTAATGGATGGCCATCATTTCTGATTTCTTTACAACAGTGCTGTGTCATCTCTGAGCCCCTGCCTCTCTTCTGGCCCCTTCTACTTTCCCAACAAATGTGCTTGGGTCTTACCACAAAAATATAAAACTTCTAAAACAAAACCCACAAACCTTTCTCCCTTGCCTTTGCTGATATCTTTTGCCTCTTTCCTGTCTTTGTTCCCATTCAGCATCTACTTATAAAAAGGGGATTAGGTTATGCTGTAATTCAAGCCAGCCTTGGGTCCCTGTGTCTTAACAAGTGCTTAATTCTTGGGTGTGCAGTAACCATGGAAGATGTGACTTTCGTTGACAGTACCTGTATCCAGTGATCCAGAAGTCAGGGAATCTACCATCTTTTGCTTTTGTCACCTGGGCACATCTGTTACCACTGTGGGAAGAGAAAGAGAGAATGAAGAATTGAAAGTGAGTTTTTCACTGCCTTGGTTCAGAAATGTCTCCCTTCTCATTTCACCGAAGGGCTGCCGTGTGGTTCTTGCCTAGCACACAGGCACTGAGTTAGTACTACCTCGCATATGACTGCAAGTGGAGTGTTTCAGACAAGAGGAATACAGGAATGCCTTTCACAACTACCTGGCTTCCATGAAGAGACACCATGCCTTCATCAGTGTCAATTTGCTGCCCAACCTTTCATCTCCTAAAATTTGCCTTTTGTCTCCATTGTTCTACTAATACTCTCTTCATTTTTGTTTCAACTTTTTCTTACAACAACTTTACACTCATCTATCTACCCATACTATCTATGCTACTTCCTCTTTGGTTCCTTTGTAGAGTCAACCCAAATTCTAATGCCCCTCTTTCTAAATTCCTTTTGGTTTGCAAGACAGCATTTGCAGTGTTTTCCAAGATTCCCTTGTCTTTTTACAACCTCTTTTTCTCAGTCTCTAATTTATCTTCCTCTTTGTCCTAGCTAGTCGAGAGAATCCAGGTAGTTTGCACATCTCTTTAGTCTCTGTAAGTTCTCTCTGGGAACTTATCAGTCAATCAACTCATTCCTTTCTTCATACCTAGAATTACTCTTTCACTTGGATTAAACTGGCAGTTTTGGATGACATACATTTATGGTTTTGGAGGAACTAACTAATCCAGTGCTATTTGCTAATAGAGCTGTAGTAGTCAGTATGCCCTGGATACAAGTGACAAAAAAAAAAAAATGAAGTTGAGGTACTTTTCTCATCTTTGTCTGGTGCAGCAATTCTGATACCTGTTGTCTTCCCAGATGGGTAGTTAGATTTCTGTCACAGTCGGTGATTATATTAAGATTTCCATATCTAGAAGAGAAACTTCCCTTTTGTGTTTTGGCTTGATAGCAATGAGCTATTTTCCAGAAAATTCTCCTAGTATTCTTATCTTTATTCTAAAAAAAAATAAATAAAAATCAAAAAACACGTAATAGATTCATTGAGGTATAATTCACATAATGTAAAATTCACTTTTTAAAAGTATATAGTAAAAAAATTTTTTTTGGAATATTCACAAAATTGTGTAGCCGTCTCTACAATAAATGTTGGAATTCCTTGATTGCCACAGAGAAGTATTTCATCCATTAATCTCTACTTCTTGTTCCTCTAACGCCTGGAAATCATCGTTTTCTGTCTCAGTGGAGTCACTGTTCTCTGCAGTTCATTTAAGTGGTTTCATACAGTATGTAGCCTTCGTATTTGGCTTGCTTTACTTAGCATAATGTTCTGGTGCTTGTTTATACTGTACCATCAAGTAACATTTTCTTCTTATTATTGTTAGGTCATATTCTACCATATGAATATAACGTACTTGGTTTGTCCATTCTCAGTTCACGGATAGCTGTGTTGTTTCTACCTTCTTTGCTTCTGTATTGTTGAAAACATTTCCATATACTCATCCTGAGTCCAGTCACCAGCAAGCCACCCAGAAAGGCTTGGACGAATCTTGACTTCACTCGGAGAACTGAGGATGAGTGAATTTTCTTTGCAACACTGAACACTTAGAAGAGAATGAACATTTAAGTAAAACCTTTTTCTGTTATAAGCAAGGAAGGGATTGGTATTAGAAACATTGGGAGATACAATACAAAGTCTACCCATGTACTTTAGAGCTAGAACTTCAATTCTTTCTCTTGACAAATGCCATGCAGTTGGAAGCCAAGCTTGTGTCTCTGCAGTTTCATTTTTTTCTCTCTATCTCATTTTCTCCCTGTCTTGCTCCATCTCCTCGGTCTCCATTCCCTTATCAGCCTAGGTGACCGTTTCTGCTTTATGATTATATTACTTCTCATCTGTTCTTTTCTCACACCTTCTGCTCCCACTGCTCTGTCATGCCTTTTCTTCCTCCAATCCTTCTTATACATCTTGATGAGAACAATATTTGTACAGCACAAACCTTCTAGGAATAATGTCACAGCCACTGTTCAAAAGGCTTCCTCAGCTCCATTATGTATAAAACGAAGTCCAGATTCAACATCCACACATTTCAGGTCAATCCCAGAATGACATCATCTGTCCTTCTCACAAATTATTTTCTGTGCTTTTGAAAGTCCTACCAGTTTGCAGAGACTTCTTAGATACTAATAGCTAACATTTATCAAGCTAGAGTTGTGTGTCAGCACTGTTCTAAAATGATTGGGATTACTCTATTGATTCTTTACAAGAAGTCTGAAATTCATACAATTGCCAGTACAAGCTGAGCATCCCTTATCTGGAATGGTTACAATCAGAAGTGAAATAAATTTTCAGATTTTTTTTTTGGATTTTGAAATATTTGCATGTATGTAATAGCATGAGTAGGAGACCCAAGTCTAAATACAGAATTCACTTAAGTTTCATAGATACCTCATACACACAGCCTGACAGTGCTTCTATGCTCTTATTTTTACTGTGACCCATCTCTTTAGCGGTTAGATTTTCTTCTGTGTTGTGTTAGCACCTAAAACAAGTTGAGGAACTTGGAACAATTTGGTTTTCCATTTTCAGCTTAAGGGTGCCCAATCTACATTCACATTTCAAAGATAAAACAATCCAGGATAAGCATATTACTCATGATGGTAACATAGCCCCAAGGTACTAGAGCTGGAATTCACACTCAGAAAATTTGATTCTTTTGTGTAAGCATCTCTCTCTCTCTCTCTTCTTCTCTCTGTCTGTCTCCCTCTTGCTAAGATCTTGTTGTTGTTGGAAAGACAAATTTACAGAGAAAAGGAGAGGTGAAAAGACCTTCCGTACACTAGTTTACTCTTCAAGTAAGCGCAATGGCCAGGGCTGAGCTGATCTGCATCCAGCAGTCAGGAACTTCTTCAGGGTCTCTCGCATGGGTACAGGGTCCCAAGGCTTTTGGCCATTCTCTATTGCTTTCCCAGGCCACAAGGAGGGAGCTGGAAGGGAAGTGGAGTAGCTGGGACATGAACCAACACCCATATGGGATCCTGGTGTGTTCAAGTCAAGGATTTAGACACTGAGCCATCACGCTGGGCCCTAGCATCTTCTTTACACTTCACCTGATTCTATAGTCTGTGGCTCAATCCTCTCTCCTAACCTTTGGCCCCAGCCTCCCCGATTGTAGTATTTCCTTTCTTTGCAACTATATCATGTTTTCTTTTTTGTCTTCTTATGCCACATTTTATATGTTGCTTTAGACCTAGTTCATAAGGAAGAAAGGGAATTAATATTTCTTTAACATTGATGATGGAGAGTATAGTCATTTATGTTCTTGTTTCTTTGCCATCCAGGCTTTTTGTTATGGGATCAAATACTGAAGGAAAGTTGGGAACTACCGTGTCTTCCTTTATTTGTGTCCCTGGTTGGTGGGTTGCGTCAGCTGGGAAGCAAAAGTGGCAGGCACAAGATGTAAAGGTCCATGGGCTTTGGAGACCACAGACATGATGAGGAGTCATAAATTCTCAGGGCACTCCGCAGTATGACCTGGGAAAAATATTACACCTGACATTATGGGCTGCATTGGGTCCACCCGAAATTGTCACCAAAAGTTTACATCCTAACCCTCAGTACCTCAGAATGTGACTGTAACTGGAGAAGAGTCCTAAAAGAGATAATTAAGCTTACATGTAGTCATTGTGGTGGACCCTTCATCTAAGATGACTGCTCATAAATGGGAGGACAAGGATGTAAGCATGTGTGTGCACAGAAGAGGGACTACGTGAAGGCGTAGTGAGAAAGCAGTCATCTCCCAACCAGGAGAAAGAGGGGGAGAGGAAGAATCCTGTGGATATACTAATTGCTGACTTCCAGACTCCAGACCATGAGAAAATACATTTTCCTGGATAAAAAAAAAAAAACTGACTGATCTAATATTTTGTTATGGTGACTCTGAAAAACCAACATGCTATCTGAGCCTCAGTCAACTACTCTGTAAAATGGGTTTGATGAAAGATTCAGTGGAATAAAATTCTTAGCACAGGATAAGGTACTTCCTTGTAGGTAATCAGCTAATGGCAAGTTTCTACTTTCTATCAACCTAAGGTAACACATTTGACGACAACAGTAACAAGTTGAGAGAGGCTTGAGGATGACTCCCCCTGAACACTGGCAAGGAAATAATTTGAGATGAGCTGGGGACTAATTCTGTCAAGTTATACTACAGAACCACCTGGAGAGGGCATGATCCAGGAGTGGGCCCAGGAGGGAAATAGTGGGCACCACCCTCTTGGAGGGCATGAAAACCAGGACTGGGGCAGACCTGGCTGAACAGAATGGCACCCACCAGCATGTATGTGGGCTAGATAGTGGACCCGGTTGGGTTGAACCAGGTTTCAGTGCACATTGGCATGTAGCAGAGCTGAATAGGATGTGGGACAGACCAGGCAAGTCTGCAGTACATACGGGCAAGCATGGGAACCAGGGCAGGGGGCAGGCCTGGTAGGGGTTGTTGTAGGTCGGTGATGGAGCCAGTGCACAACCAAGTTATCCCTTCTTGGTGGATGAGGGCTTCACAGCCCTCTAGAGTCCAGGCTCTTGCATTTCCAAGGTGGTGCCCAAATGGAATCAATTCCAAGCCTCACTTGTGATGTGTGACATTGACAGAATAAAAACTATCTATCAGGTACTATAGTTTGCCATGGACATCGTCCAATTTCAAGTTATTCTCACCTCAGTTTCATGAACACCTGGATTTTCTAAATGGCTGCAATTGAGGCCCAGAGAGGTTAAGCGACTTGCCTGATGTTTCCCAGGTGAGAAATGTCAGAGCCGGAATTTCAAACCAGCAATTTTTCTGACTCCAAGCCCCCAACTCTGGTGCTCAGCTTCGCCACACCGCCTCCACAGTTGGCAGGCCGGTTGGACTGCAGTCTGCAAACAATTAGCTAGAGCAGCTCTCCAGCAAATCCAAGAAACAGCTGAATTGTTGAAGGGGAGGGGACAGCCATCTTAAAAGAGAAAGCCTCTTCTCTCTGCAGCTGGTTGACTGGGAGCAGTTTGCCACAGGCTGCTAAGGGCTAGGAAGGGAATGTTCACTGACTGCTCCTTTTCCCAATTGTTTTTCCATGACACTGAGCTCACACTCCAGGGAAAATGCAGGGCCTGAGTGGAAATGTCGTCCAAAGCCATTCAGCCAGGGCTTTAAAAGAAACTTTTGTTGGTTGAAATCTCTTGACTGTCCCGACTTCTCTGGGCTAACATGTTGCCTGATGAAATAAAGAGCAAATAAACAACAGATCACATTTAAGCACAAATAGATACCATGCCATGTGAGAGACATACTTACATTAACACTCTATCCATTGTGTCCGTGAAATTTAGATTGCTTCTGCATTTGAATTTGCTGACTCGGACCATCTTGCTTGAACAAACACAGAAGCCCATCGCCCCCCATCTTGCTGCCCAACCACAAGTTACTTTGTTCTTTTGCAGGAAGCAGCAACTCAGGACATATTCTGGCAGTTGCTGGCTTTGTTTTGTTCCTTTAAGAAAAGTTTTAACAGATGATGTGGGAATCTGTAAATAATAACAATGGCAATAATACTCCTTTCAGGATCTGGGAAGTATCTGGAAGGTTTAGGGAAGTGAGAAAATCAACTTTTCACTAAAAGTTTCTTGAAAATTGGTCAGTCTAATTTGTATTTAATAAAGAGTGGCAAGCACTGCCACCACAGCATCTGGTGGAAGCATTCCCCAGAGGAAGTGGGACAGGACCCTGCCCTCCCTGGAGCTAAGGCCCTTCCCTAAGGATTAACTTTGAATTCCAAGCTCTGCAAGACCCAGTGACAATGGAGTCCTGGGTGTGGACAGAGAAAAGGAAGAGGCTTGAGAAGGACAAGAAGGGAGAGGCAGTACTCTATAGTGTGAACCAGACAGCCACCCCCCATCCCTGCTTTTCATTTTTAAATCTGCAAGCACACTTCTGGCCTTGGGGCTCTCCTGCTTGGACCCTTCTCCTCCCTTGGTTCCTGGCCCAGGAATCTAGCCACGTGCTGTGGTGTTGGACCTTTCCCAGGGGTGCCCCATCTAATCAGCAGCGGGCCAGCTGTCAGAGAAGCCTCTGAGAAAGAGAAGACACCCTGGGAGAATGAGCATCTGCCAAGGAACTAAGTGTCCCCATGTTTGCAGATGTACGTGTGTGTATGTTCGTGGGTGTGCACGGTGGCAAATACAAGGCCCCATTGTATCTTGCCGTGTAAAACTGGCTGAGGGCCTGGTAGTCAGGGTGGGTCACAATTCACTGCAACTCAACACTCTCATATTGAGTTTCAGGGTTCAATGCCCTGAAATGCAAAGATAAGGTCAATTCCTACCTTTAAGGGACTAAAAATCTAAAAGGGGATAAGGCAAGGAGATAGTAACAAAAGAGGCAGAGCTGGGTGAGTGTCCTGACCAGCCAAAGTTTATAAAATGCTCACAGAAGGGAGAGAATGTTTGCTTCAAGGAGAAATCAGAAAGATTTTAAAGGAGGAGTTGACATGCAAAATGAGCTTTGTAGAATAGATATGATTTCATGACTTTGGGAATAGTGCAGAAGATTTATTTTATATTTGGTATTTTATTGTGTTTCATGTAGAAATAAACTCATTCTCTAACATAGACTCAGAATGAATTTCACTAATGAAAAGCACAGGCATATCAGGGGAGACATCCAAAGCAGACAAGCAGGACCAATTTTATTATAACATTTCCTCCTCTTGGAATATCCTAGGGATATCAATGACTAACATGGGAGGCCTAAAGCAAAACATGAAACCCATGTACCAGACCCATGATGTGTGCCTTGCATATAGCATCTTGCTGAATGTGAACGAATAGCAGCCTTCTAGCTAACTCATATGCTCTTTCTCAACTGCAATATTCATTATATGGTCAAGTCTTCAACTATCATTCATCTTCAGGGAAATGTCAATCAAAGCAGCAGTGAGGTGTCACCTCACTTCTGTTAGATTGGCTATCATTAAAAAGACAAAACACAACAAGTGCTTTTGAGTATGTGGGGAAAAAAGGAACTCTCACATACTGTTGGTAGTAATGTAAATTAACATAGGCGTTGTGTAAAGCAGTCTGGAAGCTACTAAAAGAAAGGAACAAGCACGAGAACTAAAGTGAACCTAGCAGTCCTGCTATGGAGCATATATGCGAGAGAAGTAAAATTGTCCTGTTGCTGCATCATCTACGTGAACATATTTATTGCCACACTATTCCCAATTGCCAAGAACTGAAAGTAAAGAAAGTGTCTAACCATTGATAAATGAATAAATAAAAATGAGGTACATGGATACAATGGAATGCTATTTGGCCATGAAAAGGATAAAATTTTATCATTTACAACAATATGGATGGAACTGAGGGTCATTATGTTAAGATAAATAAGCAAAACAGAAAAACAAGTATTAAATGATCTAACTCATAGGAAGTTAGAAATGAATGGTAGCTACCAGAGGCTGGTGGAGGACAGGGGAGGAAGAAGGGGGAAAGGCTGATGATTGGATACTAAGATATAGCCAGAGAAGAGTAAGAAGTTCTGGGTTCTAATGTACAATAGTTCTAATGCATATTGTTAATGTACTGTATGTTCCTCTAAAAAAGTCAACAAAACTAGAAGATTTTGAATGTTTTCACTGCAAAGAAATGTTAAGTGTTTAAGGAGATGTATGTTTCATTCCCTACATGGCTGCAGTAGCTGAGCTTCTTCCAGATCTCCCGCATAGTTGCCGGGGCCCAAGGATTTGGGCCATCCTCTATCACATTCTCAGACCATTTACAGGAAGCTGAGTTAGAAATGGAGCAGCCAGAACACGAACTGGCACCGATATGGGATATCAGTGCCATGGGCAGAGGATTAGCTGACTGTGCCACCATGCCAACCCCAAATGAGTACAATTTTTACGTCGCTTAAAAAACTTTTTTAAGCAACCAGCATTGTAGCACAGCACATTAGGCCAACACTTGCAATGCTGACCTCTGATAATGAATTCTGGCTGGCCCACATCCCATCCAGCTCCTTGTTAATGTGCCTGGGAAAGTAGCCAATCATGGCCCACATGCTTGGGCCCTTGCCACCTACTTGGGAGATCCAGACAGAGTTTGGCTCCTAGCTTTGACCTGGTATGGCCCTAGCCATTGTGCCCACTTCGGGAGTGAATCAGCAGATGGAATATCTTTTCCTCCATCTCTTTCTTTCTATTTGCTACTCTTTCAGTTAAATTAACTCATTCAACAAAGTTTGGTAGATAAAAATTTTAAAAAGAATATGGTCGAATCAATCTCCCCTTATTATTCATATACATAGATTCCAGGAATTCTTCCACTTATATTACAATTAATCTACTATTGTTTTTCCCTACAAATTGTTTTTGTTAATATATTGCTTTTGTCATTGTGTAGATTCAATTAAAATAATTAATATGAACTGAGATCTAATAAACACTCTTCTGTTTCATTCGTATTCTCTAAGTAGTAGGCATTTTGAATCCTAGTATAATGAATTTCACTGTAACATAGGTTTTGGATTTGGTAGTCCTGTGTCATTTTGAGCTCTTATAACTATGGGATGTATGTATGTGACTATAACACATTTACATAATTAAGAAATTATTATAGTACATCTTTGCTAATCCCTGATTACTTTATCTCTACCTCTTTGGAAATTTTTGATCTTTAAGTAGAGTATTGCTACTGCCCTTTAAGATACAGCATAGTTTCCAGAATTTTCAGAAGACAGTGACATAGCATTGTATTGAAAGTGATTGGTTTTGCTTACTTTGTCATAACATCTGGACAAGGAAAGAGTCTGGTTTCTTTAAGAAAGAGGTGGAGGCTTTGGCAGCCCACAAAGTCTTTGGGTATACTTCTGGTCATAGAAAGTATGTTCCAAGTCAAGGAAGTCTTGGTATAGAAACAGGAGGTAGAGTTCTGGGCTGGCTTTCTGAGTGCCTAAGTACTCATTTCCTGATTTAGAAAAAAGCTCATGGGGTTATACCATTTTATAGGCATTGGTGATTCAACTTTCTATTTAGCTAATGTCAAGAGATCAAAAGAGTTTAAACTACCTGGCAAAGGAAGGGCTATACTTGAAAGTAGCTTTGCACATACAATGAAGAGGGTGGTCCACACTAAGAGATCACCCGGCACAGATGCTAAGCAGTGCAATTTAGGGTTCTACCAAGACCTCAGACAAAATTACTTTGTCTCTTCCGACTTCAGTTTTCCTGTAAACAAACAGTGTGCTATCATTTCATAGGGTTAATGTGATAATTTATTTATTCAAGAATTAGGAGTTGAGTTATCTACCATGTGCCAGCCTTGTGCAAATAAAGCAGGCAGTTCCTGCCTCCATGAATGATAAAATGAGGCACTGTTGAGTCCACTGTACAGAATCCATAAATGCTGTGAAGAAAGTTATTGTTCCAACTGCCATTAAGTGCAAGCTTCTGTGAAGGTCCGTTTCCCTGCTTCTTTTAGAATTTTTTTTTTTCCATTTGAAACTCAGCTAGGTTCAAAGCTGTTCCATAGATATAAAGTTTAAAAAGATCACCAGAGTGGGTTTTTCTTAGATTTGGAAGTGACACAGCATGGAGCAAAGTAATTACTGATCATAAAGTCTTAGGAAGAAATGATCTTCAAATTCCACTTTTTGGCTTGGTATTTCTTTTAACTTCCCTATGTTGACATATTTAATATGTGTACATATCAGTAGCAAGTAGTTAAAGCATGTGTGCACTTAAAAAGATTTTTTCCTCCTTCTCCTCTCCTTCCCTTCCCTTTCTTCCTTTCCTCCTCTCTCCACTTCCCTCCCCTCCTCTCCCCTCCCCATCCTCTCCCTTCCCTTCCCCTCCCCTCCCTCTCCCTCCTCTCCCCTCTCCCTCCTCTTCTCTCCTCCCCCTCCTCTCCTCCCCCTCCTCTCCTCTCCTCTCCTTCTCTCTCCTCTCCTCTCCTTCTCTCTCCTCTCCTCTCCTCTCCTCTCCTCTCCTCTCCTCTCCTCTCCTCTCCTCTCCTCTCCTCTCCTTCTCTTCCTTTCCCCTCATCTCCCCTTCCCTGCTTTTTCTTACTCTCTATACAAAAAATCATAAGCAAGATCTTGTACCATTGTTTCACCTCACCTGTGCATATGAATTCCAAGACCTCCAGTGGATGCCTGGAACCCCAAATAGAACCACATCTTGCATATTCTTGATTTTTTTCCCTATAGATACATACTGGGGATAAAGTTTAATTGCTATAGGAGATGGACAATAATAATAACATAGAATAAATATGACAAAAAAAAGGTATGTTAGTATGGTCTATTTGTCTTGGAAGAGTCAAGACAAATATCAATATTTTTAGATAACAGTTGACTAAGAGTAATTAAACCTATGGAAGATGAAGCCATAGCTGCTTTGAGAAGCTTCATTAGTTCATTGAGAAGGAAGCATAATTAAATTTTGTCTGCCTCCTAGAAATGGCTGTCTAGGGCCTTTTAGGCATTAACCAACATTGCTGTCAGGTGACAGAAAATGTTACAGCAGTATTATGATATTTGCAATAATAACATTTATGTAATTGCTATTGTATTGCATAAAACATTTTTTCCTTTTAAATTCTGGAGTCCAAAGCTAACATAAAACCACGACAAAAATATTTCTTTTAAGACAATACTTTTTCCATGTTCAGGCTTACAATAAAGTAGCACAGAACAGTGTCTTTTGTATACCCTCAGCTGTAGTGCCATATGGTACAAACCAAACTGTTTCTCTAATACCTACTGGCACGCAAATGAATCCATCAACAATTGTTTAGTAGCTGCTTTGGGCTAGAATCCATGTTATATCTGCAGGGAGTTACGCAAATTAGGTAAGTAAATAAATAATAAAACAGAAACCTTCCCTTTGCGGATCACATAGTTGGAGAGATAACAAAAAGTCAATTAGCCATTCAAGACCAAGTGATAGCCCCTCTCCCCAAATCATGAAGTGTTTTGAGACAGTTGTTCTTTAAACACAGGGCTTGGTTTAAGTAGTTCATTTTTGAGAGTTGTTTCATGGCAAACTAGGGACAAATGTCTTCCTAACATTTTCAGCTGCCATGTGGCTCAATCCAGACTGTATTTCTCTTATTTAACAGCTAGCAAATTCAATAGTCAACAAGTTTTCCTTGAGTATCTGCTTTGTGCAAGAACCCGTGCTGGATTTTTCAAATTTGTTTTTTAATTTTGGAACATAATGAATTTTGGAACATATGTGTTGACTATCTGGGGACAGATTTTGCAACCTCTGTGATGTTCTGCGAGAGGCTGGGCCCAAGTCCTGAGAGCCAGCCTGCGATCCTTCTCAGAGCTTCTACCCAGCCCCTCAACACAGCTGAGAAGAGCACATCACCTGAAGACTAAAAAGCAGAAAGGAGGGCACTTTGCTGAACCTTTCTTTGATCATGGGCACTTTGCATCTGAGAGAAGGAGCAGTTAAAGTTAGGAGGCTCCTGAAGTTAGGAGACTGCTTCCTTAAAGCTTAGAACAAGAGGAATTCCCTTTACCAGATGGTGGAGTGATGCTGATTTAGAAGAGATTCCTACACAATAACCTGGTAATCCCGAAGGGAAAATATGGACTTATACTTTTAAATGGAGCTCAGATTCAGTAGGGTTGGGGAGATTGACAGGCAGGTGGAGAACCACGTGTATTTTCTGAGGCTTGGATGGGAGTTCATTATAGAGTGATACAGACTGAGAAAGAAAGATATTTGGATTTTTTTTTTTTACTTAATGTTCTGAGATTGCAATTTTTTTAAGCTCTATGACATATCTCTAACTGCCTAACAATTTCTAGATTTCTAAGAAGCTTGAGTTTGTTGTTAATTTAATACACAGTTGAAGCAAGCCAAGGTGGCTTTTCTATGCCAGCTGTGTGGTACAATGTCCTCTTAAAAGGCTCTTTAAAATGAGGCATGTAAGGGAATCCTTTCCTGAACTAGGGCCTCTGAAACTAGGTCAGTGGCTCTCGTCCTCATCTTTCTGCTTGCGTTGCCGAAGCATAGAATAAGCAAATAAATATCAATGAGTTGCTTAATGATTTTCATAAGGCTCCATCTTCTCAAAGAAAGGGGCTCTCCTGAAGTGTTTGATCTGCGCTCTATGAATCTGTTCTCCAAATGGCCAGCACATGTCGAGGCCTGTTGTCCTCTGGGTTACAGGAAGGCGCCTTTGATGGGTTAACCACAGAGTAACTGAGCTCTTTTTCAAGTCCCTTTCAAAAGTTCCTTTGTCCTGCTGTGGATTGTGCCACTTTGACTGGATCAGCAGGAGATTGCTTCTGGCAAGTGGTTCTAGTACATTCTCCCTCTGATCCATTTGGTCCCTGGGTAATGGCATCTTAAATCTGACCTCCCTTAGCTTGAAATGTGAGCACCAGGTAGTTATAAAACAATTAGCCAAACTCTAGATGACACACTCATACTTTTGCGGTAGTCAACACCCAACTCATGCCTGAGTGAAGTTTTTTGAAAGTCACATTAAGTCAGCATCATCATCTTCCACCATCTTGAAGAAGATCAATATTTTTAAAAGTATCTTGGCTACTGCTGGATAGCACCTGCAGGGTATCTGCTTAGGAAGTGGCCCTCCATGTTCTGTGATGTCCACTCCTTTCTCAGGCAGGATGGAAGTGGTTAGCAATAATCATCTTTAATGCTTTGCTTTGCACATGCAGAATAGAATGGTGATTTGCTTTGGTTAGCTTGTATACATTTTGATTCATGCTCATATTTACAATATAATTGGGGAGGCATTGAGAGGTCTTCAAATAATTTGTGTAGTATGTATACTAGAAAAACCTGGGCAGATATTTAAAAACAAAAATTGCCCCGAAGTAAATTTATGTTTTAATGCAGTTTTCCTGCAAACTTAAAAATATATATATTTATTTTGGAGAATTACACAGAGAGAGAAGAGAGAGAGAGAGCACACGAGTGTGCTTCCATCTGCCAGTTCACCTTCCAGTTGGCCTCAATGACCAAAGCCAAAACCAGGAACCTAGAATTCCAGCTGGGTTTCCTACGTGTATGGTAAGGGCATAAGCACTGCTTTCTTAAGTGCGTCAGCAGGGAGACAAATTGAAACTGGAGCAGCAGGACTCAAACTTACACTCACAGGGGATGTTGGCATCACAGGCAGCAGCTTAACCCACTGGACCATAATGCTGGCTCCTCCCACCTACATTTTAGTAGCTGTTAGCATGTGAAGACAGTGCCTCCTGTGAGGATTGTTGAAGATAGAAAATGAACATTTCTTATGAAACTTAAATCTCTGAAGCACAAAGCTTAACGTTGAATCAGAAAATGTAATAGCTATTTATCAAAAGCAAAATCTACAATAGAACAAGATTTAAGAAAATTGAAAGCGGACATTGTGGTATAATGGGTTAAGCTGCCACCTGAAATGTCAGTATCCATATTGGCACTAGTTTGAATCCCAGCTGCTCTACTTCGTATCTCGATCCCTGTTAGTGTGCCTGGGAAAGCAGCAGGAGGTGGACCAAGTCCTTAAGTCCCTACTTCATGTTGGAGACGCGGATGAACCACCTGGCTCCTGGCTTTGGCCTGGCCAAACCCTGGCCATGTGGCTGTTTGGGGAGTGAGCTAGAGTATGGAACATGTCTCTATCACTTCCCCTTTTCTAACTCTTCAAAAATGAGTAAAATAAGCCTTTTTCTCTTTTTAAGAAGACATGAAAGAAAATAAAAAGATCTTTTCCTGTTTGTTCTGTTTTGAATATTAGAAAATATTTTTAACACTCATGTTACTATCACTTAGGCTCTTGCCTAAGTGCTGCCAAGATAATCAACATTTTTCTTATTTATGTGATTCTGGGCATTCGAAACTCTTGCCTCTTATCCACACAGTGGATAAACAGTTGGTTGCTCTAGGTGAGTAGAATATTACTTGAGTGGCAGCTCTGCCAAGCCATGCAAAAGTCCATAGGACTTCCTTTTTTCCTTCCTTCCTTTCCTTATTTTTCTCTCTCTCTTTTTCCCTCCCCTCCTTCTCTCCTTCCCTTCCTCTCTCTCTTCCTGCTTTCTTACCTTTCCCTGTTTTTCTCATGATGGTAATTGAAGTCCAGTAATGGCCAAAGCTCTCTTACATTGGATTTTTAAAATAATTAACCATCCCCAACTTCCATCCCCTTGTATGTGAAAGAGAGCCTTGCTAATTTCAGACTGCATTTCCTAGTGTTGATTGAATTCCCATCCTCACAGCTGCCTAGTTCAGAGAACTAAAGAGTCCCTTTCCTTCATTACAGTCATCCGCCCACATCAAACCAAGCATCACTCTGTATTGATCTCTTAATTGTCACCAAGCTATGGCTTCTCCTGTGCCTTTAACCACTGGGGCCTTGGTCCAGGCCCTGGCATCTCAGATCTTATACCTGGATTTGTCACAGTGATTGCTTCCCTATTATCCTCTTTATTTCTATTCTCTTTCCTTTTCAAACAAATTCTTTTTTGTCTTATTTGTTTTTTTCTTTTATGAAAGCTTAGATTACCTTTTACCCAAATTAGAACTGAATAAGTCATGTAGCTATGATCATAATAGTCAGCATTTTTTGAAGAAATCATGTACAGAAAGAGACTTTCATTGAATGTTTTTTGATTTCCCATTGTGTACTTTAAAGTCAGTATGATGAACTCCTCATTGGCTTTATAGTGTAAACAATCCTTGCATGCCATATTTTTGTGATATTTGAATACTGTCAATTCTATTACTTGCTGTTATTTGCTTAATATTTTTGCATATCTGTGTGTGAGATTGGTTCACATTCTGTCCATAGATTACTTTGGCATGAGGACTAAAATGACTTTGTAAAATAGTTATTGGTAAAATATTTTAAAATGTTTTTTTATTCTTCTTAATGATTACTTATTAGGGATTATTTGTTCTTCTTTAAATATTTAGATGCATATGTTCCTACAATCATCTGAGGCTAATATTCTTTTGTGGCATGTTTATGATCACAGTTATTTTATCCTTGTTCATTGTGAGTTTATTGGTTTATTCTTTGTCAATTTCTTCTTGTATCAATTTCTGTAACTTAGGCTTTCTAAAAAAATTGTACAGTGTGTCTAAGGGTTTAAATACACTCATTTAAAGTTGTTCATGTGATTCTCTTATGATTTTTAAATGCTTTTTTCTGTTTTAGTGTCTGAATTCATATTTTGTACTGTTATCGCTGCATTTTTTTTTTAAAAAAAACAACAATCATGCCAGGAGTTGGTCTACTTAATTGCTTTTTTAAAACAACCAGCTTTTCATTTGTTGATCAGATGACCAGTCATTCATTCTTGGCCATCACAAGAGTAATTTTTCGAAAACTCAAATCTGTTTTTTTTTAAATCCACCAGCCTCACTGCACCACCAGCTGTAGCCTCCTAACTCCTTCACTGGTTCCTTTTCTCCACATTTGCTTGTGTTGGCTCTACTCCCCAGTAATATCAGATTCCCAATCTGATGCAACGGAAACATCGCTGTGTTTCATGCTCTGTGCCTTTATACCAACTTTTCTTCCTTCTTCCATTATCCACTTAGTCAAAGTCTTTTTTTAAAAAAAAAGATTTACTTATTTTTATTGGAAAAGCAGATCAGATTTATGCAGAGAAGGAAAGACAGAAAGATCTTCCATCCTCTGATTCACTCCCCAAATGGCTGCAATGGCTGGAGCTGAGCTGAACCGAAGCCAGGAGCTGTTTCCACGTCTCCCATATGGGTGCAAGGGCCCAGGCTTGGGTCATCCTCAACTGCTTTCCCAGGCCACAAGCCGGGAACTGGATGGGAAAAGGAGCAGCCAGGACACAAACTGGCACTCAAATAGGATCCTGGTGCTTGTAAGGTGAGGATTTAGCCGTTGAGCTACTACTCTGGGCCCGTGGTCAAAGTCTTTAAATTCCACTTCATGTTTTCCTCCCTCTACCCCCCTTTCTTTCCTCTCTCTCCCCAGGGAGATGGCTTCCTTCTCCAGTCTGTTTAGTATCTTGCACAGATCCCTCTTTTCCCATCTGTCATTGCACTGTGTTAAGTATTTGCCTTCCCTACTCGACCATGAGATCCTTGAGGGTTGGTATATTCTATTTTTCATCTCTGTATTCCTAGAACATTTAACTTATTTCTCCTATCCTCATATCTTTCCTTTTTGAAACAGGAAAGGCAAAAATAGAGACAAGATTACACTATGTCCTTTTTCTCTATTTTAAGAAAGGTTGGCATCCAAGTCCTCCAACCAAGGCGCTGACTAAATTAACTTTCCTCTTTCTGCCTTGTCAATATGCACTTAGCATTAAATCACCTTCTTGTTAACATTTTTAACTCTCTAGCATTTAAGTCAATATTTTCATCTTATAAGGTCCAAACTATTTTATGGCTGGACATTTCAATGCCTTTAAAATACTGGAGCAGATTTTAATCAGATTATAGGATTATGATGTCGTACTCACAGTTTATTTACACATGTACCCACTATTTAATGAGAAAGGATGATAATACTTCATGAGGAACCCAATACATCTTAGAACCTATGTATTTGGGCAAAATATTATAAGCAGATAGTTCGAAGAACCCTTATTAAAATAGAGCTGATCTCAGCTTCCCCCCCTCCCCCCCGCCGCCCCACGGGAACTTTTACAGCAAGTGACCTAGATGTAAATATATAAAACAAGACGCTGTTTCAGGCAGGGAACTGAATGGTTGTGAAACCCAAAAGGGAGTTGGTGAACTAGGGTTTGAATCTCAGCTCTCTGCTTACACTTTAAAGCAGGACTTTAGTCAGGGTAAATATCACCTGTACAGCAAGGGAGACTCCATCTGACCAGCTACGTTCCTCTGAGGCCTCCATCACATCACATGTTGGGGACGTTACCCATACCAAACCAGGAAAAGCAGATAGTGTTTTTAATTGAACTTGCATGACAGATGCATACTTACTGTGTATAGGATAAATTCATAGTTATCAGATATATGACACTCAACAACAGCCTGATTAAAGATAATCCCATTTTCCTTGAAGCTGTACTTGTTGCTTTAATTTGTTCACCTGGAACAACACCCTAACATTAATCTATTTTATTTATGTTGCTTCAGTCAAAACACAATTAGACCCTGGGATCCAGGAGTCTTGAGTTTCACACTGAGCATGCACTGTCCTCTGACGTTGGACACCTGACGGAACTTTTTTTTTTTGGTGTGTGAACATTTTTCTACATTTTCCAAAAGGCAAAACCTTAGTCCTCCATCCCTCTTTTCTGTGTGGTCATCACTAACTTGGCAGCCTTTGGTATCAAAACTCAGGCCACGGATATTTTAATTCATAGGAAGAATCCAATGCGTGTAATGTCTTTATCCGTCCATGAACTGTGGGGGGCAGGGAGATCACCAAGCCCGCATGTTGAGTTTCAAGCATTTGCCAATGTTCCTTTAAAGTAATCACCTCTTGGAGAGGCCAACAGCTCTTTCACAGACTCCTCATTTTGCTGTTGGAAAGAAAACTTCTTCTGTCCTCTCTTTCTCCACCTGAACTGCTCAGTAATTCAGAGTCATTTTGTTTGTCAGATCGCCCTTGACAGCTACATGTACACTGCCCATCCAGTCCACTATCCAAAGCAGAGGTTGAGGGAAAGTCCTTGTGGGAAGCGTGAATGGTTAGCAGCTGCATTTGACCTTCATCTTGGCCTGACCCGAGGACTGATAAAGCCTTTGCTAAGCTTTACATTTATTTCCCCAGCGTTTGTGTGTAAAGTAAAAAGGCTGATTTTGTCTGCCCTTATCACAGTGAGGCTTGTTAATGTGTTCTGGGCATGAAGTGAGTGAGGGGGCCCTGGAACATACCCAGGCTCTGCTTGCTCCCAGCCTGCTTCAAGTCATCCAGCAGAGGCTGACCTATATTCCAGTGACACAGACCAGATCCGCGTAGGACAGAACTGCCCAGGGCACCGCCCACCCCCTCCTCCCTCCTCGGCCAAGAGGGCAGCCAGATCAGTACACCGAGTCCTCTCTCATCAGCCTGCCGGTGTGACAGCGTGCCAGGGGTCTTCTCAGGCAGCAAGCCAACCACAGCAGGAACCTCTGGGCCACGTCACACTCTGTTCTCTCCAGGAAAAATAGCGGTGATCCAAAGGCTAGAGGGAAAAAAAAATTGTCTTTGGGTTTGATCAAAGATTATTTGCTTTCAGCAATTGTTTTTGGAATGCTTTGCTGTGTTGCTTTAGAGTGGGCAGATGGCAGGATTGTGGAGGTGTAAAACAGCTAGGAAAAAACAAGATGATTCGAACAGAAGGAATCTGTATAAACTCTGCTGGATCATCTTGCTCTTCATGAAGACAATTGGCTCTTTCCCTCCCTGCTCCCTTCCCTGCTTTGTAGGATGTTTGAAGTGTTCACGCTTTTTGGTTTTTAATTTTTTTTCTTTCTTAAAAAAAGGACACCATGCATTGTTGTGCCACTTTGGGCATTTGACCTGGGGACACTGGCATTATCTTTGCCTTCAGCTTAGTTTGAGGACAATTCCAATCGAAAGATTCTAGTGCAAGACCCGTCTGAGAGCAGAGGGAGCAAAGAGAAAAATGCCCCTCCCCCCACATGGAGGGAAGCTGCCGCCTGGAGGCAGGGGTCGAGCCACGTAAGGCACAGGAACTATGCCTGAAAGAGATCATTTCAAGCTGAGCTGTGGTTTGCCACAATGTCCTCGTGATCAGTTGAGTGGTCAGATGTCAGGGGTGACTGAAATAAGTTCATTTTCCCACAGTGGTGAGAGAGTGAGGAAAAAAGGAAAATGGGAACAGCTTTGCCCATACGAAACATCTCAGGGTTTGATTGGAGCAGGCTTGAAATGGTATCACCATCATCCATGTGACTTCTGTGAACAGCACTGAAAAGAAACAACAGTTGATGCTTTTGATTCGAATAACAACCTCAATCCCCACACCCACCCTTTTCTCCCTAATGCCCATGAATAATCTCTCGAGGTGTGAGTGCTCAGCTTCATTGTTCATTCATAGTAACCGTTCGTTACGATGGGACTGACAGGGAGACGGGAGGTAGACAGAACATCTCAGGTGCGGTTCTGGGCTGTCAGGAGCTCAGGACCGAGCCTTCCTAAGCGGGGGTTGCCAGACCTCCCGGAGGCAGCCGGCAGCGCAGCCTGGCTTTCTGGCAGCAGCTGCAGCGCTCTGTCTCCATGCAGCCTGTGTGTAGTAAGTCTCTGGGATTCCAAGAGTTAAAGTGTCATCTACAGTGGGAACAATGGCTTAACCACGGATTCATCCTGGGCTGGCCTACTTATGCGTTACTGTGTACGTGTGTATTTTTTTTTTCTTTTTCAAGTGCTGTTCTCTTTTATGAAGTCATATCCTAAAATGTCTGCTTTCTAATTCAGGGACAGGAACTCCCTGATTCACCATCAGGAGCAGGGTGCTCTCCTTCCTCACCAATGCCGGAAAAGCACTGGAAATCTCAAAGACAAAAACCCAGGCCATCAAACAAGAAGACTAAAGACTTCATCTGGAAGTTACGCACCAGGTAACCCCAAAGCTAGACATCCATGCAGCTTCTCTTTCTGTTTATCATTTTGCTCCTAAGATGTGGGTCTCATCCTGATCTTGCTGACTCCACAGTACCTTGAGCTATTCAGTGGCTGTGAAATCTCTCACTGGCTTCGGGCTGGAATTGCAGCCCACTTGTGGGAGAACTAAGCTGCTGCCTTGCAGAGCTAATAGTGCGCTTCTGTGCGGTGGTGGGCAGATCAGTAGAAAAAGGTGACATCATGGATATTCCAGGAATCCAGGTCTGCAGCGCAAAGCAGCTTCCTCCCTACACAGCAGAGGCAGAACCTGGACTTGAGACAAAAACAACTCTCCTTTCTCGTAAATATCTGCCCAGGGGCTCAAAAAAAAATATTCTAAGTGCAACAGCTCTGAAATGGTCCCTTTCCCTTGGAGACCCATCTGATTTTCCAAATCCAATCACAAACTTTTAATAGCATGCCATGAACCTCTCAGCTCATTATTTCTCTTCAAAGCCCTCCGGTTCGCCAGCTTAGAGCCTGTGAAGTGTTGTTTGATGATGTGCTGCACCATAAATAAGCACATAGGACATGCTAAAATCCATCCTTCACTACTTCTGGCTTTCCCGCCAGGAATACTGCCATGTAATCAGTGATGTGTGATTTGCAGCAGTTGCTCTGGATCGAGAATTTTTTTTCAACATGTCTAGTGTGTAATGTAGGTTATATAATAGATTTATCATGTTTACATAAACCCCATCTCCCATCCTGCTCCTTCTCCTTTTGCTCCTCATCTCTCTCAGGGCTAGGATGTTGGAAGCAAGGAGAATTCGTGTTCAAGAGCAGACTTTGCAAAACAGCAATTATAGCTTTAACTATTTCTTACTGCAGGAAATCAATGCGTTATATAATTCACCATGTCTCTAACACCCAGGGTTCCTTCTGATGTCTTTAAGTTGTGAGCAGACAACCATTTTACATGTGTAACCAGGCGTGAAGGTTAGCAAACAGAATGGAGGTTACTGTTGTAATCAAATAAAGCTCATGCAAGCTGATCTGACATGTGTTTTGACTAATTTTTTTCACTATATGGTAATTAAGCAAAAATGGTAAGCAGTTGACCCAAATAACTATCATGTGTATTGTTCTGTTGCAAATCATGGTGAGATTAAGATGGTCTCTGGCCAAGGACACAGAAATACCTAGATCCTATTCTGTATTAGCCTCCTTTTCCTGAAAATCACTGAGAGGAAAACAAGGATGTTCAAACATTTCATGAAAAAAACATACAAGCTAAGGCAATAGGTGGGTTTAATTTTTTTTTTTTTTGCAACAGAACCAACTCACTGTCTTTTATCAGTTTGTGAAACAGACACATTCTGTCTGATAAAATTAGTTGTTCAATCCCCAAATGTCCAAGATGGCTTGGGTTGGCCCAAAGGATTGAGTTGGGAGCTAGAAACTCAATCCCAGAATCCCACAAATGGCAGGAACCGAGTTACTTGAGATATGACTGCTACTGCCACTGTCCAGCACCTGCACTGCTGAGAAGCTGCAGCTGTGAGCCACAACCAGGAATCACACCCAGGCACTCCAGTGTGGGGAATGGGCTTAACTACCATGGAGAAACCAAAAGCTCCAAACTTAGCTTTCAGTTCTATTTTCCACCAAGTTTTTGAAGTACCTTCATAGATGCAAAGTAAATAATGATGGGCAAAAGAACTTTTTATTAATACCTGGGGTTGTGGACACACAGTTCATTGCATGACTCAATGGAACAACACTAGAAAGATGACCTTGGTTGGGCTCCATGATAGCCCAAGTCTAGGACCCAAAAGGATGGGTTTCACTGATGAATATGTTGCCTAAGGACGAGGCTGGTCAGCCTGCTGGGTTCTGTTCGTCTGGAAGACATGAGTCTCAAAGCATGGTCTTTGCAACTGCAACATCAGCAACCCTTGAGAACTTGTTAATAATGCAGATTTCAAGGCCACAGCTCTTTGGAATTAGGGATCAGGAACTGAGGGTTTGGCCAAGCATTCCCTGGTTTCAGAAGTCATCTGGATGATTTTGTTGTCATTTCAATCTGAGGATTTCTGTGCTAGATCCGTTGATCTCAAGCTTTTATGTGTATCAAATCACTTACGGCCTTAAACCTTCTGCTCTCGCTGTGTGTGCTCCAAATCCATCCTATTCAAGTCTTTAAGGGTGAGATGTTGGCATTTGTAGTTTTTAAAAGCCCCCCAGGAGTTTCCAATGGGCAGCCAAGTTTAAAAGCACACACTTGAAAGCAGTATTTTACCAATTGTGGGAGGAACTGGTAAAAAATACAAAGTTCAGTCATGCTTCAATTGTGGGTTCCAGGTGGCATCCACAATGGTTTGTGAACTCCCCATTACTGCTACTAAAAACGTGGACCAAAGTTGGGTTAGCATCCAGCCTCCTGGAAGGAGCTTGCTAAAAGTACAAAAGTGTAGATCTCACTCCAGAACCATTGATTGATACTCTCTGGGGACAGAACCCTCAGAGAGGTCCCCTAGGTATTTCTGATGCACACTGAAGACTTGGTCCAGAGTAAATCTTGGTCCAGAGTACATTCCCCTATTTGTCTCTCAGACTGGCTTTATCAGTACTGGTTTTGCGCAGCAGTAGACAAACTAACAAACAAAAAAACCACTCAGTTTGTCTGGCTGTTTTGTTTGACCTTTTTTTTTTAGTCTCATTTCTAATTTGAGTCTAACTATCAGTAACTCTGATGTCCACCAGTGTCACTTGTAGTGTGTGAAGCTAGCAGGAAAGAAGAGAGGAGCTGTGAACTTTATGAATGTTAAAGACATTAATAGTTCATGATTTTTTTCAGTCTCTAAACAAAATCTATTTGATATTTTCCCATGTCCCCAAAGCCATATCCATGTAAACTCATGTAATAAGTGTTTAACTCATTCACTAAGTATTCATGGAACTGCTTCCAGACATGGTATGATGGCTGAAATTTGCCGTAGTGGCGAATAAGATATTAAGCACATAAGCACACAAGTAATATGTAATTAGTATGATAGCATGACAAACACCTTGAAGTGCAGGATAGGTGAGAGGTTGTCATGTCAGGCCCAACTTCCTTTTGAGTAATAGGACTCTCGAAGGAATTAACCAAGCAAAGCAGTGAAAAAGTCATGCTAGAGAAAGATGTGTGCCAAAGTACTGAGATAGGTTTAAGGGGCTGAAAGAAGGTGATGATAATCAGAGAGATGAGACTGGGAAGGGCAGAAGCAGGCTCAGACAGTCTCCTAAAAAGGACAGGGGGTTTTATTCTGAGAAAAGGCAGAAGCACAAGCAAAGGACCGAGTGCCAGCGTGATAGATGTGATGGAGGCACCTGGCCTCCATTGTCAGAGAAGGCTTCTGAGGAATGACATGTGGGTAGAAGTGTGATGGGTGAGAAGGTGGTCAGCTAAAGTAGGGAGAGAATGATAATAGTGTAAGTGAGGACCTAGAGATGGGAACGAACATGGGGACTTCATAGATTTGACAATATTCTGCTCTGTACTGAAAGACAGTGAACCTTACAGATTGTGCTGTCAAGGTCATTGGCTGGGTTGCGCCAATGGGAGACAGACAGCAGAAGATACCAGGATAGAAAGAGAGAACTCGGGGTATGTTTCTTCCCTCTGTTAGATCTTCAGGTCTTCAGTGTTTCTCCTGCTGTTTCTGTTTTTCTGGAAGATGTCCTATACCTAACTTCTACCCAGTGGTATTGGACTCTGAGCCTATTAATATCTAGACTTCCAGGCCAGGAGACAGAGAACTTGATTTCTTGCCATTGCTAGTCTTTGAGTTTCCTCAATGCTTTGCATGACTTCTTCACAATTTCACACTTGCAATTCTGATTCTACTGCTTTGTAACAAATTGCTCTGTAATGTGCCCTGTGACAGAAATTTGATCAAGATACAGCCAAGATGATTCAGGATTCTTTTTTAACCTGTATGTTAAAAATAAGCAGGTACACACTCATAAACTGTAGTGGGATCTAGCCAGCATACTAGATATCTTTTCCTTTTTCCCTTCCTCCTCCCCCACACCCTTTCGAATATGTCTTGGTCTTTAAACTGATTTCTCTCTCACTCCTCCCTGCCAGGCATGGAATAAGTATGCCATGTAGTTCATAGGTATATTTCAGATTAATCTAACCTGTTATGATAAGTTCTCTAAGCTGTCAATCAGAAAGTCCAATTTCATGACAATTCCTGGAAGAGGAGATTTTATGTTCATTTTTAAATCTGAAATCCCCATTGCCATCCAGTTCCGGCACAAACATGACATGTGCACCAATGTCCCACCCCCGAGTTGTGCTTTTGCCTGGCTTAATGATAGCTGGGCCAGGAGCTGCAGCTGGATCTGGGGCTGCACTTCTCCTCCTCACCTTCATCCTCACCTGTCCTTTGTTCCTGTTATAACCCTGTAAAACTGATCCTAGAAAACCCTCTCTGGCACTTCCATGATCCTGTCAAGTCTCTCTCATGTGCCAGTTACCCTATCCTTAAACTAGTTAGTATTGTTATCTCCTACTGCTGCCTTAGTTATCTGTGTCCTTTAGTAGACTATGTGTATTTTAAACATGACTGATTCTTAATGATTATTTTATACACATTCTCTTACAGCCACCTACCAGGCATATAGTAGGTACTCAGTTAATTGACTGCCATAACGAATAATCATATATGCCTATTTTTCAAAGGTGTATTTTTTTTGTTAGTTTGAGAGCAAAGATACAGGCCTTCCATCTATTGGTTCACTCCCCAGAGGGCTACAGTGACCAAAGCTGAGCCAGGCTGAAGCTGGGAACCAGGAACTCCATCTAAGTTTCTCGTATGCTGGTGGGAACCCAACTAGTTGGGCCATCATCCATTGCTGCCTCAGGCACATCATCAGGGGGCTGAATCAGAAATGGCACACCTGTGACTCGAACCGCACCCACATAGGATATTTGTATCACAGGAGCTGGCTTAACCCCCTACACCACAATACCAGTCCCCATATATTGACTATTTTTAAAATGTGTTATATAGATGACCTTGTAATTCTACACTTTGTAGGAAACAGGGGCCTGCCCTGTGAATAAACACTGCTCCATTGTGTAAGTTGGTAATATTCAAGATTTCCATTAAGGCAATGGCCATGGGAACAGAAGGACGTGGATTCCCACAGCAAAACTCAAGGATGTTTCAATGCCTAGACCTTGAACACTCACAGCCCTCAGGCTGAAGTGAATACTTCTGGAGCGTTGGCTGCATAGAGCTTTGCCGAAGATAAAAGCAGTGTTTAAGGGAACATTTGGGCAATGTCTCGGAGTAGCCAGCTTGAGCAATTTCAAAAACACTGTGAGTTCTCTGCAGGCAGATCTTACCCATTGAGATCCTCGGTCACTGTCCAGACGAGAGTCTCAGAGGTCCATCTCTGGGTAGGAGTTAAGCTCTCACAATGCTCATAAAGTTGCTTCATGAGCCTTTAGCATGAATGTGACCATCTGTCTTACCCAATCCTGGAGGGAAACCTTAGAAGGAACAGCACGTTGACATTCAGGCAAGAAGAAGCTGGGTGCCAGAGACAAATGGAAATACTTTTCCCAGGTTATCCTCCCTGAGCCCAGGGGCAGGAACTGGGAACAGAGTGCCAGCTGGGCTGCAAGGCTGCTGGGGTGGGTGCAGGATTAGTAGTTTCTATAGAAACACTTCTATATGATGTCTTTGGGGCCTTTGGAAATTGGCACTGGTCATGCCCTGTAAACCATGCAGTGCCTTTTCAGTGTTCCCAATGCTTTTCTATTACCAAGGGAGTTTTCTAGTTGCTGCCCTGTCTCCAGCCTGGAATTTCCTGACATTCTGTGAAAAACTATGGTGGGTTTCAGAATTCTGAGCCAGATTTCTGCCTTTGCAGGAAGAGAGGGCCCTTAGTATGCCCACATTGTGAGGAGCAACAAGCTTGGCTTCCAGCGCCCTTGGCATTTTTTTTTATTTTGCAGCTGCCACCTCCACCCTCTGCCTCTTGATCTGAGCCTGTCCCCATGAGACCTGGCTCTCAGCCAGTTGTCAGCTAATCCTTGTTAAGGTGTGAGATGCCAGGGGCTCAAGGGCTATTAATCCTGCTAGGAGCTTTCTACAATAAACAAAGTCCTGCCATTAAATCAAAGAGCATTAAAAAATCATCACTATATAACTTAAAATTTCTTTGTTTTCTCTATAAACCTTTACATGTGTAAGTGAGTATAGTATATTTGGTGTTATTCTTTCCCCCCCAAAAAATGTTCTACACGTTTCTTTACTATATTTATATATGTACTTATTTGAAAGGCAGAGTGAAAGAGAGCCCTTTTAGCCCCTGGTTCATTTCCAAAAGCCCATATCAGCTGTAGTTAGCAAGGAGACTGAAACTCCATCCACTTTTCCTACTTGGGTCATTGCATGCTCCTCCCTGGGTGTGCATTAGCAGGAAACTGGAATGGAAGGAGAACTGCAACAGGACCCAGGTACTCCTAAATAAATGTAGGCATCACAAACAGCATGCTGGTGCACCAAGCATTCATCCCTTTATATTTTCAAGTTCCCAGTTTCCATTTTCTAGTTTAAAGATGCTTTCTACGTATCTACTCAGTTCACAATTTCTCCCCCAAGCATCCAAATGCCATTGCTTTTGGCCTGCCTCCTGGGTGGTGAGCAGGCCCCAGGAGGGTGCCGTGTAAGTAGACCTTGGCATTCTCCAATGCCTGACCCTCACCAAGCTGCATGAACAGTTGTTTGAGTCAGTTTGAGTCCGTTTGAGTCTTTCCCCTGGAATTGTGCAGTAAGGGCAAGGCAGGGATTCCTGTTGGTCTCTCCAGGTAGCATGTCAGCTATGTCAGCTTGGGGTTTTGGAGGCAGAATTACTGCAGTTATAGTGAGACATTAGAGAAGCAGCAGCCACGGGCGGAGCATGAGGCAGATACACACAGAAGATCAAGAAGGTCACCTGAAGCAGGTGCCGAACTTCCTGCTCTTGGTATCCATGAGACACGCCTGTACTTTTTTTTTTTTAAGATTTATTTTTATTATTTTTTCATTGGAAAGGCGGATATACAGAGAGGAGAGACAGAGAGGAAGATCTTCCGTCCGATGATTCACTCCCCAAGTGAGCGCAATGGGCCGATGCTATGCCGATCCGAAGCCAGGAGCCTCTTCCGGGTCTCCCACGCGGGTGCAGGGTCCCAAAGCTTTGGGCCGTCCTCGACTGCCTTCCCAGGCCACAGGCAGGGAGCTGGAAGGGAAGCGGGGCTGCCGGGATTAGAACCGGCGCCCATATGGGATCCCGGGCATGCTAGGCGAGGACTTAGCCACTTGCGCCACCGCGCCGGGCCCCACGCCTGTACTTTTTGCTTCAGTCAGACTTACCTCATGTTTATCACTGGCAAACAAGAGTCCAAACTAATTATAGGAATGGTGATAATATTGACTACACTAAATGTTTATTGTATGCCAGATACTTAACTCAGTGGTATTTCATCACTTTAAATACCTGGCAAGCTTGTTTGACAGTCAGCATATGGACATTTTTCTGTGGTAATATACCTTATTAAATTATACCCTGAATTAGAATCCCAATCAGTCTGATGCTATGGTTCTGTGGTCTTAACTATTCCCTTATTGGCCTCCTGAGTAAGTATTGCCATCATAAGTGGGAAGAATGGAAGAATCACCAGATTTTCCAAGAATAAATTTCAAATACTTTAATCTCAGGGGCCAGCAAGAAAGCACTTTACAGCTGAAAATCCTTCCTGCCTAACTCCCTTTAAGAATGCCATAGAGATGATACTGCCCAACCTGTGTCCTGCCAGGCCTGCTGCCATGTGGCAGTGTTTAGCTCAGACAGACCCATCTTCTCGCCAACAGCGAAGTAAGCCTGTGCTGAGTCAATCCCTACAGTCAGGAATATCTGTACATTCCACTGGTGGTTTATCTATGGTACATATTTAAGGGTTTTCCACTTGCCATCTTTATGTATCAGAGCCATATTTCTTTGCCTTGAAATGGAAAATTCTTATGCAGTTCAAATGAGTGTTTATTGTTCATCCATTGACTCATCCAGCACCACCATTTTGGTTCTACCATGGTCAACCATGGTCCTGGGAATCCAAGATAAATAAAGTGCTGTGTCTGTCTCTTTAGCGGTCATGGTGACACTTGAGGACACTTTCCAATGACACTACACACTAACAGTAGAAGGGACATACACAGACTAAGTCAAAAGCTCAAGGGAGGGAGAACTAACTAATTGACAAATTGGAGAAGACTTAATCAATGCATATTAGAGGCTGTGATGTTATATAGTAATCCACATGGAGCAGATGTGTAAGTCTTCATCTCTGTTAGTAAATTATAAGAACACATGTTGAATTGCAAAATTGTTTCTCCCTGTGTCTCTATTCATAAGCATGAAGATCTCAGGAACTAATGGAATGGTTATACATCCCCATATGCCATACAAAGTCCTGCCCAGTCACCTGGGGGCTGGCCTCACCGTGGAGAGGGGTTTACTGATTTCTTCCAACAACAGCTCAGCCTCAAAGAAATATCAGTCCAATGGAGGAAAAGAGCCATACTATGACTGTCAGGTGCTATCTGACATCCTTGAGGGTGGCATGTAAGAACCATGGCTGTGCGTGGCATTTCTCTTCCTTTGGGATAGATGCAGTGGAATGAAATGACAGCTGGAACGGGAACAGAAAGAGCGCTCAGTGCAGAAAATAGTTTCAGCCACTTTAGGCAAAAGCAACCCATAAGGGATTTTTTTTAAAGCCCAGGCTAGTGATTGGATCAGAGCATAGTCTATGTCTCCCGTGGAAAGCTTTCTACTTGCTGCTATTGGGCTTATATAGCAACTCAGAAAGCTGTTTGCAAGAAATTGGTCACTCTTTCCCTTTACATAACTTTCGTGAATGTGCAGCCAAATTCAATGTGTCATGGACAAACTTGCCAACCCAAGTACCACCCGACCGGTCTCATGTGAGCTTCCTCTGTGGCTCCCGTGTTCTCCAGCGATCATCACAAATCCACATCATGTTCCCAAGTTCTAAATTTGGAGCTCTGATTTAGCTGACAGATGTTTAAAATCACATTTATTTGGACAACTCCCCAAGGAGGAGGACTCAGCTGCAGATGTGGAAGAGAGCAAGTGATTCCAGTTAGGGTTGGCGGGGACCTTCCGTCTCCTTCCGCCTCCCTCCGAAAAGCTGATATGTGCCAAGGGACATTTTCAGAATGATCACACCAATCTTCAACTAAACCTCACCTGCTTGTCAAACTGTTGCCAGGATAAATGTGGCGGGGGAATCTGGGTGAGGTGTTATGTGCTGCATTTAGCCTTGAGTTCAAAAGGGATTGCTAGTTCTTGACAAAGAGGCACAAAGCTAACCTCTGGAGTCTGCCCCATGGGTGGCATCTCAGGCCTGCAAATGAAAATGACTCTGGAATGTTCAATTTCATGATCCTTATTTAGATCTCAACCGCTCAGTTTGGGTTGCGATGCCAAACTCTCCCCTTACTCCTCTGACATGGTTCCTCCTCCATTCATTAAGAACAACAAAATTTAAATTATTCCAGAATCTTCTCCATTCTTTAAGAATAACAAAATCAAAATCATTCCAAAATCTTCTCCATTCTTTAGCACAAAATTAAAATTATTTCCAAAACTTCTTTGAAAAACACATATTTTAGTTGTGTTTCAAGACTTGCACTGGATTGGCCTTTTTAAAAATTGCCTGTGTTTTTGATGTGGGAGACTAGTGACCTTTGATATTTTGTGTATAAAAAAAAAAGTGTTTGATGTCTAAAATTTCCCTGCTGAGCTTGTATTGTTTCTGGTCCCTTCTTCTAATTTTTCCATCTTCCATGTTCTCCACTTTTAAAATCAGATCTTTATTTACTGAGGTTTTGACATACTTATGAGCTCATTCGGATGGCAGCTTCAAATCAATGCAAATCACATTATAACCTCATTATAGCTTGAATGTCAGTTAACTGTAAAACAATTTTAGGACAGAGCCCAAGAGTCACTGTTGCCCTGTCCGAGAATGGTAGGAGGAAATTGGTGGAGGAATTTTGTTGCATCTCTATCAAGGCAACACTTCATTCTCAAAATTTGTAGAAAGCTGTGTCAGTTTGCTTGTCACTACTTTAGTTAAAATATATGAGAGGATCTTCTTATAGAAGAAGAAACTTTATTACAACTCACAGTTTGGAGGTTCAGAATCCAAGATTAGGGCCTGGTGCAATGGTTCAATGGATAACTCTCACCTTGCAAGTGCTGGGATCCCATATGGGTACCAGTTGGTGTTCAGGCAACTCGATTTCTCATCCAGCTCCCTGCTTGTGGCCTCAGAAGGCAGCAGAGAATGGCCCAGTGCCTTGGAACCCTCCAGCACCATGGGAAACCCAGAAGAAGCTCCTGGCTTCAAATTGGATCAGCTCTGACCATGGTGGCCATTGGGGAGAGAGTCTGCAGAAAAAGAAAAATTTTCTGCCACTCTTTCTCTCCTTAAATCTGATCTTTCTGATAAAAACAATTATTTCTTTCAAAAAAAAAAGAAGAAGAAGAATCATCCAAGGTTGGTTGGCTCTTTTGCACCTGAATAAAGGGATGGATGATGGATGGAAAACCATGTGGTGATCCAGGAAGTCAAAATAACTCAGGGAGCATACTCTTGCTCCTTGTCCATGATCTGTCTTTATTAGTCATCTTTTGATCACAGATCTGTACCCTAGCAGCCTAATCCTGTTCAATAATTTCCCAACCACCTCTCTTTCAGACACTGTAATTGGATTAAGTCTCCACCCTTCATTCATCAATCATTAATCCATTAGCCATGACATAAGACTTTAGAGCCAAAACATCTGCATGATTTGGGGAGCCAAATCTTACTCAGTCCATAACAGAAGTCAATCATTCTTTGAGACCAGAAATACCTTCAGAGGAAGTTGATGGGCAATTGGTAAAGGTGACAGAGTAGGCTTGGCTCACAATTTCTTATGCACTGTGATGAACACATAATGCATGAAATGATGATAAACTGGAAATACACCAAACTCAGCTAGTGCCATTGAATCCCTTGGGCTCAATTTGTAAATTTCAGGCTCAGAGGTCTGTATCTAGGAAAGTAGATTTGGGCATAGCGTAATAGTGAGAAGCAGAAATGAACTCTATAAGACCACCGAGAAAATCTCATGTGGATTCCTGCATCAAGAATTATAATACTGCCACTTCTTGACTTCCTGGAGAAAATGTCTTTTAGTTTATGATATTTTCTTTCAAGCCATGGATTTCCAAATCTGTTGCGTAAAATTATAAGCCAACCCATGACCATGCATTTCAGGTGTGTTGGTAGAAGAAAAGGGAAAATGATATACCTACAAAGGAGGTCTGTGTTGTGTGTTGGGTTAGAACAAACACTTTTTTTTTAACCCCACCAAACCAAACCAAGTAACTAAATCACATAAGCATAAATATGCAACCCTGGATGAAACGTCAGGGAAGTTTATAATTGATTAATCAAGTAATGTGCGCCTGTTTGCTTGTCACAAACACCATAGTGTTTCTGGGACAACAAAATGCAATGATAGATGAAGGAGTGAAAGGGGCTCTAAAATGAAATAGGTTTCCTATCAGATTTTTGGTAGAATATAAGGGATACGTGACAAATACTGATGGACCACGACACTGATGCTAAGATTCTTTTAGGCATACACTTTGAGGGACTCTAGATACTGCAGGTAAATGTTCACGGCTATGAATTCTGTATCTTTCACTTCAATGTAATTTGACTTGTAGAAAGAGCAGCCTTTGGAATCGGATTTAAACCTTGACTCTATATTTCACTCTCTCTGATAGTTTTTGGCCCACTTGGCTCATTTTTCTGAACCTCAGCTTTTCTGACAGCAAATCAGGTTACACTGTCACTTTTTTTTCTTAGAACTGCTGTGGGAAATGCATGGGATGATGTGTGTCAACTATGTAGCCTTGGTATGCCAGCCAGTCATGGTCGTTCCTGCTCATTGGAGAGCTCCATGAAAAGTGCAGTCATGGTTTGATAACTGTAAATATTAATTCTTCCTTTTTACCCATGGATGAATCAAAGTAATGGGAAAACTGGCAAATCACAATGGCAGGGTGAGATAAGGAAATGATTAGGAACAAATCTTAGGCTTAAGAGTGGGGGTGAGTGACATTTAAGGAATGTCTTTGATCATCTTCTGCACTGGTGACGTTACCTTGGGTGTCTTCCACCTTTGTCATGTGTAGAAATAGGAAAACACAAACTCATCCCTTCACCAGAGACCTAAGGCACTGTGGACAATGCTTTTCAGCACACAGGAAAGAACAGCCTTTGTTGCTCTGTTACTAGCTCAGCTCTCTCAAGCTAAAGAACATTGGGGACCCCCAAACTGTCTTGTACACTTTAGTTATTTTTCTGGTTCTGTAGAGCATTAGCAAATGCTAACCTACATTTTATCATTAAAGTGTGGTCTAGAACATAACAAAATAGTGTACTTGTTGCCTACAAAAAAACGAGGAGCTATTGACTAAGACCAGTTGTGTTTGAGAAGACTGTGCAGTTGCACCTGTGTCCAGCTAGCAAGGTGAAGCTCTGAAGACAGAGGAGGGAGGAGCTTCTGAGATCCAGATTCTCATCATACTGAGAAAGACAGTCTTCATTTCCAACTTGGCAGAAATCATTACATCAACATCTATGAGAGTCTGACTTTTAATTGGAACTGGAGTAAGAGGTAGCAAATTTATATATATATGTGTGTGTGTATATGTGCATATGTATATATGTGTGTATATGTGTGTAATATAGTGGATATATATGTAATATGGTGGATATATATACAAGAAATCTGTAATGTGAATTCCAACCGTTTAAAAATTATTTCTGATGATGTTTACATAGTTGATCAGAGTGGGACTGATCAAGGGTTAGGGAAAAGTGGCTGTGATCACTGTTTCCAAATTTTCTGTTTCTGTTTCTGGGGGAAGAAAGGAGATAAGGGGAGGAGCTATACCCAGCCTCTCAACTGCCCCCATACCCAGGGATAGGGAGATGCACTGTTATCCACCCAGGGTCCTGATGCGGTGCACACTTGCAGGTACTGCCTTGGTGGTTTCAGTAGTTCCAAAATGTTCTCAGTCTTGCTGACCCAAGGATGAGGAAAACCTTTCCAATGTCCATTGGCTGACATAGTCAACCTTACAGTCTCCGATCAGATTTTTTTAGATTTATTTTTATTGCAAAGTCAGATATACAGAAAGGAGGAGAGACAGAAAGATATTCCATTCTATGGTTCACTCCTCAAGCATCTGCAATGGCTGGAGCTGAGCCAATCCAAAGCCAGAGGCCACGAGCTTCTTCCGGGTCTCCTATTCGGGTGCAGGGTCCCAGGGCTCTAGGCCATATTTGGCTGCATTCCCAGGCCACAAGCAGGGAGCAGGATGGGAAGTGGGGCTGCCAGGATTAGAACTGGTGCCCATATAGGATCCTGGGGCATCCAAGGCAAGGACTTTAGCAGTTAGGATATTGGCCGGGGCCCTCCAATTCAATTTTTGCTGTCATCATTTGGCTGGGGTAGTTGTCCAATTTGTTCTGTTCTCCCTTCTCTGCCATGGTACTGAACATCCTCTGAGGCCACAATGGGCTGCTATTCCATGTGCATCATTGCCTGTTGTCTACTGCTCTGTCTTTTCCACTGAGGATAGTTCTTGCAGGAAGACCCACGGCCAGGTGACTCAGGTCCCACCAGACCACTGCCATCATAACTCACAGACCCAGTACCAACTGCACATGCGAGCACAAGGACCTGGGCCAGGCGCCCCTGGTTCTGCCTGACCCCTAACCCCCCAGGGCTTATGGCCCCAGGCCTTATTTTCTCAGTTTGAATGGGTGGTAAGAATGTGTGATTATGTGTGTAGAGGCCAGGCATACAAATTCTACTGGAAACAGTTTAAACATCTACTTACAGAAATCTGGGAAATAAATAGTGTTCCATCTATACCTACAAACTAAATGAGGAGGATTTCAATGCTCTGATCTATAGTTACCAATCAAAAGTGTATCATGTTGAAATGCCAGGTAAGCAATGGCATGCAGAGCATGCTAAATATTTTTCCAAGCATATAGAGGGATAAAAATATAGATGCACGGCATACCAGAAAGGATAAAAATGAAAGCTAGAGTTTTAAGAATTAAAAAATTGATTTGAGCCCTGAGACTGTGAACTAAGTTCTAGTAGCCTCCCAATCCTGGGTTTCCAAGTTAAGAGGATATAACCTCTACCTGTGGCCACTCCTCAATTTTCTGCCATCAGTTTTTCCCAAAATAACAATAAATGTGAAAGTAAATAAACTTGAGTTGGTTTCTTTGCATCCAGCTGCTACTTCTCCTGTCACTTATTCTGATTTTTTTTCAACCTAAGCTATGTGGATGAGCAGGTGTTACTTATGGCTGACTTCATACTACTTTTCATCATGCTTATCAGATATCAAGTTAAGTATGCCAAGGTTCTTTCTACTTGAGTTTATATAAGGATGTAATGCTTATAATAACCAAATGAAGGTAGCTTTTTAAATCTATTTTGTAAATAATAAAACTAGATTAAATAACCTGACCACAGCCATGAAACAAGTAAAAGGTAGAATTTAAGTGTTAACTTGTTAATTTTGAAACCTTGCTCTTAAACACTAGCTAGTACAGTACCAGTCTGACATTGTATATCTTACCTGTGTCTTTCAAGCAATCATCAAAGATTCTTTGGACTGAATTAGACAAATAGCAATGTTTTGTTTAGCCTTAAAGTTGTATTCACATCTTCCATAATTTTTGTACTGTATTAACTCATTGATAACACTGGCGAAGAGAGCAGACACAACATTGATGTTTGGTATTTAAAATTACTTACTTAGCAGAAACCAAAAGAGATCTCCTTCAGTGACTTTCATAAATCCAACTGGAAATTGCATAGACCAATATGTTTTGGTTGCTTTAAATTAAAAAAAAAAAACGAATGCTTTATCTGTGCAAACCTACCAGGGTTCTTGTCAACAAATTCTAAGACCTGAGATAGGTGTATACAATGGAGATATCAGCAGATATGAATACAAGTTAGGGAGAATTGGCTAAGCTATTTGCTGAAAAAATAGCTGCTCTATTAGTTTTGACAATGGCTGTAAATGGAAGGAAAGTAATAAGCAGAATATTCAGTGTGGAAGATGATTGATTTTGTTCCTCTTTCTGAATCGGTGTTGACAAAATGTGAATCCCCTTTCTGCCTTATGTTGTTGCCTGGCCAACACAAGGATTTGAGACCAACAACTGCATAGAAAAAGAGTACATACTCTTGGTGATTCTCCATGGAGATGACACTGCCACTTTTGCTCAGCCAAAAAGGGATGGATGGAAGACAGTGCATATGCTCAAGAAGAAGAATGGTGATTTCTATCTGGACCATATTCTCTTTTTAGAATGTTATCCCTACAACATTCTAAATATTAAGTGTTATTTTGATGATGACATCCTTCAATATCCATGAGGTAGTTAAAATGTGACCAGTATTGGCTCTCTACATATAAGAAGTTTGGAGTTTAATGGCAAGAACCAATGCCAGTAACTAAATTACAACATGGGAAGCACCCAAATTCCTGAGAACTATGTGTTGAGAGAACAGAAGAGAAATAAAAGTGATCGTTTCTGGAGGAGTGCTGGGGAGGATGAGTAAAAGCTTCAGTGTGAGGCAAACATTCATTGTAAAGAATATGTGGAGAAGCAAGCTGGCTGGAGAAAGCTACGCAAAGGTTGGGAAGCATAATGAATCCTTTCTAGGAAATGTAAAGGAAGGAAGTTTCTGCTGAGGAATTGTGACAGGTGACAGTGAATAGGCAAGCCAAGTCCAGGAAGATTTTGTCTGTCTGTGCAATAGATGGGAATTTTTACACAACTGTGAGTTGATGGATGCTGTACCTGTGTGCTCCTCACACAGTGGAAAGTCTTCTCACTTCTTCCTATGATCTGTTGAATGAGTTTATGGAAGAAGTGATGATCATGAGCACTGTGACTTTTGGCATCTCAGGATCTTGTGGATTTCAGGTGTAAATTAAAGGGTTAAATTAGGCAAATTTTGAGACTGTGTTAGATGTTCAAGTTTAAGGAACATGACTCAGAAATGTACCCCCTCCATGACTTTGGTGCTGTATCCCCAAGTAAGGGGCCAAGTAAGTTTAATTAGTTTAAAGCCCTGCCTGGTTTCCATGTACCATTCCCTATTGGCTACTGGTTTTCAGGAGTAGCATATTGAACAGGTAGCTTGAAAATGACTGTAAAATATTTTTAATAAGTGAGGAAATTCAGGCATTTCCAAGCTTATCCTTTGGGCTACAAAATTTGCCATCTAGGGAAAAATACACTTCACAGTTTTACACATTTCAAGGTCTTCCACATCTTAGAATTGCTGATTTGACTCATAATATATTCTTGTTCGTACTCTATCCAAAAATACCAGAAGGGAATTCTGACAAGGTTTGTGACTCACAGAATACCTAGCCTTCTATATTGCTCATTGCAAAGCATTGTAAACTTATTATACTTCATTCTGTCCTTTAAGGAATCTGCTTATGTTAATGTCTGATCCACCCAGGCTACTTGAGGACCTGTGGCTAGTGGTTAAGAATATGAATTTCTGAGACAAAATGCCTACTTCCTAAGGGTGTGCATTTCCTCACTTGAAAAATGACAACAGGCTTTTTCATAGGCAGTGAGTATACAACGTATAGCAATGCCTAAAATACACATAGGAAGGGCGAGTTGTAACAACAATTATTATTAAGTTCAAAGAGAAGTGGAAACAATCTAGGTGGAAGGATAACTAGAAAAAAAAAAACTAAAGCAGGTGAGATTTCAAGAAGAGAATGGGAACAGGTGGGATGCGACTTGGATGTACAGAAAGTGCCTGGCAGCTGGAAACAGGGCATGTGGGGTTTCTGGGTTTCTAAAAACAATTTTTGCTATCCTACTGGAAATTCTAAAATATTAAGCCAAGTGGGTTATCTGTGTATTCCAATATGAAGAGCAATGATTGTTCATATTCACGTTGTTGGAGTAGAAGCATCATCACAGTCAAAAGTGGGTTTAATGTGAAGCTTATGAAGTTTCCATTGCTGCCTCTCTCCTTTGATGAACCACTTCCAAGGCCTTTTATTGAATTTTGCCATCATCATTGTATTCATTCTTGAAAAAAACTTCTCTCTCTATCCCTACTTCCAATTGTATGAGCTTCACACGGCCTGATTGCATTGATTGGGAAAGTGGGAAATTTGGTTCATCTTGTAGGCTCAGAAGTCTGAATGACCTGAGTTCAAGGCTCAGTTTAATTTAGACAAATGAATGGGAGTAGGGGTCATCACCTTTCCATAGAGGATGATGATAATCCCTTCTTGAGAGTGTTGTTATAGGTATAAAATTAGATCACACCAAAATACACAATTAATATTGGTGGTTGTAACTGATTTACCTCTCCATTTTGAGTAGAGGATGGTTTTGGTTTTCTCATAGATGGCCTGAGTGGAAATCATTTCATCGTTCTTCTGGTGAAAGAACTTCTTTCCATCATTTCCTAGTATTTATTAGAAGTCCCCTGCTGTTACTGGCATTTTCAGAAAGGATCGTAAAGATTGTCATCTCTTGGGTTGTGTACAGATGGTCCTTTATTGGCAGAAAATGGGCTGGTAAAACTTGGAGTGTGTGGGCACATCTGAGAGCCTTTGTGTCAGGCTAGTAGTCATCTTCTGGTGAGCCATGAGGTCCCTTAGATGAACAGGGAAGTCTTTTCCTTGGAAGCTCCTCTCTCACACTAAAGATTGTGACTCCCAGACCTGAGTGAGCAGCCTAGTGGCTAAAATCCTCTTCCTCGCATGTGCCAGGATCCCATATGGGTGCCAGTCCATGTCCTAGCTGCTCCACTTCCCTTCCAGCTCCCTGTTTTTGGCCTGGGAGAGTAGTCAAAGATGACCCAAAGCCTTGGGATTCTGAACTCTTGTGGGAGTACTGGAGGAAGTTTCTGGCTCTTGGCTTCGGATCAGCTCAGCCACTTGGGGAGTGAATCAGCAGAAGGAAAATCTTTCTGACGTTCCTCTCCTTCTCTTGGTAAATCTGCCTTAAGAAAAAAAAAAAAGATGACTCCCAATAAGATAAACACTGAACTTGTAGCAGATTTCATGCAATAATCCCCAGGGAAAAAGAAAATACAGGCTGATGGGAATTCACTTTTGAAGCTTATGTTCTTCAGAGCTTTGGAGCCCAAAAGGCAATGTCTGGATCACTGAAGAGGCTGCTATCAAAATCATTCTCCCAATTCTTTTTTTTTTTTTTAGATTTTATTTTTATTATTTTTTCATTGGAAAGGCGGATATACAGAGAGGAGAGACAGAGAGGAAGATCTTCCGTCCGATGATTCACTCCCCAAGTGAGCGCAATGGGCCGATACTATGCCGATCCGAAGCCAGGAGCCTCTTCCAGGTCTCCCACAGGGTGCAGGTTCCCAAAGCTTTGGGCCATCCTCGACTGCTTTCCCAGGCCACAGGCAGGGAGCTGGAAGGGAAGCGGGGCTGCCGGGATTAGAACCGGCGCCCATATGGGATCCCGGGCGTGCAAGATGAGGACCTTTAACCACTTGCACCACCGCGCCAGGCCCCATTCTCCCAATTCTTGACCAAGACTCCCTCTCCATGCTGATCACTGCTCACCCCTTGGTTTTGGTGTCTTTTCAGAGCATCTGGATAGATTCACTCTAAGTTCTATATTTAATAAATTACAGATCTCCCATGTGAAGACCATGGAAGCTTGGCAGCTGCGTGGTAATACATTTCTGCAAATCCCAGAAGAAACGCTTTAGTGATGCCATAAACACAAGGTATGACTGGACACCTAGAGGTAAATTCTCCTAAAATACACTTTAGACTTCACTAAAAAGTAAAAATCTACTGATTGCAGACATCTGAACAGTATGCTCAGACCTTCATGTTTTAGTTTGGGTGCATTTTAAAAGATAATCTTTGATGAAAGTGCTCAGTGAGGCAGGGAGGAATCTGAATATGGAAGTTTGGGAAGGGACATAATGCAAGGCCTTCTAAAGGAGCTCAAAATTCACATTCTGAACATAGGAGAGCCTGATAGGGCTGAGCTGTTCTCAGACAAAGTTCAATTTTAACTATCTTGGGCAGGAAACTGAATTCTATGGATTTATGGGAGAAACTTTGGTGTTTGTTTTGTTCATCCTCATAGAAGTTCTATGAATGAGTAGCAATGGTCACAAGAAGTATACAGGACAATCGCATATTTACACATAGTTCCTATACTTTAAAACTTCATTTAGATTCTTCTATTTTGAAAAACATTGTATTTGTATGAAGTGAACAAATTTCACATATTTCACAATGAAGAGTTAAGAGCGTAGTGATAGTTCCCACCTGCCCACATTCCCTACCCACTCCCTTCCTTACTTCTTTTTTTCTCTTTAAAAATGTTGACGGTGGCATATTCTCATTTCCCTACAATCACAGACTTACCACTCCCTTAGGAAAAAGATTTCAACATATAGCAAGCAGAAAAAATAAAGCCACTTACTATTCCACCAGAGTTTAGACAAAGACTGTAAACAATAATCAAATCTCAAAATGTCAATCTTGCCCATCTAGATTCTCCTACTAGGACACTGATGGCATCTCCTTTCAAGGCTACCACAGTTCCTGGATTTGATTGTATTAATGCCTAACTGTATCCTCTGAACCTTCCTGGTGCTGATAATATTGGTGTTTTGTGTGATTATCATTCGTTGGGGAAAAGGTTCTCATTTCACTCAGACCATTTAACATCCTTCTTGGCTGGATCCTAAATTATATGTGTGGTATTAATGTGAATAGAAATATGGGGGCAATATGTTGTGGTTGGAATTTAGTAATGGTTGGGTGGTGGGTATATTGTGGTTGTGAATTTGGTTTGTAGTTATATAAGGTATACAAATTGGAGGTGTTTAGGGGGGGGGGTAGTGTTGTTGGGACTATTAATATAAATGTGGGTGTAATATGAATTAAAGGTTTTGGGTATGTTATAGGGTTTCAAATTTGTTGGGGTGGGGAGTTGCTTTTTTAATTTGATTTCAAGGGTTAATTTTGTATGGTGTTTTTGTGTATGTTAATGAGGGTGTGGGGAGGCATTAGTATTTAGGGGTTGGGTAGTAACTATTTGTTTAGGTAATGGTATTATTACAATATGCAGTATGTGTTTGATAGGGTGGTACAGAAAGAGTGTGGATGGTTAAGGTTAGTGAGTTTTATTTGATTAGGGATAGTTTGAATAAACTTTTTGGGTGGTTGGATCGCTATGGTACAGGTGGCTGGTGAGACATGTAGAGATATATCTCAGTGTTGCCTTCGGGAGCAAGTGCTTAGCACCGCAGGAGGGCTATAAGGGGGGATAGGTGGAAAGGTGGGCAGGTATCTGAGAGGGCCTTGGATAATGCATGGTTGATCTAAAGTTAATGGCTTGAATAAATCATGACTTTGTTTGACGTGGGATTGGGCACACTTGCCAACACCGGTATTTATGGAGAAGGTCCCAATAACTTGGTCAATAGTTGATTAGGATGTGGGGGGAAGGGGGGGGGGTTGAGGTAGTTATAGTGGTTTGGCCATCACGGGTTCACTGATGTAAGGCTGCTTAGGGGACGACGGACTGCGAGCATAGGTTCGGATCATCGACGGGGGACCTTGCTTCTTCCAACTTCTCCTCCTGCCACACACACACTGTCCTAGATATCTGCATAGAAAGGCACTTGTTGATAGGGAAATGTGACAAATGTTTGCAAGTCTGATAATTATTAAAATCTATAATAAAAGATCAGTGAAAGTGAAAGAAGCCAAGTCTCTCTGCAGGAAAAATCAGTATAATGCAAAAACCAGGTGAATTAAGTATTTCAGCTTCTTTAGCCTTGATAACCATAAGATTGAATAAAATAATAACTTGGAATTCATGAGGAGTAGATATGAACTCACATAGAGGCTCTATCTTCAGTGCTTACACACTGTGTTGACCACAGTAAGTGGTTCTTGAAGATAAAGCAGCTATATGAAAATGGGTTTACTATACTATACAAAGGCCCTAGGCAAAAAGGTAATTTAATTGTACCCCCACCCTACTTTCATATTTCTTCATTGCATCGTTATTGCTTTGGCAGAAAATGAGAGAAACAGTCAAGTATGAGTTGTCACTCTTAGCCATTGTCAATCTGGAGATCTAATCTACCTCATTATTGGAGGGAGCACATTCTGAAAAGGGGCCTCCAGTTTGATGCATTGTTTGAGTGACTGCCTCAAAATGGACCATCACCAAATGCCATAGATGTATAAGGGGTGTCTGCCACAAGGTCAGGGACTCAGGTAGCAAGGGCAGGAGGAGTTCCCCTTACTTATGATTTAAACTACTTTGAGGGACTCTCACAGGAACCCAGTCGGATTCCTGTTTCAGCCTAAAAATGCAGATCTCTGTGTGGTTAGTTGGTTGATTGATGGAAGGATTTAGTGATACAACATTTAAAAAATTAATTCCATGACAATAACAGGGTTTGAAGTTCACTTCTTGTACTGAAACCCTTCATGTTTATGATGACACACTGAGAAGAAGAGCCCATTTTGTTAAACCAGTTTAAAGAAAGGCTCCTAAACTCTGAGGTCAACACAAGTTCTGGGCATGACACTGTCTCTTTGACAAGAGGAGAGAGAGTAGAAGAAACATTGGTACCCATTTCTACCTGTAATCTCTGTCAACCAACCTGTGTGCTTCTGGTGTCTTGTTATTCTTAGGATTTAACAGACTTTGGCTCAGTCTGCATGCTGGATACTCCCAAGGCAGTTAAAGGCCATGTCTGGTTTGTTGAACTGGATGCCTTCAGCCTTAGCTGCTGACACTGTTTCAGGAAGGGAATCATTGTGTCAACCTGCTCCACAAGCAGAGTGAGCCTGGTTCCAAGCATCACTTTCATGATGTATCTGCTGAGAAGCAAATCTCCATACTGATTGCCATTTGAATCCATAACCAACATCTACAGGGAAAGAAGGCGCCTGTGCTTCTGTTTTATTTGCTTTTTTGCTTTGACTAGTTGGTGGGAGATGACATTTCTTGAATTCTAAAAATCTCAAGTTTAGTATTCTGACTCTCAAGTGAATGCAAACGTACCTTTCCTGGATTATATTTTTTGAAAGGAATGTTTTCATTTAAAGCAAGGATGAATAAGCAAGCCCCTTGCTTTGGAGATTCAGACAAGAACTTCCTTTGGGATTTCTCTTAATTTCCAGAGAATAAGGCTCCTGCAGGCTGAAGAAACTCCCATACTGTTCCTACACTGACGGCTCCTACAGGGCTGCTGGCCTGTTTGATATTCTGAGGTCTAGAGAAGATTTAGGTCCAGGGGGTCACCATGAGGGCAGAGTCTTGTTCATTTCCTCTCTTATTTATCTTCAGCTTGTGGTGTTGGAATCAGCCTTTGATAGAGAGCCTTTCTACCACAACCACACAGAGCCAAGCATTTCAGTGATTTGGTTCAAACCACCTCAAGGTGGAGAAGGGGCTTGGCTTCCAGTGTGGTAAAAACGCCACTGAGCACCTCTGAGAATATCTAGTTGTGTTCTTCTCTGATGAGAAACTCTGATTTCTGAAGGTTTCACTGGTGACACTTCCCAGACTTGGGTCAGGGAAGGAATCATCCTGGTGGGGGCACCAGGTTTTGTTTTGAGTCATTCTATTTTCAGTTCCTCATGCAACAGTCTTGCCACACATTGGAAAGCAGTGTGTCTCTGACCTCATGGGCCTATTTCTACTTTTCTGCGTGGTGTATGACTCACCTGTGGCTGCCCTCAGCAGAACCTGTGGAGGGACTGTGAATGCTGAACTAGCCTTTGGACTTCTTAGCAACCACTAAACTTCCTTGCTGACTCCTAGGTACATCACAGGAACATCCCTGGTTTGCTAGACTCAGCAAGTGCTCGAGTTCCCAGAGCACCTGGGACAGTGGCTAGGCTTGTCTCAATCGGGTTTGTTCACCTCGTCCTCTTTCATTTTCATTTAATACAGCTACTATTTCTCATCAGGGTTGGAAAGTCTGGATTATATGTAGTTTCATCTGAGATGAGGCATCTGAAATATCCTGCATGGAGCCTGAAACATGGGAACATGGGTTATGTTTTACCCTATGCTCCTATTGCCTCACCAAGAACCTCAGTAAACAGAAACGTGGTCCCAGGGGTGCTTTGGGTCCCTGCTTTACCTCTGCCATGGACTTCCAGGACAGATAGTGTGCTGTGCTGTGTCATGTCTATCCAAGAAAATGATGTAACATGTGCCGCAGACGTTGCCATCTGTGGGAGAGTGCAGCTTGGGCTCAACCCACAAGAACAAAGGAAGTGCTCTAGCACTTGGGGATATTCCCAGTGAGTCAGCTAGCTGGAACAACAGTGCCTCCGCAGGTGGTCCATGTGTCCCAGCCTCTCAGCACCCTCCGATCTGTACGATCTGTACGAAGTGAGGACTACTGGGTGCAGGGCATTGTCATGTCTTTTACATAACATGTAGAGGACAGCATTGCCATGTCTTTTACATGATGTGTCTTCTTGCATGACTTTTTCTGGTAAGGATTTTTGATATGAAACCCAGTTGATTGTGTGACCCAGAGAATGGAAATAAGTTTTATGAGACACTAGGATTTTTTTGTTCCCATCTCAGCATCTTAATTTTCTTTTTTTGTTCTTTACCCCCACCTTACTTTATTAAAATAAAAAAATACTTCTAGGCTCATTAAATTGCTGTAACAAACTACTTACAGGTCAAAGCTCACATTTTGAAAACAACTCTGCCTTAGTGACCACGAGCAACTCTGTCGGAATATTTATACGATGTGAATTCCTGGGCCCTTCTCCAGAGATTCTAATTCACTCAGCCGGGGACCCAAGAATCTGCATTTTGTGGAAACCAAACTCAAATGTAACCACTAAGAGGCCAGGACATGTTTTCATCCCTGATCATCCAAAGTGCTTTGAACAGAGAGCCCCGTGCAGAAGCAGAATAGGTGTTTGATCAGTGTCAGTGGAATGGATGAGTCCATGAAAAAGTGCCCCTGGTGATTTTAATTCAGATGTGTAGATTTCAATTAGTTTTGGTGTAGCTTAGTTCTCTTTTGGGGGTAACATTTTATTTTCATGAAGCTTCAAGCTTATTGAAAAGATTAAAAAGTGGGACGAAGATCCTCATTTATTCCTTCCCTTAATTTCCCACTTTTCTATATTCCCATCTTCTCTCTTCTTACCCTTGTTTCCTGTCTTCTAAGTACCTTCTTTTTTCTATTTGTCCATATGGCCAATGTGTTTCATTTCTGAATGATTTGAGAGTGAGTGGTAAACAATACTCCCCTTTTCTGTGTGGTTAAAATTTGAGGCTCTCTAGATCAGAGGCTAAGCCTCTAAATTCGTAAACAGTGAGTAGGATTGATCTTCAAGTCATTCCATTCTCCATCGGCAGCCACACCTCTCTTTCTTTCTGTGTTTCTGCTGTTGGTTTTACAAAATGAGTTATCAGATGTGGCTAGACCTTTGAACTGTAGAATTGCTATGAATCTCCACACTGGAAGAATCCTTAGAAGTCTTCAAATCTGTATTTGGAGGGGCACAAAACTCCTAATAAGGTTGGCCAAAAGTGGTCTTCATCACAATGCAAGATAAGCAAGTTCTCTTCAGTTGAGCACAGGGGAAAAGATCCTTAAATATATGAACAAGAAAAAATCTATTAACATATAGAGGAACTTCATTCAGACTCAAAGCTGACCTCTCAGAGAAATTCTACAGGCTAGAAGAGAAAGGAGTATCTAAAATAATAATAATTTTCTAGTATCTAAAATAATAATAATAACAACATTTTCCAGTATCTAAAAATAACAACATACCCAGTAAAGCTTTCCTTTGTCTTTGAAAATGAAATAAAATTCTTCCACTGTAAAGAAGAGCTTAAAAATTTGCCTTTTCCAGACTTGCCCTACAAATAATACTTAAATATGTTCTGTTGAAAGAATAGTACCTACCAAGACCAAAGGCAAATGTGAATTATGTGCCAATATAACAGGAAAAGAAAATGAAATCAGACAATGAACATCTCGTTGCTAATATGACAGGACTTAACTCTGAATGTAAACTTAATGGCATAAACTCATTAATCAAGTGTTATAGATTAGCAGACTGGATAAAAAAAAACCAAAACCCATCTGTTGCCTACAGTAGACACATCTTAAAAGGATGGAAAAAGATATTCCAAGCTAATGGAATAGTGAGCTGGTATAGCCAGTCTTATATCAGATAATATAGACTTTGATATGAAAAACATTAAAAGAGATGAAGAAGGACATCACATAATGATCGAAGGATACATTCAGCAAGATAACATCATGTTACTAGTATCTTCAGATTTTTTTTTCATTTCTGATTATACTTGGTGACCACGATTATACTTGGTGACCACTTTTTTTTTTTGCTAGTCTAAAAGTTTGTTTTACTCATCCTCTTAAAAAATGCCTCTTGTTGCAATTTGTAGTTTTCTAGTTCCAATTCCATTTATTTTTGCTGTGATTTTTATCATTTATTACTTCTTGTTTGTTTTCCTTTTTTAATAAGTGCTTGAGATGCATTATTAGAGCAGTTATTTGAGATATTTTGAATTTCTGTAAAAACCTGATGTTATAAATGCCCCTTTCAATGCTGTTTTGGTACATCATAATGGTTTTGATATTTTTGTTTTTCTTTTTCTTGTATTTTCATTTCTTCAAAAAGATTTTTATTAATTTCTTCAGTGACACATAGTTCATACTGTAGCATCATTTTCTCCAAAAAGGTTCTTAATTTCTTTTTCATTTCTTCAGCAGCACATTGGGCACTTAGTAGCATGTTATTTAACTACGTGTTGCTGTGAATTTTTGTGTTTTTTCCTGTTGTTATAGTAACTGTGTAATGTGGACTCTCATATCCAGATGTGAAAACACAATGCATTGTGCAAGTCTACTTCCAAATCAAAGATGGACTCCCAGTGAAGCAATGAAATACATCTTGAAAATAGGATGCTGGACTCTGTGCCAATGTCCATGTCTCTAATGCAAGGATACACTTAAATAGCAGAATGATGGCTGTTGACAAAGGATTATACTGTTGTAATAATATAGGGGAAATCATTAGGGAGAAGGGCATTTGAGGAATAGGGAGGGGAAATCCCAGAGCCTGTGGAACTGTATCATAAAGTAATAAAATTAATTAACTTAAAAAATAAGTCTTACAATCTAAAAATTCTCAGATATAGAATCTGTGCTACAACTGTAGCTCTGGGGGTAGAGAGCCACAAATGCAGATCTGGACAGCACAGACCTCTGGCTTCAGGATTCCTGAACAGAACCTGTGGCCCAGGAGTCTGGGTTCTCTATCTCAGGTGTTGCTGGGGCCCAGCCAGGGGAGGGAAGCACCACTCTTACAACCTCATCCCTCTGTAGAAAACCCTGGATGGTGGTCACCCAGGGGCTGCTGGAACATGTCTGAGGTGGCAGAGAAGCCTGCAGAGGTGTGCTTCATGTTGACCAGTTTGGCTTGTTAGAAATTTCTGATCTTGGCTTTGATATCTTTCCAACTGCGATTGGGTTCTGCCTTCTACAGCACTTATAAACAGGGTCAGTTGGCTGCTGTCCATGCATAATAATACAGAACATAGAACAAATGTCTGTCAAAGCCCTAGCACCTTCAGGACTTTATATTAAGTATATTTTCTTTTAGTTCATATATATGTCTATATATACTATATATTATATTTACAACATATAAATTGTATAAATATATGTTCCATGCATAGTATACAACATGTAATATATAATCTATAGTTCATATAAAAATAGTATACATAATATATTATAAATAAATGATTTCACATGTTAATATATAGTCAATCAGATATATAATTCATATAAAATGTATACAAGTATTCATATAATTAATGTAATATTTAAAATATTCATATATTATGTATATATATACAAGCATACACTCAAAAACACACATGACACAGTTACTATACATTCCCTTAAATAAAAAGCAATAAAACAAAATCAACAACAGGAAAAAACACAGAAATGTGCTTTTGGAAGTACATTTTAAAATTGAGTGCTTTAAATTCTACTGCTTTAGTCTGCAAAAATTTATTCAGTTATTTCCTGTGAGTGTTAATTAGACTTTTTCCATTTCCCACTGTTTTAACCAATGTATAAATAAATACATTGAAAAATCAGTAACTGCATTTTTGATTATTTGTTTAAGCTAGATTAACAAATGTGGAGTTACTGAATTTAAAAACGCATCTTTAAATGTATCATGTTTGATACATATTGCAAGCTTCTTAGGCAAAGATTTGTATTACTTTTAATCTAACAGTCTTTCTCTCTGAAATTAGTCATTTAAGCAAAGTACTTATAGGTCCTATTTTAATTATGAAGCAATTTCAGCATTTGGTTTTGAGATTTTTTTAATTGTTTCTTTTTATTGTGTTATTACTAATTATTTAAATTTAAAAAGTATATATAAATAATCAACATATTCTCTTGAACCCCAAACTCAGTTCTAGAAAATTTTAACATTTTTCCATTTAAAAACTTTTACAAAAGAATTAAAAGAGGCTTGTGCAAGATTTTTGTTATACTTGCAATAATTAAAATTTGAGGCAGGATTAATGTTCCTCAATGAGAAAATGAATAAAGAAGCTGTAAAATATTCATAAAATGGAAGAGTATACCGTAATGAAAGGGAATGAACCAGACCCATGTATTACTGATAAGGAAAAATATTAAAATATAACAGCAGGGAGCAAAAATTCCAACTGACAACCTACACTGTGCTTTTTTTAAAGATTTATTTTATTTTTATTGGAAAGGCAGATATACAGAGAGGAAGATATTCCGTCCGATGATTCACTCCCCAAGTGAGCGCAACGGGCCGATGCTATGCCGATCCAAAGCCAGGAGCCTCTTCCGGGTCTCCCACGCGGGTGCAGGGTCCCAAAGCTTTGGGCTGTCCTCCACTGCTTTCCCGGGCCACAGGCAGGGAGCTGGAAGGGAAGCGGGGCTGCCAGGATTAGAACCGGTGCCCATATGGGATCCCGGGCGTGCAAGGCGAGGACCTTAACCACTGCGCCATTGCGCTGGGCCCTACACTGTGTTTTTAAAGTCAAAAAGTCAGAAAACATTGCCATTTTTAAAGGGGTATGTACATACTAACTAAATGATTGTTTTTGACCCAAGGGAGAAACTAGCAGGGAATAGAGATGTACTTTTACTTCTTTCTGTGTCATTTTTAAAAAGAGCAAACATTTTAACTTTTGTTAAGCTTTTTCTACATTGAAAATACATTTTACTTTTTTGGTAAGCATATTAATCAAAGCTGGTTTGTAATCTTTTCACTTTTAAAGTTTACAATGTAATCAAACAAATAAATCTGTTTATGATTTAATACCTAACAATTCTTTACTGGACAAGAGGTAAGCTAAACATTGTCTCTATTTTATTCCTTTTTTGTATGGGGAAAATATGTATATATATATATTATTATTATTTCTTTTTTTAAATTGTATCTTTTATTGAAAAGTCAGATCTACAGAGAGAGAACAGAAGGATCCTCTGTTTACAAGTTCACTCCCCATGTAGCCTCAACATCTAGAGCTGAGCTGAGGCAATCCAAAGCCAGGAGCAAGGAGATTGCTTTGGGTCTCCCACACAGGCGTAAGATCCCAAAGCATTGGACCATCCTCCACTGCCTTCCCAGGCCACAGACAGGCAAATGAAAGGGAAATGCAGCTGCTGAGACATGACCAAGTACCCATATAGGATCCCAGAGCATGCCAGGCAAGGAACTCGGCCACTACACTACTATATATCAGGCTCCTCTGCCTCTAATCAATCTGGGAATTTTGATGTTTGATAAGAACATAGAGTAACATTTGAACTTTTTAACCAAATAACTCTGTAGCTCTCCTTTAACAACTTGTTAAATAATGCTTTCCTCCTCTTCTTCTTCTTCTTATTGTTATTTAAATAATGCTTACAGAGTTGATCAGGGTGAGAAAGATTGAGGGTTAGGGAAAAGTGACAGAGACCATTGTTTCTAAATTTTTTTTTTCCTCCTGTATCGGGAGGAAGGGGGAGGTAAGGGGAGAAACTGAACCAAACCTCCCAACCACCTCCATACTCAGGAATGGGGGACAATCACCTGGTATCAACCCAGGGTCTCCAATGTGGAGCATGCTCTGAGGGTTCTGCTTAAATGGTTTTGATCGTTCTGGAATGATGTTGATCTTGCCGATCCAAGGATGAGGAAATCCTTCCAAGGTCCATAGGCTGACGTGGTCCCCCTTAGAGTCTCTACTCACCCAAATACTCACTGTCAAAGCTTGGCTGGGAGAGTGGTCCATTTTGTTCTGCCCTCCATGGTACTAGATGTCCTCCGCAGGCCTCAATAAACTGGTTGACATGTTCCCCTTGTGCATCTGGGCATGCAATCTGCTGCACAGGCTTCAACAACTGAAGAGACCCAGTTTTGACACGTACTCTTCATGGTCAGACCACAATCCTGTAATTTTTTGCCCCATGGTTGGAGTTCTGAGTCCAGTGGCCCAGTTGTGGGGGTCCTCAAAGAAACCTCATCAGAGGTGACCCCAGAACTGACTCCTGTGTGCATCAGCTAGTACAGGGTCCAGCTCAATCCATCACCCACATGAGCCTACACACACACTGGTGGTTGCAGTCATCTGGTCAGTTCTGTCCCCAACCTCATCTCATATGCAAACCAGTAGATGGTGCATCACAGCCCATTCCTGCCCACCACACACTCAACACTATGCATGCCATTGGGAACTGCAGCCTAGTCAGAAAGACCCCACAAACTCCCACTGTTCTCCCCCAGCCTCAGTTCATGCTCATGCTGGTATGTGCAACAGACTGGCCCAGTTTGTCCCACATCCCTTTCGGCTCTCTCCACATTAATGGGTGTAGGAGCCTAGCTCAGCCTGACCAACCCCACTATCCAGTCCACATTCATGCCAGTGCGTGCCACTCCTGTCCAGCCAAGACTGCCTCCAGCTCTGGTTCCCAAGTTTACCAGTGAGAGCTGCAGCCCATCAGAAGTGTGCCCGCAGTTTGCCTACTAAGCCCACTCCTAGCCCCAGATCTTGCACTTTCTAAGTGGTGCTGTGGTTTATCCTGACAGGACTTACCCATGGTCCCAGCACCTGGTAGCCAATGCTGTGGGAAAACCTGACCAGACCGCACTTACTCTGGCTCATGCATGAACCAGTGGATTCAGTCACTTAGCTCAGTCTGGCTCTCCCCTAATCCAGCTCACATGCAGGCCAACAGGTGTTGTAGCCCTGCCTGGTCTAGTTTGCTCCTAGTCCCAGTTATTACATTCACCAGTGGGAGCAGGGGAGCTTGTGCTGCTCCATTACTGGACTCAAAACCCTTGGCATTTGCTGGAGGGTTCAATAACCTAGTCTGGCCCAGTCTGTGCCCAGCTCATGCTGGTGGGTGCTGCAGCCTATCCCAGTCCAGCCAGCTTTTAGTCCTGGCCCTAGTGTGAACTGGCTGGTGCTGCACCCCAATCCTGGTTATATGTGAGTGGGTGTTATGAACTGGCCAGGCCTGACCCACACCCAGAACTGACCTACATGTGTGCTGGCAGGTACTGTAACCTGTCCAGATCTTGATTTTCTATTTTTTTTCTTCAGTGACACATTAGTCATTCAGTAGCATGTATTTAACTTCATGGTGTTGTTCATTTCTTTTTTCTTCCTGTTGTTGATTTTGTTTTGCTTTGTTTTTTTTTTTTCTTCCTGTTGTTGATTTTGTTTTGTGGCTTTTCATTTAAGGGGATGTATAGTAGCTGTGTAATGGAGACTCTCATATCTAGTAACATGTTATTTGACTTCATGACATTGTAAATTTCTATTTTTCTTCCTATTGTTGAAATTACTTTTTAAAGTGTTCAGTGTGATGTGTAGATACAGTTCTAAGTACATAATGGCATTCTCTTCTTCCCTCCTTCCTACTGCTTTAATTTTTCCCTTCTTTTCTTTTTAGTTTTTAAGATCATGTATTTTAAATTTACATACAACAAAAAGGCCTAATTCTTTACCAAACCAGAAGTTTAATGAGGGCTGGCACTGTGGTGTAGCAAGTAAAGTCACTGCTTGCAATGCTGGCCTCACATGCGGGTGCTTGTACATTGCACAGCTGCTCCACATCTGATCCAGTTCCATGCTAATGACCTGGGAAAAGCAGCAGACGATGCCTCAAGCATTTGGGCCTCTGAACATGTTTGGGAGACCTGGAGGAAGCTCCTGGCTCCTGGCTTCAGCCTGGCCCAGTCTTGGCTGTTGTGGCCAGCTGGGTAGGGGAATAGGAGATGGAAGATCTCTATTTCTTTCTCTTTCTCTGTAACCTTAATCTTCAAATAAATAAATAAGTAAATAAATAAATTTTTAAAAATATCAAGTAAACAGCAAAAAGACTAATTCAGTGGAAACACAGTCTATGGCTATAAGCAATTATTGACTGGAAAACTAAACATTTCGCCAATATACAGCAATTTTGAAGTATTAACACACCATTAAAACTATAGTAGTATAACATTCTATAATCATTGGTTAGACAAAAGTATAAAACAAGGTTTTACAAAACTATTTGTGGAGCAATGCTAATATACCCGGATATTTCTGTTTACCTTTTAGGCCTGTTTGTTGCTTAAGTTTTAGATCCCACAAAGAAAGTAGGACATGTGTTACCTGTCTTTCTGGGTTTCGCTTATTTCACTCAACCTGATGTCCTCTGGTTGAGTCCTTTCTGCTGCAAATGGTAAGGGTTTTTTTTTTTTTTTTCGTATAACTAAATACTGTTCCATTATGCATATACACCACATTTGCTTTATTTATTCATCTGATAATGAGCACCGTGGTGGACTACACATTTTGACTGTTGTGAACAGTGTTATAAACGCAGGGTTAAGGTACCTCTGCTTCATCGTGTTCAAGTCTTTTGAGTATATACTCAGTAGCAGGATTGCTGCATTGTATGGCAAGTCTATTTTTAGTTTGTAAAAATATTTGTTTATTTCAAGGAATTACAGAGCGAGAGAGAAGTAGAGACAGATTGACAGACAGAGAGCTTTTTCTGGGACTCTCCCTTGGGTACAGAATCCCAAGCATTTGGGCAATCCTCCGCTGCTTTCCTAGGCACATTAATAGGCAGGATTGGAAGCAGAGCAGCCAGGACTCAAATCGGCACCTGTGTATGATGTCAGCAGTGCAGACAACACTACATCATTGTCTTAGAGTGTTTCCTCAGTTTCCTTCTGGAAACTTCTCAGTCTCAGGTCCTACATTTTGGTCTTTGGACTGTATTGGTTTTTGTATGTGGTAAGGATATGGATTCAGTTTCATTCCTCTACATGTATTTTGTCAGCACCGTTTGTTTAAAAAGTTATCCTTGTTCCACTGTATAGTCAGAGCACTTTTGTTAAAATTCAGTTGGCTACATGTATGAAACTTACGTAAATAATTAAGACTTGATTTTTTTTTTCAAATTTTGGCCTCATCAGTTAATTACGTAAGACTGTAGAGGTTGCTAATTCTTGATGGCATCAATATTCTTCAGTCATTCATTCAATACATGCCAGGCACTGTTATAGATACTAGAGATTCTGACATGAAAGGAAAAACAAACCTTTGTCTCCATGAAGCTTACTGCAATCTAATGAAATCTTGACTTCAGGCCTGTACAAGATCAATTGGACTTCATTAGGTTGTCTACACCATTTATACTAGCAATATAGCAACAACTGAAGTCATGTATTCTGAGAAAAGAAGCAATGCTAGAATTAACACAAAAAGGAATTTCTAGTTAATAATGATCAGGATTCACCATTCTCCAGGTAATTCAATTATTTATAATTTGGAGATGTCTCAGTATATATGACTTCAGCTTTTCAAGTAGAACTCCATAAGTCAGACTCAGCAGGTTTGTGTACTCAGGTGCATTTTCTTCTCAAAATTCTGGCTTCCTCAGCAGAAAACTTTATATACTAGGCAAAATGGTGAGAAAGGAAGTGTGAGTTTTAGTAAATTATTTTATAGGGTAAAACAGCTCATTCACCTTCTCCCTGCCCCCCACAAAATAACGTGAATCAGCAGAAAGAATGGACTATCTGGGATTGCCTAATGACTTTGAATATAAACCACACATGGAAAATATAAGTACTGTTGCAATGATCTCCTCTGTTGAAGATAAAGCTCATACATTTTCATTCTATGGGATAATTCTGCTTCATTAATGCTTTCCTCTCGTACATATTGAAAGTAGAAAGGAAATTGCAGTTAGTTGAACTCATTCATTCATTGGATCAACAGACATTTACCTCTGCCAGGCTAGGCCCTACTTTTGTGGATCTTGCACTGTGGGTACAAGTAGATATTGAACAAGTGGATATCAGGAAGGATCAGCTGCGGAAGAACAGAGCACCTTGCATGATCCGTTAGGGAGCATGACAACAAATCATAGCATGCATGCATTCCTGCATCCATTAATCCAAGAGTAAGAATTTCCTTTTCCCCCCAAGATTCATTTATTTTTATTGTGAAGTCAAACATACAGAGAGGAGAGGAGAGAGAAAGATATTCCATCTGATGAGTCACTCCCCAAGCAGCTGTAATGGCTGGAAATAAGCCAATCCAAAGCCAGGAACCCAGAGCTTCTTCCGGGTCTCCTATGTGGGTGCAGGGTCCCGAGGCTATGGGCCGTCCTCCACTGCTTTCCCAGGCCACAAGCAGGGAACTGGATGAGAAGTGAGGCTGCAGGGATTAGAACTGGCACCCAGATGGGATTCTGGCACCTTCAAGGCGAGGACTTTAGCTGCTAGGCCACTGTGCTGGGCCCAAGAATAAGAATTTTAAAAGAAAAATCATTCACATGAATGTCAATTTCACAGCATGCTTGACTACAGTCCCTAGTGTGTTCTACAAACACTGAACTGGCTTCCTGGCTAGGTCTGCAGTGTGCAGTGATGGCCATCAAAGGGGATCATTTTCCTAGGTGATATTTCACCAATTATAACGGCAACGACAGCTGGCATTTATTGAATCTTTTCTGTATGCAGGGCACAGTGCTGAAAACTTTATATGTAATAACATTCAAAACAGTACTAAGGAGGTTAAAATTAATATCCATATCTTGTAAATGAGGACCCTGAGTCTCAGAGACATAAAAAAACTGGTTCAGAATCCCATGTCAGCTAAATACTAGATGCAGGATGACATGAGCCAACCAGGAATTGGACTATTTAAAATGGACAGGAAATGAAACTGCATACTGAGGCAAACATGTTAAGAATGTAAAATAAGTCACTTCTAGATTTCACAGTGTTTCAAAGATTAAGTAAATAATCTTCAGTAGAATCCAATCCAAGCATGCAATTCTTTGCATTCAGTACGTGCGCTTGCTAAGGAAAAAGATACAAGAGAATGCTTGTATTTTACATCATATGCATGCCTGGTAATGACCTTTCCTGGTTTCTTTCCAAAGGCTACATTAAAGCAACCATGTTTTCCCTAAGCAAGTTTTCTTCTTCTTGCAATAAGAAAACAAGTGACCTGTACCTGGTCTCTGGTAGACCAGTATTCTATCATGCAAAGGTGTTTTTTTTTTCTTTGTATTCCAGTTTGCTAGAGGGAGAAGAGGAGAGAGGAGAGAGAGAAGAGGAAGAGGAGAGAGAGAAGAGAGAGGAGAGAGAGGTTCACTCCACATATGTCTGCTTGAAACAACTGGTGCTGGAATGGAAGCTAGGAACTCAATCAAGGCCTGCAAGATGGGTGGCAGGACAACAACTATTTGGGCCAATACTTCTGCCTCCCAGGGTTCACTGTAGTAGAAAGATGTATTCAGGAGCTAGATCTGGGCATTAAATCCACATATTCTGATGCATGATGCAGCTACCTAATCCGCTAGGCAAAATGTGTGCACTGCATGAAAGCTTTAAAACAACCTTCTGGAGCTAGCAACATGGCATAGTAAGCTAACTTGTGCCAGCATCCCATATGGATACTGGTTTGTTACCTGACTGTTACAGTTTGGAAAAGGGCAGAGAATGCCCCAGGTCCTTGGGCCCTGGCACCCGTGTGAAAGAACTGTTAGAAGCTCCTGGCTCCTGGCTTAAGATCAGCTCAGCTCTGGCTATTGCAACCAAGTGGCAGGTGAACCATCCAATGGAAGATGTTTCTTTCTGTGTCTGTCTTTCTTTATGAAATTATGCCTTTCCACTGAAAGGAAATAATCTCGAAACAAATAAAAAAATCTTCCATAGAGCTTTATTTCTAAGTTCCACCATGTTTGCTACCAATGCACAATTTCTCTTTGTGTTCCTCCTCCTCCCCTTTATCAGCAACCTTACTGTTGTTCTCACCATTTATTAAGCACTTTCTACATGTCTTGCTTTCTTCTAAGGTCCAATATATAGTTAAGCTTCACAGTAAGCTTATGGCATAGCTACCGTTAACTCATATTTCAGATGATGAAAGGGGCTAAGAGATTATGTAACTGCCACAAGGTCACACAATGAGGAGAAAAGTCTAGATTGAAACACCCATCTATGTAACTTCATAGGCTTGCCTTGAAGGATTTACAACGGGGTACAGGATCAGGTAACAAGGGACCAGATGTGTGAATCTGCAATAAGTCAGAATTTACAGCCTGAGAGAATTGAGATTCAGTGTGTTTCTCTCTCTGGTGCGTGAGTCCCTGAATGGCCACAAATAGATTCTAGGGGATTTGTACCTCCTTTCTACAGGAGTCAGCAAACTTTTTCCTGGAGGATCCTATTTTAAAATGGAAGCCATATGGGCTTTGTTCTAAACACTTCACTATTGTACTGCAAAAACAGTCCCAGACTATATACAAATGAGTAAGTAAGGCTGTGTTCCAATAAAACTTTATTTATAGAAACAGGTATCTAAATGGTATATAATTTGTATTTGCATATATGCATAATTCTTTTTATTGTTGTTAGTAAATGATCCAATGCTTTACATAGCTTATCAATAGGTTTGAAATCTAAGATAACAAATAACTGGTCTAAATGCTCCCCAGGCCCCTCTAAGATTAGACATTGCAAGTTGTATAATTCTATATGGCTTTAAAATGAGCAGTTTCTTAGAGACTCTTTCTTGCAGGCTTTTTTTTTTTTTAATGGATTCTGCTATGAGTTCTTCAGTGGACAGCAGTTACTTTCTGTTAAGTAGGAAACACAGATTGCAATATTATTCAATCTTCCCTGATTTCCTTGGTCAGATGACATTGGCTGAAACACCAGTGCATTCCAGATAGCACTGTACGAGCTGAGCCCTACCACAGATAATCTGAGGCTTGCTGCAGCTTTTCTTCTATCACAGACTGCTTTCTGTGCTCCACTGACTCTTCTCCACAGAAGGAACTCATTTATTTTAAGGATTTCTTCTATTTTTTTGAAAGGTAAAATGACACCAAGAGAGAAAGAGAAAAAAAAAAGAGATCTTCCATTTGTTGATGAACTCCTCAAATGGTTACAGCAGCTGGAGTTGGAGTAGGCAGAAGCAAGGAGCCCAGTGTTCCATCTGGGTCTCTCATGTAGGTGGCCCATCTTCTGAGGCCTTCCTGGACATATTAGCAGGGAGCATGCATGGGAAGCATGGTAGCTGGGATTTGAACTGGTGCTCTAACATGGGATGCTGGCCTGTCTACACTGATTTTTGCAGTTTGGACTCCTGAAGTCAGCCCCTGTCGCCCAGGATGGCACGGAGGGAGAAATGTTGCTGGGTGTGCTTGGTTCATGTATTTCCATATCTGTTTAGGGATTCTCTCTTCTGAGGAAGCATTTTTCTTGATTCCCCAGCATCATGAATTAGAACATCTTAGTGGCTGTTTCTTAACCAACTGTTTTTTTTAAAAGATTTATTTTTATTATTTTTTCATTGGAAAGGCGGATATACAGAGAGGAGAGACAGAGAGGAAGATCTTCCGTCCGATGATTCACTCCCCAAGTGAGCGCAACGGGCCAATACTATGCCGATCCGAAGCCAGGAGCCTCTTCCGGGTCTCCCACGCGGGTGCAGGTTCCCAAAGCTTTGGGCTGTCCTCGACTGCTTTCCCAGGCCACAGGCAGGGAGCTGGAAGGGAAGCAGGGCTGCCGGGATTAGAACCAGTGCCCATATGGGATCCCGGGCGTGCAATGCGAGGACCTTTAACCACTTGCGCCACCGCGCCGGGCCCTGTTTCTTAACCAACTGTTATCCTGTCTTCCACTCCATGTGTCTTCTTCTGAGCAGAATCTTGAGGTGGGGTTTGCTAATTATGTTCCCTGATGCTCACCAGAGAGCCTGGTACTACCTTTTGCATGAGACAGGGAGAGTGAAAAAAAAAAAAAAGCTACATAGTGTTTTAAAGGTTATTAGCACTAAAATCCCTGAAACTTACAGCCAGTGTTAAATTCTTGTGTCAGTTTTTAAAGTCAACTGAAAGACTGTCCAATCAACTTTTGACAAAAGGATCAAATACTTTAAATGCTAGGAACAGCAACAACAGCAACATATACTATGAATAATAATGCGACTGCATTTATATGCCAAGTTTAGCCAAGGGTGGAGACTTGAGAGGCTAGGAGAAGAGGCACAAGAGAAAGTAAAAGAAGAGGAAATATGGCAGAAACCAGAAGATAATGAAATAAGGGAAACAAAGAGGAATGCAGAGAGAAAGGGTGGATGCGGAGTGAATGTACTTGCTAACCAACTACTGCTGAGCTGAAATCCAGTGTCATTAGAATACAGCTATTTCTCACAGCAAGTGCCTCCCAAAGAAGGAAATAAAGCAGCAAATGAAAATAACAGGAGTATAAATCACTTCGCCCATACTTATGGAGACTTTATCTCATGTTAGACTCCTATACATTTCACATCGGGATTAGCACTTGCTCTCTGCAATGAAACATCAATAAGAGGACCACATGGAGCCGCCTGCACCCCCAACTCATATTTCAGTTCAGCTTTAATTATCATGTTCATCTGCCAGCAGCATGGTGCCCATAAACCGAAATGGGTCACGGGAGGCCTGCGTCCTTGTCCTGGCATATCATGATATGACCTTGATTGGCCAAGGCCTGGGCCTCAGTTTCCTTGTGTGTTAAATGTGAATGAGATTTTCCTGCTCTGTTTTTCTCACAGGGTTGCTGGGAAGATGAAAAGGGAGATGAACATATATATATGTGTTTGTGTGTGTGTGTATATATATACACACATATATACATACATACATATATATACTCACATGCTTGGAGATATATATATGTACCTATAAATATATAGATCTAAATACATATATATATACACACATACACACATATAATAGATGCATACACAAGTGCACACACACACACACACACACACACACACTCACACACTCTTACATGCTTGGGTAAGGTAAAAAGGACAAATGCAAAATTGTGCTTGTTCTCTTCACTTCCTAAGGCGGTGAGTAGGCGAGGGGGTGGAGACCATGGCATTTTGCATAGAAGTCTTGGTGACTCAATGAAGTATCTTTTTTTTTTTTTGCTTTCAGTAATATCTGGTCTTGGATTATTACTGCTTTCCCAGTGTTTTTAGACATTACTTTTTCCCCCTCAGAAATGCCAAAGGTGAAAAATACTATTCCATTGCTATAATTTGTCAACCTTGCTGCCTGAGCAAGACATGCACAGACAGTCCAGTAATTAAGCTTTTCAACACTGCATCATAAAGCTTTATTCCTGCAAAGGCTATATTTATCAGCTAACAAGTATTAAATCACCCCACAGCTCAATCCGTTTCTCACTTGCATGCACTCCTTTCAAAACAGAGCAGCCTTCCTTGGCTGGCTTGATTAATACAAGTTCTTGTCTTGAAATACCGTCATGATGTGTGGTCCTGCAGGACTGACATACACACACCTCAGTGATGGTGCCAGATGCTGCTGCTGACCTGCATCTGCCCGGGGAGTTGGGGACCTTGACCCTGGGGTCTTTTGGGGGCACCTTGACACCCTGAGTTTCACAGCCCCCTAGAATGACTTCCAGCAGGAGACACATTTCCTTAACTGTGTCATTTCTAAGGAAAAGAGGCAAGTGAAAAATCTAAAGGTAAAACAATTTTCAAAATTCTAAGAATAGCAAAGTGGCAATGATCTGCATGTTAAGCAGTGTTGAGTTTTTTCTCATTTTATCAAAACACACAGAATTATTTGGAATGAGCAGATATTAGAAGTCATTAGTTAATGGCTTAGGCTAATACTTTAAGTAACTCTACCTTGTAAATTGTATCTCCTCTGGATGATAAAAATTCATGGCATAAATACAGACTTATTCATAAAGTGTCAGGATACTTTTAGTCAAACCGCTTCAGAATTATATTTATTTTAAAAATACACTTAAAATGATGGAAAATCACTTTGATCCAAAGACTGCATCCATTTTCTTTTTCCTTTCTTTGAGTTAAAAATAAGTGACATTAATCAAGCAGGTATTTGAATTTATTTTTAACAATATAATGAATTAAGGAACCATGGTAATCAAAAGCCACAGAATCATAAATCCCATTCTGTAGATCCACTAGCAGATGTGCCTCTCTGTGTGTGTGTGTGTAGGACAGAGGTCAAGTGACACTTTAAACACTACCAATAAAAATCTTTTGCTGGACAGTTTTTAGTTTGAGGGGCCAGAATGATTTCCTTTCAGAATGATAAAATAAAATTCATCATTGTGCTTTTCAAATGAACAACAGGTAGCGTATTTGGAAGACTGTGGATCAGTTTCTCTCCAGGCAGCCAGTCTTGGGGTCCAACCACTGAAGCATGTAGGTAATATGCTGAACCTCGAAGTTGGTAAATACCAGACTATATTAGCTATATCTATTTTCTGGTTTGGAGAGTTTTTTTTCTTTTGAGAAACAAAAATTCATTAAACTTGACAGAGTCTAAATGCCACAGTTCCTGTTGGAAAGTCCATAAAGTAATAAATAGCACCAGTCACTGGGGACAGCAGAAGGTAAAGATCGATATATTTCCTCTCTGGTTCTATTTAACTTCTTCCATATTTGTTTTCAGGGTCAAAAGTACGATGACTTGGGAAACTAAACTGAATTATTGAATTATTGAATTATTTTTTCTCTGAAAATTTAAAGGGACATTTCTTTACTCTCAAAACTGTGATCCTGGGAGGATAACAAACAAAGGAACTTTAGGAAGTTCATGGAATATATGGAAATAAAGATGTCTATTTTGGTGAAAAAAATGAGATTCATGTCAAGTTTTGTCATCATAAGCATTTTTTAATGAATTTTCTGAGGACTCCTTATGTATGAATCACATTTCAGGATCACTTACTATCTAGGGAGATACTTGAGAAACAAAAATGATGCTCTTACTCACAGTTTGAAGAAATCAAATGGTTCAGTAAGTTATAAAAATATTGATCCAGGGACACATTTGAGGATTTAAAATGAGGCCTGGATAGTGCTTTTTCACTGCAAGGCATTGAAATTTTCAAGAGGATAATAAAGGCTTTGGCATTTGAACTGATATTTTGATTTAATATAATTTGGGGAGAAGGTCTTAAGCACTACTTTTCCTTCAAGAAGGAGTAGCTATGGTAATTCAGAAAAGTGGGGGAAAGTTATAAAGTACAAGGACTTTTCATCACAGCAAAAGCTGTACTTTTTAAAATTATAAAATTGATTTGATATGCCAAATAAACATTGAAAATAAGTGAAGAGCAATTTTCTAGTAACTTCCCTCAACACAGTCAAAAGCAAATCAATAGTATGTAATCAGTAATCAATGAAAGAAAATTATGATAACAAAACCCCAAAGTGGATGTGGAGAAAAAAGACATGAATATTAGATATAATTTTTGAGAGCCTGTAGAACACAAAGGGCAGATGTGATACAGCCATCAAAGTTGGAATGAGTAAATCCATCCCCTCCACACACGAGGAGAGGTTTGAGATGAAGAGTCATTTGGCCAGTGGAATTGGCAGCAGCACTTGTAACCTGAAAGAGTAAAAGAAAGATTATAATTTGCCTTCTGTACTCTACTGTGATGTCATGGCAATACCCCACCAGGAAAAATGTCTTCACTTGGAGAAATCAGCATAACGAGAGTAAAGAACCCAAAACCCCTCCCTAAACTCTTCCCTTAGTCCAAGAGTTTATACTCCTAAGATGTTGAAATTTTCAGTTTTTAGGTAAGACAATCAGATATGGTGAACATCAAAATTAGCAAGTGCTATGGTCTTCTGGAAATTCATATACTGAAACTGTAACCCTTAAGGTGATGGTCTTCAGAGTTAAGAGCCTTTTTAGACGTGAAAGGCCATGAGGTCTCTGATGTCTTGAATGAGGTTAGCGCCCTTACACAGCAGGTCCAAGGGAGCTTGTTGGTCTGTGTGAGCCTAAATCCAGAAAGTTACCACCTGAAAACATGGATCCTCATCATACATGGAATCTGCTGGCACCCTCATCTTGATCTTTCTAGCCTCTGGCAATGTGACAGATCAATTTCTGCTGTTTAAAGGGCACTCAGCCCTGGTTTTCTCATGCAATAAGTTGAAAGGACCAAGACACTCTTCTTTCTTCCCTCTCTCCTCCTTCCTTTCTTGACCAATATAATCTCCTTTCCAACCTTCCATGCATTACTTCTTCCTACCTTCCTCACATATTTATTTGTTGAGCACTTGTACACTGGAAACTAGATCAGAGAATTTTAAAACCGCGTATTCCTGTCCTCTCGGAGGTCTTGGTCCTGAGATGAAGACTGACTCCAAAGCAACGAAACACTTTCTTCTGTTGTCTGTTAAGCACCACAGTGGGTCCCACTGGCACACAGTCTTAAATGAATGAATTCGTCTGTGACAATCAATGCATGAATGTGATGGTGGGAGTCTTCAGTCAAGGAAACAGGAATAATTTCAAGGAGAGGGAAGAGCATATGCAAATGTCTATAGTCTATGGGCAAGAGAGAAAAAAGGGTACTTGGAGCAGTCACTTTGTGTGTGTGTGTGTGTGTGTGTGTGTGTGTGTGCGCGTGTGTGTGCGCGCGCTGGAGAAGGTTGACTGGGGGAAGGATGTGGCAAAGAAGAGGGACACAGTGTTTCAAAGTTTTAACATATAAGCCCTAGTAAATTTTTTAAAATATTGAAATTGGGGAATTTACTAATTTTGAGTCCACCATGGGAGAGATCCACTGAAATCAGAGATTTATTCTGTAGAACTGAGTTTATTATGTTTGATACAAAAAAAAAAAAAACAGAGGTTATTCCCAGAAAAGATACTCTTGGTTGGAGATGAAGGTAATTGTCTTGAACACTGCAATGACTTGACCACTGAAGCACTAGAATTCCAAAAATTAATAATCTATTGCGTGTTTCCTCAGGACTGCTTTACTGCACAATTTTAGGAGATAGCGCTCACATTGACTACCGTATGGCAGTTCTGGTCTTGTACACAAATGCTTTCATGGATTTTCCATGAAATTGAAATAGAGTGATATCCCTCAAGATTTTCTTTAAAACTAAGAAGCGGCGAGCATTTTGGCTACTGGCTGCCATGCATAGTATGATGCCTGTATCTTGTATCAGAATGCCTAGGTTGCGTATCTTATTTCATCTCCCAACTCCAGTTTCCTTTTAATGCAAATCCTGAGAGATAACAGTGATGGATCAAATCACTGAATTCCTTCGATCTACTTGGCTGATTTGGATTTTGTTTCTGGTTCTGGGCTTTAGCCCCAGTCCAGCCGTGGCTATCATGGTCATTTGTAGGTGGATTGTAGGGAATGAATCACAGGATCTATCCCTTCTTTTGTCTTTCTGCTTCTTGTTGTTGTTGTTGCAGATAGAAAAGCTTACTTGCAGAGGGACCAGGTGAGCAGGGAGGGGGAAGCACCTCTGGAGAGGAAGCTGGGAGGTGGGGTGCCTCTCGAAAGGGGAGGGAGAGAGACACACCAATGTCTTTTCGCTTCTTAAAAAAAAGCCAAGAAATATAATAAATGCTATTTGGATTGTGGTACTGAGATTTTGGTCCCAGATAGGCTAAGTTAGTATCTGTATTTACAGTTTGCAAAGCAGAAAAACTTTGCACTGTTACTTTTTTTTTGTATGCAATACTTCACTTAAAAAAAAATGAGGAAATACAGCTTTTGTTTTAGTTTTTGTTGGACTCTTTGAGGACCTCTGGAGACCAATAGCACTCAGATCCAGACCTAACATTAGGAATACACCCTGTCTTTTCTGGAGACCATTTTATAGCAACATTGCTTATCATAGACATAGCAGGTAATCTTGAAATCAGATAAAATCTTTGAGTACCTAAAATAGAAAGGACTTATGGTAAACGGACTTGGGTATTCAACTAGAGTTTTCTACCTTCTGCGTTAGAATTTTAACAAATTAGACTGTTTCATCTGTAAATGAAACACTACTGGTGGAAGAAACTTCTAGGTTTCTTGTTGGCAGTTTCAGAATGTGACAAATCAAAGTCTGAAAGCAAGAATTTCTGTATATAAAGGTTGTTTTTTCCCCCACTTAAAAAAAGGACTGGGAAGAAGGCTGGCAGCCTGGGCCATTTAGGGGAGAGTAAGTCACATTCTGGCTCTTAATAATAGGTCTGGAACACATGAGCAATTGGTTGTTCTGCACTGTTCATGTTTGCAAGGATGGTTCAGTGTTCAGAACCACTTCTAATGTGCATAAAGTGCTATTTGTTAGTATTTCTCAAATGATCACTGCATATCAAATGCTTTAGATGAACACCACCCATGTAATGCACACGGCAGCCCATGAGGTAGATACTATTATTCTAACCTCATGATTCAGAAAGATGGAATGCCAGTAGATAAAGGATCAGGGATCTGAACAGGATATACTGACTCCAGAACTCACACTCCAAATATGTTCAGAATCTACTTAAAGAAAAAAAATGTCTGGTAGTCCCTTAGCTTTTGGCACTTGGAAATTTATATAAATGGAATAACTGATTCATATGTAGACATGTGTGTCTATCAATGTATAATTATTTAAAGATTTATTTTTTTATTGGAAAGTCAGATATACAGAGAGGAGGAGATACGGAGAGGAAGATCTTTGGTCTGTTGGTTCACTTCCCCAGCAATTGCTATGCTGATCTGAAGCCAGGAACCAGGAGCCTCTTCTGGGTCTGTCACACAGGTGCAGGGTCCCAAGGCTTTGGGCCGTTCTTGACTGCTTTCCCAGGCCACAACAGGGAGCTGGATGGGAAGTGAGGCTGCCGGGGTTAGAACTGGTGCCCATATGGGGTCCCGGTGTATGCAAGGCAAGGACTTTAGCCACTAGGCTACCGCACTGGGCCCCAATGTGTAAGTTTTAAGACAAAAATTTTGATAGTCTCTTAGCTTTATGAATCTAGAAAATTTATATAAATGAGATAACTAATTGCTACATATTCATATTACATGCATATATTTATGTATAATTTATAAAAATATATGTATTTATAAATTTATGATTATGTCTTTATATATTCCAGCTGACATCCATGTACAGATAAATTGTGATATTTAAATATTCAAGCATTAAGCAAGAGGGAGCTTAAGGGACAAAATTTTGCCCCGTCATAACTTGGTGATCTATTGGTGCTGTGTAATTTGCTTTGATGAGTGGTAATGCCAGATGCCAGAACACATGGCTGCAAAACTGGGCCACTGATTAGCCAGGCGGCAGTTTGGATGAAATCAATCTCACTGCATTGAGGTGGAATCACCCACTTTGCAATTATCCAATGACGAAAATATGAAAACACAGGGTGGGTGTTGGCAAGCTCCCTCACCCAAGTGGAGTAAGGCAGCCTGCAGTGGAGGAGCCCTGAATTGTCAAAGCCACAAATTCTCACGACACCGTGGTCTTGGCTATGCTTGCAGCCGCAGTGAGAGACCACAGCTCAATGACTGCGATGTCAGGGCTGGAACATGCCCCTTCGAAATCCAGGTTGCTGTGGCTCACATTCAGGCCAGAGCTGGTAAGGAAAAAAAAGAAAAAGTTTGCCTGCTCTGGAGTTGCTGTGTGTCCATAAACTGAGAATGATGATGAGGTAGATGAACTCAAAGCTCAAAAAGTGGTTCCTCTTCTAAGAGATTTAAATTCATGTAGATGTGTGTAATTTTTCTTTATCTGCCACATACAATGCAAGGTCCTTAGAGCCACCTGGAGAGACTTTCCAAAAAAGATCTTAATTCCATTCTAGTTATGCTTCCCATCACTTCTCTCATTGGCATGCATCCTAAACACAGACACACACACACACACACACACACACACACACACACACACACACACACACACACACACACACACCATGAGCTTTTCCACACCTGTCATTGTGGTGCTTCCTGCATGCATCCTTCTTCTGGGTGAGGCTGTATAAATCCCCTTCTTGTCTACAGGTGCACTGCTCACCCTTCAAGACTCAGCACAAATGTTACCTGCTCAGAGACCCTCTTGCCAGCTGGGGCAGGTGCTTTTTTAGTGTGTTATTATTTGTATTATGTCACTTGCAATTTTGCACTAATTATGCCCATGCCTGTCTCTCTTCCTAGATTGCATGCTCCTCAGTGTAGGTGTGTGATTTGCTAATCTTTGTATCCCAGGCCAAGGACAATGCCTAGTCCCTATTAAAGTGTGCAATAAATGTTTATTGAGTTGATCCAATGAAGGTCTTTATGGGCAACCAGCTACACAAAAGGTGTTCCTGAGAGGCTCCTACAGGGCTGGGCAGAAACTCCCATGGAAGAGCTGTCGTGTTCAGAAGATTGTTAGTGGTGTGTTACTGTAAACATCTCTTACGTGTGCATTAAGCTGAACCAAACAAACTTTCTGACTCTGTGGGTCATAAATAGTAAAAGGGGATGGACTTTGAGCTTAGCACTTAGGATGCCTGTGTCCCACATCAGAGTACCTGGTTCTGCGTCCTAACTCCAGCTCTTGATCCTGGCTTCCTGCGAGTAGTGCTGACCTGAGTAACTGGATTCCTGACATGCTCACGGCAGATCTTCATTACACACCTAACCTTAACCCAGCCCTTTCCACAGAAGCATTTGGGAAATGAACCAGCAAATATGATTTTCTCCCTTCCTTCCTTTTTTCTTTTCTTTTCATCTTTAAAGCAAAATATTTCAAAGCATGGTTAAAAGCTATCATGTATATATGCTTCAGCTTAATAAGGACCTTTTTTAAAGAATTATTGATTTTTATTTGAAACCTAGATTTGCAAAGAGAAGGAGAGAGAGAGAGAGAGGGATCTTTCATCCACTGATTCACTCTCCAGATTGTCCCAATGGCTGGAGTTGAGCCATTCTGAAGCCAGGAGCCAGGAGCTTCTTTCTGGGTCTCAAAGACTTAGTCCATGCTTTCCCAGGCAGTGATTACAGGGCTGGATTTGAAGTGGAACAGCCGGGAGATGAACCAGTGCCCCTATGGGATTCTGGCTTTTGCAGATGGAGGAGTAGCCTGTTGAGCTACTGTGCTGGCCCCCAAACTTTCTGAGATGTGACATTGAGTGATGTTCAAGTAGATTCATCAGTAATTAAGAGCTCATAAACTGTAATCTCAGATGTGTAACCAACTTCCTGAGGGAACTTGGACAGTAACCTATGAATAGCTGAGATCTTGCTGTCACATTTTCTCATGGGTATGACAAGTGTAATATATACTACACTTTGTTGAAGTCAAGGCACCATCAACTGGAAGGCACACTGATATTCTATGTACAAGTGAGAAAAATGGTACCTCTATGTAACCACAAAGCTGAATCTTACACCTTTTAAGGTTCATGCAGGAAAGCTTTTAGGTACTACATGTGAGTCTTTTGCAAATGTAATGGGGCATTCCATTAGTTAAACCTTTCCAAAAATGTCTTCCCATTCAGAGTGTGACTTCCCTAAATTACTCTATAATTCAAGACTTGTTGATGTTGCATGTCCGTGCTCTTTATCACATAACTTGCACTCTGTGGTGCCCAGAGCACTGGCAATGTGGCATTTCTTACTTTCTGGGGTTTTCTTCTGAGTTACTGACATCTGTTCTACAAGTCTGGATTATGAATTTTTTTCTTCAGTAGGAGATAAACGTTTTCAGACAGCAATTAGTTCTCATACTCTCAATTCAAATAGTCCTTAAGTAATTTGCTAAGGAAATATCAAGAGGTTACAGCTGCCCACTGGAACATCACCAGAAATAACTAAGTTTCTATGTGTGAAAATCATAACTTTCCTGTTTCCTGGCACATGCTCACTTGGTGGCACCTAACAACTGATGAAACATGAATTGGATAAGAAAAGAGATAGAATGAGTATCTAATAGTGAATGTGTAACCAGTCAAAAGATAATGAATGGCAAAATCATTTAATCAACACCATTTTAGTAGTGGCTGTATTTCTAATACCTTCAGCATTGCTGGTTTTAAACCCTCCATTTTCTTAGTATGTCCAAATGAGCAGTCTCTAGTGAGACCAACTGATTATCAGAGAATCGATACATTCCATTACAAAGGTAAATGTACCGATTCCAGAACTCAGTCTGGTTGTCTTCCTAGCCCATTCATCTTGGCGGGCAAATTTCCCCAACTGTATCATAGATTGTTGAGGTGACACGTGTGGCAACTGCTGACAGACATAACTAATCATCTGTGGCATTTTTTTTCTCACATAGCCCAGAAGTGGCCTCAGCATCCTTCTCACTTCAGTGCCTCAGGCAGCCACTAGCAGTCAACTGAGGCTGGTACTTGAGAGAAACCCTGTATGCCACCCCTAGATTTGAAGACTGCAGAGTGAGCATGTAATCAGAAATCAAGGAATCAGATATTCTTTACTGTTCTTCTTCTTTTTTCCCACTAATACATGATAGCCTGATACATTGCCATTCTCCAAATCAGTGCTATTTAATGCTAGCAGCACATAAAACCCCCTCCTCTATGACAGAAGTCCAAATATGATCCTTTCTAGTAATTTAAAAACCTGCTTCAGATCACTGCCCTTTGTATGAGTGTGTGAGAGGTTTTGTGTGCAGTGTGAAAGTACAGATGTTTTGGTAATAGTGCTAGTGCTACAGAATTGCACACAAAAATATCAGGACTTCCTCCCACCCTGTAAAAACACACACACAAAAAAATAGAGTTAGAGTAGAAGACCCAAAACCTAAGGAACTCTGAACCAAGCCCTGGTACCAACAGCAACAAATGCCGTGGTAAGGTGACCGCTGCATTTGATGTGCGCTCAGACACTTCAATGACAGCATCCCATTCCTCACAACATCAGCTCTGCAGTTTTGCTGCTCCGCTGAGATGCTGCTCACCTCCAAAGCAGACCGTTGTGCTCTAAACTAAAAATATAAAGTCAGATGCAGCCTTCTTTCTTCAGTTCATCTTTCTAGCATGGGGCAAATGTCTTTGTGTTTTGTCTTCTGTACTTGCAGCTCTGTTCAAGAGTGAGATGTGGTGGAAGACCCACTAAAATAGCCACATAAAAGTAAGATATCTCTTTAGGTTTTCAGATGTCTCCCCCCTTAAGCCTTCACCTTTCGTAAGGCTTTGCCTTGGAAGGAATCTTACTTCAACTGCTTCAAAATACAATCCTGCTTGAAAGCAATATAATTCCCTTGACAATGACCTTCTATACCTCACGCAGTACTTAGTATTCATGTGGAATACCTTCCAAGAATTCCGACAGATGTCTGAAAACAGAGATAGCACTGAAATCTGTATATGCAGGAGTTATCCCTTCCCCCTTACCTGCAGTTACAGTTACCCATAATTAACTTAGTCCAAAAATATTAAATGGAATCCCAGAAAGAAATAATTCACAAATGTTAAATTGTACACTGTTTTGTGTGGTGTGCGGGATCTGACGCTGTTCCTCCCAAACCTTCCCACTTCACTCTCTGGAGGATGTGAATCACCCCCGTGGCCAGCAGACCTTTCTTCCTTGTGTCAGTCATAAGACAGGGGCGTATTTATGGGAATTTTAACATGGTAAATTGTCATGATTATTTGATTTAGTTATTAGCTATTGTGAAACTCTTACTGTGTCTATAAAGCAAACTTTATTATATATGTGAGCATACAAAAAAAAAGACCATTTATATAAGAATAGAAACGGGCTTCACTAAATCAAGCCCTTTCAGACCACACAGGCATCCACCCCATCTCTAGCTCCTAATCAATCAGGAGCAAGGGGTGTCCTGATCGTCACTGCAGAAGACCCCCGAGTGCCCTGTCAGGGACTTCCCCTCCCATGCACGCAAGCCCAGAATAGGCCAGTACCATCAATATATAACTTGCTGGGTGGTGGTAGTGAGTAACACTACCCTTTTGAGTATGTCATGTGCAAACACACTCATATACACACACAGCTGCACCTGTGCAGAACACCAAGAAGGGTGTAAACCAAAGTGTAAGCCAGAGTTGGGGTGTGGCCATGCCTCTTCAAACCAAGAAAACCCCCATGGCAGCTCCCCTAGGGAGCCAGTCAGCAGACTTGCAGCTATGCTGTCTCCCTTGGGTCAAGGTGTAAAGCCTCCTCCCCTGAAACCCTGAGTGTATCACACAGTGACCTCTTACCAATTTGCAACACAAGAGTCAGTCTGTCTGGGAGTTGATATGTTACTTAGGGGTTGATTCTATCTTTGAGAGTCCTTCCGCTCAGATAAAGGATGAACCATTAGATGGGAGAGGTCACATTTAAAAACTGTCAAGCACTATAAAAGGCTAGATCATGTTTTGAAGATTGTGTGTTTAAGAGTTATTTATTTATTTAAAAAGTGGAGTACAGAGAGAGAAGGAGCAACACAGAGAGCATGAGTGATCTTCCATCCTCTGGTTCACTCCCAACAACCCATAACAGGGCAGGGTCAGACAGAAGCCAGGAGTTTCATCCAGGTTACCAGCCATGGTTTTAGAGTTTCAAGCACTTGGAACATCCTTACTGCATTCCCAGGTGCATTAACAGGGAACTGAATTGGAAGTGGAGCTGATGGGACTCAAACCAGCACCCCAATGTGATGCCAGCATTACAGGTAGTGGAGTCACACAGTAGACCACAAGGCCAACAGTAAAGATTAGATAATGTTACTGCTTTTTTCCCCAATGCATTAGTTTCTTGTGGATCATATAATAAGTGTTGGGTAAGCAATAATCTTGACAGTAGCAGATAGAGATTCTTAAGCCATCATTTAAAAAATACTTTTATCCATGCTAGTTTCTGAGGGTTACTCTGCTTCAGTTGTCTCAAGTTTAGGGAAATTGTGTTGTCTCCTAGTTTCCCCCATGTTGACCGAGGCAGGCTCTGAGTGCTAATCTCTGTAACTCGTTCACTGTGTGTGAGGGGTACGGACCACACTTGCAATAATAAATAGCAATGAAGGCTGAGACAGCATGGAGTTGATTCATACAATTTCTCACTTCCTTGACTTCCTCTACTCAGCTGTCAGTGTAAACCAGAGCCCATGCCATGGTACATAAACAGCAGAAATTAAATATTTGCTTAGCTTATTCTTTTATAGCCCTTCTGCAAAGCATGAAAGTAGTGGTTCCCAAAAAGCAATTCATGGCAAGAGGAGAAAAAACAAGAATTACAAGGTTCTCAGAGAGCTAAAAGTATATTTATAATTTTTATAGGCTTGCGATGAGGTTGTATTTTCACTAATTTTGTTTTATTTTTCACATTCTTATAACTGTTTTCTTTAAAAATTTTAACTGCAGATTTAAAAGATGGCAATATTATATCAATTCACAAAACATTTAGAGGAACTTTACTTGTCTGTAATATGAAAACTCAGAACCAGCGCTCTGGGGAGTGGATTGATGTGGCTAAGAGCACAGAATCTCCATCAGCCTGGCAAATGATTTCCACCAGGAGGAAGCATGGGGGCAAGGGAGGAGCCGAGGGAAGCTTTGAAAAGGCATCTGTAATCTCAGGTGCCACTGGAAGCTGACTTCAGGCTTGGCAGGCCGACCAGTAACACTCAACAATGGGATGCACTCTTGTGAAAAATTTGTTTCCAAGAGATCTGCACAACTTTCTCTTATACAAATATTAATCCTGACAGAACTGCAATCTGGGATAATACATTCTTTGCTCACTTGAGGCTAGATATTGTGGTAATATCATAAAAGTTTTGGAGAAAAACAGAGATTAGGGGGAAAAAAGACTCAAATATACAGTAAATAACTACCTTCAAATCACATATGCCCTGGAGCATAAATGTGGTTGGTATTAATTCTCTGTATGTATCTCACTATCCTTCCCATGTTTTCAAGGCACTTATTATAGTAACTGTCATAATGTGTTTACAAAAACAGAGAGATGCATAAATAAATGAAGGGGAGACTAGTACTGTGATGTCAATGAAAATGTCTGTTTATATGAGTATTTATAGATGCATAATTAGTCCAAGCATTCTGAGAAAGATGGGGCTTTAGGACTGTGTCAACAGCGAACATCCACTAAGTGAGTTTCCATGATATTCCAAAGGAAAATCTTGGAAATGAAAGTTGAATACAGATTTTTTAAAATGCACGCGATGTTTTCTATTGGTCAAAATCAAAATGTAATGTTTTTGTCCCCTTCCCCTATTTTAAAAGAGTCTCTCTGGGGTTTGCTGTTTCTTCTAGAGTTAACTCAACCAAATGCAATTTATTGAGAGACATTTGATGTTTAAAAGTCTTTTGAGTCTTCAAAAGAGCAAGCTCTGGGGGTTGTGTTGTATTCATCTTTGTATTTGTGGTATCTATTACTCCATTGTATGGCTCATGTTGAGTAAATGTTTGCTCAAAGAATGTATACATGTGGGCCAACAAAAAGCAAATTCAAACTTCTGAAATTTAAAATTTCAGTGCTCCAATGGTCTTTGTGCAAAATATTTCCTCTCTATTACAATAATTTTGTTCGGTTTCGCAAACTCTAAATTTTGCCTCTCATTTCCAAATTACCACTTTTTAACCTCCTTCTGTTTTATTGCATTTGATTCTTTCCCATTCTAAGCCAGTTCTTGAGCAGTCACTGTGCCAAGGACAGCTATTTTGGTACTCCCCATCCTTGCTCTAGCACATATGTCATCACCAGCAGAAAGTGGAGAATTCTGTGCTTCTGGCTCACTTTGGCAGACAAAGGCACCATGAGTATTTGAATGTGCATGAATTTCAAACAGGAAGTAGAGATGTTGTCTTCTACATAGCCAACTCATCTTCATTTCTTGAAGTGCCATTGTAAAGAAAACCTTTAACAGTCTCGAGAATATAACTAAATGAGTGTGCACATATAAATTTATATATTTGTGGGATGTACAGCCTGTGCTGTCACCACAGAATATGGCCAAGTTGCTGTGGACATTCAGAGGTATAAATTCTAAATAATCCTTTCTATGTTTCTGACAGTTCTAGATGTCAGAGGGAAAAGGAATAACCCTGTTTGCGTTATGTAGGTAATTTTGGCTATATTTTACAAACATTTTTATTCAAATAGTTCACTTTCTAAACTCATACTTTTTGGCCTGCCAGTAATTATATGGATGGGATATATTTGCTACTTTATTAAGAAAAGTGATGATCAAGATTATTTTGGTGGGTTGGAAAACTGGCACAATGGTTAAACTAAACTTTGAGATGCCAACATCCTATTTAGAGTGCTTGGGTTCAAATCCTGGTTTGGTTTCTAATTCTGGATTTCTACTAAGGCACACCCTGAAAGGCAGCAAGTTATGGCTCAAATACTTGGAGTTCTGCATTCACATGGGAAATTCAGAGAGAATCTTTCATCTGGTGGTTCATACCTGAAGCATCTGCAACAGCCAGGCCAGGCCAGGCCAGGCCAGAGCCAGGAACTCCTTCCACATCTCTCACATGGGTGGCAAGGACCCAGGCGCTTATGCCAGCATGCAGTTCATTAGCAAGAAGCTGAATCAAAAGTGGAATAATTGGGACTTGACCTATACTCTGATACAGGGTGCTGGTGTGACTTAACATACTGTATCACCATGCCAGCCCTAGACCATGAGTTTTGAGGCCCTAGGTGCTCTATTATTGTCTGATATGGCTTTAAATATTTATAAAGACCTTTATCTAGGACCTGGTATGTTAGCCTAATGGCTAAAGTCCTCACCTTGCACAGCCCAGATCCTACATGGGTGCTAGTTTGTGTCCTGGCGGCTCTACTTTCCATCCAGCTCCCTGTTTGTGGCCTGGGAAAGCAGCTGAGGACAGCCTAAAGTCTTTGGACCCTGCACCCATGTGGGAGACGCGGAAGAGGCTCCTGGCTTCAGATTGGCTTAGCTCCAGCCATCGTGGTCACTAGGGGAGTAAATCATCAGATGGAAGATCTTCCTCTGTCTTTCCTATCTATATATCTGACTTTCCAATAAAATAAATGAATCTTTAAAAAGAGAGAGTTCTTTATCTAAACATAGTGCTTTCCTGCAGAAATGGCATCTTCTTAATTGGTTCTTTGTTTTGTCTTCATTATCTAGACTCTCCACTACTCTACTTGTCTCTCCAGTGTTTTATTATATTTAATGATGATTTCGTAAACCTGTGTCTTTGTTGTACTTAAGGGAAAGGCTGGCTTATGTTGTGGTCTTCCAGCTTCAGAACCCTGCTCTGGCAGTACAGGTATAAAACTGCTATTGGTTGGAACACTATGTATGAAGCAAGTGATGCGGTTTGGTCAATTCTCTGTGGAGCTTTTCACTTTATTGGTATTTGTCTATTCCATTTTAATAAACCATTGGATAGATGCAGGCAGAACGTGCCACAAATCAATTATATGATCCATGCAGCAGCTTTAGTGTGCTTCAACTGCAAAGGACATACTTTGCTGAAATTGTATATTTAATTGCTGAGGTCTACATTGAATCTGTTAGATCTATCCTGTCTTTTCAAGTCCTGAAAACACCAGCGCAGCCTATTTTGATGAGCACTTGCTCAGAACAAGCACACAATAAAGAATGAGATATGGCTTCCCTAGCACGGTTGCGGTAATAACAGACAAAACAGCAGTGGCATTACATTTCCCTTTAGAGCTTTTAATTTAATAGGAAACTCTTCTGCCTTCAGTGAGTTTTAGCATATTCATCTATTAATTCTTCAAGTATCTTTTTTCCCCTAACAACTGCTGAACACTGAAAAAGGAGTGAGGGTACAAAACACAGACTGTGTAAGGTGGTTTTACAGACTTGGAGTCCTTTGTTGTCATTTGTATATAAATGTTCCACTACAGTATCTTTAAGGATATAGTTACTTGGGATTCTAAGATGCAGAGGACCAAAATGCTTTTGACGGTGATTTTAGAGAGAAATTGAAAATCAGGGGTAGGCAGTGTGATACAATGGATGAAGCTGCTGCTTGGACACCTTGCATCCACAAAGGGCTGGTTCTGGTCCTGGCTACTTGGTGTCTACTCCCTGATACTGTGCCTGGGAAACAGTGGATAATGGCTCCAAAACTTGGGTTTCTAGCATCCAAATGGGAACTTGGGTGGAAATGCTGGCTCTTGGCTATAGACTGGCCCAACCTCAGCTGCTCTGGCAATATGAGAAGTGAATCAGCAGATGGAAAATTCTCTCATTTTCTTTGTTATTCTGCCTTTCAAATATATGAATACATGTTTAAAAGAAAAAAAAAACAAAAAAAAAATCACTTGCCTCTGTATCTGAGACTCAACATTACTACTTTTTGCCCCTGGTCAAGTTTCTAGCTGCTAAATTTTCCACCAATTGGAAACTTTCTGCCTCTCATCTCTAATTCCTTTTCCATTCTTCATGCCAACCTCAAAGTATGGCCACTGACTTTATGGTTCTCACTCATATTGAATGGAATACCCAGATTTATGTAGGGACTGGGAGGTGATGGCAGCAAGAAGTATAGTTAGCTTCATTTCCAGGTCCAGAAAAGCCTTCCTTCTGCTTTAATTCTGTGAAAATAAAAGGACTACTCATGTTCCCTGCAGAGGCAGTCACACAGAGTAAAGCACACAAATGGTAGTTTTTAAAAGTTTGCCTGATTGAGGCATAAATCATATACAGTAAAATTCATCCCTTTTGATGCTTACTGTTCCATAAGCCTTAATACAACTGCTCATAAATAATGTAGAGAACACTTCTGCACCCCTCTAAAATTCCCTTATGTCCTTTAATCCACACCTCGTAATCACAACCCCTTGACCAGCTTCCCCATACATCTTTTGACAGCACGAATTTTGGCTCTTCCAGAACTCATGTAAACAGTTTCAATCTGATTTCTTCTACTTAGAATAATGCTTGTGAGAGCCACCCATGCAAATAATATTAATTTATTCCTTTTATCACTGCATAGCTTTGCATTTAGGGACACATAACATCTTTTAATTCAGGTACCAGGTGATGACTATTTGGGCTATTTTCAGGTGCTTTTTTTTTTGCAATTGTTAAGAAAACTAATCTGATCATTTGCATATGTGTTTTTTATGTGGATATTTGATTTCCTTTCATCCCAAAGAATGGGATTTCTGTGTCCCATAGTAGACTATATCTCTAACTTTGTGAGAAACTTCCAGCTTTCCCCAAAGTGACTATACTGTTGTGCAATACTGCCTGTGACATGTGTGAGTTCCAGATGCTCACGTCCCTATCAGCTTGTGACATTTTTAGAGTTTTTGTTTGAGTCATTCTTGTAGATATGTCATGGCATCTCACTCTAATGACCAAGATTTTCAATATCTTTTTGTGTAGTTCACTTGCCAGCCACATCTCTTTTTTATAAATGGTAAAATACACTAAAGATCAAATTTACCAAGAGTTTCAGCCACTGGCAAATACTCTCTACTTTGGGTATATGGACTTGCTGATCCTGGATATTCATATAGATGGACTCATTCATGGCTTTTTCACTCAGTCTATCGAAACTTCATCGTTTCTTATGGGTGGATAATATTCCATTGAATGGATATGTCACATTCTGTTTATCCAGTATTCAATTGATGGGCATTTGAGTTGCTTCCAACTATTAACTATTTTGAATAGTGCTGCTTTGAATGTATATGTGCAGCTTTTAGGAACACACTTTTTAAAATTCTTTTGAGTATATATTTAGGAGTGGAACTGTTCAGTTATATTATAATTTCATATTTAACTTATTGAATATCCAAATAGTTGTCCACATTTATTGAATTTGTTGAGTAAATCACAAGAATTTTATTTTTTTCATGCCCCCTCTAATTGGTTATTTTGCATTTTAAAAATCGTAGTCATCTTAATGGGTGTGAAATGGCACCTAATTGTGGTTTAATTTGCATTTTCCTAGTGGGTGGTGATGTAGGGCATCTTTTCCTGTTCTGATTGGCTATTTGCATTCGTTCTTTGACAAGATGTGTATTCAAGTCTTTTTGTCATTTTACTTTTTAATAAAGCTTCATTTATTTTCACTATAAAAAAGTTAAGTGGCAGGAAGAGCTCTTCTCTCCTCTGGTTCTTTCCCCAAATGATGCTATGAGCACTGACCTTAAGTACTCGAACCCTCATGGCTGTTTCCCAGGGTATGTATGTCCCAGGGAGCTGGAATGAGAAGCAGAGCTGGGGCATGAACTCAAGTATCCAACATGGGAGACAGTAGTCCTTCGGGGACTCACAAAAGCTACATCAAATGCTCACCCTTGTAACAGGATAGTTTTTCTGTTGTTCAGCTGCGAGAGTCCTTTATACGTCTGCGCAGTAGATTCTTATTAGATATGCGATTCAAAAATATCTTGCCCCTTTCTTGTTGTCTTTTCACCTTTTTGATAACATTTTGACACAAGGAAGTTTACCATTTTAGTGAAATCCAAATTAATCCTTTTTTGTTGTTACTTATATTTTCATGTTATACCTAAGAAACGATCGCCAAATCAAAGGCCGTGAAGATTTGCTGCTGTTTTCTTCCGGGAGTTTTATGACTTTAGCCTGTACTTTCAGATTTTCTGTTTACATATTTTTGTATATAGTTTGCAGTAAATGGCCAGCTTCATTCTTTTGTATGTGGTTATCCATTTGTTCCAGTGCCATATGTTTATGGCATATCTTCCGCTAGAGTATTCTCGGGAACATTCTTGGAAATCGGGTGACTATCAGGCATGGGTTTATTTGTGGACTCTCAGTTCTGTCCCACTTACCTATGCCTATCCTTTTGTAAGTATCATATTTTTTGTTACTTAACTTGATAGTATGTTTTGAAGTCAGGGAATATGAATCCACCTAAATTGTTCTTTATCAATGCTGTTTTGGATATTCAAGGACCCTTGAAATCCCGTATGAGTTTTGGAATGAGCTTGTTCATGTCTATAAAGGCCACTGAGATTTTGACAGAGATTGTAATGAGCTTATAAAGGACTTTGGGTATTACTGCTATATTAAAAATATTAACTCTTTGAATGTGTGGTATCTTTTCATATGAGTCTTTACATTCTTTCAGCAGTATTTTATACTTTTTAGTGTAGAACCGTTTTTCATTGTTACATTAATGTTTCTTCTTGTGTGAAGTACTCCTCCAAATATTTGCTAATTTTTAAATAACTGGACTGGTACTTTTCACTACTGATTTGTAAGGGGTCTTTTATATATCCAGGACACCAGTCTTGCGTCATGAGTTTTATGCTTTGTAAACATTTTCTTTAGGTCTCTGACCATCTTTTCATTTCCCTAACAATTTCTTTCAAAGTTCAGTGTCTCATCGAGCTCGTTTTAACAGTTCCTTCTTCTGGAGTTTGTGTTCTAAGAAATGTCTGCCAGTTCAAAGATCATCAGGGTATCTCACTGCTTTCATTTAAAATTATAGTGGAAGATGTTATGTTTAGGGTTATAACTCATTTTCAGTTAATTTTTTATTTAGTGTGAAATATAGGCTTTTGAATTGAAAGTTATGTGCTCTAATTTTTTTTGTTGCTTACTGATTGCATCACTTCAGACAAAATATTGCATAGGAACTTCAGTTTCTTACTGAAAACAAAGATAATATTTAGTTACTGACCTGTCAAGAGTGTGACAATCAAATGAAAACAAGTATAAAAGAGATTTCTAAAATAAGAGTATGAATGCTAATTATTTCCTATTTGACAACAGTAAAAATGAAGATGATATAAGGATATATCGAATCTGTGGAAAGTCAGGACTCAAAAAATTACTGATAGAAAAGAGGTATTTAAAAACTAGGATGTCACTGAGTTCTACTTCCGCTTCACACCAGATCCCCGAGATCCCTAAACCTCAACTTTCCCACCTATGTGAAGGACAAAGCAAGTTACAGAGCATGAGGAAGACACATGGAGTGACTGAAGTAGCATATGAAAGGGGAGAAAAAGAATACAAAACTCTTACGTGGACTATCATGTCACCTAGGAAGGTGACAACAATTGATGCCAAAGACCAAGGTAGAAAGAGGGATTAAGAGGTCTGAAACTAGACCCAGTACAGCCCCTCTCTATTCTAGACACTTCTGGTTGTGGTAATGACAGCGTCCCTGCCAGAGAGCGTTGGCAGTAACTGAGCTGGACTGAGCTGTCATGTCGAGACATGTCAGCTCAGCAGAGCAGCAGCTCCTCCAGCGCATCTCTCCAGGCTGGCCATCCCACATTGCACTCTGTGATCTTTGCCAAACAGATTTACTGGCCACACCTCAAATGCCCCTGGCCTCTTTTGCCTCTGGGGAAGTGCACTGTGTGTTGCTGGAACATTGTTCCAACATCATTTCCTTTACTTTCTGACTTCCTCATGGTGCAGGCTTTAACTCGAGTGACATCTTCTGCTTCCTCTTCTTGACTTCTCTCTGATCACAAAATGTACTGTGTGTACTTTTCATAGAGCAAACTTCACTCCATCCTGATAATCTGCTCATCAGCTACCCTCACCTTTGAAGAAAGGAGCTTCTCTTTGATGCTATCCTGAGGAATGTCTGGCCCATAGTAGGAGTTCAGCAATTGTGTATTGAATGAAATGAGTCAATATTGTTAATTTCTAATGTGAGTATAAATAGTCCCTGCCAACAAAACATTTTTGTGTGTTAGTTTTGTGGCATAATGCTTGTGTCTGATTGAAATAGTCCAAGTACATTTGCACTTTAAGAAACTAAGCTGGAATAGAGCTTATTTCTATCAGAGCATTCGTGTCCATGTAATAACATCTTCCCATCCAAGTCAATGGATTCATATTGAGCGCACATGATTGTGTATATAGCATGTGCTCAGAAAAAGTTGCACAGACTCTTTTAAAATATTTCTATAAAGGAGTGCTTTTCAAAATAACTGGTAGGTTTGGATGAGTGCTATAAAAAATGTATGGAAAGGCAGATCTTATTATCTGAGAAAAATGATTCATTTAATATGTAAGATTTTGTGGTGTGAAAAGCGGACATACCTGGCCTTATGAAGTTTAATTAAATTGTGAGTGTGCATCTTTACTTCAATCATCAGAAGTTCTCAGCACACACATGTACTACTTTATCATAAATGGAGGAACATGGTTAGGTAGGTGCTAGAGAGAAAGAGGTGGGAGATAATACAATGGAAGCTTAGAACTGAAAACCATGAAGTGTCTTGCTGTTGGTGGATTGGGTGGTGACACAGTTCAGCAATCCCAAAGGGCCTATTTTGGCCCTCTAAATGTCATTATAACATATAGTGCACAAGCAGAAGTGCTCTTAAGGTCATCATTTCATGCCAGGGAATACTGACTCATGGCACAAATGTGTTAAATTTCCAAATGCTGGAAAATGTGCAAGTTAGCATAGGAAGGACTGGCAAGAAACCAAATTGCCTTTAACAACAAAACACCAAGAAATCCATAAGTGGTCAAGAGTTCCCTTTCTCTTCAGAGAGCTACAACTTTTATCTCACCTGATATTCTGATATTCTTCAGTAACTGCTTAGGGTATGACAGAGTGTCACAGCCTGTGGCATTCAAGCGGTCTTTGTGAAACATCCCTGTCCAGAACCATTTAACATGCAAAACAGAGAAGAAATAGAAGAACTCTGAAAGGGAAGAGTGGATAGAAAAATAAATGCGGGGCAGCAGTGGGCATGAAGAGAGGTAATCAAGACAAGGAGGGATGCATAGCTAATCTACCAGGAATTGACGCTGGAAGTCCCTTGACCCTGCCTCTTCTTTACCCCTCCCACTTCTGACTACCACTACCTAGTAACGTTGAGAACTGGTTTCAGACCAGCCTGTGAGTTAGATCATTTCTATTGTGTCCTCTCATTTCACTTCTAACTACAATTGGAATGGGTAGGTTTCATTGTTGTTATTGAGGAGGACGCTAAGGCTCACCGTCAAAATTCCCTGGCCCCAAAGCACACACAGAACCTGGGCTTAAACTAAGGTCTGTCTGACCTTCAAGTCCAAGATCATGATAACACATTATTAAACATCCAGGAATTATAAATTACACATAGCAAAGTCATGGGACTAGTGGAGGGCTGAACCGGAAGACATTGATTCTAGTGGAAAGGAACTAGACAACATGCCTATTGGGTTTAATAAACACGAGTGCGGGGATACAAATGTTTCTCAGTTTCCTCTACAATATGCTCACAGCACAGATCGTCCCAGTGATCCTAAAAGGTGTGGGGATGTCTTCTGACCAACAAGGAAGCAGTTAGCTTCACAGTAGATGCCAGCTGGCTGTCCCCTAATTCAAATCTATTACCACCTGCCCAAAGATAGGCTCGTTCCCACCAACCTGCCTCCACTTGACACACGCATGTTTACTTAAAGCTTCTGTCATTGGAGTCATCAGGCATCCTCTGCGTGTTCGAGTAATTTGCTAGAGGGGCCCAGAAAACTCAGGGCAATTCTTACTTAGGTTTCCTATAAGGGATGTTACAAAGGCACAGATGACAAGAAGAATAGGCTGAGGTATGTGGGATGGAGTGAGGAACATCTCTTGTGTCTATATTCAGAAAATTCAAAACCAAACAATTTAGTTAAGAAATGGGCAAATGAGTCAGCATCTTGGCTCAACAGACTAATTTGCATACAAGCACTGGCAATCTGTATGGATGCGGGTTCAAGTCCTAGTTTCCCCACATACAATTTAGCTCTCTGTCTATGGCCTGGGAAAACAGTAGGGGATGGTCCAAGTTCTAGGGCCCTTGCATTCACACAGGAGACTCGGAAGAGCCTTCTGGCTCCTGGCTTTGGATCGGCTCAGCTCCGGCCATTGCGGCCACTTGGAGAAGTGAACCAGTGGATAGAATATCTTTCTCACTGTCTCTTTCAATTTGTGTGTAACTCTTTCAAATACATAATGTTACAACGACAACTGATAGCAAATACTGGCAAGGATATGGAGAGAAGAGAATGTTCATATATTGTCTGTGGGAATGAACGTTAGCACAGCCATTATGGAGAACTTTAAAGTCCTGAAAGAAGTCTCAGCAAAGATGAATTATCTTAAATTGCTTTTGATCACTAGATTGTGTTTCTCTTACTTCAACAACATGCCAAGAGTGGATCATTAGGGGCTGTAGGGCTTTTTTTGTGTTCTTTTTAAAACAATTTACAACAGGTGTTGCTAACTCTAAACTCATAGAGGAACATTAGATTTCTGATAAATCCTCATAATTTTATGCAGTTTTTGTGATTAGATGTTTAGCTTTGTACTTTAATTAAGAGAGTCTTCATGCTCGTAGCGTTAGACACACTGTTTAATAAAAAAGGAGGAATGTAAAGGCATGGTTTTAGGACAAAGCATGAAGTGAAAAACACAAGTTTAGAAGACAACTGTGTGTTTTCTAACTATTGCACACGCGTAACAGGTTAGTCTGAATCCACTAATACCAATGTATTCATCACTACCTCCCCTCCCACTGAAATTCCTCTGAGTTTAACATTTAAAAACACATTAGGTCATTTTTAACTGTGTGAGTGAGCTAAATAAAGTGGAAGAAAAGGGCCATTAACGTTTTCTGAAACTGAAAGAAGATGGGGAAAATTAAACCTGAAAGCAAATCAGACATTTCTCTCAGTCTGAGAAAGCAATCATGATAGACACTAATCCAAAAGAAAACACAGGCAATAATAGTGATGTAAGCCACTAGGGCTACCACACAGACTCAGTGCTCCCTGTCTGCATGTGGGAAGGCTTTTCCTACCCTTCCTTTGATGAAAGAGTTAGTACACCTTTGTTGTAGGAGCCTTGATCACTGAATTACAGACTGAGCATCAACAACTTAAAATAACTAAACATTCAAATAATGATGGAAAATAGCTGCAAAAAGGAGGAATAAAGGACCATAAAAAAAACCCCTGCCCTTATTTTTGCTAGGTTCCTTTGAACCAACTGCTTAGTTGTTTACTCAGACTTAAAATGAGAGGCACCAGAAGCAGCACCCTAATCTTTGAAACCTGCCTGCCTTCTCATGTGCCCCTTTCCTGACTGAAGACCAGCCAGTCCTAAGAATGTGCCAGTGTCTTAAGGGCAAAATTCAAGCTAGTGTCTTAGGAGGAAGCCTTCAGCAAACAGTAGTCTCTCGTGCCTGAGGAACTGAGTATCAGGAATATGGTAGGGATTCGCTGCATGTTTACTGGAAAAAAAATGAGTAAATGAACAAACATGCCGCCACCGTGGGTAGGTGACTTGAGAGCTACAACCGGGACAAGAGCGCACCAGGGAACCAAGACAGCCATCACACAGAACTCTCCTCTCTCTGAGTCAGCAGCCATTTGCCTGCTGCGGCTCAAACCTTAAAGGACCATCTCTCCCAAAGTTCTGTGTGGACAAGTGGCAGACACTGCCTCATCAAAGCCATTGAACAAGGGATTGTAGAGGTGGAGGAGGGTGGGTGTTGCAGGCTGAAAGTCCCTGCAACTGGTATCCACATTCCTAGAAAAGTTGTAAATATGTTATGTTATTTGGAAGGGAAGATTTAAGGTTGCAAATACAATGGAAATGACTAACGAGGTGAATCTGGTGGGGGAGAGCAGCCCAGATCTCCCAGGTGAAACTAATGTAATCCCAACAGTACTTAAAAAGAAGAGAGGCAGAAGGTCGGAGGGCTGCGGTGTGAGAAGCATTGCTCTGGCGTTGCTGTCCTTGAAGATGGAGGCAGGAGCTCGGGCCAGAGGATGTGGGCACTTCTCAAAGAAAGCGTGGGAATGGACGAGACCCGTCTTAGACGTATGATCTCCAGAACTGTAAGTGAATACGTTTCTGTTCTTTTAAGCTTCTGGCATTTGTTTCGATACCAACAGGAACAAGCTGTGTAAAGTGTGGAAAGGATAAACATGTCTTTACTAGCCCTAGGACCACGACGAAGTTATTTTCATCTCTTTGAGGCTTTGTTTTCACATCACTAGGGTGGGTTAACTTTATAAAACTGCTTTTAAAAATGACCTATGTGGGATTTATCACTAAGTACAGTGTCTTATTTGGATTTAATTGTTAAAACATTTTTATAAAGACTTTTTTTAAGGGCAGTTCTAGGGTCCTGGATAAGCTGAGAAAGATATGGAAATTTCCATGGCTCTATCGACTTCTCTGACTAGAGTGGTACATCTATTCTGAGTGGCGTATCTGCATGAACAGGAAGTGGTCAGCGAGAGTCTCAGGTGTCCACTGGGGCTGATGTTGAGTGTTCTATGGGCAACGTATTCATCGTTGTAGTATAAAAGAGCATTTCCACCATTTTGCAAATGCTCTTTGCTGCTCTAACTTCTGAAAGCCACCTGTCATTTTTCACTCTTCACATAATTTCGTTTTTCGTAGGAAGCTACAGGAAGTCGGAATACTATAACATGTAAGCATATCCAAGATGATCTCTTTCCGTGTCTCTTGCACAGGCAGTTCATGTGTTTTTAGTGTTGAAAAATATTGCTTTGTGTGGATGTGCTACAGTATGCTTATTCATTTGTCTACTGAAGGACACTCTGGTTGCTTCCATACTATTGGCAAATTACATGCAGGTTTCTGTGTGGACATGTTTTCAGCTTCACTTAGTATTAAGATAGCTTGAGCACAGAATTAAGAGTATGCTGAGTTTTGTAAGAAACTACCAAATCGCTCTCTGAAGTGGCCACACCCATTTTGTAATCCCAGAGCAATAAATGGAAGCTCTGTTGCTGTACAGTGTCACCAGCATTGTCAGTGTTGTGCATTTGGGCCATCCTTTGTGTGTAGTGGTATCTCTCACTGTCCCTTACAAAACTACTTTCCACATTAAAGATTGCGTCTTCGAATCACCTGGGCCTGGTACTTCACAGGTGCTCATCATTGCTATGCCTCTTAGTTTCTCTTCCCGCCTGTTCTCCATAGAAGTGTGTGCCAGGGTGTTGTGAATGTAGAGGAAAGGAGTGGGGATAAAATGGATGTGGAGCAATCTTTTAAGCCTGAGGGGTCTAGGATGGGGAATGGTCCACATCTCCTAGTGGCTGAGACTGGCAATTGGGTCTGTGACCCATTTGAGATTTTCATAAAATTAGGATGCGTTGGTTCTGTCATTTGCTTTTACAGAGAAGGATAACCAGAAGAAAGGGGTGGAGTGTGATGAACAGGAGAAGGGTGGTGTCTGAAAGAGAGGAGAAAAAAACCACAAGGGGCCCTAGGCTGGAAGAGCCTGTGGGTGGCTGGGGTATCCCCCAACTTGGCATCAGCTGATTGTTTCCTCATTGCTCTTGTTTCTGGTCCAGCATGATGCTTCCCTTCAGTTCTGTACTTAAGCTGGTAACACTCCCGTACAAACAAATGTGGGTTTACTAAAGGTGGATCATTTGTATGTGGATGACAAGGGAAAGGAGTACATACAGCTGTGTCAAATGCCAAAGGTTAAGATGGGCATTTTAAAGGCACTGGAGAAACGCTCTCTAAGGAAGAATAACTGGAAACTAACCAGCTAAATACTAAGTCTCTTTACCATTAATTAGTTACATATATGTCACCTTAGAAAACGGCCTGTATAATTCTGGTAATATTACAATGCGGCGGAGATCTTTGTGGTAAATGATGCTGTGTTCTATAAAACGCTTGGGGAACTCTGAGAAGTATATGACAACTGGAAAATGCTCAATTCAACACTGAAAAATTACAAAGTCCCTTTTAAGGCGGCTCATTCGATGTAGATTTCACAATTAGAGGGTTGTAAATGCAATGGGATAATTTCAATATCGAAATTGTAATAAAATCATCATTAGGGCTTGGATGTACATAGCGTTCAAAGATTTTTAAATTAAATTTTATGAGATTGTACAACTTTGACTAGAATGTTTTTGATAGGACAAATCTCTTTATGTGAGCACATCAGAGTTTTAAGAAACAAGTAGATTTTAAACTTTCAGTTGATGAGACCCCCCCACAACCTTTTTCTTAAAGTAACTTTATAAATTGTAATAGAACTGTTGCACAGATCTAGCATCAAATTATATCAAGATTATTTGCCTGGGTTTTAGATCAAGCAAACTTAAAACTAAGTTAAATAGCATTTAGAGACCTCTAAATACTGCTGTTTCTGAATAAAAAGAAGAAAAGGCTGGGTCTTCTAAAGTGACCATTTTACTTCTAAGTAAATATTTCCCCAAAAAGTTCACTGTATAATTTAACTTGAAGATGTATATAAACATATAGACTCACTGCAGTACTTTAGGAAGTAATTTACCATTTCCTATGATTTTGAAAAGCCCTTTAAAATACACAATTTTTTCTGCCGTTTCCTATAACAGCATTTTTTTTTCCACATCTTGCATGACTAGTGGTGCTGTTAAGTCAGTTAATCAATGGTCTCAGAAGAAAGGAACAGACAACTTACTGCTTCTCATTAAAGACTGTCTCTACCAATACTCTTAGGCAGCATCTTAAGAGAATCAATATTTACTTCGTATAAGGACGTCTATGTTCTATCTGACCGAATGATCTAACTTAAGAAAATGGTTCACCTTACTGTTGTGTATAGGTATTTGATTTTCTCCCCTAAAAATCTTACTGACAACAGTCAAAACCAAAGTGGGAACTTAATAAAAATGAAGATCGTGGTAGTAAAATGCATTTGCAGAGTTAATTTGACATAGTGCAAAAATTTGAGAGGATATAGTGGTTTTCATGCAACCACAGTTCTGATTTAGAAAAACCCCAGAGAAACGGCTGCATTTTGATAACCTGCCTTGTGCCTGACTAGGAAACCCCAGAATTTCAGCATGCTTCACGATGTTAGAATTTGAACATAACATTGGTTAAAATTCCATGTAGTTGTTACTGCAAGCTGGTAGGATAATTAAACCTGTAGAAGTTGCATACATTAGCTGGGCAAGCATGTTTGCTCCAACATTATCATTACCTCTTAATAGAAAATGACAAAGGATAAAAGAGCAAGGTTCTGTTGGTTGACTAAGACAATTGTTTTCATCCCAGTGGGTTCCTTGATTACCTGTGAGTATGTCCATTTCTGGCACTGGGTAGCAGCTGGCTTAGGCAAACCTGGCAAGATGTGTTCCAGTTGCTGCATTATTAACTCCTGTACTTCTTCCATGCTGTGTTCCAAGTGTGCAAGTCCAAATGGAACAGTGGTGTGAACCACAATGGAAGGTCCAATTTCTGAAGACTCTGTGGTACAAGAGAATACAAAGATACATCTTAAAATGGGAAACAAGAAAGCAACTCCCTGTATTTCAGTCTTTGGTAGGGGCTGAGCACAATAATTGGCAATAAGCGGAGGGGAAAATGATGCCAATCATCGAAGCATCAAGTAGATTGCGTCTGAAATTCAAAATCCAGTTTCTCTGAAGAAGACAATCAAAATATATTTTAATTTATTTGAAAGATGGAGGAGGGAGAGACAGCAAGATTATCCATCTGCTGATACCCCAAATACCTAAAAGAGTCAGGTCTGGGCCAAGCTGAAGCTGGAGCCTGGAGTTTACTCTGTCTCCCAGGTTGGTGGCAGGGACCCAGCAACTTGAGCTGTCTCAAAAGGTGCACATCAGCAGGAATATGGATTTGGAAGCAGAGCCAGGACTAAAATCCAGACATTCCTATATGGGATGCAAGGATTCTAAGTGGTATCTTAATTGCTGTACCAAACAACCACCCCGAACATGTGTCTTAGAGTCCAAACTGTTGGGCGTTGCTACAGAACTGGAAAAAAGGATAAGAAATATATTTAACATATACTTCCTGGACCTATTCAATTTCATCTTTCATCTGCTAAATTGCAGTCTCTTTAGGGCAGGGTCCATTTCTCTTATGCACAGGCATCATGCTTCAACTCTTAAAAACAAAGTATATATTTAATAGATACTTGGTAGAATAATTCATCTTTGACACTTCCAAAAAGAAATCAGTTCTGGGGCCCAGGCTGTGGCAGCATAGTGGTTAAAACTGCCGCCTGAGACTCCGCTATTCCATATGGTTACCAGTTTGAATCCTAGCTGTTCAAATTCCAATCCATCTTCCTGCTCATGTGCCCAGAAAAGCAAGCAGTGGAGGATGGCCCAATGACCTGGACCCCTGCCACCCATGTAGGTGACCCTGGAGAAGCTCCTGGTTTTGGGTTGAGTTCTGGTGACATACACAGTGAAGCAGTGGATGGATTATCTCTGTCTGTCCTTCTTTCTATGACTCCACCTTTCAAACAAGCAAATAAATCTCAAAAAAAAAATAAAAATTCTTAAACAGATTTGTTCTCACAATGAGTTATCTTTAACCAGCATTAGACATGTTTCCCCATTCATAACTTGTAAAAATTTTAGTTTTATTTGCCATTGATTTTTTTGTTGTTGTTGTTGTTGTTCTCTAGTCTCATAATGACTTTCTGTCTTTCACTGTTCTAATAACTAGTTATAAATGGCCATTACATAACAGTATTGTCTGGTATTTAGATTGTGTAAAAGCAAAAGTATAGATAAACAAGATAAGATATCTGAAATACACCAACAAATACTTGAAATGTAACAAAGTCAGTTTTCATTTTCTTGAAAATGTTAATGTGTATAAGATATTGCCAGGAGATGGCAAGCCTGATTCTGAAATTCTAAAACTGGAGATTGTAAAAGATAATACAATAATCTGTTGAGCTAGCTAGGCACAATGAGGCAAAGAAAACAAGGACTGAAATGACTTTACTTACTTGATAAAAACCTACTTCTGTGTGTGTGCACACGCACTAAATGAGGAAAAGTATTGTGTATCCCTTAAGTCAGTGATAGAAGGTTAAAAACCAAAAACATTGCACATGAAATTCTTAACATATTTGGCTTATAAATCTAAGCTATGGGAATGAAAACAATTAGCTAGATACAAAAAGAACTTCCAGGTTATTGAGAATAGTTAACACCTATAAAGTACTTTTATTTCCATTGTGTTCAGCTTGAGAAATTATGCCATCTTAATATTTACTGCAAAATGCAAGGGAAAGTACAGTGATGCTTCCATAACATGTCCCCATATACGCTGTGAGGGTGTAGCAAGGCAAGCCCAGTGACAGGCAGTGTTCACTGCTTTCCCTCACAGTAGCAGCACAACTTGAAGAACAAAACAGAAGGGCTATCTCTTTGTGCCTTCAATATCTGACCTGTCACGGGACTTCTCAGTGCACAGAGGCAAGGACCCTGGGCGTACAATCTAATGCTCCTTCAGGGAATACCACCCGTGTTGGTATCATTTAATAAATTCAGAAAGTCTTGCTGCCAGCAAAGTGTGTCAATGCCACTGGTCTTCTGGGAGGTGCAGAATCTTTCCCAGAGTTGGCGAAAACTACCTGGTTGACATTGTGAACTAGAGAGCTGGGGCTCTGAGCTGACCTATGAATGGCAGGCTTCAAGGGGAAAGGAAGGTTTTCTGAGTGTTGAAGATCAGAGGTTGCACTGATCCAGCTCTTTGTTCGGGGGTGGGGAAGATTTGTTAAGTCCCTAAGACCAGTGATGGTACCATGTCAGCCTTCTTTGTTTATATCTGCTATCCTCTCCCAGGAGAACAATACAAAATTTAAGACCCAAAGTGAAATAGTTCTTGGCTAATCCGGCTACTTTTTTTGTTGTTGTTGTTTGTTTGGTTTTTTGCTGTTAGAATTGGTTGATTTTTTTAAAAAAAAAAAGTAAATTAAAATTGAATAGCTATACTCTACAACAATGAGGTTAGTGGAAAGCTACCTCAGCCCCACATTACAAGGTATTTTTAGAACCTGACATCTAAAAGATACAAAGAGCCAGCTAGAGTTCAAACGTGACCTAGGTTTAGAAATAGTGCATTATAAAAAGCCACAAATATGTTAATAGGATTCAGAGCACACATTTAGTGTAATCATTATTCTTTGGTCACTGGGAAGCTAATGATGCTATCTTTTCCTTTATTCAGTTGAACAAGCATTGCTCTTTGCTTTGGGCATATTAAAAGTCGAGTTCATAGTAAGCTGACGAGTATTTCTGTACTGTGGGAGATCAGTTGCTACAGAGTCAGAAGATAAGTATTTGAACCCCGAATGATAAATAGCACTGTAGTCTCTGACAGCTTAATCTCTCAAGATACACTTTCTTACATCAATTAAAAGGGAGTAATACTATTTACCATAGAAAGTTGTCGCAGGGATTAAATGGGTTAAGCTACAAAAAAGTCTACCTAATATAAAGTGGTACATTAATTATAATGCATTCCTAAGTGATAATCTCATTTTGACCTCTGTGCTATGGTTCAGAATGGTTTTTGAAAGGGATGACACCAAAGCCTAAGTGGTAGCCTATTGGCTGAAGTTCTCACCTTGCACGCACTGGGATCCCATGGGGTGCTGATTCGTGTCTGGAGGCTTGTGGCCTGGGAAAGCAGTGGAGGACGGCCCAAAGCCTTGGGACCCTGCACCGTGTGGGAGACCCTGAAGCTCCTGGCTTCAGACCAACTCAGTTCCAGGCACTGAGACCACTTGGAGTGAATCAGTGGACAGAAGATCTTCCTCTCTGTCTCTACTCCTCTCTGTATATCTGATTTTTCCAATAAAAACAAATTTCAAAAGGGGATGACACAATTGATCTGTCATGGCATTATTTTTTTTAAAGACTTATTTTTTTTCATTACAAAGTCATATATACAGAGAGGAAGATCTTCCGTCCGATGATTCACTCCCCAAGTGAGCCTCAATGGCCGATGCTATGCCGATCCAAAGCCAGGATCCAGGAACCTCTTTCAGGTCTTCCACACAGGTGCAGTGTCCCAAAGCTTTGGGCTGTCCTCAACTGCTTTCCCAGGCCACAAGCAGGGAGCTGGATGGGAAGTGGAGCGCCGGGATTAGAACCAGTGCCCATATGAGATCCCGGCACGTTCAAGGCGAGGATCCCAGCCACTAGGCCATACCGCCGGGCCCAAGATGGATTATTACTTAAATACCCAGAAACAATGGCAGATTATTCTTGGGTATAACTGATTTATTTACTTTAACTTTTTATTTGAAAGACAGAAGGGTGAAAAGGCAGATAAAACTTTAATTTCCATCTGCTCGTTCAACCCTCAAATTGTTGCAACAGCCATAATGCAGCCAGGCTGAAGCTAGGAAACTGGAAGTCGGTCTGGGTTTCCCACAAAGACTGCAGGGACCTACGTGCTTGAGCATTATCTGCTTCCTGCCAGGGTGCGCAACAGCAGGACGCTTGAATCGGAAGAGGAGCTGGAACCTGAAGGCAGGTGCTCTGTGGGATGTAGACATCGCAACTGTCCTCTTCAATGCTGCACCACGTGGCCTGTTCCAGGGGCTGCGGGCTCTCCATTGTGGTGGAGTACTTTCTACACACAGGTTACTGTTTGAACCAATTTGAGGTGTTTTGTTCTGTGACAATAAGTACACTAGCACTGTTGTGTAATCATAACCACCATCCATTTCCGGAACCTCATCTTAGAAGCAAACATTACTTATTGGTTCAAGTCCCCTAGGTTTCTGCCAATCCCCAGAGGCTCCTGACAGCTAGGACTGGAACCAGCTGGAGCGAGGCACTTGGCACACAGCTCAGGTTGCTCATGTGGGTGGCACCCATCTGAGGACTTACACTGTTACCTTCTACCTTCCCAGAGCATTGGCAACAAGTTGGATTGGAAACAGATACCGGGGCTTGAAACAGACTTTCAGATGGCTTCTGGGCATCCCAAATACTTGTCTTCACTGAGGTGGCAATGGGCCGCTCCTGCTCTTTTAATTGTTTTTTTTTTTTTTCAAACTTATTTTGATTAAACCATTTTTATTCCTTATTGCTACTTTCTCCTAATACTTTGAAAGTTACATGGCTTATATTTCTCAGGGGTATACACAAATAGAAGCATTCATATTAAATATAAACGAAAATTTAGCCAATATCTTTATCCTTCGAATAATAAGCCTAAAAATTTAAGAAGTATTTTTCATAATATGTGCTATTGAACTTTTCAAATCTGCGTAATCTATTTGTTTTGCTCACATTATGCCATTGGTAGTCTTCCATTTATTTAATTATATTTAATGTAGTCGATTTGTATTATGTGCTTGGTTATTCTAAAATCTGCAGGTTTCGTATGATTGATTCCATTTTTGCAGTTTTAGATGACTGTTGATCATGCTGACATGTTTCCTTGTGTGGTGCTTCACATATATACGTAGATATTGATAAAAATGGACTGATGTCCTTACTCTTATCAGCTCAGGTTCCTAGGAACTTTATCCAAGAAGTTCTTTGAGGCCCGAGTTTAACGAGTGTTGCGTTGGAGATTGGCTTTTGTTTCTGCCAGATGCCTTGGGGCAATAGTGCCCATGACCACTTTAACTAGATTTATACAACATGCTGGCAAAATGAATTCTGGCACCAAACCTGCCTAAGGGTAGATTTGTGGTTTGGCCTCTCAAGGGAAACATGTCATCTGTCTTTTCCACTCCACTTGGAGACAGGCAAGCAACCCCATTTTCCTCCTGTGCCAGATAGGATATGAAATACAGAGAAAATCTTTATGGCCAGAGGAGTATCCAAGCCAAGCTAATAAAATCAGATCTCACAAAATGGACCCAAGTGAAAAGAAAATCAGCATAAACTAAACCTAAAGGAAAGTGAAAGCATATTCAAAATATCAACTTTTAACAAATCAGTTTAGGATTTATTTACTATATCTGTGACTTCTTTCAAATGTTAAGCTAGTATACTGTCGGCTGTAGAAAGTCTGTCACACTCAAGATATAAATGCTGCGAGAAGTACAATCCATCATACAGGGTTTCCAACTATTAATATTGTACATCATATTAGATAAGACATTTCAATATAGTTATATACTTAAGGTTTCCATTAAAATTAATGTCAAGTCTTAGAAAAACTAAGAACAAGGTGATTAGCTTGGAATGAGACAATAACTTAATGTGATTTGTATCATCCTTTCAATGAATTAATGCTTTTACAGTAAAATGAGAAATAAACTAAGATTGTTAACATTGTAATCTATAATACTGCTTTGGCTGGTATATGATAAAGATGAAAAAATAATTAAAAAGGAAAATTACATTAAACTCAAAATGAGGAGTAACACATGTGAATTTTTAAAAGTTTTAATATCAATATTAACTAATTGAAAAATACTTAAGAATTTTGCAAGATTTCCTGCAATTTAACAAAAGAACTCAAGGAAAAAAAGTCAATAAGAACATTTAAAGCTTGGAAAAGATGTATTTTGAGACCACTTTTATTTTTTTAAAGACTAAATGAGCGAGGGCTTGTTTTGCATGTATTTAAATGCATCACAAACTACAGCAATTAAAATACCCCAGAATAGGTAACAAACCAGAACAGCTACCTCTATTTTAAATCCTAAACCATAGTAAGTATTCAAGATAATATAAATTTAACCAAGAAATGGGAAGTTAATCCAGTATTAATCTTGTGCATAAAATTGTATATATTGGAAAAACTCCATTCTACTTCACTAAGCCCAATTTCTCACCATTTCTTAATTCCTGCTTCCATATCCGCACTAAGAATGTGTGTCTTTAGGAATCACAGCAAATCTTACAAATGCACTCCTCTAGCTTTTTAGTAAACATTCAAACGCACCAAGACACCCTATTCACATACAAATGTCAGAAAGTGAGCCTATTAGAAAAGCTTTATTTTTGGCAGAATCAGTAAAGGAATAGAAGTTGATTTTTTTTTTAAGGGCGGCAATAATTCCATGTCTAACAAAGAAGATGGAAGTTAGAAATTTAAAGAGCAGCATCCATTATAGCTGCTGATGGAGAGCATCAGGAAGTGGGTGGCTCAACCAAATGAGCACATAGGTGGCTATAGAACACTGTAGCAATGAGACACAATTGGGGACATCAAGTTTACATCACCATGAAACATGAAAAATGCAAAGATAACAGCCATCTACTGAGTGGCTTGATAGTGGCAGCATGCACAGTGAAATCTGGAGAACAGATGCATGTGCACAGCACTGGACAAAGAGCTGAAGCCTGCAGTACAAGTCAGCTCGCTCTCCTGGCAGTGTCCCCCTCTCCTTTATTTGTGGAACTGGCTTAATATCCTTGCCCTCCAGTCATGAAAGTACTTGTTACAATTAAGCACTTTCATATGACTCTGTGGCTCAGTAGCAGCTGCAATGAAGGAGAAGTCAACCACTCCAGTTAATCAAGTAACAAATGTCCCTCTCCCTTGAGAGGGAGAAAAGGAAGAGATTCGGAGATAGGGAGGGAGAGAGGCATCTTTCTATCTGTCCAGCAGAGCCAATCCAAACAGTTCTGTGCCATTTGGCATTCTACTCACTGGCTGCAGTATTGCAGTTCTGGTTGTCTGCCACCCACTCAGAATGGGAACTACGCCTCACTATTCACGATCAAGAACTAGGAACACCTGCAGGTTTTTATTTGCTATACAAAAAATGAATCTCAAACTGACTATTTTATTATTTTTGACAATCTTTACATAGTTAATTAGGGTAAGAAGGTTCAAGGACTATAGGGAAGTGGGTAAGACTATTATTTCCATGTTGTTTCCTTCATGTATCTGAGGTAAAGGGGAATATTGAGGGAGAAGCCCCACCCAGTTTCCCACCCACCCCAAGTTCCAGATGTGGGGCATGCTCTGAGATAATTGCTCAAGTGGTTTTGATAGTTTACCAGTTATGAATCGCTGCCAGTCTCGCCACTCCAAGCACGATGAGGTCATTGAAGAATTCACTGACTGACACAGTCAATGAATCTCCATTTGCCCAGTATTTCGCTGCCAACACAAAGCTAAGGTGGTTGATTGACTTGTTCTGTCTTCTGTCTTTTCTTGGTTAGGGTTCTGCATCCAGCATTTCGATTGAGGGGATCCCCAAAGAAACTTTGATGTATTCCCAGACCAGATTCTTCTGTGTTCTAGCAAGCACAGGGCCTGGCACAGTCCATCGACCCAATCAGCTGGTGGTTGCAATTGCTGGCTTGGTTCTGTTTTCAGCCCCGACTTCCACTGTAACTATTGGGTGTTGCAGTCCAGCCTGGTTATGCCCAGCACATACTCGGCCCTCACATAAATCAGTGGGAGCTGCAGCCTAGTCAGTCAAACTGACTTCTAAGATACAATTTACAAAGCCTAACATTAAACCTTCATATCTCTATATGTTCCAGATAATCCACAGCTAACCTTATCAGATGCAGGGACTTTTCCTATAAATGCTTTTATTCATTCCACACAGTGTTATGATCTTAACTGAAGAGTAAAGTTCTGCCAGTGTGTACTTCTGAAGTGATGGTGCAGATGGGCACAGAATAATGATGGCTTACAACCTTTTCCTTTAGCTCATTTTTATCCTATCTTTGAGAAGTCTTTGCCTTATGGTCTTCCACATGACTTCCCTGAAGGTAGGGATTATCTTAATTGATAACTGAAGTTGTTTTAACTTTCCAGTGAAAACCTTGAAGAAATTTAAATAAATAGCCTCATTTGAGAAAAGTAAAGATGACAGTATCTGATGAAATGGTAGTATTGTGTTAACTGAAAATAATGTAACAAGAATAGGAGAAACTAAATCACCTGTAAAAGATTCAGAAAAATAAATGGCTAAATTTATTGTCAGCCATTTGGCAACAAAATTATCTGATAGTCTTTTCATTCCTTTTTAAAGGTAAAATATCTACTAGAAAGGAAGAAATGATGCAGATGAGATGATTACAATGCAGACAGAGAAATCTTTTCCTCTGCTTTGTTTCCCAAAGGCCCAAAACAGCCAGGGCTGGGTCAGGCAGAAGCCAGGAGACAAGAATCAAATCTAGGATTCCTATGTGGATGCCAGGAACCCATACCCTTCCTGGGCTCATGCAGGGAGCTGGATGGGAAGTGGAGCAGCCAGGGCACAAACTGGCTCCCATATGGGATGCTGGAGCTTGCAGGTGGAAGATGAGTCAGTTGAGCCATTGTACTAGCCCATCTGGGTGAAGGTTATACTTGATAACTCTTAGAAAACTGATACTGGGCCCAGGCTGATGGTTCAGTGGCTAAATCCTCACATTACAAGCACCAGGGTCCAACATAGGAGGCAGTTTATATCCTGGTTGCTGCACTTCCCATTCAGATCCCTACTTGTATGTAGCTTAGGAAAGCAGTAGGGGATGGCCCAAAGCCTTGGGACCCTGCATCCGTGTGGGAGACCCCAAAGAAGCTCCTGACTTTGGGTTGGCTCAACTCTGGCCATTGCAGCAACTTGGAGTGAACCAGTGGATGGAGAATCTTTCTGTCCCTTTTTCTGTAAATCTGACTTTGGTTGGTTTTGGAAGATTTATTTTTATTACAAACAAACCTGATAGGTCATTCAGCATTTACAGGAAGTTCTGGATGGTTATTTTCCCCACCCCAGTGCCAGAACCAAGATACAACATGAGCAATGAGTGTAGTATGAGCAATCCAGGTCCTTTGTCCAAGCCAAGCATTAGTCGAGTTTCGGATCTTGAGTCGGAAATTCTATCTCCTTCCTCCGCTGGCATGTAACTTTAGGTTGGTTGCCGTATTTCTCATTCAGTATTTTTCATAGGATGTTTCATGCCATTACTAGTGAAAGCTACACAAAACAACCACAGAAGTCTTTGGGTGAATGTATGTCTGATACGTGTGTTTCAAACAAATCAAATTCTGATGGTCCCCTAATGTGATTATGTACTGCTTCAGTATCTTCTACACTACTTTTACCTGAATTGCAAAACTATGAAAAACGTTACTGAAGCACAATTAAAGGGCATAAAGTGAAAAGTGAAAGCATTTTCTGAGACCTGTACTTACACCTTCTACTCTCCAGGGCTAATGGCTGTTCCACCAGAATTTTTCTGCATACTTTGACTTTTCTCTTGTTCATTTAGTGTGCTGCAATAGAGTTGTTTCTAAATGTAGGCCCAAAGGTGTTGTCTTTAAAAAACTTATTTGTTAATCAAGTAACAAATGGAAGACAAGGAAGGAGGGATGCACAGTAAGAGCTAGAGAAAAACTACAGATCTTTCATGAGTTGGTTTACTTCTGGAATGACTCCAACAATCAGAGTAGGCCAGGCCCAGACCAGGAGCCTGTAACTCAATCTGGGCCCCTTACAAGGTGAGCAAGTACTCAGAAAGCTTGGTGATAATTAGCTGCCTTATCAGGTACAACAAGCAGAAGCTAAATCACAAGTAGACTTCAGTAGCACCCGGACACGGGATGCTGGCTTGGAAGCAGCAGCGTCAACATATTAAAGTACAATGTCAGCCACAGCATCCATTTTCTGTTTGTTACTTTAAGGAGGTGAAGAACTAACCCAGTAGCTGTATTTGTCCATCAGTCTAAAACTCACTCCAGTTAGTCCTTAGATAGAAAACACAGCAGTAATGAGGCTGAATTGATTCAAAATTGCTTTATCCTGGGCTTGGAATTGTACAAGTGTTGCCCAGTGATCCCCTGCCAACTAAAACCTCACTAAGGGCTGATTTTTAGCAATAAATAGGAAGTATGTTGAAAAAATTCAGTTCTTTATTTAGGCAGGATGTTGTTAGTGTGTTAAGCTTTCTAATACCTATCTCAGGTCTAACAAATGCTAACTGATCAATGTTTTTAGAATAGTTGGTATGGCTCAGTTCTGAGCACCTAAAGAGCAGGAGTAGACACAGAAAGCTTTCTGCATCATCTGTTAAGCAACACAGGCTCAAACACTGGGCAAAGCAAGAGCTCCCAGAGAAGCTGACTTCAAGGAATACTCGCAGCTCAACAGTTACAGCTCTGGTTCCACAGGTCACCCTAACAAACTTTTCTGTTGAGTTAGAAATGCTCGATTTTTACAAGCTGACACACACCTGCTAGCTTCCTCTCTTCTGAAGGTCTTTTTTGACTTGTTGATTCTAGGCGTGTATGTACTAACAAATCGTGAATGTGTGTGCTTGCTATTTTAAATAAAGGCCAGGAAGGGAAAATTTTTAAAACAAATACACATGTGTATCTGTAATCATTGTTATCCTAGGCTACATATGTTTGGATTTCTTATGTTTAACAAGACACAGATATGTTCTAAACAACTCCATATAAGATAACCATTCTAATAGGCATTTAGTTAAACATAAACAAGTGTGTAGAACCCCACACGATGAATTGAAAATAAAATGAGAATTCCCCCAAAAGTTCATACTTATAATCTTGTAAAATGTTTCTCCATAGCTTCAACATAAGTAAATGTATACAAATTTAGGAAATAATCTTCCAGTAAACAATGGAAAATTGTTCACAGAACAGCATGTTTTGCTGTCTCCAGCCAGCTGAGGGAGTATATAACATTGACTGGCAATCCAAACTACCTGAATAATGAACAACATGTTACCATACTTGTGTGTGCTGAACTGAGGCTATGGGGAGGGGGTCAGGAAGTTGTTAATGTGGATTGGACTGAGATATTAGGGATAATTTCCTGAGATGAGAACTCTCAAACCCCAACAGTTAAGACATAAGATGAAGTTTTTGAGCCAAATACTCAAAATAGGTAAGAATTTATACAAGAGGACATAATGAATGGAATCATAAAATTAAGTAGGGGAGAAGGAAGATAGGCATGGCTAGTCCTGAGGATAGGGGATCATATTCTTCAGCGAGGGGAAAAAGTGCCTATGACACCTGCAAATTCACTGTGATATTTCTTTTCCTACAAAACTGGGGTTCAAGACAATTTGTAAGTAAAGGTCTCCTGTGTAATATTTGAAACCTGATGCCTTTTAGAAAGATGGGATGGCACCATTGGTGAGCTTCATACTAGTTAGACTAGTTGGGAAAATGAGTTTGTGGATGGGTATCCACTGTCTTTTTTTGTTTTGTTAATACCCAACTCCTGTTTTAAAGGAATCATGCCTCCTCCACTTTGAACCTGAATGACAGTGGCTTAGGTTCCAATTGGTTAATACATCACTCCTGGCCACTGTGATTGGTTCATCCATGGGAATATAACTGAAGGCTGGCCAATTGGGTCAATAAGATTGAAATCCAGGATTAGTGATAAACTTTGAGAAAATGGGCTCTTTTGTTTAGATTTGACATGGAAATTCTTGGAAGAATGTGACACCACAATAAATCCAACCCAACAGACAAGTGGACAGAAGCTAAGTGTGTGTGATGCTGACAATCCAAGAAGACTTGCCTGGTTTTACTCCAAATTTTTCAATTTCAACAAACTCAATCTTGTATCCTGTTATTACGCATACCCCACCTGGATTAAGTTTTAAGTCATTTACAGTATGAAGGTATCCTAAATAGATGAAGCCTTTAGAAAAAGATTTTTCAGGGGCAGGATTTCAGAGAGGAGGGGGAGAAGGATTGTATCTACTGGTTCATTATCCAAACTGCTGCAGCAGTCCAAGCTGGGTAGATCTTAAACCAGGTGCTTCCTCCAGCACTCCCCTAGTGAGTGCAAGGGGCCTAAGAACTTGGCCTAATCTCCACTGCTTTCAAAGGCTATTAGTAGGGAGCTGAATCAAAAGTGCAACAGCTGGGATCAGAACTGGTGCCCAGATAGGATGCTGGTGCTCAATAGCTGCTTAGCCCACCCCTAGAATAGTTTCTGACAGACCATAAACATGGACTGAAATGGATTGAGGAGGGCCACAGCTGTGTGGAAAGACACACCTACCAGTCTATAAATAAGCACACCAAGGATTGGGAACATTTACTTTCCAAAAATTGAAGTTTGCCCATAAAACAATACCACTGTCTTAACATGTAGTCTCACGTGTGGTCTTTGCTGCGAGGAAACACTGGTCCCCCTGAGATCCATAATAACTTGAGTTATCTTTATGAATCATGCAGTTGGTATGAGCATCAACATCGGTCATGAGAGTGACAGTAGGAAAATTAGGTTCCAAAGTTCCTTCCCTTTCTAAAATGTTCAACAGTTCAGCTGTGATAGGGATGGAGCTCAAGGCAGGCATGTACAGAGACCTCAACTGATGCAAACATGGGAAAGGAGTGCAATGAGCAAGTCAAGTCCACAGCAGACATGTGGTGTCACAATCCTCATAAGGAGATACATTCCAAGAGTCAGTATTTTCAATATACAAATGACAGTATAATTTGGGGAAAATGATGAAAGTGCAAAGCGTCGTTTCCAGGTATCAGTCTCAATGTGTTGCAACACAGAAGGCAGGGAAAGAGATGTTTCCTTGGGGACTTTTTAATTAGGATTACCAGCGTAAAGGCTTTTTTTCTTCTATGGAAAAGTATGATTTGTAGACAAAAAGTTCAGGCTCAAGTCATGGTTTCACTTAATTTTTCTTATCCCCATTTCATACACAAGGAAACTAAGAGTCCATAGGGGTTGTCAGAAAGATTAGATGCAATAAAACATGTGAAGTACTTAGCATGGAGCCTAGCTGACAGTGACTGTCTTCATAAAGATGATGGATATGGAATTTAAAAGGTTGAGGACTGCTATTATGGTTTTAAATTTCATTTCTTTTTACTCTTGAGATTCCTGACATAAGTTGTCCTAAATGCAAATGACAAGACACTTCTCTTTGTTAGAATCTATTTCCACATAAGAAGCAAAGGATAAACACAGCTGCTTGATTTTTGAGACCCATCTTAGTGTGCATATGAGTGAATACATATGTATATAACACTATAGTCAAAGGTAGCGGGATATCCTTTATGCAGACATGTATGCGAATGAGAGTGTAACTCATAAACATTTCTAGGTGACAGAAGTAACATCTCATCCTCTCACCTTCTATTGTTGGGATTTGAGATTTCTTTGATTAGTCCAATCATGTTTCGGTTTTGAATTTGAAAGCATCATTTTTCAGATAATTTTGACCTCTACGGAAGAATAAATTTCTGGAAGGTTTCTGTTGTGGAAAGCCATAGAAGCAAAATTTCCAGATTTAATAATGAAGATAGACCCTTGCAGATGCACAGAATCCCCGCTGCAGGGTGCCACCTCAAGTTCTGCCACAGGGCAATGTTCCACACAGCCCATGCTTTGTGTTCGAGTCCATCCCTCTCCCTTATTTTTCTGACTTCTACTTTTATACGCATGAAAGTATATCTGGTTTTTCAAAACTCAGAAATACCTATAGGCAAGCTTTAAATATAAGGGGGACAAGCTTCAGAAAAACTAATTCCCAACTAGTTTAGGGTTTCTACTCTTTGATGGAGATAAGGAGTCAAAATTAATAATTGTCTCCATAAAAGTAAAGTTAGGCCTTTAGCAATTCGTGAGCCATACTTGGACAAATATAAAGGCCTAACTAGGATTGGCCAACTACAAAAATACGTCTCATTGAGATGCCACTACTTTACTTTTGCAAACATCCCATTGTCTAGAATTTAAACTACATGTTCTCAATTTCAGTTGAATAAGGTGGCAGGAAAAAAGGAACCAGAGTATCAGTTAAATACTATTAATTTTTATTAGGAATTCTTACTTTGCATTATTGTGAAGGAATATGACTATAGTGAATAAAAAAAGAATGCTAACTTATCTCAACACCGAGGACATTGCCTGATGTAGTCATAAATAACTTAGTGGGGGGTGGGGCAGAAGTACCTTACATATATTCTTTGCTTATAAAGGTCATTTCCCTACAATCAATTTTCAATCCTCTTTTATTTTTTAAAAAGGAGATACACCATGTAATTCTTCAAAAATGACAAAGTATATACAGTATATGGGTAGATAAGAATCATGCTCAGAGCAGAAAATTATTTTTAAAAGTGAGACACTAGCATAAATTGGGTGAATTGCTAAGATATGCTACTTAAAGTAAGCTAATTTATATAGACCATAATACTTTCACTTAGTTTTGCTTAATATAAAAAATAATCCAGATACATTTCTTAATATTGTCTGGCAGTGCAGCCAAGTTGGAGCCAGGTAACTATATCTGATCAGTGGACTAGGAGGGCAAGTGAAGCATGTCACATCTAGGCCAATGCTATTGAGAGCTGTTGTGGCTCTTCCATTTCTTTCTTAACTCCATGCTGACCACTGGGGCTCACGTTGCATAAGTCAGAGCTACAAGATGAAGCAGGGCTGCCCAACATGCAGCTGACATTTAAAGCCACAGTGTGTCAACCACAAGTGCTTTTGTAGCATTAATATTTGGGGGCATGCCTATTTATCATGCTGATCACACATACTCCTTGTTTCAAGTACAACGGGTTCTCTAGTTCATGGAAGATGTGTTCTATGAAAAACCACTCATGGATTTCAAAACTTCTGGCATGAAAATAAACAACAATTCATTCCAATTTCTACTCCTTTTTCAAAATAGAATTTAAAATCTAATACACCTTGGGAATAAATGGACTAAAAGGAAAGTATCTCATTTTTCAAATCTGATATGCTCACACTGTTCTTTCATTTTCCTCTCTGACGTTTCAATCAGATCTCATTCACTTACTATTCATAGAATGTGAATTTTGGTAAGAACTTACCATATATTAAGCATTGGACCAAGGGCTGACTGCTTAGGCATGAGCAAAACAACTTTATCTATGCATTAAGCACATAATTTGAAGATAAAACAAACATTAAAAAGTGAACATGTAAATAAATCACTGTATAGTCCCTGAGAATTTAGTGTGTACAAGAGTGCATGGATGTTGTAAAAGTTGTAAAAGTAACACACTGAGACACACTAGGCTGAGAAAGCAAAGTAAAACTGTCTTAAAAAAGACTGGTAAGCATCACTAAATCAGAATTTGGCAAATTATGGTGCTCTGGTCAAATCTGGCCTGCCCCTTCCATTTGTAAATGAAGCTTTATTGGAATGCAGGACTGGTCATTTCTTTAATGTCTGCAGCTTACGATTAACTCAATAGGTCTGAGCTGCTGCCACAGACTAAGTATTTACTTGGCCTTTTTAGAAGAAAGTTTTCTGATTGCTGTGTAAGGTCATTCAGCACCTGTAGGACGTGATAAGGATTTGAAATGGAGTCATGTGCGTACTAGATGGCTTCTACCGATGAGAAGGGTGCCTCCATTTTCAGAAACAAGGAAGACTGGAAGAAGCACAAGTTGAAACTTGAAGGTAGGCAATCGATAGCCACAATTGCACATGCTAAATTTGGTGTTAAAATAGTTTTTTTTTTTTTTCTAAACAACTGTAACAAGTGTATTCGAAATTTTACTTTCTGTCCAGGGCTAAAATCTTTCCCCGGTTTTCACTCACTGATGCTATTAAAGATTCCATACATTCTACTTAAAGAACAGGCCACATGCAGTAGCATTGCATATACTCCATGATCTGTTGGAGATATTTTTTTTTCCTTTGGCTAAGACCTCCCAAGTTTTATGAGAACGCCTATTTATCCTGGGACACAAGGACATTTTCAGGCTTTGATTTGCACTGCCAAAAGCAAAAAAAGTGGAAACGTTTCAATAGCCTTTTAATTGGGCCTCACTCATGTCCCCAGAGCAGTGTATTTGTCCTAAATCGTGCTTGGTTTTCCAGGCTCTCCCTGGAGTTCTCCTCCCACAGAGTGTAAAGAATTTTCTATGACAACAATCTATTCAAATTCTCTACTTTCCTAAGGTTCACTAGCAGTACATAGCCACCCCTTGTTAGTTTTGCCCAGAAAACACCATGCCCTATGTGTTAGGTGGGTGGTATTATGATTGGACTATTTTGTTGTATTAGACAAAAGTTCTCCCCTTGAGCCAGCACTCCAATTTGGCTCTGAAGATACCATTTCATTGCTGTGGTTGTGTGATTGGGTTCAGCTTTAGATTTACAACTGTTCGAAAGGATTTTGTGAATGCATGAAATACAACCCTGGGCTAGAGGCTCTTACCTTAAGTCTTGGCTCTGGCTCATTCTGTTCATTAAAGTTTTTTGCCTTGACATTATAAAACAGGCAGGTCAAAAACTAAGACTAATTGGAAGGTAAAGTTGTTATGTATACAGTCAAAATGTTTCTTCCCCATTTGTAGAGGAAATCCAGAGTTATTGTGGTCAAGATAAGTAGAATTAGTCTTAGTAAATTTTGACACTCTACCTCCCCTTCCACCTCTACACACATCCCAACATCACACCTGAGGAGTATTCCAGGAAAATATGTTGAAAGGATTAAATATTATGATAGTATTATCTACTCCTGGAAACCATTAGAATGAACATGCTAAAGAAGGGAACAAACAAGTTTTCCTGTTTTTGATAAAAGATTAGGATTAGGTGGGTTAAGGTTCTAAAATTCCTTTTTCAACTTAAATATTTTTAAGGAAGTAGAACAATGAATTTGCTAGGTATATTTATAACACAAATTTTGGTGAGGAAAGTATGTTTTAAATTCAAAGATTCCTCATTCTCACAAACATGAATTTGGAATATTTTACACAGAATTCCCCTAGCCTCAAAGATGAATTATAAATATTAATGGAATTTAAATAGATTATTTTCAGATTTCAGTGTTTAATATTCATGTATATTATGCGGGGAGTTCAAGCCCCATGCTGTACCTGTGGTTTTTGCTCATGATATGAATGAGCACATATGTGAAGTCTGTTGGTATAACAATCATTAAAAATAGCAGGACCCACAAATGACTCAGAAGGCACATCAAAGCCTTTTTGGGTCACTTAAACTCACTGGTAATAAACCAAGGGCTCCTTAGACTGAATTGGTGCAATAATGTCATGGCTGGGGAAAAAAGGCAGATGAATGATTCTGTACTGAATTACAAATGCTACTGAGATAAAGTACTTATGAAACAAAAAAAAGTGATTTCTTGTGGTGAGGTTCTATAGTCAGACTTTGAAATTTACTTTCTTGAATTACTCACAGCCCTTTGATTTGCTGATGACTGACTTCATAATGTATTAACCTTTAAAATGTCTTTTGAAAAATTTTAAAGTGATTTCATATATCACAGAAAGAACTGCAACTAATATTTAACTCCTTATTCAGGTGATGGAATATTCCTTTGCTATCCCAACAGGTATTATTTACAGAAAAGATAATACCTAACTAAACCTGCATTCTTGCCTTCTTTGTCTCTAAACGTAGAAAGTAGATATAACTGATGAATTAAAATCGCAAAGTAATTCATATGTGACACAAAGAAAGTTTCCACTTATGTACTGACTGTGTGCCAGTCATAATAGAAGTTTGGAGAACAGTATCTCGCATAATCCTTAAAACACTTCTGGGAGATAATATCCTATAGTAATAGGTAAGTGAAACTTAAAGAGATTAAGAAACTTACACGGCGTTGTAAGCTATTAGTTGACTACTTTGAAACCTATTAGTTAAATCTCATACATTCTGGTATCTTACCATTTTTTAATGTGCAGAGATAGCTGTATAATGTGATTTAACCTCATTTTAAATGTTGAGTTACAGTTGGCAACTAGTTCTGTGAGATTTTAAAATCCATTGCCATGTGCTGAATAATACAAGTTACATTTGACCACACATGATAATAAAAATGAATTCATGAATTGTAGAATGAAGAATTCATCACTCACTAAGCTTGGGTCAGGATAAACTCAAATTTATGATAAGATTTCTTTTAAGATATAATTTGATTTTAATATTCTGACATGAAAAAAGTGCTAACCAGCAACAGAAAGCAGAGCTTATCACATACTTTCTGTGTTAAAAATCTCAATTGCAACACAGTTTTCAAACTAGGTACTAAAAAGGAATATCTTTCTCAAAGAGAACAGTGGGGTTCTTTGAAGTGTAACCTTGGACATCAAGGTCTGTGTCACAGGAAATCATTCAAAGCAGATGTATATTCCCCAGGGATCTTGGCAAAATTGTTACTGAGACTACCTGTACCTATTGAAGATGAGGGCTTGGTAAAATTTCCAGTTTTACTGGCAGCACTATTGAGTCAAATATTTCTAATATTGTAGACTTGGTGTATCCAAAAGGACACTTGTGGTTGAGCCAAGGACTCAAATATGCTCCTCAGTGGCTTCCACGCCCAGCAATTAAATAGAAAACTATTCAGCTGATATACACTAAAGGGTAGTTGGAACAAATACCTGGGTTGTTGTAGAGGTAAACCATTCGCTGACTACATATTGCTTTTTGTTGCCCACAGCTGAAGTATTAAATCTTAATACTGCTTTATGCTCTGGGAAGCCATTTCAAAGTTTCTTAAAGAATGACTGGCTCAGCAATTATTTACTGAGAATCAAATGGTCACTGCTACCTTACGATCATGTTAGCATTGATATCTTATTTTCCATCTTGATAAAGTTAGGAGGGATCATCGGATTGATTCCATGGATGATGGATAACAGCAGTACTCTCATTAAAGGAGATGACTTCTAATTTTGGAGAAAGTAGCAAGCTTTTCCGTCCTAGCATATCAATTATTTTGGCCTATGAAACATTTAAACTGATCTGCAGAACAATTCTTGACAGCAAAAGAAAGTGCTGAAATCATTTCTGAGGCATCTCTAAGCAAAGGAAAGGCTTGGGGATCGTGGTTGTCAGGGTTCGAGACAAAAAGGACCAGAGTGAAGACTTGTCAAGGTCTCATCCAGCTCAAGTGCTGATTGCTTCTCGGGACCAGAGGCTCATAAGCTGTCTGAGTTTTAACAGTTTTACAACACTGTTCTCAGCCTGCAAAGGTTTTGAGATGCCTCCAGAATGATGAAAACCAGACGCTTGTCTGGGAAGTAGAGCAGTTTACATCATTTTGAGTCCTGGCTTATAACCCAGAGTGTTGACAGCTTCCCTTCAGGCTGTAGTGAGGACTTCACTTCAGGATCCATTGAAATGGCTCAGTCCCACAGAGAGCCTTTTCTAACTTGCATCTCAACAGGCTGACATGGCTGCAGTAATTATGGAAATAGCTGGCTGAGCTTTGGGAGTGAGGAGGCTGTCGCAATTCAAAATAATGTTCTCCAGTAAATGTGAGGATTTCCATTTATTTAATCATTTATTTATTTAATTTATTTAATTTAATCTAAATTTCTGCAAATGAATCTAAAAGAACCATTAAGTTGCTATACAATTACATTCTAGAATTTCAAAAAGTTCCTGGGATATCTTGATTTCTAACCTCCCTACACAAAGAAAAAGCAAATATGTTTGCTAATAAGTACCTGAAAACATGGTCTGGGAGGAATAACAGCACTAGTGTAGTACAGTATTAGGACAGTATTTATATTCTATGAAGATCAGGGGAAGTGTTAGTAGGCATCAAAAACAAATGGAGGTTCCATAGTGTAATGGTTAGCATTCTGGACTCTGAAAAACAAATGGAAAGGGTAGGTGCCTTGATAGGTAAGCACTGTGCATGTGTTGAAATATTGGACATGCCCCATAAAAGACTTACTTACTAATCAGAATTTAAAGAACAATTTGTAAATTCAAAAATACAAGGTAGATATTTGACACAGCAGTTTGCTGGTTGAGACACTGGCATTGGAATACCCCAATGGAGTCCTAGTTGCTCTGCTTCCGATCCAGCTTCCTGCTGATGTGCACCCTAGGAGGCAGCACCTGGTGGCTCCAGTTTTTGGGTCCCTGCCACACTTTTGGAATTTAGAGTCTTGGTTTCAACCTGGCCCAGCTCTGGCTATTGCAGGCATCTGAGGAGTCAACCAGAAAGTGAAAAATCTTTCTTTCTTCCTTTCAAATAAAATAAATATGTAAATGTTTAAAAACATTGATAAAAGGCAGTTGCTCATACTGGAGCCATGGCGAGGTTGTAATGAGTTGCAAAAGGGTCACAAATATACCATAAGCAGTTTAAATTTTAAGCCTTTGCATCAAGGCAGAGCTTCTTGGCATAATTTTCCTTTTATTTCCCATTCTTTGCTGTTGACCCTCTCCAGTGCCACAGACTGTGTCCATTTTTTCTTCCTACACCAAAAGTAGTTTTTAATCTTTTTGGGTATTGGGCCTATGAAAAGACAATCCTGTTATTAATCTGCTTTTCCAATCAAAAAAAAAAAAACTTAACGGAGATGGAGAGACAGAAAGCTCTTTCATCTGCTGGTTCACTCCCAATTGGCTGCAATGACTGGAGCTGGGCTGATCCAAAGCCAGGAGCTTCTTTTGGTTCTCCCATGAAGGTGCAGGGTCTGAAGGCTTTGCAGAATCCTCTACTGCTTTCCCAGGCTACAAGCAGGGAGCTGGATGAGAAGTAGGGCAGTCAGGATATGAACTGGTGTCCACATAGAATCTTAGTGCATGCACGGCGAGGATTAGCCACTAAACAGTCACACTAGGGCCCAGGACCATCCTGTTAGAAAGGACTTAAAGTGATAAATAGCACAAAACAGCTGATTATACATTAAACACTGTTGTTTTATTAGAGAACAATTACATTGCTGTTTGGGGAAGTCAGAGAACAGGGGAAATTCCCACCTGTGTTTCTTGCTGATGTTTTGCTCTTATTGCTTTACAATGGCAATCATACCTCTTCACAAAGCCAACACAGTGTAGTTTCTCCTTGCTGTTTCCTTCCTAAATTGGCACCACCAGAGGTGGTGGCCTTTTTCTGTTTTCTGTTGCTATCATCCATGACGTACCTGCAAATCTTAGATCTGCAGTTTTTCATTATAAGCAGGGGACAGAGTCCATTCTTGCTTTCACCCCCATTAGCAGGGAGTTGAAACAACTCTCAGTTACTAACATATTTGGCTCTATTATTCTGAGTTAATTCATGGACAATCCAAAGAACCCTTTGCAAATTTCAGCCTCATGGTGACAAATTAAGGGCAATATCACAAGTGAAAATTCTAGTAGTAGTCCCAGAGAACAGGGCAAGTGAAACAGTCAGATGAACAGGGATTTAGAGCATTTAACGCTGAAATTTCATTAGTGTCATAGGTTGGGCTGAAGCCTGCAGCCGTGGTATTCCATGTGGCATGAGTGGGAAGCCCATTGCTCTGCTTCTGGCTCATGTGCCCAGGAAAGCAGTGGAAGATGGTCCAACTGCTTAGGCCACTGTGAGGCTCAGCTAGAGTTCTACTCTCCTTGTAGATCTCCATGATTTGGAATTGCTTGGAAATGCCAGGCTTAGCCTGCAGACTTGATTCACGCTTTTACTCGTTGCTTCTTGGATATTTCCTGACTGAGTCACATTGACTGAAATTGGGGCATCTCCAGAAGAGAAATAATAGGTCATACTAAAGTTTCTGATTTATTCACTATTAAATGTTCTGTAGCCGCCATCTTTAATTTCCTCACCTAAAGAAAGATTATTTGATACATGCTGGCAAAAAATCATTAGTGTTTCCTTGAAAGTTCATAGTATTATTATAAGGTATTATAACAATACTAATTTTAATCAGATATATCTGACACTTTATTGCATAGATGAGTGCTTCACTTGATATTCATGAAAATTCTTGCTGAATTGCAAATCACTGGTTCAAAAGACATTTATACATCCACTCCTGTTTCCTTTAGAATGTCTCATTGAAGCAGACTTGATGAAAGTACCTGTCAAGTGAGTAGGGATTGTGGATTCCTAAATTCTCAGCAAACTACCTGGCACACACAGAGCACTTAGGAGTTTGCAGAAAATGGAGTTAAATTCTGAAATCAATGTAATAATTAAATAAATAGAATGCATTCAGAATGAAAAGCATAAATCATGCACTCAGGATTTTAGTTTTGCCATTTTGCTGCAATAAAATTTTAGTTACACATGAGGTAACTTCAAAAAGTTGATGGAAAAATCCACATTTTTTTTCCCCCAACAGCATTTTAATCTATTTTAGAGGTACAAGATGAGGTGGGAGGGGGTAAGGTGGAGAGAGGAGAGAGAAGTGTTTGACAGTGCTTTCATGTAGGGTTTTGTTCCACAATGCCGGCACAAGCTAAGGCCCTAGATCCAGGATCCTGCAAGTCAACCCAGGTCTCCCAGTTGGGTGAAACACTCAACTGCTTAGCACGAAGGTGATGCCATGCTGGAGCCGGTACTTGAAACCAGGTACTCTGTGGGACCTGGGCATCCTAACAGGTGTTTTAACTGCTAGGTTAAACACTATCCCTTAGGAACTTTTAGAAGCCTCTTCACTCTGTGTGTGTGTGTGTGTGTGTGCATGTATCTTCTACATGTATGCTGTCTACATCATAACTCATAAATATTTCCCAGTAATATATGCCACATGATATTTTCAAAGTTTATTTTAGATGGCTATCTACTTTCTTTGCATTTCTGGCCCTGTTTTCAATAATGAGTTAAGTTGCCTGATAAGTGGGCAGACAAGTGTTATCTAAGATGTAAATCTTTCCCATTGGGACAGCTTGACAGGGAAACCAGAAGCTGAAAGAGGTCTATTGTTTGCTTTAACTTTGCGTGCAAGTGTTCTTACAAAATGGGCTGAGTTAGTTCATTCTCTAATCAAAGACTTTTTTGTTTTTGAAAGTGGAAAATATTACATGAAAGATTTTATAACCACCTATTCAAATAACAAATATTTTTATATGTGATGTACAGTCATATTGTAGGTAAGTATATGCACACACATCATAACTATGAAATGCATATAGACACAGTACATTTCAAAATGTTCATAAAAAGGAGTAAAAAAAATTTGCTGGAAATTTTTGAGTTCATACATGGGATTTTCAAAAAATTCTTAGAAAATCTATATTATGAAAACTATGTATGGATTTCCAATGTCTTGCAACAAAATAAAACTTTCAAACATTCCTAGAAAATGAATTCAGCTCCTTACATTTACAGATATTTATGTACAAATATGAGTATACACAAACACAGATTTTCGCCCAATACTGCTATATTTTTTCCTCTTGAAAATATCACTCCAGGATATGGTCTAACCATGTGACTCTGTGCCATTGTTGTAATAGTGAGATGGATGTTTGCAATTATTATTTGACTGCTGATAATGAAATTGACCCAACATATTTATATAGGATGCATCAGTTACATAATTGAATTACAACTGTCTATTATACAAATTACGACTTTTATTTTTAGATGATGATGGTTATTTTATTGAGGAGCTCTGATATTTACATTTTTATCTGAGTACTGATACTTTAAACCAAAAGCATATTCTAGAAATAAGATTTATTTTTTGTTTTCTTTATTCTCCTGCTTTTTTTCTACTTGCAGAAATGCACTCCTGAAAGGTATATTCTAAATTCAAATAATTCCACATTTATTTTAATACAAACAGACTATTCTTGTGTTGGCAATTCCTTAAATGGAACAATCACGAACTTCCTTAAGTGATCCCAAGGTAATGACTAGATTTGAGGGACAGCGTCCATCCTAAGTATCTACAGAAATTCATAATATGCCTTTTTAAAAAGTGATTTAATTAATAGCCATGGAATCAGTCTGCCTCTTCTGTAAGTCATTAATGCTTGCAACTCAATGATCCTAGCAATAAAATCCTTGGAAAGGAAAATCCTATATAAAAATTTTTTTTCTTGTATTGTTACTGGGTGGATTATATCATTTTGTTTTATCAGATATTGAAAGCTACATGATTAGGACCATTGGCAAGCACACTTTTAGATGTGCATAATGTATTAATATCCTCAGTACCATCCTATGCATAGTTTTTTATTAACCCTTTCTTTGAATGTTTAAAAACTACTTAGGCAGAGCGTGAGCACACACACACACACACAGTGGACAGGGGGAGAGATTGATCTTCTATCTGCTGCCTCACTTTCCAAAGGACTAATGGCTAGAGGTGGGCCAGTTCCAGACCAGGAGCTTCCTCTGGATCTCCCATGTGGGAGTAGGGGCCCAAGCACTGGGATCATACTCTGTTGCCTTTCCACGTGCATTAACAGGGAACTTGACTGGAAGTAGAGCAGCCTGGATTTGAATGGGTTTCCCAAGTGGGATGCTGGAGTCTCAGCTGGTGACTCTGTAGCATACAATATCCAAAGTGAAGACTTATTTAACAGTAGGCATCATTAGTACTGACTTAAGTGCCATACGATGATCTTTATATATTCAAAGCAATTTATTTTCCTCATCTTATTGATGAGAAAACACATGGCTTAATTTATCCAGTATCACACAGCTAGTAGATGAAGGAGAGAACTTAGGACCTTTGAAAGAGACCTCAGAGATCTTCTTGGAAGATAAATGTTGCTCACTATATTCTCTGCACAACAGACATTGTTAATTGTTGGCAAGATTCTATGTTACTGAGCCTAGATCCAGTCTTGGAAACACTCTGTTTTTGTCCCGGGGGAAGCTACCTACTGCACTGGTGTTTGAAATCCGTATCATGAATGCATACCTAATATGTCTCCTTTACAGAAGAATCTATAGTAAGTATTGTAGCAGAAATGGCCAGCTGCTAACCAAATTCACTTTTTTCATTCTTACATTCTTGGGAAGACCTGAGATCCAGCTTCTCTTCCAAATTAGGTGTGTTTGCTTAATTGCATTCTAACCAATAGATCGTAAGCACTTCAGAAATGGACCATTCCAGGTCCGCCCCTAGAAATCGCTCATGTGTTGTTTCATTCTCTTTCCCATCTAATAATTTTCTTAAGAGTGCAGTAACTCTGTGAGCTGCCTGATGAAGCTGGAGGAGCCAAATGATGGGAAAAGAGCCTAGGTTCCTTAACAGCTTCATTAAAGGAAATCACCTACCCATCATCAACACCTGTGTGAACTTCCTGTGAGAAACTCCAGTCATGTTCAGGCCATTAAAGTTTTTGCATATACATATATATGCAAATGACTCACTTTCCAAAGGACTAATGGCTATATATATACAAATTACATATATATGTACATACATATATATAAATTTTTTTTACAAAAACTCTCCCTTTTCACCCTACTAGGATTTTAGCTCACCAGCAACTAGGGCACTCCCTCACATCCCAAACACTGCAGATATTGACTTCCTTGGGGTCAGTACTCTCCAGCCTACTTATCTGGTGTGCAATTCCTGTTCATACATGAAGGACAAAAAGTAAAATCCAGTCAATATTTCTCCAATTATGTCTGGGGGAAACCATCTCGACAATGTTGGTAGGTTTTGTCCAAATAAAATATGTAAATCTGCTTTTCCAATAAAATTAATTAAAAAAAATCTTTTAATAGTGTATGAGTTCCTGAGATTTTGCAACACAGGAATAAAGTTAATGGCATTTTGCAAACATTTCTGTTGACAGAATCCATTCTTGAAGAGCATTTCAGGGAAAAACAAATGTTCTGTACAATACATTTAGAAAACACAAACACGAGTATATTGGGCTGTGCCTATAACTACTGGCTTTCCAAAGTAGATTCGCACATCGTGGAAATTAGCACTTTGCCTAAGAGAACTTAGGTACTAGTTGTGGCTCTCTATACAAACTATCTACTCTTGACATCAGACACATGCTTACGCCTTGACCTTGGTCTGGTCTGAGCCTTTCTGATCCCTTATTTTGCTTCAAAATTTAGCAGCACACGATGTTTTGTATATTTGACTCTGCTAGCCCATTTTTAAAACTACCATTTATTTTGAAGGTAAAAAGAGAGGCAGAGGAAATTAGTGGCATAATGAAATATTAGTTACTGACCTAGATTAAAAATGTATATAACAGCGAAGCTGCATTCTACAGGCATGTACACTATGTGAATTCAGCAAGGCATACTCAGTACTCTGGTCTCCAGATGGTTGGGAAAATAGTTAACATAAAATCCAACTACTTCATATTTTAGGAAATGTCATTGCTGCAGGTCTGACACAATTTAAAATTTGTTTAACTCAAAAGTTAATTTCTTCCATACAATTGGAAAGGGAAGCATGTTTTTTTTTTCTAGCTAAATCAGAACCACCATGGACTATAGGAAAAACAACTTTCAAAATATCTGGCTTTCCAGTTTTAAAATTGATAATAATCACATTTTTCCCTATTGCCAATACTACCAATCACGTAGTTTCTAATATCTTCTGTATTCAGATTTATACAATTTTGTAAAATTACTGGACTGTAATGTGGGGCCTTTCTCTCCCATCCTACTCCATTGGTACTGTGGATTTACTTTAAAAGTCATGGCTGTTTTTTTCCTTTCTGTCTTTCATATTACAAAATACCACTTTGTTTTACAGATGCAAACCAACTACTCCTTAGGATAAGGCCAGGTTAAGTAATCTACTGACAGAAAATAGTTGTACTGAATTTATTGAAAGTTTTGTCATTTTGTAAAATGTCATGTAATTTTAAGGGACTTGTAAGTTTGAACATATGACTCTTACGTTCCAGAGTTAGCGCTGAAAGCCAACTCTCCAGAATGTGAGATGGGACTCCTTGAAGACAAAGGGCATTATGGATTGCCAGTCCATCAACCACTACTTTTTTCCTTTTTTATTATTCATCCAGGTAGCTATGAACTCAAATGTCTAACACCAGTTCCAGGGGGTATCTACAACCATCTTGTCAGTATCTGGTTTTGAATTGATCAGGTGTGTCACTCTGGCCTGTGAAGCACCAGAAGTTTGTTAGGGAACTTCTGGAAAAATCTTTGTGATTCTTAGGAAGGGGAAGAATCGGAGGTAATCTCTCCCATTCCCAAGCTGCATGCTGGGTTTTGTGTGACCCCAACAGTTACTATCATCTTACTGCCAGTCCCTTGAGGGTTGTTACTGAGTGGAAGGCAACAGAGAAAGGTGCAACTTGGCTTCCTAAGGGAGTTGCTTAGTTCCTGAATCAAGCCATCATAACATCTCCCTTGTGTCCTCTTTGGGTCATCTTTTAGTCTACTCGGTTTATGCTACTGTAGCAAAATACCCACATCTGAGTGCTCCAACAGGCATTTCTTTCAGTTTTGACAGCTGAGAAGTTCATGATGAAGCTGTCACTGAGGGCTCTATTCCATCGGTCAACTTCTGGGTGGGTGCTCACAAGGCTTTTCCTTGGTGTGTGTACATGGGGACAGAGAGAGATACCCTCTTACTTTTCTTATAAAACTAGCAATGCTGTAGGGTCAGGACCCCAGCGTTATGCTCTTATTTAATCTTAATTATCCTAAAAGCTCTGTCGGCAAATATAACAGGGGATTAGGGTTTCAACACAGGAATTTGAGGATACAAATTTATCCCCAAATCGGTAACGTAACAAATTTCCCTACATGGTTTATACAAATTTAGACTTTTCCCATTACATGCAGCTTAATAAATCCTCAAAGATATCCTGTCTTTGAGACAATGCATAAAAGAAAATGTCTAATTTGTGGCATAGCATGAGACGAGCAGGATTTTTTTTTCTTAGAGCACAGCAGTTATGGGGTTAAACAGTTAGTCCACTGCTATTATGAGGCATTTCATGAACTGATGATTGGACATATATGCGGTATCGTGTTAACATAAACAGTCTAGCCCTTAGGGAATTTTAAGTTCTAAAAGAAACATTTTTCTAAGATCCTGCACTCTGATTAAGGGGAAAAAAATACTGCAGGCCGCTTCTATTATAAAGTTTTGGAAAGCCAAGAAATGTTAGCTGGTGATGTTATCAAGCAGGACCCTGAACTAATGGCTTAATGAAACCATCACCACGCTATAAAATGCTGCAACAAACTGAAATAGTGACTCTTTTCAAGAGGCCAGCCATTTTAGATCCAAGCACTTTATGAAAAGCAGTATCTTAGTGTCACCGCAGTCTTAGATGTAGGAATTTGCTTTCACCCTTTTGCCTGAAATGAATCCCTTCTGCTTTTCTTGGAACTCAAAATCTACTTTTTATTACTATCTTGAAGAAAGGTATGGAATAGCTTGTATTTAATGCATTCTAGTCAAACCCTCATGAAACATTTTACCCATCATTTTAGTTACACTGTTCACAAAGTTTTTGATACATTTTTCCAGAAGAAATTTAAGTAAACAATACAATGATCTTGGTTTTTCATAAATTAACTTTTTATTGCTAGCACGGGAAGTAGAATAGCACTTAACACATCTTTAAAAAAAAGCCAAAATAAGATAAAAAAAATCTCCAAGATGAAAGCTACACTTGCATATAGGTAGATATATTTTAAAGCAATCAAACCTGGGCTATTTTGAAATCTAAAACCTCCTGACACTATTTTCCTGAATTCATTAATACCATGTGGTGAATGATTTTCTGGAAAACTTTGCTGGTTTCACTATGTATTTTATGACTAGGCAAATGTGACATTAAATTTTATCCCCTGTGGCTTGGAGTTAAATGCTTGCTCTATTCAGAATGGTAACACTCAATTAAACAGCATTTTTCATGATCTACACCCACCATTGTTACTGTATTTAAGGGAAATAATGGGGGTACTGACCTATATTGCGCTTCTTATTATCAATGGAGACAAAGCGTATGCAGGGATTACTGGTGATGTACTGCCCAGCCCATGGGACATCAATCTTCGTGCCAGCTTCATAAAAGAGGCCCAGAGCGTAGCGAGAGGAGTAGCTCACAGACTCTAGTTGTTGTCTCTGGCATTCACTAATTACTGTGGAAGAAAAAATAAAGGAAATCAGAAGTGAAAAATATCATCTTTCAGTACATCCAGAACTCCTGTAAGCAAATTCCCTCTCCTTCCATTAATACGCAGCCTCATCTCTAATTTCTTTTCAGAATGATGACCGACACTGTGGCAATTTGTTTACATTCAAAGTGAAGGTCCTAATGTTTTCATCAACATTCCAGGCTCTCAAAACATGGGCCTGAGTTGCTTGTCTAGTCTGGTTTTCCAGTTATTCTACCAGGACCATTTGGCAACTTTATAGATTTTATACACTGTTGCTATGAATCACTGTCCCTGCTACATACTTGCCACAAACATTTCACTTATAACAAGTCTTTTAAGGTCACTTTCAGTGCTAAACATGTTCTGTTTGTTTGGACCTCTTAAGTCCTTCTGTGTCATGAAGTGACTTGTTTACCTATCATCTTCTCTGCCAGTGCATTGTAGTAGTTACCTAGGCAGAGACCACACCTGTGTAATCTCGGTTACAGGCCACTAGCTTATTGCAGGTGCACTAAGAACAAAACTGCAAAGAGAAAGGCAAACAAAGACACTCATAGTGTGTTGAAATGTAGACAATAAGTGATTAATTAACAAGTGGAAGAGGCTTGGAAAAGGAATTGGACAGCTTTTGGTTCAAACCTTGATTCAGTCACCTGCTATGTACATGACACTGGTACATTATACTGATTGTAGCTTTCTTGTCTAAGTGGTGATATTACAGAATGCATAAATGCATTGCAAGAGTTGCATGAAATAGCATGTAGAAGGGTAGTTATGTATGGTGTTTCTAGACAGGAAATTATTCAGGAAAATGAGACCTGGTTCCATTCTTGGGTGAAAAAACAAATTTCCCCTATTCTATAGTTCCCATCTCTAGTCCTTCTACTTTCAAGATTTCACAACTGCCTATTTTCTGTGCAAAGCATTAAAAACTTGATTTTTTAAAAGAAGGCCATCTTTTTTTCTTTCAAGATTTATGTATTTTTATTTGAAAGGCAAAATTACAGGGAGAATGAAAGACAAACAGCTTCCATCTGCTGCTACACTCCCCAAATGGCTGCAATGCTTGGAGCTAAGCCAGTCCAAAGCCAAGAGCCAGAAAATTCCTCTGGGCCTTCCACACAGGTGCAAGGACCTAAGACCTTGTGCCATCCTCTGCTGATTTCCTATGTCATGAACAAGAGAGCTGGGTGGAGTAGCTGAGACACCAGGGGAGCATATATGGGATGCTGGCATTGCACTTTAAGGATTAGCCTGGTAGGCCTCTGCACCAGCCTGTTTCTTTAGAGGTATATTTATTTAAAAGGGACAGTTACGAGAGAAGCAGAGACAGAGACCTTCCAGCTGCTGGCTCACTCGCACAAGGGCTGAGGTAATGGCTGAGGTCAAAGCCAGGAGCCTGGTACCTCCTCCAGATCTCCCACATGGGCTCTGGGGCCCAAGGAATTGAGTCAGCCTCTGCTGCTTTCCCCAGCCATTGACAAAGAGCTAAATAGAAAGTGGAGCAGCTGGAGCTCGAGCCAGTGCTCATATGGGATGCTAGTACTGCAGGCAGCAGCCAAATATGCTGCACTACAGTGTTTGCTCCAGAAGGCCATATTTGTGTCCTGAAGACCTCAGCTACTTTAGGCACGGAACATGGGAAAATCCTCATTTATGTGAAAAATGCCCTTAAACTAAAACATTTGGAATAACGAGATCTCAAAGATGGGGGGACTACTTTGACTAAATCTTAGGGAAATGGCTTTTGAAAGTAGAAATGGGCAGGATCGTCAAATAATTATTTAATAACAGTAATCATCATAGACATTGAAAGCTACAAAACATTTAGAGTAATGGCTGTGAAATTTTTGTTTTTAAAAAAACACATTTCATAAAGTGCTGGCAGGACATGTGCTTGCACCATCCTCATTGATAACCTTCAAAAGTGGAGAATCAGAGAGGCTGTATCGCTTACCCTGGGTGACACAGCCTCCAAACTGGGCTGTCGAGATGAAGCCAGAGTCTCTGCCTTGGAGTTTTTTCCCCAAAGTCTCCCCTTCTGATCTGTATGTCTGAGCTTAAACAGGAACTTCTGTACCATTTTCTCCTATGAGAATGGCAGTTACTTGTTCTCAGAAGGAAAAGCCTTCATTCTTTTGGACCATCGTTTCCTGCCTTATTAATAGTTTTAACTACTTGGTTGAACAAATGATCTTGTGACATTGACTCCAATACACTGAATGGATGTGGGGTCTTGTTATTTAATTAGCTTTGCAAGTTCTGGCTGATGTCAGGTTTCCTCTTTGTGGAATGTGAGGAGGTAGAAGATCTTGGAGGATATGTAACTAACTTTCCCATTTAAAAAAAAAATTTAAAAACCAACCAAACATAAAACCTCAAACTAACCAAACCAAAGTGTTGAGTCAGCTATCTAGCAACTGAAAAGGCCTTAGATTTTTTTTTTTTAAGCTGAAAGGTCAACTAGGTTGACAACTGAATTGGACCTCCTTCTCCTTCCATAACCATATTTGCACATTTAGCTAGTTTTCAGACAAGCTGTGGAGAGACAAATCCCACTGGATAGCCCCTTGAAAAGGTAATTGATATCTGTATAGAAACAGTAATTAACCTCAGGCACTCTTGTATGCTCTGAGGTCTTGACAATTCTGAGAACGGGGAGGTGAGACTTTCAACTGAAAGCATCTCAAATTCTGCAGAAAGTCACACACAGGCAGTTTGGCTTGAGGACCTGAGAAGGTTTGGATTGCACAGTGCAGACAGGATGAATGAAGTCATCTCAGTTTCCTTGAAAATATTTCCCATGCAGAATACTGAAGGAACAGCCAGAGTTTGCAAATACATACTGTTTGCTATGGAAAATAAATTTTTTGTTATCATATATTCAGAAAGGACAAATATCCCCAAGCACAACTTAAGCAATAATCCCTGATCCCAATGTAATAAATCTTTCCTTGGTTAGTATTTTCATTTAATTCTCAGCTAGTAGGGTTATATAACATCTAATTATTACATATATTTTGATAATATCTATAATTCTATAACTTCTGTCTGTGTATGTGTGCTACTGATTCAATAAAATGCATTCATATAATTATGATGTAACTTGGCTAAACATTGTAGTAAAGACAGTCATTCATATTGCTATTAGAATCCTGCCTGTTTCATTGCATTTCTGACCATGAGTTTAAGTGCATGTGTATGCACTTGTCTGTTTATGTGCACATGTATGTGTGGTGTGTTTGTGTGGACTTAGGAGGTGGAGAAGCATTGAGGTGGAGGAGCGGGGGAGGAAAGAGAAGCAGACCTAGGCTGTGTTCCTAACATATAAATAATTCCATTTTCTCCTACTTGCCTAAACTAAAAGAGGACCAATGATACACACTATTTCCTATGATGTTTTGGTGACACTCTGACCTCCCCACTCATCCATCTATCCATCCTCTACTTGCACCAGGCATTCTTATAGGTAGCAGGGATGTAAGACAAAGGCCTTCCTCTCATGTGGCTTTCATAGCAGCGGTAGAGGGGCCAACATACACATAAATAACCATGTCAATGATATTTTAGTTGATAACAAGCACAGAGTGATAGTTGTAGGTGAGATTTATTCTGAGAGAGTATTCTGATTCATTGGGAAACTACCATGGGTTAGGAATCAAGGACAGGTATGATGTGACCTCTCTCTCTTTTCAAGCATTTATTTGAAAGTCAGATTTGCACAGACAAATTATCGTAATATTCAGTCCTGAAATAGCCAGAGCTGGGCCATTCCTAACATAGGAACTTGGAATGTCTTTCAAATCTCCCATGTGGATACAGGGGCCTAAGTACTTGGGCCATCTTATACTTTTCTAGGTACATTATCAGGAAGCTGGAACAGAAGTGGAACAGCTGGGTTTCGAACCAGTACCCAAGTGGGATACTAGAACCATGGCAAAGGCTAGCTACACCACAATACTGACCACTGGCTTTTCTTAAAAATGGTCATTCTGGGGGCTAGCCAATAAAGCCACCACCTATGATGCCAGCATCCCATATGATGTTGGTTCATGTTTTGGCTATTCCACTTCCAATCCAACTCCCTGCAAATGGCCTGCGGAAAGCAGCTGAAGATGTCACAAGTGTTTGGGCCCTGCTACTACCACACAGGAGATCCAGATGAAGCTCCTGACTTCATGTTGGCACAACTTTTGTCCGTTGTGGCCATTTGGCGAGGGAAGCAGCAGATGGAAGATCTCCATCTCTTCAGCTCTCTATAATTTTCAAATAAATAAATCTTTAAAATTGATCATTCTGCCTATAGTTAAAGACTATAGGGATGCAAAGGTGGAACTTGGGTAAAAGCTGATGCAGTTGCAGTGGTCTTGGATTTGACACAACAGGAGAAGGGGTTAGAAGTGTCTGTATGGGGGTCAGTGCTGTGGTTTAACAGTCTAATCCATTACCTTCAAACACTGGCTTCCCATATGGCTGCCAGTTCATGTCCCTGCTGCTCCACCTCTGATCCAGCTCCCTGCTTATATCCTGGGTAGGTAGCTGAGGATGGCTCAAGCCCTGGGGGACCCTGCACCCGGGTGGTAGACCTAGATGAAGGCTTCTTGTTTGTGATCGGTAATGGAAGATCTTTCTGTCTCTCCTTTGCTCTATAAATTTTCATTTGAAATAAAAATCTTTTCTTTTAAAGTGGCTATATTGTAGATGAAATATGTACATATGCACATGCACATGTATATATGTAAATGTAAACCTGGATGCATATTGTTAAGTAGAAATGAGGAGAGGTTGATTTGCATTGAGCTTTTGTACTAGGTGTGGGCAGACTGCTCCCAAGTGGAATCACTCATGCTGATGTTCTGTGTCACCGAACCAAAAACCTGAACTGTTTACTACCAATATCTGACCCAAGAAATCATGAGATGATAGCACAGTCTCCAAGTAGGCTAGTTTCCTAAGAAACAGGGGTTCACACCATCCAAGCAAAATGGACTCAGTCAATCTGAGCTGACAGGAGAAGGAAGGCCTCTTAATAACCATTCACAAGGAAGAAACAAACACTACTGGGACCTGAAAAGCCACCTCCTCCCTCTTTGAGGTACTCCAGGTCACTTCTCATAGGTACTTGGTCATCTTAAATCCTAGTACCATAGATCACTTATCTGTGTTTGAACTTCACAATAATGCAATGAAATGATATATGTTCTTTATGTGTGTTTTCATTCAGCGTTATATTTGTGACATAAATATCTATCATGTGGAGTTGTTAATTCTCATTGTAGCATAGTTCTATGTATATACTTTATTTCAGCATTGGTAGAAATTTGGGTTATATACAGTTGTGTAGAATTAAATTATTCAGAACCTATCTAGATGATTTTGGGAGGAAAATACTGTTAAGTGTTGGTGTTAAGACTTCCCTGGACAGTGAGTTCAGATATTTGGCTTCTGTTGATATTGTCAAGTAGGTTTTTAAGGTGGTTGTGCCAGTTGGTACTTTGACCAGGACTCAGTGAAAGTTCACCTGGTGTACACCTCTGTCCATATTTCCTATCGGTCTTCTCAATCTGGGGTGAGTGATCTCATCACACTGGATTTAATTTTCTTTCCATTATGAATAATATTTGTCAAGATTTCTGTGTTTGTAATTCAAATATCCTTTTATGATTACCTATACAATCTTTGCTCTTTTTTCTTTTGGGTTTTCTGCATTTTTATTGCTTGTGCAGGAGTTTTTTTTTAAATATCTAGATAAATAACACAGATGAAGTATAGGAACTCTTTGTGGCTTCTCTCTTTACCATCTTCATATTGTGGTTTGATAAACAGTTTTAATTTGGTTTAGCCCAGTTTATCATCTTTTCCATTTATAGTTAGCACTATTTTTGGTCCCATTTAAGAACTCCCTCTAATTAACCTACAAGGTTATAAAAAATGTCCTCAGACTTTTTGATTTTTAAAAATTGTCTGAAAGGTGTATTGATTTCCCTTACATGGGGTATTGGATGATATTTAAGAGGCAGGGGAACCTTGAACCCCATTGCTTGAAGAGATAATGTGAGGTAAAGCAATCAAATGAACAATGACACTTTTTCCTCTCTTCTAACTAATCAGCCAATAGCTTTATTATTCAACTGTTTTAAAAGTAAAAATATACAAATAAAAGAGTGGGTCCTAGGACAATGACCAATACAACATGAACATTTAAAAAAATTAATGAATATAGACTCTTTCTACAAAAATTTTAAAGTGTATGTAGGATGGGAAAAATCAAAAGAACCATTACTACAGTCTTATTATCCAGAAAAAGAGGTAGCAATTAACACTCTGATATTTGCCCAAATTTGGTTGTGATTATACTGTACATAAAATTTGACCTACCAAATTTTGTCATTAGCAAAAAATTACATGAACTAATACTACCATGGAACTTAATGAAATAGATGATGTGGGGCAAAGGGTAGACACTTGGCAGAACTCAGATGCTTGTATCCCAGTTGGGGTGCCTGAGCATGAGCTCCTGCTTGACATTGGATTCAGGGTTCCTGTTAGTGCACATCCCGGAAAGTCGCAGGTGATGGCGCAAAGCCTTGGGTTTCTGCCAGCTGGGTGAGAGACCCCTAACCTGGGCATTTGACTTCAATCTGACTCAGCCCCAACTATCGCAGGCCTTTGGGGAATGAACCACAAGATGGAAGATCTCCGTGTCTGTCCATTGTGTTTCTCCTTTTTGTCTCTTTCAAAACAACAAAAAAATATTTTGAAGAAATGGATATTATTCAATTTGCTTGGACATTTCATTAAATGTTAGCCATTTGTTTCCTCTTCCACGATTATAATTGCTAAGGCTGTATTGTACATTTTGTGCATAGATCCTTATCTGCATTTCTAATTATTTCCTTAAAACAGAATTACTTAAGTATAATTACTGTGGAATTGATTTTTAGACTCACCAATTTAAAGTTTCCATTAACAGTACACAAGACCTAATTTCACCATATTCATGCCTCCATTATTCTCTTTTTTAGGGGAATAATTTGAAAGGGAAAAAACCTCATCTTGGTTGTAGCACAATATGAGTAAACATTTTTCACATATGTACGAGCCTCTGTGCATTTTCACTTTTAAAAAGTAATCCTTTCATGTGCTTTTGCCAATTGGTCTATTAGAGTCTTCATGTTATTAAATTGATTTTATTAGTGAGTGATGGATTACAGAGGTTCTCCATGTGTGTCAGTTTTTCCTGCGCATTGTGTGTACTTCAATTTTCTGTTCTTCCTTAAAGTATTTGGGCCTGGGAGAAGTCATGGCTTCCTGTCTGTTGAAGCCAAGTTGCTGTACCATCTTTGGCTAATTGCCTGAAACCTACCCACTATCATAATCATGATATCATATATCAAATCATATCATATCATATCTCATCATGATAGTGGGTAGGTTTTATTAACATTTTTTTCATCTTCATTAACTTCTCTCAGTAAAACCTTGTGACCGCACCATCTGAAAGAGTACTTTGCAAAGTCAGTCAAAAAGAAGAATGTAAGGCAAGTTTGATGTAAAGAAAATGCTTTGGCAGGAAAAAAACTGATGATATTAGTGTGGAGGCGGTGATGTTGCCCACTTTCCTGTAGCCCTTGACCCTTTGTGCCCTAATCAAGTAAGTAAGATTATTTAAAAATAAATAAGACAAAATGCTTTGAAATTTAGTTTTTCACAATACAAATTTTCTGTGCGGTTTATTGCTTGGTCCATGATTGAAACAATATTTATACTTTCTTTTAGTTTCTTCTAACAAATCATTATAAAGCAAAGAATGACACAATTACTCTTATGTACTGGTACAAACTGACCTCTGAAAAACAAACACTTGGGTCTGAGAGTAAGTGGAGTGAGAACATTTTGCAATTGATGAAGGCTTGTATTTCTTCGGTGAGCAAGATAATGTTTTCAACTGTCTTTCTCTTTACCTGGTATTGTTTCCTTCAGCATGATGATGAATAAAATGTTTTGATACTGACATGAAACAAATGCCTTTTAGCACTAACATGGCATTCACTTATAATATCATGGTTCATGGTAGACACATTTCACATTGATGTTTGCTATCCAAAGCCTTAACCTCCTGCCAGAAGATCTGATGTTTACAGCTAATTGTACGGGTTGTTTATTTCCTGATTTGCCAGTGGATGTGAAGGACCTCAGTTGAAGTATACTTCAAGTTAGGAAATCAATCTGTGTTATAGCTAACTTCATTCTGGTCAAAGGAACCTGTTCTTGATTTATTTTTAGCATGTATCTTGAACCCCAAGACAGACACTGATGGAAAATTTAGACTATCTAGTTTTGTGAATATACAAAAACAAGTGTATCTTCACCAAAATAGCTGGTTTCTTTTTACTTACAGTAGCTGCAGAAATAGTGCTAAAAAGATGGATTTTCCCTAATTCTCTTAGCAGGCCAGTCCAGAGTTTGCAATGCTACCACTTTTGAGTCATTTCTTTCCTGTAAAATATCACTGAATCAGGCTCGTTTCACTTCCCATGGAATAAATTGAATGTTTACCTGGACTCTATAGGTATAGAAGTCATCAGACACTGAGCACTGCTTCAGAAATAGTTTTGGCAAGCAATAAATCTAGAGTTTACTGGTGACAGATTTCAGCAGTCGTAGCTGTATGAGAGTCCCCTGTGGAAATATTTCTTTTATCCTGAGAGGCTTCTCTAGAGTCAGAAAATTTGGGTTTGAATTCTAGTTCTGAAATTTAATCTAATTGATCTTGTTCATTAATATCTTTTTAGGTATCCATTTTTCTATATAATCATGCTCATCACCATCACATAAGGGACTGTTAAAAATTAAATGAGGTAATTATTCAGCGACTAATACAATACCTAGCACACAATAGCACATTTCAAAACCCTAATTTACTGTACTTGACTTTAGAAACATGTTGTGGGGGAGGGAAAGAGCAGCAATGTGGGTAGATTGAATTAAGCATGCAAGGACAGTACCCTATGTCAGAATGCCAGTTCAAGTTTTAAGCTATTCAGCTGGTGATCCCACTTACTGTTGTTGGGCCCAGGAAGACAGCAGGATATGGCCCAAGTACTTAGGCCCTTGACACTCAGTGCTGTACCTGGATGGAGTTCCTGGCTCCTGGCTTCAGCCTGGCTGCTGTGGCTATTTTGGGAATAAAACAGGGGGTGGAGATCTCTCCCTGTTTTCCCTTATTTCTCCCTTTATCTCTGTCACTCTACATTTCAAATAAGTAAGAAGTAACAAATCGATCCTCATAAGAAGCATCTGAGGTGTCTGTGTGTGTACTACACATCAGGAAAAAATTGAAAAGCCTTCAGAATTAACACTGTGATATTCTAGCTAACAGATGGTTGCAGTACTGTGAAGACCCAAATTGTTAAGGTGTTCCCGGCCTAGGAAATGAGTCGAGCCCACTGTGTGACCACCCTAACGACCCCTCATATCGCCAGCAGTCTGGGAGAGTTTTCTATTATCTCCCTGAACCTGTATTAAGAACAACATACTAAGAAAAAAGCAGTATTTTCTTTTGTGGTCCAGCTTTCTCTTGCTTCTTGCTGTTGGCATGCAATGGTTATTGAAAGAGTATTAGACCGTGCATGTGTGGCTACAGCTGGCTTTTCATAAAACCTTAGGACTTCTAGGGACATGGAGAATCAATTGCTTTACAAACTCACTGCCCACTTTCCTCTAGATCTGGAGGTCCCGTGGAGCTCCAATTGTTTCCATAGCAACAAGTGCTAATCATAGGACTTAGGAATCTGTTCTCAAAAAATGCACAATGAATTACCAGAAATTGCTTATTACAACTTCACTGTGCTTCCAGCATTTGTGAGTCACTACAAAATATCTCTGAATAAACAGCAGAGTCCAGCACAGATAAAACACTGAGATATACAGTAATACTACCATGGCTATTAGTTTTATCCTTGGAAACCTTTGTGAATTTCAGAATGTAAATGGAGTTGGCTTTGCTTTTTTGATGATTTATGTATTTTTATTGGAAAGGGAGATTTTACAGAAAGAGAGATAGAAAGTCTTCTATCTACTGGTTCAGACTGCAGATGTCAGCAATGGCCAAAGACGAGCTGATCTGAAACCAGAAACCAGGTGTTTTCCAGGTCTTCCATGTCATTACAAGGACTTGTGCCCTCCTCCACTGCTTTCTAGGGCCATAAGCAGAGAGCCAGGATGCATCTAGGCCAGCAGGAGACGTCAACTGCCTTGTTAGAGCATGGAAAGCAGAACAGGTTGGATAACTCTCCTGCCCAAGATTTGTAGCATGTTCCTGGGCCTGTGGATGCACTAAGGTACTTTGTCAACCAACAGAACTTGGAAAGATATTCTCAACCTTGAAGCAATGAAACCAACAACATCCCAGGGTTACCAAAACCACTCAAGCAATACCCTCCGAATGCTCTTCCCCACTCTGGGGTTGCTAGGGCATCAGCAAATGACCATCTCCCATCCCTGACACTGATGTAGTTTGATTGCAAGAAGTGGTCCTCTTCTCTTTGCAAACACAGGAGAAAAAAAAAAAAAAGACAAACATCCTACCCAGCTTCCTAAATACTTGACTCTCCCCACCCCTATCAGAGGCCCACAAGGACATGTATCCTTACCAACTGTATAAACATTTTTTTTTCAAAAACTGGATTAGCCCGAGTCCGGCACAGTAACCTAGCTGCTAAAATCCTTGCCTTGGCACAGGCTGGAATCCCACATGTGAGCCGGTTCTAATCCTAGTGGCCCTGCTTCCCATCCAGCTCCCTGCTTGTGGCCTGGAAAGGCAGTCAAGGTTGGCCCAAAGTCTTGGAACCCTGCACCTGTGTGGGAAACCTGAAGAGGCTCTGGGCTCCTGGCTTCAGATCAGCACAGTTCTAGCCATTGCAGTTGCTTGGAGTGAATCATCGGATGGAAGATCTTCCTCTCTGTGTCTCCTCCTTTATGTATCTGACTTTCCGACAAAATAAATCTTAAAAAATGGAGCAGTCTGGATGCAGTTCCCATATGGTATGCCACAGGGTAGATGGTTAGCTTGCTGTACCACCAGCTCTGGCTTTACTATTATAGTTTGAAAACACATATTAAGTATAGAAACCACAATGAAAAGCATTGAAAAAATGCTCACCTTATTTTTATGCATTCTAAACTTTTTAGACTATTATGTCGTTACTGCTTTGAAGGGGAAAAGTGCCAAACTTCAGATGGGAAGGAATATGAAAATAAGGCGCTGTGTAGGTTATTATACAAAATGTCACAGAATATCATACATATTTTACAGTCAGCCTTTTCAGCCTATTCGTTTAATTACTTTATGGCCATGCAATTCATGAGCAATATAGTGATTCTAAAATCCATAACAATAAAAACTTTATTACATGTCATCTCATAGTTTTATATAGATATAGATTTTTATATTTATGGCTAGAGTTACTTTAAACTGTGGCAAACTGTGACTTTGAGAATTAATATTCTAATTGAAAAGCACTTAAAGTTTTAGAAATCAGGAGGCAGTGTGTACAAGGACCTGAAATGTCTGATAATGGGGCAAAATGGCAGGGGCTGATGGTGGAAGCTCTGACACTAAAGACAGGCTCATCTTGCACCGTGCACATCGCTAGCTTCTTGCTGCTTACGCAATAACTCCCCCATCATGCTTAGCTAATGCCAATGCAAATAAACTGAACTTGGGAACAAAAGCTCTAGGTAGTACCAGTCTGGGAGCCTACAAGTTAATTACCTGCAGTAATCTTTTCAGAGAGGTTTGGTTCTACCCTAAGTGGAAGCCAGTATCCTCTTATAGATGACCAATACATGCTTCCCTTTGAGTCAAATGACACTTATCCTACCCCCAACCCCACCCCCAGGCCAGGATGCACAGACGTTGTTCTGCTCGGATGGATGTCTGATGTCCTTTTCTTAGCACTTTCCACCTCTTGCTCTCTAGTACAAACCTGCATCACCTTGTTTCCACCTGTCCTGAACCAAGGTTTCTCATTTGATAGCTCGCTGTACAGTCCCTTTACTTCTCAAAACGTGTATATACATATACGTACACACACACACACACATTTTTATGTCTGTGAAAATGTCAGATTACTCTGTTCAGTCATCCCTGGAAGGTTTCTCCTTAGCTCACCAAATTGTCTCTTTTTCTCACTTTCTCTTTTATTCCATTTATGTAACTGTCCACAGCCACAATAACAGGGGGAAAGAAAAACCTACCACCAAATCAATTGAAACTGGCTTTAATATTTAGTGATATAGGATAAGGAAACCTACATGTTTTTGGAGGTAAAAGTCGAAGTCATAAAGACCACAAATTCCAAGAGGTCTCTGAAATCCCCCTCAGAGTCTCACAGAACAATCAATCGACCTCCTTATTTGGCTTTCTCTTAGAAAGCAGTGTCCAATCTAAATAGAGAAATTGCTTCGACTCAGTTGTTTGCCCCTCTACTGTATTTGTGCATGAGTGATATTTGTGCTCCATGATTGCCTGGCATAGTATGTAAGATGATGATTCTAATTTGAAACGATCAGATTACCAGAAGAATTCATAGACTTCACAGGATGAATGGGGTAGAGCTATATGGAAACTCTGTATTAATGCGTGGTGATTTTGTTTTGTATATTTCAAGTTAATTTGAAATAAGATATTAAGACAGAGTTCATAGACTGAGAGAGACTGCAATAGGAAATGATTGGCAATCTGTATCAATCACCATTAATTTCTCAGTGCCAGCTGACTTGCAGCATAAAGACTCAGGGACAAGTTGCAAAAGGAGAAAATCAGACCGGCATCCTATAGAAAAATTAATTTGCCTGTATTTCAAATAATGCATATTGAGAAATTGAATGGTGCAGCAAATAAAATACTTCTTACAGGTAATATAGAAGATCTTAAGTCACAGTGAGACATTTAACTTTGCAAATTGTTAATTTGGAGTTTCTATTTCATTAGTAATTGCAAATGAATATTCTCTTGAAAGTATCAAAGATGGTATTGTGGGGAAAGAAAGTCTATTTCTCTTGCCTGGCTGAGAAAAACATGTGGTCTTCATTGTCTTTTGCTGGTTCTGGAATCCATGGCTTCATTTCTATTATAGAAGGTACAAAAATCAATAGTTCTATGTAGTTTGCATCATAGTAAATATATCTGTCCAGCTGTGTGAAATGTGTACATACTGCAGTTACCCCACAATTAATATTAAGTTTCACAGATACAGAAAATATGAAATCCAATTGCATTTGCAATATTAAAACACTCAAATAATCATGGTAAGATTATAAAACTTATAAACTTATCTTTTAAAATCATTATCTGCTTAATCATCTTGGAAGGGATATTATCCTATGATATAAGCAGAATGTTACATCATTATTTATTTATTTGAAAGGCAGAGTCCCAGAGAGAAGGAGGGACAGACACAGAGAGCACGTCCATCTGCCAGTTTATTCCCCAAATGGCAGCAAAGGCTGGAGCTGGGCGAGGGCCAAGCCAGTCCAAAGCCAAGAGCTTCTTTCAGGTATCCTACATGGATGCAATGGCCTAAGCACTTGCATCATTTCCGCTGCTTTCCCAAGTACATGTGCAGGGAGCTGGATTACAAGTGGAGTAGCCAGTTTTGAAACTGGTGCCCATATGGGATGCTAGAGCTGCAGGTGATGGCTTAACTTGCTGTCACACAGCACGAGTCTCTATAACATTTTTACCTTCACTCAGAAATATTAACCTATTACTACCAGGCATCATTTAGTAAGCATAATAACTTGTTTTAGAGGAATATTTTCTTTGATCAAAATAATATTTGCAAGGCTTATCAAATAGGAAATGTTAATTTTGAGATTCTTGTTCCATAATTTCAAAATATTCTTTATAAAGCTCAGATAAAATAAGGCATTTTACTTCTGCTGTCCTCTCTCACACACACACACTCACACACACACTCACACACACACAGAGTAAGTATAAGAGGGAAAAATTATTACTGTTTTTCAAAAGACAAGTATAGGGTAAAGCAACAAATTTATGTTTGTTGGACTATGCACTTTAATGTACAAGACCGAGTTAAATCAAGAGCAGAAAATTTAATATAAACTAGTGCTTAAAGCTATTTAAGCAGCATTGCAAAATACTTTTCACATTTTAATAAAATGACCCATTTTAATACTCTCTTGAGCCAAGGAATTCCATCTAGAACAAACTGGATTTTTAAAAACTTCTTTTAAAAGAGAAGCAAGCAAAACAAGAAAAAGCAAGAGAAAAGTTGCTCCCATCACTTGTTCAACATCAAAATTTCTGCAATGATCAGCTGCAGACCATGACTAAGACCAGCAGGCAGGCAAGCAATATGTGTTCTCCTCTGTGTTAAGAACCCAACCACTGGAACCATCATTGCTGCCTCCAGGGTCCACACTAGCAGCAAGCTGGCTGAGACACTCCTGTGTGGGACATGGGCATCTGGATTTCTATGCTGAAAACAGTGCTAACATTCAGACTAAGATTGGTATTTTTCTTGTCTTCTGCTCCTGCCTATCCCAAATATTTCTTCCAAATAGTGAATGAAAACTGGGAAGGATAGTGACATGATCTGGCAAATGGTTTCTAGTTACTTACATATTTCTGAAAATGATAATACCAGATAGATTTTTCTGAAATGAAGGCGACAGCATCCCCTATACACTATGATTTTGTTAAAAGTGACTTTGACATGCTTTCATCATTTCTAGATATAGGTCTGTGATACTGTCCCTTCAGTTTAGCAGTGTCTGTGACTAACGCAGAACTGACAATGCTGACTTTCGAGTCTGGCCATAAAACCTTCTACAATTTATGATTAATTCTCTTAGGAGTTTCAATCTTGGAACCTATTTGCCGTGTTGTAAAGAATGTCAGGACACTCGCCGAGACTATGTAGGTTTCTGGTAGACAGCTCCAGCCTACGCTAGTGTTCACCCACGCACTGAGGAGTGAAGATGTCTCCAGAAGATAGCGGCCCCCAGCTGTTGAGTCACCTGCCTTCTGAGTCTTTGCAGCTGAGATCCTAGACACTGTGGCCAGTTCATCTCTGCTCAACATAGGAATTTGTCCAAATTTCTGACCCACAGTTCTTGACATAAAACAATTGTTTTATTTAAAACTTTTAAATGGTCTGTCATAGTACAACAAAAAAAGTCACAACAATTCTCTTTTTATGTGCTTATTGACCATTTGGGTTTCCTCTGTTACTGCCTGCTCATAATCTTTGCCTCTTTGATTCATGGGTTGTCTGTCTCACTCATGTGTCCAACAAAAATGGCATCTTCAAGAAGTTCAGGGGAAATGTGTTCTATGAAGAAATTTTATATGGGTTTCAAAACATATTTTTTTGCACTGAAACCTGTAATTCTATTTGCCATGAACTTTTTGGAACTACTTTCGTACTGATCCTAGTTTTGTTACATAAATTATAAATATATCAACTCAGTTACCAGGTGAAGAGAAAGTCTGAGAATGGCCCAAAGCCTTGGGACCTCCATTACATGGGAGTTCCGGAGGAGACTCCAGACTTCTGGCTTCAGATTGGCTCAGCTCTGCTGTTTTGGCCACTTAGGGAGTGAACCAGCAGACAGAACATCTTCATCTCTTTTCTCTCTGTAAATCTGACTTTCCAGTAAAATAAATAAATCTTTCACAAAAAGTAAGATCTTCCCATGTATGCAGGAGATACTTTTTTTTTCTGATCCTAGACTATAGTACGAGTAAAATTTCTTTATTGGATCTTGATGAAAGTTGTTGAAATTTCTGTATTACAAAATCTGTTCCGTTGAGGAGCTTCAACTATCCTTCAATTGGAAATAATCAATGACCTGCTAAATGGCAGATATTAAAAGAAAATTCTAATAAAATTTTTTATGTGCCTTCTGTAGAACGATTGTAATTTATCAAAATCATATGGTCATGGACAGATATTAGTATTTGGCAGTGCTTATTTGTATGAAAAGACATTTTAAAAAATGGAATATGCAAAATCTCATTACAAATCAGCATTAACAGATTGAACATGGGCAACTGATGATTGGAAAGGCTAGCTGAAAACTTGAGGTATAATCTCTTTCCCCCCAAAATAATTCCTTTCTTTCAGTTAGATTTATCTTAGAGAAATTTAGTTATTTCAATTTTTGTCATTCAAGACTCAAAGAGATTTTTATATTCAGTCATGTAACTATCTACCTAATATTCATGACATTTCCTATTGAGTTGCAAAGTCTTGTATTTATTCTTTGTTCCTCTATGGAAAAATGCTGTCAATCCCTGGCCTAGAATATGCTCTTGATTTCCTTGATACCTGATCTTAAAAGTACCCAGTAAAGGTAAGTCTCAAAATCATTGTATGTTGGCTGCTTATTATGTGCAAAGGTTTTTTCTTGTGCATACTTTGACTTGATAGTATGGAAAAATTGAAGTTCCAGCCTTTCCAAGGCCATATACTGGAAAGTGAACTAACCAGCATTTAAATTTGCTCTTCCTGGCTCTGGAAAGCCTCAGTTGTATGGCTTCGAGGAAGTTAACTTAACCTCAGTCTTCTCATGTGTAAGACAAGATCCTATCTACACACCACCTATATGCCACAGGATTTAAGCATTGACCCAATATATGGAAAACGCCTGAAATAGCTTAAGTGGAGAGCATTCAGAAGTGGGCTTCGAGGTTCAATTACAGGAAAGAGATCCATGAAAGTTCGCTTCTTAGAAGGAGCTGAAGAGTTGGCAATTCAGTTGCCAGATTTTCACTTGTTACAAAATTTATGTATTGTGTTGCTTATGAAAATATCTCGCATAATTAATAGGCAAAACATTGAAATGTGACAAAGGCAGAAGCACTATGAAGTTGAGGCATCTGTTTGGGGTTATATTCCCTTGGCGTGTTCCACTTTGTTGCTTGTTAGCTGTGTGACCTTTGTCCAGTCATGTAACATCTTAAGTTTATTATCCTTCTCTTTGGAATGTTACTTTTAAGAACTCTTGCACTACAAGATGATACAAGGATAGAAAAGATGACGTATCCAACAGATTAAGCCACAGTTCAAGGAAGAATGGGCTTAGCGCAAAGTAGTCCATTTACTCTGGCCCTTGCAGCTCTAAATTGCCCCAAAGTTTAAAAGTCAAAGCAAAACAAAGTAAGTCAAAACACTTTAAAGAAAACAACCAACAAAAATCAACTAGCTAATTGGGTTTGCATGATAGAGAATATGAGGTAGGAAGGTAATCAAAACACTTTATTATAGTTGCCAGATAAAATATAGGAACTGCAGTCAAACTTGAATTTCAGATAAATAGCATATTTTTATATCAGGTATTGCACGAGATATACTTGAATTACATTATTCATTATTTATCTGAAATTTTGAGTATCAACTATTATTACATCTGGCAGTGTAGACGCAACAGAATTTAGTAAGATTTCTTACCCTGTATAGCGAAGCTTTTATGCGAAAGAACTTAATGTGTTTGCAACTTGTTAAGGTGAGAGGCATCAAGCAAAATTTGATCCCGTTCTCTCTGCCTCTGCCCAGGAAGGGGCCACCGTAGCAAAACTTGAATTCATGATACTAAGTCGAGTGCATCTTCAATGGGAAGCGAGTGCAGAGGCTACTGGAAGAGCAGGGGCAGCCTGCCCCTCCTCCACTTGGTCTTTCTCTGGGTGGGGTTCTGTGGTTTTATTGTGGTGACTCTGTCTCTGTGTCCCTGCCACGCCCTGCTTGGCCCACCTGGGAGTGGGGGTGGGGGCAAAGAAACAGGTTGAAGGAAGGCAAAAAAAAAAATTGATCAACTTCACATTTTCTTAGCTGGCTTGTGCTCTGCTGTGCAGGCTTGCAAAACTTAATTATTACTCTGATGCATTGTGGCTGCAGATTGCCACTGCCAGGCCTGATTTAACAGCCAGCTTGCACAAAGTCCGACACAGATTGCTTTTGTTGCACTTTCGAACAGCTCTTGATGGTGGCTCTTTGACGTTGAGGAGGAAACTCTGTGGTTAAACTGTAGCCTAGGTATTTTTAGAGCTGTTACCATGTTAACCGAATTTCGTACATTTCACCTGCAGGATATGCGGTAGCTTAGGACCTTTCCTAAACTCGAACAAAAATCTGATTTAACAGTTGTGAATACTGTGTTTAGGACAGATTGCACGTTATCAGAAAGGCTATTCACCACCACCTGGGCTTCTCTGGGTCCTTTGTTTGAATGGGAGGTGCTGTGCCGTTAGGGAATCTTACTTTTTTGTTCTTGAGACACAGGACTTGAAGGAACATGTCCAAAAGGCTAAAATTGGTTCTAAAGGTCACGGCCTGGAGGCAGTGACCCATTTGTTAATCATTAAGCTCTTCTAAACCTTCCTGACGGAACTCTGGCTTTCTGCCACTTCTCTTTGTCATTTTAAACTGCAAATTATTGTACTGTTTCAGTTTTTAAGTAGGTGGCAAAGGTTATGAGAAAGGCATAACTTGTTATTTTTCCCTATCAAATGTATTAGCATTTTGGAAGGTAGAGGGAATCTTTCCAGCATATTCGGTTTCGGAGCATTTAAAGATGGACCCTTGGATCCTCTGCGAAGGGAGGGTTTCTAGCTGACTTTCCCATATTACTGAGTTTCTCGAGATAAGTGGGATGTGACCAAGAGGACACCCACACAAGTGATTAAGTTCCAATTCCAAAACCACGACAAATTTTTCCTAATAATCTCAGCACCAAAAGTTCTAGAAGCAGGGGCATAATAACACAATGCCTTTATGGGCATTTATCAGTTAAAACTGGAAGAGACTTAAAATATGTTGCACTCATTTGAAAAAAAAATACCCTCGTAAGATACTCAGGTAAGGCGATGTTTCACTGTCACATCTGATACCAGTTTATCCTGTAATGCATCTGAATAAAAGTCAACTTATAGACCAAAAATCTCCAATAGCCAAAATTTTATGTAATCAAGGGACATTAAGCTGCTGAAACACTTGTTTTACTATTGAACATTGAAGTGTTGTTCTCTATTTCTCAAGGGGAAAAAAAAAATACAGTCAAACCTTGCTTATCCATAACCCAAACTTCCGGAAGGCTTAGGCATTTGGAATTGCTCCAAATCGAGAAAGGGGGTGGGGGAAGGGAGGAAGTGTGTGTGTGTGTGTGTGTGTGTGTGTGTGTGTGTGTGTGTCGGCCTGAGTGTGAGGGAGGGAGGGAAGGAAAGGGGGAGAGAGAGAGAGAGAAATAACAGAAAGCAAGCAAGTCAGCTTTCAGAAGTAGACCTGAAACCCTAGCAACATTGAAAAGAGACCTGGAGCTTACATCTGATTGGCTGAAAAGCCAGAAGGAATGGTGAGCTCTGATTGGCTGGTGATGATGTCTCCAAATAACCAGGCTTTTTCAGGAAAGCAAATTTCTGTGGCAGAAGGGACAGGAGACATTATAAGCAGGCAAAAAGAAAATGGAAGAGAACAGGGCAAAAATGAATGGCAGCTTATTTGTCACAGAGCTAGTGCCTGAGATGAAAACAAGAATAGCAAAATCTACTTATGTAATTGCTTACAGGTTATAAAATACTTTCATGTGTAATCCTTGATGCTGTTTTCATAAGGACCTAAGGGCTTGCAAAGATTAAATATATGCTTCTGGTTACCCAGCTATTATAAAAATTAGCTAAGGCCTTCAGCTGCAAATTCAATACTTTCAGTGTGACTCAAGTTTAGGGAGTTGTCCTGTGGCAGGGTGAGCAGCGGGTTCTTTGAGAGAGACAGAAATCAGAAGCCACATCGGCCTGTAGTTGAGTGAGAGATGCAGAAGGTGGAGACCACAGACCTTGAAAATGCAAACACGGAAAACATCTCTGTGGACATTTAAGAGGGGATGAGCATGGCATAAATAAGGGTTGTGTTTTGGAGCTGAGAGGGCAGCCCTGGGAATATCACGGTCCTTTTGCACCTATCATGTAGGTGCTAAAAGCCTGTCAGTCATCCCTGCCGTTTCCTCCCATGTCTGCTTCATTGGCAAGTCGTGTAGATTCCTTTCCTAAAATGTACCTTGGGTCACACTGCTTGTGTTCACACCCACAATTATCACCGTTTTCTGCTTCTGAACCATTCTAATTCCCAGACCATTTCTCTACTTTATTTTTGCACTTCCTTTTCTCCAACTCTCCCCTCTTCTCTTTCAAATCCATTTTCTAAATTAAAATATTCTGCTTAAAATTTGCCTGCAGAATAAAACTCAAAAACCTCTGGCCCCAGTGCCCTGGGCCTCCACCTGCCTAGGACTCACTGCTGTGGACACACAAGCCTCTCTTGGATATTCACACACTGTACTCTTTTCAGATGAACAGCCTTCAGTTTTGCTGCTCCCCATCTCCATGTCATCACAAAGCTACTCTTTCGTTTGTCTGCTACAATCAGCACCAGTAAAAGCTGCTGTAAGATTTCTCCTCCATTCTCAACAGTAACTTTCGATTAACTCCCTGAGATCTGTCAACCTGAAATAATGCATGTTTTAATTTGATTCCTGTTTACCATCGCCTTTTCATGTGTCTCTTTGTGAGTCATCTGGCTCCATTAGATACATCTCCCTCAGCACTGTACTGTCGGGGCCCGTGTCAGTAGTACGTAGGAGACATTCAGTAACAATGTGCTGAACGAATGAATGAAGGAATATTGAACACTAGCATCCCCTGCATGCTAAAGACCGCAGCAACGGAGCACACAGATCCCTTAATTGCTGTTTGTACCCTGCTATTTGTTAATGCCTGGTAAGAATTTGTAAAGTTGGATATAGCTGTTGTAATTTAGGAAGTTCTGTGGAAATTTCTGGGAGAAAGGATTAGAATTTTCTTTGACTTGGACTAAAGGGAGATACAAATTCGCTCAAGATTTGTTAGTAACAAATAATTGAGATCCACCTTGAAATTGGACCTTTCCATACATACATCTTGCAGCATGTAGGGAGTGTGACACTGGTTTGCTTCCTGGGATTTGAAAGGCATTTATTCACTTTCGGAGCCAGAACCATGCTGTTACGTGGATGGTTTGCAGAGCCCACAGATTGGATATAGTGAGTGTCTGTTATCTGATTTATCAGTTATTCCTCAGAGATTAATGTACCTTAGAAAAATCATTCTAGGGACATTTTAAAGCCACAATGAGATAAATACCTTGGTCAAAGGTGCTGCTGTTTTAATTACATTCATTTGTTTCACAATCCTATTTTGGGGACTTCTTAACCGAATGATTACAAATATCTTGGTAAAGCTACCATGGTGCCCTCTGGTGGAATAAAATTCTGACATTCGAAAAGCTAAATTGCCAGTGAAAATTTCACCGCTATTTGCAGAAATGAAAGAAATAATTTAAAGCATAAATGTCTATGACAAGAAGCAGGATGCTCTTGCTACTGAGGGACTGAAAGATGTGCATGCCTCAATATGTGCTTGCAGATTCGAGGGACAGCAGGTAGCAGCTGCAGGGACAGGGCTATGATAGAAGCATGAAATCCCAAATCTGTTAGAATAAGAGCCGGAGTCACAGCATTTCACAATACCTAGCAACATTCATTAGGTCAAATGAACAGGATGCAATTGCCATATGTGCAATTATATTCATAAGTAACCTAAATACAAAGGGGAATAGAATCTGGTATTGGTTTATCAAGAAGCAGCGGAGATTCAATTAATAGGGATTTTGTCACTAGATTCCTCGTCAGATTTGTGGAAAATATTATGTATCCATCAAAAAGCAAAGGTGCCAGTGTCAATTCCTTAAAACTGTCGTGGCTGAGATTGTGAGACTCCATTATAGAAAAATGCACAAATCCCCAGCAGGGTATAACATGGAGGTCCCTTGGAGACAATATAGGCCACACACCACAGGGATTCAGCTCAAAGAATTTAGAACCAATTCCAGTAAGACTTTAGGGTTCCTTGAGGACAGTGGCTCACGAGACAGAGGGAAGCAATGTTACTCCGAGTAGACTCATTTCTGTATTTGATCATCCAAAGGCACTACATAAAACTCACTCAAAATCAGAATAAAAAAAGGAAAAAGTGTGTGAGCATCCAAAGTGTCTGCAACTTATTTAGTGATGATTTCAGTATTCAAGTTTTCTATAATGTAATATGTGGTGTAAAAGTCGTCACTATAGCCTAATTACATTGGATCAGCTTGTTGCTCTTATTTATTTACTGGGCCCTAAGAAGCTTGGTGTGCTTGGGATACAAACAATACAAAAAGCTCTCGAAAACGACCAACGACTCATCCAAGCAGTGGTTCTCAAAGGAGAGGTACTGCCCCCTAGGGGCAGTTTGTGAGGGACTTTTATATGTGTGTGGTGAAAATGTCTCAAGATTTCTAAATGATTGTGGAACTGATACTCAGTGAATATTGGCCAGGGATATGAAGGGCAATTGCATATCATGCTGCTTTTTTACTGTCTTACATATAATCCACATAGTTAAAACTACGTACTATTTATTTTTATTAAAAGTTTTACAATTATTGTATAGTTTTAATAGGCTCTGAGATTTCCCATCCTCCTCCCCATTGATTTCCCCTCTGGTTTTACAATGGGTGTCCTTCATGAACAGTCATAAATCTATCATGCTGTTACTGAAGTGGCTCCTGACCACGCAGACAGGGACAATGTCAGAGAGTCCAGCATCCTCCTGTCAGGGCATCCCCAGCTGTTTCACTGGGAGTCCATCTTTACTCTGGCTGCATAGAGACTTACTGCATATCTGAACATATCCGTCTCTGCTATCCTTCCATTTGGCATCCCCTTAAATAGAGAGCCAGCGAGTACAAGCCATAACAGGGAGACAGTAAACTTTCATCAACCTGGGGTACATAATAATTTAATAATTTAAGCCTAGGGCCAAGTTCAGCTTTTTATGAAAAAAAAAACCACACTTTTTGCATGGTTTTAATAGATACAGACACAGGAATATAAACTCAAGGCAAAACTGAAGGAGAACTTCACTTTGTTTCACTTGCACTGTTCATTATTCTTGAGTCCTTTAATGTTCATACCATACATGGTATTGGTGACATTTTAAATTGGTGTGTCAGGCTCCTTAGTTACTTCTAAATCTATAACTGTGAATATATTCTTATGTTAAAATTAGGCAATCATATTCATAAGTTTGAAGTGACATGTATTGGTAGGTTATTATCTAATAGTTACATTTCAATAGGGTAAAGATCTTAATAGAAAAAAAAATCTGCAACTAGCAGAGAACAGAAGTAATGATGAAAATGGCAGAAAAAAGGAAATCAAAAAAACCCCTCCCTCTTAAAAGCCAAGCAAACAGTGACAGATTCAGAGAGAACTTTGAAAATCAATCAAAAGTTTACAGCAATCAGGTGAAATTTTCACTAGCTAGATGTTCAACTAAAAACAAAAAAGGACTGGATTTTTTTTTTACCTTGCTCCATATCCATTTTTTTCTCTCTTCCACTTCTGTAATGATCTTGAAAATCAACAGACTGCAAACCTAATAGGGAAGGTAGACCTGGGCTAGGCCTTGTTCCAAGATCCATTCCCCTAAAATTCTACTTATTTGACTTGCCTGTCTCACTCAGCACACTGTATGTGACTTGGATCAGAGCTGCTCCAGTGCCAACAATATTGTACTAGATGAAAACAATTTTTATCATGGCAGAAAAGAGTCAGGGGCAATTGCTTAACATCGCAGCTTCCTGAGGCAGAAGATAATAGAGCAAAATAACCAACTTGCCAGAAGCTTAAAAGGAAAGCTTGAGGAAAGAAAGGTAAATTCCTAGGGAGACTGGAAAAGCACTGACACAGCTGGAATCGACAAGGCCAATCCTTTGCATGGGAATGTACCTCCAGTGCTAGGCGCAGACTCAGGAAAGACCTGAGGAGGACTTCAACTCTCACCTCCTTCTGACCTCGTGGTTCTTTGCAAAGCAGGAAGTGAAAGCTAAGGCAGGCTTGAACACTGCCTACTACAGCATTGAAACACGTTCCAAATGCACATCGAAATCTTGGCAGATGCTGGAGGACTTACGGGCTCTAAACATCTATGGACTTTCTGTCCAGTTATTATCCAATGATAAGCCACCAGACACACCCATTGGCCACCCATGTGAATGGAACAAGGCATCAAAAAATTACTTTAAAAAAAAAACCCCACAAACTAGCAGCAACAACAAATAGCAACTTTAAGGAGCCCCTAGGAAGAGGGGGATTTTAATTTTAGAAATTGCCATACTGTATTGCAATTAGAGATTAACAAATGTATAGGTGTGAAGTGATGTGTACCTAAAAATCTCATGTGCATATTATGAGAAATGTTAAAAGAGATACTTAGAAATAAAAATGAACATTATCAGCCTTGATGGTATGTAGACTAATGGTGCTTAGAGGTAAACATGTAGATATAAGTGCTTATAATAAAAACAAGAAAGATCTAAAATGAAGAGCTAATCTCTCACCCTACGTCTTCCGGCTCATGAGGAATGCCGGCCTTCCCTGCCGTGTGGCCACTTAGTCTGAATCTATGGGGTCACATCGCTTCCTCCTTGACTGGATCATTTTCCTCCTGCTTCACCAGGATACTTGGTAACATTTAAAAATTCCAAACAATAGCCCCTGATAAATGAATTGGATGGCCAGTATTCAGCTTGTCATAGAATTTGAAAGAATCAAGAACTGCCAGTCTGCAAGATGTTTCTTCGGTGGGACATGCAGGAATCCCTGTGGTCCTCTGACCTTTTTAGTTTCATTCTTCCTTGCTTAAATTCTCTGGTCTTGGCACACTGAACTGAACACCACATCCCCATGTGTGTGCACCGCCTCTCTCTGTCACAGCCTCATTCTAATCACTCTGGGTGAATTCTTTAACAGTTCCTGCCAAATGGCATTTCTATCCTCTACTGTAGTTTTATTTTGCAACATATCCCATAGCATCTTACTGTTTTTAAAATCTGGGTCATCTACTAGATCATATTTGTCAAGATGTAAGGGTAGTATTATCTTAGCATGTAAAAGTTGTAAAAAAAAAAAAGTGCATGTATTTTTAAGACTTACTTATTTTTATTGGAAGAGCAAATTTACACAGAAAAGGAGAAAAAGAGAGCAAGATATTCCACTAGTTGGTTCATTCCCCAAATGGCCGCAACGGCCAGAGCTGAGCTATTTCAAAGCCAGGAGCCAGCAGCGGCTTTTGGGTTTCCCATTTGGGTGCCAAGACTTTGGGCCATCCTCCACTGTTCTCCCAGGCCACAAGCAGGGAGCTGGATGGGAAGTGGAGATGCCAGTACAAGAACCAGTGCCCACATGGGATCCCAGTGGTTGGCACTGGGTGCAAAATACACGTATTTTGCATGAATGACCTCACAAGCAATTAACATGCCATTGAAACACAAAAAATCATTACTCATTGGGAGGATTCACAAATTAATTTCTCCTCATTCAGGAGTTTTGCTATTCATTGAAAGACTTTTTTTTTGTCAATTCTTGACAGTTCTCTCTATTGATATAATGTGACTTAAATATGTTTAAAATGAGATTAAATTTTCACAATCATATAACTCAAGTTCTTCCATGTATTTATATAGTTTCTAAAATATTATTAGGTATCATAGTTTAAATACTAATTACTTTTGTCCTCCAACAAGCATTTTAATTTTCCTATGGGAAACAATAATTCATATTATGTTGAGTGTTAAGTTCCAGGGCCTCCTTTTTCCCATCATTTATGCTAATAATGATTAGTATGCTAAAATCCACATTTAACAGAGAAACTGATTAGAAGAAATACACTTCTGATTAGAGAATCAATTGAGAAATCAATGTGATAAAATATAAATAAAAATCAACCTGCTTTACATAAAGCAAAAATCATAAATTGCTCATAAGTAATGTTGAATAATTTATCCATGTTTATAGTAAATTAACCAGAATGTGACATGTTTTTTTAATAACATGCATTTAGCAATTTTGTCTTCAAATATAGAACATTTGAAGAGAATTAATGTTTTCTTATTACTCAAAACTTCAGAATGTCAAAATCCTAAATACTGGAATGTGATATTCCAAATATTTACTAGAAATAAGTTACTCAGACTATTTCCTTGAAAAATCAAAATTGTGTGTTTATCAAGTATTATAATTATGATGAGCTATTTTGTTTTACAGTTATATCTTAGTTTACATGTTATTACATGTATGGCTGATTTTAGTAAGCCTCTAGGAAATAAAAGGCAATGTTTTGTATTATATTTTGGTTGCAGCTTTATTTCCTAAAAGAGTGAGGAAAGGATTCTAGGGGGAAAAAAAAGATACATTTGGAAGGCACCAGGGCAAAACACCAGGCCATTAATAATGAATTAAGACGTTGACATTCATGCAGAAGACAAAGAGATATCCCTTTAAAATATTGAAAGGAGCAATCATATGAACAGTGAATTTTGATATCTAACTAAAATAATCTTCAATAGGAACCTATTTGAAGATGTAAGAACTCAGAAAATATTGCTTACCTGGACTATTATTGAACATTCTCTGAAATACTAAGCTCTATGCAACCAAATAATGATAAGATATTAAGTTCTAATGAGCAATTAAAGAGTAGAATGTTCTTAGAATGCTTTTTAGCCTATGAGAGGAAATCTCACTTTTTCTAATCCTTAGTGAACGGATGGATCTCGGTAACCATCGCCAGTCGTGGATAACAGCTTCTCTCTTGATTAGAAAAAATGCAGTCAGTTATCAAAGTGGTTCTACCAGTATCTCCTTGACTTCTGCCACCCAGACAAGAAACACGTCAAGTCTTCAGATCTAGCCATGAATTTACAGGAAAAGCAAGGTTCAGCTGGACGTGCTAAGTGACACCATAGGGAGGTACTCAGCATTTGTAATCTGCAGAAGCCATACAGCAGAAACAATCTTTAGTTACAACAAAAATGCTACAGGAGGGCCCAGGTGGTAGCCTGGTGGCTAAAGCCCTCGCCTTGCATGTGCCGGCATCCCATCTGGACCCTGGGTCATGCCCCGGCTGCTCCACTTCCTATCCAGCTCCCTGCTTGCAGCCTGTGAGAGCAGTAGAAGATGGCCCAAAGCCTTGGGACCCTGCACCCACCTGGGAGATCTAGAACAGTTTCCTGGCTTCTGATAGACGAATCTCTAGCTGTTGTGGTCACTTAGGTATGAAACAGAGGATGGAAGATCTTCCTCTCTGTCTCTCCTCCTCTCTGTATATTTGACTTTCCAATAATTTTTTTTTTTTAAATCTTAGAAAAGTTAACTAACAGGTTCTTAATTGAGTTTGGGGTGGTAAAGAAACTAAAGTTGCCTAGCTTAATATGACGGTCTAGTCTTTCCTATTATATTCGTTGATAATATGGTAATTTTAAAAAGTCTTGCAAACTTACAGTTCTAACTCCTACATCTCTCCCATTTGACAGTCCTAGTGTCAATTTTCTCATTGTACATGACACATGGTTGAAAAGGTTCCATATGTTGTGGAAGACTGCACATCCATTGACCTCGGTGGTAATTCTGCCTCTTAGGTGGGGCTCTTTCTGACCTTGGACAAATGATTCTGAACCTCAGATTCATCATTTATATAATGAAGGAATTGGAATTTCTTTTTCTACCATTAACAAGCTTGATAACCCAAGGGACAAAAATAACTGTAGCAAAGAGAAACCATGAGGAGATAAGTCAGACTTGATTTAGCACTGTGCCAACTCTACCTATTTTATTCTTGGGTAATTTAGGCTAAATGCAGTGCACTTAGGGATTATCTCACAGACATGAAAGTGCTGAAAGGGTTACAGCATAGGCGAAGGGAACTAAGTTCATTTGGATATGAAATGCTAGAGTGGAGGGAAGATGTAACAACAGTCTTCAAATAGGCCAAGAAATACCCAGATGAAGATAAGGAGTTTAGTCAGCTGGGTAGAGTCAGGGATCATATTACAGAAGGGAGAATTATAGTTAGGCTTAGGAAAAACTTCTGGCACCTGGGAAATTTGAAAAGGCTGCTGCTTTGGGGATCCAAAAGCACCAGGAAGATGACTACCTTGTGATTTTTACTGTAGCCTTCTGGAAGCTGTAAGGAGAACCAATGATGTGTATCTCGTGCCGTATGTTCAGACCGTAGAGATGTGGGTAAAACTAGATTGCTTTGGTGTTGACTCCAGATACAAACCTGGCAGACATAGATTAAGTCTCATATCCTTCTCTGATTCTTTCAATTTCCTGCTTCCTTGAGCTATCATAATCATCAACATCAAAAATTCTTATTAAGCTTTAGGTTCACGTGTTCTGACAGCCCACAACCAATGGAAAAAAAAAGTCTCTGCTGAATGATTAGTCATTCTCCCCAAGGATAAAGAAATGCAATGTGCTGAAGACTGGCTTGTTTTCGTTGCTGGTTTAGTTTAGTTTGTAATCTCTTCTCTGTGGCTGTACTGTATAAATTTGCTTTATGATGAGAAAGTGAAAAATGAATTAGGTTTTTTCCTCCCGTGTTCACAGTGGGGCAATAAGAGCAGACTGCTCCTTGCTTTCAGAATTCAGCACTACCAGGGGGATGGGAGGTGGTCATTTAATATGTCTGGGAGACCCTGCTGTGGGAAAGTGTTTTGAGTGTGTTACTTGAGTAATTTTGATAGTTCTGAGATGTCACTGGCTTCATTGCACCAGCACTGAGAAAATCTTTCCAAGGTCTCTTTGAGTGTCCAAGCCCACGTCAGTGCATCCATAGACCCAGAAACATGATGTAAAGCTTGCCTGGGAAAGTTGTCCAACTTTCTCTGCTTTCCATACTCTCACTAGACACTCGACATCCTTTGCTGGCCTAGGTGAGCTGGCTGTCAAAACTGAAATATTTGTCCCACCTTAACTGGAGGCTCAATTGAGTGTGCATTGCTCCCAAATATGTAAACAATATTAAAAATAAATTTTTAAAGCAATGTAGTTGTGCTATACATGAGTGATGTATTGGAAGAGAATTACCAAGAGTATAGAGGAGGAAAGTGAGTCATGAATTAGGATAACAGCTAAAATCATAATAATAAAAGAAGGAAAGGTAAAAATTAGGAGTTTAGTATAAAGAAATAAAGAACAGACCAACTCTAGGTCCATTTAGTAGGTCAAATACTTATCAAGGGTTAGGAGTACAGTGGCAAACACCATAGCTCTACCTCAGCAGCCACAGTGGTTGTCCAACTACAGCTGTTAGCCTTAAACATAGAGAATGACATTTGTTGGTCGTCAGGTGGGATGGCTGCTTCCTGCTTTGAAAGTTATTATTGGGAGACTCCTGGCTCCAGTATTAGTATCTGTTGTGTGACACGCTGAAATCTGTTTTTATGTATGAAACATAAATGACAATGATGACCTGTCGACCTCTCTGCTGCTTTGCTGTTTTATTTACTTATTTATGTATTTGAGTACTGGCCTTTACCCCCAATCCACTACTCCCATCCACAGCAGTGTGCTGCAGAAAATGAAAAAGCAAGTTCTTAAAAAGAGATGATACATTTGATATAAATGAATTTATTAAATGTGTTCAACCTCTACTTTGTAAACTACAGTTAAGGATTCTCTGGAAAATGATCAAAATACATTTAGAAAGATAATCTTGGTGGCTTTGGGAGAGGGAAAAACTTGCTCAATTAAGTGACAACATTTATTTTTCATTTCTATTCATCGTTTTGGGTTTATTCTGTAAGCATTATGTAATGAGGAAACTTCTCCCTGCCCACATTTTAGACACAATACTGCTTTTATCATCTGAATGTTGGTGTTCCACACAAGTCGTGTGATAAGAAATTTTTCCTACCTAATGTGACAGTAATAAGAATTTTAGGGGAACCCTTACAAAAGATGTAAGGAGCTGCCTTATTCCTTCCATTACATGAAAACTTAGCAAGAAGGCAATGTTAATGTGAAGAGGAACTACATCCGATCCAGATCTGCTAGCATCTTGATCTCGGTCTTCCCAGCCTTCAGAACTGTTAGCAGGATGTTTATTTATGAATTACTGAGTCTAGAGGTTATTTCATTACCAACTTGAATGGACTGAAGTTACCAGATTCTTTATTTGGTGCTTTTCATAACACAATTTTTTTCATTTGGAAATAACTTCTTGGCTTATTTATATTTTTTAGATTCCTTGTTCAGAAATTATTTTAGGCTTTTTAGCAAATTATTTCTCTATCAAAAGTGTTTTATTCTAAATGGACATGTTTTAAATAATGTGTCGAACAAACCTTCATGAGATTGATTTCTGAAAAATGCAATTTAAATAAATGATTTTGTTTACCAAAAGTCTCTATAACAAACTGTTGAACAGGTCTAGAAATTATCTACTGTGTAAAGCTGTGTTACACATAGTATAGATAAGAACAAAGAAAAATTTGCACCGTATCTTTCAGGTCATTAGTTAATGCACACTGAAATAGCATTTCTAACCAGAGGGATCAGGAATGAGGTATTACATATGAACATTTTCATAGTAATACAATTAGGAAGTTAAGTTAATTAGCCCTATTTTCCATGTGGGATCCCAAATCAGGAAAAGATCATATGCAAAAACACACGTCTCAAGGCATTAAAAACGCAGTTCTCCACCCTGTGCTATTAGAACAAAGTGCAGTTACTAATATCAGATGAATCATGATTCCTTTCTTAGTTATCCAAAAAAGCCATCATGTATATGAATCATTAATTTCAGTTCCAAATGATTTCGGTAGAGCCTTGAAAGATTTTGTGAGTCATTAGGGCCTCTCTAGCATGGTGATTTTATTATCACATCTTCTCCACTTTAAGAAATCTTCAATTTGTAGGCCATTTCCTCTTACATCCAAAAATATATATCACTCCAGATTTTTCAAAGTATTATGTAAGCTAGTGAAGCCCCTAAATTCACTGTACACATAATGATACCACACTAACCTTCTAAACATATTTGGTTGTAAGCCACAGAATTCTACCAATTAACTTGAAAACTACTATTGACAGAGTTGAATTTCATCTTTGATAAGTGACAGCTGTTATTAAAGCATCATTTTATGATTTTTTAAGATAAATTTAAAGTTTGTCATCTCAATAGCTTTGAGTTCTGCACTGAGCAGGCTTTATTCTCTAATTTTTAAACTAATTTTAAACAATGTTTACCAGATTCTACTTTTTAAGATTTTTATTGAAAGGGCAGATTGCATTTATAGAGAGAATGAGCGACACAGAGAAAGATTTTTCATTTGCTGGTTCACTCCCCAAGTGGGCACAATGGAAGGAGCTGATCCTGTCTGAAGCCAGGAGCCAGGAGCCAGGAGCTTGTTTTGGGTCTCCCACATGAGTGCGGGGACCCAACACTTTGGACCTTCCTCAGCTGCTTTCCTAGGTCACAAGCGAGGAGTTCAATAGGAAGTGCAGCAGCTGGGACCCACATATGGATGCTCATACGGAATGCTGGCATTTCCAAGATGAGGGTGTGATTACTGAGCCATCATACTGGGCCTAAGATAGGGTTTGAAGAACATTCTAAGAACATAATTCTAAAAATGTAATGATATTCTTTCCCTCTCACCCTCTGCCTTCCTCTTTCCTACCCTATTTGCTTCTTCTTTCTTTGGTTTTTGAAATTACATTGTAAATTTACATTAGCATAAAAAGGCTTAAAACGTCTCCTGCCAATATCAAAGGTCACCAGGCCTCTGTGAAGTCTCTAACAGTAAATAAATAAATTTGAAAGATAGATAAGCAAAAGTAACGCTTGAAATATAATGTCTGATTTAGGTAATATTGAAGTACTCCAGAGGGAGAGCTAAGTCTATTTAGGAAGACTTCACAAAGATGTAATAGTGAGCTGAATCTTAGAGAACATACAGAGCTTTTGCAGGCAGAAAAGGAGGGAAAAGGCATTCCCTTTGGCGTGAGGCATGGAGAAGTGTGAGTGCATGAACCACTCTCAGAACTACAAGAAATTCAGTGAAGAAAGAGGAAGGCTATTGCGGTTAATGAAGTTGCAGGGACGAACTTGGGTCACACCATATTGATAAATGTGGACGTGTCCTTTAGGTCAAAGAATTCCACTGACTAAGTTTAACAAGAAAAGTGATATATCTGATTTGCATTATAGCAAGTCCACAAGTGGAGAGTGAATAGCAATCATAAAAATATGAAAGCAGGGGAGAGGTGAGAATGCCTCAGGTGCAAATGTGGGCACAGGGGACCCAAACAGAATCTTTACCTTGTCCCCACTATTGTACTGTGTGCCAGGCACAAGGCTGTACCTTGTGAAACCCTCAGACACATAAGGAAGGTGTTGGAATGAAGCTCTAAGTATCTCATCTTACAAATGAAAACCATGATTTTGTTTAAACAACTTTTCTTAGGTTCATTGAATGAAAAATTATAGCTTTAGATTAATATCTCTGTAACCTGTGCTCCTTTGAGAACGTTTTGGGACACACTGTATTATGGACAGGAAAAGTAGGGAATATAGGAATAGTAATATAGACACAAGGATCAGTAATACCAAGTACTATAGCAAAAGCTGAAAAAAACTGAACAATGTTCAAATATCATAGATGGCAGTGGAGTCCAGTAGTTTCAGTAAGGGGAGATTGCCCGAAGTCAGGAAGCACAGATAAGAGAGATGAATAAGTCAGGAGGTGGGTTAGCCTCTTGGCATTAGACAACAAAGAAGATGAAATGATGCTAAATACTGTGTGATGTGCCATCTGTGCTTTGATTATGTCTCAGTATGCAACAATTCAGGATTTGAAACTATGGAATAGAAGCTTTTAAATACTGTATATGCTGATACATTTGTGTAAAAAATGCTCAGCCTTACCACTGATTCTGACAAACTACAGAGATGTCTGAAGCCTATATTTTGGTCACAGATCAGTTGGCGATGTTCAGCTCCAAAGGGGAAGTATAACTTCACTATTTTGTTAAAAAAGAAAAAAAAAAAACTCAAGTCCCTTCAAAAGCTGGAGAAAATGTCAGTAAGAGGAAAATATGAAGTCAGTCTCTGCTTGAGGTCACATAATGCATTAAAGGCGGTGGTTGGAGACAAAGGTCTCCCGGTTCCCACTCAAATGCTTCCAGTATGCTCCGACCGTAAATGCCTTTTTCTTGTTCTTTTTGCCTTCCCTGTTCCTCTTCACCCATCTAAAGCTTGTGGTCCAAATCTGTTAAGAGCTTTTGCTGGCCTACAGCTTCTTTGATTCATACTACTGGAACTTAATTTCCAATATTTATTTATGTTACACAAATATTAGGCAGCTGTGTGGCAACAGCACTAGTTGGAATTGTAGTATGACAAGTGAGCAGTAGCATGCTTCCTACTTTCCTAGAGTTAACTTTTAAGGATTTCTCACATACCTGATATTACACTAATGATTTTCACATGAATTTAGTCTCACACCATCACTATTTGATACTCGTAGTCTCCTCCATGGAGTTGACCAAATGCTCACTGCTCTATTTGTAGCGGGGCCCAAACTCTAAGTATCATTGAAGTGAGACGGTGGGGTCATATTTTCCATTTAAGTTTATAGACCTCTTCCTTCCTCTTTCAGGTATCTCTTTGCTATGCCTCAGTGGTTGTTTTGGTTGGCAAATATGACTTGTTTGCTTTGTCTCCAATTCTCAGGCTCAGAAATGTTTTAGATGATTTAGCTAGGTAGAGGAGACTCCATCTATTCTGTTTCTATTGTAAATGGTGATGAAATTTCCCCCACGTAAACATCTTGAATTCATCACTTGTGTTTAATAGGAAAGTCACCGAGAAGCCTGACCTAATTTTGTATCGCACATCAAAAGTCTCCAGAGTCACAGCTGCACTTCAATCAATGGAAAACATTCTCTATAGGAAGAAATTAATGTCATAAGTCATTATTTATGCTGGTTTTAAGTGCATACACCTCCCATTTTGAACAACCATAGGAGTTTTTGTTTGCTTTGTGATAGACAGGCATCAAAAATATTTTTAATCTGTTTGGAGAAATACACCAAAGGTAGATCATCTGTTCTTCTCTGGTAACGTAAGCTTATTTTGAGAAATTGCAATACTACCATTGGAGGATTGTAACCATACTCTGAGTGTAACAAAAAGAGCTGGTTAAAGAGTCTAGAATTGAAGGTAAATTAGGGATTAGAAAATTCAAATGGCTTAATTTTAGTAATGAAGAAACTGAAGTTACAAAGGAAGAGGCTGTTATTCAAAGATGGGCTTAACAGCATAGTTTTATTTTTGTGTTTTGTTCTACAACTGTATACATCATGTGGTGTTAATGCGGTAACCCATTATATGTATCATTTACTAGTTCCCTAAAGAGGAACTTCTGCTTGAGACGATTGATTTGACAGATTTGACTTTGATGATGGATGTCTTCATATGTGAAACTGCAAAATGCTACCTATGTATTTTGCTAACTCTGTGCATGGAAAAATCAAAAGCAAAAGGTCCTTCATTGTGAAATGCAGCAACAGGAAACTTTTTGAAACTTGTTAACTCTTACTTTAAAGAGACACAGTGTGGGAGTTAGGAATCGTAGAAGACTTGCACAGAAATGCACAGTCAACCTGCCTGTTAAGAATTCATTTGGCTAACCAAACTCATCTTTCAAATCGGTTGTAATTAGTTTACCAGGTTGCTTCTGCGCCTCTCGGATTTATTGCTTTAAATAATTAGAAGTTTGGTTTGGGGCAGAGAGAAGCACTTCTGACAGGGGCAGGCGGGAAGTCAGTTGTTGGTATCTCAAACTCTAGGAAAGACAGAGAGGAGACTAAAAAAAAAGTGCTCCCAAATCTCTAGTTTCCAAAGCTTCTTTCTACCAATTTTCCACTTCCATCCAGATGGGCAGCACACCAATCATGAGATCTTGGGCAGACTGTGCTCCTGGCATAATGATATGATTCAGCTTTGAACAAAAATTCTCCAGGATATTGGAAAGGCAACAATCTTGCTGAGGATCAATGGTGGAAGGTCATGAGCAAATGGGCAAATGAACCTATGAGGGAAAAAGTCCTGAAATCGTGTCTGCCCCTGCCCCTCCCCAAATAAACAATCTGTGTTCAAAATAACTAGGGCTCATTATGAAGTGTAAGAAACACTCACGGAATTTGAAAGAACTGAAATTCAACAGTGCGTTGGGGTTGTGTTTACATTCAAAAGCCAGATTATTAGTTTTCAGCAAGTTGGCTGGGCTACTAAGTCAAACTTCAACTCTGCCACGTACGAGATGGAATTCTCTGGTGCTTTTTCAAATGATTTTTTTCTCTTTAATCAGCTGATCAATTCAGTGAATACCTTGTTGTTGGTATGCATTTCTGTAAAAATACTCAAAAATAAAAATTGGCTTTGTGCACATTTATTACTTAGAGAATCACTAGATCTTTTAAAGCGTCAGTTTCACTGTCTGTGAAATGGTGAGAATTATCTTAAATGTATCAGGTCGATGTTAGGATTATACAATGTACACCTGCGCACCCTTGAAAAACAGCGTCAGCCATCACCTTCCGTTAAGGTGACCTATTCCGGTTTGCAGACTAGGATGCTCATAGATTGATTGACGTGAAAGTTACGCGCAGATGGGGGAGGAGATGACATGAAGGTTTCCCAGCAGTTCTGGTCTTGTAGATTTCTTCCTCCCAGTGACAGATCTGGCTTCACACTCCTCTCTGGTGCTGACCTGTGGGTCACTGCCTGCCTTGTCGTCCTTCCATCTTCACAAACCCTGTGTCTGGACTTGTGAGAGTGCAGCTTTCACTTCAGTTCTGCATTTGCATCGCAGCAACTCTGCCCTACAAATTATGAGGCAGGAACACCCCCACTCTGCTATGCTTAGGGAAAATAGCACAGTGAGGATTTCAGAATGATTCAATTGTTACCTGATAACCTGACCTCATTCTTCAGTTTTGCTTTGTGAAGAAAAATATGCGAGGTATCTTCATTGGCATAGTCTCTTTTTTGAGAATTTTAACTAAATTTCATGTGTCTAAAATGTTTACCACAGGCATATATAATTTACTTAAAGCAACCCACATATGCAGACATGATTATTATCATATTATCTATCATATTATCCTTTGTTTAAGATCAGATTCATCCTTTGTATCCCAAGCCGCACCCTACTGGAAACTGCATGCAGAAGGATGGAACAATTTATCAACTCACTTATGCTCCCGTTTGGCAGTGCAGTTGCTGGCTGTCTGAATTCAGAGACCGAGTATTGGGGCCTCACGATCATGGATTGCCGGTTAACATCTGGGTCAGCTGAGGGCAAAGATCAAATCTTAAAGAGTTTAATGTGTTTTTGTTTATAAACCGGATTCTCATCCTATGGAGTTCTGTGAGAATTTCCGCAAGGGAGGTTTCTAAATTCTTTCACAGATTTCCCTATGGGAATTCTCAGAGTGGTATAGGATGAGAATCCTCAACCTTTTTTATATGTTTGGGGAGGGGCAGAGAGTGGGAGCTTGACTAAGTTATTTTTACTTCATAGTGCATTTTTTTGGAGATATTATACTGTTTGAATTAATATTTTATGCTTTTAAATTTCAAAGTCTCCTCAATAGCCAAAGGTTAAAAGACCATAGTATTGTTCAGTAGCCTAAGACTTAAATTTATACATGTGATTAGGGAAGGTAATCCCTAAACTCTTAAAACTTGTTTTTTCCTTTTATATGCATCACACAGTGAGAAAAATCTTGGTGTGAAGTGTCACAGTTAATTGGAATTTGGATTTAAAATCCATTTTTGAAATGATGAATCCATATTTATGGAGAATTTTTATCAGTAAACATAGAAGAGCTTGTAACTAGTCTAATTATTTTAATGTGAAAGGCAAATTCAAATATGGTATAACAGTGTGGAAGATAACACAGCATGTTTTCCCAAAAGGTCAAAGTACCAACAGTGCTGAATAGAATGGTACTCTTGTTCTGCAGATCCTGAAAATCCAGATTCTGAAATCTGAGCCATAGCCCTTTCAATGCCTACCTTCTTATGACAATGCCAAGAACTCCAGCTCAAAGGATAGGAACAAAGGGGTGCATTTAAAATGTTGCTCACTTTAACTTCATAAAATTTAAAGCTCAGGCTATCAGTAAGTTTTTTGGCGGGAATATTTGCTTTTTGCTTTTTTGTTGTTTTTGCCTGGGTGTTATATACTGGAAAGACCATCGTTGTAAAAGAATGTGTGACTATGTTTATTAATTATGTGACTATGTTGACAATCCTGCATCACTTTCTATACTAATTACTCACTTTTCCAAGTTATTTGAAGTGGCTATCTAAGGACTCTTATAATATGTAAAGACATCAACATAAAATGAATTTAAGGTTTCTCAATCATTCAGTGAGTTAAGAAAGGAAACAGTGAAATTTTCTTTCTTTTAAAAACCTTGGAGATGCAGCAATAGGCAGCAATGTTTTGCCCTTGATAAAGTTAAACCTTCGACAGAATTTTAAAAACTGTATACCTATACACGATAAAGGTTTTAACTGGTTATTTCAAACCACTTTGGTAAACAGAAGTACTTAATTCTGATTAGCAGTTAGAGAAAAAAGGTTCCGGTAAAAACCGACTTTCCTCAGGTCACTTGGCTGATATGGAGCACATCTGGGATATGAATCCAACCTTGACTCCTGACACAGGGTCCTCTTGACTCTCATACAACATGCAAGTTAGGCAGAGCATAGCAGATAGCTTAGAAAATAAGCATTTTTAAAGAGTCATTTTATTAATTTGAAAGGTAGAGTTACAGAGAGGGGAGGAAGGAAGGGAGATCTTCCATCTGCTGGTTTGCTCCCCAAAAGGCTGCAACTGTAATGACTGGCCCAGGCCAAAGGTAGGGGCTTCCTCTAGGTCTCCCACATGAGTGCAGGGGTCCCACATGCATGCAGGACTCAAGGACTTAGGATATCTTCTGCTAATCTCCCAAGCAAATTCGCAGGAACCTTGACTGGAAGTGGAGAAGACAAGATTTAAACTGGTGCTGATTTGGGCTATCAACACTGCAGGCAACAGCTTAACCCGTTATGCCCCAGCGCTGACCCCAAAGGCATGTTTTGCTGTCTAGCATATTGTAGTTTACCTTAACCCATCATTATGTCACTGAAACAGCAGTGTTTCCTCAACTTTGGTCATTCAAGATGGCAATGTTTGTCTCATCGAGGGCTTTTAAAATACACCATAGGAAACTCATAAATGAATGCTGAAATGGCTCTAATTTGAGATAAGAATTAATCACACACTTCTTCTTTTTCTCTGCATTAGTAACTTTTTCGTGGAATTGTCAAATCTGACCATAGAGTCAGGATGTTAATTGCTTCAAACACTGCATTTACTAAATCTGCAATACTTTTAGGATATGTGGGTATACAATTTAGTATAAACTACACATGGTGTTTATGATTCTGGGAAAAGAAGTCTTCTTAAATATTAGAGACAATGCTACGAGTCACAGATTGAAGAAGATAACCTATAAGATCCCAGGGAAGGATTCTTTATTTTAAAAACTACCTTTTTAAGCCACTTTGGATATTCCCCTAAAAGTAATTCTGTAAAAGACTCTGAGACAGAGATCCAGATTGCTTAGGGCTTTGTCCGAAGCTGAGGGACTTGGGATTATTTGTTGAAGTCTACCACAGGGTCCCAGTGGCTTAAGATGGGGTAGGAACAGCTCTCTCCTACCTACAGATACGCCATCTAAATACCCACAGTGCCATTGCTATGCAAATGGCATTCCTTGAAGGTCTTCCTTTCTAAGTAAACTAATGATTCTAAAATTTCTAAATGCAGAACTGGCTTTGGCTTACAGGGACCATGAATATAATCCCGAAAGTGTCTTAGAAATCTTGGATAAGGGACCCAGAGGGTAGCCTAGTGGCTAAAGGCGAGGGCCTTGCATGAACCAGGATCCCATATGGGTACCTGTTCATGTCACTGTGGCTCCAATTCCCATCCAGCTCTCTGCTTGTGGTCTAGGAAGGCAGTCGAGAATAGCCCAAGGCCTTCGGAACCTGTGCTAGCATGGGAGACGCAGTCGTAGTTCCTGGCTTCAGATCGGCTCGGCTCCAGCCACTGTGGCCACTTGGGGAGTGAATCAGCAAATGGAAGATCTTTGTCCTTCTCTCTGTAAATCTGCCTTTCCAATAAAAATAAATGTTTAAAAAAATCACTGATAAGGTCATTGCTAGGAAGTGTATGCGGCTGACCTGTGAGACGCCAGTCTTCTGAGACCCAGCCGATCCTCTTACCATCCCACGGCTGACCTTTTGGGTGGCTGAACAAAGGAAAATTGGACTGAAGCCACACTTTTTTTTTTTGTCAAAGGCTTTCTTTATTTTCCAATTTTGATTCCTGTTTTTTCTTATTCCTGTATTTTAAAAGATGCAGCCATCAAAAAGAAGCAAAAACACTCCCACTAAAATACACTTATAAAAACCCACAGGTTGATTTTCAGATGTTGAACTCCGTTTTCTTCTTCCTTGTGATTTCTTTCCCTACTGCACATGTGGCGCTCACAAACACTGGGCTGAGAGTTGGGGCAGGTGAATCCTGACTACAAGTTTTAATTTATGTGGTTTTAATTTCTGTGGCCACTTGTAAAACTGTAGTTTAAAATATTTTTGTGTGAATTAAATGAGGAAATCTCTATAACAACCGGTAGAAGGCCTAGGATACATTAGGCACTTACACACTTAGCAATCATTTCTGGGCGTGCACCTTGGCATAGAGAACTAGGCTGCTGCCTGCAATGCTAGCATCCCATAGCAGGGGACATTTCGGTCCTGGCTGCTCTACTTCTGGATCCAGATTCCTGCTCATGTGCCTAAAGAGGCATCAGATGATGGCCCAAGTACCTGGCCCCAGCACTGCAAGGAACAACTTAACCCATTAAGCCATAGCTCTGGCCCCATTACAACTAATGAGCCAGTAGTATAAAGCCAGATAATGCGGACTGTTAACACATTATCTTAGTTTAGTGTAAATACTACCAGAAACCTGATGGCTTAAAGCAGTAAGAATTTATTCCTTCACTGTTATGGAAACCAGAGTCTCTAAGGAGAATATAGTCTATACTTGTTTCTGGCAGGGGCTGGCTGTTTGGCTTGTGGCTGTATTGCTAAAGTCTCTGCCTCTGTTGTTAAATTGCTTTTTGCTCTGTCTCTCTTCTAAGGGGATTCTTTATTGCATTTAGGGCCCAACTGAATAATCCAGGATGATCTCAGGAGTTCAGGTCCTTTGTTTAATTACATTTGCAAAGACCACTTTCCCAAGCAAAATAACATTCATGGGCTCCAGATAATAGGATGTAGACACATTTGGGGAGGGGACACCATTCAGCCTACAACATCAGTTTGAGTTTCAAGACCAGTGCTGTACTTGAAATGTAAGGGTGATTGGCCTTGGATATGTTTTGGAAGTTTTCTTATGTCTGAACACCTGAACTGTGTGCCTGGTTACTTTGCATCTGATTGAGTTTAAACTGACCAATGGATGTATATGCCACTTCTGATGAGGACGGTAACAGTTTCTTGGTGGACCAGACGACTGCAGGAACAAGCCCACTGTTGTCTCCAAGCTAAACAGCAATTTGGAGAAGAAACCAAACACCCAACTCCCTTTTTATGAAAAGCCTCTCCCTTCCTTAATGGGTTTCAGGGGGTCAAGGAGCATTGTTCATATTGCTAGGGCCATTTTACCCATATCTCAGGAGTCTGTATGCACTGTCCCTCCTGTTCAAACCCCTAGTCACAGAACAAAAGATGTTCTTCATTTACCTCAGGGAGGAAAGATAGCTTTTAATTACATTAGCAATAGTTAACAAGTATGGGTTCAACAATCAGCCAGTTACTCAGTCTTCAATAGGGAGTCCCTTCTGATATGGCCTTATCTCCTGCGCTCTGGGTGGGTCCCCTATCTTCACTGATGTGTTTCTTTGCATTGTCTTATCCCTAGTCTGTACTATGTAAGTCTGGACTTGGGAAGCTGTTTCCTAATTAATTCATTTGTCTCTAATCACTCTACTTTCTAATTCACATTGTATTATATATTGGGTTCATCTTCCCAAAATATCCCTTTGTCCCATTATGTATGTGATCAGTTAAAATCCTGCGACTGCTGTCTTAATGCTGATAAAAGAAATCCTAATTCCTTCCTCTTAAAAGCTGTTTACTGCCAATTTATTTGAAAGGGAGAGAACAAACTGTCCACTGATTTATTTCTCAAATACTCGTAACAGCCAGGACTGGTACAGGCTAAAGCCAGGAGGTGGAAATTCACTCTGGTTCTTCAATATGGGTTGCTGAGATTTGCCTATTTGAGTTGTCATTTGTTGCCACACAGGGTGCACATTAGCAGGAAGCTGGGTTGGAAGCAAAGTTGGGATACAGGCTCTTCAATATGGGAGGGAGAGTGAGTGAGTGAATGAGTTGGGTCAGTATCAAGTCAGGAGTCAGAACTTCTCAGTCTCCTATGTGGGTGACAGGAGCCCAAAAACTTGGCCATTTTCTGCTGCTTTCCTAGGCACATTAGTAGAGGACTGAATCAGAATTGTAGTAGCTGGAATTCAAACTGGTGCCCATATAGGGTGCTGGTGCCACAGGTGGTAGCCTTACCTGCTATACCAAAATACTGCATGCCTAAATAAGATGTATTTACTTCTTTGAAGTTACACAAAGAAGGAGATGGAGAAAGTCAGACGTCCCATCCTCTGGTTCACTCTCCAAATGGGTGCAACAACCTGGCCCAGCCATATGGAAACTAGGAGCTTGTCTGAACCTCCTACATGGATAGTAGGAATTTGAGCACTCAGGTCATCTTTCGTTGCCATGCCAGGCACATTAGTGGGATCTGGAATGGAAGTGGGGCAGTAAGGGGCATAATATTTTGTCCGCAGGGGATGCTGGTGCTGCAGATGGCAGCACAACCTGCTGATCAGCTTGGTGTCTAAGCTCTGGATAACCAAGATCAGATGCTTCCCTCCCACTGTGTGTTTTCCTGATTCAACGCTGGGTCCACTGATATATTCCAACCATGTTGCTGCTGGTCGTTGCTGTACCTAGAACATTTTTATCTTCCATCCCTCTTCCTTTAAGAAGGTTCTCATAAAAACCCTTACAGCATTGTTCTCTCTATCTCTCAAAAAAGTCATGCCTTACTGTAATTTCATCAATGGTACATGTCTTGACTTGGCTCCCCAAAGGTACTATTTTTGAAAAAAAAATTTTTTTTCCAGGCCTAGCATGTTTTTAAAAGGACAAGGTTTTGGGCAAGAGAAACAGTGTGTTTATTTCATTAGCTTCTGTTCTGCTCAAAACATTATCTCAAACATTGAAAGAAATCTAAGTAAGTAAAGGTAGCATTCGTATAGAAATAAGGAGAATGCATTATCCGCTGACACTTCATCATGTTTTCCATTAGCACTCTTATTCAATGTATTTTTTTAAGATTTGTTTTTATTGGAAAGGCAGATATACAGAGAGCAGGAGAGACAGAGAGGAAGATTCCCCATCTGCTGATTCACTCCCTAACTGGTCACAATGGCTGCAGCTGAGACAATCTGAACCCAGGAACCAGACGCCTCTTCCAGGTCTCCCATGTCTTCCAGGCTTTGGACCATCCTTGACTGCTTTCCCAGGTCACAAGCAGGGAGCTGGATGGGGAGCGAGGCCGCAAGGATAGGAACCAGCACCTATATGGGATCCTGGTACATGCAAGGCAAGGACTTTAGCCACTAGGCTGTTGTACCAGGCCCAATATATTTGTTTTAAAATCGATCTTATGTTGAAAAAATATGGATATAAATTAGCAACTAGAAAAAAAAGTTTCTAGAAGTTATACAATTTTATCTACTGTCTCAAAAACCAGTCAATGGCATATAGAGAAACAGTAAAGATATTTGGACTTTTCAGTGTTTCCTTTAAGGAATGAGAAGTGCAATTTTTGGATGGGCTTGAATTTCCCTCAAAGGATATGTGCTGTACCTTCCTTAGTTTTTCTTTCAAGTGCCTGGGCATTCTGAGGATTAACTACGCACAGATAGTGTGTTCCATATCTGTGACTAGACAATTGGCTGATCTTGAGTTTGAAAGTTTACTTTTTTTCAAAATTTAGCATTTCTTATGTGAGAAATTTGAGAGCAATCACATAAAAGACAAGATTTTTTTTCTTTCTTAAACTGACAATGGAAGAAATTTGCTGTCCTGGGCTATCACACAGCAATTGACATTTTTCCAATTGGGAGTCTTTATAAAACACATGAAATGAAAAGAACATTGGTGATGAATCCAAAATCACTGAGAATTATTTCCACTTTCAGGAAAGATATTTACTGTCTTCATGCTGCTAAGCATTTTGCATGAGGTCTAATTTTTATCTTCCCTAATAACACTAATAATGACCCTGAGTTACAAAAAGACAGCAGGAACAGTCTCCACAGATTTGTGCATATGTTGCATATATGCTGACACATGACTGGTCAGCATTTACCCTATCTCTAATATTCTAAGAACATGTTCTATTTATCAGGACCCAAGAGTATTATTAATAGACGTTGTGGTACAGCCAGTGCTTGCAACATTTCTTTAGAAGCTAATTTCTTGGAAATGGACAAGGGCTGACTTTGTTAATTCTGTAGCATTCACCACATCTGAAGGAACATTGAGAGGGCTGCGTTTTTGAACAAGGGGTGCAATGCTGAGATTATAGATGTGAGCATCTATTTATGTAAGAACTACTTATAATATACTAATGGACACACTATTCAAACACTTATGCAAATGCTTAAAAAGATAACAGATTAATAAATGACTGTACTGGCAATCATGGCATATTATCTGGTAATTTATGTTGGTCTTTTTTTTTTTTTTTGAAGCTCTATATCAAATTTAGAGATCCAAGGAAAGATTGAGATCTTCCACCTGTTGTTTCACTCCCCAGTAGCTACCGATGGTCAGGGCTCAGGGAATCAGACCACGAGTTAGGAGCTTTTTCCAGGTCTATCATGTAGGTAGCACAGGCACAAGTGCTTGGGCCATCTTCTGCTGCTTTCCAGGGCCATTAGCAGGGAGCTGAATTGGAACTGGAGCAGCTAGGACTTGAAATAGCGCCCATGTGGAATGCTAGCATTTCAGACTTTGCCTTTATTCATTATGTTGTAACACGGGCCTAAGCCGGTCTACTTGGAACTGATAGAACTATGTATTTGTAATGTATGCTCTGAAATCCTTAGGGGGATTTGTGAATTTTTGTGGGGACAGCAGTTAGCCCTTCCACCCTTGGAAATACTGTCAGATATCCATTATAGGGCAACATAGGAGTAACAGCACAGCCTGGGGTAGTGGCCGAGAGTGTGAGGCTCTCAAACCAGACAAGCTGGCTCAGCCACTCAGTACGTGTGTGAGCAAGACCTAATCGTCTGTCCTTCTTGGGTCTGTTTTTCCATCTCTTGGGCAAAACCTTTTCACCACCCTTCTTACCCTGCCCCTCTGCTTTCTCCCTTAGCCTATTGCATTTTTCCTCATAGCTCGTATCACTTTCTTATTCCCTGCAATGGGATTGAAGGTCCCTGAAAGCTGAGATTTTTGTCTTGCTCACACAAGAAGTAATAGGGGGATACAGCTAAAATTCCACAAAAGATGGAACTAAAATTCATTTTGCTGCCAAATATTTGACATTTTATGCAGATGACAGTCCCTCAAAGTTCACTGAAAACATGTAGTGTGAAAAAAATTACAGAAAAATTATAAGAAAAATTGCACCAAAATAAATTCATTGTTTCATTCAATTGCCCCAAAACTAAAGCATCCTCCTAGTGCCTGGCATATAGCAGCTGCTTCTACTATGTGCCATTGAATGATGAGTGAGTGAAAAATGGAGATAGAGACCGCATGTGCAAAATGCCTGTTCTCAATGATGCTTCTAGAAGACCATCACGGGAATAAAGGGAATGCTCTAGGAATGGGAACAGAAAGAGACTGATTCCTGGAAGACAGGGATAGATAACTTTAATGTCATTTTGTGAAGTTTGTGGACTGTCAGTCTCTCAGATGCAGTGTGCCAAAGTGACCTGAAGCAGAGGCTAGTTGGAGGAGATGGCTCTTTGCCCAGCTGATGACTTGAGGCATCCCACAGCAATCCTAAAGTGTTTGGTCATACCATGAAACAAATGGCACACTGTTCTCTTGTGCATATACAATCAAAGGCAACTGTTAATAGGATAATAAGTGTAGGAAACTACTGATCTAGTCTCCATGCAATGCCCACAGATTACTCATGTAACAGTACTCTCAAAACAGGCTTTAAAGTTTTTGATGCATGATGGGATTGGCATGGTGGCTCAACAGGCTAATCCTACACCTGTAAATGCCCACATCCCATATGGTCACCAGTTCATGTCCTGGCAGCTCCACGTCCCCATTCATCTCCCTGCATATGACCTGGGAAAGCAGAGGATGGCACAGGTTCATGCACCCCTGCAGGAGACCCAGAGAGGCTCCTGGCTTTGGATCAGCTTAGCTCTGGATGTTGTGGCCATGTGGGGAATGAACCAGTGGATGGAGCATCTTTCTCTCCTTCTCTGTAAACCTGCCTTTCAAGTAAAAATAAATACATCTTTTAAAAAATGTGTGAATCAGTAAGAGAAACACATAGGACCAGATACTCCTGGCCACAAGAAAAAGGATATGTCCAATGCCATAAACAACTTTGATTCTTTTTTTAAAGATTTAGTTTATTATTATTATTATTACTGGGAAGGCAGATACACATAGAGAAGGAGACGCAGAGGGACAAATCCTCAGTCTGCTGGTCCACTCCCAACTTTAATTTTTGACACAAGAAGAGTTACCATCCTAACTGCTCTGAGATTTGAAGCAATGGCTGAAATGCTTTTCTTTTACTCATTCATCTGTGTTTTAACAATATTTATTTATTTATTTGAAAGGTAGAGTGACAGGCAGAAATCTTTCATTTGGTAGGTTACTCTTTGAATGATCAGAATAGCCAGGTTTGAGCTAGGCAAAAACCAGGAACATGCTGCTCATTTTTGGTTTTTCGATTCTGCTTTTGATTTGGTAGCTCACTATACTGAAATAAGCAAAATGCACAAACATATATCTCAATCCTGTGAATCTGGGCAGTATCTGCACCACTGTCATTAACAGCATGTTCCTGAAAGGATTGAAGAGAAGGAAGGGAGCTGTGCCTTACCCACACAGCATCAGAACAGATGGCAGAGATGCATTAGTTGTGTCATGGTTTGTTTTGAAATATTTCATTGCAAACTAAACAATTCTCCAGTAGAGTTTTATCTGCTCATGAAACTGGACTTAAAGTGAAAGGCTCTTATCACATTGTGCCCAATCCAAAGCACGAGTGAAACAAAAGCATTCCTCAAACCGAATAAAAGTGAAAGCATAATCAAAATGCTGAATTCTAGTGGCAACTTCCATCTTTGTTCTGATGAACCTAATCTTCTTATTAACCCACAACTAAAACAGCTTTATATTTCCTTGTAGTATGTTTTCAGATGGTTAAGAGGAAGTCGCCCTAAAAGCATCCCAGTGGTTAGTGTACCCAAGTCTGAAGTACAAAGCTAGATGTAGAAGCATCAATGTTTGCTCACTGAGAAATTTAAAATCTGGTTAGAGCTTTTTCCTGTAAAATACCTAAAAATACTTGATAGTAAATGTTGTTATAGCTAATTGATTTAGACAGCAATTACCACAAGCAGCCAAAAGCTAGTGAAATAGCTTGTAGTAGAGAAAAAAAAGTTCATGTGTGATCTAAAAATGAGTAAAAAAGCAGGGAAGACCTTCAACAAAGATGGTTTCACAAAATTAGAGGTAGGCATGGAGAAAGGAGATCATAAAGTAGTTCTAGGGTGGGCAAGCAATGAACTGTGGCAGGAATGATGAACCTAGAATAAATATCCAGAACATGAATACATGAGAATATCCTGGAATGAAGTGTTTCAGGATTAATACAAAACTAGCTTGGAAGCTGAGCTGTGCTGAAGAAGGCAGGGATAGAGTACTATACTCTAAATGTGACTGCATCCATCCATTCAGTTACGTGATCATGTACTGAATGTCACTACTACAGTATACTGTGGTGGGGATATTGTCCTTTCCCCCAGGAAAATGTAAACAGTCTACAGGAAACACAGAAGCACATGAGAATTGGTACAAGTACATAATAACTGCTGTTATCAAAGTTGAGGCATCTTACGCAACTCACTAAAATCCTGTTTCAGTGAAACACCTCGAATAAGGAGAAAACAGGGAAAGTCTGGGAAGGACTCATTATCACCCATTTGCATCTTCAATACTGCAATGTAGGATGAATGTTTGGTCAACATATGAGAGTTGTACCTCATGTACAGAAAACATAGCTCCATCTTTTGCAATTTGGGGTAGGGGAGAGGAAGACATTAAGGGCAAAAAAAAAAATCCTCAAAATAGGAAATTTGGGTTGGATTCCTGAGTGAATTATTTCAGAAGAGAGAAAAATTATTATATTTTAGAGCTCTCATTGTCAGCATTTAATCATAGTCAGAACATATATCACTTGCCTCACAGTGTTCAAGCGGTTTAAATGTGTGTAGTCAACCTAACAGCCCACGAGAAAGGTACTATTTTCATGGACCCAGCGGTTAAAGTTGGCCAAGGCACAGATGTCAGTAAGCGGAGGAGCCAAGGTTCACACTGGACCTGTTCCTAATTAACATGCCACATGCCTTTCTCATATGTGTAAAGATGCTATGGCATATGGGGGTCCAAGGGAAGGGGAAGCCTTCAGAAGAGTATTAATTAAAGATCAGTTAAACTTAACAGAAGCTACAATGAGAGGACTGAATGGATGTAAAGAGCCTACATTGTTTTCTTTGCATTACATTGTGGTGAAAATAAAGGTACACAGGGATTAGTTTCTCGAAATAAGCATTTAATAGTGATGGAGCATGCCTAGTAGGCCTCATTGGTACTATTCTCATTCCATTTAGAAAAAGTGAATTGAAGAGGTTTAAATAAAGGCAGATTGATTTCATCTCTACCATAATTCACACAATTAGCAAGAATCTGATTGACTAATCTATATCATCACTCTACATATTGATTACATCTGCGATTACCTCAGGCCTTGTGGATTGCTGGAGTTTATCTTTTTTTGCACTTGTTCCGTGGGGATATGAACAGCTAGGCTGGGCTGGAATGGTCAGGACATGGCATTGAGGAGAGAAGGATATGTGACAGGAGTGCCTGGCACTTAATGGCATTCTCAAACCTGCACTATTTGGGATCTTGGCTACTCCAAGCCTCTGCATCTGCCATAGATGTGGAAGCTGTTGATCAGTTTTCAATATCTAATATTTGCATATTAGCAATCCTTAAAATAAAATAGCTTACCATTTGACAGGTTTCATGTTAAAAATTCCCTGGAAGCAGAACTGAAAATTGCAGCTCATTTCAAGTTACCAGAACAGAAAACAATAATTAACACAAAGTGCAGGAGTTAGAGACTATTATTCCTGCTAAGTTTCTGACTGCCAAATCAGATTTACTGTTTCAAACAAATGCAGTAAATGTACCCAACATTACATAGAATAGAGAGAAATTATATTCTTAAACTCATTAAGGGAAAAGATAGACACTGCTTATTGGATGTTTTCTATATGTCCATCATTTCTCACATGTCAAACTAATGCTTGTGGTCTTAACAATGGGTTAACCCATGGGTTGTGACCTCATTTCATATGAACCAAGTCAACTGCTTGGTTAAATAGCTTTCCCCAGGTCAAAGAGCTGATAAGTGGCAGAAGCAGCTGAGGTACACCCATGCTGTCTTTATAGTATGTTGTTGCTACCAAACGACAGTAGAAAACTTGACTCTTACCAGATTACTACAGGCTAAGCATATCCAGGACACAAGAGAAGGACACAGTGTACAGAGTAAACAGGACAAAAACTGACCTTAGACAAAAGACCCATATGTGACACTTTCAATATTTCCAGTCCTAGTTTCTCAATCATGCTCCATTTCCATTTCTTGAGATGATGTGCACCCATGATGCTGAACACATTTTCAAAAGCAGTAGGATTCATTTTCAAAAAGAATAAGAAAATACCATTTTGTATTTATGCTGGATCACTTTATAAAATGTTCACCCTCCCCCAAACGGTAAACAGCTAACTATGTCCTGCAAGTTTTACTTTTATTCAGTCTCCTCTCTCGGGCATTGTCCTTTGCAGTAAATGTGCTGGTGTAAATCTGCTTGTTAATGACGCTCTATGTAGGCTTTTCAATGGCTTAACTGTCTAGCAGCACAACCGAAGACTAATCTGACTGAGACGGATAAGGCTGTCTACGGGGTTTCCACCCTTTGAGTGGATAGTAGGATGAGATTATCCTTTCCACTTTGTGCCATTCTCAAAGGACAATCCCGTATGAATAAACAAATGGGAAAGAGAAACAAAGGGGACAGCCAGATTGCGAGAGATCCATTACTTTACCCCTGGGGTGTGTGGCTATTACAAGAACTGGGGCAAGTGCCAAGAGCACTGAATTCAAAGGCAGGCTCCCTGAAGTGAGTTATCTATTTAGACAACATCAGAGGAATATGGGGTCAGATCCTACTGGGTGAAGGGGTTATCCAATGGGTATTTGGTGGTCACACTGGGAATTACATTAACTTTCAGTGGCCTGAGTACAGAGTGGTAACGTGTCACTAAAGGCTGAGCACATTTATCCCTCTTCAAGGTGGAAAAGGCAATTGGTCATGCATCTTTTCCCTTTAGCCACAATTGCAGACAATGGAAGGTAGCCATGATAGGTCGCAAAGATCAATGCTTACTATGTAATATTCTGCTGCTGTGGAAGACTATTGTCATCTAGCCAGAACTGGCTTAAGGAAGCTTCTTTATAAAAGTTAGGGACTACTTCACCAGTCTGTAAAAACACAAAGACCATAAGCAAACAAAAAAGAAAAATGAAACAGAATCGAGGTTCTATCGCTTCCCAGCAATGTTATCTTGGGCAAATAACTGAATCTCTCTGAGCCTCAGTTTACTCACGCAAGAAGGATAGAGTGGCAATATCCTCTTTAAGAAGGCAGCTGTATAACTAAGATAATAGGTAGAAAATCCATCTGTTAGGCTTGCACAGAGCTTGTGCAAAGCTCAGTCATCACTGCTATATTTAAATGTTCAAAAAAAATTCTAGGAACATCATTAAATGTTAGCTTCTTGTACATGAATGTTGAATGAATGGAGTTCAATTTGGTCTCTCTTCCAGGGTTTAGGGCAAGAGTGACTCAAGTCACCTCCTGAGGCCAAATTGAATTAATCAGTTTTTTCTTCTACAGTTCATACTTCTAGTGTTAAAATTAAGAAACTTCTGTCGTACTCCAAAATATTTCTTTCCTATTAAGATTTTATAATTTTAGATTTTATATATATATATACTTTTGATTCACTTTCATCTAATTTTTACATACATATGTAGCCCTATCAGTTCATTGTTTTGTTTTTTAATTTTATATAATGTTTTAAAAATATAAGTCATCCAGTTGTTACAAGACTACTTATTGAAAAGACTTTTCCCCATTGAATTTCCTTGGCATCTGTGTTAGAAATCATTTGCTGCCTGGTATTGTAGGGCCATGGAGTAAGCTGCCACTCTGAACACCAGCAACCCGTAATAGTGTGCCAGTTGAAGTCCTGGCTGCTTACTTCTGATCCACCTTCCTCCCAGTGCACCTGAGTAGGCAGGGGAGATGAGACAACCAGTTGAGCCTCTGCCAACTGTGAGAGACCACGATAAAGTTCATGGCTCCCATTTTGGTCTCCCCAGATCGAGCTGTTGGGACCATTAGGCAGGAGAATGGAGTAAATATCTTTCTTCATTCTTTATTCTGTCATCCTTCTCTTTTAACACAATAAATATTTAAAAGGTTATTTATATCTATATGGAATTATTTCTATTAAAATCTATTGATCTGTCTATCCATTTTTATGCCAATATTACAAAATCTAGTTATTACAATTTTACGACATTTTCTAAATCAGGTCTATAATGGGAAATTTACCATGCACATTTTAAAACAATGTGTATTTTTTCCATTCTTGGGTGGGGCATTCCACAAGTCACAGACTGGCAATGCTAAATGTATTATTGATGGTTTTATATTTTCTTGTTTTATGTATTAATAGAACAGCATGGATACCTTGCAAAAATTATGAATTTGTCCATTACCCCTGTGGCTTTATTAAGTCTTTTTCCCTATGTATTTTGAAACTAATTAGGAATATGTGCATTTGGAATTATTCTGGAATCTTAAAGTGGCCTATTTATCATTATTAATTATGTTCTGAGATCTATTTTGTCTCATGTTAATATAGCCTCTGCAGCTTTTTTTTCATGTGTGCTAGTAAAGTACATATTGTTTCTTTCTATGTACCTTCATAGTCATATATTTCTTCTTGGCAGTGTATTTGTTTTAAATATTACATGTATTTGAAAGGCAGAGTGAGAGAAGAGCAGGGAGGGAGGTAGAGCGTGAGGGAAGAGCGCAGAGGGTGAGCACTTCTGCTAGATCAAACGACTACACTGGTTGGAACGAGGGTAGCTGGAATACGGGAGCCAGAGATTTCTCTGTGTCTCCCACATGAATACAGAAGTCTAAGCAGTTGGGCTGTCTGTGCTGCTTTCCCAGGTGCATCAGCAGGGAGGTGGATCAAAAGTGGAGCAGCTGGATATGAACCATCACCCATATGGCATACCAGCACTGCAGGAGCAGCTTAAGCATGCTATGCCACAATGTCAGTTTGGGAGCTAGGGCAATGGTGTAGGACACTAATCTTCCACCTGCAGTGCTGACATCCCATATGGACACCATTTTTAGTCCCAGCTCCTCCATTTCTGATCTGGCCTCTGCTAATGACCTGGGAAAAGAGGCAGAAGAGGGCCCAAGACCTTGGGCCAGTGCACCCATGTGGAACAACCAGAAGAATCTTGGCTTTAGACCAGCCTATCTCTGGCCATTGTGGCCATTTAGGGAATGAACCAGCAGACAGAATATCTTTCTGACTTTCTTGCTCTTTCTGTAACCCTTTCGAGTATAACTGAATTTTTAAAAGATGTACTTATTTAATAAATCTTGGCTTTAAATATTTTGACATTTTACACTCACATAGGCTATTTACCATTCAGTATTGTTAGAGGTATGCTTGAATTGAGCCTGTTACTTACTACTTGTTTTCTTTTTCCCTCCATCTATCCTCATTTCCATTTTTCCTTTTAATATATTTTATATTAACTGAGAACATTTTATGATTTTCATTTTAATGTCCTTTGTTGGCTTTGAGCTATAACCCTTGTTTTTTTGTTATTTTAGTGGCTTTACAGGGCTTTTAGATTTAAAATTTTTGAACCAAATACCAAGGAATATATAAATCTTACCCCTTGTAAAACTCTGTAGTTACATGTTTGTCTTCATTTTGGGGAGGGTTCATTAAAATGAATGCACCAAAAAGATCAAGTTGAAAATGCACCAAAATGCCAGAGCACTGGAGCAAGATGTTTAAACAGCTAAAAATCCTTTGTTTTAAATGATGTATAACTTATGCAGCCCCATACTGAATTTATTAAGCTTTGAAAATCAGAAATAGTGTTAACTCAGGCAACATATTACTCACTCTCAAAATAACCGACTAAAGGTCATGTAAATTTAGAGGTCATAGGAATGAAATTATTCTTTCCATAAACATGGGAAAATGTCACATTCAGTTTTACATATCTGTCATTTTCTGCTAAATGTATTGGTCAGATGAGCTGGGAGGCAGAACAAGACATTCCAATAGTCTGATGTTAGTGAATCCTGAAGCCTACCAACTACAAAGTGAAGGTCCCCACTTGAGGACGGGGAGGTGGTATGGAAAAATCCCAGTGGTCTAGAGTTTCTGTTCAGACCATTACTGGGGAAGTGAGGTGAGGTATTGGAACAATGTGGGTTCAGAGACAGATTTTGGCTCTTGAGTTCTCGTTTCATCCTCTGATCACTGGAATCAGCATCAGGACAAGTCATGGTAACTCACTGAGTTAGATTCTGAGAGCATGTTCACTTACCTTACTATTTAATTCTAAATAGCATATTTCATGTTTTATAGATTTCAAGTGGAAATTTTACTGAAGTATCTCTAGTCAATTCGGTAATATATAATGTAGGCAGTTTGTTATTTACATTCTTACTTATTATTGCTACAACAGCAGTAAGGAGTAGGAACAAATGGGTTGATAGCTCTGTGAATATATGGTGGTGACAATCTTTTGGAAGCCTGCAGTACATGTGGTTGCTTGAAAGAAGCTTGGTGGTATTTGAAGTGTGCAGTGGCTTCCTGGCCTATCAAACTCCCCAGCTGAGCTTCTGATTTGTCAGTATTTTCTCTTCGATATAGCTGTTTGTTTCATTTCCTAGCACATTTTACAGCTATTCTTTAACAGATACATAACTTTAGGAGCATGAGGCCATATTGGAAATCTTTTGCTAACCTAAGGGCTAATTGTTTGATGTATGTTTGCCTGAAACATCAATGCATTACTTGATATAGTTTAAAAAAAAGTTAGGTCTGACCGCTTGTAATTTCCCAGTAGAGTAAGGATGTATATATTTTTGTACTAACAAGATCTTGATAAAGTGGTACAACAGGTTCAAGGTCAAATATCCAAAGGATACTTAAGACTGGCTGAGAATTAGAAAATGTGGGCTCTACTGAAAAATTATATACTTGGAGTTCTTAGAATGAAGGGCAGGCATGATGTATAACCTTTTCCTTTTATTTTGAATTCATATTATATGCCAAGGAGAATTTTACCATAAAACATAAAAATATATTCCACATGCCACCTGGACCAGTCACTGAAAATTTATGTTTCCTTATTAATAAACTGAGAATAATAGTCATGATACTTTAGAGGTTATATTATGTGAACCAAATGTACTACTGTATTTGATTATCAATACAGGCCTTTTCAGATTATAGCTAATCAGAAAACACAAAGCCTATATTGAATATGAGAACCCAGGCTTTGGCACTGGGAAACTTGGTTGGAGAAACTAGAACCTGAATACATTATTTAAGTTAAATATACTTAATAGTTAATATAGCTATTTATTAAGCATACTTATTTACTGTGTGAAGTAAGAGTACAACTTAATTGAAATAGGGATATTCCTGGATGCAATCAACTTTCTATAGCAAATCCCTTGATATTGTATAAAAGATATTTTACAAGTTGTAGACCACAGCAGGTTTTGTGGTACAGCAGGGTAAGTTGCAACCCAGAATCCTATATCACAGTGCCTGGTTACAGTGCTGGCGAATATACTTCTGACCCAGCTTCCTGCTAATGCACACCCAGAGAGGTAAAGGAGGATGAGCTCACATACTTGAGGCCCCTGATGCTAATGTGGGAGACCAGGATGCATTTCTGGGCTCTTTGATTTTTTTTTTTTCTGCCCAAGTTGTTGCAGAGATAAGAGACTGATCTTTATCTACTGATTCGTTCCTTTAATCTGTCTGTTGGCCTTTATTCTCAAACAAATGAATCATTTCTTTAATAACATTACACAGTTGTAGAAAATACTTGCGTTATCAAAGGACTAGAAAGTTTGACTCATTTCCAAAGGCTTGAAATACCTAGAGAAACCCATCCCTCCTAACACAATCAGAAGAGTGCCTCAGGAAGGTGAACACAGTTAAAAATGCCTTCTGCTTAATGTAAAACTAACGTAAGTAGCAGAAGCATGTCCATGTGCTTAGTTGCTAAGTTAAGTTCCAATAAGGTGTCTTGTTACTTTGTCAGTCCATTTGCTGAAACAGTACTTTGAATATCTGGAGCCCTTTAGGAGAGGCAAGAAATCTAATACATCAGAGACAGTTTCTAACACCCAATAAGGCAAACTCATGTGCCCTATTCCATCTATTCAAGAAAACATACAGAAGCAGCATCTTCTCCACTCCTCAGAAAACATTATCAAACACTGAGACAAATGAGAATGAAATTCCCAAACATTCAAATGTAAAATAGAATCAACATGAAGATTAAAAAGTTAACAAATATAAGGTAAGGACACAGAATTAAGGGAACTATGAATACTTCAAATCAAAACAACATTCTAAGGATAGTAATTTTTTTAAAGATGTATTTATTTTTTATTGATCAGAAAGGCAGATTCACAGAGAAGGAAAGACTGAGAAGGATCTTCCATCTGCTGGCTCACTCCCCACGTGGCCATGGCAACTGGGGCTGAGCTCAATCCAAAGCCAGGAGCCAGCAGTTTCTTCCAGGTCTGCCATGAGGCTGCAGGATTCCAACATTGTCGGTTGTCTTGCACTGCCTTCCCAAGCCATAACAAGGGAGCTGAATTGGAAGTGGAGCAGCTTGGATATGAACTGGCACCCATATGAGATGCCAGTTCTTTCTGGCTGAAAAATAATCACTTGAGTTATTGAGCTGGTCCCAGAGTGTGTATGTATATGTATATAATATTTTATTTATTTGAAAATCAGTTAAAAAGAGGAAGATAGTCACACACACAGAAATTTTTAATTGAATGCTTATCCATCTCTCACAAGAGTACTTGGCATCATTTTCTGATGCTTTCTCCAGACTATTAACAGGAAGCAGAACCAGAAGTGGAATAGCTGGGATATGATGTGAATTGGCATCCACATGATACTGACAACACAGCTGCTGGGTTTACTCACCACACTACAGAATTGACCCTAAGAAGAGTCTTTTTAAGAAAAATTTGTTTGAAAGGCAGAGTGACACAGAGAACACCAAAAAAAGAGAGAAATCTTTTATCCACTGATTCATTCTCTAAACAGAGCCAGGAACTTCATCCTGCTTTCCTATAGGAACTAGTGGCAGGGACTCAAGCATGTGAGCCACCTTGGTTGCCCCCCAAGTTACACTAACTGTAGGCTGCGTCAGAGGGAGCAGCTGGGACTTGAAGCAGCACTCTGATAATAGTATGCCAGCATCACAAATGGTAGCTTAGTGTGCTCTACAATGCCAGTCCCTCTAAGGAGAATGTTGCAAATTGCAGAGCCATAAAGTAAGAAGATTCATATAAGACGAGCAATGAAGAAATTTGTAATGCAAAACTTCAGAGCAACACAAAAAACATCCCAGTGCATGGTTACACGGCAAAAAGAACACAGGTACAGTACAGACAGAAAGTAACAAAGACACAAAGAACATGAGGTAGAATAGTGCAAGGAACCACTACTGTGTTTCTTGAGAGGAAGAAAGGGAAAGCATGAAGAATTGTCTAACCCAATGCTAATCATGTAAGGGAGTGACAATAAAAAAGCTATTTTACCATTTGGTTATAATAAAGAACTCAGGATTAGGAAGTTGACTATAATTGTTACCTACCCTATTATCAGTAAAATGAGAATAAATGACCTATCTGCAAGGTGCAAAATGAATGAACCAGTATGTGAAGGTCAATCTCTCTTCTCTGTGTTGGCTTTTTGTCAGAGCATATGATAAGGAAAGGAGCTAGGTTGGAGGAACCAGGAAAGGAGGGTGAAAAGATCATGGGGTAGAGTGATGACACTCGATAGGTTTAAGTGAGAGAAGTATGAAGTCAAAGGAGAAGTAGACAAGTGATACAGGGAACTAAAGAGGGATTCATCACCTGCTATTCAGAAAGAGACAGCTACTGAACTGGTCTTGTGGGCTCATTCTGGGGTTGATGTGATAACTTGCTATTCTCATTACGTGAGAATGGGATGGTTGCAGGAGCTACATAGGATCTGCAATGTAAGATACATATAGACCATCAGCAGTAAACTCATCCTGTAGTCTCTCAATCCTTATCCTCCAAAAAAAAAAATCTCTGTAGCCCCTTTGATTCATTCATTTAAAAAGGATGTGTGTGTGTGCACATGCACATATACACAGATACAATAGATCTTTAATCCATGCTTTCACTTTCTAAATGCCCATGGCAGCCAGATGCAGGCCAAGCAGGAAGCCTGGAACTTAATCCAGGTCGGCTACGTTGCGGCATCTCTGCTGCCACCCATACTACACGGCAGCAGGGAATCGGAACTGGAACCTAGGCCCACTGAAACAGTATGTGTGAGCCAAAGCTGACTCAGTCAGAGAGCCAATGCCTAACCGCTCCTGTCTTTCCTTCTGTTCACAGAGAAGCTGGGGGGGTTTAAATGAGAATTCCAGCTTTCATGTAGCAAATCCACGGATTTAAGGAAGTTTTATATTTTTGTTCTGTCAGGCTTCACAAAGCTGGTTACAATAATATTTCTTAATCAGTCTAAGCTTCTGTCACTTAACATGTACACTGCCTGCAAAGTGATTTTCAATTGTCAAGTACCTCAGGTTTCCAGGCGACAGACCATTTTTTGTATCCACAGAGCTATAAGTGCAGGTAAACTGTTAAGTGCCTTTTTACAGAGATGTTCTCCAAAACTATCTTTTGCCTTTCAAGTTGGTCGTTTTCTCTCAGAATTCGTTGTTTTTAAGAGAAGAATACAGGACATCTTGGTATTCATTTGAAGATTCTTACAATGAGCTCATGTAACTCATGAGTATACTTCATTACCATTAAATGTCCAATAATAAAACGCATTTTCAGACACCATCCACATTTATATATATTATTCATACAAATTTGACGTTTGCAATTTCAAGACCAAAAATGCTGATAAGAATTTGCATATTGTTGAAATGGCATAATTTATTGATGAAGCACACAGATACTGGAGGTGATGCTCAGAGCTCTTTGGAGGCTAATGTATAATTTACAATACAAAACAACCTCATGAACAAGAAGGAAAATTGCACATTAGGCCCTGATCAAACACTAGTCATAAAAATTAGGGCATTCAGTCCTCTTTTTTGGAATAAGGATCTCATGGTAGGAAGCTAATGAATTGAGGACTTGAATTTGTGAGTGGCATGAAGAAGCATCCATCAAAAGGAAAAGGGCAGACAACCATCTTACTTGGCTGACTTTCTAGTCCTCCAGTTATGCCAACCTTTCTTTAACATTTGTATGTAGAAAGAATACTAATAAAATATGGCATTAAAAGCCCCTCAAATTGGGTAGACTCCTGGCTTAGTGGTCAAGATGCTGGCTAAGATAACTGCTTCTCAAGTCAGAGTCCTGGGGTTTGATACCCAGCTCTTGGTTCCAGCTTCTTTGTTTATAGACTCTGAGAGGCAGTGGTGATAGCTCATATGATTGAGTACTTCCTGGATGAAGTTCTTCAGCCTCTGTACTCTTCACATACATTCATTGAGTGAACCAGTAGATGGGAGCCACTGTTGTTCTCCTTTTCTCCTTCTCTCTAGTACACAAATTTAAAAATCCCAGAATGGATGGGATTAAATTTTCTATCGACAATGTTAGTCAAAGTTACAGTTCAAAATAGTTTCTTAAAAATGAATATATTTGTTAATAAAAGTACAATTATAGCCAAAATTTATGTCTTAGTGGGAAATAAGATTTACAGTTTATATACTAGATCAGTTTTCTACAAAAGATTTCCATATTCCAGGATAATGTTCCAAGTTGGACACCTTGCTTCATGCTTTATTTGATTATGCAGTTAACCCCTATGTGACTCATAACTCATGCAAGACAGACTTTGCCCTGATTTTCAGGGATTAGAGAGAATGCTAGCAGTTGAAGCCAATAATGGTGATCCATTCCTGGTGCTTGAAGGGAAAAATCAACACTCAAGTTGGCAGAGGTGGAAGATGGAAATAACCTAAAACTTAGTGATTTCATGGAGCTGTTGATTCACTAGTCTTAGACTGTCCCAACTTTTGACTTCTTTCATCTTTCTAAAGGAAATTTGAGTGAAAATCTATGCTATTTGTATCTGAAGATACCATATCTTACCTATGGGACCATATGTCTGTGTTGAGCTGCCCAGCATCTGTTGTGCCATTCTAAAGCCATCTTGTGGGAATTGCTCTATTATTGCTACACAGTAGTCAGAGTGTGGTTCCTCGTTAAGAAGTAAAAAAGATCCTTTGTTTCTTTCCTTTCCCACTGGGAAGTAGGCAGGAATCTGAAGTATTCTCACCCTTTGCCTTTCATCTTAAACCTCTGGTGTAAGAATGGAAGGAGTATATATGATAAGCTTTACTGCCCCATTGTGAACTGAGATGTTTACTGGAGTCTTCGGCTGCTCTTCCTTTCTCCTTGGTCTGCTGGAGGCCCCAGGATTTCTGTCCATTTTCAAGCCCACTCCTCTAATCTCCGTCTTATTCTTTGAACTATAACTCTCATGTACATCCATCTTTTTATAATAAATTACCATTTGTTAAGTAACCAGAATTCATTTCTGTATTTTGCCAACAACAATAATCACCAGCTGTCTGATTTTACTAGAGGGATCTTAACTCTGAGGACCTACAGCCCAAAGTCAACTTGCACTGATATACATAGGTCAATTCAACATACTCAATGCGCAACACAACAGACTGTCTCCCTATTGTTTTTTAGCTGGTTTACTTCCTATTTCTCATATATCAAACTCAATCTGAAAAGGACACCAAACTGTACCCTCTTTTTCAATCATGAAAATCTACATAACTATCATTACACTGTCTGCTTTAAATTTTAGTGTCCTGTTAGGGGATATTCAATGAGAAATGGAATCTTATACTCTAGCTGTTGCAACTGTCATTTAACTTAACCTTATGCTTACAGCCAGTATTATGAGTTCCAACAATCCTAGGTGACTATATCAGATGATAGAAAATACAATACTAGTTAGTTTCAGAACCAGAGTTGTTTGGGGGAAAATAAAGGATATCCTGCCACTAAATTTATTATCTATGGAAACATTTCTGAATTTTAGGATGGATTCCAGGAGGTACTCAACACACTTCAAAAAGGAACACAGAAAAAAGGGTGGGATTTTGAGCAAAGGGTACTGTAATAGGTTCATGGTTAAAATAATGAAGTAGATTGTAGTACTGGCAACTGTTGAGGCATTTGTAGAGTCATGACATGTCAGTTAGAAGACCATTTCTGATGACTACTCAAAGTAAGGAGACCAAGTTCTAGAGTAGAGTGCATAGACTAGGCCAAAGTAACCGTCACCACCTTTCCTAGCTCTGATCTAGTTTATGCACCAAGATGTATTTTCAGTTAATTCAGTCAAGTAAAATTTCCAACTCTCTACAATGCCTTTTCCTCACTTCTTGAAACCTTGCTAACTCATATTTAGGTCATTTGTTATTTCTCATCTGATAGCTCTAATTCTTCCTCTAGGAAGTAATCAAGTCTGTCTCAAAGACCACTGAGTATGCTATACTATCCCTCCAAAAACTGACTGCTGTATAACAGTGGTGCCTATCTGTGTTGCTCCCACTAAAAATTATCTGAGGGAAAGGACTGTATCTTCACCTCCAACTTTCATTCTTAGTAGCGTAAGTCTGTACGACAGATGTTAAGTCACATTGCAGAGTACTCAAGAAATGGTACTCACACACACTTACGGGAATGTACATGATGTAAGAAGCCAGTCATCTTGACATCCTAATGACAAGCACCTCTGTGGATACACAGTGCTCCAGCCAAAACATAATGGATAGAGATTTTTCAGGTCTGACATTAATCCGTGGTTGGTATTACTCCCAGCAAACACTGAGGCAGCCTTCAATTATGTACTTGCAGGGTCTACTCAGAGTTGAAAAGAAATTTTTAGTCCCACACATATAATTCGGGATATTTATTACTGCAAAAAAAGAGAACTCCCTTTCTTTGAGTTAAATAATAAAACTGCTCCATATAGCAGGAAGCAACACAGGGCCAAGACTGAGAGTTTGGCTGATCACTGGCCATATCTACCTTCTGGAGTAAATCCTTTTTATCCCTTGTCTCTATGGTCTCTGGTATAAATTTATTCCTAGGTCTCTTTTTCACTGTGTTTAGATACCTCTGGGTAGCAATGAAGACCACATACTTCCTTGATCAAAGAAAATGTCTTCCAAGTGTGCAGTGTAAATCCATTCTTTTAGGCTGAACCTATATCCCAGGACCTAAACTAAATCCACCTACAATCACTGAAGGAGAGTCTGCTTGTATGTGGCTTTGAACATTCAACATACTCTCTCCTTTGGTCTTCCTGGAATGCTTGGGGGAGGGTGGCTACCCAGTAAGTTCAGAATCACTTCAGAGGGATGAAGGAGGGATGGATGCTAATTATCAATGCACACTGTTTAAAGGTGACAATTTTTTGAAGTTTAAATGTGTGCAAATAACCTATGTAACTCAGAGTTGAGTAAGAAAAATAGAAAGTGTCTCTTCTCAAAAATAATACTGATATAGGCATTACTTATATATGTAGTTCTTTCTATTGAATATAATGAATTAAAATCCAATTTATGAATTGATAAATGGGGAAAATACTTCTTTTTTCTACTGATTAATATACTTCTGGGAACACACAGAAATGTATAAGCTCCTAATTGAACAATCTCTTGAACTGAAAATTCACTTAATTTTCCCTTCCAATTCCCTGGGTTCCTAACTATGCAGCACTTTAATTTAGAATGAGCTCTTCCTTCCCACCTACCTAGACTCTGAAGTCGTGATTCACTGAAATCGTGCCACGCTATCATGGTGATTAAAAAAGGAGAGGAGCACATGATTGCGCTCGGAAGTGGAAGCGGGCATTTTTCTTAACATTTTAAAAAACTGATACTGAAAGGCAAATTACTTAGGGGTCTGAGAAGTCTCCGAGCATATTTGCAGCATTCAGGGTTGCTCTCTCTGCATGGAAGAGGGGAAAGCTAACTCTGGAATACCAAGTGCTTCATGTTTGGGGATATTTGCAATCCATTCTATTTCTAAAGAGAGGCATGGGTTTGTTCTTTTCATTCACATTGTGCTTGCAGACACAGCCATGAGGGCTCCCTTCCCATCCTAAGTAATTCAGGGACTCTGTTTTCTGAGGGGAAGAAACCAATCTCTAAGCATCAGAAGAAATAAAATCAAGCAAAATCCAAGACGGGCTGGAGATGCTAGGGCTGCAAACAAATGTATAATGTTTATTCTGTGGCTAATAAACAGAGAAAGGAAGTGGGAAATCTTGACAGGTCTTAATGGAGCTCCTGAGAAGAACAGCTCCTAGCTATAATTTTACTTACCCACGCAGTCAACACGAATTTTCTTGTGTGCAAGGAAGAAAATAGCTCCTCTGAAGCAGAGGTGGCTGGGTTACTCTACTCAGTGGTGGTAGTCGCCTGACAGCTTGCCTCCCTGCGACAGAAGCAGCAAACCCACGTGACGTGACAGGAGGCTGCGAGCATTTCTTTGGAATGCCTAAGTTCAGAATCTTTTCTTCAGAGACAGGTGTTCGCATGAGTCCTAAACCATATGTTATATAAACTGCAAAGCATCCTTACACATGTAGGATAATACTTCTGTGTATCATTTTGTTCTTTTTGCTTTCTCCATCATTTTACAGAGCTAATCACTGACTTCAGTAAAACATCTGTATCTTCCTATCCTTCCTTTGTATTCTTTGGATGACTCCCGACATGAATCTTACAATTGTTTTCTTTTATGCATACTGTGGCCAAAAATGATTCTAGTATATTTTACGTGTCAGTACCCTCTTAAAAGCCCACTTACGGGATCATGCACATGGCACAGTGGTTAACTTGCTACTTGGAAAGTCTACAATCCCATATCAGGGTGCCTGCCTGGTTTGCGCCCCGGCTACTTTGGGTGATTGCTCACTCTGGGAGGCAGCAGACGATGGCTCAAGTACTTGGCTCTTTGCAACGTAATTGATTACTTGATAGAGTTGGGGGCTCCTGGCTTCAGTATGGAACAGCTCTGTGTCTTGTGGGTGGGTATCTGTGGAGTGAACCGGCAGACAGGAGCTCTCTTTCTCACACTCCTCTCTAACTTCCAAGTAAAATAAAAATAAATGACAAAAAATTTAAAACTTCATTATCCATAGGTTAAGGTTCAAAACGTGGTAATCATAAAAATGCATTCTTGATTTCTTTAACATGAAAGTACTTCAAACTTCTGAAAATTAGAATTAAGATAAAGTTTATCTTGGTGGATACTTGAAATCCATGCCTATAATCCTTAAAAAGGTCACAACAAATGCATATTATAGAAAAAAAAACTGAGCAGGGCTTTGAAGAATTTTTGCACTAAAATAAACATAACTTTATATTTTTCCATGAACTTGTTGAGTACATGCGTACTAATCTCAACTCTCCATGCCCACCCTCCCTGAGCACCAGATCCTAGTTCTTCTGGGCGTAATTAGATACTTGTAATCCTACCTGTATTTGCTTCTTCATTTATGTGGTTTCCCCCCGGAGGGAATAAAACACCCCCTCCAAAACTTGAATTCCTTGATCCAGTAAAACTCGCCCAAAGCTCACTTTTCTCCACAAAGCTATTTTGTAAATCCGATTTATGAAGATAAGCAACAGCAAAGAGAGGTAAGGGTGAGGAGAGCTATCAGAAGGGTTTGCAAAAGAAAGAATTTGAGAGGGCTGTTAAAAGGCAGGTAAAACGTGGCTTAGGAGAAGGAAAGGGCATGACTGGAGGATGTGCTCCAGAGATGGTATCAAGTGATAGTTGCATTATCAGTATATAAAGTGGAAACCATGGTGCCTATTGCAATCTCTGCCACACTAAAGGTACATAAAAAACACGATATAATGATGTGATAAGTTAGCATACATCCTTGAAGTTGCTAGACAGGCTGACATTGTGACACTTGCAATGCCAGCATCCCATATGTGAGGGCTGGGCACCTCTCTTCTTGCTTCTGTTAATACACCTGGGAAGGCGGATGACGACCCAAGTGTCAGGATAGAGGTCTGGATAGAGTTCTTGGCCTGGTCCAGAAATGACTGTTGTGGACATTTGTGGAATGAACCAGTGGATAGAAGATCTTGCCATCCTCTCCCTCTGCCACTTCCTTCTCAAGCTCTTCCTTTCAAATCAGTAAGTCCTTTTAAAAAGACATAGTATCACTTCAGCGGAGACTCGTTGTGAGGAAGGGGTTCCATCCCCAGGATGTAGTGTAGACTCAAGTTTACCATATGTCTCCTAGTAGATATAAAACTTGAGAACCAAGGGGTGCAAGAATTATTATTTGCATTTACCACCACCACCAAGTGATTCAGTTAATTCTGCAACTCCGGGCTCTGTAATTTAGAGATTCTGATTTTCAAAGGGGAAATACTTGCCATAAATGATATGACAGGACTCCAACTAGATTTCGAGCTACAGCTTTTGCCAGCAGTTCATGCTTGTTGACAAAAGAGCCACAGGATCAGGAAAATATGGACATTCTGACAGAATCATCAGGAAAAAAGAAAGCCCTTTATGCAAGGCAGCTTGAGTGTCTCGTAGTGTTCTCTTGCTGTATTTTAGTGATAAGGAGACAAGTTCAACCTCCACGATCTAAAAAGGAAGGGGGTGGTCATAGGACTCAAATCCCTTAGTTGCAAGGATCTAGATGATCATGTATAAGCCATCTACCTGGGCAGAGCTGTTGGTTGATGCTGAGGGATAGTGCAAAGAAGAGGATGAGTATCAAATATAGCCCCTAGTTAAGCTGCAGTGGTTTGAACTCTAGTTCATCCTACAAATTTTCTTTAATATCTAGGACATTATATGAAGCAAGCAAATAAGGAAGCAAATAGCACAAGTAGTGTGTGTGTGTGTGTATATAAGATTTATTTATTTTTATTACAAAGTCAGATACACAGAGAGGAGGAGAGACAGGATGGCCCAAATCCTTGGGACTCTGCTTTCCAAGGCCACAAGCAGGGAGCTAGATGGGAAGTAGAGCGGCCGGGATTAGAACCAGCGCCCATATGGGATCCTGTCGCGTTCAAGGCAAGGATTTTAGTTGCAAGGCCACTGCACAGGGCCCATAAGTAGTATGTTTTAATAGATGCAATGGTATTTTGCTCAATCTATTCTTCAGATTTAAGATACTTACATATTCTGCTTTCAGAAGCATTGGAAATTAACAGCTATTAGTGGGATCACTCTGAGTCATACTTTCTAAGCTCCAAAAAGCTCTACTCTACAAAAGCCATGTTGTTTCTCAAAGGTGACCATTGCTGAATGGTTGATATGGGAATTTAAAGACCTGTTTCTTTGACCCAAGTGAGGAACTTCAATGGGACATTCCAGATACAACACACTGTCATCAGATGAGGTTTTGCTAAGACTGAAGGCTAATTTAAGTTCCTTCTGGGTCCAACCCAGCTTCTTTAATTTCCCCAGACATATATCCATCTAAAAGCATTATTCGCCCCAGAGCCATACCTTCCTGGATAAAAATACTGACCAAAAGCTGCTTTCCGGACATTTGTTTCTTCTGTATACACCCTCTGCTAATGTATCATTACTCTGCCATGCACTAATGCTCACTGCTAAATAACATTTTAGAATGATCAACAATATCTTCTAAGTTCTTTAAGTCTCCTGTTTGATGTAAGCTTCATTGTTTAGTGTTCCCAAAATATTCCTTGTGTATCACCCTCCACACTGCTTACATAACGTATTACTTAAAGGCAAAGAATCTTAGTTTTATATCTACATTACCCATTATCACATAATAGTATGTGGATCTGGAATATGTATTCTTGGTTGCGCTAGGCTGGCAAAATAGATTTCATGGGGTTACTGGAATTACAGATAAGAATAGAACCTATGGCAGGAGATGAGATTGCTGATCAGTACAGAGAGAAGAAAACTTATCGAAAAAAAAAAAACCTGGAAAACTCTGCCACTTAGGGATGACTTAAAAAAATAAGAAGAAGAATCTGTAAGAATGAATAGTGAGAGAGGAGGGACTCAGAGAAATTCAAAATGGAGTATTCATCAGAGCAATCTAACAATTAGGAATCAAGATAAAGCAAAAGAGAAATTAGTGGATCTGTGCATTACAAACACTCTGGTGAAAATACGGGGATATTTTGGTGGTATGATTAGAGAAATATGCACTGAATCGATTTTATAGACCCAAATTTTCCCACAGGTAGTTGATACGTTGATGTTTGGAGAAGTGACAGGAAGCGCCAACTGCAGCTTCCTGTAGAAGCCTTTTTCTCCCCACATCTCATCTCAGCAGGGGTTCTGCTCTGTAAGAGCCCGTTGAGGTTCTAGTTATAATGCCATGGCATGTGCACATGTGCATGGCTCTTTGTAGCTCTGTTCAATGGTTATAATTTAGAGAGGTCAGGTATGTGATTATAACCTCAAGCCTCCTACCAGGTCAACTATTTACCGAAAGTTATAAAGCCTAAGCAAGAATTACTTGGAGCTCCAATAAAACAGAAGTGGTTAAATGACTCAGGGGAGACATATTAAAGTCAATTACAACTCAATGTGGATAGGTTTATCAGATTTCTTTCCCCCGTGACCAAAGAAGCAAGTATTAGAACTGTCTGCATGGGGATAAAGGTAGGAATTCAGGCAAGTCTGCTGAGAACATCTAAGTAAAGGGTACAATCTGTGCCTATTTTCTCTGAAAGTTTCTTTAAATACTGAAAATAGGTCCAGGTTTTACTAACTATTTGAATTACATAACTGTTGAAACAAATGAAACCATTTATTTATGGAGTACTTTTACATGTCACAAATTATGCTGGGAACTGGCAGAAAAGACTGAAGAAATTAAAAAGAAACATAAAAATACTAGTGGCTGGGGTCCAGCATGATAGCCTAGCTGCTAAAGTTCTCACCTTTCATGTGCTGGGATCCCATATGAGCACTGGTTCTAATCCTGGCAGCCCTGCTTCCCATCCAGCTCTCTGCTCTGAGCTTTCCTCGACTGCTTCCCAGGCCACAAGCCTTGGGACTCTGCACCTGTGTGGGAGACCCGGAAGCAGCTCCGGACTCCTAGCTCAGATCTGGCTGTTGCAGACACTTGGGGAGTAAATTATTGGATAGAAGATCTTCTCTCTCCCCTCTTCTATGTATATCTGACTTTCCAATAAAAATAAATCTTAAAGTGTCTGTAGAAGCTAGAGAAACAACAAAATGACCATTTAATCTCTGCGCTATGTGTTAAGACATTATGGATGCACAGAGTAGCGGGTAAGTCAGCTAACCCTGGAAAGGAAGTAAACAGGAATACCAGAGATTGGCTGTTACGGGTTCATTAGAATCATGGGCAAACAAAGTTTAAAAAAAAAAAAGTTTAGTTTCTAAAAAAATTTCGAGAAAACAAAGTTCTAACTTTCTAAAGCAAAAAGTTCACATGTTTTAAAACTAATGAAGTCAAGGAATTCTTTACACTGACCTTTTAACTTTGTGAATTTACAATTCATTTTAAGCTCTACCCCCCTCCACCTTTTTCTGTAGAGAAAAAAGCAGAATACTCAAAACAGTGTTTCTCTTAAAGGTATCATTTAGAGAGTCTTTATTTTCCAGAAAACAGAACTAAACTCCAGTATCCCTGTATCTCAATGCACACCCCTTCATCACATACTATTTATGTTTGAAAGTGAACATAGTCTACCTCCATTTTCAGCTCACAAGTGACGTTAGCTGCACTGAACATGGACAAGTTTTAACTGATGGGGTTGGGAATGCAAAAGGCTGCGCAAGATGTTAGCCAGAACGGTCCTTGATAAAGCTGGTCCTAAGCAGAATTCTTGATTTGGAAGGGAATCATGTGTGTTCCTATTGCCAGGAGGCTCTTGTCTCTCCTGCTGCAACTAAATGAATCCGTATGGGGTCTTTCCATGGTATTCCTCCCCATTCTGAGCTCTAGAAATCAAGGTACTCCAAACTGTGTCCTAAACTGTTGATAAGCACACAAATCTTGAGCAAAATTAAAGCTCTTTCAGTTCCCATGATATATTATTCGAGCATGCTTTTGTTTCTATTGCCTCTTTCTTTGATTATGTGTATGCAAAAGCACTGAATTCATGGAAAAATTAGATATTTGAAACAATAGGCTTTTAATTCTAACATCTGTGCTTAGTATACTTCAATTTCCTTTTACAAGAATGTGTGCTTGTACTCACTTTTTCTTATAGCTGAACTATTTTGGAAACACGTTTCTAAAGAAATACTAGGAAAATATAACATGAGTGTGATGTCATTTCAGAAACTGAAATGACCATGGGGGGTTCCTTGTAGGTAAGGCAATTCCGAGGTTATATGACTGTCCAAGGACAAGTAGCAATTTACTAGAGCCGAGATGAATCCTGGTACAGAAATAAAGTCCTCTGCCTCAGACATGGCCTCACGCTGCACAACTCCTACAGCAGTACTGACGCCAACTGTGTCACATATCCTGGGTACACAGTGGTGGCTGGTCTTGAAACCGACCCCGAGTAGAGGCTCTGATGACACCTATTTCATAGTAGCCTCAGGGCCATCAGGAACCTACCCTCTAGTCTCATTATTCTTATATCTGAAGTGTTCAATCAAAACCAAATCAAGGTCAGGGCTGCCAGTGATGGCCCTTCCAAATAGGTTACAAAAGAAATGCGGGTAAAAAAAAAAAAGAAATCGGGGAGTTTGTGGTTTACAAGGGTAAATAATAGTTTACAATAATTCTTACAATTTGAAAGTTCTCCTTCACTGCCTTCTTGCACAATCAATGGCTTTTGGAAGAATCCTATTGAGAAATATTGGTAAGATTTATATAGTTCACCCCCACCCCCAGCCAAATAAAACACAATCTACATGTTTTAGAAGGGAAAAAAAATAATGCTCTCGCCAAGATCCTGGAAGCTCTTCTAAAACCTTAAAAGTTTATTCCCCCATCAAAATTCAGGAGTTTGGTTCTGCTGGTCCACTAGTGCTTGCAGAATTTTAGCTTAAAGGAGTGCTCCATTCACTTTGCTGTTTAAGTGACTCAACTGATCCCAAACACCACAATTGCTGCACAAACTGAATAGCTGTTTTTGTAAAGAGCTCAGGGAATTATGTGGCTAAAGGAAGTAATAAAGTGTAACAAAATCATAACGCTAAAGGGGAGCTCATTATCCGAAGCACTGGTCCACCTCAAGGAGAAAAACATCGGCGGGGGGCGGGGAGGGGAGACTATGAAGATGAAGATTATGCAGATCATTAAGGGAAATCATTTGCCACCTTAAATGCAAAACAAAGCAGTGCAGTCTATTATAGCCCCCACATTCACAGTGAACATAATGGATCTTATGCTGAATGAATGCAATGACAGTCAAATCAATACAAGGCACTATTTCTGAAGTAAGGCCCAAGACAAAGACAGGAAGCAGGGTCCATGGGTTTCTGTTGTTGTTTGGTCATTTGTAGGAGACGGTGCTGCGTTTTATCCCAGACCCAGCAGGTACATTTTATTCTAGTATTTACTCCTTTCCCTTGCCTGACTCCCTGTCCGATCACTGTTGACCATCCAGGTGTCTCCATAACTGGGCCTCCAGAGCTCTCAGTAAACAGGCCTTCTCTAGTAGCTGTGGAAGTTTTGCAGCTACATTTGACCTCACAACAGCTGGTGCTGGGAGTTGTGCCACCTACTGGTGCAAACAGGATATTACTAATCTCTTCCGTGAAGGCAGGCTTGGGGCCAAATATAAGTTAGTGGAGTCCCAGAAGGTGCAGAAAGAAAAACCGGGTTAACAAATATATTTAATGAAATAATAAGGGAAATTTCCCCTGATCTAGAAAAAGTAGTGGGAAACAACATCCAGGAGGGACACAGAACTCCAAACAGGCTTGACAAAAAGCAATCTTCACCAAGACACGTGATCATCAAGCTCTCTCCAATCCAAGATAAGGAAATGATCCTTAAATGTGCATGTGAAAAAAAATCAACTGACATATCAAGGAATGCCAATTAAACTCACAGGAGACCTCTCACAGGAATCTCTACTGGCCAGAAGAGTGACATATTCCAGATTCTAAAAGCAAAAAATTGTCGGCCCAGGATAACGCACCCAGCAAAGCTTTCCTTTGTCTTTGAAGATGAAATAAAATTCTTCCACAGCAAAGAAAAGTTAAACAAATATGCCACCTACAAACCTGCCCTACAAATGATACTTAAAGACATTCTCGTGATAGAAGAGGAATAGCACCCAACAAAACCAAACACAAATGTGAAGACCATCCCAGTAAAATAACAGAAGACTAAATCAATGAACAACCCATTGTGAAAATGACAGGACCAAATTACCACCCATTCATATAACCCTGAATGTAAATGGCTCAAATTCATCAACCATCATAGATTTAGTGGACTGGATTAAAACAAAACCCATCTATTTGTTGCCTACAGGAGACATATCTCACCAACAAAGATCAGCAGAATCTATATCTCATGGATTTTGATGTTTTTTAGTTTCATTTCTTCAAAACAATTTTCCTATTACATTCTTCACTGACTCAGATCATATAAGTAGCATCATTCAAGAAGGTTTTTGATATTTTTCATTTTTCAGCAACACAATAGTCATTTAGTAGCATGTTATTTAACATTATGTTTTTAATTTTTATTTCTCTTGTTGATTTTGTTTTTTGACTTTTTATTTAAGGGATGTACAATAACTGTGTAATGGAGACTATCATATCCAGTCGCATGTTATTTAACCTCATGGTGTTGTAAATTTCTATTTTTCTTCCTGTTGTTGATTAGTATTGTGGTTTTTCATTTAAGGAGATGTATAGTAACTGTGTAATTGAGACTATCATATCCAGATGTGAGGATACAATGCAGTATGCATCTCTACTTCCAGATCAAAAATGGACTCCCAATGAAATTGTTAACTATATCTTGACAATAGAATACTGGATTACCTGCCACTGTCCATGCCCACAATGATGGACATATGACAGTTTATGAAAAACTATACTATAGTAATATAGGGGAACTCAGAGTGTGGGGGAGAGAGGACTTAGGGAGCGAGTAAGGGAAATTCTAGGACCTATGGAACTGTATCATAAATGATAGTGATAAGCAACTAGATCCAAGGCAAAAAAAAAATAATAATAAAGATGTACCTGCAACATGAATGGTAACCTGGGGGGGGGGGGCGATATTTCTCCTGATTTGTCATCCGAAATAATTTTTTCTTCTAGGAGCCTGTCATCCCAGGATACCCACTGTGGTGCAGTTGTGAGAGGGAATCTAGCTTCATCTGGGTTAGATCAGTCTTTCAATACGACATGTTGGCTACTTAGGCTTCAGCTTGTTTTCACTGTTCATTCGTAAAACCCTCCAACTGGGTGCAGTGCATGTGTGGCAGAAGGAATGAACTGAGCACACGCAAGTTTCTGTTCTGAGCAGATTGTAAAGAGCGCTTCCTTCTAATGAGGCTCAACACTTGCGTATAGGTTTCCCTCCTCTCCATCTCCAAACATTGGCTACATAAACATTACCCAGACCTTAGGGCCCAGCTCCTCACAGCAGCACACCTAGTTTTTCTTCAGTTGCTGCAGCCTGGACAAGTCTTTTGTGTTTCACCAATGAAGTGTGAATGGCATTTGTGGCACACATCTTTTAAGGCAAGGACATATCACTTGGCAAGGCTAATATTCTTTTCTTTGTATGTACTGAGTTCAGTGTGTTACAAATTCTGAAAATCGTCCTATCTTGTCCTTCTTTCTCCCTTCAGGATATAGAAAGATACTGCACACAAAGGCTTTCAAATGAAGACTGGTATTAGTTATGGGATAATAATAATAATAATAATAATAATAAACATTAGCAGTCTAGCTTAGCTTGGAAAAGAACAAATGTGTTCCCAATTTTAGTTTTGTGTGGTTTATATTTTAGGCAAAAACCTCTGGCTAGAAGTCAAAGGGCATATTTCCCCAGGGAACACTAGAAAATAGCTTATAAAAAATGGGAAGTAGAAAATTACTCCAACTAAAGGGAGAAAATGAAGATTAGAGTATGTGGCAGCATGAGCCCTGTGAGCTAGGACTTTGACGTAATGCTTCCAGTGACCTTCCATCAATTGAAGATTAACCTCAGCAATAGGAACCTATGGCACGAAGTGCACTCATGCATGCATGCTTTTTTTCTTGTAGTTATGCAAGGAAGAGAGGACATCTGGCAGTGAAGTGTGGGTGAGAGAAGACAGGAAAATGACTGTTTCCATAAATCTTTTAAGGTGGGAAAAGATTCCTGCTCTCCTTTATATATATTTTTTTCACATTGCTATTAATAAGATGAATTTTGTAACTCCTCTATTTTCCAGCAGTTAGATCATTTGATAGAAATACGTTCTGATGTGTAGAGAGATTAACTCTGTTCATTGTGAAATTTGGTGTTCTTTCTCTCAGCCATGCCACAAAATCAAATGTGCTACCTTTTATTGAAAACACTGGGTTTAAGAAAGAGGCAATTCATAACGACCCTTATGAAGCATTTTATTTTTGTCTGGCATTGTGCTATAGCAATAATGTGTGAACTTCTACTACTAAGAACAGTCCATGGACTTCAGGAGCTTGTCAGTTAATTATGGTTTAGGTCACACTCCCCAGGACACCATTAAGAAAATCAAAGTTTTCAGTTTTAGTTGCAAAGGAAAGTGAAGGTTAGGCCAGTTCCTCTCTGTTTCCACTGCATCATAGAGGACAAACAGTGTTCACTGGTGTCAGAGAAAGCAATGCACTGCTGACTTCTTTCCAGCTGACTTGAGTGATCAGGTCAACCCCATGTTCACTGAAAGATACTTGTGTTCCTACATCAACTGTGCTTGCAATTAAAGGGCATCAGATCACTCTAGACCTTTACCAACACTAAATGGACTATTTGAACTGAAATTGAGGTGACCCCTAGAACTTGGCTCAGAAATTCGTGGCCAGCAAATAATTACTTCATATCCTGGACATTTTATGGGCTCTTTTAGCCTAGCTGTGTAAGACAGCAAATAGTGTGTGAGCTGAAAAGTGATGGAAATTGGTAGAGTTCAGCGTGATACTAGTTAGTTTATTGACTAACTATAAGATCCCTCTGAAAGATTAGTTTTTAGTTTCCACTTATGTAAGAGGAGCCTAAGGCTAAGATGGCCAAAGAAACTTTGCCTTCTTACAAGAAAGGGATGCGGCCAGGCAAAACGTGTATAGACACCCCCTCTGTAGGAATCTATTCATTTAGTAGTAAAGAAAGAATAATGACCTCATCAACTGTTGTGAGATATAAACATAAGAGCTCTTGCTGTCTTTACATTTGCTGTTCCTTCTGCCTTGGCTCCTATTCATCCTTTATCCTCATCCTCAGCAGAAATGTCATTGCCTTGGACCGGCCCTGCCAGATCTGCTTAGATTCCACAACCTCCTGATTTGCTAACATACCACTTGTTTTGTATTGTTATTACATCAATCAGAATCTTTTTTTTTTGTTAAAATAATAAATCTGTTTTTTTTTTTTAAAGACAGAGTGACAGAGAGACACAGAAAGGTATTTTCTATCCAGTAGTTCAATTTCCAGATGACTATAAGGGGCAGGGCAGGTCCACAGCCAAGAACAAGAGTTCTGGCCAAGTGTGCCATGTAGTTGTAGGCCCAAGGACTCGGGTCATCTTCCATTGCTTTCCCAGGTACAGTAGCAGGGGATTAGATTGGTAGTAGGACAACTAGGACATAAACTAGTACCCATATGGGATGCTGGTGTTACAGGTAGTGTCTTAACCAGCTATGCCGCAACACCAGCACCAATCTGTGACTATCTTATCTGCCTTTCCCACTAGAATTCAGCCTCCATAAAAGAGAAAAAAACGATACTGTTTCTGTCTTAAAGTTCTGTTCCCAATGGCTAGCACAGTGACTGGTATACGGATTCTAATAAAGAAAATAGCAAAGTGCATGCATGAATGTAGAAGATAATTAACCTAGAAATTTAGAGCTACTACATAAGTTAAAATTCTCCCCTGCTTCCCCTTTTCTTACAGCTTCTGGGCTCACTTTTGTTCCTAGCATTTTCCATCTCATTCACCACTGATCTTGTTTAAAGTTACACTGATGTTCAGCTGCTGCAGGAGAGAGTTGACTTCATTCCTGATCTGTAGCAGGACTTCACTGTGTTCCCCTAGTCTTAAGGGAGAAGGTCTGTCAGTACTGTATCTGAAAGGGTAGCAAAGTCAGGACTAGGGACTCTGTCAAAGGGGACGTGCAGATATTTAGCAGAAGGGGTACAGCGAAGAAACTTTGCGTAATCACCCCACCTCCTAAGGGGCTTCTCAAAATGTTTGTCCATAGTGCTGGTCGGCCCTTTGTGCTGAGATCCTAGCAACGATCAGATGGTTTCCTTGGACCATGAACTACTGAAGTCGGGTTCTGTCTCGGGTTCAGGATTTATTCAGAGCTCAGGCAGGAAGTAAAGGTTGCTAATGCCCAGACCATAGAACTGGATGAAGCTTCTGGCTTCTTTTGGTTGGGCTCTGCTTCTTTAGTATAAGAATGCACATCTTTCAGCTATCAATTCAGTTCAGACTTTAAAGTTCCCCAAATTGGAGCCTGGCGTGATGGCCTAGCAGCTAAAGTCCTCACCTTGAACACACCAGGATCCAATATGGAAACTGGTTCTAATCCCAGCAGCCCTGCTTCCCATCCAGCTCCCTGCTTTTGGCCTGGGAAAGCAGTCGAGGACAGCCCAAAGCCTTGGGACCCTGCACCTGTGTGGGAGACCCGGAGGAGGCCTCTTGGGATGCCTGCTTCTCAGCTGTGAGACCCTGACTTCAAGTTCTGGCTCTGTTCCTTCTAGCTTCCTGATGATGCACATCCGAGGGAGTAGTGGGTAATGTCCCAAATCATGGCACTTATACGAGGCACAGTGAGTTCCTACCTTCAGGCTGGCCCAACCCCAGCTATTATGTACACTGCAGGAGCAGATCAAGTGAATGGGAGATTTCTACATCTTGTTCTACCTCTCTAGCTCAAAACAAGCAAAAAACCAGGATCTGCTTCCAGGTTGGTTCCATATTTACTAAACTATGATTGCGTGTTTAAAGTATCCCAAGCCTTAGACACCAAGCATTATGCCAGGTGCTAGGAAAATAAATAATATACTCTTTTACAAGCAATTCTTGCCTCCAGTTACTTACAGGCTAATGGAGGAATTAAACACAAGAACAAAAATGGGTTTAGTGAATGCAAAAAACAGAATAATGGAGACTTGTATTGAATGTTGTTGAAGCACAGAGAAGGGACTATTAACATGCCTAGGCAGATGTAGAAGGCTGCCTTCTGAATAACCCTTTGAATGCACTGAGATTAGAAGTTAAGGATGAATTTATCAAAAAATCACCCAGAGTAAATGAAAATGTTTGTCTTGCTAAGACAAGTGATGAAGAATACCTGTGAAAACCAGTTCAATATATCAGGATGATGTACTCACTTTTCCCTAAATTTCCAGGAATTAGTCTTGATTATAGGAACTTTATTTATTTAAACATTTATGATAATTTAGTAGAACTGAATGATTAACTTAAAGTTTATCTATAAAAGAAAATGCAAGTGACAAATATAAACAGGAAACCATATTGTTAAGGGTTTCCAGTTTGATCTAGCTCAACAGAGATTTAACCTTTATTATATAGAGTGCTCTAGGTTGAAGCCATGTATTGAAATCTCAAGCCCCAGTATTGCCCAATGTGTTATTTGGACACTAGCTCATTGTACTGGAAGATTATTGGTCTTCTCGAGTTTCTGTAAGTAGTAACTCCTCTTACACACTATACAATTGATGCTATTGAACTTTTCAAACTTAATTTTAGAGCAGTATTATATTGGGCTAGAAAATGTAATTTGCCTATACCTTTATGTCAGCTTCTTGAAAAGCTACTGTGTGTATGTGTGACAGTTTTTTTCTTTGAAACTTGAGTTTATTAGGATTTCCAGCTTCCAATAAGTTCTTATTATAAAATTTTTCAGAAACTTATTTTCTTAAGGTGTGTTATAGGCTATCTCAACTAAACACACTTCAAAGATATAGAGCAACAGAAAGAACATTGAAGTGGATAGGTGAAGATCGAAAGTCTAGCCTCGGCTTTGGCCACAATAAACTCTGTGCTTAGCAAATGCTTAATTTCCAAATAGCTACCAGATCACACACACACAAAAACTTTGGCCAAAGTAGCTTTACAGCCCAGTGTGATGGCTCAAGTGGGTAATCCTCTCACTTCTAGCACTGGGATCCCAAATGGGTGTCACTTCATTTCCCAGCTGCTCCACTTCCTATCCAGCTCCCTGCTTCTGGCCTGGGAAAGTAGTAAAAGACGGCCCAAAGCCTTGGGACCCTCCACCTGCATGGGAGACCCTGAAGAAGCTCCTGGCTTTGCATTGGCTCAGCTCAGGCCATTATGATCACTTGAGTAGTGAATCAGCAGTTGGAAGGTCTTTGTATCTCTTTCTCTCTGTACATCTGCCTTTCTAATAAAAATAAATAAATCTTCAAAAAATTGAAAGATATTCTGTCTCCTAAATCTTTTTAAAGCTAGTTATTATTTATTTGAATGTCAGAATTAGACAGAGGGAGAGAGATTTTCCATCTGCTGGTCCATACCTCTTTGAAATGGCCAAGGACAGGCCAAGCAGAAGCCAGAACTTTATCTAGATTTCCCATGTGGGTGGCAGGAAACCAAGTGCTTGGGCCATAAACGGGGAGCTGGATTCAATGTGGAGTAGTTAAGACACAAACCAGCACCCCTATGCATTGCTGTCTTCACAGATACTAATTCCACCCACTGAAGTACAACAGTAGCCCCCAGAATATGTCTTGATATTGGCTGTGACTCATGGTTTGTAAAACTTGCTCATATCCATGCTTCAAAACAAGAGCTCAGGAAAAAAAGCCCATAAGAAAAGCACTATAAATTGCTATCATCAGCAAGGGAAAGCAGTGATGACGAGAAAAATACACTTTTCTCCAAGTTAACAAAAGAATCCCTGCTTATAATTTTCTTCTTAGTGAAAAAAACGCAACCTTAATGCATTGATTTAATAAAAGCAAATGATTGAGAACTGCTATTTTGCTATCCTTAAAGTCCTAGTGGTATCAAATTCATTTTTTAAAAACGTATATTTTTATTGATCAGGCAGATATATGACAGAAGGAGAGACAAAGAGGGAAAGGTGTTCAATCCCCAAATGGTTCACTCCCCAAATGGCTGCAAAGGCAGGATCGGAGCAGATCGGAAGCTAGGAGCCTCCTCTGGGTTTCCAAGAAAGGTTCAGGGTCCCAAGGCTTTCGGCCAGGCTCCACTGCTTTCGCAGGCCACAAATGATTTTATAGCCCAGTGGGGCCAGAAACAGAGTGGAAGCAGAGTGAACCTATGTGAGCAAGTTGTACTACACAAAACAGCAAATGATCTTAGACAATGACAGAAACCATCATATCTCCATCAGTACCCAGGAGACAGCTAAAACTGTCAGCAGTAAGATGTGAGGAAAACTTAAACCAGAACTTGTAGCAAATGATGAGGTTCTAAAACAGAAGAAATCTTGGTGGTAATGGCTTACATTAACAATGCAGCTGCCTCTTCAAGCTCCTCAGGTTATAAAACACTAACAGCTAGAAATGGAAAGAAAAACATGTGCATGCTACAAAGACACAGACATGAAAGAAAAGGGATTTCACAGGGACTATGGTGGCTGCCAAACCAAAGGCTGAAAACTGGCATTCTCCTGATTCATCATCGCAGTGTGTCTTAAGGTGCTCGTGGGAAGGACATCAGTGATGTATTCAGGCTATCCAAGCAGCCTCGTCCCTAAAGGTGGCTCATGTGAGAATGGCTGTCTGAACAAGTAGTTGTGGTGACTCAGGTAAGTCGTTCAGTCTCTTTATCTTTAAAACATGGCTGATACAGTTAGCAGTATCCACAGCATAAGCAGTTATAAAGACAGGAGAGGAGCTTCTAATAGTATACAATTAACTCACTCCTCAAGAAATGTTAAGTATTAATCCTAGTCCTATTATAGCTACTACAAAGCCAATGTACCCTTCTCAAAATAAGGGCATTTCTACCCTTCCACAAATATTTGACAAAAATCAGAATGCATTATAAAATACTGGGAAATGAGTTACAAATCAGTGTTTAGATAACTCCTATGTTTCAATTCTGTTATCTCCATTCAGTCATTGATTTATATACCAAATAACTGTTGAGTTCCAGCAACGGTCTCATCAGGGAATTGCACAGCACTAAGACCACATCACAGCCCAGATGGTAGAGAAGACAGACAAAATTCAGGGGGGTCATGTTTGGGTGATATGGAGGACAAAACAGTGGTGAAGGAGGACCATTTGGTGCAGATAGGTAGGGAGAAGGGCGAACAAGGGTCACAGATCATTTTCCAGAGATAATATACGAACTACAACTGCACTTTAAAGTTTTTCTATCAGTAGTTGCTTATGGACACCTTTTTTTTTTTTTTTTTTTTTTTTGGTAAAGATGTATTTACTTTGTATATCTGTCTTTCAATGAAACTAACACAGGAGAGACAGAGAGAAAGACTTTCCTTATGCTGCTTCATTCCTTAAGTGGCTGCAATGGCCAGAGCTGAGATGATTTAAAGTCAGGAGTCATGAACTTCTTCCAGGTCTTCCACACAGGGACAGGATCCTAAGGCTTTGGGCCGTCCTTGACTGCTCTCCCAGGCCACAAGCAGGGAGCTGGATGCAAAGTGGAGCAGCCAAGATATGAACTGGCACCCATATGGGATCCTAATGGTTGCAAGGCAAGGACTTTAGCCACTAGGCTACCACAGCAGACCTGTTATTTATTCATTATTATTTTTTAATTATTTAATTCTTTCAAAGAATTCTAGTAAGAAAGAGAGGGAGGAAGAAACAGAACTTCTATCTACTGGCTCACCCCAAGATGTACACAATGGCCAGGCCACAACCAGGAGCTTTTTCCCACATAGGGGGCAGGGACTCAAGTAATTAGGGTCATTTTCTGCTTTTACCAGGCCATCAGCTGGGAGCTAGATAAGAAGTATGGCACCGGGGACTCAAACCAGTGCACATACGGGATATAGCATTGTAGGAAGAGGCTTTAGCCACTCTGCTAGAATTCCAGCCCCATTTATGGAAGATTCTTTTTACAGTTAGTTTTACTTATGTGAAAAGGTATAGTAACAGAAAGAGAAAGAGGGAGGGACATGGAGAGAGAATAAACTCAAGATTTTGCATCTTCTACTTCACTTCCTGAAATTCCCCACCCCACACCCACAGCTAGAGCTGCGCCAAAGTAGAGATGGAAGCTCAGAACCTCACTGTGTCCCAAGAGGGTGACACAAGGCCAAGTTCCTGAGATGTTGCCTGCTGACTCCCGGGTCCAGCAGCAAGAAGCTTCACTGGAAATAGAGAGAAAGGTAAGAATCAAACCCAGTTATCTAACAACTGATGTAGCCATCAAAGGCAATCCACTGTGCTAAAACATCTGCCCATGTAAAGCTTTATGTTAAGATTTCATAACATTTGCTCCTTCAAAGGGAATACTTCCAATTACTGAAATATGCTTTATAAATAATCTGCTTCAGTTATTTTTAGGTGAAGTCTGTTGGAACACATGAAGTTGTGAAGTCTCAAATGAACTACTACTAGCCAATGATGAAATTCAGTAGGCTAGAGTCCTTGGGCCCCAATGTAGAAGTGGACTTTATTCTACAATTGGACATGACAGTCTTAGAAGGAAAGGGGACAGTCTTAGAAGGAAAAGGACATTTGTTAGGAGGCCAATGAGAGATGCACACTGAGAAAATTTAAGATTATCCTCCTTAATAAACTCACAACAGAATAAGCTATCCCAGAGAAAGGCAATGATTCCTTGGGGAGGTTTTCCTAGTAAAATTCTCCAATACCAATCATCAGAAACCAATACTTCTGCCATGAAATTAATCAATGTTTATTTTAAGATGTAGTTCAGACAGACATCCTAGAAATCACTTGGGAATTTTTCAGCAAAAGCACCTATATAATGAATACACTCCCTATTGTTTGGTTTAGCTTTTTTCTTTTGCAACCACCCCTCCCTTCGACAAAAATGAGCAACAGACTCAGTGTCTTCAAAGAAGAGTCTTGCCCCACCCTAGAAGTACAAATTAAAAAATAGCAGAGACCATCTGTCTCCCTTTTTATTTGGTAGTGACCATCAAAATGCACTTCCTTCATTCAGAAAGTCCCCCAAATGTTTTATAATTTAAACATTTGATTTGAAAATATGTGAACAAACTAGGTCTCACTTGCTAGAAATAAAAAAAATCTTGGGAAAAAGAGAAGATGCAAAGAATAGGCACAGTGGTTACTTCATTCCTTTTGAAACCACACCACTTACTCAATGAAAAAAAAAAAGCTTTTTTATATTAAAAACCTCTTTCAAGCTGAAACCGTCTATAGCCAAGTCATAGCCTAGAGCAAAATTTTACAGCTGAGTAAGAAACCTCTTAAAACTTAGATTTATAATGGAAATGATGTCCGAGAGTTAATTACAGTGGGCTCCAGTAGGGTATAATCTTTTTTCATCAGTTGAGAGTTTAGAAAGAACACTAGCATGACACAACCATATTTATCCCAAACCTCAGACTCCATTATTTCCTTTTGTTGAGCTGTAAGGCAAAGGCCAAGTAGAGTCTTCCTCTTTCCTCTACTGTGTAGCCTCAATTTGCTCAGCATTTAAAAAAAAAAAAGGAAAAATTGTTTCAAAAGAATTCAGCATTAATAGTAAGAGTTTAAATTTCAGCAGCTTAAGGGCAAGAAAGAACTACATCCTTCTCTTAGAGGAGAAAGCACAAACAATGGAAGAAGAAAATTTAAACTTTTAGCACACAGATTTCCTAGGAAAAATAACTACTACTTTATCATTTCTCTAAAAAATCTGTAAAGATGTTAAAAGAACACTGAGAGCCTCATCAATGGCTTTAGAGTTGGGTCTATGATCTGAGAAATAGAATGAAAAAAATTTCCCAACCCTTTGCCCCCTAAGCCAGTGCTTCTCAAACGCTAGAATCACTTGGGAATTTAAAAACAACTCATGAGTTCCACATTGTGAATTCACATTTAGTGATTTTGGGTGCAAAATGGGCATCAGAGATTTAAACATTCTTTAGTGGATTCCAATGGGCAGCCCAAACTCAAAGCAGTCCTTGCCTATACTCTATAAAATATATGTCCTCTTATTTAAGTGAGGACCATGAGACTAGAAGCATGAGTGGGCATTACCTAAAAGCATATTTCTTGACCATTCCTAAACCTGTCAAATTAGATTCTGTATATTAATAAGATCTTTGAGTCAAAGAAAGCTTTACAGAAAACCATTTGATAAATTCCACCCTGTTCTTTTCAAACTTAATCACTAATACTGCTTATCTAATTTTATTTAATGGAATGTAGAGCAGATGATATTTTCAATAGGTTCGTTGGAACTCATGTAAGACTGTTAGGAAAGAGCTTGGAATGGCTATAGTAATCAATATAGTTTTCCATGATCTGGGACCAGGAGAGATGGAGAATCAGGATGCAGAATCATGGAGGAGGTGGGAGACAAAGCCTAGAATGAGTTATGACTTAACAACATTCATGGTGTACCAGTCACTACAAGTTTCTGAACATTATCTTTCTTCAGGTTCACCTTGCTGGTCTTACAGCATTATCTGTTTTGCTAGTCTTTGATGAATGCCAAGAAAAAGAAATGCCAAGAAAAAAGAATACAGAGCCACTGTTTGTTTTCTAAAAAGGTTGAGGTTGTTTTACTTGATGAGTTTAACTTCTCAAGTTTTCCATGGCTAATGTCTATGTACACTAATGCCAGCTTGACACTTCTGCAAAACCTTCCTTGACCACCCCAATATAAAGGAGCCACTTGGTATTTGATTACATCATCCTCGTGCTAATTAGCTTCATTACACTTATATCTAATGGTTTTTCTTTCTAATTTATTTTCCCTTTTTAAAATGTGTAATTCATGAGAATAATGACTTTTTACTTGATCCTGATTCATTCAAGCAATAATTATTGCAGGTATAGGTCTAGACACTGGCAATGCAGTTAACAGTGCCTGCACCATAGACTAACAAAGTGCTCTGAAATAAAGCATCACAGAGCTAATCTCTAGCTATTGAAACATCGCACATGTTATGACAGAGACATAGCCACCTAACAATAACACTACCTGAAAAGCATTGAGTTAGCCTTCAGAACACTACTGTGGGCAGGACACAAGTGAGTTCAGAATTCTACTTCAAAGAGTGTTCAGGAGGAACCATGGTTGGACATCATTCTAAAGTGAGAAAACATGTCTAATATATTTCAAAAAATAAATCATGAAATTCATTAGAAAAATGAGATCACTCCAGTTGGAGGATAAGCCTAAATCACAAATGTTAGCCAAGGAATGAAATGAAATGGCAGAATGCCTTAACGGGGCTTGAAGGGGAATTATCAGGAAGACAGTAACAAGAAGTGATATTGACAAGTTAAGGCAGAGGACCAAGTGAGACAAGGGTATACTCCCCAAAGCATGTTGATTTGATATGCTTTTCTATAGCTGAACTCATATTCATCAGGAGTTTCCTAGTTATTCTTTCTGACTTAACAATCCTACTTTTGAGGATTCAGTTTAAAAAATGATCACATCTCGACAATTATGTTCAAGAATGTGAATAAAAAGTTAACAAAAATCTTGATCCTCGATTCTGCATGAGAATTTAACCTTTAATTACCTGGTTACTCGATGACAAGATAGGACAACTAGGTTGACATCAACATGAAGTACCCTAAAACTGACCCTGGACTGGTAAGTAACATCTACACCAGGAGGATTGCAAAGACTGCTAAGAACCAGAACTTTAGGATTCCCTCAGCCTGGTGCTCTTGTAAATGGGTATGCCCCTTGCAGAGTCGTAAAATTATCCCTACAGAATCACATAAATAGCTACCAGCTTCGTTGGGAAGGAAATGAAGTTTCTACATCAGGACCTCTCGTTGTTACCTGATATGCATATCACCTCTTCACATGAGCTTCTCTGGATGGCTGCAAGAACTTAACGAGAAAGGAGTGACCATCACTGCTCTTACAGGAAGTCTTGTTCCCATCCTATATCCTTGGAGCTGAATGGTATGTCCTTTCAGAATAGCAATTTAACACTATGGAAATAATACCTCAGTCTATAGGTCAATATTTTCTTAGAATTTTATTTGATTTCTAAATTTTCTACAATTGGGCCCAGTGCAATAGCTTATTGGCTAAATCTTTACCATGCATCTACTGGGATCCCAGACGGGCGCCAGCTTGTGTCCCAGCTGCACTTCCAATCTAGCTCCCTGCATGTGGCCTGGGAAAACAGTAGAGGATGCCCAAAGCCTTAGGACCCTATACCCATGTGGGAGATCTGGAACATGTTTCTGGCTCCTGGCTCTGGACTGGCTCAGCCCTGGCAGTTGCAGCAGCTAAGACTACATTTAATTATTTATACAACTTAAGCACAAATACTGATATTAAGTATGAGAAATTCATAGAGTTGCTGGGAAAAACTGGGATGAAAAAATTAAGTTGATTTAGGTTGATTTAAATTTTTAATTGATGCATATTTTTATGACTTGTATTTTTCATGAACTTTTGGAAGACCTATCATATTACATACTTACGTTATTTAATTTCCAAATATTAGGAAGTACATTAAAGAGGTGCTTTTATCTACACAAAGATTCTCATTTTAATTTGTGCAACTCTTTAAACCTTGGAATGTTTATGGAGGAGACTTTTAAAACGCAAGAAGAAGCAGACATTGCAACTGACAGCTCAGAGCTCAGCATGTAATACTAATTGAATAAAATGGAAAGTACATTTTTCTTCTTCTCATCCTCTTCAGCAAACTGGTCCCAATCCTCATTCCTAAGTGGGTCCCTTCTGTTCCTGGCTAATGGTACAGAAGAAATACACTCCAGAATTATGAAGTTTTCTTTGTTTAATATAATTTTGATGGTTTCTTTCATTAAGTTTTAACATCCTTCTGAAAAGCTGGCAAATACTGTAACACATGCTATCCCCATTAAATGTATTAAAAGAACATTCAATCAGGAAATCAGTTAACCATTCTCTAAACAAATTATATATGAGATGTTGCATATAAAATATGATAATTCTGTGAGCAAATCAAATTATACATAATATTTCAAGGTTCTGTTAGATGAAGTTGAATCAAGTGAAATAAGCATAAGCTTTAGAGCCAAACAGATCTCAATTTGATTTATGGCTCCAGATTCGGGGAAGTTATTTAGGGCTTTCTGAAATCACTATTAGATTTTCATTCATTATCAGTGTTTCTGAAGAGAGTATTATTAGTCTTTTAGGCATAATCCTTATGCTGCATGAGCTGTTCTCAGCCTTCTAGGACAGTTCCCACCACTACAGCCTTCTACTAGACACGGAATGTCAGTTGCATTGACACCTCCAGTATTCCCACAACCAAATACTTCCACAAATTTACAAATGTACTGTATGAAGGTAATGACACTTCTAGCTAATAGTAAATATGCTACATGAACTACAGTAACCTCTTCCAGTTGGGAGGTTTACTCGGAAACATAGGAAATGCTCTCTATACAATGAGGTCGCTAAGAAAATGTACGGACATCTATGGTACCCGGGCTCTATCCTAGCCATGCTGATAATGTATGTGTAGTAAACTGCTTGACCTAAGCCTGAAAACATCATTTGCAAAGCTGTAGTAGTAGAAATATCTGAGCGTTCAGAGAAGCCACAGTGCCAACGGCTAAGCACTGTCTCTGGTGCAGAGTAGCACACAGGCAACTCTTGCTGCCGTCATTATGATTAAAGCCAGATGCCTGGAAACAAGGAGAGGAGAGGTGGCAAGGAAATGGAATACCTTGCATAAGAACTTCACAACAACAGGAAAGGGGAAATAAAGAGTAGTGCAGAGATGCAGAGAGCTATCAGCTTTCCCATGCCTAAGATAGCAGACTGCTGCATTAACTGGAAGACAGCAGGGTGGGGCAGACAATGGGGAAACAGATCCGACAGAAGAGAAAGAGTACGCTATGAGAGATGTGATGAGGGGTGAGGAAGGATGTGCACTCGGGGAGGAACAATGGGGTCTCCTTGGGGCTCCCACAAACTTGAAGTTCTGTTTCCATGTTCATCAAGACTGAACAATTTCATTGGGATTTCCACCTCCTCCACACTTCATAGCTGCCCTAAGCTGTAAGTGATAACCAGGTACCAACGGAATTGGTTTAATCTTATTGAACTCAAAGGAAAGAAATCTGGAATAGAAAAAGCTGGCTTAAAAAATAAGAGAAACCAATCTGCTAGGAAGTGAAGCAGGCTCCACCATAAGAATTGTTACTGGGATGAGATGCTAGCTTTAGAGCCTCTGATATTTGATAGTATTTCAAGGGCCACTTCTTAAGTTTCTTTAAGTACCACTGCAACAACAATTTTTTTTTTAAAAAAATCACAGTTTCCCTTTCTTTTCCTCCATCTTCTAGAAGTAGCCCTAAAATTACCTTTCCATTTCAAATTCATTCCAACACTGATTCCTAATCTCTGCTTCCTAGGCCAAGAAGTGATTGAAAGCAATTATTGTCAAGACTTCCCTCAGAGGAACTGCAGAAACACCCTTCATATCATCTCTCTGAAGATTCAGAACCTTAGGGAAAACATGGCCTCTGGCTTCCAGGGGATGCGGTTTTATCTCTTGAGCATTTGTCAGCCTTTTTTTAAAAAAATAAAAATTACGTAAGGAATTTAAAAAAATGTTGACATTGGTTATCACAGCAACACTGTGGGCTATGCTCCAGACACTTAAAACTAAGGGGAAAATTAAGTTTTGACAACAATAGTGCTGTACTGGAGCTACCAAACCAGTCTATCAAACAGTTCATGGAACATACGTCTCATGAAAACACCATACATAAATTTCAAGATGTTTTTATACTAAAATACTCTTTTAGTTCTAATTACCATAACCTTTTCAAGTTCCTTAATGTGAGCAGTGACTGAAAAGTTAAAAACAGCTGTGAAATAGTTTTTATGATGCATCCTCCATAGAATCACAATTTTGGGCAAATCCTCTACAAATCCAAGGGTTTATGAGCTCAGGAGACAAGATGATGTGCACTACATTTACCTGAACTTCAGAATGTAATTCTCAAAAGTCCTGAGTGGAACATACATAATTTCAAATCAGTTCCTCTCAAACTAACCTAAGAATAAGATGTCACTTTATAGTATATCACTTAAGGTCTCAGAATTGCAGCTCTATAAACCCATATGCTGAAGGATTGAATTTATTTTTTGCTGTCTTAACATTTTTCTAAAACTTTGAATTCAACTGAAGATTAGGATTTTTTTAAGTACAGGTATCATCTAAGACTACCAAAACAACATGAAATTAGTGTAAAAGTTTTTACATCTTTATTCCAAATGTCTAACCTATCATTGGCTAGTAAACAATTTGCAAATGAGTACTGGCTAGTGATTCATATATTTTTCCACTCGGTACACTCTCCCCATCTCCCAGAATCTTGGTGAAGTTCGTATCACCAGAAAGGGGATAAGAGAATAATTTCAATACCACTCCCATAGAAAAGCAGATTAATGGGAAAACAACATAGTGAAAAGCAACATCTAAGCTACTTTATAAATAATCTTGCAGTATTTCAAAACAGAAATAAGGTCCTCACTAACTTGGTGTTTTAAAAAAAACTCATCTTCACGGCCCAGTGCGATGGCCTAGCAGCTAAAGTCCTTGCCTTGAGTGCACCGGGATCCCCTTTGGGATCTGGTTCTAATCCCTGAGACCTGGCTTTCCATCCAGCTCCCTGCTTATGGCCTGGGAAAGCAGTCGAGGACAGCCCAAAGCCTTGGGACCCTGCACCTGCATGGGAGACTCAGAGAAAGCTCCTGGCTCCTGACTTTGGATTGGCTCGACTCCAGCCGTCGCAGCCGCTTGGGGAGTGAATCAGCGACGGAAGATCTTCCTCTCTCTCTCCTCTCTGTATATCTGAATTTTCAATAAAAATAAATAAATCTTAACAAAGAAATGATACAATAGGCTGACTTCTCAAAAAAGGGACCTTACTATGATTGTTCACTTAGCTGTTGTGATATGCACAGCATAAAGCATTTAAACAGCTATAGCTCCTACTCAAGAGAACTTTAAACTTGATTTCAGTTAATCTTAGGAACAACACTGCCTTTGCTATTTATGCCTAGTTTGAGTTTTTGTATCTATTTGCCCCAGTATTTTGGCAATCCAAGAATGGAGAAATGACTACTCTTTCCTATCTCAACTCTTTCATGTAGACTCTTTAGAAATAGATTACAGAACCTTGACCATAATTTCGGTTAAATTAACTATTTGAGTAGCAGCTTAACTCACTATACTACAATGCCCATCATTTTAGGATTAATCAAAAACAAGACTAATTCAAAAATTATGTTTGTATCAATATCATTCGGCGACAGACAACTATCTTATTAAAATGATACAATACGATCTAAGTTAACAACTATTCAGAAAATTATTATTTGTGTTTATTTGTTACTAAGTGTTGATATTCAGGATTTGTTAGCAGATAGGTAACAAGGCAGCAAAGCAGATACCATCACCTTCAGGCAATGATGGAAACTAAATATTTGCTTCCATTCACACCAAAAGTTACAAGATGGAAGAAGGTGAGGGAGACAATGCTGAAGTTAGAGATGAGGGTGGAAATGGGTATAACGGAGATGACAGTAATGCCAACGATGGAGAGAAACATGGAGAACATGACAATGATGGTGATGATGCTTTACATAATGAGAATAGGGATGAAGATGATGGTGGGATGAAGATGATGGTGGGATGAGGATGCTGATGAAAACTGGGTTGCTGCCTTTTTTTTTTTTTTAACGTGGCTGTGCCTGGCAGTGAGCAGCTACTAACCTGCAGAGAAATGGGGAGTGATATGTCTCCAGAGAGTTAGCTGAAAGAAATTTCCTGCTAGGAAGCAGAGCAAAATAGTGAAACTCCATGAGATGGGAAGAAAGAACTCGCCAAGCACTCCTTGTGATTGACTGGGCAGGGCAGGTCAGTGCCTCACCACCATTTCAGCCAAGTCACTGTGTCGGGGGTCACAGGAGAGGCAGATGCTTGGGCCTACGGAAAAACAGGAGCTGAATGCAGACAGCACAGGCCTAGAATCTCACGACCCACACTCACTGTGGGTTTGGAGGAGTGCTGGAGCAAGACAAAGAGCCTAACAGGTAACTGTAGGTGGAGGAACCTACTCCTTTCTCCCATTCTACAGGGTGCCATAACCAGTGGTGAAGTCCCCAGTCTGAATGCCAGCTACTGCTCCTGCACTGTGGTATAGGCATGACTTTGCACTGCTCATTCAATTAGTGGGTTCTGTGGAATGGCTAAATCCATGCTCCCCTCTGACTTTGTCAGAACTGGGCACCTGATGGTGGAGGCATGTAGACACACCCCAATTCCTACCATTTTTTCAACAGGCCCTGAGAGGAGGGGCTGTGTGAGCTAAGGCAGAGTACCCAAAAAAGGTGGAGTAAGAAACGCTGCTCCCAACTTCAGCAAACAGTCTCTTGCAGCTGAAGGGAGCTTCAGCGCCCTGTAACTGTGGAGTCTTCAACACAATGTGGGAATTTAGTCCCTGAATGATTATGTGCTATATGGGTTGGTCGCTAGGCACACAGAGAACTTCAGAGATCTATTGTGTTTGCGTGTGCTGGCAATGACGGGGTTCTAGCTACTGTGGGCTACCTTCAGCAAGGACGGCCTCGAAAGAAAGGAGGTCAGGCAGGACTCTCCCAGAGTTGACATCACTGCTTCTCCAGTGCTGAAAAGACAGGAGGACCCACCATTCCCCACCTGGATTCTCATCCAACTCTTGAGATCAGAACTCAGCAGGCTACCTACACCGCATTCATACATCCAGATATCCACTGAAGGAGTAGTCATGATACCAAGCCAAAAGACATCATTCAAAGATAAAAGTTATCAGAAGAGTAAGACTAGGGCTGGTAGACGATCAAAAACAAGCAGAGACACATAGAAACATGGGCAATTGAGGCAATATGACTCCCCCACAGGAATGCACCACCACCACAATGTTATGAATGAAAAAGATGAAGAAATTGATGAAATGCTTAAATATGAATTCAAAAACAATGATCATGAGGTTATCCCAAAACAGGGAGATGCAGTAGTTAAAAAAATACTTTCAAGACATGAAGGAAAAGCTCTCCCATAAGATGGCAACTTTGAAGAGAAATCAAATTGAAATGAATTCAGTATGCCAAATTAAAAATATAGTGGAAAGTTTTAACAACTGAGTTGGAAAGGAAGAAAGAATCTGAGCTAGAAGATACTGGGAAAAAATTCAGACAAAAGTGAGATGAAGAATTGAACAAAACCAAAAACATGTCCAAGAGTTACATGACATCATCAAATGACCAAGCCTATGTCTCAGGAGTTCCTGAAGTTATGGAAAGTGAGACTGGATTCGAAGGCCACATACAGGTGCTTGCATGGTAGCTCCACATGATAATCCTTCACCTTGCAATATCAGCATCCCACTGCACTTCCAATGCAGTTCCCTGCTTATAGCCTGGAATATCTGGAAGCTCTTGGCTTTGGATCAGCTCAGCTCCAATCACTGAGGAATAAACCAGTGGATGGAATATTTTGCCCTGTAAATTTACTCTGTAAATTTGCCCCTCTAATAAAAAATATTTGTTTGAAAACCCAGTTCAGTGAAATAATAACTGAAAACTTCCCTAATATGGAGAAAGAAAGGGATATTCAAGAACAGGAAAGACAGGAAGCCAAAATAAGCATGATCAGAAATGAGTTTCACTACAATACACTATACTTAAGCTTTTCACAGTTAAATATAAATATTTTAAAATGTGCATGTGAGAAATGAATGATTGCCCCACCAACCAATATACATAAGGTTTTAAAGTGAAAGGAGGGAAAAATATTCCCTGCCAATGGAAAGAAAGGAAAGACAATCAGGTGTAGTCATTCTAATACCCTAAAAATTAGACTTTATGAACAGCATTGCATAGTAATCATAGGATCAAATCAACAAGAAGTAACTACTGTGAATGTGTATACATCCAATGTCCGAGCACCTGGATACTTAAAACAATTACTTTTGGATCAAAAGGGAAAAACAGACACCACTGCAATAATAATGGGAGACCTGAATACTCCATTTTCATCAATGGACAGATTATTATCTATAAAACATTCCATGCCAGAGATACAGAATACATATTTCATTCATCAGTTCATGAAAACTAGATAGACTGCATGCCATAAAGCAAGCTTCAGTAAATCATTAAAAAATGGAAATTATACCATGTACTTTTTCTGACCATTATGGAATTAAACTGTAAGTCAACAACAAAAGAAGCCCTAGAAAGTATAACAACAGAACTGAGCAAACATGACTGAATTAACACTGGATTGTACATGTTAAAAAGGAAATAAAAAAAATTGTTAGAAAACAATGAGGATGACAGAATATATGAAAACTTATGAGACACAAAAGTAGTGTTAAAAGAGAATTCTATATAGATTATATGTGACACCCTAGCTGAGAGACAACTTGTAAGATCAGTCCCATTCACAATAGATGAAAAACATTTAAATACACTGAAATAAATTTAACCAATAATGTGAGGGACCTACAGTTAAAATTACAAAACATTAAAAGAAATAGAAGACACCAAAACATGGAAAAACCTGCTATGTTCGTTGATTGGTAGAATTAATATCAAAATGTACAAACCCAATCCCAACCAAAATACTGATGACTTTCTTTTCAGATTTAGAAAAACAATGTTAAAATGCCTATGGGAACACGAGAGACCCCAAAGAGTTAAAGCGATCTTAAACAACATAAACTCGAGTATTGTGCCCAATGCAGCTTTAAGACATATTACAGAGCAGCATTCAAAACATCAATGAATAAATTAGAAATCCCAGACATTAACCCAAATATCTGCAACCAATGAATTTTTGACAAGTGAATCAAATCAAAGCAAGGAGAAAGGATACTTTCTCCAACAAATGGTGCTTGGGAAGTTGGATCTAAATGTGCAGAATTCTGAAACAAAATCCCTACTATACATCTTTTACAAAAGTCAACTCTAAATGGATCAAAGATCTAAATCTATGACCTGATACCACTGAATACTTGAGGGAAAATAGCAAGGCAACTCTCAAATATAGATATAGTCAAGGACTTTGTGGCAAAGACCCCAAAAGCACAGGTAGTCAAAACAAAAACAAAGGGATTATATTAACCTAGGCACAGCAAAGGAAATAAAGAGACCACCAACAGAAAGAAAATGTCTGCAAATTATGCAACTAATACAGGATTAATATCAGGATCTATAAATAGCTCAAAACAACAACAAAGCAAATAATTCAGGGAGAAATGACAAAAGGACAAACACAGGAAATTTTAAAAGGATAAAGTGCAAATGGTCAAACACATGAGAAAAAAATGCTCAGCATAACAAGTCATCAGGGAAATGTAAATCAAAACCACAATCAGGCTTCACCTCATCCCAGTTAGAACACTATCATCCAAAAAAAACCAGAAATCAATGATGACAAGGAGGTGGGGAGAAAGGTACCTAACCTACTGGTGGGAGTGTAGACCCAGTAAGGTTGACATTAGGAAGATTCCTCATAGATCTGAAAACAGATCTACCACATGACCCAGCCATCCCACTCCTGGGAATTTACCCAAAAGAAATTAAATCACCATTTGAAATAGTAATTTGCACACTCATGTTTATAGCAGCTCAATTCACAATAGCTAAGAAATGAAATCAACCCAGATGCCCATTAACGTATGACTGGATGAAGAAAATGCCATACATATACAAAATGAAAATTGCTCATAGAAAGAATGGTGCCTTTTTTGCAACTGAATGGGTGCAACTGGAAATGATTAGGTTCAGTTGGGTGAATCATTGTGAAAAACGTAGTTATTACATATTTTACCTAACCTGTGATAATTCAGAGACTACAAAAAAAAATGTTAACTAAAGGTACAAGAGCTCTCTGGGATCATTGTGTAGAATCTTTGTTCTACACATAAGAAATAGTAGTTATTTTTTTTTACTTTTTATTTTGTCTTTCCTGTTCTTTGTTATTAATTTCTATTTATCATTTGTTGATACTGTCACCAAATAGTGGGAATTGTGATGAATTCTTGTGAGGAAGGGAAGCCTACACTCCACATCATGGTACCAGATGGGCTCTACTTCCATATCTGTACTGATGCAGATACTGGAATGTAACAGTTATGACTCAAGTAGTTGATTTTCTGCCGTTCACGTGGGATACCTATTTTGAGTGCCCAGCTCTCAGATTAAACCCAGGTCACTCTAGGGCAAAGTTAGCCAACAAAGAGGAAGGCCCTCTATCTTTCTACACCTCAGAGTAAGCATAATTTTTTTTTAAAGTTTATTTATTCTGATACTGATACATCTATGTAGAGTTTGGGGAGTTATTGCTTACATGATACATCTTTTCCATCCATCTAGTCTACATATGCCTTTGAATGTAAATTGTTTCTATAGATAGCATCTTTACTTTCATTTGCCAGTCTATGCTTTTTGATGAAAATGTTTAGAACATTTACATTTAATCAGCATGGCTGAATTTTCATTTCAATTTGTTTCATGTCTTTTGTCCTTTTATCCTACTACTCATTTACTGCCTTTTTATTCCTAAGTATGTCTCTGGTGCATCATTTTAATTTCTATATTCTTTTAAAAAAATGATTTTACTTGGAGTCATTTTCTAAATGAATAACATAATTATGTATCTTGAATTTTCATAGTCAAATTACTAGTTATAATTGCCATTAAATATAGAAAATGGCTCCTTTATAATTCCATCTTCTCCCTCACTTTTTGCTGTTCCTGTCATATATATGAGTGTAAATATATACGAACCTAACAGTAGTAGATTCAGCAATAACTTTAATAATTATAGAAGCATGTTTTTAGAAGTCACGGTATGAGCAGAGTAAATATCTTCTGTGACTTTTGATGAAGTGTTATCAAGAACCCATTGTAAGCTGAAAGTGTATTTAACACATCTTACTGTCAAACATAACAGCATTGCAATCCTGGACTCTGCATTTTGAGAGTAGTTTACTCCCCTCGTTGGGTGCCTGGCTAGGAGCTATAACTCAGAATAAAACTGTGTAAGACTTCATTCAGCTAGCCTATGAAACAAATCAAAATTCACAATCCAAAGTACAATTTCCACTGAATACATAGCATGTTTATACCACGATAAGGCCGAATGTCATACATTAAGACCTCATGAAACCAAGGACCATTTATATACATGTAGTGCCTTTATACTAACTTACATCTGAGGATTCCTCAAAAAGTTCATGGAAAAATGGCATTTGAAGCATAGAACACATTTTTTTTCTGTGAATTTTCTCCTTATAAACATAATTTTTGGTGCCTCCCCCCCCCTCCATAAATATAATTTTGTTTATTTCAAAGGCAAAGAGAAAGATACAGAGAGTACCAGACAGACAGGGATCTATTCTCCACTGGTTCATCTCCCAAATCTCCAAAAGCAGCAGGGGTTGGGTCAGGTCAGTCAGCAGCTAGGGATTCAGTCATGGTTTTTAATATGCATGACATGGGCCCAGACATTTGAGCTGTCGCTGCTGCCTCCCAGGTCTGCGTGGGCAGGCGGCTGGGAATGGAACTGGAGCTGGGTTTGGACACAGGCACTCTGATACAGGAGGTAAGCATCGCAAGGGGCACCTTAAAACTGTGCCAAATACTTGCCCCACCTTCCATCTTATTGTGTAAACTTGAGTTATCAAACACTTCCTGACATTCTTCTAAGGCAGGCCTGTACAAAATTAATTCTCTCAGGGCAGGCATTGGGCATAGTGGTTGGCAGCTGGGAGGCTTCCATGATGTTATCAGAGTGCTAGGCTCAAGTCACAGCTTCCAATTTCTGCTTCCATTCTAGCTTCCTACAGTGATCCATCATGACAGGCAGCAGATAATGGTTTGAGCTCTTGGTTCCCTACCACCATGTTGGAGATTCCGATCAACTTTTGGTTCCTGGATTCAGCCTGATTCCGTCCTGGGTGTTTAAAGAAGTTGCAGAATAAACCCATAAAGGAAATATCTGTCTCTTTGCCTTTTTAAAGAAGATAAATTCAAAAAGGAAGTAATTCTTTTAGTCTTTGATACTTAATACAGTTTTTAAGGCTAGTTTTGTTTCATAAATTCTTATTCCATTTTTATTCTTGATTCATTCAATTTGTTTCTGCACTCCATTCTTTCACCTGAGAAGTTTAATTGCATCAATTCTTTATTTCCAGATTTTTTTTCTTCTTGATTTCCAGGGTTTTTTTTTCTTATTTTCAACCAATTGACCAGCATGAGCTTCAAGTTGTACAGACTTGGGGTTCAATGAGTTTCTGATTGTAATGTTGATTTTCAAATTTAGGAACATTTTGGCCAATCCTGCATCACTCATTTTCTTACTTTCTTTTTCTTGTTACCTGTGTACTAATATATGCAGTGCTGTCCCACATGTCTTCAATGCCCACTGCAGAGCCCAGGAACTCCTCATCTCCTGTCAGCCTTTCTCCCCCTTTCTATGGTCTCTAGATTGGATCATTTCTATTGACTGATGGCGAAGACACTGATTCTCTCTGCTTCCATCTCAAACCAGATGACTGATATAGTGAGTTTTTTATTTCAGGTTCCATTTTAAAATCCAGAATTTCCATTAGATGCTTTTTTCTTTTTATAATTTCTATCTCCTCATTTATTACTTGCTGAGTCATATCCTATAATTCTTTAAACCCTAAAATCATTGAGTTTGGGGAACATGCTTGTAATAGTTGCTTTGAAGTCTCTGTCTACTAAATCCACCATCTGGGAATACTCAGAGACAGCTTCCACCAATAGCTTTTTTCCTTAGTCACACTATTTTTTTTTTTACATGTCTTAACTTCTGTTGAAAATTGAACATTTTAAGTAGGATATTTTAATGACTCAGGATTCTGACTTTTCCCCTTGAAAGCTTTTGTTGTTGCATTTTATTTTTGCTGTTTGTTCACTGTTTAGTAACTTGCCTGGACTACATCTGTGAAAGCTGCCTTCTTGTGAAATGCAGCCACTAATATGCGTCCTCTATTTTCTTGCTCTAAAACATTCTGGTTTTAATTTTTAAACCGAATTCCTAGATAGGACTGCTGTAATTGTATAAAGATCAGCTGCTGACGAGACTGAAGTTATACACATATCTTGTGTGAGTATCGGTTCCATCCTCAAGACTCAAAAGTTTTTCAATTATGATATGCTAATAGTCCACTGCAAAGCACTTACTTGTTTGCCTCTGCCCAGGCTGGTCCACTTTACAATTTTTGTTTTGGGAAAGCACACTTTCTAGGTATGTCTTCTCCCTTAGCCACTACTCAAAATTCTAAAGATTAAGGTATTGACTTTTCATCTTTGTATTCTAAGGCTCAAGGGCTCAGTCCATATTAGGCCCCAAGAAATGCTGGCAAAAGTTCCTTTTATTTCATTTTCCTAAAGATGGATTTTTTTTTTTTGGTAAACACTACTTAGAGAATTTTCCTGTCAGCTGTAATTGTTTTTAAACTGATGGTTACTGAATCTATAATGTCATTTACAGATTTCATAAACATCACACAGACTTTGAATCTAACATGTGGCAAAACATGGGTCAGAGGGCCAACCTAAACCTGGGAAACAAGAGCACATTTCTGGCTTAGAATTCCCCCACAAGGGTCCTGGGAGATTGTTACACCTTAAGATGGCACTTGCTCTCAAACAGGCATCTGGCTCTGGGAATGCCTTGACAGTCTCTATGTAAGGAACATCCTAATGGGATAAAGAGTGGATCTCCTGCTTCCCGTGCCAGTGCTAATTCAATGCAAAATATGCACATAAAGCATGGAATGAGGTTGGGATTCTGAGCAATCACTCTATCTCTGTTTGCCTTCAGAGGCTCAGCACTCCCTGATAGCCTGGGGTGGACCATTGCTGATGGTTCTGTTCTGCCATCCTTGTGAATGCATGAGCAGATGTGTTCCCAACACAGGCTCTCCCTGAGCATTTATAACCTGGGCAGAGAGGAGATCAGGCAGTGATATACCAACAATGAGATCATACCCTCCCACTGGCTGACAATAGAGGACAGCTACTGTGCCCAACCTGGGTATCACTCTGGACTGCTGCAGCACACCTGAGCACTGTCGACCCAGAATACTACACCCTGAAAAGCTCTCGTTTATAAAGGGAGATAATATAAAAACCTTACAAAACAGAAAGAATTCATCACTAATCACCCAGACGGACAAATGATGCTTAAGGATGTGCTACACACAGAAGCAGAGAATCAGAGTCATCATTATGAAAGAATGTGAAGGCAGAAAGTCTCCAAGTAAGATGACTAAAGGATCAATTAAACAGCCATATTGGACTGTAATAAATGCATATGCACCCAATGCCTGAGTGTCTGGCAATTTAAAACAAAGTTAATGGATCCAAAAAAACACCTAGACTCCAATTCAACAATAAGAGGGGATTTCAACACTCTACTTTCAACACCCCACTTTCATCTATCAACAGAACAACTAGACAAAAAACTCCCCTATTGGCTGTGTAGTGTGCAAAGATTTTCTCCAACTCTGATGGCTGCTTCTTCACTTTGTTGATCATTTTATTTGCAGCATGGAAGCTTCTTAGTTTCATGCCATCCCATTTGCTTATTTTGGCTGTGAGTGCCTGTGCTGCTACTCTTGGTCAGATTAAGCAAATCAGCAGGATGTGTTCTATGCCTGAGTTCACCTTCAATGAACACCCTTTCCCACCTTGCCACTGACGGAGTTCTCATTGCTGATCACTACTGAGTTATCTGGTCACTGCAACACTGTTCCACTCTCTCTGCTGCTTTCCTGTGTTCATGGGTTTCCAGGTTTCTCTCTGTCCTCACTTATTTCCCAGAATCATGTCCCCTCCACTTCACCTTGGCTAATGGTTCTCCATCTGCTTAAACTTGTCCTTACCCTATTCCACCATCTTTGCCCCACCCTACACACTTTTGAAGAAGTAACTCCAATTCTCCTCAAACTATCCAAAACCACTAAAGGGAGAGAATCCTCCCAGACTTCTCCTCTGAGTCCAGAATCATCTTAATTCTGAATCCAGAAATAGACACAATAAAGAAAGAGAATAAACCAATATCCATGATAAATATAGATGCAAAAATCTTCAACAAAATATTAGCTAATTCAACTCTATTACACGTTAGAAAGAACCATTCACTCAGACCAACTGGGATTTATCCCTGGCATGTGGGATGGTTCAACATATGCAAAGCAAGAAATGCAATACACCACATTAAGGAGCTGGAGAATAAAAACCATATGATCAACTCAGCAGATACAGAAAACATTTGATAAAGTATACACCCTTTCATGATTTAAAAAAAAGCGTAAACAAATTGGGTAAAGGACCATTTCACAACACAATCAAGACAATATATGAAAAACCCTCAGCCAGCATCATACTGAATGGGTGAAAGCTAGGAAACATTTAGGTTAAGACCTGGAACCTGATAAAGATGCCCATTTTGCTGCTTGTTCAATATGTTCTGAGAAGCTTTAGCCAGAGCCATTATGCAAGGAAAGGAAATCAAAGAGATACAAATTACAAGGTAGAAGTCACATTATCACTGTTTGCAGATGATGTTATTCTCTCTACATAATGTGATGATTCGCTATGTTAAGAAACTACTGGAACTCATTTTTTGGTAAAAGTGCAGTATATAATATTAGCACACACACACAAAAATCAAGAGCCTTTGTATACAAATAATTCCATGGTTGAGAAAAAACTTGTAGCATCAGTCCCAGTCACAACAGTTGCAAGAACCATTTAAACATGTTGAAACAAAACTAATCAAGGATATGAGTTCTCTGTCATGAAAATGATAAAATATTAATGAAATAGAAGATGTCACCAAAAAGTGGAAAAATTCACCATGCTCATGGATTGGTAAAATTAATATCATCAAAACATCTATACTACAAAAACCAAGTTAGAAATTCCATAGAATCCAAATCAAAATATCTGATATTCTTCTCAGATCTAGAAGAAAATGATGCTAAAATTCACATGGAAACACAAGAGATCTGGAATAAACAACAAAAACAAAGCTGAACGCTTCACAATCCAAGAGTTCAAGACGAACTGCAGGGCAGCTGTATTCAAAAGGACAGATATTGCCACAGAGAAATGTCGATCAATGCAATATTGGAAATTCAAGACACTAAACCACACATCTACTACCAACTAATTTTTGAGAAGCAAAGCAAACTCAAACCAGGGAGAAAGGACACTGTTCAACAAACAGTGCTAAGAAAATTAGATCAGAAGTATGAAGTATGCATGCCTTAAACTTGATACAAAAATCAGCTCTAAATGGATTCAGGATCCATATCTACAATATGATACCATCAAATTACTAGATGAAAATAATGGAGGACAGTCAGCAAGTCATACTCATCATCGAAGAAGAAGCCAGAAGCACAGGCAATTAAAGCACAAATAAATGGGATTATATTAAGCTAAGCAGCTTCTACGAAAGAAAACTGTCAACAAAGTGAAGAGACAACCAACAGAATGGGAGAAAATATTTGCAAATTATGTGACTGATAGAATATTAATATCCAGGATTTATAAAGAGCTCAAGAAACTAAACAACAAAATAAACAGTTTAGAAATGGGAAAAGGATATAAAGAGGACATTTTTCAAAGGACGAAATACAAAGGCTCAAACAATAAATAAAGCTTAAAAATGCTCAGCATGAATAGCCATTAGAGAAAGGCAAATCAAAGCCACAAAGGTTTTATTTCATCCCAGTAGGAATGGAAATGGCTATCTTCCAAAAATGAAAAAAGATATATGATGGCAAGGAGGTGGGGAGAAAGGTACCCTGATCCACTGTTAGTTGGAATGTAGACAAGTAGAACCATTAAGGTAGACAATATGAAGATTCCTCAAAGACCTGAAAACAAATCTACCATATGACCCAGCCATCCCACTCCTGAGAATTTACTCAAACAAAATCAGCAATTTGTACACTCATGTTTATAGCAGTTTCACTCACAATAGCTGAGAAATTGAATCAACCCAGATGCCCACTAATGTATGACTATGTAAAGAAATGTGGTACATTTAATTATGGAAAACTACTCAATCAAAACAAGAATGAAATCCTATCTTTTGCAACAAATGGATGCAATTGGAAATTACAATTAGTGAAATAAGCCAGTCTTCAAAAGACAAATATGATATATTCTCTCTGATCTGTGGTGATTAACACAGAAAGTACCAAAAAATGTAATCTATATGAGCAAAATTGACATTTTAGATTCGACTATTGCTGAAAACCTTTGTCTAGTCTGTTGAGAAAGGTTCCCCCCGACCCATCCAGATTCTTAAAAAAAAACAAGAAATAAGGGAGGTGGAGGGTCGGTGAGAAAAATGGGCAGGAAGGTAACAGGTTGGGAAGTGTTACTATGCTCCAAATCTATATTGTGAAATACATGACATTTGTTCTGCTTATGTAAATAAATATTTTAAAATGAAAAGATGAAACACCACAGAAACTGAGGGTTTCAATAATTGTTTCAATCTTAATGATTAAGTCAACTCTATTAGGTAATTTAACCAATTTCAAATTTGTTTTTAAAATTGTTTTTATAAAGATAACAAATTCAATGAATTTCCTATAATATTCTAGGAAGACAGCTGTAGTTGATTACCATCCTTCCTCCTTCAAATCTCCCTCTTCATTTCACTATTTTCCATGAATTTTTAATAATTTTTTAATATTTCATATATACAGCTTTAAGAGCATAATGATATTTCCCATCATATCCTCTCTAGGATAATTTCTTCTTCCAAAAGACAGGCTTTCTCTTGAGAACTGCACATGTGTTTTGAGTATTCACTGACAAAACTGACAGATTTAGAAATCAGCACTTGACATTTAAATGATTCTTCAGTATTGTCAACTCTCACTCATCTACAACAATGACAATGAATGAGGACAGGACAGATATAGACGAATCATAAACACAGCAGTACGTATCTTATTTCCCATAAAAAGTTGTAATAAAAGGACAAAAAAAATTCAGTCTCACATCTTCTTTCCATGACTGCTTTCACAGAAGATAATGAGAAAAGTGTCAAGGCAAAGGAAAATGAAAGAAGAGAAAGACAAATTTCCTGACTATTGTTACATACCTTCAAAAAGTTCACGGATAATATGTAGTATGAAAATTTATGCATACATTTAAATCATTTTATACTAAAATTCATTTATTTTAATTTTATTTTCCTACAAACCCTTCAGGTGTCTTATTTTGTAGCTACTGATTAAAGGAGTAGAATATTTATAAATACTACTTTTCTAAAATTTCCTTCAATCATTTTTCCATTTGCAACTAAAAGTAGAGACAACTAGTACACATCTAAATAGGGAAAAACAAAAAATTGCATGTAAAAATGCAAATGGAAAAATTTTAAATGGCCAGCTGAAGAATCAGTTTCCATTTTAAAAGACTACGTTTTCTCATTATAGTTTATGGTTTTCGTGTATTTATCTCACATATTTTATCAGAATTATCTCTAAGCATTTCATATTATTTGATGCTTATTCATGAGTCAGAGCACTCAACAATGCTGAGTGTCCATGATATGTAAATTGGCCTACGGATAATACATGATCCCAATCAGAACCTCAGAGATTGTTTGTAAAAGCTGAGAAACTTGCTCTAAAACTCATAAGGAAATTGAAAGCACCTCAACTTTACAAAACTTCAAAAGGAAGAAAAGATTTGGAGAAATATTAGATTTCAAGACCTACTGTAAAACTAGAAGAAACCAAGACAAAGTGGTATTGGAGTAAAAATAGACAATGAGGTCAGTGAAGCAGAATAAAGAGTCCAGTAACACCCTCATGTATATAATAAGGCAACTGATTTGGGGCAATGTTCAAAGGAAGTTCAGTGGAAAAACACTAATTTATATTCTAGAAAAGCTGGATATCCATATTTAAAGCAAAAGATGTTGATCAATATCTGATATTATGCCTAAGAATTGAAAAGGCTCATATATTTAATTAAAATTAAAACCAAGTCTATATAAATTCTTGAATACAAGTTTGAAAAATTGTTATGATACAAAAAATACAACTATAAAAAAAATTTAAGGTCTTAATAGCTTTCCTCCAAAGCTGTCATGCCAAGTAACTATTCATTTCAGCTATTGACAGGCACTGCCCATACTAGGCTGGGTAAAAGTATACACAATTAAAAATATATGTCTAATTCATCTATAATTAACCTTACAAATCATTACTTTGAAAACAGTATTTTTGTTCTAGGTGGCAGACCATTTTGCAGGCTAGCCATATTTGAATAGTCTGTTTATAACTCATATTTGAATAACCTGTGGTGCAGTGCATAAAACTACTACCTGCCACACTGGCTTCCTATGTGGGCACCAATTCCAATCCCACCTACTGAACTTCCAATACAACTCCATGATATACGGGAAAGCGGCAGAACAAGTTCCAAGCGCTTAGGCCCCTGAACTCGCATCGGAGAAGCAGCTGATGCCTCCTCGCTGCAGCCTGGGCCCAGAATGACTGCCGTGCCCATTCGGGGAGTGAAACAGTAGATGAAAAATATCTGTCGCTCTCTGTCCTCCTCCCTGATTTCTATATCTGCTTTTCAAATAGATAAATAAATTTATTTTTTAAAAAAAAGCTAATAAAAATTTTAACAAATAGGCACATTGGTTTTTAAATAAGATTCAAGGCAAATCTTTAATAGTAAATATTTCTGTTTCCAGAATTAAAAAGTGCTAAAATAAAGTGGTACTATATAAAATGTGGTGTGAAGTTAGAAACTTCTGTTCTTCAAAACACAATTAAGGAAAGAGAAAGATAGCCACAGATGAAGAGAAAATGTTTTAAATTAAGTATATAAAAAAGGACCGAGAATCTATACTATGTGTAAAAAGCACTCAAAACTCAATTGTCAGAAACAAACTACTCCACACCCCACCAAAAAAAAAATTTAATCCACACTTTACCAAGACCGACATAGGAATGTTGCTCTGTATCTTTAATCATTAGGAAAACATAAGTTAAAAATGTGGTGAGATAGGGTCTGACACGGTATCACAGCGGTTAGGGTCCTCGCCTTGAACCCGCCGGGATCCCATATGGGCGCTGGTTCTGATCCCAGCAGCCCCGCTTCCCATCCAGCTCCCTGCCTGTGGCCTGGGAAAGCAGTGGAGGACAGCCCCAAAATGTGGTGAGATACCAGCACACTTACTGAAACAGCTAAAATGATAGACTTACTTAGTAGAGTACGTTGGCAAAATGGAGGAACTTGTCCTTTCTCCCACAACTGGTGGGAATGCAAAATGGGAAAGCATTTGCAAAATAATGGGAAAATTTACTTGAAACAGTAGGATGCAACTAACATATAATCCAGCCATTTCATTGCTAGGAATGTACTCAACAGGAAAGGAAATATATACAAAGAAAATACTTAGAAAAACATACAAAGACTTGTCACACTAACTTGTTAAAGCCCCAGACTGGAAAGCCTAAATTCCCATTGACAGATGTGTATCTACACAAAGGATACAAATCAGCACTTAAACAGGAAAGGACTGTTAGGCAACTTAAAAAAAGGAAAGGACTGGACCTGGCATGGTAGCCAAGTGGCTAAAGTCCTTGCCTTGCGTGTGCTGGGATCCCATATGGGTGTCAGTTCTGATCCCTGCAGCCCTGCTTTCCATCCAGCTCCCTGCTTGTGTCCTGGGAAGGCAGTTAAGGATGGCCCGAAGCCTTGGGACCCTGCATGGCAGACCTAGAAGTTCCTGGCTCCTGGCTTTGGAGTGGCTCAGCTCTAGCCATTGTGGCCACTTGGGGAGTGGGTCAGCAGATGGAAGATCTTCCTCTCTCTCTCTCTTCCTCTCTGTATATCTGACTTTCCAATAAAAATAAATCTTTTTTTAAAAAAGGAGACAAAAAGAGAAGATATATACTGTATGATTTAATTTGTATAAAAATCCTAGAATGTGGAAGCCTATTTACAGAAAGCGGTTCACTGGTTGGAGAATAGGAGCGGGAATGAGTTATAAAGAATAATAATAACATCTTTGGAAGTGATGGATATGCTCTTATAAATAGCTTTGCAAATATACACACATTTAAAACTTATTATACAGTTCAAATATGTACAAGTTATCTATTTCAAGTATAATTCAATGAATCTGGTCAATTAAAACAAGGGCCAGAAGAAGTTCAATGAAGTGAGTATGAACAAAAGTCCAAGATGCAAATTAAAAAAAAGTATTAAAATATGAAAAAGTAAAATGAGAAATTAAATTAATACGAAGAAAGAGGCTGAAGGCTAATAGAGCAACAAATGTAGAAAAGCAAAATTTTCCATTATTACTGCCACAAAAAATGAGTGTGCCACACTGTTAAGTAAAAGCAGAAAGTGAAGTACTGTGCCTTCAATTAAATGTTTGAAGGAGGAATTTGGGTCGTGGTTGTGAATGGAAAAGTTGCCAATTTTCAAAATGAAATTTATGCATCTGAATACTTAAAACACTTGAAAAACAAAAGGTTCTTTGCAGTCAGTTCAGACCGTGTGTCCTCTTTTAAACTGATGTGCTCTTCAGGATAGACCAATGAAGATCAAATAAGGATCTTCCTTCTGCAGTGTTCTGACCTTGAAATCCAAGGGTTCCGTTACAGACCTAAGGTCAGATCTCTCTTTTCAATATCTCCCAATTCCAAACCGGGAGGAAAAAGAGGGCTGTGTTCTATACATGAAGACGTCAGTAAGGTTTTCAATACTTTCGGTCCCTGGAAATAGTCATTGTCTAAGCAAAGTCATTAATTAAATGGCATCTTTGTTTTGTCACTGCTATTCACATAAAGCAAACAGTGGTGTCCTATTATTTCCATTGCTTTTAAGAGGACTACTCTTTGTCCAGAAAAGGAAAAAAAAAAAATCAATCCTGCAGCACACCAGATGATTGCTTATATATTTCAACAGCACTTTATCACCATGGTACCCAGGTACATGGACCCAAGCAATAAATTGGGTACAAGAACATTACAGCCAATGCTTTGTGTAATGAGGCCAATATGAATACAAGAGCATACGCATATTGAAGCTGTTACCATTGTGTAAACAAGTAGAAGGCCAAAATGAACATAGACCTTATGGTTCCCAAGGTAACTCAAATTAAAAGTTAATAGGAAAGAGCCCATCATTTAAGTTTCCCATATTCATATTCTCTCTCTCTCTCTCTCTCTCTCTCTCTCTCTCTCTCACACACACACACACACCACCCTATAAGGGAGGGCCACAGCAATGACCCAGTCCTGACTTAGGGATGCATAAGTTAGCTAATTCTACCCGAGGCCAAGTATATTAGAATGGTAAACCTTAGTTCATCTGATTTAAATCATGTTTTCACTATCAGTTTGTTTCCTGGAGCTTTTTGTGCACTAGAACAAACCAGGCAGGTTGCAATTTAAAAAAAAAAAAAAGAAGAAAAATTCAAAAGTCTAGTCATGATTGCACCATTGACTTTTATGAGTTATTGATTTCCTTTATTGAGGAACCAGAGATGAGATACTGCCAGGAGGCTCCAAGGAATGGCATGAGGGAGCAGCTGTATTGGGAAAAGGCTCTCAAAAACCTTTAAACAGTGAACTTTCTCTATGGTTCTTTGCCTGGACCTCACAGTGGGAAAATATTTCAAAAATGCTAATTTCAATTGCTCTACTAATGGCTATCCAAATGATATGATTTGTTGATTCTGAAGCAAGCTATAGTTTTAGAAACTGAATTAGTGGATTTTCTCATGAATTATTTAGAAGTTTATAAAATCTCAAATAGAGGTTGTCTTGAAAGAAACAAATACACTATACATTTAGTTAGCTTATTTGTAACCAAATTTTCTATTGTGTAATTTTCATTAAAATATTTTTTTTCTGTGCTCAATTTCCTAAAATCGTGTGCATGAGTTCCTGCCATATGAACATATAGGAACTGAGAACGCATGAGGTGAACACTGCCATAATTCTGTAAATAAATTAAATAGAAAGCTATTTGGCTTTTTAAGATGACGATTACTGTTTATGATTAGAAAATGTAAAGCATACTTTGTGGCAGGAATAATGACTTCCAGTTTTCCTAAGCATAAATGTACTGCAAGTTGCAGTAACAGTCTACTTTAAAAATAGAAAAGACTTCTCAAGGATGACTTAATATGATTTTTTTAATCATTCAAAATTTCTAGTTTTACTTTGAGAAGCACGCATACACAGAGAGAATGCTGTCTATTGGTTTATTCTCAACTCTGTCCCCCATGTGAGTGCAAGGAACCCAATTACTTGGGCTGTTACATTGTTTTGCACAGAAGCTGAAGTGAGAAACACAAACTAAGAACAAAGTCAACCTGGGAGGGGGTTGTCTGAGCTGCTAGGTCAAACACCTGAGTCTCCTTCGTTCACGTTTTTAAAAGATTTATTTATTTTTAGTGCCAAGGTAGGTAAACAGAGAGCAGGAAGAGACAGAGAGTAAGATAATTTCTCTAATGATTCATTAGCTAAAGGCCGCAAAGGCCAGTGTTGAGCCAATCTGAAGCCAGGAGCCTGGAGCTTCTTCTGTGTCTCCCACGCAGGCGCAGGATCTCAAAGCTTTTGGCCATCCTCAACTGCTTTCCCAGGTCACAAGCAGGGAGCTGGATGCGAAGCACGGTCTCCGGGATTAGAACTGACACCTAAATGGAATCCTACCATGTGCAAGGTGAGGACTTTAGCCACTAGGCTACTACACTGGGCCCCATTCATTCATTTTAATGAGCAGTTGATCAGATACAGACTCTTTAGCATTTATGTATCAGTTTCTTACTTAAAATCAGAAGCAAAATTGGTAAGTCATTTATTACTTGAAACTACTTCTACATTTTCCTGAAGTGACATCTATATGAATAAGCATACTAAGTACCTACAAGCTACAATATAGTAAAACCTAAAGGTGAGAGAGAGAAAAAAAAGTCAAAGTCCTACCAGGTTATTTCAAATCCTTAGTGGAAATATTTTTATTGCAGACCAAAAAAAATAAATGTAGGTAAATTCCAATTATATGTAAAATGAAAAATAAAATGGCTGACAAGTATGAAATAACAATGTAACCTCATCCCAGATGGAATTATAACTCTGACAGCTTTCCATGGTATCCTGCTACAATGTGCCATAAAAATATTTCATACGAATCTTCATATCTCTAACAAAATACAAAACACCTTTAGGGTTTGAAAAATGACGTCTGGTCACAGCAAACGCGTGAATGACAAGTTGCATCGTTTCGTTGTTGAAGAAGAAGTGGAGCGGAACAGTCAGTTTGGCTTCAGGTAACAATGAAAATGGTAGAAGTTCCTCTCTGGCATCTCACACTAAGTTTCTTTTTGACCTTCCCAGACCGCCTTTATTCCCACTGATTGTAAAATGAACTAAAGACAGGAAAAGGCATTGGTTTCAGCATTCATAGTCAGATGATGCATATTTTAAGATGACAGTGGCATTCCTGCACCTGCTTATCATCTTGTCCTGGAAGGGGAGTGGGCCTGAGTTAGGGCCCTATTAAATCCTATTCGGATGAGGCTTGGGTACACAGAGGAAACCTTCAGAAGGTCAGGATTTTCAGTTCTAGAACTATAAAAAAGTAGTCCGAAAAATGTTCAGGACTAATGTTTAGGACTTGTGTTTTGAATGTCACAGAAACTTAGGATGTTGAACTAAGGTAGAAAAAGTTTCCACTATCTTATGAACGTGTTAAAGCTAGTAATGACCAAGTGACTACCGACCATTTTCAAAAAGCCTGTCTAACAAGTCTGGACTGTATTTCAAAAACCTCATTAAATGAAAACTAACTTTCAGCAGTGTACTCTATTATTTATTAAGCTTTCTCATCATTAACCAATATTGCTGAAAAATGTTCTATCCACTCTCCATACGCCTAAGAGACACATGAAAGGAGAAATACAATTGGCTACATGTGAGGATGCTGATAAAACACAGCAGATCTCAAAGAGGTGGTCATGATGTGAAGAAGAGGAGCAGGGGACACAAACGAAAGAAGAAAAGATCTCATCCCCCTTTTTCTTATAAGAGAATATTACTTCTCTTAATATGCTAATCGATGTTAGAATGAAAAAATATTTCTAAAAAAGGATCAAAGTGAAACACGTAAGAGGTTATAATGGCTAAAAATTTAATCCTTTGAAAAAAAGAAAGTTAAATAATTTATAGAAAAGCTTTTTATACACTAATATGCTTTGTGTATTTCCTAATGAAAACAGAATGTACAAGAACGTCTTGAATGCATTTTATCAGCACCTTGGCCCCCAGTCCCATTGCCTCTGCACTCAGCACTTCCCAGGGTACACTCTCGGAAAGACATTCCACTGTGTTTTTGTTTAATCTTTATTAATATATAGAGAGTAAATTTCATGTAGTTCAGAGGTGCAGTACTATGAAGATGACCATACCTACCCCCTCCCACTTCCTCGCATCCCTTCACTCCCCTCCTTCATCCCTGCTTTAATTTTTGCATAATGTTTAGGACAGTATTTCGTCCTCTTAAGAAATGTCAGAAAATGTCCCACGGGTGGGTATTGAGGGCAGCCTCTGCCCTTTTTATGTGAATGAACAAGTATCCAATTATTCTTCTTCAACCCTGTCATCCCCAGATATTGACTAAAATGATTATTAGATGCTCCCTGAAAGTGGGGAAGCGGAACTACAACAGAGAAATGCTATTTTCTCTCTCAATATTTATAGCAATCTACTCTGTACTCAAAGTTTTGAGTATGAGATTTATAAAAACTGCAAGAAATGTATGAAGCAATTTAAGTATACTTTATGACTCAAAACATTTGTGAGCAAGTGTGACCTACATGAACTGACATTTTATAGTGCTCAACTTTTTCTATTATATGGTAAATCAAATCAGTATAATGGACTCTCATGTTTTATTACCCTACCAGAACACATCATGTCTGCTCTGGCAGGTATATATTTGTAAGCCATCTTTAAATGAACCATTCATGATAATCTGATGTATAGTTAGAATAGATAATAAATGGCTGTTTAATAGGGGTTATGTGTATTATAAATTTTTCCATCAATGACAGATCTTTTGATATCCTTGCAGAGTAGATAATTAATGTGGCAAATGGATATTTAATAGAAGCTTAAGCACATTATAATCTTGTTTTCCCCCATCTGATGCAGCACATTACCTGATGTTAACAGACATTATATTTAAGAACAAAAAGTAGTATATAAGTAGAACATGAGTTACTGGTCAATGAATAGGTATGACATTAAATATTCTATGATTTTTTTAACACTCAGCAAACTGTTCTCTTGTAGAGTCTCGTATTATTCTCTGAGCATTTATTTTTTAAGATGGTCGGACATATTTTCTTATCTTTTTCTACCACAGTTCAATACTATTGTCTTATATTACACAGATATACCTACAAGTTCAGGTCTGTTTTGTGGGATAATATAATTTCCTTTCCTTTCATCTCTCCTATCTTCTTTGTCCTACCTTTGATAATAGGGTCAAATCTTGATAGGCAGAAATCCCAAATGTTTTCATTGCTTCCTTAACTGTAATGGGGGCTGGGTTATATTTATGAATGTTACTTTTTACCACCACTGACAATTGGCTCATAAAAATTTCCTAAATAGTTCTGAATATTGGCTGATCATAAACAAGATGGAAAATATTTGAAGACAATTTAGTGACTATGTTTTGACTTCTAACCCTAAAATTAAACTGTGACAAAACCTATTGCCCATTGTGAGACTATTATAATACGAATACCAAGAGCCATGCAGTGACATGAACAGTAGAAACACACAAAAGAAAACAGTGAACATGTAGATTCTGATAAGCACATATATTAATGGTAAAAGATTTTGAAAGGATACTCAGATTTTAACAGTACTGCTATTAGTTTCAGTGGAGAGAGATTTCCACAGTAAGAAATTATATAGAAAAGTATTTTGGAAAATTATTAACAACTGGGTTGTAAAAAAAAATATGAAAAAATGTTAGAGGATTCTACTTGCTTATCACATAGTACACAGGTTGAATATTTGCTCACCTAAACAACTAGTAAAACATTTCATGCTGACCCTTCTGGCACTTCTGAGTCAGTGAGGGATACAGCAAAAGTAGAAAGCATTAACACTAGTGATTTAAATCAGTAAAAATCTTACAATGAATGGAATCCCATTTATTATTTCCATTAGATCTCATTAAATCATTTATTTGAAGTTCAGTTGTTTCTGATCCAATTTCCCAGTAATGCCCACCCTGAATAGACAACAGATTATAGCTCAAGTGGTTTTGTCCCTTCCATATGGGAGACTCAGATGGAGTTCCTGGTTTCTGAGTTTGACCTGATTCAACCCTGATTGTTTTGTACATTTAGGAGGTAAAAGAGCAGGCAGAAGCTTTCTCCCTGCTTCTCAAATTAATTTTTTTCTTAAAGTTGTAATTAAAGAAAATACTTGTTGTATTGCTTCTGAAGAGACTCGAGATTACTTGAAAATTGCTTCTTTATCAATATGAGTGATCCATATGAAATCTGGCCTGGCAGAGGAACTAATTTCAAGGAGTAATATTACCAGTGATGATGGAGATACATCAAAAGAGCAAGAGATGTGGGTTTGGAGAGCTTGGCTCAATTTTCATTCCCATTGCTATATGAGTGGTGTAATCTGGAGGTAATTCTGCTAGATGTTTACTAAAATCAGTCATGAACTCTTTCTCTACAACAGACTGAAGTTTGGGTCCTTTTAATTCAACAGACAGCCAGACATTTGAGACAATAAGACAACACCCAACTATTTACTCTGCAGTCCTTTTACAGTTTCTTAAAAGTATACTACACATAGGCCTGGCATGATGGCTTAGTGGCTTAATCCTCACCTCGCATTCACTTGGATCCCATAGGGGTGCCATTTTGGATCCTGACTGCTCTGCTTCCTATCCAGCTCCCAGCCTGGGAAAGCAGTTGGAGATGGCCCAGAGCCTTGAGACCCTGGACCTGCATGGGAGACCCCGAGGAAGTTTCAGCCTCCTAGCTTAGGACCAGCTCAGTCTCTGCTGTTGTGGCCACTTAAGGAGTAAATCAGTGGATGGAAGATCTTTCTGTCTCTCTTTTGTTATAAACCTGCCTTCCCAATAAAAAATTAAAAATCTTTAAGGAAAAAGAATATAGCAAACAATTTTCGAGCACTCACACCATCACTATGTCTGTATAATCTAGACACCATCCTCACTTCAGCTTTCATATATGCTAAGACTTTCCTTCAGTTCAGCATGTGAAGAAAACAGTGCTCCACAGTAATTAAAACAGCCTCTCTTATGACAGGTTCAATTCTCACTGATGAAAGGAAAATTTCCATTACCTAAATTAGATATGCTCTTTTTAAGTAATGTTAAATAATAAACTGGTCCAACTTCTGGACAAAGATTTTTTTTCAGGAATTCTTCAAGCTTTGCATGGTTTGTTGTAAAAACATGAAATTGATCTTTCTGGAAAGGGTGCATATAGTTGTTCTTAGGACATTAGCCTCAGTTTGTTATCTCCACCTGCAGATCCATGAGGGAAGGGAGGTCATTAGCTAAACTGAATATGACAAGGAGAGTTTGGGTTAGATGGTTAAACTTTGCAAGCTTCCATTATTATTATTCTCTTGGTAAAATACAGTACGCACTGTATCTATTCTCACTACCTCCTTGGGATACTGTCAAAATAAGTTACTTTCATTTAAGAGAGTGGAACATACTGAGAGAGGAGGAATTAGACTATCAGTGGGGAATGAGCAAGGAGAGAAATTTGTGAAGAAAGGGGAGAAAGTAGTAGCAGAAGTGAGAGAAGGCAGTGTGTGGATAGAAGGGGCGACAGAGGAAGAGGAAAGGCCGGAGTAAGGGAGGCACGGTGCAATCTTACTGAAGTTACACAAGGGCAAAGCCTGCCTAACAAGAAATGCAAGGTTAAGGGCAACAGAGGTGGAAATAAAAGAGTTTGCAAATGTGGATCTCAGCATTTTTTTTTTCAGGTTCAGGATTTTGATAAATGTCAGGTGTCAGCTTGAAGTGAAAACTTTGAAGGGAGGAAAGAGTACAGATCTGAAAAACTGGGGCAGGTTAGAGGAAAGCAGTTTTTAAAAGTTGTGAAGGGGGATGCAGAAGACAGAAAAGGAAAGGAGACACACATTTTTAACTTCTCTGTTTTGCCTTCCAGCTGGGTTGCAGAAGGCCAAGGGGACAGAAGGAAGAGCGGAAAGAACATTTATGCACTTTCTGGGAGAGAAGCACCCCCACAAAGACATTTTTAAGAGGAAACCACTTGAAATTATCTGTCAATGAAAAAAGGAGAGCAATTGCTCAACAGAGTTAATCCAAGACATTATTTAAAACCACTGGAATTAAGGGATTGACAAGATTTGAGAATTGAAAAACAGTTCTTTGGAATATTATAACAAAAGGATGTAAAACTGGCAAGGAAATTATTCAGAATTTGGGTAACCTGGCAAAGGGTAAACTCAGCATGTGCTCCAGGAACGGCACGGCAGAAGGAAGAATCTGTGAAGTGACGACCTGCTTCTTCAGACGAAAGGAAGGGAGGGAAGGAGGGAGAGAAGAGAGGAGGGAAGAGAGGAAGAAATAGCCAAATTGCCTGGCTGGATTTGGATCCTGGAGGATATGAACTTGAACCAGAACTTGAAAAAGGGAAGAGGGATGCTTTTGAGAATTCGGTGAAACTATAAACCATCTCTGAAAAGCACACAAATTTACACACACGACTTCACAGGCTCTTAGGCTATCTATGGCCACGTTCTGCAGAATTCTCTCACGTGAAATGCACAATACCCAGCAGTCTGTATAAGGTACATTTGACTGCAGGGAAGAGAAAGATTTCCACTGGGATAAGCAAATATTTGCAACACAGCTCAGGATGTAGCAGGTAAGTTCAAGAAAGCATCTTCCTATGATGTGTAGCCAGGAAAGATCTCAAGCTTGTGCCCTGCAAGGTACCTTCTGTTTCTTATGAGGGACACCATGGAGAACTTTTGTGGGAATATAAACACAGCCATAGAAACCACAAGAGGAAAGCGAATTCTAAAAGGTGGGAAAGAAAACATACTAAGAACCTCTAATTGAATGTTCTGGGAAATATATCAATACAAAAATAACCAATTTTTTAAGTTTTTTTTTTTAAGACAAAGTGAACTTGTTACAAACAGTGGAGAAATACAACTGAAATTTAAAAACAGTAACACAGACCAATGGACACAAATCAGTTCCCTGGAAGCAGAAGGATTAGACCCAAGTAGTACAGAATTAGCCCATTGGTGGTAAACTGCATTTCAAGAAAAACAAAACAAAAATGACAACCACTGGAAACTAGGCTTAAAATTAGAATAGTTCATACTGAAAGAAGTTTTAAAAGCCCTGATGATGGTTTTTAGAAGTTTAAATAAAGGAGATATAAACAGGCCATAGCAGATTTAGAGACCAAGAGCCATGGATTTAAAACAGTAAGAAAAAGGAAAAAGTCTTTAACAAAGAGAAAAATGAAATGCCTAAATTTAAGATTTGTAAATGGAAGGATTTGAGAGTGTGGTCATTTAAAAAAAAAAGTTTTGTTGAAAACTAGTTATAGACAGAGGAAAATCTAGGACAAACCATAAATGTCATATGAAATATCTTCTATTACAAACTGATAGCTTAATCCAGTAAAAGTTCTGGGAGAGAACAAGCACCTGTCCAAAGACGAGGAGGGAGAGGCACAACACCAGGTCTCTGTTTACACCAACGGAAGATTTTCCTTCTTTCTTCCTTCTTTTTTTTTTTTTTCTGAGTCAACTAACTAAAACTTTGAAAGAAACTTTGAATACAGTAGAGTTATAAAACTGTTTTCAAGGAACCATTCAGGAGAGAGAGAAAGAACAGTTAAGTCCTGGTTAAAGAAATAAGATTTATCTGGGTATGGTTCAGACAAGAATTGCTGAATGATGCTAAAAACAGTGAATGAGTGCTCGCTTTGGCAGCACCTATGCTAAAACTGGAATGATACACACAAGATTAGCATGGCCCCGGTGCAAGGATGACACCCAAATTTGTGAAGCATTCCACATTTTTTCAATTAAAAAAAATTAATCTGATGAGAAACAGAATATTTCACACGTGTCAACATATGTGTTGAGAAATTTACTTTTCTAACTGTTGGGACTCCTCGACAAACATCACCTTCATTAGGTAACCCTTCCAAATTAATATTACAAAGCCACACTATGTCCCTTCTGACATATTTTACAGCAAAGGACATAATTTCACATCAGGAAAACAATTTAAAAAGCAGAACCCTAGCTTAGTCATGAGGAAATATCATACAGATTTAAATCCCAAGTTTAAAAGTAATCATCCAGTCCCAAACTTTTCAAAATGTCAAAGTCATGCAAGAGAGATCTTTCATCCTTCTTTGATTTCATTCAGAACAAAAAGCACTTCTTGAACACTGCTAACACACCAGGAAGTGATTCTATTTAGTGCTGACATTTCTTTCAAAATGGGGACGAATGTAATTGTCCATCATCAGGATTAATCCCCCAACTCCTCATAACCCACTACCTCTGAAAGATTTCAGCCTGGCTGTTAAAAATCGTTGGATTCTCCACATTTAAGATAAGAGATGAATCATTCATCACAAACAGAATAGTAGCAGATGACATATAATCTAACTTGGTCTAGCAACTGGATTAACTGAATTTGCTTTCCAGTACCCTAAAATCTCCCTTCTTTGGCATAACATTATAGTCTTAATTTAGGAGCTGGTACATGTTGCATAATGTATTTTAAATACACATACAACAATAAGTAAGTACTGCTAACTTCACTGATTGACAAGGAGTAGCTTTCTCTTGCCTTACTAGTGTTAGAAAAAAAAAATAGCACCATCAGTAGTAATTGAATTCTACATTAAAAGATAAAGCATTTGACCACTTATGGATATGTTACATGATTTACAGCTATGAATTAGTTGTAAAAGTCATCACCTTTAAAGCTGTATTCTTTTTACCAAAACAAGGGTATCATCACAAATTCAGCTGTTAAAAAAAGTGAAAATTTCACAGCAGATACAGAAGAGTATAAAATGCTACATAGAAAACATTTTAATTCAGGAATGAGGCAGACTGATAATGACACTTGGGTTCTCAATCTTCTAGGTTCTTAATAACCTTATTTGTGAACGTTTCAGAATAGATCTGAAAAATTAAAATGCTAAATTTGCCTGCCTATTGCAATTGAGCTTCCCTAAGGTCTACCATGATACCGAACTTACTTGATCCTCTGAACTGCAGTGTGCTCATCTTATACTATATTTGCCATTTGTACATTTTGTTTTCAAAATATACTGAATCCTCTATAGTCAATTACCTCTACAGTCAATTAGCATTCATCAAATACATCATCTAAAAAAGAAAATTTCGGCACTTGCTGAGTTTGAAATATTTAATTCTTTAGAAAAACAAATGATAGTATATTCCTCTACATTTTCAAAGTTCCCCCTTACTCCAACTCATCCAGACAACAAATTGCTCCCACATGATCCTCACTTGCTACTGTCAGCTAGCAAGAGAATATGGAATTAGTCCAGCGCTGTTTATTCCTATTATAGCACTTACTGAACATTGCCCTTCTCTGCTAGTTTGCAAGCTTCTGTAGGAAACACAGCCTAGAATCTTTGTAACTATGATAATCCATCGTTTGTGACAATGCTCTCAAGGCAAATCCACATAGAAGAATGTACATCACAATGAGATACACTGGAACTGGAAACTTAGGGAGGGTTTAGAATGTAAACTTTTAATTATGCCAAGGCACTCTAAATTATTATGAGAAGTATTGAGATATTGGACATTCTACCAAGCTCTATACATGATTCTTATGCATACTAAAGTTCTGTAACTGTATCCAAAAAAAAAAAAGACTGTATTTTAGGAACCTAATATTCTGTTTGACTACTCATAAAACTTTATCAGAAGAACAGATCTTTTTCTTTCCAGTGAACAAAAGTGCTTATATTCCCTTTCCATAATAAATCTTTAAAGATAGAAAATTAAAAATATTTCTTTTTTTACCTTTTCATATGGAAAAGGCTCAAAAATGTACACAATGTATTTAATATGATTCTATATGATAAAATAAAATAAAAACAAAAATTTTAATGACACAAGTGATACAGCTCAAGAAAAAACAAAACAACAAGAATAAATGGATTGAATAATATTGAGTTCCACAGTATCTATTCATTATCCAACATCACAACTTGTGGCCAAACTTTTTTAACTGATCACTCTACTCATTTCTCTCACTCTAAATAATTTTTAGGGCCCGGCACGATGGCGCAGTGGTTAAGGTCCTCGCCTTGCACACCCGGGATCCCATATGGGAGACCCGGAAGAGCCTCCTGGCTTCAGATCGGCATAGCACCGGCCGCTGCGCTCACTTAGGGACTAAATCATCGGATGGAAGATCTTCCTCTCTGTCTCTCCTCTCTGTATATCTGCCTTTCTAATAAAAATAAAATAAATCTTTAAAAAAAATGTTTAGATCGCTATCCTTATGCATTTTAATTAAATAAATTTTATTAATTTTATAAATTCCCTTCTTTGGAATAAGATTATAGTCTTCATTTAGGAGAAATTATATAGCAGATTTCAGACAATCCCTTTTTATAATAGGTATTTACAATAGGTAGTTATAATTTCACAAATTGACTTATAATCTAGAACCATCATTAGAGCCTCAGATATCTGGGTAAGAGGAAAAAAATTGTCAGAGTATGCATATAATATTTTGCATAAAGAGGAAAGTAAAAGAAATAAATGTTTTTGTTGAAATCTGAAATGAATAAATATAACTAAACTCAAAAGATAGATGAGTCTGAGACAAAGAAGGGGAGAGAGAATGAAGTCTGTGTGTGTGTGAGAGAGAGAGAGACAGAGAGAGAGAATATGAGACTGAAACTACATGTATGTGAAAGAGGAAGGGCGAGGGAGGGAAAAAAGGAAACAAGGCAGAGAGAGAAGGGACTATTTGGGGCAGAAGCCAGAGTGGATAGAAGAACGGGTGAACAGTGGTCCAAAAACTGTTCAATAATAATGACAGCTGATTCAGTTAAGAAAGATCACTGTATGCTAAAAGTTGGTTGTTTAGGAACACAAATTTCTTTTCCTCACAGGTCACTTATTAATTTGGGGGAATCATGTCACAATAACTTAATAAATACAAAAAAAGAAAAAATATATAGCATTATAATGCAAAGATATATTACTAGTCATCATTTTAACCTAATGATCAAACTCTGTCATTACAAGGGCAACTCGCTTTCATAATGTGCCCTCGTTGTGTTGCAATAAATACAACACACGTTACCTGTGTCCCAAATGTTGAACAGCTGTCACAGTATAGTTCCTGGACAGAAGCATTGGCATTGCCAGTGAACTGTGCTCCAACACAAAGCTACTGAGAGCCTAGTGGGTGGGCCTGAAAGCAATCTATGTTTAACAAACCTTCTAGAAGCAGAAGTTTGAGGACTATTGTTTTAGCAAAGCTTAATCAAAAAACAGTGCAACAGATCCAGATGATTAACTGCCCTAAATTCTTGAAATAATTCAAGACCACAAAGAAAAAAACATGGAGCCAGGAAGTTCGTGGGAGGAAATTGTTAGATTAAAGTCTAAGCAACTGAACAACCTAGCATGTTGGGTGTATTTAAACAGATCCCAAACATAAAAGAAGAAGAAAATTATGAAATTATTTAAGATAAAGTTTAAGTATGATTACATGCTAGTTATAGTATACAGTAGTCTTTACTTCTTATATTGTGATTATAAAAAAGAATAATCTGTTTTTTGCTAATGAATGTTAAAATACATAAAATATCATTAAGTGTACAACTTTCAAATTGTTCAAGAAAACAAAGCAAAATGAATAAAAGGTGTAAGGAAAGGAAAAAAACATGATGGAAAGGAAAAAGGTCTGAAATACTGGTAACAAATGATACATTAAGGCACAGGACATATAAATGCCATGGTTCAATGTTTGTATAATTTTGAGCATTTTCACAAGAAATTGAACAAAAATTAATGCAAAAAAGTCTACATACTGAAAAAAATGAGATTTCTAAAATACCAAAAATGAAGAAGTCAACGAACAAAATATTCTATAAATTCTTTTTTTTTTTTTTTGCAAAAATTAAAACAGCCTGAAGCCACTAAAATGTTTAATCACTGAAGTGGATTGAGAGAACCTGGTTAGTCAGCTACTGACTTTTCATTCCTGTATTTTATAGCCACCCACATGTGGGCAATATTAAAAAATGCTGTACTTCCAGTTTTCCGTCTAAGAAATGCACAGAGTTAACAACACCATCAACCACAAGCCTTTAAGGTTCGGCATCCTAATAAAAGTGATGAATCTTGACTTGCAGCCTCAGCGGTTAAAATTACGGCTATGAAAATCACTGCTAACGGCCAAGTTGCATGAAAGAATAATTATATATATTTACTGTTAGCCATCAGTCAAATCAAGAGCTATGAGGGGAAATGTGGGACATAATTATATATGGATACACAGTCTGAGGCCTATATTCCCCAAAGATTCAGACACACACACACACACACAATGTGCAAACAAAATGAGTATAATATGTAAATGTAATAATTTTCTTAGAATATTTTTCCTGGTAATTCAGAAAATCTATTGAAAAGCACAACAGAAAGATTTATGTAACATCTCTAAAACAAATCAGCTGCAAACAAATCAACCAGAAAGTGCAATGATAGGTCAGAGTTATAGAAATATTAAACCTTTCCTTTTACAATCAACTTTCTTGAGCAACTGTACCACCAATAGCAATACACTTTCCCTAAATTAAAACACATGAACTATTGCTAACTTTCTTCCACAGCTTTTATGAGGAGGTATTTTTTTAGCTTTCCCATGTGAGCTGCTAACATCTGCACCGATGAAAGAATTGTAAGGAGCAAAACTCACAGAGGATTACATTAAAAAAAGAGAAGCAGTACATTATAATTTGTTGTGCTGATAGTTTTTTGAAGTACTTTCCAATGTAAACTTCAAAAGATCATACTGAATATTTAATTTCAATGCACACACATCGAGAGTTAAAAATTACTGGCCATTAGGAAACTGAATCTACTGATACAAAGATGTAACCGGTTATTACATTCATAAGCATCATTTTGAGCTGTGATTATATGTAAATCCAATGTCTCTACAATTGGTAAGTGTGAGATTAACTGGATATTTCTGTAACTTTAAAGAGCCAACAGTCAAAGGGGTTAATCAGTTAATAGTTAGCAATCGCAGCTGCAAAATGAATCACCATTCTTTGAAAATCTAAATTTTAATCTGGAAGGGTCTCTCCACTATAAGCAAACATTATTTTGAAGCCTTTTATTAAGACTCTTACCCTGTCTTCAGTTGCCAGCTGCATCTATACTAGACTTGGGGAAAACAACAAATTACAAGTGATGAACAGCTTGAAACTGACAGTTGTGGTGTGAGGCAAAAGGTCAGGGACTCTGGAGAATAATCCTAATTTTGGGGGTATGATTGCATACTATACACACATTACCTCCCTGAATTTGAATAACCCACTACTTACACACTGTGGAACACAGTGAGAGGACATCACTCCTGTGCGCCTTTATTTCTCTGAGATGGGGTTATCAGTAACTGCCTAACACATGGGTAATGTTGTGATTATTCAATAAGCTAATACAAACGAAGGTCTCGGCCACAGTGTGTAACGCAGGTCAACAGTATGTGCTCCAACAACATGGCTCAGCTTGTTGCTGCTGCTGAGAAGCAGCATCAGGGTCTCCTATGATCCTGACGGCCCTCACTAGCATCTTCTCAGTCTTTTGTGAGTCCTTGGTGATGATCATTGTGTGGCATTAACAGCTGATAACAGGAATACTTTGATGTCATCAGTGCCAATGGTCATTTTTAAATTTCTGTATAGTTTGGTGAAGTGAAAGACCTTATTTTTATCTTGCAGTGGAAACCTATATCCCTTTCACTGTTTTTCCTCCATTATTCTAATCCATCTAAGGAATGACCTTTTGAGATACTGTTAATACAAAAAACAAAACAACTCCCCCTCCCCCAAAAATAAACTGGCATTTGAAAAAGCTCTAGCAATGACTGTGTCAAATACTCCTATTGTTAGCTTATTCTGTAAATTTAACTCCCCACTTACTGATCTACTATCATTTTCTATCCTTTTTCAATGGCACTACACAGTTCCCCATAGTGCTGGGAAACAATAATTTTAAAACAACTTTTTCCTTAGCTAGACTCACTTTGGTGGTGGCCCAGGAGGAGGAACAGAAGAACTAGTTCTATTTTACTTTAAGTCAGATTTAGAGAGAGACAGAGAGAGAATGAAGGAGAGAAGAGGGAACAGGGGAGGGAGAGAAGGAAGGAAGGAGGAAGAGAGGGAGGGTTTCCTTCCATCTGATGGTTCCCCAAATAGCTGCCATGGCCAGAACTGGGCTGGTTTGAAGCCAGGAGTCAGGAGCTTCTTCCAGATCTCCCACATGGGTGTAGGAGTCCAAAGCCTTGGGCCATCCTCTATCGCTTCTCTAGGCCACTAACAGGAAACTGAATCTGAAGTGAAGCAGCTAGGGCTAAAACTGGTACCCATTTGGGATGCCAGCACCACAGGCAGAGGATTAGTCTGTTATGCCAATGCACCAGCTCCAAAAGGGCTGGTTAATAAACCTCACCAAGTACTGCTCAGTGGAGTCTTTCTCCCACATTCCAGAACTGAACTCCTCCTTAGGTTTTACCTCATGAAGTAATACAGAAAAAAAAAAAAAAATACCCCACAGCATTTTGATGTTCAATGTCTCATTAAGAAGATGAATGTGTCATGTCTTTTTCTCTAAGAATGATCATGAGTTTTGCGAAAGACTACTCTTTGACTTCAACACACATGGGCAGGTAATTGCTGCCCACGATTCCAAAGAATGGAGAGAAATGCGCCTGTACATGAGTTCTGTAAGAAAATAGATGATGGGCACTTCTTTTTAAAGCACTGCATTCCTAAAACTTCCTATTGGGGACTGGGGTGAGTAGGTTTGGAGGAAGTACTTGTTAAGTAACAGAATTAATGGCAGAAAGAAAGAAAGAAAACGCAAAGGGAAAGGACGCTGCTAATCTCATTTGAATTCAGAATGAAAGTGTAAGCATTTGAGTGTCTTTTACAAGCTGCTACAAAATGGTTACTTTGTCACTTTAAGAACAGTTTAGTTTGAAAAATGAAAGAAAAGAACTGAAGAACAAATGCAAATGGTTATTGAGCAGAGGATCCATTTTCCACCAAGGACACAATAAAGGCCCGGTGCAGGGGGAGGAGGCAGTGAGGCTTAAAGAGTCACACCTGTAGGGACAGATTTCCTCACACTTACGATTAATAAGTACTAAAATAAGACACCAACTGCCATATATCATTTCTTCCTCAAATATGTTTCAAAGTATTAAGAATCATTATCATTGACCTGGAATAATTTAGGGCTTTTCTGCCAAGATGACCTATCAACGTCCATTCCAATTCTGATAGATTTTTCACGGAATCCTTTCCAACTATTCCAAATGACCACTGTAAGTAATTTTAATTTATGAAGTACATGTGCTTATTGAAGTTTGATAGAAATGAACATTTAGAAAATAAGATTGGAAGTCTCAATCATTTTACATTTTATAAAATGGTCAAATTTATTCTAAATCTTTAGAGAACCATATGCTTTTCATTAGAATAACAATATTCATATAAATTAAATGTACACTTGGACTAATAAATATGTAACTGCTCCATGTGACAGAAGATAGGATTACATATTTAGGAAATTTAAAAAATATATTTGGGCAAATAATGCATACTATTATGACATAAACTTGCAAAAATAGCATAGAAAAAGCTTTTAAAATGTTTTAAATTCTTCAATTATTGAATCCAGCAAAGAATTAGGTAATAGTGTCAATTAAAATTTTCTCTGACTCATAAGTAACTTCAGAATAAAAGTTTGGCCAAACCGCTCATGTCCCTAAAACGCTTCACTGAGTAAGGATGCACTGTCTCTACTATATAGCAGTAATCTATCGTAAAAACAATAGATTTGAGTTACTGGAAATCAAAACAAATAATGGCAAAGTAACAATACTCATTATGGGCCCATTTTTGTCACTAACAGGCACCTTACATAATTTAAAATTTTAATCTACATAAAAAGATGATGAGGTAATACAGTTAAAATGTCTACTTTTAAAACATAAAACTGAGGTATAAAGTGGAAGCAATGGGGACATGTGAATGGAGACGAAGGTGAGGAATAATGCATGGATGCATTGGGGACATGGCCACCTCCCTTGCCACAGGGCAGCCATCGCTAGGTTCCTGGCTTCCTCACCTGTGACGAGTCAGCTCTCAGTGACACACAGGTCAGTGTGACTGGCACAGCTCCTCCCTCCCTGGACGATGAACATCTGGAGTGTGCAAGAGCAGAGTCTAGGATAACACCATAGGTTTTTGACCTGCAGAGTCAAATCAGAATTGCGATTGTCTGTCCTAGGGAAGAATATGGGAGGACGAAATTGCGACTGGGGATTCTGAAATGTATCTTGGATAATTTCAGTTTGATGTACTTATTAGACAAGCAGGTGGAATTCCTGAGGTAAACCAGAGTTCAGGGGATAAATCCATGCAGATGATAGAAATCTGGGACTTTAAAGTTCTGAGACTGGATGTGGAGGGTCTCGACCGAGGTAAAGCAAAAAATATTGCAATAAATCGTGACATATTGCAACATTTATAGGCCAAAAGATAAGAGAAAATGAAGACAGAGGCTGAAGAGTAAAGATACCCTGAGGTCAGTGAAGACTATTAAGGAGTAACAATGATTTATGCACAACAGTGACCTAGGTTAAATACAATGAAGGCCTGAAGATTAACACTGGATTTAACATAGAGGTGATTAATACCCTTGAAAGTTGACAGAAAACCTTTGCATAATACGTAAAATGTACAATAATCTACTTAACCAAATTGCCAACTGTTGATATTCAGATTGTTTCAAACATTTTACTTTTATAAACAGCACTGCAAAATCAACCTTAAATGGAAATCAGTAACAATATTTAAATGAAAAAGAATAAAGTGCATATTCTAAAATGGGAGGTAAATTTCACTACCAAAGAGTATACATTATTGTAAACACAAAAATGAGAATTAAAAAAAATAGCATGTAGTGTACTAAATATTTCAACAAAGTTGGGAAAATTCTGGTATAGAGCAAGTTCTCAGCAGTCAACTACTCGTAATCATTGATGAAAGTGGGGTGTTGAAGTTCCAATCATTGCATTGGACTTTATGTCTTTCTAAGTACCCTATCATTGGGTACATATACATTTAGCTATAACCTAATCCTCTTGTCAAAATGATCCCTTAATCATTACAGAATAAGCTTCTTCCTCTTTTTAACAATTTTTGCCTTAAAGCCTACTTGTCTGATAATTGTCACCCCAATTCCCTTTCCAATTCCATTTGCATGTAATATCTTTTCCATTCTTTCATTTTCAACCTGTTTATTTCTTTATTAGTGAATAATGGACTTTGTAGTCAAAATACATATGCATTTTGTCAGTCTATAGCTGTTAATTGGAGAATTTGTAAGGTTCCTAGGGAGGGTGGCGACAAATTCTTTTTAATTTTTGCTTATCTTAGATGTTTATTTCACCTTACTGTGAGAATGAGACCCTAATTTTTTTTTTTTTTTTTTTAAGAAATCTGGAGTGGAAGAATTTCTTTTTTCTTTTTTTCTTTTAGGACATGGACTGGTTCTCTTCATTCTCTCCTGGCATGTGCAACTTTTATTGAAAATCTTATAGGATGATGTAAATTCCTTTCAAGGTGATCTGGCATTCCCTCTTGCAAACTTTAGGATATTCTCTTTGTGTCTTACTTTTGAAACTTTGATTACAATGCGTCAAGGCGAGGATCTTTTCTAATCTTATTTATTTGAGGTTCCTTGTGCTTCCTGTATTCCGATGTTTGTCTTTACTCAAATTTGGGAATTTTTCTATTATTTCACTGAATGGGTTTTCTATTTTTTTTTTAAGATTTTATTCACATTTTTTCTTATTAGAAAGTCAGATTTACAGAGAGGATAGACAGAGAGAAAGATTTTCTGTTCACTGGTTCACTCCCCAATCGGCCACACTTATATATTTGGCCAAGTGATAGTATCCCATAGATTCTCGACAATAGCTTTTATCTGTATAACTTTTCGCTTCATCTGACTGAGACACTTCAAAAGATCTATCTTCTAAATGGGATAGTCTTTCTTGTTACCCACCAAGATATTATTAAGGCTTTCTAGTGCATTTTTTTATTTGATTTATTGATTTTCATTTCTAATATATTTTTTCAAGTATCTCCTTACAGAATTTCTTCTTTATGACATATACCGATTTCCTTATTTCATTAAACTGCTTCTCTGTGTTTTCAAATCATGTTACCATCATTCTTCTCAATTCTTTTTCAGGCATTTCACCCATCTTCCCTTCCTTCTCAGTCTATAATTAATGTACTATTGTGTTCCTTTTGGGCCTTCATGTTGCCTTCACCATTCACATTTCTTGGGTTGGTTTTTGTGGTCCAACCAATCTATGTTTTTAAAAATGTAGAATTCAATATTCAAAAATATGTATGTACACTCCGCCTAAATCATTTTCAGACATTTAATTCTCAAATATCCACTCTATTCTATAGATTAACTTCCCCCATTACAGGCTATAATTTTGTTTTCCAATGTTTACCACTTTCTTTTAGAGAGAGTATAGCTAAATGGTGGTGTACCTAATCTTTGACATTTTTATTTCACTTCACCATATATCTTACAGATTCTTCCCTTTCCACAAATAGATATTAATAGTCCACCATTACTTGCTGTTCCACCTCAACTGGGACAATGTGTCCATGTGAGAGACCCAGAAGAAGCTCCTGGCTAGGATCGGCACAGCTCTGGCCTCTAGGGTCTCTTGGGGAGGGAACCAGCAGATGGAAGATCTTTGTCTCTCTTCTCTGTATATCTGCCTTTCCAATAATAATATTAATAATAATAAGAATGAACTATACACTCCCAAACGTCCAGTGTTAAGGCTCCAAACACAGCTGCCTTAGAATGTGGCCGTAATATAAGATAGGGCCTTAAAAGATGTGATTAAGATAAAACAAGGCCATTGAGAGAGACCCTAACCCAACTGACTGGCATCATTCAATAAGGCAAAATCTGGAATCACAGAGAGCCACTGGGATACACGCACAAACTAACCAACCAACCAAACAAAATCAAAAACCCCACAGGCGGAAGGCAGCCACTGCCTGCCAGAAAGAGAGGAATCAAATGATCAAAGCTTATCAATACCTTGTTCTTGACTTCTATCTACAGAACTGGGAGCAAGCCAGCATGGTATTTTGTTTACCTTATCAAACTAATTTATCTATAAAATAAGGATAGCTAAGGTAGGAGTATTTAGATGTGGATCGTAAGAGACATATGGGAGCATTCATGTATCCTAGCAAGTATGTCACCACTAAGAAAAAATAATTCTTTATATTCCACTCAGGGCAAGAGATTAAGATCATTTTAAAGTGAAATCTCTATTCTCTAGATTACAATATAAACACATAATTAAATTTGATTTTGCTTGGAAAAGAGTCTTGGTTATAATTCTCATAGATTTAAGTTATAAACTATAGTAGATTTACATGATATGAGAAGCTAGTCTGATTGTAATAAGCCACTCAAGTTGAAGGAGGCACAGACACTCATTGTAGTATTTCATTTTGGAGAGTGTTGAGAAGTCCCTATAATTTTTAGTCTGCATAGAAAACTGGTATTTTTCTGATTTACTATTTCCTATTTTACTACTGAGTTAGTTTCTCAGAGATGTTTTTCTTACAGGATGAAATTTACCACAATGGCGTACTCAATGGTTTTATGAAAAAAGAAAAATTAATCATAGGACATGAAGTCCTTGGTAGTGTTTTTATGGTCATAGGTTTCATATGGGATGACAGCTGTAGTTTTGTACTAAAAATTATAAACTGACTTTGACAAACTATTCATTCCCTACAGATTTGGCAAAGTCAATATATATTTGACATTACAGAAATCATTAAGTGGAATCAAGTTTTGTCTGTTTTTCATTTCAAAATAAGACTGAATGTGTGAAATTATTTTCTGCCTATATTACAATAGCTATGATCTAGAGGTGACATGGTTAATTTCCCTGACAGACCATAAAATCACTCAGCTAGGAATGGTGAAAGCTGTTAATCAGAAAGATAACCTTTGAGAGCTTTACTCCTTTCACAATGGTTGATATTTAAATATGAACATTTGGGAAACCATTATAAATTCATTGCACATAAATCTATTGCCCTGTGTACAGAACTTGTTATTAGAAACTTCATATAATAAAGAAGTGTATCAACTTTTTTTTAAAATGCACTTATTTGATGCACCATTTATTAATAAAATCAACACTCCCCTTGTATGTCCATAACAATGGCTATAAAAAGGGAAAAATATCATTCAGTTGAGGCCATGTATAAAGGTTTAATGTTTTAGTAATGCTTTGAAAATCTGATTTCTCCAAGATTTATACTGTTATTTATTTAATGTGGTATATAATGTAAACTGACAATGTTCTTTTGCTTTATAAATACAAGCACACACACACACACAACATACATATATAGGAATGTTGATAAATTTAAAAAGTTATTTCCATAATCTTTTAACATAGACACATACGCCATTCAATTAAAGAGATTTCTCTGACTTCTTACAGACACAATGCCTGAAAGTCTAAGTTAACTGGGAAAAGTGAAATGCCAAACACAGTCACATACTTTTCTAATTTAACAGATATTTTCTAACCTAACTAGAACTGATTGCCTACATAAGAAGATTTTGAGGGGCAATTCTCAAAGCAATTGAAAAAGAATACTAAATTTTGTACGAGAAATTGAATGGATTATAGCTCTGCCTAATACGAAGATTTTCCTGTTATAAATCTTAATTTGCTGAAGTATGTAACTAGGACAGACCCTAATCCCAAATGAAATTAAACTAAAAGCTGTTTTTTTAAAAAAACATGGTTAAGAAAGATTTTTCTTTTTAGCACTGCCAAACAGAAAGGCCTTTGGATGCTTCTTCATTGGCATTTCAGCCAACTTAGACCATGATGAAAACAAGTCCTCAATGCAACAGCTTAAAAATTTAAGATTTAAGCTGTTTGTTAAAATACATTAGAAAAAGGCTTTCAGAAAGCTTGGCATTAAAAGGAACACACATTTATTCATAACAGTAAGAAACATGAATATGTATAATATAACCCACAGGCAAAATGCAGCATGCATCTGTTCATTTATACCTGCAGGTAACAGATTTCTATTCCCTACAATACGCTTTCATGCATTAATATCAGAGAAAACATTATTTCAATACATCAATATGAAAAAAACTAGCTAAAATATAAGTCTAGGATTCTATTATGTAAATTGGGTTATTAAGTCATATTGGAAACCCTCAAAACATACAATTTTTGTTTCTGACAACAAATTATAATGGAATAAACATTGGCACACTTGGCTTATTGTTCATCTTATCATTAGACTGAACTGCAAAAGCTTTGGAATAACTAACAGTGTCTTGCATGTAGTAGCTACATTATATGCGGGTAGAAAATTAAAATCAAGGGTAAATCTGGGGTTCGGGATCACTGATTTGAGTGGGAAGGGATGAGTTCACCCTGCACAGGTCAGTCCATAGGTATAATTGCATCATTTCTTTCAATAGCCACAGTAGCTACAAACAGAAAATCTCAGTTTCTACTGGGTACCCGGGAAACAGGTTAGTGCAGCTACATCCAGTACTAGCTCTCATCCCAGTTCTCTTCCCATTTGACCAGGGTATATCCCTGGACAAAGAAAACACTTTAGGGTTTGTTTGTTTAAACAAAACAGAAAATCATTATTTTTCTCATCCCTCACATTAGTCATTGGAAAGCTTGAATGATCTTCAGATCATCTGGAGGGTTTTTAACCACATCTGGGTCCTGTGGCTGGAAACTGGGATCCTTCCAAGAGTTCTCAGATTCACAAATCCCCACAAGTGAGATCTGAGGTGTCCTTAGGCCCGACCGGCTCTTCCTCCTCAGCCTTGCCAATGTCCCACTTTTATCCGACCCTGAGGTGTAAGCATTTTGTGGGTTTACAGGGGAGATCAGAAGTACATACTGCTATTTACCAAACACATCTAAATTCCAGGCATTGTGTAAAAGGATTTTATATGTTTTCACCTCACACATGCAAACTCATTTAGTGCTCACTACACATCAAGACAACACTTTCACAGGATCAGTTATAATTTCTTTATCTTAAGAAAAAAAAATAAAACACATACCTGCTTTCTAACACCTGCTTTCCCCTTTTAAAAATGTCAAATAGCTTCTACTAGGCATGATGGCTCAACTAGCTAATCTTTCACCTGCAAGTGCCAGCATCCCATATGGGCTCTGGTTTATGTCCTGGCTGCTCCACTTTCCAATTGGCTCCATTTGTGGCCTGGGAAAGCAGTGGGGGATGACACAAAGCCTTCAGACCCTGCAGCCATGTGGGAGAACTGGAGGGAGTTCCTGGCTTCTGGCTTCAGAAGGCCTCAACTACAAGCTCATTTGGGAAGTGAACAAGTAGACGGAAATTTTTCTTTCTTTCTCTCCTTCTCTCTGTAAATCTGCCTTTCCAATTAAAAAAGACATAATACTTCAAGAATCCAAACTAATTTAAAATACAGCTTTATTTAAAATAAAATTTCTTTGAAGCCTAGTCTTTAGGGTATTTAATGATACCTAATGTGTTTGTCAGTTGCTGCTGCTTCTTAAATAAAAAAATTTTATTTTTATTGGGAAGGCAGATATATAGAGAGGACAAGATATAGAGAAAGATCTATTGCCCACTGATTTACTCCCAAGTGGCTGCAATGGCCAGAGCTGAGCTGATCTGATTGATCCAAAGCCAGAAGCCAGGAGCTTCTTCCAGGTCTCCCATGTGGGCACAGGATCCAAGGCTTTGGGCCATTCTCTACTGCTTTCCCAGGCCACTGGCAGGGAGCTGGATGGGAAGTGGAGCATCTGGGACATGAACTGGCACCCATCTGGGATTTAGACACTATTTATTAAGCCGGGCACACCCAACACTGCCTCCTTGGCTAAACATTTCATAAGTACCAGCTTTGCCTATTGTTTTTCTGTAAGTGGAGGCTCTGAAAAGGGATAATTGCTTCCAGTTCTATCAGATTCTTAATATGCAGAATCTGCTCTGTGAGGGCCCAGCACAATAGTTTAGTGATTAAAGTCCTTGCCTTGCATGAGCTAGGATCCCATATGGGTGCCAGTTCTAATCCTGGCAGCCCCGCTTCCTATCAAGCTCCCTGCTTGCGGCCTGGGAAAGCAGCTGAGGACAGCTCGAAGTCTTAGGACCCTGCACCTGCGTGGGAGACCCAAAAGAGCTCCTGGCTTCTGGCTTCAGATCAGTGCAGCTCCAGCCGTTCTGGTCATTTGGGGAGTGAATCATCAGAGGGAAGATCTTCCTTTCTGTCTCTCCTCCTCTCTGTATATCTGACTTTCCAATAAAAAATAAATAAAACCTTAAAAAAAAAAAAAGAATCTGCTCTGTGAGGCGTAAAAAGCAGGTGGCAGGTGCCAGGGTGAACGAAGAGAAAAATAGGCTTAGATTTTAGGCAGTAAGTGGACTTGTTTCCATCTTAAGTCTTGTTAAACGGTGTTACCCAAGAAACAGTAATTCTTGCTTCACTGTCACCCTGGAGCAAATGCTGAAACAAGCTCTGGCAAGCTCCACTCACTGACTGCTCCTAGACCACAACATCATTCTGATGCTGTCTTTGAAGATTCAGATTCTAATGTGCACTTTTTCATAGTTCATTAACTGCATTTCCCTGAAAGGAAGCCAAGGCATATCTGCCTTGAGCAGAAACAAGTCTGTGGTGTGTTTTCATAGTATTTATCAATATACTAATGATGTGCATGGTCGGACAGGCAGTGCTGGTTTATAGGGATTTGATGAACGTATTGAAAAATAAATGAATGGCAGATCACAGAGATTTAGAACCACACAACTCGTTATGAGAATTGGAATACGGAACAAGAATTCTTATTGTCAACTAAGTTGTGGGTGTTGGCAAATAGATACAACATTAAAGATTCAGTAGTATGGATTTTTCTAAGCAAAACCATTCTGAATCAATCAAGATCTAGCCAGCCTGGTAGTGACTATGATCCAAAAACTCTTCCTCCTGTGAAAACTGCTGACTGCATACAAGTCAATGAAGTTATGCTATTAATGAAAGTTTTATTCAAAAATATCTTCTGCATGCCATTGATAGGAAATACAAGATAGTCACCCTTTAGGCTCAGCCCCGATGAATCCTCTGGAAGAGTAAGTATATTTATTAGCTTACAACTTCAGCCCCACAAGGTAAAACCTCTAAGGAGGATTCAGCAGGAATCCCAGCGGTACTAATCAATGAGATTAAAAGAACAGAAACCAAAAAATATCATTAAGAAACCCAAACTCGAAAAAAAAAAAAAAACACATACACACACAAGAAAGACCATCTGTTTAACTTAAGAAAAGCTGATAAGCAAAAACTAGAGTATTTGGCCAACATGGTCAGCAAGTGTTTTGCTGCCGACAGGACAGGTAAAAATGCACTCTGAGAGGTTTCTCTCTCAGAACCCCCCGGCAGGCCCCAAAGAGGCAGCAGCATTTCCCAGCTTCCCCAACCCCCTTCAACAGGAGCACGCAGCTACGGAGTTTTCAAAAAAGCTCACGGCTTATGCGTATTATAAAAAGTTAGGCATATGTATCAAACGCTTTCAGCACCAAAATAAACTCAACAATTCTACTTTCCGTGAACTTTCTGGAGTACCCTTTTAGATACCTAAACATGTGTTCGGGAGAGAGGGAACACTTCTATGAACAAACTAGAAATAGACTTATGAAAAGCATCACATGTGCAGTTAAACAATAAGGTCTGCGGGAAGTCACTTTACATGAGTCATAAAATGAGGAACACTGAGCCTTTGGAACTTCATGGCATGTCTTTAAAAATAATGCTGTTTTAGCTACAGAGATGGTCTGTATACACGTCGCTGTGCCATTCAGAAAACAACTTGATTCTGTCACCCATACTTTTCACCAAATTTGAAAGGACACTCTAGTCTTTATTACAGCACAGAACTAAATATTTACAGACTTTTTCAAACTAAGAAATACAATGCACCTAAACAGAATCATTCAATTTAAGCCTATACGGCAAAGTGATCAAATGTTGGCATTTTCATTAATGTGTTATTTCATCGCATTTCTTACTTAGGAGCAAGGGATTATTTTATTTCGTATTCCAAGCTCAGGAATATTTAGGTGTAATTCATCCTCACCTTTGATTTTTTAAGTTGCAAAGAACAAAAATGAAAAGTGACTCTTCCATCTTTTTCTAGATTTGAAAACCTCACTAGTGGCTACAGCTCCTTGGTTGGAAACTGAGTTCAGAGAAGAAGCCATGGAAAGTCCTTTGTAAATACTGTGTGGAAATGCAGAAGGATAGCTTGGATTTTCAAGTCAACAGCAGAGTCAAAAACACCTGTGAAATAGCAAATCATACTCAAGTTACAAATTCACTCCTTCCTCCTTTAAGGGAAATGAGCGACTGGCAGGCACATACCTCCGCCAGTCCACATCTGTTTATTGGATGCATTCTACTTGAGAGTTGCTGTCACTCAGCTGTATTGTAGAACAGTCCTGTCTCGTTGAATAGCAGCGACCTTAGATGTGCAGCTTTCTGTGCTAAATTTGCAGTGATTTCTGCCTGGCTTTTGCCCTGTTTCTGTTGCAGCATTTTGAACTCGTTTTCTGGAAGTTTCTGATCATATATTATTCCTTCAGCCTAATTAGTTAGGTTTAAAGTCTTCAAATCTCTTGGCTTCTGTCTTCTTTTCCAGGCTCCAGGCATTGTCTTTGATGGCTTTTTGAGCCATATTCTTTCCATCCTGTTCCCTGATAGCAACAAATCCATCTGCCTCTCTGACTTCAATAGGCCTATTTCATATTTATGTACAACATAAACCTTAAGAGGGGTTTCATTTATTTGGCATGAAATTCAGTGTGGAAAACTTGCTAAACACAGTACAGTATATAGTATCATAATTGGGTAGACAAATGAATGAAATTCTAACCTGTTCTAAAGTTAAGAGAAACAATGGTTTTATAAAGAAAACCATCTAGTAAAAACAAATTAATCATGTTATATGTTCTCAGGAAATTGTAACACAATATTTCATTGGCTATTTAAATTGAAATTGATTAAAAATTGCACAAAATTATAATTCAGTAACTTAGTTACACAAGCCACATTTCACAAAGTTGTTTTGAAATATTTACACTGGAATACAGTACATATCCCAAGAAATGCACATTTGTGAACAGATAAATGTAACTTTTGTTCTCTGATCACACTCATAATAATCAAATTAAGAACAAAACAGTGTTCGTATCACAAGAGTCCTCATTATTACTCTTCCCCTGATGCTTTATCTTTTTTTAATATGGGAAATCAGCCACATTTAAAATACTCAGCAGTCATTTGTAATTTGTGGCTGACCCAGAATACAGGAAGTACTATTGGAAAGTACTGGGTTATATAACCTTCTTGCTTATCAGTGCAAGCATCGACACTACATGTGGTCATGGGTGAAATGCTAATGATATATAAAACCTTCCAATATACCTCAAGGACTGAAAACCCGTACTCTGGTCCAAAACCAGGAAACACACCAACTGGCAACTGGCAATCCAATGATAAACAATATCTAAACTCCACATATTAACTTCAATTTTAGTTGCTCAAGTTATCTAAAGGAGAAAAACAGGTTTCATGCTGTTCATAAGTGTGTATGTGTATGTGCATGTGAGTGTGTATCTGTGTTGGGGTGGGGACAGAGAGAATGAGTGAGGAGTTAGGGTGGGGGAGAAAAAAATCCTTGAACCAAAGAGTTAATACCATAGTTAATAATTGTTTCATTGTATATCCCATCCCATAAAAATCCTATTGATCATGTCAGACACAAAATATACTCTATGTGAAATAAGGGAACCTATAAAATGTCACTTTCCATAATAATATAAATTTATCTTCATGTTTTTATAAATAGACTCCAGGATACCTTAAATCATCATATAGAGCACCTAAGTAATGAAACAGATCAGATGCCTTAATCTACAGCAATGCAGAGCAACACCCAAAGCTAAGGGGAGGGTGTGTTCTCTAAGAATGTTTTTGGCATGACTCATTTTTAGTTAATTTTTTTAAAAAGTTTGTTAATTCAGACCTGTGTTTACAAATCATGCTCCAAAGGTTTGAGATTACAGTTTAAATGTGTAGGTACTCCAGATACAAATATGACACTGATATTCAAATGGGTTCTGTTTAGAAGAAAATCATCTTCGGATCTTCCATATCACATTCTGTTACAAAATAAGATATTGGAGTTTGCTACTAAAGTACTTCAAATAGAAATTTACCCACAAAGAAAATCAATTCAGGCAAAAGGTGGTGAAGAATACCACTATTTATTCATTTTACTGAAGTATTGGTGTGGGATACAATAAGGCTAGTAAAAACATCACATGATGTTTCATATCTGCATTCCTGTGTAACATTAAATCACACTTTTAGCAGACACTAGAGATTATAATACCTCCTAGTAATAATACAGATCTGCATTAACTGCCCAGGCCTCCAGAGTTCCTTAGGAAATCACAGGATGATTCACGGAAAACTTGGCTCAGTGCCCACAAAGGCCAATCAAGATTTGTGGCATGATGTTAAAACTAAGTGAAGCTGCTTACCAAAGTATAAGGAACAGAACAAAGTATTCTTGTTTAAATCTACTTCATCTGCACAATCTTATAATGATCCAAAGAAACCCAACTATTACCAATGAAAATCCAAAGCAGGGTCTGTGGAATAGGTCTTTTGATTTAGAAAAAATAAAGCAGCAGCAATACATTAACTACCACTTTGAATAAAATACAATTAATCCATTAAGGCCAAGTTTGTAATTCATATTAAAATGAACGGAAAATAAGCAGGAATATAGAGTGTGTTTGTTTTCATTTTGCCCACCATGAGAGAAGCAGCTGAGTTCCAAGTTTGCAAAAGAAGGAAGCAATAAGAACTCAACAGCAGCACAGAGCACACAACTTCACACAGGCTCATGAACTGGAGATACCAGAGGCAGAGATTAGAAGTAGAAAAGCTTACATGGAAAGCTGGAAGGTGACTACATTCTTTTCTCCATCCCTTATCATCAGACGATATCCTGATACAGACACAGCACTAGATAATGCCTAAATGCTCCTATCACCAGCTGAGTGTTCTCAAATGGAGGTCTGACCTTTCAGAGGACTGGATGGAAGCCTTTCCATCATGGACAGACATGTTTCCCATGGAGGAAGTGCCGCCTCATGCGGGCCTGGACTACATTAGCAATATTACACACACCCAGCAACTATTACACCCAAGTGAGCAATACTGGGCATCTGGATAGTCAATGTACCTCTGCTTCACAACCTTAGGCAGAAGACAAGGAGCAGACAACAGCTGTTGAGTTAGGAAAGGCTATATTTATAGATTTATCATTATATAACTGTATCTATATATAATAACATATTATAAACTAATACATATCCATATATAATGATATCATTATAGGTTGAGTCCTAATTTATATATATTACATATAATTATATATTTATTTATAAATATAAATGTTTACATTTCATATAATATAAACAAAACAATTTAATAAATGTTTACACTAAAATATAAGTTCCAATATATTTTCCATATAATTATGTGTGACATTATATGTTATATATTATAATATTTTATATACATATATAAATATAATGACATCATTATAGGTTAAGCCCTAATTTTCCCTGGCTCTAGGCCAGTACCTGAATACAGAAATCTGGAACCAGCCCAGTATCAGGTAGAGACTCATGGCTCCAGCTGATCCCAGAAACACCTATAAGCTTGCTGTAGTGACCACGGGTCAACAAGCACACCTCAGCAGCAGACATCTCAAAAGAGAGAGCACTGAGCTTACCCCTGTGTTACACCAGTCTCTGGAGGCTTTGAGTCCCAGGCACAGTCTATCACAAATGAGAGGATGGTCATAGGATTGTCCATACCACTTCACCTACAATCCCAGGCTGCTCAACGCAGAGTAGCACTGTGTGAGTAAAGAAAAGTGAGCAGGGTGCTAGGCCATTACATAGGAACCTGCAGCAGGTCCCTCCACAGAGAGGTACATACCCATGAAAAATCATTTTAAGGGGTCTACAGTTTAGACACAGACTGATAGCTGTGTTAAGGCATTCAGATCTAACCTAGAATCAGGTAGAGGCTCGTGAGTATGGACTAAAACTTTCACACATATCTTTCAGTTCACTGTAAGTATGACAGCGACAGACAGTGGATTTGGAACAAGCATGGGACTGGGGGCATCTCTACAGGTGAAATCATGAAAACAACCACCAGCAAATCTACACTTGGGAGTGCCATCTTGTCCTGACATAGCAAAATTGAACAAAGGCTCAGAGGAAATAAACAGATGACTTAAAATTTCTGAAAGGATAGGCACAAATATATCCAGAATATGAAGACAGGATTATATACATAATCTAATAATTAGATGCTATTGCATGCCAGTAAAACCATTTGAAAAACCATGACCTTAGCCAATGAACAAAATAACAAATCATATTTCAACTGATGCCTGCAATTTCTCAAATGGATAATTCAAAATAGCTGTTTTAAGAAAACTCGATGAGCATCAAGAAAATGGAAAACCATGTTAATACTGTAACAGCAATTTAATATAGACTGAAATAATCCTGAACACCTCAGAAATCATTGAGGTGAAATGTATACATGAAATGAAAGATGCAATATTAGGCAGGAATAGAATAGAATAGAACAGAATAGAGAATAGAGAATAGAGAAAAGAAATCAATGAGCCTGACAGACTTTTTGAAAAGTCAATGTCAAAAGAAAAAGCAGCGAAAGAACTTCAATGAATGAAGACATTTTATGAAAACTGTAGGATAGACTGCAAAGAACAAATATTCAAGTCACTAGAGTTCGGAGAGTACTACAGAATGCACAGTAGAATGTTATCCAAAGGAGCAATTAAAACAAAATTAAGACAAACATCACAAACCTAAAGAAAAATGCAACTATCTAGGACATGAATATATAATCGGGGGGGGGAGGGGAAGGAAGGAAGCAAGGAAAGTTAGTTCCATTTAGGTATTTATATAATCATTCATGTACCATTCAAAATTGTTCATTTAAAAATTAACATGCTGAATTAGCTTATTGAATTTCAAGTCTTACCTGCAGCTGCCTTGCAGGGCTACATCAAATGATTTCACGGGCCTTAGGAGGCCTGTGAGACAAATGTTCCCCACCCTTGAGCTAGCTTCATCTGTATAACAGAATACTACTGAACTACTAAAGGAGGAAATCCTCCCTCTTAGGACAACACAGATAAACCTGGAGGGCATCACATTAAGTGAAATAAGCCAGGCACAAAGACAAGCACTGCATGATCCCACATACATGTAGAATCTAAAAATACTTACCTCACTGAAGTTGAGCGTAACAGATGTTTCCAGAGACTAAGGGGGTTGGGCAGGGAGTGACAGTGCAAGGTTGACTAACGAGTACTATGTTACAGATAGAAAGGAGTAAGAAATTTGGGGATTTTGCCGAAAAGTAGTGTGACTAACGATAATGCACTGTTAATTAAAAACAACAACAACAACAAAAAAAGCCAGCAAAAAGGATCTTCAATGTTTTACCATAAAGAAATGAATAATATTTGAGGATACAGATATGTTTGCCTTGATTTAGATGTTATACAATATATACACACACATACATATATGTATATAACAATACATCACAAATCAGAGAAAATATCTAATATAGATATCCAATAGACAGGAGAGAACTGCTTTGGATTACTAGTCATCAGGTAACGCCAATAAAAAGCATAATGGTATCACTTCACTCCACTTATAACGGCTATCATCCCAAAATTAAAAAAATTAAAATAAAAATAAATGCTTGGGCCGGCATTGTGGTATAGTAGCACAGTGGGAAAGCTGCCATCTGTAAGGCCAGCCACCCATATGGGTGCCAGTTCTTAGCCTGCAGTTTTCTTGTGGCACAGCTCCCTGCTGTGACAATAGCCATTCAATGTAACACCACATAGCAGTGAGAATGAATGACTTCCAAGTACCTACAACCTTAAGGTAACTCTCAGAAACAATGCTAACTTAAACTAAATACATCAGAGTAGGTACTATCAGATCAAGTGCAACGGGCAAAAAAAGAATCCATCCTGCTGGAAGTCAGGGCAAGGGCCCCTTGATTGGCAGAACTGGAGAGTCAGTGACTGTCCGGTGGGCTGCTCAGGGAACTAGCGCTCCACTCCTTGTTCAGGGCGCTGGTTCTATTAGCAGTCATTCAGCAAGACATGTCCTGACTGAATGTGCATTTTCCAAGATAGATCTCTCTCTCTCTCTGTCTCTCTCTGATAAAACGCAGGATGAGAATGCTGCTGCTGCAGCTGATGATGATGATTGTTATTTTGTAGGATAACTTTCCAAACTTGGTCCCCAGAGGATGTTAGAGAAAAAACTAAAAATGGTATCTTGTACAAACTTTTTGTACTTCTCAAATCACTTGGGAAAATTTAATGGATGTTAGGAGATGATTAATGTAGCACAACTACATGGAAGTAAGGAATTTATATATGATTTCAAAACAATCCTCAGATACAGAGTGCCAGTTGGGGCTTTTATTTACTGATTTGTGATTCCTACTGGAGGCAGTCTATCTCTGGACATTAACCTGTGATTCCCTCAAATGTGCTTAAGTGTCCAGCATACATGTAAAAAGAGTTGTGATTTCAACCCAGAAGTTTGCCAAATTTGAAATACAGGTTTTAAAAGAGCACTTTATTTTTAAAAAGCTGACTACAGACAGCTGTGCTTTGTCACTACAATCAAAATCCATAAGTATTCTGAAACTTCAAAAAAAAAAAAAAAAGCACTGATGTGACCTTGTTAACCTTTGGAGAAGGGTTGTATTTGATCACCATTTATCTTGCCTCACAATCTCCTGCTATGCTTTTACTGATGTACTCAGCAAAGTGTAAAAGCATAACTGGAAAAAAAATAAGGAAACATTTTTGCTTTACTAGTGATTATCAGTCCTAGTAAAATCAGTGTTCACACTTAGTGTGACTGCCAGCATAGTATAATAAAGGAAATTATACCACCTTCTTCATGGAAAATGTTTAAGAAAACAGTTAACAGTCCCTGTTTAATTCTCTGGAATTACTTTTCCCCAAAAGGAGGTGGTCAAACGGGGTGTCTGCCAGATTTATAATTTCATTTTGTCCTCTGCTTCCATAAACAAAATTGAGTCTCTTTTTTAACGGGGTGACGCATTTTGTGACAGCCAGAAAACCTAAGCGCTAAACCAGCATGAATATAAACTGCCGTTTCAAAACATGTAGAAGCTGTTGCTACAAAGACTCAAGCAGACAGTTGACAAATTACCCAGCTAATTCAGGCAAAGGTCTACTCAATTTTAAACTAAAAATTTTAAGCCTAATTAAAATTTAGTCTATAAAAGACCTTCAGATGAGCTATATTCTCTTCTGTATGACCATTCAAGTCTGCACTGTACTTTGTACACATGCAGCTCAGATTCTTCTAAAACTCAATAAACTCTAACTTAGACTTAAAAGATTTTGTGACAAACAAAATATTTTCATGCAGAGTAACCAATGGTGAAAATACAAAGAGTATGGGGCAAGGGTGGGAGAGAGGGTAAATTATAAGCAGTTAAGATGGCAAAGGAAGTTTCAGGAAATCATGGCATAAATTTTAATCCAGGAGGAACAGCAGTCCAAACCATTACAGTCTAAAATAAAGAACCAGACTCAGCTGTGTGGCATGACAGCTTTCCCACACAACAGCCACTGATAGTGGCCTGCTTTAGTCTGTTCTCTCTAGGTCCCCACGGACACTGGAATGCAAGGTATGTACAAGGATGCTATCCGTTTCCCTACCATATTACCATATCTACAGCAGCATCCAGGGCCACAATAAGGGCTCCGTACATGTATGCTATGAACTAATTCCTGTAGGTTACTAAGGTAATTTTGTCATATGGACATCTAATACTTCCTGAATCTGATTCTAGAATCAGTGTAATACACTCCTTAAATCATTCAAAATATTTAACGTAAGAATTCATATACCCATCAAGATATTTCAGCGTATCGAATGTTGTTCATGATCTAATTATGCATTTTATATTACAGCATTAGATTTTGAACTACAATCCGTAAACAAGATGCTCTTGTAAATATTAACTACAAACTATAACAGATGAGTTAAATTAGTTACTGACTACACAAGAGATATAATTTTAAATACAAAAGTAATATTATGCTAAAGTATTCAAAACTGATTACCTTTCATATTCTGTAAATCCTGTTTTGTTAAATCCTTCTTACTAAAGGATTTAAAACCAATGCTTTAAAAAACCAATGCTTGTGGAACAACTATGACGTGCTGTGCTTTCAGGCAAAATTGTAAGATCGCAAATGTCTGCCTGATAAAAGACAAGCATTTCATAAGCCTTTATGGAACCGAGCAGAACAACAATTTTCTTTAGGTGCATAAAAGCGAAAAAAGCTTTATAAGATGAGACACCCACCACCTCATGCTCCAAGGTGGTCATAAACCTATGACAGTACACTTTTTTCAACAAACTTGGAGCTTAAAGTATCCAGATAATTGTGCTGTTTCATTACTATTACTGCAATCATTTTGCAAATGATTCCATTCTGGAATTGCTTTTAGAGAGTGTAGCTTATTCTTCTGAGTAGCTGTAGTATAGAACATCTGCCCCTTCTGAGAGTGAAAAATAGCTTTAGATGAATCAAACTTATTCAGGCCATGACAAGTGAAGTAGGTGTGTATTTCAAAGAATGTGCGACTACAATAGCAATTTTAAGAATTTTTCCATTGTGGCTCAAAATTCCCATCCGTTCTCATGTGTGACATTCCAAAAGACAAAAGTCTGTAATTGTGAAGTGAAACTTTACACAGCAACTCTCTCAAGAACAACAGATACTTTCAATACTTACATGTAATTTAAAATACAAGTCATTCCTTTACATGCATGCCACATACAATTTCTTCACTAAATTTAGATTAAGACATGTGTATGGTAATTCACTAGCCAGAAGGATAATGTGCTACCTTCACCCAGACACTGAATTTTGGGAACTCTGGGTTATAACACAATAATCAGGAGGAGTCGCATCATGATACAACGCAGTCTCTATAGATCTCTTTCCTCCCCCAATCTACACAATTCTTAACTAGCTTGAAACTAAAATTCCACAATATAGCTTAGATTTAAAAAATGACAAGTGTTTTTCTATAAAATTTATCATTTATTATTTTATTTGAAAGGCAGAGAATCAGAGAAAGACAGAAAAAGGTTTGCTAAGGATAGGCCAGCCTGAAGTCAGGAACCTGGAACTCAATCCAGGTCTTCCATCTGGCAGGGATCCAACTCCTCGAGCCAGAGTTCTTTGCTTCCCAGGAAACGCACTGATAGAAAGCCCAAATTAGAAAACAAGGACTCAAGCAAGGCACTCTGGTCTGAGGTGGGGGCATCCGAAGCAGTGCCCACTCTTGCACCAGATATCTGTTGGAAAAAATGCCAATTTCTACCAAACATGGTGAAGGAGATGACTACAGAAACTGTACCCTGAATATTTCTATTTTACCAAGAGAAAATTTTAAACTTTATGAGTGAATTCAGAATGACATATAAATCAATACATGTTTGTCTTTTTGTTTGCTTGTTTTAAGAGACAGGTGTTCCTGTTCTCTGTCTGGGGCTGGAGCAAGGCCATGCCTCAGCAGTGCCTCCAATGCGGTGGGAAGGATCCAATCATGGCAGCTGAACCCAAACACAAGGATGTGGGTGACTGGTATCCCAGTCAGTGGCTAAGTTGCCATACTGTTACCCCTTAACAGAAATCACAAATTAGGAGTTTTCTAGGTTCCAATTAAAGGTTTAATATTTAAAATAAAAAGCCACTCCTTAAATAACAATTGGAAGGAACATGTCGGTGCACATGTCTTAATTTTGTCTCATGGCCACACAATTCATTTACTTCATGTTGATTTTGGCAGATTCTGGATTTTCTCAATGAAAACAGAACATTGGCCATGGTCTAAAACCCAGTGCTAACACAGGATGAAACACATTGTTGTATCCCACATAGCCTTTCTAACTAATATACAGTATGTCATGCAAACGACCCAGTTTCTGACACATTTGGCCTCTCTGATCTTCAACAAGTAGCAACAAAACAAGAAGTGAATGAAACTTTCTAGACTCGCAAGAATTAGTCTTGAGAACACATTGTACTACACTGCTTTGGGAATCAAGAAATCAGGATGAGAAAATTGGTGTTAGAAGTAAGTCATTTAAACTTTGTTTACCTGGGAAGACAACTGACTCTAATAAGAGCACTTCTTCAAATTTACAATTTAAATTTCTATATTCTTGTCAAATCTGGGTTTGACAAATTGACCCTTGAAGCAAAAACAAATATCTTTGTAGTGCCCCTCTGAGTCAAACTAAGGTACAAAAGAGAACTTCCTGCCTTTGATGTTTATTTAAGGATGCCTGACAGAGGAAGCCTGCGAGGCTGTAGTGTCACCCTGTGTGGTGGAGGTGGTGAGGAGACGGAGATGGACAGTGGGGGGTGTTATGGGAACTGGAGAGGATGCAAAGGATGCCAGTATTAAGTGATGTTCCCTGTAGCACACTCCAGGACATACTGAGGCACATCTGGGTCAGGTGGCTAAAGACAGGAGAGGCACCTTTACATTTTGCTTGGGGGACCTGTTAGTGCCGACCGGGTCTGTTTATACTGACTTTTCTGCTTAGTTACATGCCTTGGTTAAAGACAAATCCCTGTCATACAAAAATTTCAGGTTACAGTGAGTGGAGTAGTGTCCCATTATAATAAGGCAGACCCTCTCTCCCAATCGGCCTTAAGTCTTAAACCTGGTTATCCTGTACAGGAAGCTGAATGGAGTACTTTCGTTCCTCACAACAGGTGCCAACAGGTGCCAACAGGTGCAGGCCTTCTGGTAGACAGACAGTGAGCCCAAGCAGTCAACCATGTGAGGTGCACCGATTTCCCTTTCTGTTTCTGTTCTGGACTCATTTACAGCATCTGAAAAAATTAACTGGTGTTTGCCTGTGTTCCGTTTAAAAAGATAATAGGTAAAAGCCTTCCAGAGAGGGTATACAATTCCAGCACCAACTTTTTCCTATCTATGGGAAGCCACACTTAGTGTGGCAGCAGTGACATCATGGAGAAGGCAGTGCACGACGCAGGAAAGGCTGAATGACTGATATTCCACGTTCAGCTGCTAGGAAGGGATGGGACAGTTCCAGTCAGTGTAAATCAGCAAAGCATTTGGAAACTCTTATCAGGGGCACTAGACAGCAGCACGTAATGGGCTGCAAAGCACAAGCGATGCCAAAGCGTGGCGGCTGCTGAGTTGCCCAAGGCTCAAGCGCAGATAACAGACGCAGCAATCACTGCTGAAGAATACGGCCTTGCAAAGCTTCCCTCTGAGTTTTACAAGAAATGAGATAAGCAGCCACCTCCAACTGTAATCACAAAATACAATAAAAATATCCTGGGTTCTCATGAGTATCTCCATTGAAGGGTATAAAACCATTCCTTTCTTAACATAGAACAATAAGGGAAATGCTATTGCCGAATTAAAGCAACTTTTAGCTGGCATACAAGCACCTCCATAATAAGTTCTTTTTTTAAAAGTGCTTTGAAAAATATGCAGGCTTACTTAAACTGACCTAATCTGGACACTCCTACCTCTTCACTCTGTTTTCCAAAGGCCTCTCTGAAACAATCCATTTCCTCCTGATAATTTGCTGAGCTGGTGTTGCCATTGATCCCTTCTCTATGTCCCAGCCTCCCCTTCAGAGCCGATCCATTCCTATTCTGGGTCTCTCTTATCTCATGTGTGAAAAAGTGAGGAAAAGAAGTTCAGATATTGGTAATTGCCAAAGCATCTACACGTAAGAACACATATAGACACACACACACCCCCCACACACATACATATCACACACACACTGTAATTTAGGTGAGTTAATGGGGTGTCTAGTGGTTAAAATTACAAACTAAATTCTCTCTTAAATAAATTATATCTGGGAGAGGAACTGTTAATGCATTATGGTAACCATGGTACTTGGATGCCTACATGTCCCAGCGGAATGCCTGGAACGGACCCGGCTCTGCTTCCAACCCAGCTTCCTTTGCAGGTCCTCGGGAGGAAGCAGATGATGCTCCAAATACTTGGGTTCCTGCCATCAACACGGGAGATGCAGATGGAGTTCCTGACAGATCCTGGTCTCAGTCTGGCCTGCACTTTACTGCTGAGGGCATTTGATGTGCAAACCAACAGGTGGCACAGAGTCACATTCTCTCCTCTCTCTTCTTCTTTGATCATTTCGTTTTTTAAATAAAGGAATAATTTATAAAAAGTTTAAATTAAAAAAAAAACTACCTAATTCTCTATCACAAGTATATATGATTGCTTAAGGCTTACTTATATTGAGATATAGCTCCATATTCAGGTTTTAATATCTTATTGTTTAATAATTTACAAGTGCTGAAGAGTATTTTAGCATTGCTGCCCATTGAAACATCTTAACTTACAAAAAGAAAATTGTTTGTGCTTTTAACCTACTGTAAGCAGAAATGAAAATAAATCCTAAAATAAAGGTGACTTTTAAAATGCTACACAGCTAACAACAGAGTTCAGCAACTTATGTTTTTCAATTTATGTTGAAAGCAAGTAGAGTATTAAGTTTTGCCTTTGTGTTTATTACAGTGTTTTTCTACTTTCTTTCAAAAAGAATGTCAACAAAAACATTATCCCCAAAGAAACTTCTAATAATGGCTAAAAAATAGTCCAGAATATTGGCTTCTCATGAGGAAAAAGTAGAAATTTTTAAATTCATGCTTCATAAAACTTTTGTCATATGTCAGTGATTAAACAAGAAATTTATGCAGGCAGGAAATGTTAAAATCTTTCTTCACTAGCCATAATCTTATTATTGAGCAGGCTAAATAAAATTTCTGGGTAATAAATCTTAGAACATTCAACAACACTACTTCAAAGGCAACATGAAGTTTCAAGTCCTAAGGAAATTTCTTACCAGGAAACCAAAACAACAGACAACAGAGTATACTGTGTAAATGAAGGAATTACGGAAAGACTGTGGTGTACCCAGAGCAGATGCCCAATAAATCCTGTTGAGCTAAATTTATAGTGTCTGCATGAATTACTGTTAGGAATAAAATGTCGAGGAGAAATGGATGTTAGCCTCTTCATTTCGTTATTCTGAAGCAATCCTCATACCAGGATATTAACTCCTACAATCTTCACAGATGTCACGTCCTTAGTTCAAGTCTCTCTGCTTTTATCTATTTACTTTCAAATTGTTTCCCTTCTTTTCATGTAGATTAATGATAGAAATAATGGAAAGAATACACTGCAAGTTCAAGTGTAAAACAGAAGCAGATACAAAAGTGCTCCTCACTGACATAGCATATACATGTTACACTGGTACAGTAACATGAACTTTATGAAATTTAAAAACAAATTTTTATTCAAACATTATAAATGAGGTTTATTTTTATTGGAAAGTCAGATGCAGAGAGGAGGAGAGACAGATACATCTTCTGCCCACTGCTTCACTCTTCAAGTGGTCACAATGGCTGGAGCCGAGCTGATCCGAAGCCAGGAGCCAGCAGCTTCCTCCCGGTCTCCCACATGGGTATAGGGTCCCAAGGCTTTGGGCCGTCCTCGACTGTCGTCCCAGGACACAAGCAGGGAGCTGGATGGAAAGTGGACATGAACCAGTGCCCATATGGGATCCCAGCATGAGTAGGGTGAGGATTTAACCACTAGGCTACCGTGCCGGGCACAAATTAGAAGATTTGCAAAATCTACCAACATACACAAGCTTGCAATATGCTAGCTGCGACTAATAACAGATAAAATATGCTGCATTGGTTCAAGTGAACACATTTCCAAAATATCAAGATTTTGAAACTTTAAAGCAATTTTTATCCTTCCTATTATGGGTAGGATTGTATAAATAATCTCATATGTAGAAATAAACCTTTCTCACCAAATGGCAAAGAAAAATGGTCTCAAATCAGTTACTAGTCATTTCTATGTGAATTGCTTAAACTTCCTTAGAAATAGCTATACTATTAGTACTTGGCTCAGCAAAATTATAAGGATATAAAAATTCTTCAAAAGCTTCAGAGAATGCATTCAACTGGAATCATTTATAGGAAGAAAGAAAAACTCATCACAACAGGGTCCTATACAGAGCAATTGGTTAGAAATAGTTACAGTGGGGCCCGGAGCAGTAGTGTAGTAGTTAAAGCCTCACCTTGCACGCGCCGAGATCCCATATGGGCACCGGTTCTAATCCTAGCAGCCCTGCTTCCCATCCAGCTCCCTGCTTGTGGCCTGGGAAAGCAGTCAAGGACGGCCCAAAGCCTTGGGACCCTGCACCTGCGTGGGAGACCCAGAAGAGCTCCTGGTTTCAGATTAGCGTAGCATGGACCGTTGCAGCCGGTTGGGGAATGATTCACCGGATGGAAGATCTCCCTCTCTCTCTCCCCTCCTCTCTGTATATCCGCCTTTCCAATGAAAATGAATAAATCTTTAAAAACAAATAGTTACAGTGTTCTGCTATGACTATCATCCTAATGGTGAGAACAAACTACTTTCATTTAAGCACTAACGCTAATGGAGGAGAATTTGGGGTATATGACTTTTCTACTATTACTGTAACACATTATTACACACATAGTGGCTTAAAATAACAGATGTTTTAGCTGACACTTCCACAGGTCACAAGTCTGGAACAGCAAAGACTCCAGAGGGGAGCTGCTTCCTGCCCTTTCCACTCCCAAAGGCTGTGCAAGCTCTTTCATCCCCAAACGAGCACCTGCCACCCTGTGCCTTCCTGCCCGGGTCAGCACACTTCCTTCTCCGAGTCTGACCCTGCTCCCTCCCGTTTTCACTTGAAGGACCGTTGAGATTACATCGGGCTCACTGGATAATTCAGGATCATCTTCCCATCTCCAATGCCCTAACTTCATCTTTACTGCAAAGTACCTCTCAACACATCAGGTAATCTATTCACCGCTTCTTGGAATTAGCGCATGGATATTTTGAAAGGGCCATTTTTCTGACTCCTGTCCTGGGTGTCAACACATAGAAAGAGAAATGCTGTGCATTCTTCCCCTTCCTAGTTCTACTTACAGCTGGAAACTTGTGAGACATTAGCAGTGAGAAACAGTACTGATACAAGCAGTGTGTTATATTAATTACACCTGGCCCTGGATTCAGAACGCTTTGTTCCCAGTCCCAGTTTACCTACTGGCCGTGTGACTTTAGACATGGCTTAACCCTCAATTTCCTCATCTTTAAGTAGACATAACAGAAAGGACCTCTTCACACTGCTGTAAAACAAGACCATTTACTAAGAATGAATCATTACCATACAGTATGTGTTACCTACTTTGACACTGGAAGCCATTTCACAAGATCCACAATGTATATGAGAATCAAAACAATATTGGACTCAGTGCAACAACCTAGTGGCTAAAGTCCTCACCTTGCATGCATCAGGATCCCATCCGCTTCCCATGCAGTTCCCAGCTTGTGGCCTGGGAAAGCATTCGAGCACAGCCCAAAGCCTTGCGAGCCTGCACCCATGTGGAAGCCCCAGAAGAAGCTCTTGGCTCCTGGCTTCAGATCAGCACAGCCCCAGCTGTTGCAGCCACTTGGGCAGTGAATCATAGGAGGGATGATCTTGCTCTGTGCCTCTTCTCTCTGTATATCTGACTTTCCAGTTAAAATAATAATAATAATAATAACGTATTGTTTAAATACACACAGTTTTTACGGTAAAGGCATTTGATGCCGCAGTTCAGACACTGGTTAAGAGGCCTGAGGACCATGTCAGAGTGCCTCTGTCCAACCACCACCTGACTCCCGCATCCTGACGTGCATCCTGATGTACAGAGCCCCTGGAAGCAGTGGTGGTGCTTCAGGTCCCTGAGCTCCTGCTCCCCAGGTGGGAGTGCTGCACTGTGCTCCTGCCTCCCAGCACAGGTGTTTAGACAGCGAAACAGGGTATCAGTGTGCGCTTGCCCCCTTTGTCTTTCCCACCCCCTCTCTCTTCCTATCAAACAACTACAACTATATACAATTTTTATTTTTTTATTTTGTCTCAATAAAGCTAGAAAGAAGCAAAATCCCTAGGTTGAATTACTAAATAGAAAAGAAACACTGTTCTATCAAAAGTATATACTAGCAAAATAATAAATTGGCTTTGTTATCGGATGCATTGAGAACTACTTCTCAGGGTTGCGCAGCAGGTTCTGCTTTACACTGAAGTTATGGATTCTTTGAGAGTTACATAGGTAGGACAGCACGTTTTTACCAGTTGTGACTTTACATTTTAGTCCAAACTGATGTCTTTAAGAAATATCTACATTCCCATTTTCATTTCAGGATAATTCACAATAGCCAAGATGTTGAAGCAACCTCAGTGTTCCTCAGTAGAAGAATGGATAATGATGAAACTGTACACGCACAATGGAATATTAGATAGCCTTGATGAAGACCGAAGTTCTGTCATTCAAGTCAGCAAGGATGAAACTGGAGCACACACTGCTCTGTGAAATGAGCCAGACATGGAAAACCACATGATCTCACTTCCACGAGGAGTGTGGAAAGTCAGTTTCATAGAAACAGTAGAAAGGTGGTTTCTAGAGACTGGAGTGGACAGGGAGTGAGGACAGGGGAGATGTTAATCAAAGGGGATATCAAGTTTCATTTAGCCTAGGAGAATAATTTTAGTGATTTACTGCACTACAAGTAGAGGGAATCTTATTTTCTCCTAATTGTGTGAAAAGTATAACCAAGTGCATATTTTCTCATTCAATTAGCAATTCACTCCTTTAAGAACGCTTTACTTAGGGGTATTGCAAGGTAACAGAAAGACTCCAGTTTAGTCAATGATAGAGAAACCATTATCATTATTATTTTCAAAATCCACAGCAGAATCCTGTCTGAATAATTGTCTTTTTCTCCCCCCAAATCTAATGTATTCAAGAAAGGTGTAAGCTTGTTAATCAAGGTGTTTGTAAATAACAATATTTCTTTCTCACCCACCCACAGTAACATCTTATAAGCACACTCTCTGACATCTACATTCTATGGACGTGTGTCTAAATAAGTCACACTTCAAGCAGCAGTCACACACACACACACACACACACACACACACACACAGTTTGTTCAGTTTTTCAAATGAAAATACATATCTCCAAACCAGGAATTCTTGCTAAAACAAACCCAAAAGGTAATGGTTCAGCACTGTGCTCCATGGATCACAGTGTCCATATCCTCATTTCCACTATTTTTATTTTGTGCCTGATGTCTTCAGCTTAACAGAAACCAAGAACTAAACGAACACACAAAACTACCATAAAGAAGCCAGCAGAGATTTCCAAAGTTTGCCAAAATATTACAATTATTAGAAATCAAAATGATAAATGTTTGTCATAATTTTACAAATATTTTTAAAAGCTTAAGAAGGAAGGTGTATATTTCCTCTTAAGAATTTTACTTTAACTGATAACAAAAAAATGTGACTTATAGGGTTGGCAATATCTGAGAACAACTGAGGGAACTTTGGTCTATACATAAATAGTTACACCTATATTATAAAAATTCAGATCTCTTTATGTTTAGATTAATGACATCGTTGGTATAGATTTTGAGTTTGTGCCCAAATGAAAACTTCTACTGTTTGTGATCATAATATATACTCATTGTTCAGAAGCAATTAGAACATGTTAGTGTTAAAAGGGACTTTGGTGACAATGTCACTGCAATCAGCATTTGGCTACTCTAGCAGGCAGTTTTGTAGGCATAGAAAGCACCTGCTATCTTCTTGTACTTCCCCTTAAAACAGCAGGGATCATAACAATTGTGCTCATTTGAGATTAATGAAAAGATACAACATATGCCGCATATTATAGATGCTCATATGTTAGAGCTATTGTTACATACTTTGGTTCTAAATTCCCATCTGACCATGTGTTAGAAGAATGAATAGCAGCAATGGAGTAAGAGAGAACCAAAATTGGTGTCTTACCATTTAAGTGCCAAGCCTATAACAACAAGTTAAACAGCAGCAGTTCCCTTCATCAATCAGTGTACCAGAAATTTACTAGATGCTTAACATTATATCTCATTTAGTCATCCCAATGATGAGGTATGCATTTTTACCCCAATTGCACAAAAGAAAAATCAGTGACTCAGAGAGGTGAAGTAAAAATGCCAGAGTTTTGTAGCTAAACATGAGCAGAACCAGCACTAGGAAGAAATGACCAGTTATGCTCAAGCCCCACTGTAAAGAAGTTCAGAGGAACTGAATGAGAAATGCAGTGGGCAACTCTTTCCACCACATGCTCCTCGGGAACTAGCACTGGGGCTCAGTAACTGACAAAACTCCAAAGTCTGGGACATGTCCTAGGATACAGGTAGCACTGGAAAGAATCATGTGTGTCACTGGTAACTAGAACACACTCAGCGGTGTGAACCTAGGAACCCACACCCACTTCAAAGTTAGTGCAATGAGAGCAAATATAAAAGGTAGAAGAGTACCAAGAACATACATGTTTAAGAACAATAGTCACAAGTAAAAAAAAAACTTCATAGATGTACTGTTTGATAATAAATATTGTGTTCATCATTTTCTCCATATTACATTATACAAAGGTTTCAATCACCATGCATGGTATCTACTTTAAGATATGCTGAAGAAAAGGGACACAGGCATACAAAGACACCAATTGGGAGATAGCTTAAACCTCATTCTATCAGGTATGCTCACTGGACAAAGAAAATTCTCTATGAAAGTTGTAAAACAGTCAAAATTATGGTTCTATTTTATTCAAATAATAGCTATAAAGTCATAGCAAAATCAATTTTTAATTTACAAAGTTGTGCTTGTGCAACTACAGCTATGAAAGTGCAACCTCCATGATTCGACAGTTTACTCTTTCGGGAAAGTGATTTGTTAAGGAAAGAATGAGAATCTTAGCCTAAAAGAATTTTGAAAAAATGACAAAATTTCCCACGGCAACGACCTACAGTTAGTCACATCCAGTGACTACGTTTTCTTTATGCTTCTTGAGAATTGCAGTTCATTCTGACAATTTATCCACAAGAACTGTAACAGAATACTGCCTATCCATGTCTATTATTCTGTATGGCAAACGTAACAATCTAAAGAAAAGTATAATCCTGGGACGCACTTGCAGTGGCTGCAGAGACCTACTCTCAACTGATGTACGACTTTCAGAGACCATTCCAACACTGCCACATGGTGGTCATCTGTGTGTGTTGCAGCCTGAAAGCATCTGCAGGTCACTCCTGCTGTCTGTGCATATGTGGAGGGTGTATGTTGTGCTTTAGGCTGGTGGGCAGCGCTCAGCTTCCCATCAACCTTTATGATGGTGTCAGGAGCTCCTTCTCTTACACGAGGCAGCACCACCAGCGGAGCTCTGCTCCACGACCTGCCCGTGGGTCTGTCCTTCACTAAGGGTTAGCCAGGGAACAGGCCTCCATCATTCCTGTGAGAGCCCTCCTGGGGTCAGGGGGAATCCCAAGAAAGAAAAGTGACCTCCCTCTGCTTTCACGTTGGGAGGCCTTGCCTCCAGGAACATGACACGCTGCACAAGGTAGAGGTCTCACTTCCCTTGAGTCTTCATCCTATGTTGACTATGTCGTGGGGCTCCTAGGGCTAAGGTTGTGACTAGTCATATCTCAAATTTCTTCCTTTCGTAACTGCAGTTTTACAGAGAGAAAAGCTAATATGAAGAAGTAATACTGTTGACAGGTCTGGAATGGTGGTGAAGCAGGCTGATCCTCCATCTGAGATGCCAGGATCCCATACTGGCACCACTTTGAGCCCTGGCTATTGCACTTCTGACCCTGCTTCCTGCTAAGGTCTAGGAAAACAGCAGAGGATGGTCTAAAGCCTTAGGCCTACACCCATATGGGAGATCCAGAAGAAGCTCCTGGCTCCCAACTTCAGACTAGACTAGCTCAGCTCTGGCCACTGCAGCCATTTGGGAAGTGTGAACCAGTGGACGGAAGATATTCTTTCTCTCTCCCTTCCTCTGTAATTCTACCTTTCAAGCAAAAAGGAACCTTAAAAAAAAAAAGAATTACTGTTGCAAAAAAAGTGTTAATGTCTGGAAAGTAACACTTTCCTTATTGTATCTCAATTAAACTACAAGAATTTCATGGTAATCAGGCCTCCACCAAGAAAATTGCCTCACTGGCATCCCCTTTGTCCCAATTCAGTTCCCTGTCCATCCTTCAACTCAGTTCAAAACCACTACCTTAAAGTCTTCCTGATTTCCAGGACTTAGTCATTGCTCCCTTTACATGTCATCCTAGTTTCCAATACCTCGTATTTTTGGTACTTAGCACAACTGCAATGTATTAATGATTCAATCCATTATGTAACACGGGGTTTTCCTGGTAGAATAAGAAACACAGTAACAGGGACTTGCTATTCCTGTTTTTCCCATGATGTCTTACAGGTGCCACATACCTGGTAACACCTGTTTGTATTTAATAAATGAATACAACAGAATATGACATGTGTCCTAAAGGAAATTTAGAGAACGCTTTGGAAGAAAAATGGTCTTAGATAAAAGGTGAAAATTTTTGTTAAAGTTTGTACTGTAGGGGCTGAGAACAGATCGGTTTGCTGGGAATCAGGATTCGTGGGGAGGAATTTTAGGAGATAAAATTGAAAGTATGAATTTGGGGCAGATCTTTGAAAGCCTTGAAGGTGGACATTTGTTAAGCAATAGGAGTCTGAGTTAACCAGAAATACTAAATCTACCTTCCACAACCTGGCTAATTTCATTGACAGTAACGTAAACTGAGTTAAGTTTCTTAAACTGCAAGAAAGAAAACTCTTACTGTAAGACTTTGGAGAGTATTATTCAAAAGGCGCTTAGCATTCATATACACCCTCCTTAAGAAGACACTTAAAACATCAGTAAACCATAGTCCAAAAATGTATTTCCTCAGAACTTGTAGTATATGTGCTGAAATATTACTCATGATGAATACTTTGAACATTTTAAACACATCTTCCAAATTCTCCCACTCTCCTTGCTGGAAAAGTGTGAACCAACTCCTTTTACTAAAAGAAGTTTCATTTCTTATTTTTATTTCCTTGGCATTTTGCTGAAAAGATTTTAATTCAAAGCACAGGAAACAAGCTCTTTACTCATCAACTAACACGCTTCACTGATTTTCTTCAGCAGAACATCTCCATAGGAGGGGAAATAATTCAGTTTCTAAACTTCTGAAATTAGCTGCTTGTTTGGGCTCCCTGGAAATTTAAGAACTAAGATCTCAATTTTGCAAATTATTACCATTAAATTACGTTTATATTTGAAGGCTTGATCTTCAGTTTTTAAGATTTACTTATTTTTATTGGAAAGGCAGATAAACAGAGAGAAGGTAAATCAGAAAGAAAGAGCTTCCACTCACTGACTTACTCCCCAAGTGGCTGCAATGGCCAGAGCTGAACTGATAGGAAGCCAGGAGCTTCTTCTGGATCTCCCACATGGGTGCAGGGTCCCAGGGCTTTGGGCCATCCTCGACTGCTTTCCCAGGCCACAAGCAGGGAGCTGGATGGGAAGTGGAACAGTCAGGACACAAACCAGAGCCCACATCGGATCTCAGTGCATGCAAGGCAATGATTTAGTCACTAGGCTATCACGCTGGGCCCCACCTTTTATTTTTAACCTCAGTTACTGGTCATGTTCAGCTAGTTCTGGGTATAATGGCAGAGACTGGGCGTTGGCTGCATCACATCTCCCTGCATGACCGAGAGGCAGCCCATCCACAGTCAGCGGAGTCAGAGGAGACAGCAGAGACTTCATTCTCCTGGAGTTTAAGGCAACCTGACCCCATATAATTTAGGCTGCCTCTCTACCCCCAGTCCTGGCAGAACAGAGGGAGTTTCCCTAGGTAAGGGTCCATTTGGTGAATCAATTAGTTGTGGTGGGAAAAAAATAGTGTTGGGGCCTAGAGTGGTAGCTTAGCAGCTGAAGTCCTTGCTTTGCATGCACCATTGGGATCCCATATAGGTGCCGGTTCCAATCCCGGCAGCCCCGTTTCCCATCCAGCTCCCTGCCTGTGGCCTGGGAAAGCAGTCAAAGATGGCCCAAAGTTTTGGGACCCTGCACCCGCATGGGAGACTCAGAAGAAGCTCCTGGCTTCAGATTGGCTCAGTTCCAGCTGCTGTAGCCGCTTGGGGAATGAATCAACAGAGGGAAGATCTTCCTCTCTGTCTCTCCTCCTCTACGTAGATCTGACTTTCCAATAAATCTTTAAAAAAAAATAAGGATAGCCCTTAAGATGATGGTAATTCCAGCATCAAACACCATTTTGTGAATATTGTTCTATCAAGGAATTACTTTCACTCTATTATGTATTGTACACCACCATTTCATGAAAAGCCTTACTTTCCGTATCTTACACAAAGGTGAGGCTTAGGGAAATTAAACCACTTCCCTAAGGTACATAGCTCGTGAGTGTTAGAGCCAACTTTAGAATGCTCAACTCCAGGATTCAGTAATTATAGCACGGCTCTTTCCAATTCCTGCACACTGGACTCACATATGTGCTTGCTGTAAAAGCATCAAAGATGTAAATATTTCCACATCTCTGCTCTTAGATACCACGCCATCAGCAGATGTGTGCTGTTTTAAATAGAGCCACCATGTTCCTGCTCTAACAGAAGACCTTGTCTTCACGTTGCCTTACTGACTGCACTTCCCTCAGAATTTGGAATTCTGTTTCCATTAATAGTCCTTTGCTAATAGAAAGGTTTTAAAAATAAATGTCAATACTAGAGATGGGGAGAGATGAAGGAACAGAGAGCTATAATTTACCGAACTGCGTCATTATCACCGACTGAGTCATCAACTGAATTGAATTAAACTTTTTCCCACTTGAGCTGGCAGAGACATTTTAAAGGGTGAAGAAATTTCAGAATTAAGATTTTTGTTTCTCTGTCAGGTATCTCTAAAGATTCAAATAAAATGTGCTAAACCCCACTAAGAAATGCAATTGGTACTAATTTTCAAGCAGTGTATACTAAAAAGAGTCTAAAAATAGAGGTGATCTCATAGGAACTAGAAGCATAATGATGCCTGTTGGAGGCAAGGGATGGGGAAATTGATTAACAAATACTACATAATACCTAGATTAAAGTAAGGGGTCCTGGGGTTCTTTAGCACATTAGGGTAACTATAGGAAAAGAACCACATCTCTAGAAAAAGGAAAAGCACATATTTTTCATACAATAAGTATTAAATGTATGTGGAAATACACACCTTTATCTTGATTGAACATTATTCAGTTTACATATACATGCTGAAACATCAGATGGTCTCCCATACATATGTACAGCTTTATAGGCCCTTTTAAAATGTTTTAGTAAGTAAACAAAAAAAAAAAAGGAAAAGAATGGTAGAAATTTCAACACTCTTCACCTGACAGATTTCAAATTCATTTTGCTTTTCATAGATGAATTTTAACAAGTCTTGAGTTTTGTCACATCAGATTTTTGAGGCATGGCTATCTGCCATTTGGACCTTGGACTGTCCATCATTTTGGAAACATTCACGCCAGAATCTGGCCTTATTTTCAATCTGATTTGAATGTTGGCTTTGTAGGAAAGAACAAAAGAGAAAAATCCAAAAAGTATTTGAAGAGTTGGCGCAGTATACTTTCTAATTCTCACTAATACAGAAATCACTGTTGGTCTGAGGAAGCTCTTTAAATGCTGTTGCCTCCTAAAAACCCAAAGGAAATCTGTGCGTCGGGGAGTTGTTAGTTTTTTGGTAACTTACGATGTTGTCAAATAGATGAGAATCTGAGATTTTACTCTAAGAAATCAAAATCCAGTTGAAGTTTTTTACATGCCAGCTGTCATCTTTTACTCAGACGCTGAACTCATTTTTATTATGCAACCATCTGTTGGCCAGCTGCTACATGCTGGACACCTTGGGTACTGCGGCGGACCAAAGAGTCAAACCTCCAAGTGACCTCTCTCCCAGTGGGAGCAGGAGACATAAAAACTCTGAGAGTCAGCGCTGGGGAAATGCATGAGACAAGAGCGGAGGAGTAGTCATCACGAGGGGTGCTCCAGGACACGGTGTGAGCAGTCTGTCACGAGGAGGCTTGGACCTAGCACACAGCTGAGGGCACTGAAAGTGTGTCGTGGGAATCTGCAGGGACAGCCAACCAGAAGGAGCTGCAAGCAGGACCGGCCCGGCACGGGTGTTTTCTGCAAGCCATTTAAGATCCAGTTGGGATGCTCACATCCCTTTTGGAGTTCCTGGGACCGAGTCTGCACTCTCTTCACCAATCCACCTTGCTGTGAAGGCCCACTTGGGAGGCAGCAGGAGGTGGCTGATGCAGTTGAGTGCCTGTCACCCATGTCTCAAACCGGAGCAGAGTTCCAGGCTCCTGACAGCAGCCTGACCCAGACCAGCTGTAATAGGCATTTGGGAAGTTAACCAGCGAGTGGGAAAGATCTCTCTTCTCCGTCCCAACCTCTTATTTTCAAATAAATAAGTAAACCTCAAGGAATGGCAGGTTCCTAAGAAGGCCAGTGTGGCTGGCCTAAGAGTACAAGGCAGTGCAGTGGTAGGTGACAAGAACAGAGGGGAAGCAGGAGATGCGACTACGTAGATCTCCGTGTGCCCTGATAAAGTCACTGCACTTTACTCCACATCATACGGAATGCCACTTCAGGAATAGTATCATTTGTATAATATCTGAGGAGTGGTTTTCTTCTTACAGCTGTGTAGAAATTAGAGTGTAATAGCAACTGGCTTACCGAGTGAACTGATAATGGAAAACAGAGGCCAGAACAAATCCCGTCTGAGGGCTACTTTGAGTCCTGGCTGCTCCACTTCTGCTCCAAATCCATGCCAATGTGCTCTAAAGCAGCAGAAAAATGGTCCAAACATTTGGGCTCCTGTCACCCACCTGGGAGAGCCAGCCTGGTGCAGCCCCAGCTGTTGTGGACATCTGGGGAGCGAAGCAAAGATGGACAATCTCTGAATCCCTCTCTCTGACACTCTGCCTTTCAAATAAACAAATACATCTTTAAAAAAAGGGAGGGGGCGGCACAGTGACCTAATGCATAAAGTCCTTGCCTTGAACGTGCCGTGATCCCATATGGGTGCCAGTTCTAATCCTGGCAGCTCCACTCCCCATCCAGCTCCGTGCTTGTGGCCTGGGAAAGCAGTTGAGGACAGCCCAAAGCCTTGGGACCCTGCACCCATATGGGAGACTCAGAAGAATTTCTTGGATCCTAGCTTCGGATCAGTTCAGCTACAGCCATTGTGGTCACTTGGGGAATCATCAGGCAGAAGATCTTCCTCTCTCTCTCTCTCTCCTAGTCTCTGCATATCTGATTTTGCAATAAAAATAAATCTTTTTTTTTTGGGCCCGGCGCGGTGGCGCAAGTGGTTAAAGGTCCTCGCCTTGCACGCCCGGGATCCCATATGGGCGCCGGTTCTAATCCCGGCAGCCCCGCTTCCCTTCCAGCTCCCTGCCTGTGGCCTGGGAAAGCAGTCGAGGACGGCCCAAAGCTTTGGGAACCTGCACCCGTGTGGGAGACCCAGAAGAGTCTCCTGGCTTCGGACCGGCATAGCATCGGCCGTTGCGCTCACTTGGGGAGTGAATCATCGGATGGAAGATCTTCCTCTCTGTCTCTCCTCTCTGTATATCCGCCTTTCCAATGAAAAAATAATAAAAATAAATCTTTAAAAAAAAAAAAATCTTTTTTTTTTAAAAAAAAGGCCATAAATGGAGATGACATTACTGTACCAATACAAGCCATGTTGCAAATTTACAAGGAATCCCCAATTGTGTTACTTCTCAAGGATCAAAATTACAAGAGAAACTTCGGTTTCAAAGGTACAGCTGCCTTTGAATTTGCTAATGGATTAAATACAGAGCATGACAGAGGGAGGAGCAGGCTTATGAAGCAGATGGTGTCCTGGGAATCAAGAGCAGGAAGTGGATTTCCATGTTTATCAAGTATTCAAGTGAGATGCTTAGACTGATGAGTAGCAGAGATTTAAGGAGCAGTGACCAGACTGTAAATGCATTTTAGAGCAATCAATGGGAAGGTGGTTTGAAAGCCATGGGACTATCAGAGAGATTCAAGACAGAGCTCAAAAAAATTAAAAAAAAGTCACCTTTAGGGACTACACAATAAAAGCAACCAGCAAGAAAGACTGAGAAGGAAAAGGCCAGTGAGAGAAGGGGAAAGCCAAGCACCGAGGTTGTCTTACAGACCAAGAATGTAATTTGACAAACATGTGACCAGCTCTGCTGAATGTTACTGTGTAGCAGTCACTGGATGGAGCAATATGGAGGGCAAAGGAGGCACTGATAATGCAGGCTCCTGTAGGCTGTCGGGAATCGAAGCCAGGCTGGAGGAAGCTACCAGGGAAAATCAAAGGTAAGAGAGGACATTGAGATCATGAGTTTAGACCAGAGTTTTTCAAATTAAGTCATGATTACCCCCCTAAGAAGCCTTCACTTTTCCATATTTTACCTTTAATTGATAAGTAATAAATATATATTTACAGATTTTAATGTCATGTTTTGACAATATGAACACATTGTAGATTGATCAAACCATAATTAGCAAAACCTAAGATTTTTTTTTAAAGTTTTTTCCCTTATTCTGTCCTGTCCATGAAACTTTGTTTTAAAGATTTGTTTCTTTATAATTGGAAAGGCAGATTTATAGAGAGAAGGAAAAACAGAGAGGAAGATCTTCTACTTGCTAGTTTACTCTCCAAGTGACTGCAATGGCTGGAGCTGAGCTGAGCTGAAGCCAGGAGCCTGGAGCATCTTCCAGGTTTCCCATGCAGGTGCAGGGTCCCAAGGCTTTGGGCTGTCCTCAACTAATTTCTTAGGCCACAGGCTGGGAGGTGGACGGGAAACGGAGTAGCTGGCACACATACCAGTGCCCATACCAGATCCTAGCACATGCAAGGTGAGGATTTAACCACTGAGCCATCACGCAAGTCCCAAAAATATTAACAATGTAATGCCTTTAAAAAAAATCACCAATTTTTTGCCTTCCGGGGTGTTATTGCTCCATCAAGTTTTTCTAAGAAAGAACAAAGAATAAGAGTTGCGAGTAGAGAGCAAGAATGGTCATTTAGTGCCGTGTGCTGTATTTCTAAGATGGGGTGTATTTTGTGTGCTCATGGGAGCAGGCTAGCAGAAACTGAGAAATTGACACGGTAGGAACAATGCTAAATATTTACAGAAGTCTTGGGCTTGAGTGAGAGACAGAGAATAGGACTTGGGTGCTATCCAGATAGTTTTCCTAAGACAATTAAAAGGAAAGCTTAGGGAGAGGATACCTTTGGAGGTGGAAGGGGGAGAGCGTGTAGAAGTCCCCTTTGGGTGACTCGTTCTTCAAGAAAAACGAAAAGCAAGACTGTCATCTGAGACTGAGAAGGCTGAAGCTGAAGAAAGTATTTGGAAAGAGAAAATTTACTGAAACTTTTTTAACTACTATAGTAAGTAAACAAGTACTATGTCTTTAAAATAGTAATTCAAATAATAATTGATAATTCAAATAAATTCTAACATCAGAGACCAGAGCCAGGCCCACGCCATGCATGCCGTAGAGGAGCAGCCATAATGACAACTACACTGACCTACATCCTACACCTCCCACTTGTCCAAGAACTCTAATAGCATGCAATTTTTGATTGATCCCAAGGGCTAGGGAGAAACTCTAATGATGACTAGGATGGAGTCTCTTATTACGTTGCTAGAGAGATTGTTCAGAGCACAAAGTTTGTGACTATTAGAGAAATAAAGCATCAGATATTCATTTTACACTAATGTCGCAGGCTCCAAGTCAAGCTAACCACACAGTATTCCTGACACAAACACACTACAGTTTTGTACAGGGTAAAGTAATGTTTCCCATTTGTTTGCAATACAATGGGTAGCCAGGATTTTTCTGGCTGTCTCTTGGTAGGCACACATTTGACTGCTATTATGAACTAGCTACTAAGACTCTCAGGGCTATTTTCCCATTCAAGACCAGTGCTCACTGCATCACTCTATTAGCATACTTCCACATGAGTTACCCCACATACAATACATTCACACATCTGCTCAAAGCAAGGCCCATCAGTCATTGCTCCACCCACTCTCTCAGCTTCATGAGAATGCCTGTGAAATGTTCACTGTCTTCTCCATTTACTTGAGCTGCCATCTAGAACAACGGCAGAGACATGACAACTTTTAAGAAGCAATCCGTAACGGCGCTTCGTCAGACACAAGAGACATTCTATGAATAGTGGACAAGACAGGTCACGTGGGGGAGAGTGGATGTTATGATGAGGCTCTTATTTCCTCCACATAACATGTTTTGGGATAAGGGGTACAGAGGAGCTTGGAAAGAGCAAACCTGTGACTCCTTCCTAGAAAGGTGACTCATAAAAACATCACTGTTGACTTGTAAAAAGCTCAAAGAGTGACTAACCCTTTTTATAAAAGTGATTCAGTTTCAATTAAGTTTTGAAATTATGTTGTTTCACTGTTTTCATTGAATTCTATTTGTAAATACCCCCCCAAAAAAGTCACCTTCACTTAATCTCCAATACTAAGCACCCTACTCTTTATGTAAACATCTCATTCATATAAATAAAGAATTCAAAAATACTGAAATAGTTACTGGCAGTATTAATGGGCTTTGGGCTCAATACATGCCAAAGACACTTCTAAAATCCTCTACTTATGTCATTTCATTGCATACTCTAAGTAATCTTATGTATAGAAGATGGGTCATTTATCCTCAGTGTTCAGACATGGAAACCAGAGTTCAGAGAAGTTAGGCAGCTTGCTCCAGCTCTCTGAGACTGCAAGTGGCACATCTTGGTTACAAACAATGGCTGACTGTCTAGATCCATGCTCTTTACATTCTATGGAGCAGCCAGTGCTGAGAGTTCCAGGTGTTACAGAAGTTTCAAGGTGTTTTTCCTAAGCAATGGGACAGAGAAGACCTTGAGCTTATGGGCCCAGACGGAGAAGAACACAGAGCTGCATCCTAAAGAATGGAGAGCACACACTATGTCTGGGGTTACTGCAAAAAAAAGGGGGGGTGCTTTTTGAAAACATGTACAAGAGGAACCCCTGACAGACTAGGCTTCTAAATAAAGTAGATCAATTCTACTTGCCTGTTTCACAGATCCTCTTCTGATCTGTGGCTCTCCTTCATAGACCTGACTTTGGCCTTCACTCCTGTGCTTCCAAAGGTCTTATTGGGGATCAGTCCCTTGGTCTGTAACATGAAGTGTATGAGCAGAGAAAGATCCGAGCACCCGAGCACATTTATCCCTACTCCCCTCCGCAGAGACAGCCAGCCACATCTCTGCTTGGAAGGATGTGGTTCTGACTTCTAAAAATCCATCCTCTAGGGGCTGGAGCACATATGCAGTGAACAAAGGCAAAGCAGAGGCAGCCCTCATAAGGAGATTTGAGCTTGAGACCAAGTGTCTCCAATTTCTGTGCTAAGAAAAAAAAAATCAAACTGATCTTAAGGATATACAGTAGAATATCAAATTATTAAGAAAATCTATTACTTAGGAGATATTCAAAAGCTTGCATTACTTTCATCTAAAGATGTTAGAAAAGTTTGAAGAACCCTATGTGAGAGGCGACACAGTGCAGGGGAAGAACCCTTCCAGGGTCCATCATTCCCTACTTGGTGCTACAAGGCTTCTCCCACATCTCCGTGGCCTGTACCACTCTGCTTACAGCAAATGGAAGAACTACAGCACCAAGATCAAGTATGTGGGAATTAGGCCCAGATATTTCATTATGGCCTCATGAAAGCACTCATCGACAACAAAACGAGAAATGCAGCTAACGGTATTTGAAAGGTGCCTCCTTTTTCCTGGTCATTCTCTCTTCTCCAGTCCCTGGTAAGCCGCACGGTCTTGTATCGGGCAGGTCACACTGTAAATGCCTAATCTCTACAATTTGGGTAGAAGCAGCGATGGACCTCAACATTCCTTCTAGTTATAAGTTTGTCACTCTTCCAGGATGCATGATTTTCCTGCAGTACCATGACGTATGTGCCGAACAGTTACATGTGGCACATGGGGGTGTGTGTGACGCAGTGCCTGCTGCTGCGTAGGGAAAGTGCCGTACTCAAGATCCTTCTTCATGCTTTTATAACGTACTGGGACAGATACTGAAAAGTAAGGACAGTAAGATCTTAAACAGGCCTGATTCCCATTAGACCTGAGCTTTAACCCAGAGGTGCTAATGAAAGACACAGAGTCACAGGACTGGCATTGGAGCATTCCAGGCAAAGCCACTGCCCACAACATATGCAGCCCACAGGGGCACTGGTTCAGGGCACAGCTGATTCCCTTGTGATCCTGCTACCCTCTTGTGACCTAGAGAAAGCAACAGAAGAGGGTCCACATGTATGAGCCCCTGTTGTCTGGCCCCCGTCTTCGGCTTGCATCTGCCCTGGCCATGCTGGTCTCCTGGGATGTGAAACAGATGGAAGATGTGTGTGTTCTTCTAACTCTTTCAAATATATTTATAAATCTACCTTAAAAAAAAGATTTATGTGGCCTATACAAACGTTAAAAATCAAAATTTTGACAGAAGTTCCCCTTACATTTTTTTTTCCAACTAAAAATGAGAGGGATGCTCTGGAGTGCTCTATCTGCATGACACGTTTGACTGATGAGATCGCCTAAGCTAAAGCGTATGCCGCAGAGTTGTGCAGAACGGCCACTACCACGGCAGACGCTGGAGTCACAGACTGAGCGAGGCACAGAGGGGAGGACAGCAGCGCCTGGGGCCGCTTCGAGGAGTAATGGAGACTAACCTTTGTGACATTAGTATAAATAGACACAACTATAGATCCAGAGGGTAAATCACAAAAGGTCCGCTTGCATCACACTTCAATATTCCCTATTTTCTCAGTTAGGATAATGCAATCAATGTAATAGTTACCCAAAGAAATCATTCTACTGCTTCTAGATATCTAGCAAAATCTAGAAGGTAGGCATGTGAAGCAGCCATTATGACGACACTAGGGCTGCCTGCATTCCTCCCTCCCAACCGCCTGGTTCAAATCCCAGGTCCAGCTCCAGACCCGGGACTCCTGCTAGCGTGCTGTGAGAGCGGCGGCAGAGGACAGCTTAGGGGCGTGGGTCTCCGCCTTCACATGGCGGATTCAGGCTCAGTTCGGACTACTTGCTACAGCATGGAACGTGCCCAGATTTTTCGAGCATTCTGGGGGAATGAACCAGCAGATGAAAAATATCTGTCTCTCCATCTCTCCTTTAAATAAAATAAACTCTAATATTTGTAAAAACATTTAAAAATAGACTTCTACAACAGAAAATCCATATCTCATTATAATGTGAATGGAATTATTTGATGCAAGAGATGGTATGCACATTAATCCTAAATGTGGGATGCAATTTAGAAGAGAGGAAAAAAGAGAATGAGAAGAAAAACTGAAAGTTAAAGGCATGCTGATATTCACAGCTGCTATCAAAAAGAGTGAGGCCTAAAAAATATCTGCAATTCTTCCACTAATTCATCAAGCACCTTGGGGTAAGTTGATCCTCACGTGCCTAAATTTGTTTCCCCATGATGCACAGTTTTGTGAACCGTACTGTGGAGCTAGTCTGTCTCAATCATCTCTTCACAGTTCTCTCTAGTTTAGCTTTCAACGGGGAAACTGCAATATACAATGCAACCATTAGATGGCAATACACAGCTTCATAAATGGATATCCTTCTCTGGAATTTTACAGACCTAAATAGCAAAAATGTGAGCATATTTAACCTTTAAGAAAAATAAGACTTAGCCTCCAGGCACATTGTTCAATCACCTGAACAGATTTTTCAGACATTCAGATGTTGAGCAGAAAAATATTCCAAATTTAAAGTCAAGGTTTCAATGTGTTTTTCAATAGGAGAGATTTGTGACTTCAATTTTAAAATCCACAAGACTGGCCTTCCCAGAAGACATTAGATGAAGCAAAGAGAGGGCAGTTGGAGCACCAATGAAGATGCCAACTCACATTCCTGGTTATGATTTAGAGCACTCTTCCTACCTGCTCAACAGAATATCACAGCAGAAGCAACCTATTATTTGAAAAATAACAAGCTGACCAGCGCGATGCGATAGCCTAGTGGCTAAAGTCCTCGCCTTGAATGTGCCAGGAACCCATATAGGCACCGGTTCTAATCCCAGCAGCCCCACTTTGCATCCAGCTCCCTGCTTCTGGACTGGGAAAGCAGTAGAGGACGGCCCAAAGCCTTAGGGCCCTGCACCAGCATGGGAGACCAAGAAGAGGCTCCTGCTCCGGGCTTCAAATTGGCTCAGCTCCAGCCTTTGTGGCTGCTTGGGGAGTGAATCATCAGACGGAAGATCTTCCTCTGTCTCTCCTCCTCTCTGCATATCTGACTTCCCAATAAAAATAAATTAAATCTTTCTTAAAAAAAAGTTAATAAGCTGATACAAAGCAAACAAACTAAAACTAACACAAAACTAATTCATGGAAGCTAACGCAACAGACATGCTAAAACAAGAGAATACCCTCTGTCTGAAATTTCAATCTTGGGCAGATGTACAATGAACCTGATGGAATTAATCCAATCCAAGGATAGTCTTCTCACGAACCTGGAACTTCTCCAACCTAGAACTGTTTGTGATACTCCTAATACAGGGACTTGGGAGAGGGAATAAAAACAAAAAGCTTTGGTCAAAAGACAAAGCTGTAGTTACATAATTATCTAGTAAGACCTAGAGAGCCACCACACAGCACAGTGATTATAATTAATGACATTATATACTTAAAACATGGTTAACAGGGAAATCTTAAGACAGAAAACTAACAGCAAAAACAGAGTGGAGAAGGAAACTGCCAGGTGACGCATGTGGTTATAGCACAGGCCGTGCGAGTTGTTCTAGAGCTGCGTGCTTATCCCCAAACTCACCAAATTTTACATATTAAACTGCTTTAGTGTTTCAAGCTTCAATCACATCTCCATAAAGTGATGTGTTTTACGTAAGGATTAAAAGGTGAGACCAGAGGACAGCAACAAGGTCCTCTATAACTGAGTTTTCTACGGTTAAAATGAACACTGTCAGCTAGGATTGCAATATTTAAAGTAAGGAGAACTGGTATGTTGGAAGCTAGCTGAGCAAGTGTACCTACCTCCAGAATGGGTAGCATCTGTCCTCCTCAACATGTGCCCTTGTTTCTCACACCAGAATCCTCCCCCGGTGCTCACTGCAGCAATGTCAGCCGCCAGCCTCCCCACATTTGCTTTTCGCTGACACTCCCACCCCACGTAGCTCCGGACTCCATGGCTGCCTTAGAACATCAGGAATGACATATGCGTGTAAAGGTTGTTTCTAAATGGGCTAATCTGGGTAGCAAAGCCTATTCAGTAGGAAGATGGGAAATAAAACTCTCCACACACTCACATCATATGTATTAAATATAAAGTGCACAGAAGTTAACCTCTAAACGCAAAGTCAATAATGCTGAAGGAAGAGCTAAACACAAAGGATAAAATGATGCCAACTTGAAAGATGAAAAGCAAAAACAACTGTGATAACAAAGGCTTATCAATAATTCATGGCACACTTTCAAAGGACTTTGGAATTAGAAATAGCAAGAAGTCAAGAAAGCAGCAATGACATATGCAATGAATGCACACTAAACTAGTGCCAAAACTCCCTGGGAAGCTTCAGATCCACATCAGTAAGTGCTGCCTTGTCCGTGTATTCTTTCCCAAGCTGCATGTCTGCATTTAGTATGCAGGCTGAACCATAAGAAACTGCCACTCGACAGCCACTTTTAACCTACAACATTGCAGACATAAAACTGAATTTTCATAACTCAACGTAGCATCATTTACAATACAGGAATTGTTTTCTATTACCTATTTATTCACTACATGAGATATGAACAAATAAATGTATCCATTTCAAAGTACTACCCAAATACTATACACACATAAAAACACATGAAGCATAAAAAGCTGCAACAGAAGAGCAGCTTTTTAAAAAAATACCCTAAGTTATGAATTCTAATCAGATTATTAAATAGTTAATAACCCTCTGAACTCAATAGTTTTCAGTGACTCAGTACAGAGTCTATTGATACTATGAGTTAGAAAATGGAAGTGCAATGCATCAACAATTATGGTATTTAATAATACTTTCAACACCTTCACATGAACTGTGTTGGTGAGGAAGCTGATGGTAAATAAACAGAGATGACATACAGACACCGTGCTTAGCTCAAGTTCCTCCCACTGCAGTTTCCTCATCCCCTTTCACATTTCCCAGCTTTCCTTGCCAACAGCTGAGTGTTTGTCCATTCCCATCCTCCCCCCAATACACCGGCCTAATGAAATTTGAAACCAAAAAACGAATGCTTTCTCGGAAGCCTGCAGAACTGTAACAGAAGGTAAACCAAGGTGAGACTACTCAGGGCAGTGTGTTTCCTTGAGACTTCCCACCTGCCATTGCACAGATTGGTATAACAAACATTTCTCCTTTGTGGAAAAAAAAAATTACACTGAGTTGGTAGTTTTTGTTCATGTGAAAGTAGATTCAGGATTGTGGAATAATGATACCCAGAGTGCTAAAGAAAATATGATTTTAGACTTAGCAATAAGCTGTCATATTCCTCCTCAAATTATACCTTTGGTATCTTTAGCAAGAACAACCTGTATTCCTTCAGCCAGAGTCCTACACATTTTAGCACTCTTATTGTAACTTTGGTGGTTTCAGCGTAATTTTAACCCTTTCAGCACAGTTTTCTCACACCCCACCCCCACCACATCCTCTGGTCTCACAACAGGGCTAGGCAAATGTCTCAGACTGAAGTGAGCACCTAAGGGGTAGCCAATAACAACAAAAGGTAACCCAAACAAATACTTCATCATATCACTTTGTGTTTCTCTACAATGCCCACAATGAGACCGCTCAATTTTAAGCCAAACCACAATGCATTTAATACCAGCTATTTCAAGGCAGGGTTAATCAAAAAAACCATTAAACTCTTAATGGTTAAAGAAAAATCTATGAATTTCTATGATATTAAGATCTGGGTTGTATTATTAATTTCTAAAGTTTGCAAATCAATGAAATTAATCATACATCCTTTACTAAGAGTCAGATCAAATTTCACACTCTGACAAAGCAGCCCTATTCCCGGAGCCAGACCAATGGCAGAAGCAGACTCACGGTTCATGATGTCACCCTGGAGCTGCAGAATCTGAGGGACCGGCATCGTGAGGACAACGACATCAAACCACTCAGGGGAGCCTGTTTCCTTGGAGACTTCCCACTTGTCATTCCTCTTGTTGATCTGGGTCACACAGTGGCTGAAGTGGACTTCTGCACCTGCTCCAAAAACAGAAATGTTCACCTTATGAGGATTTCCCATTCGAACAAAGGGAGAGTGAAGAGTCACACGCTGGTTCCACTGAAGCAGTCAAAGCAATCATGCCATTCCTCCACAACTCAGAGTTCTCTTTGTTTTCCTTTAAACCTGGTGCGAATCCTCCTCTCTAGCACCCCTGGGTCCCCCTAGCAGTGCCTCTACAGGGGAAAAAGCACTGCCACAACTAGTAATAACTAAAATAAGTAACCACACCCACCTTTCATTAAGAATCCACCATATGCTAAAAATTTGGTAAGATTATAGCAATTTATTTCACAGATTGAAAAATGTGATGCATGGCTGGAAATCACATTTAGCTGACTCTAAAGTTTGTCATGTTTATAGAGCAAGTATACATTAAAATAAAGCTGTTGGCAAGTAATTCTTTCTAATCATGTCCCCTAGTCCCTATTAAAGGATCTTAAAATGAGTCTTTCAGGAAAGTCCAAGTCCCCATGAATAGATTATTTTCATTAGGAAGAACAGGAAGACATAACCTAACATACCCTCCATTACAACTGTCCTCACAGACTGTTAGTGAAACTATTTTAGCAATGATTTGCCTTTTATTTTTAATCTATAAAATCTATAAAAGAGATTATAACTTTTGCTTTTATTTATAGTCTTTAGCAATATAGCACAGTAGATGGCACATACTAAAGATTTCATCAATATTAGTTTTAATGAGGGAATTATGAATCTGGGTTTTATGTCAACACAATTCTCTTTGGTTATAATGCATCCGTATCATGTCTTCAAATCTGGCACCATGATATCTCCATTCATTTTTGTTGTTGTTCAAGATTTGTTCAAGATTTGTCTGGTTATTCAGGGTCTTTTGCGTTTCCACACAAATTTTAGGATTATTGTTACTACCTCAGTGAAAAGTGTTGGTATTTCATTGAGGACTGTGTTGAATCTAAAAATTGCCTCAGACAGTATGGGCATTTAATAATATTCCTTTGATCCATGAACATGAGAAACATTTCCATTGTGTGAGTGTGTGTGCACATGCACGGGCTTATTCTTCTTCATCCATAGCCAACTTGTCTTGGACAAAAGTATTGCATAGAGAAATGACAGTCTCTTCATTAAATCGTGCTGAATTTCCACATACAGAAATCAGAAACAAGATTTCTACATCTCACCTTATATAAAAACCAACTCAAAATGGGTCAAAGACATATAGGCTCTGCATTTATGAAACCGTGAGAAGGAAACAGGAAAATACACGGGCTTAGGCAATCCTTTTACTGAGTGAGATCTCAAATCACAAGGCAATAAAAACAAAAGTAAACAAAGAAATTATAGCAAACAAAGAAGTTTACACAGAGAAACAACCAGTAAACATGTGAATTGACAGAAGGGAAAAACATTTAGAGTATACATATAGCAAAGGATTAATACACAAGGAACACAAAAAAACTGAACAGCAAAATGAACAGTCCAGTTAAAAATAGATATAAGTAAGCATTCTTTTTCAAAGGTGCAATAAAAATGGAGAGCAAGAATGAATAAACACACAGTATCAAATACCATCAGGAATATGCAAATCAAAACCACAGTGATATAATACTTCATGCCAATTAGAATATCTATCATCAAAATGAATAAATAAAGGCCAGTGAGGATGTGAAGAAAAGGGAACATTAATAAACTGGTAGTGAAAAGATAGATTAGTACAGCCATTATAAAGAACACTGTAGACATTCTTTAACTTTTTTTCACATTTTATTATTGCTGTCATTTTATGATACAGTTCCATATTCCCTTATCCCCTCTCCAATTCCCTCCCCCCCAGTTCCTTTATATTATTACTAACATATAGTTCTTCATACTCAGTCATATGTTCATCATTGCGGGCATGGACAATGGCAGAGAGTCCAGAATCCTATTGTCAAAATATAATATAAACAGTTTCACTGCAAGTCCATCTTTGTCTGGAAACAGAAATGCATACCACACTGCATCCTCACATCTGGTTGTTAGTCTCCATTACATAACTACTGTACATTCCCTTAAATGAAAAGTCATGATACAAAATCAACAATAGAAAGAAAAACAGAAATTTACAATGTCATGAAGTTAAATGACATGTTACTAGATAAGACAGTCTCCATTACACAACTACTATAGCTTCCCTTAAATGAAGAGCCACAAAACAAAATCAACATCCGAGAGAAAAAAGAAATTAACAAGACCAAGAAGTTAAACAACATGCTATTAAATGTCTAACGTGTAGCTGAAGAAGTGAAAATCAAGAACCTTCTTGAAGAAAATGATGCCACTGTATGATCTACGAGTCATTGAATGATTTAATCAGAAGAAAGTGTTTTGAAGAGATGAAACCAACAGAAAACAACAAAACCCATGTGATAGAGTTTCCGCTGATCTTGGTTGGAGTGTGTCTCCTCCAGACAATAAACAGATGGGTTTTGTTTTTAAATCCAGTCTACTAATCTATGATGTTTGATTGAGCTTAAGCAATTTACATTCAGAGTTAAATATACATAGGTGGTACTTTGGTCCTGTCATTTTAGGAATGGGTTGTTCATTGGTTTAGTCTTCTGTTGTCATTTTACTGGGATGTTCTTCCCATTTGCCTTTGGTTTTGGTGGGTGCTATTCCTCTTCTCTGTCAAGAGAACTTCTTGAAGTATCATTTGTAGGGCAGGTTTGGAAGAGGCAAATTCTTTTAGCTTTTCTTTACTCTGGAAGAATTTTATTTCATTTTCAAAGATGAAAGCTTTGCTGGGTATGTTATCCTAGGCCGACAATTTTTTTCTTTTAGAATCTGGAATATGTCACTCCATTCTCTTCTTGCCTGTAGAGTTTCCTGTGAGAGATCTCCTGTGAGATTAATTGGCATTCCTTTATATGTCAATTGATGTTTTTCACGGGGAGAATCAAGATGGCGGAATAGGGTAAGGACACGTTTAATCAGATGGAAAAACATTTAATCAGGATGAAGCAGAGAGGACATATTTCAGGAAATAGGAAAGGACAGAACAACAGCAGAGGGGTACCTGGAGACTGGCAGACACAGGAAAGCAGCGGGCACAGCAGTGTGGTGTTGCAGTGAATGATACTCCAGCAGGCGATCTGAACTCCAACAGCAGTCCGAACTCCACCAGCAACCAGGTGGGAAGGGACTTTCACTGGGAGCTTGGGAGGAGAACCCAGACAAAGTACTGTCCGTCCTGCTGGTCCCTTTGATTGGACCAGGGGCAGAGACAGAGCAGCAAATCTCAGGCAGTGCGAGAACAGAGTGAATTTCATAGCCCAGTCAGCCCTCTAGAGCTGAATTGGGCATCATTTTGCGTAAGGAGAAAAGGGCAAGGGAAAGGACTGAGCATGCTCTGAGCAGGGAGTGAGCTTATTTCTGACTCGGTGAACTGCAACGACGTGGCATTCTACGGGTTCCACCCGGGGCAGGTGTGGGTAGCCCTCAGATCTCGCGGCCAGCAGATCAGGAACTGTAGTGGTGGTGCTTCAGGCGCCATTTTGCGCACTGTGGCAATAGCTTTGGGACTGCAGGGGACAATAGAGGACTGCGCATGTGCTGAGCTCACGAGAGCTTGCTGAGGTCTCACAGGAAAACAATACCAACTGTGACATTGTACTCGTCAAAACAGGTCCGTGTGGCACCCAGACCTAGCGTCCAACAGGTTCCGACAAGATCAGCGCCACCAACAACCTAACTAGATAGGACACCTGGTGTCTCTCTAATCCTGGAACCCACTCCAACCAGAAGAGGGAGAAAGGTTGCAGAGACAATGGTGCAGCCTCAGCACAGTATCACAGGAGGTGGAGAGTGGTGAGCCAAGAGCTGAGGCTGTGGAAACCACGGTGGATATCTGACATAAGAACCCAGACCTGGAACTCGCTGGAGGTTGTGGCACAAGTGGCTGCAAGCAAAAAGTTGTGTGCCAACTGCAATAAGTAAAATTGCATTGTAGACCTGTGGGTGACACAGCTTAGAAACCTGCCCTACCCAAGAAGAAGACCCTGATAACCAGAAGTACAATGATCAAGAGCAAAAGAAGAGACAAAGGCACATTGAACATTACTGAGCACTCCCCTGCAAAGGAGCAAAACCCTATGCCAACCTCAGAGTTAACTGAGGGAGACATCGAGAAAATGGGGGACACAGAATCCATAAGACTCACTTTGAAGATTCTGGTCAAAAATGAGAAGCTCATGCAAGAGTTCAAAGAATTTAAGGAAGCAGTAAAGGAAATCAAGGCTGGTATATCAGAAATTAAGAACACAGTAGAGCAAATTACAAGTACAGTGGAGAGTCTCCAAAATAGAATGAAGCAAGCAGAAGAAAAAATCTCAGAATTGGCAGATATCTACTGTCACCAACGGGAAGCAAACAAAAAGCTGGAAGCAGAGCTGGATCAGGCCAAAAAAAGTATTCAAGAATTGAAAGACACTGTTAAGAGGCCAAATATAAGAGTTATGGGAGTCCCGGAAGGTGCAGAAAGAGAAGCTGAGTTTGCAAATGTATTTAATGAAATAATAAAGGAAAATTTCCCTAATCTGGAGAAAGAATTGGGAAACAAGATCCAGGAGGGACACAGAACTCCCAACAGGCTTGATCAAAAGTGATCTTCACCAAGACATATGATTATCAAACTCTCTTCAATTGAACATAAGGACATTCTTTAACTTAAAAAATAGACCTAACATATGAACCAGCTATTTCACTTCTTGGTGTGTGTGTGTGTGTGCATTGATTTAACTTTCTTTGGATATACATATATATGTATAGAAAGTAAAATCAACATATAGAAGATACCTACAGTCCATTTTTACTGCAGCATTATACACAATGGACAATTATTCACCGATTAAAAATAGAAATTTTGTCTTTTCCAGCAATATGGATACGACTGGAGATCATTATGTTAAATGAGTCAGACACAGAAATACAATTATTGCATGTTTTCTCCTTTATGTGAAGGCTAAAATGAATTTATTTACAGATCCATCATCAATACGAATCTCAGCCGTGATGAGTGACTAGCAAAGGCACAAGCACTGGCTACTTGGTACTGTCATCAGTGAAGGTAAGGTTCCTAACTATGGAATATCATCAATAAAATGGAAGTGTTAACAACTTGGTATGTTTAATTTTTAAAAATAAAAACCAGAAACATTCAGTAAAAATAACCCAAGATCAATAATATCAATAGTTCACAAGCTAAAAGAAAATTGGGTCATTAGTACACGTGGCATTCACATTCCAATTTTTTAAAGACTTCGACTTAAAATACAATTTACTTTTATTCAGCCTCATGTATAAAAATGAAAGAAATGAATTAGATAAAAAGTACAGACAACTAGAAGCAATCTCTTGCTTCTTGTTACCAAATAATCAGCTTAACTGAACCTTGAACAACTTTGTCCATCAAGTTTTGCTTGATCGAGCCACTCGAGCTCCTGTGGTCCTTCCTGGCTGACCTTCCAGCATCTGCACCTTTCATCACTCATTTGGACACAACCAAAACAGCTGTCTACTCTAATTATGCTCTATCTAACCCAGTAACACCTTTACTCTACCTCTTCCACTGCTGCTCAAATTTGTGAAACAAATTCAAATGTTAGAAGGAATACGGTGTTAGCATATTCCAAGCAGTGAGTCTCTGAGGTAGTAAGAAAAATTGTGTTCAAAGACTAGAGCTGGTTGTCTAACTTTCCTGAGGACTTTATTCTAAGGTTTCTATTTGAGGAAGATGCAAATAATCACTTCTTTCTATTAACACACACCATCTCTTATAACACACAAAAAAGTTGTACTTTATTCTGTTTTAATTATTTAGGCTGTCTCATCTCACTTAGTCATGGGCCAGTCTCAAAACATAAGTCAACTTATTAGATGTGTCTTGCTTATTTATATCTTCACATAATATGCCTCCAAAAACAGCATTATGTGTTCACATTGGAATACACTATCTCAGAAAATTTTCCATGCCCAGCGGAATGTCTTAGAAATATCTCTAACGTATTCCGTAAGGTGTATGTCACGGGTTCTTTAATTATCGTTTCCAGACCAGCAGAACCTGTAACTAAAACTGCACATTCTCACAACCCAATCATCCTGAATCAGAAAATTGGGCATTAGGTCTAACAATCCACGCAAGGTTTCAGCTTGGTCATGATGCACTCCAAAGTGTGAGAGGCACTGGAACAGGTGCAAAGTCCCGATTCTAACATCCCAAATGGCAAAAAGCCCCTGAGAGTAGTCTCTAAAAGAGGAGGGGAAATGGTCCAGGGGAAACTGTACAGCTACCCTTAATTACCAATAGGTTTTGCTTTCTAATTTCTTGGAATGAAATTTCTAAGATGATGGTATTTCCATGTAAAAATAACAGCTTTTTAAAACATATGTTAAAATACATGGGCTTTGGAAACCTCCCATTTTAAAACTTGATATATTGTCTTAAGAGCCACTTTTGAGCTCACTAAAGTTGACTTCTCTTTCTTACATTACACTCCTCAGTGACTTCCTGCGTACTTAAAACACCCAGAAATGAGCCTATCCAAAGCTGGGAGCTTGCAGCTTCTTCCCAGTCCCCCACTTGGGTACAGAGTCCCAGGGTTTTGGACCATCCTCCTCTGCATTCCCAGGCCACAAGCAGCGAGTTGGATGGGAAGTGGAGAAGCCAGGAGATGAACAGGGACCCATATGGGGTGTTAGTGCTAGTAGACAGAGGATTAGCCTACAACACCACTTGCTGATCCCAACAATGACTTTTTCATCCCCTGAATGTATGAAATTCCTACATCAGGAAAGCCAAAATCTGGTGGACTCACTGCATGAAACATGCACTCCTCAACTCTCAGCATATTTCACACTTGATCACCTTTAGCCATGAAACTCTTTCTCAGGTAGGTGTCCCTGCCACCCTACTTTAAAACCTCCATTGTGTTAGCTTCTTTTCTTAAAACGCTCTCACAATGCTCACTCTTTTTCTTGAGTATTACATATTTTTTCTGTGCACAGTTTAATAACTACATCCCCACTATGCCATATGAGCAGAGATAGGGACCACGTTTTGTTCTCTGCTCTTTTCCATGTACTTTATATGTAATAGTGTTTTTTGAAAAATTTGCACGTTCTTATAAAGATATTAGAAGACTAAGACAGTTCATATATTCTATAACAGCAAATGTGTTTCTATTATACAAAATATAAGTGCTGAAACTTTTTATTTACATATATACAAAACTTTGTAGTGTGTATAGTGATTTCATTTCCTTTGAGTAAATTCCCAGGAGTGGCTGGCTGCATCATATGAAAGATCTATTCTCAGACTTCTGAGCAATCTCCATATTGTCTTCCACAACGATGGTTCTAGTTCACATTTCCACCAACAGTGTGTTGGACTATCTTTTCCACAAATACTTGCCAGAATTTATTTTCTTTGGTATTTCTGGATGATAGTCATTACAACTGGGGTGAGGTGACTGTGGCTTTTATTTGCATTTCCCTGATGGCTAGTTATCCTGTGCATAAAATGGATCTGTGGGTTATCTGCATTTTACTCTTTGAAAAATGCCTCTTCATTTCTTTTGTCCATTTCTTTCTTTTTAAAGATTTATTTTATTTTTATTGGAAAGTCAGATATACAGAGAAGAGGAGAGACAGAGAAGAAGATCTTCCGTCCGATGATTCACTCCCCAGGTGGCCACCACGGCTGGAGCTGAGCCAATCCAAAGCCAGGAGCCTCTTCCGGATCTCCCACGCGGGTGCAGGGTCCCAAAGCTCTGGGCCGTCCTCGACTGCTTTCCCGGGCCACAGGCAGGGAGCTGGATGGGAAGCAGGGCTGCCGGGATTAGAACCGGCGCCCATATGGGATCCCATGTGTGCAAGGCGAGGACCTTAACCACTGTGCCATCGCTCCGGGCCCCTTTTGTCCATTTCTTAACTGGACTGTTTTGATGTTAACTTTCTTGAGCCCTTTATAGATCCTGGATGAAATATCAGTTGCTCAGTTTGCAAATACCTTCTCCTATTCCGTCAGATGCCTCTTCACTTTGTTAAGTGTTACCATGCAGCGCAGAAGCTGCTTGGATATAGTTCTGAAAGTCTGAGCCAGAGCCATTAGGCAAGAAAAAGATAGCAAAGGGATACAAATTTGAAAGGATGAAGTCAAACATTTCCTGTTTTGCAGATGGCATGAGATATATATATATATATATATACTATACGCAGTGTATACATGTGTATATATATGTGTATATATATATATAGTTCAGTTTAGACTATTATGAGATAACAAACTCATAAGTGTTTGTTAAAGTTTGGAGGACATAAAAACACACAAAATTTAATGGCCATCACATACATAAACAATGCCATAGTCAAGAAAGAACTTGTAAGAATAGTACCATTTGAGGGCCCAGAGCAGTAGCCTAGTGGCTAAGGTCCTTGCCTTGTATCCACTGGGATCCCATATGGGCGCTGGTTCTAATCCTGGCAACCCTGCTTCCCATCCAGCTCCCTGCTAGTGGCCTGGAAAAACAGTCGAGGACGGCCCAAAGCCTTGGAACCCTGCACGCACGTGGTAGACCCGGAAGAAGTTCCTGGCTCCTGGCTTTGGATCATGCAGCAATGACCATTGTGTTCACTTGCGGAGTGAATCATTAGATGGAAGATCTTCCTCTCTGTCTCTTCTCCTCTCCATATATCTGACTTTCCAATAAACATAAAATAAAATCTTTTAAAAAAGAATAGTACCATTTGAAAAGATTAAAAAGTGTAAATTACTTGGAATAAATTAATCAAGTAGTGAAAGGTTCATATAATGAAAATCACAAAACACTGAAGAAAGAAACAGAAGGACACAAAAAAGGGAAACATCTCCACGTTCACAGATCGGAAGAATATCACAATGTCCATACTACTCACAGCAATCTATACATTCAGTGTAAGCCGAATTAGAATTGATAGGCATTTAATATATATAAGCTATTTAAATGTTAGAAATTTATATTACCATTGCCACTATATACAAGATACTCTTAGGTTATATGAGAGCTAAAATATCATGAAATGTAAACTCTTACGTCAAGCACTACCAAAGCAAAATTGAAAAACATTGTCCAAACCCCTAACATAAGCGGAAAGCATTCAAAGAACGCCCCGCTGCTGGAACACCTGCTCCGTAAGAACTCAGTAAGTACGGAATGAATGAAACGATGTATTTACAAAGCTGTGGATGTGTGGTGCGGTTCGTAAGTTATGAGGATTTCAAAAAGCATGTACACCTCACTCAGGTCACGTTAAAATCATGATGGAAGTTACACTTTCAGCAGTGACATGGTAGCATTCCATGAAGCTGATGGTGACCTCCACAGAAATGTCCGTCCGACAGTGCCACCCTCCAGAACAGCTCATCTTAACCTGACTGAACCCTGGGGTGCCCAGATATTTAACCAGTGTTCCAGGAATGCTTGTGGAAGCTATTTCTAAATTCGTAGACTAAATAAAGCAACATGCCTTAAATCATCTCTAGATGACTTCTAATAACTGATGCAATGTAAATACTATAGAAATAGTTGTGTCGTTTAGGGAAAATGATCGTCTAGTAAATCAACCCATGTTCATTATAGACACAACCATTCTAGGCCCATCTACATAGTACATGAGTGAGCTCCAAAGCAAACAACGTTTAGAAGAAATGTGTTGGAGGCCGAGAATCTACAAAACAGCAGCAGGGCGTGTCGACTTCTCATTACATCCCCCATATGAAGCACAGTGCTTCAGGTGTGACAAATTCAAGCTTCGCATTCTGGAACTTTCTGGGGTTTTTAGAAATGCCTATTTCAATCCACAACGGGTTAAACTTCGCATACATGGCAGGATAAGTACATATCCTACTGGCTCTGTTACTTTGGAGACTGATGACTAACTCTGGGATGAAGGAATGATCTAACGAGGATGTTACTCATGTTCTCACGTTGTATTCTGTCACTGACTTCTCTAATTCCCAGGGTCAGAAATGCTGAGATTCTCAACACGTAATATTTGATGAAGATCAGAACAGTAATTATTCTAGAAATGGATAATAAAGTAAAACAAACAGCATATTTTTTCTTGAGTGCAGTACTTAACTAGGATTTATCATTTTGTTCTAAAAAGCAAATCATCTATCATTCAAGAAAAGTTCTACTTTTTAAAGAACACCTACTTTAAAAATGCTCTTAGAACATGTCAGGAACAAACCAAAAATCCTAACAGCATATGGGCAAAGGTAATGATATTCACATAAAAAAGGCAAAGAGCTGACTAACAGAATAAAATACTGATTCTAAAAGGAAGAATAGGGAACATTATGCCCACCTGATTCTCTCAAGTAATGCTTAACAACTGAAGAAATCCCTTCAGGTGCCACAAAGTTGAGGTCTCCTTCTTTCACCACCATCCCTTCTATGGGAGCAGTCAACGGCTTCAAAATGCCATGACCTAACAGTTCATCATAGAAACTGAAATAAATCAAGACATACATCATGTAAATATACACAATTAGCTCTAAAAATACTGAATTCTCTTCCAAGACTCCTAAGAGACTATAATTCCAAATCATAGTTAGAAATCTTCATGATCAAAGCGTGTCTGTAAAATAACACGTATAATATATAAAACTGTCACAGCCACAGATGCTTGCTGACATTAGCTAGATAACCTGCTTCTCCACATGTCGCAGGATTAAGACCAAAGAAAATGAGCAGAAAAGGATTCAGTATATCAACTTAAATTAAATTAAGATGGAATTTCACCACACCTGTTTTCTTCCTCAGCACGAACACAGTTGTCGATATTTATTGAGCCCTTACTTTAATCCATGCATCTTCCCAATTAACCTTCACGCAATCCCAATAGGCAAATGCCACAGCTTCTTTACTGAAATAACCTGGTTAACATGGGCCTCCATGTTGAGCTGGGCTCCATCTTGTGTGAGACTGCAGCCCAGCTCAGAACTCATACTGCTGGGCAAGAATGCTGGAACCCCTCTGGCTGGGCTGTTCAAGCATAACTAAGGAGAAAAATGAGTTCCACTTGGTTCAGCAACAAGCAGTAGTTTTGTTTTGCATTGTTTATCCCAGTGTTAACTCAGTCCCCCACACCCCCTCCTGGTTTGGGGTGTCTGTCTTTATAAACCTTTCTGTTCTGTAGTTCAGGTGGAGAGATCTTTGGGGCACGAACCCATGAACCCACTCTCCACCACTGCCAGGGGCAATAAAGACTTTCAAATCTGATCAGTTCATAGCACTCCTTTGTATTGGCTCCAGTGGGTACAACGCCATCTACAACAATGACAGTCAGTTTGTGCAAAAAAAAAAATGGATGATTTGCATCTCGGTATGTCGAACACCCCTTGCTGCTAACTCACCTCTGGTGCTTTGCGGCATAGTGTGGCGTGCAGGTGATGTACTGAGCGCCCAGGTCAGCCGTGCACTGTGGACTATGAGGACTGCGGGCTGTAGACATTCTTCCGCCTGAACGAATCCGAAGGGAAATGTGCTTTAAAATGAGCTTATTTTTTTCAATCAAAATAATTCTTCCCCTTTGCTCCAGATATTTTACAAATATATTAAACATTCTTTTAAATTGACACCTTTGTCATCTAACAGGGACATGAGATAATTAACAATTTGGTAAGCGTATCTATTCCTCAGTTATAATTTCTTGGTGTTGAAAATCCTAACTTCTAGCCTTTCTGAAACATAGTCATCCTACACCGTACTAGAAGGTTTTTCCTCTTACCTAAAGGTAACTCGGCATCCTCAAAACCAACCTTCCCCTCTCTCCCTCCCCCAGCCTTCCATAAGTAGGCTTTTCATTCTTTCAATCTCTATGACATCGAACTTTTTTGGCTCTGCACATGAATGAGATGAAGCAGTGATTACCTTTCTGTGTCTGGCTTACTTCTCTTAAAATGTCTTCCCGTAGTCCCACACAAATACGTGCGAATTTTACATTATTTGTTAACTTGCATAGAAGGCAGTAACGGATAAACAAAACCAAAGGACAAATGAAAAGACCAGAATGAATCCAAGAAGGCAGGCTTTCTCATTCCCAGAATGTCATTCCTGAGGATGACAGGATCCTGCAAATCAGATGTCCCTGAAGTTTTGGTCTCCTGAGTGCTCTTGGGAGCCTCAGATTCTGGGAAAAGTTGCCAAGGCACAGATGGGCCAAGAGGAGAGGGCGGCATCATCAGGAACGGCTGTGGCGGAAACACAGCAAGGTGAGGTCAGCAAGAGTCGAGGACCCCTTTGCTCCGCCTGCAGAGGCCCTCCCGGAGGCCTGGGGTCCGCACCCCCACACGCGCCCTCCCCGGGCCCTGCGCGCGGCCGCGGGAAACCTCCCCGCACGTGACGCAGGGCGCAGCGCCGGCAGGGCCCGGGAGCCGAGCATGGATATTTCTCTTTCTTCATAATGAGCGTGCGAATTCAGGACACCTGAGACGCCCGGAAACACCTGCCTCCTCCCAGGTGGACACCACCCCCACCACCTACCGCACTCCCTCGCCTGGTCCCACACGGCGAGGTGCAGAGGCCGGCCCGTCTCCCTGCTCAGCAGCGCAGCGCACAGGCTTCCCGTCAGCCCGGCGCCCACGATGAGCACCCGCGCCATGGCTGAAGGGCCCGAGGGCCCGAGTCTCGGCGGCGAGGCCGGCGGGCCCGAGCCGGTGCGCTCCACCCCCGGGCCCCGCGCCCTGGGCGGACCCGGCGGCGGCCCGCGTGCCGGGGGCGGAGAGGAGACGGTTGGAGCCCCGAGGCCGGCCCAGCTGGGATGCCTCCAACGCTAACGGGGCTGCGGCCCGAGGAGCAGCGCGGCTTTCACCTGGCGCGAGGCCTGAGGGCCGCCGGCTGGTTTGGAAGGCCGGCCGGTGGCGCCAGAAAAAAATGCCACCCCCTGGGCCTCGCCTGGTATGGCCTGGCCCGGAAAAGCCTGGAACTCCTGTAGGTGACCTGCCTTTGTCACAGCGCCGTGCTCACCACAAGAGAAAACATGACTATGAGGGCTGTGCCTGTTGGGATCATTGCTATTGTTTTGGGATCTGAATTGTGGGAAGGAGAGAGAACGTTCCAGCGATGCCAGGGCACACTTTGAGCTGAGGCCTGAATTGTTATTATTTACAGGAAAGAGAAAAGTATTGATATTAGGGAGCCTCTTAAAGACTTGTGTAAAATACGTGACCTTCCTGAATCTGTTTCCCCATCTGTGAATGTGAATAATGTAGCCCTCCGAGTCACCTGGAAAGTGTAGAGCATTCGTCTCTTTAAATTCTGAATCCTGACTATGGTCCAAGAGTTAAGCAGCTACCTCCAAGTTGGCATCCCCCATGAGAGCCCCGCTTTGAGCTCAGGCTGCTCCGGTTCTGGTCCAGCTCCATGTTTTATTCTGGAAACGCAGCAGTTGATGGTTTAAATGCTCAGGGCCCGGCCAGTCATATGGGATACCAGATGGGAGTTCCAGGCTCCCGGCTTTGGCCGGCCCAGGCCTTGACTGTTGAGACCATTTGGTAAATAAATTGGTAAATGGATGAGTTCCTTACTATATAATGAACTACATGAAAAATATAGACTACAAGAGTATGGTATAATCCCAGTCTTTTCCTTACATACACGCTCACTATTGAAGAAACGTGAGGGGAGACAGATGTTCTACCAATTTCATCTGTTTTATAAAGTGTATACATTTGTAACCTTTTTGTTTTATAAACAAAGCAAGGCTAATATGCTGGAAAGAGCCAAGTTAACAAATAACTACCACCAAGTTCCTTACAGTCTAGCTTAAAATATTTCTCTAATATTAGAAGCTTAAAAAATAAGATAGTTATGGAATGCCTTAAGATCTTAAAATTGACTAGTAGGAATGACATTTGAAGCAATCAGTTGCCCTCTGCCATTGCCATTTTGCAAAGTAGATAGAGCAAGTTATAGTGAGCTGTGTCCAGCGTTACAGAGCATTTCAAAATTAAAGCTATAACCATTCTTCATGGTCTTTTCAGACTGTTTCTGCTTTCTCATCATCTTTGCTCCTTCCTGTCTGCTAATAGATCATCTTGGCTAAGCAAAATCACCTGCTATAATGTATCATTTAAAATATGCATTTTTAAAAAAAGGAAACAGGGATTCTGTTTGTTATTTTAAATGTCTTCAAGCGCAGGGACTAGGCCAGGCAGAAGCCAGGAGTCAGAACTCATTTCAGGTATGTCAGGTAGGTGACAGACCCGGGACCTGAGCCTCCCGGTTGGGCAGTGCTGGAAAGCGGAACTGTAAGCAGAAGCAAGGCACTCTGACAGGGGACAGGTATGCCAAGCAACATCTCAACCATGATGTCAAATACCCTCCTTGATATTTATTAATTCTGTTTGGACCAATTTTCCACCATTTCTTAAATGCAAGCCCATCATATTGTAATACACAAAGATTGTACAAATTAAATTCCAGAAGCAATGTATTGAAATGCTTGAGGATTGGAGTGTGTGTTAGCTTTTTTTTTGGGGGGGGGGGGTGGGCACTCTTGCCAACTGTGGACATTTAACATTCAGAAAATTAAGTTGCAATAACTTTAGTACATGAATTCAAGTAAGTTTTGATTTTTACACAAATTATTATAGCTTATTATTGATTTTCCTACTTGTGTCTGCTCTTATCTGACAAGTTACTACTATGCTTAACCACATTCTATACTTTTCAGTTTCGTACAGATTTAATTTCCATTGCACTGAATTGCCATAAAGAATGAATATTCAGTAATATTTTCCCAAATTTTGTTTATATCTTTTTTGAGGGGACTCTACATATGGCTTCTCCTATAGATAAACTCAATTTTTGTGCTTTCCTTTTTTTGCTTAGCTTATTATATTTGAGTATAGAACAATTTTTTGATTTTATAGTTGTGAATTTGCATTAGTCATTAACTCTTTTTTTTCTTTCTTATGCCCTTTTAAATGGTTTTCTAGTATGTTCAGTGTTACAAGCAGCAAAGAGAGGTGGCCTGGCAGCATATGTTTTTTTGTTTGTTTAAAGATTTGTTTTTATTGGAAAGGCAGATTTACAGAGAGGAGATACAGAGTGAAAGATCTCCCATCCGTTGATTCACTCCCCAAGTGAGCGCAACGGCCAGAGCTGAGCCGATCCAAAGCCAGGAGTCAGGAGCTTCTTCCAGGTCTCTCACACATGTTCAGGTTCCCAAGGCTTTGGTCATACCTGACTGATTTCTCAGGCCACAAGCAGGGAGCTGGATGGGAAGCGGGGCCGCTGGGCCATGAACTGGAGCCCACGTGGGATCCCAGCACATGCAAGGCGAGGATTTAGCCTTTGGGACATCATTCTAGGCCCACAATTTTTCATTACCTTCCAGCCTTCTATATGTTAGCCTAGATCTACAACTATAGGATGGTAGGCCCATGTTTGGCCTCTGGTTTTAGTGCATCTTTTTGGGGATGTAAGAATGGCAAATTCACCTAGGGAAAATTAGGACTACAAAATAGCCTGACTAGTTCCCATCCTAATAATTATAATAATTATTATTCTTCACAGCCAACTTCTCTTTATCACCTTTTTTACTACTTCATGATTGTTCATGGTGACTGGAGTTCAGTTTGAGTCACTAAAAGGGTCCTCTAGCGTTTAACCTAAAACAGGCACCCAAATATTTTTTTTTCCCCTTATAATTTGTTCTAGTTTCTTTATATCACTTAGTCATTTTAAGAAGCCACATTGCTTTTTTTTTTAAGCTTACTGGTTATTTATGAATTATCTTTATCGTACTAGAATTTGAGCAGTAGAAACGTTGTAATATTCAATACAGTATCCTTGGAAACTAGAATCAAAGTTAGAACTCTCAGAAACTATGAAGGTTCACTAACTCTGCCCAGGAAGTATACCAGACTTTTGAGGATAATTCTTAAAGCAAGATATGTTTCATGGTAACTCAGTTGGATGATTTTATTATTTAATGTCTTTATCTAGAGAGTGCCTTCTTACTGGTGTAATGAGGATATTTAGTAGTGTGCTGTGCAGCTGTCTGTCCTCATGTAACTTTGTTATTGATACTTTGAATAATCACAGATGATATTTTTAGCAGTTGGTAGATGCCATGAAACCAAAATTAATATAATTTACATTACAAAAGTCTATATTTTTAAAAGATTTCAAAAGATTATCAATGAAACAAATTTAACTAAAAAAATTGAAGATGTTTAGTCTTATCATTTCTTATTATCTTTCCAGATTGCTTTTTGTAGTTGATCATTTACTTGACTTCCACAATATTTAATATGTTTTTATTTTTAAAATTAATAATGGGATACAGTGATGTTTTGATATCTATGTATAAGTGTACTAATTAAATGAGGGTAATTGACACATTTATCTCCTTATGTTTTCTTTATGTGTGCAGACTCAGAACTCTTCTGCTTCTTTGTCACAATTGCTTTTTAAGACTCTACAAAAGAAAAATCTCATTTGTCTCTGATTTTATGAACCATTATCTTAGAGAGTAAAATTAGATATCTCAAATGCAACATTTTTAAACACTGGAATTGACATTGAAAATGTGAATTATTCCAAAGACAAACTTTCACATGTTAATGCCACCTAATTGGATTTCTATTTCTTTGCTTTCAACAAAATTAAAGAAGAACCTAATGTAATGACTACAAATTAAGAATCATTTTCCATGATGAATCATTATATTTTTGACATGCAATTTAAAAATTTCACAGAACTGACATTGCTTTAACACAAGTCTTTTTACTGCTATCAACTTAGCATGTGAACAAAGACTCTTAAAAATTATGCCTGTTAAGTAAGAATTAATTTGATGCTACTCTGGGTCTCAGTCAAGCAATATTCATTAAGAGATATATTTCTGCCAAGAGACTACTTTCTATGTTCAAATAATTATTTTTCAAAATTTATAACATGTTTTAATTACATGTGAATAACAATTGTAATGGTAACTTAATGCAGATATTTTTCACACATAATTATATTCATATAATGTTTACAGAAAATATTTTTTTAACAAAAAGGGATAACAGATTTATGGATTTTCCTCAACTAATTCTTCTGATGTGTTTGTTGAGTGTGCACTGCAGTTTTGTCGTTGTTTACTGCCTGTAAAGGACACACCAGTGAGCAAAACTACCCTTACCCTGCGGCTGTGTCACCATTTTTGTCCATGTCCAGATGTATTTGGATTGCTGTGTGGAAAAATTGCCTGTCCAATGACAGGAAGCTGGGTTTGGCTTTGCAGTGAGAGTTTTTTAATGTTCTCGTTGGTTTTATTTTTCCATAAACATTCTTTTTCAAACTTCCTTACCGTTCCACCTAGCAATCATTGCTAAAGGAAGCACAATCCATAAAGACACATGTATCAGACAACTAAAACCAAGCAAGACCTCATAGGTTTGGCCTAGTGTTTTTCATTGTTATATACTGTGTATAAAGTCAAACCAATCATTTTAATAACAAACTAAATAAAAATTAAATCTATTGTAGTTGATATAGATCAATTTTCTTTTTGAAGAGAACAGATTTCATATATTTTACATATACAGTTTTAAGAGCATAACAATAGTTTCCTCTCTCCCTTTTCCTTCTTTTATTTTTCTTTTAACTTTTGTGATGACATGCGTCTAGTTTTCTTTACAGTCTGAAGCTTAATTCTCCACTAAAAAAGGACTACAAGTAGAAAACATAAAGACCACTCTGTTTCAGGAGTATTGACCAGTGCTATAAAAATAATCAGGTTTCAAGATGTCAATTTCATATAAATTATATAAACATAGTTAATAATATAGAAGTCTGATACTCTATTTTGTTTAAGTACTTTGCCAACTGGATGATAATCTTTAAAAAATTATTTCAAATTTTCCCTACTTGAGTTTTAGTGCCTGCTGCAAAACTATATTTTCTATTCCCTATTCATCTTTGAATATGTTCATCTATGAAACTTTTCCTCTAAACTAAATGAAGTACCAGTGATCATTCCATGGAAAAGTATTTTACCAGGCAGCCAGCATGGAGGGAAATTTATGGTGAGTGATAGAAGTTGAAATGATTATAATTACTCAGTGCATTAGGTATAAGGTTTATTGACCAAAAAGATATTTTCATTTATAACCAGTGATTATTTCTTTGATATTTTGCATGAGCTCAATAAATAGCAACTCTTTATATGTAAATAATCATTTCAACATGTAAGCTCTAGAAGCATTATTAATGAGGTCTTATAATCCTTTCCTTCCTAAGCTTTCAAAATTCATTGTGCATTTAAAATGTCTCAACCTAGGAACTGCATTTTTATCATACATCCTGACCTGTTTTTATAGAGCCCATAAAATTTACATATAATTTAATAGCAGTCATTTCACACATCTGAATTTTTCTAAACTTATAAAAAGTTTTAAATAACCCAACTATCAGTTGATCCTAGTTTTCCTCTTTTATTTGCATACACTTAAACAAAATTTTTCATTTTCTTTAGAAGAGTTTATTACACTTTGAAGCAAAAGCGTATCAATTTGAAAACTCCATCTGTGTAAGTATACTTAATATCTCATGTCAACCTAGTACTATTAATATGAAATTCACATTATAGTTGAAAAGCCTAAATTTACTAAAAATACTTAGATCATTTTTACATATTTGTTCATAATTTTTGTAGCCAGTTTATATAACATTTTATTTAGAATTTTTAAAAATAACCAAATTGAACCATGCTACAAAAATGTATAAATCTTTTTGTTGCTGAATGGAATTTTGAAAAGTTTTCATTTCAACATAAACTCCGACTCCTTTTTGGCAAGGTAATAAATAAATGTGTTTTCCTTTCAGCATGATATTGGTGAAAAAGCATGAAAACATGATATTTTCTTTGATTATTACATATTTGATCATTAGAGTGTTTCAGGACAGTTTTTAATTTACAGTAACAATGCAGTAGGCCTATTAAAATTTTTCCCTGATTTGCCAATGATATGAGAGAACACAAAATTTATTGCTTTCTGTCTTTGACAAGTGTCCCTAAATTGGAAAAGATTCTCAGAATTTGTAGATGTTTCCTGAATACACTAAACAATGGTAGCCATGATAATTTTCTGTACAAATGTGCTTCATAAAACCAAACACAAATAGGGGACAAGATGGTCAAACAGGGTGGCAGAGTGCGGAGAGAACTAGGAGACAAAACTAGGTGGCATAAAGAGCTGAAGAAGAAAAACCACTGGGTGGGGTAAATGAAGCTCCCTGGAGGCCGCCAGAGGGAAGTAGGAGCCACAGAGATGGGGGGAAACTACTGAAAATGTCCAAAGATGCAGCCAGCAACCCAAGAGGAAGGAGAGCATAGTGGAGCTATAAGAAAGCACCCTGACCACAGACAAAAGCCTAGTGAATTTCGAGCCAGTGGAAAGAGAACAGGAGCCTCCCCCAGAACACAGTGGCAGGCAAAAAGGCATAGGAGAAAACACTGGTTAAAGGAGGCTCTAGTGCAGAAATCCACAGGCCCCAAATCAATCGCCCTTCGCCCATCCCCATATTAGGGTGGCCACACCACTGGGGAACAAGCCATTGGAAAGGGGAGTGATCCAGCAGAGGGAGGAACTCACAAACACCTGGAGGGTTTGTGCAATAAACCCCTTGGGAGATTCTGGAACCACCCAGAAGGGAGATATTGGATCACTGAGTCTGGATGGGGAGCAGCTTCACAAATCTCAGTGTGAGCTGCAGTGAAAACCCAGGTCACTCAGCCACCAACAGAAAGAGCCACTGGAGCAAAAGAACACAGGGGAGTGGAGACCCGTGGAGGCACGCACATCCGCACATCCGCACCCAAGCAACCATGGTAACTGGAAAACTGGCAAGCTGAACACTTTGAGCAGTCTTGGCAAAAGTACACAGATCTGCTACAATGCACAGTTCCCTGGGCTGTGGACAGGACTGGTCGGAGATCTCAGCCCAAGTGGGCAAATAGCCTGTGTCCCTGCACCACAGTAACCTCCATAGCCCCAGACCACACAGAAATTACCAGCAAAACACCAGAGGAGAGGGAAGACGCACAGAGGCACCCACATCAGCGGCAGGAACTGCCTGGTGGCTTGGGCATACAGCATGTGTTCCAAATAGAAAAGCATACACCTGAAGAAAAATAACAGCAAAAGAATCCCAAGATCAACAAAAAAATAAGTAATCAAAATAAGTGAGGAAATAAAGCAAATACAGACCAATAGAACAATACACAAAGTCAATTGAACAACAAGGTGGTTTTTGAGAAAATAAACAGAATAGACACCTCACTGGCCCAACTCTCTCTCCCACACACACACACATACACACAAAGTGAGAGAAGACAAGAATTAAGAGTATCAAAGATGCTGGGCCCGGCGCGGTGGCGCAGTGGTTAAGGTCCTCGCCTTGCACGCCCGGGATCCCATATGGGCGCCGGTTCTATCCCAGCAGCCCTTCCAGCTCCCTGCCTGTGACCCGGGAAAGCAGTCAAGGACAGCCCAGGGCTTTGGGACCCTGCACCCGCGTGGGAGACCCAGAAGAGGCTCCTGGCTTTGGATCGGCATAGCATCGGCCGTTGTGCTCACTTGGGGAGTGAATCATCAGACAGAAGATCTTCCTCTCTGTCTCTCCTCTCTGTATATCTGACTTTCCAATAAAAAAAATAATAAAAATAAATCTTTTTTAAAAAAAAGAGTATCAAAGATGCAAAAGGGAACATGACAACAGATACCACAACCATACAGAAAATAATTTCGAATTATTACAAGGAACTCTATGCCAAAAAATCAGAAGACTTCCAAGAAATTAATAGATTCCAGGATACATACCACCTACCAAAACTAAATCATGAGGCAACAGCAAATCTAAATAAGCCTGTGTCCAAGGCAGAGATCAGATCAGTAATTAAAGCCCTGCCAATAAAGAAAAGGCCAGGCCCAGAATTCTACAAAGCATTCCAAGTAGAACTAACCCCAATTCTTCATAAGCTGTTCAAAACAAGAGAAAGGGAGGCAATCCTTCCAAACTCTTTCTATGAGGTCAACATCACTGTAATATCAAAAATAGAGACACAACAGAGAAAAATACAGACCAATATCCATGATGAACATAGACACTAAAATCTTCAACAAAATACTAGCCAACAGAATATACAATACATCAGAGACATCATTCACCCAGATCAGGCGGAATTTATTCCTGATATGCAAGGATGGTTTAACATACACAAATCTATAAATGTGATACATCACATTAAGAAAGTGAGGAAAAAATCATGTGATAGTCTCAATAGATGCAGAGAAAGCATTCAATAAAAACTAGAAGCAAGATATGCACACAAGGAACATTCTATAATATAATCAAAGTGATTTATGAAAAACTCAATGGCAACATCATACTGAATGGGGAAATATTGGGAACTTCCCCAATAAGATTTGGAATAACATAAGAATGCCCACTATTGCCACTGCTATTTAACATAGTACTGGAAGTCCTCACTATAGCTATTAAGCAATAAAAAGAAGTTAAAGGAATTAAAATTGGAAAGGAGGAAGGCAAACTGCAGACAACATGGTTCTATACATAGGAGAACCAAAAGACTCAATGCAGAGACTGTTAGAACTTATGAGTTTGGTAAGGTGGCAGGGTACAAAATAAATGAACATAAGTCAATGGCCCTAGTATATATACACAACTCCAGGGCTGAAAAGGAACTAGTCAGTGTGATGTCTTTGAAAATAACAAAGGTGACAATTAAATACTTTGGAATAATCACTAAAAATGTGAAAGATCTGCTTGAAGAAAATTACAAAACACTGAAAAAACTAATAATACTTTTAAAAATGGAGAAACAGACCATGTTCCTGGATGGGCAGAGTCAACATAAATTTCCATATTACCAAAAATAATGTACAGATTCAATGTGATTCCCATCAAAATCTCAAGAACTTTCTTCACAGAGCTGGAAAAAAGGATTTAAAAATTCATCTGGAAATGCAAGAAATCACCAATACCTAAAACTATATTGTAGAATAAGAACTGATCCGGAGGGATCATAATCCCAGACCTTAGGATGGTAATCAAAACAGGCTGGTACCGGTATGAAAACAACGAGGAAGATCAATGAAGCAGAATAGAAGTATTGGAAGAGAGCCCACACATGCACAGCCACCTAGTCTTTGACAAGAGATCAGAGAAATATATTGATTATCTGCATGAAAAGTATATTCCTAAATTGCTAGTAAGGATTTTATTGTGATGGCTTTTATGCTAAAAAATATGTTATAACAAATAGCAAATTAAGCTTCCATAACAACCTTGAGAAGTAGGCATTCTTTGTAATCTATAGGTAGGGAATCTGTTGCTCACAGAGGTTAACTAACCTGTTTTAAGACACCTACTTAGTTGTGGAGCTCAAGAATTTAAAATCCATGTGCAACATCCTCCCAGGTAGAATGCTGAGTATGACTTACAAAATGTGTTGCTTCTTGGAAGTTGTGCTTTTAAGGGGAAAAGATGGGTGGGAGCTTCTCTAATTAAATGGTTTCTTACTTTTCTAGAAAGAATTTACATGTCCTGATTGCTCAGAATTTAGGAGAGTCAAAATACATATTTCTGCAAGCAAAATAAAATTCAGACCTAAAGAAGTTAAATGGAAGTTATCCAAGCTTCTAAATCTGACTGTTTCACTCCTGCCCATTAAGAAAGCAAGCAGTAAATATTGTTTAAATAAATGTTATTGTGGTAAGAATACTACTGCATCATTACTTCAGACATCAACTGACATGAAATAAACAATAAAGCTCTCAAAATGGGGCTGTACATTGCTTTGCCAGAGATTCCCAATAAGGAATTTCTGTTTTAAAATAAGGCAGTGAGAAGATGCTGGACTTAGAAATTGACCCCAAATTTAAATCTGCACTTCCAGTTTTATATACAATTAGCTAGCTTTAATATTTCCTACATCACATGATTATTTGCCTTAATTTTAGTAATACCAGCACTTATTTATTTATTTATTTATTTTGTGCATAGATCTCAAATGTGGTGTCTTTTCATGGTGATGTGTTTCATCCTACCTTTTGGAAATAGCCATGGTGCCTTTCGAAATCGAAGATCTGTAAATCCTGAAGCAAACATGAATATTGTGAGTTGTTAGGAAATAAATCAAGGCTGCTGAGATATCAGATAAATAAAGCTTAATATCTTCAAGGGTTGGAATTTTTAAGATAATAGACTTATAACCACACAAATACATACCTACACTTATATATAGTGACAGGTAAAATAATATTTTTCACCTGCTATTTCATAGCTTACAGTTTTCCTTTCAACCTACTCAATCTCTATAATGAAATACATACAAACGGGGGCAGAATAGGCATGTGGCCTAGAATTAAAAACACTTGCATCCTGTATCTGAATGCCTGTGGTTCCAGTCTCAGTTTTGCTCCCATTCAGATTCCTGATAATGGACACCTCTGGAGTCACCAGGTGATGGTTTAGTGGTTGCGTCCCTACCACCCATTGAGACCTGGACTGAGTTTCTCACTCCTGGCATGATCTGGCTTATCCTTGGTTGTTACAGCTGCTCAAGGAGAGAACCAGTAGATGAGAATGCTCTCTCTCTCTTCATCCCTGTCCCTCCATTCCTTCCTCCCTCTCTCCACTCCCTAAAATAAATAAAAGTTAAAAATTAAATATATATATATACATATATATACTCATGTATGTATCTATATCTTCATGGAGGACTTCTGCTCTTTACATAGTCACAAATATAAAAGATACCACATGTAAGATGAGAACATACATGGATATGCAAGCTTTTGCAGATACACATACATTTTTAAATTGTATTTGGATGAGTAGGCGAAAGTGAATTATTGAACTTGGGGGAAATTAGTGGTCTAGTTTTTGAGACTGCTTTTTGAGGATAAGAGTTTGGAGGGGGGGTTTTGTTTATTTTCATTTTTTGTTGTTGAATTCCCGATGTGCAAGATCAGGGCTTGTTCAATGCTTACAACACTTATTATCTGCTTGAATCAGTAAATCAGAGGAAATTAAAAACAGCAGGACTGAGGTTGAGAGAAAAAAACCATGACTTATGATTATATAATGGGTTAGAAAACATACACCCTTTAACTTAATCAGCTAATAATATTTGCTAAAAGATTTGCTTTTTTTTTTTCTTTATCCAGAGCCAAATTATATCCTACTGGGGCTATCCTGATGAAAAGTATGATATTGTAACTGAAGATGGCTATATCCTGGGACTTTATAGAATTCCTTATGGAAAAGCAAATAACAATAACTCAGGTAATATTCAACTGAGGATAAAGGGGTGACTATCTGGAGCCTGAGTTCTTTACCACTTTTCCCCCCATGTTCTAAGAGTAAGAATGTTGATGTTAAATGAATAATTAGCCTCTCACAGAGACGAGCATCACCAGACAGGTGTCAAGAAGAAAATCTCCACTAGCTTCCTGTTTACAGAGAAGTTTCAAAATTTAGTGGAACACAAATTAATCCTCCCAGGCTTATTTGTGAATCACTGTATATGTTTATTCTCTAGAATTTTCTTTGATAAGGGTGAGACTGTTTTCAAATGTCATAGTATTATTATTTTGTGGAATTGAAGGAAGGATGTTAAAACTTCCTTCTGTGTCTGATTCAATCCTCGAATAATAGACAGACTGGTTGGCAGCAGCCCAGGGCTATGCAACACAAGGTATATTGGTGTCAGTAGAGAGTGGCACAAAACACTGTCCAGTTGTCAACGGACCTGAACTGTAATCCTACATCTAACACTCACTAACAGAATATGGAATAAACTACTTTTCTAATGTGATTAACTGGCCAAATATAAGCCAAAGTTTTTTGTTTTTCTTTTCTCTTTAGATTTTCTCCCTGAAAAAAAAAAAAAACTTTCTTAAAGAATAGTGGTTCTTACTTGATTACTAAAGTACACTTCAGAGAAGACTATACTTTGAAACAACCTCAATTCAGTTTTGGATACTTACAAAAAACATATCTAATAGGCAGAAAATTTTAGCACATATTTTACATAATAGTATTTCTCAAAGTAGATCTTCATGTTGCAAGTACTACAATAAGATGTTTAAAGATGATTTTAAAATACAGCAGGTGTGATAGAATGTGTTAGGAGCAGAGCCTGTGAGAGGAATTTGGGTGCATATGATTAGCTGAAGGATTACTTTCAAGAAAAAGTAATGTTCTTATTGGGATACAAAGAGGGGAAAGAGGTTGAGAAGGATGTGGTCTCAGCTGGGTTTCAGCAAACTCAGAGGCATGGATGTTATTTACTGCCTATAGCAGATGGTCCCACTTTGAAGTTAGGGAGTCAGCTTTTTGTCTTCCAATATTATTCATTCATTGCCTGAAGGCTACTTCTAGAAAAAACAATGTAATATCCTGGATGAGGCAATTCTTATTAGGCAGAGAGCAAGTCTACACAAAGAGAAGAAACAGTGAACCATTATCAACACGAGTGCTCTAACTCCTCAGAAATCCCCTCCTCACTTCTCACTTTACATTTTGTTCCCTTTCAGCTAGTTTGCCTGACAGCATAAACCAGGCCCTTATCCTTATGGATTACTATATATATTAGGTCATGCTTATATCTATGAACAGTAAAAATAAGGAACAGGAATAACAAAAGATACTTCAATAGATGGCCTGAATAAAAAATATATATTTTTTTCACTTTCCTCAATTTATATCAGCAACCCTACTTCTTTTGATTGATCAAGGTCAAGTAGCCCTTGCAGGTATGGTAATCCATTTTTCTGCCTCCTTGCCATCCATACTCAGGAGCCTAAACTGACCAACTAGGAAGCATACTTGCTTTTCAGGATGCTTACCATATCTGAATGCACGCATTTGCTCTGTGGGAATCAAAGCTTCTGGATCTGTAGGATCTAAAATTGTGAGAACAGTAGGCGTACATCCCTGGGTGATGATGAATCCTACCCTGTTCCTCAGAGTCAAGAAATCCATAGTGTACTGTGGCCATTTGTTTAAGGTTTATAGTGAATTGTGAAAAGACCACTCAGGAAGCCTCATCATCTTCACTTACCCTTCAAAAGATGTGTTGTCCTTCCAACAGGATGACAGTCTCTGGATGGGGCCATACGGTGAGGCCATAAATACTATGATTGTATACCATCATACATGGGTGCATCTTCTATGACATGAAATGGATCCCTTGATTTGGGATAATGCTGTGAATGGTTCTGTGGTAATATTTTAGATCTTCTGTGAACCCTTGCTGCTGGATGTGAACATAGCAAAAATGTGTATCAATCCTAGTCATAGTGCAGTAATCTTCATGAGCATTAGAAGTGTTCAGTGAACTCAACAATTTTTCCAGTGTCTACTTTGATCTCCTGGAGAAGAGGTAGCGTATCAGGTCTCTTCAGACATACTTCACTGACAGAAGCTCAGTTTGCCTTCGTGAGGGACTTTATAGGGATGGATCACTGGTTAGCCTATCTCTGTTACTATGACTATTATTTTCATGACCTCATTGTCTAGATGTCTGAAAACAGTGGCTGTCTACACTCTGTTGTCTATTTCTTCCTGTATCCTTGAATGGTTAGTGCTGCTTCTGCACTAGACACAGAGTTTGCTGCTTTTCCTGGATTCTTCATACCCATTGTCCCACTACACACATAAACTCGGCAGAGATTGAGTATTCTTCTGGAAGGCAAATAAGGGCAAAGATCTGAGCAAACCTACTTGTCCCTTCCAGATAGTTTTTATTCCCTCCCACAGGTCAGTGTCACAATAGATACTTTTGTAAGACTTTCAGAAATTTTTTCTGTGACTATCCAGTTGGGTTCTTGGGAAAGGTTTCCAGGAAAGTGTGTACTTTCTGAATTTCTGCTATACCTGGGAACTTCACAATGTCTTGCAAGCATACCTAAACTATTTTTATACATCTCCAACAAAGGAGGGTTCATGTCTGCCTTTGTCTTGAAGCATCTTTCTCTTTTTAGAGTGGATCCAGATTTTGGCTCTATGAACGTAATGTTCTGATGTGTTTTTGAAAGGCCATTATTTGAGTTTGGTTCAGTTATTTTACATTACTGGAGTGGGAGTGACACCATATCCCACAAACGAGAGAAATAGCTCTCTGGTTTTGAGCTGTAATATCTCCAGTTGTCCTATTCACCTACAGAAAGAAAGAAAAGAAAAGAAAGGAAGGAAGGAAGGAAGGAAGGAAGGAAGGAAGGAAGGAAGGAAGGAAGGAAGGAGAGAGAGAGGAAAAGAAAGGAATGAATCTCATAAATGGAATGTGTACCCTTTAAACCCTTCCAAGTAAGGTTAATGAGCTGGCAGGTGTTCTGATCTTTTTCACTAGAGTGATTTAACATTCCCATTCCTATACTCTAACCCTTTTCATCCTTTCCTCTATAATGTGCTGTCGCAATTTTTGAGTTTTCTAAATTTCTGATAGAACTCAGAGGAATATGAGGACTGTGCTATGAAAGCTCTGACCTTGTTAAATCTCTTGTCAAAGTAGAGTATGGCATAGTAGAGTCTCCTGTGAACAAATTATCCCTTATGATATAGGGGTAAGTGAGAATATGTGTATATATTCTCATCTGAAATGCTAAGAAATAGGAGGGTCTTATATTTTGTATTTTTTTTGTAAATGCACTTAAGAATAAACTGTCTTTAAGACACAATGCAACTTTAAACATTAAATGCATTTGTATGTCATATACACTTATTACATACAGTCTGAAACCAATTTTATACAATATTTTTATGTACCTACATTTTGACTATAACCCATTACATGGAATTCCATCTGGATCTCCTATATAGATGGCAGGTGGGCCATCATCCACTGTCCTCCAGGCACATTAGCATGGAGCTGGATTTGGAAAAAGTGCAGATGGGACTCAAACTAACACTATGACTGGGATTGCTGATGTTGCAAACAGTGACTTAACCTGCCACATTGCAATGTTGACTTCCATTAGAGAACTCTATTAACTAGTTCAGATATACAATGAGATTAAACATTAATAACTTTATTGAACTTCTATGAACAATTTAAAATATTTTGAAATTTTAAAATTTCTTCAAACTGTTAATATTAGAAGTTTGAATTGAGTAGCCTCCATTGCAGCTCAGTGAATTAAGCCACCACTTGTGAAGTTAGAGCCTGATGTCTGAGCAGTGGTTTGATTTTAGCTACTCTATTTGCAATCCAGCTGTCTGCGAATTCACCTGTGAAAGCAATGAACAGGGCCTGAGCATTTGAGCAGCTCCCCCTGTGAGGAACCTGGATGAAGTGCCAGCTCTTGGCTTCAGCCTGGCTCAGCCCTTGCTGTTGCAGCCAGATAGACAGTGAAACAACAGATGAAGACCTCTCTCTCTGTGACTACCTATGGCTCTGAAACTCTGCTTTTGAAATAATTAATAATAACTATTACTTCTGGTTTTTTTTCTTTTACAAAAAAATAGTTTGAATTCAGAGAAGAAACTTTTGTGTAGAAACCAAAAAAATTTAAGGAGATTTTTTGCTTTTCTTTTCCAGCTCAGAGACTTGTTGTGTATTTGCAACATGGTCTGCTCACATCTGCCAGCAGCTGGGTCTCCAATCTCCCCAACAATAGCCTGGGCTTTGTGCTGGCAGACGCTGGTTATGATGTGTGGATGGGAAACAGCAGAGGGAGTACCTGGTCCAGGAAACATAGGTACCTAAAAACCAATTCCAAAGAATTCTGGGCTTTCAGGTACAAGTAAAATGAAGTAATTTTTATTTTATGGTTGTACTGAACGCTTAATTTTCTTTTTCAATAAAGTAAAATAAAACATATGTCTGACTCTTTGCTCAGTTCAGGACTTTTCCAAAAATATTTAAAATATATGTAAATTTATTTATTTAGAATGATTGTCTGACTTTGAGCTTCTCTTTTTTCAGCAGCCATTCTTTCTTACATAGTAGTTAATAGGCTAGCTGTGTCTTTGCTTAAACTACTTTCTGGTCTATAATTCATAAATATGGCTTACTGCATTTTGAATATAAAATGCCCTCTTTTATAAAACTGTTTTATAAAATTGTAGGTATCAATTCTCCTTGATTTTGATTTCCACACAGAAGACCCTGTTTAACAGGTACATTGTACCTTATAACTTCTTGATAATATTCAGAAGGTTGAATTTCGCCTTTATTTGTTTACCTACCAATTACCCTCAAATTAATTATGGCATTGAGATAAAGTACCCTGACCCTGGCGCAGTGGCCTAGTAGCTAAAGTCCTCATCTGAATGTACCGGGATCCCCTATGGACACAGTTCTTATCCTGGCGGCCCCGCTTCCCTTCCAGCTCCCTGCTTGTGGCCTGGGAAAGCAGTCAAGGACGGCCCAAGCTTTGGGACCCTGCACCTGCATGGGAGACCTGGAAGCTCCTGGCTCCTGGCTTCAGATATGCTCAGTTCCGGCCGTTGCGGTCACCTGGGGAGTGAATCAATGGATGAAAAATCTTCCTCTCTGTATATCTGACTTTGCAATAAAAATAAAATAAATCTTCAAAAAAATAAAGTACCCTTTTTATTTTCCTTTGTCTTTTATAGTTTTGATGAAATGGCTAAATATGACATTCCAGCCTCCATTGATTTTGTTGTGAAACAAACTGGACAAGAGGAGATATTTTATATAGGCCATTCACAGGGCACAACCATAGGTATGCCAAGAAAGAATATTGCTATATATCTATAATTACTATAAGGTTAGAGATACTACAATGAAGAGTACAATTTTCTTATAAGAACAATCTAATTCATATTAGAAATAGCATTTTTGGGAATAATCTTAATTCCATTTTCCACAGTCATTTAGAACTGATATTTACTAAACATGTGTATGGTTTTTCCGTCCAAATTACTTCTAGCTGTTTGATTATTTGGAACCTAGGATGTCTAAAACCTGAGTAATAAAAGAGAGTGGACTAACACGATATAAATGCTCTGAGTTCTTAGCTTCTCAGAACAACTGAAAAAGAAAAACTGGCAATTAAAACACAGATATGTAAGTACTAACTTGATGACAAGAAGGGAAAAGATGATTCTTTTCATACTAGTAACTCTAAATAATAAATTCAACCTGATTTTTATTACCTTATGTGTATAGAATCAAAGCATTTAGTTTTAAAATATACTGAAAGTGATATTAAGACTGTGTGATAGGCCCCTCACCTAACATGCAAAATTTGTATTTCTGAAAATTTCACCTCACTTTCATCATTGTCAGTTATACAAATGATCAATTTTATTCCCGGTTTTTAACTTACGCTGTTACAGGTCTGATTTATTGCTAAATTAACACTTTCATACTGTTTTATTATCCGAGTTGCTGACAATATATTGTGATCAATGTAGTGCCACAGATGACTGAAAAAATTGCTGAGTCAAGAAATAAATGAATAATTATTTAGAAACTGTATTTTGGGGCTTACTCTTATTCTCTGTAGTACTATTTTTTACCTGTAAGGAATAGCTTACTAGTAGTTTACTGAATTACTGAATCATATCTTATTTACTTTCAGCTTTCATAGCATTTTCCACATTACCAAAGATAGCTGAAAAAATTAAAATATTTTTTGCCTTAGCACCAGTTTTTTCTATTGTACACACAAAATGTCCTTTACTTAAAATGGCATACAAGGTGAAGCCAATAATCAAGGTAAGTTTTACCTTTTGTTTTCGTCATTAATAACACAAAAATAACAACTGTTCTGTGCTTTCAAAATAAGGGGCCTTAACTCTGTCTGCATAGCCACACGTGTGAAATATATTTTAACTATTATGTGCTTCACTGAGATCATGTTTTTAAATTTCATATTATAGTGAAATCCTAATGGCTTCAATAAGTAAAAAGTAAAAAGACCACAACTGGGCAGAAAAATAAGGAAGCATTATAAGTAATAATCAAATGAAAAGATGTTCAATTTCATTCATATGTATTTTAAAATAAAAATATTATAATCATAGTACTTTATAATTTGTTTCATTTAGTTTAACAAATATTTAAGCAAAATTTGATAAAAATTGCATTTGCAACACAGCTAATGCGCAGTGAAATTTTCTTGTTTTTTAATTTTCTACAAGCTCCCACATACAAAGGTTTCTACAAAGAAATAGAATTTTGCTCACTATACTTTTAAATACATCGGGAGAGAAAATCTAGTAGTCAAATCATTTCTACAGCTTTATTCCAAAAATTTTTCTTAATTAAAAATTTTAAGTTGCTATGAAATAATTTGTCATTTGGCTATATACATAATAAACTCACCATATCAATTAAAGGATGCTAGAGAAACAGAGACCAACTGAAGTTTAAGTCATCTAAAGACCTTATTCCCTAAAATGCCTGTGTCAGCTGGAACTCAGCTAGTCTGAGGCTGGGAGTTAGAAATGCAATCCAGGCTTCCACGTGGGCAGCAGGATTGCCTGGGTCATCACTGCTGCCCCCTAGGGTTGGCAGTAGAAGGCAGCTGGAGTCAAGTCCCAATCCTACATGGAAGTCTTAACCAAGGTAAAGGCCCGCTCCACTGTATCATTTGTTTTGTAATTTTTGTGATCTTCCATACACAAAAATAAATTTATTTTACAGGCATTTTCTGGTGACAAAGACTTCTTACCCAAAACCTCATTTAACAAATTTATTGGTTCAAAGCTATGTCCCCTACCAATTTTTGAAAAGATTTGTGTTGGAAACTTGTTTATGATATATGGATATGACCAAGAGAACTTAAATATGGTAAGAACAAGTGATACTCAAAATGAATTTTTGCCATTCTCAGGAAGTAGCCTTTATAAGTGTCTTACATTATACTTTGTGTGTCATTGTGTGATTCATATACAAACATATATATAATATATAAAATATACATATATATTAGTTGGATGGTGAACTGATTTGACTACAAGACTGATTTGTGCAACTAGTTTGCATTGACATATTGGAATTATTTCACTTCCCTATGTATTTTGCTGTCTGTAAAGACTAGAGAGCAGTTTCTGTGATGGGCTTCTTTATTAGCTTTTGCTGTTGGTGACTAGTTTCCTGAGATTTCTCTTGTTTTGGTCTTTTGTTAGTCACTAGATTCCCATTAACTCCTCCTGTCTGCTGGATCCTAACACTTCTTCCCTCAGTTATGATCCTTTCATAATTACTTTGTCTCTTGTACCCTTCAAGCCTCTACAGCTCATCAGTTGCCTTGGAGTATAAATTGGTTGTCATCAAACTACTGTTACAAGGCATTTTATGCACATTCTGTTAAAGATGTTGGCAGTTCCACGTTCTTGGAGAGCCATGACTGAGTTTCTAGCTCCAGGCTTTCCTTGGCCTGGGTGACCATTTGGGGAATGAGCCAATGGATTAAAGATTTCTTTTTCTTCCCCCATCCCCTGTCACTTTGCCTTACAAACAAATAAAATAAATTAAATGTGGACATTAAGATATCTTTATTATATTTTAAACTCCAGATTTAGCAATGCAAGTTGTGTATTTGTGGTAATAGTGGGTTTCTGTATAAGGTTTTTTAAGGACTTCTCAAAGTTTTCTTTATGAAAACATGTAATCTGATCTCTTTATATTAATAGATGTTTAAAAGTAACTTCTCAATAATGAACAGTTTATACATTCCAAGAAAGAGAATATTTTTTCAGTTCTCAAGTACACTACCATGTCACAGGGACAAGTTAATTTTGTTCAATTTCAGGATCTTTCTTCATTCTTAGATGAAAATTTAATAAATACATTTATGTGTTTAATCATTTATGGCTAGATTTATTAATATTTTAGTAAAATTGTTTTCAAATGTCTTCGAAATAGCTTAGTTCATTAAATATAAAATATTATGCTTTCTCTGCTTAAAATAAGAATAAAATGTTTTTTTAAAACTCCTCAGAGTCGCTTGGATGTATATTTCTCACATAACCCAGCAGGAACATCTGTTCAAAACATGGTCCACTGGAGTCAGGTATGAAGTGCATTTGCACACAATTTAATTTACATTACTCACAGTTCAACTTATTGTTCTAAGGATCTCAGCACTGCCCTAGGATGATAAATTTGGGAGGATGTTCTGAAATTAGCATTTATTTGCATATTTCCTATAATAGTTTTTAAAACACATTAATATCATAATCTATTAATTTTCTTAAGTCTAAACAGTGAATAGAGTTATGCACCCATAGTTTCAAAGTTTCTCCTTAAAAACAAAGACATGAAACTGTAAAACTAGGCCACAGTTTCCCTGATAACTCCTTCAAAGTCTTGAGGAAAAGAGACCATTGAGGCTACATTTTCTCTTTAACATTGTTGACATCTGGACAATCATATTAACATTTGTATTTCTAAGGCCAACAATTCCTAGTGTATTGTAGATACTCAGCTAATATTTGTTCAATGAATGATCTTGATAAAAAAAAAAACTCCAGTGGGAAAGCAATCTTAATTTTGAAAGCCAAGATAACAGAACAGAAAGGGCACTTTGCTTAAAGCAAAGGACCAAACAATATACCCTTTCTTTAAACCTTAGCTTATCTGTGGCCTTGAAGAGCTCATTTAGTCTTCCTTGGTCTCCTAAATTTTTAAATAGAATTAATAATAATTCTATGACATAACTAACAAAAATGTTTGAAAATTAAACAGCATCATCATTATGACTGTACTTTGAAGTTAACCAACACAATAAAATTAAAGTATCAATAGCAAAAGCTTTCTCATTTACATAATATTTTAATCTGCAATGATCATTTGTTATGAATTATTAAAATATTTATCCTAACTTTACATTTAGTTTATGTCTGTTGATGGGTGAGCCAAGAAAATCTGAGCAGCCTTTGCATTCATTTATCATTGGTAGCGAAATTTATTCAGCACCTTCCAGCCTTGTACTGGTCTATGCTTATGAAATATACTGTAAACAAGAGACAAGCTCCTGTATTCCATAAGGTTACACCCTTTTGGCAGATATACAAAGAATGAACACTAAGCATAGAATGAAATCTTTGTTAAAATTTTCATAAGAGGAGAAAAGCTGTGTGAAAATGGGATTGGATAAGAATATGGAAAACAGATCAGGTATGCTAGAAAGAGGATGCTACCCTTGTGAAAGTGGGAGTGAGTTTAGGGGTGAGACTAATGGGACGCTGAGAAAAGGCTTGAAGGAGGTAGGACATCAGGGGATTAGCAAAGTGGACCTCTGCTGCCTCCATCCGTTCAGGCTGCGACGGCAGAATACCACAAATCTGGTAGCTTATAACAGTAGGAATCTGTTTCTCACAGTTCTGGATGCTGGAAGCTCTAAGATCAAGGCCCTAGAATATTCAACGTCTGGGTGAGAACCTACTTTATGATTCCAAGTGGCAGTTGTCAGCTGGGCCCTCACAGAAAGAAGCAAACCCTCATTACCTGATTTTCTCTTAAACGGCATTATGTTTTCCATAATGTTTGTGTCAATTTTCATTCCCACCAACATTATATTATGGCACACTTTTATCTGTATCCTCACCAACATTTTTTTAATAATGGTCATTCTAACTAAAGTGAGGTGATATGTCATTGTGGTTTGTATTTACATTCCCATGACGGCGAATGATCCTGAGCCTGTTTCCATGTGCCTGCTGGCCTTCTGTGTTTCACTCTTGGCAAAACGTCTATTCTTGCCCTTCACCCACTTCCTTGCTGAATTGTTTGCTTTGATGTTATCACTGAGTTTCCGAACTCTGTGTATATTCTAGAACATATGTTATTGAAATGTGTAGCTTACAAATATTCTCTCCCATTGTTTATTCTCTTTTCACTCTGTTAAACGTTTCATTTGCTGTTCATGAGTTTTGTAGCTTGACATGATCCTCCTTGTTTTTGCTTTTATTCCCAGTGCTTTTAGAGTCTTACCCAGGTAGCTTGTCTAGGCCAATTATTACAGCATTTACCCTATATTTTCCACTAATAATTTTATGGTTTCAGGTCTTAGGTTGAGGTTCTTGAGCAAGAAAAGAAGAATTTTAGATGATACTAAAATTCTTGATTTAAGTAATGAAAATATTTTTAGCAATAAGTTAATAATTTTAGCAATACTAGTTCTGATCTAAGCAATGAAAAAAAAATTAAAGGAGATAGGAGAATTTATAAGTTTGGAGGATAGGTAAAATCTCATTTTGGAGATGTTAAGTTTTAGATATTCAAGCAATGAGTTTTAGTAAGCTGTTGAGACTGGAACCTATGATTTAGTACAGACTTTTAAACAAAACAGGCCTTTTGAATATAGTATTTAAAATTCATAGGTGAGCATGCAAACTAAGTGAGCATAGACATAGAGAAGATGAACAATGATGCAGAGATGTGAAAAATTAGGAAGTCAGGCTTCAGAAGCTGAACTGGTCAAGTTGGCTAAAACAGCATTAAGTGAAAAATTAACATCAAGAAATTATGATATTCTAAAACCTAAGTAAAGAAAGGTTCTCAAGAATGTGGGAATGAACAATTGCATGAAGTGCCACTGATAGATAATACGAGAAAACTCAGAAGTGGTCAGTATGTTATTGTTAATATAAAGAGAGCATATCTTACACATCCCATAGGTGCAGCTCCAGGAAGACAATCTCATTTCCCTCTCTCCCCTGCTCCCCGCCGGCCCTGTCTCCTTTCCCTCTCTTTAACTGTATTTGTACAGACATAATTTGGAAACATTCACTATTTGCAGGCTTATTTGCTACTAATCATAATTTAAAACAATAAAAAGACCACATCTCCACTGAAGCATAAACAAGGACTAAAACATCAATCCTACCCCAAAATGATTATTTCATACCCACATTTTAAAAAATATATCTTATTTTTATTTGAAATGTAGATTTTACAGAAAGGAAGATAGAGAAAAGTTTTACAAAAGCTGATTAATTCCCCATGTGGTGGCAATGACAGAAGCAGGGATGGGTCTAAAGACAGAAGCCAGGAGCTTCTTCCAGGTCTCTCACATGGTTGTAGGAACCTAAGGACTTCAGCCATTCCTCAGCTGTGTCCCAGGGCCTGTAGCAGGGAGGTCGATTATAGTGGAGCAGCTGGGACATGAACTGGAGCCCTCATGGGAACATGATGCTAAAGGCAGAGGGTTAACCTGATTTGTCATCTTGTCAGTCCTCATTTCATTGCCATACTTTTGTATGTCCTATATTAGTTAACACATACTAGAGAAAATACATATCTATCTTTTCAAAACTGGCTTATTGCAATAAGCAGAAGAGTTTCTAGTTGCATCCATTTTGTTGCAAAAGACAAGATTTCATTACTTTTTTATGGCTGAGTAGTATTCTTGTGCCACATTTTCTTTATTCAGTTATCAGTTGATGGATACCTGGGTTGGCTTCATAGCTTAAGTATTATGAATTGAGCTGTAATAAATGTGAGTGTACAAATAACTCTTTGATATGCTGATTCTTTTCATTTGGATAAATTTCCAAGAGTCTATTTTTAAATCTCAGTAGAGTTTCTTTCATAATGGCTGTACTAGTCTGCATTGCCATCAACAGTGGGTTAGGATACATTTTCCTCCTTATCTCCACCAGAATTCACTGTGTTTTGATTTTTGGATGATAATCATTGTAGTTGGGGTGAAAAGATGCCTCATTTAATCCAGGATTTTTTAGGTAAAAGGAGTTTTTGTTTGTTTGTTGCCTCTTTTAAAACTTATTTTAGTATAAAAAGAACAGTTTTCATGATTTTCAGGAGCAACCATACCTCTCTGTTCTTTTCTCTGTCTCAATCCCCGATCTTCCTTCCATTCTTTTTTGCTTTAATTTTTTTTTGCAAAAATATAATTTCAACCTATTCTATATCTAAGTCTTAATACATTACTAACCATCATATTCAACATGCAAAAAGAATTCACAAGCGCTATAAACAACAATGTTAAGGTTTTGATAGAGAGATGCAAATGGGATTTTCCAGTAAATGTTTAAGAACTGGTTCTCATGGTAAGGGTATTGCCTGTTTAAGTGGTGCAACCTTTTCTACCATGGTTGATTTCAACTTACCAAGTCACGCCACTATCCTCAGATGGGAATGGATGCCTGCAATTGGCTCCTGATATACACCTCTGGTACATCACTAGATAGAGGTATAGGACAAGCTATAATGAAACTAGATCAAGGAAAGATGAACAATGATACAAATGTCATCAAATTGGACCTTAAATAGATAAATAAAACATTCTGTGCGTATTTAGCTATAACTGAAAATCACTGCAAGAGGAATTGCAGATAGAATTCTGTGGAATTTTGTTATGAAAAAAGTAAGCTTGCTGGTCAAGGGTTCTGGTAATAAGACACAGGCAGTTTGGTATTATCTGTTTATCCGTCTATTTGTCACCTGTTTATCTGTCAAAGAAATAACTAGTACCTTCATCTGTAAAGATGAGAAATTACATGAAATAGGAGAGAAAAAGAATAAAGTGCTTGGATAGATAGGATCTAATAAGAAACAGAGTAGCTTCAATTAAAAGAAAGCTTTGTCTTCCTTTTTTTTGATGTGAAAATTGATTTGTAAATCCCTAAATTAAGATCTTTTATGATTGCTTTTTAGCATTTTGTTGAAACAGGAAACAAAGTTTCAATAAATAAGCCAGCTATCCCATTCCTGGAAATATATATAAAGAAAGTGAAATCTGCATATGAGAACGAGACCTACAACCTTATATTTATACACAATATAGCACACTCCACAATAGCCAATACATGGAAATAGCCCAGATGACCAAAGAGGATTGGATAAAGAAACTGTGGTATATCTACACCAGGGAACACTCCTCAACCATTAAAAAGAATGAAATTCTATCATTTGCATCAAAATGGTCCCAACTGGAGATCATTATGCTCAATAAAATAAGCCAATCCCCAAAGGACAAATGTCCTCTCATAGATCTCACAGAGGAACTGTATAACGGAGGCCAGCATACCTGGAAGTGAAGATACCTTGCACTATGCATTTCTACTCCTCAATAAAAGAAGGGTTCCCAGTGAAACAGTTAAATATATCTCAATAATATGATACTGGACTTTCTGCCTTTGTCTATACCTTCTGTGCAATGGTACATGTGCATAGCAGAATGCTGAACTTGGAACTATTGCTGGAGGATTATACTGCTATAATATGGGGTGGGAGGAATAGTGGGAGGGGAAGGTGAGAGGGGAAAAAGGGGGAAGGGAAGGCGGGAATCCTTAAATCTACAAACTGTGTCATGGACAAGGACAACAATAATGTTTAAAAGGAGAGAGTGTGGAGAGAAATTAGTGTAAAGAAGAGGCACTATGAAGTAATTTGCCTAAATGAGTGGGAGAATAAATAAACAACAGAATTGGAACATGGTTGTAGGGCAAAATTAATTTCCCACAAGAGATTTGCAATAGCAAATTTAAAGTGATTACGTTTGCACAGTTTTGCATTTTTCCCCATATTTTGTTTGGTCTCATTATTATAAGCATGTAGTTGGTGGAGATTAGAATGTGTTTTTGTGAAGCAAGTAGGATGGTATAATAGAAGTGGAAAATTATTGTGTAATGTAAGTGAATATTTTTAATTATTATTGGAATTTATCTGGGTAAGCATAAGAAAAAGGACATCAAGGGACTAAAGTGTAATAACCAACTGACAGCATGAATGGATTCAAGGCCTTAAAATTGAAGATTAGCAGGCATTTTTTTTTTAAAGGAGGATGAATTAAAAACTAGATTTTGGAGGGATCACTGGTACCCAAGGGTTTATTCTATTTGCTGCATATTATATTGTTATGTCAATGTTTGGTGCAGGTTGAAAGACTAGATCAATGGAGAGGAACTCAAAAAAACTTAAAAGCCAACAGGAAATAAAAAGCAGCTTAACAATTGACACAAACAGCAAAGTATAGTGAATGAATGACATGAGAAACTCAGAGTTTGGAATAAACCCCTTGAGGGGAAAGAAGTGAGAGTTTTCTGAAAGACGATATAACGAGAAAAAAATAATCCAATGATCTCAATGATGCTTGGTAGATGGGAGAAAAAAAGATAGTGCCACTTGAGAGAAAGAGAAACAAAAAGAAGTCTCAGAGAAAGCCAGTTTGCAATTAAAGCAAGAAATTAAAGTATCAAACAGAGAAACATTTTACATCTGGCTGATGCTGGAATTCCAGAAAGCAGAGGGAGTTTCAGGAATTGAGGAGTGTTGGAAGGTTGGGACTATCTGACGCCTTACAAGACTTTTTGGAATGCAAAAGATGGTCCATCTGAGAGTTTGACATTGTAATGAAAACTTAGTTAGGGGAAATGGCATCACTCAATTAGATTTAATCATGTCAAGGTAAACAGGAGTGAAAAGGCTGAGGGTGTGAAGGCACAAAGCAAGGGATGACCTCCTGGGCTCTGAAGCCCAGTGTTTGAACCCGTGTTGACTCAGTCCCAGTGCAAGAATTCATTTTTTGGCCCCCACTGAAGAAACTAAGGGTTTTGGAAGAGGTCTCACATGATCCCCAAAACAGGTTCCCCTCTGGGTTGTAAACTACCTTGTGAATATGGAAATTTGCATGAGAATGATAAAAGCATATTCTTTCAATTCCAATACTGTCACCCCGCTCTCTGAGTCCCCGAGCCTTCCCATCTTTTACACTACCCAAAAGAAATCCACCTAAACCAATACTAGCAGAAATGAACAGATGTAGCACATCCCTAACATTCATTACCTGCCACTGTGATGAACAAGTGTTACGATTTTATTGTTAATTTCCTTGCAGCTTTTATATTCTAGTCGTTTGAAAGCCTTTGACTGGGGAAGTCCTGAACTGAACTTGCTTCATTTCAATCAGGTACATAATTGTGGATAAGCCAGATGTCATCTGTCTTCCTTACTGGTTCATATGATTTTGCTACAGATTAAAGATCATCCATAAATCCTCAGGACTTTATAACACGAGGAAAGACAAGCAGATAGGGATCGTTCTGTTTGGTTCCATATTGTCACACTCAACTGAAGTAGCTTTTCTATGTTTTGCACATATGTTAACAACCAATGTCCTACATAAACTTAAAGAAATTGACAGGCTATAGGCACATGTATAACTCTCAAGAGGAAAAATATTGTGCTTGTGATACACATGGCTCTATACTTGATAAAATACAAAATAAAAGGTATAGTATATTTTTGGCCCTAAAAGCAGTTTGTTCGGGAAGTCAGAGACTTGTATAAGTAGTAAAAGCTTAAATGTTGATAAGAATGTAGGAAACCTGCCCAAATCTGACTTTGATTTTATGCTTCTCTGTGCTTGTCTGCCTCAGCCAAATTTCATGCCAGATGTGCTTTGTTCATGTACGTGTTAAGTAAAATTTGAGGATCAATTTCAATGAGATCAGAGTTGAAACTGACTTCCAGTATTTATAATTCACTGATAAACATACTGGAAAATGTTTAAAAAAATAGTCTTAGACTTCAGGCCCAGCGCAGTAGCCTAGAGGCTAAAGTCCTTGCCTTGCACATGCCAGGATCCCATATAGGAATCAGTTCCAATCCCAACAGCCCCACTTCCAATCCAGCTCCCTGCTTGTGGCCAGGGAAAACAGTCAAGGACAGTCGAAGGCCTTGGGACCCTGCACCTGTGTGGGAGACCAGAAAGAGGCTTCCGGTCCCTGGCTTCGGACTGACACAGCTCTTACCATTGTGGCCACTTAGGGAGTGAATAATTGGATGGAAGATCTTCCTCTCTGTCTCTCCTCCTCTCTGTATATCTGACTTTCCAACTAAAAAAAAAAAATAAATCTTTAAAAAAATATTCTTAGACTTTAAGGTAATACTGAAACTACTTCAATGGAAGTTTGGATATTTCAAACTACAACAAAATACCTGGTACTTATTTATGTACTTTTTGGTAAGTAAAATCTGTAATACCAATTCTTCCATATTCTCTGGCTTGCATAATCCCATTAAATTTAATCCACAAGATCTAACATATTTAAAAATAATGTTTCAGTTCCTAACTTAAAAATTAATAACTGTGGCCTTCTAAGGTATCATTTCCTGTGAAAACTTTTTTCCTTGTTTTTTTTTCTTTTTCTAGACAACATCCCCATTGTACAGTGTGACAAATATGACAGTGCCAACCGCCACTTGGAATGGTGAACAAGATTTGCTGGCTGACCCAGAAGATGTTGAAACTTTACGATCAGAAATCAAATACCACATTTACCATAAAACTATTTCTTACTATAATCATATAGACTTTTTGTTTGGGATGGATGCCTACGAGCAAGTTTACCGTGAAATTGTTGCAATTATGCAGGTCAACCCGTGACGAACCATGAGACTCCAGGATTGTGGATCTATAACATTCTTATTAAAGTCCCATTACTTTTTCTTACCATGTCTATTTGTTTTCACTTTCTTAAATCAAGTGTGTAATTTTCTGCTGTTTTCACTATTTGCTCCTTCGCCCTTCAGCCATTAAATTGGTGGCATTTATCATTTCAGACAAAATGAAAACTATAAATTATTACAAAAGAGCCTATTGAGTTTCTAAACAACAAATATTAAAAAAAACCAGGAAATATAAATGCTTCCTATTGCATAAGGTGATTTTATAAACTTTTATTTCAAAAGAATGTGAGCTTACATTAAATCATTACAAAGAGTTTAAAGGAATACTCAGTGATAGGAAAGTTAATTTTTCTATACTGAAAGAAAAAGTAAAACATTTTCTGAGTTACATAAAGGAGTCTCAGGAGAAACGAATATGAATGTGAGTATACTACTGGGACCTTGTGAACACTTAGGCCAGGCTGCAGAAGATAAGGTATCATGGAAACTACAATGAGGTCACTTGCTATAGGTACAGTCTGAAGAAACCTAAAGTTACCTGTCAAACCTAGTGTATGATTAGAGTAGCAATGACTGAAATATATCCCCTGCTATACAGATCTAAAGATAATTTCACCAGATATACAATGTGGTTTAGTGCATGAAAATCCAAAAGTTTGGGACTGGCACAGTGGCTTATCAGACTAATCCTTTGCCTGCAGTGCCAGCATCCCATATGGATGCTAGTTTGAGTACCAAGCTTCTCTACTTCCTATCCAGCTCTCTACCTATGGTCTGGAAAAACAATGGAGGATGGCTCAAGTCCTATGGTCCCTACACACATGTGAGAGATCCAGAAGTTCTGCTCTGGCTTTTGTGGCTATTTGGGGATTGAATCAGGAGATAATTCACCTCTCTGTCTCTCTCCAAACATCTGCCTCTCAGAAAGAAATTTTTTAAAAAAAGGAACCAAAATAATCCAAGAGTTTCCTATACACAAGTATAGATAAGTTAAAGGGACTGCTGGAAGAAGGGAAGGGGTCTAACGTTTGGATGACAAGGTAATATTAATAAATGCAATCTATGATATAAGGACCTCAAACAACAAAATAGAAAACATAAGGTGAAATTTAATACTGGGAAGTAGAGCTAAGCAGCTGTTTATCAAAGAAAGACATTTAAGTTATCAATAGGTAAATTAAAATATTCTTACACATCACTAAAGTCAAAACAATATCAAAACAGTAAGTGAGATATCTCACTTTAGTAAGATTCTTTTTTTTTTTTTTTAAGATTTTTCTTTATTTTTACTGAAAAGGCAGATTTACAGAAAGCAGAAGAGACAGAGAGAAAGATCTTCTGTCCACTGGGTCACTCCTCAAGTGACTGAAATGACTTGACTGAACTGATCTGAAGCCAGGAGCTTCCTCCTAGTTTCCCATGCAGGTGCAGCAGCCCAAGGCTTTGGGCCTTCCTCTACTGCCCTCCCAGGCCACAAACACGGAGCTGGGTGGGAAGTGGAGGGAATTGGAGCAGCTGGGAGCCAAACCAGCGCCCATCTGATATTCCAGCACATAGACAGTGAGGATTTAGCCACTGAGCCATCGTTTTTTAAGATTTATTTTATTGGAAAGGTAGATCAGATTAGTGAAGAGATAGACAGATCTTAAACCTGCTGGTTCACTCCACAAATGTCTACAATGGCTGTTGCTGAGCCGATTCAAAGCCAGGAGCCAGGAGCTTCTTCCAAGTTCTCCCACATGGGTCTAAAGGCTTTGGGTCATCCTCCAGTGCTTACCCAGGCCACTGTCAAGGAGCTGAATGGATACAGGGAGCTGGGACATGAACCAGCACTCATATAAGATCCCAGTACTTGCAAGATGAGGATTTACCCATTGAGCCATTGCACCAGATTCAAGAAGGACTATTTTCAAGAACTATTGCAGATGTGGAAAAAGAACACTTGCACCTTGTGGCAGGGATATAAATTAGCACAGCTATTGTGGAAAACAGTATAGAGGTATCTCAAAAACCTAAACACGGAACTACCATGCAGGAAGGCAATCCCATCTCTGAGGGAAATGAAATCCATCTGTTGGACAGATACCTGAACTGTTCCGTATACTGCAGCAATACAACAACCAGGAAATGCGAAGAACCCAAGTGTACATCCCCTCATGAATGAAGAAAAGAAATGTGATACATATGCACAATGGAACATAAAGGCCATAAAAGCATGCAACTTTGTCATTTGGAACAACATGGAAGGAACTGAAGGTCATTGTGTTAAGTTACAGAAAGACAAGCACTACACAATTTAACCCATATGCGGAATCTGAAAAACACATGATCTCGCAGGAGTTAATAATATAACGATGGCTCCTGGAGGCTGGGGAAAGAAGTCGGTGGGGGAAGATAGGAAAAGTGGATGACAGTACTAAGTTCTAGTTAGGTAACGAGAAGTTCTGGGCTTCGAATGCATAGTAGAATGACAACAGATCATATGTAGAACTTTTCTAAGCAAAACACAGGATTTGGGATGTTTTCACAATGAAGAATTGTCAAATGTCTGTAATGATAAATGTGTTTACTTTGTATATGATAGAGTATATATATATTAATGAAATGTCACACAGAACCCCATAAATAGGAACAATTTCTATAAATCCATTAAAAATTTTAAAATAAACTGAAGAACTTCTGTTTATCAAGACAATGGAAAGCCAAGCATATAATAGATGATAATGGCTATAACTCAAAAGAAATGAACTTCAGTCTATAATATACAAATCATTTCTACAAATTTGCACAGGAGTTACCTCAGCAGCCTGGGTTGCTTAACTCTACACAATTCTAAGAATATTTTTATAACTGTCCCCTCCCATTTTATGAACTTTGAGTCCTTGGAATAGTCTGCTTGATAAGAATGGCTTTAGGTGTTAAGCTATGTGGTGACACTTCGATAGTTTATGCTAAAAATATGATTCATGGCAAACACCAGCTTTCCTTTGGGGACAAGAGTCTGAGTTGTTGAGGGCAGTCAGTCACCTCTGGGACTCACTCCATGGCGCCCTGGGCACCTGTCTGGGTGTGCTTCTCTGGCTGAAAGCACTTTGCAGTTGTTTTTGAGAATTAAACACATCTGCATGATACTGCACTGGAATTGTCCATCTGGAAGTGTATGTCTGCTTTCTCCCAGGTTTACCTATGAGTACTCTCGCTGATTTTAGTCTGTATCCATTTGTTGTAATTAGTAAAACAGATTTTTTTTTTAGATCTGTGTATTTATGGGGAGACTCTTGATATGAATTTGTATGGAAATAACAGGCGGTCTTATGATAAGGGACCACACACAGAAACTTTGTAAAAAAAGAAAATTCAAAATAACAGTAGACATTTCAAGAGATGGTTCGCAATTGAAAAGAATAATGAATTGACAGAACAACTAACAGTAAAAGCCTGGAAATATGAAATATTGGGAGAAGATGTGGAACAACTGGAAATTTATCTTGTTGGTAAGAACAGAAACTGACAAAACACTTTAGAAAATTTAGTTACTGACTCCCGATATTGGAAATACTCATACCCTATAACCTGGTAATACCACACTTAATATGCTGAACAAATTGTAGATAAATGTGTTCCCCAAAATAGAAGAATATGTATATCAACATCTTTTCATTATACTAATTCTTTATCCCTGATATCACAAGCTGGTTGGCTTCCTGGAACCAGAATACAAAGAGCAGATAGACAGCAGGAAGAAAAATGAGAAGGTGGGATATTAGGTTAGGGTTTACCAGTTCAAATCAGGAAAATATGTAGGAGAGAGATAAGATTTGAGTATCAGAAATTAATTTGCTCAGAGAAGGTTATCCAAGGATAAAAAGAAATCCAGCAGGGTTTTAAATGTGAAAATAGTTATGTAAAATGATCAAAAACTCTGCAATAAGAAGTTTATGAAATTCCCTTCATATTAAAAAGACATAGAATACTACATATTTTGATCTATCTAAGAGAGTCCTTAACCTCAGAGTTCAAACATTTTATATTGTCTGTGTTCAGTCAGGATTAATTTCTTTCTAGGTTTCATAGGATGTTATTCTTTGTTTTAAATTAAATTTAATTTAATTTGGGATTCCCCCCAAACACCCACCCCCCACGACAGATTTTCCCCATGTTGCTACAATAGTATAGTCCTTTGTAAGGAGTCATGATTCCATCAGTCTCTTATTCAAGTGTTCCCCGACATTGCTGGTACAGACAGTGTCAGGCAGTCCAGCATCCTATTGTCTGTACATTTCCATCAATTTCATTTGGAGTACCCCTTTCGTTTGGAAGCAGGAATGCACGTTGCATTGTACCCCCACATCTGAATATGGTAGACCCCAGTACTCCATCACATAGGATGTTATTCTTATCCTTGACTTTGTTTAAATAACACGTGGATATATCTGGACCTGGAAGATTATTTTCATTTCTGTTATCACACAATTCAAAGTTTACTAAAGTATCAGACATTTTATTCCTCTTTCTCCAATACACTCAAAAAATCCTTGGATATATTCATTCATTAACCCAGGAATTGCTTCTAAGTTTTCAATCTTGAGACTGTTTTCAGACTCCTATTTCTGCCTGACTCTTCCAAAGGATAAGAGGCTCCACGTTCATCTCCTTGGCAGACACTTCCTCTTTTAGATACAAATTTTAAAACTGCATTTGCTGATTGGTAGAAATACATGGCCTGGGAGAGGAATTAACCATTCCTTCTGATCATTGTAGATCTGTCTTTTGATGGCTTGTTTTATCTTGGCATGCAAACTACCTTGAAACAGCTCACCCAGTGAAAGACACACAAAGGCCTTGGAGAGGGAGTTACATGAAGGTCCCCAAGGCAACTGAGCTACACTAACTTCCTATTCCATTATTTTCTTCATTCCTTTTAACCATGTTCCAACAAAAACTTGAAGCTTTAAGATTAATGTAAATCTGGGCGGATCTAATAAAAATCTATTATTGTTTAAGAGTAACACTGAGGTTAAATAATGGGTTTAATAATTTCAAAGGCATTTTTATCTTCAATTATGGATTTTAACACAATTATCATATCCTTAAAAAGAGAATGATATCATGAGTACAGGGAATACAGAAATTTATTAAATTCTGTTTTCCAATGCTGAACAGCACTCCCCAAATAACAATAACTATGGATCACAGTTATTGTGTAGCCTTTGAAGAGACAGCTGCTATTCTTGTCTTTGCAAGTGGCTTGTATATCACTGAGACAAATCGAAATAATGCCATCCTTTATGGAGATTTTATTCTGGATTAAGGGAAAGGGGCCTCATGTGTTTGAATTTTGAGCTTTTGTAGCTGTGAACACAATAGCTTTCTTTAAAATTCCTTGCAGTTGCAGGGTATATGTAAGGTTCACTAGACCAACCGGGGCTGGAATGGTGGCTCAGCAAGCGAATCCTCCACCTGCAAACTGCCAGCATCCCATATGGGCACCAATTCAAATTCCAATTGCTCCATTTCCACTCCAGCTCATGTTTATAAACTAGGAAAGCAGTGGAGGATGGCTTAAGTCCTTGGGGCCCAGCAGCTACATGGGAGACCCAGAGGTTCCTGGTTCCTAACTTCAGATCAGCTCTGCTCTGTCCACTGGGGTCATCTGGAGGGTGAACTAGCAGATGGAATACCCCTCTGTCTCTAACTCTCCTTCTCTCTGTAAATCTGCCTTTCATACAAAAATAAATATTTTAAAAATTGTGAGCATAATCAGCTCAAAAGGCTCTGATATTGGAAGAGCATTAGTTGAACTAAGCTGTAGTTTATCCACATTTATGAAATATCTTAATAATAGTTATAATTTTAATTGTTTTTTACTTTTCTATAAATAACATAAACCTAGAATTAACTACTGGCCAGAAAAATTTTCAGGCATCATGTCTTGGAATATCTCAAGATACCAAATCAGATTCTAGGCAGTTATAAATGTTAACTAACAGGTGATATTATTTGATTAAATAATCAATTTAGCTTTACCTACCTATTGATTTTATTTCTTAAATAACGTGTTTCAAGAAAGAATGTTTAAATTAGATATATTTTATTTGTTTTCTTTTCTATTTGCTTAAATAACATTATATGATAACAGTATGATTAACTTTGAAACTCTATCTGACATGACTAACCTCTAGTCTCCCAACACGCTGATCTACATTAAAGGCATTTATAGAGGTTTCTAATGTTCACAAGGGACAATTAGGTCTCAATGAGCTTTTCATTATAAGCAGAAAAGAAAGTTAAGATTTTATTATGGACACTAATTTCCGAATGTTCTGCTTTGCTTGTGTTGCCATTATTTGCGACCTTTTCCAAGGTGGGAAAAATCTAATTCTTGAATTTTAGGAGGACAAATCTCTCAATCTGTGTCCTGCAGTTGTCTGTTAAGCATTCCAACAGCAGAATATTTTTAAACAAAAGGTAATCAAGTCTTCTAAAATTCTGCAAAAAGAAGAAAAGATTTTTGCTTATTAGCCTTCCTGTTATAGTACACATAGCAATGCTTGGTTTTCCTCAACATTTCTTTGGTTTTGTGATGATATGAAGCTTTGATTTTATCTAAAACACTTCTAATCAAGTTATTAAGCAACTACTTTAAGATGCACTGAGTCTTGAATCCTTGAATTCCTCTCAACTTTTCACTTAGCTTCTTTGGTCTTAGAAATCTAAAACATGAAGACTTGTGGGTATTACATGAATTTGGATGTTCCACTCTTACTTGCTTTCCCTTAGAAAACTTGGAAAGTTGACAAGTGAACTCTCTGCATTTGCTAGGCTTAATAATATCATAAAATGGTTCCAATTCCTAATTTTCTAAGCTGATAGAGTAAAAAATATGGTATCAGATAGGACTTTAATAGAACAGAATCACATTCCTAAGGTCCTCCTAATCATCCATTTCCATACTTGCAACAAGGAAAACAAACTGAAGAAAATTAAAAAACCTTAAGTTTCAACATGAAGGTATAAGGTGTTATTTCTTGTTTATTTTTTTTAAATGACAGGCTTATCTAAAAAATGTTGCATAAATATATATTTACAAATATAAAATGAAGTCACTATTTTATGATTAGTGACACGGACTGAACTGCTTTCTCCAAAATTCACACACTGAAGTTTTGCCTTTCATTAACTCAGAATGTGACTATATTTGGATTTAGAGTCCTTACAAAGGTAATCAAGTTAAATATGATGAAGTGGGTAAGTTATAATTCAATATGACTGATGCTTACCAAGAAGGGGAAATTTGGATGCTGAAGGTATGGAAAGAAAAAAAAGTAAAAATACAAGAAGAAAATAACTATAAATCATAAGGTGTGGAAATGGATAGTGGGAAGGGCTTAAGAATTTTATTCTTGGGCCTGGTGCAATGGCGTAGTGGTTAAGGTCCTCGCCTTGCATGCCCGGGATCCCATATGGGAGCCGGTTCTAATCCCGGCAGCCCCGCTTCCCATCCAGCTCCCTGCTTGTGGCCTGGGAAAGCAGTGGAGGACGGCCCAAAGCCTTGGGACCCTGCACTCATGTGGGAGGCCGGGAAGAGGCTCCTGGCTTTGGATTGGCTCAGTTCCAGCCGTTGCGGCCACTTAGGGAGTGAATTATCGGAGGGAAGATCTTCCTCTCTGTCTCTCCTCTCTGTATATCCGCCTTTCCAATAAAAATAAAATAAATCTTTAAAAAAAAAGAATTTTATTCTTCTCTATTACAGCCCTATCTGATATCATATTTTTCACTATATCAGCTTAGAAACTGACACAGTGACTTTTTAAAAAAGATTTATATTTTTTTAAAAATTTTATTATTGGTGATATTTACATAGTTGTTTAGGGTGGGGAGGTTCTATGATCAGGGGAAAGTGAGTGAGATTATTATTTCCACATATTCTTTTCCTTCTTCTTGTATTTGGGGAATGGGGAGGAATAAGAGGAGAACTAACACCCAGTCTCCCAACCGCCTTAGTACCCAGGGATGGGGAACAGCCACCTGATGTCATCCCGAAGCCCCCAGTGTGGAGCATGCTCCAAGGGTTCTGCTCAATTGGTTTCGATATTCTGAAATGTTGTCAAACTTGTAGATGCAAAGATGAGGGTATCTTTCCAAGATCCATTGGCAGACTGAGTTTCTGTTTGCTCAGATATTTCCTGTGATGTTTCCCTGGGGTAGTTGATCAATTTGTTCTGCCTTCCTTCCTCTGCTGTGGTACCAGGTGTCCTCTGAGGGCTCCAACGGTCTACCAAATCCTCCATGTGCTTCTTGGTATGCCATCCACTGCTCCATTAAAGCCACTGAGGAGGTCCAGTTTTGACAGATGCACTCCATTGTCAGACCACAGGTCCTGCCACTCTCCCCATGGTTGGAGTTAGGAGTCCAGTGGTTGGGGGGGGGGATCCTCAAAGAAATCTCATCTGAGGTGATCTCAGACCTATCTTTTGCATGTGACCCCACCTGTATAACGTCCAGTTCATTTTGTCACCCATTTGTCATTTTTGTCAGATCTATTTGCAGTCCCATTTCTTAGACAAACCAATGGGTGCTGTGGCCCAGCTCTAACCTGTCCTCTACACAGTCAGCTCTCATGTACATCATGAAGAGATGTAGCCCAGTCAGAGTGACCCCCAGTAACCCCTGCTGAGCTGGCCCCCAGCCCTGGTCTCTATGCCTGCCAGCAAGTGCAGTGGACTTGCAGATATGATTGGGTATTGAATCCTAACTCATTCCAACCGACTCCACCCTCCAGCCCACACTCATGCCAGCAGATGCCACCACCTCTCCAGCTAGGCCCGCCCCCATTCCTGATTTTCATGTTCACCAGTAGGAGTTACAGCCCAGCAGAGGGGTGCTAACAATTTCCCTACTGGGCCCACTCCCAGTCCTGGATCTTGCACTTTCCAGGTGATTCTAGAGTCTAGCTAGACAGGACTTGCTCCCAGCCCCAGTACTTGCCAGCTGATGCTGCGGCAAAGCCCAATCAGCTTGCCCTTATTCTGGCCCATGCCTGCACGAGTGGACAGAGTCAGTTAACCCAGCCTAGCTCTCTCCCAATCCAGTTCACATTCAGACCAACAGGTGTTGTAGCCCTGCCAATACAGTGAGTTTTGGTGGGGGCTGAGAAAAAACTTGAGAGTGGAAAGAAGATGTGCTATGTCCATAATCAGGATCTCGGCTTTCACTGCCTCCAATCATCAAAGGCCAGTGCATGGACCTAGCTAATGAAACCTATTTGAGCCAGTTTTCTTATTTGTTAACTGAATATGATACCTACTGGCTAACTAACAGATTGACTCCAATTACTAAGCACAATAATGCACATAAAAACACAGATAATATACAAAGTATTGTCTAGAGCTAATGGAAACAATATTTTGAATCTACTTGATCCATTTCCATTATCTCATGATAGAGCCAAAGATACATTTTGCATTTCTGCCAGATATGAAAATACTTGAGATGACTGTGTGAAATAGAATACACACATAAAAGTTTATTTTGCTTAAAAATTATTTGAAATTTATTCACATTAGGAGGGATATTTGGAAAGTTACTGGAGGATACTATGGAGATTATTCAAAAGTTTTGAAAACAGATCTACCTTATGACCCAGCCATCCCACTATTGGGAATGTACCTAAATATGCAATTAGCATTTGAGAGATTTATTTGAACCACCATATTTATTACAGCTCAATTCACTGTAGTTAAGAATCAGAATCAACCCAGGTGCCCATTAACAGATGGCTGGCAAAGAAATGTGGCATATATACACTATGGATTGCTACTTACTTAAAAAAAAGAAAAGAAAAAATCCTATCTTTTGCAACAAAATGGATACAAGTGGAAACCATTATGCTTAGTGAAATAATCCAGTCTCAAAAAGACACATACCATATTTTTTTTGGATAAATGGCAGCTAATGTAGAACACACAAAAATGTGTAGCAATGAAAAGGTCATTTTGGGATAGGATTGTCAATTTTAACACATGTTTAGATTCAAATGGAAATGCAGTCTTGTATTTTTACTGTCATTTGCTCAACATTGTGATTAATGGCAAATTAAGCCTGTGAATATAGAGCAGATTCAAATTTTGTCTGCAAATGATATTGAAGACAAGGAAGAGGATGGGGTGACGGGCAGGAAGATGAACAAAGAAAATCAGTAACTGCCTTCTTGAATGGCACCTATCAAATACATTACACCTGTTCTCTTTGTGTTAATAAAAATAAGAAAAGTACAAAAAATTTTAAAACGTTAGTAGCAGGGCTAGTGTTCTGGCATAGTGGGTATAACTATTGCGTGTGATACCAGTATCCCATTTGGGTATTAGCGTCCTGCCCTGCTCCACTACCAATCCAGCTCCCTGCTAATGGCTTGAGGAAAGCAGTAGAAAACAGCCCAAGTGTTTAGCTCCTACCACTCACATGGGAGACTTAGACAAAGTTGCTGGCTTCACTCTGCCTCAGTCTCACCTACTGTAGGCCTATGAGGAGTGAACCAATGGATGGAAGATTCTATATCTCACTCTCTGTAACTCTGCCTTTCAAATAAACACACCTTTTATTTTTTTTTAAAAGTTGAGGGGCTGTTGAGGTGGCCTAGTGGCTAATTCCTCACCCTGCACGTGCCAGGACCCCATATGAGTGACACTCCGTGCCCCAGCTACTCCACTTCTCACCCAGTTCCCTGCTTGAGGCCTGGGAAAGCAGTCAAGGATGGCTTCAGGTTGGCTCAGCTCAGGCCATTGTGGATGCTTGGGGAGTGAATCAGTGGACGGGAAATCTTTTTCTCTGTATCTCCTTCTCTCTGTATATCTAGCCTTCAAATAAAAATAAATAAACCTTACATTATGAGAAAACTGCCTGGATTTTAAAAATAATTCTCATCAATATAACTGTATCTTCTAACTTTATTTTTTTCCATGAATTTTCGTAGTACCATCATACTTGAGTGTTGATTGGGCATTACAGCCTGCTGTAAATCATTAACTAGCATATATAACAATTTTTTTCTCCCCAATGCCCTTTCCCTAATTTCATTCAAATATGTCTGCCTCTTGGGTAAAGCCTCCTCACTTTCCTTCCTCAACTCTTATCTGTCTTTTTTATGTTAGAGATTCCTTCAAAATCATTCATCTTTAAGTGTTTTCAGAAGGGGGGCGGTGGAAGGCACACCTTTGCGAAACCAGGGCTGGAACATGTTGACTTTGAGATCAACATCTTCATCTTTGTTCCTAGGAGATCAGTTCAGGACAAATTGGCCAAGCCGGAGAATAGCCAGCAACCTGAAATGTTCTTTAGCTAGACATTCCAAAACACACCTATCTTTGTCTCTTCAGGAAAGTCAACACTGCACATCTGGTTTAATTTTTGATAATCTACTTTACTGTTGTGTTAATGATTAGAAATAATATTTTTCTTTATCTAATCTCAGTCTTTGTGTGTAAGGGCACTAGGTAGCTTGCCAGACGTAACCGGGTTATTCTGGTGTGGACTTTTCACATTTGGCTAATATCCAAAGGGTTTTTCTTCTAAAAGTTATATAGTTTAAAACTACTTTATTTTTAGCAATAACAAATAAAATACACCTCTCTTCTAGAAAACCATGGCTTTACAAAGAACTAATGTTCTTTTAAGTATGGTTGCTTATAAAACCTATTTTCTTTATGTCTATTTACTATATTTCTTGACAACCTTTTGTGACCACCTGTTCTGTGGTAATGGAAATTTCCAAAAGTACTGCTAGAAAAAAGGCTCACTGTCTGACCCTAAAAATGTTAGCTATCAAATGATAACTTCACTTCCTTTCTGTCGCTACCTTCCTACAATCTTCTGGATTTGTTCTAAGAACATGGTGCATGCTGAGACATTATCAAATAAATGAAACAACCAGATGCAAAGTTACAGATTTTTATTTCCAATTGAATTTTTCCCCTTAATATTAAGATCTTTCATATGCTTTCAAAGACATTCCAGGAGTGTGATTTTTGGCACAATGAATTAAATCACCACTTGGGACACTCAGAGTGCCTGCAATTGAGTGCCACTTTCACTCTTCCTCCAGTTTCTACTAATGAGCCGAAGAGACGGCAGGGGAGGGCTTAACCCAGAAGCCTCTGCCACCCACGGGAAGAACTGAGTGCAGGTCCCAGCTCCTGGTGTTTACCGAAATCGTGTTACAGCAATTATCATCACCACACTTACGGCCTGTATTATTTTCCAGTGCTGGCACTGACTTCCTACTGCATAAAAACCTTTTGGGAAATGATTTTTACCTACATGGAATCCTTCCCTTCCTAATCATAAATAACTTTTCTTTCTGTTTTCCATTACCATTTAATCTCATTCATGCATTTACGAACAAGACAGAATTTTTCTATGAGGAATAGTGACATATAAACCAGTCATAGGATTCTTAACCTTTTTATGGGTGGAAGACAAATTTGAATATCTAATGGAACTTATGAAACAATTCTTAGAAGGACATAAACACAAACACATACAAATGTATGTGACCACTGCCTACAAAAACTGCCCTGCATAATGTCATATGCAGAATTACTCCAGGTTTCAAAGAGGAGTTTTAACAAGGTAATCCCCTCCAAATGACAAAGTTTGAAATTTAATGAAGATAAGCTTATGAACTCTTAATGAAGACAATCAAATAAACTCTTGCTAGGCAGCAAAACTTATCTCATATATTAGTGAAATGATGCAGGAAATAATCTAATTTAATATCTAGAATACTAACCACCTGCTGAGTGAAAACTCCTGCACTGTTCTCCAGAGTGATATAATTATAATTCCTAATGTAATTCATTCTCTTGAACTAATAGGGTATATTCTCAAATTATTAGGAAACAGTGCAAACCAGAGGACATTTAAGGGCAAAAATGAGTTTTACAATCACAAAAGTGTGATAGAGAGCACAGGAAAAAGATCAGCAAAGAGGATTTTCTTAAAGTGCCTATTTATTGAATGAAATACATTCGTTGCTATGTAAAGTCTTTAAAGTCTATTCCTGAGACAATGGGAAAATGGCAAGTTTACCAGCCAATGGTGCCATAACTTGACTTGCACTTTACGATTTACATTGAACAATAGTTTGCTGCTAATGAATTTTTAAAATCTAAAATGCAATTTCATTTATTTGAAAGGCATACACACACATACAGGGAGAGAGGGGGAAGAGAGAAAGGGAGGAAGGGGAGGAGTGAAAAGAGAGAGAGAGAGAGAGAGAGAGAGAGATGGTTCCCTCTGTCAGATACCCACAACTCAGATTAGGCCAGGATGAAGCAAGAATCCCTGAACTCAATCTAGGTACCTCATATTGGTGGAAGATACTCCAATGCTTGCGCCATCACTCGATGCCTCATCAGGTATACATTTTTCAGGAAGCCAGATGGGAAAGCAGAACCAAGACTTGAACCCAGCACTGTAATGCAGAATGTATTGTATCCCAGTGGTTTTCTAACCACTGCATCAAACTCACATCCTTATGGGATGCATTGAATAGCAGTATATCTGCAGCTAGAAAACCAGTTAACAGAGACAGCACAGATGCTAGACGAGGAGTAACAAATGTATAGAATAGGATAAGAGAAATAACAATCAAAATAAATGAAAAAAAAATAGAGGCCTCAGAGACAAAAACTGTAGGGCCTGGAAAACAGCTGAATGTAAAGACAGAGGTGAGTTTATTACAAAGTAATTTTTTAAAGAATTATTTTTTTATTTTTATTATTTATTTTTATTGGAAAGTCAGATATACCGAGAAGTAGATACAGAGAGAAAGATCTTCCATCTGCTGATTCACTCCCCAAATAACCTCAATGGCTGGAGTTGAGCTGATCCAGAGCCAGGAGCCAGGAGCTTCTTCTGGGTCTCCCATGCAGGTGCAGGGTCCCAAGGCTTTGGGCTGTCCTCCACTGCTTTCCCAGGCCACAAGCAGGGAGCTGGACAGAAAGTGGAGCAGCCAGGATACAAACTAGTGCCCATATGGGTTCTCAGTGCATGCAAGGCGAGGAATTAACCACTAGGCTATCATGCCAGGCCCACAGAGCATAAGTTTAACCTCTCTATTTTACACATCTAAAAATTTAGCCCTTCACACTATCAAATTTAAAAAAAATGTTGAACCAAAAGATGACAGTCTACACTACAAATAGGTCAGCTCCTAATAGGTGAACGTTTCAGGCATTTTCAATATACATGGGCTTCAGGCATTCAGCATAAACTCTCCAAAATTACAGAAATGACTTCATGTGCCTGTGTGTACATATTTTGCAATTGAGAGGTTCAGCAGCTTAAGAGTTTGAAGGTATACCTAATTCCCAAAGTGACTCATTAGCCAGATTAGTCAGGGAACAACTCTGTAGGGTAACATTTTGGGTATGATTAATACAGCCTTATCAAGGAAAAGTGCCCTTTCATTGCTCTTGCTGAGCTCATTTCATAATAACATTTATACATCTATGTATTTCCTTGTTCAAAGAAGACATGTGGTCCTAGGTTAAAATTAATTTCACTATAATCAGGTTAAAATTCAGCTAACATGTTTGGACTGAATTTTCCTTTATTAAGTTAAAAGTCTTTTTGAATAAAAACAGAATTAAAAATTTTGAAGATTAACAATGAAAGTGGGAAGTGGCTGAGAATTACATTACATGGAGTAAGAGAATTTGAAATGTCTATGAAAGTCCCAGGTTTCTGAGAGAAAAACTGTTTTTCTTATTCTGTTACACTCCCTTTATATGATCAAGTAGGATGGTTGTTTTTAAACTTCTTGATGCAATAGGAAATTCTATAAAGTATTAAAAAATCATGACCTGCACACTTTCTGACTATCTCTCAGCTTGTCACAACAACAAAAAAGAGTTTCTCAAATGAGTAGAATTCAAACACTATTATTTTAAAGTTCTTCTAGAAAATTCTAATATATTGTCCAAATTGAGCTTCTTTTGGCAGTGATCTAATGCTTTCCCAGTGCTTATATGCCATTGCATACAAATCACAGCCATATTTATGTTCCCATTTGGGGACAGGAACTGAACGTTGGAAGTCTTTTTTTTTTTTTAAGATTTATTTATTTTTATTGGAAAGTCAGATATACAGAGAGTAGGAGAGACAGAGAGGAAAATCTTCCGTCCGATGATTCACTCCCCAAGTGACCGCAACCACCGGTGCTATGCCGATCTGAAGCTGGGAACCAGGAACTTCGTCTGGGTCTCCCACATGGGTGCAGGGTCCCAAGGCTTTGGGCCGTCCTCGACTGCTTTCCCAGGCCACAAGCAGAGAGCTGAATGGGAAGTGGAGCAGCCGGGATTAGAACCGGCGACCATATAGGATCCTGGTGCGTTCAAGGCAAGCTGTTTAGCCACTAAGCCACGCCGCTGGGCCCTGGAAGTCTTCATCTTCTTGTTTTGCCACCTCTTTCAAAGGAATAAATTCCTAGAAAATTAAACCTAAAGGCCAGTGTTGTGCCACAACAGGCTTAGCTGCTGGCTGCAGTGCTAGCACACTTGAGACTGATCCATGTGGGAGAACCGGAACGTATAGGTTGGGGCCACTGTTGTGATATAGTGAGTTAAACCATGACCCGTAATCCTGGCATCCTACATGGATGTCGGTTTAAGTCCTAGCTGCTCCATTTCCAATCCCGCTGACTGACAATCAACCTGGGAAAGCAGTGAAAGGTGCCCCAAGTATTTGGGCCTCTGCACGCACATGTGAGACCTGGAAAAAGCTCTCGTCCCAGTTTTGGCCTGGTCCATTCTGCTGTGGCCACATGAGAAGTGAACAGTGAGCGAATGGGAGATTCTGTCTCTTTGTTTCTCTCTCTTCTTTGCTCTGTCACACTTACTCTTTGTTTTTCTCTATATATAACTCTACCTTTCAGATAAATAAATAAATCATTAAAACAAACAAATAAAAAACACAGAAAGTACTACTAGTTCAGTAATGTACAGGAACTACCGGGAGTCAGAGGAAAGGTGCACGTACCTTGCCAGGCAATACAGAGAGGTGCTCAACACAGTACTCAAACAGGAGAGGGCATTTGAAGTGAGAGGGAGTCTTGAGTTAAATGTAGCGAGCCACAAAAGCAACCAGGTCTTTCATATGAGAAACCTATCAGATAGCTGTTATAGTATGTGGTTCATCACATGAAAAAAAGTCCCAGTGACTAAGTGACTTACCCAGAACCACAAAGCCCGTGTCTCTTTCCAGTCATTCCTTCTGCCCTTGGATTTTTACCACTACAGTCTGACTCAACTTTAGATCGGTGTTTTTATTTCGCCTAATTAAGGTGCCAAATATTAAATACCTCAAAGCTGTTTGTTAATATGTGTCCCATATATGTAAGGCTCAAAACAGTTTCCATGAAAAAAAACTCGCACAAATCTTAAATTGCCATCTGGCTACTTTGCTTCCACTAAAGCTTCACACGAATGTGTCATGAAAAGCAACAGATGATGGTTCAGGAGCTTGGGCTTCCGCCATCCAGGTGGGACGTGAAGATGGCGTTCTAGGCTCTGGGCTTTGTACTTTTCCAGTCCTCCCTAACTGTTGCAGAGAGGGAACGCATGGGAGATATTTTCTCTAAATCTTTTAAGTAGTTGAAAATTAATAAATAATCATATAAATAATATACTTTAAGAAGTACATGTGTATGTGCATGTGTGTCCAAATGAAGAGACATAATGACCTGTCAAGTGATCAGTCCTAAAAACAGAAGTCAATCTAGGATTCCACAGCATGAATGAAAGGAGTCCCCAGTCTAATATTAATGGTTAGAAAATGCATCAAGATGGCTTTTCTATGGGAACTACTGGTTCAGCTGAGACCCGTGGAAGACAGTGAGTTTTGGAAAAGGGAAAATGACATTAGAGAAACAAAGCTCTCATGGGCATGAGTGTATGTGTAAAACTAGAAAACTTAGGGGCTGGCACCCTCACATAGCAGGCTAAGTTTCCAACTCTGTTGCCAGCATTTCATATGTGTGCCAGGGTAAGCTCTGGATGCTCCACTTCTGATCCAGCTGCCTTCTCATGGGCTGGGAAAGCACTGCAGGATGACTCAAGTCCTTGGGTCCTTATACACATGTGGGAGACACAGAAGAAGCTCCTGGCGCCTTGCTCTTTATCAACCCAGTTCCAGCCCACTGGAACCATTTGGAGATGGGACATATTTCTCTTTCTCTCTCCTTTCTCTCCATGGCTCCACTTTCAAATAAAAATAAATACATCTTTTTAAAAAAAAAAAACTAGAAACACAATGACAGATTTATTCCTAGGGAGTCATAGATTTAGGCATTTACAAGCATTTGTCTGCACCATCCCCTATTAACAAGTCCTCTTTCAGCCTATTAGGATGATTTTCATTTCTTACAAATATTCTGATTATAAGTCATTTTTGTTATAATAATAAAAAGCCAAAAGAAGAACATCTTGCATAAGTCTCTGGAGAGTACTTTGTGAAGAAACTCTAAGCTTCTTCACATCATACCTTCTGGTAGTTAATGCAAATCATATAAGGACAACAGAAGCTTCCCTTCTGTCTCAATCCTTTGGAAAATGTGTCACCACCTTTCCTTTTGAAACTTTTTCTGCTTTTATTAACACTCCACCAGAGTTGAGGGAATGTGAGGCTTGAATATATAAAAATACATAAATACATATGGTATTTGATATATACAGATTCTTTTCCTAGTTTATTCAAATGATGTAACTCCACTCAGGGTATTATTATGGGACTTGACGGCAATGTGTCAGTTTAAAGTTTACCATTTTGTTCTTTTCAGTAATAAATATATGTAATCTTTTATGTAATATTTCTGGGATATAATATTTCAACAGCACTTAAGTACTAATAACCAAAGTGAGATTTCTAAAAATAAACTACAAATGATTTTTATAGTCAAAATATAATTCTCTTTCTTTTACAATGAACTATAAGTGAATCAATTATACTTGGAAATAAAATTTTTATTTGTACAATCCCTTTATCAACACATTCACGTTATTCAAACTCTAGCCAATAGATGTTTTACAAAGAACAGAACACTAACCGATATGTTTTAAATGTCAAGGGCTGGGCTTTGAATATGGGAAGGCCATTATCTACAGAGTTAGAAACCATGGTCAAAGACCATAATAAAACTCTAATCTCTGCTGATCACATTCACTTATTTAATCCTCTAGTCTGATTTGCACATGCAATACATTTTTAAAGAATGCTTTTAGCTCAGAGCCAAGTTATATACTCATTTGTGTGCATTTGGATCAACAGTTTTATATATTTAAGTTATCAAGAATCAATTTATTGTTTCCTAAACCATTTTCAATCATTACAGCCCCTTTGGCCAATATTTATTAAAAGTGTGAATTAAATATTATGTGAAAGAGAAAACAGTATTTGATTTTAAGGTTTGTCCTTTTAACATTTGATGATGCCCAGATATTGAGATCCTAGTATAATTTTATCAGCTGATGAGTAATTCAGGCAGCTGTTAAAGATTTTGTATATAAGAAGCAAGTGCGACATTAAGCGAAATAGAAAATTTCCAGCGACACCTAATCCTACTCTTCTGCGAAGGCTGTAAGTATAACATCTGCGAGAAAATTGTTTTTTAACTTAATTGCTACAATTGTAAAGGTTTTGTTATTTGTTGCATATTCATCTATATAATTCTGTGCATTTAAAATGTGTAGCTTATTCCTCTAGAATGTGACTAATACTTTTCAGGAACATGAAATTCTTAGTTACGTTAATTTTTTTAAAAATTCAAAATACTTTATTTATTTGAGAGGCAGATAAACAAATGGAATAAGAGGGAGTCCGTGTCTGGTGGTTTGCTCTCCAGGTGCCTACAGTGGCTGAAGCTGGGCTAACTCTGAGGCCAAGAGTTGAGAATGTAATCTGGGTCTCCCGTGAATAACAGTGATTTAATTATTTAAGCTTTTAATGATGCATCCCAGGTTCTGTATTAGCAGGAAAGTAAGATCATAAATTGAAGGAGGAAGGGGCTGGCATTGTTGCATATCAGATTAAACCATTTCTTGTAATGCGAGCATCACATCAAAGGGTGAAAGTTTGTGTCCCAGTTGTTTCACACTAGAAAATGGCCCAAGTGCTTGGGTCTACACTCATACAGAAGACTGGGATAAAGTGACTGGCTTCTGGCTGAGCTGGTGCAGCCCTGGCTGTTGTGGCTGCTTGGCAAGTGAAGCAATAGATGGAAGAGCTCTCTCTCTCTCTCTCTCTCTCTCTCTCTCTCTCTCTCTCACACACACACAATTTTTGGATTGAACCTGGTCAAGACAGCCCCAGCTATTGTGGCATTTGGGAAATGGATTATTGAATGAAAAACTACTGTCTCTGCCTTTCAAATAAATACAAATAAATAAGTTATAAAATTTTCTCTGTGTGATCTCCCAATATTGCTCCCAACATAGAGTCAACAATTTTATTTAATAATCTATATATTAAACACTAAAAGTGAATTCAAAATTGTCCTTCATATGGAATCCCTACAGATTATCACTTTTCTCTTGAGACTCTTCTATCAACTTTATACTCTAATTTGAAGTTCACGACAACTTAGAAGAATGTTTAGAAGTTTTGTGTCTAATATCAATTATTGCCTCTACTAAGAAACAAGTAGCAATTGCCATTTCAGAGTTAGAAGGGTAAAGTTCTATTGAAATAACCCTTTAAAAAAATTTATAAGTTGAAATTTCAATTAAAAAGTAAAAAATTGGGGGTTCCCTGTTGTAGTGTAGTAAGCAAAGTGACCATCTTTAATACCAGCGTCCCATGTGGTCATCTCTTCATGTCCTGGGCTGCTCAACTTGTATAGCAGCTCCCCACTAATGACCTGGGAAAGACAGTAGAAGATACCCCAAGTGTTTGGGCTCCTGCTACCCTTGTGAAAGACTGGGATAAAGCTCCTGGCTACTGGTTTCAGCCTAACTCAGCCAGTCCTGTCCAGTTTACAACCTAGAGTGTGAACTAGCAGATAAAAATCTCTCTCTCAATTAATCAATATATTTTTTTTCAAAATGTAAAAATTAAAGGGAAGAGTAAAACCATTCTAGTAATTGGAGTGTGTGTAGAATCTCTAGTTATGCCAAGGACTATATCTTGACCCACAGGAGGATAAATTTTAAAGCAGGCAAGCCTATTTGTTCATTCACCTGAAAGGTAGAAACAGACATACAGAGATCTTCCATATTCTGGTTCACTGCCCAAAAGCCCACAACAAGCTGGAACTAGACCAGGCTGAAGCTAAGAGCACAACACATATTCTAGGTGTCTCCTGTGGATGGCAGGGGCCCAAATACTTAGGCATTATCTGCTGTTTCCCAGGGTGCACACTACTAGAAAATTGAAGTCAAAAGTGGAGTCAGAGCTCAAATCCAGGCATGCTGATAACCCAAGTTGTATCTTCTTCACTGCTGTGCCAACTGCCTGCCCAGAAGCCAATATACATTTCTTTTATGAGGTTTTGTATCTAGTAGGATCATCAATTAGACTATCTTCAATATAAAAAAAATCATTTATTATATAACAAGCGCATTTTTGTCACAGGCTCTACTGCACTTGACCTGTGTTGCTTTATAACTAAAGAAATACATAGGTAATTTCAATATGATAATGTCAGCCAAAATAAATAAATAAATTGCATAAAATTGAATTCACACATTACTCTAAATATGGTAACTTTTTGAGCAAGTAATTACAGTTCTAAATCCACATAATAACCTCAAATCAGTAAATATTTGTCAAATTGCTATTATAAACCATTTCTTAAAAAATCATAGTTCTTTTTAAAAATCTATTTTAAAAATAGACTTAAATGCATGTTATATGAAGGACAAATCTAGAAAAGTCAAATAACCATATACCCTAACCCATTTGGGAGCTATCAAAAAGTTGGCAAAAAGTCTTAAACAGAAGGCATCATAAAAATAGGAAGTTATGTCAGACAACTGGAAGACATGTTTTGCCAATTAAGATTCCTTCAATGCAGTTTGAAAATCAAGTGAGAAATGTTCTTTAACAAATAGAGACAGAGTGAAAACATATTCGATATTTAGATTTCTGCTGACATGCACACACCACAGTTTATTGCTCAACAGAATATAATCAGGCTCAAACATGCTCTACTTTGCATGACAGGAAAGCTTCTGCAAAATATTAGCATTGCATTAGTGAAACAGGTTAACTTTGGGGTGGACTATTTTTTTTTGTTTCAGGTCAGCCCAAAATGTGGGTGCTTTTACCAGTGACCACATTGCTATCTGTGCTGGGAGTTACACATGGCCTCTTTGGAAAATTAGAACCTACAAGCCCTGAAGTGCATATGAATATTGTAAGTTACTGGGGAAAACAAAATCTCTTAAACTAAGACATAGTACCATGATTCAGACTTGTGATGAATTTAAACTTTTATGTGACGAATTAAAAATAATTATCAATATACCATTACATGGATTCAAAAGGGGAACTAAAACAAAGCTGTGGTTTTTTCTCGCCTAGAGCCAGATGATTTCCTACTGGGGATACCCAAGTGAAAAATATGATGTTGTGACTGAAGACGGATACATTCTTGAGGTCAACAGAATTCCTTATGGGAAGAAAAATTCAGGAAATAGAGGTATAAGCTTCTCTTCCTCCTTTCCCTCTCTTTCCTTTTTACTCTTTCATCTTCCTTCTTTCTAATTTCCCTCTCCTTCCTCGCTGACTCCTCCATCGTTTCATTCCCTCCTTTCACTTCTTACTAAAGAATGAATAAGATTTGCTTATTCTATAAATGCAACAACTAAGTCATCCCTTCAGTCTTCAAAGAGAACATCATCAAGTCAATAAGATATATAAAACAATAATAATGTATGATAAGCTCAATACTACAACCATACAAGTTGTACTGCTGAAGGCACCTAATCTAGTTAAGAGAAGCTATTCACAGAACGCATAACTTACCTGAATCCTGGAGTGTCAGGAGGTGGTAGCCAGCGCCCATGTTCCAATGGAACGGATAGGTGAGCACTTTGAAGCTCATTTCCTAAATAGATAAAGGATGTTTGTGATATACAACAAGAATTTCTTTTTCTCATTATAGAAATATTTTGAATTTCAAGAAAAATAAAGGCTACCCATGACTTTTCTATTCATGGCCTACTTTAATAACATCACGCTGAAATTTTTTTGGCTATGTTTATCAATCATTTACCAAAGTACAATTGGCATACACCACATTGAATATATATAAACTGCAAGATTGTAGGTTGTAGGTTTGGGCATCTGAGATAGCAATAAGCTGAAAAATCATTAGCACAGTTAAGACAGTATTGTGAAAATGTTCAACTCAATCAGATGTGTTTAATTCTAGTCACATGAAAGCCTGCTTCTGAGTTCATGTCAACCTTAAAACAAGAAACACGTTTATGAGGTTTTGAACCAATTTTCTTTTGTAGGCCAGAGACCTGTTGTACTGTTGCAGCACGGCTTGCTTGCCTCAGCCTCAAACTGGATCGCCAACCTGCCCAACAACAGCTTGGCCTTTATTCTGGCAGATTCTGGCTATGATGTGTGGCTGGGGAACAGCCGAGGAAACACTTGGTCCAGAAGAAATATATACTATTCACCAGACACCGTTGAATTTTGGGCTTTCAGGTAAAGAAGGGGATTAATTTGAAATGGACAATTAACAAATATTGAGCTGTAAAGCTTGGTCATCCACCTTCTTCCAACCTGGTGCCATTTAAACCAATCACACCCTCAGCAGGAGAAGGAAGTCTTTATTTTTGAGGAGGAAGGTGGGAAGGGGGGAGAGAGAGAGATAAACAAGATAAATAGAGAGAATGCCTCCATGTGTGGGTTCACTCCCCAAGTGTCTGCAGCAGTAGGGGTTGGACAAGGCCAAAGCAGAGAGTCAGCAACTCAGTCTGTGCTTCCCAGGTGTGTGGCAGGGGGTCTAACTCCTTGAGCAATCACTGATGCCTCTCAACATACATACTTTTAAGTGAACTAGAGGTGGAATCTGGGTTTGAACCCAGATCTTTTAATGCTGGTTGTGAATATTCCACACAGCATCTTAATCTCTTGGTCAAACATCCATCCCAAGAAAGCCGTTTTTATTCTACCTCCTGTTGCTGGGCACCTTGTGCCTTATTCTGGGAAGTAGTGATGGGGATGTAGAACAGAAGAGATTTTGGTTGACGCACAAAAATGTTTCAGAGTTCCAGGAGCTGAGAGGAAATTTATGCATCTTGAGTGTAATGAAGAACGAGAGGGGATAATGTAGAAGGATAAGAAGGATATTTAGCCAGACCCAAATCCGGGAGTGCTCTGTGATGCTTGGAGGAAATTCTAGAAGCAATGAGAAGCCACTGAAAAGTTTCAAACTGGAGAGCTGTATAATTCATTTTCATTTTTTTAAAAAAGCCACTCTTGCTTATTTGTGAAAAATAAGAAAAAAAGAGCAAAATTCGTATTAAACAGCCCCAGAATGTGGCATATAAATGCTTATTAAATGTGACATTTCATTTCAGGGATAGAAATCATTTTTACCTTATACCTTGTTTGGATTAAATTGCGGCTGTAATGCTGAGCTTCAGAAATGATGTCAGTTGTTTATAAGAAACCATCCCAAAGGGCATTCATCACTCACTAATGGTCCTTAAGTAGTAACGTTTAGAGAAAGTGCATCTACATTTCTACATCTCAAAGGGGGCTTTATTTAGAATTATGTTGAATTTTTAGAAACGATTTTAAGGAAATGAGTTCCACTTTACTCTGCCTTTTATTTTCTTGCAGCTTTGATGAAATGGCTAAATTCGATCTTCCAGCCACAATCGACTTCATTGTTGAGAAAACTGGACAGGAAAAGCTGTATTACGTGGGTCACTCCCAGGGCACCACCATTGGTAAGTATAGGTGATGGCTCCATAGCTTAACCATTGTGGATCACTTCCTAGTGGTTATGGCAGACATACAGGTAGACACATTGTTTTCCATTCATTCTACAAGATAATGTCTACAGCAATCCAATGACACAGGGAAAATGTGTTTTACTGGTTTTGTATTGATGGGCGAATAATTTGTACTAGTTAATATGGGTTGTTACCAATAATGTGGTTCAGATGTCAACTAAGGTGTTCTTACCCCTTGTCAGCAGTATATATTTCCTATATTAAATTTATTCTGTTTGCCCAAACACATCGATAGAGAGCCTTTGATGCGTCCAAAATATATAGCAATAAATATGATAGATTAAAATATCCATGTGATTTACGTTCTAGTGTGACGAGTCAAAGAAAATAACAAAAATAAAGTAAAAGATATAATATAATAGGTAATGGCAATGTTATGGACAGAAAACCAATCAAAGAAGAGTAGCAGGGGTTGCTCGAGGGCTGCTGTGATTTTAGATAGTAAGGGATGAAGGAGGTGAGGGAATGGGGCGTGTATATGCCTCGCCGACTGAAGTACCAGGAAGAGAGAAGACAAAGTTTACAGTATCTGAAGCTGGAGCATACCTAGCATGCTAAAAAGCCATGTGGATGAGTCCAAGAGAGGGCAGGAGAGAGAGTATTAATTACAGAAGCTGAGGAGGGCACACTGCACAGGACTCTTTGGTACTGCAGGGCTATCTGCTTTCACAGGGTACAGAAGGAAACCACACGGATTTAGAATGGAGGAGTTGAGTCATTTGTCATGGAATCCCTCTAGTTGCTGAATAATAAGGAAAGGAGAGCATACAGACTCTCTTAGAGAACTCGTTCAATAACCCATGCTGAACATGATGGCGACATGGATGCAGTAATGATGTCAGCTGTGACTGTGGCAGTGATCCATCCATGGTCAGGGTCAGCATGTTTCTTCTTCTTTTTTTAAAGATGTATGTATGTATGTACTTATTTACTTGAAATGCAGAATTACACAGGACAAAGAAAGAGAGAGAGATCCTTCATCCACTTGGTCACTCCCTAACTGCCCAGACGGCCATAGCAGTCATGGCTGGGCCAGGCCAAAGCCAGGATCCACAGGGCTTTACCTCTGGTAAACGGAATGGCAGTGCCTGAAGCACTTAGGCCAGGCTCTGCTCCTTTTCCAGGCCATTAGCAGGGAGTAGGAACAGAAGTGGAGCAGCTGGGACAAGAACCAGCACCTCTAAGGGACGCAAGCACCACATACTGCTTAGTTTAACCCAGTGAGCCTAGATGCAAGCCTATCTGGAAGGTTTTGTTTGTTTTTTCTTCAAGTCATTTTTGAGACTCATCGATTTGTCACTACTAATAATGAAACATCTTGTTCTATGTAGTTTGACTATAGACAGTCCAACTTATTAACATTTTGGTGCTATCCTAGTCTGCTAATACATTACTGCCCATATAAACAATTAGTTCCAGACAAACGCTCTGTGTTTACTGGGTATATATGTTTGAATTTTCTTAGTTACTAACCTATCAAATATCTGCTTTTTTAAGGTATCATGGTAAATTCTTTACATGATTTGCCACCTTAAGTTGTTAAAAAAAAAAAAGAAGAAGAAGAAAGCAAGAAACAAAGAAAGAAAACTAATGTAGTACTCATTACTAACTCCAAAATTCAGGCAGGAAATAGAAGCTCTTTAAGATTTGATAACTAATCCAAAATCAAAAGGTTAATAAACAACAGAATCATAATTTAAATACAGTTTGGTTTTAATTTAAACTTCTACTTCTAAAATTTCTACTCCATATTCTACTTACGTTAAGTATTAATAATCTAATTGTGATGAAATGACAATGAATTTTCATTTGTCACAATCTATATCTTATGATCATTATTATCCAAAATGTGGTATATTTTCTAAGGTCAGAAAAAAGTAATTTTAAATAGCTTATTATAAATTTAAGTTCTGGCTGTGTTTCACACAAAAAAATTATCAAAAATCAAATAAATATACTCAAATCTGATTACAGTTACCAAAGAAAAGTCATAAATTTTCAGGTTATGTCAAATGTCACTCTCAGTAGATCCAAGATAATATCATACATGTGAAATACATGTGAAAATGCCACAATGCATGCTTTTATAATATCACACACATGCAAACAGAAAAGTGCCTGCACACACAAGCATACACACACATGTATATGAGTTTTTTTCCCTTTAAATGATTCCTTGTTTATTTCAGGTTTCATTGCTTTTTCTACAATTCCCAAGCTGGCTGAAAGAATCAAAACTTTTTATGCATTAGCTCCAGTTGCCACTGTGAAGTACACAAAGAGCCTTATAAACAAACTTAAATACGTTTCTCCAACCATGTTCAAGGTATGTGACGCTCTTTCATTAAATATAAGACATCTAGTTGCTCATAAGTTCAAATTCACAGAAGGACAATAGAACAACTGGTAGACCATAAAAAATGGTTCTGTTCACCAATATATGAATTTAATAACAATGACCTTCATCAAATCCCCTGTACCATCTGTGAGAGCCCCATTTGTTTGTTCTTGACTAGCTTTCTGCAGACTAGCTGTGCTTATGAATGTCTTGCTTCTTCATATTTTATTTCATTTGCTCACATTTCATAACTGTCAGTTGAAATTTCACTACTGGTGTAAGGGATCAGGAATAAAAACAAAGCAAAACTGTTAATTAAGCAGCTTAACCTAGGAGGGCTATAGAAACTAGAAATAGAAAAGGAAAAAAATGGAAAGGGAAGGGGAGACAGAGAAAAAAAGAAATGCATGGCTGTGTGAGCCAATGGCTTGAGGCTTCTCATCAAACGCTCCTGCCTTCCCTAGAAGCTCCTTCCGCTTGCAATGGGGATTTCATGGGACAGTGACAGGGACTCATCTCAAAACCACAAGTATTAAGTGTTTCATCCTATAGACATGCTGGCAGAAAATGATCAATATTTTCAAAAATGTATTTATTACTTACTTATTTGTTTGAGAGATTGTGGGTGATAGAGGAGAATGCTCCCATCAGTTGGCTCACTCTCCAAATTCCTACAGAAGCTGGACCAGGTAGAAGTAGGTAACCAATCCCAGCCTCCACGGCAGATGGCAGGAACCAGGTTCCTTCAGTCATCACTGCTGCCTCCCAAGCTCTTCACTGGCAGGAATCTGGAGTCAGGAGTTGGAGAAAAGATTCAAACCACACGGCGCTCCAATAGAGATTCAGGTTTCCTAACTAACTGGGCTGAACACTTGCTCCAAATATCTTTTGTTTTTTTTTTCTGATGCTTAGTACACTGATTCCAATCACTGAAAGCACCATGCACAAGTGCAGATGCATGCATGTGCACACACACACACACACACACACCACTACCCTGGAGGAAAACCAGTCAGTATAAAGTACAATATTACTATTGCCCTTTTAAATTATCTATTTCTTTTCACATTGTGTTAATATATATCTGAAGCCTAGGAGACTGTACTTATAGTCAAACTTGACTTAAAACTTTTCTTTGAAGACTAAAATTCTGTGATTAGTTTTGTTTTTATTGGTAAATTGATCCAGTACACGTTATACCCAGATTTTTGAATAGGAAATTCAGAGAGTGCACGAAAAAGGCAAAAAGCATTCAAACTCAAGGCAGAGACTTGGTTTGGGATTACAGACTTACATGAATCACATGATTCACATGATTACAGATTACATGATTTAGTTCTACTTAGTGTAAGATACCAACTGATTAATTCATGTTTCCTTATATGTGTAATGGAGATAATAAAATATCTCCTTTCCTCCAAACCATTTGTAGCAAATCTTTTTAATCCTTAAGCAACTAAATCCAGCTGCTTCCCTAAAGATTCTGCTAAAAATATGGCTCAGACCAACATGTTCCACCCTGATCTTTTCAGAATTCAAGATTGAAATTGCATGTCTCATAACTGTGGCAGTCTGCCAGGTTTTATCAATGTATTCCATAATGGGCATAAGAGAGGTGATAACTCTGTGTCATACACTGTCTCGCGGTGGACAGTCCAGCTAGCAGGGTGACAGTGGTGGACAGTCCAGCTCGCAGGGTGACAGTGCCCACCCAACACTGCTCTCCGCTCTGTGTATTTCAAAAGTTCAATCTGAGATTCAATAAGAAACAGCATGTAGGAATAAGAAAATACCACTAGCCTGATCGCATCTGCAGAAGCCCATTAGAAAAATGAACGAATCATTTCTGAAGCCTGAATTCTGCAATCCACCTAATGATGCTTGTATTTTGCAGGCTATATTTGGTGATAAAATATTCTTCCCACAAAATTTCTTTGACAAATTTCTCGCCACGCAAGTGTGTACCCGTGAGACGCTGAATGCCATCTGCAGCAACGCCTTATTTATCATTTGTGGCTTTGACAGCAAAAATTTGAACATGGTTTGTATTTGCATTTCTGAATATTCCAAACAGCTGTTGATTGAAATAATACTTTATAAAATAGCAATCATGTGTGGAAGTAGTATTTTGTGACATCTAGGAGTAGCTCTGGAACTGTCTATGATACCTGAGCGAGTGTGAAAAAAATCATGCCACGGCTCTCAATTTTGTTCTTCATCTCTCTCCCTTCCATTGTCCCTGAGCTAAATTAAGAGCAGACAGAAAAAAAACAAAGCCGACTCATGATTTCCTTGTGAGCTGTTAACTAATTGCTGTGACATTTAAATTCTATGAAGGAAAGGACGCAACATGTATTTGATCTTTTTTTGCGAAAAAACTTAAAGACTAGGCATTGAACAAATAGTCTTGTAAGCATTCAAAATGCTGATTGTCATTCCCATAAATTTCAAAAAGCACATTTCAGAGAAATTGCTTTTCTAAAACCGTATTCAATTATTTTTAATTTAAATTTTCAGTCATTTAGCATTTAGTTGAGGTTGGTACATAGTTAAGGTCAGCCTAAATCCAAACCATACCTTTGTAAATTATTTAAAACTTTTGATCTTAGTTTCCTCATCCACAAAAACATTTGGTTTATTGTGAAAGTCAAGTGAGGCAATATATGTAAAACACGTAGAATAAAAGTGACTATTACATATCTTCAACTGTCCCTGTCCAACAACTCAGTTTAGTCACAAGCTCTCGAATACCTTAGAAAATCAAGTGCGTTGGAATGAAGGTATAGATCTACAAACACTGGTGAAAACACAGATAAAGCTCCTGGTTTCAGTTTTTTCCCTCAATAGTAACTATCTCTGGATATTTTATGAAGGAAGAAACTCTTTGGTTCCCCCCGTGAAAAAAAAAAGTCCCCCACGAGTCTGGATATGTTTGTCATTTTGTAGAGGAAGTTGAACAAATCGGCCTTATCGTATGAAGAAAAAGCAGTATTGCATAATGAGAGAGAGCTTTATGGGAAAATGACAGTAAACTAGAGGCACAAGAACCATAGGGAATTAGAGATGTTTTCTGCATGAAAATCATATGGAGAGCGGTTCCAATTCCCTACGAAAAGAACTGATGTGTTGGTTTGTCCATGGTCATTCATGCAGGGGCACTGAAGCCCACCAAGAATCAATCTGTGTAATCCCAAAAGGGTGCTTACGTTTACCACCTGGGATCTAAGCAGGGTGGATTAAGGCCCTTGGCAGGAGGACAAAATTGAAAATATATACACTCATATATATATAAATTTCTATATATTAGATTTCTGTGACTTTGCAATGTGAGAATACTTAATTTGCTGGACTATTGTGCTAAGTACAGAAGACTAACATTTTAAGAATTTCAGAGACTTACACTCTGACTCTGCTCTCTTCAATGTGGGACACTGGGCTTCTCCGGCCTACCTTAAGCTCTACTTTCCATTTTAATAAAATAGAGATGAGTGATCATTGGGTGGCTAAAAATGAAGATGACAGATATAGCTGTACGTTGGAAATTTTACAGTGACATACAGCTATACTGTTCATATCCTTCCCCTAAATCTGGATCAGGAAACCTAGGTCTCAGCATTTTTTGAGAAGCTAAGTACATACATGTATTTGTGTGTGTGGCTTCCAGAGTCGCTTGGACGTGTATGTAGCACACAATCCAGCGGGAACGTCTGTGCAGAACATGCTCCACTGGACCCAGGTACCGTTTCTCGAATCCTGTTAAACCTGTTCCTGAGACCTAAGCACTTTGCATTTATCTAAAGCATATTCTTAAAATGCTCTACCAAATACTCCTGGCAGGTAATGACTTTGGCATAAGACTGCTACATAAAAAAACAATCAATTCATGTAAATGTTACGGAAATCAGTGCTTTGATAGCAAAGGAATGGATGATTTTTATGACCTGATATGGAGGAAAAATTGTTTAAGTCAGAGCTGCATTTAAATGTGCAGAAATGCTTTATTCTAAAAGCTTAATAAAAAAATTTTACAATGGGAAAAATATTTTCCAATAATTGCTTAAATTAAAAACAAACTACATGGGAATGTTTGGTTTTATTTTTCATCTAATAAGGAGAATTTCAATCTGTTTGTGCGGTTTTGTTTGTTGTTGTTTTTGCATTAGGCTGTTAAATCTGGGAATTTTCAAGCTTATAACTGGGGAAACCCAGTCCTGAACATAGAACACTTCAATCAGGTAAGGCACATAAAGTTGACATTAGATTTGAAAAACAGAAAGTTAAATGTGACAATGATGATACCTATGTATAGGTTTTGTAAAGAAATGTTGAAGGCTCCTTTTCTCATGGGACCCAAGCCATGCTGCTGATTCAAGCTGCCCTCCAAAAACCCTTCCTGTGTGAGAAGTTATCACCAACCTACCGCCAATACACAGAGCACCCCAGTATCCCAGTCCCCCAGAACACTGTTCCCTCCTGTATGAAGTGCCATTAACTGGTACAGCAAACTGGTCATTTGAACTGTTCATGACATGGGTTTTGTTAAACACCACTGTTCACTAATGACAGCCAGAGGAGTGGTTTTCCTGGGACACATTGCTCTATTTCTTTTAATAAGAAAAGACCATGGGTTTGCATCATGGGCAGGCTGGAAATATTTTGCAGCAGACAGATGCCTTGTGGAATAACAGGTGCACGTTAAGCAATCCTTATACTTGTGGCACCAAATGCTTAAGCATTGCAGCTCATCCTGTTAACTGCCACTATGAATTTGGGCAATACTCTATTCATCTCTCTACCGGACTCAAGAAACCAGGTAAACTTTCACCTTTTAAGAGACTAAATTCAGACCAGAGAAGGATCCGAGTGACATTATTTTTAAATACTATCTTCTTCCTTTTCACCCACTACTAATTTTATTTTCTTCTCCAAGTAATGCTTGAACAACTCTACAAACTTTCATCTTTTTTATGACTCATAAGTTGGAAGGAATTTGTCTTCATAACAACATCCTTTGTGCAGAGATCTTATTTCTCCTTTATAATACCTTACTGATGTCTTTAAAGAGATTTTCAGAACACTATGTGACCAAATTTCTTTTGAAAATACCTTCTCAAATCCTTCTCCAATCCTTGCCCAGAAAGCTTTGTTTCAGCCTCCCTCTAAGTGGGAGCATTAGCTTTGACACTCAAGTGAGACCTTGGAAGACCCAACCACCAAGACTTTCTTCATATGAGGAAACGGAACAGGAAGTATTAAAATATTTTTTAAAATGTGACAGAAAATGTTTTGCTATGGCAAACTATTACATGGAGGTACAAAACGGAAGCTTAGCGTGTGGGATTAGTATTCTTGAAAGTCTAATCTTAAAAAATTCTAACAATTATCTGGATGGTAGGACCTTTAGAAGTGATTTTCTCCTCCCTTGTTTATAAATCTCCTTAAATCCGTGTGTTAACGGTGATTCTCCAGAAAGAGGAATAATGGGTTTATGATAAGATTCCTAATCATAGAAACAACATTTAGCAACATCAGACAAGCTTTCAACAAATATTGCTCAATAATTAAACTGACAGATCTATCTTCTGATTTTACTAGTAAGTTTATTTTAAGTCAAAGCCAAAAGAAACAATTCACTACTTTTTGAGTTCACACTTCAGAATGTTTGCGTAGAAAAATAAAACTTATTACAGCTTTAAATTAATCAAATCCACTTTGTGGAGCTTGAATTGAAATTCCAATTTTTAGCTTATAAGAATTGCTATCTAAAGCTTTGCTGTTCATAGGGTAGTTTGGGACATGACATCAACAGCCAAAAATATCACAAATGCAGAATAGCCAGGTACTACCCCAATGTACTGAATCCTTATTTTGTTTGAATAGCATCCTCAGGTGATTGGGTAGGCCTATCAAAATTGAGAAACATTTAAGTCTAAAACATATTGCATCCACCTTCCTGTGTGGACAAAAGTGGCTTTCTCTGGACAGTGTTAGAATCTGCTTACCAAACTGAGTTAGGGAACATCACACCTTCTATCAAAGAATAACTCCTACTAGCATGGTTACTGAAATTCACATTTTTTCCTATTCATACTTTTTAGCCCACACCTCCCTACTACAATGTGACAGCCATGAACGTGCCAACTGCAGTGTGGAGTGGCGGCCAAGACTTGTTGGCTGATCCTGAAGATGTTGACCTTTTGCTTCCGAAACTCTCTAATCTGATTTACCACAAGGAGATCCTTCCTTATAACCACTTGGATTTTATCTGGGCAATGAATGCTCCTCAAGAAGTCTACAATGAAATGATTTCTATGATGGATAAAGATAATAAGTAGTTCTGGATTTTAAGAATCATCCCCTTATTTTCCTGAAATTCTTCTCTCCTACACAGTGATCTGTAATGTGTTACATCTTTTACTTCTGTCTGTAATTCTGACTTTAGAAATATATTGCATGAACAAAACTCTGGTCATTTTCATTTTTTTTTTCCAATATAAGGAACTTTGATTTCTTTTAGTTGGAAAGTTATCTAGAAACACCAAAAAGAACCTATTGCTAGGGAGGTGAAACTTTTCTTGCAAGCACTATATTCCATTTCCAGTCTGGGACTGAATATTAACTCCACCTAGGCATGCTTCATTCTGACTAAATCACTTTGTACTGGCAGAACACTCAGTCTCTCCATCAGTACAGTGATGCTATTATTTGCTCTTTGTATGGCTAACCCCAGGGAAAAAAAACCAAAAAAGCCAATTGAGATTTAACTGAAATGAGGTCATCTCACTTTCACTTCCCAAGGAAAGGAAAGCCAGGGTAGGTTGGGAAGCCACAGGTAACCTCAAGCTGGATTCAGGAAGTTGGGTAATAAAGCACGTACCTACTGTAACTGCCCTGGCTCTGCCCTCTCACCTTTTTGGGCTTTGACCACAAAACATGAAACGCAAGTAAACTACTCTGCAATTATTGCCACCACGCTGGCAACTAACTGCAGGATCCAGAGCCATTCCCACTAACTTCTCAAACCGGTGCACATGTAGGATCCTGATGTTTTAGGTGACAGCTTTATGCACAGTGCCACAGCTATGACCCCATCTTTTTTTTTTTTAACTTATTAGAATAGTCAGGAGTAAACCTGTTCTCTACCCTGGAGAAGGATCCCACCTTTGTATTACATGGCTGCTTTCTGAGTAAGCATTCACGGAAAGTTACTGGAAAACAAAAACTGATCTGAGAAGCAAAGCAGCTCCCTGGGAGATAGCCTGTTGACATCATCTTACTGTTACTGCTCTAACACAAACTGCTGAAGGCAAAACTCAGTGTTGCTGATTCAGCAGGTCAGGTGTGAGTCTGAACTGGCTTTCTGAATAACTTCCTAGCTGGTACCCATGTTGTTAGTTAGGAATCCCTACTTGGAGAGTCATAATGTTGAGTCAGCTAAACAGACTGTGTTCCTTGGCACAATGACTTGCTTTCATTTGGTTATGCCTCAAAATCAAAAACAATTCCAAATTATAAGTAACTACAATATCTCTTAATAGAGACAATCCTCACATATTACAATGTGGTAGGTTTTATCTATAGTCCTTTGTACCCTACCTTTGATATTATCTTAATAATTAAAACAGAAGTTTCACAAATAATACTGTTGTTAATGACACTTTAGTTCACAGCTAAAGGATGCATTGGTTGGAGTTCAGACGCCAGGCACTGTATAAAGATTGTGTACGAGTGTCTGTCTATCCATCTATCATCTATTATCATTTATATTTTTCACTGATTAAAACTTTCCTCTGGGGCCTGGCAGCACGGTCTAGTGGCTCAAGTCCTCACCTTGAGCGCGCCGGGATCCCATATAGGCGCCGGTTCTAATCCTGGCAGCTCCACTTCCCATCCAGCTCCCTGCTTGTGGCCTGGGAAAGCAGTCGAGGACGGCCCAAAAATTTGGGACCCTGCACCCATGTGGGAGACCCAGAAGAAGTTCCTGGTTCCCAGCTTCGGATCGGCGCAGCACCGGCTGTTGCACTCACTTGGGGAGTGAATCATCAGACGGATGATCTTCCTCTCTGTCTCTCCTCCTCTCTGTATATCTGACTTTGCAACAAAAATAAATAAATCTTAAAAAATACTTTCCTCTATCGGTTGTAATAATCTTTCAAAATCAAACCTGAGTCTCAAGTGACCAGACAATATTTAGATATTTCAGATTACCAAAACATCTAGAAATCTATGCCACTAATAAGGAAATATGCTTTGTGGTTATATTACAATTGGCTCAAATCCTGCAGTGTTGTGGTCTTACAGTTCTAATATTGAACTTTTATGAAGCAAATTCAATAAATATTCAGAGTAGGCTATGTAATAAATAATGCTTTGGGGTGGAGGGAGTTCTGTTATTTAAAATAACCCCACAACCATTTTATTTTAAGCCTTAGAAACTATGGCAGCACCCAGACTTGCCACTAGAGGGCAGGTTAGATTTGGAGACTGCTCGTGTTTTTCTTCTAACCAGGGACACTTAGCTAAAAATCAATGCACGTCTTTGTCCACTAAGTATGTTAAGTCATTAAACTTAAAAAATGAAAGAAAAAAAAAGACTATCTAAAAATGAAAAACACCAAGAATTAGGCCTTAGAGAACTTTATATGCGGAGGGGATGGAAAAATTAGTACTTTGCTTATGACTTGGTGGGATGATAGCCAGAAAAAATAATTCAAAATTAGCAATATTATATCGATTTACCAAGTTGAGAAACCATGAATATGTATTTACAGTTTCACGGAAAACAGTGCGACCAGGGTTTCAGCGACTCCAATCCGTAAATGGACCAATATTTTAAGTCACCAAATTAATAACCCATAAATGATCGGAAGCTATATTGTACGTTGCGTACTTTAGCTACAACCTTTACATCCTTGTTACCAAAAGTAGGTGATTGTGATCTGCTTTTGTCACACCATGTTTCTGGGGCAGGTATTTGGCTGAGCAGTGAAGACAGCCACGTCCCGTGACAGAGTGCTGGTTTGCATGCTGTTAACACTCCTGAGTCCAGCTTCCTGCTTTGCCCAGCCTGGGCAAATAAATAATACTTTCTAATAAATAATATTCAAATTTAATTTGTTTAAAAAATAGCATTACTTTGCAGGTATAATTCATCAACAGTCAGTTGATGTTAAGTTCAGTTAAGAATGGGGCTCTCTGTACTATGTAGCCCAAATGAGAAGGCGAGAAGGAAAGAACTGGTTATTCTTGCTGCCCTCAAGAGATGCTTTTGTGCACACTAAGTTGCTCATAAGTTCCGATGCCCCGAGTCATCAGCTCATTGCTGTGTTTGAGGCACACATTTTAGAATACTTGGTTCTTATTACCAACACCCAGTTTCCCTGTTGACAAAGACATTCTTAAAGCTTGTACATCCCAATCACCTTACAAGTGAAAATCTCAGTCAAGAAAATGCCTAAATTCACTTATGTTACTGAATGTTTTCCAATGCAGCTTTCACAATTTTACAGGTACAATTTTATATGCATGCACTTATATACACAGAGTATTCTTCACGACTTGTGGTTGAAACTGTAACATAGTAACATGAACATGGTACAAGAAGTCAGTTCTAACCTAAGTTCTGCTGTAAACTTCCCGTTAATTTCAACTATTTTTTAAAGATATATTTATTTCTTTGAAAGAGTTATAGAGAGACAATGATGGCGGGAGGGGAGAATGGGGCAAAGGAGAGAAAGAACTCTTTTATCAGATGGCTTAGTATCCAGATGGCTGAAATGGTCGCCTGTGGGAGTCAGGAACAAGGGTTTCACCTGATGTCCCACGTGGGTTGTAGGCGCCATCTGCTGCTTCTTTTTCCACATCATTAGCAGGCAGCTGGATAGGAAATGGAGCAAAGCCAACCCTAATTCTTACTTCTCAAAGTAAAAGCACCACCATGCTCCTAAATTTGTAATTTGAAGTAATGCGGATTTTGGATGTTTTTACATAAATAAAATTTTAAAACATCAGATAAATTAATTGCTTTTGAAGCTCCCTGGCATTTGTAAAAACACAGAAATATTGAAATCTTGCATTCCTTCATCTATTAATGATTCATTACCATGAATTCTGCTTTTAGTCCCACAGGAGGATGGCCAGGAGCCCAGAGCCTCTTTCTGGGTCTCCCATGTGGGTGCAGGGTCCCAAGGCTCTGGGCCATCCTCTACTGCTTTGCTAGGTTACAAGCAGGAGGCTGGATGGGAAGCAGGGCTGCTGGGATTAGAACCTGCACCCTTGTGGGATCCTGGTGCTGCTAGGCTATTACACAGGATCCGGTCATCGATATGTTTTAAATTTTTTTTTAATTTACCCACTTTCAAAAAATTTTACGTTGATTCACTTGATATTTGAATCTTTAATTCTCTGGGAATTTCTTTTAATATTTAAAATATGGTAAAGCTTAATTTAGTTCCAAATGTTTAATTAATCTTTATAATACCAGATGGGAAATAATCCATTCTTCTTGAACAAATCTTAGTCAAGCCTTTATTATGTTAAGTTCCAATTTTAAAGTATGTTTTTATTGTAAAAGACTGTTGCATCATTCTACCTTTGCAATGTCAGAATGCACCCTACTTTCTAATACTTTATTTAGTATTAACATGCAAATATTAGTATATAAATATTTACATGTAAGCAGGGCTTGTAACTAACTTCAGCATTTCAAAAACTTTTAATATCATTCTGGCTTATCAGAAGCATTAGGAAAATGTCATTTGTTTTATGCTCTGCATTTGTGTAGCAAAGGAATTCTCTTCCCTGATAGTCTGATAAAATTCTAAATTTATAAGTTCTTCAGGTCTAATGCTTTCTTCATGAAGAAATCTTTAATTGCCCTCCACATTTCTTCTAAGATCAGTTCAAGTGTTCTATTACTTCTGGAGTTTAGGTTGATGATTTACATTCCACAATGAAGTTTTTCATTTCATCTGGAAATATCTGTAAAGCTAATGTGCTTCAATAATCTAAGAACACAGCATATAGGGTTTCCTATGAGTGCACTGCTAAATTATCTTTTATCAAAGTATTGTTCTAATTATACACTGTCTTCAAGCATTATTTTAATTTGTTTAAATTTTCTCTACACAGAATTTTCCGATTTTCTTGCACATTGCTTTTTCCCTGTTTATTTTATCTAAAAATTTATATTTTTTAAAGGCAGACTGACAAGGTGGGGAGAGAGGAAGAGAGGAAGAAAGAAATAGAGAGAGATCCTTCTGCTGGCTTAGTCTTCAAATACCTACAACTTAAAGATACTTAAAGAAGTTTAAGTTAGGGGCCATTGCCATGGCCTCCTTTGCCCACAAGTACAGGCTCCCATATGGACAGGTGTTCAAGTCCCAGCTGCTCCACTTCCCATCCATCTTCCACCCACATGGGAAACTCAGAAGAGGCTTCCGCCTCCCAGCGTCAGAAGGTTCATTCAGCCAGCCAACTGAACCAGTGGATGGCAGATCTCTCTGCTTCCCTCTGTAAATCTTTCAAATAAAAATAAGTAAATATTTCTTTTAAAATATGCTTAAATCGACCTCATGCCACTAAGTTCTGACTGTCTACCTTAGAAGCAAGTTTTCATAGAGGTGAGTTTGCAGTCATTTCTCTTCTGCGATCTGAGTGTGTACATATCATCTGAACCAATGTCGCAATTTCAACAATCCGTTCAGGGATAGTCTCCTTCAGAGGACTTGTATACGTGGAAAATTGAAATTTAAGAATCACTTTAAAAGCCTGGCTTCAATTTGTCAAATCAGATCTACAACTTTGTTATTTTTCCTTACGATTCCCTAGTACAGATAGAAATGTATTCAGTGCCAAGATTCCTCATGATTTTTCTAGTATTAAACCTGCACTGATTGCGGATGTAGAAGTTGACTGTGTGTGTGTGTGTGTGTGTGTGTGTGTGTGTGTGTGTGTGTGTGTGTGTCTGTGTGTCTGTGTGTGTGTGTGTGTGTGTGTGTGAGAGAGAGAGAGAGAGAGAGAGAGAGAAAGAGAAAGAGAGAGAGAGATTGAAGAACTATAAAGAGCCTGGATTTTCATCTTTAGTTCTCTGGTGGATTTGAAGGAGACCATTTGTGTAGAAGAGGTGTGATTGAATACAAAATTTCCTACATTTCCTGATGTTTTAAAACTCAGTCTACAAAACAAGATAGAAGAAAGAAAGGTCAAAACAATAACTGGGAAAGTGACAGCTGGAACTGAGTGGGGGCACTAGAAACTTTTTTTAACCTATACGACTGGGTTCACATTTCTATTTTCTGGAGGGAGTGTCTATACTTTGCTGAAAGGCTTCCAATCCCTCTGACCTCGAGGCACAGAACTCAAGGGCTGACTTGGCAGGACCAGGACTGAAGGTTCCATTAACACTGTCTTTCCCGTCATTGGCTGAGAACTCGCCTAACGAGACTGCCCCCACGGCACTTGACATATTTTAAGCCATGATTAATTGGCCTCCAGTTGAGAAACTCTTGATTGCGACATCTTCTGAGCTGTTTAAAACAGAGCATGTTCCACTGACAGCTGTCTCTGGAAGAGCTTGGACTCAAGCTGAAGCTACAAGGTCTTGACGACAATCACTCAGAAACTTAAGAGATCCGGTAATAGCTATTGTTCTAATGTCAGTGAGACGTGGGAAATCTTTGGTGAATACTGGTGAGGGGTATTGCGTTTTTACTCTACCACGTGAAGCGAGAGATAGCAGGAGCACAATGTGACTACCCCAAGTGGTAAAGTCATATTAGAGTTTTCTAGGTATGTCAGGGTGAGTCTTTCCTTTTGGAAAACTTTAGCATTTAGAGAACAGACCGAGTGTCACGATTCGAGCCTAGGAGGATCTAGCACTAGATATTTTCATGGACCTTTGTTTTCAGTTGTACCTGTAGGAGTTTGAGAAATAACTTCAGATTCATGTTTTTAAAATTCATTAGCTTTTTAAGAAAGCTTTTTATTGTCTTATTCCAACAGCCTAGATCACAATATTCTTTCTTAGCAGCAGAAAAGTCTGTAGGGTAGTGTGAATTAAATGACTGGTGAGCTGGTGACCTATGCTTTTGGAAATTATGAGTGAGCACCTTTCTGATATTTTCTGAGAGACACACAATTATCAATAATGAAAAGATCAAGGGAGTGAGGGATGAAAACAATGTTTTGCGTGAATGCGGATGATTTTGTCAGTAACATGCTCCTCTATGTCTCTAAAATGCAGTTCTGCATCTGAAGGGAGGAAGATGGGGATGAGCTCAATTTATGGCGTAAAATTCCCATAGACAGAGTGAAGATTTCCTCATTAATTTCATATATCCAGTAGTTGTTGTTGGTTTGTTTTTATAAAACAATTCCTTGTTTTCTACTTGTACAAATAAGCAACTTTCTCCAGTCTTTATGTTTAAAAAAAGACTAGTCGTTTTAGCATGCTTAACATTTCAGGTTGAAAATATATGGAACAACATTTCAAGACTGCAATATAGGACTTGCTTTATTTCATTTCAATACAACTTATTTCTATTTCCCTTCACTAATAATGTAAAATAAAAGTCTAATATTTTTACTTTATAATGAAATGGAGAGGGAAAATAAAAGTTTCTGGTTTGTTTTCTATTATTTAAACATTTGAAATAATAATAATTTGGAGAACAAGTGCTTTGTCCTTCATATTATGGTAAAGATGTGAACTATAGTACCCTTTAAATGTTTGCTATTCATTTTTCTTTTCTCCCTTGCACATGTTATTTCCAATTAACCCTAAGAATTTGTGTTTCTGCTTCTACTCTAGATTTGCCGCATAGAACCATTGTCCTCTTAATGTATTTTAAGGTCCTATCTGATCTGCCCAGTTTTTCTTCCTCTAATGCAAAGATATTTACTCCTCAAATGTAAGCCTGGAGCTGCTACTAAATAAGAAGCTGCTTTCATTCACTGACTAATCTCACTCTCCTCACTTTTTCTAATCCACTAAGTGTTTCACTCACAAAGAAGAAAAGCAAAAGCAACTTACACCTAGTTCTGATCTGCATTACTACTTATGGTTGTGTGATGTGAGTCTCTGTTTGTAAAAGGTGAAGAGTGCCAGGGCTTTCTAAAAGAAGCCAACGTAGGGACAAGACAAAAATCGACATTTTTCTAAGGCCCAGATCATTTTTTTGATTGAACATGCCTTGCAAAAAGAAAAGTGTGTCAGGTGCCAAAACATTCTAATTTGTAAACAACTACCTAGCAAATCCTTCATTTGGACTAACACTTCCAGCAGTTTTTATGAACCGAGATCTTTTTTTTAGAAATTTATAAAGCAAATCTTAACTCATATATCTGCTGAATAAAAACTATTTTTTATTTTATTGTTCAAATTTTCAATAATTCTGTAACTACTGACAAATTTTAAAGTTGACACAGAAATTTTTGTTACAATTTTAAATAGTTTCTAAAGACTTATTTTATGGCACTTTGTAAATATTAACAATGTAAAATAAAATTATTATGATTAGTATTAAATTCAATAAAATAGTCACTTGACATCTAATATTATCCATTGGGAAAATATCACATTGAATATACTTAAGTTTTATACCTTTTATAATTTTTATCCATAAGATCATATTCTTATTTCACTTTTTTTCTATGGATGTGTTACCAGAAAAGCCTGGTGGGTTCTTTCCTCAGCTTAGTATAGAAATAAAAAGCCGGGAATCTGTTGCAGACAGAAAAGTTTATTTGCAAAGGGACCAGGTGAGCAGGGAAGGGAGGAGGAAGGGAAAGCACCTCCCAAGAGAAAGCCGGGCGGTGGGCTGCCTCCGAGGGAGAGAGACACCAAAGGTTTGAGGAAGGGTCTTGGGATTTTAAGCATTCCCTGACCCCTCCTTGCTGGGCGGGAACTTACAGGTAAGATGTTCCCCATTGGTGGACGCTTAATCAGTTAGTAAGTGAGCGGGCAACGCTGGTGCCGCCCACCTGAAGGTGTGGCCAAAGACCTCAGCAGGCCTGGATGGTCTTTGATGCTTCATCTATTTTCACAGATATATATCCTAAATAGTATATCCCCTTGTTTGCTATTGCTTTATTGATGAATAAATTCTTCTTTGCTACAAAAAGTATACATGCATTAAAAAATCACTGTTTTCCTGCTACCATAGGTTGCATTTTAATTTTTAAATTAATTCTCATTTTAAAAAAAGATTTATTTATTTTTATGTATTTATTATTGGAAAGGCAGATGTACAGAGAGGAGGAGAGACAGATGGAAAGATATTCTGTCTGATGATTCACTCCCCAAGTGGCTGCAACGGCTGGAGCTGAGCTGATCAAAAGCCAGGAGCCAGGAACTTCTTTTGGGTCTCCCAAGTGGTGCATGGTCCCAAAGCTTTGGGCCATCCTCCACTGCTTTCCCAGGCCACAAGCTGGGAGCTGGTTGGGAAGTGGATCTGCAGGGATTAGAACTGTTGCCCATATGGGATCCTGGTGCATTCAAGGCAAGGACCTTAACCACTAAGCTATAGTGCCCGCCGGGCCCTAATTTTCATTTTTATTAGCATATAATTAGTCAAAGAATGATAAACTTATTGAACATTTAATGAATACAATTATGCAATTAAAGTAAAATTTCAGTAGTGATAATTCCTTATGATATGAATAGATCTCTTCCTATCAATTCATATATCCATTGATGATGATGATTATTAGCATAATACAACTAAAAATGTCATCAATTTTTGCCCAGTTTAACAATGGCTATATGTGCTAAGAAATCATGGTTACCTAATGTCATTCAATTCTTTGAATAATCTCTAAATCCTCTTTGTCACAAATCACATAATGGTGCTTCAACACCAGCTACTTTTGTGATCTAACTGCTAACAACTCAAGTATTTTAAAGCAAACAATTGAAACTATCTGATTTGAAGAGGTGAATTGCCTTGGAAGAGGATATCAATATTGCCAACTGCTGCTTTATTAGGGAGTCCTGTATTTGTTTTTTTTGTTTGTTTGTTTTGGTTTGTTTTTTTTGGTAACCTACCACAATCCCCCAGAAAAGGAATGAGTTAGATTATATTTCTTTGCAGAGTTAAAAAATAAGAACCTTCGTGGAGCCAGAAATTTTCAGAAATTGTACTGAAATAGTGTACATGGCAGTCAAAGGACCAGAATCCCACTCTTTCAAACTCTTTACATTTTGTAAGCCATTGATTTCTGTAATGTGAGGAATTGCACTGTATCTAGTTCTCCTTCCAGAAACCACTGCTTCCATTTTATGTAATATTATGAATACGTTCTAAGGTAATTACGTGGCCTTTATCAAGTCAATGGTTTTATCTGTAAGATTATAGTTTACTGAATTTTCCTTGAAATGTTTTCATTTTATTTTTTTATGTAAGTGATAAGAATATAACCAATCTTCTACAAAAAAATCTCTGCTCTCCTCTATCTTCAAGATGGGAATTAATTTTCTTAGTATAAATTTATGAAGTTTAGTTTCTGGGGCATAAGATATGAATGTTATTTAGAACTTCTAGTAAATATAGTAAGTAATATGGCTTCAAATAAGTTGTGCTGATCTATGCCCTAGTAATCCCAGAACACACCTGCTTTGCAACACGGCTTTCCTGTTCTTAAGTAGGTTATAAACACCTCGGCAAAATGCCCCACTCTTAATCATACGATCATATGAATCTTGACAATTTCAATGAAGACATCAAGTACCGCTATCACGTTAGGAGTTGCTTCTATAATTTTACATTAAGATTCTCCATCAAATAACCACTTGTATTATTTCTATTCCTATGGACTCAGTCCCTCTGTTGTTAATCTTCACAGAAGTGGAATTCTTGGGAATGAATTATTTTGAACTAAGTTGTTTTCTCTCATCGTAATTGTGATATTTTTTCCCACACTGTCAAATATGTCACGGAGTATCATTTTGTTGCATACATATAACAAAGTTGTGTATCCATTCTCTGTGTGTGTGCTTGGACTGCTTCCAGAACCTGCTATTCTAATTAAGCGGATAATTGACTATAGAAGCTTCTTAAAAAATTTTCCCTCTTTTAGTTTTATTTTTCCATAATTACAAACAGGACAATTAAAGTAAGAGTTCTCAATTTTCTTCCAACTACATAAATCTTTCCAAATCAAAGAACTGGCTGTTTGGACATTGACAACGAGGCTTTTCTATCATGTATTTACCCTTGTGTAAGCCCGTCTAATAAGTCTCTTCATGAAAAAAAAAAAGCAGGAGATAATTCTCCAGACCCAGAATAAATCTTTACATGAAATCAAAAGGAATTTCTGCAGAGGTGGTAAAAGATGCAACACCCGTGATCCCAAATAATTATACCCAGAAACAAATGGAAGTAGGTAAACATCCTTGAAGCCATGAGTGCTACAGATTAGTGTTTTGTGGATGGTGTCTCCGGTCTTCCACAAAAATATGATGTGTTACCAGTCCCAGACAACTGGGCAGACCTTTCTGGCACTCAACTTTCTCAGGTAACAAAAGTTAAGATAGCAAATGGAACTTCTTTAGATTACCCTGAAAGCTTAGGATGGTCCCACAAAGAGAATGACACTTATTTAACCTTTGAGTTTCCAGTTTTTTCAGAGTGGGTTCAAGATATGATCTGTCAAAATTCTCACTTCTTCACAAAAACAACTTCTTAGGGTATAAAAGTAAGATGATGCACACAAACATTATACAGTTTTGATCTTGAGCAAATTTTACATGGCAAATGTTGGCCATACAGACCAATTTTGTGGTCTGATCAGAAGCATGAACTCCAAGTCTTTGAGGTTGGCTCAAATAGTAGGCTCTAAAGCCATATGTGTTCTTGCCCTATAGTCTCCTTTTTGTAATAAACAACAACAAAAATGGAGACAAACAAAACAAAGAGCATATTTTGGATGCAAAGCATCAGAAAAGAGAATTCCTGTTCTCCCCATATCCCTGATTAAAAAAAAAAAATCAACAGAGTCTCTTCTTCAACTTGTTCATTCACATACTTTTCTCCTATTAAAGTTAAGAAAGGGAGAAATAAACCCCCACCCCCACAAAATTTACCATAAAGTGTAGGCACAGACCTACAAAAGATGGTTTTGGTTAAAAAAAGAAATTTACCTTGGCTTTGTTTTTTGGCAGTTGTCCCAGGATCTCATTTGCAGGTGTCCCAATATCCCATGGAGAAGACCGGAAACTCCAGGGGCTGGAATGATGGGATATCTTTCCTCATTCAATATGAAAGATGTGGCCAACAAGTCTATTAGAAAAAATAAACAGATTAAGCAAAGCAAGTATAGCAAATTTATTTGATTAAGTTTTATATGACATTAGAGCCTTCAAAAATGAGGATTCCTAAAGTTCCAAGAAAACATACATATTTGTATTATTACACTGATGAGGGACCATCTATGTAGAAATGTGACTGGAGAAAAAAGTATGATGTAATACTACAGACCGGGGTAGAGAAAGCAAGCATAGCCCGTCTGTTGCTATTTTTCTTCCCCTTTCTATGCAACATTCTGTCCTTGCAGATATGTGGCGTGACCTTTCTGAAAGGAGGGCTTTCAGGAAAAAAAAGGGCAAGAGTGACTTTTCTAGCTTTTATTGTTTGGAAAAAAAGAAATTCTGGTTCAACGGCTTGTTACAGTCGGAAAACCAGGGCAGCAGTTAGGAGAGCAGGGCAGGGTGAGGCATTATTATTGAGGTTGCATCAGAAGGAGGCCTTCTGATCTCTTATCAAAGAACTGAGTGGGTTCAAGTCTCATTCTTTTGGGAGTATTGTTGTCTGGTGCCTAGCACCATCAAAGCTGGAAGAGATCATGAAATCTCATATAGTCTGAAATCCTATTATTAGTCACCAACATATTTTGGATTGATTGTTTTCTTAATGACTGGCTTGTCTTTCAGATGAATTGATATAAAATATCTCTCTTTGTCTATAACAATACTCTTTCTCTTAAAATTATCTGTAACCACACATATTTTGAATTTCTCATTTCTGATTTTGAATGCTCTTTTTTTTTCCTTCTCTAACTGCTCTTGCTAAGACTTCCAATACTATGTTGAGTAAGATTGCTGAAAATGGACATCTTTGTCTTTTTCCACATCTTAAGGGAAATATTTTCAACTTCTCTCCATTCATTATAATATTGCTGATGTGTGGGACATGTGTACAGCATTTGTTATTATTATTATTATTATTATTATTATTATTATTATTATTATTATTATTTTAATTGGATAGTTAGATATATGGAGAGGAGCAGAGACAGAGAGGAAGATCACCCCTCCAATGATTCATTCCCCAAGCGACCTCAATAGCCGGAACTGTGCGTGTCAGTCTGAAGCCAGAAGCCAGGAGCCTCTTCTGGGTCTCCCACGCAGGCCACAAGCAGGGAGCTGGATGGGAAGTGGAGCTACTGGGATTAGAACCTTAGCCCATGTGGGATCCCAGAACATGCAAGGTGAAGACTTTAACCACTAGGTTACCACTCGGGGTCATTTCTTTAAATTGGTAAGTTAGATATACAGGGAGGAGGAAAGACAGAGAGGAAGAGAGCATTTCTTATTTAGAGTATGTTGCGTCTAAGCCTAATTGGTTGAAAATTATCTTGAAGGTATGCTGAATCCTATCTGATGATTTCTTTGTGTCTGTTGAGACGATAACATGGTTTTTGCTCTTCATTTTGCCGGTGCTTTTTATTACACTTATTGACTTGTGTGCATTGTACCTTCTTTGCAACTCTGAGACAAAGCCCAGTTGATTAGTTGCACAGTTTCTGATGTCTGTTGGATTCAGTTTGCTAATCTTGGAAAGAAGAACCTGATTTTGTAAGATTGATGTTAGAGTTTAGAGAAAGCAGAGAATGTAACAAAATCAAGTTTCTAGCTTTCATAATGTTGAACAGAACAATCCAGAATTGAAATGATGAAAAAGGAATTGAGGAAAGCAAAAAGAAGGATTTCATTTAGAGGCATGCCATAGTAACAGTTTAAAAAATACAACAAAGTAGATTTTTTTTAAAGGTTTATTTATTTTGATTGGAAAGTTAAATTTACAGAGAGAAACATCTTCCATCCCAATTCACTTCCTAAGTGCCTGAAATGGCTGGAACCGAGCCCATCCCAAGCCAGAAACTTCTTCTGGGTCTCCCATGTAGATGCAGGGTCTCAAGGCTTTGGGCCATTTTTTATTACTTTCCCAGGCCACAAGCAGGTAGCTGAATGGGAGGTGGAGCAGCCGGACATGAACCAGCACCCATATGGGATCCCAGTGATTCTAAGGTGAGGATTTAGCCAATAGGCTATTGCACTGGACCCAAAGTGGACGTGATTGAACTGTCAGGTAAAGTGAGATTATAACTAAGACATAGATTTGTATTTCTTTTCCATCTGAAGAATATATGAAAGCAGTTGTGAAGAGACACCTGAAGGAATGAGTATGATTAGAGAGAGAAAGCCTTGAATGGAAGACATGGAATGGAGATAGAAGAATGTGACTACCAAACGGTCGAGCTGGAAACCAGAACACCAAAGTTCTCACACAGAAGCACAGGAGCAGACAGGAGGAGATAGGGAACAGGTTTGATTGTGGAATTCGTCTGTTTTGTAATCCAGCTAATTTAAATAGTTAACCCAGGGACAAGCTCTCAGAGCTTCTATTAAGCCTTGGTTGTAAACACCAACTTTGTTAAGAATGTCTCTCTGCCCCTGCCCACGTATGTTCACTGAAGGGGCACAAAGAGTCTTGGTTTTTCACTGCGTTTCAGTGAGCTCAGGCACATAGCAAGTGACATTCACTTCCTGCTCTCAGCTCTTTCTATAAAGAAGATGCAGGCTACTTTTTATTCTTGAAGTTTACAATCCTTCATTATTTAAATATAATTTAATGTTAGCTCTTTGGATCCCAGAAAGCACTTTATGAAGTAAACTGTTAGAGACATGTAGTTTGGGCCCCATGTTTTATCACACAAAGGAAAATAAAGATCCAAATTATATGCCCTCTGTCTTCGGCATTTACTCACCCCCAGTAACTTCTAATTCCACATCTGTGCACAGTTGGGAAAACACTGATGTATTATTTGCTTTGCTGAATAAATATAAGCTGAATGTACAAACGCCATAAACTTTTCTGCTAATTCCTCAGTAAGAAACATGGCTTAAGTGCCTTTTGTATCCAGTAGGAGCATTGCTTACCAACAGCTAAACGTGGGGAAATTGTCCAAACACAGCCTATCAAACCAGGAAAGAAATGGTAGCTAGGTTTCCAAATCTGTATTATTCAATGTCTGATCCTTTCTTACCTTCCAACCCTCTCTCCCTCCATCTTTCCTTCCTTCTTTTCTTTCCCTTTTCAACTTTTCTTGCTTTCTGTCTTTTCCTTCCTCACGGGGAGGAGACTCTGAACTTGTGGTTTGTTTATCATCATATAAGTAACAGTGAGTCATTATAAATTTGAATCTTTCATACTTTTGTTCAAATAATTATCTATCATGAAATTGCTTTCTTCTTCTCACATTCTCTCTCCTCATAGATTTCTTATCTTTATCCTTCCGAGCTCATTAATAAAGAAAAGATAGAACAGAAGAGCACACTGTCAATGTTAAGAGAGAGAATATGGTTACTTATACTAATATTATCCTTGTTCCTTTCACAGATACATAACATTTTTATAGAAATTTTTATATCTTAGTAAACTGTGAAAAGTCAAGCATGATGTTTAGATTTCATGTGTATGTTCACACAAGATTTAGCCCGAATTTCTTTCATTTGATTGACAGGATACCTACATGCGCTGGATACATTCTTGTGTTGGGGGCCCCATTCCACTTTAAATGCTGTACTCAATTATGTTAAGGAGAAATTTCTACTCTAGTATTTCAAAGAGTTATATTATGCCCAAACTTTGTAAAGTCTACCAACACTTTGAGTAATGTTCTAACATCGATTAATATATTTGGAATAATTTCACAAGAGGCAATAAGCTTCAATGAAAAGAATACTGAGTAAAATAGCTTTTGTTTAAATTCTAACCTGACATTTCTTCCCATGTGAAAATAATCATTATAATGATGAAGCATATTATTGATATAAAAATTAGAAATTAAGAGGGCTACTCTGTATAGTCAAAAGTGAAAATTATTATTATAAGTAGAAAAGAAAATTCTCAACTATGTTTAAATGATAAGAAACAATGGTATCATTTTTCCCAACTCAATTGAAGTAATTGTGCCATATCCAAAATGGAAAGGGAACACAGATAAGCTATAAATGTCAGGCAAAAAAAACCAAAATATGGATATCAGCTTTAAGAAGTTTATAAATGAGGTTTATGAAGGGATTCCTCTACAACAGAAGGTGCATGACAATAGCTACCAGTAAGCAGAGCCAAGCATTGCTATATGTCCTGCAGAGTTGATTTATTTCTGGTATATCACAGCATCTTCTATCATCTTGAACTAGTCTTGCAGGTAACTATTATTATGCCCCCCCCATGAAATGGGTAGTGAAATTAACTTTGAGGAAATTAAACCCAGTGTCAAAAGTCACACAATTACAGGAATAATGACAACAGTGATAGGCAATATTATTAAGTGTCTAAAGTGTGCGACTTCAGTGAGATCACCAGCTGAAAACCAGAGAGCTCCAGTCTACAGGCCGCCGTAGCCTCCGGAAAACACAGCTAGAATTTTTCCTCATAAAGTTTCATGAAGCATTAAGGGATTGAACCATGGTTTTATTTCACCATTGAGTAAACCAAGAATAATCACAGAGCCATATGTAAAACCTGTGTGTGTGTGTGTGTGTGTGTGTGTGTGTGTGTGTGTGTGTGTGTGTGTGCGCATGTATGCTTTCCAACCAAAAGCACACTAGAACTCTTTTGGGGCTCTAAATGCTGACATAATGAGTCCAATTTTCACTTCCATTTCAGATTTAAGTTGAGAATGAGGATGTAGCTTAATTAAGAATGCTGTCCACACAATGACATACACTCTAGTTGATTATTTACTTGTTGAACCTGACAGTTCCTATCATGGGACAATGAAAAAGATGAATAAAAGTTTCTATTATTTCCGATATTTTTTGTTGAGAAACTAGTATCCTTGATTTTATCATGAGTGTATTTGTTGGTGAAAGAGTCATTATATATGAGAGCTGCCTGCATATTTTCACTTGCATTTGATGTAAATTATTTAAATCCAGTAAGAGATTTAACAATGTAGTAAGGCAAAACTTTTTTCAAAAGGTTCATATTTCCCCATAGCTGCAGCATCTATGTGGAAAAAAAAACCAAGCCAACTACTGAAGAAAGGAGATTTTTGAACAAGGAGGAATCTAACAAGGGGTCATATTTCTGATTCTGTCTTTTTTGTAAACACATTCTGTAAGACAGTGGCAGTTGTCTCCACCACAGACCACAAAGGGTGAATTTCTGATTTTAGATGACTGGCATCTTTTTAGACTGTCTTTCATTATATTGAATTTTGGGGGAAGGAGGTAAATGAAATATCAAGGCAAGATTTCCCCCACTGAGTTTTTTATATATACAAAATTTGGGGCATAATACATATCATTGGTGCTATTCAAGCCATAAAATTCCAAGGTCTAATGAAACTATGTTCAACAAAGTTCAACAGTATTTTGATTCTAAGACTAGCATATAGCATATGTATATATATGGTCTGTAACTCTCCAAGCAAGTCATATATGCAACACACACACACACACATTTGGTTCAGCATGCTTACCTCAAAGTTCTTTTTAGAGAGATCTTCAGGGACACTGGCTTGCAGTATAGCAGAGTGAAATGCTGGTTTAGAGTGATATATCAATACAACATTTGGACCATCTTCCACTACTTTTCCTAGGCTATCAGCAAAGAGTCTAGCAGTCTCACCCATTATGCCACAATGCAAGCAGCCATAAATCATTACATTCTCTCTATATAAATATATAATAAATATAATCTATATTGCTTTAATATGGATACTTGTGACTATGGATCTCATTTTAAAATACTATGATTTTCCCAACAACTATAATGTCTGCTCTTTTCTTGGTTTAATATTTTTATAGACATTAGTGTGAACCATAAAGATGTCAATATGGTACCCATGAGAGGGCAGTAGTCTCCAGACAGCTGTCATAGAAACAGAAAAAAGAAAAGGACTCTTAGAGTGTCATTAAAGACAAGAACCTGATTCAAGCAAACCTACTCAACAATTATGGTTAATACCATGAGGTTTAGATAGGACAAAACAGATAATACATGCTTAATAACAGCAAACTACAGAAAGCCTGTTTGGATTCAGCCTGTCACTCCAGGCAAAATGGAACACATAAGGACATGTCTCTATGGGTGTGTCACCCTTCCATATCTAGAACCAGTCAGGGAATGGGGCAAAAGCAGCTGATGGGCTCTCTGCCATGCTGCAGAAGACAGACTTTAATAACCAGTGCGCCCCTGTGCCAGGGGCTAGACTCCAGTTCTACAAGCAGAATACATACTGGCAACTTTACCTGGTCCCCAGAGCCATTACAAATGCCACAGGCTGCCTGGCTTGGCCATTTTAGAAAAGCACTGGATTTTCTCTTGCCTTGGATTGCAGGTTCACCTGTTAGTGGCTGAAACCAGTGGATCTCAGTTCATATTAATTGAGGTAAAAGGTCTAGTCTATAAAATCTTCCTACCTCCTCCTAAGACAGAATCACAGATTAAGGATGTAATCAAGGTTCAAAATATACTGCAGCTTACTGTCAGAGGCAGGAATTTATCCCATGTGGGCTTGATTCCTGGTTCTGCCTCCTGACTTCACCTTTCTGGTAAAGTAGATTCTGGAAGGTAGCAGTCATGGATCAAGCAGCTGTGTTCTTACCACTTGTGTTGGAGCTATATATAAAGTTTCCAATTTCCAGCTCTGGCCTGACCCCAACCAGCCCATAGGGAGCATCTGAGTAATGAACCACTGATAGAAAATTTCTCTGTTTCCTTCTCTTTCTCTCTCCCCACCTCCCCTTCCCTCCCATTCCCCTGCCCTCTCCTGCTCCCTCCCTCACCCCTCCCTAATTCTGTCCCCAATTCTCTCCCTCTCTTTCAAATAAACAGTTATGTTTTATAAAAAGAAGTCCTCATTGCTTTTAATGATGATTATAATGCCTATGGTCTATGATATATTTTTGAATATATAGTAATCAGGCACATGACAGCCAGAGGGATCCAGTAAATCTATTCCAAGAGGACTGAGTGGTTAAGAGAAAAAAGCGTACAAACAATTCCTTTGTGCTCAAGTAACTTGACTATCTTTTTGGCATCTGTAAGATCTAGTCTTATTTTAAGTACACCCAGATGACCCTTATTATTCCTTGAAATTATTTTGAGAATAAAATGAGAAAATGTATGGCTGACATATTTTTTGAAACATAATCCGTGTTCAATGCATAATCACAATGTACATAACAATTATTGCTGTTGCTGGTGGTATTTTTTTTTACACTTTATTTTTATTGGAAAGTAAGATATACAGAAAGGAGGAGAGACAAAAAGGAAGATCCTCCATCCACTGCTAACTCACTCGCCAAGTGGCTGCAACGGCCAGAACTGAGGCAATTTAAAGCCAGGAGCCAGGAGTCTCTCCTGGGTCTCTCAAGTGGGTATAGGGTCCCAAGGCTTTAGGGCTTCCTCCACTGCTTTCCCAAGCCACAAGCAGGGAGCTAGATGAAAAACAGGACTGCTGGGATTCAACCCAGTACCCATATAAGATCCCAGTGGATGCAAGGCGATGATTTTAGCCACTAGGCTACCGCGTCAAGCCCAGGGGTGGTATTCTTATCACTGTCAAAATTATGTACCAGAAGTAAGCTATATGAATACAAATTAACTGATATGTCATATTATATTAATATATACCTAGATATTTAATATATAATTAAGCTAATATTAACAGCTAGTTTTGTATGTGTTAATTAAATAATAATATACATTAATACATGTAATCAATAGAGGTTATGACTTTAGAAAAACTCCCAGAGAATTTATGGAACTTTTCATACCAGAAGAATGAAATTATTATATAAAAAAAAATTTTTTTTTTTCCCTACAGAACAGAGCTGACAGCATTTTCTAACATACTTGACCATCTGCTTTTTGTGGTGGCTGTTACTAGTAAGTGGAGAGTTCTCTACATAAATGTCTTCTTCTGCATTTTCTTCACAAAATTATTGGATTGCCTGTTTTTAACCTTAGATATTTTCCCTTGTAATTTTCATAATTTAAAATTTCATGTTCAAAAGTTTTTTTATCATAATGTAATACTAAATATAGAAAATTTAGACCATATGTGAACTACTATAAAAAGAGGATAAGATCATGCAAATATTTATCATCCAAACATAAGAAAAAATTAAAATTTATTTAGGTTCTTTCTATTTATAGTTTGCCTCATCACTGAGTTCAAATTAATTGCATATTGTTGTGTATTGGTTTCACTTAATATTGCACAATAAAAATGTTCATACTTCATACATAAATGTAATATGGGATGACTGATATCCCATTCTTCTGTACTCATGATTCATTTCACAAATCCCTTATTTAGGGAAATTGCACTATATAAAGATATATCACAAAGAATAGTTTTATACATGGTGCTTGTATATACATTACTTTTGTTTCAGATTGATTTCTGGAAATAAAATTATTTGATGAAGATATTAGTATTGAATTTGTGGGATATGTTAACAAACTTCTTATTTTAAGGATTGTACCAGTGTTCATTTCCACAATAAGAAAAAAAGAATCAATTTATTCGATAACTAGAGATTTTAGATGCTTTTTTACTAACTTATTATTAATAATATTTCTTTTTCTAGGAATTATCTGTTTCAATATTTTCTTTTTTTTTTTTTTAGTTTTTTTCTACTGAAGAATTGGTCTTCCTTCTTTTTTTTCCTTCCTTTCCTCCCATTTTTATCCCTTCTTCCTTCTTTCTTTTCCTTTCTTCCTTCTCTGTATTTCTTACTAAAAAGTCACCATTTCATACTTTTTGTAATTATAAGTTGGTATATTATTGGTTAAAATACAACTTAGAAAAAAACTTTTTTCTCTCTTTCAGAATGGTGCTATGAAAATATTGCACCAGATTTCACTCAGTAGAATATCTCTGACTCCCGATTTGTCAACATTTCCCTTCTCAGGAAGATCCCCAAATGTGGCAGCTTTTAGCCGCAGCATGCTGGATAATACTTCTTCATGGACCAGTAGGCAGCAGTAAGAAAAGCAGCACCACAAATCCTGAAGCTAAGATGAATATTGTAAGTCACTCAATAAGTAGTAAAATACAGTAAGGGTTTAGTAATTGTCATAATTTTAGACAAAATTTGTGTTTCTATCTAGTTTTCAATTAGTGCCATAATTTATATATCTTTGCATCTTCCTCTGCTCTTTGGGATAGCTAACTAATCCAAGAGTTGACAATTTTTTTTTAAAAGATTTATTTATTTTTGTTGCAAAGTCAGATATACAGAGAGGAAGAGAGACAGAGAGGAAGGTCTTCCATCCGATGATTTACTCCCCAAGTGACCACAATGGCTGGTACTGCACCAATCCGAAGCCAGGAGCCAGGAATTTCCTCCAAGTCTCCCACGCAGGTGCAGGGTCCCAAGGCTTTGGGCTGTCCTTGACTGCTTTCTCAGGCCACAAGCAGAGAGCTGGATGGGAAGTGGAGCTGCTGGGATTAGAACCAGCACCCATATGGGATCCCAGCACGTTCAAGGCAAGGACTTTAGCCGCTAGGCCATGGCACTGGGCCCAGAGTTGACAAATTTAACCAAAGTTGGAACAGTTATATTCCATATCCTGGTAGAACGAGCTACCACCTATTGGGGATGTCCTGAACAGCAGGTTCATGACTGAATTCTCTCAATCTCTAGAAAATGTCCTTGGGTTCTTCTGAGTTATTATGGATCAATATCTTCATTATGTAAGTTATAAAAGTTTATTTTTAGATTTTCAAGCTATGGTGGCTTTCTGTTGCTTATATTCAAAAATGTCTTAACACCCAGGAATTTATACCCTGAGAGGGATGGCATAGTTCTGCCCCCAAATCAAATAAACAGAAGCCGAATGACAAAACATTCACTATGAGCTTTACCTCCGGCTCCTACACTGTTGATACACTCATCCCCATCAGGGCTCATGTCAGAATTTCAGAGTGCAACTGTCAGTTAGCGGGTCTTGTTGGTCCTTTCTCCACAGTTCTCAGTATGTACTCGGTCTCCTCCCACAGTCATGAACTCCTAACCCATGAACATGTTTCCTTGAATCTACTTTCCCTTTTCCTCTTAGATTCACACACATTCCTTTCCTTTCTAGTCTGAGTGCTTCTTGGCTTTGCATCTTTGCATAATCATGAAAATCCCAAGCATTTATTTTGAGCCAGACACTTCTCATGAAATTTTGCATGGGATCCTAACAACAAGCATGCAGAGGTTACAGTATTATCCCTAATAGTATCAGAAAGACAGGAAAGCTGGGGAACGCACACCAAGGCACACAGACAGTAAGAGGAAGAGCAGGATCGCAGGGCCCTGCAGTCCTTCTCCAGGGTCTGGGCAACAAGGAGCTCCATAACGTATACATGCATTGTGGTCTGACACAGTATGATGCTCAGTCTTGTGATAAGAGCACAGGTTTGGGGGTTATACTTATTTCAGCATTAAGCATGCCCTTAATCTTCCTATAATTTTGGACTATTTATTCATCTCCCTGAATGTCAGTTTTCTAAAATGTAAAATGAATGCAATTTCGTCTCCAAGGCTTCTTGCAAAGATTAGTCATACAAGACATTTGAAACCTATAGATACAAGATGATTAATGAGTGCAAGATTCCTCTCCCTTCTTTAACTGTGGGTCGGGAATCATCTCTTGGTGCCTTCAACTCTTTGCTCTTTTATATATTTTTTCTGTCAAGATGGACAGCCTGTGAGTTCTAGGTCACCAAGCTTCTTTGGCCTTTTGTTCAGTTTTTTTTCAACAAATGAAAGCCTTGATCTAGACCTGGATAGAAATGAGACTGAGGTCAAGTTTTCCACTGCCTTGTTTCCATCTTTGGGAAGTCAGCTTAGACAAGCTGCCACTTTTAAGGTGACCTGTTGTTTTTCTCCTTCTGGTACTGTTTCCTCCCTTCTCTCTTCTGGTCTAAGTTTGATAACAGCTTATTAGTTACTAGCCATAGATTACTGGCAACCTCCTGGAGCTTCTCTCATTAGTTGACCATATATTAAAGCATTCTGAGAAGAATTGGAGTGCATTAATATTATCAGTCCCACAGGCCTAACCAGCAACCACTTAAAACAAACAAGAATGCTGGGTGAACTCACCGTAATTTGCCCATGCCTTTACATGCAACTCCTTCTGGAAATTCTCAACAAATCATCATTTTTTTTACACTGTATACTGTTCTGACACATAGGTGGGTTCACATTAGTTTGCAATTTAAAGTATACATGTAATCCATGTGTAAAAGTAAAGAGGTCACATCATGAAAGTCTATGTTTTTCTCTTTCCACTTTTTAGAGTCAGATTATTTCTTACTGGGGCTATCCTTATGAAAAGTACGATGTTGTGACACAAGATGGTTATATCCTTGGAATTTACAGGATTCCTCATGGAAAAGAATGCCAACGGAAGCCAGGTATGGCTTTTGCTTTGCTATGAAATAAGAAATACTGAAAACAGAGATGTCTGAATGTTTTGGTAACAGTATGGCAGCTTTTGCTTTGAAAGAAGTCACAGTCCCTTCTATCAAAGGAGGAAAATACTGCTGTCAGAATCTGCAGTTCTGGTCATTTGGGTCCCTGTGCCACAACCACCAAGAACGTGGAGCATGAACAAAGAGGGGCAAGTAGAGGATGGAAGGAAAGGAAAGCTCTCATAGTGGGAAAACCATTAAGGAGACGTTACCTAGGAGTTTATATCCCCTGGGTTATAAAGAAAGTGTACAGAGTTTTTGCAAACATGTCAGTTAGTCATCAGTGACCTTCCCATTGCTGGGAATTAGGTAACTGGAGCTGTCACCACCTCCGGCCTGGTTTTCACTGTCTCAGCTTTGTTTTTGAGTACAGGGGCCATTTTGCTCCAGGCATCATCCCTCTGCACATCAGGCTTACAAGTCAGGTTTGAATCGTCTATTCTTGCTCCTTTGTGTCTCTGGCTATGCTGCCTCAGGTCTCAACTGTCTCCTGTGTCTCTATCAATATCACTCCAACCTCCTAACTTATTTAGAATAATTCTTTGAAACTGAAAACCATCTTTATATTCATTGTTTACTTGGTCCTTCTCCAAAATACAGAAACAAGTTTTGAAAACCACAAAACTGGGAATGACCATCTTCTGCCTCACTTTGCGTATGTACCCAATCACTAAGCCTTATCACTTTCACCTCCTGACTCTGTCTAATCCGAAAGCACCTCTTAGCTTCAACAGTACTCAAATCCGGGTCTGAAAAATAGAACCTTATACTATTAGATTACCTTCTGACTGTATGTAACCCACTTACAATCAATGCTCCACACAAGCCAGTAAGGATGACCCTCTCAGTACCCTGCTCACAGTGTATCAGAGTCACTCCTGGCTCCTACAATAGAAGCTGCATCTGTGGAAACAGGAATGACTCCACAACAGGTACTGGGACAGCAATTAAGAAGCCATTTGGGATGCCTGCATCCCATATCGTAGTGCTGGCTTTGATTCTAACCTCTGCTTCTAATTTCAGCTTCCTACTAATATGCACCCTTGGAAGTAGCAAGGATGGCTCAAGTACTTGGATCCCTGCCAGCCATGTGAGAGGACCAGAATGAGTCCCAGGCTCCTAACTTCAGATTGTTCCACCATTGGCATGTTGAGGGCATTTGGGGGAGTGTTTCTCTCTCGTCACCCCATTTTAAAAATATAGAAGAGTGATTCATTGACCAGAGACAGTTTCTATGTGTCATATCCCAGTTGCTTCATTTTCCTTGATGTGTTACATAACAAGATGTCTCAAGAGTTCATTATTAAGAAAGAAAAAAAAATTTTTAATGAGAAATAATGGTAATTTTTTGGAGCCAGCATTTCTTACAATAATTGCATTTCTTTTGAAAACACTCACTAGAACTTTAAAAGGTCTCTGAACTTTTCTCTTATTTATTTAAAAAAATGAACCTGCCAAGCTGCGTCCACAATGAAATGCCCACGGGTTCAGACCAGAAAAAGAGAGAGGTGCTGTGCTGAGACGATTATCTGGCAGAAACTCACTGTGACGGAGTTAGTAATGACTCCTCGTTCCCTGCTTTACACAACATGCCAACTCTCCCAGCTCCTGCTTTAACCTGCACACTCCCAGATTTCTTAGGAAGCCGAGGTGCTAACCCAGCATCATAAATCCTTTATTTATTTATTTTTTTATTTCATTTTATGACACATTTTCATAGCCTCTGGGATTCCCCCAACCCTTCCAAAAAGCCTCCCCCCATATTGAATACCTCCATATTTTTTGCAGTAAAAAATACGGAACGCTTCACGAATTTGCGTGTTCTCCTTGCGCAGGGGCCATGCTAATCTTCTCTGTATTGTTCCAATTTTAGTATATGTGCTGCCGAAGTGAGCACTGTCACAAATCACTTATACAACAGATGAAAACTGGATTCTTTCCCCCCTTTTCTTTCTTTTTCAACACCAGTGTCTCACTTTCTTAATTTTTTTTTATCCCTTCATTAAAATGTTTGAATTCTACATGAACAGTAGGATTTTTATAACAAGCTAACAATTTTCTATTCTATAAAATTCTACTCATAATCTTAATTTTTACTTTCTAACAGTTGAAATAAAATGCGTCAGTGCCTGAAGAATATAACACTGCTCTTGGTTTTCAGTAAATATTTTTCAAAATGCACTTTAATTATTGCTTTTCTTATTTTGACAAAACCTCTAAGATTTTTAATAAAAATCTTAAGAAATTTAATATTATAAACCTTAATAGAATAATTGAGCCAATATTTGTTTTGTTGGGAAGTCTTTTATGAGTCCTAATTCCAATGAAATCCTTATAACTTCCCTATGAAAGCATATTATTATTCTTGATATACAGATGGGTTAACCAAGGTACAAAAGGATTAGTGTTAACAGAATAGATTTTTAAGCAATCTGACTCTAGTACCTACATAAAACAATGTAAATATATGTAGTTATAGTTTTACAAATTAAACGAATGGCACACAGTAGATATATAACTTGTTGGAATAAATAGATCAGGGCCTGGCACAGTAGCCTAATGGCTAAAGTTCTCACCTTGCATGTGCCGGGATCCCATGTAGGCACTGGTTCTAATCCCAGCTGCTCCACTTCCCATCCAGCCCCCTGCTTGTGGCCTGGGAAAGTAGTTGAGGATAGCCCAAAGCCTTAGGTCCCTGCACCCACGTGGAAGACCCAACAGAGGCTCCTAACTCCTGGCTTCAGATCAGCTCAGCTCTGGCTGTTGCAAACACTTGCAGAGTAAACCAGCAGATGGAGAATTATTCTCTCTGTCTCTCCTACTCTCTGCAAGTCTGACTTTCCAATAAAAAAAAATCTTTAAAAACAAAACAAATAAGTAGATCAGAGGGCATCAGATCCCAGACTTGACAGGGTTCAAATTCTGTCAATTATTTTCATTTCAACACTAAGGAAATCAGGAAAGAGAATTTTCGTATGCATACTGCGGACGTCTAGATATAAACTCTTGCTGCCTGTCTTTTGCAGACCCCAGGCCTGCTGTGTATTTGCAGCATGGCATGATTTCATCAGCCACTGATTGGATTTCCAACCTGCCCAACAACAGCCTGGCTTTCCTTCTGGCAGATAATGGTTATGATGTGTGGTTAGGGAATAGCCGAGGGAATACTTGGTCCAGAAAACATCTGAAATTGTCACCAAAGTCTTCAGAATACTGGGCTTTCAGGTAAGGAGATCCTTGGTAATGGATATAATGTGTACCTGGCTCATTTACATGCATAAACTGCTGTGGGATGGGCCTGGCATGGTAGCCTAGTGGCTAATGTCCTCGCCTTGTACACACCAGGATCCTATATGGGCACTGGTTCTTATCCCGACAGCCCCGCTTCCCATCCAGCTCCCTGCTTGTGGCCTGGGGAAGCAGTCGAGGACGGCCCAAAGCCTTGGGACCCTGCACTCATGTGGGAGATCTGGAAGAAGCTCCGGGTTCCTGGCTTCGGATTGGCACAGCTCTGGCCTTTGTGGCCACTGGGGAGTGAATCATCAGACAGAAGATCTTCCTCTCTGTCTTGCCTCTTCTCTGAATATCTGACTTGGCAATAAAAATAAGTAAATCTTAATTTTTAAAAAAAAGGAACCTGCTGGATTTCCCCCTTGCTTTTCAAATTCTCTTCCTCTATCCAGGTGTTCACAGCTCAGCAGAAATGCCCTCCCTAGGGCACTGAGACCTGTTTTCAGACCTCTGCTTCCTTCCTGCTCTTGCTCTGTATACATGTGTGTCGTGATCTCAGAGAGGGTAAAGGAGCATGATGCTGCCAGAGGCTTCAGGAGTTGACCTCCTTGGTCACAGGGACAAACACATGCACTTGCATAGAAGCCAAGATCCATCCTTCAAGGCCACTAGCGATGTTTTCTCTTCTTGACCTCATTCCTGTATTCTTTCTGGAAGCCGCCTGACATTTCTTAATTCCACACCCCAGTGCACTTGTGTTATTGCAGTAATGAAGATGACAAGATGATCTGCTGCTGAGTGTTTCCTAAAATATGCACAAGGTTGAAACCTCCTGAGGCCAATGATACATATGCAGATTACCAGACACTTCTCTGGAAACTATGATTTAGTGGAGACAGATTGAGACTTGCTTTATTATTCTGTTTTACAGATTAAGATTCCAAGTAATTTTGTTGTTGTTTTCATGTGAGTTTGGTGAATCTACTATGGGACTGTATGGAATATGCACAGCCTTAGGAGCAACAGGCTTTACAAATCCTATTTTTCTGATTCAATTTTTAAGAGTGTTGTTTCTTACAGTCAAGTTGATATCCTCCAAATGTGCGTAGATGTGCTATGCCAGGATTTAACTCCAGTGCTATAGCTAACAAAATGTCTACAATGAATATATTGATATCATAGAACTAACAGTAAGATGTCTTTTCCAACTCTGTTGCTGTTTTTGGCAGTTTTGATGAGATGGCTAAATATGACCTTCCAGCCACAATCAATTTTATCACAGAGAAAACTGGACAAGAGCAACTGTACTACGTGGGTCACTCCCAGGGCACCACCATAGGTATGTTTGGAGAAGATGCAGTCCGTGTACCATAAACTCTTCTTCCATGTGGGAAGAAGACCATTATTTATTATTTCTCTGCAGTCCCTACGTTGTGTATTTTAATTGCAAAACTATTTTCACTGCCAGGTGTCTGAAGAGTAAATAAAGCAATAGCAATAGGGATATAACAATAGGAATATTTTTCCTTACACCAAATATAAGAGTTGATAGATCAGACTGAGAGAGAATTACTCACTGATCTGTTCTACAAACATTTGTAAGACATTGGCTTACCTGCTGGAGAAGCAGAGACAAACAGGATATTCATTCTTTCCTTGATGATCCCATAATCTGGAGAACAGAAAGAAAGATAAAATAAAGAAGCCAATTACTTAACTCTGTGTTTATGCACTGCAATTTGTTTGGTGCCAGGGAGGCATAAACAAGATGGGAGCAGGATCATGTCTGTCATGCCTCGAGGCAGTTCCACTCACTGTTTTCCATTTAGGTGGAAGCTTGCACAATACCAGATTTTTTTCCCCACCAGTTGGTTTTCTGTATTTTGATCCTTATTAGATTTTTGGCACTTCCATGCCTATCCCGTATGACACATCTTACATTCATTGTTTCGTTAGAAGTGATAAATATGTTATGCTATTGCTTTACAAATTGCTGAATGTGAGAATCCTTTCTGACGATGGATAGGGCCGAGTAACACTTTACATTTCATACTTACAGATACGAATGTGTGTATACATGTATCATAATCATCGTCATTTAAGAATTTGGTTGCCTGTAGTTACAAACTGAGATAACTCCTAGAGGGGAAGTGACTTTCATGTAACTGGTTAATGGTAAGCTGACAGTCCAGTCTTGTCTCAGGCCAAAGACTATTAGGCTGCAAAGGTCCTTAGAGTTGAAGACATGCTCCACAATGAGTGTGTGAACTCTCCTTTCAACACTTTGTACAAGTAATTTGTACTCCCAAGAGACAGGAAACTCACTTTGTCTTGAGTTAGCTAATTTCACCCTTGAGAAATTCGGAAATTTCTCATTACAAACTCTAAATTGCTTTTGTTTTGTTTTCAATGTGGATACCTCTAGTTCCAATTAAAATGTATATAATCGATGTCCAATTGCCATAAATGGATAAATTGATTTCTTTTTCCTTTTAGCTTTTGTAGCATTCTCTACAAATCCAGAACTGGCTAAAAGGATTAAGATATATTTTGCACTTGCTCCAGTTATCACACTGAAATATTCTCAAAATCCTTTGCAGAAATTCAAAACTCTCCCTAGAAGAGTAGCCAAGGTAGGTGATTTCCTTGAGTTTAAATTTTAAGCACGAAAATTCCTATTCTTTTTAATTCAGGAAACAAAAGGCGTTTTACAAATATCTGAGACTATAATAGGTGTTCCAGCTATCAACATGGGGTTCCTGAGGGGAATCCATCTCAATAGCGGGGTTTAAGAAGCTCACAAGGATGCCATTGTGCCCCGTTGTCTTTAGCTGTGTCTAGAAGCCTTTTCTTTGTACCATTCCTCAATGGACACTAAACCAAGCTGATTTGATTGGTTGGTTAAGTTTAGTAGATTAAATTTCTCTTAGAACCATTCATTTTTCAGGAACATTGTAGTGGAGTTTGTTAAATGAAGTCAGGTTTCATGTGTTTAAATCCTATGACTATGATTTGCTACTTGATGCTTAGGTGTTAACTTATTCTAAAATCCTGGCATCAGGATATAGTTATCTCTATAAAAAGACATTCCAAACAGTTGATAAAACTGAAAATTTGAGTGTATGTCAGAGTAGTAGCAGATTTAAACAAGAATAGTGTATGGAACAATTAATACAGGACAGATAACGTCAAGGAGTTAATGCATTGTTCTGTTAATGGTGGTGAGTCACTGAAGAATATTTAGCAGAGAAATGACTTGATCAACTTTTTAATTTTAGAAATACTTCCCTTTCTAACTCCAACAGAAAAATGATATTTCCAGTGGAGGAAATATTGCACATGACTCGCTAATCCCTAATAGAAATTCCAGTGTCATAATGATAGAGGAAATAAATTTCTAGATCAACTCAAAGAAAAATGAAAATACTTGGAACTGTTGGAATCACAGACATTTTAGATGAGATGGTATTTGAATTTGGGCTCACTATTCCAAACCCAGTTTCTCTGAGATGAAGATTTAGATTCAACATTTGAGTGAAGTCAAGCAGTATTTGTCTTTCAGTGTCTGACTTACTGATTTCATTTATCATAAGGTCCTTGAATTCTATTCATGTTGTTGTAAGTGACAGGATCTCATATTTTTATGGCGAAAGCATATTCTATCACACTCCATGTATCTGTTGATGACTACTTAGATTCTTTGATTACTCAGTTATCACATATAGTTCAGCAAGAAGCATGGGAGTTTTGATGTCTCTCAACAGAATTATTAATTTTACCTACTTTTTAGCTATAGCCAGTCATGAGATTGCTCAGTTATTTGGTATTTTTATTCAAAGTTTCCTGAGGAACCTCCATACTATGTTTCATAATGTTTCTTTATGTTAATGATTTGCGGAGAAGGCTTTCCTTTTCTCCACATCTTTCATAGTCCTGCTGTCTTTTGTCTTTTTTGATAATAATCATTCTAACTGCAGTGAGGCGATACGTCACTGTGGTTTTGATTGGCACTTCCATGGTGACCATTTATACCGAGGATCTTTCAATATGTCTTGGACAATCATATGTCTTTGTAGTAGTCATCTTTTCATTATCACAATGAAATACCCAAAGCAGAGTTTGGGGGATTCAAATCCAAAGGCAGGCAGTCCCACTGATTTGCAGGCCCATGGATAGAGATGGTAGGAGTGCATGCAGGGGAGGATTACATAGCAAACCAGGAAGCAGAGGGAGTGGCTGGGTCCACCTCAGAATTCTTTAACCACTTTCTCACTTTTAGCTCCCTTCCAAGAGTGCACCCTAATGACCTGAGGACCCCGCATTGCGTCCCACCATCTTGGGACCAAGCTTCTAACATATATACCCCAAGAGACCTTCACCACCCAAACCATAACCATATTATTTTGAGAAATGTCTTTTGCTCATTTCTTAAGTAGATTATGAGTGTCTTTGCTATTGAATCACTTGAGTTCCTTCTATATTCTGGATATTAATCACTTATCAGATGAGAAGAATATTTTCCATAGGTTGTCTCTTCACAGACACTTTTTAGTTTGATGTAATTCCACATGTCTATTTTTTGTGTTTCCTGTGCTTGTGGAGTTTTATGGAAAATTCTTTTCTGATAGATTTTTAGTCGAGCTTTTTGGGGTTTCCTATGTGTAAGATTATGTTACCTGCAAGCAACCACAATTTTTTCTTTCTTTATAATTTGCATTTCATTTCTTTCTTGTGGTGAGAACTTCTAATAGTATTTAGATAAAACTTATGAAATTGGAATCCCTGTGTTACCCTAGTATTTAGAGAGAAAACTGCTAATTTTCCACCATTCAACATAATGCTAATTATGGATTTTTTAAATGACTTTTGCTATTTTGAGGTACATTTCTTCTACACCTGATATTTTAATCAAGAAAAGGTGTTTATTATTGTTAAAAAATACCCCATATTTTCTTCACCTATTGAAATGATAAATTATTTTAGAATTTTTTTAGCCTGCTATATCACATTAATTTTCATATATGCAATATCCTTGTCCCCTTGAAATAAATCTCAATTGATCAGTATGGATAATATTCTTAATATGCTGTTAGATTTGATTTGTTAGCATTTCACTGAGAATTTTTTTCACATAGGTTTGCATATCTACATATATGTAGATTGTCTTATTGTTGATCGTCTGGTTTCACTGGTTCTATAGAATGAATTTGGAAGAATTCCTTCTTTATTTTTTATTTTTTGGAATAATTTGAAGACAACTGCTATTAGTTTTTCTTTAAGTTTTGCAGAATTCAGCATGAAGCAATCTGCTTCTGAGATTTCCTTTGATCCGAACTGGTTATTTTGTGATTGTTCTGCCTTGCTATTTCCTAATGATTTAGCCTTGGAAAGAGGCCAGGGCACAGAGATGTGGATGCATGGTTATGTGTGCACGTGTGCCCAGGAATTTATCTATTCTGACTTGTCAGATTTCTTGGTGTGCAGTTTTCAAAACAGTCTCTAACAATCTTTTGCATTTGTGTGATATCAACTAAACATCTCCTTTTTTGTCTCTGATTTCTTCTTTTTTTAGTCTAGTTAAGTTTGTCAATTTTATCTTTTTTTAAAGAAAATAGCAAGCCTGTTCATTGATTTTTAAAGTATTTCTTTAATCACTATTTCACATATTTATTCTCTGGTCTTTTTTTCTTTCTGTATATTCCTTTTCATTTCAGTATGTTGTCATCTTTTTTAGATCTTTGTGGGACAACAATAAATTATTTGGGCTCCTCCTGCTTTTTTTGAGGTAGGCATAATTGTTACAAACTTCCCATTTAGTTTGCTTTGGTGATATCCTATGTGTTTTGGTATATTGATCTTTAAATTATCATTTATTTTCACAAAATTAAGATTTTAAATATTTTAATTAAATTATTTTAATGAAAATTTTTTTCTTCTTAATTTCTTCATTGATTCATTGGTTTTTCAGGAGTGAGTTTTCAAATTTACATGTGTTTTTAAACTTTCCAAAATTTTTGTCACTGATTTGTAGTTTTATTACAGTATAGTCAGAAAAGATGCTCAATGTGATTTTAGTTTTTAAGATTTTATTGAATTGCTTTTTGAGTCATTGTATGATTTTAGAGAATGTCCCAGAGAGACTTTCTTTTCATCAACAAACCATTTCTTTCTGTTCTTTTATGTCTCGTAAGTTGACTCATATAGGGCATAGACACGATAAGTTGAATCAGGTAGAAGGAACTCAGTCCCAGATCCCCAGGCACACATGCACTGGGTGCCTCTCTACGTAGGCTATTGAGAGGTCAAGTCAACCCTATTCTGCTTGCCGAAACATGCACCCTGGCATGGGCCCATGCATCAGAAGAGTGCCTTTTCTGATTCTGACAAGTTTCTAAAGAACTCCAATAGGGAAGCTTATTTGATACTGTGTAGCAAGCGTGCCCCCTCCAGGACCAAGAGGGAATTACAGCTGCGGGTCAATGTGATTGCTATTCTCTCTCCTGGCTGGCCTGATTTCCCTGTCTTTTCTTGCAGTTTGTGTGAGGAGAAATGATTCATCCTTGAGTAAATTTACAGTAGTTTTTGTGAGTTTTGTGTATTGTTATAGAACAAGAGTGATGTAGTCAGAACTTATCACAATGCTATACCCCATATTTGGGAAAGGCAACTATCAATACAAAACTAAAACATGATAGTGGATCTAAGCATCATGTTTTGCTGGCTCAGTACTTCTACGTACTGGATGTTTCCTTTCAAGTAGGTTTTCTGAAAGGCACAGGATGAATGAGAATGGTTTGGCAAATGAAAATAAAAAATATTCAGTGTTTAAAATCAGAGTTTACCTCTTACCTCATTTATTTATTCATATGATAATCTATTTAGGTTGTCATACTTGAGGACATCAAATAGATATCAACATTTTAGGAAATGTTAAGTCCACATAATGAGTCTTTGCTGCTATTAATAAATTCTCATGGTGAAAGACACACGGGAAGAGTTCAGGTTTGAGAAGTGAGTTAGATCTGGTAATTGAGTCAAGCGTCTTGGTAACTACGACCACATGAAGATGCCAGAATGAGAATCATTTTTTTTTTATGACTCTGCAGATGTAAAGAATCAAAACATCTTATCTGAACAGCTGAACATGCTGTGGTTCTCTCATCTTCTTTTATCTTTCTGTTCCTTCCTTTTTTCCTTCTCTTGCTTTTGACTGTAAAATACAGTCATTTTCAGATTCGCCATCTGAATACTTACACCTAGCAGAACTCTACTAGCTCCTGCTTCCCAGTAACATTGAAGAACTTGTACAAGTCAATTAGCATTGTTTCTTAGTTGCAATTAAAGCATTCCAGGGAATACTTGTGTGGATTTTTCCAAAAGTTTTAAGAACTAAAAAATGCATTTTTAACTTCTTATATAGCTTTTTTGCCTTAAGATTATAAAACTATTGTGCAATAAAAATAAACTTGGATTTATATGAACAGAGTTTGACAATTTCTAAAATTTAAAATACAAACTCAACTTACAACATTGCCTGAAATCTCACTGGTAGAGATTCATACCTTTGAGTTAGACTTTTGTATCTAGAAGGAGTTCATTAGAAGATTCTGAAAGGAATGGCTCATTAAGTCTGTATCAGTCACTAATTCTAATAACAGTTACAGTTTTTTAAATACTTGCATGGCACTAGATGTCTTTCAAAAATGACTTGTTAATTGCATAAAAATTCTGTTCACTGGATATCAATGTTACCATTTTATACTTGAGAAAATTTAAGACAATAGAAAATGAACATTTTCCTAACTTGTTAGAGACAGAATCCAGGATCCTACACACAGGTCTTACTCCAAAGCCTTAATAACTTCCTGCGGGGAATGGTGCCCAAAATACCTTCAATCAAAAATTCTTGAGCAAAAGTACCAAGAACTAACTGAGAGGACTTCACTGGCAAACTTAAGCAAACTTTGTGGTTTCACTGGACACCAGCACGAAGCACATATAACCTGCTGCCCAGTCCTCGTTTGTTATGACTCATTCTCCATTCCTGACCTCCACATCGTGAAACTCAGTGGTGCATTTTAAATTGATTTTGCAGATTTTGTTTGGTGATAAAATGTTCCGCTCTCAAACCAAGTTTGATCAGTTCATCGCCACCAAAGTGTGCAACCGGAAGGTATTCCATCGCGCTTGCAGCAACTTCTTATTTGCCTTGGCTGGATTTAATGCAAAAAACTTAAACATGGTATGTACAAGTAGTCGGGTCTGGGAAAGCAACTCTGCTGTCAAAGGTCATGAAAATCCAGTCTGGATCGCACGGAAACAGGTCAAACCAATTTTGTTGTTGTTGTTGTTCCTAGAACTGTTATCAGTATGTGCAGGTATAGTTTTCAATCAAGGCCAAGAATCCGAACTTTTACAGGGAGAGTTTGGCAAGAAGGATTTACTGACAAAAAGGAAAATCTTACCAATCCTTTCTGTTGGTTAAAGTGCCACCACTGAAAAGTTTTTCACGTAAGCTAAAGCTGAGCCTTTGTGATTAATGTTGCTGTAACTGAGCCCTCTCTGAGACCCATTGAAGCAACAGCTCAGAAACAGATCCTAGGCACCTGGATTTTTAAAACCAATTTTCCACATACTAGTATCTCCGAAGTAGCTACTTTGTGAAACTTATTCCTTAAGCCAAAGAGACAGAGGGAGGACTGCGCAGTGCCTGCTACATTGTCGCTTCAAAGAATAAGGAGAGGGATCGATGTGGGGGTTCTCAGACATCATTTCTAACTGAACTGAACTACTGTATTTCCCTAGTTACTTCTAGTTGACTCGAAGAGTAGATGGAGGAAAGAGAAAAAAAAAAAAACAACCCTGTCTACTTCCTAGTGAGAGTAGAAATACGTTTGGGGAGCTAAAGACAGTCGGCTTCTGTCACCCTTATGAAATGTCTCAGACAGGCTCACCTACAAGGAAGAGGTTTATTGGGCCTCCAGGTCCTGGAAGTACGAGACCCAGGTGCCTCATGCGGTGATGGCCTTCTGCTGGGGAACACGGAGGTGGGGTGGGGCATCGCAGGAGAGCCTGGGAGTACAGCTGTCCAGGTCTGGGTCTCTTCAGTCTCCTTCCAGCATCACCATCAGCATTCAGCCACCAGCACTCAGTCCTGGGGACTCAGATCTAATGATCTAGTTTAATCATTTCCCAAAGGCCCAGATCGATCACTGCTGTCTTACTAGTAAGGGCTGGGTTGTGAAATAGGATAGCATCCTGCTGTTCTATACAGGGTTACCTATTCAGAAATATGAAAACATTCATGAAACTTCAGGAGAAATGTACATATTCAGAACTTGATTTTAGAGTTGACATAGCTCACAACAGGTTATGTACTTAGAGTCACAAGAAGTTTTCTTGTGTTCTGTTTTTTGTTTCTTTTACTTTTTAGTATATTTCACTTGCTCTTTTTTTTTTCAGTGTATATTCAGTGTAAAATATTCAATATTTCACATTCTTTTTCAAACACTAAGTTTTTGAAATCTAGTGTATATTTTATTCTGACAGAAAGTGGAGTAGTCACATTTCTTTTTTGCCAATATTTTTTCATTCCTATCTTTAATTATATAAAATGAATAGTTTTCACCATATAGGATTGGAAGCATAGGGAGTTCCCCTCCCCTTCCTATCTGTCCCCTTATTATTTTTTCCCAAATCAATACAATAGCATAATCTTTCACTTCACTGATACAATCTTAACTTTCTGATATGAGTTAGCAAGTAGAGGAAGGAAAAAAAATAAGATTACATAAACTAGAAGTAAATTAAAATGAAAATATCAATTCTACTGTCAATTATGAATATAGATTCTTGCTGTGTATGGGAGTTAAATCTGTACGCTACTCTCAAGTTTTTGATGCACATGGGTTGAAAAATAACTCTTATATTATTAAAATGAATTTAAAATATCAATATATCAAGTAAGTTTATACAGATTGAATTTAAATATGCCAGGTAAATTATATCCTACAAACTTTCAAAGAACTACATAGAATATTTATCCCATTTTAAAATCAGAAAGCAAAAGGAAACATTCAAGTCTGTGTTCAGTGTCAAATGATGGATTTGGTTCTGAAAGTCTTTGGGGGCATAGCAAAGGGAAAATAATAGCTCACTGAGGTTTTTATATCTCAACTGCCTGCTCTTCTGGACCTACAAAACTCTGGAAAGGTACTCTGCACGCCTTACCTTCCGTCTTTAGTAGGTAGGCCCTCTGTGGGCTTGATGAAGACTGCTTCAGACACAGAAACAGCTGAGGCAGGAGAAAGTTGTTAAAAAGATGCACTTTGGTTACTATATCTTCTAAGAGTGTGACATGTGACTTCTTTTTCTAAAAAAAAGAAGAAAGAAGAAAGAATAAAAATAATCTATTCAAATTTCTTCCAGTGCTTGCTTGTGGTATAACATGACTTACCACTAGAAAACAATTTCTTTGCAGAGTCGCTTGGATGTTTATTTCTCACAGACCCTTGCGGGAACATCTGTTCAGAATATGCTGCACTGGGCCCAGGTACATGCCTCCTATTCTTGATGGACACATTGCTACCTCTGCAAGACCCTGAGGAGCACTCCCAGGGGTTTCTGCAGGCAACTGCCATTGCCCCCTGGTGTTCTGGAATCGGCCATGACTCATTTTGATTTCTCTCCCCCATCCTGTTCTCCTTGTTCTTAAGGTTGGAATTAAAAGCCTGTTCTCTGCTTATGTCAAGTTCTCTACCTTAGATTATTCCACAGTTCCCTTTCAAGGCAAGGCCCACATTTCTAATCTTGTGGAATCCTTAGCTCTGATACAACCTTTTATAAAATAATAAGCCTATTCCAGAAAGATCTGTTCATGCTGTAATTGGTGTAAGAGATGTTTCAAAATGTGGCAAGAATGTTTTATTAAGAGCAAATTAAATGCTAGGGGAAGATTCAAATTGATTAGGAGGTTATGTTTTATCCTCAGTTAAAATCTTTGGTTTTATTTAATAATCTATTTGTTTTATTTCTTACTCAACATTCACAGATTAGAAATAAATCAAGTTCAACTGGTACAATTTTCTGCATTTGCATCTATTTTTTTATTCTTCCATTATGAAACTTCTACCTTTATTCTGGGCCACTGGTTTTAGTTTCATCTCTTTAAAGAGAGAACAAAACATGCATACGTGAAATGTTGGGTCTGTGTATGTGTCTATCTACGACAGAAAGAGTACAGAAAGATTGAGTACATCTGAGATCTCTAGGGATTGCATTTAACTTAATATCTTATTAAATTTGAAATCTGAAACTTATGGTCACAAAATTTTGGATAAGATATCCAACATGTGGTAATATGAATCAAAGACCTATTAGTAAGTGCTGTATGTTTTTCATGCATGGCCTTCCTGAAGTTTCACAATTGAAGGAAAGAATGTTATTATTCACATCTCATAAATATCTTATCCTTTATCAAAGCTTCAGCCACCAAACCTGGAATCAAACCAAGTTCTTTTGATGACAGATACCAAATTTGTTTTTTCTTTTTAAAGATTTCTTTATTTTTATTGGCAAGTCAGATATACAGAGAGGAGGAGAGAGAGAGGAAGATCTTCCATCTGATGATTCATTCCCCAAGTGACAACAACAGCTGGATGCTATGCCGATCCAAAGCCAGGAGCCAGGAACTTCCTCCAGGACTCCCATGCGGGTGCAGGGTCCCAAGGCTTTGGGCCATGCTCGACTGCTTTCCCAGGCCACAAGCAGGGAGCTGGATGGGAAGTGGAGCTGCTGGGATTAAAATCAGCACCCATATGGGATCCCAGCACGTTCAAGGCAAGGACTTTAGCCACTAGGCCATCGCGCCGGGCCTGAGACCAAATTCTTAACCAGCACATTCTACTGCTTCTTGTTGCAAAGAACACAGAATTTAAAAACAGACTGCTGCCCATAAACATAAATCATAGTGAAATATTTTTTAATTCTTTACTTTTCATGACACAGTTGCTTAGGCTCAGAGATTCCCCTTTCCTCTATCTCCCTCTCCCCACACTGTTTTCCCCCACGTTGTAAGAGCAGTTTAGTTCCTCAGCTACAGTCACGAGATCATCACTCCTGTGTGTACTGACATTACTGGTAGGAAAAAAATGGTGCAAAGTCCAGTATTCTAGTCTCAAGACTGATTTAACAGTTTGAAAATATTTGTAAAATAAAAAACCAGGATTAAATCTATGAGTAGAGAAAATGTGAACATCAAACTAAGGGAAAAATAAATCCATGGGGGGGTAGGCTATGAAAAATCAATAAAGTGCTTGGAGGAAAGAGGGAAAATGATCTGCCTCCTCAACAGGCAGGACTGACAAGCATCGGGAAAGGAAAACCCTAGAAGTGTGAGTGCTCCTCTCCTCATCTCTGAAGCCGAAACACCAGAAAGCCACGCCAGTGACTGGGTGCATCTCAGACACCCAGCCCCTGGCTGCCTTGTGACACAGCAGGCAGCCTGACCTGACTCTGCAGGCCTCACATGGAGGAAATAGGGGAACTCAGGGGATGAAAATTCCTTTCAACCACAATACTGTTAAAGGATAGAATATATTGTCATAATAACTTATATCAACCAAATCAGCACAGTTTTAAAGATGTTCAACTTCTCTCATGCAAACTTTTAGAATATTTTCTATGTATTATCTATTCATTTATTTGAACGGCAGAGTTACAGAGAAAGGGAGAGAAGTCTTCTACTCTCTGGCTCACTCTCAAAAGGCGCACAATGCCAGGGCTGAACCAGGCCAGAGTCAGGAGCCTAAACCTCCATCCAGGTCTCTTACATGGGTGACAGGAGCACAAACACTTGGAACATTGTCCTCTGCCTCCCGGTGTATTATCATAGAGCTGGATCAGAACTGGTGCAGCCAGGACAAGAACAGGTCCTCCTACGCGGTGCTAGCTTTGCAGGTGGCAGCGTAACATGTCACCCCCATTATACTGTTTTTTATTTTCCAAAGAGGAAAGAAAAAAGCACAAAAATCTTCTATATGTGGCATTGAAACTTTACTGTCTGAGGATTTTCACTGGGTAGAGAATGAAAGGTGGTACTTTTCATCTAATTCTGCAAATTAATAGCAAGTTCTTATCATGACTGCTATTTGATTTTTGATTTATTATTCTTCATTGAAATTATCCTTATTTGCCTAAATAGCATAGCACAATATCAATCTTCTTTATATAGTTGCTTTCTGTTATCTTTAGGTGGACAGTATTTTCTTATATCACATTAATGTATTTGCTATTTTTATTTTATTTTAGGTTGCTAATTCTGGTCAGTTCCAAGGTTTTGACTGGGGAAATCCTGATCAAAATAACTTGCATTTCCAGCAGGTAAAATGGAATTTTTCATAGTAACTTACCTGTAAATGAACTAATAAAAATAGTACCAACTTATTAAGCATCAACTGCTTCCCATTCATCCCCCTGGGTAACTATTGTTGTCACACGCTACTTGTTGGGTTCTTATCATGTGCGATATCATTATTTATGATGCTTAAAGTGACTTTGCAAGGTAAGTATTACTCCCATTTTTCCAGAGCCTGACAGGCCAGTTAATTGGCTAGTATGTAAACAGAAAATCACCTAGGGGTTCCTGGCTTTTAAATCTATTCTTTTTCCACTACACTTATTTTTTTCTCAAAAAAAAAAAAAAAATTGGCAGGGAAAAAATGGAGGAAGATACTTTGCCTAGACCCAAGATACATGTATCCCACCATGATGTGTCTGGGTCTGATTCCTGATAGTTCTTCAAGATTCGATGTACTAACAACTTAAAAGTATATTTATTTATTTGACTGACGAGAGAGAGACGAAGAGAAAGAGATTCTGACTGCCACCTTCTATTTCACTTTCTGAATAGCAGGAACAGCTTTGACTGGGCCATCTAACTCAGTCCTGGTCTCCCGCACAGCTATCTGGGCCAACACCTGCTGCTGCCAGGGTGTACTATAGCAGGAAGTTGGAACTGAGAGTGAGGGACATGAAACCAGGCATTCCAATAAGAGATGTCCCAAGAGGCATCTTAACTGCACAGCCCATTCCTCACCTCTACTACAACTTCTTAAAAACTAGATCATTAAAGATAGAGCAGTCAGAAACATCACCTTCAGAAAGAGAAGGTGCCATATGCCAGGAAACGGAGTGGCAGGATATCTCCCAACAGTATGTATTAAAACCTAAAGAGCAACAATTTGGTATTAAAGGGAAGTGTGCTTTGCTACTTTTTTCCCCCTAGTATGTAAGAGAATTCAGTCAAAACTTTGGCTTCTAGCTGACAGACTGAGTTCAACCTGAAGGGGAAGTCATCAATGATACCGAGATACGGAAATTTGGAAAATATTAATCGGTAATTTTCAGTGCCATCATGATAGCTACAAGCAGGAATGCTTAATGATGGATAAGAAATTTGTCTTTTCTTCTAAACTGCTTAGTTATTTGTGAAAGAAGTAGATGTGGACACATACCTGTGTCAAAGTACTATTTTCTGTTGTAATTAATGAATTACTTTTCTTGGCAAGAGTATACTGCATAGCTACTTTAGAAAAAAGTTGGGTTTTTTTCCTGTATTAATTTTGAGACACATGAACCACCACTGCTAGTTCCTCATGTCTGCATTGGTAGGAAACCAAGGTCAGGAGCCACAGCTGGAAGTTGAAACCCAGCGCCCTGGTAAGCGACAGGGTATCTTAACCACTCTGCCAAATGCTGGCTCCAGGGAAGGCTTTTTAGAGGATGGCTCTGCCCAGTGATACTCACCTGCTTGAATGAGAGATCACGCCATCAGCTTAATCATTCTTCTTAGAGATTCAACCACAATCTTGAGTACATGATGATTCAGATTCATTTGTGCATCTTTTCCTTGGGGCCTATCAAGGATAAAAAGGAAAACCTCAAATACCAAATAAACTCATGCTTAAAAGGCATTGCCTCAGTCACAACTACAATTGATAGCAACATTAGTTAGGTATAATTACCAACATAACCATAAGTAAGTGTTACTAAGAAAGTAAGTTTAAATAAGCTTTCTAGATAAATATATATGCATATATATATATACATATATAAATTTTGTCAATTAAAAATAAATTTTAAAATGTCTTAATCATAAGCTATTGAAAACCATGTGAATCCAAATCTTTATTTTCATTTATATTTTGTGATTCTTCTACATGACCGCTTTCATCCTTAGTTGAGTAAATCACTGGAGTACAGATTCTTTGATTTTAAGAGTTCCTTAGATAAATGTTATGCCTGAAAACTTGTTGATGTTTGTGGCTACCTCTATGTTGCCCTATTTTTCTATACTACATCCTTTAAAATATTTGCAATTAAATATCTATATTTTATGTTCTACTGAAAAAAAAAACCACTATAGAGCCAGGAGAGGCAGGCCCCACATTTCCCAGTTTGCTTTTGAGGTCATTCACCATGCATTCTAGATCCCAGCTTCCCTTGGCATGCACTGACTCACTTCTCTGCCATTTATACTACCTTCTCAAAAGCTCCGTGTTCTCATTTGTCATTTAATCCTAAGTCTCAAAGAATCACGGTAATATAAGACAGTAAGGCCCAGAATGACTATGCCAATGTGCTGAGCTTGAATGTCTCTCTTTTAATGGTACTCCAGGTGCACAGTCACTTAGGGTCTCTTACAGAGCACTTTTCTAGCTCCCCAACGAACTCATCCCTGGCCAAGGTCACAGTTTAATTAGGTGCTACACCTTTGTGCATGTTTTCTCTTGCTCCTAATCTTGATGCTAATTATCTTGTATTTGGGTGTTGGGGAAAGTGGTGATGAGTGTCATTTTATTCATAGTTTGAAAAAAGGAAAAACAAGCTCTGTTTTTGCTACACATCATTTCTCAAGAATAATGAACTCCATCTGTTGATTTTTTCAACTCTCATTTTATATTTTCAAGTGACATAAAATTGTATGTATTTATAGGGCACCATGTGATGTCTCAGTGCATGCAAACATTATGTAACATTCCAGTTAAGGTAAACATCATCTACCAACTCAAATATACATCATCTCATGAAGATGAAAACACCCAAAATTTTCTCTCCTGGAAAACTACAGTGTATAAATTTGCTTGAGCTGTCATTATAAAACATCATGGCCTCAGCATACTCAGGTTCCATGGGAGCTCATTTCTGGCTTACAGACTACTGCCTCCTTCATATGTGGTCACTCCTTCACTTGGTGTACATTCCTGGAAAGAGAAGTGAAACTTCCTCTTTTTATTACAGTGTAACACTATTGGGCTAGGACTCCATCCTTTATGAGCTTGATTTCATTTTAATGATCCCTTTAAATGCTTATCTTCAAATAGAGTCACATTGGAAGTAAGGACTTCAACATATGAATTTTTGGAGAAAACACGAGGCATGTTCTTCCTGGTTCTATAATTTTTTCCCAGTAGAAAAACAGACAATATACATATTTAATTCCAAAGCTTGAGAGAGATGTAGTATAGAAAAATAATTCACTCCTTACGACGAAATAATTGGCATTGCAGCCACTCAGTCTCTATAATACTCTGCTCTTTTTAACTTCACATTTCAAGTACTTGTTTTCATGAATTGGTGTCAGTGCTTTGGAAGAAGTCTGTGGATGCTCTTATGCCATTCGCTAGTTAAGCACAGATTTCTGTGTTTAGAAAGGGGCACTTATCCATCCAACATTTTACTTTATTTCAAATAAAATGCTATCTGAAAGAGGATCTTTCATAAAATAATAAGCCTCTTCCTGTAGGAATCTGTCCCTTTTCCTCCAAAGTGGATCAGGAATATAATGGCTGTCTTTTAAATTCAATCCGTATTCATGTACAAAAGTGTTTTCAATTGTTTTTCACATTGTGATAATTACATCATAATAACTATATCCTGACTGCACACTTTTGACAGGCGATAGAAATGCTTAATCATTGAGAGTTCATGTTGTTTCTGTAACACAGTTATCATTAAGGACTTAAAGAAAAATCTTTTTTTATGTGTTTAGCCTACACCTCCTTCATATGACGTTACTAAGATTGAAGTTCCAACAGCAGTGTGGAGTGGCGGGCAGGATATTGTGGCTGATCCCAAGGATATTGAGATTTTACTGCCCAAAATTGCAAACCTCATCTATTACAAGATGATACCATACTACAATCATGTGGATTTTTACCTGGGAATGGATGCACCCCAGGAAATTTACCAAGACATAATCAGATTGATGAAGGAATATTCACAAAATTGTCAATATTTTTTTCTCCAAGCAAGTGGATTTTGATAATAATAAATGGGACAAAAACCACAATTATCCCAGGTGATCTTTTTGCCCTCTACTGTCTAAGCCTTTGTGTGATCCTCTGTCCTTGAGCGTCAGTAGAACTTGAGATTTCCGACTAACCCACAGCGTTGGTAAAGGAGACAGATGCCACAGCCTTGGTAAGGCAAAGGTGATGGGCGGTCACTCTCCAGGTGCACTACATGATACAACCCGTTTTCACAGACTAGAAAAGTGCTTCTACTTGAAAGCTTAATGAAAAAAAAAAAGATTTTTGAAACCCGTCTTGTGAGGAACTCCTCATGGATTCTAGGATGTGAGGGTGATTTCCAGCAGATAACAAACAAAACAAACAAAAAACGGATACCCCATCACACAGCCACAGAAAAAAAAAATTCTACTTCAAACCGGAATAAACTTACAAGCCTGCTATTTTTGTAGCAAAGCTTAACATGGATAAAGTAACCTGCACTATACCTTAATTGCAATCTGATGAAAACCTGAGCAGAAGACCTGGCTAAGTGGAAATTGTGAGCTCCTGGCTCATAGAAACAATGATGCAATAAAAAATGTGTGTTGTTTTGAGATGCTAAGTTCATAGTAGTTTGTTAACAGCAATATAAACTATAATTCTATCATTATTATGACTAGATGTAAAATGACATAAGAGCATTATCAATATTTTGCAATGAGAATAATAATTGCTCTCTCTATATTTGAGAGTTTGATAGAACTTATTCCTTATTTCACTTATTTCCCTTTGGCCTAGTAAACTTCCTCAAATATTTCCAGCTTTGCACATCTGCCAGTGATTGGTTATATCAGTGACTGTATATATATATAGTTGCTTGTCTTCAAACAGACAAAAAAAAATCTTCATTTTGCTTTCATCACTAAAAGATATTTTCTCCTGACAATAGAATTTTATGTGGACATGATTCATATTCATTTTTTGGTGACTCAGTGCTTTAAAAATGCTGGCGTGCATAATATCGGATAAGTGTGAAGATTCCCATCTTCCTACTTTGTATACTTTTCTTGTCTTCCTTCCATGATTCCTGATAATTTGAGTAATATTTTACTTGGTTCTAATGTGAACTATGATTAAGACTGAATGAGCTTTATACTTCTGCCAGTGTTAGCTTTTATCATGGCTGGAAATACGATCGCCATTATCTCTCCAAATCTTTCCCACATCCCCATTTTTCCAGACATCTAATCACGTGTGTTAGACCAGTTGACACGGACCCAGAAGTCACTGAGGCTAGGTGTTTTGCTCAGCGTTTTGCCTCTCTCTTCGCTGTTTTAGAGTCCTGCTTAATCTTGATATCCTGAGACTTGGTTACATTTTATCTTAATGTGAACAAAAATAGTCTCTTTTTAATGCTCTTAAGCAGTTAGCACTTACAAAGCGCTATCTTAGTGTTTTCTGTTCATTATCTTGTTTTTTCACAACGGTCTTGTGGATGGAATTTGTGCTTCTCCCATTTGATTAGCAAGAAGAGTAAAAGTCTGCAAAGTTAATAACTTTCTAAAGTGGCAGAGGTATGAACCCAAAGCTATTCCACGACAGAGGCCAAAACTCTTGATTAACCATGATGCCTTTTAGCTTCTCATGGTACAATATTGCCAATATAATAGTATTTGCTAATCAATTATTCTCCATTTATTCAGATAATCAGTTAAATAATCTGCAATATTTTATCCACTGCCATGCTATCAGCTATAGTAAAAACAAAAAGGGTATTGACTGTGTACATGGGGCAAGGGAATCAGTATTTATCGAATTACTTCTGTGTGCCAAGTTATCTATAAGGCACATATTATCTCACTGGGTCCTCACAATAGTTTATGAGTTATATATTAGTATCCCTGTCTTATATTTCAAGAAACTAAGTATCAGAAATAACTATGGTACCCATGGTCACATAGCAAGCAACTAGAACAACTATGTTCTAGCAATTGCCCAAATCATTTCTATATGCTTTAATTTAGTGGTCATGGCCAATGCAGTGGCATAGAATACTAGAGCTCTGTGGCACTGGCATCCTAGGTTGGCATCAGTTTGAATCCCAGCTGCTCCACTTCCCATTCTGCTCTCTGCTGAAGGCCTGGGAAAGCAGCAGAGAGCAGCTGAAGGCCTCTGGCCCCTGTACGCACATGGGAGACCTGGAAAAATCTCCTGGCCCCCAGCATGAAACTAGACCAATTTGGGCCATAATGGACATTTGGGGCATGAACAAGCCAATGGAAAATCTCCCTCTCCTTCTGTCTCTCTGTAACTCTGACTTCCAAGTAAAATAAATAAATCTTTAAAAAATAAGGTAGTGGCTGAGGTGTCAATATAGTTATACAAAAGTGAAAATTAACAACATATTTTAATGGACATAAGTGCCCATGAATTAAGACACAAGGTAGTTATGAAACTCAAAGAATGAGATCACAGAAAGTTGAAAGGTATTTCCTTTCAGCTCCTTCCCCACAGGAGGAGAATGTAAATTGTAAAGGAAGCAATGGAAAGTCAGACAGGGAAAGAATCCGTGTAGGGATTACTTGGCCCCCAAATGACCTTGGAGGATGACCGAGACCATGGCTATCTCATTCATGATTGCATTCGCTATCATTCCAGCACAGTCTGTGATCAACAGATAGTCCTTTAATACCTGGGAGTTTCCTCACTGTTGTGAAGCCTTTGATTAGAAATTTGGATACTGTCACAATATATAATATGGCTTGGCTAAAACTTATTTCTTAAGAATTTCTTGGCATAAATAAAGGGTCAGGTATGTGACATAAAGGGGATTAAAGGATTTCTGAGCCTTGAAAAGAAAAGCTGGCTGGATGTAAAGCAAAAGTCTCCACAGGGGTGGGGACACTTCTTTGGCATCTGTGCCATGTCAGACTGGCATATCCTGACAGCCACGCATGTCTCGTGTCCCAGAAATAACAGCACTTCACATGTTGAGTCATGCAGCTGCTTCTTACGAGAGGCTGCAGAGCATAATCCAAAACACTATTAATTTTTCTCAGAAGCTATAACTATCAAATACAACTGTATCACATTTTTAATAAGACACACATACATTTTCCCTATAATGTTTCTGGTGTACAGAGAAGGGAGCAAAACTGTGGAAGTATATGATTTGATAAAAGTTCACATTCACAATCATTCAAGCTCACTAATGCCAGAGAACAAGAGTGTAAGCACTTTCATGAATTATATCATTTAATATTCATGATAGCCTTCTAAAAGTACGCTGTTCTCACCTCATCTGTGAAATTTAGAACTATTAACTTTAGAAATATTGGGCAACTCAGCCTGAAGTAATTATTGTCTGAATTACAGAATTTTTTATTTTGGTACCCAAGCTCTTAATCCCTATATTATCATGTTGTGTCTATCAAGAACTAGCTAGGCATTCAAAACAAAGGAACAACAGAGTAGACACTGCTATTGCCCAAGAGGAGTTTATAGAGCGATGACTAATGAGAATGGCAGGCTACTCTGTAACTCCTTACCTATTTAAATATTTAATTATAACTGTGATGAGTCTAGCAAAAGGAGGTGTAGTCTCATCTGGTGTGCAGACACATCTTCTCCAAGGACAAGAGATTTTGGCTGAAATTTCCAACATCTGCCAGATGTTACAGGCAAGGATCATTTTAGGTGGCAAGGAGCTGGGCTTAATAGAGAAAATAAAACTCAGGGAGAAAGAAAGCAAGGAGGGCAAGATGTGCTTAAAGAGGTAGGAAGAGCCTGATTTTAAGCCTTTGTACCTACTCACAAGACTTTTAAAGCAAAGTGATTGGATGATTTTAATCTTGAGAGCGCTTAAAACATAATCTGCAATATGGAGAATTCATTAAATGTATAACGGGGAATCTAATTTTAGAATACTTAGATGACCCATGTAGAAATGAAACTGGACAAAACTATTGCATGGCTATTTGACAACACAAAACTAGGAAAGCACAGACATTTTCTCAGTTCCAGATCAGGGATTTGGTCACAAGATGCAAATTTGGATGATATTCAAGATCTCAAGGCTAAAACTCTCAAGGAAGCCATGATCTACATACATTGTTGTTATGATTTCTCAGTCAACCTTCTCGGAAGAGCGAGAGCCAGGGAGCTGCCTTTCACATAAAGGACTGTATAACCATTTCAATGACATTCTACAAGAAAACTCCAAGTCTTCAAAAAAAAAACATGTTAAGTAATACTTTCACCTTTTATCTGCCACGTTACCAATAAGCTCTGTTTCTAGACACACTATCATTAAAAACATTAGTGCATGTTGTGTTTTTGATAAAACACTGCCAGTAACTATTGATACAAATGGTTTCTTATTCTGGACTCAAATAAGCCTCAACTCTCAGTTGAGGAACAAAAACCAAGCACCCAAAATGACATGCTTGTTTATTCAGACAGTAGGAAATCTGCCAGATATTCAATTCAGGTCAAATATGTCATGCATGCTATAGACTTAGCATGAGTACTATATTGAAAAATAAGAATCTGGTTTAAAAAAAAAAAGAAAATTAAATGACGCAGCACTGATAGATAATGTTGCACTGTCACCCACACCCACCAGCACCCAGATCTGGCTCTCAAGCACTTTCAATGCAGCCAGCTCTAACTGAGATGGGCACACAATGTACTACAGACACCAGGTTCCAAAAATTTAGGATGGGGCCCAGTGCAGTAGCCTAGCAGCTAAAGTCCTCATCTTGCATGCACCAGCATCCCAGATGGGCATCAGTTCATGTCCTGGCAGGCTCCACTTCCCATCCAGCTCCCTGTTTGAAGCCTGGGAAAGCAGTCAAAGATGGCCCAAAGCCTTGGGATCCTGCAGCCTCATGGGAAACCTGGAAGAAGATCCTGGCTTCAGATGAGCTCAGCTGCAACTGTTGTGGCCAACTGGGGAGTGAATCATTGGATGGAAGATCTTCCTCCCTGTCTTTCCTCCAGTCTGTTTATCTGACTTTCCAAAAAAAGAAAAATGAGGATGAAAACAGAACAGAAAGTATTGCTGACAATAATGCTGATTACATGGTAAAATTATACCATTTAACTTGTTGATTGAATGAAGAAGTAAACTACTGTAATGATGTAGAAGACGTTGGGAGGTAGAATCGGAGGGGAAGGTGGCGGAAGGGCGATCCCTGCACCTATGGAACTGCATCACAAAAAGCAAAAAGAAAAAAGCAAACCCTGAAGAGACAGGCGGGATTTAAGCCAAAATACATGATTAAAATGTACCTATTTTGTTATAACATTTTAATGTAGCTATCAGCCAATTTCATTTTTATGTGTAGTTCACATTGTACTTCTGCTAGATAGTGCTGATACAGAGATAAGAATAAAACAGAAAATGTTTTATTAGCAGAAAAATGTGAATAATTCTGTATTTATCCGATTTCTCAGGATGGGAATGGCTTAATGGTAGGGATGCTTTCGGTTACCTGTGTCTCATGTCAAAGTGTCTGGGTTCAGCTCTGACTCTTGGCTCTGGCTGCCCACCTGCACAGACCCGAGGAGGCAGTGGCAATGGCTCAAGCACCTGGATTCCTCATTGTACCTGGAAGGCCGGGGCTGTGTTCCTACCTTCCAGGCCCAATCCTGGTATTGCAAACATTTGGAAAAGAATCAGTAAATGGGAAAACATACACATATTTTCTCCCCCTTTTCTCTCTCTCTCTCTCATTGTATCTGCCTCTCAAATAAATAATACATATTAGAATCACCAAGATATTTAAGTACCTGGAGGAATAAAAGAACATCGAGCTGTGTGAAAGTTATCAGATTGTGTCGCGTTGGTCAGCAGATGCAAGGATGTAAATCTTAATAGGAGAAAGCTAGTATCAAGATATGAGTTTCAATTTTATTAACATAGCAAACAATCTATAGATAATGGTGTATCCAATTCAATTTAGTCAAAAACTAAACTGCCCTATTTTCTGTTGGACTCAGTAGGAAATGTTGAGAACAATTTCCTTTAAAACACCATTGAGAGTAAAGACATACAGAAGATGTTCCAGACTAACTGGATGGTATTACAGCAAATGGAACACCTAACATGTAGTACGTGCTCAATAAGGAATTAATAATTCATTTTAGTTTTAAATCATAATACTACAAATATTACCCAGCATTTAAGCTGTATTCTCTGTGATTCTAACTTGATTCACATATTCACTGACTCACTCAGCAAAGTTTCAGTGGTAATGGTCACTAGTGAGGAATGAACTTAAACCGCTCTGACGCTGACATCACTTGACAACTTTCAAGATTGTCGATGAGACTTGAAGATTATCGAACTGCAGTTTAAAAAATAGATTATTAGGTAATAAGAGGAAATAAGGATTATATAACAAAGCAGCCACTGAAATGTGCACATTCCAATCACAACTTATGTAGACATAAAAGAACAGATCAAAACTATCTAAAATAAGATAAACTTGAACTCCTGGTTAAATGTACTATACATTTTAAAAAGACAGCTTTTAGTTGAATAAACTCCCTGCAAAGTACTCAATACAAAATGAGCTACAGGAAAATGTCATTTACAAATTCTTAATATTAAGCAAGCACCAAGCAGGTGAACCTGCTTAGAGACACAGATGGCGTAACTTTCCTTCTATTCAATGCTACAGGCCTTCCTCTGCCTCTGCACAAAGCTTTGACCTTTGCCAAAAACAGTCTTGACCCTGCCATTCCAGAACATGGGTGTCACCAAGGACAGCTGCCAGAACTTTGGACGGCAACTTTTCTTCAAATCTAAGTCATCTATGCTTTGATCATGTTGGATTGAGATGGTTCTGCATTTTATTAGCCTACTAGAAAGATTCAGGACCTTTAAAATCTTGGATGTTTATGATCTCCAAAACTACTTGTCATTTCTTTTTCTGCCTTTTCTTCACAGTCACACTGCTTTATTACATGGCTGTGGTATTACGGATATTGACACGAACATGAACAGTGCTAACTTGCTTTATGAATAAAAAGTTAAAATTTTAGCATGTGATTTAAAGTTCTCCTCAAGCCAAAGTATGCTAATTAATCATTTTAGGAATATATATATACATACATAAATATTTATATATACACACTCATTCTATTGATCCCTATTTGAATCTTGAGACGCAAAATGGATTAGATATATTTTCTAGTAAGGGACAAATTTTGGATTCTGACCATATTAAATTTTTTAATCTGGGATAAAATTTGTCTCAAATGTGTGAGACATCAAATAGTTACTTTTTACAAAAGTTTTTTATAATTTTTCATTTTGTTGGTTACAAGCTAATCTTTTCAACTTTGGCTTGCTTTCAGAGGAAAAATTATTTGCTCTTTAGAGCATAGTCAGAAGTTGAGAAAAATAATAAATCAGTTTAGCATATTAAAATAACAAATGCATTTTGAATTAGAACATTGGAGAACCACTCACATAGACAATACTTTTATTCAAACATATATGTTCGTTCAGCCATCTTCATAACTGAAAGGGAAGTTACCATTAAATCATTTGCTCAGGCTGTATTAAGATTCTAGGATTAAATTATGTTACAAAGCAGGCACTTAATCCTGCATCTCACACCAGAGTATATGCATTGAATTCCAAGTTCTTGCTCTGATTCCAGCTTTCTGCTAGTGTGAACTCTGAGAAACAACCGTAAAGTCCAAGTAACTGAGTTTCTGCCAGCCTTTGAGCTAACGGCTCCCAGCTATTGGTCCTGGACCAATCCTGCCGTTGTGGTCGTTTGGGACATGAACAAGAGGATAGAATATCTCTCTCTTTTTCCCTTTCTGCCTCTTATATTTAAAAAAGAAAGACCATAAATATCACAGTCCTTTTAAAAAATTTTTCCATAATTTTCATTTTTCCCAAGATCTTTTTCTCATTTTAACATCATCATTTTATAGGAAAATTTTGAGTTTCCAGAAAGTACGATCTATCATTTGGTTTTTCACTAGGTCAAGGAAGAAGTTCCAATTATCTCCTATTAATTTTAGCATAACCATTACCATACATAACAATAATGCATACTATCATGTATAGATATTTACAAAGTTCATGAAAATGAAATAAAAGCAATATTTGTGGTCCAACTCAAGAAGGTTTGAAATTCATGTATATTTATTTGACAGTTACACATTACATAAATACTACTGTTATGTTTAACACTATACAACATTTATTATGTACTGAATACTTAAGTATAATGGCAAATTTCTATAAAGAGAGTTTGTGGGAGAGTTTGACTACCTATAGTTTAATACAGATTTATTTCTATACAAAGCAGAAGTATTAGAAAAATTCTTCAGATTATTGAGCTAACCCTCAAGGCAGATAAAGGAGCATAATAATTGAATGGCATATAAATTTTTGGAGGTATGGGCTAATCTAGAATCTATAAAGACCCAAGAAGTTGAACTACATGCATTCCATTTCTATGAAATCAAAGAAGAATAAATTATGCTTCATAGAAACATAATTTCTGTGAGAAGTCCATTCAAGTTTTGTTAGAAAGGGTTGGCTTCAAGGTTACAAGCCATGAGTGATCCCAAGCAAGTCCACACAGCCATGCTACCCTACTGTCAGAACAAAGATGAGTAAGTCTTTCATCGCACACTATGGAGTACATGTGGATTTTCTCTGTATCTGTAAGCACATTGCTTCCTTTCATTCCACCCTTAACTGACATGAAGTTTCCCCCTTGACTGATTCTAAGATTTGGACAAATGCATTTATCTTTCATTCTAAAATGATTTGAGAATACCTCCAAACTAAAAGACTGAAACTCTGATACGGTAGTCGATACCAAATTAGTTTTTCCAGTTCTTCATGTGATAGATGGAAGAAATCCAGGTAGGATGCAGACTACGTGGGCATATAAAGAGAGGTAGAAAACTGAAGTGCGTGTGCCTCCTTTATCAGTATGTCATGTGAAGTTTAGAACAGAATTTCCATCATTATCTCTTCAGGCTCCCATTCCTACATTGTTTAAGGCAATCGCTACATGGTTGCAGCCTAGGTAGACAGCAGGTTTAACCCTTCTGGCATGTGAACCAGTGCTCTACCACAATGCAATTTGTAAACTCCCTCTGGCTTTAGCTGAGAGTCAGGATTACATCATTTTCTCAGTGGAGTTACAAAAACACACATGCCTACACCCTACACGATTGACATGGGTACTTTCACATACATTGTTCATTTAATTCTCCTAGCTTTGCTGTGAGGTTGGGAAGGGAGATTCTCTTATTTCTGATTCTGTCATTAGGATCCAGAATGCTTTTCACTTCTCTGCCTGATACATTGGTTTGAAAATGTCACTGAAGCGTCTTGCAGTACTCATAGACTAAATGGAAACTGAATGATTCAGTCAACTGGTAACTGCGGGTGCATTATAGCATTTGTTGTGTCAGGGAGACGCCTTGGATGTGTCACGGGCCACAATTTCCTCATTTCCACCAGCTTCCTGTTTCTCAGCTCTCTAGTTTGTAACTGTCACTACAGCCATCTCTCACTCTTTAGCCTGATGCCAAAAGCAAAAGTTCAGAAGTTCCTCGTCAATCAGAAGTCCTCAGGAGCAAGGGAAGTTCAGCTTTCTGGGTAAGATGGACATTTATCACAACTGGGAGGCAGGCTGGGCATGGCAGTCAGGTGCCAGGACTCTGAAGTGGGACTGCCTGCCTGTTCATACAGGAACTGTCTTTTGATGGTTCTATGACCGTGGATAGGTTTTAAATCTCTCTAAGCTCTTGCTGTTTTCATTGATAGAATGAGGGTAATAAGAGTATAAATTGCTCATGGAGCTATTTCTTTAAAAAAATAATTTATCTGTTTGAAAGTCAGAGGTATTGAAAGGGGGGAAGGAGAGAGGCAGAGAGTGAGGGGAAAGCAGAAAGAGAGAGAGAGAGAGAATCTGTTTCAAATGGCTAGTTTACTCTCTCCATTTACTCAGATTGGCTGGAACTGAGCCAATCTGAAGCCTAGAGGCCTGAGTTTCTTCCAGGTCTCCCACAAGGATGAAGAGCTTAAGGAGTTGTGCCATCCTCTGCTGCTTTTCCATGCTCATTAGCAGGGAAACAATTACTGGAGGTGAAACAGCTGGGTCTTTAAACCAATGCCCATATGGGATGCTGGCACTGCAAGTGGCAGTTTTACTTGCTATGCCACAACACTGGTATTATTCTTTGAGGTTTAAATAACATATATGAAGTATTTAGACTAGTGCTTAACATAAAGTAAGAATTGAATAGATTCAATTATTACTTTTAAATTAAACTGCAATACATCTACACAGGTATACAGCCACCTTCAACTGTATAGTAAGTACATGGAAAGCTACTTAGCTTCAAAAGTGAATTCTGTATTTTTATAAGCCCCATGTTACTTTGTTTAAGTAAAGACTCTCTGATATTATTCTGATTTATTTTTAGACTAAGAAACAGTGTGAAAGTATTTAGGAACTTAAAATACATTGAATGTGTCTACCTTTTCTGTCACTTAATTCACACTGTGTCCTTATGAGCAAGTCAAAGTATTAGCATGATTTTACTAACAAGAAAACCCTAAGAAACAAATTTCATAAGTAGCTAGCCTGAAGCTAAAGATCCTCTCCTTGGTGAGGCTGCACTTCAACTTCAGTCAGATTGACTGCAAAATTCACATCAAAAGAGACTTACACAGTTATGGTGGTGACCAGCCCCTAAGGAGACAAGATTTTGAACCACAGCAAGGATGGGGGATTGCAAACTGAAATTGACAAAATTTGACCCACAGTGTCCATGACCAGTGATCACATCACTGGAAATTTAATGAAATTATTATACCTATCTGCTTATTTATTTTTTAAGGGAGGCGTCACCTGTATGTTACTCTTTGCTTTGAGGGCTCCTGGGATGGATGGATATATGATACAGCAACTTGCCCTCTGAATGTTTAGGCAATTTCCGCTAACTCCTATGTGAATAAATACTCGAAATAATTGAAAACTTCAAGTAAAATGAGACCAAAACAAGCTTGCATGTTAGATTAAATTCGTTTGATTTTCAGAATTTGATTTTGTCAAGGTAAATTCTATGTGCAAACATAGATGAATCGTACTCCGATTTGTTCACTGTATTTATCCCCTTATAGTATTATCTGTTTTCCCAGAGAGTTGTACAAATATTAGGGTGCTATTTTCATTTCATTAGTCAACAGGAATGAAAAATTAATCTGTGAATATGAAATGTTTTATGCCAGGCATTTTCACGATGTGGCTGTTTTTAACAACAACTTGTTTGATTTGTGGAACTTTAAATGCTGATGGATTTTTTGATTTGGAAAATGAAGTAAATCCTGAAGTGTGGATGAATACTGTAAGTCATGAGACATTCTAAAGAACATCAAATGAAGCAGGAGTAAGGTGTGGTGAGATTATCAAGACTCTTTTGGACAGCAGAACATGTCAGATAAAAGAGTAGGCAAAATGGTACTTACTACATCTGTAAGAATCAAGCTAGGCAGATCTGCTCTTTTGGTTGAATAACAAACACATGTAGTAATGCAAGCAGAATTAACTGACAGCATCACTTCCTCTTTTAAATTTATATTAAGAATATGAAGCCATTAGGATGATAGATGACTGCCTTCCAATTGTCTAGAACTATAATTGTATTACCTTTAAAGCAACAAGAATATATTTTAAAAAACTGACTTGAGAAAGTAGCTGTATCACAAAGAACGACTCGAGTATTTGCCGGTAGTAGATATTTTCTCAAGTCCCATTTACTTTTTATCAAGGCATTTTGTAAAACAATTTTAGTTGCCTTGGGCTAGAGATTCCACATAATAATTCCTTCTGCTTAGCACACACCAGATGCTGTGTGCTGGCTCTCGGTGCAAACCTTCAGTGAAGTACAACTGGTGCCTCTATTTCCACTGGGCAGAGTGAGATCATCACCTACAATGGCTACCCCAGCGAGGAGTATGATGTCACCACCAAGGACGGATACATACTCTGCATCAATAGAATTCCCCACGGGAGAAGTCAGCATGGGAGCACAGGTACGGATACGCCCTTCTTCGGAAGGAGGAGAGTATACCATTCAAACTTAGTGCTGCCTACTTATCCAGAAAGTGACGGTATTAACAAAATAAGGCGGATTTATCAGATTTGGATTAATTTAACAAATTTAAGAGGGAATCTTATTCTTTTCCTTCTAGACAAAAAATCTAAAAATACAACAGGCAAGACTGATCTTGCTAAAAACAAGTGGGCTTTCTTTCTAGAATGTAAATGCCAGGGTGCAGCCGACATTGGTATCTCATAACTGACTCTATGTGTTCCAGGAAAGTGGATTTCCTTACTGCTGAAAGATTTTCAGGGATGGATCAGGTTGACAATGAGCTACCTTCTCTCTAAAATCAAGCTTCCCTCCTCTAGTTGGAAAAGCATATGAAATGACAATGGCTTTTCTGAATGAAAACTTTGACATTCACATACACTTTAAGACACAGTTTGTAGAATGAAAGATCTTAGTTTGAACATGGCTTGAATCCTAGAACACAGGGAAAGCTATGCAAAAGCAGGGAATTCTACTCTTGGCACAGCCTCTGAAGAGGGAAAAATAAGAGTTAGCAGAGTAGCTACCGAGGCTCAATGAGGTATTACTTACAGCAATTGCTTACCACGAAGCTTAACCACTGCGCCACCGCGCCGGGCCCAAGAATTTCTTTTTTAAAAGAGGATCTATTTATTTTTATTGGAAAGGCAATTTTAGAAAGATTTGGGACTAAAACCAATTTCTAAAAAATTTACTTGAAAGGCAGAATAACAAAGGCAGAGAGAGAGGGTGGAGAGAGAGACAGATCTTTTATCTACTGATTAACTCCCAGATGTCTGCAACATTTGCAGTTGGCCAAGATGAGGTAAAAAAATAGTGACCGGAAGGAATTCAATCATGGTCTCCTCATAGGATGGCAAGGGTCCAAGTTCTTGGGCCACTTTTCACTCTCTTCCTAGGGGCATTATCTGAAAGCTGGATTGGAAGCAGAAAAGGCAGCACTGGAACTTGTACTCTGACATGGGATCAAGGTGTCACAAGCAGCAGCTTAACCCACTGCACCACAAGGTGCAGTTCTAAATACTATAAGTCAGCCAATGCTCCCAGCAGTGCTATGACATGGATAACACTAAGACTCAATTTCACAGATGATGAAATTCAATCATGACAGCTCGTAACAGACTCCAAGTCACACACATACAAGTGACAGAACCAGAATGTAAGCTCAACAACCTGGCTCCAGAACCTATGCTATTAGCTGTTAATTTAGGGCACCTTTCTGAATCATCAGCTTGGTTCTTCCCACTTGCCTGAATACTCTCACCTCCCAAATTTGGGAGCTGGTGAGGGACAATAAGCTGGTTCCTGAAGTTTTCAAATGCTCTCGGGTGAGCCAAGGCTTGAAGAGAAACAAAGGAGGAAAAATGAATATAGTTTGGCTTTTTGTTCTGGGTAGGTTTCAGTAATGTTTCAGGTGTAGTCCATTTATCATAAGTTGTCTCTTTCCCTCATTCATTTGCCTCTGTTGTTCCCATTAGCATTCACCTCCTCTTTTTTGCTGGAAAACTAATAGGACTCCTTCAACACATATTGCATTCTTGTAGGCCATGGCCAGTACACAAACACACCTTGATCTCCAATGGGGTTTATGTCCTGATAAACCATTATACCAATATAGTTAGAATACCTCTTACCTAACCTACTGAACATCATGGCTTAGGAACATAATACACAGTGTCTATTGTTTACTCTCAGGCTCTCATAAACAGGCATTGTGACCACTATCACTGTCTAGCATTGTGGGAAAGGATCTTAGCAAATACAAAATTGGAAGTGTTGTTTCAACCAAATGCACCTCTATTTCACCTCATGGTGAAGTCAGAAAATCTCTTGTGAAACCATCTTAAGTCAGTGACTGTCTATGCATGACAGGGAACGGGGACGTTACAAGCATGTGCTTTGGCTTAAGACAGGGCTGAGTTTTCATTGCTGCTCTGAGCTTCGCCAGCTGATGACTCCTAGAAAGGTTACTTAGTTATTGTAAGGTCTGGTTTTCACATCCATCAAATGAGGCTCTTTGAAACAAATGCGGCATTTAATTTTATTTATTTATTTATTTTTAATTTTACTTCTATTAAAAACTGCATTTTAAAGTAATTCTAAGAATCAAATAAGTTAATGCATAAAAATCTATCTGCTTAGTGCCAAAGTATGTAGTCAAGAAACGGAAGTTAACAAGAGGAAAATTGGATATTGTTTGGCTTTTTGTTCTGGGTAGGGGTCTATAATGTTTCAGGCATAGTCAATTTATCATAAATTGTCTCTTTCCCCCATTCATCTGCTTCAGATCCCCGGCCAGTTGTGTACCTGCAGCATGCCCTGTTTGCAGATAACACCTATTGGCTGGAGAATTTTGCCAATGGCAGCCTTGGATTCCTTCTAGCAGATGCAGGCTATGATGTATGGATGGGAAACAGTCGGGGGAACACTTGGTCAAGAAAACACAAGACACTCTCAGCCAATGAAGAGGCATTTTGGGCCTTTAGGTAAACTGACATAAGTACAAATAAGATGAAGGTTGGGACAATTTCTTTAAATAAATAAAATAGTGTGTCTGGTATTATTACAATGTATATGGAGTGATATGGAGTTCCTCGGCATTTCTACTAGCATCTCCAAGGAGAGAAACAGAAAACAGCTTTAATTTTTACAGATTCTCACCATTTTTCTTCCTGATCTGCCACATGGGTGCAGGGGCCCAAGCATCTGGGCTCTCCTCTGCTGCTTTCCCAGGTATGTTAGCAAGGAGTATTGATTGGAAGTGAAGCTTTTCAGTCTGGACTGAAAGTGGCACCCAAATAGGTGGTGACTTTATCCATCAGGCCACAACAAGAACCTGTAATACTACATAGGTATGTCCCAAAGCAATATTCAGGAAACCCCTGTGTCCAATTCACACATCTTCTTCAACCAATATTTATCAATGCACTCTATACTTGAGCTAGGTTCTGCGCATTCAGTGACATTCCCAAAGCCTCACCTCAGGAAGCTTACCATCCTTCTAGTAAATACTTCCAGAAATTTTATCTCTTGCAGGGCCAATCAGTATTGCAAAGCTGATGCGTAGCAGCACTATGTATTTAGAGAAACTATGATTGCGGTTGTACAGAATATTATTTCTAAGAAAACTCTAATATGAGTTTTTTGAAGCATGGCTAAAAGCAAGGAAGAAGAACCTCTTGATATGGAGATAACTTCTTTCAAAGGGCATTTTTTTCTGCTGGCACCAGAGAATAGGCCGATGCCTGCAATAGTCTTCATTCGTGGGACTTAAACCATTGGTTTGCAAACCTGCTTATTATTGCAATGAAATATCCAGCACTCACTGACATATTCAGAGCAGATAAGAGATAGAAAAATTTGTTAGGATCAAAGCTCTAGAGAAGGGTCAAGGTCAGTAAATATTTGTGTCACTGGTTTTTCCTGGTAGTTTGGACATTCCTTAATTGCAGGGGTGGGGAGAACATTTTTACTGCTAAAATCTATTTGGATAACAACATTGGATAACAACAACAATCAAAATCATCATCTTCAGTGAAATCCTGTCTTTTTTAACAAAAGGGATGCAATTGGAAGCCATTATGTCTGGTGAAATAAGTCAGTCTCAAAAACACAAATTTCATATATTTTCTCTAATATGTGATAGTTAAGATAGACTACAAAATACAACATATAGAAATGAAATGTTGATTTAGGAATATGATTGTTATTTTGAGCCCTTATTTATATGCCTGTGGAATTGTATTTTTCAAATTTGTTCAAAGTTATTATTTATAGTGAATTAAGTCTGCAAATATAGACTGGATTAAAATTTTTTCTTAGCAAAAACTGTTGAAGAGAGGAGAAGGAGAGACTGGGATTTGGGGGAGAAGAGAAGGGTGAGAGAAGTGAGATTAGCTTCTTGAAACTATAGAATGCATAAAATTCATTCCGTTTATACTAATAAAAAACAACAAAAAGATAATAAATTTCATTCTGCAACCTTGAAAAAGGAGTATGATGAACCTGAGATTATGTTTTTATTTAAATTAAATTAAAATAATGAAAATAGATCTATTAAACTTTAAAAATTACCCTGAAACATATTTATTGCATTTTAAGTTCTACCTGCTGTTGCCTTGGCAAGGCCAGATCAAATGATTCTACAGGACTTACAGGATCCAACAGCTGGGCGTTCCACACCCCTGCAGCCATTACAGCAAGTCTCTGATTTTAGAAGTACCAATTCAGAGATTGCTTCACATGTCCTTTAATAAAAACAACTGTAGCTCATGGGTACTTGACTTGACCCACTATTTTACAGGCCTTTTAGTTTCTCATTTTAAAATATAACTGAAATGGCAGTATGGAATGAGGGGATATGTTGAATATGTATTTATATCAATGGAAACCCAAAACAAATCAACACATTATTAAATGTCTACTAGGAACCAAACTCATTCTTTGACATTATCAACTCAAATGCAACTCTGTAGAGCAGGCACTACCCTGTCATTTCTCAAGTAAGAAACTTGGGCTCTGAGCATTTAAGTAACATGAAAAGTAACAGCACAGGTAGGATCATGATTGTAAACAGTATCTAATTATATTATATTATATTATATTATATTATATTATATTATATTATATTATATTATATTATATTATATTATCCTAAGAGTCACGAAATCCCACTGGGGAATTAGTAGTCCAGCCATGCAAATTAAATAGGAAAAAGAAGGGGAAAGGAAGGCAAGCAATGAAAAGGGAAAAGAAGGAGGCTGAACTTCTGGTGGTATCCACAAGTCTTGAAATAGTTCCTGTTATTAGAAACAAGCTATGAAAATTAAGAAAAAGCTATTCTAACATTCACCTAATTGAATAAATAATAAAATACACACCGAATGTGTAGGTAATGTAAAATTCTGCATGTAAAAAAGTGAGCAAGTTTAGAGTTTTCTACTTAGAGATATTTATTTATAAGTCTTTCTTTTATTTTTGCAGTTTTGATGAAATGGCCAAATATGATCTCCCAAGTACAATAGACTTCATTGTAAATAAAACTGGTCAACAGAAGCTGCATTTCATTGGACATTCACTTGGCACTACAATAGGTATGTCTGCAAGGTTCAATATTGGTAGAGTCTTGCTAGCACCCTGTAAACTGGAATAGAATAACTGCTATGTAAAATGCCCCATGATATGCTAAGTGACTGTGATTCTGCAGTTCTGAGACTCTGTTGGGCAAACATTTATCTCACAGCTGCACAATAATAATAGCAATGAAAATTTCCAGAAGTGAAATGAATCTGAAGAGGCCATCCTAAGTGACAAATTTCTAGTTTCCTTCTAAGCTGCAAAAGTGAAGTCCAATACCATAACAAAACTGCAAAGGATGATGAATATATATCAACCCTACTTTGGTCAGTGCCCAATCGGATTGAAATAAAATAAAAAGTGACAGTGTTAAATTTCATCAAACAGGAAAGATAGGGCCACATGTTGATGAATTTTACACAAAAGCTTACTTTAATAAATCAACTGGGTTTACTTATTTATTTAGCATGTGACTTAATATTTATAGAAAAGTAATTAAATATAAATACTATTCTGTAATTTTAAAAGTTTTTTTGATAAAATTGTCCTCTTTTCTTTAAAAATTACTTAATAATTACATAGAATTTTTATGGAAAGAAGTAAAAAATCTAATTCCAAATAAAAGTCTAAAGGACTCATACTAATGCAAAGATTCCAACTTTAAGGGAGTAAGCCACGTAAAAATGCACTATAAATGCAACAAATCAAAAATTCTTAACAATTTTATTATCACTATTGTCAACACTAAACTTAACGTTGATCAGTAATTTATATGGATAGGCAGTTTAAAGGTTGAGTAGACCATGAAGATTAGACAGTAAGCATGTACTAAAAAAGTATCTAAGAACCAACAGGAAATCCAAAAACCATTGATAGGCAGTTATACCACACATATATGATATTGAGTACTCATTCTGTGTAGGAACCAAAAAAATCTTCTGCCATCCTTAACACGAACCCTTCTACTATTGCCCCCTTCTGATAGCAGAGGAAACAGAAGCCCACACAAATTAGTGACTTGACCAAAGCCTCCTAGCACTAAGAGGCAGGACATAGATTCAAACAGGCTCACTCTGAACTGATTTTTGGAGGGACTTTTTACAAAGATACCTCAAGAAGTTCAAGTGAAAATGTGATTAAAAGATATTTATTTCAGTGGAAAAAAATTTAAAGCTATGTGTGGTTTTTTTTTTCATTATATGCATTTTCTGTGAACTTTTTAATGATCCTTTGTAACATGAGAAAGACTTGATCTGAATATGAAAAATTGCTTGTGATTTAGGTTTGTTCTTGTATTTGTTCTCAATGAAAAAAAGAGAATTGGAATACATTTGGGTCATCATGGCATTTTTCAGTAAGAATTTGAGATATAGTAATTTTTATATAGGGGAAGGATCTACTGTTTGCAGGATATTCAACAACCCAAGCCCCAAGGCACTCTATGTCAGAAGAGCTCTCTCTCTCTCTCAAATGAGTGTGGCCACCACCCCCCAAATTCATCTCCACACATTTTCAAATACAGAATTCAGAACATTTTATCAATTTTTTTCAGTCAAATATTTAAGCTATTTTTTCATTTAGCGCCTGCTTGCAAAGTGAAGTTGCCTAGAGTTGCTGCTTCCCTGCTCACTGCCGACTACTCCATCTCCTCCAACGAAGTGCAAATACAGTTTGACAATACAAGAGAAAATGAAGAAATTAGAAAGGACTTGAAGGCTGTTGTCTTGGCAAAATAACCCACAAGAACCTCCAGATTTTTCCCCAGATTCACTTCAATGGAACAAAAACTGTTACACAGAACCCCATTTTTGTTAGTAGAAATATTGTTTGAGTATTTCTCGTTTTTATAAGGTTGTCTTTCCCATTCTCTCAGGATTTGTAGCCTTTTCCACCATGCCTGAACTGGCACAAAGAATCAAAATGAATTTTGCCTTGGGACCAGTGGTTTCATTCAAATATCCCACAAGCATTTTCACCAGTTTTTTTCGGCTTCCAAATTCCATAATCAAGGTAGGCTACTCTTTTTAGCCAAAATTTACCTAAACAGTGCATTTTGGATCATTAAATTGAAATATTTTTTCAATCTTTTATGAAGGGAAATAAGAAATGTACAGAATCTATAGGAAACATTCTATGACTGTGTGTGTGTGTGTGTGTGTGTGTGTGTGTGTGTGTGTGTGTGTGTGTACTCATGTGTGAAGGTCTGTGCATAGTACCCACAGGTCCCATACACAATTTACTACTCTAGGTCACTAACAGGGCCAAGTACATGTCTGAATTTCTCACTGAGCTCAGATCACTAGATGGTCTACTCACAAACTCTCTTCTTCAGCATCATTGGACAATTTGGTGAATTCACAATGCCCCCTCTCCAAGAAAAGATACTTTTCAAGTTTCTTATGATCATTGACATTGCTGACACTGGCACTAGATAAGTGTAATAACTTATCTGTCCCCTTTCAGGGACAGCTTGCCACAAGGTACTAAAGCTAAGAATTCAGAGCCAAGAACTCATTAAAAAATCATTTGGGATTTTTCAAAGGTAGAAAGGATCCGTTTTTTTTTTTTCAACAACAAATTTGAAATTTTATCCATTAAAGAGGTGACCTTTTCTTGTTTGTTTTTATTTCTCTATGAAGGTCATGGCTACAGACCAAAATATTTTTACCACAATTACCTTTTTAATTAGGGGTATTGGGAAAAATGGTTTGGGGCCAAAATGAAGACCAATTAGAGTATCACCATAATTCATACACAAGCAGATGAGTCCATGGTTTAGGGTGGAGTGTCGGGAATGGAAAAATAATAATTTGAGAACTAACACAAGGAAAAATTTCCTTAGGGCCTAATGATTGGTTTGCTATGACTTAATGTATTGTATACTGTAAGCAGAAATTACGTAGGTTCCCTTTTGTGTGGCTAATAGTTCTGTATCAAAATGTGTTGTCATAAGTTCTGAATGTCATCTACACATGAATAAGCTAATTTGTTAAATTCATAGGTACACTCATCTAAATGTAACTACATCTATTTCATTTGTATTTCCCTTTCTACCTAGATGAGCCATAGGGCAAGCAATGTTCTTAACTTACCGGTTTCCTATGGCAAAAATCCCTGCCTCTTTAAAACACATGCTGTTTCCTATTCAGTTGCCCTCGGACATGCCTAGACTTCAATTGTAGCTTTCCCCTGCCCCAAGCTTTCTTAACCTGCACAGCAACACCATCCTTCAAAGTTCCTTTCTTAAGACCCACAAGTTTTAACCACCCTGTCCTGATGATTCTATCTAATCTTGGTGCTCTGTAACACTCTTCCTTTACTATTTTATTCTCTGCTTTTCAGTGTGAGATCTAGCTATTCCGGGACAGTAATAGGAAGCCAAATGTGCACACAGACAACATGGGAAACTATGCTTTTCCTACCTCATCAATGTAATATTTAGCCTCAAGAAGAAATTGTTGCACCTTTCTTGCCAACAGAGAGACATAAACATTGACAATCACTGATTAGACAATACAAGAGAGCTTCACTGTGGAGAAGAAATTTGAGGTTTAGAATCATTACAATCTATGTGAATAATGTGTGGGGATCTTTCTTGTTTGAAGATAGACATGTAAGTCACTTCCTGAATGAGTTGTTCATTTAATCAAAACAGCAAATACAACAGTAATATATCCCCCAAGTCTGAATGAGTTATAAAATATGAAAGTCTGAATGGTTCTTGAGAATATATATATATTTATTTATTTATTTATTTATTTTCACAGGCTCTTTTTGGTACCAAAGGTTTCTTTTTAGAATTTAAGAATGGGAAAATTCCTTCTACTAAAATCTGCAATAATAAAATGCTATGGATGATATGTAGTACATTTGTATCCTTATGGGCTGGAGCTAATACAAAAAATATGAATATGGTATGTATAAACAAATGTGCCTTTTGATAATTCTAACTTTCCCTTAATTAATACTGATATGTCTACTATATTATATTAACTCATACGGGATTCCAAACCTTAAAGGCAGATATCTCCTATGAACAGAAATATACTAAGATAGTAGTCTAGAAAAGAATGCTTCATTCTTCTATATTGGGCTAAAGTTGAGAAACCGAATGTTCTAGAGTAGGTGGTAGTTTCTCACATGTCCACAGTCAGCCACAACTTAGTATATATAATGTAAATATATTGTGTGTGAATACATTAGTGGAAAAACAAAATTCTGGAAAAGAAGAGAAGCTCATACAAGTATTGCACTTATTTCATGAGCTTTCCTTTGTGGGTAATGATGATCTCAAAGAAAACTCATTACTTGGAAAATGTACAACACGATGTAAGGTCAGTAGAATCCACTTTCTATGAAGCAGTAGCAGTCCTGTTTCATCAATTATATTTCCTGTTATTGAGAACTTAACAATTAGAAAGGGGAGGTTACATTTGCAGCCTTGTTCTGTTAAATTGTCCTATTATATTCCAAAGGTCAGCCAACAAGACTGCTGCAGTGAATCCAGTTACAAGAAACCAGTCCTCAACCAGCCAAGACCACTTCTGTTCTATTAGAGGCTATATTATGTTAGACTAAGATCTCTGAATAACCATTGATCAAAGCCTGCTTGTCATAAAGTAGATTTTTAGTGATTTCTTATGGGATTAGGTTAATTATAATCCAAGACATTGAGTGATGATCACTATTTCAAAGATTGGAATAATTTGAAAAGAATTGGCTTATAGATTTACTTTTGCAAAAGTTCAGCAGGTTGGTAATATGATGTTTTGTAAGTTATTTTGATAAATAAAACCAGAAACTCACAGATTTTAAGTAACTTGTCTAAATCTATAAATTTGATAATAACCTTAGAGCCTTCAGATTTTCTGCCCTACTGATTTTTGAGAGTGCACATGTACCACCTCCACTCATACTTGCTTTGATCCTTGATGCCTATCTATTGCTGTAGCCTCTTCAAAATAAGCAAATCTTACAGATTCAGAGCTGTTGCAGGTTTAGTCTCAAACAATCCTTTCCAGTAGTCAACCCATGGTTTACTCACATTGTAGCACCTGGCATAAATACATATTTATCTAGATTATTCTGCCTCATGGCTCTCAAAAACCTCAGCATTCGTTTACTCATTTTCAGAACACAATTATTTTATTGGGTGGCCATTGGTTTAACATGGTTTTGTTTCTCCTAGAGTCGAATGGATGTATATATGGCACATGCTCCCACTGGATCTTCAGTTCAGAACATTCTGCATATAAAACAGGTGGAGTCTTTGTCAATATTTTCATTATTCATACAAAGTTAGAATTGGCCCTGTTGACAGTCCCACAGGAAGGAGCTTCGTGACTGGCTTTCAAGGTGTCATTGTTTTCATATTTATGCTTAAATTTCTCTGAATTTTAAGAGAAAGGACTCCATGGTGCAGATCAAATGAGTGAGCTAAATGAACCCATCTTACATCCAGCTTTGTAAAATAGGCCTACAGGAGGAAAAGAAATACATTGAGACGTCTCAGGGGAGCGGAGACTCCCCCTGATAGGAAATATATGGGATTAGACTTTTCTAATGAATCTTGCTGTTTTTCCTCTAAACCGAGGTAGACCATTGTCCCCTTTCAATGGGACCCCATTTTTCACAATGATAATTTCATAAAAATCACCTGTATATGGGATTTTTCTTAGATTTGCTGTTAGCTGTTATGATTCCTACTGTTGCAATTTCTTTCCTATAAACCATTTATTTCAGCTTTACAGATCTGATGAATTCAGAGCTTATGACTGGGGAAGTGAAGCTGAGAATATGCACCACTACAATCAGGTGAGCTACTCAACGGGTTCCAGAATGGAGATTTTGAGAAATTACAATCAAACTACTTGAGAATGCTAAGAATCCTTTCTGGAAATTGGTGGTTTGGATGTGCACAGATAGAGATTTTTAAAAGACGTCTAATTTAACTTGTACTCATTTGAATTTTAGAAATAAAAGAAGCGTAAGAGTATGCCTAGAAATAACTAGATATGTTAGCATACATATTGATGTATTAGCTGGAATTTTTAGCATTATACTTCTTTCATATAATGATTTTGCTATTTTGTGTATAACTCTAGAAAAAAAGTAAATGATATTCTGATAGACTTCTTCACACAATTTTAATGTCTACATGAAAATGGAAATTGTTTCATGAGAATCTTGACAGAATAAACAAATAAATACTTCTTGACTCAGCTGAAAAAAAAATGAGGTTTCAAAGGCAGTTTTAAAGATATTAACCAAAACCATTGAGATGAGGCTTACAATATCTTTTTTCAAATAACTTCACATATCAAAATGTGAACATTTATTAAGTAGTATATGTTTGTTCATCCCTGCCACCACTTTTCTGTTCTTATAGTTAGAGGTTAGGTCTAAATATGAAATAAATATATTACCCTAACTTTTTATCAAACTAATCTTTTCAAAGGCACTACTAGTACAAATACAGAACAACTAAGTTGTTTCTGAGCATCAAAACAGTCAATCACACTGGTTAATTTCATAGTACTGAACTAAATTATTAGAGGAATATTTCTACTAGCTCCAAATTCAACAAAAGTTAGACTATACTTGTTCTTTATTTTTAATTACTTAAGATATGCCTTACATATAAAACTAATTTTATGTTTTTGATGCATTTTGAAAAATTATTCATTAGCACAATTTTACCATAATTCAGATACAGAACATTTTCTATTATCTCCAAAGATTTTCTTCTGCCTCTGACTGTATACAAGCACATATTTGGAAATGTTTAGAACAGCTCAGAAAGAAAATAATCTGCAAATGCCAAAGTGGTTACTTTCAGAGAATGGAAGAAAGGAGGAAGGAGATGGATCAATACAGAGCTGTAAAGAGCTCTATTTTTCTTCCATTATTTTTATTGATCGTATTATATGTTGTTTACATTTTAAAAATGGAGCAACACACACATACGTTATTCTGAGTCACAGTCACGCTCTAAGCAATGTGAGAGTGTCAATATCTAAGGTATGCGAACGTGTTGAAGTGTAGCTGGTGCTATCCTGCTCCTGGCCAATCCTGTTTAGTTTGTTTTGGGCTTTTTATTCATTTGTATGTAACCAACTTTTGTCACATTCCTTTAAAAAAAATTGTCTCAGAGATTTGCACTCTTCTTAATTTTTGAGCACTAACTCTGTTCCCACTGTATGATTGAGTACAACAGAATTAACCTATGTCAGCTTCCTTACAGTAGGGAATTCTTTTATCATTTTTTTCACTAGTCCTTTCACACTTAGCAGTGTATCTGCTACATAATGTACTCAATAACTGTAGCATGAATGAAAATTTTAAGCTTCTCTTAACTACTTTGAAATGGTTCATTCAGGATTCCTTCTTTCTGTATTAGAAAATGAAGTTCCTATTATTTTCCAAATTATCCCATTCCCGTGTTCCTCATCCCATCTCCTCCCACCTCCCTCTCCTCCTGGATCATTTTATTATCTTAAGTGCACTCCTACCTCTTATGAAAGACACGGGAATGAAACTTCCTTTAACCTATCAATTGAATCAAAGTATCATTCTGTCACCTTAGTTTTAGCAATGCTTTTCAACATCTAAAAGAACTTTTTCTCTTCTGCTCATTCTGGAACCTTAAAAATTACCGCTTTGGTCTTGATCATTCCATATAGCTACTCTATTTGGTATTATGCATGGCTTTTGATTGACAAATCCAATGGTCGACTTCCACGTGTTGCATCCTACTGTTCCCTTCTTGGAACTCATGTGCCTCACTTTAACTTCCATCATGCAGTGCTTTCTGACTTTTCCTTTGGGTTGATGGCTACCTTTGATCCCACCACTCTTCCATTTATCACTCTGGAATTTTTGGCCTTCCTCCAGAATTATTCACAATTCTGTTTCTTCTTTAAAGAATTTAGCGATTTCCATAGTTTCAATTTAGCCATTCATATATTAACTTCCTAGTGTTTTTTTTTTTAATTTTAGGACTCACATTCAATCTACTTCTTCCTAAAACCATCTTACTAATCGTTGCCCAAAGTAGGTGATATAAGATGGCTGTTGGTAAAACAACACTGCCTAATTCCCCAAACTTCTGAAAGTTATCCAAATTCCTTTACCTGATATTCAGATCTTGACTCTTTACCTCCAACTTCACATCCTGCTATGGAACCTTAACTTTTTTGTTTTTTGGGTTTTTTTTTAAGTTACATGGGAAGCTTGGCATTCACATTCATGATCTGCAAACACTTCTTGCTCCCACAGCAGCTCTCACTCTATCTCAATCAAACCCAGTGAGTGGTAGCTCCGCAGTCATTTCAAATGACTCCTGTTTATATGAATTTACCAGCTGGGAATAATTTCTTTATTGCTTTTACTTCCACTATCTATTGGAAATATTTGATAGAATTTAGCACACGCTATAAATGTTTGTTTAGCTGTTATGCCTTGTTCCCTCTTTTATAAATTCTGTGAAGGCAAGCAGCCATACAAGCTTCTTCCCCATTTCACTTGGTACTCAACACAGAGAGAACCATAGCCGATGCTCAGTAAGCAGCCTTTCTATTTATCCCAACTCAGTTGTTGCTACGAGGGTCTTGTTCACAAGTGCTCTATTTCTTTTTTACAGAGCCATCCCCCACTATATGACTTGACAACCATGAATGTGCCTACTGCTATTTGGGCTGGTGGTCATGATATCCTTATCACACCCAGGGATGTGACCAGGATACTTCCCCAAATCAGGAATCTTCGTTACTTCAAATTAATTCCAGATTGGAACCACTTTGATTTTGTCTGGGGTCTTGATGCTGCACAACGGATGTATAGTAAAATCATAGCTTTAATGAAGGAATATCACTAAATGTAATGCATCTACTTTTCAGTTAAAAATTTCTTGCAAGTCCATTTGTTTCTTTCTGAAAAGAAGTAGCAATGAATAGCGAGGATGCCCCCAGCACTCTTGATACCGTTTAAGATCATATGAATACTTCACTGCTTGTCATGACATAATGCTGACTTAACAATCTTTTACTTCTTTGAAACATTAGAAAATTTCATGAAAAACTGACAAATGAAAACAGTGTAAAGTTAAGCTAAGATGGAAGCAGAAGTCAGATTTGGCATATAAATGTTATCAATGTTATTCCTTCATCCTAAAAGTAATAGGAAACCATCCAAGATTTTACCTAAAAAAGGAAATTTAGTACTGTCCTATTTGGAAAATATCACCCAGACTGATAGAAAATGGTGGGGAAAGGATTCTGGGGGAAGACTGAATCTGGCCAAGTTTCCTGAGGCAGAGTAATCCCTTCCTGCTATATTCTACAAGCAAGTGGATCCGCAATAATCCAGAACTCACAGACCTGACACTACCCTGCCCAGCCCTGCTGGCAGATGCACAGGCTGCTGGCTGCCCTCAACACCAGTATGCATCAATTTAATAGACACACATTGATACGGAGCAATGATCACAATGAAAATCATGAAGCAATATGGGAAACTACTCATAATACTATGTAAAAACATGAAGAAGAATGTAGAATTATTTTACTCATACACAAATATGAACTAACTGTATAACTTTAGAAAACACTTCAGCACAATGAGGACCGAAGCATATAAAAATAAAATTAGCTGCATCAGGGTATTAAATGATGGATGATTTCTTAAATATTTCAAAAAAATTGTTTACATGGTAGTGATTATTTTGTTTCATTAAAGACTAATTTCGACATTAATTTTAATTACACATTAAATAAATGTATTCCATGCTTTTTCTGAACTGAGTTACGTGTATGAAGCTTATTTATAAGAAACTAATAAGAAAAACCTCCAAAGTGAAGAAGACTAGGAGAAAGCAATTTATACATGTTTGCTGTAGCACAGTGTAATTCTGCTATATGACTGCCTACAGAAGAAAACTTGACAATCAAAATAAAGACACCTTCACCTGAGACTTCCATAAATTATAAGCAGTTAATAAGTATACGATAATGGTAATTCATAGTTAAAAATACAATTCATACTACAACACATCAGTACATAAGGATAGGGTGCTCATTAAATGGTATTAAATCAATTGAATATCCATATTTTCTTCAAAAATCATTTTTATCTATTTCAGATCATGTATAGTACTCAATCATACATGTAATATTGAATGATTAGATGACTCTCTTAGAGGATAACACAGGAAATTATTCTCATGCAATGCCTTGAATGGGTCTCAAAAAGAACCCCTAACAACCCCTAATCTGCTCTCCATTCCTCTAACGTTGCATAAATGGAACCATGCAGAATGAGATCTTTTGATATGGGCTTTTTCACTCAGTGTAATGTCCTTGAGATACATCTGAATTGTTACAAACATTAACTCTTCTTCTTCTCCTTCTCCTCCTTTACAGCTTAATTTAAATTAACCCATCAGAAAGGAGGGTTTTGTACCTTAAGGTCACCTTGAAATACATCTGAATTGTTACAAATATTAAGTTTTCTTCTTCTTCTTCCTCCTCCTCTCCCTCCCCTCTTCCCCCTCCTCCCTCTCCCCCTCCTCCTCTTCTTCTTCTTTTTACAGCTTAATTTAAATTAACCCATCAGAAAGGAGGGTTTTGTACCTTCAGGTCACCTTGCTCAGCAGTGAAAAGTCAAAGTATGGATATGCCAATTTATTCAACTACTCAGCCACTGTTCTGAACTTTCAAGTTCTGACTTCTTTGGACTTATCATTGCTCAGCAAAGTGACATGAAAATGGAAAATCCTCAATTCTGATGGATTAATTTGAATAATTGCTTAGTCCAATTCAAAACTAATTTCCTTCCCTGTGCTGACATCTTCAGGGACCACAGAGACTGTGAGTGTCTCACGTCACCATTTTCCACTCAAGATTTAATTTGCTATTTAGACCTTAGAAACATGGATGTGGTTTTACATTTTACAATTATAATGATTTAAAAAATGTTTTGGGATAGAGTGAAAGTGCCTTCTGGCTTTCCTGTGCTAACAGATTATAGAATACTTCCTTCAGCCATTGTCAAGGTATGACAGATCTTTAGCCCATCAAAACCTTCATCAGTATCAGCACATCAGCCTGAGAGCCAACCCAAATAAACAGTACGATGTTGTGTAATCATTGCAAATCTTACCCCAAGCATAAATAAAATCTCCAGGACTTTTTTTTTTCTATTTTCATTGTTTTACAGGTACAAAAAGGTAAATTCTTTGAAAAATAGCATGATTTCTATGAAATACAGATTCAAGAATGTTTCATGTTACTCCCTCAGCCCCTTGACACCCAGAGCGCTCCTAACTTCTGTCTGTGGAGGAATTCTGGTGTCCACCTTCCTTCTCTCTGTACCTTGAACCTTTGTTTGCCATCTTGGCTGCATTGCTTTCCTAGAAAAATCATCAGCTGATCTAAGAAAGATGATTTGTTTTGAATAGAAGATGCTCTTGATAAGCTTCATCAAATTATGTGTATGATTGAATAATATCTTCCCTATTTTGCCACTCTGTTCTGTTTGCAACAAAAAGAACCCTGAAAGCTCTGCAATGAGTCATGAACTCCTGGTCTTGGCGTGAGCCACAGCATGGCTCCAGCAGTGTGCAGCAGAGAACAGAAGCTCGGAACAGAGATAACAAAAGCCAACAGTTCAGTGTGGGATAGGGCAACAATTTCTGACCATATGACAATTATATGAATGAATTTGTCATTCATATAACTGGAAACTGAGAATGCTTTAAGATTACAATGAAGTGCCTATTCATATTGTAATAAAATACACATACTTGATACAAAATTACAAAATTATAAGGATAGTATGATACTAAGTAGATATTTTAAGTGATTTTTTTGCATTGTTATAATACATATCCATGCCTCCATAGTTGTTTATGTTTATCCAGATTGAACTTTTTCCCACTTTTTGTCATATTCCTTAGCCACAAGTATGTATGTTTTTTTCAAGTATTAGTTTTCAGTAAATGAAATTGATTCAGTAAATGAAATTGAACATTGAGTGACCCTGTAGGTCTAGAAATGCCTTCTCGATGGTTTAACCCAAAAGCCAAAATATCTTCTTAGTACAAAGTTCTGGAGTCATTTTTTCTATTGTTTTGTGAAATTTAGCATTATACCTGAGCAGTCTAAAGTTGTCTTTGTATTTATATATTTGTAAGTAGCCTGATGTTATTTTATGACAATTATTATTTTTCTACTTCTCTGTTTATTTCATATTATTGTGGTTTGTCTTGTTTCCTCCATAAAAGTAAAAATATTTAACAAGCATATGTTTGTAAAGGCACCTCCCCTTCACCATAATTTTATAGTGACTCCTTTCTTGTAGGATACTTTTTCACAATTGGTGTTTCTATGTGCCTGATTTAATCTTCTAAACAAATAAAGGAACTTGTCATCTCTACCTGGTTTTGATTTTCTCTATATCTGTGACAGTTCTCATGTTGTTTTCTCTGATTTACAGTTTTAGTAATTAAGTTGTTCTCAGGATCACTAAAACAGTTATTCAATTACTTGCTCTATAGCTTCCAGCATTTTAAACTATGTATAGTTTTCTTGCACTTTAAAAAAAAAACCTTATCCAATTTTCTTGGGTACTGCATGCTATTTTATTTCTATAAAGAAAAATCTCAACCCCAGAAACCTATGGAGAGGTGGAGTTAGGCCACTTGGGAGGCCGTCTTCCCATTTCCCAGTCTTGGGTGTGAGTGCCACCTGCTCCCCTTCCAAGCAGCTTCCTGCTAGTAAAGACCTGGGAGGTACTTGTGTCCTCCACACCAACATGGAAGAACTGAATTATTTTGGCCTTACAAAGGTTTTCTTTCTTTTTGTCTCTCTCCGTTTTTCTCTCCTCCCTTTCAAATAAAGTGAAAACAAATATAAAAAACCAAACTATACTGCAGTGAATACCTATTCTTACTTCCATTTTTGTCACAACATAAAGTTATATCAATTTGGTGCTTTTTCAAACCACCATTTATTTAATTTAAAATTCCATAGATTCTAATTATGATTAAAAATAATTATATATATGCATTATGATGCATAACATATGAGTAGATGTTTATGCATTGTAAATGTCTCATATGAAAAACACTTTTTATCTTTACTTGTATTTTTGCTGTATTGTTTTAATTTCAATATTGAATTTTTCCCCAGTATTTCTTTTTAGCATTAGCTCATCTAAAATGTCAGGGCACTCCCCAACAAGATACTGTATCTTCATCAGCTTTTCATCATTTTTTTGCCAGCCTTTAATGGCAATCACCTCTTCCCTGAGTAGTTTTTGGAGACCAGCTGCCTTGTCTCCATAGGCATATAAACATTGTCCTCGAATTACTCCACACGATTCTCTTCCCTGAATTCCTTTCTTCTAGAGCATAAAACAAGTACATAGGTTGAAAAATGTTAAACTCCATAATGCCTGTCTCCAACATGAGACAATCATGCATTTGGAATCAAGTTTACTTGATCTGATATTTACCGAAATATCTTGTTTTACCCTGAGGAAGTAATTTTTTTTCTGGCTCTCATTTTTCCTCATCTCTAAAATGAAGTGTTGGGTTGGATGATTTTTTTAAAACTATAAGTATTTCATAAGTCAATTCATATCCCATATAGTTTAGATCTGGCCAAAATACATTATCCACAAGCCTCATGTGTCTACATAAATTTTAGTAAATTCAAATCAAATGAAAAATTCAGTCTTCAGTTTAACACCCACATGTGACTCTTAGTTACTGTATTCATGTGAAACTTTCACCATCTGAGAAAGATCTAATGGTTGGAATATTCAGGGTAAGACCTAGAAAGAAGGGACTCAACAAGAATGGGTTCACTCCAGGTTAAGTGGATTCATTTAAGCAAAGCTGAATCAGCTCAAGTCTGGAAGAAACAATTATTGGTAAAGGTCACTAAGATTAGCTTATTGCAAGGGAGGCTTACCGATGCTGTAATCTGGGAACATTTACAACTAATATCTACTAACTGCAAAATACGGGGTCTTGGGAAAGTAACTGAGTCACTATGAGCAACCGTTTATACTTATGTAATTTGAGTATAAGAAAGCCAGTGTCGAAACCTTGAGACAATTAGCATGATACATAAATATCGATCCCCCAGCAAGTGTCTAGGAAGTAGTTTGTACATTAAGGGATAAACTAAGCATTGGCAATGATGATGCTCTCACTCTCAGATGCCTCTTGAGACATTCCTTGTAGAGTCTCCCACCCCCACCCCCCCAAAAAAAAACTACCTTCACCAGGAAGAATTCCTTGAGCTTCCCTGTTTTCATCTATTCTATCTTCTGCTTAAAAACCCATATTTGAATTTTCCTACATTTTGTTTCTAATTTTCCCCTGTGCCTAACTCCTTGAATTGCTCTTATTTGTAGTACATTAGCATAGACCATGTGAGTTCTACAGCTTAACTTTATCTCTTAGTAAGTCTTTCAAAAAATTTTGTACAAAGCCAGGGCCCAATAAATAACAGAAGTAGTCAGATGGAAATCTTCTGACTAATTCTGTTATTTGTGAGTAAAATGAATGATTTTTTGTTGTTGTTGTTTTTGAAGAGAGCTTGTAGTAAGTTATCGCCCTCTCTTACCGGTCTGCCCTCTATTTATATACAGAACCAATCCTCAAAAGCAGCAGAAAGGAAGTGGAGTTTCATTCCCTGTGCAGAGCTAACTGAAGAACACACATACCATCAACCATTTGATTCTGCTCTAAATTGAAGCAGGGTAGTATCTACCATGTAATATTGTCCGAATAGTTGCCATTCACTTTCCTCACTCACAGCATCACATGTGCATGTCAGACATATTTTCTGTTTAAAAAACTCAAAGTCAATTCATTCACTTAAACACTTGTGTAAAAAATGTATGGGGCCTGGCATGATAAACTCGTGGCTAAAGTTCTCACTATGCATATGCTAGGATCCCATATGGGAGCCAGTTTGTATCCAAGTTGCTCCACTTCTCTTCCTGCTCCCTGCTTGCGGCCTGGGAAAGCAGTAGAGGATGGCCCAAAGCCTTGGGACCCTGCACCCACACGAGAGGCCCAGAAGAAGCTCCTGGCTCCTAGCTTTGGATCAGCTCAGCTCCAGTCATTGGAGTCACTTGGGGAGTGAACCAGCAAATGGAAGATCTTTCTCTCTGCCTCTTCTTCTCTCTGTAAATTTGACTTTCAAATTAAAAAAATAAACCAAATCTTTTTAAAATAAAAAAAAAATGTTATGCAGGGCCAGTGTCACAGCATATCAAGCTAAACCTCTGTCTACAGTGCCATCATCCTGTATGTGCACTAGTTTAAGCCTCTAGCAGCTCCCCTTCTGATCCAGCTCCCCGCTAAAGGACTGGGAAAACAGTGAAAGATGATTCAAGTCCTCGGCCCAAAAGAAGCTTCTGGCTACCAGCTTCTGCTCAGCCCCACTGCGGCCATTACGGCCATTTGGAGGATGAATCAGTGGATAAAAGATTCCACTCTCTCTTTCTTCCTCCCTCTCTAACTCTGCCCATCAAATAAAAAAATAATCCCTTAAAAATTTATGTCATAATTGCAAGTATTGAAGAGGAGAGAAAATATAACTTGCCAAAACTTGAAGGTCATAATAACATTACAAGAATAAAATGTCAAGTCAGACCACTTGACTTTTAGAACTGCCTGTCTTTTGTGTGCAAGTCAGATTAGTAAATGCTAGGAAGAAAGACATAAGCCCTGGCTAGACTTTCCATGCAGCACACTCAAAAAGTAGGATGGACAACAGCCTCTTTAGGGTGTTCATATCCTATTCTTGGAAAGCTGAGGATACTATCTTATACACAAAAGAACTTTGTGCGTATGATTAAGTCAAAGGCCTTAAGGTAGGGAGTTTGGCCTCGTTAACTAAGTAGGCTAAATGTAATCACAAAATCAAAAACCAAGAGATTATAATCAAACCAGAGGTGGGAGTGGAAAGCAGGCAGTCTCCAGAATCTGAAAAAGACAAGAAAATGGATTGCCCAATAAAATCACCAGAAGGAATACAGCACCACTGATACCTTGGCCCGTAGTACTATAACCTGTAAAATGTAATAGAATAACCATAAATTATTTTAAGCCACTGAGTTTGTGGTATGGCAGCACTAGGAAGCTAATATGGAGACTAAAACTTAGACCATGCGATTCAATGTCATTTAACAGCATGCCCACACGTCAGCTAAAATCTTCCATAGTCCCAGGCTCACTGCGCATTTTCACACATGCAGCCCAATGAACTCCACTAGACAAACAGGAAAAATGAGCTCCAGAAATTAAAGCAACTGCCGAAGACATCTGGCTCAGGGCAGTAAAGCTGGTTGTCACAGTGATGGCTGATTACAGGGGAAGCTCTGCATGCTCACACCATCCCATTTCCTCAACTGCCCAAACCTTTATTCTCCAGCATACATCTGAGCAGGCACCATTCCTGAAGCAGCCGTCCTTCAGAAAATGGACTCTGCACTGAGGTGGGTCATGTTTCTGATTCCTTCTATTTTCAAACTAATTGCTTTTTTCTTAGACTAAAATCGGCTTAGAGTAGTTTCCTGGACGGAACATAATTATCTATAATGCTTTTGTCTAACTGCCAAAACTAAAGTGTTTAATACAACAGAAGCCAACACAAAAGGTTTTACTCACCATTCAGAGAAACCTATGTGTCTAATATTAAGATAGACTTCTCCTCTCCTATTTCTACTCATATCCATTTATAACTCAAAAATCATTCAATTAATATTGATTTCCAACCTTCACTTTCCTTATAAACATATTACGAACACTTTTTCATTGTCTATATCACTCTACACAATATCTTTGTGAAGACTAAATAATATTCTGCTGCAAAAATGAATTTAGAAAGTGAGTAACCTTTTCACTCACTTGGCTATTAGTGTTATATCTAATTTTTCAATATTTCCCTGCAATTATTTTTGTTAAGCACAAGTTACTCTTCAAAATAAATTTGAGTTAAGAATAAACTTTTCTATATGTTAGCACATTTTACACCAGAGATTTATCAAAATTCACGTAGAATATTTGAAAGAAATTCATTCTAAGTTTGGTTGAACAAAATGAGGCAAGATAGATTTTAATATTTGTGGTGGGAAAGATGTATGAATATATGTATTTGTATTTTCTGGGATCAGAAAGAGAACATGTTCCCCTATATTGACTTGCCCATGTGACAGAGAAAGAGAAGAGAATGTTACACTCTGGAAATGATGGAATTCCTTATGGGGAAGAAGTGGTTTTGGAACTTCACTCCCCATAGGGATATTTAAATAAATGTTAAAAAAAAGATCTTGTGTCTTTGTTTCCAGATTGTAGGAAGGGAGAGTAGAAGGACAATATTTGTGGTAAAAAGTCATTTCACAGTCTGCCTGTTTTAAAGAGGTCTCATGGCACAGTCAGCAAACAACAGACTGGATGCTTGAACCAATGCAGGTAACCAGTATGTAGAACATTAGGGTAAATTTCTGCTTTGCTTATCCAGATCATTCAGTAAGTACTGGCGTAGCAAAATCTATGATGATTGCAACAGCCAAGTCCCAGGCATAGCAGCTTTAGCTAAACGTAGTTCAGCAAACTGTAACTACTGAAAACATATTCTAATCTTCAGATCACTTGTCCCGGGCCCCTCCATATATTTTTACTGAAAAAAAAATGAGGTAGAAAATTGCTAAATAACCAGGTTAATTTGTAATATTTTCTATTACAAGCCTACAAACTTACAGTCATTCTAGTAATAATAACTATTAATGGCAACAACCTGTTAAACAGCTTGGATGTGCCAGTCACTCTGCTATGCTATGCTTATCACGTATAACCTTTCAGGCTTTACAGCTATTTGCAAGGAAGCTGTTGTTACGTTATTATCATTCAGATGGAAACAAATGGAAAGTTTTAAAAGGGACCCTACCTGGTGAAAGGTAGAGCTGGATTTGAACATAGGTTTGTTGGATTCCACTCTTCTCCATTATCTCTTCTAGGAGGGACTCTCTAACTGGTACTGTGTTTTTAAGGGTCAGTTAGAATTTTCCTAACAGTTCTAGGAAAAAATTTTAAGAACTCATTGGCAGCTGGAGTCTTTTTCTAATCTGTTATTCTATTTATTTGGTATATTACAAGTTTGATGGGGTACAATTTTCCTCTATAACTCTAAGGGTATTGTTTTAAAAACTTGCTCATAAAGTTTCTTGATTTTGTTGTTGTTGTTTGCTTAGATTGTTTTGTTGGAGTATATTAACAAGATGAAGAATCAGCTGTATTTTTTTCCTTTTGGAAAGTTCCTCTGAACAATAAATCAACACCCAAAACAGGAACCTCTGGGGATTGGCTTCTAGGAACTATAGAAGCCAGAATTAGTTACAAGATGAAAGAGGCAGCCTGCAGATACGCTCTGAAAAGGTAGAAGACAGCTCAAGACCTCAATCCAAATGCCAAAATGTACTGAAACCAGTGGCATTTCTGAATACTGTGCCACTTATTTAAACTTTAAAAGGCCAGATGAATGTTGCTGGGATATTCTCCAAATCCTAGTGATGTGACAGAAAGTATCTCTTTTTTCTGTTTCCTTTCTGTTCCCTATTTTCTTCTCATTCTCTATTGCCTCTTGCTTACCTTTGCCACCAACATGCAAAGATGATCATAAACATTTGGGCAGGCTGTTTTCCTAACCTGTGCCTGAGCTGTCACATTTGTAAAATATCTAGATCATCTGCCAAGTTTTGCCAGCCTTGACATATTAGAGCCCTATCATGTGATCATTTTAAAAATCAGGGCAGGACAGCAGAATTAAACCTCTATACACCTTTGTCCCCAGTTAACCAGGGCAGATACAGCATCTGCATTTCAGTTTCTTTGGCAGACACCCTCCATCAGTCAATCCACTACACAAAGGTTTGGAGTATTTCATGCTGTTCTCTGACAGACTCTAAACCCACAGTGTAGAAGACACACATGCCTGACTGTCCTCTTAGTATTCCCAGATTAAAATGTTCAGCAGTTTCTCTATGATGTACACCAAAATTTCAAATACCACAATAGGTAATGATGTAAGCAGATACTGTCCAATTTTCTTTGTAAGGACATGGATAAACTGTCACAGGAGGAACAGATTATAGAAACCATCTCACCCAAGGATTTTTGAACATTTTTGGAAACAAAAAGAAATTAAACAAGTAATAACTTAGTCTCTAACATGCATAAAATAAATGAGTAGCAGTATAAGTTTATCATATGAAACACAAATTTAGTCATCATACATTATGAAGTAAAGTACTAAGGCTGAAGCACTTCTGATGATCCCCAAAAGCAGAAATGGGTTACAAAAAAACACCATTTGGTGACATGCACCTCAACAACACTTTTTAGTGTTTCATTCTTACTTGGCACACATGATATGGTAAAATCATCCTAGATAAGTAGCTGAAGACATAATCATTATTACACAATCAAAAGTTTTAAACAACTCCAATTAGCTTCAATTATACAGGACAGAAAAGGAATGTGTAATGTAAGTCTCTAGCAGAAGCTAGAGAAAATATGGGGACTGATGTTTTCCAATTTGATGTATAATGTGTACACAGGAAATGATAGGTGCAGGAAAATGCCTCCAAAAATAGGACAGATTGGCCTCGGACAGACCAACCGAGGTGATCTTATTCTCTACACTTTGCTATCTTTGCTTCTGAAAGTCAAATTGGTTTTATGATGCTTAATGAATGTTTAAATCCACTTTGAGATGAAAGAAAATAGAATCAGCATAAACTATCATCATGGAAATTAGTAACCGGCATGTGTAGGCTTTCAACTCTCCTAGTTTCCGCTTGTAAATTTTAAGCCTGAAAGGGGTCATATTATTATGAATCATCATTTTACCACAGTGTTAATGCTGGTGCACACAGGGGAATCTGTAACATGAAGGAAATTCTGTCTTCACTTTCTGGGATCAATTCCCTCTTCAGGAAAGAGCAAATCTGGGAGAATTTGCCTCTGAGTTACTCAGCTATCTCACCCTACAGGAACAGTAGGGCCTGTGCATGCGTGCGTGCGTGTGTGTGTGTGTGTGTGTGTGTGTGTGGACAGCAATGGACCCAATGCAAGCTCTCCCTCAGAATTAATCAGCTATCCTAGTAAAAGTACAGATTTCTGGATTCCTAATCTGGAGACATTGCATATACAGCCTGAGTTGGGCAGACTTGAACTCATTATCAATTAGGTTCTTGATGGTGACAGGTAAAGTCAGGTTTGAAAATTGCAGTTCCACCTGGCCTGTTGAAGAACAAACAGTACACTAGTGTAGTAAATTGTCCTGGGAAACAAATGATCTGTTTGAACGCTAATAGGAATGAAGTATTTCAGTGTCCTAGAGAACGGGAAGCATCTCATAGAAATGAACTAGCTTCGTTCCTAACATATTGAGGACAGTTTGCATTTTTGTTTTTCTCGCTTAGAAAAGAGACAGCAACTCCTAAATCTTATACAAATAACTTTTGGGAAATTTGTCAGAAGATACCAAAAGGCAATGATTTAAAATACTGATTTAAAAAATAAATGATGGGGCCCGGCGCGATAGTGTAGCGATTAAGGTCCTCACCTTGAAAGCACCTCGGATCCCATATGGACGCCAGTTCTAATCCCGGCAGCTCCACTTCCCATCCAACTCCCTACTTGTGACCTGGAAAAGCAGTTGAGGATGGCCTAGAGCTTTGGGACCCTGCACCTGTGTGGGAGACCCGGAAAGAAGTTCCTGGCTCCTGGCTTTGGATTGGCACAGCACCAGCTATTGTGGTCACTTGGGGAGTGAATCATAGGATGGAAGATCTTCCTCTCTGTCTCTCCTCCTCTCTGTACATCTGCCTTTCCAATAAAAATAAATAAATAAATAAATAAATAAATAATGAGGTGCCCATGATTTATTTTTTTTCTTCAGACCTATACTCATACAACCAAGATGCCTCAGCCAATTTTATTATCTACTACATAAGTAATACCACATATTTTTTCTAGTTATGTAATTATATAAACATAGAAAAATGCCTTGAAAAATAAACATAAAATTGTTCACAGGAATATTTCAGAAGAAAAGTAGGATGTGTAGCTCCGTCTACATAGATTCACTCTGAAATTTTGCCACAAATATGCATTTTATAACTTCATTAACTTACTTTATTTTATAATTTTAAATGAATAAGCAAAAGTGACATTGAACTGAATAATCTGTAAAGCCTATGATTAAAGCTTTAAACCACATTATGAATTACTTAAACCTACTGTAGAAATAAATTTGAAACTTTAAATCACCACAGCTGTGTCTGTACCAGAAATTTCCTCAAGAAAAGGTGGGGCCCAGTGCTAAGTAATTAAGTCCCTGGGAACTCAGGCGTCACAAGGGATTAGTGCTGGTCTTTCAAGGAGGAGTGATGGTAGGAAGAGCAAAGTTGGCCCTTGAGACTCGCTGACTTTCTATTTGCCCTGTGATTGCTGTCACACAAACTCCCATCACTGAGATGCCATCCACCAAGAGGCGCTCAGCAGGGCTGAAGAAACAGGGCCATCCAACCTCAGACAAAGCTCCAGGACAGCAAGCTAAATAAACTTCATCTCTTTGTACGTGATCCAGAATCAGGGATTCTGCTATATCAACAGAAAATTGATGAAGACAGTACTTCATTATGGTTTCAGTTTTTACAATTTTTACACTCAATGTTAGGGCCAGAGGTTCATTTTCTGTTTGATTTCTTTTTCAGTTTCTCCTTAGTGACCTGTTGGATTTCTGTGTTTTGATTTCTAATTCACTCCCTTCCCCACCCCCCACATTTTTTTTTTTTAGCTTCAAGAGCAAGGGTATTCGGATCACACTTATTTATGCATAGGAATGGTAAAAACCCATTTTAACAGGTCACAGAATTCCTTGATATAAGCCACTTATAAATAAAGCCAGTCCCAAAAAGACAACTATAATATGCTTCCCCTCACCTGTGTTAACTAATACACAGTACAAAAATCATGTAATCTATAGGAGTAACACTGACATCCTGTGATTCAATTACTGTTTACAATTTTTGCCGATATGCCCGAGGAATAGTAAGTTGTTTTTTCTCTTTGCTACGTGTTGATATCTTTACCTAATGGAGTGTCCAGCCAGTGACTGCAAAGTGAAATGAAAATATACCATTGCAGAAATAAGGGAGGAAAAAAATAAGGAAGAAGAAAGGTGGGTGGGAAATGCACACAGGAAGGAGGGGGCAAAAGCAATCACTATGCTCCTAAATCTGTATCTGAAAATTAGTAAATCTGCCAACTTTGTACACATTTTTTAAAAGACAATGAGAGATAAATCGCTCCAGATGCACTGCTCAAAGCTGGAAGTCTGAAAAGGGAACTGTCTTCTGTGTACAATGCTTTTGATCTTTCCATGGGCTGTTGGTTGCTAATGTCACTGCTCAAATTCTGCAGTGGAGAACATTATGTTTATTTAATGTTGATTCAAAATGTAGCTCTTTGATCTAAAGATAATTTGCAGAGACCAGTATAAGTGCTTTCTGAGGGTAGGTGCTGCATTGAAGACTTGAAATATTACATTTTCCCATCTGGTTATAATGTAATGCAATGAATAAAAGTACCTGAATTTTAATTCAGCTCCACCTTGTTGGGCAAGTCATGTAACACATCTTCTTATTTCTGAAAACAAAATTGAACGAGAAGTTATCTTTTTCCAACTATGTAACAATTTAAAATCCTAAAAGGTCAATAGTGGGTGGGTGGCAAGGTTGTTACTGAAATCCCATTTGTATAACTACACAGCAAGCCGGTGCTTAGAGCAGGGCTCTCCCTGCTCTTCTAATTAGGTCAAACCCCTCCTCTCCAGCAGCATCAACAATAGTGAGGCTATTCAGATTGGTCAGATAAGGACTGTGGGTGTACCACTCCACACCTGTCCAACCAGTCAAGGTGGATGAGCCTGAGTCATGTGGGAAGATCCATTCTCACAGACTCATCTTTCCAGTTTCAGCTCCTTCACCACCACATTCCAAAATCTGAACTCGTGATGGCTGCTGTTAGTTCAGCTCTGAAGAGTTCATGTAAAAGAAGAGAAACAATTGAATTTTTTCAGTTATTTTTAACACATTCGTCACTAAGAATGACAGAAAAAAATACCCTCCTGGCCTGCTCTATTATTAGTAGACTAACAAATTGCTAACATCACTTCAAAGTTAACTAAACTGGAGCCTTCTGTTCTTGAAAACAACTAGATTGCCACTCAATAACTCTCCAGCTTAGCTAATGCAGATGAATTACCAGGTATCCACCTAACCATCTTCTCAAATTAAATAATTGATATAATCCACAATAGAAGCTTTATGTACATCTATTTGATTGAACTAGCAGAAATAGGCTAAATATGGAAGAACTACTCCACAATACAAATTTTGTTAACATTGTTAACATTTTATGTTAAAGTATGTATCACTACATTTGTTCTTCACTCCAAAGAACAGTGATTATTGAAACCCTAGGTGGTGACAAAGGAAATTTGCCATGCTTTCTGCAGTTTCTGTATGGTGCGCTAGTCAAAGAATGATAAAAACTAGAGTTGGGGGAGGGGAGAGACATTCTTTGTGGTTCTAACTACCTGCTGGTGGAAGAGCAGAGGCTTTATGAGCTGTGAAACACTCATGAAACTCCAGGTTGCATCAGAGAAAGCTCTACACACCTTAAAGCTAAAGGATGGGTGATTACAAGTTGTGTGAGGGAGGAGGAGGAGGAGCCAGATGGTATTGGGACATCCTGGACAGTGTCTCCAGTCTACTTGGTTTCCTTCTGTACCTGTCAACCAAGTTTACTTAAGTCTCTTGAACATTTGGAGAAGGGATTACAGCTGAAAAACATAGGAAAGAGTTTTTAAACCCACAAATCCTTCTCTGACTTGAGACGTAGTTGCTATCGTGCCAAGAAAAAATAAATGCGCATGTTGGACCATGTCAGAAATCTTAAGAGCATGGATTGTTTCACACAGAGTGGAGATGTGGCTTCTGATTCTGGTGGCGTATTTCTTTCAAAGCAATGTGAATTCGGGACATATGCCAACCAAAGCTGTGGACCCAGAAGCTTTCATGAATGTTGTAAGTCAGTATTTTCCATACTATTTGGGGGGAAAGAAGTGCCTTACATGTTAATGTTTTCATATATGTTTTATTTGCATTAGGTATTATATTTATACATAGTTGTGATGTTCAGAAAAATGTAATGAGAAAGCAATTTACTTTACTAGAAAGAATGCTAAACTAGCTGTTAGGTGACCTGAACACCTCAAACAAATTCGGTAACCTTGGAAACATGATGTAATCCTTTTGTACTTCAATGCGTTTTCTTCTTGAGCACTGGAGCTCACTGTACGAGCAGAAAAATAGTTGAAAAATGTTTAGCCCCAGATGATGATTATTTCCACTTTTGTCTTCTATGTTGTGAAGATGCCAATCTCACTTCTTGCTATTAGGTCATCCACATTTAAGTATCATCCTACACCTTCTAATCTATACTTTTTGTGGTGTTTCGGACTAGTAACTGTTGATTCATGGTTAAAGAACCCTGAGCGGGACCAGAAAGACACTCTTCAGAGTACAATAAAGGCATGATGCTATGTCTCAGTAGGTATCCTTGAGAATCGTGCATTCCAGCAGAGGATATTATTTACAAATTCTAAATTAGGTTTTAGTGATGACCATCACATGGTAGCACTTGTACCAAAGCAGTCATTTTGATAAAAGAGGAAAATAATCTACTTAATTTTGTTTCATTTCATTTAGTTTCATTTCTTCATGTTTTGTACCCTAGGCAGTGGATAGGATCACTCAACATTTTTCAAACCAAGGAACTGAAATTAAAGAGGTCAAGCAAGTTAAACAATGCCACACCATTGGTACACAGTGGAGTTACAATTTAAATTCAGGTCTGCATACATACACACTGTGTATAATTATAAGCATGAGACAGTAAAATCTCAGACGAGAAGGAAGAGAGACAAACTCCACAAGAGTAAGACAATGCATGTAATATTCACATTCCATAGACTTTTTCACAGAAAGGAGAACTTCAAAATTCACACATACAGATTTTCACAGAAACTCCCTTGTATAGGTCTAAAAATTCTTACAAGCCATTAAAAAAACATTTTGTATCTGCATGGTGTTAAAAGCAGCATTGCTTTGACCATTCCATTTATTGACTGTCTTTGATGGTTTCTCCAGACAGCTACCTCATTGATGTTGATACTTGGGAACTATTCTCCTGGTCTTGAAAGTGTCCCACACTCATCCCTATGTTTTCTTTTTTTTTTTTTTTTAATTTGTTTTGGTGAGAGAATCACTTTATCTGCAGACAGACAGAAAGAAAGAAAATTTCCCAGGCGCCATGCACTGGGATCTCCTAACACTACACTTTCGGGATTTCAGGAACCCAAACACTAAGTCCCACAGAATTGGATTCTGCTGTTGAGCAATTAAGTATGGAAAGCCAAAGTAAAATAGAAAATTCATGTAACTAGTGGTGTAAATTCAGTAACATGGTAACAAAACTGGCTCAGAGTCTGGATTTGTTTTACTGTATGTACTGACAAATATTAATTATGCTCTAGTTCATACTTTAATATATAACTGGACACATGGATTTTTATTATCAAGTATTTATTGAGCACCTACAAAACCCTTATACTGTGCTGTGCACTGATATTATAGGAAGATCTAAAAATATCAAAGACCAGGATTTCATGGAGCTTAAAGGCAGGCACTCATTACTTCATGCAAGAGTAATTAGAGTTGAAATAAGACAGCATAAAATAAAGAAAACGAACTCACTTAGGAAGGTTTTTCTGAAGTCTACAAAATGAATCAGAGTTACTTAAGAAAAGAGCAAATAGGTCGGTATATGGAATAGCACAAATAGCTAAGAACGCACCATTTTCAAAAGGTAAAAAAGATTATATGAAGTAACTTTAAACTTCTTCTGGGAAATAGAATTAAAAGATAAGTTTATTTTGGTAATTTTTTTGTAGTTTTCCTCAAATGTATTATGGATATTCACCCTAGAAAATGACAATAATCACTGCTCTTCAGTCTGTGGCTTTGGAGAATGCTCAGTCCCGTGACTGTCATTAGTTATTCTGGAATAGGCACCCTACGAGTTGCATTGCAACCACTTGATCTCTAGCTTGAAACAGGGTGTAGGAATTAATATGCTTACATGCCATGGATGATCCTGATGCATACTCAGTTTTCACAATAATTTTTCTGGTTTGAGGCTCTCAAATATTCTATCAGGATCTCCTAAAGAGTTTTTTAGATCACAAATTGTTGGTTTGTATTCACATTTTCTGACTTAGCTGGTTTGCTAAGACAATGATGATATTTACTTCTTATAAATACCCAAATAATACTAATTATTTGACGCCGGGGCCCAAACTTGGAGAATCATGGTTGTTCTTCGGATTCCATATTTAAAATTATGAAAGTGAGCTCTGGAGACATTCACTGATTTTTTCTAAGATAGCATGATTAGCTAATGAAAATCAAGGAATTTCTTGTCTATAGTCTCCAGAAATCTATGCTTACTTCTGGATCAACGAAAATACAGACATATAGAACTGAATGCAAAGGAAATTTTATGGTTTTATTTTTTTCCATAGAGTGAGATCATCCAACACAAAGGGTATCCCTGTGAGGAATACGAAGTCACAACTGAAGATGGGTATATCCTTTCTGTCAACAGAATCCCTCAAGGCTTACTGCAAGCCAAGAAGGCAGGTATGCTGATCTCACATCATGCCAACATGGCAACTTTCCCTGTTGTTATCTCTCCACTGTGGCTTGACTATGCACAACAGACCTATGTGCTTAGTATACACTGGATTCCATTTGTCATGTCAAAGGATGCTGCCAGTTCTACAAAGTCTACATCAGTATGGTCCTAAACCACCCCACAGCCTTCATTCATCTCAAGTCAACATAAAATAATACCCATTTCTTGGCTCTTTCTAAAATTTAAGACATTACCCTAAACCCTTCCAACATAAATCCTGTAGAACATTCACTTACTAGTTTTGGGGTGAACTACACCAATCACTCATCCTGAAGAATACAAACTCAAGTATAGCACCTGGTGCCCATCCCTGCACACCCCAACATTCAAAGATTTAAGATGTTAATTTTTTTAAAAGATTTATTTATTTTTATTGGAAAGTCAGGCATACAGAGAGGAGGAGAGACAGGGAGGAAGATCTTCCATCCTGCTGTCCGTTGATTCACTCCCCAAGCAGCCACAATGACCAGAGCTGTACTGATCCAAAGCCAGGAGCCAGGAGCCTCTACTGGGTCTCCCTCATGGGTGCAACTTGGCCCATCCTTATCTGCTTTCCCAGGCCACAAGCAGGGAGCTGGATGGGAAGCAGGGTTGCCGGGATTAGAACCTGCACCTCTGCTGGATCCCGGTGCATTCAAAGTGAGCAGTTTTTGCCATTAGACTATCTTGCCCAGACCCCTAAGATGTTAATTCTTTAAGAATCAGAATCTATTTGTACATTTTAAAAACCTGTTTGTACATGTTTGCTTAATCTGTATAATTCTACCTTTTGCATATGAAACTTTTCAGCTATTTCTGTTGTTTCAAAAATTAATCTTGATGACTAACTAAAATTGTGTCCATCTCCTATTTGAGTGTGTTCCTTTTACTTTTTCAGTCTGTTTACAGTGGCCACTACATCATCTGCCATGCGTATACATACCATCATTTCCTGGGTTCTTTTTATTTTCTGGGTGAAAGTTTGAATGCTTTTATTTGCATCAATCATGATTAAAAAACCTGCCACTCACAAAGGTTAAATAATTTACTTGCCCTCCCCACAAAAAAACTGTTAGGTCTAGTTAGTATGTTGCATTTAGATTAGATTCTATCCACAATTACATCCCATGTTCTTTTTTTATTTTTCTTTTTTATTATAAAGTCAGATATACAGAGAGGAGCAAAGACAGAAAGATCTTAGAACCACTGATTCGGCATACTGTTTTATTTAGACTGTATTCCTGTAGCTTTTTGGTTATAAGGCCTTTAACTCTTTTTACACATCTATGACTTATATTTCCATAATGTCTCCAACTTAGTGCCTCTGAACTTACCCTTCTCCACTTGAACCAGTATTTCATCAGATATTTAATGCAACGTTCCTTGGTTGTTAACTTATTCAAAATAGCAGGACCAGCCTTTTCGGTCCAATTGGTGCAAAATACTTCCCTCTTGTGGCTGATATTGTTCCTGCAGCTCCCACTGTCTTCAAGGAAGTGATTCTTAAATTATTCAATCATTCATTACTCTTACGACTTATTTTGATGTTCAGATTTGCTTGCATTTGAATAGTTAGCGCATTCTCAATCTGGCTGTGAGTTCTTTTAACATGAAGGCCATTTATATAGTCACAAATCTTAATTGTAAATCATAGATACTCATTCATCTTAATCATAATACTATGTTATCTCCTGGAGCAATTCCAATATTTTGTGAGAAAACCAGAAAAATCCAATAATAATAATAATAATTACATACACACACAAAAACTAGTAAAGTTGGGCCCGGCTGCGTGGGCTAGTGGATAAAGTCCTCGCCTTGAATGCACTGGGGTCCCAGATGGGCACTGGTTCTAATCCCAGCAGCTCCACTTCCCATCCAACTCCCTGCTTGTAGCCTGGGAAAGCAATCGAGGACGGTCCAAAGCCTTAGGACCCTGTACCCGCATGAGAGACCTGGAGGAAGTTCCTGGCTCCTGGCTTTGGATCAGCATGGCACTGGCCGTTGTGTTCACTTGGGGAGTGAATCATCGGATGGAAGATCTTCCTCTCTGTATATCTGCTTCTCTCTGTATATCTGACTTTACAATAAAAATAAATAAATCTTTTTTTAAAAAAAAAGTAAAGTTGAATTTCACTGAGTGTTTCTTTGCTAAGCATTTTATCATCTATTTCTTAAAATCTATCTTGGTAAGCAGAGCAAAAATGCCTTTTTACTTCTGAGGAAATTCTTGTATTAAAAGGTTAAGCAACCAGCCACAATAATTAAGCTATCAAGCATCTTAATGGAGATCTGATCATAGCTTTGCTTGATTGGAATGCTTCTGCACATTAAGAGATAATAAGAAAGGTAGAGAACATTTTTACATAGTTGGAATGTTATCAATTCTGCAGGTGCCAGGCCTGTGGTATTACTGCAGCATGGCCTACTTGGAGATGCTAGCAATTGGATCTCCAACCTACCCAACAACAGCCTGGGCTTCATTCTGGCGGATGCTGGCTTTGACGTGTGGATGGGGAACAGCCGGGGAAATACATGGTCTCGGAAACACAAGACACTCTCCATAGACCAGGATGAGTTCTGGGCTTTCAGGTATGTGAAATCTAGAGAAGTGAGGTTGAAATGGAATCTCTTTGAGAGAATTGAGTAAATAATTGTGATTCCTGGGTAATTCATTTAGGTCATATCATCAATATTCTGACCTAGTTTTCTTAATAATTACATTTTGGGGGGAAGGAATAAGGGATATTGAGTTCCCCATACAGAAGCTTGGGTCTGGCAAGTGAGATGAGAATGAGGGGTGATGTTGGGTGATTGGTATTGGAATTTGAAAAGGGTATTCCACTAACCTGTAGGTGGTTATCCTGGAGCTAACTCTTCCATGAGTAATGACAAGGGCTAGTACCTCCAGAGGAGATGAGATCAGGCAGCACTAAAACAAATTAAATGATTAAGCTTTGGGGACCTTCAACTGGACACATAATGGTCTCAGAAAAATATTTTTGGTATTTTAAGTTACCAATGACATTAAACCTGTTTTAATATCCATAACAGAAGAGTACCTGCAGTACTCTTGGTGCTTTTGCTGTAAATGAATCTTATGGACTTGTAGTTTTGCTGGTAACAGTGTAACAGGGCCTTTCCACCAGGAGGTGGGTCATGTGCTCAATAAATACTGAAGATGATCATCACTCTGAGGTAACATCTGCAGAAACTACCATTTTTGAAAGCCTGTGAGCCCTGAGACCCCTGTGAGCATTACAGGGTGGGAACAAGTCTGTTCTGAGTGATGTAAGGGGTACAGAAGCATGCTATCAGGATTGACTCAGGCATTGATTATAGGTAAATCCTCAAGGTGGTTTTGTCTGTTCTTGATTATAATTGTTCATTAACTTTCTCTTTTCCCTTTGTAGTTATGATGAGATGGCTAGGTTTGACCTTCCTGCAGTGATAAACTTTATTTTGCAGAAAACGGGCCAGGAAAATATCTATTATATTGGCTATTCACAGGGAACCACCATGGGTAGGTTCACAGAAAAGCAGGTTTGTATGCTCAGAAGAAACACAAATTATGCCTAAGAACATTCATGTCACATTACTCTCTGATCAGGCCGTTTCCTTTTCACTATCTGTTGGGGCTACAGGAAAGAGAAACCGGATTGAGAGAGGCCTGGGGCGTGGTAGAAAGAGCAAGAGCCTTGCCTTGACTTATGCAGTACACAAGATAACTATTCCTGTGGAATTATGTACATCCCTAGCCTCAGTTTCCTCATCTTCCTCTTAGAAGTGGTACAGGTGTTTGGTCTAATGCATATGATGATGTATGTGAGCTCTACAATGGCAGAAATCCGAACAGAGTTTTAAGAGAAGTTCCCAGCACATAGTATAAATAAATGCAAATTTAGTGTCTGCCTCATGACAAGTGATCAATAAATAGCACTATCATATACAAAACAGATCTGGTATAAATATCACTCAGATCTTCCTCTTTACATTCTAACACCAGTGTCTGGAATTATATGCTGAAATCCTTTTGTTTTTGATGAATTTGTCAGAGATCTTAACGCATGGTCCCTGCAGAATACAGAGCACTTTCATGGGGAGGTGAGAGTGTAGACCATGGCTTTCCTGGCCGCCCTGTATCAGACCAAAATCATTAGGGAAAAAAAGGTGCTTGATTTACACTGGGATGAAGGAAGGTCATGGGAGGACTGAGAAGAGCTTCTTATGTTTTCTAGAGACTGGCTTTAACTAATTCAAGGAACATTTTTTTTCCCCATTTACTCAACACACAAACTGCCCAGCCAATTTGGTCTTGGGACTGACTTTCAGGTAGTCTGAGTCTACAGAAGTCAACAATGATGACTAAAGGCTATCCTCAAGCTAAGTTAATGATTTTTAGCTTTTCATCCCCAGGAAGAATGGCCACATGCCTGAACTAACTGAGGTTTAGGTTCTGTCCTCAAGGAAGTAAGGAAGAGAGTATTCATTCTGACAAATTTCAAGAGAAAAGAAAGTCATAATTTTAACAAGAAAACTCATATTTGTGTAAGATCTTCTAATGAAGCTTCCCGTGTTCCAAGTTGATAGTCTACTGCTAGCAAACACACTGGAGACACAAAGCACACATGCTTGGCAAACACTCAATTATATATGGACTGGATCCACTTTCGTTTTGCAGAAAGCTCGTGTAGATTACCATATGAAACTAGCCTAACTCCAAAGTAGACAGCCATAGCAGAGTGGCTGACTGTTTTAATTCTTCTCCTTTTCTTGTTTGCATAAATAATAATGCTATTGTCAGTATCTGTTGGGGGAGACATAACATTGGAGCCACTTGGGTATTCTTTTTGCTGCCAAAGATTCATTTCCTGTGGAACTTTCCCACCAGTCACAATCCCATTATGTGAAAAATAAAACTGAGTTATTAATCAGGAAGTCCAGGTGCTGAAGGACTGTTGGAACTAAGGGTCAGTTCAGGTGGCTCATTTTTTATGAATTTTTTTCTAGAGAATAAATGAAACTTAATGTCTACATTTTCATTTCCTTATTTTCTCAATAATATTAGCAAGTTCCAGTCAAACTCTCACTTTGCCCTTTACAGATAGTTAGGGTGTTATATGGCTGTCCAACTCTAATGATATTCAGAGGCCCTTTAAAAGATTTTGTCTCTCCTCAAACCATTTCATCAGAGATGAAAATTAAACTGTTAACAATGAGGCTAGATAGTATTTCAGAGGAGGGAAAAGGCAAAACAAAACAAACAAAAACAAAAAAACCCAGTAGGATTCTTGGATTCTTCAGTTGATAAACCATGGAGCTGGTAAGAGGGAGAACCTGAACTTCTCTTATGGCAGAAGTAATGATCTAGAAGTAATGGAAAACATGATCTAGAGTTTTCAGATCTTGACATTTGAGGGGATTTGTATTATGTTTGGAATTAAGATGGACCTAGCTTCATATATTACTAGCTCAGACCTACAGTGCAATAATTGGGAGGGCAAGAGGACACAAATCATCTTGAGGCCCACCTTTGCATGTGGCTACCAAAACTAATCAAAGGCAGGAAAGGCGCCTTCTCAGAACCCACTCATCTCTAGGGAACTCAACCAAGACTGTGTGATTCTAGTTTTCTCTGCTTAGCCCTCCTCTCCTACCCATGCAACCGCAAATGTTAGACTAGGTAAAAAGCACACAGGCTCTTGTGAAACAGGCATACAATGTTTCAAATCTAATGGCCATACCTCTGTGCAACAGACTTTTTCTCCACTATGTCCTACATACATCACCTGCAAAGAGTGGCATTTCAAGAAATACTTTCGGTATACACATTAGGAGCGCCCTTGTTTAACCAAGGTCTCATACCAAATGTGCAACAGAAATTTTTAAAAAAAAGTTCATTGGACAATCTGCCTGCTAAACTGTTACAGTTTGGGTTCTTGAAGAGTTGGGAGTCAAGAAACAAAAGCCTTGTTATCTCAACAAACTTACTAGCAAACTAGGCAATTTCCTTAATTCTGAGTTTTTTTTTTTTTCAATGAATATCTACTACTTAAAAGCAAATGGCTGTGGAAACAATGGTCTTACCAACTTTCCTGTAGCCCTACACACTTTCTGCACTATTCAATTACGTAAAGGTTATCAAAATAAAATAATAATTTAAAAAAAGCAAATGGCTAGGTTTCATAGGAAACACAGAACAGTTTTTACCATTGCCCTCAATCAAATTTTACAGGAGAACTAAGGCGTAATCACACATAGTTACTGAATAATCTTGGTAACAGTTAATTGCAAAATTTATAAGTTATACTATATTCAATATCCATATTGACATGTTTCTTCTCTTGTAGGATTTATTGCATTCTCTACTATGCCAGAGCTGGCTAAGAAAATCAAAATGTATTTTGCTTTAGCACCAATTGCCACTGTCAAATATTCAAAAAGCCCTGGGACCAAATTTTTGTTGCTGCCAGACATGATGATCAAGGTATGAGGTACCGCAGATCATTCTATGTATATATAGAAGAGTCTTCCAGGTCTATATCCTAAACATACATTTATAAATGAGGCACTTCTTTTTCTACCTATCATGTCATGTCTGTCATTTCACCTTGTATTTTACAGGGGTTGTTTGGTAAAAAAGAATTTCTGTATCAGACCAGGTTTCTCAGGCAACTTGTTATTTACCTCTGTGGTCAGATGATTCTTGACCAGATTTGTAGCAATATCATCCTACTTCTGGGAGGATTCAACACCAATAACATGAACATGGTAAGTAGGAATCTACTGATTCCTCAAGACTCTATGGCAAAGCCAAGGGTTATGAATGCCACCCCTTATAGCTATGCTGATATCAGTGGAAATAGAGAAATGATGTGCTCCCTGGTTTCAAAATGGTAAGGAAATGAGGGAATGAGCATGAGGCAAGGTTCATATTATGGCACTAAATGTCACAGCTTACATGAGGGTACTTGAAAACATTTGTGGAAAAATGAAATTAAAGCAAAAACCTGAAATCTATACATAGCTGATTCATAAGACTTATTTCCCATAGATGTTTTAGAAACTCCTGTATTCATGGCAGTGAAGAAAATAAAATAGATCTGAAATCAGATTTTTAAAGAAGTTTAAAAAAAAGTGACCAGAACATGGCTGTCAACAAAGACTATTATGCATGTGTCTCTAATCCCTTGTATACACAAGCCCTGTAGGTTTGAAGTTTAAGTTCATTGACAAAATCTCTTGGGAGCTTCACTTGGGCTCAGGCTTAACTGACAGCTGAGGTGACTTGAGTGAGTTTCTAGGGAACCACTCCATCTGGAATGGAGATTAAAATGCAGAGTGATTTGGGGTTCCGTTCTTGCGATGATACCTAAAGAATGGGAGGAAACAGGTTTTGGGAGATGTGAAATTCAACTTGTGATGCAGTCTCAGTAGGAACCTCAATTGAACCTACAAAAATGTGTGAGGATAGGTTGCCCTTCAGAGTTATTTCAAGTTGGGAGGGTGGAAGAAGATCGGGTCTTTCTATCCCCACATCAATTAACCACTTCATGCAGACCACATCACTGAGAGGGGAGGCATTAGGTGAGATCTCTTCGCAGCTGGGACAAACACTACAGAAGGCTGACAAAGGAGGGTAGTCGGCCAGCATCACTTTCAGCAGCCGGGGTAATGTATACTCATTTCTGAAGAACTTTTCCTTCCTTTTTCAGTCAATAATTTGACTTATAGGCACCATCTAATAACCATTTACTATGTGCCAGGCTATTATTGTTCCTTATAACAAGTAGGTGAGACAACAATGGTCTATATCCCCACTTTACATTTTAGTTCATTGAGAGTTGGTGGAATAAACAGTCCAAAATCACCTAGAAATTAAATAGTAGTTCTAGGATTTTAATACAGAATCATCTCTAGAACCCACTTCAGTAAGCTTTTTTAAAAGAAGTTGTCAGAGCTCCAATGAGAAGCTATTCTAAAACACAGGGTTATATTTAGTGTTATTTACTTGTACATTAACATTTCATTAAAAATTTCTGATAATTTATTAATGGTCCCTTTTCTTAGACTCCCTAGAGATTTTGCCTTGATAAGAATGACATATTATGAGTTTTCCCAAAAAACCACTCGTACTTTGTTACAGAGTCGAGCAAATGTGTATGTTGCCCATTCTCCTGCTGGAACATCTGTACAAAACATTCTTCACTGGAGCCAGGTAAGCATGAAGCAGTGTTCGCTAAAAACATGTACATTTTGCTAAAATACTAAAGGATGTCCTTTGGCAAACCAAGAGTTCGTTTGCATTTATGCTAAAACTAAATATAATCTGGTGAATGCTGTTTCAACTGAATTTAATCTAGCTCATTGAAACTTCTCAGAAGCTGAGGGGAAGGGACTTCTTAAATGTGTGCATTAAGACAGTCCCAATCCATCACTGGTCACCTGAGGGGGACTGGCAAGAGGAGACAGTATTTCAACAACCTACTCTTCAGTTTTTCCAGCAGCCTGATCAAGTGGAAACCAGAATACTAGGGTAGGCCTAATTGGACAAAGGAATTTCCACAGCAGTTCTTTATGGCAGCAGTCTCAGGAGAAAAAAGGCATACGTAAGGTGATGGCTATACAGTATCTGAGATTGTATGATCAAAACTGAAGTATTCTTAGTTGGATTAAACTTTGATCTCCAATACCCGATATCTTCATATTGCACAATTTCAGAGGTGCTCTGCTTTTATAATCTTTTAATTGTACCAAATAGGTGAACTTCCTGGAGTGGTAAAAAATTATTTCGGTGATCTTTCTCCTTCAAAGACCCCCCCGCATCCTTACTTTTCTACCTTTTTAAATATCATCCCAAGATGAAACAGAAGCTTCGACAGTTTTTCTCTCTGCACCCCTCACAAGGGCAGACCTGATGAGCATGTCTACCACCAACACTCTTAATTAGGTACATCTTGGACTATCTCATAGATGTTTGCTTCCTTTTAGGCAGTGAGTTCTGGAGAACTCCGGGCATTTGACTGGGGGAGTGAGACCAAGAATCTGGAGAAAGGCAACCAGGTGAGACGCTCAACTATCAACTGCTGAGAATATACTGTTTGGAAATCTGTGAGGAACACACATTCTAGAGTGAGAAAACATGAGTGATCAAGCAGAAAGTGATAGTTCAGATTTAAGTTTATTTGAAAATGGGAGCTTCATAGCTTAGTTAAGAGGTTTCTCTGCTTCTATGACAGAGTAGGGGGCTTTTCCCCTAGCTGACACTGCTCTGTGAACAGGCACCAGCTTCTCAGAAGCAAAACAGGGAAGATTCCGTCTGGGGAAGCCAGTGGTCCATGGTGCATTTCAGAAGGATCCTTTTAGTATTAAAAGAAACAAAGAGAGATGGTGGAGAGGCAGTTGTTTCACGGTACCATATAAAGGACAGGGGATAGTGGATGAGGATGACTGTGCCAGCCTTGCTTCTACACTATAAACTTGAGTGAGTTGGCTGCACTGATTCTCCGGGCCTCAGATTTTATCCATAAAACTTAAAAATGACTGGATTATGTGATTCTTAAGTTTTTTTCCTGAACACACATTCAGTGAATCTGTGATTCCTAAGTTGCAGAAAAATAATACGTAATAAAATTAGAAGTGTGCAGAATGGGAAATGGACACGTATCCTCTTTTGGACAAGTACACTCTTTTGAGTGTAAAATTTTTATTGAATATTGTTAATTAGCACATATGCGTGTAAATAACCACTGATCATATAAGCAAAACCAGAGAGAGTGGACTAGATGCAGCCTAGTTTGGCTTTAAAGAGTATTCCATAAGTCTTAACATCCACTCCTGCACATAAGTCTAGATACAAAATGCTAGAAAATCAGACACATTATACAATACCCTTGCAGATCAAATTCAATTGCTGCTATCAGCTAATTGTATATATAGGTAGTTCTACTTCTATATCCATCAAAATCCTTATCTTTATTTAAAATGCCCATTATGAGTTTGGAAGTTCAACTATTACCCAGAACTAAAAGCTGTTCTATTTCTCCAGCCAACTCCTATTCGATACAAAGTCAGCGATATGACGGTCCCTACAGCAATGTGGACAGGTGGCCAGGACTGGCTCTCAAATCCAGAGGATGTGAAAACACTGCTCTCGGAAGTAACCAACCTCATCTACCACAAGAACATCCCTGAATGGGCTCACATAGATTTTATCTGGGGGTTGGATGCTCCTGACAGGATGTACAATGAAATCATAGATCTGATGCAACAGGAAGAAAACAACCTTTCCGAGGGAACGTGCAAAGTCACACCATGAAACAACCTGAGGCTGACAAGTCTTCCTAACCTCAGGGTAGACAGGACCAGGGTCATGAATAGAAGATTGCAAGGAGGATGTCTAATACTGGAAGCCCACCATGCTGGTGAAAAAGAGGACAGAAGTATTTCTTCAAACTTCTGCATTTGGGACTCAACCAACATTTACCTCATTGGTGTGGAAGCATTCAATGGATGAACACAGATGCCTGGTGCTACGTTATATTCCACCACCTTGAAGAGATTTTACCTGATAGCCAGGAAGTATGTAGAGATTCTCTATGCTGTTCACATAAACTTCCATGTTTGGAGCAGTAAAATAAAATGGCAAATTGGCACAGACTGCAAGATCTTGAATCTCTGGATTGTTGCTGACTTTGACAACAAACTAGATATTACTTGTTGCCATAAAGACACAATTTTATGTCAGGAAGCCAAGCTGCTTTGAACATAGCAATAAAAAGCAATGTGTATTACGGATGAAATCCTAAAAAGTACTGAGTTTCATAGTTGGATCTTAACTGAAAGAATGTTGTGGGATATTTGTGAGTTGTCCCCTAAGTGCATTAAGATATGCATGTCAGTACCTAGGCTCCAGTTCGGTCTTGTTTGAGAGTCTACATACAGCCTGTTGCTGGGAAACTAATAACTAGACATTTCTGGTTCTCTTTCATGCTTCCCAAAATTAAAAGCCATGAAGACAATTAAGCAAATTATCCTGTAGCTTATCCTCTGATCTTCACAGTTACTGTTACGCAGTCCTTCCAATTCATTTACAAAATGCTAACTTATTTATTTAGCAAATTGTTCAATTTTTACAATTGGTCAAAAATAATAGCTGTGATTTTCATATTATTTTGCAAAATCTGCTCTGAAACAAAGCAAGAGATACATTTGTTTAAGTTGAACACATACTGTTGAAGATACACAGGTGTGTATTTTCTTTTTTGGTTCCCCAAAGTCACCTAGAAACTCAGTTCAATGTTAATGGATCTTACATAAATTATTAAGATACATTTAATGTCATCAGAATACAAGTCTACTATTTCCTTCACAAAATAGGTGCCTTAAGAGCCTGCATATAATTAAAAATATATTCCTGGTTTTGCTGTTTATTAGACTTTTGTTTAAAGACAGTAAATATTTCATTCTTAGACTGTATTTATTATCATATATTGTGTGGCTTAGTTTACAAACAGAGGGAAATCTTTCATCCTGTGGTTCACTTCCCATATGGCTGCTATGGCCAGGGCCAGGTCAGGCTGAAGCACACGGACAGCTGGGGCCCAGGTGATTAGGCCACCTTTTGCAGGAATGTGAATTGGAAGTAGAGTGGCTGAGACTCAAACTAGCATTTTGACATGGGATGCTGGCATCACAAGTAGTGGCTTAACCAATTATGCCACAATACTATCTTAAATGTTATCAGTGAAAAGATGAGAAACACTTGTTTACCAACTCCTTTATAAAGGATCATAAACATATTCTTTAAAAAGTGTTTTGATACTTACAAGGTCTTACTCAAATCAAGATGGCTTTTTATGTGTAAACTGGTATCAATATATCTACCGATTTGCTGGTAAACAAGCTCTCTGAAAAGTGAAAAATATGAGAATTCTGTAATATTTGCCCATTCTGTGGTACACAAACAACCCACCACTAACATCTGAGAGACATTTTTATTGAAGTTGTTCCAGCAAAGAATATTTACATGTGAGTCACTGAAGTCACAAACATACATGCTTCTACACAAATGTACACACTTTGACTCTTCCTCTTGAAGGACAGCTTGCCTGCTAAGGTGTGGCAGAGACAGTCCTTGATAATGTGATAAAGCCAGAAGAAGGCAGGGTCTCTCAGGTAACTCTGAACCTCTTCTTTAGAAGTGACCGACTTTGAAACATCTGCTTTTCGACTGCATGGAGATTCCGACAAGTTTGATGTCTCCTCTAGAAATACTATGGCCGTGGTGACCTCCAGTGAGCAAACCACACAATAAGTAAAAGGCTCTTCGAAGACAACCATGGCAACCATCATCATTCCTAAAAAACTGCGGTGTCCAGGTGGGGAAGCTCAGAGACCAACAGTCCAAGGTGGAGATAGAATCCAGTTCTTCAGCTCTGCCTATGACCCGTTCTTGAGTTCACACGGATCATCATGATGCTTTCCTTAGCATGAATTCAATCTGGGAAAATTTTAATCTCCGTGCAATGTCCAATGAGCTCTCACCGTGCTAAGTACAAAAGAAGAAGTTACAACTGTTTATTTCCAATAGGGTCAAATGCCAATGTGAAAGGTCTGGTCAACTGTCAAGACTGATTAATCTTCAGGCTTGTAAAGGCTTTAAATGCCATTCAATTCTAATAATAGAATCAATTTGCTAACTTCAATGGGGACAATTTTACTGTTATTAATATAAGAGACAATTAACTTGTTTGTAAGGCCTAAACCAGAAAACTATGCTGCCAGCAGGACACCAGCCTGGGGCCTCCCAAATTCTTCCTTTGTTTTTGTTTTTCTGCACATTTATTAACTTACCTTATTCTTTATTGTGGGGTCTGCATGGGCTCCCAGGAGCAGAGGGATAAGAGTCTGGTTTTTCATTTCGCAGGCATAATGCAATGCAGTGCAGCCGTACTGAAACAGAAAAGGCCAACCTCACAGCTCATCAGTCAGGAGCTCCGCAACTACAGCCTGTGGTTTCTGAAGCTCACATTTGTTTTTTCACTTTGCAGCGTACAGATAGACAAACAAGACAATCTGGGAACTATCAATGAGCACCTCTAGTTCCTAGACTTAAAAAGCTTTCCTCTTCGAAGTGGGCACTGTGCCTTGCAGGAAGATCCTTGTGTCCCATATCCAGGGGCCTAGGTTTGATTCCAGATCTGGTTCTTGACTCCAGATTCCTACCAATGCACACCTAGACAAGGTGGTGATGCCTCAGGTAATTAGACTCCTGTCATGCATGCAAGAGACCTGGACAGAATTCCTGGCTTCTGGCTACAGTCCTGATCCATGTTGACATCTCAAGAGTAGATAGGAGCCCTCCTCTTATTGCTTCCACACTCCTTATATAAATAAAAAGTCCACTTTTCTGCCTAGGGGTTTATGTGAACTAATACTCTATGAGCTGTCAATATCTTCATTTATCATTTTCTGTTCCAAACTGGAGAATGCAACTCATAAAAAGTTTGATGTTGAATTATGCCATGCTTCTCTGTAGAACTCGGTGCACACAGGCAATCACAGCCTACATGTTGTTAGTTTCTTTTCCACATGGAACTTTCTGCAAATATTATCCTCTGGTGTTCTTGATTAAAATCCTCACAGTCTGAAGAGGCAAATGTTTATTTCACTAGAGAACATTGCTGTCCTCACAGCATCTTGAGAAACTCACATTTGGTTTGTTAGAGTCCATATTATGATTTATAAGTAGCAGATATAATCTTCTGACATTAATTTAAGCACTTACTTATTATAGTTCAAAAATTGATAGCTGGAATATTTGTTAGAGGTTTTTTGTTTTTGTTTTTGCCTTTCAAAAATCAGCCAAGAATGAACGGTTTCATTAAATGAAGAGATAACATCCATGACTGTCAAGACTTATAGAATTGGGTACTGTTGTGTGGTGTGTCAAGTTGCCAGCTGCAGCAGCATCCTACATGGGCACTAGTTTGTGTTCCTACTGTTCTACTCCCAACCCAGCTCCCTGGTAATACACATTTGGAAAATAGTCCTTAGGCCTCTGAGCCAAGTGGGAGACCCAGAAAAATCTCCTAAGTCCTGGATTTGGCCTGGCCCCACTCTAGCCTTTGCAGCCATTGGACATATGAACCAGCGGAGGGAAGATTTCTGACTGTCCCTTTCTCTGTGTAACTTTGTCTTTCAAATAAATAAAGTCTTTTTGAAAAGCTCTAAAAGAATTAAAACACTAACAAAATTAGCAGTCTTCTAACATCATGTAAGACAAAGCTGGGATCATATTTTTATTTAATGACAGCACAGTAATTGGAAAATGTGGCCTTGACCTTTTCCATGTAAAATAAATAACACACAATTACAAAAAAATACAAAACACTGCATTACTTAGAGTTAAATCTCAATACTTCTTATCTGAGAAGTGTTTTTTGGAAGAAATGGTGTCACTACTTGCTCACGTGTGTGTGCATAGGAATGTAAGATCTCTACCTAAAGATAAAGACAAATAACTGGGAAAATATACTAGAGAAGTTTTAGTTACTGATATAATCTCAAATCCACAAATCTAAAGGCAAAGATTAAGAAAATGCATTTTAAATGTTTTATCTTTATTAATCTGTGAATACCTTTCAAAGGTATCAAGAAGAATAATGATGTATACTGGTAGTCTGTACTATTTGCAATTTCATAAATGTGTTCTCATGGTCTCCCTTGCTCTCTCACACACACAGGCACAAATACCACTACTTTCCTGTATCTGAGTGGGATAATACGAACAAAAATAAAAGCATGTAGTTAATGAACAGGGATGGGGGCATACTCCCTGTTATAGAACAACGGCATTACACACACCAAGGGACGTGTACATAGGAATTAGGGATCACAAATACCATACTTCTTTCTTGGAATCAAATTTCAGCATGCCCACTTTTCAAATAAAGAACTGGTCATCTAAAATCTTATTCAATCAGCCTAATAAAGGAAAACATCACAAGAAAAGGAAGTAAACTTCTAACCCATTATAGTCATGGAAGTGGGGAGATGCATGAGGGCGCAGGAGTTCATGTGTAACAAAGCCTGAGAAGTGCATACAGATAGAAGCCAGCTGACACTATCGCTGTTCTGGCATTTTTGTTGTTGTTGTTGTTGTTTTGGTATTTTTAGCTCCCTGTCTTATCTATCTTTAGCTAATAAAGAAAGCATCTTTTATCAGTGAGTTCCAATCTAATCTCAGATTGGGATCTAGCTTCAGCAGCAGCTGTTAACATTCGGTCCTAGTGTTTGCCAGTCACTCTGCACAGTGCTTCACATAAGCCAGGCCTATAAAGTGAATACTATTAGTACTGCCATTTTATAGATGAGAAAACAGTGCAGAATAAGCTTGTAACTTGCCAAACTTGTATAAGTACTGGAATGCCTACAGTTACATTTGGGTGTGGTGACTTCACTATTTCTTAAGTGATAAGAATGGCATTTTGTTGTCAAGAGTTTGTATTGGACTTTACTTCTCACCAACAGTAAAGCCCAGTTTTATGAGCCATGTCCTATTATCAATAATGATTTTTATTTAAATTTAGTGGAAGAACATGGAGAATCTCAAGGTCACCTGACGGCAGTGAAAAACAAAACTAAACGTAAAATCAAAGCAAACTTACTGATGACGAAAAAAATCACCTGCAAGGACCACATTAGGGACTTTTAATAAAAATGGCTAAAAACGCAGACTTACACAATCAGTAGCGTTAACGTCAACACCAGCATCAAGTAGCATCCGTACCAGGGCCTCGTTCTGCTTAGTCTTTGACACCTGTTATACACAGGAAGGGGAAGAGAAGTTTACTGGCAAGCATCTCCTTCATTTTGTGTCCACAGACTGAATTTTAATTCTGACATTTCTGTACATCTTTTAAAAATTCTCTCCACCTTGTCAGCCCGTTTATACCAGTGAGAGCTGCAGTCCTCGGGGTATGCTTACAGAACAGTACCCGGACACTGTTAGAAATGCATGTTCTCAGGCCCCAACTTAGACCAACCAAACATTGTTGACAGTTGTCACAGTACTTGTCTGTCCCTTCTTGCCTCAAAACTCTTCAGTAACCTCTAATTCCTCTGGGAACAACCATAAACTCTTCATCAAGGCCCACAAACCCCTACTTGGGCCCTAGCCCTCGCCTTCTCTCCGTCTACATCTGCTCCCCTGGCGTTAGTTGCACAGGCCCTTAATAGATTTAGATTTCCATCGGGCTCTCCAGTCGCAGAGAATTACTGTCAAGACACTTCCTACTTGGCCTGGCAAATTCATCTTTCACACTGCAGTCCCGATCCATGCCTCTTTTCCTCCACCTGAGATAGATTTCCCACCCTTCCTGACCAAGTGACACCCTTTTTCCAAGGCTTTCTTCACCCCTCACCTCTCTGTGTATCATCTGCTTCATGGTCACTCTACATGTGGTGCTGTCATTTGATTAATCACTCTTCCCACCATCCCTAACTTTAACACGGGCAAGGACTATGGGTATTTCAGACACAGTGTCTGGCACATAACAGTCCCATTAATAGTAAGCTGAAGGATTAAACCAACAAATGACTTAAGCTAGGACACCTGCAAAATGCACTTATTCTTTCAAAGCCCTTGAGGTTCTGAACAAGTGCCAGTTGAAGTTTTCCACCAATACTAGTGGAGTAAGCAAAGCATATTGCTCATGGGGTGCAGGTCTGAAGTTCAGCCCCTTCCTCACCCAGGAGGCCTCATTCAGGTGTCTTCTCTCCTTATGCATCCTCCCTGGGTCAACTTCCAAACTGTCTCTCCTATCCCCTTCTCAGAAGCAATTCAAGCATTACTGGCTCTTTCGCTGATAGTCCCTCTCACGCCACCTTTTCCTCATTTTTCACAGCTTCACAATTCCCAGCTCTGGCAATAAGTGAGGTATTTGTGCCATGTCAGATGGCTTCTTCATTGCAGTCAGTCATTCTTCCCCAAGTTCCCACCTTCTAACAGATTGTGTGGCAACAAATGCTGAGTGAGCTTTTCTAATCACAGCTGTATTTTTTTTCCTTGAAAAATGGATGACAGATTCCTTCTCTCCTCAGATATTCAAGTGCTGTATATTATTAAAGACACCACAAATTATTTTGGCTTTAAAGTTAATCTCTCTCATTTTGAAAGGCATGTACACACACACACACACGAATGAGGGCAAAAGAAGGAGAGACAGGGAAGGAGGGAGGGAAGTAGATGAAGAGAGTAGGAGAGATCACCCATTTACCATTTTACTCTCCAAATATTGCCAGTAGCTGGGGATGGGTCTGGACCACGGCAGGAACTGAATTCATATACCCTACATGAATGGCAGGAGATCAGTCACCTGAACCATTACCTCTGCTTGCAAGGTCTACATTAACATGAAGCTGGAGTCAGTAGATAGAGCCAGGAACTCAATCCAGGTACTCTGATATAAGGTGGGAGAATCTTCATTGGTATCTTAACTGCTAGGCTGAACACGTGCCATATACACTTAGAATAATTTTAAGAACGCCTCACAGTTATAAGCAGATCATGTATTTATTAGTGAATTAAAAATTTTCATCACTCCCATAAACTCAATCATCAAAATCAGCATTTTTCACATTTAATTACAATTCCTCCAAAGCTGTAACATTTACTACCCAAAGACGTAGCATTTTCGACTTGTGGACTTTGTTCCAAAGTTCATGCTAAAAAAGTCAACTAATGTCCACTTCCTTTCAGCACAAAAAAGGCTGGAGCTGAGTTATTCAGCCAGAGTAAATTAGGCACCTGTTGAGTCATCCCCAAAGTGGAAGTGGCCAGAGGCAGACATTGTGGCCCAGTGGGTTAAATCTGGAACGCTGGCACCCCATGTTGGAGTTCAAGTGCAGAATACTCTACTTCCTATCACCTTTACTAATACCTTCTGCCTGGGAGGCAGTAGATGATGGTTCAAATGCTTGGTCACTTTGAAGCAGATAAAAAATAAACAGACTGCAATGCCACACCAACTCCATATTTCTTCAGGAAAATTATTGCCTGCAAGATGCTATCAAGCATGAATAAATCAATCAAGATGAAAGATGGGTTTCACATCTCAATATCTTTTGTGTTTGCTTCTAGAAGTGACTCTTGAAATATGTTTTTAATTCACAAAAGGTGTGCCCTTAAAAATCAGACAGAGAAATATATAAAAAAAATATACTCCTCTACTTTATATAGGAGAGACACAGGAGGAAGAGAATTTTTTTTAACACAGAACTTTTGTCTTCCTTCAGGTGATTTTTCAGTGAACAATAATTTTTTATGACTTCTTTTTACCTTTTATTTTTAACTACCAGGTAAAACTGCCCATCTTTATGGGTGTAGGGTGGTATTTCAGTAAAAGTATGCAGCAAGTGCCAATCAATTCAGAATTATTAGCATCTCCATCTCTTTAGCTTTTTTTTTTATGTGTAGCATTTTTGAACTCTAGATTGCTTTTATACTTGATCTTAGCCAAAAGGCTGGGAAGCAATCTAAATTACTTTTGTAAATAAACATTGCAAAGATTATTTTATCATTGGTGAACTGCTTTAGCTACCTTTCTTCTTGTTTTATTTCAATCGTAACATCTGTACGTATTCTGGGAACCTCTACTATGTCTTCACATCTTACCCGGCAGAAAGTCAGGAGTCATGCCTGGCTCCCCCCACGGTCTCCCCTGTGCCCCACTGCTCTACTCACCATGAGGAAGTACCCAATCAGCAGAACAGGCATCAGGAGGATGATGAGCAGATAATCAAAAAAGGTAAACCTTTTCTTCACCGCATAATGCAAGCAGGTTCTCTCTTTCTAAAAATGAAGGAAAGGATTTTTCTTAATAGGACATTGCATTTCAGATCCCATACGTTCAGATTATAAACTGGAAAGTGAAGTTTGCTCTTTCTTATTTTTTTTTTCATTTTTAATGGACAGATAAAAATTGTATAGATATTTAGGTATCATGTAATTTCCTGATATATGTATGTATTCCATAATTTTCAAATCAGGGTAAATACATTTTGCTCCTCATTGCACTTCCTTCTGTGGGGTATCCCTAAATAATAAATTCGTGTACCTAGTGATCAACAACTGAACACAACCTAGTGTAAGAGAGAAAAGCTGAAGAAGAGCCACTGAAAAATGACAGAAGAGACAGACATTCTGAGTCATCGAAAGACTGATTCTCATACTCAGTTTTGGGGGGAAACAGTATACTAAGATATAGGCTCAGTATTGAGGTGAGTATGAAAAGCTATACTTATATATTAATCATGTATGGTACACAATTATCCATTTTGTGCTATGTTTAAAGGAAAATGTAATGCATTGGCACTTTCCCCATATTCCTACATGCGCATAGGCAGTCTTAGAAGAATATAAATAATTACATTTTTCAAATATGTGACTAGCTATCAAGTGGCAGATGTTAAGGGGTTGCCACAACTTCATAATCAAAGGTAGAGAGAATCTTGTACAACTAAGTATAATGCAAACCAGGTTACAATATAATTGGAACATCAGCCAAATCAGTAGGAAGAGCAGGCAGGCAAGTGAGAAAAAGGGAGACCAATTCCCTACTTGGGTCACACACTGTTCTTCTGTAGAACATGCTTTATGTTTCCAAATATTAAAGTAAATTTTGAAAACTAGCCAACAATATAATGAGATATCAACCATTATCAAACAGGACAGGGTTAACTGTTGACAGTTTGCTTTTTTTTCTTCTTAAATATATACATGTGGAATATTTAAAATGCAGGACCACGGTATACATCCAAAATTATACCTTGCCTTTTTTCCTTCAGCTAAGAAATGCACACTTAGAACATGTACATTTCTCATGTTGTTCAATATTTTTAAATACACCAGGACACTTCAAAGAGTCTGTGGAAAAATAAAACTAAAAATAAGAGTAATAGAAGTTGTTGAAGTTCTCCCTGTGAGCACAGTGGCCAGACTGATGTCTACTGAATGGAGCCATCCTAATTTACTTAGTCAAACCTTACCAACAGGATATTTTATGTTTCTAAAGTCCCATTTTTATGAATAGTGTTGCCTGAACATCTGCACCCACAACGCTTTATCGACATCCTTAAATTTGTCTTTTGCTTATGTTTCTAAAAACTAAAATCCCAGGTATAAAAAATACTAATGCTTTTCCTAATGTGCTGCCAAGTTGTGCTGCAGTAAAAGAACACTTAAAAAATGAGATTAATATAGAGAACAGATGTCGTGTGCTGCATAGGCATATCTTCCAGAAGACACCCACATTTCCCTCACTCCTCCACGTCTCCCATCTCCCTCCCTTTTCCCCCCTCAACAGTATGTGCACAGCGATGATCGGCATCCACTCCATAGTCACAGGCAGGCACTGCTGCTCAAGATATCTCTACATCCCTGGCTCCTCTGCTACTTCCCAGGAATACATGCCATATTCTACCAAGATACCTATACATTAAATTCAGAACAGGATGGTACGTATGAAAGCTCAATGAAGCTGAAAACAGTAGACATGTGCAAGAAAGTCCAGCAGTGACCAATTTTCTGATAATACTCCGTTACTTGCAATGAGCCATCTTTACAGTGACTTGGAAGGGACAAGTGGGGCTCTTCATGCTTTCTCATCCAATGCGCAAGAGTGGCTAGAGGGAATTCCTAATAATAGCAACAATTGATGCCTACTATTTAACTATTTGCTTTTGCTATGATGTAGATGCAAGGTCTTGAGAAGGGATTCTGCAAGGATATTCAGGACAATACATACATAGCTTGCTCTTTCTTGATCCTGAGAAAGCTCCTATCACGTCTTTAAAACACATTCTTTATTCTTTCCCATGAAGATTTAAGAAGCCTCAATTCCACGATCTTACTTGTCCTTGGTAAATGTCTCATTAGCATTCTACTATCCTATTACAGGACTCTCTGAAGATCAGGACATTAACATACTCAATAAAAGATCTATCCAATTGGATAGCATCACAAAGTCATTATTTCTTTTTATGGAAATCTTTCCCATTACTTTTGAAATAGCAAGAAAGAGGAGAGAGGAAGGAGAAGAAAGAGGACAGGAGAGAAAGTTTCATCCCACCAAATGAGTGGACCTTTCCTTCCTCCTCAGATTCACAGACAAAATTCATCACAAAATATATCTGCAGGAATTGATGCTTTATTTTGCATTTTGACTTTAGGAAATGGGATTGTATGTGTCAGGCTCTCTAAAACAAGATTTTAAAAAGAAATTGTCAATATTAGGAGCTGCAATCAATGAGAAATGGAATTCATTACTTTCAGTGATCAAAAAGAAAGGAATAATTCTGAACTACTGCACACACAACACATGTAACAGCCTTACCTGATTTCTGAGGTTCACATCGGCATTTCTTTTTAAGAGGAAGGACACAATTCTTGTGTGCCCACGTCTGCAAGCACAGATCAGGGGAGTGTCTCCATTAAAGCCATCTTGAACATTGACATAGCCGTTGTCCTCCTTCACCCACCGCCACACTTGACCAAAGTCATTCTGATAGGCTGCCTGGCAGATGGGCTGGGCAGAGAAAAAACAAACACATTCTGACATGTACTCGTCATTGCAGAACGAGCGTACGGTGCAGCAGGTCAGGCCACCTCTTGGGAGAGCCATGTCCCGTGCAGATGTGCCTGGATTTTCTCCTCTGTTTCCCATCCAGTTTCCTGTTAGTGCTGATGGCAAGCAGTAGGTGATGTCTCAAGTGTCTGTGTCCCTTCCTTACTTCCACCCACACTGGAAACTCAAATGGAGCACCGGCTTCTGCTCTCAGCCTGAACCAGCTCTGTCTGGTTGGCAGGAATTTGTGGAGTGAAGCCCTGGAGGAAAGATACCTGCCTATCCTTTTCTTACCACGTTTCTCTGCCTTTCGAATAAAGAAAGCTAATTTTTAAAAAAAGATTTATTTATTGGAAAGGCGGATATACAGAAAGGAGGAGAGACAGAGAGGAAGATCTTCTGTCCGATGATTCACTCCCCAAGTGAGTGCAACGGCCGATGCTATGCCGATCCTAAGTCAGGAGTCAGGAACTTTTTCCGGGTTTCCCACACAGATGCAGGGTACCAAAGCTTTGGGCTGTCCTCGACTGCTTTCCCAGGCCACAAGCATGAAGCTGGATGGGAAGCGGAGCTGCCAGGATTAGAACCGGTGTCCATATGGGATCCCAGGCGCGTTCAAGGTGAGGACTTAAACCGCTAGGCCACGTAGCCGGACCCAGAAAACTAATTTTTAAAAAGAAATTTATGTAAAATTAAATGACAAAAATTTTTAAAAATCATTGCATAATAATTTAAAATACAAGCATTTCTAAATTGCACTATATTGTTTAGTAATTAAAATCTGAGGGTTATCAGCTTTGTTTAGCCTTAAGCCTAGAACAAACTTAAGCCAAGAAGGAACCTCTTAGATTTTTCTAAACTGCTTGGAATCCAGAAATAATTATCAGATAAATGACTCCATGAGTAAGTGGAGTAAGTACTAGCAATCTGACTAAGCGCACGCACACACACCCCACTGTGTATTGTGTCCATTAATGGACTGGCTATTCAGAAAACGCATGTATATGGCGAAGATTAAGATGATACTAAGTGACAGAACAATACCTGGATGCCCCAGGATTCAGAGTCAGCGCAGAGGGAAAGGTAGGACTTAGAACAGTATACAAATAACTACATAAGTTATTAGGTAACTATAGCCACATTTGGTTATGTTATATGTACAGAAAGCATTTTAAGAGCTTTGCAAAGCCAGATAGCCTCATCCTGACAGGTTTCCCCCTCTGTTCCAGCCCTCTGGATTTTTGCTATTAAAATGCCCATCATTCCATTCCTTCTGTCTGATTCTCTGTCTTGACCACATAAAATACTTTCCCCACTCCTTATGTGAATTCATCCTTATGGTGTCACTTAATCTTTATGGTATCCAAGATGTCTTTTTCAAGTACCAATACTAAATTTCTCCTTTTCGACAACTGGCATAGCACAACCCTTTTCTTAATTAATTAGAAAATGTCTCAGGTTCCCACGAAGCAGAGAAGTTTGAGGCAAGTGTGTGTCATCACTGCAGTTCAGACTTCCAGCTCCATCTGGAACACAGGGTATATCCATCTGATTCCACAGTGTATTCTTCACAATAGCGCACTGGGCACCACAGTACTGGGAAAGCAGCAAATGTTGAAGACAGATTCTAATGTGGAACTTTTCTAAACGACAACAAAATGAGGCTTTTCTTTTCTTTTTTTTTTGGTAATGTTGAGAAGCTATGTAGAATAATACTTGGCCCATAGAAGTGCTCAATTTATTTAACTTCTTATTGATGCTTATTAAGCATTTTAAATTTAATAAGGAGTTATAATCTCTCTGGCACACAGAGTTAGGTGCTAGAAAAAAAAAGAATATAACACACAAACACTAAGAAAATGTTTAAAGCATGTCCTTTCCTGTAGAAGCTGGGCCAGACCGGGGAGAAAGTGAAGTGATCATATTTTCTAAACAATTCGTATTCTTATGTAGTCAAACATCACAATAAGTGAACTTATCTGGACAATAAGACACTGGACTTTATGCTAGGTATATGCTTGCAAGGAAGGAATCTCAACTGAACTTGAACTGTGGTTATGCAGCAAGGTGGAGGAATCCACCATGGGGGGAGGGGTATGGGAGGGGTGGGAGGAATCCCCAGTGCCTATAAAACTGTATCACATAATACAATGTTAATAACAATTAAAAAAAAGGAGATGATAAAAAAAAATAAGTGAACTATCATATACATGAAAACAACATACTAAAGGACGATCTACCCTATAGCATCTCAGAGGCAAACTTTCATACCCCAAAATGAAACCCGATACACAGGTTTCAAATTTTACTTAAAATGCAAAATTAGACAAATCACCTCTCCTATTGCCCTGAAGTATTCCTGTTTTACAGGACGCTCATCAACTGGGTGGGGCAGAGTGGCAGGGTACAATCCGGCTGATACAGAAAGAACCAGGGCACATGAACCGACAGGTAGCTGGGATCAGAAACAGGAAGCAGAATAGCAGCTCTGCTGGTGACTGGTTAGCCATGCTCAACTCTGCGCCCGGTATGTCTCAGCATTCTCAATCACGGAATAAGGCAGTGAGGAGACAGCTACGTCAGGCCGTCACATTCTAGAATTCCTGCTACTCTAATCTCAACCAGCAAGCCTTCACATTCCTCTTCAGGCCTAGGGCTATTTCAGCACAGAAAGTGCCTAAAACCCTTCAATGAACTACCACTGTCTCAGCAGAACGGTCCTCATCTGGATCTTAATAACAAGTAAGACAAAGCTAAATGCAGCAAAATAACAGTTATCAACGCTTCATGTTTGCCAATTAAACCCACTGGCAGGAATACTGTCATTTTGTAAAAGATATTTGAACACAAATGAAGATAAAACAAGAATATTTTGATCAAATAATAAAATTACAGGAGAGGAATACAAGCCTTCATCTTATATAGGTTAATCTTTACATGAAAGACTAGTTTCATTATTCTTTTTAGAAAATTTCATTGACTTTCAGTGAAACTGTAATCATGAATGTACTTGAAATGATTAATACTGATGATATGTTTGGGAGCAGACCAATTACTCTGATAACGCTGTTATTTTTTTCTCAGATACCTGAATTACAATTGGAACACTGGAGTAGTTTATATAATAGTCTAGCTTTCAAGATTATCTTTAAAAATTGAGATTTTTGACAGCACAAAGCCCACATCCCCACAACAATTAACTGTTAGTGGCAGAGGTTAAAGTTCTCCACTGTCCTGCCACTCTGTATACATCACACATGCCATTTCCCTTAAATATGTTGCCTACCTTGCCTGGACTTACAGAGCCAAGGTCCTTCTTTTGTGGATGTTCGAACACTTTACTGAAAGTGAATTGAAGAGAGAAAAGGCAAAAGTGGAATATTTTCCAGCAAGAATCACTTGGAGCCTTTAAGAATGTCTTAATTTTGTTTGAGCAATATTACCTAAACTATTTGCCTATTTTCTTTCATCATGCCTCGGTCTCTTAGATCCAAACACAGAAAAGCATATTCTTGTCTCAGTCGAAATATGTAAGCTATTCCACGTGTGAATTTCTCAGCTAAAAGAGCCTGCTATTACATATTGTATCCACTAGGGGGAAACCCAGTGTCAGGGAAGCACCAGCAAAAGATGGAAGGAGAGCTTAAGAGAATAGAAAAGGGGGAAAGGGCCGTCCATTTGTTCATAAATTTATTATGAACCTTTCTGATCCTCTGAAATTCCTATAACTTAGAGGCATCCTGGCTTAGAAAAAAATGCATTGGGGACACTGAGCTGATATCATCCTCTAATTCTCAGAACGCCCTGACCCTCGTTACTGTTAACGCCCTAGCTCAGTGCCTTCTTACATCAGGAAAATTGTATCCTAATGTAACCCTAACTGGTCTTACCTCTCCTGGCCTCGTCCATCAGGCTCCAGTCCATCCACAAAACACAACCTCCCATGTGACGCCCCTGCTGGAAACTTCTTTGGTGCCCAAATGAAACTTCTGCTACTTCCTTGGTCACAAGCTGTATCCAAATAAATGTGTGTCTGTTGTGGTTTGAATATATCCCCCCAAATTCATGAGCTGCAAACTGGATCTCCGCTGGTTTACTGTGCAGTGGTGAAGATGCCACTGTGACACCTTCACCCCATATTAGAATGCTTGAGTTCAAGTGCTGACTCTGCTTCCAAGTCTATCTTCCTACTAGTGTATACCCTGGGAAGTGGGGAATGATGGCTCAGGCATTTAGGTCCCAGCCGCCCATCTGTGAGACCCAGGAGTTCCAGGTTCCTGGCTTCATTGTGATCCACCCCTGACCCTGGTAGGCATTTGCGGGAGAATGAGCAGATGGAAGTACTATTTTTCTTAATCTCCCACTCCACACATAATCTTTCTCTCTCTTTTTAGCCCTGTTCCTCTGCCTCCCAAATCATTTTTTTAAAGGACACGTCTGGCCTCCTCTTTCTTCCCTTCCCCTCCTCCTTTGCCCTTGCCCCTCCCACCATAGAATGACACTACAGGAAGACTCTGCCCAGGTGCTAGCCTTTCATTGGTGGACTTCCACTCTTCAGAACTATCAGCTGATAAACTCCTTTTCATCATAAATTACCTGGTCAGTGTTATTCAGGTCTAGCAGCAAAACATGGACTAAGACAGTATCATCCGCAATCATCCCTCCAACAAGAAGGTAAGCTACAAGAGGACAGGAATTACATCTGTTCTTGTCCAGCGCTCTGTTTGTCACAGCACCCAGCATAGTGCCCGACATAGAGCAGGCATTCAATACACTTTTGCTACGTCAATCAATAAATTCAAAGTTCTGCTGACATTTACTGAGGACTAAGTTATTTCATTTGCCATCACAATTCTGTAAATTATGTAATATGATTATACCTATTTTGCAAAAAAAAAAAAAAAGAGATCATGCCAGACTGTACTTCTTGCCCAAAGTCACTCAACTCATAACTAGTAGGACTAGGAGTCACATCAATGGCATTGCTTCTGAATGCATATGTTCTGCCTCTACTTCAGCCTTCAAAATATCTCTTGGGGCAGAGAGGCTGTCATGGTGGCACAGAAAGCTAACCCTCTGCCCTGTGGCATCAGCATCCCATTGGGGTGCCTATTCACAAACTGGCTTCTGCCAAATGAGATGTTGTTCTCAGGTGGTTATACATGCCAGCTGCTGAAGCAAACCTTCCACATTCCAAGTTATACTCCACCACCTAACAGCTATACTATTTGCTCAATTTATTAAACTCTTGGTATCAGCTTCCTTCTTCATTTAAAAATCACTCCTTTCTTATTCAGTTACAATAAGAACTAAATGTGACTGGGTAGAGGAAGCACTCAGCTTAGATCTGACTCATAATGAGAAGCCCTCAATCATATAATTATTAAAGTGTCAGGAGCCAATGAAGCTGGAGAGGGTGGTTACAAAAAATTAGATAATTGCTCAAAGAGAGTGACAGTATATAAAGAAATGCAAATATCTGCATTACCACACAGGGCAATTCTGACTTAAATGATAATGCAAAACAGAAAGAACAGACATGTGGGATGGGAGTATATTGCACTGGCTCCAACACTGGTGTTTAAACAGATGAATGAATGATTGACAGAGAAGATGTGATGAAGGGTAGATGAGGCTTTACCTCTCCCTCCACGTGGGGGAAGACTTGGGACAGTCAAAATTAAAAGTGTCTATGTGAGATGAACCAAAATGTGAAATGTCTTGGGGTCTGCACTGTGGCACAGTGGTTTAAGTCATGGTCTGCAGCACTGGCATCCCACATGGGCGCCTGTTCAAGGTGCAGCTGTACTCTTCCGATCCAGGTCCCTGCTAACACGCCTGGGAAAGCAGCAGGGGATAGACCAAATGCATGGGACTTGTACCTGCCTGGGAGATGAGGACATTTGAGGAGTAAACCAATGGATAAAAGATCTCTCTCCCTCTTTGTTTGCAACTCTGTCTGCAACTCTGGCCTTCAAATAAATAAACCTTGTTTCTCAAAAAAATCAGTATCTTCAGGCATCAGCTTGTAGAGATACAGTAAAACTCTGCAGTTGGCTCAGCATACAGCACAGGTTTGTGGGTTTCTTCAACAAATCTATGGTTGGAAAATGCAGAAAGTGTTGAGGGGCAAAGAAAAAGGGTTAAGAAATATCTGTCAGGTAAGGAAGAGTAAGTGGTTTACCGTGGAAATAGGGCTTATCGAACACCATGTGGAAAACAGAGGGAGACAAACGGAGTTGGAAAAAGAAATGAGCAAACAGAAAGCCTGAGAGGAACAACACAGAGTCAGCATACACGGGTTCAGAGGTGAAGTGGCTGGCCACAGAGCTGTGATAAGAGATGTCACAGATGAACTTGTCAAGGATGAGAGTCAAGAATGGCTGTGTTGAGGGGCTCATTTAGGATAGAGATTGTTTTCAAGAAAACAGAATGAAGTCTGGTGGATATGGCGGTCACTGAAAACGGACAGGGATGAGAAATTGCACTCCAGGAAAATGGAAATGGACCATAGAGGGCCAGATAGAAGCGATAAGGTGAAAAAAAGATCGTAAGCAAAAATTTAAATTAATAAATGAAGTCATGATCATAATGCGGTAGTGGTGTGAGGACATGGCCACCACAAGGGAGGTACGATGATGCCTGGCAAAAGCCAAATTGCAGTGAAGATCCAGAGGAGGACAGATTGGTAGGAGGGGAAAGACTGAGAAGTAATATTTTCCATCAGTATGCCTGTGTTCACACGGACTAACCTGCAAACACTCCTTGCGAAATCTGTGCTCTGTGCAATTTCAATACAGGATTGATCAACATAGCCCAGCAGAGAATTCCAACCTCAACTATCCCTCTCCTCTTCGCTCATACTATAACAGCTATTTCTGGAGCATTCCACGTTCATTTCTACCTTTACATCTTTGCAATTGCTTGTTGAGCTACACGGATAACTTTTGGCTAAGGCCACATTAAGCAGCAGCCCACCTGTAATCACCTCAGAGGGGTCTTCCCACACCACAGCCTAACACGACTGTCTCCCAGCCCAGATACACTCTATCACAGCACTTGGCTTTAACACTTTAAATTGCACATCTCATTATGGAAATTGCATCTAATGTTCCTCCTCTCCTAGAGAGTAGATTGTCTGCAGTGTTTGACTGTCACAGCCCCTCCTGATGGGCTAAATGCATGCTAACCATGGAGTTCTACCTGCTCTCACATCTCAGATCCAGCAGTTCCTCACTTCTGTGTCTGGGCTACCTGCTTGTTGCCCTTATGTTCTTCATACCGTGCTTTCTACTCTGCCACACCCACCCAAAACATCCTGTAACATTTTCTGAGAGTTATGCTTGCCAAGATGGGTGTAATGGGAGCTAGAAAGGAGCTTCCAAACAAAAACATGAATAGAAGCAACTGGAAGAGTGGGAGAAGCAACCACTTGCAGAGATACTGGTTCAGACCATATGATTCCCATGAAAACTTTAGCACAAAGCCATCCCAGAGCCCACAGGATTCTGATCACAGCAATAACGAATGCTCACGAATGTTTTCCAGCTCAGTTGTGAGTTTTTACACATCGGATCTGCTGGGCATGACTCCAACCTAAGGAAGAGTTACTATTTTCACTGGCTCCCTGGACATCATGACTGCAACATCTCAAAAAAGAAGGTGTCTGGAAGAAGAAAACGGAAAGCAAAAGACAGAAGCTGCTACAGGAAGAGAACCGACAGAAAAAACAAAGTGGCCAGGATGGGATTTAATGCATCCACCTTACTACCAAAAAGACTGTTGGATTTCTCATTGTCACCAATTACTGTTACTTAGACCACACGTTGTGAACAATCTGTGTATAGAAGAGGAAATCCAAATTAACCTCAAATACCAGTAGTGACTAGTTCTTAAAAATGAACAATGTCGGGCCCAACTCTGTGGCCTAGTGGGTAAAGTCCTCACCTTGAACGTGCTGGGATCCCATATGGGGGCCGGTTCTAGTCCCAGCTGATTCACTTTTCATCCAGCTCCCTGCTTGTGGCCTGGGAAAGCAGTCGAGGACGGCCCAAAGCCTTGGGACCCTGCCACCTGCACAGGAGACCCAGAAGAGCTCCTGGTCCTAGCTTCAGATCGGCACAGCACCGGCCACTGCAGTCACTTGGGGAGTGAATCATCAGACGGAAGATATTTCTCACTTTCTCTCCTCCTCTCTACATACATCTGACTTTGCAATAAAAAAATAAATCTTTAAAAAAATGAACAATGTCAGAATTGGACTCCAAATGCAGTATAACCAATCTGCGTGATCTGAAGGTGCACATGCATGAAAACCTCGATCCTATCAATCGGCACAGAAGTTGGGTTGCTGGTCTTCACCCAGTCACTTGGCTTCCATGTTCTGTTGTGCCTCCTGAAACTCACAGACACTGCAAGCTCTGCAACCCTTCCACCAACACTGCTGTCTTTCAGCTGTCATCCAGCAAGGAGTTGGGCCTGGCATGCTCTAAGGTTCCCAGCTCCCTGAAGCCTGCTGCTGTGCCTAGACCCTGAACATGTAGGCAAATAAATGCTTCAGTGCTGAGTTGTCTCGGTGACTTCTGTGGAACAACGGGGTGGTGGTACGGCAATGACTGATGAGAGCAGCAAGAATAATGTGGCACAGCAGCTTTCCCTCATTTTTGTTGTTCTTTAATGACTATCACTTGGGGAAATCTTTGACAGAGATCTAGGTTCTCCAAATCAAGGCCCAGGGGCCAACCAGTCTGTTTCATAACTCAGCCATGACCACTGATTTAAGAAGCTTGTTGACACCACTCAGATTCTGGAACATCCCACACTCTGAAGTCAGAGTGATGAAAGCCAGAAGTTAAGAAAGCTTTCACTTTTGTGACAGGGAGACAGGGTAGAGCAAGGATGGCTTCTGGCTGCTGGAAACGAGTGAATCAGAGGCCCTGATGTTCCCTGACCACATCAGCCCACAGGTAACTTGAGCACTGAGAAGGGCAGCAGTGCTAGGCTCCCCAGTGGAACAACACTGAGTTCTCTTGAAGCAGGGGAGATGAAGAAACCTTTCATGAGGCATGCTTCAGTTTCCTTGATGGAATTGCTCCAATTCTGCTCATTTCAAGCTGCTATGTAGAAGTCATGGAAATAACAATTAGGCAAAGCCAGCTTTCACACATAAAATCCAGCTGAGTATAACCAGTTTCATCCAGTTTAAGAGAAACTGACATGCATTCCCGTTGAGGCAACAGAGACCAGGCTTGAAGAACTGCTGAGTATAGAGAGCCGGCAAGTGACTATAACATAGCTTGATTTACAAACCTAAGCAAAGCTTGAGCCGTCACTTGTAAATATCCAAATAAAAATAAAAAAATCTGAAACTCCATGCCAACCTATATTCTTAGAGACTCTCCAGTGGGATGAACCAAAGAAGGTAACCATGTGATGGGAACAATCAAGCATTTTCTGCTCTTCCTTTTGTGGTTCCCTCCAAGCAGTCCCCGAACCATCTCTGCTTTGCTGATCTCCAATGTGTGAACTACTGCTTCCTCGGTAAACACTTTACAGAGTTTTATTGTGCTTCTGTTTACTTTTTAACACACCAAGATTTCTTTTTCAAAAATTTTTAATTTTATATCTATTTATTTATTTTTATTTTATTGGAAAGGCGGATATACAGAGAGGAGAGACAGAGAGGAAGAGCTTCCATCCAATGATTCACTCCCCAGGCGGCCACAACGGCTGGAGCTGAGCCAATCCGAAGCCAGGAGCCTCTTTCGGGTCTCCCATGCAGGTGCAGGGTCCCAAAGCTTTGGGCCATCCTTGACTGCTTTCCTGGGCCACAGGCGGGGAGCTGGATGGGAAGCGGGGCTGCCGGGAATTAGAACCGGCGCCCATATGGGATCCCGGGTGTGCAAGGCGAGGACCTTAACCACTGTGCCATCGCGCTGGGCCCTAATTTTAAATCTAATATTGCTTACAGAGTTTAGAGGGATGCATGCCCATGTGGAGCTCTGATTAGCATAAGGAGGGTCAAGGTATGGAGCAAGGTGGATGGGATAAATGTTTCAGTTTTTTGTTTTTCTCCTGGGTCTGCAGGGGCCAGAGAGAGGGAAGAAGTTTCTTCTTGCTGTCAGCACTATCCCAAGATTTCTGCACACTGCCTTTCCCAACTTTGAACAAGACTAAACTGGAGAGGAATACAAAACTTGAACTCTCAGAAAGCCTATGTCTCCAAACACTCAGTGGGCGCAACTGACCTTTTTTTGCACTAAGTATGAATGTGTAAGGCATCTTTGGAGAGAAATAATAAATAACGGGAATAATATCCCGCTTGTATAGACAGCTACAAGGCTAAGCACCTCAGCAACACTTCATGTAAGCTTTCTAGCTATCTTGAAGCAGGCCTAGTGTTACCACACCAGACAGATGAGGGCACTGAGGCTGAAAATTATTTTTAGCCAGGAAGTAGCAGAACTAGAATTCATGCTCTGATCTATCTGACTCAAGAGTCAATATTCTAACCCATAAGGTTTTCTGAGCCTTCATGCAACTCTATGTACTAAGCCCTAGTAAAGTTTATTCACAAAAGCACTGGAAGTTTCTACAGTCCTTGGCTAATTTTTTTTTTCAGTTCAGCTGAACAGACTTTGAATTCTCAGGACTTGTTAAGACTATGACAGGCTCTAGGGCTACAAAGATGGAAAAACCTACTTATACCCACATCCTACATGATAATCAGTGACAGTCCTTCCCAGCCTTTGGTCAATCTAGCAAAATCATTAAAATCCCCTAAGTCTTATCTAAAAAAATCTGTTAGCAGAGTAGCATATAAGTAAACGTATGAAGACAACCATACACATGTCACACATTGAAAAGTAGTAATAATATATATGTATGCATGTGTATGTATATATATCATATATGAGTATATGAATATTCATTTACCAATATATGAATATGCGAATACTCATTTACCAATCCCTGTTCACAGGAAATTTCATTGGCCTTATTTTTACTTGTGCTTTCAATAACATACAGATAAGTGGTTTTTATTATGTCTTACACTGAGGTTAATTTTTCTCACTCTAGCCCTTCATCCCAATGTGTAAGGACCACAGCTTCTCAGTCGGAGCCTGGCGTCCACGGGAGAGCAGCCCTGGAGCCACTGGGTTTCTTGCCCTCATCCTCACTCACCTTAAGCTTAGAACTTCAGTTTTGGGTTAGTTAGTATGCAAACCATTTTGTTGCAGTATGTTCCAGGCTCCAAAGTAGAAAATATTTCCCCTTCTCCTCTCCTAAGATGTTTTTCTTAAAAGTAATAATAATAAAAGGTATTTGTGACCTTAATGCTTTTAAGAGTAGGGGAACTATGTATAAAGAGGTTTTTAAAACAAAAAGATTTTAATTAAATATGACTGCTTAGATTTTATAAAATGTTAAAAGAAAGGAATATATTTGTGCCTTTTCTCATCCAAATAGTCTAGATGGCCCTTTGTAAAACCACGTAGGGAAAGAAAAACCAAATGGAATTTCTTGAACCTATTAAACCCTAGCTTAATCTAACTTAGAAAGTTTACTATTGCATGATACATATAGCTGCCAGGAGGTATATTCAAATAAAATTACTTTCTCTTCCTTGAAAACAAGCTTCTTGTGGGTGGAAGGACAAGTGATGTTATTCCCTTACTCTTTCTCCCTGATGTTAGTGAAGATGAAATTTGGGGCCTGGTGCGATAGCCTGGTGGCTAAAGTCCTCATCTTGCACATGCCTGGATCCTATGTAGGTGCCAGTTCTAATCCCGGCAGCCCTGCTTTCCATCTAGCTCCCTGCTTGTGGCCTGGGAAAACCCAAAGCCTTGACCCTGCACCCATGTGGAAGACCTGGAAGAAGATCAACTCAGCTCCGGCTGTTGCGACCACTTGGGGAGTAAACCAGTGGACAGGTCTTCCTCTCTGTGTCTTGTCCTCTCTATATATCTGACTTTCCAAGAAAGAAAGAAACAAAGTTGAAGCCCTGTCTGCCCTACTCCAAAGGCTGGCTTCTTAACTACCATTGTAATACCTCTCTTAGAAAAGCCTAATTTCTAGGGAACAAACTATTTTGTCCACTCTATCATTGCAAAGAACCAGGGAAATTCATATTTCTTCTCTCTGAATGCACTCAGCGCTGATCAGCTAACTTCATAGATAGAAGTTTCCATTTCTAGAACAAGGAAGGACTTCCAACTGTCCTATAATATTCGCATATTTCTCTTGGAAAACCACACCTTCCCGTGATGACCATGTATCCTCTAGATCTTCATTTTCTGCCTTTCTGAACTCATAATTTCCCATGGTTTAATTACCATCTATATGCAGATACCTCCTAATTATTACTTCTTACCTCTCCTTGGAGCTAGCTTTCCCTATCGCACTTCCATCACTGCCCAGTAGTCTCATGTATTTCTCTAACATAACATGTCCAGTGGAGCTTGAAATGTTATCCATTCATCTGTCCACTCTGTCTCCTCATCTAATTAACACCGCACGTAATGGCTAGTGTAAGGCAGAACCCTGGGTATCAACAAATTTTAGTAAGATTTACTAGTCTTTTAATTCCACAGAGACCATACTGCCTCTTATTTTCTGCACCTAGATAAACTGATCTTACCCCAGACAAACTTCATACACCACTCCCTAAATTATTCAAGCCCAGCTTCACTTGTGTTACTTTCCACACACACACACACACACACACACACACACACACACACACACACACACACACACACATTCTCTCTGTCTGGGACACTGTTTCCCCAAGATTCCCAAGACTAGACTCAGTTCACCAGACTCAGATCAAATGTCACTACTCATCAGGAGCCTTCCAGGTCAAATCTAGTGAAACAGAAACACTCCTCCTCATCCCTCTTACATGTGCCCCATTTTCATGATGCTGCCTTGATTCTTTCACTGTTGATAGTTACTATTTAAATTCTATACATACATGCATATATACAGTCTATATTTATATATATACTGTATACTACATGTATAATTACTATATACATCTATATGTATATGCTTACATTATTAACTCCTAGAGGCCAGGGAACACTCTGTTATTTAACATTATATATCAGGAACTAGCACATGCCTGCTCTATGGTATTTGCTCAATAAATATTGCTGAGCAAAGAAATGGGTGGGTGAAGGAATGAACAAGTGTATATCAATTTTCAGTCCTGATTTCTTTTCATATAATAGTCATTTCCTCCTAAAATTATCTATAGTACACAAGAACAAATTAGCAAATCAACTGGAACAGAGACTCTTGGGTACTCTTTACATGTAGAACGTCAAATGTTTGCAGGAGTTAAATATATGAACAAGGAAGACTGAACTGGTAAGATTTTATGGGAGGCCTTTTTCTCAATCTCCTTGCCTTTTGTGTTTCACTATCACAGAATGGCATAATGTTAAGTGCTGTACCAGATCCACATAAGCTCTCTTATTTAATAGTTTCAAGCTGACTCAAGAACTTAAACGACGTCCTGAAAAGTCCTACAGAGCTCCTGGAACAATCAGAACTAAACTTTAGGCTTTCCTCCCCCTTGGTGTAATGCTTCCCTTTTAGTAACATCTCAGTTCTTGCCTTCCTCCCCTGATGCCCCAGCTTTCCGAGGAAGCTCTGCTCACCCTGATTGCTGTCCCTGGATATTGTGTGCTTCTTAATAGTCATCTCAGAGACACGTGCCCTTTTCTCTGTGTTAAATCTGTTACCTGATAATGGATCCATTACCAAAGGATCAAGGTTGTGTGATTCAATGTATTTGTCTTGTGTGTCCTTCTCACAACTAGACTCTTCCCATTAATCTTCCAAAAGTTTAAATTATTATATTATTTTTACGAAATGCTCCATTTGAGGAGCAAGCAATTGCTTGGAATACCTGCATCCCATAATGGAGACTACGGTTTCAGTCCTGGCTCCACTTCCAATATGAGTACCTAATAACAAACACCCTGGGGAAGAGCAGAGATCGCTCAAATCCTGAGCTCTGCCACCTTCGAGAGGGAACAAGATCGTGCCCTGATTTCAGCTCCTGTGAACATCTGGGAAAGGACAAACAAGAACAAATGTGCCTAACAACAGTTTAGATGAATCAGTCTTGTTTAAAACTCCAGTTTGTTATAGCTGGACTATACCTAGAACTACTGTCTCCAAAGCTGGTTCTTTTTGAAATAAATATATGTATTTATTTAGAGAGACAGAGATTGTATAATGGTCAACAATGCAAGGGTCTAAGGAAAAATAAGACTAAGAGTCCGGTCTAGATGAGATTTCCAAGAAGTGGAAATCAGAATTTCACTAAGATTTATGGCAAACAAGTTCTCCAAGGCAGCACAGAACCGGGGATGGTGCAGGCTTCTTTCCCCTCGTTGGCCAGTGGCTCACAGTCCTTACATGCAGGAAACACTAAGAGACTGGCCTGCAATATCTGAGTAAGCCCTGTTCAAGTATTTAAGAGATAATTCCAGAGCTTTCAATCACTTTAAAAGTATAGATGCAAGGGTTCCTACTTTCTGCATTTGAACCTGGGGCTGAGACTATATACTTTTTTTCCAATTTACACATAACTCCCACATGCAACAGAAAAACAGAAAAAAAAATTCTTTTAATCGAAAAGAACTCATCTCTCTAGCACTTTACATCCCTATCTCAATGAACAATGTCAGTCTAGGTATAAAAAATTTGACAATGTGAGTATTAAAAATTTGACAATTCTGCAGTTAAGAAATCATTTGCCCCAGGAGAAATGGCTGGAAATGACCAAGACTTTCCAGGTGTTTCACATGAATATGGTTAGTAGTACAGTAAATGGACAAGCTGAGCAGAATGAAATTGTATAGCTAAGACTGATCCCACCTGTGATACTGGGTTTTGTGGCAATGCCATATATTTCAACAATTATCTTCCACTATCCTTGATCCACTACTAATTACATGCGTTAAATAATTACCTATGAGCTTCCAGGTAAGTTAGAGCATTTTAAGAGAAGTGTGAGTATATGTGTGTGTATGTGGTTGCTGCATTTTTGAATTTAATTTTAAAAATCCCAAGTTACTCAGTTATTAATACATCTAAAAAGTTAAACACACCTTAAACTTGTGTAAATATTTTCACTGATACTTGGAAGGAATTCAACATTCTTTCAATTGCCTTGCTTTCCCTTGGCTCAACTTTATCATTTGATGAAGCAACAACCAACCAATACATAACTGCACTGCTTTTACCAAACTTTTCTTTATAAGAAATCATTTTATTTATCTGATGGCACAGACAGAGAGAGACAGAGAATCTCCTATACACTGATTCACTGCCACCACCACCCCCAATTTCCCCTAACACCGAGAATTGGGCCAGGGCAAAGCCAGGAACCCAGAACTCCATCTTGATGTCTCACACAGGTGACTAAGATCCGTGGACTTGAGCTGGACTAGATCCATCTGCTGCCGCTCAGGGTGTGCATTAGTAGGAAGACAGATGAGAGAGAGCAGCAGGTCTCATACCCAGGTACTCCAGGATGGGCAGTGCGCATCCTGCATAGCAGTTCAATGGCTGAGCCAAACACCCACCCTGAGACTGCCATACAATGAAGCTGTTTCCAAGGCTTTCTGGCTACTCACCATGGAATCCATAGGCCACCAGTAAAAGCATCAGGGAACTCAAATACATTATCTTCTGTCTTACACCCACAAAAACACAGTCTGTAATTGACAAGGTCTTCAGGCAATCCACGTGCACACTACAACTTGAAAGCACCAGGCTAGTATAGTGTTTCTGGATCCTACATAAGACAAGTGACACAGACTCTCCAGTTAAAGATTCTTGAAGCTGCATTTTACATAAGTTCTTCTCCCTGACACTTGAGCAATCTCAACTGTAAGAATTACAGGAACAGCAGTTTACAACATTACACGTTTCTGTCATTTTCATAACAGGATCTCTTCCTGATACCAAAGGCACTGAGCAAGACCTTAAAAATGATAAGCCAAGCAGTGCATTTCCAATGGAAATAACTGGGAATACATTGCCTTTAATACTGGAAATTCAGAACTACCCATGGAGGTGCCCTTGGACAGCTGCGGTGGAATGCAGACTAACGAGTTCTTATACCACAGAGGCGGCAGAGTAAGTAATGAGTAATGAGGCAGCTACGCCTCTTGCACTTACTTAGGCTAGATGTTACTCTCTTATGCTTTTGAAAACTACTAAAAATCTGCTTGATTCCAAGAAGTTATTTCAACTATTTTTGAATACATCAAAAGTGAAAAAAACTCAACATACTGCAAACATATTGTTTTAGCCCATTCCTCTACGGTGATAGCTTGGCCATTGCTAGAGGTCATTTTCCTTTTTAACCATCACCAGAAGGCTGGTTACTCTGTTCACATGGTCCCACAGAAGAAACTGTCGGTCTTTGAGATGAATAGAAAATCTAGTTAGTGACAATTTTCTCTTTCCCCATCGAAAAGATTAACATTCAAGTCTCTGCTGCTGCTGCTCCTTTTTTTTTTTAAATAACTTATCTCTAACACAGAAAGTTAAGCAGAGGAAAAGGACACAAGTAGAGGAAATTGCTTTTGAAAAGTCTGAACAGCTGTAACACCTTGGGACTCCTCCTCCCAGACAGGGGCCATACCTCAGAGTACAGGATTCCCATGCTGGTCCTTCACAGGCTGACTTGACTTCCAGAGCTTCTAGAATCTTCCAGAGTTTATTTCTAATGAATGTCAAATTCCTTCCTGGTTGAGAAAGGTCCCGACAGCCCAAACCGTCTCGTTCCTTGTGAGCGCTCTTTCAGCTACACAGGCAGCAGCAACACCTTTCAGAGGGCCCAGCCCAAAGAAGGGCATTGGTTTACTGGGTAATGACCCAAGAGGTGTATCATCTAATGTTACAGCCCCAAGGAGCCGGTTTCTGACTCATGTTTACCCTGCCGGTGGCAGCATGCACAAAACAGGGAACTAATATTGGGGGAAGGGAGAAGGACTCCGGTTCAAAATAGGATACTATTCTCACGATATTTCCTAATTGAAATACAGTTTTCTGTGCCATTGAGAAAGACTAGAGCCTATATATGTCTGGCAAAGAGTTTTCAAAATTCTCAGCCCAACAAGTAATACTTTCCCTGCCATTTACAAAAATCCCTGTAAACCAAGGAAATAAAATATTTTAAAGTTTTAATCAGCACATAATAACTACATCTGTTCATGGGATACAATATGTTAATTCAAAACACACACGTAGAAAGTGTGAGGTGAAAGCATCAGAATAGTTATTTTTTCCAAGCCACTAAAAATGACAATTTCGTGTTGTGAAGTGAGACTTCTGTCTTCTATTCCTTTACAAAATGTATCATAAATTGCTGTAAACTGTATTCACCCCACTGGGTCACAAAGCATGAGAATTCTGCTAACCATTACACAAATACCCTCTTAACCCCTCCTCCTTGCTCTTCCTGATTCCTAATGACCAAGATTTTACTCTCTAGCTACAAATATAATAAACCTGAAGATGTTTCAAATATTACAATATGGTGTATAAATTAAGCCAAAGTATTCTGTATCCTTGCATTTCAAAACTGTAAGTCTTGGAGCAAGTGTCATGGTGCATAAGATCAAGTTGCCACTTTCAATGTCAGCATCCCCTGTTGGAATGCTGGTTCAAGTCCTGGTTCCCCATTTCTGATTCCTATTCCTACGAATACTCCCAGGAATAAGAGGATGACGCCCTGAGTGATTGGTCCTGTCACTCATGTAAGAAATTGGCCTGGCCCAAGTCCTGGCTTTTGTAGGTACTTGATGGAGTAACCAGGAACTTTTCTCCTCTTCTCTCCTCTCTTGCTTTCTTTCTCACTCTCCCTTTGTGAGTATATATAAAAATGCGTCTGGGTGGTGCAGTCACACAGCAAGTTAATCCTTCTTTCCTGTGGCACTGAGCTTCCAATGTGAGCATCAGTTTGTGTTCCGGCTGCTCCACTTCCAATCTAGCTCCCTGCTAAGAGACTGGGAAAGCAGTGGAGGATGGCCCAAGTCCTTGAGATCTGTCTGGAAGAGGCCTGGCTCCCAGCTTGGGATCATCGCAGCTCTGGCCATTGTGGCCATCTGGAGAGTGAATTAGCAGATGGAAGACCTTCAATCTATCTCTACTCTTTAGAAAATCTGCCTTTCAAATAAATATAAATCTTCAAGAGAAATGTCTGGGCCCGATGCAGTAGCTTAGTGACTAAGTCCTTGCCTTGCACATGCTGGGATCTCATATGGGCACTGGTCCTAATCCTGGCTGCTCCATTTCCCATCCAGCTCCATGCCTGTGGCCTGGAAAAGCAATCGATAATAGCCCAAAGCCTTGGGACCCTGTGCCTGTGTGGGAGATCTGGAGGAAGCTCAGCTCAGCTCCAGCTACTGCAGCCACTTGGATCTTCCTCTCTGTATCTCCTTCTCTCTGTATATCAGCCTTTCCAATAAAAATTTAAAAATCTTTTAAAAATATCTAAAATCAATCATTCCATTGCACTAAAAATCATGCACTGTCTAAAACCAATCATTCACTGTCTAAAAGGAGTCATTCTAGTGTTTAAATTGAATCAACAATAGATTTGGTTAATCATGCTAATACACCAAATCTTTTAAACAATATAAACATTTTGTAGACTTTATATGATACCACTTCCACATTGTATCTAAACCTAATAAGTTTAAAACTTTCCCACAATTAATCTATTCCCCTCTTCATTCATATACACATGTCCACCCATGAAACAAACAATCCAAGCAAACTGATATGGTCCCAATAAATTAAGATTCTTTAGTGATCAAAGGTTACAGACTAGGATCTGATGCCTGTGCATAGAGAGAAATTCCTCCTGCTTCACTGATGGACATACTGTGCTTTCCAACCCAGGATGGCATACTCTAGCAAGAACTTAGCACTGAGCTCAAGAGTTCAAGCACTAGCCAACTCTGTTGGAGGAAAGGGAAGTCTGTAATACCCAACCAGATTGCAGCAGCTCACGTGCTCTTCCACTAGGTTTGATTTTGCATGACCTTTGCATCTGAAGGATTTGATTGCCTTCCTAGTGTCTTAGAAAAACAAGTACCTTAGGTACCTAGGCAAATCTTTAGTAAACCACTCCAGCCTCTTTTTGTAAACTGCTTTTACTTATTTGTAGGGATACAGCCCTTCATTTCACTGCCAGTTAGCCAAGGATGCTGTCAACTTCCTGCAACTTCTTTCCCCATAACCGGGCTAAATTCTTTAATTGGACTCTGCATTTCTTTCCTGGTGGCACCAGGTAATAGAAACACAGTACTTATTATAACTGTAAAAAGTGGATTGTAGAGTTGACTGTTAAACCAATACTAAAGACAATTGACACATTACAATTGGCAAGACAGTGTTAGGCCAATGGGTCTCCTCAGAGTTGATCTCGGCCCCAGGAACACCTCCAGATTTAGCTAACAAAAACTCAAGACATTCAATTAAATTCAGATTTCAAGTACATTTCTGAACTATTTCAGGGACATCCATACACGAAAAAGCTGAGTGTTATTTAACTGAAAATTGAAGACATTTGGTGATAATGGAGACATTTTTGGCAGTCACTATCAGGCATGGGAGCATGCCGCTGTATCTGAGAGATGAAGTCCAGGAACGCTGCCAAACACCCTTTGGGGTAAAGCAGGGCCTCTCACAATAGAGAATCCTCTGGCCCAGAAAAAAGCAAGAAAAAAAGGCTGAAAAAGGGAAATCCTGGCCTAAACCAACATAGGAATTAAAGGTGAAAGGACCCTAATCAGTGGTCCACATGGGCATGCACCTTCTTAACTTATATAAACATAATCATAAAAAAACAGGTAAAAATGACTAGAAAAAAACTAAGTAAAATTGCTGTTGGAAACCTTTTTTTCTCTTTTATTTTTATTATTATTATTTTATTCTGATGATCTTTACATAGTTGATTAGGACACAGAGGGTCAAGAGCTACAAGAAAGTGGGTAAGACCATTGTTTCCACATTCCTCCTTTTAAAAGGAAAAATGAGACGCAGCAAGATTTTAGAATGTTTATTTAAGCAAACAATGACTCAAGAATTAGGTAGCATCAACCAAAAGCAGTTCAATGGCTCTTCAAAGTATCGGGTAAAACACAGAAGCAGAGCTAAGAAAAGGACTGTACACTTACCCAGTAGCCTTACACCGTCAGCCGTGCGGGAAAGTCCCCAGGTGTATGAGTTAGCAGGCAGTGCCTAATTGCTTGCCCTGTGTTTCATTTTTTTTAATTGATGAACTCACAATTAATCCTCTCCAACTTTGTGTATGTCTGCAAATCAAGCAAGGTTAGGATTATGTAAGAAGCCTAACTGGCTCTGTCTGCTCAGGGATTCTTCAGGCCAGGTCTTAATTAAATTTACTATCATACTCAGAAGACTTAAAACACTTTTATCAAATTCAAATCAACTTTGCATTTAATGGGAAAAAAAAGAAATTTGTGGTAACTTGGAGGAAATGGTGTTAGCCATCCCTTACTAAAAATGCAGACAGTATCAATTTAAATGTGAAATAGGTCATTTAATCACTTGGCACTTATGCAATGCTTAATTCCATGGTGTGCTTTATTTCTATGCCAATCGCTACCATGTACTTGCAATACTAATTGTCCCCATGTTCTCTAATGACAGCGTAAGGAATACAACTCATGCTCAAGGCCCCACAGTCGTCAGAACGCTGTAACTTGTTTTTCCTAACTTTTGGGACTCCTAACAACTTTGAGACAAGGGAGCTTATTTATATACCTTCAGGGAAAAATATGTAAGAAGGAAAAGAACTCTATTCTTGAAGAACTGTGCTGCACTGGACAGGCAGGTGGACAGATTAGGGAGCTCTCGCTTGCTCAATTCCCAAAAGCCAGTAAAGAGGACTGGGTTGGGGAAGCTCAGGAGCCACAAGCAGCACATGCCAGGTATGTCCTGCAGTGGCAAGACCCTACTTGAGCTGTCATCACTGCCTTTTAGGCTCTGTGTTAGCAGGAACCCAGAGTCAGACCTTGAATCCAGACACTCCACAAAGGGACATGCACTTAACCAGCAACTTCATCACCAAGCTAAAATCCCACCCCGTAGGTTACATTGTTCAGTGAGTTAAAAACTCTGACCTGGAATGGAGGGTGCTGCTACTTTAAATTTTTCACTACAGGTGTCTCTTATTCCTTGCACCCTAGTGTTAAATAAAGAGATGCTATATCTCAGTTTCCTGTGGACCATCATCTGTGATGATCACTGAAGCCCATAACAGAACATCGAGCCTGTGAAATGCTCTCTCAAGCATTTGTAGTTAATGATTCTGTAGTAGTGAGACCATCCAGGCCTGCTGAGGTCTTTGGCCACACCTTCAGGTGGGCGGCACCAGCATTGCCCACTCACTTACTAACTGATTAAGCGTCCACCAATGGGGAACATCTTACCTGTAGGTTCCCGCCCAGCAAGGAGGGGTCAGGGAATGCTTAAAATCCCAAGACCCTTCCTCAAACCTTTGGTGTCTCTCTCCCTCGGAGGCAGCCCACTGCCCGGCTTTCTCTCGGGAGGTGCTTTCCCTTCCTCCTCCCTTCCCTGCTCACCTGGTCCCTTTGCAAATAAACTTTTCTGTCTGCAACAGATTCCCGGCTTTTTATTTCTATACTAAGTTGAGGAAAGAACCCACCAGGCTTTTCTGCTAACAGTAAAGGGTTAGGTTGAGAGGGAAGGGCTTGTCTCCCTTTTCTAGTTTTTAAACTAAAATGTTGTTAAGGTCACGGCTGGCAGCCTCTACTGGCCAGAGTCTTACCCTTTCTTTTTTAGGAACTAACTTAGTTCCCAGTTCTTCATAAAGCCCAGAACTTTGCAGTCATCCATTTATCACGGAATAAAGGCAGAACTTGAAAGAATTAGTATCATCTACCACACTATCAAATCAAAAGATCTCTCTCTTCCTAGATCACAAACCTGCCAAAACAAGGGAACAGACCAATTCACCGAAATAAAATATTATGCCATGACACTCTGAAAATTACTTCGAAAGTACTCACGCATCATCAAAAAGATGTAAAAATCGCATAAGACAGCTGCACTTGACAGAGGCCACCAGGCACACTAGTAGGAGATTTTTTCCAACGTTCTTTTGCCTCTTTCTCCTATTTTACCTGTCTTGCCCTATAAGTTACACTCTGTCATGTGACATAATATTTGAAAAAAACACTAGTGAAAGTAACATATAAGAATTCTGCATTGCATTTAAAGAATAAGAAATACCACACATGTTTCTTTCTAAAATAAAATTGCATGTAGTATGACCCTTACTTTTCATGGTGTGAAGAAATTAGGTACTGGTCAAATTCCCTGGAATAGCCAGGAATTTTTGGTGTCTGGCACCCAGGAATCCCTCTAGGCATTTTTCCTGGTGTTGCAGTTAGTATCACTCCCTTCTCCACGCTATTGCTAACTCAGGAGCTTACTAAACATAAATTGCCCACACCCCACACCCACATCAGAGGTAAATAACCAAATATCCAGGCTAAGAGTTTGGGATCTGCATTTAAACAGCATTCCAGATGATTCTGAAGCAGGAGATACAGGGTCATTTTGATAAAAGGGGACTTTTTTTTTTTCCAACACAAAGCATAAAGGAGACAATGACGGGCCCAGCGCGGTGGCCTAGCGGCTAAAGTCCTCACCTTGAACATGCTGGGATCCCATATGGCGCTGGTTCTAATCCCAGCTGCACCACTTCCCATCCAGCTCCCTGCTTCTGGCCTGGGAAAGCAGCTGAGGACAGCCCAAAGCTTTGTGACCCTGCACCCGTGTGGGTGACCCGGAAGAGGCTCCTGGATCCTGGCTTCGGATCGGCATAACATCAGCCTTTGCGCTCACTTGGGGAGTGAATCATTAGACGGAAGATCTTCCTCTCTGTCTCTCCTCCTCTCTGTATATCTGACTTTCCAATAAATAAATAAATCTTAAAAAAAAAAAAGAGGAGACAATGACAATTTTTATCTACCTGTAAACGCAATTTTATGTTTATGTTTAAGTGTCCTTGGGCTTTTGAGACTTTTTTAAATCTTCACGTGAGGTCATGAGGTTGTGTAAGGAGTAGCTGTTCTCTCCTTAACAGCTTGAAACAGCTGTGCCTACGTTTCAGTCTGGAGATTTGGGGAGAAGCCTATTTGTTTGTATTGCAAATAAATCATGAAGTAAAGGTTAATGTTTGTGTGTGAATTTCTGGCATCACAATTTTTTTTTTTAAAGATTTATTTTTATTATTTTTTATTGGAAAGGCGGATATACAGAGAGGAGATACAGAGAGGAAGATCTTCCATCCGATGATTCACTCCCCAAGTGAGCCGCAACGGGTCGATACTATGCCGATCCGAAGCCAGGAGCCTCTTCCGGGTCTCCCACGCGGGTGCAGGGTCCCAAAGCTTTGGGCCGTCCTCAACTGCTTTCCCAGGCCACAGGCAGGGAGCTGGAAGGGAAGCGGGGCTGCCGGGATTAGAACCGGCGCCCATATGGGATCCCGGGCGTGCAAGGCGAGGACTTAACCACTTGCGCCACCGCGCCGGGCCCTGGCATCACAATTTTGATCTATTAAATTTCATCAGCACTACATCTTTCTTCCTTAGTTCAGCACTTGGATGAGTCTCCTCCTTCAACTGATGCGTCATGCATTCTCTGAGGGGTAATATTTTTTACCCCAAGATATGACAACTGTTATAAAGGGGAGGAAAAGAGTTTTATAACATGTAGGAAGACAGCACACATCGATACAAAGCACATAGGACAGGGAAAAACCATTTCCTCAACCTGCTTATGTTGAGTCCCAGAGCTTGCACATCCAACCGGGAAAGGACAGATTAACAGGATAGAAAAATTTTTGTTTACACATCCCTCGTGTGTACACAAGGGGGCGCAGAAGGGAGAGTAACTGGAAGCAGAGCAAATTTGTAGCTTACAGACCATTTGAACAGCCTAAAAGGAGCAAGAACTTTTGAGGAGGATCAATTAGTTCTCAAGAGAACAACCAGGAAATAAGAACATTTTTCTAAAATATTTTTCCATAGACATATGTGGTCTTTCCATTTCTTTCAAGACCACGAAACTCCCCTGAAGAGATTTGGGTAGATTTTATTTATTTCTCCATTCTGGGAGTAGATACTCCCTGAAGAGACTTTACAGAGTCTTAACTTTCCAGAGGTTGCTATTTTAGTGAGAAATGTGAAACTCCAAGCAGTCTGCCCCCTCGATGTTTCCTGGATTGGTTAAATATCACATGTCTTCATACTAAAATAATCTTTGTCCCAATTGGGGTAGAATATTCTGATTCACTTCAAAGACATGAAAGGTAAATAGAATATTTGTGGTAGTTACATTTCATGGGGGACAGTTTGGGAAAACTGCCACAAGGTTCCAGAGAAAGGTGCAATGAAAAGGGTTTAATTCCAACTGATTGCAACTGATGTTTTCATCTTCAGAATAAAAACCTTAAAACTTGCAAGATAAGAAAAATAGGCCCCAAATTTTGCTATACACACACAATATATATACACATGACATCCTCAGACAGACACAGTGTGCTTATTGAGCCAGGGAATATGCCAAGAGTTTTACATGTGTTAACATCTTCAATACAGTCAGCAATTCTCTATGGTAGGGGCCGAGTGCCACAGCCTAAAGTTTAACCCAGGTTAGCCTGAATTAAACTCTACACCATTGTACACTATTAGTACACTACTGTACTAAACCCTTCTCTACACTACTGCATACTCCTGTTATCACCAAGCAACTGCAGGCTTTTCCCTTTAAAGCACTGTGGTCCTTAGAGACAAGTAGATTTCTTGCTGTCACATGGTTTCACTGTTTCCAGACCTTGCTTAGCTAGGCTCACCTAAGCATCTTTAGATATCTGGTGTCCCATGTCTCATTATTTTTTATTTGAAGTTTAATTAGTTTTTAACAGATTCTATAGAATTCATGGATACAACCGTAAGAATAAAATATTCTCTTCCTCCCTTCCTGTCTCCTTCCCATCCTCTTTCCCTCTCCTTTTCTATTTTTAGTTTTAGAGATAACATATTTAATTTTAAAGATGTATTTATTTGGAAGGAAACATTACAGAGATGGTTAGAAGGAGAAGGAGAAATCTTCTATCTACTGGTTTACTCTAAAATGGCTGCAACAATCAGGGGTGGCTTGGCAGACGCTGGGAGCCAAAAGCTTTAACTAGGTCTCCTACAGGGGGGTTGGAGCCCCAGGATTTAAGCCACTTGCTGTTTTCTGAGGCACATGACCAGGGAGATGGATTGGAAATGGAGCATCCAGAACTCAAACGGATGCCCATATGGGATCCCAGCATCAGAGGCGGTAGCTTTATCTATTATAACATGACTCAAGATACCATATTATAAATTTATATTACAGCAAAAAAGGCTTAGTTTATTTCACTGAATAAACAGTTGAACATGTGGGCCCAGCATGATAGTCTAGTACCTAAAGTCCTCACATTGAATGTGTCAGGATCCCATATGGGCACTGGTTCTAATTTTGGTGGTCCTGTTTTCCATCCAGCTCCCTGTTTGTTGCCTGGGAAAGTAGTAGAGTATGGCCCAAAGCCTTGGGACCCTGAACCCACCTGGGAGACCTAGAAGAGGTTCCTGGCTCCTAGCTTTGGATCAGCTTAGCTCTGGCTATTGCAGCCACTTGGAGAGTGATTCGGCAGATGGAAGCCTTCCTTTCTGTCTCTCCTCCTCTCCATATTTCTGACTTGGCAATAAAAATAAATAAATCTTTTTTTAAAAAAAGAAGTTTAAGATGTAAAAAAACCCTGGGGCTGGAGCTATGATGTTGCAAGTTAAGCCTCTATCTGCAACACCAATATGCCATGTGGGCACTGGTTCAAGTCTGGAATGCTGTACTTGCAATCCAGGTCCCTGCTAATAGCCTAAGAAAGCAGAAGTGATTGGCCCAAGTCCTTGCATCTGCACTCACACAGAAGGCAAGGAAGAAGCTCCTGGCTCCTGGTTTTGGACCAGCCTAACTCCATCTGTTGCATCCATTTGCAACTAGCAGATGGAACATGTCTCTCTTTCCTTCTTTCTCTCTCTGTACTTCTGCCTTTAAAATAAAAAGAGCTTTAAAAAGAGGCAAAAGGACATTAGTTTAAACAACTATAAACAAAAATTGAATGGAAAATGACTTTCATCCATATACAGTAAATTTTAAATTAATCACTGATAATTAAAACTACAATAGTGTAACATTCTTAACCTTTGGCTCAACAAGGTACAAAACAACGTTTTGAAAAACTATATTTGTATCACTATTTTTCATTGTGATCTTGACCTCCCTGACCTTAAATCCCAACTGGACTAGCCATACGGTCCTGCTGTATGGTAACACTGGGATTATTAACTCTAACCACATAAATAGCACAGTAGATAGATCTCTAACTCTTAAGAGTTTTCATTCTCAGAGCAAAGCACTCCAGACAACAGCCTGGAGTCAAGCAACAGGAGGCCACATCCTTTGCTGGTATTTCAACATCAAGCAGGTGCTGATGGCAGGTTTCCTGTGTGCTTTCCCAGCCCCTCACCTCCTGGTTGTTCTCCCCACACCAAAACCTTGCTAATCATTGCAAAGCACAGGTAGAAATCACTTGACCCTGTCTCGAGATGGCTGAGCACACCCAAGGGAGCTAACACCTGGCAGGTCCCAACACTCAGAAAGGGGAATGGAGAAATCCTTGAAGGCACAGGCATGGATGCTGAATGGCTAGGAGCTCCAGTAGCATGTTTGTCTAGGGGCATCAGAGTTCTGGGTCAAACATTAAACCTTGGTCCAGACAATAAGTTTTAGAACACAAGGTTTCAAGTTCCTGATCTGACTTCCTGTGTGAACATAAATGTTTTTTAGGGTTCACTTTCATTATGTGTGGGATGGAAGGCTGCTGGTTTTAAGGTTGTTTCAATTCACATCTAAACTGGACCTTAATCAAATATTTCAAAATAAACAAATGCTGCGGCTTACCTACAAAGAACACTATCTTCAAAAACAGAAAGAAAAAAAATCTTCTTTGGTTTTGTTGTTACAAACTTGAGGACTCCGGGCAGGCTCGATCCATCAATCTCTTTTTAAATTTTGTTTTTAAAAACATTTATTTTATTCAAAAGGTAGAGCAAGATGGCAACAGAGAAACACAGAAGGCAGACAGATCTGTTGATCACTCCCTCAAATGTCTGCAAGGACATCAGGCCTGAGGCAGGAGTACCAGAAACTCAATCTCATCCCTCATGGCCTGGACAGGGATGCAACTACCTCACCCATCGCCTGCTGCCTCCCAGAGTATGCACCACTAGCAATTAGGAGCAGAACCAGGACTCAAATTCAGGCATGGTGCTAGAGACACAAGCATCCCAAGAGGATTTTTAACAAACACTTGACCCTAATCTGTGAATCTCTGATGACCAGTTTATCCTCAAAAGTGAAAGAACAGTCATCAAAATTATGTAACTAAAGATTTGAAGTGGCTAGATTATGAAGAGTATTGAGAACTGTCCACACAAATCATGAAACATCTCTCCCATTCCTGTGCCTGCAGGCTGCTGTTGCACAAATGTGGCATGGCCTTTTTATTTGCTTTGACCAATAGGAAGTACAAAAGGTAAGATGTGCATGTTCTGCACCCAAACCTGAAGAAACCTGCCAAATTCTTCACTCTCTCTTGAGATCCAGTAACACTGTAGGATGCCCAAAGACAAAATGATAAGGCCACTAGATTTCTCTGAGTTCCTTTTCCTCCCCAGAGAAGTAAACTGTAGTATATGTATTTAAAGTTTCTTTTTTCTGAATAGTTATAACCTCTCCTGATATTACAGGGAAAACAAAAAGTGATAAAATGCATCTTATATGTGCTTTCCAGACTCAAGCAGCAGGTAGGCTGGCTTGCAGAAGGGACCAGCCTTGGATGGGATAACTCAGTGACCTTGAATGTTTCTTCTGATTGCTTGTTCACCTTAGACTCAGAGCTGTGTTATTTCTATAGTATAGAAGGATATGAACTGTGAGGCCAAATGCTTTTGGTTGAATGATAGCCCATAATGCATTTATGCCAACACATCAGACATTCAAAGAGCCCAGAAAATATTTGGATTTCCTTTTAATAAATCTCATTTGCTTGCAATCTTTTTTCATCTCTGGTATCAATGGTTCTCTCTAGATCACTATTGCTGGAACCTCATCAATTAGCAGAAGGACTTGACAGGGTATTTCTCCTTAAAGCACAGAGATAAAGAATACATGCTCTGGGGGACCGGCGCGGTGGCGCAGTGGTTAAGGTCCTCGCTTTGCACGCCCGGGATCCCATATGGGTGCCGGTTCTAATCCCAGCAACCCCGCTTCCCATCCAGCTCCCTGCCTGTGGCCCGGGGAAAGCAGTCGAGGACAGCCCAAAGCTTTGGGACCCTGCACCCGCGTGGGAGACCCGGAAGAGGCTCCTGGCTTCGGATCGGCATAGTATCGGCCCATTGCGCTCACTTGGGGAGTGAGTCATCGGACGGAAGATCTTCCTCTCGGTCTCTCCTCCTCTCTGTATATCTGACTTTCCAATAAATAAATAAATCTTTAAAAAAAAAACAGAATACATGCTCTGGATTTCACGCTGAGTTCATGAGCTACAGAACCTTGAACACACTGCTTTCACTTGTTAATTCAGCCAATATATTTATTGAGTCCCTATCATATGCAAAGGATTGTTAAGTACTCAAAATACCATAGCAAACAAGACTGACAATATCTCTGGGCTTTTGAAATTAATATGCTATGCTTTTATTTATACCTTGTCACAATGAAGATTTCATAATTCATAACTCAGGGATGTTCTGGGATTGAATAAGACATTGCCTATATAAGCAACTTAGCAAATTTTAAGAATCCAATAAATACTATGGATAGAATTATCATCCTGATCTACTTAAGACATATATAAAAAGAACAATTTTCTAATTTCTACAGGTTTCATAATTCTTTGACTACGGTTTTAGGGAAAATTAACCATTTCAGAATAAAAATATTAAATTTTAAAAATGCTATTCCTTCAGTATTTTGTGTTTAAAATCATATAAAAAAATAGTAGCAAAATCATCTTTGTTTGCCTATGGGTACTTTATTTCTTTGAAGGACAAATTAACAAGTACTATTTGTAACTTTTGTCACCCATATGTCAATACATTTCTCAGAAATTGTACCCTTATTCCTTGAGGAAAAATTTTTATGTAGACAAGTTAATGCATGGAGTTCCCCAGCAGCTTTTAATCTGTTTCATATCCATTTTAATTCGTTTATAATTCTAATCCTTTGAGAACCAGACTCAGTAACTTCAGCAGTGATTCAGGAAGTAACAAGGGGTGGGAAAAGGAAAGAGTCACTGGAAAAGCAACCATTTTACTGACAATAGGCCATACGTGGCCTTAGGACACATACGTGCAGCTCACACACTCGGCTATCTACACAATCTGATCAGACAGGAGATTCTAGAGGTTTGATGTATCTTAATGTATAGCACCACTGGGATAATCAAGATGATGGAATAAGATAAGGACGCACTGCATTTAAACAGATGGAGAAGCATTAGCCAATGTGAAGCAGAGAGGGCACATTCCGGGAAACAGGAGAGGACAGAACAGCAGAAGGGCACCTGGAGACTAAAAGACACAGGAAAGCAGCAGAGACAACAGGACAGTATCACAGTGACTGATACCCCAGCGGCATTCAGCAAGCAGCGATCTGAATTGCACCAGCACCCGCAACTCCACCAGCAACAAGGTGGGAAGGAGCTCAGGAGGTGAACCCTGACAAAGAACTGCGTGTCCTGCTGCTCTCTTTAATTTTACCAGGAGCAGAGACAGAGCAGCAGGTCCCAGACAGGTGGTGCGGGAACAGGGTAGATTTCACAGCCCACTCCACCCTCTAGAGCTGAATCAGGTGTCATTTCCTACAGGGAGGCAAAGGCTATGGACAGTACTGTGCATGCACTAGGCTGGGAGTGAACTCATTTCTGGCTCAGTAAACTGCAACAAAGTGGCACCCTATATATAGGTTCTGCCAAGATAGGTCCAAATAACTCTCAGACCTGATAGCCAGCAGATCAAGAATTCTAGCATGGCACATCATGTGCCACTTTGTACAGTGTGGAAAAACTTAAAGACTCCAGGGACAACTCACTCATGTGAGCTGCTCTTGCACTGATTTGGGAGCTAACTCACTGAGCTCAGTGTATTGCACTGGTCCCACAGGGAAAATCATACTGACTTAGGCATCCTGCAGGTCAAAATACGTCCATGTGGCCCTCAGACCTAACATCCAACACCATCAGCTAAGATCAGCACTACCAACAATATAGTTATATAGAACTCCTGATGTGTCCCTAATCCTGGACTGCTCCAATAGGAAGTGGGAGAAAGGTTGTACAGACAATGGTGCAACCTCAGCACAGTATCACAGGAGGTGGAGACTGGTGAGCCAGGAGCTGGGGCTACGGACACCGTGGTGGAAATCTAACATAAGAACCCAGACCTGGAATTCGCTGGAGGTAGTAGCACAAGTAACTGCAAACTAAGAGCCATGTACCAACTGCAGTAAGTAAAATCAAACTGTAGACCTGTGGGTAACAGAACTAAGAAACCTACCCCAAGGAGAAGAATCTGATAACCAGAAGTACAATGATCAATAGCAAAAGAAGAGATAGAGGCACAATGAATATTACTGAAGACTCCCCTGCAAAGCAGCAAAACCCTATACCAACCTCAGAGTTCGCTGAGGAAGACATTGAGAAAATGAAGGATACAGAATTCAAAACACTTGTTATAAACCTTCTTATCAATAACAAAGAAGCACATAATACAGGCATTCAAGGAATTTAATGAACATGTCACATAGGAAATGAATCAAATAAAAGATGATATATCAGAAATAAAGAGTGCAATGGAGCAAATTAAAAGTACAGTGGAGAGTCTCCAAAATAGAATTAAGGAGGCAGAAGAAAGAATCCCAGAAGAAATTTCCTGTCACCAGGTGAAACAAACAAAAAGCTGGAAGCAGAGCTGGATCAAGCAAAAAAAAAAAAAAAAAAATCAAGAACTGAAAAATAATACTAAAGGGCCAAACATAAGAGTTATGGGAGTCCCAGAAGGTGCAGAAAGAGAAATTGGGATTAAAGGTATACTCAATGAAATAATAAGGGAAAATTTCCCTAATCTAGAGAAACAACTGGGAAACAACATCCAGGAGGGTCACAAAATTCCCAACAGGGTTGATCAAAACCAATCTCCACCACGACACATGATAATCAAGTTCTCTTCAACTGAACATAAGGAAAAGATCCTTAAATGTGCACGTGAAAAAAATCAATTGACATATAAAGGAATGCCAATTAAACTCACAGAGAACTCTCAACGGAAAGTCTACAGACCAGAAGAAAATGGAGTGACATACTCTAGATTCTAAAAGCAAAAATCTGTCAGCCCAGAATAACGTATCCAGCAAAGCTTTCTTTTGTCTTTGAAAATAAAATAAAATTCTTTTACAGTCAAGAAAAGTTAAAAGAATATGCCTTTTCCAAACCTGCCCTAGAAATGATAAAGATGCTCTCTTGACAGAGTAAAGGAATAGTGCCCACCAAAACCAAAGCAAATGTGAAGAACATCCCAGTAAAATAACAACAGAAGACTAAATCAATGAATAACCCACTGCTAAAACGACAGGACAAAATTACCTCCCATTCATATTAACCCTGAATGTAAATGGCATAAACTCATCAATCAAACGTCACAGATTAGTAGATTGGACTAAAGTAACAAAAGCCATCTATTTGTTGCCTGCAGGAAACATATCTCACCAACAAAGATGAGTGGAAACCATATCTCGTGGTTTTTGATGGGTTTTAAATTTAGTTTCATCTCTTCAAAACACTTTCTTCCTCATTAAATTTTTCACTGACTCACAGATCATACAGTAGCATCATTTTCTTCAAGAATGGTCTTGATTTCATTTTCATTTCTTCAGTGACACATTAGTCATTCAGTAGCATGTTATTTAACCTCATGGCGTTTTTAATTTCTTCTTTTCTTTCGTTGCTAATTCTTTTTTGTGGTTTTTCATTTAAGGGGATGTACAGTAACTGTGTAATGGAGACTATCATATCCAGATGTGAGGATACAATGCAGTATGCATCTCTACTTCCAGAACAAAGATACACTCCCAATGGAATTGTTTAGTATATCTTGACAATAGGATGCTGAACTCTTTGCCACTGTCCATGCCCGCAATGATGGACATATGACTGTGTATGAAGAACTATACTATAGTAATAATACAGGGGAACTCAGTGGAAAGAATGAAGTTGGGGAGATGGTAAGGGAAATCCCAGGGCCTATGGCACTGTATCATAAAATGACAATTAAAAAGTAATAATAATAATAAAAATAAAGTATAGCAACATTATAAATTTCAAACTGTAACCCATGTATGAATGAGAGTACAAAGGAGAGTATAAATTGCTAACACACTGAAAGTGTGTACTAAAATTCTATAGGTGGCTATCCCATGTCTAAGAATTATTATTAGATATACATACTCAACTGAGGCTGGTGACTGCCACGGAAGTCAAACTACGTGGAGGCCCACATCCCAAATTAGAGTATACATCTAAGGGTTTGCATCCCAGCTGTTTTCCATTTCTGTTTCCTGTTAATGTGTTCCCTGGGAAGCAGCAGATGATGGTTCAAGCACTCTGGTCACTGACACCCACATGGGAGATTCAACCTGAATTTCCAGCTCCTAGCTTTGATCTTGCCTAGTCTTGGCTATTAAGGGCAATGGGCCAACGCATGGAAGATCAATCTGACTGACTTTAAAATGTGATGAATATAAACATACACAGACACACACATACCCACACCCATACATCACATATACACAGAGATGAGGCCTTTTACAAGAAGAGTCAATTCAAGCCTGAAATGAATTCCTACAAACATACACAATTTTCTAGGGCCCTCTACCCTGAGTGCTGTTTCTCCATCCCACCAATCACCATCCTCTTAGAGAATTCTCATTCTCAACATTGTGACTTTCCTGTTGTTCCAGGTGGCAATGACTGGGCCCACCTGCAGCACGGAAGGGTTTGAACACCTGTACACCTGCCTCATGCCATCTCTGAATCATCCATGACATCACAGGAAACTATCTCATTTGACAGGCATCACAGGAAAATCCATGATCTGACTATATCCTTCTTTTCCAGGAAGGATTCTAATGTGTGCTGACTTGTCTTCTTTCAGAAGATCACAGAGGGAAAAATCTCAGTTAGTTCAGTTAGAAGGAAGCAGAAGTATTATTATTACTTAGCATGTTATCTAGCACATTTTTTTTCCAAGTGACAAAAGCAACTCTACAAAGAGCTATGGAATTTAAAGCCTTTCCCTTTTGGGATATATAATAAATGATAAAAATAAGTAAACAATAATAAAAAAATAAAACTTTTTTTTAAAAGTTAGATTCAGACTTTTTCAATTTCAATATACATGCTTGACCTGTGGCCCAATAATCAGAAGCACTTGCCTTTTGAGCTTGGAATTTCAAAAGAGAAAACATTGAGACTACTGTTTCCACTGAGTCGTGAGATTTTATCCTAATTTCAGGCTAAAACATTATTCTGACGATGTTAGAAATGCTGGTAAAAGATGAGAAATCCTTGGGTCCAAGACAAAGTACCTTACTACTCTTAGGACATCACGCCACACATCATCACAGATGCCTGTTCTTCTTGACTCCAATCCTGACAAGCACGGGCCTTACAGATGCTCGAATATGTATTTGTTGAGTTGTAGGAGTGACTGTATTGTTGTGTGTCTTTTATGCTAGGCAGTAAATATATCTGCCCTTTGTTCTGTAGGGAAATGTTTCCTTAGAAAATAGTGTGTGCGTCTGCTTGAAAGGCACACAGAAATGCAAGATACCATTGGAGAACTATCTCCAAAGACAAAGTTAGACGATCAGTGTTGGTGAAAATTCCTGTGCTAATTGCAGTGATGCAACTTGACTGCGCTGCCAGTGATATCCTCATCAGACAAGTTCTACAGCATAATGTCCAGCACTGGTCCTGGCTGGACGTCTTTAAACATGACGTTTAGACTCGCCTGGAGTTTGTTAGCCCTAGCCAGTATTTCCTGCTTGGTTTCTTTCACTCACCATTATTGACTTTAACACATTCAAAAAAAGCGGTGATTTATTATTGGAGAATGCTTATACACACTGATTTCTTACCTTTCACTCTGGTTATTAAATTTAGCTTCCTGGATGTTGGGTAAATCATTTGCCTCCCACATACCAGAGCCATCTCTAGGCCCAGTCTTAAAGAAAAACTACCATTAGGAAAGCTACTTTGATTATTCCCTACTTTATATTTCATATTAATCAGGGATGACAGTGCATTGGCTCAACAGAGTAATTCTGCACCTCTAAGCACAGCATCCCAAATTGGCGCTGGTTGATAGGCTGCTCCACTTCTGATCTGCTCTCTGCTTGTGGCCTGAAAGCAGTGCAGGATGGCCCAAAGTCCAGGGACCCTATATCCACATGGGACCCTATATCCACATGGGAGATCCACAAGAAGCTCCTGGCTCCTGGTTTCTGGCTTCAGATTGGCTGAGCCATTGCAGCCATTTGGGAAGAGAGCCTGTAGATGGAAGATCTTTCTGTCTCTCCTTCTCTCTATAAACCTGTCTTTCCAATAAAAGTAACTAACTCTTTTAAAAGCATATTTCATATTAATTAAATAACACTAACAAATATATTTAATAATTTAAATAACAGTCCGTTAGAGTGGGAAGAGTCTAACATATCATATTCTAAAATACTGCCCAGCTAAAAAAGAAAGGTTTCCATAAGACTGAATGACATCATTTTTACTATTTTTTAAAAAAAAAAAACTTTATTTGCTAGACCTATTAAAAATAACAACATAACATTAAGCAATTTTCAGGTAAAATATTTGTTTTTTATTTATTTTTCACTTACATAAATATAATGTGATGTTAAAATAATTTGTTCTTAAAGTAATTTAAGTTCAATGACTTCCTTAGATTTGGATGGGATGTTGTAAGAACTTACGTCACTGTGACAAAACGTGAAGTTGTGTTTTATGGGTTCTGAGTGATATAAGAGAAGACTGGGCTGGTTATTTCAAGATTAACAGCCCTGGCATCGCGATTCCTGCTAAGAAATGCAACGGCCTTGCTGGGCCAAGATGAAACATGTTATCAAAGCTATGGCCAAGGGGCCAGTGCCATAGCATAGAAGGTTAAGCTTTCTCCTGTGTTGCCTGCATCCCACATAGGTGCTGACTGATCTTCTTCAACCAGCTCCCTGTTAACATGCCTGGGAAAGCAGCAAAATGTACCCCAAGTCCTTGAGACCCTGCATCTATGCAGGAGACTTGGAAGAGGCTCTAGGTTACTAGCTTTAGGCCAGCCTTGCTCCAGTCACTCTAGCCATCTGCAGAGTGAACCAGCATGTGTAAGATCTTTCTCTTGCTTACTCTGATCTACAAATCTGCCTTCCAAATAAAAATAAATATGTATTCTTTTTTTTTTTTTTAAAGATTTATTTTTATTATTTTTTCATTGGAAAGGCAGATATACAGAGAGGAGAGACAGAGAGGAAGATCTTCCGTCCGATGATTCACTCCCCAAGTGAGCGCAACGGCCAATACTATGCCGATCCGAAGCCAGGAGCCTCTTCCGGGTCTCCCACACGGGTGCAGGTTCCCAAAGCTTTGGGCCGTCCTCGACTGCCTTCCCAGGCCACAGGCAGGGAGCTGGAAGGGAAGCGGGGCTGCCGGGATTAGAACCGGCGCCCATATGGGATCCCGGGCATGCAAGGCGAGGACTTTAACCACTTGCGCCACCACGCCGGGCCCAATAAATATGTATTCTTTAAAGATATCATTGAGACAAGCTTAGTTACATTACTAAAACACTGACAGCATTTAATATTGATTATTTACAATCCACTAAGAATTTAAATACCTTACTGAATCACTGAACAAGATCAAACCATGAAGTAGATATTATTGTCATTACTATTTTAGATATCTGGAAATTGAGACAGAGAGAGGTTCATTAACTTACTTCAGGATAAAAAGCTTATAATTTGGACAACTGGGTTTTTGTATCCCCTCTCTCAGTGCTGGGCATTTAGAAGTCATCAGTAAGATTTACTGAGCTGATAGAATTGAATGTAAAAATTACATTTTAGGAATATACTTAAGGGAAAATCAAGATGGTAGTGTAGGGTAAGGAAACATTTAAACAGACAGTAACTTGACTTCATGGATTTGTAAATTTCTATTTTTCTTCCTGTTGTTGATTTTGTATTGTGACTTTTCATTTAAGGGGATGTACAGTGACTAATGAAGACTATCATATCCTGATGTGAGATTATAATACAGTCTGCATCTCTACTTCCAGATCAAAGATGGACTCCCAATGAAATTGTTTAGTATATCTTGACAATAGGATGCTGAACTCTTTGTCACTGTCCATGCCCGCAATGATGGACATGTGACTGTGTGTGAAGAACTATACTATAGTAATAATACAGGGGAACTCAGTGGAGAGAAGGAAGTTGGGGAGATGGTAAGGGAAATCCCAGGGCCTATGGAATTGCACCATAAAACGAAAATAATAAAAAGAAGTAAAAAAAAAAAAAAAGAATGTATTTAAAGATGTGGGTAAATGTTCATCATACATGAACAGGAAAAATTGGATTATTAAAGAGTATGCACAGTCCATCTCCAATTTTGCAATGTAAACCACGAATGACTTTTAAAAAGAAATCACATCCCACCAAGTGTAGAGGTTATCATCTGGTCTCCTGAGGACCCATTCCCATTTTCCCAATTGCTTCCTGTCCTCAAAGCTGCCTACACAGCCCTCCCTTGCCTCGTGCACATAATAAATGTGTACACTTTTCCTCCTGCTAATCAGCCATCATCAGTTTATTTGACAAACTCAGCTACAAGTGCTTCAAGACCCTCTTCGCTCTGAAGCATCTTGAACACAGCACAATGGTCTGTGTTCAAAAGATGAATGCTGGCCTATTAGTTACACTGGTGTTATTAGTAAGCCAGCTTAAAACGTGTTATTATATAAACAGACATTATTTTCAAATTATTGAAAAATTTAAAACATAGTATCATTAGAAAAATAAAGAGAAAATAGCAAACCAGACAATATGGCATATCATCCCCTTATCAGTCAAGAGTTTATAGAATTTCAATCATTCTCCAGGCAACGAGATAACAGTAAAGTCAGTTATTTTTATTGCAATAGCTTCCCTGTGCTAAATCAATATAAATTTCAGTCAAGCTATTATCAGATTTTAATGAAACACCTGCTGACAAATGTGTTTTGTCTCTTTTGTCTAGCCTGGATGACAAGACCTTCTTTTTAGCTCTGACATCAGGACTTTGAAATCCTTACCATTCCCTCTTCACTCATACACAACTTCTTACCGCTGTATGAACTAATGAAGTTATGGATAACTCAAGGATATTTCTCACCTCTAAGCCTTTACAATTACTTGCTACTTGTTTATTTATTGGGTATTCACAACACTGAGCTCTGTGGTATTCTAGTTCAGTGAATGTTTCTAAGCTCCCCTTAAAATAGTACTGGTATTCTTATTGTTTTGTGGAAGAAACTAAAATCCAAATAAATTAATTTACTAGTTCAAAATTCACATACTTGTAAAGTGGTAGAAGTGTGACTCAAGTTTGACTTTAAACTTTCTCTTACTAGCCAAAGAGAAACACGCTGACGTTCTGCCAAAATGGCTCATGTTCATGGATCGCAGGACTCAAGAACATGAGAATATTTTGGACAAAAAATACTGTCAATTTTTATCCACTCAACTCTGTAAAATTTCTACCTAGAACCTCAAATTCAACTTTTACAGGTCTCTTCTCTATTCTATAGTTCATCTATGAGAACATATGTTTATACGTGTTTACTTATATATTTATTTTGTATTTTGCATGAAAGTTACCTTAGAACAGCAAGAACATACGATATTAGTGTTTTGAGGACTGGCTTTCCTTTTTCAGAATTGGGACAATGTGAAAAGAGGTCACTGGCAATAAGTCTAAAAAGCTATACTGATTTACATAATAAAGAACCAAGCCAGAAAGACAAAGAAAATCTGCATGGGCAATACTGAAGAGCCACTGGTAAAAACTTGGGTAGGGGAGAGAACCACAACGCCTATTCAGACATTAAAAATAAGAAGAAAAGTTTTTTTTAACATTACCAACACTCCCCTTACGTTTTTCTATAAAAACATCCATTTCTAAAAAAAAAAAATCCATTTCTGTTGAAGTTTGAATGTTGAATAAGCATTTCCCTCAACGTAAAAGCAAGCTAAAAGACAATCTTCAGGTAATATGACATCCTGATCCCTTCCTATGCCCTGCCTTCAAGATCTCTGTTTATATTCCATAGCCTGCAATCTCCCTGTTTCTACCTGGCCCATTCTTCTGCTTCTGGATCTAAGTGGAGGAAAAAGGCAGCAGGCTAACCTGGTCCTCATCTTCCTCTGGGAGAACTAGACCTCATCCCAACACTCTTCAATTGCCTGGAACCTGTCTTCTATGCCCCGTCCTCTTCTGAAAAGGTGTATCTCAAGACTAGTGAACTGTAAACAGTAACAACAAATTCTCTTCTTTCAGACTTTGTGATTCTTACCGTCGCTTCAGTACGTGGCCCTCCTCCTCATCCTCTCCGGTAGCTCAGAGCTCCAGCTGTCGTCATGGCTGCACCACTCAGTTTGCTCCTCTATAAAATGGGAAAGCAATACAAATAAACCACTCACTCTAGGGTCTATATACACAAGCGTCAGTTAGAAACTTGTAGCTATAATCAATACTGCACATGTTCACTAGTGTCTGGTTCTTTGCTATGATCATGCTTTCCTGGACCTTCTTCCTTCTGCTGTCAAACACAGATGGACATTTGCTCAAGTCCATACTGGGACCTAAAACATTTTCCAATCAGTACTCTTAAGGCTTCACATACTCTCTGGATTTTGTGTGTTACCACTTGATAGATGAGGTGAATTCTTCAGAACTACCAGGCATTTTGACTTTCCAGCATTCATCTCAAGTACAACACCATTTCACTATATAACATATACTCTCACTTGATAAGACTTTATTCTTTTCATTTTCAACAACTGAACTATTTAATCTGTCCTGGACATGGCTCAAGATTCTTTACGGATGTGGTTTCACCTAATTTTCTAAGAGTTCTCTTGCAGTTACTCAACACGAAATGGGAACTTAAAGAAATTAACCAACCTACCCTTGAACTACGGTTCTTCCAACCAGCAGACCCATGTTTTGCACTAAGTTATTTAATCAGATTTCACAGATTCACTTATTCTTTTACATTATGTCATAGATGCTCAGTTTTTACTGTATACGGTATTTGAAGTACTATTTAATTCTGACCCTTCTTGCCATGTGTTATATGGAATTTTCCATCTTCTCCCTTTTATTTCTTTCTGTGCAGCAATTCTATAAACATACTGCTTTCTCTTTTGGACCAATGTGTATCTTTTCCATTTCACAGTTGTTATGGAAACTAATTGACATGCTTGGAAAAGCAATGTACTATCAGTAAGGGTAAAATCTAATAAAACCAGTGGTGAGTTAATCAAGTTTTTAGATCATAATGGAACAGACATAAGACTAGACCGTAACAGGAACTACTGTGATTGGGGCAAGTATGTGACAACAAATCAGACTAACACCATATTGAGTCTGGCTCTTTCTCTTAGAAGGAAGCTAAGCACCTGTTACTCTCATGGATGCCACTCTCCTCCAGCCTTTCCGATAACGTGGGGCAGCCCAAAGGGAACCTAACCAGCAGGTACCAGAGGCCAGGAAGTGTTAAGTGTTGTGATTTTCCAGTCCCAGTTCTGTGATACTTTATAAAACTATAAAACTTTGCCTCACCTACTATTCTTTGTAGAATAAATAGAACTTGTTTTTCTACCACTCAACTAAAATCACCTCTTGTCCTGGTTTTGAATTTTAAACTGCTTTAATAAACTTTGATTCATATATATATGAATATCACTTATTTATTTGAGGAGGGAACATGTCAGAGCAAGAACAAGAGAGAACATTTTCATCTGCTGCTTCACTCCCCAAATGTCTCCAACGATGCTTGACTGGAGCCAAAGCTGGAAGCTGAAAACTCAATCCAGGATCGTGAATGTGAGCAGTGGTGACCTGCGTACTTCAGCCATCATCACTACCTCTCGAGGTCTGCATCAGCAGGCAGTTGGAGCCAGGAGCCAGGAGTAGGAGCTGGCCATCAGACCCAGGCACTCTGATATGGGATGCAAGCCTCCCAAGCACCATTTTAAAAGTGCCATGCTCCCTTTCCATTTTTTAATAGGAGGTTTGCCTCCTTATTTTTCAGTTTCAGATTTCTCTCTTACTTGGGAGGCATTACACGATCCACCCCACTGATATTACACTTGATAGCAAGTCATTCTCATTTTCCAGATCTCATCTTGCTTTCATACAAAGAGAGCTAGATTGCAGATAGATCTCTGGCAACATTTGATCCTAAAACTTGAAAATTCTGCTTGTTTAAAATGCATCCTACTTTTCCTCAAAGAATAGTAAAGCTCTCTCTGTTTAAAAAACACAAAGTCAGGATCCAGCGCAGTGCTAAAGCAAGCTAATCCTCTACCCTATAGTGCCACCATCCCATATGGGCACACCAGTTCATGTCCTGATTGCCCCACTTCCCATCCAGTTCTGTGCTTACGGCCTGAGAAAGCAGTGCAGAATAGCTCAACTCCTCGGGCCCCTGCACTGGCACGGGAGATTCAGAGAAGGCTCCTGGCTTCAGATCAGCTCAGCTCCAGCCACGGCAGTCATTCAGCGTGGGAACCAGCAGATGGAAGACCTCTTTGTTTTTCCTCTCTCTGTAAAGTCTGCTTTTCCAATAAAAATAAGTAAATCTTTAGAAAATACAAAGACAGATAAAGACAATATTCCAGTAGCCTCTTCAGAAATTGTCCCCTTTCTTTTAAGGATGGAGCTGTTTTTCTTTGTGTTTACTTACTCAGATCTCAAGAAACATTACAATAGAGTAAGCAAAAATGGTAGAATTTAACTGAATAAACCACAGCATAAAATGACAGATTTGTGATTACTTTATCCTTGGAGTAGAAAGAATTCTACTTTCTAAAGATTAATATGAAATTATGAGGTTTCATTCCAGGTCTGTTTTGCAGCCAGTTGCAAAAGGATACATCGCTGCTACGAATGGAACTGTACTCCTCATCCCATCTGTACATTTACTAGTGGAAGCTCTCACCCCCAAAATGGCTGCATTTGGAGAGTCATTTAGGTCAACAGAGCTCACACAGATGCGGCCTTCATTCACAAATACCTTCATTCTTTTCTTCCTCCCAGTCTTTGTGGTATGAGAGGAACTACTAGGAAGTTAGCAAAATGCAAATCAGGAAGTGAAGTGAATCAGCTGGAAAGTTGGACTTGGATTCCTGAGTCACCGGAAATAAACTTATGCTGTTTAAACCACTTGGGCTATGGTGTCTTGTTACAGCAGTCTGAACGGACTAAGACATAACTAAGGCATAACCATATCCGCGAGGAAAAGCTGATTTCCACCCCAAGCAAACTCGAGAACAGTGCCTGATCCTTCCACGGTTCACAAGTGTGATGGCTTGGCTTGCAAACCTCTCTGCCTGAGATGTACCTGCTTTGAAAACTTAGACTTCCGACCTCAATTTACACTTATCTGATGAGAAAAAGGGAAGGCAGGAAGGAAACCGCCTCAAATTAAGGCTGCCTTGCTAACTGACACACTGCTAAATCACCGTTAAAACCTCTTAGCTTCTACTTTCTAGGTAGCATAACCTGACACAAATATTTCTCTGAATTCCACTTACTGCAAAAAAGCAACAGTACTTTTTATGCATATGGGTTGTGGCAGATAAAGTTAAGATTACATGGCACAGGGTCAGGCCTTAGATAAAAACCACTGTGTGAGGTAACAGTTAACACCCAGGAGATAGTATCATACAACTCAAGGGCATGGGAAGTGGGGGGCAGAGCTGAGGTAGTTCATGCAAGGCATACCTACTTAAGAATAAATTTCAGAATGGCATTTTAGCTGAGGTGTAAGAGGAATTTTGACCCCCAACTCAAGGCAGTACAGATTTCATGGTCAAACCCAGAGGCATGTCTGCCAGGAGGTCTGTGAGGTACCCCTCATTCCGTGCCAATGAAACCGAAGGTGGAGCAAAGGAGAAGCGCAGGTGGTCTCGGGCTGAGGAAAAAGCGAGCAGCCTTTCGCCTCGGGACCGTTTCACTTCGCCCCGGGCCAGCCGCAGGGACCTGCTGCCACCTGCGAGCTCCCTGCACACTGCAGGAGGCCGTCGCCGCGGAGGAGGGCGGGGGCAGGGGCGGAGGCGGCACGGGGCTGGGGCAGGGGAGGCCGCGACCATCGCGGGGACATTTTCGCTTTCCTGGGGTTGCCTCTGGCTGCTGCAGGCGCAGGGTGAGCCCGCCTGCGCGTGAGTTTGTTAGGACGCCGTTTGCCCGGACACTGGCGTGTCTGGCAGCGCGGGGGGGAGGAGGAGGAGGAGGTGGAGGAGGAGGAAGAGAAGGCAGAAAAGGACCCAGAGGACGCTGAGGAGGAGGAGGAGAGCCACGCACCGAGCCCGCGCGAGCGGAACTGGCCTCTTCCACGGGGCCCGCGGTGCAGAGGGGGAGGCGGCACGGCTGAGGCGAGCGAGCGAGCGGGCGGGCGGGCGGACGCCTCTTCGCTCTCGTGCCGCTCTCACCCCGCGGCAGTGCCTTCCAGAACACGCCACAGCGGCCAGACGGATGCCAAGGCCACACGGCAGTCGCGCGGGCAGCCGCCGTCCCACGCGGGCTCCGGACATCCAGGGCTGCTGGTGAGTCGGCGCGTGCGTGCGTGCGTCTCGGGGAGCGCGCCGGCGGCGTCGGGCCCTGGGGGTCGGGGGGCGCGCGGTGGCCGGCCGGCGTCCTGCCCGCGGGGGCTGCCCGGGCGCGCCGCTCGCTGCCCCGGGGCGCCGTTTCACCCCGCGCGCCCGGCGGGAAGGCGCGGCGCCCGGGGACCTGGAACGTGGGTGCGCGTGCGTTCCCGGCTCACGCCGCGGACGCTGCCTGGGAGATGAGGTGGACCTTTGGGCGACCACCAGACGCGGCGGCTTTGCGCGGTGTGGAGACGAGAGGGCGAGCTTGGAAAAACAGAGCTGTTAAGACCGCTGCGAGGCGTGTCCCGGAGGATGTTCCTTTTTTTGTGTAGGGGACTCAAGCTGTTTTTCCCTCAACCTCAAAATGCAAAGCGGCTTCGATGAAATGCACGGAAACGTGGAAAGTCCCTAGAATTTTCCAGAATTCTCTCGAACAGCCACTAGCCAAACGCCTAAGGGTCTACTGTATTTGGAGCGTAAATGAAAATGCCCTAAGAAAAAAGTAATTCGGACAACAAACCTTGAATTGGAGCCTTGAAAAATTCTCAAGGGACAGGGGTGGGGGAGGAGTGTTCTGCTCCCTGGAAATGCGTGTTTGGTGGCAGGTAGGATAAATATCTTTCAGAGTTTGCCCCCTGGGGGAGTGCACTGCTTTCCAACCATCCTGTTAATCGCTGAGAATAAAATGAAGGCTCTCTTACGAGGTTTCCAAAAATATAAGGACTCTCAAGCCAATGCTGCTGTACGATCTTTTCCTTCAGTGTCCTTCAAGGTCAAAACCCCAGATGTGTTCTAGCAGATACATAACACCTGAACGTTGGTTTCTTGCTTCGCTGTTCGGGATGTAGTTTTTTCTATGGTTGCTTTTTCACAAGAAATTAAGCCTCTCACTCCCCCACCCCCAAAAGTTTCCATTAGCAATTGCATGTCCTCAGCATTGATGCTGAGTTGGACGTCTAAAATATACTCTGCAACTGGACTAAAGGTTTTGGTGCTTCCACCATAAATATCAGTGTTTATTTTTAACACAAGTTGATGTTTCCTTGTTTGCCATGCGTAGAAGGCATCTCAGATGAAAGTGGAAATATTGGAATCGATGGAGAAAGTGAAATGGTTGCTTATTATTATTTTTTTGTTCAGGCACACATTTAGCAAATTGTTGGCATTTTGGAATCTACTTTTAACACACTTTGGCTGTACTTACCAGCTGGTTCTTGGTTATGTTAAGAAGCGACTAATTTGCTTAAACTCTTGTGAACTTAAGTGCCATAAGGCAGTGACTCCTGACCCTTTACCTCAAGGCCAGTTTCTTGCCTCCCTTGCCCTGTTTCCTGGGATGCTTATTGCCCCTTGGGGGCCTGGAGGGAGTGGCCAGAGGATCTGCTTTCTGGGGGAGTCCTCTCATCTCACCCATCTACTCCTGGAGGCAGGAGTATCTGCAGCTGGTCCCTCAAAGGAATGTTTAAAAACAGTTAAAAATGGTTCCTTCTAGTGGCTCCCTCGGATGTTCAGGATACAGAACTGAGTAACTAGCTTGATTTGATCCTGTGCAAACTCCAGGGACCCTTCTCAGGCCTGCGCACAGCAGCAGCAATCCACGGAGAGAGGTTGCATTTTCAGGGATGAAAAGTCTGGTCATTCTTACAGAACTGTGTGTAAGGTAGAAGACATGTGCAAGGAAAAGGGGCTTCCCAGGAGCGCCATACCCCTTCCTGGCAGAATTAAACATTTTAACTAATTTGAATTTATGATTCTTTCTGATGTTGGTATTGTTTTTCTTGACCCTATAAAAGATTTATCGACACCCTCAACTGAAACTCCAAGAAGTGAGTCATGGTTTTCTCGGACAATATTAGGGTCAGTTTTCTATCCCTTGGGGCTGATGGATTGCAGCCGTTCAATAAATATTTGTTAAATGAATAACAGCTTCTACAGTGTCTTTATCTGCCTCCCTAATTCCATCAAGGGTTCTGGTATTGTTTTAGTTATGACTTTAAATTATGAAGCATTTCATCAAATGGAAGCCCAGTAGCTAAATCCAACTAAGAAGATCAGCTTCCTCAATTGACAGAACAATATTAATCTCCCTGAAAACAAACAAAACGTTCAGTTTTGATACCTGTTAACTCGCACATTGCAGCCTTCTGAATGTGTGAACTTGGCAGCCGGATGTGGGACTTTACATTCAGAAATCCTGAGTGGACATCAGAAAGTTCAACTCAGGAATAATCTGGATGTGGCTTTTGTCAGAAATTGTTTACAATGCAAAGCAAATCAGGTGGACTTCTGGTACAATCCTGCAACTCCTCTTGCTGAGTGGAGAGTCCAGAAAAAAAAAAAAAAAACTGCTGGCAAGTTTGAGGTCTTCAAAATGCTCATTGTTTGTCTTTTTAGATTTTAAATGAAATCCATGTTGTTTTCGTTCATGAATGTAGTTGGCTTTGAGACATCACACCAGTGACTCATGGGCTCTGATTGGCCCTGGTTAACCTTGCCAGGGGCTCTTGTTGAAGTTGTTCATTGTTTGGTCTGGGACATTAAAGGTGTTATTGTTACTTTTTTGGGGTTATAGTTTGGACTTTCCATCTGTAATCATTAACAGTTCTCCCTGTGATTCAGGATCTAATTTCAGGGCGAAAGCTAACCAAAATCTACCTGGATGTTAACTATGTAGTGTTTAAAAAAATAATAATTCAATGTTCTCTTTCATATTCTTCCTTTTATGTCTTTGGTGTACTTATTGCAGGAAAAACCAAGTTGAACTTACTTCTCTTTCTATGCAAAGAAATCATGGACCAATAGTCTGTAAATCAGAATGCCTACAACTTCCTCCTTAGGCTCAGTTCACCTGCTTGAGTGCTCACATTCTCCTCTCCTCCCTCCCACTCCTCTCTGTAACTCTACCTTTCAAATAAACAAACCTTTAAAAAAAAACCTCAAGGAACCACTTTTCCTAGTTTATGATTAAGCATCTTACAAAGGAGACAGGTGAAGATATGCATAGGGCAGGATACAGGAGAAGGTGTGGGCTCTCCCTGGGCCTGCCACTCCCCAGGCGCCTAGGTATGCCAAAGTGCTCTGGATCCTGTCCTGGGGTTTTTATGGGAACTTCATTGCAGATCACATGTGAATAGTTTAGAGTGGCCTTGCAGATATGGGGCAGAATTTCCGAGGAAGAGTCTTATCTTGGCTGTTGTGATCATTTGGCAAGTGAAACAGCACGTGAAAAATCTCTGTCCTCTCCCTTTTTCTCTGTCACTCTGCCTTTCAAAAAAATCAATCTCAAAATAGCTAAAATATTTTTATTATCTACCATCAGGCAGAGCAGGGCAGGGAATTTTTTTTTAAAAGATTTTTATTGCAAAGTCAGTTATACAGAAAGGAGGAGAGATAGAGAGGAAGATCTTCCATCTGCTGGTTCACTCCCCAAATGGCCACAACGGCTGGAACTGAGCCAATCTGAAACCAGGAGCCAGGAGCTTCTTCTAGGTCTCCCAGGTGGGTTCAGGGTCCCAAGGCTTTAGGCCATCCTGGACTGCTTTCCCAGGTCACAAGAAGGGAGCTGGATGGGAAGCAGAGCCACTGGGATTGAAACCGATGCCCATATGGGATTCTGGCACATGCAAGGTGAGGACTTTAGCCGCTAAGCTACGGCCTGGGACCCCAGGTCAGGGAATTCTTGTCTAGCCCTAGGATAGAAAAGTGGAGAAAGATCGAACTTCCATTACTGTTCTGAGGAAGAACGATTTTAGTTTCTTTGGCCTACCTTTGGGAGCAAGGATGAAAAGCAGAATAAATGGCTGAGTATTATGCCTTCTCTAAGCCAGCTTGTTTCATTGTAAATAAAAATTGAATTAAGTTTTCAAATTTTTTTTTCTTCACTTACTTGAAAGGAAGAAACAAACCGAGCACTCCCATCTTGAAATAGTGAGAGCTGAACCAAGGCTTGAGGCAGTTGCTGGAAACTCAGGGTGACTCTCTTACATCGGTGACAGGGAACCGACTGCTTAATGCCCATCTGCTGTATTATCTGGAAGCTGGAGTTGGGAGTGGAGCTGGGATTTGAAACCAGGCCCTGGAAAATTGGATGCAAGCATCTTAGGTGTAGGCTCAGCAGCTGCATGAAGCACCTGCTTTCCACTTTTTTCCCCCCTACTAGGCTGTGTTTAAAACTAAATACATAAAATAAAAATCCACTTATCACCATACTGAAGTAACAGAGATACTGTTCTTCTCTGCATAATGAAACATAGTCTTTCATATCAAGTGTTTTTTTGCTAAGGAGGTTCTTGAGCACTTGAGTGGGAGCTAAGGGCATATTCTTTCCATCTCTCAAGGCCCTCGAAAGCCAAGAGGTAGACTTTATTTGATGTGGTCATCATCTGTAGAGTCCTCATAAGGAAGCAGATGATGAAAGTATATTTTTGGAAGAACACTCTGGTAGTGGGTGGTTAATAGGTGAGTAGAAGGAGGAAGTGTGTGGGAGTGTGGAAATCCATGAGATCGTGAGTCTGACAGACACTGCTGAGATGGAGGAGGGGAATGGGGGCAATGTGACCCAGGAGTCTTTCGATGTGGGTGAGGACCACAGTCCTATGACCCAAGCGTCATCACTGACATATTAAACACACATGCAGGCCTCTCCCATTGATCACAGAAGCCTTTCATGCCAAGCTCTGGAGTAACTGTAAACACTTGGCAGATATTTGTCAATAAATGTTATTTGTTCTGCGTGTGCCATATGCTCAGGACTGTACTCCAGTTATATTATCTCAAGACTCATGTATGGCTGCTTAGCAGCATGGATTCTTTCAGTTGCTGATCAATTGTGTGTCCTTGGGCCCATCACTAATTTCTCTGAGCTTGTTTCCTCATCTTATAATTGGACTGTTAGTTTCTATTGGGAAGGGTTTAAATGAATCCATAGGTATAAATAAAAAGTGCTTTGAAAAGTATGTCAGTTGGTATTTGGTATTGTTGATTCCTAAAACAACCCCATGCAGTAGGTGTCATCTTGCATAAATTGAGATTTTAAAGTTGAGGTATAAAGAGACCAGGTAAACTGTTTAACAGTGAGACTGATGGAGCTGGGCCTGCTCTGCTAGAACCAGCATCCATGTGCAGACAGTGACTTCACCCACTGCAACATTAGCTTCAACATTAAGTTCTTTATTAAGAAGTATATGGGAGCTGGTTGTGGCATGGCAGTTTAAACTGCTACTTGCAGTATCTGCATCTCATAGGGGTGCCAGTTTCAGTTATGGTAGCTCCACTTCCAATCCAGGTCCCTGCTAATGTACCTGGGAAAGCAACGGAGGATGGTCCTAGGCTTTGGGATCCTGAGCCTACATGGGAGACCCAAAGGGAAGCTCCTGCTTGCTGGCTTCAGCCTGGCCCAGCCCCAGCCATCGTGGCTATTTTGAGAATGTACCAGCAGATGGAAGAGCTCTCTGTCTTCCCTCTCTGTAACTCTGTCTTTCAAATAAAATCAACCTTAAAAAGCAGTGTCTCTATTTATTTTCACATATTCTTCAAATAATTATTATCTTATTTTTTGCCTAACTCAGTTGACACACACCACACAAACATCTGTGTGTGTGTTGCTGTGGGGGCTGGGGAAGTTATGTCTCCCTGATACTATGTTTCGGATTCTGGGGCAGGTATCAGAATTTTGAAACAAGTTCTCAATGTCTCATACATCTTGCATTCATGAATTATGGTGTAGGGATGGTGATATTCCTAACCATTTTTTTATTCCTGTTATTCATAATATTTTCTAGATAGTAGCAAAATAGAATGTAGTCATTCTTAGAGTTGGGGTGATTTTGTATAATTGTAAGAGCTCAGATTTTAAGTGTAGGCAGGAGCATTGCTGTGGCAATGGATAGTTTCTAGGCTCTGGGAAGTTGTGAGCCTAGAGCCTGCTGTCACTGATTTCGGTGTTTCTGCATTATTATGTTAATTCTTATAATTTTCTATTCCTATCAGTTTCGAAGAATCTAAAAGCAATATTTTTTTTCTATATGGGTGAGTACTTCTCTTGGTCTTCTATAAAGTTCATGGGTAAAATGTGAATGATGTAGTTGAGAACATTTTTAATCTCATTTTTAAAATGTGCTCTGTGTTTTTTTTTAAGATTTATTTTTTTTATTATTTTTTTATTGGAAAGGCGGATATACAGAGAGGAGAGACAGAGAGGAAGATTTTCCATCCGATGATTCACTCCCCAAGTGAGCGCAATGGCCGATGCTATACCAATCCGAAGCCAGGAGCCTCTTCTGGGTCTCCCACATGGGTGCAGGGTCCCAAAGCTTTGGGCATCCTCGACTGCTTTCCCGGGCCACAGGCAGGGAGCTGGAAGGGAAGCCGGGCTGCCAGGATTAGAACCGGCGCCCACATGGAATCCTGGGCGTGCAAGGCAAGGACCTTAACCACTTGAGCCACAGCGCCAGGCCCGTGCTCTGTGTTTTATTTGTGATTTCATGTCAGTTATATTTAATAATTTGACTGAGGGCTTGGTGCAATGACTCAATTGGCTAATTCTCCCCATGCAAGCACCGAGGTCCCATGTGAGCGCCAGTCATTTCCCAGCTGCCCCATTTCCCATCCAGCTCCCTGCTTGTGGCCTGGGAAAGCAGTCAAGGACGGCACAAAGCCTTGGAACCCTGCACCAGGGGACATGGAAGAAGTCCCTGGCTTTTGGCTTTGGATCCTCTCAGCTCTGGGCTGCAGCCTTTTGGAGAGTTAACCAGCAGTTAGATCTTTCTGTTTTGCTTTCTGTAAATTTACCTTTTTAATAGGAATACATCTTTTTAAAAAGTGATTGCACTAAAGATCAAGTCCTTTCAAAGAAAATGCTTTAGGAGCATGTGTTTAGCCTAGAGGTTGACACCCACTCCCCACATAGTAACATTTAGGTTTAATGCCTGGCTTCAGCTCTCATCTCAGCTTCCTGCCAATTAGACCCTGGAATGCAGGAAAGGCTCATGAAGTTGAGTTCTCTATCTGTGTGAGAGACCTGAACTGAGTTTTTTGCTATCAACTCCAGCTGTACCCCCAGATCTAGCCATTGCAGCTATTTGGTGACAGAACCATGGCATAGGCAAAGATGGGGGCAAACTCTCCCTCTCCTTCTCTCTCTGTTATTCCCCAACCCTCTTCCCCCATCATAAATAAATTTTAGTCATCTTAATTTTTTCAATTTCATAACATAAACTTTATTATATGTGACAAAACTTAGGTTTGGTGAAGTTGTCATTTTTTTCTGTTAATCTTTTCTATGCTTGTTTCTCAATGGCATTACAGAAACTGAACCAACTGTTCATACAAGAGGTAACTGGTAAGGAAAGCATCACCAGTTATTCTTTTGGATGGTTTTACATGATGGTTTTTATGGGTTAATTTGGAAGCATGAGATTCTGATGACTCATTTTTAACCCTTTCTGACTCCAAATGGCTTGAAAAAGTACCTTCTTGTTTTGCATTTGCTTGTAGTTCAGAGAGAAGTGTGTGGGTTTCTTATGAGAGTACTGCATTTATTTAAAACTCTAGTGGCCGGGGCAAACCAATAGTGCACCTTTAGTTAAAAGCAGAAGGAAAACTAAAATCAGTACAGTGAATGTGACTAAATTTGGCTCAAGGAAGCCACATCTTAATACTAGGAACATACATTTCAACAGCTGTGAAGAAATATAGAGACATCTTTATGCTTCGGTCTTTTGGTGGATTCACTCATGTCCTTTTTTTCTTACAGTTGTGTCCTTTGAAGGTTGAAGTGGACCTACAAGTTAAGTTTTGTTTTGTTTTGTTTTTAACAGGAGAATAAATGGACGTGATGTGTGGCTTGAGATTAGGAAAATCCTGAAATAAGTCCTACTGTGGTTAGTGTTAGCAAGTATACATAGATATATATATAGGAAGAAAGAACTAAAATCACTTGGAATCATTCACTGGCTGGCATAGAATGTTATTTTTCTAAATGATAGAAATTTCAGAAATTAAGATGTGGGTCTAGAAAGAAAAATAACAGGTCAGCATGTTCTCATGGCATATATAGCCACTCTTCCTATGTCAAGCAAAATGTTGGTAACTGAAGCAGTGATGCTCAAATTGGGCTGAAAGGAAAAAAAAGTGTTTTCCATTCCAACTTCAGAAGTTTTGGGGTGAGCTTGGAAACTTTATTTTGTAACAGAATTCTCAGAAGATTCTGATGCAGATGGTCAGAAACTACACTTTGTGAAAAAAAAATGCTTAAAGAGCTAAAAAGAATCTTGTATTCAGATTCTTGCTTCTATATGAGATCTTCAGAAATTTATGAGACATGCATATTATTAAAAAAAGTGTGGATAAGTTTCAAAATATTTCCCACCAAAATGAGTGGGGTTTTTTTTTTGTTTGTTTGTTTGTTTGTTTGTTTAAGTCAGACCTAGGAATAGAGACAGAGAAAGTTTTAATTCCTGGTTCATACCTAAATCTTTACTACTAGTAAGATGGAGCCAGATCAAAGTCACAGAACTCCATCTGAGTCTCTCATGTGGGTGGCAGGGACCCAAACACCCAAGTCATCCTTTGCTACTTCCCAAAATGTACATTAGCCAAAGCTGGATTCGGAAGTGAAGCTGGGACTTGAACCCAAGCCCTCCAATATGGAACACAGACATCTCAAAAGGCATCTCAACCACTGCATTTTGAGCAGAAAACTAGCCAGATGTGAACATGTGTGCCATTGAGGTAGGCTCAGAGTATCTCCTCCAGAACCAGAATCAAGGTAAGTGAAACTGACTGATATGTCCCTAGGAAGGCAGGATGGAGCCGGGATGAAACCTTGGGGCCAGAAAGTTGGCAGGGCTGAGCTTGGAGGGTTTATGTAGTAGGGTTTGCCAGCTCTTTGTACCTGATTGAAGCTAGTAAATTGGTCTTTCCAGTGATTGCATGTTACGCACGGTACTGTTAGGACCACCTAGCTCAGCCATTAGACCAGATCAGCCTGTCAGAATTTAGAAATCCTTGAATAAGTGCTACAATGACTACTGCCATAATAATACCCTGCATTAAGCAAGACACAATTACTCTCAGACCAGACAGTGTAGTAATAGAAACAACAGGTGTAGAAATTGGAAAGGTCTAGAATTCAGACAAATGGTAACCTACTCAAAACTGCTGGGTTAAAAATATATATGTATAATTTGCCTGATTATATAGTAATACAAACTGGGGCAGGTGTCATGGCATAGCTGGTTAAGCTGCAACTTGGGAAGTCCACATTTCATGTTGGAGTGCCCATTTGAGTCCCAGCTCCCTCCACTTTGGATTTCAGCTTCCTGCTAGTGCATTCTGGAAGGCAGTGAATCATGATTCAAATGATTAGGCTCCTGCTGACCATGTGGGACACCCAGACTGAGTTCCAGGCTCCTGACTTCAACCTGAGTCAGGCCTGACTTTTGCAGGCATTTGAAAAAATGAGCCAGTTGATAGAAGATGAATCAGTCAGTCTCTGTCTCCATGTGTGTGGGGGGTGGGGGGGTAGAAAGGGGTTGTATTGGAGTGAGACCCTTTCAAACAAATCTTTCAAAGAGTTTTTTTTTTAAGACTTATTTATTTTTTATTGGAAAGGCAGATAAACAGAGGAGGAGAGGCAGAGGAAGATCTTCCGTCCGATGGTTCAATCACCAAGTGGCCACAGTGGCTGGAGCTGAAGCCAGGAGCTCTTCGGATCTCCCACATGGGTGCAGGGTCCCAAGGCTTTGGGCCATCCTCGACTGCTTTCCCAGGCCACAAGCAGGGAGCTGAATGGGAATTGGGGCAGCTGGGTTTAGAACCAGCACCCATAAGGGATCCCGGTGTGTGCAAGGCGAGGACTTTAACCACTATGTTATCGCTCCGGGCCCCAAAGAGTTTTTTATAAAAAAATTTTTTGTTGTTGTTTGAAAGGCAGATCAAATTTATGGAGAAAAGGAGAAACACAAAATCTTTAATTCACTAGTTCATTCCCCAGGGGCCACAAGGCCAGAGTTCAGCCCATCTGAAGCCAGGAACCAGCAGCCAGAAGCTTCTTCTAGGTTTCCCAAGTAGATACAGGGTCCCAAGGCTTTGGGCCATTCTCTGCTGCTTTCCCAAGCCACAAATGGGAGCTGTATGGGAAGTAGAGGAGCTGGGACACAAACTGGTGCCCATATGGGTTCCTGACATTAGTAAGGTGAGGATTTAGCCAATGAGCCGTCACACCAGGCCTCTCCGAAGAGTCTCATATACATTAGCAGGGTGTTGGATTGGATGTGGAGGAGCTAGGAGTGTAACCGGCAACTGGTATGGCATGTGGGTGTCCCAAGAGTTGACTTGACCTACCACAATGCTGACCATTATTATATAAGTCACATCAATCAAAAAAGAGATAAAATTACCATTTTCAGAATCATTTTTTTAAATTACAAGTGATTTTAAGGATTTTTTTGGTATCATTTAGCTTTTTTTAAAAAAATATGTATTTTTATTTGAAAGGCAGATTTTACAGAGAGAGAAGGAGAGACAGAGAGAGGTCTTCCATCTGCTGATTTACTCCTCAAATGGTCACCACATCCAGAGCTGAGCTGATTCCAGCCTGGGATCCAGAAACTGCTTCTTGGGTGCAGGGTCCCAAGGCATTTGGCCAACTTCTGCTGTCTTCTCAGGCCATAAGCAGAGAGCTGGATAGGAAGTGGAGTTGCTAGTAATGGAACTGGTGCCTTTATGGGGTGCTGGTGCTTCAGAGCAGAGGATTATCCTGATACGCCACTGCTCTGGCCCTGCTTAGCTGATTTGTATTCTATGTGTGACATTTGCCCACTTCTACTCACTTTATTATCTGTTCTTGTTCTGCAAATGCTCTAGAGATAACTGATATTATCACTGATGTGTTTCCCCCCCTTTTTATCCTTTTACTTGTTGGATGGATTTTTAAAGGTACTATTTGAACATAAAACATTTTAATTTTAACGATTTCAGGTCATTCTAAGTGCTTAGTTTGTGGGCATCACTTTTCCCATCAATTGTAAGTTAGATTACAAGTTAGTGTAGTCAATGAGGCTCACTGTAAATTCCAGTTTTAATTGGAAGCCAAGGGAAGAAGGCTATTTTGCTTGGAGGTTAAAAATAAAGACCTTTATCCTTATCTCTTTGCATAAAAATAAATTACAAGGAGATAAAAGACATTTATTCAAATATTCTTAACCATAAAATGCCTGAAGTAAAGATTAATGGACTTATTTAAAATTCCTTTTTATGATTAGTGAGCTCAGAGACATTTTAATAAATGTTACAAGATTTACATACCACTAAAGAAAGCTTCATTGGGCAGATTGGATATTTTTAAAGATTTATTTATTTTTTATTGGAAAGTCAGATTTATAGAGAAATAAAGATTTTCTGTCCATTCGTTCACTCCCCCAGTGGCTGCAACAGCCAGAGCTGAGTTGATCTGAAGACAGGAGCCACAAGCTTCCTCGGGGTCCCTGATATGAACCAGGAGCTTCCTCGGGGTCCCCGATGTGGGTGCAGGATTCCAAGGCTTTGGATCGTCCTTGACTGCTTTCCCAGGCCACAAGCAGGGAGCTTTATGAGAAATGCAGCAGCTGGGATATGAACCAGCGCCCATATGGGATCCTGGCACATGCAAGGTGAGGAATTTAGCCAGTAGCCTACCATGTCTTGCCCAACAGGTTAAATTTTTAAATATAAGATGAAGGAACTTTACTATAGAATTTACACTAGATTAAGGTGTGTGGAAGGAATGCTCTATTTAGAAAAATCACCATTTTTTCAAACTTCAGCAAAAGTTAGTTTTAGGCAAAAGTTATCTTTGGTTGCTAAAATTAGTGCCCAGTAGTGTAGTATATTTACATTGTCTCAAAATAACTCTCTTCAGGATGTTTCTTAGTTAAAAAAAAAAAAAGAAAAATAAGGAATGGTATTTTACAGAAATCTGATAGGCCTCCCTTAGAAAAATGGGAAATTAACATCACCAGTAGTTGTGGAAATCAATGGCATGTGTGTCTCCTCATGTATTGACAAGCACATACTGTTGCTTCTGAGATATTTTTGCCAAAAGCAAATTTGCAAAACTCATTATTCTCTGTATGAATATACCTGTATGAGCATTTCATCTTTGTAGTAGTTACCACAATATTCCTTTTTAAATTTTTAAAAATTTATTTCTGTGTTTACATTTGAAAAGCAGAGAGAGACACACCCAGTGAGAGAAGACAAACAGAGGTGTTGCATCTGCTAGGTCACTGTCTAAATGCCTGCAGAAACCGGGGCTGGATCAGGCGGCAACAAGGAGCCTGGAACTCCCCGGGGTTCTCCCAGCCAGCGGGAAGCAAGTTCGTGGGCTGTCACCTGCTCTGTGAAATGCCCTCCCTCACGATTTTCATTAAATAATTACAGAGAATTGTTTGATATCCTTACATTGTTCTGCCCTTCCATGCCTTGAGCAAAACATAGAATCCTTAAGATCAGTGTGCGTCATCAGCTCCCAGTACAAGGTAGTATTAAATAGTATTAACTAAGTAAATGTATTGGAAGCTAGCAGTATTTCTAAGAAACATACATTTAGCCTTGGAGCATGGTGAACAAGAAGCAGTTGGGTGTCCCAGTGGGAAAGGATGGAAGGCATTGGAAGGTTCAGCATTACACTCAAACTAAGCTGCAGCCATGAAAATAATGCATCCTGAAGAATAATGATATGTTAAAAAACATTGATATTTGAGAAGCAGAGGTAGGGATAAGGAAGAAAAGGAACAAGCTACTCACGGAGTTCAAAGCAAGAATCTGTTCTAAAGCAGAGAATACCGAGCAGGTGAAGGCCATACATAAAGGGCTTACTTACAACCATCCTAGCGCAATTTCACTCGATGCAATAGGTATCAAGTTTTAATCTAGTTTTTATTTTAAAAGTTTTATTTACATCTATTTATGTGAAAAGCAGGCACAATACATAACAGGTACTCTATGCTCTGAGCTACAACACCAGGGGCCGGAGCAGGCCAGAGTGAGGAGCTGAGAATGCAGTCTGGGTCTGCATGTGGGGAGCAGGGACATACGTACTGGATGCATCAGCCTGCAGGAAGCTGGAGCCTGAAGCCCAGGGACTGGGATACAGGCATCTCTGGCAGTATCTTAACCTCTGTGCCGAATGCTCATTCCACATCTCAAGTTTCATGTTTGGGAAGATCTCTTGGGCTGGCTTGATAAAACACAGAGTTCCCAGAGCATCCATCACGGTCATTCTGACTCTGTGAAATCTAGAAACAGGTTTTTACTAGTTAGGATTCCCCTCTTCCACCAGGCAACTAGGTCCAGAGGAAACTAATGTCCAAGTTAGGGGATAAAGCTACAGGAAAGGAAGATGAGGAGGGAGGAAGGGATAGGCAAACAGGAAGAGCTAATCACCTGCTTTCTAACAGTGCCGGCAGAATAAGGAGATCTTCAGTGGTTTTAAAACTAATGGCCAGGGAATGGTGTGCAGGATCCTGCCTTGTGTGCTTTTGTCTGCCACCGTGAAGAGATTATCTGATATAAAATCAAACATAACAGTTAAGATTGTTGTCGGATGACAGGTATTTCAGGGTAACTGTCTCTGGCTTTTACATGATATTGCTGGACCAAATGAATTTGTTGGAGTACTGTCTGTAGGAAATTTATGAAAATTAAATGAAATTGGTTAATAGTGACTAAGAACTGACTCCCATTTCTGGGCTGCAGGCAACTGCCAGGCAGGAAAAATGATATTATTTTAAAAATGTGTTTGTGACTTACGATACTCCATTGAATTAGGTGTCACTGGGGTAGTCTTTTCTTAAAAGCAATTTGCAGTCTAAAAGGGAGTATATTGAAATGTACATTAAAATTTAGTTTCTTAGGGGTGGCTTATTTTTATCTTGAGACTACATCATTTCTAGGATCTTTTGGTATTTTATCTGCAGAAGAACAAATTTAACGTGGATTTATGATGAAAACATTCTTGTGTACCAAATAAATTTATCAACAACTCATTTACTGAGTGTTTCATTTTTTCATAACTAATTAAATCATTGCATTACTTCTAAATTAGCACCTTTATGATCATATGAAAAGCCTTTTGAATGCCACAACATTGAGAATTTGTAGTAAAGGGCCCAGCGTGGTGGCGCAGTGGTTAAGGTCCTCACCTTGCACGCCCGGGATCCCATATGGGCGCCGGTTCTATCCCACCAGCCCCGCTTCCCTTCCAGCTCCCTGCCTGTGGCCCGGGAAAACAGTCGAGGACGGCCCAAGGCTTTGGGACCTTGCACCCGCGTGGGAGACACGGAAGAGGCTCCTGGCTTCGGATTGGCATAGCATCGGCCGTGGCACTCACTTGGGGAGTGAATCATCGGACGGAAGATCTTCCTCTCTGTCTCTCCTCTGTATATCTGCCTTTCCAATAAAAAAATAATAAAAATAAATCTTTAAAAAAAAAGAATTTGTAGTAAAAATGAGGAAGATTTTGAATTACACTGTTTTGGTAGAATAATTATGTCTTTGAATTTTAAAATTTTAATTATTTTTATTTTATTTGAAAGAGAGTGAGAGAAGGAGAGACAAAGATTTTTCAGCTACTTGCTCACTCATCAAATACCCACAACAGCCAGGTCTGGCTAGGTTGCAGCCAGCAGCCCAGAACTGCGTCTAGGTCTCCCATGTGAATGCCAGAGACCTAAGGGCCTGGACCATCACCTACTGCTTTCCAAAGTGTGCATCAGGGTAGGGAACTGAACCAGGCACTCTGATGTGGTCTGCGGGAGTCCCAGGTGTTAACAGCGGCACCAAATGCCACACATTTGAATTTCTGAGTCATTCTGCCTAGGGAAAAAGTGAAGGAAATGCCTGCCCATTTAATTCTTTGTCAGGAAGAGGATTATGGATGAAATATTTGTACTGCTGAACAGAAATCTTTGTTGCTGCAATAAATGTGTCATCTTGTCCCAGGACAGTGGTTTGGACTTGTTAAGTTTCGTGACAGTTGCTACTGGGTGCTACTTTCTAGTCACCTGTGTGTGTGTGTGACTGAGTCTGCACTCTGGACTCCTGTGTGCCCCATCTCAGTCCCTGCTCTGTCGTTTGCTTGTTACCTTTTCCAGTTATAATGACAGTAATCCAGGGGGTGCTTGTTGACACCAGGCATTGCGCTGCAAGTGTGGCAGGTGGCATTCACACTGCCTTCTTAGCACCCCCGCTTGTAATTTACTACTTTCAACCCCCCTAGCAATTTCAGAAATTGCAATTCTGTAGTTTGTATTTAGGGGAATCAGGGAAGAACTCAGTTGTGGCATGTCTAATCTCTAAGTTCAATTCTTCCTACTTGCAAAGGCTGTGTTCTGAAATTATGTGTGTATCAATGCATTATTTTGGATACCTAGGAGGAAGGCTTTCTGGAATGGTACTTATTAAGATCATGAACAGCTCTTTTGCTATCTTTTATTTTTTAACATAACAGGCAACATGTAATCTTATAATATACCCAGAACTCAATCATTAATACTTAAAAGTCAGAGGGGGAAGAACCTGACTGTTGAGCAGCAGAATTGGAAATCATGCAGCACATTTGCTGTGATGAATGGGCACTTCACTCTTAGGTGGTCCCTTCAGCCTTGCTTCCATCTATACTTTGATTCTCCATCCCCCCCACAAAAAAAATTTCAGTGAGTATAAAACAGATCAAAAGAGGAGAAATATTGGAGTAAAGAAAATTTTAGGAACAAAGTTCCTGTTTAATGATTTTTCTGATCCGAGGATTATTAAAAGGAACAAATTATACATGGAAGGAATCATTGCCATAGACAAGTATGTGGAAATAAGACTGAATTTTCCAAGAAAAGGCTCTTAGGGGTCAGGATTGTTGCATAGCAGGCTAAGCCACAGATCATCACACAGCATCCTGCTTCTTGTCAGGGAGCCAAATTGCCTTTTACACCCATCTAGGTTGCAAGACAGCCATTGCTTGAAAAGGATAGGTCTATCTGATAAGAGGGTAGAGTGTCTGTAAAAATCACAGATGAAAATCTCTTACAGATTGTCCCTTTCAGTCTTGTTGCCTAAGACTTAGTCACCTGCCAGCCAGCCGATTCTGACTGCAGGGTCCACTGAGAACGTATGGGTAGAATAGTACAGTATAGTACAGTACAGTATAGTGTAACACAGTACAGTAGGACTTCTTGCATTGAGAAAGGAATAGTTTCCTTGCCTTTCCAACTACAAGTCTGGAGCTGTAGTGGAACTTTCAAGTGTTTCCTCATTTACACACCACTTGAGTTCTTCTGGACAAGTGTTACTGCCTCCACTTCACAGATAAAGACATGGTGCACAGTAAGACTAGACCAGGTGTTGGAGCACTTCCAACTTGTAAGTGGCAGAATCTGATGTCCTTAAACATGGATGGGTCTCCAAAAACCCGAATTCTTGGCACTTAAGGTACCCAACTACTTCATCCTGGTATCAGATAAAAGTTTTGCAAGTCACTATGCGAAATGATTATTTTGTGGCCAAAAACATGACCTGATTGTACTCAGCATAGCTTAGAATTACCTCAAAGTAATTATAGTAAGAACATTCTTGCTGATTGACCTAACCTAAACTACTCAGCCTTGGCATGTTTACCCTGGAATATACCCTTGGGCCTGAGACAAGAACTTGGCATTCACCTTACTCACTTGTATAGGAAGCAAATGTTTACAACAAAAATGAACTTTTAAAACTGTAATCATTTGTTTTCCCTGCAAGTTTTTATTCTTTGTTAACCACTTCAGTGCACTCTTGATTTTCATAGAAATTTTCTCTTGAATCTTTAGTTTGTTTAGAAGTCTATTATTGAATCTTTGAGATCAGGTGTTTTTGTAATTTTAACTTTTAAATAATGAATTGATAAAAAAAAAATAGTTGTACAAGTTTCATGTTTATGTTACCAAAGCACAGGTAAGTAACATTTGGGCCACAGTGTTTTACAGAGTTGTAAGTAAGTATTACACCTGAATAGTAAAATTAAATACAAAAGCAGAAAAGTTGTCTTTGGTTATAAAGTTTGAATTTTAAAAATCTTTGAAAATGAGCAGCAAGGGCGGGCCTGGATTATTTTCTTCCAAAGCAAGCCTGGATGTGTAGGAGTGTAACTCAGGATCCATCTATGTGGCTGTACCATTTAAGGTGTGGGAATGACCCTTTGCCTTGCTTTATCTAAGTCAGATTGGATCACTGCAGCCTAGCCTTGGTTACAATAATTTTCTTTGTGCACCTCCACCTGAGTCAACTGCAATGTGTTCTTCCTGGAAAACATGAACTCTGACCCAGTGGGAGGAAGAAAGGCTGCCGGTTTGGCCAATTAGAAATGAGATTTCCAGAGGTGGGGTGAGGTTTGTGCCTCTCTCACCTGGCGGGCCACAACATGCTTATCCAGGTTATTGCAGCACTCGGATGGAAAGAGCAGGGAAGAAATGACAGGCTTGGAGGACTTGCTGACTCTTTGCTTTGCGCTGACTCTAAAGAGACTGTGCAATGTCTGGTGGTCTCTTTCCTGGACTCTGGAAAATATTGGTTTGTATAAGAAAGTAGGTCTAGACTCTGAGCCTAGCTACTAAAACCAAGTATCTTAAAAAACACAAGAAAGAAAACTAAAGGATATTAATATTGAAAAAAAGTCACAGAATTAGCACTGTCCCAGGTCTGATACTTTCCTTTGTTTATTTCTGGCATGATTTGCTGCCAGGTTTTTAAGAAAATATTTTTTGAAGACTCATTTATTTTTGCTTGGAAGTCAAAGTTACAGAGAGAGATGGGGACACACACAGAGATCTTCCATTTGCTGGTTCACTCCCTGAATGGGTGTAACAGCCAAAGCCAAGCTGGTCCAAAACCAGGAACCAAGACCTCCCCTGGGTTTCCTACTAAGACCCTGGGCCATCCCCAACTGCTTGTCCAGGCCACAAAGAACTGGATTGGAAGTGCACAGCTAGGATTAGAACCAAATCCCATTTGGGATGCCAGTGCTGCCAGTAGAGGATAAGCCTTACTATGCCACCATTCCAGGCCCAGAATTTGCTGCCTTTTTGTTTGTTTGTTTAAAATTGATTGATCGGGACCCAGTACAATGACCTAGTGGCTAAATCCTTGCCTTGCATGGCCAGAATCCCATATGGGTACCAGTTCATGTCCCAGCTGCTTCACTTCCCATCCAGCTCCTTGCTTGTGGCCTGGGAAAGCAGTCAAAGATGGCCCAAAGCCTTGGGACCCTGCCCCAGTGTGAGACACCTGGAAGAAGCTCCTGGCTTCAGATCAGCTCAGCTCCAGCCATTGTACCTACTTGGGGAGTGAACTAGTGGATAGAAGATCTTTCTCTGCGTCTCTCTTTCTCTCTGTAAATCTGCCTTAAAAAAGAAAAGAAAAACGATTGATTTATCTGCAACAGAGAGAGAAATCTTCCATCTGCTATGGCCTGAATGGCCACAACAGCTGGGGCTGCCAAAGCACAGCAGGAGTCAAGAACTCCATTCAAGTCTTCCACAGAGGTTGCAGGGACGCAAGCATCATTCACTCCCTCCTGTGTGCAATAGTAGGAAGTTGACTCAGAAGTGGAGTAGATAGGATTTGAGCCAATCCTCCAATATGGGATGTGGGCTCAATCTACTATACCACAATGCCCCATCCATGCTGCTGATTTACAAGGATAAAAATAATAGAGCTAGACCCAGTGCAATGGCTCAGTAACTAAATCCTCATCTTGCATCTGCTGGGATCCCATATGGGCACCAGTTCATGTCCCAGATGCTTCACTTCCCATCCTGCTCCCTGTTTGTGGTCTGGGAAAGCAGTAGAGTATGGCCCTTTGGGATCCTGCCACCACATGGGAAGCTCCAGACTCCTGGTTTCAGATCGGCTCAACTCTGGCTGTTATGGCCACTTGAGGAGTGAATCAGTGGACGGAAGTGCTTTCTGTATCTCCTTCGCTTTGTAATTCTGCCTTTCCAATAAGAAATAATTAAAAACAAATAAAAGAGCTTCTTCATTCCCTTGGGGAAAATTGAAAATTGGAAATGTTGAATTGGTACCCAGAAGTCAAACTTGTATTTAGGGAGGGGAAACTTTCCTAAGTTGTGAAATGTCAGTTTGGCCACTCTTCATGGTTCCCAAATCCCCTCTATTCACACCTGCTACTTAGTTGGGTCCAGGAGCTAGCTGCATGAGAGCTCTACTTCTGGAATAGGAATTGGCTTCTGTGCTCCTTTGAAACATATGTGGTTCCTTACCGCCATGTAATTCTAACTAAACAAAACAGATACTTCCCTGTGCCCCATTTTCAGAAAGTTATATGATAGCCAGAGAAGAGAGGGGCTCATGGATGTACTGATTTGCTTTCTAAACACCCTCCCTGCCATGGATCGGGCTGAAGCCACAGATCAAATTGGCAGCTGTATGTCCCATCGACGCCTTCCATGTGGGTGGCAAGAACCCCATCATTTTTAAGGCATCTCACATCCTGTACTCATAAGAAATGTTCAGGAACCAGGAACCAGAGTTGAAAGTCAAACTTGGATTTACCTATGTAAGATGCAGGCATGCTAACAGGTAGACCAAACTGCTGCCCGTCTGCTCCCATCCATTTAAGGAGAGACTGTGGCTGCATCTTGGGAGGTTCTCAGTGAGGAGGAAGACTTAGAGATTAAAGCAGGAACTCAGAAGCACAAAGAATTCCCAAGAGCGATTGTGTAAATTCAGATATTATCAAGTCACAAGAATGTGGAGGTGGAGGTTGTGAGCAGCTGAAGAGTCCATCAGGCATTCCTCCTGAGTGTTTCACTTAGATGTTAGGCACCTGAGAGCTGGGGGGGTGGGAGTGGGGCAGCCACACAGAGCCTCATCATGAGCGAGGAAAGGGGGCCTCGGAGGGAATGGGTAAGGGTCTCAAGCAAGTAGGTGGTGCAGCAGAAAATTCACACCCAGGTTTGTCTGGCTACCAAAGTTGTGTCTGTATCATGGGCTTCTTGGCACGTTGGCCTCTGCTGCACAAAGGGACTTCAGGTTTGATTCTCATGTAACACTGTACTTGCAAGCTGCTTCAGGCATTTTCTGGGTGGCCTGCTGCAGTATGTTTCTGGCCCTCCACACTGTGATATGTTATTCGAGTTTTAGCACTAGAGACAGCCTCATCCTGACTTCCCTGGTTGAGTGGTGACATGTGAGGAATGAAGGAAGCTGGCCCGCTGGCTTTACACCAACTCCATTGGGCACTTTAGTACCGCATGGATTACTTCCTTCTCTGAAGCACATTTGCTTGTCATCATGGCACTTTAATTGTTTGCCTTTCCCCTGATGGAAAAGGAGACCGTAATGAGAATGACTTCATTTTCTCATCAGAAGCCAACTATTCTATTTGCTTGGGCCACTGAGACAGCTTTTAGGATCCTGCTCCTGAGTGTTCTAGGGGCTGTCATTTTGTTGTTGGTGTTATTGAAGAGAAGTTGGACATCTCCATTTCTGAAATGAAATACACCAGTGTTTAAAATCTGTTTTTTTTATATTATTTTTATTTGCTCAGTATATCCCATTGATCCATTCCCCAGATGGGTAGAATTGTTGAGACTGGACTGTACTGAAGCCAGTAGCCAGGAATTCATTTAGTCCAGGTCTCTCCTGTGGATGGCAGAGACCCAGATATTTGTACCATCCCCTGCTATTCCCCCAGGTGTGCTTAATGGGAAGTTGGCATTGGGAACAGAGCCTGAATGCAAACTCCCTTGTAGATGTAGGCATCCCAGGCAGCACATAATTATAGCTCCCAATGCCTGCCTCTGAAATAGCTCAATTTCTAAATGTTGATACTGTAAATGACAACTGAATTAAATACTTAAGCCACTATCTGTTGCCTTTGGAGCGGTCCCTTTTATCTACCAGTGTGAGAGATGGTGCAGTGCTGACTCTACGCAATGAATGCTGCTCGGCTGGACAGGATTTAGTTGAACTGAGGGCAGGCAAGGAGAAAGGTGTGGACTCACGTTTCTGCTGGACAGGTGCTGATCCTGGGAAGCAGGAAAGGGATGGCTGATGAGATTTCCTTATCTGTGTTGACTGTAGTCTCCTGTGGGAGTTGCTGACTCATCCATTCTGATTGAACTTGTTGCCTGTGTCAGGATAGTGAGGCAGCTGCCCAGATAAAGACAGAATATGAATCAAGAGAAAGCCCTTATGGTCTGATTGGAAACAAACCAGGGTGCCCTGTTTTCTCATTGCGCTGCCGTGGTTCATCCTTATGATCCAGTAAGTCTCTCCCATATTTCAGCTGGCAGGAGGAGAAAGGGTAAATGAGGGAGGGCTTCTGTGCTTTACACAAACGAGCCAAACATGGATTCTATCACTTCATTCATCTCTATCCACAGAGCATGGTGGCATGGCCTCAGTCCAAGAGAGTCTGGAAAATGTAGACTTTTAAGAGGATGTCTATCAACTAAAAAAAAAAAATTATAGAGAATGGGGATTGTATGTTAGTCAGCAGTTTGTTAATTTTCTACTTCAGACTCTCAGAATCTGTGAGCTCAAGTATCTCTTATTGTGCATGCACTTAAAAATTTTTGACTATTTTAGCAAGTTCCTAGTAGCAGACAGAAGATGATACTGTAAGTTTAGCTTGTTTTATGGGTTCTTACAACCTTCTCTATTCCTGGTTAGACTGACATAGCATGGTGAGTTTTTGTTTTGTTTGTTTACATCCTTAATTTTTAGCATTACATTTCAAACTTTTAGACCTGAGGACCACTTTGTGCTCTTAAAAGCTACTGAAGATTCTACTTTGTTTAAATGGAATATGTACTTGTGCTTATTGCATTAAAAATGAAAATGGACAGTTACAAGAATATTGAATAGTACAAGTAAGTTCCCCCTTGAAATCTCTACTATTCAAATATGAAAGACTGACGCTGAAAACATGTGTTAACATTATGAACTCCTGTTGACATCCCAGGGCTCCTGATGGGATCATAGGGGCCCTGGAGCACACATGGAGAGCCAGAGATCTAGAGAACATTTTTTGTTCATGTTGACTTTGGTGATTGTTTACATTGCAACTTTACCTGCCAGGATTGGAAATGAATTAAACTAGGGAGAGGCATGGTCATCAAGTAATTACTGGTACAAAAAAAAAAGTTGAATGGCCAATCTGTGAGCCTCTTTCAATTTAGCAAGAGTTTAATTCTATTACTGAATCACAAATAACTTTAAGTATGGGGCGTAATAGTGATTATTTTCATCTGTAGTAGTTTAGTAAGTTCTGGTGGTGATAGGTGTTGAATTAAATAAGCATTTTATGCATAAAGGAGCTCATTATAGCTTATTTGTTTTTATGTACAGTTATGATTGATTTTTGCCACACAACTGGGAATCCACCTTTACTCACTTGACACATCCCAATGCTCCCTATAGAAGTGCTAAGTGCTAGGCATAGTGTTTGCATTGTCAGGTACCATTGTAGTCAGGCTGGCATGTGACTTGGGCTCCACTGCACATATAGCTCTCTCAGGCTTTGGCCTGGTCGTTGGAAGATCACTATGTCTCTGCCTTTCATTTATTTGAAAATAAATAAATAGCAGGTAAAAACAAAACTAAATGGAAAGGCCCAGTGTGGTGGCCTAGCAGCTAAAGTCCTCATCTTGAATGTGCTGGGATCCCAAAGGGTGCCGGTTCTAATCCCGGTAGCCCTGCTCCCCATCCAGCTCCCTGCTTGTGACCTGGGAAAGCAGTCAAGGTTGGCCCAAAGCCTGAGGACCCTGCACCTGTGTAGGAAACCTGGAGGAGGTTCCTGGCTCCTGACTTTGGATCGGCACAGCTCCGGCCATTGCGGTCACTTGGGGAGTGAATCACTGGATGGAAGATCTTCCTCTCTGTCCCTCCTCCTCTCTGTATATCTGACTTTCCAATAAAAATAAATAAATCTTAAAAAAAAAACCTAAATGGACTCAGACCTCTGTGGGTTTGTAAGTCTCAGCTTAGATGCTTTCAAGGCACTGTAAAGTTTAAGAACAACTGTCCTAATGTTTCTAACTTGCAAAATTATTTGCTCAATGTTTAGGTATCTGAGTAACTCTTATAAGAAATAACTGTGGTTTCTACAAGGCCCTGGTCAAGTGTTTCCTTGTCTCCACCACCCCTATATGTTTTAATTCCATCTCTAATGCCTTAACTATGGTTCTCACTGAGGCACAGTAATTCCCTGGTTGTGATTACCTCTATTCTCAGGGTGCCTGAATTGTTTACCCAGGTACTAAGCTCTTCTGTCACTGCGGCTCTCTTCAGGGTGTTTCTTGTGCATTTTTGTAACCTGCAGGCTTAGAGTTCACTGTTAAAAGTCTCTGATTAGGCAGACACAGCCAGGACATTCTGATTGGCTTCACAGCAGCAGATATGGGGCCTTGCAGTATCTTCAATATCTCTTCATTCCTACTCTAAGAAGAGATGTGCCTTTACATTGCCTTGCTCTGCTAGTTAGAGGCCAATTACAGGTCTCATCTTACTAAAAAAAAAAAAAGAGGGGATTGCACAGCTCCACAGATCCCATGAAGCCATCTCAGAATTCTGCCAACCGTAAGTCAGAGGCAGAGTTTAAACCCAGCCCTGCTCCAGGTTAAGAGACAGCGCCCCAGCATTCACACCCTCACTGCAGTGACCATCCTTCTCCCCCTGAAGAAAGCAAACATGCTCAATAGTTTGGGACAGAGTTCAATGTAAGATAACATAAAGTGGACTCATGGGATTCCAGGCAAACATTAATTCCCTTCACACCCCCACCTTTAGAAGTCAGCATCAAGAAATCAAAACCACCTGCAGTTTTGCATTTTCAGGAAGAGACTGCCAGCTGTTCTAAATACTTGGTCTATGTAAGTGATTGGAATTGGTTCATATTTTTTGTTTTTTAATGGAGCAGAAATTACCCTGGGACTTGGGATTTGAGACATGGGTCCCCAAGAAATAACCTGAGCTTTACTTTATGTTTTTTGAAACAGATGAAGTGACCAAGAAGCAAAAGGGGAACATCTTCATTTTGTAGGAAGGACAACATGGACCAGCCATTTACTGTGAATTCACTGGTAGGTAGCACCACGGATATTTTACAGATGATTGGAAAGTGACGAAGGAAAAACAGAAACGCCAAGTGTGGAATAAGTCACAATCACCCTAGAAGTTTAGCATTTTCAGTCCATCCGTATGATCATCTCCTTTGAAGATGTGACGAAGGAGACCATCTTCACAAACCTTAAAAACATGTTTCTCAAAAAGAGGTGACATTTTAATTTGTTCAGATTCCAGAAGTATAGACCTTTGCGGGGAGGGAGGTGGGGAATTCTTGAAGAGAATCTAAAGTTGACATTAAAAACAGATACTTAAGCATCTCTGTTCTTCAAAAGTAAAAATGTGTGGCTTACTTTAGTGCTGATAACTGAGGAAGACATTATGTATTTAACATCCTCATTATTACTTTGGGATCCATCATGGAAGAAATTCTGATCCTTCTCACCTTTTTCCTCATTGTCTAAGGCAGTGAGCACTTTCTCTGGCAAGGGCTGTAGAAAAGCAAGTGTTGGAGAGGAAGTAACAGGGGCCTGGACCACGTGGGCTCATTTTGCATTGCATCTCATCTCTGATGAGAGTGAACACACGCATATCACACGATCTCTGTGGCCCTTAGTTTGCATTTGCCTTATGACAATTGAAGACAGTCATTTCCACCACCTGGGTTATTAATAGTGGCTTCATAAACGGAAGCTGCCATCGCGATTCTGTGCGTGACCTTCCCTAATGCACTCACAGCAACCCTGTCCAAGTAGCACAGTGTGCAACGGGGTACTGAATATCCTGTGTGTGCAAAGCCTAGCACTAGGACATAAAAAAGATAGGGCTGGGCTCTTGAACTGAAGTAGGTTGTGACCTAATTTCCACTCAACCAAGGAAGTCCTTCACAGGAACTCATTTGATTGCAGTGTGTGCTTGACAAGCAGAGATTTGAAAGATATTTTCCATGTCCTGGACCCTATATTGTCATTCCAATGTGGGATTTTAAAGAATGCCCCATTTCTGCCTGCAAAAGGACTCATCATTATAAGGTTTCTTAGGTGTTATTTCCAGAATGTTCAATGGACATAATTAAAATTTTATTGCATATGGCATTTCAAAAATGAACACCAAAACTTTTTTATTTGAAGAAGCTGTATTTTTATCCAAGAAACTCACATGCAAATGAAACGTAGATGATGAAAAGTTTAGGTTATTTCCCAGCTTATCTCAACTTTAAATTTAGGAAGGACAGGACTCAGAAAGGAAAAATTAATTTTGTTTTTTTCCTCAGGGAAAAGATCATCTAGTATAGACTTGTTGCTATGTTTCTCCACTTCTTTATCTTTTATTTGGTGCATTAATTGATTGTTGTCTGTGTTTTGAGTAATAATATATTACATCCTGGAGAATGGAAATGAATAAAGAATGATTTGAAATCCCAAGGAGTTCATAGGAAGTTTGAGACACTTGCAGAGCAATAATTAGGACCCATGCGGACTGTTAATAATAAAACATGGACAGATTTCGTCTGTACCTGTTGGAGACTGCAGGCCCCTTTAGAAAGTACTCTAATTTCCATAATTTTTTTTGCTGTCTTTTGATGTGATTAAGGAAATTATCTGTAGGTGAGTAATAACATTTTCACTCAGTGCTGTTGAGTCTACAGGCGAGCATGCTTAGGAAAAGGTGAATGCAATGCCACCGTGTTAACTGGAAAATTCCTGAAATACAGAGGCTGGGTTCAGAGTTCACTGATGTTTGACTCTTACCTGGGGAAACTTCCCACCACTTCTCTAAAATTAGAAAGGCTTTCAGGGCCCCTTGGAAAGCAGTGAATCCAGAGTATGAATAGGAAAAGGTGGTTTTAGCTCAAGAGTAAGTTAAGTAGGAAGAGCCTGAGTACTGTTGTTGCTGTCAGCCACACCTCTTGAAGAACTGGACCCAGTAAAGCTAGATCAAAGGTGCCACATGAGAATAAAAATCAAGGATGTCCTTTATTCCTGAGGACTTCAACCAGGAAGTTCTCTCCTCCAGAGAACATGGAAGACTGAAAAAAATCTTAACCTCTTCTGCTGTTACCTGGCCTGTCCTAGCCACCAGTCCACAAGACCAACAGCTGGAGACCTTCAAAGAAAGGAAGCCCCAGGCCCTGAGAGCTTCCTTAAGGAGGGAAAAATGCCTGAAGGGTTTGCTCATATTGTTTCTGGCCAGGTGAGTGGGGTAGCAGCAGGTATAAGAGGTGTGGTCTGCCTCTGACTTAATGGAAGGTTGAGAAATGAACCCTCTGAGTATATATAAAACCTTTAGAAGCCAGAGTGCTTTCAGATCCCTGAAGTTGCATCTTCTAAAAACATTACCATCCAAGTTGACTAGATGGCAGTGGAAGAATCTCAGACATGTGATTCACTGCACCCTGCCTGTGAAGGTTGGCTCAGTAAATAAATCCTAGCCAAACTAAAGCCATGTCCACCTTGATTTCTTTTGTAGCTTTCTACAAGACCACAGTCAATGCACTGCCTTCACTATAGAGAGATTTGAACCCTCCCCTTACCTGCCTGAAGAGGGCTTAGAAAGCTGTTTGCCGCAGTCATGGAGATAGCAGTAGAGTGGTCCAAAGCAATCCTTCTCCAACAGAAACGTGCCTGACTCGCTCCAGGAGCACCGGTTAAAACATTCGTTCTTAGCTCACCTGCCGAGATCCCGAATCTGTGGATGGGAAGAAAAGCATTTTTTTAAACTCCCATTTGCTATTGATGCTGCTGATGTGTGGACCAGTACTCTGAGACTGACGGGTCTTAGATCTAGCATCAGTGAACTATGAAGCCAGAGCTTCACTCATAGGATTCTTGGCTGGGAATTTGCTTCATATTGGTTTAGCTGCTTTTTACCCAAAGAAACCTGCATTCAGATTGTGTCATGGATCTGAAAGTATTTTCTATCTTAACTGAGACAGCATCGCTTGCCTTTCTAACTTGTAATTGAATACTTATCTTGAAAACATGTATTCTCTGCTTTTCCAAATGTGTGCACACTGCTTTTAGTGATTAGTTCATTTGTATTAATACCAGTGACTTTTCTTAGTGATGTCTTGTTTTCTTAGTCAAGCAGTAATTTCAACATAATTACTTGTTCAAAGGCCTAAGCACATTTTTGTTGTTTTAAAAAGTTGAGGAAGTGTCTTGGTGCTTCAGAAGGCTTCTTTGGGACCTTCTGGCGGATTTTCCTTTCCATCAGTGAAGACAACAATGAGTCCCTGAAAAGTTCTCACTAGATCTATTCTGGCACAGAACTGAATCCTAGAAGTGCTAAGTCCAATCTACCTGTTGGAAATCCTTCATAGTGGGGTGATGTGGACCTGACCATGGCAGGAATCTACCGAGGGACCACTTCACGTGACCCAATGTAGAAACATCCACGGACACATGAGGGTCAGTCACATTTCACCTAAAACGGTCCCACATGTTTGCATGCTCAGAACTGCAACATGATTGTTCCCTGGAATCTAGAAAGAGGCCCTCCTTCAGTAGAAGTGTAGGTTTACTGAGTGAGGAGGGCTAGAGAAGCTTCTTCCTTGGAGCATGAAATGCTGGGGTCTTTTTGGTTATAGAGATCACGTTTAAGCAAAAAACAAAAGACTTTGTCCCAACTCTTATTTCTTCAAGTGTTGGCATCGATTTTTAAACAGAGGAATACACTCATTATGGCAGTCATCTTCTTCACATCAGGATGTACATCTTGCTTTGCAGAAAAAGCTAGCTGCTATGCCTGACCACACAGATGTTTCCCTAAGCCCAGAGGAGCGGGTGCGTGCGCTCAGTAAGCTTGGCTGCAACATCTCCATCAGTGAAGACATCACCCCACGCCGCTACTTCCGATCAGGAGTGGAGATGGAGAGAATGGCATCTGTGTATTTGCAAGAAGGAAACCTGGAAAATGCCTTTGTTCTTTATAACAAGTTTATCACGTAAGTCTTCTTCCTTGTTTTGGGGGGAACCTTTGAAATGAAAACAAAATGAGAAAACTGTTTTGATGTGGCCTTTCGTTGCTCCTTCTGTCTGACTAAATTTGTGTATCTTCTAACAACATCTCCCTGACCCTACCCTCCCAGACTCTGGTGCCCACCACTTGCTTCTGAGTTCAGTTTCTTCGATTCTAGATATAAGGGAGATCATGTAGTACTTCTTTGTGCATGGCTTATTTCATTTGTAATTTCACTAATGTAATTGGTTGCTTACCCTGACAACATTTAGGTTAAAAAGACAAAGAACTGCATTTTAAGAACTACATTGTAAGATTATACAAAAGGCAAAATTAAAAACAGTTTACTTGCTATTAAAATTTCCAGGCTGATTAAAATGGTTTATAACCTTTATCCTACCAGGAAAAACTATTTGTCTTATTTGCTTTGATTTTACAAAAGTAAGCAATAAATTTCCAATTGGAGATTAAGTACAACTCATTGCTGGCCAAGATTTAAAAAAATATTTTGTTTCTGAATGACAGGTTGCTGATGGATAATATATGTCTTTTTTGTTTTGTTTTGATTTTGACCTTTGGCTTGAGCCTTGCACACATCCGCTGGCATCTCGAGTGTGATGATGAAGGGATTGTTGCCTCAGTACAGATTCACAGTTAGAAGTTATTGATGGACACACACCGATGGTACTCATTCATCAGCGGTCGTTTGAGTCTTTTGCAAGGATGAGAAGGAGCTCACATCGCTCGTTCCCAGGTCTGACATTTCCCAAGCCCTTTGGTTACAGCAGCACACAGTATAGAAGAGTGGCCAGCACCTGAGATAAACCAGACTTGGTTTGATTAGGAAGTATCCTGACCATCACTCTGTTAGCTTCAGTACTTAGTATGCTGAGCTTACCTACCTTGTGGTGCCAAATAAGACTTGCTTGGGTCAAATTTCATAGAAAAGGCAGGCAGAAAGTTGTTAAGTAAAACACTATTGACCATATCCACGTTGTGAAGGCTACTTACTGTATCAGAAACCACCACTGTGTGCCTGCTGTCAAATCATGCTAAGGATGCCATGTGTTTTTTTCCCCTTTCTGTAGCTTGTTTGTAGAAAAGCTTCCTAGCCACCGAGATTACCAGCAGTGTGCAGTACCCGAAAAGCAGGATATTATAAAGGTATCGTGGGGTTGATTTCCTGCTGTGGGATCCAGTGCTCCCTAAGTACCCAGTATTGATCCACCGTCTTTCCTTTCTGCCTCTCTCTTGTCCTTTTGGGAGTTTGAGCACAAGAAACTCATTCCATTAACCGGTGTTTCGATTTCTTCTTCGACTTTTAATGATCACTACTGAGACCATCTGGGGTGTCTAATTGATGCTTTGGTATTGTGGGGGGTTGAGGAAGAAAGCTGTTGGGGATGTGCTCAGCCACTTTTGGTGTGATGAAGAATTAGTCTTTGTTTCCTCCCAGAGGTGAACAGAATGGTTGAATGTTTCCTGAATTTATTGGAGGCAGTCATTTTTGATTGGTTTTGATTTTGTCCTTATAATACCCAACTTTAATAAGTTTTGAAAGTCAGAATTGTTGTTAAGGAAACCATGAAGTTCTAGCTTTTTTCATATACTTGTGTTGGGATTATAGGCAAAATGTTGAGGCAGTGGCCTGGCTGGAATACTCTCCAGGAAGAAGCAAGGTTGTTATAATGCATTTATTTAATCATCAACTTGTGTTACATAATTGCAAATATTGCTAGCTGAGAAAGGTATCTTTTGAAAGATTATTTTATTAGTCTGCAATGTAGAATTACAGAAAAAGGGAGAGGCAGAGAGAAAGATCTGTCTGCTGCTCAGGCCCCGAGAGGCCAGGCAGAAGCCAGGAGCTTCTCAGTTTCCCGTGCTGGATTGGAAGTGGAACAGCAGGGACACAAACTGGCACCCATATGGGATGCCAGCATCACAGGTGGCAGCTTTACTCACAATACCACCATGCCAGCTCAGGGAATCCATTGTTCTAAATAAGCAACTTAAAATGTTTCATGATATCAGAATGATAGAGTATAAAGCTAATCCTCCATGTGCAGGGCTGGCATCCCATAAGGGCACCGATTCAAAGCCTGGCTACTCCACTTCCAATCCAGCTTCCTGCCTACGGCCTGGGAAAGCAACAGAGGGTCAAGTCCTTGGGTCCCTGCACCCATGTGGGAGACCTGGAAGAAGCTTCTTACTCCCAGCTTTGGACCAGCCTGCCTCTGGCCATTGCTGCCATAAGGGAGTAAGCCAGCAGATGGAAGATCTTTCTCCTATCTCTCTTTTTCAAGTGAAAAGCAAATGTAAAAATATTTCCATTTATTGGGCTTCACTAGTTTGTGTTGGTGTTATATGAAGGAAGAGGAAGCGTCGTACATTCAAAGCCAGGCAGAGCTGTCGTGTCTTGTGTATGACATCTCCCATCTATTTCAGAGTTCTGCTCTCCTTATTGCCAGTGGTATTACTCTTTTCCTATAACTTAGGTTGTCTTTTATTTTTATCCATAGGAGAAAAATTCTCCAAAGCCTATGGCTTTCCTATGTTTATTTTTGTTGGACAGATGGATAGAATGCAACGACGAGCGAATGAGTAAATGAGTGGCAAAGGATTAAGAGAACAGAAATTGTAGTGGAAGAGACAGAGTAGAGGCAGAGGTCTCAGGTTCCCGTCCACGCTGAGCCAGGAGGGAGCTGCATGATACTGATGAGGCTTTCTAGCTGTCCGGACTTATGTCTCATCACCTCTGGGGATGGTGCTGGTTGGACAAGATCACGCTTCCCAGGTCTTCCTACTGTTGAGAACCTCTGGGGGAGTTTTGTTAGAACTAGATCCCCTGACTCCTTCTCCACAGTAGATATGGGAATAAGTCTGGGAATCACATTGTTATAAAAAGTGGCCTAATTGTTCCTTACAGCTGCCATGTCTAGAATCCTTGCCTACCATTTGCTCTCGAATATTCCTTCTCACTCTAATGCTATGTGGTTATCTACCATGGAGTGCGCAATTACAAACTTACCAGCCAGGGGGCACTTGTCAAAGCACAAGCCAGTGCTTAACCAACCAGTGGGTCTGTTAAGGGAAAACTTGTTTCTCTGCTGAAAAGGTGTAATTTGGAGCCCTTAAAAAGAGATATTTGTCTTTTGCCACCATCTTTGAATACTTGTGACTTGATTCCTAATGTGCGTACCAGTTGCTTTTTCTTTCTCAGCTAATGATCTGAAAGAGTATTCTGAAAATCTCACTAATCAATACATATGTGTGTATATGTTTTTAAAAGAAACTGAAGGAGATTGCATTCCCAAGGACAGATGAATTGAAAAAGGACCTCTTAAAGAAATATAATGTAGAATATCAAGAATATTTGCAAAGCAAAGTAAGTTCAATTAGTATACTTATTTCATGAGTATTTTCTGTGCAGATATTTTTTGAATTTCATTCTTATGAGTTTCTCAAATGTTTATGCATTTAAATTAAAAATTAAAGATGTAGTGATATGAAGTCAATAAAAAATTCATGTTAAGATTCAGGTTAAGTACTTGTAACAAAGAGGTAGTATTTTATTCCCCTACAATGTCTAATAAAGCAATGTATTAGGAAATAGATGTCCTACAAAGATTTCAGTAGAACTTTTTTGCCCAATCCTGCTCATGTAACACTGAGTCAAATGGCTGTTCTTGTCCCGATGAATGGAGGCCACAGGAGGTAGAGAGGACAGTACAAGGTTTCTGATGTATGTGATACAGGCCTTGGAAATATAAATTTGAGTCTTCAGAAAAGAAATTTATTTTTTTGGTTTTACTTTTTAAGGGATGTATACATTTATTTGAATCCAGGGGAGGAGAGGTGGGCAGAGACAGAGAGATCTTCCAAACACTGATTTGTTCCCGAATGACTACGACAGCCAGACATGTGCCTGGCTGAAGCCAGGAGCCAGGAGCTTCTTCCAGGTCTCTCACATGGATGCAGGGGCCCAAATGCTTGGGCTGTCTTCCACTACTCTCTCAGGCACATCATTGAATAAGGTCAGAAGTAGACCGGTTGCCTTAACTCTGCTGTGCCAGGAATCAAGCTGGTACCCATATGTTGAAGTGGTTCAACCCACTATGTCGCAGTGTTAGCCTTTTAAACACCAAATCACCATGTATGTCTCAAATTGCACTCTCTCCCTTTTTTAAAATTATATGTATTTGAAAGGCAAATCTACAGAGAAAGAATGACAGGATCTTCTGTCCACTGGTTCACTCCCCTAATGGCTGGAGCTGAGCTGATCTGAAGCAGGAGCCAGGAGCTTTTTCCAGGTCTCCCACATGGATTCAGGGTCAGAAGGGTTTGAGTCACCCTCCACTGCTTTCCCAGGCCTTAAGCAGGGAGCTGGAAGGGAAGTGGGGTGGCTGGGACATGAACTGTCACCCATAAGGGATGCCGCAGCACTGCAGGTGAAGCATTCGCCGCATAAATTTCATACTTAAACCCTGAAGTCAGTGTTACAATAATAACACCCATATAGGCAATGTATAATAACATCAACTATGTGGTGGTTTCTGGATTGTTATTAAATGAAGAGTGAAAATGATAATGATATCTAAGGGACAGGAATGAAAAGAAATTGATACTCAATTCAAAATATGAATTTTTAATTTGATACTTTCACTATTGATGTTGTTTTGCCTTTCTTTTGTGCGTTTATTTGCTTCAAAGTCAGCCATTTGCACTGTCACTTCTGCCCAATGTGACAAGTTCTGAAAATGATTATAGAGCTTCTTGATTTTCTCTGGGCAAAGCCGGAAGGCTGATTTGAGTGCAGTTTGAACTAACTGGTAGATGTTACATAGTTTGATTAGAAACAGGAATGATGAAAATAGTCTTGGAGGTGAAGGGTACAGTTAGGAAGAAAAAGGCCTACTCCCCTTTCCTCTCCACCTCTGTCTCCCCCTGCTGGATCTTGTTGGGATAACAGCTGCACAAGCTGGTCCTCGGACACTTTTGCTTTATACTTCCGAGTGCGCAGTAGCATCCACTATAGAAAGTCCCGTGGGAGCCTCTGAGTAGAAGAGAGGAGTCTTGCCGCAGGCAGCCCTGGCATTCCCTGGGAGTTGGTGCAGGAGCTTGGAGCCCACCCAAGAGCTGTTCAATCAGAATTTGCCAGTTAGCCGGACTCTGGGGCATTGCTGCCCACATGAAGAAAGTGCTGTCACAAACTCACCTGCACCACCCCACCTCACAGTAGCTCCCAAGACCCTTTTTGCTTTAGGTCAGTTGAGGATCTGGTAACAAGTTTATACCCACTGTCCTCATAATGCCTGGGCATATTTTTAGAACTGGGAAGTTTGGGATGTTAAGAAGACTCCTGGTTGGTGAGGAGATGGACGATCGGAACACGTTTTGAGAACCATTACTTGGTGGTTCCCCCCTTGTCTGTCAAATTCCAGCTGAGTCAAATACAGAACATTCAGTGTAGCACTGTCGAGTAGACATTCCCACGAGGAGAGGACTGTTCCTGTATGCATCCGTCTCCAACACAGCAGCCATTGCCACATGTAACTATTGGTTGAGGAGTTGAGTGTCTAATTTTATCAACTTTTAATTACAGTCCAAATAGCTTCATATGGCCACTATATTGGACAGTAGAGTTGAGGGGTGAGCTCTTTTGTTCCGTACAATCTGGTCAACAAGGCTGAACAGACGACCCTAACTGTGATTTTCCAATATTTAGAATTGCGGGGGAATGGAGGAAACCTGTTTGTCATGGGATGACAGGAGTGGATGTAGAATTGCTTAATCGGAATAAAGGGATTTTGCTGTGGTATTGTGCATTTCCCCGGCTGCTGCACGAGAACCCCTGTGCAAGTATTGCTGTATCGGGCTGGCTGCCGATGGGAAGACCGAAAAGGTCTCATCCCAGTTTGACATATTTTTTACCTTAGAAACTAACTTTTCCCCCTGGCAATCACATTCTTTTTAGAACAAATATAAAGCTGAAATTCTCAAAAAACTGGAGCATCAGAGGTTGATCGAGGCAGAAAGGAAGCGGATTGCTCAGATGCGCCAGCAGCAACTGGAGTCGGAACAGTTTCTGTTTTTTGAAGATCAACTCAAGAAGCAAGAGTTGGCCCGGGGTCAGATGCGAAGCCAGGAGAGCCCGGTGCTGTCAGAGCAGATTGATGGGAGTGCTTTGTCCTGCTTCTCCACGCACCAGAACAACGCCCTGCTGAACGTATTTGCAGAGCAACCGAATAAAAGTGATGCAACCAGTTTGGCTGGTCAGTCTCCTCCAGTGAACCGGGCCTTAAAACCAGCTGCTACTCTAAGTGCAGTGCAGAGTAAGTGATGACAGGCTCTCCTGTAAAGACATGCTGGCTCATCTGAGCCCAATTCTGTAGCGTGAGAGAAGGGTCTCGTTCCATTGTTAATTGTTATAGGATACCTGTATGAATACACGACAGGACTAACCTTCCTCGACTCTCTGGTTCTAACTGTATATGAAAGCAGTTCAGAAAGTTCCTGAAAAAAATGTTTCTTTCAGTGCAATGTTTTTTCGTAATACATGGAAAACATTACGTAAAACTATTCTTTTATTTCCATTTTCTGCATAAAATAAGCTCAACATTTTGTTTGATTTCAAAGGCAGAGAGAGACAGAGAGAGATTTTCTTCTGCCCCCAACGGCTACAACAGCAAATGCTGGAGCAGGCCACGCCAGGAGCCTGCAGCCCAGTCCAGGGCTCCCGCATGGGTGGCAGTCCCAAGTACTTCAGCTATCATTTGCTGCCTCCCATGGTGCACATCAGCAGGATTGAAATGGATTGCTAGTGGAGTAGCTGAGACTTAAACCAGGCGTTCTGGGAAAGATGCTGGCATCCCACGGGGGACTTAGCCACCAAACCAAGTGTCTGTCCCAGCTCATACTTGTAATTGCGTTTTTCCATGAACATGCTGAATCGCCCTCATGCAACCTTAAAATTCAGGAAGTATGCTTTGTCTCTGATAGAACAGAGACCTTTAATAATACAACTGTATTTTGTTGATCGACAGAGGTTTGGAATGAGAGTGCCATACATCTCTTCCATGTGTTTTAAATAAGAAACATATGCATCTTAAAGGTGAGTCCTTGCCCTGGAGAGGACAGAGTGAGGAAACTGCCTAGACCTTTGCTCAGCCACGTAAGCTTTACGCTGAGTGGGTTCAGAGGAACTCTCATACACTGACAGCTAACCTCTTGCCGGGGTGTGTGTTCCTGCCAATAGGAGCTGCCCCTTGTTGTTGCTACATCAGTGCTGGCCAGTTTCCCAAATCAAGGAGGGATTTATTCCTACCACACACTGTCAAATGGAGTTTGTGGTCTCATTTTTTTTTAATTAGTGAACAACCATCTTCTAAGTTACTTACTGCTCATGATTATAAAAAATGCTGTGCCTTTTCTTCCTGGTCATCAGCTTTCATGCAGATAAAATAACGGCGTCTTTCTGGATATGACATATGTAAATAGTTTAGCCAAACGTGCTTACATGTTTCTACTGCCTTTCTGAACTAATTTGTTGTAGAAGATATATTTTTTTAAAGTGTTTGTTTCAAAGGAAGAGAAACCCACAGAGAATAATTCATTTCCTAAATGAATAATTTAATGGCCATGATTGAGCCAGGAGCCAGGAATTCATTGCAGGTTTCCCACATGGGAGGCGGGGACCCACGTACGGAAGCCTTCATTAGCTGCATCCCAGGGTGTGCAGTGGCAGGAGTCTGGGACTGGAAGCCAGAGACAGTACTTGAACCTGGGCAGTCTGCTCAGGGCACAGGTGTCCCCATGAGTCTGCTGTATCAGACGTCCACCTCACACAATGCAATTTCACCTCATCCTATTCAATGGCTTCTGTTGGAGGGTTTTTAAATAGAACATAGGAAATGCAGTGCCTAATTTGATTTTAAAAGTTTTTAATCTGACTGCATTTTCTGCTGAAAACAGTTCTCACGGACAGACTACAAAGTTTGTTTTCTTACTGTTTTCCCCTTTCTTGTTTCTCAGATTTAGTGGTTGAAGGGCTGCGATATGTAGTTTTATCGAGAGATCTTTGCCATAAATTTCTGCAGCTGGCGGAATCCAATACCCTGCGAGGCATAGAAACCTGTGGCATCCTCTGTGGAAAGCTGGTATGGCCCTGCTCATCTCTTTCTGGCAGCACAGCCTTTCTTGTGGCTAGGCCTGATGGAATAAAAGCATGCTAAGACTTGTGAATATTACCAAGTTACCTTTACGTAGATCATAAAATCAAGGTCATGATGGGTAGAACTAATCTTAAAACATGGTTTATGAAATGTCAGGAACATTACAAGAGCTTGTTATGGAGAGTCAAGTCAAACTGTAAATCTTTGGAACAATTTAAATTACAGATCTACTTTCTAATCCAAATCCCTCTTTCTATGCAACTGTTGCAATAGTTAGTTGACTAACTTCTTGACTCAACCTGTGGCAAGTGTCATACATCGTCCTTTTTCACATGTACAAATGATAAAACTAGGGCTTCGGTGTGTCCTTTAGAGTAAAGCAATTGTCTCAGCAAGCTAACCTCTAAAAGCACAGGTCAATGTTGGAAGATATCAAAGTAACCATAAAAGAGAATGTCAAAATAGAGGTCAAAGAGAGAAGACTCAATTTCCTACCTGAAGCAGATGATTGTGTTTCTTTGGAAGTATCCCCCTCATGGTCTATTTCTGAGTCCAGGCACATTTTCAGTGCTCAACATTGAGCTTAAATGACATGTTTTATTCCTTACACCTTCTGTTGTATTCCAGCATGTCATCACCACCTCCCCTGCAAGAGAGAGAAAGATACTGGTGACAGGTGTAAGAGAATGTTCCCCTGCAGTCACTGCCCTACAGGCATCATGTGTCATCGATGCTTCCTCCCCTATGTCATGGGTCAGATTCAGTTTGATGCCTTCATCACACAAGCATTTACTGTGCATGCCCTGGCACTGTGCAGGGTGTTGGCATCCAGTCTCTATAACAGCCCCAGTCTTTGCCACATGATGCCTTCATGGTTTTTGTGAAGAACTAGACAGGTTGGTTGTAAGGTTACCTGAGTGCTCTCAGTGGAATTGCAAGGTATCATGGAAATGTCTAACTGGGAATCTTAACCAAGTTGTTGAGTAGTGGCCAGGAGGGTTTTGCAGTGAATGGGAGTTTAGCCTGAGGAATACATAAAACAGCTGAGAAAGAAAGGATTGAATGGAAGAAGAGCTGCCCTCAGGGCTTAAGGCATAGCTCTCTGCAGCACTGCGTCATAGGCTAGAAGGAGGAATGTTGGGAAGGACAAGCTTGCCCTGGGGGAAGACAATATTTCACCCTGCAACCTTCTCTCACTGAAGATCCCATCCCACTTCACATCCTTCTTCCTCTTGGTTCTTCTCTTTTTCTAAATTGCAGACCCTAAAGATTTTCTGCCTTGTGGAAGATTTTAGTCCATTTGCTCATAATGAAAGTAGTGAATTGAAAGGTCAAATGAAATTAAAACAACACCATCAACCTCCACATACCTACAGGAACACGACAGAGTTATTTAATGACTCTCTCACTTTCTCACTGCTTCCCATCTAGTATGCCTTGGCACTCTGTGTTAGGTAAACTTCCATCTCTGCTGCCCACAGATTCTAGTTCCCATGTATGGGTTGGTTTCTAGTACAAAGTAGCTTTCAAACTACAAATAACTGATTCTCAAATTTGTTGTAAATAATACACTTTTTTATTTGAAATATTATTGTTGGATTAAATTATTTTGAATTGTGATGAGAGTGTGTGTGTGTGTGTGTGTGTGTGTGTACAAGGGTCGGTGACAATGTGTATGGTAAAAGCTGCTTGTTCTTGTAGCAAAGTACTGAACATGTTTGTTTGTTTCTCCTGTCATGTGTTTGCTGTTCTTTCTGCTGATTGTCTTTTAGACACATAATGAGTTTACTATTACCCACGTAATTGTGCCAAAGCAGTCTGCAGGGCCAGACTACTGCGACATGGAGAATGTTGAAGAACTGTTCCGTGTTCAAGACCAATATGACCTTCTCACTCTGGGATGGATCCATGTACGTTGGACCTTTTGGGTTTCAGGTGATTTTGTGCTGGCTATCTTTCTCCTGGAAGAAATTTAGCTTACTTTAAATAATTTCTTGTTTTTAATCTTTTCAAGTGTCCTAAATACAGTCAGATGGAAGCACTTTCTTCCATGCTAGGCTTACCTAAATCGGTCAGATTTCAGTTTGTGTGTAGCCAGAAGCTTGAAGGGTTTTTTTATATGCTAATTCCCATTCTTTCTTACCCATGTGCTTGTTGAGTAACTATGTGAGATCCAAACACCTTAACCAGCTCAGAGACTAATTATTCCCACTTACAAAGAATGGCAGTGATGTGGTATATTTGGTGAAAACTTTGTTTTCCTGTCCATGGTTTTGTATATGGGATCTCCAATCTCAGACCTCTTCATCTTATCAGCTGTGTGACCATGCGTCCTGGTTTGCAAAGCCAGGACAGTAAAATTGGTTTTGCACAGATGTGGTGTGATGATTACATGAACATCTCCTCCAAGTTTCTGGCAAGCGAATTTCCATGGTTTTGTTTTCCACCAAGAAGAAAGTACATTAAAACTCCTAGGAAGCCCTTCTAGAGTCATGGTGACTCCAAAGAATCAGATGCAAATGCATAAAGGGAAGGCTTGTGCTAACAAAATCTGTACTTTTTAAATCCTTATGTAACTGTGACTAATGATGGTAAAAGGAGGAAAAAAACAAACAAGTAGGATTTTGTCTTAGAACGGACTGCGTCCTGGCCAAGTCTCGGCTGCCCTAGTAAGAGTGTGCACTTTTCTCTCTGTAGACACATCCCACTCAGACAGCATTCTTATCCAGCGTTGATCTTCACACTCACTGTTCTTATCAGCTCATGTTGCCAGAGGCTATCGCTATCGTCTGCTCACCAAAACACAATGAGTAAGTGTAGCTGGGGCGGGTGTAGGTCCAAGGAAATCTTTGTCTGGGGCTGCTGGGCTCATGGGTGTCCACCTGTACACTGGGTTGTGGCACTTGGGTCAGCAGGCACAGGATGCCCTTGGGAAAAGGAGCCCTTAGTGCGTGCGTGGAGCAGGGCTGCTAACCTCGGTGGTCCTCAGTGTCTGCATCCTTGACACCTCCCCATCTTGGACTGATTGATGTGAACATGAAATGAGCTGATAGTTAATGTCAGTAAATGATAACTTGGTGTCTAGTAGCACAGAAAGCACTCAGAAAATACTTGCTGTTGCCACAGACACTGTTAGCACTATTGGGAAAGTTAGAACTAGCTGTCCCATGTCGCTTCCCCCAGGCCTCAGCTTCTCCTCCATGGGCTCATCACCTTAGCGCAGCTTGCTCCTTCCTGGCATGGTCTGCAGGTGCTTGGGGACAGGATGACGCCTCCTTCTGGGTTTCTCTCCTCCAGCCCTGTGATCAAAAGATGGCTGTAACAGAAAAAAAGAATCACTTGAAAGTGCTAGTTTATGAACATTCTTTATCCTCTCTGAGGGCTGTGTACACCGTATTATTCAAATAAAGCACCTGAGGAGCCCAGAGGGTGCTTAATTTTTTTACTTTTCTTTTCTCCCTGAAATTCAGCACTGGCATCTTCAGGCTCACCAACACTGGCATGCTTGAGGTTTCTGCTTGTAAAAAGAAGGGCTTTCATCCACACACCAAGGACCCCAGGCTGTTCAGCGTGAGTACATGGGGATGGCCATCTTGCAGCTACTTATTTTTCACTGCCTTCCTCCCCCTACTATGCTAGGAGAAGCAAGGACAGTCTAACAGGGGTTAAAATGTACTGCTTAGTGTGCAGTCTTACTCTCAAGATAGTAGATGACCTCTTGTAAGTAATCTCTGATTTCCTATCACTAATATTTTACTAAAAAGGACAACCCAGTTTTCTCTAGCGGAGTTGATGAAGCATAAAGTTACCTCTCCCTGTATGTATTTGTCTGATAGTAAGTTTGCTGCAGAGCTCAAATAAGCAAAGACTTGCTAGACAAATGCCTCAGGAATTCTTACTGCTTCATATGGCATAAGTGAAGTCATACTTATGGTTAGTTTCGTATAACCCAAAGGAAACATTTTGTATAATTATTAAAATGCATTTATTTGAAAGGCAGATTAGAGAGAGACAGCAAGCATGCTTTGATCTACCGGATCTTTCTCCACGTGTGCCACTTGGACCTTTATCCCTGCTTTTCCTGGCTAGTTGGCAAGGAGCCGGTCTGAACGTAGAACTAGTGCTGGGGCAAGAACCAGCACTCCTCTGGGATGCTGCTGGCTTAGCCAGCTGCACCACAATGCTGGCCCCTAACTACATCTTCTCTGTTTGCTTGGAAGTCCTGTGGAAGTAACAGTAATATTTTGAAGGAAGAATTTATTTAAAATGGAAGTTAGCTGGTGACCTCAGTAAATATTGTTGAAAATTAATGAAGAAGATTAAAAACAAATCTTTATAAAATTAGAAAAATAGGTTTATTTGGAAATGCACACTCTGTCTCTAAAGAGAATCACATTTAAGTTTTATTGTGTAAACTATTTTTTTCCTTTCCTAGATATGCAAACATGTGTTGGTAAAGGACATGAAAACAACTGTGTTGGATCTGAGGTGATCTGATCTGAGCAGAGCGCCATCAACACCCAACTCCCACCCACGGACATGTGGCTGCTGGATTTTCTTAAGATGTTTCCAGAAATGACTGATATTTTATATTTATACATTTTAGATCAGAAAGTTTGATATTTATTGCTCTTGCATATTTTGAAGTTTTCTTTGGGGATCGATGTGTCTTAAGAGAGACCACATGGTATTAAAACAGTACCCAAGTCCACCAACCTGACAATAAATTGTGCTGCAAGCAACAGGATGCCTAATATTTACAAATCCTCTACGTATGGTCTCAAAGCTTCAGATGTTCCATGATATTTGTGTTTATTCATGTAAACTGTGATTCCCAGCAAGTAATTCTGAGTAATGGTCATCAGACATTCTGTTACTGCAACTTTTTCCTGTGAAAAAAAGGCAAGTAGTTTCCACCTGAGAACGGGGTCGCTGCAGTAGGAGGAGCCCATACTGCGTTTTCCATGTCAACCAGTCCCATGCCCAGAGAGAGAAGTCTGCAGTGAATTCTAGTGGAGGACCCCAGAACAAAGGGCTCTGCCTTGGGGATCAGGTGGGCCAGAGGCAGCACTGGGTTCATGGACTTGAATCGGAAGACTAAAAGCAGAGCAGCTTGGTAGAGGAATGGGGCAAGGCTTATAAAAATCAACAGGGTGGAGGAGGGGAAAAATGAAGCATAGGGAATAACTGATCATTCTTAGCCAAAATAATTGCAATGAATATTTTAGACGTTTAAGTCTTCTATAGAAGCCACTGCGTAAAGAATAGCAATGAAATAAACCTGAAGCTGAACTGGTGACAGAAATACTATGTTCTGATATTACTAAGTCTTGGAATGACACTTAGGACTTGGAACATTGGAGCAAAAGAGATGACAGAAGGAAAGAAATACAGTTGGAAGTTGAACTGGTAAGGACAACCACGATAGAATGCTGACACTATCAAATATAAGAGATACATGCAAGTGCTGTTGTTGAATACCGAGACTAAAGGAAGATTCTGTTGGACACTCAGTGAAGACTGAACCTGCAGGCAACGTCGTAACCTGGACAGAAATAGCTCCCAGGTCCCAGGAGGCTGCTAAGCTGGTTGTCCTTGGATCATCTTTTTGTTTCCCCTCTCTTTCCCTTATGATCATTAATCTTGCTTCCTTCTCTTTTCTTTCTAACTTTCAAGTTTTATTCTCCAACCATGTCTCCCTGGATCTCCAGATTTTCCACCTAGTGAGGCCAAACTAATTAAATCTACCTTTCTCTCTTTCCGACATCTTGTACCTGAGCAGCTTTCCAAGACTCCACTTTCCTCCTGCATTGTCACTGAACTTCCTAAGCAACTCATCCTTGCACGCTAGCTCCCACCTGCTGTAGTGATTTCTGTGTTCCAAGGAGGGATATTCTCTGAGCTGTATGCTTGGATGAGGGCATGTTCCTGCCCACTTCTCACTTTGGCTGAACTGGCATCATGCCATGCAAACGCTGCTCAGTTCTCCTTTATGAAGAACCTGTTAAGGATAGTTCAATGGCTAGTTTGTGTTTTATGGTAATTTGCAGTTCAGAAAGTGTATGTCTCACACTTCCGAGGTAGAACTGGACTTGCCCTGTGCAGGGAGTTGAGTCTAGGGACCCCCAAGTGAAAGGCCAGTGGGCTGCTTAGGCTCCCCACTTCTGTCTTCAGTTTCTTAGCATTTGAGAACACCACGCTACCATGACATACTTGCTCAAAGTAAATGATTATATAATTTATTTGAGTAACGATAACTGTTAGGATAAGGGATAAATGAAAATTAAGTAATTTCTTCTGCTGGTACAGTTCAAAGATGCAATAATCAGCCAGGAAGATGAAACCACAGAGGTGTCTGATAGAAAACCTGTATATACTGAATGGTGCCTCCAGATAGAAGGGACTGAGTTGGCAGCCGTGAGCACTTAGCACCTGAGATTTCCAGCGTGAACAGAAACAGAAGCTATGAGTATGCAAAACCAACTGTGTTCCCCTTGAAAAGCCAGTTAGAAGACAATCCTTTCTTTTTCGATAACTAAAGCAGTAAATTGTAGCCACAGAGCAGGGAGGTGCAGTTGGCAGTTTTACTTCCTTCTAAAGAGAGACAATACCTCCAGTTGGAGGTAAAATCTAAAGGTCATTTTTGAAGGGGGTGGAATTGTTTATTGCCAAAAATCAACAGAATTAGCCGGGACTTCCCAAGAGACCTATTCTGAGAGCTGGACTCGTGGAAGCCATGGACCTGTGCCCTTGCCTTCCTTGCCTGGCAGGAAGAAGCAACAGACATGCAGGCACATCATTGAAGAAACTAAGCCCAGGCTAGTCAACCTGGAGGCTGCGCGTGCCTGAGTGTATCCTTGTCCAGCGTGTTCTGGGAGGAGCCTCTGAGAGGTACCACAGCTTACTGTTACAAGTGTTTCGGTCCTGGGGCTCCCCTTGGCCACTTCCTTGTCTCCTAAAGCCAAGAGAGTTCCACTGCTTTTTCAGTTTTGTTTTTCTGTAGAAATTTCAACCAATTAAGCCTGAGCTTTCTTACTTTCTAACACTACTCTGTTTGCACACTGTCTGGCGTCCAGCACATTTTCATTATGGATTGGAAGGGACTGATTCAGACTCCATTGTTGGAGTCCTTAAGTAAGAGTTTTTGGAGGTCATTAATCTAAAATGGGCCACTAGAGGGCCCTGCACCACTGTATTGGGTGTCCTTATGAGCAGAGCTTAGAGAAAACACAGAGGGAAGATGGCCAAGTCACAGGCCGGAGAGAGAGGCCTCAGTAAAAACTGGCACATCCATCACCTTGACGTTAGATTCCCAGCCTGTGGAACCCCGAGAAAGTAGATTTCTACGTGTGCCATTTGGTTATGGCAACCCCTGAAAGAAAAACAAAATGCAGTTCTGGATAAATATCCACTGATCACTGAAATTGTTCCTGGATTTTGTTCAGTAAGATTTAGTTTGTGGAAATTTGTCTTTTTTTTTTTTTTTTTTGAGGCCATCCTAGATTCGTTCGGCTCTGTCTTCCCAGTTTTTCCCGTGTTGCAGCCGCTTCCAGTTGTGCTGGACACTGTGGCTACAGTTGCTTGACCGTAGATGGAGGTTCCTGTTATGAAACCAGCCTAAATGGATGCAGATGTGCAAAGCAGATGTTTCTGTTGTGGCACTTCCTGCAGAATGTCTCCTGTGAAGAGGGGTCTTGAGAAACCTTGTGTGCTTGATGATGACAGAGGAGGTGAACTGTTACTTGTTGTGAATACAGGGACTATGCAAAGACTTCATCCCTATCCCTTTAGGAAAAATTGTTTCCTTTTCAATACCTTGACTGCCCACCCTGCAAGAATATATCTTCCTTGGGGACAACTAGCAAAAATATTACTTAGGGAATCATTGTACTTATGGTGAACCATGTAGAGATTTACCTAAAAATTCACCAAACTGATATTGCAGAGGCATTATTATTATTTTTTTAGCTACTCAAAACTTTGTCTTAGTTTGGGCTGCTATTGCAAAAATAGCATGAACTGGGTGGCTTCAACACCAGAGCTTGTATATCTCATGATGCTGGGGACTAGGAGTCCAAGGTGCAGGCAGAGAGCAGGGTCAGCTGCCCTTGTTGCCCTGTGTCCACATGGCAGAGGGAGAGATTCCCCCTCCCAGGTCTCTCAGGACACCAATCCCATGCTGAGGCTCTGCGTTCACGAACCAACGAGCCCCCAAATTTCTCCCTCCGGGGATGACTTCAAGGTAGGAATAATAGTCCGTAGCAAGGCATATACCCCAAACTACCTTGTTTGTGCATAGACTGCCACAGGGAGGCTGCCAGCCATGCCCTTACGTATGAAGGATATATTTTAGAAAGTGCCCAGGGCGGGCATTTGGCTCAGTGGTTAAGGCTTTCTGTCCGCGACGTGCGTATCTCATGTGTAACTGCCTGGGTTTGGGTCCAAGCTCCACTCCCTGGCTTCTTGCCACCCGTGGAGGCAGCCAATGATGGCTCCAGTGTTTGAATTCTTCCCGTCTATGTGGGAAACCTAGGCTTTTTTGGACTCCCGGTTTTGATCTGGCTTTTGCAGGGATTTTGGGAGTAAATCAGTATATGGAAAATCTCTCTACTCCAGGGGGTATTGGGACAAAATATAATCTACATTCTGTCATTATGGATTTATCTGTGATATTTTTGTTATTTTACATAAATGGAATCATAATATGTGAGCTATGGTATCTGCTATTTTTCTCTTAGCATATGTATTTAAAGGTTCCTCAAAGTTATAGTATGTGTCGGTCCTGTCATTTTTTTTTTCATTGCTAATGTCCCATCACATGTATGTATTAGGCTGGTGTATTGGTGGACATCTGAGTTACTTCCCATTTGGTTGTCACAGACAGGAGTGCTGGAAAGACAGGAACATGTACTCAGTTCAAGTACTTTAGTACTCGCTTTCAAGTCCTTTGAATGCGCACTCGGGAATAGACTCACAGGACCATATGGCAGCTCTGTATTTAACTTGCTCTTTTCTGCAGCAGCTGAGCCATTTTACATTCTCACTAGCTGAGTACAAGGGTTCCAATGTTTCCACACCCATACTGATACTTTTTTCTATTTATCATAGCCATCCTAGTAGGTGGGAAATGGAGTTTTTGAATGAACAACACATGATCCAAGCTTACTTATTTCAGAGCAGGACTTTGGTCATAGAATAGAGGGGATGCTGAGGATGTGCCTGAGGCATCCAGGGCTTGCTTGCTGTCCTTATGCTCCTTGCAGTGGGATGCCTACCTCAGGCTTGCACCACGCTCACTGGCACCGTGTTTAGGAGAACTGAACACCATCAAGCACAGTCACTTTCGGAGGGTAGGAACACGCGAAAGAGAACATGTCACCGGAGCCAACCATGTAGCACTTCAAAATACTACTGTTATGTTGCATTCAGTCCAATGATTTATGCATTCATAAGAGGAGACTACATTAGCGCCTCTATCTGCAGTTATAGGCTTTTGTTTGTTAAAGGGCAAGAACTAGTTAGCAGTTGACAGAATTTACCTGTTTCGTGTATTTTTGCTTGAGTAGATAATATATTTTCTTTTAAAAGGAAGGCTTGAAATGAAATGATTTTAGTACATTTCTTAGGGAGTTTGAAGTTGTAACCTACACAGGGAAAGCTGAATTGGTGTGTGAAGACAGAAGAATAAAGTTCAAAACTAAATGTGGAAGGAAACAGAAACACGATCTAAGAAGTCTATGAAAAAAAAAAAAACAACAACCTTGATTTGATGTGTCTACAAGATATCCTACTCCCCTCCCCCCCCCAGATCGTAAATCTAAGAGCTCAGTCTTAAAGGGGTGCCATTCAATTCTGTGCAGTAACCCACCTTATCACCAGCTCTCAGCATAGTGGATCCCTCTCACTGGGCCTTCCACAAGGGAACATCCTGGAAGAGCTGATGTATAACAAAACATTATAATGTGATTCAGACATTTAGTTCCCTGACTTGGGGTGAGGAATTTAACCTCAACAGCAAAGTGCTTAAGAGTGGGAGATTAAGCAGAAATCTCACTCGTCGTTTCTTTCATTGCTTGCAACTGGTATTTCACAGAGCCACTGCTGCAGATCCTGCAAAATCCTAGTGAGTCAGCGACAGCTCTCGGGGCGAGGGCGTGTGTGGTCTGAGTCTCTGCGTTTCGAGTCCCATGTGTGCAGCACTCGCTGGCCTCCATCTGCACGTCTCCAATGAACATGCTGATGGGCCAACTTGATTTCGCCCAGTCCTCCCCCAGACCTGCTTTTTAACTCTTCCTCTTGTTCAGCACTTGTGTCCCCATCAGAGCTTCTCCTGAACCCACGGCTCAGGTCAGTAAAGCCTGTTTCCCATATATTTCTTCTGCAATCCTTCCGATATTTGCTTGTCTGCTGGCTTCATGTCGGCTTCCTCCCTGGACTGTGAACTTCATCCAGGCAAACCATGCCCTGTCTTCTTCATTTCCTTCAACCCTGTCTGCTCTGACACGTAAAAGCCACATCTCAGGCTGTCCCAGTCCCTTTTTTGGGTCTCATATGTTGAATAACACCAGCTACAGCAAAGGCTTCTGGGCAGACTGGGCATGCTTTGGCCCAGATAACCTCCCTTCTCTACCATCAGAAAAATTTCAGGCTGTTCTGTATTGAAATTTTTACTAAGGAGAATTCTCAGGCTGTGAAAATGAGATGTGCTTTCACTAAAAAGAAATGACTGGAAAATGCATCTTCTCAGCAAAGGCAACATGGTGTTGATTAATGTTGGAAACTCATGCCATGTTTAGAGTTTCAAAAGCCAGTAATGGGAAAATCAGTGGTCATAAGAGAGGAATGTTCCTTGGTTTGCTATTGTGAGGCCAGGGAAGAGGGTCAAGAAAGCAAGCAGCTCTCCAGGTTGCTTCCTGGATGTTCTGTGCATCTCATCAAGGACACTCTGCCACTTGTGGAAAGTCCAGCCCTCCGGTCAGCGGGCATTGTGCAGACCCAGAATGAAAGCTCTGTGGCTGAAGGTAGAGTGTGTGTGCATTGCAGGGAATGGGCATTCCACCAATGCACATTCGACGCGTCCTTTTGGTTTTCCTGATTTTTGCCACTGGATTTGCCCATGTCCATGGCCCGGCCATGCCAAGCTTCCATTCCTTTACTGGAGAGTCTGCGCCCTCTGGCGGTCAATGTGGAGCACTCCAACACAATGGGTCTGTCTTGCCTTAACTAAACCCTGTAGTGGCGATGGCTGGTGATTTTTGTCTAAATTAGGAAAGTGATCTGTTTCCAAGAATGACCATTGACTTTAACTAGTAAATGTGGAATGCCTTTATCTGGCTAGTATGAACTTTCAGCTGGAAGATTTCCTGTCATGTTTATAATGTTTTTTGACATGCATAAGCAGTACTGGTCTCATAAGTGAGAGTGAGACTAAGCATTTAGAACCAAGTTCAAGAAGCAGCAAGTTCCTGGTCCGGTGTGGTAGCCTAGCAGCTAAAGTCCTCTCCTTGAACACATCAGGATCCCATATGGGTGCTGATTCTAATCCTATCCAGCTTCCTGCTTGTGGCCTCGGAAAGCAGTCAAGGACAGCCTTGGGACCTGCACCTGCAACCAGAGACCTGGAGGAGGCTCCTGGCTCCTGACTTCTGATTGGCTCAGCTCTGGCCAATGTGGCCGTTTAGGGAGTGAATCAGCAGGCAGAAGATCTTTGTCTCTTCTATCTGTATATCTGACTTTCCAACAAAAATAAAATAAATCTTAAAAAAAGAAACAGCAAGCTCCTAACACTGCATCCAATAAACAAGGCATTGAGTAGGACTCCATAATTACCAAAAGCTGCAGTTACTCACCCGTGAAGATGCAGCAGTCACATCAAGTCCACAGGGCTATTGTAGGACAAGAGATCCTGACACAGCACGGCCCAATACCTGCTTGGTGGCAAGCTCCCAGGACAGGTCAGCTCTCATTAGCAGTAGTCAACCTAATTAGCTACAAGACCAGGGAGGACTAGGGAAGCCTGAATTTTCTAGACCAAATGAGCACAAAATGCTGGGCTCTCTCACACCTCGGGGTGGCTGATGACTGCTAGCCCCACTTGGACATTCACAAAGCAAACAAGCTGGCAAGCCACCACACATGCCCAACGGACCGGGCAGAAAAGCACACAGAACCTTAAATCCTTAAAGGCAGAGAAGGCCTTTTTCATACCTTTGTAGCTGCCAGACTGTATGTTTCTAGAACAGCCGCAGTCTCCTCATGAGCTGGTAGTAGGTTCCCCGCAATGGAGCACATGAGAGACGATAAACGGGTGGCCTTGCAAAGCAATGCTCTCCCCCACAACCTGTCTGGTGGTGAGCCTGTCTCCTTGTGTCCCTTCCAGAGGGAGAGACTGTTCAGAAGAGAAACAGATGGCCAAGGTGTGCAGAAATTTCAAAGTAGTGTTTTCCAGTGTGTTTAAAACGAAGACGATAATAAGCTTAAAGAACTATAGCTTTACACAGAATGTGAGTCATACCTTATGTGGAAATCACCCAAACATATGTATATAATGGTGTGAGTGCAGTATGAAAGATCCGATGTTTTAATAAATGTATAGTTGTTTACCTATATACATTCACACATAATATATACAATTGTTATATACAATTGTTAATTTTATTTAGATCAATTAGGCTACCAATTCTGGGGTATGAGTGTCAGTATAACCACTCAGAAAGTTTTGAAGTCAGTGTGGACTAGCCTTTTTTAATATCCCTGTGTGTGGTCAGATTCTTTGCCTTTGAAGAGCTGAAATGGGGTTTTCCAAATTAATTTAGCTAACTTGCATGTGAAAACCTCTCTAACAGTGTCATATCCTAGGTGTACCACTAGAGGGAGCCATTCTCTGGCAAGTGAGATCAACCTACTATAAGTGATCAGCTGGACCTTGGTCAGAGATAAATGCTGAAGTTACCGGCAGCATATTTCAGATTTATTAAAAAATACATAAGTAATGAGTCAGAGCTTTGGCTAGACATGACTTGGAAAGGAACTGAAGGCAGTATTCCACAAAACATTCACAGTTGTGGGCTAGAAACAGAGCAGGGAAGTGATTTAGAAGCATTTGCGGTGGACAATGGAGGGCCCGGCTTCATCGTATTCCTGTTTGCTGATCCACATTTGCTGGAAGGTGGACAGAGAGGCCAGGATTGAGCCACCAATCCAGACAGAGTATTTGCGCTCAGGAGGGGCAATTATCTGTTGGTCAGGATGAGAAAGAAAGACTGTTAGGGCAGGAGGACGGCTCATGGGTGTTCTACCGTGGCCCACTTTCTGCAGAGAGCAGGGGCATACTCAGCACAAGGGGCTGCAGAGCCCATGGGTTTAGAGATCCTGCAAGGAGCATCTTTGCTTTCTGGCTTCCTTCGTGCCATCTACTGCAAACCATCTGTGACCCCTCTTCCATGTTCCCTTCTCCCCAGATGCACCATTGGGCATGGAGGGGCTCAGGACCAGCCTGCTGGGATGGTCATTCCGTTGGGATGACTTTTCCATCCAGCTGCACTGACCCACCATAGACCAGATGTGGTCAGGCATGCTCATGTTTCTGAAATAAATGAAAGGCTTTGACACAGAGAACTGTGAGTTGGGTCCAGCGTCTCATCTATGTGGGAACCCGCAAAGCAGCCAGAGTTGAACTGTTCCAAATTCCGTGCCACACTTGAGTTCTTGAGTAGAAGTGGGTACTTTGGGCAGCAGACAGTGTGTTTCTAAAATTGCAGTGGAAGGTTTAATGTCTGTTTATGCCCCCAAACTTTGCATTTGTGTTTAAATTACCATTTCCTGAACAGGGACTGTGGCTTATTCTATGAGGCATGATACGTGCTAAACATTATATATACATATTTTCACTTAATTCCCAGAATCACCTTGAAGATTTTTAAATATTAAGTTACTGGCATATTCCATTTGGAGAAAGTGGAGACTGAGAGGGGGATGATAACCATTTGTACTGGCTCTGTCAGTTACTGACCCATTAGTCAAACTTGGACCCTGCTGGTGTTAGGTTTTGTTTGAGAAAGACCTGTTTATTTTGTTGGATGTATTCAGATTTCCAGAAAAGCTGCAAAGATAATATATGGAGTTTCTATATGTTACTGACCCAGCTTCATTTTCCTCTAAGTTGTTGTCTTATTGTCCCAAGCTTTTCAAATTGATCATTAAACTCTCTCACCACCTGGGACCCCAAGTTTCATGTTCTTTTTCTATTCAAGAAAACGATATGAAGAACCATGAATTGCTCAACTCTAACTATGGGCTCTCTCTACTGGGCTGAGTCCAGGGAGCCTGGAAACTCGCATCCGAGAAACATGAGCCCTTCAGAAAACACTCTCCTGTCTTCCTGAATTCTCACAGGGCAGGACCCTTGTGCCCGTTATTGAGAAAGAAACGGCATGTTTCATTCCAGCAGGCCGTTGGGTGGTAGCTGCACGCCTTTCCCCGAAGACAGATGGGAGTGCAAACAGCAGAGAACTTATTTGACTGCTCTGTACTTGAATTTGCTTCCTGTGTTGACCCAAAGCGTTCCCACACGGCTTTCTGATTTCAGAGAACGCTAGCAGCCTTTGAGGAGCCATCGGCCACAAGCCAACCTGCCTCCAGAGAATCCTCTGCATATGACCTCTGAGTTCCCTCTGGGCTCCCCAGGTGGCTCAGGGACCGCACTGATTACTCTGGAGCCCATTGGTGCTTTCACGAACCTCCATCACAGGTGGGCCAGGCAAAGGGATGAAGACAGGATCGGGTTCTGGACACCTGAGAGGTAATCATGTTTAGTAGCCAAAGAGTGGGACATGCCTCTGAATCTGCAAGAGTTAAACTGCTTCAAAAACACATCTAGATTATCTGTGTTTTAAAAGACTGGGATACGCCTTTAAGGGAAAATAACAAAATGCCTGTTCTTCAGAGATACGGGCTCTGATGACATTGATAGAAAAGGATAAGGTCTCACAGACTACATTTTGCATCGAGTAATTCTGTCTCTTATGAACTATATCGACTTACACCCCATGAAGAATGGGACATGTGCACTTTGGCCCACTGTCTAGTCTTAAACCCATGAGTCATGTGACTAAGACATGACCTCTGAAGAGCCCTGCATGTGTGGCTATGGAGCTGACACTGCCGACGGTGCAGCCCGAGTCTGTCTCTATCGCATACCTTGATCTTCATGGTGCTGGGTGCTAGGGCAGTGATCTCCTTCTGCATACGGTCGGCAATGCCAGGGTACATGGTGGTACCACCTGAAAGCACGTTGTTGGCATACAGGTCCTTCCTGATGTCAATGTCGCATTTCATGATGCTGTTGTAGGTGGTTTCATGGATGCCAGCAGACTCCATCCCTACGAAAGAGACACGGGCAGGGGTCTTGGTTGATGGAGATGGATTGTCTGAATTTATATCAACCAGGTAATCTTATCTTGAACAAGGCCAGGCAGCCCTATTAGCCTGTACTCCACCCCTCTGGGACCAGAAGGGCCTTGTCAGGCTCCGTGTCCTTCTGTCCCCCATCTGGCAGCATCTCCAGGAGGGGCTACAGCTTCTATCACTGACTGTCTAATAGACCCACTGCTGTGTGCGATTCAAACAAGGCACAAAACCTTCAGGTTTTCTGCGGAAGTTTCCAGGCTCATCTCCTGCCACGGTCATTGTGCAGAAAGCTCCTTTCTGTGGCTGTTGCGCTACAGTTCTTGCTGACTCCTCAGAAAGGAGTTTTATCCTAGTTGGACAGTCTCATGTGTTCCAAGATTACTAATATATTATTTTGTGTGAACTCTGTTAATTTTTGATGTGGAACTTTTAAGAAAAAAAACTCGAGGGGACCCTCCATGTTTTTCAGGGAAGAAATAACAAGAGTAGTAATATTTTATATTTAATATCACTATTAATATAGCATAATACTATCCTAACTAGCATTTATTTCCTGCTTGTTTTTGTCTGGCACTAGGCTAAGTTCTGTGTATCTGTCTCATGGCATTCTCACAGCCATCCTGTGATAAAGGCACTTTTACAGTCTTCATTTTATACGTGGAAATCTGACGTTGGGGAGTTTGGATGACTTTGCCAAGACTCTAAGTGTAGAACAAAGATGGAAATCTAAACTCCCTCCCCTACCCTAGGAGATCCTGCCTCTTTCAGCAACTCTATCAACTCTTTTGAAGTCCGTGCAAAAAGTAGCAACAGGCTCACTTTGGGTCCTCGTCCATTTTCTCTGCCCCCTCTATTCCCAAGCTCTCAGCACTCTGCACACACTCCCCATCCATCCGAGTGACCCTACCATGTCCTTAGCACAGCACTATTTAATTCTTGCACTGTACTCAGTAGCAGTTTCATCTTTAACATAGCATTTTACTAGAAATAAAACACCTTTCCTGTCCTTCTGTAATTTTTTTTTCACCTTGAAACTATGATACTCATTTACTTTCAGAAACACATTTGGTTTTGGTGCTCCTGGTGGCCAATGGCTGGCTGGATATGGGGCAGTAGTGTGTTGTCTCTTCTCTAGATGGGGTCATGGCTGCCTACCAATGAAGGAGGGCTGGAAGAGGGTCTCCGGGCAGCGGAAACGCTCATTCCCGATGGTGATCACCTGCCCATCGGGCAGCTCATAGCTCTTCTCAAGGGAGGAGGAGGATGCTGCCGTGGCCATCTCGTTTTCAAAATCCAGAGCTACGTAGCACAATTTCTCCTTGATGTCCCGCACAATCTCACGTTCAGCTGTCAACCAGATATGGGGGAAAAAAAAAGAGGTAGAAAATGTTAGCATTTGCACAGGCGGCCAACACCCATCCACCCTACTTCAGTCTCTCCCTCAATCCATCTCCCTTCCCAAAAACTGTGTCAGTTCAATCTTCTGTATTCCAAAGTTCACAATGGCCATGACCCTCTAGGTTTACCAAGGTGCTTCCTGCCTTCTTAGTAGCCCCTCACACACTGCAGATCGATAGTTAACACTTTATGGAAAACGCATGGCAGTAATAAAATGAGTTAGTTAAAGAAAGTTCAAGTAGGGGAACCTTTCTCCACAAAAACTTCCTTTTCCAGGGTAACTTGATGGCACCTGGTTTAATTGTCTGTAACAGTTATATTGGATTTTCAGGTGACCAGGAGATCTTAACCCTGAATCAATTCTTTAGAGGCCCCACGGTTTTAAAAAAAACTTGCAAGATCCATGTTGCCTGGCTCAGGTAGAGCCTAAATCAGACTCTTGGCACACCTGTCACCTTCCAGAAGGCAGAGGGAACAGCTCAGGACGAGCCTGGTCTGGAAGTTCTGTAGACTTCCAGCCATGTTATAGACATGAAAGAGGCAGGAAGGTATTTTTCCCACTCCTGAACGCTACAGTTCTATGCTTCTGGCTACTGCTGAGTCCCCTGGGAACTTTGAAGAGGTGTTCTGGGATTCTTTATAGATGGCGGAGCAGAAATGAAATTAATTAAACTCTATACCATTAGAAGTCTATTGGTGACAAGTAGGCAGGCAGCTGGAGCCAAAGGCACTAAAGACATCCAGTTATTTCTAGCTATGTCTGATGCTGCCCTCTTGTGGGGCAAGACTGGGTAACTCGGGCTTAGAGTCTGCTAATGATTGAATTCTTTGTTTCATGCAGTAACTCTTGTTTTGTTTCATTTAGTACTCGTAAGAACCATGTGAGGCAGGAATGGCTACTGCCATCATTTGACAAAGGGACCATAATTTAGTCAAGTTCATGAACGTAGCTGAAGTTACCAAGGTAGTGAATGGAGGAGTTGGGACTCAAGTCCTATCTGGAGCTTTATGAAGACTGCCAAACATCACCCCATACTACACTCAGTCTCTGCACTCTGTCTTGTCTCTGTGTTCATGAAGGGGATTAGGAATTGTTAAGCAATAAAAACTCTGAACGGCTCATGACACCAGATGACTGCTCTTTGAGGAAGCATCAGCAACAGCAACACAAGCCAAGTTTTTCTCTGTGTGTTTGATTCAAGCCTCACCGTTTTCCAGGCTGTCCCATCCCTCACTGGATCGTTACTATGGTCCTGCCAGGTCTTTTAAATGGCACATTGCCCTACAGCCTCCATTTGCCCTATAGCCTCCTTTGCTCTCCCGCTGGCCTCACCAGTAGTCACGAAGGAATAGCCGCGCTCGGTCAGGATCTTCATGAGGTAGTCAGTGAGATCTCGGCCTGCCAGGTCCAGACGCATGATGGCATGGGGCAGGGCATAGCCCTCATAGATGGGCACGTTGTGGGTGACACCATCTCCAGAATCCAGCACGATGCCTGGAGGGAGGGTTGGACATTATAATGTCACCACCTTGGCTTATATGGAGGCACTTGCTGATATAGAAGCTGTGGGGGAGGTGAAACCTCCTAATTGAAAGGACAGAAAGTATTTAGTAGGAAACTTGAGGCAGGACAGGACTTAAAGAAGCTGGAAAGAGGCAGAGCCGGAAAAGGGAAACAATTGAAATAATCCTGCCAGAAATAGAAGTTTCCAGGCTTATTTTGAAAGGTGATATGGAAGAGTTATCTGTAACTCCATGTTTAGTACAGCTCAATTCACAACAGCTAAAATGTGAAATTAGCCCAGACATCCATCAATTGATGGCTGGATAAGGATGATATAATGTATATACACTATAGAATACTACTCAGCCATAAAAAGAAGGAAATTCTGGTTTTGGAAAAAATAAATGGATGTAGCTGCAAGCTATTATGCTAAAGCCAATACCCAAAAGACAAATATGTTTTCCCTGATTTATGGTAAACACTTTACAAAGTACAAAAATGTAATATATATGAGCAAAAGTAACATTTTGAAATTTGTTTACAGCCATTGTCCATACTTTTGAGAAACAGTGGTTTTTCTATTTACTATTTATTGAATTTTTTTTTACTTAGTGGAGAGTTCAGCTTGTACTTTTAGAAGAAGATGAAAGTATGTCATTATAAAAATTAAAAGAAAAATCAGAAAGAAAGGAGAAAGAAACGTGGCAACATGGGAAAGGGGAGGGTAGAATGGGAAGGGGCATTATGGTCTTTGATGAGTATAAATGAACTGCATGAAATTTGTTGACCTTAGATAAATACTTTCTTTAAAAGGCAAAGGTGTGTCAGGGCTTGGGTGGGCCCTGTGAATCCTGACTCACTTCTTGTCCATCACAACCCACATGCTTGTAACCATCAAACCCCACAGTGGGGGTGGATTCATTAGTCAAGGGTCCCCATTCCTCCCAGCCACCTACCAGTTGTACGTCCAGAGGCATAGAGAGACAGCACCGCCTGAATAGCCACGTACATGGCTGGGACGTTGAAAGTCTCAAACATAATCTGCAAAAATCAATCCAGAGAGCTAAGTTAGTGATGTTTCCAGTCCTTCGGTGAATGGTCAGGAGAGAACGTCATGGAAGGACACAGATGGACCTGCCTGACTCCAGACCAGGGCAAAGGAGAACAACAGCAAGCCTGGTCCCTTGTGGAGGGGAGATTGAAGGTATGAATGCACAGACCACCACATAGCTGAGCTCATGGAATAAGGAGGGATGAGGCAACATGCATACAAGGCCCGGCCAGAGGTTCAGAGAATCCAGCCTCCAGCTCTGCCTCTGACCCTGACTTGAGTGAGATCTGGAAAACGCATCCTAAGTAAGGGCTGGCTAATGTGGGCTTCATTCCAAGTCTCTCATCTGCAAATGGAGAGGGGCTTTGAGCTCGGTGGACTCTCAGGCTCTTTCTAAGTAGACAGCTCAAGATGTATTAACTGTAGTGAAGCCAAAAGGAAGAGAAAGGATCCTGTAGGATTCACATTTATGACTCTTCTAGGCCAGAAGTTCATGCATCAGTTCCAGGCTCTTCCGCGTCCAGCTATTTGACTTGTGAAAATCACTTGACGTATCTCAGTCTTGCGTTTTTCATTTGTACAGTCAGGATAGGAATACCTTCTGACTCATATTATCAGGATTTAAGGAGACAGTACATGTAAAATGCTTAGCTTACTGGTTGACCACCGCAAATGTGGGATTGAGGTTAGATAGTACTTACTAAATTCTCAAAACCAGAAACTGGCTGACTGATGGGCTTTGACCCACACTCAGAAGTGATGGACATGGGATTAATGCTTACCTGAGTCATTTTCTCCCGGTTGGCCTTGGGGTTCAGGGGTGCCTCAGTAAGCAGGGTTGGATGTTCTTCAGGGGCAACACGGAGCTCATTGTAAAACGAGTGGTGCCAGATCTAGTGAGTGAGCAAACAGAATGGAAACACAAGGATTTGATGTGGTGGGCCAAAACAAACCACATGAAGCCAGCACCAAATGGAATGTTGGAAGTTCTCATTATGAAGTCCACATTTTTATGAATTGAAGTATCTTACCCAAGGATTCACCTCTAGTTAATAATAGAGGAAACACCCAGAATTAGGTCTGTAAGTAAGATGCTGTCATGATAAAGCATGTTAGCTCAAATCTGGCATCAGACTCAGTTCAGATACTTCCTGGTTATATGAGCTTAGGCAAGTTTTTAACCCTTTAGCCCTCTCAGTTCCAATATCAGCAATAGTAAGATGAGTATGAGAGAAATTAACATTTATCTTTCTGTGATTTCAATGTGGTGACTATAGAGTAGCTATTTAGTTCAGTGCCTGTTCCACCTATATCTTCTTTATCCTCTCCCTCAATCTTAATTTATGGGGAAATGATTCAGTTTGGTAAATAAAAGGACAAACAAATGTATACTTGAGTGATTGAATGAAGCAGATCTGAATGTCAAGTCGCCACCCTTAAGGACTCGGGAGAAATCACCGTATGTAGTCTGTCTAGGAAAGACAGCAGGTGCCCTGCCCAGGACTGGCAGGAGTCAGCTTCCAGTCAGGGGAGCCCCTCCGGCACCTCTATAAAAACACATGCCTTATGTAATGTGAGTGCGTACTTTGGGCATTAGTATATTCAGCAAACACTTTAACTCTTGATGCCCGAAAGACCATTATAAAAAAGGGAAGAAGGAATTAACCTTCAGAAGCACAATATTTTCCATCAATACTAGAAATCTTAGATTAACCCCAAATGAAGCCAAACAAAACACATACACACACACACACACACACACACACACCCCACAAAAATCCAAGAACTTGTGGTGGAAGTTTATAAATGAACAAGAGCAAGGTCAACTTTAAAGACTGTCTTGTTTCAGTTCTTTGGTTTTGAATCTGTGGTTTCTAGAAAGGAAATGGCCCTGTCCCTTTGATGGATGGAGTACAGTGAAGACAGGGCAGGGATAACAGCGGTGGGATGGGAACCATGAAAGTGATTTCACAATCCTTGGGCAACCCAAGGCAGGGTGGCTAGGAACTGCTCCCCAATGCCTGTCCTCTCTCTTCTTTCCACAGGCTTGGATGTTCACTTGAATAAACATGCACTCTCGCCAACGAGGAAAAGCAGAAGCATCAGAATGTTCACGCCATCTTGCCAGTCATATTTCATTTTGTGGTTATCCTGAAACATCATGTTCAAAACCACAACCCCTTCTCTTTCTTTTTTTCTTCTGTCTTTCTTTCTCTTTCTGAAATGAAAATTTCAAATTGGGGTTTTATTTTTCCATTTTAATAGTGTTGCTTAAACAGCATGCGTTCTCGATGATGTCAGCTCTATGTAATGATTTTTCAAAAAGAAACACTTGTTTATTTTCTTAAACAAGTTACAGAAAAAGGGAGAGACAGAAAGTGAGGTTTTCTATCTACTGGTTCACTCTCCAAATTGCTGCGATGGCTAGAGTTGGGTCAGTCCGAAGCTATGAGCCAGGAGCCAGGTGTCCCACATTGGTTCAGGGGACCAAGGTCTTGGGCCAGTTTCTGCTGCTTTTCCAGGTTCATTAGCAGGGAGTTGGATTGGAAGTGGAACGGACAGGACTTGAACTGTCACTTATACAGGATGCTGGCACTTCAGGTGGCAATCCTGTTTGCTGTGCTACAGTGCTACCAAAGCAATTCCTAAGCAGTGCTTTCCCGCTAAGATTAACACAATTCCCTCAGTGTAAACTGCAATCTGACCAAATCCAGCTAAATTAATTTCTAGAGGGATAGAGGCTTAAGCATCATTACTCAAAATTCTTTAATTTTCATTCATTTTGAAAAGGAAGCACGCATGCACACACACACACACACACACACCCATGAAGTGAGAGAGATGGGATATCTTCCATCTATAATCTTTCCCCAAGTGCCTCTCAGAACCACAACAGGGCCAGGCTGAAGCTGAGAGCCAGGAGCTTGACTGGGATCTCCAACATGGGTGACTGGAGCACACATTGAGCCTCTATTCCAAGTGGTGACTTACCCACTGTGCTGTATACGCACCTCTGGGTTTTTCTTTTAAATTGATTTTATGGTGCTGTAAGTTAAGTGCTCATGTAGGGTTCCAGCTTCTCAGGCTGGAGGGATGATTGAATTCTGGGTTTTCCACCTCCCAACAAGCTTCCTGATAAAGCGACTGGGAAAGCAGCAGTGCGCCTGAGGACTTGGGTCCCTGCCGCTTGTGGGGAAGATCAGGATGGAATTTCTGTTTCCTGTCTTCAAGCCTAAATGTTATAGATATTTTAGGAGTGAACCAGTAAACAAAAGATTCATTCATTCTCTCTCTTTCTCTTTCTGTTTTCCCCATATGTTTGTCTCTCTCTCTCTCTCTCTTTTTCTGTCACTCTATCTTTTATAACATAAGTCTTTTGAAAAATAAGTAAGTAAATTGATAAGTATACATATGTGTGGTGGTTATTTGGGACTGATGTGTGTGTGTGTGTAGCAAGCTGTTAGATAAATAAAAGGCCAACTGCGATTATTTTAATATCTTTTGCTGCATTTAAGCAACTTTACATAACTTCCCCATTATTTCTCTTCCTCCTGTTAAAGATTTTCGTGACAAACAGCAAAATCCTAACTTAAGGCCTCATTAACTTTTTCATAAGAATTTGGCAAATAAGGCTTTAGTGGGACATAAAAAGGAGACTTAGAGTATTTAATACTTTTCAGTTACATTTCACTTCAATGTGTCAAGGGACAGTGGCAATTCCCTGTATATGGTGAAAACAAACAAACAGAAAAAGGAATTAGGCTTGAGTGTTCAGGGTGAGTGACTGAAAAGCTTGGGCAGTGGGCTGGCTCAGGTCACTCCCAGCATTTCCGTTTGTCTCAGGTTGTACTGCACTGAGTGTGCGGCCTTCCAGCTACGGATGAAAGGGAAAGGACAGTTACTTCTTGGCAGCAGCTCACATGATATCAGTCCTGGGAAAATAATCCAGTTGACAGAGACCACAGCCTGTTAGTTCTGCCCACTGGCAGAAGGCTATATCTCATTGCCACAATTATATTCCTCAACTTAGTTTATAAACACTGCTAGGCAAGGAAACTTATAAAACAACAACAGCAGCACCAATATTGTTTTCCCTAGGGAGTAGAAATTCATAACAAACATTTCCAAATAAAAGTGCTGTTGGACAATTTGAACCACTTCTTTTCCAACCATGGCACATTTTTTTTCTCTCCATGAGGGGTCATAGGGATTGACTGTGTGTCCTGAGGACTTGACCTGCAGAAAACGTCCTGGTACCTTTTCCATGTCGTCCCAGTTGGTGATGATGCCATGTTCTATCGGGTACTTCAAGGTCAGGATGCCTCTTTTGCTCTGTGCTTCATCACCCACGTAGCTGTCTTTTTGTCCCATTCCCACCATCACTCCCTAAAATGGTTCAACAGATTAGAAGTCAGTCTCTCTGAAAACATGAGAATTGATTATATCAACGCACAAAGGAGGAAATAAGTGAGCTACAAAGTTTCTCTTTTGGTACCAGAAACACTATAAAGGGCCCTATCTTGAATATGCCCTTTAGCAATGTTTCTTTAGTTGATGGGAAACTTACATAAAGGCGACTTCAAATGATAGGTCATGTTATGGACAGGGCAAATTTACACTGAGTTAGCTTTTATGTTCCCCTGTTGGGACAAAGATCATTTCTGCTTTGTACATCATGGTAGCAAGTTTGCTGGCACATATGTGGCTCTCAACAATGTTTGCTGAAAGAATCTATAGTTTTTGTAGTATAATATATATAGTATATATATTAATTATATGACATTTTGGCTCTTGTAAATAGTTGAAATTATATTTTTAATATTGTCATACACCTGAAAGCATGTGACTGCTGTTTTCTATATTAAATATATAAATAAGCACTTGATGCTTTATTTCTAAGAGACAATTCCTGTCAATTACTGTTAAGACATTGTCTGAATTAGCCACCTCTATTTTTAAAATACTGAAGTGAATGTGAAAAGGACCTTCTTAATGCTAGCTTTGTATTGCACTGGAATGACTGTTTTAGAATTGTAAAACAGCCGTTACTGCTACAGGGCCAGAAAACATTCATTTATGCAAAACTTGTCCTTTGCACCGAGTTCAACAAAGACCCAGAAAGACGTCCTTCATAGAAGAGTTTTATTCTTATGAATTTATTGCCAGTTGAGACCTAAACATCAATCACATAGACTCACTCCGGAAAAACACATTTTTGATGCAAAGGAGAACTTCTGAGTTGAAATTGTTGGTTTTTACTATTAACATTTTATTTATACATGTAAAATTATCATGTGGCTCTCCAAATTTATTTTGTTGACAGCTAACATATGAAATTACGTACAGTATCAATACTTGCATTCATCTTGTATCAAGCTTTGTGAGTAGGCTTTTATTTTAGTTTCTTTCCAAAAAGTGGCTATGGTATATTATCACAATAACTTGTAAATCTTTATGGTTATGATGATGATGATGATGAAAGTAATTGTATGACACAAACAGGACAATTGAAAAGGCACAGACTTTCCGTCTGATAACCATGTGAGATTGGCCTTGACTCCTACGCGCCTGCCATCATGAGTATGTTCTGAATAAGCTTATAGAATCTCTGGTAGGAGCCACAGGCAGGCATTCTCTTTTTTAATCATGAGTTTGCTCACCTGATGCCTGGGACGTCCCACAATGGATGGGAAAACAGCCCTGGGGGCATCATCCCCGGCAAAGCCGGCCTTGCAGAGCCCAGAGCCATTGTCGCACACCAGGGCAGTGCTGTCCTCTTCTTCACACATAGCTGCTTCTCAGGATGCTGCAGGGAACAGAGAGGAGAGGTCCAGCTGCAAAAGAGCACTTGCCCTGCTTCCCTCGGCCCCTTCCACTCTGGGATGAGCGCCTGTCCTCTGTTCTAGCTTCCTACTGCTGGCAAGTACCTAACACAGCATTTATCTCAGGGCTTCGACAGGCTGAAATACTTTCAAGTTTGTACAACCAGCCTTTAGCACTGTGACTGGCACATCACATGGTCTCGGGAACACTTTAAATGTGGACTGAGGGAGTGAATGAATGACCTATAGAGAAAAGGTTAGGCCTCAGACCAGCGCTTTACAGAGGCGTGTCACCTAACATTTAAGAAACAAGTATCAACTCAAATTCATTTTTCTAGGTATATAATAACTTCTCAGAATTGCTCCAAAAAGCCAAATTTTGAGGAATGGGCAGCATAGGAAAGCTTAAAAGTGTTAAAATATCCAATATAAATAAATAAATAAAACCTTTCTGGATACTGAGACCTTTCATTTTTATCTTCAAAAAAAACATTAAAATGGATCAAAACATCCTAAGATGGTTTAAATTTTAGTGATCCTGTCTTGCTGCATTAATAGAAGTCATTATTAAGCTAAAATCCAGTAAGGGATGGTGAGTAACCAACAGCGCACTGCGTAGTAGAATATTTTCCTACCAGTAAGAAAAAGAAGTAAAATGATAATAGTACAATCTTATGTAGGGATGATAGAAAACAGAAAGTAACATTGTGTGATTCTAATAAAACGAAATTTTCATGTATTAACTGGAGACTGATGTTTAGTACAAGATTCTGATTGGGCTTGCTTTCAACTGGGGGAGAACACAGGTCTTTTCCAATGATCTTGCCTGGGTTCTGCCATAGTTTCTACATTTCCTGAAGTCAGCATGTGCTCCTTTGGTTATATAATTAATATTTTAAATAACTCATACTTAAGCTTGGGAACTTTGACAAAACTTGAGAAACTAGAGCAGAAGTACTGATTTACAAAATTAGAAGAAATTTCCATCCAAGGCTTTTTTTTTTTTTTTTACAAATGGAAACACCCAGGGAAATGTTCAAAGGTACACAGAGAACCAGACACCAGGTACCCCTGCACTGTCACGAATCTTTCCATTTTCTCAAGCAGGATTTAGTGAAAATATTCTGTAAAAAAAAAAAAATGCTTAGAATTCTTTGCCTGGCATTTAGATATCAGGGGGAATTGAAGTTGAGGAAGACACTTGATTCAAATTCAGATCTAGGATTTTAAAAGTTCTCCCAATTTAAAAAATTCTAGTTTTTATTTATATAAAGGGAATAAACTACATGCATTTCATTTATGCAGTTTTACAAGCATAATACTTCCTGCTATCCCCTCTTCTTCTTTTCTGTAAATTTTAATGACATATTTTAATTTTCTTTATGATCCTAAATTTAGCCCTCTAATAACTAAAGAATTCAGCAAGCAGTAAATATAACATTATTATGCCTAGTGGGAAAAAAAAGAGAAATGATTCTTTTAAGGTGGTTTCTGGGAAGTTGAGAAGATTTAAAACAAACAAACAAACAAACAAAAAACATTGTCCCTAGAGTTCTGTCATTCTGCTCTGAGAAAATTAAGGCTGCATCTTTGCAGACACCTGGAATATTCCTAATGGTATTCTTTGCAAAGAATGCGTACCTCAACGGAGATGATACATTTTAAAATCAGGACATGTAACATTATCTCCAGTGGGTAGGCCAGGAAATCAAGGCTCAGGGAACTGAAGTGACATCCAAGATCCCCCAACCAGTAACATTTGGATACTGGAGGAGGTGGAGTGCTGGGACTGCGAATTTGGACTTTAGAGTCAGAGTGCCTGGGTCTAAACTCAAGTTGCGCACTCAGAAGCAATGTGATTTAGTCAGTTATTTAACGTCTTTAAAGTTTTCTTAACTATAAAACAGTAATAACATTAGTAGGTGCTTTGGGAGGTTGTGATTCCTAGTCATATGCACATCATACTTCCTGAATAAATTTCTACTTTAACTTCATTATGATTACTATCATTGCGTGGATCTTTCTCTTACTACCATTTGCTTTCTTTAACACTGTCCCCAGAACACTGAAAATCTGCTAGTTCCACTAATAAGAATAACAAACGGGACTTAGAGTGATTTTCCCTTTCCTTTCCCACCACACCCTTTCCTTCCCCACACTGAATTAGGTTTGGCTTCTTTCCAAGGAGATCAAGATGCGTTAGGAAGCAGAAGTATAAAGCAGGCAGAACAGAGCAGCTGTGAAGGGCAGGGCACCGTGAGAGGCAGCCTGCTGCAGGGCTCAGCAGGTCCTGTGGATGTGCTGGGCTTGTCCTCCCAACTGTAAGGAAGGATCAAATGTGGGGATTGAGAGTGGTCTCTAAAAAGGGAAGGTTATATCCCTGATATTTTAAGGGGGGGTCAGTGGTGGTTTGGAGGCAGTATTTGAGTAGACATAAAAGCATAAATGACAATCAGAAAACACAGGTGACCAACAGCACCAGCAAGAAAGTATAAAAAAAAAATCAAAATTCAGTCAATGCATTTATATTTGCTAAAATAAAACAAAAGTCCAGGGAGAATGTTATGATCTCTAAGAAGAGCACTGCCATAGAAAAGCAGTCTTTGTATTCCTGGAGAGAGCTGGCTCAGTGGCCTAAGAATCTTATCTAACCTGAATGAGCAGCTCAGTTTGGCGCAGAGCATTTCCTAATTAGGTAAAACATGTTCAAATGGCTGCTTTTGTAACTGCACCCGGGTCAGGGGGTTTGCTCTGACTAGCATGCATCTTGAGCCAAAAATGAGTAGTTAGTGGGAGGGGAGGGGGGAGAACATTACAGTTCCCAGCTAGCTGGTCTTGAAATGCAAACCATATTTAGTCATGAATCACAAAATGGAAAGAAAATCTCCGCATGAAAACTCCGGTCCGATTGGAGTTGCCAAACTGGGATTTCCAGTGAAGTTGAGTTCAGGACGGCTGGCTGACTGCACAGTATCACTGGCCTCATCCAGCAGAAGGGAATGTCAGACTAAGGAAAATGCAAACCAGGCATCCCTTTGGCTGAGACACACAGCTTGCAGATGCAAGTTTTGTTCCCTTCTGCTTCCTCTGCAGAAAAAGATGCAAGCTAGAGGCTTGCCCTGTGCTACTGCAAAGGACAAATGATGCAGATTCTAACCTGTAAGCTCACAGATAACACGCAGATGAAAGAGTCCCAACGTGAGATAGCACCAATCACAGCCAGGGGAACTCAGACATAAAAAAAACCCCGGCAATTTCAGTTACAATTAGACAAGGCACCTACCCTGTCTGCATAATTAAAATCCCTTTCCAGACATCTTCATTATAGCAAACAGTGAGATCCAGTGAAAAATGCACACTGCAAATCAGAACCACAAACAAATCCCTGGGTTTCTAATGCCCAATAAAAATAAATGCATATTCTACTGCCAATAGCTCAACCTCATCTCTATGATGTGCCTCAAGACCTGGACCATCACTTGAGTAACAACAGATTTCACAGATGAAGTGTACCAATGCCAGTTCATTCCACCTCCCAGTCTACCTGTGCCGCCATACCAAGGTGGCTATTAACCTTGACTTTAATGTCAGAGTGTTAGAACTAAAAGCTACCGTCATTTTAGTAATACAAGCCCCATTTAAAATGTGGAAATACACACAAGTCCAGCCAAGCCCCTGCATTGACGTCTGATTACACTGGGTAACAAAGAGCTGCTCCACTCTCAGAGTCACTTCCTGGGGCTTGGGGCACTTACCCTGACGGTGCTGGGCTGGGCTTCTCCACTCTGGATGGGTGGTGTTCAGGGAAGCAGAACACTCAAGGATTTTATAGCTCCTTGGTCTGTTCCCCTCCCACTTGCTTCCCAAACAAGGAACCAAGACAGACTGGAGCCCGTTGCTCAGTCTAACACAGCCATATAGGGGCCTGAGCACAAAACTCTCTCATCTGGGTGGCCGAAGGCCTGGGTCTCATCCACTGCATTCCAGGGCTCGGCTCATGAAACGGGAGGCCGCCTGCTCAGCTGTCTGTGGGAGATAAACACGCAAAGCCTTCAGAACAGCTGCTGCAACGCCCAGAGACCCTAGGCTAGCGTGAGGGGACCCATGTAGTCAGGCTTTTGGCATTCCTTACAGCACACCACCAGCCTACTGTCAAGCTGGCTTCTCAGACCTCTGCTGAATTGACTGAGAACAAATGCGTGCTGCCTCAGTCTAGCAGGGACTTCTAAGATCTCTCCTACAAATGTGACTTGCTTAGATATGTAGAAGGAGAGATTTTTGTTTGTTTGTTTGTCACACTGTTTATAAATTCAGTCCAGGAGTGGTGCTAATGGAAATAGGAACTGAAGTATAATAATAGGGCTGACAGGCCCACATTTCACAATTAGGAATTTGGAAGTCAACATAACCGTTGCCATTTTAGTTTTTGGGGACAGATCTGTCTACTAATTTTCTTCTTTTTTTTTTTTTTTGGCAGCATGGTTAGGAATCATCATTTAAACAGAGATATCATCTAGCAACTTGTCTCAGAAATGAGTTGAGAAACAAAGAGAATGTTCAAAGGAGAACTTTCTAGTTCTCCTCTCTGCCCACTAAGCTACTTGAAAGGTTTTAGGAAGAACAGGTGACTCCATCATTTCTCAAAGACAAAAGTTCTCATTCTCAAACAGCAATAGATCACTTCAACGGTTTTACATTTGTTCATTGCCTTCCTCCCAGGCAGAGCGCTAATTAAATTCATCATAGCAAGGCTTGATGAATATTTCTGCATTGCTGAACAATACAGCATGAACAGTTTTGTCTTAGAACTATGTCTGGCTTTAATTTATGTTATGGTGTCTGTGTGATGCATGACATACAAACACATATATTCTTATCTTGGAAGAATTTCATGCCTTATTATTATAAAATTTTAAATAGATTAATATACCCTAATCAGGTTTGTTTGTATTGCTCAGGATTTTGTCATCTGTGTCTAGGTTTTCATAAATGGGTTTAAAAATGATATATTTGTTTGAAAGGAAGAGAGAGGGAACGGGGAAGAGGGAGACAGAGGAGGAAAGAGAGAGAGATGTTCTCACTCCCTGAATACCTGCAATGGCCAAGGTAGGCCAGGCTCAAGTCAGGAGCCACGGTTCAGGAACCCAAGTATTTGTTCCATCATTGTTGTCTTCCCAGGCACACTAGAAGGGAGCTGAACTGGAAACTGACAGGCAAGGATGTGAGTTGAGCCAGCAATGGCTTAACTTCCTATGCCACAACCAACACAGACTAGAAAACACAACTATTTGTATGTTCAAAAATGATAACAGTACAACGGAAAGGCTGGCATTAAGAGGATTATGTAAATTAAATACTCACATTTTCTGTATTGGGGGCAAACTTCACTAAAAGAAGGTACTCTCCTTTTTTTTTTTTTTTGGTCTCAAGAAGTATCTATTTACTGAGAAGCGACTACTATTCCTTTAACTATTCAAGAGTTTTGGCATTTGCCTTTATGACTCATTTATCACACCCTCTCTGACTAGAGTCAGATAGTAATTGGACTATGACACTAAATTTTAAAAATTACTTGTATGATACTAACCAGGGAGGATCTGCAGCCCAAAATAACCTTCTGAGAAAGGGATTCAGTATTTCGTTGTCCGAGTTCAAGGTTTAGGCTTTCACATCCTATCCAAGTTTTCTCGGTGAGAGAAAGCAGCGCTGGATGAGCATGTCTGTGTATGTACAAAGAAATGTCTTTTCAGTGGCCACATAGCTCCTGGCGCCAGAGGCCGAAGAGTTGTGGAACAATTAGAAGAGTAGTAACACCCACTTGTTCAGTTTAAGTTGGGGGCTGCTATAAAATGAATGCCAAACTATAGGCACACAATCCTGATTCATTGCCAGGAGCATCACACAGCACTGTGATCACATTATCCAGTGGTGATGTATGGCTGATTTTTTTTTTTTTTTAGAATTGGGACAGCAATAATTATCTTTGAAACCCTGTGCAGAATTGAATAATAATAGTCTGTGCCGAATAACTATCTAAGGACTTCTTGATAATTCTCCAATATTATTAAATTATATCATCTAAATATGGGCACATATTCATAAAATAGAGATGTCTCATAAAGAATTTTTTTGCTGCTAATGAAAAATATTTTTTCTTTGGATTGATCACACTCATTAGCTGTTTTGTTCAGCTTTTAGAGGGCTCTCCCATGAAAGAAGACATCGCCAAAATAAAATGAAAGGAACAATGAAAACTATTAAGAAGGACTGAAATGACAGTTGGCTCTCAGATCTTTTCTTGTGTGAAGGCAAACATTTTTGGAGCAATACAAGATTATTGAATTCAGAGCTCAAATTCATGAACTTCTGCTTCTTAGTTATTTTTTCCTATATGAAAAGTTAAATTAAGAATCATGCCTTATGGGCCTGGCGCGGTGGTGCAGTGGTTAAGGTCCTCGCCTTGCACGCCCAGCATCCCATATGGGCGCCGGTTCTATCCCGGCAGCCCTGCTTCCCTTCCAGCTCCCTGCCTGTGGCCTGGGAAAGCAGTCGAGGACAGCCCAAAGCTTTGGGACCCTGCACCCGCGTGGGAGACCCGGAAGAGGCTCCTGGCTTTGGATCGGCATAGCATCGGCCGTTGCGCTCACTTGGGGAGTGAATCATCGGACGGAAGATCTTCCTCTCTGTCTCTCCTCTCTGTATATCTGCCTTTCCAATAAAAAAAATAATAAAAATAAATCTTTAAAAAAAAGAAGAATCATGCCTTATCACAGATGGTAATGAGATATGAAATTAGTAGAATGTGAAGCACCTAGAATGCTACATAGCTCAAGGGGACACTGGGTCATTATCAGTTATTCTTTTTAAAAAGTTTATTTATTTGAAAGACAGAGTTACAGAGAAGGAGAGACAGAGAAAGAAGCCTTCCAACTGCTGGTTCACTCTCCTAATTCTGGGCAAGGACAAAGCTAGGAAACAGCAGTGTCCCTTCTCATCTGGGTATCCCACGTAGGTGGCAAGGGCCAAAACTCTTGGACTATCATTTGTTACTTTTCCTAAGCCATTAGCAGGGATCTGGATCAGAAACGGTCAGCCAATCAATGTGAGAACCCGGCACTGCGGGCCCATTGCAAGTTAATTATAACACCAAGTGCTCTGTAGAAAAGTATTATCTATAAAAGTGAGAGATACTTTTTTATATAACATCTTTGTGATTGAGTTTACTTCTACATGTCAGTTCTTAACAATCTCTTAATCACCGACAGATAACTCAGAGATCAGGCATAACCATGAAGAACACAGAATTTTAAAAATGGAATTAAATTCCTAGAGAAGGACAATAGTTGCTACTCCCTTGTTAACAGTTCTTACATTCTACTTGCTTCTCCTTGCTTATTCCTTGTCCTACGCAGAACTGAAACAACACTTTCTCATTAACAAACAGGACAGCTCAGGGCCTTGGTTTGTTCTGCGTCTCTGCCTTAAACAGCATTTCCACAGCCATTCCTCTATGTCTCCTCAACTTCATTTCTTCTGACATTTTATTCAGCCCAGGGGGAGATGTCATCTTCCCCAGCAAGCTTCTTCTGTCTACCTGCACCTCCCACTTTTGATAAGAGTGCCTTTTCTATTTATCCAAAACACTATATTCACCTTTCTTTTAACATTAATAATGCTATTCTATAATAATAAGGCCTATAATAATATTCCCAATGCCCATGTCTGTTACAATGTGCTTGAGATCAGAACCTAAATTGGCTTTGTCTGTATATACCTAGAGCCTGGAACATTCAGTAAATGTTTCTTGAGCCAAACTGAATTCGGCACAGAAAAAGTCTAACAAATGGTTTCTTAAACAATGAGCATCAAAAGTATTCTGAAGAGACAGCAAATAATAATGACAGTTAATACTTACCAGACAACAGATGGTGCTATGAGATATTTGCTTTGAATATGAGAGCTCATTTAGTCTTCACAGTTTCCAAAAGGGACACTGTTACTTTCATTTATAGCTGAAAAAATAGAGACTTAAATGAGCTAATCATCTTGCCAAAGACCTCCTAGCTAGCAAGTGTTAATGCAGGCATTCAGCAGCGGTCCAACTGACGCCAGAGACTGAACTCAGTCACATAAGCAGAGGTGTGAGCAGTGTCCTGGTGTCATGTTCCACCAAGATAACAGGAAGAAATAGTTAAAAAACCATCAGGCAAAAACAGCTGACTTGGGCCCTGCGGCGTGGCCTAGCAGCTCAAAGTCCTCGCCTTGAACGTCCAGGATCCCATGTGGGCGCCAGTTCTAATCCCGGCAGCTCCACTTCCCATCCAGCTCCCTGCTTGTGGCCTGGGAAAGCAGTCGAGGACGGCCCAAAGCTTTGGGACCCTGCACCCGCGTGGGAGACCCAGAAGAGGTTCCTGGATCCTGGCTTCGGATCGGCATAGCATCAGCCGTTGCGCTCACTTGGGGAGTGAATCATTGGATGGAAGATCTTCCTCTCTTTCTCTCCTCCTCTCTGTATATCTGACTTTCCAATAAATAAATAAATCTTTTAAAACAAAACAGAAAAAAACAGCTGACTTTACTATTCAACATTCCTGCCATTTGTTTCCATTGCTGTAAGAATGGTTGAGTACTCTGTAAGCAAAAGAGAGAAGGAGTTTAGGAGAAGGAAAGCCTAAGGAAAGCCTAAGATTGAGGATTTACATTAGTTCTGGGTGCTAGCTACACCACATCACAGTGGAAGGTATCATGGGGAGAGTGTTATATGAGAGGGAAAGATCACATGGTGCTACAGGAAGCTGGAGAGCAAGGAGGCACCATTCTTTTTTGGTAACAATTCTCTCTTGCAGGAACTACGTTATCTAGAACTGTATCCCACTAGGCTATACCTCTTAAATCACCAACTGTCTCTAACACTAACACACTAAAGATCAAACTTAACACACATGAGTGTTGGGGAGACACACTTGTACAACATCCACATCTTAGCCCTGGCTCATGAATTCCTGGGTCCCAAGAACAATTTTGGCTCCAGCTTAGCCCAAGCAAGCCTGGCACCAGCTCTTGCCTTCTAACTTGATTAGATCCAGCTTGCCCTAGAGTCCCACTAGATTTTCATCAGCTGACTGATGTTTGTCAGGCTGAAGCTGGCCTTCACAAACTATCCCAGGTCTCTAGAGTGACAAAGAGTCCTGGTTTGTGTAGGGCTGAAGGGAGTTTCTCAGGACATAGACTTTTCATCACTTCAGAAAGTCCCAAGAAAACCAAGACAGTTGGTTATTCTGTCAATGATTGTTAGAGTGACCCATCTCATGTAGTTCTCATATTTAGTGTCCAAGGATACTCTCTCTCTCTCTCTCTCTCTCTCTCCCTTCCTCTCTCTCTCTCTCTCTCAGAAGCTTTTGGAGGTGGTCACAACCGTTCCTTCTGCATCCATGACACTGACCATGGCTCTCTAACATAACTCTGCAAAATGCACATGTTTAGCATCAGTAGTTTCCAACACAATAGCCACTAGCTTCATTGAATACTGATCGGTGAAATATGTGTGGAAATTAAAATATATTTAAATATACAGAAAAGCTGGGAAGACAGTAGAGTTCTCAAGTGCCTTACATTCAGTGTCCCTTATCATTAACATCATTCAAAAGATCTGTTTATTTGGTAGGTAGTGTTAAAGAAACAGTAGAAGATCTTTCATCTGCCAATTTACTCTCCCAAAGGGCTGCAATTACCAGTGCTGTGCCAAGCTGAAACCAGGACTTGGAACTTCATCCAAGTCTCCCATGTGGGTATCTTGAGCCCAAAGACTCAGGCCTTCTTCCACTGCTTTCCCAGATGCATTATCAGGGAACTGACTCAGAAGTGGAGCAGGTAGAACTGGAACCAGCTCCCACGTGGTATTCTGGCACTGCAGGTGGAGATTTAATCTGTTGTGTCACAATATCAACTCCTGATTCTTTGTTATTAATTGAAGTCCATACTTTATTAGAATCTCCTTAGTTTTAATTCCAGGATACTATATTTCATTTAGTTATGTCTCTTTGGCTCTTCTTGGTCACAACATTTTCTCAGACTTTCCTTCTAACTGGACAGTTTTGAATGGTCAGGTCTATTGCAAAGTATCCTTGAATTTGGATTTTTCTGGTGCTTTTCTCATGATTAGACTGTCTTACATGTTTTAGGTGGGAGGACCCTGGAAGTGAAGTGTCATTCTCATCACTTCCAATCAGGGCACAGGCTACCAAGATCACTTAATCACCTGATTGATGTTGGTCAGTCTTGTCTACTGTCAGCTACTCTTGCCTCAACTCTTTGCATACTGAACTGGGAGGAAACCGCTCTGCACATCCCACATCCTTTAAGGTAGAATACTGAAAAAATTATTTAGAATGGAATCTATTTTGATACGGCTCTCAAAGATTCTTACTCATTTCTAAATTTATGGGTCACTCACACACCAATGCTGGAGAGAGTTAGCATCACATGAAGTTCTGGAGTTTGTTCCCAATTAACTTAGATTCTTTGAAGGTAGATATCATTAATAATCAGTGGATTTGCAAGATGTCTTTGGAGACAAACTGAGAACCACTTATTTAGTTTAAAAACCAAATCACAGATCCTCTGAACACAAAACAGGAAATAAATATAGAATTGTTGCTATTACCACCAGGAGGAGGTTTGTGAGTTGGAAATCAGCTAATAGAGGAGAAAAAGGCCATGTGAGGAAGGCTATATGTAATGCTTTGGACCAACGTCATGGACACAGTGGAAGAATCAGCCAAAGTGAAAGAATCAATTGTATCAGCTAAGAAATGGCTGTGTAGTACAGAAAAGGGCCCCGAGATATGTGTGCGCTTGTGAAGAGTCCTTGTGGCCCACATGTAGTGCATTGCTTCAGATCGACAATGCCATCCATTAGCAGCAGAAACAGCAGTTACTTATTGAGCAATGCCAGTTTATCACACATTGGTTTAACATTTTGCATCAACTGTGCTATTACTATATCCATTTTAAAACTTAGGCATTTGACCTGGTGAGGATGGAGAGAGAGAGGAACTCTTATACAATGCTGGTGAGACTTTAGATTAGTATATTCACTACAGAATACAGTATGGGGATTTCCTCCATAAAAACTTCCATAAGATCCAGCCTAAATTTCATGTTGCTTGAAATAATCCAGACCTAGGCCCAGGCTGCTCCACTTCCAATCCAGCTCCCTGCTTGTGGCCTGGGAAAGCAGTTGAGAATGGCCCATACCTGTGGGACTCTGAGCCCGTGTAGGAGACCCGGAAGGAGTTCCTGGCTCCTGGCTTTGGGTTAGCTCAGCTCCCACCCTTGCAGACATTTGGGGAGTGGATCAGCAGAGGGAAAACCTTTCTGTGTCTCCTTGACTCTGTAAATTTGCCTTTTAAAAGCAACAAGAAGAGCAACAAAGCTTTTTTTATTTTTTAAAGGAAGATGCCAGACCCAAATACTGCATAATATTTTCCAATATGTGGAGGCTAAAAATAACATCAATATAAACAAACAAACAAACAAAAAAGTGACTATAAGAGAGGAGGAATAGGGGAACAGAGTTTAGATACTGGTGTCAGATCAGAATCAGTTACAAAGAATACAGCCCCAGGGCCCTGCGGCGTGGCCTAGTGGTTAAGTCCTTGCCTTGAACATGCCCTGGGATCCCATATGGACGCTGGTTCTAATCCCGGCAGCTCCACTTCCCATCCAGCTCCCTGCTTGTGGCCTGGGAAAGCAGTCGAGGACGGCCCAAAGCTTTGGGACCCTGCACCCATGTGGGAGACCTGGAAGAAGCTCCTGGCTCCTGGCTTCAGATCAACACAGCTCCAGCCGTTGCGCTCACTTGGGGAGTGAATCATCAGATGGAACATCTTCCTCTCTGTCTCTCCTCCTCTCTGTATATCTGACTTTCCAATAAATAAATCTTAAAAAAAAAGAATACATCCCCAGTATTACACAGCATAGTGGGGAGACTAGTAATTTAGTATATCACAGTAGTTTAGTATATATTGTATGGACAAATAGAAGAAAGAAAGAAGCTCCAATCCTACAACTATGATGCAATGACAAAGCAAGGAAAATGTTCATTACCCTGTTTTGATAAGTATACGTGAATTGAAATGTGACACTGTGTCATAAACTGGTACAATTGTTGTTAACAAAACTGTTAAATATGTTAAGTACCTGAGGCTCATAGAGTTTAAGTAAATTATTGAAGGGCTAGTGATTATGGAGTGAGTTTATGACTTTGGACCTGAGGTTAAAGCAAAGGTTGAGTCGAGTAGCATTCTTAGAACTGGACATCCCCTAAGACATACATAGGATGCAGAGTACACAAAATATGAAAAAGAAGCCCTGTTTCTGTTGTTAATGGAGAATGGAACCATAACAGTTTTGACAGATGAACTATTGGGCTTACAATGTAGAAGGTAATTTAAAAACTCATTTGTCACTAGAAGATGGCTTGAATTAGCAACAAAAGCATCTTACCAAGTGAAGGGTGCTTTATTACTACAGTTTCAAGGCACACACATTTCTAGCTTCTGGATTCTGACAGGGCTTTAGAAAACTATAGGTAGAAACCTGATCTCTTTAATTTCTTAGGTTAACAGAATGTTAAAATTTCAATAGCCAAAGAAAGTGCTAGTGAGGGATGGCAAGGACAGACTTAGAGGCCAGGCTGCAGGGTGGGGGCAACTCTGAGTAAATGAGAATACCTGGAGAAAAGACTTCAGGAAACTACAAGGGCTGTCTTAATTTACTGATGTAAAGTACAACAGCCAGTGCCTTTCTTGTTCATTATGTAACTAGCACCCACAGGTTACAAGTAAATTTGAAAGATCTCACATAGAGATAAGGTAAAAGTTTGTAACACAGAGAACAGATTGCCGTTGGGTAGGGAGTGTCCATTTGTCCCTTGAATTAGTTAAATGGAAACAAGGTGGTTTCAAGGCTATTGTAGAAAGGATTTCTGCATGTATATGATTTTACTTATTTTATTTGAAAATCAGGAGGGAGACACAGACAGACGACAGCTTTTCCCTTCACTGATTTCCTCCCCAAAATTCCTTCAACAGCTAGGGCTGGGCCAATCCAAAGCCAGAGGGCCAGAACTCAATCCAGATCTCCCTGTGAAGGCAGGGACCCAGCACTTGAGCTATCATCTGATGCCTCCCAGGGAGCAAGTTAGCAGGAAGCTGGGACTGGAAACTGAGCTGTGACAAGAACCCGGGCACTTTGAAATGAAATACAGCTAATGCATGTGGTACCTTAAATGCTGCCGTGTCAAATAACTGCTCCTAAGTCTACACTTTTAAATATTCTGGGACTTTCCAATCTTTATAAGCACTGTGAGTGAGAAAGAACTAAATATCTAGACTGCTCCTGATCATCCTGGTGCCTTTATAATGATCTGCTGTTATGAATGAACATGATTACACATTAGAAGAAACCTTAGCATAGGAAAGATTATCCTATTGACAGATAAGGAGAAAGAGCCTTGATGTGGACACCCATTTTTCTGACTGTGTCACTGATAAGCTATTTTGAATTGAGACAATTTTTTAATATCTCTGGTTCTCTCTTGTATATCCTAAGCTGAAGTGCTTGGACTAACTTATCTCAGTTTTTTTTTTTAAGTTGTGACATTTTATATGATCATTCTCTTGTTCTTAATCTCAAAAAATGTTTACTATATCTCATTGAGAAACTACCAGGCATCAATCACTTCAGCTAACATCACATGCCTCATGCTTAGGGTGTGCTCTTGTACCCCAGAAAGTGTAAATGACAGTGTTATCCTAGCTGCATTGGTTTGCCTTTCTTCTCTAAATTTATTTACATGTGCACAACCCATATGTGGTAATTTTGCTGTGTATCCACAATTTAGGTTTCAAAATCTTGAGTGAGTTTTGTAAATTCAAATGCCCTCAAGAGCAGAAACTTCCCCAAAAGACAAATAATACCTCCAAACAAGCGAAGAGGTGGCCTGACCTTAAAGGGATCAACCCCCACTCAGCAACCATTTATTGGAAAGCTAATTCAGAGAGGTTAATTCTTCTACTTTTTAAGAGAAGGTGTAAATAACAATTTTATGCAAAATCCTTTCCTTTTATGATGATGCCAAATTAAATTCTTTTTAAAATAAAAGGAATGGGCTAATTCAGTCTTTCCTGAGGGCATTCATTTTGTGAGTTCTGATTCATGAACAACAAGTGATCAAATCGTAGCACAGACCTTGTTGACACTTTATCTCACACTATTTAATTAGACAGTTAATTTCAATGGAGAGGGCAGAAATCTAACATGCTATCAAAGAAAGGAAAAAAAAAGGAAGGGAGACAGGGTGTTGTTGCAGTTGAGGATTTCCTGATACACATCCTACTTGCTTTATTATCGGCCTCTTAGATGTGGTTCTGAACTCTCATGTAGGAAGGAAGTTGTTATAAAAGACCTCAGATCATTGTCCCTGATGATAACACTGCAGACGCATTACATCCTGAGTGTGTGAACACAAGAGCGTCACAGACTGTTTTTCAGTATCAAAAACAAGGAGAAATGATAGTTTAACCAGCAAACGATCACCACAATACAGAAAAAGTTTCTTTCTTTTTTTTTTAAGATTTGTTAATTTTTATTACAAAGTCAGATATTCCGAGAGAAGGAGAGACAGAGAGGAAGATCCTCTGTCCGGTCGTCCAGTGATTCACTCCCCAAATGACAGCAATGGCCGGAGCTATGCTGATCCGAAGCCAGGAACCTCCTGCGGGCCTCCCACGCGGGTGAGGGTCCCAAGGCTTTGGGCTGTCCTGACTGTTTACTCACCACGAGCAGGGAGCCAGTTGGGAAGCAGGGATGCCGGATTAGAACCAGAGCCCATATGGGATCCTGATGTGTTCATGGTGAGGACCTAGAAAAAGTTTCTTAAGAATTGGGAAAAATTCCCGGAAACCATTTCTTTTTAAGAAGCATTGGATTTGGAACAAAATATCTGATAATGCCTTAAGTGTCCTGATTTTATTTCCAAAAAGTCTACAGATTTTTAGTGCCAAACATGAGCCCACGTATAGTACTTATTTGTTTGATAATAAGATGAGTGAAATAGTTTTTTCCCCTGTGGGAGCAAGGTGTCAAATAGCAAATCTGATTTACTGGCAGAGGCATGATTAGAATGTAACGAGAACTTTAATTATCTAACGTTCTAATTTTATACAGAAGTCTTTGCTGCTCTCTTAAATGTCACTTTGGGAAGCTAAGCTATTACAACAATGCCTGCCTCACTGCTCTAATTCTCAGACCTGTAGACAAAACCAATAGTAGATTCTTTCGGATTACTCCAGTATTGGCGAATCTGTCTGTTGAGGGTGAATTTGATTTATGCCTACAGCAGGTGCTATTCTCAACAAAGGTTAACAAAGAAGGCAAATGGGCAACCTTGGGTATTACTATTTTTGGTCAAAAAGGAGGCAGGTTCTGGAGTAATCAGACTCGTATTTTTGTGTTATTTTTAAAGAACCAGGATGTGCAATATACATATGCCTATACATTACTACAATGTTAGTTTCTAATTATCTTCCATTTAAAGATTTTCTGACACAATTCATGCCTTTACATATTCTGCATTGTGTTGGAGGAAAACATTATTTCCCACCTACCTTTCTGAGTTCTCAACTGGGCACCTGCAAAAAAAAAAAAAAAAAAAAAAGGCAGATTATCATGAGAATCTTGATCCTTCTATATACCTAATATATACATGGGAGAGAGCCAGTGAATGAGTGCATCTCAAAGAGGTGACCTAGGATTCTCGTTTCTATCTTCAATGAAGAAAAATGAATTTTGGAGAAGTGACAAGACAACGAAGAAGGACCTTGAGTCTCTGGCAGGGGCAAACCTTGGAGAAGCCAGTATATGGGTAACTAATGATAAATAGAGTTCTTTAGTAAAATTAGCGACATAGATCTTCCAGGCCAGTGTCCAAGCAGCTAAGGCTAAGGTCACTTTCTGTGATAGGCCTTTTGTTCTACCTAAAAGAGAGGGAAGAAGGGACAACTTTGCAAATTTATGTCCTGCTTTCAAACAAATAGAGAGATGGCAGAGAATCTTATTTATATTTGCTGCTTCTTACTGGTTTTCAGCTCAGTCCAATCAAGGGGGGATGCATAGTATGGTGCCTTTTAGTATATAGAATCTACACATTTTGTGGCAGCTGGCCTCTTTCCCTCTGTATAACCACAAGAATTAAATCATCAGAACAGCATAAATATTTAAAGAAGGCTTGCCTCCACCCCTACCATTTGTCTTCCCTCTTGCTATTTTTACTCCAAGTTTCACAAACATTTTTAGTGTCTTCCATTTCCCCTTTCCCCACAGCATGGAAATTTACACAATTAAGCCTTTAAACCCTCAATATTATGTTTACAGAGCATGGAATACTTTCTCTCTTTTCTTCTGCTAAGTCAGGTTTGTTCCTTATCTCTAAAGTCAACTCAGAATTTATCTACAGCAAATCTTAAATGAAGTTTCCTAGTTGGTGAGTATCCTAACCGTGATAGCAGTTCTCTCAGCATAATTGATCTCTTGTGAGCTATCGTATTTCCTCACATCTGTATCTCTCACACTCATACACTTTCAGAGGCAGCCAGTACGTTGGGTATTTCTTTAGGGTACATATAATAGGAACTTGGGAATGCATTAAGCAACTTCCTATTTTCCTCCAGCTTAAGAGAGCTGAGGTGACCATTTCAGGCACTGTTATTTTCAGAAAGCTTTTCTCATTTATTTTAAGAAAAGAACAGATGCATAAGATAAGGAAAGTTATCTGGCTCTAGGCTTAACTTAGTACATTTCACAATCATTGCAACAGGAAATCTGTCTATTTTCAGTGTGGGGCTGCGTTGCTTTCCTTACTTCAGGTGGTCAAGCACATTAGGTATACCAATGTGCTTCAAGAGCCAAAAGCCAATGCACAGAACAGAGACCCTCCATTAACAGCCAGGAGCACACTGGAGAGTATGGTCACCTAGGCAGACAACCCAGGATGACCATCCTGTATCTGTCTCATGAATGCAAAACCCACGGAGTGTTGGGTGAAGACGTATTTTACTAAAGGGCCAGCAGACATGAGTGTCTTGGTTTTATGATACAAGGCTGGTTTGGACTGACTTGCTATTGATCCATTATTGGACATCATTGTAAGTGTTCAATGGCAAAGCTTAACATAAATTGATTTTTCCTACAGTACATACACTCAAAATATTTCCCACCCTAGTTTTTAGAAATAGTGAGTTATAAGAGAGTTTCCTACAATACGGCTTAAAGAACCACAGTCCTGGGAATCACTTAGGCAGTGTGTTCACAGGGGCTCTCTTTAACTGGCCTCTCCAGGGCAGGGTCTGAAGAGCTGGATTGAAACAAGAGCTGCCCAGAAGCACTGGGACAGACAGCAGGAGAATAATGGAACCTGGAATTCCCAAAATTACAGAAAAATACCAAGGGCTGATCCTTCGCAGTTATTATCATAATTGTTTGTCCTTATATTAATGGGGTCCCAGGGTCAACCTAGAAAATACAATAAGGAACACTAACTTTGAGTTTATTTGTGCCCAAGTGAGAAAGTTTGCCTCAAAACTTCTGAGTTTACCAAGAATATTTGCTCCCAAAAGACTTCTTAGCTACTGAAATGTGGAATCTAAAAACAACAGCAAACACAGATGAAGAGACGCACTTATCACAAACTTGCTACAATCACGTTGGTTAGCAAGAGCAGCACAAGGTGTTGATTGCCTGTTACTTACTTTACCCTATGTGTTGCAGTAGAAGCAGCAGTAAGTGTGCTTTGCTTGAGTTACATAGAGGAAAAATGCACTTCATTACTTACTCTCCCTGGGGCATCAGCTAATGGGGAAGCATTAACCAATCCTTCAGCTCTTATGTGAACAGAATTCCATAATCTCTTTTTCCCCTCGGGTGGTGACTTTTTGAGTCTTGATCTTGCCTGATTTCAAATGCCTTTTTTACCATGTGCATGCCATCAGACAGCAGAGTGCATAGTGGCTACATGACTAAGCAAGGGCTGAGACAGGATTGAGGGGCTGTGTTTATTTTAGGGTCAGTTACTTAATTGTGTGGCTCTGTACAGATTGCTAAGTTCTCTAGCCTCAGTTTTATCATCTCAAAGTGTAAGGACCTATATACCTTGATGTATTTTCTCTCTCTAACCATCTCTGAAACATGGAATTTGAGGTGCCAGCCTGGTGGTACAGTAGTATAATCCTCCACGTATGACATTGGAATCCCATATGGCTGAACAGTTGTAATTTGGCTGCTCGACTTCCAAATCGGTTCAATGCTAATGGCCTGGGGAGGCAGACGGGGATGCCCAAGGTCTTGGATGCCTGCACCCATGTGGGAGATCTAGAAAGCTCCTGGCTCCACGCATCAGAAATTTCCAGTTCTGGCCACTACGGCCATTTGGGGAGTAAACTACAGGGAGAACTCTCTCCACCTTTCTTTGTAACTTTGAATTTCAAGTAAAATAAGCCAATCTTTCAAAGAAATATGGAACATGAGAATAGAAGGTACGAACTTCTCTAATCACCTATACAGCACCTATGAGAATAAAGGCTGAAGAAGGTGCTAGTTTCAAGAAAGGAAATACAACTCAGAAACAGTGGCTAATATTCAGCCCCTGGAGCTTTATCATCTACTGACTGGTATGTTACTTGAGCAAATCACCTGCATCCTCGCTTCCACATCTGTTAAAGGACAATGACACTTGTTGGTAATCACACTGCAGCAGAGTTCCTGAGCAGGCAAAAGACACACAACTACCCAATTGTTTTGTAAACTTTTGTGCTGGTCCAGGAGAAATATTGTCACCTAAATATGAATTAATTCAGATGAGTATTGGGTGTGGAGTGGTGCTTAATTTTTGTTCTTCAGAGTGGCGTGAGAACCATTGGAAGCTTAGGGAACCAGTTTCCCTAAGATCTGGAAGATCTGGAGGCTTGAATGAGAAGATCCCATAAAGGGCAAAATGGCCTGAGCAGCACTGACAGGGCAGGCTGGGTGCCAAGACTGGCCTGGGAGTTTATACAACACTATTTTAGCATCGGATGTACTTTAGCCCCCAGAAAAGAAAGTGAACAGAAAGGGCCCTGTGAGATATCTTTGGATACTCCAAGAATTTCAGAAGCTGCAACTTGGAATTCAAGGCATTCATTTCCTTTTCCAACAAAACTGAGACCCTATAGGGTAATTTCTTAACTCCAAAGCTCCTAGTGCTTTAAAACTTGGCTGGAATGTGAGAGTTGAAACAAAGCAAACGTCTTGCCATTTGTGATGAATACACCACAAAGAAGGAGAATTGATTTTGGAATTACACAGGATTTTAGCTTTTTTAAGCAAAGTATTTTGAGTATCTGGGCAGATTCCCCATCATCTCACCTCCTTGGTTGGTTTCTATAGAGTGGGAATGATACAGCACCTACTTTGTGAGGTGGTTGTGGGTTCTCATGAGAATGCAGTGTAGTTTTGATTTCTGGTAGCTTCCCATATTACATCCCTATTAGACACATCTTACAACAACTCATATGACCTAAACCCAAAACGTTAAACGTAGAACGACCCGGCATCCCCCCCCCCCCGCCCCGGCACCCCCCCCCCCCCCCCCCCCGCACCATCCTTGACAAAAATAGGCAAGATTGTTGTTTCTGTTACTTACAAAGATTAATTATAAAGATACAAAGTAGAGAATTGTAGTGAGTGATTTTTCTTGTCAGCTGTGTCTTGTCAAGGCCAATGAAAGAAAACCAAAAAAACAGGATGATTCTGCACATTGCTCCAAGCAGTACAGAGCGATGGGGTGTCCACACACCTGAGTCAACTTCCAGTCAGAATGAAATTAAAAACAGGAAAGTGGTTCAACAGGGTGCCCGTGACTTTCCTTCTGATATACTTCTTGAAATTCACATAAATTTTAAATTTTAGATCCATGGTATCACAAGAGTTGCTCAGTATGACCATAATGCGTCAAGCCTCTAGGGTATCCAGAATTTGAACAGCCATGATGCTCAAGGAACCAGCTTTTTTTTAATGCTCTAACATAAAGCAATGCTTGGAGTTTCTAGTTGGAACTCAGAGCTATATCATGATCCCGACTGTTCTTCAGAAGTAAACCATTTGATTTGGTAATTTCTGTGTACATACTCATTTGTGTGTAGCTTGCAGGTTTGCATATTTGACTTGAATTTAAGTACCTGAGAACTGCATTTTGGTATAGCCATCTTAATTTATTCACTCCATTTCACTAACCAGCATCTTTATCTCTGTGTCTGTGTGATCCTAACTCGGTGGTTGATGAATGCTTTTATTTTGCAGTAAGCGTATATAACAATGGTGATTTATTTCAGGAACAGGACCCAGAAAGATAGTCATAAAGGTTTTGGACACCTTGGGTTTAAAATTCATACTGGAACAACTGAACATGTTTGTTTTCCGGAATCCATGACAACACGAACTTTATCCAAAAACCAGCTGTGAGTGCCGGTAACATGGGCACTCCACTGACCTGGAAGAATGTAGGCACAGTCTGCATTTTGAACACATATTTGTTGGAGGAGTACTTTTTTGGAAGAGAGGAATAGAAAATTTTGGCTTCCTTAGGGAACTGGATTGCAAGAAACCCCTCCTCCACAAGTAGTGAAAATACCACTCCAGAGAACCTTGACTTATAAGGGAAGGCAGTTTCTAAATCACAGAAAGGCTTTTCCTGCTTAGTTCTCAGTGGCTGGCCTGGAATGAGGCTCTGCTAAAAATGTCCCAGGCAACTGTTGATTTAGGCATTTCTCTTCTCTTTTCTAGTAACATAATGCATATATTATGAGAAAGAGGCTGTGGGTTCTTTAAAGTACATTCACCTTTCTAAAGCCATCTTAGAAAGTAGATGTGCAGCAAAGAGTTCCCAAATTTGGAAAAAGGAAAAGTTAGTCTGACAGGACTTTGCGTGGGCTTGGAATTTTGGGCAAAGCATTAGATTATTTGATCCCCACTGCAAGACTACACAGAGATGTAACATGCATCTTGAGTAGTCAACCTTTCAAAGCCAAAACAAGTATTCCAGAAAACATGGCATGTTAAAAGGGTTTGGAAAGGCATCTTTGTGGTCTGTGGGCATTAAAACTTTTCACACATACTAAATAGTACCAAAGACACTTTCATAAGTGGGATCTTGATTGTTAAGCTAAGTGTAATGCTAAGTAATCAGAATGAGGGAAATCAACATATGTTACTTTCATAGGGTAATTTAAATTTTTCTAATACCCTATTTATCTTGTCTCGTTTCTCAAAAAAAAAAAAGTTGCCTTGAATAAAATTGCCCTGAAGGAAATTAATACTTACGCATTTTGTCATTTCTTAGGCATTTGCTCTGCCTGAACTCATGCTGTAGAGCTGAGCAATCTCTCTCCTCTGCTGTCTTAGGATATGAGTATTTGGGTGACTATCAGGAAAAACTGTTCAGCACAGTGCCTTATACCCATCACTTTCTTAAAGGGTTAAGCCTTGATATTACCTTTTGACTAACTTTCATTTTTAGATGATTTGGGTTTCACCTTTTTTCTTATTGGCTTGCCAAAATTAGCGAAGTTAACCACGTCAAAGTGTGCTTTTGCTGTCATTGTTTAAACTGACATGATGTTTATGAAAGCAAGACAGAGTAGAGTCAAAACATGTAGCAGTTTCGCTAATCTGTGCGATAATCCCTGTCCTGTCTTTGCCACATACTTTTTCCCTAGAAAGAAGTTGGTGTTCTGGAGATGGTATGCTGATGGAGAGCTGCCAACAGTTTATTTAAGTCAGGTTTCTAGTTTCTAGAGAACTAAAGGATTTCTATCTAGTAAGAGCATTTACTAATCATTACAAATTAAATACAACCAAGTTCCTGGTTACTACAATAGCAGAGTACTCTAAATTCAACTGTTGCCTGGTGTTCAGGCAACAAAATTATGGGAGTTTGGCTTCTATTACTGGTATAGTGGGTGCTGTAACAATAGAAATTTTGGGAGTATGGAGTTTAACAAAACAACTGATCTCTGTTTATTTTTAACTTATTGACATTTAACACAAAATTTTATTGCCTATTTCTCTTAGTTACCGTTTGTTGTTGCCATTTTCCCCTCTCCTGCCTTCTTTTTTATCATTAATTTTAAATTGACTGAACAAAAATTGAGAGGGAGTACTATGAGTTCTCATATATCCCTTCAGTCTATCCGCCCTACTAACATACAACGTTAGTATAAATGACACAGCTAATGAATCTTGCCTCGCTTCCTCTATTTTTGAAATTTAAACTCTACCTCCTTCACCCCTCCAAGCCCATAGTAATCTTTCAATCTCTATTAATCCTACTTTCTTTTAAGATTTTGAAGGTTTTCTTTTATTTTCGATGATCTTTACACAGTGGATCAGGGTGGGAAAGATTAAGTGTTAAGGGAGTGTGGGTGAGACCATTGTCTCCAAATTTTCTTTTTCTTACTCCTGTATCTGGGGAAGAGTGATAAAAGGGGAGAAACTGCACCCAATCTCCCAAATGCCCAGTACTGGAGGGAACAGTCACCCAGTATCATCCCAGGGTCTGCAATGTGGGGCATGCTCCAAGGGCTCTGCTCAAGTGGTTTTGATAGTTCTGAAATGCTGTAGATCTCACCGAATCAATGATGAGGAAATCCTTCCAAGGTCCATTGGATGACACAGTCCACCTCAGAGTCTCTATTCGCCCAGATATTTGCTGTTAATGCTTGGCTGGAGTGTTTGTCCAATTTGTTCTGTCCTTCTTCTGCTGCTACGGTACTAGATGTCCTCTGCAGGACCCAATGGGGTGCCATATCATCCACGTGCATCTGGGCATGGTGACCACTACTCCGTCTTACTCATTGAGGAGGCCCAGTTCTGACACATGTCCATGGTCAGATCACAGATCCTGTGACTCTTCCCATGGATGGAGTTTTGAGTTCCATGGTTCAGTTGGAGGGATCCCCAAAGAAATCTCTGAGATGATCCCTGACCTGAGTCTTATGTGTGCCTGCCAGTATGGCGTCTGGCTCAGTCTATCACCCACATCAGGCTATGCACACACTGATAATTGCAATTGCTGGGTCAGTTCTATCTCCAGCCCACAAACCAATAGATGCTGCAGCCCACATCAACCCAGTCTACTACATACTTGGCCCTCACATTCACAAGCAGGAACTGCAGCCTAGTTACAACCATCCCAATAATCCCCACAAGGCCTGTCCCAGCCTTGGTTTTATGCTTGCTATATGTGCAGCAGACTGGTCCAGTCTGTCACACATTCCGTTCAGCTCTTACACATGTCAATGGCATTGGAATCTAACTCAACCTAACTGACATCATTATCCAGCCCACACTCAAGCTTGTGGTTACCACTACCTGTCTAGCCAGGTGTGTCCTCAGCCCTGGTATTCATGCTCATCAGTGGGAGTTGCAGCCCATCAAAGAGAAGCCCGCGATTTCTCTACTTGGTCCACTCCCACTCCCACATCTTATACTCCCCTGTGGTTCTTCAGTCTAGCTTGACAGGACTTGATCCAATCCCAGTACTTACCAGCTGGTGCTGACACAAAGCCCAATCAGCCTGCTCACATATGTACCAGAAGATACAGTTAGTTCAGCCTGACTCTCCCTATAAACCAGTTCACATGCAGGCCAACAGGTATTGCAATTCTGCCTGGCCTGGTCTGCCCCCAGTCTCAATTCTCACATTTACTAGAGAGTATAGTGGCCCACAGGAGAGCATGTGATAGCCCCCTTCCAGGCTAACATTCATTCCCCTGGATCTCACGTGTACTGGTGGGTGCTACAGCTCAGTCTGTCCTTACTAGCTTCATCCCAGCTTTGCCTGTGAATTCTGTAGCCTGCCCCCCATCCTGGTTTGACCCCAGTTCAAGCTCATGCTAGTAGGGGCTAAGCCTTGCCCCAAGTCCTGCTCTAATGTTAATGGTTAGTTTTGGATTCTGACTCAACATGTCCTGCACCTCTTCCTGATTCTCAGATCTGCCCAACCGGGCCTGCCCTCATACCTGAGAGCCAGAATGGGGGCAATCCAGGCTGGACGTGGCTATAGTGCCACTCGGCATGGGTGTCGACTGGGTCTGGGGTATGTCAGACTGGGTGAGGTTCCAGCACTTACTGGTGCCCATGAGAGCCAGGATGGGTGTAGGATGGACTGGCTAGGTCTCGGCTACTGCTGACCCATGCCAGAGCTATGTCTGGGCATGGACCAGTGTGGCTGGATGTAGCACCCAACAGTAAAAACCACAATAGGTGTGGGCTGGTTGGGCAAGGCCATTGTTCCTGCCAGGACAGGAGGAGGTGGATTAAGTCAGCCTGGGTCAAGGAAGGGCAATGCAGAGAGAAGGAACTGTTCCAAAACCGATCAGTCTCTGCTGAACTCTGTGGAGTGTGATCCCTGATGGATTGCCCCTAGTCTGCTGATGTCCCATGAGGGTAGAATGTTCAATTTTCATTTTTTTGTTTTGACATTGCAGCAGCTCTAGTACATAAAACAGGATCTGGCATGTAGTGGGTTTTCAAGAAATGTTCTAGTATAAGAGTATAAGAGCAAGGCCATAAGGTGTATGAGAATTTTTCAAAAAGGTTCAGTGTGTGAAAAAAATAGAATTAAAAAACTTATTTTCATGTAAAAATTCTAATTCATGCATAATTTTTTATAATACCAATTTAAAAAATCTATTTTGTTTATTTTCATTTTATTTGAAAAGTAGAGAGACAGAGAGAGCCAGAGTTCCCATCTGCTGGTTCACTAAATTGCCTGAATTAGCCCGGGCTGCACTAGGCTGATGCCAGGAGCCCAGCATTCAATCCAAGTCTTCAAGGTGGGCGTCAGGGAACCTAAGTACTGGCGCCATCACTTGCTGCCTACCTGGGGTGCCCACAAGCAGAAAGCTGGATTGGAAGTGGAGCCTAAGTAGGCAATCTCCCATGCCAAGGCTGCACAAAACATGTGCCGTAATATTCCATGTTTATTAACTTCTTGGGTTGCAAGTGCCTTGGTAAGGCCTTGGCACCTAAACATACTAAAAGTCACTTCTTTGAGATCTCTCTTTACCTCTTTGACTTTGAGAGCATTTTGGTGTGTGGCATTAGTAGGCCATACGCATAGCCCAGTGCTCTATTATAGTACCACACTGCTATAGTTCAGGGAGATTACTCTAAGTGTCATCAGATTTTTCCTCATCAGCTTCACAAATCAGTTGTCATCAAAACCTGAGATCTTCCTCATGCTTGAGGCCAGAGTCCAGTAATCTGGCCACGAATCTCCTATCCCCTCTGGATGACAACTCTACCTCAGACCAGTATTCTCAGATATTTATAGAAATTGTACAATATACAGTAATAATACATTATTAATACAGAAATACTATGCTAATATTATTGCAAACACCAGGGTGAAGAAGGGAGGCAATATTTCTTTTTTTTCTTTCTTTGAAAATATTTTTCAAAAGATTTATGTATTATTATTGGAAAGGTGGAGATACAGAGAAAGGGAGATACAGAGAAAAAGATCTTGCATCCAATTATTCACTCCCCAAGTGGCTGCAACAATTGTAGCTGAGCCAATCTGACTCCAGGAGCCAGGAGATTCCTCCTGGTCTCCCATGCAGGTACATGGTGCAAAACTTTAGGCTGTTCTCAACTGCTTTCCCAGGCCACATGCAGGGAGCCAGATGGGAAGTGGAGCAACTGGGACATGAACTGATGATGCCCATACGGGATCCTGGAGTATGTAAGGTGAGGAGGACGTTGGCCACTAGGCTACCAAGTTAGGCCCAATATTTAATTTAGAATGAAGGAGCTGACAAGAACAATATATTGGTTCCTTTTGGAAAAAAAGATTGTATTTAGTTGAAAGGCAGAGTGACAGAGAGAGAGAGTTATTCTATTTCCTGGTTCATTCCACAAATGGTCTGAATGGTTGGGGCTGTGACAGATTGAAGCCTGGACCGTGGGGCTTTATCCAGTCGCCCACATGCATAGTGGGACCCTATGTACTTTGAACCATTTTTTTTTTTGCTACTTTCCCAACATGGAACTGGATTGGAAAAGGAGCAGTTGGGACTTGAAGTAATTAATATGGGATGCCAGAGCCACTACGCCACAACATTAACCACCACTGGTTCATTTTGAAGGTCATGCAAAATGGAGAAAGATGTTATGTTAATGACATTTAAACATCTTTTCTATTGTACTAAACTATTGCAAGATTTTTTATTGTATTATTTTGTGACTGTAGATACAGTCTTGTTCATCAAGTATCTGAAAATGACTGAATTATTTATAATGTATGCTAACTATAATGAGCAAGAAGTCAATGACATTGCATTATTTTAAAATACATAACGAATATTGAGAGTATTGTAATTTTGTTTACTTATTGGGGTAGGAAGACAGGAGGGAGGGAGAGGGTAGAGAGGGGGGAGAGAGAAAGGGAGAAAGGAAGGGAGAAAAGGACAGAGAGAGAGAGGGAATACATTTTCATCCACTGTCTCATTTCCCAAATGCACACAATAGCAGATGGTAGGCCAAGCCAAAAGCAGGAGCCTGGAATTGAAACATGGTTTACCACATGGGTGACTGGATCCCAACCACTGCAGCCATCACCTACCACTTCCATGGCATGGCTTAATAGGGAACCTGACTCAGCAGTGCAGTGCTGACCCAAACTCAGACATTCCAATATGGAATGCGGACATCTTAACTGTTGGAGCAAACAGCTGTTTCTGAAACACATCCTGGTTTATTTTCTTAATTTTAGAAGGTATTTATTTATTTATTTATTTATTTATTTATATTTATCTGAAACTCACATGGGACAGGGGGAGGACTTTTACCTGCTGGCTCACGCCCCGAATGTCTACAGCAGCCTAGGTCAGGTCAGGTCAAAGCCTGGGACCAGGAACTCCAACTGGGTCTCTCATGTGGGCATCGGGAATCCAAGCATTTGCGCGAGTCCTGCTGCCTCTCAGGGTGCGCAAGAGAGCAGATCAGAAGCAGAATAGCTTGTACTTGAACTAGGCACTCTGATATGAGATGTAGGGCCCAATGTCTACCCTCAATGCTAGTTTGAAATTATATAACTCTATTTATAATTAAGAAACTATGACAGAAACAAAATGCTAAAGTCTTTTTTTTAATATTCCTATTAAATAAAGCAAAATTTAAATGTTCAGGTATTTGGGTGAAGTTGAGATCTGAAAACTAAGTAATTCTTCCATTAAACATTAGGCTCCTAAAGGCTTATATCAATACCATTCTTTGTAGAAGTTACATTGTGTTTGAGATGCACAAGTGTGGGTAAGGTAATTTTTCTGCCTATATCCCCAAAGTTTTGGATAGCCAGCAAAATATACAACTTCGAATCCTGCAGGAGAAAATAAGTCAACTGGGGGGCTAGCACAGTGGCACAGTAGGTTAATCCTCTGCCCTATGGAACTGCTCCATTTCCAGGCCATTTCTCTATTTATGGGTAAAAAACAGTGAAGGATGACTCAAATCCTGAGGCCTCTGAACTCAGAGGATTCAGAAGACACGTTTGGCTCCAAGCTTCAGATTAGTTCAGCTCTGGCATTTGCAGCCATTTAGGGAGTGAATTACTGGTTGGAGGACCTTCTATCTCTGTCCTCTCTGTAAATTCTACCTTTCAAATAAAAATGAACAAATCTTAAAAAGGGCCTGGCGCAATGGCCTAGTGGCTACATCCTCACCTTGCATGTGCTAGAATCTCATATGGGCACCAGTTTGTGTCCTGGCTGCTCCTCTTCCCATCCAGCTCCCTACATGTGCCCTTGAAAAGCAGTAGAGAATTTCCTGAAGACTTAGGGCCCTGCACAGCACGGGAGACCTGGAAGGAGCTCCTGGCTCCTGGCTTCAGATTGGCTCAGCTGTGGCCATTGCAGCCACTTGGGGAGTGAATCATTGGATGGAAGATCTTTCTCTCTGCATATGTGCCTTTCAAATAAAAATAAATAAATCTTCAAAATAATAAACAAATCTTAAAAATTGGCCTCTTTTGGGATGAAAAGTCTCTTATGTGGAATGAAATATTCAAAAAATTAGAATAGGGATGACATTGTGGTATGGCAGCTGAGGTTGGTGCTTGTAATGCTGCCATCTCATACGGGAACCAGCTCATGTCTTGGCTACTCAACTTCCAATGTTGTTCTCTAATAAGAGCTTCTGGCTCCTGGCTTTGGTAGGGCCAAGCCCTGGCCATTGCAGTCATCTGGGAAATGAACCAGTGGGTGGAAAAATTCCCTCTGTCTCTCACCCTTGTCTCTGTAGCTCTGACATTTGAATAAATAAATCTTTAAAAATTAAGATAAACTGTGACTCTCTCCTTCACTTAAGTATCAGAAGCTGAGAAAACTGAAAACGTCTGTTAGAACCTGGATCTAATCACTAGACAAGTTTAGTAATTTTGTACGCAGATCCAACTCACCAGGCAATCGGGGAAGTCTGGTTCATTAAGCTGTCCTGTCTCCTGCTAACTCCTGCTAAATTTTTCACATATTTTGATTGCTTCTCTAAAAATACTTCCATGTTCCTGGAAACTAGAAAGTACTGTGCCTCCTCATTACTGTCTTAGGGTCTTACTTCTGTATTATTATGAAGAATGAATAGTCGTCAATTATTTTTAAGTGTCTCATGCTGTATAGATTACTTTGTATGCAATACTTCCTTTAGCCCTCCTAGTAAACATATAAAAGCTCATTCTGTCATCAGTGACTTCACAGATTGGAAAACTGAAAGTTCCAAGAAAACAAAGTAACTGGTCTATCCTCACAGAACTAATGTGAGTGGAGCTAAAATTTTATTTCAGAGCCTACACTGTTATCCCATTGTGGTCTTCTAGGAAACAGAACCTTAACTATATCCCGTAGTTACAAATAGACCCTAATCTTCCATCTCTCCTCTCACTGTAAAGATTGTACTGTGCCACAATATATTTGCAATCAAAGCTTAAAAAAAAATTTGGGGCTTGAGTTTCCTACCGGGTTGAGATGGACCAGCAATATGAAAGCTTGTCATGCTTTCTAATTAGTGCTTGTACTAATTCCACAGGCCTCTGTGGACTCTTAAGTATGAGACTGAATATGAGAGCAGCTATTTCTGTGTATGGCTTCTAGAGCAACCTAGAAAATTCCTCTTTCCTTGCTCTCCTTAACATGCACAGATTTCATTCTGACATACCATTGTAAACATCCAGAATCCTTCCAACTTCCACAAGATGGACAACTTGAAAGTAGTAAGATACAGGCCTCTTCAGCCAGAAGGTTTACTTCTAAGAACATCTTGTCACTGAACCATCTCCTGAGCTGTCATGCACATGCATTGTTTTCTCTATCCTGACTTATTATCCACACGAACAAGTTATCTTCTTGTCTCCCCTATTTGCTGAAGGAAAAAAGTAAGGAAAGCCAGACAATAGGAAGTAATGAATAGAAGGGAGCTGTGAGTTTCTGGGTTCTGCAACAGGGTGTTTTACCATCCTCAACTCATTGGAAGCAAGTTCTTAGAATTCATTACAGACTAAATTCATACTGAATTCAGAGATACTCACAAGGAAAAGACGCCAGTGTTCAGAAGGAACGGGAGTCTGGCCAAATAACTGTCAGGAACCCATGAAACATAAGCTGCTTAGAGGAGCCATTTGCTCCATCAGTTAAAGCTCTGCCTGGGATGCCTGTGTCCCGTATAAGAAGGCTAGCTTTAAGTCTGACCTTGCTTCCCTTCAGGAATCCGGGCCGTGTGCACCCTAGGAAGCAGTGAATGATGACTCAAGTATGTGGGTCCTATCACCCACATGGAAGACCCAGACTGAGTTCTGGACTCCTGGCTTCAGCTTGGTCCAGCCCAGTCTATAGTACAGTAGACATTTGCAGAGTGAATCAGCATTTGGGTTATCTTTCTTTTTGTTTCAAATAAAAATAAATAAATATTTAAAAGTCAAATGTAGACTATTTGTCTTGGGATAGCTTCACAGTCTAACTGCAGGAAGGCAGTAATATTAACCGGCTTTGAGAAAGAATAAAAGAGTTTGCAACTAAAGTTTCCTCTCTCAATTGTTGTTAATGATGAAATTACTGTTTTTTCTCTACATGTTTATAAATATTTAGGCATGGAGGAAGAATGGCATGACGTAATGATCCAGAAATTTTTTTCTTAAAAATTATGGTAATATCTAAACTCAATTCAATAAAAAGGTTAAAATTGTTTGACCATATTATTTGTTAGCTTTCTGATCTGTCCTGACCTGCCCCCCAGATGGCATGTGGATAAATAGTCAAAATCACTTTAAGTGCCTACATCCTCATAAATTCTTTACACACATACTGTCACACATTTGTAGAGTGTCCATTTAGGGTTTGAATTGACCTTAGCAATGTGGAATAGTGGAAAACACAGCAGCTCCCAAAATGATTATCGAGACTGACAGATCCAGACTAAGACAAAGTTAATTTCTAGTCTGGGCTGAGAAGATGATAAACTGGGTACAAAAACTGACATGCACTTCCTCCCACCTGAAATTTTATTTTACTCATTTTTAAAAAAAGATTTATTTATTTATTGGAAAGTCAGATATACAGAGAGGAGGAGAGACAGAGGAAGATCTTCCCTCCATTGATTCACTCCCCAAGTGGCCACAACAGCAGAGCTGAACTGATCCAAAGCCAGGAGCCCAGAGCCTCTTCTGGGTCTCCCACGTGGGTGCAGGATCCCAAAGCTTTGGGCCGTCCTTAACTGCTTTCCCAGGCCACAGGCAGGGAGCTGGAAGGGAAGCGGGGCTGCCGGGATTAGAACTGGCACCCTTTGGGATCCTGGCGTGTTCAAGGTGAGGACTTTAGCCGCTAGGCCACGCCGCCAGGCCCTACTCATTTCTTTTTAACTTAGTTCACTGTTTCCAATTTCCTCATCTTTCTGGTTTAGTTAGAAATCGAAGAATTCAGTTTTAGACACATTGAGTGCTAGAGGTGGGAGTGGAAAATGAGTAGGAGTTCAACATAACGCCCTGGGAATGTGAAACTGAAGTCAAAGCACCGAGAACAGACCTGAAAGACATCTGGGAGGGGATGAAGGGTAATGTGTAGGTCACCTTTGGAGGAAGGAAGGGAACTAGACAGAACACCTCAGTAAGCAGTGGGACCCTAAGCATCACCTGTGTGTGAAGATAACAAGGAAGTAGCAGCTTGGGAGGATGAGAACTAGGACAGCAGCGCCTGATTACACAAAGAGAAGCATTTCAAAAGGCAAAGGGAAGGCAGGCCTGAGGCTTGAGGATCCCTGGATCCTCAACAAGGACTATCAATACTGGCACCAAGGACTACATCCCAACTGCAAAGGAGACCACGGGGAACTGGAGTGCCTTCGGAGGCCGAGAACTCTGAGGGCATCCACTCCCATTTGAATCTCCCACATGGGATAGAAAGTCCAAATCCCTCCTCGCAGGGCCTAATGTTATCGGAACAACAGCCAGGAGCCCTGAGTGGTCAGCAGAAACAGAAGAACAACAAACTCCCTTCGGGACTAGGGAGAGGAGCTTTCTCTGGTCCGTGCTTAGTTCCAACTTTGGATCCCCACCCTCTCCTGCAATGACTATCAGAGTTGCCCTGGAGCCCCCGGCCCCTCCAAAATGAAACAAACAACAACAACAAAAAATTAGAATAGACAGAGAACAACAAGGAAAGCTTAGAACCAGACAGGAAACGGTCAGCGGGACCTCACATGTACCTTACTCGGTAGGATATGAAAATAAGTTACTCCTCACTGGGATATTGAGGATTTCTCTGCACACCCCTCCTAAAACTGTTCTGTGCCTCAACTAGTGGCATATGCCCTGCTAAAGCTATGAGCCAGTTTGGACTATCCTAAAATCCGCCAAGTTCAGTAAAATTGTGCTTCAATACAATAAACAGCTAAATACAAAAATGAAAGTAGATACCCGAGACAGCTCAATAGTATCCTATAGCCATTTTAAGGTGGACAGAAGGCGGTTGTATTAAACTAAAATTGATGTTAAAGAAGTAGTTAAGAACCTGCATTTTCTAACATATCAGTCACTCAATACCATGTCAATTAACTCCATAATGTTATAAACTGTTGTTGACATTATGTTATGACTTTTAATTGGTCAGAATGATATTCTGCCAGCTTTGCCTTTAGACCAGAGATGGTCTCCCCAAGAAACTGTTGAATTGATCTGGACAATAAGATGCTGGACTCTATGCATGGTACATGCTTGCGATGAAAGAAACAAGACTGGATTTGAACTGTAATACTGCAATAAGGTGGAGTAATCCACCATGGGGGGGCACAGGAAGGGGGCGGAGGAACCTCAGAGCCTATGAAACGATGTCATAAAATGAAATGCAATTAAAAAAAAAAGAATTACTATGATGTGTCACACCTGCATAGCCTGCAAAACCCATGGAATTAGGTACCATTCACGTCAGCCTGTTCTTATCCCCTGCTGTCCAGGAAGATTCAAGGCCCAGAAGTGCTGCTGCTCATAAACATTGATGTGATGAAGGAAGTTGTTTGAATTCCAACTTAAGCCCAAAGCCTCCTTGCACAGAAAGTGGAAACTACATCCTCCTTTGAGTCACTTGCATTGCGATGAGATAGGTGTCACACATTACAGAAATTCAAGCATATTTACAAAGCACTGATATTTAAGAGTGAAGTAGTTCAATTCCAGGCAAGTCTGCATTTCTCTGTAGTGTCAATTTTAAAAGAGAGAGATAATTTTTATAGACTATAAATACAGTCTCACTTCTCAAAAACATCAGGTAAGTTCCAAGTTTTGAAAGGTCCTATGTGGGTAAGACGAATCAAGAAAGTTTACAAGCCTTCAGTTTTCTCTTGTGTGAAAACTGGATCTAGAGTCAGCCTGAACAATGAGAGAGGAAGTTGATGGAGAGGGGAGCCAAAAGTCAAGCAATAAAAGGCAGTCATCACACAATTAAGGAAAGTATGGGTCAGTCACCCAGTGACAAATCAGGAGTATGTGTGAGCCAACTCTCACTCTATCACATACAAGCCATGTGTAAGCGGCTTAAACTAAGGTTACTAAAGTTTTTAAATCTGTAAAATGGGGTGCAATACGAGATCTCATTATGATGTGAGAATCAGCAGAGATTGTGCTCATTTTTAAAAAAGATTCATTTATTTTTATTGCAAAGTCAGATATACAGAGGAGGAGAAACAGAGAAGATCTTCTGTCTGATAATTCACTCCCCAAGTGACCACAGCAGTCAGAGCTGCACTGATCCGAAGGCAGGAGCTAAGAGCCTCTTCTGGGTCTTCCTCAAGGGTGCAGGGTCCCAAGGCCTTAGGCCATTCTCAACTGCTTTCCTGGGCCACAAGCAGGGAACTGGATGGGAAGCAGGGTTGTCAGGATTAGAACAGGTGCCCATAGGGGATCCTGTTGTGTTCAAGGCAAGGACTTCAACCACTAGGCTACCATGCAGGGCCTGTGCCTATTTTCTAAAACAGTTAAATCCTTAATAAATTATTATCCAATGACTTATCAGTGGGTTGAAAGGAGAACTTGTGTATGGTGGTGGTGGTGGTAACTGAACAATGTTTTATCCTTCATAATTGTAACTCATGGCTTTTCACATCATGAAAAGTAAATAGTGGATCTTTCTGGGGTAAGGCCTTGACCAGCAACCAAGGAAAGAGAAATAAAGTGAAGAGTTCTGAACTGTGGACATGGGCAAGAATCAAGGGGAAACACAGGATTGGGAGATTTCTCAATTCACTCCAATGTCCACTTCTTTAAAGTTGCTACTGGAGTAGGCACTGTGCTACAGCAGGTTCAGGACAATCTTGCTCAGATGGACACCTGCCCCTGCTTCCAACACAACATCCTGCGATGCACACCCTTGAGGCAGCAAATGATGGCTTACATACTTGGGTAGACCCAGATGGAGTTTCTGGTTTCTGACTTTGACCAGATCCAGCCTTGCATTATAAAACTAGACATTTCTTTCTCCCTGTCTCTTCCACTCCCTTTCAAATAAAATAAATAGATAAATATTTTAAATTATATTCTAGGAAGAGAGAACTATGGGAGAAGTGGGAAAGGTGAGATGAAGAAAAAAGGAGAAACATTTTAGGCAAAATATTTTAGTCCTAGACGCTGTGTTTTACTCTGGGCTGGGATATGTTGGCTTTCTGTTTAAAAAAAACAAAAACAAAAACAAAATAACAGCAGGTGGCAAACTCTCCTTAACTGAAAAGTCAGGAGGTAACTCAGTATTGTACAAAGTACATAGGCTTTAGAATCAGACATGTTTAGATACCCTGCTTGTCATGCGAATTCAAGCAAGCTTAATCCAATCAGAAAAGTTCTTGTTTCCTCCTGGTGTGAATCTCAGAAATAAATAAGATAATACAGGTAAAGGGACTGTCACATGGTAAGTGTTCAATTTTATGGTATGTGTTCATGAACAGATGTACAAAGTGATTGGCTTAGCTCAACTCCCAGCACTGGGCGCTTACTGTGTGGCTAAGGCAACATCCTTAACTGACTACAGCTTTGGTTATTTCACCTGTAGAGTGGGCACAATGGAAAGATCTAGTGCCTACGACTTTTACAAGCATTGAATGAAGTCATTTTTATAAAACCATGAGAATGCTGCGAAGTTCACAGTAAGTGCCAGAAGACAATCCAAAGCTGAATGTCTACTCAATTTTAACATCAAACCCAATGGAGTTTAGATGAGAAGCCCTAGCAAGCCCTAAATGTTTTCCTGAGAAGAGGAATGTAGGACATAAAAGGCAGAGTATGTGGCACAGGCCTGTAGGATACATGTCCCTGTGACAGAAGTTAAGGCGGAGATTCAGTGAGGCGGGAATTCATGGACATTTATGGTCACATTTTTCAGATTGGCTGAGGAAATCAGCAGGCTCCTTGCCAACTTTCTTTCTGTTCACAGAAATAAAGGCTCAGTGTGTTTGAAAAGGAACTAAGTTTTTTTTTGTTTTGCTTTTTTTGTTTTTTTCTTTTCTTGATAGGAAAAGAATGCACTTATGCAACCAAGGCAGACTTATTTCTACTCAATGAAAATCTGGCCAATGGGAAAGTGATTAAAAAGGTGTTGTGAGCTGATCGAGTTGGCTGACTTTCTTACATTTCACATCTAGTGCTACCAAAGAGATGCTGAAACCAACCTATGGTCAATCAGTTCTAATAGGAAAAGGCTGCCACCCTAGCACAAGGGCCTTGCATCCCACTGCTCTGGCCCTAGCAGGAATTGGGGGCCCCTTGCTTAATGCTGCTCTGACATCTCTCTTTGTCCTGTTTTCAGACTGTTGGTCTCTCCTGGTACTCATCTGGAGGCAGGGAGGCAGCAGGAGACACTGGCATGCCTGAAGTCAACCATACCATTGGTGGTTTGGGAAACAATTTTTAGTGGTATGCAGGCATTTCTAACTACATACATATTTATTTTTGTGAATACCTTCTATATCTAGCAAACAATGTTGATTTTTCCATTTTTGGTTGTACTGTTTTGTTTTACTTTAAAAATAGTGTGACTTAAGGAACAGAGCAAGTTGATTTCACAATATGTACTTACTAAATTTATATTTAATATATGCAAGTGTATGACAAAATGGCAAAAGGTAGACAGACTGAGGTTCTAGAAAGGTTGTAAAGTTCTTTTCCCTGGGTTGTGCTGTCCTTTGCATTCAGTCTCACAAACATGCTCACATAGGAAGTAGGCAAACAAAGTAGGTGGTAGGTTACTTGTCTTTCTCTCACTTTGAACTGTGAGCTCAAATTAGCAACTTGTCTTGTGAGGGCACCTTATGTCGGAGGAATCATGTACACATAATAACTGGAGTTTCTCGAGGGTGCTAGGAGCTTTGTCTCCTAGTCGTTTTGATTCTGGAGGAAATATTTCAAGAGATGAGTCTACAGGATCAGGAGCATAGATCTCCTATTAAGTTAAAACTCTTTATCCTCTTTCCTTTTCCTTTTCAAGCACCCACCCCTATTTCTGTTAGTAATAAAACCCAGTTTTTCTGGTCAGTTGTGCAGTGTGGGATATGACGCCCTCTAGTGACAGAAAAATTCTTTGCTGGAAATAGCATACCTGAACATTCAGCCTATAGGATTGTTAGGGCAATTATCTTGGGTTTGAAACCATGATAATCATTGTAACAATTAATTCTGATAATAAAGAATTTCTGGCACAGAGAATTTTTTCAGCTGGGTAACTGCTGGTGGCCCAGGGTGCAATTTCAGGGCTGAACCCACCCAGAACTATGGGGACTTGAACTGGTTCTACCCCTCAGTGTGAGCTGGCCCTGCTTTCAGTTCTAGCTGCAGTTCCCTGCCCAACCAACCACATGAATCCCACATCTCACACCATCGCCTTTCAAATCCAAGGAGGAGGAAACAAGCTTGTGTCCCAGTGTTTCTGGTGAAAATCTCAAGCTTTGCTTCCACTGAATATGACGTGCTGATGGGTTTAGGCACAGTCGGATTACCTGCCCGTCTCTTCTACCTATGTGAACACCTGGAGCCTGAGGCTGCTGTCAACGTCACCACGAAGGGACAGTTTTACAAATCAACTTGGTCAGTCCACAGTACCTAAAGCTTGATCAAACGCTATTCAAGATGTTTCTGTGAGGGTGTGTTTTGCGTGAGATTGACATTTAAATAGGTAGATTTTGAGTAAAACTCTTACTTTCCATAATGTGGGTGTGCTTCATCCCAATGAGTTGCAGGCCCATAGGAAAAGACCCATCTTCCCTGATAGAGTGGGACTGGGGCCAGTCAGCTGCTTCCAGATTCCATTAGCCACTCTCCTCTGGGTCCCCACCCTAACCTGTGGAGTTTGGACTTGCCAGGCTCTGCAATCACATGCGTGAGTTCCTCCAAGTCTATTATCTAGCCAGTTCTTCATACCATTGCTTCTGCTCCTTAGGAGAGCCCTGCCCAAAAGGATAGCAGGGCAGTTTCTCTTTTCTAAGATTTACTTATTTACTTGAAACAGAGATTTTTTTTCTGTCTTCATCTGTTGGCTCACTCTGCAAATGGTCATGCGCATGCTAGGCTGAAGTCAGGAATCTGGAGCTCCACCAAGATCCCCGTGCCTACAGGGGCCCAAGGATCTGGGCTCTTGTCCCAGCTGTCCCAGCTGCATTAGCAGGGTGCTGGGTTGAAAGAGAAGGCAAGGGGTGAACTTGGCGGAGACAGTGTCTGAACCCTGTCCTCCACAGGCCAGGCTCAGCCTGGTCTTCTTCACCTCATTGACACTCAACCGGAAAGCGAGGCAGAGACAGGTAAAAATACCCATGAGGCTGGGTGACAAGTGCAGGGACAGATGCAAACCAGGCTGAGGTGAAAACACGTAGGAGGATGGCTTAACAAAACACCAGAGGCCTGAACAGTAGTAGGGGCCCCGATGGTCTCTTCAATGTAACGTTTGTCTGCTAAGCATGCTGCCATTTATAGCTTGTAGTTATTCAATCTGGTTGTCAATGTTTTTATTTACAGGCTGGCAGAGCAAAGTGTCAACTAAGGGCTAGCCTGAAGGGTGAAGAGTAAGATGAATAGGGGGAAAAGAATGCTGATGAAGGGTTGGTTCTCACTGGGAAGGGCCTCAGTAGTCTGAGATGCCAAGAGCCAGAGGATGCCAAGGAAATACTGAGTTTCAGGTGTGCCTAGTCTATGGCCTGCATCCAGCCTCAGGCCCACTGAGGGTACCATTCTACAAAGTACCCTTCCATTGAAAAGAAAAAGCAAAAAGCCTTGCAAAATCATCCAAAGAGTTCTCTAGGCTCCACGCTCCAAAACAATCCTGACTTTGACCAGGTGTTAACCACAACACTGAAGCATTGCAACAACCAACATTTTTTTTTTTTTTAAGTTTGGCTAGGAAACGGTGAGTAACAAAGGAGAGGAAGTCATCATGAAGGTTAACACAGCAGTGAGCTGTCAGTGCTCAGCTTGCTCCCCTTTGGAGAAGTGAGGTTACAGAGCCTGCACTCAGGCTCACAGCCCAGCAGCTGGACCTCTCCTCCTGGCCGCTTCACACACACACACACCGGGGACCCCTGGGAGCCTCCCCGGGGCTCAGCGACGACGGGGGTCTTCCCCTAAAAGTCCCCAGCCGTCAACCAACTTTCTGCACCATAGTCTTCGGTTGCAAGAGATCGCTAACTCTCCCAGGTTCAAATACAGCCAGCAGGGCAGCGGGGGACTGCAGCCGGCTCTCCAGGTCCTCACGAGAACCGCACACCCAGGCGACTGCGGAAGCCGCCCAGGATGGGAAATACCAGGGTTGTGCAACAAACCCTGGCCCTTTCCCCACCCGGCTTCCCCCACGCCCACTGCCGCGCAGGCCAAGTTGCTGAATCAATAGAGCCCTCCCCAACCCGGCGTTCCCCGCCTTAGCTCCCCTCCCCCGGGGGGGCCCGACCGTGGAGGAGGAGGACAGACATTTAGACACAGGTGTTGAAAGACCGCTTCCGGGAGAAAGCGGCAGGCGAGTAACTGCAGGAGTGCAGGGCTGGGCCCTCAGAGGACACACCCGGGGCTAGCTGAGCTCGAGGAGCAAGGTGGAGCTGTCGCTTGCGCCCAGGGCTAGCTGATTCGCTGTGCTCGGAGGTGAACAGGTGGATTGCCACACGGCCATGCCCGGGATCAGGCTCCTCCTGCCTCTGGTGAGCCCTCTCCTGCCCAGTTGCAGGATTCTGGTTGCTTAATCCCGGGGCGCGCGTGGTGAGGCCGGCTGGGGACATGGCACATGCGGTGGTGTGGCACAAACGCTTGAAGATCCTGTCAGCGTCTGGGCTGCGGGCGATACTTGGCAACCTTGCTTTCGGGAACTGCGAGGGCCTGCTGTCCGGTCCAGATGCTGAGAGACCAGGGGACGGGGTTGGGGTGTCACGCTTTTCTGGGAACGTATTGCGAAGTGCTGGCCCCGCGCGCAGGCGGTGTACCTCCAGCACTTCTCGGGGACGCTCAGGCTCGTGGGGAGAAGGTGGGCGTGGGTGCTGAGACAAGCTCAGAGCGCTGCAGGCTTTGAGGTCCTCGGAGAGGACCCCGGCCGGAGAGAAGACGGGTCCTCGGTCGGACTAAAGGACAGCGAGGAGATGGGTGGGTGGGTGCGTGCGCCGCCTCCCAACCCGAGCCCGCGGTCTTCGGATCTTTGGAATCACCGGTTTCTTCTTAGTCCTCAAACCAGGGGAGTAAGTTAGCACCAGGTAGTAGCTACACCCGCGGGGGCTTCAAGAGGCCCCGGGTCTTCTGGAAAGTTTATCTTGGGGCGGAACACGCCTCAGTAGGCAACACAGAAAAAGAAACTGTTTTGTTTCCCTTCCGGGAATTCCTCTCCCGAGGACTCTGAAGTCACTCCCTTGGGGCTTGCTTTCCTGTTTCTCAGCCGGTCTTTGTCTTGGGCTCTGGGCGCACACTCCCCAGTTCGCGGTTCCCAACCCCCCATTCTGACCGCGGGTGCGGGTCCTCCTAGCACGGCAGTTTCTCTGGGGGAGTCCCCTCGATCAGAAATGCCAGCTTCAGGATGGCCAATCAAAGGCTCGTGGCCTCAGGAGGTTGAGTTGTAAAGTCTGTGCGAGTCGCGGGTTTCTAATTTTTTGGGTTTCCAAGGCAGTGCCAGGCCGAGAGAATGCAGTCCACTCTGGGAGGCCAGTGGTAACAGAGGGTCCAACGGGGGAGGGGGACGGTCGGAGAGCTGAAGTTAAGTGACAGATCACGGAGCCACTGTGTGGCAGAGCTGGGACAGGAATGAGTTCTAATTCCGAAGCAGTGTGCTAGCTGCAGATCACCACCTGATTACACCAGGAGTTGAAGGGAGATGTCTGAGACCATTTTGCGATTGGGGGAAAAAAATACCCTGGATCCTTTCCAAAGTATTATGCTCTTTAGGTGCTCTTGTAGAAATTTCTTTAGAGATATGGCAGTGCTAAGAATTGAGAACCATTCATACAACCTCAGATTACTTTTAAAAAAAAAGCTTATTTCTTGGACAACATTACTAACAGCAAAGTGTCATAAAACTGCGAGGCGCAGCCCCCGGCTTCTTTAACCTTTTATTGCAGCATCTATTCCAGGGAATGCTGCATGTGTGCAGTACCAAGAAAACGTTGCTATTCTATAAGAACGCTCACACACGCACCTGCTCACATACGATTATGTATGTCTGCAATAATTTTAATATTAAAGTTTGTATTTATTTTATATATGGCCTCGGAGACCAGTTTATTTAATAAAATTTAAAATGCAGATGAATAAAATTTAAACATGAGCTAAAACTCTATTACCTACATAATCATTGCATATATACACACATATATATACACACACATAATTATTTATTTCTTTTTTATGACACAGTTCCATAGGCTCTGGACTTTCTCTTCCATCATTGCTTATATTTAAGCATATCTTCCATTTTCCTCTCCTTACTATGACTTCTTTAAAAATTTAGCTACACACCCACCACTTGCCCTGCTTCAAGTCTCTGTTGTTTGTTTTTGAGATGTATTTATTTCTGGGCCCGGCACCATGGCCTAGCAGCTAAAGTCCTCTCCTTGAACACGCTGGGATCCCACATGGGTACCGATTCTAATTCTAGCAGCCCCGCTTCCCATCCAGCTCCCTGCCTGTGGCCTGGGAAAGCAGTCGAGGACGGCCCAAAGCCTTGGGACCCTGCACCTGTGTGGAAGACCTGGAAGAAGCTCCTGGCTCCTGGCTTTGGATCAACACAGCTCCAGCCATTGCGGCCGCTTGGGAAGTGAATCATCGGATGGAAGATCTTCCTCTCTGCCTCTCCTCCTCTCTGTATATCTGCCTTTCCAATAAAAAAAAATTTTTTTTTTTATTTCTATTGGGAAGGCAGATCTACAAGAACGAGAGACAGAAGTATCTCCTGCCTGCCGGTTCATTCCCCAAGTGGCCGCATCAGGTCTCTGTTCTTAAAGAACTGCCACACTGTGTGTCTCCATCAAATACTTGCTCTTCTGCCTTTGTGCTTGGAAGGGTTTTCTCAGCCTCACGAATACGGCTGAATTCTGCCGTGGAACACAAAGCAAATTTGATGACAGTGATGTAGAACTGTTTCCCATCCCAGCCCTCACCCTCTCCTCTTCTTTCTTCCCTTAGCACTATTTTCTTCAATGTTTATATCCCATCCTTTATCTTTTCCCTTCATTCTCCTGGAGCTTTCTCTCCCCTAGATTCCAGGTATATATATTTTCCAAGACACCCACAATAAGTAAGTTAGAAATCTACAAACATCCACACATTGATAGAGACAGGAAAGCTGTCCAACTTCACAGATTTGTTTGGGAAATACCTCTGAGCACTGCCTGTGTTCATTCCCACGGTGTGGCCTTTCAAGCGCTGTCCTGTAATGGTTTTTAGGACTGAAGTTGGTCAGGCACTACACAGTCAGTTTCTTCTGCATTTCTTCCAACAATTGTGTCAAAACTGGGGTCCAAGTAAAGAAGAAGACATCCTGAAAAACAACAAAAGCCACAGCATATTTTCAAATAGCCAGACAATAATTTCATAAGGGATGTAAAGGAAGTTTTTGAATTCATAATTTAATCTTTACCTTTAAGCTAAACCAAGAAACATGAACTGGATTACAATGTCTTTATTTAGTCTTAAATGGATTTTGCTTATATCTCAAAGGACTCGAAAAGTATTATGAATACAGTAAAATTATGAATTGTAAAAATCAAAACATCAAGAATTGATTGCATAAATGCCAGTGTAGAAATGACAGCATGATGGGAGAAGGGAAACATTAGCCTGAGGTCACCACGGGGAATCCTAGTACTAGCTGTAGACAAGTAGTACGTTAGTTTAAATTGGAAAAGTAAATTGTATTTTCTGCACTGAGGTTGCACGGGCGGGGAGGTGAAATAGAATCAAAGGGGAACTGAGATGTGGCTGTTGTCTTTAAGTTTCTGTAAGGGGACAAGTGATGGACAAGTGCTTCGCTTCTAAATAATCTTACATTGGAAGTGACAGCACTTCGAAGGATTCTCTCTGAAGGTTAGGAGATCACGTTAGGAAAGCAGAGTCACTTTAGTACAACTGACATTTGGACAACAGAATGGTTTTTCTAAGAGTAAGTAAGAAACTTGAGTAAGGAAATTCCCCCCTTGAAACCCCCTAGTAGCTTAAGTGCTTTTTGTGGATTATCTTGGGTTCCAAAAGTCCCTGAATGAGCACATGTTTTGTAATTAGCATTAAAATTGCTTTCTGATGAGGAAATATAAAAAAGAAACATATTTACAAACGATCCATGAGATACAAAGCAAGTTGAGGCCAAGTTTAGGACAGTAAGTCTCTTTTCTGTTTCAAATATGTAAATATTGAAAACTAGTCATATGATGCAAGGAAAAACTAAATATTAAAAAACGAAGTCACTCATTATCTCACCACCTTAATAAGGCAGTTTTGATTTTACTGAAAGCTTCTTACCCATGCCTGCACATATTCATAACTGCATGCTTAACTAGTACCATTTGTAGTCTGCTTTTTGTCACTTTGCATGTACACAAATCTTATAGTTCTAAGTAATTTTCATCTCATAATTTTATTGGATTAATTATAGAGAAGGAATTTATTGAGTTATTTGGGATTATTATAATTTTTATTGTTTATTTTTACAATTTACCATTATATAGGAAGCATTCTTTTCTTTTTAAAGATTTGTTTTATTTTATTGGAAAGTGAGATATTCAGAGAGGAGGAGAGACAGAGAGAAAGATCTGATGATTCACTCCCTACGTGGCAGCAATGGCTGGAGTTGCGCTGATCTGAAGCTGGGAACCCAAAGTCTCTTCCAGGTCTCCCACGCGGGTGCAGGGTCCCAAGGCTTTGGGCCGTCCTCGACTGCTTTCCCAGGCCACAAGCAGGGAGCTGGATGGGAAGCAGGTCTGCTGGGTTTAGAACAAGCACCCATATGGGATCCTGGCACCTGCAAGCTGCTAGGCTACCGCGTCGGGCCCAGGAAGCATTGTTACATATAGTATGATATATATGTATGCATAGATCCATGTATATACAAGACACCAATCATACATATATATGTATATATATGTATATACATATATATGAATGTAGTATATAGCTTTGTATTCTTCCTGCTGTGTATACGTTTTCACAAACATGGAAAATCAGTACTTAATGACTCAAAAAGGCTGTTACATTTTCTGGAAAATTCCTACATTATGTTCTTTGAAGAGACAGTATAAATAATAAAACCCAAATTAGAAAGAGGCTGACTGCGGCAAGATTAATCACCTGCACCTTCTTGATCTGAAATGAATTGTGCAGTCCAGTCATTCCTATCAGTGAATACGTGGAGAGACCTCAGTTAGAGTGATACAGAGCTATTGGCCCGAATTGCACCTTGAGAGTAATTGTAATGGAAGAGTAAGTGTTTTGAGCAAGACCAACTTTGTAAATTAGCAACTCCAACTAAAAATTAATTGGCTGATTTATTCAAATCAGCAAGGAAAATAGCTTTTAATTCTATGGAAATAAAATGGAAAACATGGAATAAAATTGAAAAATTAGGATAGAATTGGCATTGGTTGCATTACCACAGGCTATCTGTCTATTTATATTTATTCACCACTATATTTTGTGAGGCCATAAAAAGATGTGACGAACATTAACACTTGATTTCTAAGACTATACTTCCAGGGATCATTTCTACAGTTCTGTGATAACACTTGATTTCTCAGGGCAGAGATCAGAGATACCTTTTTAAAAAAATTACTTATGTATTTAATTGGAAAGGCAGATATACAGAGAGAAGAAGATGCAGAGAGAAAGATATTCCACCCACTGGCTTAACTCCCAAGTTACTGCAGAGGCCAGAGCTGAGCCAATCTGAAGCCAGGAGCCATGAGCCTCCTCTGGGCCTCCCACGCAGGTGCAGGGTCCCAAGGCTTTGGGCCGTCATCCTCAACTGCTTTGTCAGGCCACCACAGGGAGCAAGATGGGAAGCAGGGCTGATGCAAAGCAAGGATTCAGCTACTAGGCCAGCCTGACTAATCCAACAGGAACAGAAAGGAGACAGTGGTTGGGGTAAGGCTCTTGTCCCTTGCTGAGGGCTGAACTGTGGTTCTGAACCATCCTCACGAAATGATCAATGGTCCTAATGAACTGTATTAATCGGGCCTATACTCACCAGAAGACAAATATCACATAATCTAATCTACATACAGAAACTAAAATAGTTGAATTCTCACAAAGTAGAATGGTGGTTACCAGGGAGTTTGGGAGTTTGGAAAGATGTTGATCAAAGGACACAAAATTTCACTTTGATGAGAGGAATAAATTCAAGAGCTCTATTGTACATCTTGGTTATATTTAATAACAATGTATTGAAACCTGAAAATTGCTGCGAGTAAAGTTTAAGTCCTCCTCCATCTCTCCCCAAAAATAATAACATGTGAGGTGATTCATATGCTAGCTCAGTAAAGCAATTCCTCAACACATGCATATTTTAAAACATATTATCCATCACACACAGAGAGATGCTTTTTATTTCTTGATTTAAAAATGCAAAAGGAACTGGGCCCATACTCCTCTAGACTGCTTTTTGTAGCCTGCATCGATATTGTGTATCTATATGGCTATATACTAACTTAATGTTAATATTACTTGCCACCATTTGAACGTAGGGAGATTCTGGTTTATTTTGAAAAATCAAAGGTCCGTCCTGACTTAACACATGGCCCCTGTTGCCCTGTTGCAGTAAAGGCTGCCCCTTGGTACAGATGAGAACTCCCATTTGACAAGCCCCTCCACTTTGCACTGCCTATTATGCCTGGCTACTTTACTCTTGTGCTATTTTATTAATTACTTTGTTACTTATTTATTTATATTTTCTTATTTACTTATTTTACTATTTGCTTGAAAGGTAGCAGAGGGGTGGGGCGTGGTGGAGATTTCCAACGCATGGATTCTTTTCCCAAGTGGCCTCCAGGACAAGGAATGGCCACACCGAACTCTGAACCTGAAACTCCACTGGAACACACTGGCAGGAGTCACAGTGTACTGCATGTCCAGGCCCATGAACAGAGGACTGGATTAGAAGCAGGCCAGCCAGGACTCAGTGCTGCTCACATGGGATACCACGGTTGCAAGCAGTGGCTTAACTGCTGTGGCACAGTGTCCATCCCTCCTGTCCTAATTCTGTGAGGGTTCATTTTTTTATCTTGCTTTGTTTCAAAACAACCCTAGTACCGAAAAATCTAATCTCTGATGGCATTTCTTGGGATCGTTGTTTTTATTTATCCTTGGTTAACAATGAGTCAAGCAGTCAGTTATTCCTGCTCCCTCAAATGTCTTTCTCCTGGATTCTACAGAAGAAAAAAAAGAGGGTGGGGAAGGGTAGACATTTGGCACAGCAGGTAAGATACCAATTGAGATGCCCACATTCCGTATCAATACCACACAGGAAAGTCAGCACAGACTAGAGGTATATAAACAGTGTCTGCAAAGAGATATTATGAGATGCTCTGTATTGGGCTTACTATCTACCTGGCAGCTCAGTGACACAGGTTTTGCAAAGAGAATCTGGTGGCAAAGAGAATCTGGTGTTGTTGAGAAGGTATGAGGATATGTCAAAGATTGAATGGACTGTGCATATTATGAAAAATGTATGCATCGATTTTTGAACAAAAATAAACTCATTTTTGTAATTCAATTTCCATGTACTTCTTGAGGTATCCTTATACATCTCGGGTAAATATTTTTTACAAAAAATAAATTGACATTTTATCAGAAACAGAGCTTACTATGAACTGTAGTTACCAGTGGTGGTTTTGGTAAGTGAGCTTTTGATTTCAAAAATCACAAAATTTTCTTTAGTGTTATACATCTTTTTGAGTCACTCTTTCAATTCAAAAATAAAATCTTTTTCATCATCATGTCATATTCACTTATAATTGGTTTCAGTAATCCAAAGGATATAAAATAGCCCCGATCACACTAGTTTAAAGAAAGGCTAATATTTATTATGTTTGATTTTTAAAACTGTGGGATGGTCAAATAAATCTGAAAAGACAAAAAAAAAAAGAGTAAATAGTAGTAATTAAAAGACTTAGAATTTTTTTCCAAATACTACGTTAGCTGATATTGTCACTACCATTATTATGCAGATTTTTCTAATTTTCTTGAAAGTATAATCAAAATAATCATTTGCAAATAATCAAAATGAAAACCAACATAGACCTATAAGTTCAATACACTCCTAGTACCTTTAATCTCATCCATTTTAATTTTGTTGCAACACTTTAATCCATGCATGGATTTTAGAAAAAAGTTTCCACCAAAATAAATCTACCTTTTAATTCTATTTTTCTGTGAACTTTCTGACCTTCCCTGTTGCAAGGAACATACATTCACTGAAGAAAACAACAGATAAATTGGACAAAATGAAAGAAAAAAATCAGGGGCTGGACACTTGGAATTATGCACTATTAAATTTTTATATGTTGAAAGATAATTTCCTCCTGTAAAATCTTTTCTTTGCATGTCTGTTTCTTTTCTTTTTTAAAAAAAGATTTATTTATTTTTATTGAAAAGGCAGAATTACAAAGAGAGAAGGAGAGACACACAGAGAGATCTTAAAACCACTGATTCAGTCCCCAGATGGCCACATCAGCAGGAGTTGGGCTGGTCCAAAGCAAGGAGCTTCTTCTGTGTCTTCCACGTGGGGGCAAGGCCCAGAGGACTTGGGCCATCCTCTACTGCTGTCCTGGTCCATAAGCAGAGAGCTGGATCATAAGTGGAGCAGTCAGGACTCAGACATGTCCCCTATGGGGTGCTGGTGCCCCAGGTGAAGGGTTAAGGGGCTATAGCATGCCCTGAGCTCTGGAAACGTCCTTTTCTTATCTACATCCTTTTTCTACTGTCTCAGTACCTAACCTTCTCATGCTGCACTGTCAGTATACACTCACTGGACATCTTCACTGACAGCATTTTCTGCGGTAGCTGCCTGAGCCGCCCTTGGTTACAGGTCAAATAGTCTGCCTCATGGTTCTGGAGCTTACTGCTGCCCTCATGAGTCACCACAAACTGCTGGGAGGCCATGTGAGTCCTGTGCTCAGGCAGAATGACTCTCACACTGTTGCAGGCCTCTGTCTACTCATTTTTGCCATTCAGAGGGCTGCCATTTTCCATGGCCCTGCAGTGTTTGTTTTTTTTTTTTTTTTCTGCTGATGCTTTTAAAGTCTTTTCCTGTTTTCTTTGAACTCAATTAGTTTGTTGTTGTTGTTGCTTAACTTCTTTTGCAAATCCTACATCATCTCTGAAGACCAATAGTCACATTTAGATCAATCTTTCATGGGAGTCTTGATTTCTTCCAGGAGCTGGGTAAAGTCAGGCAATGAGATATTTTTCTGTTGGCAACTGCAGAATTAGATCTCTGGTGCTGACTGTTCTTGGAAAAGTAGGGACAGCCTCATACATTTGTACGGGGGCAGGAGGACATCATCTCCCAGTTTGAACCTTCCCTACACCAAGTCTTCTGTCAGCTGTGTCAATCCAGTCAGCTGTGAAAAGCGATTCTTTACTGCTGCTGGCAATGACTGTCCACTGTTCTCTCAGTTTCTCTTCCTATGATAACCAGGCCAAATCTTGCGTTTCTGGGAAGTTCAAAGTGAGCACAGGCAGAGATTCTGGTCCTGAGTGATGTTCGGGTCCTACTTGCCTGAGCCTACCACATCCTCATCCCTACACAGTTGTTCTCAGTGGCCCAGCTTTGTCCAAAGCTGCAGGCTGGAACAAGTTGTATCTTCTCTGCTAGCCACAGGTCCAGATCAGAGTGTCCCGCAAGAATTTTCTCAGACCACAGGCCAAGAGGATGACTTCTGCTTCTCAGAGAAATTCTTCCAAATGCATCCCCTTCCACCTTTTGTTTCAAACCTTCCTCATATAATCAGCATGTAGGCTTTTTGCCAACAATCATCAAGAACAAATTGTGCTGTGTTGCCTGCCTAAGGGAGGTTAGAGTAATGAAGAAACTATTTTACAAACATGAAACAGAGTCTACATTTGGACTAGAAGTGATTCCTTTGAGTCTTCCTTTAGCCACTTGTGGTTGTAGGCTTTGGACGAGTTATTTCTAACAAGCTGCTCAACTTCCTCAGCTACAAAAAGGACAACAATAACTCTTCTTGCCTTGGTTTACTGTAACGACTGACAGCTGAATGACCTTTGTAAAATCCGGGCAAGTGTCATGGAGAACACAGAAATTCTTCTCCATGGATAGGTATTCCCAACAAACACTTTCATGAATGATTAAAAAGAGGGAAGATAGAAGCAAATGCTCTGGTTTGCAGAAAATATTCAAATCCTGTAGGTAAGGCTCACTTTCTGTTTTCACTTAAAACATTTATTTGTTTATTTAGATTTTATTTGAAAGGCAGAAACAGACAAACTGTGATCTTCCATCCGCTGGCATACTCCCCAAACACCCACAATAGCCAGAGTTGTGCTAGACTAAAGCCAAGAGTCAGGAACTCAGTGTGGGTCTCCTCTTTATTAGGATGATGATTTTTGGTAGGTGTTAGTGATATTTTTACTGAGGACGAGAGGTTCTTTTTCTTCTTGAGTCAGGCCAAGTTTCTGTATAAATGGTGGGTGTGAGCTTCCTGGAGAGTCTGTTGCTCAGTATTTGTTCACATAGTTCTCTCACCCTTTTCACCAAGTGACTGCTAAAATGTCTACTCACCGGCCTTTTCAGATGCTTCTTGCCCAAACACTGATTGTCCTACACCTTAAATTGTCTACATACTGACCATATCCCTCTGCTTGCTTTATTCACTTAAAAGTCATTTATGCCTCCCGGACACACTGTGTGTGTTCACATTCATATACATACAATATACATATGTATATTGTGTATGTATATATACCATCTTTTCCATGTGACAGTTTTACGTGTCAGTTGGACTGGACCATGGTGTCCAGATATTTGCTCAAACGCTATTCTAGATGTTTCCACAGTGGTAAATTTTTGGGTGAGAACAACAGTTAAATTGGTAGACTTTAAGGATAGCAGATACTGACCCGCCTCCATGATTTTGTTTGCCTCATCCAGTTGGCAGAAGACCTTTGTGAAAAAAAAAAAAAACACAAAAATATGAACCTTAGGCCCAGTGTCATGGCCTAGTGGCTAAAGTCCTTGTCTTGAACACGCTGGGATCCCATATGGGCTCCAGTTCTAATCCTGGCAGCTCCTCTTCCCATCCAGCTCCCTGCCTGTGGCCTGGGAAAGCAGTCGAGGACAGCCCAGAGTTTTGGGACCCTGCACCTGTGTGGGAAACCAGGAAGAGGTTCCTGGTTCCCAGCTTTTCCTCTCTGTATATCTGACTTTTCAATAAAAATAAATAAATCTTAAAAAAAAAAAAAACCCTCATGAACCCTGCCTCCCTGATCAAGAAAGAATCCTGGCTTTGAATTTAATGGCAATTCTTCCCTGGATCTACTCTACCAAACTTTGGACTCATGAGGCCACCACAAGCATATGAGCCAGTTTCTTGAAATAATTTTCTGAGTTAACACACACACACACACACACACACACACACACACACACCTATTGGTTCTAATTCCCCGAACAGTTCTGATAAGTATGTCCCTTCACATGTAAACTCTATAAGAGAGACTTTATCTGTTTATTATTCTGTTCTCAGGCATCTGTCAGACAATGGTGGACTTGAGTAGGTACTTAGTAAAGTATTCACCTAATAAGTTGATGAGTTAATTAAGTAATGTTATTCCCAGTGGACAATATAATCAAAGTTTCTCTTTTAAAATCTTTATTATGATACTTAAAATAATTTTTGTTCTTCATATTTTCCATTTAATTATCATTTGCTTTAGTTTATCCACATTTCCTGACTTTGATTTAGCCAATTTCTGGCCTTTTGATTTTTTTGAAAATGTTTTTTAAAAGAGGGAGATTCTGAGTACTTAGGGTTTTATTTTTTTTTTCTTTTGCAGGCTTCCTGCCCTGTTACTGTTAAAATGCCCCAGTGTCTGCGTGAAACTTTGAGTTAATCTCTTCATTCTTATTATTTGAGTAAATACAAAATATAAATGTCCAGAGCATTGTTTGTCTCACACTGTAGATAGCCCCGACATGCTCTTCAGCCCCATCTTTCATGCTGTGCATGTCACCATTCTCTGAGTAAGAAATATTTCCAGAAATCTAACTGTGAACCATGTGAGGTTAAATATGAGTTGAAATTTGTATGGTGTATCCAGAGATATTTGTGCCTCTTCACTCCTCTCTCTCCTCCAAGTTTCACATTTCTGAAAATTCTGAATGTATTTCTAAGGGGGGATTTTGATTCTCTTATCCAAAACATCAAAGCTAAGACAGAACATATTTTTCAGTTAGGCAACTTGAAAAGCCTAGGAAGATGAACCTTTTTCCGGAAATAGCAGGGATGATAACAAGCTTTAAGGAGAGAGTGCTGTTTACCTGAATGACCATGTAAATCAAGAACCAAATCATGGACCTGCTCATGATTATACTGCATCCTGAATACTGAGTGAAATTATCATACCAAAGAGGGCAGTGCACTAGACCTAGACATGACACATGCACATAGATTTGGTTATTAATCTTGAGTGTATTTGACTTATAATTTGGGCTAACCCAACCCCCTACATATCCTATACCTTTGAATTTAAATCTCTATCATTTTCTTGAGTTACAGTGAGAAACCAGGATTGAAAGAGAAGGAGGAGAATGAGGAATATCTCACCATTAACTTTATTCTACACAAAAGTTCATTGGTAACCAAAAAGAACTGCCCCTTTTCTGTTTGGTTGTTTACTTTCGGTTTTGACAAAACCGATATACTGTATACAGTGAATGTCAATTTCTTGGCTAAAGAGTGCTCTCACATTGACTTGAGATTTTTCATGTGCTGGTACAGTCTGGAATGCTAAATGATTAGTCTTCTACTACCTGATGTAACTTTAATTCTAAGATTTTCTTGAAAGTCCCTCACTTCTTATTAATTAACCTTTTGGTGTACAGATACTCCTGAACTTATAGTAAGGTATATTCTTGTAAACCCTTCATAAACTGAGCACAGCTGAGTTCAGCAATGTGTTGACTACATATAACCTACATAATAACCCAGCTGAGCAACACAGCACAGTGGACTACAGATCATTTACCCTCCAGATTGCATGGCTGATTGGGAGCTATTACTCATTGCCACTGCTCAGTCTGACTGGGAAAAGATCGACATGCAAAATTCCAGGTAAAATGAAAATGCTGACTATTTCCTGGAGTGTCCAATTCAGTTACTATTCAATATTAATCCTGTAGTCTAAACGAGGGGATGACTAATAGTAATGGATGACAAGGTGACCTATTGCAGAGAAATAAGTGGAAACTGGAATCCTGAGCTGACTGTAATGCTAGACTGAGATGTTTGAAATGAGCATTGAATCAACGCTGAATATTATTATACCTTAGAAAACTATCATAGACTTGAATGTGTTTTAAAAGTGTTTTAAGGTTCAGATATAAAAATTCTCAAGTTATTAGTGAATTACACATTATATGTGTACAAATTATATGTGCACAAATCTGCTTGTGGAAACTTATTGTTCATTTTCCCATTGTAGTGTTTTTGCAGTCTCAGAACCTACCACATGGCAAGTGTTCAGCAACTGTCTATTGGATGGAAGAGGCAGTGGTTTGGTAATAAAGCCAGCATACTTAGATATAGTTTTTCTAATCTGCATACAAGTTCTAGTATTTCCTTTTATAATCTCTTTCATATACACAGTGTAATCATATCCTATGTTAAGTTGACTTCTCTCTGAATATAGGAGAAAGAACACTGCAATAGCAGTTAAGAACCCCGAACAAGTCTTGGCTTTACCTTTTATAGAGATCCTGGATATGTTAGAAAATTTCTTGACATTTTTGTGTGATTGCCCTCTTGGAAGCCTGCAAATTGTAAATGTATCTTAAGTAGCAAATAGCCCATGAGGAATAGGGGGCAACCACATCTCCTTCACCTAGGAGGGCAGTGGAGGATGGCCTGGGGACTTGGGACCCTGAACCTGCATGGAGGAACAAGAGGAAGCTTCTGAGTCCAGATCCGCGTAGCACTGACTGTTGTGGCCTGGGGAGTGGGCCAGTGGATAGAGGATCTTTCTCTCTATATCTCCTTCTCTCTGTATATCTGGATTTCCAATAAAAACAAGTGTATCTTAAAAAAAATAAAGAAACATAGATTAAGGCTGGTGTTGTGGCACAACTGTGACCCTGGCATCCCTTGTGCACTGGCTCAAGTTTCAGCTGCTCCACTTCAGCTCCCCCACTTCAGCTCCCTACTAATGCATTCAGGAAAGCAGAAGAGGTTGGGACTTGAGCCCCTGCCATTCACAAGGGAGATCCAGAAGGAGTTCCTGACTCTTGGTCTGCCTTGCCTCGCCCCAGCTATTCTGGCCATTTGGGAAGTGAACCAGCAGATGCAAGATCTCTCTTTCTCTCTCTCTTTTTCTCCTTCTCTCTCTAACTCTGGCTTTCAAACTTTTTTTTTTTTTAAAGAAACAGAGATTAGAGAGTCTAAATGATGTAACACACAGATTCATGACAGCAAATGAGAGCCAGCATTCCTTTTTGAGCAGAAACTGGGTTCATGCCTTCCATGATGGTGTTTCCAGCATGGTAGAGAATCCAGGGTCTGAAATTGCAATGCAAATGAACTGCTCTTTTCCTGGAGATAGTCAACAGTAGGATGGAATTCCTACATTGATACTATACACAGTAGACAGATTTTAGGTAGATGATACCTGTCTGCCAAGTTGCTTAGTTAGGAAATTGCTAAAATCCTTTTTTTTTTTCTTTTGCAGATACTCATTTATAATTCTGGATCATTGGGCAGAGGTGTTAATGTCTGTGATATCAATAATGGGACTGAAAATGAGACTCCATCCCTCAATAATCTACATCAAGTAGGCCAATTATGCTGTCAGTCGTGTCCTCCTGGTATGTCACACAAAACATCCAAAGATGAGGATGAAAATCAGAGAATGAGCAGAGGATCATAACAAATAGTATATTTTACTACATTTTGTTTTTTAATTATTTAGTTAAAATGCAGAGTTACAGAGAAAGAGAGAGAGAAAGAGTGAGAACAGAAGAGGAGAGAAGAAGTGATGGAGAGAGAGTGAGCAGTACTGGGAGAAAAGCATCAGTGTCATTATTTTCCTAAAACTACTTTTATGTGTCGTTCTCATGCTATTTGTGACTACAAATAAATTTAACTTACATTTGACATGCATCTCTAAAATTACAGGATCTGTCTATCTAGCTGTACTTTTCATGAGCAAAAGAAAACTCATTTGCAGGAATTAAACCATTATTTGCAGAAAACTCATTTGCAGGAATTAAAATGATCTTCTCAAAGCTGGTTAAAGTGTATCATAATCATAGCGGGACTCTGAAAGCATGGGACTTCTGCCCCTGAAGAACATGTCTCAGCACTTCCCTTCAATCAGAAGGTTTCTTTGAAAAAAAAAAAAAAAGCTGCTCGTCCTGGCACCGAAGCCTGCAAAATAAATTTGCATTTCTGCAGCTGCGTAACAAAATGAACTAGAAAAGTAACGGACAGAAACCAAGAATTTAAAAAAAAATGTATATTTTGAAATACAAACCAATTTGAAATCGGAAAGCCTTCAAGCAACTAGCAAGTTAGAAGCTAAGCAAAATGTAACTGTGCTAACATATTTCAGTTTGAAGTTGACTAAATTGCACACACACTGTCCCTCTGCTGCACTGTGAAGTCAAGAAGGTAAAGGAAAACAACACAGTTTATGCAGCAGCTTAACAGAACGAGAAAGGATTGTTGTAAGTTTCATGGTTGGTCTTCTGTGCTTCCAGCACTCAAACTGCAAAACAGATGTGGATTCTGCATATAAAGAGTTCCCATAATTCTGACCTGGCAAGGGGGAGCGGGGAGGTAAGAGCAAAAGCAAGAAAGAGAAACAGAAGAACAGGAAACCAGCCATGATGCATTGGGAGTGCAACTTAAGTGAAAAAAAAAAAACCAATCATGGAAGTCTATTAACTTGGTTCTATATCTCGAGAATGATTATATAATTATACTTTATGAAGTTAAATAAAATATTTACGATATTTCTTTAGTAATTGCCTCTGGGAAAATAAGATTTTTGATTAACTGATCGAAATGCCTTTATCATATCACCATACTCAATTAGAGGGATTCTACAGTATATGGCATACATGCTGTGAACACACACATCTTTTACATATTCCTATACTTGCATGCATATTTGTATTTATGTGCACATGTGTACACAAGCAGATTTAGGAATGCCACAAAACAACATATAATATCTCAAAAAGATAATTGATATGCGATAGCTTTTATACTCTCTTTACCAAATTTTCTGCAATAAGCATAGGTAATATTCTACTCAGAAAAGTGTATTTTTCAAATCTCATCTTCAAGAAAGCAGCCACTTTCTGTGTTTTGATGAATTCAAATTGTATACATAGGAATAAAGAATCTGATCTATGGTATTCCTGTATATACTGTAGGAGTTAGGGTAGGCATAGTCAGTAAAGATCATTCATTAAAGAAGTTAATTCATTTGGAAACTGGTATATCACTAACAAGAAACGAATCTGTATTTTGCCTCCCTCTTCTTTAAAATGTTACTACAATGTTAAATGACCCGAAAGTACTATATTTGAATTTTGTTCTGATTTTTTATGAGTTTCTGATTTTATTTCCATTGGCTGACTATTATCATCATGCACTAGAATATCACGGATGTTTACATTTAATAATTTGCTTATGTAGAAGATTTTTTAATCAAAAGGAAAACTTTGTGGTTATTAAGAAATCTTTGTGTCTAGGAAACAGTGTAAATTACTTTTTTAGTACATGCAAGTGAAGTGAATTAGACTCTATTTTTAAAAATTTAGCTAAATCATTAGTAATGAACCACTAGTAACACTTTTCTTTTATTTTTTTGTGTGTGTTTTCAGTCTTTTTCTTCTTCATTCCCTCTCTCCTTACCTGAACACAATTATTACCACTTGGCATTGTATGTTTATTTGGACATTATCTGCCTCTAGTAGGTAAAGGTCTTGGATACCAAAACTGCGTCTTGTTTTCTTCAATATATACAAGTTCCTTGAAAGTATCTAGCACACACAGACATTTGCTAAGCACTTGTTAAATAAATGAATTTTCCAGAAGGCATTACTGAATAATGCCTACTAGTAGCAATATAGTGAATCAATTTGTTTTAAGATAAATTGAAATAAACATGAATATAATTCTCTCCCCATGAATCACCAAAATTCTCTGTCTCTTATTATCACACTTGCTTTCAGCACAGGCTGGTTTCCACAAGATCAGAGGGCCCCCTAGTTCCACCTTGTAGCATTGTAGCTCTGACTCTCTTCATCCTTGTATTGCTTAGTAACTAGAGGCCACTGTCCTGACCATGTACCTCCCTCTCCACCTCAATCCTTAGCTGTATGCTCAAGTCTAACTTAGATTGTTTTACTCTGCCTATATCATTAGCAAGATTTGTAGATGCTGAAAGTAGAGCAAGAAATGAGGACAAAGTTAGTAACTGTAAATTAGCTTAGTAATCTTAGAGGCCAAAGAGAGACACCTCCACCCTGAGTATGCCCCTACCAACCTCTGCTCTCCTCTCAGAGAAGATAGTTGGTAAAGACATTTCTCATGATGCATTTGGCCATTCTAATCTTGCTCCTTTTCAGATGCTCTTATTGCTAACTGTCCTATTTCCACACACAGATTCCTTTCTTCATTGTTCTGGCTTTGGTTTTAGGAGACTCTCCCTTTTGACATGATCCTTACAGTAACTTTCTCTGTTTAGATTATATGTCATTAGTCTAACAATCCTGCCCACTCTGTTCGAGAAGTGTGGTTTTTTCTTTCTGTCATTTCTATAATCTTCCCATGAAATTAAATGACCACCAAACCAAACATTTACCCCCTTTTTATTCTTGGGCAGGCACATGGAAATATGCTGACTGTACAACCAATTGGGGCAAACCGATATGTAAGCCCTGTGAAGAAGGGAAGGAATACACCGATGAAGACCATTATTCTTCTGAGTGCAGAAGATGCAATCTTTGTGATGAAGAACATGGTGAGTATCTTAAAAAGCAACTGGAAAACATTGATCTGGTACTTCATGTAGAACCACTTATAAAGCAGTTTGAAATTGGACCCTACTGTGGTACTGTGCTGGCATAAATGGAGAGGTGGGGTAGAGCTGGCTGTGATAAAGCAGGACTGGACACTGAACTCATCACAGATCTGTGCATTTATGGGACAAGTATAAGCAATTCTGTCAGATGTTTTCAAACGTGAACAGGATTCATCAGGTTCCATGAAAACCCACAGAAACTGCTATTTCCTGCTTGATGTCTATGGCCAGAAAGGGCTCCAAAGCTGACAGCTACAGAGAAAGAGAAACCAGTGAGGGGGTGGGGTGCTCCTGCTTCAGTCAGAGTTTGGCTTATTCTAATCATTGCATCTGGGGCTTGGCACTTTTCATGGATGTCTTAATCAGTTCTGAGGTTCAAGGTTAAAATATCATGGAAGTATTCCTACTTTTGACATCAACCGACCTCTAATCCCTTTTTTGGCTGTAAAGCAATGCTTTGCAATCTTGGACTGCATGAGAATGGCCTAGTGGGCTGTTAAGTCAATTTGAGTTCCACCTCAGAGCACATAAACTGTAATCCTTAGAAGAGGGTTTGGCACTGTCTGGGTCAGTGAAGAATAGAGTCAAATTACTGTGCGTATCCAACAAGCTCCTAGGGGATGCTGACATTGCCAATCCATTGACCCTGTTTTGAGTAGCAAAACTCCAGACAAGAGGAACAGGGGAGCCATATAAGCCATGATGAAGGTGGCCTTGGTTGCTTGAGTCTCTTTCCACTTAAAACTGTTAAATGATGGCTGGCCATTTCAACCGATGGGCATTTGTTTTGCATTTAAACACTGGTTGTACAGGCAGGAATTTAGCACTGCAGTTGGGGTGTCTTATAGGATGGTTTCATCCCTTACAAATGTGCTGGGTTTCAACTTCTGTCTCCACTCCTGGTTCCAGTTTCCTGCTAATGCAGACCCTGGGAGGAAGCAAGTGATGGCTCAAATTGTTGGGTTCCTTGGAAGACATGGGAGACATGGATTGGTTTCTCAGCTCCTGGCTTTTACCTTGCTTAGTCCCAGATGTTATGAGAATAAGTGAAGTGAGTTAGTGGGTAGGAGATAGAAGATATCTCCCCTCTCCCAACTTTATATCTGATTCTATCAAACAGATATAATAATAACATTTTAAACACTAGTTGCATTAGTATGATAATAATTCAAATAAGCAATGGTTTTCAAAAATTCATGTAGCTATTGGACATTATTTTCATAACCTTTATAATTAGCCAATAATGATAATTATATTGATAGGTAACACTTTGAAAACTTTTTTCTAGGCTTAGAAGTAGAAACAAACTGTACTACCAAGCAGAATACCAAGTGCAGGTGCAAACCAAACTTTTTTTGTGATGCTCTTCAATGTGAACACTGTAATCCTTGCACCAGGTAAGTTTTTGTTTTTCTGTAATCAAAATACAAGATATTCCTTGAGTGATGCTGTCTTTCTAGAGGGAAGTAACACTTAGAGACTGTCAATAATTGAGAACTGATTTCCCATCCAAGTAACTATATGACAACTTGCTGGTTCACACATTATCAGAAGGAAAACATTTTTATTGAACAATTCCTAAATACTGAACATATCCTGTTGTACTTGATACTGTGTTCCTGGTGTAAGCTAAGGATGTGAGTAAGACAGGCTCCTGGCTTGAAGGTTCCACACTATAGACAAAGCTGAGAAAAGCACTGGATACTATGTGTCAACACCACATAGCAGTGTATTTGTGCCTACAGTGTTACAGATTATATGGGAAAACTTTTAAGTTAGCTTGAGGATGAGCAATGGAAAGGAAAGAAGGTGGAATAACAGGTGCAAAGGACTTAAAAGCCCATGATAGGCAGGGGTTTAGCAGCTGCATTAAGATAAACCTGGGCTCAGTGTGGTAACCTAGTGGCTAAAGTTCTTGCCTTGTGTGAGCCAGGATTCTACATACACGTCGGTTCGTGTCCCGGCTGCTCCACTTCCCTTCCAGCTCCATAATTGTGGCCTGGGAGGGTAGAAGAGAATGGCCCAAAGCCTTGGGACCCTACACACATGTGGGAGACCCAGAAGAAGCTCCTGGCTTTAAATCAGCTCAGCTCTGGCATTTGTGGCCACTTGGGAGTGAACCAGCAGACAGAAGATCTGTCTCTTCTCTATAAAATCTGCCTTTCCAATAAAAATAAATATATCTTAAGAAAAAGAAGGAAAGAAAGAAAGAAAGAAAGAAAGAAAGAAAGAAAGAAAGCAAGCAAGCAAGCAAGCTCTGGAGAACAGGATGCTAGGTTAGAGGGCTGGAAAAGTTTAGAGCGAGCCAGGGTCAAATTCTGCAGAAATTTGTCATTCATACTAAAGAGCTTAATTTTAACCCAAGCCAAAAAACTTGATTGTACATCTCACTATTGTGTTAATTGGACCCTAATTTCTATGAGGGTTAGATTAGGTTATAGATACTGCAAAAGTAGTTTTGCTTTGTACTCATTTGCTAAATTAGTATTCATTTGCTTCTCCTTAAAGTTGTAAATCATCTAGAAAAACTCTGTGAAACTCAGATAAGAAGCTAAAAATTAGAGAAATGAAACTTTATGTCCTGTTTGCTAGAAAAAATCTTCATGTACACTGACTTATCACCTCCTTTCTAGCCTAACATGATGACAGCGTCTCAGGTAGGGATAGAGGAGAAGGGCCAAGTAGAATAAGAAGTTTTGTTTTGTTTTGTTTTTCTAAATACTTCACAATCTTGATTTTATTTTCTCAACATAGCGGGAGAGAGTACCATTATCTCCATGTTATCATTGAGATAATAGATACATGGCAGTTAAGTGACCTTACAAACTTATCTTGTTAGATACTGGACCGGCAAGCTGTGAACTCAACTACTGATTGCCAATCTTTGGATATCTAAAGAACATCCTATGTGAGCCTCTTTCGGCTCTGAATTACTACTACTCGAACCTCTACATGTGGCAATTTCTAAGGGCTAACTGAAAAGCCTCCATAGGCACCATCATGGGCAATGGCTCTTACCTAGCTATTCTATTGCTTAATGGAGTTTTGAAATTCCTTTATTATTTTGAATATTTATCAGTGTAAGTTCATTTTCGTGTCTTTTTCACCAGGATTTGTTTGTCAATAGTGCCTTCTTTAACTCTTGCCATCTTAAAACAGTCTACTCCTTAAGATAATTCCTATCCAAACATCCAAATTACATGACTTCTATTAGCTTTAGATGCTAATCTAGAAACCTTTCAGGGAATATGGTCTTTAACTTGTAACATGCCACTAAAACTGAGGACTATGTCCACTAGGCTCTCTGAATTTTCTCCATATTTTTTCCTAGATGTGAACATGGAGTCATTGAGGAATGCACACGAACCAGCAACACCAAATGCAAAGGTAATTATTGCTTGTTATGGCTATCCTCTCCCTTCTCCGATCCTGAAGATAAATTGAACTTTTAAAATACGTAAAAAAAAAAAACCAGCTGTTGAAGTGCCATAAGCAATTTCAAAACAGACCCAAAGAACAATACAATATACAGATAATAACCATTATCCATGGAAAATTATGAAAAAAATCATTGTTTTTGATTATTTGAGCATACAATACCCTGTTCAAGGATGAGTTACTCCTAAAGATTTCTTATTTTCATGTGAAATTTCCAGTGCTCCAATCTACAGATTCCAAGTATTATCCTTTGTTGCTGCTTTTGCTGCCTGTACTTGCAGTGTTATTATATCTTGGTAAGTTTTTATTTTATTCAAACCACAGATGGAATGGCTGGGGAAGTAGGGCACTCACAATTATTTCCCTCTTTCTCCTACCTATAAGAGAGCCCACACACGTATCTTTGTTATATTGCTAATTTCCTCCCACTGCAGCTACTGTTTCTAAGCAGTAGTGTGGGGCCTCATCTCACCTTCCTTTACACAAGAGTTCTCTCATGTGGCATAATTGGCTAGAAATTACAGATCTTTCCATGTTCAGTGAAATCCCCTCATATATAGCGAGAACACAAGGAACAAGAGTAAGGGCTTTTCCCAGAAAGTATCCATCGCAGGGGGACACGTTCCCTCTCGGTATCTTCTTTCCCCTGACCACATCCCAGTAAAAAAAAAATATATATATATAAATATATATATATATATTTGCCTTCTTAACTGAGAATACCAGTATGACACATTTTATGCAAGCTACTGAGCTAAGTCAGCAGAAAAGAATAAAATTAATATATAGTTAGTCTACAAAATATCTTTAAATATTCATAAAATGCAGATGTACCAATTTTCAATTACTTGTAAGTACCTAAATTTCCATTTTTCCTTTTTTTTCTTCAGCTCAGTTAATGTAAGATGTTGTCCAGTTCTGAAAGTCTCTTGAGCTACAAATATCTACTTGATGTTTAAACATGATAATTATGCTTGCAGACTTAAGAGATTCCTTTCTTCAATCTCTCAAAGCATACAATCAGTTACTGACTGAATATATCTAAGTTACTCCTCAGTGTATATACTTAAATTTGTGGACATTAAATGTGGTTCCATGGCAAACCAATATCTACTTTCCACGACCTACAGCTTCTGTGCCCAGTTGTGGCCATGCACAACTGGAGTGGTAGTGGCTGTACAGTAAGTTAAATACCAACCATACATCAGGCCGGGGTGCGATAATTAAACAAGGCCCATCTCTAAAACACTGGGAATTTTCAAAACTGACACAATACTGCCTCTTGTGTTGATTGGCTATTTCAACGTTCAATGATTTTCTTTGTCCTTATACTTCTCAAGTTTGCAAGTGTGTTCTTACATGTTTACCACAAAGGTGAGACATGCCTCTGATAGAAATTTCCTTGTTCTTTCAGCTTGGCGAAAATGGAAAAAGCAAGGCAAAGAAAAATGTCATCAAGGCGAATCTGCAACCTTAAAATCTGTAGGTGTTGACATTTGCATCAGCTTTTATAAAATGGAGAAAGTATTAAGAACAGAAAAAGGAAATGTATATTTCTTTTAAAAATTATTTTATTGTTTATTTGAAAGGAAATGAAATAGAAAAAGAGGGAGAGAGACAAATAAAGAACTTTTATCCCATTGATTTGTGATTCAAATGCTAGAAAGAACCAGGGCAGGGTCAAGGCAGAAGCCAGGAGCCAGACACTCAGTCCAGGTTTTTCACCTTTGGGGTAGGAACCCAATTAGTTTAGCCACTACCTGCTACCTCTTAGGATGTGCAGCAGAATGGAGCTAAAATTGAGAATAGAACTCAAAACAAAGCATTTCAATATGGGATGCTGGTGTTCCAAATGCATTTTAGTTATTGGACCAAATGCTCACCCCTGTTACTTTAAGAAAATACTAGTTGGATTTGTGAGTTCCTGAGTTAGAGGGGTGTTAAAAATGAACCAAGGTGGTAGTAGTTATGTAATGGCCTAGTTAGTAGACTGCATCTGTGATGCCAGCATTCTGTATGGGTGCTGATTTCTGTCCCAACTACTGTACTTCAGATCCAGCTGCCTTTTAATGGCCTAGGCAGGGCAGTGAAGATGGCCCCAAGTACTTGGGCTCCTGCCACCCACAAATGAGACTGGAAAGAAGCTCCTAGCTCTTGGCGATAGCCTGGCCTACCCCTGGCCATTGTAGCTATCTAGGGCATGAGCCAATACATGGATCTTTCTTTGTTTCTTCCTTTCTTTGTTAACTCTGATTTTAAATACATACATGCATATGTAGATAAATATTTACAATAAGTGAGTAGGACTATGATACCTAAAGTATAAACTTCCACACAAATATAAAAATCAGCAAAGGAATATGTGTGGAATGTGTATTGAGAAAAGGATGTATGACTCAATTTCATCTTCCCCTCTCTTGCAGAGAGATATTCTTTCCCTGAGCACAGATTCAGAAACCAATCTCAGTAGAGAGATAGTTGTTAAAATTCAATAAAATGGTTCAACTCATTTCCCTTCATCCACCTGTTGACTTTATCTCTCATCATATCTTTTCCCAACATGGCATTAAGACATTGAAAATAACAACAATAACAACAACAAAAACACTGAAAAGATAAACCAATTCTACCTAATTGAAAAACAATCCCCTCATTTGGGACCAGGATTCAATTCAGTGGGAGTTATTATCCTTTAAATCCATATGTTATCAAAAACAAATGTTTGATTTGAGCTATTACCCAGTATCAAAAAAATAGTAACTCTGAATAGTAACAGTAACTCGAGCAGTTTGTTTATTTTAATGAGTCTCTATGAAAAAGAATCTTCAGTCATTCTGTGAGTGCATTAGGATCTCTATTAGTCAGATTTTTGTTATCACTATTAAACACTTGAGACAACTAACCATACAAAGAACAGAGATTAATTTTTTTTGGTGCATGGTTTTGGAGGTTCACTGTCCAAGACTCTATGGGCTCCATAGATTCAAATTTTGACAAGGACATTTTTGCTAGCTGCCCTGAGGTGGCACAGACAGCAACAGGAAATGTGTGTGTCCATGTCCATTTTTATGTCTATGACTGTGTGAGCTCTTAGGAAGCCATCAGAGTTTATTAATGAGAGGGACTTGCCATGAGGACCTAATCTAATCACCTCTCAATGCTACACCTTCACTGCACTAAGTTTCTCATTACTTCAGGTTTAAATGTCTGTATGAGTTCAGAGTCACATTTTCTTAAAACCATAGTAAGTTCCCTGTCTGGTAAAAATGTAAGCTTATAACCTTTCAGAACCCAAATCTGAATGAGGGAAAGAAGCCTCCTCAATCACTTGGTCTAGTTCATTAATTTATGCATCAAAGTAACTATATTTCATTCCAAATTAAGGAAAAATTAGAAAATTACATTTAGATCATGCTAAATTACCTCTCTTTTCCTCCATCTTTTTATTTTTTTTTTCCCCAGGAAACAGTACCAATGAATTTCTCAGGTAAGGCTTTAATTATTTTATTCCCTAGAGGTAGCTTCCTTTGTAACAACAGACAATTTTTAGAGTAAAATAATATTGCTAATTTCAGTGGCAAGTTCTGTGAACTTTGTTTTCCTTGAATTTAAAGATCTTCTTGAATTGATCAGGCAGTTTGTTTATATTTATAACTAACAATGATCATTAAAAATAAGTCAGTCAGTGGGCCTGGCACGATAGCCTAGCAGATAAAGTCATCGCCTTGCATGCTCTGGGATCCCATATGTACACTGGTTCTTATCCCAGTGGCCCTGCTTCCCATCCAGCTCTCTGCCTGGGACCTGGGAAAGCAATTGTGGACAGCCCAAAGCCTTGGGACTCTGCACTCATGTGGGATACCGGAAGAGGTTCCAGGGTACTGGCTTTGGCTTGGCACAGCTCTGGACATTTCAGTCACTTGGGGAGTGAATCAATGGACGGAAGATCTTCCTCTCCATCTCTCCTCTCTGTATATCTGATTTTCCAACAAACATACGATAAATCTTTAAAAAAAAATAAGTCACTTAGTGAAAGGATGCCAAACGATACAGCATAATAAAATTTTCTGTCACAACCGGCTAAATGAGTTCTAGAACTAACTAGTTTTAGACTAAATTATTGGTGAACTCAACTCTAAAACAACATATGTGATCTATTCAATTCCATTCTTTGGTTCAGCTGTCAACTTTTTGCTTATCCTTTTAGATTAGTTGGTGGCTGACCATCAGATCCATAAAGGGTTGCTAGTAGGGTCCTTTTCAAACCATCTTATTTGTAAATGGAAAGGAAAAATACAGAGATAGTATATAGATTATAGAACAAACTGGAATACCTATAGCATGTGTTGGAATTGAACTCAAGCTTATTTTTCTTGCTGTCTTTTTTTCCCTCTAATAAGTAGTTTGGAACCTTAGGATTTAACTGTACTCCTGTATTCTTGAGTGCTATAAGGGGAGAAACACATATTGTTCTCTCTTTTGGGAATTTCATTTAGAAATTTTCTCAGGAACTCTTTTCTGTTTTTCAGATATTGACATTGGTAAGTATATTACCACTTTTGCTGAAGAAATGAAAATAAATGAAGTTAAAGAATTTGTTCGGAAGAATGGTATCAATGAAGCCAAAATAGATGAGATAAAGAACGACAATCTTCAAGATACAGCTGAACAGAAAGTCCAGTTGCTTCGTAATTGGTATCAACTTCATGGGAAGAAAGATGCCTATAACACTTTGATTCAAGGTCTCAGGAAAGCTAATCTTTGTGCACTTACAGATAAATTTCAAGATATAGTCCAGAAAGACATTGCTAGGGACCAGGAAGCTTCAATTAGAGATGAAAATGAAAGACAAAGCTTGGTCTAGGAATAAAACAACTAATTCAGTTCTGTGTATGCAGCTGGAAGGAAGGAAGGAAGGAAGGAAAGAAGGAAGGAAGGAAGGAAGGAAGGAAGGAAGGGAAAAATGATAAGTGGGAAAGCTCTAAATAGCTGAAGGCTGTAAAGACTGCTTCGCTTTTCACTGGATGAATTTTTTTTTCATTCATTAGATTTTCAGAACAAATCTAATTCTATCTTCAAGGATGTTTGAAATATCTTAGGAGGACAGAGACAAGAGTAAGTGTGATGGCATGCTAAGCATCCGAACAGATGATTAGTGTCATATTTTAGCATCTAATTCATAATTTTGTAAAAGATATGTATAAAAGTACAGGCATTTATCCATAGGCTGACCTAATTTTGTAAGCAACTATGACCTTTTATTGTAATGTCTCCGTTACTGAAAAGACCACTTTGCCTCTAAATTTCTTTGCCAACTCTATGTTGAGTCTGGAGATTCTGTCATATTTGTAAACTTTGTTTATACATGTGAAAGGAATAAATTCAGGCAGTTTTCCATATATGTTTAAATGCAGAATTTAATAAGATACTACCTCAAGGACCTTTGTACAGGTTGTTAGGATTTTATTTTGTAATATTTCCACTTTGAATTCATATGGAAAACATGGCTTTATCTGTAACACTTGAATATTTTACATGTATATGACATTTTTCTGGATCAGAATCTTCTCATTCATTCTCTGGTGCCAGGAGCATTCTGAAGCAGAGAGAACTATTACAGCCTTGTCATGTGTCCATTTACTCCCTGATGTTCATCTTGGTGGTGTTTAGTTCCCCTAAACCTGGAAGGATGGCCACATGCAAGACTGCCCTTAGAAACTCTATCCTGGTTTAGAGAGACTCACTGCTGTCATTGAAGGTAGTAACCTTGTGGGTACCTTGAACCCATGTCTTCAACTAAAAGTAAAAAGATTCCTATTTCATCCCCAGCCTGAAAAATGTTCAATTGGCTCCCATTTCTCTTTTGTGGCAAAAAGGAAATTGCTGATCATACATAGCAAAGCTAAAAATCATCAAAAGATAAAATTTAGGAACTGCTCTTGCCATTCCCTGAAGATGCTCAAAACAACAAACGCCTCTCTCTGGCACTACTTTGTCACTTTTATATTTAAAGCTCTTTGTTAGCCTATCTGAAATGTGAATTTTAATAAATATTTATATTTGTAGACATGTGTGATAAACTGAACAAAACTATAACCTGACAGTTATTCGATAAGCCTATAAGACTTCCATGGATGGACAAGATGTTCCCTTGTGTTTGGAAATCTAAAATATAGGTAAAGAAATTATTAAAATATTTTTGGAGTTTCTGGCTATCTCTTCATAGCTGGGGTCTTTTGTTTTTCATTTCGTTTTCATTGACCGTTGCTAAATATAATCTGTTTACCAATCTTTACTGCATTGTTTGATCTGTTAGGTTCCTTTTAAAAGCTCTTTTCATAGCTAAATTTTCCCATGGGTTGGCACTGTCATGAATACCTCTTACAAACAGCATATGATTGTTAGCTAAGAATATTTTTGAAGGATGGAATCTGCATAAGAAAAGTACAAAACTGGAAACTATAATGCTAAGGGAAATGAGCGAATCCCAAAAGGTTAGATACCACATGTTTGCCTTAATTTAACCTGTATTTTTTTTAACCTGTCATTGATACTGTCTCAACACATGTGTTTTGAAAAATTGAACTTGTACTATTTTTAACATATTGTTTACTCAATACTATGTCAATCAATTCCATAACACTGTATATTGTTGCTGATGTTTTGTTGGGGCTTTTAACTGATGGGGATTTTACTCTGTTAGCTCTACCTTCAGACCAGAGAAGGTCTCCCCAAGAAGCCGTTAAAGTTATCTGGACAATAAGATGCTGGACTCTATGCTGGGTATGTGCTTGCAACGAAGGAATCTCAACTGAACTTGAACTGTGGTTATGCAGCAAGGTGGAGGAATCCACCATGGAGGGAGGGTTTTAGGAGTAGCGGGGGAAATCCCAATGCCTATAAAACTGTATCACATAATACAATGTCATTAACAATAAAATAAAATAAACAAAAAATAAAAAAAGAAAGTACAAATTTCAAGGAATAGCTTTTATTAGTAATAAAAGTAATAAAGGACATTTAAAAAATGTCCAAATAGCATTTTGTTCTTAAAATTAATTAATTTTATTTTTCCATGATATAGTTCTACAGGCTCTGGGATTTTCCTTCCCTCCCCTTGTTCATCTTCTTTTTTATTGATATATTTATTATTATTATTTTATGATGTAATTTCATAGACTCGAATTCTCCTTACTCTCTCCTTAAAGCCTCTCCCACGCTTGACTTCCCCCATATTATTACAATAGCATAGTCCTTCTTAAACAGTATAAATCTTTCATTCTGCTATTTAATATATCCTGACATTGTGGGTATAGACAATGGCCGAGAGTCTAGCATCCTATTATCAAGATATATTTAACAGTTTCATTGGGAGACCATCTTTGATTTGGAAGTAGAGATGCATATCCTCACATCTGGATATGACAGCTTCTATTACACAGTTACTATACACTCCTTTAAATGAAAAGCCATAAAAAAATTGACAATAGGAAGAAAAATAGAAAATGTACAACATGAAGTTAAATAACAAGCTACTGTGTGACCAATGTGTTGCTAAATAAATGAAAATCAAAAACCTTGAAGAGAATGATGCTACTGTATGACCTATGAGTTAATGAAGAACTTAATTAAAAAAAAAAAACAATTTCGAAGAAATGAAAAAAAAAAAAGCAAAACCCACGAGATGTAGCAAAAACAGTACCGAAAAGGCTATTGATCTGGTATTTTGCAAAGAGGCTGCATTACAGAGGAAACATATGATATTTATCCTTTTGGGATTGACTTGTTTCACTGACATAATAATGGTCTCTAGTTGGGACCTTTTGGTTGCAGATTGTAGACTTTAATTTTTTTAAATGGCCAAGTAGTATTTCATGGGGCAGATGTACCAGTTTCTTTATCCATCCCTCTTTTTCACTTGTCTTAGCACTTTCCATACTGACTTCCAAAGTTGCAGCACTAGCCTACAATCCCACCAAGAGTGAAGGGAGGTAGCTTTCTCCCCACACCCATGCCAGCAGGTGTTATTAGTACAGTTCTGAATGTAGACCTATCTTACTGGAGTTAGGCAGAAGCTCAATGTGGTTTCCATTTGCATTTCCCTGACAGCTAAAGGGCCTGAACATTTTTTCATATGTTTATTAACAATTTGAATGTTTTGTTTTAATTGCCTATTCATCTCCTTCTCCCATTTCTTCACAGGATTATTTGTTTTGCTGTCACTGAGTTTGTAAAGCCCTTTGCAAACCGTAGATATTAGTCTCCTACCAGTTGTGTAGTGTGCAATGATTTTCCCCATTCCATTGATTGCTTCTTCACTTTGCTGATAGTCTCCTTTGCTATACAGAAACTTTTAAATTTGATGTAGTCCCATTTTTTTTTTTAATTTTGGCTTTGACTGCCTTGCTTTTGGCAACTTTTCATGAAATCTTTCCCAATGTCTATACATTGGAGAGTGCTTCCTATCTTTTCCTCCAATAGTTTGATTATTTCTGGCAGATTTAGGTCCTTGATCCATTTGGAGCTGATTTTCATATAAGGTGACAGGTGCGAGGGTCTTGCTTTTTATTTCTGCAGGCTGCTATCCAATTATCCCAATAGCATTTGTTGAAAAGAACAGGCTTTTTCCTTGCATTATTTTCGTTTTTCTTATCAAAAATTAGTTGACTATACACATGTGGGCTCCATTTTGGTGTTTCTATTCTACTCCACTGATCTTTTGTTTCAGTACCAGACTATTTTGATGGCGACTGCCCTATAGTGTCTTTTGATGTATGGAATTATGATTCCTCCAGCTTGATTTTTATTATTCAGGATAGTTTTGGCTATTCATGGTCTCTTTGTTTCCAGATAAACTTTTGTATCTTCTTTTTCTTTCTGAGAATAATGTTTTTGGGATTTTGATTGGGATAGAGTTAAATCTGTATTTTAATTTTGGTAATATGTACATTGCTAAGCGGGGTTTTGAAATAGTCTCTCCAATATATATATTTTTTTCATTCTAGCTAGTTGGTAACCACTGGACTCTCTCTCTTATTAGTTTACTTATTTCCCAAGTATTCAGTTGTCAACATGTCATCAATATAAAAACTATAAATGAGATAGCTAACATTCCTTTTTTCTTCATGCTAAATATTAAAAAATCCAGCTTACATTTCATTTATACTTAGAAGAACATGTCAGCTGGTCTCAGCCACATTTCACAGATACCTGTTGCTGCTAGTCTGTATCACTGTTTATGGCAAGATCTAGAAAACTTTAACCCTAGGGCTAAAGTTGCCTTACTGCTAAAATCTGGCACTTCCTGGGTCTGTACAATGAAAAGTCTTTATGCTTCTTGGCAGGAATTTTTTCCATTCCTATATTAGCTTTGGGAATTATTCTGCATATAGAAATTTGCAATTTGGTTATTTCCCCTTGTAGTTAGTTGTTCCATACCTGGCTCTTAGAGTCTACTCTATGTGTGCACAGTATCCAACCACAGACTTCAAAGCACCTCTGTACAGATACAGAGCTATTTTCTGTGTAACTAACTTCCATCCTTCCCTGCCTCCCTATCAATATTCCATTCTGTAAAGTCCAACAGCCTCAGCCTCCTGAACACCAATTTCTGGTCTTCAATTTAGCAAGATAACTATGCTTTACTTCAAGTCTTCTCTTGTGCAATAGTCTACAGAATGCCTTCAGGCAGAAATTACGAGCAAATACAGGGCTCACCTCATTAGTTTTCTTTCTTTGAAGGATCACTCTGTGGTGCTTGCTGTCCAGGCTTCTAGCTGTGGGCAGCAGGGAGTTAGCCTGGTACAAGTAATTCTTTATGCCCCGAAGTGGAAATCCTAGTTTGTAAGGCAAAATTTAATTAGAGGACATCCTGTGCTCACTCTCATGAGTTTCAGCCAAGAACATTGGGTTCTTTTGGAGGAGGAAAGTTGAGAAGGTTTTTGATGTTGGTGGGAGGTTCCATTCCTTATGGCTACACCTAGCACCTCCACATGCAACCGCTCCTATGTCCACAGTCACAGCTGTCTTCCTAAGATGAAGTGGCTCTGCTTCAACATCATGCTTATTCTAATGTATCTGGCTCTTTTTGAGGTAGGCCTCTTGGGTAGGCCTTTAACCTAAATACCACCTGTGAGTTGCAAAATGAACAAATAAAAACAAAAAATGACACACGCAGAAGGAGGTCAAAGATCATGTGGAAGGTCCTATATGCTCCTTCCTGGCCTGCCCCATCTCCCAACAGTCATTGTATAGCACTGAATAATCCGTCTCTGTGCACCTGTGTGGATCAGGCATATGATCAATGTGTTATTTCTGTTATTACTCCTGCATGGTTGTTTGGGTTAAGAATTCTATGTTATAACAATAGCAATTTTCCTTCAGTACCTTGAAAATGCTAATACACTGCTTTCTTACATTTGCTGCTGCTCATGAAATGACTGCTATTGGTCTAAACATCGTTCCTTAATAGATCAACTTCATACTACCAGCAAAAGTCATCAAAACATAAAGTTCATTTTTCAAGCTTCCCTTGCCATCCCCCAACTCTTTTTTTTTTTTTTTTGGTATTCTTCAATTTCATTACAGTGAGTTTCAGTATGGGTTTATTTTTATTTAACCTATTTATAAAGGATAAATTTTCCATCAGAAAGATAATGCTTCTTTGCTCTTCACTCTATTCTCTTCTGGAACTTTTTTTTAGCACTATTTGGCAAACCTTCTTGAACTATCCTCCAGGCTTTATCACATTGTAAAAATTAAACTCTCTGTATTTTTTTCATTTTGGTAAGCTATTCATTCCTTTCTTCAGATTATCTGTTTTCTCCTTTTCTAGTCACACTAATAATTTTTTTTTGAAATTTAAAGAAAAATATGGAAAATCTGAAAAACAATTAGAAAAAATAAACTTTCAGAAAACTTAGCTACACAATGCACTGAGTCAATTCTGTTACATTCTATTACACTGAGTCAATTCTATACAAAAACTATGAAACAAGCCACCCTTCTTCATCAATTGGAGCAAAGACAGAATGCCTAAAAACAATGTTGATGACTTCTCATGGATGGGCTTTTCACTTTGAGCAAAATAAAAATAGAAGAGCAAAAAAGGGATGAGTATGTTCAGTTATATGAAGCCCCTAGGAATCAGAACATCTTGTCATGTAGCAGTAGTGCATACTATAAAAGCGCATCTTGTTAAAGGAATAGAACCACCAGTGTTCAAAAGCAGCTTTGTCAATCAGGAAAAAAATAAACCATTCTTCAGGATGTCCCTCTGTTGCTCATCACTGCGTACACCGTACACCGGTAGCAACTTTTGACATGAACAGAGCAAGAAGAAAAGAAGCTACAAACCTGTTTGTTTAAAATCAAAGTGAAAACAAATATCAAATCTGTTATACACTAACATCTTCAAAGTACATCACTTGTACCAGAGAAAGACTAGAACAAAAATGTGTTTACGGAGATACAAACATTAGAGAGTCAGTGAATGATCATGCCTCTCACATGGCGTTCCGGCAGTATTCGAGGGGGGCCGCTTCTTAACCACTGGCGTTGAACAAAGCTGCGGAATTTTTTGCCCAGCACTTTGGAAAATTGTGAAGGTAATTCAGTAATGAAGCAAGACTCTCCTCATCCAGAGGGGGTAGAGCTGGATATTGCTACAATTCGTACCATTGTTAAATAATTGGCAGTAGAACTGGCACTCCACACAGCTGCAGGTGATCTGCAACGATTCCAGCATACTGTGCTCTTTGAGTTTTGTAGAACAACTGAATGTCCAGGATTATACTGAAGTATTTTTCTGTTCCTACCACAGTTTCTTTAACAGCATTCTCATTACTTGTATTTCCATGAGATTTTTTTTATAATTTGCATAATTTTCCAGAATGGAAATCACATACTTGGCAGGAAGATAAAAGAGCTGTTTTTGTCCGGTAATTAAGTACCAATAATCATCAAGCCATGGTTTTAGCTCTTCTGGAATCTTCAACTTCAGTTCTGTTCATGAAGGACTCCTCATTGTCAACAACAGGATCCACGCAGACACTCCTCTTCCAAGTAGGCTGATGGTACTGCCCCATCTCCACTTCTAGGTGTTTTCTGTTTGTCCTTTGTTTTCACATATGCATTTTTTTCTGCCGCAGTCCAAGTGTCTTATTTCCTGGAGAACTCCCTCTCATCTTCCCCTCTGCACACTGTTCCTGTTTGGTTTTTACAAGTTTTTGTCAAGTTTGCACATTGGGGTCCACATATCTGCACACTCAGCTCTCTGGAACCCATTCTTCCCAAATTTTATTCCAACCATTGTAACATACAAAATACTTTACTCATTTGTCCTTTATACACACTGCATTTCACAAAGAGGCCTATGAAAGCACAATACTTGCTCACTGACCTGGAATTCAGGCTTTGGGTCCCAGCTGGGCACCATTCATTTATAAGTGATTTGCTGCCTCTGCCTTCTCCCTCCACACCAGACTACTGCCCTCTACTCTCTATCCTACCCAACGTCAGATGCGTCCTCAGGCGTCTGACTGCTCTACATTCTGGACCAAAATCCTATTATTTTTTTCCATTTTAATATTTATTTTGTTCTTATTTGAAAGGCAGAGGTAAAATAGAGCCAGATACTTAGCCTGCTGGTTTACTTCCCAAATGGACACAGTAACCAGAGCTGAGTGGATCTGAATGGGTGAAGGGGCCCAAAGCCTTTAGCCATCCTCTACAGCTTTTCCAATCTGCAAGCAGAGAGCTGGATCAGAATTGGAGCAACCAGGACTTGAACCAGTGTTCATAAGGGATCCCAACACTGAAGGCTGAAGCTTAGCATACTATGCCGTAGTAATGTTCCCCACATTTCCCATTCTTAATATTTAATATTGCTTCTCTTATATATTATAACTTAGGCATGTCTGTTACTACTTATTTCTCCTTGATTAATTTACTAGATTTAATGTCAGCATTATTTCTTTGAGGTTCTTACAGTTACTTTGATTTTTTTTCTTAATTTTAACTGCATAGATTTCATACTAATTTTGTATGCCTTATTCTTTCTTTAAAGATTTGTTTTATTTTTGTTAGAAAATCAGATATACAGAGAGGAAGATTGTCCTTTGATTCACTCCCCAAGTGGCCACAATGGCTGAAACTGTGCCAACCTGAAGGTAGGAGCCAGGAGCCTCTTCTGGGTATCCCAAATGGGTGCAGGGTCCCAAAGTTTTTGGGCCATCCTCCACTGCAAGTTGCAAGAACCAACTGTTTCACGAAGAATTTTGAAGTGACATCATAGGTCAAGATGCTGCCTGCCATGACAGAATTTCACATGAGTGATGGCTTCAATAGCAGGTGCTCCACTGCCAATCAAGCTTCCTGCTAATGCATCCAAATACTTGGGCTCCTGCACCCATGTGGGAGACCTGGATGAAGCCCCTGAGTCCTGACTTCCATTTGGCCCATCAGTAGAACTGAGGAAAGAACCCACTTCTACATTTTGTGAAGGAAAAAAAAGGGACTAGTTGTGGCACATTGGAATAAGCCAATGTTCAGCTTTCAATGTCAATGTCATCATCCCATATTGTTGCATCAGTTCAAATCTTTGATGCTTTTGCACCTATTCAGCTTGAGCATCTATCACCCATACAAGAAAGAAAGAAACTGCCTGTGACTGGCTTCACTATAGTTAAGGGACAACAAAACGCATATTTACTTTATTAAATGAATCCTTAAACTTTTTAATTGACTCTCAGCTTAAGTCTCGGTCAGGACACTGGTAATGAAACTGTCACCAGTTGGACCCCTCCAAAAGCAGCTTTGAGAAAGAGTTTTGGTGGAGGTGGTCTACTTGGGAGGTTACCCAAGGAAAATAGTGATAGGGTTGGAAAATAAGACAGAAAACAGCAGGTCCTAATGATAGGGTTATTGCTGTAAATCACTGGGGCACATTTCTACCGAGATCCCACTGATAGATTGTGTGAGGGTATTCTTCAACAGTATGCCAATAAGGCACAGAGAAACTGGGTCTTGGCACTGATGCTAATCTTACAGTGGTTGAGGGACCTTGTTAGGACATTAACCCCCTAATCTCTGGCCTGATCAGCAACCAGGCTTGGTAGCTCAAGAACAAACATCTTCCGACAGAGAGGAGATCCGTGTCACATTTGTTAGCAAGTGATCTCAAATGATCAAGGGACACCCAGCATGTTTATTATGAGAAGACTGCTTCGTGCTTGCTTCGGCAGCACATATGCTAAAATTGGAACGATACAGAGAAGACTGCTTCTTTAGTATAGAACTTAATGCTGAGACGTTGATATGCAATGAATAAGCAGCCTCATGGGAGAACTCACTTGAAGGGAAAAGGTTGCAGGACATGTTGAATTTGATAAAATAAGAATGTCATAGTTGGTGATAGAAGTATCTTCAATACAGATGGGAACATGTTGCTTAAATTTCTTGCCATCTAATAGCAAAAATGAATGCTAGGTTTTAGACCAAAAAAAAAAAAGACAATAAAGCTAAAAAACCTATTTTATTAAGCTCTGTAAAGTACAGGGCCTAGCACTCCTGTGATGTAAAAAGGAAGGCAGAATTACTGGTGCATTTACTCTTCCCATCCTCTCTGAGAAATACAAAAGGAGCTTCTGCAGAAACTTGAGGTGGTATGGGAATCTGTGCCAGGGCATTTATTTCTAGGTCAGTAGGAAAGAACAATTTTGTGCATTGTGTCAAAAATCATCCTGTAAAGAAAAAATCAGTTTCTCGTGTATGCAAGAGTTTGCAGAACATTTTTTTTACAAGCTCTAAAGTCATATATTTAGCCCTGGCATTGTGGTACAGCAGATTAAAGCCACTGCCTGTGACACCAGTATCCCACACAAGTACTGGCTTGAGTCCTGGCTGCTTTACTTCGCATCCAGCTCCCTGCTAATGCACTTAGGAAAGCTACTGAGGATGGCTTGAGAACCTGTGCTCTTGTACTGATGTGGGAGACCTGGACTGACTGAGCCCAGGCAGTAGGGGTTATTTGCGGTATCAATCAGCAAATGGAGGAGGTCTCTCTTTTTCTCTCTGTTAACTCTGTTTTTCAAATAAATAAAATCAATCTTTGAAAAAAAATTTACATTTACTTTCTAGCCACTGAGTTAAGTTTCTGTCATAAATTTAAGACCAATTTCTACCTTCCATAATAATATTTGAAGGGAGTACTATTTTTTTGACAACTGGCACCACTAGTTCCATGGGAAGATGCTTTCAGTTTTGCTAACTTTAAGCATCTATTTGAGCCACAAACCCGGAAACACAGAAGCTAGTACCACAATGGGCTCCCAGATCATAGCCGTGAAATGGACAGACTATCCACTTTCCTTGTTGCTTTTCCTCTTCTTCTCAGTCTCCTTTTCTATAGCAATGGTGTGACATCATAGCTCCCCTGCCCTCCACTTTCTTCTTCTTTATTCCATGCTTTTTCTTTATCTCTTGCGTTTTCAAATGTCCTCTTTCATGTAAGGAGAATCCTTGGTGATAAGGCGTGCATTTCTCCAGATTGCTCACATCATCCATTCTATTGATTTGATTTTCTAAACACCATTTAGAGAGAGAGAGATTGAGAGAGAGAGAGAGAGAGAGAAATATGCTCCCATTCTCTGGTTCACACACCAAGTGCTAGCAATGTTTGGGAAGGGGCAAAGCCAGGAACTAGGAATCCAGGTCTCCCCAGTAGATGGCAGTGCTCCCCAGATTCTGCACTGGCAGGTTGCTGGGGACAGGATCCAGGGGTTTGAATTAAACTCAGAACCACCTGCATGGTATGTGGGCATGTCAACCACTACACTAGACTGCTCTCCTTTTGTGGACTTTGACTTTCTTGCCTATTCCCACTTTTTGTTTAGCTACTTCCAATTTATCCCTCACATATCTGCTTAAAGGATACTTCCTATGGAATTTCTAGCTGTATGCCTTCTAAATCATGCACTTCTGATGTGCAGTTACATATAATACTATGTGCAGGTGGTTGTTAAAAACCTTTCACTTTACTCTGCCATGAAGACCCTGAGGACATTAATCCCAACTGGCACTGCATAGGTTTCGAATCTGCATTTCTTGAACAAATCAGTTAAGGAGAAAGTTGGAATGAATAAGCAGCCCCTTGTGTTGCTTTGTACCAGACATTTCCGAGGAAAGTTACAGCGAGTGTTAAGAGGGCTGATCGTATTTCCTCAAAAAGATGACTATATCATGAAATTTTCATGTGTTTCTAAGGTCCTTTGGGAGTCCCTGTCCCTCATACTCCTGTCATTCCAGCTTCATTTTCAACAGCTCCCTCTGTGCCCCTGCTCTTTCTGATTTCTCAGATCATTATTCCTTCTACACATTTATTATCTGCCCTCCATATTCTTCTCTTCTCAGCCCAGTCACATCGCACTCCTGCCAGGAAAGCACCAACTCCCCAGAAGGCTGTCACCAACTCTCCCACAGCCTCGTGGCTGCTTCTTCTGCACCTGTCCTCACAGCATCCCCTGGCATTCAGACACACATGCCCAAGATCTTAGAATCAAGGGGTGTGTGCAGATGTCTCCTCACCCTTCCCGGGGGTTGAGAACAGGGAAGGAACTATCATGAATGGGAGAAGAGCCTGGAGACAGTGCATCCAGATCTTTGTCATTTCTGTATTTGGGATCTTGCCTTCATGGGCAGGTTTCTTCACCTGTTTCCTAATCTCTGAATTTACCTGATAATGGTGTTGTTCTGAGCAGTCAGGAGATACTCCACCTGGAGCACAAGGAGTGCATTCTGGTACATGAGAAGTACAGACACAGCAATCCTATAATTACAGCCATCTCGGGACCACACAGGCCAGCACCTGTAACTAGCACAAGACTGATAGTGACACTGATGCACGAAATTCGTTGATTGTGGAGAGTACGCAAAAAGTCAGTGACTGGGCCCAGCACAGTAGCCTAGTGGCTAACTAAAGTCCTCGCTTGCACACACTGGGATCCCATATGGGCATCAGTTCTAATCCTGGCAACCCTGCTTCCCATCCAGCTTCCTGAATGTGGCCCAGGAAAGCGGTCAAGGACAGCCCAAGACCTTGGGACCCTGCACCCAAGTGGGAGACCCAGAAGAGGCTCTGGGCTCCTGGCTTTGGATCAGTTCAGCTCTGCTGTTGTGACCACTTGGGGAGTGAATCAATGGAGGGAAGATCTTCCTCTGTCTCTCCTCCTCTCTGTATATCTGACTTTCCAATTAAAATAAAGTTAAAAATTTTTTTATTTGTTTATTTGTTTATTTATTTATAATTTTTGATGATCTTTACATATTTGATTAGGATGCAAAGTGTCAAGGGCTTGAGGAAAGTGGGTAAGAACATTGTTTTCACATTTTTTTTCCCTTCCTGTATTTGAGGGAAGTGGAAAGATAAAGGGAGAAACCACACCCAGTCTCCTAACTATCACAGGGTCCCCAGTGTGGGGCACTCCTCTAGTGGTTTTGATAGTCCAACAGTTTTGAATTGCTGCCAGTCTCACCACTCCAGGCATGATGAAATCTCTCCAGAATCCACTGGCTGACAGGGTCCACCTTAGAGCTTCCATTTGCCCAGGTATTCATTGCCAACACTTGGCTGGGGTAGTTGATCAATTTGTTCTGTCCTCTGTCCTCTCTTATGGTATCAGATGCCCTCTGCAGGTTCTCATGCACATTGTATCCTCCATGTGCAACTGGCTATGCTCTCCACTGTTTCATCCAAGGTACTGAGGAGACCCCACTCTGACTCATGCACTCCATGGTGGGGCCATGGACCCTGCAATTTTCTCTATGAAACTTCATCTGAGGCGATCCCAGACCTGATTCTTGTGTGTGCTTGCCAGTACAAGGTCTGGCACAATCTGTTGTCCCAATCAGCTTACGCGCACACTGGTGGTTACAATTACTGGATCAGTTCTATTTCTGGCCCTGTCTTCTATGCAAAGCGATGGGTGCTGCAGCCCAACCTGGTCCCTCCCAACACACACTTGGCCACGTAAACCAGTGGGAGCTGCAGCCCTAAAAACAATCCTCTATTAAAAGAAAAAGTCAGTGACATTAGAACACACGTAAGACTTCACACAGAATTCTGGACTTCATTAGACAGGATTCTTCTGCATCTACTATCTACTGTAGAGGCTGAAACAAAAAGAAAGAAAAAGAAAAAGAAGAGGAAAGAAACAGGAAGAAAAGGAGAGAAAACATGGAAATAACAGAAGAGAAAAACGAAAAGAAAGGAGAAAAAAAGAAGAAAAGAAAAAAAAAGAAAAAAGACGAGCTAGCAACAAAATGCAGAGAAACGGCCAGAAGAGGGCAGCCAAAGGTTATGAGAAATGAACTGGTCACAAGGAAAACACTACATGCTTTCCTTTACGCAGTCCTTGTTGGAACTGGAACACATTAGATGGGAAAATGGGGTCTTCCATCAAAGAAAAAATACCCTAGCCACACAAACAAGTGACCATGAATGAGAGCAGCAACAATACAGTTGTTCTTTGATATCTGAAGGTTAATTCTAGGAACTGTATGCAACCAAATCGACGGGTGCTCAACACCCTTATTTACCTAATAGAATGGTGCTGCATTTAACATATAAATAATCATCCACATACTTCCCTCTAGATTTCTTCCAGTGCCTACCTACTACAATGTAGGGGTTATATAAACAATTCTTGCAGTGTACTGTTCAGGGGATAATGACAAAGAAAAAAATATGAACATGTTCAGTGCAGATGCAACTGTTTTCCTTAATATTAATTTTTCTTAATACTACTAAATGCTTGATTCAGCAGCCAACCAAATGATTACTATTTATCTGTTCCCATGCACACTTTCCCACCACTCATTACAATGTTGCTCCCTGCCCATCTACATAGTAAACAAATTTTGAGGCTTTGGTCTCTTTAGTCTATCCCCAAGCATGCTTATGTCATCTGAAAAGCTCCACAGATCTAACACACTAAATGAGTCAGTAATTCGATCTCCATGAATGCCTTTCCTCTAAAATTTCCTAGGCTACTTTTGACCTAAAACTTCCTTCTTCCTACCATCAAAGTTAAATGTCACCCATCTTTTAAGATTTAGTCAAAGATCATCTCTTTTTACAAAGGTTGGAGGTTTTGGGGAAACAATATTTGTCAAATGCAAATATTAGAATTAATTTTGCTGTACAGGAATGTGAGAACAGTTGACTTACTATCGACCATTAGTAGTTTGACTCCTGTTTGACTTCTTCAACTTGAAATTAAGGCCTTAACGGGAAAGCAGAAGGAGGAAATGCCTGAGTAATTGGGCACAATTCCACCAGGGTGGCAACCTCAAGTAACCATAGTGTCTTCAGTGGCCAGGCAAGGGGTAAGCCCTTGACAATGAAGTAGAACAGGTCGGTGCTAAAAGTAGACATTTGTAGGCAAAATTATTTGGGCAGGCTACTCTTGAGCTTTGGGCTTCTCAGGCCCATGTACAGGCCTAAACAAAAGTGAAAAGTGCAGGGTCTGGAGCGTCTCCCAGCAGAAGGCTGTTGATTCCATGGTGCTTCCTGCTGGCCAGGCAGTTAACCTGGAGTTTTGGAGGGGAAGGGGGACAAATGCAAAATAGTTAAAGGGGAGGGAGTATAAATTTATTGAATGTTTACTATAGAGTAGTCTCTATTCATATGTCAGAAAACTTTTTGATAAAATCCAAAAACTATTCAGAAAAAAGTATTTTTCATGAAACCAGGAAGAGAAAGGAAGTTTATCTGTCTGGTGAAGGCATCTGAAAAAAACCTATAGCCAATATCATACTTGTAGGGAAGAGTTAAGTGTGGCTTATCTGGATACTTCTTCCCTGTTATCCCATTTAACAAAGAAAGCAAGTCAAGACTGAAAACAATCAATTAATTTACCAAAAGCTACATGACCAATTAAAGAAAAGAAATTCTTATTAGGACTCTAAAACACTAACTTCTCTTCATCTTAAGGTTTGAAATTCAATTACGAGGCTACATTGGGTTCTTCAAAGACATGCTTAGGTAATTTTTGATGAGAATAGAGAGGAACTGATTAGTGCAGGATGAGCTATTTTTTATTGTGTTTACTCATGCACTGATTTAATAAATGCTCACTGTATTTTTACTTTGTGCCAGGCACTGTGCTAAGTACACTCCAACCCCTGGAGCTTCCAGTCAAGAGGCAGACACCAATGCCATAGTGACAGTCAACTGCTAACAATCCACTCAGATGGATCTGGTTGGAAGAGATGGTGTAGGAGTTGAAAAGGCTCTTAGCAAAGTTTTCAGAAGCAGCTGTAGAAAAAATGCTTAATTTAGGCTAGATTCTAAGTTTATTCCAATTGAGCAAAGAAGGTAAATTTTGAAATACTGGATTTTTAGTCTTTTTACAAGTGTATATTGAAGAAATGTTATTTTTGAAACAGGTACTATTCCAGGACTATAGTTAAAATCGTAATATCTAAAAGACACTGATAGTTTGGAGCCAACAGCCCAGGAGAATGAAAAGAGCAAGAGCAGAGGTCTAGAGCCGGAACAATGCTGTTCCAGAGGAGTAGCCAAGAAGGGTAGTATGGGAGAAGCAGGAAAAGGCAGGAGACAGGAAAGGGTGATGAGATCAGGCAGGTAACAGAGATCCAAATCACACAGCTTTGGTCCTACCAGATCTTGCTGGACATCTTTGTGTCCTTGGTGACTCAACATAATGCAGATATCCGTCAGTCAAGGAGAACAGCATCACTGATGGAGAAAACCACGGCCTCGTTAGTGGAGAAAACTACATCACAGTGACGGACAGGGAAGCGCCCAAGGACTGACCTTCAGGGAATGGCCACTGCCTTGGGAAGGGAGTGTTTATGATCAGTGAGCATTAATGTGGAGCAACATGGAAGGCCTGAAAGACGGTGTTTGAATTTCCCAGAATGCTGACTCAGGAAATGAAGGGAAGAACCCACTCAGCACTTTCAACACCCCATCCTCCTCTCCTGCAGATCCTCCTTGTGTGCGGCACACTCTGCATGTGGGCGTTGCTCCTCCACCCTACAGCACTCGACTGACCTATGTATCACACCTTACTCATCCTTTCACTGAGAAACAGTTTTCTTAGAACTAGGAATTTGGAAAGTCCCTCTGTTTTTTCCTCTGGTTGTTTTAAATTGAGATGAAATTCACATAACATAAAAATCCACCTTTGTTTTTATAAAAGTATACAGCTCCATGGTATTTAGTACATTCACAGGATTATGCAATCATGACTCCTATTTAGTTCCAAAATATTTTTATCACCTCAAAAGTAAACCCCATATCCATCAAGTAGTCACTCCCTGCAGCTTCTGGAAACCACAAATGTAAAGGAACATTTTCGGCCCTGAACTCGATAGAAGGATGCTGGGCAGTGCTTCTATAGTTTGGGACTTTGCTGTCTGTTGGGAAAGACATGTCAATCTCATGCAGAATATGTCCCAAGTGCAGTGGGCGGCATTCTATGATTCTGTGGAGTAACCTGGAAAGGCAGAGCATCTCAACTGTGGCCATTTCTTCTCTGTGAATGCGAGTGCGTGGGAATCATCTAATTAGAGAAGTGTAAAATGTTCAGGATTGTACTCGGCCCCTGAGGTTTCAGGACAGACGTACAGTGAAGAAATCTTAACTCCTAGTGTGTTTTCTTTTCTTTTTTTTTAAGATTTTATCTTTATTGCAAAGTCAGAGATACAGAGAGGAGGAGAGACAGTGAGAAAGATCTTCTGTCTGATGATTCACTCCCCAAGTGAGTGCAACAGCTGGTGCTGCGCAGATCCAAAGCCAGGAGTCAGGAACCCATTCAGGTCTCCCACATGAGTGCAGGGCCCCAAGGCTTCAGGCCATCCCTGACTGCCTTCCCAGGCCACAAGCAGAGAGCTGGATGGGAAGCAGGGCTACCAGGATTAGAATCAGTGCCCATATGGGATCCCGGTGTGTGCAAGGCAAGGCCTTTAGCCACTAGGCTACCGTGCCGGGTCCCCTGGTGTGTTTTCCAAATAATGGATTCTGATGATTATACTATGAGAATTACTGATCTAGAAGGCAGTATATAAGACACACGGAATCCTTGGAGTCCTCGGAAATTGTACATTAAGTTGAAGTTTTGCATCTGTTTGTCTAGCAAACAGTCCATTTTCTTCATCAACTTTTCTATCATATTGAACATGGGTTGGCAGTCACGTCCCGGGAGAGCAGACATTTTCATGCCTATCAAGTGCGAAGTCTCGCTTTATATATCAGCAAAAGTATGGGAAATCAGTTATTTCCCTACCTCATAAATGATGGAGCTAGAGAACTTCTCCCAACTCCACAAACCATATAGTGCAAAGGTAAAAGGCAGAATTTGAATTTCAGTCTTTTTCTTATATCAGGTTACTATGTGTATATGTATGGGTAGCTAAATTTTTTTAAAAGATTTTTAAAATTTTGCTTGAGAAAGAGAGAGAGAGTTCCATTTGGATGACTTTCCAAATGGCTATAATCACCAGAGCTGGGCTAGTATGAAGCTGGCAGAGTCAGGAGCCTCTTCTGCATCTCTCACATGAGATACAGGGGCTCAAGGGCCTTGAACAACCTTCTACACTTTCCCAGGCTACTAGCAGGAAGCTGGATTGGAAGTGGAGCACCTGGGATTTGAACTAGCACCTATATGGGATGCTGGCACCATAGGTGGAAGATCAGCTTGCTTTGCCACCATGCAAACACCAGGTAGCTAAATTTTTTAAAAATATGTTTTTGCGGGCCCAGCGGCGTGGCCTTGCGGCTAAAGTCCTTGTCTTGAACATGCCAGGATCCCATATGGGCGCCGGTTCTAATTCCAGCAGCTCCACTTCCCATCCAGCTCCCTGCTTGTGGCCTGGGAAAGCAGTCGAGGACGGCCCAAAGCTTTGGGACCCTGCAGCCGTGTGGGAGACCCGGAAGAGGTTCCTGGATCCTGGCTTTGGATTGGCATAGCATCAGCCGTTGAGCTCACTTGGGGAGTGAATCATCGGATGGAAGATCTTCCTCTCTGTCTCTCCTCCTCTCTGTATATCTGACTTTCCAATAAATAAATAAATCTTTAAAAATATATATATCTTTTTGCAATGATACAAATTATACAGTAATAACAGTATAGTTCAGTGATTGTTAGTCTATTCACAGAATTGTGCAGCCTCACTATGATGTAACTTTTACAACATTTTTATCATCTTCAAAAAACCTTAATCCATGACCAGGGACTCCCCATCTCTCCATGCGCCCTTGAGCAATCATTAATCTACTTTCTGTCTGCTTATTCTGAAAACTTTAGATAAATGGGATCACCAATATGTGGTATTTTGTATCCTTTTTCTCACACAGTATATTTCAACATTTATCCATTTTGTACCATTCATCAGTATTCCATTCCTATTTATGAGCAAATAAGTAACTCTGCTGTATGGATAGATCATACTTAATCAGTTGGTAGATATGCAGGCTTTTATACTTCTTGACCATTATGTATAACATATCTGTGAACATTCAAGTGCTAGTTCTATGTGAATATGTTTTCATTTCTCTTTGGTACATACCTAGAACTAGTAGATCGTATGATAACTTTACTATCAACTGGATTAATTTTAAAACATTTTTTTTCAGATTGGGTGCAGTCTTTTACATTTCCAATGGCATGGATGTATGCTCCAATTTTTCCACATCATTGTAGCCATTTTAATGCATGTGAAATAACACTTTATTGTAGTTGTGATTTATAATTTTCTGATGATATACAACATCTTTTTATGTGCTTACTGGCCATTTGTTCACCTTCTTTGAAGAATTATCTACTAAAATGCTTTTTGCATTTAAAATTGAGTTGCGTTGGGGCTGGCCCTGTGACATAGCCTACATCTCTCGCTGGGAAGCATTCCTAAATCGGCCCTGGCTTGTTTTCCAGCTGCTCCACTTTTGATCTACCCACCTGCTTATGGGTGGGGGAAAGCAGTGAAGAATGACTCAGGTCCTTGGGCCCTACACCCATGTGGGAGCAAATTAATAAGTTCTAATATGTTTGAAAAGCTGCATTGTTACAGATACTTTTTTCATCTTTGACTGCTTTAGTGAGATTTATATTTGATGATTATTTGGTGACAACAGAATACATTTAAAGGGATGTATAGAAACTGCAATACAGACTACCATACCCAGTTGTGAGGACACCGTATGCATCTATACTTCTAAATCAAAAAATGGCTGTCAATGAAACTGTTAAATATTGACAATGAAATGCTGGACTCTGCCATTCTCCATGCCTACAATGTCAGGATACTCTTACATGGCAGAATGATGGACTTATGAACATTCATAATGGACTTTTCTTTGTGATAATAGAGGGTAAATTGTTGGGGGAGAGGAGCTGCTTAGAGAGGAAGACGGCTTATTTCAGTGTATAGTTCGGTGGAAGTTCACAGTCTAAAACTAGGAGGCTCCAACGGTTTAGAACCCTGGTAAGAACAGAGGATGGCAGAGGGATGATTTCAGGAAGTGGAGACAAGATAGCACGCGCACACGCACATACACACACACACACACACACACACACACACACACACACACACACACTGTGAGCTCTCCCATTATCACACTATCAAGTTTCAGTCAGGTGTCTTGTCCCTGGAAATTGAATCCAACCCAATCACTTGCCAAAGGTCCCAAACTCAGATGCCATACTGGAATAAGTCTCTACCCTGACCCATAAACTATTAACAGAAATCCATTAATTATTAACAAATCACGTTGTTTGAACATCTGCATGAGATTGGAGAGTCAAGTCCTGTTTAGTCTGTAACAATCCATCTCTGAGATCACCGTGGTAAGCAAAACAGACAGGAATTCCAGCCCAAATACTGAGACAAGTGGAGATTTTCCTTCAAGTCTGAAGTTCATATTTGTACTGTGACCTGCAAGCTCCTTCTAAATATTTCTGCATTCCTCAACAGAAACTTCTTTGGGAAGAAAGTTCCCTTCTTCTTCGCTTGGCAAATAGCTGTTAACTGAAATTTTTGCTTCTCTGCATTCACTCCAAATTTAGAAAACAGATGTTTACAGTGTGGTGAGTCACTGATGGCTATTTTCATCACCCTATCTTTTGTGCTCTAATTTTCATCACAACCAGACTGAAAATTAGAAATCAGTGATTTAGACAATTATGTCTATATATATATGTATAGTACCTTGAGTTCTATATTAAACTCAAATACGTATGTCATATATATACACATATATACATATATATGTCATATAAATATATATGAATATATATATGTATTTCTGTTGAGTTTAATATAGAATTCAAGGTACCATGAAAATATCACTTCTAAGCATACACATACACATGCACACACACACACATATAAGTTGACTAAATTAGCTGTCTTCCAATGGCTCTAATTTGGATTACAGTTCTATTAAGATGAAAGCAACTAAAAAAAAAAAAAAACAAAACTACTGTGTCCTTATTCCTCTCTGAACATCTCCTTTCCTGGCTTTCCTCCTCACATCTTGCTAAAATGGTTTAAGCTGGCTTTTCAAAGTGAATATTATGTAATTATAAGAGATTAGAAGTGGAGAGAAAATAGGAAAAGCATTCCAAATATGAGTGTGTGTGTGTGTGTGTGTGTGTGTGTGTGTGTGTGTACATGTGTGTTATATCCTGAAATTTCTATGGGTCCAGCTAGGAGAAAACAAACTACAAGGATGTAGAACTGAGTGAAATTGCAAGTCAAGCATTTCTTCAAATACGTGTTTCTCAGGAAGTACATAAGGAGCAAATTAACTTGTAAGTGAAGATATCTATTGACCAGCAGTAGCTTAATGGTTGTGATATTAGATTATGAAGATAGAAGGCTTATCAGTGGGTATTGCATTTCTTAAAAATAACCCTACTAAAAATTACAAATTTTACTTCGTATGACTCTATTCATAAGTGACAAACTTTTGAAGAAGTCAGTATTGTGGGTCAAGAATGCATTAAGCAGGCCCGGCGCAGTGGCGCAAGTGGTTAAAGGTCCTCGCCTTGCACGCCCGGGATTCCATATGGGTGCCAGTTCTATCCCGGCAGCCCCTCTTCCCTTCCAGCTCCCTGCCTGTGGCCTGGGAAAGCAGTCGAGGACAGTCCAAAGCTTTGGGACCCTGCACCCATGTGGGAGACCCGGAAAAGGCTCCTGGCTTCAGATTGGCATAGCATCGGCCGTTGCACTCACTTGGGGAGTGAATCATCGGACGAAGATCTTCCTCTCTGTCTCTCCTCTCTGTATATCTGACTTTCCAATTAAAAAAATAATAATAATAAAAATAAATCTTAAAAAAAGAATGCATTAAGCAATGCAATTAACTGGAAATATGTTTCAATAACTAAGTCCTTTCTTGGAGGACATTCATTTCACTCACTTACTCATCCATTAAGTCCATCAGACATTCTATAAACGCTGATTATTAACAATGACTCCATATGAGTGGGAAGCAGCAGCTAAGAAGAATCCTTTCTCTTTCCTGAAAGGATAGCTTCTCCAAGCCTCACAAAGGGAGAGGACCAAAATAGACATAAGGGATGAGTAAATCTCCAAGCCTAGTCATGATTTGCCAATGGGTGATAGACTTATTTCAGATTGTATCCTTTCTTGAAGGAATTCTTGGACAAACATTTCAGCAGAGCTCATATCTACTTTATATTCTCACCATTTCCCATTCTGGTCTAAAACATTCGTCACGTAGATTTTTGGGAAGGAAATTGCTAAGGTTTATGAAAAAACATTGATAAGCTAGTATAAGATTCATGCCTTAAATATAAGCCAATGTTTCCAGAAGCCACTTTGGCAGACCATGCTCTCTGGAAAGTCTAAAATAGTAACACAAGGGAACAAACATCTCAAATGCTTGTTCATCTTAATAAACAATTATTTAAGCTGGACAACTCCAGCATCCTCACTTTGCTTGTCTGAATCATCTTCCAAATACTATTTATCACCCATTCTAGACAATGTAACTTGTTCAATACACCCCCCTGCCTTTTGTCCCATTATCAACAAATTTCAGATTATCACTCTTCTTACTATAATCCTCAGAGTTGCCAATCTACCAACCTCCCATCTGACCCCACTGGGATTTGTTCTACAAACTGCTCCTAGATCAGTCTGAACATATGAAAGTATGTCAAAAGATTGTGGAAAAATTGAGTTAGAAGTTTATGTTTCTGGACCCAGCGACGTGGCCTAGTGGCTAAAGTCCTCACCTTGAATGTGCCAGGATCCCATATGGGCGCCGGTTCTAATTCCAGCAGCTCCACTTCCCATCCAGCTCCCTTCTTGTGGCCTGGGAAAGCAGTCGAGGATGGCCCAAAGCTTTGGGACCCTGCACCCATGTGGGAGACCCGGAAGAAGTTCCTGGATCCTAGCTTTGAATTGACATAGCATCAGCCGTTGAGCTCACTTGGGGAGTGAATCATCGGATGGAAGATCTTCCTCTCTGTCTCTCCTCCTCTTTGTATATCTGACTTTCCAATAAATAAATAAATCTTAAAAAAAAGAAGTTTATGTTTCTGCAAAAGCTTTAAATTCATGCTTTATTATTATTTTTTCTCTTATGAATTTACTGAAGCACTGTCATATAAAGTAGATTGGTCTGCTACTCTGCTGGCAAGTATATAATAATCCCTCACTATCTTTAGACAAAGCCTCAGGTTAAACTCATTCTATGATCACTCCCAATCCCTTATTCCCCAGCAGAATAGTGAATACATAACAGTGCAAGTACTGAAGAGGGAAATGCCAATTGCTAAGTGAATAGACTGTTCTTCACTATAGTTGAGAATAGCTGATAACAATTTAAAAGAGGTAATGGGGTGCAGTATTTGGGTTGGTGGTGAAGGCGCTGCTGGGAACACTTGCATTTCTTATCAAAATGCCTGGCTTTCACTCCTAGTGCTGCTTCCAATTCAGCTTCCTCAGAAGTAGCAGGTACAACTCAAGGACTTGGTTCCCTGCCATCCACATGGGAAACCCAAACTGGATTCTAGGCTAAGTCTGGATGTTGTAAAGAATGAAAGACTTCTGACCCTCTGTGTCTGTCACTGCCTCACTGTTTCAAAGTTCATGCAAATAAATAAAAATACTAATAAGTCTAAAAGAATGACATTGGCATAGGAACTGAAGTTAGTCTTGGCCACAAGATTTCTCTGCCAGTGAAAAATCAATTAGGGACTGTGGGTCTCTTCTACTGTGTGCTGCTTCTATTTCCCCTTTTCCTCATGATAGAGAAAAGAAGCAAGTCAAGAAGAAAGGCTATCTGGAGCAGAACTGCAGCTGATGCACAATGAACAAGCAGAGTATATCAGGATGTTTGAAATAAGTTTAGATTTATCATATTTGTAAGTTAATATACTAACTGTAGATTTTACTGCTGTACTTAGGAAAAACTTAGGGCTGCAGATTTTGAATTTTAACATAGTAATATATACACTTAAAGTGTCTGAATAATTGTTGCAAATAGCCTAATATTGAGATGACTGACTACATACTTAAAAATCTTTCCCCAAAACAACGTTTCTTAATTTACATGACACCAGTTCATAAACGTACAAGATTGTTGGCATAAAGGGCTTGAGGAAAACTAGTTTTATAACATTTTTACTTTAATATACTGAATATTCATTTAAAACCTTAGTAGTGTTAAATAGTTTCATTAGATTTATACCTGAGAGTTCCCACGTGGAGACAGAAACTACTTTCCAACTTAGTGTAAGAATAAGGATCTCAAAATGGGATACTGAAACAAATGAATTTAAAATCAAACTTAAGCAAATAAAGCATTCCCTTTCCAAATGCTTGCAACAACTAGATCTGGGTCAGTCCAAATCAGGGTTAGGGTTATCTTAGAATTTGCACCATTTGTTGATGCTGGATGTTGAATATTACTGTGTGGTGTTCCCAGTGTCAAGAATTTGAGACTGCTGTACTTGAAGAAATTGTTTTTATTCTGAAAAATTTAAATGTAACATAATAATTATTTCACATTTGCCTAGGGTATATAAGTATAATGCAATATTATAGAATATAGTACAATTTGTAAAATATGTACTCATTACTTGGGTGTAACAAACACTAGCAATTTTTCATAGTTACGTTTTCAATAAAAGAAGAAAATTAAAGCATGTGTCCAGGAAAAAACCTACAGAAAACAAAATCCATTCTAAGAATTTACCATTGTGTCTTGAATTCAAGTGGGAAGTTGAGATTTGCAGTCTCAAGAAAAAAATTTCCATTTACAATATAAAACTGAGAAGTAGAAACTCAACAAAAATCTGTACACTTAAGAGGAAAAGAAAATATTACCTGAATTTCCTTTTCTAGTGTCAGGAAATCACTGAAAGGAATACACAGAATAAAACATAACCTTGGGTCTACCCTTCTTGGAAAAGCACAGCAGCAGCAGCAGCAGGAACACACACACACACACACACACACACACACACACACACACACACACTCTCTTTGCTGCAGTGGTTTTCTTTTTCCCTTCCTGGAATGTCCAAAACCACCTAAATGCCAAATTTACTTAGCTTCTAATTTTTGGCTCTGAGTGTCTAAACAGACATTACCTTATCATTTGTTATATTATTTGATTCAGACAATGGAATGCTCGACATATGGAAATGGAATATAGTTGGGGGAATGTGTTACATGATTCCACAGTGCAGTAAGATGCTAGTGCTGATCATTTCATCATTTTATATATCATATCCTCAACTAGATTGTAAGCTATTTAGTAAAAGCTGGGCATTATGCTTTTGTGGACCTTCAGTGCTCAGTGATTTTTAAGCCATACTTACTGTAAATGTGGCTGTGTCCCCTACCCTCTGTCCTGAAAGTGGGTCTTAACAGCAATGAATGTTAATTTCATCCTTAGCCATTCCCCCACACCTAGGTATTCACTCCTGTCCACCTGTGACTCACCTATATCTGAGAAGGGATGGTGCTGCATCTTTAAAGGGCCCATGAAGCTGGGAAGAAGGCGGAGGGGTGGGGGTTTGCTCTCTTTCTGATCAAGTACTTCTGTTACTCTGGCACCTCTACTCTTGGCTGACCCAGGACAGGTCCCTGAGCATGGTCCCTGTGTACTGCTTAGATGGATAAAGCAATATTATTTCTGGTTTGTGTACTATCAGGAGTTTCAGGAGAGGTGAGAACTAGCAGTAGTGTAGTATGGGCAGAGAAGCCAGGGAAAGGTGAATGTCTGTAGCTTTTTAAGTGTGCTCAAACTATTATTCGTTGCATGACTCTTAGGATAACTTATATTGTTGGGGAAGCTGGCACATAGGTCTTCAGCTTAATGGATGGTCTGAAGGATAATGACCATTTTTTTCCTCTTTGGATTATGTTTGGTTGGACTATGTTTGGTTGGATTGCCATATGGACTTGTGATTTGCTATTTCTAGTGTGCTCTGTTATCACCAAGCTGGGTTAATAAAGACGCCTTAATAAACTTTAAACACGTCTGGTGTGATCTTGCTTGCACCCTGTAACAAATTCCACTTTTAAGTAGGGTGTTTCTAAATATTTGCAGGATGAACTGAAAAATGAATAGATAACTTGGACCTCTTAATGTCAGTTTCTTCATCAACCAACAGGCACAACCATATCTAACCTAAAGGAAAATTACGAATACTAAAAGATATTTAGACATGATCATTTGTAATGTAGAATGTTTATTTCAGCACATATCCTACACATTTGCCTTTAATTTCCCAGATTCAAAGTATTTATTGGTAATTTCAAGACATCTTTCTCTCTTTTAACTTTCGAAACAAAATCCAATTTATCTTTTCTTCCCCTTTTTTCCTCACAGTACTCTATTACTGTTTTCATGAGACCTCAAAGCGTACTTGTTGGTGTGCCCATTGTAGTATTGGTGTCCTTTTCTGGATATCCAAGGGATTTTGCTTCTATGCCCAATGTATCCCTTAAACACAGCGTATAATCTACACGGATCTGCTTTTAGGGTGACCATGATCACGCTACAGAAATATAGGTTACATGTCTAAGCCTCAGTTAACCTCAGGATAAGAGGCAACAATCTTCTTTGCCCGCCCCTCCCTTAATGGTGAGATAAGGAGAATTAACAATCCTTTCCCCCAGGGGATATTGAAGGGACAGGAGGCAGGAAATGGTGGGAAATTCCTCACAGGGCCTGGGAAGTGCTTTGGCTCCTCCAGAACAAAATGACTTGTTTCTTAAGATCGTTTTAAGGAGTTTTCTATTAGTCAAGTTCATAAAAATGTTCAAGTACATAAAAACCACATAAGGGATTTGTTGAAAATTTAACATAGCAGAGTTTACTCACAGAGGGATTATTTTTAGAAGAAGTGCCTGAAAATCTGTATTGAATAATCACAACTCCCCTTCATTCTCAGTTTGCAGATGATCCTCCAACCCATATTCAGGAAGGGTCACCAGGTTACCAAGCACCCTTCTCTCCAAACAGGTAAGTCAGTCTAACAGCCATATATTTTTCACTGGGCTCCTAGGGTGACGTCATCAGCTGGCTGCTTTGGCAGCACTAATTTTGACAGAATCAGAAATAATCGATAGATTTGGACATTCCGATATTCAACAATTTAAAATATGAACTCAAGACCATTTGAAAACTGTCTACTTGTAGATGACACTTTTATAAGGGTGTTTTGGGATATGTCAACAAAAAAAAAATGTGGAACGTGGGAAGAGTGAAGATTCTAGGGTCATGGAAACGCCTCTGTTCTCCCACAGCTGGCTGCTGCTGGCCTGAGATGCTGGAGTGGGTAACAAGGGTGTCAGCTGCACTACTTCTGAATGCAAAACCTACATATCCCAGCAGACTGGATTCTGGTGTGTATATTTACACACACATACCCTGTGGGCTAGTTAGCTCTATTATTTGATCATGAACATCAGTAGGATCTTGGTTTATATCCAAAATACATTTTAAAAATTATCATCACTTATCAAATCTTTGAGAATAACAGTTTCCTGCCTAATTATTCTAAATTGTCTTTTTGCTTTATTTATTCTAACCTCTGGTCTTTGCTTTCACAATTTCCACTGTTTAAAATGTTTTTCCTCAATTTCTCTATCTGGTGAATTCCTATTTATTCTTCGAGTTGGACAACTCCTCTAGGAATTCCTATCTTGGGCTAATTCCCTACGGATCTCTGTGTTGCTGAAATTCTTGTGAACAGACACTATCTACTTATTCCTGTATACTTTAGAGAATGTTTATACAACAGATAGCCTTGGAAGATAGCTGTAATGTTTTCCTCTAAAGGAAAAGGCAGAATTATTTACTAGGTAGTATGACAGATACAGGGTTCCTAAGCTTAGATGTCTTTGACTATGAAAAAATTCTGCTGCATTGGTAGCTTCTGCCAGAATCTCTTTGCATCATTCATGGAAATTACTGAGAATGAGGAACTTAGACTAGCATGACAATCAATCATACTTGAGTCTTGAGTAATAGAACTCTTTGTCATCGTTCCAGGCTATTTCAGGACTGTATAGGATAGCATTAGACTAATTTGCTACCTTGAAAGTAGGTGAAATTTTCAGTTTTTGTAAGCAAACCTCCTGTTGACTGCTTTTATCCAGTAAAACTGTAAGAATCCATTTATAGTATGAAGAGCCTCAAGGAAAATGACTGTTGCATATTCATGTTGGCTTTCCTAATGTCTAGCACAAGGTAAGTACTTCATTATAAAACACTTCAACTTAAGAACCAAGTTTCAAAGGTCTTTATATATAAAGTTCTGTGCTTCAAAGTTTCAAGTGACAAATCAGTGAATGATAAATGTTATCAAATGCAGAAGCAGTTGGTAGAATTTCATATATCTGTGAACATTTACACTAGTACAAATGTATTATAAAAGAATTTTTTTGATGTATACTAACTGATCTATAGCAGTGTTGAATGGAATTAAATGATCATTATTTGTATTTCCTACTTTTAAACACATGTATTCAAAGTACAGACTTCCTTAAAGCAAGAGAACAGCAAGGATTACAGTGAGGGTAATGCTGCATGAGGACAAGGGGAAGGACACTTAAGAAAAGGAAGAATGGTTAGCTGAAGAAACCATTATTACATCCAGGCAACCCATGTCCAGTTAGGAGCTTTGGCTAACATTTTGCAAATATTTTAAATTATTATATTTATATAAAGTTAAGAATTTCATGTACTTGGCAATACATGAAACTTAGGAGCACACAGATGCTTCTCACTCGACCCTCTCTCTAGCCTATTACCCCACCACCCTCTTCCGTCTTTAAAAAGAAAAATGTTTACGTCATACTTACTGTTCATTTCACAACCATATTCTTAAAACTCAAAAAAATACTATCTTAAAATTTATTTATTTATTTTCATCTAAATGAAATGCAGACAGGAAGGCAAGGGAGAAGCTGAGAGGGGAGGAAGGGACAAGAGGGAAAGGAGGCTGACACTGAAGATGCAACTGAATAAACCTCCATCCACCTACAAGCACAGGCATCCCATATGGGCATGGGTTTGTATCCCTGATGCTCCATTTCCCATCCAGCTCCCTGCTTGTGGCCTGGAAATGCAGAAGAGGATGGTCCAGAGTCTTGGGACTCTGCACCCATATGAGAGACTTGACAAAACTCCTGGCTCCTGGCTTCAGATTGGACTAGCTCTGGCTAATGTGACCTTTTGGGGAGTAAACCAGCAGATGTAAGATTTTTCTGTTATCTCTCCTTCTCTCTGTAAATCTACCTTTCCAATAAAAAGAAATAAATATTTTAAAGAGAGGGAGAGAGAATAAATGAAAGAATTAATGAGGATAGGGATGATAGTATCTTTTATCTGCTGCTTCATTCCTGAATGGGCACAATAGCCTGGTCCAGGCCAGACTAAAGCCAGGAGCCAAAAACTCCAACTGTTCTCCCACATGCATGACTGGAGTCCAAGGATTTGATCAATCATCTGATGCATCCCAGGATGGATTAGAAGCAAAGGTGCTAGAACTGTAACCATCACTCAAATATGGATGTTTCAAGTGGTAGCTTACCCTGCTGTGCCACAATACCAGCCCTGTACACCTAATTTTCACTTCTTATTTCCTATTGGCTACCAGTAGTCCATCCCTTGTTTATTTTATTACCATCAGCAATCAGAATGCATGGCACAGAATCAGAAATATGCTTATCCAAACACACATTCATAATAACCTAATTTAATGTTTTTTTGTTGTTGTCTTTAGGTTAAAATCATTGTCAACCTAGTTCTTCCAGTGCCAATAAGAAAGTTAATGTATGTGTTACATTTACAGGTCATTCTAGACAAATTTCTCATGAATAATTTTCGGAATATGATATAAATAAATGATGAATGTACCCACAGATATCCCTAAAAATGATAGACCTGGTCACCCCTGCCATGAAGAAAGACAGTTGGACAAGTCAATTTTGGAACCAAGAATCAATCTGACAGCAATGCACGCAATATTCTACATGAGGTACAGTTACACTTGGGCATGGTAACTGTAAGCCTCTTTTGTTTGCCTTCTCCCCAGAAAGCCTCTCAGAAAGAACTGAGTGAAGAGAGGGGCAAGTTACTGCCATGATTTGTCCTGGTTTCACTAAGACATAGTCCCTGGAAACCAACTGTTTCTCCTGCTGACAACCCTGTCTCGTCTCCAGATTTGAACCTACGTCCATAAATTGCCACCAATATTTCCCAAATTACTCTTGCTTGGTAAAAACCATCCTTCACCATGTATTCCTCAAGGCTCCTCCAAAATTATCTCTTCCCTGTCACCTCCCAAACCACACCAGAATCCGCAAATTTAATAAGGTTAACATATACATATATCTATACAAATGCTTTTTTGTTATACAACTTTAGTCTCTTTAGATAAATATAAGACCATTTTGGGACCAATCTTTCAGCAAGAAAGGCAGAAACTTTGTCATTTGCCCAAAGGAATGAACTTAAGGTAGTTATGTGCTAAGTACAAGACAGAAGAAACAAAAGGGTACCTGACAGAATATATAGTGTTTCCCACTAAGGGTTCGCTAGATTTTTGCTCTGTAATTTCTTATTAGGGAAGAAAAATAACTGTTTAGGAGGAAAAGCCAATGCCAGGCATAATGTACAGCTGTGCTGAGCCATGATCCTTTCATCTTTCTGAGTGAAGCAAAGGGGAGGGTGAGGAGGCCTGGGAGAAGAGGCCCTGGGCTGATGGCATAGGGCCCCAAGTTGCTACCACTCCCCCTCGGGCTTTACAGAAATGGTATAGTTTTTTGTTGTTGTTGTTTGTTTTTATGTTTAAGATTTACATTATATTTCTTTGAAAAGAAGAATTCTAGACAGAGGAAGCAAGAATCAGAAAGAGAATCTTCCATTTGTAGGTTCATTCCCCCCAAAGTCTGCATTAACCATAGCTGGGCTAGGCCAAAGCCAAGAGCCAGGAACCTCTTCCAGACCTCTCATGTCGTACCCAGGTCCAAACACTTGAGCCATCTTCTTTATTAATACTTACTTACAAAATCATGTTGAAGGATGTATGTGTGTGTATATCTACCCGTCTATCTAACTAACTATGTATGTATGTATGTATGTATGTATGTATGTATGTATGTATCTATCTATCCATCTTTAAGATAGGTTTATCTCCTCAGCAGCTGGTGCAAGGGCACAACTGGCTAATTCTCTCCCTGCAAGTGCCTGCATCCTATATGGGTGCTGATTTGTGTCCTGACTGCTGCACTTTTAATCTACCTATATATGGCTTGAGAAAGAAGCAAAGGATAGCTCCAGTACTTGGGGCCCCGCACCCATGTGGGAGACCTGGAAGAAGCTCCTGACTCCTAGTTTTGGACTCACTCAGCTCCGGCTATTGCAAAAGTGAACCAGCCAATGGGAGATCTTTCTGTCTCTCCTTCTCTCTGTAAAGCTGTTTTTCCAATAAAAGTAACTCCATAAAAATGTTTATCTGCTCACAGATATAGACATAATTGAAACTTTCCAAACCAAGATACCAATACACATGCCCACACTGACTGCTTGGTTTCCTAACTCTAGCCAGGATGTGGTGTTATGTTTTTGTTCTTTATCAACTTTACTTTTCTCCCATCCAAGTACTAACCAGACCGGACCCTGCTTAGCTTCCCAGATCAGACAAACTTTACTTTTCTTTCTACCTTGTTTAATCCTGGAAATTGGCAACTGAGGAAAAAAATAGAGGTGGAGTTATCTAAAAATCTTTGCTTTAGACTATAATGGAAAAATACCAGAGAAAGCTTAAAGTAAAACAACATCTCTTAAATACCTTCTGAGGCACCATAAAAGCATTTTTAAAGCTCACTGGGCCTTAAGGAATAAGGAATGCACTTTATGTTTCTGGAAAAAACGTCAAAGTGCAGTTGACTGCCATGTAAGCTGATGAAGATGGGAGAGGCAGGCCCTCTCTCACAAACTTGCAGTTTGTGGTAAATGGTGTGAACATTTAAAAAGAGTAAGGTAAGTAAACAACTAAAAGCATATTTTTGCATTCTCTCTCCTATTGAAAGTCACAATAGGCATAAAAATTACAATTTAAAAAATTATATGTTTGATGATATTTATATAGTTGATTAATTTGAAGAGTCAAAAATTAGGGGAAAGTAGGTGAAATTGTTTCTAAATTTTCTTCTTATATCTGGGGGAAGAGGAGACATAAAGGGAGAAGATGCACTCAGTCTCCCAACTGCCTCACTACCCCAGGATGAGGAACAGTCATCCAATGTATTCCCTTGTTCCCCAATGTGGAGCATGTTCTGAGGGTTCTGCTCAAGTGGTTTCGATAGTTCTGAAATGTTGTTGATCTCACTGAACCAATGATGAGGAAATCCTTCCAAGGTCCATTGGCTGACACAGTCCACCCTAGAGTCTCCTTTTGCCCAGAAATTTTCTATCAATGCTTGGCTGAGGTAGTTGACCAATTTGTATTGCCCTCCTTCTGCTGATATGGTATCAGGTATCCTCTGCAGGCCCCAATGGACAGCCATATCCTTCATGTGCATCTGGATATGCTATCCCCTGTTCCATCTTTTCCACTAGAGACCCAGCTCTAACATGAGCACTCCATGATAAGACCACAGATCCTGCAATTTTCTCCACGTGGTTTTGAGTTCAGTGCTTCAGTTGGAGATATCCCCTAAGAAACATCATCTGAAGTGGTCCCGGACCTGACTCATATGAGTTTGTCAGTATGGGGTCCATCTCAGTCTATCACCCACATCAGCCTACACACACACTGGTAGTTGTAATTGCTGTCTCATATTTATCTCCAGCCCCATCTCTTATGTAAACCCATGGATGCTATGACCCAGCCCAACACTGGCCACCACACTTGGCCTTCACGTACACCAGTGGGAGTGGCAGTCTAGGTGGGGCAACCCCAATAATTCCCACCAGGATTGGTTCATGTGCTTGCCATGATGTACAGCAAATTGGTCCAATCTAACCCACATCCCATTCAGCTCTCATACACATCAATGGGAACTGAAGCATAGCTCAACCCAACCAACCCCATTATCTAGCCTATACTCATGCTGGCAGGTGCCACCACCTATCTAGCCAGGCACATCCCCATCCCTTATTATTATGTTTACCACTGAGAGGTGCCTACCATTTCCTCTTGGGGCCACTTCCAGTCCTGGATCTTGTACTCACCAGGTAGTTCTACAGTCTAGCTTGATAGGATTTGCCCCCAGTCCCAGCATTTGCCAATGAGCCTGCACTTACTCTGGCTCATGCATGCATCAGTGGATACAGACCCAGTTCACATGTAGATCATCAGGTGTTGTAGCCCTGCTTGGCCTTGTCTGTCCCTGATCCCAATTCTCACACTCACCCTGGAGTCAGTGGCCCAGCATGGGAGTGCCTCCCACTATTGGGTGTCATGTGTGTAACAGCCCAGTCTGGGATGGCCAGCCTCACCTTGGCATTTGCTTGTGGGTTCTGTAGCCCGGCCCAGCCTGGTCTCTTCCTGGTTCCAGCTCATGCTGGGGGATCCTGCAGCCTAGCCCAGCCCAGACAGCCCCCAGTACCAGCCCTAATGTTAACTGGATGGTGTTACATCCTGACCCAGCCTGTCCTGCATCCCATCCTGTTCTCACATCTGCTAGTGGGTGTTATGAACTGGCCCGGCCTGGCCTGCCCCCAGACTTAAGCCACATGTACACTAATGGGCACTATAACCTGACATGGTTTGGTCTGCTCCCAGCCTTAGTTCTGTGCTCACATGCAGGCACTGCATCCTGATGGAAGAGTTCCCCAAAGTCCTCCATCAGGTCTACTCGCAGTGGCAGATCTCGCTCACACCAGTGGGTCCTTTACCCAGGCTTATTTAGTCTACCTATTGTCCTGGCAGAAATAGTGTCCTTGTCCAACCAGCCCACACTCATTCCAGTTCTTCCTGTTGGGTGTTACAGCCCAGCCATATATGCTCCACACCCAGACACAGTTCTCGTGTGGTTCAGCGGGAGCTGAGAACTAGTCCATCCTATCCTGCACCCTCTCTGGCTCTCACAAGCACCAATCTATCCCCGTATGTCACACCCCAGATCTAGTCCACACCCATGCAGAGGAACACTGCAGCCATGTTTAGCTCAGATTCCCACCCCCATTCCGGCTCTTGCACTCACCAGTGTGAATCCCAACCATGCCAGAGCATCCCTCTACCTTCTTCACCTATTCCCAGCCACAGATCTTGTGTGTGCCAGTGGTTTCTCTGACCCAGCTCAGCATAGCCCTTTCCCTGTCTTGGCCTTTGTAATCTGTTATTGCAGCCTGACCAGTCCCAACCCACCCCTAGTCTCAACACTTGCTGGTGGGTGCTGTAGCCTAGCCCTCCCTAGTCTGCTACCATCCCTGGCTCATGCAAATGTTGTAGGTGTGATAGCCTAGTCCAGTATGACTGCACTCTAGTCTGGCTCCTAAACATGCCTGTGGGAAAAGGTTTGGTCTACCCGCTCCAAAACCAACCCACACACTTGCTGATGGGTGGAGCTACCTGGCCCTGGCCCTACCAACACCCAGGCTTGGAGACATTCTCACCAGTGGGAGCTATGGCCCACAAGGGGAGTTTTGCAAGTTCTCTCACCAGGCCCACTCCCAAACCCAGATCTCACACGCGCTGGCAGGTGCTAGGCCTTTACCCATCATAGTCGGTCCCCTCCATTTTGGCCTTTGTATGAGCTAGTGGATGTTGTGGCCTGGCCTGGCCTACCCCACAACCTATTCTTGGGTGTGCCTGTGGATGCTGCAACCTGGACCAGCCCAGTTTGTTTCCAACCCCAGTACCCTTGAGTGTTGGAGGGTTCCATGGTCATTCCTAACTCAGCATGTCACTACCCCTAGTTCTCAAGCAAATCAGTAGAAATTGCAGTTCCATAGGGTTGGGCCCACATTCCACCCCATCACAGAATCTCCCCCAAACCTGGTTTTCTAATGTGCTGGTTAGTGTCATGGCCCAGCCTAATGAAACCTGTTCCTTGTTCCAACACTCACTGATGGGTACTGTGGTCTAGCCCTGCCGGTTAAGCCCCTAATCCTGACTTAATATGTACTGGTGGGTGGTAGTCAGCTGTGGTACCCTAGCCAATTCAGGTCTCCCCCTTAGGCAGGGGCATTAGTCTGAATGAGAAAGGTCCTCTGGCTTCCCCCACCTCCAAACTACTCAGTCTCAGCCCCCTCAGTTAACTATAAGTACAGTGGTCTTGTTGGTGTAAATCCTCCAGAAGTTATTTCTCACCTGCCATATATTCCCTCAGCAGTCCTCCCTTCCTCACATCCTCATACCTCCTTTCCTGAGCAATACATAGTCCCTGTGCCAGGGAGCACATGGGTTCCTCACCCTAGTTTTCCCAAGCCCAGGGTTCTGGTGGGGTGGCATGCTGGCCTGGAGCTCTGCTTGCCCACCAGAGACCTAAGATAATAAATGGGTTTCCAGACTTGGTCCTCCGGCACATGTGCATGTCTGGGACCATACCTTTCTGCTCACCTAGGATACAAATGTGTGCGTGAGACCCCAGGCCTGGCCCATATGCACACTACACTAGATTTTCCCTCTTCCCTCCCCACCGACCTTGGGACCAAAACACCTGTGCAATCTCAGGCCCACTAGGACAGCCCCAGAGCAGATGTCTTCAGCCCCCCAGAGCTCATGGAAAAGAGTGAAGCTGGAGGTAGCTCTGGCTCTGCTAAAAATCACATATTTATTTACAAAATGTTTGTTCAATATTATTCAAGACCTAAAAACAAACAAACAAAACACTGGAAAAAATAATAAATGATCAATATCAGGGGCTTTGTTAAATGGTTTGCCTAATATCTATTCATGCAGATGACGTTATTTAGTTTTTTTTTCTTGTTTGAGTCTTTATGAGTGGGTGGTTAGTGCAGTGACTTAAAGTACTCTGTTATCAGAGTGCCTCCAGGTCTCAGCTGCTTTACCTCCCATCCAGCTGCCTGCTAATACAGTCCTGGGAAGCCCTGACCTGGTTGCTGCAAGTACTTGGGGAGTGAACCAACAGATGAAAGATCTCTCTCTCTTTGTCTCTCTTTCCCTCTCTGCTTTTCAAATGAAAAATCAGGGGGAAGTAAAGTTATACTTAAATAGAAATTCATTAGAGAATATCTCTGAAATATTGTTGAGACAAAGCTGGCCACATGAGAATATACACAATCAGATCCCAATTTTATGATACTACAAGGATGTGGGAGATATGTATGCAAACACATTTATGGTGATTATACTGCTGGCTGAGATACTCGATGGATTTTTATTGATTTTCTCTCTTCTTACTTGGTAGTTTAAATGTTTGCATGTCAAATAACTACCCTTTATACAGTCAGAGGAATGATTTATCAACAAGATATCTATAAATAAAAATAAGACAATAGTTATATTTTAAACTTTGAGAAAAGTACAACCCTTTTAAGAAATATAATCAAATAATAAATTTAAAAATGTTAATGGTAAAGAGGATAAATATTATTTTAAAAAGTCACTTCTTCCCAATCTATAAATTTAATGCAAATCAAATCAAACTCCAAACAAATGTGTATGTATGTACATGTGAGTGTATGCAAGTAGAAGCTATCAAGATGCCTCTAAAATTTATGCCATAATGAAAAGATATAAGAATAACTAGGGACAGAAAGATAGTTCAATTGGCTAATACCATGTCTGCAATTGGCCAATCCTCTGTCTGCAAGCACCAGCATCCCTTCTGGGCACCACTTATGGCTGGGAAAGCAGTGTAGAATGGCTAAAGACCTTGAAACCCTGCACCCGTGAGGGAGACCAGGAAGAATCTCCTGGTCTTTGGATTCCTGGCTTTGGATTGGATCAGCTCTGGTCATTGTGCCATTTGGGAAATGAACCAGTGGACAAATCTTTCTCTGTATCTTCTTCTTTCTGTAAATCTGCCTTTCCAATAAAAATAAATATATTTTAAAGGAAGACAATGATTTTAACAAAAATAGGCCTAAAAAAATAACTAAAACAATTAGTAAATAGCATTATGAAAGAGAGACAAACCTTGGGTTATACTACCAAATATCAGAACTCATTATAAAATGTTGCTGGATTCAATCTGATACTGGTGAGTAAGCAAATGGGAGAATGGCAAACAGGTCTATCTGACAGAGAATCCAGAAATGGACCCATGCCTGCATCACTCATCTGTTTGCTATATTGTAATTGGAAAGCAAAAAATGGAATAACCTTCTTAATAATTGATTGTGGATCAACTGGAAGTCCACACAGGAAATAAAGTTAATTTTCATTCCTATTTTTCCAGAAGAAATCAAATGTATTCTAGATTGCCAATTAGCAGATTGCAATGTAACAGGCAAAACAATGAAGTTTCTAGGTTAAAACCCAGAAGAATGTCTACAATCTTGAGACAGTTCAAGAACTCAGTCATCAAAATATCATCCAGTAGAGATAAGACACATCACAGAATGAGAAGATATTTGCGGTAAAGACACCAGCAGATATTTACATCTAGAATATATGTGTTTAAAATGTCTGATCAAAAAACACATCAGCAGAAAGAAGAGGGCAAGAGAGCTTAAAAAAAAATACTTTACAAAAGGAGATATTCAAATGACCAAACTCCAATGCCAGGTTCCAATGCCAGCTGCATTTAATTCAAATATTTTACAATTACAAAAATGACGAAAATGACAAAGATAAGCAGCCCTAGAATGGTGGGGTGATATTCTGGATCAGCTAGAACTCTTGGAACCTCTTGTTGGGAGTGTATGTTGGGATTAGTAGTCAGAATATTATTCCAGAGTATCTAAAAAAATCTGAACTTGAGCATCTACTGAGTGTTTACTTAGGAAAAAAACGCCTACCTACAGTCATTGTAAAACTTACCTGTAATATCTACAAACTGAAGTCAACTCAAATCCACCAAAAGTAAAATGACTACATAATTTATACCATTTTCATAGGAAAGCAGTGAAATAATACTAGATGTAACGTTATTGACTTTCACAAGTACAATACTGAACAACAGGAGCTAGAGCTAGAATCCCAATTACAAATAAAAATGATTAGGGTAATCCTTATTGCCAAGAAACTGAGTTTGGCTTCAACCTTCTACGTAAATTGAGTCCCTGAAATGTCAGGAGGACACAGGCTCCACAAGATATTTTCTTTAAGCTTCCAAATCTCGTACTTGGTTCTTCCAGTTAAATGTTGACTTCCAGTCGACTGTTGGCTTAGTAGTTGTCTGATCTTGGAGTTCCAGGCCTTGCCTTCTGTTCTGACCAGATTCCAATTTGGCTGAGTCCCAGCATGGAGGAGTCCAAAATGACCCAGGTTTCAGCTCCTCAATGTTCCTCCTACCCAACCCTCGCCCCCCGGTAGTCTCTGATAAGCTTCCAACTGGGGTTGATGAAATCACTATTCATAAAATCTCGCATTAAAAATCTGCAACTATTAAGGAAGATTTATTTTGCAGATGATAGCTTTTTCTCTGTCCTGGCTTAAAAACAGCTAATGAAAACAAAAAGTACATAATCTTCAACACAGAAAAAGGTCAATAAGGCACAAACTATGGATATGAATGCTGGATGGATCCAGGAAGGTGAAAATTGATTGTTTTGTATAAAGTTAATTTTTCTCTTAAATGAAAATACATGCTCATTTATTTTTTTTCTGAAACTATGTAAATCAGTCTAAATTTGTGATACATAAAAATATGTGTTTACTACATATGAAAAGTAAGGTGGCAACTGAAACTACTCCTGGTAAGTCTTTTTAGGACACACCAGGACACTGTGAGGTACAGAACTTCCTCCTGGTCTAGAGCAGGTAACTATCATTTAGTTCCATATTGTGATACAGTTGAGAAACATAGACCTAGCAGAAGAACAGGTAGGACACATATCTTCAAGTAAAATCCCTAAGCTTGTAAATTCTAATTGAAACAATTTATAAAACACTCTGAAGACAAGGTAAAATGTGTTGAAGCTGGATATTGCTCATAGATGATTTATTTGTAATATTTCCTAAAGGCTAATTAAAAGAGAAATTCCAGAGGACTGCTCCTGATGAAAATAACTATCAGTCTTGGAATAGCCAAGGAAGAATAAATGTACACTATTTCTCAAACTCAGGGAGATCCTGGCTTACGAAGCCGAACCCATACATTAGAGGTTTGATTCATTTGAAAATTCAATGAATATTCTTTGATTAGCCCTTACATCTGTTAAAAGTCATCAGATATATTTCAACTTGATTGAATTCAAATTACTGAATCATTCCTAATAGGTAACTGTTTGGAAGCAGATTAATAAGTTAAGAAAGCTTTGTTCAAATGATAGGCCTGGACTTAAAGATTCTGACATTATGACACCGGGAAAGATTTTTGGCATGAGCATTTATTGTGGTTATTCAGGGGTCAGCCACGGAATCCAGAAGGAAATTAAAAGTCTTTTGAAGGTTGACTTTTCAAGCTAACGTTTTGTCATGCTTAATTCAAATTCAAGATAGAGTAACAGAGAAAGAGAGCTCCAAAAACATGACTTGATCCATTTAAATAAGTTATTTTAAATGGATCAACTGTTGCTGAATGACATTTCAAATTGGAAACAATAGTTTGAGTTAAGATTTTAGGGAATAAAAAGAGATTCAAGAGTAGGATTTTATATGAAAGTCTTCTAGTCTCACTCTTACATATCCCAGTTTATTTTTTTATTTGTTTTAAAGAAAAAAGTGTAAGAATAAAATGTCAATCTTTGTATCTAACAGAAGGAACAATGGAGTCACTACCTTTTCCTTTTGCCTTCTTCTCCTAGTTACAGCTTTTCCTAAAGTACCCAGACCAATCTAATAAACACTTTTATCCTCACATTATTATCTGAAGGACTCAAACCATCATGTCTTTGAAATGAGAGTAATCATACTTTTATACAACATCTCAAAGCTTCTCAGGGGCTTCCCAGAGAAGCTGCCAAAACTGCCAACTCAACTCACACTAAGTCCAGAGTTATTGTGAATCTTTTCCTGGAATCAAAATGTGTTTTTCAGAGCTTTGTTTACAGAATTCAATTACTTCTGTCTTCAGTTCCAACAGAGCTTACTTCAAGGAAAAATTAGCACATTCTTTAGCAATCCCAAGGTCAAGATCATAGGACAAAAGGTCCCTATGGTTTATTCCTTCTTATCAACATTTTGTGCAGAAGAAAAATTGTTGTTAAATTTCCCTGTATTGAGCTAGTTAAAAATCATGTCTGACTGAGAAAAAAATATTTATATTGAATTCTGTTTGCCTAGTACTTCTCCTCAAAAGAAAAAGATGGAAATACCTGGCAACTCTCCCAGCTGGCCAATCACCTTCCCGGATTCGCACTCCTTTTACAATACCTGTTTGTTCTGGTGTAAGGTTTGTTCATTTATGGACACAGGATGGCGGCTGGGTGAGCACGGGACTTGGTTTCCTGTATTCCTCAGAAGTGACATTCTCTAGAAGACAGTCTACAAGGGCGCTCAACATGGTGGAACATTTCTAGATCTGCAGTCAAAATACTTGTTAGAAAAGCTAATCCAATAGCTTTAGTTCCAATACATGTGTAATAGGAATAAATGCATGTGTTACATAGTTATTATAAATATTGGGAGAGACATATGAAACATCCAGAAATTTGTGTGTAAAAGAAGTTCTCAAAACATGATGGTTGGATCTGAATTTCTAAAGTGAATGGCATCTTGATTATTTTGAGTAATTTTTAAATTATTTTCTGTATGGCTAAGGTATCTGCTGTTAGGATCCCTTTTTATCTTTGACACCGTTAATTATTGTCTTCTCCTGCAGTTTTGTTTTTGTCAGTTGGGCCGTGGGGTGTCTACTCTTCTTTCTTGAAGAACCAACATTTTGATTCATTGATTTTGTTCTTTTCATCTCTACTTGGTTTATTCCTTATTTTGATTATTTTTTTTTCTGTTGTGCTTATTAATCAAAGTGTAGTGGGTTAGTCATAAAAGTTAAAGAAGACAGGGATCCTGAATTACTTACTAATACATATCTTTCTTCTTTGCCTGGAAAAGACTGAACCCATAAGAATGCTAGTATATTAAATACATTCCATTTTGTCAAAAAAAAAAAAACCTTAAATAGATTCCAATGGTGGTGTTAGGAAAACCAGCATAGGCAAATCAAATGCATTCCTTCTACTCCCAAAAGAACAAATATTCCAAATGGAGAAAATAAGTGTAAAATCAAAATAAGGTAACTTTGTACTTGAAAATAATGAGTCTTTAAATCATAAACATTTTAGAATCTTAAAAGTTACCATACCCCAGCTGCAGGCAAGTGCCTATGTCGCCTTGTACATTGTTACCCTGCTGGAAGAAAAGCAGCCAATAGCTGACAGGCATTCTGGACCTGGTTAATGCCAAATCCGTATTAACTATTTCAATGTGCCAGCATAGTTGCCTATTCTATTGCACATATTTTAAAGATATGTGGGGAAGGCAGGGAATGCACAGCCAGGACACACCATTCCAGCTCCCTAGCCACAGTGCTGATAAGGGGCGGCTGTGGAGGAATGACTTCTGGGGCTTCTATGCATCATACCACTGCACTCACAGGTGTCCACGGACACACAAAGCTGGATGTGCGGGTTATACCTGGTTGGGCTATAATCCAGTACCTGTGTGAGTGTTAGAGCCTGGAGTGGGCCATGTCATTCTGGGCCACAGAACTCACCAAAATGCAAGAGAAGTGGAACTGGGGGCAGATACTGCAGGGGACTTGTGGGCTCTCCTCTATGGGATTTCAGCACCCCCCAGTTTTCATGCAAGCCAAGAGTGGTGACAGCCTTAGCCAGGTTGGATCATGGCAATCACCTTACATTCACAGGGGTCAGGGCTGGGAGGAGCTGGGCTGAGTTCAGGCTGTAGCACCTGCCAATATGTTTAAAGATGGGGATTGAGGACATACCATGCCAAGTAGGACCACTGCAACTGCCAGCACTCCTGAGATGTGAGGTTGGGGGCATGCCTCACAGGAGAACTTGGGTAATACCAGGTCAGCTATAGCACTCATCAGCATGTGAGTGGGCTAGGAAGCAGCACCCACTGGCACACATGAGAGCCAAAACAGGGTGTGGGCCATGCCTGATTAGGCTAGGCTACAATATTCACCAATAAGAGCTGAGACTGCAGGAGTACCATGCCAGGCTGGGTAGCAGTACTTGTCAGCACATGCAAGATCCAGGGCTAGGAATAGGCCTGGCAGGAAACTTTGGAGAATACTCTGTTGGGCTGCAACTCCCTCCTGTGAGCATGAGATTTGGGACTGTAGCTGGACCAGGCTGGACCAGGCTGTAGCACCTGCTGGCACTTATGAAAGCAAGAATGGGTGAAGGCTAGTTGGCCTAGGCTGCAGTACCTACTACTGAGTGCCTGGGGGCTGACCATGTCAAGCTTGGCCACAGCACACACTGGCACATGCAATATCTGGGACAGGAGGTGGGCTTGGTAAGGGAAATTAGAGAACTCTCTTACTAGGCTGCAGCTCCTGCTGGTGAGCATAAGGGCTGGGGCTAAGGCAGGTCAGGCTGGGCCAGTCCACAGAACACACTGGCATGAGCAAGAGCCATGGCAGGGTGCAGGACAGGCCAGGCTAGCCCACTTCCAGCAAGTTTACATGAGGGCTGGGACTGGGAACAGGTCAGGCTGAGCTAGGCTGCTGCACCCACTAAAGAGAACTGAAACTGGGAGCAGGCCAGGCTGAGCCAGGCTGTATCACTTGTGGCAAATGCTGATACTGGGGACAGGCCATCCCAGACTCAGCTGTAGCACTCACTGACATGGGCAAGACCCAGGGCTGAAAGTGAGCCTGGTAAGGGAACATTGGGGAGTCCCTGCTGGGCCACTACTTACACTGGTGAGTGTTGAGAGTTCAGACTGGGCAGGGAGCTGGCCAGGGCAAGGCTGCAATATTCATCAGCCATATTTGTGCTGCATCTGGGTATAGGCCAGGTTGGGTTAAGCTGTAGAACCTGTCAGTTCATGTGAGAGAAGAGGTTGGGGCAGAACAAACCAGGCAGCTATATCCACTGGTACATGCTTGGCCAGCATGGGTGACAGATTGAACTTACACCATCTGGTACATACGGGTCAAGTTTGAGGCTCCTGCAGGTGAGGTTTCTTGGTATTGGCCATTGTCGCTCAACCACCACAGTTTAATTTTATAAATAGTGCTTCAATGACCATTTTCTGTGCATATAAATACATTTTTTGGTTATATACATAGAAGCTGAGTAGAGAGTTAAAAAAAATAAGCACATCTGAAGTTTTAGTAGATAATTCTTAACAATTACACATAACAACTGGATCACACGATACTCCCCTCTGTAGTATATGAAATTTTGTTCGATCCACATATTCATTAACACATGATATTGCCTTGCTCAAATTAGCCATTTTGGTGTGTGGGTAATGTTATTATAGGGAAATTACAGGTATATTCATTTTCAAACAAGTTTAACTTATATGAAGGAAAAAGTGATATATTATCCTGGCTCTGTGGAAGCATCATCAGAAAAGCAAATTGTAGGGTCTAGAATCAAATCCCCACAGATGAGGTAACTACCTTGTACTCAAGCTACAAACACACTCATACAGCACAGATGTGAGCCTAGCGCTTTTGAGACTAACCCTTGGGTGGATGGAAGCCACAAATGAGTTGGTTCACTTTCCATAAGTAGTATTCTTCCTCTCTGGAAATGGTTCTGTTCTTGCTTGCTAGCACGCTTGTGAAATACAGATCCTTTCCAAGGGCTTAGAACAGAGGAGAAGATCGAATGCCACCAAGTTACCAAGAAGTTCACAAAAACCCAAGTTTATGGACTATATTTCTATAGTATCTCTATGAAGCTCATTGGTTCATATTCAATATAATAATTTCTTTTACTATAATCTTATTAGTGTACTTATGAAGTATGGAGTCTGGGACCAGGCTGGCAGGATTTGGCTCTTGGGTTTATTGCTTCTGGCCTTTTGACATTGCTTAAATTTCTTGGCGCCCCCATGCTTCAGTTTCCTCATATGAAGATTTAAATAACAATAGCATCTCTGTAAAATAATTGCAATGAAAATTAAATATGAGCTTGATATATAAAGTGCTTAAAAGTTATGCCGACCACATGGTAGATGTTATATAAATATTTGCCATTATTTGAAAGTATTACATTGTGAAACAATACTCCCTCAATTAAGGTTAAGTCTCCAACAGACCTTAAAGTCTGGCATTATATATAGTGAAATTTTCCTTTCAGAAAATTGATTAGGAAGAAAAGAGAAAGTCATCAAAGTTTCATGAGCCAGGGGTCATAAGTTACCAAGTCAACCATGCTGGCTATTAGGACTTTTGGGATCTCTTTCATCTGTGAGATTGTCTCTTAGATGGGTCCAGAAAGTGAGTCTTGTCATAAAGTATGTGGCTTAATAACTGGGGGACATTTTAATATTGGAAATACTTGCCTATCAAAGCCTGGGGATGAAGTAGATCGCATGGCCTATCCTAGAGGAACTTGTCCAGATGAACAGAGAAAGCAAGATCAGTACAGCCAAGCAGTTACATTTGTTAGAATGCACAGCTACATCTTTTGGGGAAAAAACAAAAACAGAAACCAAAAAACAGAAAACACAACTCCAAATGTCTCCAAAGGAAAATCAGTTGTTCTTGGAAAAGCAGACTTCAGGCATGTTCTGATCAGTGATGTAACCCTTCTTCTCTGAATTGATTCCACTAATATCCTTCTCTCTGCACCAAACTGGCTGGCAGCAGAATCAGTGCTACATGTTTATAAGGCGATTGACACCCAAGGACAGAGAGAATATCTCCTCCAACACAACTCGACCAAAATCCCAGGCAGCCGCCAATGGGATCTTTAAGACTGAGGTGCATGCTGCAATGGTTGAGACAGAAATGAGCTCAATGACATAACCAGGACACACCCTGGAAGTTGGACTATGGTGAACCACACCCAAATCCCAATGGTGTCTTGCTTGGATAAAAGGGAAGTAAATGTGGGGCTGGATGAGGACAAAAATAATGTCTATTTCATCACAGGAGATGATCACACTCATGAGGAAATGCAGGACTGATCAGGGAGTGGCAGGACAAAGCCACATATACGTGGACAAAGAAATGTCTTAAGAGACGGATAATGAGCACTGAGAACTCCCAACGATTACATCTGAGAACATTGTCAATCTATTCGTGAAACGATTTGGAGGAGAGGAGCAAGACTGAGGACCAGACAGATTCTCTGATTTGCTGCTTATGTTATTTTCAATATGAAAAGCATAGGTTAAGGACAAACTGTACATAAAAAGACTGTCATATTGAGAAGGGTGCAGAAAAACAGCACACATGTTTCAAAGCCAGCTGAGGCTTTTAGTGTGGAATAAACATGACTCAAATTTCCCTGAGCGTGCCAGAATGTTCTAAGCATTGTGGCTTTATCTATGGAGCTATCTGTGTCTAGAGGCCCTTCCCTCCATATTTTCCTCCTAGTCATTCTCTGGCACCCAATTTAAATGGGATCATTTCATGAAAATTCTGACAGTAATTTCTCAGTGCTTTCATGGCTGTAGATTACATTTTCTTGGAGGTAGATTACATTTTTACTGCCCAACAATTTAAATGGAGCTCACTAAAATAATATAAAATTAATATCAGTTCCTCAGTGAGTGAAAAATCTACCTCAGTAGATTTTTCAGTATCTGTATGGAAATAATGAAGCTAGGCTGGTTTAAGGTCTAACTTTCAGAAGAAACAAGTGTTTGCACCAGGAAAAAATTCTTCCCAAGGGGGAGGTGGAGAAAGCAGCTTCAATAGCCACATGACCCTTTGAGTTGGATCCACTTTAACAAGGTGTTTTGTAGATGATGGAAGACTGGATGATTGTCACAGATTCACTCCCAGGCCAAGAAAGACCAGCTTGATTTTAATTAGATACTTCTGCAGAATTGAAAGAGAAGTTCAGAAGGTGTTCTATTTTTTTAAAGAGTCTAAATAATTGTTCATACTTTACCCTTCCCTTCAATTTACATGCAGTCTGTAGTATCAGCATAAAAAAATTATAAGATCATTTCCTATGACAAATAACTCTTTAAGAATCGCCATTACAGACACCTTTGATCTTAACATGAGAGTATAATTGAAAAGCCAGTTGAGTGCTAACTAGAATGAAGACCTGAAACTATGAAATAGGCATCTCATTTGATGTTCAAGGAAAAGCCTGGTTCTGATGATAAGGACCTTAAAAATCCAAATGGCAGGAAGAGGTTGTACCTCTTTAGTAGACAACCCGTGGTAGTACTTGTTGCTCTGAATCTGCTCCCTGAGTGTTGCCAGTTCTGCTCCCATGGTAGTTTCCTTCATTGCTGGAGCAAGCCAAGCAAGATGTTATGAATTCCTCCTACCATAGCTGATGCTTATTTTTTTTCTGGCACTTTTCATTAAATGTTCTCACAATATAGTCGCAATGTTGTCAGCTAAGTAATATTTTCTACTTCTTATGTTTAACAGGGAAAGTATTCAATTATGAATTTTTAACAACCCAATCTTCTGACTGGCATTATTAGGGACTCTCTACTCAGTGATTTGATATTTTACCTTTTTATTCTTAGATTTGGGGGTTGCACACTTGGACTAACTTTTGAGCAGCCTATGGGACAGAAACAAGTTTGTTTTCATTATAAAAATATAGTTCTATGAAGGCAATGAATTTTAGTGTTTGATAGCAGAGTATGGTGAGCACAGTTTACAATAACTTGTAGATTTAAAAATAGCTAGAAGAGAAGATTTTAAATGTTTCCAACACAATGAAATGATCATGATCAATATATCAGTGGCATTGATTAACAGATCAAAATATTCATTATGTCTCACAAAAATACATATCACATTGCCCAAATAAAAAGAATATAAGATAATTCACAAAGACTTAAAGAATTCTGAGGGTTTAACATTTTAAGTATTTCACACTTGAGCAGATACAGGAGAGCCACTTGAAGAAAGATGGGGAATAATTAAAGTCAGCATAGGAAGGCATGATCAATGCAGGGGATGAGAGTGAGTGAGAGCAAAAGTGAAAGTGAGAGAGTGCACATATTTGGAGTGGACAGTATACAAAGGCAGAAAAAGAAAGAATTTTATAGCACTTTAGACACCCAGGAAACGGCATTGATTGTCTAAGAAGTATTTGAAGATGTTCTGTTTAAGTCACTCACTTCATCCTCCTTTGAGCATTCATTGAGGGAGTCCAGTAACTGACTGTGGACCAGTGGACTATGTTTCTTTGCACTGAAAGTAGATTTTAAGGATTGGGGACAAGAGTGATTTAACACAGCTTACACATGTATGGAGAAACTAGTTAGAAAGAGCAGGGCATGGATCTAGCAGCAGACAAAGCTAGGATCTCATACTAGATCTACCTGATAGATTTTTTCTAATAGATGCTGAAAATCATCCCTCTATCCTTCACCTCTGAAGAATTGATAATCAAGAAGTGGAAAGTGGTTCAGTTTATACTGGATTGCTAAAGCAGAGAGTATCAAGGTTCTATTCATCACTGGAGGGAAGAAGGAGAAAACTGCTGAACCACAGCCACCTAGTCCCTTCTTTACTGTGAGACAACTGACTTTATTTTTTTTAATTACCAAATGTACTTTATTTATTTTAATTCTTTATTATTCATGATACAGTTCCTTAGGCACAAGGAGACACAAATCACACAGAAGCTAGTTTGATCTATCTATGGGAAATCTGCAGACACTGTTCCTGGGAATGTGCTAACCTAAGACCATTATGACATAGTACACAGGAAATAGAGCAGGGAGAGGAAGAGCTGAAATGGGATGTGGAAGACTTGGGACCCAGAAATAGAAGAGAGATTCAGACAAAAGCGAAAACATTTTTGTAAGCTGCGACTCAACTGTCTACGCTATATACTTTTTTCAGCTGCACCAAACTTATTTACCGAGACAGAATTTGACAGCAGGTGGTTTATTTGAAGGGATTTCAGAAAGATCTCTTGAGAATAAAGGGAAAACAAAAGGTGGAAAGAGATTTTCTTGAAGTAATATGTGGGATAATTGTGCCTGCTGTTAGAATGCACAGCTACATCTTTTGGGGAAAAAACAAAAACAGAAACCAAAAAACAGAAAACACAACTCCAAATGTCTCCAAAGGAAAATCAGTTGTTCTTGGAAAAGCAGACTTTAGGCATGTTCTGATCAGTGATGTAACCCTTCTTCTCTGAATTGATTCCACTAATATCCTTCTCTCTGCACCAAACTGGCTGGCAGCAGAATCAGTGCTACATGTTTATAAGGCGATTGACACCCAAGGACAGAGAGAATATCTCCTCCAACACAACTCGACCAAAATCCCAGGCAGCCGCCAATGGGATCTTTAAGACTGAGGTGCATGCTGCAATGGTTGAGACAGAAATGAGCTCAATGACATAACCAGGACACACCCTGGAAGTTGGACTATGGTGAACCACACCCAAATCCCAATGGTGTCTTGCTTGGATAAAAGGGAAGTAAATGTGGGGCTGGATGAGGACAAAAATAATGTCTATTTCATCACAGGAGATGATCACACTCATGAGGAAATGCAGGACTGATCAGGGAGTGGCAGGACAAAGCCACATATACGTGGACAAAGAAATGTCTTAAGAGACGGATAATGAGCACTGAGAACTCCCAACGATTACATCTGAGAACATTGTCAATCTATTCGTGAAACGATTTGGAGGAGAGGAGCAAGACTGAGGACCAGACAGATTCTCTGATTTGCTGCTTATGTTATTTTCAATATGAAAAGCATAGGTTAAGGACAAACTGTACATAAAAAGACTGTCATATTGAGAAGGGTGCAGAAAAACAGCACACATGTTTCAAAGCCAGCTGAGGCTTTTAGTGTGGAATAAACATGACTCAAATTTCCCTGAGCGTGCCAGAATGTTCTAAGCATTGTGGCTTTATCTATGGAGCTATCTGTGTCTAGAGGCCCTTCCCTCCATATTTTCCTCCTAGTCATTCTCTGGCACCCAATTTAAATGGGATCATTTCATGAAAATTCTGACAGTAATTTCTCAGTGCTTTCATGGCTGTAGATTACATTTTCTTGGAGGTAGATTACATTTTTACTGCCCAACAATTTAAATGGAGCTCACTAAAATAATATAAAATTAATATCAGTTCCTCAGTGAGTGAAAAATCTACCTCAGTAGATTTTTCAGTATCTGTATGGAAATAATGAAGCTAGGCTGGTTTAAGGTCTAACTTTCAGAAGAAACAAGTGTTTGCACCAGGAAAAAATTCTTCCCAAGGGGGAGGTGGAGAAAGCAGCTTCAATAGCCACATGACCCTTTGAGTTGGATCCACTTTAACAAGGTGTTTTGTAGATGATGGAAGACTGGATGATTGTCACAGATTCACTCCCAGGCCAAGAAAGACCAGCTTGATTTTAATTAGATACTTCTGCAGAATTGAAAGAGAAGTTCAGAAGGTGTTCTATTTTTTTAAAGAGTCTAAATAATTGTTCATACTTTACCCTTCCCTTCAATTTACATGCAGTCTGTAGTATCAGCATAAAAAAATTATAAGATCATTTCCTATGACAAATAACTCTTTAAGAATCGCCATTACAGACACCTTTGATCTTAACATGAGAGTATAATTGAAAAGCCAGTTGAGTGCTAACTAGAATGAAGACCTGAAACTATGAAATAGGCATCTCATTTGATGTTCAAGGAAAAGCCTGGTTCTGATGATAAGGACCTTAAAAATCCAAATGGCAGGAAGAGGTTGTACCTCTTTAGTAGACAACCCGTGGTAGTACTTGTTGCTCTGAATCTGCTCCCTGAGTGTTGCCAGTTCTGCTCCCATGGTAGTTTCCTTCATTGCTGGAGCAAGCCAAGCAAGATGTTATGAATTCCTCCTACCATAGCTGATGCTTATTTTTTTTCTGGCACTTTTCATTAAATGTTCTCACAATATAGTCGCAATGTTGTCAGCTAAGTAATATTTTCTACTTCTTATGTTTAACAGGGAAAGTATTCAATTATGAATTTTTAACAACCCAATCTTCTGACTGGCATTATTAGGGACTCTCTACTCAGTGATTTGATATTTTACCTTTTTATTCTTAGATTTGGGGGTTGCACACTTGGACTAACTTTTGAGCAGCCTATGGGACAGAAACAAGTTTGTTTTCATTATAAAAATATAGTTCTATGAAGGCAATGAATTTTAGTGTTTGATAGCAGAGTATGGTGAGCACAGTTTACAATAACTTGTAGATTTAAAAATAGCTAGAAGAGAAGATTTTAAATGTTTCCAACACAATGAAATGATCATGATCAATATATCAGTGGCATTGATTAACTTATCAAAATATTCATTATGTCTCACAAAAATACATATCACATTGCCCAAATAAAAAGAATATAAGATAATTCACAAAGACTTAAAGAATTCTGAGGGTTTAACATTTTAAGTATTTCACACTTGAGCAGATACAGGAGAGCCACTTGAAGAAAGATGGGGAATAATTAAAGTCAGCATAGGAAGGCATGATCAATGCAGGGGATGAGAGTGAGTGAGAGCAAAAGTGAAAGTGAGAGAGTGCACATATTTGGAGTGGACAGTATACAAAGGCAGAAAAAGAAAGAATTTTATAGCACTTTAGACACCCAGGAAACGGCATTGATTGTCTAAGAAGTATTTGAAGATGTTCTGTTTAAGTCACTCACTTCATCCTCCTTTGAGCATTCATTGAGGGAGTCCAGTAACTGACTGTGGACCAGTGGACTATGTTTCTTTGCACTGAAAGTAGATTTTAAGGATTGGGGACAAGAGTGATTTAACACAGCTTACACATGTATGGAGAAACTAGTTAGAAAGAGCAGGGCATGGATCTAGCAGCAGACAAAGCTAGGATCTCATACTAGATCTACCTGATAGATTTTTTCTAATAGATGCTGAAAATCATCCCTCTATCCTTCACCTCTGAAGAATTGATAATCAAGAAGTGGAAAGTGGTTCAGTTTATACTGGATTGCTAAAGCAGAGAGTATCAAGGTTCTATTCATCACTGGAGGGAAGAAGGAGAAAACTGCTGAACCACAGCCACCTAGTCCCTTCTTTACTGTGAGACAACTGACTTTATTTTTTTTAATTACCAAATGTACTTTATTTATTTTAATTCTTTATTATTATTATTTTTTTTTTTAAACTATACCTTTGTTTTTATTTCTTTTTTTTTTTTTTTTTTTTTTTCCACTTCTTTTCTTTTTTTTTTTTTTTTTTTATTTTTTTATTTTTTTTTTTTTTTATTGTTGCTTACATTGTATTATGTAGTACAGTTTTATAGGCGCTGGGGATTCCCCCCACCCCTCCCATAACCCTCCCCCCATGGTGGATTCCTCCACCTTGTTGCATAACCATAGTTCAAGTTCAGTTGAGATTCATTGCTTGCAAACACATGCCTAGCATAAAGTTCAGCGTCTTATTGTCCAGATAAGTTCAGTGGCCTCTTGGGGAGACCTTCTATGGTCTGAAGATAGGTCTAACAGAGTAGAGATCCGGTCAGTTAAAAGCCCCAACAAGGCCTCAGTATCAATATACAACATTATGGAATTAATTGACATAGTAATGGGTAGACAATATGTTAAAAATAATGCAAGTTCCATTCTTCGAAACATCTGGGTTGAGACAGTATCAATGACAGGTTCAGAAAATAACCAACAACCAAACAAAAAATTACAGGTTAAATCAAGGCAAACATGTGGTATCTAATCTTTTGGGATTCACTCATTTCCCTTAGCATTATAGTTTCCAGTTGTGCCCATTTAGCCACAAAGAACTGCATTTTGTTTTTTTTAATAGCTGAGTAGTATTCCATGGAGTAGATGAACCAAAGCTTTCTTATCCAATCTTCTGCTGATGGGCATTTCGGTTGCTTCCATGTTTTTGCAATTACTGATTGTGCTGCAATGAACATAGGGATGCATGTTGGTTTGTCGTAAAACAGGTGTTTTGGATATATTCCTAGGAGTGCTATTGCTGGGTCATATGGTATGCAGATTTTGAGTTGTTTGAGTGTTCTCCAGACTGATTTCCATAAAGGCTGTACCAATTTGCAGCTCCACCAGCAGTGGAGTAGGGTTCCCTTTTCCCCGCATCCTCGCCAGCAAGCGTCGTTGGTGTTCTTGTTTATGTGGGCCAATCTTACTGGTGTTAGGTGGTACCTCATCGATGTTTTAATTTGGATTTCCCTTATTGCTAGGGAGCTGGAACATTTTTTCATATGTTTGTTTGCCATTTGGACTTGTTCCTTTGTGAAATGTTTGCCCATTTCCCGTGCCCATTTCTTGAGTGGTTTGTTTGTTTTGGTTTTTTGGTTGTTTTGAAGTTCTTTGTATATCCTGGAAATTAGCCCCCTATCGCCTATATCGTGTGCAAAGATCTTCTCCCAATCTGTGGGTTGCTTTTTTACTTTGTTGATTGTTTCCCTTGCTGTACAGAAGCTTCTTAGTTTGATGAGGTCCCATTTGTTTATTCTGTTCTCAACTGCTATTGCTTTTGGTGTCCTTCTTAGAAAGTCGGAACCTACTCCTAGGTCTTGCAGGGTATTTCCTACATTTTCCTGCAAGAGTTTGAAGGTTTCTGGATGTAGGTTTAGGTCTTTTATCCATGTAGATTGGATCTTAGTGTATGGTGATAGATGTGGGTCTATCTTTTTGTTTCTACAGGCTATCAGCCAGTTGTCCCAACAACATTTACTAAAGAGGCCTTCCCACTTGCTTGAGTTGTCATTGGTCTTTTTGTCAAAGATTAATTGGCTGTATTTGTGTGGGTTCCCTTTTGGTGCTTCTATTCTATTCCATTGATCTTCCTTTCTGTCTTTGTGCCAGTACCAGGCTGTTTTGATAACCACTGCTCTATAGTATGTCCAGAGGTCCGGGATTGTGATTCCCCCTGCTAACTTCTTATTTTTCAGGATGGTTCTAGCTATTCGTGGTTTTTTGTGTTTCCAGATGAACTCTTGAATCATTGTATCCAGTTCCGTGAAGAATGTTTTGGGCAATTTGATTGGAATTGCGTTGAAAATGTATATTGCTTGTGGTAGTATAGACATTTTAATGATATTGATTTTGCCTATCCAGGAGCACGGGATGTTATTCCATCTTTTGAGGTTTTGTTCAATTTCCTTTTTAAATAGTTTGTAGTTTTCTTCGAATAGGTCTCCTACGCTTTTGGTTAAATTTATTCCCAAATACTTCATACTTCTCTCTGTTATTTTGAATGGTATCCTGTTGGTTAGATCTTCTTCCATCTTGGTGTTATTTGCGTACACTATGGCTGTTGATTTTCGTTCGTTAATTTTGTACCCCGCCACTCTGCCAAACTCTCGTATAAGTTCTAGCAGTTTCTGTATTGAGTCTCCTGGTTTTTCTATGTACAGGATTATGTCATCTGCATATAGTGAAAGCTTGACTTCTTCGTTTCCTATACGTATGCCTTTGATTTCTTTTTCTTGTCTTATGGCCTCTGCAAGTACCTCTAGGACTATGTTGAATAGCAGTGGTGATAGCGGGCACCCTTGTCTTGTTCCAGATCGCAGTGGGAAGGGTTCTAGCTTTTCTCCATTCAGTATGATACTGGCATTGGGTTTTTCATAAATTGCTTTGATTATGTTGTGGATTTTCCCATCTATGCCTACTTTGGCTAGAGTTTTTAGCATGAAGAGGTGTTGGATTTTGTCGAAAGCTTTTTCTGCATCTATTGAAACTATTATGTGGTTCTTGTTTTGCAGTTTTTGGATGTGGTTTATAACATTTATGGATTTCCGAATGTTGAACCATCCCTGCATTCCAGGGATGAATCCTACTTGATCCGGATGAATGATCTGTCTGATGATTTTTTGAATTCTATTGGCTAGGATTTTGTTGAGAATTTTAGCATCAATGTTCATCAGAGAAATAGGTCTGTAGTTTTCCTTCTCTGATGGTTCTCTGTCCGGTTTTGGGATTAAGGTGATGTTAGCTTCATAGAATGAGTTTGGGAGGGTTGCTTCCTCCTCTATTGTTTTGAAGAGCTTGTAGAGGATTGGGGTTAGTTCTGTTCGGAATGTTTTGTAGAATTCTGTAGTGAAGCCGTCTGGGCCTGGGCTTTTTTTCGTTGGGAGATCTTTGATGACTGTTTCAATCTCTGCCTCGGTTATGGGTTTATTTAATTCTGCAGTTGCCTCCGGACTGAGTTTTGGTAAGTGGTGGGAGTCCAAGAACTTTTCTATTTCTTGGTGGTCCTCAAATTTGTGGGAGTACAGTTCTTTGTAGTAATTTCTAATTATTTTCTTAATGATTGCAGTGTCTGTTGTTATGTTGCCTTTTTCATCTTTAATGCTATTGATTCTCACTTTCTCTTGTTTTTTTTTGGTCAATCGGGCCAGTGGAGTGTCTATTTTGTTTATTTTCTCAAAAAACCAACTTTTTGATTTGTTGATTTTATGTATAGTTTTTTTGATTTCTATTTGGTTTATCTCCTCCCTTGTTTTGATGATTTCTTGTTTCCTATTGTGTGTGGGACTCTTCTGCTGCTGTTTTTCCAGATCCTGGAGGTGTGAGGTTAGTTCCTGTATTTGGCGTCTTTCTTGGGCCTTGACATGGGCTCCGATTGCGATGAATCTACCTCGTAGCACTGCTTTGGCGGTGTCCCACAAGTTTTGGAATGTTGTATCAGAGTTTTCATTGGTTTCCATAAATTTTTTGATCTCATCTTTAATTTCTTCTCTGACCCATTGTTCGTTTAATAGCATGTTGTTCAATTTCCAAGAGTGCCTATACTTCCTGGGGAGTTTTGAGTTGTTGATTTCCAGTTTCATCCCATGGTGGTCTGAGAGGGTACATGGTATGATACTAATGTTTTGGAAGTTGTTTAGATTCGCTTTATGTCCTATCATGTGGTCGATTCTGGAGAAGGTGCCATGCACCGCTGAGAAGAAGGTATAGTCTGTGGACTTAGGATAAAAAGTTCTATATATGTCTACTAAGTCCAGTTGTTCTATTGTTTGTGTGAGCTCTGTTGTTTCTTTGTTGAGTTTTTGTTTCGTAGACCGGTCCATTGTTGTTAGAGGTGTGTTGAGATCGCCTACAAGAATTGTGCGGGTGTCTATGTCTTCCCTTAAGTCTGTAAGTAATTGCTTTACGTAAGTAGGTGCATTAAGATTCGGTGCATAAACATTAATGATGGTGATTGCTTCTTGATGGATCATTCCTTTCACCAGTATAAAATGGCCTTCCCTGTCTCTTGATGTTGGTTAGAATGAAATCTATCTCGTCTGAAATTAGGATAGCTACCCCAGCTTTTTTTTCTCGTCTATTGGCGTGAAATATCTTTTTCCATCCCTTCACTTTCAGTTTCTTTGCATCCTTTCTGGTTAGATGCGTTTCTTGTAGGCAACAGATGGTTGGGTCTTGTTTGATGATCCATTCTATTAATCTCTGTCTTTTGATTGGTGAATTTAGACCATTTGTGTTGAGAGTTAAAATTGAGAGGTTGCAATTTTGCCCTGCCATGTGATTGTGTTGTGTGTGTGTTGTTGCCTATGTAATTGTCTTGTTGGTGCGGCCTTTAGTTTGGAGACCTTCTTATTTGCCAACTTTGTTTGTGATTTGCCTCCTTTTTGTCCGGGACTAGCGCATTTCTAAGGAGACTTTGCAGAGCTGGTTTTGTGTAGACATATTCTTCTAGTTTTTCTTTGCTATTGAAGTATCTGATTTCGTTCTCATATACAAATGAGATCTTTGCTGGGTAGATTATTTTTGGTTGACAGTTGTTTTGTTTCAGGACTTGGAAGATCTTTGTCCATTCTCTCCTTGCTTGTAGTGTCTCTTCGGAGAAGTCAGCAGTGATTCTGATGGGTTTTCCCCTGTATGTGATCTTTTCTCTACTTCGTACTTGTCTCAGGATTCCTTCTTTGTCTTCATTGGAGTAGAACTTGAGCACCGTGTGTCTGGGTGAAGATCTCTTTGGATCATGTCTGTTGGGAGTTCTCTGTCCATCCTGTATGCGGGGTGGATTCGTGTTCCAAGTGTTTTGGAAGTTTTCCTGTATAATTTCATCGAGCACTGCTTGCATCCCAGATTCTCTTTCTACTCCCTCGGGGAGGCCGATGATCCGAATATTCAATTTTCTAAGGTAATCCTTCATCTCTTGCATCATTTTATTAGTTTTGCTGAGGTTTGTCTCCAGCTGTTTAATTCGCTGGGCACTTTCATTTTGTGTGTCTTCTGTTTCAGAGATCCTTTCCTCTGCCGCATTTATTCTGTTGATGAGGCTTTCAATCTTATTATCTTGGGCATCCAGTTTGGTTTTGATTTGTTGTATTTCGGTGATTATGCGGTTCTGGAAGTCTTCCAGCTTTGTGTCCACGTCTCTGAGAGATTTTAGCATTATTTTCATCAATTCCTTTGTTGGTAACACTTCCATGTCTTCATCTCGTATCGTCGATATTGATAATGGCTTTTGGCCCTTGTTTGGTGGGGTGCTGGCTCTTTCATCTGGAGCACAACTCTTTCTGGTGGTTTTTCCCATTGCGTTGGTGTATTCTGGTGAGGCAAATGGACCCGTGTGTTGAGGGGCTGTCAGGTGCTTTCCTGTAGAGATTGGAGCCTGTAGGCGTGGTTTTGCCGGGCGTGGTAATTTTCAAGGCACCGTTGGTGCGTTCTCAGGGCCCGGGGCTGTAGAGCACCACCTTGGGGGCCCAGTGGATTCCAGGCACACTCTGGGCACCTCTTCTACAGGTGTGACACCCCAGGGCGTGGCGGGATGGAGGCGCTCTCTGGGTGTGCTCCCTTCACGGGAATCCGCAGTGCGTAGAAGGTTTTATGTGCTTTCTCCCTGCGTTCTCCGTGTCAGGGACTGCAGGGTTTTTCAGAGCCCACCTGGTGCGTCTCCCACACACGGGACTGTGGGTGAGGCACTTTGCAGGCGTGGCTCTTGTGCAGTGAATCCACCACTCGTGGTGTGTGGGTGTTCAGAGCCCCTGCTCCCGTGTGGCTCCCCCACTCAGGCCCTTAGCGGAGGAGTGGCCCAGGCGCCCTGTTATAATGACTTCACGGCGGCAGGTTCGCACCGTGTCAGTTTGTTGCAGGAGTTCCACTGACACCTGACACCTGCGCTACGGAGGTGCTGCTGCTGCAGGCGGGGCGCCCAGCCCGCTCGGTGCGGCAGAGTCCTGGTGGTTTCAAGCACTCACCAGGCAGGATGTGGGGGACTCCAGACCCTCGCCAGCTACCTCTGCGCACCGAGCCGCACTGGTCCCCTCAGCGCAGGGACATCCGATGCGCCTTCCCGGGGCCCCCTCAGCCACCAACACAACACCACTGTGCCTAGTTCCACACAGACCCAACAGTTTCGGCCGTCTGCTCCGCGTTCTGAGGCTGGGGCCTCAGCGGGGGGCAAGAAATGCGGAGGCTGCCACGTCAACCCCCAGCTCACCAAACGTCCGGCCGCTGCAGTCTGCCTCCACCGCTGCCGAAGGCCTCCCGCCGGTGACGATCCCCCTGATCTCCCCGCCTCCGAGCTGGCCGCGTCTCCCGTCCGGCCGTTTTCAAAAGTGACTCAGCAGGTCTGGAGTGGGATGTCGGTTTCTCTGCCTTTGCCCTGCTCCGTTCTCGTTGTTCTTCCGAGTTGTGTGGATCTTTTTGGCTCCACACTGTCCCAGGGAGCTTCACGGACCTCTCCCTGCGGTTCCCTGCTGTTCCTCTTTGCTGCTTCTGTAGCTTTCTATCCCTCTCTCACTAGACTCTCCCTCACAGCCCTCCTCCTACGTCGGCCATCTTCGCTCCCCTTTTCTAATTCTTTATTATTCATGATACAGTTCCTTAGGCACAAGGAGACACAAATCACACAGAAGCTAGTTTGATCTATCTATGGGAAATCTGCAGACACTGTTCCTGGGAATGTGCTAACCTAAGACCATTATGACATAGTACACAGGAAATAGAGCAGGGAGAGGAAGAGCTGAAATGGGATGTGGAAGACTTGGGACCCAGAAATAGAAGAGAGATTCAGACAAAAGCGAAAACATTTTTGTAAGCTGCGACTCAACTGTCTACGCTATATACTTTTTTCAGCTGCACCAAACTTATTTACCGAGACAGAATTTGACAGCAGGTGGTTTATTTGAAGGGATTTCAGAAAGATCTCTTGAGAATAAAGGGAAAACAAAAGGTGGAAAGAGATTTTCTTGAAGTAATATGTGGGATAATTGTGCCTGCTGTTAATGTGGGCTCAGTCCTGCTGGCTGGTGACCATTTGGGAAGCATTACTCCATTAGTGAACAGGCAGGGGGGACATTCATGGGGTACTTCTCACTCAACTCAACCCCTAAAGGTCTTTCTAGATATACTGACTTTCTCAAACTCCCAGGCTCTGCCTGATTGACGTACAGCCAACATTGGTGAGCCATAACTTGCCCTTTCTCTGCAACCATGTTCTTTATTTTCTCCAACATTCTCCAGCCTCCAAGAGGACAAAGTTCTAATGTCCTGCTCCATGGACATGGCTTTTCAAAAGTCGCATAGCCATCCAAAAAAAAAAAAAAAAGAAAGAAAGATAGAAAGAAAAAGTGGCACTCAATGTCTGCCTTGACCTCTTCAAAGGTTCAGTGCTATCTAACAGCCCTCTGAAGACGGGACCACATTCTGACCTCTCAAATCCTATATGTGTAGTTTAGAATGTGACTCAGATGTTCCCTTTGGGCAAACGTTTTGAATAACAAGTAAAAACAAAGGAATGAGCACTTCAAAATATGCAAAATCTGAATTTTCTTAGGGCTTATGCTCTGAGTATAGTCATCTCACACAAGTCTTTGGTCACCATTAGCCATCACCTTTGTGTATTCTTCTCATTTCCTTCTAAGATAAATAGAATAAGGACTCTGCTACTATTTGTTTCTGTATCAGTGGTCCACAAGTACACACCTGGAAGTTACATTTCTAAAACGCACATGCAGTTTTCCACAATATCATTTAATCTTGAGATGTATAATTAAACCCAAACACAGCTGTTTTCTCTTTTAGTTTGAAATTTTGTTGAAACCAGAGACACTTCTGGCCCTAATGCTGTACAAGAGATTGGAAGAATTTAACTGAGGGAAAAATAGAAGCAATAAGGTGTAGAAAAAGACCCATGAGCTTTCCCTTGCTAGATCTTCATTAGCTTGCTGCTTTCAAATTCCATGATTCCAGAGTAGTGTGAGCAATAGAACTGCTCTCATAATTAGATGCTTGCTAACAGCACAAATTAACAGCTTGCAAGAAGATGCCAAGTTTCTACAGGTATTCTACCAGCTGTTTCTACTGGCCCAAGGTAAATCAAATTTGTGAAATCTGAGAAACAAAGTGCAAAAGAATTTAGTAAGATAAATTGTGTGCTTTGTATATTCTTCTCAGTGTGTATGGAACATTTAAAGTCATAGAATACATAGTTTAGACAATAATAAAATAAGAATGGATATATATGGATCAATAAATTTTCTCAAATGGAAACAGAATGTACATGTGCTATTTCTATGACATAATAAAAATAAAAGGTAAATGTAAACTAGAAACAAACCTTTACTATCTGGAATCTAAACAAAATAGAACAAAACCTATTGGGGCCTGGGCCAATGCGTAATAGCCTAAGCTTTCACCATGTAGTGCCAGCATCCCATAGGACACTGGTTTGAGTCCCAGCTGTTCCACTTCTGATCCAGCTTTGTACTTCTGACCTGGGAAAGAAGCAGAAAATAGCTCCAGTCTTTGGGCCCCTGCACCCTCAAGCGAGAGCCAAAAGAAACTCCTGGCTCCTGACTTCAGATTGGCTCAGTTCTAGCCAGTTGTGGCCATTTGAGTAGTAAACCAGTAGATGGAAGATCTCTCTCTCCTGTGCTGTGTAAATATGCCTTTCAAAAAAAATTGATAAGCCTTTTTAAAAGCCAAATTTCCTCCTTCGAATCTCAGGTGAAAACAAAAATCAAAATTGAAAGGACAGAGATGTCTAAAAATTAATAAAATATACTCTACAAAAAGCAGAACCTGGTATGGGCAAGAAGCCTTGGAGTAAGGTTGGAATGCTAGAGCACAGGATATCTGAGAAATAATCCCCTTGCCTCTTTGGCATTCAGCTTCAATAGTGAAGAGGTAACCATGGTTTCCTGATTATTTATGGTTGTAGTCTATGTTGTAGCTGCAACAGTAAATTTTAAGTGTCAACTTGGCTACAGGTGCCTAGTTGTTTGAGCAAACACTAGTCTACATGCTGCAGTGAAGCTTCTTTGTGGATGTGATTGACATCTACTGTCAGTTGATCTTAAGTAAAGGAGGTCGCATTTAATTATGAGGGTGGGCCTCCTTGAATCAGGATTTAAGGGCCAACTAAAGTCCCTTGGGAGGAAAGACCTTTGTGACTGTAACAGATATCCCGCTTGAATGTCCAGTCTGCTGATCTGATCTACACATCCTGGACTGAGACCTCAACGCTTGCCTGAATTTCCTGCCTGCATTTTAAGCCTGCCTATTACTGTCTGGTAAACTTCGTTCTTGCCATCCATGCCATCACATTAGCTAATTATTTTTTTTAAATTTACTTATTTATTTATGGAAAGGCAGATTAGATTTATGGACAGAAGGTGAGACAGAGAGAAAGATCTTCCATCTGTTGGTTCACTCCCAAAATGACTGCAACTGCCAGAGCTGAGCTGATCTGAAGAAAGAAACCAAGAGCTTCTTCTGGGTCTTCCACATAGGTGTAGGGTTCCAAGACTTTGGATCATCCTCTTCTGCCTTCTAAGGCCATGAGTATATGGAGCTGGATGGGAAGTGCAGCAGCCAGGATGTGAACTAGTGCCAAAATGGGATTTAGCCATTGAGTCTTTGCACTGGGCCCAAGCCAGTTCTTTAAATCTCTCTTCCTCTCTCCTACCCTCTGATACTTCTTAGAATGGATTGATATGGTGATAAACCCATCATAAGCCAAAAGTACCCTAAGTCAAAAATGCATTTAACACAGCTAGCCTGCTGAGCATCACAGTGTAGCCTAGTCTACTTCAAAGGTGCTCAGAATTGGCAAAGTCATCTAAAAACAAAACACACATTTTATAATAGCGTTTAGTATCTTTAAATTACTATGTGGGGCCAATTTCATAAGCTTGAAAAGAAAAATCATAAAGCAAGCCACTGTAGGTGACAAATCATATGTATAAATAAGATACCAAATTCTTTAGCCATAATATATGTATGATGTATAATATAACATAAATGTATATAAATAAGCTCATTATATAGAAGATATCCCTCAAAACATGTGTGAGTTTCTTGGGATTCACAAGTTACTTTACAGAAAAAAAATACATATAACTTATAAGTCAACTGACGGCTAATTTTCTTTTTTTTTTTTTTAAGATTTATTAATTTTTATTACAAAGTCAGGTATACAGAGAGGAGGTGAGACAGAGAGGAAGATCTTCCTTTCAATGATTCACTCCCCCAGTGAGCCGCAATGGCCGGTGCTGCACTGATCGGAAGCTGGGAACCAGGAACCTCTTCCGGGTCTCCCACACGGGTGCAGGGTCCCAAAGCTTTGGGCTGACAGCTAATTTTCAAAAGGAGACAGGATGTTTCATCATTTAAGAATAATGCTGTTTTGGGCTAGGATTAAATGGATTAGCCATTTAAAAACTGACCTATTTAACCAAGCCATTTACTGTAGCACTTAGGAAACCAGCTGTAGACTTCTTCTAATATAACTGCTTGAACAGCTGCAATACCACAATGCTTATTTTCAGAATGACCTGTTTACACTTTAGTCAATTTTATAAAACATTTTGAAGGTCTAATTTGTATTAGAGAGTATAGAACGCATTGAAAGGACAGAGGCAGCTTAACCTAAAATGTTTTTGATTGTTACCGAAATCGAAACCTCTTCCCCTTCTGTATCCCTCACCTGCCCTGGTATAGTCTTTCTCATCTTCAACACATAGAGTGGGTCCTGCTTAACAGCATTTCAAATCAATTGAAATGAAAGCTATCCACATTTGGAACAATATACTAAGTTGAGAACATCTCACTTTGAAAGAGTACACTCAAGAAATGGAATGTTAGCCAAAATATATTTTCTCTGATATGGAATTCATTTCAGTTTAGGTTAGATCTGGAAGTGTAACCAACATGTGAGCTCAGAGAAGGAAAGGATTTATTACTTACTCTTTAGTGAACACTTGAATTTTCCTCAGCAATATTAACTCCACTTTATGTGGGATATATATATATACATACATATATACATAATTATACACACAGATATATTATACATATGATATACATTTATATACACGTATAACATATATACCATATGTGTATACATATGTTATACATAAATATAAGTATCAATATATACATACATATATTTGAAAGGCAGAGAGAGAGACAGAAATCTTCCAACTGCTGGTTCACTCCCTAAAAGGTCATAACTTCCAGAACTGGGCCAGCCTGAAGCCAGAAGCCAGGAATAAGGTTTGCCCACTTCCATGGCAAGTACTTGAACCATCATCGGCTGCCTTTCCGAGAGCTGGAGCGGAAAGGATTCAAACCAGCCCTCAGAGGGGATTTGTTCTGGCCTCTGTTTTACAGTATCAGTTCACCTGGTCAGCCAGCTGTAAGAAGAAAACCTCTCCTCAGATATGATACAAATGATACTATTCCTGAAGTGGCATTCCATCTGATGTGGAGTGAAGTGCAGTGACTTTGCCATGGCACACGAAGACCTACATCTCCTGCTTCCCCTCTGTTCTTGTCACCTACCACTGGGCTGCCTTGTACTCTTAAGCCAGCCACACTGGCCTTCTTAGGAACGTGCCATTCCTTGAGGTTTACTTATTTATTTGAAAATAAGAGGCAGGAAAGGAGAAGAGAGATCTTTCCCACTCGCTGGTTAACTTCCCAAATGCCTATTACAGCTGGTCTGGGTCAGGCTGCTGTCAGGAGACTGGAACTCTGCTCCGGTTTGAGACATGGGTGACAGGCACTCAACTGCATCAGCCACTTCCTGCTGCCTCCCAAGTGGGCCTTCACAGCAAGGTGGATTGGTGAAGAGAGTGCAGACTCGGTCCCAGGAACTCCAAAAGGGATGTTAGCATCCCAACTGGATCTTAAATGGCTTGCAGAAAACACCCGTGGTTGGCTGTCCCCGCAGAGATTGCCATGCCTCACACTTTCAGTGCCCTCAGCTGTGTGCTAGGTCCAAGCCTCCTCGTGACAGACTGCTCACACCGTGTCCTGGAGCACCCCTCGTGATGACTACTCCTCCGCTCTTGTCTCATGCATTTCCCCAGCGCTGACTCTCAGAGTTTTTATGTCTCCTGCTCCCACTGGGAGAGAGGTCACTTGGAGGTTTGACTCTTTGGTCCGCCGCAGTACCCAAGGTGTCCAGCATGTAGCAGCTGGCCAACAGATGGTTGCATAATAAAAATGAGTTCAGCGTCTGAGTAAAAGATGACAGCTGGCATGTAAAAAACTTCAACTGGATTTTGTTTTCTTGGAGTAAAATCTCAGATTCTCATCTATTTGACAACAGCGTAAATTACCAAAAAACTAACAACTCCCAGACGCACAGATTTCCTTTGGGGTTTTAGGAGGCAACAGCATTTAAAGAGCTTCCTCAGACCAACAGTGATTTCTGTATAGTGAGAATTAGAAAGTATGCTGTGCTGACTCTTCAAATACTTTTTGGATTTTTCTCCTTTGTTCTTTCCTACAAAGCCAACATTCAGATCAGATTGAAAATAGGCCAGATTCTGGCGTGAATGTTTCCAAAATGATGGACAGTCCAAGGTCCAAATGGCAGATAGCCGTGCCTCAAAAATCTGATGTGACAAAACTCAAGACTTGTTAAAATTCATCTATGACAAAGCAAAATGAATTTGAAATCTATCAGGTGAAGAATGCTGATATTTCTGACATTCTTTCTTTTCCTCTTCCTTTTTTTTTTTACTAAAACATTTTTAAAGGGCATATAAAATTATACATATGTATTGGGGAACCATCTAATGTTTTAACACATAGATATATCGAGTAATGTTCAATCAAGATAAAAGTATGTATTTCCACATACATTTAATACTTATTAAAATATAAAAAAATACTTACTTTTTCCCTTTTTCTAGAGATATGGTACATTTTTTGTAGTCACCCTAATGTGCAAAAAAACCCCAGAAGCCCTATTTTAATCTAGGTATTATGTAGTATTTCTTAATCACACTTCCCCATCCCTTGCCTCTGTCCTCCATCCCTCACCTCTGACCTCCATCCCTCACCTCTGACAGGCACCATTATGCTTTTAGTTTCTATGAGATCACCTTTATTTTTAGACTCCGATTAGAATACCCTATTTTAAAATTAGTAGCTGATTGCATTTCTTAGTTAGGTTTAGCACATTTTATTTGAATCCTCAGAGATATCTGACAGAAAAATCAAAATATTAATCTGAAATTCCTTCACCCTTTAAAATGTTTCTGCCAGCTCAAGTGGGAAAAAGTTTAATTCAATTTAATTTATACACAATTTCCTTGTGTATAAATTGCATATTTCCTACTCAGGTTGTGAAGATGAAAATGCTTCAGGTGAAGTGATAAGCAGATTATTTTCAATAGTTATCTATAGCCTTACAACAAATTATTCCTAAAACACTGTAGGTGGAAATCAGGAATAATCTCACTATTTCTGTGGACCAAGAATTTTGGATCAGCTGAGCCCTCTGCCGTTCTTATAAATGTGCAGTGTAGGTCTGCCAAGTCTGCAGTCTTCTCCAGACAAAATTTTGGAAGATTCTACTTTCCAAATTCACTCATGCGACTGACAGCAGACCCAGAATATTTGCTTCTGATCTCATTCTCATGGGCCTTTCTCAGAACATGGCAGCTGGCCATTCATAGAGAGAACATTCTACTACAAGTAGACAGAGAGCTCAAGACAGGTCACAATTTTTCCATAGCTCAATATTAGAAGTGACAGCCAATCCTTTTCTTAATACTGTATTTGTTACAAGTGAGTTCTAGGTCTTGCATGTCCAAAAGGAAGTGATAACAGAAGCATAAACACTAGGAGGCAGTGACCAGGGGCCATCTTTAAGGTTGCTGACCACAGGACCTGAGCATGGTCATAACATGACAGTTGGCATATAATGTGGGTTTTACCACCTGCCATCGGAGCATATTGTACGTCATATTCTCAAACAACCTTGTGAATGAAAACTGAGGCGAAGAAATCAACAAATCTGGAGAAGTTCCCATTAGTTTGCACGTAGCATGCTCAGGCCTCAAAATACAATGATCTGCCTCCAGATTTCATGCTCTTAATCTAAGTGCTAAGTTTTCTATCATGAATAGACCACTAATTGATTTCTCTTGTCATTATTTACCATGATGACAGATGTTACAAAGATTATTCAAAGAGTAGAATAGCGGAGACACACAACACAGGAGATGGACAGCTCTGTGGAAAACAAAACAACTAAGAAAAAGCACAGCCAAAAGAGATCATGGGCTCCTTTGAGTTAAATCCAGAGAGTGTCATTAAGTTCTATAGATAAAGGCTACAGGAGGCCACACATCTGACTCAAGAACAGGACTTTGCTAAAGACAGCTTTAAGAATTGCATGTGAAATCAGTTACCTGGACCCTCATGTTTACAAAAGGTAAATTTATAATAGTTAAGACATGAACTCAACCTAGCTGTCCAACAAATGATGACTAGATTTTTTTTAAAAGTGATATATATGTACCAACAAAATGCTACTTACATTCATAAAAAGAATAAAATCTAGACTTTCCCAACAAAATGGATACAACTGGAGATGATCATTCTTTAGTGAAACAAGGAAGACCCCCAAAGACAAATACCACATTTTCTCCAATTTTTGGTAGTTTTCAGAGTATGAAAAATCTAATATGGAGTTAGCATTAATTATAGCATTGTAGGTTAAGCCCCAGATGAAATACCAGCCACCCATAGCTGCACCACTTTTGGCCTATCTCCTTACTGATGTGCCTGGGAAAGCAACAGACAATGGACCAAGTATTTGGGCCCCAGCACCCATATAGCAGACCAGAAGAAGCTCATGATTACTGACTTAAGCCTCGCCCAGTCCTATCCATTGTGCATGGACATTTAGGGAGTAACCAGCAGATGGAAGATTTCTCTCTCCCTACTAAATCCTGCAAATAGATGAATAAATCTTTAAGAAATTATACAAATGACCTTGTGTCTTTACTTACTAGATGTTGGCTTTTGAATATAAACTAAAATTTTAAAGAATGGTGGAGAATACAAGACAATGGAATAGGGTGAGGGCAGGTTAAAACAGAGACCTCCCCCACAAAAGAACCAAAACTATTACCAACCTCATAGTTAACTGAGGAAGACATCAAGGAACTGACAGATAAAGAATTTTTAAAAATCATTATAGGGCCCGGCATGGTGGCACAGTGGTTAAGGTCCTCGCCTTGCATGCCCGGGATCCCATATAGGTGCCGGTTCTAATCCCGGCAGCCCCGCTTCCCTTCCAGCTCCCTGCCTGTGGCCTGGGAAAGCAGTCCAGGACAGCCCAAAGCTTTGGGACCCTGCACTTGCGTGGGAGACCCGGAAGAGGCTCCTGGCTTCGGACTGGCATAGCATTGGCCATTGCGCTCACTTGGGGAGTGAATCATTGGACGGAAGATCTTCCTCTCTGTCTCTCCTCTCTGTATATCTGCCTTTCCAATAAAAATAAAATAAATCTTTAAAAAAAATCATTATAAAGCTCCTTAAAAACAATGAAAAGCACACACAGGAGTTCAAGGAATATGTTACATAGGAAATAACATCACAAAAACAAGATCAAGCTGAATTCTTAGAAATGAAGAATACAATACAGCAAATTAAAAATTCAGTGGATCGCTTCTCAGCCTTTTGGCTAATATCAAGTATAAAAATTCAGTGAAAATCCTCAAGAGTAAGAGTGAGTGAAGCAGAAGAAAGAATCTCAGAATCAGAAAATACTTACTGCTATAATGTTGTAATAGTCAAAAAGCTGGAGAGGAACTGAGTTGAGCTAAGAAAAATTTCCAAGAATTAAGGGACACTATTGAAAGTTTGAATATAAGAAATATGAGAGTTCTTGATGGTGCAGAAAAATAAGTTGTGATAAAAGAAGCATTCAATGAAATAATAATTGAAGACTAGCCTAACATGGAGAAAGAACTGGGGAATAAAATACAGGAGGGCCACAAAAATCCCAGCAGGGTTGACCTAAGGCAATCCTTGCCATGACACATCATAATTAAGCTCTCTTCAGTTGAACATAAAACACAAAAATACTTAAATATGCACATGAGAAAAATCAATTAACTTGTACAGGAATCACGGTCAAATTCACTGCTGACTTCTTAAAGGAAGTCAATAGAATGGAATATTACAAATTCTAAAAGGAAAAAAATTGTCAGCCAAGAATAACTTACCCGGCAAAGCTCTCCTTCATCTTTGAAAGTGAAATAAAACTGTTTCGAGCCCAGCATGGTAGCCTAGTGGCTAAAGTCCTGGCCTTGAATGCACCAAGATCCCATATGCACGCCGGTTCTAATCCTGGCAGCTCCACTTCCCATCCAGCTCACTGCTTGTGGCCTGGGAAAGCAGTCAAGGACAGCCCAAAGCCTTGCACCTGCATGGGAGACCTGGAGGAAGTTCCTGGCTCCTGGCTTTGGTTCGGCACAGCACCAGCCATTGGTCACTTGGGGAGTGAATCATCAGACAGAAGATCTTCCTCTCTGTCTCTCCTCCTCTCTGTATGTCTGGCTTTGCAATGAAAATAGATAAAGCTTAAAAAAAAAGTGAAATAAAACAGTTCCAAGGGAAAAAAACCTGAAAGGCTTCTCTTCTATCATATCTGCTCTACAAATATTACATAAAAATGTCCTACAGACAGAGAAAAGGAATAGCACCTACCAATTTTAAAGGTAAATATGCAAAACATTCCAATGAAACAACAAAAGAAGACTCAATCAAATAATGAATAACCAATTGTTAAAAAGACAGGATCAAATCACTACCTATTTATTTTAACCCTGAATGTAGATGGCTGAAACTAATCAATCAAACGTCAGAGATTAGTGGACTAGATTAATAAACAAAACCCACCCATCTGTTGCCTACAGGAAATACATTTCACCAACAAAGATATGCAGAAACTAAAAGTGAAAGCATGGAAAAGGATATTCCAGGCTAATAGAAAGGAAAAATTAACCTTCTTATACCAGATAATACAGACTTCGATGCAAGAAGAGATGAAAAACACCACATGATGATCAAGAGATCCATTCAGAAGAAGAAATCACCATAAATAAATGTATACACACCAAATTCCAGGGCAGATAGCTATATGAAGTAAATGTTAGCGGATTTAAAGGGAGAAACAGATTCCAATACAGTAATAGGTGGGGAACCTTAACACCCTACCAACCCCAATGGACAGACTGACATACTATAGGGCAGTGGTCATCAAAATAGTCTGGTACTGGTACAGAAACACAGAAGAAGATCAATGGAATAGAATAGAAGCACCGGAAGGGAGCCCACGTGTCACAGCCAAATCATCTTCAATAAGATAACTGAAAATAATCCAGGGGGGAAAGTTGGTCTCTTCAACAAATGCTGTTAGGATAACTGAATGGCAGCTTGCAGAAATAAGAACTCCACCTGCCATCTAAATGGATCAAGGGTCTAACTGTGCATCCAGAAACCATCGGTCTATCAGAGGAAAACACAGAAAGCACTCTCCAAGAAACAGGCAGTGGTAAAGACTTCTTAGAAAAGTCACCAAAAACACAGGCAATCAAAGCCAAAATAAACAGATGGGATCCTTCTGTGCAACAAAGCAAATGAGCAACAAAGTGAAGAAGCAACCAACAGAAAATCTTTGCACACTGCACAAGTGATGAAGGATTAATACCCAGGATTTAGAAACTCAAAGGCAACAAAACAAGCTACCCTGTGAAGAAATGGGCAAAGGAAATGAAGAGATATTTTTCAAAACAACAAATTCAGATAGCTAATAGGCATGTATGTACATTATCTTCATCTAGAAAAACTGTATAATGGAGACTAGATTATTGAGAAGTGAAAGTACATTGCAGTGTGCATTACTACTTCCAAATAAAAGGAGGACATCCAGGGAAACTGTTAAAATACATCTTGATAATAGGATGCTGGACATTCTGCCATTGTTTATACCTACAATGTGAGGCTACACTTCAATAGCAGAATGATGGAATTGTGACCATTGCAGAAGGACTGTTATAACAGTATTAGAGGACTATTATAATAAGACTATTATAATAGTAGTATTGTAATGATACAATATTATATATTACATATAATAATATTGTAATAGGACTATTATATTAGGAGTATTGTAATAGCATTATTATAATAATATTGTATAGGGGACTATTATAATAATATTGGAGAAAACAGTGGGGGAGGGGAAGGAGTGGAAGGGAAAATCCCTGAGCCTGTGAAACCTTATCATGTAAAATGAAAATAATTTAAAAACATTATTGCAAAAATTAGAAAAGATGGAAACTATATTTTCTTAGAATGATACATATGAATATATAAAAATTGTTCTTTATATTTATAAAAATGTAAATAATAACAAAAAAGAATTGTGATAGCCCATTAGGTATAGGAAATATTTTCAAACATTTGAATATTATCACCAGATCATGATTTTTCCTACTAAATAGGGGGCTTTCAAGGTAAAAGTTTTGGCTTGGGACTCCACTACTAAGTTATTGTTTTGATCAGAGAGAAAAAAAAAACTAAGAGCACCATTTAAGTGATATGTATCATTTCATCTGTTTCCTTATATTTCCTTATATTTTAAAAACACTTTTTGAAATAATCCATGACTCAAAGTCTAGGTCTGCATTATGTCACTGGAAAGGAAATACCGGCTCTGCATTTGACACCTGAAAAGCAATCTCACAATTCAGGGCCTTGGGGGCATGCACTATCATTATAGCAAAATTATAACATTCAGAAGTAAAGTGAGAATCTCTCCTTTCTAAGCTAAACACAAGTCAGCACAATTGGTGAGAGGACAGGAAACAGCAAATAAAGGTATTTCATTTGGGCTCATGCTCCCTACCTAGCTCCGGAAAGAGATGTTCAAAGGAAGTTACAGCTAGTGTTATGATCCCTAGCCAACAGTGCTACAAAGCCACAAATGTGGCAGAAAAGTTTGCAGATTGTTGAGGAAAAAGGAAATGAATTCCTTGACCACTCTTTAATGTTCAGTCACGAGACAGAGAAGTGGAATAACATAAGATAAATTCTTTTCTTCTTTTGGGATGCCCAACTTTGAGAAATGCAGTGTGGATGTTTTTTGAAATTGGAGAACGAATTGAAGCTAATGATTTTGCATGTGTTAAGTATTGTTTAATTTAGCAAAAGGTTTTATTTTCAGAATTTTTACACTTCTTGGACTCGGGGGCCTTTCAACTTTACCGAGGCATAGGAGACAGTGGAAGCCATCAAAGATATGGGAAGCATTGTTTAGGAACGGTCATTAAAAAAGGCAGCCTCGTTGTGAGCAAAATAAGCTTCTATTAACATGACCAGAAGCAAGCAGGGTTTTTCCATAACATTTGTTTCTTTGCCTAATTCTTGGTGGCAGCTTGAAGGAAAGATGTGCAAGACAATCCTTCAGGACTCCTTGCATTTTTGGCATTACCCACAACACAAAGCATCTTGATGAAAGTTCTTTATACCTGGAGAGAATCTAAGCTGGTGAAGAGTGGGCTCTCTGATTGTAGAAAACTGGAATTCTTTGATTTTTGAGTATGATTGCATCACCAGTCCGTGGTTACTATTGTACCACTAGTCCATATTTACTATTATATCACTAATCCATACTTTCTGGCACTAATCTCATTAGTCATTGAAAGATCTAAATATATACTATGAGATGAGTCTCCTAGTTCACATTATCTTTGAATTCCCCATTATTTCCATAAATATTATAAATGTTGAATGGCAATTAATATTATCTTGTTTTACATTTATATATTTGAAAGACAAAAAAAGGAGGGAGAAGACAGAGAGAGAGAGAGAGAGAGAGAGAGAGAGAGAGAGAGAGAGAGAGACCTTCAACCAATAGGTTTACTCCCCAAACGGCCCCAAACAGCCAAATCTGGGCCAGAAAGAAGCCAGGAGCCAGAAACTCCACCCTGGCCTGTCATGCAGATGGCAGAGGTCTAAGTATTTGGATCATCCACTGCCTTCCTAGTTACATTAGCAAGGAATTGGGACTTGAACCTGCACTCTAATGTGTGATGTCAACATATTAAGTTCATTCTGATAACGCTTTACATTACAGGAGCAAGTGATTTACTCAGATCAGATCCTGGCAGTATATTACTAACACTATTCACCCTTCACTTTCCACAGCTTGAGCATATCATGCCCAAATACAGGACTCAAGATTATGCTCAAATACAGGAGTGCCAGTTAAGAGCAATAATTTTTTAAAACAATCACTGAGCAACTGCGTTTCAAGCACTATTCTAGATGCTGAGGATCAAAATATAAATAAAATAAATTATGCAAAATGGTATTTTTCAATTACATTAAAAATGATTCAATTTATACAGTTTTTGTATGTTTCACTTACCTACTGCCTACAGGTATGTGCATTTAAAATATCATTTATCATAAAAAAAGAATTCTAATAATAAGCATGCTTACCCTGGATAAGCCAACAGTTCACATCTTACCTTTGAGTGGGAAATGGAGAGAGTGGGTATTTGGGAGCTGGTCTTATTTTTGTTTCAAATAATTCTACATCTGCTTTTACCTAACTCTCTTCATAGCTATATATTTCAGTCAAATTATGTGCAGTGAAACAGTTATTTCAACGATAACTTTCAAGTATTTTCTTCTAATTAGCATATCTCAGATGACAATGTTAGATAGGCCATTGGGCCAAGTTCTGGATTTCCTATGCTATTCTAGATGCACTTTCTTTAGGTGATACCTAGTAAAAAGATTCAGAAAAAGGTCCTAGGAATGAAGCTGTAGTCTCATAGTGATGAAAGTGTTCAGGCTCAAGTGAGTACCTACCTATCAAGGTCTTAGGTAATATTTTAACATTTCCTTGAATGGCACAACCATACCAGATGCTAAATAGACCATATCCATAGTTAGTTTCTGACAACTGTTATGTTTCTTCAAATGCTGAATATTAGGAAAGTTTATTCTGCTTTCATGTACTTTGCAAAATAAAACCAGTTGCCATTATATTCACATTTCATATGGTCATGTTCGGCATTTTATACAAGCTCTTGACGTTTTGTTAAAACGGCTCAAGGTTCTGGAGCCTTTGATGTTTCCCATTCTCCCTGGAAATAGTAGTTTAGTTTTCTTATTCCTCCTTTTGGATTTGTTAATCCTATGGACCTGGTCATTATGTGAATCTCCCAAACTGCCATGTCATGCGTGGAAAGTTCTAAGAAGATGTTATTTCAATCACTGCTATATCACATTTATGTGGCAAATGATTTATTTTAAAACTGTGTAAGTATTTTTGGTTGGCTGCAGTAGGAGATACAATTAAGGACAGCATGAGCTGCTCCATTTCCAGCAATTAAGGCAAAGTCTGTCAGAAAACTCATTGATATCCAGTAGAGTATTTACTACATATTTTTTTTTTCCCAGAGTGATCCAAGATCTGTGCTTTCCATAACAAAGACTCAGGGTCAGCTTTGGTAAATAACTGCTAACATGTGGAGGAAGTCAGTTCATGGGAGTGGTTCATTGTCTGGAACATGATTCAGTAACCACCCAGAGAGGACTGAAAATGAATTGATGTGGGTCTGAAATCACTAGGCAAACAGGTCCTGGACTCCCTGTGAGGCTAGAACTTGCTTTGTATACAACACAAAAAGAAATAGGGTTTTAGTTCTGACCAAATCAAGTAAACAAAAGTCTTCACTGATGGAGCTGATCCTGGATTCATTGAACTGAATGGGAATATTCAAGAGCAAAATACTGAAAGCATTTAGGCCAAGAAAGTATAAAGGGTGGTGTTGTGGAGGGGGATGAAAATAAAGGGGAGTAATCCAATGTTACAAGCAAGAACCAATCCTGATGCAGTCTGTCCCCAGAAAGGGAACAAAATGCATTGGTGCAGAGGTAGAAACTCAACAGCAGTATCCCCAACACAAAAAGATTAGAAGCAGGTTAGGAAGTAACTGACACAATAGTGTAGGTAAAATTATTCTCTCTAGAAAGGAATTTGCTTGCACTACGCAATTCTCAATCACTCAATCCCCAAGCTCACCACTCGTTTTTTCTCCCATCCCCAGGGCACATTGTCTCTATCATGATCACATACAGAAACCTCCCCATTAATTTTTGCCACTTGCCCTTGAGTCTCTTGACTAGGAAAAGCAGCAATAGAACAAGATAATTCCAGCAATTGGCACTATTCATAGGTTGCAGATGAAGAGCTCCTCAACCATGCAAATGCTTAAATAGATCTAGATGTTTGTCTCTATGCCAGGAAAATATCAAGATGACTTAGCGCATTTTCCATTTCTCTTCTCTGTATCATATAAACATTATTATAACATATTAACCAAATTCTTTTTGAAGAATGGAAAATTTTATCCCCAAGGAATTTGAAGTCCCAAGATACCCAGCCCTTAAGCCCACCTTTAAATTTAACTTTCACTTCAAAATTCTCAAGAATTCTTTTCCAAGTAAAATTGTTTTTGAAAAAGCATCTTTTGATGTTCCATTTTAAAGAAATTTATGATGTACTAGTTGTTTGATGAGCAAGTTTTAGATCTGGCTTCTTGATTCTCTGATGAAAGCCTTCATTTTCTAATGAAAATCTGCATACCATATGATCCAGCAATAGCACTCCTAGGAATATATCCAAAACACCTGTTACACGAGAAACCAACATGCACCCCTATGTTCGTAGCAGCACAATCAATAATAGCAAAAACTTGGAAACAACCGAAATGCCCATCAACAGAAGACTGGATAAGAGAGCTATGGTTTATTTACTCCACTGAATACTACTCTGCTATTAAAAACAAAACAAAACAAAACAAAATATAGTTCTTTGTGGCCAAATGGGCCCAAGTGCAAACCATTATGCTAAGGGAAACAGGCCAAGCCCAAAAGGTTAGATACCACATGTTTGCCTTAATTTAAGATGAAATGATGTCAATATGAAAAATAGTACCTGTAAACTGTAATATTATCTCAACCCCAACAACCTGTATCTCATGCAATAAGATATTGTGATGTAACCAATGAATCAACAATCAATGTGAGTCAGACTGCTTATGATCTATATCAAAGAATTGTAAAACCTAATATACTTTGAAGACCCTAGGCTTCTCAGAAATGGGGCAGGAGAGCAGAGAAATCTTCCATCTCTACAGAATGTGTGAGGAAGTCGTGAAGTATAATCTATCATGAACATAACAGGTAACTTATAGACAACAGACTCGAATCAACATTAGACAATAGTAAAACTACAAAGACATATAGGGGAATCAAGAGAGATCCTGACAACCTCTTAACAGGAGGTCATATGCACAGAGCGGGGTGGGGGGGTCCCCAGAGTGGAGCAGGTGGACAGGAGGAGGCTTGTATCCTAACCCTGAAGACTCCCAGATTCTCACCAAGGACTATCAGTATGGGCACCAAGGACTACATCCCAACTGCCAAGGAGACCCCAGGGAATTGGAGTGCCTTCTTCTGCCTCTCTCTTTTTTATTATTAAGGCTTTCCTCTGATCTTAGAATTAGCTGTATTGTATTCTTCATTTCTAAGAATTCAGCTTGATTTTGTTTCAATGTTGTTATTTCCTGTGTAACATATTCCTTAAATTCCTTGAGCTCCTGAAAATATTTCCTGACATTTCCAATGAAGTTTACAACAATTTTTTTTAAAAGTATTTATTTGACAGTTCATTCATGTTTTCCTCAGTTAACTATTAGGTTGACAAAGGCTTTTGTTTCATTGTGGGAAAGCCGTCATTTACCTCATTCATTCTGTTTATGTCTCTTTTTTTGCTCTTGGTCATTGCCTACCCTAGTTAGCAGGTTCTTTTCCTTTGGGTTGCTTTGTTTTTTTAGAATACCAAAGATTTATTTATTGTTTACTTTTTAGAAAGGCAGATTTAGCAGAGACAAGGAGAGACAGAAGGATCTTCCACGCACTGGTTCACTCTACCAAATGACTGTAATGGCTGGAACTGATCCAATCCAAAGCCAGGAGCCAGGAGCTTCTTATAAGATCTCCCAAGTAAGTGCAAGGTTCCAAGGCTTCAGTTCATTCGCCACTGTTTTACTAGGCCACAAGGAGGGAACTGGATGGAAAATGGAGCATCCAGGGCACCCATAATCTATGTTGTCATTTTGAAAAGTTAAGATTTAGTTAGGGCTGATTTTTAAAAAGTTTTACTTATTCTTATTGCAAAGTCAGATATACAGATAAGAGGAGAGACAGAGAGGAAATCTTCCATCTGAAGATTCATTCCTCAAGTGGTTGCAACAGCCGGAGCTGAGCTGATCAAAGCTAGGAACGAGGAACCTCTTCTGGGTCTTCCACAGGGTGCAGGGTCCCAAGGCTTGGGCCGTCCTCTACTGCTTTCCCAGGCCACACACAAGGAGCTGGATGGGAACCAGGGGCAGCAGGTTTAGAACCGGTGCACATATGGGATCCTGGCATGTGCAAGGCAAGGACTTTAGCTGCTAGGCCTCCATGCTGGACCTTAGGGCTGATTTTTAAGCCGTGTTGTCCACAGGTATACAGGTTGACTTTACTGATCCCATTATGTACCTAGATCTTATTTGTAATCACTTGTGTCACTCCCTCCAGAGAGTTTCAGTCCCACATTCTCAAGTTAGGCTTCCACCACAGTCTTCATAGTCCCTGCTCCCTGCTCACCACTCTCTTCCACTGTGATTTCATGTTGTGGCTGCAAAGTTGCCTGATCAGCCTTCATCCCACTCCTGATTCCAGCATTACTTGAGGAGGGGGATGCGGGGAAATTCCAGAGGCTAAGGGACTGTATCATAAAATAAATTCTAAAAAAACAAAAAGAAAAATTATGTCTACACATAAATATCCTTTTGTTTGCAAGTGTTTTGTCTGGAATGTGATACATCCTCAGCCAACAAAGGAAGATTTTTATTCTCTGGTTTCCATCTGTCATCTCCTCCTTCCTGTTTTTGTGTGTTTTCCCTGTCAGGGTGGACTTTTCATTTTCATACAAATCATTCACAACTTTGGTTATTCTCTTTACTGTCTTCAATAATTTTAATTCTGATTTTATATCTTTTTTCTACTTTTTGTAATGATTAAAAGCACAGGCCATGGAACAAAATTGTCAGAATTTGAAAACAGTCTAACAATGACTAGTTTGATGACCTTGAGTTTTAATTTCAAAATCTGGACAACAGTAAAGTTAGTTATGATGCGCACATAAAACTTAAATGAGTTAATGCACATAAAATACTTAGAATAAAGCAACAATGATAAGTTGGAAGTAAAAAAAAAAAAGCAATAAGGAAAAAAGAAGTGGAGTAGCTAGAACTAAACTTTGCACTCTGTTATGGGATGTAGGCATCCCAGTCAGTGGCTTAACCCCATGAGCCCTAATGCCCTTTCTAAGATTGTTTTCTAGAGACACATGATTTCATTCCTTTGGGAATTCAATTGATAGATTTCCAAAGATACTTATTTTTTCAATCATTCTTCAGATTTTAATTGTGCATTTAGAATCTACAAGGATAGTTTTTAAGCCTGGTGTAAATTAGAATTAGCTTGGAACTTCTAAAACATGCAAGTTTCTCTTTGCCACTTCCAGATCTTTCTGACTTAATTATGTCAGGGTATGACATCAGAATCAGTATTTTCTCAGATGATTTAACATTCTGAAAAGTTTTGGATCTGCTGCTTGAAGTTGTTGTGGTTTTTATGCACGAATATCCAGGTCCCATACTCATAGATTTTGATCTAGTTTGTTTGGGTAGGGCCCAAACTTAGGGTATGTACAGGTTGTTGTTGCTGTGTTGTTGATGCTACTCATTTTATTTAAAACAAAGCTTTCAAGTAATGTTAATGTGGAACTAGAGATAAACCTTTTAAGAAGAATGTATTTCCAGGCAGAAAAGGGAAACAACATTGACAAATTTACATCAATGCAAGGATGTACACAGAGTTGGCTACATTCACAAGTGCCTAGACTCTATTAAATTATAGGAAATTGATACTTGTATGTATCAGTCAATTGGAATTGATGCTGATAGAGTCAGCATCTACATGTACCACGGTAATACTCCATGACTGTTAATACTTGTACTGTGTCTGTCCTTTCACTCTGTTGCAACTCCTTCTGATCTGCCTGTTTATCCTTTGTCTGGAAATGCGTGATGTCAAAGTTCTCATTTTCCTTTTTGTGCTAAGGGTCTGCACGGTACAACCTCATATATAGTTGATTCTCTTTTACAAATTGCACACAAAGTAAGTGAAATACTGAGCATCATGAGACTTGCATCGAAAGATCCAACCTGGAACCCACTTTTCTAGAATTTAGATTCCAGACACATACATGATTTGTGCATGAAACAGTTTCAAAAATATTAAATATTTTCCTCCTAAAAAGATAATGGCTAAAACAATTGCTAGAACAATTTTGAAACTATAGATTTGAGATGTCAAGAAGAAGGAAGATGAACATAGGGTTTAAAAGTTGAGGAAGAAGGAAGGCTTTTTTGAAGAAAATGAAACTTAAACTGGGTTTTGAAGTTGTGGCAAAAGTTGAAGGATCAGACTAGGAGCAGGCAGGCTTTTCTATAAGGGATGGTTGCAAGTGTGACTGTGCTTATGGTGAGTGCTATCCAGCCACACCTAGGTAAAACCCTGGTCCCCTGAGCACTGGCCAGTAAGATAAAATTTAGATATTTGGAAAATTACATGACAACAAGCTGAGCAAATGACACTTATTCATTGTTGCACTGCTTTAATGACTAACAGGGAGAAAGCTGTATCCATTAGGCATGTGATGCTGTTACATTTATTAAGCACCAACTGAATGCCCTTGTTAGCCAGTAAATAGAATTATAAAAATGAGTAAAACTGTAGTCCTTACTGTTTTTGCAGCGTATTGCCTTGGCTCTTACATTTTTCAGTTGTCTAAGTACTTGTCTAACAAGTTTATTTAATATACAGCTTCTTTGGATTCATCTTCTAGAGATTCCACAGATTCTGACTGGGAATATCTGGGTTTGGACTCAGGAACATGCTTTATAAACAATACTTTTCCCTGTCTCCAGTAGTGTAATGTCACTCATCTAAGAATTATGCTCCAAGAAACACTAGCCTAAAAAAACACCCAACAATCACCAAACCCAAGAAATGCCCCCAGTAACCGTGAATGTCAGGTGGTCGCCGGTGCAGCAGAGGAAAGGTGACAGGTGGTTTCACTCCATCTGAGTCCTGTAGAAGAGGCAAGCTCCCCACAGAGTCAGGAGAAGAAAGCATTCCTGGCAGGAGGAATGGCAGGACAGTATCAAAGAAGAAGAGAAACAGCAATTTCTTTGCTGCAAAGATCTGATTATTTTGGGGATACATAATTTCTCTCAATAACAAAAAGTAATTCAACTGCTTGGTCTGGTTTGTTAGAAAAGATTAGTAGCAGTTAAATGTTGGCAGATCAGAGAACCACTGAAGTGCTTGCAAATGTTATGAAACAGAGACCACCACCAGGGGCTGTGATGGTGTTTCTAAGAATCTATTCAACTCTCTGGATTTGGATTCACATATCAGAATGATTAGTTTGATATTTAGTTCCCTCTTTGCAAGTCTTCCATAATCCAATTCTGGGAAAACTGAGCTATTAAAAGGAGAGTAAAACACTTTCTTAATACTTCTGTACTAAGAACAATTTTTGTTTAATCAAGAATATTCACTCATGGCCTTTTGTCTTAATTATCAAGAATAGAACAAATGATCATCAAGAATAAAACTAAATACAAATTGCTTAGGCATCTTTTCAAAAGGGGAATTTGGTCTATTTTTATAAAAACAGCTGAACACATCTGGAGATGTTATTTTGTCATTCACACAAATTTATAAATTAATATTTAAATTTCTCTTATCTAAAAAGAATACACAAAATTGATTTTAACAATATCTTATCCATAATAACTGCATATACTTATGGAGTACAATATAGTGTGATGTTTTACCATAAATGTATTCATTGCATAATGATAGGGTAGTCAGCACTGTCTACCACCTCAAATATTTATAATTTCTTAATGATACCAGCATTCAAAACTCTCTTCTAGCTCTTTTGAAAACACAATAATTATTGTTGTGTATAGTTACCCATGGGTGCAAGATAATAGCAGAACTTGCTATTTCTATCTAACCATGGCTTTGTACCCTTTGATCAATCTCTTCCTGTATTTTCCACCTTTCCTCAGATTCTGGTGATCGCTTTTCTATTGTCTGCTCCTACGAGATGAGCTTATTTGCATTTCACATTAAAGTAAGATGTAATATTTGTCCATCTGCATCTGGTTTATTTCACTTACACTGAATGTAGGTTAATAACTCATTTTCAAAAGCTCAAGTCTTTTTTTGGTTGGATAATAATCCAACTGTATAAATATCACATATTTAAAAATATATTTATCTGCTGGCAGACAATTTTGTTAATTATATATTCTGACCTGTGTGACTAGTTCTGTAACAAACAGAGCAGTGTAGTTTTCACTATACTGCAAGATTATATGGTAGATCTATCTATAATTTGATTGGGACATTAATACTGTTTCTCATATTAGCTGTACTTACATTGCCACCAGCAACTATAATGATTTATTTTGTTCTCATTCTTGCCAACATTTGTTCTCTTTCACCTTTTAAATAATAACTTGTACATGATGATACCTCATCTAGTTTTGATATGTTCCTCCTAATGATTGGGAATGTTGAGCCATTTTTCATACACCTGTTAACGATCGGCATGTCTTCGCTTGAGAACCATCTTTCCATGTGTTTTGCCCATTTTAGTTACGTTATTTAGGTTTTATTGTTGCTTTTCATTTGCTATGGAATTGCCTGAGTTCTTCATATATTTTCAGTTTACTGCTTGGTAAATCAGTTTGCTTATGTTTTCTGTTTTCTCCCATTCTGTAGGTTGTCTCTTCACTTTATATATTGCTTCCTTTGCTGTGAAGATTTTTTTAAGGAAGATATGGTTATATTTGTCTGTTTCTGCTTAAGTTACCTATGCTTTGAGGTCTTACCCCCCCAAATCTTGTCCATTCCAATGCCATGAAGCATATTTTCTGTTTCTTTTAGCAATTTTATAGTTTAAAATCTTACATTTAATTTTGTAATTCATTGTTCATAAATTTCTGTATATGATGAATAACAGGTGTCTGACTTCATTCTCCTGTTATGAGTATCAGTGTTTTCACTGCCAAACTGTGCTTTTCTTGACATGTTCCATGGCACCTTTGTCATAATTAATTGGCCGTAAATGCATGGATTTATTTTTGAGTTGCCTTTTGATTCACTGATCTTTGTGTGTCTGAACATGCTCCCTGGATCATTAGAAGACAGTAGCATATTTTGAAGTCAGCTATTTGAGGCCACCAACTTCATTCTTCCTGCTGTTACTCAGAATTTATAAAAAATGCTCTCTATGCATCCTACCTCCCATCAGCCCTGTAGTTGTCTTTCAGGTTTCTTAATGGTTCCTGTAATTCTGTCCTGCTCTTTTCCATCACACATTACACAAGGAATCACTGCCTCTAAAAAGTTCTTTGAAAGTTAAGTATCTGGGACAGGTTGTTTGGTGTAGTGGTAAAGACTCTGCTTCAAGAAACGCCCTCATGAGAGTGCCTGGATTGGAATCCTAGCTCCACTGCCAATTCCAGCTTGCTGCTAATGCACACCCTCACAGGCAGCAGATAATAACTCAAGCAGTTTGGTCCCTGCCACCCATGTGGAGAACTTAAATTTGTGTCCTGGCTCCCGATTTTGGCATGATCAAGCCCCAGAGGCTACAGGCATTTAGAGAGAAGATCAGCAGATGGAAGTACACTCTTTCTCTTCTAAAACAAACACATGAATAAGCTAAAGTCAACTCAGAGTTGAAAGAAAACACTGCATTAACTTCTTCCCTATCTGCAGCCAACCAAGTGTTACTCAAAAGTTTCCAAAATGTGGTTTTGCTGAACTACAAAATGATTAAATAACATGGATCTGGATTTTTATTGAATGCTAAGATTGCAGACAGCTTGTTGCTGTTGAATACAAAGATAAATTGTCCTTTTGAGTGGAGTCTAATTTTTCTGTAGGGCGTGTCCACGATCAGAACAAAATGAAAGGAAATTTCAAGCTGGAAGCGACTTTTGTTATAATTTCTCCATTTGGTGAGAATTTTAACCATCTTACTGGTGATTACAAATCATTCACTTAGTTGATCTCTCTAGCATTCATGTGTTAACAAAATGATAGGAGGATTATAAAGTAGAGTAAAAGATCCTTTGAGTAAATTAGGTCTCATATCTTTAAGAATTGCAGAACATCTTGTAATTTTTAAAAAATAATGCATGTTAGTATATTTCTTTATCATACTCCCCAAAATGGTTTTATCATGATATAACAGAGTAACAAGGGAAGCCAGATTTTACCTGATATTATACAAAACACTTTCCATGATTTGGATCATTTTCCTCCCACATAACAACATCATGTTTGACACAAGTATATAATCCATTAGCTCATATTTGAAAACAACTAGATTTCTGCAGCCCTAAACAAAACATAGTTGTACAACAGGAATAAGAAGAGTAGTGGTGGTAGGTTAGGAATGGAAGACTAGCCTGAAAACTCAGATGGAGAATGGAGTATGATAATGAAGAAGTCGTTTCAGAAGAAAGCAAGATCTGAAACACACAGACAAGTTTTCGGTTTGAGTCTGGACTGATAATTTAGAAGCAAAGATTCTGTCAATGTTACAAAGAGCATATACTGTGAAAACAGCCAGACTCACAGCCACTGTAACCTCTGTAATGGGAAAACTATCAAGACCCTGCTCTAACAGAGCCTCCATGAGGCAACCACGTAAAAAGTGTTTATCTACAAAGGATTAACATTAGGCAATAGTGTATTTACCAAAGCAGCAAAAGAGGTTAAAAAAAAGGGAACATATTGGAGAGAAGAGGCAGAAGTAAACCTAATAAATCAACAGTACTGCAGTACAGTGAAGGAAAATATGTATATTCTTTTTTTTTTTAAAGACTTATTTTTATTGGAAAGGCGGATATACAGAGAGGAGAGACAGAGAGGAAGATCTTCCGTCCAATGATTCACTCCCCAAGTGGCCGCAATCGCTGAAGCTGAGCCAATCCGAAGCCAGGAGCCTCTTCCGGGTCTCCCACGCGGGTGCAGGGTCCCAAAGCTTTGGGCCGTCCTCGACTGCTTTCCTGGGCCACAGGCGGGGAGCTGGATGGGAAGCGGGGCTGCTGGGATTAGAACCAGCGCCCATATGGGATCCCGGGCGTGCCAGGTGAGGACCTTAACCATTACGCCACCGCACTGGGCCCGAAAATATGCATATTTTTGAACAAATATTGATGTAGGCATTGAAAAAGACTTCTTAGAAAAGTCACCAAAACACAAGCAGTTAAAGCCAAAATTTAAAAAAAAAATGGGAGTATATCAACTGACAAGCTTCTGTACAGCCAAGAAAATGATTAACAAAGCAAAGAAAGAAGCAAACAATAGAACGGTGGCCAATAGAAATGTGAAAAATGCTCAAGATCCCTACCTGTCAGAACATCTGCTAGCAACAGCTTTATGCAACCACTTGGAAATCCAAACGTAATGGATAAACTGCTGAACCCAATCCATGTAAATTGAATAATGACGACATAGAAAACCTAAATAAACCAATCACTACATAGAGAATCACCCATAAAGAAACCCCAACAAAGTAAAACCCAGGTCCAGATGGTTTAATTGCTGACTTCAACCAAATTTTTGAAGAACTAATGCAAATTCTTCACAATCTAATCAGAACAAGAGCATGGGGGGGACAATCCTCCCAAACTTTTAATGAAGCCAACATTACCTTAGTTTCAAAACCAGGAAAAGATAAAATGGAGAAATAAAATTGTAGATCAATATCCCTAAGATAAAATAGAGAAATAGAACTGTAGATCAATATCCCTAATATAGATAAAAAGTCCTCAACAAAATACTAGCTAGTTCAAATCCGTTTGCACATGGTGGATATAGCAGTACATTAGACTCTGTAGGGGACAGAGGACAAAACAAACTGATCAACTATCCCAGCCAAGTGCTGGCAATGAAAATCTGGGTAAATGGAGACTCAAGTGTGGACTATGTCAGCCAATGAATTTTGGAGAGATTTCATCGTGCTTGGAGTGGCAAGATTGGCAGCAATTCAAAACTGTTGGACTATCAAAATCACTTGAACAGCACTCTTGGAGCATGCCCCACATCAGGGACCCTGGAATGGTTGGGATGCTGGGTGTATCTTCTCTTTTTTATCTTTCCAGTGCCCCCAGATACAGGAAGGATTTGCATCCTAATCAACTATGTAAAAATCACCAAAAATAGAATAAAAAAATACTAAATAGAATGACAAAATTACACAGTGGAAAAAGATACTAGCTAGTTAAATCCAACAACAATCTGTGCCAATTGTATGCCAGTGGGTAACTTTTCATGGCTTGTTCTGGGCTGTTTCCTATCATGTTTCTTGCGCTTACCTCCAGGGTCTGTGTACTGCCAGAGGAGTTGCCCAGGCTCCTCCATCAGAACCTCTCCCAATGCCGGGTTTCACGCTTACCAGTGGGTCCATGAGCTAGCCCTACTCAGTCCACCTCCTGTCATAGCAGGAGCAGTGGCTTTTCCTGACTGGCCTTCAACCCAAACTGGTCCTTGCTCTTGGATGTCTCAGCCCAGCCACGGTTTGTCCATACCCACATATGGCTCACACATGGCTCAGTAGGGGTTTGAGACATTGCCTAGTCCATTGCACATCTACCCTGGTCTTCCAGGACACCAGAGGGTGTTGGGGTCTGGCCCAGTTCGGTGCATCCAATCCCAGTCCACACTTGTCCAAGGGAGACTACAACTGTTTCCAGATCAGAATGCAGCCCCCATTCTAGGTCACATGCCCCTTGGTGGGAACGTCAGAAAGAGCATTCACTTGTACTAAGCGGCATTTGTTCCTGGTATACACAGATGGTTCAATACTTGTAAATCAATAAATGTAATGCATCACATTAACAAGCTGAAGATTAAAATCACATATTTATCTCAGTAGATGCAGAGAAAGCATCTGATGAAAGATAATAGTGTTTCATGATTTAAAAAAAAAAACCTTAATTTTAAATTGGGTATAGAAGGAACATTCCCTCAACACAATCAAGGCAATATTTTAAAAACTCATAGCTAGCATCATATTCAATGAGGACAATTTTGAGGCATTTTCACTAAGATCCAGCAACACAGAAGCATGCTCACTCTCACTCTTGCTACTCAATATAGTCCTGGAAGTTTTTAGCCAGAGTCATCAAGGAAGAAAATAGATCAAAGGAATACACATTGGAAAAGAGGGTGTCATATAAAGTTGTATGATGTAAGATAATCACACAAAACTCTATATCACTTAAATACTCAAAACCATTCCATGGTTGAGAAAGAACTTGTAAAATCAGTCTCTCTACAAGGGCAATTACAAAACATTAAACAAAGAAATAGAAGAAGACATTAAAATATGAAAAAATCTCCCATATTCATGGACAGGTAGAATCAATATAAGATACACATACTACTGACAGCAATGTACAGTTCCAATGCAATATCAACCAAAATATCTACAAATTACTTCTCATATGTATCAAAATGATGTTAAGATTCACATGAAAACGTAACAGCCCCAAACAGCTGAAGAAATCCTAAGTAACAGAAACAAAGCAAGAAGCATCAAAATACCAAATACCAAAATATCAAATGTCAAGAAGTTTTACAACATAGGGGAAAACCATAGGAGGAGGGAGAGGGTGGAAGTGGAAATCCCTGAACCTAAGGAACTGTATCATGAAAAATATAGAATTAAAAAAAGAAATACTAGAGGGCAATTGTAACCTAATGGCCTATTACTGAAATAAAAATAGACTTAACAGGGGTATAAGCAAAGATTTCTTTGAAAAGATTCTAGCAGTAGAGGTAAGTAAAGCAAAAATAAAAGAAGCTTCTGTATTAGAAAGGAAACTATCAACACTGAGAAGGGGTAACCAAGTGAATGGGAGAATGTATTTGCAAATTATAGAACTGACAGAGGATTAACAGCCAAGATCTATAAAGAGCTTCAGAAACTCAACAACAACAAAACCATTAAGAGATTGGCAAAGGACATAAACAGACAATTTTCAAAGGATGAACCACAAGTGGCCAACAGACATTTAAAAAAAAAAAAAAGCTCAAGTTCACTATTCATTGGGGAAGTACAAATAAAAACTACAATGAGGTTTCACTTCATCCAGTTACAATGGCTGTCTTCCAGAAAAAGACCAAAGAACAGTAGCTATTGGCAAGGATGTATCTTCATGCACTGTTGGTGGGAATGTACACTAGTATAACCACTATAGAGGACAGTATGGAGATTCCTCAGAGGTCTGAAAACAGATCTACCCATGAAACCACCACAGCACTCCCGGGAATTTACCAAATGAAATCAGTACACAAGAGAGTTATCTGTACATCCATGTTTACTGAAGCTCAAATCACAATACCTAAGATACGGAATTAACTTCCAGCAGATGATTACATTAAAAATGTGGTATATATACATTTTTGAATAGTACCTAACCATAAAAAGAATGAAATACTATCTTTTGCAACAAAACGATACAAGTAGAAACCATTATGCTCAGTGACATAAGCCAGTCTCAAAAGAACAAATATCAATTATTTGACCTTATGTGGTAATACACACTGATACACACACACATATATACACACAAACAGAATAAAAATTGTAATCTATGACTGAGATTGACATTTTGAGATATGATTATTGTTCATAGCCTTTACCTCAAGGAGCAATGAGTTTTCTTTCCTAATTGCTATTTGTTGAATTTTTTACCTAATGCATTTAAGTCTGTGAGTTAGTCAGGCCATTATCTGGAGATCTTACAAGGAGCAGTCACTTCTTTTTCTAAGAGGCAGCTGGATCTCAATGGTGATAGCTAGAGTTGAGCAAAGAGGCTCTCTACAACACAAGGAGGAAAGATAACAGTATATGAAGACTCATCTATCAGCAGCAATGTACTGGTTCATGCCTCATGATGGTGAATTAATTTCAAAGAAAGTACTGGTGAGATATAACTAAAGAACAAAGACATAACATTGAATAGACAACCTGGGGCAGGGGGCAAAGAGAAAAATTGAAAACCAGCTGGATGAAAACATCATCCCAAATAAGGAAAGCAATATTGACAGAAAGAAAACAGAAAACCAGTTGGTGTTATTTTGCAAGTCAACACTAAATCAGTCTAAGATTATCATAAATTTTAGGAAGATTGTAAGCTGAAGTAATCAGCTCAAAGCAAAGAATAAATATTTTTACTTTGCAACTTTGAACTTTCCATGCTACCAAGCAACTTCATGGTTATATTGGGTATAGGGCACATTCACAGTCCATTCAAAATTGTATTCTGGGCTCAAAATTTCTTTAAAAGCCACAATACTCAGGTTTGTGACCTGACATTACCAAAAGCTGAAAAGTTTCCTAGGATCTGGAGCTTAGCAAGGAACCCAAGATCAAAGCAAGTCAGCTCTTCACATCCAGAATGATTAAGACTGTGGCTGTTTTTGAACTAGATTATTTATTTAGCTTTACAGCAGTGAGTTTGGAGGAAAAAAATCAACACTGTGTTCTATCCCATCTCTCTCACATGCGACTCATAAACTATCAAAATGCATACACCTGGCTATCAATGTCCAGTAACAGGAGTGTTCATGCAGGGTGAAGTAGTTAGAGAAATCTTTTGAGAACAGCTTGGAGGAGGAAGATCTGGCAAAATTTGACCATTTCTGCAAGCAGAGGATGACTGGTCATTTTAAAACAATTTATTATGTTCACATGTTAAGTTATGAGCATATTAGACAAGCAAGTAATGACACCAACAATGCTGGAAGAGATACACAGTGCTCAAGGGGCTAAACAGAGGTAGGTTCAGATGTTGGAGGCCTTAAAAGAAAAAAGCAGAGGGGCCAGTGCAGTAGTGTATCAAGCTAATCTTCCTCTTGCAGTGCTGGCATCCCACATGGGCACTGATTCGTGTCCTGGCTTCTCCATTTCTGATCCAGCTCCCTGCTATGGCCTGGGGAAGAGGTGTAGGATGGCTCAAATCCTTGAATCCCTGTACACATGTAGGAGACCTAGAAGCTGCTCTTTTCTCCTGGCTTCAGGTCAGCTCAGCTCAAGCCCATTGTGGCTATTTGAGGAGTGAACCAACAGGAAGATGGAGTATCTGTGTGCCTCCTTCTCTCCCTTTCAAATAAAAAATAAATAGATATTTTAAAAAGACTATCAGTTTTCCAAATCCCTGAAAAATTAAATCTGAAAAAAACATAAGAGTGGGATTTGGGAGGTCAGGTAGCGATGATTCCTTATATTACTGGATAGCAGCAAGGTATGGTGTACAAAGGGCCAACATAAAGTTCATTGGACATGGAATGATTATGATAAATTATTACCTTATTCTTTCAGATGTTAAAACCCAAAATAGGACTTGCACGGCTAATGTTAAGATGTAATTAAGAATGCAATCCCTCCGAAGGCTTTATGAAATAATCTGTTTCCTTGAATTTTCCAGTACCTGGAGACTATCTACACTTCTTGACTTGTCCATTCCTCCATCTTCCATGCCAATAATCACATCCCCCATCCTTATCTCCCTTTCTTGTGTTTTTACATCTCTCTAGCATTGTTTAAACACCTTTGTGAATACCCTGGTCCTATTTGACAATCAAAGAGACTCTCATCAAGCAACAGTCTTTAATCACATCTGCAAAGTTCCTCTTGGAGGAAAGGTGATACAGTCTGAGATTCTGGGGAGGACCATTTCCTGTTGTTACACCATGATTTAATCATAGCCCTGAACCAATAAGTAGATGTCAGCTTTTTAAAAGCTGGCACAATGCAAAGATGTTGGGAAATGTGTTTTGAGCCTCATTCCTTAGGACTGCTTTTAGTTTACTTCCGTGTTTCTGATGTATGTAATAATTCTCAGAAACACCAGCCTAGAGAGGAGTACAGTATATGTCCTTCCTCCTATTCCTTACCACAATAAATTCAGATTGGACCAAAACGTGGGAATTCTGCAGCACAGGCAACTTGAAAAGGACAAGATTCCATGCAAATGGAAAGCTGAAGTACAGTGAAACTTCAGGAAATACTACAGACACATCTAAATTGAGTGACCACAGGAAGGAATTGAATCATATGAGTAAATCTACTGAGTGCTGAGTTTCATTTCTTCTTTTACCATTAAATCTTATTTCCTTCATTCCATCAACAATAAGTGTAAGCATAGTTGGCAAAAAATCTACCTAATTTCCATCACAATGGAAAGTAGTGACAATTCTAAATTCTAGTTCCAAATTACTAGCCAAACAAATATAGCACATACCCTCAACCTAGACAACCCTTTCCTCTGGTCTAGTATCCCCCATGCACCAGGGTGCCATTTACAATGATGGGCTGGAGCCATCTCACGCAGACCCTAAAAGACAATTATGAAACACTGAGGATTTTTTAAGTCCCTTGTTAAAACCTACTAATTATTAAAAAGTAAATGTCATAAAACCAAATCAATTACATTTTATAACTCTTCCCTTCCTAATTATACCACCAAATTTTACTATTATCTCTGTTGCTAAAATTAGTTATATCAATTATAACTGCATGGTAGAAGTATTATACAGTCATAAAGTCCTAAGCTTCTCTTCTCAAGTTCAATGATGCCTTGTAGATAGTTTAAAATATGTCTTAGAGCATTTCCAACAGGTCAGTTGGAAAACACTACATAACAGAGTATGATTTATCATTCTTTTGGTTATCTATATTAGGAACGAGTAAACTTTTTCTGTGAAAAGCCAGAGATTGAATATTTTAGACCTTAAAGTCACCCTTTAACAATTACTGTACTTGCATCTTAAAAGCAATTATAAAAAACTTGGAAACAAATGAAAGATTTTGTGTTGCAATAAATATTTTTTATATAGCCATGGTGGAAAGGGGTCACGAGGTAGACTTGACTGTAATCTGAAGGCTCTTTGTCTAGACTTACGAAAAGTATGGAGAAATGCTAATTATGCAAACTGAACTAAAAATGTGTCATGATTGTCACATTGTGAACAGTATCAAATATTGAGGAAATAATCTTTTTAAAAAATCATTATTCAATTCAGCAATAAAGCTGCTTATACAATTGATGAACGAGTCAGATTCTAACATACATGTTTTCCATCTTATTCAATAATGTACATAAAAATATAAAGATAAATACAAATCTTTTAAAAATAACAATAAATTTTAAAACCACCAATAAGAATTCACATGAGAACCACATTCCTGTCAGTTGTGTCTGCAGGTTGGTTATAGACCCAATAGTTTAACCGAAATCAATGAAAACATCTTTTGAAAGTTAAATGACTGTACGGAACTTACAATAAAATATTGCTTATTTTATTATGTGTTAGTTATGAGCTACACATCCCTTAGGTCAGTAAAACATATAGAAAATAAACATACCAAACTGGATGAATATACATTACTGAAGATTTCTGTTTGCTAAGCATTTACCAATACCTACTGAAACTACCAAGTACACATTAATGCCCGGGTGTCGCTATACATCTCTTCTCCTAAGACTTTAAGTATCTTGAAAGCAGGCATCATGTGTCATTGGTCTCAGAGTCTAGGAGAAAGCTTTACTCTTATGAACTAAGTAAATGTGTTTTTGGAAGAAACTATATTAATGATTCAAATGTCAATGATACTCTGAGCCTGTCTTTAGACTTGCAAATTCTGTTCACTCCTGTAATGGTTCACTTGACTTCCCTGCCCAGTTTGCAAGATATTAGTGTCGCTTGCCCATTCACATTCATTTCAACATACTATTTAAATTTTTGCCTTGAAATTTTTATAAAATTGTGTAGTTCTAACATTAGGATCGAAATATATTTATCACATGAAGATTTTTAATCTATGCAAGAGCTATGATTTTCCTCCTTTATATTTTTTAATCACCTATAAGCACTGGCATCCCACATGAGCACTCATTCATGTCCCAGCTGCCCCACCTTCGATCCAGCTCTCTGCTTAGGGCTTGAAAGCAGTGGTGGGTCATCCAAGATCTTAGGCCCCTGCACCCAAATGGAAAGCCAAGATGAAGTTCCTGGCCTTTGGCTTCAGACCACTGCGGCCATCTGGGGAGCAAACCAATGAAAGGATGATTTCTCTCTGTTTTTTCTTCTTTCTCGGTAAAAATCTGCCTCTCAAAATAAAAATAAATCATGTTTAAAAGTGAAAAAAAATGTAAACATCAATCAATTCATCTTTAGAATAATATCAGAGAACTTTTCTATTTTGTAGTCTTCCTCTGTGGGCCCAATTATCACCACTTCCTGATCTCACACTCCCCTGGTGACTCAGCATGGTTCAATAACAAACCAGATCAGAACACATCCCAGATGTTGGGCCTGGATTCTACTCAAGAAAATCATGCCACAGCTAAGCTTAAGTAGTACAATGGTGTGTTTGTAATTTCATGTATCAAAGACTAGATGATAATGAAATCTTAGAAATCAAGTTATACAGAAAACTTAGTAATTCATCTTTAATTTTTTCAACCTATGGTATACTCTGCAGCCTTATTCACTAAAACAGATATCTGTAGATTGCTATAAATATGTTGCCACTATAACAGAATATATACACAGAAAAACTTCCCAATATGAAGCAATCAATTTTAATAAATGTTGACCACCCTTCTATTCTTCAAAGATACTTATAGAGATGATGTTTTCTTATTATTGTAATTATCTTGTGAAATTTTAAGCTCTATCTTGTCAGGAAGTGTTAATAATTGAGGAAAATCAAATTTTAATATTTTAAAAAGATACCATCACAAAAAATTTACAAGTCAAGCTTATTCACAAAGGTGATGGAAAAATCCCAAACAAAATCTTACATAACTAAATATAGGTGTTTCTATATTTACACTTGATCTTAGCCAAAAGGCTGAGAAGCAATAGGTGTTCCTATACTTGGAATGCTGTTATGCCCAGAGAAATTTATTCTAGCTTGAAAATATTATGGATTTAATATGCCTTATCTGCCTAACATCATAGCTTGCCAACACCATGCACTGTATAGTATGTTGGTTCACCCTCATATTTTTCTAAGATTGACTGGGAGCTGCAGCAACATGTAAGAGGTCCTTAGAAAGGCTGTGATACAAGGGTATTATGCAGAGACAATGTATGGTTCTCAAAAATTTCCACAAGAATACATACATCTTTTACTGTCGTTACCACAAATCCTTTAAAGTACCCTAATGCTACATCAAGATATATACAAGTATGCAGATGTCATACTTTAATCCAACATTTTTAATTGGTAAATTTTGCATTTTAATAAACATTAGGAAAAACCAAACTGAAGATTACAAAATAACAATCTCAAAAAAATCCCGGAATAATTTTAGAAACTATTTAAGTTCATAAAAATAATTAATCATTCACATTTCCACACAACAATGTAAAGTTTGGAGCCACAATTTTCATAAAAAAAATACTATAAAGGTGATTTAAACCATCAGGCAATGACATGCAAAACTGAAGAGTCAACATTTTTTTTAAGAGTTATTTATTCTTTGATTGGAAAGTCAGATTTACTGAGAGAATACAGAAAGATCTTCTACATGTTGGTTCAATCCCCAGGTGCTCACAATGGCCAGAACTGAGCCAGGAGCTTCTTCCAAGTCTCTCACACGGGTGCAGGGTCCCAAGATTTTGGACTGTCCTGCTTTCCCAGGCCACAAGCAGGGAGTTGGAAGAGAGGTGGAGCAGCTGGGATATGAACTGGAGCTCATATAAGATCCTTGCATATGCAAGGTGAGGACATTGACCACTAGGCTATTGTTCTGGGCTGAAGAGTCAACATTTAAAGCATCATTTAGGTATTAAGGCTTTTGAATTGCTCAAGAAAAGAGCATACATATTCCTGCACCTGATTTTCTAAGAAACACATTTTTAAAATATTTCAAATTTAATTACCAAACCAGAATACAGTAGAAATAAAATGTATGACCATGGAAAGTAAGGGAATTTTTAAAAAATTAATCCAAAAGGACTCATTTAAGAGTTAAAAAATAAAGCATACAGAAACGATTTGGATATTTCACATTGAAACCTTAGAGCTAAATCCAAGTATATCAATAATTCACAGAATATGTGGACTACTTCTGATAATGTCAGACTGGGATGCCTACTGTCTGCTACATGATGTGCATGGCACAAGAAGTAAAAAGGAACTGGCTGTAAAGTGAGAACTTCCAGCAAAGGATGATTCTGTCTGTGAAGCATGTGTGAGAGCAAGCTCATGCCACGTGTTCCCGGAGCACTGGGAAGAAAACACGAGGCTCTTTGCAAAGTCACATGTCCTGCTGAGCAGCTCTGGGTTGAGTTACCCAATGTTAAGAAGTAGGAGAAGGACATTCTGGGAAGAAGGAACAGGCGGGACAAGAGTTGAGGTCAATACTAAGTTCATGCTGTCAGGTTGTAAACCAGCCTAAGATAAGAATTTTGATGGAGAATGGACTGGTAAGCATTTACATAGGTATGTTGAGGATTAATCATTAATCATTTCAGGGCAGGATGCATTTGGAGGGAAGTACTACATACAGTGCAATCAGCCCCTACAGTGGCAATCACTGTATTTTCAAACATTTCTGAAGTTAGTAGAGTCAGTGTACATGAATTAACAAATCCAAATTTGTAAATTGGGTGGATTTTCTGGTTTCATTCCCTTAAACCTTTAAGATTGAACACACCTTTTGCCTTCTCTGGATTTCCTTGAAAGTTTTTCCTCTAAGCTTTATACTTATTAACTCTTGTTTAACACATCTTCAGTCTTCTGTATCATTCTTAGATGGATTCCTACACTTCTACCATTTACAGAAGACAAAGCCCATAATAATTTCATTTTAGTTGTGACATTTTACACTCAGTACTTTGAGTTTAAATGACAGAACAGTCGCTGAACTTTCTGTAAATTATTCTTTCAAATATGACTTTAAAATGGGGGCAGGTATTTGGTAAAGCAAATCGCTGCTTCCAATGCCCAGACTCAGAATTAGAGTGTTTCCTGACTCTGCTTGCAATTCCAGCTTCCTGTTAATATACACCGTCGGGGCAGCAGGGGATGGTTCAAGAACATAAATCTCCGACACCCACCTGGGAGATACAGATTGGGCTTTGGACATCTGACTTAATCCTGACCCAATCTCTGCTTTTGCTAACATTTGGGGAGTGGACTAGTCAATGGGAGATCTGTGTCTTAACAAATAAATAGAATTTGTTTTGCTTGAAGTCACAAATGTAATATGAAAATAACATTATGCTCTTGTATGAATTTTATTGATTTATGTGTTCTCCAAGAGATAAAGAATTAAATATGTCTGTCCATATACTACTTGTGAAATTGAAATAGTGATATTTCAACATATCATGAATAAAATTTCCTGGCAGACAGTTTTACAAAAGTGGCCATAGTAACAATGGATACTGAAACTGCACCAAGTGTTGCTTGTTCCTACTCTGAGTCCCTCAAAGCTCAATTCTGGCACTTGCCAGGAGAAGCTAGGAATCTATATCCTTTCTATTTAATTTTCAATGAAAAACACTTTCATTATTCCTTTAACTTTTCCGTTGTACCTTTACTCAGATTAATTTTGTTGTTCAATTGTGGTACTTAAGGTACTTTTTTCCCCCCATTCAGTTTCCATTACCACACATCATGCAGTAATTCCCAAGTCAAATAGTGGCTAATGGAAACAGATGTCCTGAGTGCCTCCTTCGTGAAGGGAACTGTACTGTGCTCTTCACATCTGTGTCTCCATGAATCCTCACACAGCCCTATGATAGCAGCACTGAAACTATGACAGCTAGTATTTCCCATATCCATGTGGACTGTCTTGCTTTATTTTCACACCAAATTTTAAAGTAGACATATCCTTCACCCATTTTACAGATGAGATGAATGAAGGCTTACAGGTGCCAGAACACAACTGGGAACTCGGGCATGAAGACCTTAGTGCATGCTAGTATATCCAATGGCAATGCTTTTAACTCTACTGCCTACCTGCAAATTTGCATTTTACAGATAAGGGTGTAAACTCAAAATATCAGATATCTAATAGACACCACAGGCAGGATTTAAACATGGTTGTATCTAACTTCCAAAAGAGTGTTCCACCTTGCTGAGACGAACAGCGAGGTTTATGGTTGGACTACACCATAATTTTTCTTTTTCTCATCTGGGTCCAGACATAGGATTCCGGTAAGTTGTACTACAGAGGTAGGAACTATAGTGAGACTAGACAGGAAAGGACTCAGATGAGCTAACACTTCACATGATAGAAAAGCCCATCCGGGCCAGACACCGAGTCGGTGCAATAGCAGAACTTGATATTCTGTATCAGCTAATAATGCACAGACTCCACAAAACAATCTTACCTTTGCTCACTTTCCTCTGGATTTCTTGCAAAACAAGCAAACACATGAGAAATAGTCATTTCTGTTTCTTTCCGTGTTTCCTTGGGTTATTTAACTTGTAGCCCAACCAAGATTTTAAAAGGACAGTATGACATAAGACACTAAGCTTCAGGTTTTCTTCTGGATAACCAGAGAATTTAAAGCATTTCTCCTAGCCCCTCACTACTCCTTATAGTTATTCATTACTCATGCCAGAAGCCATGACATCACCTGGGCACATATTAGAGACAGATTCTAAGACCCAGCCCAAGCCTAATATAGATTCTGAATTTTAACATGGCCTTCAAGTGACTCACATGCACTGAAGTTTAACGGCCCTTTGTATGGAGCATGAAAACCTTAGTTCCAGCCTCAATCTCCATGTCTATAAAATGGGAATGTTAAGCAAGGCATTTCACAAAATAAGAAGGTCCCCTACTGGCCCTGATTCACAGTAGAGACTTTATAGGAAAGAGGTTATCATTCTGCACCCCACTGTGTTATATTTTCCCCTGACTCTTTGTGTATATATGTGTGTGTGTGTGTGTGTGTGTGTGTGTGTGTGTGTTCAATGATTCCTTGAAGACTTTATCTTTCTCTGCTCTACTAGGTTTTTGTTCACTATCATCCAATATATTTGAGATGACTTTCCCCATTCAGAATAATAGTTACATAGCATCCCTCTCCTGGCTCTACTTCATCTCCTTCATGATCACATTTTCTGTTCTTCCACTGACAGCAGGGCATCTTGATGGAGTTATTCGAACACACTGTTCTTGCTTATTTCCTCATTCCTTGCAGATACTCATTTCAGACAGCTTTTTGTTCCCAACAGATCAATAGAACAGAGTTCCCAAAGGACATCAGTGACTGTCAGAATGTGTAAGCTAAGGTTGATTTCTCAGGCTTCATCTGATTTAGTGTGTTGGCAATTTAGTTTCTGCCTTAGAACACATTTTTATTTGGTTCTCAGACACCATGGTAATCTGTTTTTGCTCTTAATATGTTTTGTTCTTCTTTCACTTGTTGCTACTTTCTTTTTTGCATTTGTGAATATCAATAAGCTATATGTCTCAATATTTTAATTTACATTATAATTTACAGGATAGCCAAAGCATGAATACTCCAATAATAAGGAAGGTCAAGAAATAATAAATAGGGCCCAGCGCAGTGGCGCAAGTGGTTAAGGTCCTCGCCTTGCACGCCCGGGATCCCATATGGGCACCAGTTCTAATCCCGGCAGCCCCGCTTCCCTTCCAGCTCCCTGCCTGTGGCCCAGGAAAGCAGTCGAGGACAGCCCAAAGCTTTGGGACCCTGCACCCGCGTGGGAGACCCGGAAGAGGCTCCTGGCTTCGGATCGGCATAGCATCGGCCGTTGTGCTCACTTGGGGAGTGAATCATGGAACGGAAGATCTTCCTCTCTGTCTCTCCTCTCTGTATATCCGCCTTTCCAATAAAAAAAATAATAAAAATAAATCTTTTAAAAAAAAGAAATAATAAATAAAAATGGCATAGTTCAGCAGTAATAGAGGCAAGGGTTATGAAGAGTAATTACATGAAAATATTTTTTACTTAATTCATATAAAATAAATTTTAATAGTCACAGATTCTTTTAAAATGTATAGTAGTATATACTTCTTAACAATATGACAAAGATTGGCCCAGAGTGATGGCTCAATTGGTTAATTCTCCCCTTGCAAGCACCAGGATCCCATATGGTATCCCAGCCTCTCCACTTCCCAGGCAGCTCCCTGCTTGTGGCTTGGGAGGGCAGTAGAGGATGGCTCAAAGCCTTAGAATCCTGCAACCATGTAGGAGACCTAGAAGAAGCTTCTGGTTCCTGGCTTCAGATTGGCTCTGCTCTGGCCATTGTGGCCACTTGAGGAGTGAACTAGCATGTGGAAGATCTTTCTCTGCCTCCCCTTCTCTCTGTTAATCTTACTTTCCAATAAAAATAAATAAATCTTTACAAAAATTATTTGACAAAGAGTAAAGCAAAACTTGAAAAACAACATACAAGCAAAATCAATACACAAGAATTTCCTTTTGATTTTCTTTATTTTAATTTTACCTCCCACAAATAAAGAAGAACATATGACATTTGTCTTTCTTTGTATAGCTCATATCACTTAACATTATGTCCTCCAGTTGCAGCTACTTTGATACAAATGATAGAATTTCATTCTTTTTTAGCTGAATAATATTCTATTCTACAAATGTACCAACCACCTTTTCTTTACCCATTCATCTGATGGTGAACATCTTGAAACAAGGAAATGGGGTTCAAGATTTGCATCTGTGCAGACAATCACATTCTAGTCACCTCATTTAATCTGATGTCTTTCATCATAGTATCTTCTATTATGTGATAAGTACTAAACTACATCTCTAGCCTTGCTTTTTCCTCTAAACAGAAAGTCATTTATCTAATTGCCAATTTGCTACCTGAGCCATCTCCAAGGCTCACTTCCTCCTTTTCTTTATTGGAAAAGTCTCTATCAGTGATAGCTGCTTGGGCATCCTAAATCTCGACCACTCCATTTCCCCATCCTGAACAAGAAAAACCAAGCTGCTGGTACCACAATATTTGACTACAAAGCATACTACAAAGCCACAGTAACTACAGCAGCATGGTACAGATATAAAAACTAATACATAGATCAGTGGGAGCCAAGAGACTAAACAACATGCATACAGCTATCTAATGTTGGACAAAATGCTCAGAACATACAGTGGAGTAAGGATAAGCGCTTCAGTAGATGGTGCTGGCAAAACTGGTTACATATATGTAGAATATCTATGCCTCTGACTTACAAAATTCAACTCAACAGGAACCAAAGATCTGTGTTTGAGATCTGAGACTATAAACTTTCTGGAAGAAAAAGTAGGGGAAAAATGCCAAGGCTCTGATGTCAGACCCCCGAAGCACAGGCAATAAAAGCAAAGCTAAACAAATGGGACTATATCAAACTCAGCACCTTTTGCACAACAAACAAAATGATCAATAGAATGGAGAAACATTCAACAGAATGGAAAAAATGTTTGCAAAAAACACTTATCTGATAAACAATTTCCAAATATATCAGCAACTTAAAAACTCAAAAACAAAGAAAACAAGCAATCCAGCTGAGAAATGAGCAAACAGACCCAATAGAGAGTACTCAAAAGAAGGGACACGAATGGCCAGCAAACTTGAAAAATTCTCAATACCACTAGCCATCAGGGAAATGCAAGTCAAAACCACAGGGAGATATCAACTCACCCCTGCCATAGCAGCTAAAATCCAAAACTGAGAGTAACACGTGCTGATGAGAATCTGGAAAAAGGACACTAACACGCTGTCAGTGGGAATGCAAATTAGTACAACCACTGTACAAAATAGCATGGATAGTTCTTGAAACCTAGAAACAGGCTTAGCATATGATCCAAAATTCCCATTACTGGATATATACTTGAAAGACTTGAGCACAAAGCTAAAATTTAAAACACAAACAAAAAAGAAATCTGTGTATATCCATATTACTGCTAATCTAGCTTTTTTAAGAAAAGTGTTTTTTAAAAAAATTTGTTACTATTTTCCATGATGGTTTTGTAAGTATTGGGATTCCCTCCTTCCCTTTCTTTTCCTCTCTTTGCATGCTCCAACCACCATTTCTCCCCAATATTATTACAATAGCATAATACTTCAGCAACAGTCACAAAGCCAACATTCAGTATTTAAGTGTACTGTGGTATTGTAGGAATAGGCAATGACAGAAAATCTAGTATAAAACTGTCAAGGCTTATTTAACAGCTTCATTGGGAGTTCTCCTTTTATTTGGCAGTAGAGAGGCACAATGTTATTATGTATGTTCACTTCCTGGTATGCTAGTCTCTATTGCACTACGAGAATATATGTATATTCTTGTTTGCCTGTAAAACTTTGTTTTATGTCTTTATCAAATCAGAGGTTAAGTATGCCATACCACCACATTTTTTTGCAGCAAGCATGAACAGTTTATTTCTTTTTGAATGATGAATTTCATGTATACACAGACATACATTCATTTATATTAAAGTTGTTTCTTTGAGATATTGTGAATAATGTTGATACAAAATTGTTATACATATGTATGGTCAAGTCTCTGCCCTCAATTTTGGGGGATATCTATATTCAGAAGTGAATTTGAGTCATTTGGCATTCTATGAATCTGAATCATTCCATGAATCTGAAACTGAGTCATATGGCATTCTATGTCCAATTTTGTGAGGAACCTCCACAACATGTAATCTTGCTACATTTACACATCTTTTACATTTGAATATGACATAGGCATCTCAAAATGAAGCAACATGCTTTTTGTCTCTCCCCTCTGGCCAAAACATGTTTCTCTACTATTGCAGAATGGTACTGACAACTAGTCACGTATATACTCTTTTCTTAACTTTTCATACATTGGCACATTAGTTTTAACCCTGAAGAATTTGTTGAACTTACTTATTTTTATCTCTAGGACTATTTCTTTGGAAAGAATTTTCATTGTCATGCATCTCATTATGGTAGAAGTCTACAAATTGATTTACCCACATCTCTTGTTACCTCTTTACAAACACTGTCTTATACAGTATCTAAAAGTTCACATGTGATCATGTCATTCATCTGCTAATACATATTCAACAATTTATCATAACTAGAATAAGCACGATTCTATATATGGGTTGTAAGGCTCTACATGTACTTTGTAAGCTATATCTGTCATGAAACTCTGACTCATTCCCTGATATTTCATCAAAATGAGATTCCTGGAGGTTTCTAATTAGTTACTTCCTACCTAGAACACAAACATGGTGAATATTTGCTCTAACGTGGGACCTTTAACACCATTGCTTATCACCATATGGAAGCTGTCCTTCATTTTTTGAGATAAGATTAACTTCCTCTCACAGGGGCCCATTAATATGCTTCTCTTTTCCCTAGAACTTAACATATAAACATTTCTGCATTTTATGTATTTGAGTTTTTAATTGAAATCTATCTCACACTACTACTGTATATGGATGAAATGATCATTTTTCTATTAAGTTATTATTTATTGCTGTTGTCTATACACCCACTAAAAGTAGGGTCTTTTTGCTCTTTAATTGTTAAAATATCTCTTTCAGTGACATATTAAGCTTTTTAACTGCAATGTAAATTTAAAATGTTATCTCAAAAAGTAAAAAAAAAATAAGAATAAGGACAAAGGGAGAATGAAGGAGGGTGTTAAGGAGAAAGGGGAAGAGAGAAAAGTAGAGAAGGGAATATCATCAGGTTCTTAGACTTGTATCTAGAAACCACTTCCCATGAACTTTTAAAAGTATGCTTATAATTATCTATTAAGATACGCTAGTACATTTTCATTAGGAAGTATCAACAGGACATCTTGCCCGAACCACCATTTCAAATGATCCTCTCAGAGAACTTGAATCTTTCCTCCACTTTCCACAGAAAGAGCATAGGCAGGAAGAGTTCATCACACTTATGACTCCTCTAAAAACAGATCTGGATTAGAACATCAGGAAATACACTCGATACTTTCTTCTGATGCAAGTTAGGAATAAATGTCCTTGCTGCTTCCTGCCACTACAGCCACAGCAACAGGGCACATGGATAGTATCTGTCGCTTTTGCAGAAGTATTACTCCTAGTTCTGCCATTTCCAACAGCAAGAATTGTATTTCTCTTGAGTTTCATTTTCCTGTCTCTGGGTCTATTAGCACTATTGGGGAGGGCTGCCTGCCTTATATGTTAAAGAGAATATACACAAGGAGAGTTTAGCAGGCTCATGTCTTTGCAATCCTTTAACTTTACTGTTCCAATGCCTTTCATGTCCATTTTCTCTTCTCCGTCCTTGATTCTTTCAGAGGTTCTATAATTCACCTGAACCATTGTTATTTCTTCCTAATTGGTCTCTGTATCAACAGTTTCCCAGTCCCACACATCTTCTCATGTGGCTGTCAAGCATGGTATAATGAAGACAGATGGGTTCTACTGTCACACCGAGTACATGGGATGCTCCTGAGAGCCTGCAGAGTGATTCTCAAGCTTCCTGTCATGACATTCAACTTGCTTTCCAAGCTGAGCTCAAGTCAAATCTATTATGTATTCTTTACTTCTGTCCTAGTATGTTTCTTACTATGCCTCTAGTATGGAACATTTTGCTTGCCCACATGATTCTGTTTATTTTAAATGCTGTTCTTTGATTAACACGTAGAAGTAGTACTGGTAACACCTTTTTTGGAATGTAGTTTATTAAAAGATCTCAAAATGTCTGTGAATATATAAATTTTCATCCCTATGATTCACTACTAGGAGTTTATCCTAACAACAATTTCAATAATTAATATAAATACATATAATGTCATTTGATTAAAATTCTTTCAAGTTAATTATAACAAATGCCCATCCAATAAGAACTTAATTAAAATAATTAAAAATTCCATTGTAAAATATTTTTCAAAGGAGGGAAAGTATGAGTGTGTGGTGGCGTAGCAGTTAATCCTTTGCCTGTGGTGCAAACATTCCATGTCAGTGCCAGTCTGTGTCCCAGCTACTCCATTTCCCATCCAGCTCCATGCTTGTGGCCTGGAGAAACAGCAGAGAAGTTCCAAAGCCTTAAGACTCTCTACTCATATAGCCAACTAATTCCAGTGAGACTGGGCTACATTCAGAAATCTACTAACAACAGCTGCTGGCATGGAGGTGGGGAGAAATGCACCCTCCTTCACTGCTGGTGGGAGGGCAGACTAGTACAAGCACAATGGAAATCAGTATGGAGAGTGCTTGGGGAATTGCAAATATGCAATGCCACATTGACCCTTATCCTGCTCCTGGGAACATACTCAAAGGAAATGAAAACTGCATAAAGAAGAGGATCTGTAATCTTGTATTTATATCAGCACGATCTACAACAGCAAAGAAATGGAAACAATCCAGATGCTCATCCAGAGAGGAGTGGATAAAGAAACTGGTACATTGACTCCTTGCAATAATGCTCAGCCATGAAAAAGAATGAAATTTTAACATTTGCAACCAAATGGTCCCAACTAGAAACCGATAAGCTCAGTGAAATAAGTAAATCCCCAAAAGACAAATACCATGTTATCTCTAATATAAGAAAACCTTCATGCAAATTGGAAGGTATAGTGATGGAGTAACAAAGACTATCTTATTCAGATGTGAAGACACAGTACAACATCCCTACTTCTAAATCAAAGAAAGACTCCTAATGAAACTGTTGGACATATCTAGATAATGGGATGCTGGACTGTCTGACATTGTCTGTATCAACAATGCCAGGGCACACTTAAATAACAGACTGCTAGAAATATAACTCCGTATGAAGGTCTATACTATTTTAACATTATGGGGAAAAAACAGTCGGAGGGTGGGAATTGGTGGAGGGGATAAAATCCCAGATGCTACAGAATTGTATCATAAAATTCAAAATTAAAAATAAAATTGAAAAAAAAAAAGAACAAAAAAGTGCCCAGTGTGGTAGCCTAGTGGCTAAAGTCTTCGCCTTGCACATGCTGGGATCCCATATGGGTACCAGTTCTAATCCTGGCAGTCCTGCTTCCCATCCAGCTCCCTGCTTGTGGCCTGGGAAAGTGGTCAAGGACGGCCCAAAGCTTTGGGATCCTGCACCATGCAGGAGACCCAGAAGAGGCTCCTGGCCCCTGGCTTCGGATTGGCTCAGCTCTGGCAGTTGCGGCCACTTGGGCAGTGAATCATCAGACAGAAGATCTTCCTTTCTGTCTCTCCTCCTCTCTGCATATCTGACTTTCCGATAAACAAATAAATCTTTAGACAAACAAAGACAACAAAAAGAAAGGATAGTTGGTGGTGAATGCAAACAAGTAGGCGGGAGAAGGGGCAACAGGCCATCCCCATGCTGCTAAAGCTGTATTGTGAATATATAAAATTGGATTGCTTTACATAAATAACTTAAAATATGTGAAAATAATATAAAATGCATAAATTATGATATATTCACATGATGGAAGCAGTGAAGTCTTAATCACATTTATAAATTATTTCATCCCATAAAAATGCTATCTCAGTATGGAAAGTGAGAATATGTAAATTAAAAAAACCTGTTTCCATCTTATAATTATAGTTTCTTAAAAAAAAGTAGAAATATATAAGTAGTAATGCGCATGTGGACGTTTACTCAAAGGCTCATTAGTACCTACACCAAGTATAAATATTAGTCTCATCATTTAATGTACCAATTTTGTTATTTTAATTTTCTTCCCTGTAATTTTATAGTCTCAAAACATGCAATAAGCACATACTCAGTGCACGTGTCTTTCCTCTCCTGAGAAAATATTTAAATGCTCCTATATAACCTTCAACCTTTGCCCCAAATCGCTTCTGATGCTTTCACTAATTTTCCTTGTCAGAATAAGTTCCTCTCCCTCTACGTTACCGAACAAGTCCTGTACCAAGCGCCATACACAACCGAGGTGTGAGAACAGTCTGCAGGTCCTCAACTCACCCGGCCCAAGCTGCACCAACCCCACTTGTCCATCCTTGAAAGGCCATAATGGGGACATTCACAGCACAAAAGGACAGGGAGGAAGAATGATGTGTATTTGCAGACATGGTTTCATAACTTACTTGTGTATGGGACTCACTTGAAACAGAAAGGGGTTTGTGCAACAGCTCATGTGAAAAGTGATGCTCAGAATGGTAACACTTTCCTTCGGGCTGTAACTTCCTAAGCACTTAGTTCTATCCGCAGGGCACTCATCCAGCCCAACTGCCCACAAGCATGAGTGCACATCATTGCCTCAGTGCTGTTTCCTTAGAGGGCCTCAGGCCTCAACCCTTACCATCTGAGGTCAGTACCCCTTTCAATTTTAGTCACATTTCTCTATAGTTTCTTTTCCTTCTTTGGAATTGTTTCAATATTAATGGTATGATACGACTTGAAAGATAAGTTTTCCCCCGTAGGTTTCTAGAAATCTTTTTAAATTTTACTGAATTCTTCCTTCTTGCTCTCATGGGTCTCCCTTTTCATTCTCCTTGATCTCCCATTTAATCTTGATCTTCTAAACTCTAGTTTCAAGGCCTTGTGGAGTTTCATGGCAAGCTGACCATGAACTGAACATGAGCGTTCCTAGAGAGTCTTTGAATCCTATTCTTCAACATTTTGCTATTAGGATAAAAAAAAAACACAGAGAAAAATAATTTATGTCAGTGTATCATGAGAGAAAAAGAATTGGCAATCATAGTCCTCCTAGTTTTTGCTTTACTGAATTTCCATTCCAGCCTCCTGCCAAGTTTTTCCTGTACATTAGGTGATACAAGGGCCAAAAGCATGGATTTAGTATAAAATATAATGTAAATCCATTTTCCCTAATTAGCTTCTGAGGTTTTGGGGGAAAAAATTGAATCTCTACTACTCATTTATTAGTGAGATAATGAAAGCAAAACAACACTGCTTTTCCAGTTTAGTATGTTGAGATCAAATGTTATTTGGCATGATAATTTATCAACTTTGATTTTGAACTTCAATATTGAAGTCAGAAAAATTTTAGAAGGAAAAGTTCCTCCCACAGCCTCTGTAACCCGTAACCTTTTGTCTTCCCTTCCCATTTGCTCTTGGCTGCTTCACTTCGGAAAAGAGAAGTCACCAATGATTCATACAACCCACATCTACATGCTTAGCTTGAGTTGCTTGTCTCATGGAAAGTTTGTTCAGATATTCTAACAGATTTCATGAAATGAGTGGCTGATTTTATTACTTACCCATTTATCAAAAGTAGCTGAAGCATAAGTCTTGTTCGTTATGAATTGAGGCTTCAGAGTAACAGGCTGAGAAGCAGTGGAACCAGCACATGAAATAATAGTTTTCAAACTCTGTTCACTGTCACAACCCCATCACCTGGACTAACGCTTGCAGCAATTCAATAATGACAAATAAACAAAAACATTTTGGAAAATGTTCCTCTGTGTATACTATTTAATTGTTATATGTATATGTCAGAAAACCTACACCCAACAGATACTTAAGAAATGTGATAACAGGGTGAGAACAGAGATGCCGTGGTTGTCCTGGATGTGGGGAGAGTGGTCAGAGAAACACCAACAGTGGCCCCAAACCATCCGTTAGCTTCTCAGCCCTCTGGCCCAGGAGCTCAGCTTTTTACAATCTCCAGTGCCCTCAATTCCTCTCCTCTACTCCAAGAAACAAAGCCAAAGGCCTGTTCAGAAGGCTCTATCCTCTCCCTGCAGGAAGTATACAACATTTATGCTTTGGGAAATTAGCAATGGAAAAAACATTTATAAGATCAAATACTTGATTAATACATTAAATTTGGTAGCCTAGAGGAAATTCTTTAAATACTTCTCTGCCCATGGTTATGAAAATTGTAGGTATCGCACGGAAGAGGGAGAAGTTCAACAAAGAAGTACACCTTACGGATGCTGGAAGTTGGTTTCTGCTGCATTGGTATAAGAATGGTCACATGCAAGAATGGTCATTTCAGGAACAACTCTCTCACAGCCAAACATCAGAGGAGACACAGTTCCGAAAGACCCCCCAAATTCAGATTAAATCCAGATAGGACACCTCTAGGCAAAAACTAAAAATTAATAACTAGGACCATGCTATATATAAATTCTATAGGCAAGACCACATAACCTACTTATAATTTCTTTACACAAACCTTTACTTTTAGAAAAACATAAGCAAGGAGGCATGTTCAAGCATTACAGGATTTATACCAGCAACAAATAGATGAGATACATGATTGCTACTAAAGGATTTTTACCAATTATTGCAAAACAATAGTGTATAAATCTCCAGACGGTATCAGTATGTAAGAAAAATACAACTGTAATAAAAAATGTAAAATACTATTGTTTCCATGCTTTTAAAATAGGATATGGGTAGACAGAGGAAAAATCTTATGAAATTGCTAATATTTGACCATTTTTGGCCTACAAGCAACAGTATGTTACAACAAAATAAATGTACACGAAAGGGCCTGGTGCTACGGCTCAGTGGCTAATTCCTCACCCTGCAATTGCCAGATCCCATATGGGCACCAGTTTATGTCTGGGCTGTTCCACTCCCACTCAGTTTCTTCCTTACGGCCTGGGAAAATAGCAGACAATGGCTTTGTAAAGGGAAAAGGAAAGCTTTGTTAAGGAAAGAAACCGTGTCTACAGGAGAGCCAGTAAAAGTAGGAGCAAAGAGGAGAAGTAAAAAGCAAAATTTTGATGACTCATGAGAAGTTTAAGGGTGAACTGCTGTGATCATATATGTACTTTCCTTTCTCCACCCCTGAACACGCCTCAAATATTTTCTTGCAAGATTAAACAAGAATTTAAATTGCATGCAGTTGATTGGAAAAAATAATAAGGTAACAAAGATACATAAGTGCCTGAGCTCATTCCAGGGAGCTGGAGTAGGAAATGATGTTGGAGTAAGAAATGAAATTTACCATGGGGTGAATTTCAAACATTGTTTCATGACACCTGCGGAGTCCATTAACCTTTGATGAAAAACTGTTCCCGCAACTTTTAAAATCAAAACTTAAGTGTGCTATTTGCTGAGTACCATGCTAAATTCACGTCAATGAGGTAACATGAAGGCAATGGGTTTGTTACTAGGACAATTAGTGAAGCTAAGAGGCAGAAAAGTTCATGAAAAGTTTTAAATTTTTTTAAAGATTTTTTTTTTTTATTGCAAAGTCAGATAATACAGAGAGGAAGAGAGACAGAGAAGATTTTCTGTTTGCTGGCTCCTGGTTTGGACTCAGCTCAGCTTTGGCTGTTCCAGGTATTGGGGAATGAACCAGCAGAAGGTCTTTCTGTATTTCCTTCTCCCTGTAAATCTGCATTTCCAATAAAAAAATAAATCTTTAAAAATAAAACTAAATTCATGTATTTGAGAATCAGACACCTCAAATGCTTTCACCAGGCCAAAGCTGGGAGCTGGTTTCCCAAAAAGGAGGGTGGTGAAAAGAGGTATCTAAGTATTTTAGCTGTCACACACTGTCCCCCTGCTCTGTATTAGCAGAAAGTTGGAATGAGAACACAGTCAGAACTCAGACCCACTAACTCAGCTATGGGGTGTGGACCTGCAAACTAGTTTCCTAGCCACTAGGCCAAACAACCATCATGATTTTGTTTTCAATTCTTCCGTGAATTACTAGTTTTAACTAGTTTAATAAATTCTGTGGATTATCTGTTTTATCTTTTGAGGTGCTATGATACTGTCTTCCACACTTCAACAGTGCACAGGGGTTCCAGCTTCTCCATATCTTTTCCAATGCCTATTATTTTCTGTTTTGTGATAATGACTGTTTCACCAGGTATGAAGCAGAACCTCCATGTAGTTTATCTCTTTTCCCTGATGATTAGTAAGGCTGAGCATCTTCTCATCAGGCTGCTGCCTATCAGTATATCTTCTTCCCTTGTTAAGATTTATTTATTTATTTGAGAGGCAGCATTACAGAGTAAAGGGAGAAAGGGAGAGAGAGAAGGTAGCAGAGAGTAAGAGAGATATCTTCCACCTTCTGCTTCACTCATCATATGGCTAGACTCTGGGACAAGTTTAAGCCAAGAGCTTCATCAAGGTCTAAATAAAGCTTCATCCAATATTTGAGACTAGGGGCCCAAATACTTGGACCATCTTCCACACTGGTTTCCTAGGCACATTAGCTGGGAGTTAGATCAGAAGTGGAGCAGATGGCTTAACCTGTTGTACCACAACAATGGCACCTATTTGTTTTTCTTCTTTGGAAAAAGTCTATTCAACTCATTTGCCCATTTTAAAGTCAGGTATTAATATTTACATTTGCATTTCTGTGCCATGAAATAAATAAACACACAAATTTTCCTTTGTTATGTTAGATCTGTTCTTGGAAATTTTGCTTTGATATAAAGTTAAAAATAAGATAAAAGCTGAAAGTTAAAAATAACATCAAATCTAAGACCATTGCATTTCTTTAATAACCAGAGTTTAAAAGAGTAATCTTATTGGAACTGACAGTGATAAACTCAGAAATAATAAAATAATTTTTAGATAGCAAAAAGCCTGCGTCAAAAAAAGCTTGTTTCCTCGCACTGATAGAAATTAACCAATGATAAAATCTAAACCGTCTTTCTGTGTTTTTTTTTTTGTATAAGATACTGATTCTAAGAACTAGTCCAGTGGGTAGTAAGCTTCCACATGTTCCTAACATTAGGATAATTCTGATGATGACAAATTGGCAGAGCAAACTGAATTACCTCTATTCATTATAGCAAGAAAGTTGTGAATTCCTTTGTATGTTGATAAATTTTATTTTTATTCATTTTTATGAGAAGCTTGAATAATACCATCAGAACTAGATTCATTTGCTCTTTGGCCATTCCCATATTTTGCTAGTTTCTTCAAATATTTCCATTTTGCCATGCTGTTAGCGGGGCATAATTGAGTGACTACTAAACTAACTCTATCTTAAAGCTGATAGATACACGAGAGGGTAAAAACATTTTCAAAGGCACACAATTAGGAAGTCACAAATTTTAGACTTACCCCAAGCTGCGTAATATCAATATCTTTCCAAATATTCATAAAAATGAGGCCACAGAGCTACTACAATACAACACCCTTTAACTTGTCAGCATATTACAAATAAATGTTTTTCAACATTGTAACATACTGTCTGTGGAATTTTTCAGCATGATTTGCTACTGCTGTGTTATGGGAATAATAGTTAGACCCAAGAAACTAAAGGTTGCTTTGGCATATCAACTTCATTTTGCAGAAGAAAAGAAAAAATTCCATAACCATACTCCACTCTGTCCAACTCAGTCAGACATTTGTTAAAGTACCCAGGTGATTGAAATTTGTGGCTAAAATTGGAGACACATTTCTTAGGAGAAGTGTTTTTTCATGTAGTAACATCATCTCCCTTTGTCTTTTTAAGTTTCAACAAGTTCTATTTCACAGACTACTTCTGACATCTTGACCATGATTAAAAGATGTTTCTAATTCACTTCCTTTCTGGAATTTCTTGGATGTTCCTGTGGCCAGTGTAAATGAGCACCCTTTTGGAATAAGAACCTTAACTCCTAGCTGATGAATACTCAGCTCAGACTTTTTTTTAATCTTTTAATGATCAATATTATTTACTTAAAAGGGCAAAACTCTTCTATTGTTAGGCCATGCAATGAAAACTTGGGAACTGCTAATAAGAACTGGGATCCATTGAGAGTTATGAAGTAGAAGAATTAAGCACATGAACAAACAAACCAAAATTCTTAAATAAATTCCTTCAAAGAGATGATGCTCAATAAGCAATTTTGTAAAATCAATGTCTATTATACCTCTAATGTGTGCCCCCAAAGTGCTAAAATTCCAAAGACAAATCTTTAGGGTAGATATTTATTATTCCCAATTCACAAATGCAGAAGTTGAGAAGTTAGTGAACCTACCCACGAGTCCCAAGATGAATGACCTGAATTAAGGACCGGGCATTTTGGATGTATATATGAGGAAGGACTGGTGCTGGCAACAGGGTAGCAAATGGGAATCTCAGCTTGACACTTTTCCCTCTATTTTTCCTGGTAAGGCTAAATTTCGTGGCTTGTTGTATGTAAGGGGAAACTGCATGCTATTCCAAGCAAGATAATTAGCCTAATGCATATCCCTGGAAAGCTAAAATACTCAACAACCCCAGTATGCACATGAAAAATTTTATCCTGAAAAATTAGATCAGAACTCCAATTTGGCTGGTGGTTAACTCTGAGTGATGAATACCTTATAATCTCTTTTCAGAAAGGAAAAAGTGATGGTGCCAGAAAGAACCGGTATCACCTATAAAGTGAGTTATTTTTCCATAGATATATTCTACTCTGAAAATCTGCTCTGCTAATTTGTACCAGATGGGTCGCAAAACACTACTCATTGGAAGACAGAAACCTGCAACCAGAGGGCCAATTGCCGTACAGCATGCCTCAACACTGCTCTGTCAGTTTCACAGCTTATTTAAGCACCTGCTCATGAAACAATGGATGGGAAACTGAACTGATGGGAGTGTTACGGTTGGATTCCACATCGTCTAATAGAGAGCTCTTGTTTGGGAAATTTAGCCATGCTTCTATTAATAACTGTCATTTTAGGAGCCATTCAATTTCTCTGCAAAAAGAACATGACCCCTACAAAGCCAATCTAGTAGACAATTTTAAGAAAAAAAAAAAAACTTGCCTACGTAAGAGCCACTCATGCTAGCAAAGAACTACCACAGGTTCTTGGAGTGACTAGAAAGGGCGTGGGCAGCTGCTGCTGATGGTCACGGAGGGACTTCAGGAGCCAGAGAAGGCCAGGGAGGTAATATGCACATGATTCACAAAGAATCTGGAGAGAGAACTAGGAGCAAGTACAGCAAGAATACCACTGGGGTGGTGATGAAATGGAGTTCAGGAAACCAAGGATAGGCAAATAACAATAATTAACAATGATAAAAATAATTACTATTATATGGAAAAGCAAAAATAAAAAAAAAGAAAGAAAAAGAAGGCACAGCTCTGATGAGGATTATTGAGTTGGGGGAACCCATCGATGGAAGGCCATCTCTCAGAATCTCTGAAAAGAAGCTGCAGCAATAGTCAGTAAACACCTGGTAGAACCAAGAAAAGACCTTCTCACATTCAATTTAGAAAGATATTGGGCAGGAATCACATTCAAAAAACTGAATGAATATTGGTCTAAACAACTGAAGGTTTTACTTGTCTCCCTGGATCTCTCTTTTACCATTCCAAACTATACAGCAACATAATCCTAGCATATTTATGCCTTCACACTCCCGTATCAGGTAAGAAGAAGCAGAAGAGTGATGGGCAGAAAGCAAAGGTTGCTGCTTCTTTTTAACCAAAACAACCCTCCCTGTCCTCCAAGCCAGCATTTGCTGCTGTCTTCACTGAATACAGCATGGACATAAAACACTACTTCCTACAGGTACTTCCTACAGGTAGGAGCTATCAGTTGGCCTGATTTCTGCTCTGAAGATTAAACATGCTAGTAAAGAAGAGATAAGATACTTAGCAGACAAACCAATTATCACAAAAGGAAAAAAAGGTGCTGGTTCATGTCCCTATTACTTTACTTCCCTTCCAGCTCCCTGCTTGAGGCCTGGGAAAGCAGTCAAGAAGAGCCACAGCCTCAGGAACCTTCTCCTGCATGGGAGACCTGTAAGAAATTTCTGGCTCCTGGCTTTGGATCAGCTCAGCTCCAGCCATTTTTGGCCATTTGGGAAGTGAACCAGCGGACAGAAGATCTTTTTCTCTTACTCTCCTCTCTGTAAATTTCACTTTCCATTGAAAAATAAATAAATGTTAAAAAGATAAATATTTGAGATTCTCAAGGTTTTTTTTAAAATGGGAAAAAGACATCATCAGGTGTATTACAGAGAAAATCCATGGATAGCAATAAGTAATGAAGAAGCCCAATATCATATAGAATCAAAGAACTGCAAATCAAAGAGAAATCTGAAATACACACATACCAGAATGACCAAAATTCAAAACACTTATTATACCAAATCCTGACAAGGACACAGAGCTATAGAATTCTCACATTAATTGCTAATGACAATGACACACCTACTCTGAAGGCAGTTTCATAATTTCTTATAAAGCTAACCTACATATACTATCATCATATGACTTTAACAATATATTCCTTAATATTTACACAAATGAGTTATAAACCTATTTCAAGGAGTCAGTACCGTGGTGGAGTATTCTAATCCACCTCCTACTAGCATCAGCATCCCATATGGGTGCCAATTTGTGTCCTGGATGCTCTGCTTTCAATCTGGCTTGCTGCTTAGAGTCAAGAAAAGCAGCAGATAAGGGCTTAAGCCCATGGGCCCCTGTATCCAAGGGGTAGACCCAGAAGAACCAGCTTCAGACCAGCTCTGGCCATTGTAGCCATTTTGGGAGTCAACTAGTAAATGGAATACTTCTCTCTGTGTCTCTCTTCCCCTCTTTGTAAAAACTTACCTTTCAAATAAAAATTTTAAAATAAATCTATATCACTACAAAAACTTGCAAATGAGTGTACATAGAAGCTGTATTCATAACTGTCAAAACTTAGAAGCAACCAAGATATATTCTGGTAGGTGAATGCATAACTATATGAATACTGACTGCATAAATGAATGTTTCTATACACCTTCAACAGCACAAATTGAAACAGCACTGTGAAAAAATTGGAGTCGATAAAAGAAGATCTTTTTAAACACAGATATCTCATGCTAGAAATAAGGCTTCCAAGAACATCAAATTCCTTCCCATTAGGTGAGGCTAGATGATGGAAGCTGGATTCAAAAACTGCTCAAAGATTCTGGGCTTTTTGATAAAACATTGTGCACACCAGATAATGGTAAGAGTTGAGATGTCCTGTGCAATAATCCACTTGAGTAGATTTACGATGGAAGACAGACATATGCAAATTGTTAAAAAGAACTTCAGTGTCTTGCTACTTTATAATATTCAACTCTATAATATTTAATATTTTCAGCTGTTATCAGAACACAAAGTATTTGCTTACCTACAGGCATGAAAGAAAAAAAAATAAACATCAAAGCAAGTGAATAAGATTTTAAGAGATTTAGGTCTGCTGAACTGAAGTAAATGGTGCTTAGGGGTGGAAAATAAGCAAGATGTTTGTAATCATGCAAGCAGATATTATATTCACGGAGAAGGTACAATGGGCAAAGTTTCATTCAGCAGAGAAAATAGCAGAACTTGCAGAAACATTAGAAAAATTCATTAAACTGTCAAGCACCTGGTGAGGCTAGAAGGGTCAAAGTTGAGACACAATGTAAGCCTCAGAAACTGATGTTTCAGATTAACAGTAATAAAGTTCTCCACAGAAGACACAATAGCATTCTCAATTCTCAGCATTACAAGAAGATCCTCTAAGAAGTCTTCCTATTAACACCACCAACACCCTGACTTGGACAGTTACTACGTGTGCTCATGTAGCACCTTCTCTTCCCTGCACCACACGGGTAAGATGATATGATATATTTCAATGTATCACAATAGTTGTCAACTTACTGGTCTAACTCCCCATAGACTCACAGAATTCACAGTAAATGTTCTGAGCCTCATTCACTGTCATAACCCTAGTACCAAGTTCAAGACATGGTACACCATGAATGACAGAGAAATGAGTATTTAAAGAATGAATAGTATCCCATGCTTCATAAAAGTGATGAACCCACTGAAGAGAATCAAAACTGAAAAACTAAGGCTATTTGTCCTTTTGGGACTCACTTATGTTCTCTTGGATAAAAGGCAACCTGCGGGGCCCGGCGCGGTGGCGCAGTGGTTAAAGGTCCTCCCCTTGCACACCCGGGATCCCATATGGGCACCGGTTCTATCCTGGCAGCCCCGCTTCCCTTCCAGCTCCGTGCCTGTGGCCCAGGAAAGCAGTCGAGAACTGCCCAAAGCTTTGGGACCCTGCACCCGCGCAGGAGACCCGGAAGAGGCTCCTGGCTTCGGATCGGCATAGCATCAGCCATTGCGCTCACTTGGGGAGTGAATCATTGGACGGAAGATCTTCCTCTCTGTCTCTCCTCTCTGTATATCCGCCTTTCCAATAAAAAAAATAATAATAAAAATAAATCTTTAAAAAAAAAGGCAACCTGCCTACAATATAAGATCAATATAGAGGTAAACACACATGCACATATATTCATCTAGAGGAACTATAAAACAGACTCGCACACCAAGAAGCGAAGATACACTGCAGTATGCATCCCTACTCCTGAATAAAAGCTGTAATCCCGACAAAGGTGTTAAATATATCTTGACAATCAGATGCAGGACTTTCTACCATTGTCTACACATACAATGTCATAGTGATTGGCTTGTGATTTTTTTCTGAAGAACTATACTATTGTAATAGAGGAAATCAGTGGGGTAAGGGGAATTCAGTGGGGAAAGAGAAAATGAGGAGAGGAAAGGGGAAATCCCTGAGCCTGTGCAACCGTATCATAAAAAACGAAAAAAATTTTCTAAGAAGTAAGGCTAAATTTAAAAAAACGAAAAGCAAAGAGAAGAAGAGTTAAGGTGACACTGAAGGAGACATGGAAAAGGATGGGAACATGAGCAGGAGGAGGGAAAACTACTTCAAGGAAGAAAGGAGAATATAATACCATACCCAGAACAGCCCTGAGGCTCATCCTTCAAGGATCCCAGAACTTCCAGATCCTGGTAGGCAAATTTCTGCACTGGATGCATATGGCCACTGTCCTCACGTGGCCACTAGACATCTTTCCTAAAGCACATTGTGCCTGCTCATTTACCTACTGCTTGTCTGATGTCACCAGATGTATCAGAAAAACATATACTCTCAGAATAGGTTAATGGACAAAGAAGTTTGAAGTGAGGAAGTTAAAGGAGTTAAAAATAGAAGAACATTTACTAAAGAGGCCTTCCCACTTGCTTGAGTTGTCATTGGTCTTTTTGTCAAAGATTAATTGGCTGTATTTGTGTGGGTTCCCTTTTGGTGCTTCTATTCTATTCCATTGATCTTCCCTTCTGTCTTTGTGCCAGTACCAGGCTGTTTTGATAACCACTGCTCTATAGTATGTCCAGAGGTCCGGGATTGTGATTCCCCCTGCTAACTTCTTATTTTTCAGGATGGTTCTAGCTATTCGTGGTTTTTTGTGTTTCCAGATGAACTCTTGAATCATTGTATCCAGTTCCGTGAAGAATGTTTTGGGCAATTTGATTGGAATTGCATTGAAAATGTATATTGCTTGTGGTAGTATAGACATTTTAATGATATTGATTTTGCCTATCCAGGAGCACGGGATGTTATTCCATCTTTTGAGGTTTTGTTCAATTTCCTTTTTAAATAGTTTGTAGTTTTCTTCGAATAGGTCTCCTGCGCTTTTGGTTAAATTTATTCCCAAATACTTCATACTTCTCTCTGCTATTTTGAATGGTATCCTGTTGGTTAGATCTTCTTCCATCTTGATGTTATTTGCGTACACTATGGCTGTTGATTTTCGTTCGTTAATTTTGTACCCCGCCACTCTGCCAAACTCTCGTATAAGTTCTAGCAGTTTCTGTATTGAGTCTCCTGGTTTTTCTATGTATAGGATTATGTCATCTGCATATAGTGAAAGCTTGACTTCTTCGTTTCCTATACGTATGCCTTTGATTTCTTTTTCTTGTCTTATGGCCTCTGCAAGTACCTCTAGGACTATGTTGAATAGCAGTGGTGATAGCGGGCACCCTTGTCTTGTTCCAGATCGCAGTGGGAAGGGTTCTAGCTTTTCTCCATTCAGTATGATACTGGCATTGGGTTTTTCATAAATTGCTTTGATTATGTTGTGGATTTTCCCATCTATGCCTACTTTGGCTAGAGTTTTTAGCATGAAGAGGTGTTGGATTTTGTCGAAAGCTTTTTCTGCATCTATTGAAACTATTATGTGGTTCTTGTTTTGCAGTTTTTGGATATGGTTTATAACATTTATGGATTTCCGAATGTTGAACCATCCCTGCATTCCAGGGATGAATCCTACTTGATCCGGATGAATGATCTGTCTGCTGATTTTTTGAATTCTATTGGCTAGGATTTTGTTGAGAATTTTAGCATCAATGTTCATCAGAGAAATAGGTCTGTAGTTTTCCTTCTCTGATGGTTCTCTGTCCGGTTTTGGGATTAAGGTGATGTTAGCTTCATAGAATGAGTTTGGGAGGGTTGCTTCCTCCTCTATTGTTTTGAAGAGCTTGTAGAGGATTGGGGTTAGTTCTGTTCGGAATGTTTTGTAGAATTCTGTAGTGAAGCCGTCTGGGCCTGGGCTTTTTTTCGTTGGGAGATCTTTGATGACTGTTTCAATCTCTACCTCGGTTATGGGTTTATTTAATTCTGCAGTTGCCTCCGGACTGAGTTTTGGTAAGTGGTGGGAGTCCAAGAACTTTTCTATTTCTTGGTGGTCCTCAAATTTGTGGGAGTACAGTTCTTTGTAGTAATTTCTAATTATTTTCTTAATGATTGCAGTGTCTGTTGTTATGTTGCCTTTTTCATCTTTAATGCTATTGATTCTCACTTTCTCTTGTTTTTTTTTGGTCAATCGGGCCAGTGAGGTACCACCTAACACCAGCAAGATTGGCCCACATAAACAAGAACACCAACGACGCTTGCTGGCGAGGATGCGGGGAAAAGGGAACCCTACTCCACTGCTGGTGGAGCTGCAAATTGGTACAGCCTCTATGGAAATCAGTCTGGAGAACACTCAAACAACTCAAAATCTGCATACCATATGACCCAGCAATAGCACTCCTAGGAATATATCCAAAACACCTGTTTTACGACAAACCAACATGCATCCCTATGTTCATTGCAGCACAATCAGTAATTGCAAAAACATGGAAGCAACCGAAATGCCCATCAGCAGAAGATTGGATAAGAAAGCTTTGGTTCATCTACTCCATGGAATACTACTCAGCTATTAAAAAAAACAAAATGCAGTTCTTTGTGGCTAAATGGGCACAACTGGAAAATATAATGCTAAGGGAAATGAGTGAATCCCAAAAGATTAGATACCACATGTTTGCCTTGATTTAACCTGTAATTTTTGTATGGTTGTTTGTTATTTTTTGAACCTGTCATTGATACTGTCTCAACCCAGAGGTTTCGAAGAATGGAACTTGCATTATTTTTAACATATTGTTTACCCAATACTATGTCAATTAATTCCATAATGTTGTATATTGATATTGAGGCCTTGTTGGGGCTTTTAACTGACCGGATCTTTACTCTGTTAGACCTATCTTCAGACCATAGAAGGTCTCCCCAAGAGGCCACTGAACTTATCTGGACAATAAGACGCTGAACTTCATGCTAGGCATGTGTTTGCAAGCAATGAATCTCAACTGAACTTGAACTATGGTTATGCAACAAGGTGGAGGAATCCACCAGGGGGGGAGGGGTATGGGAGGGGTGGGGGGGATCCCCAGCGCCTATAAAACTGTACTACATAATACAATGTAAGCAACAATAAAAAAAAAAAGAAAAATATACCAATAATAAAAAAATACATTTTCCATAAAAAAAAAAAAATAGAAGAACAAGCATGACATGTTGTAAAGTAGGCCTGAATACGAGCTCTTCATCTACTTCATCTACTTGTCATCTAGGTCTTTTGTAGATTACTCTATTTTCCCTGCCACAGTTTTCCTTACCTAATAAGTAGCCATAACACCTTTCTCTTTAACATGTGATCAAGTGACATGAGATAACATACCATTAACATATAACATGCAGCTCAGCAATTTCCTGTTATGTAGCAGGCAGTCAGCATATAGCATAATTTCTTGGTAACACAATGGAGTTTTTTTTTCCCTATTTTCTTATGAAAGCATTTGGTATTCAAGAAGTAAAAGCTAGGATGGGACTGCTGTTGTGCAAATAATAGGGGTCTTGTGGAAATACCTGCAATCCATCCTCAGTGGTCTCCTGATTTTCCCCCAATGACTTAAATTTAGCTAAGTAGAATCTGCATATCAAAATGTACAGGAGACATAAAATCAGGTGGAATAGGACTACAAAGGATGGCACCCTGAAAATCCAAAAGGGATCCTCATGAATGGGGGAAAAGGGTCAAATATAAGGGGGTGCCATATAAAGGAGTGAATTATAAACTTCTGCCTAGGATGCAACAACTCAATTGTGTAATGATAACCAACATATCTAGACAGAAAACTACATTTTTATGTATTTATACTAATTTACATAACAAGATGAAAGTCAGCCAAGTATGATTATGAAGCTTGGCACCAAAACTTGATTTTATATAAAAGGGGAAAGTAAAATGAAGTCTGATCCTGCATTACTAAAAAAAATGATTAAAGTGGTTTCCTTCACTTTCTCCATATACCTTCAAGCTATGCTAATAAAACACAATCAGTAAGACGCAAAGGCTCAAAGAAATACGGCTGACCTTTCTACAAGAGTTTCATTTTTCCTGATAAATTCTTTCTTTTAAAATTTTTAGCTTTGAAGAGATTCGATGTGATTTGTAGCTGCAGTTTCAAGAATATAATGATGTTCCCCTCCTCCCCTGATAAATACCATCTTTTAAGCATGCAGGCTTGAAATTCTGAAAAAAATATGACAAACAGCATAATAATCAGTAAGCAAAGTTCATGGTTATTATATAATGGATCTTCAAAAAGTTCACAAAATGTGTTATGAAAAAACAATGCATGGATTTCAGAATTTTTTTGCACCAACATAATCTTATCTTTTCATTTGACTTTCAACAAACTTTTGAAAGTATTCTCATAGAACCAGGATACACCCCATATCTAAAAAGATATCTGAGCACTGTTGAAAATGGAAAATGCTTTAAAGGTTTTAATTTTCAAGAAAAAAAAAGCTACTGTAGGATATTTAGAGTTTTCTAGGAAAACAAAACCAATATTTGTATTTATACAGATTTATTCTTACTGACTCATGGGTTGCAGTGTCAGATGATTGCGAACTTGAACGAGATTTCTATGTTGCAGTTTTGAGGCTGAATTCTTGTGTTCTTATTTAAAAAATACCGAAGAGATTGAGTAAAGTTGACTCTTATAGCAAGATTAATCTCCTTCAGTTAAAATCAACTGATGGTACCAATTACTTGACAACATTGTGCCTAGTGTTTGACCAAACAGCTTGGCATGAGAGTTGAGCCAAGTTCACAAAATTCCTCATATGGCCAACATAATGAGAACAATTGGTTAAGTTATTGCTTTGTGTTTTTCAATGATAGTTCCAAAAGCAATTACCATTTAAGCACTTGTTAACAAAACAAAGCAAGTGACGTTAGCCAAGAAAAAAAACAAACAAAAAATTTGGTGCTTGCCTTTTTCCCAAAATCCAAATTATCAAGGGATTGATTGCATATTTTGCAATGAAGAAAACACTGCAGGATAGCCAATCTCATTACTGTTCTCACTGCAGCAGACAGGATGCGTGCAAAGATGAAAGCTATCATGAGATGCTGGCTCTCTCAGTAAAGTGTGAACAGACAGAAGAAACTATTAAGAAATCCATGCATGTTAATAACTAAGGAAGACAGAGAAGGGGAGAAGGAGAGGAAATAGGAAGCATGGGAAAGTAGAAGAGGAAGAAAGGAGTGCAGAAGAAGTATGAAGATGGAGACGTAGTAGAGAAAGAGGAACATAAAAAATCCCTTAAGGCACCACTATACAAATTTCAAGTTTTGTTGCATAAAGGCCCCAGTTGATTCATGTCTGTTGCTTTATGGACTTGCTCACTGCAGGTGGATGCCTGAACACCTCAGAAGGAGGGAATCAATGAAGGATAAAAATTTTGAAGATAGCTGTATATTTCTAAGACCAAAGAAAACAAGACAGAGATATAGAGATGGAAAACTCTCATCCGCTGGTTTAATTTCCAAAGATCTGCCATGGTTAGAACTGTGCCAGTGTGAAATTATGGGCAAGAAACTCAGTCCAGGGCTTCCATATGAATTGCTAAAACCCAACTACTTGAGCTATCACCACTACCAAGTCATCACCCACCATGACACACCCATGCTGGAAGCTGCAGTAAGAAGAAAAAAAGGGACATCAGGCCCATTCTGGAGGCTAGTAAGTATAAGGTCAAAGAGTACCATCTGGAGTGGGCCATTTTTCCTGCATCATAGCATGGCAGGAAACATGACAGAGGGTACATCTGTTCAAAAATCTACCTGATCACCCATAGGACTTGGTAGATGTGAAAGCCCAGCAACATATGCAACCCATGAATACTAAGTGATAGGAAAGATCAGAAGCCATTCACCATGTGGAAATTATCTTGTATGCATGCAATGTTTGTTACATCATGTTCACTGCTCTGTGAGACCTCCTGAGAAAGAAGTAGATTTTGTTTAGCTAAAACACTGATCTTGCATCTCTACTGTACACCAACCACAGAGGCCTCAACATGGTATACTTTGGCTTTAGTTACAACCTGTATTATTGTCAGTGTTTAGATGATGAAAACTGGACAGAACATAAATCATGACTAAGGAGAAGAATTTGTGAACCAGTAAAATTTGATTTAAACTCAAATCTGGGGCAGGCACTGGACATGGAAGTTAAGATAACAGTTGATTGTCCTACATCCCAATGTCAAGCATGCCAGGGTTCAAGATTCCAGCTCCACTCCCACTTCCAGCTGCTTGTTGATGCACTCAAGTGGAAAGATTCCTGCTACTCTTGAATAAACCTCAGTTGAATTCTTCAGTCTCTGCTCCAGCCATTGTGGACATTTGACAAGTAAAATAGTTGATTAACTCCATTTGTTTCCCTCACTCTCAAATAAATCAATATGATTTGTTTTAAAAAGAAAAGCACAAATCAGAGCTGGCACAATGGCTAAATTGGCTAATCCTCTGCCTGTACTACTGGCATCCCATAGAGGTGTCAGTCCCTGTCCCGGCTGCTCCACTTTCTACCCATTTCCTGCTTATTCTGGCCTAGGAAACTAGTGCAGGATGACCCAAAGCATTGGGATCCTGCACCATATGGGAGACTCAGAAGTAGCTCCTGGCTCCTGGCTTCAGATTGGCTCAGTCATTTGGAAAGTCTCTTCTTTCTGTAGATCTGCCTTTCCAATGAAAATAAATAAAATCCCCTTTTAAAAAAAATCTCCGATTTGGTAATCTTTACATAGTTGATTAGGGAACAAGGGGTCAAGGGCTACATAGCTGGGTAAGACCATCGTTTCCACATTAATATTTTTATTTTTTTCTGTATCCGGGGTAAGGGAAGAGATAAAGGGAACAGGCCCACTGAGCCTCCCACCCAACCCAGATCTCTGATGCGGGGCATGCTCCAAGGGTCCTGCTCAAGCAGTTTTGATAGTTCAACAGTTCTGAATTGCTGCCAGTCTTGCCATTCCAAGCACTATGAAATCTATTCAGAATCCACTGGCTGACATAGTCTCTTCATGGTTGGGGGTTCTGAATCAGCAGTTCAGTTGGAGGAATCTCCAAAGAAATTTTGTCTGAGGTGATTCCAGACCTATTTGTGTGTGTGCTTGCCAGTACAGGGTCCGGCACTGTCCGTCTCCCCAATCAGCTTATGCACATGGTGGTCTTTGCAATTGCTGGGTCATTTCTGTTTCCAGCCCTCTCTTCCATACAAACCGAAGGGTGTTGCAGTCCAACCCGATCCTGTGCACTACATACTCAGCTCTCATGCAAACCAGTGGGAGCTGCAGCCTAGTCGGGGCAACTCCTCATAACCCTGACCAGGCCTGCCCTCTACCCTGGTTCCCATGCTTGCCAGTATGTACCACAGACTTGTGTAGTCTGTCCCACATTCCATTTAGCTCTCATACATGTCAATGGGCATTGAAGGCTAGCTAGTTCAACCCAACCAATCCTACTATCCAGCCCACACACAATACTGGCGGGTGCCTTTCTGTCCACAGCCACCTCTGGCCCTGTCCTGGTTTTTATGGTCTCCAGTGGGAGTGGTAACCCAAGAGGGAGGTGTCCACTATTTCCCTCCTAGGCCACTCCCACTCCCAGATTATGTACTTTCCAGGTGGTTTTGGAGCTTAGTTTGACAGAATTAAGCCCCAGTTCTAGCCTCTGCCAACTGATGATGTGACAAAGCCCAACCAACCCTCCACCCACTCTAATTTATGCTTACACCAGTAGGAAAAATCAGCCCATCCTGGCTTTTCCCTGATCTAGCTCATATGAGGCCCACAGGTATGGTAGTCCTGCCTGGTCTGGTCTGCCCCCATCCCAGCTCACGCTCTCCAGTGGATACGGCTATTCAGCAGGGGAGCCCTCCACATTCTCCTCCCTCCCTGGTGCCTACGTGTGCTGGTTGGATGCTGCGGCCCAGACTGGTACAGCCCACCTCACATTAACATTTGCTAGTAGGTGTTGTAGCCTGGCCCGGCCCAGCCCACCCCCAATTCCAGCTGACACTGGTAAGGGTTATAGCCTAACACAGCCCAGCAGGCATCAAATCCTAGCCATAATGTGCACTGGTATTTGTTGTGACCATCCCTGGCCGGACACACACTCTGTTCTGGTGCTCGGATTCACCAGCGGGTAATGTGAACTGGATCAGCCTGGTCTACACCTGACCTAAGCCAAATGTATGCCGGTGAGTACCTTTTCCTGGCCTGGTCTGGGCTGCTCCCTATTGTGGTTCTTGGCACTCACTTGCATGGACTGTGTCCTGCCAGAGGAGTTGCCCAGGCTTCTCCATCAGAACCTCTTCTATTGCCAGATCTCGCGCATACCAGGGGGTCCATGAGCCAGCCCTACTTAGTCCACCTCCTGTCCTAGCAGGAACAGTGACCTTTCCTGACTGGCCTTCAACCCATTCCAGTCCTTACTGTTGGATGTTTCAGCCAAGTCAAGGCTCATCCATACTCAGACTCGGCTCACACATAGCTCAGTAGGGACAGAGACCTAACCTAGTCCATCTTACATCTACCCTGGTCCTCCAGAGCACCAGATGGTGCTGGAGTCTAACCTAGCCTGGTGGGTTCAGTCCCAGTCCACACTTGTGTCAAGGGAGACTGCAGCCATATCCAGACCAGAATGGAGCCTCCACTCCAGCCCCCACACTCACAGTAGGAACCCCAACCCAGTTAGGGTGTCTTCTTAGCTTCCCAATTTGGCCTGTTCCCAACCATAGATTGTGCACATGCCAGTAGTTGCTCTGACCCAGATGGCTTAGCCCCTCACCTGTCTTGGCCTTTGCTTTCGATGCTGTGACCTAGCATCACTGGCTCATGTACACCAGTCAGGGTAAGAGCCTAGGTCGGCATGACCTATGCTCCATCTGATTTCTGTTCTTCCTTATGACTTAAGGTTTATTCGGGCCTGCCCAGTCCACCCCCTTCCTGTTGCAGCTTGGCCCATCCCACATCCTGTTTTAGGATGCACATTTGGGTGCTGCTGCCTTGACCTGCCCAGACTGTTGTCAGTTCCTTTACCCGTTAGTGATGGCAGGTTCCATGGTCACACTTAGATCAGCCCATCACCATCCCAGTTCATAAGCTAACCAGTGGGACTTGTATTTCCACAGGATTGAGCCCACACTTCCCCCAGAGAATCTTGGGGAACCCAGATCTGGTTCTCTCTCACATTGGTTAGTGTCCTGAACCTGACAAGTGTGACCCCCATCCACTGTTCCACCAATCAGTCAGGTACTGGTACCTAGCCCTGCCATACAGGCCCCCAGCCATAGCTTTCATGTGGACTGGTGCGTGGCAGTCAGTGATGCTCTAAGTTAACAGGATTCCCTTGTGGGTTGGTGAATCAGTCTGGCCCGAATAGAACTTACGAAATCTCCCCTCCAAACCCTCAGATCTCAGTCCCCAGGCTTGTAAGCAAATTCCGTGACCTCATTGCTAGGAATCACGCAGAATTCATCCCTCACCTACATTCACACTAGCCCTATCCCTGGATGTCCCTAGGCAACAATTACATACCCTAGAATTCGTTGCTGGGTGACCAGCAGGCAGAGCCTGGCACTAATCACTGGCCTCCCAGCAGCCAGGACTCAGTCACCTATGGAGATGGTACCCATGGGTCAAGTCTCAAGCATTGGGTCCAACCTGACCTAGGTACTCTCCACAAACGGATCGCCACCACTGCAGAGGGCTGCTGTCACCCAAGCCACCAAGGTCGAACTCAATAAAACTCTTAAAAAAAAAAACCAGAAAGAAAAGGTGTTCATCAATTCCATACTCTGGTTTAGTGAAAAGGTGAAAAGTAAAGTACATGGGTCTAGATTAAGATCTGCAATAAACAAAAAGGAAATAAAAAATGCCATGAGCAATCAATTCATCTTGACTCTTTCAGTAAAATTCTGAACTGCAAGCAACCAGAATATCAATGTCAACAGAGAGAAAAACAGACAGAGATCTTTCCCATTCCAGTCTACTTCACAAAGCCAGGAGCTGAAGACTACATCCAGATTTCCCTGGGCTGCAGAATACAGCCCATAATTGGAGCCAGAGCCTGCTGTCTCCTGGGGTGGACCTTGGAGGAGGGTAGAGTTGGAGTCAAGCCAGGACTTGAACGTGGTCACCCTGATAAGGGGATAAGGGCATCTTAACCTGTGTCTTAATCACTGGGCCAAATGCCCACACTGGACCTTTAACCTCAGAAGGCTAGAAATCTCATTTCTATTTTTGAGATGATCAGAAAAAATCAGAATGGAGGAAGCGTCAAAATCCAATCTTTTTAGTAACAAGTAAGGTTTCTGCAGGAATACGTCAGATACAGATTATAAATCCTGTAGCAGAGAAAACATTTAATAATGATCTGAGTGCCATTTAACTTAAAAGGTATTAAATAAGCCGTTTTTTACTCTTAGAGTGGAAGTATAATTTTACTTAAGCTAAGTTTTTCTAAGAAGTCCAGAATTTATCTGATTTATATTTATAGAAAGTGCTATTGACTATATGATCTACATGACTTACCTTTAAAATGTATTATATTTATGGATTTATGTAAGATATGTTTACATTGAACATTTATTAATTTCCAGATCAGGCTCCTGACTCCTGATCTGAATACAGTTCCAGAGAAGAAGGGTTCGTACCAACCACGTGAGAAACTTGGGTTGAGCCCCTGGTTCCCAGCTTCCGTCCCAGACATTATAGGCATTTGGGGAGTAAAACGACAGATGGGAGCACATTCTATCCAACTATATATCTATCTACCTACCTACCTAACTACCCATCTGCCATCTGTCTACATCCAGTCTCTCTGTCCCTCACTTTGTTCCCCATCTCCTTCCCTCCTAACTTATCCTCTCCATCCGTATCTCTACTCTACATCCTCCCTTCCTTCCAACAGATTTTTAAAATATTAGAAGTATTAGAGCTGGGAGTTAAAATAATTTAAAGTAGGAAATTTAGGGAGGAAAGATACGCTGGAAATGAAGAATGAGGATTGCTTCTGGGAGGAATACCATGGAGCCAAGAGACTGGGATAGAAGGGGAATGCATTTAAAAAAACTGATTTTATTGAAACAGAAAATGGTGTGAAACATAGTAGATATTTTAACAGTCTGAATCAACATACATACAACCACTAATCAGGTAAAGAAATAAACTTTTTTTTTCTTTGAGCAGAGCAGCTACTTTTTTCCCCCAGAGGTAGCCATTATTCTGATTTTATGGCAATTATTCCTTTGCTTTCATATCTTTACCTTTATACATATATCCTAAGCTGCAAGTCTAGTGTAATCCATTTCTTATATGTATATGAATGGAATGTTGCTGTATTAATTCTTCTTCCACTCAGCTTCTTTATCCATTCCTGTTCCGATGGACATCTGAGTTCTTTCCACATAACATAAAGCTTTCTGAAAGGCATATTCAGATCAAGCATATTATTTTCTGCATTTCTTATCTGCATGATATCTGATCACAGAACTTGTAAAATTTAATATAATTGAAATGTACCTATTTTTGTGCAAAAATTGACGGTATTGGGTATCCAGAAGGAATGGCTTCAACAATAATCAGGAAACATTTTTGTTACGGAAATCTTACTACTTAGTATCTTGTAGAGCAAAAATATTAAAGCATGCATTCCACTGAGAGCTAACAGAACTACTTTATGACTCCAGTAATGATGTACTGTTGCTTTGAACATGCTGGGAGGGACCTCTCATTCAAAACTAATTTCAGGAGAAAGCAACGCGACTTAATGGGTAAAGCTGCAGCCTGAGACATGGAAATTACACATGTACACTAGCACATGTCACAGATGCTCATTTTCCAAACCAGTTCCCAGTTAATTAGCAGAAGATGGCCCAGTACTTGGGCTCCTGCCACCCATGTGGAAAATCCAGAAGAAACTCCTGGTTTCATTATGGCAGAAACCCAGCTGCTGCAAACATCTGGAAACTAAAACATCAGTTGGAGGATCTTGTACTCTGTGTCTCTCCCTCTCTAAGTTTTCCAAATAATTGTTTTTCTTAAAGAAAACACTAACTTCAAAGGGTTATGCCTGTTCCATATTATTTCAACCACCTTCCAAAGAATTAAAAGCTGTGTTTGACATCGGAGCTGCTTATGGAATCAACATCATTATGATGTTGTTTCTTCTTCTCTTTTACTTTTCAAAAGGAATCCAGTTATTTATGTGAAACACAGAGTTACTAGAAGAGAGGAGAGAAGACAGGAAGAGGTAGGAATAGCGGTAGGGACAAAGGAAGAGGGAAAAGGGAGGGAGGGAGGGACAGAGAAAATCTCTAATCTTCTGGTTCATCTCCCCAAATGGCTGCAAAAAAACAGGGTGGGGCCGGGCTGATGCCAGGAGCCTGGCACTCCATCAAGGTCTCCCACATCGGTGGCAGAAACCCAAGTCTTTATACGTGGGGTCACCTTCCCAGGCCTTCTGCAAGTCTTGCAATAGAATGTAAGCTGAGTAGAAACTAGTGTTTGGGAAACCTCTAGAATATGGGTGGGTAATCCTCTGGCTAACCTTAAGATTGGTTCTGAGTTTGACCAGCATTCACAGGACCTTGATGTACATTTCTCATCTTACAGAAGGTGTGATCTTTCATATTCTGCACCTGCATTCAGCACCTGCAGCATTTCTCTATTTGTGACCCTTACGCCATTTATGTAAGAACTCTTTGTCCCTACTCTAAGCCTGCTGCATCAGGACCTCTTGGTCACAGCACATTTATGTATATTTTCTACAGTTTCTTATGGATGCCTACTCTTTCTAAAGTTTCAGGTTTAACTTGAAACACAACTTCCAAGTTTCAATTTGTACTAAACTTAATGGCATACCACAGTAAAACATCAATTAGATGGAAGGTTCATGAATATCTATATTTTCCTCTCATGAGCCAAATAGTGAGAAGTTTCTCTCCAGATAGCAATTATATGGACATAAAATCAACATCAGAACCACATTGACTATTTCTAATATAGTTATTTACTTATGCTCCATTGGTTATAGATGCTTTTGAGCATTTGAATGAAGATTTTAATGCTTTCATTTAGTCAACAAATACTAACTCCAGCTGTGAGCCATTTCTTACGGGCTTGGCACCAATAATATAAATAAGTTAAGTCAGTTCCCATTAAGAAGTTCATATCTAATCCTTTCTTCTTGGCCCTGTTTGGCAATTGCTACACAGTGACCACCTGATTCCAGCTAAATTGTAGAAATTCCCAAGACCACTGGTTTTTTTTAAACTGTGTCTTGGAGTTTTGAAGTGTCTCATGTTCTCCAGGAGCTTGAGGGGGTGGCAGACTAAGTAGACAAATGCCTCCTATTCAAGGACAACAACTCCAGGGTTTTTTTTATTTTTATTATATTTACAAACGAGATTGCAGTAAAAGCAAGATGAAAAGTTTATAACAACAGCCTAGACAGACACATATTCAAATATTTATCTTCAACAAAAACTTTTAACTCTAATGCAACTTCCCCTTTCTGTCTTTTTTAGATACTTCTGGTAATTCAGAGAAAATTCCTCAAATTGGTGCTGAGCTGGTATAACCTCTTCCCTACCAGTTAGACTTCAATGAACGAACATGTTTGCCTATCAAGTATGCCAAAGACAACAGAATTAATGATTTTGAGTGGAACTACTACTCTGGCATCTGACTTACAAGCAAAACTTTTGGAAATATATCAAGCCATAGAAGGAATATTTGAGGTAAAAAAAAAAACCTTAATTCTTTCTTAATTTGTTCCAGCCTATTTCAATCTTGGTCTATGCAGATCTCTGTTTAAAATCCCCCAATCAGCCCAGGGAGCAGTATGAACTTCTACTGAGGTTAAAAGAAAAGAAAAAAAGAGAGAGAGAGAAAATCTTATTACTTCTGAAAATTGCATTTTTTCTGTCAGAGAAAATGTTAAGAGAGAACAAAACAGGGCTTTCTATTTACCATCAGGTAATCGTACATTAACATATATCATATCAGTGTGACATTTACACAATAAGATGTATTAACCCCTGAAATACCAGACTTGATGACACCACTTGGGTGGAAGGTAATGGAGGAAAACCAGAATTTCTCTGAAATAATAACTATTTCCATGTGCTGAGTGTAAATATAGCATCATAATCTGAGAGACAATAGGTTGGGCTATTTGTCCTCTAGCTACTTATGTAACTCTGTAAGCTGATGGAAAGTGTATGTTTACATTATGGAAAGTATATGTTTACATTAGAGTGTTACTGTCTCCTTGGTCTTGGTAAAGTGCTTGTTGAAGCAATTGTTAACAGATAGCAATTAGAATTCTGCTTACTATTTACATTAGCAATTGTAGCTGAGATAAAGGAATTTAGAAAGGAGAACTTCTAAATACAGTCACTTACACACTTAAGGATTTCTTGTACTAGGGCTGTACTCAACTCTAGCCTAAGGTCACCACAACAAGTTAGAGGGATTTTAAATGTTCTCTATAGTTTTATAGCAAAACATTAGGTTAATTGTTTTTAGAAAGCAAAGGATTTCTGCCTCCACAACCTCCAAATGGATACTGTGGTTGTTATGGGCATCTTTGGAGAGAAAACACAACTGGAGTTTGAACTCAAGGGTATCTTACTAAACACCTCTATCTATCAGATTTCAGGTTTGTCTTTTGTAACACATGTAATTATTTATTAACATCAATATCGTAAGGTTAATACATATAGCTGTAGCTAGCCAGCTAACCAGGCAGGCATGGCAGAGCAGATAAAGCTACCCTCTGCAACACCAGCATCCCATACAGTCACCAGGTGGTGCTCCAGATGCTCCATTCCTGATCCAGCTCTCAGGTAATACACTTGGGAAAGCAGCAGAGATGGCTCAAGTTCTTGGCTCCTGGATCCACGTGAGAGACCCAGATGAAGCTCCTAGCTCCTGACTTGAGCATGACCCAGCCCTTTCCATTTGGTAAGTAAACAGCAGAAGGAAGATTCTCATTCTCTCTCTCTCTCTCTCTCTCTCTCTCTCTCTCTCTTTCTCTGTCTCTTACTCTCTCACTCTGTGTGTGCCTTTAAAATAAACAAAATCTTTATAATTGCAAATAATATAAATACACATAAATTACTCCACAAAGTTATACCTTCAGCTTCCTTGAGCACAAATGTCTTTATTGAATCTTAGCTAGTAGGGAGAAGCCTCCTTGGACCACAATATTTAAGAGTTGACTAAGAGAAGGAGACAGGCCCACCTGAGATTTACTCATGGACTTCATAAATTCCTAAACTCCTATTTCCTCTCATGTAGGAACAAAGACAAATCTCACAAAGTCTCACCACAGTAAAAAGCTTTAGAAAACAATACGTGGAAAAGTTGAGTTCCCAGATGATTTCAGGATTTTCAGCAAGTTTAAGCACCATATGCACACGATATGGAAATCTTTCAAGAAGAACGTGGATCCTTTTGGCCTATGATTGAGCATTAAGTTGCCAAGTACAGTCAGGCAATTTCTTTCACAGCAGTGTTTTGAAAGGTAGAAGGCATGTAGGGACATATGAAAAGGAAATACTAAAGGATTAGTACCAGTGAAGGCCCATCAATTATCTGTCAAGAAAATCAAGAGGTGAGAACTCATGTGGTCAAATCCACTCAGGTTATTTACATAGAATTATGAAACAATGGAAAGCACCTATAAGAGTAAAAGTAGAGATACTGGGGTGAGCACCAATTACCAACATAATCTTGCTTATCTGAATAAAACACATTAGCCATTCTATAGCTTTAAAAAATTCTTTAAGTTGTAAATGGCATATTCCAAGGGGAAAAATCCATATTTCCATCTGAAAAAAACACTCCCCATATTTACTCAATCCAACTAGCTACAAGTGGCAGGGCACCTTACAATGGATGGATGAAGTAAAGTCTCCTCCCTTATAACTCACCATATAGATTCTTAAGTTTCAGTAGATAGAAATGATAAGAAGGAACCAAACGGAACTTCCAGAGTGAATCAGTATGAGAATTGAAATTAGAAACAAACAAACAAAAACACATTAGGAGGTATCAAAAGCAGCTTTTGAGAGAAAAAAGAATGAATCTGCAAATGTGAAGCCAGGTCAACTGATATTGTTTAGTCTGAGGAAGGAATTGAAAAAAAAAAAAAAAAGACGAAGAAAAATGAACAGAGCCTAAGGGACCCATGGCCACGTGCAAGCACACTAATACACAGAAATGGCACCTATAGAAGGAGAAAAGGGAGACAGAAACAAAATAAAGGAGAAATAATACCTGAAGAAATACTGGCAAAAAAAAAAAAGTTCCCAAGTTTATATGCCCAAGAAACTCAACAAATGCCAAACAAAATGACATCCAAAATATCCAAGCAGAAGTACATTATAATGAAACTTTCAAAAGAAAAAAATGAGTGTCTTGAATATGACTTATTCTGGAAAAAGGATTCTCAACAAGATTAACATAATTTTTCATCAGAAACCACAGAGGACAGAAGGAAGTGAGATGACATATTTAAAGTGATGAGCTTAAAAGCCTTTTAGGGACTGGCAGTGTGGCCTAGCGCCTAAAGTCCTCGCCTTGAACACCCCAGGATCCCATATTGGCGCCAGTTCTAATCCCGGCAACCCCTCTTCCCATCCAGCTCCCTGCTTGTGGCCTGGGAAAGCAGTAGAGAACAGCCCAAGCTTTGGGACCCTGCACCCATGTTGGAGACCCAGAAGAGATTCCTGGATCCTGGCTTCGGATCGGCATAGCATCGGCTGTTGTGCTTACTTGGGGAGTGAATCATCGGATGGAAGATCTTCCTCTCTGTCTCTCCTCCTCTCTGTATATCTGACTTTCCAATAAATAAATAAATCTTTAAAAAATAAAAATAAATAAAAAACTTTTAATAAAAATTCTATCCTTCAAAGATACGATTAAAAAAATAAAAGGGGGAGTGACTTCAGGGAGGTTTCACAGAGCAGGCCACTGCACTCCCAGGTAAATGAGGGAATTGGGATGGGGTGGTTTAGAGTGGGCAAACCGTAGGGCATAACTGGGTCAGGCCAAGGCATCTACCCACCTAAAACTGGGCTGGGCAGAGAAGCATTACCTGTTGCCTGCCAGCACATGCAAAACTGGAGCAGGGAGGCATGCCTGCCTGGGCGAGGCTGCAGTACCTGCCTGCAAGTGTAGGGGAAGGGGATAGGCCACTTCCAGCTGGGCCACAGCATCCATTGGAAAATTAGAGAATTGGATCTGAGGGTGGATTCCATAGGGGATTTGAGGGCTTATCTTTATTGGACTACAGTACCACTGGTTTGCATGAGAGCTGGGCAGGGGCTGTGATGAGTCAAGCCAGGCTGGGCCATAGAACTCATCAATATTTCCAGGAGCTGAGGTTAAGAGGAGGCCAGCCTGGGTCAGGTTGTAGCATCTGCCAACACATGCAAAGGCTACGACTGAGGGGAGACCATGCCAGACAGGGTCACAGCACCCAGCAGTACATGTGAGAACCAGGGCTGGGGGTCTGGCCCGGTAAGGGAACTTGGGGACTATCCTGCCAGGTGCAGTTCTGGCTAGGGAGCACTGGACCCAGGGCTGGGGGTGGAGCAGGCTGGGACAGGCCGTAGCACTTGCTGGCATACACAAGAGTGAGAACAAGATGCAGACTATGTGGACTGTGTGGGGCTAGGTTGAAACAGTAGTTAAGAAGAACTGAAACTCAAAGTGAGCCAAGCCAGGCTGGCCCCAAGCACCCAACAGTACATGTCAGATCCAGGCTGGGGGTAGGCCTGGTAGGAGAACTTGGGGAATTCCCCTAATAGGTTGCAGCTACCACAGGTGAGCATGAGAGTCAGGGCTGGGCCAGGCCAGACCAGGCAGGGCTGCAGCACCCATTAGTATATGTGTGGTCTGAGTCTGTGAGTGAGCTGGGCTGGGCCAGTCTGCAGCACAAACTGGCATGAGTGAGAGCCAGAGTGGGGTGCAAGGAGGCCAGGTTTGGGCTGCAACACCTGCCAGTTCACATGAGGACCAGGCTGGGCTAGGCAGTTGCACCCACTGGAGAGAACTGAGCCAGGCTGTAGCCCTTGCTATCAAATGCCTAGACTGGAGACAGGTCATCTCAGACAGGCCACAGCATCTGCTGGTACAATGAAGACTCAAGGTTGGAAGCAGACCTGGTAAGCGAACTTAAAGGACTCTCCTGCAGGGTTGCTGCTTCTATTACTAAGCATAAAAACTGGGACTGGGTACATGCTAGTCAGGGCAAGGCTACAGCATATGCTGGTACTTGCAAATGTCAGCATGGGTGCAGGCAGACGAGGCTAGGCCACAGCACTAACTGGCAAGTGCTGGGACTGGGTATAGGTCATGTTAGGTTGAACCACAGTACTCCCATGGCAAGCTCAAGATCCTGAGCTTAGAATGGGCCTTCTAGGGGAACTGTGGACACTGCCCTACTAGTCTGTAGCTCCCACTGGTGAGCTTGAAAGCTGGGGACAGGACAGGTCAGGCTGCACTGGGTGGCAGTACCCTCCAGCATAAGTGCAGCCTGGGTTTAGGGTGGGTTAGGCTGAGCTAAGCTGCAGCACCAATGGGTGTGCACAACAGCAAGATGGGATGCAGGATGGGCCACGCTAGGCTACAGCACAAGCCAGGATGTGCAAAAATCTGGGCTGGGGGAGGGCCTAATGGGAGCTGTTAGGGGTTACCCCATCTAGGCCTGATGTTGTGTGTGAGGACCAGGCATGGGATGGGCTTGGCTGGGATAGGCTGCAGTGCCCATCACTGGCATGAGAGATGGGGCTTGGAGCAGAACTGACCAGGCAGCTGCCTCTACTGGTAAGTGCAATGGCTGGTGTGGTTGATGGACTGACCCTGACCCTGTGCTGACTAGCACACATAACAATCAAGTCTGAGGTCACCCCAGAGAAAGTTTCTCGGGGGAACTACCCAACTAGATCACTGGACTCAAACCACAACTAGAGCGAAAAATCATACTATGTCTGGTCTGACCTTGTAGTACATGCACTGGGACTGGGTCTCCTCAGTTGCCTGTGCAGTGGACAACATGCCCAGATGCACACAAAAAAATATGACCGCCAGCTCATCTAGGCCAGCAGGGACAACAACTGCCTCATCAGAGGATGTAAAGCAGAATATGTTGGACCACTCCCTGGCCATGTTTTACAGCAGGTGTCTGGGTCTGTGGATACACTGATGGATTTGGTCAGCCAATAAACTTTGGAATGATTTTCTCAACCCTGCTGCAAGAAGCTAATATCTCAGAACTATCAAAAGCATTCATGTAACATCCTCGGAACATTCTCTCCCACACTGGGGTCTCTAAGGCATCATCAAATGGCCAGCCCCAATTCCTGGAAGTTGAGGTAGTTTGGCAGCAAGGAACAGCACCCTCCCTTTACTCTTCTGTGGACACAGGAGAAAAAAAAAGAACAAATATTTTCCCACCACCTTACTCCATATCTCAAACCTCCCCACCCTAATTTAGGCCCCATGGGTATGCATCCCTCTCAAATATGTAAACAATATCAAAATAAAATTTAAAAAAATTTTTTTAAAGAAATTAAAAGGTCTTAGAAAAACACTAAAACCAATCATGTGATGACAAATTAGATAATCTAGATAAAACAGGCAAAAACACAAACTTCCAAAACTAACTTAAAAATTTTTTAAATTTGAATAAATACTAAAAATGATAATGAAGTACCCCCCCACCCAAACCCACAAAAAGTTCACCTCCAGGTAATCCTATCAATCATTTAAAGAACAATTAACAACAATGCTTCTCGCACTGCTTCACCCCCGCCTAAAAAAATTAGATGTCAAGAGAAAAGTTCTCCATTTAGTGTAAAAAGATACTAATGTCAAACAAGATGGAAAAGAAAACTAAAAGAAAACTAAAGTTCAACATTTCTTTGGACTATAAAGATTCAAAAAAAAAACACTATAGCAGCATACTGAAGGTTTATACATCATATTGATGAAGGCAGAGAAAGAATTTGTCTAAAATCAAACATTCTTTCATGATTTAAAAAAAAATACCCTCAGGAAGAGAAGGATCTTCTTCAATGTGATAAACAATATAAAAAATCCTACAGATAACATCACACAATGGTAAAAAAAAAAAAAAAAAATGAAAGCTTTCCCATTAATTCAGGGAGACAAACAGGAATATATGCTCTCATTATTTCTATTCAAGGTTGTGTAATCAAAGTTCTAGATAGATACTAAACCAAGTAATAAAGGCATCAAGATTGAAAAACAATGAAAAATATCTCTATTCACTGATAATATGAACTAATATATATTTTGAATAATATATTAAACCCCAAAGAATTTATAAAAATTCCACTAGTGGTAAGAATTCAGATTAGCACAGTGGTTGGGTCAAAATACAAAAATAATTTGCATTTTCATATATAATCAGTGAACAACCCAAAATTGAAAGTAGGAAAACAAATTTGAAACACTGTCAAAAGCAATAAACTTAGAAAGTTCAAGATGTTTACACTGAGAACTATGCATCATTGCTGTAAGAAGTTAAAGAAAACCTAAATACATGCAAAGATTTAACAGCATCCATGGACTTGAAGCTTTTGTATTTTTAAGATAGCAATACTTCCTCAGCATGAACCAAGGGCACACCAGTGTGCATTAGATCTGCCACTGGAGGAGACCTAATAGAAGAGCTTGGGGAACTCCTTTGTCAGGATGCACTCCCTGCAGGTGAGCACCAGATCCAAGGCCAGGACAGCCCAGACCTGACCAGGTTACAGTACCTGCCATCATACATGTGGCTCAGGTATCAGGGCAAGCCAAGCTGGACCAGTTCGTAATACCCACTGGCAGATCTGAGAATCAGGACAGGGTGCAAGACAGTCTGGTTCTGGCTGCATCACCAACCAGTTCACATTCAGGCTGGGACTGGGGACTGACTGTGCCTGGCTGGGAATGGAGCAGACAGGGCCAAGCCAGGATACAGCACCCTCCAGCAAATGCTGAGATGACACAGGTCATGCCAGATTAAGCCACAAAGCACCCATCAGCACCATGAGTCAGGAACAAGGGGATAAGCCTGGTAGGGGAGTAATGGGACTCGACTGTTAGATCACTGCTCAGGCTGGCGAGCATGAAAGCTGGAACTGGGGGCAGACCAGGTTGGACAGGGCTACAACTCCTGTTGGCCTGCATGTGAACTGGGATAGGGGGAAAGCCAGGCTGGGGTAGCCAACTGTATCTATAGGCGTGAGTCAGAATAAGGGCAGGTAGGTTGGACTTTATTGCAGCATCAGCTGGTAAGTGCTGAGACTGAGGGCAAATCCTGTCAAACTAGACCACAAAACCACCTGGGGAGTGCGAGATCTGGGGCAGGGAGTGGGTCCAGTGGGGACATTGTGGTTCCTCTCTCATGGACTGCAAATCCCACAGATGAGAATGAGAACCAGGACTGGGGTGGGCCTAGATGGACAGGCAGTGGTACCTGCTTGCATGAGTGTGTGCTGGAAGGTAGAGTCAAGTGGGTTGAGTTAGACTTCCATGCTCAATGATGTATACAAGATTTCAATGAGATGTGGGCCAGACTGGACCAGTCCACTGCACATGCTAGCAGGCACAGGAACTAGAACTGCTGAGGTGGTGGGGAGGCAATCCAGTGGGGGTTATTGGCAGTCACTCTGACTGGGCTTCAGCTTCCCATGTGGTATGTAAGGGCAGAGTGTGTGTTAGGCAGGCTGGGCTGGGCTGCAGCACCCATTGGTTTGCTGAAGGTGGAGGATAAAGGGCAGAACAAATTGATTAACTATCCCAGCAAAGCTTGAAAGCAAATTTCTGGGCCAGTGAGATTTCAAGGCAGACTGTGACAGCCAATGGATCTTGGAAGGATTTTCTCATCCTTGAAGCAGTGCTATCAGCAGCATCTCAGAACTATGGAAAACACATGAGCAGAACCCTCATAAAAGGCTGCATAATGGGGAACCTGGAGTGACATCGAGTGGTAGTTCCCCATTCCCTGTGTAATGCAGCAGTTGGGAAGCTGGGCGTGGTTTGTGCTCTGCAACCCCTTCTCCCATAAACGGGAAGAAGAAAATGTATAAACCATGATCTCACCCACTACCCCGTGATCCTCTATCCTTCCCACTTTGATCAACTATGTAATCAGCATCACTAATAAAATCTTTGAAAATTAAAAAAATAATAAGAACAGAAAAATTTTAAAGATGACAGTACTTCCCCAAACTGGTGTACAATTTCAAAATAATATGTCAAAATTCCTACTTCTTCTTGTGCAGAAATGAAAGTCAAACCTAAAATTCACGTGAAATTCCAAAGAATGCTAAATAATGGAAACATTTCTAAAAACACTAAGTGTACAGCACTGATACTTGTAGATTTGAAAACCTGCTACAAAAAATCTAGTATTGAAAATTCTGCAGACCTTGGACAAGGATAGATGCACAAATTACATTAGTGGTCAACTGATTTTTTTTAAACAAAAGGCCACAAGGTACAATATTACTTCAGATAAAATGTGCTTGGACACATGAGTGTTAACATGCAGAAGTATTGAGATTAATATCCAACAAAGAAAAATTATCTCACATGGATTAAAGAAAAGTTTATGAGCTAAAACTATAATGCTCTCAGAAGAAAATTTGGGATAAAGCATCATGAACTTAGACTAAAGAACAGTTTCTTAAATATGACACCTAACAAAAGAAAAATACACTTAGACTTAATAAAAATTAGAAATCTTTATGCCTCAAATAACACCTTCAGCAAATGAAAAACAGCCCACAGAATAAAATACTTGCATATCGTCTATCTAATTAGAATCTAGTATCTAGAATATACAAAAAACTATTGCAGCAAAAATATACTTAAAGGGCAAGGAGCTGAAGAAACATTTCTTCAAAGAAGAGACATAAATAACCAATAAGCACATGAGCAGGTGCTCAACACTATTCAATACTTATAGGGAACTGCACAGCACTAAAATTTTTATAACATAAAAAAGATATCAAATCAGATATGATCATCTTAAGAACCTAGAAACAGAATAGTAGCATTTTGAAGGGAACAGAATAAAGGAGATAACATGAGAATAGAAATAAAATGAGCAGAAAGTAGAGAAATAAAAAGTAAATGAATGCAAAAGCAGTTTCCTTAAGAAGAGCTACAAAACTGAGAGTCCTTTAGTTAGAGTGATAAGGAACAAAGATGACCAAATTTCAATATCTGATAGGTAACAGGTGACATAAATACATAGTCAACAGAGACTAAAAGGGAAATAAGACACGATGAGCCTGTATCCCAGCTCTGCATCTTAGCATCTCTGGTACTTTACTTAACCTCTCCCTGTTGTCATACAGGTCTCCTTTCCATAGCACTCTATCCACAGGGACCCATCTCCCATCTCCTAGGTCACCTTTATCACTACATGGCTCGTTCTTCACAGTCTAACACAATCTAAAGTTAATTTGTTCATTTATTTCCTGAGATGGATCTCTGAGATCCATTCATAAAGTTCTGGCAGGTTGCTAAGAATGAAAAAAGAGCTGTGTATATGAAACATTTTATCACAGTACCTGGGCCAAAATAAGCAATTACTTGTAGAGTAACAATTATTACCATCATCATCACCACTGCTATCACACCATGCATGCTCATTCAGGTATTAGTTGGATCATAGGTTTGGGCATTAGACCAGCACGGGGAAACAGAGTCCCAGAGTTAAAAGGCCATGGCCAAGTGCTTGTAACACAGGAGAGAAGCCTCAGCCAGCTGCGAGCATTCTGCAGTGTGAACCAGAAAGAGGCTGTGACCCTGGGCAAGCAACACAGCTCTCTGCTGGCTGCGGGCTTTTCCACGCCTGTGCTAGGCTGTGAGGGCTCACCTCTGCAGTCCCATTCCAGCTCCCTCCCGATGGCCAACACAAGAGAAGCAGACAACCAGACCCAGGAGAAATCCAAGCGGCATCCAGCCACAGCTCATGGGCAAGCAGCCTAGCAGAGAAAGTCAGGCTGCAGGGCAAGAAGCCGCTAGAAACTGCACATCCACAGAGAGCCCAATGGAAGTACAGAATCCAGTCTCCTTAACGGGATATGGCAGGTCCCAGCAGAAACTGAACATCAACTGCTACACTCGAGATGTTAGAAAACAGTGGCGTTAACCAAGCTTGAAAACTACACAGTCAGGAAGAATTTTTTTGCCATTGTTATTAAATGAAATGTCGTTGCCCCAACCCACGCACCTGACCCATTGCTGGCAGTCTTGCACGCCCTGTCAGGCGGGTGTGCACCACAGCCCTTCCTCCTTCCACCTGACAACACAAACCTGTGAGAGACCCTGCTGTAACCAAGGTCCTCTTCAACACCGGCACGGACAGGCACCTCACCAGCGCAGCTGAGGAACCCACAGAGCTCCCAGCTTCGGAACCTAGCAGCCGGGCCTGCAGGGCCTCCCTCCGGACACCGGGCACCGAGGCTCGGCAGCTCTACCCTTCCCAGGTCGGCGTGTCGGCCTCAAAATCTACTTTTCCTCTTTTTGTCTTGTGGACCAGCTCTCCTGGGACAACCATGCATATGGAATGAACACCCCCACAGAGTCGCCTCGATGGTCGCCATGAAGAAATGCAGTTCCAGGCCAAGTTCTTGTCTCCCACAGAGGCAAAACAAAAACAACAAACAAACAAAAAACCACTAGGTGGAGACCGGCAGCAGGTATAAGTAAGAACAGAACTTCATTTAAAGCGAGGGAATGCAAGCTGCCAAGGCCGAGTGTGGGCCGCTCCTCACCGAGACACACCGGCGCAAGTGGGCCCCGAGAGGAGCTGACGTGTGAGAAAAACCGAAGAAGACGGTACCTCTCTGTGAAAGCCGGGGACTGTGTCCGTCTGTCTGTCCGTCCGAGCTGGGGGCGGGCGCCGAGGCAGGCCCAGGCGAGCGCTTCCGCCTTCCACCTTCTCTGTCAGGAAGGAGGCGCCCAGGCGCAGTGTGAGCATGCGCTCTGGTCCTGGGGACCAGTGCTGTACCTGGGACGTGGGCTGGATCACCCCGACAGTTAAAGAGACAGAATCATTTTGCAGAGATACAAGACTTCTGAGCTCACCGAACACAGGCCATCCTTACTCCTTACATATCCTACTTTGCGGGAATAGTCTTAATTCCTCCTATGTGGCTAAGGTTCCTAACCACGCTACAGAAAGCTATGTCCGCAACACAGAGATCATACAATCCAGTGTGTGTTTGTGTGTGACTCAAACATGCATATGTGTGATGATGTTATTCTGCTCTCTGTCACATATTTATCGCCAATACTAAAACCGTAATTAATTTGCATACTTTCTTTGCTTGATTTGCGTGTCATTATTTAAATTACATACAGCAAGCCACACATACTTAATGTGTACAAGCTGATACATTTTGATACATGTGTTCATCTACGAAACCATTACCAGAACCAAAATAATGGATATATTTATTTTCTCTAAAAGATTTGTATGCCACGTAAAACTCCTTATTTTCTTTCATTTTCCCTACCCTACACAGCTTTCTGTCATAAATGGATTTGCTAGTGTCTCCTGGAATTTTACATAAGTGGAAGCACACAGCGTGTGTTCCTTGTTGTCTGGGTTGTTTTACTCGGTCCGGGTCTCCCATGTCAGTGACAGAAACTCACTGGAGTCATTGCTGCTGTTCCCCAGGGTCAGCCTTAGCCAGAAACTGGAGTCAGGAGGCAGAAGCAGAGCCTGGCATCCAACCCAGACACTCCCCTAAGGAATGCAGGCACAGTCGCTTCTTGGCCTTGTGGCTAAGATCAGATGTAGGGATGCAGGCAGCTTAGTGATGGGTCCCTGACACCATTTCTTCTGGGATAACTGATATTCTACTAGTGTCAGCCACCAGTGGCGCTCAGGCTCCAACAAGGGTAGGAGGGGAGCTGCAGGCTGGGTCTTTGGGCTCTGGCCCAGCTGTGTGACGCAGCAAGCATCATTTCCCATCTCTGAGCACTTGGGCCCTGATGACGTCAGCAGGAGAACTAGCCTCTCGGCGATGCTGAGGTGGAGGCACATCCAATCCGGGCCCAGCATCGCTTCCTCTCCTCCCCTTAAGCGAGAATTCACACTGGTCCCGCGGGATGTGTCTGCCAGTCAGTGATTTCAACTGGTTTCCGTCCACAGCCCCGAGCTGCGCCTTTCTGCTTAGAAGCAGACTGCAGCTGCTGGCGAGGAGCCGAGCTCCCCTGCGCGGCCAGCAGCGCTCTGCTGGCGGGCGGGCGCATGCCGGCGCTTTTCCTCCGTTCGGTTAATCAGCCTCCGAGACCCTCCAGGCGCTTCACGCCCCAGCCTGACTCCGAGGAGCAGAGCTGACCTAAGCGAGGACTGCCACGCCAGGAGGCAGCAGCCCAGCGAGGCGGGCAGGGCACCGGTCAGGGTGGGATGGAGGGACCTCCCATCCACCCCTCATGGCGCCTAAGATCTACCTCTCACCCTGGGTGCATGCAGCCGGTGCTCTTCCACTCAGCACTATTTGCTCCACCTTGTGGAGTGAGGACAGCCACTGTGAGGGTCCGCTGCACCCATTTTGCAAAGAGGACAACCGATGTACAGAACTACTCAATGTCCTCCCTCCACCTCCCCATCCCCCAAACAGAACATCTGGCAACATAATCCCAAGTTCATCAGGCGCCAAGGCTACAGTACACCCCAGAGACGTTTAAATGTAAGATCCCTGACGGAATTACTTGCTGCGGTCTTTCTGTCCAGCAAAGCATGTGACTGGTTTAAGTGAAGGCTCGTGATGAACAGGCAAAGATGGCAGCTGCAGGCCCCAGGAACACCTGGCTGCCCATCATGGAAAGTTCTCAGGGGAGCCAAGGGGACCTTGGCATCTCTTCCTGTTCTGCCGAGATCAAAGAAGGAAAGCAAAACAAAATAGAGCAAAATTCCCTGGGGCCTTTCACTGCAGAATTTCTATTCACACGAATTCGTTTTTTTCTTTTTACTTTTAAAAGTTCTTTATTTACCAGTTAAAAAAGCTGGAGGGGAGAAGAGAAGAGGAAAAAAGAGAGGGGGAAGGAGGGAGGGGGGGAGAGAGAGATTTTTGGTTTTGGAAACAGTGAAGTGATGATATCTGTAGTGGAAAATGACTTAATTGAACATAACTGGAAGATTTTTTCTAAAATTGCTAATTATTTTCTCCTGTCCTCTAGGCCTGGAATTTTCTCATGAGCCTGCATTACCTTTTTTTTTTTTTTATAATATGTGGGCAGGGTTTTTTTTTTCTTTTTATGTATTTATTTAATTTTTTTTTGTCCTTGCAGGGGGTTGGGAGTCAGATTTACAGAAAGGAGACACAGACAGAAAGATCTTCCATCTGCTGGTTCACTCTCCAAATAGCCACAACTGCCGGAACTCAGCTAATCCAAAGCCAGGAGCCAGGAGCTTCCCACGGGGTGCAGAGTCCCAAAGCCCTGGGCTGGCCTCCACTGCGTTCCCAAGCCACAGGCTGGAAAGAAAACGGAGCAACCAGGACACAAACCAGCATCCATGTGGGATCCAGATACATGCAAGGCGAGGACTTCTGCCACTAGGCTACTATGCCGGGCCCTATATTACTTTTAGAACAGAAAAATCTATCTCTTCATCTCTGTCCCCTCTGTACTTGTCTGGGGATATTCTGCTTGCCTTTTACCTGTCATCACTGCAAGTGTATAAGAACTTGAAACAAAAGAGTTACCACTTACAGAGTGCTGTGTGTGAGGTAGGCCAAGCCCTCTAAAACGTTACTTCTCAGCACAATTCTGAATCCTTCCTAACACTTCCTCCCCTTTAACAGATGAGGAAGTTGAGCCCTACAGAGATGAAATAACGTCCTCCGAGTCACAAAGCTAAGCCGAAGGTTTAGGGTTGGCATTCCAACAGAACATGTACCAGATACTTTACTGCAATCACTACCATTATTCTCTGCTGCCAGATTTTTTTTTCCCTAAACCAATCACATCACTGCTTCTCTTAAAATCTACAAAGCATCCTCTTTGCTCTCCCCCAATGACAAGTCTAGTTTTTATATAAAGTTAATTCATTGCAAATCAACACAAAATAGCAAGCCCTAACACTGGCTTTAAAAAAATATTACATACAATTTTATGTAATGTTTTACATACATACATATAGTCTCCCCAAAATCACTCCACACAGGCAGGTGAGCCTCTGTGGCTTGTCAAAAGGCAATACAAGATTGCTTCTAGCAGGGACCCAAAGCAATATCCCAGCCCTCTTTCTGGGCATATGCCTTAAATTTCATTCCTTGTTCATTATTTTTTTTAAAGATGTATTTATTTTCATTGCCAACTCAGATATATAGAGAAAGGAGGAGAGACAGAGAAAAATATCTTCCATCTGATGATTCACTCCCCAAGTGACTGCAACAGCCAGTGCTGCACCTATCCGAAGCCAGGAGCCCAGAGCCTCTTCCAGGTCTCCCACGCAGGTGCAGGGTCTCAAGGCTTTGGCCCATCTTTGACTGCTTTCCCAGGCCACAAACAGGGAGCTGGATGGGAAGTGGGGCTGCTGGGCTAGAACCGGTGCCGATATGGGATCCCAGGGCATTCAAAGCAAGGATTTTAGCTGCTAGGTCACTGTGCCGGGCCCTTTGTTCATTCTTCTCATTATGTTTAGAGAATGCCAAGTTCTTTTCATCACTGTCTGGTTCTGTCACTACTATTTCTTCTGCCGAGTATGCCCTAAGTCACATCTGCTGAATGTCATACAAGTCCTTTGTGATTTGATCCAGATGATCCATCCGCTCCAATTGCCACCAAACCCTCCATTTCATGATACTGAGCAAGTTACGCTGGCTACATTTGCTTACCTGACTCCCTTCCCAGGATACTGTACCCCTCTGTAAGTGTAGAGATCATGAACGGAGAGCACAGGCGTGATGGGAAGCTGGGATGGACTGCAGAAGGATACTGCAGAGGAACAAAAAAGAACAGATGGAGAGAGACATATCAATGGCATCCAGGACTCATGTAACAATGAACCAATATTTATCAAAAACTAGCAAGACTAAAAGAACAAATAAATAATAAATAGGGCAAAAGTGGTAGTGTGCATGTGTGCAAGTGTTGTGTGTCAAGAAAAAGGCAGAAAGGGCATATAATGTGTCTATATATTTAGTGTGCATGTATGCACACATTTTCACATGTATGTATCCTGTGCATACATGTATGAATCTACCATAGAGTGTGAATATAGTATCTGTGTATGTGTAATGTGCTTACATGAATAGTATCTGTACATACACAGTGTATAAATAAATGCACGTGCACATTTAATGTTGTGTTGGCACTTACATAGTTTGCGTGTAGAATGTGCATCTATAGGCAGTATGTATACACACAGATTCATATATACATGTACACATCTACGTGTGTGCGTGTATATAAGAATGCAAAGCATTAGGAGATTTACAGAGTGTGCTAGGAGATGGCAGTACGTCACTGATTATGCGTGTTATCTATTTTTTAATTAATAGGAATAGCACTGTGAGGCTTGCCTTCCTGTTGTGGTGAAAGAGGAGCTGTTAGAGAAACAGCTGGGAAAATTAGAAAGGAAAAAGAAAACCTCACTAAAATCAACAAGAACCACGTTCCAACATGAGGTGGTTAACCAAAGCAAACACCAAAGAAGGAGAGAGAGAGGAGAGATGGGAAGGCAGAAGGAAGAATTTCCTGGATGTGATCATGAGGGTGAACCTGGAGAAGAAGATTCAGGAAGAGGTGGGGGTGGCATGACTCAGGGGCGAGGAAGTGAAAGGAGACAAACAAACTCTTGCATCTTCCCACAACATTTATCTTAAAAGGATGATGAGACCAGCAGCCACTAACGGAAGCATCAGAAACATGACTTTTTGTGGTTCCCTGTAAGAGGGCACCGACAGCTGGTCTTCATGTCACACAGCGCAAGTCCCTAGCACATGGGACTGAAGCCCTGCACTCCAGCCCATCCAGCCACGCCATGACCCACAGTCCCCTCCTAAGTGCTCAGCTAGAGAGCTGCTGTAATCCCTACCATTTTATGAGTGAATAAGTGGAGTCAAGAGAAGTGAAATAGCATGTCCAAGGCCAGCCAGCTAGGGCCTCCCAGAACCGACGTGCCCAGCCAGGTCATCCAGCTGTGGCTCTTAGACAATGGCAATGAGGGAGGCAGAGACTGCTGTGCTTCATCTGCCTCTCACCTTCGTAGGTCCTGTTTACACTGGCGTAGGTGCCCACCCCAGAGAGCCCTTGGCCCTAGGGACATCAAAATCAAAGGATTCCTAGTGGGCCAGGAAACCCTGTGTTTTCAAGACAGTGGCCAAGCAGGAACAGTAAAGTGAGGCTATTTGTATGGCAGGCATTGTGAAAATTATTGCAAGCACTATCATGAGAGAGGTGGAGCACATGCTATGAGACCCAGGTTGGGAACTATTACATTATCACTTGATAAGGAACATCACCTGGGCAACACCAATCTTCCATCTATAACAGGGAAGGTGGAGGAAGATACTACTACTAATAATAATGATACTTATGATAATAACTGCAGTTATTATTACTATTATTCTACATCCCTTAGGTTTGTTGCCAAGAGTGAGTGAAAACATGAACAAAAAGTTTCTGTCAGTAGGAGCGATTTCTTTGTTAGGTTTTTTTTTTTTCTTTTTACATGACTATAAATGGAAGTGGCCTCTTTTGAAATTAATGTATTTATTTATGTTATGACATGTCATAGGCTCTGGGTTTCCCCTCTACTCTCCCCCAAGTCCGCTCCCTCACTGACTTCCCGTATATTATTACAATAATATAATTCTTCAAAAACCGTCCTACGTTATTAGCTACTTAGGTTCTTTATTAGGTTCTTAAATGGTGTGAAAAATTGCTCAAGCTCTCTGCTCCTCCATTGCCACTTCCCCAGGCATAAGGAATTGCAAGACATCTGAGAAAGTGGATCATTTGAAAGATATATTTATGTATTTGAAAGAGAGTGATACAGAGAACAGGAGAGACCTTTCATCCATCTACTGATTCATCCCTCAAATGCCCACAACAGCAGGAGCCGGGCCAGGCTGAAGCCACAAGCCAGAAGCTCCACCCTGGTCTCCCACATGGGTGACATGGTCCAAAGTACTTGAATTGTCACCAGTTTCCTCCCAGGATGTATTACCAGGAAGCTGGACTGGAAGCACAGAGTTAGGGGAACTTGAACCAGAACACCAAAATGGAATGCCGATATCCCTAGCAGCTGTTTAGCCCAGTGGGTCACAACATCTGCCCTGAATAAGTGTTCCTAAGGCTAAACACTTTCCACACGTAAAACTTTCCCAAATCCAAAATTCCCTTTTATGGTTGGGCAACATGATGGATATCCAAAATTCTCTGAGGGAAAGCTGTGATTAATTATTATTATCCAGGATTTACATAGGAGTTCTGGTTGCTTGGAGTTGCTTGCAAAAACTAAAGACAGCACTGCATGTTCCACTGCTGCTTGTTTCTGCTTCTCCTCTTTCCTCCCAGAGCCATGTTCTTCATGACAGTAATAGAAGAAGATTTCAAAAAGCTTATTAGGAGGGTCATGCGCAGTAGCCTAGTAGCTAAAAGCCCCACCTTGCACATGCTGACATGCTGCTAGGATCCCATAGTGGTGCGGGTTCTAATCCCAGCAGTCCTGCTTCCCACCCAGTTCCCTGCCTGTGGCCTGGGAAAGCTGTCGAGGATGGGAAAGCAGTAGAGGATGGCCCAAAGCCTTGGGACCCTGCACCCACATGGAGACCCAGAAAAAGCTCCTGGCTCCTGGCTTCGGATTGGCTCATCTCCAGCTATTGCGGCTACTCCGGGAGTGAATCAGCAAAGGGAAGATCTTCCTCTCTCTCTCTCTCTCCCTTCTTCCCTCTGTGCATCTGCCTTTCCAATAAAAATAAATAAATCTTTCTTAAAAAGTTTATAGGGAGTGGAATAAATAGGATTTTGAAACTTCACTTTTTGCATAAGAAAATTCATCCTTTAATTCCATTTTTCCAAGATACTTTGGAGTATCCTCTTATTCCACCTCCAGGACAGGATTTTTTTTCCCCTAGCATCTTTTTTTTTCTGTGCAATTCACTGTTTTTTGCTGAAGTCCCCTTTAAGGGCCAACTTTGCTGTGGTGAGAGGAGGAAGCAATTTCAGGCTAGAAGCAGAGGAAAAAACACATGTTAGAGCGAACAGGAAGAAATCTCGCCAGCAGCCACACATTCTGGCTGCATCCTGCCCCTCACTGGGAAGGCCTAAGCCCATGTTTCACAAACCTCAGAAGCAGGACTATGGAGACCAGATTTGCCAATGGATTTTTCACCTTTCAATGGATAGTAGTATAGTTCATTTATAATGAGCCTAGAAGCACTAAGTTGCTGTCTGTTTGGTTTTCTGTGTAAAGTATCTTGCTTTTCAGCCTTGCACAATATGAACTACGTTCCAGAGTGATTGGGCAGCAGCCAGACAGGGTACCTGAAGAGTGACGGGTATGTGGGACACTCATGGTCACAAGTAATCTGCAAGGACATCTGGTACACCATCTGCTTTTACAGATGAGAAACCCGAGGGCCAGGGCCAAATTCCATTGCATCCTTTCTAAGAAATGGCTGTGCATTTTGCATGTGTGTTTCAAATAAGAAAAAAAAAGAATATATATAAAACTCCAGATTTTAAAAACACTAGCTGAAGATGGCTTCATGAAAAGTGGACTTGCACAAATCCTTTTCGGTACTCATCAGCTACTTCATGCAAATACTTGACTTTCCAATTTTACAAAGCAAGGCACTCCTCCTCTAATTCTAGGGCAAAAAAACCCATACCCCCATCACACACCACACTCCAAATAATTAAGTAGGTGCCCTGTTTGTATCATTGCCTCACGAAACAGAAATCAGCAGTAAAACATGAAGAGTAATTGGAGTAATCGAGTTCTTCCCCTCTGAAAAATCTCTAGACTAAACAAACAGGCTCTCCTGCCTGCTTTCCTACAACCAACCCGGCACAAAGCTAAACAGCTCACCCCCGGACTCTCGTCTGTTCCTAGCAGAGTTGAGGAAGACTCTGAAAAACACCTGCGCTCCGCAGCTTCCCCTCTGTTTTAGTTTCATCAAAATGCCAGTAGATCAGGAGCCAGAGACAGTTTAGTTCATATTCCTTTTTTTCTCATCTTAAAAGCACAAATTACATTTCTTTCAACATAAATATACAATCTCGTGAAAAAATAGAAAAAGTTCTATCATCTTGGTCATTGTCCAGCAAGAACAGTTAGGATTATGTATCAAGTCAGAAGTCAGATCCTTCATAACAATACACTCAGCCAAGTTCTAGGCCACTTTCAACGCACGAAATTCTTCATACTACTGATAAATCTTCTTAGAAGTGGCTAGAACAGGCCAGGGGTCAGTGTCCACTTTATATCCAGGAATCCAGGCTACTGAAGTAAAATAGAATTTGACAGCAATGAAACAATTGTATTACTATATAAACAGTATATAAATTACTTTGTCAGCACAAAATTAAAATGGAATTTTAACAGTTATCAACAGCTAATAAGTTAACTTGTTTTCAAAAACAAAAACAAACACACATAAAACAGCTCAGATGTGTTTCTTATGATCCAAGTGTGAAATATCCAGTTTTCCAGTGTCTTCGGGGCACCTGCTGTGGCCAGGACACTTTGCAGGGAGGGGTACAGGCCGCAGGGTCCCCAGGATTTTGTCCCAGTGAGTGAAGTAGGGAGCAAAGTTGCAGTTAAACTGGGAGTGGTGCAGGTCATGGTGTGTCACGCCACCGAACCATCCAAAAGGCACCAGTCTGTGGGTGGACCAAGGAAAGTCATAGCCCGAGTGGTCTTCCACGGACAGCCAGATGTTGACCACATGAAAGACCAGGACCGTGAGCGGGTGGCACCCCAGCAGCGTGACATTCACTACGTCAAAGAAGCCCAGGGAAAACAGCTCCCAGATGCTCATATACTGCGTGGCCAGCGCGAAAGGTGACGAATTGAGGTGGTGCACCTTGTGGAAAGTGCGGTACAACCAGGGCACCTTGTGGTGCAACAGGTGCCACGCGAAGAACTCCGTGTCGAAGAGCAGTAGGCACAGCAGGACGTGGCACACCAGCTGGAGAAGCTCAGGAGCTTCAGGAGGCAGGTGGGTCGGGCTACGGGCCCAGTGCAGCAGCGATACAGGGAACACGAACAGCAGGTGCTGGAAGAGCGTCTGTCCTAGGCAGGGCAGCAGCTGCCTTGGGGATGGCAAGAAGTCTGGGTGGATCTTGTAGCGCCGCAGAGCCGGCACCCAGGGGCACAGGACATCCAGCACCACGAAGGGCAGGCAGAAGCTCATGTAGGTGGAGATGGAGAAGATGACGGGGAAGAAGGGGGAATGCAACGTGGCTTCCCATGTCCTCACGCGGTCCCAGAGCGGCTGCAAGAAGAGCTGCCCGGGGCTACAAGCGACCTGGAGCTCGGAGCTGTTGTGGCTGCTCATGGTGAGGTTGTCCCTGGGCAGCTGCTCCTGATTGCGTCCCCCTCGGCTTTTCTGGGGCTTGCGGCCCCGCCTCGAGTGATGTCAGCTGCCTTTTCTGGAATAAAACAGCATGCAGTAGAACTCAGCTGCAAAAACCTGATCCTGTACAGTTGCACCTAGTAAGATGTTACTTTGTAATAACTTTTCATGTGCATGCACGCTTTCATCTCTTTTCCCTCCTCTCTCTCCTTTTAAATCCACTCCCCAAGTGCACAAAAATGTAGTAACTTCTAGAGTTGCTATGAGTTTTGACAACTCAGTTCCAGCTTCCCAACTGAGTAAAGTTAGTATCATCACCATAAAGCGCACCCTTGCCATCAGCGTTTGGTTTTCACAAGCCTGTATGATGTATTACTAAAAACACAAGCATGAGTGCACTTTTTTTTTTCTTTTTTCTCTTTCTCTTTTCTCTCCTCTCTTTCTCTAAGAAAAACGTAAAGTGACCTACCTCGCGTAGTGCCTAGTTCAGTTCTTTGCGGTCTGCGCGTCCCACAGAGATCTGGTCGGCTGCTGAAGCAAGATCTGGTCGGCTGCGGAAGAAATAGCGCGAGCTTCTCACCAGAAGTATCTTGGGCGCTCTGCGCACAGATCTCACGCGAGGGGCAGGAAACTTGGCGCGCTCCTACCTCCCAGGAGAGGAGTCTTCCTGCGCGCCTATTACAAGCTCGGGACCCAGTGCCCTGCAGACTGACCAACCCCCAGGAGCCAGTGGGGAGGGGTGATGCGGGATGATGAGTGTTTAGGAGGGCAGCAGACCCGGGAGGCGGAGCAGCGAAGTGGCAACCTTGGCAGCGGCTTCACTTAGGGAGGGGAATTGGGGAAGGTTGCTAAGTTTGATATCCCAAAGCCTACTCAGATCTGGTTGAAAAGCCTGGCCTCTGTGTATCTAACGTTTGGATCAATAAAGTACCTACTTGGTTCTGATCTGCGCTTCCCCAGACTCCCCAGAGAGCCTCAGGGGGATGCCTGGCGCCTTCCCTGCACGTTCCAGGAGCGAACTCTCATCCCCACTCACTTGCACCTCCTTCTCTCAAACTCTCCCAACGCCCTCAATGCCAGATCCCGCAAGCGTCTAAGCCCTGCGATTGCCTGCCCCTCAAACTGGGGTCCGGAAAGAGCACCGGAAGGCAGGATTCGGGAGCTCTGAGGCGACCCTGGGTCAGCATGAAAACCCGGCTTGGAAGCGGGAGTTACTCCTGCGAGTCCCAGGCAGTGGCACCACCGTGTCCAGCAGCAGGGAACACGCACAGGTTACACACATATTGTTTAAATCTTTACTTGGCTGTTCTCCCAGAGAACACCAAACAGCGGAGGACTCCCCCACCTCCGCCCCACGCCCACCGCAGCAGGAGGGAGCCTGGAATGTGGGGCTCTGTTGGCTTCAGCCGAGGCAGTAGTCCGTGGATCTCCCTACTGCAAACTCAGCCCAGCCTCTAGATCTCCTGGAGGCAGGGATGAGGCCAAGGCAAGGCTTCCAGACAAGCTGGAGCCTTCTGATGGAAGACTTGAAGATTAAGTTTCTGGAGATCTGCATCTTCTCCGTGCCCATCAAAAAAGTCTGACATCATTCACTTTTTTTTTCTGGGATGTGCCCTCAATGAGGAAGATTGTGCAAGTGCCAAGGGAGATGTGGCCATGCCCACCTGACTGTGGGCTCCACAGAGGGAGTGCCATCCTCTGGAACCTTAGCCTGGAGGGGCTACTGGGAGAACAAGATGGGTACACCCCAGGGACCCTGCTCTCGTGGGTCCTGGAATCACCTGGTCCCAAGATGTTGTTGCTGATGGTTTTGATGACAGCTACACTTCAGCCAGGGGCTGTACTGCCACTCAGCACCACTTTGACACCATCTACAAGGTGTTCAGCACCATGACCCTGATCTCTGGAGGATAACGTGTCCAACAAGTCTATGAGGAACTCACTGACCGTTGTGTAAGGACCCACAGCAGAGTCTCTATGCACTGTATGCACGTCCCAGTGGTGACCACAAAATAAGATTTTACACACACACACAAAGAAAGAAAGAAAAAGAAAGAAAGAAGAGAAAGATGACGAATTTTGAAATGCTGCTGGGATATCTACAGGATAGTGGAAAAGATGCAACACAGGCCTCGGCCACTCTGCCAATGGGTTTTTTCCAGTCACACCACCTGTTCCTTCCAGGCTCCCTTCAAGTTGCCCTACAGTGCTCTTCACACCGCACTTTGGAGGAAACCCAGGAACTTTCTTCTTTCTCACTGGTGGTGGACATGGTCTTGCCCTTGACACAGTGTATCAGAGAGAAGGATTTTTTTCCCTCCTTCCTTCTTCAGAGCTCACGCTCTTAAATAATAAAGGCTGTTCATAAGTATCACTGAAGTTCATCCTTAGCAAAAGTTGAGTCAACAACATCTTTTCAACACACGCTGTCCCTTCCTTGTGGCCATTCACTACGCTTGGATGCTTGGATGTTCTTGTCGAGTTTTTGGGTTGAGTGGCATCAGCAGATTTGCTTCATTTGGATTTACTTGTTAAGTTTGCTTTTGGACCCGTCTCCCTGGAGCACCACTCTTCTGCTCCAGGGCTTGCACCTCCGTCACTTCAAGGAGACCTGAGAGCTGGGGCTTCAAGTCTGCTTTGTTCAGGGTGGTTCCACTTCTCTTTCATCACTTGAAAGAATGTGCCAAATGTGTGGATTCAATGCACATTTTAAGAGAAACTGACTCTAAATCAAATTGAAAATATAGAATCACTTTTTCTTGGAGCACTAGTTGGTGTGGTTTTAGTCAACTCACCTCCAGACAGACTTTTCCGGAGGGCTGTTCTCAGATTTTCGACTGTGTCCGGGCTTCAGCCACACCATTTCTGGTCCTTCTCCAGTTGCCTGTGGCTTCCTGCGAGTCCTTGAGAGCATGGCAGGGTCTCTCTCACAGGGCTATGGGCCAGGAGTCCTGCCTTCTCTGCTTATCACAGGGGGTCAAGTCATTTCTCCCCGAGGGTGACAATCAAGTCTGCGTGACACAATCGTGAAATTATCTGATACTAATTCAACTAGAAACTTTGCTTAATGACCCTCCCCTAAAAATAGAACATGTGGTTTCCGGAGCCTGTGATCAGTATCACCATTTTGTGTGTGTTTGTGTGTGTTTATAATTCTTCTTTTTAAAATTGGATGGAGGTGTCTTAGCGTCTATCTTACCGAAACAACTATTCTTGGGTATCAGAGATGCGTAATGCTTTGTGACATGTATGACTCACAGGCGTTCACTACATCAATTACTGAAACTAATTACGTATTTTAATGCTGAAAGACTCCATCTCAGTCAAGATAGCTTAGGTTACATAGAAGTCACAGTAAAAGCCAGGGCCATGCCAGTCAGTGTCTGATCCTAAGAGTTTCTTAGGTGGTTCCTTTCACTTGAAACTCTTAACGACGCAGAAAACATCAATGAGCAAAGCCAGGAGAGGATGGCAAGGTTATGGGAGTAGTTCCTCACACGCTTCTTGATGCCCCCTTGACCTGGATTCTGATGCATATTTGGTTTGAAACATTTCATTCTGTTTTTTTATATATAAAAAGATTTATTTATTTTTATTGGAAAGTCAGATTTAAAGAGAAGGAGAGATAGAAAAAAGTCCTCCATCCACTGGTTCAGTCCCCAGGTGGCCACAATGGCCAGAGCTGAGCCGATCCGAAGCCAGGAGCCAGGAGCTTCTTCCGGGTCTCTCACACAGGTGCAGGGTCTCAAGGCTTTAGGCCATCCTCAACTGCTGGGAAGTGGAGCAGCTGGGATACAAACTAGCACACATATGGGATCCTGACGTGTGCAAAGTGAGGACTTCAGCCACTAGGCTATTGTACTGGACCCCAAACATTTTAGACTTCTGATCCATTCACACATGTGTGAGCATGCCTACTGGTGTTGTGGAACACTCATCAATCTGCTCAAACACTTACTGCATATAAAACCATCCCCAAGAAGAGGCATACCATCACCTGCGAGGCAGAGCAAACACCTCACCTGTCGAAGGGCCCCTGCCAACATCAAAGCTGCTTAAAACCCAACAAGACACAATGCAAAATGCAAAGGATTTTTTTTTTAAGATTTTTGTTATTTTTATTAGAAAGTCAGATATACAGAGAGGGGAAAGACAGAGTGGAAGATCCTCCATCCAATGATTCTCTCCCCAAGTGACCTAATGGCTGGAGCTGAGCCAATCTGAAGTCAGGAGCCAGGAGCCTCTTTTGGTCTCCCACAAGGGTGCAGGGACTCAAGGCTTTGGGCCATCCTGAAATGTTTTCCCAGGCCACAAGCAGGGAGTTGGATGGAAAGTGGGGCAGCCAGGATTAGAACTGGCACCCATATGGGATCCCAGTGCGTGTAAGGTGAGGACATTAGCTGTTAGTCTACTGCACCGGGCTCCGCAAAGGATTATTTTTTAGCGACATTATTTTGGTAGAGAATTGGCTTTACTTACTCAATTTGAAACTGGACTTGAAAACTGCAGCTAGCACAATAAACACACTTTGAAAAAAGATTTATTTATTTTTGTCGGAGAGGCAGATATATGGAAGAGAAGGGGAGGCAAAGATCTTTCATCTGCTGGTTTACTACCCAAGTGAATGCCACAATCTGAGCTGAGCTGATCTGGATTCAGGAGTCTCTTCCAGGTCTCCCATGCAGGTGCAGGGTCCCAAGGCTCTGGGTCATCCTCCACTGCTTTCTCGGGGCATAAGCAGAGAACTGGGTGAGAAGTGGAGCAGCTGGGATATCAACCAGTGCCCATGGATGCCGGCACTGCAAGGGAGAGGATTAACCAGTTCGGTCATCACATTAGCTCTCAATGAACTCCTGTGATGGAACGTCTGACATTTTTTATTGGAATAATTACTGCCTGATGCAGCCTTTCATAGGCCACAGTATTTATTTTGAAAAATCTACTTGTTAAGAAACAAAAGAGAGCAAATTACAGGATATTATAAATGTTTACATTCAACAAATTAATACCTCGAATTTTTATTTGTAATAAGTTTGAGGCCTGCTTTAAACTTTGCCCACTTCCTATCTGTGTCCAAGATGATCACTTGATTGCCTGTTAGATAAGTTTCTATTTTCAGGTCACATTTGGCAGACAACAGACTATTCCTTGAGAACACGTTGCACATATGTATCCATTATGCAAGAAGTAGTCAAGTTCTAGAGAAAAACGGCCCCAGCCATGACTGCCTGATGCATCATCCAATTACCAACTGACTTACAAAGCAACAAACTCCTTTCGCTGGAAAGTACTAGAGAGGGAACTGAAGAAATCTGCAGCAGAGCCAAGAGTGTCCCCTTGTGGCCACGAAAGAAATGGCATGTCTTCATTCTCCAGATTCCAGGCTGACACAGATCTTGGAGAAACATCAGAATGGTCACTGGTCTCTTTAGGCTAGAGATCAATGGGGACCTTCAAATTCTACTCAGAAGAAATGCACCAGCGCTGGGTCAACAGAGTGGCCTCGACCAAACCACCACAGCTGTTCTGGAGGCAAAAGCTCAGCCATGATGAATGAAAACCAGATGAACACAGCCAGGATTACAAGGCTGCAAAGAGACTAGGTCCCAGGCAAGAGGTCACTAACAAAGATGAGCATTTTGGCTGGTGGTTAAGACATTGGAATCTCAAACAGTGACATCATTGCCAGTAAAAGTCATACAGGCTTTTATGCAGAGAAAGCAATGCTTACCTTGCCTGTCAAAGGGGTTACCACACATATCAAAAACCTTACAACAAGGCTTTTAAAACCCAGAAGACACAATGTGAAATACTTGGCAGAAAATAACTTCTACATGCTTAGTTGAAGTGCCTGAGTTGATTCTTGGCTCCTGCTGCTAACCCCAACGTCCTTCTAATGCAGACCCTGAACAGCAGTGGCTCAAGTAACTGAACTCCCGCCACCCATGTGAGGAGACATGGCTTGTGCCTGTCGCTCCTGTCATTCATTGATGCAGCTCAGGAATGAACCAGCAACGTTTTTTAAAGGCAAATGAACGGTGTAATTAAACTACAGCAAGAACGACAATGCAACATCTCCACTTTTACGCCTACTACTTATTTTAGAAAACATGCCAAGGAAAAGACTGGAAAGATGAAAACAGGCAAGTGTAAAACAGATTCGAGGAAGCAAACCCTGCTCATTCCTCAATCTCCTGTGACCTGTGTGGGGATGAGACAGACTGTAGTTCTCAGGGCTTCTCTGGGACATCCCACCCCAGCCCAGCAGTAACCAAAGCTAGCAATGGCAAGTCATCAGTGGTGCTGATGCTATTCTCTGGGACAATTAACATGCCCTCACCACACCTTTCTTCTCAGCCTGGTTCAAGTAGTGGTTCTGTGTCACATCAGCTTGCCTTGTTCAAAGCAGAAAGAGGTCTTGGGGGACATATAGCCAGTGAGAAAGTGCCATGCTCCTGGAGAAACATCCTTGGCATCTGGCACACTGTCATCATTTTCTGTGAGAAAACACATCACACTGACTTCACCCCAGGTAGTTCCATGTGTTATTGCTTGCTGAAGCGATGGGCTGGACATTCCTTGAATCTGTGGCACTGCCTGGTCTCCACTCAGAGCCTTCTCAACATGGACCACATGGGAAAATCTCCAAAGCTTTCCCAACCGCTAGCTTTCTTAGGCTCCAGACTGTTCTTTCCTCCCTGTGGGAGATAAACAAACTCAAGGATCAAATCAGTAGGGTGTTATGAGGAGAAGAGATGATAAAGAAAAATTTACACCTTACCGAAATGTGATGGGGAGCAGTGGTTAATGGCTAGAACCCACAGGATAGGCTAATTGACAGAGGACAGCATGGAAACTGAGTTTCTGCACGCTGCCTTTCCTACCTACTATTGTGCCATTCAAGTTAACTGAAGGTACGAAACTAGTTTCAGAGGCTCCTTGGGCACACCCCGCCTCTCCTGCCGTCTGTACCATTCAGGACAGTTGACAGCATGTAAATGACTCTGGAGGCTCTACAAGTGGCCCCCCCTGCCTCCTATTAGACTAGGCTAATTGACTACAGGAAGACTTTGGGCTCTGGTAGCTCCCTTCTTGTCTCTTGCACTTAACTGAACACACATAAACTTTGTTCCATAAAACTCTCAATCTGATTGGAGGACAAGAGCCTAAAACCCCCTGACTTTGGTGGCTTGGTGCAGTGGCTCCTGGAGTGTAGCAGAAGCTTCTGTCACCAAGTTTGGGCAATAAAGACTCCTCCTACTATCCTACACTTGGGTCTGGTGTAATCTCTCCTATACTTTGCAACACTAAAGAAGAATGGGAACATTATTAAAGAAAAAAAACAAAACAAATCCAAACCATCCTTTAAGCTTATGAAGCCGCAATTCACTGGAAACTTTAAATAAGACCCTTTAGTAATGTTACAAAGTACCAGCATTTTCTTGCATATGTTAGCTAATATTAAGTATTGCTATTGCAACTTAAGACAGTATATAAGAAGATACTACAATAAGGAAAAAACCCACATAAGAAAATACATTAACTGTCATTCTGTCCACCTGAAGGCTTTCTAAGGAAACAATGCTGCAAATCAAGCAGGTAAATGACCTCCTGACACAGGGAGGGAAAAGAGCTGTGCTACAAATTCAGGCAAATGTTCATTCAAAACACAAAATGAATTCTGAGCTGATTTTTCAGCCTGAAAACACATCCCTATATCACTGGTGTGAAAATGAACCATGATACTTCTCCTAGTCAGGTCAAGGGCCCGGGGCCACAATCTTGTGTACAGCAATTGGCTCAGAGAGTACCTTAACTTCATGTAAAATAGTGGTATAGTCTCTCCACAGGATTCTTCTCTGAGACACACAGAACTAGGACATGTCACACAATTTAGAGTTCATGAATGTAGTATATATTAGTCTTCAATCTTCCTCAAACACTGCTGTGTACTTGGAGCAATGTTTTTGAAGACACCTGCAAGTTATTTTCCTTTGAGCAAGTTAAACATTTTCTCAAATGTAGGGTTGACAAAATTCATGATGAGGTCTTTATAATTAACACAGCTGGGATATTATTGGGTTTGACCAAAAACACATGAAGTGCCACTTGGATCCCTCATTTAACACCATTATACTGGAGTTTGTGAAGGGCAGGAGATGAGAACTGAATATTTTCCACACTGAGCTAAAATCAATGACAGATGATTCTCGCCCATAAACTTCACAGTTCAGTCATTCCAACCAGTGTTTTTTTTTTTTTTTCTGTGTGGAAGTCAAAAGACAACATCCCAGGCTTTAGATTATAAGGACAATCAAATGGTTACAATGACCTTTACACAAGTTAGTAGTATTGTGGAAAAGATTTAAGAAGAACAACAGAATAGTTGAGACTCTCGTTTCATGTTCAGCCACGGCTAAACAAATAATGGCTAAGGGTCTTCTATTTCTAATGAGAAAAATTAGGAATCTTCATGATCAAGTTTTCTGAATATAAAAATACAAAGTCTGTATTCATGATCACCCTGAGAAGGCAAAAACCAGCATTTTTACACAAATCAAGCAGATTTTCACATGACTTAATCACTTACTGGATGGTATATGTCTAATTTGGCTTTCACTGGTATTTCCTCATGAGACTGACAATTTCATTGTACACCCGCCAAGGGGCATCCAAACCCCAGAGAAAGTCAAGATGTTCCCATTCAGGCAAGTGTTTGCTGTACACCAGATTGGGGATCTGAGTCAGCAGCATACTTATGTCCTTGACGTCGGCAAGCCAGTCCCGACCCCCACTCCAGACCACAGTGGGCACGAGCATGTCTTTCACACGGTACGTGGGAGGCTCACTCTGCAAAACAAAAGAGAACCCAGGGAAAGCTGTGCTGACGTTGTTCTCATTTTTAAAATCATGATAAACACAATCTCCAGTAGACACTTCTCTAGCACAATGGATCTGAGAATTAAGTGTATAACCATGCAGTGAGGAGGGGGCGTGTGAAGCAGGAGGGAGAAATGGCAGGGAAAGTGCCTTGGTGGAAATCCCTCCTCCTTTCTCCTTTATGTGTACAAATTACAGGAATTCCTTAAGCCTCAGTTGCACCATCTTCCAGTCAGAGACAGCCCTGACCATGTCACAAGGGTACTGTAAGAATTAAATTCTTAATAAAAAACAGGAACAAAGTGTCTGTCTTGATCCTACTTGGTGGCCAAAGCATGATGATCGTATTTGTACAGAAAAGCTGAAGCTTAAGCAATAGGATCTGGCCATAACCCCACCACAGTAAATGGAAACAGATTCAGGATTGTCTGACTCTGTGCCCATGATCATGCTCAAGAGGCATGACCGTGCCAGTCCAGACTCAAAGCTGGGGCTAAGACCAAGAGGGGAGGCTCAGTCCACAGCACTGGCCCAAGGCAGGGGCCATTCTAGTTGCAGGAGGGAACCAAGAGAAAAGCAAGTCAACCTAGTTGGTCTTCCATGCATGTCCCACAGCAGGTGAGCCTGGCCTGAAACGCAACCCATCTGAATCTCCTGGGCTCTTTCAGGACCCATTATCCCTGAAAGATTGAAAACTTTACCTGGTTATAGTGAAGATAATTCTTGTCGCTGCTTCCCCAGTCAAAGGCCTGAAACTTCTGCAATCTAACAGCCTAAGAAAAAGATAATTTGGGAAAAGGTTACCTTACACTTACATATGGGATAAAATGACAGGTGGCTATAGTTTACTGCCTTTAGATATCAGAATATCCAGATTTACTCATCATTTTCAAACTGTTATTGAAAATAAAACAGAAGTGAGACCAGCATTATGGCACAGGGTGTAAAACTGCCTGCTGGGATGTCAGCATCTCATATGGACACCAGTTTGTGCCTGAGCTGCTTCACTCCCAATCTAGGTCTCTGACCTAGAAAGCAGTGGAGAGCAGTCGAGAAGTGGGCTCCTGTAACCAAATGTGAGGCCTGAATGAAGCTCCTGGCTCCTGGCTTCAGCCTGGCCCAGCACCGCTCACTGCAGCCATCGGGGGAGTGAAACAGAGGGTAGAAGATCTCTCCTTCTCTTTATAGCTCTTCTAAAATAAATAAAATTCTTAAGAATGAAATGAAACACAATTGCTCTGTTTTCTTTTCCTGAATAACTCAGTTTTCCATTGTTGACTGGAAAATATCTTCTACAAGACATGTCACAGTAGCTGTACACAGGTGCCTTGAATTATGCTTGACCAATAGCTATCCCCATTAGATTAACTTAATGGTGGTGTTCTATACAGTAATCCATACCTTGACTTTCTCAAAGAGGGAATGGTTATAGTGTGCATTGCCTCTGACATTTGAGTTAATGGCAGATCGCATATACGGCAGTGGTCCCGAGAGATCCTGTGGCCTACTGACATTGTAGCTGTTGTGCCTGTCAGTCACACTCTATGGGGTTCCCACAAAGATGAATCTGCCTAAGGATGCATCTCATACCAAACCAGTCATCAGGCAATGCAGGACTACATATAAAACAAACACAGCAATGCTACATATTTTCTGTAGTTTCACACTAGTTGTGCAATTCTATCAGTTAATAATTTTATTATTATAATGGGTGGCTCTTCACATTGCAATTTGAACTAGCTAGAGATACTACAGATAAATCAATGGATATGAAATTTAAATTTATGCATATTCAAGCAATATGCCTAAAACATGAATAAAATGTCAGCTATCTGTAAAACCTAAAATAATATAAAAATTTAAAAAATGTATCAAGAATTGAACCCAAAATATGCAAGTAAAATCAATCAGAAACTGTAAGTTTTGACCACATGGTGGCGTCTGATGCAAAGAAATACTCAAGACATCAGTTCCACCTTTGATCAATGTGAGGTTGAGATTCTTACCCAGCACTTACAATTCTACTATTTGTTCCACTTCTGACCCAGCTCCCTGTTGATGTGCCTGGGAAGGCAATAAAGGATGGTGCAAGTGCTTGGGCCCCCCTACGCATGTGGGAAACCCAGATGGAGTTCCAGGTTCCTAACTTCAGACTGGCCCGGTCCTGGCAGTTCCAGCCATTTGGCGGGGTGGATGCAGAACCAGCCGATGGAGAATCTCCGTACTACCCTCTCTTTCCCTGCAACTCTGCCTTTTGCAAATCTTGAAGGAAAAAAGAAAAAAGCCCTTGTGTTGGGCTCCTACCCTCTTGCCTTCCTGGGGGCAAGAACAGACATGGAGGCAACCTGGCTTCAACCAGGCAGGCGAGAAGAGCAGCCCGAGGATGGTGGAGCTACAGTGTGGAGGGGCAGGGTCTCCGTATGACGTCATGCAGCCCACCCTCAGCCCCTGCCACAAGCCTGTACCACTGCGCTCCGGAGATGAAGAGAAAGAAACGATTTCTTTAATAACTGAGTCTTGGGGTTTCCAGAACAGCCACTTTCCCATAACCAACAAACATCATGCTGTTTATTCCACAAAACACTCCTAACAGGTGTGCGTGCTATAATCTTACCTTACATCATAATTAAAAGATTATAGCAGAATAGTAGTTATTGCTGGGAAGCAGACAAAAAAGTGATTATTTCATATATTGTCTAAAATTCCATCAAACATATATTAAATGTATAACAGACGTTATACTGACTATCCAAATCAAGAAAAGCTTCTAGAAGATCCTACTAAATGCACACTTTGGCTTTCCTTTTATAAAGCAGGAGACGTCAAGCCAGGGAAGAGATTAGAATCACCTGATGTCCACTAAAATGCATGTCCAGGACACAGCCCAGGCATTCAGATTCTGGCAATTGCATGTTTAAAACCAGTCTAAACAATCCTGACCTGCTCATACTCTCAAGAGGAATAGAGAGAGTAAAGCCTTGGCTTTGTGCTCTCCAGAATTCACCAGGTGTATATGAAAGTAGGACACTGGGCAAACCAGATTTAAAAGCCCAGGGAATAACTGGATCTTGGAATTATTAACAAGTAAGTGTTAATAAACCATGGGGGCCTTCATACCCCATACCATCAGGGCCCTGCCGAATCCCAGCGGAAACCACTGCCAGCAGGCACTGGAATGGCCTCGTGGAGCAGCCCGGGCCAGCAAAGGAAGAATAACCAAGGACAAACTGTCAAACTACCGCACAAAGTAACTATTCTACTGCAAAGGGATGGCAGGATGAGTGGCAGGTTAAAGGGCAAGGCCGCTTTCTGCAGGGAATCCAGGCTTCGGAAATGTTTGTGGACACATTTCGGTGTGGTTAGAACCTACAGCTGCAAGGTCACAACTGGGCCAGAGAACAGCCGACAGCCTGGATGCCAGCCAGTTGCTCGGTAACAAGTGTTGACACAGGATCACGACTAGTCCAACGGCTCTCCAGCAAACGTAGTACCCAACCCGGATCTGAGACCCCAAAAGCTTGGGCAACATTGAACAGCAGGTTTAGAACACCATGGTTTCAATATTCCCAAGGGGCCCTGGAAATTCAGATTTAGAGGGCTGTTTGTACTTGGATGAAGGAAGTGGTTGGTCCGACAAGGGCTCCCGGGGACCGCTCAGCTGGTCACAGCGGATAGCTCTGTACCGCTCTTCTAGCTGGCCAGGCATCTCTTACATACACCGTCTGAGGTGACAGAAATTGGGCCTTATGAAGAATGTCCACTCAGTGGGAGCATAAGAATGCCCCCAAAGTTAGGAGGGTTCAGGGAACAGGGAGCATGAAGAAAACAAATGACAACCCAGGTCCTTCCTCACTCGCATGGAGAGGGGCTCGTGATGCTCAGTACCACACTGCTGACGCGTCAGACTCCTGAGGCAACTGGGAACCTCGTGTGCCCCCGGGAGGAGGACTGGGGCCATCACAGCAAGGACCCTGGGGCAGGGAAGCAGACGAGGCTCCGAGCAAGGTCTGCAGAGGAGAACAAGGCCCTGCTCACGCGGACTGGGTGAGCCCGACTGAGGCACAAGGCCCTGCTCACGCAGACTGGGTGAGCCCGACCACTCTCCTGGATGCACACCTGGCTCCAGTGCAGCACGTTCTGCACAGAGGTTCCGGCAGGACAGTGTGCTGTGTAGACATCCACCCGGGACTGCAAGAGAAACAGAGAACAGTGCTACAGCGGCATGGATGGCAACTAACATTGACAGTTAACCCTTCAAACCAGGACAAACCTCAGAGCCAGAAGCCAAAGAAGTATGACAAGCATTAAAAACAACAACAAAAAAACTTATTGGACTATAAACATGTCCTATGAAAGCCTATACAACCGGGCCCAGTGCCGTGGCCTAGCGGCTGAAGTCCTCACCTTGAACGTGCCTGGGATCCCATACGGGCACCGGTCTTATCCTGACATCTCCACTTCCCAGCCAGCTCCCTGCTTGTGGCCTGGGAAAGCAGTCGAGGACGGCCCAAAGCTTTGGGACCCTGCACCCGCGTGGGAGACCCGGAAGAGGCTCCTGGCTTTGGATCGGCATAGTATCGGCCCGTTGCGCTCACTTGGGGAGTGAATCATCAGATGGAAGATCTTCCGCTCTGTCTCTCCTCTCTGTATATCTGACTTTCCAATAAATAAATAAATCTTAAGAAAAAGCCTATACAAGCACTCAGAGTAGCTGTGAGGCGAACGCAGCCACATCATAAATGGGACACTGTATAGGCTGAGCTGTATCTCACTTTCGTTTTCTACTGTCTGCTTTCTTCTCACAAAAATAATTTAAAAACAACAACAATAATATCCTATTTTAAAACTTTAAAATATTCCCTAGAGCGCCCACAGTGGTAGCCTAATGCTGGGGTCCTTGCCTTGCATGCACCAGGATCCCATACAGGTGCTGGTTTGTACCCCAGCTGCCCCATTTGTGGCTTGGAAAAGCAGTGGAGGACGGCCCAAAGCCTTGGGACCCTGCACCCGCATGGGAGACCTGGAAGAAGCTCCTGGCTCCTGGCTTTGGACGGGGCTGAGCTCTGGCCATTGTGGCCAGTTAGGAGTAAACCAGCAGACAGAAACTCTTTCTCTCTGTCTTTCCTTTACTCTGTAAATCTGCCTTTCCAAGAAGAATAAATACAGCTTAAAAAACAAAATGTTCCCTAGAGCCTTCACTGTAGGAATTTTTAAAAACTAGGTAATTTAGAAGCAGCAGCCTACTGCTGACTAAATAAACACACATGTATGTTGCATGCATGTAGTATATGCATGTGCACAAATGGCTATTCTAACCTTAAACACTCTTACAGTGACGTTGCAAAAGAAATAAATCACTGAAATAAATATTGATAAATACAATGACTTGAACTACGACAGCCCTCCTCATTCAGGAGTGTGTTTGGGTTTGAGGCAGGAAGCTGACAGCAGCAGGCCTAGGGCTGGCAGCAGGTGGCGCTGCTGCACCACACTGAAGGCCCTTTCGCGCCCTGCTAAGCTTGCTTGTCTCTCAGGTCCCTCAATACAAAAAAGCCCACATGCACATAGCATAAGGTCGGAGAGTCTCAATCAAGTCTTGTTAGCAATATACATACCACATTTAAATTCCTCTCATTGAATCCACACAGAAGGAAAAAGATGTTTGCACAAAGCTCCTTCAGAACGACATGGGTGCAAACGTGAGTGCTCAGCCACTTCAAAACATCACTCTGGGGTAGAAAGTCCTTGCTCCCAAACATGTCCTACAAAATGAAAAGAACATATTACACCTCGGCCTTTCCTCTGGGGTGAGGACCCCCGGACGCCCTGGGAGCAGAGCGGAACACACACCAGTGGCCACCTTTGGCATCATGGCCAGCTTATGGTACACATGGGCATTTTTAAGACTCAAAACAAAAACACAGAGGTGAACAACCTAGTTAGTTTTGGGGGGAACTTTCAGGATGGAAAATGGTCTTCATGATCATCCAAATGCCGGATTGTTCAGCTTACATCAGAAACCATAAAAGTCTCTCATCAAGCAGATCTCTGGGCTCATTTTAGATTTCACAAAACACCATCTCCAGGGAAGGATGGAGGAAGGAGGCAGTGGGTGGAAGAAGAGGAGCAGGAGTGTGCATCGTAGTCAAACTACTAAGTCAGTCTCACACACCAAATTACAAACATGCATTCCTACGACACAGCAGTTTCAATTCTCAGTCCCCACTCTATGATGGACCCTTAAAAAGGCAAAAGACATGACAACAACACATTAGCAACAACTCGAATGTTTATAATGAAAGTGAATGCTTTGACATGTCTTCCAGGGCACCAAAGGTGAGTGTGGACAGAAGGGGTCGCTTCTTTTCTGTACGCACTGGTCACTGCTACAGGGAGTTCCATCTTATTCAGAGTCAGCTTTGAGATTGGGATATGGTTCCTATTTCCTGAGTGTCTTTGAAACGGTTCATCAGAGACGGCATCTCTGATTTTAAGTGTAGTCATGTGCCATTCAAGGACAGAGATGTATTCTGGGAGATGCGTAGTTGGGTGATTTTGTCACTGAACTAATATCACAGAGTGGTCACAAACCCCAAGCATTGAGATATAACCAGTGGAAGATACATGAGGCTGCTGGCAGTTAGCACAGCCCACTATTTCACAATAAGCTTCATCTGCAGTGGAAACCTACTTTACAATACTAAATAAAAGTATGGTAAGCACAGCAATACAGTTGGTTATTATCGTTATTGAATATCACATGCTATGTGTATTGCATGTGCTGTACTTCTATACAATGGGCAGGGCAGAGTTTGTTCACCTCAGCAATGCCCGAAATATGTGAGCAGTACATTGCATTATGATATTGCAATGCAACAGCAATTTTTAAGCTCTATTATAACTTTACAAAAAACATGTCAAATAAACAATTTACCATTGACAGAAGTGCTGCCACAGCACAAGACAGCACACACTTTCGCATCATATGCTGTGTATATGAACACATTATACCTAAAACACATTTGGCCTCAGCTGGCTTTAAAAAGCCTTCTCATGTCAGCTGATGGCTTCTTGAGCAAAGCTTGGGGCAGCCACGCTGTAGGATTGAGCTTGAACAAAGTCACTGGTTTCTATTTATTATAAAATATAATAAAACAGTTCCTTAAGATCACCTTCATTGTGGCTGAAGACAAGCACATGGGAGAAGCAAACTTTGGGTCTCCCATCCCCTGAATACTGCTCTGCGTGCCTAGTGGGAGTAAATGATCTTCCCAGATTATGTGTGGCATCTTTGTGCAGTATTCATGGTAATGCTGTCCCATGCTGGCCCTGACTGTGTGTGCTGCAGCTGTAGGCCGTGAGCTATCTGCTCGGACTTGCCTGGCCTGGAGGCAGTGGAGACAACCAGGAGGAGAAAAAACTGCTGTTCCATTGACAGCAAGCTGCAGGAGGAAGGCACAGATTCCCCCTCCAAGAGTCAATTTTTCAGATCTGATGAGGAAGTCTGTGAGGAGGAGAAGAGAGTGGGATGGCCAAGTACCTTAATGAGCAGCTCTGGCAACTCTCCGATTTTGGCTAGAGGGCTGGTACAGAAATCAACTGAAACCACAGGCGCCAAGGCAAAAAACATTTTAATCCTTTTGGCCACCTCAGGGAGCTGTGAAAATGCTATAAATCCTGTGGGAACAAAAGGAAGAAAATAGGTACTCCATCTTACAGAACTTTCTTAGCAACTGCAGGGCTGATTATCCCCACACTTTTTTAGAAGCAGCCAGACTATCAAGCAAGCCTCTCAGGGAGGCAAACTACTTGAAACGGGCAACCCTCAACTGTGTATGCAAACACTGAACTGGAACAAGCTAGTGAAGCAAGTACTTGTTAAGTGCTTGTTCTAAATCTCAACCTAGACACGCACTGGACCCAATCCACACTGTGAGAACCAACTGATCTTCGTGTCCACAGCACTGACGTGCTAACAGCTCCAGCACCTCTTCCTCCTGTTCCTCCATGCCTGCACACAAGTCCAGAGTACCCCCCAAAAAAATCAGACTCAAAGGAATTCACATCTTTACAATTTCCCGCTTCCAAAATATCTCAGCTCACCTCTCCCTACTTGGACAGACGCTTTATAAAGTAGAAGGGTGGGCTTGGCATGGTAGCCTAGTGGCTAAAGTGCTTGCCTTGAACATGCCAGGATCTCATACAGGTACCAGTTCAAATTCCAGCTGCCCCACTTCTCATCTAGTTCCTTGTTTATGGCCTGGGAAAGCAGTGGAAGACGGCCCAAAGCCTTGGGACCCTGTATCTGCAAGAGAGACACTGAAGAAGCTCCTGGCTCTTGGCTTTGGATTGGCTCAGCTCTGGCCACTGTGGCACTTAGGAGTGAACCAGTAGATGAAAGATCTTTTTCTCTGTTTCTCTTTCAGGAAACCTGCCTTTCTAATAAATATAAATAAATCTTTTAAAAAGAGAGAGAGAGATAAACTACACAAGTAGACAAGTTGCCTAAAAAATAAGGAATATAAAAAAAGAGCAACTATCTTTTGAGGCACGTATTCTGTGGAGATCATGTGACGCAAAGCTGTTAGTCACAGCAAACATGAAAAGGGAACACGAAATCAATCATGGCATTGTTCCCTGGCCCTCCACTGGAGAAGCCTGCTTGAAAGATTTATGTACAGTTCCTATTTTCTTTAAATTTTGCTAAATTTTCCACTTGTTCTTATAATAAATTCACATTACTTCCAAAATTAGCATAAAACTAAAATGCATCAAGCGTGGCAAATCTGCAAATAAAGAACAGATTGCCATCTTTCAGTAACACTTCACTTCTCTTTGAAAGTCTGTGTGTTTCCTTATTTCCTTTTTTGTGACCTTAGAAGCCCTGTTTCCTACCCTCACACCCCCAGGTTATATAAATGAGAAAACACCTAGTAGCTTGTGGCTTACCTTCACATTTTCAAGAGAACCAGCCACCATGTTTAGAAGTTTATACTAAAATCTCAACTTCCATAAAAGCCTACCATGAACATTTCTTGCCTTACTAATTATGTCAGCTTGGTCCTTTAAAGACTGTGCTTGAAATAACATTTTAAAAAATATTTACTTTATTTTTTAAATAACAAATGCAAACTCTTTAATAAAAATAAACCACGCACTTATCTTTCTTCCATACATACCTATTGTGGTGCCTTGAGAATGACCCACATAATACAGCTGTTCTTGGCCAGTTTTATTCATTATGAAGTTAAGAGAAGCTGGTAGGTCATATTTGGCCATCTCATCAAAACTGTAATCCAAACAAGGAACTCTTTCATTGAAATAGAACAACACAAAAGCCCGAAGTACGCGTTTGGATGCAGGACCACAAAATGAACATAGCAGGAAAAGCCAACACTGAGTTCAGGAAACGGAATGTTACCAGGACAGAGTTCCTCAGGATCTTCAGCTTCCTGCCAAAGGTAACCACTGACCTGACTTTTCATACCATAAATCAGTTTCACTCATTTGGAAGCTTTTTTTGTGAGTATTTTCCCACCTCTGGCTTCATTCAGAGTGGCAGAAGAATCTGGAGCTTGCTCACTCACTCTCTACTACGCAAATGACCACACTCTGTCCATCGACTAACAGGTGTACTTGGGTAGTTTTAACTTTTCACATATTATAAGCAATCATATGATAGCTATGTTGTTTCACATAGGTTTTAATAAAGACTCTCAGTCTTGTGTTTCACATCCTTAGGGTGGCTCTGGTGTTACAAATGAGAAGCAAACCCAGGAGTCCACAGAGCTGACCTTCTCTAATACCTGACACCAAGACAGCCCTGGGTCCGAGGGTGGAGCCAAGGGAAGGAGCCTGTGTGTGTAGATCTGCCATCAGACAGATGAGATAGTTGATACCAACTGCCAGCACTGAGCCTGCTCTTCTGCCATATCCTCTCCTTCAAGATCCCAATAATCTCAGGAGACAAGTATTTATGATCTCCAGCTTCAAAACACAGAAACCAAGACAAAGAAGACTTACGCAACAGGCTCCATGTGAGACAAATATTAACCAATAGAGGCACAAGTAAGACCGACACAGATGAGGAGACTTTCTGGGAAGATCAAAGTGATGTTGGGGTACAGGCTTCTGGACTTGTGGAACATCTTACCCAGCAGCTCTTGCATTACCAGGAATGGCAAAATAACCCCAAACTAATTCAATCTTCTTATATTTAGTTATAATCTGCTTTACTGCCTGTTATTAAGCTTCTCACAAGACAGCAGCTGCTCCTCTCAGACCAGCTCAGTGTTACCCATTTCTCTGCTGACAGCCATGTATCCGATCTAAGGGGACAAAGGCCCATGACATAATCCCTGCACCTCACCTGAAAGCCCAGAACTCATCCTCTGTCACTGGAAGAGTCTTGTGTTTCCGAGACCAGGTGTTTCCCCGGCTGTTCCCCATCCACACGTCAAAGCCAGCATCCGCCAGAATGAAACCCAGGCTGCTGTCGGCAAGGTTCGTGACCCAGTTACTGGAATCTGCCAGCAAGCCGTGTTGCAGGTAGACAACTGTTCGTGGACCTGAAAAGCATTCATGATTAGAAGGTAGCAGTACCATTCTTTGAAACGTATCATACTAAACAAGTAATTCCCAACGGATCTCAAAGCCCATAATGAAACAGAAACAGATTTAAATGTTAAGGTAGCAATGTACGCTTATTTGACATCAGTAAAACCATGAAGACATTTTAAAATATTACAGGTAATGAGGCAACAAAACAGGATTACTGTTACATGTCTAGTAACAAAATACACTGACTTCACCAACAAAGGAAATTTTTATTAAATTTGTAAGAACTTAGAAAATGTTTCTATAATTTGCTATAATAATTGCATTTCTCAAGTAAGTCCCAATAAAATAACTCCCTCCCCAAAAAGATGATACATAACAAGATAACACTACACATTCACAAGAATATTCAAATTCAAAATCTTAAGCCACTGACAAAACTAATTACCACCAAAAAATGGACCAGTAGGAACTCTATTTCCTTACAGATAGTATTACAAAATAGTACAAGTATCTTAGAAGACAGTTTGACAGTTTCCTATAATACTAAACACACTCTTATACAATCCAGCAATCATGCTCTTTGGAGTGGAAATGCCCAGAGGAGTTGGAAATTTATGTCCACACAAAAGCCTGCACATGGCTGTTTACACTGGCAGCTGCCACAAGTTGGAAATAACCAAGATGGTATTCAGTAAATGAGTGGATAAATTGTGGTGCATCAAGACAACTGAATATTATTCATTCCTAAAAGGGAATGAGCTATTAAGTTGGGAGAAGTCATGAGGAAAACTTGAAAGTATCTTACTGAAAAAGTCGATCTGAAAATGCTACATTCCAGAGGACACTCTAGAAAAAGGTAAAACTGGAGAGACAACGAAAAGATCTGTGGTTGCAAGGAGTGAGGCACGTGTAGAGAGGCCTGGGTTATGGGAAATCTCTGTGCCTTCTAAGCAATTTCTCTGTGGACTAAGAAAAACAACAAAAATCACAAAACTTTGAAGTTGACAAAATGGTAAATTATCACACCATATAAATTCATAAGGACATTTTAATGTGTTGCATATGTCAGCTTTATTTTCCATTTTTTCCATATTTTGTATTGAGATTCGGATACAGCAAGAAAAAAAGACTTGGAGGTCAATGATATCTGACCTCACTCTTTTTTAACAGGTTGAGACCACTCAGTCACTCAATAAACAGACCTCTATTGAGTCCTAACTTTGTTACAAAGGTATTTCAAAATGTATGTAGAAAATGGAATAAAAAAATTTGAAGTTTATGTGGGGTTTTTATAATATGCATTTCTCATTAGCATTTTAGAAATTCTTCACATGCACCTTATAGAGAATAAAATGTGAAATGTTATAGAAAAGTCCTTAGCAAAGCAACTGACACACAAAAAATTCAATATATACCAGCTCTTATTATGAAATCGCTTAACCACTGTGAATCTCAGTTCCATAAATAATTAAGAACAGTAAATGAGATAACTAAGTATCTAGCAGAGTGACTGACACATAGGTCAAAGCAAGCAAATGGGAATTCTATTCGCCTTCTGCCCATTCTTAATTGCAGTGAAACACCAGAAATGACTAATCAAATGAGTGGCCAACGACATAAAGTACAATCCAGTTGGCACAATGACTAAGCCATCAATGACAAGGACAATGACAGCACACAGGAAGTTTTTACATTGCTTTGAGGAGGAAAAAAAGTAAAATACAAAAATTACAGACAGGTTATACTTTACAAAACTATTGCACTGTAATGAGAAGGAGTCTACAGCATCAAGGGGAAGCAGGAAGAGTAATATCTGAGGATTGTAAAATTGCAAGTGAATTGAAAAACAAATCTCCAATGTAGTTAGAGTCTTATATTCAGTAAACATTGCCAAAGACTTCCTGGAAGAAGCGTCCATAGAAAATAGTGACCGCTTTGGTAAGTCTACCCCATTAACACACACATCCCAATTCAGTAATCTTGATCAGAGAAGTCATTGCTACAGAAACAACCACACGTCATTGACGTGAGCCCATACCTTCGGAGTGGTACGAAATTCCTCATCTCACAGCCTTGAGAGCTCATGCTGGGACATGGGCATCTTTAACTTCTAAAAACAGTTTTGTTTATCAATGAGATTCAATATTGATTCCATACAAGCAAGGGAACCAAACCACAAAGAAACCTTAATTTTTGCTAATGTCCTAATACATATAGTCATCCACGGGCATTCACAGGGTTTTGGTTCCAGGAGCTCCAAGGATATAAAAATCTTCAGATGCTTAAGTCCCTGACAGTAAATGGCACAGTATGCAAACATGTGCACAACTTACATACCTCTTTCCAAACTCTAAGTCATCTCAAGATTACTTATCATACGTAATAAATATAGGTGCTACACAAACAGTTACTACTATATTGTTTAAGGAATATTAATAAGAGAAATTATTGGTATAAGTTCAGTGCAAAAGCCATTTTTTCCAAATATTTTTGATCTGTGGTTGGTTAAATGCGTGGATATCAGCTCTGAGGGCTAATTAGATTTGATAATTAATAAATTGTCTTTAAATGGCAGTTCCTCTGATGTTAGGTGACAACTATTGACCTAAATGATTATGTGAACACCCCTCAGTGTTGTAGACCATCAGAGTCCTACTTCCCTTCTCTGTTGAAAGAGTGGGACCTCCCCACCCCAGCCAGAATCCAAAAGGACTATGATTGAAAAAGATGACAAAATTGAGCCCTCCGCAGTGACAAGGTGATCGTTCACCTGTGGGGGACACTGAAACACAAGCAGGTGAGCACAGAGGTTGCTCTATGCACACTGCTTGCTTCCCAACATTCCTTTCACTGCTACCTGAACAAGACCACGTTTACCGTGAAAGTTCTATGTTCAAAGCAGTGGGGTAGATACAGCATTTATGAGAATTTATGACTCCTTGATTTCAACACAAAATCAGCGGCCAAAATATGAAAAATAATAAAAACACCTTAAAATTATAAACCACAGTGTGACAATAGTAATTACCAAAAACAGGGGTTAATGCCATGATAGAGTATGTTAAGCCTCTCCTTTGATACTGGAATCTCATACGGTTACCAGTTCGAGTCCCAGCTGCTCTATTTCCCATCCAGCTCCCCACTCACGTGCCTGGAAAAGCAGCAGAAGATGTCCCAAGTCCCTTGGGCTCCTGCTCCCACACAGGAGATCCAGAAGAACCTCCTAGTTCCTGGCTTGAAGACAAGCCCAGCTCCAGCCATAGTGGCCATTTAGGGAGTGAACCAACAGGCAGAAAATCTCTTTTTTTTTCTCTCCTTTGTTCTGTAATTCTGCCTTTCCAATAAAAATTAATACTTCTTAAAAATAATTAAAAAGATAATTTGTTTTCAATAGTTGGCTCTAACAGAGCAGGAAGAAGGGGTTTATTTTTTTTTTTGATCCAAAGAGAGTAAATGACTTTATCAGAGTCACCTATGTAGTTAGCACAGAGCTGGCACTGTGGAACAGCTTAGAAACAGCCTTGCACAGTGCGGCCTCTCTGATGAGGCTAAAGTGTGGGTAGCAGCGTGGAGGGGATGCCTTGTGTTTGGACACTGAAGTAATGAGCTCACAACTTCATGGCAGGAACATGACCGGGTGGGTGGGGAAGTTCCTGCTGCCTCCCAGGGCACTGACATCTCCTCTGCCATGGCACTAGTCCAGCTGAGACGCCTCCATACTCAAAAAACATTTGTGAGAAACCAGCTGAGATCCTGGGCAGAACCGAAATGAAGAAGAAGGAGAAGGTTAAGGATGAAGTTATGTGGGGTTAGCATTTAACACGGAACTTAGGACATGGTTTGGGACGCCTACACCTACACCTCATGTCAGTGTCTGGCCCAGCTTCACTCCCTATTTCCAGCTTCCTGATAATGTGCATTCTGGGAGGCAGTAGGTCATGGCTCATGCACTTGGGTCCCAAGATTGAGTTTCTGGGGTGCCTTGCTTTAGCCTTGCCCCAGCCCTGGATATTCTAGGCATTTGGGGAGTAAAGCAGCTGATGGAAGAAATGTGGCATGTGTTTAAGTTTCAAATACATTAAAGAAACAAATACAAATATGAAGACATTAGCATGAGACGGACCTTAGTTCATACTAGCCAGGAACCTTGCTGGATTTACTCATCTGAACTACAGATGTCCTTTCCTAAAGTCACAGGGCTGACACAGTGGCTGAAAGGTAGGAGAGATCAATAAACAATGTTCTCTGAAAATAAATATAATACGTAAATGCAATAAAATCTTAGAAACTAAGCATTGCAAACATAGATGAAATAAACTAGTATTCTTTAGCTCAGAGAGTGTAACTACAGTCACAGCAAGAGCACACAAACTTTGACTTTGTGTCAGCACTAAGTTCTTTCCACGACTCAGATCAGTCACCAACTGGGATAACAGCTCTGCAGACACACATATCCTTATTCCCTGAACCTGTGAATATGCTACTCTCTCTGGCAACAGGGACCTTTCAGATGTGATTAAGGGTCCTGAGACATGGAGGCCCATGCAACCATAAGGATCCTCAGAAAGGGTCAGCAACAGACAAACAGGAAGGTGCATACCTTGAGTTCAAAATTCAGAACTGAGAAGTGCAGGCAGCCTTTGGGAACTAGCAAGAGCATGAAAACAGCCCTGCCAAGATCGCTGTACTCCAGAGCTATAAAGACACGTGTACGGATTCCAGCCACTATGCACATAGCAATTTGTTACACAGCCATCAGACAGTAATGGAGTCAGACACTTGCTTTGAGTACATTTTGTCATAGGAGGACTCTGAGGCACAGAGTGGGCAAAGAATGTGGCCATAGCTTCACAGCCATCAATGGTAAACACAGGATTCAGAAAAAGCAGTATCTCCCGGGCCCAGCACCCACCATTCGCTGCCTCGCCTTGATAGGAAAGAGACAGCCAGGAAAACATGGCTACAGGGCACCAAGAATGTCCTCTCAGCCTTGTTTCTAGCCTCTGGAATCTTCAATTCTGATGACCCCGCCATGGGTGTCAGGGGTTGCACAAACTCCCTTTTATGAAACATCAGCTGCAATTTGTGCATGTGAGCACTGAGTCTATCCTGTGACTTCCCAACCTGGGTGCTCATCAGAATCTCAGGGAAGGGCCTGGTGCGATAGCCTAGTGGTTAAAATCCTCACCTTGAACACACCGGGATCCCATATGGGGGCCAGTTCTAATCTCGGTGGCCCTGCTTCCCATCCAACATCCTGCTTGTGGCCTGGGAAAACAGTTAAGGGCAGTCCAAAGCCTTGTGACCCAGAAGAAACTCCTGGTTCCTGGCTTCGAATTGGCTCAGCTCCAGCCATTCTGGCTACTTGGGGAGTGAATCATCAGACGGAAGATCTTCCTCTCTGTCTCCTTCTCTCTGTATATCTAGTTTTCCACTAAAAAGAAATCTTAAAAAAAATAAAAGAGAATCCTAGGGAAATCTGACCAGAGACAATACCTGTGGTCACTTGATTCCCCACAGTCTTACTGAGTGTACTTGAGTCAATACCCTCCACTTGTGTTACACTGCTGGGAGAAAAGCAACCAATAGCTGGAGGGCATTCTGGACCCAGTTAATGCCACATTTGTGTTAACTACACCAGTATGCCAACATAGTTGCTTCTTTTTTTTTTTATTTTTCTGAGCTAGGGCAAGGAGAAGGCTGGATGGGGCAAGGTTGCAGCACCCCATCAGTGCCTATATGAGCCTAGACTCAAGTATGGGACAATGCCAAGCAGGGCTGCAGCACCCACTGGCACACATGGGATCCAGGACTGGGAGCAGACCTCATAGGGGATCTTGAGGAAATTCCTTACCAGTTTGCAGCTCCCTCTGGGGAGCAGGAGAACCAGGGTTAGGAGCAGGTCAGGCCAGGCAAGGACGTGTGGGTCAGGTCTGGGACAAGGTTGGGCTGGGCCAAGCCGCAGCTCCTGCTGGCATGCAAGAGAGAACGAACTGTGGATGGGTCATGCTAGACTGGGTTGAAGTACTGCCCAGCATGAGCAAAGACTCAGGACTGAGAATGGGTTTGGTAGGGGAACTCTGGGGACTGCAGCTCCCACTGTTGAGTACAAGAGCTGGGGCTGTAGGCAGACACGGCTGGGCAAAGCTGCAGCATCCAGCAGCATGTATGTGGGATGGATCTGGGAGCAAGCCAAGCTGGGCTGGGCTCCAGCACTTGCTTGTGCTCACAAGAGCCAGAATGGATGTGGGAAAGGTCAGGCTAGGCCATGGCATTCACCAGTGTCACCCAACAGCCGAGTATGAGGGTGAGCCAGGCTAGGCCAGGCTGTAGCACCCATCCGTGAGAGCTGGAATGGGTGCAGGCCAGTCAGGCTAGGCTGTAGTACCCATCAGTAAGTACCAGGACTGGGTGCTTACCATATTAGTCTAGGTAACAGCACCCAGTGTCACACACAAAATCCAGGCTTGGGAGCAGGCCTAGTAGGGGAATTTGGGGAACTTCCCTGCTAATCCACAGTTTTCAGTGGTGAGTGTGAGAGCCAGGGCTGGAAGTAGGCTAGACCATGCTAGGCTGTAGCACCCATGGGCACATGTATGAGATAGTGGGGTGGGCAGGGTCATTCCATAGCACACACTAGCATGAGTGAGAGCCAGGACAGGGTGCAGGCCAGGTCTACTTAAAATACAACACCTGCTTGCTCACATGAGGGCTGAGGGGGGGAGGAGGCTGGGCTAAGTCCTGGTGAGAACAGAGACTAGGGTCAGAGCAGGCTAAGCCAGGCTACAGCAGCAAGTGGCACACTCAAGATCTACAGTTGGAAACAGGTCTGATATTGGGATTCTCCTGGCCAAGTGTTGTAGCATGTCCCTGGGTCTAGGGACTCAGTAAAGTAGACTTAGTCAACCAGTAGACCTTGGAAAAATTTTCTTAACTCTACAGCAATAAAACTGACAATGTCTAAGGGCTACTGAAATCACTGGAGTAATATCCTCAGAACACTCTTCCCCATGTCAGATTCTCCAGGGCATCATCAAATGACTGTCCCCATCGCTGATGTAGTTTGAAAGCAATGAGCAGCCCTCTCCCCTTCCCCACCTATGGATACAGGAGAAAAAAAAAAGGATTGGAACATATGTCCCAAACACCTTCTTCCATACCTGACCCTCTCCACCCTACTCAGAGGCCCACAGGGGCATACATCCCTTTCAACTATGTATATGATATTAGAAAGAAAATTTCAAAAAAGAAAATAATAATAACAAAAAAAGAAAACACTCCTTATCAGGGAGGACAGGATATGATCACAATACATGAAACTATAACTCCCATTTGAACCAGGTATGACAAGTCACAGACCTATGTTATTTGAATGTTAATGATGTCACAAGCCTAGCTTATCTGAATGTCTTTTACAATTGAGGCATGGGGATTTACACTTCTGATGTAAGAGATGAAATAATTAACATCCAAGAGAGGTTCAACAAATCCCTGAGGTCTTTCGGGTAAAGCAGTAGAGCTGTAACTTAATCCACAGGTTGGCAGCCATTCACAGCCCACACGTAACTGCCAGAGAACAAAGCCTCTAGTCAGTCACCCATCTTAAGAGGTCCCCAATCTCTGTGGGCATTTCTGACAACAGAAGCAGAGAATCCTTAATCCGATGTGGCCTTGAGCAAGGATTACTGTGAGGTTTCAATGCATTGTGAACAGCAGGAAGGCAGCCAGGACATATGATGGATACCTCATACTTCAGGCCAGAGCAATTACCAGATGAGTGAGTCAGAGAAGACTTGGGATAGTTTTAGGTCCAATGAGGAAGACAGAGCTCAGACACGCCCAGCCCACAGTTTTTGTTCACTATATTAACTGTTGTGAAATTAGCAGAGCTCTCAGAGAATACATAGCCAGGGGCCTGGCCTAGCAGGAGAGGCTAGGAAAGCTGCCCTGAAGACAGAGGAAGAATCAGAGTACTATCTGCCAGGAGAAGAGAGGGTGAGGATGGTGGCCAGTGGCCGGAAGTGGGCAGGGCACACAGAGTACACTCTCCTTTGCCAAACTGCCCCAGCCCCTGTACTCCAGCTACAACGTGGATATGTAAGACCAGCTGCCCAGCTGACACTAATTCAGGTTACTCCATTGGGCAAAGGATCCCTCACTGTCACTCAGCCAAAGTATGGATTAATGAACCACATTGGGTGGGAGTAAAGGCAGGCTAGTATCATGGTTCAACGACTTACCTTGCACCTGCAAGCAGAAGTGTTGATATCCCATAAGGGCACCAATTCATGTCCTGGCTGCTTCACTTCTTATCCAGTTCCCTGCGTATAGCCTGGGAAAGTAGCAGAGGATGGCCCAAAGCCTTGGGACCCTGCATCTGCATGGGAGATGCAAAGAAAGATTCCAGCTCCTGGCTTCAGATCAGCTCAGCTCTGGCCATTGCAGCCATTTCTGGAGTGAACCAGCAGAAGGAAGATCTTTCTCTCTGTCTCTCATTCTCTCTCTAAATATGCCTTTCTGATAAAAAAAAAATAATAATATAAAAAAGTCTCCAATAAACATTTTTAAAAAGAAGAACAAGAACTAAGGGAGGTGAGGTCTGTGGGGTTGGGGCATGCCCTGCATGAAGTCTGAAGCTTATTAGCACACACTGAATCTACTCAGTAAATGATATCTGTAAAATGGAACAGTTTCTGAAATGAAAAAAAAAAAACATTCAGAAACCAGAAAGAATCTTAAAAGAAACAAATCAAAACACAAGCAAATCATCTATTGTACCAATGACTGAAGCCACAGCCACATTATTGAGTACACACCTACAACTCACAGCTCACAGCCACATTAGTGAGTACACACCTACGACTCACAGCTCAGGGGACGGTTTCTGCCAAGGCCACAGTTGAAAAGCTGATTTTTTTTTTCTGGTCATTGTTGTTTGTTTTCCTCACAGTCTGAAAGCTGGCAACCTCTTTTCCAGGCCTTCCCAAAAGGCACTGTTCCTGTGTTCCCGCAGGGCCATTAGTTGTATACATATTATTTTAGCTACACAAGTGCCATTAATTGGTCACTTTCCCAGTTAGGTTAAGAGTAAATATGTCCTGTATTTTGTTGCTATTTTATGCATTTCATACAAAAACAGCATCTATTTTCTTCTTTTTACCCAATAAAAGATATGAGTGTCATGAGATCAACTTGCTCAATACTTATTACATAATACCACACTCTCCAGATCAAAGAACACTGAAGTCTGTAGTCACATTGGGTGGGCCATTACCCTTCAACCTGGGGCAAGTATCTTTGCCTTCCTGAAAAGGCAGTCTCTCCCAGTAAAATCAGGGTGTTGGGCTAGAACACGGGTTCCCAAACTTTAGCATTTTATCTTGGAACCCACTAGAGGAGTGTGTCCAGGCAAGCAGCTATCTTTCTGGTGCTAACAGCCCATGATCTTCTGAAGCAAGGCTAAGCAGATAAATATAGAAGCACTTCCTTATAAATGATTAAGTTCTGAATTTCAGTTCCCTTAAGGAGTTACCAAAATGCAAGCCCCAGCTGAATCCTAGATAAGAAGGTTGCTGACTAAGTGGGAAAGAGCCCACATACACTCACTCCAAAGGCAGCCAAAAGCTACTACTATACAGAATGGGGTGAAAGGCGCACACCACAGTAAGGACAGAACGTGTATCTTAAGAAACTTAAATCATATAAAGCCATATTGCATGGACAAGCATTGGGAGGCTGGCAGAGAGGAGGGCAGTTGGCAGAACCTATAAGAAGTCACTGACAGGACAATAGCCCAGCCCCGTGTTCGTGAAAAATCTCCAATTATCTCCAAGGGAGGCTACCTACAATTAGAAGGGCCAACTGCAGCATGGTTGAATGAGGAGCAACTTGGCTTCCACAAGGACTGTCGTAGCGACAAATGATTAACATGTTAACATGTCCTGTAATTTCTTACAAATGGTCTAGAGGAGGTGCCAGTGTTTTGGTGCAGTGAAGCAAGGGTCACTATCATCACATATTTAAGTGCCATTTCCAGTCCTACCTGCTCCATTTCTGATTCAGCTCTCTGCTCAAGTGCCTGGGAAAGCTGCAGAAGATGATTCAAGTATTTGGGTCCCTGCCCACAATGAGGAAGACCCAAATGGAGTTATTGGCTCCTGGCTGTAGCCTGACCCAGTGCCAGTCACTGTGGAGACTCAGAGAATGAACTGACAGAAAGATGGACAGTCTTCTATCTTTCCTTCTCATGCTGCCATTAAAACAAATAAATCTCTAAAAACAAACAAAATCCCAATACAGGCATAAGGCATTATTTTGAGGGCATATTAGAAGCATTAATTTACTAAATTATAAGCAGAGTGAATTTCTATTTTCCTTTTCCATAATTCCCTTTAAAAAAAAAAAAGATTATTTATTTGAAAGACAGAGACACATGGAAACACAGAACAGAGACAAAGATCTTTTGATGGCTGGTTCTCCCCTAAGATGGCTGCAGTGCCTGGGACTGGGCCAGGCCAAAGCCAAGAACCCAAAATTTCTTCCAGATCTCCCACAATGGGTGCAGGGGCCCAAGCACTTGAACCATCCTCTGCCACTTTCCCAGTTTCACTAGCAGGGAGCTGGATCAGAAGTGGAACAGGCAGGTTTCAAATCAACGAACACACTGCATGTCAGCACCACAGGTGGTGGCTTTACCCGCTATACCACAATGCCAGCCCTTGTAATTCCGTTTTTTTAATTCAAAAGGATAGCAGGGCAGGGCTCTCTGTTTCTGAGCTTTTTTCAGGTGCTTACAGTAAAAAAGCCTGAAGGAGGCCTTGGTTAGGGAAAGCAGTGTAACCTGGATTGCCCAGAGCAGATCTGCCAGTATTTGGGAGCAGAGGTCAAGAATGAGTCTGCAGTTCCCAGCCCAGTTCATCGGGAGGATGATGATGCTATTAATAGAAGAAGAAGTCTAGAGGGGAAGTGTCAGGCCTGAGAAGTTCCAATTGGCAACTGAAGGACCTTGTTCATTCTTGTTATCATACTTTAAAGAAGGCAAAGTGACACCATACAGCATTGCTCTTGAATTGGAGTAAAAGAGCATCAGAAAAGCACCTATGAGGTTCCTAGGAAAATTCAGTTCCTTTATAGAGCTGAGTCTTTCATCATGAATTTCCTTGAAAATGCCACTCTGAAATCAGCTCCAAGCTACAGCTATAGGTATCCTTCCCTGATCCCCAATGGGGGTAAGAGGGACAGAGAAGCAGGTTGGGTATCTGATACAATGGCCAGATTCAACATAAATAATGTGCGTTGTCCATTCTGAAGACCAACAGTATCTACTTTCCCACCTTCTAACAGCTCTGCCAAAAAGGAGAAAGAGAAGAAATTTAACCCAATAGAATGAGAGAGTGAGTGTGAGTAAGCCATTCCAGGTCATTAAGTGCCTTCTGCAGATGAGGACTCTGAGACCCACGGAAGTGCGCACACACAAGCAGTTAGGGCAGAGCCAGGTTCAGCACTGAGATCCTCCAGGACTTCTTCCCACCCCTTGAGAACAGGTCAAGCTCAAGCACACTGTCCTCCTGCCTCCGGATACCTGCAACAGGACTTGCAGGGCACATGGTTTTATGTGCTGTACCTGCATATAGAAGGAATCTTAGAGCAGACAAAGAAGAAATGTGCTTTTCCTGGGATTCTCAGTGCATTTTAACTAGGGTTTACACTGCTCATTTTATCGCCCTAAAAAATTCTTTTAAGATCTCTATGTAATTCCAACACATATTTTTCTTTTTAAAATGTATTTATTTGAGATACACACACACATGCAAACACACACAGAGGTCCTATCTGCTGCTTCACTCCTCCAAAGTATGCAACAGCCAGGACTGGGTCATGTCAAAGTCAAGAGCTGGGAACTTAAACTAGTTCTCCCACACAGGTGGAAGAAATTCCACACCTTGGACCAACATTAGTGCCTATCAAGGTATCACTGGCAGGAAGCCACAGTCAGGATGGAGAGCATGCAGGAACACTTTGATGTGGTACAAAGGTGTCTCAATAACATTTCAAGAGCTTAGCTATTTTGTATGAGAAAACTCTCAAACCTTTGTCAGTATGATTCTTCCTCCCATGAGGGATCCGGTGAAGGCTCAGAATATATCCATCTTGGGTCTCCACTGGGTATTCTTCAGCAGGATATCCCCAGTAACTGATAATTTCACTCTGAAGAGAGTTTTAAAAAGATGTAAGTACTATGAACAGATTCTGCTGCAAATTCCATTAACCCCGAGAGCTGAGAAGAGCAGATTGCAGATGACATTTTCTGGGCTCTATGGAAGAAATTGTCACTAAAATTTTAATCTGTTCAATCTAGATGCCAACATCACATTACATGGGAAAAAAATCTGCCTACTCCCAGGTGTTTCATTAAATATGGTTTCATCATTTGGGATGCTCTATACCAAGTACCTCTAACTTTACCATAGCTATGGGCTTCATTGTTTCCACTTTGCCTTATTTTAATAAGCCCATGCTGAGAAACAAAGCTAAAAATTAATTTTTTTTTTAGTCACTGACTAAAAAAAAAAAAATGTTAAACTAGAGTACCAAGAGCTGGGAGTAAGAAAAATTGAAAAAGTAAGGAATTCCAATAGATGTGCTTTCCCAGAATTATGACCCACAGAACAATTACTAATCAGGAGTTCTTGTGAGAAAGGGAAGATGGATTCTGCTACTCAAAATAATTAATGTGCAACTAAGTGTCCATCATCCTCTCCTGAAAAGATATAACGTTTTCATTCTGCAAGGGGCAATATTTGTTATCAGGTCATATTCTCTGCACTAGCCAATCTCTGGGTTATTCAGCTGGGCCACCTCATCAGCTAGTTAAAGATGCTGCTTTCTTTAGTATTTAAGGTTTTCCCATTAGTTCAAACATAAATGAGTATTGTTAAGAGATTCTTTTTTCTTTAATCACAATGTGGTTCAATGAATCCCAGAAGCAGCCCTCACGAGCAATGTCAGTGAAGAGTTTAAACACATTCTTACTGCTCTGTAAACAAACTGTGAGACTAAAAAATGAAACAAGTGAATAAAAAATGCATTTCACTAAGAAATGTATAAAAGTAAAACGAGGTTTACTAAATACATGTTATTTGGTGGGCAAACTCCAGCTTACAGAAGCTAACATTCCCAGAAAGTGAAAAACATAACAAGCTATAAAAAGATTAGAGTTATGGCTCTGAATAGCCCATATAACCGGACAAAGAAAGTAACATTTGTCGCAAAGGCATTCTAACTGTGCATGGCTTTGACATACTCACCACATTCATGTATACTTCAGGATCCACGGAAGGGAGCTTCCTTCTAGCACCCTCAGAATGCAGTGTTCCAAGGACCAAACAGCTCACCAGTGCCAGGAGCTGCATTTTTATTCTGCATGAAACAGTCTATTGTTATTTGGTCAAATCTTACTAAACAAAAATACATTAGCAGATTAATAAGATTCCAGAGCGTTTCTGAGCAATGTAGGGTGAGTAAAAGAGAAACGCAAATAGGAAACACAAAATGAGAATTTTTTTCTGCTGATTCTCCCCACCTGTCACCCCCAAATAACACGTGACCTTTGGAAATGGATACCCACTTTCCTCCTAACCAGATTAAGCAACTTGTTCCTTGGAGAAATAACAAACGACAGAACTTAAAGTAGGACGGGTTGAGAAAGAAGAATATTCACAACATTACAGAGCCTATTAATTTCCTACCTCCTCCCGTTCCCTTGTGATGAAAGCACTTTTTCAGTTGACATTAGCTATTGCCTCTTATCATCTATTCATTTCTGCTCTTGCGCAAAGTAAGGTCAGATTTGTCACTCAAGGTAAAAAAGTGAAATGAAACAAAACAGAGCCTAAGAGAGAAACAGAAAAGAAGAAGTCTTTTCTTCTCTCTCACTCTCTCTGAAACTCTTCCAACCATTAGCAAAAATCAGCTCAGTTGCTGGAAGCAATGGTTAAAGAATCACCAGAGAGCAAACATTTCAGAGATGAAAGGTGGTCTTCCTTCCCCTGAAGACATTCAGATGATTCAAGAAAAGCTGGGACTACACACAGCCCAGGACTCTCAAGCTGTAACACTAAACATGATATCATCTATATACATACACACACACATGTTTATGCATGCATTTATGCTCATACAGTGACTGGGCTGAGGGTACTTCAAATTCACACCAAATGAAATTGAAAAATTTTTTTTTAGTTATGTGCTGCAGAAGATATTGAAATCTATGCATTCAATAGTGTTCAAAAAGTGTCCAAAAAGAAGTGCATGGATTTCAATGCTTACAAAGAAATACACTTATCTTTTAATTTCCTCTTTCCACAAACTTCCTAAAGTCCCTTATTTATGTCTACAGCCAAAAACTGGAGAAATCTAGATTGCTCCAAAAGGAAGAATGAATAAACAAATTATGGTACATACATACTACTCAACCATACAGATACAACTCAAAATAATTAGGCTGACTGAAAGCAGAAAAGTAAAAATGTATGAACCTATTTATAGAAAGCTCTACACAGTGTAACTTGATCTATATTGAAAGAAAGTAGGGCCGTGTTGCCTGGAGAGAGGAGAAGAAAGGGAGAAAGATGACAATGCCCGAGGGTTGTTAGGGTGTGACACACAGGTTCACTTCTGCACATGCCAGAACTCAGAAAACACGTACAGCTGAAATACATCCAGCCACCTTACAGCAACAGACCCTCTCTATTGCTGGGCTTGGTTTTCTCCGCCAAGACTTGTGCTTCAACTAAATATTCCACAATTCTTAAGAAGCTTGAGAATTCTCAGGAAATTGCGAAGTGAACTGATTAGCTTCTGTTGGTGAAATTTCTCCTGAAGTTATTTTCCCGGTTATTTCCTCTAAATTCTAAGACATGACCAAACATCGGGTTGAGTTTTCACTGGCAAAGCAAGCCCATGGCGCTGATTGATAAATTGATAATTCTCCAGGGTACCTGTTACTGCAACTCCATATCCCTTTCCCCTCCCAAGTCCGTTATCACTAGAGAATAAGAAGTACTTAAAAGGGAGAAAGCAGGGGTTAGTAACTGTTGCTGTCTTTCCATAGCCTCTATTCTACGGTTATCCAGCCCAAGTAACAGCTGAAACTACTCTACCGTTAGTGCTACTCAGTGAACTTGTCAGATAGCATGATGTTCGTTCCTCTGCCACTTAGTCAAAATATGGTGTGAGTCATTCAAAGGAGGGAAAAACCCCTTGAACTTGGATTCCTGTTGTTTCTGTCCTGGACCTTTGCAGTGTTTGCGCTCATTCACTCCAAAGCCAAGGTAGAGCCTGTGTCTGATTCTGTCTGCCAAAACTTGGCAGATACCCAACACAGATACTGGTGGGGAGAGGGGAGGAAGAACAGGGTGACGAGGCGGCCCAACAATTCGGGGGCAAAAGAAAAGTGCAGTTTCTCCTTTAGCTTTCTAGGGATAATATCAACAAGAACCATTACGGCTCCGCGCCGGGAACCGCCAGCAGCGCTGGTAACGTCCCTTTCACTCACACTAAGTTCTGAAGGTAAAGCGCCAGGCTGCAGAATCGATGGTATTGAATCAAGACCCATGTCTGCAAGGCAGACTCTGTAGGAGGTAACGGGAAGCGAGGCGGAGACGCAAGAAACGGGAGCTGGGAGCAAGTCGCCGCGGCTGTCCCCGAGGGCAGGGGACTCTGCCCAACTCCCCTGGAACCAGAGCGCGCGCTCAGGAAAGAACGGACAGCTCCGGCGCGCCCGGACCTTTCCAGACTGCCTGCCAGGCACCTCCAGCCGCAGGTAAAGCACCCACAGACACCAGACACTACGCGCCAGGATCCAAGCATATAACCGCAGGGCGCGAGGGCTGCGCTTGGGGCGGGCTGCGGGGTTTCCTTAGGGCCCCAGGGCTGCAGGCCGGCCCCACGCCCCACGCCCCACGCCCCACGCCCCACGCGCCGGGCCCGCACTTACCTGGGACCGCCGTCCGGGGCCACCTCCCCAAGTCTCACTGAGGGCTGGCGGAGCTGCGGGGCTAGGAGGAGTTTGCCGCAGACCAGGCGGCTCCGGTGAGTGGGCGGGCATCCGCCACCGCACAGAGGCCATTAGCGCCGCCAACCAGAGCCGCCGAGCACGGGAAGTGCGGCCGAGTCTCCGCCCCGCATTCTCGGGGCACTACCGCGGTCCAGCTAGCCCGGGAATCCTGCGCGGGCGGAGCATGCGCCTTGGAAGGGCCCAGGGGGTTTGGGCAGTATAGGCCTTACTCTGGGCGGAATCCCCAAGGCTATCAGCAGCTCGCACGCGCTGGTTTTTCCTTACTGGTTGCACCCAGCTCCAGGCCCTTGCTGGGCCGGCGCCTTCTGTGCCTTGTATAGAGAATTCGAGGGCTGTTAATGAAAATAGATTATGTACTCCCTGTAAAACTTAGCGTGACGCCCGACACAAAGCAAACTTGGCTGCACATCTTAGATTTAATGCTAGCCCGTGTTCAAAAGTGGATGAAAGAAAACAATATCCAACACGCAGGATTCTGTATTAATCGTTTTACTCTACAAACATTTTAATGAGCACTTAACCAAATGCAAGGTATTTTTAAGAGACTGGCTACTGCAGCCCTAAAAAAAATCTTGATTTTCCTAATATCTTGCAACGGAAAGAGACATCCTGCATACGAACAACTATGTAATACATGAGTTGGCACTAAATGCTGTGAACGCAATTAACCAGGGTGACGAGGACAATGCAGTAGGATACTGCTACAAATGAGAGTCTCCAAAAAGTTGGTGAGTATATGAAGAAACTGTGCATGGACTTTAAATTTTTTGACAGCTAAGTGCATGGCTTGTTCCATTTTCCCACAAATGTTTTGAAGGACCCTTTTATGTGGTGATCCAAAAAGGATTCTGACAGAGGAGTGATGTCTGATCCAGAGGGGAAGGAGATGATCAAGGATCTTGTGACCACTGCAAGAAAAGCATGGAAGGGAAGGTGGAGGGAGGAACGAGGCAGAAGGAGGACTGTTGCTTGGGCATTCTGTCAAGAGTCACAGGCCTGTGGGGCTGAAACAGAATGCACATGGTGGAGATGGGTGCAACAGGGAATCCTTGTGGCGGCAGGTGCATTGGGGCCTGGTTGTCAAGACTTTGTCTTGTCTTCTGGCCCAGCTAACAAGCAAGTGGAGCATTTTCAGTAGAAGGATGGCATAAACTGGTGTAGAGTTTAGAGAGGACACTGGGCTGCTTGGCTTATCTGTGGAGACCAGAGGATTGGAAGATAACAGCAATAATCCAGGTGAGAATAAATCATGGATTGGACCAGACAGTGAGAGCAGTGGAGGTGGGGAAAAACAGGCAACTCTAGACTCATGAAGTGAAGCCAACTGGATTTGCTGTTGTGTTGGACAGAGGTAGGAGAGGAAAAGCAGTGTCAAGGACAGCCCTCACTTGTTGAGTGAGATGGGATTGCATGGCTTGAAGTGGAGAAAGTCGCAGGAGAAACAGCAGGAGAGGGAAAGCCAGAGTGTGTACCAGGCGTGTTGAGATGCCCATTCAAGAATTCAATGAGCTCAGGCTACACCAGGAAGCAGAGATCATTCTACCCATGCCAAACAGAGGATATGGTTATAAAGGCTGGGCAGCCAAGCAGAGATGACTGACAACCATGGGAAAAAGGGCTGGTGCAGCAGTGGGAGAAAAAGAACCAGCAGAGACTAGAGCTTGAGCAGCAGCCTCTGCTGAAGACACTGCTCAAGGCCAAAACGGGAAACTAGAGCAGCTGTGGCTTCACCCTCCCTCTGCCCTTCAGTCTCCCATCCGTGCTTCCTGTGCACCAAGTGCAGCCTAAAGTGCTGACAGAGGAACCAAAGAAATTCTCTTACAAGGAGCAAATGCCTGTGCCTTCCAACCCAGAGCACAGCAGGTCAAGAAGAGAGTTTGGAAAGGGCAAAGGGAAGTAGAGCCTCCACTTGGTGATGTTGTGTGGATGCTGAGATTTATGGGTCTAGTACTGCAAGTCAAGGGTCAGGCTAGATATGTAATTTGGGAACGACTGATTCAGAAACAATATTTAAAACTGAGGCTAGATGATATCAGTGGATAAGTACAGACAGCAAAGAATGTATGTAGATTCAGAGGAATAAAGGCTGAGAAGACACTTGGAGAACATTGGAGAGTGCTATCCTTGACATCAAGCACACACACACAAATGACAACAACTTAGGAAAGAGGAAGTGATCACCCATGGAAGTTGCAATGATAGCATGAGTGAAAGGAGGACTGATTTAGCAACATTTCTGTGCTCCAGATGTTGTGCTAAGCCCTTCCCATTCCTCACTCAATCCTCAAACAAAGCTCCACATCTCCATTCCATAGGTGTGAAAACTGAGGCTTGGGAAGGTTAAATAGATTGCCCTAAATCACAAAAGCAGAAAAGGATGCAGATCAAAGTTCAGCCCTGGCAAACTAAATCCAAGTTGTCATCGCAGAATGAATGAGCAAATGAAAATGCAACCAAGACATTTCTATGCTCATATACGATTTTTAAAAATATTTGTTTTTTTATTGGAAAGTCAGATATTCAGAGAGGAGGAGAGACAGAGAGGAAGGCCCTCCATCTGTTGATTCACACCCCTAGCAGCCATAATGGCGAAGCTGCACCGATCCGAAACCAAGAGCCCAGAGTCTCTTCTAGGTCTCCCACGTGGGTGCAGGGTCCCCAGGCTTTGGGCTGTCCTCAGTTGCTTTCCCAGGCCACAGGCAGGGAGCTGGATGGAAAGAGGGGCTGCCGGATTAGACCCAGCACCCATACGGGATCCCTGCTTGCAAGGCGAGGACTTTAGCTACTAGGCTACCACACTGGGCCCAGATAAGATTTTTCCCCCCTTTCTGGCTTGGGCGATTATAACCTGCAATGGCTGGTGAGTGACCCATACTTTTACTAGATAGAGGAAGCTTTATGGAATACAAAAGGCAACTAGTGGTGGCAGTGGTCGTGGAGGTGGCAGTGATGGTGGTGGTGTGAGATTACTTTATGTAAGAGGCCAGATTGTACATTAGAGAGTAAAATGAAAGAGTGCTAGCCATTTTGACTCCAGCCTGAATGAGGTAAGAATGGCTGAATTTACTCTCGGGCTTTAAACAACTAGAAACAGGAAGTGTAAAACAATGAGATTAGACACCGGACAAAAGACAGTGTGGGAGCAACATCTCCGAGAAAAGGAAAACAAAGGAAATGAGCCCTGAAATGTCCTGGGTAATCCTCTGAGAGACTCCCAGGCTGGAGTTTAGGGAGCGGTGAGCCAAGAGAAGCTCAGCATTTGCTCTCAGTGAAGACACAGTTCAGGAGGGCTAAGGTGGTCCTGCTGCAGGGCGGAACGCTGGTGTGGACAAAGCTGGACAGTCTGAGAGCAGAACCCTCTCAGGTCTCCAGTGAGTGTGTGCAACACCTTGCAAGTGAGGAAACTTCCCTACACCCAGGAAAGGAGCATTTTCCTTAAGGAAAAACCCCCAAAGAAGCATTATTTCAGATTACAAGCAGTCACTAAAGAAACCTTATCACCTACGAGGCACTAGATTTGTGAATCTGTGTTGGAGATTCTGGGTTGGAGCAAAATAAGTCCTGGGTTCACAGTCCTTAATGATCAGAGTATAGAAATAGGCACCTGATTCATTTTCAACAAAGCACTATAATCACCCACCCTCAGAGGATATTCTTTGTAACAATTGGATCGATACATGAAAAACTGCAAACCTAGACCTTCATTTCATATCTCAAAAAACAATTAATTCAAAAAGGACCACATGCAGGAATTTCAGAGCTAATATTTTAAAACTTGCAGAGTTGAGGAGACAGATCCTCACTCATAAGGAAAACCTGTTAGCGAACCTGAATTTTATGTTTTTGTTTTTGTTTTGCTTTGTTTTTCTTCAGTACAAAATATAAAGCTCAATCCATTAAAAACAGGATCTACACTGTGGACTTTTTCCACATAAGACATTTCTTCAAAAGTCACTTTAGAACCAGGATAGGGTAACTCCTCTTACCCACTGGGATGAGGACAATAAAAAGAAACAAATAAGTAACCAGTGTTGGTGAGGATGTGGGGAACTCTGAACCCTCGCACAGAGCCAGTGGGGATGCAAATAGTGTGGCCGCTTTGAAAAACGATCTGGTTATTCCTTAAGATGTTCAACATAGAGTTGTTCTGTGACTCAGAAATTTCACTCCTTTTACTGTCAAGAAAAATGAAACTTATTTGCATGTAGGGGCTTGCACATTAGCGTTTGTAGGAGCATTGCTCACAATAATCAAAAAGTAACTGATAAATGGATAATTACACTAAGTATGTACAATGGAATTTTATTCTATAATTTTACAGTGAAGCACTAATGCAAGCTGCAAGATGAATAGGGTTTCAAAACTTTATGTTGAGTGTAAAGCCGGTATAAAAGCCCATCCCATTTAATAGGAAATGTCTAGAAAGGTCAAATGAAAAATGGATTAGTGGTTGCCTGCCATAGAGGGGGACGGAAGTGGAAGCAAGCTGGTTGATGACTAAACAGCGGAAGGCTTCTTTTCAAGGTGAAGAGAATGCTCTAAAGTTAATTATGGTGACAGTTGCACAACTCTGCAAATATGCTGATCCTGATTGTTTACTATTAAATGATGAATTGTATAGTTTGTGGTTTATATCTCATCAAGTTTTTTTAACTACACTTTTTAAAAAAGATTTATTTCTTTTTATTGGAAAGGCAGATACACAGAGAGGAGAAGAAACAGAGAGGAAGATCTTCCATCCAATGATTCGCTCCCCAAATGGCTGTAACGGCCAGAGCTGAGCTAATCTGAAGCTAGGAGCCTGGAGCTTCTTCTGGGTTTCCCATGCAGGTGCAGGGTCTCAAGGCTTTGGGCCGTCCTCGACTGCTTTCCCAGGCCACAAGCAGGGAGCTGGATGGGAAGCAGGGTGGCCGGGATTAGAACTGGCACCTATAGGGGATCCCAGGTGTTCAAGGCGAGGACTTTAGCCGCTACACTATCATGCCAGGCCCTAAACTACGCAATGTTAATGTGCACTCCTTACAACTTAACAAGAAGACTAAAATCACAAACAAATCTGGGAAAAATATCTGAATGGGCATTTCACAAAAGAAGATAGTGCAGGTGGATGACAAGCATGTGGAAGACAGTCAATAGTCAGGGCAACACAATAACAATGAGATACCACCATTCCGCCCACCATGAAAGCTAAGTTAAAAAGGCTGGTGAAGAAAATGTATTTAACCTACTAGTTATGACGCCTGCCTCCCACACCCAGTGCCTAGATTTGAATCCTACCTCTGATTCCTGCCTCCAGCTTGCTGCTAATATGAGAATCTGGGGCGCAGGGATGACAGCTGAAGTCACTGATTTCCTGTCCCACTTCTGGAAGGCCTGGATTCTGAGTTCCTATCCCCTGGCTTTGCTCACAGCCCAGCTCTGTGGACACATGGGGAATAAGCTGCTGTTAGGAGCTGCTTCTCAAATAAATATATAAGAATTGTGTCCAAAAAAGGGAGCAGGGTGCTAGTGGACGCAGTGCAATGAGTCTGTGGCTAAATCCTTGCCTTGAGCATGCACCAGGATCCCGTATGAATGCCAGTTGATGTCCCGGCTGCTCCACATCTCATCCAGCTTCCTGCTTGTGGCCTGAGAAAGCTGTCGAGGACGGCCCAAAGCCTTGGGACCCTGCATTCGCATGGGGGATCCGGAAGAATCTCCTGGCTTTGGATCGGCTCAGCTCCGGCCAAGGAGGCTACTTAAGGAATGAACCAGTGGATGGAAGATCTTCCTCTTTGTCTCTCCTCCTCTCTGTATATGTGGCTTTACAGTAAAAATAAATATTTTAAAAAGTGCAAGTTAGATTAATTTAGGAAGGGAAAGGACTCAGCGGCACTTGCTGCACAGAAGCGCTGATTTGCAGTTCTGCGATTTGTCTAACAAGTACCTAAGAATGTCCTGATGGGACAAATAATTAAAAACAAAGAATTTCCAGGAAGGAAATGAGGGGATTGGAGGGAACAGGAAAGGGAGTAAGGAATGAGGGAGGAAAATATTATTATGTTCTGAGAATTGTATATATGAAATACATGAAATTTGTTCTCTGTGTGTGAATCAAAAAGAGAGCAGGGCCAATAATAAAAATTCTTGATGGCAAAACAAATAAATAACAAAGTAAAAAAAAAAAAATTCCTGAATGTTGTCTCACCCTTTACTGCCAGGAGTGGGCAGAAGTTCCTCCTAAAAGACTGTCTCTGGTTCCACATTTGTGACTCACATATCCTGGTTCTAATGTTGGAGTCCAAGGAGTTCCAACTCGACAGATCCAGTGACTCACTGGACTCCTGAAACCAGCCTCCCTTCCTCCCTCCTCCCCTCTCTCCCTGACTCCTTCCCTCGCCGCCTCCCTCCATCAGCAAACATGAGTGATGACTGCCAGTAGCACATCCCAGCACCAGAAGAATTTCTGGAAATGGTTACCCAATAGTCCATTAGTCCCCAGCACATAGTTTCCTTTGAGTTCTATTAGCATTATCTACAGAGCCTGCTATATGGACCTAGCCCTGAGCTAATGAATAAGTCCAAGCCTTCAGGGTTCTCTTGCATAAATGCAGCAGCTTGATGCCTAGTCTCACAGATGAGTTTCTTCAACTAACACAGTTAGATCTTTAGAACATTTTGGCTTCTCTTAAGACAGGTAAAAGGCCACTTGGTATTTGTACTTCCTATGACAACTAAGTACTGAGCAACACTTGTCACTTGGACCTGGAGCTTGGGCACTTTTTGGAGGTGCTATCCCACACCAGCTCTGCCTCACCCTAGAGGGACATCCACCCACTTCTGTGTGGATTTGGGCTGTTAGTGTCTGGACACAGGAATGAAATCTAACAGTTCACCCTTGCTCATGTCAGCAATCCTATTTCTGGTTTCATGGTTCCTTAGAATCTAAACTGCAGCCAAGTCAACTGTTTTTTATTGCCCTGAGTTGTCATCTCACCCATGGCTTCTGTTTCCTGTTTGGAATATGTCTGTCCTTCTTGGACCCCTTATAATAAACTGCCAATCTCATTGTTATATAAGATCATCTGCAACAGTATCTTCTCCCTGAAACTCACTTAATCATTTGACATGCCCCTTGTCTCTTCCAGGTATCCTGGTTCCAGATGAGTTGCTGGAGGAAAACAAAATGGCGAAACAGAATACTAGGCAAAAACAACACTTTCTATAAAAGATTTTTTAAAAAAATGCATCAATAATTTGGTGAGCACCATGTAATTTATTTTTTGATATTAAGTGAATCATTTGGCAATTTTGTTCGCTTTATAAATATTTCTGGAATCTTTCCTTTTCTTAGCATTTTCATCTGTAAAATGGGCATTACAAAAACACCCATCTAGGGCCCCAGTGCAATGGCTCAGTGGTCAAATCCTTGCTTTGCAAGCATCAGGATCCCAAATCAGGTGCCTGTTCATATCCTGGCTGCTCCACTTTCCATTCAGCTCCCTGCTTATGGCCTGGAAAAGCTGTCGAGGATGGCCCAAAGTCTTGGCATCCTGCACCCGCATGGGAGACCCGGAAGAAGCTCTTGACTCCCAGCTTTGGATCAGCTCAGCTTTGGCTTTTATGGACACTTGAGGAGTGAACTAGTGGATGAAAGATCTTCCTCTTTGTCTCTCCTCCTCTTTGTAAATCTGCGTTTCCAATAAAAATAAATAAATTTTTAAAAAGCACCCAGGGCCACCCAGGTTCTTTTTAAAAGAACCCTAATAGGGTTCATATATTAAATCAGCCATTTATTCACATGTGTTTTATTTAAAATGTATGGGAAGTGCTTCAACAATTTTTGGCAGATAATAAATGCTCATTTGTCTTCTGCTATAATCTCTATTCTCCAATACATACTAAAATCCCTGTCATTGCAAGAGTACTGCAAGTTAATCGAAGAAAAGAAACAGAAAATGCAGATGTCTGACCTGTGGGTGAAAACGTTGTTAAGCTAACTAAATTTCATTTTGGATTACCTGGGTTTGCTTTCCAGTTCTGGGTTCTGCCACCAGCTTCCTTCTAATGCAGACTGTGGGAAGCAGAGGTGATGGCTCCAATAATGAGCTTCTGCCACAGAGGTGGGAAGCTTGGACTGAGTTCCTGGCTTCCAGCGTGAGTCCCAGTCTAGTGGCAGTTCTTACAATCATCTGGAGAATCAGCGGATGGGAACATCCGCTGTCTTTCTCTCTGTATCTCTCTGCTTCCCAAATAACATTTTCTGAAAAGAAAAAAAAATTGAGTATAACTAAAGCAAGCAAGTAAATAGATGTGTACAAAACTCATGACTGAGAAGCTTTGTTAACATTTGCTACATATCTCTCCTGATTTACTTTCTGCAAACACAAAATTATTAATTTTTACCATAATAAAATATTTTGCATGTAAAATTTTATACTATGTACTTTTAGGATTCTGTTTGTGTGAGATTTTAAAATAGTGTAAGTTTTTGCTGCTTTATTTGGCTAGCAATTATTGTTGAGAAATTTGTCATTCTATCACCTACATTAGTATTTTAAAATTCTGTGAAATGTGATTATATGTTGAAACAATTTGTCTGTGATGCTTTCTTCCCCCTTATTTGCACATTACAGTCCACAAGTTTCTGCTGCTACTCTGCTAGCAAATCATTATTTTAAAAGTTTACTTGGCTTAAAAATAGACAAGAAGCAAAGAGGGCATTGAAGTAGAAGTGGACAAACACCATTTACGTTAGCATTTGTGTCATAGAAGAGGAACTCTTGCCAGTTTCAGACACTTAGGCCAGCCTTACAGTTACATTCAATAAGATTCATCTTTCTGTGTATTTTGAATTTATATACATGTTTCTAGAAATAGCAAATATGAACAGTGCTAAGGATGCAACTGTAAGTAGCCACAATGATTATCCTATAGTGTTACTCTGTATCTGCTAGTTTGCTCCTTATTTGTATAAGCAACTTTGTTGTGTCTTTACTTTTCTTCCACCCCCTTCTATAACATCTCCCTTTCCAGTATGAGTCATGGCTTAACTTGCCCAACAGAGCAGAAAATTATAGCCCTTATCTCTTCAAGTCTTTTGAAAGAGCAGGGGGAAATCTGGCCTTTGAGCACAATACAACATAACTCTTCTAGAGTTTCAGGAGAAACCCTCTGCTAAGTTCAAGATCAACCATGCCCGAGTACACAGTGAGCCTCCATTTGTGTCTCCTACCTTTCCTAGTCTTGTCTTGCACTTTCCTATTCAAACCTGTGCACCCTTTTATAGTGAGGTGCCAGTTTATGGTTATAGTTGACCTGGGGTACCGGCTCCTCATCCTTGATCTAGTTCTCTGCTGGCGTGGTCCCTGAGAGGCAGAAGTGGAAGTTTAAGCCTTGACACCCAGAAGGAAGACTTACACCAAGTTCCCAGCTCTTGATTTAGGCCCTAGCCAGGGGCAGTTACCAGTACTTGGAGACTAGAGTAGTAGCAGATAGTAGCAGTAGTAGCAAGAGCTCAGTCTGTCTCTAACATACAGCAAAACAAAACCAGAAATAATAACAACTTGTGCATCGGATCTAGCTTATACTGAATGGACTGAACTTGTTAGGATACACCAGAATACAGTAATTGTTCTCTCTCATGACTTTCCCCTTAAGTGTCATTTCAGAGCTGTCTTTCTAATCCTTTAATAACTCCTTAGGCTGGCCACTGGCACAGTCAGTTCAGTTCCAATCCTGATTCCAAGTGAAAATTTTATCCCCACTTCCAGTCCATACCTGCTTCATATGGGGTTTCACCAAACAAGAATGTACAAACTGCTCTTTCCCTCTTCCAAGGCATTCTGCTACCCACCTACCCAGTTATTGCTGATGGATTCTCCAAGCTGGAATCTGGGGGACATGAGGTTATAGGAAAGGGAAGGGTTCACTCCTAAAATATCCACAACAGCCAGAGCTGAGCCAGACCAAAGCCTGAAAACCAGTACTCAATTCGATTCTCCCACATGGATGACAAGGACCCAAGTAAATAAACCATCATCTGCTACGTCTACCATGCACATCAGCAGGAAGTTGGATTTGAATTGGAGGAGCTGGAAATATAACCAAATATTCCCACATGGAATTCAAGCATTCATTAGGCATCTTAATTACTGCCCACCTCTCTTGTATTCTTTATGAAAAGCATGTAATGTTAAATATCTCACATATACACACCATTGAATCAGATTTTCTAAAGTAAACAAAGAATGGAACACACTGTCTAACAGCTCCAAATCACCTTGCAGGCAGTGAGGCATTTATTAAATGGCTAATCTTTTCCTTGATGGTCAAAGGGCAGCCCTGGATTCTGTCCACAAGTTGCTTTCCTTATCTCTTCATTCTCCATTCAGGCCTTGATAGAGTGTCTTTCTTTTCTACTCACCACCTAAAGCTTCTACATGGCCCAACTGCAAGCAAATAATTATATATAAAATCTTCCTGTGTACATTACAGATTTTCTAAGCACATCTTGATTTTTTTTTTTCTGTCGCTGCATTTTCTGTGTGTCTTAGAACTATCACAACATTTACAACCTTGTCACACAAAGAGTGACCCAAGAGCTGGAGCACTGACAGCATGTAGGCGTGCACAGCAATAGCAGAAACTTGAGCTGGGCATTGTTGTGCAGAGTGAAGACATTACACTCTCTATCGGAGAGCCTGATGTCATACCAGCATCTCTGCTTCTGACCCAACTTGGAGGAAGCAAATGACTCGAGTGCTGCCACGCACACTGAAGATGCAAGAGGACTCCTCTGAAGACAGACCCTGGGATAATCTGTATCTCTCACTATTAAGCTCATTTATATCACAGGACACTTAAAATTTTTTCCTTATTTGAAAGGAAGAGTTAGAAGAAGGAGAGAGAGAGATAATTTAAGAGAGGGAGACAGTGAGAATTCTCTATACACTAGTTTACTCCCCCAGATAGTCATAACAACCAGGGCTGAGCCAGAAATCCTGAATCCTGGGCTTCTTCAGGGACTACCATGCAAGTACAGGGGCTAAAAGATTTGAACCATCCTCTGCAGCTTTCACTAGCAAGAAGCTGAATTGGAATTGGAGCAGCCAGAAATCAAATCAGTGCCCATATTGGGTGGTGGTGTCAGAGGTGGAAGCTTAACCTGACATAGTACAATACTAGCCCCTATACAACACTTTTAATCAAGAAGAAAGATCAATGTCAAACATTGAAAAAGCGGCAGTTTCATAAAAGTACACTTAGATAGCTATACAAAATTCCAGCTCATCTGTCAGAATATGATTTTCACGCGCCTGAAAAGATGTTTGGACAGTACATCTAATCATTTTGTACCCCAAACTTGCTGTGTGCCATGAATTGGTCAGGTAGCATTGGTCAGGTAGTCATGCATATAATACAGTATTTTCTTTTAATTCAAGAGAAAGCATGTAATTAATTTTTAGAAATTCTCTAGAAAACAGCATTTTTATATTTTTCAGTGAAATACTTTGTTGCACCAGTAATCACCTACAATGGATTCAGAAGACTCAGTCATTATCCTTTTGCGAGTCTATGGAATTTGATGCCGGTTGGGATGGAGTTACTGAAATGTAAGTACCTAGGAAGAAGACACTAGGAAATACTTACCGAGTGTTTGGTTTGTTTCTTTTCTTTTTTTCCCCTTCTTTTCTCTTTGAAAGGATGTCAGCTTTCTTCTGTTCTGGAATAAAGAGCACTTCAGGTAGAAACTAGAGAGTGGAGGATCTTTCCAGGGCAATAGATTTCCCCGGAGCAACTTGAAGTCTAGCAAACATTGAGACGTTGAGTGGAGTGCAGAGGAGTTGTTCTTGTCCTTTATCTGATCAAGTTCATTGATCCAAAGGTGACAGTTTAATGAAACGACACAAAACTTTGGTAAGGAAATGGATATTGTTAAAGCTACAGCTCTGTGTTTTCTCACCACCACAGGTTAAACTTGACTTTAATTTTCCACAAATGAAGCACACACAGGCTATTCTCATGCTCATCTGTATACACTTTCATCTGATCTTAAAGGGTTCCATGGTTGTCACCAGAGAAGTTATAGATTAATGTTACCATAGGTTTCTTGATCTAATATAGTCTTAGCTTTAGACAATGTTAAAAGGAACAATAAAATATTAACTACAGTACAAAGTACCTTTAAGGTTATGCCTATATTAGACCTACAAGTTTTGTATTTAGGACTTTATCCCAATGAAGTTGCCACAATGTAGAACATTTAGTGATTTTTTAAAATGGAAATAATCTAAACACCTAATGGGGGAAGAGTTGGGAAGAAGATACCATAATGAACACGTGAAAGTTAAATTCCACAACAGGGTGACCTAAAACTCCCAGAAAATCTCGCGTACACTAATTCCTAACCGAACTTTACTGTGTTTGTATATCTGATTAGGGAACACCCCCCTCATGCCACGGAAGACACAGTTACACTCAGGGGTTGACCTCTTACCCTCTAGACCTTGTTTTTGTGCATTTTCTTCCCAGGCATCTCTGGTCCTCTCACAGCAGGTGCTTCTCCTTGTGGGGTCACCCTCCCTCATACCTGAATGTACACTCTCATTGTCACATGAATCCTGTTCTCACTTGTGCACCATAGTTACACTCTGCTTTGGATTTTCACCGTGAATGAAGTTAGGAATTGGGAATACATATTGTCATGGTCGCAATAACACAGACAGTAAGAATCTGAGTTCTTTGGCTCTGTGGAGCCCAATCTTGCGGGAAGATCTCGCGGGAACATAACAATAGGTATCCTGTATCTGCTCCCAGGTTTTAAAAATTTAAAACATTAAAAAAAAAAAAAAAGAAAAAAAGATGCCAGCCACCCTGTGCACGTGTTGAGCTATCTCCGGGCCTGCCCGAGCTCTGGGGGCTGCTCCCTTTGGGGTGAGTACACTGACTGAGGGGGGAGGTCTCCATGACAGTGCAGGCCTGGGACCCACCCACCACCCTCATTGAGTGGTGGATGGGATTGGGGAGGGGTGCGACCTTGGGTTTGGGGGTTTAAACTTCCTGCAGCCTGCTGGCTATGGATGGGTCTCAGGACGGGACATCTCATGCCCGGATCCCAGACACCAGTCACCGCGTGCACATGGTGAGCTTTCCCCGGGCGGCCAGTATGCCAGCCTGCTGGCCACCAGGCCAGGGAGTTCTGGGGTTTTACTTCTTTGAATCGCTGCTTAGGTGGCTTCAGGTTGAACCCACTGTGCTTCTGGGATGTGAATCAATCCTAAAGGTTCCCAATGACAGTGACTCTTCCTTTGAAGAACTTGTAATCATTTAACAATGCTGAGCACTGAACACCAGTTCATGCAAAATCTAAGGCTTGGGGCTTGTCCAGCAGGATATCCTATTATCTAACATGATGATGGATCAGCAGACGGGTCACATTAGGCAGGGCCATGACATTAACTAGCACTCAAGAACCATATGAGGAATGTGTGGGCCAAACCCCGTGGAAATTCTAGCCCCACTGGTTAGCTCAAAAGTTGGGGTGGTGATGGACTAACTCAGTGTGACCAAGGAGCTTGCCATCAATCACAGGTAAAGGAACCCCCAACAGTCTGGACGGTCAAGGCAGCAGCACCCAAATGTGCATCCTGAATAGGGTGTGGGGTGGGCTGGGCTGCAACATTCACCAGCTCATATAAGGCCAAATGGAAGGTCAGACTGCGCTGGGCACTGGCCTAAAACCCAATGACATGTATGAGAACTGGGCCTGGGAGTGGATCAAGTGGAGGAATTTGGGAAACTCCCCTGGCAAGTCATAGCTCCCACTGGTGAACATGTGGTCCAGACCTGGGGATTGGACAAGCTGGGCAAAATAGCTCCAACAGCTGACTAATGTGTGGATTGGTAATGGAACGGGATGTACTGGGCAGGACTGAGCAATCCTTAGCCCACAAGCGAAACTAGAAACCAGGATGGAGAACAGGTCATGCTGAACTAGGCTCTTGCACCTACTGGTCTGTGTGGGTCGGGGACACTAAGCCACAGTGTCTAAGGCAGAGGCTGGGACAAGTGAGGGGCTAAGCCAAGCTGGGTTAGAGCAACCACTGGCATGCACGTGATCTATGGCTGGAAACAGGCCCGGTTGAGGAGCTAAGGGGACACCCTAGCTGGGTTGAGGTTCCTACCATGGGGCGCGTAGGGTGTAATGCGGGCTGCGTTCTGATCAGGAAACAGTTGTAGTCTCCCTTGGCACAAGTGTGGACTGCGACTGGATGCACCGAGCCGGGCCAGACCCCAACACCCTCTGGTGTCCTGGAGGACCAGGGTAGATGTGGGACAGACTTGGCTAGGTCTCAACCCCGACTGAGCCATGCGTGAGCCATATGTGGGTATGGACAAGCCATGGTTGGGCTGAAACTTCCAACAACAAGAACCAGTTTAGGTTGAAGGCCAGTCAGGAAAAGCCACTGTTCCTGCTAGGACAGGAGGTGAACTGAGTAGGGCTGGCTCATGGACCCCCTGGTATGTGCAAAATCTAGCATTGGGAGGGGTTCTGATGGAGAAGCCTGGGCAACTCCTCTGGCAGGACACAGACCCTGCAGGTAAGCGCAAGAAACATGATAGGAAATAGCCCAGAATGGACCATGGAAAGTTACCACTGGCATACATTTGGCATGGATCGGGGAAAGACCAGGCTGAACCTGCCCAGGTCATCCACTGGCAAATCCCAGCACCAGAACAGAGTGTGGGTCGGGCCAGGTTCGGTCGCAACAAAAAACCAGTGCACATTATGGAATGCCAAGGTGAGGTTACCTGTACTGGATGTGACCGCAGCGCCCAACCAACACATGTGAGAACCAGGAAGGGAGGGGGCAGAGCCATCAGGGGAATAAGGGGTGGTTCCCTTGCTGGACAGCTACTCCCACTGGTGAGCATGAGCTGGGATGGGAACAGACCAGACTAAGCAGGGCTACAACACCTGTACACCTCATGTGGACTAGATCAGGGAAAAGCCAGGCTGGGCTGATTGATCCTACTGATGCAAGCATAAATTAGAGTGGGTGAGGGTTGTTTGGGCTTAGCCACAGCATCAGCTGGCAGAAGCTGGCACTGGGGGCTAGCTCTGTCAAGTCAAACCACAGGATCACCTGGAGAGTGCATAATCTGGGAGTGAGAGAGACCTGGGAGGGAAATAGTGGGTTTCCACCTCTTGGGTTATCACTCCTACTGGAGGGCAGGAAAACCAGGACAGGGGCTAGGGTGGCTAGACAGAGAGGCACTCAACAACATCCGTGAGGGTTGAATAATTGAGCTGGTTAGATGGAACTAAGCTTCAATACCCATCGACATGTATGAGAGCCAAATGGTTATTGTGGTTCGCTCCAACTAGGCTGCAGCTCCCACTGGTTTATGTGAGGGTCGAGTATGTGTTGGACAGAACCAGGCTGGACCTCAACACCCATTGGTTCCAGTGGAAGTCGGGGCTGAAAACAGAACCAACCCAGCAATTGCAACCACCAGCTGATCGAGGCAATGGACTGTGCCGGGCACTGTGCCTGCTAGTACATACAAGAATCTAGTTTGGGAACACCTCAGACAAAGCTTCTTTGAGGATCTCCCCATTTGAAATGCTGGATTCAGAACCCTAACCAAGAAAAGATAGAAGACAGAACAAGTCAATCAACCACCTCAGCTATATGTCGGCAGCGAAATACTGGGCAAACAGAGACTCTGTGATGGACTATGTCAACCTGTGGATTCCTCAAAGACCTCATAGTGCTTGGAGTGGCAAGATTGGCAGCGATTCATAACTCTTGAAATATCAAAGCCACTTTAGTAAATATCTCAGAGCATGCCCCACATCTGAGACCTGGGGTGGGTGGAACACTGGGTGGGGCTTCTCCCTCAATATCCCCCTTTACCTGAGATACATGAAGGAAACAATATGGAAATAGAAGTCTTACCCACTTTCCTATAGCCCTTGAGCCTTTTTTTTTTTTACCACAATTAACTATGTAAAGATTGTCAAAAATATAATTAAAAAATGAAAAAAAAAAACCATTCGAAAAATAAACTAGTTACGAGGACCTATTCTCTCCATAATAGGCCAACAGCAATCTGGTAGGCTGCTGGGGACAGAAAATAAGTATTTCCTATCGGGAATTTCTAGAGAAAGGAGATTCTGGGAGCAAGAGAATGGGGAGAACGGGGAGGGAAGGCAGATGAGCCATGACCTGGTCCCGAAGGTCCAGAAGGAGCAGGCAAGAGACAGCACAGCCCAGGAGGCATCTTCAATGTACCAGTGTGCTGCAGTGTGGACAGATTCCAGGCCAGAAGCTACGGAGAACAGCAGATAAATTCTACCTCCTTTCCAGTTGCGGAAAAGATTTGGTGTAAACTGTAAAACTGAGGAAGCAGCTTCTTTGAAGAAACTTTGATGGAGACACCAACTCAGAGCACCCTCTTGTGGCCAATATAAACGCTCAAAGGGATGGAGCTGATGGTGTGGGGATGCTGAGGTTCAGGCCCTGGGTGGATGCTTGGATCTGAGGTTCTTCTCAGTCTGAGGCTACTCTGCTTATTCCAGGGGAACAAAGCAGGGGGAGTCCTGAAAAGGATTACCATTACAAATTAAGTGCAAATGTAATTGGTGCCTACATTAGGAAACAAGAAAGACACCAGGGAAGTGAGCTAAGTACACACATGAAGGAGCCGGGGGGTGGGGGAGAGCTAAATCCCAAGAACAACAGGAAAAAAAGAAATCATCAAAACAAGAGAAGAAATAAACTAACTAGAGATCAGAAGAACAGTATACAAAATCAATGAAGCAGAATTGGTTCTTCGAGAAAAAAAAAAAAAACAAACAGAATAGACACCCCACTGGCCCAACTGGCCAAAAAACCAACAACCTCCCTCCCCACAAAAATGGAGAAGACAAGAATGAGTTATCAAAGATGAAAAAGAGAACATAGCAACAGATGCCTCAGCCATACATAGGATAATCAGAAATTACTACAAGCAACTCAATGCCAACAAATCAGAAGACTTCCAAGAAATGAATAAATTCCTGGACTCATACCATCTACAAAACTAAGTCATGAGGCACCAGAAAATCTAAATAAACCTATAATCAAGGCAGAGATTAAATCACTAATTAAAGCCCTCCCAGCAAAAAAAAGTCCATGCCCAGATGACTTCACTGCCGAATTTTACAAAACATTCCAAGTAGAACTGACCCAATTCTTCATAAACTATTCAAAGCAATAGCAAAGGAGACAATCCTTCTAAGTTCTTTCTGCAAGGCCAACATCATCTTACTACCAAATCCAGAGGCACATCATAGAAAGAAAGCTATAGACCGATATCCTTGATGAATATCGATGCTAAAATCTTCAACAAAATACTAACCAACAGAACACAACAATACATCAGCCAGATCACTTACCCGGACCAGGTGGGCTTTATCCTTGCCATGTAGGGATGGTTTAACATACGCAAATCTATAAATGTGATACATCACATCAAGATACTAAAGAACAACAATCATGTGATAGACTCAACAGAAGCAGAGAAAGCAGTTGATAAAGTCCAACATTCCAACACTGTAAAAACTCTAAACAAGGTAGGCATAGAAGGAGCAATCCACTACATAATCAAAGCAATTTGTGAAAAACCCAATGCCAGAATCATAATGAATGGGAAAAGAGTGGAAGTTTTTCCACTAAGATCTGGAACTAGACATGATGTCCACTATTGCCACTGCTATTTAATGTAGTACTGGAAGTACTCACAAGAGCTATTAGATGAGAAAAAAGAAATTAAAGGAGTTCAAATTGGAAAAGAGGAAGTCAAACTGTCTCTGTTTGCAGACAACATGATTCTATACATCAGAGAAACCAAAAGACTCAATAAAGAGATTGCTGGAACTTATAAGAGAGTTTTTGGTAAAGAGGCAGGGTACAAAATAAACTAACACAAATTAATGGCCCTAGTGTATGCAAACAACTCCAAGGCTGAAAAAGAACTAATCAGTATGATACCCTTCAAAATAACAGAGAAGATGCTGAAATATCTTAGAATAAACCTAACTAAAGATATGGAAGATCTCTGCACTTCCTATACATTTGTGTCTTTTTAGTAAGTCCTTGTGATTCACTAATAAACATCAATAAGAGGTATATTGATTGTTTGTGAGCACCTGATGTGTAAATGTCCCTTTCAACACTGTTTTTGCTACATCTCATGGGCTTTGATGTTCTTGTTTTTGTTGTCATTTCTTCAGTGCCACATGGGTCATACAGTAGCATCAATTTGTACAAGAAAGTTTTTTATTTTCTTTTTCATCACTTTAGTGACGTATTGGTCATTCTGTAGCATGTGATTTAACTTCATGTTGACGTTTTCTCCCTGTTTTGGACCGCGTTTTCTGGCTCTGTTTTTACAGGGATGTATAACAGAAGTGTAGTGGAGACTGACATGTCCTGATGTGGAGGCATAGTGCAGTGTGCCTCTGTGCGTCCAGACCAAAGATGGACTCCCAGTGAAACTGTTGAGTATATCCTGGCAGTAGGATGCTGGGTTCTCTGACACTGTTCACGCCTATGATGTCTGGAAATACTTTAATAGTGGAATGATGGACTAATGATTGTTCATGAAGGACTACCCATTGTAATACTGAAGGGGAAATCATCAAGGGAAGAACGGACTTGGGGAGGGGTCAGGAAATCCCAGAGCCTATGGAACTGTATCATAAAATAGGTCTCTAAGCAGGCACTGTGCTTTGTGCAAGCAATTCAGCAGCTGTGCTGAGGAGGTGGGGCAGCTACGTCCTGTCCTGGCAGCTCTCACGCCCTTTTCATCTGCCAGGAAGGCCGAAAACAAATGAGTCTGGGCCTCCGACGCCAGAGTGTTTCCTGCCAGCAGGATCATGACCTGAGAATGGATCCTTGGCTGTAGCCTGGGAGATGCAGGGGTCCTTTGCAAGGGAAGCGTTAACTGGCCTGACTAGCGGGAGAGATCGCTAGGGGGCGCTGGGCTGACTCTTTTTCTTTGAAAAATAAACAGTTGGACTTTCTGAATTTAGGGGCACAGTATTTTCTCCGTTGGTACAACAAAAAAAGTAAGATAAGAGGGAGGGATTGGGTGTGCGCAGGAAAAGGAGATTCAGTGAAAGGAAAATCACGTGTGACCTGGGGTGGAAGGACACTTCTGGGACTCTGTGAAGTAGAGCTGATTTCTAAGTCCACCCAAGCAACACACATGCGGCGTCAAGGATGCGCGAGCTCAGGCGGCTGTAAGAGCTGAATCCCAATTCATTCACAGTTCGTGAAATAACGAAGACTAAGAACTGAGGAGTTATACTCTTTTTGATGCCCTGGAAAGTCTGGAGTTTCCAGGGGCCTGCTAAAGGGTAGAGGAAGCCACCATTTGCAGGAAATACTGAGAATCTAACGGGAAGACTTAACCAATGCCAAGACAGAGGTGACGTGTCAGGGGCGTGCAATGGGATATTCCTGGGCTATAGATCACTATTGTAACAAAACAGATACAAGACAAATGGGCATGGAGTAATATTAGGACTTATATTCTTGAAATGAGCAAGAAGAATTTATAGGACCATAGAGCAATAGCTAACATTCAATAGTGCATGGTCTGGCTGCAGCGTAGCCTGTGATCTGCTCTGGATGGACCATGTATCTCCATGACTGGTTTTACACCAGCTCAGCAGAGCTGAGAAATGAAGACACCATTTGTGTTACCTACAACGCCACATAAATAGCTCTTGTTTGGCCCTTAACAGAAAAAGTTTGCAACAACTGTGACAGCACATTATAATTGTGACTCACACACCTAAGATGCTTGACACACAAAACTATGAGCTTCCAGAAAGCCCGGTAGGAACGTACAGGAGCCCCCTGGCCGTTAAAAATATATATTATTTGAAACATTTTAATGTTTCCCATGGGATATAATTTAATTGCATAATAACTAATTCTAAAACAGAGGTGAAAGTTGTCTGACGTCATGTGTTCTCCTCTAAGTACATCAAATTCTTAAAGAAAAGGAAAACTTACCTTTTAAGCCCCAAATGAGAATGGAAAACATGTGTGGCTATCAGCATTGTCAGTCTTCTGGGGGACACTTGGCCGGAAGCCAGACTCCAGATCCAGAGCTGCCATCGAACCCAGGTGTTCATAGGCAAGTGCCTGCTCCTGCACAGCAGCTCAACGTCCCCAGTCTTCTGTTAATGCTATGAAGCAGGTGAGAACCTAACCCAACCGTGGTACGTAGAGGTGCCCTGTGATTGAAACCTGGTGAGTTTCCAAGGAGAGGGAGAGAGACCACACAGATTTATAAATGTGTACTCTCTATCTTGCCATCAGGTCCTCTGAACCTTCTCAGGACTCTACCAGAAAGAAGGCCAGGGCCAGGGGTGACCTTCACCTTGCCGCTGTAGAACCATAAGCTGAAGTAAACCTCCTTATTCAGTCTTCTGTCTCACGAATTGCAATATTGTCATTAAAGCCTGTCTATGGGGTCGATGGCTGCATATGTCCTGACTTAACTCCAAGGTGTGTTAGGGCACTCACTGCCTCAGCTTCCCCTGCAGCCCCCTTTGGTGTTTGGGTCCCGGACTAACTGTGGGTTACTGAGCTCCGTGACAACAGACTCCAGCCTCACCCAAAGGAGGGGCTGGAGAAGGAGAAAGCTGACTCAAGCCCTGGTCCCTTGTTACTGGGCTGTAGTTCATACTGGGGATCCCAGCCTGTCACTGCTCTCCCATTTTCCGTTCGTTCTCCCTGCTCTGAGCCTACCAAGGAGACCTCGAGTTCCAGCTTCTGGCAGGAAGGGGAGGGCGTGGCACACACTCCTTGCCCGGCTCCCCCCTTAGCAGAAGCTCCAACTTCCCTAAGAGATATTTATAACTCTTCTTTCTGCTGACACTGCTTCTCTAAGACCGAGGAAAACCAGGAATCAGAAGTTAGTGATTAGTTTCATTTCTATCAAATCTGTTCTTGTAACTTTGTGGAAATTATTTTTGCTAAGTTTGTTAAACTGAATTGCTTCAAAGCATGAGAGGTTTTTTTTTTCCAAAGCTATTTAATGCGGTTTTACTCACTCCATTAGCTTTTTGAAAAATAATGTTTATTTATTGATTGATTGATTGATTGATTTGAAAGCCAGGTTAAAGAGACTGAGAGAGAGAGAGAGATCTTCCATCTAATGGTTCACTCCCCAAATAGCCACAACAGCCAGAGTTGGGCCAGTTAGAAGCCAGAAGCCAGGAGCTTCCTCTGGGTTTCCTGCATAGGTCAACTTGCTGATGGGTCTTCTTCCTCTGCTTTCCTAGGCACACTAGCGAGAGCTAGATCTTAAGTGGAACAACCAGAACTTTAATGAGATGCCAGCACTGCAGGCAGCAGCTTAACTCACTGTGCCACAATGTTAGCTCCAATATCTATTTTAACGTGCCTGAATTTATTGATAGCTTTTCTTCTGTGTCTTTTACTCTTTTAACTCCAGACCTAAGTTTTTTTTCCAAAAAAAAAAAAGATCTCTCAAGAACTTTTTTCAAATTATTTATTTATTTAAAAGGCAGAGAGAAGAGAGAGAATGTGCTGTCTCCCACCCACTGGTTCACTTCACAAATGCCTGAAACAGTCTCTATAGAGACTTGAACAATTAAAAGACAAGTGACAAACCAACAGATAGAAGTTCAACACCTTGATAGGCAAAGGATGAATTTCTTATAAGTCAAGAATTCCTGGTAAATCAAGAAACCAATCCAAGGAAAATGGGCGAATGTCAGGAACAGAAAAGAACTGAAAACAGCTTTTATAAAAAAATGAAATGGTTTTCAAAGTCACTCATATAAGGAGCAGTGCAGGTCAGCCCACTGTACAACATCTAACAAGACGTACTGGGAAGTTTTCTCAAGAGAAGATTCTGTAGGCGTGATTAACAAGGGTGTGGCAAACAGGCTGTCACACGCATTGTTGCTGAGATTGCAAATTACATACCAGAAGGGAATTTGTTGATGACATGAATCTGAATCTTTGCCCCACCGATTGCACTCATATTAATTTATTATATATTTGCGCACATAGAGAAAAACATGTTTATGGATATTCATGAAACTGTATGGTAAGAGCACACTAAAAGCAACGCAAAGAAATGAAAATGATGTATGAGATGACATGATTTAATTAATTAAGTAATTTCAAAAACAATTTATTGATTTTTCTTGGAAAGGCAGATTCACAGAGAGAAGGAATGACAGAGAGAAAAATCTGTCTGCTAGTTCACTCCTAAGGTAGCCGCAATGGTTAGAGCCTCCTCTGAGTCTCCCGCTCAGGTTCAGCCACCCAAAGCTTTGGGCCGTCCTCTACTGCTTTCCTAGGCCACAAGCAGGAAGCTGGATGGGTAGTGGAGCAGCTGAGACACGAACTGATGCCCATATGGGATGCTAGTGCTTGCAGCTGTAGGATTAGCCTGTAGAATCACCACACCAGACCCAACATGATTTAATTTAATCATTCCACACAGAGAATACCATACAACTATGGAGACAAAAAAAGCACAATGGGATAGCTGTAAATGTAAAATTATAGGATCCTATCTCTACTTCTGCATTTTGTACTTAAACAGAAATGAATGAAAGCAATCAAATGTACATAACACGTTAATATTGTTCAAAGGGAGGAAAGATGTATGGGAGAAAGGAAGGGAGGGAACCTGAGAGAAAGGGGAAGGGGGAGGGGAGAGAAGGACAAGAGAGGAAGAGAAGAAGAAGAAAAAAAAATGTCAGAAACACACCTGGAATATTTGGGAAGAACACTTTCTCTCCTAAGTAGTCTGCAGAGGTGGAACTGGTTGTCTGGAAGTCCTTGAGGGAGGACTCACATTAATAGTGTGTCTGGCTCAATTTTGGACTTGGTATCAAAAGTCTGTGTAATAGGGCTGATGTGAGGTGGTGTAGCAGGGTTAGCCTCTGTGTGTTGCTGGTTCTTGTCTTGGGGCTCTATGTCCCATCTAGCTCTCTGCTAATGGTCTAAAAAAAAAAAAAAACAACCAAGAATATCCCAAGACTTCAGGCTCCTGCCACCCACCTGGGAGATGTGGCTGAAGCTCCTGGCTCCTGGGTTTGATCTGGCCCATTGCTGACCATTGTGACCATCTGGGGAGTGAATTAGTGGATGGAAGGTCTCTCTTCTGCTCTCTAACTTTGACTTCAACAAATAGACAAATGTGACTTTTAGAGAATGCAATTTTACAAAGTATCAAAACCAACTTCAAAACTAAGGTAGGCAATGCAGAATGCTGCGTCTGTCACCATTCCCCAAATGGTTCCTACTGTTTAACAGAATAGTACCTAATCAGTGTTTGGAAGTCTCTACACATAATTGACTGTGCTCTGTGTCCAGGTTTCCCACGTCTTGGCACACCAACACCACCTACTCATCTACCATGTGCACACACACACACACACACTAAAGGCCTCTATCTTCATGAAGCCACAATCGTATCCATCCAAAGTGATTTGTAAAAATACATAATTAAAAAAAATCTATTTGGCAGAGAGAGAGAAGAGACTTTGATCACGCTGAGGTGGGTGACTTGGCTCACTTCGCTCTACCCATCCCACTCTGCTGTTGCGTGCTTGCCCATCAGCATAAGGGAAGATATGTAAAGAATCTCCACTGAGCCCCCATGGTCTCCCAGCACTGTGATAAATGAAAATGTTCCAAAGGTGGCAGGCACGAACCTCGCAGGGACAGTCCACACTACAGGACTGTGCTTCTGTACAGAACTCACATACCTCCATTGATTCATTTAATTTTATTATTACATTTTTAAAGATTTATTTATTTATTGGAAAGTCAGATATACAGAGAGGAGGAGAGACAGAGAGGAAGATCTTGCGTCTGATGATTCACCCCCCAAGTGAGCGCAACAGCCAATGCTATGCCGATCCAAAGCCAGGATCCAGGAACTTCTGGGTATCCCACCGGGTGCAGAGTCCCAAGGTTTTGGGCCATGCTGGACTGCTTTCCCAGGCCACAAGCAGGGAGCTAGATGGGAAGTGGGCCTACCGGGATTAGAACCGGAGCCCATATGGGATCCCAAGGCGTTCAAGGCAAGGATTTTAGCTTCTAGGCCATGCTGCCGGGCCCCACTGATTCATTTTAAAATAGGAATTCATTTCTGTCATTCCATGTGCTTCTCCACTGGCGGGGGGGGGGGGACTTTCATTATACTTTTTAATGTATGTCAACTTAATCTTATCATTTTATAAATCCCCTATAAAGGCAGAGAAAGTAACTTTCATTTCCTTCTGATACCAATTATCCCCATAGATAAGGGCAAGTGCTTCGCCTGGAGTGAGTACGTGGGGTCCCTGGTTGAAGCCCTTGTGGAAGCAGGAAGGCAGTCTGAGGAAACTTCGGAATCTGATTGGAAACCACACTAAGCCCTGGAACTGCTCTTGAGTGCTTTGGTGAAGCAGCTGATGAGAGAAGTGAAAATGGTGCTACAGCTGAATTCAAAACCACCAGAAACCTGTAGACACAGAGAACACGAACATTTCCACACATTCCTCCATGACCCTTACACTCTGAGGTGACTGTTTTCATCTCTTTTAGCCCTCAATACTTGTGTGATAACCTACTTTTAAAATTGTCCTCCTTCCGGGGTGGATGCAGCTGTTTGCTGATCACAAAGTGAGAAACACTGCCGACCTGGAGCTAACAGAGCCGCGAGGTGACCTTCCTCCACGTGGGAACAACGAGCAGAGTTCCCCTTCAGTCCCCTGGAACTCTCAAGTTTCATTTTTCACATTCACACCTCAAAACAGAAATAGTACCATGATAGAGTTGGATTTTTTTTTTCAGTTTCTGTTTCTCTATTTCACAGCCACACTGTCTATCCTTACACTCACCCGGCAGCCAGGCCAGCTGGTACATTCCTGCAATGCAATTCCTGCAATAATAGCCATACTCTGGTTTCTCAATAATCAATCCCTTTTCTCTAGGCACTTCAGAGCAACAGTCAGTACCTTTGTTGACAAGCTTTAAACACTTCCATCCAACAATTTCCTTAAATGTGAGTTCCTAACAAGAAAACCAAGCCAGAGTTTCAATTTTCCTCTTCGCCTATTTCAACACTTCTTACACACCTTGCATGCACGTTGATAAGCACATAACAGAACTTGTAAATCTTGTAACTCCACAGTGAGATTATTTTAAAGATTTATTTATCTTTATTGGAAAGGCAGATATACAGATAGGAGGAGAGACAGAGAGAAAGATCTTCTGTCTGATGATTCACTCCCCAAGCAACCTCAACAGCCAGAGCTGAGCCAATCCGAAGCCAGGACCCAGGAGCTTCTTCTGGGTTTCCCACACGGGTGCAGGGTCCCAAGGCTTTGGGTCCTTCTCGACTGCTTTCCCAGGCCACAAGCAGGAAGCTGGATGGGAAGCAGGGATGCCAGGATTAGAACCGGCACCCATATGTGATCCTGGTGCGGCCAAGGGGAGGACTTTAGCTGCTATCATGCCAGGCCCACAGTGAGATTTTTTCTTTTAAGGTTTACTTTATTTTGATTGGAAAGGCAGATTTACGGAGAGGAGAAACAAAGAGAAAGATCTTCATGCTGCTGGTTAATGCTCCAAATGGCCGCAACAGCTGGAGCTGAACTGATCCAAAGTCAGGAGCCTGGAGCTTCTTCTGGGTCTTCCATGCAGGTGCAGGCTTCCAAGGCTTTGGCCGTCCTCATCTGCTTTCCCAGGCCACAGCAGGGAGCTGGATGGGAAGTGGAACAGTTGAGAAATGAGTCAACACCCATTTGGGATCCTGGCAGATGCAATGCAAGGATTTAGCCACTAGACGTTCATGCTGAGCCCACAATGAGACCTTTAAAAATAGAATTTTTGAGATTGGGCCTGCCTGGAGTCACCCTGATGCCGCATGCTCAGCAGAAGTAGTGGGTGACTTCAAGGGTCGTGCATGGCATCCTCCTGCCTCCGCTCATCCAGCAGCGGCAGAGGTGACTCCAGATTGGTGCCCAGGCTGCCCGGTGGTGACACGCTCTAGGGACTTGGGTGTGTGGGCTTACATGGGGTATGGGCTATGGCACAAGTGAGGCTGAGTGGGGACCTCAGGGTTCATGTCCAGCAAAGTAATGACTACTGAGGGACATTCATGGACAAGCCCACTCTACTTTCAGTAAGTGAAGGTGCTGAGACCAAGCAGTTTGGAGGGAGGAAGGGGGAGACCTTTAAAGCTCAGTGCACCTGTCCTGGTGATCCTAGGTGCTTCCAGCAAGGAGGGTGCAGAATTCGTGAGCCCCTGGTGCTGGGGATCCAGTCAGGCTCATGCACTGTTCTAAGAAAATTGAACATATCTGCTCATTTACTCTCCCCAATACCACTCTGAGTTGGTGGTCATAGTATTATTCCCAGTTCACAAAAGAAACCAGAGACATTCAGTCATTTCACCAGTTTTTCACTGCACAGAAAGGGAGTTTTGTATCAAATCCAAATAGATTGACACCATTCCCATTGCTTCCACACAAGTAGTCATTCATTCAATCAGTACTTCTTGGGTTATCCAATAATCAGATTGCCAAGAGCAGATTAATGATGAATAATAAGAGACAAGCTGGTAGAGGAGAATTTTTCAAATCGGGAACCATCAGCATCTATAACCCTGAGGCCCAGAGTGACACTGTCAGGCAGCGAGGCGCCACAGTACCTGGTGGCATTGAGGACCAAGGTTTCAAAATGCTGTGTCTTCCTGCTAAAGTCCACTTGTGTCTCTCCATTAGCCTCCCATACAGGTGATTCCTGATCCCAGCTGCCCAATTGCGCTGGATCCCCTGGTCCTGCTCCTGATTGGAGTGAGAACCGGTGTGCTACATGATTGCCCGCAGCCATCTGGATGTTAGCTTCTGTGTTAGAGTCTTGGCTGAGGTGTCCCTTGTTAGTGGGGATACAAAGGTCAGAGTAGTTAGGTCATCCACCCCTTGGTTGCTCATATTCTTCTAGGATTGTCACCTGCTCAAAGCAGAAGTTGTTGTGAGGACAAATCAGCACTTGTATTCTTCATGCAGCTCTCACCCTGGTCCTTACTTAGGGAGTCAGAGTTCCTGATCCAAGTTGAAACAGGCATGGGTCAGATTGCTTTGAGTATTGGCTCCAATACTCTCCAGGGGCTCATTCTAAATGCAATAGCACTGCCTTCATTGGCCCCGGACTCTTCAGCTCACTGGCGACCTCATTAAGCTGTCCTGCCTGGGGATGTATAGACACAGCATTCCTTGGATGGGGGGGCGGTCTCCCTGTGGACTCTGTAATAGCTCTAAGGATTGGGTCTGGGTTTGTGTTGGCCCACAGGCTCAGGGAAGTCCCACAAATGCCCCAGGAGCTGCCTTCAATGCCTGAGCACTGAAAACGTTCATTCTTTGCATTGGCATGTCTGCAGTACCACGCAGCATTGAGATTTTAGGTAACTGCTGGTCTCGAAGGGATGTTTGTCAAAGTGTCCTCGCATTTCAAGCTCAGCAGGACATTCTGTTAACAGGAAGTGCTTCTGATTTATTGCACAGAACGGTCCCTAGATGGGTTTGGCTGTGATCCCAGTTTCATTCTAGTAAGGACTTTTCAAGATTTCACTTTCCAGTTTCAGTTTCTCTTTTGGAAAGTCAAAGGCAAGGAAACAGAAAAAGAAACCATACTCTGATTTAAATAAGGTCCCTGAGCGAGCTTGATTGCATTTGGAAGGAGTCTCAGAACTGTGGCAGTCTGAACTACAACCCTTCAGAGAGCTGGGATTTGTGTGGCCATCATGAGGTAAAGATTCTCCTTTCTTTTCTGATTCTGGACGTGTGCAATCTGGTCACAGAGCTGGAGAGCAACGCAGGCAGATAGGGATGCCTGATTAGCCAAGCGTCACCTAGAGATAAGCCTGGGGCTTGCTCCAGCGAGCTGCTCCCTCCTCCCCATCACACCCTCCCCTTTTTGTTGTTTGAAAGGATTAACTCGAGAGTTTTTCATACAAGTGTTCATTAATATAAGATTTTTTGGAAAATATTGTTAAAGGTATACTCAGAATAGCAATTGCATTCTGTGTAAAATTAAATGTCACTTTTGAGGGGTTTGTTTTTTCATCTACTTGAAAGGCAGAGAGGAGGAGGAGAGACAGAAAAAGAGAGAGAGAGAGAGACAGAGAATAAGAGCAAATGCTTGCAATAGACAGGGCTGAGCCATTCCAAAGCCAGAGGCCAGTGACAGGGGTCCAAGTTACTGAGCTATCATTTACTGCCTTTTAAATTGCATTAGCCGGCGACTGGATGGGAAGCAGAATAGCCTGGATTTGAACCAGCACTGTGAGAGAGGATGTTGGTGACCCAAGCAGCAACTTAAACCTGTACATCCCAACACCAACTCCTCTCCTATTTTGCTTTTATTAGCTTCATTCATCTCAGATTTCCTTTAGAGCTGGTAAACTAATATAGATCTCACATACATTTTCATTATCCAATTCTATTGATTGGCTAGAGTTTTCCTACTTAAAGTATAAACTGGAGCTGGAGTGCTTAGAAAAACAAAATAGTTCTCAGCACTCAAATTCTCAAGTTCCCTAGAAGCAAGAGATTGTCCTGGGGAGGGAGTGTTAGGTCACTCTGGGGAGGAAGGCAGAGTTTCCTTTTCCCAGTTGGACTGTGGAGTGGCTGTACTTGGTTGCACATGCCTCAGTTTGGGATGCTTTTATCAGATGTTATTTTTAAAATGTTATATATACACTATATTAAACATTTATACATTTATTTATATGTGTATATATTAAGTATACTTAAATATTTAATATATTTGTATATATTTATATATTAATATTTTATATAAATTTCATTATTTGCATGAATATAAATGAAAAAAAAGTATCCACTAAATGAGAAAATAGTATTTGCAGTATTGATGGATTTCTGTTTCTAGGACCACCTCGTTTTGTGTAGAACCTTTGTTCCTCTTCTCTAGACTTTTAGTATGCTTTTATTGAACCTTTCTTCCATAGAACAAGTCAGACCCATCAGTCCGTCTTCTCATTTGATTCTTTAACAATAGGACTTTCACTAGGTGTTGTTCCAGTGTTCTAAGATATTGATCCCAAACCTAAGCATACACAAGAATCACCTGCATAGCTTGCTAAAGACAGATTGGTTGGCTCAGCGTCACAGAATCTGAATTGGTAGGTCTGAAATAGGTTCTGAGCTTGGTGTTCCTCACAGACTGCTGGGGGGCGCACTGTTTTCAGACACTGTTGTGGCAGCATTAGCTCAGAGCTTAGTCCGTAAATCAACGTAGGTTTCATGCAGACTAAAAGTAAAGTGAGAAGTTGTCATGTAAGCAACTAGAACTTGCAGAGACATCAGGTGCAAGTCTGAGCTTAAGAAGCAAGTATGTGAGACCAGGTTCTCCATCTTATCAGTGGAATAAAAACCCAGGAGTAAGCAGCAAAGACTCTGATTTCTATAAGGGTTCAACATGACTGTAAGCAAATGTGTCCATTCTGCAGAAGCACAGTTGATTATATGTTGTACAGGTTGGACAGCATTCCAACTATACCACTCTAGTACAGAGTGAGAAAGGCGCTAAGAAGTACATGAGTGAAGAGCAACCTTCTGTTGGGCATGATTTTTTCAAGGGGAGGATTCTTTTAATTTAGAAAGTCAGATACCATACCATTCACTATCGTAGACTCTCTACTAGAGTGAGTTAGGACAACTTGGCTCTTCACTACTTCCTGAAGTGGGCATTTGATGCAGTGGTTCAGTTGCTACTTGAGCCACCTATGTCTCAAACTGAAGTATCTGAGTTTGTGTCTTGATTGTACTTCCAGTCCAGGTTCCTGTTAGTGTGCACCTGGGTAGAGGCAGGTAATAGCTTATGCACTTGGGTCTCTGTCACTGCATGGGAGTAGCAGCTTGGGTTCTGGCTCTTAGCTTCAGCCTGGCCTAGCCCTGACTGCTGTGACCATTTGGGAAATTTTCTCTCTGGTATTCTGCCTTTATGAATATAACAAAGAATACATTAAAAGCTAAAATAATTATTGAAAATAGAAATATAGATGATCTTAAAAGGCCAGTTACAGAGGGGACAGGTATTGTGGTAGAGTAGGTTAAATTACCGCTTGTGGTGCCTGCATCCCCTATTGGAGTGCTGATTGCACTTCAGTTCCCCACTGATGTAACCATGAAGCAACAGGTGATGAGGACTGAATTGCTTGAGTTCCTGCCATCCACCTGGGAGACCACGATGGAACCCCTGGCTCCTGTCCTTAGCCAGGCTACAACCCAGCTGCTGTAGCCATTTGGGAAGTGAACCAGGAGATGAAAGATCTTTGTCTGTTATTATCTTTCTGCCTTTCAAATAAACACTAAAAAAAAAAAAACCCACTAAGGAATGCTGAGAAATTGGTAATATAGAAGATAAAATGAGGTGAATTTCAGATAGACGCCTAAGCATCTAAGTCAGCATGGTAAGTCATCATGAGAGGAAAAAAAATCATAAAGCTAAATTTTTCAAAATACAGAAGCAAATCTGGGTAAGAATGAGGAACAAAGAAAATATCAAATATATAGAAGAATTTCATCAAGACTACAGAAAGAAAACCTAAACTCTGTCAGAATTAGTTGTCACAGGTTTGCCATGCCCTGCCAGGGTTGTCCAAAGCAGAACCACCATAAAAGGAACCTTGCTTATAGAAATCTGGCCCCAAGTTAGAACCTGACCTACTTCCTGTCAATTCTGCTGCTGCCCAGTCATTGAATTTTGAAGGGGGGGAAAAACGAGAAAAGTTTGTTATTCTTAATTTGAATTAATATCCTGTTGGAGGAGGATTTTGGTTGCTATGATTCCATGATTTCACTTCTTTGTCTTATTGTACTTTTATTTTTAAAGGACACACAATAGCTTATACATGCTTATGTCATACAGTGTGATATTTCAGTCCATGTTCACAAAATGTAACGATCAGACCAGGGTAACTGGCTCATCTGTCACCTCAGACATATTTCTTCATGTTGAGAACATTGACAATACTCTCTACTGGCAACTTGGAAATATTCAGTTAATCATTGCTAACCATAGTTGTCCTACAGTGTTATGGAACATGAAAAGTTATTCCTCCTATCTAAATGCATTCCAGTATTATTTACCCATCCTCTCTCCACAACCCCACCCCACCCTCTGCCACATGCTTTTTCTAGCTTCTGGCAAGCAGTATCCTAAAACCACTACTTGTATGAAATCAACTTTTTAGTTTCCACATGTAGGTGACAACATGCAGTATTTGTCTTTTCATGCCTGATTGATTCACTTAGCATAATGAATTCCAGTTCCATCTGAGCTGCTGCATGTGACAGAACTTCATTCCTTTTTATAGCTGGATAATATTCTCTTATACCCATCACACCCCCCCCCCACACATTTTCTTTACACATTTTTCTATTGATGGACACCTAGGTTTATGTATCTTGGCCAGTGTGACTAATGCTTCAGTGAACATATACTCAAAAATGGGAAATTGGTATTTCTCAACCGATGAATCTATGTTGTCTCAAAGTGCTCATATTTCTGACTTCCCTTACAGTGAGAACATTCAGAAATCCTTGCAGAGCTGCTTACAGCAATTAAACTGTCATTTCACTTGGAATTTGCTAGAGGGAGAAAATTCCTTAGATGACTTTGAGGACAGAGTGTTTAACCAGAATGTGTTTCAGAACTGTGAATTCAGAGCCACAGTATGCAACCTACTGGCCTACATCAAGCACTGCAGAGGCCAAAATGAGGCAGCCTTGGAATGCTTAGAGCAAGCTGAAAAGTTCATCCAGCAAGATCATGCTCACAAAGCAGAAGTCAGAAGCCTGGTCACCTGGGGCAATTATGCCTGGGTCTACTATCACATGGGTCAGTTCTCAGAAGCTCAGAGGTATGTAGACATGGTGGAAAAAGTCTGTAAGAAGTATTCTAGTCCCTACAGAATTGAGAGCCCTGAGATGGATTCTGAGGAAGGATGGACACGGCTGAAATGTGGAATGATGCACAATGAACATGCCAAGGTGTGTTTCCAGAAGGCTCTAGAAAAGAGCCCAAAGAACCCAGAATTATTTTCTGGATTGGCAATAGCAAGCTATCGTCTGGATGTCGGGTCACCAAATAAGAATTCTATTGACCATCTGAGGAAAGCCATAAAGCTGAATGGTGAGAATCAGTATATTAAAGTCCTCCTGGCTCTGGAACTTCTCAAGGTAACTTCCCCTTCCCAAGAAGAAGAAGCAGAGAGATTAGTTGAAGAAGCCTTGGAGAAAGCTGCCCCGGAGGCAACAGATGTGCTTTGCAGTGCTGCAAAGTTTTATCGGGCAAAGCAGTCGTTTGACAAGGCTATAGAACTGCTCGCAAAGGCTTTAGACCACATGCCAAACAACACCCATCTCCATTACCATATCGCCAGCTGCTATAAGATAAAAATCGACGAAGTACTAAGAAAGGAAAAGAGTGGAACATACAGGAAGGAAAAATTATCAAAATTAATAAAGGAAGCAGAGTATCATTTTAAGAAAGCTGAGTCCAATGAGAAGCTCTACCGTGTTGGTTCCTCTCTGAGCAGCCTCTATGCTCTATCTGGTCAGTGCAAAACAGCAGAGCATTATTTCCAAAAGGAATCTAGCAAAGAACTTGATCCTGTGTCAAAACAATTGCTTCAGTTGCGTTGGGGCAATTTTCAGCTGTATAACGTGAAGTGTGAAGACAAGGCCATCCACCATTACATGGAGGGTGTGAGAATAAACAGGGCTTCAAGGGAGCGAGAGAAGTTGAAAACCAAACTGAGAAATATTGCCGAAAGGCGGCTTTCCAGGAATAACGAAGATGCCGAGGCTTTGCATATCTTGGCGTTTCTTCAGGAGCTGAATGGAGAAAAGCAGCAGGCCAGGGAAGATGCTGACAGCGCTCTGGATTCTGAAAGTCTCTTGCCCTCAGCCTCTTTAGATGAGACAAAGATCGAGGAGTAGTGATACAGTTCCCCTAAAACTCATGCTTGGAAGCAGAACTGATGTGCTTCAAGGAACGTGATAGATCAAGGCTGTTTTCCAGCTGACCTCTTGGGTATGGTGGTACTCTGGGAGATTCCCTCCGTTATCTTTGGTGGCATGATGCCTCAGCTGGTTTGTGTGTTAGTAGAAAGCAGCCAGATCCCTCAGATTCAGAATCCTGAGGTCTAGTTTTACAGTGTTTATTCTTGGAGTCATTTTAGATCCTGATCCTGCACAGATACTAATGTGCTGTATTTACCAAAAAGGCAGAGCAATCCAAGTCTACCTAAGGTTAATATCCTCTCTCTCACACACAGTTCTGCCTCTTTACTCCTTCTTGCAGCCAGCTCTCAAACTAGAGTTTCTCACATGTGGGTCAGTTGTCTCGTGAATAGAGGTGGCAACTTAGTTTGGAGAATGAGAGCAGAGAAGAAAGAATAAATCTACGAAAGCAACTGGGTCAAACAACCACAGTGTCAGACTTTGAGGACACAGGGAGGTTGACACCATTTCCATTCTGCTGTCACTGTAAATTGAAATGCAACAAATTAAAGGAGGAAGGTGGATTCTATACAATAAAACAGATACCAGAATAATGCATTTCTTTGAAACTTGCATGAAAAAAACGATGTTTTACCAATGAGGATGGGAAAATTATAAACAAAAGAGAAAAAGGGAAGGGAAGGTAATGTTAATTTATCTTTGTAGATAATAATTTGGAGAATTTCTCATTTTATATGATACTATTAAGATTTTTTGGCCTGTAAAATGAAGACTTACCTATGGAATTGTACCATAAAATTAAAAATGAAACAATGAAAACTTCCCTTGTGTAAAAATGCTTTAAATGCTATACAGACAGCTAAGTGAGGAGAATGACTTGGTGACCAAATGCCTAGAGGAAAGCTTTGGGAAATGAAGACTGGTAAAAATGGCATAGGGCAACAGAGGTATTTCTATTAGAAACGCTGAATACTGGGTGATACAAACACACAATTCATAATACGCCTGAAGTCTATGGGATTTTACAGGAAGATAAAGAAGGAACTGAATGTCAAGGTTGGTATGAATCAAACTAGCGGACTCAGCATCGAACCATCAGCCATCTTCTACACTTGAAAATGTTTTAATGTTGGACTTAGATTAAACTTAAGCATTTATGAATTTTTTTGCTAAGCATGTAAGACATATATAGAATTAATCATTTTTCAATAAATTATCTGTTTTATACTTCAAATAGTATACAATATGTGTAGCTTGTATTCCTGAAAAAAAGTTTATTAAGTAACTTTGCTGTAATGAAGTACAAAGAAGTGTTCTGATTTATTTGAAATTTTGTTAATATCTTTGAGTCTTTCAGGATCAGTTACTGATATGTTACCCTAAGTGTGAATCGCCTCCAAATAATCTAGACTAACATAATTATTGAATAGAATAAAAGAAATGTTTATGCAATGCTGAGAGTCCAGGGTATCTGTTTATACCTTGACACACATCAGCACATACCTGGGTGCACAGAAACCCTCCACTCCCACAATGGCAGTGAGTAGGAGGCTGCCTTTTTCTCTGTTGTAGCTTGTGCTTTATCACATTCTCTCTTCTGCTCTCTTGTCATGATGCCGCATCCTGGAGGCAATCCAAAGACATGACAAGGATTATAAAAAGACAAGAGGATTGGAGTTTTTTTTTCTGCCTTTCCCACCCACAAGGCCTTCAGTGGAAAATATGAGTTAGATACCTGCAATGATGAAGGCATCCCATGACACTGAATTACGTATCAGCTATGTGTGAGGGTAGGGGGTCTGCTTCATTATCGGATCTTGCTTCTGGCTGGAAAATTAGAAGCAATGACCTTGACATGGGACCGCTGATACCTGTGCTGAAGAAGTTATAAAGGTGATACGATCTTGACTTTGTGAGTCAGGTCATCAAGCCCTTGATGCGAAAATACCTGAGAGGAAATAAGATGAAAAGTTTAGAGAAGAGACAAATATGACATATTATATGTAGTATTAATTTGAAGACCAAAAATTTAATGACTGAAAAATTACAGAATTTCTCAGCTGTAGGCAACTGCCCAGGTTGCATTGTACCTAGGCAAGTGCTACAGTGCTGGGAGAAAAGCAGCTAAGGGCTGCCAGGCATCCTGGACCTGGGTAATGCCAAATTTGTATTAACTGCACCAGTGTGTCAGCATAGTTGCCTCTTCTATTTATTTTAAAGATATGTGGGGGACAGATGCCTGCACATCAACAGACAGGGTCTGAGGACTCGCATGCCAGTGTATGTAGGTCCTGGGTAGGCAGGCAGGGTCCCAGGCTGGCACAGCACGCCATAGAAGGGCTGGACTTGGAGATCTGTATGCTAGCAGACATGGGGGTGGGGGTCTGTGGCTTGCATAGAAAAGCAGGTCTGAAGATGTGTGTGAAGGAGGACTGCCGAAGGGAGGTGTGACTTCTGGAGGAACCAGGCTACAGCACTTGCAGGTAAATGAGGGAGCTGTGACTGGGTAGTTTGGAGGAGGGAAACTGGAGGATCTTTAGGGACCAAAACAATGCACCCACCCAAGTGGGAGACCTGAGCTGGGATTGCTGACATCAGGCACTAGAGGACTGGGTATGAGAGCATATTCTGTGGGGGATCATGGGCTCAATCCTGTTGGACTGGCACACCAGCTGTTTTGCTTAAAGGTTGGGGGTGGTAACAGACTGAGCTAGGCATACCATGAAACTCACTGACACTCATAGCTGTTGAGGTTGGGAACAGGCTGGGCTGGTCCAGATTGTAGCATCTCCAGGAAACCCAAAAATTGGGTGTGGGTTTGGCCAGGCAACAACATCCACCCAGCACACACTGAGGGGCAGACTGCCAGGTAACAGCCTACCACCCATTGGCATGTGTGAGATATGGATCTGGGAGTGGGCCTGTTTAATGTAACTAGGGAACTCCCTTGGTGGACCATGACTCCTGCTTGGTAGCACAAGAGTCAAGGCTAGGTGTTGGTCAGGCCGGGTAAAGTTGCTTCACTTGTCAGCAGGTTTGTGGGCTGGCTTGCAGGGGTGGAGTGGGGGCATACTGGGCAGAGCCAGGTCAGACCATAGTACACTGTCATGCATGGGGGCAAGGATAGGGTGTGGGCCATACTGGGATAAGCTAGGCTATCACACCTACTAGTTTGCACAAAAGCCAGGGATGGGGGCAGACTTGACAGAACTAGGCTGCAGCATATACCAGGGAGAGTTGGGATGAGGAGCAGGCCAGGCCAGGTCAGGCTGCAGCATCTGATGGAAAAGGGCAAGATGGGTGATGAGTTTGTTGGGTTAGGTTAGAGCAACCACCAACATGCACAAGATCTGTGGCTGGGAGCAGACTGTCCCTGGATGTGTGGGGGTTCTCTCTGGCGAATATAGGTGCCAGAATGGGAGAGGTGAACTAGGTTGGATAGGGCTTTAGTATCCCTAGACGTGGGTGTGGACTGGGTGTGGGATGTGCTGGGCTGGGCTAAAATCTAGCACCCACTAGGGTTCACAAGAGCCAAAGTGGATGTAAGATAGGTTGGGCTAGGTTGGCACCTGCTAAACCATGCCAGAGCTGGGTCTGGATGGGCCAGGCAGGGCTGGACTGTTGCACCCAACAGTAAGAGCCAGAATGCATGTACAATGTTTGTGCAAGGCCACTGTACATGCCAAGACAGTAGGTGAGCCAAATCAGCTTGACCAAGCACCCACCAGTTTGCGTGAGATTTGCTACTAGAAGGTAATCTTACCGAGGATCTTTGGAAACTCTTCTGCCAGGACACAGTCCCTGCAAGTGAGTGCAAGAACCAAGACTGGGAGCAGCCCAGACCAGGCTAGGCTACAGTGGCATACTGTGTGACCCACTGGCATACTTTTGTGTCAGGTCTGGGTGCGAACCAGGCTAGGCTAGTTCAAACACAGCCTGGTAGATATGAGAACCAGGATGTGATGCAGAACAGATTGGGTTGGGCCACAGCACCAGCTAATTCATTTTAGGGCTGGAACTCGGGGCTGCCTGGGCTGGGCTAGGCTGTAGCACCCGCCAGCATGAGCTGAAACAGGGGCAGGCTAGGGCGAGGGATGCTGAATCCACTGGTGATGCTAGTAAAGCAAGTCATGCCAGTCTGGGCCACAGCTCCAACCAGTGCATTTAACACCCAGGATTGTGGGCAAGCCCAGTAGGCAAACAGTAGGGGCTCCACTGCTGGATCATTGCTCCTCCTGGTGAGCAGTTTCTTTGGGGATCCCTCCAACTGAACTGCTGATCTCAGAGCCCCGACCATGAAGAGAAGTGCAGGTTTCATGGTCTGTTCATGGAATGCAAGTGTCAAAGCTGAGCCTCCTCAGAGGCTGAGACAGAACAGTGGACAGCATACTCAGGTGCACATGGAGGATGTGGCAGTCCATTGGAACTTGTAGAGGACATCTGGTACCACAACAGAGGATGGAGGACAGAATAAATCAATCAACTACTCCAGCCATGTGTTGTCAATGAAAATCAGGGCAAACGGAGACTCTAGGGTAGACTATGGTCAGCCAGTAGATTCTGCAGCGATTTTATCATGCTTGGAATGGTGAGATTGGCACTAATTCAGAACTGTGGAACTATCAAAACCACTTGAGTAGGACCCTCGGAGCATGCCCCACGTTGGGGACCTGGGATGGGTGGAAGGCTGGGTGGGGCTTCTCCCTGTATCTCTCCCATTACCCCAGATACAGAAAAAAAAAAAAACGAACAATAAAAAGCACTGGGTCTCTATGGTTGGTGAGGCAGTGATTGGCTTGCCCAGATGCTCATGGAGGACATGATAACCAGTTCACTGAGGCCTGTGGAGGAGGGTCTAGTACCGTGGAGGAAAGAACAAATTGGACAGTTCTCTTAGTCAATCTTTGACAGCAAATACATAGGAGAATTGAGACTCTCAGGTGGACTACGTCAGCCATTGGACCTTGGAAGGATTTCCTCAACTTTCTAAGCATCTCAGAACTATCAAAACCACTTAAGCAGTACTCTCAGAACATGCTCCACAATGGAGACTCTGGGATGGCATCAGGTGGCCATTCCCCATTTCCGGCTGCTGATCTGGTTGGGCTGCTGATCTGGTTGGGCTGCTGGGAGTGTCCCTCTCCCCTTTTCTCCTCACTTTCCCTTGTTACAAAAGAAAAAAGGAAATTAGAGGTAGTTGTCTCATCTACTTTCCCCATTCCTCAATCCTCCCTATCCTAACTGGTGGTCCACATGGGCAAGCATCCCTCTCAACATTGTAAACATCATTAAAAATACTATTTTTTAAAAAAGAAAAAATAACGAAATTATGTATGTGCCTAATGTTTCCTGAAATCTCACTATCCAGGGCTAACAAATAGAATCACATTAATGGAACTTGGCTGGCAATTACCTGCCTCTTAGCCATTTCTCCTAGCACCTTACATTTGACCATCATATAATCACCTAGGCAGATAACAAACTCTGAATAAGTGTGTCCTAGGTGCTGCTAATTATGTGTTAGAATTATTTGTCCATAATTTATTTGTGTTGTCCCAGCACCTACATTCAGCAATGCCCATTGCTCATGAACTTGTTTCAGCAGGTCTCATTATTCTGGTATTCTATTTTTGCTTTGAGAGTAATATCTTTGCTTCCTTAACCAGCCTTTTGTTACTGTAACTAGTTGAGAGGAGCTCTTTAGGAAGGTCTATGTCAGCTTAGAGTTTGGATTCATAATCCAAGATCAGAGAAACTTACTGTTTTAGGCAACGATAAGCCTAAGATGTTGGCAGAAAGGTGATCACATAGCAATCCAGGAAGCAGAGAAACAGGGGCCATGCTTTCTCCTCATATGTGTCTCTCTTGTAAGGGACTGTGACTGAATAACAGAACCCCAATTCAGTAGCTTAATCAAATCTAATCACTTTTTAAAAATCCACTGCTATGTGCTATAATTGGATCTTGACTCCACCATTAACCTACCTACCATTAATTCATTATTTATTAACATAAGACTCTGGGAATTAAGTGCATGCATGCATTTGGGAAGCCAAACCCTGTTCCAACCACAACATCTGCTAAGGGTGTCCCTCAGAATGTTAGCAATCATGAGGCAATGAGAATTTCTTTTATCTCTACCTTGAGTTTAGACAGTACACACTACTTCTCAGTCTCAGAATCCTCAATAAAAACATTCATCTAGTTCTGCCTGTAGCTTTCTCTACAGAACTCAGTTGATTCCCCCGGGACAATGGACCAAGTCATACTCTGCTTTCATCTGTCTTACTACCAAGTCACTTGTTTCATCCAATACATGTCCAGTGTGGCTGGAAGCCTAGAAATATTAAAATCATGAACACTTATGCAAATAAAATGGGTGTTAAAACCCTTACCATGAGCAAAATGTTGTTCAGTCTCCTCATGCAACCATCGGAAATAGTCCCGATTCACTATAACATCTTAACATCTATTTATTTTGATCTTATTTAAAAGGCAAAGAGACAAACAGATTTTCCATCTGTTGGTTCACGCCTCAAATGTCAGCAACAGGGCCCAATGCCAGGGCTCAGTGGTTAAAATTTTTGCCTTACATGCACTGGAATCCCAAATATGCACTGGTTCCTATCCTGGTTGCTGCACTTCACATCCAGCTCTCTGTTGTGGCCTGGGAAAGTAGTAGAAGACATTCCAAAACCCTTGGGACCCTGCTCCTGTCTGGGAGACCTGGCTCTTTCTGACCTGTTGTGGCCACTTGGGGAGTGAACCAGTGATTGGAAGATCTCTCTCTGTCTCTCTTTCTCTTTGTGTCTGCCTTAAAAGGAAAATGAATCTTTAAAAATATGTCATCAACCGCCAGGCTGAGCTAGGGCATCTGAGCCTCCTGTGTAGGGAGAGCCAAGTACTTGAGCCATCATCTGCTGCCTGTGCAAGGTGTATATTAGCAGCTGAACTGGAAACAGAGCTGGGCTACAATTCAGGCAATACAGTATGGGACATGGGCATCTCAAGCGCTGTCTTAATCATTCCACCAAGGCCAGCTTCCTCTGCTCCTGACTTCACACTCTAGTACTTCTTGAACCAACACAGAGAATGAAAAAAGAAGTTCAATAAAAATTTTGGAATGAAAGGGTGTGTGTGTTTGGTGCAGTAGTTGTTCCTTGGGGTGGTTGCATTCCATATTGGAATGGCTGGCTTTGAGTCTTGGCTCTGCTTCCAATCTAGCTTCCTGCCTTGGGAGGCAACAAGTGACAGCTCAAGTTCTTGTTTCCCTTCCATCCATGTGGGACAGCCAGAATGAGTTTCTGTCTTCAGATGGGTCTACCCCTAGCTATTGTAGATGTTTGGAAAGTGAGCTAGTGAATGGAAGATCTCTAATGTTTCTCTCCCTCTTTCTTTGTATGCCTCTCTACCTTTCAAATAAATAAATAAAAGGCATTTAAAAATCTATATGTTTTTATTGGAAAGGCAGATTGATGCAGAGGAGAGACAGAAAGATCTTCCATCTGCTGGTTCACTCCCCCAGTTGGCTGCAACAACCAGAGCTAAGCTGATCTTGAAGCCAGGAGCCAGAAACTTCTTCTGGGTCTTCCATGAGAGTGCAGGGTCCTAGGCCATAAGCAGAGAACTGGATTGAAAGTACAGCAGCCAAGGCACGAACTGGCGCCCATATGGGGTGTTGGTACTTGCAGGAGGATTAGCCTGTTGGGCCATCAAGCTGGCCTCCAAGATGGCATTTTAAATATGTTCCCTCTGATGTAAGGCAACCTTCACACCAAATACAAGATCAATAGTCCTTTCAATATTTTTGCTGAATCTCATGGGTTTGGGTATTTTTGTTTTTATTTTCATTCATTCGAGAAAAGTTGGGTGCTTTTTCTTATTAATTTTGTCACTGACTCATAGGTCATACAGTAGCAACATTTGCGTCAAGAAGGTTTTTTATTTTCTCTTTTGTTTCTTCCGTGACACATTGGTCATTCAGTAACATGTTGCTTAACTTTATGGTGTTGTTAATTTTCTAATTTTTTCTTCCTGCTGTTGATTTTGTTTTATGACTTTTCATTTAATGGGATGTTTAGTAACTGTGTCATAGAGACTATCATATCCAGATGTGAAAATACAATGCAGAATACACCTCTACTTCCAAATCAAAGATGGACTCCTAATGAAACTGGTAAATGTATCTTGACAATAGGATGCTGGACTGTCTGCCATTGTCCATACCTACAATGTGAGGATACACTTAATTACCAAAATGAGGGACTTATTATTGTTTATGAAGGACTATTCTATTAGTGGTGTTGGGGAGGGGGTGGGATTTAGGGAAGCAGGAAGGGAAATCCCAGAGCCTATGGAACAGTATCATAAAATAGTAAAATAAATAAATTTAATAAGAAAAAAGAAGTAAGCAAATAGAAAAATGGTGCTACTGTGCAGGGAAACATTTTGTTATGTAAGAACCTGCTGCCTTCTGGCAAGCAGCCGGCTTTGACCTGCTTTAATCAATTTTATCGCCTGCAGTCCAACCTCCCACTGTGAAATATTTTCAATGCAATGCACTCTGAGCAAAGAAAGAGCACGTAGGTGGAAGTTCCTCTGGCATTGAATATTTCAAGATCTGCTGTGCCAGGTGTGAGCACTGTGTTCTAAGTCAGTGTATTCTTTTGCAAATGTATAATTTTTGTACCTGTGATAGATGGGAAGAATTGTAAAAATGAAAATAAAATGTCTCAGAGTAGTAGAACTGTGTCTTCAGAGATCCATGCAAAACTCCAGCCATTTGTCATACATACATTTTATAAAGAGCAAATGGAGGGGCTTCAAAAAATTCTTTGACAATTCACAAAGTCAATTCCATTTTTTGGGCTCTTCCTCCCCGACATGTATCACATTTACCTATTTTACACTTGGGTGAACTAAATTATGCGATCTTAGAACTCAGGCAGCTGAGTAGTTCAGAGATCCCTGCGGAGTTTGGCCATCCACACCTAGTGTGAGGTCCAAAGGGAATTAAGGTTCAACGATCTGACCCCTCAAAACCCCAGAGCTTGTGAGGTGAATGAGACGTAAATCCAGACCTCTGCAATGGACAACAGTATTATGTATTTTACACAGTGTTTTTTCTTTTTTCTTCTTATTATTATTATCATACAGTTTGATAGGCTCTGGGATTTCCCCTCCATGTCTCCTCCCTGGCTACTGATTTCCCCTCTAGTATTTCAATGGATAGTACTTCACAGTCATAAGTCCATCATTCCACTCTACATAGTGTTCTGATATGTTCTTTACCATCATTCCATGCCAGAAACCGAACAGCAGATTATTCCATAAAATGTATTAGCAATGAAATTTCTTGGCCCCCTTTCCCAGGTGGACAGATTCCTGGGACTGTTTTTGCTTTCTTTCAAACAGTAGTTTCAGGATCACAGTTTGGAATCACGCACTGTGGTTGAGTCAGTTTCGTTTTCCCTGCCGTGAGGATTTGAAGTCAGTTTCACTTTTCTGTTTCCTCTTCCCTTTCAGACACAGGAGAAATCGTCAGCTGATTTCTTGCTCTCTTCGATTCCCTCCTATATAGGTGCTTGTCTCACTGACGTGGAGCACACCAGGAAGATTGTGGAAGAAGATCATCCTGCTGCCCAGCATTTTGGAACTGCAAAGACACAGACTGCGAGCATGAGGTCAGTGATGTGGAATGCATTGCACACTCACACTGCCAGATAAGAGTCACACTACTCCCCGTGAAGGGAACAGCCTGTCTTTGCTCAATTTCTGTGACTTTGTTGCTGTACATGCTCAGGTTTATCTCGCGGTTAGCATTGATGACTGTGTGGAGCTGGTTGCTGGGGTGACAGGGAGGCTTGGCACTCAGCAGAAATTAGATTCCTTCAGGCACAAAGCCTGTAGCTACAAAGGCAGCACTAATGGAATTACTCTTGGAGGGTTTCTAAGTTGTTTGATGTGAAAGAACTAAATCAGGTGTCTTTTTCTTGGAATTTTAAAAAGAAGTATGTATTTTCATCAGGGACTGTGAAAGAAGGAATTGGTACTGTAAACCCAACTTACGTTGAAGCCAGTTGTGATTGCTTCAAGATGGCAAGTGGGAGAAATATTTGTTATAAATGAGTATTGGTATTTATTTTGAATTTTGAATTTCAAAGCTTACAGTTTTTTTTTTAAAATCTCTGGGTGAATACTATTTTGTATCCTTCACTGTAAAGCATTCTAACCACAATCATCGTAGGTCAAAAATGGTTCAGGTCAGAATCCTTGGGAAATAAGAACAGAACTAGATTTAACACGTGCAACTGCTGTGTGTTTGCCAGGTTTGGTCCACAAAGAGCTGCAAATCATGGCAGTCGCCCTTCAGATAGCCCAATGTATTCAACTGAAAGAGCTTCCCTTTATTCCTAGAGTCTAAGCTTCTTTAATGATAGTAGTAATTCTTTCTTTTTCCTCTTCTCTTATTTTCCCAATGAAATGTTGGCAAGACTAGATGGTTGGTATATTCTGGTGATTTTTTCCCCCCCTCATATAATTGTCTTAACAAATAAGTTGGCAGCCCTATTTGGTTCTTCTCAATTGCTGTAACAAAATACCTGATGTAGGCTATTTATAAGAGATTTTTGGCTTACAGCTCTGGAGATGTGTGGTCTTGGGGCCTCATCTGATAATGGCCTTTTGTGGGGGTTGTGTTCTGGGGCAGCACAGGACATTATGAGGCAGCAGCTGGAAGCATGTGCCTGCACCTGTGTGCCTGCTGGAGCAGTCATTCAGCCAGGAGAGCTCCACTCTCAACACCAGCTGCATTCACTTTCTACCCTAGCTCAAAACTGTGAGCATCATATGACTTAGGGAGGCACTACCTGCGTAAGTTGGAGGGGGGGGGCCAAAAAAGATTTAAAAAAATTAAATGAATAACAATTTCTTACTGAATTTGTCCATGCCTGTCCAAATTAGAAAAAGAAATGGACAATCATGAGTTTAATTATATCTTCAGTTCATCTCCATCTTATGGTAAAAAAAAAAATAGAGCACAAACTCAGACAGTAAAAAAACGAAACAAGACAAAACAAAACACATCTGAAACACCAGGGAAATGGAGATTTTGTGAACTCTTACAACTAATTTAACTAACTAGGCTAAGGGATCTTTAGTGTGCTCAAAAAAAAAAAAAAAAAAAAGCACCATTTGACTGATTGTGTTTGTTCTTTTCTTGAAGCAATGGAACTCTGTTCCATGTGGTAGGGAGGCCACTTCAGTCAGACTCTCAAGTTAAGCCACCTTGAGTCTGTGGAGGAGTACAGAGCGAGAGTGGAGCAGGTGAAAGCCAACAGACTATATCCCATACACATTGGCAAACCTATCTGGGCTTTTATTTCCTTATATGGCTCCTTGCAGTCAGAGTGCAAACTCCTGGAGCAGAAAGCCAAGATCTGTTTTACCTTTCTTAGTTGTTAACAAGTGACAAAGTGACAAAAAGGAGGCATCCCAGGAAGGCATCACTGGATGGGTAAATATACCCTTCCCAGAATATGTGAGGATCGATAGTTGGGTTTCAGCTTCTCTCACTACAACTGCCTCATTGCATCCAATTTCCTCATCTCCTACCTATGTGCCTATACAATGTGAGGGATGCCCACAGACTGCAGCTATAAAATGTGGATTTAGGAGTCAAAGTATGTGTCTAGAAAAGACTTAGGAATATATTAGAAAAGCAGAAATAATAGGGTATACAGATGTTCTTCGACTTTATGATGGGATTATATCCTGGTAAACTCACTGTGAGTAGAAGACATTCAAAACTGAAGACATATTTCACAATTGACTAATACACTGTTAAGCAGAAAAAAAAAAGAGTCAAATTATCATAAGTTCAGATGTCCCTTAAGTTATGATGGTGCTAATGCCAATAAGCCCATTGTAAATCAAAGAAATCATTGCGGTAATTACCCATAGGGAAGACCCAGAAGAAGCTTGAGCAGCTCAAGCAGTTACAGAAAAAGAATGAAAGAATTCTTTTTTCCTCCCTTTTTTCCCCCTTCTTTCCAGGTGCGCAGCGGATTAGAGGAAGCCCAAGGACTTTGGGAGAGAAGTCTACCCAACTTAGTCAGCCAATCCAAATGCTGATCTTTTTCAGATGCATCCTTTTACACATAAACGCACACTCAGAATTGATTTTTTTAAAAATAATCTTACTTAGTTGATTAGGGTACAAAGAGTCAAGGGCTACATAAAGTGGGTAGGACCATAGTTTGCACACTAATATCATCACTTTTCCCCCTCCCCCGTATCTGGGGTAATGGGAGAAACAGAGAGAAGCCCCACCCAACCTCCCACCCATCCCAGATCTCTGATGCGGGGCATGCTCTGAGGGTCCTGCTCAAGCAGTTTTGATAGTTCAACAGTTCTGAATTGCTGCCAGTCTTGCCATTCCAAGCACTATGAAATCTATTCAGAATCCACTGGCTGACATAGTCTCTTCATGGTTGGGGTTCTGAATCAGCAGTTCAGCTGGAGGGATCTCCAAAGAAACTTTGTCTGAGGTGATTCCAGACCTATTTGTGTATGTGCTTGCCAGTACAGGGTCCGGCACTGTCTGTCTCCCCAGTCAGCTTATGCACATGGTGGTCTTTGCAATTGCTGAGTCATTTCTGTTTCCAGCCCAGTCTTCTTCTTGAACCAGTGGTGTTGTAGTTGAGCCCGATCCTGCCCACTTCATACTCAGCCCTCATGCAAACCAGTGGGAGCTGCAGCCTAGTTGGGGCGACTCCCCATCACCCCTACCTTCTACCCAGGTTCTCTGCATGCCAGTATGTGCTGCAGACTTGTGCAGTCTGTCCCACATCTCATTTAGCTCTCATATATGTCAGTGGGCATTTACGCCTAATTCAACCCAACCAACCTTACTATCCAGCCCACACACTTACTGGCGGGTGCCTTTCTGTCAAGCCACCCGTGGCCCTGTCCTGGTTTTTATGGTCTCCAGTGGAAGTGGTAACCCAAGAGGGAGGTGCCCACTATATCCCTCCTAGGCCACTCCCACTCCCGGATTATGCACTCTGCAGGTGGTTCTGGAGTTTAACTTGACAGATTAAGCCCCTAGTGCCAGCCTCTGCCAGCTGATGTTGTGGCAAAGCCCAAACAACCCTCACCCACTCTAATTTTAGCTTGCACCTGTTGGAACAGTCAGCCTAGCCTGGCTTTTCCCTGTTCTAGCTCACATGAGGCCCACAAGTGTTGTAGCCCTGCCTGGTCTGGTCTGCCCCCATCACAACTCACGCTCTCCAGTGGGAGTGGTAAATCAGCATGGGAGCCTACATTCCCCCTGCTGGCTTTGCCCCCTCCCTCTCTGGTTCTTACGTGTGCTGTTTGGGAGCTGTGACCCCATCTGGTACAGCTCACTCCACCTTGGCATTCCATAATGTGTACTGTTTTGTGTTGCGACTGAACCTGGCCAACCCACACTCTATTCTGGTGCTCAGATTCACCAGTAGGTAATGTGAACAGGTTCAGTCTGGTCTGTCCTCCACCTATGCCATATGTATGCTGGTGGGTATCTTTCTCTGGCCTGGTCTGGATTGCTCCCTATAGTGGTTCTTGTGCTCACCTGCAGGGACTGTGTCCCATCAGAGGAGTTTCCCAAGTTCCTCCATCAGAACCTCTCTCTATGCCAGATCTTGCGTGTACTGGTGGGTCAATGGGCCAGCCCTCTTTGCTAGCCTTTAATCCATCCCGGTTGTTACTGTTGGATGTTTCAGCCCAGCCAAGGCTTGTCCATATCCAGACACTGCTCACACATGGCTCAGTAGGAGCAGAGACCCAGCCTAGTCCATCCTACATCTACCCAGGTTCTCCACAGCACCAAGTGGTGCTGGCGTCTAGCCCAACTCAGTGTGCCCAGCCCCAGTTCACACTTGTGCCAAGGGAGATTGCAGCCATATCAGACCGGAACACAGCTGCCACTCGGCCCCCACACTCTCCCGTGGATACCCCAACCTAGCAAGGGTGTATTCTCACATCTTCCCAACTGAGCCTATACCCAGCCCTAGATTACACACCTGCCAGTGGTTGCTCTGACCCACTTGGCTTAGTCACTCACCTGTCTCAGCTTTTTCCTTTGATGCTGTGGCCTAGTATCCCTGGCTTATGCAGACTAGTTGGTGTAAGAGCCTAGTTCAGCATGACCTGTGCCCTATCCTGAATTCTGTTCTTCCTTGTGAGTTGAGGTTTGCTAAGCCCTGCCTGGTCTGCCCCCTTCCAGTTGCAACTCGACTTACCCCACACCTATTTTAGGATGCACTTTTGGGTGCTGCTGCCTTGACGTGCCAAGACTGCTATTGGTTGCTTTACCTATAAGTGATAGCAGGTGCTATGGTCACACCTAGCTCAGTCTATCACCACCCCAGCTTGTGAGCTAACCTGCGGAATGTGTATTTCCATAGAGTATGGCCCGCACTTCCCCCACAGAATCTACCCCCTGGACCTAGTTCTCTTGTGTGCTGGTTAGTGCCTTTACCCTGCCAAGTGTGACCCGTCCATTGTTTCACCACTGAGTCAGGTACTGGTACCTAGGCCTGCCAAACAGGCCCCCATCCATAGCTTTCGTGTATACTTGTGTGTGGCAGTCAGTGATGGTCAATCCTAGCACCCATCTCAGGATTCCTACTTGGGCTGGTGAATCAGTCTGGCCCAAATAGATCTTATGATTCTCCCCTCCAAACCATCAGGTCTCAGTCCCCACACTTGACTAAAAGTTTCATGACCCCATTACTGGGAGTCACCTAGAATTCATCTTACACTCACACTAGCTTTATTTATGGGTGTCCCTAGGCAACAAGTATATATCCTAAAAACCCAGGAGTTCGCTGCCAAGCGGCCAGTACGTAGAGCCTGGTGCCCAATAGGCGCACTGGCTGCCCAAATCCTAGGACTCAGTCACTGCCTTTCAGCAGTGACTTTGGCCTGAGTCCCCAGCATTGGGTCCAGCCTGTCTGGGGCACGCCCCCACAGCCACCACACTGCAGGGAGCTGCATTTGCCCCAACCCCAAGGCTCAAACCCCCAGAATCAATTTTTTTGCTCCAATCCCATGGCAAAACACTGCCCAAACTCCTCCTGCTGCAAGATATTAGTGTCAGGGTGGAGCTAAGACTTTAATCCAGTTTCCAAGTTTTGTTCATGGTGTACTACCCTAAGGGAAGAGCTCTCGGGCCTGGAGAAAGCCTAGGACTCAGTCACTGCCTTTCAGCAGTGGCTTTAGCCTGAGTCCCCAGCATTGGGTCTGGCCTGGCTGTTGTACCCCCCACTGCCTCCACACTGCATGGAGCTACATTTGTCCCAACCCCAATACCCAAACCCCCAAATTAATTTTTTTAAAAAGATTTATTTATTTTGGGGGGCCAGGTACAATGGCTCAATTTGCTAAGCCTCTCTCTTCAAGCACTGGGATCCCATATAGGCTTTGATTTCCTGTCCTGGTTGGAAGATCCTTCTCTCTATCTCACTCTCTGTAAATTTGCCTTTGCAATAAAAATAAATAAATAAAAAAATTATTTTAAAGGGATTTGTTTATTATATTTTTATTGGAAAGTCACAGTTACAGAGAAAAGGACAAACACACAAACAATGAGAGATTCCACCAGTTGATTCTCTCCCTATATGACCACAAAGACAGGAGCTAGATCAATCCAAAGCGAGGAGCCAAGAGCCATCCTCTACTGGTTTCCAGGCTGTAAGTAGAGCTGGATTGAAAGTAGAACAGTCAGGACATGAACTGTTGCCCATACGAAATGCTGAAGCTGCAGACAGATAATCCTACTGTGCCATAGTGCCGGTCCTAGAAATAATCTTTAATCCTATGTAAGACATACTGTGGTCTTGTCAAGTAGACATGCTTAGCAAATGTACATGATAATGATCATGCTTTTTTTCTTCTTTTCAACAGTAAAGTCACTGAGACTTCCCTGGAAGAAATCCTTCCACAGCTGAAATGCCATTTCACCTGGAACTTATTCAAAAAACGACGTGCCCCAAGTGATTTAGAAGAGAGAGTATGCAACCAGATTGAAATTTTAAACACTGAGCGCAAAGCTACAATGTACAACTTGTTGGCCTACATAAAACACTTAAATGGCCAAAATGAGGAAGCTCTGGAATGCTTAAAACAAGCTGAACAGATCATTCAGCAAGAGCAAAATGGTCAAGTGGAAGTCAAAAGCCTGGTCACCTGGGGTAACTATGCCTGGGTCCACTATCACATGGGCCAGCTGTCAGAAGCTCAGACTTACGTAGACAAAGTGAGACACACCTGTGAGAAGCTTGCAAACCCCTACAGGATTGAGCGTCCTGAGCTTTATGGCGAGGAAGGGTGGACACATCTGAAGTGTGGAAGAAATGAAAGCGCTAAGGTGTGCTTTGAGAAGGCTCTGGTAGAGAATCCCAGCCACCCAGAGTTCTCCTCTGGGCTAGCAATTGCGCTGTATCATCTAGATAATAACCGATCTAAGCAGTACTCTGTCAGTGTTCTGCAACAGGCCGTGGAGCTGAATCCTGACAACCAGTACTTAAAAGTTATCTTGGGCCAGGCACTGAGGAGGATAAATAAAGAAGCTGAAGGGGAGCAGCTTGTTGAAGAAGCCCTGCAGAAAGCTCCTTGCCAGACAGATGTCCTTCGCAATGCAGCCAGATTTTACAGACAAAAAGGTGACTGGGACAAAAATATTGAACTGCTTCAAAGGGCATTAAAATGTACCCCAAATAATGGCTATCTCTATTGCCAGATTGCATACTATTACAAGGCAAAAATAAAAAATATGCAGAATGCAGGAAAGCCTGGAGATATTGAGAAGATTGAAGAACTAAGAAGATATTATCTAAACGAAGCTCATGAAAAGGGACTAAAGGCCTTTGGTGCAGACTCTAATTTCTCTGAGTTCCTGGGAGAAGAAGAAGAAGAAGAAGAAGAAGAAGAAGAAGAAGGAGAAGGAGAAGGAGAAGGAGAAGGAGAAGGAGAAGGAGAAGGAGAAGGAGAAGGAGAAGGAGAAGGAGAAGGAGAAGGAGAAGGAGAAGAAGAAGAAGAAGAAGAAGAAGAAGAAGAAGAAGAAGAAGAAGAAGACGACGACGACGACTATGGGACAGTCTTCAAGAAAGACTTTCCTGATGCTGAGAGAGAAGCATCCCATCAGAACTCTTGCCACCTGCAGCTGCATCACAAGAGGTCTGAAGACACTCCTGCCCAGCATTATTTAGGGGATTTGCCTACAGGCAAAAAAGCAAGCGAGAATGAAAAGTTGAAACACCTCATAAAGAACGGAGATGAAAATGTGTCTCCACAGAATGCATCACATTCTTATTATCTCCGAGGATTAACTCACAAGCAGGATGGAAATCTATCACAAGCAGCCGAATGTTTTGAGAAGGGATTGGGCCACCTGCTAAGGAATACTGCTTCAGGCATAGGTGACTTTTTCCTGTCAGCATCTGGGCCTGAAGGTGGCAATGAAAAAATGAGCCAGGCCACAGGCAACCCGATCCCCAAAGAACTCCACGAGGACTGAGCAAGGATACAGAGGAAGGTACAAGCCCAGATTATCAGAAGGCCAGGGTGGCGGTGGTTGTGAGGGTGGGGAGGAGCGGGAGGCAGGGACAGCTGGGATGGTGGGGCAGTGGGAATTGCTTGTGGCCATTAGGGTAGACTTTCAGAGTGGTTTGCTTAGCTTCTGCCTCTCTTAGCCATCCTAGCTGCACCATTATGTAGATGGTGTTTCCCATGGTTAATCAACAGCTGGCAGAAATAATGCTTCTGGCCTACAGGATTCTGAATAGTTCTGTTTGCACTCAGTTCACCATATAACTCCTATTTCTGCTGTTCCTTCCAAGGGTTCCTGAAGGGTGACTGCCTGTCAAGAGAAGATTAATCTCCCTTCCTTTACCTTGCTTCCTCCAGCCTTCCAGGTCTAGAAGAGTACCTCCTAGCCAACCCTAGAATATTCTTGATGTCTTACTTCTGGCCTTAGTTATGTCATTACATGAATTCTGATAGTGATTGCTGGGTTCTGTGCAGTGGGTGTGGACAACATGAAGATATAAAGAGAACAGCTCTCCTGTTGGCAAGGCCGCGAGGAGCTTGAAGCTGTATGGCAAGGCCTGGCGGATGTTTCTTCCATCTCCTCAATGCAGATTCAGCCCTTTTGCATGGACACTCAACCATCCTGCCAAAGAATTCTGTAATCTACTGAGGCACTATTGTTTGCCCTTTGTGAGATGGTTTTTGCAGCCAATGTGAGCTTGGGAGTTAACGTTGCTAATAATGTCTTCATGAATGGGCCTTTAACAATTTCCACACAGGAATACAATTAAGCCCATGCCATTTCTTATGGTGTGCTTAACTATTGCCCGGGAACCTGGCCCAGACAAGTATCATGCCTTCTGGGAAATGGCTTGATATGTATCCTAAAAATTAATGGAAGTGATGGGAATATAAGCTGAAACTACTATGGTGATACAAATAGTTACTGTTAACTTAAAGGCTAGCCTGTCTTTGCAATTCTTTGGAGCAGATAAAATGTATCTATTTCTGCCTTTATGATTTTTGGCTAGAGGAATTAAAGGATGCTTTTATTAATGCTATAGAAATATGCCTTTAATTATTGTTTGTTTATGGGGTTGTAAAGCTCGTAGTTGTAGAGGGATTTAATGTTTAAAATTTTACTCTGAATTTTTGTGTTGTTTTTTTCTCCTTAGGATATGTTTTCCTTGATAGGTAATAGGTAAGTTGTAAAAATAGAAGTATTTTTTCTTTTAATGTATTTCTCCATTTAAGTGATAGGTAAATTGTATCAGTAGAAATGTGGTAGGAGTGTATTACTGATCAATGGGTAATTGCATGTGCTTTGGCCTTGTAGTCCTGGCTGTCACCCCAGTAGCTACTATTGAAGAATGAATAATGGCTTGCTTTCAAGAAAATGAATATAGTATTTTGCAGAATTGTCTTTAAGAGTACCTGTTTAGTCATGAAATAAAAATAGAACAATCAAGTGTGTGTGCAGAAGTTTGTGATATATCTGAGAAAATAAAAAGAACAGCTTCTTGAGCTGTTAGTAGAGGGTACCAGGTGACCGTGTCCGTGTCTCTTTTCCTCATCGAATCCACACACCCTTGTTGAGCTCCAAACTTGGCTGAAGCTGGCTTCCGGCAAGTGATAAACATGTATTCCTGATGGTAATGCTACAATGGATTCAAGAATTTCAGCTCATAAATGAATATAGCAACCTTTTAAAGACAAAGATCTTGATATGTTAGAAAATTAGTACAGGTATAGCTCCTGTATGATGTTTCTTCATTTATTTGGTTGATGCTCTTTTAACTCTTGTAGGTACATACATGCACTAAATAGTTAAAGCCACTTTCTTGGGGAAAGGCAGCTGGGTTCATGGTTAAGACGCCAGTCGGAATGCTGCATCCCCTAACAGAGGTTGATATCTGCCTCCCTTTCTCTTTCTAGCTTCCTGATAATGAGCACCTGGGAGGTCGAAAATGCCACTTAGGCATGGAACCCAGACAGAGTTCCAAGCATTGACCTGAACAAGCCCCAGCCATTGAGGGCATTTGGGAGAGAACAGATAACAGCTTAATTTCCCTCTTAAATTTTTTAAAAAGTCACTAATTTGATTACTTAAAATGAAGAGTGATAGAGAAAGAAAGAGAAAGACAAAAAAAGAAAGAAAGAAAGAGAGAAAGAAAGGAAGAAAAGAAAGAAAAATGGGAGCACCTATAACAGCCAAACTGGGCCTGGTCAAAGCCAGGGTCCCAGAACCACATCGAAGATTCTCACATGGAAAGCAAGGGCCAAAATAATATGGGAAACATGGCAGGAAGTTAAATGGGGGTAATTAAGTAGGATTTCAGCCATTCCTGCATTGTGACTTTATCCCCTTACCTATCAGTCCACCTTTCCATGTCACATCCTTGTTTCACTCAGAAACATGAACCAGACACCATGATGTCAAAATCCAGGTGAAGGCACCCTAAAGTTAATATACCTTCTGCACACTAAACCCCAGTTGTATATACAATTAAGGAATCATTCCCTACTCATAATAAAATTGATGGCATGCCACAATGTGTGTATGGTAGTGGGGAGAGGGGAGATTTTCCACTCTTGACCATACTCAGCAATCTTCCTCAGCTTGCTTCCCCTCCCTGTCTACTCATGGGCAGCTCTCTGGCCCACTCGTGACAGGTATTTCTCCATGTGGTTACCTACACTTATGCACAAATGTTCACCTGTCTTCAAACAAACACGGTCTACTTGTGAGTACTACTTGAGTGCCTGTATTTTGAATTCTTTTTGTGAAGCCAAGTGCCTGGAATGCAGGTTATGACACTTAGGCCCAGAACGTGAAGTCTGGATTAAGCAATTGTGCCTGACAGAAACTATTTTCTTCTTCAGAGTACAAATCTCAGTGGGGGTCGGAAACAATGAATAAGCCTGGTCAGAGCTACCTCTCAAAACTCAGGTATTTATACTCTAGATGACCCCTTGTCAGCAGAGATATCCATGTTGAAAAACCTATTTTCAATAGTATTTGGGACCTGTTGATCCATGGAATGGAAAGGTGAGAAGCCATTCCAAGAGATGCGGGTATGAAGGTGAACAGGCCATGGGGGTTGGGGGTAAGGGGATCCCATGCATCTCTGAGGACAGTTGTGGTCTTGAAGCAGAGTTCCTCTCCAGCTGCCCCATGCATTCTTGAGATGAGCATCAGACTGACTGACGGCTCCCATCATGAGTTCATGGCATCTAACTAGGACTGCCTCATCAGATTGTTATCCTGTGGCTCCGAGATTGAGACTTACAGGAGCTTTGTTTATGATTTTAAAACGCACTTTGGGATTTGTGATTACGTTAATACACAGTTGGTTCTTATCTCATGTTTCTGGCACAGAGCTCCTAAAATACTTGGAATTTCCTGAGTGACAGGAATATATTCTGTTAGTCCTCAGGAGCCCCTTTTGATCACCCCTGAATTTATGCTAACGAGATGACTTGTGGTAGGACTTTTAGACAGCAGTGTTGGGCTGATCACTAGAAAGACAAGTGTTCGATAGTTGGAACTTTCTACCCATGCTGGCTTCAAGGTAGGAAGGAGGGGACTAAAGTTTGGTGAGTACATTAAGACGGGGAGGCTGAAGGGGGTGGGAAAGGGAGGTCAAAGAGGGCATGAAAACTCCACACTCTGCTATACTCTGCCCTGTGCATCTTTTCCATCTGACATTTCCATCTGAGTTTTAGCCTTTATAACAAAGTAGGTAAACTTCAGGGCTTTTTTTCCCCCTACAATCTGTCTTTCTAGCATGTCAATAAGCCTGAATGGAAGCATGAAAGCTTTCTATTTTGGAACTGGTGTCTGAAGCAGCTGAAGGCTTGTAAAACTGAGCCCATAAGCTATGATGTTGGTACTAATTCCAGAGTTGGTGTCAAAATTGAGCTGAACTGTTGCACATTCAGCAGTTATTATAGAATTGATGGTTGTCAGAAAACAACCCTTGGGGACACAGAAATGCTAAAAGTGATGTTTGTAGTGCTAGCCGTTCAGGTTCACTGTCTTGTGCTAAACACACTGAAGACAGGGACACAGAGGGGTAAAAGCCTTACTGAGATGATCAGAGGGAACGCTCTCAGCCAAGTAGGACAACAAGAGGGATCTTGTAAAAGAGAAAGACCTTCTTGAAAGAAACACAGATTCCCTGGGAAGGCAGCCAGGGAGGTTTTTTTCAGCAGGGGAGAGGCCATCGAAAGTGTGAGAAGTAAACATTTGTTTGGTTTTCAAAGTCAGGCGTTTAGCTGTAAGTAGAAACTAGCTAACAACAACTTACAAACAAGTAGCTAGCTAGCATAACAACTATGCTCCATGCACCTGAACGTGCTTAGGTGAACAGGCTGTTAACAAGGGCCAAAACAGCTGAAGCAAATGCTGGGAAAATTGTAGGCCCATACTACTCAGCCAATGAGGACCAGGGGTGGGGAAGGAACTGGAATGCTGGGAAATGAGTAGTGGGCTGTAAGCCACCCTGGGTTTGCCTGCCTACCTACCACACACCAGAGGCTGAAAGCCTACGAAGATGTTTCCTTCGTGTTGCACTTTCCGAATTTGAGTGACCAGGTAAGAGCCTTTTCTCAAAAAAATAGTGTGATTTGAGGGGTTTAGACCTTTTGGAGAGTTTGTTCAGACTGCTTTAGGATAAATGTTCACCCGACAGTGAGAATATCCTGCTTTCTTGTCTCCCAAACCTCACCTTTAGTGTGTCTCCAGTCCTGGGTGTTTTTCAGTTTTCTTCAGCTTGTTAACTGCAGGTCTTGGGACCTTCTTCTTTTATCTTATTAACGTACAGTCTAAGGTTTTGGTTCTCAGGTTGTCTTTAGCTGGTTAATGTTCAGTCCCCCTGCCTTGTCTGCACAAGGACATTTTTTTCTCTAGGTACCCGGCCCTATTGAAATGAACTGTTTCCTGTCTCCATCAAAATTTTGCTTTATAAGAGTACTTTCTGCATCAAGTCTGCTTGAGAAGGATTATTCAGCTTAAGCATAGAAATAATACTTATAAAGCGCGCTGAGTATTTACTGTGACCTAGGCCTGAGCTAAGTACTTAACTGCATGGTCTTATTGGATTCATGTTTTGCACCTGTAAGGTAGCACTGGCAAAGTGATTAGAGTAAGTCAGGAGAGTTGGTTATAGGTGAAGGCTAGGCTTTATTTATCATGGGTCAATTAACTCCTTCATGCAGACACAGCAGGCTAAATCAGAAGGAGTAACAAAGATCCCCTGTTGACAACAGTGTATTTCCCTGTCTTTGGGCATTCAGGCTAAAACCAACTGGGTTTTCCCTTCAAGATTTTTTGACTCAAATGTTTCAGAGGATGGAAGGATTGGTGAGAACTGGGTTGCTGCCCCCACTGAGCTCTTTTTCATCTCTCTTGTATCTCTTCCTATTACCTTTAATTTCTGAGCCTGACTTGTGTATTTGGGGTCTTGCTGGTTTCATTTATTCATGAACAAAATACATACCCCGTGCCATCTCTTAAGTTTCTCAGCAAATAATCTACAGAGACTGGCTTGTGTAGATGAAAAGACCTGGTCTGTTTTGTAGAACTCACAATCTACAGAGAAGACCTACAGAAAAGAAAATAATAGAATCAATGTACATGAGGGACTGGTGATGTGTAGCAGGCTAATTCTACAACTTGCAGCCTACATCCCATAAGGATGCTGATTTATGTCCCAGCTGCTCAGGGTGCCCCAAGTCCTATGACCCCAGCACCTAAGTTGGAGTTCTGGAAGAAGCTCCTGTCTCTCAGCTTTGTTTAGGCCCAACTCTTTGACAGGTGAGCTGGTGGATGGAAGATCTCGCTCTCCTTATTTCTCTTTAAATGACTTTCAGGTTAAAAAAACCTTGAAACTAGATAGTACTTGAATCATTCTAATGGTAGTCTTACACAAACTTCAGTAGAAATACTGGAGAAGTAACTAAGTGTTGCCAGGGACTTAGGGAAGACACCAGAGTGCTGGCTTTGAGTTGTAAGTTAATTCCTGAGCATCTCCTGGGTATTCCTACGGACAGAAATCTGGTCTCTTTGCAATGGTGATGTAGAAAGCAGAGATACTGAGAGTAATTTATCTCTACAGAAGCCTGTTTCGACTCCATACCCCAGCTGAGCCTTATTACTGATCTCTAGGCCTTTGTCTTTGAGTGGTGGTCCTGTTTCAGGCAACAGACCAGAATTGAAAGAATGCAAAATCTCTGACACCATCAAGGAATCAGACTAAAAGTGAATTATTTTTACCCTCTAGTGTCTCTAGCATGGTGAAAAAAAAATCTGGGCTTTTCTTTTTAGTTCAGTTAGTTAGTTGGTAAGCAAAAGGGTGGTAATTAAAATTTTTGTAAGCACAGGTTACAGTGATAGGTTCTTAAATCATGTGATGTCCCTAAACCCAACATTTAGCTACCTAGGAACACCAAGGAGAATGTGTGGCAAAAACCTGATTGTCACTATAGGAAAATAGGTATGCACAGATTCACAATGATACGAGTCTCATTTGACACATCAGGCGAAGTATTAAGATGAAATGTGGGGAAAGAAAGAAACAAAATAGGAGAAATAATCAGGGCCATCTTTTTTCTCTCTTTTTTTTTTATTAATCAGCAATAATTTATGATGTTATGGAATTAATTGACATAGTATTGAGTAATCAACATGTTAAAAAGCAAGTTCGGAATCACATTCTGTGGCTTCTTCATTGACATTTCAATTTTAGTTTATATACAACCGGGTTCTATACACCTTAAAATGGCTATGGATTACTATTCAGCTGTCTCGTGTCTATTTTCATTTCAATATTTAGCAGTTTATAGTGTTGAAGCATGATTTGGCTGAACTTGGTTGTTTTTCAGATGGTCTGAACTAGCTTATAACTCTAACAAGATATTTGTCAACAGTTTAGGTGCAGAACAGTTTTAGGAGGGGTGTGCAGAGAAATCTTCAATACCCTGGTGAGGAGTAACTAATCTTTGTGTCCTACCTAGTAAGGTATAAGTGAATCCACGCTGACCGTTTCCTGTCTGATTCTAAGCCTTCCTTGTTGTTCTCTATCTATTCTAGATTTGCTTGTTTGTTTTGAGGGGTTTCTGGAGTGGGGACCCAAAATTGGAACCAAGTGAGGACCAGAGAGAGCTCCCCTCCCTATACCCGAAGGAAGTTTACTGTTCTTCTGTTTCTGTGGGCTGCTCAGGGCTCTTGGTTGTAGATGAACCATACCTTTATTATCCAGTCTTCTGCTGATGGGCATTTCGGTTGCTTCCATGTTTTTGCAATTACTGATTGTGCTGCTATGAACATAGGGGTGCATGTTGGTTTCTCGTGTAACAGGTGTTTTGGATATATTCCTAGGTGTGCTATTGCTAGATCATATGGTATGCAGATTTTGAGTTGACTGTTTTCCATACTGATTTCCATAGAGACTGTACCAACCTGCAGCCCCACCAGCAGTGGAGTAGGGTTCCCTTTTCCCTGCATCCTCGCCAGCAAGTGTTGTTGGTGTTTTTTTGTATGTGGGCCAATCTTACTGGCATTAGGTGTACCTCATTGAAGTCTTAATTTGGATTTCCATTATTTCCAAGGAACTTGAGCATCTTTTCATGTGTTTGTTTGCCATTTGGGTTTGTTTCTTTGTGAAATGTCTGCCCATTTCTCGTGCCCATTTCTTGAGTGGCTTGTTTGTTTGGGTATTTTGGTTGTTTTGGAGTTATTTGTAGCCCTCTGTCACCTACATAGTACACAAAGATCTTTTCCCAGGGCCATCTTTTAAAACAAAATTCCAGACCTAATTGATACCTGTTTGCTTCTATTTAGGGTAGCCAGGGAAGATGCTGCATGGCACAGTCAACACAACTTAATGTTATTTGTACAGATTTAACTTTCGGTTACATGTAGCCTTCATCTTCTTCCCCACATGGATGAGTCTGTGGTTCTGGAAAATGGCACCACCTTGGAGAAATGATGTTGTAGTGCTTTGCTAGCCAAGAAGGGAGTATTTGCTAAGATGCTGAAGATGTACTTAAAGCATCAATTCTGAATGGGAGTACACAAGTACATGCAGAGGAGAGGAACAGATTGGACTTGGAGCATGGGTGGATATTGTAAACCAGCATCTAACCTTTGAGCTGTTAAGTGTGGAGTGAACTAGATCTGTAAGCAAACTACCCAGCATTAAATGCTCCCCCCCCCGTATTTTGCATTTCTGTAAAGAAAAACAAATTATAATTCTATACCTGGGTCAAGCTGGTAGTCTATTCTGCTTATTTGATCTCTGATGTGCTATACAGAAATACTAAGCCACAGCTGTAGGCAACTGCCCAGATTTTATTGTACCTAGGCAAGTGCTACAGTGCTGGGAGAAAAGCAGCTAAGACCTGGCAGGCATCCTGGGCCTGGGTAATGCCAAATTTGTATTAACTGCACCAGTGTGTCAGCATAGTTGCCTCTTCTATTTATTTTAAAGATATGTGGGGGACAGATGCCTGCACATCAACAGACAGGGTCGTCGCATGCCAGTGTATGTAGGTCCTGGGTAGGCAGGCAGGGTCCCAGGCTGGCACAGCATGCCACAGAAGGGCTGGACTTGGGGATCTGTATGCTAGCAGACATGGGGGTGGGGGTCTGTGGCTTGCATAGAAAAGCAGGTTTGAAGATGTGTGTGAAGGAGGACTGCTGAAGGGAGGTGTGACAGGGAGGTGTGACTTCTGGGAGACTTCCACCAACCAGGCTACAGCACTTGCAGGTAAATGAGGGAGCTGAGACAGGTAGTTTGGAGGAGGGAAAACTGGAGGACCTTTAGGGACCAAAACAATGCACCCACCCAAGTGGGAGACCTGAGCTGGGATTGCTGACATCAGGTACCACCTGCTGATAGCTGATACACTCAAAAGCCATGGCTGGGGAACCTGTCTGGCAAGGTTTGACCACAGTACCTGCCAATGAGTGTAGGGGCAGAATGTGGACCATGTTAGGCTAAGCCATGACACTAACCAGCTCACTAGAGAACTTGGTCTTGGAGCGTATTCTGTGGGCTCAATCCTGTTCAACTGGCATACCAGTTGGTTTGCTTGGGAGCTGGCAATGGTGACAGGCTGAACTGGGCATGACTATGGAACTCATCAATACTCATGGATTGTGGGGTTGAAAACAGATCAGGGTGGTCCAGGCTGTAGAACTTGCAAGTGCATCCAAGAATTGGATGTGAAGGGGACATCCACCAGCACATACAAAAGCCACTGAAGAACAGACTGTGCTAGGTAAGGGCCTAGAGCCTGTTGGCATGTGTAAAATCTGGGTCTGAGAGTAGGCCTGTTTGTAAAACTTTGGGAACTCTCCTTGTGGGCCATGGCTCTTGCTCAGAAGAACATGAATCAGGGCTGGGTGTTGGTCAGGCCAGACAGGGCTACTTCACTTGTCAGCAGGTGTATGGAATGGCCTATGGGGGTGAATGGGGAGAGGGCAATGGCAGACTGGACAGAGCTAGTCCAAACTGTAGTACACTGGCATTAGCAGAAGCCAGGATGGGGTATGGGCCATGCTGGGTTAGGCTAGGCTAGTCTATCACACCTACTAGTTTGCATGAAAGTCAGGATGGAAGCAGCCTGGGCAGGGCTAGAGTTCAGCATCCACCAATGAGAGTTGGGACTAGAGTCAACCATGCCAGGCCAAATCAGGCCAGGTCAGGCTGCAACAGCATCTGATGGCAGAGATCAGGCTGGGTGATGAGTTATGCCAAGCTGCATCATTGAAACCACCAGCGTGTGCAAACTTTGTGGTTTGGAGCAAGACTGGTCAGGCAGCTAAAGGGACATGCTGGCTGGGCTGAACTTCCTACTAGTGAGTGCAATGGCCAATATGGGGGTGGCAGACTAGGCTAGACAGGGATGCAATATCTCTTGGCATAGGTGTGGACAGGGTCTGGAGGGTGCCAGATTGCTCTAGGTTCTAGCACCTACTGGTCTCACAGGAGCCAGAGTGGATGTAGGACTCACTGGGTTCAATTTTGTCACCTGCTGAACCATGTGAGTACCAGGTCTGGGGATGGGCCAGGCAGGGCTAGATTGTAGCATCCAGCAGTAAGAGCTGGGATGTATATAGGCTGGTCAGGCAAGGCCACTATACCTGCCAGGACAGGAGGTAGGCCAAGACAGGCTATGCCAAGTACCCACTGGTGTAGAAGATTTACCACCAGGAGGTAACCTCTGGGGGAGCTTCTCTGTCAGGACACAGACCCTACAGGTAAGCACAAGAACCAGGGTTGGGAGCATTCCTGACCAGGCCAGGTTTCAGTACCTGCTGACATATGTGTGGGTCAGGTCTGGGATAGGCCAGGGTGGGACAATTCATAACACCCACTGACATATATTAGCCAGGAGGGCCAGGTAGGGTCACAACACTAGCCAGTTAATATTAGGGCTGGGACTCGGGGGCAGGCTGGGCTAAGTCAGGCTGCAGTAACCACTGGTAAACGCAGAGTTGGGGCAAGTCATGCCAATCTGGGCCACAGCTCCCACCAACACAGGTAAGACCCAGGATTGAGGGCAAACCCAGTAGGGGACCTGCAGGGGGCTCCCCTCCTTGGTCACTACTCCCACTGTTGAGTATGAGAGTTGGGACTGAGAGCAGACCAGGCTGGGCAGGACTATAAAGCCTGTTGGCCTGTGCATGAGCTGAGTTAGGATTGGTGCCAGGCTGTGCTGGGCAACCATACCCACTGATGCATGCATAAGCCAGAGTAAGTGCAGGTTGGTTGGGGTTTGCTGCAGCATCAGCTAGCAGGTGCTGGGACTGAGGGCAATTCCTGTCAGTCTAGATCATAGAACTTCCTGAAAAGTGCAAGATCTGAGGCTGGGAGTGGGCCTGGTAGGGAAATTGTAGGCACATCTCTTCCTGGCTGCAGCTCCCACTGGTGAGCGTAAGAATCGGCACTGGGAGTTTGCCAGTAACAGGTGGTAACACACATTGGCATGAGTGTAGGCTGGGTTGTGGGGTGGGTTGAGTTGAGGTAGGCTGCAGCACCCATTGGTGTGTACAATAGCCAAATGTTATGTGGAACAGACTAGACAGTCCATTGCACATACCTACATGTGCAAGAACTTGGGCTGGAGGCTAGCCTCAAGGGTTTTTTTTTTGAGTCACTACAACTAGGCTACAGTTCCTGCTAATGTGCCTGAGTGCCGAGGGTGCAATGTGCAGGGTTAGTCTGGGCTCCAGCAACTATTGGTTTGTGTGTCAGATGGGACTGGGAACAGAGTTGACTGGGTGACTGCAACCTCCTATGTGTGTGTAGGCTGATGTAGGTGACAGACTGAGCCAGACCCTGCACTGACTAGCACACACATGTCAGGTTGAGGTCACCTGTTGGGAGGTTTCTTTGAGGATCAACTCTCCCCCTCTGGATTCATTGGACTCAAAATTCCAACCACAGAGAAGATCACAGGATCTGTGGTCTGACCCTGGAGTGCATGTGTCAGAACTGGATCATATGGTTCATGAAACCAGTGCAGTGGATGGCATGCCCAGATGCTCATGGGGGACATGGCAACCAATTCATTAAGACATGCGGAGGCCATCTAGTACCATGGAGGGCAGGACAAGTTGCCAGTCAATCTTTGACAACAAGTATCTGAGAGAATTGTTACTCTAAGGTGGACTACGTCAGCCATTGGACCTTGGAAGGATTTCCTCAACTTTCTAAGCATCTCAGAACTATCAAAATCACTTAAACAGTACTCTCAGAACACGTTCCACGTTGGACTGGGATGATATCAAGTAGTTATTCCCTCCCAAAGCAAGAAGTTAAGTTACTTGAGCAAAGTACCTATAAGTTACTTCTCAGCCAACCATGTCACCATGACCTGGGTAAGTCTGCTAATTCTAATTACTTGTTTTTGGTGGTTCTCCTCCCCTCCACGTCCCTGGTCTGAATCTGAATTCTTCAATTCAGTTATAAACTCACTTGGGTGGATGGCCCCATTTGATGACTCCTGTCTTATATGTACAAAGGACAATTTGTAAAACAGCCCATGAGGTCTTTGTTCTTGTAAGAGAAGTTGTGGCTAAGAGGTCATTTATGAGCAATCATGTAAGACTAAGAACCTAGCTTGCTGCTGTGATGTGTATGGGAATTGAGACGGTATAACAAAGAGGTGGGCAGAAAGGCAAGATTGGCTTTGTTGACACTGGCTCTGCATGTTAGTTTCCCAAAGATACTGTCACGAAGTGACACAAACTGGGTGGTTTGAACAACTGAGATTTACTGTCTGCCTCACTGTCAGAGGCTTTAAGTGCAAGGTCAAGGTTTTAGCAGGGTCTGCTCCTTGCTAATGTAACAAAACCTCCATTTCAGCATCTTGTGGCTTTCTTGTGATTATTGTTTCTGTTTGCTATCTTTTTTCCTCCTATTGTTCAGTTTCTTTGGCCTATGAAATCAGTTTGGTTTAGCAATTAGCTAGTGATTGGACAGAGCTTTTATTCCATTAAATGTCTACAAGTCTCCTAGCACCTGCTAGAAGGCTGTGTGTATGTGTGTATGTGTGTGTGTGCACGCATGCACATGTGTAAACTCATTGCCTTCATTTCTTATATAAAGCCACAACTTCACTTAGAAGTGAACATTAGTGGGCCCAGCGCCGTACCCTAATGGCTTATGTCCTCGCCTTGAACGCACCGGGATCCCATATGGCTGCCGGTTCTAATCCTGGCAGCTCCACTTCCCATCCAGCTCCCTGCTTGTGGCCTGGGAAAGCAGTCAAGGATGGCCCAAAGCCTTGGGACCCTGCACTTGTGTGGGAGACCTGGAGGAGGTTCCTGGCTCCTGGCTTCGGATTGGCATAGCACTGGCCTTTGTGGTCACTTGGGGAGTGAATCATCAGACGGAAGATCTTCCTCTCTGTCTCTCCTCCTCTCTGTATATCTGACTTTGTAATAAAAATAAATGTATCTTTTAAAAAAAGAAATGAATATTAGCGGCTTTTCTGGTCTGTCTGGGGAACATTATACAGCCCTAAATATGAGTGTGGTATCCTAGATCACCAGGAATACAGCAAGGAGACCACAGACTCTTGGACATCAACCTCCCCAGCTTTGCCTTTGAAAGTTTTCATCAGTCTCTTATTTTTCCCCAACTGTTATCAACACAGCAGGCAGTCATGATATTAAATAGTTGCTGCTGATTAGTTGAGGTAGTTCCAAGTTATATCACATAAAGATAAGCCCCAAGAAAAGGTTTTCAGGGAACTCCAGATACGTGAGATAGGACAATTTTCCAGGAACAGGGATGTGGGGGAGAGTTCTGAACTCACTCTACACCCTCTAGCGACTGCTAGGCTGCTGGTTTCCATGGTTACCATGGCTGTATAGTGGTTGGCTCCTTGGGCTATAACAGCTGAGGTTAGGAGGATGAGAAATGAGCAGGTTAAACCACCAGAGACCTTACTATTTTACCAGTATTGAACCTGTTTTAAAAAGTTTCTTCTACTTTTGCAATGCTTAATTTCAGAGTTCTAAAAGAATCAATTTTGACTTTGAATTTTTTTTTCTTGCCAGTTTGAACACTGCTTTGATGGAAGAGTGAATTGCTGGAGATACTTATTCTACCATTCCTACTGAAGCCTGCACTAGTTTTTACGTTTTTACTTTAATGGTATGTGTTTAAATGTTTTAAATTCTTTTTAAGTTTTAGTTCCCACATATAAGGAAGAAGAACATGTGTTTTTTGTCTTTCTGGGTCTGGCTTATTTCACTAAGTATGAGTTCCTCCTGTGAAGTCCATTTTGTTGCAGATGATAGAATTTCATTCTTTTGTATAGTTAAGTATTATTCCATTGTGGTATAGACTACATTTGTTAGCCATTTATGTGATTGTGAACATCTTGGTCAACTGCAAATTTTGGCTATTATGAACAGCACTGCTATAAACATGGTGGTGCAGGTATTTCATTCCCTGTGTTAAAGTCTTTTGAATACGTATCTAGTAGTGGAGCTGCTAGGTCCTGTGGCAAATCTGTTTCTAGTTTTTAAAGAACTCTCCACATTGTTTCCTACAGCAACTGCACAGATTTTTCATATATTTATTGGCCATTTATAGTTCTCCTTTTGAGACCTGTCTGTTGAAGTCCTCTGTTTCTCAGCTGGATTATTTTGTTGTTGTTGTTGTTGAATTTTTAAAGTTGCTGATAAACTTGGGATATTAATCTCTTGTCAGATAGGTGACTTGAAAATAGTTTCCCCATTCTGTTGGATGTCTTTTCATTCTGTTGATTGTTTTCTTTGCTGGGCAAAAGCCTCTTCAATTTGATATAGTCTCATCTGTTTAGTTTTGCTTTTACTGCATATTCTTTGGGGGGGTCTTGTCCACTGGAGTGTTTCTCCTATATTTTCTTTCAGGAACTTCATAGACTTATGTCTCTTTTTTTATTATTTATTTATTTTACTTTATTTATTTTTTTTTTAGATTTTGACAATCCTTACAAATTTAATTGTGGTAAAAAAGGTTCAAGGCCTAAAGGGGGATATAGAGGAAGAAGCCCCACCCAGTTTCCCACCCACCCTAAGTCCCAGATGTGGGGCATGCTCTGAGATACTCGATCAAGTGGTTCCAATAGTTCACCATTCATGGGTCGCTGCCAGTCTCGCCACTCCAAGCACGATGTGGTCGTTGAAGAGTCCATTGATTGACACAGTCCCTTCTAGAGTCTCCATTTGCCCAGTATTTTGCTGCCAATAGATAGCTGAGGTTGTTGCTTGACTTGTTCTGTCTTTCCTTGGTTAGGACTCAGTCCGGTGTCTCGAATGGGGAGATCCTCGAAGAAATTTTGAGGTATTCCCAGTCCAGATTCCTGCATGTTCTAGTAGCATAGGGCCCGGCACAGTCCATTGCCCCGATCAGCTGGTGGTTGCAGTTGCTGGGTTGGTTCTGTCTCCACCCGTGTCCTCTTGCAGTCCCACCTGGTTCTGCCCTGGATGCACTTGTCCCTCGCACGTACCAGCAGGAGTTGCAGCCCAGTCAAGGCGGCCCACAGTAACCCCAACCAGGCCCACCCCCTACCCTGGCTTGCCAGTATGTATGGCATACTAGCCCAGTCTGTCCCAAATACCCTTCTGTTCATATACTTGCCAACAGGTGTTGCAACCTACTTCCATCCAACCATCTCCTACCGTCCCTAACGGATATTGTTGGGTGTCTGTCTAGCCACCCTAGCCCCTGTCCTAGTTCCCATGCCCTCCCGTGGAAGGTGATGACCCACGAGGGAGGAGCCCACTGTTTCCCTCCCAGGTCGCTCCCATTCCAGTTGTGCCCTCTCCAGTTGGCCCTGTGGTTCAACTCAACGTGTCTAACCCTTTGTACCACCTTCTGCCAGCTGGTGCTACAACTAAGCCCCAACAACCCTCACCAACTCTGATTGTAGCTTGCACCAGTGGGAATAGTCAGCCCAGCCTGGTTTTCACCCAATCTGGTCCACATGAGGTGCACAGGTGCTGTGTCCCTGCCTGGTCTGGTCTACCCCCTACCCAGCTCACGCTCCTCAGTGTAAGTTGCTGTTCAGCTAGGGAACCTCCCCTTATTCCCCCGTCAGCTCTGCCTCTTCCTATCCTGGTTCTCACGCGTGTTGGTTGGGTGCTGCGGCTGCATCCGGCTCAGGCTACCTCACCTTGGCATTCCAACTTGTGTGTTGCTTTTGTCACGACCGGACCTGGTTCGACCCACGCTCTGCTCTGGTGATCAGATTTACCAGTGGATGACAGGAACAGATTCAGCCTGGTCTGCCCCGACCCATGCCAAATGCATGCCAGTGGGACACTTTCTATGACCTCTTGGCTGTTACCTTCCATGTTCCTTGCGCTGACCTGCAGGGTCTGTGTCCTGCCAGAGGAGTTGCCTGAGCTCCTCCATCAGAACCCCTCCATGTGCCAGGTTTCGCGCATATCAGTGGGTCCATGTGCCAGTTTGCCTCTTGTCCTAGCAGGAACAGTGGCCTTTCCTAACTGGCCATCATCCCATTCTGGTTCTTGCTGTAGAGTGTTTCAGCCCAGCCATGGTCGTCCATGCCCCCATATAGCTCGTATATGGCTCAGTTGAGGTTGAGACCTAGCCTAGTCCGTCCCACATCCACCCTGGTACTCCAAAGTACCAGAAGGTGTTACGGTCTGGCCTGGCCTGGTACGTCTTTTTCCAATCCACATTTGTGCCAAGGGAGACGACAACTGTATCCAGACCCTGCTGCAGCCCCATCCACCTGTCATGACCCTTGCCTTAGACACTGTGGCTCAACTCTGTGCTTAATGTGGACCAGTTGGAGCCAAAACCAAGCTGGGCATGTCCTGTGCTGCACCCTGTGTTCCAGTCATGTTTGTGGACTAAGGTTTGCTTAGTCCGAACATTCAGCTCTCAGTCCCACACTTACATTAAAGTTTCACGTCCCGGTTCCTGGGAATCACCAGAAATTAGTGTCTCACATACACTAACGCTGGTCTTACTTTTGGGTGTCCCAAAGCAGCTATTTCATATCATCAAAAACCCCAGAGCTCGCCGCTGGGCGGCCAGCAGGCAGAGCCTGACACCACTTGGTGCACTGGCTGCCCAAGGCCTGGGCCTCTGCCCCCGTCTTGCGACAGGGGTTGTGGCTGAGACCCCGGCAGGGTTCTGTCCGGCAGAGGCGCCCCCAACAAGTACCACCTTGATGAGGGGTTAAACCCGCCCCTTGTCCTGAGACTGGACCCGCCCTACCTGTCCTGCTGCCAGCTATTGGCTGGCGGGGACAGGGGAGAGCCAGGAATTTACCCCCAGCTCCCAGCCATCCCCCACGGGTACTTACCCACGATGGGGCTTTAGGTGCTCCTGGGCCAGGAGAAGGCCTGGGCCTCTGCCCATAGACTTATGTCTTGATGTCTTTAACTCATCAAGAGTTAGTTTTTGTATATGGTGAGAGTTTTGAGCTGAATTTCATTCCTATATATATATATATAAAGTTTGCCAGGATCATTTGTAGAAGAGATTATTCTTACTCTACTGTGTGGTCTGAGCACTTTTATCAAAAATTAATTTCTGGCTTCTGTTCTATGAATCCATGTATTTGTTTTTATGCCAATATCATGCTGTTTTAATCTCTATAATTGTGTAGTATGCTTTCAAGTTGGGTATTTGTGATGCCTCCAGCTTGAACTTGCTTGTTCAAGATCCATTTGGCTGTATATGGTTCCATATGAATGTTAGGATTGCTTTTTCTAATTCTGCATTTTTTCTTGATACAGACTGCATTATATCTTTACAGGGTGCTTGATAGTATGGACATTCTAAGGATATTTAATGAATTTCTAACTCATGAACAAGGAATAATATTCCATCTTTTTCTTTGTCAATGATTTCTTTCATCAATATTTGATCATTTTCCCTGTAGAGATCATTTTACTTGTTTGGTAAAATATATTTCCAAATATCTATTTTTTGTGTGGGTGTGTGTGTTGTGAATGGGATTTCTTTCATGTTTTCCCTTTCTGTGAGCTCATCATTAGCATATCAGAAGGCTACTGTGTTTTGTGCATTTACTCTGTAATGTGCAACTTTACTGGACTTATCAATTTGAACTGCGTTTTGATGGAGTGTTAAGATTCTCCATGTCATTATCCTGTCATCAGCAAACATGGATAGTCTGACTTCCTTTTTTTCCAATTTTAATGTCATTTCCCCTTCTTAATAGCTCGTGCTAAACTCCCAGTACTGTATTGAATAAGAATGGTGGAAGTGGACATCAATGTCTTGGCCAAGATCTGAACTGGAATGCTTCCAGTTTTTTTCCCCCACTTAATATGATATTGGCTGTTGATTTGTGATATATAGCCTTCATGATTTTGAGGACTATTTCTTTAATACCTAAGTTGTGGAAGATTTTTGTCATGAAGGTATGTTGAATATTATCAAAAGTTCTTTTGCATCAGTTAGATGACTACAGAGTTTTTTTGTTTATTACATTGATATGAATTATGGCATTTATTGTTCTGTGAATGTTGAACCACCCTTGCATTTCTGGGATAATTTGGGACATTTTCCGCTTGATTGTGATGCATTATCTTTTTGGTATAGTTGTGAATTGATTTGCTAGTATCTTGTTGAATCTTCACATCTATGTTTGTTAGGGATATAAGGATGTAGTTTTCATGTGCTTTCTTTGCTTTGGGTATCAAAGTAATCCTGGTTCCATAGAGTTTGCTGGATTTTTAACATATTGAATATTTTGGAATAATTTGAAGAGTATTGGAGTTTTCTTCCTTGAACATTTTGTAGAATACAATAATAAAGCTGCTATGTTCTCAGCTTTTTTTGATGAAAGGCTTTGCTTACTGCTTCAATCTTATTTTTCAATTTGTGTTTATTTACATTGTCTATGCTCTCTTGATTTAAATCAGTAGGTTATATCAATCCAGGAATTTATCCATTTCTTCAAGCTTTTCCTATTAAGTAGTATATAGTTAGTTCTTCATAGCAGTTTCTTAGGATCCTTTGCATTTTAGTGATGTTGAACATAATACCCTTTTCTATGTAACTTTTTTTGGAGGTTTTCTCCTTTTTTTCATTACTCTGGCTAAAGGTTTCAGTTATGTTTTAAAAAAAAACACAAACCCTTAGCTTTATTGATCTTTTGTAATTCTTTTTATGGTTTTTATTTCATTTCTGCTTTCATCTTTATTATTTCTCACTTCCTGTTGATTTTGTGTTTAACTGGCTCTAAGTGTTTTGCTGGATGAGTTTAATCCATTTGCCCCCAAAGTTAATACTGATAGATTATACTTAAGAACTGTCTTTTTGTCGATTAGATAATGAGCATGATATCTTTGGTGACAACTTCAGTGAACACTCTGCTCTTTACATACCTGAAAGGATACACAATTTTGGATAGGGAAATTAATCACAGGCCTTTGGTAAAGACCATTGACTTTCCCCATATTGGAATGATTATAATTAATCTTCTGGAAGAGGGAACACAGATGTCTTCCTGTGAGTTATTTTGGCAACAGTGATACTTTGCTGACTGCTTGTGCATGAAAAGGAAGTGCCGCTCATCATATGCCAAGTGTTATGTGAGAGATGGCTTAGACCTATGAGAGAAGTTTGGTCCAGATTGGGGCTGAAAAATGGATATTCTGCACCATCAGCATAGAAGTGATAACTGGCGAACATTTCTTTTTTCCCAAAAGCTCTTCACATAGTCATTTTCATTCTGATAAGACTTTGGGAAAAGCAGATTAGACTCAGGAGAGTCATCCATGATTCAAAGTTATCCTGGAAGACTGGTGTCGCTTACTCAGTTTTGAAAACTGCTGAGATAGTTTGAACTCACCTTGCTATTTGCATAGCAGTAACCATAGAATCAATTGAATGCTCTAGGAAATCTAGGCCAGGGAAGCTAAAATATATGTCAGTTTTCCTGAATGTATTCCAGAACTAGCAATCCATGCATTATTTTTCTCACTTGTGTATTTATTCCATAGGCAAGAAGGTATCATGAGTGTATGTAATGTGGCCCTCCATCACCTTCAGGTTGCTTGGTTAGAACACTGGCCAGGCAGGGGTCACGTTGAGTTCCACCTTCCTTTTTCCTGCGTTTCTCTGCACTTGGCAGAAGAAACCACTTCCCAGTAAAGGATGACTCTTCAGTCGAGGGCAGTTGATGGGAGTCTCCAAACAAATGTTTACTGGATACCAGACCATGTCCTAAGTCCTCAGTAAAACTGGGACCTGTGTAAAATTAGTATAAGTGAACTGGTTTGGTTATGGGGGAGGATTTGCCTATGAGGCTTTATTAGTTTATGATGATTAATGATGCTTTTAATAAACATTACAAATGGGTACTTCCCTGAGAAGAGTTAAATTTTGACCAGATCTATCAAAAAACGATTCTCATATTGATTTGGAGGGATTTTGAAAAAGGAAGAAGCTACAGAAATGAGATTAGTGTTGATATGAACAGCGTAATCAGATGTAATCAAATGTCATGAAAAGGTTGAGTCACCGGGAAGACACAGAATTGAACAGACTCCTTCCTGGCTCAGGAATCCATTGCTGCCCTGATGCCCTAATGCTACTCCTAGGACAGTTCCACGGTGGGTGGCCCCTCCTCTCAGTCCTTGACAGCTGACTGCCAGGCTTCCTGGGGTTAATTGGCACCCTGTCCACAAGCTACATGGCTGCCTGAGTCTTCCCCACTGCCGTTTTTCGTGACATTATTTGTCTGTTCAGGAGGTTTGTCAATGGCTAGGTCTTCCTTCTTATCTGTAAAATCCTGACATTCTTCTCTTGTTTATTGTTACTCCTCTCCACTGTCTTTGTCATTTGGTCATATGTTGATTTACCCAGGAACTTATAAGTCCCATTCTGAAACTGAATTGTTGGCTTTGATTTGTCTACGCCTTACAGCAAATCTACTCCTAACTGCTGCCCCCAGGAGCTTCAGTGAGACATAGATATAGATATGTTTTTTTTTTTTATTTGAAAGGCAGAGTTTACAGAGGGAATGAGAGGCAAAGAGATCTTCAGTCCACTGAGTCATGCCCCAAATGACCACAATAACTGAAGCTAAGCTGATCCAAAGCCAGGAGTTTCTCCTGGGCCTTTGACATGGGTGCAGGGACCTAAGCACTTGGGCCATCTTCCACTGCTTTACCAGGCCATAAGCAGGGAGCAGTTTCTGAAGTGGATCAGTTGGTCCGTGAACTGGCACACAAATGGGATGCTGGTACCACAATCAGAGGATTAGCTTGTTGTACCAACATGCCAGCCCCAGTGAGACATACTTACGTTTCAGTCAGACTACATAGAGATTGAGTCTCAACAAAGTTTTGTAGGTCATTAAGAACCCCTCCCCCATAATAAGTATGTCCTTTCTACAAGAATTGTGTAATGGATGTCTCCTCTTTGGCTTTGAACAGCCAAATGTAACTGAGTTCTTTATCATCATCAAGAGCTAGACTTTTTTTTTTTCAGTTCCATTGGGGTACCTGTGGCTGGTTCAGCTTCACTGCCAATATAGTCTCTGAGCAAACAGGTAGCTTGAGAGTCAGCCCTCACAGAATACTGGAACAAGTGGAAGAGACCTGACACTTGTGATAAAAATTGAGAGAGAAGCTGTTGGGGGAATGATTCATATTATCCCTCATGTAGCACCACACATTGTGCACGTGCCCCTCATGCGAGTGCCACACAGTGAGCATGCTGTTGCTGTCCAGTCATTCAGTGTGCTGCTTTTATTTCCTCTCACAGAATGAGACCTCTGCTGCTTAAACTTTCCTTATTCTACAGGGCCTAGAACAAGGCTGAGTACAAAGTAGGCACCTAACAGCTTGACCAGTTGAGTTGACTTCTGACTCGGGGATAGTTGTCAGTCGTGTGTGTGTGTGTGTGTGTGTGTGTGTGTGTGTAGGTCACACAAACCCTGAAAGGACTAGTGAAGATGACATCAGAAGCAGTGACCAACCTTGTGACTGTTGAAAGTGAGGTGGGTCCCGGGCTGGCTCATGGACCCACTGGTATGCACAAAATCTGGCATTGGGCGAGATTCTGATGGAGGAGCCTGGGCAACTCCTCTGGCAGGACACAGACCCCACGAGGAAGCGCAAGAAGCATGAATGGAAACAGCCCAGAGCAGTCCACAAGAAGTTTCCCACTGGCATACATTAGGCATGGATCAGGGGCAGACCAGGCTGAATCAGTTAATATCATCACTGGCAAATCCGAGCACCAGAACCGAGTAAGGGTCGAGCCAGGTTTGGTTGCGATAAAACCAGTCCACACTACAGAAAGCCACGAGGAGGTTGACTGTGCCGGATGTGACTGCAGTACCCATCCAGCACATGTGAGAAAAAGGAGGGGAGGGGACAGAGCCAGGGGGAATAAGGGGAGGTTCCCCTGCTGGACAGCTACTCCCACTGGAGAGCATGAACTGGGATGGGGGTAGACCAGACTAAGCAGGGCTACAACACCTGTGCGCCTCATGTGGACTAGACCAGGGAAAAGCCAGGATGGGTTGATTGTTCCTATGGGTGCAACCTACAATTAGAATGGAAGAGGGCTGTTTGGGCATAGCCGTAGCATCAGCTGGCAGAAACTGGCACTGGGAGCTAATTCTGTCAAGTTAAACTGCAGAAACACCTGGATAATGCACAATCCGGGAGTGAGAGACCTGGGAGGGAAATAGTGGGTTCCCACCTCTTGGGTTACCATTCCTACGGGAGGGCACAAAAACTAGGACAGGGGCTGGGATGGCTAGACAGAAAGGCACTCAACAACACCCGTGAGGGCTTAATTGTTGAGTTGGTTAGATGGATCTAAGCTTCAATGCCATTTGCCATGTACGAGAGCCAAGGGGGATGTGGGACAGACTGGACTGGTCTGCTACACATACTGGCAAACCAGGGTAGGGGGTGGGCCTGGTGGGGGTTATTGCAGGTTGCTTTCACCAGGCTGCAGCTCCCACTAGTTTATGCGAGGGTCGAGTATGCGCTGTGCAGAACCAGTCTGGACTGTAACACCCATTGGTTCCAGTAGAAGGCAGGGCTGAAAACAGAACCAGCCCAGCAATTGCAACTACCAGCTGATCAGGGCGATGGACTGTGCCGGGCCCTGTACTTGCTGGTGCATACAAATATCTGGCCTGGGAACACCTCAGACGAAGTTTCTTTGGCAATCTCCCCAATCGAAATGCCAGACTCAGAACCCTAACCATGAAAGGGCAGAAGATGGAACAAATTAATCAACCACCTCAGCTATATGTTGGCAGCGAAATACCGGGCAAATAGAGACGCTATGATGGACAATGTCAATCAGTGGATTTTTCAACAACCTCATCGTGTTTGGAGAGGCGAGATTGGCAGCGATTTCAAAACTGGTGAACTATTGGAACCACTTGAGCGAGTATCTCTGAGCATGCCCCACATCTGGGACCTGGGGTGGGTGGGAATCCGGGTGGGGCTTCTCCCTCAATATCCCCCTTTACCTCAGATACATGAAGGAAACAATATGGAAATAATAGTCTTACCCACTTTCCTGTAGCCCTTGATCCTTTTTTACCCAAATTAACTATGTAAAGATTGTCAAAATAAAAAAAGAAAAAAAAAGTGAGGTGAAGAAGAGAAACCCAAAAGGAAAGGAAGACTGCCTCAAGTGAACATCTTCCTCAGTATTCACATGAGGTCCATAATGGTTCCTTTTGAATTTTCCTTGCTTTGCCTCAAAAGTCTGGGAAATGGTTTTGGAGAAGTCACATCTTGAATTGAATAAGGCAGGAACTTGTGCAGAAGAATGAATATGGTGTATTCTATTGAGTGCAGATGCCCATAGGTGGCTGTGACTCTGCTGCTATTCCTCTGCTCAACAACAGGAATCTAACCAGGATTGTTGAATTGAAATGGCATCATAGAAAGCACTGCTCATCATGTCTCCTTGTCAGGCAACCTGGGTGACTATAGGAGGCTTCTCTGACAGGTTGGTCCAGCAAATGTGAGCTACAATGTAGCAGCTGCCAAGTACAACACTGATCTGGCTTGAATCAGAGTGCTGGAAAGGGCTAGTGGAGCCCAGGGAGGCCTACACCCGAGACCTTGTGATCACAAGACAGCTGGAGGAGTAAAGAGCAGCTCAGTATACTTCATCTGCCCTGGGGAAGTGTAGGGACACAGCATCACCAGGGGGCAGGATACTGGGAAAGGATTGAACCGGTGTCCTGTCACTGTCCGTGCTTATCAGTTTCTCCCTGCCTACTTCTCAGGAAACCAGGCTCATTTCTTGTAAATGCCACATCAGATAGAAAGCAAGGAAATGAAGAACTAGGGAGAAGAACTTTAGGATTAGCAGGAAGGGCCCCTAAAGAGAGAATGGGCCAGGTTTCCTTCAGGTCTGCAAAATTAGACACCTTCCTGTTCTCTACAGACTTTGGCTCTAGTGGAGGTGCACACACAAGCACACACATGTACACACAGTCTGGACAAGGATGCTGAGGCCCAAGTTTGGGTCTGGCCACACCTAACCCTTCCCTTTCTCTTACTTCCAAAAAAAAAGGAAAAGGCTTTTTTAACACACATCTGCTGTAAGGCAACAACTTCTGAGAAGTTCTCAGCATTAATTTAAGATTTAGTATGCATGCATCCATCTCTCTCTCTCTTTCTTTCTTTCTCTCTTCCTCTCTTCTAATACCTGGCACACTTTTCCTCAACAAAAATCCAAATCAGCTTACTATCATAGAGATGACTTAGCCAATCATGGCATGTTACCACCTGTGATTGCAAATGACTCAGGCTGGGAAATTTAATCCCCAAGAATTATGTGTTGCACCAATAGGCACTTGATCTGTCTTCACAGAATGATGGGGTGGCAGGTCAAGATCTGCAAAGTCATCCTTCTCAAAAGGCTGCAGCAGAATCTTAGAGACTGCAGGTGGCCAGCTGACACCCACACAACAATACATATCAGTCTATGGGCTTTAGGATTTTCAAGGGGGGTTGAGGGGATGGCTGTCATCTGGAGGTGAACTCCAGCACTTGCTTTGACACACCCAGCGGCTATATGTGTTCAGTCTATGGGAAGCAAGCATACTGTATTCTAACTGATGTCTGCTCAGTGAGCAACAGGTCTCTTTTGCTTCCTCAGCATCCCTAGGCTAGTTCCTCAAGACACATTGCTTTCCTGCCTTTTTTTGTATGCATATGTGATGGTCTGGATTTGAGCAGTGGGTGGCTGTTACATAGCAATGTGCAGCTCGTGATGATTTATAATAACCCATCATGGTTTTGCAAAACTTTTACAGTCAGTGTTAGCAGTTTTGTGACTAAATCTTGAAGCCATTAAGCTTCACAGTCCCCATGTGGTATGATCATTTGTTGTGGGTTTCTGCCAGCACACAGTAAGGCAGTGAGAACGACTTTTTATTGGCTTTCTGTCTGGACTCTACTGAAGAAAGATTGCCTTGAAGCCCCCTGCACTGTGGGGCTCCTCGCCAGAGCCTTTGCTCCTCCCCTCACCAGAAATATGCTCCCACCCCTCAATAGACCCATCTCCCCTGCCGTCAAACAGACTCACCCCTCACTCCTCAACAGACCCATCCCTCCACCCATCACCAGAGCCATCCCTCCACCCCTCACCAGATTCTCCCTCCCCCCACCCCCGCCACCCCTTAACAGAACCATCCTTCCTTCCCTCATGAGAGCCAAGTTTCTCTGGTAAGTAGTTTCATTGTGTCTGAAGTTTATTCGATTTGACTTCTATATTATTCAGTGTTTCAAAGGCTTACTAAATTCCTCTACAGAAACTGGGCTACCTCCTTCTCCCCCTTCCTCCCTCCCCTCAGGATCTTCTACCCTTAAACCACATGTTTCATGTTTTTTACATTGATTTTTAAAATTTGAGTTAGAAGACACAGATGTGTGTGTGTGTGTGTGTGTGTGTGTGTGTGTGTGTGTGTTCTGTCCTGTCCACTGTTTCACTCCCCTAGTTGCTGCAATGGCCAGAGCTGAGCTGATTTGGGTCCAGGATGCAGGAGCCTCTTCTAGGTCTCCCATGTGGGTGCAGAGGATTAAGGACTTGAGCCATTCTCTTGCATCTTGGGCCATTATCAGGGAGCTGAGTTAAAAGTAGAGCAGCAGGGACTCAGACCAGTGCCCATATAGGGTGTCAGTCCCAAAGGCTGAGGTTTAGCATCCTATGCTATGGTACAAACATCAAATCACAAGTTTTCACTTGGAGGCCTGGATGTACGTTTGCTTAAGAGATGCAATGGCAAATAGGAAACCTGTAAGTGAATCTCAGAAGCAAGAGAAACTAGGAAGCCACTGTTAGCCTCCAGAGGGGAAGCCTGTGGAAACTCAGCCACAAACCTGCTCCCAGCCTTGGCAGTCCATCTCAGGCAGGACAGGCCCACCGCCTTTCTCCTGGCTGCAAGGGACCATCGGGTCTTCTGACATTAGCCTCATGTCTCACTTCTCCCCTAACTTACAGGATTTTATCCTGTTCCCTGGAAGCCTGAGGTGGAATCTGAACCCCTTCAACAACCACGCAGAGGAAGAGACCTAGAAGGTCCTGGGACTGGCTCATCTCCAATCCTTTCATTACTGGCCTTCAACACGGACTGAACCACAAAGTGTCAAAGCCAGCAGCCACCCAAGACTGTGTCTGCCAAAGTGCTTCCCCTCGGCGGTGAGAGGAGGTGAGGGGACCATTCCTTATAATCCTTGCCATGTGATTCCTGGTGCTCCACACTTTTCACTATCCCATTGTGATGGGAACATGATAAAAAAGATGTGAGAATGCTTCAAAACTGTCACATGCCTTGATGATTCAGTGAAGTCCTTTTGACATTACACAGTATGAGCCTATTTCTGTCATTATTGTAAGGCCTCAGAGGTGCCAGCAGGCAGAGTGAGAACACTTCTATGTTCCAGGGTCCAACCCTGCAGTCTGATTTCACTGCCTGTGGGGAGTTTTAAAGGAACATAACAGGGCTGTTGAGGCCATGAGGCTCTGATCAAAGGCATGTAGGCGGGAGGTGGAGGTGGTCCCTGCAAGACCCTCAGGCATTGCCAAAATTCCTTAAATTCACATAAAGGCTTTCTCAGGTTTTGCAGTTGTTTTGCCTTTTCAAAGCATTTTCATAAATCTTGTTCCTTTACTTCTGGCCTGCACTTCCTGTTGGCTTGTCCATTGAAAAGTCTGACTAGCATTTTTTCTCCATAAGAATTTGGTGGAGTTTTTTGTTTGTTTTTTTCTCTCTACACACTGAAATTCAAGACTTTAGCCAAAGTCTGCTATTCATGCTCAGCCTTGCTCCTGCAGCAGGTGTCCCAGTAAAATTCCACAGGGAACTTGAGTGCTTGAAGCTTAGACAGTGGTATTGGCAGGCAAGGGCACAGGTTTTTAAATTTTTTTAAAGATATGTTTTATTTTTATTGGAAAGTTGGAAATACAGAGAGGAGGACAGAAAGGAAGATCTTCCATCTGATGGTTACTCCCTAAATGGCCACAACAGCCAGAGCTACACAAATCCAAAGCCAGGAGCCTGAAGTGTCTTCCAGATCTCCCATGAGGTGCGGAGTCCCAAGGCTTTGGGCCATCCTCAACTGCTTTCCCAGGCCACAGGCAGAGAGCTGGATGGGAAGTTGGCACTGCCAGCCTAGGGTAGTTTCCATATAGAATCCTGACACGTTGAAGGTAAGGACTTTAGCTACTAGCTGACTGTGCTAGGCCCATTCTTTTCTTTCTTTCTTTCTTTTTTTTTTTTAATTTAGCTTTTGATGCTGTTACATAATTGATCAGGGTGGGAAGGATCAAGAGCTAGAGAAAAGTAGAAGTGAACCAGCATCCATATGGGATCCTGGTGTGTGCAAGGTAAGCACTTTAGCCACTAAGCTACCACGGCACACAGGGCCCAAGGGCATAGTTTCATAGCTCAATTACTGCACTAGCAGTTCCACCTTCTTGTGGGAGTCTTTCACACATGTAGAATCCCAAACCTAGTCCTAACCGCCTTTTACCAGGCTTCCCAGGTGTGGAATCTGCATGGTACAGCATTCCACGGAGCAAGGCTCCACGAGGCTGCAGTCCCACCGCCTGGGCTGCAGCCCAGACTATTACAATCTTGGCTGGACCTCAGTGATTTTGTTCATGGAACACTCACATGCTTTGGTAGACACCTCCCTCAGTTCTGTTTTCTCTCAGCAATGGATGTGGGAATTCACAGAACAGAAGTTGGTCTTCTGGCCAATGTCAAAGGCCATTCAAAGATTCAGTCATCAAATCTGTATTTGAGCCAATTACAAGTCAGGCATTGGACATACAGAAGTCAATAAGATGCATACAGACCCTTATACTTCCAAAGCTAAGGAGGAGACAGACCTATGGCAGTAGTGCAGGAGCAGCCAGTGCTGTGTAGAAAGGACACAGAATGCTATAATAAGGCTGTGATGGTGTCTGGACACATGCAGGATGTGAGAACAAAAATCACACCATCCTCCCCAGACTGGGAAATGCTTACATGGTGTTACTAGTGCTTTGATTTCAAACCTGAGTTTTAGACCTGGTTTGAAGGATTGTGGCTTAAATGTGTGCAATGGACCATGGAGACATCAGCTAGCATAGAGCAGTTGAGTGCCCCATAAGACCCCAGCACAGCCTGCTTCAGTGAAGTCCAGATCACCCAGGCAGGAGTTGGGCATAAGCTAAGTGAAGTTTTGACAGTGTCTGTGAGGTTACATAGCAGAGGGGAAAAGTGGAGATTCACCTTGGGTGAATTCTTAATGCCTGCAGAATTTTCTTAAGTGACTTTAGAACTATAGCCATCCCCAAATCCAAAAAACTCCTAAAGGGCCACAGCAGGAAAGAGCAATTAGTAAAATTCCTGGATATTTCCTTCACATCACTTCCCCAAACTTCTTTTTTTTTAATTATTATTTTTTTATTATATTTTGACAATCTTTACATAGTTAATTAGGGTAAAAAGGTTCAAGGGCTACAGGAAAGTGGGTAAGACTTCTATTTCCATATTGTTTCCTTCATGTTTAAAGGGGGGTATTAAGGGAGAAGGCCCACCCAATTTCCCACCCTCCCCAAGTCCCACATGTAGGGTATGCTCTGAGGTTCTTGCTCAAGTGGTTTTGATATTTTAAGAGTTATGAATCGCTGAGAATCTTGCCACTCCAAGCGCTATGAGGTCTCTGAAGAATCCACTGATTGACATAGTCCATCACAGAGTTACCATTTGCCCAGTATTTCGCTGCCAACATATAGCTGAGGTGGTTGGTTGACCTGTTCTGTCTTCTCTCTTTTCTTCGTTAGGGTTCTGAATCCAGCATTTCAAATGGGGAGATCTCCAAAGAAACTTTGAGGTGTTCTCAAACCAGATTCTTGTATGTGCTGGGAAGTACAGGGCCCAGCAGAGTTCACCGCCCTGATCAGCTGGTGGTTGCAATTGCTGGGTTGGTTCTGTTTTCAGCCCCGACTTCTACTGGAACCAATGGGTGTTGAGGTCCAGCCTGGTTCTGCCCAGCACATACTCAGCCCTCACATAAACCAGTGGGAGCTGCAGCCTAGTTGGAACGACCCGCATTAACCCCCACCAAGCCTGACCCTGTTTTCCCAGTATGTGTAGCAGTAGTCCAGTCTGTCCCACACTCCATTCCACCCCAGCCACTGTCCTAGTTTTATGCTCTCCCGTAAAGTGGTAACCCAAGAGGGAGGAGCCCACTGTTTCCCTCCCAGGCCTCTCCCACTCCCAGATTATGCACTCTCTAGATAGTTCTGTGGTTTGACTTGACAGAACTATCCCCCAGTGCCAGCTTCTGCCAGCTGATGCTGTGGCTAAGCCCAACAACCCTTGCCCACTCTAATTTTGTTTGCACAGTAGGAATAATCAGCGCAGCCTGGCTTTTCCCTGAACTAGTCCACATGAGGTGCACAGGTGTTGTAGCCCAGCTTAGTCTGGTCTGTCCCCATCCCAGCTCACGCTCACCAGTGGGAGTAGCTGTCCAGCAAAGAAACCACCCCTTATTCCCCTGCCGGCTCTGCCCCCTCCCTTCCTGGTTCTCACATGTGTTGGTTGGGTGCTGCAGTCACATCCAGTACAGGTAACTTCACCTTGGCATTCCATAATGTGCACTGGTTTTTTGTTGCGACCGAACCTGGCTTGACCCACACTGTTCTGGTGCTTGGATTTGCCAGTGGATGACCTGGGCAGGTTCAGCCTGGTCTGCCCCAGATCCCTGCCAATTGTATGCCAGTGGTAACTTTCCATGGTCTGTTCTGGGCTGTTTCCTATCATGTTTCTTGCACTTACCTGCAGGGTCTGTGTACTGCCAGAGGAGTTGCCCAGGCTCTGCCCATCAGAACCTCTCCCAATGCCAGGTTTCACGCTTACCAGTGGGTCTGTGAGCCAGCCCTACTCAGTTCACCTCCTGTCCTAGCAGGAACAGTGGCTTTTCCTGACTGGCCTTCAACCTAAGCTGGTTCTTGCTGTTGGAAGTTTCAGCCCAGCCATGGTTTGTCCATACCCACATATGGCTCACACATGGCTCAGTAACGGGTTGAGACCTAGCCAAGTCCATCACACATCTACCCTGGTCCTCCAGGACACCAGAGGGTATTGGGGTCTGGCCTGGCTCGGTGCGTCCAGTCGCAGTCCACACTTATACCAAGGGAGACTACAACTGTTTCCCATTCAGAATGCAGCCCCCATTCCAGGCCACATGCCCCTTAGTGGGAACCTCAATTCAGCTATGGTTGTTCCCAAAACTTCTTGATATAAGTAAAAAGCATCAGGTCTTCTCATTTTGAAAGCTTGAAAAATGCTGCCCACACCAGCCAGGTAAAACATTCTAGAATTGGGGAGATAAAATCTCATCTGGAAGATAATTTTCCCTTGGTCCTTAAAGTTTTCTCTTGGGTTTTGCCTTGGTCCTAAGGGTCTTCTTCTGGCTTCAGCATTGGGCAAGCGACTACACGGTCTGGGCAGGGCTCTGTTGCAGAAACCCAAGATTCTGGCCCTGGATGAGGTCACAGCCGCATGAATTTTGAGATAACGGTCTCACTCTGGCAAACATCCATAGCACTGGCATGTACAGACTGCACACTGTCATGGACAGCACCCCTTGAGTGAGGAGGTGGGGCTTGAGGCCATGCCTCAGCCCTTGGTCAACTGGAATAGCACCAGCTCTGAGACACCTTGCATAGTACAAGGGTTCATCATGATTATTTTACAGGTGTAACCCAGGTCTAGCAAGTCTGAGGAATTTGGCAAAAATTGTATATCAAATTAATGAAAGTGAATGGGATGGAGGCAAATATCTAGACATTCAAACAGGAGTAAGCACTCCCCTCACAAGTCCCCATAAAGGCCCATGATGGGGAGGGGTTCTCTCTTAGTCATGTGCTTCCATTGCTCTCACACTCCAACTCTTGGCCTCCTTAGTACCTGCTTGCTCTCTGCTTCCCATGAGCAGACACCGTGGACTGGTAGCCCTTGAACATGGGCCCTGTATATCTGCATTCCTCACCCTCTGTTCACTGCTTCAGTGAGTTGATGAAATTGTCAATGCTAAGATGCTTTGTATTTCTAATTTGTGTTCTTTTAAGAGTTCCAGGAGAGGTGAAGCCTAGCAGGAATGGAATGAGAGCAGAGAAGCCAGGGAAAGGTGAATGTTTGCAGGTTTGTGAGTGTGTTCAGGTTATTCACTGCATATCTCTTAGGATAACTTACATTGCTGGCAAAGTTGGAACATAGGTCTTAACAGATGGGTTTTATAGTAATAACCATTTTTTTCTCTCAGGGTTTCGATTCAGATTGGATTGTCACATGGACTTGTCATTTGCTAACTTTAGTGAGCCCTTTCATCACCAAGCCTTGTTTTTTTTTTAAAGATTTATTTATTTTATTTTTTTTATTGGAAAGGCGGATATACAGAGAGAAGAGACAGAGAGGAAGATCTTCCATCTGATGATTCACTCCCCAAGTGAGCGCAACAGGCCGATACTATGCCGATCCAAAGCCAGGAGCCTCTTCCAGGTCTCCCACGCGGGTGCAGGGTTCCAAAGCCTTGGGCTGTCCTCAACTGCTTTCCCGGGCCACAGGAAGGGAGCTGGATGGGAAGCGGGGCTGCCGGGATTAGAACCGGCGCCCATATGGGATCCCAGGCGTGCAAGGTGAGGACCTTAACCACTTGCGCCACGGCGCCGGGCCCACCAAGCCTTGTTAATCAAGACTCCTTAATACATCCTTGACTTGTCTGACATGATCTGTTTCACGCCCCATAACATTGGAAAACTACTCAGAGTCCAAACTCTCATTCATTACCCACGCTAGCTTCCTCCTTTTAAATCAGCCTATGCTCAAGTGATGTGTAGTTTATAAGAAAACTCATGCTTTGTGTAGCTAAGTCTGCCCTCAGTACTACACATGACATCCTGCCTGATGCACCTAACTAGATTGGTCACTCACTTTCACAACTCCGTGGCCTCATACGATTATACTACAATTCTGGTTGTTCTGGTTGTTCTTCCAGGTGCTGAAATTTGAGATTCTAATTTTTAGGTTTGTATTTCTTCATTTCAGAATAATGACCCTAGACAATGGGCATATTGTGGAATATTACAGGCCTGAATAACTGCAGAAAATCCCCAACCCATTCTATCCTTGAGCAAGGAGGCTGGCACTGGGCTTGGGAGCAACACAGCCTCAAGCAGTGGCTCCAAGGGACTCAGAAGTGGTAACGCTCATTTTGTATTTTGCATTCTGTTAAGTATGTCATATGTGTATAAAGTGTACATGTAAAATGTGTGTAAAAATAAGCGTTCAGGTACCCACAACCCAGGATGAGAACATGCCATATACCTCAGAAGTCCCTCGATGGTGCCACCTTATTCACTCTCCTTTCCACAGACTCTTCCCAGGAACAACTGCTATCCTAAATTTTATGGTAAGCATTCCTGTGTCTTTCATTTTGTTTCACCACAACTGTATGTTTTGTCCAACAATGTGTGCTTTTTGTAACTTAGTTAAATGAATGGGGTCATGTTGCTATACTCTATGACTTGATTTTTTGTTGTTGTTATAGTTGAGACTCACCTATGTCTTTAATATATATATAATATATAATGTGTGTGTGTATATATATATATATATATTGAAAGGCAGATTTTACAGAGAGATGGAAAGCTCTTCCATCTGCTGGCTTATTCCCCAAATGGCCCCTATTGCCAGAGCTGAACTCAATCTGAAGCCAGCAGCCAGCAGCCAGGAGCCTCTTGCAAATTTCCCAAGTGGGTACAGCTATCTTCTGCTCCCTTCCCAGGCCACAAGCAGGGAGCTGGGTCAGAAGTGGAACAGCTTCTCATCCCATATGAGATGCTGGCACTTGGCACTTGCAGGTGGAGGATTAGCCTGTTGAGCCACCATGCCAGCCTACAGATTCACCTCTGTTTATGAAAATAGCGAAGTTCATTAATTTTCACAGCTCTGTTGTCTGAAATCATATTTATTTATACTTAATCCACTTAAATCTTGATGAGCATTAGAGTTATTTCCAAGGATTTTCTTTGCTATTATGAATGATACTGCAGTGACCATTCTTGTACTCAAATCCTGGGATAAACACATTAAGATTTCTCCAGAGTTTATGACCAAGGAAAGGAGGGATGTGTGTGTGTTAGTGCATTCTTTGTTCCCTAAGCCACATGATAATGCCAGTTTGAAACAATATGAATGAATTGATATCTCATTGACTGCTTAATTTACATTTCTCTGTTTATTTCTATAAGATTTATTTATTTTTATTGGAAAGTCAGATCTACAGATCTACAAATCTGTATCTTCTATCTGTTGGTTCACTCCCCAAGTGGCCACAATAGCCAGAGCTGAGCTGATCTGAAACCAGGAGCCAGGAGCTTTCTCCAGGTCTCCCATGTGGGTCTGGGGTCCCAAGGTTTTGGGCCATCCTTGACTGCTTTCCCCAGCCACAAGCAGGAAGTTGGATGGGAAGTGAAGCAGCCAGGACACAAACTGGTGCCCGTATGGGATCCTGGTATATGCAATGGGAGGACTTTAGCCACGAGGCTACCATGTTGGGCCCTCTGGCTATTTTTGAAGTTGAGCATCTTTTCATTTCTGGAAAATCCAAATTTTCATTTATGTAATTATTTTCAATATTGTGTCTGGTAGGTCTATTATGTTGACTCTGCCCTGTTGGCTGCTTTTACTTGTTTTTGTTTTATTGTTCTTACACTTCATTATAAATCATTAAGATTTTCACTGTGATTCATTTAAAAAATATGTATTATTAATTGGAGAGTCAGAATTACAAAGAGGCATTAAATCTGTTGGATCACAACAGATGACACCAATGGCCAGGGCTTGGCCAGGTTGGAGCCAAGAGCCAGGAGCTTTCTGTTGGGTCTCCCAATGGGTAGCAGGGGCCTATGCACGTGGATTATCCTTCCCTGCTTCTCCCAGGTCATCAGCATGGGGCTGGATTGGAAATGGAGCAGCTGGGACTCGAAACTGTGCTCGTATGTGATGTGAACACCATAGGCAGTGGCTTCACTGTCTATGCCAGTTCCACTGTAAAATTATTATTTATCCTTACAATTTAACTTATGGATATTATTTGAAGCCCAAGTTTAACATCTTTTCTCCCTATGAGGAATTATGGAAGCTTCTGCCTGTCATGTGGGATCACTAATATCCATAACTTTTTTTGAATTAAATTCTTCAAAAAGGAGTTTCATGCGGTAGGTTAAGTGCAACTTCAGACCACAGACTCATGTAACAGATTTGGACTTGTAAATTTTCAAGTCAAGAAAGAATCCTCTGCTTCAAATAGATGGCCTTGGGTCATCTTCCCCTACATTCCCAGTCCAACAGAAAAGAGCTGGATTAGAAGTGGAGCAGCTGGGACTCGAACTGGAATCCATATAGGATGCTGGTGTTACAGGCAATAGCTTAACTTGCTGTGCCACAGTGTCAGCCCCTCTGTTTCTTATTTTAATCCAAAGTAATCATTGTCTCTCTAATCTTGTTGTTTCCAGGGCACCATCTGCAGTTCTTCTCACTGAACTTTTGGCTGTTCTCTGTACTTCTCAATTCTTTTGGGTTTCAGAAAGTGAAGGTGCCTTGGCCCATAAGAAAGCTATGGTCTCTAACATTGAGTGCTTCCCTTCCAGGTTGCTTTACCATGCTTGGACTGAGATTTACAAATCTGATTCCTGCTTCCTCAGCTACCTCTTTTAGATTCTGACAATAGTGGTGCTTGAGGGAGATCAGATTCAAAGCTGCAAGAGGAAGGGAACTTCCTGCTTAGTCCATGGACATCACTATAGCAGCAGTTCCTAGACGAAGCAACGTTGACTTTAGTTTGCAATGTTTCCATTGTTCCCAGAATCAGCGCTGTAATCCCCAGAGACACCTTCAGTGCTGAATAGAGCTCTTTATATCAGAAACAATAGAGCTGAAGAAAACAAAAAAGTGATTTCACATCAATACATTGGCATAAACAGGAAGAATACATTTATCAATCAGACTGCAAGTTTTTGCAACCTAATTTTGTCAATGACTTTTGAAACATCCAAGAAAAAAATGTGCTCTATTCAGGTAATAGAAATATTTGATCTCCTGTACTTAATTTACTTAAAAATAATCATCAAAGGGACTGGCATATTGGTATAGTAGATTAATCCTCTGTCTACAGCACTGGTATTGTATCTTGGTGCCAGTTAATGTCCCATCTTCTCCATTTCTGACCTAACTCCCTTCTTATGGTCTGGAAAAGCAGAGGAACATAGAAGTGCTTGGGCCCCTGCACCCATGTGGGAGACCTATAAGAAGCTCATGGATCCTAGCTTTGGATTGATTCTACTCTGGCTGTTATAGCCATTCGGGAATGAACCAATGGATGCCAGATCTCTGCTTTTGCCTCTTTCTCTCTATAAATCTGCCTTTTGAATAAAAATAATTCTTGAAAAAAATTAACAGACAACATTGTAAAAGTACTGATATTTGAAGCGCTAAACTACTGAAACTTAGATTGAAGCAGTGAAGACTATATAAGTTTAGACTTCCACATAGATGAGACAGGTTTGTTTTTTTAATATTACCTGGAAAGGCAGTGTGGCAGAAAAAGATCTCTGGTTCACTCCCAAGTGTCCACCACAGTCAAAGCTAGGGCAGGCAGAAGCCACTAGCTTGTCTCTCATCTTTATCTCCCATATGAGAAGCAGGGGTCCAAGCATTTAGATCATGATGTAAAACTCCCCCCCCCTCACACACACAACCATGAACATTAAGTGGAAGTTGGATCAGAGACCCAAAGTAACCAGGAATTATGGGTTCTATGATAAGGGATGCAGATAACCCAAGCTATGATTTAACTTGCTCCAAACAAACTCAGTTTTTGGGAAGTCGTTACACTAGTTCAAAATACTGAAAGTAAAACTTATGAAAGGGCTCAAAAGAATCATTTTCAAATATACTCCATTTTCACAGCTCTGCTGTCAATTCTTATGTAGGTGATAGATTGTTCTGTAGAAAAAAAATCTTAACTGTTGTATCATAAAACAGCAATTTAGGGGGAAAGTACAAGAAGAAAAGGGAAAGAAATGCATGAAAGCAGTATTTTATTTAGGTAAAATGATCAAGAAGGTTAAGTTTGGGAAAGAAAAAAATTAGGCTGGTTTGGCTTTCTATTTTTGAGAATTTCTGGAATAGAATCTCTGCTTTATCTGTAATGAGGGATTGGCCACCATCTGAGTAATCTCTTGGATAGAGTCCTTGGTCCTCAGCATGACATCCACTAGGTCTTTACAACTGCTACCCACTGTCACTAACTTTAGCTCCACATGTCCTGTTCTCTGACTTGCACTGCACAATGACTATGGAATCTGCTGTCACTGGGGATACTTACCTGCTCCTCAAGCCCACAGACATCATTCTCTTTAATTGCTTCATCAACCAAGAGGCTCTTGACATCGGGTTGGACTACTAGCTATGGGAACAGCTGTTCCCAAATACCTGCTGCATCCTTGGCAAAGTTGTGATGTGATTTGTTTGAATTCTGGAATCATAAAGATATTTCTAATCCCATAAATACCTGACTGATTGGAAGACTTGATGGTTGCAATATGAAAACCAATGGCTTTTCACTTCATTTGTTTTTCTTCATCAAAACATGTGAATTTTCTGTGTAACTGATTCCCTCATTGATTAACAGAATCCATTTGTCTCAGCTAGACCTCTAGTAAGGTTCAGAGACCACTTTGGCTTGTTGTTTCTGTAAGGAAATTTTAATTAAAACACATTCTTTCTCCTTTGCTTCTGTGCTACCTACACGTACTTTCATGTTAACTGCAGAATTGAGGATTTATAGCAGATTGCATGGCTCACAAACTAAAATGCTTGTCTTACCCTTTACCAAAAAATATTTGATTGCTCCTGCTCCAGAGCTTCCAGTATAATCTGGATCAGGTTATATTGGCATTTTCAGACATTGTCTGCCTCAAAAATGTTAGGAGGCTTCATGCTCAGGATGTGCCTCAGCCTCAAAGGTGTCCTACAATCAGTCGTCAAAACCTATGGATATTTTACCCTCCAGGGCAAAAGGACTTTGAATAGGGAGAAGGCCCTAGATGATCCAAGTTAGTACAACAGAATCATTGCAATCTGTTAAGAGAGAGAGACAGGAAGACCAGAGTTAGATGATGGGAATGTGGTTGTAGGGAGACCTTTATAACAGTACAAGGTTGATGGCACAGTTGCCAAGCCTCCACCAGCATCCCATATGGGTGCCAGTTTGTGTCCTGGCAGCACCACTTCCAAACCACTTTCCTGCTTATGGTCTGGGAAGGTAGCAGGGGATGGCCCAAAGCCCTGGGATCCTGCATCCACATAAGAAACCTAGAAGGCTCTTGGCTTTGGATCAGCACAGTTTTGGCCTTTGCAGCCATTTAGGGGAGGAAACTAACAGATGGAAGGTATCTCTCTTCTTCTTTATCAGCCTTTCAAATAACAATTACACCAAAAATTAAAGAAACAAAACTACATTGTTGGCTTGAATTGAAGAAGGCAGATCTAGCCAATGAATATAGGCAGCCTGTGGAGAAGATAGGGAGACAAATCCTCCTCTGGAGTGTCAAAAGGAGTCAACCCTGTCAACACCTTGACTATAGCTCAGTGAAACCAAAAAATAGGTTGGTGTTTTATGCCACTGATTTTGTTAGAGCAGCAATAGAAAATTAACAGTAGAGAGTAGCTCTGATTGATTTGCAGTGTTCACTGACTGAAATCAGTTTCATTTCAAAGATCAAGTTCATTGATCTTTGTTTGATCTTGCTGTGATCTAAACTTGGGGAAGACCAAGCTGCCTTCTTGTCTGGCCCCTCTGTTGTTTGGCTACAGAGACTCACTTGGCTTGCTCCTTCTTGGAGGTACTGTGGTCTTGATCTCAGGTGAGAGAGGCTGTGCTGAGGGTCCTCCTGCAGATTTCAGCAGTGGCAGATGAAGGAGCTCTTGCACTGGACTTCCCTGACTCCAGCTGCTGTGGGAAGTGCTTGGGTTGGCTCCTCTTGCATGTCCCTTAGGTATCTGGGAGCCATAGTGCTCAAGCACTGTTCTGTGGCAAGGTCTTGCTGAGTTCACAGACCCTGTTCTGCTGCAGGGTCCGATGAGCCCCTATCCTTAGTAAGTGGATTGCGAGTGAGCACACTCCTCGGTGCTCAAGCCACAGTTGTTTCTCCCTGGCAGCACGCCCTAGCTTACCTTAGGAAAGCATTGCTCTGTGAGGGTTGTCTCTAGAGGGCTGGTGAGGCACACATATTCCCTTGTGGCTAGCACATTCTGTGATTTGTGGTGGAAAAACTTTCTTCCTATTAGCCACACACTCATATAGTGTTCTTCACTTGCAAATGCAGAAAACCACCAGTAGAAAGTGTGAAATAAATTGGCAGCTCAGAAAAATTGGAGATTACTGACCCTATTCTGTGACATGGAGTGTCCTGCCACATCACCAGAAAATGAAACAGTAAATGAGTAAACTTTGTGCTGAGCTGGGGATTGGTTGTTTGGTACAGTGGGTAAGACGCCGCCTCTTGGGACACACATTCTGTTAACATGCCTGGCTTTGAGTCCTGGCATGACTACTGATTCCAGTTGTCTGCTAATGTATGCCCCGGCAGGCAGCAGTGATGGATCAAGTGTTTGAAAGTGCTTGAAAGTCTGCCAACAGCATGGGAGGTCTGAGTTGAATTCTGCCCTCCTGGCTTTGACCTGGCTCTGCCCTAGAAGTTTAGGTGTTTGATGGATGAAGCAAGTAATGGAAGATACCTGTCCCTTTTCAAATGAAATGAAAATTAAAATTTTTGGAAAGTAATTTAAATGTACTAACATGTAAGATGGAAAGGCTCTTGTATTCTTAAGTCTTGTAAGTAGTACAGAGATTAGAAAGATGTGTAATGAAGTATTTAACTCTTGAAGTTCCTTGGTCCTTATATGTATTGAGTAAAAATTTTGTAATGCCATGGGTTTGGAATGGGCACCTGCCCTCAGCAACAATAGAGAAAATTGGTAGAATTCAATAATAGTGTCTGAATACTGGGTGGTGGAAGGGAACTCTGTAATAATCAGGCTCCAACCCAATGGATCAAGTGAAGTGGGGTCCAATTGCCTGATGAGCTAACCTGCAGCCAATTAAGTTGGATTCAATGTCTCACTTCAGTTTTTCTGTAAATGCTGTAGAATCCCATCATTAGTTGCAATCTCTGCAGTTGGACACTGGGAGCTGACTGGTGAACACTGACTTTATTTATGTGTTTATCTCAGTTCAAGTAAGCTTAAGCAAATATTCATTTTTGACAGGTGTAAGATTCTGCAAGTGAAATACACTTTGATAGAACACAACTGTGTTCTAGGGTCTATTTGTCATCTTGACCCTAAGATAAGACTCATGCAAACAGTCTCCAACTTCATAGTTAGGACAGGGTGACATAAAACCCAATCTTTAGGAAAACTATAAATGTTCAACTCATACTTCATAGAAATTTTGCAGGCATCATCTTGTTTGATTTTTCCAAATTTTGAGAAGGGGTTCCAGAAAGCCACTTCTTACAAACCGTAACTCCCCACCTCTATCCCTCTTCCATGAATAACAGAAGAAGCTACAACTCCAGAGCTACCCCTGGACAGAAAGAGGGAAAAAAAAGGAAAATGAACAAGAAAATCAAATTTGCAAATTTTTCCCAATAATATTTCTTTTTGTTGTATTTGGAATAGCTAACACTCTCTCCTTCCTTGATTTGTGACTCCCATGTCTCTTACAGTTAAAAGTTCATTACATTTTTAAAAGGCCAGATGGACAATTAGCCTAGTGGTTAAGTTCCTGGTTACCATGCCTGTGTCCCACATCAGAGCACTTGGGTTTGATAGCTGCTTCTGGCTCCTGACGCCACTAATGTGACCCTGGGAAGTAGTGGTGATGGCTCAAGTAATTGGGTTTCTAACACTCTTCTATGAGGTTTGGATAGAATTGTCATCCCCAGTCATTGTGGTCCTATCTTTTGGGTGGAGAATTATTGGATGAAATTTTGGATTAAATATTGGATTTAAATTTTGGATTATTGGATGAAATATTGGAGAAAATTTTAGAAACAATTTTAATTTTTATTTGTTTTGAAAGTCTGTTTCAGAGAGGGAGACACATTCTCTTACATCCTCTGCTTCACTCAGCTGATAGCCACAATGAACAGGGCTGAGCCAAGCCCACGCCAGGGGCCTGGAGCTTCATCTGAGTCTCCACACAGGTGATAGAGCCCCAAAGCAGCAGATCACGCACTGCTGCCTATTCCAGGCCATTACCAGAGAGCTGGGTGAGAAATGGAGCAGCAGAGACTTGAACTGGCACCATATTGGGAGGCTAGTGTTGCAGGGTATAGTTTTCCAACTAAACCATAAAGCCAAACCTTAGGGGAAAAAATGTAAAAATTGCCTGGGTAAATGCATTTCAAACTTTAATGCACAAATCACCTGGGGATCCTGTTAAAACAGACTTTCATTCAGAGACATTAGGCTGACGTTTCTGGCAAGCTCCTACATAATAGAGGTGTCCTGGTCTGGAGACCTCGTATTCAGAAGCAGTGGCCTAGGAAGCTTCTTTTCCCTTTTTGCTGGTTGGACAATATGATTAGTGATGTATTAAAGCTGTGATTATAAAATAAACCAAAAGTATACCCACTATAATTTTTTTGGAGTGGAGGATTGAAGGAGGATAGAAAAAAGGAAAGTGATTATCTTCTCAAAGTTGTATTGATGAAACACATTACACCTGCTCTCTTTATATTAAATATTTTTTAAATTTAAGAAAACTAAAAAATTTTTTAAAACATTTATTATGTTGCATTATGTGATACAGCTTTTTAGGTAATGGAATTCCCTCCCTCTCCTCTCCCAGTCCTCCCCCCATGGTGGATTCCTCCACCTTGTTGTGTATCCACAGTTCAAGTTCAGTTGAGATTCCTTCCCTGCGAGCATATACCTAGCATAAAGTCCAGCATCTCATCTTCTAGATAAGTTCAACAAAACTAAAAATTTTACAAGCTTGCTGCCATGCCAATAACTTCCCTTTTACCAGTAATACATTTTTTCAATTTCTTGTTCTAGATGGGCTGCTGCTCTTCTGCAGGCTCAATTAGTCTCTGTCCACGTAAATTTCCCCCACGATTGACCTTTCTTACTTTTGGGCCAGTTCTGTCTGAGTCATCTCGTTGGCCCTCAGTCTCCTGAAACAGAAAGCCCCTAGGGAGCACTTGGTACTTTAGATCTGACCCATTAGATCACAAGTCCTTCCTTTGGACCTTGGCCTCCAACATTTTATGATCAATATGCATCAAGTAGTATCCAGCACTCATTGTTCTAAATGACAAAAAATTGCATGTTGTCTATGTGTTTTATTTATTTTTAAGAAACACTTAAAAGGTAAAGTGGGGCCCGGCGCGGTGGCGCAAGTGGTTAAGTCCTCGCCTTGCACGCCCGGGATCCCATATGGGCGCCGGTTCTAATCCCGGCAGCCCCGCTTCCCTTCCAGCTCCCTGCCTGTGGCCTGGGAAAGCAGTCGAGGACGGCCCAAGGCTTTGGGACCCTGCACCCGCGTGGGAGACCCGGAAGAGGCTCCTGGCTTCGGATCGGCATAGTATCGGCCCGTTGCGCTCACTTGGGGAGTGAATCATCGGATGGAAGATCTTCCTCTCTGTCTCTCCTCTCTGTATATCCGCCTTTCCAATGAAAAATAATAAAAATAAATCTTTAAAAAAAAAAAAAAAAGGTAAAGTGATAGGTCTTCTATCTGCTGATTCACTCCCCCAGAAAGCCCAATGGCTAGGGTGTGTCCCAGTGGGAGCCAGGAGCCTGGAATTCCATTTGGAATGGCAGGGACGATCTTTTGCCTTCTCAGGCACATTAGAGAGCAGAGCAGCCAGAACATGAACTGCTTGGGCCCACAATAGATGCCAACATTGGAAGCTGTAGGTACCAGTATAGCTCATTGTCCCACTGTGATAGTTCCCAATATGTTTTAAAATATGTATATATTATGGAATGCCTAAGGTGGGTTAATGTGCATTACCTTACATCTTTATCATTTTTTTTGTAGGGAGAACATTTACAAATTTTTCAAGACCTTATTATTAACTGTTTTTGTACAATTGAGTCTCTTAAACTTGTTTTCCCCATAGAATTGAAGCTTTGCAACCTTTGGGCAACACCTCCCCCAACCCCCATCTCATTTTTACTGGAACTCCTGGCAATGACCATTCAACTTTACTCCTGCCATGAATTCAACATTTTTAGTTTCCACAAATAAGATCATGGAATTTTTGCCATTCTGCACCTGGATTCTTTCAGTTAACATGCTATGAAGTTAATGGGTTCCTTTTTTGTTAATGTACTAATATAAAGAGAACAGATGTTATGCATTCCACAAATATTGTTCCAAGAAGCCAATCCAATTTCCCTCACTGTCCTGCTCACTCTTGCTTGGGATCCCTCCCCCCACTTTCTTCTCTTCAACCTTATTTGCACAAATATAATGAGCATAATTTGCTAATATATTCAACAAATAAAAGGTAAGACCACAAGATCATGTTTCCTTTAGAGTATAAACATGAGCAAAAAGGAACAGTCATATCCCAGGGTGAACATTTGCTATCGCTGCTATTTCTTCTGTGTGTGTGTGTGATCTGTGTTAGCTGTCATAAGTCAAAGAAAACATGATATTTGTCCTTTTGGAAATGGCTCATTTTACTAAGCACAATGATCTCCATTTGCATCCCTTTAGTTGTCAAAGACAGGATTTTCTTTTGTGTGGCAGTCACATTCCATACTATGCATATCATTCCACGATTACTTTATCTAGTCATCCATTGACAGGATTGGGATTGATCCCATATACAGCTGTTGTAAATTGAGAGTACAAATATGTCGCTCACATCCTGATTTTGTTTTATTTGGGTAACTTGCCAGGAGTGGGATGGCTGGTTCATAAAGTATCTCTATTTTCATTTCTTTGAGGAATCTCCATACTGCCTCTTACGATGGTTGAACTGTTTATATTTCCACCAACAGTAGAGCAGGGCACCTTTTCCCTATAGCCTCATCAGACTTTATTATTGTTTTAAATTTTAAAAATATTATTGTTAGTGGACAGGTAGATTTATGGAAACAGAAACATCTTCCATCTGTTAGTTCACTCAAGTGGCCACAATGGCCAGAGCTGAGGTGATCCAAAGCCAGGAGCTTCTTGTGTGTCTCCCAATAAATGCAGGTTTCCAAGGCTTTGAGCTGTCCTTGACTGCTTCCCAAGGCCACAAGCAGAGAGCTGGATGGGAAATGGAGCAGCTGGAACATGAACGAGTGCCCATATGGGATCCTGGCACATGCCAAGCTGAGGATTTAGCTACTAGGCTATCACACCAGGCCCATCAGACTTTATTATTTTTTGGGTTTTGGATGATGACGATTATTTTCTGAATTTTGAATGATGACCATTCTAAGGGAAGGTGAAACCTTGTTGTGATTTTTATTTGCATTCCTGTGATGGCTAGTGATTCTGAGCATTTTTCTCATGAGTCTTGGCCATTTGTAGTTCATCATTTGATAACTGCCTGTTAATTTTCTTTGCCAATTTCTCAACTGGAATGTTTATTTTGCTGTTGAGTTGCTGTTTATGGTCTGTTGTATGGCACTGATGAAAATATGTATTGCACAACCAGGGGATGAAATGTTCTGCAGATATGATTTGGCCCATAGTATAGATTAGCCCTATTGCTTCTTTGCTGATTTTTTTTTTAATTTAGATTTTTTATTGGTTTTTAGGTTTCTAAAAAAGATTTATTATTTTAATTGGAAAGACAAATTTTATAGCAAGAAGATATATAAATATTTTCTAACCACTGGTTCATTTTCTAAGTGGCCAAAATGGAACTGAACCAATCTAAGGCCAGGAGCAGGAGCTTCTGGTTCTCCCACATGGGTGCACAGTGCCAAGCCTTTGGGCCATCCTCGACTGCTTTCCCAGCCCACAGCAGGGAGTTGGATGGGAAGTGGAGCAGTCATGACGTGAACAAGCATTCATATTGAATCCAGGAGTTTGCAAGGTGAGGATTTAGCCACTGAACCGTCAGGCCAGACCCTGTTGATTTTCTTTCTATTTGATATGTCTATTGATAAAAGTGGGATACTAAAGTCCCCTATTATTATTGTATTTTTACATCCCTTTAAATTATTAACAGTTACTTTAAATAACCACGTGCCCTGACATTGTGTATCTGTGCATTTACTATGGTGAGGACTTGTTGAAATGATCTCTCGATCATTGTGTAAGGTTCTTACCTCTTTGACCATTTGTTAAAGTCTATTTTGTCTGATATGAGAAATGATTATACCTCCTTGTTTTTTCTCCTCATTGGCATTTATATTTTTTCCATCTTTTCACTCTCAGACTGTGTGTATTTTGTTGGTGAGGTGTTTCTTGTAGACTGCCAATAATGAGTCTTGTTTCATTATCCAGTCAGCCAGCTAAACCTTTTGTTTTTTTTTTTTAAAGATGTATTTATTTTTATTACCAAGTCAGATATACAGAGAGGAGGAGAGACAGAGAGAAAGATCTTCTGTCCAATGGTTCACTCCCCAAGTGAGTGCAACAGCCAGTGCTGCGCTGGTCTGAAGCCAGGATCTGGGAACCTCTTCCGGGTCTCCCACATTGGTGCAGGGTCCCAAAGCTTTGGGCCGTCCTCGCCTGCATTCCCAGGCCACAAGCAGGGGGGAGCTGGATGGGAAGTGTAGCTGCCGGGATTAGAACCAGCTCCCATATGGGATCCTGGAGAGTTCAAGGCGAGGACTTTAGCTGCTAGGCCACACCGCCGGGCCCCAGCTATACCTTTTGTTTAGTGAGTTTATGCTATCCATATTCAGGGTTATTATTGAAACATGGTCCTATTATTTTAACATAAATTTTCTCATTGTTTGCTTTAGATTTCCTTTGTAGCTTTACTAGAAAATTAAGAACATTTGTGTTCTTTGATTATGGTATTTGTCTATTTCTGTGTGTAGCACATCCTTAAGCATCATTTGTAAGGCTGGTTGTGTGGCAGCAAACTCTTTCAATTTCTTTTTGTTTTGGAAGCTCTTTAGTTTGCCTTCATGTGTAAATGAAATTTGCTGGATATTATATTGTGAGTTGCCAGTTTCTTTTAGAACCAGGACTACATCTTGTCATTCTCTTTTAGCCTGTTGGACTTTCAATGGGAAATCAGTTATAAAGGTAATTAGAGATCCTATAAAGGTATCTTCTTCTATCTCATTTATATTAGCACTTTTACTGTGGAACGCTGGACTATGATATGTTGCGGTATTGAGTTTTTGGTCATGCCTATTAGAAGTTGTATGTGCTTCCTATACTTGGATATCCCTTTATTTCTCCATATTAAGGAAAATTTCCATTGTTACTTTACTAAATAGGACTCCTAGTCCATTCTCCCTTTCCACACCTGAGGAACTTCCAGTATTCATATGTTGGCCATTTGATGGTAGCTCATAAATTTTGGGCACTGTTTTGTTTTGTCTTTCCTTATTATTTCTTTTTGTCTGAATCAGAGTCTTCAAAAGATTGGTCTTATTGTTCAGGGATTCTTTCTTCTGCCTGTCCAAGTTCATTGCTAAGGTTTTCCTTTGTATTTTTGCTTGAGCATATTGAATTTTTCATGTCTAGTGGTTCAATTTGATTGCTCTACAAGATTTTAATCTTGTGGGAACATTCTGGTTGTGTATAGATTTTCTGAATCCTACATTTGTTTCTATTGTTTTTGATTAGCCTTGTGATCATCTTTTAAATTCTTTGTCAGGCAAATCCTCAGTCTCTTTATCTTCACATTCTATGATTGAAGCATTTTGTTTTCCTTTAGGAGAGTCCTATTGCCTTTGTTTATGTTGCTCATATAACTTCTTTTACTATTGGGCACTTGAATATGGATTCATTGGCTTTCTCCTCTGACGATTGTTCTCTTTGAGCTGTGCCTCTATCGCTTGGTAGAATAAGTGATCTTTACTGGGAATCAGGGTAGATGCTAGGAGTGAGCCAGGAACTTCAGCCAATGCTCAAGTGTGGGGTAAGAGTCCTGGGTGACACCCAGGTTGGGAGTGGTCCACTGCCTCTTTTGTCCTCACAGGAGGTAGCGATCAACTACCTGACTCTATAACATAGTACAAAGATACAGCAGTCAAAACAGTATGATACTGCAAACAAGTAGACATAAATGAATGGAACAGTACTGGGAGCCCAGAAAAATACACGCATTGGCACTCAATTGATTTTTCACAAAATATTCTAAGGCTGATATTCAGGTGTCTCCTGAAAATGGTGTTGAGAAAATGCAATATTCCTCTGCAGAATGAAATTAGACTCCTACTCTTCTATCACATACAAAATCAACTAACAATGAATTTAAATCATAAGCTTGGGGTCTGTGAAGTGGGCATCCATGTCAATGAGGTAAGCTACTGCCTGTGACACCAACATTTTCTGTCAGAATAATGAATGGAGACCTGGCTGCTGTGTTTCCAAACCAGTTCCCTGCAATGTGCCTGAGAAAGCAACAGAAGATGGCTGAAGTCCTGAGGTCCCTGAATCCACATGGGAGACTGACATGGAGATCCAAGTGTTAGTGATAAAAAGCTAAACAATAGCTAAGCATTTTAGGTCTGGTTTTCTTAATCATATAAATGATGTTGTGGGACTTTGATGACATTCCCTTGAATCTGTGAGTTGTGTTGGTGAGTATGGAAATAAATTTCCTTCCTTAGTGTTTTGTAACTTTTGTTTCACAGGTCTTTACTATTCTTGGTGACATTTATTCCAAGGTGTGTGTGTGTCACTGAAGTAAGTAGGATTGCTCTTAAATCTTTTTCTTGGTGAGTTCACTGTTGGTGTATAAGGATGATACTGATTATTAAAATTTTTATTGAGGCGACAGAGCAAAAATAAAGCATTCTCTCATTGCTTCATTGCCTATGATAACCAAAGGTTGACAGAGGTTGAAACTGGAAGCCAGGAATGCAGGCCTAGGGCTCTGTGGTGGTTGGCAGGAACTTAATGGTCTGACCATCACTGCCATCCAGGCTCTGCTTCAGCAGGAAGCTGGAGTCAGGTATCACAGACAGGTTTCAAATTTCAGCACCCTAACATAGGACACTGATGATGTCTTAACAGTTAAGTAAAACACCTGCTTACTATCAATTTTTTTGTTTATTGATTCTTGCATTCTATGATGTTACTGAATTTATCAATTCAAAATAGGCATTTGGTAGAATCTTGAGGTTTTCCTATATGCAATAAAATGATCTACAAACAATAATAATTATACTTGCTCCATTCCTATTTGCAGAAATTTAAAAAATTTCTCTTGCCTAGTTTCTCTGGTCAGAACTTACAGCACCATAGTTGTTAACAAGAGGAATGAGAGTATGTCCTATGTGGCTCTTGATTTTAGGAAAAAAATGCTCCTTTTTTCCATTCATTGTGTTGTTAACAGTGGATTTGGCCTATATAGCTTTTTCATGCTGAGGTAGGTTCCTTCTGTAACAAATTTCATGCATTCTTTTTTTTTTTAAAGATTTATTTTATTTTTATTGGAAAGGCGGATATACAGAGAGAAGAGACAAAGAGGAAGATCTTCTGACCGATGATTCATTCCCCAAGTGAGCGCAACGGGCCAATACTATGCCGATCCAAAGCCAGGAGCCTCTTCGGGTCTCCCACATGGGTGCAGGGTCCCAAAGCTTTGGGCCATCCTCGACTGCTTTCCCGGGCCACAGGCAGGGAGCTGGAAGGGAAGCAGGGGCCACCTGGATTAGAACCAGCGCCCATATGGGATCCCAGGCGTGCAAGGCGAGGACCTTAACCACTGCGCCATCACGCCGGGACCTGTAACAAATTTCTTAAGGGTGTTTATCACGAACAGGTCTTGAACATGAATATTTTTTATGTTGAAATTATAATTATCCTTCATGCTATTGATATGACATACTGACTTATAGGTTTGTATATGTTAGATCATCCCTGCTCCTTTGCCATGAACCCCAGTTGAGAAAGGTGAGTGATCTTTTCCTATAATTATGGTTACAGAGAAAGACAAGCATGCTTCCATTCTACCAAATGGTGACATTGACAGGGGAAGTGTCTGGCTGGAGAGACAAAAGCTTGGTCTGGGTCTTGCAAGAATGGCAGGGTCCCAGGTACTTGGTCCATGTTCGGCTGCTATGTGAGGCAGGGCAGCAGGCAGATGGATTGGAAATAGAGTAGCTGAGGACTTTTGCTCATATGGAATGCTGACATCACATGCATCAGCTTAACCTGATGTACCACGACATTGGTCCTGTGATTGACTTACTTAGTGTGCGATTGGATTTGGTTTCCTAGTATTTTGTTGAGAATTTTTGCATTAATGATCACTGGGAATATTAGGCTAAACTTTTCTTAATGTGTCCTGTTTGGTTTTAGAATTAAGGCAATGTCCTAGGATTTGAAAGATTCCCACTGTTAATCTTTTGGAACAGAATTAAAAATTGGAGATGATTCCTTAAAAATTTAGCAGAAATTAGCATTGAAGAGATCTGGTTTTGAAGCCTTGAGTTTAACCTTCACTAGCATCAATATTTGTTGATCTGTTGAGGCTTTCTAGAGCTTGAGTTCAATTTTGATAAATGATATATATTCTTGCCCTTGTCTCTCTGCCTCGTTTCCCTTATTGCTTGCTCTCTGGGCTGTGTCTCCACCTTTTTCATATCTTTCCTTCTCCATCCTACCCCCTCTCCCCCGCCGTCAGTCTCACTCTGTGAGGTTAACTGGACACATCTGTCTCTCACCTGCACTTCTCTCATTTATGGGCCTGCGCTCTAACCTCTTGTGCACCCCAGCCCTTGTAGCCTGAATCTATCTTTCATCCTCTCCCGTCTCCATATTCATATCTCATTCTCCCTCTTTGAGCTGCACCCCAGTTCCATGTCTGTCAATCTGACCACCTGTCTCTCCCAATACCCCCTTTGTCTCACCCTGTACCCTGCCACTTGGTCTCTACTTACCTCTGTGTCCTATCTCTCTGGCCCTATAATCTGAATCTCCAACTGTTACTCTCTGACTCACCTCTTGTGATTGTTCCTCTCAGTGTACCCTGCTACCCTGACCCATGTCTTGCTCTCACTCTGGTGTCTTTTACTCTTTCCCCCTGCATCGCTGTTCCCAGCCTTCTTGTCACTCCAGCTCCTGTCTCTACACATTTGTGGCCTCTTTTGTGTCTCTGGATCCTGTGTTTTGATGTGGAAGATATGGGCTCTATGTTTCTCTTCCAGGTCTTCACCTTTGACTTAAAAATGCTTTTGAAGTACAGGCACATCCATGATGCACAAAGTGATAATGTTTATTTTAAAGGTAAGAACAAAACACACATACACAGGTGGGCATAGTTAGAGAGTAGAGTAGACCAGGAAGAGACAAGGGGTGGAGGAAGGAAGGAATGAAAAACTTCCTGTTTTTCTGGTGCTGTAAGAGAGGCAAGCACCTCCCAGCACCTTCTTTTATGAGATGTAATTAGCTGGAAATTTTATGAGATGCCCACAAAATTCCCTGCGGAGTTTATTATACATGTTTACAAGGAGATTTTTCTGCATGTCCCGGGTAAAAATAAAGCATCCCCAGAAAGGGAGTATCTCGACAAATGGGATTTAAGGACATGAGACAAAGTCTTGTGGTTTATGACCTCTGTATCCCATGTCATTCTTCTCCCCACTCCACCCCACAGATTTCTGATCCTAATTATCATGGAGGCATTGAAGGATGCTGGTCCATCGCATTTTCTGAATGCACATTTTTTGGTGTACCACTGCTTATTGTGAGTTCAGAAGCATCTTCTTGTGTTAGAGTTGTAGCTCATGTGCCAGAGAAGTCTCATTGGTGTCGATGGCTTATGAAGGTCCATTATTATTTTGAGAAACTGTTGAATTCTGGAACAAACAATTTCATCAATCAGTATGAGCATAGTTAGAAAAAGATGCATTGCTGGTGGAATCCCCTTTAAGGAGTGTGTGTTCAGTTGCTTCCCAGATGGTGGGTATTAAAAGAATAGAACCAGTTAGACTGGGGAAAAAACCTTTGCAATATCTCCTTGAGTGAATGTACTGTATTTATGATAAATGTGAGCTTTTATTAGTAACTGGACATGGTACTCTTTGTTCTGCCAGTATGATTTATAGCTAGTTGGTTGTCTGTTACTGATGTGAAACCTTTACAAACTTTAGTGCTTTTTGTAAAAGTTAGCCTGGATTTTAGGCCAGGTTTCCCAGGGTAATAGAAATAGATTTCTAATTTTTATTTTTTAAAAAAACTTGGTTAGGGCCACCATGGAGGCATATTGGACTAATCCTCTTTTTTGGCACCACCCTCTCATATAGGAACAGAGTCCTGCTGTCACACATCCCTTGTTTAATGCCTTGGAAAGCAGTGAAGGATGGATCAAGTCTTTGTAAGCTTGCGCCAATGGGGGAGAGGGTGGAGGGATCCAGAAGAAGCTCCTGACTTCAGACTGGCTCAACTCCAGTCATTGTTATTTGGAGTGTGAACCAGTGGATGGAAGCTCACCATCTTTCTTTTTCTAACCCTGACTTTTAAGTAAAATAAATGAGCTTTAAAAAACAAAACAAAGAAGAAACCTTTACTTACTTGAAAGACGAAGTTACAAAGAGATAGGGAGAAACAGAAAGAGATCTTCCATCCACTCACTCATTCCTCAAATGTCCACAATGGCCAGAACAGAGCCAATCCAAAGTCGGGAGCTACTTCTGGGTCTCTCATAGGTATAGGAGCCCAAAGACTTGGGCTCTCCTCTGCTTTTCCAGGCCTTAAAGAAGGAGCTGAGTTGGGAAGTGGAGCAGCTGGGACATAAGCCAGCACCCCTAGTAAATACTACCAGCACAGCAGGTGGCAACTTTACCTATTATTCCACAATTCTGGCCTTGAGATTTTTTGAAGCTGTCTTCTTAGGGCATCATAGGACATTGTAATTTAAAGAACTCACTAAACTCAGTTTCCCTGCCAAAAACATCTTCCTGAGAGAAGAAGAGGTAGATAAAACATTTTTTATTAAGTGCAATAGTCTGGGTATGACCTAAGCAAAGGATTCACTTACCTTTTGTCTTTTTGAAGAAATAGCTGGAATCTTGGGTTCACAAGAGAAAGCAACTCGCCTTCTGTGTGCATTTGTGAAGGCTGAAGAGGTGGAATTGAAAGCTAAACATCCCCAGCTTACCAGGCCCTGTTATTTTGCTGAGGTAGGAGAACACAGGAACATCAGCAGGGTGTCTGCCATTTAGGCTGCAATTGATCAGAGGAGCATCATTCCTCTCTAGGGTTTATGAAAGGAGGTCTCCCGCGGAAGCAGGCTGTTCACTAACTTTTGGAATCTGGCATTGCATGCATTTATTTCTTTGAATTTCCATCTGTGTTCTCTGTGCACTCTCCTCTTCCCTCTCCCCCCTCCTCCTTTCTACTACCATAGCCTTTCTTGCAGGGGGCGTATTTGGCTAAATAGGAAATTGAAGAACATACTTTATGATTGCAGAGTAGAAAAGTTTATGTCCCAATCCACCAGACAATTCTAAGCTAGAAGAGAATAGAAGAGAGCTACTTACTTGTTTCTCAGTCTTACTATCATTTCTTGATCACGCCTATTCAAAATGACTTGTTCCAAGCATTGGTTGGATAGGGCACATGGAAATGTACAGATAAGTTGTTCCTTCTTGGTCAAAAGTAAGTTTACTTAAAGTATATTGCATTATCTCACACCACTAGTACTAGAAGCCAAATCTGGTAATCCTAGGGACCAGAAGTTACTTGGTATGAGAGAACTAGGAGTGTGAGTCTCTGTGTGCCTAGTGCTGAGAAAAACATTTCAATACAGCATCTTTTTTTTTTCAGAAATGAAAACTGTTGGTTGAATATCTTAGCACCAGATATATACATGAGACCCATGGAGGGAAGAATGAAGATGATAGGGCAGGTATATGAATTCATATTCCACTGATATGGCACTAACTCCAAAGAAATGGTGCCCAGTAACACCAACCTTGGCTATGTTTCCCATATAGAATCCAAATGTGGTAGAGTTGTCATTCCCTTCAGTACTGCTGGCATTGCAAGCTGTGGCTTATCCCACTGTTTTGCCAAGATGGCCAAAATCATTATATATTGCATCCAAATAGGTCATAATAACAGGTTCAGTATCACTTATATGGAGAAATCCAGTGTTCACTTTCTATTCTACTGATGAAGCCCAGAGCAGCTGCATGTTCATGTAAATGCAAAGACAGTGGGTAGTCAAAAATATCCATAGAAATATAGAGAGAAAGGAACAAAGTCAAGCCAGCAGTACCTGAAGCCCCAAGGCCAACAGATTCCCTATTGAGGGGAAATGGTGAGCAGGAGAGGGTAGACAGAGCCCATCTGCAAAGAATACTCACCCTTTTATTTTTTTCCCAGACAGGAATCCAACCAACACTGACGAGCAATGCAGTGAGGAGCACTCCATGGACTTTGATGCACATGACTGGAGGAAAGGGGTTGGGGAGAGGGAAGAGCAGAGTGTAAAGAGCGTGAAGACAGAGGAGAGTGCACAGAGATGAGAGAACAAAGAAAGGTGACAAAGGAGAGCTTAAGAGAGAGCAGAGAGAAAAGGAGAGGAGAGAGGTCTGAGAGAAAATAGTAAGGGAACAAAGAGAAGATAGAGAATGGAGAGAGGGAAAGGAATTACAGTAGACACGAGAGGGAATACAGGAGAGTGGGAGCAGAGATAGTGAACAAATAAGACATAAGAGAAGAAAGAGTGAAGGTCAATAAGAGACAAAGGATTGAGAGCAAGAGAAAAGACAGAGCACGAGAGGACAGAGATGGACAAGAGAGCCAGAGAGGAGAGTGAGAGAGCAAAGGTACTGGAGAGACAATGGTGAAAGTACAGAGACAGAAAAGAGCCAGGGAGAAGATAAAGAGAATAGAGGGATGAGATAGAGTGAGAGAAATAGAAGGCAGGAGAGCAGAAAAGAGGCATGCATAGAGATAGAGAATAGAAGAGAGCTAGAGAAGACAGGGAATAAAGAGAGCTTAGAGAACAAAGAAGGCAGAGATGAGCGTGAAGAAAGTGAAAGAAAGTATAGAAAGGAGACAGAAAAAATAAAGAGCAAAGACAGTGAGAGGGAGACAAAGAGTGGGAGAAGAGAGAGAGAGTAAAGACAAGGCACAGAGGAAAGAGACCTAGAGAGATAAGTAGTGAGGGAGATGAGAGCTAGAGGGGAAACAGCATGAACAAAGCAAGAGAAGAGAGATAAGAAAGGAGAGAGAACAGAGTGAGCCAGGAGAGAAGAGAGCTTGAGAGAATAGACTGAAGACAGCAAAGAGAAGTACAGAGAAAGAATGGAAACAACTGACTTGGAGTCACTGTAGCAACCCACAGAGTGAGGAACAGAGGACCTTACCTGTCATCTTCCCAGAGATTCCTGTGTTCCGGCGAGCCCACTGAGGATCCCAGGTCCAGCTGTTGGCAGCAGGGCAGATGCAGCCCCGGGAGCCAGGACTGCAGAGTGTTCAGTGCCGCAGGAGACAGTGGGGGCAGGATGCTGGGTTAGAAATAAAATGTCTCACCCTGTCAGAACTGGGCATGGCCCTCTTCCCAGAACCTTCTCTCTTCCCACCACTTAAGAAATTGGATATTAGTACTGGGTTCCTGCCCATTTTGCCAAGATAGAATTCTCTGCCTACTGAGGACACATTAGGGAGTACCTTGGTACTCTGGACTCTGCTCATGGCAAGGCTGCTGGAGTACACTAGCACAGTGCCCTTACCCCCAGCAGTCAACCAGTTGGCCACTGTGGTACAGTGAAGAGCTGGCAATATGGCACACCATGGGGCTCCAATATGATCTCCCTAGCCTGAGAATAACTTTAAGTTCTAGACTTTTGCCCTAGCACCAACAGGGACTGGAGCTCCTAGCCTCACCCTTCAAATGTCCCTAGTCTGGCTTAATCCTTCTGCATTGCCCCAAGCTCAGCAACACCTTACCCACAGGAACTTACAAGTGGGCTCTCAGTACTGTGTGTAACAATGCAGCTTGCTGGGGTCTCTGACTCAGAGTTTCAGGAATCTGTACCAGCCTATCAGGGGCCTCAGGGTTCTAGGCTCCAGCCCACAGCCTTTTCTGTTTAAACAGCAAGAATTTAGGTGCTATTGCACAATTTCTGCTGAAACTTGAGATAACTGTGTACAACCCTTAGTGAGTGACCCAAGACATTTTACCAGCTGTTAGAGTCTAAACCACTTGTACAAATCCAAAACATTCTATAGATCCAACCTCCTCCCTCCAGCATCAATGCAACCCTTGAAGCTTGGATCTGGGAAGCATCTAGGAGTCTCTAAGTCCACCCAGCTCCTAGAGCCTGCACTCCACTCTCCAGACTCCAGCACCTGATTTGGATATTGACTTGGAATCTTTGTACTTGCCATACCCACAATACCAGTAAGGCCTGCTGTTAACATCTGGGAAGCTCATCATACCAGGCCTTGCCTTGGAAGACAGCTAGAGAGCTGAACAGCAGGAATTTCAATGACCACACTAAGCCACAGGAACATTTCAGATCCCTACTATAGTTAGTATCAACTATGTCACATAAAGGCATAGGGGGACTCTGCTGTAAAATCCAGCTGGCACTAAAGAACTCCATCTCACCAGTATCCACAGGCTCATGTCCAGGGATAAGACTTCAATCAGTAAAAACCATCCTTTAAAAGGGATAGGAACAAACATTTCCCCAAATATGCAGGAAGATGAACAAGCAAGGCAATATGACTCCCCAAAATGTATATTCTCATGAATATTGGATTGCAAAGAAAGGGAGACTGATGAAATAATTGAGAAAAAATTCAAAGAATAATTCTAAGGTTAGAGATACAAGAAAATGGCTCAATGAAATTAGAAAATTAGTACATGACATGGATGAGAGATTCAGCTGACAGATGGAGATATTGAAAAAAATATTAGAAATGAAGGACCTAAAGCTTCCAATGTGCTTATTTATTCTATTAACAGAAGCCTCTATTAGGTAGAATTTAAAAATCTGAAAGTTTCAAATAACTAAAGTAGGGTTTTAGATCCCTAGCATACCATCAAATGATGGAATGCATGATTTTGGAATTCCTGAATGGAAAAAAAGAATGGTGTAGAAAACCAATTCAGTGTGAAAATAGCATAAAAATTCCCAATTTGGAGAAAGGTCTGGACATTCAAATTCAGAATATGCAAGGACACTCTTTACAGATTGAGGGGGAAAAAAAAACCCTAAATTTCATAATACCTCAAATAGTAATATTAAGCAATAAAAGCAAAGCTGAAAGCATCATCATACCAATTTTAAGACATAATACAGGGCATTATAACCAACACAGCTTGACACGGGGGTTGTTATAGTCATGTGGATTTATGGGATAGAAATCCCAGAAATAAATCATGAACCATAACCAATTTTTTGATAACTGAGCTCAAATAACTCCCTGGAGAAAGTAAATGCTCTCAAGCAAATTATGTTGTGAAAATTGAATCTCCACACGCAGAATCATGAAAGGAGACCCCTACCTTATTGCATAGAGAAAAATAAACTAAAGGGGGATCTGTATTTTCAACTCTAGACTTGTGACTATCAAACTGCTACATGAAAACAGGAAATATTCCAAGGGAATAGTCTAGGCAAACATCTCTTGAGTAGGATGCTAAAAACATAATAAAAGCAAAAAATAGGCAAATGGGATTACATCAAGGTAAGGAAACGACTGTGAAGAGGCAACTGATAGAATGGGGCACAAATTTTTTCAAACTACCCATCTCGATAAAAGAACATTTGAGGACCTCAAGAAATTCAGCAACAATCAAAAAGTTGAGAACTAGGTGAAGAACACGAGTAGAAATTGTTTGAGGCAAGAAATACAAATGGCCAACAGAGCCAGAGTGATGACCTAGTGGCTAAATCTTTGCCTTGCACACACTGGGATCCCATACAGGTCCATTTCCCAGCTGCTCCACTTCCAGCACCCTGCTTGTGGCCTGGGAAAGCAATCGAGGATGACCCAAAGCCCTGGGACCCTGTACCTGCATGGGAAATCTAGAGGAAGCTCCTGGCTTCGGATTGGCTTAGCTCTGGTTGTTGCAGTCACTGGGGGAGTGAAGCAGTAGATGGAAGGATTCTCTCTGTACATCTGCCTTTCCAATCAAAGAAAAAAAAAAGTGGTCAATAGATCTCAAAAAAATGCTCAGGATCACTAGCCATCAGGGAAAATGCAAATATAAATAATACTAAAATCTTTATCATTTTATTCTAGTCACAGTGATTATTTGAAAAAAAAATAGCATTCTGGAAAGATTGTAAAGCACTCCAATACACTGCTGGTGTGAAATCAAATTGATATAACTCTTAGGAAAAACAGTAGACCCCTCAGAATATATGCACCATATGATCCATCTAATCCATTTCTGTTAAATATATCTAAAGGAAGTGAAATCAGCATATAAAAGGAATTCCTGCATGTTTATTGCTGCTAAATTCAGAATAGTAAAGCCATGGACTCAACCAAGATTTTCCCTAACAGATGGCTGGACAAAGAATATGTGGTATATATAAGGAAATATTAGTCATAATAAAGAATGCTGGCATTTACCACAAATTGGTTGGAATTTAAGATCATTATGCTAAGTGAAATGTCAGACCCAGAAAGCTTCTCTTAGTTGTGGACATTAATACAGAATGTAAAAATTATGTAGATATTATAGCACCTGGTATACACTTTAATTGAATTATACTATATACATGACAATATTCCCTTCCTTCCCCATGTTATGATCCTGGTCATGAATCCATCACTTTGTGATATTAATATATCTGTTTTTATGAGACAACATATTGGGTCTGGCACAACAGTGTAGTGGTTAAAGTCCTCTCCTTGAATGGGCCGGGATCCCATATGGGTGCCGGTTCTAATCCTTGCAGCCCCATTTCCCATCCAGATCCCCGTTTGTGACCTAGGGAAGCAGTCAAAGACAGCCCAAGGCCTTGGGACCCTGCACTCGTGTGGGAGACCTGGAAGAGCTCCTGGCTTCAGATTGGCTCAGCTCTAGCCGTTGTGGCTACCTGGGGAGTAAACCATCAAATGCAAGACCTTCCTCTCTGTCTCTCCTCATTCTCTGCCTTTCCAATAAAAATAAATCTTTAAAAAAAAAAGAGGAGAGACAAAAAAAGGAGACACACACACAATTGCTTAAAGATAGAATAAATGTGGCAAAATTTTCAAGGTACCAAAAGAAGCTATATTGAAGTGTATCTAATCCAGGATTTGAAAGTCCAATACTATGATATTAGCATCTACTGAGAAACATTTACAGTTGGGGAATCTGTGAAGTCCCAAGGGCCTCACCAGGTGACTGGACTCCCTGAGACAGCCTCTCCTAATTATCAGCTCTCTCTTTTCATTACCTATTAGTACATCAAGGCACAAACTCAGTCATGAGGGCTGAGCCCTCAACACCCAATTACTTGCCAGTGGCCAATATCATTCCCATCTCTAGTAGCAACAATCTAAACATCTCCAGGTTATAAGAAATGCCCTCTTGAGGGCAAAGCTGCCCCGAGTTGAGAATCACTCATTTAAAACAATATCTATGGCCAATAGATATTAGTCTCCCCGCCATCCAGGATAATACCTACAGACCTTGATGTCAAGAGGTTGGCTGGGCCATATATAAGGAGACAACAGCCACCACTGCCACGTGAGGATCACAGCCAAGTCGGAACTCAAGACCTGCTTACTGTTTAGCAATCTGAAAATGTCATGACTAGTCTCAGAATTGTGCTTACATCAGCACCGTGGCTTTTGTTTACTTTTGGAGTAGAAATCAGGGTGACCCAAGAAGTCTTCTATGTGGATCAGAAGGGCCTTCCTTCTCTTTGCTTACAAGACATCTATACCCATCTTGATATAACAAAATCAAGCAAATAACTTACCTCTTTCTGTCTTCCACATACAGTAATCTATGGGCAATTGCCTCAGAGCCCTGCCGTGATACCTGGTGGGAGTGACTCAGAGCTTGAGGCACAACTCCCAGGCCTACACATGAAGTGTGACCCTCGACATGGCTAGAAGGTCAAGGTGAATACACATGGAACATCACCAGAAGGTCAAGGGAGATAGATGTGCCATATAGCCAATCACGGTGTCTTTGGTGAGCAGGGGGCCAGAAGATGACCCCCTGCCTTCTCCTTCCTGAACCTTTATAACCGTGGATTTTTTTCTGAATAATCAGACATTCCTCGCCAGCTTGTCTCGGTGATTCTTGCAGCCAAAGGACACCATCTGCCTTGGGGCCTGGTGGCAGGCCTAAACCCCAAGAATGATCCACTGGAGGAGAGCAGATGGCTGTCTCTTCTATCATGGTCCTATCACATGCCACCCTGATACCTGATGTACCTCAGGCGAGCATTGCTGGTTTTTCAAGTATCTGGATTGATGGGAAGCTCTGAACAAAGAATGCTGCCTTAGAGACTTAAGGGTAGAACTTGCAGAGATCTTAAACCATCTGACAACTTTTTTTAAACCACAGGAAACCTTATTATCCTTGAAAGTCTCAGTATATGAGAATAACAAGATGTTTAGGATCCTAATCTTTTCCTGGTTGTGCAGAACAGTTTTATTCCTCTTCACCTCTTGGGATGGCCAAATTCCTCCTGTATGCCATGTATTTCAGCATTAAGATAGTTGATTATGCCCCATCCTAGATCTAGCTCAGGAAAAAGAAATTCTAAAATATGCATAGATGTTTCTATGGGGACATCATGTTTGATATGGAAAACTGAGGATCAACCTAGACAAATGTCCTTCTTCATGCTGTGGGGAGTTGGAGCTCATGAAAGCTACAGTCTCATCAAGAATATCAGCTGATCTGTCAGTTTCAGAGCTAATCCCACAACCTGATTTAAGTAGGAACACTGTTTCATAATAAACTCCCTTGTCCAGTTTTCCATTGTTTGCCACATTTATAAATCTGTACATACTTCATCAACTATTTCCTTCCTCGCACTGCTTTACCCTGCGTGCCACAATCTGCTTATATGAAAGACATGTATTGCAACAAGAGCAAGATCATTCCATGAGATTAATTCTAGAAGGGCAGACCAGGTCCTTCCGGGGGACACTTACAAGGACATCCAAGGCAGAGAACCTAGGTGAACTGGAAGTGAGGTGTTCATTGCACAGGATACTAGCTACTTAATATCACTTATCAATGGAATTAGGAACTCAATAAAAGCTTTGTCTACATCAAAAGAAACTAAAAAAACAAAAGATTTACCTACCTTTAATTAGAAAGACAGATACATAGAGAGAAGGGGAGACAGAAACATCTTCATTTGCTGATTTACTTTCCAAGTGGTCATAATGGCCAGAGCTATGCCAATTTGAAGCCAGAAGCTAAGAGCTTCCCCTGGGTCTGCCACATGGGTACAAGGCCTTGGGCCATCCTCTACAGTTTTCCCAGATCAAAAGCAGAGTTCTGGATGGGAAGTGGAACAGCTGAGACATAAACTGGTGTCCGTATAGGATCCTGGAGCATGGAAGGCAAAGAGTTAGCCACTAGGCTATCACACCAAGCCCAAAAAAGACTTTTAAAACAGGGAGTTTCTGGAACTTTCCTTTTCCTTTAAATAAATGCCTACTGTGAGAATGTGACTGTACTACCATTTACAGTATAGACATAGAAGCTCTGTACACATTTATATGTACCAACACAAGAACCTGATCCGCCAACTCACACAGAGGGAAAGGGATAGGATCCAACACGATCTGCCATTCCCTGAGTCAGATCTGTCCCCTGCGCCCTTTGTCCTTTAGGAAAGCAAGGGGCTACATTCACAGATCAGTCAATAACCGAAGATCCTGAAAACATAATGACCAAAAAGCCTGAAACAAACTCCTACTTGAGTAGATCCTAGTGAGTCTACTACATACCCCTTTACACACAACTTTCCCTCTCCTAAGTGCCAGTTTGGCAATGAGATCGCTATTTCAGAATCACACATACTCTCCTTCCTGCTTTTTGGGGGATGACTATAACATGATACCCAGGAACTGACTTGGAGGTCCTGGTCAAAGTCTGCTGGGGGTAACCAGCATCACTGCACACTGTATAAATAACCAGAGGCCCATCTAGGCCAGGTCTACCCACTGAGCAGTGTTCAGAGTATTCTCTGCATAAGGGAGCCAATGAAATTACTGTTCCAAAGACTTCAGTTTAAAGTTTTTCATTTCAGAAAAAGATAAATATTGCTTCCTCTTGTGGTTTCAAAAGAACAATTAAACAAAGATCAAATTTAGTGCTTGTGAATCTGTCCTGCTCAACAGGAAGACATCTGAGAAGAGGAAATATGCCATTATTTCCACTTTCAGGTTCCTACGAAGCAGCTGGCATACAACTCATGGCTCACTCCTAGCATGCGTGTCTTTTTTTTAAAAAAAAGATTTATTTTTATTGCAAAGTCAGATATATAGAGAGGAGGAGAGACAGAGAGGAAGATCTTCCGTCCGATCATTCACTCCCCAAGTGGTCACAATGGCCAGTGCTGAGCCAATCTGGAGCCAAGAGCCTGAAGCCTCTTTCAGGTCTCTCACATGGGTGCAGGGTCCCAAGGCTTTGGGCTGTCCTCGACAGCTTTTTCAGGCCACAAGTAGGGAGCTGGTTGGGAATTGGAGCTGCCAGGATTAGAACCAGTGTCCATATGGAATTCTGGTGCATTCAAGGCGAGGACTTTAGCCACTAGGCTTCTGTGCTGGACCTGCTTGCATGTTTTTTAAATGAATAAAATTCTCATAGCCACAAAGACAGCCTTGAATTTTCCAATGATCCATCCAGTCCACAGATTTCTAAACTACCTATGAATGACATGAATACTGCAACTTGTATTCTTCAATCCACTTGTGAATCCTAAAATCCAATCACAATGGAAAAATATCTGCACCTCTTATTTCCCTTGCATAGCATCTGTGCCAGATCTTGTACTTTGACAAATTTACATTTACGTTGAAAATTCCAGCTGAATGAACATTTTTGTAAAAGCAGGACAATGAAAATTCAGCTAGAATTTAGATACATGAGAAGAGGATGAAGTTGAACCAAGGACAGCTATCAAGACCCCTAATGTGGTGTCAGAGCAGACAAGCTCTTGGGAGCCGAATGTTCTCTCTCTGGATACAATCAGTACACATTCGCAAACCTCAATCGCTTTCTGTAGAGGTCAAGACTCTTTGACCTACCTGCCTTTATGAACACTGTGTGGATTACCAAGGTGTAGGCGGAGGAACTTAAAGCACAGAGGAATGAAGTTCCTACCACAAAGCCTCATGGGAAGACAGGATAACTACTAGGAAAGAATTCCTCATTCATACCTTTTTGACTTCAAAGGGATTTGGGGAACAGTGGTGAAAGTATATCTCAAACAGTAATGTGCCTACAAATCACCTGGACATGTTAATCAGTGTATTCTAATTCAGGAGCCTTAGTGGTTGGGGGAGGGGGCACTGTTTTTTTGCATTTGTAAACTTTAATCAGTACTTAAACAGTAGCAACAGACCTTGCTTGTCTACAAACCATACTCTAACAAACAAAACATTTAATTGCATAACTTTAAGTAATGTACAAAAATCACGTAGGGACTTGGTTATTAATTATAATACTGAGGGTTAGTCCTCACTTTCAGAGATTCCAATTCATTGGACTGGAGATCAACAGTTATACAAAGATTCCAAGTGTCAGGCTGTCACAGACATTGCCATACACGGAGCACCACAGAAACAACTGGGCATATGCCAGCAAGGTGGCAGTGGGAGACCCTGTACCTTCCTGAAGCAAAATAAAGCTGGGCAAAGTCAGAGGGGAGGGTCGTCATGTACATTCTTTGTGCTAACTTGTTAGGATGAGCACGAGTAGCAAGGAGGAGCCCCCATGTGGTTCCATCAACTCCTAAGCCCCCCCCCCCTTTTTAAAAGAAAGGCTCAGAGAGGAGGAAGACCATGTCTGCCAGGGAGAAAGAAAAACCTGAAGATTCAGCACAGGGCAGACTAGCTTACTACATAAAAAAATTAAAACTTTTCTCCCTCCTAAAGAGAGGACAAAGAGAAGTTCAAGGTTCCCCACACCCCCAAGAGAGCTTGCTTTGGCCTTGTTCTTGTTCTGAGTATCATCCCAAAATCAAAGAACACCCTGGTCTCTGCATGGGCAATGTCACCAAGGAACGGGAAGAATGACACTGCTGTAGATGACAAGTAGCCTGATGAAAAGGCTACTGAGCTGAAGGAAAAATAGGAAAATAGTGCTGTGCGCTGAGCTAAGGAAGGCCTGATGCAGCAAGAAGGGAACTATCAAGGCTGAAGATAAAGAAAATGATGAGAGCCCAGCACAGTAGCCTAGAGACTAAAGTCCTTGCCTTGCATGTGCCTGGATCCCATATAGGCACTGGTTTGTGTCCCAGCAGCCCTACTTCCCATCCAGCTCCCTGCTTGTGGCCTGGGAAAGCAGTCGAGGATGGGCCAAAGTCTTTGGACCCTGTACCCATGTCAGATTCCTGGAAGAAGCTCCTGGCTCCTCCTGGCTTTACATTAGCTCAGCTCTGGCCATTGTGGCCACTTGGAGACTAAACTAACTGACAGAAAACCTTTCTCTCTGTCCTTCCTGTTGATGTGACCTTACAATTAAAAAAAAATGATGAAAAATGTTTTTCTTGTTTATGAAACATTTTCCCACCTCTGTGCCCAGTGGACTCAGTTTAATGATAAAAAAAATTAAAATGTGAGGCTATACTTTTATCTGTGCGTGTATAGTAAGCAGAATACAGAATGTTCCTTTAGAGAGCTCTGTCCTGGTGGTATTTTCAGTAGCCACTAATTTTGCGTGGTAGAGTGTGGTGGTTGTAATTGGAATGGTAATTTAAAGTAGTAATTGATGGTACCCAAACCAAATTAGGTAAATATGGGAATGGTATTTTTTTCATCTTCAGTTGTCTCTGTTGCAATATAATATTGTTTTGTTAGGTGAATACCATACTACAGCTACAAAACAAACTTTGGGTTTGATGCCATTCTGAATGCTTCTAATGCAATATTTAATTTTTTTCCTGGGCTGGCATGGTGGCACAATAGGCTAATCCCTCACCAGTGTTGCCAGCATCCCATATGGGCACTGGTTTGTATCCTGGTTGCTCCACTTCTGATCCAGCTCTCTGACCAAGGCCTAGGAAAGCAGCGGCGGATGGCTCGAGTGGTTGGGCCTCTGTACCCATGTGGAAGACCTGGAGGAAGCTTCTGGCCTGACTTCAGAATGGCTCAGCTTCAGCTGTTGTGGCCATTTGGGGAATGAACCAGTAAATGGCAGAACTCTGTCCTTCTCTGTAAATCTACCTTTCAAATAAAAATAAAATCTTCAGAACTTTTTTCCCAGGGAGTTCTCTAATTTGTGAACAAAGTCATAAACCACTGTTTTAGGCTATTTTACCAAAAACAGTGAGGCAGGAATTCGGTGAAATCAAGTTTCCTCAGCAAGTGGAACACAGAGCTCATCCTGGACTCACAATTCTGGCCTTACATTTCGTTTCTACCAGTAGGAATTCTGTTTCTTCAAAATTTTCTCCAAAATTTCTATTGCCTTTCCTGTTTACACACACACACACACACACACACACACACACACACACACAGAGTTATTTTCTATCCTTAATGCCCCTCTCTCTCTCCATGTAGTTCATGAGTCTATTTATGCCATGGACACAACAGATAAGAGTCTGAATACCTAATCAGCTGAGCCAGAGAGGGAAAGAACCAGGCTCGCTGCCAAGTTCATAACGACCATATGATAAACACCCATTCTGCTTCTCTGGTCTACAATTACTAAGCAATAACTTTATGCACAAAAATGCCAAAGTCATGCCACTCTGAGCATGAGCAGCTTTCCTAACCTTCGTTTCGGTTTTCATTTATACTTCAATCCTTTTTCTTTTCAGAATAGGATACAGCCAGTGGCCTGCAGAACATATTTACACCTGAAAACACATGTTTCTAGGAATCTCTGACACAAAACTGGAGGGAGAGAAAGCCATTCCCCTTTCAACATTTCTTCTCCTTTACCAGAGAGGGCAAAGGTGGCAGCTTCCCATGAGCTGGTGCCCAGCTTTGTGCTTGGGCATGACCAGGCTTCCCTGAGCTGAGCCCTAGGATATGAATATCTGCATTGCCATGGCCTGCTGCTCACAAGAGAACAACCTTCTCTTAGGAGCTGCAGGGCTGGAGACATGAGACGCATCTCTCAATGTCCACTGGGGAAAACTGCAGTGGGGAAGGCCTTTGGCTGAGGAGCATCTCAGAATAGGGGTGAAGGGGCTTGTTTCCTGCTGTGACAGCAATACTCACAGCTACACTCTGCAATGCTCCTGCCTCCAGGCAGCGTCCCCTCTCATCACTCCAGGCTCCTATGAGGATTTCTTAAGGAAGTACATGTGGCTTAAAATGTCCTCTGTGTCTCCTGTCCAGATGGTAGAAACCCAGTTACTTGAGCCATGACCATTGTCTCCTGATTGTGCACTGGCAGGAAACTTAAGTCAGGAGCTATAGCTGGGAATCAAACCCAGGTACTCTGACATGGAACACTGGCATCTTAATTACAAAGCTGAAGGTCTGTCCTATTGGCCCCATCCCCATTAATATGTTACTTCCAGATGTTCCCACGGAAGAGGGACCCACATGGAAGGCCCTGAATGCTTATTTTATGGGTTAGGTCTGGAAATGATGCAATCACATTTGCCCCATTTCCATTCAATTCAGGTGCTTGACCATGAGAAGGCAGACTGGGAAATAGGGTTGAGGTGAAACAGCACATTCAAGTCACAGTGCCGCTTGACAGTATGAGTAAACTCTGAAGAAGCTTGAAATAATCACTAAAAGGAAAATTTTTTTCATGGAAACAATGGTATGACTCACTTTCACCCTGTAGCCCTTGACCCTTTGTACCCTAATCAACTAAGTAAGATTATTAAAAAAAAATAGCAACAATATAAAAAATTTTCTAAAAAAGAAAATTGTTTTCAGATTTTGCCTTTTGTTTCATATTGGTGCATTACCTATTTTATAATCAATATCCAGAAATAAGATTATTCAATAACACCTCATAAGACAAGTGCAAGAAGCCGTTTCCAAATTTTCCATTTCTTCTGTGGGGTACAATTAGTTACTCCAGCTTTGGTCTCAAATTTTTCATTAAATATGAGCATGCTGCTTGACTTGCACTCTGGTAGTTGCTGCTTTGAAAACTAATGAAAGCAGAAGAACATGAGGCCAGCTCCAAAGAATATGAATCAGATGTTATACACACATGATAGCGTATCATAGGCTTCAGTGGCCTCCTTGCAGCCTCTGACTATACACGTGTTCCTCTACTGGCGAACCCGAACATGGTTGAGCAGCAAGCAACAGCAAACTAACCAGCAGGTCTAGAAGTTAGCTGTAGCATTGCAAATGCTGCCAGAGATTGTATACAAGATGAGACTTTACCTACAGAGCAAAATCAAGAAGGAGCCACTTTGAAGAACACAGCCTTGTGGAAGAAGTGCTAACCATTTGCAATTTCATTCTTCCATAAATTGGCAATGGCTTTCTACAGCATGACTCCAGATGTAAACTTGTGACCCTAGTTCAGAGGTGGCTCCTGGAGTTATCTGGCTAGGTGCATGTAGCAGTAACAAATTTACTTGCTGAGTCTGACATTTTCTGTAAAAGCACACATCCCTGTCCACTATGTTGTCTTTCTGCAACATTGAATGTCATGTTGAGACCTGGTTACTCCCTATCTCCAAGGCCACCTTGACTCCAACAATCTGCACATCAAAACTGCTTCCTGCAGACATCCTCTTGGGTGTGAGGGGGCCAAAGCAGAGCATGTGTTTGTTTACAATCGAAGCAGAAGCAGGGTTGCATTCTCACCCTTGTGGAGCTCTGCCAATTTCACTGGGACTTACGAAGAGCATAGAAATCTGTCTGGAGATACCTCCCATATATAAGCCCCAATGGTTGTCTGAGAAACCCTAGAACTCTGGGGACAAACCTTGAAGAAGCAGCCTCCCAGCCTGAATCAAACCTCAAGATAACTGTTGTCTTGCAGCACCATGAGGTAAAGATTTTTTTTTCTGTTGGCCTTATTTCTGTGCACTTATGAATTTAAAATGTTTCCTTAGGGACCAGGGGTTGGGCAGGTCTCCTTCTAAAGGAGAGTTGCATTCACAGTTCTAACACTGACAGGCCTCCTCAATCTGGTAACCCAGGGGATATGAAGGAGGCTCTGTAAGATTATGTGGGTAAGGTTTAGGGAAGCCGCCAGGAAGTGGTACTGGATGATGATGGCGACTAACAGGAGTAGAGTGGCAGGCCTAGGGCATCACTAGACCTTGGAGAGATGGTTAGCTGTAATTCCAGGAGAGAGCCTCATCAAGTGGTCTTTGGTGCTGACAACTTTGGTCAAGCACAGTGCCTTCCTAATGCACTCTAATTTCTGACTGCCAGCAAACAGCACAGCAAGTTAAAAATGAAACAGACCCAAGTGCAAAACCCAAGGAGTCACTCTCTGCAAGCAGACGGCATGGTGAAGGATGGATCTAATTAAGTCTAGACAGGGTGATATAAGAAGGGATATATAGAAGTGTCCATACTCTGCCATTATGGAACTTGCTCATTGGGAGCAGCAGTGGTCTTCAGTGAATGAATGAAATACCCTTCTTGAATTAGAAGAGATTATCAGATGGCATCTAGGTAAGTTTTTAAGTGATGCAACAATAAATATCCCAGGGAACACACACAGACTGTTCAGTGGAGGACAGAGACCTGAACTCAAAGCAGACAGATACGCAATGGTGACCCATCTGGGCAGGAACCTTTAGGTCATTTCAGGCATCCAACAGAGAAACAAGCTATTTTTTTAATCTGATAATTTGATGAAAATCAGGTGGGAAGAAGAAATAATTTTCAAAGATGGCTCTATGGTTTTGTGCTTACCATGCAACGAGACTCTGATAACTATGAAGTTTGCCTTTTCATTGACCCAAGCATTGTTCAAGTGGAATCTGCTGACAAGCAGCATTATCATGACCTGGGAACCTGTCGGATATGCAGAGTCTGAGGCCTTCCCGAGATCTGCCAACTCAGAAACTCCATTGAGGGCCCAGGCATCTTCCAGGCAAAGAGCCTTCCAGGTGATCTAGTTACACATTCAGATTTGAGAGACCACTTAGTAGAGTTGTGACATATTTGTTCCAGGAAACTGCCTTTCTCATCTCCTGACTTGGTTATTACTAGTGGGCAGCAAATATGTTCTGTTCAAGAGCAGTCTGTCTGACATGTTACTATGCTCAATGTTATCATCAATAGGTAACAGGGAGCTTACAGTAAATAGGGAGCCTCCTTTAGGATCTGTTTTATAGAAAACATCAATACTTGTTTCTATTTGTCTAGTTTTTCCATGCTTTTAAGTGACACATAGTATTCATATATATTAATGAGGAATACTACCAAAAGTATAACAAGTTTCACTAATTGACATCTCCATTCCTTAAAATGTTATCATTTCTATATGTTGGAATCCTTTGAAATGCATAATTGTTGTAGACACTCAAGTTACCCTAAGGGCTATCTAACATTAGGACTACTTCTAAAACTATTATCATTTTGAATACCTGACCTGAAAAGAAATTAGTCATGAGAGATTAAAAGAGAATTCACTGTAAGAGTAGACTAGGCTCCCTCATTATTTTATGTTTCCCTAGAGACAATTTGGATATGGAGAGAGTTCCCAACAGCTGGTTCACTTCCAAATGCCTAAATCATCCAGGGCTGAAGCAGGCCAAATCCAGCAACTAGTAACGCAATTTACATCTTCCACATGAATAGCAGACACAGCTCCTGACCCAGCATTCCCTGGGTGGCATTAGCAAGACGCTAGATTTGGGAGGAAAGCTGGGACTCAAACTCATGCACTTTCAACCAGCATCTTAACAACTACTTAAGATGTCTACTGCTGAGTATTGATTTTTAATGTAAAGGGCTCTTAGTCATAAGCTGACCCTAACTATCTGCATCTGTGAGTTGATAGAAAGCAAACCCTCCGTCTCCCGTTGTATTGGTAGCTAGGCTAACTGAGAGGTTTTGCAATGGCCTGTCGCTTATGTTTTTGGAGCTTTGCTCTGAGATGGTTAAAGGAGTCACTGGACTATTCAGACTGAATAAAGGCTGCATCAAAATATCCCTGATCCCAATGTTACAGGCACAGAGAAGTTGGTTGAGTGTTTTTCCATTAGTGCCCACTGATGAAAGTAACTTTAGGAGAAAGGACCCATAGAAATGCTGGACAATGTATAGTGTCAGATCCCTGTCTGCCACATGCACAAAGTCATTAGGTCACCATAGGTACTTGCATTATAACTAAAGATGTTACCAACAGCAGTAGTCAGCATGCTCATTGGGTACCAGGAAGATGTTAGATTCTTAGCATTCATATTTTAGAAAGTAAGAGCATCTCCACGTTGCTGTGTTCTACTCCACAGTCTTTCCAGAGCCATGGTACACAACAGGTAAGAAATTATACCTGTCCTTGGGCCCAGCTTGGTGGCCTAGTGGCTAAAGTCCTCGCCTTGAATGTGCCAGGATCCCATATGGACACTGGTTCTAATCCCAGCAGCACCACTTCCCATCCAGCTCCCTGTTTGTGGCCTGGGAAAGCAGTCGAGGATAGCCTAAAGCCTTGGGACCCTGTACCCGCGTGGGAGACTTGGAGGAAGTTCCTGGTCCTTGGCTTCAGATTGGCACAGCACTGGCCATTGCGCTCACTTGGGGAGTGAATCATCAAACGGAAGATCTTCCTCTCTGTCTCTTCTCCTCTTTGTATATCTGACTTTGTAATAAAAATAAATAAATCTTAAAAAAAATTATACATGTCCGCAAACAACTTCCCCAGAGAGCTAACTTCTTCTGCCAGGCAATCCTTCACGTTGCCCAGGTTCCATACTTAAAGTTCTACAATCCTGGTGAGGGCTATAACCTGGCAAATTTCGCACTTTTCAATGCAGAGCACTCTGGTCTTATTACATTGCTCAGAAAAATAAAACTCTGTTTCTACTCATAACAAATGAACTTGCTGAGGCAGCAGCCAAGGTGCTTGAGATGGGGGTATACATTTAGAAAGAATAAAATGCTTTATTCCTGCACGTACATTCCAGGTATCTAGAGTAAAGTCAGTCTGTGTGGATGATTTCCCCCTGCACAGCCCTCGTGATACTATGGACTCTAATGCGCAAGAATGGAGCAGTTTGAACAAAAGCTCCTCCAGAGTCCCAATTCCTTTAGGGGAGGTGATTTTTCAGTGGGGATTCTTAGGCACAATATTAATTTTACTCATATCTAATCTCCCAACACCACCACCACACACACACACACACACACACACACACACACACACACACATATACAGGATGATTCTCGTACCTGCGGTTTGCTGGTATAAAGGAAGTTTCTCCCTCAGCAGTTGATTACATATGCCTGTCATTAAAAAAAAAAAAACAGACAGCTGTCACCCTCTTTCTCTGCTTTCCCAGGACAATAGCACAGAGCAGGACTTGAGTAAAGCAGCCAAAACATGAATCAGTGTCTGTAGGAGACAGGAGTACTACAGGCCGTAGCTTAACCTGATAGTCTACAACGTACACCCATATTCTGAGGGGTTTTTTTTTTTGTTTGTTTGCTTGTCAACCTCTGCAGAACACAGAGCAAACATAGGAACAGTAGTTAGGAAGTTAGTCTTGGGGTTAATTATGTGAATTGTTGACTTCATTTCCAATAGAATAAATACTCAGAAAAAATTTAATTTCTTCTTTCAGTGAGGAATCCCAAGGAAATCTGATTAAAGACAGACTGATTCAGTTGAGATGTCACTTTACTTGGGAACTGATTATTGAAGACATTGAAGTACCAGAGTTAGAATATCGGATCTTGGAAGAGATTCAATTTCTAGAGACCAGCTATAATGCAGGAATTCACAACCTATTGGCCTATGTGAAACACCTACAAGGCAAGAATGAAGATGCCCTGGAGTGTCTAGAAGAAGGTGAAAATTTGTGCCACAGAGACCAAGCTGAACAACCAGATGTGAGATGCCTGGTGACCTGCGGCAACTATGCCTGGGTCTATTACCACATGGGCAGATGGGAAGACACACAGAATTACCTGGACAAGGTGCAGGAGATTTGCAACAGGTTTGAAGATTCTTCCCGCTATAGAGTGGAGTGTCCTGAGATGGACTGTGTGGAAGGATGGGCCTTGCTGAAGTGTGGAATAAAGCACTATGAACGGGCCAAGGCCTGCTTTCAAAGGGCTCTGGAAGTGGACCCTGAAAACCCTGAATTCAACACTGGCTATGCAATTGTCACCTACCGCCTGGATTACCCACCCAGAAGACTAAGCAATATCAGCGAGGCCTTCTCCCTTCCTCCCCTCAGAAAGGCCATCAGCCTCAACCCACAAGATGGGTACCTGAAAGCTCTCCTTGCTCTGAAGCTGCAGGATGTGGGAAAAGAAGCAGAAGGAGAAGAGCACATTGAAGAAGCTCTGACCCATGGGTCATCACAGACCTACGTGTTCCGGTATGCAGCCAAGTTTTACCGCAGACAGGGTCGTCCAGATGAAGCTCTGATGTATTTAGAAGAGGCCTTGAACGCAACACCCAACTCTGCCTCTCTTCATCACCAGATGGGACTTTGTTACAGGGATCAAATGATCCAAATAAAGAATTCTACCAACAGGCAGCCTCAAGACCAGAGCAGAAGACAGGTGTACAGATTGATTCAATTAGCTATAGACAAATTTAAAACGGCTACAACACTAAAGCCCACGTTTGAGATTGCTTATGTTGACCTCGCTAAAATGTATGCAGAAATAGGCCAGTACGAAGAAGCTGAGGAACTTTTTCAGAAAGCACTAAGCATCAGAAACATCGAGGATCACATCCTGCAAGACATTCATTACTACTATGGCCAATTTCAACAGTATCATAGGAAATCTGAAGACAGAGCAATCACTCAGTATTTAACAGGCTTAAGAATAGAAAAGATGTCCTATGCCAGGGAAAAACTCCTCAAGGCTTTACAGAAAGTGGCAGAAAGATGGGATAGGCAAGAGGTACGAGTTGTGGAAGCCAAAAGCCTCCTTGGGCTCATTCACAAATTGAGAGGAGAGCTGACAGAGGCCCTGCTGTGTTATGAGGAGGCTCTGAGGCTGGCTGCTGACCTCAATGCCATGTTCTGAAATGGGGATCACCACTATCCAATGAAAGCACTCAAAACGACCTATCATGTCGTCTTTCTTAGGGATGCCATCTGAAATACACAACCTGATAGATTCAAATTTCTACTGCCTAACCTACTGCTTGTACCTTACCGCTTTTCCCCATGTGTCTGTGACAAGAGAATCCATTCTTCCATAACACATCATTTTATTCATCTTCAAAGATGCTTAATCATATTCAGGGCCATTGTCATATTCAGGAACAAGAAGATTTATTGTGCTTCTGAATTTGCCTTTGGGTTTCATGAACAGAGTCACTATTCTCCCTAACACAGGAGACTTTTCATGCAGCTAGAGCACTGTCCTGCCATAAGAAATACTAGGCATACAAATGAGCAATAGTAAGAAGAGTTCCAATGGAGAAAGGAGCTCCAGGAATTCACTACAGCATTCCAGCCTGGACTTCCATTTCCCAAGGTCCTACTGAATCCAAAGACTTACAATAAACTCAGCCTTCTATCAGCCCAGCTGCTGGCAATCATAAGGGATCAACATGATGCAAACACCTTGCTGGACTTTTCTTCTTCAGAGCTCAGAATACATAGGACTTGGGAAGCTGAAAATGACACAGCCCATTGCTTGATGCAGCTTTTAAGCATTTGCTGGGTGGTATGAGATATAATGTTTTTAAAAACAACAGGTAAAAAATTTTGAGGCCACCAATTCTTTTATTTTGTTGATGAAACTTTCTAAAAATGTTGTTTGAGGAGTGTTAATAAATTTCACTGGAAAAGCTTATGAAATGCACATGCTTTTAAAACATTTCCACACAAAAATAGTCTTCAACTCCCTTTTAAAAAAAAAGTTCATGTAAGTCTGAGCAGCAGCACGAGTGTCAGTCTCCCAGCCATGTCACTGTGGCAGGGGGTTCTCGTGCCAGCCCAGGCTTACTGCTGTTGCTCCTAGCTTCCCATCCACCATTGCTAGGCAGGGGCATGCTCCGGGAATTGTCCAAGCCCAAGGTCTGAGAATTTCCTCCATCCACAGTGAACATGCTGGGTACGGATCTCAGACAGCTTGGGCATGCCCAGGACCATGGCTCCACCTGCCATTGCTATGCTAGTGAATGGAGTCCAGATAATTCTGAGCAGTGGCACAGGTGTCTGGATATTCTAGCCACATGTGGGTGGGGAGTACCTGTGCCAACCCAGGCTAACTGCTGGGAATCCTAGCTCCCCATATACCACTACTAGGTGGGCAGGGTGGAGGGTTCTAGGCTTGTGGGCTCTGCCTGCTGGCTGCCTGGTGGCAAGCTTTGGAGTTCTGGGGTCTTGGGGGTATGGAATTACTGCCTAAGCACATCCCATGGATAAGGCCACTGTGCTTATAGGTGAGGAACGAATCCTGAGGGACACCCAATGACAGGGCAACTGTACTTGCAGGTAAGTGGGGGGAACTGAGACCTGGTGGTTCGGAAGCGAGAGACCTAAAGATCTTTGTGGGTCTGACTGAAGCACCAGCCCACATGGCAGTCCTGGGTTGGGCTTGTTAACTTGGAACATGGCTGACCAGCACATGTCAGTATGCATGCAAGCTATGGCTTAGAGCCGGTCTGACTGGGCTAGACCCCAGTACCTGACAGTGAGTGTCAGATCAGGAGATGGGACACATTAGACTGGGCCATGATACCAACCAGCATACAAGAGAACCAGATACAGGGTTGGATTCTGTGGGTTAGATTCTGTGCCCAACCCTATGGAATTACAAGTCCTACTGGTTAGCTTGAGAGTTGGGATAGAGATGGGCTGAGCTAGCTGTAACCATGTAACTTACCAATGTTCACTGCTACTGGGGCTGGGAACAAGCAGGGCAGGTCCAGGCTGCAGCACTCACATGAGCACCCTAAAACAGGGTGTGGGGCAGGCCGGGCTGCATCAGTTCATACAAAGGTTGGGAGAGATGGGACAGGCCAGGCTGGGCAAACACCTACTGGCATGTGTGAGATGTTGGTCCTGGAGTGTCCCAAGCAGGGAAAGCTGGGAAACTCCCCCAATAGATCATGGCTCCCACTGATGAGCATGTGGTCCAGGCCTGGGTGTTGGGCAGGCTGGGCAGAGTAGCTCCATCTGTCGGCAAGTGTGTAAGTTGGTTTTGGAAGGAGGCTAGGTCGGGATAGGCTGCACACCTATTGGCTTGCATGAGCCAGGGATGAGAGCAGATTGAGCAGGGCCAGGTGCCAGCACCTGCCAGCAAAAGTTGGAACTGGGTTCAGGGCAGGCTGCAGCATCCCAAGGCAAAGGCCAAGATAGGGGAGGGGTTATGCCAAGTTGGTCAGAGCAACCACTGGCATATACAAGATCTGTGGCTGGGATCAGCCCGAGTTGGGGAGCAAATGGGATACCCTGGCTGGGTTGTGAGTCCCACTGTTGAGCTTGGGGGCCAGTGGGGGTTATGGTCTGGTCTGGACATGGATGCAGTCTCCCTTGGCATGGATGTGGACTGGGTCTGGAGTACACTAGACTAGGCTAGACTCCAGCACCTTTGGAACTTGTGAGAAAAAGGATGGGCTTGGCTAAATCTCTGTCCCAACTGAGCCATGTGTGAGCTGTGTCTGGGGATTGAACAGGCTTGGCTGTTCAACTGGAATGGGTGAGGGCTGGTCAGGAAAAGCCACTGATCCAGCTGAGACAGGAGGTGAACTAAGTAGGGCTGGGCCATGGACCCACCAGTGTGTGTGAGATCTGGTATTAGGAGAGGTTCTGATGGAGGAGCTTGGCAACTCATATGTTGGGACACAAGGCTTGCAGGTAAGAGCAAGTACCAAGAAAGGGATCAGCCCAGACCAGGCCAGGTTATGATACCCACGGGCTTACCTTTGACTCAGGTTTAGGGCAAGCCTGCTGAATCAGTTCATATCACCCACTGGTGAATCTGAGAGCCTGAACAGGGTGTGGGTTATGCCATGGAAGGACTCAATACCAGCCAGTTCACACTAGGGCCAGGACTGGGGGCTGGCTGGGTTGGCTAGGCTGTAGTCCTCAACAGTGTGAGCTGGAACTGGGAGCAGGCCAGGCCAACCCACTGCCCCCACTGGCAAATGCTGAGGTGAGGCAGGCCATGCCAGAATGGGCTTCAGCACCCAACCAGCACACATGAAACCAGAGGGAGAGTGTACAATCCTGGCAGGGAGGGCTGCAGGGAGCTCCCCTGCTAGGCTGCTATTCCCACCTGTGAGAGTGAGAGCTGAGATTGGGGGCTGACTAGTTTGGGCAGGGCCACAACACCTATTGGCATTCATGAAAGTAGAGCAAGGGCAAAAGACAGAAACTCAATCCAGGTATTCCAAACAGGGGATAGAGATTCAAGCACTTGGACCACCAACTGCTTCCTCCCAGAGTATGCACTGACAGCTGGAACTGGGAATGAAGCCTGGACTCAAATCTAGGAAAATCAATATGGGAAGAGGGGATTTAAAGCATTACCTCGACTATTTGTCAAATGCCTGCCCACAAAACTGCTTAAATTTAACCAGAGCAAACCATTTTTTAAAAGAGTCTTGGGCTCACCTGGGCTCTTTGAATTCCTTACCTATAACTGCTGCACAGCTACTTGCATGGGGAGGAGATGAAAAGAGGTTGGGCTTTGTATTTGTTTTTGGCACCACATAAATGTTTACCTGACTCTAACATCAAATTCACACTTAAAAAAACCTACCCCTATATGCACCCATTGAAGTGTTGGCATTTTTATGCAGCACAAAATGAACTTACGGATGTATTTTAAAAAACCTGAATGACTAAATAGATGTAGCAAAATGTAAATTATGAAATATGGATACATAAGTATTCCTTCTAAAATTCTCTCATATTTCCTCTCAAATAATATACTTCAGAAAATGTGTGAATACACATGAAACATAACAGTAAATGGGAAGTAAAACAAACTGGATCAAATGATACAAAACATAACTGGGATTGAGATCGAAGTCATGTAGAGAGGACGAATTCCACATAATTCCTGAATACACTATAATTGGATTCTACATCTTTTATAGGCAACATCACAAAGAAGTAACAGGGGAAACATTCTTAAATTGTACTCAGCATTCATCCAGAAGCTGTCTTATTGGTTTCATTATTCTGAGACTGTTGTGGTATAGGCTAGCAGATGTCACATTAATAAAAAAGTGGAAGGTTACGTACAGAAGTTCAGTTTGGGAGGAACAATACACAAATCTAAGTTCAACATCCCATGTGATTCATGCCGACCTGCATTAGTACAAAACCAGTGCGCACAAGTAAATGGCTTCACTCAGGCTACCGTTTCATTAAAGAGGAGACCATCCTGTACTTGTCCCCTCCAAACTTGACTGCTTTTAACTCTGATTATTAACCGTGAATACCCTAATAATTTCCCCAGCACACTCTGATTTGAGGCTAATGCCTGAGAAGATAGAAATGACAGAACGTGGAAAGCAGCATCACCTGTGGGTTGACCAATTTGTCAACGGTTCAGTCCTCACTAGATATTATTTCATGTGGCCTATGACAAGGTGATAATGGACTGAGACTACACATGATGGCCTGAGAAAGGAGAAGGAAATCTTGTATGGTACATATTTCTTAATAAACTGTGAATGGAAAGCAGAGAAATTTCAGCAGAAATAACTAAGTCTCCTCCAATTGGAACCAATTCTCCCTCTTTCTTTCTCTCTCTCTTTCACACACAAATGCATACACATCTTATGCCCAGAAGCCACTCCCTAGTGGCTTCATACAGAAGTTTTGCCATTTCTGCAAACCCTGGCATCCATATTCTACACGAGTGGGGTGGTAGGTCTTGGAATTTTTGAAACTGTCCCCTTTCTGGCATTGGATAGCCACCTTTGGCCTCCCTCTAATACATATCCCAGATAATTTACCTTAGGTTTGCAGATTTATGCCTTCTTTGCAGTGGCCCAATATCCCAGGTCACCCAGGGTCTGAAGAAGATCTTGCATCCTGCTCAGGCAAGTCTTGTAGTCCTGGGCAGCTGCTAGAAGGTCATCAACATACTACAAAAGTGTTACCTGTGGGTGCATTGCATGAAACTCACCCAGTTCTTCATGAAGGGCCTCATCAAAGATTGTAGGCCAATTTTTGAAATCCTGGGGCAGTTGAGTCCAGGTTAATTGTCCACTAATGCCTTTTTGGTAATCAGTCCACTTGAAGGCAAACAATTCTTGGCTCTTTGGGGCTAGGGAAAGGCTGAAGAAAGCATCTTTTAAATCCACAACAGTATACCAATGGTGATCAGGGCACAGACAACTAAGCAAAGTATAGGGGCTGGGAACAGTGGAATGTATGTCCATCACCTGTCTGTTGACTTCCCGGAGATCATGGATGGGCCTGTAATCAGTCAAGCAAGGCTTTTGGACTGGCAGCAAGAGGGTATTCCAGGTAGACTGGCAAGACGCCTCAGAATTCTGAGGCTTAGCAGCTGTCTCATGTGGGGAATTATTCCTGTCTGGGCCTTCATAGACCTGGGGTATTGGTGAACCTGCACTGGATCAGCTCCTTGTTTTAGATCCACAAGGACTGACTGGACAAACTCATAGTTATTCATCTACCTCTGTGGCTAGATGAATATTGTTTTCATCAACTACTGGCTTCTCCAGCCTTAGAGGCAGGTGACTGGCTATGAGCTTGTCCATGTGTATGGGCATAGACTGGGGACATGGGACTGGCAAAACATCGCATGCCAGTCCAAATGTTCGTTGACCACCAGCATGGTCTTTGGCTGTGTCTCTGGGGGTAGAAATGATTTTATCCAGGCAGGCAGGTTCTTTACTAAGTATTCCCAGACAACTATGCAGGGTGCCTGATCTGGATGTCCTGTACGTGGACGAAGAACAACATCCTTGACAGCGCGTATAGTAGGCAAACCAAATGTGTTAAAATTACCTGGTAGGAGAGAAAGGCAGAACAATGCAAGGTTTTTATTACAGTTTAAGGGGGGTTCTAACTCAGCATACTGGTAATTGGTTAACATCTCAAAAAGGAAAATTTGCTTCGTTACCAACCAATAGAAGAATGCCAATAAGTTTCATCACAAGAACTTGGGAAATATCCTGTTATCGTCCTATTCTATAGGTTAGTGGTTAACTTGCTATCTACTTGTGACACTTCCTACAAGACCAGAAACAAAACTTAACTACTAAGGTGGCATCTGTAGCTGAAATGACAAAATTTATGCTAAGGCTCTTTATGCTAGGGCTCTTCAACACACCAGAGCAAGCTAGAATTTTTACCCATGAGGTTTTGTGGCTCTAGAACAGACTGGGAAGTTCATAATCCACTGTAAAGTTCATTATCTCCTGTGTTCATGGGGATACAAGACACAAAGTCAAAAATGTCCTGAACTTTGGCCTCCAAGAAAGGGTGTGAAATCCCATGAAGCCCAAAATACTCTGTGAGAAGATTTCGGACAGGCAGAAGACATCAAGAACCATCAAGGTCCCATCTGGAGACCACCTTCCTTGTGCCGGGACTGCGTGCCCATTGCTAGACCTGTGTGGACTGGGGATGTACCATGTTCAAAGAGTTGGGTGGATCTACTGTCTGCAGTGAGGATTGAGATCCATGGTTAGTTTAGTCAAGATTTCTAGGTCATCATTTGAGGAATCTTGGGATAGCAAGTCACAACAACTTGCCTTGACAACCCAGAAACCACCGCAGTGATAGTATGTGGCAGGCCCAAGACCCACCCACTAGCCAAACAGTTTCTTAAAGGAACGCCAACATAGTACAGGCAGACCAGAGACTGGGATAATCCAGGCTAACTACTACCAAACCTCCACTTCATTATATGAATATGTAAGACATTAGCATAGTAAAAATCACCCCCTCTCAGGTCTGGTGCAATAGCTAAGTCCTTGTGTTGCAAACTCCAGGATCTCATATGATCTCTGGTTCATATCCTGGCTGTTTCACTTCCCACCCAACTCCGTGGCCCGGGAAGGCAGTAGAGGATTGAACCTCCACCTGCATGGGGCACCCAGAATAAGCTCCTGGTTTCAGAATAGTTCAGTTCCAGCTATTGCAGCCAACAGGGAGTGAACCAGTACAATTCCATATTGGGGCTAGTTGGGGAAGAAACCAGAGGATGGAAGATCTTTGTTCTATATCTCTCTTTCTGTAGATCAAACTTGCCAAAGAAAATAAATCTGAAAAAAAAATCACCCCCTGTCATGTTTTCATAGCTTACAATTGCAAAGGAAACCTGCAGAATTAACTCAAGAGGCATAGAAAAGAGGTGGATTCCTGGTTCCTGGGAATCACAGTCCCTTTTACAGAATACACACAAACATTCAGCCCAAGTATTACCAGACATTTTCCAAGTCCAAGAAGGAAGCACTGAAATAACCCACGGGGGAAGCCCTGATCAGAGAGTGACCTGCTCTTTGCTGCTTTCATTTTTTGTTTTAACAAAATTCTCTTGCTTTTACTTTACTGGCTCATGACTCATTTCCACTTTCCTCTGAAGCTAAAAACCAATCTTAAATAGGAGGTGGTCCCCACAAGACTACCAGGGACCCTGTACATGCTGCTGTTCCGCAGTGAAACGAAATTCACAAAGGGGAAGTAGCTTCTCACGTGGGCCTGTCACTAGCAGGGTAATTTCTGCACTCCTGGCACTGGACATGTAAAGTACTGAAAGTACTCAGCTCTGTGATATTTTTTTTTCTGAATATGCATTTACTGATCTGCTTAGTCATAGCACAGACAGGATAATCTCACTGACACTGGCATTCAATGTGCATGTGACAGGAGCAACACCTGCAGGTGCAGCTTCCTGGGGCAGCACATCTGAACATCTCCTCCCAATAAGGGGCTACCTGTGATTAAATCACTATCCTCAAGGTAAGCCTGCTGTCAGAACCTGCTGGCTGGAGATTCATCACTCTGCTCCATTTCCTGACGGTGGCTAGCTCAAAGCAACCAGGAGGGAGAGGCTAAACGTGGGCAGACACTAGCAATAAGAAACAAATCTCTGCCCAGGAGCCCAATCTCTCACAGGTCTATTCTCCCAAACCGATTATAACACACAAGGCCACAGGTGCAGGTTGGACAAGGCCAATGCAGGTTAGCATGTCACCAGAGGACTTGGCACGGCTATGGCTATCATGGCAGAGCCACAGCAATTATTTCTGGGGATTCCAAGCAACTTGCATAGCAACAAGAGACTCTGTTCCTTAAGAATATGAAATAAATGATCATTAGGGCGTAACAATAAAGTACTTTGCTTAAGTTTCTCTTTCCAAGAACAGGGAAGTTGTTAGTTTCAGTTTCATTTATCACTTTGAGTTTCTCATTACCAGTAACAATGACACACACACATTGCAACATTTGCTGCCAATCGCCACCCTCTACTGTCCTGCCTGGGGTATTTAGTCTCTGGAAATCCACAAGCAGGCTGGACACATCAACAAGGACCAGGTCCAGCACCAGCACACCTGCAGCAGCTCTGCTCCCTTCACAGCCACCATGAGGTAAGGAGCTCTCAGCTTCTCCTCAGGGGATCTGTAGATTTTGAGAAAATGTTGGCAGGACTATTGCAACATGTTTGATCTCAACTAGGTCAAGTTTATTAATGATGCATAGTACTTGTTTATGGTTCTAATATGTTTGATTTTGAATAAGTAGTGTGTGTGTGTGTGTGTGTATGTACGTGTGGTGTGCACATTCATAAAACACAGAAACAACTTAATTCATGTAGGCATGTTTATTTTGTTAGCTTTGACCTAAGGAAGCTTACCTTGTAATGTAAAATCTTCAGCAAGAGAAATGGGATTATTGCAGGAAGGGAAAACACAGCCCCAATCTCAGATTCTGTTCTAACAAATGGACTTTGTCCTATCTGTGAAGGGCTGGGCAACTCCTGCAGACATTGCTTACTGCTAGTAAACAATGGGAAAACCCAGGACCCCAAAGGCAGTGTCCCCCACAGTCATGTCCTGAGGCCTCTGTCCTGGGGGAAACACTGTGAGGATGTGGCAGGAGAAGCTCAAGGCCCTTTCCCATAGGCTTTAGCTCTCACTTTCTGGCCAGAGGGGCTCCTGTGACAGACTGACTCTGTTTTAATTTTCTGTTTAATCTTTTTGTTATTAAAGAGAACAGACATTGTGCATTCCATAGGAACAGTTTCAAGAAGATACTGTGCTTCCCTACTTCTTGAATCCTTCACCCTTCCTCCCCTTCATCATCAGTTTTTGAAAAGATGTAATTTTAACTTACTCTATATTCATAGGCTTAATCCACCACTAATCACAATAGTTATAAGAATTAGGAAGAACATAGCTCCATAAAACTATAAACAAGGGCTAAAAATGACCTATCACAAAATGTCCATTTCATTCCTAAATTTTGTGTTCTGTATTAGCTGCCACAAATGAGAAAAACTGCATGTTATTTGTCTTTTTGAGTCTGGCTTATTTCATGAAGCATAATGTTTTCTAGTTGTATCCATGGTCTTGCATAAGGCAGGATTTAATTTTTCTCTGGTGATGAAGTTCTCCATACTGTGAATTTAGACTAGCAGATACTACATCCCTGAGGAACTCAGGCCATCCATAGATAATATCCCCCTTGCCATGAATCTTGTTGGGTTTCTGTGCTTGGCAATATGTACATACGCTTTCCCCTAACGAGCTGCTATGTGGACATTTCTATATGATCCCAACTAAATCTTGATCACTAGAACTTATACGATTAGCTTCATTTCCTGTTCACTCTTCCTTTAGACTACCAATTAGCTTTCATGTTATAATGATACTTCACATTTCTTTCAAAATGTACAGGGAAAAATAACTGCAAATCATAGTTCTGGCATGTATAGATTTAAAAATTCATACCTCCTTGCATTCTTCCTCTATGTGCTTCAGTGGGCAAAACTTGAAGTGGCAAAAAGTTCCAGGAAATGCTAAACATAGTTCTATGATCAATCCTTATCCATAAACAGGGCTGTCACTGATAGCTCAAAGATTAGCCAAAACATGTTTTTAAAGCAGCTATTATCAGCTAAATGGTTAATAAGTGGCAGTCTGACTTCTTAAAATACTATGCACATTAATACATTTAGTCCTCAAGAGAGATCCGTGAAGTAGCTTCTTATACTCTCATTTAACAATAAAAAAAAATCTGAGATGCTGAGATCAAAGAGCAAGGTGGTAGAACTGATACATGAATAAGAGTTTCTGAATTTAATAATGATTCATTAAAACCTTAAAATAATGTTTCTCAAAGCATATTCTTGGGGTCAAGAGATAATTTCAGATGAGATACTAATTCAGTTAAATGTTGTCTTGTATTTATATCAACACATACCAGGAATATAAACATATATATATATATATATATCTCAAATATTGTGTAAACGACACATTACATATGAGAACATATTTATTATACATACAAAATTTATAAATGGTTGAGTGTAACAGCATGAATTTTTACTGTAGTAAATACAGAAAAGCTGAAATTTATTGCTGCAAACATTTTAAGCTACATAACGCAGTACTTGTTAGCACATTCATGATGTTTATGACCATTGCCAAGTTCAAGGGCATTTTTACCATCAGAAAGACAAAATTTAATACCCATTGCCATTCCTCATTTAACCCTTTCTCAGGGCACCATAAACAAGTAATCTACTTTCTGTCTCAATGAATTTGTTTCAGATGAATAGAGGCATGTACTATGTGGCTGCACCAAATTCTTACTATTTGATCTTGACTCAGAGACCCCTTCAATGTGAGCTAGACTTGCTCATTTCACAAGCAGAGCTGTCTCAGCCTCGACATTACTTACAGCTCTCAGAATGCTCCCACTTCCTCAGTGTGCTTGTCACCTCAGTGCTCAGTCATCCCTGATAACCTGCTCTCTATGGACAGTTAAACACAGTATCTCCCTGCCTCACCTGAAGGACTGCCCCAGAGCTGGCATGCTCGGGGAACCCTGAGTGACAGCATGACGCCGTGGAACCCACAGCCATTTGCTCTAAAGTCACTGACCTCATGACTGGAAGACTACAGGAGACCCTCCTGCATAACACTGTGCACTCCAACAACGCTCTGGAACCAGCAGTGCATCTGTCTTTCAGCCACCCTGTGGTAGAATGTGCATGTCCTCAATGGTTTCGCTATTCCAATTGACCTACCAATAGTGGTTGCACTATTCTCTGTGGTTTCTGTAAATCATCAGCTGCTTCTGCTTGTTTGTGTGTTTCTTTGTGTTGTATTTTCTGAATCTCACCTGAACCTAACTTCCTTTCAGGTCTAGGCTATCCCAGGAAGGGTGTACCCTGACAGGAATAGACTGAACAACGTCAAACAGGGGCTACAATGGTGTCTGCAAGCCTAAAGCAGGGTCCCATGAGAGGGACAATTTATCATGGGTCAGATATTAAGGCATGAGGCCACCCACCTGCATAAAGAGGTACCCCAGGAAAATTAGGTATAAATTTGCACACCAAATCACCTTGAGCAGGGCAAAACTTCCAGCAGGAATGGTCTTTGTAATTTCTCTCATGATAGGTATCTGGAGATCAAACTGGAGAAAATAAAACAAAAAGGCCTCTGGTTGACTTCTCTTTAGTATGTTGATCAGTTGGTTAAATCATGGACATGGAGGGCGTGTGTGTGTGTGTGTGTGTGTGTGTGTGTGTGCGCGCGCACGCACGCGCGTGCTTGCTTGTGTGTTCAGGGCTACAAAGCTGCTGGCTAACTACTCTGTATATAGTGTGTATCCTCTCCCTTTAGAATCTTCTCTTCTTCTAAGGGAAGGACCAGATGTGTGTCCCACTACTCTTCCTGGACTGGGAGACTATTGTTCCCTGCTTTATAGCAGAGCAGTGGCGTCCTTGCTGCTGAATGACCACGTTCCCTGCTATGCGAGAACGGAGGCCTTACTGGGATTCTGGTAGATCTAGGGAAAGGCCACTCATATGGGCTCCATTCTGGTGATTAGATAGAGTGTGAAGACAAAATGACTTTGTAACCCTGGGTGATGGGACAACTGGCTAACCACATGGGAACACCCAAACTGAGTCCCTACCTGTATTCCAGAGTTTATTTACAGGCTCTGTATTCTATTCCATTGGTCTATAGGGTCTGTCTGGATACCAAGATCAAAATGTTGATTGCTGTAGCTTTGCAGAATGTCTTAAAAGTATGAAGTTTGAGGCATCCAAGCTGATTTTGCTATTCGGGATCTCACAAATATGAATTAGAGAAAGATTATATCAAGGTGTTTTTAAAAATATGTTTATCAAAATAATTGTAGAATCACAAAAGGAGCAAAGGTAATTTTATGTAATTCTGAAAAAAAATTATGGGGTTTTGATAGCAGATGATTTAAATCTGTAGATTGCTGTGAATATTAACATCTTAATATTAATTCTGTTAATCCTTGATCACAGGATTTTTCAATATGTGTCTTCCTTTAAATCTTTCAACAAATGTTTTGTATTTTTCAGCATACAAATCTTCTGCTTCTTTGGTTAAGTTTATTCCTGAGTATTTTATTCTTTTTTATAGTATATGTGATTTTCTCCCTTAATTTTCCTTTCAAATTTTTTATTGCTAGTGTCCAGAAACAGTGACTTTTTTTTCCAGGTTAATTTTATATCCTGAAATGTTGCTGAATGTTTAGATTAGTTCAACAAAAATCAAATTTTTCTCTCTATATATATACATACACACACACACATATATATATATATATATAGAATAGAAGCCATTGAAGTAGGCATTCTTACTTATGTTCCTAATTGTAGAGGATAAGGTTTAGTCTTCTGTCATCAAATGTGATGGTGGCTGTTAGTTTTGCATGCGCGGCCTTTATCATGTGGCAGTTATTTCCTTCAGTTTGTCTTCTGAGTGTTGGGAAAGAATGTTAAATTTTGTCACATGCTTCCTCTGCGTTGCAGGATTCATGATTTTCTCCTAATATTCCGTGAATTTGATCTGTGACATTAATTGCTATTTACATACTATACATAACATTCTCCATTTATGGGACAATGTTTCAGACAAAAAACAAAGTCACAGAACAGCACACACACGCACTCACATGTGCTGTTACACTAATGTCAACTTCCTACATAGCTACTGGATGATAATTGTATAAATCAAAGGGAGAAACTGAGTGAAGGAGACACTGGATCTCTGCCCTACATTTGCCCTTTTCTGTAAATCTACAGTTATTTTGATTTAAAAAATTAAAAAAAAAAACCTTAGTATATTCTCTTTTTGTTTAACTGAATTTGGTCCCTTATATGGAATTAAACTAAAATCAGTGTTTCCTAAATATCTATATTTCTAACCAGTCTTGATTCAATTATACTAACGGTAAAATAGGAAACTTTCATATACCATATATTCTAAGAATTTCAGAAAAAATAGTCATATTAATCCTCCTCAAGCCCAGGATGAGATGTTTTATTGTTATTCTCATTTGCAAAAATGACACTGAGAGCCGGGCACATTGGCTCACTGGCTAAATACTCACAATGCAACCGCAAGAATCCCATTTGGGTGCCAGCTTGTGCCTCAGTTGCTCCACTTCACATCCGGCTCCCTGCTTGTGATCTGGGAATGCAGAAGAGGATGACCCAAAGCCTTGGGACCCTGCGCCCATGTTGGGCACCTGGGGGAGGTTCCTGGCTCCTGGCTTTGGATCAGTTTAGCTTCAGGCATTGTGGCCGCTTAGAGAATGAACCAATAGACAGAAAAGCTTTCTGCCTGTGAATCTGACTTTCCAACAAAAGTAACTAAATATTCAAAAAATATTGTTGTTTGGCTAGCAGGAAGTTGAGCCAGCAGACAGACAACTGTATGATATTCACAGTTATAGGTATCTTAAAAATATAGGCATTATAAAGGAAATCTAAGTGGGAGACTATCAATAGATGTTCAAATTATACTATAAATAGATGCCTGAAGTATCTTATCTGTCTTCTTGCTGTTGCTTCCTCTTCACTGAACAAATTCTGCTCTTGTCTTCATAGTAAGTGTGCAGATGAACATCAGATCCAGGAAAAGCTGGGGCAACTGAGATGTCACTTCACGTGGCAGCTGTTAATTGAAGACGCTGAGGTGCCTGACTTAGAAGAGAGGATCTCAGAAGAGATTCAATTTCTAGAGACCAGTTACAATGTGGGAATTCACAATCTATTGGCCTATGTGAAACATCTACAAGGCAAGAATGAAGATGCCCTGGAGTGCCTGGAAGAAGGTGAAAATTTGTACCAGAGAGACCAAGCTGATGAACCAGATGTGAGATGCCTGGTGACCTGGGGCAACTATGCCTGGGTCTATTACCACATGGGCAGATGGGAAGACACACAGAAGTACCTGGACAAGGTGCAGGAGATTTGCAACAGGTTTGAAGATTCTTCCCGCTATAGAGTGGAGTGTCCTGAGATGGACTGTGTGGAAGGATGGGCCTTGCTGAAGTGTGGAGGAAAGCACTATGAACGGGCCAAGGCCTGCTTTCAAAAGGCTCTGGAAGTGGACCCTGAAAACCCTGAATTCAACACTGGCTATGCAATTGCCGCCTGCCACCTGAATTCTTCATCCAAAAGACTAAGCAATATCAGTGAGGCCTTCTCCCTTCTTCCTCCCCTCAGAAAGGCCATCAGCCTCAACCCACAAGATGGGTACCTGAAAGCTCTCCTTGCTCTGAAGCTGCAGGATGTGGGAGAGGAAGCAGAAGGACAAATGCACCTTGAAGAAGCTCTGAGCCAGGGGTCCTCACAGGCCTACGTGTTCCGGTATGCAGCCAAGTTTTACCGCAGACAGGGTCATCCAGATAAAGCTCTGAGGTATATAGAAGAGGCCTTGAACGCAACACCCAACTCTGCCTCTCTTCATCACCAGATGGGACTTTGTTACAGGGGTCAAATGATCCAAATAAAGAATTCTACCAACAGGCAGCCTCAAGACCAGAGCAGAGGAGATGTGGACAGATTGATTCAATTAGCTATAGACAAATTTAAAACGGCTACAACACTAAAGCCCACGTTTGAAATGGCTTATGTTGACCGCGCTGAAATGTATGCAGAAATAGGCCAGTACGAAGAGGCTGAGGAACTTTTTCAGGAAGCACTAAGCATCAGAAACATCGAGGATCACATCCTGCAAGACATTCATTACCACTATGGCCAATTCCAACAGTATCATAGGAAATCTGAAGACAAAGCAATCACTCAGTATTTAACAGGCTTAAGAATAGAAAAGATGTCCGATGCCAGGGAAAAACTCCTCAAGGCTTTACAGAAAGTGGCAGAAAAATGGGATAGGCAAGAGGTACGAGTTGTGGAAGCCAAAAGCCTCCTTGGGCTCATTCACAAATTGAGAGGAGAGCTGACACAGGCCCTGCTGTGTTATGAGGAGGCTCTGAGGCTGGCTGCTGACCTCAATGCCATGTTCTGAAATGGGGATCACCACTTTCTAATTAATGTATTCCCAATTAATCATAAAGTAATTTTTCCTAATCTCTGCTATCTGAAGTATAGAACTGAGATGGCCATTTGGTGTAGCACTTGACATGGTGTGGGAGATTTCCACTAGATCTCTGATTGCTTGACCTATTGGGAGGTCATAGGCACACAGCGCAACATGTCCCTGGAGGAATCCCCAACTATTGTTTTGACTAACAAAGACCTCATCCTAGTCTGTTCATTGGCTATACAGGTGAGAGCGGTAGATTGCACCCCAGTCTCTCTTCTCTGTCCTTGGATGAGCTATGCTGGGATTTCCCTGACAAGCATATCTTGAGAAGTAGCTGTGTTCCCATGTTGCCTAATAGCCACATGTGGTGTGTGTGACCTTCAGCTGACCTACAGCCACACATGGTGAACTTGACCTGTGGCATATGTCTGCCAGCCATGCATGCTGTATGTGACCTGTTATGAGACTGGAGAGTCCAGAGAAATAGGCATGACTTCTAGCCAATCACAGTGCCATTGTTGTGTGGGAGGACTGTCAGGAGACTACCTTGTGCCTTCCTCCTTTCTTAGTCTATACAAGTTTGTGCTTGCATTACAATAAACAGTATGTTCAATCAGACTGTCTCCAGTGGTTTTTCCTGCTGAAGAACATGGCTGTCTCACCCCCTCAGTGGTCGCAGGGGCCTGATGGTCAATAACTCCTGAGAACATGACACTTAGCCAGACTGCATTCTTCAGCAGGTGCTGTGCTGAAATCCCAGCTGCATTCCCAATGCCAGCTTCTCGCTATGTCACAGCCTCAGGGCCAGAGCTGACTGCAAAAGCTTGTGTTTCTGCCATTCCTATGAGAGACTTGATCTGAAGTCCTGGTTTCTGGGCCAGAACTGGATGTTACAGGCATTTGAGCATGAAACGGGGGTGTTCATCTGTCTGCCTGCCTCTTCTCTTCTACCTCCCTCTCCCCGGAATAAATAAGTAAATACATGTTTTGGGGCATTTTTTCTGTTGCCCTTTCTTTACCCTCACTCTACGTGCCTCTGATGGAGGCATCTATTCTTCTACATAGCACCCTTCCATTCTTTGGCCAAGAGGGTTAATGTGGTTTGGGGCACCAGTCATTTCAGATCAACAAGAAATATGTGCCATCTGGTTCTGCCCAAGGAATGAAGACCTTCCATCTACACATCAGTTTATAATCCACACAGAGGAGACATAACCAAGCGGAGCTTTTTTTTCATGTGGCCAGGGGCACTGAGCTGGCCAGTAAGGTCAGTACAAAGAGCACAAAAATCAGCAGAGATTACACTCGCAGAGATTTGAGGATTCCACTACAGCACCCTAGCCCAGAGCTGCCCTTGACAAGCATCTACAGAAGCTTCCACTTGCTGATGAGTGAGCCAAGCCGGTAACATTACCTTTTGCCATTTCAGCTGCTGGCAGTCACCAGCATTCTTCACGATCCAGACACATTTCTGAACATTTGTGTTCTTCTAGGTTTCCTCAATTTAAGGAAAGATAATGTATAAGGGAAGACATTTTGGATGTGCCAGCTGAAAATGATATATTCACAGCTCAACACTAGTTGCATTTGCAGGGTGATGAGGAATAGGCCTCTTTTTTCTATCTACACAAATATACTCAGCATGAGTGCATTTTCAGGTGAGATTTAAGACTGAGAGTGCTAGCAGGAAGCAGACTTCCTGCAATGGACTGTGGCTGCTTCACTGGCCGAGCAGGCTGGGAATGAGCACTGCCTCCCTGTGCCTCCTTCCCCAAGAGTTGCTTACAGACCAGCATATCCCCTTCCTCAGTTAATTGCTTTGATTCCTAAAAAGCATGTTTACCCTTTTACCTATAGCGTTTGTTATGTCATTTCCTTATTAGCTATCATTAGAGGGGCTTTCTGTGGTTGCCTAAATAACCTGCCTAGTATATAAATACACCCTGCCGAGGTCAGTGAAGTATGCATTGCTTCACTCCCCTTGCATCCCCTGTGTCCTGGTCTTTCTCGGCACGTTCGTCACATCTTGGGTCCCAGTCTCCTCAGAGGGATCATCCACATTCTATGTTTTGATGGAAATAGCAAAAGTCTTAAACAATGTATGTGGTCCCATGGAAGAGGACAAACAGAAGACTATGGCATTTCAAAGCCTATGTAGAATTTTTTTTCAAGATTTATTTATTTATTTTTATTACAAAGTCAGATATACAGAGAGGAGGAGAGACAGAGAGGAAGATCTTCCATCCGATGATTCACTCCCCAAGTGACCACTACGGCCGGTGTTGTGCCAATCTGAAGCCGGGAACCCAGAAGCTCTTCTGGGTCTCCCACATGGGTGCAGGGTCCCAAAGCTCTGGGCCGTCCTCGTCTGCTTTCCCAGGTCATGAGCAGGGAGCTGGATGGGAAGTGGGGCTGCTGGGATAGAACCAGTGCCCATATGGGATCCCAGCACTTTCAAGGTGAGGACTTTAGCCACTAGGCCAAGCTGCCGGGCCCCACCTACACAGAATTTTTAAAAATATCTGGCAGGTAATGATTTATTTCTACAAGCCAAGGAAGATTGACTCTTATCACCTCGATCCCTGATTGCAGGAATTTCCAATTTTCAGATATTAAGATGGAGTGTTATTAACTTGGAATGAAGGGAAATACTACTCTAAGAATGTTGTCTTCACCCTTTGAAAAATGTGTGACTTTGGGTTTACCTACCACTCCTTGAATACCTTCCCCACCTATGACTAAAATAGACCCCTTGTCAGGGAATGTTTGCCTCCCCTCACGGTAGAAAGTGAAGGGAGCAATCTCAGAATACAGCTCTGCTAATAGGAAGACATACAACATTCTTCCAGTTCTCGTGCAACACAACTGGAAGCTTTTGGTATGGCTTAATATTGTTAACAGTGAGGAGTGGCTTGAATTATCAGCCCAAAGACTGACAGAACCAGCCATTTTTGACCTAGCACCATTTTGAATACCGTTTCCTCTACATCTCATCTGCCTTCCACTGTTCATGTCTGCAAACTTCATGCCCATTAGGTTCAAAATTACTTGCCCACCAAGCTGCTGTAACCTGGTAACTATGTTCCCACCAATCCACTCATGACACCATACCTGATGGCCCTATTCACCAATCTCGTGGGGCCCTTCCCCCTTAGACCCTGTCTACCAGTGCACCTGCCAATCCTCTGAAGTGCCAACAGTCCTATGCACCAATCCCTCATGGCCTGCCAACGGCCATATCCGCCAATCACTCAGAGTAGCCTGCTCCCAATACCTGCCCTTTGTTCATAGCATGGGTTCCTGGGTGTGCTCTCTCTGCCTCTGCTTCTGTCCCTGAAGCCATCTTCCCTGCTGGATTAAAATCTAGCTGGTAGGGGAAGGCAGAGGATGGGGTGTTGGGGATGTGTCCCAACAGCATAATTTCTCAAGTCCTTGCCGTGAACACACTGGAATCCCATATGGGCACTGGATCAGATCCCGGCAGCTCAACTTCCCATCCAGCTCCTGCCTGTGGCCTGGGAAAGCAGTCGAGGATGGCCCAAAGCCTTGGGACCCTGCATCCGTGTGGGAGACCCAGAAGAGACTCTGGCCTCCTGGCTTCAGATTGGCTCAGCTCCAGCCATTTTGCCGCTTAGGGAGTAAATCAACAGACAGAACATCTTCCTCTCTCTCTCTCCTCCTCTCTCTCTATATCTGCCTTTTCAATAAAAATAATAAATAAATTTTTACAAACAAACAACAAAAACCTCCTGAGGGACACCCAGCTCTAGTATTCGGGTTTGTGGCAACAAACTGAAAAGAGCTAACACCAAAAACAGAATGCTGAAAAGAGCTCACAGTAACTGTTGGCAAAATGCAGACACAGATGCTCTTGGCAAACACAATTATTGACTCCTGACTGGAATCAGGACAAATGCAACAAGGTCTCTCGGGTGGTAAATTGTCAGGAAATTCAGTTTCATTTTAAGGAAAATTAGATGACTATGTAAACACTTCCAGTACTCCAGGTACTGGAACAAAGGTGCTTTGTCCTTATAGGTCTAGTTCCATGAGTGTAGGAGCTTCTGTGTGAGTGTGCATATCAGTGTGCAAGTCTACATTGGTGAGTGAGCACAAGCAAAGTCCTAAACAGGCAATTTCAAACCACAGCAACTCTCCTCAGCCTGCAAACTCAAGAGGGATTATAGAAATCCCAGGGTGGTTGCTGAATGTCTGGGAAGTACTGATGCTGTGTGTGGTCCCTACAGGGATCACTGGGATACACAGGAAAATCAGAAAGTACACAAAATGCACATTTACCTGCTTAACTTAAAATGACAACAGGGAGATTAATGAACAATTACAACGCTAATCTATGAAAAAGAATGGGACAGCAGAAGCTGGAGTCCTCCTTGTATAGGCACCAAGTAGTATTTCCACTAATTTCTAAAGCCAAAATCACACTTGAAGAAGCAATCCCCACATGCATCCTTGAAAGTGTTGTTCTCTGCCTAATAGAGGAGCTTGAGGAACTGCTTTGCCAGGATGCAATCCCTGCAGGTCAGCACACAAAGAAGAACCAGGTCAGGTTACAGTACCTACCAGCATACTTGTGGCTCAGGTCTGGGGACAGGCCAGGCTAGGCCAGTTCATAACACCCACTGGAAGATCTGAGAACAAGGACAGACCACAGGACAGGCTGAGTCAAACCACAGCACCAGCTAGTTCATGTTAGGGCTAGGACTGGGGGCGGACTAGGCCAGAATGGGCAGCAGCACCCACCAGCATGAGCTGCACCTGGGGACAGACCAAGCCAGTACAGGCTGCAGCAGCTGCCAGCATATGCTAAGGTGAGGTGGGCCATACCAGACTGGGTCACAGCACCCACCCACCCACACATGACATGGGCAGATGGGGTGGCAGTGCAAGCTCATTAGGGGAGCTGTGGGGACTCCCTTGCTGGACCACTACTCCTGCTGGTGAGTGTGAGAGCTGGGATCAGGGGCAGACTGTGGGGTTCAAAGGACAAAGAAGTCACTAAGTCAACAAGATGCTGACTAACACTCAAGGTCACTGGGTTACATGTGGCCAGCAAGGCAAGGCAGCCAAGAACAGAGCCCTTGGTGAGAATCAGGGTGAGAGTCAAGTCATTTCAAAGAAAGACTGATTGGCCAGGGCCATTTTGTTTACCTGCCCCTGGCCTGTGGGAGGTGGCTTCTGCAGTCCTGCTGATGACAATTGCCTCCTAGTTTCTTCCCTCTTAGAATTCCTAGAATTCCTGGCCTGAGGCTGTTCACTACTCTACAGAAGAATTTGTAATTCCCAAGTAAAGGAGAACTGTTTAGATGGAACCCCTGTCACATCTGTGTGTGTCTCACATGCTGGGAGGTTCAATGGGGGCAGCAGGTTTACCCCCTGCAGCAATGGGGTACTAGAGGAATCCGTGGGGGAGACCCAAAACAGACCAGGCTGGGCAGGGCTACCATACCTGTTGGCCAGCATGTGAAATTAGAGGCAGAGCCAGGCTGGGCTAACCAACTGTATCCACTAGTGCAGGTCTGAGCCAGAGGAAAGGCAGGCTGGTCAGCCTTAGCTGCAGCAACAGCTGTTAAGGGCTGGGACTATGGGCAACTCCTGTCCAGCTAGACTGCAGAACCACCTGGAGAGTAACAGATCTGGGTTAGGGAGTAGATCTAGTATAGAAGCTATGAGCACTTCTTTGATGGGCTGCAGCTCCCACTGGTGAGCACGAGAACCAGGACTAGGCCAGGCCTAGCTGGACAGGTGGGAGCGCCCACAAGCATGAGCGAGGGCCAGATAAGGGAGTCAGTTGGATTGATTCAAGTATCAGTGCACAATGATATATACAAGAGCTGAATGGGATGTGGGACAGACCGGACTAGGCATGCTGGTAGGCACAGGAATCAGGACTGGGGGCCCACCAGGCTGGGAGTTATTGGGGGACACCCTAACTAGCTGCAGCTCCCAATTATATACACAGGGGGCTCAGATGTGGTGGGCAGGTTCTGATGGGCTGCAACATAGACTAGTTTTCATAAGAAACAGGGGTGAGAATCAGGTCCGAGAACACTTCAGACAAAGTTTCTTTGGAGATCTCCCCAATCAAAATGCTGGACTCAGAACCCTAACCGAAAAAAGGGAGAAGACAGAACAGGTCAACCAACCATCCCAGCTATATCTTAGCAGCGAAATTCGGGGCAAACAGAGACTCTATGATGGATTATGTCAATCAGTGGAATCCTCAAGGACCTCATCGTGCATGGAGCGGCAGAATTGGCAGTGATTCATAACTGTTGAAATAGCAAAACCACTCGAGCAACAACCTCACAGCATACCCTACATGTAGGACCTGGGGAGGGTGGGAAATTGGGTGGGCCTTCTTCCTTAATACCCCCCTTTAAACATGAAGCAAACAATTTGGAAAAAATACTAGTCTTAGCCATTTTCCTGTAGCCCTTGACCCTTTCCACCCTAATTAACTATCTAAAGATTGTCAAAATATATTTTAAAAAAAAGTTAAAAAAAAAAGTTAACCCGAAAAAAAAAAAAGAAACAGGGATGAGAATAGATCTGATCTAGAAATTGTGACTCTCAGTATGTATAGGGTGATGAGGGTGACAGAATGAGCCACACCCAGTATTGGCAGGCACATATGAGTCAGGTCTGGGATCACTTCAGATGTGATTTCCTTGAGGATCCCTCCCCCAGTTAAACTGCTGAACTCAGAACTCCAACCATGGGGAGAGTGGCAGGACCTGGGATCTGACTGTGGAGTGTATGTGTCTGAAAGGGGCCTCCTCAGCTACTGAAGACGGTGCAGTGGACAGCATACAGAGATGCACATGGAGGATTACGTAGTCCCCTAGGATGTACAGAGGACATCTGGTACCATAGCAGAGTAGGAAGGGCAGAACAAATTGGTCTACTACCCCAGGGTAGCTTGATAGCACATTTCTGGGCAAATGAACACTCTGTGGTGAACTGTGTGAGCCAGTGGGCTTTGAAAGCATTTCCTCGGTCTTGGATCAGTAAGATCAACAGCATACCAGAACTATTGAAACCACTTGAATAGAACCTCAGAATATGCTCCACATAGGGGACCCTGGGATGATATCAGGTGACTGTTCCCAATGCTTCTTCGGTGCTGGGGTAGTTGGGAGGTTGGCTGAGGATTTTGCTCTGAATTTACATAGTACACTAAGGAGGACTGCACAACTCAAATAATAGCATCAATTTATTAAGGCCCATAAAAGAGGAACCGAAATATCACACGGGGCTACTCTGAAGCAACCTGTTCTGTGCTGCTTTCCCGAGCGAACTCTCTGACTTGAGCTTCCTGATTTTGATTCTTTCCCACCTTCCACTGAGACCACTTACTAACCCAGTATGTGACATGGTCTTTCTAACTTCTGGGTTTTCTGGATCACTTGCTCTGTGCAGTAAGAAGGCTGAGTAGAGATAAAGTGAATGAAAGAAAAAAAAAGAGAAAAAGAGAAGAATAGAGGAGAGAAAGATAAGTAAAGGAAACAGACAAATCTCTGCCCAGGAGACCAATCTCTCATAGTATTCCTGACAACTGATTATGAACACATAAGGCTACACGTGCAGGTAGGACAGGGCCAATCCAGGTTAGCAGGTCGCCAGAGGACTTGGCACAGCTATGGTTATCAAACAAAGCCACAACCATCATTTCTGAGGCAGTTATCAAGACAGACAACTAAGCACTTTGCTTAGGTTTCTTTTCCCAAGAGCAAGGAAGCTGGTAGTTTCAGTTTCATTGGTCACTTTGAGTTTCTCATTACCAGTAACAAGGACACACACACATTACAACATTTGCTGCCAATCGCCACTCTCTACTGTCCTGTCTGGGGTATTCAGTTTCTCTGGAAATCCACAAGCAGGCTGGCCACATCAACAAGGACCAGGTCCAGCACCAGCACACCTGCAGCAGCTCTGCTCCCTTCACAGCCACCATGAGGTAAGGAGCTCTCAGCTTCTCCTCAGGGGATCTGTAGATTTTGAGAAAATGTTGGCAGTACTATTGCAACAGGATAGGACGGTATCAGTAAAGTCAAGTATGTGAATGACTACTTGTGTATGTTTATGGATCTAATATCTGTATGGATATGAAGATAGTGTATCTTTCTGGACCTGTATATGCTTAGGGACCTGATGTTGGAGTGTGTGTGTGTCATGATCGTAGAGAGATACACTCACCTAAATACACTGGCAGGATTCTTTCTGGCAGACCTTTCAAGTAGCTGTGACCTTGATCTTTTCCTCATACTGTAACACCAAAGGGGGGAGGGAAACTGGGAAGAGTTGCTTTGCAGGGAGGAAGAAATTGACCTCAATCTCAGAGATTCTTTTCTACAAAATGTACTTTGTCTGATGTGTGGAGGGCTGGGCAGTCTGTTTATTAGACATCATATTCTGCTGGCTCCACATGCAAGATCCATAGTGCTGTGTCAGCCAGTCACGTGACCTCTCAGTTATCTTGGGGAAAATACTGTGGGGATGTGACAGCAGAAGCTCAGGCATTTCTCTGCAGGCTTGTGCTTTTTCTGCCTAGCTGGGCTCCTGTATGTGACTGAATACATTTTAGATCAGCAGACAATTTTCCCCAGGCAACTCAAGCTGCCCCAAATCGCCTAAACCTGCTTGCCACCAGCCTTGGCAGGAGACACCTACATGGAAGCAGTAGCATCCTGTTTGCCGAAAGGGCTTTGTACGGGAGATTCTGTATGACCTCAGCTGAACGGTGATCATAAAAGCTCAGATTGTAAGTTTGTGTAAGGTCAGCTGGCAGTTTAGTGAATGTCCAGCACCATGTTTTCACTTTAAAGAGCTGCTCCATGAAGCAAAATCATCTTCTGCATTCTGAAAAACAGCCAGAAGGCAGCCCCACAACAGGCTAACTACAGCTCTACATCCAGCCCTACCTTATCAGCCACTTCACATACTCCTAGATGCTGGCTGTTCCAGCCTGAGAGCTTACACTCTCCTCTGTTAATTCCTATAAAAACAAGGTCCTTGGTCGTGCCTGGCATTGCCCTCCTCTTTGATAGAGCCCAGCTGTGTCACCCTCCAATAAACCATTCTCTTACTCATATGCAGTCTTGTCTGGTGCTTTCTGTTGCTTTAACCTTACAATTTCTAGTTTAGGTCTTACATTTAGATTGTTAAGCCATTTTAAACAACTATCTCTATATGGAATAAATAACAAGCTTTCTTCTCGTGTCTGGTTATTCAGGATTCTCATACCAGCTGTTGATAAACATTTCCCCAAGTAGCCTTATCACATTTCTCAAAAACTATATTACTGTAAGTAGGAACTGCATAGACAGTGCCACACATACAAATCTATATATTCAATCTTTATCTCCTGTTGGGTATTTAGTGATGGTGTTTAAAGCAAAGTCAAGATGGAGTCGTAAGTACAGGGCCTTAATCTGATAAGGCTGCGATCCCTAAAAAGAAGACACACCAGTGTGTTTTCTCCTTATGTGCCAAGACAGACAGGCCCCACTTTGGTGTTACGGTGTGATGAAAATGTCAAGGTCACAGCTACTCAATCACAAGAAGGCAGCCATCCTCAAAGCAGAAGAGTCCTCCCCAGGCACAACATTGTCTTGCACCTTGATCTTGGAGTTCTAGCCTCCAGAACTTTAGGAAAACACATCTGTTAAGCCAGCTAGTCTGTGGTCTGCTGTTATTACAGCCTGAGCTGATACAACGCTTGCTCAAGACATCATCCCAGGGCTCTCTCTTCCACTGCTTCTGTCTGTATACCAACATGGGAAATGTTTGGGTTCCTGTAGCTTGTGTGTGTGTGTGCGTGTGTGTGTGTGTGTGTGTGTCTGTAAGTGTGCATGTTGAAATATGAAGTAGGAGTTGTCCATATGTAGTTTGGCCCAACACTCTACAGCTATTTGAGATGCTTTGAGAACCCAGGAATCAATTAGGATGAAATTCCTAATTCTGAAACATTGTTATGGTTTTGACAGAGAATGTATTAAATCTGTACGTTGGTTTGGGTAGTGCTGACATCTCCACAATATGAGGTCTTCTAATCCATGCCAGAGGGTGGCTTTCCATTTATTTGTGTCACCTTTACATTCTTTCAGCAAGGCTTTGTTGTTTAAGCACACACATCTTTGTCTCTATGGTTACGTTTGTTCCTAAGCATTTTATTCATTCTAATGGTATTATATCAGATTTGTGTTTTCTTAATTTTCTTCTAAATGTTCATACTTAGTGTATAGAGCCACAATGATTTTTCTGCCTGCTGAGTTTGTATCCTGTATCTTTGCTCAACTTGGTTGTTAGCTCTAACAGTTTGTGTGGAATTATTAATAATTTCTTTATTCACAAATAATAGAGAATAGAAGAGGTGGACATTGACATCTTCGCATGCATTCTAGCAGGATATTTCCTGTTCTAGCACTTAGGATGCTAACTGTGCATCTCTTGCATGTGGTCTTTATTGTATTGGAGTAGTTTCTTCCTATGACTTGTCTTGAGTGCTTTTATCATAAAAGTATGCTATTGATCCAAATCCTTTTGCTGCATTCAGCGTCATGATCTCTCACCTTCATTTTTAAAATTGGGTATATTAACCTGATTGCTCTTTACATACTAAATGGCCTTTTCCATTTGTAACACATTCTTGAATTCAATATTAAAGACATAAAACTAAAAACAATAGTTCCAAAAGACCATGAATGTATGGTCCTATAGGTCAAGAAGCTACACACTGAAGAAGTTACACATAGAAGTTTATCATAAAGGAATTGTTGCAGGGATGGGACAGTCTTGCAAATTAATTGAGGTGGTGGTCCCAAGATTTGTAATTACATGATCAGGAGTCGCGGATCCGCACGCACACACACACATACACACAAGCAAACACACTGTTGTACTAATGACAACTTCTTATGTAGATACTCCATGATACTTGTATAAATCACTGGAAGAAGCTGAGTAAGGGAGACACTGGCTCTCTGCCCTACCTTTGATCTTTTCTGTGAATCTACAGCTATTTCAAATGAATAGTGAAAAACTAGTAAATAGTATCTCTGAGTTCCTCTGAATTTGTTCCATTACATAGAGACTAAAATGTTAAAATCTATAATGCTTCATAGGATTCTATGTTACCAACTGGTCTCTGTCCTAATTACATCAATAGCCAAATATGCCTCTACCATACAGCTGGTAATAAATCTTTAGTTATACAGGCTTATTAAACTTCCCAAACCAGGTATGAGAAGTTTTACTATTACCCTCTTTTACAAAAAGGGTCCTGGGGCAAAGATAAGGAGTTTGACAGAAGGCACTGGGAGCAGAAAATACAGACAACATAACAACTTGCACAGGACATATCTTAAAAAGACAAGTATCTACTCCTTCATAATTACATAAGGAAAGGGCATTTTAGGAACCCTAAGTTCCTAAATAGGGGTATGTGATGAGCTACAACAGGAAATGGACAATTGAAAATCTGGCCCAAGTAATTATCCAAGAGTTATGGCCAATGTCCTCCAAAGACTGGGTCAGTCTCTGCAAAAGCCAGCTAGACCAAAAGTCTTCTTGGGAGCTCATCCAGATTATCCACTGTCCTATTTGTCAGAGAATCCCAAACCCACAATTCTAACCAAGAGAACAAAAATCCTCACCAGGCTTCAGTCATGGTGAGTGCATTGACCTTTAATCAAACTACCAAATTAGATTACAAAATTAACAAACAAACAAAAACTACTGGGAAATGTCCAGAAACACTGCTGATGACTCTACTGGCGCTTAAGCCAGAAACCTCAAAAAAGCAGATGTGAATCATGAAGAAGAGTCAATCCCCTAAGACCCTGGTCTCTTTCTGTTCAGCAAATTCAAAGATCAAAGTTGAATCATCAATCAAGTTGACTGTACTCTCCATTAAGTTGTAATACATTAATTTCCATCCAATGGGAAAGGTTTTCACAAGTCCTTGCAAAGTAAGTGCTGCCATAACCATTAAACCAAATTATGAAAGAAGAAATAATTACACAAAAAACACAAGTACTCTACAATATCATGATGCACTTCAATAGCAGAATGATGGACATGTAACTGTTGTTGAAACACTACACTCTTGCAATAATATAGCAGAATACAGTGAGGGGGAAGGTTGGTGAGGAGGATGGAAGAGGAAATCCCTGAGCCTATGGAAAATAGAATTTAAAACATACAGGGACTCTATATGAAATAGAAAACATAGCCAGAGGCACACAAATGACAAGACAGCCAGTTCATCTAAACCAACAGAGGACCTTGAGTACCTCTGCAAAAGCTGTGAAAAAGGACAGATTGAACAACACCCCAGGCCAGCGGTTTGTACCTGTGTCTGTGGACACACAAAGTACATATGGACAGCTAAGAGGCCTTAGAATATCTCACCTGTGGTGCAAGAAAGTAAAAAAACTCAAAACAAGCAAGACAACACAAGTAAACATCCTCAGAACACTTCCCCCTCATCAGGCTCCCTAAGGCAACATCAAAGGACAGCCTCAGTCCCCATGAGCTGACACACACTGACAGCAAGAAGTGGAGCACCTCCCTGCACACAGCCCTGCAATCTCCCCACCCTCCTGCCCAGGAAACAGAAGAAACTGGAACACTGATTTAACCCACTTTCACCTTCATCCTAATCCACTCCATTATAAATTGATGTACACATGGTCTGAGCCCCCTCCCTTTGTGACAAATATGAACCCTGAAAAGCATCATACAAAAAAACAAAATTCCTCAATCACTCCAAAAGAAACCTAAGTGGGAGACTTTCAAGACATTATCATTGGCTTATCTCTATTTTTCACCTCTGTATTTCCTCATCTAATAAATAACTTCTGCTCTTGTCTTCATAGTAAGTGTGCAGATGAACATCAGGTCCAGGAAAAGCTGGGGCAACTGAGATGTCACTTCACGTGGCAGCTGTTAATTGAAGACTCCGAGGTGTCTGACTTAGAAGAGAGGATCTCAGAGGAGATTCAATTTCTAGAGACCAGCTACAATGTGGGAATTCACAATCTATTGGCCTATGTGAAACACCTACAAGGCAAGAATGAAGATGCCCTGGAGTGCCTGGAAGAAGGTGAAAATTTGTGCCAGAGAGACCAAGCTGATGAACCAGATGTGAGATGCCTGGTGACCTGGGGCAACTATGCCTGGGTCTATTACCACATGGGCAGATGGGAAGACACACAGAAGTACCTGGACAAGGTGCAGGAGATTTGCAACAGGTTTGAAGATTCTTCCCGCTATAGAGTGGAGTGTCCTGAGATGGACTGTGTGGAAGGATGGGCCTTGCTGAAGTGTGGAGGAAAGCACTATGAACGGGCCAAGGCCTGCTTTCAAAAGGCTCTGGAAGTGGACCCTGAAAACCCTGAATTCAACACTGGCTATGCAATTGTCACCTACCGCCTGGATTATTCACCCAGAAGACTAAGCAATATCAGCGAGGCCTTCTCCCTTCCTCCCCTCAGAAAGGCCATCAGCCTCAACCCACAAGATGGGTACCTGAAAGCTCTCTTTGCTCTGAAGCTGCAGGATGTGGGAGAGGAAGCAGAAGGACAAATGCACCTTGAAGAAGCTCTGAGCCAGGGGTCCTCACAGGCCTACGTGTTCCGGTATGCAGCCAAGTTTTACCGCAGACAGGGTTGTCCAGATGAATCTCTGATGTATTTAAAAAAGGCCTTGAAGGCAACACCCAACTCTGCCTTTCTTCATCACCAGATGGGACTCTGCTACAGGGGTCAAATGATCCAAATAAAGAAGTCTACCAACTGGCAGTTTCAAGGGCAGAGCAGAAGAGATGTGGACAGACTGGTTCAATTAGCCATATTTCATTTTGAGTATGCTGTGAAACTAAAGCCCACATTTGATATTGCTTATGTTGACCTGGCACGCACATATATACATGCAGGAGATAATGAAAAAGCTGAAGACACTTTCCAAAAAGTGCTAGGCAAAGCAAGGCAAGAACACACTTTGCAAAATATACATTTCTACTATGCACAGTTTCTACAATTTCAAAAGAAATCTGAAGTAGAAGCAATTAGCCATTATTTAAAAGCAATAAAAATAGAATATGAATCCTTTATCAAGGATAAAAGTATCGATGTTGTGAAACAATTGGCCTTGAAGAAATTAGAGAGCAATGAATCAGATCCAGAAGGCTTGAGTCTCCTTGGGTTGGTCCACAAGCTGAAAGGAGACCTCAGTGAAGCCCTAGAGTGCTATGAGCAGGCATTGAGACTAAATCCTGAGAGGGAGAAGGTTGTAGGGTGTAGCCTCTAGATGATCACTTATCAGCCACTTTCCTATTGCATTTGATTTTAGATTAAGATGTAGCCATTATCTCCTGCTTGCTGGTTTAGAAACATGCCATTCACATCAAGGTGCAATTTAGTTTGTAAAAATTACTTAAACTACCTCCTGTGACTTCTTCATAGACATTTCAATTTTGGTTTATACTCAACCGGGTTCTATACCCCTCAAAATGGCTATAGATTACTATTCAGCTGTCTCGTGTCTATTTTCATTTCAATATTTAGCAGTTTATAGTGTTGAAGCATGATTTGGCTGAACTTGGTTGTTTTTCAGATGGTCTAAACTAGCTTATAACTCTACCAAGATATATGTCATTTGTTTAGGTACAGAACATTTTTTTAAGAACCTGCATTTTCCCAATAACATATTGGTTAATCAATACCATGTCAATTAATGCCATAATGTTATACATTGTTGTTGATGTTATGTTGGGGCTTATAATTGATTGGGATGATACTTTGCTGGCTTTACCTTCGGACCAGAGATGGTCTCACCAAGAAATCGTTGAACTCATTAGGATAATAAGATGCTGAACTTTACGCTTGGTAAATACTTCCAATGAAAAAACCTCAACTGAATTTGAACTGTGGTAATACAACAAGGTGGAGAAATCCACCATGGGGAGAGGGTTTGGGGAGGGGTGGGAGGAATCCCAGTGCCTATAACATTGTCCCATAATGCAATGCAATTAATAAAAAAAACTACTTAAACTGATCAAATGATTGCATTCCAAAACCGAGTGAAATGCAGGTCAGAGTTTGGTGCAGTGTTTCAAATGTTAGTTAAGACACTCACATTTGCACCTTGAAGGGCACAGGTTTGAGTTCCAGGTACATCTTCTGATTCTAGTTTCAGATCACAGTGACCCTGGGAGGCAGCAATGATGACAGCAGGAGTTGGATTCATGTCAGCCACCTGGGAGACCTGGGTTTTGTGTCCTATTCCCAATGATGGATCTCACAACCATATGATATTTTGGCAGTAAAATAGCAGAAGTAAACCAGGGAAGATCGGCCGCCTCTCATTCAAATGAAAATAGAAAATATTGAAATAGAATACATGTGTGTGTGAATCAGAAACAATTTGTGTATGTTATTTAGTAGAAGCAAGAGGCTAATAGCTGACAAATAAAATTCCTGGCTTATGTACACCAAGATGTCTAAAGCATTGAATTTGTCAACAAGTGGTTTATAGTGATAGATGGCAAAAACCTTAGGGTAAGAAGGCAGACATTTCCCCTAAACGTCATGAAGTCTGTAATCTAGTGAGATGGGGAGGCCAGAGATAGCCCAGACCACATGAAAGCTATGCATGGGGACCAGTCTGGCAGGGCTAGGTACCAGTACCTGACTCAGTGGTGGAACACTGAACAGGTCATATTTGGTAGGTCAAGACACTAACCAGCAAATGAGAAATCCTGGTCCAGGGGGTAGATTCTGTAGGGGATGTATGGGCCACACTCTGGAAATACAAGTCCCTCAGGTTAGCTCACAAGCTGGGGTGGTGATGGGCTGAGCTAGGTGTGACCATGGAACTTATCATCACATACGTGTAAAGGAACCAACAACAGTCTTGGCAGGTCAAGGAAGCAGCACCCAAAAGTACATGCTAAAATAGGATGTGGGGTGGGCCAGACTGCACCTGGAAGGGAACGGACCTGGCAAGGCTTAGCAAACCTCAACTCACAAGGAAGAACAGAATTCAGGATGGGGCACAGGTCATGCTGAACTAGGCTCTTACACCAACTGGTCTGCATGAGTAAGGGATACTAAGGCCACAGCATCAAAGGCAAAGGCTGAGAGAGGTGAGGGACTAAGCCAACTGGGTCAGAGCAACCACTGGCAGGTGTGGAATATAGGGCTGGGAATGGGCTAGCTAGGTTGGGGTTCCCATGGAGCATGCGGGGGACAGAGTGGGGGCTGCGTTCTGGTATGGATATGGCTGCAATCTCCCCTGGCACAAGTGTGATCTGGGGCTGGGCACACAGAGTTGGGCTGGATGCCAGCACAATCGGGTGCTCTGGAGAACCTGGGTAGATGTAGGGCAGCCTAGGCTAGGTCTCTGCCCCTACTGAGCCATATGTGAGCAGTGTCTGGGTATGGATAAGCCTTGGCTGGGCTGAAACATCCAACAGGGATAACTGGAATTGATTGACAGCCAACAAGGAGGGCTGGCCCATTGATCCACCAGTATGCACACGATCTGGCATAGGGAGAGGTTCTGATGGAGAAACTTTGGAAACTCCTCTGTCAGGACACAGTTCCTACAGGTGAGCACAGGAACCATGATAAGAAGCAACCCAGACCAGGCCAGAGAAACATACCCAAGAACATACATTAGGCAAGGGGGAGGGGGGCAGACCAGACTGAACCAGAACACATCACCCGCTGATAAATATGAACACCAGAATAGAGTGTGTGTTGGGCTAGGATCGACCATGTCCTAAGCCAGTGCACATTATGGAATGCCAAGTTGAGCTGAGTCATACCAAATGTGGCAGCAGCACCCAAACAGCACATGCAAGAACCAGAGAGGGACCAGGCAAATCTGTCAGAGGGAATGTGGGCTCCCATGCTGGACAACCACTCCCACTGAAGAGCATGAATGGGGGCAAGCAAAAATTAGATTGTGTGAGGGTTGCTTGGGCTTTGCTGCAGCATCAACTGGCAGAGGCTGGCACTGTGACTAAATCTGTCAAGTTAAACTCCAGAACCACCTGCAGAGTGCATAATCCGGGAGTGACAAATAGTGGGCACCTCCCCCTTGGGTTACCACTCCCACTGGAGACCATAAAAACCAGGACATAGCCAGGGGTGGCTTGACAGAAAGGCACCCACCAGTAAGTGTGTGGGCTGGACAATAAGGTTGGTTAGGTTGAACTAGGCTTCAATGCCCATTGACATGTATGAGAGCTAAATGGGATGTGGGACAGACTGAACATATCTGCGGTACATACTGGCAAACATGGGATCCTGGGTAGTGGGGAGGCCTGGTGGGGTGATGGGGAGTCACCCGGACTAGCATGTAGCTTCCACTGGTTTGCATGTGGGCTGAATATGTAATGCACAGGGTCAGGCTGGACTACAACACCACTGGTTCACATGGAAGACAGGGCTGGAAACAGAACTGATACAGCAATTGCAATGCCCAGCATGTGCATAAGGTGATTGGGACGATGAACAGTGCTGGGCCGTGTACTGGCAAGCACACACAAGAATCAGGTCTGGGATTAACTCAAAGTTTCTTTGGAGATCCCCGCATTTGAACTGCTCACCTCAGAACCCCAAGCCTGAAGAGACTGTGTCAGCCAGCAGATTCTAAATTCATTTCTTTGTGATTGTAAAGCAGGATTGGCAGCAATTCAGACCTGTTAAACTATCAAAACTGCTTGAATGGGACCCTAGCAGCACTCCCCACATCGGGACCTGGGATGGGTGGGAGGTTGGGTAGGCCTTCTCCCTTTGTTTCTCCCTTTACCCAACAGACAGGGGAAAAGAAAATGATGATATTAGTGTGCAAACAATGGTCTTAAAACTTTCCTTAGCCCTTGACCCTTTGTACCCTAATCAACTAGCTAAGATTATTGAAGATTTTATCAAGAAAAAGAGAAAGGAAGAAAATATAGAAAGCACGTCAAGAATAAATGATACTGAAACAAAGAATAATCTAGTGAGAGACAGAAGGCAAAATAAATGCAGTTAAGTCATGATCAGCTTTCAAAACAAAGAAAAACACGTTAAGTTTAATTCATTGTTAAATAGTTCTGAAAAGTTTATTTTAGTGAATTTTATATGAGGCACTATTTAAGCCCTTTGTTAGCTCTTGCTATGGCAAAAAAAAAAAATACGGAAAGGACATCAACACATAGAAAAGTTCATTAGTGCAAAATAGATCTGGATTTTATAAAGAGTTGTGTGAGGAAGGTGTGGCAATCTGTAGCAATCATACAATGTCTCACTCGTAACACCTCTCTGCCTCATCACTGGAAGAGATCTCCACATTTGTCAGGGCTACAAATAATGCAGGATGCCACAGCATGGCTGCTTATGGGGGAAACGAGAGCAGATCCAGGAATACAGATGCAATTCTGTATTGAAAATTCTCATTAGCTAGACACTCCCAAATCTCTATCAGCTTGACAGCTCAACTTCAGAAACTTGTGGCTCCCATACAAGTGACTGACATCCCCTCACTTGACACCTTTATTTACACTTACACACAGATCAGACCAAGCTAGAACTCTGACTACTGCTACAGGGTCCCCAGCTCAGATTTGTGCTAATTGCTATGCACATACTACTGTAGGCCCCCGCCCCTTGTGAACCACTCTGGCCAACAATGTCTTCATTTTCATGACACTGCTCTAGAAGAGACTTCATTGATCTCAGGGCTTCTATCCTATAGCTTGCTCCAGTTTGGATTACCCACACCAAATGTGACAAAGGCACCTCCACTCTAAGGCCCATATAAAGGGAAGTAAGCCATCTGGCATTCCTGTGGACACCCACTCTTTTGCCCAGGACTCTTCTTCCTGAGTCTCATTAACAGCCTTAACTCTACTGATCTGCTTTCATTTTTCTCTCTCTAGTTTGAAGTCCATCTCATGTCTCCTACAGTCTGTGTTGGGCAGGTCAATCTTTTCCAAACCAGGAACATAAAGGAAAGCAGTATGTGTGGGAGATCTCCCCCTGGATCTCTGCCTGGTTAGCCTATGTGGGAGATCATAACACATGGCAAACAATGTCGCCAGGGGAACCCTGACAATGGTTTGCCTAACCAAAGCCTCAACCTGGCCTATTCACTTGGCATTCACTGAGAGCAGTGGGCTGCACCTCAGTCTATCTGTTCTGTCCTTGGATGACTACCATCACAGCATGAGCTGTTCTAGGACTACCTTGATAAGGAAGCCTAAGAAGTCATCTGTGACCCACAGTCTATTTGCCAGCCACACGTGCTGAATAGGACTCGAGGAACAGCTTCAGCTTCTGTGCTATACAGGACTCACAGTCTATCTGCCTATGACCTGGGGCACAGCTTCCACCCATGCATGCGGGTCATGACCTATGACTTGGTGTGAGGGTCCAGAGAGATAGATGTGTCTTCTAGCCTGTTACAGTTTCCTTGATGGGTGGGAGAACTGTTGGGGAACTATATAAGTTGTGCTCTCTTTACAATAACTGGACATGCTTGATCAGACTGCTCTTAGTGGTTCTTGGGCCAAAGAACAACTCAGCCTCATCCCTGGGGTGGGCTCAGGGCCTGCTGGCAAGAAAAACCCATGAGACATATTTACAGCAGTGACCTAATGAAAGGAGAATACAAAAAGAGGAGATAGGAGTTTAAATCTCAGAAGGTTGAGATGATGCCAGCTGAGGTTTTGTTTTTGCTTTTGTTTTCCTGGGAGATTACTGACAGCCGGTGGGTTTATGAAAGCATGTTGCTAGAGTATCCTACAATGCATTGGACAGCTCCCAATAACCAAAGAACTATCCAATCCCAAAGACTAACTCTTGACACACATGGAGTTACATCCATTAATTACCGCATTCATCCAAAGTGTTTATTCTGAAACACTATTGCTTCTGTTTCCAAAATTTTAGAACACTTGAGCACATGCTACACTTCTCCCTTTTCTCCAGGTGCTATTTCAAATTTTAACCCTACACAATCCAGTCTTTATAAGATTGATATTAAATTCCTATCCAAAAATGTCAACATGTTCAACACAATTACATCATCTATGATTCTTTCCATTTTTAATATTCATTTTCCTTAAAAATGCTTACACATGACTGTATTGCTAAGCAGTGTAAGTGAATAACCAGGAATTTCCCCCTTTTGAGTTTGACCACTAATCGCTTAGTTTCTATTAATGAAAGCCACAGTAAGCACTCTGTCTTAGCCCAGGTATACCTGAGGCAAGAGGAAGACGTAGGGACACAGAAAGAAAAAAGACAGGAACTCTTGGAAACATTAGTGCTACTTTAATTTCTTCTGCTTCCTTGTATGTTTTTCCTAAGTACAATAAACCTTTCAGAATCTTTTCTAAAGTGTGTCCTCAAGTAAACTTGGCAGTAACATCCCAAGACCCCACAGCCACATTGCCTCTCTGACCTATAGATTTGACATCTTTTCCCCTTCTCTCTCCAGTACCATCACCCATCTCCCCCAATACACACACATACACACCTGCTTATCAAATGTGACCCACCCAAGACCATGGCATTTTCTGGTTTTGCAGCCTAGAACATTTCAGCCCAACTCACTTCCAGTGGTCAGTTCTTCACACATTCCAGACCCCTGCATGGTAGCTACCTTCCCAAAGAAGTCTTCCCACAGCACCCTCCTTCTAGCATAAAACACTCTGGATAACACTCTGTACCGTGGCCCTTTCCAGCCACAGTCCTTGGGACAGTCTGCCTCTTAGCAGCTATTCAACAACATCTGCTACATCAATCTTGCCCTGGAACCTCATTACACAGGGTACTGCAGGCAAAGGCTTGCAAGAAAGGTGCTCACACAACTGCAACGTTTATCAAAACTTGAACGTTATGCACATTTTTATTCCCCAATTATATACTCAACAGAAACCTGAGCAGTATGCAGACTTAGTACTGTGAAACTGGAATGCATCATCAGCTCAGAGCGACCCTGCTTTTGCCAAAAATCTCACCCCTTCTTCCTCTCCCTCATCCCTGTGCCATCTCAGTAGGTTTCATTTCCAGGGAGAGTGCCTCCCCACTGCTGGCTCAGAGATCAGATTTGCTTTCTAGTTTCATTTTCCTGCAGCAGAAGGAGCATTGTCACCCTGCCCAGCTCTACACTAACCCATGGAGAAGCACCCAGAGAACAGGAGACTCTGAGGAGAACTCTGAGACAGTGGTTGCTGGGTGGCAGGCACAACACAGTCGCCATGAGGTAAGGGTTTCCCCCACATTTCCCTCAGTCCTCATATCAGCCTTTATTTGGAGCAGGCGCTGTTTCTTTTTGTCTCCTTCCTAGTGTTTTTGCACTTCCGATAATCCGCATAAGCAGGTGCTTTTCAGTTAGGAGGACCTGCGACCTCTCTGGAACCCATGCATTCCTCGGAGCCTGCACTGCATTGGATAAAATTGGAGCTATCTCAGGGCGGAAGCCAGGGCGTGCTTGACTGACTGACTGACTGAGTCACCTGCCCGACGCCCGCCTGCCTGCCTGCCCACCTGCCTCAGCTTCTGGAGGCTCTGAAGATGGCGTGGGTTCACAGCTGTCTTTTCTTGTGGCACTCCGCAGTGCCCAAGGAGCCCAGCTGTATGGGAAGCCCCAGGATCCCGTGAGTGACTCTCCTTGCCCAGCCTTTTCAGCTGTCATCCCTGAAGTAAGGCGCCATCTCCTGCTACCCTTCTTATCTCTGGGTCCTAGTTTTTCCTTCTCTAGCTAGTACCTCTCTACCACTCATAGGTTAGATTACTGTGTGAGGATTTCTTATCTCTTTACTAACTTATCCTGGTAGAGTACTTCTCTTCCCCTCACTGGATCCACAGAAGCAGCATCTTGCCCTCCTTGGGATTAGTCAACCATGCCAGGAGTGGAGATGACAATCTTGGACCTTGCAAGTAGATAACCCTGGGTCAAGGCCACACTCAGCACCTTCCAGGTGTGTGGCCCCAGCAGAATTGCTTCAACCCTCAGTCTGCTTTCTTACTGTGGAAATCAACAGTGTCCATTTCTTGCAACTGGGAGTCACTGATCCTCTTCTAGGTACATAATTCTTGTAGAAAATCTTCTATTCTTGCTTAGATTTTGCAAGCACCTAACTTCTATCATTTGCAGGTCAACTGGGAGATTTTTGGAAGGAGCTTGAGCAAATACCCTGAAAAATGGGTGGGGGTGGGCTACACTGTTTGTACCTGCAAAATGAGTGCAACCGAGCCTATCTTCCTGACAGGGGAAAAACAAAACAAAGAAAGCTCCCATAGAGCTGATGAGCAAAATCGCATGAACTGAAACAGTGTTTTTCCAGATGCAATAGTCCTTCTCTACCAACTGCCCAGAGACAACCTACATTAAACAGTGAACAGCATTAAACACTACATAACTGCATTTATTCACCCAAAAATATTTATTGCAATTTTATTATGTGTCTGACATAATAGATGCTATGAGTTCAGAGGCATATCACCTTGGAACAAAGCACCTGTTTTGCATAGGGCTTATATCTTAAAGGAAGGATATTCTTCCAGGTCTCCAATGTAGGTGCCGGGTCCCAGCTATGGGCCATCCTTGACTGCCCTCCCAGGCCACAAGCAGGGAGCTGGATGGGAAGCGGGGCTGCTGGGATTAGAACTGACACCCATATGGGATCCCAGCACATTCGAGGATGAGACTTTAGTTGTTAGGCTACCATGCCATGCCCTTGTTTTTGTTTTTAAGAAGACAGCCTAAGTGTGAGACATGGTAAAGATTTATCTTATTGGAGCTGGCATCATGGTGCAGTGTGTGAAGTTGCTGCCTGTGATGCCCATTTGAGTAATGCCTGATCCACGTTGGTCATTAGGTAATGTGCCTAGGAAAGCAGAAGAAGATGGCCCAAGTTTTTAGGCCCTTGAACCTACATGGGACACCCAGCTTGAGTTCCAGATGCCTGGCTTGGCCTGGCCCACTGCTGACCGTTACGTCCATTTGGGGAGTGATTCAAGTCAGAGAGCTCCTTCCACGTAACTCTACCTTCCAAAGAAGCTGAGAGACAGACAGATCTGTCCACTGGTTCACTCTCCAAATGGCAGCAACCGCCAGGACTGGGCCAGGTTAAAGACAAGGGCTTCATTTGGGTCTCCCAGTGAGTGTACAGTGGCCCAAGGCCATCTTCAGCTTTAGCAGGGACATTATCAGGGTGCTGGATGGGAAGTGAACTAGCCAGGACTCAAATCAGCACCTATTTGAGATGCCAACACTGAAGGTAGAGGTTTAACATATTGCGCCACAATGCCAGTTCCAACTTGAGGCTTTTGAAGTCTTTTTCTAGATATTCCTATTTCTGTCTTATTTCTGTGCTTCCCCCCAGCCATCTGAGGAGCTTGCTTAGCTTTTTCTTCTTGTGTCATTTTTCTTTATTTCTTTGCAAAAATTATACATTTGTTGTGCTTCTCTGCCTCCTTCTGTGCACAACTTCCTTATTTCTTACTCTTCATTAATGATAGTCTGGAAATTCTATTCCCGTATTATTACATATATATGCTATGCCTGATTTTTAAGGGTTAGTAATTGTCAAAATTAAATACATAATGTATAACAGAAAGCTTGTTATTCCTCCATGACTGGTTTTGCAATAAAGTGAGAATTCAAATGAGTTACTTAAAGAACTTTACTGTATAGAGGGGAAACAAATTTAATATTGGAGAATGTAGTACTTTATTAGCTTTAAATAAAAGATAAAATTGTTATGCAAAGAATAGTACTTAGGGTTTAGAAAATTATTTCCTCAGAAATTAAAATGGATTTTGTCTTTGACAGTGAAATTTCCAAGGATTCCTTGAAGACCATACTGTTGGAATTAGAATGTCACTTTACATGGAATTTACTTAAGGAAGACATTGACCTACACGATGTGGAAGACTCAATTGGGCAGCAGCTTGAATTTCTTACCTCAAAACCCAGGCTTGTTCTTCACAACTTACTGGCGTATGTGAAACACCTAAAAGGACAAAGTAAGGATGCCCTCAAGTGCTTGGAACAAGCAGAAGATGTAATCCAAAAAGAACACCCAGCTGAAAAGGAAGCATGTAGTCTGGTCACTTGGGGAAACTATGCTTGGGTGTCTTATCATATAGGCCAGTTTGAAGATGCTCAGAAGTATCTAGACAGGGTAAGAAATGTCTGCAGAAAATTATGCAGTCCTTCTAAGTATAAATTGGAGCATCCCAAAATTGACTGTGAGAAAGGATGGGCACTTTTGAAATTTGGAGGAAAGTATTACCAAAGGGCTAAAGCAGCTTTTGAGAAGGCTCTGGAAGCAGAACCTGACAATCCAGAGTTTAACGTAGGCTATGCCCTCACCATGTACCGGCTGGACGATTTTGACAGAGAAGGGCCTGTGAAGAGCTTTTCTCTGGGACCCCTGAGGAAGGCTGTTGCCCTTAACCCAGGGAACACCTACATCAAGGTTTTCCTGGCACTAAAACTTCAAGATGTACACGCAGAAGCTGAAGGGGAAGGGTACATTGAAGAAATCCTGAACCAAACATCATCTCAGCCTTATGTCCTTCGTTATGCAGCGAAATTCTACAGGAGAAAAAGATCCTGGGATAAAGCTCTCCAACTTTTGAAGGAGGCCTTGGAGGGGACACCATCCTCATCTTTCCTGCATCACCAGATGGGACTTTGCTACAGGGCACAGATGATGCAAATCAAGAAGGCCACACACAACAGACCTAAGGGAAAGGATAAACTGAAGGTAGATGAACTGATTCAGTCTGCTATATTTCATTTCAGGGTGGCTGTGGAACAAGACTCTATGTTTGTGTTTGCCTACATGGACCTGGCCAACATGTATGCTGAAGCGGGGCAGTACAGCAATGCTGAAGACATTTTCCAGAAAGCCCTCCATCTGGAGCACATCACCGATGATCACAAACAGCAGATCCACTACCAGTATGGCTGCTTTCACCAGTTTCACTGTAAATCTGAGTACGCGGCCATCCATTGTTATTTAGAAGCCTTGAAGGTCAAAGGCAGATCATCCCTGCACATGAAACTGACCAGTGCTCTGAAGAAATTGGCTACCAAGAGACTTTATCACAATGCTCTGGACATGCTGAGCTTAAGTGCCCTAGGATTTGTTTACAAGCTTGAGGGAGAAACGAGGCGAGCCACTGAGTATTACCAGAAGGCCCTAAAGATAGACCCAGAAAATGAAGAATTCCTTACTGCTCTCTGTGAGCTTCAACTTTCCATCTAAACACACGCACCAGGAGATTAATTCCAAGCATTCCCCTCCATTTTGGGGTTCTAATATCTTTGTTTATTGTTTTAATCCATTGATCATGATAGAATCACTATTAATTGGTTATGTTGTACCAGGCCTGATACTAAATACTCTGTGACAATGTAATGAACCTGTTTTCTTTCTCCGCACACCCCAATTAAAATATTGTAATCCACTGAGCAACAGCAACAATTTAGCTGCTTTATCATTAGGATGTCACTGCTGGTATTTTAGAATAACTTTTGAATAAGTTTGTCAGACTTCTCACGTTATTTGGTCACTAGAATCCTACAGAAATCTTTGATACTTGTCACTGACAGTCTTTCAGGAGTGCAAAATTATAACCATTAAACTCTTATCTATGTGGCTTACAGAATAGGAAACATTCCAATGACATGTGCTTTCCTTTGAGGATATTTAGCTGTCATCCTAGTAGTCACAAACGAGCTCATGATAATCACACAGTAGGAGGGGAAAAAAGATTTCATCCAATTTTATATCCAGAACTGCAAGAAAACCATTATAGATGTTCCCAAAATGTTAAGTAGCTAGAAATTAGGATGTAAAGATAATGGAAACTTAACTAGTCTGAGTTCTTTGTTTTTAAAACAGAAAAATAAGCTTACTTGAAAATCCAAATGGAATTAATCTATTCCTTTTATTTTAAAAAGTGGTAGTATTTTTAGGTTACAATTGAGATATAAAGTAGCCCAATAAAGAAGTTGGATGAAGTTAATAAGTGAATAAATCAGCTGCTTCTAACCTACACCCCCAGACTGCTAAGGTTTCTGTGTGTTAAGTTCCGGTTTGGTCTGGGGTGCACGACTTCTCATACCCCCAATATTTGGCCTTGGATGGTCTATTTTGCCATCCCAAAGTGTTTTCTATGAAGCTTTGCTCTAAATGTTATTTCACATTGTCATTTTATCCTGTAGATCTTCTTAGTTAAGCTTGGTGTCCAGTTTTAATATACACCTTGTGAAGTACACCACCTACAGGTTTTTATCCCAGAGACCTTCTTAAATTGAGATGTTGCCAAATGTGATTTCTTTAATATTGCATGTAGGTTTCATGAATATCTACATGCAATAGTTATTAGAAGAGAGTGTCCTGTGATTTAATCTCCCATTTTTCCATTGTAGCATTTTAAGTTGTTTATGCTTTATTTTTGTTACCATCTTTTAAAAATTTTATTGTGATTTTAATGTTGTAAAATAAATGAATTTTTGTAAAATAAATGAATTTGTGGGTCGTCTGACTAGGCTGCAGCTCCCACTGGTTTATGCGAGGGTTGAGTATGTGTTGGGCAGAACCAGGCTGGACTGCAACACCCATTGGTTCCAGTAGAAGGCGGGGCTGAAAACAGAACCAACCCAGCAATTGCAACCACCAGCTGATCGGGCGATAGACTGGGCCAGGCCCTATGCTTGCTCGAACATACAAGAATCTGGTCTGGGAACACCTCAAACAAAGTTTCTTTGGGGATCTCCCCAGCCGAAATGCTGGACTCAGAACCCTAACCAAGAAAAGACAGAAGACAGAACAAGTCAATCAACCACCTCAGCTATATGTTGGCAGTGAAATACTGGGCAAATGGTAACTCTATGATGGACTATGTCAATCAGTGGATTCTTCAAAGACCTCATCGTGCTTGGAGTGGCAAGATTGGCAGCGATTCATAACTGGTGAACTATCAAAACCACTTGAGCAAGAATCTTGGAGCATGCCCTACATGTGGGACCTGGGGTGGGTGGGACACTGGGTGGGGCTTCTCCCTCAATATCCCCCTTTGCCTCAGGTACATGAAGGAAACAATATGGAAATAATAGTCTTACCCACTTTCCTATAGCCCTTGAACCTTTTTACCCTAATTAACTGTGTAAAGATTGTCAAAAACAAAAAATTAAAAAATAAAATAAATAAATTTTTCTAAGCATTTTCAGTTCAAAGTAAGTTTTAGCCTAAACAGTACAAAAATATATTAAAGGCAGACTGTGTTTCTTATCCTATCATCAAAACCCATTTGCTCTGTAGTCCTCCAGATCTTTTTTTGTATATAAACTTTTATACATACATAGATAAACACTCTGCAGTATATTTCATGAATCTTGAATGTTTTGTTTTACGGAAGTCTATGCTATTTTTGCTTATTGTAATTCTTTTATTTAAGGAGAAAAAAGGAAGGGAATAATTTTACTGAAGACAAGCATTCAAAACTGAAGTATACTTCAGGTTATTACGTAGCAAAGCAGTTCATTTCTTTTACTGGGAATAATTAAAGCTATGCTTTCAAAGAGGTCCCTTATGCACAATGCAGTTACAATATCAAGGTGAAGAATACAAGTCTGTATAATCCAAAATAATAGCATTCTATAAGGGCTACTGACTTCAAAATTTACTATTAAAACACTAATACAGAAGTTATACCAAGAAAGTACAGCATCATACGTGAAAATACAGCTCAATCAATCAAATGTGGTTTTCTGAATTTCGTCACTGACTGCACTTGCCATCTCTTTTAGAGGGAATTTCATAGACTCCTGGAATTGGTAAGATATGAATTCATCCTTACCAATAATTAAAATTTGAATCTAGGATTATCTTTCTAATCACCGTTAGGTAGCATTTATTTTTTATTCTATTTGAAGGCATTTGCCTATATTTCCTAGATTTTTTAAAGAGATCCCAAAATTATTTTTAACAGAGCAGCATTCTATAGCAGAATTCTTAACTGTAAATATGAAAATCAATCTCATACAAATTGAGCTAAGATGGCAGTGTCATGGCCAATGTAATTTGATAGCCCAGGGTCAGAGGTAGCTTTAGATGAATTTTACAGGACAGGTCAAAGTACACAATAGCGACAATCAGTCAAGTGGTGCCGAGCATCCAAAACCATATGCTCATTAGCAGATGATAAACAGGTGTATCCTGTGTCCTCTACGTCTTCAAGTTAAACATCTCATTGTCTTGCACTCTATCCCCATGACAGACATTCACTCCCTCCCCATCATGCTGAATATGAATCCTCCAAACTGTCTTCATGCTTTGCTAAGTTTGTGCTCAGAGCTTAATTTCAAATCTGAAATAAGGCTTTAAGACTACGGTAAATAAAATAAAATAAATAAAATGGCCTGCTCTCCTTTGTAGGTGTTTCCACATAGGCCATGTTATAGCATGTCTTTCACATCTTATACCTGAACAGTTAGTTGGTTTTTAAAAAATCATTTGATTGCATACAGTGATTTCATTAAGATGACCCATACCTCTTTATAAAGTTAAGGAAAAATTCATTTATAAGGTATGAAAACCCAACTTAAATTGGCTTTAAAAGAGTAATGAAATAAAGTTGTATTTTAAAGCAAGGCTGGATCTGAGAAGTTTGAATCACTATTTCAAAGTGACTTACCTAGGCTGGCTGCATACAGAGAAAGCTCTTACCCTTGGGCATCACATGCTTTCTTGATTCTCTCCAGGATCAAAGAGTGTCTCTCATAATTGCAGAAGTTCAGGTGTGATAGAAGCATCCTCAAGGCAACATGCCAGTTTTCAAGTCAGCCAGCATTGTCTGGAGAAGAAAGGTATCATGCTTATTGAAGTTGGAGCCACATAATTGGCTCTGAAGGCCAGGAACGGGGCAAGGAGTCGATTTCTCTAGATGTACATGGACTGCTCTCATAGTGATGGACTTGGCAAGAAAATTGGTACTGGATACCGGCAGTTCAAAACACCATGTGTATATACATTTGCATCAGTGCTCATGAACAGCACATATTGAACAATTCAAAATTTTTTTCTACCAAAGTTTTGATTCTATTTTTTCCCTGAACTTTTGAAGTACTTCTGCACATATTTATTCTTTGAAGGCAAGAGACACACTCTGGTACCATCATAAGGTAATGTAAAATTACTGATAAGGCAGGCATTGTGGCACAGCAGGTAAGGTCACTGCCTGCAACACCGGCATCGCATAGAAGAGGGCAGTTCATCCCATAAGTGCCTGGCTGCTCCACTTCTGATCCAGTTTCCTGCTAATAGACTGGCGAAAGTAGAAGATGCTCAAGTGGTCAGGCCCGAGCCACCCATAAGGGAGACACAAATGAAGGTCCTGGCTTCCTGGCTCAGCTCCAACCTGTGCCAGCATACCAAATGCTGCTCCAGTACCAGCTGCTCCACTTCCCCAGCTCCTTGCTAATAATATGCCTGGGGAAGGAGCAGAGGATGGCCCAAATTCGTGCTCCCTTGCACTCACAGGCTAGACCTGCATACAGAACCTGGCTCTACTTTGACCTGGCTGAGCCCCAGGTGTTGTGCTCATTTGGGGAGTCAAACAGCAGAAGGAGGAGAGTCTGTCTCTCTCTCTCTCTCTCCCTCCCTCCCTCCCTCCCTCCCCCCTCCCTCCCTCTCTCTCTCTCCTTCTCTCTCTCTCTCTCTCCTTCCCCCTCTTCCTCTCTCTTCCCTGCTCCTCCTCTGTGTAACTTAGCCTTTCGGATAAATAACCCACAATTTTATCTAGATATATCGCTTTGCATTTTTCAGCCTCTATGGTATACACTTTAAACCCTGAACTTTAGTTGGGAAAGCGGTGCAAACACATAAAGCAAGGCTGAGGATGATGAAATAAATTGACATTCTCATAATCATACAACTATTCAGTCGCAGGCCTAGGATTTAAAGCCATGCCTTACCTAAATTACATTCTATTTCCCCCCACTGTACCACAAGTCCACAAACCTATTTCTAAACCATAGTCACTAGAGAAGCTTTTTTGGAAGACAGATTTTTGGGTCCCACCATGGGCCTACTACATCAGACCCTCCGAAAGTGAAGCCTAGAAGTTTATCTATTTGCAAAGCAACCAAAATGACTGAGAAGATTAGCCAGGTAAGATACTGTTGTGGTTAGGAAACCTGAACTCCGAGAGGTATGGTCTTTCACAACATGCACTAATTCCAATGAAAACCACACACAAGCCTGGTGGGAAGAGAAACTTACTCACCGGAGCGAGGGCGGCAGCCATCATTCCATCAGCAACCTCCACTGCCTACCCAGAGCACATTGCGCTACATAGTCAACGAGCACAATTGGTTCCACAGGTGCTGCACTCGGAGATACAAGCTGCAGCTGTAAGTAGCCTTCCCTAACCCTCTCCACCAGAATCCACCTAGCCCAGGGGCCACCCAAGCCATAGAAGGCTTTTCTCCCCGGGGGCAAGGCAGGGTTATTCACCAGTTACTATCCTATGTACTCCCTCTTATCTATGGAAATCCCCAAGGAAACTACATGTAAGTGAAGCTTAAGGAAACTTCAGGTTTGGATACAAAGAGCTTTCACCCTATTATGTGGAAACTCTCTAAAAAAAATTACTGGAAGAAACAACAGAAGGACTAAGCAAGCTGATAGGATGATGAAAAATCTGATTTGGGAAGGATCTTATTTCAGCTCTTGAAGCCACAACAAAAGTAGGATGAGCTAATGCAGGATTATCCTGAACGCCTTCCTGAAATGTCACTTCATTAATTCTTTGACGAGATTCTTGAAATCCTGAGTTGCCCACTAAAAAACTTAGCCTTCATGACACACATGTGTATGCCTGAACACAACACACAAACACATGTACAAGCCACACAAACAAGGCACCCTAGCCTTGTACAATGCAGAATGGTAGTTCTCGGTTCCACTGTCTCCTCACTCCCTCCCCTCACCTTCCTCTGGGGCCTTACTATGAACTGCCCACAGTAACTTTGTTCTTTTTCCCTTAAAGTACATACTAACTGCAGAACCTGCCACATAATTCAGAAGAGGCACATTCAAAAGCCACTCAGACAGTGAACTATAGAAATGACTGCTTGCTTCATCAGCTGTTTTAAGAAAATCAGAAGAGCCATACTCACCCACAGCATCAGGCTTTGAGAAACACGATCTTGCCCAGAACTTCTGAAACCTTAACACGCATGCAGATCACCTGCGACTGACTCAAAAGGCGATTCTGACACAGTAGAGCTCAGGAGAGGCCTGAGATGCAGCACCAGCCACATTTGGGGCAGCAAGGGTCTGTAATATGGCTCTGCAAACTTCCCTGCATATCCAATCACCTTAAAAGTTAAAGAAAAACAAAACTTACGGCAGCGTCCCACCCCAGACAGATTTCATCATCGTGGGGTAGGACGCCCAGGTCTCATGCTTTCTAAGTTTCCCAGGTGCTGCAAAGTTTGAGAGCTACTGAGTTAAGAGCGTGGAAAGCAGATGCAGAACAAACGTCATTAGGCTAGTAGAGCCCTAGAGATCCTAAGCTCTTTGAGCAACTGGTTTGTATTTGAATCCTTCTTCATGTATTTGGTATGCAATAATAGGTCTAATTAAAGTCACCTGAGTTGAATTAAAGTGCATGCTGCCCATCGCTATAAAAGCAAAAGATTCAAAGCCTCTGAAATGGATCCAGATCCTTCTAGAAAAACTCATCCTGTCAAACCTCAGAAAATCCTGGGATGCCAAGTCCAGCTTCTCTTCTGTTGGACAAAGCTCAAACACTTGCCCGGGGAAGTGAATATGCCTGCCCTTTGGAGTACTTTTAGGAAGAGAAGCGTCTCTTCTCCAAATTAGATATGCCCCAGGACACTAACTCCTTCTGCACTGCAGGTGTCTCCAGGCCTCACCAAAGCCCTTTCAACAAATGCTAAATCAGCTGGTGAGAAAGCTGGCCTCAGGAGAAGGGAACTTTCCTTGGCATCTTCTGCCCCCTCTGCAGGCAGAACTACTCCTAATGATGATCAGGCGCAAGCAGCCAGGGCTTCAAAGACAAAATAGGCAGACATCATTCCCGTTTACTTTGGACTGCAGATTGCAACCATGTTGCAGATTATCTCAATTTAAAAGGAGCCACAAGGCGCAGGTGTAATAGCCTAGTGGCTGGGTCCTCACCTTGTCTGTCCTGGGATCTCATAGGGAGGAGGTGCAGGTTCAAGCCCTGGCTGCTCCACTTTCCTTCCAGCTCCCTGCTTGTGACCTGAGAAGGCAGTGGGTGCTTGGGAGACCCAGACGTTGTCCCTTGCTTTGGATTGGCTTATCTCCAGCCATTGCAGCTAGTTGGGAGGTGAACAAGCAGACTGAAGATCTTTCTGTATCTCCTTCTCTATAGATTTGCATTTCTAGTAGAATAGATAAATCTTTTTTTCAAAAAAAAGTGCCTGCTGCAACCAACTTGATATGCTCCAACACCTGACACCCAGACATACCTTTCGGAACTAAGTTGTTGATTCACTTCTTCTCCAGGCTCCTGCTTCAGTGGTACTGCTTGCATCTGGGAGAGTGTGTACTGCTAATTAATCAGATTTGTCACACCAGGTTAAATCTTTGTTGACAATTAGTCTGCACATGCTGTGACCACGCCTACATGACACAAACCACAAGACAGATCAAGGATCGTTATTTTTTAAATGCAATGCTTATTGTTCACATTAAAGAATATAACATTAATGTAAAACCAAACAGCATGCTTCTGTATAATTAGGAAATTATAAAAAACGAGAATGCCTTTGGTCTTTTTCATTAGAGCAGTCTCCTTTGAGTAGGTCAAGCATAACGGGATGGCAGTGAGAAGCTCACCTGTCCTACTCTGTCTTGGCTCAAATGACATACCTAGTGAAAGAAATACGACCAGAGGACTCCGATGACCTATGCTGTGAATTGTGTTTATCTAGAAGGGCTGTGTATTGAATTCCAACGTTTAGATCCGTGATTATGATTAAAAAACAATCAGACATCTGCAACTTTGATAATACACAAGTCGGCAAAGAGCAGAAGAGCAGAACAAAGGAAAGTGCCTTCATACAGTTTGTGCTGCTGAAACACAACAGCAGCTACTGGATAATTTACAAAGAAGCAACATTGATCAAGATTTGGTGCCTGGATTTGGTGATCAGGTTTGGTGCCTGGGGTATCTGGTTTCTGCTCCCATGATGCTGCCTTGATTTCCGCATCTTCTGAATGGGAGGAAGCCTGGTCCAAGCCGAGAAGGGCAGAAGAGCTGGCACACCCAATGTCTGTAATCCTTCTAGAAGGCTATTAATCCACTCACAACCCAAATACTGCCCATTGGATCCCATCTCTGACACTGGGAAATTCAGCTCCCAACACAGGAGTACGGAGGAAACAAACCATCACAGAAGGGTAGACAGACACACCTTATTGTAGAAGAGAGAGAGAGAGAGAGAGGGAGGGAGGGAGGGATATAGTGAGATCGAATGAAATAAGAATGAAGTTTCCGGGCATATTCGTGCCATGTGTGCCCAGTTCCAGTCCATCTTCCTGTTTAATGTGCCTGGAAAAGCAGCAGAAAACGGCCCAAGTGACGGGGCCCTGGCACCCTTGTGTGAGACAAGGATGAAGCTCCCAGCTCCTGGGTTTGCCTGGCCCCGCCCCAGGTGTTGTGGCCATTTGAGCAGTAAATCGGCAGAAAGAAAATCTCTGTTGCTTTCTTTCTCTGTGGAGCTCTGCCTGTCCAATAAATCTTTTTTTTTTTAATTTGTTTTAAAGTTTCATGTATGTTGAAAACTAGGTAAAACTCAAGTCTAGCTGCCACACTGTGAGGGGTATTGGGATGAGAGGGGTTCTGTAGAGTCAGTAGTGAACTTGTAATGCAGCCGGCCAGGGAGTCATGAAGATCTATATTCCAGAGATTAAAAACAGTATCACAAGCACGCCAGAGGCACCTTCTCTGGTTACTAACCTCCCCTGATTTTCCTCTCTCGTTTCTTTCCCTACAGAACACAGTAAGGTTCCACAAAGGCCACTCCGTTTACCACGTGACCCTCTGCTCCAATTCCCTCCGCTGTTCCCTCTTCTCCCCAGGATGAGCCTCTCTGCTCTCTCAGCCGGGGTTCTGAAGGTCACTGCCAGGTGGTCTCTTGAAAATCTTTAACGCCCTCGTCTTAACAGAAATAAAGCCGTGCACACCCCACCCCGGCAATAACCGTCTCCTTCTCTACCTGCTTCTAATATACTAACGCAAATCTGTTCCTTAAATATTTTGTGACACTTCACATCAACAGAATCTGATTAGCCACATACACACAAATGCCACATTTTCAGCCTTAACTTCTCTGAATTGAGCAGTTTCTCTGAGCATGTTGGGTTAGAATTCTCAAGACCTCCTTCCAGGTTGATGTTGAGAAAGTACCTGAAATGATAAGCTGAGCTAATTGGGACAGCCACGCATCAGGAGGGCACAGGCAGTGTCTGAGAACACGACTGATGCTGCCTGGACAGAGCAGTGAAAACACTAAAGCCATTCTGTCATGGCTCACGTGGCATATTTAGCACCACAGCTAACTCCTGCAGAGTATATGGCACGTTGTCTCTGGGCTACTCTAAGTGCGCCCTTCCTTCCTGCAGCCTGAGGAAACGCTGAGCTCAACCGAAAGGATGGTGAAGAAAGAGGCCAGAAGGCAACGGGCAATGGTGGTGGCTAACCTTGCAGCCGCAAAAGATAAACCACCAGACAAGAAAAAAAAAAAAAAGGATCTCAACAGAAGGGAACGAAGAGCCACAAGGGGGCGCCTTTGACAAAGCAAAAAAGAAAGTGGACGAGTTGGATGTTAAGAGTTCATCTCTCCTTTCTTCCTCCTTGCACAATCCAGAGGAATAGTTATATTAACTATCTTGTAAATGCAAATATTTTAGTAGCTCTAGAAATGCTTTTGAGAAGGAAATCCCACCTCATTCTGAACTTTTTTATTGTAAATGGTATTTTTAAGAGGCAAAACTGGTTTCTGGTTGTTCTTTTGGTGCAGACAGGAAATAGTAGGATACTGACTTAAGGAAGGCTTTGGCTGCTTTAGGCGTCAGCTGAACATTCCATAGAAGCGGGAGGTGGGTGGCTTTTAGAACCCATACACAAAGCCTACTAAATAGCAATTTGAAGTCGCAACTCTGCATTTAATGTTTTTCCTTTTCTTTTTTAGACTGTATTTATTTGAAAGACAGGGTTACAGAGAGAGGAAAGACAGAGATAACCTCCATTCGCTGGTTTGCTCCCCCAAAGGGCTGTAATGGCAGGCCTGGGCCAGGCTGGAGCCAGGAGCTGCTTCTGGGTCTCCCACACGGGTGCAGGGACAAAGAGAACGAATCTCGATGTTTCCATTTCTTCCATGATTCCGGGCCTCCCCTATTTCCTACTTTTCTCCCTCTAAAACAACGCAATGTACTTGTCTCCCAAGCTCAGCTGCAGACGCACTTACATGTAATCAAATTCATTCAGGCGCGTAGCTCAACAGAATATTTCTTTGTAACAGGATGCACTCTCCCTCTGAAGGAACTCACAAATAGGAGCCTCCCCACGTCACAGCACTTGTTTAAAGCGAACTCAATCTCTACCATAACCTATATAGAGAACAAGAGCAGGTTTTATGTTTCCAAACGGACATGGAATCCACTCTTATATGTTACCGGGTCGCAGCATTTCTAAAAACTTGGCATCTTCATCTCATTTTTCAACTTAATCCTTTATCAACTCACCTCAAATCATCAGTGGAAAGTTGCTTCCCCAGAGGGAAGAGGGCTACAAGAGACACTTTTCACCTTAAATTTTTTACGGATATTCAGTCAAGCCAATCAAAATCGTCATCTGTGTTCACTTTGATACTACACATAGAAAACTGACAAAAGCAATCAAAATGTTGAAATATGCAACAGGACACGTTTATTTCAGATTTTGTACCTGTAAGACAGAAGAGGGTAAATGTGGGATGAGTAACTGGCGGGCACACCAGCTTTTGGAGGGTGTTCTTACTAATTCCAGCAGATGGCAGTGTTGCACAACATGCCCTTTCAACGTGCTCTGTTGCTCAGGACCCTTTCAAAAAAACTTAAAATTGATTTCTTCTTCTTAGAAAACGGACACACACCTTTCTGATAAAACTTCAGAAAGACTATAATGCCATTTTGAAAATGCTTATTTTAAAGGCAGAACTAAAGAAAGAAAGGAAGACAGAGGAAGATAAGCTTACCTGATTCATTCCCCGGATGACCACACGGGCCAGGTCTGGGTCTCCCATAAAGGCGGCAGGGACCCAGGTACAGCACCTGAGCTGGAGGAGCAAGGACTGGATCTGTCACTCCAACACCAGACGCTGGAGTCACAAGCAGGAGCTTGACCGGCTACACCACAACACTGGTCCCAACTGTAATGCACTTTTAATGTCAATTCAAACCTCAAAAGGCAAAATGCTACTTATTAAATGCTGGATCAATCCTGGATCCCATGGTCCTCAGGGACCTCTGACTCAAAACAATTAGATGCCCACTAACACAGGAATGGATTTAAAAAAGAAAAAAAGGGTACATTTTACCCTATGAAATACTACTCAACCATAAAAAAAGAATAAAATTTTACTATTTGCAACAAATGGCCCTACCTGGAGTTCACTATGCTTAGTAAAGTAAGCCAGTTTTGAAAGGAGATATATATATATACACACACATACATATATGAGCCATAGAAAGGATGTTAGCATACTTGGAAATAAAGGGTTCTATACAGTGTCTGACTCTGCTTCTCGATCATAGAAGGTCTCCTGATGATACTTATAAATATACCTTTATATTACAATGCTGTTTGCTACCTTTTCCTAGACTTACCATGTCATGATCTATTTCAATATCAGGCAGCTAAGCTCATAACCCTGAACTGAGTGGCTGCGCTTTGTGACAACCTGGGGACAAACAGCGGGAGGGGACAGACAGGAAGGAGGAAGGGGAGGAGGAAGGATGAATCCCTAGGCATGTAAAACTGTATCATGGAAAATAACATACACTTTCATTAAAAAAAAAAAGAAGAAAAATAGCGAATCTCAAAAGCATTTTGCCTTTATTTGACACAACCACAGGCCTCAGGTAGACGGACCCAAGAGACAGAGGAAATTAATGTCGGATACCGCAATCTCATGGCAGGAGAGGGGTCCGTCCCATCAGCTTTGTCAACAGTCTAGGCTGAACTAAACACCTGTCTCTTGTGCCCATATTAACAAGTTCATATTGTGCAGTTTATGCATGCCTTGGCAGCTGAGGAGTACGAGCCCCCAGCATGTTAATATGTTTCAAGTACCCTCCTCAAGAGGGAAATGAGTGGGCAGGAGATGGCAGACGCTGGGAAACAGGTCCACCAACATCACTTGGCTGTCCCGAGTCACATGTCTGAGAATTCCATGACAAAATGTATTGTTTTAATGTTGGCCTTTTTATAACTATTGAGTATTTTGTCCTGTCTCCTCCCAAATATTTTTCTATGCAATGCAATAAAATCCGAGTTATCTGTTACTGGAAGCTGTTCTAACAATAGATATAAAATCTATTTTTTGATAGAACTAACAAATACTATAAAAATTTTCCAACTTGGAAGTGTGATAAAAAAAACATAAGATACTTACCTTAAGATCAGACCATTTCACTCCAACAATTTCATAGTTGGACCTGTTAGGAGCAGGAAGGCGAATGCCAACCAAACAGACACTGGCAACAACACAGGCCCTTCAGAAGGAATTAAATCCCTGACCAAAAGGGTTTGGCTTTGGTAAATGCAAGACGGGACTCACTATTAGGGCTAAGTAAGCTTCCCTGCCTCTCACTCCCCACCTACCCAAATGCTTCTTAAGAGAAGTATTCCTCAATCCACAGCAAATTAAACAACTTAGTCTGGAAGTAGCTGTGTTGATCAAACCCCTTGAGAAGACTCTCAGAAAGTTCCCATCTAGAATCTTTTCTCCTCTATTTATTGGCAAACTGCAGTATAATTTACAAGGCTTTATCTACCGAATCGGCAGTGTATTTCAAAACCATCTCTTCAACTTACATAAGATGACCGGACCCGGGCTGGGAACAAAGGGAGGGACACAGACTTCAGCATGAGACTGCCACCTAGTGTTATGAAATTGTACACTGCAGGCACTAGAGCGCCTGTGGGTCTATGGGTCCCAGTGTCTCTGCTTCTACATCTCAAAATAATGATAATATGATTATTGTGGGGACTAAATGAAACAATGCATAGGTATTACCTGCCACAGAATTATGAGTACTCATATCTTTTACCATATCTTCAAATGCACTTTAACTGCATCTGAGCATGACCGACCCAGACACCGTCCAATTCACGTTTCTTTTGCATAGGAAAAAGTGTTTCTCCACACATATCAATATAAACTGATTTTATTTTTGCTTTTAAAATAAGAAAGTACTAGCATAAAGAGCTGATCTATTTGTGAAATTACAATCTCAACAAAGGCCCCGGTGGTATCATGTACCTAGAGAAGTTAGATCATTTATTTTGCTGTTCCACTCAGTTCCGAAGCAGAGCCTGCAGTGGCGTAAGGCCATGTTGAAGATGTAGATAATCCTACAACAGCAGTGATCTTCATTTTACAAAACATACATCATTATCATCAATTCCTCATTTGAAAGGAACAGAACAGGCACATGAAACAGTACAGTGTAACACAGATGACAAAAATGGTAGCTCTTAAGATCAACACGCACCTTGCGGATTTTCTAAAAACGCTGGTCCCAGAGAGAAGTAAAACGAAAAGTTGTACTAAGTCAAAATATTCCAAATGTATTTATAAAAATCTTTGAACCATCTGACCACCACGGTCATTCCATAGTTAAAACACTTTAGAGAAACAATATTGTAAAAGTTCATAAATAAAATTATATTATGATTACTACTGTGAAAAAGATGTGTCACAATACAAAGGGATTTAACAAAGCTTATGAAAGAATGGAATTAAAATGTGGATTTTCCATGAAACTTATTAAACTATCCTTGTATTTATGACTATTAATACTTCCAAAAAAGCCTTGGACTGTTCTAAACATGCGCACCTTTAGTTTATCACCTCTTATATCTGTTTCCCAAATCTTTTAAAAACTAAAAATTGGGTCCCAGCATGGTAGCCTAGTGGTTAAAGTCCTTGCCTCGCATGTGCCAGGATCCCATATGGGTGCTAGTTCACATTCCAGCTTGCCCCACTTCCCATCCAGCTCCCTGCTTGTGGCCCGGGAAAGCAGTCAAGGACGGCCCAAAGCCTTGGGACCCTGCACCCACGTGGGGGAACTGGAAGAGGCTCCTGGCTTCCAATCAGTTCAGTTCCAGCCGCTGTGGCCACTTGCGGAGTGAACCAGCAGAGGGAAGATCTTTCTGTCTCTCCTTCTATCTGTAAATCTGACTTTCCAATAAAAACAAATAAATCTTTAAAAAAAATTGCAAATCACAAAATGGTTCATAAGTGAATTGTAAGACTCTGTAAAGAAATAACAGAGAACATTCAAATTTCTGTTTGGTAAATAACTAGAAAATACTACCACGTTGCCCATCGCATCTTCATCTGAAAACAAGATATTCAACTCGTGAGTGCGTGAAATAGCCCAAGTGCCCACATGGACTCCTGCTAGCTCCGTCTACCCAGGCTCTCCCTCACAGATGTTCGCCCCCCTCCCGCACTCACTGGGGCACCTGGAACGTCTCCTGGCAGACAAGGATGAAAGGCCTGCAAGGCCAACATGTCTCCTTGAGGCTGGGATTTTAAATCAGTGAATGAACTTCTTTTAGCATGCCTATGGCTGTGACATGATTTGGGGCTAACATTTACAACTCTGTGAATATGAAGCAGTTACAGACAAGTGAAGGGGATCTGGCCTTTCCCTTCTCTCTCCACACCATCCTTCACTCTAAAGACTATCACAAAGTGCAGTATTTGAGAGTAAACAAACCGTCATAATCCAATAAGTTAAGTTTCTAATGATTGCCTATAAGGAAACGAAGGTAAATGGACACTGCAGTAAGAATTAACATGGCGAGAAAGACCATGTGAAAATCATCAAGACACTATTTTTCAGGTAAAATCTGTCAAAGCCTCTTTCAGAATATCATGTCCCTAATTTGTGTGAACAAAGAAAACTCCCCAGAGACCTGCTGATTCAGGAATTTAATTCCTGCCCAGTTGGAATGCTGTCAACATGTTTCTGTTCTGGATAGGAATGTGTCGGTAGTGAGCTTTTATCCTGAAGAAAAAACAAGTGGGGGCAGGGGAATTTTAGATTGTTAACCTTTCAAGTAAGATGCACAGCTTACCCTTGCAACTCTGGGTGTGGGTCCTGCTACATGTGGAGTAAGGACTCTAAGTGATAGTAATGCAGGTGAGTGTCTGGGGACACAGACCAGAGCTTTCTCTTCCTAGTGAACAGTCTCTAACAGGAGAGCTTTCCACCTTTGCCTTTGGAAGAACATCAAAGTCCCAATGAGAAACGTTACCATGAAAAACATTTGCATCTTTGCTTTCCACACCACACTCAAGGAGGCTCGCTTGTTTCTCCAACGTAGGCAGACCTCCACGCAAAGCTTCCTTCTGTACTCCTGTGCTGAGGAGGAAAGCAGGAGAGACAGAGGCAACCCAGGGTCACCTGCTTGGGTTAGGTCTGTGACACACCCCCAGTCACAGCTAATTCTATCACTGTGTCTTCACCTCCCTGTAGGTTCAATGAGAGTACAAAGGCTACATAAGGAAATTCCAGGCTAGTCTAGGTTTTTTTAAATATATTTGATGTTTTCCCTTATAAATATCTTAACAAAAACAACAATAATAATCTCCTCGAAAGGAAATAATTCTGCCAAAATGAAGCACTTGGGAAGCATGGATAATCTGATGGTTCCACCTGTCTCAGTCTGAAGGTCCCAGGCTCAAGGCCATTGGTCATACGGGGTTGAAGGCAGCCACTGTTTCAGCCGCAGCTTCCCCTTCTTTCTGATCTAACCCTCTTGCTACAGAATAAGCCACCGCTCCGTTGGTCCACAGCCGCAGCTTGGGATCGGGTTCTTTGGCAAGGAGCCGCAGTGGGGTTTTTTTCATTCTCTTTGCAAGTCTAGCAAAGCCAAGCAATACAGAGCTAAATATCATTGCAAATCCACATAGGAGAAATGCTGCTGTGTAGCTGCCAGTCATATCCACCAGCCATCCTGTAACACACAAAAGCAAAAAGCACACGGTGAGGTGGAAATTCAACCGCCGCATGCAGCCACTCGCAGACCTCAAATCTGTAAGGGTGACAACAGTGGATTGAGACCAAAAAAAATCAGGTTTCTTAAAAATTCTGCGTAGCAGCTGAAAAATACGTTCTATTGTTTAAGGAAACTTCAAAACTGAATGGGCTGTTGCTATAATGCCAAGTGCCTGGAAAAGTGCCCCATACTTGGTGATTGCAGCTGACTTAACACTTCTTACAACTCCTGAAAGATCTGGTGAAAGAGAAAAAAAAATCTCACAATTCTGCTGCATGCCCATGTTGTTTTAATGCCATTCCAATTATCAAAGTTGGAATAATTTATCTAGGGTGTTGAGGAAATAAGGTCGCATAAAATGTCAAAAATATTCCCAGTGCCCATATGTTATCATAATGCTTTATAGCAGCACTGCATTTTCAATTGAATCCAGTCATTGCAATCCTTCCACTTTGCAAACACAAATTTCAGGACATCTTAAAAGTTGCAAATGCATACTTTTGGACCACATGGGTTTTTTTCCTTCGCTTTATCTCATGTAGCAGAAAATTAACCTTAATATCTATTCCCAGATCTAAATTTTGAGGAAAATCAAAGCCTTTAACCTGTAACATATGGACCACCAGGATCAGAGACTAAGCAGAGTAAAATCATACCTTGGCAAACAATTATTTGTTAGCAAAAAATTTTTTAATTCATCCAAACTTAACTTTGATGCCAAGTAAGCCACTAAAGAAGTAAATAGTTTCTCCTCTATCCAGTTGAAACCCACTATTCAAAAATGGTGTGTAGAAGTTTGTTGCCTGCCCCACAATTTCATGCAGTTCAAACTACTCTCTGATGTCCATTATTATGTGATACGTGTGTGTGTGTGTGTGTGTGTGTGTGTGTGTGTGTGTAAGAGACCCAGGACAGTACTCATTTACAAGGTAAATGAGAACTATACTATCACGAGAACTAAGATCCTAAATCTAGGAATTTCTAGGCATGACCATAATGTCTGATTGACTAAATGAAGTTCATGCATTGAGAAAAGGATACAGGAATGCCAATTTTCTTTATATGCTATGATTTTAAGCAGGAAGAGACTGTTCTGAAAGTTGAACACCAACGCTGGCTACAGAAGGAAGATGCAGGGACACTTTGGAGGACGGTCTCGGTCTCCACAAATGCAGCACTACACACATGATCACATGTCCTGGGGCTTAAAGCGACCAGCGTTATCTGCAGCTCTCAAGTGGCCACAGCTTCCCTTGGTTTGCTGCTGGGGAGATTTCTGACATTTAGAAATAACCCTACAGGATCATTAACAGTGGCAGCTAATAGCAGAAATCCTACCTTCTTCAAAAAAATCCCCTTCCTTTTTTTTTTTGAGACAAATATGTAGTTCATTTCTCTTTTGCCTGTCTTCAGAAACAATACTCATTTCCTAGATTTTAATTTATATATTAATAATCGGATGTCTTCAGAATAATGGTGTGCGTGCATGTCCTAAGGAACCTGGTGAAATGTAGATTCCTGAACCTCATTCCACAAAGATTCACAGCACAGGTGAGAGGGTCGAGGAATGTCCATTCTAACAAGGGCCTCAGGGCCTTCGGATGCAGGGTGTCCAGGGCCTGGGTACCAGAGATGCCTTTTGCATCACCTGCCCCAGAAACTACAGACAACATCTGACCATCTCTCTGTCACCAGCACTGATTGCCATGCTGGCTACAAGTGGTGAATATTAGAAGCATTTGTTTAAATGCAATATGTTTATATTACATGATTTATTTAATAATACTTGAGGATTCTGCAGTGTTTTATATTTAACATTCTAGGAACTTTACCCACTGATTCTCAGATCTATACATCCAAACATGGTCTCCCTCTGAGACTCAGATTTCATAGCTTTTTTAGAGGGTCTTCACCTGCACATTTCAGATATCTCAATACATCAAGCCACTCATTTCTTATTTTTTTAGGTAAAAGTACTGCCTACAGCTTTCCCATTTCTTTCAAACATAACTTTAGCTTCTGAGTCATCTTGATGTCTTTCGCTCTTTCATTTCCATATGCAAATTTTTCACCTAATTTTTTCCTTTTCCAGAGAGCTCATTTCTATTTCTGCTATAGCAGCACCAGTTCAAGCCTCCTTTTTTTATTTCTTCATTTGCCCCTGGACTATTAAGGATGAAAAGCTAACTTTCTCTTTCTAAATTACTAGATCATACTTTCTAGAACGTACATTCTACACACTCCCCCACTTGCAAAAAAAAACTTCAATACTATTCAATCTTTGAAGAACATTAAATCCAGGGGATAAGTATTTGGCACAGAGGTTAAAACATCACTTTTGAAGCCCACATCCCATATCTGAATACCTGGGTTTGAATCCTGAATCTGCCCTTAATTCTAAGCTTTCTGCTTGTATATACCCAGGACAGCAACAGAAGACAGCTCAAAGAGTTGGGTTCCTTGTTACTTGCATGGGCGAACTGAATTGAATTTCGAGCTCCTGGCTTTGCCCTGGTTCTCCCACAACTGTTGTGGGCATTATTTCGGAAGTGACCTGACAGATTAAAAACTACCACTCCAGCTTTTGCACTGTCTTTCTCTGCTCTCACTCTTCCTTTCTTCAAATAACAGGAAAACAAAATAATAAATTTAGGAAATAAAAAGCAATGTAGGTGGAAACCATCATCTTTTAACTCTTCCCTAACTCTGGCCAGGCTTTCTCTTTGTGTGTGTGGATTCACTGCTTCACATCATTATGACCGAGAGGTCTGGAAACTTACCTGCAATGGGTGGGCTCACCAGGTATGGCACTGCATGAAGGAAGTACACCACACCAAGCGCAGATGACAACGTGGTGGTCCCCACGACTTCTGCAGTCACCACTGGGATCAAGGTCACATAGGCACCATCAAAGTAGCCAAAGGTACAAGAGAAAGGCACCAGCAGGGGGAAACTCTGAAGCATCGGGAGGCAGAGATAGCAGAGTCCATCTAGTCCCACGGCAAAGAGGTAGCAAACATACTGGTAATTCTTCAGGCACCTGCGGATTTAAGGAGAAGAGTGAGTGCAGGATGGACAAGGCCCACAGAGAAGCTCTAGGACCACATCCATGCAAGAAGGAGGCATTGTGATTTTTTTTTTAAGAGATAGCATCTCCACTGTGTATCATCCATGTTGTCTTCCTATCTTTCTTTTGGTATATTCCACTGCAATAATGTAACTACCTCAGGTGTGATATTAAAAATATGCTCAAAAATTATAAATGTAGAAACCAGCTTAACTGCCCACTAAATATCTAACTCTAACCTCAACTTCCTTAGTTGTAAAATGAGGCTACTGGTTTCACAGAGGTACTCTGAAAATAGTTGTGCAGAATACATAGAATATAAGCAAAATAAGACTTTACAACAGCATACCACATTCAGTTCTTTCAGAAACACTATCTGTCAGGATGTGTACATCATAGATGCTAAGTTATCCAGAGGGTTATTCCAAAAGGAAGCTGGAATATGAAAACATCAAAATAATTTGCCAGAGATGATGACAATCCCGCGGTAGGACAGTGTCTTATTTCAAGACTTTCCTAGAGGGCCTGGCACTGTGGCCTAGCAGGTAAAGCTCCCACCTGTAATGCCAGCATCCCATATTGTTGCTGGTCAGTGTTCCAGCTACTGTACTTCCAGTCCATCTCTCTGCTAATTGCCCGGGGAAAGCAGCAGAAGATGGTCCAGGTGCTTAGATCCCTGCCAGCATGTGGGAGACCTAGAAGAAGCTCCTGGCTCCTGGCTACGGTCCTCCCTGGCCCTGGCTGCTGTAACCCTCTGGATAGTGAACCAGCAGATGAAAGATCTATTTGCTGCCTCCCCTCTCTCTCTCTTTAACTCTGACTTCCACTTCAATAAATAAATCTTTTAAAAAGACAGGTTTCTCCAGTGGATATTTCCATTATTTTTTCTATTTGTAACTCCAAATCTATCTATCATACCAAAACTGTATAATGTCAACTCTAGCAATTTATATTGTACAAGTATTTTTCTATGATTAGCTTCATTTGAGTCTTAGAAAAAATGGTATGGGGAGAACAGGAAAATATTGCACTGACCTGATTTACAGTTGAAGATCTTTGAAGACCTGAGGATTAAATGATTTTCCCTAGGTCTCACTGTGAATGAGCAGCAGATTGGTATAAAGACTTACACCTCACTCAAAATCCCATCAATGGATCACCACGCTGCCTCTCACAAAGATAGGCACTCCTAATTCTTCCCCCCTTTTAACTACTTACAATGTGGCATCAATTCCAAATAGTATACTTATAACACTGGTATTTGGCATTTGGATCATGATTAATCACCAAAATTATAATTTGTAAGAAGCCACCTGAAAATAGCTCTTCTAATAGAACATAAATAACTTGTACTCTTCAGTCCAAACAGATGAGCGTTTGCGAAAAGACACTACTTGGCAAATTACATATAACTTTGGGTTCCAAATCTACAAAGTATTTGCTATGTATAAAGTCAATCATAAGTCTGTGGCTATACATACTGTGCTATGATCACATCTAATCTTCCTGCCTGATCTAGATTCTGTTCCTCTCTCCAGGACCAGTCAGTCTGTGGGGTGGTTCCAAAGGAACCAACAACACAACATCCAATCAGTTGTTTTCTTGCTGGAGGACTCAAATGCAATGGAACTGATTTGATCATCAAAATTAGTAGTGACCCTAGGTGTCTGCAGTGTAGATATTCCCACCATCCTAAACCATCTAGAACAAGAGTCAGCAAATCATGACCAAATCTGAACTAAAAATGGCTTTTCCACTTTAAATTGGTTAGCTAAACACAAAGAGCACTATTTTGCGAGTTATAAGGTTGGCAAGAAAAAATTCACACTTTCATGTGCGTGTATAATCTTATGGCTGAATACAACCACTATCAGTTATTGTCTTTACCTGATTTGGGACTGTAATAATGGAATTAGGTAGTAGACAAAAAATCATATGGTAGTACAGAAAGATCATATAGTCTACAAAACGAAACAAAGCAAAAGTTTACTATCGGTCCCCCACTTTTTTTTTTTAAATCATAAAGACAGTTTGCCAGAAAAGTTTGGTCTACAAGGAAAATACCATCAGATATTGAAGACTTCTGCGATATCTAGCTAGTCTGCAGGGTGTGGGAATATGGGGAACCTGAAGGCTTAAAGTCCCCGGTAGGTGACCAATTGTGATTGCATGGACTTTACCTTCTGTCAGTTAGCCATCCAAAACTGATATTGCCAATAATGTCAATCACTCCAAGGATGGACATAAGAAAAGCAGCTTGTTGATGACTCACTCCAACACTCAAAGCATAAGGCACCAGGTACACAAAGAGAGGGCTGCAGCCATACGCCATGAACAAAACCGAGACTGCCAATATGATAAAGCCTGGCTTTAGTAGAAAACTATATTCCTTCCGGAGAGAGCAACAAAGGCAGATCTGCATCCATGGTTTGGTCAAAGGCGAACAGGGAGATGCCCGGTCAAAGTCTTGATTCTGATTTTGCTCTGGCATTGAGTGGTCTTCTTTGAGCGTGATTGGCCGCATCAAAGCACCACAAACACAGAGATTCAACACAAAGCCGCCAAGGATGAGCAGCGCTCCCTGCCAGGAAAACTGTTCGATGAGTAGCTGTACCACAGGAGCCAGGATGAAAGTGCCGATGCCACTGCCCGACATGGCGATCCCATAGGCAAGGGCTTTCCGTCTGCTGAAATACTTGCCCACCATGGCGATGGCTGGAGAGTAACACAGTGCAAATCCAAGGCCTGTGGATAAAGGGGACCTTGTGAGGGCTGGCAAAGCAAAACAGCCATTGATAGGAAACGTCTCAGAATAAAGCTAATGGACGAGAGGACCTGACCTCGGGTTAGACCCTCTTCAGTTTCCTTTCTGCAGTGAGGTGAAAATGAGTCTCTTCCTGCTGATGAATTGGAAAATCATCTACAACTATTTTTGGAACGAAAACTATACAAAATGATTATTTTTATTTACTGAAAAGGCAGTGCAGGACATATTCAGATACACATACAGATCTTCAGCTTGCTGTTTACTCTCCAAATTCCCATTGAAGCTGGGGCTGGGCCAGGCTGAAGCCAGGAGTGTGGGATTCCCACGTGGGAGCCAGTAACTCCAGCCCTTGAGCCATCACACGCTGTCACCCAGGGTGCACACTAGCAGGAATTAGGATTGGAAGGGGAGGCAAGATGCAATTCCAAGCAACGTGATAAGGGCTACAGGCATCTCAAGCAATGGCCTAGCCCACTACGTCATGATGTCCACCTGGAGAGAACTCCTTTTTAAAAAGATTCATTTATTTACTCAAAAGGCAGAGCTACAGAGAGATAGGGAGAGAGATGCTGACTTACTCCCCAAACGACCACAACAGCCAGGGCTGGGCCAAGGCTAGGTCAATGCTGGGCCAGGCTGAAACCACAAACCAGGAAATCCATCTGGGTCTCCCACATGGGTGCCAGGGAACCACCCACTTGAACCATCTTCTGCAGCTTTGCCAGGCACTTCACAGGGAAGTAACAGGGACCAAAGACACTTATTCCTTCTCCCTGTCTCATACTTAAATTATTCAAAACTGAGAGCCAGGAAGTTCTTCTGGGTCTTCCATGTCATAAACAGAGAGCTGAATGGGAAGTGGAGTGGCTGGGATACAAACTGGCGTCCGTAGGGATGCCAGTGCTGCAGGACAATTAACATGTACCTCAGCCCTTGACTGCCTTTGAGGACACAACACCAAGCTGCACCCTGAAACTGCATTCTGATAACATACATGGCACGATGAAACCCCCAGAGTGGCTTCATACAGTTGGGAAATATCATACCAACTTTGCAAGTGAAAACAACATCTGAAAATATCACTCAGATCGGTAGGAAAATGTTGGTAGCTGGAGACTTTTGGAAAGATTTTGAACTTCTAGTCCTTTTTAAGCTCAGGAAAACTGGAAGGCTTTCTGCCTGGATTTCATGGCATCTATGTCACAAAAGGGAAAGGCAGAAATCGCCCTCCATCCCAGGCTTCTTCTTTAGTGCAGGGAGGCCAGTTATCCAGGCAGAGTTGGGTCACATGTGGAACTTGCCATGCTGAAGCCACAGCAGTTGCTGATTAACTGGGATTGCTGGTCACCATAGCCCTTAGGGCCAGCAGGGTTGGGTTTACCTTCTTTAGCTGGCAGATCAGTTTATAGACTGTTTAAGTGGTAACATGCCACCCCATATCACAGTATGCAAACAGGACTTGGGGTTGTCCTATACTACCCTCTGAGTTACAGGCAAACTCTTGAAAGTGATGCTTGTGAGGCTGGCACAGTGACTCAGTGGGCTAATTCTCCATCCTGCGGCACTGGCATCCCTTATGGACATGGGTTTCTATCACAGCAGTTCCACTTCTGATTCAGCTCTCTGTTTATAGCACGGCAATTTGCAGCCAAATGGGAGACCCAGACGGACTTACTGGCTCTCAGCTTTGAATAGGCTCAGCTCCGGCCATTGCAGCCACTCCATTTTGGGAGTAAACAGGAGACGGACAGCCTCTTTCCCTGGCTCTCCTTCTCTTTACAATACCTGCCTTTCAAATACAAATAATTTTTTAAAATAAATAAAATAAAATAAATATCACATAGCACTGAGAGAGAATTAATAATATAAAAGGGGCTTTCTTTTTAAAATTCAAAATGCCTATTTATTGGGCAACAATATAAGGCAGGGCCAACCCAGCTTGACCACAGATAGTATTTTAACGTCTTAGCAAAATTGTTGAAAGGATGACTAAGCCTGAACATAGAGGTTGTCCTGGGTAACACCTTGTTTCTTTTGAGAATGGCGTCTCAATTATGCATTCATGCCAAGGGGAAAATACAGCTAGTACTTTTATCATATGGATTAAAGTGCCGATGCATTTTCGTGAGGGTGGTTCAATCCCGTTTCCAGCTCTGTGCAACTGCTAGGTACGCAGAACATAAGCCAAGGTCAGCTAAATTATACATATGTCAAAACGAATGCTATATAAGTCACCGATCTGTGGATGAGCTCCCTGCCCCTGCAAGGGGTAGAGGAAGACATTCCCCGACCAGAGGAGGGCGAGACAAGTGGCACAAGGTGCTCTTACCTGTAAGAACTCCCAGAGTGAGGTAGAGATGCTTCAGGCTGGTGGCGAATGAGGCCAAGATGAAGCCAGTAGATGCAAGCAAGCCACCCAGCATGATTCCCACTTGACAGGACAGGTGGTTGCTGACAACACTCCCGAGTGGAGCTTCCAGAACAAAACACACACAATCAACAGAAAACTCTTGAGGATACTGTGCAAAGTCTATGTTTTTACACTGGCAGTGCAGAGAATCATCAGCCTTTAAACCATCAAGCCCACCCCTTCTAATCCCTTCTTTTATAAAGATTTATTTATTTTTATTGGAAAGCCGGCAATTCAGAGAGGAGAGACAGAAAGATTCTCTACCCACTGATTCACTCCCCAAGTGGCCAAAATGGCCAGAGCTGAGCCGATCCGAAACCAGGAGACAGAAGCCTCCTCTGGATCTCCCACACACGTGCAGGGTCCCAAGGCTTTGGGCCGTCCTCGACTACTTTCCCAGGCCACAAGCAGGGAGTTGGATGGGAAGCAGGGTCACCAACATACGAACTGGCATCCATATAGAATCCCGGCACATGCAAGGCAAGGACTTTAGCCACTAGGCTACAGCATCGGAACTCTACCCCTCTAATTCTGCAGCATTAGAAAGTAATGCCCAGAGAGGGAAAGTGACTGTCTGTCCTCACACAGAGATGAGTAGCAGAGCTGGGAGAGGGATCAAGTCTCATGACTTGCATCTCAATGCTCATATCTCAGTCCTACGCTACTGAGTGTTTGCTAACTAGTGCTTTACTTAAACTCTATATCACTTGTGTGTAAGGATTTTGGCACAGAATTGCAAATACACCATTAGCAATATTAATGACAGTTAACAGCTGCAGAAAGAAAGGGTGAAGCATGTACAGTCAGCAGCAATAAAGCCCAGCAAAACTCTTTCAAGACAAATTGTACAACATGGAACTGCTTTCAGGCCTCAGGATAGCTCATCACTGGGTAAACACAGCTCCTACAATCTAAAAAACATGCTTCGGGCCCGGCGCGGTGGCGCAAGTGGTTAAAGGTCCTTGCCTTGCACGCCCGGGATCCCATATGGGCGCCGGTTCTAATCCCGGCAGCCCCGCTTCCCTTCCAGCTCCCTGCCTGTGGCCTGGGAAAGCAGTCGAGGATGGCCCAAAGCTTTGGGACCCTGCACCCCTGTGGGAGACCCGGAAGAGGCTCCTGGCTTCGGATCGGCATAGTATCGACCCGTTGCGCTCACTTGGGGAGTGAATCATCGGACGAAAGATCTTCCTCTCTGTCTCTCCTCTCTGTATATCCGCCTTTCCAATAAAAAAATAATAAAAATAAATCTTTAAAAAAAAATAAAAAACATGCTTCACGGTGACATTTTGGTTGACCTCATTCTATTTGTAATTCTCTAGTGTATCAGAGCTGTGTCGATCAGAAGGCTGCGGAATATATATTAAAGCTGAGGAGATAAGGAACATGGCATGGCCAAGGTCACCAAGAAGTGCAGTCAATCTAGTCTGAGCAAGTGGAGGTTATCTTTCTCTGTTATTAGATGGCTCTACTGGACAGATGGCAGGGGTGGGAAAGACATGTAAATTTCTTTCAAGGAACAATTCATGTTGACAGTAGTACTTCTTGAGACAAGGTCGTAAGAGCCAGTTCTCTGGGTTTCTATTAGAGCATGATCATTTTTGTATTGATCAGATTGGAACTGAGGACTGAGTCCAATGCATACGACAGAGTCAAGTATCACCAGATGTCTCCTGGCAGGCTTAAGCAGTAACTGGCTCTAATACGCAGAACTATAAGCTGGGAAGGACACTGGTGGACAGATCTAAAAAAAAAAAATACCTGATTCTCAGGAGTGATGCTGCTACGGTTACTGCAAAGTGACAATATTTATAGCCAAGTTTATACTAAACATAATGAAGAAATGTGTACCAATAACCTAAAAAATATTTACATGTCTGCTTCTCACAGGGCAGATCCGTCACAAGTGAGAGCCCCAGATGTGATTCTGCAGCCACCTGTTCATATCCTGAACTCTAATGTTCTAACGTCACATTGGCAGGTGAGCAGGTAGGTGTAGGGTAACTGGTTAGGGCAGGTCTTGCGTTCTTGCACATGCTGCTTTTGACAGGACCCTACCCAAAGTCTCACACGGGCATTGTGATCACATGAGTCACTTAGCCATTTATTCCTCTTTGGAAGATTATAAATGCTTTCCAGAAGATAAGAGGGAAGGAAATGAGTCACTCACATCCTCTGAGAAAGACAAACACGGCCTCTGGTGTGCTGACACAGACTGTGACTGAATAACATGACCCTGAAAAATCAAGTCATTACCTCATGGCTAAAACAACAAAAGCACAAAAAGATGGCCTAAAAATCTCAAATGCATGATTGTTTCTTATCCCTTAAGGCCTTCTTGTCAATAGACAGAGTTGATTTAGTCTTAGTCCTAAAACTGATCTTAAATTCCTTCTAAAGAAATACATTTCAGCACAATTCAATTCATTCCTGAGACCAAATATTTAAAAATATGTGTACATCAGTCCCAAGAATGGACTCAGATGAAATCATTAGGGATTTCTTAAAAATACTGTGTTTCTTTTTGTCAGTAGGACATGAGCTGAAGTTTTCAAAAACACTCAGCGTTCACCTAAATGAAAAGATTGAGTGGATCTAAACTGCAAACAGAACATGTCTATTTGACCCAATATAAAAACTCCAAGAAACCAACTTAATAATGTTACCTTGAAATGTGTAAAAGAACAATTTAAAGTTTTCCATCCTCTCCTATATACAGATAGTTTCCATACTGTCCAGGATATCTTATATACTCGATGTAGTGACTCAAGCTGCTTGAATAAAAGTCATTGTGAGTATGTTCATTTCATGATTACATAATCTTATCCTTCTCCAATACTTTTGAAAACATGAAGATTCGTGCATGAAAAGATGAAACCTATGAGCTAACTTATGACTACTCAGGAACAGAAGGCAAATACAGAGTCTGATGCAACATTGTCGGCACTCATTTGATGGAGACCATATAGAAATGATCCGAGGTTCTAGTCATGTTTACTTGACTGAAGAAGCAAAGAGGCCACAGCGTTTGGAAGACAGAAGCCAAGTATATATGGTAAGATACACTTCTTCCAAATCAAAATGAATTCTGCAAACGTAACAGTCTATCTCTATACGTAAGATCGAAGAGTATGGCTCTCTTTAAATGTATGAACTCTTTCGTGAGGCATCAGCCAAGATCGTGAAGATTATCAATTGCAAGGAGTAATCTTAGGCAGTTTTTAAACCATTCCTCTACTTCAAAAAAGTAATTGATGTCAATGGAAGGTCATTTTCATGGACACAATTCAAGAGTAAACAAGCATTGTCTTTTCTGGCAAGCGATACTCACCACAGAGCATGGTCACACAATCTACAATGGAATGAATCCATGCTGTTTGTGCATAGTCCTGAGCGAAGTACGTCTGAAACTCCACAAAAAACACTGAGATACATCTGGAAGAGACAATGTGGGTATTTGATACAAAAAAGTGAATTCATTTGAATGAGCTGTTCTGGTCTCCAAAAATTTAAATTTTTGGACCACAGTAAATGACAAATCCACAGCCAACCATTCTGGAGAACACGTTTTGACCATGAGAGGTATTGTTAAAGCCAAGGAAATGTGAAAATCTTCACTCTGGAGAAGGTTCCATGGAAAAGGTAGCAAATCAAGAACATGGCTTCTTATTCATTCTATTATTTTAATTTACACACACAACTTCTAAGAAATTGTAATACAAGTTAAAATTTAGTGACAAAGAGTGATACATCACCTAGAAACTTCCCTGCTAAGGCTTATACAAAGGTAATAATAACATGTTAATAATATTTATTTGTGGATATAACCTGGAAAACTACTTGTTACAGCCAACTATCATAGTCTAAGTGTTCATCATGAAAAGATTGGCTAAATAAATGATGGTATATCAATAAAACAGAATAGTGTATTATTGTGTATTAAAATTTTTTTTCAATGCATGTGATATCAAACAAAAAAGCTATAAAATATTTTATTTGCTAAGATTTATTTTTATAAACATATAGTTCATATAGACAGAAAAGCCTAAAAGCATATACTCCAAACTTTCCCCAATCTTGTGTAAATGGTGGGCTTAGAGGTGATAATGATTCTGCATTTTGAAATCTTTTCCAGTGAAAATGATTTTTTGTATACTTGGAAATGTGTGAGCCTGAATGTGCAAGCACAGAGAAAAGAGAAAGTATAGGGGAAAAAGGAATTTATGTTGAAATGCAGTTAATTACTCAGGGAAAGAATCAGATGTCTTCAATGAAACATTTTTTTAAAAAGAAAAAAAAATTCAATTTTAGTACTTTTCAATAGCATTTTTCTTCATGCTTTTAGAGAAAGGAGCCCCGAGTTATGAATTTGCAATGGACTCTGTAAATATGTTGCTGATTGTAGTGACACAAAGGGAAGAGGGAACGGCAGGGAACTTCCTAGTCTTAGCAGATGTTAGACTGATCCTCAGGATATTGTACCCAGAGGCCAGAAGTTCTGCCATTTACTATCCATCAGATCTTACATGCAATGTTCAGCCTCTGGCTAAGGATTACATCATTTAATCAATTTAAAAAAAAAAGTCAAGAAACACCGAAGGCCTCAGCTAAAGTTGGTAATTTTTTATAGAAACTCAAGTATTGTTCAAAGAGCCAAAAGAACTCCAAAATTTCCCAAAACTGCAAACATTTATTGCAAACTAATCTACATGGACACAAAAGATTTAGAGACATTCAAGTCTCTGACCTAAGGTTCTTTATTTTTCTTTTTGACATTTAAATGAAATGTAGTTTTTCAAATACCAGATCCAACTCAAGTGACTGACTTCACTGTCAAAGAACTAAGTAACCAATATACATTAGTGAACATGGGAAAGAACTTTCCCTAGCCTGCACAATTTTTGGCTCTGTGTGAATTTTAGAAGGCAGCATCATTAGATACATGGAAAGAGCTAAAATTTGATTTTCAATATTTTTTACCAATGCGAATGGCAAGCAACAAAGACACACACACACACACATACTGAGATCTTCTCTCTGCTGATTCACTCCTCTGATGCCGCCAATAGCCAGGGCTGGATCAGAATAAGATCAATAGCTCAGAACTCTATTGGGTCATCAACATGGGAGGTATGGACCCAAGCACTTGAGCCATTATCTGTTGCCTCCCAAGATTTGTCAGCAGGACAGTGGATTGGAAGCAGAGCACAGCAACTTGCACAGGTATTCCATTTGGGATGCAGGTGTCCTGAGCAGTACCTTGACTTGTTGCAGCACAACATGGATCCCTGAGGTCACTTTTAAGTGGCACAAGTCTCAGGTAGCATTGTTAACGCAAGCAAAAATGGGGGGAAAATACCATGTCCATTGATCAAAATGTGGCAAATAATTGTGAACACATACAGCTGGTTGATTTTTAAGCAGCAACAAGAGTATATGAGAAAATGTGTATAGAATGGAATTTAAAATTTTTATGTAGATTTCTTTAAGACGCAAAAAATAAGCTTATTGCTTTAATTATTTTTTTCTTTTTTTCTTATATTTTGGCAATCGTTGCATAGTTAATTATGGTAAAAAGGTTCAAGGGCTAAGGAAAGTGGGTAAGACTATTATTTTTCCCATAATGTTTCCTTCATGTTTAAAGGGGGGTATTAAAGGAGAAGTCCTACCCAATTTTGCACCCTCCTCAGGTCCCGGATATAGGGTATGCTCTGAGGTTCTTGCTCATGTGGTTTTGAAAGGTAGACACACACACAAAAGATAAAGAGCTCATATCTGCTGTCAACAAACTGCAACAAACAGGGCTGGACAGCCAGAATAATGAGCCAGTAACTAATCCAAATTTCTACGTGAATGGCAAAAACTTGAGCCAATTCTCCTCCTCGTGGGCTCCACCAGAAGCTACAATCAAAGAACTAGGAGATGGGACACAGATGTCTTAACCAGTGTGCTAATGTCCAGGCCAAATGCCCACCTCAACTTACCTTTTAATTTCATTTTTTTTCCATGAACCTTTCAAAGTACCCTCATATTTTCCCAGTGAGGTAAAATGGGAAGTTAGAAAGATGGAATGTTTCTAAAGAAAAATTAAGTGGAAAAAGGTGTGGTAATAAGATCCCATTAATAGAAATTTAAAAATATTTGTAATGCATTTGTCATTTGCAAGAGTTCTGTACCTAATGAGCAAATGAGTTTCCAAGGATTATTTTGACCTCACATGTTTTTTCCCAGGTTGAGTACAGACCCACTCCTATATGATAGACATAAATGTGCTACAAACTTTGCAATACCTTTTTTTGTTTGTCTGTTTTTAGTTTGATGCTCCATTCTTCCTCAAGTCTAGACTTAAAAGCCACTTGATAGAACATAATGATCTCCTGTCATGAATTTTCCCATAGCTTTTAAAATATGAGTTACTAATCACACATCCAATAAACTTGGTGTTTATGCTGTAAAATTTTAATGATTGGGATATATCACTAAGATGATAAGAAATTTTTTGAAAAATGGGATTACATAGATTACCTTGCCCTTCCCTGAAACCTTGTCAGCTTATGCAAACTCACCTTTCTGACATGACTTTAGCAATTCTTTAAAACTTCTCAAAAAGTAAATTCATTATTAATTTTCCATGGAACCATCTCCTACTTTAATGACCGGGAAATTCCCATTTTGGCTTCTACATGATAGATTTTAAGCATTTCATATTCATTTTGGGTAGAAGATGGAGCGAGAAAAGAAATATCACTCGTGTGTCCATAACTTTGGGGACTGCTTATGCAAAAAAAAAAAAAAAATGGTGGGAATAACCAGGATTTCTCACCTAAAAATTTACTGGTTCCCCAGGGTTAAGAATTGAATTTTATAGAAGAGATCATAATTCTAGGCTTTTGAAATTTGAAATCACATTTTGTACAAAAAAAAAAAAGATCTAAGCAAACAAACACAAAGAACACACACATATTTCTTTAATGAAGAGTTCAGAAATAGAATGAAACATAATTAGGAAAAAAAAAAAAAAAAGATAAGCTAAGTCCTTTAAAAAACAGACAAGAAAATTCCACTTACCTAGTGACTGCCCGGGTGCAGATTGTCACAAGGAAACATCCGGCCACTATCATCCAGCCCCAGCCTCCATCTGGAGGGGAGGTAGACTCAGCTCTCTTTCCTTTGGCCATGGTGTCAGTTCCTTCTCTTCCAAGTAACAGCCAACATATGATCTCAGAGGAATTTACTGCCTAGTGCCTTCCTGTCGACATTCAAGAGTGGTATAGAATGCTACCTTGCACATGAGTTACTGGGCATCTAAAATTAAAAATCAGGGCATATATCAGTGTTTTAGTCTCATGCATGAAGGTGGACTTTTTTCATTTGGTAAAAATAATTATTACCATTCTAGTAAAGATGACCACTGGTAACTATCAATACTGAACTGATAATAGTTATTCTTAATACCTATCTCCCTTATTGACTTCAACTACAGAACATCTCCAATTTTAGACAAACTGGAGACCCCCAGGTTGACACCATTTTTTGCCCAGCCTCCATTGAAGACAGGTGTGGCAACACTGTCTAGACAAAAGCAGATATCCTAAGCACCACTCTTGTCCATCAACTCAAATGCAAAAGCTCCCTCTGAGGACTTCTGGCAGCTCCTTTCCAACAGGCTAGAGAGTGAAGTGGAGGTGAGACACCATCTACCCAAAAGACGCTGACAGAGGTATGAGAATGAAGAAATTGGAGTCTCCCACAAACCTCTGCGAGAGCAGCTCCCCCACCTCGAAATTTCATACATCTCTACAACATTGCACAAAAGATAAATACACTTTGGTTTTGTTTAGGTGTCAATGATTTGGCATCTCATTCTTCCAACACCTTAGGGTATATCCTAATTAGTTTATTGAATGAGTCTCAGGATATTCTTTGGAACTTTTAAGTTTACATAGATAGATATGTAGATAGATAATTTTTCTATCTAAAAAAGAGAGGGGGTGGGGAGAGGGTTCGCATCATTTAATTTACCCTCCAAAAGTCCACAACATACAGGTCTAAGTAAGGAACCAAATGTCCCCGCCCCGCCCCCCAAAATGTATAGCTCCCCCTTCCTTTGTTCTATCCTAACCCTAGTGCAGCCTGGTGCTGTTTAGGCATGTGCATTGATTTCTTTCTGGAGACTTTAATCTTCTCGGAGGTTGGGCCAATCCACTGCTTCACAGAGTTTTGACGAGTGTCACTGATGAGGAATGAGATCAACCCTAAAAAGTGCTTTCTTTAGAAAAAAGCATACGAAAGAAACAGGTCCCTCTTCTAGTAGTTTTGAACCCGGAAGAGATACCTGCAACTACAGAGTTCACCTCACCTCTTAACCATGAGGGAAATGAGCCAGAAGTCAGAGCCAATAAGCCAAGGTAAGCACAACAGTCTGGAACCTTAAAGATGTCCCTGAGCTACTAAACTGTCTGATTTGGGAGCCCCTTGACCTAGTAGGTAATCACACATTCTATTTGATGGTAACACTAGCTACATTTCGATGTTACTTCCCAATCAACAAGAAACCAAACTGACCTCCCTATGTAGTGATGTGCAGGAGCCAGCAACAACTGCATGCCATCCTTATGCCACGTTCATGTTGGTGGTTAGAACTTGGCCACCAAAGGAAAAGTAAAAAAATGGCACATCAAAGTATTTTATATCTCCTACGAGAGCAAGTTGTTAACGATTTACTAACATACCACCACAACCTCAGAGGAGATGAAGACAGACATAGTAACCCATCTACGAAGCACTAAGTGAAGTGAAAGAAAGAGGAAAAAATTTAAACACTTCCACAGTGGGCTAACCACTTAAGTAGTTGCTTTCATTTGTTTCCCACTTAGTAAGGTAATTCACCTGTCTGCCAGGGCAGGGATTGGCAAACTACAGCTTCCAGGTCAAATTTGGCAACTGCCTCTTTTAGCAAATACATTTTATCGGAACACAACTATATCCGTTTATTTACATTTTTCTTTGGCTCATGTTTCATATTTCCATTGCAAATTGAATACCTGCAACTCAGAACATAAGGCTCAGAAAGCATAGAATATTTCCTATCTAATCTTATTTTAAAATTTCATTACATGAGAAAGAGAAGGCTCCATCTGCTGGTTCATTCCCTAAATGCCCGCAACTTGAGAGCTGGGCCAGTCCACATTCAAGAACTCAACTCAGGTCTCCCTTGTGGATGGTGGGGAAGTAAGAACTTGAGCCACCACCTGCTGCTCCCACGGTGTGCATTAGCAGAAAGCTGAAATCAGGAGCGGAGCTGAGACTTGAGTTCAGACACTCCATCATAGGATGTGAGGGTCTTAACTGGAATTGAAACCTCTAAGCTAAGCACCTGACCCTGTCTGACCTTAGTTTAAGATGTCTGTCCCATGGTGTGAAAGGATTACAAACACCTACATCCTTGGTTACATACTATTTTTATTTCAGAGTTGGCATTCTTGCTTTCAGTGCTGTATTTAAGAATGCAATGTCTCCTCAGATTCCATATGTGAAAACACAGAATAAATTCATCCCACCCTTGCGATGCTACTCCAGCCATGATCAGATTTCACACACGTGAATTATCAACATCAATTGCTGCACTTCAAAATGCATCTGAACTCAAGAGTTTGACTTCTACTTTGAGAGATGAAGCCGCAGCAGGGCCACACTCTGCTGATCTGCATAAAAGCACACCTTTTAGCAGTATAAGAAAACAAAACACTGGACAATAATTTCTAAGCCTCAGATACTTCATATCAAAAAAGTTTCTTCATACATCAGTGGATGATATAATCAAAACAAAGAAGTCACAAATCAAATTTTAAGCCAATTTGGTCATGCCTGCATCAAGATCTAGTAGACATGTAAATGTTTTCATGGGCAAGTATTAGAATATTTATCTAAAATTTAACAACCAAAATCTTCAATTCTCTTAGAATATTTTTTTAAAAACTGAACTACATTTCCTCTTCTGCCAGCTGCAGCGAAGTTGCAAGGTCTCCTTTCTCAGATAAATCCTGGTCCCTATTTCTTCCCACCCTTAATAACCAATGGTAGCCAATGCCTGTACCTTTTCACTCAAGCACCACACGTTCCAGGCCCCTGAAAGTGATACCATTTTCAACTTGTGTACATACTATGCTGTCATACAGAAAATATGAATCATGTTCATGATCTGCCTTGAGTGAATCTATCTCTCTCTCCTCTCTCAATTCCAAAATCGACGCCAGTAAGACTCCACATATGCTTGCATACAAGCACACACAATGGAACAGCACAACACTTGGACACAGTCAGTTGCCAAGTATGACAGAATTATAGAATCAGTTGTACAAATCAGGGGGTTTGGGGGAAGCCAAAGCTTCGAAATCTACCTTAGTGTAGGCCTAGTCCCTTCTGATTTTTTTTCTTTCACCTAAGTAACTGCTAAAGTGGAGTTGTTTCCAGCAGGAGCATATAAACCCACCTACCTAAGAGCATGCAGGAAAACTTCCATCCCTGAGTTAGTGCTTCTGGGTGCTATTCAGGAATATAAATAATGCATCTATTAGAAACAATTTAAATGGTCAGCAATTTAGAAGAATTTGAACAATTATGTTATATTACACAATTAGATAGTGGACAATCTTTCAAAATTATAAACTGCAAAATACCATGGCATGAAAAATATTATTCTTCCATGTTGAAGCTAAAAGAAGTCCTCAAAATTGTATATATGTTTATAACTGTTACAAAAGGTAGCATGAATGTTCAGAAAGTAATTTGGCTGGGCTCATTAGATTAGGTTATTCATTTCTAAAACTGCTAAATAGGCATTTTAGATCTAGCTCTATAATGTAAATGAAAGCACAAATATCTTTTTTGCATGGTGCACCAAGGACTAAAAATAATCATATCATTTATTGATACCACACATTGGAAATGAGGTGATTATTCGATTAAGGGCATACAGTAGGCAACAAGCCCCTGGCAAAGTAAAGTGTTCTTTTTTATAGAAAATATTGAGCATCATTAATTTTCACTTTGCCTCATGAAACCTAGATAATTCCCTTTTAAAACGAGTTTAATTTATGTTCATTTTATTTGAAAGGCAAAGAGACAGACAAATGGAGAGCGGTCTTTCACCATTGGATCACTCTCCAAATACCTGCAATAGCTGGGGTTGAACCAGCCGGCAGCCCAAAACCCCATTCAGACTCCCCATAAAGGGGGCAGGGATCCAAGGACTTAAACCATCACCTGTTGTGTCCCGGGCATTCATTGGCAAGAAGCTGGAATCCAGAGCAGAGCTACGACTTAAACTCAGCCACTCCAAGAGGGGACACAATGTCCCAAATAGTATCTTAACCATTATGCCAATGGGTACTTTCAGTCAAGTATCCTTCCTCAGGAATTTCCTTGTGCTCTACTTTAAGAATGGAGTTATGACAATATCTCAGACAGTAAATTGCCTAATTTTAAAATCCAAGTTAGGATCTCTTGTATTGCTGTGGTGATAGCATGATGAATAAAGTAATTTAGTCAACCTGGTGAAACCACATAATTAAGAATTAACATCAGCATTCCACAATGGGGACACACAACCTCTGAAAAAATTAGTATGTCTTCAACTAAAACAATTAACAGGGCCTGGAACAATAGCCTAGTGGCTAAAGTCCTTTCCTTGCACCTACTGGGATTCCAGATGGGCACTAGTTCTAATCCAGGCAGCCCTGCTTCCCACCCAGCTCCCAGCCTGTGGCCTGAGAAAGCAGTGGAGGACGGCCCAAAGCCTTGGGACCCTGCACTTGCCTGGGAGACCAGGAGAGGCTCCTGGCTGCTGGTTTCAGATTGGCTCAGTTCTGGGCATTGCAGCTGCTCGTGGAGTGAATCATCGGATGGAAGATCTTGCTATCTGTTTCTCCTCCTTTCTGTATATCTGCCTTTCCAATAAAAATAAGTAAATCTTTTTTAAAATAAATAAATATACTAAAAAAAATTAACAGTTCTTCATCACTGCCTGCACCTGACACTCAGGACCCTCAGAGATAAAGGGTGTTCCTCTGTCGTACAATGTTGAACCAGAAGGATCCAAGGAGTGAAGGGCTTCTTCCATTAACTATATACCACATCTGAGCACAAATGGTAACCAATAAACTTTGGACCACATTGGATGATGCACCTGTCTGTCATCAAGATCTCAAGATCTCAAAATTACTATTGCAATTATGTTGACAAGACTGCCAGGCCACACTAAAATTTAAGACCTATTTGTGTGGATGCCATGACAAAAAAGAAGAGATTTGGGGAGCATCCCACAAGGTTAACACAAGGGTGTGTGTGCTGTTTCTTACCAAACAACACATGCAGTTTCTTCTAAAATAGGTCATTTAATAGATTTATACATACCTGGAAGAAATGTGCTGGTTAGACAAAGCTAACCTAGTTTTCTAGTGCAAGCATCCTGCAGTTCTCCTACAATATTAGCCTGAGGAGGCTTGTAAATAATTAATCCACATGATCTTAGACAAATATAATGGAAAATCCTTTATTGAGTTAACAGCATAACTAAAGCTATAATCAAAGGAAGCATTTCTTATTAGATAATTCTTCATTTACTAATCAGTCTCTTTTATTTTGACATCAACAACTAAATATAATTGTATTCTGAATTTGATTCTGCCTTCAGAAAAATTTTCAGAACCAAAAGAAGCTTCAGACATGATGCTCTCCCAAATTTATTCCTTAAAGTGTAAATTGGGACATACTTTCAACTTTATTTTATCCTCCCTGCTTTAAAATAGTTTAATGGTTTGTAAAAAAAAATAGTCATGTTAATATCTAACTATTTTCCAATAAAGTGCTTTGCGATACGATCCTTTCATATCACCCTCAGTAATGCTTTCTAAAAACCCGCTTTCTTTCTTCCAAAAAAACCTACCAATTTCGTATAGTTAGACTTGCTAGCTAATAGGAAACTGTGATCACAGAAGCACTTGCTTCGGAAGGCTCACAACCCTGCGTTTGCATGGTTCCTAATTTCCTGATTCCTTCCTGTTTCCAGCACCTTAACCTTCAGCCATACTCTTGCTTTATCAATAGATTTTTGCCAACCAAGAAGTGAAATAGTAAAAAAGAAAGTAAAATAGGAAATTTCCAAGGAAGGGAATCCAGACTTGGAAGATGTTGTATCTACCCACGTTGGTTTATAGATTCGAGGAAACACCGAGGGGTGGGCAGCCATTTGACCTGGCTGTCAAGACACGGCTCAGGATGCTTACCATCCCATTTCTGGCTGCCTGGCCATGTTCTTACGTTTGTGACTTAGTATCTGGCGAATGGGTACTCTGGCAGGCAGCAAATGAGGACTCGAGTCACTGGGTCCCTGCCTCCCTCAGGGGAGACCTGAGTTGGGTGCCAAGTTCCCTTGGACTTTGCCATGGCCTACCCCTGGATGCTGTGGGCATTTGGTAACTGAATCAGAAACAGGTGTATTTTTCTTTTTTTTCTCTCTGCTTCCTTCTCGCTCTCTATCTCTTCCTTTCCCTCACCTTCTCCCTTTCGCCTTCCTTGCTCCCTCTCAAATAAAATTGAAGAAAAATTTGAAAAAAAGAAATGGCAAAAAAAATTTTCAGCAGTTTTTTAAAAATGGAAATTTGCAAGCTGATTCTAAAATGCACGCGTAAATGCAAAGAACCTGAAAAAGCTAACATTATTTTTAAAAGAAAGAACAAATGTTGACAACTTACACTGATTTCAAAGCCTAATGTTGAAACCAAACTAACCAAAAGAATGTGCTATGGCCATATTGAATCAGTGGAACGTAACAGAGAATCCAAACATAGTTTTCTATATTTATTCATATAGAAAATAAGCAAATTCTGCATTTGGTACACAGAGCTCAATCATTGTCCATTAAATGAAAGATGCAAGTTCTGCCTTCACCAGGGAAAAGTTCCTTAAGTCCCAAGAAATAAATTAAAAGCATAATAAATAGCAGTCACTAGTTTTCAGAAGGCAGTTCAGCTAACATGTGAAATGCTCTTTATTTTCATCAGAGAGGTCTAATCTTCAGACATGAAACCAGGGACTTGGCCTTAACAAAACATTTTTTTCTGTTAGCAGCATGCACACGAGCACAGAAGTGGCATCATGAAGACGCCAGCCAGGGCTTTTCCATGTTTGTTTCCTCACTTTCTTCCAAGCCAAAGAGGCAGAGTGTCAAATCAGACAGACGAGAGCTGCTGTCCACTGGTTCACCCTCTCAAATGCCCGCACCATCCAGGGCTGTGCCGGGATGAAACCAAGAGCCAAGGACTCAGTGCAGGTTGCACACATTATTACCCAGTGACCTTGCACGTGTGCTATGAAAAACTACATATTCTTCTGTTTTTTAAAGATTTATTTATTTGTATGGGAAAGTCAGATAAACAGAGAGGAGGAGAGACAGAGACGAAGATCCAATGATTCACTCCTCAAGTGACCACAACAGCCGGATCTGAAGCCAGGAACCAGGAGCCTTCTCCAGGTCTGCCACATGGGTGCAGGGTCCCAAGGCTTTGGACCATCCTCGACTGCTTTCCCAGGCCACAAGCAGGGAGCTGAATGAGAAATGGAGCTGCCAGAATTAGAACCGGTGCCCATATAGGATCCTGGTGTGTTCAAGGTGAGGACCTTAGCCACTAGGTCACCGCACTGGGCTCCTATATTCTTCTTAGAAGCAGAAAGACTAACAACCACTTAGTTTTACTTGTTTTCCATTCTGCTTCTCTCTGTTTAGTCCTCAAACAGATGCTGGTAACAGGGAAGTAAATAATTACTGACTTCAACCAGAAACCGTGGGTGCCTGTCTGAGACCTTTGGCCATTAACATGAAACATTGACCTTTGCTGAAGAGCCTGCCCAAATGTCTACGTTGTGTGTAATACTTCAGTGATAGGAGTAATTCACGGAAAACCCGGGGGGGGGGGAAAAACAGAGGAGTGATGAAAGGAAGTGGATCCAACTCATGATTCACGTAGGAGACAGAGTAGAAAACCAAGGGCATTCCCATCCTTTCAGGCCCGAGTCCCCTGAACTGGCAAGGCAGTGTCAGAAACACGCTTACTGTGGACTTGTTGGCAGTGCCGCTCATGACCAACCGCTTAGCCCCATAGTTATCATTCTCTAAGCCCATTTCTCTCCCATTTGGAAGCAAATATAAAATAAGTGACTAGCCTGAGCTATGCCCCTCTTAATGGAAAAAATACACACATCTGTATATGTATGTATGTATGTGTGTGTGTGTGTGTGTGTGTGTGTGGGTCTACCATGAAATTAAGCATGGCAACACTTAGCACAATGTCTGGCATAGTTAGTGCTCATTATTCATGTGGTTCAATGAGTACATTTCTGAATCTCATTCAGGGCCTAGTAGAACTCATTAATTCTTATTTTGCTCTCTTACTATGGAATCGTTTATTCAGACTATGGTATGTCTGAGGTTTCTTGGCTGCTCAGTGGACCCCATAGGTTTGCATTTCACTGAGTTTTTGGTGGGGGGGGGCAGTTTACACAAACAGCCTATTACCATCAAACCTGCCTCTATCACAAGCTTTTCCCCACTCTACACCCACTACAAGCCAACATGTAGCAGTATCAGTCAGCTAGAAGTAAGCACCCTAGCACTGGGGAAACAGCTGCAAAAACCTGTACTGCTTAGGTGTGCTGTCCCTAAGCAGGGGCCCTGCAGGTTCCCACTTACCATTCATCTCCAGGCCTAGGTTGGTACCTGGAAGACATGCACAGTGAAGATTTAGCAACTGAACTTTCACAATTCCCTAGTAGGCATATTCTCTTGAATCCCAGGGGGAGATGTACAGGGAGTTTGAGGAATAGAGGCAAGAAATTACTCATTGTTTCTCTGTTCTGTTGATCTGCTGCGACTAGCCTTCCCAGCATGTACATCCAAAACCCTAAGTGATTTCGCCTCACTGGGAACATGGACGTTGGTGTAGATCCCAGTCCCAGGTCAGGTCAACCTTGCAACAGAACTTCACTGCCAGTCTTGGCCCTCTCTCCCTGCATTTGCAGAGTAGTTAATGAGGAGTGTGGGCTGCGGGAGGGCTCACCTACAAAATCTGGCAGCCAGCCCACTGTCTGCCCCACATGACACAGACCTTAAGATTCCACAGGCCTGCAGAGATGTTTATTTTTGCATTCTGTAAACTCTGCTCACTGCTTGAGCCACAGCAGGTCACACCAAGGACAAGGTGTTGCCAAGGCTGAGAATGCCATGTCCTCATTTCTGCAAGCCTGAGGACCTGGCTTCCTTCCTTGAAGTGAAAGCGTTAGTGCAGGTCTTACAAAACTTCCTTCAAGTTGCAATGACTGTCTCTGTAGCTCACCTGCTAGGAAAGATTAAAGGGAACCAGTCCAGTCCCCTTTCCTCTAGTTTGAAATTCGAGGAAATTTGTTAAACATTGAACAAAAGCCTTGAGAGTGATCCCCAGCTCCTTTGCATGTGAGTACAATCTACACAGTTAGAAGTACAACCTGATAGTTGTGTTTGGCTTGTGAATTGGCTGACTGCATTCTATATCAGAGCACAAGTTCAAGTTTCTGACTCTGCTCTGGATTCCAGCTTCCTGTGAATGCAGACCCTGGGAGTCAGCTGTGGTGGCTGAGATGGGTGGAACCTTATCTCCTGTGTGGGAATCCTAGCTTGAGTCCCCTGCTCCTGGCTTTGGGCTGGCCTAGTCCCCGTTGTTGCTGGCATCTGGAGAGGGAAATCAGCAAATCCGAATTTTCTTTGTTTGACTCTGCCTCTTTCTCTCTTTTTTCTCACTTTGTCTTCCTCTGTCTCTCTACCTCTTAAATAAATTAATCAAAAAGATGATGCTATTTCCAAGTACACATAAATGTTTTAAAGTATGTCTAGCAAGACATACTTCTTTGTGAAAGTTATCCATTGGTTAAGAAAATATGAGAAGACGGCAAAGTAGAATGAGTTTCCTGACATGTTCAAATACATAATTTTTAATGAATCATTAAGACACTGACACACATTTGGAGAACCATGGGAAGTGTATAAGTGTATTCCACTCGCTGACAATACTACACACATGGGTTTGCAGTCACTAATCTGATTGTATCCTAGCAGGTTGAAAGCCCAGATTAGAGGCAGGAGGAAACAGTAAGAACTCCCATCTGCTGGTTCATGCCTCAGACTCTCACAATGGCAGGAGCCGGGCCAACTGGAAATTAGCAGCTAAGGACTTAATCCAGGTCTTTCATCTGGGAAGCATACATTCAATTTCTCCCCCCCCCCCTTAATTATTTGTTTATTTGAAAGTCAGAATTACTAAGAGAGGGAGAGACAGAGAGAGATCTTCCATTGGTTGGCTTACTCTGCAGTCGCCTACGACACCTGGGACTGAGCGAGGCTGGAGTCAGAAACCAGGAGCTTCACTTAGGTTCTCCCAAGCGGGTGGCAGGGGTGCAAGTATTTGGGCCATCTTCCACTGCTGCTCCTGGAACATTAACGGGGTGCTGGATCAAAAGTAGAGCAGCCTGGACCCAAACTGGTGCCCATAAGGAGGCCAGTGTCACAGGTGGCAGCTTTACACGATATGCTGTAATGCCAGCCCCTCAATTTCTTCAGCCAGTCCCTGCTGCCTCCTAGGCTCTGTATTAATAGGGAATTGGAGTCAGGAGCAAAAGTCAGATATTGAACTCAAATACCCCAGTATGGAATCCTATTTACCATGATTTAATAAGCACTTGCCCCCGTGACACCTTTTCTTTTCAATCTGTCTAAAAACGCCTCTCCTTTTCTATTTCCCACTGTCTTGTACCTGAACTAAGCCCGAACCTGTCCTAACCTGCCTTGTTCAATTCTAAGATCAGTTCAGTACAAAGATCACACAGTGATTTCTCTAACACTAAATGTGAAAGTTTTTTTCTTAGTGCCTCAATGACCTCATCTGTCAGAGAGGTCCATGGATAGCATGAGAACTGGGAAAAAGACCTCCTTTTCCATGATCCCATAAGAAAGGGACTCTACCAGGAGAGATAACACTGTTGGTCCTCTTCCCAGTTCTCCATAAGGGAAGTTAGTTCCCTGATCTAATGGAGGAAACCATGCATGTACGTGCTTCAGCCCTTCCATTTTCTTCCACATGGGATCTGCCTGCTGGTGGGCAGTGCTCACACTCCCAGCAGTGCCACGCTATCAAACAGGAATAGAAGCTTCAGAGGCCTATGGCAGTTGGAGGAGTTGCCACTGACCGCAGCTAGAAAAAAGTGGACTAAGAAATGCAAGCCAACCTGGCTGACAGTGCTAAGTCTCAGTATTGTCAACATGTACCACTCCTTTTGATCTTCATCTGTTTTATACCTGTTTCTATCTCCAAATGGAGAAAAGCAAATGCTCTCTCACTGGTTGGTTTAAGTCCCAATTTCTACTTCATCACATTGCTGTGCAAATGGAACAAAGCATTTGTCATAAAGTCAAGAGCAGATTGCTAGCATGAGTCCAAATAAATGGTAGCTACTGTTACTATTATTGCTACCATCGTCAATGTCTGCCTCCATGAGCATTATGCAAGTAAGGGATAAGAAGTTCAAAATTTCAATAAGCTATAATTGTAAGTATCAGCATAGGGAGCATTGTAACACTGAGTGGACCCTCTCCAACTGCGAAGAAGGAGCAATCACCATTCCCCAGCCAAGGACTACAAGCACAGGCATTTACACGTGCTCTACCAGAGGGTGGGGAAAGTGTTCTGACAGAGCCTGGCCCTGAGAAGGAGGCTCATGAGAGAGGCCCGCAGGCCACACTGCAGCTGTAAATAGTAACACAACAGCTCAGAAATGACTTTCAAAAAGAAACTCGCATTCCTTGGGCAAGACATCCCTCTCTAAAGAATTCCAGGGTGTTTTCCTCCTTCAGTTATAATGCTTCTCTTTGAGGCCTTTAAAACTGGGCTACAAGAACACATACCACACGGCATTTTTAAACACAGGGAGCAGAGCCCTCAGCATGTGGTCAACCATGTCTGGCTTTGAAATCCAGTGGGGACTGTCACTAGCTATATCCTCATGGCACGCAACTTAGCTCTCTGAAACTCTTCTGCTGTGTCCTTTGTGGCTAACAGTTCCTCTTCCAAAACAGCTGCAGTAACTATTCAATAACAAAATGCATGTAAATGCTATTAAAATATTCATATATTAATCAGCAGTTATTATTGTCCCTAGAGGGTACCAGTAGATATTTTTTCAACTTCATTTGTTCCTTTCAGCAATTTTCCATGTCAAAAAGAGATTGGATATGCTGATAACTGTATATATACAGCATAAATTATTAAACTTCTTAAACTGTGACATGATTGGGAAATTATTAAAAATATCTTTGTGTCAATTTATAAGAGCAATTAACAAAATATACACATATAGTGGAAAACACAAAAGGAAAAAAATGTCAACAACAGACCTAATAGCTTCATTCTTCCATGTTAATTTTCTTTTATGATATGGAAAAAACACAAAAGAGTTGCATGCTGAGTGACAGAGACTGACACAGGGAAAACACAAGTGAGAAGCATCAATCTAAGAAATACCGTGTTCCTTGAAAATGTAAACTAATCTCCACATCTTTGTGGCATTTGGTGTATTTTTGCTTGTTTATTTGTTTGTTTTGAACTTCACAATAAAAGTCATCATAGCAATGATCTAGCTATATTCTCTCTTCAGTGTTTCCAGGTTGTACACAGACAGTAGGTTCAACCCATGTACCATTATAATGAAAGAAAGGACAGTTAGCAACACCCAAAAATGGCCATGTTGGGTTATTAACTGCAAATCAGAACACAAAATATATGGGCTGTGACTACCATACAGAGTTACTCAGGCACCAAGACAAAATAAGCCAAACCCAAAAAGATGAATACTACATGTTATTTGTAATAGTAAGTATACAAAGAGTATTAAGATTTGTGGATGTCATATCATCCATGTATAGTCATAAATATTGATTCTTCGAATCGTACCGTATAAATGGCAAGGAATAGTGAGGACTTTTGGAATACTCATAATGTTATCATTCTTAATTGGATGTATGATCAGAGGACCAAAAACACATTTATCTGTACATTTAATGGGCATTGATTAGTATGCATACTGTATTTATTTTTTTAAAAAAAAGATTTATTTATTTTGGGGCCCAGCACAGTGGCCTAGAGGCTAAAGTCCTCACCTTGAGTGCACCAGGATCTCATATGGGCACCGGTTCATATCCCGGCAGCCCCGCTTCCCATTCAACTCCCTGCCTGTGGCCTGGGAAAGCAGTCGAGGACGGCCCAAAGCTTTGGGACCCTGCAACTTCATGGGACACCCGGAAGAAGCTCCTGGCTCCTGACTTTGGATTGGCTTAGCTTGGGGACTGAACCACAGGATGGAAGATCTTTCTCTCTGTCTCTCCTCCTCTCTGTATATCTGCCTTTCCAATAAAAGAATAAATAAATAAAATTTTTAAAAATTTTCAAAAATCAAGTAAATCTTTCAAAAAATATTTATTTTTATTGGAAAGGCAGATTCACAGAGAAAAGGAGAGACAGAGAGAAAGATCTTCCATCCTGTGGTTCAATCCCCAAGTGGCCAAAACAGCCAGAACTGAGTTGATCCGAAGCTAAGAACCAGGAGCTTCTTCTGGCTCTCCCATGCGGGTATAGGGTCCCAAGGTTTTGGGCCATACTTTACCGCTTTCCCAGGCCACAAGCAGGGAGCTGAAAGGGAAATGGAGCAGCCGGGACACAAACTGGCTCCCTTACAAGATCCAGATGCATGCAAGGCGAGGACGTTAGCCACTGGACCACCATGCCAAGCCCTACATGTTTCAATAAAATATTTTTTTAATTATTCTAAGAAGGAAGAAAGGAGGGAAGAAAGAACGAAAGAAAGAAAGAAAGAAAGAGAGAGAGAGAAAGGAAGGAAGGAAGGAAGGAAGGAAGGAAGGATAGAGAGAAAGGAAGGAAGGAAGGAAGGAAGGAAGGAAGGAAGGAAGAAAGAAAGAAAGAAAGAAAGAAAAGGAAAACAACTAGCACATCCAACATTCCTTGAAGTCATTTTGTTCAGAGACAAAATATCAACCTGCCTTACGGCACAGCTTCCCAATTTCTGAGATGGGCTACAGGTGTGATGCAGATGTTTGCCTACTGCTACAAAGCAAAAAAATGAAAATTCACCCATTCCCTGAATGGCTAAAGACAACACAAACGTGTTTTCTGTATTTTCTCACACTTTAAGTCTAGCAGGTTTCATTCTGAATAGAGCTCTCCTCCTGGCTGGCAGGCAGCCACCTGGTGGCTTCATCCTCACCCCGGCTCTCAGCACAGGGCCTTCGGGCAGGGCAGCCATGAGGCAGTCCTCTGGTTTCTCTTTTAAGAGCCTGTGGTTTGAATATGGTTTATCCCTTCTGACATCCAGGTGGTAATTGATTCCCACTATCAGGGATTGAGAGGTGGAACCTTGAGGCGATTAGGGCTAAGTCCTTGCGGATGGATTAACCCATTGATGTGATTAATGAATGAATGGGTTTTCTCCAGGGTGAGGGAGTCTGCCATAAAAGCCAGGTTGGCTCAGTCTCTCATTCATGCCCTGTCTCTTGCCATGTGGCACTCCATCCTGACCTGACACTCTGCCAGAAAGATCATTTGATATGGCCCCTGCTTGATCTTGGACCAGAACCATAAGCCAAACTTGGTTTGTAACTTACCCAGTTTGGGGTATTGTGTTAGTAAGAGAAGAAGGACTAAGACACAAAACACTAATCGAAGCAGGTCAGGGACCACCTGCATCAACCTCATGTAGCAATTATTAACTTAAAGAGGCCTCCAATTGGAAATACAGTCACTTGAAATGTAGTCATTGGGGATTATGGTTTAAGACCCTTCGGATAAATAACAAAGACCTAATCCTCATTGTACCTACATTAGGGCCCTAGGATACAAGCATGAACTCACAACGAAATGACAGTCTGCTAACCTACATGGTTGGGAGGCACTCGAGCGGAAGCATGGTGGACTTGGGAAAATTCACTAAAGACACATTACAAAACTGGAGCGGGGAACAGAGGGTAGGGGAGGGAACTTGGGGAAGGGCGAAGGGAGAACCCAATGCCAACTAAATTGTATCAAAAATAATAAAATAAGTAAATATATATATATTTATTAGTTAAAAAAACATTAAAAAAAAAAAGACCCTTGGGAGGACACAGTTCAGACCACAGAGTACCCCTTAGCTCACAGGACAGGTGGCAAGAGTCTTGGCCCAGTAGGTCTCGGGATTTTCTCCAGCGTGGCTTAGAAACAGGGTGGTGTTTAAGGTCTTCCTTCCTGAGGAAGGTAAGAAAACTCTGCCCTAATGAACTGCACGCATCACTGCATTTTGAATCACAACAATACTAAATCACAACAACCCCTTAGAAGGCAGAAAACCATGATAATATGCCCTGATCTTGGTGCATTTTATAGGTATTAGCCTTTTTCATCCTTACAACCACCCTCCAATGTGAAATATTCCAGCCGTGCTGTGAAGAGCCTGGTCTTTTGACATCAGATATTTGGCTGAAGTCTCAGCTTCTACAGTTCTAGCTAAAGGACTTGGTCAAGATACCAAGGCTCCTTGGAGCCAGATTCCTCATTTATAAAATGCATGTGAATATACAAACGTACAACTCACCAAAGGTCTAAAAACCCTATTTTTCTGTATGTTGTCCATCACTGTGAATCCAGCAAGTCTAGCACCAACGCCAGAGCTCTTAGCCACTGCACTGTAGCATCACCATCAGTTATTCAGTTCCATTTATGTGCAATATTATCAGCTTGAGAAGCCACTGCTCCTTCAAAACATCTTCAGCATTTTTCCCATATAAGTCTGCACTGCTGGGTGTTTGATGGTGTACAGGGACGTTCAGGTTCAAAGAGCGATTTCTGCTGTGTGGATGGCAATCAATGCTCTCAAGAATAGAAAGCTCATCCATGTGAATAGGAATTAATGGGTTAGTAGGTTCTCTTGAGACAGGGTCTGCTTAAAGTGGATTTTGTTCCACCTCCCATGCATTCCCTTTCACCCTGTGATACTTGGCACCATGTCAGGCCTCTGCCAGCAAGAAGGCCATCATTAGATGTACCCCAGACCCCCAAATTTGGGCAGAACTTTGAACTAAAGTAAATCTGTTTTCTTTATAACTTAGTTAGCCTGTGGTATTGTGTTACTAGCAATAAGAAATATACTAAGACATAAGAACAATCCAATTAGATTTTTAGGTTTGAGCAAAATAATGGTTTTTAGTGTGTTTCCCAGCCTCTGATGTCAACTACTCATAAACCGAGCCCCTCCCCTGTGCACATGCTGTGAATACTGAAGACTGTCAAGCCTTGGACTCCCAGTCTCTCCATCATCTCCCTTCCTTAGCTTACACCATCTCTACCAACCAATCTCTTACCACAATTAAATTACTAAATAAAGAGTGTGGCTCAGCAGCCCTTCAGCGTCCCTGATCGCAAGCCTCCTACAGCCATGCATCTCTTCTTGACAACATCTTCATGTTCAGTCTTGAGGATTTTTCCAGGAACCTCAGGCCCTGAGCAAGAAGTAGTGACCATCTGACTAACTAAAGCCTACTTTGCAGCCATCAAAATCCTCCGCAAATAACATGACACTGATCAGTTGAAGAAGGGCTTGCAAAGCACTGCAGACTGACCAGGGACCTGCAGGTGAGCTGAATGCAAACATCTATGCTAGCTTTATCTGAAAGACACTTGACCTTGAACCCTGGAGACATCTCAGAATTAAACTTTAGCTGCCCTGCTCCTTGCTGCATACTTTAAGTAACTGCCTTCTTTCTACCCCACCCCCTATGTCAATGATTAGCTTACTGCCTGTCAGGCAAGCAGATCTGGGTTTCAGGCATTCTACCACACTTGTTAAACCTGATGGCTCTTCCAGCCCCTCATTCTCTGCACTTAGGGCTATGTTGTGCTATTACTCAATGCCAAGTTTATAAAGACCCTTCCTTAGCTCACTAATTTGGAAGCTGAAAGTCCAAATGGCATGGTACAGCTCTTGCTCCTCATGCAGATTGCCATAATAGATGTGCATTTGGGAATGAAAGTAGCCAAAGAGAGGTTGGGCACACACTTTTGTTTGTATGTGACTTCTTTAAAAAATAAAATAAGTCATTTTACATATACTTAGATATTGAAGACTATACAGCTCATAAATAAGATCAGTCCATGTAAAGACAATAGGAAAGTTACATCAGAGTTGCACAAAGTACAATTAGATATCTTCCAGTGAGCTACAAAGGCTCATTCTTTGTAATAATCTTGGGGGGCAGGGGAGCGTTGTGACATGGGTACCAGCTCATCCCTTGTAAAGGCAAATTCCCATTGGTCTGAGGACCTCCCAAGTAGGCTTTAGGCTCTAAAGCACCCACCAGCTTCCACATCATCATTTTGTCACCAAGCCTCCAATAACCGAACTCTCAGGGGACAGACCACAATCAAACAACAGCAAGTCTCACCTTCTTCTTCCTTATGTGTTGTCTCACAAAAGCTCCACTTTTCCCAATTTAATGGGTTCATGTTATCTGAAACTGAAAATATTTGAGACAGGCTTGGGAAAGAGCAATTCCAGCAGGCTAGAAGAGGGGTGCAAGAAGAGCAGGCAGTGTAGGGAAACGCAGGTTGAGAGGACATGCGGAGAAACAGAAGGAGAGATGAAGAACAAGGCAGGTAAAAGAAACAACGCCACAAAGTGCAGTATGTTTATTATAGAGATTAAACTAATAAGACCAGCAGGTGAACACAGAGGGAATTAATTAGATAATTTCAATGAAGACAGTTTTGAAAAATGTCTCAGGATAGATAGTTTTACTACAGAAATGCATATCTCTGGGTATTCTGAGCTTAAGTCATCCTTTGAGTGAATAGAAGAACAGTAACTTTGGGAATCAATGCTTCCTTACAAGCCATCACTTTGAAGTCAGAGCTTTGTGCCATCAGCAAAAATCCATGTAAAAATTAACAAGCAGTATTTCCTGAGATCTAAAAGAAATCTAAGCATAGGTAAATGTCTGTGCCACAAGGGCTGTTATCCAAACTAAGTCTTAAACAGTAAGCTCCTCAATTGCCATTCCACATTCTGGAGGAAGCAGGGTTAGTTTTACAGGGTTGGTAGGCAGCAGACTCACTTCCTTGGCACTGAGGAGGCTCTGGCGGCTTGCAAAAGCCCTGAATGGCTTACTTACTTTCTTTTATTTAAAAAATAAAAAAAGAAAAGTCCGCAAAGATTGAGTAACGGATTTACCCATCACCCCAGACAGAGAAGGAGATTTAGGATTCCTAAAAGCATTATTGATTTAGAGTCAAATATACAGTCCACTTGTGACCATGACATGTGATAGATACATGTCCAGAAAACAAAGAGAGGTATGGAATATTATTTTTTAAAAATGGACCTCCTGCAAACTCCTGTTTTTGTTTTCTAAAAAGTGACTCAGAAAAAAAAAGTCAATTTTGCTTTTGTAGTTCACAGGTCAAAGATGAGAGAATAGCAGAAACACAGTGTTCTAGAAGAGGTACTTGTAACTTATCGATACTGAATTGATTGCTAGGGGTTAAAAGGCACTCCAGATTAAAACTGTAGGATAAAGCACAGATCCCTCCCCTGTCAACAGGCAGTAATTCAAAGGCGGTGGACAGCCACCAGGAACCCCTTTCAGAAGGATAGTCAGGGAGTTGTGGCTCCACAGACTCTGTGGAAGGGGTCAGGTGCCTTTGCACATTTGCAGGAACTCAACCATTTTGGCACAAGGCAGCAGGTGTTTTCTAGGGTGGAAATAATATCTAGCTGACCATTTGATGTTTAAAGGAAACCTCCAGAATGCCATGGCCAGGAGATAACTCAGCATTTTAGTTCTATAGATAAACAGTTGCTGTTTTCATGCACTGATTTGTGGGCCAATGTTCAGGGAGTCACAGTAGCAATATATCAACAATGATGTGTTAAGTTTACCTAAGTTTGATTTGAAAGTTTCTCTGTACATACTGAACTTTAAGCTAACATAACAGGTAAGAGATTGCAACCTACTGGGATTTTTTTGTTTGGTTGGCTATGTTTAGTTTTAGTTTTATGTTTGTTTTTGGAGCGTTGGAGATCATTTCAATTTATATAAAAGTGTAGCCCTTGAACCATGTGGTTGGGTCTCCTGGACATCAGCACCCCATCCTAAGGACATTTCCAAAAGTCACTTCATGGGCATCAACTCAGGCATCAATGTGAGGGGCTTGCTTCACTTTGTCACACCAGAGCTATTTCAGGAACTTGGGTCAGAAACCAAGTATTTCAGCAGGAGGTGCTCCAGCTCATCGGTTAGAAAAGTACTCCCTGCCTTCCCTCAAGGATTCATGACAGCTTCCCCTGGGTCAGTTACAGACCTTGCTGGAAAAGCAACTGCCTGGAGCCATTACAGTCTTAGCAGAAAGGGCTCTGAATGGGGGATGAGTTTCTTTTTCTATTTTTTTTAAGATATATTTATTTGACAGATAGACAAAGAAGGGGAAACTGAGAAATCTTCAATCTGCTGGTTCACTCCCACAAGGCCAGAGCTGAGCCAATCTGAAGCCAGGAGACACAAACTTCCTCCAGGTTTCCCACATGGGTGCAGTGACCCAACACTTGAGCCATCCTTCACTATCCTCCCAGATCATAAGCAGGGAGCTGCATTGGAAGTTGAGCAGCTGGGACGAGAACCAGCACCTACATGGGATACTGGTGCTACAGGCACAGGATTAGCATGTTGAGCCACTGCACCACTGGCAGCAAGATAGGAGTAGGAATGTGGGGAATAAATGTCTAACAACCTGGATCTAAAGACACTAGGGAACCAGGAGCTAAGGTGGCTGCAACTAGCCACAGGATATCTACTACACCACTCTCAGATGAGTTGAGAAGGGAAAAGCCTGGAAACCTCCAAAAAAAGCAAAGCAAAACATGAAATCAGCTACTTTATAGAGTCCACAGTATATACCAAGTAAGATTGTGTCCTATTTTTCTAATCCCTTCTCCTGCTGAGCTTAGAAGAATTGTAAAAATTACAGCAAGTGGGGAAAGCAGAAACATACAGCTGGAAAGGATGCAAAGGTCATGTCCCCCTGCCTCAGAATAACCAACCTTGCAATGTCCTTGCTTAGATGAGGGGCTACAAGTTACTATTACATTCTAAGTTTTTAGTATTTTTATTGGCTTGGTAATAAACTGTATAAATCGAGCATGTGTTTCTGTCCTTTTTTTAAAAAATTATATATATATATATTTACTTATTTATTTATTTATTTGAAGGACTGAATTACAGTCACAGAGAAGGGAAGAGAGGCAAAGCGGGAGAGAAATCTTTCATCCTCTGGTTCACCCTCCAAATGCCCCCACAACAGCCATGGCTGGGCCAGGCCAAACTAAGGAGCCAGGAACTTCAGCTATTCCTCCCACACAGGTAGAGTGGTCCGAAAACTTGGACTAGCTTCCACTGACTCCCCAGATGCATGAATAGGGAGCTGGTTTGGAAGTGGAACATCTGGGACCATAGCTGATGTCTATATTGGATATCAGCACTGCAGGTGGAGGCTTAATCACTGAGGCTGAGGTTCAGCACCCCCCCTCCCCGTGTTTGTGTCCCAAAATGACTAAAGGACTGTGTGCTAAGAATGAGTAGTAAGCCGTGGGAACTAAGTCTTTATGCAGAAATGGGGAGAAGCAGCCTCTTCTGAATAAATTTGAAAATGAAAGTAGGAGATAAAAACAAAGTTGAGGTTTTCCTCCATTCTGTGAGTGAGGCTCATTCACCTTTCGCTACACATAAAAGCGAGTGATGGAATACGGAGATGAGACCGACAAAGTAGTCAAAGCACACATCTGCAGAAGCAATGTCAACTTAAATATAAACGGGTTCTTGAAAAGTTCCCAGGTAACGTCCAGGGATAACGGAGAACGCCAAGATAAGTTTCCAGGAGAGTCAGTCCTCAGACATTTGCTATGATGCCTGGGAAGAAATGCCTTCTTTGCCTGGGGTCCCCAAGTCCCCAGATATAATCACAGAAGTGTTGCTGGCCATTTTTATTAAGCCAACCCAGGAAAAAGAGTGAACAAGGAATAGACACAATCACCTCACTTTTCTTCATGTGGATCACTGTAAAGTCCAAAATCCATGAACACTCAATGCTTTCAAATAAAATAGTGTAAAATTTGTAGGGAACTAATGTATATTCTTGCGATCACTTTACATCATCTGCAGATTACTTACAATTTCTAATATAACCTAAGTTTCATGTAAAAAGTTGTTTGTATTATTTAGGGAATCATGAGAAGAAAAGAGTCTATAGCTTTTGTTTTTTGGGGGTTTTTTTGTTTGTTTTTTTTTTTTTTGCTAATGCATTATTTTCAATCTGCTGTAGGTTGGATTTGCAGATGTGAAATTCACAGACGTTGAAAGCTGATGATTTTTCCAAAAATTGCTTAAACAGCTGAACTTAACTGTATTGGAACTCCACTCTTGGAGTTCTCTGGTAAAGGAATAAAGGAATTGATTTGTTTGCTTTTTCAGCTCGATTTGCCACTTGCACCCTAAAGGTCTGGATAACTTACAAAGTCATCATCATCTTTGTCTCATAAATACAGCTCAAAGCTTATGCAAAAATAGCACTAATACATATGTGACTGAGCCAGCATTAAAACTCCCAGTTCCATCAATGTATCAGGATTTTTTTCTGATAGTTCTACCTCCAGAAAGCTTCAAATTTCTCTAAGATTTACTGACTCTTGAAGTCTCAGTCTTGTTTACAGTTAGTGCTATGATTTTTTCTTTTATCCTCCTTCTGAATAGCATGAGTGTTCATCTAGCTTTCTATTGAGCCTGCCTGGCTCAGAAGGACCTGATGGTTAAGGACATTCCACCAAGGCGTGGGACACCTGCCCCTGATGAAGACTCTCCAACCCTGCAAATGTCATCTATCAAGAGACCAAGATGCCCCACACCCAGACTCTGCCTCTCCTCTTCCTCCCTGCAGGAAGCTGCTCTTTCCGGACAGCCCTGATTCTTTCACCATCCCAGAGCGAAAACGCCCATTTCTGCAGAGAACAGCATAAGGCAGGAAGAGAGGTGGTTTTATAGATAGCTGAATGAAGGCACACAGAGGTGAACTTCTCTCTCAAGGTAACACAGATGTTTAAACTCTGCCCGAAGGGCCTGGTCCAGAGTCCCTTCAAATTCTTTTTGGTGTTGGAATTCAGACAGAGCTAGTTTATCTGCTACAGTACCTTACTGCCACAGAGAAAAACCATGTGATGCAAGACTAGTTAACAGCTTCAGAAGCATTCTTGCAAATTGGTTCAATAACACATTTTCAAGAACTTTTCAGATAAGAATATTAATGCAACATATTAATAGTCTTAATGCATTAATATCAAATATTAATTTAATCAACTTTGAATTGATTTAATTAAAATAGTTAAGGTATTGATAATGTTAATATTAATAAAATATTAATGAAGGCAGCATGATTAAACTACCTAACTCCCATGCCAAAAATTCTTTAGTGGTTTCCTCATTGCCATGAAAAGGCCATCTCACCTCTTTACTGCCTACTAAGACTTGGATGATATGATTCCCTTCAAAAGTTTCAAGCATCACTTCTTGCCCCGCTCAGCCATGGTGGACCAGCTCCCTGGGTTTCCCTTTCAGTTTTCAGAACTTGCCAGATTCATTCACGCTTCAGGCCTTTGCACTTGCTCTCCCCTGCATGGGATGCTTTTTCTGTTTTACACTGCCAGCTCCTTCATCATCAAAGCTCAGTTTAGAGGAAAGGCATTGAGCATTGCACTTCATCCAAGATCAGCAAGCCTGAGTTGGGATCCTGGGTCTGATCCCAGGACCAGCTGCTTGCTAATGTGTACCCTGGTAGGCAGCTTAAGCAGCTGGATTCTTGCCAGCCACATGGAGACCTGGATTGACCTCCCAGGTCCCGGCTTCAGTCTGGCCTAGTCTGGGGGGGTGAATCGGCAAATGAGATTCATATTTTCTCACTCTCTCTATCCCCCACCCTCCGTCCCCCCCATCAAATAAGTACTTTTCTAAACATCTAAGCTCAAATGTCTCCTAATAAGGGACTCTTTCCCTCATAATAATTTTATGGATCCTCCAACTATTAGGTTGTTTTATTTACTTTATAGCATATTTATCACTATATGAAGTTAACCCAGTTATTAATCTGTTCAGTTATTGTTCATCATCAGTATAAAGTATATGGTGCATGAAACATGGTCTCTTGTTTATCCTGTTGGCTGCTGGATTCTCTTATGTGCATGCCTACCAGATGAAAGCGCTTTCAATAAATGCTTTATTTTTGTTTATAGACATACTTGTTTATTTGAAAGGCAGAGCAACAAAGGCATACTCACATACACTGAGAAAGGGAGGAAAGGAGGGAGGAAGAGGGAGAGGGAGAGAGAGAGGCAGAGAGGGAGGGAGAGACCTTCCATACAGTAGTTCATTCCCAAAGGTCTACAACAGCCAGGGTAGGCCCAAGCCAAAGGCAGGATCCAGGAACTCCATCTGAGCCACCTACTTGGTTGACAAGGACCCAAGTACTTGGGACTTCTGCTGCCTTCACAGACACACAGGCAGAAAGCTGAATCAGAAGCAGAGCATCCAGGACACAAATCATATGAGATGCTGGTATTGCAAGCAGCAGCTCAACATACTGCACCACAAACCCAGTCCCAATAAAGGCTTATTGATACTGAAAAATTAATAGAACATAACTCGGATCCTTACCATGCCACTGCTTTTAAATGATCATGGCTGGCTGTTTACCTGGCCTGGGTTCACAACTGCCTAGAACAGCTATTTCAGTTAAAGGAGTGTGAGGCAGTAAATAGAGCAATGACCATTTGATATTGGACTTCAAGCAAAAGTGACACCCACAAAGATATTCTTGGAACAACTAAGAAATAGATCCCATATGCATTTATTCAATCCAGAAAGTTAACGATATTTCCCAGCTCACAGTGGAGAGCTATCATAAATATGTCCAGTGCCTTTGGCCCTTACAGTTATAGCAGCAAATAGACAACCAGCATCATCTTGGTTGCACATGTGCCAGACATTGTTAAAGTCAATTACCATTCCATAAGAAGCATGCATTTAACTTCCTGGCTGCCAAGTCACATTGGTTGTAACATATGGAAGCCACATGACTCATGTATATTAATTTGAGGACCAAGAACTCCCCCAAATTCATATCAATGAGAAATCCAACAATCCAAAGAAGTCCACAGTCAGCTTTCACTCCTCTTTGTATCAAAGATGGAAGAAAGGCAGCAATCTATACAATATTCCCATAGCTACAGTCTGACATCAGGTTGGGGATAAAGGTGGGGGGGTGTATCTGGTAATAAGAACTTTGTCAAAATAGCATGCTTCTCCAGCAATGATTTCCAAAATTGCTTCATGCCACTACAGCCAAGAAACACAAAAGGAGGCAAGGCAACACTCTGCATGATAAATGTCATCATCAATTCAGAAACACTTATCCCAAAGACTGATTTCTCATAGAAACTGGCTTCTACCTCTTTAACACTGTTTTCCTTTTACATTAAGTATACTTTACTAAAGTAGTAGGTCTTAGAATAGCATCATTTTGTAAATAGCCTTGTTTATATCTAAAAAAGATAAAAAAACAAAGGTGTCAACTCATTTTGGCAAAGAAAAAAAAAGACTTACAATTAATATAATGCTGTTTACTTAGTAATTGTTACTCTGGTTCTACTTAGAATTATGCAATAGCAGTATAAAATCCTACTTCGGTGTCCCATCCAAATCCTCATCCTTCATGGCCCTTTGCCTTTTTGGGCAGACACACAGCATAATAAAGTAGATGAAATAGGAAGTGACTTCACACCATCAAGGTAGAAACAGAAGGGAAAGTTCAGGAAAACCAAAGACTGTTAAAACACAGGCAGCAACCTGGAGAAGAACTTGGAGCCAGGTAGGTCAAGAGGGGCAAGCATGAGTAAAATTGTGCGATTCCCTGACTTACACAGAATGACGTCCCAGTAAATGAGAAGATATTGTAAGTCAAATGTGCATGTAGTACACCTAATTTTTCAAGCATCATATAGCTCAGGTTAGCCCACCTTAAATGTACAGAACACTTGCATTAGCCTGCAGTTGAGTAAGCTCATTTAACACAGGTCTATTTTATATTTTTTAGAAAGTGTTGAATATCTCACATACTCACAGAGATAGGTGTTTGTATACATACTAGAATGCAAAGACACAAAGGTACCAAAGCATGAACCACAGAGCACACTGAAGCGTGTTTGCTCTTTCTCCTGTATTCCCACACTGACTGAATCTGTTGCCCAGCTCCAAGAGAGAACATTGTACTGCATACTGCTAGCCTAGAAAAAGGCCATCATAATGCTGAAATCTTAACTCAAACCACTATAAGACAGAATTTTCTGGGTCTGGAGCAGTAGCTTAGCAGCTAAAGTCCTTGCCTTAAATGCATCAGGATCCCATATGAGTGCTGATTCTAATCCAGAAAGCCCCACTTCCCATCCAGCTTCCCACATGTAGCCTGGGAAAGCAGTCGAGAATGGCCCAAAACCTTAGGACCTTGCACCCACGTGGGAGACCCAGAAGAGGCTCCTGGCTTCGGATCAGCATAGTATCGGCCGTTGTGCTCACTTGGGGAGTGAATCATCGGACGGAAGATCTTCCTCTCTGTCTCTCCTCTCTGTATATCTGCCTTTTCAATAAAAATAATAATAATAAAAAAGATAACCTTATCTGGGAGCATAGTTATTCTATAATTCCATGAATATGAATTTCCCATGAACTTTTTGAGTATTTCTAGAATATGCAAAGTATTTACTGGGGGTTGAGAGAAGTACTGGCTCAAAAATGAGGCTGACTGAACAGCAGGTCAGTTAGACCAGCACACACCGGCTGTTACCTCTGACCAACCCCAAAGAAGCCAATTAGTCCAGGAGTACCTGGAGCTCTAGACTGACGGTCTCTGGAGAGATTCCATCTTCCGTTGTTTGCCCAAAGGAGAAGGAGTGGGAAAAGAAGAATCATGTTATTTCTGTGCAGGTACAGTGTGAAACCTCTGGCGGACATTCATGTCAGGCCAGAGGTTCAGTGGGATAAACATGAATGCCCAGCAGAGAGGTCTTCATCCAGATGCTGTGGTTTGGATGTCCCCTAAAACGCCCTGTGCTGGAACCTTTGTCCTTGATGAGTCTGATGGTCACAGAGGCACCACAGGAAGAAAGGAGCAATGCCTGTCTCCTGGGAGTGGGTTAGGGATGATCGAACTACACCAGCTATACAACAACTCAGGTTGTTATAAAGCAAGGCCACTCCATGTGCTGAGCCTCTTGCACACACCTGCTTCCTCTTTTATTTCTCTGCCATTGTGATGCAAACAGGGGGTGCTGGCCAAACGACTTTTCAGTCTAATAACCCTCTTGCCCACACAAAACATTCCATTACAGGTGACTAAGACACCAAAATAGATAGATCACAGAACTGCTCCCTGAAACACTGCAGGCTTCCACCGACTTCTAACAAAATACTATAGGCTGGGAAACTTAAACAAAAAATACTTTCTCACATTTGTGGAGGGTGGCGGCCCATGACCAGGTGCCAGCGTGGTCACATTCCAGTGAGGACACCCTCTTCCTGGCCTATAGACAGCTGCCTGTTCACTGTGTGCTCACTTGGTCACTCCTTTGCGCACAAGCATGTGGAGAGAGCTTCCTCTGAAAGCTGTCATCTTACCTTCCGGGCTCTAGCCTCATGACCTCGTCTAAACCTCATCACCTTTTGAGGACCTTACTTCTAATATCATTGAAAGTGCTAAATGAGATTCATGGGAGCTTTTGATTGAGGCAGAACTCCTGAATAAAACCCATCACGTCAAATCCAAATGAAGTTATTCATGGTAAAGGTTCATGTCCTGGTGATGAGAGAGGGAGACATTGAGCAGGAGATAGGTCAAATCCCACATCACTTCTGCTTTAAGCTTCGTAAGAAAAGTAACTCTGAAACAAGCAATCCACTTTTGTATTGTTTCTGCTTTCCACAGCTTTTTTCTGTCTATAAAACCAAGCTTCTCACTCTAGTCTATAATATTTATTCCATTTTATAGAACATGATGTTGCCTGATTCCTAAAACACAAAGCCTGCAGGAGGCTCCCTGGGAGACCTGTGGTGGCAGGGAGGGAGGGAGTGTGAGTGCGTGTGTGTGTGTGTGTGTGTGTGTGTGTGTGTGCGCAAAGCTCAGGCTCAGATCAATCACAGCCTTCCAGCACCCCAACCATCAAATCTATGTACTGGTCCTCTAATGCTAAATCATTGCAGATTAATTACAGAAAGTCATTCCAATCATGACCAATCACGAGAAATAGGATTTTTCACCATGAAGTTTCATTTTCCATTGAACAGCAAAACTAGAATTTTGAAAAGCTCCCTGTAGAACTAATAATACTCTATTGCTATGACTGTAAGGTAAATCAAGACAATGGGCCAAGCAAAATGCTAAAAAATAAGCCACCTCTACTTCTAATAATTATGTTACTCTTCTTTATCCAGACCTTGGCTATGTGAAAAAGGCCTAGAAACTAACAAAGTCACAATCCATGTCATGTAGTCCCATGCGCACACTGATGCTCTCTGTCTCAACCACTCTTCCTCTAGATAATCCTGCTGGCCTTCATTATTTGCCTCCTACGGCAGAAATAGATGGAAACAAAAATCAAAGAAAGGCAGTGATTTTTGTTGATTTCCTAATTTTATAACTGACACATAAGATTTATACATGTTTATGATATGCCATGTGATATTTCATTTTGTAGGTTCTTTTTTAAATATTTATTTTATTTTGGAATAGGCAGACATATGGAGAGAAGGGGATATGGAGAGAAGGATCTTGTATCCGCTGATTCACTCCCCATGTGGCTACAATGGCCAGAGCTGAGCTGATCCAAAGCCAGGAGTGTGGAGCTTCCTCCAGGTCTCCCATGCAGGTGCAGGGTTCCAAGGCCCTGGGACATCCTCTGCTGCTTTACCAGGCTACAAGCAGGGTGACGGGAGGGAAGCGGAGCAGCCAGGATGTGAATCAATGTCCATATAGGATCCAGATGGATGCAAGGTGAGGATTTAGTCACTAGGTTATTGTACTGGGCCATGATATTTCAATACACATGTGTAATGTATAATGATCAGATCAGGGTAACTGGCTTATTTATCACCTCAAACATTTACCACGTTTTAGCATTGGGAGCATTCGATGTTCTACTCTAATGTTTTAAAAATGCACAGCTGGGCCTGTCATGATAGCATGGTGGTTAAGGTCCTCGCCTTGCACACGCTGGGATCCCATGTGGGTGCTAGTTCTAATCCCTGAGGCCCCACTTCCCATCCAGCTCCCTGCATGTGGCCTGGAAAAGCAGTCGAGGACAGCCCAAAGCCTTGGGACCCTGCACCCATGTTGGAGACCCAGAAGAGCTCCTGGCTCCTGGCATCAGATTGGCTCAGCTCCAGCCGATCTGGCTGCTTGGGGAGTAAACCATCGGACGGAAGATTTTCCTCTGTCTCTCCTCTTCTCTGTATATCCACCTTTCCAATAAAAATAAATCTTAAAATAAAACCGCATAGCTAAGTGTTTTTAACCACAGTTACTCTACTGTACCATGAAACATTAGAAATTATTCCTCTGATTCATTTGCATGTATATATCCATTAAATATCCTCTCTCCACGAATCCTAACCCCCCTGAGTTTCGCTGCTGTTGCTGTCTAGCAATGTGCCCCTAGTACTAAAAACAGAACTTCCATATCTGTTGAACTAGGCATGAATGAACCCTCTGGGACTGGGATATAATAGATTAAGGCTCTATTTGCTGCACCAGCATTCCCCATGGAGCCAGTTCCAGTCTTGGCTGTTCCACTTCTGTTCCAGCTTCCTGCCTGGGAAAGCAGTAGGGGATGGCTCAAGTCCTTGGGCCTCTGCCCCCCGTATGGGAGACCCGGAAGAAGTTTGGGACACCCAGAAGAAGTTTGGGACTCCCAAGTTCAGACTGGCCTAGCTCCTGCCATTGAAGTCACTTGGGGAGTGAAAAATCTTTCTCTCTCTCTCCCCTCTGCTCCCATAAATCTGACTTCCAAATAAAAATAAATAAATCTTAGAAACAAACAACAAAAAAAAACTAAACTGCACCACATCCTCTGAGCCACAGCCGTGATGCCCCAGCTCAGCTACTCCACACTCAAGACCCTGAACACATTCACCTTGCCAAACGCTGTGACAGATCACGGAGTTATTTCACACATGGGTATCTAGATGACTGGTGAGATAACTTGGAAGGATGTAAACGTTATCTCTGCGGTCTGGTTTCTGCTGCTTGTGGCTTCCAGGCCAGTGTCCATGGCTAGCTTGTTTCCTATCAGACTCTAGACTCCTTTGGGCTTGTTATTTGGACAAATGGGCTGAATTAAGCTGAACGTTGAGTTCAGGGCGTTTGCTTCCTCCACACTAAATTTCATTTCAACAAGACCAGAGTAGCTTAGCAATTATTTTCGATACCTTTGGTGTCACTTGGCACATTGTAGGTGCTCATGGAATTCTGGCTTTCTATTTTGAGTTACACCCCTCTCTTTGTGATTAGCATTAGGTTCAAACTGTGAGAGTTCTGTGGCCATCCGGGTACAGTATTTCCAGTAAGGGTCAGGACTCCAGTAAGGCCATGGGAAGTAAAAAAAAATCCTGCTAAGTTCTGACTCAAGAAAAAGTCAAATGTTTGTTTGCTTGATTAGAAATAAAAATAGCTCACTGAGCTCTACCAGGGGGAGGGGGCAGAAGAGAAATGTACAATCTTACAACTCACATCCATTTTATTGAATAAAGGAAGATTGCTATCACTTTTTAAATCAAGAAGTGCCTATCTGGGCATCTCTGAAAAGTACTGATGAAATTGGCCAGTCTTCTGAACTTTTCTGTTATGGAGAAGTTCAGAATTGGCAAAACAAGGTGCCAGCCAGTCCTCCTCAAGACGCCTCATGAGATAGGCTGCCACCGTCCTGCCATCCTAATAGAAACTGATCATTCATCCCACCAATTGAATCAAAACCTTTCAAGAAGGAAAACTGCAGAAACACTATTAACTATATACACCTAAGGCCAAACACGTCTGACATGAGAAAAATTAAAATCAGGAAGAAAGAAAAGTGCACCTTAAACTAGGTAGGAGCTGAGACTATACTTCTAACCTTAGTTGTTGTTCAACACTTACTTAGCTAGTTAATTGAAAGGCAGAATCATAAAGAGAGACAGATCATCCATGGCTGGCACAGTGGCATGGTAGGCTAACCATCAACTGTGTCATCGACATCCCGTTTGGGTGCTGGTTCTCATCCTGGCTGCTCCACTTTCAATCAGCTTCCTTGCTTATGGTCTGAGAAAGTAGACGATGTATCAAGACCTTGAGAAGTAGAAGACTTGGGAGAAACTCCTGGATCTTTGCTTTGAGTCTGCTCAGCTCTGGCCTCTGGGGAAACCACCTGTATAGAAAGGAGAGGCTGTTGGTGCTTGTCCTGCTGTGATGCTTCAGGTAGAGAACTGAGGTCTTCCCAGCAGAGAGAGCGGGAGAGGCGCAGTGTTACCTTTTGTTCTTCCTCGGTTTTACAGTAACTAGACTCAAGGTGCCCAGTTATTGTTATATTGAAGAAGTGAGCAGATTCTTCCCCAGTTCTTCAGGTAAATCATGTGAGTCTTTGGAAAAGTCACTTCAAAGTCAGAAGTCCAAGGATGCACATTGTACAGCAAGTTGACCTGCTGGTTCACTCCCCAAGTGGCACAACAGCCAGAGCTGAGCTGATCCAAAGCGGGAAGTCAAGAACTTCTTTGGGTCTCCCATGTGGGTGCAAGGTCCCAAGGCATTGAGCCATCCTCAACTGTTTTCCCAGGCCACAAGCACGGAACTGGAGGGGAAGTGGAGCAGCAAAGATACAAACAGGTGCCCATATGGGATGCTGTGCTTTGAGGTAGAAGGTTAGCTAATTCCCCCTTTCTAACAGCTAAATTATTTTAGAAGTAATTTTTAAAATTTTACAAAAGAAAGTCCTCTCACCTGTACTATAGATCCAGAACAAAAGTTCCGTGTCAGTGTCAGAAAAAACAAAAAGCACCTCTACATATGTTTCCAATTAATGTACCCACAAATTGTTTAAAGAGTATAGCTGAGATCCCAGTGTTAGAGCCAGAAATACGAATAGAAAGCAGATGTGTCTGGGGCCAGGCCTCGAGGGAGTCTCTGTACATTTAGGGTCAAGTCGCCTCGTGAGAAGTAAGCCACTCTAGGGACAGATGAATTAAGATGTACAAATTTAGTTTCTCTGCAGAACAAATGGGGGTGGGGTGAAGAATGATGTGGGCTGGATTTCCTCAAAATCTAACACAGGCTGAGCCACAGAAACATGTTGTTGGTGTTAGTGTTGTTATAACTGCAAGGGAGGCCTGGGGGGAAATAGGTTATATATTATCAGAATAATTTAATTTTTTCTGGGAATCTTTTATACTCTCATGCATATAAAATACCATAGAAAAAGAAAACGTACATTCCCCAAATAACACCATAAGGGCATCATTTTAACCATTCCAAAAGTTTCCATAGGGGCAGGCAGGCATGTGGTGCAGCTGTTGAGACAATGTTTGGGACACTCACATCCCATAGGGAGTACCTAGGTTCAAGTTCCTGTTCTACTCCCAATCTAATCTTAAAAACGCACACCCTGGGAGGCAGCGGGTGACAGCGGCCGCAGTGCTTAGTCCTTGCCACTCCTGTTGGTAGATCAGCTTGAGCTCTCGACTCATGGATTTTGCTTGTTCCAGCCCTAGTTGCTGTAAGCTTTTGGATGATGAATCTCTCTGTTTCTCTCTCTTTCAAATGAAATGAAAAAATGAAATTCCATCAGTCGAATCGGGCAATCTACAGGTTTAAAAAATGTATACCTTTTGACTTAGCTATTGTCCTTTTGGGAAACTAACAGAATGCAATGAAAAGTATGAAAACAGTCACATCCCAGTGACGTTCATAGCAAGACACTTGGTGACATCACAGGCTGTGACACATGCTTTCCAACCACATATCTCATCAGGTTCTGTGGCCGCTGAGTGTTAATACACCACAAAACCAAACTTGACTTCTGCATAATGTTAAAAAAAAAAAAGATAAGGTACATACAAGAACCTAATCAGCAGTTTTAAAGATTTTATTTTTATTATTTTTTTATTGGAAAGGCGGATATACAGAGAGGAGAAACAGAGAGAAAGATCTTCCATCCGATGCTATGCCGATCCGAAGCCAGGAGCCTCTTCTGGGTCTCCCACGCGGGTGCAGGGTCCCAAAGCTTTGGGCCGTCCTCGACTGCTTTCCCAGGCCACAGGCAGGGAGCTGGAAGGGAAGCAGGGCCGCCGGGATAGAACCGGCGCCCATATGGGATCCCGGGCGTGCAAGGTGAGGACCTTAACCACTGCGCCACCGCGACGGGGCCCTATTTAGCAGTTTTAAGTCCCTCTATAGCTTCAAAAACATAACAGTTCAAAAAGTTCACTTGGGGGAAAAATAAAGGAAAAGTAGGAAACCAAGGGTCTTAAAACATATGCCTGGGCTTTGAAAAATCTGTGCAGTGAACCTAAACCAGGCCAGTTGTCACCACTCTGTTACAGAGGTCAAAAAATGGAACTCCTGGGTAAAACAGCTCGCACCTACTCTTTGCTCCTACCCTTAAGCTGTCGTGTTTCAGACCACAGCTGGAAAGAAACCAGAAGCAAAGCATTTTGTTGAGTGTCTTCAACATGATCATTGTTTGGGATTTGTTTCGTGAGTAATAAGGAGAATGCAGATAAGCCTGTGGGGGAAGTGTCTGGAACATGCAGGTGCTTAGGGAATGGAAACATCACTGCAATCATTTATTATTATTAAATAAGTAATTCACATATGAGCACTTGGAGACTATACAAAGTGTGTTCAGCTCCCACAAAGCTCGGGTAGAAAGAACTAGCGCTCGGGGAAGCTGATCATCTGTCCAAGTTGAGACTTTCTTCAAATGCTGAAGTTTGAGACTTGACTGCCATCTGAGGTCTTTTCTCATAGCAAGGCCTTCTGAATCATGACGTCTGTTAGCCTGCTTTCTGTACCCTCTAACATCTAACTCATCCAAAATGGTTGATCAAGAAATTAGTGGGGGGCCTGGCGGTGTGGCCTAGAGGCTAAAGTCCTCACCTTGAATGTGCCAGGATCCCATATGAGCGCCAGTTCTAATCCTGGCAGCTCCACTTCCCATCCAGCTCCCAGCCTGTGGCCTGGGAAGGCAATCGAGGACAGCCCAAAGCCTTGGGGCCCTGCGCCTGCATGAGAGGCCTGGAGGAGGTTCCTTGCTCCTGGCTTTGAATTGGCACAGCTCCAGCCATTGTGGTCATTTTGGAAGTAAATCATTGAATGGAAGATCTTCCTCTCTGTATATCTGACATTGCAACAAAAACAAATAAATTAAAAAAGAAGAAATTAGTGGGACTTGGCATGGTGATGTAGTGTCAGCATCTCATATGGGCAGCAATTCATGTCCCAGCTGCTCCACTGCCAATCTGGCTCTCTCTTTGTGGCTTGTGAAAGCAGTGGAGGATGATTCAAGTCCTTAGGACCCTGCAACCACATGGGAGACCCTGAAGAAGCTCCTGGCTCCTGGCTTTAGATCAGCTCAACTCAGCTCGGGTCATTGCAGCCATTTGGGGAGTGAACCAGTTGATGGAAGACCTCTGTCTCTGCTTTTCCCTCTGTAAAATCCATCCTTAAAATAAAAATAATAAATATCTTTTAAAAGAAATTATCAATCCTAGTCTTTTTGTAGATGATGAGCAGGTTTAGGAAAGAGGCAGTGACCCAAGTCTTACTAATAGCCTGAGGAAAATTCTGGAAATCTCAGGGATTAGCCTCCTCACTGATAAGGAGACACAAATGTCATCTTTTCTCTCCACCAAACAGTTTCTGTCCCAAAGGGACCCTTCACGCTGTTGTAGCTATCCTGTGACCACATGGGGAAATGGGTTGAGAATGAAACCACTATGTGGCAATGACACAGCCTAGGGAATCACAAAGCAGCAAACCCACAGCTCAGACGCTCTAGTTCTGGACTTCCTGATACATGAAGGAATTCTTCTTACTATTGAAACCAGGCCAAGTTGGAGCTTCTGTTCCTTATGCCCCAAAATATCTTGCTGGATACATTATCTACTCACACCACTTACATATCAGCCCTGGTACTCCTGGTCTATCCCTATGCGATAGCTCCATATCTTCATATGTGGGACTTTCCCAGCTCCCATTAGATCTAACTTAGAATGTCTGGAATTCCGCATGGGAAGAAGAAAAAGGGAGACAATGATATATCCAGCTGTACACAAAGAACACATGTTGCTGGTTTTCCTTCAAATGGCTAACTATAGAAGTAAGCGACATCACACTGTGTCCCCCTGAAGCTTCCAGCCCTGCTCCCACGCCCCACACCCACACAAGTCACAACACAGCAGCACATCTGGAAACCTGATGATCTTCGGCTGCCTCTCTCTGGCCAGAGTCACACGCCAAGAGAAAAGAAAGAGGCAGGGAAGCAAGAAGGAAGAATGTGGTCTTGTCTTTCTGGGACAGTCATGACATTTCAGCTAAAGCATCCAAAGTAACTTGGACAATGTGCCACTCTGCCAGTTCACACTTCAAATTGTTTTCCAGAAAGTATAAGAGCCAGCATTGTGATAGAGCAGATGAAGCTACCACCTGTTATGCCAGCATCACGTATGTGCACCAGTTCAAATCCCAGATCTAGCTTCTGACCTAACTTGCTGTTAATGCATCTGGAAAGGCAGTAGAAGATAGTCAAACTGTTTGAGCATCTACCATGCATGTAGGAGATCTGAATGAAGTTCTGACTCCTGGATTTGGCCTGGACCAACCCCAGGCCATTTGAGGGAAAGAACCAGAAATTAAAAGATCCTCCACTGAAAGCAGGGCCTTGTAAACACTTAGCAACATCGCTGTAGATCTCAGCCTCAGTTCTGACCACCTCATTTCCCTTGAGATTCACCTACAACCCATTTTAGTGTCATATTCCCAAAGCCACACCATGAATCTATCATCACAGGCACCCAACCTCACTTCTAAAATTTAGAGTTGTTATGACAATTAAGTGTTCTCCAAGCCCAAGCTTCAATCCTCCAGAAGTCTCCCCCTCCCCAATTTCCGCCCTTGAACCCTAGGGCATCCAGCTGCCCTGCTTTCTGCCATCCCATCAGCTAGTCCTGCTCTTAACCTTCTTGAAAGTGGAGCTCATAATTTATCACCTCAATTGCTCTTTTGTTGACACCTTTGCTCAAACTACCAATCCCAAATCCCCTATCAATCTGAACATTTCCACTCATATAACTGGTAAGGCAAGTTCTGCAAGAGAAAACTGCCCAACCTTGCTGACTAATGGTGCAACACAACTGTGAATTTCAGCAGAAACATTAGGCTTCGCGTGAATGAATAGCAATATACTCTACCTGGTCCTTATGCACATTGAGATTTGAAATCTTATGCAACTTACACTTCCCTCATTTTCAACACTACAAAGAGACAGCAAGCAGCTCCACCTCCTAATTCTGTCACTTAGTACATCAGGCACATTTGGAAGCTGCTTAACCACTCTGACTCACTTGTCTAATTTGTAAAATAGGAGAATAATTTTTTAAAAGATGTTTATTTATTTGAAAGACATAGTAAGTGGAAAAAATAAATAAAGGAGAGACAGAGAGAGAAGTCTTCCATTCACTGGTTCATCCCCAAATGGCTGCATGGAAGAGCTGGGACTCAAATTGGCACCCTTATGGGATGCCCTTGTGGGATGTTGGTGCCACAGTCTGCAGCTCTACCCACTAGACCACAGTGCTAATACAAGAATAATTTCACCACCAAAGAATTATTATAAGGATTTATTAACTCAGATTTGTAAAAGTATTTTTCACATTGTTTGGAGCATAGAAAGTGCCCAAAACTTGTTGGCAACCACGTTGTAACAGAATCCAGGGCCTGAGAGGGAACTTCTCTACATTTCTTTTTGTTCTTTTTGTTCCACTTAGTCCACTACTTTATCTATACTCACATGTGTCCTTACCACTTTTTCTTCTATCTCAGAGAAAGGCATGTCCTTTCCTATTTAATCTCTCCACTTGGTATCCACTCTTCCCCCTCAGTATCCCCTTTTCTCATTTTATATTTTGAATGTACACCTTTTCTCTGCATCCTCCATAGCCTATAAATTTAGTGAAGTTTCTTACTTCGTGAAAGCAGGAAGAGGAACATAAGGAAGAAAAGAAAGGAAGTGAAAATAAATACCCCCTTAGTTTTACCACACTTTGTAACTATTCCCAACTGTTTTCGTCCCTTCCCAGCCTCTGAGTCAGTCCACCCTTGCTCCTCTTCTCATTCTCGCCTCACAAGATGGAATGTGCTCTTGCCTCCCAGGTACCACTCAAGCTGTTCTTGACATTATCACCATAATTCCCAAGTGCCAGTTATTACTCCAGCACCCTTAGTTAACTGACCGATCGGTAGCTGTTGGTGTCACTGACTTCTCTCCTGTTCCTGGAACTCCTTCCTCCCTGAAGATCTGTGACAAAATTCTCTCCTGCTTTCCCTTCCCATACAGATCCCGACTTCTTACTTTCCTAGGCGCCATTCTCCTCTGACCACTCAAGATATGCATTGTCATTTACTCAATTATTCCACAAATCCACCAAACACTTGTTGCTTACAATACCACAGACTGGCTAGACTATAAAGAAAAGAGGTTTATTTTGTCTCACAGTTTTGGTCCAATGTCAAAGGGCCACATCTAGCGAGGGCTTTCTTGCGGGCCGACTCCTGCAAGAATTCCCATGGTGATTGAAAGGAAGTAAACAAGAGACCTACCAAACTGGCTTTTATAAAGATCCACTCTCATTAGTTCATTTCTTGCATGAATGGATTAATCCATTTACAAAGATGAACCCTAATCATCTCTTAGAAGTCTCGTCTCTTTTTTATATACATAATGTGTATAGTCAGCACTTTATTATTATACAGATGATCATTTTTGAACCTAAAAGCTCCAGAGGAGCACTTGGGTCTTTAAAGATTCACAAGTATTTCCATCAGGAGAACTTCAACGCTTCCATCCAAATACAAGTAAGCAGGTAAAAATATAAGAAGAGTAAGAGTTATTAGCTGTGTGTTGAAAAGCCATATACATACCAAGGAATACACACAGAGAAAGTGGCTGAAAGTTTGACAGGCTGGGAAAAGCCCATTGCATTTTATACAGTTCCAATCCATTTAAATGTAGGCCAGTTATACCTAGACCTTCAAGTGTCTGATGTGGGTAAACTGTAATCTGATTGTGTACTTATTTCATGTGTACTTATGTGGGTCCCATCAGATAAAATGAACACAGAAGCTGCTTCATGTTCTTCACCTTGCCTTTCATAACTTTTTAAAATTAAAATGGGTTCCACTTAAAAACAATCTCCTAGAAATCAGTTGAACTTTTCTCTCTAATCCAAGCACACATCATACACAGCATTCCTCACACCTTGCAGTTACCCAAATTTAAGTGTATAATGAAAGCTTTCAGTCTCACACCTTGGTTATGCCTGGGGAACTGGCTTGTCACATGCATTTGTGGCACACACACATATAGAGATGTGTATATGTGTATGTATGTGGATACATATGGATATATTGTGTATATATGTATACATAAGTGGGTAAAACACCACTGCTTTACCAGGTAAACACATGTACAACGAAAGATGATGTGTGGGCTTATAGAAAGAGTCAAGTGGAAATTAAAAGGACTTTCTCTTTCAGAGTTCCCCCCTATATTTGTAGAGATTATCCAATAATTTTGTTAATTATATACTTCTATATCTACTCCCGAGCTATTCTATTATACTTTTCCCTGATTAACTGAAGAGGAGGTGTCTAAATGTTTAAGCTCCTACAACAGCTGTAGGAGACCCAGAAGAATCTCCTGGATCCTAACTTTTGCCTGAGTCAGTTCTTGCTGCTGTGGTCATCTCAGGAGTGAACCAGCAAATGAAAGGTAGGGGTGTGTGCGTGTGTGTGTGTGTGTGTGTGTGTGTGTGTGTGTGTGTGTGTGTGTGTGTCTAACTCTGACTTTAAAATAGATAAGTAAATCTTTAAGGAAAAAAAAAGAAAGTTGCAGTGACAAACCTGTGATCAAGGTATAGTATGAACATAAAGGGTTATTTGCCACAACTCTTTCACCCATTTCATTTCATTTCATTCTTTTTCACTTTCACCCAGGTAATTACAACATGCAATTTCAACTGAATCTATTAGGTGATGACACATATCAGATATCCCTAGCACATATCCTTCAAGCACCAAAAATGGAAATAAAATCTTACCATGAGTCAATCCCCTTCTTTGCCATCCGCAACACTTGAACAAACCTCCAGTTTGTCACCTTCTTGGGCCTTTCTTCAGACTCCCACAGAAAATTCTGATTGAAACACAAGCTGATTTTATCACCTAATACTCAACACAACTTGCCTCCACCATTTAAAAGCTGCTAGAGTAAACTCAGATGTTTCTAGTATAATGTGCAAGATCCTAAATGCTCTGGCTTCTGCCTGCCCCTCCGGCACTGTTGCCAACCACAAACCACTCATACACCTCAAACTCACCCTAAACTGGGAAGAAGCAGGCAGTATGTTCAGGCCCAGTGCATATCCCCCCCACTCCAAGGCCTTTGTACACGTTGCTCCCACTGCCTCAGGAATCTGCACACTTCATTCATGATTGAGCCAACCTGAACGTTAAACGCCTCTGGGTCTGAGCTCCCATAGCAAGCAGTCATTCATCCCTTTCTCTCTGTCATGCTTTATGAATAAGTAAATCAATAAATAAATTTTCTTCAAAAATTAAACTGAGACTGATGGCTGGAGGATATGCCATTCTGTTGAAACAAAATCAGAGGAGCCTGCAGCAGCCTCTCTCACTGATTATTACCTGAGGGAGAAACTAACAGACCACACTGACTTTGAGCCCAGCCTGGAGCACTAGCAGGCAACAGGGTGCCCACTTAACTCCACACATAGGGAGCACAGTTCTTTCTTTCCATCTCCTCACAAGAGTGTCTGCTGAACAGCAATGGGGAAGCACCATCATAGTAAGAGAGTCAGAGGTTGCTGCTGCCTGCATGCAACTGTGGCACTTACCAGAGCTATCTGTGGCTCCCACTTCCTTTGAGTTCAGCTTGCAGGGTTGGCAGGGGGTGGAGCACGGACTTAGGCCTACAAAGCATTACCCTTCCTTTACTCTGTCAAGAAGGCCAGATTCCATCTGCCAAGGTGGAACATCAACCAACAGCTATCAGGCAGGCACCTGGATCTGGGAACATAACACCTCTCTCCACTGACGAGGGAGGCTTGGGGGCTGACAGTCTATTCCTTGCTCCCTGTTACTGAGGGAACTCTGCATGGTATGTCTATGGGAGGGAAATCTGACTATGCAATAGGATTTGGGGTGTGGCTGTGTCTGTGGGAAATCACTGTGTCTGATTTCAGAGGCTCAGAGCTTGCTGCATGTCCTGGATGCGTCCTTGCAGCAGATTCCATGCTTACACTGAGGCGTGCACAAATCCTTTATGTGGTTCATGTGCCTGCATAAGTGGAGTGTGTAGCCGCTGTGAACTCACCCTGGGCTGTTGGCTCACCTTGACAAGGAAGCAGGAGGTCACGATCATTTCAGTAAACCATGATCACACCCTCTTTCCTGCTGACCATACAGGAGATCTGCACCAAATGAGATGTCACTCTAGACTCTAGTAGCACTCGAGCAGTGTTGGAGCTTCCTGCCCCTACCAGGATATGCCTCTATATATCCACTGAAAGAGCAAACACTCCCCTAAGCCCTCGGGGAATATTTCAAAGTTAAAAATAAAAAAGCTCTTAGACCACTTGAGGCGGCTCCTTCGACTCCAGTCCTGGGGGGGGTCTCACCAGCCGATGACATGCCCTATGCTGCACAGTATCTCATTCACTTCCCCTAGAGGATGGTGGGCCACGGGTGTCCACAAGCCCCTCTGCTTTGGCCCACTGAGCTCATGACCCAAACTGTTTGCTGGCTGATGCTGTTGTTTAACGGTTGTGTTTCTGGTCCAAATGAAGGTAGCCATCTCTCTCCTCCAAAAAAGCCCTCAGAGAGGAAAAGCAAGAGCTGTTTCTACCAATGTCTAAATATAAATGTAGAAACACAAGAAATATAAACAAGGAAGACAATATGCCTCCCCAAAAGGAACACAATATATCAACATCAGAATATGAAGAAAAAATTGATGAAATGCCTTAAAAGGAATTCAAAGGAATGATCATAAAATCACTCATTTAAATAAAGGCAGAGGACTTCCCTTATCTAGAAAAAGGAAAAGACATCCAAGAACTGGAAGCACATAAGCTCCTCAAAGACATGATCAGAAAAGATCCTCATCACCACTTGCAACAGTAAAACATAAAGAATATCCTAAAGTGTGCACAAGAGGAATCTCACATTGCCTTCACATGATCTCCAATTACACTGATTGCTGATTTCTCATCAGAAGCTCTATAGGCTAGGAGAGAATGGAGAGATATAGCACAAGTCCTAAAATTAAAAGAAAAAAACTGTAAATCTAAAATACTGTACCTGGCAAAAGCTCTTGTTTATATAGGAAGGGGAAATAAAGATCTTCCAAAGAAAGAATTGAAAGCATTTGCCACCACTCATCCAACGTTACAAAGGATACTTAGGATGTGCCACACATAGGAAGAGAGAAACATAGCCATCATTATGAGTAAGGTGGTAGAGATTCGGAAAAGCACAGAGGAATCCCAAAGCAAACAATAGAAACGTTTCTGGGAAAATGACAGAACCAAGCCATTACTTATCCATAAGAGCCTTGAATATAAATAAATTCTCCAATTTAAAGAGACAGACGAGTTTAATGAATTAGAAAACCAGACCCTTCTATTTGTTGTTTACTAGAAACACTTCTCACTAATAGGGATGCATATAGACTGCAAGTGAAAGGATGGGGAAGACATTCTATGCTAACAGAAACCAAAAGTGAGCAGAAGTAGCCATTCTAATATCATATCAGACTTTAACACAAGAACTGGTGTAGAAGACGAAGAACAGTATTTAATAATTAGGAGATCGATACAATGGGAAGACGTGACCGTATTTTGTTTATATACACTTTCTGCCAGGGTACCTGGTTATCCTAAACAAATGCTAATGGACCTAAAGGGAGACATAGCCTCCAATAAAATAAAAATATGATACTTCAACATCCAGCTTCCATTAGTGACTAGATCAACTAGACAAATATTAACTAAAAAAACAACAGAGCTAAGATACACTATTGATCAAATGAATCTAATTGGTACCTACAGAGCCTCCAATCCACAGCTGCACAATACACATTCTTTTCATCAGTGTATGTAACTTCTGCTAGGGTAGACCACATGATAGGTCATAAAACAAGTCTCAAAAATTTTTTAAAAAAAAATTGGCATCACCAAGTATCTGTTTTGACCACAATACAATGAAGCTGGGAAGAAATAATAAAAAAAAATAAGCAAGTATGTAGAGGCATAATACATTGCTTCTGGATGAACAGTGGGTCATAAAGGAAATCAAAAGAGAAATCAAGAAGCTCCTAGAAATGGATGAAAATAAAGACACATCAACTTAAGAAACTTGGAAAAAGCAGCACTACGAGGAAAGTTTACAGCAGCTTCTACCGACAGCAAGAATAGGAAACGTATCAAATCGATGATGTAACAATGCATCTCAAGGATCTAGAGAAAGAATGAACCAAGCCCAAAATTAAATAGGAGGAAAGAAATAATTAAAACTAGAGAATAAAATTGAAATAAAAAGAAGAATTTTTTTAAATAGAATTAATTTTTCTTTAAAAAATTAGCCACAAAAATGGAGGCGATCCAAATTAATGAAATCAGAAATGAAAACGGAGATGTTACAAAAGAAACCATAAAATGAAAAGAATCATCAGGAAGTGCACCAAGTAGTTACATGTCAACAAATTAGAAAATCTAGAAGAAACAGGTCACCTTCTGGATATAAACAATCTACAAAAACTGAGCTTTAAAGGCATAGAAAATCCAATAGACCAATAACCAAGACAGAGATTGTTTCCTGACATGATAGCCTAGCAGCTAAAGTCGTTGCCTTGCATGTGCCAGGATCCCACATGAACGCCAGTTCTAATTCCTTAGGCCCCACTTCCCATCCAGCTCCCTACTTGTGACCTGGGAAAGCAGTCAAGGACGGCCAAAGCCTTGGGACCCTGCACCCATGTGAGAGACACGGAAGAGGCCCCAGGAGGCTCCTGGCTTTGGATCAGTTCAGCTCCGGCTGTCGTGGCCTCTTGGGGTCTTCCTCTCTGTCTCTTCTCCTCTCTGTATATATGACTTTGCAATAAAAATCAATATATCTTTAAAAAACAGAGAGAGATTGATTCAGTAATAAAGACCCTCCTAACAAGAAAAACTCAGAATGAAGAATAGCTTCATAGCTGAATACTACTAAAATTTCAAAGAACTAATTCCAATTTCTCTCAAACTTCAAAAAAATTGAAATGAAGGATCTCCCCCCAAACTTCATAAATGCAGCCAGCATCACATTAATTCCAAAACCAGAAATAAAACAGAAAAAGGGAAGTATAGACCAAAAATCCTAATTAGCAAAACTCAACAAAATACTTACTAGTTGGGTCCAACAACACATCCAACATAAGTGGGATTTATTTTAGTACGGAGGGATGATTCAACATACGCAAGTCAATAAATGTGATATATCACATTAAACAAGTTGAAAAATAAAAAAAAACATATGATTAGCTCAATAAGTGTAGAGAAAGTACTTAATAAAATACAACATCCTTTTAATCATAAAATTTTAAGCAAATTGTGTATAGAAGAAATATATCTCGACATAATCAAGAGCAATATCTATCTAATAAACCCATAGTTTACATCTTTTTTTTTTGTATCAGGAAAAGCTGGAACCATTTCCACTAAGATCTAGAACCTGACAAGCATACCTTCTCTTACTATTACTATTCAATACAATTCTGAAAGGTTTCAGTCAGACTCAGCAGACAAAGAAAAGAAAAGGATATAAATGGGAGAGGAAGAAGTCAAATGACCCCTTTGCAGATGCTGTGATATGCCATGATGCCTTATGGTATATAAGTTCTTCACAAAGGAGAACACAGAGAATTCCACCAAAAAATTATTGGAACTCATAAGAGACTTTGCAAGTTTGCATCTGATTAAATCAATGCTCAAAACTCAAACCTTAGTATACACAAACAATGCTATGGCTCAGAAATAACTTGAAAGATCAGTCTCACTCAAAATAACTACAAAAATAATTAAATACCTCAAGATAAATGGAAAATCCTTACAATAAATATTATAGAACATTTAGGAAAGAAACAGGAGGAGACATCCAGAAACTGGAAAAATTTTCCAAGTCCATGGACGAGAAGAATAAAAACAAAACAAAACAAAACAAAAAAAAACAAAATGCCAACACTACCCAAAGGAGCTTACAGATTCAATATGGTCCCAATCAAAATATCAAAGATATTCTTCTCAAATTTGGAAAAATAATCCTAAAATTCATACAGAATAATAAGATCACCAGATAGCTAAAGCAATTTCTAAACAATAAGAGTAAAGCTGAAAGGACCAACTGGGGGCCTCGGGGTTTCTAGGCCGACTTCACTGCAGAGCATTGAGACGTAGCTCTGACAGTGCCAGGGCAGGGTTTAACTCTCCTCCAAATTTTATCTTTCCTTTTTTTTTTTTTTTTTTTTTGGAAAGGCAGATATACAGAGAGGAGAGACAGAGAAGAAGATCTTCCCTCTGATGATTCACTCCCCAGGCGGCTGCAACGGCTGGAGCTGAGCCAATCCCAAGCCAGGAGCCTCTTCTGGGTCTCCCACACAGGTGCAGGGTCCCAAAGCTTTGGGCCGTCCTCGACTGCTTTCCCGGGCCACAGGCAGGGAGCTGGATGGGAAGCGGAGCTGCCGGAATTAGAACCGGCGCCCATATGGGATCCTGGGTGTGCAAGGCAAGGACCTTAACCACCGCTGTCCTTAGAAAGATGTTTCACTTGATTTGAGTTCCTAAACTGATGGTTCCCAGTTGATATTTTTTGACCTGCATAAGTGACTGCTCTCATAGTTTTCTTCCCAAAGTTATCAAGGTTATAAATTAAGCCAAAGTCTGAGCCCAGCTCAGTGGCCTAGTGGCTAAAGTCCTTGCCTTGAATGCACCAGGATCCCATATGGGCACCGGTTCTAATCCCTGCAGCCCCGCTTCCCTTCCAGCTCCCTGCTTGTGGCCTGGGAAAGCAGCAGAGGACAGCCCAAAGCTTTGGGACCCTGCACCCGCGTGGGAGACCCGGAAGAGGCTCCTGGCTTCGGATCGGCATAGCATCGGCTGTTGCGCTCACTTGGGGTGTGAATCATCGGATGGAAGATCTTCCCCTCTGTCTCTCCTCCTCTGTATATCTGACTTTCCAATAAGTAAATAAATCTTTTTTAAAAAACAAATTAATTAATTAAGCCAAAGTCACCTCTTGGTTTTTTAGTACAGACATACAAGAAAGACCAGAAACAATTAGGAGTTTCCAGAACATAAATCAAATTTAGCAGGGAAGGGTAGCAGAACTCAAACACATGTGGCCCAGTCATTACAAACCTGTGTTAGTTAAGAAACTCTCTGTTCAAAGAATCTACTATTTAGAAACCCAATATGTGCAACGAAGAGTAATAAAAACTGCTCAGGCTACAAAAGTGGCCAATAGAAAGGGGAATTACCACTACCACCTCTGTCCTAAGGACCTGCAGCAACCCTCAAGGGGCACCTTGAAATTCCTTACTCAAAAACTACTGGTCATAATCCATAAAAATGCTAGCTTGTAATACAAAGATAAAAGAAGTATAATTTGGGAAAACTAATTAATTACTGTGGGTAATAATCTCCTTTAATATTAAAAAATAAGAACACATTTGAGAAGCAGCAAGTTAAGCCACTGCCTGGGATACCTACAACCCATATCAGAATGCTTGGTTCAACCCAGCTACTCTGCACTTCAGATCTAGCTTCCTCTTAATGTGCCTGGGAAGCAGTGAACGCTGACCCAGGCATCCACCCACATGGGAGAAAATGGATAGGATTTCTGACTCCTGACTTTGGCCTGGTGTAGCCTTGGCTGTTTAGGCATTTACAGATAGAAGATTTCTTCTTGTCATTTTGCTGTTCCAGTAGGTAAACCTTTACACATACATATGCATGTGTACACACACACACACACACATACACACACACACACACATATCATTCAAAGCAAGGTCAGTTTTAAATAGCCCACCCAAATTAGTCATTTACGTTCTATGTGAATCATCTCACCACGCAAGTTTGACAACTCAATCTATTTAAGAAAACACATAATGCAAACAGATACTCCATAAATTACATTAGAGGGAACAGACTTTATACAGTCAGCTTTTTGTCTTCAAGAAACATACTACACAACATCACAATAACCAAAAACATGAAACAAATTGGTCAATTAACTGGATGGTTGATTTTAACCATTGTGGTTGTTCTGATTATTTTGACATTGTGTGAAGATAAGCTTAGTGGATTTTTCATGTGGCAAAAAAAAAGTCAGTAAAAATTTATACCACTATGCATAATTCAACCTTCACTATTTTAATCATTTTTAAGATTTGTTTACTTATTTGAAAGGCAGAGCTACAGTGATAAAGGAAGAGACAGAGAATGAGAGAGATCTTCCATTTGCTGGTTCACCCTCAAATGGCCACAATAACCACATGGGGACCAAATCCAGGAGCCAGGACTTTCTTCCATGTCTCCCATGTGGGTGGCATAGGCCCAAGCACTTGGGCACTTTACCAATGCTTTAAATTTAAGTACATTAGCAGAGAAGTGAATAGGAAGAGGAGAAGCCAAAACTCAAATCAGTGCCCACCTGGGATGCTAGCACTATAGACGGTGGCTTAGTCAGATACGCCACACTGCTAGTCTTGATCACTTTAGGGATGTAAATCACAGTGTAATTACAGGGGCTGCAATGGAGATACAGTGTAATTACAGGGGCTGCAATGGAGATACAGTGTAATTACAGAAGCTGCAATGGAGATAGGGAAAGCAAAGATGCAACCTGTGATGCCAACATCCCATCTGGACTCTGTTTCAAATCCTGGTTGCTCTACTTTTGATCCAGCTGCCTGCTAATTCACCTGGGAAAGCAGCTAAGACAGCCCAAGGCCTTGGGTCCCTGAACCCATGTGGGAGACTTGAGTAAATCTCTTGGTTCTTGACTTTAGCCTGGCCCAGCTCTGGCTATTGTGGCCATTTGGGAAGTAAGCTAGTGGTTACAAGATCTCTATCTTTCCCTCTCTCTGTAACTTTGCCCTTCAAATAAATAAATCTTAGCAAAAAAAAAAAAAGTGTAATCACAACGTAGTACAACCATCACATCCAATTCTAGGATATAGGCTTCATTCCAAGGACAGAAATCCATTGTCAGTCACACTCAGCTCTCCCTACCTCCATCTCCTGCAAACCATTAATCCACTTTCTATGGATTTGCCTATTCTGAATATTTAATGCAAATAAAATTATATAGTATGTGGCCTTTCTGATCCGGCTTTCTTTATGTAGCATAAAATGCTCAACATGTATTGATAGTCTGTTGGGAAATTTTAATTTTTAATTGCTTATTTTCATTTTATTAGAGAGAGAGAGAGAAAGAGAACCTTTTAAGTGCTGATCACCTCCCCAAATGTCTGCAACAGTCAGGGCTGGGCCAAGCCCAAGTTAGGAGCCTTGAACTCACTCCTGTGAGGTTGTAGGGACCCCAGTACGTGAGGCATCTCCTTCTGTATGTCAGAGTACACATTGGCAGAAAGCTGGGTCACAAATGGATGAATCAGGACTTCAAACAGCCACTCTAATAGGCCTGGCAGATTTCCCAAGCCAAATCTCAGTCACTGTGCCAAATGCTTGGCCATGATACTGCCTTCAACCTGGCTTACTTCAATGAACCCATGTGGCAGTCAATTTAATTTTCATAGAAATAACATTCTTTCTTTGGCACAGTTTAGGCCAAAGCTTATTTAATGCAAGTACAAGATTACAACAGTAGCAAGTCCAACTGATCTAAACAATTCTGGGATCAAATGCTGTAGGCACACATCTGAGCAGGTAGGAGCAAACTGCACCAATTTGTTATGATCCTGACTGCTTGCCACAGTGGTCTGTGTGTTCTGAGCCTATATGTGTAGTGAGGGAAAGGAAATCTTGGTTCACCCTCTATGTTCTTTTAGGGTTGTTCAGTACTCCATTACCCCAGACAGATGGGAACGATGCAGAGGGATAAAGTGTCGTTACACAATCTGATATAACACCAATTGCCTTCCAAAAAGGAAGTCTTCCATGTCTTCAAAATTAGGCAAGATGCATGCTTCCATAGAAAGCAAGCAGTATGTCTTTCTACCCTGTCAAAACTATATATCAGGCTCTCTAGCTTCCTGGTTACAGCTCAAAATGGCTTCTCTAGGAAATCTTTCTCAGTCCTCAACTCTCTCCCAACTCTCTCTCTCATAGTAACTATACTCTCTCTTGTTTTCCTTTTTGTTTCCAAATTACTTGCCTTTACATAAACCTTTATTTAAGGAGAACCTTGATAAATAGCTATTAAACTAAAAAAAATAACTAAAAACATTTAGTAATTTGTTAATGCTATGCAGCCTTCTCCCTCCAGCCTTTCTGGGTACCAAGCAGGCATCAGAAACAGTGACTTTTCCATTGTGTAGCAGAGGCTGGTATCCAAGTGGGCAATGCTCTAGATAATAACACGTCCTGGTGTCCTTTGCTATAGAGCAAATTAAAGATAAATTCTGTGTGCTCCAAAACTCTAACATTTTTAGCTGTAGATTTGATTTCCATCAGATTCTTACACTATTTGAATGGAAGAATTGGTTGCTATCCTAGAAAAAGTACACACAAAAACTTAGCTTCCAAATACGTGATTTTCTTTTTTAAAAGCAGAATATTGTTTAGGTAAGGAATGAATAAACAATACCAAATTCTGAACTAAATCCTTGGTTTTTTTTTGCCTGGATACGACTGAAAGAAACCTGCCAAGTTTATTTTGATAAGCCTTAGTTGAGAGCAACGGACATGTGTGAGCTTGCAAACCATTCCATTTAGGAGAAAAGACAATTGAGAGAATTAGAGAATGCTTAGAATTGGAATGTGTGATTAAAAAGAAAAACAACTGGGCTAACGGACCGGCCAATACGACGCACTATTCCGGTCAGTGAATATGCAAGAAAATGGGAGCCATAAAGTGAGAGGTAACAAAAACACACCGCTGTCTTCAAAATAATGAAAGACTGCATCTCACAAAATAAGGCAACCACAGTCTCCAGCACTAACAAGGCAGCACTAACACATTTGAGAAAATTAATCTTCTCATGCTTCATTAAAGTTACCACAATGACATCCCCGCAACAAAGGAAATTTACTATCACGCACACTGAAATAATATACATTAAACCACCACATATAGAAACTGCTCATTCTGGGCAGAAAAAAATGTTAGTGCCAGAGTCACAGTCATTTTATCTGAATTTGTTTCCGTGTTTGCTATGATTGCATAATCCAAACCCCAGAACTGGAAGGGACAAAGTTTGGAATGTGTATGCCCATGTCCCTGCTGCACACAGAACTGAAATGCTCCTCTAGTGGCAAAAATAAAAGAAAATAATAAAAGAAAATAAAATCAATCCTGAAAAATTCTTAATGGGTGAATTTTAACTTGAGGATCAAAGTTCTTTGTTGGATTCAAAAACAAACACATCTCAAATGACCAAAGACACACTGGGCACATAGGAGGCACTTACTAAATGGAACTAAATGCAAAACTGTGAAAATTAGGCAGTACAAGGAAAGGCTGAAATGCTGGGTAAGATGCTTTAAAATGTCTTAGCTTTAGTCTAGGTCATGGTGTCAAACACTACAAAGAGTTGGCCCTCGTTTAATCCCTCAAGCCTGCTCCAAAAGTCCGCCCGTGCCTTTTTCTGTATCTGGTCACGGTGGCATACAGAACACCGCAGAGATGGATGCTACGTGGGGGTGGACTGAGTCCCATCAGGGCTGGTCACATTTCCTCTTCTGGGGGTTCACCTGGGATGTATCCACATTTTCCTCTTCATATACAAATTTTTAAATATTGCTTAAAATAGAGATTTCTGCTTTTAGGAACTGTATTACAAAAGCAGTTTGATGAATTCTACCTCTCTCGTCTACTTAAGAACCCTACAACAATTTTTTTTTTCCAGGGGAAAGCGTGAACGCAGTCCCCCACTACCACAAATTATGCAGTGGAGTTTCCCACATTTGGGGAAATCGCAGGGGTCAGCACAGCCGGGGTGCAATGGGTGAGCCTCGCCCTGGGAAAACCATCTTTGTGATCATGGTATCTCCCCTGCCAGGTAGGTATAATATTTTTTAATTATGAAAAGAAATGATGTGATCAGTGATTCTTTTCCTTTTAAGATTTATTTATTTGAAAGAGTTACAGAGTAATAAGAGGGAGAGAAAGGGAGAGCTTTCATCTGTTAGTTCACTGCCTGGATAGTTTTAACTGGCCAGCACTGGCAAGGCCAATGCCGGGAGTGACGAGCCATGAGCCTCACCCAGGTCTCCCACACGGGTGGCAGGAGCCCAAGTACGTGGGCCATCTTCTGTTGCTTTGCCTCCATGATTAACAGGGAGCTGGATCAAAAGTGGAATAACCCAGACATGCGACAGTGCCTACACGGAATGCTGTCATTGCATTACCCACTCTACCACAATGCTGGCCCCAGTTAGATTCTTGAAGTAGGACAATGGGCAGGTGCTGCTGGCAATGCCCACATCTGTCACAGCTCCTTCCCATCCATTTCTTCAATAGAAGAAGATTAGACACCAAAGGGAGGGTATAACATCATCATTGATTCTGGACCTTAATGACGTTTATGGGAACACAGGGACAAACAATTCAGAGACACAGATGCTGGTGTTTAAGGCTCCAACACCTGTGATGGCAGGACCCACCTCCCCCGACATGAGAAAACAGTGAGGGTGGCTTAGAGTGCAGGGCTGTGAAAGCAGAAGGAACCTAGAAGTTCCCCCACCCCACCCCCGCCGCTCCCTGGACATTCTGGAATCCTGCTTTCAAATTTTGCAGCGCACACTGTCCCAAGGTGCGGAATGCGGGCTTCGTTCAGTAGACAAGAAGCAACTGAAAATAAAGTTCACACCAATGAAGATTTTGAAGGTTTGTGTTTTGAATCTACCCTGAGGGAGATAAACACCATGCTGCCTTGGCGGGGGTCGGGGGAGTAGGAGTTCAGAAATGCCCTGAAAGCAAGAATCCCGAGCAAAGGCAAACCCCTCTCTGGGAAGACAGCGCTTGGAACCACAGGGGATGGAGATCAAAGCCTCCCCTTTGCAGCCAGCAGCCCAGGAACCCGGTGCGCGCCCGGGCCTGAAGTCCACAGGCACGCAGGCACGTGCCTCCCTCCTGCCGGAGCAGGGGCTCCAACAGGGAACTCTGGACCCTGGTCCTCCGCCAGCTCCGAGCCCTGCGCGCAGCCCCAGCCAGCCGTCCTGTCTGGAGCATTGCCGGCGTTACCTGAGCCACTGCACCCTCAACACAATCCAGCAGGAAAGTGAGAAGCAAGCGAGGCAACCGATGGAACCGCCCGGTGCTCCAGGGATCCCAGCTCGGGGCAGCCCGCCAGGGCTGGGGCTCCAGCACTCCACAACCAGCACAACTCTGAACGAAAAATCTCTGCCACGCCCACCCCAGTCCCGGAGAGTTCTTACCTCTTGGGGACTGCAGCAGCCCTGGTGGTGGCCCTCAGACATTCCCCTGTTGCGTCACGACCCTGCACAGTGGTCCCTGTCCTAGTCCCAGGCTGCGCTGTGGTCTTGCCCCTCAGAGGGCGGGGAGAGGACGGGGCGGAGGCGGTGGCCAGGCTGGAGCTGGTGGTACCAGTGGGCAGCTCCAGGGAGAGAAGCGTGATGGGAAGAATCCCACGGCTCTGCCAGGAAAATGCACTGGCTCGGTCCGCCCCGGCGTCTCGGCTGGGCACTTGCAGCCAGTCGGGCCAAGGGGAGCGATCGTTTGGATCCGCTCTGGGGCGAGGGGCGTGCAGGAGGAGGGACACCTCGCGGTTACGTAAGGCTCAGCCCGTGGTGTCCCAAGCCAGCTCTCTGGGACAGCACGACTCTCTCCTGGAATACAGTGCAAATCTGGCCAAGCCAGGGAGACTCGAAGTTCTCAAAAAGAACTTTTTCCAGCAGAGTCAGAGAACATGATCTTGGGAAAGAACGAGGAGGACTCCTTTAGGTGTATTTGGAAAGGATCTGGATCCCGCTGGCCAGGGTTTCTGGAGTGGAGCACCAGAGGGTTGTTGGTTAAAAAGCATGTTCTCTTGTACTCACTTCGGCAGCACACATACTAAAACTGGAACGAAAAAGCACGGTCTCTCGAAATAGATGCACCTTGCTCAACTCTCCTTAAAAAAAAAAACTCATAAACCTTGAGTCTCTCTCAGCCTCAGTTTTTCCACCTGTAAAACAAAGGGCAATAATAGCGTCCATTTCGTGTTGTGCTGGGAGGACAAAACGAGTAAGGTGCTTGCTGGAGCCCAGTCCCCGACAGGCACTGCGATGTGCCCCAAAGGCTGTAAAAGGAGCTGTCAGCAGACCATGGATAAGGAGGGTAGCTTCCAGGTTGCCCTTTCTGCATAGAATCTGCAAAGCCTCTGAGTTGGGAAGGGCTGATCCCAGATGCTTGAAATTTGCCATCCTTGCCACCCCAGGAGCTAGCAGTTTAAGTCCTTGCCTTGCACCCGCTGGGATCCCATATGGGTACCAGATAGTGTCCCAGTTGCCCCACACCCTGCTTCCCATCCAGCTCCCTGCTTGTGGCCTGGGAAAACAGTGGAGGATGGCCCAAAGCCCTGGGACCCTGCACCCAAGTAGAAGACCCTGAAGAAGTCCCTGACTCCTGGCTTCAGATCAGCTCAGCTCTGGCCATTGCAGCCACTTGGGGAGTGAACCACCTGATCGAAGATCTTTGTCTCTCTTTCTCTGTAATTCTGACCTTCCAATAATAATGAATAAACCTTTTTTAAAACTTCAGATTTTCACACCCAACTGCAGAGCTGTTTTATAAATCATAACCTTCATTTCAGCAAGCTTGCCCGTGATGCCTAAGAGCATCCAAGCTACAAAATGAATTAGACCTTTGGGGAGATCTAGCAATGGAACTACGAACTGCTGAGCAGGAACAGGCCATATTTGTCACCCAGAATTTCAAAGTGTTTTTTAAGTGGACTAATAAAGTCCTCCATTTTTACCCTCCGGCTGTTTTTCTCCTTCTCTCACCTCAGTTCCGTGCCCTTTAACTATAAATCTAAATGTTAGGCTTATTGTCACCAGGCCAGAACTAAGCAATGAATAGTGAATGTCTAAAACAATCATCTAAAGGGACAAATACAGCATGGAAAAGAATTAATTGGCACTGAAAATGAAGCTACAAATGCAGGGGCCATAGCAAGCCCTAAACTCGCAGCTCTAAAGGGCTATAGGTTACATCCTAAATATCAGAAAAGTATTTTGCTTGATTAAATACTGTTTTGAATGGCAAACAAACACCACTTTTTTCATTTAACTAATGTAGGACAACCAGTTCTTTTAAAGAGCTATGGAGGGGACCCAGCACAATATCGTAGCAGTTTAAGTCCTCGCGTTGAACACGGATCTCATATGGGTAACGGTTCTAATTTTGGCAGCCCTGCTTCCCATCCAGCTCCCTGCTTGTGGCCTGGGAAAGCAGTTGAGGACTGAAGCAGCTCTGGGCTCCTGGCTTCAGATTGACTTAGCTCCAGCCGTTGCTCTCCTCCTCCCTGTATATCCACCTTTCCAATATAAATAAATAAATAAATCTTTAAAAAAAAAAAAGAGCTATGGAGGAAGCAGTATGTGGTGCACCAGGTGGTGTGCTGGTGTTTAGGAGATCCACATCCAACACGAGAGTGCTTGATTTCAAGCAGCAGCTGTTCTTCCAGTTCCAGCTTGCTATTACGTGTACCCTAAGAAGCAATAGGTGATAGCTCACTTAACTGGGTCCCTGTCACCCCCATGGGCAACCAGGAAAAGATCTGGGTTCCTGGCTGTTGTGGGCATTAAGGGAGTGAACCAATATGGAGGATTGCTCTGTGTGTATCTCTCTTTCCTATAAATGAAAATAAATATCTTTAACACAAAGAATTTTGGAGAACAGAAAGAAATTCCACAGGGGTCCCTCTAGGTCACTACTGATATGACCGCCAGCAAATCTGGAAGCAAATAGCTTATTTACGCTACTAAATGCTGTCCTCTTGGTGCTTACTCTGTGTTCCAATTTGGTTTGGTTGAGCTGATTCTATCTCTGAATGATCTTCAGCCTTTAAGGGGTCAGCAGTTATGGGCTGATGATGATGGTCGTAAGCATAATGGGGTTAGGAACAGCTCAGTATAGAAAGATCAGTTCTATCTGCCTACCCCCTCTGGGATTGCCTACTCAAGACTGCTGAGATGGCTGCTACAGTGAGCGTGGACAGAATGAAAGTGGTGTACACAGAGATAGACAGAGGAGACAAATGTCCTTCACTAAAGTTGTCAGGTTAGAGGAACTGAGAGGGAGCAGAAAGCCCTTCGGCACCTACTATGGGAAAAAAGGCAAAGGTGGCACCCTAGAATCCAAAACTAGGAAGATGCAACATTTCTTTTCGACAGTGTTGCTGAATAGCAGCAGGCTTTGTGGTGTACAGCGAGGCCACCTCTTGGGATGTACATACATCCTACATGACAGTGCCTGGCTCTCGTCAAGCCATCCAGCTTTCCATTAAGCTTCTTGTTTATGCACATCTTGGGAGGTAACATCTGATGGCTCAAGTTCTTGAGTCTCTGCATCCACATGGGAGATACAAATAAATTTTTGACCTCTTTGCATTGCCCTGGCCTGGACCCATTGTTGTAGGCATCTGAAGCATGAACAAGGGACAAAAGATTTCTCTCTCTTTCTCTCTCTTTCTTGGGCCCTGCTTAGCAGCTAAAGTCCTCACCTTGTACATGCCAAGGTCCCATATGTGTGCTGGTTCTAACCCTTTACTCCTCACTTCCCATCCAGCTCCCTGCTTGTGGCCTGGAAAAGCAGTCAAGGACGGCCCAAAGCCTTGGGACCCTGCACCCGCATGGGAGACCCAGAAGAGGCACCTGGCTCCTGGCTTCAGATTGGCTCAACTCCAGCTACTAAGGCCACTTGGAGAGTGAATCAGTGGACACAATATCTTCCTCTCTGTCTCTCCTTCTCTTTCTGTATCTCTAACTTTCCAATAAAAGTAAGTCTTTAAAAATTTCTCTTAAAAAAAAAGATTTTTCTCTCCCTGCCTTTCAAACATAAAAGTTAATCAGTAGGTAATACTGCCCAATTCAACTTTCTGGAATGATAGAAATCATTTATATTTACACATGTTAAAAACTTGACATACACCTACATTTATATTTTCATTGATTAAAGTTGGAATTTAAGGTTTCCTTTTATTTTCTAAAGCTTCTTAGAAAAATTGCTTATCCTATATTATTTCAATGGAACATAAAAATGTATTTGCCACCCAAAACACTGTTCAACTGTAATGCCAGCGCCATGTGTGGGCACCAGTTCAAGTGCCAGCGCCATGTGTGGGCACCAGTTCAAGTCCTAGCTGCTTCATTTCTGATCCAGCGACCTATTCATGGCCTGGAAAAGCAGTGGAGGATGGCTCAAGTTCTAGGACATCTGTAGGGAATTCAGGAGAAGCTCCTAGTTCCTGATTTCCAATCAGGTCAGCTATGACTGTTGCAGCCACTTGGGGAATAAATCAGGATATAGAAAACCTCTCCCTGTCACTCCTCCTTGTAACTCTGCCTCTTTTGAAATACCAACCCATATTAGTATGAATGGTCTTTTTTACACTAAAAAAAAAAAAAAAAAAAGCTAGGTAGAATGACAAAGATTTCTGTCTTGGCCTAATTTTGTTTAGGTTGCTGAACCTTCTAGCAGGCCCATATGTGTGCTTTCTTTTAAAATCCATTAAAAAAAAAATGCAGTTTTAGGCAAGACCCTTTCTACTTCAGCAATAAGTCTCCCTTCCCTTAATCCAATCACCCTTTGTGTCTTCAGCAAAAATCTTGTTAGATCAGGTTAGCCAGAAAAACATTTTTGTCTTCTGCCCCTTACCTAGCTTCCTGCCCATACATTTCCTGCCGTACATTGAGAGTTGAGTCCAATCTCTCTCCCCCACTGAAGAGCCTATTGCAGCAGTGCCTACATCTGTCACTGGGGTCCTAGCTGGCATCTCCCTCACCATGCTTTAACAAACATCACTGAACATGCTTTCTCCTATACCAGGGGACATGGTCCTGCCAGGCCCAAATCAAACAACCTTCAGCCAATCGAATACCTTAGCTGCCACCGAGAACTGTGCTGCTACTTCCCCGTCTCCCCTCTCTAAACACTGAGTGCTAGGAACGACCTGTTCTGGGCATGCTGTTCTGGAGGCATGGGATATTTCATCAGATCCTCACCATTTGTGGCCAATAAACACCACATGTGTGAATTAAAATCTTATTGCACCATGGTTCAATGGAATTAATTTTCAGATGGGATTCTGAGAAGCACAGCACCATAGGGTACATCCATTATGGAAGGAATTATTTGCTCTTGTCATTTGGTTGAGCAAGCATGTGTGGACTCAGCAGAGAGAAATGAGAACATTAGCTCCAGATAAGCAGTATTTGGAGTGTTCACAGCAGGATGGAAGTGCCCAGAATGTACAGGGCTGAGGATGGTACGGTGAAGCTTATTCCCACACAGCTGTTGAAAAGCATATTTTTATGATTAACAATAGATCTTAAAGATAGCTACTAAGAGTATAGGTGAGATGTGAGCCTTTGACATGGCTGACTACACAGATCAGGGCAATAGATGGAAAGGAAGACAGTGAAATCTCCCTAGACACCAATAAAGATTTCGGAATAACCATGTTCTCATGCTGCTGCTCTTCTGTCTCCTTTAAGATGATGGTGTATACTCCCATCAAATCCAACTTTCTTAATGATCCTCCTTGGTCTGCCTCTCACCACTTCATTTCTGCCAAGCATTTTCTATAACTTAGTCATATTTCTCTGCTCATCTTTCTTAACAGACATCTTGATTCCCGTCCCTCATGACTGTGGTTAAATCTGATGTGAGCAGCAGTGTGTTTCAGTTCTAACTTCAGTTTGAGCTCTAGTTCTTGTCACCAGAAGCCTGGGAGGGACTTTCAGTTGCCTTCTCCCCACTGTTTCTCTTCAAATCATAAAACACAGGAATTAAAGTTATCACTACCTTCTGATTTTAGCTCTCCAACTGCCCTTAAGTTTCTCCTCTGGTGTGAAAATTCTCTCATTGACTGTACAGCTTGAAGCCATGGATTCATTTCAATTCATTTTTCTTCTTACCAAAATCAAAATATAACAGAAAAGCATTGAATTTGAAATTAGAAGGTCAAAGTAAAAATCCCATTTCTACCACTTCTTACCAGAATGAATGCAGGAACTATCTTCATTAGCACCATTCAAAACACATACTGTGGGATGGTGTTTGGCATAAGGTTAAGACATCCGCATCAAAGGTTGGGGTTGTGGCATAGCAAACTAGACTACTGCTCACAACCCTGGCATTCCATATGGAGTGTAATTCCAGACTCAATTGTTATTCTTCCAATCTAGTTCCCTCATAATAATCCTGAGATAGCAGCAGGAAATAGCCTAAATATGCCGGCCCCTGCCACCCACATGGGAGATCAGGATGGAATTCCTGGCTAGAATAGCCATTTAGATTATGGGCCACCGAATGGAAGATGTCTCTCTCTGTCTCTTCTTCCTCTCTCTCTTTTCTCTTTCCTTCATATAAATACAAGGTTTAAAAAACAAAACGATAGATATCATCATTGAATACTGGGTTCAAATCCCAATTGTTTCTGATGCTAATGTGGCCCCTGGGAAGCAGCAGGAGGTGGCTCACGTAGTCCTGCCCTCACTACCTAGATTGAATGCCCTGTTCTTGCTCCTAGGCGTTGTAGGCACATTTGGCTGAATCAATCAACAAATGGGATCTTGCTTTTTCTCTGCTCTCTGCCTCTTTAAACAAATCAGTAAACACATAATTTAAAAGACATGAATTGAGTGATCACTTATTCTGGCCTCTGTGCTAATCAGATGAGGCTCTCAGGCTCTGCTCTACTGGCAGCTTGGGCATGATGATGCTTTGTTGTGGAAACAGCCTGTGCATTGCAGAATAGTACCAGCATCCCTGCTATTTTTATCTCCTACATGCCACCTGTAACACACCCCTCCCCTTTCACTGTGGCCATTCAAATTGTCTTCAGATATTACAAGAACACTAGAAGGAGTGATGGTACCTTTTCTGTGAGGTGCTTCAAGGATTACAGAAATGATGACTATGAAAGCAGCTGGTGCAACACTTGATACAGGTTCCCATTGGTAGAATGTAGATGTCCACTCATTTGAGAAGCTCTGTCAAGGTGAGGTATTCTCTGAAACTGTACAGGTACAGAAACATTTGTACATAAAAACAAAATCAATTCCAATTCTATTGTTCTGAATCACCAAGATTGTTACAGATTACCAAATACTATTTAATCAATCAGAAAATTTGCTTTGGTACATTCTCTTGAAAGTTTTATAGATCTAAAACTGTCACTACCCCTCAGATTCACACTCCCTCCTGCATGGATTGCTGAAACTACAAGCTTCTCACTCTCTCTGATCTTCAAATAATTTGTGAAAAGTTAAATTAAAAGCATAATGACAACAGCATCTTCACATAATAATACCTTCTTCACGAGAAGGTTGGATTATATATAGGTAAAATGCTTGGCACAGTAATAGCATAATGATTCCTAAATATTAGCTAAAGATAAAACAAATACCCACAACCCCCCTGCGAACACCTGAGTATCAACATCTTATTGCAAGTGTCTCCGGTTTTGTTTACTATTATCCCAGAGCCTATGACATATAACTTAACAAAACTTTGTAGAATGAGTGAATGTTCATGGGGTGTCACTTTCAATGACCACTGTAGTTCCTTTTCCATCACATTCATTCAGGAGCACTTACCAACTGTGAACAAAGTCAGTGGCAGAAGCATGAAAGGCCCACATCTAACGCAGTACTTCATCCTTGATAGTGCTAGTGTCCCTGAGTTCTGCTGTGCACTTGGAGAGTTCAAGGAACAATCGGAGACGCCGATGCACAGATATCTGGGATATAAGCACATGTTTGCATGGAGAATGGGAGGAAGAAAGGCTCTACTAGTGTTTTCCCCCAACCAGGTGTGAATGAAAGGGGTTAATACATTTCTACTGGTGTGACCCACAGGCTTGCTGACCTCCCTGTTCTTGTGGTTGGTGGTTGGATCACCAGCTATGACAGTTTTGATAACTTTGATTTATTTGAAATTTTTAAAGTTATGGCTCAAACTGGTATGTCAATTCTGAGGTTTGGTTTTAGCATTTTGTTTCTCCAAATTGAATCTTAATAATATTCTTTATTTAATGTTATAGAGAGCTGTAAGGAAGTTTGTTGATGTTATTGAGTTTCTGTGGTGTCCCGGGCCCTGTGTATATGTTATGTGGTTCAATCGGCACAATATCTGTTTTCCAACTAAGAAAAAGTGGCATAGAGTAGTTAAGCAAATAACTGAATATTGTGCAACTAGTAAATGGTACTGGTATGTGAAATCAGATGTAACTCCAGTGTAGAATAATTATTAGGACAATCAGCTAGTCTTCCCTCCACCAGCCCTATTCTGTAGTCTTTAGGACAGATTTTGAAGCTTCTCCCATCAAAACATTGGCCCATGTCTACAAAGCATAAATCAGGGCTAATGTGACTGTGTTACTCAAAAGGGGAAGGAAACAATAACAGGTAAATTCTGAGTGCAGACCTTAAGGGACCATTCCCGGTTCTGCCTCTCTCTTAAATTTTTCGTCACCATCATCAAGTCTGAGTTGGCCTTTGGGGTGATAAGAGAACCTGTGAGTCAGGTTGAGTCAGGCCATTTGTGCTTGCCAGCCCAGCCAAATTCAGCCAATTGCAGCTGTTTGAGTGAGTCCATCAAGATCAATTCAGATCAGAACTACCCAGCCAACCTACATGTGCATGCTCCAACAGTTTACTATCATAGACCCTGAGATATCATGGTTGCTTATCATACAGTATTATTTAATCAAGAGATAACTGCCTGTGCATTTTTATGTACCCTGTAATTCAAGTAGAGGAATCAGCATAGTGGCATGCAGGCTAAACCATGCTGGCACCCCATAGGGGCACTAATTTGATTCCCAGCTGCTCTACTTCTGATCCAGGTACCTGCTAATGTCATGGGAACATGGCAGAGGATGAATCAAGTCTTTAGGCCCTTGTACACATATGGGAGATCTGGAAGAAGCTCCTGATTTTGAACTGGCCTAGCTCCAGCCATTACAGCCATTTGGGGAACAAAACAGGGAATGGGGACCTCTCTCTCCCTCTTTCCTTCTCTCTCTCGAACTTTGCTTTTGCAATAAAAATGAAATCTTCTAAAAATACGAGGAGAAAAATTTTTCTGACACATCTATCAGATGTCTATTTTTTGAAGTCTTAATACACTAATTAATTGGAAGAAAGAAAATCATTTTATGAGGAATATATTGAAACATATGTGTATATATACACATATATACATATATGTGTGTTTATATATATAAATATATATACACATATATATGTGTGTGTGTGTGTGTGTGTGTGTGTGTGTGTGTATAAATAAAGTAGCCAGGCAAAGTAATGGGCATCTAAATTTGCAAACTGAACTACCATTCATGACTGTCCTTCATTTCTATTTCTACATAAATCCAATAGAAATAGATTAATCAGTGTTGTTGAGTATCTAGTCCATAAGCTGTGCACAGGACAACAGTGCCTTACAATAAGATTCCTGGGGCCTGTGTTGTGGTGCAGCTAGTTAAGCCACTATTTCCAATGCTGCTAACCAATATGAGTGCTACGTCAAGGCCTAGTTGTTTTACTTCCGATCCAGTTCCCAGCTAATGCACCTAGGAAAGCATCAGACGATAGCACAAGTACCTGGGCCCCTGCCACCCACACAGGAGGCCTGGGTGGACTTCCAGGATATTGGCCAGCCCTAGCCATCTGGGGAGTGAACCAGTGATTTGAAGATCTCTCCCTTCTCTCTGTGTTTGTGTCTACTTCTCCCCCATACCACCCCTCAACCTTGCCCCTTTCTCTGTATGTAATCCTGCCTTTAATTGCCAAATAAATAATTTTTAATGGCTTCTATCAGGCCTAGCACAGAAGCCTAGTGGCTAGGGTCTTTTCCTTGCATGCAACAATATTTCATATGGGCACCGGTTCTAATCCCAGCAGCTCCACTTCCCATCCAGCTCCCTGCTTGTGGCCTGGGAAAGCAGAGCAGTCAAGGACGGCCCAAGGCTTTGTGACCCTGCATTCAAATGAGAGACCCAGAAGAAGCTCCTGGCTTCTGGTTTCGGATCAGCTCAGCTCCAGCTGTTGGGGCCATTTGAGGAGTGAATCATTGGACAGAAGATCTCCCTCTCTGTCTCTCCTCCTCTCTGTATATCCAACTTTCAATAAAAATAAATAAATCTTAAAAAAGATTTCTTCCTATCTCCAAGGAATTTGTGATTGGAAATAAAAATAGCCATACAAATAAGAAAATAAGAAAAGTTGAAAAACAATGAAAGATGCCAAGAACATATTTACTACAATGTTACTATAAGAAAAGGAACATGATCATTTTGCCAAAGAACTCAACCTTTGCAGGAAGAACCTGGAGCAGACATAGAAGGGTTGGTGGAGACAGTAGCAAAGCAAAGACTTATTTATAGAAAGAGCTGGAACTTCTTGGAGCGTTTAATTGCAGGTAGGAAGGCAGACTTGGCAGGCTAAAGCATTGGTGATAATATCTGCAGTGGGAAAGCGCAAGGTGTATTTGGCAGTAAATAAATAAGTCATTTTGATGAGAACAGAGAAACCCAATAAGATAAAGTGACTGATTAGATATGGAGTGGAAGAGTCAGGAGAGGCCTGTGTATCTGCAGCCAGGAGGATGTTGATCATTAACTGGAAGGGAGAGGAGTTAAGAGGCAGCCGCTTGTGAACGATTCAATATTGAACATGTGCAACGTGAGTGGGAGTGAGGTCCCCAGCAAGCTGTGGGGAATCTAGGTCATGAGCCAAGGAGAAAGCTTAAGGAAAGAAGCATGGTTTGAAAATCTGTAGTTCAAGAGGATGAAAGGAAACCAGAGCAGCAGAGCAAGGACTGGAGCTCGGGGAATGCCAGCAATGTCTAGTGGCGGAGATAAGGAAGATGAATAGTGACCACTGGGCAGGATGGAGCAGATGCCATTTTGAGTTGCATAGTGTGATAACCACTTAGAGAGGGAAAGAGGCACAGACCAACAGAGGAGAAAAACTCTCTTTGCAAGAAGAACGTCTGCTAATGGCAGAACCTGCTCACCACAAGACCAGCTTGCTTTGGGAATCATTGGAATGGATAGATGAACCCCATTAAATGGCTTACCTCCTAACAGAAACACACAAAGACTAACTAGATTCATTTGGGGGAAAAGGATACAGCCAGCATTGTTTGTGGCTCTCACCCTTTCTAACTCTATCCTGACCTTCTCAATAAATTAACTCAGAAGTTTCTGCTTCACCTTTTATTTATTTTGATGAATAACAATGCACACATTAAGGAAAAGGTTTGATCAGGATTAAGCCAATTCAAACAAATAAAGTGCTCAGGTAAATAAGCAATAGCAAATCTACTTTTAGTTCAAAGCTAGGCATATATCTTAATTTCTATGCAAACTGCAAATACTGTGAAGTCTGCCTCCTTCAGCCGACACAGAGCAACACATCTCGTGTTATTACTCATCAGTAAAGACAATTCCATAACATAAACTGTTACAAACCACTCAAGAATTTCTAGCAATATAAATAATAGCCAATTGTTATGTTTCAATAAAGTATAGACAACGGAGAATCATAAAGTGAAAAAAAGAATTGCTTCCTTGTTTAAAAAACATTTTATAAAGGGACCAGTATTGTAGTGCAGAGGATTAAGCCACTGCTTGCAACACCAGCATTCCACATCAGAGTGTCAGTTTCAGTCCCAGCTGTTCCATTCCTGATTCAGCTCCCTGCTAACGTGCCTAGGAAAGCAACAGCAGATGGATCAAGTGCCTAGGCCCCCATTACCCATGTGGGAGACCCAGATGGGTTTCCTGACTTCAGGCTTCAGCGTGGTCCGTTTGTAAAATGAACTAATGGACTCCTCTCCTTTCCTCTCTCCTCTCTCCTCTTGTCTCTCTGCTTTTCAAGTAAAATTTTTTAAAAAAAAAAAAAACTGTAAAAAGAAGTCTTAAGTCTATCAGTTGTTTTAAGGTTTTTCCATCCAGTTTGAAAGTTCCGGCCACAATTCTACAATCACTAGACATGCCTTTATTAACCATTCTTGTCTAAAACTGTTCCAAGTACCCTACTCCAGAACAAGCTATAGAGAACCCACTACTTACCAAGCTTTCCAAGCCTCTCAGTGTCCCACATTCTGAGAACCATAACCTACAGGGACCCAAACGCAACTGGAAAGGTGACTGCCCCAACAGAAAGGCGCTCGGCTGCCCCCTTTTCCTTCCTCCTGCTCTCAGTAGGTGAGCTCTGTTCTATAATTTTGTTATACTGGGCTTCCACCCTTCCCACTCATCCAGCCCCAAATCATTCCTTACCTCCCACATCACTCCACTAGCAAGTCCAGTCAACTCTCTCATCAACTCCAATCGCAAAACCTGCCTCTCTTTTCCATGAACACTGCCAACACATCCTCTGTCATCCTCTATTCTCCATCCCCTGCAGTAGCTTCTGCTCTTGGTTTCCTCCAGCGGATGGTCTGGAGAACACCAAGGCTGATCATCCACTTCAATCACGCTGCCCTTATAGTCTACAGCTGCTCGGTGGCTGCCATGACACAAAACAAAGCCTGAGCTGCTCTGAGCATGGCCCACAGGAGCCACAGTCTGATCCCTATCCACCTCTTAACAGCCTTTTACGCCTCTCTCCCAGTAGATCACTACTCCCGGCTTCCCTGGGTTTTCTCTGGGCTCCGAGCCAGGCAAGCAGATGTCCAGAAATGTCTCCTCCTGCCTGGAAACCTCTGCTCCTTTGTTGCAAAGATCTCAGCTCAGCATCACTCTCCCAAGAGCTCTTTCCAAACCGTTCTATGGGATCTGTGTCATGATGCAGTGGGTTGAACTCGTTTGTGATGCTAGGATTCCATATCAGAGTTCCTGGTTTGAGTCTTAAAACCACTGTGCCCAACCTTGGCCATCGCAACTACTTAGGAGAATGAGGAAGTGGATTGAAATTTGTCCCACTCTGTCACCCTGTTTTTCAAATAAACAATACAAACAAAAATTTTTAAAAGATTTATTTATTTTCATTGGAAAGGCAGATATACACAGAGGAGAAGAGACAGAGAGAAAGATCTTCCATCCGATTGTTCACTCCCCAGGCGGCTGCAACGGCTGGAGCTGAGCCAACCCAAAGCCAGGAGCCTCTTCCGGGTCTCCCACGCAGAGCCCACAATACAAATAAATCTTTGGGGAAAAAAAAAAGCCTTCTATTTAAACTCACTCTTCCTTTCTCCATTATTCTCCATATTTACCCTTTTCACATTTCCTTAATCTACTCATCACAGCTTGAATTTTTGCTGCTGTGTGTTTTGTTGGCCTAAACTAAAGGGTCAGTGGAAACAGCATTAGTATCCATCATGCTGACCCTTGCAACCTCAGCACCTAACCTGCTGCTGGAAAATACCAGGAACCCTGTTACCAAACAAGTGAATGCATGGATGGATCAAAAGTGTCAATGTCTCTAATAAAACCAGACTGGAAACTTCCACTGAGGATGTGTGAAGATGTACAGCTATTAACTTGGTGGGTGACCCAAAACCTCCGGTGGCATTAAACCACATTTTTTTCAAAAAATTTATTTATTTTTGGGCCTGGCGCCATGGCCTAGTGGCTAAAGTCCTCACGTTGAACGCACCGGGATCCCATATGGGCGCCGGTTCTAATACACTTCCCATCCAGCTCCCTGCTTGTGGCCTGGGTAAGCAGTCGAGGACGGCCCAAAGCTTTGGGATCCTGCACCTGTTTGGGAGACCCAGAAGAGGTTCCTGGTTCCCAGCTTCGGATCGGCGCAGCATCGGCCGTAGCAGTCACTTGGGGAGTGAATCATCGGATGGAAGATCTTCCTCTCTGTCTCTCCTCTCTGTATATCTGACTTTGTATATCTGAAGCCAGAAGCCCAGATCCTCTTCCAGGTCTCCCATGCAGGTGCAGGGTCCTAAGATTTTGGGCCGTCCTTGACTGCTTTTCCAAGCCACAAGCAAGGAGCTGGATGGGAAGTGGAGCTGCTGGGATTAGAACTACCGCCCATTTGGGATCCTGGCAAGTTTAAGGCAAGGACTTTAGCCACTAGGCCACAGCACCAGGCCCTAAACTATGTTTTTCTTGGGAAACTTCTAAGGCTATCTGGAAATTTCAGAAGAAGGCAGCTTTGTTCATATCCAACTGTTAGTACTAAGATACGAATAAAAAACTTGAGCTGTTTGTGGAAGAATGTCTGTTGATTATGAAGCATGTGTCGTTAATACTCTTATTAAACCTTGAACGAGTACCATGTGATGTTAGAAGTGTAGGCTTTTGGCCAAGAACATTATGGCAATCTATTTTATAGTTAAGCATGGAAAGAAACCAAAACGTCCCTCTCAAAAACATAAAGGGTTGTTGAGCTAATGACAACCGAAATTCAAGAACTCTGCACTGCCTACATGAAAACTTGATAGACTCACAGATAACCTCTCTAACCTTTCCTCCCCTTTCCTCCCTAAAAATGGGGTGAAAATCCTTCTTTATGATGCTGGCTTCTCAGCTAAGAGATTGCCGTGCCAGAAGAATCTATGAGCCAATTCTTTTCTCATAAATTTGCTGTACCAGTTTTCAGCGTTCCTGCCCCTGAAGGCTAGGTCTGCAGGGTTTGGGGGGTGGTTTTTGTTTGGTTTTTTCCTGTCACCTCTCTTATCTTTATCATCCTTTGTTAAAATATTATTCAAGCCAAACCTGATGTGATAACCTAGTGGCTAAATTTTTGCCTTGCATCCAGCAAGATATCATATAGGTACTGGTTCATGTCCTGGCTGACCCACTTTCCATCCAGCCCCCTGCTTGTAGCCTAGGAAAGCAGCAGCGAGTGGCCCAAAGCCTTGGGATGTTATGCTCACATAGGAGACCTGGAAGAAGCTCCTGGCTTCACCTCAGCTCAGTTCTAGCCTTTGCAGCTGCTTCTAGAGTAAATCAGCAGACAGAAGATCTTTCCCTCTCTCTCTCTCTGTAAATTTTTCTTTCCAAGGAAAATAAAATCTTAAAAAACAAAATGCTATTTAGACCAACCTGTTAAGTCACTGCTTTGAGTTGCTTTCCCACCACATGGTGCGTATCGCACTCATTCATAAATGTAGTCGTTCTTGTTAGTCTGTCTTTTCTTACAGGAATATTTTTCAAGTAAAGACATGTAAGAATTGAAAAACTTGTCCTTCTCTCCCTTAGCATCACCTAGAAAGATCTAGGATGTGAGGAGTGAATTTGGCTGTTTACCAACTGCGGCACACCAGCATACAGTATTACACATCATACGCTGAAGTGAAAGCGTGCAAGGAGTGGTGTCAGACCAGGGTGGGTGCGGGCTGGTTCGGACGAGGACAACTAGCTCCTGGGTCCTTTCCAATTGATTCTGACTCCTCAGTTCCAGCTAAGCCAAGGCAACCCCCCCTACAGGAACGGTCATTGAGAGCTTCCTACAGGACAGGTGATGAGCTGGGAGTGACCGCCAATAAACTAAATATCCATCCTGCCAAAGAGAACTAGGAGACAGGAGGAAATAAACCCAAATTGAACAAAATCAGATGGCGACATCCTTCTTGGCTTCTCTTTCAGAATATGAGTCCGACAAAAGAAAAAAAAAAATCATGTGCCATGCATAAAGGAAATAGCAATTCCTAAGTGTTATCAAAATATTTTCAGTTTCCAGTTCAATGAAATAACCACTAAATGCATCTGAAATCGCCCCAGAAACACAAGCTCCATCTGAACTCATTTAATTTTTCTTCATTCTCTCATTTGAGTTCCTCCAACATTCACACATTAATTCTGTTTCCTATGTGATATTGAAACATCTTTCTCAATTTAAAAGTAATATTTTGGGCCCGGCGCGGTGGCGCAAGTGGTTAAAGGTCCTCGCCTTGCACGCCCGGAATCCCATATGGGCACCGGTTCTAATCCCGGCAGCCCCACTTCCCTTCCAGCTCCCTGCCTGTGGCCTGGGAAAGCAGTCGAGGACGGCCCAAAGCCTTGGGACCCTGCACCCGCGTGGGAGACCCAGAAGAGGCTCCTGGTTTCGGATCGGCATAGTATCGACCCGTTGCGCTCACTTGGGGAGTGAATCATCGGACGGAAGATCTTCCTCTCTGTCTTTCCTCTCTGTATATCCGCCTTTCCAATAAAAAAATAATAAAAATAAATCTTTAAAAAAAAAAAAAGTAATATTTATATATACTTCTTTGATTCAATTTATGTAATAGAATGGCTCTCCCAGAATATCTTCTGACATTCTTCCAAAGCTGTTTTCCAATACACTGTTGGTTTGTGTTACTCACACTCGATAGCTCCATGGTGGTGCCCGTTGGTAACCGTGGCAGCCACAGCCTTCCCATTAGCCCCGCTGCCATAATTATTGTTTTCCACATTAGGTATTACAGTACACTCGTTTACATAAATCACCCGCTTTTGAATTGTCTCAGTGCAAACACTGCCAACACGGCTTATTTAAATGCTAAACTACTTAAAACTGTCAACACTTGGATTGCGTTATCTAACACTCCCTCCACTTTCTGAAGCTATGTTATGACAAAATTAAAAGATGAGGATTTTGTGATAACATTGGACAAGTTCTTACATTCCCTGAGTCTACAGAATTAAAGAATTAGGTTAAAGATTATACTGCTAAGGAAATTTAGCTCTTAGATAAGCCTGGATTGACCCTCCTGGAATCTGAAAAATTCTCACAAATGGACAATCTTTGAAAAATGGAAGTTCCCATGAAACTATATTTATGGCTTCACTGAAAAAAAAAAAAAAAAGCAAAATCTGCCTTCCTTAGAAACATCTGGCCTCAAGTTCCCTTTCCCCTTCCCTTGCCCGCTTTCAGTTGCATATTCTTCTATGCACAACTGACAAGCAAAGAAGGCTCAATAAACCAGCTCATTTCTCCCCCGTAACCATGCTGATGGTTATGCCCTATGCTCCATTCCTGAGCAAAGCCAGCAGGAGACTTAGGACAAGCAGATTGGGCAAGGGAAGTTATTTGAGGAAGGCCAAGAAAACAAGAGACCTTGCGACCAATAGAACTTGGTCAGCACTCAGGAGCTGGTCCTGCGTCGTTCAATGCTTATCATTGCTTGAATCGAATAGGTTTGTCCTAAAAATGTATTGGGGCAGGGGTGGCACCGAGATGGGTTGGAGGACAAGAGAGTTTATCTTGCCATTTCTTTCCTAAAGGTTCTCTAAGTCTGCTCTTCCTCGTTTGGTAACTTTAGGATAAGGAATGTGTGTAAGATAGGGGATTTACCCTGGGCTGTGAAAGAGTGACAGGAGGAGGAAAGGAAGGAAGAGGAGGAAGGAAGAGAAGGGAGAGGAAGGGAAAGGAGGGGAAGAGAGGGGAGGGGAGGGGAGGGGAGGGGAGGGGAGGGGAGGGGAGGGGAGGGGAGGGACGATAGTGTGAGCCGATGTTAGCAAGCAGACTTTCACCTGGTTGCATGCCCTTTGTTTATTGGCAGACCTTACTTAGCCCCCTTAAGCATTTGAGTTTCTGTACAGTAATCTCTAACTTCTCTTCTGTCTCCATGCATCTAAACATTTCTAAGATAATAAGTTCAAGACTGTTGAACCTCCCTGCAAGCAGAGAGATCCCTCCCCATCTCTCCTGGGAGAACATTCATCAAGATCAACACAAGTACCCAACCCTTGTCTTCCCCAGGTAAATGCGTGTGGACTGAAGCATGCAGAGGCTGACAGTTACCGCCGGCAAGGCGCCAGTACTGAAGAGGGCAGAGACAATCACCTGCTATGCAGCATCATTATGTCCTTGGTGATCCAGTAACGAGGGATAGCCCATCTATATTCTTTGGTTTAAATAATTTTCAGCTTAAGCTCCACATTAGTATGTCTTAGTGTGAATTAGGGTTTTCTATTTTGTTTTTATTTATACTTGTATTAAAAAGAATAACTTTTATCCCAGGCGGTAGTAAATCAAAAATGGTCATTCCAAACCTAAAAGAACAAAGAACTTGCTACCTTGATTAAAATGAGGCTTAGGGCCCAGGACAATAGCCTAGCAGCTAAAGTCCTCACCTTGAATGCACCAGGATCCCATATGGGCACCAGTTCTAATCCCAGTGGCCCCACTTCCCATCCAGTTCCATGCTTGTGGCCTGGAAAAGCAGTCAAGGATGGCCCAAAGCCTTGGGACCCTGCACCTGCATGGGAGACCTGGAAGAAGCTCCTGGTTCCTGGTTTCAGACTGGCTCAGCTCCAGCTGTTGCAGCCACCCGGGGAGTGAATCAGTGGATAGAAGCTCTTCTTCTCTGTCTCTCCTCCTCTATGTATATCTAACTGTGCAATAGAAATAAATCTTTTTTTAAAAAGTAGTGAGGCTTAAAAAAAATGCATTTACAGAAAATGAATTTGCTCAGCTAAGCCAAGATGGTGGGGATACGTGGCAGAACATCACCCCCTTGTGTTTAATATTGGAATTTTTAAAACTGTATTTCAAATTTTAATTGATTTATTTTTGCTTGAGAGGCAGAGAGACTGGGGAAGATAGAGATCTTCTATTCTCTGGCTCACAGCACAAATGCCCCGGGCCAGGGATAAAGCTAGGAGCCTGGTAGTCCATCTGAGTTTGCCACATGAGAGCTGAGGACCTAGCTGACCCTCAGTCACTGCATCCCAGTTAGCAGGAAACTGAAATTAGAAGCAGAGTTGTGACTCAACCCCAGGCCTCTGACATCGGGTGCAAGCAGCTCAAATGGTGCTTTCATGGCTGTGCCAAATGTCTGCCCCTGTTGCTGGAACTTATTTCGCCTTTATGTGTTCATGGCCTGAGATGGAGTCTTTTTGCTTATACACGCACTATGGCAGGTTCTGAGAGCACAGACACCCACAGGGGTCATGCAATCTTGTGGGCAAAACTGTCATTGATTAAGTCATATTCCCAATGCACAGGGGATTCCAAACTGCAAGTACTGATTTAGAGAGAATAAATGGGGGCTTGAAAATGACGCAGATTTATCCCTGGCCCCCCAAGATGATTAACACGATGTTTATCAGTTTATTGAGAGCTTTCTATCCAGGCACTGTGCTAGGCACTGTGCCTGCATTCTCTCCATTAATCCCCTCCAAAACCATATCCTTCGAATAGGTCAATAATTAATTTCCCAGAGCCAGAATCAGAAGATGGGGTTGAGGAGTAGGGGTGACCCATGGCCATTCTTCTTCTTCTTCTCAGCCATTCTTATTCACTAGGTCAGAGTGGAATGGGGAGACAATCTAAGATTCCAGGCAAATTTCAATATAAAGAATATAAATAAAACATAAAAGTTTCCTCACAGATATCCCTATTCCCACCTTTCCAGAGAAGTCTTAAATTATTTTATTGTAATGCTTTGTCCCATCCAGCAGGATAGTCAACAGGGGTCGCAGCCAACCCAGGAGAGAATGACTGGACAAGAGATACGAACAATGGACAGCAAGACAGGATGTCTGATCAAGCTGTCAGTTTATTGGTTTTAATTGAGGGTTTTTATATTCTTCAGTAACTAAGACTCGGGGAGAGAAGGAGAAACTGGAATGCAAGCCATGGTCTCAAGACCGATTGTTCTTGAGCAGCCACCATATCAACAATAGTAACCACCATATCAACAATAGTGTAGGTAACCAGTAACAGGATGTCGGCAGGTACAGTATAAATCTCATTCTGGAACAGTTACTAGAAATAATTGCAGCTCAGCGTGTGATTAGTTTCATAACCTCTTTCCCAAGCATCTAGCCAACTGAGAGTTTTCCACTGTCCCATAGGTCTATATTCAAAATGGCTTCAGTCTGGCTCTAGTAAATGGCTCCTGGCAATGCTTAAGCAGAAATAAAATGGCTAGGTATAAATTTCAACAATTTTTACTTCTTCCATGATTGTAACAAAAATAAATGCATAAGCTAAATATGAATAAAACCACCCTGTGAAGTGTTTTGGCATAACTTCAAATCAACACCAACGATGTGTCACTCATCTTAAAATATATGTATGCCAGCTACCAACCATATGTAAGCTCTTGTTCCCATCCTGGGGGGCGGGATACAGTGGTACAGACATTAAACTGAAGAGAAACACCCCATGGAACCAGGAACTGAGTACATGGTGGCCATGGTGACCAGGGTGGCTGCTGCGGTGGTGCTCACGCAGCCACTACAGGGGGAGGGAACAGGGCTGAGGATATTCCAAGTGACACTGGGCCCAATGCTGAGATCCAGGGTCTTAAACATATTTCGTTCAAGATCAGGGCAGGTACAGGACAATGAGCCAAGGAGGAAGTTATTGCAAAAGAGGAGGGGATGGGGCAGAGACAAATGTCATTCGGTGTAACGATACCTGCTGCTACCACCTCTTGAAGTCATCTCCCTCGGCTGCCCAAAGTCAGTTCTCCCAACAGGCCGTGTTGACCCACCCTAACATACCTGCTCTGTCTGCTGAGGTCAACTCCTGCTGCATCTGAAGACAAAGTCAATGATGGCCTTCTCTGGAAACTTGCTCCCTGCTCAGAATTTTCATGCAATGCTCCAGCGCCTGTGTGCAACCCTAATCTGGCATGCACCACATTCCAGCCTCATCAGTGATTTTCTTGTCTACTCTTCCCACTAGAAATAAACATTTTGAAAACAAGAAGGGTTTTTTTCCAATTTTTTTTCCCTCTCCATGTCTTAGTGCCTAGTTACATGTATGGTCCTAAAGGATAATTAAGAGGTGTTTGTTGAATGAATAAATAGCATTGATAATCATGATAATGCCCCCTCAGTTGGCTGCCTGCTTGGCATCTTTGCCTAGAATGCTCACTCCTTCAGATGGCCAGCATTGAATTGGTCCAGTCTATTTATCATTGGTTGCTAGTCATTATCTTTCTGTAATGCTGCAAATTAGGTATTATTATCTCCATCTTTAGATGTAAAAAGGGAACAATAGCAGTGACTTATCAGGTTAAGTTGCCAATGGCAGTACCAGCACCCCATGTGGATGCCAGGTCAAGTCTCAGCTGCTATACTTTGAGCCAGTTCCCTGCTAATGTGCCTGCAAAAGCAGCAGAAAACAGCCCAAGGCCCTGGACTCCTGTACTCACGTGGGAAAACAGGAAGATCCTGGCTCTCAGTTTTAGCCTGGTCCAGCCCTGGGTGTTCCAGCCATCTGGAAGTATGAACCAATGAGTGTAAGGCTTGTGCCTCTCTTTCTGTTTTTCCCTCTCTCTCACACATACACTATGTGTCTCTCCCTCTCTGTCCCTGCCTTTCCAACAACAAAAATAGAAATATTGTAAATGAATATAAAAGTAAAATTGAACGGATTAACATTTTTATCACTCAAAATGCAAATTTGAACCCAAATTTATTGAAATCCAAAACCACACCTAACTGTAAATCAGAATCACTGAAATTTCTGTAGATGTGGAGTGCTGTACGACATAGCATTATATTTACATACAGACGACCAAGGGCAAGCATTGTGGTGGAGCATATTAAGCTTCAGTGTATGAGGCCAGCATTCCACTGGAAATGCTGACTCAAGAACCAGATGTTCCACTTTCAATTCAGCTTCCAAATGGCAAGGCACTGGGAGATGGCCCTGGAGTCTGAGTCCCCGCCATCCATGTTGGAGACTAGGCTGGAACCCTGGCTCCTGACATAGGCCTGGTCCAGCTGTGGCTGTTTCCACATTTGGGGAGTGAACTGGTAGATGGAAGATTTCTGCCTGGCTAAATCTTTGTCTTTTCCTCTCTCTGACATTCTTTCAAATAAATAAATACCTATAAAGAAAAAAATGGGGGTCCAAAATGCAATAACAAGCTGTCTTTGTTATTTCCGAGTTATTTTAAAAACTTCATTCGTATCCTGTGTTTATCTACATTTATGAAAGCTTCTAGTTTTTTTAAAGTCAGTACTAAAACTCAACAATAAAAATTGAACCTAGTTTAAACATGAGCAAAAGATGTGAGCTAGCAACTCACCAAAGAGTAGGTACACACAGGAGCAAGGTGGCACAGCCGTGCCAGGGAAGACATCCCACAGCTTGTCAGGAAACTGATACTTCACCCTGTAGAACAGCTGCAGTCCAAATGCAACAGCACCAAATACGGGCTGGACACAAAGGCACAGGACCTCCCGTTCATCGTCGGTGTGAATGCACAATGGCACAGCTCCTTCGGAAGACAGATTGATGGTTACTTGCGAATGAAATATACTGTCCCTATATGATTCAGCAATTGCATCCAAACAAATTGCAAAACTATGTCCACACAGATGCCTGTGCAACGGTGTCTATAGATGCGTTACTTGTAATAGCCCAAACTTGCAAATAACCAAGATATGCTTCATGAGGTGTGTGGATAAACCACAGTATACCCAGACACCGAGCCATTATTTAGCACTTGCTAGAAATGAGCAACATAGCCATGGGAAAACACAAAACATCAGTATATGATAGTAAGCCAAAGAAGTCAATCTGAAAAGGCTACATACTGTATGATTCCAAGCGTGTGACAATCTGGAAAAGGCAAAGTGTGGAACTAGTTAATGGGACAAGAAAACTGCCCTATGACACAGTGGCAGATACAGGTCATTATACAGTTGCCAAGACCCATAGAATGTACAACAGAAAGCACGAGCCCTAATGAAAGGCATGGACGTTGGGTGGTAACACTGCATCAGTGGAGGCTCATCAGTTGTAACAAATGTGCCACCCTGGCGTGGGATGCTTGTGAACTTCTGCTAAGAAAATGAAGGTGCATTATCGGTAATCCTTTCTATAAATCTAAAACTGAAACATACTCTATCACTTTTTAAAATCTATGATTAGGAAGTTTGATATTTCCTTTGCACCGGAATGCAGTCTGAGACCTCTTGCACTTATTTAGTTTCTATTCTGAGAACAGAACTATGTCTGATCACCAGAGCAGGAGGCAGCAAATCCAAGAGGTGTGGGACAGCATGCTCCAACATGCCGCAGGACTCGGAAACCCCTAAGAAGTTGTCTCAGGGGACGAGATGGGAAAACTGATCAGACTTCAGAATCCACTGACCATCTCTGCAGAGCTGGGACCCTGCCAAGTAAGCGGTCTCCTAGAACACCCCCATCCCATAATTGAGTGCTGGTTAGAGTTCTGGTTGCTCTGCTTCAAATCCTGCTCCCCTCACCCCCCAACTTGCCTAGAAAACCAAGAAGATGAAGGCTCAAGTACTTGAGTCCCTGCCACCCACACAGCAAGCGGATGGAGTTCTGGGCTCCTGATCTTGGCATGGTCCAGCCCTGGCTCAGCCGTGGCTGTTGCAGGTATTCGGGAAGTGAACCAATGGATGGAAGCCATTATCTCTCTCTCTCATGCTTTTTCAAAAACAGAAATAAATCGTCTTCAAAAATTCATACACATACATAGATTTACTGGCCAGATTTGGATGAGAACAAAGATTTGTAGACATTTCTCACCATTTCATGAGTGCAATAAATGCACATTCATTGAAGGTGCAATGTTTTAAGTTGCTGTTTTTGACACTACATCCCATTTTAGAGTGGTGTTTTATTTTTGAGATGGCTTACTGCTAATGTACCAGAGAAGGCAGAAGATGATGGGCCAAGTACTTGGGTGTCTATGTGAGAGACCAAGACAAACTTCCTAGCTCCTGATTTCAGCCAGACCCAGTCCTGACTGATACAGGCATTTGCAAAGTGAGCCAGGTAGTAAGAGCTTTCATTCTATTCCTACCACTCTTTAAGACATAAATAAGTGGAAGCCAACATTGTGTCATAGCAAATAAAGTTGTGGTCTGTGATGGCATTCCATGGGGACATGGGTTCGAGTCCCAGCTGCCCCCTTCTGCTCCAGCTCCCTGCTTGGCCTGAGAAAGGCACAGGAAGATGACCAACTGCTAGTACTTCTGCGACCTCTGTGGGAGACCAGAGGAAGATCCCGGCTCATGGCTTTGCGGCCATTGGGAGAATGAACCAGCAGGTAGAAGACTGCCCTCTCTCTGTGGAACTCTTTCAAGAGAGAGAGAGAGAGAGAGAAGTGGAAACATCTGGAATTAAAATAGTGCAATAAGAAGAAATTCTATATAACCCTGAATTTAGATGGGTCTCAACAGGGTTTACTACTCACAATTTGCTGCAAGGTCACTTAGCCTCCAAATCTAAAATCCACATTCAAGATTGTCAGAGGGATGATACATGTGGTTCTTGCCATACCTGTGACAGATAATTCACCAAAGAAACATTGATAATAATGCCTAACATTTTATGAGATGCACACATTTGCCATATACCATTTTAAGTGCCATATACTCATTTAGTCTACATCATGGCCCAGTGAAGTGAATATCAATATTGACATCACCTCACACGAAAGGAGGCATTGCCCAGAAAAATCCCTCTGTTACTAGGCATCAGTGCATAAGCCACTTCATGGCACCATCTCTGAATCACATAGCTAGGACAAAGCTTCCAAAAATAGCCCTGCCATTTGCCCAATGTGCAAGGCAGTGAGTGAGGACAGAAACCCAGCCCCCACTTGGCTTGCCCAACTGTGGGCCCATCGGGCTGCCTCTGCCCAGAGGGAGCTTTACCTAATTAGCCCAGAGAGGTTGTGATACCAGACACCGAGTCCAGAGCCCTGCCTTGATGACCAATCTCATCTCATCTATGCCTCTCCCCACTCTGTTCCCAGGATCCCACAGCTTCCTACGCACTCACGGAGCTCTGTGTGGCCCAGTTGGAGCAATTAGGGTAACGTACATTATTTGTCAACCTAATGATGAACACCAGCCCGCAGACGCTTGCAACCAAGGCAGCTTGAAGCGAGGGGGTCAACTCGAGGAGACGGCACCCTGACACAGGCTGCTGATAATTTAAAGCATAACAAACTGCCACCAAAGTGTTCTACGCCATTTGTAGTAACCTATATATCTATTCATTTATGTGTCCAATAAATGGTAGTGAATTTCCTGAGAATTGCTCCATAATCAATGCTGCTACCCTAGAAAAATTCTTAAAGCAGCAACAGAGGATCATGTATCTGTTCGTATCCTGTCCTTGTCTGTTTATTTTAGGTGTATCACATGTCCAACTCCACAGTGGGCACTAAAAATATAAAGAGCTGTTATAGAACAGTTATCATTATGCAAAACAAATGTTTGTCATACTGAAACATTTTCAATCAAGTCAAAGCAAGATTGCTGTAATTTCCTCAGGAATCGTCTCATACTATCCTGTCTGATGGTAGTGTGCGAGAGATGCTCAAAATAGAAGCATTTTTAACTTGTGAAAATTACGGACAAGCTCTATGTTGGATTACGCTGCCTCTCTCGGGTAATAGCATTTCCTGCATTACCTTAATGCTGACAAGCGTGGACCTCAAGGTCCTCAGTGTGAGCTGCCATGAACGCACCGCTTGCCAGACGGCAGTGCATTTTCACACACATTATTTCATTTCATGTACAGAAAAGCCTGGAAGGTATTCCTATCTCTACCTCTTTCTAGAAGATTCATCAGGCCAGCAAAGCAAGAACTTACCTGTTGTCCTTCAATGCATGAATGGAGCCAGGCCTTACATCAACTGTTACATAGATTTCACATGAACATTACAAAATAGCTTATGGGATTGTGTAATTCCAGTCTTGGTGACATATTATTATTCATCGATACCTTAACAAAAGATTTGGATCATAGTAACTTTTCAATATGAAAAGGTAAATAGTTTTTGAAACATGATAAACCTTCTATACTCCTGCAAAACACTGTTGCCTGCAACCATGTATCACGAACAGATCCATAAAATAAGTAGTGTCAAAGAACCAAAAGATGACTTAAGGATTAGATTGGCAATGAAAGCAATCCTTGAATCAATACAAGTTCTCAGTCTCTTTAATATCACGAAATAATGTGGACCAAGAGCAAGAAACTACTAGGAAAACGATGCCATCTAGTGGTCAAATCAGGGCAGATGTAATGCAGCTGCGATACATGACAATACGGCTAGAATATAAGTCAGCCACAAAGAAAAAACCAAACACTGACGCATGTACAACTTGAATGAACCTTGAAAACAATGTGATAAAAAGAGCCAGCCATAAAAGGGTGCATGTCATATGATTGTATTCATAAGAAATATTCAAAAGACTTATGTCTCTCTCTCCCTCTCAGTAACTTTTAAATAAATAAATATTTGAGAGAGAGAGAGAATCACCAACACAAGTGATGAGCCAGCTCAATAGTTCCGCTTGACATATTGGGCTAAGGAAGGCACTGCACCTCTGACGTCCTCCTCACCAAGCTCACAACCCAATCATGAGAAGACATCACACACACCTGTCCCATGAAACGCTTTCCAGTACTTCTCAAAGCTAGTAACATGTTAGCAAAGGCAAGGGAAGTCGCTGAAACAGGCCGGGAAGGTAGCACAGCCGGCCCTAACGAGATCCCCACAAAGAAAAAGGACACAAGATAACAACTTCAGAAACCCGAGTAAAGCAGGGGCTTCAGTTAACCGTGGCATTTTAAACATGGTTCACCCATTCGCCAATGTCAGACATGCAACAGGGGGGAACAGGTGCTTTGTATAATGGGAATGCTCTACTCTCCTTACCTTTAGTTCTCTAAATTTAAACAATTTTGAACTAAAAATACATTTAAAAGATATATACCAGTACAAAGCAAAAGCACAGATTTATACTGTATTTCATGCATTGGGAGAAGTGACCTCAACCCCATCTTACTTCTCAACAGAACTAATCTAGGGTTCACTCCTTAACCCCTTCTTCTCTCATGAACTTCCTGTGTAAACTCCCATGCATGTTTTATATTTCTGAGCATGTCTCCATAAAGGATAAAATCAGCACTGTATATTTCAAAGAATACTGTGAATGCAACAGGGAAACAGGAATTGTGTAAGCTGACCTGCCACAGGTGCTTTCGCTGGGGAGGTCAGGCGTAGATTAGCGTATAACAGTTCTCATTTCGTGTTACTGCTGAATTATTACAGGCATTCTAAGGAGACTGTTTTTCATTTAAACATTTAAATTAGCTACAATGAAGAAAAGAAGGAAGGAAAAGAGAGAGAAAGCAGGAAGAAAGGAAGGAAGGAGGAAATGAAGGAAGACTAGGAGAAAGCAAAGTTTGGGTCACACGTTACTGCTCAGACGCACTTTCACCGTCATTCATCTTACACAACACCCAGTAAGCCAAAAGCTGTCGCTGTGTACCTGCGGGCCGCGGGTCACGGCTGTGGCTCAATGGATCAAGTTGTTGCTTGCAGCTCCAGCTTTCCGTAGAAGTGCTGCTTCACTTCCCCGCCGCTCTGTTCCTGGTTTAACGCCAATTAAGGCACCTGGAGAGCAGAGGGTAACAGCCTCGGTACTTTGGGCTTGCCACCCTCGTGGGAGAACGGCACGGAGTTCTTAACGCCTGGTTTCAGTCTGCACACACCTGGCTGTTGTAATTATTTGGGGAGTGAATAGAGTTCTCCCTGTCACTTTGCCTTGTAAATAAGAATACATCTTTTTTTTTTTTAAAGCAAAGTCTTATGTTCCCACCCCAAATGTAAACATATTTTTCAACATTAAAAAACTGGCCCTTAGCCTTATTTCCCAGCCAATATTGCTCAATGCTGATGGCTTATTAGAATCACCTGGTTGGATTGGAAAAATGCACGAATCTAGCCCCTTGCTGACGAGCATGGAATCTCTGCCAACAGGGGCAAGGACTGCGAGTTATAGCATAACTCTACAGAGTTTCCATGCCAAGTAGAGGCTGTAGCATGGGCCTAAAGTTTAAGCAAGGAGAGCTTACGACTTGATGTCTGGATGATTCTTGATCTCATTAGCAAAATAACTATCCTGTGTGGTAAGAAAACCATGAAATACCAATTAGAAAAGGGTGCTTTAGAAATTGAATGATGACTATTTCCATAATAAAATCTTGTGTATAGAAATCCACTGTCATTCGGGCCCGGCGCGGTGGCGCAAGTGGTTAAAGGTCCTCACCTTGCACGCCCGGGATCCCATATGGGCGCCGGTTCTAATCCCGGCGGCCCTGCTTCCCTTCCAGCTCCCTGCCTGTGGCCCGGGAAAGCAGTGAAGGACGGCCCAAAGCTTTGGGAACCTGCACCCACGTGGGAGACCCGGAAGAGGCTCCTGGCTTCGGATCGGCATAGTACCGGCCCGTTGCGCTCACTTGGGGAGTGAATCATCGGTCGGAAGATCTTCCTCTCTGTCTCTCCTCTCTGTATATCCGCCTTTCCAATACAAAAATAATAAAAATAAATCTTAAAAAAAAAAAAAAAAAAAAAAAAAAAAAAGAAATCCACTGTCAGGCCTGGCACAATAGCCTAGCGGCTAAAGTCCTCGCCTTGAACATGCCAGGATCTCATATGAGTGCCGGTTCTAATCCTGACAGCCCCACTTCCCATCCAGCTCTCTGCTTGTGGCCTGGGAAAGCAGTTGAACAGCCCAAAGCCTGGGGACCCTGCACCCGTGTTGGAGACCCAGAAGAGCTCGTGGGTTCCAGCTGCTGCAGCCGCTTGGGGAGTGAACCATGAGGCGGAAGATCTCCCTCCTCTCTCCTCCTCTCTATATGCATATCTGCCTTTTTCATAAAAACAAATAAATATTTAAAAGACAAAAAAAAAATCAAGATTTTTGCTTTGAAGTAGGTTCTCAAGAAACACCTTTTGAGGGAGTTGATTAATTACCAGTGAGAGCCTGTATGATGGTTCAATTGGCTAAATCCTTCCCCTACAAGCAATGGGATCCCATATGTACACTGTTTTTTTCCCTGCTGCTCCACTTCTCATCCAGCTCCCTGCTTGTGGCCTGGGAAAGCAGTCAAGGACGGCCCAAAGCCTTGGGACCCTGCACCTGCGTGGAGACCCAGAAGTTCCTGGCTCCTGGCTTCAGATTAGCTCAGCTCCAGCCGTTGCGGTCACTTGGGAAGTGATTCAGTGGTCAGAAGATCTTCCTCTCTGTCTCTCTTCCTCTCTGTATATCTGATTCTGTATACTGAGAGGCCAAGAGTCGGAGCACAACACTTAAGAGGCATTTGGGACATCTTTAGCCCCGTTCTACTACCAACTGTTGCCTCCCACCAGCACGCATCCTGCACAATAGACAGAGACTCAGGCCTCTGCCAGCCACACAGAGTTCCAGGTTGAGTTCCAGTCTCCTGGTTTCAGCCTGGCCCAGCACCAGCTGTTGCCATTGTGAGTATTTCTGGAGTAAACAAGTGAATGACAGATGTGTGTGTGTGTGTGCGCGCGCATACTTTCAAAATAAAGTGAAAATAAATAAACAAAAATGAAGAAAAAATGCATTAAGTACTTGCTATGTACCTGATGCTCAAAACACAGACTCTTCAGTTTTTGCTGGCTGAAGGTGGGGAAAGTAATTCTTCAACAGGCATTCTGCCTCCTCCCGCACACTGTTCCCTTTTCTTCCAAACCTTTTCTCCTGGGGACAATGAGCTGTCCTGGTGTGGGAGTGTGTGTTCATGCTGAGACTCCAAAGAGAGCGCAAGCGAAGCCAGCCCCATCATTTGAGAAAAGGAGCAGCGAGCTGGAAGAGAGTGGACAGCGGGAGCCCTGACGCCTGACCTCCAGCCGCGCCCGTCGCCTGGCGCTCGCGCCCTCTCCCTGAGAGCCACACTTGTCTCCGAGTCACTGTTCCGGAGCTAGCACTCTAAACCTTCCTTGTGCTGCCCCCAGCACAGAGCGAAAGAGGGGGGGGGGATTGCAGCCAAGGCTCCTCACCCTTCGAAGCAGCGAAATGTCAGCAATGTTCAGAAAGGCAAAACGCTTTTCGTCTTAACACGGAGTACCGCGGCGGGCCTGCCATCTGTTTTAAGTTATGCAGACACGACTGCTACACATTCAAAAATAACTATTTCAACCAGCTGCCAAGATGAAACTTCGCTTAATAGCACATTTTTAAAAACATATAATTTCAAGCTTAATATATAACACAAGTATGAAGTTTTCTATTATTTTTAAAGCTAGAAAAAAAAATTTTTTTTTAAGGAGAAGAATGGTCATGCTGCCCCTGTTTTGCTTTTTCACTAAAACCGGAAAAGTTGTCCCTTTGTAACTGTGTCTCTTGGCATTTTTAGTCAATGTGTGTTGTTAATCTCTACCATAACGTTGACGATTAAAACACCCAAATACGGTGTGCTCATACAATTAGAATGTTCTTTATAGCCCTAGCCATTTGCTGATTAAAATACCAATAAAATGATTTCATTTTCTTTTAAAAATAATGGAATGCTGCGCAAATTTGCATGACATCTTTGTGCAGGGGCTATGTCAACCGTATCAGTATCAGTCTGATTATTTAAAAATTTATTTATTTAACTTGAAGTTAGAGGTACAGATAGAGAGAGAGGCAGAGAGATCGTCCATCCATTGGTTCACTCCTGAATTGGCCACAACGGGCCAGAGGGGACAGGCCCAAAACTACCAGCTAGGAGTTTCATCCAGGTCTCACATATGGATGCAGGGACCCAAGGACTTAAGCCATCCTCCACTGCTTTAGATACATTCTCGAGGAGCTGAATGGGAAGTGGAACAGTAAGAACTGTAACTGGAGCCTACATCGGATGCTGGCATTACAGGCAGAGGCTTAACACACTATACCCTACACTAGCCCCATCAGTCTAATTTCTGTGAAAGTGAGTGCCTTCTGTAACTTGGGAGGGTAGTCCTGTTTTCTACCCTACTCCTCAGTACCTTCAAGGAAGCAGCACTTACCAAAGTAATGAGGAAGAGAAAGAGAGAGAGAGAATCACTAAACACAGTTAATATTCCAAAAACAGAATATCCACTTGAGGTGTCTGAGAAACAGCTGAGCTCAGTGGGTGCTGGGTGAGTCAGCTGCTGCAGCAGTAAGCTAAGATCTAAAGATAATTGAGTTTCATTCAAATTATGTGATTGGCTCAAAAATCAAAATCATTGTGGGGGTGGGGGGTGTTGTATACTCCCTGTAACCCCTTTAAGTGCAACAGGAAGCTAGGATTGCACAATTGGGGGCTAGCATTGTGGCACAGCAGTTTGAAACCTCACATCACAAAACTGGTTCGAGTCCTGGCTGCAACTCTTCCAATTCAGCTCCCTGCTTAAAAGAAGAACAGAAGATGAGCCAAGTGCTTAGGCCTCTCCCACCAACACGGGAGACCCAGATGGAATTCTGGGCTCCTGACTCCAGCCTGGCCCAGCCCCAAGCCATTATAGGGAGGGAGCCAACATATCAAAGATCTCCCTTTCTTTCTGCCACTCTGCCTTTCAAATTAATAAAAGTAAATCTATGGTTTTTTTTTTAAGCCATATTTGGGCCAAGCATGGTAGCCTAGCAGGTAAAGTCCTCGTTTTGCATGCACCAGGATCCCATAGGGGCGCCGGTTCTAATCCCTGCAGCTCCACTTCCCATCCAGCTCCCTACCTGTGGCCTGGGAAAGCACTCAAGGATGGCCCAAAACCCTGGGACTCTGCAACCTGCATGGGAGACCCAGAAGTTGTTCCTGGCTTCTGGCTTTGGACCGGCTCAACTCCAGCCATTGTAGCCACTTGAGGAGTGAATCATTGGATGGAAGATCTTCCTCTCTGTCTCTCCTCCTCTCTGCATATCTGACTTTCCCATAAAAATAAAATAAAATTTAAAAAGCCATAATTGCTTGAAACGCTGCAATTAGTAAACGCGTACTTTGAATCAAGTTTTATTATGTTCCTTAAGAAATGAATAGCAATTTATGAACACACCTTGCACATAAGTCCATGAAAGACCTATAGATCAGGGAAATATGTGCACATCTTTTCAGTGAAGTGATTTGGTTAGGTCAAACTTTTAGAATGGTGGACATTACATTTCAGAGTGGTGCAATACACAAAGAGGAAAGCCAAACAACGGACTTCATAAATATATTTGTTTTTATTGTCAGTTCATCAACAAGAAAATTGTCTCTAGTTCTGGATAGATAAAGTGATCCTAGGGAAAGGAAAACAAATAAAAATCTTAGAAAAGAAAAGAATAGGTTATTGAGTTGGTCCCAGACTTTGCCTTTGGACCGCTTATTCTTGTCCTATTCCATGTCAGGCTATGGGGAGTCTACCTTCCTTCATCCTGGAGTGGTATTGCAACATTCAGAGAACAATGGCTGTGACCTCTGAACAGTATGGGGTTTTAAAAATCCAAAGCTTAAATCCACAATCCCTTTCCAAAGAGCTGATTTCTTACGTGCAAATGAGATTAGCTCTCAGCCATCTGTTTTTTCTGTGATCCTTAGACCAGATTATTCCATAAGCCAAGCACTGCAATGGACAGGGATCCCTACAGCTTGATTTCACAACCCTCACAGTTAATGAACGACCACAGAAGATTGCCATGAGCAGCTGAGTGCAGATGTGAGCTGCAAAAAACAGGCTAAAGAAGTGAAGAATTGTGCTATTTACTAATATTTGAAAAAGAATCAGTAAAACTCAGCTGTATTGGAAAGTACAAGCCTTTTTCTCTGTGGTCCTTGGATGTTGTGTGGGTAGGATCTGTGCGTAATTGCTTCATTTCTTTCCATTTTGCCTGTCTAAACATTGCATAAAAAAACCACTTGATAAATTCAATGTTGATATTGGCATGTGAACAAATGAAAGAGTGGATGCTCATATTAACATTTATAAATTCCATATAAATATCAATAAAGCTTCAAAGAAGAATGCCTAAAAAATATTTCTATTTAAATTCACACTGGCATTCAACCCACACACTTACAGAACTTGATACAAAAACATCCTTGGTGTAGATTTAAAGTATACATTTTTAAAATAAACTATTCAGGTAATATATTTAAATAGATACTCTGATTAAATTATAATTTTAATATTAAACTAGATTCTTGTAGGGTTAACTTTGGGTCTTTTTTAGAGATACTTTACAACTTTTTCTCTCTCAAACATTCACACACCACATAAGTGGTAAAAAATATAATTTAGGATCATGCTATGAAAGATACATCTAATATTTCATGGTAAATAAACTTGAGTATCTACTAGCAATGGTATTTTTGGATTTAAGTTATTTCAAAAATTAATTCTGGGCCAGGCACGATGGTGTAATGGTTAAGGACCTCGCCTTGAGCACTCCCAGGATCCCATATGGGCGCCGGTTCTGATCCCCGTAGCTCCACTTCCCATCCAGCTCCCTGTGTGTGACCTGGGAAAGCAGTCAAGGACGGCCCAAAGCTTTGGGACCCTGAACCTGTGTAGGAGACCTAGAAAGAGGTTCCTGGCTCCTGGCTTTGGATCGGCGCAGCACTGGCCGTTGCGCTCACTTGGGGAGTGAATCATCAGACAGAAGATCTTCCTCTCTGTCTTTCCTCCTGTCTGTATATCTGACTTTCCAATAAAATAAGTAAATTTTTACAAAATAAATAAAAATTAATTCCAAGTGTCTCTTAAAGACACACAAGGAGCTATAGATCATGTGATCCACTTAGAGAACAGAATAAAAGACAAATAGCATAAATTCTCTGGATGCCCTACTGGATTAAAATAATAAGCATAAACTTTAAGAACTAATGAAAGAAAGAAGACAAAGAAGAATGCAAAATACATCCAATTCTCTAGCATTTCTCTATACCCTGTAAAAAATTAAAAGTTCTTTTTTTAAATATTTATTTTTATTGGAAAGTCAGATATACAGAGAGGAGAAGAGACAGAGAGGAAGATCTTCCGTCCGTTGGTTCACTCCCCAAGTGGCCTTAATGGCTGGAGCTGAGCCAATCTGGAGCCAGGAGCTCTTCTGGGTCTCCCATGCGGGTGCAGAATCTCGAGGCTTTGGGCCATCCTTGAGTGCTTTCCCAGGCCACAGGCAGGGAGCTGCCTGGGAAACAGGGCCGCTGGGATTAGAACCGGCATTCATATGGGATCCCAATGCATTCAAGGCAAGGACTTTAACCACTACGCTATTGCATTGGGCCCTACGTCTTGAATTTCTTTCAACAAGGCATTGTAGTAGTTTTTAAACTTCCTCTACTTATTCCTGAATATTTCAGTCTATTGATACTGTTACTTATGGAGTTGGTCTTGAGACTGAACCACTATGCATATGTCCCTAATGAGGCAGGACTCAGGCTTCCATCTGTCCTATCCAACTCAACATGTTCTTGCCCATCCTTTGGGATTAGGCACTTATCAAAAGGAATTCACTGAATTGAAGGATTAGTACAGCTGGCCCTAAAATCACTGGATTCTTCTGCTTCTCCAAAAGGGAAGTACTGGTCTTATTAACTAGTATTGCATAAAGGCTTCTATTTCCCTGCATGGACAAAGAAATTCCATATCTGGAGCAGATTCTGACTTCCATCCATATGTAAGCCCTTCCCTCCCTGCTGGACCATCTGGCCATGATAAAAATCTTCTAAACGACACAGCATCAGTGACCAACCAGGAACAAGGATATGAGCTGAATATGTATGTCCCAATTTCAACATGTAAGATTCTATATCCCTAACTCTTTGAGGAGCCTGGGAATTTAGCAATAGCCATCTAGCTGCTTGCTTGTGATTTGAACATACAACCTTACTGTCTTTCACCATCTTGATGTCTGGAGAGTAGACGCAAGGCTAGGGGTTCTACAGCAATAACCTCCATCCACTTTGACGGATTGTTGTGCAACAGTCTGATGATTTTACTTTCATGTTGTCCCTTGCCAGCTTACAGAAACTCAACCAAGTCTTTCACTCTATGACTGTAGAATTTTTTAATTTTGTAATTTTAGTGAATTCTTTAGAATTACCAATACATAAAATTATGCCATCTGAAAAGAGACAAGTTTATTTCATCCTCTTTTTAAAAAAAAAGATGTATTCATTGGGAAATCAAAGCTACAGTGAGAAGGGGAGAAAAGAGATGGCAGCGAGAGCTAAAGAATCTTCCATTTATTTGGTTCATTCTGCAGATGGCTGCACGGGCCAACACTGCCCAGGCTAAAGCAAGGATCCAGGAGCTTTACCTGAGTTTTCCACTCGGGTGGGCCCACGCACTTGTGCCATCCTCACTGCTTTCCCAGGCCACCAGAAGGGAGTTGAACAAGTGAAGTAGCTGGCACACACACTGCTGCCCAAATGAGATGCTAGCATTTCAGCAGGCAGCTTCACCTACTATACCACAATGTCGGGCCCTACTTCTTTCTAATCTGGATCATTTTGTTTCATTTTCTTGCCGAATTGTCCTAGTTAGAACTTCCAATACAATACTGAACAGAAGTGACAGGAACAGGCATACTTGTCCTGTTCCTGATCTTAAGGGGAAAATATTCACTCTTTCATCATTATGTTGGATGTGGGTATAAAATAGCTATTCTTTGTTAGGTTGAAGATGATTCTATTTCCAATTCATTGTTGCTGTTTTCCTTTTATCATAAAATGTTTTAGACTTTATTTGATTGCTATTATCTATTGAGATAATCATGTGGCTTTTATCATTTATTCTGTTGCTATCTTTGCTGCTACTCTGTTGATTTTTATATATTGAAGTAACCTTGTATTTCTGGATTTCTCACTTAGCTATACTATATAAGTATTTCTATAAGCTATTGGATAAAGAAAATTTACTTGATTTGAGAGAGATAATTTTCCATCCACTGGCTCACTCTCCAAATGCCTCTGACAGGGAGGCTGATCCAAGCTGAAGCCGGAAGTGTGGGACACCATGCAGGTATTCCAGGTGCTGGCAGGGCCCCAGCTGCTTGAGCCATTATCTACTGCTGCCCAGGAGGGAATGAGCAGCCAGTTGGCCCCAGGAGCTGAGCCAGCACTGGAAAGCAGACACTCCACTGTGGGAGGCAGGTATCTTACCTGTTAGATCACACACCCAACCTTATGTAACTTACTGATCTGTGATATATAATATACAAATTTTTTAAATTAAATTTCAAAATAAATTGGACTCTGAATTGAATGGTTGAGAAATTTTTGGTGAAAACATGAACGGAAATCACTTAATAAATTCCTGTTTGACATCTTCAGTGTTTATATGATACACTAGGTAGAAAAGAGGAGGCAAAAAACTTTTCATGTAAGTTTTAGTTTTATTTTTGTAAGGTAAGTGATTAATTCTTGTAAACCAGTCTTTTGGAGGTGGCTCTACATAAATCATTACACTAATATATCACCAGTAGACACCTTTTGGAAAATAAAATAACTTTTGGAAAATTTTCATTATGAAAATACGTAGCTATGACTTGATTAAAAAAGAAAAATTTAGTGTCAACACTATCATATACAGACTCAAAAAAGTGCTGTATTTCAAACTCGCACCCTGAAAACTGTTAAGTAACTCAGATCATGACGAAGGCATTGGCAATGAGGATTCAGGTGAACAAATAACATCGTTTCGTGAAATGAACAACTTACAAAAGTGCATTATTAAACAAGCAAGGCTTAAGTTAGCATAATATGTGGACTACATTAAATATTCTAAGTAAAAAAAAATTATCAGACTGCTTCCCCAAAGCATCTTTCCATTCACCGAGTATGTGGCAAACATGAAAGCACGGGGAACCTGTCACTGCTGAAAAGCTGAAGCTTGCCCGTCCTATGTGCAGCCAATAACCATGTGACAGAGCGAATCCCTCCCGCTCCATCCTCTGCAGTGTATCCCCTATTTCCTTCCTTCAGGACACTTATTGTGCTGGTATTTGAGTGTTTATTGACTTGCATGCTTGGACTTCATCTCCTTTACTAGAAGTCGAATCAAAGGAGGGACCAATTCTCCCAGGTGTTTACTGGATGTGGCATGTCCCCAACTGTATTTAATTCTGCTCAAAGGTTCTTTGATCACCCTCACCAAAGAAATTACGCCTAGTTTTTCTGACTAGAGCTACACCTAGCTGATTTGGATATCATATTGTGCATTTAGTAATGCTGTTTTCTCTCCTAGAATATGGGCTCTTGGGTGGTGGATCTTAGTTCATGAACCAATGGACGATGGCACTAGTGAAATGTTTTTGCACATGTTGGTTTGACACTTTGTTGTCTTGACCTGCCGGATAGCAGGGATTTGTGTCCTAGTCTTTTTGACTTATTCTCCGCCCTGGCACAGATGAGCTTCTGAACACTGTATGACTGTACAACATCTACTACAATTCCCAACAAAGGGACTGAATCCATGGACAGTGTGTATGCCAAAGAATGCAGCTACACTGCCAAAATCCCTGTATCTGCATCTCTTAGAAGGTGTTTCAAAACTCAGATTTCTTTTTCATTACTTAATAGCCTGACTGGGCTAGTATGCTGTAATCAGACACAGTAATAGCTCTCTAGCAAGACATGTGAAGATTTCCACTACGTGGGATGAACAATGAATGCCCAATAGGTTAGGTTTTTGCTGCCAAGTTATCAAGTCCAGAACTTTGAAGATTTTGGAGTTTAGCAATTGTGGACAAGAAGATGAGCCTAAGTATTGGCATATGGAGCTTGGTGAAATATCTCCATATTACAATGGGATCATTACACACCAAAAGGTTACAAGCTCATTTTTCATTACCACTCACAATTATGAAGCATTTACCGTATAGCTGTTCTGTGTTAATCTGTTTAAATATGGATGAAAACCCACTAATGGCCCCATATTACAAGCTGAAGAGGAAACCAGTGTGTAGAGAGATAGGATCTACAAAGAAGTTTTAGAAATTTGCCCACAGAGCTAATGACTGGACACTCCAGATTTCCACTAAAGATGTCTCACAATGAAGTCATACTCTGGAGCACTTGCTCATTCTACGTCACGAGCACAAGGTAAAAATGTCTTTGCCCTGTGAAGTTTCTTTGTGACTTGGAGTCTAAGAGAAGTTTCTGTAATTCAGGTGCATATGAAAATGCTTGGGCTGCACCATGACATAGTAGGCTAAGCCTCTGCCTGCAGCATTAGCACTCCATTTATGTGCCAATTTTTATTTCAGCTACTCTACTTCCAATCCAGCCCTCTGCTGATAATCTGGGAAAGCAGCAGAGGATGGCTTAAGTCTTTGGGTCCCTGTTCCCACATGGAAGACCCTGAAAAACTCCACACTCCTGGCCGATTTAGCTCAGCTCTATCTGTTGCAGCCATCTGGGGAGTAACCCAGTATGTGGAAGATCTCTCTCTCTGTGTCTCTCTGTCTGTAACACTGCTTTTCAAATAGAAATAAAGTAAATCTTAGAATAAAATAGAACAAAGCGGAACAATAAACCAATCTGTATGTGGCCAAATTTTTATGGATATTTGTATGAATAACTTGTTTCCTTAACTAAACGAATGTTCTCCAGTGTTTATAACAAGATCAAGTGATTTCAGCTAACTAAGACAATAGAACACACCAACTTTGCCCTGATTTCTTCTGCAGAACCATGGTCTGCTATTCCCTGATGAGATAAAGAATGGTAGAAGAGACCACCAAAAGGCACTGTTTATAGTGAGCATGCAGATTTATAACTGAACTTTTTCAAGAACATCTTAGCTGCTTGGATCTTTATTTTACTTTTTTTGAAGACAAAAGTTGACGAAATATTTGTGATTACCAAATTTTGAAACCCCTTCAGAATTAGCAAATATAGCAGTGATAGTTTGGCTTTAAGGAAGCAGTTGTATAAGAAAACAAAGCTATATTTTAAAAAGTTCTTGCATAGGATTATAGCTTCAACTGAATACATGGCCTTTAGACTCTACACACTTAGGGAAAAACCTCAGATTATGAAATGTAGAGTAGCAAAAACACATAGTTATTTTAAGATACAAAGTAGATAACAGGAATACAAGAATTAACAAATGAAAATAACATACACTAAAAACATCACAACAGAAATGGGCTTTATTTCAACCAGATAAGTGAATTCTTCAAGTAACATCAAGTTCTTCAAGTCTTGAAGACGCGCAAATTAAAGCTGGCGCTCCAAAGGCAGAGAGGAAAGACACCTTCTGGAGTAACTGTACTGCCCTTAACAAGTGCCTTTGAACAATACGTCCTACCCAAAAGAGCATTAGAGCTCATGCATTCCCATATCTATACCAGTCCCACATTTGACAGGTACCCTTGATACTTAATGGGCTCTTCCAATTTAAAAATTATATATATGTATATATACATAAAGACATAGATCAGCATCATAAATTATTCTTTAATTTTAGAAACTGGGATTAAAACACAGTTTTCAGTTTAAAATAGTAAAAAGGAAAAAACTTTAAACATTATTATTTAACACGCCTTATTACAAAGCTCCTAGGTACATACATATACAAAAGAAACAGCTAATATTACCTGACACTTCAACCCATGACTTTCCCTACATCTCCTGATAGGAACAGTTAATCTTAATAGAAGACTTTCCCAGATAAATTCCGAATTTCTTGCACAAAGATTTACTGCCATTTATATGATATGCAAAGATGAGGACATTCTAACAGAATATTTCAATTTAATATAGCCTAACATGAACGGACCCAAGAGAACACCACAAGGGATGAGACAAGATTGCATATACTTTTTGGCTTTTGCAGGACTTGTTAAATTTATTAGCACTTTTAGAGTCTTCTGGTCATGGACACTTTTGAGAAGTTTAGCTTTTGCACTTAACTTACAACTGACTTGGTCAGCACCTTGATTGAAATGAACATTAAAGAAAGGTTGTGTGTGGGAGGAAGATTATCTGAAGACACATACAGTGCCAAGGACTCTCTTTTTTCAAGACATTCAGACAGAAAAACAAGACCCCAAAAAGGCATGAACATACAAAAACTAGTGTTCACAGTAAAACATGCCAGATTTGCAGTTTCATTTGAAACCAACAGCAATCATGAAACGTCATGAAAAATATAAGTAAAGGTAAAATCTCCTAGAGGAATTACTAAATGAAGTTAAAATTATCACACTGATCAGTAAACCCCAGAAGAAAAATGAACAGCGCTATTTCAGGTCCTCCTTAAACATCAGAACTTTCCCGAGATAATGCATAAAATTGGTGTGTTTGGCCACGCTGCACAATTTTTTTTTTTTTTTAAATACAGTGTACAGAAAAAACTCTTAGAGTCCCCATTTAGAATCATAAACTCAAAACCTAAGAGTAAAAGCTCAGCTGGAAGAATTTCAAGTTATTTACACAGCAGATTCATCTGTCCTGATGGCTTAGCTTGCATCCCACAGCGACGCTTCGCCTTCTGCAGCGACAGACTCCAGTTCTATGTCCTCACAAGGGCTGGTCCTTCCCCCGCGCATCTCTACTGCTCATCAGTCATTTTGAACAGTTCCAACAGTGCTCCCACAGCTCCAAAATAGCCCTACAAAAACAACGGGAAACAATCGGTTTCATTACCTCTGAACCTTGGCCAAACACCCATTATTTTTAATAATCTTAGGAATGCCACTCCCTAATGTTGTAGAGAAAACAGAAATTTCAACCAGAACCCTTTACCATGAAACATGGTGGGATAACAGCAAGTATACTTGACAGAAGCCCTACTTAATTAGATATATAGTGAACAACATGTGTAAGGGGCTTGAAACAACATCTGGCACATAGGGGCTGCTGAGGCAAGTGTGAGTTGGTTAATATTGTAACTATTTCATTTTAATCTTGGCCCAAAAAAAAAACACTGTTAACCCCCCAGGTTAGAAACAAAAGGCAAATCTCTTTGGCTTTAAAGTATACCTCATGGAAGATAATCCCAAATGTCTCTCAGCCTTAATATAATGTAATCATCATCTAATTATATGTCATGTAAACAAATAAATGGTGACTATCTCTACAAGTTCAGGTAAATTTTTCAAATCTTGTCACAAACCATTGTCCTCGACTTAATTATGCCACAACATAAAATAGATGGAAAATCTTAGAAGCATTTTGCAACCGAATTGCTCTGTATAGTTTCAATTTCTTGACCTACTTTGAGGCAACAAACTGAAAATCACAGAAAAGTCATAACATTCGTAGGTTGCAAAATGAAAATAACTACAGCACACCAATAAACATTCATGTTCAGTAATAGGTCTTGGTCCAATATGAACAGATTGGGGACCAAATGAACATATACACATTTTAAGTTAAAATTAAGTAGTTAAACCAGGGAGATATATTTAAATGACCTTTAGCATTATTTTAATTTCAATCTCCAAAAAACTTACTCTGCTTAAGATCTACTCTTCTCATTTTCTCCACCACCTACAGTCTCTCTAATCAGTATACTGACTCTCTGCTTCTTTGAGTTTAAATGTTTCAGATGCCACATATTGGTTAGAACATGTGGTACCTGCATTTATCTCACTTATCTTACTTGGCATATTGTTCTTTAATTCCATCCAGGTTGTCACCAATGACCGAAGTCTTTTCTTCATAAACCCAAATGTATGTCATGGGGTACATGTATCAAATTTTTTTAACCCATTCATCTGCTGACGGACACCTGGATTGATTCCATCAGCTTTGCCATTGTATGTGCTGCTACGAGGAACATGTGAGTGCAGAACTTCTTGGACACCCTGATTTAAATTTTTTAAGCAGAGATGGACCTTTGGTCGTGTGTTTACACACTGGGTCACTACAGTCTGATACTGAACCTCGTTTCAAGATGCCTGGATTTGCATCCTAGCTGTGATCCCAGTTCCAGCTTCCTGCTAACCTGCACCTGCTGGTAGGAAGCTCAAGTAGATGGGCCTGTCTCCTCACACAGGAGATGTGGCTTGGGTTGCCCGGTTCTAAGCATTAGTCTAGCCAAGCAGTACACAGCTATACCACTATTTGTGAAGTGAATCAGCAGTTGAAGCTCTTTCTCTGTTTGTTTGTTTTTTTTTTTTGTCTGCCTATCAAATAAATTTTAAAAAGATTTAAAAGTTGTTCATTAAAATCTTTGGGTAAATACTCAGAAGCAGAATTGTTGGATCACACATACAGTAATTTTATTTGGGTTTTTGGAGAAATTTTCCATTGTGGCTATACCATTTACGTTCTGATTAGCCAACAACCAGTCCCAATTATCGGGTAGAGGGCTTCCCTTCGAAACGGAATGTTTTACACATTGTATATGGATACAAAATTCAAATGACAACTTTTCTACTTTTCTAATTTTAAAACTAAGAGAACTCCTCATGAATTAGACAAACTCAAATACCCTCCACATAGGACGTGAGCTCTGTGAAACCTCAACTTACCTCATGTTCTAAAAATAGAGCTTTTAGTTGTCCTTTGGACCAAAAGTCCATGGCATACGCAAGCAGCTTCATGGAGACCATATTGATTCTGAGAAAATTGCCAACAAACACAACTCTGTCAATATTCTGGAAAAAAAAAAGATTAACAAACAATTGAACCATTGTATAAAAAAAGCACTTAGCAAAAACACAGCATCATCACATAGAACTGTGCAAAGTGAATTATTTTTTTTCTTTAAGCAGAACGATTTTAGCATTTCCAGATGAAACTGAACAAATGTCATGGTGTATTCCACAGATTTGCTGATCAGGGCAGAAACTGATAGTGTGCATACTGGCAGGAGTTAAGTCAGAGCGCCTCGGGTTCTGACACAAAATTCACCTCCCAACCCATGTACACAAAATTATTACTGGAGTTCAAGTTCAGCTAAATTTCTTGTGCATTCCCTCAATTCCCCAAACTCTCAGTTTAAAATACCATTACAACCAGTTGGTAAATAAAACAGCTGTGGCATGGCTGATTCCTCTAGTGGGTTTCCTCAGTATATTCTATCCCAAACACTGGGATTCCAAAAAGAAACATTACTCAGTATCTGCCCTCAGGATAGATGATGGAATATCCCATGTGGTCAACACATGAGTTAAAACATGCCAACAAAAATACACTGTAATTTTTGCCATCATGGACACGGATTTGCATTCTGAACACAGACTCACGGACATTCCTATCCTGTCCATGCAGACATGCTTTAAGTCCCATAAGTCTGCAGCACTAGTGCACTCACAGAATTTCCCATTCCCGCTCTGCCTCTTAAGCTTAAACCTGAGTTCAGCCTGTCTGCCATGCAGAGGCTGCCCGCCACTCACTCACTCACAGAGCTGGGTTGTCATGGTCACTCTCACCAAAGGCAAGAGAATCTTGAAAGTTGGCATGATTTTCTCTTCAGTCTATCAGGAATAATCAGTGTCTGGGAACTTGACTTTGTAACTGGTGAAAGTTTTAACAACACGTGTTCATGAAGCCATTAGCCACTGAAAACCTTTTATGGGTGGAGGAGTGTTCTTAGTAAGTTTCCTTAAGAAAGAACTACAGCCACAGAGCACCTAGGATAAAAAGTGGCAAGCAATACTTGAAGAAACTAAGATTAAGGAGGGATTTAAAGACATTTAAGTGTTTTGCCCTTCTCCCAAATGAGAGCTCCATGTTAGGACACGCTCAAGACCCAGTCCTTTATTATCCTGGTAGAAAGTCAGAAAAAGTGACACTGAAAGCTGACTGGCATTCCATGTTTCAAATAAACTCCAAATGGCTTAAAGATGTAAATGTTTAAAAAAAAAAGAGAGAGAGAGATAGAGAAAAACATGAGAGAATTCTTTTTAAAAGTAATGTAAAATAGAAGAGATATAACAATCAGAACCCATTGAAAAAAGACTGATACATTTACTTAAAAATGTAAACATTTAGTGGAGGGGGAAAAAACATCACCACAAACAAATCCAAATGGGAAGCAATAAATAGAAAATAATTCAGTGTATATCACATAAAGCGGATTTGATATCTAACTGATAAAGCATTCCTACAAATCAATAAGAAAAGCCTAACAATCCAATAGAGAAATAAGTGGACAGTATTAGTAAATTCTTCACAGACACACAATGGGAATACTAATGATGACTATTAAACACATGAAACATGTTCAGCCTCACTTATAATAAGAAAAATAAAAATTAATTCCCAAATAAGACACTATTTCTTACCTATTATATTGGGAAAGATAGGGGAAAATGTCTGGTAACCTTCCTAGGGAAACCTCTACTCCCTGTACTCTTATACTGTGCTTTGTGGGAATATAAATTAGATTTAGCTTCACAGAAGAAATTTGATAAGTTATGATCAACATATCTTTTCATTCAGCAATTTTTCTTCTAGGAATTTATCCTCTATAGTATTTTATATATATATATATATATATGAAAGCAAAATAATGTTTGTATATGGAAAGTATGAGCATGTTTATGCTACATACAAGTATTTTAAACACTTTTCATTTATTTGAGACAGACACACAGACAGAGAGGGACAGACAGACAGTGGAAACTCCCTTTTGCTGGCTCATCCCCCAAGTTCCTGCAATGGCCAGGACTGGGGACAGGCCAAAGCAGGAAGCTGGGGAAACAACCCAGTTCTCTCACATGGGTAGCAGGTATGCAGCTACTTGAGCCATCACCTGCTGCCTCTCAGGGGATGCATGAGCAAGGTATCAGGAGCAGAGCCAGGACTCGAACCCAGGTACTTCAATACGGGATGTAGACATCCAGTGGGCCAGATAACTGCTCCTGCAGATCTCTCAATAAACAGCAAAAGACTAGAAAGACCTTAAGCATCATTAGAAAACTGATCAACTCAATAAATCAATATGTTATGGATGCTATCTAGTTGTTAAAGGATGAAGAAATTTTAAATATAGTCTCAAGATACAGTATACAAGAAAGAGACAATAGTTTCAGAGGTGCTTATTGAGGTATGAATGATAGAACAAAATAATACCTGGTATTTCCTGTGTAGAATTAACAGAGAGAGACAGAGATGGAGTAGGAGAGAAAAGCAGAGGAAAGAGGAAGAATGTTGAGATAAAGCCTGTGTGAATAGTTCTTGATAAATGATGAGTCTGAGATGATGGATATGTGGGGGTTCTTCAGACTGTTCTCTCTGTATGCTTACTAATTTTCATAATAAAAATTGCTAAAGCATGATGCAGAATAGTACATACAGAGTATGATATGTAACTATATTTTTTAAAAAAGCTTTTACAAAACATGAATGTTCTACAGTTTTCTACTTCTAGAAGGATGTTATTTATCCCATGTTGCATACAGCTTAGGGTGGAAACAGACAACGTGTAGCTTAGCTTGTCTCCAGCAGTGCATGCTGGAGACAGATGTGGAAATGGTGACGTATATCCATGTATGATCTTCTACTTTTGGAACTATGCGTCACATGCTTATAATATCTACTCAAATAAGAAAATGTGAAAGTGAAGGAAGAATTTCACGGGGTCCTAGTAATCGCAGAAAAAAATATTTAGCAAATATTATGTACCTCTCTGAAATGACTACAATCAAAACTTCTTGACTGAGTGGCTCCAGACAGCAAAGCAAGGAGTGAAGACCTTGGTCACTGCTCTCCCAGGGAAACACGATGCTGCCAGGGGCTGGTGCACTGAAGGGCCTGGCCTGACTCCATCTTTTGGACTGAGCCTCTGCCCAAAGGCAATAAGTGAATTGCCTTCAACTCTAAAGAAACAGCTAAAAGTTAACTCAAACCTGTGTAGTATATGCCTACGTTGTCACACAAGCACTTCTTCTGTACTCCAACAATAAGTGGCATTGAAATGGAAATCCAAAGTGAAAAATAAATTCAGCTGTACTCCCCCTTATGGAGTATGCCACTCATGAAAAGACCAACTGGCTCACTCCCATGAGTAGCGCAAGGCAGAAGTCAGCTCTGTGAAAAGCAAGGCAAAGGGCTAGTGGCCTTTGGGGCAAAAGGTGTTTCATCTCATTGACCTTTGAGTGTAGCCAAGTACACACAAATTAGTCTTAGGACTTGTTTTGCTACTTGGGAAAACAACCTTTAAAGATTATTAGAACAAACCTCATGACTGCAGTGGACTTTGGAAAGCCACACATCCAGAATCCTCTTTTATCTGCATATCATCCTCCCATTAACACTGCCTCGAAACCGAAGACTTCCAAAAAGTTAGGACCCCGATCCTCAGGCCCGCAACTCCTCTAATCAATGTCAGGATGGAGGATGTCTCTTTTGTAATCCCAGAGCTCAAATGCAAGGTTGACATCTGCCTATCTTAAAGCCTTATGTCTCCATTATTTACCACTCAGATGTGTGTGTGTGTGTGTGTGTGTGTGTGTGTGTGTGAGAGAGAGAGAGAGAAAGAGAGAGAGAGAGAGAGAGAGAGAGAGAGAGAGAGAGAGAGAGAGAGAGAGAAGGTTCAAAGAGTGAAACAGAAAATTCCTCAAGCTGAATGGTCATCATTTGAGCCTCTGTTCATTAGGAATATTTTTATCAAAAATCACACTTTGAAAATTCCATTCTAATGCTACTGAGATTCCTTAATACTTTTATTACCTGTCCCTTGCCCCAACTTCTCTTTTCTATCTTCCTAACACATCTCAGTGAGAAGACAGCTGTTTTACTTTATGTCTTATATTTCAGAAAAAAAAAGCGGGGGGGGGGGGGTTCCATTATTTCTACGGCAGTTTTGCAGTGTTTCTAACATATGAACAAAGCTTTCTCCATCACCAGCTCCAACCCTTTGGGAGCATGGGGCTCTGGCTGGCCCCAGCTGTAGCGTGCTCTCTGTGCTTTGATAGCCCTGTACAATGCTGCTTGAACTCCATGCCACAAGGCAACACTGTAAAGAAGCTGAAAGCAGAGAGAATATCAAACATTGCAAAGGGAGCAGCTCATCTGCAGTGATTCGCAAGGAATGCCCAGCACTTTCCCTCAAATTTCACTGGGCCCATAGCAATAATAATGGTTAGAGGAGCTGCGGCAGGGGTTGCGATTTGCGCATGCTTTCACAGTAAAATAGTTATGATTTGTCATTCACTGTTTACTTAATAAAACACAAACTTGTCGTCCTCTCCCAACACACACACAGCATTCCCACTGCAAAAGGTGCGACTGCATCAGAAAGCCGGTTTCCCAAGGACATGTGGTTTTGAAGCAGTCAATAGCTGCCACCATGCCAGGATGATGTGGCTTTCCCTGGGTTAAGTAAAGGCCTTACCTCATTCAATGCACACATCCGAGCAATGGAGCCAATGTTGTTGGTGATGGTGACCAATGTGGCCCGGGCGAGGTCTTCTTTGCTGATGGAATCACGCTTTTCTTTACTCATCATGTTGCCAAAGCTATGTTGGAAATATTAGCGAGAGTGTTCAAAATCATCCTCAGGCAGAGCCCAGGCTTCCACCACGGTGCAGCAGAAAGCTCTATGAAAAACTATGTTCGTACACAAAAGACCTGATTTTGCTGCCATGGTTTATGAGCAGACAGGATTACGATATGGATGGCTGGATGCCCTTTTCTTAAAAGGGACAAAATAGCAATGGTTATTAATGGGGGGGAGGGGGGTTTGGGGAAAATTTTTTTAATGCCTCCAGAAATCTGGACCACAAAAGGATGGGGAAAACAGCTAGAGTTTTCCAGAACCTTCTTTCAAAGTTGCCTTATTTTAAGCACACGCATCAAGAGTTAAAAATCTCAGTGCTTCATAGAGGGCAGGAGATCAAGTCTGAGCTCCCATACAATGGATGATTGCACCAGGCTGGTGGGATGACAGTTTCAAAAGGAACTAGCTGCTTGGCCAGGGTGGAGAGGCTGCCTCGTGTGAAACCACTACTGACTGTTCCTGGCTATTTAGTTTCTACCTGGATGCTACAGCAGATCCTTGCAGGCCAAATCGTTCATAGTCTCCTCCGTAAATGTCCTTCACCAGCTTATCAACATTGGTGCTGTCGCCTTTAGCTGCCATTTCCAGGGCTTCTTCAAAGGTCTCACAACCAGTCAGCAAGCAACATAGGCCTAGGAATGTTCCACCTCCAAGACTGAAGGAACAATAAGGTTTATTTTTAAATTTGACTATAAGATATGCCCACCCAGGTCCCCAATGACACCAAGCTTGTTCATATGGGCTAATAAAATCTGCAGAAATACAACAAGGCACTTGAAAAAAAGTGCTAGGGTGCAAAAGAACTTCCAAGTCGATTGGCTAAAAAAATAAATAAATAAATAAAAATAATAAAAGCTCGAGACTAAGCATCAAGGAAAAATGTGTCTCTAAATTTGAGAACAGAAGCAGAGAAAGATTCTCAACTGATTTCTGTTGTGAGACCTTCAGCTAGCCACTGTCCTAAGAGCGTCTTTCAACCCTCACACCTGCAGAGTGGGATCAGGTGATGAGCTCATTCACCGAGCTAATGTGAAAGCAGCATATAACCAGAAAAAGGACTGCTAGAAAAAAGAAATTGTATGCAGCTGAATACAAATGCTAGGAAACTGTGCACATAGTCCACAACCGTGGAGCCAAGCCCCTACTGACAGGGCAGGCTTCGAACTCGGCCAGGAGTAGACAGCCCAAGAGCTGCCCTGCAGCTGTCCTTGCCTCTCCAGCATAGACTATCTCTATCTCATTGAACCTCCTCAGAGATTTCTAGAGGGAAATCACTGATCTGCTTTGAGTGGTTTTTTTCCAGAACACTCTAGAAAAGTGTAATAATATTTTTGCTCACCACTCAGCTGAAAAACATAGTTAACAAAGAACATAAAATGACTCCTATGCTTGAAATATATTTTAAAGTTTTTCAATTATTTGGGTGGGGGAAGCTCCTCTAAAAGAGTCTTTTTAGATTAAATTGGAAACAAATTGTGCTGAGGAAGAGAAGTGGTATGAGGAGGTTGGGAAGGAAAATCCTTATACCTATGGAACTGTATCATTTAAAAAAAAAAAAGAAAATTATGCTAGCAGAGAAAGAAATCAATTTTGTTTTAATGTTCAAGGTATCTAATGGAAAGAAAAACAGATTCGGAGTAAAGCTATGAGCAGGGAACTCCTGCAGGAAAAAGAGCCCTGAGTCCTCAAGTTATGGCCATGGGCCTCATGTACCATGTGGAAGAACAAATGGAGAACTGCTTATGTCAGTCATCTCTGAATCCCTAAAGACCTGCTAGCTCTGGGCATTGGCTTTTAATTCTAAGAAAAAAAAAATCAAATTGGGAATAAAGCTATTTTTGAGCTACATTAGAAAAGAGAAAATTTTGAAGAAATGATATTTGCTATTAATAACAGGCATGTAGTTATTAAAGCTACACCTAAAGGGAAACTGTACTATTCTTCCAAAATTATGATTCTTACAAAAATACCTAAATGGCAATGATGATGACTTTTCCTGAGAAACCCTACAGGGAGTCAACACCAGTAGCAGTTACCCAGACTTGAGGTGCAGTGCAATGAGGAAACAGAGCTGTAAGCACATTATGGCATTAACTACTGTCACAGCAGAAATTTGAGATTGCCTTTTAAGAAAGTTTACCACATGTCATGCTATACGTTTTTTTTTTCAGCTTATCCTACACAGGATTTAATGCAAATATGGTTTGGTTTGTGTTTTTGTTTCCTTCCTGTGTAGTTTCAAACAAGTTAAGTCTTTGCTCATTTTTCTAGTTTCTAAACACCTTTCTTCCTCTTACAGGCTCACTTTTGGTAAGCAGGCATCAGGGCCTTCCACATCCTCCTTTAAATGTAGGCAATTCAGGACATTGGCTGACTTAGAAAGAAGGTAGCTTATCAACCGATGCATTGCAATAAGTGAAAAAGGACGAGAGCCTTGTACAACTGGCCGATGACTGATGACTCCAGAGGAAGAACTGGAGCTGAATGGTGAAAGCAAGCATGCATTGGTACAGCTGGGACTCTGCAGAGAGGAGGGAGCAAGGCACGCCCAGAGTCAAGGGTCTCCCAGCACTTTGGCGATAGGCTTAGCCTAGTAGTCATTATTTAATCCACTGTTTTTCATGCTCACAACCATACATCTGTTTGTTTAGGCAGACATACAATTAAACACTTGGTATGCCACAGACAAAAACATTTTAAAAACAAAACACTCTTTAATTACTTTTTGTGCTCTTAGAAGATTCCAAAATGCTGTCATACTATCATTTACACCTAAGTTTCAAAATTCCTTTTTTTTTTAAAAAGATTTATTTATTTTTATTGAAAGGCAGATATACAGAGAGGAGGAGAGACAGAGAGGAAGATCTTCTGTCTGATGGTTCACTCCCCAAGTGACCGCAACGGCTGGAGCTGAGCCAATCCGAAGCCAGGATCCAGGAGCTCTTCCAGGTCTCCCACGTAGGTGCAGGGTCTCAAGGCTTTGGGTCGTACTCAACTGCTTTCCCAGACCACAAGCAGGGAGCTAGATGGGAAGCAGGGCCGCCAGGATTAGAACCGGCGCCCATATGAGATCCCGGGCGTGTTCAAGGCGAGGCCTTTAACCACTACACTATCGTGTATTCTTCTTTCAACAGGCTATCCATTCTAACAGTGCCAGCAGAGAAGTACTATTTTCTTCCATGGACTTCTATAAGAGATCTGTGGCTGTGTCACTAAACATATGTTACTACCAATCTGGGATGCATAAAATTACACTAACACCATGTCGGAAAGAAAATTCTAGCCTTTAATGGAATGGCTTCCCACAAGTAAGAATGTTAAATGGGAAAACAGGGTATAATAAATAATGAAAACCTAGAGTGACAGCTTTCAGTTCATAAGAGAGCAGCAAAACATAACTCGGGTTGCTTTGATCGGTGATTCCCAAGCGTGCTCCATACACCAACATCCACCACTGTTCTCAAGCGTTCCCATTACAGGCTGTCTAACTTAGTTCAAAAGAAATCTCTGGCTGAACAACTCTAGTTGGATGAGGATGAAGGGTCCCACAGACTTGATATTTCCTACTCCTGCCCCGCCTGTGGCAGCCCTTGACAGGGTTCTAGTGTTGACTGCAGGCTTCTGTAGAACATTTGCAAAAGTTGGAGAACTTCTAGGGGAGCTTGGATTTACTGACAGGATTTAGTGACCCTTGCAGAGTACCAGTCACTAGTGGGAATTTACCATGATATAAACATACAGGGAATTTAAAGACATGAATACATGGCTACTGAAAGCCAAATACTACAGCTAGCTCCTTTGCAGCTATTCCAAATGACCCAGATTGCCAGAGCCCTCTGGTATGAGTAATTCATGAAGTGTTTATTAATAATATTTTAGATTCATCGAATTGTGAGAAATATATGGCTTTTGGCTACCTTGGACTAGCCTCACCAGTTTAATTATACCTTCTCCTGGGAAAAAGTCTGTAGTTCCTTAAAACTTAGTCCTTTGGCCCTGGCACGGTGGCCTAGTAGCTAGAGTCCTAAGTTTGCACTTGCAGGGATCCCAAATGGGTGCCCATTCATATCCCAGTTGTTCCATGTCCCTTCTAGCTCCCTGCTTGTGGTCTGGGAAAGCAGTCAAGGATGGGCCAGAGCCTTGGGACCTTGCGCCCATGTGGGAGACTAGAAGAGGCTCCTGTCTTCGGATCAGCGCAGCTCCAGCCGTTGCGATCACTTGCAGAGTAAATCAGTGGACAGAAGATCTTCCTCTCTGCATATCTGACCATTCAATATAAATAAATAAATCTTAAAAAAAAAAAGGAGCTGTCCCTCATCAAGATATTTCCCTCTAAGTAAAACCAGCTTAGCTGAAATGCTGAAGTCTCAAACACTCCTGACAATTTCTTAAGGCCACACGGTCAGTTTTCTTATTTCAGCAATAAGCTTAGTAGTATTGTTAGATTCCTGTGTGATGTAGGTTTGTGTACTCTCAGTGAATGTACACCTAGCAGCAATTAATGTGTTTCCATGCACATATATGAATGGCAGGTTTTCTCAAATTAGCATCATTGAACTCTGAGGTCAATAACGGGGGTGTGGGAGGCTGGTCTTATGCACTGTGGGATTTTATCAGTATTCCTGAACTCTACCTACTGGATCCCAGGAGTACCTCCCCTCTAGTTATGATAACCCCAAAAAGGCCCTGTCATTTATCTTCCCCTTCTGAGAGAGGAAACCACTGATTTCTGTAAACGCATCACAAATTACAGAATCAAATTACAGTGCCTGCCTCCTAATGGATCAATAACAGTGCAGAATTTCAGTGCTAGATACATTCATGAAAACATCTAAGAAACAATCTCGAAAGCGTGCTGGTGCTTGGGGTGCCTTGCGGCAGCTCCTATGGGGGTGCTACTTTGAGCCTGCTGCTCTGCTTCTGAACCAGCTCCCTGCTAATGCACATTGCAAGGTGGCAGATAACGGGCCAAGTACGGGGGGGCTTTGTCACTCATGTGGGAAGTCTGGATGGAGTTCCTGCTCCTGGTTGCCGCCTAGATCAGCCCTAGCTGTTGTGGGCATTTGGGGGAGTGACTCAGAGGTTGGAAGACCTCTTTGTTCCTCTACCTCTCAAATAGATCTTTATAAACTAATTAAAAAAAAAACCCTTCATGGAAATGGAGACACTATAAAACAGAGAACCTATTCAGTATCTCTCTTTTATCAAATAGAATGGTTTCAACCTAATACCTCAAAGTGCAATCCACATGGCTGTGGCATCTTAGGTTGTCATTCCAAAAAACGGGTTCTGAGGCTCAGTCAGTTGAAGAAATGCTGAGCACCAAATCTTTTTCTTACGAGTACGGAAAACCTGTTTATTTTTGTTAAAACCGGTGTTTCTCAAAGATTTCTGACTGCAGATCCTTTCACAGTGAACTCCCTAGGACAGGAAGTTTAGATGGTCTTGAGCCATGCGTGCACTAAAACTCCCGCGTGGGAGTCGCTGTCAGCCGGTGAGACCTGGGATGAGTCCCTGAATCTCACCTTTCTCCTGGCCCCACCTAGCCGTTGCAGGCATCTAAAGGAATGAACCAGTGGAGGCGAGTGCTTGTTCTTAAATAAATAACTTAAAAATGTGTTCAAGATAAGCAACATTTTACTAGAAACTTGTCATCATGGGAGTTAAATGGATTTAAGCATAAAAAGGTTTGTCTAAAAATGCAAAATAAGTTTACCTGGTCCCTGTAACTCTTTTATAGTTGTCCTTGGAGTACACTGCTAGAATGCTGACACCCGAGCCCATGTTAACCAGCAACATAGGGTATGGGTTATCAAGGCAGTACGGCTTTTTTTGACACAATTCAGGGTTTGTGGGATTTTCAAAATAGTAACATTCTGGTTTGCCATTGAAGCCAACGGAGTCGACGTATAGCAGACCCTGAATGAGACAGTCCAGTTCATCCAGTTTGTGCAGCTGCAGGTCAGCAATCTGAAAGAGAACAAATCCTCGTGAGATGCTGTGGCCACTTCAGGGAAAACGCCAGAAGTGTCAGCATGACCTCACACTAAGGCTCACCTCCCAAACATGGAAACACCCTTGACACGCCAAGCTGAAAAATATGGCTGGTGATCAGTCTCTCCACCCTGAGTGGCCCTGCTAAAGGAGTGTGTCTGGCTGCTGGAACTGCATCCACCAGTGTGTGGAATGGGTTGACCAGTAGTCCCAGAGATGGTCTGTGTGACCCTGTATAGCAACAGGGTCTTTGTGGATGTAACTAATTTAAAGCTCTAAAGCCTCCATGATCACCTTAGATTATCTGGCCTGGCTCTAAATGCAATGAGCATCCTTGAGGCATAGAGAAGGTCTAAAAGACATGGAGGTGAATACCATGTGGGGATGCAGAGACTGGAGTGGAGCCGTGCAAACTAAGGGATGCCGACAGCCAGCAGAAGCTGCACTAGGCAAGGAATACACTCTCCCCAAGAAGTCTCTGAAGGAAATACTGGTCCCAGAAGCTCTAAACAGACATATTTTGATTCAAGCCACTGAATTCCCAGTAATTTAGCATAGCAGCTGGAGGAATCTCAGATGGGAGTCGTACGGGGTGTCACTTGTGCAGGACGAGCATGAGCAGAGAATATTCAGAATGCAGTTGAAGTCCTTCAGTTCCTCAGCAGGGCATGAGGTCCTGAGGGCCTGGGAGCTGCGGGCAATCTTCTACGCGCCCACAAGTCCTAGCTACGCTTTTCCCTGGACTGGACCCTGTAGTTAGAATTGTAATTAGAACTGGCTTCTAATTTAAGCTCGAAAACTCACTGCACGGAAGGAACATCCCAGAGCTCAGTTTTCTCATCTGTAAAATGGTCACAACAGTGCCTCCAGCATGGTGCTTCTGTAAAGATGACATGCCATGTGGGCTTGGTGCCTAGGAATGCTGGCTCTTTTGTTAATAGCTGAGTGGCTCCAGACTGTGCTCCCCTGCTCCTATCAGACAACTCTCATTCTCCTAGGCATGGAGGGCAAATGGGGAATGAGGAAGTTATGAGCCAGCCTCTGGGGCCAGTGGTCATTGTGTAGCATCAAAGGTTTAATTCCTGTTTTTTTACTGCAATAGTACCGCTCGCTCAAAGGTCTGGGGTGTGACGACATTTTATGAAGAAAAAACAAGACAGAATAAAATAAAAACCTTAACATGAAATCAAATCAAGGTGGAAAAAGCTTATAATTATTACAATTTTGAAAGATCTCTTTAAAAAACAGTATTTGTTACATGTCAAACCACTGTGTTAGACTATTTAACTGTAGATATAGATATTAGATATAAATAACACACTTATTAAGTTTGTTCTGTGGTCAAAATTCTGTGGAATTGGGCAATAAGATGAGGGTCGCTATGCTTGGTATATGCTTGCAATGAAGAAATCTCAACTGAACATGAACTGTGGTCACGCAACACGGTGGAGGAATCCACCATGGGGGAGGGTTATGGGAGGGGTGGTAGGAATCCCAGTACCTATAAAACTGTGTCACATAATAAAAAAAAAAATCTGTGGAATCTATGCATTTTTCCCTAAGTGACAGCAAATATTTCACAGTGACTTGATGCTCTGCTCTTTGCAATGCTATGCTGGGCACTGCTTCTAGGACCTGGAAATAAGCAGATGCAAATACTAGACCGAGATATTTCACCCCAAAGACATTATCTTTACAACGAAACTTATCAGATGAAAACTTTAAACTCCATCACTCATCTGCATTTACTGTTAAACAAAATGCTCTGAATCTATATTACCAAGTAGGATTAGAATAGTTTACCAGAGGCATGTGTGATGGTTCAATTGATTCAACCTTCAGCAGCAAGTGTGGGCATCCCATATGGGTGCCAGTTCATGTCCTGGCTGCTCTACTTCCCTTCTAGCTCCTGGCTTTTGGTATGGGAAAGCAGTAGAAGATGGCCCAAAGTCTTTGGCCTCCACATGGGAGATCTAGAAGAAGCTCCTGGCTTTGGATCGGCTCAGCTCCAGCTACTGCAGCTATTTGGGCAGTGAGCCAGCAGATGGAAGATTTTTCTGTTATTAAATCTTCCTAATTAAAAAAACAGATAGTTTACCAGCCAAGAGGTAGAAGTATTTTACTGATACATGGAAACAAATATCTTGGATCACACTTGGTGACAAAGTAAGTGTGTTCTATGAATGGTTTCAAACCTTTCCTTTTATAGCAGGCAGAACTTGGAGTTGTGATGCAGGCGAATGTTTGCTCCACTGAACACTCTACCAGTATAAAAACTGTTGCACCCAACGCGATGGCCTAGTGGCTAAATCCTTGCCTTGCATACACTAGGATCCCATGGGGCACTGGTATGTCTCCCAGCTGCTCCACTTCCCATCCAGCTCCCTGCTTGTGGCCTGGGAAAGGAGTAGAGAGAAGATAGTCCAAGGCCTTGAGACCCTGCACCTGTGTGGGAGACCTGGAAGAAACTCCTGGCTCCTAGCTTGAATTGGCTCAGCTCCAGCCATTGCAGCCACTCTGGGAGTGAACCAGTGAACAGAAGATCTCTGTGCCTATTTCCGTCTGTAAATCTGTGTTTCCAATAATAAATAAATAACAATTGGGGCACCTACAAGATCAGAGTGGGACACAACAGTTCACAGTCCTTTTCTGTCCTCCCATACTATGCTACCTTCCATGGCACTCCCAGCACCAGTTGCATTCTGCATTTTTCTCTGGTTCATCCACAAGCACCCTCAGCAGCATGCTCAAAAGCCTACCCATAATCACTGCTTAGTGTAGAGAAAGTATGGGGCCTGGGCCACTTGGAATGCTTACATTCCCTCTCACAGTGCCCGGGATTAAGTCCTTGAGTCCTCCACTTCCAATCCAGCTTTCTGCTGATGCACCTGAGAGATAGCGCATCACGGTGCAAGGACTTGGGCTGCTGGCACCCATGAAAGAGATCGGCTTCTGCTTTGGCCTGGCCCTTGTCCTCGCAAGGCATTTGAAGAGAGAATCAGAGAATGGAAGATCTTTCTCTCTCTTTGCCTAGATTACCTCTAGGATCACGTCAGTTAGCAATTTCATCAGCCAGTTTTGAACTGAAAGGTGGGAGCCTACTTAAAAATTAATCCGAGGGTCACCCGCAATAATCACAAGCATAGACAGTGACACAGTCCATCTGGCTGGGCATCCTGACTACACTAGGGAGAAGCACCTAGGAAGGCACATCAACAAAGCACAGGCCTCTTTGATGTGAAAGGAAACGTTCTGATTTCACATTTCCGTTCAAATCCGTTTCAAATACAGTGGCAGCAGCACACACACATATCTCCCCTCTGCTTGTCATTAAGGGATGGGCATTTCAGAAGCCTGGGCTGAGCAGAATCTCAGCCCAAAGAGGAATAAAGATACCAGTCACTTTGATCTAGCTCTCTCTCTGAAGCACTCATTATCTGGAAAAAGCACAGGCTCCCCAAAATGTGGGCATGGCTACATGGGTTTTCACATAGGTCTTTCGAAATTCAGAATAAACTGAGAATGAACCCTCAGACCTTAAGTTCGTTAGAACTGAATCAACTGCTTTGGAAAACAAGCTTAAAACAAGTTAGGAGTCTGCTGACCAGGAAACATTTTTTTCTCTGGACTCAGTTTTCTTTTTACTGTGATAATCAAACTCAAATTGCCTAAATGAGATGGTAAAAGAACAGAATGATGGGAGTTGTAGCAAAAGATCCAACTTGTATATATTCAAAGTTCACCTCTACCAGGCTAGTACAGTGGCATAACAGACTGAGCTTCACAAGTGATGGGCATCTGTTCAAATCCTGGTTGCCTCACTTCCAATCTGCCTCTCTGCTAATGCTGGGAAAGCAACAGAAGATGGTGTAAATGCTTGGATCCCCTAAACCCACATGGGAGATCCAGAAGAAGCTCCAGGCTCCTGTGTTCAGCTTGGTCCAACTGTGGCCATTGTGGCCATTTTGGGAGTGAACCAGCAAACGGAATACTCTCTGCTATGTAACTCTCTCTGAAGCTGCTTTTCTAATAAATCAAAAACAAATCTTTAAATATAAACAAACAGGGCCTGGCATGGTAGCCTAGTGGTTAAAGGCCTTGTCTTGCACATGCCAGGATCCCATATGGGAACTAATTCTAATCCCAGCGGCCCCGCTTCCCACCCAGCTCCCTGCTTGCAGCCTAAGAAAGCAGTCGAGCAAGGATGGCCCAAAGCCTTGGGACCCTGCGCTCATGTGGGAGACCTGGAAGAAGCGCCTGGCTCCTGGCTTTGGATTGGTTCGGTTTCGGCCATTGTGGCCACTTGGGGAGTGAATCATTGGATGGAAGATCTTCCTCTCTGCCTCTCCTCCTCTCTGTATATCTAACTTTGCAATAAATAATAAGAATTATTATAAAATAATTTAATAAAATATAGATACAAATATAAAATATTAAAACATATAAAAGCAAAATAAATTTAAAAACAAACAAATAAAATTAACCTCTGGGGCAAGCATTGTAGCACAATGAATTAAGCTACCACATAAGACACTCGTGTTGTAAAGAGGAGCACTGGTTCAAATACTGGCTACTCTGCTTCCAATCCAACTTCCTGCTAATGTATCCAGGAAAGCAGCAGATAATGACCCAAGTGCTCGCATCCCTGCTGTCCATGTAGGAAACCCAAATGGGATTCTAGGCTTCAGACTTTGGACTGGACAACACCTAGTGTTACAGGCATTTGGGATGCGAATTGGCCAGGAGAAGTACTCTCTCTCTTTCCCCCACTCTCTCTCTCTCTCTGTGTCAAATCAATAAGTAATTTTCAATAAAATAAAGTTGCCTTCCAACCCAATGAAGCCATGTGCTAAGAGGGGAGGTCCATGATGCCAGATGAATTCTATTTTTCAAGAACCAGAAATCCAAATTTTTACCTGAAATGTTTTTGTTTTTAAATGTTAGCAGCTTACTTAAAGATTATTTTTTTTACTGTAGGTCAAGAACACAAGTTGGTGGGCTAAATCTGACTTCAATACTACCAGTTTTATATATAGTCATAGCAGTTTATATCTATCTAGGAAATGCATCATTCGTGATATTTTTCTTGTGCAAATATAATACAATGTCCTTACACAAACCAAGCCAGCCAAAGGGACATATGGCAATACAATCTTATGAGATCAGTATCGTATATGTGGTGTCCCATGGACTGAAACATCATTGTGTTCATTCCCAAGATGAACCTTCTTCAATGAAAATTTACAGTAACATATCCAATAAACATGTAGATGAGGCTTCAACTAATCTGAACATAACCTGTAACCAAGGTGTGCAGGTATATGTTAACTGCCAGTTCCCTGGTAGCAAAAGCTCTGATTAACTAATTTCTGTAAACTCCGGCCATGGCCAATTTCAATCTACCAACATGATGTTGTCTAACACATTGAATTATATTTATATAGTGTAGTTCTTTCAGACCAACAGGAGCCAGATTCAGCTTCCTACTGCTCCAACTCTGCTTGTGTTTTCAGAATTATGAGTTCTGACCATTCCCAAATCATTAAATGTAAACCACTCCCCAAACAAACCTAAAGATAATAAACTGAGGGTTGCCTCAACTGTGTGCAAATAAAGGAAGCCAACTGATAACTGCACAGACCCAATCTATAGGACAAGGAAGCTACTATTGTGATCCATTCATACATCCCGGGGATCAAGAGGTAAGCGATTTACGAATTCTAAAGCTAGCAAGAAGGGGAAACTTAAAGTGGAAAAAGCTTTCAGCAGCTTTGAGTAGCTAACATTATTTGCCCAGAAGCAAAGTCACTCAAGGAAGTGTGGGTATAGTGAGGTCCTCAAAATGTAGCTAGTCCTCACCCCTACAGCTTCTAATTGCATTTTTAGCAATATTCTAGATGATGCTGCTGGTCCTAGAACCACACTTTGAAAACCACTGAGATGGAGGGATGGTGTGCAATATGAGTATCTGTAGCCGAAGAAATAGGAACGCATCCAACACCACAACCCAGAATAGAGGTTTGATGGTCACACTCTCTTTCACACAAATGTTCATTCAAGAGTCACATATTCTCCCGATAGAACCTGACCTAGTTAACTCACTGGGTTGTTCTCAAAATTCAAGCAAAATGATCATGCGAAAATGCTTTGGAAACTATAAAACACTGCACATGTCAGTTGTGATTACTATATCCCATGAGAAATAAAACAACCCAGGTCTTGTTATCACAAGTTGAAAAACATTTGAAAATACCACTTCTAAACTGAAGACTTTTAATTTTTACAGAGAATTCAGTGATTACCTATACTGTTAGAAAATATAAGGATCCTAAACACAGATATCCATGATACAACTGCAAGAAATCTTCTCAATGTGTTTTAGCTCAGTCTGTTAAGAATAACTCAGTAAACAGATATGGTACAAACTACTCCACAAGGTTCCGCTACTTATATCACTCACCTGTACAGAAATGAGTCACCAAATCGTGTTTCAGAAATGAAGAAAACAGATGTATCTACAATGCTTCACACTTCAAGGCATATTGGCTTCATATATCAATTTGAAAGGGGCAGAGAAAGTTATCTTACTAAACAAGAACAATCTGCATAGAATCAATCTGCATGATTTTTTTTTTCTTTTCCCACCCAGTGATAAAGGATGCCCCCTAATCGATAATCAAGGATCAAGCCAAATTGAAATAATAGTGTTCCTGCAATGTCCCAAATCAGCCCCTGGATTAATATTGGAAGTCAAGACAATACATATTCTTGAATGGTCCTCTTAGGTTTACAGATTCCACATATCCACAACTATTTTAATCCTTACTGGCAATTTTTCCACATGACTTTCTCAGTCTGTACCCTCGGAGTTTGTGGCATAAAGAAGCTTGGGCCAGTGTTGTCACATAGAGGGTTGGGCTGCTTGATGTGCTGTTTCTCTACGTCAGAGTGCTGGTTTAAGTCTCAGCTCCTCTGTTGCCCATTAGCTATCTGTTAATGAGCCTGGGAAAGCAGTGGAAGATGACCCAACTATTTGGATAGTTGTCACCCAAAGGAAGACTTAGATGAAGATCCAGGCTCCTGGTTTCACCTTCGTTCACCCTCGTCCACCCTTGGCTATCGTGGTCATTTGGGGAGTGAACCAAAGGATGGAAAATCTTTCTGTGCCTTTCAAACAAATAAACCTTAAAAAAAATGGGGGGTGGGAGGAGGTGGCCATGGCTGGCATTGTGGCAATGCACATTAAGCCTTCACCTGCAATGCCAGAATCCAACATGGGCACTGATTTAAGTCCTTAAATGCTTACTTACTAACCAATCTGGCTCCTTGTTAATGTGTCAGGGAAACGGGTGGAAGATGGCCAAGTCCTGGGGGTCCTGAGTCTCCTAGAGAAAACTGATGCTTTGGGCTCCTGGATTAAGCCCAGCACAACTCTGATCATTATTGTCATTTGAGGAGTGAATTAATAGATGGAAGATTCTGTCTCTTTTCCTCCTGACTTTGTAATGCTTTCAAATAAATAAAAAATAAAATCTTAAAAAAAAAAAACCCAATTCTTTTAACTTGTTTTAGACCTCACATCAACCGATTATTAGTATATTCTATTTGTTCAAAAGGTAGTCTTTGTTCACTCTTTTTAATTATTATTTTTTGAAGACTTGTAGGTCATTTAAACTTTTAAAAAATGTATTTTTATTGGAAAGACAGATTTACAGAGGGAAGGAGAGAGAGAGAGGTCTTCTATCCACTGGTCCACTCCCCAAGTGATCTCAATGGCGAGAGCTGAGGTGATCTGAAAGACAGGAGCTGAGGCACTTTGCAAACAGGATCCCAAGGCTTTGGTCATCCTCCACTACTTTCCCAGTCCACATGCACAAGACTGGATAGGATGTGCTGCAGCCACATGAACTGGTCCTCATATGGGATGCCAATGCTTGCAAATGGAAGATAAGCCAATTAAGCCATCATGTCAGTCCCAGCCATTTTAACTTCTAATATTAGCTGTTATAAACACAAGCTTTTCCAATGTGACATGATACTAAAATGTTAAAATGAAGAAGGGAGGGAGGGAAGACAGAGGAAGAAGTAAGGGAAAGATTGATTAAAAATTAACACAACTCACTGTTTTAGACTAAGGTTCTCCACTGTGTTCCAACTAACAAGGCTAAAGTTCAAACTGGATTCCCACACACTGACATTTCTCAACACCAGGTAGAAACAATTTGACATTCCTAGAAACAAATATTAGGCAGATATCATACTGCCCAGACAGATCAGATTCAACTGGCATCGTGACATCTCCTCTTTCTTGGGGCCAGTACTATGGCTCAATTATGGCTAAGCTGCCACATGCAGCACCAGCGTGCCAAACAGACACTGGTTCTAGTCCTAACTGCTCCACATCTCATCCATTCTGGTGCATGTGGACTAGGAAAGCGGTCAAGGAGAGCCCAAAGCCTTGGGACCCTGCACCCGTGTGGGAGACCTGGAAGAGTCTCTGGACTCCTGGCTTTGGATTGGCTCAGCTATGGCTGTTGTGACCACTTGGAGAGTGAATCAATGGGTGGAAAATCTTCCTCACTGTCTCCCCTCTTCTCTGTATATCTGCCTTTCCAATAAAAATAAATAAATCTAAAAAAAAAGTCATTAAACTAAATTATTGCAAATTTGTCTTTTGATGGATGGAATGAAGGAACAAAAATAAGACAGGTAAAGAACGAAATCAGCTTTGCTCAAATGAAAGTGTTCTGCACCGAGGTCTGATTTAATACTTGTCTTACGGTTGCTGGCTCTTGTTCATTTTAAATTGGATGACGGATAGTTCATGTTATCTAAGGATTTAGTACACTGACTATATATAAAGGGTATAACCATTATGTATAACCATGGCTAGCTATTTAGGGATCTGTGGAACACCTCATACTTCATTCTAATTGCTCAAGGGACTTTGCCCATTTCTATCTGAAAGCTTATGTTACACCAAAAACAGTGACTTTATGACATAAAAAGAATAAGAACTTACAGGTATACATACACATTGCTTTACTGTTTGACAAACGACTTAGCATATACAGAAGTACACTACGATCCTTTATAACTAACCATGAAACTTCAACTTTCTGTGCTGGAAAGTGAGGCAGAGAGCTTGGATTTCAGACACCTGTTCAGTGTGCTCCCATACTTTCCCCCTACTGCCAGCATGGTTTGCTCTATGACTTGTTTGGGTCCCTGTTTGAATGTTAACCTGAGTATACAAAGACCCTCCCAACGCTCCTCATTTTCTATGCTTTTCCCTGCCCCCCCCGCCCTTTTTGTAGCACTTAACACCTTTACACCTTTGATACTTTCTATATTCACTGGTTTGTTTGATTATCAGCTATCATCCTCCAGTGGAATCTAAGTTTGGGGTGGGAGGTTGACAGTTTTGTTTCACACACAGAAGGAGCAGGATAAGAGGGATCTCTGAGTGGCTGAGTGAACCTGTAGGAAAGGGAGGTGAAATCTTATCATGCCTGTTATGTCTAGAAAGATCCAGGCACATCGCTTCCTGGGAAGAGAACTGTGGTTTTCTTTTTTTTTTTTTTTTAAAGATTTATTTTTTATTATTTTTTCATTGGAAAGGCGGATATACAGAGAGGAGAGACAGAGAGGAAGATCTTCCGTCCGATGATTCACTCCCCAAGTGAGCGCAACAGGCCGATACTATGCCGATCCGAAGCCAGGAGCCTCTTCCGGGTCTCCCACACGGGTGCAGGTTCCCAAAACGTTGGGCCATCCTCGACTGCTTTCCCAGGCCACAGGCAGGGAGCTGGAAGGGAAGCGGGGCTGCCGGGATTAGAACCGGCGCCCATATGGGATCCCGGGCGTGCAAGGCGAGGACCTTTAACCACTTGCGCCACCGCGCCGGGCCCAGAACTGTGGTTTTCAATTCTCTCTTCACTTTGGCCCAGACTGAGCACGGAAACCAAAGACAGTCCATGCACTTGTCTTGTATAGATGGATTGGCCAGGCTCTTGGCTGCTGCTCCAGTCTACTCATTGGTCTGCAAGTGCCTACCGTGCTTGACAGACGCTATCTTCTTGCTCACTTCAGAGCCTTAAGAAACTCCACCTATTCAGGGCAAGACATCTTGAGTAACCTCTTCCCAGGACATACACTAACCTAAAGCATCCACGGGGATTGTATACATCCCCTCCCAAGTGAGTTCACTTCAGGCTTTCCAGTAGAAACAGAGACATAGCATGTCCTCAGGCCCCTGGGGAACTCATGACACTCCTAGAGAGGAGTAGCCAGCATTTCTGAATCAGCATTGAGCCACAGACACAGTCCTTACTAGGAAACACAATGCTAGTGCTAGAAAATCTTAACCACTCTCTACACTTTAGTTTTTTTCATCCAGTAGCACAACAGTGCTTGCTATAACCTGCCCATCTCCTGAGGTCACTTTCACTTCTGACATCCTAGAAGCTCTCCCTCTTCTCACCACCTTACTGCCCCTATTTTCCAGATAATAAAATCAAGGCCCACAAACAGGACATGTCTTACCTGAAGCCACCCATATATTTAAACAAAGAAACAATGGGCAGAAGGTTAAGACAGAACTTGTAGTGTCTGCATCCTCTATCTGATTACCTGGTTAGAGTCCCAGCTCCACTCCCAATTTCAGTTTGGAGCTCATGCACATCCAGTGGATGGGAAAGCTCTGTCTCTCTCTGCCTTTCAAGTTAAACAATAAATAAATTTTAAATGCAGAAACAGGACCAGAGCTTTTCCCAGATGGCCCGATTTTAGTTCCTATGTCCACAGATGTCAGTCTCAGTTTCATGATTCTTGGGTCATTAGGTTCCTTTGGTGGGATAATGACACCATAGGTCCTTTAAATAAACGGTACATCATACGGTATGGAAATTAAACGGTACATCATACGGTATGGAAATGAGACATGAAAAAAAAAAAAGTCAAAAATCTGAAAATGATCCATCTTGCTTAGAATGAGGCTCCCAGATTCTGCTGCTAGCTCCTACCAAAACTAATTAACTATTATAAATGAGGAAAATGCTGTGCTACATTCTGATGACATCAATAAGATTTGCAAGTATAGTTTAAGTACCATGAACAACACACTGAGGCATTAATAAAAGATTTTACACCAAGACTGGGTTAGCATTAGTTCCATGATAAAATGGCAGCAATCTGTACCATAACCTTTGAGAAAATGTATGTTCAAATTTCAGTAAAATGAACCCCAAATCTTTCAACCTTTCCTTCTCCCACATTCAACCTACATGTGTTTATCTAGTTCCCTTTTCCTTCTGAGCTCAATCTACATATATCATTTATTTCATTTTAGTTTCATTTTATCCTATGAGATGAGGCCAGACAATAGACAGAGTACTATCTTGACTGCAGAAGATGTGGAAATTGGAAAGGTAGGTCTTAGCAGAATGCCAAGGAAACCTTGGGCTCCACATTACCCAGCCCTATCTTTCGGATCAGGAATGCAGAATTGCTGTATCTGCTACTCTGAATATAGCATTACCCTTCCTACACAGAACCACAATCCTGACATGGTGCTGAACAAAGAAGGTATTCGCCTACAAATAATATCAAAGATAATTTTGTTGTGTGTGAGAAAAACTTCTGAACGATATCCATAGGGGGGAAAAAAGACACTTATGAGAACAAATGGGTAGACGGGGTGGTCTTAGTAGGATTTGTAGAAGGCCATCAATGGGGCCTCAGCCTACACATCTGTAACTCTAGCTTCATTGCAGACATGCATTAAATTCTTGTACTGCATCCTGCAACTGCATACAATTTAAAGAAAACCAAATAATTTTGAATTTAAACAAAAATGACCCTATATCATGATTCCATTTTAAGTCTGTAGAAAATTCTAACTGAACTGCTTCAAAAGGAGGCTTATGTCATTTTGTCCTTAGTAAATGACACAGCAGAAAACATGTGACAGGGACAGCATCTAGACGCCAGGTACATGTTATTCATCAACTGCTAGGGACACATTATCTCATTCAATCCTCCATGCATCAGCCACATTCCATGGGAGCTACTTTTATTCTCATGTAGATGAGGAAACTGAACTGCAGAGGGTAGAGATTTGTCCAAAGTCCCCAGGCTGGCAGCAGTCATGAGATTCTATGGCTGTGGACACGGGAGAGGCTTTCCCATTTCAAGGGCAAACCCAACTTACCGTTCTAAAGTCCTCTTCAAACTTGAAAGCCCCGCCTCCAGTGGCACAGAGTGTGGTGTGGAGGCTGGAGAAGTTCTTCTCGCTGCCCATCTGGATGAACCTGTGCATGGCACAGCTGGGAAAGCGGATGAAGTGCAGGTTCCCTTTGCGCCCACACATGGTCAGGTTTTTCAGTTCCAGGTGGACGTCTCGGATTCCAGTTTTGCCATAAGCAGTATTAGAAGTCAGATACTTCCGGATGCTCTTTAGGTTTTCCACTTCCTCTTGCTCCTCTTCAGCCGTGATATCCTTTGGTTCAAAGTAGACCAATTTAACCAGAGTTCCACCGATATCCATGCCAAACCATGGGAATGCTAGTGGACAAAAAGGAAGATGCTAAGGTGTACATATGCAAAGAAATGCCCATTTACTGAATAATAAGTAAGAAAATGCACATCTCATGTACATGTAAAATTCATTGACTCAAATTCAACTATACGTGCCTAAATTAAAGATACAGGCAGAAAGGAATTCATAACAGAAATGGTATCCACAGCTCTGCCTGCATGCTACTCAGTCAGTCGGCCTAAGAACCCAAGAGAGATGAGTGAGTGTCTGCAGGTGCTTCTTGGGGCTCTGTATCTCCCCAAGCCGGGTGCTAGTCCCATGTCCCATATTTTAAAAGCATATATTTTAAACACATCATAGTTCCCAAGAGCTATTTTGTGATAAACATATACATCTCTTCGTAGGTATCTATCTGGTTAGCTAGCTTTATCTGCTCCAGTCCCAAAGAAACTGCTATGCTGAGTCTTAGGAGATGGTGTGCTGGCTTCCGACTCACATGGCACTTTCCTACAGCACTTCTCAATGATTTTTGGAGCTGACTGTAAATCAAGAATTCACTGTAATCTACACAATATTCAAGGAATGAGGAAAGCATACAGACTGCATAATAGAAGCTGATGTGAAGACATGATAGCTCCTATGGTGACAAAAGCCTAAAAAGAATAGCTCGGGTTGCATCAGACTTTTTTCTCTGTTAAGCACATTTTTTCCATCTCCAGTTGCCTGCCTGGGAAATTTCTCAACCAGGCTGTGCGGCTGCATTGTCAGAAGTACCCGGGAAGGTTTTAACATCTCATTTTCTGGTCTCTTCTACAGATTCTGACTTAATTCAGGCATCGGATCCGGGCATTTGTCCGTTTATTTGAAAGACAGAGAGGAGAGAGAGCGCGAGAGACGAAATGCCCCACCTACATTCCCTCCACAAATGCCCACAATACCCAGGGCTGAGTTAGGCCAACGCTAGGAGTCACTAACACAATGCAGCCGCCTATATGAATGGAAGAAACACTCTGTTTAGGACATCATTTTGTGCTTCACAGAACTTGCTGTGACCGGAGGCTGGAATTGGAAACAGAGTTGGGATTTGAGGCGAAGCTTGTGGGTTTTCAAGCACCAGTTTAACCTCTGCACTAAATGCCCCCTGCAACAGTATTTCCTTAAAAGTAGCCAGTGGTTCTCATCTACAGATACAGTAACTGTGAATCCATGGTGACCGTCCCTGCCCAGGCCTGAAATGCAGAGGAATGCCCTCTGGGACTGTACACAGGGAACCATCCTGATATAAGCGGATCTAAGGCTAAACAAATCTCCATTACATTTTTTTTTTTTAAATAGATTGTACAGGCCTTATTTAGAGACAGCCTGGAAAGCTCATGCTGTGCCGTCCAAGGCTCTACGGTGAATGGGAAGCAGAGCCCAACAGAATCTCAAATGTGTGGGTCTCCAACCTCACTTCCCTCAGCAGAATCCACTGGCAAACCTGGCTCCTGGTTTGCAATCGGATGAGCTCTGGCGGATGCAAGATCTTCCTCTCTTGTCTTTCCTCCTCTCTGTAAATCTGATTTTCCAATAAAAAATAAATACTTTTTAAAAATTACTATTTTAGTTTAGGTGGTAACAGGAATTGTTTTGATTCGCTGTGTTTATGTCTTACCTTTATGAAAAGTGTAAACCTCTTTTATGTTCATTTTAATTTTTCCCAGGTCACTGTTCTACGTAAAATATATGGTTTCATTTGTCTTCTTTGCATTACGATCTGCCTAACCCTGAAATTCCCATACACAGTTAAAAGTGAAGATGGAAGAAAAGGGGAAGGAATAATATCTGTGTGTAAAACACTTGGTATCTGTTTTGCCTGTTCTGTAGTTGACAAAAAAGGAATATCGGTTCCAGACACAGAATGTTTGCATTCAGGCCTAATGTGATGCCTCAGTGGCTAAATTCCTCGCCTTGTATGCACTGGGACCCTGTATGGTGCTGGTTCGTTCCCGAACTGTTCCTCTTCCCATCCAGCTCCCTGCTTGTAGGCTGGGAAAGCAGTCGAGGATGGCCCAAAGCCTTGGGACCTGCACCTTGTGGGAGACCCAGAAGAGTCTCCTGGCTCCTGGCTTTGGATTGGCCGAGTTCCGGCCTTTGCGGCCACTTGGGGAATAAATTAGCAGATTATAGATCTCTGTCTTTCCGCTCTTGTAAATCTGCCTTTCCATTAAAAATAAATAATTCTGTTAAAAAAAAAAAGAGTATCTGCATTTACCTTTTATTCTCCTTCCTAAACCATATGTTATCTAAAAATTTTCTTGAGTATTAATTCATAATGTTCATTACGGGACTTTACTAAAGATTTCTGCAGTAAAAATTACACTAGGCCATTCTTTTGGACTAAGCTCATGCGGTGGTTCAACAGACCACTTTAAAAATAAAAATGGAGGGATCAGCATGATAGCTCAAAGTGGCTAATCCTCCACCTGAAAGCACCAGTATACCATACGGGCCCCAGTTTGTGTCCTGGCTGCTCTGCTTCCCATCTAGCTCCCTCCCTGTGGCCTGAGAAAGTAGTAGAGGATGACCAAAGCCTTGGAATCCTGTACTAACATGAGAGACTGGGACAGAACTCCTGGCTCCTGGCTTCAGATCAGCTCAGCTCCAGCCATCAAAGCCATGTGGGGAGTGAACCAGAAGATAGAAGGTCTTTCTCTCTGTCTGTCCTCTCTGTAAATCTGCCTTTCCAATAAAAGATAATGAATGGTTTTTTAAAAATAACAATGAGGGGGCTGGCATGGTGGCCTAGCTGCTAAAGTCCTCACCTTGAATATGCTGGGATCCCATATGGGCGCCGGTTCTAATCCCAGAGGCTCCACTTCCCATCCAGCTCCCTGCTTAAGGCCTGGGAAAGCAGTCGAAGATGGCCCAAATCCTTGGGACCCTGCCCATGGGTGGGAGACCTGAAGGAAGTTTCTGGATCCTAGATTCGGATTGATTTAGCTGCAGCCATTGTGGCCACTTGGGGAGTGAATCACTGGATGGAAGATCTTCCTCTCCTCCTCTCTGTATATCTGACTTTGCAATAAAAACAAATAAATCTTTAAAACAATAAATAAAAATAAAAATGAACCACTCATGCAAAAGTATCATGTCAGCCAGGTGAAACTAAGCTGCTTATCTGGCTTTTTAAAAAATCAGGATGAGAGATAGCAGCCAAATTGCTCAAATAGGGCAGTTTTAATTGGCATGACAACAAGTTCCCAGTGTCTAATGCTCACACACAAGTAACCTGAAATAATCTGCATTAACTAACCAGCTATTATTTTATTGTACTGTCCCCATCATCTCCTTACAAGGAACTCTGATATAACAGGTCTGCTTTTTGTTGTTTTCTTTCTGCTTTCGTCAAACCCTTCTCTATCTATAAAGCCAAACTTGTCTGATCAGCCCACTGCAACACGTACCCAATTTTATAGAATGAAGTGTTGCTTGAATCTACAACTAAGATTCAACAAAGATCTGCAACTGAATTGCTGTAGTCTTGACTTTAACAATACCAACGGACTACCTTTGCTCTGTTAAAGTGCTAAGATTTGGATATTGTTTGTCACAGTAAGAAAACCTGGCCCAGTATGGCTAATAGTGAAGTAAAATACTGCTTTAACCACAGAATGCCAGGCAATGGCTTAGAAGACAGGCAGTGGAAAATGGCAAAGAACTGGCTACAACAATCACGGCACCCAGCTCAGTGCCTAGCAGCTAAAGTCCTCGCCTTGAATGCACCAGGATACCATATGGGCGCCAGTTCTGGTCCCGGCAGCTCCACTTCCCATCCAGTTCCCTGCCTGTGGCCTAGGAAAGCAGTCAAGGACGGCCCAAAGCCTTGGGACCCTGCACCTGTGTGGGATACGCAGAAGAGGTTCCTGGCTCCTGGCTTCGGATCGGCATAGCATTGGCCATTGAGTTCACTTGGGGAGTGAAACATCGGACGGAGGATCTTCCTCTGTGTCTTTCCTCCTCTCTATATATCTGACTTTCCAATAAATAAATAAATCTAAAAAAAAAAAACCAAACAATCATGTATGATAATCTGTAAAACAGAGCATGTGCCTAAAGAATCAACAGATCTAGCCACAGTCTGCAAGTCAAACATAAAATAGCCTGTGTTGTCTATTTTATTCATGCCTAGTCACTGCATTTCAAGAACTAATAACACCAGAAAAAAACCTGCAACAAAGATAAATGAGCTTGGAAAATAATACACAGATTTATAAACAAAAAGCAAAGGGGATAAAGTCCACACAGTTGGACTTTCAAGGTTTAAAAAGCCAACTACTCTTATTCAATAGGTAAAAATTAAAAATTGAGAGGAGCTGGTGCAGTGGTATAGTATGATAATACGATAATCGTCTGCTCCACTTCTGATCCAGCTTCCTGCTGATAGCCTGGGAAGGCAGGGGAGGATGCCCCAAGTCACTGAGCCCCTGTACCAGAAGAAACTGCTGGCTTCCTGCTTCTGACTAGCACAGTTCTGGATGTTGTGGTCACCTGGGAAATGAGCCCGTGAATGGAAGATCTGTCTCTTCCTCTCTTGGGGACTTTGCCTTCGCAATAAAAAGAAAAATTCTTTTTAAAGATTAAGAACTGAAAAAAACTTAAAATTAAAAAAAAAAAGTCAATTAGCACTTAGCATCAAGTGTTTAGCACTTTCATTCTCAAATGAATAGAATGGCTGGCACATCCACTGTTAACACTCTATACGGGATAAGATCTCTTCAAAGATGCAGTTAAGCTTGTGCCTTCTCAGTCAATTCTTTCAGCTTTTCAGAAGAGCTCAGGGAAGAAGAAAGTAAAGTGTGGCTCTTTCAACAGAGCCAGTTCAAGGTATCATCTATTGGATCTATTAGAAGACACATTGAGGGCCCAGCATGGTGGTCAGCAGCTAAAGTCCTCACCTTTAAAGCTCTGGGATCCTATATGGACACTGGTTCTAATCCCAGCAGCTCCACTTCCCATCCAGCTCCCTGCTTGTGGCCTGGGAAAGCAGTTGAGGACGGCCCAAAGCCTTCAGACTCTGCACGTGGGTGGGAGACCTGGAAGAGCTCCTGGCTCCTGGCTTGGGACCGTCACAACACCAGCTGTTGTGGTCACTTGGAGAGTGAATCATCGGAAAGATCTTCCTCTCTGTCTCTATTCTCTGTATATCTGATATTACAATAAAAATAAATAAATCTTAGAAAAAAAGACACATTGAAGCAAAACTATAATGGCAGCAAATATATTGCCCGAGTGGGAAGCGGGAGTGGGGGAAGGAGGACTTGACTAATGGCACATAAAAAACTGTCTGGAATGAAATATTTTCTTTTGAGAAAAGCTGGACAGCCCAGGAACCCAAGAGCCTGCACCCTTCATGGCTGGCAAAACTGTTCAAGACCCAAAAGAACTCCCAGCCTCTGGAGCAGAAAGCAGCTAAGAGAGCTCCTGGACCCCAAGGGGAACGCGCTCTGCAGTGTTCCTGTTAGATGCAGCATAGGACAAAAAACCACAATTGTATTAAGCAATCTCAACGGACTTAGGTGTTCTGTTCCAGAATCCGGCAACATTTCATTCCATTAAAACAGAACAAAGGATCCAATCAGCATAGCGGAGGAGTTTGGTTTTACAGAAAGAAGAATCTTTAAAAAGGGAGAAACAAAAGAATAAATAGTGGATTGGTCATTTCAGAGTTAGAGAGACAGAGCAACAGGGGAGAAAAAAAAAACTGACTGGTTAACTTCAGATGAGTTCACTTCCAGTTGCCTGTTTTGTGTGTCTAAAGGTTAACAAGAGGGAATTTCACTCTCTTGCCCCAAGCAACTGCCCTGTTTGGGAAATCTGGATGTTATCTGTCTAATCCTGATGTTTAAGAAGGTCAGACAAACAGCTTCATTTCGGCCTGGGGGTGTGCAGGTGAGTGGCCCCACTGCGTATTTCACCTAGTTTGGTCTGGTGGAGGAACTTATTCCAAAACAACGGGCTCTTGTCATTTACAATCAACAGATAGGATGAAGGAGATAACTAGAAAAGGAGTGAGTCTGCCTTGGCAGTGAAGTCCAAGTGACTACCCATGCCCCATTCACCTCTTTGACAAATGGCAGCTTATGCTGGGTTGTCTGATCTTTGCTTCACCATGAATGAGCCTACGCAATGTGGGACACGGGCGGTGAAGAACAGATAACTTGTCCTTTTTGGTCCAAAAGTCAAGAGGAATCTCTTCTGGAGTTCAACCAGATGTGACTTTGTCTCATCTCCTCATGCAAAGCTTAATTTAGACATTATCTGAGTCCACTGGAAGAAAGCATGCACGTGTTTCACTTGCAAGAGGGAGACTGAGTCAAAAAATAAATTAGGATAGTCACTAGCACACCTGGCCAAATATTTGGGATCACTTCCTTCCAGGCCCAAGGGATCAGGCTATAACTCCTGCCTGCTTTACGACTGAGCTGGGCAATGATCTGATCAAGCCAGTTCAGTATGAAAAGAAACAGCTTACACATTTCCAGGTAAGAGAACTTTCTGCTGCTGTGATATCCTTCAGGCCTTTTTTCTATTATCAAAACCAGGAAAATTTAAGCTAATGCCTGCTTTACCATCTGGTTCTCACAGAAAATTAATCAGCAGGAGTTAACACCTAGCCTCCCTCAACAGACTTGTCCTGTGACATAAACCTTTTCTGTTTTAAGCTAGCAAACTCTGTATCAAAATTTTTGGCAGGTTCCTCCATGGAACTCTTCCCCTGGGAGAACCTGATACAGATTCCCATTTCCACAGATAAGCATATGGCAGTGAAGTATTAATTAAAAAGTATGGAGGGAGCAAGAGGGTTGGGAAGACTGAATCCACAGTTCAACTGGCTAATCCTACTCCCCATCCTCCAACCTGCCTCCTCAAGCACCAGGATCTCCTACCGGCATCTGTTCCTATCCCAGCTGTTCTACTTCCCATCCAAATGCTTACTTGTGACCTGGGAAAGCCGTCAAGGACAGCCCAAAGCCTTGGGCACCTGCACCCACATAGGAGACCTGGACGGAGCTCCTGACTTCCGGCTCCTGGCTTCAGATCAGTTTGGCTCCAGCTGTTGTGGTCATTTGAGGAGTGAACCAGCAGATGTCTGTCTCTCCTTCTTTCTGTGGATCTGCCTTTCCAATAAAAATTAATAAATCTTCCTATATGTTTATGAAAAATATGCAGGTTCTGTTATACTTTTTTCTGTCTAGAAATTCTAAAAGCCAACCACGACTGTCAGTCTGAAAATCATCAAAATGAAGCAAACTTCCAAGTACTTTGACAAGTGTTTCAATATTTAAAAAGTGTTTAATTTTTTAAAAGTTTGGTTCTTTAAGACCTTTTTCAGAATAACAGCTTAGTTTCTGAGGGACATTTATGTTTTCTGCAGAAAATTTCAAGGAAACACACTGAACTCCAAATAGCATAATTTAGCAAAGACAAGGGGATAAAAATAAAACATAAAAAGGATTTCTTATCAGTCCCCATATATATATATATGTGTGTGTTTTTTTAATATACATACATATATATATATTTTTTAAGTCAAGGCAGCCTGAGAGAACATTGACTTCCGTTTGATTTCACAGTATACAGAACTAAGTGTCAACATCTGAATTTCCCTACAGCAGTCAGAATTTTAAGAAATGCTCCTGGCAAAGCCCAGTGTTCTCGGCCAGCAGGTTCCTGGACACTGCTATTTATCTGTGAGCATTAAATGCTCAAGATCAGCGCCTATGGGCACTGCTGTCTTAGCACTATGGACAGGAAAACTTCCCAAGGGAAGCTTCTCCTAGGAGTCCTTGTGCTGGAATTGGTTGTAATAATTGTGAACTAGGAGTCACAGGATGGATACTCCTTTCTTCCTGATTCGTTTCTTTTTAAGCGAAATAATGGGTGAGAACAATGATTGAGAATGATATGATCAAAGGACCAAGATTTTTAAAGTACTTCAAAAACAGGCTCAGTCCTCACCTTGCATGAGTCGGATTCCCACATGGGCAGTGATTCATATCCTAGCTGCTCCACTTCCCTTCCAGCTCCCTGCTTGTGACCTGGGAAAGCAATAAAGGATTGTCCAAAGCCTTGGGACCCTGCACCCATGTGGGAGACCAGGAAGAAGCTCCTGGCTCTTGGTTTCAGATCTGCTTAGCTCTGGCCCTTGTGGCCACTTAGGGAATGAACCAGTGGATGGAAGATCTTCCTCTCTGTCTCTCCTTCTCTCCGTATATCTGCCTTTCCAATTAAAAATATTTAACCCTGGGTACTGGGATATGTGGAAAGTCATGAATGGTTTTCTCCTTTGTTTCTCCCCTTCCCCCAAGAACAACAAGAAGAAATAAAAACCCAATTTTCCCTAAACCTCGGTCCTTCCCACCCTGATCAACCATGTAATGATTATTTTAAAAATAAATAAAAGAAGCTACATAAATACTCTAAAAAATAACAAAAATATTCTTAGTGTCTTAATGTCATTAAGAATTATTAATGAATTACTCAATTAATTTATTGCTATATGTTCTATGCTTATATAATTTATATGATTAGCAATTATATAAAATAACTATTAATGAATTAATAAAGAATTAATGGCATTAAGACAGCCTCACTAATGTCTTAATAACACTAAAATTGTATGAAATCCTCTACAAATGAAACAACATAAAAACCTTTTCTAACTTAGTTTCAAATGTGCAATAGAATTATATTTGTTTAAAAATTTCCTATCTGGGAGGATTAGCCTTCATAATGTGTTAATTCTTTTTTTTTTTTTTTTTTTTTAAAGATTTATTTTTATTATTTTTTATTGGAAAGGCGGATATACAGAGAGGAGAGACAGAGAGGAAGATCTTCCGTCCGATGATTCACTCCCCAAGTGAGCGCAACGGGCCGATACTATGCCGATCCGAAGCCAGGAGCCTCTTCTGGGTCTCCCACGCGGGTGCAGGTTCCCAAAGCTTTTGGGCTGTCCTCGACTGCTTTCCCAGGCCACAGGCAGGGAGCTGGAAGGGAAGCGGGGCTGCCGGGATTAGAACCGGCGCCCATATGGGATCCCGGGCGTGCTAGGCGAGGACTTAACCACTTGCGCCACCGCGCCGGGCCCGTAATGTGTTAATTCTTTGCTAATACATGCACGGGAAGATTTAACTCTAAGAGCCAGAACAAACTATGGAGAGTCCAGCATTCTGTTTACAGATAACTGAGACATGGAAAGATCACAGAACTGCCCCAGGTCAATCAATGCGGCCGTCATAGGCCATTTTCACTCTTAGGAGCAAATCAGCTCTCCATTTTGCGGTCTGAGCTTGCCAATTACTTGCAACCCAAAGGGTTCAAAAAAAACAAAACAAAACAAAACAAAAGTTTGTGGGGTAACTTTTTTACTTGAGCTTTTACTATTCTGTACTATTCTGTAACCTATACTAAATTTCTATCTAGTTCTCACATTCTATTACCCCATATACACACAACGGCCTCCAAAACCACATTTTTTGTGGGGGAGGAGGATTTAAAGATTTATTTTTATTTTTCCTGGGAGACAGAAAGAGCAACAGAGAGAAAGATCCTCCGCTTGCTGATTTCACTCCCAAGGACATTAGCTCCTAAAGTGTCCACAATGGCCAGAGCTAAATCGATCCTAAGCCAAAAGCCAGCAACTTCCTCTGGGTCTCCCCATGTGAAAGCAGGGACCCAAACACTTAGGCCATCCTCTGCTGCTTTCCCAGGACACAAGCAGGAAGCTGGACGGGAAGTGGAGCAGCTGGGATATGAACTGGTGCCCATATATAATGCTGATGCTGAAAGGTAGAGGATTAGCCTGTTGAGCCATGGTGTCAGCCCACAAATCAAACTTTTAATAGCATAAGAGTTGAAAAGCCTAAGAACTATTTAAAGATCTTAAATGAAGTGGTAAATGCAAAAGTTAATGGAAGGGGGCCCGGCGCGGTGGCGCAAGTGGTTAAGTCCTCGCCTTGCAACCCCGGGATCCCATATGGGCGCCGGTTCTAATCCCGGCAGCCCCGCTTCCCTTCCAGCTCCCTGCTTGTGGCCTGGGAAAGCAGTGGAGGACGGCCCAAAGCTTTGGGAACCTGCACCCGTGCGGGAGACCCGGAAGAGGCTCCTGGCTTCGGATCGGCATAGTATCGGCCCGTTGCGCTCACTTGGGGAGTGAATCATCGGACGGAAGATCTTCCTCTCTCTCTCTCTCCTCTCTCTGTATATCCGCCTTTCCAATGAAAAAATAATAAAAATAAATCTTTATAAAAAAAAAAAAGTTAATGGAAGGATTTCTGCAACACTGTGAAGAAACCTGTAATTATTGCGCATGGGTCAATCTATAAAAGATGAAATGCTCTCTGTAAAGCAATGAGAATCATGGTTTCTTCAAAATTAATGCAGACCAGATTTCCTTAGTATGAACTTTAGTCACATCCTAATCCCCAAGCTTGGCAAGGGGAGAAGAACTTACACACTAACAGCAGGAATGTTCACTGGTATAACTTTTCCACGGGGTTATTTGAACATACATACGAAAAAGCTCAAGATCCTTTGATATATTGTTTCAACTTTATCCACAAGAAATAATCCTTCATGTGCCCAAACCCTGAGCTTAAAAAAGAAAACTGAAGTCACTTATTTATAATAATGAGAAAACTATTCATTGTCCAGCAACAGAGAACTTGTTAAAAGGAGCAATTATCCATTAACACAAAGGGACAACACATCACTGAATCATGTTGTGAGTCAGTATTTTGAGGCGACAAGAATGGTCACCTTGAGAATCGAATCAAGATGGCAGAAAAGAAGGAGAAATATTAGCCAGAGTGAAGAACAGAGGGCACATTCCAGGAAATAGGAGAGAACAGAACAACAGCAGAAGTGTACCTGGAGACTGAAAGACACAGGAAAGCAGCGAAAACAACAGTGTGGCGGTGCAGTCACTGATACTCCAGCAGCAATCAGCGAATCATGATTTGAACTCCATCGGCAGCCTCCGCCAGCAGCAATATGGGAAGGGACATTACCTGGGGTCAGCCTCCTAGAGCCAAATAGGGTACAATTTCATTTAAAGAGGCAAAGGCTATTGGGCAGGACTGAGCATGCACTGAGCTGAGAGTAACTTATTTCTGGCTCAGTGAACCACAACAACGTGGCATCCTACAGGTTCCACCCAAGACAGGTCCAAGAGGACTTCAGACATGACAGCCAGCAGATCAAGAACTCTAGTATCAGCGGGAATGCACTTGTAACTCACTGGGTGGGACACAAAGATTAGTTACTCCTCACTAGGGTATTGAAGATTTCTCTGCACACACCTCCTAAAACTGTTCACCTAAGCTGTTGACATATGTCTTGTTAGAGTTATAGAGTTAGACTACCCGAAAAACAGCCAGATTCTGCAAAATCATGCTTCAACGCTATAGACTGTTGTATCAGTTGTATATAAACTAATAATTGAAATGTCAATGTAGAGGTCACAGGATGTGGTTCAGAACTTGCATTCTTTTTTTTTCTCTTTTAACATGCTGGTTACACAATACCATGTCAATTAATTCCATAACATTATAAATAGTTGCTGATGTAATATCGGGGCTTTTAATTGATTGGGATGATACACTGCTGGCTCTACCTTCAAACCAGAGATGGTCTCCCCAAGAAATGGTTGAACTTATCTGGACAATAAGATACTGGACTTTATACTTGGTAAATGCATGCAATGAAAGAATCTCAACTGAATGTGTATTGTAGTAATGCAACAAGGTGGAGGAATACACTGGGGGGGGGGGGAGAGGGGGAACCCAGTGCCTATAAAACTGTGTCACATAACGTGATGTAATCAATTTTAAAAAAACCCTCTAGTAGTGGCACATCAGGCAACATTTCTTTCAGTGTGGCAAATAATTTTAAGAGTGCAGGGGACAAAGAGAACTGACCAAGCTCAGTGCATTGCACTGGTCCCACAGGAAAATAATTCCAACCATGGCATCGTACAGGTCAAAATAGGTCCGTGTAGCCCTCAGACCTAACAATCAACATGGTCCGGCAAGATCAGCACCAACAACAACCTAGCTATATAGAACACCTGGTGTCTACCTAATCCTGGGACCTGCTCCAACCAAAAGTGGGAGAAAGGTTGTGGAGACAACGGCGCAGCCTCAGCACAGTATCACAGAAGGTGGAGAGTGGTGAACCAGGAACTGGGGCTACAGAGACCATGGTGGAAATCCAACATAAGAACACAGACCTGGAACTTGCTGGAGGGAGTAGCACAAGTGACTGCAAACAAACAGCCATTACCAACTGCAATAAGCAAAAGCAAACTGTAGACCTGTGGGTGACAAAACTTTAAACACCTGCCCCAAGGAGAAGATTCTGCTAACCAGAAGTACAATGACCAAGAGCAAAAGATGAGACAGAAGCACAATGAATATTACTGAAGACTCCCCTGCAAAGGAGCAAAATCCTTTGCCAACTTCAGAGTCAACTGAAGAAGACATAGAGAAAATGGGGGACAAAGAATTCAGAAAACCCACTTTAAAGCTTCTGATCAACAATGAGAAACATGTAAAGCAGACGTTCAAGGAATTTAAGGAATATGTCACACTTGAAATGAATCAAATGAAAGCTGACATATCAGAAATGAAGTATACAGTGAAGCAAATTAAAAGTACAATGGAGAGTCTCCAAAATAGAATGAAGGAGACAAAAGAATCTCAAAATTACAAGATATTTTCTGTCACCAGTGGGAAGCAAACAAATAGCTGGAAGCAGAGCTGGATCAGGCCAAAAAAAGTATTCAAGAATTGAAAAACACTATTAAAAGGCCAAGTATAAGAGTTATGGGAGTCCCAGAAAGTGCAGGAAGAGATAGTGGGTTTACAAATGTATTCAATGAAATAATAAGGGAAAATGTCCCTAATCTGGAGAAAGAATTGGGTAACAACATCCAGCAGGGTCACAGAACTCCCAACAGGCTTGATCAAAAGTGATCTTCACCAAGACACATGCTCATCAAGCTCTCTTCAATCAAACATAAGGAAAAGATCCTTAAATGTGCACGTGAAAAAAATCAACTGACATATAATGGAATGCCAATTAAACTCAAAGGAGATTTCTCACAGGAAACTCTACAGGCAAGAAGAGAATGGAGTGACATATTCCAGATTCTAAAAGAAAAATATTGTCAGCCTAGGATAACATACCCAGCAAAGCTTTCTTTTGTCTTTGAGAATGAAATAAAACTCTTCCACAGTAAAGAAAAGTTAAAAGAATTTGCCTTGAACATAAGGAAAAGCTTAAATGTGCATGTGAAAAAAATCAACTGACATATATTCTCTTGGCAAAGAAAAGGAATAGCGCCCACCGAAACCAAAGGCAAATGAGAACATCCCAGTAAAATAACAACAGAAGACTAAATCAATGAACAACCCATTGCTAAAATGACAAGACCAAATTACCACCTATTTATATTAATCCCGAATGTAAATGGCTTAAATTCATCAATCAAACGCCATAGAATAGTAGACTGCATTACAAAACAAAACCCATCTATTTGTTGCCTACAGGAGATACTTTTCTTTTTCTTTTTTAAAGATTTATTTATTTTTATTACAAAGTCAGATATACAGAGAGGAGAAGAGATAGAGAGGAAGATCTTCCATCCAATGATTTACTCCCCAAGTGAGCGCAACGGCTAGTGCTGTGCCAATCCAGAGCCAGGAGCCAGGAACTTCCTCCAGGTCTCCCATGAGTGTGCAGGGTCCCAAAGCATTGGGCCGTCCTCAGCTGCTTTCCCAGGCCACAAGCAGGGAGCTGGATGGGAAGTGGAGCAGCTGGGATTATAACCAGCACCCATATGGGATCCCGGAGTGTTCAAGGCAAGGCCATGCTAGGCCACGCTGCCGAGTCCAGGAGATACTTTTGACCAACAAAGATCAGCAGACTGGATTACATAAAAAACTCGCATCTATTTGTTGCCTATTGGAGATACGTTCACCAACCAAGATCAGTGGAAACTATCTCACCAATTTTGATTTTTTTTTTGTTAGTTTCATCTCTTCAAAAAACTTTCTTCTGATCAAATTATTCAGTGACTCATCGATCACACAGTAGCATCATTTTCTTCAAGAAGGGTCTTGATTTTCTTTTTCATATCTTCAGTGACACATTAGTCATTCAGTAGCATGTTATTTAACTTCATGGTGCTGTAATTTTTTTTTCTTCCTGTTGCTGGCTTTGTTTTGTGGCTTTTCGTTAAAGGGAATGTATAGTAACTGTGTAATTGAGACTATCATATCCAGAGGTGAGGATACAATGTAGTATGCATCTCTGCTTCAAAGATGGATTCCCAATGAAACTGTTTATTGTATCTTGACAATAGGATACTGGACTCTCTGGCATTGTCCTTTCCCGCAATGATGGACACATGACTGTGTATGAAGAACTGTACTATAATTAGGATATAGGGGAACTCATTGAGGGGGGAGAGAAATGGGAAGAGAATAAGGGACCTCCCAAAGTCTATGGAACTGTATCATAAAATGATAACAATAATAAAAAAGAATGGTTACCTTAATAATTGAAAAGGGTAGTGACCGTCACGGTGCATTGTAATGCATACACTACATATGGCTATCATTTTGTCTCAGAATGTAAAAGTTGTTTGCACAGACCAGAAACTTCATGCCAAAACGTTAACAGCTATTGTTTCTGAATGGTGGACTTGGGATGATTTATTTTATTCTCTAGCTTTCTGACACTTCCAATTTTTACATTCAACACATCTAGACTTCATAATCAGCTATTTTGAAATTCTCCCTTAGGAACATCTCAGTAAAGAGGCAAGACAAAAAGACATTGTTTTGACTTTGTTTCAGTGAGCAAATAACATTTCTGCAGTCTATTCATAGAAAACGGTACGCCTTCATTCCCTAACTCAATAGTTCCTTCTCTTATACAAGACTCTACTTATCTAAGTATCAAGCCTGTTATAAAAATCAATTTGACACAAGGGAAGGCCTGAGAGTCAAGAGCAAGTTTGCTCATCTAGTTGGGACACTTGATACTGTCCATGTACCTATAGGTAGCAACTCAGGATGGGAAGGGGCCTGAGACTCACCCAATCTCAGTCCATTGTCTGTTGTGATAGCAAAATACTTAAAGTTAGATAATGGTGAACAGAATAAAGTCTGTTTTGACTAATGCTTCTGTAAACAGGCCAGTGAAAGAGCACTATGTCAGAATCTGCTGGATTTCTGGTGATACCATCATATACTGCAACCAACGTACAGCAGGGAAGCAGGAAGGAGCAGAAGGCACACGCAGAAACAACAGTGGTGAGAGAGGACAAGACAACTGGTCAAACGGTTTTTACAGCAGTCTGTTCCTCCCAGAGCTGATCCATTGCTCTGAGCCCTGACAATGACACTCAAGAACATTAACCCACTCAGCAGGTCATCTACCTAAAGTTGATGAACTACCAAAAGTTGATGAACTTCCTAAAGTTCGTAACTCCTAAGACTGCCATATTGGAAATTTCAATAGGATTTTTGGGAGGGGCAACGCATATCCAAGCCACAGCATACACTTAACCGACTGTCAGCGCAAAAGCCCATAGTTTAAAACTTGGCACTTTCCAACACATGTAAGATGGCAGAAACATGTGTATGGACCCCACGGCACCATGTGATCAACATCTTTCTCCTGACACAGTTGAAGATTCCTATCAGCCTTCCCTTGCTCACTCAGACAACGATGAGGACAGAAAGCCTGGTCATATTGTCAGACAAGAGTGAGAAAGAAGATGGCAAGAATTCCTTGTAGAACCTCTGAGATGAGTTCAATTTTCCTATCTGCCATGTTGATTTCACCATTTTTGCCAGCTGATCTGTGTGGCACACTCAGAACAGTCCCTGAGACACTTTGATTTCTTTTTAAATGAGAAAACATATGAAATATTTGGTTCAAGAAAATATTGGTTAAAAAAAATGAATACATTTGTCTTTACATTAAAACAGCCAGAACTGCCAGATTCAGCCTCTTTACATTTTCCTCCACCTTCAATCTCAGGGCAGAACCGACCAGCCCCTCTCTACCTGGCAGAACCACAGGCAGCCTTGCAGGGGCAAAAGAGCTATGTACTCAGGGGTGTAGTGGCCGCAGAGGTGAACGTATTCTTAGCTTGGATTTGGACAGCAGAAATCAGGGACAAAACCTAGCTGCAGGAGGGAAGAGGCAAAAATGTCAGATTCACCAGGTTGGAAAACATATGGCCTGCAACTCCTCTTCAAACGCCTTTGCAATTTAGTGCATGTAGTTTCTTTCTCCCGTGTTCTGAAGCCAGCAGAAATCAGAGGAGAAAAAGCAATTTTATTCCAGCAACCATCTTCAGGTGACTTGCGGTTATACTCTGTACGTATCTCTGCTTTGAGTCTTAAGGAGAGCAAACAGGAGGCAGTAGAAATTTGTTTCCCTTCCAGTCATGTTCTCAGGCTGCCCAGAAGAGGTGGGAGGAGATTATAATTACAGCAGTGTTCACTGCTGTCGCTTAGCAAGGAGCTGCCAATCTTGAACAATCCTGCCCAACCCAGAGCAACAGACGACCAACCTTCCATTAGGTCCTCAGTTTTCATCACAGCACTTGATACATCAGAAATGTGGGTGCAGGTACAGTGCACGTGCGCTCATGCGCACACACACACACACACACACACACACACAAGAGCAGTAACTGGGCTAAAAGGAAAATTCCATATGTGCAGACATGCCCAGGGACTTGACCACCATGCACCTGTGTGAATGTCTCCAACGTAATCATTTGTTTCAGCAACCAGAGCCAATCACAGAGTCCATCCAGGAACAGCTCCTCCACTCTCCTAATGCATTGAGGCTCAAGATGGCAATGGCAATCTCATTACCTGCTTAAACAAATCCCAGTCGAAAGCACCAAGAGGTTTAGCTTTCTGTCTTGATAAGCCACCAGAGCATGCTTGCTTACTCTGGGGATGCTACTGATAATTTAATTTCAGGGAGTAGATTATTTAGAGATCAGCATTACTAGGTAGCACCATCAGAGCAAAAACAAGTCTACCAGAAATGAGCTTTGTTTATTTATTTCAGCCCTGACTGTGAAAATCTGGGAAATATTTAAAAATTAACACGAGTGCAGAGGAAAAGTTACCTAACACTCACATGGCAACTGAAGCTAAAATAAAGACAAGGTTCCAAATGTCCACCTCAAGACAATTTGACATCAACTTCGTATGTATTCCTCAGACAGCAGTTAGGACTGAATTTTTTTGTCCATGTATTAAGCCTGACTATGTATTAAGAAAAATTAGAAAGGAGTGAAAACCCTTCGGTGAGTGAAAACCGCACTGTCACAGATCCAGACACTACATCATTAAAGCAACCATTTGGAAGTAGGCAATTTGTCTGGTGGTTAAGGCACCCATGTTCTCTGTCAGCGGACCTCAGTTCAATTCCTACCTCTAGCTCCTGCCAACACAGATTCTGGGAGGCTGTAATGATGGCTCAAGTAACTGAGTTCCTGCCCTTGGCATGGGACATCTAAACTGAGTTCCTGGCTTGCAACTTCAGCCCCAACCCTGCTGTAGTTGCAGGCATTCGGGAAGTGAGCCAATGGATGGACACTCTCTTTCTCTTATCTCTCATTATCTCTCAAATATATAAATAACCTTTTAGCATTTGTTAATGGCAGATCCATGCAGGGCATTCTCTTCAATACAGTAACTATCACAAAGTCTGATAATTTTGTCATTAAGAAACTTACAGGGGCCTGGCACTGTGAGGAGCAGGCAGGCAGGTGGACATCATCCCATAGCAGCTCTGGCCACTCCAACTTTCCTGCTACTGTGCCAGGAAAGGCAGCAGAGGATGACACAAGTGACTGGGTCCCTGCCACCATTGTGGGGAATCAAAATGGAATTTCTGGCCCCTAGCTGTGTCACCACTTGGTATGTGAACTAGTCGATGATCGATTTCTTTCTGCTTTTCCATGAATTTCTCACCCTCTCCCAGTCATTCTGCCTTTCAAGTAAGTGAATTAAGTCTTTCTTCAAATATAAAAATAAATTGGGCCTGGCACTGTGGCCTAGTGGCTAAAGTCCTCACCTTGAACACGCCGGGAGCCCATATGGGCGCCGGTTCTAATCCTGGCAGCTCCACTTCCCATCCAGCTTGTGGCCTGGGAAAGCCGTAGAGGACAGCCCAGAGCCTTGGGACCCTGCACCTGTGTGGGAGACCTGGAAGAGCTCCTGGCTCCTGGCTTCGGATTGGCACAGCACTGGCCGTTGTGGTCACTTGGGGAGTGAATCACTGGACAGAAGCTATTTCTCTCTGTCTCTCCTCCTCTCTATGAGTATCTGACTTTGCAATAAAAATAAATAAATCTTTAAAAATAAATAAATAAATATAAATATAATTTAATTGGCCATTACTTCCTAACCTACCTAAAAGTTTAAGACCATAGGATGTAACGCTGAAGGGATACAGGGCTCTGGTTCACACAAGCACATGCGAGGATACTCAGCATCGTTAGTCATTTAGGGACATATAGGTCGAAACCAAACTGATCCTACTTCAAACTCACTAGGAAGCTTCAACCATATAAATGGAGGACAAAGTGCTGGCGAACACGCAGAGAAACAGGAATGTTTACATGCCACTCATTGGATGTTCACTGGATAAGTGTGACAGCTCTGCAAGAAGCTAAGAGCTAGCATACACTCTGATAACTCACACTACCCGAGACAGCTGGAAAGATGGATCCACACAAAACTTGTACATAACTATTCATAGCAGCAGTCTTAATAGCCAAATGTGAAAGAACATAAATGCCCATCTTCTGCTAAAACATGGGCAGCCAGTATATATCCATACAATGAACTGTTCGTTGGCAACACTAAGGTGTGAAATGCTGATACATGTCGCAGCAAAGATAAACCCTGAAAACATCAGGCTATCTGAACGCAGCCGATCGTACTAGACCTCACAGGATGTGAGTCCATGAGGGGATCCAGGACCCGTACATCTAGAGAGCCAGAAACTAGATTCATGGCTGCCTAGCTTCATGGTTTGAGGTGACAAAGGGCAGTGACTACTGACAAGATTTCTGGGAGATGATGAAATGTTCGAAGATGAACTGCAGTGCCAGTCGCACATCTCCATGAACTATTACAAACCACAGACTACACTCCAGACAGACATGCACCACCTGGGGATTCATCTCAATTACTTCATTTCAGATACTTAAATGATTTTAAAATCCAAATGCCAAATTATAATAGATGACACGATCCACTTTCCGCATTGTGAAATGACTTAGAATTATTAATAAAAATAAAAGCTTTGCTCTTTTTAATAATTCAGGGCCACTGGGCCCGGCACGGTGGCGCAAGTGGTTAAAGGTCCTCGCCTTCCACGCCCGGGATCCCATATGGGCGCCGGTTCTAATCCCGGCAGCCCCGCTTCCCTTCCAGCTCCCTGCCTGTGGCCTGGGATAGCAGTCGAGGACGGCCCAAAGCCTTGGGACCCTGCACCCGCGTGGGAGACCCGGAAGAGGCTCCTGGCTTGGGATCGGCATAGTATCGGCCCGTTGCGGTCACTTGGGGAGTGAATCATCGGACAGAAGATCTTCCTCTCTGTCTCTCCTCTCTGTATATCCGCCTTTCCAATTAAAAAACAAATAAATAAAAAATAAATTTAAAAAAATCTAAAAAAAATAATAAATAAATAATTCAGGGCCACTGAAGGATCCATTTTTTTTTTTAAAGATTTATTTATTTTTACTGGAAAGGCAGATTTATAAAAAGGAGGAGAGACAGAGAGGAAGATCTTCCATCCAAAGTTTCACTCCCCAAGCAGCCACCACAGCTGGAGCTCAGCTAATCCGAAGCCAGGAGCCTGGAGCTTCCTCTGGGTCTCCCAAGTGGATGCAGGATCCCAAGGCTTTGGGCCGTCCTTGACTGCTTTCCCAGGCCACAGGCAGGGAGCTGGATAGGAAGCTGGGTCTCTGGGATTAGAACCGGCACCTATATAGGATCCCAGTGCGTTGAAGGTGAGGACTTTAACCACTACACTATCACACCGGGCCCAGGATCAAATTATTATACCCATCACACTTAGATATTTTCAGGAAGCATGTAACGCTATTATTTCAGGATTATTTTGTACTGGCTTTGGGATTAAAGCTTTTAATTTCTTGATGTTATCAGTGTTACTGTAACATCTATCAGGATGAGAAACCAGAAGAGCAAGTTTATTCAAACATGATTTGTGTTAAGAGCAGATTCCTGCAGAGCACAGGACTGCACGATGCACGAGCATTTCCAGTTCACAATTTTCTCTACTTCCCAATCATGGTTTGTTTTTTTCTCAGAAATATTTTCATCCTCCCAATAATTTGTTGCCTTTTGGGTTATCACTAGCAAGTTACTAGCAGTGATGGCTGTGGTTAAGTAGCAGTAATTTTGTTTTTTTATTATAGCAGTTTGTACCAAAGACACAGTTAAAACGTAATACCTGGGGAAGTAAATTAAAACTGAAAAGTTAAAAAATAAAACGCTAGCATTCAAAATATTTAATCATTTGAGATCATCTATTTGACAGCACAATGTCTTTGTACCAGTCAGGGATAATTTTTCTATTCTATAGGGTTGGAACGTGTCTTTTTTTTTTTTTTTTTTGCATCTTTATTGTGAATCTCATATATGAAAGAGATAAAAGAAACATCTTATTTGTATTGGCTGATTTTAAAAATCACATTACATGTATAACGTAAAGTTAATGATAAGAGCAATGGTGTGTTTTTCAATCAACATAAAAGTTGGAAACTTTCAGTTCAGAAACTTCAACACTCGTTTATTTCCACACTTTGGATTGCACAATGTGAAGGAAACCTTAAATCTGCAGAGAGCAGGTGCAAAGCAGAACTGTTTTTTGGGACAGCTTTCCTTGTAATGTCAGGAATTTTCCTGAATCAAAACTGATTCAATAGTAAGAAAAAATTTACTGAAAATGTCTCACCAAGAACTGAACACCAGAAACATCCTTACTTTGCTTGTGATACATATACAAATCGAACAGAAAACAACCAAACCTCTTAATAAGTGCCAAAGCTCTTTTGACAGCACTAAGTGTTTCACAGGTTACCCATTTATTTGCTGTTACGTAACTGGCCTAAGGCAGAGTGAAAACATTTGTCAAGTAAACATGCCTGAAAATTGACTAAAATTTGAGTTTGGTACACATGCTGAAGGGGTGTGTTAGTTTGTGTAATTTTATAAAGACAAATATATACAAACCGAATTGAGAGACTTCAGATCCAAAAACTTGCCAATTCATGCTCAAGTTATAAGAATGAAAGATAAGGCCTTGTGGCAGGTTAAGAAGCAGTTTAGACTGTCCATTAAGTATCGCACATCAGAGCATGGCTGTTCTACTCTACTCCAGATAAAGCTCTCTGTTTTTATTAGTGGGAAAGCTGCAGAAGATGGCCTGGGTGTGTGGGTCTCAGCAATCCCTGTGGGAATTCTGAATGCAGGGCATGGCTGCTGGCTTCTACACGGCCCAGTCCAGCTGCTGGGGTTATTGGGAAGTACACCAGCAGATGGAAAATCTTGGCTCTCTCTGTCTCCATTTTCGTCACTCTGGCTTTCAAATACTACTACTGATTACGTGAAAACAAACAATGTAGTAGCAGTTTATTCCAAAGCCTCTAACAGCCTAGTATAGGAAGCAACAGCAACACTAAATCAACTAATAAGGTTTTACTGTGTGCCAAGCACTGTAGCACCTTTACGCGCCAAACCGATGTTCCGAGCACTAAGAACTTCACTCATATTAATTAGGTAGTCTTTGGCAAGCTTTCTAAGACACACTTTTTTTTTAATTTGTTAAAAAAAAAATTATTTAAAGGAATTACAGAGAAAGAGAGGGAGAAGCAAAGAAGCAAAGACAAAGAGATCTTTCTTCCGCTTGTTCACTCCCTAAATGGCAGCAATGACTGGAGTTGGGCCTATCTGAAGTCAGGAGCTTCTTCCAGGTTTCCCTCGCTAGTGCAGGGTCCCAGGGCTTTGTGCCATATTCTGCTGCTTTCCCAGGCCACAAGCAGGGAGCTGGATGGCAAGCGGGGCTGCCGGGACATGAACCAGCACATCAATGGGATGCTGGTACCATAGGTAGAGCATGAGCTTGCTTCTGGCCCCAGGACCTCTCACTGACGGTTATACTCCTCAATTCTGGAATCCCTTCCTGCTAAGACACCTTTTAAGTAGACTAAATTGACTTTTGCCATGTTACATTCCTAAAAGATGGGTCACCAGCAGTTCTACCATTGCCACCCTTGAGAATCTGTCCAAGAAGCTTCTCTTGCTGTCTGGTTGAACCTGCAGTCTGATCTAGAAACATGGTTTCAATATGTGCCCTAGGGGACAGCAATGCAGCATAACCGCTGGGTCACTACTTATGACACAAGTATCCCTTAAGCGCATCAGTCGGAGCTCTGGCTGCCCCATTTCCAGTCTATCTTCCTGCTGATACCTGGGAAAGCAGAAGAAGATGGCCCAAGTCCGCTCTGCTTACAGCCTGGGAAAGCAGTGGAGGATGGCTCAAGTCCTCGGGACCCTGCACCCACATGGGAGACCCTGAAGAAGCTCCTGCCTTCAGATGGGCTCATCTTTGGCTGTTGTGATCATCTGGGAGGTGAACCCCAATAAATGGAAGATCTGTCTTTGTCTCTTCTTCTGTTTCTGTAAAATCTGCCTTTCAAATTAAAAAAAAAAAAAGTATTTAAAAAATAAAGACAATGGTGAATCAGGAAGTAAGTATAAGTAAGTTCAAAGTTATGCTTTTTCTGTGATTAATATCTTGGTCCATGTATATGTATATAGTTCCGTGGCATTTTGCTATATTCTTTCCTTGGTTTGCCTGCTGCACCCATGATATACTGACACCTGCTTGGCCTCCCTTAATCTAGCACTGAGCCCAAGCATATTTGGAATTTAGGAATTTAGTAGGGAGAAATCAGTGTGAGTCTAAAAACATTCTACCCTTCGACCACAGAGGAACTTCAGATGTTAGTAGGATACTTTTTTACCTGAGCCTAAGGCATCTCACCAAATGTCATCATTCTCTGTAGCAAAGGTCATGCCGACCTTTCTTCCAAACCTTGGCCTCAGCTGATCTAATATTGCAAGTATTACCGATGCCCTCTAGGACTTTCCTCTGAGCCTCTTCTGTGAACTGTGTCCTAGTCACTGGAATGCTGATAAATATTTAACAACTGGCTCTCTGAAAAAGATCCAGTTTGCAGTGTTTTTCAAATTCCACAGTGTAAATTTAACTATTACAGCCAATTCCAAGCTACTAATATAAGGATACTGAACGCAAGGCCCGGTGCAGTAGCCTAGTGGCTAAAGTCCTCACCTTGAATGCACTGGGATCTCAAATGGGCACCAGTTCTGATCCTGAAGCCCCGCTTCCCATCCAGCTCACTACTTGTAGCCTGGGAAAGCAGTTGCAGAAGGCCGAAATCCTTAGGACCCTGCACTCATGTGGGAAACCTGGAAGAGGCTCCATGCTCCTGGTTTAGGATCAGCACAGCACTGGCTGTTGTAGTCGTTTGGGGGGAGAGGGGTGTGAATCAATGGACAGAGGGTTTTCCTCTCTGTCTCTCCTCCTCCTCTATATATATCTGACTTTGCAATAAAAATAAATAAATCGTTAAAAAAAAAAAAGGATCCTGAATGCACACACTAGGATGAAATGTGAACAATCAGTTGACTCCAGCAGGAGACAAAAACTCCTGGTTTGGGCTGTTGCAATGGCTCAACTGGCTAAGCCTACACCTGCCAAGCACCGGCATCCCATGTGGGCGCTGGTTCCTGTCCCAGCTGCTTCACTTCCCAGCCAGCTCCCTGATTTTGGCCGAGGAAAGCCATAGGAAGATGGCTCGAGGCCTTGGACCCAGAAACTGCATAAGAGACCTGAAGGAGCTTCTGGCTTCTGGTTTCTGACTTGAAGTCAACCCAGTTCATCCTTGTCTCTTACCCCCAACACTTGCCTACCTTAGGCCGTAAGGTTGTTTGTTCAGAAGCCCCGGAGGACTCCAAGTAACCGGCCCTGCCCAGGCTGGAAACAGCTCAGAAGTACACGCAGGTCCATTCTGCTGGAAGCCTCTAACTAAACCTGAGATTCGGTGTAAGCTCAAGGCCAGTAGCACCAGAAGGGCCATACTTGAGGAGTGCTAAAGACAATAAGCACCCAAAAAATCCACATCTCATTTTTCATCTGCAAGAACAAAGTCTGTGAGGCCATTTCTCAACCCCTAGAGAGCAAGTTAAAAGATGCCTGAAGAACTGGAGCAACCATTCTGAAGTCTTCTTCAATACACGTAGCTTTTATAAAGCGGGGGATGCTTTCTTTTACTTCTTCTCAACTATTTTATGACTGTCTGACTCATTCAAGGGATGAGATATCAAACAGTCAACTTCAAAAGAAGATACTTCCTTTTTAAAAAATAACTTTGTCCTGACGCTAGACCAGCTGGCACATAAATCCCACTGTCACCTCATCAACCAAGTTGCTCGCATCCTGTTCGGACAGGGCACACTGTATACCTACGAGCTGCAATGGAGCAAGCTGCGGAAGTAATACAGGCAAGGCTTGTGTCACAGCCCATGTGTCCTGATTCTAGAAATACCAGCGGACAGTAGGGAAGCCTCTTTCCGGGGTTAATGCCAGACTGGCCTGGAGAATAGTCAAAACTCAGCCCCCTAAAGACATTCAGGGAAAGAGAAGTTCACGGAAATCCTAAGATTTCAGTAAGTTTTAAGTCTTTGTGACTGGGGCCCGGCGTGATAGCATAGTGGTTAAGGTTCTTGCCTTGAATGTGCCAGGATCCCATATGGGCGCCAGTTCTAATCCCGGCAGCCCCTTCCCATCCAGCTCCCTGCCTGTGGCCCGGGAGAGCAGTCAAGGACAGCCCAAAGTTTTGGAACCCTGCACCCTCGTGGGAGACCCGGAAGAGGCTCCTGGCTTCAGACCGGCATAGCATCAGCCATTGCGCTCACTTGGGGAGTGAATCAGACGGAAGATCTTCCTCTCTGTCTCTCCTCTCTGTATATCCACCTTTCCAATAAAAATTAAATAAATCTTAAAAAAAAAAAAAAAAGTCTTTTTGACTGGGGCCCAGCGTGATAGCATAGCGGTTAAGGTTCTCACCTTGAATGTGCCAGGATCCCATATGGACGCCAGTTCTAATCCTGGAGGCTCCACTTCCCATCCAGCTCCCTACTTGTAACCCCGGGAAAGCAGTCAAGGACGGCCCAAAACTTTGAGACCCTGCACCTTCGTGGGAGACCCGGAAGAAGTTCCTGGTTCCCGGCTTTGGATCGGCACAGCACTGGCCATTGTGGCTCACTTGGAGAGTGAATCATTGGACAGAAGATCTTCCCCTCTGTCTATCCTTCTCTCTGTATATTTGACTTTGTAATAAAAAATAAAAAAATCTTTAAAAAAAAAAAATGAGGTAGCACACAACACTTGGATACATTTTCTATGGTTAGTCCTCATTACATCATTACATCATGAAATGAAGTACTATTATCTCCAATGACAGTGACCTTGGAAAAGGTCAGAAGCTCATCTAAAGCCTCATTCTTTCTTTTTTTTTTAAAGATTTATTTTTTTATTTATTTTTTTTATTGAAAAGGCGGATATACAGAGAGGAGAGACAGAGAGGAAGATCTTCCGTCCGATGATTCACTCCCTAAGTGAGCGCAACGGCCGATGCTATGCCGATCCGAAGCCAGGAGCCTCTCCAGGTCTCCCACGCAGGTGCAAGGTCCCAAAGCTTTGGGCTGTCCTGGACTGCTTTCCCAGGTCACAGGCAGGGAGATGGATGGGAAGCAGGGACCGCCGGGATTAGAACTGGCGCCCATATGGGATCCTGGGCATGCAAGGTGTGCCACCGCGCCGGGCCCTAAAGCCTCATTCTTAAGTAAGCTGTGGGTAGAGGAGCTGATCTCAGGTCAGGTGGAGCTAAGGTTCTTCCCACTAAAGCAGAGCTTTTCCCACTACACAACACTTCTGTGTATCTCCGAGGGTCAGGCCCAGAAAACTCAAAATCCCAAGTCCTCCTGCTTCTCCTTCTGTAGAATAAAGGTAACACACAACAGGAAGCCAGAGCAGTGGCTAAATTGGCTAATCCTACTGCTGCAAGTGCCAGTATTACATATGGTCATTTGTTCGAGTCCCAGCTGTGCCACTTCCCATCCAGCTCCCTGCTTGTGGCCTGGGAAAGCAGTAGAAAATGGCTCAAGGTCTTGGGACCCTGCACCCGTGTGGGATACCCAGAGGGGCCTCCTGGTTCCTGGCTTCAGATCAGCTCAGCTCTGGCAGCTGTGGCTACTTGGGGAGTGAATCAATGGATGGAAGATCTTTTCCATGAATATGTTATATACAAACAGAACCCTCACCCATTCTTTCCTACCTGGATGTTCTCCTTGGATGACCTGAGAAACCAAAGCTTCCACACAGGAGGTCACCCCTGCTGCTGCCGCCCACTCCCTCGGAAGCAAGAGGGCACCACACATCCTTGAACCCTGCTTACTTACTGCTGCCTAGTATAGGGTTATTAGATAATCTCTTTTGCATTGAATAAGCAGGAATCTATGAGATATATATATATACATTTATGTATCCTTTCAGTTATCCCTCACATCAGTCCCTAGAGATACAATTCCCTTCATTTCACTGATACTAAATTAGAACATGCAAGTTAAATAACTAATTCTGATCAGACAGCTGATATTTAAACCCGAAATCTTGGGGTGGAAGGAAGGCAGTGTGATTGACCACACTGTTTTTAATATATTAGGCATTCATAGAATCTTTGGACTATCATCAATTTGAAAATGCTTGGAGAATAAATTGACCTCATGAGGTACTGCTTCTCTGCTTATCTCCACTTCAAAATCTTCTGTAGAGATGGAGACAGCAACCTCATCTCACCAATGAGGAGTTCTCTTGACCCTTTTTCTGTAGTGCTCATCATGTAGGCTCAAAGTGCAAAGCGTACGAAAAGAGCATCATCTCTAATCAATCTCTCCACTTGACTGGCAAGGCAAGTAAATACACAAGAAAAGCCAGCACACGGTAAACAGGCACACGCATACCCTTCCAGGCTCGGTCATGTGCCAGAGTGCCTAAGTAGAGGAGAGGTCACGTGGAAAGAACAGTCGGTTCCAAAGTGTCACAGAATCCCGAAGGTACAAGAAACACCAACACCTAGGCCGCCTGCAGCATTTCAATGAGACAGGGGTTACATCTGGTTGAAATCACAAGGCTGCAGAGTACAGAGGCAGATCAGACAATCAAGCAAGCTTGATTTAGCAATCCTGAAAAAGTCCTTGAAGGCTGAGCTGGGGGATGGCACCTCAGATGAAATTGTGAATCCCAGCCTGTATTCCAGGCTTAGCCAAACCAACCTTGCTCTGACGTTTAGACTGCAAGACAAATAGTATCTACACTGAGAGGTCAGAATGAATTGTTTTAAATAACCTGAGGCAAGTGCTATGACAGAGCGGGTTAAGCCCTCGCCTGTATCCCACATAGGCGCTGGTTCATGTCCTGGCTGTTCCATTTACAACTCAGCTCCCGGCGGATGGCCTGGGAAAGCCAGTGGAAGATGGCCCAAGTGCTTTGGCTCTTGGACCCACACAGGATGCCATAAAGCGACTCCTGTCTTACAGTCCCAGCTGTGGGACTGTCATTTGGGGAGTGAACCAACAGATGCAAGATTTCTCTTTCTGCCTCTCTCTCTCTGTTAACTTCAACTTTTATATAAATAAATACATCTTTTTTATTTTCAATTTTTAAAGGAGAGATGGTAGATTTTTATTTCTTTTTTTGTTGGAAAAGCAGATTTATAAAGAAAAGGGGAGACAGAAAGATCTTACATCTTCTGGTTCACTCCCTCAAATACCATAATGTCCAGGACTGAGTTGATCTGAAGCCAGGAACTTCTAGGTTCCCAGGTGGTTGCAGGGTTCCAACACTTTACACCATCCTCTGCTGCTTTCCTAGGTTATAATCAAGGAGCTGGATAAGAGATGGAATAGCTAGGACACGAACCGGTGGGACGTGAACCATATGGAAATCAGTGCTTTGAGGTGGAGAGTTAGCCAGTTGAGCAAACTCATCAGCCACACAAATAAATCAATCTTTAAAAAGAATTTCTAAAACAACCAAAAACTATTTAACTTCATATCATCCCATTCATCAATTCCAAGCATATTCTCAGGTCCATCATATTGTAGCCAAAATATTGTCAGAGAAACACAACCATCCACATAAGCATTCAGGAGCCTTTAGAAGTGACACCACTGGCTGTACTAACTACATCTAGTTTGCACAGAGGCAGACGTCTCCTGTTGTATATTGGTAAGTAGAATTCAAACATTTATCCAATCTGATGCTTTACCACTTATATATTCTTAGGGTCCATGTGAAGAAGTGCAACTATACTTTTCAGTAATCATTCACTTAAAATCTGCCAATGGCCTGAAGACAAGGATGTGGCTCTTTAATTCTTCCTAGATTACCTGAGTATCTCCTAGCAGAACAATATCACCTTTGCATAAATATAACTGAACATTAACGAGCAAGGTGCAAAGACAGTAAATGGAGGCCAGTTTCAACTAACAAGTTTTGTTAGTGAGAAGAGCAGACGTAATTCCTCAGAGCATGTAAAATTTATTTTGAAAACATTAACCAAATTTTGGTAATGAATCCTTAAAAATTACAAGCAACTATCACGATCGCTTAAACTTAACTGAGATTTTTATTTGTGTAAAGAATACAAACCATCTTAGTTTCTAGCGTGCAGCACACAAACAGGTAGCTACATTTTCTTTTATTTTAAAATAATTCTTTAGGCCGGCAATGTGGTGTAGTGAGTGAAGCCACTGCCGCACTGAAGTGTCAGCATTCCATATAGGCACTCGTTCAAATCCCAGATACTCCACTTCCATTCCGGCTCCTGCATCCACCTGGGAGACCCAAAATATACTTCTGGCTCCTTCCTGGCTTTGACCTGGCCCAGTCTCAAACACTGCAGTCATTTGCAGAGTGAAGCAGCGTACAGAAATCTGTTTTTTCTCTTTCTCTCATTCTCTCTTTCTCAATCTCCCCTGTAATTCTGCCTTTCAAATAAACAAATCTTCAACAAGAAAATTATTTTGCGTTTGCAAACACATAGGCTTATTTTTCTTCAAGCTACAGAGTGTGAATTCAAGTCCTCAAAAATATTTCAAGAGTTATTTTATCCTCATACATAAAAATAAAGCTGGCACTACTAGTCACAAACTCTGTATAGTTCTCCTTTATCATATCTCAACTATTTTCACCACCAACTCAAGTTCAATTTGGTGGAAGAAGTAAAATGTAGTTTCAAAGAAGTAAAACAGGTTAATAAATCGTAGGTAATCAATGCCATGTCCGTGGAGAAAGGTTCTGACAATTATCAAAAACGAAAGTAGGTAAAACACAGGTGCTATATCCCTTCCTCACAATCTAACCAAATCTCCTGTGCGGCTTCAAACTTCCATAAAGCCTTAGCGTCCAATCTTAGCACCTCAGACCTGCAAAATCCAATTACTGGAGTCACCCACAATCAAGTTAAGGGGTTTTCCAAAGTCTTAGACACTTTAATTCAGTACGAAAAAAATCAAAAGTCAACCAAAAAAAAAAAGAGGTTACAAAAAGATACACAGGTGAAGGTGGTATGCTGTTTGCCAAATTCCAAACTTTTTGGAGAAATCCGAAAGCTAACAACATCTCATATCAAACAGCAGAAACAAGCAGAAGCAGCATGCCTAAATATGCATTTTTTAGCATGTACTCTACTTACTTTGCTTTTTGCCATTTATAAGCTTCATTAAAAACACAAAGAGGTGGCAACCAGTTGAATGAGGTTCGGCTCAGATAAGGAAGCCAGTCGTAAAGCAGACCTTACAAATTCACATGCCAGAGTGTCCTGCGCAGAAGTTGGCCTTAACAAACTACTGTTATATATACGTATTGGGTTGTGAAATAAAGCCACTCCGGTTTTCCGATCCGTACATTACAATTACAAATCCTCAACGCTACCTACCCCCTCCACAGGAAAAAAAAAAATCCACCTCCAATCCTCATTGGTCCACACAGTTCCGGCCCACATGGTATCAGTAGGTGTTTCCCTCCAAGTAGGGCCTGTCATTGGCTGCAGGGAAACAGGGTTTCGTAGGCTGTGATTTGGGGGTTGTCAAACTCCACGCCTCCAGACCTGGGCTCGCCAATGGCCTAAGGGGTTGGCGGCTGCTCTGCGATTCAAAGGACAGAGTGGTCGACCGGGCGGCAACGCCAGAGAGGAGCTGCTCCGAGGAAGGAGGCGGCAACCTCGGCCAGTGCCAGCCGCTGTCCCCACTCCTTGCACCGCAACCACTTGCATTTCCTCCCAGCCACCAATTCGAAAGGCGGGCAGAGTGTTCGCCTCACGTGCAACTGTGACCTAAAGATACCTCAAGCTCTGTGGCCCTTCGCCCCATTCTGCGGGTTAAAGCGGTTAAAGGGCAGACAGGCTTCAGGTAACTACCGCCAGGGCTTGGCCCTCGGTGGAGTCAGCCCCGAGCGCTCTCGGCGTTCGCTTCCCCGAGCGCGGGCGCGCGGGTGCACGGGCGCGCGGGCGCACGCGGCATGTGCGCTGCCCGGGTCCCACTCCCCTCGCGCCGCGCTCGCGTTCCCCTCCCGGAGGGACTTACGCGGCCTGTTCTTCCTTCCCGAGTCTATCCTCCTCCGCAACCGGCATTTCTTGGCCGGCGAATCGTGCTGAGGGAGCGGCGGCTGCTGTTGGAGCTCAGGCGGGAGCTGAAGGCGTGGGGGCGCCGCATCGCCGCCGCCTACGGGGCCCCGGCTGCAGGCGAGCGGCGGCTGGGCTGGCGGCGGATGGAAGCCGTTGTGCAGCAGCCCGTTCACGGCTACGGCGGCGGCGGCGGTGCCGGGGTCCCCCGAGGCCTCCAAGGAGCGCGGGGCTGCGCGCTCCGAGGGCCCGCCGCGATCACCCATGCCGGGGGCTGGCGGGCCCCGATTCAGGCGGCCTCGCTGGAGGTCATCCTCGGGCGTCTTTATTTCCTCAGATCTTCTCTGCGGCTTCCGATTCAGCAGCCGCAGAACCGGCTCCGGGGGATGAAGTGCCGGGCGCTCCTCCCCTCCTCCAGCCGCCGATTCCCCCACCTCGGCGGCTCCCTGCCCCCCGCGCGGCGGCTCCGCCGGGCCCGCGCGCAGCATGCTCGTTCCGGGCGCCGGATAGCGCACCGCCGCGCGCCCCCAACCCGGGCCCCCGCCGCCCGCCGCCCCCAGATCCCCCAGCGGTGCGACTTCAGATGCGGCTTCCTCGCCTCGCAGACCTGTCCCCGCCACTGAGCATGCCCAGTCCTGCCCGGCACCGCCACCGACGAGTTTCAACATGGGGAGTCTGAAGTTCTCTGGGTTTAGTAAAGAGGAGATGGGCGGGTTAGGCTTTGTATGGCGGAGCAGGCGCGAGGGGGACTGGGCGAGGCGAGGGAGTGAGAGGCTTAGAGAGGAATGCGGGAGGAGGCCAACTCTTTGTAGAGGTTTCAGGTTTGCCAATCCCATCCCCAGTGGGCTAGGCACCTTCACAAGGTCACTCGTGCCGCCTCCTTCTCCCGCCCCCCGCCCTCCCCGTGAGTGTCGCCGCGCGCGCGCGCGTTTGGCTAAGTGGCCGAACCACCCAGGGGCGCGAGGGCTGGGTGCTGGAGAGATTATTTATAGAAAGGCAGGCAGCCGTGGGGAGCAAGGGGAATAAAATTGCTTTTGCTGGCGCGCCCGCGCACACAAACACCAAGTGGCCTCATGGAGTCGTCTTGTGCAGGGAGGAAACCTGGGACTACAGTGTTAAGGGCAGTGAAGGACAAAACTGTAGGCGGGATTAACCCATGCTGGAAGAGACCAAGTAAACAGAAGCCATCCCAAGCTATAAAAAGCGCTTTCCTCACTCAGAAAAGACTTCCAGACACAATGTCACCTTATTCATAGGGAAGGGAGGGAGCTCCTGTTTTAAAAAGTGAAAAGACACATCACAAATGGATCCACGCCAGGAGCTTGAGAGTCAGCTCTCAAGTCAGCCGTGGGTTCGAATTCTAACTCCCGCCGATGAATAAAAGCAGGAGAAACTCGATGCTCCACACACCTGGCAGCAGGAAACAGGATTGGGCATGCTCAGATCTGGGTGGTGAAGACCTGGCCAAAGTTATGTAAACCCCTGAGGCTGTGGATCCTTGTGAGGAAATCTGCCTTCAAGCACCTGGTGCAATCCCCCGCACACAATACACGCTCTAAAGAACGGGAGACAAAAAAAGAGGTTACTGTTAGTGACCTGCACAGACTAGGATGCAGATCAAAATGGGGTCACCTGTGTCACCAAGTTAAAACTCTTAAACTGTGTATCTGGCCTTACCAAAAACAAGCAAACAAACAGACAACAACAACAGAAAAACAGGTCAACGATAAATAGCCAAATTTCCCATTAGGTCAGTTACAATTGGCATGATAATGAAGCTTCTTGGCGCTTCTCCCTACAGAGAGGAAGCAATGTGAAATAATTTGGTATTAACTAAATAGTTGCTTTCCTATTTTCTGTCTCCCTGCCTCGCAAGGAAAGTGGCTGAAAATGCAGCGAGCCCTTGCTTTTGTTTCTGGTTTTTTGCAGTCCTTCTTTGTAAAATCAACCTCCTTTACGGGAACACTTGTTCTATGAAGTGTGACGCTATTCTGCGATGGAAAATAAAGCCAGTTAAATCTCTAAGTTTCCTTTCCCTTGACAAGAGGTTATTATTATGCTTCTTTCACTAGCAGTTCATCCTTACCTTCAAGTGAGGGGAATAAACCATGTTCACAGGCACATTTATGGTGGGATTTATTGTGTGTGATGATGGTCTCCCGTATTTGTACTCACACACAAGGGTCAGGGCTTGCCAAGCACTGACTGGGCTTTGTATCTCAGACTGGTAATTCCTTCCATGAGAAGCTTGCATTTCATCAGAGGTCTAGGATGCTAAGATTGGCTTGAGCCCTCCTGATTGGCCCACTTGGTGAGGAAACTGAGGACTAGATCCTGTTTCTCTACAATCTTACCAGATCTTAGACTAATTGATGATTTAGAGGGAGAAAAAGAAAAAGGAACTAGGTGATAGGGTACCCGCCTACATGTCCTGTATCATTTTGGGACCCCGGCGCTCATCCTCAAACAGCTTGCCTCTGCTGTTTCCATGGCCTGTGGTTCCCTTCCCCAGGATCTGTTTGGTCTGTTCAGATGTCACGGTTTGGATCTGTGCTTCTGCCACTTACACTTAGAGGATCTTCCCTGCTCCTTTAGACTATTAGGTCTCCCTGCTAGTAACCTGGATAGCTACAGTCCCTTTCTGACCTTTTTATCAGTTTGTAACCGTAAAATACATCTGTTCTCATTTATAAATGGGGATAATAATAGGAAATCATGAAGTTCCATGATGAAACGAACTATATCTGTCAGTAGCCCAGCATGTCTCAAGCCCTAAGATACTTTCATGTGATTGTCTCCTCCCCAGTGTAACCCCATCCCCATTAAGGTCTGTGACTCTGGTGTTGTCCATTATCCCTAGGACATTTTTGTGAATTATTTGTGAATGAATAATGCACTTTGTTGATATTTACTCAGGGCCCCTCTTACTTTCCACTGTAAATTTGCTAAAACTCACCATTGCCATAGTTTCCAAATTCCCACATAATAGAGCTGAGACCCTGAGGAAGCAACTTACATCAGAGAAGTCTTAGTTCTGCGGTATCTCCAAGGACAGAAATATTCTCTCCAGCATGGTTCCCAGATGAGGGAGGCCTGAGCCAAATGGCTGAGGCCCAGGCAGGGCAGAGGTGCCGATCCTGGGGACAGAACGTCTTCCACCTGCTTCCTCTCTCCCTCCCTTGCCAGGCTGGTGCCCTGGATCGGTTACAGTGTGAGTGTGACAGTGACTAAGCCAGCTGGCTGCTACAGGTTAATTCAGGAGGTGTGTAGGAGGTGTGACTTTGAGGCAAGGTCTGTCATGTGCTCCAGGGGGAGCCTGGAACAAACTAAGTTTGGTAGAGAGTAGGGAACCTGCAAGGTGCAAGGGACTTCCCTCTCCTTTTCATACACTTACCAAGCTTTTCATTTGGTGTGTGCTGGGCCATGTTCAAGGCACTAAAGTAAACTGTGAATACAAAAACAACAGAGTTTGCCCTAAGACTCCAAGTTAGCAGAGAGATAGAAAAGAGTAGTTTTGCAGCATCAGTGACACCTGGAGATTTTTAAAAAACCTTTTAGTTGAAAACTAATGCACATATAGAACAAGATGCATATCCTACAGAGCTCAATGAATTTTTGTCCAAATGATTACTTGATATAACTTAAAAAAAAAAAAAAAGAACATTACCAATAAAGCAGGAAAACCTTGAAGCATAGATTCTGAACCCAAGTCTGCTGACTGACTCTTAAGTAATGATGATGATGGTGATACACAGTTAATTAAAAAAAAGAGAGAGAGAAAAGTTAGAGGCTGTGATAGGGTTAAATTGTCAAGGTACCTGTACTCCTGGAAGTCTGGAATCTGCAGAGAGACACCTGCATCCTGCTGTGATAAAACACTCCTGCTTCCTGGAACATCAGGAGGCAGACTGGAGGTAGGGAGAATCTTGGAGGTTTCAGATTTATGGGAGAGACAGCTACCTTCCAGGCATGCTGCTTTACTACTGTCTGCATTGAAGTGATGTGATCAGAGCCCCAAGCCTCTGCATTGTAAATGTCTATTGCCTGATTTCTGTTTTGTGTCTATATAAGCCCAAAATCATATATTTGCCCACTGTCACGCAGCTTTTGATTTTCTATCACGTAGCTTTTTTGATTTCTGATAGATACTTGCTATAAAAACCCCACATTTATTTTGTTCAAGGTGCTCCTTGCTCATGGCAAAAGGTTGCCCCCAGACTGGAAATTAATATCATTTCACTTGCCATGGATGTAAAATTAAAATCATTTCACTTGCCTTGGAGTCCAGCTTGTTCATTGAACCCAAACAGGGTTGGCATTATAATGCAACGTGTTAAACTTCTACTTGAAACTCCCAGCAACCCATCTCAGAGTGCCAGTTTGAATCCCAGCTGGTCGACTTCATGTCCAGTTCTCTGCTCATGTTCCTCTGAGGCAGAAAGTGATAGCTCAGGTGCTGGGAGCCCTGCCCCCGACATAGGGGACCATGATAGAGTTCCTGGATCCTGGCTTCGGTCTGGTCCAGCTCTGTTGTGGCCATTCAGGGAGTGAACGTGGACCTAGAGGTCAGAGAAGAACATTTAGTGGCTCCAAGAATTATTTTGGATGCCATCCATAGTGCTCTGTGACCAGTTGGAGGACAAGGGATAGATATAGCAAGGATGACTTCTCTGCTTTCAACTTTTGCCTCCGGGACCATGGTGCTTTCAACATACCAGATAAAGACTACAGAACAGGAACAACACCTTCTACCTATGTTGTCTTTGCATCATTAAAAAGGAAGACCTTTAAAAAAAAAAAACATAGGGCCAGTTCTTCAGCATAGTAGGCTATTTCTGCCTGTGGGACTGATGTTCCATATGGGTGCTGATTTGTCTCCCGGCAGCTCCACTTCTGATCCAGCTGTCTGCTTATTGCCTGGCAAAGTAACAGAGGATGGCCCAAAGCCTTAGACCCCTAGACCCATGTGGGACACCTGGAAGAAGCTCTTGGCTTTCAGTCAGCTCAGTTTTGGCTATTGCAGCTATTTGGGAAGTGAAGCTACAGTTAAGAATCTCTCTTGAGGGCCTGGCATGATAGGCTAGAGGCTAAAGTCTTCAGCTTTCATGCATCAGGATCCCATATGGACACCAGTTCTAATCCCGGTGGCCCTGCTCCCCATCCAGCTCCCTGCTTGCGTCCTGGGAAAGCAATAGAGGATGACCCAAAGCCTTGTGCGAGACCTGGAAGAAGCTCCGGGCTCCAGGCTTCAAGATTCCAGCCATCGCAGCCGCTTGGGGAAGATCTTCCTCTTTGTCTCATCCTTTCTTTGTCTCTCTTACCTTCTATCTGTGATTCTTTGAAATAAAATAATTTTTTTTTAAGTCTGCTCATGACATTCTTGTACCTCAGTTCTTACATGGATGCCCCACAATTTATAATGTATACTGTTTAGCAAGGCACATGGGTTGCCGTGCCCTTCCTGTCTCAGCCCTTGTCTCCTCTGTTTCCCTTTGTTCCTGTGAAATCACACACTGTGCAGCTCCCCAAAAGTACCTCGTGGTTATCACTTCCACAGTGCTCAAAATTCAGCCAGAGTTCCCAGGGAAGGCCCTCTCTAAGCAGTTCCCCATCTCAGCCTGAGCTCCCCCACCTCTAGGTGGTACCGGGGGGCTTCTCTGGTGTAAGTAAACCACTCTGCCTATCTGTGTCTAATTCAGTACTTACCGAATTTCAGTGCAACTTTCACTTTCTTTCTCCTCCAAGATCAGCAAACGTGCCACCACAGCCCCCTGTAGGCCACAAATGGTTCTCTGTGACCAGCTGAGTGCTTTTAAATTAAAAGTGAAATGAAAAAGCAAGCAGGCTAAATTGATACACGCATATTACCTCTCTGGCCCCCATAGCAGTTCTAATGGCTCTCAACTCTCTCCTCTCGCCCCTCCCCCAATAGCACTGATGCTTAAAATAAGAATCAAAGGAATGTGTGTGGAATCCATGCAGCATGCAGTTTCCTGGTCACACAGGTGAAGATGCTGTACTGACAGAGTGGGAGAGAAGCAGATCCTGGGGTTACCTTCAAAACAGCCTCCTGGGGTGGGCATTGTGGTACAGCACGTAGAGCTGCTGCCTTTGATGCCAACACCCCATAGGGGCGCTCCTTTCTGTCCAAGCTGCTCCACTTTGGATCCAGCTCCCTGAGAATGGCCTGGAAAAAGCAGTGGAAGATGGCCAATCATTTGAGAGACCCTGCTGCCCACAGGGTGGATCCGGATGAAGGTCCTTGCTTTATCACGTCCAGCCCCGGCTGTTACAGCCGTCTGAGAAGTAAACCAGATGATGAGGGATCTAGGTCTCTTCCTGTCTCTGAACTTTGACTTTCTAATAGAGGGAAGCCAAACTCTCTGGAGAGTGAAATCAGACTCAGAAAGCAATTCTGACTGGCTAAGTCTGTGACTGACGTGGGAGCTGCTTGGCCACTGAGTTACCGGGGAAAGCCTTCCCAGGGATTCTGCCACAGACTTCCTCCTGATTAAAAGGGTGAGGTATGTAATGTGGGTTTGTTTCAAGTTCTGAAAGATTCCTAGAGACACAGAGCCTGTCCACTGGGCCATCATTATACATTATCATTGTAGAAATTCTAATTATTTGCTAAAGTAAAAATAATGACAATTATGCCCAAGCTTTCACCAACATTAGCTGTAGTAGAAGCTTGCAGAAAAGATTTACTTCAACATATGGTTTTGAAAGAATTATCAGGACATTTGACTGCAAAATGAAATGTCACCTGTTTCTAGAAGCAAAGATAAATGCAATTAAAACATTCAAGCAAATTTTTACTTTTGTCCCTGAGTAATGTGTACTGCAAAGTGCAGAAAAGGTGACGCACTTCAGGCCTTGTGAGCATGCGCTAGCGCGATCTACCTACTTGTAAACTTTCGCAAAGGAACTTACATTTGAGTTCTGAGTATGAATGGAGACTCCGGGGTTGGAATGAAAATCAAGACAATATGTATAGTACATTCCATAATGTAAATATGACAGGCACTTCATAAATACTTGCTCATTGGAAGAATAAATTGATCACGTCCCTCACAAAAGAGCAAATCAAGGGTATGGAAAACCATTCACTGAAATAAACTCTGGGCGAACATTTAGCCAACTTCTTTGGGAATCAGTCTACTAATGCTTGATCACAGTAGAGTAATCTATGATGATTGCTTTTCTGTCTGGCAATGTAGTCTTTTCTTGAAATACTTATATTCAAGATAATTTTGTTGCCTATTTAAGTGATTGTTTTTTTTGGGGGGGGGTTGTATTTTGGTCAACATGCATTGGGAAATTATAGCATCAGCAGCTGCCACTACTAGTAATAGCTGTGTGTACAGCCTTGAAACACATCCCACGTGAACAAACTTCCTGTCAGTCACTGATATTTTGGAGTATCTACTAATGATTATAGGAAGGGAGATGGCATGAGTCAGCCTTGAAATGTGACAGGCTAAAATCAGAGTGCCCTCGAGTGACTCTTACATGGAGGGCGTAAATTCAGAAATGGAGTTGAACCCCCTAGGCAGGGAAACAGGAACTAATAGACCAAAGAAAGGAGACTCTCCCTCTTGCTGTAAAATGTAAATGCCTTATACCCTCCTCGGTAATGCCTACTCAGTGTATAAAAGTCTGATGCTGTTAATAAACTTCGGCTATTGACCATCAGACAGTAGTCCACTTGTGTAATTGTCGGCTCCATCACTAAGTCCATCGCTGCTGGACAGCGAACAATAACATTGCTACAGTAGTGATTTTGGCTCTCTGGCCATAGGAGTTTTAGAGGAAACCCTGGCTGCTGGAATGTAGGGGATAGGGTGTTGACATATTTCCTTCAACTCTTTATCTGATCCTTGATTGTCACCTTTCTTATAACTTACCAATTACAGAAAGGCTAGAAGAATAGCCTCTGGGTTGCATTCTGAATAACAATGCCCTTCCAGGTGGAGTTAGTTCTTCTGGTTTATTTTTATTTGTTTGAAAGGCAGAATGAGAGACAGAAAGGAGGAAGAGAGAGTCGGTTTCCTTCCCAAATGCCCACAATAGCTAGAGCTGGACCAGGCCAAAGCCAGGGGCAGGAACTCCATCTGCGTCTCCCAAGTGGGTGGCCAACTACTTAAGCCATTGAAGAACCTAAATGTCTTCTGCTTTTGTGATTTCTGCCCCATTTGCATGGCTGGGGGCTGTGTGAACTCCAGGTCTGACAGTCCTGTGACACCCGGCAGGACACCTGGCAGGTCACATAGGCAGAGCACTCCTCAGGAAGGAGACCCCTGATGTGCTTGTTAGATAAGTTGCCCACTGCCCTATGGCCCATTAGTTTGTACTTTTTGAAAGTTGCTTGCTTCAAACCCAACAATAGAAGCCTGCCAACTTGTTCTTTTTAAAAACGTTGACAGTTAAACTGACCAATCATGACTGTATAATTACATAGAATTGGCCTGAAATGTATAATAACCCTGTGTTGTTCAACCTTGCCCTCTTTTTCTTCTGCCTCTGCCACCAGCCATGCTGGGCTGGGGTGGCAGCAGGGAGCCTAGATTAGTTTGAATAAACTGCCTTTATGCGTTAGCACCAACTTCAGACTCGATGAATTTCTGGGGATCTCATCATCTGCTGCCTGCCAGGATATACAGTAACAGGAAACTGGATCGGAAGTGGAGGTGAGACTGGAGACTTGGGATTTGAATTCAGAATTCTGGCCTGAAGTCAGCCATGCTAGCGTGGGATGGAGGCTTTACCTGCTACGCCATAGTGCTCCCCGCTGGATAGAATCCATTTCACCATAGACAGAGCAGGCATGGGAGGAAACGTCTGCTTTTGAAACAATCATAAATTGAATTTAGGTGATACTGATTCTGCTGCTAAGGCTGGTACTGTTTCAGCTTGAAACTATACCTGCAAATCATCTGTCCAGTATTGTGTTTGAAATCCATCAATTTAAGGACAGGATGACCCTAAGGCCTCTGCACTGCCTGCCAAATAAAACAGCAAAAGAGCAACCTCCTCTCCAATCAGGTCTCCAGATGTTTCCTAAGTGCAGCTGCTTGGCAGAGCTAGCCCATGTACAGGACCCAGGCTATAAAGAAGTTCAGAAATCAAATATTTTTCTGCCTTCTAGCATTCAAATATGGCATATTTAGAGTGGCTGAAATGGAGTTTAGTGAACTCATCTATAGAACTGCCTCAAGCCTCAATGGAGAATTTGAACAAGCAGGTGGCATGGCTTTATTTGTTCATTTGAAAGGAAGAGGGCCTGGTGTGGTAGCCTAGTGGTAACCTATAGTCCTCACCTTACATGCTTTTCAGTAAAAATAAATTTAAATACTTAAAACTAAAGTAAAAATAGCTTAATTTTCAGTAAAAACAAATAAATCTTAAAAAGAAAAAGAAAGGAAGATAAAAGTGATGGAGGGGGGAGGAGCAAGGGATGATGGAGGGGGAGAGAAAAAGAAGAGATGGCAGATAGAGAAAATGCTCTTCTGTATGAGGAGTCAGATGGGATAGGAGGCAGTTAGGGTTTTTGGCCCCTGGTGAAATAACTTTTTAAAAATACAAAATCATATTTTTCCCTATTTCTTAACTTTTCAAGAGCGTAATACTTTTTTATTATTATTCATTTTTATTGGAGGATCAGCTATACAGAAAGAAGGAGAGACAGAGAGAAAGGTTCTCCACCCATTGATTCACTCTTCAAGGGGTAACAACAGCTGGAGCTGCACCTATCTGAAGCTAGGAACCAAGAGCCTCTTCTGGGTCTCCCACATGGGTACAGGGTCCCAAGGCTTTGGGCTATCATCGACTGCTTTCCCAGCCCACAAGCTGGATGGGAACTGGGGCTTCCAGGCTTAGAACTGGTGCCCATTTGGGATCCTGGTGTGTGCCAAGGTGAGGACTGTTTGCTTCCATGCTTGGCCTTCTAGAGCATGTTTCTTTCAAGGAGAACTTCCTCCCTTGAGGAAGGACAGAGGAGCAGAATTAATATATCAATTCACAATCTCAGAATTGTAACAAAAACAAGAAGTGGCCCACCTAATCCCGTCACTGGGTCACTGTCAAAGAGATGGTGCCTGGATGTATTATTAGACTGGGAGGAGGATGTTAACCAGGCCCACCCTTCTGAAGTTCTTTTCAGAGGCAGGTGCTATTATGAAAAAGCCTTGCTTTTGTTCTTTGGGTAACTCCCTTGAGATAGAGTATAAAAGATAGATAGATAGGGCCCAGAGCATGCACGCCCGGGATCCCATATGGGCGCCGGTTCTAATCCCAGCGGCCCCTTCCCATCCAGCTCCCTGCCTGTGGCCCGGGAAAGCAGTCGAGGACGGCCCAAAGCTTTGGGACCTTGCCTTGGAAAGGCAGATACACAGAGAGGAGGAGAGAGGAAGCTCTTCTGTCTGACAAGATGCGGTCACTCCTCAAGTGACCGCAATGCCCGGTGCTGTGCCAATCTGAAGCCAGGAGCCAGAAGTTCTTCCGGGTCTCCCACAAGGGTACAAGGTTCCAAAGCATCCTCAACTGCTTTCCCAGGCCACAAGCAGGGAGCTGGATGGGAAGCGGGGCCACCGGGATTACAACTGGTGCCCATATGGGATCCCGGTGCGTTCAAGGCAAGGACTTTAGCTGCTAGGCTACTATGCCAGGCCCAGGGTATAAAAGATATTAACTCCCTTTGGTCCTTTCCTCCCTTGGAGCCCCCTCCTGCCACTAGGGGCTTTCTCTCTTTTTGTTAAATAAACCTTGCTTTGTTAACTGGAATTGGCTGTATGAAAATTCTTTTGTGTGAGACAAGAAACAACGTTGCTGTCATGTTTTACATCGGATTCCCTACCACACTTCCACTGGTTTGTTTCACAAATGCCGAAAGTGGTAGGGACCAAGCCAGGTCAAGGGAGGGAAGTGGGAGCCCAATCCAGGACTCCCACATGCAGGGCAGGGACCCAAGCGCTTGAGCTGTCTCTGCTGCCTACCAGGACGTGCGTTAACCGCAAGCTTGAATTAGGAACACAGCTGGGCCTCAAACTCAGACACTCCAAAGTTGGATATAGGCATCTTCATCACATGTCCGATACCCCAGGGAGCACGGTTTGCTGGAACTTTCTGCATTCTGGGAACTTCCTCAGCCCCAAGTAAAATGCAACAGTTGATTAACCCTTAAGGGATCTTGGCTTACAGCCCTCTATGAATATCTCCAGAAGGGCTGAAACTGAAATTAGAAATAAGTAATTTCTTTTTTTTAATAGTAAAGGCCCCCCCCTTTTTTTAGATTTATTTATTTATATTACAAAGTCAGATATACAGAGAGGAGGAGAAAGAGAGAGGAAGATCTTCCATCCAAAGGTTCACTCCCCAAGTAGCCGCAATAGCCGGAGCTGAGCCAATCCGAAGCCAGGAGCCTGGAGCTCTTCCAGGTCTCCTATGAGGGTCTCCCATGCAGGTGCAGGGTCCCAAGGCTTTGGGCTGTCCTCAACTGCATTCCCAGGCCACAAGCAGGGAGCTGGATGGGAAGCGGGACTGCCGGGATTAAAACTGGAGCCCAATATGGGATCCTGGCACATGCAAGGCGAGGACTTTAACCACTACGCTATCGCGCTGGGCCCAGTAATTTCAATAATCACTAAGTTATGGTATTAAGACTTATATCTGTGGAGTTATTCAGACGTAGGTTTGAATGCAAATTATGTTACCTTGATTAAGTTGCCTGTTTTTTTTTTTTTTTCCTTTCCAACACTACATAATTAAATTCCACGATGAGAGAAATGCACTATATTTACACCGGATGTAGGTTGTCCTACTCAAACCTGGCTTTTGAGAAAATGACATATGGCTAATTAACTATATTTTCATTTTAGTTAGAGTTCTGTTCTATGGGTATTTTTTAATGATTTATTTATATTCACTTGAAAGGTAGATTTTTACAGAGAGAGAAGGGAGAGAGATAAAAAGCATTCCATCTGCTAGTTCACTCCCCAAGTGGCCACAATGGCCAGAGCTGAGCTGTTCTGAAGCCAGGAATTTCTTCCAGGTCTCCCACATGTGTGCAGGATCCCAAGGCTTTGGGCCATCCTCCCCTGTTTTCCCATGCCATAAGTAGGGAGCTGGATGGGAAGTGGAGCAGCTCAGGCATGAACAGGCACTTGTATGGCGTTCCAGTGCGTGCAAGGCAGAGGAGTAGCCAGTTGAGCTATCTTGCCAGCCCCTTTAATTAGTGTTCATTTAAATTTCACTATCAGCACGTGGTTAGTGGCTACCATACTGCACAGTCAACAATGCTGTTTAAAATAGGATTAAAAATAACATCTACCTCATTTGATTTATTATTCAATATATTGTGGAGTGTGAGCAAGACCGTGCCAGACAAGTCTGGGGTTTATTAGGAAGTCTTGATTAACCAAGGTTGGTGATAGCAGGGTCCATTAGAAATAGCAAATGACAAGTCCATATAGCAATCCAGTCAATCAAAGCCCCAAGAGGAACAAATGGTCATCACCCTAAAGTCCATCCATTAAGCTGAAGACCTATGTCCCAGCTTCCCCAGCAATATAAGCTATCCTGAGACATACAATAAATAACCTGGACACACAAAGTTGCAGACATTCACGTTTCCCTGGCTTCTCTGTCCACATTCCATTACTGCTAGGTCTCACCTCTCCTGGAACTCTTGAAAGTACACAAATTAGAAATACAAAGCATCTTAGCATTGCTATCTTTACTATTCCACCCAGGCAGTGAACAGAGGGTGAGGAACGCAGACATACAGGGGCCATGTCAGGGACTACATGGTCTCAGAGTCTGTCCGCAGGAAGCCAGAGAGCAAGCAGGTACTGTGGAGGCCGAGAACCAGAGTGCGAGAGCAATGGAAGCACATGACCAAGAGAGCGAGCCTGTCCCTATCACTGGCCTCGATGGGGCTTGTGAGGGGGGTGGTTACACAACAACCAGCTGATGATGGGTGGGCAGAGAAATGGTGGTGGAGAGTGGCTTCCAAGCTCTTGACCCTGAACTAGCCACCTACCTCACAACAATATTTGCTAATTGTTTCTTATGCACACTTTGCAGGTGTTATGAAAAACACCATGAAGTTTATAGGTTAGTGAGGCACTTTACAAAGTTAACAAATATAATACTATTTGAGATTAGCAGTACAAAGGAAGTAAACCGTGAATTTAGGGACGAAATTACAGAGAAAACCTCTTCGAAGAGATGATGAATCACCCAGACTCCATCCACTACCATTGTCTAGTGCTTGGTGGCCATCCACTTCAACTTGGACCAGTGAGATAAAAGTGGAATTTGATCAAGTGGTATCTTAGCGAAGCTTTCCAGGAATTGGTGAATCAATTTGAGGACAACCCTGCTGCCTGAACACATGGCTATATAAGCACCAGTTAGATTAATTGCATTGTATTGAAACACATCAAAATGCTTAAATAACGTCAATTTTTTTAAAGGCCTGATTGGTTACTACTAAAGGATGCTAAGGAACAGAACATATAGTTTAAAAACTGGTAAGCTTAGTGAAAGTACCAAGCACTTATCTTTCCTTAACTGTCTACAGTTCTTGGGTAACTCAATAATACATGCTTTTGTTTTGTTTTCTATTTTTATTTACTGCTACATATATCTTTTTTTTTTTCTTTTTAACGTAGTTGAGAAAGTTGCACAAGTAAGGTGGAGAGGGTCCAGGTATACAGGAAGGTAGGTGAGACAAATGTTTCAGTTTTTTCTTTTTTCTCTGTGTCCACAGGCAGGGAGAGGGGAAGGAGGCCACTCCTTGACTGTCAAACACCTGCACTTGGGGATGGCGGATGGTCATCTGATGGTCCCCTGGAGACCCTGATTGGTGTGTGTGGTTGTGGTGGCGGGGGGAGGGAGTGTTCTGAGGGTGTTATTTGAATGTTTTCTAGAGTTCTGAAACGTTGTTGGTCCAGGACCGAGAAAATCTTTCCAGGGTCTGTTGGCTGACCAAATCCATCTCAGTGCATCCACAGACCCAGGAACATGCTGTTAGTGGGACAACAGAGTTGTCCGACCTAGTCTGCTTTCTATGCTCTGATGAAGTACTCAGTGTTCCCTGCTAGCCTAGATGAGATGGCTGTCATGGCCGCTGTGTGCATCTGGGCACACTATCTACTTGCGCAGGCATCAGCAACTGAGCAGACCCAGTCCTGATACATGCACACCAATACTGGACCACACATTTGGTGATTTTTACCCTGTGGCTAGGGTTTGAGTCCATTGATCCAGTTCTGAAGTCCCCCCAAGAAGCCTCACCTGGGGTGATCTCAGACTTAACTCTTGTGTGCCCCAGCTAGTGTAGTGTCAGGCTTAGTCTACCACCTGCACAGCCAGCGCACATACTGGTGGATGCAGCTGCCTGGTCAGTTCCATCCCAGCTCCATCTGACATGTGAACATGTGGCTGCTGTGGTCCAACTTAGGCAGCCCATAACAGGCTTGGTTCCCACACATATCAGCAGGTGTCATGGCTTACTTAGAGTAAACCCTAATAACCTCTACCAGACACCCCCCCCCATTGTTTGTGTATGTCAGCTGAGGGGTTCCACAGTCTTGTCCAGCCTGACCCACCTCCAGCCTTATTCTCATGTTCACCTGGCTGGAAAGTGCTCAAGTTCCCCTCTCAAACCTGCTCCTAGTTCTGGATCTTGTGCCTGCCAGGGAATACTGCCATCCAGCCTGACATGACTCATACCCAGTCACAGCACTTGCCAGATGGTGCTGTGACCTAGCCAAGCCAGCCCATACTCATTCTGGCTCTTGGTGCAGACCAATGGGTATGGCAGCCTAGCCCAGCCTGACCCACCCCCCATACCCAGCACAGATGTTTGTTGATGGATGCTGCATTCCTGCCCCAACAGACTTGCTTGCAGTCCCAGCTCCCATGCTCAGCAGTGGAAGCCAACAGCTGAGCCAGAACTCCCTGTTTCCCTACCAGGCCTGCTCCTAGGGCTGGGTCTTGTGTGAGTCAGTGAGTGCTGTAGCCCAGACTAAGATGGTCCATTGCAGTATAGGCTTTTGTTAGTGGGTGCTACAGGCTTGGGTCAGCTGGGCCCACCCCCAGCCCCAGATATCTTGCATGTGCCAGCAGGTACTGCAACCCAGCCTGACATGACAGCCTCTAAGTCCAGGCACTCACTTGCAGGTACTGTGGCTTAGCCTGACTGGTCCACACCCATTCCAGTTTTTATTGGTGGGTGTAACAGCCTTGCCCAACCTGGCACACCCCAGACCTGGCTCTCATATGACCCAGCAGGTATTGCAGACTAGCCTGGTCTGTCTCACACTCATTCTGGCTCTTTGCAAGTGCCAATGGGTGGAGGAGCCTGGCCCAGTCTGACCTGACCCCAGCCCTAGCCCACATATGTACCTATAGATGCCGCAGCCTTGCCCAGCCAAGTCTGCCTACAACCTCGGTTCTTGCACTCACCAGTGGGAGCTACAGCCTAACAGGGGGGTGCCCCAGAGTTCCCATATCATGCCTGTTCCCAGGCTTAGGTCTTTTTTCCCAAGATTTATTTATTTTTATCCCAAAATCAGATATACAGAGAGGAAGAGAGACAGAGAGGACGATTCACTCCCCAAGTGACTGCAACGGCCAGTGCTGTGCCGATCCGAAGCCGGGAACCAGGAACTTCTTCCAGGTCTCCCACATGGGTGCAGGGTCCCAAGGCTTTGGGCGGTCCTCAACTGCTTTCCCAGGCCACAGGCAGTGAGCTGGTTGGGAAACAGGGCTGCCGGGATTAAAACCAGTGCCCATATAGGATCCCGTTACTTTCAAGGTGAGGACTTTAGCTGCTAGGCCACCAAGCTGGGTCCCAGCTTCACATCTTGATGTGCTAGTAAGTGCTTGGACCAAGCCTGGTGTAGCCCACCTGTAGTCTCAGCTCTTGCTGCCAGGTGTTGCAGACTACACAGTCAGACACAGCCCACACCCTGTCTTGGCTCTCATACATGCCAGCAGGTGCTGTGGCATGTCCTAGCTCAGCCTCTCCCCAGAACCTGTTCACAGTCATCATGCTAAATGGTGCATCATTGTCTGGCCTGGCCTACCCTCCAATTCCAGCTCTTAGGCTCTCCAGTGGGCAAGGAAATCCACCAAGTTTCCCTACCAGGACTGCTCCTAGCTCCAGATCTCATGTGCACCAGTGGGTGCCATGGCCCTGCTTAATATGGTCGGTCTGTCCTCCATCCTGGCCTTTATATATACCAGCAGATGCTACAGCCTAGCCTATCCCGGCCTCCTCCTAGCCACAACTACTGCGAATGTCAGATGAGCTCTTGTCTGAAGAGTTCCGTGGTCCAGCCTGACTCATTACCTCCTGCTCTTGTGGAAACTGATGGCTGCTGCAGTCCCAAAGAGTCAAGCTAACAAGTCCCCAACAGAATCTGCCCCCAGATCTGGTTCTCTTGCATTCCAGTGTGTGCTGTGGCCCAGCCTGACATGGCTCACTCCATATTCTGATCCTTGTGAGTTGGTACTGCAGCCTAGTCCAACCAGGCATGTCCCCTGCTTCCAACTTTCATGTGTGCCGGTGGGAGGTGGGTGATGTGACTTAGCCCAGCCGATGTCTTCCACACAGGTGACTCAGACATGCCCTCTAGTTTCCCTCTAAACCTCCACATCTCACCTCCCTTGCTTACATGCAAGTGCAGTGACCTGATCTGTGGAAGCCCCTAAAAGTCATTCCTTCCCTGGCAAACGTGTTCTCAGCTGCTCCAATTCCAACATGTCCCCAGACTCACTTCCTCGGACAACCTGCAGGCTCCCCCCAGCCTGGCCTGGGAGACAAGGTGGCAAGTCCCAGCCCCAGGTTTCCCATCTTCCCCAGGCATTAAAAAAAAGAATAGGCAACTAGGAAGCTATGCTGGCACACTGGTAAAGTTAACAAGAATTTGGCCCTAGCCAGGCCCAGAATGCCCACCAACTACTGGCTGTTTTTCTCCCAGCACTGTAATACTTGCCTACATACAAGGCTACCTAAGCAGTTGTTTATAGCAGAGGATACAAGTTTATTTCTATTAAATTATTTCAACTTACAAATGGAGGAATGATGGAATTAATATATCACTATTTTATAATATGGAGAATTAATAGATTTGTATATCAATCACTAAAAATTGGCAATGTCACAAAAGGAAAGACAGTCACCAGTTACTCTAGAAAGGAAACATAATACCACCTATAAAGCAGCCTAAACAAGAACAAAAATCTGGATCTTATCAAACTTAAAAATACAACAATTAACTTAATAAGATATATTGAAGATTCCACAGGGACACAGTCAGGAAAACCCAAATTCTGGGAAACTCGTTGGCGAGATGAGTAGTTTGTGCAACAGGTTTTTCAATAGTAAGTTCAAAGAGAAAATCAGATGAAGGGAGATCCCATAGAGTAAAAGGAATTTCAAGGACATATCAGTTACACCTATTTTATGTTGATACTTTAAACCATAAAAATTGACTTCTATGGGGCAATTGGAAATTTGGATACTGGGTATTCGGTAATATTAAGAAGCTGTTAATTTTTGTGTGTGTGATAATATGTTATTTTTTTAAAGGAAGTCTTAGAATTTCATACTAAAACATTGAAAAAAATGTCAGAAATTCTGGTTTTATTCAAAATAATGAATAAAGAAGAGTTTCAGGATAGGTTATAGATAGGTTATAGAAAAACCGTAACTTGATAACTCTTAAGAGTTTTATAATAGATTTATGCAAAGCCCTTTATGTACTAGTTTAACTTCTGGAAAAGTTTAGTAAACAGTGGGCTTTACCCTTTAACCTCCTGTTCTGTGCTTGCTTCGGCAGGACATATACTAAAATTGGAACCTCCTGTTCTGTTTTTAAGGTGTAGCAGCCTTCTTGTGACCAACAAAATGAGTATTCCCATGTGGGCATACAAATGGGTAAGTTTAATACATGAAGCCTGGTGGGGTCCCAGTGTGATAGCCTAGTGCCAAAAGTCCTTTTCTTGAACGTGCTGGAATCTCATATGGCACCAGTTTGTGTCCTGGTGGTCCCACTTCCCATCCAGCTCCCTGCTTGTGGCCTGGGAAAGCAGTTGAGGAAGGCCCAACGCTTTGGGACCCTGCACCTGTGTGGGAGACACGAAAGAGGCTCCTGGCTTCAGCTCCAGCCGCTGTGGCCACTTGGGGAGTGAACCATCGGACAGAAGATCTTCCTCTCTGTCTCTCATCCTCTCTGTATATCTGCCTTTCCAATAAAAACAAATAAATTTTTCTTTTTTAAAAAAAGTACATGAAGCCTGGTAGAGGTGAAAGGTATGAGGGGGCTGAGTCTCTGTGGTCTCATGGAGCTGGGTGATGATTTCTGGAAATTCTGTTATTATATTCAAACAAGCCTTTGGGTATTGATGCTAGTCTTAATTTTTTTCCCTTAAATTTACATTCAAGGCTCTATTTATAACTAATTTGGCTCCAATGTATGAGGAGCAATCTAGGTGAAGGGCCAGGCAGAGGGCACAAGAGTTGAAGATCCTGACCTTGGGCAGAAAGGAATTAGGTACTTAGAGAGGCCTATGTGATGAGAGCATCACAGGGGGAAAGAGGGCGAGATGAGGTTGAGGGTATGGGCAGCTGGTAACCAGTTTGGATTTCACTCAAGGTATAATGAGAAGCTGGTCACAGGTGTGAAGCAGGCAGGTGTCCAAATGGATTTTGTGTGTGTGTTAAGAATGGACACTTCCCTATGTTCATTGCAGCACAATCAGTAATTGCAAAAACATGGAAGCAACCAAAATGCCCATCAGCAGAAGATTGGATAAGAAAGCTTTGGTTCATCTACTCCATGGAATACTACTCAGCTATTAAAAAAAACAAAATGCAGTTCTTTGTGGCTAAATGGGCACAACTGGAAACTATAATGCTAAGGGAAATGAGTGAATCCCAAAAGATTAGATACCACATGTTTGCCTTGATTTAACCTGTAATTTTTGTATGGTTGTTTGTTATTTTTTGAACCTGTCATTGATACTGTCTCAACCCAGATGTTTCGAAGAATGGAACTTGCATTATTTTTAACATATTGTTTACCCAATACTATGTCAATTAATTCCATAATGTTGTATATTGATACTGAGGCCTTGTTGGGGCTTTTAACTGACCGGATCTTTACTCTGTTAGACCTATCTTCAGACCATAGAAGGTCTCCCCAAGAGGCCACTGAACTTATCTGGACAATAAGACGCTGAACTTTATGCTAGGCATGTGTTTGCAAGCAATGAATCTCAACTGAACTTGAACTATGGTTATGCAACAAGGTGGAGGAATCCACCATGGGGGGAGGGGTATGGGAGGGGTGGGGGGGATCCCCAGCGCCTATAAAACTGTACTACATAATACAATGTAAGCAACAATAAAAAAAAAAAAAAGAATGGACACTGTATTGTACAGAAATTGGACTGGAATGGGGACAAGAAGAGGAGCATGCAGGGATCAGACAAAGGCAGCTATTCAGATGAAACACACCGGGAGATGGGCTCAAGTGAGCAGTTGTTTTTTTTTTTAAGATTTATTTTTTATTATTTTATTTATTGGAAAGGCATATATACAGAGAGGAGAGACAGAGAGGAAGATCTTCCATCCGATGATTCACTCCCCAAGCGAGCGCAACGGCCGATGCTATGCCCAATCCGAAGCCAGGAGCAACGGCCGATGCTATGCCCAATCCGAAGCCAGGAGCCTCTTCTGGGTCTCCCACACGGGTGCAGGGTCCCAAAGCTTTGGGCCGTCCTCGACTGCTTTCCCGGGCCACAGGCTGGGAGCTGGAAGGGAAGTGGAGCTGCCGGGATTAGAACCAGCGCCCATATGGGATCCTGGGGCGTGCAAGGTGAGGACCTTAACCACTTGTGCCACCGCGCCGGGCCCTCAAGTGAGCAGTTTTGAGGCATATTTTAGAAGCAAAAGCAGCATGAAGTATTATACCAATGTTAAAGACTAAGAAAAGGGAAAAAAGCAGTTGTTATTAATTCTCCTGTGGGAGCAGTGCCATGCACTGAGCTCAGCGAGGTCTCGCTTGTTACTCCATTTCTGATTCATCTGCTTGCTGATGCGCGTAGGAAAGCAGCAGAAGATGGCCCAAGTACTTAGACCCCTGGCAGCCACGTGGGGGTTGCAATGGGAGTTCTAGGTTCCTGGCAACAACCTGGACCAGTCCCTGCCACTGCTGCGTTTGGGGAGTGAACCAGCAGATGGAAGCTCTCTCCTATTCTTCAACTTGTCTCTTCAGATAAACAAATTTTTTTTTAACAAAATAAATATTTAAAACAAAAACAAAACTAGATATTGCTAAACTTATTTAAAAATATTTTTAAAAGATTTATTCATTTTCATTGGAAAAGCATATTTATAGAGAGAAAGAGAAGCAGAGATAAAGTTGTTCCATCTGCTGGCTCACTTCCCAAGTAGCCACAATGACTGGAGCTGAGCCAATCCAAAGCCAGGAGCTTCTCCCAGGTCTCCCATATGGGCTCAGGATCCCAAAGCTTTGGAACCTCCTCTATTGCTTTCCCAGGCTACAAGCATGGAACTTAATGGGAAGTGGAGCAGCTTTGACACGAATCGGCACTCATATAGGATCCTGGTACTTGCAAGGTGAGGATTTAGCAGCTGAGTCATCATGCTGGCCCTGTTAAATTTATTTTAAAGATGAGAAAGTCCAATATCCCCAAATTCATTACCCAGAATCATACGAGTTTAGGTGGTGACGTTGGGACTAGAACGCAAGTTATGGCACTCTTAAAACTGACATTTCCCCATCATCCCAAACAGGCTGTCAGGCAGCAAAGTAGTTGGGGTGCCCTCTGGAGTCGGAGGAGCGGCAGTGCGCATGAATCACTCCGGGGAAACTCCTCGAAACTGGCCAAGTCAGTGGTGGGCATCTGACTTTCAAAAGATTCACAAATGTTATTTATCTGAAAGGCATGGAAGGCAAGGAATACACACACACACACAGAGAGAGAGAGAGAGGGAGAGAGAGAGAATCTCCTAGATGCCAGAGCCAGGCCAAAGCTCAACCATGGTCTCCCAAACAGGACTTAACTCTTTCAACTACATCTGCTGCTTTCCAAGCTGGACTCAGAAGCAAAGCCAGGACTTGAGCCCAGGCACTCCGATACAGTATATGAGCCTGTCAAATGACAGCTTAACTGCTGTGCCAAATGCATGTCCCAAGAACTGCTTTTTTTTTTTTTAAGATTTATTTATTTATTTATTTAAAGATTTATTTTTATTGCAAAGTCAGATATACAGAAAGGAGGAGAGATGGAGAGAATCCAACAAACGGAAGCTCTTTCTCTCTGTCTCTCTTCCTCTCTCTATGTCTACTTTCCGGTGGAAATAAAATAAATCTTTTTAAAAAATTACTGGAAAAGCACTCTGATTTCTAGTAAGGTCTGACAAGCAGTTTCAACTTTTTTTTTAAGATTTATTTATTTTTATTACAAAGTCAGATATACAGAGAGGAGGAGAAAAAGAGAGGAAGATCTTCCGTCTAATGATTCACTCCCCAAGTGAGTGCAATAGCCAGTGCTGTGCCTATCTGAAGCCAGGAGCCAGAAATTTCTTTCAAGACTCCCACACAGGTTCAGGGTCCCAAAGCTTTGGGCCGTCCTCGACTGCTTTCCCAGGTCACAAGCAGGGAGCTGCATGGGAAGTGGAGCTGCTGGGATTAGAACCGGCGCCCATATGGGATTCCGGTGCGTTCAAGGTGAGGACTTTAGCCACTAGGCCATGCTGCTGGGTCCACAGCTTCAACTTTGTGACATGAAACTTTACAGTGACTGATTTTTAAGCACATCTGCTAGTGCCTAGTATAGGAGCTGAGTTCAGAAGGATGTCCTTCTGCAAACTCTAACAGTAGGAATGGAATTTATTTTCAGCCAGTGTTTCTCATTTAAGTATCTTTTCAGAATTCTATGCTAAGAAAAATAGTTTTCTTTATAACTTTCATCATTATTTTTAGTAACATTAAGGAACAATTGCTATTTTTTGTGGGTCTGGAATTTGAGAAGCCTAGGAGAAATAGCTAATTTTTGCTTCCTTTGGGGATGGCTGGCATGATTGGCATGGCTGTAAATGGTTGGCGTGACTCAACTAGGAACATGTATCTGCTATGAGTTTTGTGTTTATGTTCCTCCTATTCCTCCCAAATCCCATTAGGAACATGTACCTAACATGGTGGGGACTTGGGCTGATGGTGACTTTAAGAAGGCAGGGCCCTCACGAATGGTACCAGTGTCTTTACAAAAGAAGCCCTGGAGAGACCCTATGGTTTGAAGACAGAGTGAGTTGCTCGCTTCAGCAACACACATTCTGAAGACACGGTGTGGAGTTTGCAGACTGCAGCTCTAAAGATGGCTCTCACCAGAACCTGATAATGCTGGTACCATATTCTTTCCAGAACTGCAAAAAGTAATTACTATAGAGCCTGATGTGATGGCTCAATGGCAAAGTCCTCACTTTGCAAGTCTGGGGTCCCCTATGGGTGATGGTTCTTCTCACAGATGCTCCATTTCCCTCCTAACTCACTGCTTATGGTCTGGAAAAGCAGCAGAGGATAGCCCAAAGCCTTGGAACCCTGGACCCTGCCCCTTCATGGAAGGTTCCTGGCTCCTGGCTTCTGGCTCTCGGCTTTTGATTGGCTCAGCCCTGCCCGTTGCAGCCATCTGGGGAGTGAACCAGTGGATGGAGGATCTTTATCTCTGTCTCTCCTTCTCTCTGTAAACATGATCTGCCTTTCCAATAAAAATTAAAAAAAAAACCTTAAAGAAAATGCTATAGTCTGGGGCCTGGCGCGGTGGCGCAAGTGGTTAAGGTCCTCACCTTGCACGCCTGGGATCCCATATGGGCGCTGGTTCTATCCTGGCAGCCCCACTTCCCTTTCAGCTCCCTGCTTGTGGCCTGGGAAAGCAGTCGAGGACGGCCCAAAGCTTTGGGACCCTGCACCCATGTGGGAGACCCGGAAGAGGCTCCTGGTTTTGGATTGGCATAACATAGCATTGGGCGGTTGCGCTCACTTAGGGAGTGAATCATCAGATGGAAGATCTTCCTCTGTCTCTCCTCTCTGTATATCCGCCTTTCCAATAAAAAAATAATAAAAATAAACCTTTAAAAAAAATGCTGTAGTCTGGGCCCAGCACAATTGCGTAATGGTTAAGATTCTCACCTTGCACACGCCGGGATCCCCATATGGTCACTGGTTCTAATCCCGGAGGACCCGCTTCCCATCCAGCTCCCCTACGTGTGACCTGGGAAAGCAGTCGAGGATGGCCCAAAGCCTTGGGACTCTGCACCCACGTGGGAGGCCCGGGTAGAAGTTCCTGGCTCCTGGCTTTGGATCAGTGCAGCACCGGCCATTGTGGCCACTTGGGGAGTGAATCATTAGACAGAAGATCTTCCTGTCTGTCTCTCCTCCTCTCTGTACATCTGCCTTTCCAATAAAATCAATCTTTTAAAAATGCTGTAGTTTGGGCCCGGGGCGGTGGCGCAGTGGTTAAGGTCCTCGCCTTGCATGCCCGGGATCCCATATGGGCGCCAGTTCTAATCCCGGCAGCCCCGCTTCCCTTCCAGCTCCCTGCTTGTGGCCCAGGAGAGCAGTCAAGGACGGCCCAAGGCTCTGGGACCCTGCACCCATGTGGGAGACCCGGAAGAGGCTCCTGGCTTCGGATTGGCATAGCATTGGCCGTTGCGCTCACTTGGGGAGTGAATCATCGGACGGAAGATCTTCCTCTCTGTCTCTCCTCTCTGTATATCCGCCTTTCCAATAAAAAAATAATAAAAATAAATCATTAAAAAAAAAATAAAATAAATTGGAACTGCAGGCAGACTGGGCCAGGCCAGGCTGTAGCACCTGCCGGCAAATGCCGAGGTGAGGTGGGGTATGCCAGACTGGGCCGCAGCATCCACCAACACATGTGACACCCAGGGTAAGGGAACTGTGGAGGGCTCTGCTGCTAGACTACCACTCCCACTGATAAGCATGAGAACTGGGACCAGAGGATGATCAGGCCAGGCAGGGCTACAACGCCTGTTGGCCTGTATATGAACTGAGTTAGGGGAGAACCAGTCTGGGCTAACCAACTGTATCTACTGGTACATGCATGATCCAGAGTATGTGCAGCTGGTTGGGCTTTACTGCAGCATTATCTGGCAAGTGCTGGGATTAGGGGCAAATCCTGTCAAGCTAGACTGCAGAACCACTCAGAAAATGCAAGATCTGGGACTAAAAGTCGCCTCAGTAGGGAAACAGTGGGCACCTCCCTGATGGGCTGCAACTCCCACTGATGAGCATGAGAACCAGGGCTTAGGGCAGGCCTGGATAGATAGGTGGTAGTACCAGGCAGTATGAGTGTGGGCTAGATAGTGGTGTTGGGATGAACTAGGCTTCAATGGCCAGTGTAGTGTACAAGAGTTGGACATTGTAGTGTACAAGGGATGTGGGACAGATTGGACCAGTCTGCCGCACATACTGGCAAGCACAGGAGCCAGGGTTGGTGGCAGGCCTGGTGGCGGTTATTGGAGATAGTCCTGACTAGGCTGCAGCTCCCACTGGTGAACATAAGAGTCAAGTGTGTGGTAGGATTGAGCTGGACTTCTGGTTCGTGTCCCAGCTGCTCCACTTTCCATCCAACTCCCTATCTGTGGCCTGGGAAATAAATGGAGAACGCCCCAAAGCCTTAGGACTCCGTCCCCACCCAGAAGAAGTTCTTGGCCGCTGGCTTCAGATTGGCTCAGCTGAGGCCAGTTAATGAGTGAACCAGTGTACCAAACGTCTTTATGTCTCTCCTTTTCTGCACAGCTGCCTTTCTAAATAAACTACATAAACTAAATAAATCTTTAAAAAGTAAAATAAAGTGATCTTTGACATTGGTGGTGACCTAATAGGCCTTTGTCATCCAGTTTTCTTAGTGTACTGAGTAAAAATTATTTTGGATCTAGAAACAGTCTTAAACAACAAATTTTAACAGCTTTCATATTTTCTTTCATTTACTTTTGCAAAACTGTCGATACTTGCCAGCGTGTAGTAGCTAACATGTCCAAATATTTCTCTGGGAGGTGGCAGACCTATAATCCTATGGCCTATAGATATCATAAGAAGCATTTTGACATTGTAGGTTTGAATTGCTACCTTTCCTGCCTCTGACATCAGTCTCCTTTTGTTCCACATTTGACATGTGAAGTCAACGCCACTTATTTTAAAAGTACTCTACCTCAAGTTTCCACTTGTGGTTTTAGTCATGACATTAGCACCAGCTGTCTAAGAACAAATCTCAAGTTCCAGTGACTTAACATAATAGACACGCTAAGGTTTAGTTATCAGTGTACAGTGCAATGCAGGAATGGGGATGGAGAAAGAGGGTCCTTTTCCCTTACTCAAGCAGAGACTAAGCTGACAAAGGAATCGCTGTTTTCAATGCACAGTCTGCCATGAGCGTTAATATCCAGCCAACAACAGCCAGGAGCCCTGAGCAGTCCGCAGAAACAGAACAGTGAACTTCCCTCGAGACTAGGCACGGGAGCACTTTCTGGTCCTCGCTTGGTTGCAACTTTGGGTCCCCACCCTCTCTGGCAATGACCATCAAGATCACTCCGGAAATCCCTCAAAACAAACAAACAAAAAATCTAGAATAGATAGACAGAGAACAACAAGGAAAGCTTAGAATCAGACAGGAAACAGTCAGCATGGATTCACTTATGCCTTACTAGGTAGGACACAAAGATTAGTTACTCCTCACCAGGGTATTGAAGATTTCTCTGCACACCCCTCCTAAAACTGTTCTGCACCTAAACTGTTGACAAATATCTTGTTAGAGTTATAAGCCAGTCTAGACTACCCGAAAAAAAAAGCCAGGTTCAACAAAATTATGCTTCAACGCTATAAAATGCTAAATACTGTAACAAAAATAGACACGAGACAGCTGAATAATAATCTATAGCCATTTTAAGGTGTATAGAACCCGGTTGTATATAAACTAAAATTGAAATGTCAATGAAGAAGTCACAGGATGTGGTTAAGAACTTACTTTTTTTTTTTTTAAAGATTTATTTTTATTGTTTTTTCATTGGAAAGGTGGATATACAGAGAGGAGAGACAGAGAGAAAGATCTTCCATCCGATGATTCACTCCCCAAGTGAGCGCAACGGTCGATGCTATGCCAGTCCGAAGCCAGGAGACTCTTCCGGGTCTCCCACGCGGGTGCAGGGTCCCAAAGCTTTGGGCCATCCTCGACTGCTTTCCCAGGCCACAGGCAGGGAGCTGGAAGGGAAGCGGGGCTGCCGGGATTAGAACCGGTGCCCATATGGGATCCTGGGCGTGCAAGGCGAGGACCTTAACCACTTGCGCCACCGCGCCGGGCCCCAAACTTACATTTTTTTTAACATATTGGTTACTCAATACTATGTCATTTAATTCCACAACATTATAAATTGTTGCTGATGTTATGTTTGGACTTTTAATCAATCGGGATGATACTCTGCCGGCTCTACCTTCAAACCAGAGATGGTCTCCCCAACAAGCCTTTGAACTTATCTGGACAATAAGATGCTGGACTCTATGCTTGGTATGTGCTTGCTATGGAAGAATCTCAACTGAACTTGAACTGTGGTAATGCAACAAGGTGTAGGAATCCACCATGGGGAGAGGGTTTGGGGAGGGGTGGGGGGAATACCAGTATCTACAAAACTGTGTCACATAATGCAATGTAAAACTGTGTCACATAATGCAATGTAATTAATAAAAAAATAATATCCAGCCAATAGCTAGGAGAGGACAGTGCGTGGATGATTTCCTGAATATTTTAGGAGCCAGAGCTGTGAGGAGCATTTCACTTCTGCACACATTTTATTTGCTGGACATAAATCACAGAGTGACACTGACCTCAAGGGAGAATGGAACATGCAATTATATACCTATGAAGAAAATGAAATGGGTTTGGTAAAAATATAACATTGTTTCTGCCAAGACACTACTAATTGGCTCATTCAACTTCCATTTCCATTGTGCAGTTCTGTGCTTTTAAGGTAAAAAATGAAAACATATTTCTTAGGTTGCCTTGCAGCTAGAGTTCTGAGTGCTAATTTGATTCTGCCTATTGAATAGGCCCAAATGAGATAGAGAGGAGGAAATGAGGCCAATGCCATCTTCCAACTCTGGCAGCTTTCAACAGTAAACACATTAGGAAGGGCAGAGAGACTTTCTGCAACAGCATCTTTCCATTTCATTCTTTTGTTTTCTGGATATCACATTGTAGTGGCAACTGCAGTAGCCTTGGGATTTTTTTACTACCTAGCTCACAAATAAAATAGCTTTCTTGGATTTAGTTGTTCCAAATTCTGTAGAAAGGTAATTTCTAGAGCCATACGTTTTTTTTTTGGTTTTTTTTTTTTTTTTAAGATGTGTTTGTTTGTTTGAAAGACAGAGTTTGTTTGAAAGGCAGGAGGGAAAGAATTTTCTATTTGTTGCCTTACTCGTCATGTAACGATCATGGCTTGGACTAGACCAGGAGCCACATTGTCTGGGTCTTCCACATGCTTGTAGGGGTCCCTAAGCACTTGGACCATCTTCTGCTGTCATCCCAGAAATGCTAAGAGAGCTAGACCAGAAGGGGAACAACTGACCACCTGGGACTCTAATCATATGGGACTATGCCTATGTGGGATGCAGGCACTGTAGGCAGCAGCTTAATCTACTTCACCACAGTGCCAGCTCTGAAACATGATTCTTATAATGAAATATGCTTTTGGGGGGCCTGGCACCGTCACCTAGCAGCTAAAGTCCTCACCTTGAATCTGCCAGGATCCCACATGGAAGCCGGTTCTAATCCCGGCAGCTCTGCTTCCCATCCAGCTCCCTGCTTGTGGCCTGGGAGGCGGTCGAGGACAGCCCTGCACCTGCATGGGAGACCTGGAAGAGCTCCTGGCTCCTGGCTTCGGTTTGGCTCAGGTCCGGCCATTGCGGCCACTTGGGGAGTGAATCATCGGATGGAGGATCTTCCTCTCTGTCTCTTCTCCTCTCTGTATATCTGACTTTGTAATAAAAATAAACAAATCTTAAAAAGAAAGAAAGACTTTTTTTCATTTTTATTCATTTCTTTGTTTATAATAATGAAATTGACATCTATGAATCCTCCTTGAATCTGTTAACTAAAATACGGTTAACTTAAGATGTCATGTTTGTCTATGAGCTTTTTCTTGTGCCCATTCCCCACTGTACCCCAAAAGTAATCACTATTTTTGTTCTACAGTTTTATCTCATGTATATTTATTCAAAACAATATATTTGTGAAGTTTTGTTTGCTTTTCTACTTTACAAATTTGGCATCATATTGTATAATCTTCTGGGATCTGTCTTTTTTACTCACTATTATGTTAAGATTCATTCTTGTGTCCATGTTGTTCATTCACTTGAAGTTCATTCATTTTCACCGATGCATATTTCACTCTATGAACAAATCAAAATGTTGGTCTCAATATCCAGTTACTGTGCTTTCTCCCCTCTGTTATACTATCGTGCTTCTGTGAACATCACTATAAAAAGTTGATACTCTGTACATGTAAAAGCAGCTTCCATATGCAGGAATGCAGCTATTTTTTTCTAAGGTATATAACAATTCAGTATCATAAGACTGTGTCAAGTCACTTTTGTTGTTTTAAACTACCAGATATAATATTATGTGTCCCACAGCAATCAGTAACTAATCCAGTTCATAACTATTTTTTTGAAGAGTAATATACTGTACAAATAAACAAAAAATTCTCTCCTAAATTTAGACTATCAATTTACAAGAGCTATAGAGAGGAAAACAAGAAACAGCAAGCTCTTCTTATCTGACTTTTGTTTGTAAGTTATTCAGAATATGCCGCTAACATAAGCCACTTTGGTGTAAGGAGTATTTTGCAGCTGAAAGCAACTGAGGAAAAAGTAGATGAACATAACTGTGCTTTCCTCTTCTTCACCAAGAAGGGCAGAACCGCAGAAGATGACTCTAGACTCACATCAACCCAGACATGGCACCAAGGGATTCTGCAGAACAAACCTTCCTAAAAACATTGCTATATTCCCCCTGTATCTTCCCTCAGTTTCCTTTCCCTATGAACTCAAAGTCCTTTTCTTCGGTCTCTTCACTTCTCCATAAATCTATTCTTCTTTTGTTAAGATGCCCGGTAAGCCAATTTTCTACCATCCCTTGGGAGTTCCTTCATGATGAGGTTTTTCCCACATATATACAGGATGCATGTATTAATAAACATGTTTGGTTTTCTCTTTTTAATCTGTTTCTCTTTTTTTTCTTTTTTCTTTTCTTTTCTTTTTTTTTTTTTTTTTTTTGGTCAGTCTAGTTTGTAAGGCTCCTGCTAATGGCTCTCAGAGGGTGGAGAAGAAGCTTTCTCTCTTCCCCTATACTTGCTTTGAATAAAATTCTTCAAACACAATCAGAGAAGAAAGCTCGTTCAATAACCACAATTATTTTTCCCAGATTCAGTTAGAATTATATTCAAATATGATTTCATCAATGACTGACAATGAGACTTTGGAAAATTTACCTGGCATCTTTTGGTTACAACTCCTTCATTTGTTAAAGGGAAATGATAATAGAAGTACTTCTCAAAAAAGGAAAAACTTTAAAATGAGAACAATAGTAACTAGTGAAGGTGCTATATAGTTTACCTCTCATTATCGTTGTTCTTGTCTTTGAGCATTATCTTGCATCTCACTGCCTTCATGATTCTGAAAATTGTAAAAAGAAAAACAGAGAAATGCAAATTATTCTTGTCATAGAAATGCAAACCATACCTACTAGAATGCAATGGATTACTACACTGAGGCTATCCATCACTTTTGCACATATAACATAGTTGGCAAGGTTGTAAGCCCATGAGGACTACTAATTAAGGTGCGGAGGGTTAGGGTATGGGGGAAGTGAGTGGAACTTTGGCTTCCAATTTCCCCCTTCCTTTTTCTTTTGTATCTGGTGGAGGAGGTCAGTAAGGGTGAGGGATGGGGCTCCTCTCACCCATCAAACCACATCGGTACCCATCCACTGCTTTTCAAGGTGCATTAGCAGGGAGCTGGATTGGATGTGGGGCAGCCAGAAGCTGAACTGTTGCCTATGGAATGCTGGCATTGCAGGTGACAGCAGATGCAATGGCCTGACCCTCCCCCAAACCCAGGGCATGTGCAGGTCGATGGTTGACAGTTGTTGCAGCACTACCCAGCCAGGAAGCTCCCAGACCCAGCACTCATGCTCACTAATGGGAACAGTGGCCCAGTATGCTCTCCAGCTGGGGCTGCATCTTAGCAGGGAAGTTTCCCAAGCTTTTCTGTCAGACCAGCTCCCAGCCATAGATCTCACATGTATCACTGGGTGTTTAGTTCAGCCTGATTTGGCCCACATCCAGTCTCAGTATATTCTCTGATGGGTATTGCAGTCTTTCTACACCAGCCCACACCTGTGCTGGTTCACTGGTGGATGCTATATCCCAGCCCAGGACCTGGCTATCATGTGGATCAATGAATGCTGTTACCCAGGCCAGCCCATCCCACACACAATCTGGCTCTTGAGAGTACCAGCAGGTGCTGGGACTTAGCACAGTCTGACATACCTCCAAACCCAGCTAAGCTCCAGAAGTCTGTTCTAGCTCCCACTGGTGGGTGCTAACTGTAGATACTCCCTCAGAGGTACCTCTCCTATGTACCCCATCTCCCTTCCCTGAGCAATTCACAGCCCGCACACCCATGAGTGCACAAGTCTCCAGATCTGGTCTGCCGGTGTGTCAGCATCCACTATTGTGTTCTTCAGATTCTGATTTTACCTGGTTGTACCATTCTTACTGATTCCATCATTCACTGATATGTTAATTAAAATAATCAGCATATGCTCATTTTTTGTGTGTGAACCATCACTCCATCTCAAAAGTGGCATTCTTCCAACATACTTCATAGTGCTATTGATAAGAGAGAACTAGATAGGGATACTGAGTAGTAATACTGTTGGAATGTTTTCCTCACCAGTTCTGTCAGCCCTGTACTGTTACTCTATTCCTTATACCCAATTTCCAATGGTGCAACTGCGCTTACTCCAGAAAAAGGAGATGCCGTTACGGTCCTGTGGAATTTAAGCTTCATGTGGGGGTATCATGAAACTTACAGAAAGCCTCATGCATACCACATTTAATCCACCTGTATATTCAGCTAGAGCACAATCCTCTACTTCATAGCAGCTGACTATAACACATTGGAATGGCCTTTTGCTTTTTAGCTTCTGTATCTTGCTTTTGAATCTTTTTTGACTTTCTCCCAAGCTCTCCCCTCCTAAGCCACACACTAACCTACTTATGGTGGGAATCTTTCCATGTGGGGCTACCCACACTTGTATGTGGATGTACATTCACTCTCTCACTTTAAATATACCCTGCTCTCATGTGTGCACTGTGTTCATATCTCTCTTGGAATTCTTTTTTCCTAAGATTAATTTCATGTATTTGAAAGGCAGAGTTACAGAGAGAGAGAGAGAGGACAAAATAGAGATTTCTTCCTTCTGCTGGCTCATTCCCCACATGGCTGCAATACCAGAGCTGAGCCAGGTTGAAGCCAGCACTCGGGAGCCAGGAGCCAAAAGCTTCATCCAGGTTTTCTACTGGGTAACAGAGGATGAAGTACTTGGGCTGAGCTCCACGGCTTTTTCTTTTTAACATTTATTTTATTTTTATTAGAAAGGCAGACTTATAGGAAGAAGGATAGACACAGAGAGAGATCTTCTGTTCATTGGTTTACTCCCCAAGTGGCCACAATAGCTGGAACTGAGCTGATCTGAAGCTAGGAACCAGGAGCTTCTTCTAGCTCTCCCATGAGAGTGCAGGATCCCAAGGCTTCGGGCCATCGTCTATTCCTTTCCCAGGGCACAAGTAGGGAGCTGGATGGGAAGTGGAGTGGCTGGGACACAAACTGGTGCCCCTATGGAATCCTGACACATGTAAGGCAAGGATTTAACCACTAAGCCATCACACTGGGCCCATCCACTGCTTTTCAAGGTGCATTAGCAGGGAGTTGGATTGGATGTGGGGCAGCCAGTAGTTGAATCCTTGCCTATGGAATGCTGGCATTGCAGGTGACAGCTTTAACCGTTTACGCCATAACATTAGCACTTACTTTGAATTCTTATCTCTATGGGGCCAAGAACTTGCAATAAATTTGAGGTACTTTATTCCATATTATTAGGATCGAATCAATCAACACATACGGGTATTTGGCACAGTAGCTGGCACACAGTGCTCACACTGTTAGTTTGTAAAGACAAGGAAGATAGCGAAGAAGTGATGATTTTCAGTCACTGCTTTGGGTGGGGTGGAATTCCACTGAACTACCTGCCTGTTCATTTCTGTTTTTCTGATCAGAATGCTCAAAGATAACTGTTTTGCAAATCAATAAAGCAGCAGCAGACGTTCTCAAAGTTATGATTCAGACTCAGGCTGTCATAGGGTCTCTCAATCTCTTCCTTCCAATGAGAATTCTTGGAGCTCAGGAAACAGTGCTGATATGCTTAACACTAAAGGATTCTTTCCTTCGTTTCATTATATAAAATGCAAGCAAAGCATACATTTAAAAAATAGTACATGGAATAAGATACAGTCCTGGGAATGCTTCAGAAAAGGAAAGCAAGGTTTTGCTTGTTCGCTTATGCATATATTCAGATATCTTTCTGCTAATGTAAAAGGTAACATCAAGTGTTTCAAGAGATCATCACAAACTCCTACCAATGCAGCTTACACTTATAATTCACAAATGTGTCAATAAAATTATTTTCTGATTATTCATATTTCACTTACACTTCAAAAGTCCTTTTCCTGTATTATCCTAACAATTCAAATACAAATTCTAATATGTCTGAGTTGGGTTTATTTATGAATGAATCTCTTTTGTTGCTTTTGTGGAAAACTGATTAAGATGTTTACTCTCTGCCAGCAACAAACTTGTGGCGCTCAGCCACGCACACCAACACCAGTTCAAGAGGCAAAGTCTGGAATGGATTTGCTGGCACGCAATTCCTTCTGTGCCTAATAATAGGAAAGTATGTGAGTGATGCAGACCCACAACAGACTATCATACAGCTGTTAAAATGAATTAGGAAGCATCTATTTTTAATATGAAAAAGAAATGCAATATAAATACTGCTTAACTATGAGTACGAAAGAGCAGTAAGAGAGGAAGTTCGAGACATACTTGTGAAAATCCCCAAACAAAGCAGACTAACCTGCTAATTGTGGCAGTTTGGGGTGGCACATTCTCAGAAGACCTTTCCTTTAGCTTCTCCTCCTCTATCAATCCTAGTCTATTACACGTGTAAAATTTTTATCTGGAGGAAATCAAGTAGGATATACAAAATGCTGTGGGCCCGAAAGTCTCATGTAGACCTGAACTATATAACTTCCTATTTCGGTTGTTCAGCAGACTCATACCACTTCCCCATCCCTTCTTTATAAAAATTGTAATATATTTTCAACATTTGAGGTCAATTTAAAAATACATTTTTATGTAAACATAAAAATAGATACAAAATTAAATGGTTCAGTCTTCTCAGGAGCTTAACTCCTCAGCCATTTGAGGCTTTGAAAAAGAACAGCACATTCATATTTTTATTGCAAGAAATAAATTAATTTGAAACAAAATGAAATTCTTGGTTTTTTTGAAACAGATTAAAAGTTTTCTGGGAAATTTAAAATTATTGTTCAAAGGGATATAATTTTAACAATCTATTTACATCTAATTTCATTTTTTTAAAGATTTATTTATTTATTGGAAAGTCAGATATACAGAGAGAAGGAGAGACAGAGAGGAAGATCCTCCATCCGATGATTCATTCCCCAAGTGAGTGCAAAGGCCGATGCTATGCCGATCCGAAACCAGGAGCCAGGAACCTCTTCCGGGTATCCCACACCGGTGCAGGGTCCCAAAGCTTTGGGCCATCCTCAACTGCTTTCCCAGGCCACAAGCAGGGAGCTGGATGGGAAGTGGAGCTGCTGGGATTAGAACCGGTGCCCATATGGGATCCCGGCGTGTTCAAGGCGAGGACTTTAGCCGCTAAGCCACGCCACCGGACCCCTATTTTCATTTTATGTCTCTTTTACACAATGCATGTACTACAATTTGAGAAGCTGCCTGGGTTTGTTCCACTTAAATGCTCATCAGTTTATTCTAACGTCCACCTTGGGAGGCAGAAGATGAAGTCCTGAGTATTTTGGTTCCTGCTACCCACAGAGGAGACCCAGATGGAGTCCCTGACCCCCTTCAGCCTTGCCTGACCTGAACCTGGACCAGGCTTATTTTATTTATTTAGATTTAATTGAAAGGCAGAGTTACACACACACACACACACACACACACACATATACATAGGGGAAGGAGGAAAGGGAGAGGGGGAGAAAGGGAGAGAGAAAAATCTTTCATCTGCTGATTCATTCCCTAAAAGGTCACAATGGCTGGGACTGTGTCAGGTTGAAGCCAAGAGCCCAGAGATTTTCCTGGATCTCTCACATGGGCATACGGGCGCAAACAGTTGGGCCATCTTCTGCTGCTTTCCCAGGTGCATCAGCAGGGAACTGGATCAGAAATGGCGCAGCCAGGTCTTGAAACCAGTGACCATAGGGGATAGTGCTACAGGTAATGGCTTAATGTGCTATGCCGCCACAACAGCCCCTGACCTGGCTGCCGTGGGCATTTCAAGAATGGACCAGTGAATGAAAGATCCCTCTCATATTGGCTTTCTACCTTGCAAATAAAGTGGAAACAAAGAAATAATTGGAAGATTAAATGTTTATTAATAGTGATGCTATTCTATTTATGGCAAGTAGAGCTTTATACAAATAAAGACCATATGGAAATTTCAAAATTAGAATAATTTAGATTCTGTACTTGGGACACATAAAACTTACTTAGTTTAAGATACAGCTGTAGGGCCCGGTGCAGTGGCCTAGCGGCTAAAGTCCTCGCCTTGAACACGCCAGGATCCCATATGGGCACCGGTTCTAATCCCAGCAGCTCCACTTCCCATCCAGCTCCCTGCTTGTGGCCTGGGAAAGCAGCCAAGGATGGCCCAAAGCCTTGGGACACTGCACCAGTGTGGGATAACCCGGAAGAAGTTCCTGGCTCCTGGCTTCAGATCAGCATAGCATTGGCCGTTGCGCTCACTTGGGGAGTGAATCATCAGCTGGAAGATCTTCCTCTCTGTCTCTCCTTCTCTCTGTATATCTGACTTTCCAATAAATAAATAAATCTTTAAAAAAAAAGATACAGCTGTACATGCACCAGTCCAGATCTTGTCTTAGTTTGCAAACCTTGACAAGAATGAAGCCCTGGGTCTCTTCCACTTGCAGTGTCTATCAGAGTGGCCCCAAGGGAACTCTGCTAGAATCTGCAGCTGCTGCTCTGCCCAGGAGCACCTGTTCTGGAACAACTGGGACTTGATTTTCTTTGTGTGAGTTTTTCCCTTTAGCTGGTGTGCAGAACTGAGCTGTTTGACTCACAGCTCTGAACCTGTTGAATCACAGCTTCTGAGCCGTTTGAATCACAACTCAAAACCTTTAAAAGTACTTCATTTTTGTGGCAGGAAAATTTAGTAAAAATCTTTTTTAAAAGATTTATTTTTATTACAAAGTCAGATATACAGAGAGGAGGAGAAATAGAGAGAAATATCTTCCATCCGATGATTTATTCCTCAAATGGCCGCAATGGCCAGTGCTATGCCAATCCGAACCCAGGTGCTCTTTCTGGTCTCCCACAGGGGTGCAGGGTCCCAAGGCTTTGGGCTGTCCTCGACTGCTTTCCCGGGCCACAAGCAGGGAGCTGGATGGGAAGTGGGGCTACTGGGATTAGAACTGGCACACCTATGGGATCCCGGCATATGGCATGCTCAAGGCGAGGACTTTAGCCAGTAGGCCATGGCGCCAGACCCCTATTTTTGTTTTTGTTTTGTTTTTAATTCTCCATATCTTGGGCTTATACTACCTTTCATTTTAGAAAAAGATTAAGAAAAAGCTTTATTTATTTCATTGGAAAGGCAGATTCACAGGGAGAAGAAGAGACAGAATGCTAGATCATTCTCCAGATGGTCACAATGGCCAGAGCGCAGTTGATTAGAGACCAAGAGCCAGGAGCTTCTTCCAGGTCTCCCTGGTGCAGGATCCAAAGCCTTTGGGTCTTCTTCCCTAGCTTTCCTAGGCCACAAGTAGTGAGCCGGATGGGAAGTGGAGAAGTTGGAACATGAACTCATACTCACCAGGGATTCTAGTACTTGAAGGTAGAGGGTTAGCCAATTTAGCCCTCTCACTAGCCCCTTTCTTGTAAATGTTTAAAATTTTTATTTGAGGGTCCGGCGCGGTGGCGCAGTGGTTAAGGTCCTCGCCTTGAACGCCCGCGATCCCATATGGGCGCCGTTTCTAATCCCGGCAGCCCTGCTTCCCATCCAGCTCCCTGCCTGTGTGCCAGGAAAGCAGTTGAGGATGGCCCAAAGCTTTGGGAACCTGCACCCGCGTGGGAGACCCGGAAGAGGCTCCTGGCTTCGGATCGGCATAGCATCGACCGTTGCCCTCACTTGGGGAGTGAACCATCGGACGGAAGATCTTCCTCTCTATCTCTCCTCTCTGTATATCCGCCTTTCCAATAAAAAAATAATAAAAATAAATCTTTGAAAAAAAATTTTTATTTGAAAGGCAGACAGAATTTCCATCTGCTGGGTCATTCTCTAAATGCCCACAATGATAGGGTTCAGCCAGGTCAAGTCCAAGTCCTAATAGCTCTATCTGGACCTTCCATGTGTGTGGCAGTGCCCACATCTCAGGGTGTGCATTAGCAGGAAGCTGGCTTTCAAGTGGCACAGGGAGTTAAACTCAGGCACTCTGATATGGAATTGTTGAGTCACAATGTCTGCCTCAACCATGCCCTTTCTAAGTCCGTGACCTGTGTTATTTGTCACCCCAGAGTCGTTTTGCCCAAGAAATGCAGAAACTCACAGACCAGTTTTCACTTTGTAAAAGCTGAAACCTGTTAGTTGCTGTATGTGTTTCCAGGTAAACAGTTAGAGGACAGCAAGAAAAAAGACACAAATATCTCCTAACCACTAAACAAAGGTATATAGGGTGACAGTATTTCTGAACTTTTGACTACTCACAATAATGGAGCCAGAGGAGGAAGCTGACAGTCAGAGAGCATGGCTGTGTCGGGAGGTGAACCCTGAATACTGCCTTCCCGGGAAGAGATCCCAAACCATCAAGGATCCTGACAGCCTAGTTCACTCAGAAATCATGGAGTGGCAAAGTGGAATGGAAGTTTTGCTGGTATTTATGCACAACCTTGGGAGAGTGAGATAATAGAACACACTCTATCCTGACACACTGGGTAAGATTCTAGAACTCTGAGCCAGATCTTTCATGGAAAGTTTCCAAATCGCTGAGTGCTTTTTTTTTGACATTCCAGGAGAGTCATGCTAGGATTTGGTTAGGTTAATTTCTTTGTTTATTTATTTATTTATTTTTTAAGATTTGGTTTATTTATTTGAAAGTAGGTGTTACAGAAAAGGGAAGAGTTAGAGATCTTCCATTTGCTGGCTCACTTTCCAAATGACTGCAATGGCAAGGGATGGTCCAGACAGAAGCCAGCAGCCATTGGAAGAGCTTCATCTAGGTATTCCACATATCTGTCAGGAACCAAACACTTGGACCATCTTCTGCAGCATCTTCCCAGACCAAAAGCAGGGAGTTGGATGAGACGTGGGACAGTTAGACACAAACCAACACCTATATAGAATGCAAGTACTACTGGTGCTGCTTTGCCACAACGTTAGCCCCTGGTTTAACTAAATTTAAAGATATAAAATAAATGAATATTTCCTTTAAGTTTTATTTTATTCACATTTCTGCTGTTTGTCTTGTTTGTTCATCATATCCTGGAGATGAAAACATTTGTCTAGTGGCTGGCAGGTTAAACCCCTACTGGCAATGATGGCACCCTCTTTAGGTACCAATTCAAGTCCCAGCTACTCTACTTCTGATCCATCTCCCAGCTAATAGACAGAGAGAACTGTATTTCAGAATTGGAAGATATTTACTGTCACCAGGGGAAAACAAACAAAAGCGTAGAAGCAGATCTGGGTCAACCTAAACAAAGTATTCAAGAATTGAAAGACACTATTAAAAGGCCAAGTATAAGAGTTATGGGAGTCCCAGAAGGTGCAGAAAGAGATACTGGGTTTACAAATGTATTCAATGAAATAATAAGGGAAAATGTCCCTAATCTGGAGAAAGAATTGGGTAACAACATCCAGCAGGGTCACAGAACTCCCAACAGGCTTGATCAAAAGCGATCTTCACCAAGACACATGCTCATCAAGCTCTCTTCAATTAAACATAAGGAAAAGATCCTTAAATGTGCACGTGAAAAAAATCAATTGACATATAATGGAATGCCAATTAAACTCACAGGAGACCTCTCATAAGAAACTCCACAGTCAAGAAGAGAATGGAGTGACATATTCCAGATTCTATAAGAAAAAATTGTCGGCATAGGGTAACATATCCAGCAAAGCTTTCTTCTGTCATTGAAAATGAAATAAAATTCTTCCACAGTAAAGAAAAGCTAAAAGAATTTGCCTCTTCCAAACCTGCCCTACAAAGGATATTTAAAGATGTTTTCTGGACAGAGAAGAGGAATAGCACCCAATAAAACCAAAGTCAAATGTGAAGGACATCCCAGTAAAATGACAACAGAAGACTAAATCAACGAACAACCCATCTCTAAAATGACAGGACCAAATTACTACCCATACATATTAACCCTGAATGTAAATGGCTTAAGCTCAATCAAACATCATAGATTAGTAGACTGCATTAAAAAACAAAACCCATCTATTTGTTGCCTACAGGAGACACATTTCACCAACAAAAATCAGTGGAAACTGTATCTCATGGATTTTGATTTTGTTATTGTTGTTAGTTTCATCTTTTCAAAATACTTTTCTGATCAAATTCTTCAGTGACTCAGATCATACAGTAGCATCATTTTCTTAAAGAGGGTTCTTGATTTTCTTTTTCCTTTCTTCAGCAACACATTGGTCATCCAATAGTATGTTATTTAACTTCATGGTGTTGTTAATTTCTTTTTTCTTCCTGTTTTTGATTATGATTTGTGTCTTTTCATTTAAGGGGATGTGTAGTAGCTGTGAATGGAGACTCTCATATCTAGTAACATGTCATTTAACTTTATGGTGTTGTAAATTTCTAATTTTCTTCATATTGTTGATTTTGTATTGTGGTTTTTCATTTAAGGGGATGTACAGTAGCTGTGAAATGGAAACTAACATATCCAGATGTGAGGATACAATGCAGTAAACATCTCTACTTCCACACTAAAGATGGACTCCCAATGAAACTGTTCACTATATCTTGACAATGGGATACCGGACTCTTTGCCATTGCCCATGCCCACAAAGATGGACATATTACAGTGTATGAAGAACTATCCTATAGTTAGAATATAGGGGGACTTGGTGGGGAGGGGATTTGGAGCAGGGATAAAGGAAATCCCAGGGCCTATGAAACTGTATCATAAAATGATAATGATGCTAATAATAACAATAATAAAAAGTGTCAAAAACAGATACTTTTTAAAAAAAATTTTTTTTATTGGAAAGTTGGATATACAGAGAGAAGGAGAGACAAAGAGGAAGATCTTTCCTCTGATGATTCACTACCCAAGTGACTGCAATGGCTGGTGCTGTGCCAATCTGGAGCCAGGAGCCAGGAACTTTCTCCAGGTCTCCCACATGGGTGCAGTGTCCCAAGGCTTTGGGTCATCCTCAACTGCTTTGCCAGGCCACAAGCAGGAACCTGGATGAGAACTGGGGCTGCCGGGATTAGAACCGGCACCCATATGGGATCCTGGTGTGTTCAAGGCGAGCACTTTAGCTGCTAGGCCACTGCACCGGGCCCTACTTTTTTTTTTTTTTTTAAGATTTATATATTTTTATTGGAAAGTCAAATACAGAGAGTGCCGGAGTCCAGCTCCAGCTGAGTTTGGAACTCGAGAAGGGTGCATGGATGAGGCGTAAAGAGGAAAAGAAATGGACCACTACGATTTCATGATCATAATCATAAATAAAATACAAAATCAGTCAAACTCTGGCTCAGACTTTTTACATCATGGTCAAATGGGTGTTTCTAAGGATAATACTGCCATTTGTTTTACCTAAAAACAATAGAAGTTCCTGCTACCATTCTTTTCCTACAACTCAATTTTGTGTCACAAAGAAAAGGGGAACCTAAAGAATGAGGAAAGAATGAAACCCTAAATAAGGTCCTTTGATTAGCATAAGGGGAGAAATGTATCACAAAGCAAAGGAGAAGGTAAAGATCAAGGAAAGAATGAAATCCTAAATATAGGTCCCTTGATTAGCATAAGGTCAGTGGGGACAGCCAAGACAGTAGGAATAATAGAAGGCCCTTTTGCAAGATGTTAATATTGACATTAACCTCCAAGCTCACATTGAGTAAAAGCTCACATTGCTCCACAGTAGCAAACAATATCTGAATGGATTAGAGTTCTTCCGCAGGGTGGTCCAGTGTCATGCAAAGGAAGGTAGAGCTGCATTCAGGTGGTTGTAGAGAACCACCCCCCTGCCGGCCCTGCCATACAGTGGGGAAATTCCTTTCAGCCCTGCTTGCAATGGAACAATATTCTTCACACCTTTGCGTCCCCCTACATCCACTGCACAGACCCCAACAAGAGAAGAGGAGAGACAGAGCAGAGCTAGGACCTGAGATCTCAATCTAGGTCTAACACATTTGATCTATCACTAGAGTTTACACCGGCGGAGCTGAAGTTGAGAATCCAAATCAGGTACCTGGTGTGGGATGTGGCCATCTTAACTGCTAGGCCAAATGAATGCCCTGTAAGTACATAGCTTTGTCTTTAGTTGTTCAAAGGGTAGAGTGGGGGTCGGTACAGTGGCTCATCAAGCTAACCTTCCACCTGCAAGCACTGCCATCCCACAAGGGAGCTAGTACTTGTCCCAATTCTCCCCTTCTGATTCAGCTCTCTACTTATGGCCTGGGAAGGCAGTAGAGGGTGGCTCAAGTCCTTGGGCTCCTCACATGGGATACCTGGAGAAAGTTCTGGGCTTCAGATTGGCTCATCTCCAGCTATTCCAATCATTTGGGGGAGTGAACCAGCCAATGGAAGATCTTTCTATCTTTCCTTCTCTCTATAAATCTGCCTAAAAAAAAAAAAAAGGAAAGAAAGAGAGGTAGAGTGACAGAGCAGGAAAGATGTATCTGTTATCTACTGGTTCACTCTCCACGTGGCTGCAACAGTTGGGACCATTGAAAGGACAAAACCAGGAGCCTGAAACTCAATTTGCATCTCTCACGTTGGTGGGAGGGACCCCAAATAGTTGAGTCATCACCTGCTGCCTTCCAGAATAAATATTAGCAGGAGGATGGATTGGATTTGGAGTAACTGGGATTTCAAGCAGGTATCCCAGCATCAGATGTGGCCAGTTTAGTTGGCAATTTAACCACTTTGACAAACACCTGTCCACTATATTTTTATTTTTTATTACATATATAAAATTTGGTTATGATAGTGCAATTAATGACTTCATCTTTATTTTTTAAAAATTATTGGATAAAGTTAGATTTAGAGAGAGAAGGAGAGACAGAAATCTTCCGTCCGATGATTCACTCCCCAAGTGGCTGCAATGGCCAGACCTGAGCCAGTCCGAAACCAGGAGCCAGGAGCTTCTTCCAGGTCTCTCATACCACTACAGGGCCAGAAGGCTTTGGGCCTTCCTCTGCTGCTTTCTCAGGCCACAAGCAGAGAGCTAAATGGGAAGTGGAAAAGCCTGAAAGTGAACTGGCACCCACATGGGATTCCAGTGCATGCAAGACAGGGACTTTAGCTGCTAGACTATCATGCCAGGCCCTCTTCTTTACCTTTTAAGTATATACTTTATTATACTAAAAATTTCAATACCTATTTATTTCCTAATAAGTACCATACCTGGGACCAGTATTGTGGTAGACTGGGTTAAGTCTCCATTTGTGATGCTGTTATTATATATCAAAGTGCCAGTTCAAGTCCTGGATAATCTGTTTCTTGTTTTGTTTTGTTTTAAGATTTATTTATTTATATTGGCAATGCAGATCAGATTTGTGGTGAGAGGAGAGACAAAAATCTTCTGTCTAGTGGTTCATACCCCAAATGGACACAAAGGCTAGAGCTGAGCTGATCCATTACCCAGTGCAATAGCCTAGTGGCTAAAGTCCTCTCCCTGCATGCGCCAGGATTCCATATAGGTATTGATTTGTGTCCTGGCTGCCCACTTCTCATCCAGCTCCCTGCTTGTGGCCTGTGAAGGCAGTTGAGGACAGCCCAAAGCCTTGGGACACTGCACCCATGTGGGAGACCTATAGGAAGCGTCTGGCTCCTAGATTTGGATGAGTTCAGGTTTGGCCATTACAGCCACTTGAGGAGTGAATCAGTGAATGGGGGATTTTTCTCTGTTTCTCCTCCTCTCTATAAATCTGGCTTTCCAATTTAAAAAAAAAAAAAAAAGAGCTGATCCAAAGCCAGGAACTTCTTGAGGGTCTCCCACACTGGTGCAGGGTCCCAAGGCTTTGGCCCATTTACTACTTTCCCAGGTCACAAGCAGGGAGCTGGAAAGGTGGTGGAGCAGCCAGAACATGAAGCAAATGGGATCTCAGGAAGGTGAGCACTTAGCCACTGAGCCAACATACATGGGGCCTAATCTTGATCTAGCTTCCTGTTATGTGCCTGGTAGGACAGAGGAAGATGGTCCAAGTGCCTGGGACCTTGTCACTCTTGTGGGAGACTTGGATTGAGTTCCTGCTCTTGGCTTTGGCCTGGAACACTTCTGGAAATCGTTGCCATTTAAGGCAGTGAACCAGCAAACAGGTCCCTTCGTCTTGTCACTCTGTCTTACAACAAATCAATAAAACTTAAAAAAAAAAAAAAATGAATGTTATGCCTACCCTAAATAGGTCTTGCTTCATAACTTCTTTAAGCTAGGTACTATACATTGCATTGTTGGAAATGAGATATACTTCCGTTTTAATTAACTATGCAGTTAAATATGAACTTTATTATTTTAATGTTGACTGTTTTTTCTTATTTTTTGTTCTATTTGTACTTTTTCTTTTTTGTTTGTTTTATTTGTATGACTGCTTTTTTGAAATATGCTATTCAGGACACTGGTGTCATGTTGCAAGGACTTGAGATGCAGTAATACATGCTATGGCCTGGTATGAGTCCCAGCTGCTCTGCTTCTCATGCAGGTTCTTGTTAGTGTGCCTAGGAACAAGAGATAATGGCTCAAACATTTGACTCCTCGTCACCCAAGTTCTTTTTTTTTTTTTAAGATTTATTTAAAAGTCAGATATATAGAGAGGAGGAGAGACAGAGAGGAAGACCTTCCATTCGATGATTCACTCCCCAAGTGAGCGCAACAGCCAAAGCTATGCTGATCTGAAGCCAGGATCCAGGAAGCTCTTCCAGGTATCCCACATGGGTGCAGGGTCTCAAGGCTTTGGGCTGTCCTCGACTGCTTTCCCAGGCCACAAGCAGGGAGCTGGATGGGATTGGAGCTGCTGAGATTAGAACTGGCGCCCATATGGGATCCTGGCGTGATCAAGGTAAGGACTTTAGCCACTAGGCCACACCGTTGGGCCCAAGAATGGATGAAGTTCTTTGCCCCTCCTGCTTGCTTCAACATGATCCAGCCCTTCCTGTGGTGGCCATTTCAGAATCAACAAATGGATGATCTCTCTGTCACTCTGTCTCCCAAATAAACACATAAATCAATGTTTTAAAGATGAGGAATGGGGGCCCGGCGCGGTGGTGCAGTGGTTAAGGTCCTTGCCTTGCAGGTCCGGGATCCCTTATGGGCGCCAGTTCTAATCCCGGCAGCCCCGCTTCCCTTCCAGCTCCCTGCCTGTCGCCTGGGAAGGCAGTCGAGGATGGCCCAAAACTTTGGGACCCTGCACCCACGTGGAAGACCCAGAAGAGGCTCCTGGCTTCGGATCAGCATAGTATCGGCCGTTGCGCTCACTTGGGGAGTGAATCATCGGGCAGAAGATCTTCCTCTCTGGCTCTCCTCTCTGTATATCTGCCTTTCCAATAAAAAAAAAAAAATGAGGAATGTACTGTTCAGGTGTGGGGGCCGTGGTGCAGTGCGTCAAGTTGCCACTTTCGATGACAGCATTCTATATCAGAGTGCTGGTTGTAGTCCAGGTTGCTGTGTTTCTGACTCATCTTCCTAGTAATGCAGCTGGAAGCATCAGATGATGGCTCAAATTCCTCAGGCCCTGTTCTCTACATGGAAGGTCTGGATGGAGCTCTTGGCTCCCGACTTCAGCCTGGCTGAGGCCTAGCTATTACAGCCATCTCCAGAGTGAACCACAGGATGAAAGACGTCTTTGTCTCTGTCTCTCTTCCTCTCTCTCCATTGCTCTGACTTTCAAATAAATAAATAAGTGAAGAAATACATAAGTACATGTTTAAAAAGAAAACAGAAATATATTGTTCAGCCTAGAGTCCAATTTAATTTAGAATTTTTGATCATTATTTTTCAAAATAAACATTTATCTGAACTGAAAAATACATGGATCAGTCTGAATAAGCTTTGAAAATCGGCTTTGTCCTCTTCCTTAGTAACTGAAATTAAAAATACAATAAAGACAATTTTTTTTTTAAATAACTATGATCACCCTGGTATGATCTTACTTCCTCCCTCTGAGGAAGCTGGAATTCTAAAATAGCTCATCAGAAATAACTCTCTTTGGAACAAACAGACTCATCAGGTCTGCAACTGCTGTTGAAAGCAGGACTGTGAGGTCCACCAGCACCACGTAGTGCTATTTTCAAAACAACGCAACATATGATCTATAAGTAGTGCTAGCCTCATTCTGAATAATTCTATTTAAATAATTGCAAATGGAACATTCAACTTCAAAATATGGTTTTTCACAGTTGCTATATTCTGGGCAGTGAGGCGAATTCCTAGAATGTTTGTCCTGTGCTTTTCTTTCTTGCCCCACACATCCTTACAGTTATGTACGTCCGTCCGTACTGACTCATGGAGACTGGGATTGTTGCAACCGGGATAGAGAGAGAAAGTACCTAATGGTTGAAAGGAAATAGTTCATTGTCAACTGACTGATTTCTTGTATAGGAAAATGGGAACTCTTTGTGAAGAGATGGTTGCTGGAGAGCTTTAAAAGGCGAGTCAGCAGTCCAAGCCTTATCACTTGAGTGAGCATGCAGAGGAGCAGCAGGTAACTGCTGCTGCAGCTGCGTAGTCAGGCCTTTATAGCCACCAGTACCAGACCGCCCCCTGCGCATCCTGTGTAGGATGTCCATCTGTGCCTTAGACCTTTACTAGGCACCTACTCAAACTGCTCTCTGTGGACTTCACCTCTGTCAGCAGCACAGGATGTTCACAATTCTTTTCAAAACAGGTGGTTCCTTTGCCACTAATGACCATCAAAGTGAGGTAGGATTTGTCTGGAGAGTCAAAAAAAATTATTCTTTGCTATGTGCATATACCCACCCCCAAACATACACACATATTACAAATACACAAGAAGGTATACACATAAGTGCAAATATATTTGTATGTACACACACATATGTACTGGAGAATAAAGTGAGAATTGGCCCAGCGCGATGGTGTGGTGGTTAAAGTCCTCGCCTTGCACGCCCGGGATCCCATATGGGCGCCGGTTCTATCCCGGCATTCCCGTTTCCCATCCAGCTCCCTGCTTGTGACCCGGGAAAGCAGCCAAGGACGGCCCAAAGCTTTGGGACCCTGCACCCATGTGGGAGGCCTGGAAGAGGCTCCTGGCTTCAGATCGGCACAGCATCAGCCATTGTGGCCACTTGGGGAGTGAATCATTGGACGGAAAATCTTCCTCTCTGTCTCATCTCTGTATATCTGCCTTTCCAATAAAAATAAAATAAATCTTAAAAAAAAAAAAGATTTAGTGAGATGGCACGTAAGAAAAGCCATAAGTATTTCATTCATGCATTCAAGTAATAGACTTGTTGAGTGTCTAACTAAATGATAGTTGCAGTAATAGACATTTCAAAATCAGACCCTGTGTTGGATACAAAAACAACAAATAGACACTAGCACTCTTCTCAGAGATGTCCCAAGATTCTGCCTTGCAAACAGATACAAATCAAATTGATTGGTCTGTACTAAATAACTCATATATGCTGTTTTAATTCATATGACAACTTTTTGAGACTGGAGAGAAATCAAATATTCTTCCTGAGCTTAAATGTGGATTCAAGCCTGACTTCAGAACCATTGCCCTTAGGCTCTATTTGTTCTGCTCACAATACTTGGCACATCTCAACCATGGCACTTGGCATTTTGAAATCATCTGGGTATGGAGTTCTTCATACAAATCACAAGACATAAAACAATTGTGTGACATATTCTCTCAGCTTTTACACAGCTGACACTTTCCCAGATACATCAGAGCAAAGAGAAGTTAACACACACGGCAGAGCAAGTGCCTTAAAGCATTAAGGATTCATTCTCTTTTGAAACTTCAGCTTGAGAACGGCCTAGAAAAGCTTGCTTTTGACTGCAGGCTTCCAAAGGTCAGAAAATTCTGTAATACAGTTTTTGCTTCAGGAATGTTTGTGGAATCTGCTACTCAAATTTTTATAACCAATACATATCCAATTTTTGAAATTAACAACGCCAACTGCTTTAGTCCTGCTTGTGGAGGTGCTTTGTGGCAGGTGTTAAGCACTTAGTTTTCCCTTTAATGGAATTCTAGAGGTGTTGTATCCAAATTTTCAGAAGCAGAATACAATGGTCAATTTTACAGATTCTGGAGCCAGAATACACAGAATTAAATTCCAATATCATTGTTTATTAATTAAATGGATTTAAATATGCCATTTAACATGTATCAGGCACCTTGACACATACTTTGCAATGTTCACTGATGAATTTTCTTAACATTCCTATGAAGGAAATTCCTTTACTATTAATAGCTCCATGCCTCATTTTTCCCTTGGTAACAATGGAACAAACAAGAACAAATAACCTCATAGAGTGACTGCTAGGATTAAAACAAGTATAAAGTGCTTAGAATAGTACTTGGCAGATGGAAAGTTAACTATCATTGCTATATGTCAGTTTTTTAATCTTTTAAATATTTTAATGACACCGTTATTACCAAATAAAAATATGACACGCTCAAACATATATTTCTTGAATACAGGGATTTTTTTCTGTCTTTGAGGAGATAAAAACCCACAGTAAAGAAACCCAACTGATAAGGTGTCATGATTGACACGAGGGTGCCGGAAACCAAAGGGGGGATTACAGAGATGCTTATACAGAAACACAAAAGCCAGGCAGAGGTAAAACACTTTTCCTCTCCTCACTTTCTTGTCCTAACTTACACTGCGTGTGTCTTGCCCCATCCTATTGGCAAATGGCTGCTCCTTTTTCACGCCTGCCTCTCCTTTTGCATGCCCTATGCACATCAGGAATTGAGCTCGGGGCTGTGTCACAGTTGCTTAAGCTACACAGAATAACTTTGGTGATAAAACAGAGCAGACTTCCCATCATCCCATTTGTATGACAAAGACTAACCAGAAATTCACCCAATCGGCCTGCCCTTCAACCAGACACAGTTAGGCTGTAACGGTTGTATCCAGTGGAACATTAAACATAGTGTCCACTGCCTCCAAAAGTGGCACAAAACTTGGCTGAGTGGTTGCTGACTGTCCCTCCTGTTCTGCAGGATAGTAATAGCAAGCAGAGAACCCTGAGGTTTGCTATTAGCAGCTCTGTCACAGTGTGTAAGGCCACCTACTAAACACTTGCATAGGGCTGGCGCAGTAGCCTAGTGGCTAAAATCCTCACCTTTGCATGTTGGGATCCCGTATAGGAGGCTTTGCTTCCTATCCAGCTCCCTGCTTGTGGCCTGGGAAAGCAGTCCAGAACAACCCAAAGCCTTGGGACCCTGTACCCGTGTCTGAGATCTGGAAGAAGTTCCTGGCTTCGGATGGACACAGGTCTGACCGTTACAGCCACTGCGGAGTGAAACAGCGGACAGATCTTTCTCTGTATCCCCTCCTCTCTGTTTACATGGCTTTCCTTGGACATACCAGCACTCCATACGGGCGCCGGTTCTAATCCCAGCAGCTCTGCTTCCTATCCAGCTCCCTGCTTGTGGCCTGGGAAAGCAGTTGAGGATGGCCCAAAGTCTTGGGACCCTGCACCTGTGTGGGAGACCTAGAAGAAAGTTCCAGGCTCCTGGCTTCGGATCGGCGCAGCGCCGGCCGTTGCGGCCACCTGGGGAAATGAATCATCGGATGGAAGATCTTCCTCTCTGTCTCTTCTACTTTCTGTACATCTGCCTTTCCAATAAAAATCATGCTCCTGAATGACCAATGTGTCAATGAAGAATGAACAAGAAAAATAAAACAAAAACAAAAACAAAAACTTCTTGGAGAAAATGATGTTACTATATGACCTATGAGTCAGTGAAGAATTTAGTAAGAGAAAATAAACTTTTTTTTTTTTTAGATTTATTTTTATTATTTTTTTATTGGAAAGGCGGATATACAGAGAGGAGAGACAGAGAGGAAGATCTTCCGTCCGATGATTCACTCCCCAAGTGAGCGCAACGGGCCGATACTATGCCGATCCGAAGCCAGGAGCCTCTTCTGGGTCTCCCACACGGGTGCAGGGTCCCAAAGCTTTGGGCCGTCCTCGACTGCTTTCCCGGGCCACAGGCAGGGAGCTAGAAGGGAAGCGGGGCTGCCGGGATTAGAACCGGCGCCCATATGGGATCCCCGGGCGTGGAAGGCGAGGACCTTTAACCATTTGCGCCACCACGCCGGGCCCAAATAAACTTTTTTTTTAAAGATTTTTTTTATTTATTGGAAAGTCAGATATACAGAGAGGAGGAGAGACAGAGAGGAAGATCTTCTGTCTGATAATTTACTCCTCAAGTGAGCGCAACAGCAGGTGCTGTGCCGATCCAAAGCCAGGAACCAGAAAGCTCTTCCGGGTCTCCCACACGGGTGCAGAGTCCCAAGGCTTTGGGTCGTCCTCGACTGCTTTCTCAGGTCACAAGCAGGGAGCTGGAGGGGAAGTGGAGCTGCTGGGATTAGAACCAGCATCCATATGGGATCCTGGCACGTTCAATGCGAGGACTTTAGCCGCTAGACCACCATGCCGGGCCCTCTTTTTTTTTTTTTTTCTGTCATGAACTGACATTTTTAAAGAGCATTGCCCATTTGTCTTGTAAAATATTCTACATTCTGTGTAACATCCTGTTCCCTGCCCTGATTACTTTTTTTTTTTTTTTTTTTTTTTTAAGATTTATTTTTATTATTTTTTCATTGGAAAGGCGGATATACAGAGAGAGGAGAGAGAGAGAGGAAGATCTTCCGTCCGATGATTCACTCCCCAAGTGAGCGCAACGGGCCGATACTATGCCGATCCGAAGCCAGGAGCCTCTTCCGGGTCTCCCGCACGGGTGCAGGTTCCCAAAGCTTTGGGCCGTCCTCCACTGCTTTCCCAGGCCACAAGCAGGGAGCTGGAAGGGAAGCGGGGCCGCCGGGATTAGAACCGGCGCCCATATGGGATCCCGGGGTTGCAAGGCGAGGACTTAACCACTTGCGCCACCGCGCCGGGCCCTGATTACTTTTTCCTTCTTAGACTCATGTGAAACTTTTCTGGCAGGTGACATTCTGTCTCACTGTTGGTAATGCCATGTATCCTTACTTGGTCGATATGTATAATGCATCTCTTCATTATCAGTTCTGTTTTTACAATTAAGAAGCAACCCGGGGTGATTCCTGATAACTGTCTTAATGCCCTGTGCACCAACAACCTTTCAGCTAGCGACTTCAGCACCATTCATTCTTTCATTGTGTTTAGCACTCACTAGCTGATCACTATCAATCTTCATATTCGGATTTTTTCCTATTTATTACTTTTTGTATTTATGAACTGGCACTCTCATAAGGAAGGGATTTTCACTTTTATTCTCTTTATTTCCCTGTGATTCTTTATGTTAGTACTACAAAGAGGATTTAAAAAAAAATTAATTTTTTAATTTCATTAGCATCATTGTACTATACTTAAAAAAATCTTAAATTCAGCTAGTGGAATTACCTCAAAAACAGGTTCAATGTCTTTTAGAAATCACTTCATTGATATCTAAGAGCTTTGCTCTCTGACGAGAATATTCTGGACACATTTTGTAACTTTCTTTTTTTTTTTTAAGATTTATTTTATTTTTATTGCAAAGTCAGATATACAGAGAGGAGGAGAGACAGAGAGGAAGATCTTCTGTCCAATGATTCACTCCCCAAATGACCGCAGCAGCTGGTGCTGTGCCAATCCGGAGCCAGGATCCAGGAACTTTTTTCCGACTCTCCCACACTGGTGCAGGGTCCTAAGGCTTTGGGCTGTCCTCGACTGCTTTCCCAGGCCACAAGTAGGGAACTGGATGGGAAGTGGAGCTGCCGGGATTAGAACCGGCACCCATATGGGATCTTGGTGTATTCAAGGCGAGGACCTTAGGTACTAGGTCACCACGCAGGGCTCACATTTTGTTATTTTGCTGCTTCATAACTGAAACCTGCTTTCTCTCAAAGGAGCTCTGGTCCTTTGTAGATACATCATATCGAGGAAACATTCGCTGGTGTGTTCCCTGCCTTATCAATGCATTAGGGTTTTTAGGTATCCAGGTCCTCTTAATGGGCCAAACAACCACTTCATTCTACTACCTCCAACTCAAATCCATCAGGATCCATGACCCAGTATTTGTTACCTTTCTCTCGCCATGAAAACTCTGGTTTCAAACACTATCAATAAAAATGCTGTTTCTTGTAATATGATTTTAATAGGTTCAAAATTACTTTATCAATAGAAGTCCCAAAGAAACTTACTAAGCCATTAATGATCTACTGAACTTTTTTGTTTTTAGTTTACATTTCATAGGAGACTTCATTGCACATGCAGAATTGACACCTGGACAACTATAGAAATGTGATTGGACAAACAGGTTATCTTCCACTGCCTAATAGACTAACTGCAAGGCCTCTCTGCTGAGTGAATTCCTGGTCTCTTTGGTACACTCCATCCTCCTGCAATATGGAGTAGATTTTCTTCTGAAACAGGGGTTTTCTGAACTGCTATGAGATAAGGAGCTTGGAGAATTTCTTTAAGGCCATTTTCATGAGAAAAAGATCAAGAGAGATGAGTGTTTCTGTCACCTGTCTTAGGGAAGAGAAATCCCACTTTTTTTGCTCTGTCTTGGAGAAGGAGTTATGAGCCAGGAACTGTGGATGAACCCAAAAATGTGTATCCTATTTTCACACATGTATACAATAATTATTTACAGATTGGACACTATGAGATGAATAACAATTAACAGTCAAATAGAAGAACTATAGCATTAGACTACAATGAAAGTTGTATAAACATGACCTGAATTAAAATATATTTTATTGTACTCTCGGGTCTTCTCGTAATGATGTTAGCTGATAGGTCTACAGGGTAAGATGAAGTGAGGCAAGTGACAGAAGTGTTGTGATGTGGCCTTATGGGCATTCTCATTATGCATATTTCAGACTGTGGTTGACCCTGGAGATCTGAAATCCTGGGAAACAAAAGTGCAGCTAAAGAAGGATTTCTGCATTCCTTTGTGCCTTTGTTTTCTTTTTACAGCTACCAACATAAATACAATTTTATTCCAGAAAATCATTGAAACGCTATCAGCAAGGGGATGATCTGCTCATTCAGATTTGGAGATGAGTTGGTTGCTCTAAGAAGCACATGGGAAAGGTGAGCACAACCTGAAAGACTAATAGGCTATGGAGGCGTGCCAATGACAAGGGATATGGCTATTGACTTCACTTATAATCCAAAAGTACAAGAGCTGTGCTTGACTAGGAAGTAGACTGAGGATGAAAATGGAAGATGCAAAGAGGATCCCTGTGCCTTCAGGAACCAGACAGGTGACAAGTCTTTTACTGAGATGGAGGAGATTAGGGTGCACAGGGTTTGGGTTTTGTGATGAAAATTAAGAGTTCTGGGCTCTGTATTGTGATGCAGTATGTAAATCAGTAACTATAATGCCAACATCCCATGTGAGCACCAGAAAGAGTCTTGGCTGCAATACTTTTGATCCAGCTGCCTGCTGATGTTTCTAGGGAAAGAGCAGACCATGGTCCTAGTGTGTGGACCCTGCACCCACGTGGGAGATGTGGCTGGAGTTTTCAGGCTCCTGGCTTCAGCCTGGCTCAGCTCAGGCTGTGAGAGTCATCTAAGGTGTGAACCAGTAGATGGGAGATCTATCTCTCTTTCAGAACTCTGCCTTACAAATAAATAAATCTTAAAAAACAAATACGTGGGCCGAGTGCAATGGCTCAATTGGCTAATCTTCCCCCTGTACGTACAGGGCTCCCATACAGGTATTAGTTCTTGTTCTGGCTGCTCCACTCCCCATCCAGCTCCCTGCTTATGACCCAGGAAAGCACCAGAGGATGGCCCAAAACTTTGCAACCCTGCATCCATGTGGAAGATTTGGAAGAAGCTCCTGGCTTCAGATCAGCTCAGCTCCATTTGTTGTGGCCATCTGGGGAGTGAACCAGCAGATGGCAGATCTTTCTGTCATACTTGTTTTCTGTAAAGTCCGCCTTCCCAATAAAAATTTTAAAAACCCTTAAAAAAAAAAACCACATAAGCGTGAAGAGCGCACACTAAGCATGCTAGCTTAGTGGCATTTGTTACACACTCACTGGGAGAGGTCTGTGGAGGACATGGAATTTAGCAGTCAGAAAAATGCTACTCAAGCCACAGAGTGGCTCAGGACCAAGCTCCGAGCACTCCAATCATTCACAGCTTGAGTAGAAAACACAGAAACGGAGGCTAAGATGCCTAGGCAGAGTGGCGAGCAGTAAAGAAGGAGAGCAGGGCGGTCCAGAAGCCAAACAGTGTGTGCATGGATGAAACATTCATCTGGTGATAGCTGTAACAAGAGGACAGCAATCCACTGGATTTCCAGCTGCTCTCCTCCCGTGTGCCTGCCATGATGCTCCCTCTGCCTAGCATCTTCACTTTTTCTGCTTCTTTTTTTTTTTTTTTAACCTAGCTAAATCCTAATGATTCAGATTAAACATTATGTGTTTAGGTTACCCCATGACACCTGTTACAGCTCAGGACTATTTCACACATGCGAGTACAGCTGTCATTTCTCTCATTTGCATGTTCTTGCCCATTTGCATGTAAACCCTCTGAGGGTCAGTGTCTTGATGCTTGCCCTCTTTCACTGTTTCCTCTCTGAGCAAAGTGCATGATCTACAGGTTGTCAGTAAATCTGTCAAAGAAGAAATAAATGAAGCGTCTGAAGATGCACCTGCTAGCCTTCACCACGCCTTCACATGGCTTGAGCCGTGGATCAGCAACAATGAGCAAAATCAAGAGGAACAACCAAAGCACGGAGCAACGGACTCTTTCAAAAAGGGTCCACGGAACACCATAAGCCCACTCTAGATGGAAAAATTTAGGATTCACTTATCTCCCCCCACTCCTACCCTTTCACATCTACTTTTTTGTTCATTTTTACTCGTTGTCCTGCATCCTCTTCTCTACTCCAACCTGGCTCACTTTACATTTAGTTATTTTCCAGGAAAAGAAGGTAAACTGAAAGAGATTATAAATAAGCGCAGGGGTAGGGCAAAAGAAAGAGGCACAGAGAATGATAAAGAAGACAGCAAGCTCATGGAATCAGATGTTACAAGATGCTTCCAATCAGGTTAAAACAATTGAAAATAAGGTCCCATGTAGGAGGATGGATGCAAAAGCCAGCTGCGTTTAAATCTAAACTCCGCTGACCTCTGAGCACATGACTTAAGGCTGCAAGCTCAGCGTCCTCAGTCAGAATCGACACAATGGGATAAGTACAGAGTGCCTACCTCAAAGGGATGCTCTGGGGCTCAGGGAAAAAATCCATGTCAGATACTGCATCACGACTGGCACAAGGTCAAGGCTCCATTCAAGTCAGCAGTTCAGTCTTTTAAAATGAACTGAGGCCCAAAGAAACCTCAGCTGAGTGGTAAGTAACCGTCCTAAGAATGTGTTTAAAACTCTACTCGCTTAAGGAGCGTCACTGTGAACGAAGCACTGGCAATTACATTCTGGACACTGCCAAGACCTTGTTTCATGAAAAAATTATTGCGGCTGCCTTATTTCCGTAAACAAAACAAAACCACTCCTAGAAATCCATTCTGGGTGAAATTTGTTTTCACCCACGCAGGCCGAGGGAAGTGGTTTGCGACCGGGGCTCGCAGGGACAGGCCGGGAGGAGAGCTAGCCGGCCAGTCAGCAGTCAGTCCTTGCGGAGCCCGGTGCGAGGGCCGCAGCCTCGCCGGCCTGTCTCCAAGGAGCTCACAGGCAGGCTGTCTCCTCCCGCAGCCGGGAGCCCTGAAGGAAACGACGAGCTCCGCACCCGGGGCCCGCCCACGAGCCCGCCCGCCTGCGCGCATTGGTCGCCTCGAGGCCCACGTCCCGCCCTCCTGCGCGCATTGGTCGCCTCGAGGCCCACGTCCCGCCCCTAGATTTGAAAGCTTCTGGAGCGAGCCGCTGGGGGAGCCTGCTGGAGAACCGGAGGCGTTCCGGAAGCCCCGCCCACTCCCGGCGTGCAGTGCGCTGCTCGGGCCGCCATTCTTTGAATTTAGCATCGCGCTGGTGTTTACGGTTCTGTCTGCTCTGGTGATGATAGAAGGTGAAGTGATACGCGGTCGAGGCTGGGGAACGAGGGGGCAGCGACTGGGTCAGGTACCGGGCCTGGGGTGAGGGAACGGCCGTGTGTCAGGAACTCGGTTGAGAACGGCTCGGCGAGAATCAAGCCATTTCACTTGGGTGATCTCCACCCTGAGTGGCACATAAGGGTTCGCCTCATCTTCTTAGGCCTCAGTGTCCTCCTGGTGCCCACTTGGGACCCTTGTCTGGATTGAATGGTCTCGTGCCACCCTGTTGGCACGCAGGGGGACTGTGGCCAGTTACGAATGACAGTGCTGTCGTTGTTGTTGTTGGCGAGGCGCTGGTGCCCGGCCTACTTCCCTCAGCTGAGCAGTGTGCCTGAGCTGGCCGCTTTCTCGTCCTGATTGATGGCCATGGGATCCTGGCAGGGCTTGGTGCCAGGCGCAGGGGCTGGGTTCCCATGTGGCAGGGCTTGGTGCCAGGCGCAGGGGGTGGGTCCGTGTGCCCGTGATCACGGGAGCCCTTCAGGGTAGGCTACACCCCACCTCTTCCTAGTCCTGTTTCTTGGTTGCCTCCTTGGTAACCGACTCGTTGGACACACGTTGTTGCCCTATGAGTTGTCTTTTGAAGTCTCTGCTTAAGCTTCATCGAACTTTGTTGAGAAGGGAACATGCTTAGGCAGTTTATCCAGGAGTAGCGTGGCAGCATGCGTATGATGTGTTCCATTTCCTAGACCCCACGTTCCAAGGTACCAAGCGATAAAATGTTAATATATGATATAATTAATATTATAATATGTAGTATTATTGCAGTATAGAATTAGCATACATTTTTTGAGGTTACATATTGTGCATCACATTCAGAAGCCCCATTCAAGGGCAGACTCTGGTTTTTCATTCAAGTCTTCAGTCACAGGAGCTTGCGGGAGAGAAGCTGGAGTTTTACAGTCATGAGACTGTTCTTTCCAATGAGAAATGAGATCTTGAATCCTGCTGGCACTTGAATACGATCTTCTTTTTTTTCCTTCCTGCAAAGGAATTTTGTGGGTTTTTTTTGTTTGTTTGTTTGTTTTTTAACCATTTTTTCTCTGCTGGACAGAGAATCTTTGTCTTGTAAGCCTGTGACTTTGTTGCAAAGTCCTTGTCTTAAGGTGTCATCCAGTCAGAAAGGCCACTCACCTAAGCCTTCTGAGATGTAAGAAATGACACATATCTGAGCAGTTTTAGATATATTAGGGCGTTGTTTATTCAATGAAAATGAGCATGTGAACAAATACAAACTGCCTTATTACAGCATTTTTGGGGGAGACAGAACTATTTTTAACGAACATTTTGTCAGTACCTTAAAATCAGCACCATTCGTGGAAGCCAGAGTCGAGGTTACCTTCCGTGTTGCAGGTGTTTGCAGAAAGTACACAATGTGAACTAGTGAGTTAGTACTCTCATGCTTTTAGCAAACTTTTCTCCTGTGTTTCACAGTGGTGATTAGTCTTCACTATACTGAAATTTTTCTTTTTTTGAATGGCACAGTGACAGAAAGAGAAAGATCTTTCATTTCTTTTGGTTTGCTTTCCAACTGCCCATGATAGCCAGGCTGGAGCTAAGAGCTAGGAACTTTGTCTGGTTCTGCTAGAAGAGAGGCAGGAATCCAAGAACTAGAATGTGGCATATGGGCTTACCAAGAAGCTGCTTAACTCCACGATGCCACAGTATCTGCTACTGTGCCACTTTTATTAATTTTCACCCATACATTGCCTGTTTGGAACAGTCTATCAATAGTTTAAGCATGAAAGATATAAAACATGTTGAATTATATAGTTAGTTTTGCTGTTTACGTGGGCCTGTCAAAAGCAAATGTGTGGCTTCTTTAGCCTGATTTATTATTCAGGAGGAAAACCAGCGGTGCTGTGACAGTTTGATAATTTCAGGGGTCAAGCAGAAATGTGGGGTTGTGTGGCGGTGGCGAACAACAAGCTTTATTTGGACAGTGCTTTGGCAGAATTACCTGTTGCGGCAGCCCCTCGTTGTCGGCCTTGCCTTAGGAGTGGTTAGGGGCTTCCATCTAAGGGGATCAGAGGCAGAGAAAATTAAGAGAGAAGGAGAAAAACTAGTGAAGAACTTATTTGTCTAAGTGGCATTGCTGCTCTTCCTAGTGCTTGGTGGCTTCCGGGTCGTATACCTTGGAAAGCCTGCAGTAGCCTGAGGTCCTGCTTGTCCCAGGTGTTCTTTGTGCTTAGCAGGTGTTGAATGTAGTTTCATGGGATGTGCATGTCAGGTTGACTCTAAATGGGTAATGTGTCTCTGGGCTGTATTTAAAGCAAATGGATGGATGTATATTTGAATTTGGTGCTGCAATGCAGTTTTTGCCCCTCCCCCCAATAACTTTGCAACAGATTTTTAGTTTTGCTATAGCTTATACATCTGTAACTGGTGTTTTCTTTCTTTTTTTTTTTTTTTTCCTTTTTAAAGATTTATTTATTTTTATTGAAAAGGCGGAGAGACAGAAAGATCGTCCATCCACTGGTTCACACTCCAATTGGCCTCAACAGCTAGAGCTGAGCTGATCTGAAGCCAGGAGCCTCTTCTGGGTCTCCCACGTGAGTGCAGGGTCTCAAAACTTTGGGCTATCCTCCACTGCGCTCTCAGGTCACAAAGAGGGAGCTGGGTGGGAGTTGGAGCAGCTGGGACATGAACCAGTACCAATATGGAATCTTGGAACTTGATGGTAGATTAGCCAATTGATCCATGTAACAGTGTTTGAAGCCTAAAGAAAGAACTTTTCTCTTAAAATTTGACTGTGTGTATACTGTTATTTGTCTGGGTTCAGCACACTCAATGCCACAGTTTCTTGGACTGTCTGTGCTGACATCACCAAGCTTTGTCTACCTAACAGACTTTTGAACTACTTCCTGAAGCCAGGAATCCCAGTTTGAGAGCTGCTGTTCTGGATGTCTTATCGTCTTGTTAAAGGGCAGCGCACTGAGTGCTCGCCTTCTTGGTGTTTGGCACCTGGTAGAGTCTCTGAATTTTTTGAGTATTAATATATCTTAGTAAGATCACCCTTCAGCTTCCCTTTACATTTAATCTGATGTTTCATTCACTTATAATAGTTCACTGAGGCATTATTTCATATTTTACTTTTTAAATTGAAAGTAATATTCTAGGTAACTGAGTTCCAATGCGAAGACAAAGTCTAGACCTTATCAGTGTTTGCAAGATGCTAAGTAATTAAAACGACACAGAGGGCCCTATGTGGTAGCCTCGCAGTTAAAGTCCTCGCCTTGAACATGCTGGGATCCCATATGGGCACCGGATTCTAATCCTGGCAGCGCCACTTCCCATCCAGCTCCCTGCTTGTGGCCTGGGAAAGCACTCAAGGACGGCCCAAAGCCTTGGGACCCTGCACCCGTGTGGGAGATCTGGAGGAAGTTCCTGGCTGTTGGCATTAGATCCGTGCAGCACCAGCTGTTGCGCTCACTTGGGGAGTGAATCAACGGGAAGAAGAGCTTCCTCTCTGTCTCTCTTCCTCTCTATATCTGACTTTCCAATAAAAATAAATGAATCTTAAAAGACACAGAGTTTAACTTTATTCTTTCATCTTCCTACTACTTACTCTCTGAGAAGATGTTAGGGAAGATGGGATTATTTTATGCTGCCTTACTTCACAGATGACCTTTACTGACCAAATCTTGTTGGATGAATCTGTTCAACGTTTGAGTCTGATAAAAAGTATTAGGCCGTGTCTAGTATTATTAGACTCAGAATCCATAAATGTAGTGTGATTTTTTTTTTTTTCTCTTTTCCATAGGTCATTGTAATGTCAATAAAATAGACTAAGATTCTCCCTGCCTGAAATCTGGTTGTTTGAAATGGAGTGAAGTAGTAGGCTGAACACTTAGGCTTTTTAAAGTTAGAGTGGCTTACATTGTTATTTATTAAAGTTGTCTTAAAAAATATGGTTATTCTTACAGAATGGAGTCTAATTTGAATCAAGATGGAGTGCCTAGGCCATCTTATGTTTTTAGTGCTGACCCAATTGCAAGACCTTCAGAAATAAATTTTGATGGTATCAAGCTTGATCTCTCTCATGAGTTTTCCTTAGTTGCTTCAAAGACTGAGGTAAGTGTAAGAAAAGTATTGTGAAGATTATTTGATTGAATGGAAATGTGTATGTGTAGGTACATTTTTTACTGTACCTAGAAGAGATACCCAAACTCTCTGGGGCAGTGATGTATCAGTAACTTTGTTATGGAAGCTGTGAGCTGCAAAAATTATTAGGCATCCCTTTTCAAAACAGTCTTAACAACTTAGTAAGTATCTTTGCCTTAACCTAGTAGCCAGTTTAGGCAAATAATATGAAAAGAAAATTTTTGAATATTTTACCCTTTCATGACCCTCTAGCAGTGTTATTGATGAGATAGGTGCTTATTGGGCATTCTACAACTTCTTAAACCTTGCAATCCAACTAGACTTCAACCACCCTCATTTGCTGATTTTCACTGTTTTGAAATAGTGCTAAGCTTGTTTATCATGGGCAGTCACTGAAAGATGCCGTTATCACAGATATGACCAAACCAAGAGGGAAATATGATATAAAGTGGAACTGTACCTGCTTAGCCATTCGTGATTACCGGCATGGCAAGCATTGCTGTGATTCCCTTCAAAATGTGAACTATGGGGATGTCAAAGTTCGTAGGAAAATGGAATTAAAGATGAGGTTTATTTTAGTTCAATAGCATTTTGAAATTTATGCATAGTTTTTTCAAAAAATCTGTCTTCTACACAGGTGCTTCTGTATTCTGCCCTGCCCCCAGGAGTTATGTCCCTTAATTTTCACAACAATAGAGATTTTAACAAATTAAGTAACTCAGTAGTATTTAAACTAAGAGGTCGAGTCCTTCTGCTGTCTTACCTAGCTTATGGACATTCTTGAATATATACTTTGAATGACTTTATATTGTATTTATTACATTTTAAGTTATTAATTTTGATTTCTTAAATATGAACTTACTCTTTTTTTTTTAACATTTATTATTTATTTCTCCTTGAAATTCAAGAGTTACAAAGAGAGAGGGAGAGAGAGATTTTAATCTGCTGGTTCATTCTCCAGATGGCTTCAGTTGCCAAAGCTGAGCTGATCTGAAGCTGGGAGCCAGGAGCTCCTTCCGGTTCTTGTATGTGGATGCAGAAACTCAAGGCTTAAGGTCCTCCTCTGCTGCTTCCCCAGGCCATTAGCAGGGAGCTGGATTGGAAGTGGAGCAGTCAGAACTCGAACCTGTGCCCATATGGGATGTTGAATTAGCCTGCTATACTACTTTGCTAGCCCCTTGAACTGACCCATTTTATAGAGTAGCACAATGGAAGTTAAGACACACAGATAAAATAATAATACTGGGCCTAGCACAGTAGCCTAGCGGTTAAAGTCCTTGCCTTGCACATACCAGGATCTCATGTGGACACCAGATCGTGTCCCAGCTGACCCACTTCCCATCCAGCTCCCTCCTTGTGGCCTGGGAAAGCAGTTGAGGACAGACTACAGCCTTGGGACCCTGCACCTGTGTGGGAGACCTGGCTTCAGATTTGCTCAGCTCTGGCCTTTGCTGTCGTTCTGTTTATCTGACTTTCCAATAAATATAAAATAAATCTTTAAAAAAAGAAAAATACTCATTTAGTATTTGTGATGTTTCAGGTTTAAGTATTTTGACACTTTAGCTTATTTGCCATAAATGAATATAAAGCAGAGGAAAGGAACTCTGTAACATGTGCTTTTAGTATATAATTGAAACTATTACATACTTGCTTGTGTCTGCCTTCATTCATTTAGCAGAATGATTTGCAAATAATTACCTCTCCTTTTAGTGCTTATTTTTTGAATTCGTTCACAAGCTAGGAATGGTTTTTACATTTTTAAATAGTTGTGGATAAAAGAATGTTTAATGACTTGAAAATTATATGACATTTACCTGCCTATAATTAAAGTTCTGTTGTGTCATGCTATGTCGTCATCCCGCAGCGATGGACTTGGTGCACACGTGGACCCTGACAGATGCTCAAACCCGAAGTTTATTAGTGGCATCAGACTTTATACACTGAGGGTCATATGGGCTAAGGGAGGAAGTATTGAGCTCATCAACAAAACCCAGTAACAGTTTTATGTTTTTGTTTGGAACTCCTTTTGTCTTGTATATTGCACCAAGTGTTCTCACACACATACTGCCCATTCAACTGTTCTTATACAAATAATATCCAATCAGGTATACAAAAGGTAGCCAATCGGTTGTTCTCATGCAAATATTATCCAATCAGCTGTAATCCTGTGCTTGCTGACCCTCTAGGGTCACAATGTCCTCCTACAAAGCTAAACTCACTGGTGTACATATTTTTTGTATTTTGCACTGTATTGTTCAATAGTTGTGGCAGAGGCTATCGGGTCTATAGAGCCTAAAATATTAATGATCTGTTTTTGGGTCATCATACATGGTAGGTTAGTAGTTTGTTGCTTTTGTCTTTCTTTGTAATAGTTCTTGTGCATAAGTGCCACGTTTGCATTTAGGATTCATTGACACTTAGGTGGTTTTGGTTTTGGACCATTACAAATAACGTTGCTTTAAGCATTCTTTGGCAGGCCTCTCTGTGGACCTAGGCATTCACTTTGTCTTAAATACTTTGAGCAAAAATTAGGCAGAGATTTTGTTTTTTTTCCCCCCATGGTTCTATCTGGGAGTCATCTTAGAATGTTTATGTGAGTTGATAGATGAGCCCAGGGATCTAGGTTGCTATTCTTTTTTCGTTTTTTTTTTCAGGTTTTGAACACTCATCTGTTTTGGTATCACTTACATATACTGTAAAAGCTTTCATTTCCTCATTAAGTTGTTTGTAAAGCTTATTTATTTGAAAGGTAGAGTTACAGAGGAAGAAAGAGAGACAGAGAGAGAAAGGTCTTCAATTTTCTAACCTATTCCCCAGTATTGGGTCAGGCAGGAGCCAGGAGTCTGAAGTTTCATCTGGGTTCCCGTGTGTGTGTAGGAGCCCAGTTACCTCTGCCATCCTCTGCTGCTTTAGCAGGGAGCTGGATTGGAAATAGAGCAGATGGGACTTGAATCGCTGTCCATGTGGGATGTTGGCATTGCAGACCATAGCTTCACCCACTATGCCAAAATGCCAGCCCTTCATTAAGTTGTTTGGATGACTTTGTTAACAGTGTCGACTACATTTTTGGTTTAAAATACGTTTGTGATGCCTGTATTCTGCATTGGAGTACACAGGATTGAGTCCTTGCTCCATGGCTGATTCCAGCTCCCTGCTAATGTGCGGCAGAAGTGGCTTACATACTTGGTTCTTTGCCACCCGTATCTGAGATCCAGATAGAGTTTCTGTTTTCTGACTTTGGCCTAATTCTGCCCTGACTGTTGTGAGGTTGTTTTGGCTGTGAACCAGCAAATGCAAAATTCTCTCATTCTCTTTCTGTCACTCTGCTTTTTAAATAAATAAAAATAAATAAAACACAAAATATTGTTCTTTTTTTTTTTTCAAGGTAAACAACTTGGAATCAAAAGATTATCTCCAGGTTTGTCTTCGAATAAGACCATTCACACAGTCAGAGAAAGAACATGAATCAGAGGTTTGTATTACATTTTTTTTTTTCCGCTAGGGAAAAGGGGAGACACCGCTCCTTTTTTGGTCAAACTACATTTTTAAAATTTTATTGGAAAGTCAGATTTACAGAGAGAAGGAGAAACAGATAGAAAGATCTTCCTTTTACTGGCTCACTCCCTAAATGGCCACCATGGCTGGAGCTGAGCTGATCTGAAGCCAGGAGTTTCTTCTGGGTCTTCCACATGGTGCAGGGTCCTAAGAACTTGGGCCATCCTTTTTTGCTTTCCCAGGCCACAAGCAGGGAGTTGGGAGGGAAGTAGAACAGCTGGGGTGAGAACTGGCACTCATATGGAATCTCAATGAATGTGAGGTGAGGATTTAGCCACTGAGACATCATGCTGGGCCCACTTGAGTGCCTTTGATAATTCTGGAACATTTCGGCTTTGCTGCATGAGGATTGAGTGCCAGAGGCCAGCTCTAGCTGAGTCTGGACCTCAAGACGGTGTGTGGATACAGCGAGGAAAAGAGACAGGACAGTCACTTGATGTCCTCTACTGACAGCTCAAGAAGCTCTTTTTGATTCTATCAGACACATCACAAACTTCTGCCCAAACGTTTGATTGTTCTATTTTTAACCTCATGAGTAAGCTGGCATACACAGATTTTCAACTAATTAATTTTTTCTTCATGGTAGACCAGGTGCTCTTAAAGATAATTTTATAAGATACTATAATCATTTTTCTTCAAAGGAAACCATTATTAATTCATGCTATTTAGTCTGGCCCAGGTCTCCCATTTGGGCGGTTGCCTTGTCTGGCCCCAGCATGCCTCCAGTTTTTCCACTCTGAATCACTCTGTGTTGGTTCCCTCACCTACCTGCAAGTGCAGTGGCCTAGTCTGTGGAAGTCCCTAGAAGTCATTACTTCCCTGTTGAACATACCCTCAGCTGTTCCCAAATAAATCACCAGATATTTTTTCCTAGAAAATCTATCACCCCTGCTGCATGGTGCTGTGACTAGGGGCCCTGTATCCCCCATGTTTCTTAAAAACAAAACAAAACAATAAAACAAACAAAAAAGAAACAGAATAGGCAACTATGCTAGCACAGTGGTGTCATTGACAGAATCTTGGCATTGACCAGTCCCAGAATGCCAACCAGCTATTGACTGTTCTCCTAGATTTGTAACACTTGCCTAGGTATAAGACAACCTAGGAATTTGCTTACAGCTGGAATGTTTGTGTTACATTTAATTGAACTTTAATTTACTTTTTAAACATGTAAAATGCCATTGTTCTTATTTATGGTTGTGATGTGTTCTAGGGCTGTGTGCAAATTCTGGATTCACACAGTGTTCTCTTGAAAGAGCCTCAAAGCATCCTAGGTCACTTAAGTGAAAAAAGCTCTGGGCTGATGGCACAAAAATTCAGTTTTTCCAAGGTAAGTGTCTCTGTGAAACTCAACTTTTACTGTATTATTTTAAAAGGAAAGAGATTTGTGTCTACCTTGTACGAGAAGGGCTATTATGAAGTTCTGGGAAGAGTTTTAGGAATTCTACACTCAGGAAAACCCAATGAGACTCCTAGACAGAGATGAGGGAGACCCATAACCAAATTCAAACAAACTCCAAGCTGGATGTAGACTGTAGACCAGGCTCTTTCTTATGATGACTGCCTGGTCTGTCAGGAGTACTCTCCATTGTTTCTTGTAATTCAACTTTGGTTCAATATTCAAAACAAAAAGGGAGGTGAGAGACTTTGCTTATGTCGAATTCCTATATAAATATATATAATGAATCCTGTTTATGCAGCTTAGATCTTAGTTACTGGTATTTTTTCATAAAAAGTAGGTCTGAAATTTCTGGTCTGAGGTAATAGAATCGAAAGGGAACAAACCATTTTACTGCTCTTAAAATTCCATTTTTAAAAAGAGATTTATTCACATGAAAATCAGTTTTAGAAACACGAAAAAGAGAGATGACCTTTGTTCTGTTGGCACATTTTGAAAATGATTTTAATAGCCTGAACCAACCTGGAACTAGGAGCCAGAAAAATCAATCTGGTTTTCTCACATGGTTGGCAGAGGCCCCAGCACTTGGGTCATCTTCCGACGCTTTTTTCAGGTACAATAATAATGAGTGGGTGGGACAGGAAGCAGAGCAGCTGGGACTTGAAGTGCCTGATGGGGATTGCTGGTATTACAGATGGTATATTAATTTGCTGTGCCAGAATGGTACCACTTTAACTACCCCTCAGCTAAATGTCCTTTTCAAGATTAAGATGAAAACTTGCTTTGCTGTTTGGGTCATATTTTTATCTTGAACATATTCTGATGTTTGAGAGTAGATATGTGGCACCTGTTTTAAGAATGAATCTGATAAAAACAAATTTTTGAAAGATGAGCAACAGAGTAGGTCTTACTAGATCTTACAATGAACATCAACTTGATTTAAAAAATGCATTTACTTACTTTTATTGTAAAGGCAAATTTTACAGAGTGAAGGAGAGACAGAGAAAGGTCTTCTGGTTCACTACCCAAATGGCTGCCACAGCCAGAGCTTGAGCCGATCTGAAGCCAGTAATCAGAAGCTTCCAGATTTCACATACAGGTGCAGTGTTCCAAACACTTGAGCTATCCTCCACTATTCCAGGACAGAATCAAGGAGCTGGATGGGAAGTGGGGCAGCCGGGATAAGAACTGGTGCCCATATGGGATGCCACACTTAGAGGTGGAAGACCTCTAGTTTAGGCATTGTGCCAGCCCTACACCAATTTGGATTTTGTAAAATGACCTGTCTTACAAATTCTTTCTTAGGTTTTTGGCCCAGAAACTACACAGAAGGAATTCTTTCATGGTTGTATTATGCAACCAGTAAGAGACCTATTGAAAGGACAAAGTCGTCTAATTTTCACCTATGGCTTAACCAATTCTGGAAAAACATACACATTTCGAGGTAAATATTGTTTTATTTTGGTTGGAAAGAAGTGAAATAATATTAGCTCAGTGTTCTCATAAAACTTTAATATAATTATATTTCTATCATTTAGTATTCATCTAGCATATTGAATATATATGTGTGATATATTTTGATTCAAATTTATTTAATTAGATAAAAAACTATATTCTCAGTATGGTATAGAGTAAGATGATGAATAAAAGTCCAGAAAAAACATAGATGGAATTCAAGCAATTATGCATGGCTGGCCAGGGAAACATATTTATATTACTTTTATGCTTTATGATTAGTGATTCCAAATATTAATGCTATGGCCAAATCTGAATATAGAACTTTAGGTTTTATGGTGAAGACCAAAGTGATAGAAAAGTGATCATTCATCATGTTTCTTGTTTTAGCTATTCTCTTTATTAACGGTAGTATAAAAATCTTGACATTCTGTGTTACCTTTTTCCTACCAGTGCTCTGAGAGACTATTACACAAAAATTATTATTGCAGGTACAGAGGAAAACATTGGAATTCTTCCACGAACCTTGAATGTGTTGTTTGCCAATCTTCAGGAAAAACTGTATGCAAAGATGAACATTAAACCGAATAGATCAAGAGAATATTTACGGTTGTCACCCACCCAAGAGAAAGAAGAAGTTATAAACAAAAGTGCTTTGCTTCGGCAAATTAAAGAGGTATGGCGGTATTTCAGTATGTGATGGAATTAATAATATAAATGTAATGTACATATTGATCTTTTATAAATTTAGGTCGTTTCAGCTATATTAGAAGATTTTTGTGTTTTTTCCATTTGAGAAAATATTTGAAGTTTCTTAGAAAACTAGTGCTTTAAAAAAAAAAAAGAAAACTAGTGCTTACATTGTACAAGTAACAGGAGTCTTTAAACCTTATGAAGACAAGGGGTTCTGAAATCTTATTTGTATGTTTAAAATACTAATTTATAAAAATTCTGATTTTTATTTAAAAAGATTTTTGGTATACAAAATTTAAACATGGCAATTTTAAATGCTTGCTGAGAAGATGACATTAGCAGATTGTAAAGTATCATTTCTGAAATTTTTCTCTATGTAAAACCCAAATAACATTTTTTGATACGTTTGTGTATACAGTTTTTTTTGTGTGTGTGTGTGTATGTATATATATATATATTCCATATAGTTTCATATCTTTGTAATACATGTAGTGTATTTTTTTTAAGATTTATTTATTTTTATTACAAAGTCAATATACAGAGAGGAGGAGAGACAGAGAGGAAGATCTTCCCTCCGATGATTCACTCCCCAAGTGAGCGCAACGGACAATGTTATGCTGATCCAAAGCCAGGAGCCAGGAACTTCTTCTGGGTCTCCCACGCGGGTGCAGGGTCCCAAAGCTTTGGGCTGTCCTCGACTGCTTTCCCAGGCCACAGGCAGGGAGCTGGATGGGAAGCGGGGCTGCCGGGATTAGAACCGGTGCCCATATGGGATCCTGGGGCGTGCAAGGTGAGGACCTTAACCACTGCACCATCGCGCCGGGCCCTCAGGTCTGGGTTCTTATGTCAGATTTCCACCATGCTTTCCACAGTCCCTGCTCCTGGCTCACCACTCTCTACCTCCTGTGATACCGTGCTGAGGCTACACCATTGTCTCTGCAACCTTTCTCCCACTTCCGGTTCGAGCAGGTCCCAGGATTAGAGAGACACCAGGTGTCCTATCCTAGTTAGGTTGTTGGTGGCGCTGATCTTGTCGAAACATGTTGGACGTTAGGTCTGGGTGCCACACGGACCTATTTTGATACATACTATGCCACAGTCTATTATTTTCCTGTGTGACCTCAGTGAGTTCTCGTGAGTTCAGCACATGCGCAGTTTCTTGTTCCTTGCAGTCCCAAAGCTATTGTCACAGTGTGCAAAATGGCGCCCGAACGTACCACCACTACAGTTCTTGATCAGCTTGCCATCAGGTCTTAGGGCTACCCAGACCTGCCCCGGATGGAATCCGTAGAATGTTGCGTCATTGCAGTTCACCAAGTCAGAAATGAGCTCACTCCCAGCTAGCACATGCTCTGTCCTTTCCCTTGCCCTTCCCTTGCCCTTTTCCTCCTTACACAAAATGGCACCCAATTCAGCTCTAGGGGCTGACTGGGCTATGAAATTCACTCTGTTCTCGCACTGCCCATTTGCAATTTGCTGCTCTGTCTCTGCTCCTGGTCAAATCAAACGGACCAGCAGGACGGACAGTTCTTTGTCTGGATTCACCTCCCAAGCTTCCAGTGAAAGTCCCTTCCCACCTGGTTGCTGGTGAAGTTCCGGCTGCAGGTGGAGTTCAGATTGCCGTTAGCCGAATGCCGTGCTGGATATCGGTCACTGCAACACCAACTGCTGTGCCTGCTGCTTTCCTGTGTCTGTCAGCTTCCAGGTACCCCTCTGCTGTTGTTCTGTCCTTTCCTATTTCCTGAAATATGTCTTCTCTGCTTCATCCAGATTAAATGTTTCTCCCCATCTGTTTAAACGTGTCCTTACCCTATTCTGCCATCTTGATTCTTCAGGAAGTGTTTTTTGTTAAGGCTAAACGATAGTGCCTTTTTGGAGACTGCCTTAGTTTTTTTTTTTTTAAGATTTATTTACTTTTATTGGAAAGACGGATTTTCAGGAAAGAAGGAAAGACAGAGAAAAAGGTCTTCCTTCTGCTTGTTCATTCACCAAGTGGCCACAAGGGCCAGAGCTGAGCAAGTCCAAAGCCTGGAGCCAGGAGCTTCTTCTGCGTCTTCTACATGGGTGCTGGGTCCCAAGGCTTTGAGCTGTCCTTGACTACTTTTCTCAGGCCGCAGGCAGGGAGCTGGATGGGAGCTGGAGCAGCTAGGGAATGAACCATTGTCCAGATGAAAACCTGGACAATTGCACTTGACCCTCAGTCCATTTCTAGTGTTTTTTCTTTTGTTGTTGTTGTTCTGTGAATACTTCAGATTCACTAATTTATAAGGTGTATGGGGATTATATAAGGATTATTTTTAGCTTGTACTCTGGATTGTAGGAAGTCCATGGTTGCTAGCCTGAATTATGTGAGGGTACTCCTTCCTGGTCGATGTTCTCTAGAGTTCCAAGATCATGGGCATTTATAACAAACCCACTGGTGGGAGCCCATTAACACACTAATCTGCTATGGGTGGATTTTAAAAATATTAGTGGGAATGTGTATAAAGATGTTTGGAAGGCCTGGCACGATAGCATAGTGGCTAAAGTCCTTGCCTTCTATTTGCTGAGATTCCATACGGGCACCAGTTTTTATTCCAGCAGCCCCGCTTGCCATCCAGCTGCTTGCCTGTGGCCTGGGTAAACGGTTGAGGACAGCCCAAAGTCTTGGGCCTCTGCATCCACATGGGAGACCTGGAATAAGCTCCTGGCTTGGACCAGCTCAGCCCCAGCTGTTGTAGCCATGTCAGCTGATGAAAGATCTTCCTCTCTGTCTCTCCTCGTTTCTGTACATCTGACATTCCAATAAAAATAAATAAATCTTTGAAAAAATGATGTTTGGAAATCAGAGTTTTAACAATATAATATAGTGTTATAAAGCTGGCACAACACCAGCATCCTATTTTGGCACCTGTTCAAGTCTTGGCTGCTGCACTTCCCTTCTAGCTCTCTGGGAAGTGCCTGGGAAGGCAGTGAAAGTGGCCCAAGTGCTTGCATGTCTTCATCCATTTGAGAGATCTGGAAGAGACTCCTGGCTATGACTGGCCTGGCTGTTGTGGCTATTTGGGGAATGAACCAATGAATGGGAGATCTCTCTCTCATTTTGCTTCTCTTATTGGAACTCAGCCTTTCAAGTAAATAAAAACAAATCTTTAGTTTTAAAAACTACAAAATAGGAAAAATGTGCTTTTCCGTGAAATTCACATTTCAGAGTCCATGACTACAATCTGTGAAAGTTAAAACTAGTATTTTTAAAATTGTAAAAGTTAATGGATAATTGCGTAGGTAATTCAGAGGAAATGAGCATGATTAATGATGAAGAAGAATTTTCTGACACATTATCCAGTTATGTGTCATCTATGGAAATACAATAATATTACAAAATGACAATCACTTTTATATATTGATTATAAAGTATTTCTAGAAAACATTTTGGCAATACTTTGGTTAATTGTGAGAGCTTTAGATTTTTGATCTTTTCATCTGCCAGTTCAATTTTAGTTGTGTAAACCAAGGGAATAATTAGAATGAAGTAGGAAATATATAAAACGCTTATTCTAGTGTTTATTTCTGGCAAGATTTGCAAATAATGCAAATGTTTAATAATGGAATAATGTTCCATAGACCTCAAATATTTATAATTTTTAATTTTAGTGAGAAAAGCCTTATCATAAGTGTAGGGAAAGAACAGATGGGGGAGACGGTGAGATACTGTGATAATTGCTTCTGACGGGCTACGATTGCCTATTAAATTAACTCGGGTTAGTTTTTTTCTGGATTTCCTTCCACAAGATTGTATTAAGCTAAAAACAGTTTAATGAATGAAGGTCAGGTGTTTAGGGGATCTTGAATTGAAATTTGGTTGATGATGAATGTGAGTAGGTAATTCATATCTAAACGTGATTTTTAACCTCTAAATCTTTCTTTTTTAGGTTGTTACACTTAGTGACAATGATGATACCCTTCATGGTAAGGTTTCTGGTCTTTCCTGGTTTTCAGTTATTGATCAGATGAAATACATTTCAAAAGGTTTTAGTGTGAATTTATTTTCTAAGAGGTTAACAGAGTGAGCTTTCTTCCATCTTTTTTTTTTTTTTTTTTGGTTTGGTTCATTTTTTGATTTATTTATTTTTATTGTAAAGGCAAATGTGTAGAAAAGGAGATACAGAGAGGAAGACATCTTTTTTAGTCTCTAGAAGCTTGCAGTAGCTTGGGACTGTGCCAAGCCATGGGTTAGGAACTCAATCCAGATTTCAAAGATGGGTGGCCGAGACTTACCACTTGGCCCAATACTGCTGCTTTCCAGGCTCTGTATCAGCAAAAATTTGGAATTAGGAGTTGAATCCAGTTCACTTTAATATGGGACACCAATGTTTCAACCAGCAGAATTGCTAAGCTGAGCGCCTTCTCCAGCTTTTTATTTTAAAATTTTTAATTAAAAAATTGTAATTTTTTACTATTTATATAGCAACTTTTAATTTTAAAATTTAGTTTTAAATTTTAATTTTAAAGGCTACTAGGAGTGATTTCTTTTTTAAATATTAGTTTTTTTTAACAAAAATTATATGTGTGTGTTGGGTGTTAGGTGATATTTTAATATATGTGCGCATTGTGTAAGTTACGCAGTTATGGTCCAATATCTTCTCAAGTATCTAAAATTTCCTTATTGGAAAAACATTCAGAATCCTATTCTGTTGGTTTTTTTTTTTTTAAGAGAAGTAATGCAATATAGCATTATCTGCACAAATTTCTTTGACTTCATAATAATATCTAGAAATATCAGTCTTGTTTGTATTAAATTGCACAAATATCCATTTAATGCTCATAACTTATTTATTTTAAAAATATTTGTTACAGACAGAAGAGAGTTACAGTCAGAGCTATAGAGAGAAGGAGAGACCGAGAGAGAGGGAGATGTGTCATCCTTTGAATAACTCCCCAGATGGCTGCCATGGCCCTGGCTGGGCTGGTTCAAAGTTGAGAACCAGGAGCTGCTTCCCAGTCTGCATTTGGGCACAGGGGCCCAAGGACTTGGGCCATATTGGTTGCTCTCCCAGGCAGTAAGGTAGAAGCTAGGTTGGATGTGGAGCAGGTTTGACATGAATTTGCACCTGTAAGGGATGCCAGTGCCGCAGATGGAGTCTTAGCTTGCTATACCACTGAGCCCGTCCCTACTGCTTGTAATTTTAATAATTGAATTCAAGAGGGATACCTGTTCATTCTTTTGGTTTATTAGCATGTTTCTAAATAAAAGGACAAAAAGGCAAACTTTGCTTAATCCATGTGTGATTTACATCTTGTTTTGTTTCTAAAATTGCTTGATATAGATATAATAGGATTAAATATATTTGATTTGTCTATTTGTCTTCAATTGAACGTTTCTCTCATTTTTAGTTAACTGAATTTTTTATTATCCTTTTTTTTTTCTATTTTTGGTAGGAAGCTTCACCAACTCTATGAATATTCCAGAGCTCGAAGAATCCCTGAAAGATTGTGAACCATCTAGCTTGAATATGGATAATATAAAATTTTCTGTATGGGTTTCTTTCTTTGAGATTTACAATGAATGTATTTATGATTTGTTTGCTCCTGTATCATCGAAGTTCCAAAAGAGAAAGATGCTGCGCCTCTCCCAAGATGTAAAGGGCTATTCTTTCATAAAAGGTAAACTAATGAATTGCCTTGTAGTTTGGGACATCTGTAGGAAAGCCAGCAGGGATATGAAAATTTGCATATTCCTTATTAATATCAAAAGAATAAGAGAAGTATGTTGTGGAAAGTGGTTTGATGTGTTTAGCAAACAAATATAAAAGGACCTAGTTTGCTATTGTGTTTACTTGAATATCATTGTTTGGATTCTTAGTCATGGAAATGCTTTGTATCATTAAAGTCACTAAGTCACTTTATTATGCTACTTGGTTATTGTCCAAGTTTTTGAGCTATGAAGTGTTACTGTTCTCCCATAATGGGATTTTTCAATACTTTGGAAACCATTCTGTTTTCTTTTTTTCTTTGTTTCTAATATTTGTTTATGTACATATTGACAGAATGTCGAATAAGAAAAAACATGCTTTTAACTTGCTAGTGAACTCTTCAGATGACCACAGTGGCTGGGGCTGGTCCAGCTGAAGCCAGGAACTTAGAACACCAAGTTTCTGTGTGGCCAGCAGGGGTTCAAGCATGTAGGCCATCCTCTGCTTTCTTGCCGTGTGTGTTAGCAGCAGGCTGTGTTGGAAGCAGAGCACCTGGGGTTAGAACTGAGTCTGATAAGCTTTGTCGGTGTTGCAAGTGGTGGTTTAACTTGCTACATCTCAATGATGGCTCTGTGGCTAATTTTATGAGCTTAATTGTACTGTATATTTTGTCTTTTTTTTCCCCCTGAGTGTTTAATTTTAAGGAATTTTTCCAGTTTTCATTCCTGGCAGACTATTGAAGGTCATTTACTTTGTGTGTGGAACCTGAATACTCCAACATCATATAATTCTAATGTTATACCTATTTTCTTGTGGAGTATAATAAGATTGTGGAGTATAAGCTTAATTCAAACTCAGATGTGTTAGTAGAAGAAAGTCTGATCTGTGTCACTGAGAAAAGGCTGTCATTGTAGAACAGATTCTGTTGTTTCAGTATATTGATTGAAATCCTCTTTATGTTTAAAGATCTACAATGGATTCAAGTATCTGATTCCAAAGAAGCATACAAACTTTTAAAACTAGGAATAAAGCACCAGAGTGTTGCCTTCACAAAACTGAATAATGCTTCCAGTAGAAGGTAAGGTACACGCTCTGTGGGATAAGCCTGAAGCACCCATGGCATCCTGTGTATTTTAAATATAGTCAGTTTTAAATTAAAGGAAGTAGTTGGTTTTGTAGTAAGTTAAATTAATTCCAGCGCATAAAAACATTTTGTAAACTAAAGAGCAATAACATATAATATTATCAATGCTATTTCTGGTCCTAATATTAACTTCGCTAATTTGTAGAAAGTCTCAGATATATTTAGTCTTTATTTATGTCGATATTTCAGCTCAGTATTTTCAGTTATCTATAATTGTGGCTTTTCCCTGCATTTTCCCCATTTACCTTTTAAATACCATATGCATACTGAAGATTGCTATCCCAAGCAGTTTAAAAGGATTTTTTAAAACTATTAATTTGAATAGCAGAGTGATGGAGAGATAGAAAAGAAAGAGAGGGGGAAAGAGGTGAAAAGAAAAACATGCAAGCTATTTCCCACGCACTGGTTGAGAGAGCATGCATCCATGGGTTCACTCTCCAGCAGCTGCAACAGTCAGTTCTGGCCTAGCCTACAGCCCGTAGGCCAGAGCTCTGTTTGTGTCTCCCATATGCGTGTCAGGGTCTCAAGGAGCCAGGCCATATGCTGCCTTCCTGGTTGTTTTAGAGTGAAGCTGGATCAGAAATGAGCCAGCAGGAGCTTAAAGCAGACAGTAGACAGCTGCAAAGTCTGCTGTGCCAGCATACTGGCTCCTAAGAAGTGAAACACTGGGAGATGAGTGACAGAGGGACTAAGTTTAAGCAGTAAGTTTTTTGTTTTGTTTTTTATATAACAGGTTTTCTCCTAAGGGAGAAAAAAGTACAGTACACAGTGATGGCTCCGTTCATGTTCAGTTGGGCTACAGATAATTTATGACTCAGAAAGTCTATTTAAATATAAAGGTCAAATGTAGATTTTGTGATGGAGTGAGATTTTGTTATAAGTGATTCCATTGCTCGTGGTTGGAATGTCAGGAAGAGAAGTGTTAGGAGAATTAGCAGTACACAAATTATAGGATTCTTGGTAGTATATAGGTTGAAATATCTGGCAGCTTTTTGAAAAAATGTTGTGATGAACTAAAGCTAATACTAGGGTATTGAGATTGGTTTAGATGCTTATCTCTTATTTAGGATGTTAAAATTAAAAATCTGTAATATTTAATCTTCGTATATTTCTTTTAGTCACAGCATATTCACTATTAGAATCTTACACATTGAAGTTTCTGAAATGCCTCGTGTAATTGGAGTCAGTGAGTAAGTTCAAAATTTATCAAGCTCTTAATTATTTTAAATTGTTTAGAAGAACTTTTCAAATAACCTATTTGGTGTTTTGTTTAATTCAGATTGTCTTTATGCGATCTTGCTGGTTCAGAACGCAGCATGAAGACACAGAATGAAGGTGAAAGATTAAGGGAGACTGGGAACATCAATACTTCTTTATTGACTCTGGGAAAGTGCATTAATGTTTTGAAGAACAGTGAAAAATCAAAGTAGGTGTTGTTAGTGTATGTATTAGTATTTAAACTTTCAACTTTACTGATTTTAGAAAGTTTGCTTTTTTTTTATTTGTTGACTTGCTTCTTACATGATGATGGTATTTATTATTTAAATACTTAGAGATCTTGGATTAAAAAAATGATAGAAATAAAGAAAAAGATTCATTGGTATTGGTAACTCATCAGTTAAGCTATGTTTTCCAAAGCAAAAATGTATTAGCAGTTTAGAAATGAACCTCTCATGATGCTTGTATGCTACTTTTTTTTTTCTAAAGATTTATTTATTTTCATTCAAAAGTCAGATTTTATGGAAAGGACAGACAAAGAGAAAGATCTTCCATCCACTAGTTCACTTCCTGAGTGGCCACAGTAGCTGCAGCTAAGCTGATCCAAAGTCAGGAGCCAGGAGCTTCTTAAGGATCTTCCATGTGGTTGCAGGGGCCCAAGGTTTTGGGCTGTCCTCTACTGCTTTCCCAGGTCACAAGCAGGGAGCTAGAAGGGAAGTGGGTATGAACCTGCGCCCATGTGGGATCCTGGTGCATGCAAGGAGAGGACTGTAGCCACTAGGTTACCCCAGGTCCTCTTTTTTTTTAAAGAAAATATTTCTATTGGAAAGGTAGATTGTACAGTTTTATAGAAAGCAGTGACTGAAAGGTCTTCATCCACTGGTTCACTCTCCAAGGTGGCTGCAATGGCCAGAGCTGAGCCAATCCAAAGCTGGGAGCCAGGAGGACTCTCAGGTCTCCCCTGAGGAACTAGTGTCCTAAGGCTTTGGACCGTCATCTGCTGCTTTTCCAGAGCTTAAGCAGGGGGCTGTACGGTACGGGAAGTGTAGCTGGGACATAAACTGCTGCCCACTTAGGTTGCTGGCATTTGTAGACAGGATGAGCTAGTTTGGCCATCGCAGTGAAACTGCTACTTCATTTTTGCTAATAATTTGTGTGCATTCTTCTAGAGATGGAGATTTTTGCATTATATAGCTTTGTAAGCTGAGTAATGATAAGTCATCTTTCATCATTTTTATTATCAAACAGTTGTATCCATTGCATAGTATTCTATGTCATCATCCAGTGCTACCTGTTATGCAATAGTTGTATACCATGAAACACAGCTCCATTAAATGTGTTTTTCTTTGTTTTTCCTAGTTTAAAGAAAATGAGCAGAGAAGCCTGTTACAGTTGAAGCTAATTTTTAACTTTCAATTTTAAGTCTGTATTAAGTGGATCAAATTATTCCTGGTAAACTTTATCAGCATATTAACCTCATGAGCTTTGATTTGACTTAATATTATTTAAAATTTTTTTTATTTCACAGGTTTCAACAGCATGTGCCTTTCCGGGAAAGTAAACTGACCCATTATTTTCAAAGTTTTTTTAATGGTAAAGGGAAAATATGTATGATTGTCAACATCAGTCAGTGTTGTTTTGCCTATGATGAAACGCTCAATGTGCTGAAGTTCTCAGCCATTGCACAAAAAGTAAGTATATTCACACTCCTACAGAATTTATTAAGACTCAGATTTTTAAGAAATAATATGTTTTCTGTTTGCTACTTAAAGCCAAGGAAATAATTGAAAATTAAGTATGGAAATGTTTGATGAAGTAGAATAACATGGAAAAAGATTGAAGATTGCCCTAATAGAATTGACTTGAAGGTTAGAAATAAATATTAATGGTAAACATTACAAATTAAGAAATTTTCTTGGAAAAAATAGTCTGCTCTGCTATTTGCCTGACTGCCAATACAAAGAACTTAGCCTAGGATTACAGTTTTGCTTCTAGTCTGCATGTAAAAGTAGTTTGTTTCTTAAAAGAATGTTCTTTTAAGGATGTGAATTTGGGGCACAGCACAGCAGCCTAGTGGCTAAAGTTCTTGCCTTGCACGTGCCAGGATCCCATATGGGCTAAGGTTCTAATCCCAGTGGCCCCCGCTTCCCATCCAGCTCCCTACTTGTGACCTGGGAAAGCAGGTGAGGACGGCCCAAAGCCTTGATATCTTGCACCCGTGTGGGAGACCTGGAAGAGGCTCTGGGCTCCTGGCTTAGGATACGTGCAGCTCTGGCCATTGTGGCCACTTGGGGAGTGAATCATTGGACGGAAGATCTTCTCTGTCTCTTTCCTCTCTGTATATCTGACTTTCCAATAAATAAATAAATCTTTAAAAAATACAAAAAAAGGGTATGAATTTAACTTTTGTATGTTTGTTTGTTTAATCTTTTAACACTCAATTAGATATTTGATCTAATTTACAAGATTAATTTTTTGTGGCAGGCCCTGCCTTTTCTTTCTTTTTTTTTTTCAAGTTAATTAATAAGGTATTGAGTGACCAATATGTTAGAAAATGCAAGTTCTTAACCACATCCTGTAACTACTTTCTTGACATCTCAATTTTAGTATATGCACAACTGGCTACTATTGTAAAAGTTACATTGGGTATCTTAACAGGTTTATGTTCCTGATGCTTTAAATTCCTCTCGAGAGAGAGCTGGTGGAACTTCCAAGTCTTCTGAAGACATATCAGTAGATAATAATTCAGATAATAAAATGTTAAATGTAAAAAGAGCCACTGTTTCATGGGAAAATAATCTTGAAGATTTGGTAGAAGATGAAGATTTGGCTGAGGATCTAGAAGAAGGTGAAGAAACTCAAAATAAAGAAATGGAACTTAGTGATGAAGATTTGGATAGAACTGTGGAAGATAAGACTTTACTTAACTGCAAGGAGAACAAGGTAGGTATTAAAAACTTATTGATTGGGGCCTGGCAGCGTGGCCTAGTGGCTAAAGTCCTCACCTTGAATGCACCAGGATCCCATATGGGTGCCGGTTCTAATCCCAGCAGCTCCACTTCCCATCCACTTCCCTGCTTGTGACCTGGGAAAGCAGTTGAGCATGGCCCAAAGCTTTGGGATCCTGAACCCGTGTGGGATACCCGGAAGAAATTCCTGGCGTCTGGCTTCGGATCCGCATAGCATTGACCATTGTGAATCATCAGACGGAAGATCTTCCTCTCTGTCTCTCCTCCTCTCTGTATATCTGCCTTTCCAATTTGAAGTTCATTAGCAATTTTTATAAATAACTTTAAAAATGTTTTAATGGTATATATTTATTGGCATACAGAGTTAATAGTTCTTAAGGTTTCCTCTCCCATTTTTTCAATCATACGTTGACATTTTTTGTATCTCAAGTTTATGTTTTGAAAAATTTTAAGCCTATAAAAATGCTAGTATAATGAGTAGTTGGGTCCCCAATTGTTGTCATATTATAAATATGTAAGTAAAGATTCTTTTGCTTGTAGGTAAAAACCTATACAAAATTATACCTTAAAACTAACTATGATGGTATTTATTTTCTAAGAATGAGAAATTTTCCTCATAATTTCCATGACTGTTCTTTCACCTAAGAAGCCTAATATTGATGTAACAAAGCTATCTGTTAGGTTACCCATCCTGAGATTTCTCTGGTGGTATTAATATAGCTTGAATAACCATTTAATTTCTGTTTACAAAAAAACATTGATTTTAGCATCACATTTGTGTAGTCATTTTTAATCTAGCGTTGATATCTTTTAGAAGTAGAGGCTATCCCTACTAATGAAATTCACAGTGTTGGGTTTAAGTGGAATAGTAGCTCCTGGTGGATAATACATGAGGCAAATTTACCTTTTTCTTAGTTCAGCTGAGCATTGAGATGTTTGAGTTTATTTTTCATGTAGGTCTTCCTATGAGGTGGAGAGATTACAAAGTAATGAATCTGCAAATGCCAAAATTTTAGTGAGAATACAATTTTTAAAAAGGATACGTAATTGTGGTTGATTAGATAAAAATTATTTTTGAAATAGTTGGACAGTATTTGGGGTATGTTTATCCTTTTATAAGAATTCTAATATTTAAATATTTTAGAAACTATTGAATTTAATAGAAGAACTGAAAAAAAAACTGATAAATGAAAAAAAAGAGAAGTTAACATTGGAACTTAAAATTCGAGAAGAAGTTACACAGGAATTTACTCAATATTTGGCTGAACGTGAGGCTGACTTTAAGTAAGTTGTTTCTTTGATGATTTAGTAAAAACTGAGAATTTCATTGCCTTGTTTCCTTTTCTTGCTTTCTGAGTTCTCATTTCTTTTCAGTAATTTGAAAGTAGCTTTTACTAATCGTCTTACATGAAGTTTGTTTTAATCTGTACTAGCCCTTGGCAGTGTAGAATTCTGTTCTGTTTTTTAAATGGATCTAATTTGTGTAATGCAGAGAAACAATCCTTCAGGAACGAGAGATATCGGAAGAAAATGCTGAATGCCGTCTGGCGATCTTCAAGGATTTGGTTGGTGTATGTGACATTCAGGAAGAGCCAAGCAATAGAGTTTGTGCTGTGAAAGTTGAAACTGAGGTATTGTATCTCAAATGCTAGATTTCCAGGGAGAGTTTGGTAGCAGGATATAATATGTGGTGGCGTTATTGATGAGAAACATTAGTTTAGAATTAGCGCAAATAACTCTTTTTTTTATTATACTTATATCTGTTTTGTTAGGAATGTTAATGCAAATTGTTTTGATATTGCTTGAGTCATTATATGGACTGACAAAGAGGTTCAGTGTTTTTAATTATAAGAAACCTTCCCCAGCTTAGTCTTAAACTTCCAGTTTTTAAATTAGACTATCTAAAGATATAAGGAACTCTAAAAGGAGTAATTTACTTACTGTTTTGATTACCACAAAAATATTTGTTCTTACTGAATAATTACAGCTTCCTAGTTTTAAGGAAAATTTATCCTTTTCTTCTGTTTCCTCAGAAACTGACTAGGTTTTCTAGGTTTTTTTGTTGTTGTTGTCACTTTTTAAATAGTTATGTTAATTTCAAAGTCACTTTTTAAATAGTTATGTTAATTTCAAAGTCAGAATTAGAGAGAAAGAAGGAACTATCTCCCATCTGCTGGTTCACTTCCCAAATGCCTCCAACAGCCAGAGGGTGTGCCAGGCTAAACCAGTCCCCTGGAACAGCATCTGGGTCTCCCAGATGGGTGGCAGAAGGTGGCCCAAGTGCTTTGGCCATCTTGCTTTGACTGCTTTGTGGAGTGCATTGGAGGGAGCTGCACCGGAAGCAGCCAGGACTCAAGCAGGCCCCGATAGTGTGGAAATCCAGTGTTGGAAGCAGTGGCTTAACGTGGTGCACAGGGCCGCCTGCACCACTTGCTTGCTTTGTCGTCACTCGGTTCAGGGACCTGTGACAGTGATGTCTAGACTCTTGCTGTCATTTCACCATTCTGTGTCACTGCTATGATTTCGAATTGAACTGAGTTGTTTAAATGAAGATTAGTTTTCTTGGCTATTCTAACATAGTCTTTTAAGTATCGTTATTTATTTGAGATGATACCTAACTAACTTACCATAATTGTATAATTTTCACTGTTTCGGACATTTTCCCTGTGACATTTTAATGAGGAAAAATGATTCTGTTCCTTAAAAAATCAGTAGTAGAATGAAATTTTTTTTTCCATTGGGGGCTTCTATATGATTTGCCTAAAAGGCTATCGTAAGTTTTTGGCTGTTTCTAAAGCTCTGTGTATTATGTGGTAACACGTCAGGGTGAAACCCAGGGTTAACATTAGGCATGTGGTTTTTGCTGTTTTTAGGAAGCACATAATTATGTAGGATTTGAAGATATTATTGACTCTCTTCAAGATGATGTCACTGATATTAAGAAACAGGCTGAAATTGCTCACTTATGCATTGCATCTCTTGCTGATCCCCAGGAAGCCATTGCTTGTTTACAACTAAAGTTAAGTCAAGTTAAAACTGAATTAGATAAAACTAAAGAAGAATTAATCAAAACCAAAGAAGAGTTAAAAAAGAGAGATAATGGTAAGTAGATGTATTTTACTCCTTTGTAGATATTATAAACATATAAAATCTGATAAATATAAGAGAATTACACAACTTATTTATTACAGTGACCAGGAAATTCCTTAACCTAGGGTAGTAAGTTTTAGTATGTAATCATTTATATGAATTTATACAAATTTGCTACAAGAAATATATTTGACCATCACTTATTTCACTAGTTTTTGGGAAATAGTTAGTTTTAAAGGCAGAAAGCACTCCCATCTATTAGTTTACTCCCTAAATGCACACAACAGCCATAGGAAGGCTTGGTCTGTGGCTGCGTATTGGCATTCAATCCAAATTTCCATTAGGTGACAGGAACGTAATGGGCCTGTCTACAGCTCCCTCCCAGAATCTGCATGACTAGGAAGCTTGAATCAGTCCCAGGTTCTCCCATGTGATAGAAAGGTTTCTGCCATCTTAACCTATAGGTCAAGGACTTTTCAAGAGAAAGTATTAGCTTTTTCCGTAAATGAAGAAATTATTCTTCCATATTCTTTATGCATTCTAGTGTAGGAGATTATGCTCTTGGCTTACAAGTTTGAAATAGACTAACTCCTATGGGGTGGCTGAAGCTAGATTGGAGGTTCGTTCTGTCTTTGAGGATATCTTACATTTGTAGGAGGGTACTTCAAAATTTTAACGGAAAAAGGAAAAGAGAAAGTCTGTATTGAAGTAAAAGTTTTTGAAATACAGATAGTTTTTTTCATAATACTCATTTTCCATTAGTGGTTTTGAAGTATCTTTCTGTATGATTAGTTGCAACATTTGGAGTTGGAGAAAATTGGATAAAATCATCTTCCCTTTTCTGTGTAATACTAGATGGGTAGAGAAACAGCCGGTAAGTGATGCTTCTGCCTTTGGAGTGGACCAGGAAAGCCCTGACTCTGTCTCTTCTCTGGTGTCATGCCAGTTCTCTACTACTTAACGTGTCACTCATTTTTTATCCTGGGTTTTGAAAGTATCATTTTTCTGAAACATTATTCTCTTGTAAGACGAATGCTGTGCCTTTGTAATGCTGTCAAAATTCTTTTTCCTGAATGTAATGCTGGTAAAAGTGTCCACTATAGAAACTTGTGTTTCATGAGTTTAGTCATCGTTTCTTAGATATGAACTTATTTTCAAAATTCTTTGTTTTTTTCAGAATCAGATTTATTAGTCCAAGGGCTGAAGAAATCTAGTAAGGTAATACTTTAAGCTTTTTTATTTCTTTGTTTTGATGAGGAGTAGAAGAGTACAGTTTATTACTACAAATGTTTATTTTAAAACCAATTACAGAAAAAGTAATGAAGACGGTGATAACAAAATTGAGAAGTCTAAATGCCTTCACCTTTATACTGCTTTTCAGTGATGGTCATTGGGAAGATTCTATAAGCCTTATGGGAAATTTGCGGACATATATAGAAGGATACATATGTCCTAAAAAGTTTGCACAAGTAGAGTGATTTTCTGCTTTGCTTTCTTCCTCTCTAAATTATGTCTTGCAAATTATTCTAAAGCAATACCTACAGATATGTTTCCTTCTTTTACTGAATTCATTAAAAACAACAATAAAAAGGGAGTCCAGTGTTGTATTACCACCGGCTAAGTCTGCCTGCATTGATGGTATCTCATGTGGGAGCCAGTTTACGTCACAGCTGCTCTGCTTCCAGTTCAGCTTCCTTATGATATTCTGGGAAGGCAACAAAAGATGGCCCAAGTGCTTGGGCGCCTGTGAGCCATATGGGACACCTGGATGGAATTCCTGCCATCTGGCTTCAGTTTGACCCAACCCATTTTATTGGCCATTTGTAGCATTAACCAATGGATGGGAGAGCTCTCTCTGTCCAAGCAGCATCTTAGCCACTGTCCACATGTGTATTCCCTTAACTCCTTATTACTTGTGTTATATATATATGTATGTGTATATATGTATGCATGTATACAGACATACACATATATAAAACCCACTACCTTATGACCTAATGTTATTTTATCTGCATGTTCTGAAATTTGCATATTTTATAATGTAAAATGGTAATAATGTCTTATCAATTACTTTTTTTTTTTCTCAAATGGATTGTTGTTAGTCCCTGCCCTTAGTGTACCTTTGCTTATTTCAGAGAGTTGCAGTTGATTACTGAGTTTTACTCTTTCTCTTTCTGGACACATTCATTCTGGCCTCTTTTCTGGTTGACTGTTTTAGGGAAGCCTTAAAAGTAAAAATCTGACTTATCTAAAAGCTCCATTTTAAAGCCATATATTGATTGTGTATTTTTTAATATACATTGGTCAAAAACAAAGACCCAAACAATTTTTCTGGGGCTTTTAAAGTGTAAAACAACACTGCTCATCAATAAGAGCTTTTATTTACAAAATGAAATAATGGATTGCAAAATAAACATAGTTTTGTATTTTTCTTCTCCAAGCACATTATGAATATCACTTGATTCATGAGTGTTCCTAGGTTCTGCATTTATCCCCAAGGTACTCACTTGCCAGAATCAGCACTATATTTTAGGGTGAAACTTAATATCTTAGAAAATGTTGCATCAAATTTGAAATATAACAATTTTTATAGTGCACTGTTGATAATTGTATGGTTTTTACATATTGGAGTTTTCTGTTTATGAATTTAAACTTACTTCATTTAGGACAAGGATGATACATCTTTAATAAACGATAAAATGACTTGTAATAAGACGGTTGAAGTGTCCAAGGACAGCAGAACCAAAATGTTTTCAGAACGAAAAAGGATAAATGAATGTGATCTTCAACAAGATGAACCACCAGCAAAGAAAGGTAGTACCTTCAACTGGTAACAGGAGGCTTTGAAAAGGACTAATGTCTAAACCTGTGAATAGAAAAGGTGGAAATGCTTGTCAGAGCAAGTCTTGAGAAAATCTGAATGTTACAGATTTTTGTACTGATATGTTATAAATTGTTTGGAGGATGGAGTATACTTAAAACTGGGCTTTTTTTTTTCTTGTTTGTTTGTTTTATTTTGTATTTTGAAAGGACACAGAGAGGAGAGAAGGCAGAATTGGGCTGGAGAGTCCACGCATGGGACATTCCATCTTTGCGTTCACTCCTAAATGGCCTTAGCAGCCGGGCTGGGCCAGGTTCAATTGATCTTTCATCTCGGTGGCAGGGGCCCTAGAACTTCAGTCTTGTGTTGCTTTCCTTAGTGCATCAGCAGAAAGCTGAATTGTAAGTGGGACTCAAAACAGCCCTTGAATATGGAATACTGTTGTCTCAAGCGGCAACTTAAGCTGCTATGCTACAATGCCAGGTCCAAAGCTTTTACCTTAATATGCTCTTTAAAATTTTTTTTTTAAATTTTTTACTTTATTGAAAGGCAGAGTTACACAGAGAGAAGGAGAGACAGATCTTCCATTCATTGATTAATCCCTCAAATGCCTGCAATAACTGGATTTGTACAGTGTGAAGTCAGATCTCCCTCCTGAGTGCAGGAGCCCAAACACTTGGGCCAGCTTTTGCTGCCTTCCAGGCCATGAGCCAGAAGCTAGATCGAAAGTAGAGTAGCTAGGACTTGAATTGGCACCCATGTAGGATGGTGGCACTGTGGGTAGAGGTCCCCTTAGTATATGCCACAGTGTCAGCCCTTATTTTAATATGATTTTAGATGTGGTTTTATCACTTCAGCATGCTTTTTAATTATCTTTTATTTCTGGGCTTATAATATTTAAAGCTCATCACTTTAATTACATAAATAGAACTATTTCTGCCCCAAACTTTCCACTCTGTTGTTTTCTTTGTTTCTTTCTTTAAAAACGTTCATTCATAATAAGACTTTTGAGCTAAATATTACTATAAGTAAAGGTACTTGAACTGTGTTAAAGATGGCAGGAAACACTTAGAAATTGAGTATTTCAAAAATATTTTTTTAAGAATGTAAGGGCAAGTTTGTTGTAAAATTTAAGAAAGGCAAGTTGTTAAGATTTCAGTGTAGCCAGACTCCTTAGACTAAAAGGAAAAGCTTGAGAAAATAGTTAGAAAAAATGTATGCCTCCAAAGAAAGCAAAACTGTGTTAAGGTAATGCTATATTTTTCTTATTGTTCTTTGAGGCTGGCCAGACTATGCAAATTATGGATAATAAAATCTTGCCTGAAACACTTTTGTGATTATTCTGTTTTTTTTTAATGAGATCTGAAATCATGCAAAGGATTGCCTATGATTACTGATACTCAAGAAAGCTTAGACAACTAGGTGAAGACAAAGAGCATGAATTATATTTAAAAATGTAAGTTTATAAACCTTGCTCTTTGTACATGCACTGTTGAAGCTAAAATTGGATACATACTTCCATGAAGCGTAAGGATGATAGTCCCACATTTACATTGACTGTTGAGTGGGGTCATGCTTTCACTGTCAGCCAATCAATATTTTGAGATGGTGAACAGATTTTAATTATCAATAAGTCAGGATTTAAAATTTTAAAAGGGGCCAGTGCTACATCGTAGCAGCATCCCTTCCTTCTGACCCAGCTTCCTGCTAATGTGCTTGGGAAAGCAGTGGAAGATGGTCTGCTTCCACATGGGAGATCTGGAAGAAGCCCCCTCCATTGCCATTTGGGGGCATGTACCAGCATATGAAAAATCTCTTCTCTCCCTCTCTATAACTCTGCCACATTCAAATACATTAATTAATCCTTAAAACTTTTTTTGAGAGGAAACAGTTATTTGCATCATTTCTAGCCCTATGTTATATAATTTGTATGTACAATTATATAAACAGTTTCATAAATGCTTATGCTTTTATTTTGCTGGCAACCCCAACTCTCGTAAATATGTAAGATAGAAATGTATTTATTTGTATATGGTATAGTAGATTTCAATTTAGAAAGCTTTTTATGATATCAGAAATTCTGCTATCTTCATCAGATTCAATACATGTCTGTTCCAAGGACTACTGTCATGCTAAGAATGATGTACAGGAGTCTGAGCTTGAGGATTTGAATCTCATAGCTATATAAGGTTTGACATTTGGCTGGTGTGGAGTAATCAAATGTGGCAAGGCTGATGGGTTTTGTAATAAAACTAATTGATGTTTAACACCGAAAATATTATAGAGGTAATTGCTAGCTTCTTCCAGAAATTTGAAAAGTACTAGACTACTAGTATTCAAAATGGTGTGTGTAAAATACATACCATACTTAACCAAATCAATATTTGGTTATGGGAATCTATATTTTAATGTCACTTGGGTAATTTGAATTAGAGAGTCACTTTTGTACAGGAAGTTTAATGTGAGGTCCTTAAAATTTTAAACATGAAATTACACTAATGCTAATGTAAGAAACGTATGTCAGATTAGTGAGTGTTTCCATAGTTAGAGTAAGAATAGATTGCTGATTGTAAAACTTTAATTTATAAAGATTATATTTTTTTCTGACATAAGTGGTGTATCCAGGTTTCAAATATATTTAGGTTTATTGTTTTTTGTTTGTTATTATATAAGGTAAGTCAGATAAAGGGAACCTTCCATATGATGTCTTGTCTCGCTTACTGAGTTTCAAACTAAACATTAAAATAAAGAGCTGAAATGCTTAGAATGTTATAGGGGAACTCATTAAATACAAAACAATTATAAAATAGATTTTTCAGATTCATCAGGAAGATAACAATGCCATGGGCTTTTTTCTTTCTTTTTTTCCCTCTCTTTTTAAAAAGATTTATTTATTTGAAAGGCAGAGTTGTAAAGAAAGAATGAGGAAGAGACAGATCTTCGGCTAGTTCATACTCAAATGGCTGCAATGGCTGGAGCGGGCCAGTGTTGAAGCCAAGAACCAGGAGCCTCTTTTGGGTCTTCCACGTGGGGATAGGGTCCCACATACTTGGGTTGTTCTGTGCTGCCTCTCCAGATGCAGCAGCAAGGGGCAGGGTCAGAAGACGGGCAGTTGCTTCTCCAGCCAGTACCGGTAAGATGTAGGCGCTGCAGGGAGTAGCTGTATGTGCTATATCAGAGTGCCGACCACAGAAATAGGTTTCATAAGAATTTCAAATCATTTCTTGTAACTGTTTTTTCCCTTTATGGATTAGTGTCTCAAACTTGTATCTGTAATTTTAGAGCACAATGAACTTAATTCTAAGGTATTTAATGAAGTTACTAAGTCAAAGTGCAGGTGAATTCCCCAGGTAACTACTTAGTAAGACAGGGAGAGAAGATGAGAAGGACATATGTAATTGGTTGTGTCATGGCAATATTGTGTAGAAAATTCACATAATAAAATCACACCATGAAATGAAGCAGGAAGGCAGAAGAATCAGATTGATGCTTGTTTTGGAGTAATGTACTGGGCTGTTCAACACTTACTTGATGCTTATTTTAAAATGGAATTTGTGTGAAAGCATCAAATAGGGGTATATATTTATTCTAGAGGATTGAGATATTCAGGATTTATTCATACTCTTGAAAATAATGTGAACAATTTACTCTATACAGTTGGTTGAGGTACCTTGTTAAAATGAAAGTTAAGAACTAAATTTTAGAAAAACGCTATCCTAGACCCTGCCCACTCGCCCATTTCTCCAAACTACCCCCTCTGAGAACATGCCCTTAGAACATCCCAGGACCCTGAAAACCTTGCTGAAAACCTGAACCTTTGCCATGTGCTTCTGTCCGCACATTGGTAGCTGCTTAACTCTTTGAATTTCTTTCTTTCTCTGATAGCAAATTCAATTTGGCTGTGAAAAAAAGGAATTAAACTTTAGTGGCGGGCCCGGCTCGGTGGTGCAGTGGTTAAGGTCCTCGCCTTGCATGCCCGGGATCCCATATGGGCATCGGTTCTAGTCCCGGCATTCCTGTTTCCCATCCAGCTCCCTGCTTGTGGCCTGGGAAAGCAGTTGAGGATGGCCCAAAGCTTTGGGACCCTGCACCCGTGTGGGAGACCCGGAAGAGGCTCCTGGCTTCAGATTGGCATAGCATTGGCCGTTGCGCTCACTTGGGGTGTGAATCATTGGACGGAAGATCTTCCTCTCTGTCTCTGCTCTCTGTATATCTGTCTTTCCAATAAAAATAAAATAAATCTTAAAAAAAAAAAAAAACCCTTTAGTGGCAGAGATTTTACATGGTAGTGTAAAATGCTTGTGTCCTATATCAAAATACCGGGGTCAGATCTCCTGCATTCCTGCTAATGCACATTCCAGGATGCAGCAAGTGCTGGCTTAACTAAGTGGCCACCTGCTGCCCAGCCGGGGACCTGGACTGAGTTCCTTATCCCTTCTTCAGCCTGGCCCAGCCCCTGGCTGTTTCAGGCATTTGAAGGGAACCTGTGGATGGGAGGTCTCTGTCAGTCTATCTTCCCAACTCCTTGTGACATGTTGGTGGGGGCGCTGCCTTTCAAATGGATAAAACAAATTTTAAAACTTAATTTAGTTTTTGTTAACAGTGCATATAAAATAGGCATAGTTTATATCAATGATAACTGTTAAAGTTTGTATCTTAAAGAATAATATCTTTTCTTTTTAATTTTTAAAGGATCTATGTTGACTAATTCAGCTATCACTGAAGAAGAAAGGAAAAGTGAAATACAATGTAACATTTCAGACAGGGGGCAAGATGTTACCTCTTTACAAGATAATGCAGAGTTGAAAACACTCTTATCTATTGCTGAACATAAACTTCAGAATGAAAAGGAAGAAAAAGCAGAATTAAATAAACTGATTGTTAATTTACAGCAAGAACTTTCTTCATCTGAAAAAAAGAGTTCAACATTAAGCATACAAGTCCAACAAATTCAGTCAAACTATGACAGTGTGGTTGCTGAATTAGATGTACAAAAAGGTATAAATGAAAAACAGGCAGAAAAGATCATCAAATTATCAAAGGAGATAGAAACTGCTACAAGAAACATCTCGAGGAATGTTTCACAAATAAAATTAATGCAGGCAAAAATAGATGAACTGCGTTCACTTGATTCAGTTTCTCAGATCTCAGACATAGATTTGTTCCATCTCGGGGATTTGTCAAATGATTCTCAGGAAGAGAACCTGTCAGACACCCAGGTACACCATTTAGGTAATGATGATTTGAAAAGTAAACAGCATAAGGAATACCGTGTTCAAGAATTCCGCAGAGGTAACTCTTTCCATACTAGTATTGAAGCTATTTGGGAAGAATGCAAAGAGATTGTGAAGACCTCTTCCCAAAAAAGTCATCAGATCCAGGAACTGGAAAAACAAGTTGAAAACTTACAGACGGAAGTAGGAAGATACCAAGATGAAAACACTAGGCTAAAAATAGAAGATCGTGAAATGAAAAATCAAGGTGAGCTAATAAAAGAAAAAGAAAATATGATACAGCAGCTGAAGCAAGAATTACAAGAAAAAAATAACCATCTTGATGATCAGAAACAGCAAGTAGTTGAAGGAGAGAAAGCACTGTCCGAACTCGCCCAGGATGTTACTCGCTATCGGGCAAAAGTAAAGGAGCTTGAAAGCATCTTAGAGACTCAGAAAGATGAATGCAGGCACTCAGCCAGGTTAGAACAGGTCATGCTGGAAAAGGAGTCCATCATTTTAAAGTTAGAAGAAAATCTGAAGGAATTGCAAGCAAATCTTGAGGATTCTCTCAAAAACAGCAAAGATTTAAGTGAAAAGGAAATAAGGTTGAAAGAAGAGGTCACACAGTTAACAAGTAATCTGCAAGCTATGACACATTCACTTCACTTAATGGAAGAAGAAAAAGAAACTAACAAGCAAGAAACAGAAAAGTAAGCTAACTTCTTCAGAATGCTTTATAATATGCAAGGTGTTAATTTTTTTTTTCTGTGTAGTGGTAAACCTGAAACTGGACATAACAGTCTGATAATGTGTAGCATGTGTAATTAGTAAAATTCTTGAGCTTTGTTCATATGATATATCATTGGAATGAAAAATGATATGCAATGAGTATTGTATTTCACATGAAATTTGCTCTCAGGGTCTAGGTTGTGCTTGGGACACTGGGGGCTTGTGAAAAGATGTACTTTCGAAGGTTCTTCAGTGACTGTGTGATTCATGGTGAATCATTGTCAAAAGGTGGCTTGTGTTTGTTTTCTAGATTGAAAGCAGAGCTCTCTGCAAGCACCGCTCTTGCCGAGAATCTCAGAGCAGATCTCCAGAGAAAGGATGAAGATTATGCTGAACTGAAGGAGAAACTGACCGATGCCAAAAGGCAGATTGAGCAAGTACAGAAAGAAGTAAGCGCCCCAAAAGTCCCGCCTTTCACTTTATCGTAATGAAGGTCAATGCCCCTATAGAGAAAGTTCAGACACTAATTTTATGATTGCAAGTTTACTGCCTTCATAATTAGCATTTAACATTGCCAATTGCTTTCTCTGTCCTTATCCCTCCCTTCCTTTCTCTGTCCTCCTTTCTATAAGAAATAAAACCATCTTATACTGTCTTCTCATTTAATACTACATCCTTGCTGCAATTCCATATCAGTATATAATGAATTTGCAAATCAATCCTCTGTAGTTACAGTGCACATATTCACAATATGTTGTTGGGCAGTTTAGGCAGTTCTCATGCTTATGCTGACACAAGTTATGCAGCATCGTCATGTCATTTTTGAACATTGACAAGTCTCAGTAATATAAATTCCTTGAAGTGGAAGATATGGGACACTTGTTTGCACCTTTGTAATTTCCATATTTATTATTCCTTCTTAGAGAGTATACCAGTTTACTTTCCATATCCACACATAAAAATATGAGTGTAATTTCTTTATAATTTGTGTCTACAGCAGTAGCATTTCATTTCTTTTGTTAATTTAATAGATAAGTATTGTATTTCACTATACTTCTAATTTGGAATTCTTTAGTTTTGAGTGATCATCTCTTAAGATTTTTTTTTTTTTGAAACTCACAGAAAAAGGAGACACAGAGAGATCTTCCTTTTACTTGCTGCTTTATTTACCAAATGACTGTGATGGCCAGTGCTGGTCTGTGCTGGTGCCAGGAGTTTGATGCAGGTTGCTCACATGGGTGTGAGTGGCCCATACACTTGGGCCATTGTCTACTGTTTTTCCCAGGTCATTGAATGGATCAGAAAAGGAGCTTTACCTGTTGCACCACATTGCCAGTCTGGAGTGTACAGTTTTTGTTTAAAGGCTTTTTTTTCCCCTATAAGCTATTTTCATATCCTTTTTTTAAAAGATTTATTTTCATTTATCTATCTGTCTATCTATTTTCATAGAGGAGGGACATACATCTTTTATCTGCTGATTCACTCCTCAAATGCCATAACAGCCAGAGCTGAACCAATTCAAAGCCAGTGGCTTTATGGCCAAAGCAATGGCTCATGGATTACATCCTGGCCTTGCAAGCACTGGGATCCCATATAGGTGCTGATCATGTCCCGGCTGCTCCACTTCCCATCCAGCTCCCTGCTATACCCTAGGAAGCAGTGGAGAGCGACCCAAAGCCTTGGGACCCTGCACCCGCATGGGAGACCTGCTTGAGGCTCCTGGCTTTAGATCAGCTTAGCTCCAGCTGTGGCGGCTGTTTGGGGAGTGAACCGGGAGATAGAAGATCTTTCTCCTGTTTCTACTTTATAAATCTGTCTTTTCTATAAAAATAAACAAATCTTAAGGAAAAAAAGCTAGTGCTTCTTCTGGATCTCATGGGGGTTCAGGGGCTCAAGGACTTGAGCCATCCTCCTCTGCTTTCCTAGGTCATAAACAGGAGCTTGATTAGAAGTGGAGCAATCAGGACCTGAACCCATGCATGTCCCTATGACACCGGCTTCACAGCCAAAGGACTAGCTCGCTAGGCTTCTATGCCAGCCCCTATATTCTTTACCTTTTAATTTTGGGTTATTTCAATTTTTTTGTACTTAGTACATAGAAGTAAATTAGCTTTTGGGAGATAGGAATTGTAGATTTTCCTCCCTTCTCCCCCAACTGCCTGTTTTCTTTTTCTTGGTTTTGGTTATGGGTGGGTTTTTTTTTTTTTTCCTCTCTGTGGGACAGATTTTGGTTTTCTTAACTTTAACCTTTTAATTCATGTTTTATGATTGCTTGATTTTATGTTATACTTTGACCTTCCCAAAAGACAAAGACAATTTTTAGGATCATTTATTTATTTATGTTGAGTTAATTTGAATTCTTTTCACTGTTGTGTAATTATGACACAATTTATCAATTAATCAACACCCATTTAGTGTTAGCACTGTTTCTGCATTGTTTCTAAGGGCAAAAAAACTCTGGATTAAGATATATTGTCTGGGGCTGATGTAGGCTGATTCTCCACCTCATGCTAGAATCCTGAATGGATGCCAGCTTGTGTCCAGTTGCTCCTTTTCTGATCCAGCTGCCAGTTTGTGGCCTGGGAAAGCAGAGTAGGATGACCCAAGTCCTTGTTCCCATACATGCTCGGAGGAGACCTGGGAGAAGGCTCTTGGGGGAATGAACCAGTGGATGGAGGGTCTTTCTGTAATATTGACTTTCAAGAAAAAATGAGTGAATAAATAAAAAGATAATTATGTTGGAGTATAATGGTCATCAGCATATGTTACCAAGCATTGTGCAGTTGATTTGTGTATGCATGGAGCCATACCCAATTTTTAAAAAGTGGCTTCTCTTCCTAATTAAAATTTCTTCCATTGTAAAACAATATTAAATTTTTTTTTAATGTTTAGAACGAAAGTTCTTTTTTCGTATCTTGACTGCCACTGACTTTTTGATTTGTTCAGTTTTCTTTGTGTGCATTCAGTGTAATGTATATGTGAATATAGCTAATGTGGGTATTTGTATATCATCGTAAATTAAATTATAAGTATTGCTTTTGAATTTATTTGTGAGATCTTTTGATATTGCTATAAGAGTATCTTATAGAAAAGTACTTAACATTATTCTAATAATAGATATGAAGAATATTTTCTATTTCTCAAATAATAGTACTAATATCTGTAGCAAGCAAGTCTGGGCCAGTTAATATTTCTTGGTTGATACATATTAGCTCTTAATGGGTGTAGGCACCATTCCTAACTTCTGTGTTTTGGATGAGGAAACATATGTGGATAGGTATAACTACACTGAGTTCCATAGGCCAGTTCTGAGTGCAGATTTGTGTACTAATGCACAGTGTCTGATTTCTTTTAACAAGTTTGTAGATTTATGTTACTTGTAATTCTAAAATTCAGTTGACTTTCATGAGCACCTTTTACTTTTGTAATTGTTACATTTTTATTTCCTAGATGCCATGAGTAAGTTTCAAAGTATTCCTTACTTTTTATAAAATTATTTATTTTAAAGGAAGAGTTACAGAGAGGCAGAGAAAGAGATCGTCTGTCTCCTGTCTCATTCCCTAAATGGCTACAGATGGCCACTGCTGGGCCAGCTGAAGTCAGGAGCGTGGAATTCCATCCAGGTTTCCAATGTGGATGGCATGGTTCCATCTTCTGCTTTCCCAGACACAGTAGTAAGGGGGGTGAATGAGTAGGCGTGGAGCAGCCAGCACTCTGTCCAGGGCTCATATGGATTACCGTCATTTGGTGGTGGTTTAGCTTACATTGTCACAGCCCTGAAGTATCTCTTTAATTACTAGAGATTTTGCCCTAGATGATTGCTATTCTTTTTGCCATGATAACTTTTTCTATTCCATGCAACTATTACAGTGATTTTTTTGGGGGGGGAAGGGTACCTATAAAACTTGACATTCTTTGAATATTTGATCAGGTTGTCATGAGTTTTCCACAATTAAAAGCTCTCAGCATTGAACCATTCATAAACATTACTTTGTAGGTGTCTGTAATGCGTGATGAGGAGAAGTTACTGAGGGTTAAAATTAATGAACTGGAAAAAAAGAAAAATCAGTGTTCTCAGGAAATAGATATGAAACAGCGAACCATTCAACAACTCAAGGTAACAGCTGTTGTTAAAGATGGCCTCAGTGCGTTGCTACATTTTAGTGTCTAATAGAATTACATATTTGTTTTTTAAATAAATTCTCTTTTGGCCTCTTCTGGAGTTAAAAGAAAATGACTTAAGTTTATAATGTCTTTCTCCTAACAAAGAGAATTTGAAAAAGAAAAAAAAAATCCTAATTTTACTGTAAAGAGAGCTAGCAAGTACCGTGTTAACGAAGTGTTTCATAATAGCATTGTCAATAGCAAGTCTTATTGATGCTGGTGCTTCCTGACTTGATGCATGCAGAAGATCACATTGAGGCGGAAGGGCACATCTCCTGTGGTATTCTTCCCCAAAGTTCAGTCTCAGGGTGTGTGAGAAAGCATCCCACATACCGTTCCGAGGGTCTGCTTGATCCCTTATCAGTATAAAGTGGACAAAGAAGAGCAATTTCAGATGGAGACATGATGACTGAGTGCAGTGTGATGTTTTGAATGGATCCTGGGACAGAAAAAGGGCAGCAGCTGATAAAGTGTCTTTACTTGTCTTCCATCAAGGTTAATTTCTTGAGATTTTGGTAAATATACTGTGGTAATATGGTGTGGAGGTCAATTTCTTAATTTTTGATAAATATTCCATGAGAGTATGTTGGGCAACTGAATTTGTGTTATGTAAAAATTTGTGTGCTATCTTGCAACTCTTCTCAAATTCTAAAAACTAATTTAAGATAAGAATAAAAATTGGTCTAGACCTTTTCAAAATTCTTTTTAATATTACATCTGGCAAGAAAATCTCTTATAAATGATTATAGTAAGGTTAATGCTGATTAAGTGGATATAAGGTAACAATAAAGAAATTGATTTGTTGTATGCTTTCAAATAAGGCTTTTTAGTAGAAAAAACTAATGAGTGTTTAAGTATAAAGATGTAAATTTAGTTCTTACTAAATCAATCCTATTAAAGTAATCTATATTTTCATAATAGAATTTACAGATTTCTAGATGTTGAAATGATCAAGAGTTTTGAAGTGAGGAGACAGTGATAAAGTTACTTGATTAGAAGTAAGGTTAACTTGGAACTGAAGATTTCCACTCTCCATAATTTAATTTTGCCTTTTGAAGTTGCCGATGTTTTTCAGTACTTGCAGTTACTTTCCAGTAGAGGGGACAGGGAGGCCCTTTGCATTTTGAATTTGCTGAAGGGGAGTTTTTAAATGCTCTTCGTTATTTTAGGCTAAGTAGATAGTAGAATTCCATTTTCTCTTGTTTCTGCCTTTTATGATATGTAAAGTATTTGTTTATGTCATCACCATCTCCATCCTTCTCTTTTCTCTAAGGTGAAAGAAACTTGGAAGCTTGAGGCCTAGTTGACCTTTGTTACTATTTATACTCAATTTTGAACCCTGTTGTCCAGACCTGCCACTAAGTATTATTGTGTACTGGAGTTGCATTTGTGTTTAATTAATATTCTTTTATTTTCTAGGAACAACTAAGTAATCAGAAAGTGGAAGAAGTGTTACAACAGTATGAGAAAATATGCAAAGGTCAGGAACAAATTTTTTTTTCTATGAATGTAATTGGAAAATAGATAATAGTTACCTTTGAAAATTCTGAATTAAAGTCAGGATAGCATAATGTCATCAAGGGAAAGCAGTCATTTTAATGAATAGCTTACCAACTTACTTGCTTTACTCTGAAATTTCAGACTTTGATTACTAATCTATTTCCCTTTTTATGACTTCCTACATGTTCTCAAATATCATACTTAAAGGTTTCTCGAGTGCTTCCTAAGGTGTTATAGTTCTTATTGATGCTTTACCCTGTTTGTTAAGCATTTGATCACTCGCTTATTTTTTTTTAAGGATTTATTTACTTGAAAGGCAGAGTTGCAGGGAGTTGGGGGGAAAAAACAGAGAGAGATGGCTCATTCACTGCTCACTCTGCATGTGGCCTTGGTGGGTGGGGCTGGCCCAGACTGAAGTCATTGCTTTGTCCCACTCATCCCTGTGGTGCAAGAGCCCAAGCACGTGGCTATGCCCTGCTGCTTTCCCAGCTGCACAAGGAGCAGCTGGGTCTCAAAGCACTGATCTGGGATGCTAGCACCTCAGGTGGTGACTTTACCTGGTGTACCACAATAATTTACCTGATTGTGATAGCCAGTTCCATGAGCTCTATCTTTAGATAGCCAGAATGAGATTATTATCTCAGCCTTCTTCACTTAACTTTAGCTTCCATTTTAATTGTATATGCAGATAAAGCATGCGTCCCTGAAGGCATTGACTGATGCAATGATTATTTTTTGCCTTCATTTCTAGTTTGCCACCTTCAAGTAACTTAGAATATCGTCATTGATGTTCTGAAGCTTTATTTTTTCTTTTAGCAGATAATTCATAGAGATAATTCTAAGAATATAATGATTCTCTTTTCTTCCTTCTCTGGGGCTTTAGTTGGTAGAGCTGTCTGTCTCTCTAACTATACACTTTCTTTGTAATCCAGTAGCTTATGCGTTTGTATATACAGCACAAAAGGAAAGACATTAGGAAATTTTAATAAACACTATGATCTTATTATATTTGCAAATCATGCTTTTTGAAATGAAGGATTATTTATATAATAATACCAAGATAACTTTAATCCAAGGAGGAATTTTGATATAATAGTACTATTGGCAGCTTACATTATTGGAAAGAATATTGGAAATTATTAATATAATTGTTTCTTATTGTTTTAAGTTTGCATTGCGTATAGTTTGCTTTTTTTTCCCCAAGATTTATTTATTTACTTGAAACAGTTACAGAGAGAGGTAGAGACAGATAGAGTGCTTTTCTGTCTGCCAATTCGCTCCCTAAATATTCATGTGGGCCCGGCTGAACGCAGGAGCCAGGAGCTTCCGGAGTCTCCCATGTAGGAGCAGGGGCCAAGCACTGGGTCCATCTTGAGCCACTTTTCCAGGCTATTAGCAGGAAGCTGTACCAGAAGTTGAGTATGCAAGACATGAACTGACGCTCATGTAGAATCCTCGAGGTGGCTTTCTACGCGACACCACAGCACTGCACCTCCATTGTGTACATTTTGAGAGAGCAGTCTTTTGGAATGTCTTTCATTAAAAACAGCTTGAGTTTGTGTATATTTTAATAATTTTATTACTGCTGACATTAGTAGTACTGATCAAAAATTTTCTGAAATAAGCCCTTCTGTTGTGTTCTATCACAAGCAGCCTCACTTTTCCTCTTCATCTGTGTACTAGAGATAGGGCTAAGATAGAGTTACTTATAAGTCATTTAATTTTCAAGGACCAGAAACTATTTTGGTAAGGTTAATTGCTCTGTGATGTCTGAGGCACTGATTATGAAAACCAGACATAATAAAATATTTGAATTTAAATTTTTTATAAGGATAATAATTATTTATGATTTTACTAAATAGATCAAGTTGGGATTGGACATTTTTTAGTTTTAGCAGGTAATGGATTGAGTACAAATGTTAGCTCTAAAGATGTCAAATAGAGTTGTTTCAATTTGAGATTAATTTTATGTGGGAGAATTGCTTTTCTATATATATCCATGCATTTTTTTGTGGTCATCCAAGCATCTATTTCTATATCAGATAAATGATAACTGCATCATATATGCCAGTTGTGTTTTAGGAATTGTGGTTGTAGTAGTGAAAAAGAGATTCTGTTTGGAACTCATGTTTTAGTTAAGAGTATATTTAATCTTAAAAACAAAGAAAACAACAAAAATTGGATGCTATTAATTTTTGGAATGTTCTCCCCGCATGTATAGATCTCAATGTGAAAGAAAAATTAATTGAAGATATGCGAATGACACTAGAAGAACAGGAGCAGACTCAGGTAGAACAAGAGCAAGTGCTGGAGGCCAAACTAGAAGAAGCTGAAAGTCTGGCCACAGGTAAAACGAGATTGCTGACATACCTCAACTTTTTGTGTTTTGAATATTTACTTGAGAGACATAGAGATAGACAAACAGAGGGAAAGAGAGCTTCCATCTGGTGGTTCATTCCGCAGATGCCCACAGCAGCCACGGGTGAGGGTGGAAACTGGGAGACAGGTCTCATGTTGGGGGCGGGAACCCACCCGTGCCTCCCGCTGCTGGCATTGCTACGACGCTGCGTCAGGAGCCAGGGCCGGAAGGCAAGCCAGCACTCTGATGCAGACGTTTTAACTAGGTGGCTAAACACTTCACCTTATTTTCTTTCTGCCATTTTTTCTGCCATTTTTTTTTTTTTAAGATTTCTTTCCATTTTAAAATAGAGCATTTATAATAGTTCCTAATGAAAAAGTATTGAATTTCTTGAATGGCTTGCCATTTTCTGCTGTGATAAAAATTGTTTTATCTAAGATTACATTACAGGAATAATTGTAAATAACTATGTAAATTGTATATACCCAGATATTAAGAACAAGCTTTTCAACTGATTTTCACCTCTGTTTAGCTTTTAGCGTTATATTGTATGTTCATCTCAATAAGTACTGTGGTTTGGTTGCTTTGAAAATACAGATGGGATTTATCTAGAATATGTGGGAAAGCATAAACCTATTTGCTACTAATGAAATTATTTGTGTTTCTTGTAGAAAAGACTGGTGATTTAGAATTAGGAAATTGCCTATACCATGTAATCTTGGGTAGGAAATTTGTGATGACCTAGCCACTTGTTCCCCGTTTTAAAATGTGGTCAGTGGCAGAAATGCCATCTGTACTATTATGCTTTAAAGAGTATTAGGTGAGATGATCAAAAGTGATTTATAAAACTCTGGTGCATGAAATTGTGGTGCTGCTGCTGGTGCTGCTGGCTGCCTGCCTCTCCTACTTTGTTATACACCTCTAGGACCTTGGCACAGTCTCTTTTCTTTTTTTTTTTTTTTTAGGATTGCATAAGTTATCATACATAGTTAAGACCAATATGAATTTCTGCTGTGTATTGGGAAATTATTGATTGAGTTCCTGAAAGATCTTTGTACTTCTTAGAAGTTTACCTGTTGTAATAGTCTCAGTTCCATCTTGGTCTGTGTTCTGAGCTCTTCCAATTTTTTTGCTGTATCCATGTCACTTACATCTCCATGTGGTGTACCTTTGGCTTGTACTTTTAACAAATAATGCTGTATCTTTAAAACCAGAATTGGAAAAATGGAAGGAAAAATGCCAGGAAATCGAAAACAAATGTAATCTAAGTTCAGATAAAAGCCTTGAAGATTCAGATATTTGTAAAAAGCTCAGAAAGCTTCAAGATGAGTTACAGGTATGGTTTTGTGTATTTGTGTATCAATCAGTAAGAGGATAATTCAATATTTTCTTTAGGAATGATTTTGAAAATGTGTCTGCATCTAAATGACTAAGTTCAGATTGTATATGATCAATGAAAAATTTAGAAATTACTTCTGTCAATTATATGTATATATAAAATTTTTTAATGATTTATTTATTTGAAAGGCAGTTACAGAGAGATGTTCTGTTTGCTGGTTCGCTCACCCAAATGGCTGTAGTAGCTCGGACTGAACCAGGCCAAAGCCAGCAGCTTCATCCTTGTTCCACGTAGGGGACACTGGCCCGAATACTTGGGCCATCATCTCCTGCCCCAGGTGCATTAGCAGGGAGCTGGGTTGAAAGTGGAACAGCCAAGACTTGAGCTGGCTCCCACATGGGATGTCTGAACTACAGGCTGCAGCTTAACGTGCTATACCATAAGGCCAGCCCACAGATAATTTTATGCTGTTTCTGTTGTGAAAATCCAAAAGTAGCTATGGGAAAGCAATTATACCATTAATTATGGAAAATAACAAACCAAGTAAATTGAAAAAATTCATGTTAAGAAGTATTGGTGGGCCTGGCGCGGTAGCCTAGCAACTAAAATCCTCACCTTGAATGCACTGGGATCCCGTATATGTGCCAGTTTTAATCCCAGCAGCCCTGCTTCTCATCCAGCTCCCTGCTTGTGGCCTGGGAAAGCAGTCGAGGACAGCCCGAAGCCTTGGGACCCTGCACCCGCATGGGAGACTCGGAACAGGCTCCTGGCTCCTGGCTTCAGATCAGCGCAGCTCTGGCTGTTGTAGTCACTTGGGGAGTGAATCATTAGATGGAAGATCTTCCTCTCTGTCTTTCTTCCTCTCTGTATACTGACTTTGCAATAAAACAACGTGATGTCTTAGATTATGAACCTTGTAATACTACAAAGGAGTGCCATAGTTCATCTAATATAGTGCTTGTGAAGGTTTTTAAAGGGATCGTTGTTGCTACTTGAAATGAAGTTCTACTTGAATTTTTCTGATTTATAAAGTTCGACACTTGTAAAAATGCCAAGGATTTGTGGAACACAGTTTATTCATGATCAGCCGTGTCTTCTGTCTGGCCGTTCTGAATGTTCCTCCTATTAACATAAGCATATTTATTTGTTCTTCTGAATACCTAATATTTTATTTATTGAACTGTATCATTAAAAGTGACCACCACGAATAATATCTGCTTTTCCCCTGGGGTGTAGGAAATCTTTAGTCACTTTAGCTGTTGCAGAAGAAACTTGTTTTTTTAAGCTCACTGGTGCAGCAGCTTTCACCTGAAGTTTACAGCAGTGAAACTTTGCAATGGGGACACTCTTTAAGATAGTAAACGAGTACATGTCTCTTTGTAAACTCTGAAATGAACGCTGTTCCTGACATTTAAAGAAAACCAGTTATTTTGTAGTTTTAAAAACATGGAAAATGATGGTTTGTATGAGCATTTTGGAAATACAAAAATTTATTGGCTGTTTAACAGGTGGTGGTAACTTGTACCATTTAATGTTTATAGGAGACTGAACAAAAATATGAAGCTGATCGAAAGAAATGGTTAGAAGAAAAAACACTGCTTATCAATCAAGCGAAAGAAGCTGAGCACCTACGCAACAGAGAGATGAAGAAATATGCTGAAGACCGGGAACGTTGCTTAAAGCAGCAAAACGAAGTGGTCGGTAACAATTGTATTTTTAGTGTGTTACATTTGCTTTCTTTAGAATTTATTCCTGAGATTCTTCTCATTGTCTGCATCTTTGCCTTTGTCATTTGCTTCGAGGAAGATTTTCTATTTGTCCCCTAATCACTCTGGTATAGCTTATCTTGGCTTTCGCTTAGGTTCTTTTTCTTTTTTTAAGGGTCTATTTATTTAGTTTTTGAAACTTAAGAGTTGCAGAGACTGGGAGAGACAGAGTCTTCCTTCCTCTGGTTCACTCCTCAAATGACTGGAAAGGCTGGAACCAAGCCAGCCTGAAGCCAGGAGCTTCTCGGCTCTCCTGCGTGGGTGTAAGGGCCGTAGGCCTTGGGCCGTCCTCTGCTGTCCTAGGCAAGGACCTGAATGGGAAGTGCACGTTTACTCTGCGGGTGTTGGGGAGAACAACAAAAAGAAATGAGGCTACAGTGCTCTCGTGGGTTACTGACAAAAGTTTATGTCCAGGGTTCCAGTTTTTTATACATTCAGCAAAACAATAGTTCCAACACAGCTCAGACTTAGCCCATGTCTGCAAGCAGGGAGTTCAAGGAAAGCTAAGAAGGCAGCTTGATCAAAGCATTGTTGAAATGGGAGCAGATAAGAAGCATCCTCTGTCCTTGGTTAGCTGACTAGGCAGAGCACAGATGTTAGCTGCTTCTAACATTGAATATTGGACAGCTGGCCAAATTTAATGGAGGGAAACTTTGTGTTTTATGTACTAAATTCCAAACTGCTTGTATTCTGCTTCAGAAACCATGCTCCTGCCTGTTAACACAGGTTTTTTTTTCCCCACCGCAGTTATGTTGCAGTAAAGTTAGCTCCACTTATCTAGCTTGCTGAGGAGGGTGTGTTGGTCTTTGATCTTTGATGTAAATGCCAGTGAGCACAGAGCAGTGAACTGGCCATGTTCTTGGCCGGGCAAAGCAAAGGTGCGGTCACAGTGGGTGTGTGGGCAGGCCACGTTTAACCGTGCAGCCTGTGCTGTTCTTTCTGAACCTTCCTCAGTGCTCGATCTTGTGTCCTGGGATGTAAATAAATTTCCTTTACACCCATTAAAAAAATAAACTTTCCCCCTTGTTTTTAAATTGTTTTCCGTGCAGGAAAGTTACAAAATTGGTGCAGACACTTCCTTTCTCTTAGCCAACTTTCACTGATGTTAGCATCTTACATAAATACAGTGATCAGAGCAAATGATGTTTTTTATAATCCTGTTGGCTAAAGTTGAGACCTTATTTGCATTCCCCCAGTTTCCCCTGTGGGTCCTGGAATTAATCTGGAGTCATGTTTCTATTCTGTTCACTTTTTTGCTTGTTAATTTGCAAGTCCTGTGAGACTAACACTTGTGATCATTGCAGCTCTGCAGTGGCAGCATGTCTGTTTTTATGTGCCAACTCCAAGTGATTGGAGGTGTCTCCAAGAAATATTGGATTGAACAGAGTATTGATACTGACCTATCAAACCTTCCAGGTCAACAATAACAAATAATTGTAAAAAAAAAAATGATAATAAGGAGAGAGAGAGAGAGAGAGAGAGAGAGACTCTAGACAGTTGCAGTTATTCCAGTTCTAAACCAGGAAGAGGGCTTCTTTCTTTTCTGGTTAGTGGCTCCTCTAGCAGCAATGCTAGCAAGTAAGCCTAGTTTTTATTTACTCAAAAATTCCTATATGCATTAGTAGGAAGCTGGATTAGAAGTGGAGCAACAGGGACTCAATGCATTCTGAATAACAGATGCCAGCATCAGAAACAGAATCTAACTCAGTGGATCACAACATCAGCTGTTTATTGTAATAATTAAGTTACATGTTATGTGAGAAATACTTTTTGTTTTTGTAAAATTAGAGCTTTTTTTGGGCCCAGTGCGGTGGCTCGATGGATAAATCCTCACCTTGCATGTGCTGAGGTCCACATGGGCAATGGTTCATTTCCCAACTGCTCCACTTTCCGTCCAGCTCCTCGTTTGTGGCCAGCGAAGGCAGCAGAAGGTGGCCCAGAGCCTTGGGACCGTTTACCCATATGTGAGACCTGGAAGAGGCTTCTAGTTCTCGGCTTTGGGTGGTTTCAGCCCTGGCCTTTGTGTTCACATGGGGAGTGAATCAGTGGACTGGTTCTAAGGTTTTGGGCCATCCTCTGCTGCTTTCCCAGGCCACAAGTGGAGAGCTGGATGGGAAGTGGAGCTGTCGGGATAAACTGGTGTTTTTGTGGACCTCTAGAGGCCAGGGCTTCTTGGCCTCAACCTGGATAAGCCTTGGTCCGGTTGGTCGTTTGGGGAGTAAACCAACAGATGGAAGATCATCCGATCTCTTCCTCTGTCATTTTGCCTTTCAAATTAAATGAATAAATCTTAACAGAAAAACCTATAATTTGTTTATTGGAAGAAATGACAAAGGACTTGGTTTATGGAATGAGGTGGGATGAGAGTAAGTGTAGCATGTGGATAGTTTGTGTGATAATGTTATGTGTTTTGTTTTATAGGTAAACATTTTATCTGGACTAGACAAGTTTGTTAGGTATTGTCTTCACAGTTTTAGTCATGATAATATGTATAACAGAAATTTCTGAATATTTTTTGATTTGTTAGATTTGATGGTTTATTTTAACATATTTTATTTTTTTCCTGGTTAGGAAATACTTACAGCGCAGCTGGAAGAGAAAAATATTAACCTTCAAAAATGGCGAGAAGAACGGGACCAATTGGTTGCAGCTTTAGAAATACAGCTGAAAGCCCTGATCTCCAGCAACATAGAGAAAGACAGTGAAATTCAACGATTGAAAGTGATGACATCAGAGGTTTCTACAACAACAGTCAGTAGAATCTTGTTCTTTTTCTGTTTTTAGTGAATGTAGAAAATACCAGAATCATGTAATGAACTTGCAGAGAATAAAAACTTCTCAGTAGGCCAAAGAGTCATCACAGGTTGACTAGTTGTAATACTTTTCATCAATTGTGGGATTTCACTTGTCAGTGACTTGGCACTATATGCAGTATTTTGTTGATGTGTTTTGAGTAATTAGGCAACGAACAATTTGTGATCTCAGCCCTAGGGCGTCTAAAAGTTAGAGGTGTGACTCCACCAATAAAGTGTTGGTGATGTTCAGATACTTGAGTCTGCTCTTGACCTCCGTGTGTGTAAGCACAGATTTTTGTGAAGGTGAGCACAGCAGAAGAGAGCACCAGGGGTTGTGTAGCAGTTCCTTTGTAGGGTTGTGTGGGATTGAGAGTCCTGAAGTGAGAGAGGACTGCTTCCTAGCACATTGCTTCTCAGGGAGTCTAGTCTGTTACAGCTGATGCCAGTTTGCCAGAGTAAAAGATATGAGGGAAAGTGTGTGTGTGTGTGTGTGTGAAATATTGAAAGACTGAAAGATACTGAGAGCTGAGAGATACTGAGATTGCGTCTCCAAAAGGAGCAGTATCATGTAAGCAACAAAGAGCAGAAAGGCAGAAAAACTAGGTACCAGCTCTCGGCCAAGCGGCTTGGCCAGGTTTAGGGGAAAACTGCTGAACGTTTCTGAACTTTATCTAAAATGGATAATAACATATTTGTAACAGAATTAGGAAATTAATCCAGGCATTATGAAACAGTAACTTTTCACTAAAGTAAGTACATACAAGTTGTTTTCTCATTATGAATAAATCAGTAGGATCTGTCTTTTTTGGTAGTTCTGCCTAGCTGGCATTAGAGGTACATTTCACTTGATTTTAATGACTGGTAAGAGTTACCTTGTAATTTGTCAACTGACAGAAACTATGGTGAAGACTGTCCTATGAGAAAGATTTACTTGTCATTATGGTCTTTTTTACCCTGCTGCTTTAGTTGAGTTCCCAAAAAGCTTGTAGGTTTCAAAATGGTATTATCAAAGGCAATTGTTAAGAGTCAAATTCCAGGGCCCAGCACGGTAGCCTAGTGGCTAAAGTCCTCACCTTGCATGCACCAAAATGCCATATGGATGCAGGTTCTATTCCTATTGACCCCACTTCCCATCCAACTCCCTGCTTGTGACCTGGGAAAGCAGTGAATTTGTCAATATATATTTATTTAAAGATTTATTTATTTTTATTGGAAAGGCAGATTTACAGAGAATAGGAGAGATGGAGAGAAAGATCTTTCATCCACTGATTTACTCCTCAAGTGACCATAATGGCTGGAACTGAGCTGATCCAAAGCCAGGAACCAGGAATTTCTTTTGTGTCTCCCATACAGGTGTAGGGTCCCAAGGGTTTGGGCTGTCCTGTGTTGCTTTCTCATGCCACAAGCAGGGAATTACATAGGAAGTGGAGCTGGCGTGACATGAACATATGTGATCCTAGCGCCTGATGGTGGAGGATTGGCCACTTGAGCCATTGCTCCAGGCCCAGATTTGATATTCTTTATGTGAACTGCTTTTAATGTATTTTCAGGTTAACAGTAGCTTGTTGCTTTGAATTTCTGTACTTTAGGAGAATCAAATCGTGGATACCATGCCCACAGATAGTTCAGCTGATCCTTACAAAGTTGAAACTGAACCTCAGTCAACAGGTTTTAAAGTTTCTGGGACTGCAGCAGAGGTGAGTGTCAGGTGGCACTGTCTGCTTTTGAGTTATTTACTCAGCACTAATGAATGCTTGCACGCGTATTGGAGTTTATTGTTTGAGGCTGCTTACTGCACAGTTGGTTGTGCGAAGAGATTTCCGAGGAAAGGTGAAGTTCTTCTGGGAAACTAGATCACCAAGCAAAGTTAATCTTCTCTGAGAAACAGATCTGTTAGTGTGAATGAATTTGATGATCAGTCATTGAAAATCCCACCAAAGATAAAAGTGATTACTCACTGTAAAGAGTTTCTTTAATAAAACATTGTCTTCTACTTTTATTTTGATTATTTTTAGATTTATATTTATTTGAAAGGCAGAGTTATAGAAGGAGAGAACAAAGGAGAGAGAGAGATCTTCCATCCTCTGGTTTATTGCCCAAATGGCTGCAGTGGCCATTGCTGGGCCAGTCCACAGCCCAGAGCCAGGAGCTCTGGGTCACCCACAGATGCCCAACTGCAGACATCCAAGCCCTGGACCATCCACTGCTTTCCCAGCTGCATACCAGGGAGCTGGGTTGGAAGAGGAGGAGCTGCGACTTGAACTGGTGCCTCTAGGGGAACTGGTGCATCAACCGTGCCTACTGGCCGCAGCAGCATCCCCTAAAACACTGTTTGCTACTGTGTCTTGAAATTGTATGTTATAACTCTATCATCAACCTTCTGTAACTCACTGAGAATTCGCTTGATTTATGTTGAATTTAGAGTTCTGTGAATAACCTTGAAGTGTACAGAGGTTCTCATTAGACACAAATTAGCTCTATGTTACTAAAAGCTTTTGAGGTAAAATTACTTTAATAATTATTCACCATGATTATTGGGAGCACTTCCTGTTTGGAAGTGAGGATGTGCAGTCATCAAGGAATGAGAATCTAATAAGACAGATGTGTCGATGGCAAACTGGATCATAAAAACGAAGAGAGGCTGTGAGGGAGGGAGAAGGGAAGAGAAGGATACTTGCATATGCAAAGATAACATGAGCCATTCCTTTTTTCTGGCCTTTCCTTGATTGTTCTAGGTAGTTTCAAGTAATTAGCATTGACTAATATAAACTGTAAAGCTTGTGGAAAATCTCAGCATGAATCTGTAAAGTTTTTTAATCTGTAAACAAGGTTTGATTCTCATTTGCATGAAGTCATACATCGTAAATTTTTTTTTAACCCTAAGTATGTATTTTCCTAAATTTTTTAAATTTCAATTTCCCATTAGTAATTCTAGAAGTTGCTGTATGTTTCAGAGTTTTGGAGAATCTTATTATAATGCTGTCTTCCATTTTCACCTTCATAAACTCAGCATGCCGAACTTGGCTGAAAACACAAAATGACTCATTCATATTCCACTGTACTGAGCTTGTGACTTCTGTGGGCATGGTGTCTCCTCGTACAGTGGCAGGATTCTAAGATGGGGCATCGGGCAGTGTCCCGAACCTTAGCATTCCCAGAGAAAGGAAAGACAGCCTGAGGACCATCAAATTATTTCTACTACATTCTATGAAAATTTGCTAATACAGCCAAGACTCCATCTCTAGGTGGCAACACCAACAATGAATATGCAACTGGCTTTAAATGTGCATAACTGTAGTGCATGTTCAAAGTCCTGGACTGTTTTTAGAGATTTCCGATCTGATAGATTTGTGGTAGAGTGCAATAATCTTTGTTTTTTAAAAGATTTATTTTATTTATTGGAAAGTCAGATATACAGAGAGGAGGAGAGACAGAGAGGAAGATCTTCCGTCCGATGATTCACTCCCCAAGTGAGCGCAACAGCCGATGCTATGCCGATCCAAAGCCAGGATCCAGGAACTTCTTCCAGGTCTCCCACATGGGTGCAGGGTCCCAAGGCTTTGGGCTGTCCTAGACTGCTTTCCCAGGCCACAAGCAGGGAGCTGGATGGGAAGCAGAGCTGCTGGGATTAGAAGTGGTGCCCATATGGGATTCCGGCTTGTTCAAGGCGAGGACTTTAGCTGCTAGGCCACGCCGCCGGGCCCGAGTCCAATAATCTTTTGAAGAAATTCTCTAGATAATTCTTAGAATGGTTTACCTTTGAGAAATGAGATCTAAGTTTCTCCCAGTTTTGACCTATCATGGGCGAGCCTGGAGAGGGTGAGTGATAACTCCCATCTTTTAGCCTTGCAATAGGCTTGCACACTTTTTAATCTTGACTGGCTTATTGCTAGGAATAGTTCTTTGAAAGGATTTGTGTTTTTGTGGTTAGTAAATTCATATTCTACAGCTAATTTTTTTCCTTTTCAATTATGTTTTAGGATGGATCGGTAGTTCTTGACTCTTGTGAAGTATCATCAGAAAATGATCAAAGCACTCGATTCCCAAAGCCTGAGTTAGAGATTCAGTTCACACCTCTGCATCCCAACAGAATGGCGGTGAAGCACGCTGGTTGTGCTACACCAGTGACAGTTAAGATTTCCAAGGCTCGGAAGAGGAAGAGCAATGAAATGGAGGAGGTAATAAATTGCTTATCTGATGGGTAAAATTAACAAATAATTCTTATTGAGCTCAGTCAGACAACATAGTTGAGCTTTGCTGCCCTATCTTCGTGTTGATAAGCCCTGCTCTCATAGACCAGCATATTCATTTATGGTCTTTTTTTTTTCTTATTCAAGATTTATTTATTTGAAACGGTTCCAGAGAGAGAGAGATTTTATCCACTGGTTTATTTCTTGAACGGCCACATTGTCAGGGCTGGACCAGGCTGGCGCCGGGAGCCTGGAGTTTGACTGGAATCTTCCACATGGGTGGGGGGCATAAGCGCTTGAACCATGCTGCCTTTCCAGATGCAGTAGTGAGAGCTGGACCCAAATACAGCAGTCAGTAGTCAAACCAGCACCCATGTGGGATGCTGGCATGGCAGGTGCTGGCTATGCCCCCTTGCTGGCCCCAGTTATGGCAATACCTTTAAAGCATATCTCTCTAGTTTAATCATACTGAGACAAAAAGCTATGAATATTAAAATTTATAGCATATTATTTGTTTCATTTAGACTGAAGGCCCAGTGATGATATATTTTGTTGCAGAGCTGTTTTTGTAAATTGGTCCTGTTCAAAAGGATTGATATAGAAATTTTAAAAAAAGAAAACAGAATTGCTATGTTTGCTTGAGTAATAGTTTTTGTCAATAAACTAAGATTTTAGGTCTCTGTGATTGTAGCAAGTTTTGGGAAATGCTTGTTCAATCAGCCTCTGTTACGATTTGTGCTTTTCTATAGTTGCAGGCCAGGAACTACTTCGTCCTCCTTAGCGTGGCTCTTTGGTTATAGGGCTGCCCCCGTGCGCTACACTAGCCATGCAGATTTGACAAGTCATATCAGCTTCATGCTGCTCAGTTTGCTCCTTTTCAAAATAATGGAAATATTCAAATAGGTTACCTTTCACTCTGCATATAAAAGAGCTTGCTTTGTTGAGGATATGTGAGAAAATAACTGAGTAAGATGTCATGCCTAGGTGGTACAGAAGAAAGATTATAGTATTTCCTGATTTGCACATGTGCCTGTATATCCACTGGAGTTTTGAGTTTTGCTTTTGATAGTCAAATGTAAATAAGAAATCCTGGACATAGATGCTAGAAAATTTGGGAATTTTAGGTGTATTGCTATGTAGTATTTGAAAGATGAATCTGAAATAAAACACGTTATGCCTTTTATACTTCTCAGGTACTATTTATGATGTATGTGAAAAATTCCCATCTTCTCACGGGACTGCTAAGCTTCAACACAATTGACACTTTGGCATGGATACCTAGGGGGCGGGGGTGCTCATTGCATGGGTAACCTTAGCCTCTGCCCAGTGGTGGCCAAGAACAGCTTACTGTTCCAGGCAAATCAAAGTATTTCTAGACATTCCTCGTGTCACCTGAGGTCAAAATCACCCTCAATTACAAACCACTATTTTAAATGGCAATACATGTGTAGTATTTTATGGATTTCCTTTTCTGAGTCTAGAGAAGCAGCACTTTGTCAGGAAGTTAACCCTTGGTCTCATTCATTATTTGTAGGACTTTGTGAAATGTGAGAATAAGAAGAATGCTACTCCCAGAAGTAATTTGGACTTCCCTGTTTCAGAGCATAGAAATTCTTCCATCAAAAAAGAACAGAAGGTTTGTCTTCATTGTCAAGAACATTTCTGTAACTTTAACTTATGTATATTTAAACCAGGAGATAAATAAAGATAGCAAATTCTGATCAGTACTTATCTAGAATGCCAGGTGTGCCCGGTATAACTCAGTTATCTTCCCTCTCCTGGGGGCTGTCTCTGCTTGGGAAGGAACCTAAAGCATTTGATCAATACGGGCACTGCTGATGTCATACGTGCCCGGTGAGGCTCCTCTTGCGTTTCTACACGAGAATTCATAACCTATCTGTGGCCTCTTTAATTCACCTGCAGCCATCACTTGTTTCCTCTGGCATTCCTCCTCAACAGTAACAAAAACTCTTCGTTTATTAGGTTTCCATACGTCCATCATCTAAGAAAACATACTCTTTACGGAGTCAGGCACCCACGATAGATGTAAACTTGACCACTAAGAAAAAAGAAGGAACATTTCAGAAATTTGGAGACTCCTTACAGCGTTCTCCAACAATTCTTCAGTCAAAAGGTTTGTAATGCATGGTGATCTTTCCATGAGATGTAGAGTACATTCTCATCTCTCATGAGCACATAGCCTCAACAGCTGCTTAGCGGATATCGCACTTTAAACAGGCCTGGTCCTGCATTGTGTACAATGAGAAGAAGTAGTTGAAATGATGAAATAGCCAGGTGTTTGCTGACAGTGCAGGGGAAAGGCGTTTACCACCTGCGGAGACCCAGTAAAGGACAGGAGTGTGCATGCAGTTTGAGGCAGCAGTAGGTGTCCTGCTCGTGGCAGGTGGAAAGCCCTTCGCGGGGGAGCGTGGACGATGAGGTGTTTTGGGGATTAGACGAGTGGAGCACTAGTATGAACTGGACACCAGGGGTGGGGAGAATGGGCAGGGTAGGGAAAGGGCCTGGCAGTGGGAGACAGTTAACTCAGTGAAACGGATTGTGTGATTAATATTTGCTATGAAAAACGACCCAGAGCTTCTCAAACGTCTTGCTTAGGTGCCCTTTAACTTTGAATAATCATTTTCTTTGTACGGTTATTTACAAAAATCACTCTGACCATTAGAACCTAAGGTGAAAGGACCATGGAAAGATTTGCTTGTGAAAGTCTAAAGTTCCAAAAATATGTCATCATTAGAAGGAATATGGTGTCATCTGGAACCTGTTTTGAGCTAGTCAGTGTCACTCTTTCCGGTGAAGATTGAAAACACCCTGATGTGTTCCTACAAGTCAGCTTCGTGTTCATCCACAGTTTGGGGGATTCAGATTTGTGAGGCCTCTTGGCTGTCCTTTCTTAATTAAAAATTTTTTGTGAGATAACACATTCTCATGTTCAATTATAGCCAGAGACTCAGCCCCACTAAATGGCTGAACCAACAGCAAAATGATCATAGTTCAGCAGGACCACAGGCATGAACTTTTAGATACGGAGCGTCAAAACTATCAGAGTATGCCTGACAGATTCAATACAGTTTGACAAAACATACTGTATTCGTAGCAAACCCTTCTCTTTTTTCTTAAGGATTTGTTTGACTTTTATTTGAAAGGCAGAGTTACAGCAAGAGGGAGAGACGGATCTGCCGGGCTGATTCATTCCCTAGAGGCCACAATGGCAGCAGCTGAGCTGTTCCAGGTCTCCCGGGTGGGTGCAAGGGCCTAACGACCGGAGCCCTCTCCACTGCTCTCCCAGGCCTTCAGCAGAGAGCAACCAGGACATGAACTGGTGCCCATGTAGGGTGCTGGCACTTGCAGGCAGAGGATTGGGCAACTAAGCCATCACACCATCCCCGATGTTCACTGGACACCTTCACACATGAATAGGTACATCTAGTACCTTACTATTTTAAATTGTGCATAGTTGACTGGTTATGAGTTTACTGTTGCAGAAACCTCTTTCAAGTGACAAACGAATTAAAGATGATTGTGTTACAAATTATCATGTCGTTTTAAGATGATGAAACATTAGATAAGTTGTATTTTGTTGGGCCAGGTTTATACATGGGGTTAATCTGCCCCCCGCCGTGCTTCCATGCCATGTATGTTCTGGTTCATGTCTAACTACTCCAGTTTGAATCCAGTTCCCAGTAATGGCCAGTGTGTGGACTGCTGCCGTGCACATGCAGACTGGACAAAGCCCCTGACTCCTGGCTTTGGCCTGGCCCAGCCCTCATCACTGCAACCATTTGAGGAGTGAACCACCAGATGGAAGATCTGTCTCTCCCTGTGTTTGTAACTCTTTCAAATAAATAGACAAATCTTTAAATTTATATATGTATATCGTTTATCTTTTTGTTTCCTTTGCTATTGTTCCATGCATTTTTTAGGCATTTAATTTTTCCTGTTTGTGAATTCTCTGTTTATGTCCTAATACCAGTTCATATTATAGTATTTTTCTTTGAATTTGTATCTGTTGTTTCTTTATTAAGGACTTCAAGCTTTGCAATAACAAAATAATTTAATTCAGAAATTAATATTTTTATTTTATAGCAAAGAAGATCATTGAAACAATGAGCTCTTCAAACCTCTCAAATGTAGAGGCAAGTAAAGAAAATGTGTCGCGACCCAAACGAGCCAAACGGAAATTATACACAAATGAAATCTCCTCGCCTCTGGATATATCTGGCCAAGTGGTGAGCTGGCGTTTCACTTTTCATCAGTATAAACTTCCTGTTTTTTTTTTTTGTTTTGTTTTCTCAAGAATTCCTAATGTTAGTGGTACTGATGATTTGAATCTCTACTGTGTAGACCATATTTCTTAAGACAGCCAGTGCTGGCGATGCACCTTTATCATAATGACACATAGACACCTCATCAGTGTAAACAAGTGTCAGGCTTTTTGTATTTGACAGTTTATCATAGGAATATATTTTCATTAGTAAAGTTGTTGCTATTTTGTAATTTTTTTGCATCTACCATTAATTTTTTTTATCTTTATCATGAACCTTGTATAAATGTGGGCCCAGATGCGCCTGGTAAGAAGATGCAGCTGACATGTGGCTGTGTCCTCGCGCCCTGGCCGAGAGCCCTCCAGGTTCTGCAAGGGAGATGGTTGTCGCCCTCCTGTATGGCTCCTCCTCTTCACGCAGGACCTTCTGTCATTAGAAGGAATGCTCAAACTTTTCTGTAATTCTCTTGTTTGCTTAGTGGATGAAAGTAAAGGCAGAAAAGTAATTAAAGAATAAAAAATATTCAAAAGGAAGTGGTCAAGAAGAGCCAAGAGAGACTTTTTGTTTGTTTTTTTCTGCAGGAACTGCCAGATGTTAGATTGATGCTTGAAGACACAGAGTTAGAGTCACTTAGGACATTGGGGCTGTCCTGCTAGTTACCGTCTGTGCGATTAGTATGTAATTTCAGTTCTTGGCTGAGAGTTATTTCTTAGTGGCAGAATACTGTACTTTGTAAGTTACATACTCATTGCCACGGTGGAAGATCCATTTCTTAAAAATGATTTGAGACGGGCCCGGTGCGGTGGCGCAGTGGTTAAGGTCCTCGCCTTGCACGCCCGGGATCCCATATGGGCGCCGGTTCTATCCCGCCAGCCCCGCTTCCAGCTCCCTGCCTGTGGCCTGGGAAAGCAGTCGAGGACGGCCCAAAGCCTTGGGACCCTGCACCCGTGTGGGAGACCCGGAAGAAGTTCCTGGATCCTGGCTTTGGATCGGCATAGCATTGGCCGTTGCGCTCACTTGGGGAGTGAATCATCGGACGGAAGATCTTCCTCTCTGTCTCTCCTCTCTGTATATCTGCCTTTCCAGTAAAAAATAATAAAAATAAATCTTTTTTTTTTTAAAATATTTATTTTTAATATTTTTTTTATTGGAAAGGCGGATATACAGAGAGGAGAGACAGAGAGGAAGATCTTCATTCCGATGGTTCACTCCCCAAGTGAGCGCAACGGCCGATGCTATGCCAGTCCGAAGCCAGGAGCCTCTTCCGGGTCTCCCACGCGGGTGCAGGGTCCCAAAGCTTTGGGCCGTCCTCGACTGCTTTCCCAGGCCACAGGCAGGGAGCTGGAAGCGGGGCTGGCGGGATAGAACCAGCGCCCATATGGGATCCCGGGCGTGCAAGGTGAGGACCTTAACCACTTGTGCCACCGCGCGGGCCCCAATAAAAATAAATCTTAAAAAAAAATGATTTGAGGCAATTGCCTCCAACTTTCTGGTAATTGTTTCAAACTATCCATGTCTGGAATTTAATACAGATTGTAGGTTATTTTTTAATTTTAGAATTGTGCAGCTAGATATTTTACTAAATCGATTACTTTTTTAGGCATGCATTTTTATAGGAAATGGTTTGCCTCTGGTGTCTGAGGACAAAAAAATGCTTGTTTATGTTATTAATTAAGTGGATGAGCTTATGATCTGTTTCAAACTAGCTTTTTTTTGTTTTTCACTTACGTTTGCTGAGACTGTGAAATTACTGATTTCAGATTTTAATGGACCAAGGATTGAAGGAGAGTGACCACCAGATTCTAAAGCGAAGACTTCGAGCAAAAATGGAGAAATGAATGGCTCATGGAGGACATTACAATGTAACTTTATGTTATAATCATTGTAACATTCAGCCCTACTCTATAAAGATAACTATGTATATTATGGTTCATCAAATACCTCTGTATAGAGATTACTGTTTTATATATAGTGTTATTTTAATGCAATAAAGAAAGTAAGTTAACAGTTTGTCTGCTTTTTAAACCTTTTCAAAAACAGATTCTTGGGCCTGATGCTGTGGCTCAGTAGCTAAATCCTCGCTTTGCATGTGCTGGGATCCCATATGGGAGCTGGTTCTAATCCCGGCAGCTCCACTTCCCATCCAGCTCCCTGCTTGTGGCCTGGGAAAGCAGTCTAGGACGGCCCAAAGTCTTGGGACCCTGCACCCGTGTGGGAGACCCGGAAGAAGCTCCTGGCTCCTGGCTTTGGATTGGTGCAGCTCTGGCCATTGTGGTCACTTAGGGAGTGAAACCAGTGGACCGAAGTTCTCTGTTCTGCCTTTCCAATAAATATTTTAAAAATCTTAAAAAACAAAAATGACAAAAACCAGTTTCTTTCCAAGTAGCCTATGTTTCCACTTTGGAGCAGTGAAGATCCTAGCAAAGACGCTGTCATTCTCATCTGTTTTTCTACACATGATGTCATAGGCTGATTATTCATTTTCTCATATTTAATAGTGTCTGCTAGACTGTGCAACTGACTTTAAAAAAACAAAAAGAAGATGTACTAATTTTATTTGAAGGGCAGAGTCGGGGAGAGAGGAGAGGGCAGTGGAGACCCTTCATCTCCGTCAGTCCCCCGGCGGCCACAGGAGCCTGGGACTGCAGCTGCACCTCCCGCATGACTAACCCGCTTTGTACTTGGGCTCAGCAACAAGTGTGTTAGAGCTGGTACCCACGTGGGATGCCTCCCTCGGAGGTAGCTGCTTAATCTGTTACGCCACACTCCTGTCCTCTATAACCCGATCTTTACCTAGCTGATTTATAATTAGGATTAAGGGAATAGGTGTGTGCAGATCTTCTGTTTGCCAAAACCATGTATGCAAATTATTTCCTCCTTGTAGTGCTAGAAGCTCATGCGAGCTGACTTGAACCCCTGCTGCCCCACTTTGGACCCAGCGGCCTGCAAATTCACATGGAAGGCAGTGGGAGAGGGCCTGAGTGCTTGGGCCGCTGCCACCCCGTGGGAAAGCAGCATGAACCCCAGATCCTGGCTTTGGCAAGGCTCAGCCCTGGCTAATGCAACCGATTGGGAGTGAGCCCGCACGTGGAGGCTCTCTCCCTCTCCCTCTTGGTGACTCTGCCTTTCAAATAAGTCTATCATTCAGACGTTAAACATGAAATTCAGACCAGAAAAGATGGAAGAACGAAATGAAAACAGAGCCACCGTGTCCTTTGTGTAATTGGAGATCCCAAGTGATAAAAGGAAAAGTAGAACAGGAAGAAAAAAACAATACTTGAAGAAACAGTGATCCAAAATTTTCAACTTCTGAGGAAACGGTGGATCTAGAAGCTTGGCCATTGTCAGGATAGATCCGCACAGAATTACAGCTGCAAACACGGCTGTGAAACTGGTCAAAAAACAAAGAGGAAATTTGCGAGCAGACACGCTATTTACAACTACCAGCTAGACGGACATACTTGTAAAATGTTTATTGGATGAAGGACTTGATACAGACGCGTCAACAGAGGCACGCATTCTTACAATGTCATAAGTCATTAGAATTGCCTTTTGGGGAAAATGTAGGTTTACTTAAGCTGGATGGTACGGGTCTGTCTCTGGGCCTCTCGGCGCCATCGGGCAGAGCTGCACAGGACGTCTGAAGCGGCTGCAGGGACAGCACCGCGCGCTGCCTTTTCTGTTTTGGTTTAATACAGGCAAGAGCCAGGGGCAGTCACTGGCTGTAACTCGGTCGCCGGTAGCCGTGTTAGCATCTGCCGCAGGCACACGGGCAACGCAGCGCAGCACGGCACGGCCGGTGCCACCAGGCAACAGGGGTTTCCAACTCACCTCGTGGGATCGTCACTGAATCTATCAGCTTTTCACCAAATTGCTGTTACGCACGCTTGACGTGTGTGAGCACAGATAAGAAACTTAGAGCTGCCGAGAGCACAGCTCCGTGGCTACCAGGGAGGACGTGAACAGATGTTTCCAGAAAGCGACCGACGGAGGAAAAGCAGTGAGATGAGTGACGTGAGGCCAAAGCTGATGATGCCGGGACGAAGGCGCTGCCTCGGGGCGGGCTTGGGAAATGGGACTGAAAGTCACGAAGAGACCAGAGGAGAAGGATTGTTCTATACTTGCATTTTTGTACGTTCTCCACGCGGCTATTAAGCAAATTGTCCATTTGGGTGCATTTTATCATGTACTTTGCATTGTTAGCATATATAATGAATTACTATTTCATAGAGACCAGGATAGCTAAAGCTAGAAAAACTAGCAAAAGTAAGTGAAAATCTCGAACAGTGGCATACCTTTTTTTTAAAAAAAAAAAGTTGCTATAAACTAAGTTTGTTCCATGTTTTCCTGCTCCCTCTGCTGCTTCTCTTATTAAATTTCTGTACTTATTTGAAAGAGTTCTAGAGCCCTTCCCTGGCTTACACCTCGGATGGCCGCAGCCAGGTGTCAGGAGCCTCCTCTGGGTCTCCCGCATAGGGAGCAGCGTTCCAGACACCTGAGCCATCGTACACTGCTTTCCCAGACCACAGGCAGGGAGCTGGATGGGAAGCAGGGCAGCAGGGTCCAGCGCCGTAGCCTAGCAGCTAAAGTCTCTGTCTCACATGAACCGGGATCCCATATGGGTGCCGGTTCTAATCCCAGCAGCCCTGCTTCCCATCCAGCTCCCTGCCTGTGGTCTGGGAAAGCAGTGGAGGACAGCCCAAAGCTTTGGGACCCTGCACCCGCATGGGAGACCCAGAAGAGGCTCCTGGCTTCGGATTGGCTCGGCTCCAGCTGTTGCAGCTGTTTGGGGAGTGAATCAACGGGCGGAAGATCTTCCTCTCTGTATATCTGACTTTACAATAAAAATAAATCTTAAAAAAGAAGGAAAACAAAGAAAGTGGAGGCAGCAGGACACAGACCCTCTGTGGAATGTCTGCGTCACAGGCCCCAGTGTAACACTGTGTCACCATAGTGACCCCTCCCTCCGTTCTTGAGTATAACAGGAGATCATGTGATCCAACATCATGGCTTAGTAGGCTAAGATTCTGCCTGTGGCGCCAGCTTCCTACATGGGCACCTGTTCATTTGAATCCCGGCAACTCCACTTCCCATCCAGCTCCCTGCTTGTGGCCTGGGAAAGCAGTCGAGGACGGCCCAAAGCCTTGGGACCCTGCACCCGCGTGGGAGACCCATTGGAGGCTCCTGGCTCCTGGCTCCAGATCAACTAAGTTCTGGCTGCTGCCATTTGGGGAGTGAACCAGCAGACTGAGGGTCTCCTTGTGTTTCTCCTTTCAAACAAAATTTTTTTTAAAAAATCCTTAAAAAATGTTTTTAAATACAAATATTTTCAAGAATGTTTAGAAGAAACTTTAAAAAATGTATTTATTTTTATTGGAAAGGCAGATTTATAAAGAGGAGAGACAGAGATCCTCCAGCTGCTGGATCTCCCACGCGGGTGCAGGTCCCAAGGCTTTGGCTGTCCTTGACTGCTTTCCCAGGCCGCAAGCAGGGAGCTGGATGGGAAGCGGGGCTGCCGGGATACCGAGCAGTGCCCATATGGGATCCTTGAGTATGCAAGGCAAGGATTTAGCCACTAGGCTATTGCACCGGGCCCTTGGAGAAAACTTTCATAATTGAAAGAAATATCTAAAGGAAAATGATAGTGGCTGGAGCAATGGCTCAACCTGCTAATCTTCCACTTCCAAGCTCCGGCATCCCACTTGGGCGCCAGTTCATGTCCCAGCTGCCGTGCTTCCCATCCAACTCCCTGAATGTTTCCTGGGAAAGCTGCGCAGGAAGTCCAAGTGTTTGGGACCCTGCATCATGCTGGAGACTTGGAAGAAGCTCCTGGTTCCTGGCTTCAGATTGGTTCAGCTGTGGCTGTTGCGGCCATTTGAGAAGTGAGCCAGTGGATGGAAATTTATTCCGTGTCTCCTCCTTTTGGTAAGTCTGCCTTTCCAATGAAAAGAATTCATTAAAAAAAAAAAAAAAAAGGAACATGGTAACTATTATCTTGATTTTCAATAGTATAGAATGAAAAATGTTATATATTCATTCACCTTATGCAAAATTGCATTTGTGATATTATCTGTATGTGGTTGTATTTTTCACTTTTATTGCTATATCCCATTATATATTCTCTAGGTTTCCAGTTTGGGACTATTTACAATTCAGAGAATTACCGCTGACAGTGCAATCCCATGAGCGTCCACCAGGTGGAGACAAAGCCCTTCTCAGTGCAAGAGTCTCTGGAAAAATGACGTTTGTGTCTGCACTATGTCCAATTTATGTAATGTAGCAAGCAGGGCAGAATTGTGGGAAAACGAGTAAAGTTATCTTTTGTGCTGTTGCTTGCCAACCAAAGAAATTCTTGTCACTTCTCGGGAAAATTCCAGGAATGAATTTAAAAAATATCATGTGGCTGAAAATATGCCATTCACCCAATTACCTGAAATATTCTCAACTTTTTCTTGAGTCGTTTTTGATAAACCATCTATAAGAAGAGGGTAAGGATTTTCATATACTACAGAGTGGGATATTTTAAAAGAAGGTCACTCCAAGTATTTGTGCAGATAGAAATCACCAGCACAAGAAAATTAAGATACATTGCTCACAGGCCTGATTAAAACAAGAAACGTGCAGATGGAATTGTGTGGTTTAGATTTACTCTTATTTTATGCTGAAGTCTGAAGAACTCGATTGGCAGTTTCCGTTTTTCTTTCTGCCTCTCTCTATCCCCTCCCGGCAGGTGGCCCGCAGTGAGCCCCTCTCCGTCTTGGGCCTTCCGGGGGCTCTGAGGGCAGTGTTTGCACAACACCACAGCCCTCCCAGGTTCCGGGTGGCGGCAGCTGTCGCAGGTGGGCAGAAAGGACCAGTTGGTGACCCTGAGCCAACCGCCTAAGACCACAACAGTTTTAGGCCAAATATTTCCCAGCTGTTTGTCTTTTACTTAAATAGCATTTTAAGCACAGACACCAACACTGCTTAAAAAGTGTATTCAGAGAGTGAGGGATACAAACCAGCAGGACTAAGCAGCAGAAAGAAAAAGGGTAAGGGAGAGACAGAGGTTGATACTTTTTATTCTTTTCAGGATTTATTTGCTTTTATTGCAAAGTCAGATATACAGAGAGGAGGCGAGACAGACAGAAAGACCTTCCTTCCGCTGATTTCCCCTAAGTGACCGCAATGGCCTGAGCTGCGCCAATCCGAAGCCAGGAGCCAGAAGCTCTTCCGGGTCTCGCTCGTGAGCGAAGGAGCCTTCCTGGACTGCTTTCCCAGGCCACAACAGGGAGCTGGATGGGAAGTGGAGCTGCCGGGACCAGAACTGGCGCCCATATGGGATCCCGGGCGTGCTCAAAGTGAGGATTTTAGCCGCTAGGCCATGCCGCCGGGTCCGATACTTTTTGTGCTTAAGGGAGAGAGGTTGCTACAGTTGGTTTAGAGTCGCCCCGCAGGAAGCAAGGGAGAGCCGTGCAGAGGGGGAAGTGCAGGAAGTCCGGCTGGGGCCTGCAGGATGAGCCCCTCCTGGCTTGGAGGGCGTGGCCGGGAGCGACCCTCCTCGCCCTCCTGCAGCCCAGGTCATGGCGGGTACGTGCCGGACGACGCGCAGGGCGGAAAGCGCTGCACAGGTGGGGCAAGTGCGGCCTCCAGACTGCCCACCCCAAGCCGGCTGCCCGCGCCAGCCCCGCCGAGTGTCCGGCAGGTGGGTCGGGCCTGGCCGGTGCTCCAGGGCAGCCGGTGCTCCAGGGCGGCAGGGTGGGGGGGGCCTGGCCGGGGCTCCATGGCGGCCGGGGGCAGCACACTCCGGGGGGAGGCTGGGTGCACCTCCGCACGGCCGGGGTGCCGGGACCACGCACCTGGCGGAGGAGGGAGGTCCGAGGGGCCCACCCCGACCTCGTGCCGACCTGGCGCTCCCCGCGCCCCTGTGCGCGTCGGCGAGGCCACGGCGGAGCGCACGCAAGCGTCTTTTCTTCCTGTGTATTTACTTTTTTTTTCTTTTGACAACTATGAAAGGGCTTTTAAAAAGTTTGTGGGAGAAATGCACTGAGGAGGTACTGTCTCTTTTCCACGGGTATTTTAAAGCGCCGGGCCTGCTCGCTCACGCTCTCCGCTTGAGCTGAGGACACGGGGATGGGCAGAGCCGGACATGGGTCCCTGTGGTCTCTGTCTAGAGCGGACTGGCACGGAGCAGACACAGAACATTCTCGAACGTCGCTCTAGGATGGCGAAGGGGCGGCCGTGGCGCGCTTTCTCGGTGTGCAGGGGAAACCGGCTGGTCACCCGCGCTACAAAGCTAGCTCTCATTTGTTCTTCCTCTTTGTCTTACTAGTTGTTTAAGTGAGCACAGCCACGGCTTGCCTGTTTGAGCTCCCACTATTTCCAAAACTCACCTCTTCTTTCCTCATTGCTTAAAAACTGTCACTTATTTTAAACTCTTAGGGATGACTCTTAGTTTGACGCTTCTCTCCGTCCCTAGCCCTGTCTGTAGCAGCTGCAGACAGCTTTGCCCCAAGACCCACACCTGTGTCGCTTCCTTGCCTAAAGCTTTTCCAGTTCCGTCCTGTCTTGTGTTAAACTAACTCCCAGTTTCAGCTTTGCTGTTTTCCTTGTCCCTGTCAGCTTTACAAGAACTTGGGGGGAGTCCCTGGAGCACCCTCAGGTGGTTAATGACTGAGCCCCGTGGACTCCCCTCCCGCCTGCGTCCTTGCCAGAATCCCTTCTTCTGTCCCACGGCCTCCCCTGTCCTCAGCATGACGCTGTGTCCCCACGATGGCATCCGGCCTCCCCTGTCCTCAGCGTGACGCTGTGTCCCCACGATGGCATTCTGCATCGTATGTGGGTACCCCTTGATGGCTGCCCAGGGCACTGGAGACTAGGGTCTGGCCTGCCCCGCCCCCACATCTCCTAGGCTCCAGCCTGTAACAGGAGGAGGGGCCACAGGAGCCAGTTACGTCACCTACCTGGCGGGATTCCAGGTGACCAATGGGACACCTGAATGGACATTCCTTGCATAGTTGGGGCACAGACAGCCCCTTTGCCTCCCCACGTGTCTAGAGGGGTATAAAACTCCTCCACACGTATCTCAGACGCCCTTTTCGCTTCCCTCTTCCTTCCCCTCTGCGCGAAGGGGGCCCAGGAGCGGATTTTCCAATAAAGCTTCCATCTCAACTCTGAACAACTTGCCGATATTATTTCACCAAGCGGGCGGGCGGTCGGTGGCCATCATCTAACATTTGGTGCCGGGAACCCGGGAAGGGATGCGTGGGCTCCCTAAACTGGTTGAGCTCCCCCCTTCCTCTCTCCACCTCTAAGCCGCCAGCCCCAAGGCCTTTGCCGGCTGCGAAGCGACAGACGTGAGGTAAGCCCCTCCGCCCTGCTCCTCCTGTCCTGAAAAGTATTCCCTAACCTCCTGCAGACCCCCCAAACCGTGTACACGTGGTCTGCCTGTCCTGAGCCCTCAGCGAGACGGGGGACGCCCTGGTCGTTGACCGGCTCCCACCAATCCAGGGCCCTCAGAGGGACGTGAGACGTCCCCCCTACTGACTGGCCCTCCTTAACGGGAACCAGGTTCCCCTCTAGTCTGAATTTCAAAGCGGGGACGCCTTCTTTGTGTTTAGATTAGCCGCGAGATACTTTATCGGGACAGGACGGGCAACAAAATGTCCTGAGCCCATGGCCCCCAACCCCCTTAAGCTGTTTATTGGCCAATTTTAAAACCATGGGTCTGGGCCAGGACTTACGCAGAAAACGCCTTGTCCATTTTTCAACCGTGGCCTGGCCACAGTACGTGTTGGAAAAGGCTCCAAATGGCCAGCGGAAGGCACGTTTGATTTTCAGATCCTCACGGAATTGGGTAATTTCTGTCATCGCGAGGGTAAATGGTCTTAAGTTCGTAATGTGGAAGCTTTTTGGAAACTCCGTTCCTGCCCTTCCCTATGTTCCTCCTGTTCCACGACTCAGATTCTCCAGGCCAAGGCTAAGCCCTCCCACTCTCCCAAGGATCTCTTAGACTTTTCACCTAACCATTACCTTTTCTGAGCCGCCAGAACTTTTAGGACTCCACCCAGCCCCCACTTCTTCCCCACCTGCTTCTCTGCCAGCCTCTTTACCTGCACTTTCGCCTCTCTCGGAGCCTTTGGCCCATCCACCTTGTACGTTACTCCTCCAGTCCCTGTGCCATGTTCCCCAAGGTCACCTCCTCTTTGGTCACCTCTTCTACGCTCCCAGTCCTTCTGTAATGTTTCCAGACTCCTTCACTTACTGAGTAGCCACTGGATTCCAGTGTCACTTTTGCTTTACCTTCTGTTTCTTTGCTATGTTCCCACCCCTCCCTTATTCTATCTACTCCCATATCTTGCCCCACCTAATTCCACCTAACCCCATCATTCTCTTTGTTCCTCCTTTTTCCCTCTGTGTGGACATCCTTGCTGCACAGAAGGTCCCTGTCCCTGCCCAAGAACCTCTCTGACCTCTACCTTACATTTCCCCCAGTTTGCTCTCCCCCACTCAGAACCTTCCTCCTTCGGATCCTTCACTTCCTGCGCAGGTACCATGTTCCCAAGCCCCCTCTCTCCACTTCCTGTTCTGATGCCATCTTCCCAGCTCCCCTCCCACTCCTCCATGTGGTAGGACCCCATCCACCATTTTGCCTTTCTCCTCCACCTGATGGGACCCTGTCCACCATCTTGCCTTCCTTCATGTGGCAGGACCCTGTCTGCCATCTTGCCTTTCTCCATTCTCACCCTCAACCTAACCTGCTCTCCCTCTTTGGTTCTTCTGACTTAACCCCAATAATGCCTGATTCCCTGCTGCTGCTGCAGCAACTGCTTTTAACTCTTTTTTTTCCTTTCGTCATCCCCACCCCCACCCCTTATCTAACATGGGTGGGATAAAAGATAAGCTAATTAACATCTATCAAAAGAACAAAACTGTAATTTGCTAAGTTGTTCCGAAACTTAATTTAAAATTTGTATATCAAAATAATCCAGTATAGAGTTGCTCTAATCCACTGCTAAGTTATTCCAAGCCATGAGGTAAACTCACGTGCTCTTACCAATTGTTTTATAGAGTATTTCCAGGTTAAAGCATGGCGTAGAAGGAATGGGAAGTCATGAAAGTTTTGAGAGGAATACATCTTGTATGGTTTATGTGCAATGTAATTTATCATTGTCCTTTAAAATTGCCTATAGCATTTTTCTAAATATTTATCACTGATATTATTGCTTTTTCTAATGTACAATTTAAGCTAATTGTAAAGCTGTGCTTGTTTCAAATTTGTAGCGGACATCAGACCTTTGGCAAATGCTTTCTAGAACTTCTATTTGAGAGTTTTTACTTGGTGGTAATTAATCTGATGCTTCCAACTACTTTCTTCATCTCTCTCTCTCTCTCTCTCTCTCTCTCTCTCACTGAGGGACTCAGGCTGCACAGTTTGATTTCCAGACCCTTTATAGGGATGGCTAACTTGTCAGACCAAGCAGCCTAATTATCTTCTCGTAGGCATCACCCTAAAACTATCAGGACTATGCCTGTAACTACAAATTCCTAGATCAGCCCATTAAGGCATTCAGGGATAGAATTGAGCATCCCTTTGGCTGACATCCCGTGGTTGCCTCTGTGGCCCACTTTAACCAGGGCCCAGAGGAAGAGTAGTGAGCTAGGCATCAGGAGGCTCATTAATGCGGCTTTATACAGTAACCTGTTCTCTAGGAGACCCAGTAAGGCTAGTCTACCCTCAAGTAGCACCTGCTTGTGATATGGGAAGCCAGAATATTGGGCAGCCAGCTGCAGTGATAGAAGTGGCTTTCAAAGAGTCTTGTTAGCTCTGCCAAGAGCCAGGCCACTAGAAATGGGACTGCCCTGGGGGTCAAAGTATTCCTGGGTCAGAACCATGGTGGGCCACAAGCTAGAAAGCCCTTCACTCTGCCCAGCTCCCAAAGCATCCGTCGCTATGGAGGGATGGCCTGGGGTCAGCAACATCACAGGTAAAGCTGTATATTCTGTCCAGAGACAACATCTGTTCTATACTAGCCTCTCTTTCAGGCCGGCTCACCTCTCTGTCCAGCCAGGTAATGGGAGTCAATGGGATGTCTCCACAGTTTCACACTTCCTTTATGATGTCTCTTCCAGTACTCTATGTGAAGAGAGGGGTGGTCCTGACCTTACCTGAAACTCCAGAGTTCGTGTATGTAAGACCTTAGAAACGGTTTTTACTAGCTAGCACTGTAACCTTGAAGGCCACTATCTACTGGAGCCCTGGCCTTACCATAGGCCCTGACTTAGCTCCTGCTAGCAGCCAGAGTCCCCATGAGCAGAGGGAGGGAAAGAATACAAGATTAGAAGCAGGCCAGACTATACATCCTGTCTTGTTTCTCAAGGTCTCACTAGATAATTTTAATCAGCTGTCATGCATGTTCCTGCCTAAGCTTCCCCACTAATTCCATACAACATAAAGCCGCGATATCGGGGCTGAGTAAAAGTGTTCCCAGTTCTCTGCCTAAGTCAAATGGACTCTCTATCCAAGAATGGCCAGAATGTGGAATCTGCACAGAAGGTCAACACCTGCCAAGATGATCCGTGTGTCACCATAGAGGCACCCCAAAGAAGCTCCTCAAGACCAACCCTCAGAGACTACATATTCCAGTGAGCTTCAGGAGGAAATCAATCCATCATTTTGATAAGTAACCCCTCCCTCCATTCCTGTGTCATCCACTCAAATGTATAAATTTCTTCTAACCAAATCATTAACCAGTTCTTTTGCAGGGCTAGGAGCCTGCCATTCCTCCCCAATATGTAACAAAAAGGAAAAATGTGAGTGATTCCAACATCCCAACCTGGACCCTGACACTGCTTCCTGCTTCCCCTTTCCCACAGCTTGTGGAATTTGTGTGTTGTTCCGGTTATGCACCAATGAGATGTAACTATGAGTCTTTCCTGAGAACTTCACCCACCGTCCTCTCCCCTTAACACTTTCCTCAACTTCCAATCTCTCACTCTTGCCAGCCGGTCCTCGATTCTCACTTCTTACCTAGGGAAGGCTTGCTGTACCAGCCTCTACAGTCTCCTGATCTCATTCTTTAGTGGATGGTAGCTCGCTGTCCAACCTGCATGGTTGCACCATGCAGCCTATGTGGTACTCATTCCTGAGTCCACCCTAGAGGCCAATTGCCTCCCATCCTGCCACCTGGCAGGAGAGGGAATTTCTTACCACCAAAGGGATGCCCATCACCAATGCCTCATTCACTAACTCCTCCTGCCTAATGTTTTCCACTGTTTCTCCTCAAGGAGCCCTAAGCTCAGGTTGCCTATTCACCAGCTGCAAGGACATGAACCAGATGAGAATTGGCAGATCGATTTCACCCATGTGCTCGCCCACAAAAGCTTCTCTGAGACCACGTTGACTGCTATCTTCTAGACCTGGCTGCTACCACACCATCAGACCCCAATGCCTCTCTTCTCTAGCCTGGTGACCTGGTCCTCCTCAAGACCCTCCACCCACGCTCACTCCAACCTCAGTGGACCAGGCCTCACTTCGTGACCCTGACCATGCCTGTGACTGCCAAACTCCTTGATCACACTTCCTGGTATCATATTTCTCACCTCAAACATTTTAGTGCTCGCATCAAGGATAAATTGTCTGCCACTTCCTTGACCCACCAACTCACCCGACTACCTCACTCCTCTCTTACTCCTCTTCTGGACAACAGCTAACCACTTCCTCTTCATTTCAGCTGGATTTGCCTCATTAGTGTATTGCAACCCATGCCACTGTCAAGGGCACATGTCTAGCCCACCTCTTAACAAATGTTATTATTCCAAACAGCTGTGTCACACTGGGAAACCTCATATCACCATCCTATGCAGAGATATATTGCAAGGTGTCTGGGATCTCCATTCTGCTGACCAGCCCCTGCCCCATGTCTAAACATGGCTCAATGTAATTGTCTTGCCTCCAGCATGAATTCTTCTTTCATGTCATTTTCTTCTATTTCAGTCAACTGTGATGAATTTTCTAGCAGGTGCACCAACTAACACTGCTTTCTTAATCAGAAGCTAAACAGGAAATTTCAAATTCCCAGGATCTTGAAAAAACCAAACTGGCAGTCTTCATTCCAACTTTGGTAGGAATGTCTATTGCTACCTCCCTGTTGGCGGTAGTCCTCAGTACAGGAGCCCTAGGTCACTCCATCATCGAGGTCAACAAGCTCCAAGCGGACCTCAATCAGGCTATAGAAGACTCAGCCTGGTCCCTGGCATCCTTACAGTGACAAACCACCTCGCTGGCTGAAGTGGCACTCCAGAATCGACGAGCCCTAGATCTGACTGCAAGCAAAGGGGGAACCTGTGTCTTCCTACAGGAACAGTATTGTTATTATATTAACGAATCTGGTAACTGGGATTAAAAAAAAAAAATCTCCAGTCAATAAGGGATCAACTCAATAGTTGGCAAAATGTGGGCAAGGATTCGGGTTTTAACATCTGGGAATCCCCCCTACTAACTTGGCTCATGCCTATACTAACCCCATTAATAGTTATAGGCCTTTTATTAACAATTGCCCCTTGTTTTCTAAGGTTTGCCAAAGAAAAAATCCAAGAAGCCTCACGGGTCACTCTCAACCAACTGCTGTTCCACCCCTACGTTCTGGTGCCCACTGAGCCCTCTCCGGACCACAATTAGGGACTACGACCCCCTTCAGCAGGAAGTAGTCAGAATGACTTCGTCGCCCCCTTTCCTATTACCAAGAGTCCGGAATGATGGCTGCCCAGGGCACTGGAGACTAGGGTCTGGTCTGCCCTGCCCCCACATCTCCTAGGCTCCAGCCTGTAACAGGAGGAGGGGCCACAGGAGCCAGTTACGTCACCTACCTGGCGGGATTCCAGGTGACCAATGGGACACCTGAATGGACATTCCTTGCATAGTTGGGGCACAGACAGCCCCTTTGCCTCCCCACGTGTCTAGAGGGGTATAAAACTCCTCCACACGTATCTCAGACGCCCTTTTCGCTTCCCTCTTCCTTCCCCTCTGCGCAAAGGGGGCCCAGGAGCGGATTTTCCAATAAAGCTTCCATCTCAACTCTGAACAACTTGCCGATATTATTTCACCAAGCGGGCGGGCGGTCGGTGGCCATCATCTAACACCCCTCATTGCCCGCCTTTCTGAAGGTGCATGTCAAAAAGCGGGTGTTGCTGCGTGTCCAGGTTTCCACATGAATTTTAGAGTTTTTTTTTCCAGTATCTGAGAATATCATTGGTACTTTGGAATTGCATTGAATTTGTAAATTTCTGTAAGTAGTGTGGGCATTTTGATCATACAAATTATTCCTATCTACGAACATGGAAGATTCTTCCACTTTTTTGTGTATCTCCTTGTATTTTTTTCTTTTTAAAAAATATTTATTTATTTTTATTAGAAAGGTAGATTTACAGAAAGGAGGAGAAACAGAAAGGAAGATCTTCTGTCTGCTGGCCACAAAGGCCAGAGCTGATCTGATCTGAAGCCAGGAGCCAGGAGTCTCTTATAGGTCTCCCACGTGGGTGCAGGGTCCCAAAGCTTTGGGCTGTGCTCGACTGCTTTCCCAGGCCACAAACAGGGAGCTGGATGGGAAGCGGGGCTGTCTGGATTAGAATCAGCACGCATATGGGATCCTGGCACGTTCAAGGCGAGGACTTTAGCTGCAAGGCTACTGCGCTGGGCCCTCTGCTTCTATTTCTTTCTTTAATGTTTTATATTTTTGATTATATAGATCTTCCACCTTCATGGTTGAATTTATTCCCAGGTATTTAATCTTTTCTTTTCTTTTTTTTTTAGCTGTTGTGAATGGAGGTGATCTTGTAAGATCTTTCTCAATAATGGCATGATGTGTGTATACAAAGGCTATTGATTTTTGTGTCTTGATTTCTTATCCCACGTCTTTATCAAATGCTTATTAGTTTCCACAGTGTCTTGGTGGAGTGGTTGGATCCCCTAAATACAGAATCATGTCCTCTAAAAACAGGGGTAATCTCACTTCCTCCTTTGCGATGTGGATCCTTTGGTTTGTTTCTCTTGCCTAATGCTTCTGGCTGAAACTTCCAGAACTGTATTGATTAACACTGGTGACTGCGACCATCCTTGTCTGGTTGCAAATCTTAGTGGAAATGATTTCCAGTGTTTCCCATTCAGTGTGATGCTGGTGGTGGGTTTGTCATATCCTGCCTTCAGTATGCTAATGAGTGTCCCCCTGCACCCACTTGGCTTAAGGCTTTTGTCATGAAGATACTGCATTTCATCAAGTACTTTCTGCGTCCTTTGAGATAATCATGTAGTTTTTATTCTTCTTTTTTGCTTAGTGCTTTTAACTTTCAGCCATTCAGTTATCACCTTTATAATTCTTACCCAAACTGCTTTTTAAAATTAATTGATTTGGAAAAGAAACTACTGTAAATGAAAAATAAGAGTCACTTGCCATAAATGGAAAGTAGCAATGGAAATAAGTAGAATGATGTAATGTTATTAAAAAAATAGAGAAAATATGAGAAAAAGACATAATAATACATTTAACTGATGTATACGAATACATGCCTGAGATGCTAGATGAATGAAGCCACTGTTAATCAAAGCATGATAGAAGCAATTTTCTTGCTTATTTTGGATAATTGTGAAGATTCGTCAATGGCAAAATTCATTTTTTGGGTGGAGAATAATAATGGGTCTTGAGTTCTCTGTATTGACAGTCAAACTGGCTCAGAGTTAAACACTTTGTGAGAAGGGATTGGATGGTAACAACAGTTTTCTCTTGTTTTTGTCAGTCTATTCCTTACCATAATAATTTTCCATGTTCATGGAAAATTTCCAGACACAGACCAGAAATGTAGAAAGAATAATGTGAAAAATGTACACACACATATATCTCACCATCTAGCCAACATGGCTCTCCAGAAAGCAGAACCAATGGGAGAGACACAGGAAGATGCATTACAGGAACTTGTTTATGTGAATATGGAGGCTAAGAGGCTCTGTGACATGCTGTGTGCAGGTGCAGAAGCAGGATTCCTGATAGTGCAGTTAGGCTAAGTCTAATGATGTGAGAATGAGCATCTGATGTTGTAATTCTTACTCTGGAGCCAGATGCCTCAAAACCAGACGTGGACAGGGTGCAGAGTACTTGTCTAAGGGCTGAAGTGGGATGGCCTGAGAATCAGGTGCCCCAGGGCAGGAGAAAATGAATGTTCCATCTCAAAAAGGCAGAGCAGCACCTGATTCTTCTTTTTTTAAATTATTTTTTTAAATTTTATTTTGACAATCTTTACATAGTTAATTTGGATAAAAAGGTTCAAGGGCTACAGGAAAGTGGGTAACATTATTAATTCCATATTGTTTCCTTCATGTATCTGAGGTAAAGGGGGATATTAAGGGAGAAGCCCCACCCAGTTTCCCACCCACACCAAGTCCCGTATGTAGGGCATGCTCTGAGATACTCGTTCACGTGGTTTCAATAGTTTACCAGTTATGAATTGCTGCCAGTCTCGCCACTCCAAACATGATGAGGTTGCTGAAGAATCCACTGATTGACATAGTCCATCATAGAGTCTCCATTTGCCCCGTATTTTGCTGCCAACATATAGCTGAGGTGGTTGATTGACTTGTTCCATCTTCTGTCCTTTCATGGTTAGGGGTTCTGAGTCCGGCAGTTCCACTGGGGAGATCCCCAAAGAAACCTTGTCTGAGGTGTTCCCAGACCAGATTCTTTAAAAAAAAAAAAAAAGATTTATTTTTATTGAAAAGGCGGATATACAGAAGGAGAGACAGAGAGGAAGATTTTCCGTCCGATGATTCACTCCCCAGGCGACCACAACGGCTGGAGCTGAGCCAGTCCGAAGCCAGGAGCCTCTTCCAGGTCTCCCACGCAGGTGCAGGGTCCCAAAGCTTTGGGCCGTCCTCCACTGCTTTCCCGGGCCACAGGCAGGGAGCTGGATGGGAAGTGGAGCAGTCAGGACACAAATCAGTGCCTATATGGGATCCCAGCACATGTAAGCTGGGGGTTTAGCTTCTGAGCCACCACACCAGCCCCATCATAGTCTTTCATAGGCTCATGTTTTTTTCCTTATAACAATTTATTTCAGAATAATTTTAAATGTATATAATAAAATTTGTGAGGTAGTGATAGAGTTTTTATATACCTTTCATCCCACTCCCCTAAGAACATCTTATGTTAGTAAATTTGTCACAATATACGGACCATTCCCCAGCTCTCCCTGTTGTGTTTAATCTGAACTTCTTGTATATCTTACTCCTTCCAATCTCTAGTAATCAGTATTCTATGTTAAGATTGAGCTTTTTTTTTGTTTTGTTTTAATTTTTACTCCGATGTATAAGGAAGAATATGCAGAATTGTCTTTCTCTGGCTCACTTCATTCCATATTATGTCCTTCAGTGTCATCCATTTTGCTGCAAACAACAGGACTTCATTTTCCATTCTGGCTGCATGGTATATTTTCTTTATTCATTCATCTGATGTTGGACACCTTGGTTGATTTCCTATTGTGGCTGCTGTGACCCATATTGTTGTCAACATGGCAAAGCTGTCATCTCTTTGATATCCTATTAGTGTGTTAGCTAGACCATAACGTATCTCCATGTCCTGTTTTTAACAAAATCTCTCTTAATGTCTCCTTTTTAATTTTAAATATTTCTCTTTGTTAGTCTGACTAAAGGTTGGTTCATTTTGTTTATATCCTTTTAAATGAGTTTTTCAGTTTGTTGATCTTTTGTACTTTTTCATTTTCATTTATTTGTTCTGTAGTTATTATTTTTGCCTCGTTCTTATTTTAGGTTTGGTTTCTTCTTCTTCCTCTTCTTTTTTTTTTTTTTTTTTTCTAGTTCTTGAGGTAGACCAATAGCTTTTTTTGTTGAAGTTACTTGTACTTTTCACTGTAGGCACTTACTGGTATAAACTTCCCTCTTAGTACTACTTCTGCTGTACCCCTTGGGTTTTTATGTGTTGTATTTTCATGTTCATTTGTTTTAAGAAAGATTTCCTTTTTAATTTCTTCAGTAAAATCGCTGGCAACCAGGAGCAGCTTGTAGAGTTTCCACGTATTTAAATTTTCTTTTGTTGTTCTTGTTGACTTCTAGTTTTATTCTTTGTGATGTGAAGATCTATGGAAGGTTTAAATCTTCTTCAGTTTATGAAACTTGATTTGCGGTCTAATTTTGTGATAGGGTGCAGCTGGCTGGCTAATGGCACCCCAAGGCAGTACTAGGTTTCCAGCGATGGATAAACACAGCTATCTGCTTCTGTACCTGATTGGCCTGGTATGCAAGTTGATTGATTAGTAATAGGTACCACCTGAGTTGACTCAAAATGCCCAGCTGCTTTGGCTTAATGAGAGCTTAAAAACCCCTAGCTCTGGCTGGGTGGTGCAGTTGTTCCTGCGATGTGGCTTGGAGCTGCGGTTGCCAAGCTTAGTCCATGAAGACTCCTCCTCACATCCTGCACTTGTGTCCGTTGGTGCTCTCGCCAAGATTTTGGAGGCCCCAGCCAGAGTTAAGTCTCTGGTGAGAGCTTAGCAGTGGCCGTCCTTTGTTCTGGAATCTGGCTTGGCAATCTGGGGAGGTCACCATGAAGTGACTTGATAAGGTCCCTCAGCGTATCCAGCTTCCTGACTCACGGGCTTCGTGCTGAGTTTTCGGAGGAGGAGTCATTCCTGGTTATAGGTGAGTTTATATCCCACCACTTGTTTCTATTCGGAGTACTCATCTGGGACTCTGAGGAGGCTGGGCACAGCATAACTTGTTGAGTTGGGTTCTATACACAATGTAATTATGAGCCGTCGGGCTTGGGTCCCCAGGTTTCTGGGTTTCCATCAGGTTTGATTCTCAGGTGTTTGAGTTCCTCTCAGTTTTGTGTTGTAGCAGCCGCTAGTGAGAGTGGCAGGCACCGGTGTTTGGAAATTTGTTGTTCTAAGGATGTTCTGTTCTGTCTCATTTGAGCTTCATTTTTGTCTGAACATGGGGCAAAGCACAGTCTATCAAGTTTTTGGTTTCCTGTTAGGTTTCTGGATCGAGTGTGGCAACCACTCGTCTGTTGTGATGTCTGTCTATATTGTTAAAACTGTGTTTAAATAGGTCCAGTGCTGCGACAATTGGTAATCAGAGCTCTATTCTAACAGTTCCCTGGGGTGTAGTTTGCAAGTTTGAGTTTAAAGAATTTTCTGTTCCAGAAAACTAAAGGTAGATGTGCTTAAGAGGTGGTGTTCTACAGTAGCATTGTTTGGTCATCGTGTCCCTTGAAACTGAATGAGGAATGGTCTTGTAATAGATCTTGGTTTTATGCCACTCCTTTCTAGCTAGTGTTGCTTTAGGAAAATTTCAGAGTGTGTCATTGTTTGCTGGGTCAGGAGATGTTAAATGTACAAACTGGCAGATAAACAAGGAAAATATTTCTAATCGTGAAAGCAAATACTCCCAGCCTCTTAAATATTTAACAAACTGTTAAATATACTGAATGTGTTTCTAATGTGTTGCTAAACTGTGCAAATACTGTGCTAAGATTATTTTAAATTATAAACTGACTTCCTAGCTAGGTGCAGGATCAAGGAATTTGGCAGATGGAATGTCTTTGGGTTGCATGTAAAATATTTGCAGAAAATTTGAGTGACTATCTGAATTACTTGAAGTCTAAGTTGAAATTGTAAAACGATGCTGTCAAGTTCTTATTGTTTTTGAAAGAGCCAAGTTTTAAAAGATGCTTTGAGTAAGGTCTCCTGGCATATTTGGGAGGTTTGGTTACTCTGACATTAAGATGGGCCCCTGGGCATCTCAAAAGGAGAAGAAAATACGAAAGTCAGATATTTCTTTTCCCCTCTGGTTAAAATAAAACGAATTTGGTTATTTGGATTGTATGCAAAATATTGCCAAGATGTAAAATTAAGCTATATAATTCTTGTGATACAAACGTGCTTAATATGTTGGGGAAATTTCATGGTTCTGTGTTACTATCAATCATGGTTGCTAAAAGGGACAAAAGTTTGAAAGCACCTGAGGGATTTTTCAAAACTGCCATGTGACTCCTTTCCAATTCAATGAGTTTAACTATTTCTGTTGTCAGGATTTTGAGATTGTTTTAACAGGATGGGGTTGAAAATATTAGAGTGCTTGTCTTCAATAGTCCCTCAGGTTACAGTAAAATAGCAATTCTCAGGAAGCCCTACAATTTCAAAGGATTAAGTGTCACTTTTTAATACTTCATCTGCAACTGTTCTGAGTGAAGAAAGTGGGCCCCAAACCCGTGCTGAAATAGAGGCACAGGGAATTATCAGTCAAGTAGTTACACGGGTACCAAACAATGGAAGCCTGTTTCTTATGAGGCCTGAGGGTTTAAGACTGTAGTGAGTACACCTGGAGCGTACTGCAGACAGCAATCTGGCTTTGCACAATGACGTTCTCCAGCATTGCAACTTAATGTCTGCCTTGGATTGGCATTTTGTCTCTGGGAGTTTGTTAAGTCTGTGATTGTCGTGTGACTGTTTGTATAAAGTACACGTAAACTATAGTACACTGTTTATAAAGTTGTATGTTGTCTTCAACTTCACGTAGCATATTCATTTCCTCACACCTGCAACCAACATAGCACTGGGTTTTCAATCATGTGCAAGTTAACAGACCAATGCATATGGCTACAATAGATGCAAGCATTGAAAATCTTTGTAGCTTTGGACTAGCTACCGTTCTATTCAGGGGAACTCATCCTTCCTGAAGTTGTAGTTCTGGTCTTATGAACTGGTGCTTCCTTGGCAACTAAACTTGTTCAGCAGAATGATCTAGATGTTGGCATGAGCTAGCCACAGTTGATCAACCTTTGAGACACTTGGGAAGCAGGCCTAAGCCTGTCCTATGGTTAAAGATACAAACTTGATTTGTTTATGTTGACTTTGAGCTTTGTGTCCATTGCCTGCCAGAATTATACAGAATGTGATTCCTAGTAAGGTAATGTTGGCCTAGTACTCTCAGGTGTTAACCCATGTCTATAGAACAGATGACAAAAAGTATCAGGTGAGGTTAGCGTAAGGCCTATTCCTTCTAAAACCACTTTGATGCTATGTGTCTTAAAAGGGTATCTGACACTGACTCCTTGTCAGATGTTTCCCTCCAAAAAATCAGACTGGATCAATAACCTGGTCAAATTAAACCTGGCAACAAGGGAGAAATTGAACATGAACATGATTTATTAGCTCTGATTTTTTGGGAAATGAATCTTCATTGCAAGGAGGGCATGAAAATCAAGATGGAGTCACTGGTGTCAATCCTAAGCCAAATTGATGAAAGCTGACAGGTTCTGAAGGGAGGGTCTTTATGTGTGATTGTTGAAATGTACCCTCTAGAGGGTCCCCACTTAAAAACAGATGACTTAATGCTAGAATCTGTATATGGCAGCCTCAATGAGGTATTGAGGAAGATCTTTAATCTCTTTATCTGAGAAATAAGGATTAAGGCTAGGCAAATTGACTGAATCTTATTACAAGATCGTAACATTGTTACCTGAAGCTTGCTGATTTATCTGAGAACAGCTATTTGTGAGTTACTTGGGAGATGGAATAGGTCACGTTTAGATAGTCCACCACAGTGCACACAGATCACTGTGCATTGTCACTCTAAAGGGCAGATCACTGGCTCAATTCTTCCTCCTTGGAAGATACTAATTAAGTCACACCTTGCTTCCAGATCCCTTTGGGGAGTCTGTATGTGACTGTCAGTCCAGACTAACGGCAACCACCATACTAACTCAGTAGCCAAGGAGGTGAAGCTAACACCAGTGGGGCCTTCCGAAGTAATGGTTACAGCCTCCTCTGGCAGTCCTGTCCGACAAGGCCAGGTGGTTAAAATTACAGTAGGCTACTCAGGTCCCAATAGGCCTGTCCAGGTGGTGCAGCAGATGTATCAGCTGTGGCTCTCCCAGCCTGCGGTGGACACTGACATAACTGCCACTCTTACACACAGAGATGTCATAGGTTAAGAAAACTGTGGACCCAAGCATCTGCTTGGAAAGGACCTTACCCAGTGACCTTGAGCACTCTACAGCTGTGAAGGTGGCAGGAATCACCCCCTAGGTTCACCATTCCCAGTTAAAGAAGGTCACATCTAAAGCAGAAGAAAAATGGACTGTTCAACACACTGGAGATCCCTTAAAGACTGTTCTGTCAACATCTTTACCCTGTATGAGTGGGAGCTCTGGGATGCAGATATTAGAAATTTAACCACCAGTACCCCAGCCAGTGTTCATAAAACATCCTGATCTGATCGCTCATTGGTCTAAGTCAGTGTGGGATGTGGGAATACATGAGGAAATAAGTTCAGGTATGCATGGGGAGAACCTGCTATGAGGCTTCTGAATCAACAAAAGTCAGTTAAGTTCTCTGTAGTCCCCCACCCCATTGGGCCTATTGTAAGACTTCCAAACTCCTTGCGGAATATTGCTGGTGCACTTGAATCCTAAACTTCCTTATTTGGAAATCAAGGTACCAATCATATAGTGATCCCCTGGATATGAGAAAGAATCACCAATTTGACTCAAGTTGTAGAACACTGTGGAGAATGTGGTAGGGTACAGCTGATAATAGCACCCTAAGTCTGTACTAGATTTTGAGTATGGATACACAGTTACCTGCTTCTGTACCTGATTAGCCTAAGTTGTAAGCCAATTGATACGTAATACATACCACCTGAGTTGATTCAAAATCCCTGGCTGCTGTGTGTTAAGAGCTTGAAAACACCTGGCTTTGATCATGCAGTACAGTGGCTCCTGGAGTGTAGCAGAGACTGCCATCGCCAAGCTTGGTCAATAGACTTCTTCTCACATCCTACACTTGAGTGTGGTGTGGTTTCTCTTGCTCTGTGCATTAATAAATGGTATACTCTAGAAATTGTTCCATATGCTGCTGATAATGTGTATTCTGTGGCTTTTCGGTGAAATAATGTAAATGTCAGGTTCATTTGATCAATAGTTACAGCTCAACTTTGTCATCTTGACGGAAAATAGATTCATGTCTATTGGTGACAGGCAGTTGGAATCCCCCAACTATTGTGTAATTTGTCTTTATCTTTAGTTTAACATTTGATATATGTATATTTGTGTCCAAAATCTTCATGCTGAATTGATCCTCTTATCAACATATGATGTCCTTCTGTCTCAAAGTTTGCCTGATAAATGTGTATATGCTCCTGCTTGATTTTGGTTTTCATTTATATATTTTCGTCCAACCCTTCACTTTCAGTGTATGCATATGTTACCTTTGAAGCCCATATGTAGCCATGGCAAGGTTGTGGCTTTTTCTGCTTAGTCCTTCTGGGAAAGATGGACCTGGGAACAAGTGGTGGATGACCCACATGGGAAAATCTTCAAATGGAAATTTGATGGTTTGTTTCAGGGGAGTCTAAAGCAAAAAAAAAAAAAAAAACAAAAAAAAAAAACTTGTTAAATCACCTATGACCATTTGCTGTTGATTAAGTGGCAGGTGAGAACATTGAGTATGACAACCTCATAAGTGGAAGAACGAAATAAAGAAAGGGTCATTGTGACTGGGAAAGTCCACAAAGGAGATGTGAGCTGCAGAACAGAAATAGCACTCCTATTAATAGAGTGATAGGAAACAAACCCGAGGGAAGGGATCCTGGCTGTGCTGTGCAGGTTCTTATCAGGGAAGGGCTGTTTGGAGGACAAACACTTGCATTTTAACCTGGAAGGGAAATTGCACAATCATGCAAGACTCTAGCCATTGTCTGCCTTGCCTGTTGGCTGTGGCTATGCCTCATTTCCAACTTGGGAAGTGTTAGGAAAGTGGAACAGAAAAATGGAACACCAATTATTGAAAGAGGTGCAGTCAGAGATGGGGAGCGAACCAATAGCCAAATTGAAACGATGAGAGAAATTCCAAATGGGTGGGCACTTGACTGGGCATAGACAGAGTGACTATTTGGCAGAGGCCCAGATTTAAGCAGACAGGGTTTTAACAGTTTGGGATCTTGAGGTATTCCTAAGAGTGGAAGAATTCCACAAAAATGCAGGACCAGTTAGGGACAGCACCAGCTTTTTCTGAGCATTTCATTCTTGGTGGGTGTTACTCCCTGAGGGCAAGGAAATATAAAAACTGGGGATAGGGCAATTAGACTGGCGTTTTGAACAGCAGTGTAAGGACCCAGGCCAGCAGGAGGTTCTGTCATCTCAAGGGCATAAGGCACACATTTGTGTGCTTGCTCTATTTTAGGAGGAATTAAACCCAAGAAAGGGCTCAGAACCACGGTAGAGGAGGAGTTCAGATAGGATTTTCTAGAGAAGACCATTGGGAAAACAAAATTTTATCTAGAACCAGAGAAACATATTTGTTTGAATTATTCCACAGAAACTTAATGATTGTTTAGGAAGCATATTTCTAATGTGATACAAAGCAGATGCAGATTGGGAGGAAGACTTTCTTCCCTAAAAACTAAAGCTTAGGGCTGCAATTCCTTGTCAAATCTCACTTCTCCTTATGTCCTTGAACATCTTCTCTAAGGACCATGTTTCATCAAATTGAAATGGAGAGATGATGGTACTTAACTCTCAGAGCCTTTGTGCACATTAAAGGAGATCCCATATGTGAAGCACTTACAGCATGGAAGCACTTGGCAAGCGCGGACTCTGAACAGGGGACCTTGGCTTTTAACTGTAGCTGTAGACAATGCCTGGCCCCACCACCAGATGTCAGTACGTTTAAATCTCAAACTCTTCCTCTGAAGTTAATTCAACAAATACTTAATGAGCAACTAGTGAAGATACTTCTGGTTAATGCTACAATACTGAGTTGGTTAATCTTGATTTTTTTTTTTTTCCCTGAGAGTTCATGGCCAGTGTCCTGTGGTATTGCTTAATTGTCTTGCCTTGTTTTTCATTTTGAACTCATTTCAGTATTTTCAGATACTCAGATATCATATGTACTCTGCAGTTGACCACTTCCTTTTCTTGCACCTTTGCTGGTCCAACTCTGTTACCAACCTTGCTCTGGCAGGCAGTTGAGATGGAGACTCCTGGTCTCCCGATGAGGCTAAGTGAAGATAAGTGCAAATTACGAGAAATCTGTTCTCAAGAGCTGAGTCTCCACGTGCGGGCTCACTCCCAATCGGTTGCATTAGCCAGGGCTGAGCCCTGCCAAAGCCAGGATCTGGGGTTCATGCTGCTTTCCCACGGGGTGGCAGCGGCCCAAGCACTCAGGCCCTCTCCCACTGCCTTCTGTGTGAATTTGCAGGCCGCTGGGTCCAAAGTGGGGCAGCAGGGGTTCAAGTCAGCTCGCATGAGCTTCTAGCACTACAAGGAGGAAATAATTTGCATACATGGTTTTGGCAAACAGAAGATCTGCACACACCTATTCCCTTAATCCTAATTATAAATCAGCTAGGTAAAGATCGGGTTACAGAGGACAGGAGTGTGGCGTAACAGATTAAGCAGCTACCTCCGAGGGAGGCATCCCACGTGGGTACCAGCTCTAACACACTTGTTGCTGAGCCCAAGTACAAAGCGGGTTAGTCATGCGGGAGGTGCAGTTGCAGTCCCAGGCTCCTGCGGCCGCCGGGGGAGCGACGGAAATGAAGGGTCTCCACTGCCCTCTCCTCTCTCCCCGACTCTGCCCTTCAAATAAAATTAGTACATCTTCTTTTTGTTTTTTTAAAGTCAGTTGCACAGTCTAGCAGACACTATTAAATATGAGAAACTGAATAATCAGCCTATGACATCATGTGCAGAAAAACAGATGAGAATGACAGCGTCTTTGCTAGGATCTTCACTGCTCCAAAGTGGAAATATAGGCTACTTGGAAAGAAACTGGTTTTTGTCATTTTTGTTTTTTAAGATTTTTAAAATTTTTATTGGAAAGGCAGAACAGAGAACTTCGGTCCTCTGGTTTCACTCCCTAAGTGACCACAATGGCCAGAGCTGCACCAATCCAAAGCCAGGAGCCAGGAGCTTCTTCCGAGTCTCCCACACGGGTGCAGGGTCCCAAGGCTTTGGGCCATCCTCGACTGCTTTCCCAGGCCACAAGCAGGGAGCTGGATGGGAAGCAGGGCTGCTGGGATTAGAACCAGCTCCCGTATGGGATCCCAGCACATGCAAAGCGAGGATTTAGCTACTGAGCCACAGCAACAGGCCCAAGAAACTGTTTTTGAAAAGGTTTAAAAAGCAGACAAATTGTTAACTTACTTTCTTTATTGCATTAAAATAACACTATATATAAAACAGTAATTGTTAGATAATGTCCACCGACCGACCGCCTGCTTGGTGAAATAATATCGGCAAGTTGTTCAGAGTTGAGATGGAAGCTTTATTGGAAAATCCGCTCCTGGGCCCCCTCGCGCAGAAGGGAAGGAAGAGGGAAGCGAAAAGGGCGTCTGAGATACGTGTCTGGGAGTTTTATACCCATCTACACACGTGGGAGGGCAAAGGGGCTGTTCGTGTCCCAACTATGCAAGGAATGTCCATTCAGGTGTGCCATTGGCCAACTGGAATCCCGCCAGGTAGGTGACGTAACCTGCTCCTGTGGCCCCTCCTCCTGTGGGGCGGGGCAGACCCGCCCCTAGCCTCCAGTGCCCTGGGCAGCCATCATTCCGGACTCTTGGTAATAGGAAAGGGGGCGACGAAGTCGTTCTGGCTACTTCCTGCTGAAGGGGGGGGCGTAGTCCCTAATTGTGGTCCGGAGAGGGCTCAGTGGGCACTGGGACGTAGGGGTGGAGCAGCAGTTGGTTGAGAGTGACCCGTGAGGCTTCTTGGATTTTTTTCTTTGGCAAACCTTAGAAAACAAGGAGCAATGGTTAATAAAAGGCCTATAAGTATTAATGGGGTTAGTATGGGCATGAGCCAAGTTAGTAGGGGGGATTCCCAGATGTTAAAACCCGAATCCTTGCCCAGATTTGGCCAACTATTGAGTCGATCCCTTATTGACTGGAGATTTTTTATCCCAGTTTCTACTATACCAGATTCGTTAATATAATAACAACACTGTTCCTGTAGGAAGACACAGGTTCCCCCTTTGCTTGCAGTCAGCAGGTCCAGGGCTCGTCGATTCTGGAGTGCCACTTCAGCTAGCGAGGTGATTTGTCGCTGCAAGGATGCCAGGGACCAGGCTGAGTCTTCTATAGCCTGATTGAGGTCCGCTTGGAGCTTGTTGACCTCGATGATAGAGTGACCTAGGGCTCCTGCACGGAGGACTACCACCAACAGGGAGGTAGCAATAGACATTCCTACCAAAGTTGGAATGAAGACTGCCAGTTTGGTTTTTTCAAGATCCTGGGAATTTGAAATTTCCTGTTTAGCTTCTGATTAAGAAAGCAGTGTTAGTTGGTGCACCTGCTAGAAAATTCATCACAGTTGACTGAAATAGAAGAAAATGAATTGAAAGAATTGGTGCTGGAAGCAAGACAATTACATTGAGCCATGTTTAGACATGGGGCAGGGGCTGGCCAGCAGAATGGAGATCCCGGACACCTTGCGATATATCTCTGTATAGGATGGTGATATGAGGTTTCCCAGTGCAACACAGCTGTTTGGAATAATAACATTTGTTAAGAGGTGGGCTAGACATGTGCCCTTGACAGTGGCATGGGTTGCAATACACTAATGAGGCAAATCCAGCTGAAATGAAGAGGAAGGGGTTAGCTGTTGTCCAGAAGAGTAAGAGAGGAGTGAGGTAGTCAGGAGAGTTGGTGGGTCAAAGAAGTGGCAGACAATTTATCTTTGGTACAAGCACTAAAATGTTTGAGGTGAGAAATATGATACCAGGAAGTGTGATCAAGGAGTTTGGCAGTCACAGGCATGGTCAGGGTCACGAAGTGAGGCCTGGTCCACTGAGGTTGGAGTGAGCGTGGGTGGAGGGTCTTGAGGAGGACCAGGTCACCAGGCTAGAGAAGGGAGGCATCGGGGTCCGATGGTGTGGTAGCAGCCAGGTCTAGAAGATAGCAGTCAACGTGGTCTCAGAGAAGCTTTTGTGGGTGAACACATGGGTGATATCGATCTGCCAATTCTCATCTGGTTAATGTCCTTGCAGCTGGTGAGTAGGCAACCTGAGCTTAAGGGCTCCTTGAGGAAAAACAGTGGAAAACATTAGGCAGGAGGAGTTAGTGAATGAGGCATTGGTGATGGGCATCCCTTTGGTGGTAAGGGATTCCCTCTCCTGCCAGATGGCAGGATGGGAGGCAATTGGCCTCTAGGGTGGACTCAGGAATGAGTACCACATAGGCTGCATGGTGCAACCATGCAGGTTGGACAGCGAGCTACCAGCCACTAAAGAGTGAGGTCAGGAGACTGTAGAGGCTGGTACAGCAAGCCTTCCCTAGGTAAGAAGTGAGAATCGAGGACCGGCTGGCAAGAGTGAGAGATTGGAAGTTGAGGAAAGTGTTAAGGGGAGAGGACGGTGGGAGAAGTTCTCAGGAAAGACTCGTAGTTACATCTCATTGGTGCATAACCGGAACAGCACAAATTCTGCAAGCTGTGGGAAAGGGGAAGCAGGAAGCGGTGCCAGGGTCCAGGATGGGATGTTGGAATCACTCACATTTTTCCTTTTTGTTACATATTGGGGAGGAATGGCAGGCTCCTCGCCCTGCAAAAGAAACTGGTTAATGATTGGGTTAGAAGAAATTTATACATTTGAGTGGATGACACAGGAATGGAGGGAGGGGTTACTTATCAAAATGATGGCTTGATTTCCTCCTGAAGCTCACTGGAATATGTAGTCTCTGAGGGTTGGTCTTGAGGAGCTTCTTTGGGGTGCCTCTATGGTGATGCATGGATCATCACGGCAGGTGTTGACCTTCTGTGCAGATTCCACATTCTGGCCATTCTTGGATGGAGAGTCCATTTGACTTAGGCAAAGAACTGGGAACACTTTTACTCAGCCCCGATATCGCGGCTTTATGTTGTATGGAATTAGTGGGGAGGCTTAGGCAGGAACATGTATGACAGCTGGTTAAAATTATCTAGTGAGACCTTGAGAAACAAGACAGGATGTATAGTCTGGCCTGCTTCTAATCTTGTATTCTTTCCCTCCCTCTGCTCATGGGGACTCTGGCTGCTAGCAGGAGCTAAGTCAGGGCCTATGGTGAGGCCAGGGCTCCAGTAGACAGTGGCCTTCAAGGTTACAGTGCTAGCTAGTAAAAACCGTTTCTAAGGTATTACATACACGAACTCTGGAGTTTCAGGTAAGGTCAGGACCATCCATCTCTTCACATAGAGTACTGGAAGAGACATCATAAAGGAAGTGTGAAACTGTGGAGACATCCCATTGACTCCCATTACCTGGCTGGACAGAGAGGAGAGCTGGCCTGAAGAGAGGTTGGTACAGAACAGATGGTGTCTCTGGACAGAATATACAGCTTTACCTGTGATGTTGCTGACCCCAGGCCATCCCTCCATAGCGATGGATGCTTTGGGAGCTGGGCAGAGTGAAGGGCTTTCTAGCTTGTGGCCCACCATGGTTCTGACCCAGGAATACTTTGACCCCCAGGGCAGTCCCATTTCTAGTGGCCTGGCTCTTGGCAGAGCTAACAAGACTCTTTGAAAGCCACTTCTATCACTGCAGCTGGTTGCCCAATATTCTGGCTTCCCATATCACAAGCAGGTGCTACTTGAGGGTAGACTAGCCTTACTGGGTCTCCTAGAGAACAGGTTACTGTATAAAGCCGCATTAATGAGCCTCCTGATGCCTAGCTCACTACTCTTCCTCTGGGCCCTGGTTAAAGTGGGCCACAGAGGCAACCACGGGATGTCAGCCAAAGGGATGCTCAATTCTATCCCTGAATGCCTTAATGGACTGATCTAGGAATCTGTAGTTACAGGCATAGTCCTGATAGTTTTAGGGTAATGCCTATGAGAAGATAATTAGGCTGCTTGGTCTGACAAGTTAGCCATCCCCTTAAAGGGTCTGGAAATCAAACTGTGCAGCCTGAGTCCCTCAGTGTCAGAGAAAGAGAGAGAGAGAGAGAGATGAAGAAAGTAGTTGGAAGCACCAGATTAATTACCATTGTCAAGTAAAAACTCTCAAATAGAAGTTCTAGAAAGCATTTGCCAAAAGTCTGATGTCGGCTACAAATTTGAAACAAGCACAGGTTTATAATTAGCTTAAATTGCACATTAGAAAAAGCAATAATATCAGTGATAAATATTTAGAAAAATGCTATAGGCAATTTAAAGGACAATGATAAATTACATTGCACATAAACCATACAAGATGTATTCCTCTCAAAACTTTCATGACTTCCCATTCCTTCTACGACATGCTTTAACCTGGAAATACTCTGTAAAACAATTGGTAAGAGCACGTGAGTTTACCTCATGGCTTGGAATAACTTAGCAGTGGATTAGAGCAACTCTATACTGGGTTATTTTGATATACAAATGTTAAATTAAGTTACAGAACAACTTAGCAAATTACAGTTTTGTTCTTTTGGTAGATGTTAATTAGCTTATCTTTTTATCCCACCCATCTTAGATAAGGGGTGGGGGTGGGGATGACAAAAGGAAAAAGAGTTAAAAGCAGTTGCTGCAGCAGCAGCAGGGAATCAGGCATTATTGGGGTTAAGTCAGAAGAACCAAAGAGGGAGAGCAGGTTAGGTTGAGGGTGAGAATGGAGAAAGGCAAGATGGCAGACAGGGTCCTGCCACATGAAGGAAGGCAAGATGGTGGACAGGGTCCCATCAGGTGGAGGAGAAAGGCAAAATGGTGGATGGGGTCCTACCACATGGAGGAGTGGGAGGGGAGCTGGGAAGATGGCGTCAGAACAGGAAGTGGAGAGAGGGGGCTTGGGAACATGGTACCTGCGCAGGAAGTGAAGGATCCGAAGGAAGAAGGTTCTGAGTGGGGGAGAACGAACTGGGGAAAGGCGAGTTGGGGAAAATGTGAGGTAGAGGTCAGAGAGGTCCTTGGGCAAGGATAGGGACCTTCTGTGCAGCAAGGATGTCCACACAGAGGGAAAAAGGAGGAACAAAGAGAATGATGGGGTTAGGTGGAATTAGGTGGGGCAAGATATGGGAGTAGATAGAATAAGGGAGGGGTGGGAACATAGCAGAGAAACAGAAGGTGAAGCAAAAGTGACACTGGAATCCAGTGGCTATTCAGTAAGTGAAGGAGTCTGGAAACATTACAGAAGGACTGGGGGCGTAGAAGAGGTGACCAAAGAGGAGGTGACCTTGGGGAACATGGCACAGGGACTGGAGGAGTAACGTACAAGGTGGATGGGCCAAAGGCTCCGAGAGAGGCGAAAGTGCAGGTAAAGAGGCTGGCAGAGAAGCAGGTGGGGAAGAAGTGGGGGCTGGGTGGAGTCCTAAAAGTTCTGGCGGCTCAGAAAAGGTATGGTTAGGTGAAAAGTCTAAGAGATCCTTGGGAGAGTGGGAGGGCTTAGCCTTGGCCAGGAGAACCTGAGTCGTGGAACAGGAGGAACATAGGGAAGGGCAGGAACGGAGTCTCCAAAAAGCTTCCACATAACAAACTTAAGACCATTTACCCTCGCGAGGACAGAAATTACCAAATTCCGTGAGGATCTGAAAATCAAACGTGCCTTCCGCTGGCCATTTGGAGCCTTTTCCAACACGTACTGTGGCCAGGCCACGGTTGAAAAATGGACAAGGCATTTTCTGCGTAAGTCCAGGCCCAGACCCATGGTTTTAAAATTGGCCAATAAACAGCTTAAGGGGGTTGGGGGCCATGAGCTCGGGACATTTCGTTGCCCATCCTGTCCCAATAAAGTATCTCACGGCTAATCTAAACACAAAGAAGGCGTCCCCGCTTTGAAATTTAGACTAGAGGGGAACCTGGTTCCCCGTTAAGGAGGGCCAGTCAGTAGGGGGGACGTCTCCCAACCCACTGAGGGCCCTGGATAGGTGGGAGCCGGTCAACGACCAGGGCGTCCCCCGTCTCGCTGAGGGCTCAGGACAGGCAGACCACGTGTACACGGTTTGGGGGGTCTGCAGGAGGTTGGGGGAGTACTTTTTGGGACAGGAGGAGCAGGGCGGAGGGGCTTACCTCACGTCTGTCGCTTCGCAGCCGGCAAAGGCCTTGGGGCTGGCGGCTTAGAGGTGGAGAGAGGAAGGGGGGAGCTCAACCAGTTTAGGGAGCCCACGCATCCCTTCCCGGGTTCCCGGCACCAAATGTTAGATAATGTCCACCGACCGACCGCCTGCTTGGTGAAATAATATCGGCAAGTTGTTCAGAGTTGAGATGGAAGCTTTATTGGAAAATCCGCTCCTGGGCCCCCTCGCGCAGAAGGGAAGGAAGAGGGAAGCGAAAAGGGCGTCTGAGATACGTGTCTGGGAGTTTTATACCCATCTACACACGTGGGAGGGCAAAGGGGCTGTTCGTGTCCCAACTATGCAAGGAATGTCCATTCAGGTGTGCCATTGGCCAACTGGAATCCCGCCAGGTAGGTGACGTAACCGGCTCCTGTGGCCCCTCCTCCTGTGGGGCGGGGCAGACCCGCCCCTAGCCTCCAGTGCCCTGGGCAGCCATCAGTAATCTCTATACAGAGGTATTTAAGGAACCAATACAGTTATCTTTATAAAGTAGGGCTGACAATGAGCTCCTCCATGAACCATTCATTTCTCCATTTTTGCTCGAAGTCTTCGCTTTAGAATCTGGTAGTCACTTTTCTTCAATCCTTGGTCCATTAAAATCTGAAATCAGTAATTTCACAGTCTCAGCAAACGTAAGTGAAAAACAAAAAAAAGCTAGTTTGAAACAGATGATAAGCTCATCCACTTAATTAATAACATAAACAAGCATTTTTTTGTCCTCAGACACCAGAGGCAAACCATTTCCTATAAAAATGCATGCCTAAAAAAGTAATCGATTTAGTAAAATATCTAGCTGCACAATTCTAAAATTAAAAAATAACCTACAATCTGTATTAAATTCCAGACATGGATAGTTTGAAACAATTACCAGAAAGTTGGAGGCAATTGCCTCAAATCATTTTTTTTTAAGATTTATTTTTATTATTTTTTACTGGAAAGGCAGATATACAGAGAGGAGAGACAGAGAGGAAGATCTTCCGTCCGATGATTCACTCCCCAAGTGAGCGCAACGGGCCCATACTATGCCGACCCGAAGCCAGGAGCCTCTTCCGGGTCTCCCACGTGGGTGCAGGGTCCCAAGGCTTTGGGCCGTCCTCGACTGCTTTCCCAGGCCACAGGCAGGGAGCTGGAAGGGAAGTGGGGCCGCCGGGATAGAACCGGCGCCCATATGGGATCCCGGGCGTGCAAGGCGAGGACCTTAACCACTGCGCCACCGCACCGGGCCCGTCTCAAATCATTTTTAAGAAATGGATCTTCCACCGTGGCAATGAGTATGTAACTTACAAAGTACAGTATTCTGCCACTAAGAAATAACTCTCAGCCAAGAACTGAAATTACATACTAATCGCACAGACGGTAACTAGCAGGACAGCCCCAATGTCCTAAGTGACTCTAACTCTGTGTCTTCAAGCATCAATCTAACATCTGGCAGTTCCTGCAGAAAAAAACAAACAAAAAGTCTCTCTTGGCTCTTCTTGACCACTTCCTTTTGAATATTTTTTATTCTTTAATTACTTTTCTGCCTTTACTTTCATCCACTAAGCAAACAAGAGAATTACAGAAAAGTTTGAGCATTCCTTCTAATGACAGAAGGTCCTGCGTGAAGAGGAGGAGCCATACAGGAGGGCGACAACCATCTCCCGAGCAGAACCTGGAGGGCTCTCGGCCAGGGTGCGAGGACACAGCCACATGTCAGCTGCATCTTCTTACCAGGCGCATCTGGGCCCACATTTATACAAGGTTCATGATAAAGATAAAAAAAATTAATGGTAGATGCAAAAAAATTACAAAATAGCAACAACTTTACTAATGAAAATATATTCCTATGATAAACTGTCAAATACAAAAAGCCTGACACTTGTTTACACTGATGAGGTGTCTATGTGTCATTATGATAAAGGTGCATCGCCAGCACTGGCTGTCTTAAGAAATATGGTCTACACAGTAGAGATTCAAATCATCAGTACCACTAACATTAGGAATTCTTGAGAAAACAAAACAAAAAAACAGGAAGTTTATACTGATGAAAAGTGAAACGCCAGCTCACCACTTGGCCAGATATATCCAGAGGCGAGGAGATTTCATTTGTGTATAATTTCCGTTTGGCTCGTTTGGGTCGCGACACATTTTCCTTACTTGCCTCTACATTTGAGAGGTTTGAAGAGCTCATTGTTTCAATGATCTTCTTTGCTATAAAATAAAAATATTAATTTCTGAATTAAATTATTTTGTTATTGCAAAGCTTGAAGTCCTTAATAAAGAAACAACAGATACAAATTCAAAGAAAAATACTATAATATGAACTGGTATTGGGACATAAACAGAGAATTCACAAACAGGAAAAATTAAATGCCTAAAAAATGCATGGAACAATAGCAAAGGAAACAAAAAGATAAACGATATACATATATAAACACCTGGCTATTTCATCATTTCAACTACTTCTTCTCATTGTACACAATGCAGGACCAGGCCTGTTTAAAGTGCGATATCCGCTAAGCAGCTGTTGAGGCTATGTGCTCATGAGAGATGAGAATGTACTCTACATCTCATGGAAAGATCACCATGCATTACAAACCTTTTGACTGAAGAATTGTTGGAGAACGCTGTAAGGAGTCTCCAAATTTCTGAAATGTTCCTTCTTTTTTCTTAGTGGTCAAGTTTACATCTATCGTGGGTGCCTGACTCCGTAAAGAGTATGTTTTCTTAGGTGATGGACGTATGGAAACCTAATAAACGAAGAGTTTTTGTTACTGTTGAGGAGGAATGCCAGAGGAAACAAGTGATGGCTGCAGGTGAATTAAAGAGGCCACAGATAGGTTATGAATTCTCGTGTAGAAACGCAAGAGGAGCCTCACCGGGCACGTATGACATCAGCAGTGCCCATATTGATCAAATGCTTTAGGTTCCTTCCCAAGCAGAGACAGCCCCCAGGAGAGGGAAGATAACTGAGTTATACCGGGCACACCTGGCATTCTAGATAAGTACTGATCAGAATTTGCTATCTTTATTTATCTCCTGGTTTAAATATACATAAGTTAAAGTTACAGAAATGTTCTTGACAATGAAGACAAACCTTCTGTTCTTTTTTGATGGAAGAATTTCTATGCTCTGAAACAGGGAAGTCCAAATTACTTCTGGGAGTAGCATTCTTCTTATTCTCACATTTCACAAAGTCCTACAAATAATGAATGAGACCAAGGGTTAACTTCCTGACAAAGTGCTGCTTCTCTAGACTCAGAAAAGGAAATCCATAAAATACTACACATGTATTGCCATTTAAAATAGTGGTTTGTAATTGAGGGTGATTTTGACCTCAGGTGACAGGAGGAATGTCTAGAAATATTTTGATTTGCCTGGAACAGCAAGCTGTTCTTGGCCACCACTGGGCAGAGGCTAAGGTTACCCATGCAATGAGCACCCCCGCCCCCTAGGTATCCATGCCAAAGTGTCAATTGTGTTGAAGCTTAGCAGTCCCGTGAGAAGATGGGAATTTTTCACATACATCATAAATAGTACCTGAGAAGTATAAAAGGCATAACGTGTTTTATTTCAGATTCATCTTTCAAATACTACATAGCAATACACCTAAAATTCCCAAATTTTCTAGCATCTATGTCCAGGATCTCTTATTTACATTTGACTATCAAAAGCAAAACTCAAAACTCCAGTGGATATACAGGCACATGTGTGCCGGGGACCAGAGAACTGCCGAACAGCAGGAGTGACTCCATTTTGTTATTTCCTCATTTTGTAATGGTCTTGGAATGCTAGATCCAGTTATCTTTCACCCAGTTTCCTCGTAATCTTTCACCTGTAATTGTTCACCCAAGATAACGGTTGTCCTGGTGACCTCTGCCCTATCTGGCCCACATTCTGCTGTAAAACTCCCCCCACCCAGCCTTTACCTGCGGCTTAAATACTGCCTGAGAAAATAAAGTTTTCGGAGCTTGATCAGACCTCCTGTCTTGCTCCCATTCTTCGTGTCTCCTGTCCCCCCCAATCGTCGGTTCTCTCCCCAGGTCTCTGTTGAAGACCCCGCGGGCCGGGGCACTTGGCGCCCAACGTGGGGCCTGGGGTACGGGCCCCCCGATGATCGTCCGCCTTCCCACGGCCGTGGACACTTGGACCGCCGCGAGAGTGAATCGTGAGTGAAGGTCCGCATTGAACCGCCGTGAGAGTGAATGGTGAGTGAAGGTTCGCGTAGAGCAGCCGCGGGAGCGCCTAGTGAGTGAAGGTTCGAATAGAGCCACCGCGAAAGCGTCTCGTGAGTGAAGGCTCGCATTGTGATTGCCGCAGGAGCACCCGACCTGAAGGCTGATCCGGAGGTAAATTGGCGTGACGAAATGGGACAGGAATTAAATAAGCATGACTTATTTTTACAGGGCCTCAAGGAGGCCATCAAGGCACGAAGAATTAGGGTTAAGAGAAAAGAAACTTGGCTGGTAAACAGCTTCAGCGCAGCATCTTCCAAGAGAAGCAAATTGTCAGAAGTGGTGGCTCTAGGTGAGCCTCAAAGAAAAGAAGGTGACCTTAGGTACAGTATTCCTCCTCTCGAACGGGAGTGTACCCTGTGGAAGTGACCCTTGGCACCCCGCAGCTCTGCACGAACGTGGGGACCCCCCCCCCCCGGCCACGGCGTAGCTACGGTCGAATCCCCTGAGAGGTTGTAAGGGAAGGGAGGTGTTAGGTGTCCAATTGGCTTCTTTCCTATCCTCTCATCTTCTGCTTGAGAGATGGCTGTGGATGCGTGGCTCTGGCGTGAACCTGTCTGAGGACTGACGGTTTCTGGCCGAGGCAACACTTCGGTGTCACCCGAAACTCTGCAAGTGATCCCCTGGGCCCGACAGCCTGACTGGGTATCCGAGTGCCACTCTCCTCTCTGCTGTCTTTCTTAAGCCATAGGCAATAATGGTGGGGAAATTGATGATCCCACGCTTAAGGCGCTAACATACATTCTGAAGTTCTGAGGGTTAGAAATCTCAGATGCTCAGGCAGTCAAGGTCTGAGGGACTGTTGTCAGATTGGCACCTTGGTTAACATTGCTTAATTTATTTGCCCGTAATACTTTGAAACTGGAGAGCAAAACTGGCCCTGAAGCACCTTAGCCACCCCAACAAGAGCTTCTGGGAAGCTCAGAGGGCGGGAAACCACCCCCAGTTCTAGGGGAGTCGAGAGCACAGCCCCAGGTGCAAGCCTTCTAGTGGGGTTCCTCCAACCAGTCCAGGATTTTCCCATTGTTAATCATGAAGGGAACCGCCCAGCGGCGTGATATCCCTGGAATGCAGGAGATTTAAGAAAGCTGTGGCAGAAATGAGCCTAACTCACCCTGGGCCAAGACTAGTCTTTAGGGTCTTTCCCATAAACCCTGTATCCCGGCAGTTTGGATAATATTTTAGGAGCCTGTACAACTCAGGAAGTGCAAGTAGTCTGGGAAAAGGTAAAAGAGCTTTTAGAGAGAGCTAACATGAATGTCTCCTCAGAGAAGGTGCAAATGATCCCCCTCTTTTTAAGATTTTAGGGACAGTATTATGTTTTGAAAAGGCCTCCCCTTTGAAACCCTAGCTAAGCGTTAAGGAATAATATTCACTAGTAGATTTTCAAAAGCTTCTTGGAGAGGTCAGTTGGCTATGCCATTGACTACCCATGTATACAGGACAATTACTTTCATTATTTGAAAAGGCAAAATGCTAGGAGACTGAGTTTCCCTCATCTACAAGCCTTACAGGAGACTCGAGAGGCCCTGAACAAGGCTACTTGCTCACTATTGTTCTAAGAAAGAGTTATAAGTGAGGACATTTTCAAATTCTTCCGTGCTTATGGCTGCCCTTGTCCAGGAGAGCAGTCCCCTCCAGTGGGTCCATTGATCGGTTGGAGAGGCACCCAGAGTTAATACTTGCCCCTATCAACTGGCAGATCTAATTCAGGAGGTCAGAGAGCTAGCCCTTAGGTGTTAAGACTTTGAACCAGCAAACCTTGTTGTCCCTTATCGAATGAGTGATTTTGAATGACAGACAGGCTGGCAGCCTCCCTTGAAGGTTATCTCAGCGCCATTGACTACCATTATGGGCCATATAAGTGGGTCACCTCCTTCAATCACTTAGATTGGGAAAATTCTGCCCTTTTACCAAATAACCATGAGGATGGAGGAAGGGAAGGGGTCAGAGCAGAGGTTTTTCTGTCCAATCCTGTCTATTTGACCTATTTTGAGCCATGTCAAGGATCAGCACAGTATAAGGAACTATTTGTTGTAGTTTCAGCAGAACTTCTCTCAAAAGTTGAAGAATCCTTTAACCTGTTCTCCAACAGCCTTAATGTTGTAAATTTGCTCCCAGAATTGGCTCAGGAATAACAAGGTTGGATTATAATCCTATCACCCCTCATGATCTAGGCCCAAACATTGCTATGAGGGCAAGCCCATCCCCCTTTGTCTGTAGGTCTCCATTTGCTCTCCTCACTGGGTAGCAGACAGAGATATCCTCTCCATTGTAGCTGCTTTAACCTTTGGCCTAATCTGCTCTCCCAGTCTCTCTGGACTTAACCACACCCAGTCACCTTCAGGAACTAAATTTCTCTAGCTCCACCTCATAGCCTAACCCCTAGCTGAGAGGAGCCAGGTAAGAGATAAACGATTAACATTCTTTAAAAAAAAAAAAAAATCGGAAACTTGTTCTGTAACCTGATTTAGCAGTTATATATAAAAGTATACAGAGTGGTCCAAATGCACTGTTAAATTAACCTAAAGCATGAGATGAAACTATGTACTTGTTTTACAAAATATGTCTAGGTTAAAGTATGTCGAAGAAGAGGTTGGAAATCTCAAAAGGTTTAAGAGTTGTATGTCTTTGTTTTGATGTGTTTAGTGATTGTGCATATGTTTGTTTAGTCTTTATTGTTGGTGTTCTATTATTTTTGTCCGGACAAAAACTAGATTTTGTTTTAATACTCTTTAACCAGTTGTATCTTTGTCTTGAATTGTTAAGTTATTGTCCTTGTTGTGAATTGGGTAAGTGTGTGACTGACTGACAGACGAGATGGGACGGACCATGACTAACCCCCTTTTCTCTCTCCTGGTATATAATATATATAAAAAAAAAAAAAAAAAAAAAAAAAAGGTCTAACTTATCTAACAGGACTTGACCAGACCAGACTCCCCACCTCCACTGGGAAAAGGTTCTTATAACATTTTCTTGTTGCTTAGTCTTCAGCTTGCAGTGTTCTGGCACTTATCAGGTCTAAAATACAATATTCATTAACATGTTCAGTTAAATGTTAAATGTTAAATGTACTTTTTGTTTAACTAATTTACACCTCTAAATTCTTCAGTTTGAAACCAAGTCTCATGACTTTGAGGGTTCTAGTAGGATCCCTGGAACTCTCAAAGATTGAGACAAAAATTTGGATAATATAATTGTCATTTAAAATAATTTGGATTATAATCTCACAATATTATAAAATTATGCTAAATTTGTTGCATCATATATGCTATTAAATAGATGAGTATTTATACTCATTGGTTGAAATGTTTCCTACTCATAAAATTAATCCAGTTTGTAAACTATTTGTGTTCTTACTTACAAGGAAGTATGTGAGATTTTGCCTTGCAGGAGAACAACAAATTCGTTAAAGATGTATAGTAAAATTGGTTATGATGTATATAATTTCTGAATTTTGCCTTTAAGACAATGAAGTTGGAGTCTGATCCCTTGTGAAGAACGACAGTGTTTTAACATCTCCTTTTAAGTTATTTTCATCTTATTGACAACTAATAGATTCCTAAGTAGCCTCCCAAGACTACAGCCAAATTGAAGTTTTTTCAGCTCTCTTGACTTCAATAAAACAAACTATGGAGAAGCTCCAGGCCTACCACCCATAGAAAACGGCTTAGAAAGACATGCTTGGAGTATGCCCTTTGTAAGGAATTTAGGACCTTGGCCTCCTTCAGGTCCTCATTGTGATTCTTATCTGCCTTCTTTTGAGAAGGGGAAATTCCCAAATCAGCTAGAAGAAGATTATTTGAAAAATTTCTCTTTCCAGGTTTTAAGGCGGGTTTGTGTTAAAATATGTTTCCATGAATTGGGAGAAATGGTTAAAACTGCTTAAAGCCATTGTATTTAAAAGTTGGTATGCTTTTATTTAAAAAATGTAGCATTGCTTGTAGAATATTTTGTCCTACAGGAAAATGGCTATCATACAATGAAGAGGGCAAACTAGAACAAAATATTTTAAAGGTTTAAGCATGTTAAAACAGAGGAAGTCAAACGTTAAGAAATGAATCTTGTAAGCCTTATATATTATTGGCCATAATTTTAAAGATATTATTATAACATTGTTTAAGTTTTTAACGTTAATACTTAATACATGCTGATGTTAGAATTGATATCTGTTCAAAAAGTTTTTTGAAGTGTGCACACATAGAAATGCTAGTAAATATCTAAAAATAAAAATACCTGTATCTCTAATTTTGAAAGCTGTTAAAAAATTGAAGCATTGAATTTTAGATAATCTCTGCTTAATTGGTAACTTTGTCAATTGTCTATCCACCTTCAGTAAGCTCTATTTTTGTTCCAACCACTGAATTTGTTACAATTCTTAAAAAGTTATATGATTTTATCAAGAGCTATATTTTCAAGGGTATTTTCTGATATGTATTTACTTTGAAATGTTTGGGTGATCATTTCTAAGTGATAAAAATTCCTTAACATGTTAGCATTCAAATCAGTCTGACTAAATGAATGGACATTATAATGATGAATCTTCAATTAGATGCTTTAAGGCCTCTTGGCATATTAAATAGGTTTAATTCTTCTGGTTTTGGGATTTCTAGATGGGCCCCTAGCAGCCTCAAAGTCAGAAGAATGTGTTTCAAAGGTTGTATCTTTCAGTTGGTAAAGTTATTTAATGGTAGGACAGACAACTGATCTAAAAAAAAAAAAAAAAAAAAAAAAGGGGGGGGCATTGCTAAAGTTTGATAGTAAACTATAGGTATGGTTTATTCATATTATTAAAAGCAAAATGTAATTCTAAACGATTGGTAATGTTAACACACTCAAGAGAATTGTCAAGTAGCTGTTACAAAAGTTGTTTTGTTTTATGTGTTATCTGATACACATGTACATGTTTATGTGGCAAGCTATGTAGTCTATCTTAAGTGGCTTATAGATGAAAATATTCATAAATGTGAATTGCTAAGTTGAATCATTTTGAGAATAATGTATGGATATCCTATTAAGCTCTTGGAAAGGCATGTCTGTTTTTGTTTCTTTAAGACCTACAAGGCCTGTTCAGCTGAATAATTCTGAATGTATTCAAATGGACTTACTATTATGAGTACAGTTTCAAAACTGGCCATAGGACCCCAACTCCTCATGAACTAGATGGTAAAAGGAGCGATGCTGTTTCTACACCAATAAGTCCGGGATTGTTCGAGACCGAATCCAAAAACATTAAGAAGAGCTCGAAGCAGTGCAGAGAACTGTTTCAGAACCCTGTATGGACAGCCTGGGGTGGGATATTGCCATATTTACTTCCCTTGTTGGGACCCCTGATCAGCATTTTGTGGATTGTTTCCTGTGGTGCTTGTATTGTAAATCGTATCACTCAGTTTGTTCGGCAGCAGGTCCACTCCCTGTTGGCTAAACCCATCCAAATTCATTATCATCAGCTCGATTTGGCAGATCAGGGCTACGATGAGCCCATAGCTGATTGAGCTCCAGCATGGAACTCAGACCCATGCACGCTTGCACAATGCAGCGTTGGGCACCGTAGCAGAGGTGCAGGCAGAGCACTGCAAGGGGAAGGCCGCAAGTCCTGCTTCTGAGTCCCCTGAGAGGTAAACCTGATTGCATAGGGGTTGGTGTCAGTGGTCCCAGGACCTTGCAACGAGACGGCTCTGCCCCTCCTCTCCAAAAGACACCAAGAGCCATTAGGTGGCGGGGTTGCTGAGTCTTTATCCCCGCGAGAGGAATCAGGTCACTACCTCCCCTCTCCGGTCAAGGCCCACTAGTCTCCTTGCTAGGAGCAGACCTGATACAATTTTGCCTGTTCAAAAAATATAGAAAGGGAGGAGATGCCGGGGACCAGAGAACTGCCGAACAGCAGGAGTGACTCCATTTTGTTATTTCCTCATTTTGTAATGGTCTTGGAATGCTAGATCCAGTTATCTTTCACCCAGTTTCCTCGTAATCTTTCACCTGTAATTGTTCACCCAAGATAACGGTTGTCCTGGTGACCTCTGCCCTATCTGGCCCACATTCTGCTGTAAAACTCCCCCCACCCAGCCTTTACCTGCGGCTTAAATACTGCCTGAGAAAATAAAGTTTTCGGAGCTTGATCAGACCTCCTGTCTTGCTCCCATTCTTCGTGTCTCCTGTCCCCCCCAATCGTCGGTTCTCTCCCCAGGTCTCTGTTGAAGACCCCGCGGGCCGGGGCAATGTGCAAATCAGGAAATACTATAATCTTTCTTCTGTACCACCTAGGCATGACATCTTACTCAGTTATTTTCTCACATATCCTCAACAAAGCAAGCTCTTTTATATGCAGAGTGAAAGGTAACCTATTTGAATATTTCCATTATTTTGAAAAGGAGCAAACTGAGCAGCATGAAGCTGATATGACTTGTCAGTGCAAGAGTCTCTGGAAAAATGACGTTTGTGTCTGCACTATGTCCAATTTATGTAATGTAGCAAGCAGGGCAGAATTGTGGGAAAACGAGTAAAGTTATCTTTTGTGCTGTTGCTTGCCAACCAAAGAAATTCTTGTCACTTCTCAGGAAAATTCCAGGAATGAATTTAAAAAAAATAACATGTGGCTGAAAATTCACCCAATTACCTGAAATATTCTCAACTTTTTCTTGAGTCGTTTTTGATAAACCATCTATAAGAAGAGGGTAAGGATTTTCATATACTACAGAGTGGGATATTTTAAAAGAAGGTCACTCCAAGTATTTGTGCAGATAGAAATCACCAGCACAAGAAAATTAAGATACATTGCTCACAGGCCTGATTAAAACAAGAAACGTGCAGATGGAATTGTGTGGTTTAGATTTACTCTTATTTTACGCTGAAGTCTGAAGAACTCGATTGGCAGTTTCCGTTTTTCTTTCTGCCTCTCTCTATCCCCTCCCGGCAGGTGGCCCGCAGTGAGCCCCTCTCCGTCTTGGGCCTTCCGGGGGCTCTGAGGGCAGTGTTTGCACAACACCACAGCCCTCCCAGGTTCCGGGTGGCGGCAGCTGTCGCAGGTGGGCAGAAAGGACCAGTTGGTGACCCTGAGCCAACCGCCTAAGACCACAACAGTTTTAGGCCAAATATTTCCCAGCTGTTTGTCTTTTACTTAAATAGCATTTTAAGCGCAGACACCAACACTGCTTAAAAAGTGTATTCAGAGAGTGAGGGATACAAACCAGCAGGACTAAGCAGCAGAAAGAAAAAGGGTAAGGGAGAGACAGAGGTTGATACTTTTTATTCTTTTCAGGATTTATTTGCTTTTATTGCAAAGTCAGATATACAGAGAGGAGGCGAGACAGAGAGAAAGATCTTCCTTCCGCTGATTTCCCCTAAGTGACCGCAATGGCCTGAGCTGCGCCAATCCGAAGCCAGGAGCCAGAAGCTCTTCCGGGTCTCGCTCGTGAGCGAAGGAGCCTTCCTGGACTGCTTTCCCAGGCCACAAGCAGGGAGCTGGATGGGAAGTGGAGCTGCCGGGACCAGAACTGGCGCCCATATGGGATCCCGGGCGTGCTCAAGGTGAGGACTTTAGCCGCTAGGCCACGGCGCCGGGTCCGATACTTTTTGTGCTTAAGGGAGAGAGGTTGCTACAGTTGGTTTAGAGTCGCCCCGCAGGAAGCAGGGGAGAGCCGTGCAGAGGGGGAAGTGCAGGAAGTCCGGCTGGGGCCTGCAGGATGAGCCCCTCCTGGCTTGGAGGGCGTGGCCGGGAGCGACCCTCCTCGCCCTCCTGCAGCCCAGGTCATGGCGAGTATGTGCCGGACGACGCGCAGGGCGGAAAGCGCTGCACAGGTGGGGCAAGTGCGGCCTCCAGACTGCCCACCCCAAGCCGGCTGCCCGCGCCAGCCCCGCCTAGTGTCCGGCAGGTGGGTCGGGCCTGGCCGGTGCTCCAGGGCGGCAGGGTCGGTGGGGCCTGGCCGGGGCTCCAGGGCAGCCGGTGCTCCAGGGCGGCAGGGTGGGGGGGGGCCTGGCCGGGGCTCCAGGGCGGCCGGGGGCAGCACACTCCGGGGGGAGGCTGGGTGCACCTCCGCACGGCCGGGGTGCCGGGACCACGCACCTGGCGGAGGAGGGAGGTCCGAGGGGCCCACCCCGACCTCGTGCCGACCTGGCGCTCCCCGCGCCCCTGTGCGCGTCGGCGAGGCCACGGCGGAGCGCACGCAAGCGTCTTTTCTTCCTGTGTATTTACTTTTTTTTTCTTTTGACAACTATGAAAGGGCTTTTAAAAAGTTTGTGGGAGAAATGCACTGAGGAGGTACTGTCTCTTTTCCACGGGTATTTTAAAGCGCCGGGCCTGCTCGCTCACGCTCTCCGCTTGAGCTGAGGACACGGGGATGGGCAGAGCCGGACATGGGTCCCTGTGGTCTCTGTCTAGAGCGGACTGGCACGGAGCAGACACAGAACATTCTCGAACGTCGCTCTAGGATGGCGAAGGGGCGGCTGTGGCGCGCTTTCTCGGTGTGCAGGGGAAACCGGGAAACCGGCTGGTCACCCGCGCTACAAAGCTAGCTCTCATTTGTTCTTCCTCTTTGTCTTACTAGTTGTTTAAGTGAGCACAGCCACGGCTTGCCTGTTTGAGCTCCCACTATTTCCAAAACTCACCTCTTCTTTCCTCATTGCTTAAAAACTGTCACTTATTTTAAACTCTTAGGGATGACTCTTAGTTTGACGCTTCTCTCCGTCCCTAGCCCTGTCTGTAGCAGCTGCAGACAGCTTTGCCCCAAGACCCACACCTGTGTCGCTTCCTTGCCTAAAGCTTTTCCAGTTCCGTCCTGTCTTGTGTTAAACTAACTCCCAGTTTCAGCTTTGCTGTTTTCCTTGTCCCTGTCAGCTTTACAAGAACTTGGGGGGAGTCCCTGGAGCACGCTCAGGTGGTTAATGACTGAGCCCCGTGGACTCCCCTCCCGCCTGCGTCCTTGCCAGAATCCCTTCTTCTGTCCCACGGCCTCCCCTGTCCTCAGCATGACGCTGTGTCCCCACGATGGCATCCGGCCTCCCCTGTCCTCAGCGTGACGCTGTGTCCCCACGATGGCATTCTGCATCGTATGTGGGTACCCCTTGATGGCTGCCCAGGGCACTGGAGACTAGGGTCTGGCCTGCCCCGCCCCCACATCTCCTAGGCTCCAGCCTGTAACAGGAGGAGGGGCCACAGGAGCCAGTTACGTCACCTACCTGGCGGGATTCCAGGTGACCAATGGGACACCTGAATGGACATTCCTTGCATAGTTGGGGCACAGACAGCCCCTTTGCCTCCCCACGTGTCTAGAGGGGTATAAAACTCCTCCACACGTATCTCAGACGCCCTTTTCGCTTCCCTCTTCCTTCCCCTCTGCGCGAAGGGGGCCCAGGAGCGGATTTTCCAATAAAGCTTCCATCTCAACTCTGAACAACTTGCCGATATTATTTCACCAAGCGGGCGGGCGGTCGGTGGCCATCATCTAACATTTGGTGCCGGGAACCCGGGAAGGGATGCGTGGGCTCCCTAAACTGGTTGAGCTCCCCCCTTCCTCTCTCCACCTCTAAGCCGCCAGCCCCAAGGCCTTTGCCGGCTGCGAAGCGACAGACGTGAGGTAAGCCCCTCCGCCCTGCTCCTCCTGTCCTGAAAAGTATTCCCTAACCTCCTGCAGACCCCCCAAACCGTGTACACGTGGTCTGCCTGTCCTGAGCCCTCAGCGAGACGGGGGACGCCCTGGTCGTTGACCGGCTCCCACCAATCCAGGGCCCTCAGAGGGACGTGAGACGTCCCCCCTACTGACTGGCCCTCCTTAACGGGAACCAGGTTCCCCTCTAGTCTGAATTTCAAAGCGGGGACGCCTTCTTTGTGTTTAGATTAGCCGCGAGATACTTTATCGGGACAGGACGGGCAACAAAATGTCCTGAGCCCATGGCCCCCAACCCCCTTAAGCTGTTTATTGGCCAATTTTAAAACCATGGGTCTGGGCCAGGACTTACGCAGAAAACGCCTTGTCCATTTTTCAACCGTGGCCTGGCCACAGTACGTGTTGGAAAAGGCTCCAAATGGCCAGCGGAAGGCACGTTTGATTTTCAGATCCTCACGGAATTGGGTAATTTCTGTCATCGCGAGGGTAAATGGTCTTAAGTTCGTAATGTGGAAGCTTTTTGGAAACTCCGTTCCTGCCCTTCCCTATGTTCCTCCTGTTCCACGACTCAGATTCTCCAGGCCAAGGCTAAGCCCTCCCACTCTCCCAAGGATCTCTTAGACTTTTCACCTAACCATTACCTTTTCTGAGCCGCCAGAACTTTTAGGACTCCACCCAGCCCCCACTTCTTCCCCACCTGCTTCTCTGCCAGCCTCTTTACCTGCACTTTCGCCTCTCTCGGAGCCTTTGGCCCATCCACCTTGTACGTTACTCCTCCAGTCCCTGTGCCATGTTCCCCAAGGTCACCTCCTCTTTGGTCACCTCTTCTACGCTCCCAGTCCTTCTGTCATGTTTCCAGACTCCTTCACTTACTGAGTAGCCACTGGATTCCAGTGTCACTTTTGCTTTACCTTCTGTTTCTTTGCTATGTTCCCACCCCTCCCTTATTCTATCTACTCCCATATCTTGCCCCACCTAATTCCACCTAACCCCATCATTCTCTTTGTTCCTCCTTTTTCCCTCTGTGTGGACATCCTTGCTGCACAGAAGGTCCCTGTCCCTGCCCAAGAACCTCTCTGACCTCTACCTTACATTTCCCCCAGTTTGCTCTCCCCCACTCAGAACCTTCCTCCTTCGGATCCTTCACTTCCTGCGCAGGTACCATGTTCCCAAGCCCCCTCTCTCCACTTCCTGTTCTGATGCCATCTTCCCAGCTCCCCTCCCACTCCTCCATGTGGTAGGACCCCATCCACCATTTTGCCTTTCTCCTCCACCTGATGGGACCCTGTCCACCATCTTGCCTTCCTTCATGTGGCAGGACCCTGTCTGCCATCTTGCCTTTCTCCATTCTCACCCTCAACCTAACCTGCTCTCCCTCTTTGGTTCTTCTGACTTAACCCCAATAATGCCTGATTCCCTGCTGCTGCTGCAGCAACTGCTTTTAACTCTTTTTTTTCCTTTCGTCATCCCCACCCCCACCCCTTATCTAACATGGGTGGGATAAAAGATAAGCTAATTAACATCTATCAAAAGAACAAAACTGTAATTTGCTAAGTTGTTCCGAAACTTAATTTAAAATTTGTATATCAAAATAATCCAGTATAGAGTTGCTCTAATCCACTGCTAAGTTATTCCAAGCCATGAGGTAAACTCACGTGCTCTTACCAATTGTTTTATAGAGTATTTCCAGGTTAAAGCATGGCGTAGAAGGAATGGGAAGTCATGAAAGTTTTGAGAGGAATACATCTTGTATGGTTTATGTGCAATGTAATTTATCATTGTCCTTTAAAATTGCCTATAGCATTTTTCTAAATATTTATCACTGATATTATTGCTTTTTCTAATGTACAATTTAAGCTAATTGTAAAGCTGTGCTTGTTTCAAATTTGTAGCGGACATCAGACCTTTGGCAAATGCTTTCTAGAACTTCTATTTGAGAGTTTTTACTTGGTGGTAATTAATCTGATGCTTCCAACTACTTTCTTCATCTCTCTCTCTCTCTCTCTCTCTCTCTCTCTCACTGAGGGACTCAGGCTGCACAGTTTGATTTCCAGACCCTTTATAGGGATGGCTAACTTGTCAGACCAAGCAGCCTAATTATCTTCTCGTAGGCATCACCCTAAAACTATCAGGACTATGCCTGTAACTACAAATTCCTAGATCAGCCCATTAAGGCATTCAGGGATAGAATTGAGCATCCCTTTGGCTGACATCCCGTGGTTGCCTCTGTGGCCCACTTTAACCAGGGCCCAGAGGAAGAGTAGTGAGCTAGGCATCAGGAGGCTCATTAATGCGGCTTTATACAGTAACCTGTTCTCTAGGAGACCCAGTAAGGCTAGTCTACCCTCAAGTAGCACCTGCTTGTGATATGGGAAGCCAGAATATTGGGCAGCCAGCTGCAGTGATAGAAGTGGCTTTCAAAGAGTCTTGTTAGCTCTGCCAAGAGCCAGGCCACTAGAAATGGGACTGCCCTGGGGGTCAAAGTATTCCTGGGTCAGAACCATGGTGGGCCACAAGCTAGAAAGCCCTTCACTCTGCCCAGCTCCCAAAGCATCCGTCGCTATGGAGGGATGGCCTGGGGTCAGCAACATCACAGGTAAAGCTGTATATTCTGTCCAGAGACAACATCTGTTCTATACTAGCCTCTCTTTCAGGCCGGCTCACCTCTCTGTCCAGCCAGGTAATGGGAGTCAATGGGATGTCTCCACAGTTTCACACTTCCTTTATGATGTCTCTTCCAGTACTCTATGTGAAGAGAGGGGTGGTCCTGACCTTACCTGAAACTCCAGAGTTCGTGTATGTAAGACCTTAGAAACGGTTTTTACTAGCTAGCACTGTAACCTTGAAGGCCACTATCTACTGGAGCCCTGGCCTTACCATAGGCCCTGACTTAGCTCCTGCTAGCAGCCAGAGTCCCCATGAGCAGAGGGAGGGAAAGAATACAAGATTAGAAGCAGGCCAGACTATACATCCTGTCTTGTTTCTCAAGGTCTCACTAGATAATTTTAATCAGCTGTCATGCATGTTCCTGCCTAAGCTTCCCCACTAATTCCATACAACATAAAGCCGCGATATCGGGGCTGAGTAAAAGTGTTCCCAGTTCTCTGCCTAAGTCAAATGGACTCTCTATCCAAGAATGGCCAGAATGTGGAATCTGCACAGAAGGTCAACACCTGCCAAGATGATCCGTGTGTCACCATAGAGGCACCCCAAAGAAGCTCCTCAAGACCAACCCTCAGAGACTACATATTCCAGTGAGCTTCAGGAGGAAATCAATCCATCATTTTGATAAGTAACCCCTCCCTCCATTCCTGTGTCATCCACTCAAATGTATAAATTTCTTCTAACCAAATCATTAACCAGTTCTTTTGCAGGGCTAGGAGCCTGCCATTCCTCCCCAATATGTAACAAAAAGGAAAAATGTGAGTGATTCCAACATCCCAACCTGGACCCTGACACTGCTTCCTGCTTCCCCTTTCCCACAGCTTGTGGAATTTGTGTGTTGTTCCGGTTATGCACCAATGAGATGTAACTATGAGTCTTTCCTGAGAACTTCACCCACCGTCCTCTCCCCTTAACACTTTCCTCAACTTCCAATCTCTCACTCTTGCCAGCCGGTCCTCGATTCTCACTTCTTACCTAGGGAAGGCTTGCTGTACCAGCCTCTACAGTCTCCTGATCTCATTCTTTAGTGGATGGTAGCTCGCTGTCCAACCTGCATGGTTGCACCATGCAGCCTATGTGGTACTCATTCCTGAGTCCACCCTAGAGGCCAATTGCCTCCCATCCTGCCACCTGGCAGGAGAGGGAATTTCTTACCACCAAAGGGATGCCCATCACCAATGCCTCATTCACTAACTCCTCCTGCCTAATGTTTTCCACTGTTTCTCCTCAAGGAGCCCTAAGCTCAGGTTGCCTATTCACCAGCTGCAAGGACATGAACCAGATGAGAATTGGCAGATCGATTTCACCCATGTGCTCGCCCACAAAAGCTTCTCTGAGACCACGTTGACTGCTATCTTCTAGACCTGGCTGCTACCACACCATCAGACCCCAATGCCTCTCTTCTCTAGCCTGGTGACCTGGTCCTCCTCAAGACCCTCCACCCACGCTCACTCCAACCTCAGTGGACCAGGCCTCACTTCGTGACCCTGACCATGCCTGTGACTGCCAAACTCCTTGATCACACTTCCTGGTATCATATTTCTCACCTCAAACATTTTAGTGCTCGCATCAAGGATAAATTGTCTGCCACTTCCTTGACCCACCAACTCACCCGACTACCTCACTCCTCTCTTACTCCTCTTCTGGACAACAGCTAACCACTTCCTCTTCATTTCAGCTGGATTTGCCTCATTAGTGTATTGCAACCCATGCCACTGTCAAGGGCACATGTCTAGCCCACCTCTTAACAAATGTTATTATTCCAAACAGCTGTGTCACACTGGGAAACCTCATATCACCATCCTATGCAGAGATATATTGCAAGGTGTCTGGGATCTCCATTCTGCTGACCAGCCCCTGCCCCATGTCTAAACATGGCTCAATGTAATTGTCTTGCCTCCAGCATGAATTCTTCTTTCATGTCATTTTCTTCTATTTCAGTCAACTGTGATGAATTTTCTAGCAGGTGCACCAACTAACACTGCTTTCTTAATCAGAAGCTAAACAGGAAATTTCAAATTCCCAGGATCTTGAAAAAACCAAACTGGCAGTCTTCATTCCAACTTTGGTAGGAATGTCTATTGCTACCTCCCTGTTGGCGGTAGTCCTCAGTACAGGAGCCCTAGGTCACTCCATCATCGAGGTCAACAAGCTCCAAGCGGACCTCAATCAGGCTATAGAAGACTCAGCCTGGTCCCTGGCATCCTTACAGTGACAAACCACCTCGCTGGCTGAAGTGGCACTCCAGAATCGACGAGCCCTAGATCTGACTGCAAGCAAAGGGGGAACCTGTGTCTTCCTACAGGAACAGTATTGTTATTATATTAACGAATCTGGTAACTGGGATTAAAAAAAAAAAATCTCCAGTCAATAAGGGATCAACTCAATAGTTGGCAAAATGTGGGCAAGGATTCAGGTTTTAACATCTGGGAATCCCCCCTACTAACTTGGCTCATGCCTATACTAACCCCATTAATAGTTATAGGCCTTTTATTAACAATTGCCCCTTGTTTTCTAAGGTTTGCCAAAGAAAAAATCCAAGAAGCCTCACGGGTCACTCTCAACCAACTGCTGTTCCACCCCTACGTTCTGGTGCCCACTGAGCCCTCTCCGGACCACAATTAGGGACTACGACCCCCTTCAGCAGGAAGTAGTCAGAATGACTTCGTCGCCCCCTTTCCTATTACCAAGAGTCCGGAATGATGGCTGCCCAGGGCACTGGAGACTAGGGTCTGGTCTGCCCTGCCCCCACATCTCCTAGGCTCCAGCCTGTAACAGGAGGAGGGGCCACAGGAGCCAGTTACGTCACCTACCTGGCGGGATTCCAGGTGACCAATGGGACACCTGAATGGACATTCCTTGCATAGTTGGGGCACAGACAGCCCCTTTGCCTCCCCACGTGTCTAGAGGGGTATAAAACTCCTCCACACGTATCTCAGACGCCCTTTTCGCTTCCCTCTTCCTTCCCCTCTGCGCAAAGGGGGCCCAGGAGCGGATTTTCCAATAAAGCTTCCATCTCAACTCTGAACAACTTGCCGATATTATTTCACCAAGCGGGCGGGCGGTCGGTGGCCATCATCTAACACCCCTCATTGCCCGCCTTTCTGAAGGTGCATGTCAAAAAGCGGGTGTTGCTGCGTGTCCAGGTTTCCACATGAATTTTAGAGTTTTTTTTCCAGTATCTGAGAATATCATTGGTACTTTGGAATTGCATTGAATTTGTAAATTTCTGTAAGTAGTGTGGGCATTTTGATCATACAAATTATTCCTATCTACGAACATGGAAGATTCTTCCACTTTTTTGTGTATCTCCTTGTATTTTTTTCTTTTTAAAAAATATTTATTTATTTTTATTAGAAAGGTAGATTTACAGAAAGGAGGAGAAACAGAAAGGAAGATCTTCTGTCTGCTGGCCACAAAGGCCAGAGCTGATCTGATCTGAAGCCAGGAGCCAGGAGTCTCTTATAGGTCTCCCACGTGGGTGCAGGGTCCCAAAGCTTTGGGCTGTGCTCGACTGCTTTCCCAGGCCACAAACAGGGAGCTGGATGGGAAGCGGGGCTGTCTGGATTAGAATCAGCACGCATATGGGATCCTGGCACGTTCAAGGCGAGGACTTTAGCTGCAAGGCTACTGCGCTGGGCCCTCTGCTTCTATTTCTTTCTTTAATGTTTTATATTTTTGATTATATAGATCTTCCACCTTCATGGTTGAATTTATTCCCAGGTATTTAATCTTTTCTTTTCTTTTTTTTTTAGCTGTTGTGAATGGAGGTGATCTTGTAAGATCTTTCTCAATAATGGCATGATGTGTGTATACAAAGGCTATTGATTTTTGTGTCTTGATTTCTTATCCCACGTCTTTATCAAATGCTTATTAGTTTCCACAGTGTCTTGGTGGAGTGGTTGGATCCCCTAAATACAGAATCATGTCCTCTAAAAACAGGGGTAATCTCACTTCCTCCTTTGCGATGTGGATCCTTTGGTTTGTTTCTCTTGCCTAATGCTTCTGGCTGAAACTTCCAGAACTGTATTGATTAACACTGGTGACTGCGACCATCCTTGTCTGGTTGCAAATCTTAGTGGAAATGATTTCCAGTGTTTCCCATTCAGTGTGATGCTGGTGGTGGGTTTGTCATATCCTGCCTTCAGTATGCTAATGAGTGTCCCCCTGCACCCACTTGGCTTAAGGCTTTTGTCATGAAGATACTGCATTTCATCAAGTACTTTCTGCGTCCTTTGAGATAATCATGTAGTTTTTATTCTTCTTTTTTGCTTAGTGCTTTTAACTTTCAGCCATTCAGTTATCACCTTTATAATTCTTACCCAAACTGCTTTTTAAAATTAATTGATTTGGAAAAGAAACTACTGTAAATGAAAAATAAGAGTCACTTGCCATAAATGGAAAGTAGCAATGGAAATAAGTAGAATGATGTAATGTTATTAAAAAAATAGAGAAAATATGAGAAAAAGACATAATAATACATTTAACTGATGTATACGAATACATGCCTGAGATGCTAGATGAATGAAGCCACTGTTAATCAAAGCATGATAGAAGCAATTTTCTTGCTTATTTTGGATAATTGTGAAGATTCGTCAATGGCAAAATTCATTTTTTGGGTGGAGAATAATAATGGGTCTTGAGTTCTCTGTATTGACAGTCAAACTGGCTCAGAGTTAAACACTTTGTGAGAAGGGATTGGATGGTAACAACAGTTTTCTCTTGTTTTTGTCAGTCTATTCCTTACCATAATAATTTTCCATGTTCATGGAAAATTTCCAGACACAGACCAGAAATGTAGAAAGAATAATGTGAAAAATGTACACACACATATATCTCACCATCTAGCCAACATGGCTCTCCAGAAAGCAGAACCAATGGGAGAGACACAGGAAGATGCATTACAGGAACTTGTTTATGTGAATATGGAGGCTAAGAGGCTCTGTGACATGCTGTGTGCAGGTGCAGAAGCAGGATTCCTGATAGTGCAGTTAGGCTAAGTCTAATGATGTGAGAATGAGCATCTGATGTTGTAATTCTTACTCTGGAGCCAGATGCCTCAAAACCAGACGTGGACAGGGTGCAGAGTACTTGTCTAAGGGCTGAAGTGGGATGGCCTGAGAATCAGGTGCCCCAGGGCAGGAGAAAATGAATGTTCCATCTCAAAAAGGCAGAGCAGCACCTGATTCTTCTTTTTTTTAATTATTTTTTTAAATTTTATTTTGACAATCTTTACATAGTTAATTTGGATAAAAAGGTTCAAGGGCTACAGGAAAGTGGGTCACATTATTAATTCCATATTGTTTCCTTCATGTATCTGAGGTAAAGGGGGATATTAAGGGAGAAGCCCCACCCAGTTTCCCACCCACACCAAGTCCCGTATGTAGGGCATGCTCTGAGATACTCGTTCACGTGGTTTCAATAGTTTACCAGTTATGAATTGCTGCCAGTCTCGCCACTCCAAACATGATGAGGTTGCTGAAGAATCCACTGATTGACATAGTCCATCATAGAGTCTCCATTTGCCCCGTATTTTGCTGCCAACATATAGCTGAGGTGGTTGATTGACTTGTTCCATCTTCTGTCCTTTCATGGTTAGGGGTTCTGAGTCCGGCAGTTCCACTGGGGAGATCCCCAAAGAAACCTTGTCTGAGGTGTTCCCAGACCAGATTCTTTAAAAAAAAAAAAAAGATTTATTTTTATTGAAAAGGCGGATATACAGAAGGAGAGACAGAGAGGAAGATTTTCCGTCCGATGATTCACTCCCCAGGCGACCACAACGGCTGGAGCTGAGCCAGTCCGAAGCCAGGAGCCTCTTCCAGGTCTCCCACGCAGGTGCAGGGTCCCAAAGCTTTGGGCCGTCCTCCACTGCTTTCCCGGGCCACAGGCAGGGAGCTGGATGGGAAGTGGAGCAGTCAGGACACAAATCAGTGCCTATATGGGATCCCAGCACATGTAAGCTGGGGGTTTAGCTTCTGAGCCACCACACCAGCCCCATCATAGTCTTTCATAGGCTCATGTTTTTTTCCTTATAACAATTTATTTCAGAATAATTTTAAATGTATATAATAAAATTTGTGAGGTAGTGATAGAGTTTTTATATACCTTTCATCCCACTCCCCTAAGAACATCTTATGTTAGTAAATTTGTCACAATATACGGACCATTCCCCAGCTCTCCCTGTTGTGTTTAATCTGAACTTCTTGTATATCTTACTCCTTCCAATCTCTAGTAATCAGTATTCTATGTTAAGATTGAGCTTTTTTTTTGTTTTGTTTTAATTTTTACTCCGATGTATAAGGAAGAATATGCAGAATTGTCTTTCTCTGGCTCACTTCATTCCATATTATGTCCTTCAGTGTCATCCATTTTGCTGCAAACAACAGGACTTCATTTTCCATTCTGGCTGCATGGTATATTTTCTTTATTCATTCATCTGATGTTGGACACCTTGGTTGATTTCCTATTGTGGCTGCTGTGACCCATATTGTTGTCAACATGGCAAAGCTGTCATCTCTTTGATATCCTATTAGTGTGTTAGCTAGACCATAACGTATCTCCATGTCCTGTTTTTAACAAAATCTCTCTTAATGTCTCCTTTTTAATTTTAAATATTTCTCTTTGTTAGTCTGACTAAAGGTTGGTTCATTTTGTTTATATCCTTTTAAATGAGTTTTTCAGTTTGTTGATCTTTTGTACTTTTTCATTTTCATTTATTTGTTCTGTAGTTATTATTTTTGCCTCGTTCTTATTTTAGGTTTGGTTTCTTCTTCTTCCTCTTCTTTTTTTTTTTTTTTTTTCTAGTTCTTGAGGTAGACCAATAGCTTTTTTTGTTGAAGTTACTTGTACTTTTCACTGTAGGCACTTACTGGTATAAACTTCCCTCTTAGTACTACTTCTGCTGTACCCCTTGGGTTTTTATGTGTTGTATTTTCATGTTCATTTGTTTTAAGAAAGATTTCCTTTTTAATTTCTTCAGTAAAATCGCTGGCAACCAGGAGCAGCTTGTAGAGTTTCCACGTATTTAAATTTTCTTTTGTTGTTCTTGTTGACTTCTAGTTTTATTCTTTGTGATGTGAAGATCTATGGAAGGTTTAAATCTTCTTCAGTTTATGAAACTTGATTTGCGGTCTAATTTTGTGATAGGGTGCAGCTGGCTGGCTAATGGCACCCCAAGGCAGTACTAGGTTTCCAGCGATGGATAAACACAGCTATCTGCTTCTGTACCTGATTGGCCTGGTATGCAAGTTGATTGATTAGTAATAGGTACCACCTGAGTTGACTCAAAATGCCCAGCTGCTTTGGCTTAATGAGAGCTTAAAAACCCCTAGCTCTGGCTGGGTGGTGCAGTTGTTCCTGCGATGTGGCTTGGAGCTGCGGTTGCCAAGCTTAGTCCATGAAGACTCCTCCTCACATCCTGCACTTGTGTCCGTTGGTGCTCTCGCCAAGATTTTGGAGGCCCCAGCCAGAGTTAAGTCTCTGGTGAGAGCTTAGCAGTGGCCGTCCTTTGTTCTGGAATCTGGCTTGGCAATCTGGGGAGGTCACCATGAAGTGACTTGATAAGGTCCCTCAGCGTATCCAGCTTCCTGACTCACGGGCTTCGTGCTGAGTTTTCGGAGGAGGAGTCATTCCTGGTTATAGGTGAGTTTATATCCCACCACTTGTTTCTATTCGGAGTACTCATCTGGGACTCTGAGGAGGCTGGGCACAGCATAACTTGTTGAGTTGGGTTCTATACACAATGTAATTATGAGCCGTCGGGCTTGGGTCCCCAGGTTTCTGGGTTTCCATCAGGTTTGATTCTCAGGTGTTTGAGTTCCTCTCAGTTTTGTGTTGTAGCAGCCGCTAGTGAGAGTGGCAGGCACCGGTGTTTGGAAATTTGTTGTTCTAAGGATGTTCTGTTCTGTCTCATTTGAGCTTCATTTTTGTCTGAACATGGGGCAAAGCACAGTCTATCAAGTTTTTGGTTTCCTGTTAGGTTTCTGGATCGAGTGTGGCAACCACTCGTCTGTTGTGATGTCTGTCTATATTGTTAAAACTGTGTTTAAATAGGTCCAGTGCTGCGACAATTGGTAATCAGAGCTCTATTCTAACAGTTCCCTGGGGTGTAGTTTGCAAGTTTGAGTTTAAAGAATTTTCTGTTCCAGAAAACTAAAGGTAGATGTGCTTAAGAGGTGGTGTTCTACAGTAGCATTGTTTGGTCATCGTGTCCCTTGAAACTGAATGAGGAATGGTCTTGTAATAGATCTTGGTTTTATGCCACTCCTTTCTAGCTAGTGTTGCTTTAGGAAAATTTCAGAGTGTGTCATTGTTTGCTGGGTCAGGAGATGTTAAATGTACAAACTGGCAGATAAACAAGGAAAATATTTCTAATCGTGAAAGCAAATACTCCCAGCCTCTTAAATATTTAACAAACTGTTAAATATACTGAATGTGTTTCTAATGTGTTGCTAAACTGTGCAAATACTGTGCTAAGATTATTTTAAATTATAAACTGACTTCCTAGCTAGGTGCAGGATCAAGGAATTTGGCAGATGGAATGTCTTTGGGTTGCATGTAAAATATTTGCAGAAAATTTGAGTGACTATCTGAATTACTTGAAGTCTAAGTTGAAATTGTAAAACGATGCTGTCAAGTTCTTATTGTTTTTGAAAGAGCCAAGTTTTAAAAGATGCTTTGAGTAAGGTCTCCTGGCATATTTGGGAGGTTTGGTTACTCTGACATTAAGATGGGCCCCTGGGCATCTCAAAAGGAGAAGAAAATACGAAAGTCAGATATTTCTTTTCCCCTCTGGTTAAAATAAAACGAATTTGGTTATTTGGATTGTATGCAAAATATTGCCAAGATGTAAAATTAAGCTATATAATTCTTGTGATACAAACGTGCTTAATATGTTGGGGAAATTTCATGGTTCTGTGTTACTATCAATCATGGTTGCTAAAAGGGACAAAAGTTTGAAAGCACCTGAGGGATTTTTCAAAACTGCCATGTGACTCCTTTCCAATTCAATGAGTTTAACTATTTCTGTTGTCAGGATTTTGAGATTGTTTTAACAGGATGGGGTTGAAAATATTAGAGTGCTTGTCTTCAATAGTCCCTCAGGTTACAGTAAAATAGCAATTCTCAGGAAGCCCTACAATTTCAAAGGATTAAGTGTCACTTTTTAATACTTCATCTGCAACTGTTCTGAGTGAAGAAAGTGGGCCCCAAACCCGTGCTGAAATAGAGGCACAGGGAATTATCAGTCAAGTAGTTACACGGGTACCAAACAATGGAAGCCTGTTTCTTATGAGGCCTGAGGGTTTAAGACTGTAGTGAGTACACCTGGAGCGTACTGCAGACAGCAATCTGGCTTTGCACAATGACGTTCTCCAGCATTGCAACTTAATGTCTGCCTTGGATTGGCATTTTGTCTCTGGGAGTTTGTTAAGTCTGTGATTGTCGTGTGACTGTTTGTATAAAGTACACGTAAACTATAGTACACTGTTTATAAAGTTGTATGTTGTCTTCAACTTCACGTAGCATATTCATTTCCTCACACCTGCAACCAACATAGCACTGGGTTTTCAATCATGTGCAAGTTAACAGACCAATGCATATGGCTACAATAGATGCAAGCATTGAAAATCTTTGTAGCTTTGGACTAGCTACCGTTCTATTCAGGGGAACTCATCCTTCCTGAAGTTGTAGTTCTGGTCTTATGAACTGGTGCTTCCTTGGCAACTAAACTTGTTCAGCAGAATGATCTAGATGTTGGCATGAGCTAGCCACAGTTGATCAACCTTTGAGACACTTGGGAAGCAGGCCTAAGCCTGTCCTATGGTTAAAGATACAAACTTGATTTGTTTATGTTGACTTTGAGCTTTGTGTCCATTGCCTGCCAGAATTATACAGAATGTGATTCCTAGTAAGGTAATGTTGGCCTAGTACTCTCAGGTGTTAACCCATGTCTATAGAACAGATGACAAAAAGTATCAGGTGAGGTTAGCGTAAGGCCTATTCCTTCTAAAACCACTTTGATGCTATGTGTCTTAAAAGGGTATCTGACACTGACTCCTTGTCAGATGTTTCCCTCCAAAAAATCAGACTGGATCAATAACCTGGTCAAATTAAACCTGGCAACAAGGGAGAAATTGAACATGAACATGATTTATTAGCTCTGATTTTTGGGAAATGAATCTTCATTGCAAGGAGGGCATGAAAATCAAGATGGAGTCACTGGTGTCAATCCTAAGCCAAATTGATGAAAGCTGACAGGTTCTGAAGGGAGGGTCTTTATGTGTGATTGTTGAAATGTACCCTCTAGAGGGTCCCCACTTAAAAACAGATGACTTAATGCTAGAATCTGTATATGGCAGCCTCAATGAGGTATTGAGGAAGATCTTTAATCTCTTTATCTGAGAAATAAGGATTAAGGCTAGGCAAATTGACTGAATCTTATTACAAGATCGTAACATTGTTACCTGAAGCTTGCTGATTTATCTGAGAACAGCTATTTGTGAGTTACTTGGGAGATGGAATAGGTCACGTTTAGATAGTCCACCACAGTGCACACAGATCACTGTGCATTGTCACTCTAAAGGGCAGATCACTGGCTCAATTCTTCCTCCTTGGAAGATACTAATTAAGTCACACCTTGCTTCCAGATCCCTTTGGGGAGTCTGTATGTGACTGTCAGTCCAGACTAACGGCAACCACCATACTAACTCAGTAGCCAAGGAGGTGAAGCTAACACCAGTGGGGCCTTCCGAAGTAATGGTTACAGCCTCCTCTGGCAGTCCTGTCCGACAAGGCCAGGTGGTTAAAATTACAGTAGGCTACTCAGGTCCCAATAGGCCTGTCCAGGTGGTGCAGCAGATGTATCAGCTGTGGCTCTCCCAGCCTGCGGTGGACACTGACATAACTGCCACTCTTACACACAGAGATGTCATAGGTTAAGAAAACTGTGGACCCAAGCATCTGCTTGGAAAGGACCTTACCCAGTGACCTTGAGCACTCTACAGCTGTGAAGGTGGCAGGAATCACCCCCTAGGTTCACCATTCCCAGTTAAAGAAGGTCACATCTAAAGCAGAAGAAAAATGGACTGTTCAACACACTGGAGATCCCTTAAAGACTGTTCTGTCAACATCTTTACCCTGTATGAGTGGGAGCTCTGGGATGCAGATATTAGAAATTTAACCACCAGTACCCCAGCCAGTGTTCATAAAACATCCTGATCTGATCGCTCATTGGTCTAAGTCAGTGTGGGATGTGGGAATACATGAGGAAATAAGTTCAGGTATGCATGGGGAGAACCTGCTATGAGGCTTCTGAATCAACAAAAGTCAGTTAAGTTCTCTGTAGTCCCCCACCCCATTGGGCCTATTGTAAGACTTCCAAACTCCTTGCGGAATATTGCTGGTGCACTTGAATCCTAAACTTCCTTATTTGGAAATCAAGGTACCAATCATATAGTGATCCCCTGGATATGAGAAAGAATCACCAATTTGACTCAAGTTGTAGAACACTGTGGAGAATGTGGTAGGGTACAGCTGATAATAGCACCCTAAGTCTGTACTAGATTTTGAGTATGGATACACAGTTACCTGCTTCTGTACCTGATTAGCCTAAGTTGTAAGCCAATTGATACGTAATACATACCACCTGAGTTGATTCAAAATCCCTGGCTGCTGTGTGTTAAGAGCTTGAAAACACCTGGCTTTGATCATGCAGTACAGTGGTTCCTGGAGTGTAGCAGAGACTGCCATCGCCAAGCTTGGTCAATAGACTTCTTCTCACATCCTACACTTGAGTGTGGTGTGGTTTCTCTTGCTCTGTGCATTAATAAATGGTATACTCTAGAAATTGTTCCATATGCTGCTGATAATGTGTATTCTGTGGCTTTTCGGTGAAATAATGTAAATGTCAGGTTCATTTGATCAATAGTTACAGCTCAACTTTGTCATCTTGACGGAAAATAGATTCATGTCTATTGGTGACAGGCAGTTGGAATCCCCCAACTATTGTGTAATTTGTCTTTATCTTTAGTTTAACATTTGATATATGTATATTTGTGTCCAAAATCTTCATGCTGAATTGATCCTCTTATCAACATATGATGTCCTTCTGTCTCAAAGTTTGCCTGATAAATGTGTATATGCTCCTGCTTGATTTTGGTTTTCATTTATATATTTTCGTCCAACCCTTCACTTTCAGTGTATGCATATGTTACCTTTGAAGCCCATATGTAGCCATGGCAAGGTTGTGGCTTTTTCTGCTTAGTCCTTCTGGGAAAGATGGACCTGGGAACAAGTGGTGGATGACCCACATGGGAAAATCTTCAAATGGAAATTTGATGGTTTGTTTCAGGGGAGTCTAAAGCAAAAAAAAAAAAAAAAACAAAAAAAAAAACTTGTTAAATCACCTATGACCATTTGCTGTTGATTAAGTGGCAGGTGAGAACATTGAGTATGACAACCTCATAAGTGGAAGAACGAAATAAAGAAAGGGTCATTGTGACTGGGAAAGTCCACAAAGGAGATGTGAGCTGCAGAACAGAAATAGCACTCCTATTAATAGAGTGATAGGAAACAAACCCGAGGGAAGGGATCCTGGCTGTGCTGTGCAGGTTCTTATCAGGGAAGGGCTGTTTGGAGGACAAACACTTGCATTTTAACCTGGAAGGGAAATTGCACAATCATGCAAGACTCTAGCCATTGTCTGCCTTGCCTGTTGGCTGTGGCTATGCCTCATTTCCAACTTGGGAAGTGTTAGGAAAGTGGAACAGAAAAATGGAACACCAATTATTGAAAGAGGTGCAGTCAGAGATGGGGAGCGAACCAATAGCCAAATTGAAACGATGAGAGAAATTCCAAATGGGTGGGCACTTGACTGGGCATAGACAGAGTGACTATTTGGCAGAGGCCCAGATTTAAGCAGACAGGGTTTTAACAGTTTGGGATCTTGAGGTATTCCTAAGAGTGGAAGAATTCCACAAAAATGCAGGACCAGTTAGGGACAGCACCAGCTTTTTCTGAGCATTTCATTCTTGGTGGGTGTTACTCCCTGAGGGCAAGGAAATATAAAAACTGGGGATAGGGCAATTAGACTGGCGTTTTGAACAGCAGTGTAAGGACCCAGGCCAGCAGGAGGTTCTGTCATCTCAAGGGCATAAGGCACACATTTGTGTGCTTGCTCTATTTTAGGAGGAATTAAACCCAAGAAAGGGCTCAGAACCACGGTAGAGGAGGAGTTCAGATAGGATTTTCTAGAGAAGACCATTGGGAAAACAAAATTTTATCTAGAACCAGAGAAACATATTTGTTTGAATTATTCCACAGAAACTTAATGATTGTTTAGGAAGCATATTTCTAATGTGATACAAAGCAGATGCAGATTGGGAGGAAGACTTTCTTCCCTAAAAACTAAAGCTTAGGGCTGCAATTCCTTGTCAAATCTCACTTCTCCTTATGTCCTTGAACATCTTCTCTAAGGACCATGTTTCATCAAATTGAAATGGAGAGATGATGGTACTTAACTCTCAGAGCCTTTGTGCACATTAAAGGAGATCCCATATGTGAAGCACTTACAGCATGGAAGCACTTGGCAAGCGCGGACTCTGAACAGGGGACCTTGGCTTTTAACTGTAGCTGTAGACAATGCCTGGCCCCACCACCAGATGTCAGTACGTTTAAATCTCAAACTCTTCCTCTGAAGTTAATTCAACAAATACTTAATGAGCAACTAGTGAAGATACTTCTGGTTAATGCTACAATACTGAGTTGGTTAATCTTGATTTTTTTTTTTTCCCTGAGAGTTCATGGCCAGTGTCCTGTGGTATTGCTTAATTGTCTTGCCTTGTTTTTCATTTTGAACTCATTTCAGTATTTTCAGATACTCAGATATCATATGTACTCTGCAGTTGACCACTTCCTTTTCTTGCACCTTTGCTGGTCCAACTCTGTTACCAACCTTGCTCTGGCAGGCAGTTGAGATGGAGACTCCTGGTCTCCCGATGAGGCTAAGTGAAGATAAGTGCAAATTACGAGAAATCTGTTCTCAAGAGCTGAGTCTCCACGTGCGGGCTCACTCCCAATCGGTTGCATTAGCCAGGGCTGAGCCCTGCCAAAGCCAGGATCTGGGGTTCATGCTGCTTTCCCACGGGGTGGCAGCGGCCCAAGCACTCAGGCCCTCTCCCACTGCCTTCCGTGTGAATTTGCAGGCCGCTGGGTCCAAAGTGGGGCAGCAGGGGTTCAAGTCAGCTCGCATGAGCTTCTAGCACTACAAGGAGGAAATAATTTGCATACATGGTTTTGGCAAACAGAAGATCTGCACACACCTATTCCCTTAATCCTAATTATAAATCAGCTAGGTAAAGATCGGGTTACAGAGGACAGGAGTGTGGCGTAACAGATTAAGCAGCTACCTCCGAGGGAGGCATCCCACGTGGGTACCAGCTCTAACACACTTGTTGCTGAGCCCAAGTACAAAGCGGGTTAGTCATGCGGGAGGTGCAGCTGCAGTCCCAGGCTCCTGCGGCCGCCGGGGGAGCGACGGAGATGAAGGGTCTCCACTGCCCTCTCCTCTCTCCCCGACTCTGCCCTTCAAATAAAATTAGTACATCTTCTTTTTGTTTTTTTAAAGTCAGTTGCACAGTCTAGCAGACACTATTAAATATGAGAAACTGAATAATCAGCCTATGACATCATGTGCAGAAAAACACATGAGAATGACAGCGTCTTTGCTAGGATCTTCACTGCTCCAAAGTGGAAATATAGGCTACTTGGAAAGAAACTGGTTTTTGTCATTTTTGTTTTTTAAGATTTTTAAAATTTTTATTGGAAAGGCAGAACAGAGAACTTCGGTCCACTGGTTTCACTCCCTAAGTGACCACAATGGCCAGAGCTGCACCAATCCAAAGCCAGGAGCCAGGAGCTTCTTCCGAGTCTCCCACACGGGTGCAGGGTCCCAAGACTTTGGGCCATCCTCGACTGCTTTCCCAGGCCACAAGCAGGGAGCTGGATGGGAAGCGGGGCTGCTGGGATTAGAACCAGCTCCCGTATGGGATCCCAGCACATGCAAAGCGAGGATTTAGCTACTGAGCCACAGCAACAGGCCCAAGAAACTGTTTTTGAAAAGGTTTAAAAAGCAGACAAATTGTTAACTTACTTTCTTTATTGCATTAAAATAACACTATATATAAAACAGTAATTGTTAGATAATGTCCACCGACCGACCGCCTGCTTGGTGAAATAATATCGGCAAGTTGTTCAGAGTTGAGATGGAAGCTTTATTGGAAAATCCGCTCCTGGGCCCCCTCGCGCAGAAGGGAAGGAAGAGGGAAGCGAAAAGGGCGTCTGAGATACGTGTCTGGGAGTTTTATACCCATCTACACACGTGGGAGGGCAAAGGGGCTGTTCGTGTCCCAACTATGCAAGGAATGTCCATTCAGGTGTGCCATTGGCCAACTGGAATCCCGCCAGGTAGGTGACGTAACCGGCTCCTGTGGCCCCTCCTCCTGTGGGGCGGGGCAGACCCGCCCCTAGCCTCCAGTGCCCTGGGCAGCCATCATTCCGGACTCTTGGTAATAGGAAAGGGGGCGACGAAGTCGTTCTGGCTACTTCCTGCTGAAGGGGGGGGCGTAGTCCCTAATTGTGGTCCGGAGAGGGCTCAGTGGGCACTGGGACGTAGGGGTGGAGCAGCAGTTGGTTGAGAGTGACCCGTGAGGCTTCTTGGATTTTTTCTTTGGCAAACCTTAGAAAACAAGGAGCAATGGTTAATAAAAGGCCTATAAGTATTAATGGGGTTAGTATGGGCATGAGCCAAGTTAGTAGGGGGGATTCCCAGATGTTAAAACCCGAATCCTTGCCCAGATTTGGCCAACTATTGAGTCGATCCCTTATTGACTGGAGATTTTTTATCCCAGTTTCTACTATACCAGATTCGTTAATATAATAACAACACTGTTCCTGTAGGAAGACACAGGTTCCCCCTTTGCTTGCAGTCAGCAGGTCCAGGGCTCGTCGATTCTGGAGTGCCACTTCAGCTAGCGAGGTGATTTGTCGCTGCAAGGATGCCAGGGACCAGGCTGAGTCTTCTATAGCCTGATTGAGGTCCGCTTGGAGCTTGTTGACCTCGATGATAGAGTGACCTAGGGCTCCTGCACGGAGGACTACCGCCAACAGGGAGGTAGCAATAGACATTCCTACCAAAGTTGGAATGAAGACTGCCAGTTTGGTTTTTTCAAGATCCTGGGAATTTGAAATTTCCTGTTTAGCTTCTGATTAAGAAAGCAGTGTTAGTTGGTGCACCTGCTAGAAAATTCATCACAGTTGACTGAAATAGAAGAAAATGAATTGAAAGAATTGGTGCTGGAAGCAAGACAATTACATTGAGCCATGTTTAGACATGGGGCAGGGGCTGGCCAGCAGAATGGAGATCCCGGACACCTTGCGATATATCTCTGTATAGGATGGTGATATGAGGTTTCCCAGTGCAACACAGCTGTTTGGAATAATAACATTTGTTAAGAGGTGGGCTAGACATGTGCCCTTGACAGTGGCATGGGTTGCAATACACTAATGAGGCAAATCCAGCTGAAATGAAGAGGAAGTGGTTAGCTGTTGTCCAGAAGAGTAAGAGAGGAGTGAGGTAGTCAGGAGAGTTGGTGGGTCAAAGAAGTGGCAGACAATTTATCTTTGGTACAAGCACTAAAATGTTTGAGGTGAGAAATATGATACCAGGAAGTGTGATCAAGGAGTTTGGCAGTCACAGGCATGGTCAGGGTCACGAAGTGAGGCCTGGTCCACTGAGGTTGGAGTGAGCGTGGGTGGAGGGTCTTGAGGAGGACCAGGTCACCAGGCTAGAGAAGGGAGGCATCGGGGTCCGATGGTGTGGTAGCAGCCAGGTCTAGAAGATAGCAGTCAACGTGGTCTCAGAGAAGCTTTTGTGGGTGAACACATGGGTGAAATCGATCTGCCAATTCTCATCTGGTTAATGTCCTTGCAGCTGGTGAGTAGGCAACCTGAGCTTAAGGGCTCCTTGAGGAAAAACAGTGGAAAACATTAGGCAGGAGGAGTTAGTGAATGAGGCATTGGTGATGGGCATCCCTTTGGTGGTAAGGGATTCCCTCTCCTGCCAGATGGCAGGATGGGAGGCAATTGGCCTCTAGGGTGGACTCAGGAATGAGTACCACATAGGCTGCATGGTGCAACCATGCAGGTTGGACAGCGAGCTACCAGCCACTAAAGAGTGAGGTCAGGAGACTGTAGAGGCTGGTACAGCAAGCCTTCCCTAGGTAAGAAGTGAGAATCGAGGACCGGCTGGCAAGAGTGAGAGATTGGAAGTTGAGGAAAGTGTTAAGGGGAGAGGACGGTGGGAGAAGTTCTCAGGAAAGACTCGTAGTTACATCTCATTGGTGCATAACCGGAACAGCACAAATTCTGCAAGCTGTGGGAAAGGGGAAGCAGGAAGCGGTGCCAGGGTCCAGGATGGGATGTTGGAATCACTCACATTTTTCCTTTTTGTTACATATTGGGGAGGAATGGCAGGCTCCTAGCCCTGCAAAAGAACTGGTTAATGATTTGGTTAGAAGAAATTTATACATTTGAGTGGATGACACAGGAATGGAGGGAGGGGTTACTTATCAAAATGATGGCTTGATTTCCTCCTGAAGCTCACTGGAATATGTAGTCTCTGAGGGTTGGTCTTGAGGAGCTTCTTTGGGGTGCCTCTATGGTGATGCATGGATCATCACGGCAGGTGTTGACCTTCTGTGCAGATTCCACATTCTGGCCATTCTTGGATGGAGAGTCCATTTGACTTAGGCAAAGAACTGGGAACACTTTTACTCAGCCCCGATATCGCGGCTTTATGTTGTATGGAATTAGTGGGGAGGCTTAGGCAGGAACATGTATGACAGCTGGTTAAAATTATCTAGTGAGACCTTGAGAAACAAGACAGGATGTATAGTCTGGCCTGCTTCTAATCTTGTATTCTTTCCCTCCCTCTGCTCATGGGGACTCTGGCTGCTAGCAGGAGCTAAGTCAGGGCCTATGGTGAGGCCAGGGCTCCAGTAGACAGTGGCCTTCAAGGTTACAGTGCTAGCTAGTAAAAACCGTTTCTAAGGTATTACATACACGAACTCTGGAGTTTCAGGTAAGGTCAGGACCATCCATCTCTTCACATAGAGTACTGGAAGAGACATCATAAAGGAAGTGTGAAACTGTGGAGACATCCCATTGACTCCCATTACCTGGCTGGACAGAGAGGAGAGCTGGCCTGAAGAGAGGTTGGTACAGAACAGATGGTGTCTCTGGACAGAATATACAGCTTTACCTGTGATGTTGCTGACCCCAGGCCATCCCTCCATAGCGATGGATGCTTTGGGAGCTGGGCAGAGTGAAGGGCTTTCTAGCTTGTGGCCCACCATGGTTCTGACCCAGGAATACTTTGACCCCCAGGGCAGTCCCATTTCTAGTGGCCTGGCTCTTGGCAGAGCTAACAAGACTCTTTGAAAGCCACTTCTATCACTGCAGCTGGTTGCCCAATATTCTGGCTTCCCATATCACAAGCAGGTGCTACTTGAGGGTAGACTAGCCTTACTGGGTCTCCTAGAGAACAGGTTACTGTATAAAGCCGCATTAATGAGCCTCCTGATGCCTAGCTCACTACTCTTCCTCTGGGCCCTGGTTAAAGTGGGCCACAGAGGCAACCACGGGATGTCAGCCAAAGGGATGCTCAATTCTATCCCTGAATGCCTTAATGGACTGATCTAGGAATCTGTAGTTACAGGCATAGTCCTGATAGTTTTAGGGTAATGCCTATGAGAAGATAATTAGGCTGCTTGGTCTGACAAGTTAGCCATCCCCTTAAAGGGTCTGGAAATCAAACTGTGCAGCCTGAGTCCCTCAGTGTCAGAGAAAGAGAGAGAGAGAGAGAGATGAAGAAAGTAGTTGGAAGCACCAGATTAATTACCATTGTCAAGTAAAAACTCTCAAATAGAAGTTCTAGAAAGCATTTGCCAAAAGTCTGATGTCGGCTACAAATTTGAAACAAGCACAGCTTTATAATTAGCTTAAATTGCACATTAGAAAAAGCAATAATATCAGTGATAAATATTTAGAAAAATGCTATAGGCAATTTAAAGGACAATGATAAATTACATTGCACATAAACCATACAAGATGTATTCCTCTCAAAACTTTCATGACTTCCCATTCCTTCTACGACATGCTTTAACCTGGAAATACTCTGTAAAACAATTGGTAAGAGCACGTGAGTTTACCTCATGGCTTGGAATAACTTAGCAGTGGATTAGAGCAACTCTATACTGGGTTATTTTGATATACAAATGTTAAATTAAGTTTCAAAACAACTTAGCAAATTACAGTTTTGTTCTTTTGGTAGATGTTAATTAGCTTATCTTTTATCCCACCCATCTTAGATAAGGGGTGGGGGTGGGGATGACAAAAGGAAAAAGAGTTAAAAGCAGTTGCTGCAGCAGCAGCAGGGAATCAGGCATTATTGGGGTTAAGTCAGAAGAACCAAAGAGGGAGAGCAGGTTAGGTTGAGGGTGAGAATGGAGAAAGGCAAGATGGCAGACAGGGTCCTGCCACATGAAGGAAGGCAAGATGGTGGACAGGGTCCCATCAGGTGGAGGAGAAAGGCAAAATGGTGGATGGGGTCCTACCACATGGAGGAGTGGGAGGGGAGCTGGGAAGATGGCGTCAGAACAGGAAGTGGAGAGAGGGGGCTTGGGAACATGGTACCTGCGCAGGAAGTGAAGGATCCGAAGGAAGAAGGTTCTGAGTGGGGGAGAACGAACTGGGGAAAGGCGAGTTGGGGAAAATGTGAGGTAGAGGTCAGAGAGGTCCTTGGGCAAGGATAGGGACCTTCTGTGCAGCAAGGATGTCCACACAGAGGGAAAAAGGAGGAACAAAGAGAATGATGGGGTTAGGTGGAATTAGGTGGGGCAAGATATGGGAGTAGATAGAATAAGGGAGGGGTGGGAACATAGCAAAGAAACAGAAGGTGAAGCAAAAGTGACACTGGAATCCAGTGGCTATTCAGTAAGTGAAGGAGTCTAGAAACATTACAGAAGGACTGGGAGCGTAGAAGAGGTGACCAAAGAGGAGGTGACCTTGGGGAACATGGCACAGGGACTGGAGGAGTAACGTACAAGGTGGATGGGCCAAAGGCTCAGAGAGGGGCGAAAGTGCAGGTAAAGAGGCTGGCAGAGAAGGAGGTGGGGAAGAAGTGGGGGCTGGGTGGAGTCCTAAAAGTTCTGGCGGCTCAGAAAAGGTATGGTTAGGTGAAAAGTCTAAGAGATCCTTGGGAGAGTGGGAGGGCTTAGCCTTGGCCAGGAGAACCTGAGTCGTGGAACAGGAGGAACATAGGGAAGGGCAGGAACGGAGTCTCCAAAAAGCTTCCACATAACAAACTTAAGACCATTTACCCTCGCGAGGACAGAAATTACCAAATTCCGTGAGGATCTGAAAATCAAACGTGCCTTCCGCTGGCCATTTGGAGCCTTTTCCAACACGTACTGTGGCCAGGCCACGGTTGAAAAATGGACAAGGCATTTTCTGCGTAAGTCCAGGCCCAGACCCATGGTTTTAAAATTGGCCAATAAACAGCTTAAGGGGGTTTGGGGGCCATGAGCTCGGGACATTTCGTTGCCCATCCTGTCCCAATAAAGTATCTCACGGCTAATCTAAACACAAAGAAGGCGTCCCCGCTTTGAAATTTAGACTAGAGGGGAACCTGGTTCCCCGTTAAGGAGGGCCAGTCAGTAGGGGGGACGTCTCCCACCCCACTGAGGGCCCTGGATAGGTGGGAGCCGGTCAACGACCAGGGCGTCCCCCGTCTCGCTGAGGGCTCAGGACAGGCAGACCACGTGTACACGGTTTGGGGGGTCTGCAGGAGGTTGGGGGAGTACTTTTTGGGACAGGAGGAGCAGGGCGGAGGGGCTTACCTCACGTCTGTCGCTTCCGCAGCCGGCAAAGGCCTTGGGGCTGGCGGCTTAGAGGTGGAGAGAGGAAGGGGGGAGCTCAACCAGTTTAGGGAGCCCACGCATCCCTTCCCGGGTTCCCGGCACCAAATGTTAGATAATGTCCACCGACCGACCGCCTGCTTGGTGAAATAATATCGGCAAGTTGTTCAGAGTTGAGATGGAAGCTTTATTGGAAAATCCGCTCCTGGGCCCCCTCGCGCAGAAGGGAAGGAAGAGGGAAGCGAAAAGGGCGTCTGAGATACGTGTCTGGGAGTTTTATACCCATCTACACACGTGGGAGGGCAAAGGGGCTGTTCGTGTCCCAACTATGCAAGGAATGTCCATTCAGGTGTGCCATTGGCCAACTGGAATCCCGCCAGGTAGGTGACGTAACCGGCTCCTGTGGCCCCTCCTCCTGTGGGGCGGGGCAGACCCGCCCCTAGCCTCCAGTGCCCTGGGCAGCCATCAGTAATCTCTATACAGAGGTATTTAAGGAACCAATACAGTTATCTTTATAAAGTAGGGCTGACAATGAGCTCCTCCATGAACCATTCATTTCTCCATTTTTGCTCGAAGTCTTCGCTTTAGAATCTGGTAGTCACTTTTCTTCAATCCTTGGTCCATTAAAATCTGAAATCAGTAATTTCACAGTCTCAGCAAACGTAAGTGAAAAACAAAAAAAAGCTAGTTTGAAACAGATGATAAGCTCATCCACTTAATTAATAACATAAACAAGCATTTTTTTGTCCTCAGACACCAGAGGCAAACCATTTCCTATAAAAATGCATGCCTAAAAAAGTAATCGATTTAGTAAAATATCTAGCTGCACAATTCTAAAATTAAAAAATAACCTACAATCTGTATTAAATTCCAGACATGGATAGTTTGAAACAATTACCAGAAAGTTGGAGGCAATTGCCTCAAATCATTTTTTTTTAAGATTTATTTTTATTATTTTTTACTGGAAAGGCAGATATACAGAGAGGAGAGACAGAGAGGAAGATCTTCCGTCCGATGATTCACTCCCCAAGTGAGCGCAACGGGCCCATACTATGCCGACCCGAAGCCAGGAGCCTCTTCCGGGTCTCCCACGTGGGTGCAGGGTCCCAAGGCTTTGGGCCGTCCTCGACTGCTTTCCCAGGCCACAGGCAGGGAGCTGGAAGGGAAGTGGGGCCGCCGGGATAGAACCGGCGCCCATATGGGATCCCGGGCGTGCAAGGCGAGGACCTTAACCACTGCGCCACCGCACCGGGCCCGTCTCAAATCATTTTTAAGAAATGGATCTTCCACCGTGGCAATGAGTATGTAACTTACAAAGTACAGTATTCTGCCACTAAGAAATAACTCTCAGCCAAGAACTGAAATTACATACTAATCGCACAGACGGTAACTAGCAGGACAGCCCCAATGTCCTAAGTGACTCTAACTCTGTGTCTTCAAGCATCAATCTAACATCTGGCAGTTCCTGCAGAAAAAAACAAACAAAAAGTCTCTCT